>NC_064648.1:145082511-150022511 GCF_023864345.2 Schistocerca serialis cubense
TGCTTTTCCCAGTCGTTAAGCGAAGGCCGTTGGCCACTGTGTTGACTGAGGTGCAGGTAATGCCTAAAATACGGTATTCTCGGAACACTCTTGACAGTGTAGATCTCAGACTACTGATTTCCCTAATGATTTCCGAAATTAAATCTCCCATGTGTCTAGCTCCAACTACCGTTCCACCTTCAAGGCCTGTTAATTCCTGCCGTGCAGCCATAATCACATCGGAAACCTTTACAAATGAATCACCTGTGTAGAAACAGCAGCTCCATCAATGCAATGCCCTTTTGCACCTTGAGTACGCGATACTACTGCCACCTGTATATGTGTGTATCACTATCCTGTTACTTTTGTCATCTCACTGTATCTTAATAAGTCCAGTTATTGCTAATCTGTGCTGCCATCATTTTGCCGTTGTATTGCCTAACCCTATTTGGGCGTGCGTTGAGGCTGTGTAGTTGCTGTAAGCATTTGATGTGTGAGAAGCACACAGATGCATTGTGTAAAAAGTTGAGCACAAGATATGCCTCATAAGCAAAATGGGAAAAGATGTTGATGCTGAAATTCTCAGAATAACGTACTATGGACTTTCACTGCCACATTTCACAAAATGAGTCTATTAACAATGTAAGCAGTGTTTAACCAACCACAGTTAAAGGTATTATGTGCATATTAAAATAAATACAGTATGAATTGAAGACGGAAGCAGCGCAGAATTTTAGGAATTATTACAGAGAAGCATTTCACAGGTGGGGAGCAAAGAGATGTCCTGTGTAAAATGAGGAACTCACAGATTTACCTCAAAATTGTGAACTTTGTGGATGATAAAGTTCTCAGAATAATGTACGACACACTTATTCTCACGTCTGTCTAAATAAGTGTAAAACAATGCATGTAGCATTTCAAACCAAATAGAGTGAGATATGTAAGGTACATCTTCATACGCTGCCTGACAAACCAAAGTAAAAACCCAGACGACATAATTGGGTGTCTTTCTAACTATGTACACGTACACACTACGAGCAGGCATGTAACTGATTAGAGTTGCGATTCACCTTGACAGGTAGACAGCACCCAGAGTGCATTAATACTGTTTGTGTTCAGTGATGTTACCGTGCCTGGTAGGTATATAAGCGGGGTGAACATTGTAAGCTGCTGAGTGATCACTGTGGAGTACATGGAGATGCCATGTACTCATCTGGGACAGTGTTATCAGCACCTGACACAGTCTGAAAGGGGACTCGTTGTGAGTCTTCATTTGGCTGGCCGGCTGGCTGGTCAACCAGACTTCTGAGGCATTCATATGTGACATTGGCCCAATGTTGGACTGCACGGGAATGTGAGGGCAGGCGTACTCATTGTCAAGATTCCACTCTACCACATCTGACCACTACAGGGAATGTCAGCTGTATTGTGCACGCCATACATTGTGAACCCATCACACGTGTGCTTCCGCCAGAGAAAAAGTAACGAGTCTCTGCAACATCTCCTGTCGTCCTACACCACTGGTCAGAGACCAGTGGCAGCTGGGATAGGGACGTACAGTCCAAATGCATAGGTTGTCATTAACACAACAACACAAACAGCTGTATTTGGAGTGACAATGTGACCAGGAAGCACAGCCTATAAGTGGTCCATACTGCCCAGTTCTCTGTTAATTTGACCAAACTTCGTAATCAATGAAACAACATCACATACTCTCTCAACCTGTCAAGTTTCATTTCAGTTCCACCTCTCCTTCTGGATGCTCCACTTTCGTATCAGGCAGTGGAGCACTGAATCAAATGTGGAACCTATTTACTATCTGGAAACAAACACTGTGTAAGTAAAAACCACCATCCTTCCATAGTGATTTTGGGAGGGGGGGTTAAGACGAGGTGACATAGAAATGTAACTCAGGAATATTTAGACCAATTACAATCAAATTTTGTATATACATGACTCTCTGTTTCTATAATGAAAAGGAAAGCAGCCACTCACCACATAGCAGAGATGCTGAGTCGCAGATAGGCACACACACAAAACAAACCTAGGAGACGAAACATTTTCAGGACTGTCACCAGAAAGCCTAGTGACCCCAAAAATTGTGGATTCAGTACTAATATTGGTTGTTATCAAATGTCACCACTTGTCACCCCCACACCTGTGACTCAGCATTTCCACTATATGGTGAGTAGGAACTTACCTTTTCATAATATTGTTACATTCCATCCTGGACTTTTCATTGTTTCATTATTTGTATAAAAATACTGTGAGGGTACTATACCTGTACTTTCCTCTCCTGTGGGGAGGGGGGGGGGGATGACAAGTTATGACATATAAAAATGTTTGATGACAACCAATATTTGTACTGAATCCACAGTTTTTGGGGTCACTATGCTCACTGGTGATAATCCTGAACATATTTTGCCCCCCTAGGTTTATTTGTGTGTGTGTGTGTGTGTGTGTGTAGTGCAATGCAATTTCTAGCAAACTGGGCACACACATTACTTGCACCCTGGAGAGAAATTACTGTGACGGTAAGACCCCGCAGTACTCATTCAACTGATGGTATTTGTGGAAAGGGGTGACATAAACGCATAATCCAGGGACCTGTGCAGCAATTTCAACCAAATTTTGGTATACGATTCACTTTTTGTATAAAAGTACTGTGGAAGTAACGTATCCTACTATCCTTAGGGAGGGGATGGAGATGACAAGAGGCTGATGTGTAAAAGTGTTCTACAATGACCTGTTGGTATTTCTTCTGTGCATTTGGCTGACTTGCAATACTTTAGAAGTATGAAGTGGAATTTATCTCTGACATGTGCCATACAGCAAGTCCACCAGGTCGCGAAGTGAACCGTGCCCAAGCTGATAATTTCATAAACATGATTTGGGAACTAGGATCGTGCCACACTGTTGAATACCACAGATAAATTGAACATGTTCTATGTAGTCATGTAGCGTAAAACTACAGAGAATCAGGCATACATGTGCACAATATATGTGACATACCATATGTGGATGAGGCTGCGGGTAGAAAGTGAGTATTAAAATAAAAAGAGACACAACTAGGGCAGGAAGCAACACAAAACTTTTAGGAAAAGCATTTGACTTGGATGGAGCACACTGAAGCAGTGTGTAAAAAGGTGTATGCACAGATTTTCTTCAAAAGCAAAACGGTAAATCTGTGGATGATAAAGGTCTCAGAATAAAGTACTACAAACTTGTTTTTCCACATCTGTCTAAATGAAAATAAAACAACATATATAGTGATAACGACAATGTTGTGAATAGGATAGGTTGCTACACACAATATAAAGGAGACAATGAGTCACAGACAGGTGCAACAAAAAGATTTATGCTTTTGGCCAAAAGGCCTTCTTCTGAAGTAGAGGACACACATATACACTCATACAAGCATGACTCTCACACACATGACCCCTGTCTCTGTCCAGCCACCGTGGTGAGACAGTGGTCATGCCAGCTCTAACTGAAATGAAATTCTTCTGGTGTGAAGATCACATTGGCTTGGCATGTAGGCCTCGGTGGAGTTACACTGGAAAAGTGCCGTTAAGACTCAATTGAAAATATTTTGCAATAAAATTTCATACAAATATCTAAATATTCCCAGGTTGACTGGCCATCCTGTACAATTTGTTCCCATTCTGTGGATGAGGTAGCCACAGATATTTGTGGTTGCACACAATTCCATGGGCAGTCAGGTTGCCCAGAGGGAACTTGCAGCCTATGGGAGGAATTTCTTACATTTTCTGTAGTGTTAACAGGGAAGAATTTACACATAACTACATTTCAAATTTACATAATGGATTGTCATAATGAATTCATGTGCCAAATATTGGTAGGAATCACATGATATCCATCTACTGAAATTTTAAGCAAAATTTGTGAAACAATATGTTACATCATTCCTTCTCAATTGAGACATTCCAAATAAGAATGATAAAACTGCAAATAACATAATGGAAGATGAGTAAAATATTAGGTTATACATCAGTTTCTATTGCAAAAGAAACACAAGTAAAATGTTTTATTTGACTAACATATATAATCCCAAAGGGAATTACAGCTGCAGCTGGCTTGGTATGACCTAACAGCATCCTAAAATAATCCATAAGTGATCACCAATGAAGGGAGACTAGATGTCTTTCAACTAATTTACTTGGGAAAAATTAATGAACCACTATTTGGGTCTTATATGCTAAGAACAAAACGCTAAGTTGCTGGCTCAATGTAAGAAGTCAACTCCTGATGGTAATAGTTGAGCACTCCACAAAGGGAGGTGCAATGCCCAGAAGTCACTAGCAAAAAGACGAGGTAGAAAAACCAGTACTGTTGGAAGGATTTGGCATGAATTGTCGCCCTTTTACAGTAGAGGAAACACAGGATACCATCAGTGGCACAGCAACAGGGTAAAGAATAAAACAGCGGCAAGCTCAAAATTAGCTGAACGGTGTCTGGAGGCAATCGCCCACTGATATAAAATCAGCATGCAGGTCAGCAGCCAGGGCAGTTGTGGTCTGTCCGTTTCAGCAGCGTGAAGAAATTGTATCACTGAAATATGTTAAAACTAGTCCCGGTTTCTCATAGGAAAGACAAAGGCAGGTGCCAAAACCCAAAAACTCAGAACTGAGTGAGGAAGGAACTGAAGAATGGGCATGAGGTGATGACACTCAGCTTGAGACTACTTTAATATTAGAACTAAAATACTACAATCCTTATACATTTAATGATCCTGATCAACTAGGTTATGATAGGCCATATTAAAATATATTACAAATGGATGAACATGCAATGTCTCTAGCACAACCAACTTGTCAATAATTAATGACCTGCTTTATGCATAAGATCTATTTAAATTCTACAATTCTTGTGTACACGTGTGTGTTTAAGGTACCTTTCAATAGCTGTGGACACTTATTAACAAACAAGGACAAAATGTGACATTAAATAATTGTGAAGAATGTTACATCATTTAACTGCAATGAACATTAATAAACTGTCTTTAGATAAAGTATGACTAAGAACTTAAATGTACCAAAGACAAGAGCAAAACGAGAAATGGTGTTTTAAATAAATAAATACGCTGAACATTATCCTGCAACCACAGTATTAAAAATGAATTAAGGAGCTTCCTATATTTATCAGTAACACACTGACTCTACAGCAGGTAAATGAAATGCAAGTGTACACAAAAAAAAAAAAAAAACTAAAAATTCATGGTATCTGAATCGCATACTGAATTGACAAACATATGTCATAGGGGAAAGGGGAAGAATCCATCATTAAGCTTTCTACAATGCTTTGTTCTGAACGTGGCTCCCCACAGCACAGCACGTGTGCCCATTTGCACAAATGTCAAATTGGCAAGAGTGGACCTTGAGTTATGTGGCAAGGGAGGAAATGAGGAGTTTCTTCAGTTTTAATCTACAGTTCATAATCAATAAATTGTGGTCAGAGGTCATATCCGTCCCTGGAAATGTCTTGCAATTGGAAGCCTGATTCCTAAATCTCTGTCTTACCATTATATAATGTATCTGTAACCTTCCGGTGTCTCCAGGCCTCTTCCACGTATTCAACCTTCTTTCAAGTTATAGCTAAGATTAAATTAAGCTCTGTGCAAAATTCTACCAGGCGGCTTTGTCTTTCATTCCTTACACCCAGACCATATTCACTACTTTCCTTTCTCTTACTTTTCCTACAATCGAATTCAAGTTCTCCATGACTATTAAATTTTCATCTCCCTTAACTGTCTGAATAATTTCTTTTATCACATCTTACATTTCTTCAATCTCTTCATTGTCTGTGGACCTGGTTGGCATATAAACTTGTATAACTGTGGTGGGTGTGAATTCGTGTCTACCTTGGCTACAATAAGGCGTTCACTATGCTGTTGATAGTAGCTTATACGTGTTCCTATTTTTTTACTCATTACTAAACCTACTCCTGCATTACCCCTATTTGGTTGTGTATTTATAACCCTATATTCACCTGACCAGAAGTCCTGTTCCTGCAGCCATCAAACTTCACTAATTCACTTTAACCTATCCATCTAACTTCAACCTCTTCATTTCTCTTTTTAAATTTTCTAACCTACTTGCTCCGATCCATAGAATGCCAGTTTTGTTTCTCCTGATAACAATGTCCTCCTGAGTAGTCCCTGCCTGGAGATCCAAATGGGAGACTATTTTACCTATGGAATATTTCTCCCAAGAGGACGCCATCATCATTTAACCATACAGAAGAGCTCCATGTCCTCAGGAAAAATTACGTCTATAGTTTCCCCTTGCCTTCAGCTGTTTATAGTACCAGCACAGCAAGGCTGTTTTGGCTGATGTTACAAGGCCAGATCAGTCAATCATCCAGACTCTTGCCCCTGTAACTACTGAAAAGGCTGCTGCCCCTCTTCAGGAACCACACGTTTGTCTGGTCTCTCAAGAGATAATCCTCCATTGAGGTTGCACCTACGGTACAACTATCTGTATCACTGAGGCACACAATCCTCCCTTCCAATGGCTAGGTCCATGGCTCAAGGGAGGTATATATGGAATATGTTACAAAAAATATGTAGCCTTTGTCTATCTGGATGTTCATTAGAGTACCATGTAAAAATTTGCAGTAAATCAATCAAAAAGTTTTCAAGATTTTCGGTAATGAAGTTTCCGCTGCAGAAATGCAAAACTGAACACAATTTTGTTTTGCTTTTTCACACCAAAAACATTATTACCATTCACAATTACACACCCACACACAAATAAATAAATACATTAGTTACAAACACAACAAAGACAAAAATCAACCAACTCTGTTGAGCTGTTCTTAATTGATCATAATTCATACATGTGGCAATTGGTGTGTATCTCCAACTTTTTTGCTGGATTTTTCAAAATTTGTTTTCACACAAACTACAAAAGTTGCCCTCGGGCAGGGGGGGGGGGGGGGGGGGGGGAGGAGGAGAAGAAGAAGAAGAAAGGAAGAAAGAGATCACTAAATCAGTCAAGCTGTTCTCCGACACATAAGTCTTCAGGCTTGGGACAGCTCAGGGTGCCATTGATTTAATGACATTGAACTAAAGACTCTCGAAGATAGATGTAAAGTATCCCAAGAAAGCCTTTACAGTACAAGAACCAACTTTAAATAATGAACCTAGGAATATGCTATGCCCCCTTACTTACTGCTCACATTGGGATCATGAGGACAAGATTACATTAATTACCACACACAAAGGTCTTTAAACAACAATTCTTCCTGTGCTCAATATGTGAATGGAACAGGAAGAAACCCTAATAACTGGTACAATGGGTTGTAGCCACTGCCATGCACTTCACAGCTGTTTGCAGAGCATAGCTGTAGATGTACATATTACATATTTCTACTAGTTCTTGCTTCTGGGTACAAATGTCACTCTGTTTCCAGATTTTTGTAGAAAATGATGAGCATAAGCATTGTCAGGGTTATGTTTGATTACCAGGAGTTGGGCAACAGCCATTTGTCACATTAAAATAAAAAAAATTAAAGAAAAATAAAGAAAAAAGAAAACAATTAAATTCTTATGCAGTCATAGTCACTTCATTTTTAGCTTTTTCCCATTTACTGTGTATTTTCATTTATTCTCTATTTTTAAGCATTCATTTAAACTTACGTCAGTAAACTGCAGATAGGGAGAGTACATGTAACCAATTATTCTTAGAAAATAGTTAAAACAGTATATATATGACATTAAAATTTCCTGCAGGACTTCAAAATTCTTAGTTCTCAAACGAAAAAACATACAGGAAAATATATGGACAGGTAATTGCAAAGGCAAAGTCACTTTGAAATGATAATATATAAAGATTTGATACCTTTATTCAAGTGTGGAAATACGCATAAAGTTGAAAATTTCTGACCGATTTCATTCCTCTCATCTTTCTCTAAAGTAATTGAGAGATTAATGAAGCAGCAAATCACCTTGACAACCACAGCCTACTGGATAATAACCAAATGGCTTTCGAACAGGTAGAAGTACAATAACAGCAATAAATGATTACAACGATGAAATAGCGAGTAATTTGGGTAACAACAATAATGTTATCGAACTTTATTTAGATCGTTCTAAAGCTTTCAATGTCGTCAATGATGAAATCCTTTTAGATAAGCTGGATGCAATAGGGATGAAAGGAATAGGAAAGAAGTGGGTTCAGTCATATTTCTACATGTCCCAACCAACAACATAGTCTATTACTCTTTATTTGTACCATAATATCTGTTTTTTTATACAACTCTATGATCTCATTATTTCTGATTCACCAAACCCCACTATCATTCACTGGCCCGTAGATTTTCCTAAGTATATCCCTTTCCCATCTGTACTATAACTCCTCAACATTTTGTACCATTGTCCAAGTCTCGAAAGAACACATCACCACAGGTCTCACTACTTTTTTCAGTGAAAAGTAACTCCTCTTAGCAGCTGCAACCCTTGCAAGTATTTCTTCTCTCATATCATTACTTTCTGTTACCAGTGACCCAAGATGTTTATAAAGCTTTCACAGCATTCATATTCTTTCCCATTCAAAGTTGTGCTTCTTTCTTCTTTATTATAGCTCTTTCTGGATGTTAACACATGCCTAGTCTTTTACTGATTAATTGTGAGCCCCATCTCCACTCCATATCTTTATAATTTTTCAAGCTTTCTTCCAGGTCGTGTTTCCTCCTGGATAACAAATCAATATCAACTGCTTTAGTCCATTAAACAGTGTTCCCCCAGGGTTGCCACTTCATGTCTTCTGCATTACCCTCTCCAAAGCAACATTAAACAGAATAGCAGATGCACATCACCCTGCCACAATCCTTGGTTAACTTCAAATGCCTTTGCACTCAACCTTTACTTTGCATACTGTTCTTCTCAAAGTCATTTAAATCATTCTTACCAGTTTGTTGGGTACTCCTGCCATTTGCATTGTCTTCCAGTGTTTATCCCTTTTGATACTATCATAAGCTTATTTGAAATCAATGAACAACTGGTGGACATTGATGTTATACTCGGAACATTTTTCAAGGATTTGTCTGATAGTAAAAATCTGATCTGCAGTGGATCTATTATATCCCAAACCACACTGATAGTCTTCTAGATACTCTTCTACATATGTTCTTAGTGGCCCAGCCATGATTTTTCCTAATACTTTATAGTTCATACGGTCGGCTTTGTTATGTTTCTTATGTATAGGGCAGAGTACTGTTGAATTCCATTATTCCGGCATATTTTATTTCTGCCATATTTCCACTATAATCTTATGCAAAACCCTTATTAATTTTTCTCTGCCATATTTTATCATTTCTGCTGTAATATTGCCTTCTCCCAGAGCTTTATTGTTTTTAAGAGACTGGATACTAGCTTTAACTTCTTCCAGTGTAGGTTCCTTCGCTCATCCCTGGTACTCTTCTTCTCTGTTTACTTCCTACTCCACTTCTTCTACTATACCAGCATTAACATCAACATCTCCTTTGTTTTCTAATTCTTTATTCAGTAGTTCACTAAAATACTCCACTCACCTGTCTAAAATCTGATCTTTTCCTCCAAACAGATTTCCCTCCGTATTTTTAGAGAAAACTGCTCTGGTTTGGAATCCTTTCTTTATATCTTTCACCTTCATACAGAATTTCCTTGTGTCCTGAGCACTCTTTTTCACTTCTAAGTCATCAATCCACCATTTTTCATATTCTCTCTTTTTTCTCCTACATTTCTGTAGTGTCCCGAGAGGGAGTAAGGAGGACACATTTTGATTACAAGGGCTTATCTTGATCAGTGACATTAAAGAACAAATTTTGCACAGAAAACTGGTAGAACTCCTCCCCATAAAGAATCTACAAGCTAATGGGGGTTGGGTTGTTTGGGGAAGACCAGACAGCGAGGTCATCGGTCTCATCAGATTAGGGAAGGAAGGGGAAGGAAGTTGGCCGTGCCCTTTCAAAGGAACCATCCCGGCATTTGCCTGGAGCGATTTAGGGAAATCACGGAAAACCTAAATCAAGATGGCCGGATGCGGGATTGAACCGTCGTCCTCCCGAATGCGAGTCCAGTGTGCTAGCCACTGCGCCACTTCGCTCAGTAAAGAGAGTGTTCAGAGACACACAACTCTGTGTAAATCTCAAGGAATCTCAGGCTGAATTAAACTCCGAAAAGCAAAGTTCAATGACAGTTCACTTCTGGAACTACCGACTTTAACTCACCTATTCACTGGACAATACTACTGTATGCGCCTCACTCAGCTCTTAATGATCAGCTGCTTCCTCTCTCATGGTCCTGAAACTATCTTCTCCATTCTAGTTCCCAACATGGCTCTAAATATTCTAAGTCCTCAGTCTGGTGACAACAAGCACAGGAGCAGCATATCAGACAAAACCTGCTCTGCTCTCCTTGGTCTGGAATGAGTCCCCTCTACATAGTGCTCACCAAGTTGCTGAAACATTCCCTCTGACGCACATCACTGGCTAGGCAGTGTACATTACCATATTTGGGGCAACTCGTGATGCACCTGTATCAGTGTGACACGCTGCTGCACAGGACCTGGGTCACGCACTGGCTGACCGTAGTCCGTCTCCATATGTGTACAGTCTGTGTACCGTCCCCAGCCTATCGCTGTTTGAATAACCAATTGTGCCAATGCTTCCACTGTATTCCCTAGACAGTTCCTAGCTACAAGTTGAATGTAATGCTGAATCTCCTCCCTTAATACTGGAATCCATGACATTCATTATCTGCTTCCATTCCCTTCTCTTGGTATTCTTCTAAAGTACTTCTTGTTCTCTGCAGCCTTCTGTTTCTTGTCTCACCCTTTCTTCTATCTTTTTCCTACAGTCTTCATCACAACAGACGTGGGTTCTCGATTGCTTCTTTTTACCCAGTACCCTTTCAACTGTCTCATGTATTAATCCTATGACCATTTCCCATCTTTCAATACCCTCTTCTGCCCAATCTTCAGCATCATTAATTCTATTTGTTAAAATAGTTTTATACTGTTGTACTTTCCTTAACTTGTCATCATCAAACCTTGACACGATAGTTTTCTTCGTCTGTCTGTAATTGGCTATCCTCTCTCTGTATTTGATTCTTACCAAATAGTGATCATTATCTCTATCTGCACCACACACAACAAATATCCACTTTTAATATATCTGAAGCATGTCATCTATCTATGACTATGTGATCAATCTGATTTTTTTGTGATCCCATCTAAGGAACACCATTTAACTTTCCTTATATCCTTCCTTTGCATCCCCATGCTTTTAATAAACACGGAAAAATCAATTAATGATATGAATATAATAGAGGGAAACATTCCACGTGGGAAAAATATATCTAAAAATGAAGATGCTGTAACTTACTAAACGAAAGCGTTGGTATGTTGATAGGAGACAGTAAAAAACACACAAACACACACACAAATTTCGAGCTCCTGAAACCCAAGGTTGCTTCATCAGGAAAGAGGGAAGGAGAGGGAAAGACGAAAGGATGTGGGTTTTAAGGGAGAGGATAAGGAGTCATTCCAATCGCGGGAGTGGAAAGACTTACCTTAGGGGAAAAAAAGGACAGGTATACACTCACACACACACACACACATCCATGTGCACATTAGTTTGATACCATTACCATTAAAAGCTTTATGCAGATTTTCCTTCCCAGCTGTTTTCCTGTATGTAATTTCTGTTCTTACTTGAGCATAGAAGTCACAAATAACCACCTTAACATCATGCTTTGCCAATCTTGCTATTTCCTGCTCCAGCTGCTCATAGAAAATATCTTTTCCCACCAGCTCTGCATCTTCTGTTGCAGAAAAAGTGGGCTTTCAATTGTAGTACACATATTCTTTCACTAACAGGTTTAAAGTTCAATACGGCAGCCTTATGAGCATTATCAATAAGAAAATCTGTGCCTCCACATCCTCTGCTTCCAGAGCAGTAAAACAATAGTTCAATACCGCAGCCTTATGAGCATTATCAATGAGAAAATCTGTGTCTCCACATCCTCTGGCTTCCAGAGTTGTAAAATAATGTGCATGTCCCACGTGCTAATATTCCACTTCCTTACCATTTCACCTCTTGTACTGCTGTCTTCATCGCATTATACACTGAAGCACCAAACAAACTGGTATAAACATGCATATTCAAATACAGAGGTATGTAAACAGGCAGAATACGTCGTCGTGGTTAGCGCTGCCTGTATAAGACATCAGGTGTCTGGCATAGTTGCTACATTGGTTACTGCTGCTACAATGTCAGGTTATCAAGATTTAAGTGAGTTTGAACATGGTGTTATAGTTGGTGCATGAGGAATGGGACACAGCATTTCCGAGGTAGTGATGAAGTGAGGATTTTCCCATACACCCATTTCATGAGTATACCATGAGTATCAGGAATCCAAAAAAACATTAAATCTCTGACATTGCTGTGGCCAGACAAAGATCCTGCAAGAACGGGACCAACAATGACTGAAGAGAATCATTCAACATGACAGAAGTGCAACCCTTCAACAAATTGCTGCAGATTTCAATGCTGGGCCTTCGACAAGTGTCAGCATGTGAATTATTCAAGGAAACATCATTGATATGGTCTTTTGGAGCCAAAGACCCACTCATGTACCCTTGATGACTGCACAACACAAAGCCTTACACCTTGCCTGGGCCCGTCAACACCGACATTGGACTGTTGATTATGGGATTATGTTGCCTGGTAAGACCAGTCTCATTTTAAATTGTACCGAGTGGATGGATATGTATGGGTATGGAGACAATCTCACAAATCCATGGGCATGCATGTCAACAGGAGACCGTTCAAGCTGGTGGAGCCTCTGTAATGGTGTGGGGCATGTGCAGGTGGAGTGATATGGGACCGCTGATACGTCTAGATGCGACTCTGACAGGTGACATGTACGTAAGCATCCTGTCTGATCACCTGCATACATTCGTGCCCATTGTGCATTCTGATAGACTTGAGCAATTCCAGCAGGACAATGCGACATCCTACATGCCCATAATTGCTACAGAGTGGCTCCAGGAACACACTTCTGAGTTCAAACACTTCCGCTGCCCATCGAACTCCCCAGACGTGAACATTCTTGAGCATATCTGGGATGTCTTGCCATGTGCTCTTCAGAAGAGACCTCCAACCTCTCACACTCTTACAGATTTATGGAGAGCCCTGCAGGATTCGTGGTGTCAGTTCCCTCCACCACTACTTCAGACATTAGTTGAGTCAATGCTGCATCATGCTGTGGCATTTCTGCGTGCTCACGGGGGCCCTACACGATATTAGGCAGGGTGTACCAGTTTCTTTGGCTCTGTATTTGTTAATTTCATTCTTCAGATTCTGTAGTCCTGCAGTCTTGTTCAGTGTTATCACATCTATACAGCCCTAGATCTTCGATATTTCCAAACCCAGGCGAAAACTTGGCAGTGCCCAGACTCCCCCCCCCCCCCCCCCCCCCTCAGGCCCCCCTCCCTCCCCCCTATCGAGCATTTGAGATAGGACATAAAAAATTTAAAAAAATTGATTTTTCATAAATATGTTCATTTTTTCAGTTTGATACATAAAACACTTATATGTTCGAGGAAATGAAAGACATGTTATTTGGTCTTTAAGTCTGCCAATTTGTAGTGCCACGCCTCTTCACCCAGTGTTCATCTATCACACAACACTGTATTTTGCTCTGTGGAATTCAAACGTGTATATTTTGTAATGGAAGCCATCAAACCTGTATTCAGGACAGTGGAAATTAAAATGTTCCATGGTGTCTCTCCTGCTCCCAGTCGACCGGTTCAACATCCTACCCCCCTTACAAAAAACTCATAATTAATACTGGGTGGGATTATTTGTGACCAGAGAATAAGAACTCTTCATTAAATCTACACTCTTTATTGCTTATTTGCTAATAAGTTTCTGTTTTGTGTGACAAAATTAAATCTAGGAAACATAAAACCAGTAAAGACAACAGACAAGCAAGCCAGGTCACATTTCTTTAATCCTTAGGTCCCAGCATTATTTTTTTCTTTTTTCCCTCTCTAATCTTTCTATAGCTATACACAGCATGCTTTCCCTTCTGCAAAAGAATGTTTTTTATTATTTATTTATTATCTTTTTTTTGCATATAGTCACCAACTGGTGACTTTTGCAAATGTCATAGCATTTTTATATAATTTTTGTACAAACAGTAGGAATTTGCAATTCACATGTACAAGAAGCCACTTATGAGTGATGCACTTGGTAATTTATGGTACAGAACTTCATAATGCAACATATAGTTGTTACATAGTATAGGTATTTGCATTTACAGCATTTTGTTACAAAACTAATAAACATTACAATCACCTCAGAATAGTACATCGTATAGATAGAAGAGTTAGGCCTACATTTAAGAATAGCTACATTGTAATATCAGTGGTCATTCAGTGAGTACAAACATTTGAGAGTTAAGAATGATTTTAATTCCCTTTTGAATACTTTACCGTTGTGGCATCTTATAGCACTTGGCAGTTTGTTAAACCATATCTGGCCATTAATCCAAGGACTATGATCTCTGTCTTTAGTTTGGTTCCCTTTCTGAAGAAGCAATGTTTTTGTATTGTGTTATGGGTATGCACATCAAAGCACTTAATTTCATTATTTTTATGGTCCACAAAGAATGTTATTAATTTGTACAGATAGGAATATACTCATAGATATTTATGTTGTACAAAGGTTTCCCTACATGACTCTATGTATCCTAGTCAGTCTGTATTATTATGTCATCAAAGTTTGTCAAATGTTTTGCTACATGAAAAATCAAAATGTTGTTGTCAAATACTGAAAAAGGTGCTTAATACAAATAGTACCCATGACTGGTGTGGTTTCTCAATTTGATTACATCTATTTTGTTACTATCTGCTACATAAAATGAAATAGGCCTTTCTAATACTCCAGCAATTGTAAGACAAGACAAATAAGCGAGACTGTTTTGGCACAAATGGCTATTTTTATGTACCTCATTTACATAAATAATGCGACAGAACATAATTCACCAAGTACCAATATCAGTTGACTATTAGGCCTACTACAAGCAAAAAGTTTTATGTTAGGAAATAATTTCATATTTCATTGATACACTCCAGTTGCTCAAGCATGAGATCAAAAAGTGGTAGTATGAAATTTTTATACAAATTTGAAATCTTCATATTTCTCCATATACAAGGGTTGCCCAGAAAGTAATGCACAACATTTTTTTTCTCAGCTGGAAACAATGCTACGAATGTGAAACTTTATGTATGTATTATTGGAAGTCTCTTGAGTGAGTGCGCCAAGTTTCCACCACTTCCGATAGATAGTGTAGCTGCTTGACAGTTTCAAAATGGCGTCTGTAGGTGGTGTACTTTACAAGCAATGTGCTGTCATTGAATTTCTCATTGCAGAGAAAGAAACTATGGGGAATATTCACAAATGCTTGTGCAAAGTCTGTGGACTATCTGCTGTTGACAGAAGTACAGTTAGTCACTGGGCACGGAGGGTGAGATCGTCAGAAGGCGGTTTGCTGGAGCTCCACAATTTGCAGTGGTCTGGGAGACCATCCACAGCTGTCACACCTGACATGTTGCAGTGGGCTGATGTTGTCGTTCACAATGACAGACGCCTTACGACTCTGCTATTGGCACTGCATCTGTCAACCAGCGAAGAAGTGTGGATGCAGTTACCCACACTCTTGGATATTCAAAAGTGTGTGCACGATGGGTCCTGCGGTGTCTCACAGAAAAAACATTTGTCTTGATTTGTTGCAACATTTTGAAGCAGAGGAGATGGTCTTGTTGTCCCAGATTATGACAGATGATGAAACCTGAGTTCACTTTTTTGAGCCCAAACAAAACGACAGTCAATGGAATGGCGCCATTCAAACTCCCCACAGAAGAAAAAATTCAAAGAAACTGCTTGATTCTCATTGATGAGATGCCATGAGGCAGTCCCATTAATTCAGAAGCATATGTCAGCACATTAACAAAACTCAAGACACACTTCCAGTGACTTCGTTGCCACAGCAACTCAGGCAATATTTTGCTGCAACACAACAATTTTCGGCCCCACACAAGCCTGATGTCTGATGAACACTGCAAAACAGGGCTGGACAGTGATACCCCATCCACCCTACAGCCCTGACCTAGCCCCTCGGACTTCCACTTGTTTGGGCCATTAAAGGACGCCATTTGCAGAACACATTTTGAGGACGATGAGGTGGTGATTCACACAGTGAAGCGCTGGCTCTGTCACCAGGACAAGGATTGATACCGACAGGGCATTCGCGCCCTTATTTTGTGCTGGAGGAAGGCCATAAAATGCGATGGAGATTACGTAGAAAAATAGGGTGTGTAGATAAGACACCATTCTTTTGTGTGTGTATTTCTCATTATGGCAATAAAGAATTGTTGAAGAAAAAAAAATGCAGTGCATTACTTTCTGGGCAACCCTCATAAATTGTGTGATGTCCCCATTTCTTATCCTTCCCTGTTCTAACAACAATCTTGTCATCACGAATTCTATAATTATACCTGCCACTATGAAAACTTAATCTCCGGTTAACTTCACTAATCTTGAAAGAATCACAGGTTCAGTGTTCCCACATTTAGTCTCCAGTTAGAGGTTATTACATTTTCATAAACGCGTTTTCTGTGCTATTCCGAGAATAGTACTTAAAGTGGCTACTAATCAGGGGCTGTACAACTGGTAATGTAGCAATCTGGCAAAAATTATTTTCTGTCAAAATTTCTTTCTTGGATACACCGAGAAGATAATACGTAATCTTTCTTACTGTTAGTCTTTTATTTCCACCACGATAGTCTGAATTTATGGATTTTGCTAATAATAACACTGATCATTCGCACACCCTACAAACAACATAAACAAACTGACTGGTATTGTCCCGTTCAGGTTTATTTGGCTCAGCTTGTACAGCCCCGTCCTCTTTTACTGCGGGAAAGTTGTTTTAGTTCTAGATGCGACAGGGATTCCCCTGGCAGGGACATCACATACAAATTCTGATTCATTCAGAAATCAACTTACAACGTGTTCAAAAATGTTTAAAAACCAATTGGGAACCTTTACAAAATCATGTGAATAATCGATAGACCAATGAAGGCTGGATGCTAGGTGCTTTGTGAAACAAGGTTTTTTCTTCAAGAATATGAATTTGGTGCCCCCTGACATTGCCACATCCTCCTCTCCCCACCTGATTCCACGTGGATAAATACCAGTTCATATGCTGTTTCCATGGAAAAGGCAATTTGTACATTATATCCGTCCAGCTTCCTTTGTCCTTTGGTTCTGTAATGAGCTCTTTTTTCCATGGTAGGGTTGTTAGCCCCAAACCCAATCGCCCTCCTCTATCCAGGCTTGTGACTGGTACTGAGATTTCCATGGCATCTCCCAGTGGTGGAGTTCAAATGATTTATGGACAAATAAATACATAAATCTAAAATGTTCATTTAATCCTGTATTCTTTCACTTGACTTGTCCTATACTATTGATACACTACTTGTATACGTCAGCTACGGGGTGAAATAAAAGCACAAATTCTACTTATACCTCATAGGGTGTTAACCTTTAACTAACATGGTGCGGTCTATTTGACCACGTGCGTTCTCAACAACTGTGATTTAGCCAGTTCCCTACCCATTATTGCGGCCGCAGGCTCGTTGGCTTCGAGTTTAGGTGTGAGTGGACCGGTAACGCATTCCAGAGCTTCTATAATGTGAGTGACACCCTTTTGAAAATCACTCGCAGTCATTTTGACTGCACTACGTTGATTGTGTAATTTTTTCTGCAATTACTTTCCTTACATATTCTCGATATTTTCCATTTCACGCCTTTTAAAATATGGCAGAACCTAGTAATTCTATAGGTAAAGGATCTGATGCAAGTAGCAGACAATGTGTGAACACTTCAGAGCGAAACTTTGAGGAAACTGTGAGCAGATGGTTGGAGGAATCAGATGACAGTGACTGTGATGATAATCCTGAAGAAACTGAACCCATTGTCAGTGAGCATGACACTTTGTCAGAGCAAAGTGGAACGGAAAATTATTCTGATGAAAGTAGTGATCCATGTGATGAGCAATGAAGAAGCAATTACTTCTATGGCAAGAATCAGTAAAAAAGGGGCCAAAGTATATCCGATCTGAGCTGTTAGAACTCTTTGCCATAACATCGTCATGAAATTTCCATCCAGCATGTTGACTACAGGAGATCCAAAAGACCCTTTTCCATTATGGCATCTCTAATTTTGATGAGCCGCGCAGTCTGAGGTTGAGGTACCTTGCCATGATTCGTGCAGCTCCCCCTGTCGGAGGTTCGAGTCCTCCCTCGGGCATGGGTGTGCGTGTTGTCCTTAACGTAAGTTAGTTTAAGTTGGATTAAGTATTGTGTGAGTCTAAGGACCGATGACCTCAGCAGTTTGGTCCCATAGGAACTTTCCACAAATTCTCAAATTTTATTTTGATGATGAAGGTCCCAATCACATCCTACTATGGACAAATCCTAAGATAGATTGCTTCTGGCAGAAGGACTCTTCAAAAGCAAAGCTGAACTTCAGAACCTAGATTTGGATGAACTTTCTGCTTTTTTAGGACTTCTGATATAGTCTAAATCCAACCACGAAAATGTAAATTATATACTTGCAATTGATGGTTCAGATTGGGAAATTTTCAAATGTGTCATGTCTAGGAACAGTTTCCTAATGTTGTTGAACTGCTTACAGTTTGATGACTTTCGAACTAGAAAAGGGAGTCTCAAAGTTGACAAAATGGCAGCAGCCTCTTTTCTCTTTACAAAAATTGTGGAAAATTCCCAAGAAATATTTCAATTTAGGCACATGTGCTACTGTAGATGAGCAACTAGTTTCCTTCCATGGTAAATGCTCGTTTGTGGTCTACATTAGAGTCCTGCATGACCGAGTACGCGAGCACAAAATACGAGGTGGGGCGAGCACACCCTGACTGGGTAGGCTGCCCGCACTAGTTCTTGTGACCGAACATAGAAGCCGTGACGGAATACGTAGCACGCAACTTCAAACACAGTACATGTGTCATTATCCGTGTGAGACTGCAGCCAGTACGGGCTTCTCATTTGTGGTGTGTCTCTCTCTGTAATCATGTAGCGCGAGGAAAACAGTGCAGTAAGACCTAAGACTGAAACCAATGTTTACACATTGAAGGAGCGGGAAGGTCTAAAAAGCCAAGTATGGAGTGCATTTCTGTTGGTTGTAGACGAAAACAGTGCGTCTACTGGGTACGTAATGCCTTCTGTTATTGCGGAAGTTATTAATAAAACAAGTGCTGCGACAGTTGATATGTGGACTGATTCGCATAATCAGGTGCACTATTTGGTACTTACAACACATTACATTAACACAGATTGGTCTCTTGTGAACAATGTTTTGTTTACAACAAAATTCCCTGGCGTTAAGAAGATGGGAGTGTATGTTATGAAATAAATTGAAGAGAGGATGGCTGATTGGGACATGAGGCGCACATGTTGCACAGTTTTGTTTTTGTTCCCGATCAGGTTGCCAATGTAATAAAGGCTTTGGAAAATCACGAAAGGATTCCTTGGTGCTGCTCATTGTATAAACACAGCACTTAGGCATACTTCCGATGAAGATAACTTCTTGTTAAATCGTGCCCCGAACTTCGCATCAACAATAAATACTGCAAAATCCATTGTAAGGTACATTAAGAAAAGTGGCCTCTGCTCGTCTTTGAAATCATCGTTGAAACAAGAGGTCTGCACATGCTGGAACAGCTTGTACACTATGCTGGAATCCTTACACACTCAGTATAACGAAGTTGCTGCTTTGCTGACGGAAAAGGACTCTGCTTACAGATTAAAAGGATATGGTAATGACTTTGCAGGAAAAATTTCACATTTTCTGAGACCATGTAAAGAGGCCACAGATGAATTAAAAGGCGATAAAGAACTGACAATCCAGTTATTTCTTCTTTGGTTTCACAAACTGCAACAAATTTACAGTGTCAGTGACACTGACTGTCAGGTGAGTAATTACTGCAGTTAAAAGCACTGTTTCATTATGATACACGACAGATTTATAAATAATTAACTAGTGTATCTAAAAACAAAGATGATGTGACTTACCAAACGAAAGCGCTGGCAAGTTGATAGACACACAAACAAATACAAACATACACACAAAATTCAAGCTTTTGCAACCAACAGTTGCTTCATCAGGAAAGAGGGAAGGAGAGGGAAAGACGAAAGGATGTGGGTTTTAAGGAAGAGGGTAAGGAATCATTCCAATCCCGGGAGCGAAAAGACTTACCTTAGGGGGAAAAAAGGTCAGGTATACACTCGCGCACACACACACACATATCCATCCGCACATACACAGACACAAGCGGACATTTGTAAAGGCAAAGAGTTTGGGCAGAGACGTCAGTCGAGGCGGAAGTACAGAGGCAAAGATGTTGTTGAATGACAGGTGAGGTATGAGCGGCAGCAACTTGAAATTAGCGGAGGTTGAGGCCTGGCAGGTAACGAGAAGAGAGAATATACTGAAGGGGAAGTTCCCATCTCTGGAGTTCTGACAAGTTGGTGTTAGTGGGAAGTATCCAGATAATCCGGACGGTGTAACACTGTGCCAAGATGTGCTGGCCGTGCACCAAGGCGTGTTTAGCCAGAAGGTGATCCTCATTACCAACAAACACTGGCTGCCTGTGTCCGTTCATGCGAATGGACAGTTTGTTGCTGGTCATTCCCACATAGAAAGCTTCACGGTGTAGGCAGGTCAGTTGGTAAATCACGTGGGTGCTTTCACACGTGGCTCTGCCTTTGATCGTGTACACCTTCCAGGTTACAGGACTGGAGTAGGTGGTGGTGGGAGGGTGCACGGGACAGGTTTTACACCGGGGGCGGTTACAAGGGTAGGAGCCAGAGGGTAGGGAAGGTGATTTGGGGATTTCATAGGGATGAACCAAGAGGTTACGAAGGTTAGGTGGACGAGTGTAATTGATGTGTACTAACAAATACACTCCTGGAAATTGAAATAAGAACACCGTGAATTCATTGTCCCAGGAAGGGGAAACTTTATTGACACATTCCTGGGGTCAGATACATCACATGATCACACTGACAGAACCACAGGCACATAGACACAGGCAACAGAGCATGCACAATGTCGGCACTAGTACAGTGTATATCCACCTTTCGCAGCAATGCAGGCTGCTATTCTCCCATGGAGACGATCGTAGAGATGCTGGATGTAGTGCTGTGGAACGGCTTGCCATGCCATTTCCACCTGGCGCCTCAGTTGGACCAGCGTTCGTGCTGGACGTGCAGACCGCGTGAGACGACGCTTCATCCAGTCCCAAACATGCTCAATGGGGGACAGATCCGGAGATCTTGCTGGCCAGAGTAGTTGACTTACACCTTCTAGAGCACGTTGGGTGGCACGGGATGCATGCGGACGTGCATTGTCCTGTTGGAACAGCAAGTTCCCTTGCCGGTCTAGGAATGGTAGAACGATGGGTTCGATGACGGTTTGGATGTACCGTGCACTATTCAGTGTCCCCTCGACGATCACCAGTGGTGTACGGCCAGTGTAGGAGATCGCTCCCCACACCATGATGCCGGGTGTTGGCCCTGTGTGCCTCGGTCGTATGCAGTCCTGATTGTGGCACTCACCTGCACGGCGCCAAACACGCATACGACCATCATTGGCACCAAGGCAGAAGCGACTCTCATCGCTGAAGACGACACGTCTCCATTCGTCCCTCCATTCACGCCTGTCGCGACACCACTGGAGGCGGGCTGCACGATGTTGGGGCATGAGCGGAAGACGGCCTAACGGTGTGCGGGACCGTAGCCCAGCTTCATGGAGACGGTTGCGAATGGTCCTCGCCGATACCCCAGGAGCAACAGTGTCCCTAATTTGCTGGGAAGTGGCGGTGCGGTCCCCTACGGCACTGCGTAGGATCCTACGGTCTTGGCGTGCATCCGTGCGTCGCTGCGGTCCGGTCCCAGGTCGACGGGCACGTGCACCTCCCGCCGACCACTGGCGACAACATCGATGTACTGTGGAGACCTCACGCCCCACGTGTTGAGCAATTCGGCGGTACGTCCACCCGGCCTCCCGCATGCCCACTATACGCCCTCGCTCAAAGTCCGTCAACTGCACATACGGTTCACGTCCACGCTGTCGCGGCATGCTACCAGTGTTAAAGACTGCGATGGAGCTCCGTATGCCACGGCAAACTGGCTGACACTGACGGCGGCAGTGCACAAATGCTGCGCAGCTAGCGCCATTCAACGGCCAACACCGCAGTTCCTGGTGTGTCCGCTGTGCCGTGCGAGTGATCATTGCT
This sequence comes from Schistocerca serialis cubense, assembly GCF_023864345.2. NCBI lineage: Eukaryota > Metazoa > Arthropoda > Insecta > Orthoptera > Acrididae > Schistocerca > Schistocerca serialis. Next base: position 145,104,878 of record NC_064648.1, read on the forward strand.
TGTACAGCCCTCTCGCAGTGTCCGGAGCAAGTATGGTGGGTCTGACACACCGGTGTCAATGTGTTCTTTTTTCCATTTCCAGGAGTGTATGTATTTTTTAAGGGGAGGTACAAAGGATTAAAAATCGAGCCTTGACTTTCATTTGTGAGAAGACTGTGATCACTTCCAGACTTAAAATTGCTACGTTTAGATTGTGTGTGTGTGTGTGTGTGTGTGTGTGTGTGTGTGTGTGTGTGTGTGTGTGTGGCGGCTCGGTCCCCCCGTCAACAGATGAACCGTGACCGGTCAAACATTGAGCATTGCAGCACTCTAGTCTACATGCCAAAGAAGCCTGGTAAATACGGTTTAAAAATAATGTCCTCGTGTGGTGCAAGGACCAGTTACTTTTATAATGGGTATATGTACAGTGGAAAAGGCTTTGATGGTGATGCTTTGCCAGACAATGATAAGAAACTGATGATACCAACGCAGTCTCTGTTGCGATTGTGTAAACCAATCTATGGCAGTAATCGCAACATTACTGCTGACAGTTGGTTCTGCTCAATACATGCCGTAGAAGAGTTAAGGAAAAGAGGATTGACTTTTGCTGGAACTCTAAAAAAGAATAAGAGAGAGATTCCGCAAGCCTTCCAACCAAATAAGCATATGCCAGTTGGTTCATCTTTGTATGGTTTTACGCAAGGCACCACTCTGTTGACACATGTGCCAAAGACAAACAAAGCAGTTCTTCTGGTCTCTTCCATGCATCATAGCCCCATTGACGATTTGACTTTTGAGAAACCAGAAATAATATCATACTATGACACCACTAAGGAGGTGTCGAACTGATACACCTGCAGTCAAAGAACTCGACATTGCCCGATGTGTTTATTCTACCGTTTATTAGACATCAGCACAGTAAATGCATATGTTCTTCAGAAGAATGGATAAGATGAAGCTCCTGTCGACAGAGGTATCTTCCTGAAAGAGCTGGCCCGTAGTCTTGTGCTGAAACATAGGCAAAAGCGAACTCAGAACCCACGACTTCTGCAGGAGTTATGACTAATGACCCGCCGGATTTTACGCGCCGATGTTCCAACAGAAGAAGCAGTGGAAGCAGAAGAAGATCCTATGAATAGGTCAACATGCAGAATCTGCCCAGCCAGAAAGAAAAGGAGGACTTCACATGTTTGCTACATCTGCAAGAGACCAATATGCATGCAGTGCTGTTCCCAGGTCTGCAAACACTGTTGTGAAAAATTGTGATTTGGAGGGCTCTGATTTTTCATGAGGTATTTTTTCAGGCTAAAAACGTTACATTTGTTGTTCCATTAGTTCTTCAAGAAGAAATACAAAATCTATCGAAGCATTAATTTCGTTATTAGCTTATGAAAAACATATAAATATATTAGTTTACGAGATGTATAGTAAACATATCTAAATGCCAGTTTATCAATAATTATTTAATGTTAATGTTTTGTATTTTCATGTTTGTTTACTTTGTATTAAAGACTCTGCTATATGCAAAATAGAGAATTTCAAAGCGATTCAAATTGTTAACATTAGAACCACCTATAAGTAAGAGGTCAGACTGAGCGCACCATGTTGTTAGTATCCCATGTTTGCCACTACGTTAGTTAAAGGTTAATGATACAAGGTTTTCCTTCTATCAAGCTTAATTTTAAACTAGAACAAGGGCTATGCAACAGATCAGTCTGTCACTGGGTGTACGCTATGTTTGTTACCGTATTACAAAGTACTTTGGTGTAACAACAATATTTCATTCTTTAGCATTCTGAGTGTACTTTCCAACATAGTCCAGAGAAAATATTTTGTCATATTTGTATTGCATTCCAAGGAAGTGTCTATGAACTGGACAAAAAGTGCTCCATATACTCCTGCAGTCAAAGAAGTCGACATTGGCCAATGTGTTTATTGGACATCAGCACAGTAAATGCATATTTTCTTCAGAAGAGTGGATCAGATGAAGCTCCTGTCGACAGAGGTATCTTCCTGAAAGAGCAGGCCTGTAGTCTTGTCCTGAAACATATGCAAAAGCGAGCTCAGAACCCATTTCTTCCCCAGGAGTTACAACTAATGACCCGCTGGATTTTAGGCCCCGATGCTCCAATAGAAGAAGCAGTGGAAGCAGAATTAGGTCCTAGGAATAGGAAAACATGCAGAGTCTCCCCAGCCAGCAAGAAAAGGAAGGCTTCACATGTTTGCTACATCTGCAAGAGACCAATATCCATGCAGTGCTGTTCCCAGGTCTGCAAGCACTGTTGTGAAAAATTGCGATTTGGAGGGCTCTGATTTTTCATGAGGTATTTTTTCAGGTTAAAATCATTACATTATTGTAAAATTGCTTCTTAAGTCAGCCACTGCATGGTAAGGATCTGTAAGTGAGAAAGTAATATCAATTCTTCCTGTGCAGGCAAATTAATTCTAGAGCTGTCGGTGATACTAACGCATTTAACACAAATCTCAACACATTGCATCAACCCAAAGCAAAATTTTTAGCTCCTTTTAAATTAGCATCCTCGGTGTACTCGCACTAGTAAACCACCAAAATAGGTTGTAATTGAACAGAAAGTACACTTTCCAAATTCCTATGTTCTGATCCTTCGCTAGCATTGTTGTGCATCACCTGATTCAGTTAATTGCCCTTTAGTACATAATAAATAGTAGAAATTTTCTAACGCAGAAAAATAAAAGAAATATGAACTACGCCCAGAATCGTATGCAGTGTAGATACTCTAATTAAAATATCGCAGTAGACCACAACACTCCAAAGTTACTGTTAACAAACTCAATGAAATCTTTGACCCGAAATGACGTATTTGTAAATACGCTTGATTGCTTTGCAGACGTGTTCAACACAGTTCGTCGCGAACTTAAAAAAAAAAAAAAATAAAGGCCAAGTTTGCAGGAAGCCTATCATTAACTCACGCATCCCGTGCTTTGTGCGCAAGAAAAGGCGGATTGGAAGATCATCGTTTATTAACATCCAGACAAAAATAAGCCCTGTGCCCTCTCCCCATCCGATGTACATATGTGTTGTACATTCTCAAATTAAGTATTTCGATAAGTATATGGAAGTTGAATCTAGTGCTGTTTAATTGTTATAATGCTTCAAGTAGGTTCCGCTTTTCCTATGATTTACATCTACATCTACACCTACATCCATACTCCACAAGCCACCCGACGGTGTGTGGCGGAGGGTACCTTGAGTACCTCTATTGGTTCTCCCTTCTATTCCAGTCTCTTATTGTTCGTGGAAAGAAGGATTGTCGGTATGCCTCTGTGTGGGCTCTAATCTCTCTGATTTTATCCTCATGGTCTCTTTGCGAGATATACGTAGGAGGGAGAGATATACTGCTTGACTCCTCGGTGAAGGTATGTTTTGCAACAAAAGCCCGTACCGAGCTACTGAGCATCTCTCCTGCAGAGTCTTTCACTGGAGTTTATCTATCATCTCCGTAACACTTTCGCGATTACTAAATGATCCTGTAATGAAGTGCGCTGCTCTCCGTTGGATCTTCTCTATCTCTTCTATCGGCCCTATCTGATACGGACCCCACACTGCTGAGCAGTATTCAAGCAGTGAGCAAACAAGCGTACTGTAACCTACTTCCTTTGTTTTCGGATTGCATTTCCTTACGATTCTTCCAATGAATCTCAGTCTGGCATCTGCTTTACCGATGATCAACTTTATGTCATCATTCCATTTTAAATCAATCCTAATGCGGACTCCCAGATAATTTATGGAATTAACTACTTTCAGCTGCTGACCTGCTATATTGTAGCTAAATGATAAGGGATCTTTCTTTCTATGTATTTGCAGCACATTACACTTGTCTACATTGAGATTCAATTGCCATTCCCTGCACCATGCGTCAATTCGCTACAGATCCTCCTGCATTTCAGTACAATTTTCCATTGTTACAACCTCTCGATATACCACAGCATCATCCGCAAAAAGCCTCAGTGAACTTCCGATGTCATCCACAAGGTCATTTATGTATATTGTGAATAGTAACGGTCCTACAACACACCCCTGCGGCACACCTGAAATCACTCTTACTTCGGAAGACTTCTCTCCATTGAGAATGACATGCTGCGTTCTGTTATCTAGGAACTCTTCAATCCAATCACACAATTGGTCTGATAGTCCATATGCTCTTACTTTGTTCATTAAACAACTGTGGGGAACTGTATCGAATGCCTTGCGGAAGTCAAGAAACACGGCATCTACCTGGGAACCCATGTCTATGGCCCTCTGAGTCTCGTGGACGAATAGCGCGAGTTGGGTTTCACATGATCGTCTTTTTCAAAACCCATGCTGATTCCTACAGAGTAGATTTCTAGTTTCCAGAAAAGTCATTATACTCGAACATAATACGTGTTTGAAAATTCTACAACTGATAGACGTTAGAGATATAGGTCTATAGTTCTGCACATCTGTTCGACATCCCTTCTTGAAAACAGGGATGACCTGTGCCCTTTTCCGATCCTTTGGAGCGCTACGCTCTTCTAGATACCTACGGTACACCGCTGCAAGAAGGGGGGCAAGTTCCTTCGCGTACTCTGTGTAAAATCGAACTGGTATCCCATCAGGTCCAGCAGCCTTTCCTCTTTTGAGCGATTTTAATTGTTTCTCTATCCCTCTGTCGTCTATTTCGATATCTACCATTTTGTCATCTGTGTGACAATCTAGAGAAGGAACTACACTGCAGTCTTTGGAATAAGACATTTAGTATTTCGGCCTTTAGTCTGTCATCCTCTGTTTCAGTACCACTTTGGTCACAGAGTGTCTGGACATTTTGTTTTGATCCACCTATTGCTTTGACATAAGACCAAAATTTCTTAGGATTTTCTGCCAAGTCAGTACATAGAACATTACTTTCGAATTCATTGAACGCCTCTTGCATAGCCCTCCTCAGACTACATTTCGCTTCACGTAATTTTTGTTTGTCTGCAAGGCTTTGGCTAAGTTTATGTTTGCTGTGAAGTTCCCTTTGCTTCCGCAGCAGTTTTCTAACTCGGTTGTTGTACCACGGTGGCTCTTTTCCATCTCTTACGATCTTGCTTGGCACATACTCATCCAACACATATTGAACGATGGTTTTGAACTTTGTCCACTGATCCTCAACACTATCTGTACTTAAATCAAAACTTTTGTGTTGAGCCATCAGGTACTCTGAAATCTGCTTTTTGTCACTTCTGCTAAACAGAAAAATGTTTATACATTGTTGTATGTTGGTAAAATGTATTTTTAATTTTGTGGTCTGGCCTATGTACCTTCTTGACCTATAACAACAATTTATTCAGCGAGGAAATACAATACCACATTCCAAAGTTAGGTGAACAGACCAGTTATTAATGCTTCATATCAGCTGAATACATGGATTACAGCATGTTATATTTAAGCAGAAATGTAAGTACTAAGCCATACCTTACTTTATTGATAAGTAAATAAGAAAGCCTGACTGTCATAGTTTTCAAGTGATGGCATGTATATAGATCAATACTATTGCCCAAAACAACCACTGTTCAAAATATTCACTTATCTTGGTCTACACTTGAAATTTCAAATCCTGAAATTATGTCCGACTGCTTTCTCTGAATTTTGTCTGCAAATATTTGAGATGCTGTATGTCTTTTCTCCTTACGCAATGCAATTTCTGATGAACACCAATACCTTTCTTGTGCTTCACTATTTATGTAAGCATTATGCCTTAAATCACAGACAGTTGGTATGGCTTTTTCATTGCGAAACTAGGATAAGCAAATACTGGTAACTGGGGTCAGTGGAAATACAATCATTGAGGCTTAATGCGTGAAGCTGAGGGGTATCCAGATGATAGTACACTGATGAGATCCCAGCAAATTATAAGCAGTCCATACTGAATCACTGTCTACATTTGAAAGATCTGACAAACATAAGTTTTTAGGCATCATGATTTACAAACATCTTACATGGAAAGACCATATCAATTACATTATAAAAAGGCTAATAGCAATATTTAATTTACTTACTAAAAGTCTCTCAAATATACCAACTCCTCCTGTTCTTAAACAAATGTACTACAGATTATTGGTTGGTTGACTCGGGGGAGGGGACCAAGCGGCATGGCAATCAGTCCTACTGGATTATGGAATGGTGGGGAAGGAAGTTGGCCATGCTCTTTCAAAGGAACCACCTTGGCATTTGCCTGAAGTGATTTAGGAAAATCGTGGAAAACCGAAATCTGGAGGGCCAGACACAGCTTCGAACTGATGTCCTTCTGAGTGCGAATCCAGTGTGCTAACCACTGTGGCACCTCACTCGTTACAGCTCATTCAACTCATATTTGCAAAACAGGATTCACATTTGGGGTGGGCACCCACAGTCTGCATGGGTAGCATGTTCAAGCTTGAAAAGATAGCAGTTGTGGTTGTTGTTGTTGTGGTCTTCAGTCCTGAGACTGGTTTGATGCAGCTCTCCATGCTACCCTATCCTGTGCAAGCTTCTTCATCTCCCAGTACCTACTGCAACCTAAATCTTTCTGAATCTGCTTAGTGTATTCATCTCTTGGTCTCCCTCTACGATTTTTACCCTCCACGCTGCCCTCCAATGCTAAATTTGTGATCCCTTGATGCCTCAGAACATGTCCTACCAACCGGTCCCTTCTTCTTGTCAAGTTGTGCCACAAACTCCTCTTCTCCCCAATTCTATTCAATACCTCCTCATTAGTTATGTGATCTACCCATCTAATCTTCAGCATTCTTCTGTAGCACCACATTTCAAAAGCTTCTATTCTCTTCTTGTCCAAACTATTTATTGTCCATGTTTCACTTCCATATATGGCTACACTCCATACAAATACTTTCAGAAATGACTTCCTGACACTTAAATCTATACTCGATGTTAACAAATTCCTCTTCTTCAGAAACACTTTCCTTGCCGTTGCCAGTCTACATTTTATATCCTCTCTACTTCGACCATCATCAGTTATTTTGCTCCCCAAATAGCAAAACTCCTTTACTACTTTAAGTGTCTCGTTTCCTAATCTAATTCCCTCAGCATCATCCAACTTAATTCGATTACATTCCACGATCCTCATTTTGCTTTTGTTGATGTTCGTCTTATATCCTCCTTTCAAGACACTGTGCATTCCGTTCAACTGCTCTTCCAAGTCTTTTGCTGTCTCTGAGAGAAATACAATGTCATAGGCGAGTCTCAAACTTTTTATTTCTTCTCCGTGGATTTTAATGCCTTCTCCGAATTTTTCTTTCTTATCCTTTACTGCTTGCTCAATATACAGATTGAATAACATCGGGGAGAGGCTACAACCCTGTCTCACTCCCTTCCCAACCACTGCTTCCCTTTCGTGTCCCTCGACTCTTATAACTGCCATCTGGTTTCTGTACAAATTGTAAATAGCCTTTCGCTCCCTGTATTTTACCCCTGCCACCTTCAGAATTTGAAAGAGAGTATTCCAGTCAACATTGTCAAAAGCTTTCTCTAAGTCTACAAATGCTAGAAACATAGGTTTGCCTTTCCTTAATCTTTCTTCTAAGATAAGGGGTAAGGTCAGTATTGCCTCACGTGTTCCAACATTTCTATGGAATCCAAACTGATCTTCCCCGAGGTCGGCTTCTACCAGTTTTTCCATTCGCCTGTAAAGACCTGACTTCTACCAGTTGTGGTAACTGCTAATATATGGAAACACCAACTGACAACCTTGTGAGAGCCAGCCACAACAAAACTCTTCCATCTGGCATTCCAGAAGAATGTAGTAATTCCAATTCGAAAGAAAGCAGCCATTGACAGGTGTGAATATTACTGAACTATCAGATTAATAAGTCATGATGCCAAAATACTAACACAAATTCATTACAGAAGAATGGAAAAAGAAGCAGACCTCGGGAAATTCACTTTGGATCCCGGAGAAATATAGGAGCATGTGAGGCAATACTGACCATATGACTTATCTTAGAAGATGGGTTAAGAAAAGGCAGATCTACACTTGTAGCATTTGTGGACTTAGAGAAAACTGTAGACAATGTTGACTTAAATACTCTTTGAAATTCTGAAGGTAGCAGTGGTAAAATACAGGGAGTGAAAGGCTGTTTATAACTTGTACAGAAACCAGATGGCAGTTATAAGAGTTGAGTGTATGAAAGGGAAGCAGTGGTTGGGAAGGGCTGTAGCCTATCATAGATGTTACTCAACCTGTACAATGAGCAAGCAGTAAAACTTTGAGGTTTGCTGATGACGTTGTGATTCTGTGAGAGACAGTAAAGGACTTGGAAGAGCAGGTGAACAGAATGGACAGTGCGTGAAAGGAGGATATAAGATGAACATCAACAAAAGCAAAACAAGGCTGAGGGAATTAGATTAGGAAATGAGACACATAAAGTGGTAGGTGAATTCGTTATTTTGGCAAAATAGAGAGGATATAAAATCTAGACTGCCAATGACAAGAAAAGAATTTCTGAAGAAGAGAAATTTGTTAACATTGTAAGTAGAGGGAAGTCTTTTCTGAAAGTATTTGTATGGAGTACAGCCATGTCTGGAAGTGAAACTTGGATGAGAAAAAATTTAGACAAGAAGAGTGAAATGTGGTGCTACAGAGGAATGCTGAAGATTAGATGGATAGATCAGGTAACTAATGAGGATGTACTGAATAGAATTGGGGAGAAAAGAAATTTGTGGCACAATCTAACTAGAATAAGAGATTGGTTGTTAGGACACATTATGAGACATCACGGGGTTATCAATTTAATTGTAGGGGGAGAGCAAGAGATGAATACAGTAAGTAGATTCAGAAGGATGTAAGTTGCAATTGTTATTCGGAGTTGAAGAGGCTTGCACAGGGTAGAGTAGCATGGAGAGCTGCATCAAACCAGTCTTCAAACTGAAGACCACAACAACACAGCTTTTCATCCCAAAACGGGAATCAAAATGTCCATCCTCATTCATCTCCCCTCCCACTATCGCATCTCCCCCCCCTTTCTCCACTCAACCCATCAATGCCTCTGTGAAGTATGGTCTGTTTATCTCCTTTAATGTAACATTAAGATATTCAGTGTCGGCATACTTGAAACAATGGTTGTCTTTGTAAACAGATAAGGTGTGTGTCTGAGGGTTACATAACTGGTAATCTCCTGATAGCATTAGCGTGTGGCACTTCTATTCACTGATATGAGCAGTGGCCTTTTGCATCATCACTCGCAGATTACGCCAAGGATGAGATGCTATCTGCAGATAAGCTGTCCTGTTGTCTGATTTGGTAGACACGTGGTACCACAGTAAACAGTTCTGTAACTGGAGCAGTGCATAGTGAGTGGACTGAATTGTTGACTGAAAACCCTAAGTTTTTTTTTTTTTTTTTTTTTTTTTTCTGCAGACTCTACCAGGGAGGGGAACTTGAACAGATGAGGAATGAGTCAAGGATTACATTAACATAAGAAAAAGATGTCACAGTAACTTACTGTGTATACAGTATTATCGAATTATTATTATACTGCTTAAAGCTATATGTGCTTACACTGCCTAATATAATTGAGTAACTTAGTAAGGAAGCTGTAACTTTAAAGAAAAGCTGCTGCATCCTCAGTTGTTGCTACTGGTGCTGCTAATTATCTGCTATTAGCAGCTTCCTATTTACTTGATTACAATGGTACATCTACATCTATAAGGTGTCTCAGAAGGAACTGTCAGTTTATTTATTTTTTATTGTTTCTAACATCTAGTTCTGTATGACCAAACTGAGGAGCAAATCTCCCAGATAAGGAATGAGTCAGTACATGAAGTTAACACAAATAAAATAAAATGTACACAAAACCTATGCAGATGATAAGCTGCAAGTATGTATTACCATAATTAACAATATAACACAGAAATTAGCTCAATTTTTCAAGGAGCTTCACAGCAGAATAGGAAGAGTGATCTGTGAGGAAATTCTTTGGTACAGACTTGAATGTGCAAGGATTACTGCTGAGATTTTTCAGTTCCTGTGGCAGCCTATTGAAAATGGAGGCTTTTGTGCACAAGAGCCGAGGATGTGCAATCCAAATGCGGATTGGATTTTTGATTAGTATTAACTGGTGGAAGCTGCTAATTCTTGGGATTAAGCTCATATATTTAACAACAAATGGCATTAAAGAAAATAAATGTTGAGAGGCCAATGTCAGAATTCCCAAACTCCTGAACAGGGATTGACAAGAGGTTTGCAAATTTACACCACATACTGCTCGAACTGCCCATTTCTGAGCCATAAATACCCTTTGTGAATGGGAAGAGTTACCCCAGAATAAAATGCTATAACTCAGAAGCAAATGAAAATAAGCAAAGTAGACTAATTTTCATGTTGGACCTTCACTTATTGCAAATACTGTTGTAATGGCAAATATAGCAGCATTCAGCTATTGTACAAGATCCTGAACATATGCTTTCCATAACAATCTGAACACCTAGAAATTTGAATTGTTCAATACACTAATCATACGTCCATCTTGTGTAATTGAAATGTCAGTTTTAGTTGAATTGTGTGTTAGAAACTATAAAAACTGAGGTCTGCTGTGATTTAGAATCAATTTATTTTCTACAAGCCATGAAGTTATGTCCTTAACTTCAGTATGGTTTTTAATACACTGGCTATGTTGCACTCAACATCCTTCACTATCCAGCTAGTGTCATTAAACAAATGTTTTAGAACCAACTGTTATATTAGAATGTATATCGTTTACACATGAGAAACTGAGAACCATAAAGGGCCTAAAGCACAGAAGAAAATGTTTGAGAACAATAGATGTTTGTGAAAATCAAATTTGTAGACAAACTACTGGTCCCATAGGCCTGAATTCTTTTCTAACCAAATCTTTACATCCTACACTGCCTATGAAAAAATAATGCACTGACTTTATGTTATGAAAAATTTGTTCAACATTTAAAATTATATTTATTATTAATATTAGTCCAAAAAAATTTGATATGTAGGCTAGTGACCACAGTGTCTTTTTAAAGCTGTGAAGTTTGTAGTTAATGTGAAGGTAGAATCAGAACATGAAGAACAGATATTAAAAACACCACACATGTGACCTATTCCAACAGTTCAGTTCATGGCCCTTATCATCTACATGTAACTCTACACGAGTACTGTCAAACGGGGTGATTTCGGAGGGTTTTGTTGTTATTTTGATTGTAACTTTTGTATGTATTCTTAGATTAAATTGATTGTTATGGAAGTGGTTGGGTATATGTGTAACGAATAAAATATCCCAGAACCAGAAAGTCTATGTGTAGGTATATTTATCTGAGGCAGTTAAATAAATTGTCCGAAGTCACCTCATGGATTGGGGTGATTTTGGACACGTGTTTTTTAAATCTCTGTCCGAAATTACAGTATATAGAGGGTGAATTCGGACAGTTACTGCATTTTTAAAAATTCTACATGCTTTTTATTTGATTTTGGTGACATTTTACACATTTTAAGGCAGCCCTTTGTTATGAATAAGTGATATGGAATGATATAATGAATTTTATATATTACAGATAAGTTTTTATTTTGCAAGAATTTAAATAAACAGTCTCCTTGTTCACTTCTGCATGAGCTCATTTAATATTTTCGCTTAAGTGAACAGAAAGATCTTCTGACTGTCGTTTGAGGAATAAATGCACCCATTATCCTCCTGGCAAATTATTACAAAATTTCTTCTCCTTTCGGCCAGATTTATCAAGGTAGCCTTTAATTAAATATCTAATATCCAATTCAGTGAAGGGAAATCCCCAACGTGCAGCCCTCAAGATACCTTGCTTCAACATTTCTTCTTCTTCTTCTTCTTTATTTAGAACTAGCTGTCCTCCCATTTTTTTCGGATGTGCTTCCTGCACTTTATTTTGTAGGGTTGATTTAAGTATACCATACAAATCACATGCTTTTCTGTATGATAATTTACCACTCTGAATATCACGAACAGCTTTATCTAAAAGTTCTGGGTCATATATACACCGTACTGTAGCACCTCTCCTGCCCTTATACGTTCTTGTCATTACCCAAAATCACCCCACACAGTACACAGTTTCACAAAAACCGCTGTTATTTTATAACCTTGCACGAGAAACTCGACAAACTTGTACAGAAGTTGTCTCAATGCTGTTAGGTACTGAGTGCGTCGACAATTATGGTTGCAATAACTTCCCGCTTGGTGCAACAATAGAAAGTTTCCACTTTACAATAATGGATGGATTTTTAACACTGAGACTGTTCGTCAGTTATTCACCTAGGGAAACAATTGACGCAAAATAAAAGTTGTGGAAAGTGATAAATGCAATCTTGCACTTCAAACAACTAGCGAACGGACGTTAAAATAAGTAACTGTTTGTTTCTATGCAGTAGCAAAGAGCAAATAAGCCATACTGTCCGAATTCGCCCCCGTGTCCGAAATCACCCGGTTTGATGGTACTCTGCAAATCACACTTAAGTGCATGCAGAGGGTTAATTGAATGATAATTCTCTATTATTCTAATCACAAACAGCACAGGGAAAAAATGAACACTTATATCTTTCTGCGTGTGCTCTGATTTTCCTTATTTTATTATGATGATTGTTTCTCCTTATGTAGGTCAACATAAACAAAATATTTTTGCATTCGGAGGAGAAAGTTGGTGTAGATAATCTCTTTAGTAGATCTGTTGCATCTTCTAAGTGTTCTGCCAATAAAAAGCAGTCTTTGGTTCGTCTTCCCCACAACATTTTCTATGTGTTCTTTCCAATTTAAGTTGTTCATAATTGTAATTCCTAGGTATTTAGTTGCATTTACAGCTTTTGGATATGGCTGATTTATGATGTAACTGAAGTTTAACAGATTCCTTTTAGCAGTCTTGTGGATGATCTAACACTTTTCATTATCTAGGGTCAATTACTGATATGAGAAACAACAGAAGGCACACACCACCACCTTGGGGAACATGAGAGATCACTTCTGTTTTACTTGATGACTTTCTATCAGTTACTATGAACTGTGACCTCTCTGACAGGAAATCACAAATCCAGTCACATAACTGAGATGATATTTCATAACCGCGCAATTTGATTACAACCTGCTTGTGAGGCAAGGTCGAAATCTAGATCTGCTGCAATAAATTTCGAGTTTTTTGCGATTGACTGCTGTCCTTATTTCAATTTAAATCTTCAATGATTTATTGACAAAAGTTTACCAATACTTAAGTGGAAGATGAAGACTCTGCATGGCAATATACACTGAAGCACCAAAGAAACTGGTATGACCATGCATATTCAAATACAGAGGTATGTAAACAGGCAAAATATGGTGCTGCAGTCAGTAACACTTATATAAGATGACAAGTGTGTGGCTCAGTTTTTAGATCTGTTACTGCTGCTACAATGACAGGTTATCAAGATTCAAGTCAGTTTGAATGTAGTATTGCAGTCAACGCACAAAAAATGAGAGACAACGTTTCCGAGGTAGCGATGAAATGGGAATTTTCCCATACGACCATTCCACGAGTGTACCATGAATATCAGAAGTCCTGTAAAAATCAAATCTCTGACATTGCTGCAGCCAGTAAAAGATCCTTGAAGAACGGGGACAATGACGACTGAAGAGAATTGTTCAAAAGTGACAGAAGTGCAACCCTTCCGCAAATTGCTGCAGATTTAAATACTGTGACATCAACAAGTGTCAGCGTGTGAACCATTCAACAACACATAATTGATATGCGCCTTTGGAGCCAAAGGGCCATTCGTGAACCCTTGATGACTGCACAAAACAAAGCTTTATGCCTCGCATGGGTCTGTCAATGCCGACATTGGCCTGTTGTTGATTGGAAATATGTTGCCTGGTCAGACGACTCTTGTTTCAAATTGTATTGAGTGGAAGGACATGTAAGGGTATGGAGACAACCTCATGAATTCATGGACCCTGCATGTCAGCAGGGGACTGTTCGAGCTGGCGAAGGCTCTGTAATGGTGTGAGGCATGTGCAGTTGGAGTGATATGGAACTCTGACGCATCTAGATACGACTCTGACAGGTGACATGTATATAAGCATCCTGTCTGATTACCTGCATCCATTCATGTCCATTGTGCAGTCCAATGGGCTTGGGCAATTCCATCACGACAATGTGACACCCCAGAATTGCTACAGAGTGGCTCCAGCAACAGTCTTCTGTGTTTAAACACTTCCGCTGGCCGCCGAACTCCACATACATGAACATTATTGAGCATATTTGGGATGCCTTCCAATGTGCTATTCAGCCTCATACACTTACAGATTTATGGACAGCCCTGCAGAATTCATGGTGCCATTTCCTTCCAGCACTACTTCAGACATTAGTCGAGTCCACGTCACATCGAGCTGCAGCACTTCTGCATACTCACGGGGCCCTACACGATATTAGGCAGGTGTACCAGTTTTTTTGGCTCTTCAGTGTAGATCTGTAGTCCCTGGCATCAGAATACTCTGAAAGAAACCTGATTGGTATACAGTCTGGATCAGAAGTCTTGTTTTTCTTAAGGACATTTACTTCTAAGTTACTCATGTTGACAGCTGTTCTTGATTTCATTTCATTAAGGACATTCTGTGGCTTGAGATTCAGCTAAAGCTGCCAATACAATCTGACTATGAAGTATTACTACTACATACATGACATGGACTCTAAATTATATTGTTAGCCACAAATACCAATTGACCATTGCAGATCTACAAAATTGTGCTTTGTGCTTGGGGCCCATATAGAAATGAATATCCAAGAAATTGGTAAGACAGCTTTTTGTAACTGTTCATATTTATAGTGTGGGGCTACAGATATAGGTAAAGTTGGTTCAACATAAGATTAATAGATGTCTCAGGAGCACGCATATATGCTACAATCTCAAAATCGATGACAGTAGGCTTTACACCACTATGGTTCTCAGTGCCTCATATATAAGAAACAGGGATATGACAGAAAAGATCATTTGAAGCAAAAATGTCAAATAAACATGAGCTCTAAAATACATACCTTAAGACCTACAAGCACTTCTTGATAGTCAGTACTGCAAAACAAAGCTCTTCTTCTGCAAGCTTTTTGATTTCCATATTTTGGTAGAAGGTAGTATGGAACAAAACAAAAAATTTGCCTAGAAAACAAGGGCTCTTCAAAACACATACCTTAAGAGCTAAATTTTCTAGTAAACATGGGCTTTAAAATGTGTAGATTAAGAGCTATGAGCACGTCTTCAGTAGAAGAGGTGTGTTTCACAATAGAAAATATGAACAAGTGCTCAAAGCTGTTAAGGTATGCATTTTAGAGCCCATATGTACTACACCTTTTTGCTTGGAATGATCATTGCTCTCATATCCCTGAATATTGACTATTGCTCCTGGGACATATTCTATCGCTGTCTTTCTGGAACTTATCCCTGATGTGGTCCAGTTATAGTTTTAGGCTTTCTTTGTCGGAAATCACAAGAGCTCTTTGGACCACCATGTTTAGCACTCCTTCTGTATCTGATGGGTGATGACAGCTAGAGGTGTAAAGGTGTGGGTTTTCTTCTGATAGACACTGTGTCCCAGGGTTCTGTACGGTTCTCACCATATCGGAACATCCCAGAATGACGGCTCCATGGTGAACTGAATTTGGTTGTGAATACAGTTCAGGTGTTGCAAGAATATTTGAATTTCATTTCTCACATAAGGCCAAATGAGAAACATTGTTGTTGTTGTTGTGGTCTTCAGTCCTGAGACTGGTTTGATGCAGCTCTCCATGCTACTCTATCCTGTGCAAGCTTCATCATCTCCCAGTACCTACTGCAACCTACATCCTTCTGAATCTGCTTAGTGTATTCATCTCTTGGTCTCCCCCTACGATTTTTACCCTCCACGCTGCCCTCCAATACTAAATTGGTGATCCCTTGATGCCTCAGAACATGTCCTACCAACCGATCCCTTCTTCTGGTCAAGTTGTGCCACAAACTTCTCTTCTCCCCAATCCTATTCAATACTTCCTCATTAGTTATGTGATCTACCCATCTAATCTTCAGCATTTTTCTGTAGCACCACATTTCGAAAGCTTCTATTCTCTTCTTGTCCAAACTATTTATCGTCCATGTTTCACTTCCATACATGGCTACACTCCATACAAATACTTTCAGAAACGACTTCCTGACACTTAAATCTATACTCGATGTTAACAAATTCCTCTTCTTCAGAAACGCTTTCCTTGCCATTGCCAGTCTACATTTTATATCCTCTCTACTTCGACCATCATCAGTTATTTTGCTCCCCAAATAGCAAAACTCCTTTACTACTTTAAGTGTCTCATTTCCTAATCTAATACCCTCAGCATCACCCGACTTAACTCAACTACATTCCATTATCCTCGTTTTGCTTTTGTTGATGTTCATCTTATATCCTCCCTTCAAGACACCATCCATTCCGTTCAACTGCTCTTCCAAGTCCTTTGCTGTCTCTGACAGAATTACAATGTCATCGGCGAACCTCAAAGTTTTTATTTCTTCTCCATGGATTTTAATACCTACTCCAAATTTTTCTTTTGTTTCCTTTACTGCTTGCTCAATATAGAGATTGAATAACATCGGGGAGAGGCTACAACCCTGTCTTACTCCCTTCCCAACCACTGCTTCCCTTTCATGTCCCTCAACTCTTATAACTGCCATCTGGTTTCTGTACAAGTTGTAAATAGCCTTTCACTCCCTGTATTTTACCCCTGCCACCTTTAGAATTTGAAAGAGAGTATTCCAGTCAACATTGTCAAAAGCTTTCTCTAAGTCTACAAATGCTAGAAACGTAGGTTTGCCTTTCCTTAATCTTTCTTCTAAGATAAGTCGTAATACATTTCTTCAATTTCTTCGTGATCTGCAGAGCTAGTTGGCATATAAACTTGTACTACTGTACTAGGTGTGGGCTTCGTATCTATCTTGGCCACAATAATGCGTTCACTATGCTGTTTGTAGTAGCTTACCCGCATTCCTATTTTCCAATTCATTATTAAACCTACTCCTGCATTACCCCTATTTGACTTTGTGTTTATAACCCTGTAGTCACCTGACCAGAAGTCTTGTTCCTCCTGCCACCGAACTTCACTAATTCCCACTATATCTAACTTCAACCTATCCATTTCCCTTTTTAAATTTTCTAACCTACCTGCCCGATTAAGGGATCTGACATTCCACGCTCCGATCCGTAGAACGCCAGTTTTCTTTCTCCTGATAACGACATCCTCTTGAGTAGTCCCCGCCCGGAGATCCGAATGGGGGACTATTTTACCTCCGGAATATTTTACCCAAGAGGACGCCATCATCATTTAATCATACAGTAAAGCTGCATGCCCTCGGGAAAAATTACGGCCGTAGTTTCCCCTTGCTTTCAGCCGTTCGCAGTACCAGCACAGCAAGGCCGTTTTGGTTATTGTTACAAGGCCAGATCAGTCAATCATCCAGACTGTTGCCCTTGCAACTACTGAAAAGGCTGCTGCCCCTCATCAGGAACCACACGTTTGTCTGGCCTCTCAACAGATACCCCTCCGTTGTGGTTGTACCTACGGTACGGCTATCTGTATCGCTGAGGCACGCAAGCCTCCCCACCAACGGCAAGGTCCATGGTTCATGGGGGGGGGGGGTGAGAAACATATCGCCAAC
Organism: Schistocerca serialis cubense; assembly: GCF_023864345.2. Lineage (NCBI taxonomy): Eukaryota > Metazoa > Arthropoda > Insecta > Orthoptera > Acrididae > Schistocerca > Schistocerca serialis. Next base: position 145,122,508 of record NC_064648.1, read on the forward strand.
AAATCTGTGAAAGACTATTTTAATGGTGCTGAATCTAGTGCCTTGTCCTCAAAGTCTTTCCACTCCCGGGATTGGAATGACTCCTTACCCTCTCCCTTAAAACCCACATCCTTTCGTCTTTCCGTCTCCTTCCCTCTTTCCTGATGAAGGAACCTTGGGTTGCGAAAGCTTGAAATTTGTGTGTGTGTTTGTGTGTTTTTTAGTGTCTCCTATCAACATACCAACGCTTTCGTTTGGTAAGTTACAGCATCTTTGTTTTATATATATATATTTTTTTTCTCCACAGTTTGATTCAGTACTTCCTCATTAGCAGTCTTCCGTAACACCACACCTCTAATGCTTCTATTCTGGTCTTGCGTGAACTGTTCGTCACCCATGTTTCACTTCTGTCCCTGAATACACTCCACACAAATATTTTCAGAAAATATGTCCCAATGCTTAAATTTATGTTCAGTGTTACAAAATTTAGCTTCTTCAGTAATTTATCTTCTTCAGAAATATTTTATTGCTACTGTCAGTCTGCATTTGATATATTCTCTGCTTCGGCCATTGTCAGTTATTTTGGTGCCCAAATAACAAAAACCAATCTTCTACTTCTAGTGTCTAATTTCCTAATGTAATTCGTTCAGCATCACCTGATATAATTCATCTAAATTATATTACATTTGTTTTACCATGTCGATGTTCATATTTAAACGTATTTCCAAGACACTGACCATTACATTCTACTGCTCTTCCGAGTCTTTTGTCATCTCTGACAGAAATATAATGTCACTGACAAAACTTAAAGATTTTATTTCTGCTTTTGAACTTTAATTCTCTTTCCAATTTGTTCTATGTCTCCTTTACTGCCTGCTCAATTTACAAATTGAATAACATCAAGAATAAGCTACAATCCTGTCCCACTCTGTTATCAACTATTGCTTCTGTTTCATGTCCTTCAAGCCTTATTAACTGCAGTATGGTTCCTGCATAGGCTGTAAATAACATTTTGCTCCCTGTATTTTATCCCTCCTACCTTCAGTATTGCAAAGAGCGTTGTTCAGTCAACATTTTCAAAACGTTTCTCTAAATTTACAAATGCCATAAAAGTAGGTTTACCTTTTCATAAAATGTCTTTTAAGCAAATTTATAGGGTCAGTCTTAAGTATACTAAAGCAAAAAGAGAAAAGATAATTAGTTGCCTATTATGTTAGTAAAATTGTATGAGGTGCATTGTGACATCTAGGAGGCATTGCATTTGTCATGGTGCGTAGTTGTAGGCAGCATTTCTTTGTAACATGCCCAGATGGAGCGGATGGCACTCTGCAGTCAGGTATGAGGCACAGTGACAGTGGGGTATCAGGAAGTCAAGTGGTGCAGTGAACTTCAGGTAAGTAGTTCCTTATAAGTGTATGTTGAAATACAAGTCAGTGGAGGATTCTGCTCATTCATTTTTATCAGGTTCAGCAGGACCATTTGAGCCAGGGCTACTTTGCCCTGGAAAGAATCAGTTCATAGTTTACATAATTCTAATTACAAACAAAAGAAAGTAGACTTAACCCTCTAGTGGGTGCAGCTATGTGTAAAATGAGTCAACCACAAATAAAATTGTTCTACACCATTCCAATGTTCTTTCACAATCGTGAGCCCATACCTATTCCTTCATTATTCCTTCAGCAAACAGTTATAAACTGTGTTATTATATATCCAAGTGAGCAGCAGTAATATAAAATAAACAGCGAACTATGTGAGAAAAATTTATGATCTGTGCAAGAAAATGACACAGATCCCAAGCTGGCAGCACAATTCCACAAATAGGTAGTTGACTACAAGATAATTAGCAATTGAATAAGCAGTTGGCTGGGACCTGATGCAACTTCACTGTTTAATGCTTCGAGTGGGTCATTACTGTGGGGTAACACCTGTCCATGGCAACAGTGTGATATAATGTCAGTGTATTTCAGTATTGTTTAATTAAACAGGGCTTCATCTCATATTATCTAAATTTATTTTATTGTTACAGTATAATGAAAAGGATAGTTGCTACTCACCATATAGCAGACAGCTGAGTAGTAGAAAGGCACAACAAAAAGACTGTCACACAAATAGTTTTTGATCAACAAGGCCTTTGCAAAATTAGACGGCATATATGCACACACACACACTCATGCAAACGCAACTCACATACGCATGCCCACAGCCTCTGGCAGCTGAAGCCAGAAAATTAATTAAACTAAGATTAAACTGTGGTTTCACTCACTCATACCTGTTTACCTCAGTAACATAAAGACAGCCATTCTCTACATATGGATGAAGTGTGCCACACACCTGCTCAAGGGTTAATGAAACACAAAAAAACTGGAGAAAGTGTATGAATGAATAACACATTACAGGCAAAAGTTGTCAACTATTGCGAGGAACACCTGTACAGCATAGAAGGAGAAAGTACAAGTCTTAAATTGAGGCCACTGCCATGTTGTCACTGTTTGCCATGATTTATGATGGAAATGAAAGGAGATGTGTCAGGTGTATCAACTGCTGATTCTATGCAGCCAACGAGAGAGAGCAACAGACAGATGACATGTTGCACAGCAAGAGATGAAGGAATAGTGTCACATTCTCATGTCAGTATGGATTCGAAATCTGCTTTGTGGCCGAGAAAAAAAACAGTGATCATATTAGGAAGAGATAACAAAACATTTGCAACAGCAAACAATGTAATTGTATGACACATAAGATATAGCCAAAATAAGAACCAATAGGCTTGTGAGACACACAAAATTTGTGATTACTGACTGTCTTCTGAACACTTATGTAGACTCTTCAGCAAATGTAGCTCAGATTTGTGTCTTAATATCACATTCATTGGATTCTAGGATTTTCAGCCAAATTATTAACTTATTCTAATTTAGGCCTCTAGGTACACAACCTATCAGTCTGTCACCACAACTTTCATTCTGAGAGAAAGCTTCTTCTCACATGACACACAAATTGGCAGCTAAGAAGGGAATAGTTCAAATTTCAGCACTAGAAATACATTGCCTATACAGCTCTCATTGGTTCCTTGAAACTATCATTTCATTTGTTACGCAAAACTGATGCACTGCCAAACTATGAACAGTAGAGAAACACCACCATGACTGACATATATCCTGATCTAAACTTTAGGTGGAGCATGCCGCAAGAAAACCTTTCAACTGGGAGTTTAACACTTGGGGTTTTATCACACTGTTTCCATATTTCTGGTGGAAACTGGTTGAAAATGAAACCTGCTAAAAAATAGTGCACACCTTTCTGTAGAAAGCTTCAGGATGTGTTATCCAAGTGCAAATCGTTTTTCCACCTAGTTTTCATGGAATGAATGATGCAATCTCTTCTGAATGACTCAGAATTATTAACAACAAATCCCACAATGGAATGTATGTACAGGTATGGCAAAGTTAGAATCCTGAGGCACCTGAAGAGTGGCCTACATGAAGTTCATGAACTGACAGTGCTGCTCTGCCTGACTCCCTTTTTCTGGGTGAGTTGCCCAAAAATATAGAACCATATGAACTAATAAAGTTCCTTCCTTCATAAAACAGAAATCTCAGTTTTCTCTAACATAGCCAAGTGTCTATCTTTCTCCTTTACATGTGACACTTAACTTTATTCAAATAGAACCAACAATGTAATTCTCCTTTGTAAAAGTGCACCTATAGCAGTTTTATCACTTGGGTAGGAGTGTTCTTTAAATCATTTATTAAATATTCTGCCAGTCTGCCATGTATATTTTGTACCATCTACATCTACATCTACATCTACATGATTACTCTGCAATTCACATTTAAGTGCTTGGCAGAGGGTTCGTCGAACCACAATCATACTATCTCTCTACCATTCCACTCCCGAACTGCGCACGGGAAAAACAAACACCTAAACCTTTCTGTTTGCATTCTGATTTCTCTTATTTTATTTTGATGATCATTCCTACCTATGTAGGTTGGGCTCAACAAAATATTTTCGCATTCGGAAGAGAAAGTTGGTGACTGAAATTTCATAAATAGATCTTGCCACACCGAAAAACGTCTTTGCTTTAATGACTTCCATCCCAACTCGCATATCATATCTGCCACACTCTCTCCCCTATTACGTGATAATACAGGGTGATTCAAAAAGAATACCACAAATTTAAAAATGTGTATTTAATGAAAGAAACATAATATAACCTTCTGTTATACATCATTACAAAGAGTATTTAAAAAGGTTTTTTTTCACTCAAAAACAAGTTCAGAGATGTTCAAAATGGCCCCCTCCAGACACACGAGCAATATCAACCCGATGCTCCAACTCGTTCCACACTCTCTGTAGCATATCAGGCGTAACAGTTTGGATAGCTGCTGTTATTTCTCGTTTCAAATCATCAATGGTGGCTGGGAGAGGTGGCCGAAACACCATATCCTTAACTACCTGAACGTCAACTACCCGAGGCGATGGATCGGCCGCCAGGCAGCCCGTGACAGAGCACTTCATCACTGGCCTCCAAGAAGCCCTGATCTTACCCCTGCGATTTTTTCTTATGGGGGTATGTTAAGGATATGGTGTTTCGGCCACCTCTCCCAGCCACCATTGATGATTTGAAACGAGAAATAACAGCAGCTACCCAAATTGTTACGCCTGATATGCTACAGAGAGTGTGGAACGAGTTGGAGTATCGGGTTGATATTGCTCGTGTGTCTGGAGGGGGCCATATCGAACATCTCTGAACTTGTTTTTGAGTGAAAAAAAACCTTTTTAAATACTCTTTGTAATGATGTATAACAGAAGGTTATATTATGTTTCTTTCATTAAATACACATTTTTAAATTTGTGGTATTCTTTTTGAATCACCCTGTACAAAACGAGATGCCCTTTTTTGCACCCTTTCGATGTCCTCTGTCAATCCTGCCTGGTAAGGATCCCACACCGTGCAGCAATATTCTAACAGAGGACGAACGAGTGTAGTGTAAGCTGTCTCTTTAGTGGACTTGTTGCATCTTCTAAGTGTCCTGCCAATGAAATGCAACCTTTGGCTCGTGTTCCCCACAATATTATCTATGTGGTCTTCCCAACTGAAGTTGTTCATAATTTTAACACCCAGGTACTTAGGTGAATTGACAGCCTTGAGAATTGTACTATTTATCGAGTAATCGAATTCCAACGGATTTCTTTTGGAACTCATGTGGATCACCTCACACTTTTCATTATTTAGCGTCAACTGTCACTTGCCAGACTATACAGCAATCTTTTCTAAATTGCTTTGAAACTGATACTGGTCTTCGTATCACACGAACAGCATCATCTGCGAACAACCTAACAAAACTGCTCAGATTATCACCCAGGTTATTTATATAGATCAGGAACAGCAGAGGTCCCAGGACGCTTCCCTGGGGAACACCTGATATCACTTCAATTTTACTTGATGATTTGCCATCTATTACTAAGAACTGTGACCTGCCTGACAGGAAATCACGAATCCAGTCGCACAACTGAGACGATACCCCATAGGCCCGCAGCTTGATTAGAAGTCGCTTGTGAGGAACAGTGTCAAAAGCTTTCCAGAAATCTAAAAATACGGAATCAACTTGAGATCCCCTGTCGATAGCGGCCATTACTTCGTGCGAATAAAGAGCTAGCTGCGTTGCACAACAACGATGTTTTCTGAAACCATGCTGATTGCGTATCAATAGGTCATTCCCTTCGAGGTGATACATAATGTTTGAATACAGTATATGCTCCAAAACCCTACTGCAAACCGACGTCAATGATATAGGTCTGTAGTTCAATGGATTACTCCTACTACCCTTCTTAAACACTGGTGCGACCTGCGCAATTTACCAATCTGTAGGTACAGATCTATCAGTGAGCGAGTGGTTGTATATGATTGCTAAGTAGGGAGCTATTGTATCATCGTAATCTGAAAGGAACCTAATCGGTATACAATCTGGACCTGAAGACTTGCCCGTATCAAGCGATTTGAGTTGCTTCGCAACCCCAAAGGTATCTACTTCTAAGAAACTCATGCTAGAAGCTGTTCGTGCTTCAAATTCTGGAATATTCCATTCGTCTTCCCTGGTGAGGGAATTTCGGAAAACTGCGTTCAATAACTCCACTTCTGCAGCACAGTCGTCGGTAACAGTACCATCGGCACTGCGCAGCGAAGGTATTGACTGCGTCTTGCCGCTTGTGTACTTTACGTACGACCAGAATTTCTTCGGATTTTTTACCAAATTTCGAGACAATGTTTCGTTGTGGAACCTATTAATGACTACTGAGGTCGCTGATATGGAGTACCTGGCAGTAGGTGACAGCACAACGCACCTAATATGAAAAATGTATGTTTTTGGGAGTTTCCAGATACTTCTGATCACATAGTGTGTTTTCAGATGCAAACTCACACCGCTATTCTGACCTCAGCCTTCACTGGATGTAATTAACCCCACCAGCCTGGTTCAAAATCAGGTTTCCCAGGCCATCAGATCCAATTCAAGTACTGTTGAGCCCTCCAAATAAAAAACTTAAGAGTACACCTTCTTCAACTCAGCATTATCCTTGTCTTGAATGTATTAATCAGCTGCTTTGACAAGCCTATGACTTCCTAAAATCATTCCCTGAAATGAGGTCCATTCCATCAGACATTTTCGCCACCACACCTAAAATATTTCATACCCCCCTGCCCCTTACCAGTCTCAGCAATATCCTGGTCGGACTGTACTCCTTGTAAGACTTGCCCTATGCACCTTCCTACCATCACCTATACCAGCCCTGTAACTGTTGAAACATACGCTATCAATGAGAGAGCCACCTGTGAAGCAATATATGTTGTGTACCACCTGCTATGCAAACAATGTTTGGCCTTTTACATTGGCATGACTATCACCAAGTGAGAAATTAGGATGAATGGGCATAGGCAGAGTGTGCACACTGACAACACACAATATCCTGTTGCAGGGCATGCTCTACAATATGACAGTTGTGACTTCAGTGCCTGTTTCACCACATATGCCATCTGGATTCTTCCTCCAGGCATTAGCTTCTCAGAAATCCGGCGAAGGTAACTGGCATTAAAACATGTCCTTGGTTCTCTCCGTGCACCTGACCTTAATTTATGTTAATTTCCTCAGTCTCAGCATTTCTTCTCAGTAGCTACTCCTTTCTTCACCCCCTTTTGATTTTGTATATCTTTTACTTTCTCACTTGTCTCCCACCCCACCCTCACATCTACCACATAAAATACACTTAGCTGTCTGCTTTCATTAACTATGATTTTTTTTGTCGGTAATCTCTGACTTACTTATTACCATATCTTCCATCTCTGAGCTCTCAGTTTATGAAATCTCATCCAACAATCAGTCTTTCCTCCTCATCCCATCTGGTAAGCCCTAGAATTAGGGTTTGTCATGTAAATATAAAGTAGCTCATGGATCTTGCAGGAAACACAGAAGGAAACACTTTTGTGTGAATATATCATAATATTGCTAATGTAAACCCACTGAAAGATTAAAATTGTTGATTTTTACCTGGTGTCTCTCTGGTGGGTAAGGTAACAGTGTCACCATCAATATTTGTAACCTCTTTCTTCTCTGTTGCAGAAACACCAGAAGACAAGACCGTGTGAGAAATGCTGCCCCCGACTTATGTTCCAAGTTTTCACGACGAGGCGGCCGTGAAAGCGATGCGCTATAATGACCTCGGTACGACAGGACTCAAACTGTCCCACCTGGCGCTGGGTGTCGGCGCACTCGGGCTATACGGGTGAGCGACACCTGTGAAACACAATTTGTTGTGCAGGAGACATGGCAATATTTACTATGAAATCTTTTTATATGAATACTACAAAAGTTTTAGAATTCTTTTTAGACATTTTTACTGTGAAGCAGTTACATGATTGATTTCAGTCTACAAAAAATATACAATTCTGTTCTTCAAATTGTGCAAGTGTCATTTATTCATTCACTCACTCATTGTGTTCCATCAATCCCATCATTAAAGATAGCCTTCAATGGTAAGGAATGAGTCAAGTCATACTCTGACAGGCAGGGCAAACACTGCTGGCTACTTCTGTAAAGTATAGTAGCAATAATCTATGATTGGTACTAATCTACTCAAAGTAATAATTACTTATAGATTACTTTATATACACTACCGTCCATTAAAATTGCTACACCAAGAAGAAATGCAGATGACAAACGGGTATTCATTGGACAAATATATTATACTAGAACTGACATGTGATTACATTTTCACACAATTTGGGTGCATAGATCCTGAGAAATCAGTACCCAGAACAACCACCTCTGGCCGTAATGATGGCCTTGATATGCCTGGGCAGCTTGGATGTCATGTACAGGTACAGCTGCCCATGCAGTTTCAACATGATACCACAGTTCATCAAGAGTAGTGACTGGTGTATTGTGACGAGCCAGTTGCTCGACCACCATAGACCAGACATTTTCAATTGGTGAGAGATCTGGAGAGTGTGCTGGCCAGGGCAGCAGTCGAACATTTTCTGTATCCAGAAAGGCCCGTACAGGACCTGAAACATGCTGTCGTACATTATTCTGCTGAAATGTAGGGTTTCACAGGGATCGAATGGAGGGTAGAGACATGGGTCGTAACACATCTGAAATATAACGTCCAGTGTTCAAAGTGCCGTCAATGCGAACAAGAGGTGACCGAGACGTGTAACCAATGGCACCCCATACCATCACGCCAGGTGATACGCCAGTATGATGATGACGAATACATGCTTCCAATGTGTGTTCACTGCGATGTCGCCAAACACGGATGCGACCATCGTGATGCTGTAAACAGAACCTGGATTCATCCGAAAAAGTGACGTTTTGCCATTCGTGCACCCAGGTTCTTCATCGAGTACACCATCGCAGGTGCTCCTGTCTGTGATGCAGCATCAAGGGTAACCACAGCCACGGTCTCCGAGGTGACAGTCCATGCTGCTGCAAACGTCGTCAAACTGTTTGTGCAGATGGTTGTTGTCTTGCAAATGTCCCCATCTGTTGACTCAGAGATCGAGATGTGGATGCACAATCCGTTACCACCATGCGGATAAGATGTCTGTCAGCTCGACTGCTAGTTTATATGAGGCCACTGGGACCCAGCACGGCGTTCCGTATTACCCTCCTGAATCCACTGATTCCATATTCTGCTAACAGTCATTGGATATCAACCAACACGACCAGCAACGTCGTAATACGATAAACCGCAATCGCGATAGGCTACAATCTGACCTTTATCAACGTCAGAAATGTGATGGTACACATTTCTCCGCCTTACACGAGGCATCACAACAACGTTTCACCAGGCAACGCCGGTCAACTGCTTTTTGTGTATGAGAAATCGGTTGGAAACTTTCCTCATGTTAGCAAGTTGTAGGTGTCGCCACCGGCGGCAGCCTTGTGTGAATGCTCTGAAAAGCTAATCATTTGCATATCACGGCGTCTTCTACCTGTCGCTTAAGTTCCACGTCTGTAGCATGTCATCTTCGTGGTGTAGCAATTTATATGGCCAGTAGTGTATGTCTGTTAGGAGAAAAACACATATTAAAAAAAAAATCCTCTTCCTCCCCATGCTATGCTGCTCAGCTGCTATTACTATCTAATCCTTCAAATAAAACTTTTTAACTTTACACAGACCACTATGACCTGTACATATAGTGGAAAAATCAAGATCTATCTAATATAAATATTAGAGTTCAGCAGAATTTACATTCCTAAGTCCAGCTATTCTGATAAACTGTAGAAGTTGTGACTGATGAGGTATTCTCTTACACTAGCTCACTCCATGACTCCTTTGACACATGACGATCCTGCATTGCTCTCACTATCTGCCTTCAGTTCTTCCTGTCTTGTACCACTTCTTTCCATCCCTTTTCAGTCTGAGGTCACCTCATTGTGCTATCTACTTCTTGGCTGCCTTATGTCCTCCTGTCATATACAGGGTGTTACAAAAAGGTACGACCAAACTTTCAGGAAACATTCCTCACACACAAAAAGAAAATATGTTATGTGGACATGTGTCCGGAAATGCTTACTTTCCATGTTAGAGCTCATTTTATTACTTCTCTTCAAATCACATTAATCGTGGAATGGAAACACACAGCAACAGAACGTACCAGCGTGACTTCAAACACTTTGTTACAGGAAATGTTCAAAATGTCCTCCGTTAGTGAGGATACACGCATCCACCCTCCGTCACATGGAAACCCTGATGCGCTGATGCAGCCCTGGAGAATGGCGTATTGTATCACAGCCATCCACAATACGAGCACGAAGATTTTCTACATTTGGTACCGGGGTTGCGTAGACGAGAGCTTTCAAATGCCCCCATAAACGAAAGTCAAGAGGGTTGAGGTCAGGAGAGCGTGAAGACCACGGAATTGGTCCGCCTCTACCAATCCGTCGGTCACCGAATCTGTTGTTGAGAAGCGTACGAACACTTCGACTGAAATGTGCAGGCACTCCATCGTGCATGAACCACATGTTGTGTCGTACTTGTAAAGGCACACGTTCTAGCAGCACAGGTAGAGTATCCTGTATGAAATTGTGATAACGTGCTCCATTGAGCGTAGATGGAAGAACATGGGGCCCAATCCAGACATCACCAACGATGCCTGCCCAAACGTTCACAGAAAATCTGTGTTGATGACGTGATTGCACAGTTGCGTGCGGATTCTCGTCAGCCCACACATTTTGATTGTGAAAATTTACAATTTGATCACGTTGGAATGAAGCCTCATCCGTACATACTGACTAAACTAAAATGAGCTCTAACATGGAAATTTAGCGTTTCCAGACACATGTCCACATAACATCTTTTCTTTATTTGTGTGTGAGGAATGTTTCCTGAAAGTTTGGGCATACCTTTTTGTAACACCCTGTATATGACTGACTATTCTGTCATGATCCATTCTGACACAGCCCACTCTTGTAAATGCCTCGCTTTAAGAGGTTTGTTGCGTAGCTTAAATAGTTCTTCATTGGATATGCAAACATACCTTTTGTTGCTTGGTCAAAAGTTGGCCCAAAAAATATCCTACAAACTATTTTCAAAGATTCAGGGTTGGTACCCTTCTCTTTTGGTCACACTTCACATTTCTGCTCTATACACCAGTTCTGGCCTGATGTTTGTGTTGTAGAGATTCAGAGTTTGGAGGACAGAGGGTTTTGGGGGGAAAAGTAAACACTGTGTGCTTTTGTTAGTCTAATATGGTATTGGACTCATCTTCTATTTCAGTCATTTGTATTAACACTGAGGTATCTGATGTTTGAAGTGATCTTGAAATTGTAGTTTTCTACATGAAGGTCATCACATTGTTATGTAGTCATGTTTTCTCTTTGCAAGTTCTTTTATTCTTTATTTTCTTCATTAATTTTTAAACATATTTTCATGATAGTTGCATTTAGTTTCTTGAACAGTACTTCAGTTCCACCACTGTGCCATCTGCATAGGTCATTATATTTAGTTGACTGTCATTTTTCCATTAGTTGCTTATCGGGTTTCTCTTACTTCTTTTTGAATGACAAGGTTGAAGATAACGAGCCACAGGATGTAACTCAGCTTGCTGCCTTCTCCGTACACATTTTGACCACACTTATGATTTTTTTAGGGATTCTGTATTCTGTCATGATTTCTCATACCATTTTTCTGTGTACAGAACTGTACACCCCCCAAAAGTCAATGAACAGGTAATGGACGTCCTTGTTTTATGCAGTGCTGTTTCATTGATGAACTTGCTGCAAAATATTCTGTCTGTTGTAGATTCATTTTGATAGTCCTCTATTACTTCTCAATATAAGGTGTCAGTCTTAGCAATATTATGCACGAAAATACTTTATGTGCTGTGACCAGTAGGGAAATTCCTCTGTAATGCCTGCAATTTTGTTTAACTCCATTCATGTGTATAGGGTCAATGATTAATTCCATCCATTCACCCTGTATTTTTTCATCCCACCATATTTTAAGAATAAGACGTAACAATTTCTCATGTAGTTTATGATGACCATATTTCAGCATTCCACTGTTAATTTGTCTGTTCCAGCCACTTTGTAATTCTTCAGTTTTTTTGAACACTATGTTGGGTCACTGACAAGAGAAGCCTTCCTGATGGAGGGCTAGTTTTCTTGAGTTTGTTTTCTGGTTCAGGGCAGTTAAAAAATCAAAATATTATTTCCAAGTCTATATACCATCTGATCCAGTGATAATGTTACCACTGATATGAAGAGCTGCTGTCCCCATTTGATATCCCTCCATGATGTTATTTGTAGTACCATGTACTTTGCGGATGATGTACATGTTCACATTTTAAATGATTGATGTTATAAAACATTCTCTGAAAATGTCTATTTCAGAATTTTATGTATCCTGTACAAAAATTGCATTACATAAATAAGTTTTTGTGTACCTGGATTTGAAACTATTGAATTGACTGAACAGGAGGATCTGTTCACAAATTTTCAGTTTTTACAGAATTGTAGCATTGCATAAGTAATGAGATGAATTTTATCTTCTGCATTTCTTTAAATTACTTCAAATGAGGTTAGGTAATTATTAATATGTGTAACAGAAAGAAAAACAGTAGTGAGTATATATCAACATAATAAAAATTAGTGTGTTTTTCTACTCCTATAGGAATTAGTATCAGGTATTTCAGTAAGCAGTCGTCCCAACAAGCTAATTATATCTGAACCAGCTGTATGACTGTAAGCAATGAAAAACAGACATATGTTATATAGAATGTTTTACTAGACTTACTCTGTACTACCACCTACTAAAATATTTACTCATCTGCCTGAAACACCCTATATAATATTATAATAGGCCAATATATGACCGACTGTATTAATGCACAGAGGTGAGACAGCTCACCTGCAATGACACCACATGTGCTGTTGTAGGGACTACCCTGAAGAGGATGCGATTGCTGCGGTGCATCAACTACATCAACACGGCACCCTTCTACGGCCTCGGGAGGTCTGAAGAAGTTCTCGGCAAGGTGAGGTCGAGCTGCAGTAGGCCTAATCCTTTCATCAAGGATGGAAGCTGCTGTTGCCATTTTTTCGAGTCTGTGCAGTGTGCATGTGCTGTAGATTAGGTGGCTTTTGTAAGTCAATTTGAGGTTATTCTCCAGCTTGATAGATCCCAAGTCTCCTGTATTCAACTGTTCATCATAACTTCCCTTACACCACTGTGTTACTTTCTAAGCAATTCTCATTTACACCCTGTATTGAAAAACATTACCTCTGTTGTATTTTGGATCAATTCTGGAATCCAGCATCCCTGAATTTGCAAGTGCTAATATGATAGTTAATGTATATTTTTTGGTAAAGTTGTGTACATATATTATTTATAACAACATATAAATGACATAATGAAAACCAGCTAATCTTCAAATAACCACTGAGAACACCCCTTTCAGTAATTCTCAATTTCATGCATAGTCACTGATAGGCTTTTTGTTTCCAAATGTGAAATAGATAGCTCAACAATATCCGGCGGGCCTATGGCGTATCGTCTCAGTTGTGTGACTGGATTCGTGATTTCGTGTCAGGAAAGTCACAGTTTGTAGTAATAGATGGCAAATCATCGAGTAAAACTGAAGTGATATCAGGTGTACCCCAGGAAAGCATCCTGGGACCTCTGCTGCTCCTGATCTATATAAATGACCTGGGTGACAATCTGAGCAGTTCTCTTAGGTTGTTCGCAGATGATGCTGTAATTTACTGTCTAGTAAGGTCATCCAAAGACCAGTATCAGTTGCAAAGTGATTTAGAAAAGATTGCTGTATGGTGTGGCAGGTGGCAGTTGACGCTAAATAACGAAAAGTGTGAGGTGATCCACACGAGTTCCAAAAGAAATCCGTTGGAATTCCATTACTTGATAAATAGTACAATTCTCGAGGCTGTCAATTCAACTAAGTACCTGGGTGTTAAAATTACAAACAACTTCAGTTGGAAAGACCACATAGATAATATTGTGGGGAAGGCAAGCCAAAGGTTGCGTTTCATTGGCAGGACACTTAGAAGATGCAACAAGTCCACTAAAGAGACAGCTTACACTACATTCGTTCGTCCTCTGTTAGAATATTGCTGCGCGGTGTGGGATCCTTACCAGGTGGGATTGACGGAGGACATCGAAAGGGTGCAAAAAAGGGCAGCTTGTTTTGTATTATCACGTAATAGGGGAGAGAGTGTGGCAGATATGGTACGCGAGTCGGGATGGAAGTCATTAAAGTAAAGACGTTTTTCATCGCGGCAAGATCTATTTACGAAATTTCAGTCACCAACTTTCTCTTCCGAATGCGAAAATATTTTGTTGAGCCCAACCTACATAGCTGGGAATGATCGTCAAAATAAAATAAGAGAAATCAGAGGTCAAACAGAAAGGTTTAGGTGTTCGTTTTTCCTGCGCGATGTTCGGGAGTGGGATGGTAGAGAGATAGTATGATTGTGGTTTGATGAACCCTCTGCCAAGCACTTAAATGTGAATTGCAGAGTAATCATGTAGATGTAGATGTAGATTATGTAAAGATAAGTTACTACTCACCATGTAACGGTGATACTGAGTCGCAGATAGCCACAACAAAAAGACTGTCACAATTAAAGCTTTCGGCCAGTAGGCTCTTCGTTAAAAATAGATGACACACACACACACACACACACACACACACACACACACACACATTCCTGCAAACACAACACACATGCGACTGCAGTCTCGATGGTGGAATGCCAGCTGTCTAGTGCTGGAATGGGAACAGAGAGGGTGCTGGATGGGTGAGGACAGTGACTAACGAAGGTCGAGGCCAGGAGGGTTACGGGAACGTAGGATGTATTGCAGGGAAAGTTCCCACCAGCACAATTCGGAAAAGCTGGTGTTGGTGGGAAGGATCCATATGGCACAGGCTGTGAAGCAGTCATTGAAATGAAGGATGTCATGTTTGGCAGTGTGCTCAGCAACAGGCTATGTACGTGACATAAATATTTTTGTAAAGAGAAAAATGAAGGCTACACAACTGCGCCATTGGATTTTGAGAAGAAGTACCTTTTAAGGTTTCAACATTTTGAATAGGAATCATTTCTGAAATATTACATTTTCGGAAAAAATAAAACGTTTGGTGAAAAGTGGAGATCAGGACTTTTAAATGAGTTATGTTCACCTGGAATAAACAATTTCAGTATCATGGAAGTTTGTTTGAAATGCACAGTTATCATAAATTAGGAATGTTTCATTAAATAAAATGTTTTCGTATGAACTGAATGTACTGCTCTCATTCGCTGTCACTAAATTATAAAGTGAGTAACAAAGTTTAATAAAATAATGCCTGAATAAGGATTTAGTAATTTCCTGTAGCTATCGTATGCATACTACTAATGAAAAGATGTCAGAAAACAAAAAAATTACATCGGCATTGGGAGTGTTACAAGAACAAATGGGGTAGCCCCAGCTTGCTCAGTTACAAACGTCTGCAAGCAACGATAAAAATGATAACGTATTTCCTCCCCAGAGAAATAAAGGATGTAATACAGAAGTTGCTTGGTGAAGTTAGACAAACTTTGCAATAGAAGAGAGCGATTGTAATGTGCACTTTAGTATTTGTAAAATATCCTCCCATAGCTTTTTCTCATTACATTTGCATGTCAAAAATGATAGGGATTTCACCTGTCAGAATATTGGTAGCTATTGAAGACTTCACCTGGCTGCATACTCCAAAACGTTTGAAATTACAGGAAATGCTCGGCTTTGGGTAAAAGAGTAGGTTGACTAGTGTCTACAGTGTTCCTAAAATTTGTCCACTGTTACCTGTTTTGCAGGCCCTGAAGGGCATCCCTCGGCAGGCATACTATATCGCCACCAAGGTCAGCTGCTATACGGTGGACCCACGCACCATGTTCGACTTCTCTGCACAGAAGACAAGAGAGAGTGTCGCGAAGAGTCTCGAGCTGCTGCAACTGGACTACGTGGACATCATACAGGTGATTTCTCTGATGCTACAGCTAGAAACAATGGGAGGAATGGTTAGAGCCTGGGGTGTGAGAATTATTAAATGTGTGTGTGAATCTCTAAGGGACCAAACTTCTTAGGTCATCAGTACCTACACTTACACACTACTTAAACTAACTTATGCTAAGAACAACACACACAACCGTGCCCGAGGGAGGACTCGAACCTCTGGCAGAGAGGGGCCACACAGTCCGTGATATGACGCCTCAAACCACGTGGCTACTCCCTGCGGCGGATGTAAGAATACTTGCATGTAGGGACAGGAAAAATTGTTTTATTTTTTTGCCAATTTCAGTGTTATTTTTTGACAATTTTAGTGCTATTTTTGAACAGCTTACTTTTGAAGTACTCCCCACGTGTTCTTTATGTCATTGTTTTTTACTGTTATGCTAAAGCTAAAAATATAACTAAGTGTTACATGGTTAATTGACATAATATTTATTTACATTACTGAGAAAAGAAACGTTTATGCTGAACGTATTAAGTCTATTCAGTAAAGGAGAAATAGCTTTGCAATCACACACCGTTGAAAGTTTTTCAAAAGAAAGTGCTGTTATAACTCTAAATTATCTGAGACGTCATTCTACCAGTCAGTCAACTATAGTGTAAAATCAGCCACTCAAAATTTATATTCAAAAGTGGAAGAAAAAGTGCCTCTAGCACAACAGCAGGGATTTGACAATGTCTATCTTTGCTGCTGATACAGAAAGTTCCTTCTGCACTACGTTCTGAAGGGATCTGTACCTTGGTTTCATCACCAAAAAATTTATCCTTGCACATTAATGAAGCCATCTTTTAAATTGGAGTAGAGATAAAAACTATCTGGTGACATCTCATTTCTCTAAACTTTAGCTTAGAAAATCATACTAAAAATGTGAATGTAACAATTGTGTTTGTTTCGTGTTTCTACTTGGATTCCATGCAAATATGCAGTTTAACTGATACTTCATATTCAAGATATGTGAAAAATGTGTGATTTATGGCAAGATTTGGTGCAGAAATGTAACAGAAAATGTGACATCACAGAACAAAACTGTAAATTCTAATAAACTTTATGCAGCATCTGGTAGTGTATACAAACATTTCCTCCAATAAATAAATTACAGATGCGAAGCACCACTCTGCAAAAATATTCCATAAACCTGCGAGGGCAGGTTGCAACTTGTGCTTGGATACCTCAGTTGACAAGTGCTCAGTAGCAAAAGACAGAGGCAACAGGTTCCAGTTCTGGTCTGGCACACAGTTTTAGTCTGCTGGGAAGTTCCAGTATTTATGTTGTGTTTCTGCATAAGTGTGGAAACCTTCCACGACATGACATTTGACCACAGTGAGTAACTCAAAAAATTTTCTCCTCTCACATTCCAGGTGCACGATGTGGAGTTTGCTCTGAACCTGGACATAATTATCCAGGAGACTCTTCCAGTGCTGCAGGAACTTGTGGCAAAGGGCAAGGCGAGGTTCATCGGCCACACGGGGTACCCTCTCGAGCTGCTTTGAGAGATCATCGAGAAGGTGGATGCGGTGCTGTCGTACACCAGAGACACTCTCGTAGACGATACACTGCAGCAGCACCTGCCATTCTTCAAGGTGTGTCCCTGCATCAGTTTAGTTTACTGTGCTTGACTTAAACCTTTGAATGCTGTTGATGAGTTAACTTGCTGTTCTCCACTGATCCCCGTATATTGTTGACAAATTTAAGCATGGCTTACATCTACGTACATACTCCGCAATCCACCATACGGTGCGTGACAGAGGCTACCTCGTACCACAACTAGCATCTTCTCTCCCTGTTCCACTCCCAAACAGAACGAGGGAAAAATGACTGCCTATATCCCTCTGTACGAGCCCTAATCTCCCTTATCTCTGTGGTCTTTCCGCGAAATGTAAGTTGGCAGCAGTAAAATTGTACTGCAGTCAGCCTCAAATGCTGCTTCTCTAAATTTCCTCAGTAGCGATTCACGAAAAGAACGCCTCCTTTCCTCTAGAGACTCCCACCTGAGTTCCTGAAGCATTTCCGTAACACTCGCGTGATGAGCAAACCTACCAGTAACAAATCTAGCAGCTAGCCTCTGAATTGCTTCTGTGTGCTCCCTCAATCCGACCTGATAGGGATCCCAAACGCTCGAGCAGTACTCGAGAATAGGTTGTGTTAGTGTTTTATAAGCAGTCTCCTTTACAGATGAACCACATCTTCCCAAAATTCTACCATTGAACCAAAGACGACTATCCGCCTTCCCCACAACTGCCATTACATGCTTGTCCAACTTCATATCACTCTGAAATGTTACGCCCAAATATTTAATCAACGTGACTGTGTCAAGCTCTACACTACTAATGGAGTATTCAAACATTACAGGATTCTTTTTCCTATTCATCTGCATTAATTTACATTTATCTATAATCAGAGTTAGCTGCCATTCTTTACACCAATCACAAATCCTGTCCAAGTCATCTCGTATCCTCCCACAGCCACTCATCGACGACACCTTCCCGTACATCACAGCATCATCATCAGCAAAGAGCTGCACATTGCTATCCCCCCTATCCAAAAGATCATTTATGTAGATAGAAAACAACAGTGGACCTACCACACTTCCCTGGGGCACTCCAGATGATACCCACACCTCCGACGAACACTCACCATCGAGGACAACGTACTGGGTTCTATTACTTAAGAAGTCTTCGAGCCATTCACATACTTGGAAACCAATCCCATATGCTCATACCTTAGTTAGGAGTCTGCAGTGGGGCACCGAGTCAAACGCTTTCCGGAAGTCAAGGAATATGGCATCCATCTGATACCCTTCATCCACGGTTCGCAAGATATCATGTGAAAAAAGGGCGAGTTGCATTTCGCAAGAGCGATGCTTTCTAAAGCCGTGCTGATGCATGGACAGCAACTTCTCTGTCTCAAGGACAGTGTTATTGACAAGTTAGGCATCCTTGCTGACCTCTTAGCACCAATGGCAAGTGTAGAGCATCACCACTCAGGTATCTGAGTGCTACTGACAAGTGTAAGATTACAGCGGAACTTTTTACCCCTTCTCAGTAGCTTTTCAGTTTTGGCAGCTGTGGTCTGTACTGGTACATTGTGTGTAGCGATCTCCCCCTTGCTGCATTCAGCTTCACTTTACACCTTACTGTTCATCTGGATTAGCATCACAGTGTTTTGTTCATCGTCTCTTCTGCAAAGGAAATAACGTGTTGCACTAAGCTTAGATTGTGGAGATACTCATGAAGAGCAACAGTGAGAATTAATCATTTGATGACAATGTGATAACTCCTGCAACAGTCAGGCTGTTTACTTCAACATGTTTAACACTATAGTTGAATTCTTTTATCTTGGCGGCTCTCGCATGCCTGCCCAGACGCGGGAGAGTGCTGCGTTGCCAGTTGCACGCGACGCATGCGCCAATAGAAGCAGCGCCATAGTATACCTAGTTTGCAAGCTTACGTTTAGGGGGGAGTGCGCAGTTCATGAAGTAAAGCCACCACGGCCGCATTAACCCTATCGCTGTTACAAAGACGTGCTCCCTGCATTCCGCGCTGTGCGCGATTTTGTCACTGCACTGCTCGCCTGTGCAGACACATGGTGTTCCCACTGCTTCGACACACTTATCATTCGATTCCACAAAAACTATTTGGCCCAAAAATTTGATTTTTACATGCCTTCCCCCCATAAATGACTTAATTTTGTTTCGATGTTCAACGCAGTTATTATGCAGCATTAAATGTAGTAAACCATTGCACGAAATTTTGAAGAGTTTGCAGAGGTACAAGTCCATAGCGTATATTTCCGTATGGTCGATTTTAGTTGCCACAATGTTGAGAATGAAATGTGGACAAGATACCTAAATTTCATATAAAATTTACTGTGTAACAATATCTCATTTAAGTACTACATAGGTGTCGTACATAATATTGAGAAATGTTCCGTCTTTCGCGACTGTAACAAATGTTTTATTTACACTGAGCACGTTTGGCTTTATTTTAAAGCACTTCAATGAATCAAAAGGAAGTAGACAAAATACATTAAACAAAACTGTGGACTTACAAAAACATTAGGACTTGAATATACCGTCTATCAGTGAAGTGCTCTGAGCTATGTCAAATATAATTTTTGTGTGTGGCACACACAAACATCTTTTATTTGCTAAAACACTGATCAGCCAACACAAATGTTGAATATTGTGTTACCGCAGCACAAAACTACGAAAGGTGACTTGACAATGGAGGGGACAAAATACTGTCCACTGAAGATGCTTCAAACGAGAGAAACGCGTCTGGTCTAAATAAGTCGCTCATTACAGTTGCAGAAGTATATTTCAGTACCATAGGTGAAACTGCGACTGTGGAACAAAAACAAGAAAGAGAACATGAGTACCATTGTGTATGTGCCATACCATCATTGATTGAAGTGCTTTAAAATAAAGCCAAACGTGTTCGGTGTAAATAAAACTTTTATTACAGTCGCGAAAGACGGAATATTTCTCAATATTACATACGACACCTATGTGGTACTTAAATTAAATGAGATATTGTTATACAGTAAATTTTATATGAAATTTAGGTATCTTGTCCACATTTCATTCTCAACATTGTGGCAACTAAAATCGACCATACGGAAAGTATACGCTATGGACTTCTACCTCTGCAAACTCTTCAAAATTTCGTGCAATGGTTTACTACAGTTAATGCTGCATAATAACTGCGTTGAACATCGAAACAAAATTAAGTCATTTATGGGGGGAAGGTATCGGTCAAGAAGACGTGTAAAAATCAAATTTTTGGGCCAAATAGTTTTTGTGAAATCGAATGATAAGTGTGTCAAAGCAGTGGGAACACCATGTGTCTGCACAGGCGAGCAGTGCAGTGACGACAAAATTGCGCACAGCGCGGAATGCGGGGAGCACGTGTCTGCAGCAGCGAAAGGGTTAATGAAGAGACAAAGCACTAGAAATTTCAAAAAATTGCATACAAACGAATATAATTCATGAAGTAAGGCACTTCGATATTGTTTTTAAATAATTAAAATCTTGAGTTCCACACAAGGTTTGAACTCATAACCTTTCACGTAGAAGTCCAACACCTTAACCATTACGCTAACGCAGATTGTCTGCCTACAGAACACAGTGAGGAGTCTAACACGTTACACAAAATACTGACAAACACTTTTGGTATGACTATGAATTACTCACGCTTCGTCGAAGTACAATAGGAAATAAACAATTACCGCTCTTCTTTAGTGCGAAAAAGCGGCTCGTGAGAATGATACAAACACCTTTCCTTCCTATCGCCTGAATTAGGAATCTTATTGCTTGTTTGGTTTAATTAATTAATAGAATATGAAGCAATTGGTATAAAGAACGCTTTTTCCAAACTTTCTATAAAAGAAAGTCTGCTATCAAGACATTGCTTTTGTTCTATTATTTTATTTATAATTGAACATTTCTAATACTGAAGACACTCGTCCATGCTATGCACTGCAGTCGAGATCTGGCAACGTCGTTCTCTGTTCATTGGCTGACTGTGTTTTGTGACATCAGATGCGCAGAACGAACCTAAACTCGGCCGCCAACATAAATGACGTGCACTTTAAAATATGTTTCAACAAGAGAAGTAATTGATAGTTTTTCAAATCCAAGGAATCTAGAAATGATAAGAACTTTCGAACTGGGTTATTAAAATCTGATTGGAAACTTCATAAGGAAAACCACCTTTCACCACTGCAGACTTGTAATAACTGTAAATTTGCAAAGAATCTTCAAAGTCAAAAACTTATTTTTACACCTACAGTAATGTTTGTCCTGGCAGTGACAAATCTTAGGGCAACAGAAGGAAACATCACAGCTAGCACTCCAGAAATATTATATTGGTAGCAAGGGAGGCCATTCAGGTAAGTCCGGCCCAGGGTGAAGCACAGATGTGGGGTACTTGGCGCGGGTAATAGTGATCCAGCACTCATCTTGGAACATAGCGAACATGTTGGCAGAAGCCACACATCACAAAAGATAAGCAGAGATGTAAATTGATGCAGATGAGTACGAAAAACAAATCCTTAATGTTCAAATACAGCATTAATAGTGTGCTGTGTGACACAGTCACATTGATTAATCTAGGCATAACATTGCAAGCGATAGGAAATAGAAACAGCAAGTAAGGACTGTAATAGGGAAGGCAAATTGTTGACTTGCGTTTACTGGAGAATTTTAGGAAAGTGTGGTTCATCTGTAAAGAAGACAGCACATAGCTTGCTAGTGCAACCCATTCTGGAATATTACTCGTGTGTTTGGCATCTGCCCCAGGACAGATTACAAGAAGATATCAAAGAAATTCAGAGGCATGTTGCTAGATTTGTTATTGGTAGGTTCAAACTCATGCCAATTTTAAACTCAAATGGGATTCCGTGGAGGGAAGATTATGTTCTTTTCGAGGAACACTACTGAGAAAATTTAGAGAACCAAGCCAACCGTGTATCAATTCAACTGCTGCCAACATACATTTCACATAAAAACAATGAAGATAAGCACTCACTCCATTTTTAGGCCATTAGTGGCCTACCGGGACCATCCTCAGCGGAGGATGTGGATAGGAGGAGCATTGGGTCAGCAGACTGCTCTCCCGGTCGTTATGATGGTATTTTTGACCAAAGCCACTACTATTCGGTCGAGTAGCTCCTCAATAGGCATCACGGGGCTGAGTGCACCCCGAAAAATGCAACAGCGCATGGCGGCTGGATGGTCACCCATCCAAGTGCCTGCCACGCCCAACAGTGCTTAACTTTGGTGATCTCACGGGAACCGGTGTATCCACTGCTGCAAGGCTGTTGCCACAATGAAGATAAGGTAAGAGAAATTGGAGGTAGATAGTGGAGAGAGACATAGAACAGGAAAGGAAATGACTACTAGTGATACAGGGTACACTCTGCCACACACTTGTATGGCATCTTGCAGAGTATGTATGTAGATTATTCCAACAAAATTGATGGCTCTAAAAAATCAACTGCACTTGTAAGTATCATCTGCGGTTCTCATATTCACTTTAAGGAAAATCAATGACATATTCAAAATATAGCATGAATGGATTCTGAGCACGTGTAAAAAAATCAAGAAATGATTGAATTTTCAGTCATAAACAGACATTCTACTAGTTTATTTTTAAAAATGGTCAATTACTAACATAAACAGCATTGCTTTCTAACTTGTTAGAAATAATCTCTAGATTTCACTTTTAAGAAGTGACTTTACTTGTGTCATTTGTCATCATTAAAAACATGACACCTCAGAAATTGATAGAGTAGTTTGCTTACAGTCACAGTCTGAAGAAGTGGAAATTTCACATGATGCATTTTGTTGCATGAACTTTTTTTTACAATTTTTGCAATTAATGGCCTAATGTGATGACACTGCCTCAAATCACTTTGTTCAGCTTTTGGTAATCAGTCACATTCAAAAAAACATATTTTACAATCCGTTTGCAGAATTTCATTATGGTCTTCCTTCTGTCAGTGGTGAATCTTGTGAATGTCGACTAAAATAGCTTGTTGTTCCAAAAAAACACGCTTGCCATATGCAACACATCCCGCAGTACTCTTGAAAAGGCTCGATATCTGGTTTACTGTGAGACAGAGGCATTTGTATGCCTACTGAAGACTGTAGTGCATTTGATTTTGTGTAACTATTAAGCTGTGGAGAAGATATGCTCCCTGTTGATGCCACATGATTTGACAGAAGCTTAAACAAATCTTGTCTCAATTGGTGTAAGGCTGGGGCGGCCAAGGTTTTGGATTACTGGCTGTGTCCTGGCAGGAGCGCCACAGTGCTCAACCTGGCTGCAAACTTTCTGAGTGTGAGGAGGGGGAGACTGCAAACATGTTGCATTTAAATGGCAATGCAGTTGCACTGCATATGACTGTTTTATGTTTCACATTTCTCAACAACATAGATCACAAACAGTAAGAATTTTCAGTATTATTTCATTATTACTAGCATAATATAATCTTTATCTGGTACAAACTGTTGGCATACTGACAGACACAGACAATTTTACATGGTTTTGGCCTCAAGCTGCTATGTAATTGTGACTTATTTAGTTTCATAATTAAAATAAGGTCTTTCACACACATATACTGATATCAATATTGTGGCACTTTTGCAACCTCATTATGGAGGTGTGGAAACTACCTGAGATAAGCAATATAGGTGTCCTGGCAATGTCAATATAGGTGTCCGGGCAATGTAGATGTCCTGGACAGGTTTAAAGTAAAAGGATTTGTCTCTAAAATAGGAATTATGTGATAGGCCTGTCAGTTACATTCGCACACGCACATGCACAACTAAAATGGCAAGCAAACTCATAAACAGCTTGAAAACATACATAAGATTGACAGTGTCCTCAGAATATTTCAGAAACTATCCTCATAACTCTTTCAAGGCTGTAATGAATTCTTCAATCCATGTATTTTCTTTAACAGCATTGAACTTAGTAACTAAACTGTGTTTGTCAGAATGTATGACTTCTAGAAAGTGATTTTCTTTTTAAATGCCTCCCCATCAAATCAGAAAGAAGTTGTTTCTCATCTTGCAGTGCCTATGGCCACTGTGCAGTCATGTCCACTTAAAATGCGAGGTCTTCAATCCATTCCAGGTGTTCTAATTTTCATTCCTGCACTCATTTTTCCTTCACAAATTCAACGATAGTGAAAAAGCATTCCAGGCATGCTGTTTAACTGATGTATTGTATTGTATGTTAACCGGGGACCTAGAAACAACAGAGAGGCTCCGTCCCCACCGCAGCCGCAGTGGTCCACAACCCCACGACGACTACCGCAGTCCCCTTCACCCCTCCGCCGCCCCACACCGAACCCAGGGTTATTGTGCGGTTCGGCCCCCGTTGGACCCTCCAGGGAACGTCTCACACCAGACGAGTGTAGCCCCTATGTTTGCGTGGTAGAGTAATGGTGGTGTACGCGTACGTGGAGAACTTGTTTGCGCAGCAATTGCCGACATAGTGTAACTGAGGTGGAATAAGGGGAACCAGCCCGCATTCACCGAGGCAGATGGAAAACCGCCTAAAAACCATCCACAGATTGGCCGGTTCACCGGACCTCAGCACAAATCCGCCGGGCGAATTCGTGCCGGGGACCAGGCGCTCCTTCCCACCTGGAAAGCCGTGCATTAGACCGCATGGTCAACCGGGTGGGCTAATCGATGTACCTTGCACTGATATACAAAGTCTCCATTCTCTTCGTACTCCATACTCTTTGTTCATGACAAGACAATAAATCATGCAACTTCAGAAATTTTGCTATTTGTACCACTAATTTCTTCATGCGCTACATGCTTGCAAATGTAGCACAAAGTGCTTCACAATGTACAGAACAATGAATCCCGTCTGTCAATCATCGTAATTTTTTGCTGTTTCATTGTCAACTAAATCCGGGCACTGACAAACATATCAGACAGAACTATGCATGGTCAAATACTTTACAAATTTAGTAAAGTTCTACAGTTTGTTTGACTGTGTAGGGGGCCTTTAGATCCAGTATATTTCTGTCATGAGTGGGCTTCTGAACAATTTGTTGTAACTAGGTCTTAGAGAAGACATATTGTTCTATTCCACAGGACTTCTTTAATTCATATCCATCATTTACAAAACTGTAATTATCCCCAGTGATTGTTGGATATTAAAGTCTCCTCCGATGATGACAGTATGATTGGGGAACTTGTGTATTAGTGAACTTAGGTTTTCTATAAAGTTGTGGGTTACATATCGAGGTGAGTCTGATAATCAATAATAATAATAATAATAATAATAATAAAAATAATGTTTGGAAAACCAATTCCAAGGAAAAATATAAAAAAATAAAAATAAATTAGAAAAATATTAAAAAGAGTGAAATTAGTACAGAATTTTAGAACTTATTAAAGTTTTGTGTGCTATCTTTGCTAAGTCTGACACTTTCACTTGAAAATGTTCTTGTAGACTTTAGTTCTGACAGTGTGATTTTGTGGCCTTTTAGGAAAAGACCAACCCAATTTTTACCAGCAATTTCACATTTCAAATGATACACAATGTTATTTTATTTCTTACTGCCATCCTTCCAACCCTTCTCCTTTTTTCGAATAGCAGCAAGTGCTTTGGTCAGTCTTCCCCAAATTATTTGTTACAGTCTGCAACAAACAGCACAGAATAAGATCTGGCCAAAACAAGCCTCATATTGTCAAACAACTTGCATACCGCTGCTCAAAAACAATCGGGAGTGGGGGGGGGGGGGGGGGGGGGCAGAAAAAATGCTACAAACAAAGGACATTTTTCACTATCAAGTAATTAATGATTGTCTGTCAAGGAACAATTGTAGCAGATAATGAATGTGCTCCACCGCAAAGTGGAGATCTAACATAAGTTAATAGTTACAGACCAGGCAAATGCATAGCTGGAAGACTGGGGTCAGTTTTATGGGGAGATTCCCAGATTTGGGCTTTTTTTTTTTGTTTTGTTTTTATGTTGTGAAACAGTGGGTTATTGTGCTTCTATTTGTGCTTTTTTGGGCACGAAACTTATTTACAGTTTTCTTTACAGCCCTCTGTATGAGTAGTTTAGTGCCAGTCATAATTTGTTGTCAATATACAGGGTGATTCAAAAAGAATACCACAACTTTAGGAATTTAAAACTCTGCAACGGCAAAAGGCAGAGCTAAGCACTATCTGTCGTCGAATTAAGGGAGCTATAAAGTTTCATTTAGTTGTACATTTGTTCGCTTGAGGCGCTGTTGACTAGGTGTCAGCGTCAGTTGATGCTAAGATGGCGACCGCTCAACAGAAAGCTTTTTGTGTTATTGAGTACGGCAGAAGTGAATCGACGACAGTTGTTCAGCGTGCATTTCGAACGAAGTATGGTGTTAAACCTCTTGATAGGTGGTGTATTAAACATTGGTATAAACAGTTTACAGAGAATGGGTGTTTGTGCAAAGGGAAAAGTTCTGGACGGCCGAGAACGAGTGATGAAAATGTAGCACGCATCCAGCAAGCATTTGTTCGCAGCCCAGGAAAATCGACTCGCAGAGCTAGCAGAGAGCTGCAAATTCCACAATCAACTGTACGGAGAGTCCTACGAAATAGGTTAGTTATGAAACCTGAACGTCAACTACCCGAGGCGATGGATCGGCCGCCAGGCAGCCCGTGACAGAGCACTTCATCACTGGCCTCCAAGAAGCCCTGATCTTACCCCCTGCGATTTTTTCTTATGGGGGTATGTTAAGGATATGGTGTTTCGGCCACCTCTCCCAGCCACCATTGATGATTTGAAACGAGAAATAACAGCAGCTATCCAAACTGTTACGCCTGATATGCTACAGAGAGTGTGGAACGAGTTGGAGTATCGGGTTGATATTGCTCGTGTGTCTGGAGGGGGCCATATTGAACATCTCTGAACTTGTTTTTGAGTGAAAAAAAACCTTTTTAGATACTCTTTGTAATGATGTATAACAGAAGGTTATATTATGTTTCTTTCATTAAATACACATTTTTAAAGTTGTGGTATTCTTTTTGAATCACCCTGTACTTTAGAGAAGTAGGGAGCAGTGGCCACACCTTGACTCCTTCCATATCCTCAGAGGCTCTTATTATTCGATCCAGTGTCTGAGCGAGTGAACAAAGTGTCCCATTTTCATCCCTTTGGCAGAGAAGGGCGTGGGCGTGATCTGCGTGGCAGGTACGGCGATAGGCCTCCTGAGTAGCGCGGGGCCACAGCCGTGGTGGTGGTGGTGGTTGTTGGGATGTTTAAGGGGGACTAAACAGCTAAGGTCATCAGTCCCCCATTCCAAAAACAAGCGAGACAAAGTCGCAGAGCAGATAAAACCCCAAGGGGAAGGAGACTGCCCCCCCCCCCCCCCCCCCCCAGGTGCTAAAGAACACAAATTAGGCAACGAACACTACAGAAAAGAAGAGTACAGACAAACACCAGACAGAAAGAAATAGAAGAAAAGAAGATGGCCGGAGACTGGTTGACTGACCACGACAACAAAAAAGGGAGAGAGTCAACCATCCGATGAAACACCAAAACAGCAACAAATATGGAGATACGCGAGGACAAAAGACACAGAAATGGAAAAGTGCAGGACCCCCCTAAATGGATCCATAAAAAGGACTAGCACGGATAAAGTGTAAAACATTGTCAGCCGTGGCACCCGGCATCCCAGGAGCTGCAGGACGTGTGCAGGGTGGCAGCCGACTACTGCAATGTGGGTGCGAGGCCAGGTAAGGTAACGGCAGGATAAAGATGTGTCGGCGTGTAAGAAGCTAAGTGGAGGTAAAAGATGACACACTACTGGCCATTAAAATTGGTACACCACAAAGATGACGTGCACAGATGCAAAATTTAACCGACAGGAAGATGCCGCGATATGCAAATGATTAGCTTTTCAGAGCATTCACAGAAGGGTGGCGCCGGTGGCGACACTTACAACGTGCTGACATGAGGAAAGTTTCCAACCGATTTCTCGTACACAAACAGCAGTTGACCGGCGTTGCCTGGTGAAACGTTGTTATGATGCCTCGTATAAGAAGGAGAAATTCGTACCATCACGTTTCCGACTTTGATAAAGGTCGGATTGTAGCCTATCGCGGTTGCGGTTTATCGCATCACAACATTGCTGCTCGCATTGGTCGAGAATGTGAGATCTAATTACTGTTAGCAGAATATGGAATTGGCGGGTTCAGGAGGGTAATACAGAACGCCGTGCTGGATCCTGATGGCCTCGTATCACTAACAGTCAAGATGACAGGCCTCTTATCCGCACTGCTGTAACGGATCGTGCAGCCACGTCTCGATCCCTGAGTCACCAGATGGGGACATTTGCAAGACAACAACCATCTGCAGGAACAGTTCGACGATGTTTGCAGCAGCATGGACTATCAGCTCGGAGACCGTGGCTGCGGTTACCCTTGACGTTGCATCACAGACAGGAGCGCCTGCGATAGTATACTCGATGACGAATCTGGGTGCATGAATGGCAAAACGTCATTTTTTCAGATGAATCCAGGTTCTGTTTACAGCATCGTGATGGTCGCATCCGTGTTTGGCGACATCACCCGGCGTGACGGTATGGGGTGCCATTGGTTACACATCTCGGTCACCTCTTGTTCGCATTGACGGTACTTTGAACAGTGGACGTTACATTTCAGATGTGTTACGACCCATGGCTCTACCCTTCATTCGATCCCTGCGAAACCTTACATTTCAGCAGGATAATGCACGACTGCATTTTGCGGGTCCTGTACGGGCCTTTCTGGATACAGAAAATGTTCGACTGCTGCCCTGGCCAGCACATTGTCCAGATCTCTCACCAATTGAAAACGTCTGGTCAATGGTGGCCGAGCAAATGGCTCGTCACAATACGCCAGTGACTACTGTCGATGAACTGTGGTATCGTGTTGAAGCTGCGTGGGCAGCTGTACCTGTACACTCCATCCGAGCTCTGTTTGATTCAATGCGCAGGCGTATCAAGGCCGTTATTACGGCCAGAGTTGGTTGTTCAGCGTACTGATTTCTCAGGATCTATGCACCCAAATTGCATGAAAATGTAATCACATGTCAGTTCTAGTTTAATATATTTGTCCAATGAATACCCGTTTATCACCTGCATTTCTTCCTGGTGTAGCAATTTTAATGGCCAGTACTGTACAATATACTGAGGTGACAAAAGTCACGTGATACCTCCTAATACCATATCGGGCCTCCTTTTGCCCAGTGTAATGCAGCAACTCGGCACGGTACAGAGTCGACAAGTCATTCGAAGTCCCCTGCAGATGTATTGAGCCACTCTGCCTCTAAGCAGTTCGTCGTTGCAAAAGCGTTTCCAGTGCAGGATTTTGAGCACAAACTTGACCTCTTGACTACACGTCCCATAAATGTTCAAGGGGAACTGTGTCAGGCAATCTGGGGGGCCAAATCATTTCACTCGAATTGTCTACAACGTTCTCCAATCCAATCACGAACAAGTGTTGCCTGGTGACATCGTTGTATGGGAATGTGAAGTGCACGAATGAAAATTGTCTCCAAGTATCTGAACATAATCATTTCCAGTCAATGATCATTTAAGTTGGACCAGAGGTTCCAGTCCATTCCATGTAAAGACAGCCCATGCCATTATGGGCACACCACCAGCTTGCACAGTGCCTTGTTGACAAATTGGGTCCATGGCTTTGTAGCGTCTACCACTTTGTTTCAGGATCATAACTACACGCCCACAATTCACTGGCAGTTATGACTCTGGGCAGGAAATTTGGATCATCTCGAATCCTCATTTACATCTGACTGTGCGCCCGATCCCGACAATCTCACTGGTGTACATTCTACCTCAGTGGTGTGCTTTCTACTTACGAGGAACGAAATTCGGTGCAATTTGTCTCTTTGTTCAATTCATCAGCTAGACACAGCTCGTATGAAATTTTAAACATGTACTATTTGTATTTTATCCTTTTTGATCTCTTTGTGCGCTTGAAAGATCATTTTGGGAGTTGTGTATTATGGCAGCTGGGCAGAGTGTTTGTCATCCTGTACAGGCTCCTGGGCATCTTAAAATCACTAAAACACTCAAATTTTCCTGCTTGCCCACCAGAATCATCATGTAGCACATGGTGGGTTCCAGCTGCTGTTCTGCTGAGCATAAAACAAAACTTAATGCATATTCTTTGTTCATTCAAGTTAGCTATTTTGAAATTTGCACACGCAGTAGAAAAAGGTCTAAAGACATCACCAAAAACTTTTGCACTCACAATGACTTCATATGGCACATTAGCAGTTGAAAAATGCAGCTAGGTACACCTACTGATGGAAGTTTATTACTGCTGATAATTTTGGATGCAATATTCAAATTCTTGTAACACAAAAATAATTATACATAACACAGTGCCATACGCATGAAAATTATAGCAAATTCAGTGTACTACAACCTGCTACGTATCACTCACATAGAGATCATGAGGATAAGATCAGAATAAATACTGCACACACAGAGGCACTCAGTCATTCTTCCCATGTGCCATACGTGAATGGAATGGGAAGAAACCCTAACAACCAGTACAATGGAATGTACCCTCTGTGATGCACCTCACGGTGGTTTGCAGAGTACAGATGTAGCTGCAGATGTAAAAATGTGCTACTGGGAGCAGTCGCAGCTGGTAAACTGACCAGTAATCTACATCTACATATCTACTTACATACTCCGCTAGCCACCAAGCGGTGTGTGGCGGAGGGCAAAATTCGCGCCAAAGTCATATTTCCCCCCTCTGTTCCACTCGCGGATCGCATGAGGGAAAAACAACTGTCTGAACACTTCAGCACAAGCTCTAATTTCCCTTATCTTTGAATGGTGATCATTACACAATTTGAAAGTTGGTGGTAATAATATGTGCTCTACATCCTCAGCAAAGATCAGATTTCGGACTTTAGTGAGCAGCCCCTTCTGTTTAGCGCCTTGTCTATCTGCAAGTGAGTCCCACTTCAAACTTTCAGTGAGATCTGTAACACTCTCGTGATGGCTAAATGTACCAGTCACGAATCTTGCTGTTCTTCTTTGGACATTCTCAATCTCTTGAATCAGACCCGACAGGTAAGGATCCCATACAGACAAACAATACTCTAAGACTGGACAAACTAACATATTGTAAGCTATTTCCTTTGTTGAAGGACTGCATCGCTTCAGGATTCTACCAATAAACCGCAACATAGAGTTCGTCTTGCCCGTTATTTGTGTAATCTGATCATTCCATTTGAGATCATTTCAAATAGTCACATCCAGATACTTGGCGGATGTTACCACTCCCGTCTTGCCCATTATTTGTGTAATCTGATCATTCCATTTGAGATCATTTCAAATAGTCACACCCAGATACTTGTCGGATGTTACCACTTCCAAAGACTGGGCATTTATTTTGTACTCGGACATCAATGGGGATTTCCGCCTTGTTATACACAGTACATTACACATACTAATATTGAGAGATAACTGTCAGTCATTACACCAAGCATTTATTTTCTGCAAATCCTCATTGATTTGCTCACAACTTTCTTGTGATACTACTTTCCTGTAGATTACAGCAACATCGGCAAACAGTCTAATGCCACTGTCAATACCATCAACCAGATCATTTATGTAAATTGTAAAAAGCAGTGGTCCTATTATGCTGCCCTGGGGCACACCTGAAGTTACGCTTGTTTCTGTTGAAGTCACCTCATTCAGAATGACATACTGCTCTGTCTGTTAGAAAACTTTCTATCGAACCGCATGTCATCGGATAGACCATAAGCACGCAATTTTTTGGAGCATGCGACAGGTGAAAGTCGAGTAATATAGCATCACCCCGGGAGCCGTATCTAGAGCCTGTTGTATATCACGCACAAAGAGGGCCAGCTGTGTCTTGCAAGACACCATACTGGTTTCTGCAGAAGAGCTTCTCAGAGTCAATGCACACTTTGACAGCTTACATCTCATCCACATCAAACACTCCCATCCCTACAGCCTGTGCAACATATCTGTTCTGCCACTAGATCCCTCGACACCTACATTAGTGACCTTTCTTAGGCTTTTCTCTCCCGCAACTACCCCACAGATGTTACTCAAAAACAAATCTCCTCCTCTCACTCTCTGACTAATGCAGCTTCCACTTCCAAAAATCTCAGTAGCATTCCTCTCGTCACCCATTTTGAGTGCCCCAAGTCTATACTTCTGGTGAGGCTATTATTTTTTCAAGCTGACCCCCTGAATCTGATCCTCTCCCCCTGATATCCTTCCCAGCTGACCTCACAACCTCCAAAACATCCTAGTCAAATGTTATGATCCTCCCAAACAACGTGTCTCCACAGCCGAATGGTGAACGAGACAGATCCTCGTGTGGTATTGCCAGAGATTTTTCCTTTGCGGGAAAACTGGACTTGGGTATTCTCAGCCTCGTGATGTCAGTTGAGGAGCTACATGATCGAGAGGTAGTGGCTTCAATCTCAAAATGTTGACAATGGCCGGGAGTGGGGTGTGCTGACCCTGTGCCTCTCCATACTGCATACGACGATGAATGACAGAGGATAACACGGCAGTCTGTCGACTATTGTGTGGTCTTCAGGGCCTGACTGCAAGTTTTCTTTCCTTTCCTCGTAAACCCTACCTCAGAGGTTCCTCTTATTCAATTGTGTTGAATATTAAACATAACATTATTCCTCTTGATGAGTAGATAATGACAGCATTTTTAACTCAATCGCTAATTACAAGAAATACTGAAAATCAAATTTTTCGTGCTCCTGGAAGCTGTTAGCTAGTTGGAACTGAGTACCAAGATAGTTGATTGCTAATATAGACTACAAAGTGAAAAACTTCATCTTCACACAATATAACTTTACGCGTTACAACATGACTGCCCTCGTGATGAATAAAATGTTAACACAGTAATTGCAGCGAAGACAGCTACTGCCTTACAACTTTTTATTGTTTATTTATGGGATGAATGTGGGCGCAGCAGAAATCACTCTGCAGTACTATTATACCGTATATACTCGAATAATCCGCGCATGTTTTCTCCCGAATTTTAGGACGAAAAACTGGGGTGTGTGGATTATTCGAAACATTGTTGGTACTGCTCCGCCTCTAACAATACATCCCATTATACTATTGCATTGTTGCGCCCTAAGTCTGTGACACATCAGTAGCACGTTAGGGGTGAAGTATTAACGTCTTCAAACTTGTTAATTATGGCCACAAGTTCTCGTTATCACTCGTACACTGCTAAAGAAAAAGTGAAAATTACTGAAGAATCTGAGAATATTGGAAACCGTGCAGCAAAAAGAAAGTATGACGTGAGTGAGAGTTGTATTCGTGGCTGGCGAAAAAATAAAACGCAGCTTCAAGAAACTAATAGTAATCGCCGGGCATTTTGCGGCCAAAAAGCGAAGCATCCAGACCTCGAGAAAAGGCTCTGCGATTATGTAGATGAGAAGCGACAATATGGATGTGCGGTGACGAGTGAAATGTGCCAACTTAAAGCATTGTCTTTAGCCAAAGAACTAGGCATTACCAGTTTCAGAGCTAGCCGGGGCTGGCTATCAAGATTTTTCAACCGAAATGGATTCCGGAGGAAAACTACTATCACTCAGCGGCTTCCAGGCGATTACGAGGAATGTTGTTGTTGTTGTGGTCTTCAGTCCTGAGACTGGTTTGATGCAGCTCTCCATGCTACTCTATCCTGTGCAAGCTTCATCATCTCCCAGTACCTACTGCAACCTACATCCTTCTGAATCTGCTTGGTGTATTCATCTCTTGGTCTCCCTCTACAATTTTTACCCTCCACGCTGCCATCCAGTACTAAATTGGTGATCCCTTGATGCCTCAGAACATGTCCTACCAACCGATCCCTTCTTCTAGTCAAGTTGTGCCACAAACTTCTCTTCTCCCCAATCCTATTCAGTACTTCCTCATTAGTTATGTGATCTACCCATCTAATCTTCTGCATCCTTCTGCAGCACCACATCTCAAAAGCTTCTATTCTCTTCTTGTCCAAACTATTTACAGTCCACGTTTCACTTCCATACATGGCTACACTCCATACAAATACTTTGAGAAACGGCTTCCTGACACACAAATCTTTACTCGATGTTAACAAATTTCTCTTCTTCAGGAACGCTTTCCTTGCCATTGCCAGTCTACATTTTATATCCTCTCTGCTTCGACTATCATCAGTTATTTTGCTCCCCAAATAGCAAAACTCCTTTACTACTTTAAGTGTCTCATTTCCTAATCTAATTCCCTGAGCATCACTTGACTTAATTAGACTACATTCCATTATCCTCGTTTTGCTTTGTTGATGTTCATCTTATATCCTCCTTTCAAGACACAATCCATTCCGTTCAACTGCTCTTCCAAGTCTGTTGCTGTCTCTGACAGAATTACAATGTCATCGGCGAATCTCAAAGTTTTTATTTCTTCTCCATGGATTTTAATACCTACTCCAAATTTTTCTTTTGTTTCCTTCACTGCTTGCTCAATATACAGTTTGAATAACATTGGGGAGAGGGTACAACCCTGTCGCACTCCCTTCCCAACCATTGCTTCCCTTTCGTGTCCCTCGACTCTTATAACTGCCATCTGGTTTCTGTACAAATTGTAAATAGCCTTTCGCTCCCTGTATTTTACCCCCACCACCTTCAGAATTTGAAAGAGAGTATTCCAGTCAACATTGTCAAAAGATTTCTCTTAAGTCTACAAATGCTAGAAACGTAGGTTTGCCTTTCCTTAATGTAGTTTCTAAGATAAGTCATAGGGTCAGTATTGCCTCCCGTGTACCAATATTTCTACGGAATCCAAACTGATCTTCCCTGAGGTCGGCTTCTACTAGTTTTTCCATTCGTCTGTAAAGAGTTCGCGTTAGTATTTTGCAGTCGTGATTTATTAAACTGATAGTTCGATAATTTTCGCATTTGTCAACACCTGCTTTCTTTGGGATTGGAATTATTATATTCTTCTTGAAGTCTGAGGGAATTTCGCCTGTCTCATACATCTTGCTCACCAGATGGTAGAGTTTTTTCAGGACTGGCTCTCCCAAGGCTGTCAGTAGTTCTAATGGAATGTTGTCTACTCCCGGGGCCTTGTTTCGACTTGGGTCTTTCAGTGCTCTGTCAAACTCTTCACGCAGTATCGTATCTCCCATTTCAACTTCATCTACATCCTCTTCTGTTTCCATAATATTGTCTTCAAGTATATCGCCCTTTTATAGACCCTCTATATACTCCTTCCACCTTTTTGCTTTCCCTTCTTTGCTTAGAACTGAGTTTCCATCTGAGCTCTTGATATTCATACAAGTTGTTCTCTTTTCTCCAAAGGTCTCTTTAAAGTATGAGGAAAAAATAGTGAGTTTTTGTCGTTATGTGATAAATCTGCACCGAAACAGTCTTATATATTATCGCAAATTGGTAATGCGGATCAAACACCAGTCTATTTTGAGATGCCGCTCGACAACACAGTGGACAGGAAAGGAGAATCCAGCATTGTGATACGAACTGGCGGCAGTGAGAAACAAAGATGTACAGTGATGTTGTGTGTAGTTGGCGATGGATGAAAGCTATCTCCTTAAGTGATATTTAAAAGGAAAACTATTCCGAAAATATCAGAGCGAATCCGAAAGGGTGGATGGACAATGAACTTATAATTGACTGGGTGACACACGTTTGGTAACATCATCCTAGTGCGTTACTGAATTTACGCAACAGGTCGGTCCTGGACCAGCTTCCGCGGACATACAACTGAGGAAGTGCGAGACAAATTACAAAAAGGGAAAACTGACTTGGTCATTATCCCTGGAGGCCAAACATCCGTCCTACGACCACTAGATGTGTGTATAAATCGGCCATTCAAAGCTGCACTTAAACAGCGATATACGCAATGGATGGCTGATGAAAACCATAAGTTCACACCTAGTGGAAAAATCAAGCGGCCGGATTTGTCCCAGATTTGTGAATGGGTGAAAAGTGCACGGCACTCCATTCCACAACCACTGGTGGAAAAATCCTTCAAAAAATGTGGAATCACAAATTCAGTGGATGGAACAGAGGACGACGCTCTGTGGGAAGATGGTGAAGACGACAATGATTCTCCCACTAGTGATGACGATGAAAGTGATGAATAGAGTGGTAAGAGAGGAAACGTACCGGTATTGACTAAAATATTTTATTGCCTATACCCTATTAACAAATTCTTAAACAAGATAATTCACATTTCTTTTTTTGCTATTGCAGGTACGCATAGAGTCCCGGATGGCGGTGGTAATGATCCCCGGTCACCTGTCCGCCAGTTGGCCAGCTGCACGCCACTGAATCGGTTGCGTTTTAACGATGTATCAATGTGTACAGCAGCGTTGCTTCAAACCAGTAGTTATTATACATACTTTTGAACACATCATAATGTTGCAACAATTATTTTTGTAAATAAAACAAATTAAAGCAAAAAATAATTTTTTCCGCCCTCTTCCTCAGAATTGGGGTGCGCGGATTATTCGAGGGTGCGGATTATTCGAGAATATAAAGTATTAAGACTTTGATGCTACAAAACTAATAACTTTTTAATGGATGTCACACTCTTGTTTACTGACACTGCCAGTGTGAACTGATAGCCTGTCTCATCTTCGTAGGAGAGGGGTGTCGAGCTGGCCCGCCTGGCGATGCGCCACACCCTGACACGCGAGGGCCAGGCGACACACGTCATCGGAACCAACAGCACACAAATCCTGCGCTCCAACCTGCAGATCCTGCGTGACGGGCTGACTTCTAAAGAGCAGGAGGTGCTGCGCGACGTCCGACAGAAGTAAGGCCGCATTGCTGCATCTGCATCTTTTGTTTTCCTCTGACCTGTCTTGGTTGAGTGACTGTGCTGTCACATTCTAAGAAAATGGCTGGCCACACAAGCTGCAGCCACATTTGGCAACACTGCTGACCACTGTTGCACAGCAATGTTTGCATCCAGCTGTTTCGCAGCCACAAGAGTTTACACAGGTGACAGTATGGCTGTGGAGTGGACGGAAGGGAGCTAGTATACATGAATGTGCCTCTGCTGCCTGCATTCCACAAGAAAAATGTTAGCAAGGAAAAATACAATTCGGGCACTGAGGATGTGTTCCTTCTCAAGTATGTGGACGGCTTCCAAAACTTTTTAAATTGTGAACTGATTTTGGATACATGTCTGTTCCAGAATATCAAATCAAAACTTTAAATATAGCAGTATTGTAAAGCTGTTGGTCTGAGAATTGGTAAGATCATTACCAAAATGAAAGAGTGTATACTGTCAGCTGGGTTTACCTTACACAACCCGACTTACATCACACTATTCCCATTAAGTTCTAGCGAGCACCATACATGGTCAGTTTTGGAAGTTCTGAGCACAATGGCTGCTTAGATACGACATAGTGAACTTTACTGGATGACAAATGCCATTAAATGGACATGAGTCTCGTTATGTATTTTACATTGCCTTGAAACTTTCATTGCTCTGTCATAGTTAGAGGGTGGCATTTATTGAACTATACGAAAAAATATAAATTACTTACAAACTACAGTGTGCACACACTTTATTAAACATGTAAGTGTCACTACAGATATTCAGATTTAGGTAATGACATGTTCGATATGCCTGCTGTCATTGGCGATGATGAGGCGCAGACGAATAGTGAAATTCTGCACGACCCGCTAAAGTGTTGGAACATCGATGCTGTCGAAGACTTCTTGAACGGCTGTTTTCAGTTCAACAACAGTTTTGGGGTTATTGCTGTACACCATGTCTTTAATATAGCCCCACCAAAAGGAGTCAAATGTGTTCAGATGTGGAGAATATGGCAGCCAATAGAGGCCCATACCAGTGGCCTCCGGGTGCCCCAAAAGAAAGAGTGAGGTCCCCAAAGTGATCCTCCAGCACATGAAACACTCTACTACTTTGATGGGGTCGAGCTCTGTCTTACATGAACCACATCTTGTCTAAATCAGGGTCACTTTGGATAATGGGGGTGAAATCATCTTCCGAAACCTTCACGTACCGTACAGAAGTACCGAGCGAGGTGGCACACTGGTTTGCACACTTGACTCACATTCGGGAGGATGATGGTTCAATCCCGTGTGCAGCCATCCTGATTTAGGTGATTTCCCTAAATTGCTCCAGGCAAATGCTGGGATGGTTCCTTTGAAAGGGCATGGCCGACTTCCTTCCCCGTCTTTCCCTAATCCGAAGAGAAAGATGACCTCGCTGTTTGGTCTCTTCTCCCAAACAACCCAACCCAATAACCCATACAGCAGTCACCAGGCCATCGAGGAATATCACACAATTGTTCCGTGACTTGAAACTGCACACCACACAGTCACCCGTTGAAGGCAGAGAGACTTCTCTATCACGAAATGTGGATTCTCAGCCCCCCAAATGCATCAATTTTGCTTATTGATGAACCCATCCAAATGAAAATGGGCT
Organism: Schistocerca serialis cubense; assembly: GCF_023864345.2. Classification (NCBI taxonomy): domain Eukaryota; kingdom Metazoa; phylum Arthropoda; class Insecta; order Orthoptera; family Acrididae; genus Schistocerca; species Schistocerca serialis. The sequence goes on from NC_064648.1 coordinate 145,161,518, forward strand.
TCATTGTTAAACCAAACCATACAGCGCATACTAATTCCCATCATGCCGCAATGCCAACTACACAGTTTGAACATCCTAACACAAACCATTCAAAAGTTATGACAATTTTATTTCATATAGTTCAGTAATTGTCACCCTGTATATTCTAATTGTTATTCTTATTTGTACGAGTAATTCAATAAGGCATCGAGAGGTGGAAACCGTAGACCAGAGTCATTTTCTTGTTAAGGTACGTTACCACCGAGCAAAAAACAACTGAAAGTGAATGATTTACGCTTGGGTGGAGCTAACTTTACACAGTCTGTTAGGTGGGTTGTGGTAAAATTCAGCTCAGAGAAGAAAATAAAGAACTGTATTAGAGAAAGTGATATCTTATGATGAAAGACAAGTGAAGTTTGTGGAGATGACAGATGAATCAGTATACTTTATTTTGGGTGCAAAAACAACTAAGATCATAAACATTCATGTTATAACCTTACATAAGCTAGAAGTAAAAGAGCTTAAAAAAGACTATACGTTAAGCCCAGTCGACGGAAGGAAAGCGAGCTAAGAAGAAGCACTTCCTCACGGAGAAAGGCCCACAAAATAAGCTGTAGAGACAGCAGAGGTCCTGAGCCAAAGATGAAATGTTCTTCGCCATATTGCTACAATGGATAAAAAGTAAAACGCTGTTGACAGCCTGTGCTTCATTCGCTGAAACAGCCGATACCTCAGAAGAATGTAAGTGGTCCTGGGTACTTCATTGCACCGCGAAATATGAGTAAAAATTTTTTCCATAAGTACCTCCTTTCCTAATGCATTCAAATGAAGACCGTGAACTGTATGGAGCCTTCGCTCCAAACTGTTTATGTCAATAACGTCTGTATTTACAAAGTGAGTACATATTTCACTGAAACTCTTGTTTGCGGCATGAATTTCACTGTTCACACACAACCACCTCGGTAAATCGTGACGATGCAGAATATTTACAACGAGTACATTCGTGTGAGATAAATTACTGAGGCATTTTCTCAATTCTGTGCTAGCCTTGAACGACTCATTTCTATATACCTCATTTGATCCTCTCAGCAATACAACAATTGGCATCGGTCAACTCATACAAATTTCTGCGCATAACAACTAGTAGCGGTGTGAAATGAAATGGTGACATAGGCTCAGTAGTAGGCCATGGAGATACACAAAGTTATTACTATCCTAGAATATTACTCCAGCATGTGAGCCCACACCACATATATTTAATAGAGAATGTTGAATGCATACAAAGACTTAAAAACAAAAAATTAAAAACACCAGATGGGATCCTAACCCATGATCTTTAGCATGTCATGGATGTGTCCTAGCAACTACACTATTCCACTGTGCTGAGTAACACTTATTTTTAAGGCTCTAGAGCACGCCAAAGTACATTTCAAACTTTTGCGGTACCACAGCATGTGATTTTTCTCTAGATGCAAGAAAGCAAACACATAAAGTACATACAATACTTTGTTTTATTACAGAATGACTCAGAGGTACAAATTTTACAAATTTATTGTATAAAATTTTGGAATAGGAACATTACTGATAAGCCAAAACATTATGACCGTTGTACACCGTGACGCTGGAATGTGACATAGTAACAAAAGTATGTAATCAGAGCAGACATAGATGAGGGATCACCCTAATGAATATAAAGGCTGCAAATGGGGAAATCCATTGAGATAAGCGACTTTGACAAAGGGCCGATTAATATTACAATGAGCACGTGAAGGAGTAACTCGAAACTGGCAAAGCTGGTTGAATGTTCACATGCTACTGTCGTGAGCATCTACAGAAAAAGGTAGAAGGACATTAAAACTAACTCTAGGCACTAAATGGTTGGATGTGGGGTTCGGAGGCAGCTTGTCTGTTCAGTAAAGTAGGACAGAAGGGGATCAGTGACATCTGTGCTGAAAGAGCACTATGCTAGTGCACCCAAAAGCATTTTGGAGCACACCGCTCATCGTACATTGTCGAACATTGAGCTCCATAGCTGACCACCCCTGTGTGTACACATATCGACCCAACAACATCGTCAATTATGATGCAATGGGCATCAATGGAAATGTGTCAGCTCTTCAGGTGAATCACATTTTTGCTACACTAGGTCAATAAACGTCTGCGCTAAGACCATCATCAAGGGGAATGGTTCCTCAAAAAAAGCAGCACGCCATGGATGGAGGTTGGTGGAAGCAGTTATGCTATGGGAGATACACTCCTGCATTTGCATGGCGGCTGTGGTAGTAATCCAAGACATGCTAACAGCTGCAAACCACCTGCATACCTTCATGCTGGATGTCTTCCACAACGACAATGTCATCTGTGACTCTTCAAGCTTTCCCAGTGCTTTTTTCTTTTTTTTTCCAGTCTACTGACTGGTTTGATGCGGCCCGCCACGAATTCCTTTCCTTTGCTAACCTCTTCATCTCAGAGTAGCACTTGCAACCTACGTCCTCAATTATTTGCTTGACATATTCCAATCTCCGTCTTCCTCTGCAGTTTTTGCCCTCTACAGCTCCCTCTAGTACCATGGAAGTCATTCCCTCATGTCTTAGCAGATGTCCTATCATCCTGTCCCTTCTCCTTATCAGTGTTTTCCACATATTCCTTTCCTCTCCGATTCTGCGTAGAACCTCCTCATTCCTTACCTTATCAGTCCACCTAATTTTCAACATTCGTCTATAGCACCACATCTCAAATGCATCGATTCTCTTCTGTTCCGGTTTTCCCACAGTCCATGTTTCACTACCATACAATGCTGTACTCCAGATGTACATCCTCAGAAATTTCTTCCTCAAATTAAGGCCGGTATTTGATATTAGTAGACTTCTCTTCGCCAGAAATGCCTTTTTTGCCATAGCGAGTCTGCTTTTGATGTCCTCCTTGGTCCGTCCGTCATTGGTTATTTTAGTGCCTAGGTCACAGTCCATGTTTCACTACCATACAATGCTGTACTCCAGACGTACATCCTCAGAAATTTCTTCCTCAAATTAACGCCGGTATTTGGTATTAGTAGACTTCTCTTGGCCAGAAATGCCTTTTTTGCCATAGCGAGTCTGCTTTTGATGTCCTCTTTGCTCCGTCCGTCATTGGTTATTTTACTGCCTAGGTAGCAGAATTCCTTAACTTCATTGACTTCGTGACCATCAATCCTGATGTTAAGTTTCTCGCTGTTCTCATTTCTACTACTTCTCATTACCTTTGTCTTTCTCCAATTTACTCTCAAACCATACTGTGTACTCATTAGACTGTTCATTCCGTTCAGCAGATCATTTAATTCTTCTTCACTTTCACTCAGGATAGCAATGTCATCAGCGCATCGTATCATTGATATCCTTTCACCTTGTATATTAATTCCACTCCTGAACCTTTCTTTTATTTCCATCATTACTTCCTCGATGTATAGATTGAAGAGCAGGGGCGAAAGGCTACAGCCTTGTCTTACACCCTTCTTAATACGAGCACTTCGTTCTTGATCGTCCACTCTTATTATTCCTTCTCGGTTGTTGTACATATTGTATATGACCCGTCTCTCCCTATAGCTTACCCCCACTTTTTCAGAATCTCGAACAGCTTGCACCATTTTATATTGTCGAACGCTTTTTCCAGGTCGACAAATCCTATGAAAGTGTCTTGATTTTTCTTCAGTCTTGCTTCCATTATTAGCCGTAACGTCAGAATTGTCTCTCTCGTCCCTTTACTTTTCCTAAAGCCAAACTGATCGTCACCTAGCGCATTCTCAATTTTCTTTTCCATTCTTCTGTATACTATTCTTGTAAGCAGCTTAGATGCGTGAGCTGTTAAGCCGATTGTGCGATAATTCTCGCACTTATCAGCTCTTGCTGTCTTCGGAATTGTGTGTATGTGCTGTAAATAGTCTTCACAGGTTTGCCACCAGATCACATTACACAAATTCCACAATATTCCCTCAGAGAAACTGTCTGACATCTTCAGGTGGCTCAACCTTGCTGGTGACTGACGGTATCTGCACGTCGACGCCCCATTTCTACAAACAGCGCATCGATGTGTGGTACCGTCAGTCGTACATAGCGACCAGCAAGGTTGAACCACCTGAAGATGTCAGACAGTTGCTCCGAGGAAATATTGTGGAATTTGCAGAACATGATCGGGCAGCAAACCCGTGAAGACTATTTATGACAATTTCATCTTTCAGGAGTATAAATGTCTGTGTCTTGGAGCCAGAACCGTGCTACAGATGTTTGAGGAGCATTATACTGAACTCAAATTGATGTCTCGGCGACCAATTTCGCCTGATGTAAATCCTATGGACCCTGATCTAGGTCACTTTTGGGCACCTTCACCATCTACGCAAATCAGTGAATTACATGACCTGTGTATAGAATCTAATGCCACATACCTCCACAAACCTACCAACAAACTGTCGTATCGCTGATGTGCAGAATCAGTGATGCATTTTGTTCCAAAGCCAAACAAATAAGCCATTAAGTAGGTGGTCATAATGTTTTGGCTCATCAGTGCATTAACATAAAAATAAGGCACACAATAAAAAAAACTTATTACTCTTAAGCGAGGACACACACCAATGTGTTGCGATACGGTGGCCGAGAAATGGTGCTCTAGAGTATCGTGTGAAATTCTTTTTTGTCAATTACTCTCAAACAAAAGCTGTTGGGGTGAATGGCTGCAGGTGGATGATACCTGGGACCCCAACCCACACCACCACATAGATGGTTCCATAAAAATGGTCCCTCCCCTTGTAAAATACCAAACTTGCTGCTTAATATGCTCTAGCGAACTTCTCAATTCTTAAATATTTTCTCGTAATTTACATTTCTTGCCTCCTGCACAATGAGTGTGGCTCTTCCTATGATTGTATCTGTTTTTGCTCTCCCTCCCGAAGTCTCTCTAATCACTTAAAATGCCAAAGTTTACAGTTTCTTTGTTATTCAATAATATTTTGTAGTTAAGTTTCTTTTGCTCCTCTCCATGTATCTTTTCTCTTTGGTTTCTTCTTGGCAAATTTGTTAAGGATATACATCTTGTTCTTCTTCATAAAAATGCAACTGAGGTATGACTTTAGTGATTTCTGTTACCATACTCGAAGCTTAATTCTTTAGTTTTTACCCTTCTTCCACATAAAAATCTCCCATTATATCTTATTGTAGTGGAATTTGCTGTCATTTATCAACACATCTTTCTTTTCCTACAGATCTTTTACCTTAACATGTTGGTGCAGAGCCTTGAATGATTCCCATGGAATTGTTTTTGTTTATTTTTAATACTAATCTGACTGTTCTGTCTATGATTCCACGATTGTCTGTCAGTGCTGCTTTTAATCTCCTCTTTTACAATAACTCTTGTATCAGTATTTGTCCTTAGCTCTGTTCATTTGCAGTAAAGTAGTGCATATGTCTTGATTACAGATCTGTTTGATCTTCGTTTTTCTGGCACACTTCTGACAATCCTATTACATCCCATTTGATGTGATTTATCTTCCTATGCAACTCCACTAAATTGTCTGCTAATCCTGAAGTGATGCAGTTAAATACCTCTGTATGAAAAATAGTAAAAGCAGTTGTGTTTTTAATGCTCTGATTATTGTATGTGTGTCCAAACATGGAGTCGTAGTGCGACCTCTGAATTAGTCTACTGCTGCCAGTTGTCTCTCACCCGGATTGGAACACCGACATCCCAAGAAATTGTAGCCTCTGACAACCCTAAGCACAGCACACTAGCATGCCAAAACCTGAAGGCTATTTTCCCCCTTCCATATCCCTCTCATTTCTACTTTACTTCAATTCCATAATTTCTTTATCCTTTCAAATTTTCATTTCCTTCCTCTTTTAACCCAAGCTTACTACTCACTTGCTTCCTTCAATCATCATGTGTACTGAAGTGGAGATAGTACTTACCAATGTGCCATTTTAATCTAAAGATAGCAGCTTTTTCAAAGTAGCAGCTTTCTTTGTAATTTACTGAACAGATGCAGACACCATTAGTACGAATAGCATTAAGCAGTCAAGTGATAGTTTCTTGTTAGTATATTGTACATATTAAGTTTCCGTGATGACTTTGTCTTATATTAATGTATACCTTGACTTGTTCCACATGTAACACTACCTAATGACTCTTGAAAATATAATGTAACTGAATAGGTACAAAAGTCTACTCACCAAGTGGCAGCAGGATAACACACGCATATAAAGGTTAAGGAAATCTGCAAGCTTTTGGAACCAGTGGCACCGTACTCTGGCAGAAGGACTGAAGGCAAATGAAGAGGACTGAAGGAAAAGAACTGGCGAGGATTAGGAAATGGGGAGAGTTTGAAACAGTTGCTTAGAACTCTGGGCCAGGGGAGGCTTACCAGATGGGATGAGAAGGGAAGACTGATTGTTGGGCACTGCACTGGATGAGATTTCATAAATTGAGAGCTCAGAGATGGAAGATACTTTAATAACTAAGTCAGAGATTACTGACAAAAAAATCACAGTTAATAAAAGCAGACAGCTAAGTGTATTTTATGTGGTAGATGTGAGGGTGGGGTGGGAGACAGGTCAGAAAGTAAAAGATATACAAAATCAAAAGGGAGTGAAGAAAGGAGTAGCTACTGAGAAGAAATGCTGAGACTGAGGAAATTAACATAAATTAAGGTCAGGTGCACGGAGAGAACCAAGGACATGTTTTAATGCCAGTTACCATCGGCGGATTTCTGAGAAGCTAATGCCTGGAGGAAGAATCCAGATGGCATATGTGGTGAAACAGGCACTGAAGTCACAACTGTCATATTGTAGAGCATGCCCTGCAACAGGATATTGTGTGTTGTCAGTGTACACACTCTGCCTATGACCATTCATCCTAATTTATCACTTGGTGATAGTCATGCCAATGTAAAAGGCCAAACATTGTTTGCATAGCAGCTGGTACACAACATATATTGCTTCACAGGTGGCTCTCTCATTGATAGCGTATGTTTCAACAGTTACAGGGCTGGTATAGGTGATGGTAGGAAGGTGCATAGGGCAAGCCTTACAGGGAGGACAGTCTGACCAGAATATTGCTGAGACTGGGAGGGGGCGGAGGCATGAAATATTTTTGGTGTGGTGGCAAAAATGTCTGATAGAATGGACCTCATTTCAGGGAATGATTTTAGGAAGTCATAGGCTTGTCAAAGCAGCTTATTAATACATTCAAGACAAGGATAATGCTGAGTTGAAGAAGGTGTATTCTTAAGTTTTTTATTTGGAGGGCTCAACAGTACTTGAATTGGATCTGATGGCCTGGGAAACCTGATTTTGAACCAGGCTGGTGGGGTTAATTACATCCAGTGAAGGCTGAGGTCAGAATAGCGGTGTATTGCTCCAAAGAGTTTGCATCTGAACACACACTATGTGATCAGAAGTATCTGGACACTCCCAAAAACATACATTTTTCATATTAGGTGCATTGTGCTGTCACCTACTGCCAGGTACTCCATATCAGCGACCTCAGTAGTCATTAATAGGTTCCACAACGAAACATTGTCTCGAAATTTGGTAAAAAATCCAAAGAAATTCTGGTCGTACGTAAAGTACACAAGCGGCAAGATGCAGTCAATACCTTCGCTGCGCAGTGCTGATGGTACTGTTACCGACGACTGTGCTGCAGAAGTGGAGTTATTGAACGCAGTTTTCCGAAATTCCTTCACCAGGGAAGACGAATGGAATATTCCAGAATTTGAAACACGAACAGCTTCTAGCATGAGTTTCTTAGTAGTAGATACCTTTGGGGTTGCGAAGCAACTCAAATCGCTTGATACGGGCAAGTCTTCAGGTCCAGATTGTATACCGATTAGGTTCCTTTCAGATTATGCTGATACAATAGCTCCCTACTTAGCAATCATATACAACCACTCGCTCACCGATAGATCTGTACCTACAGATTGGAAAATTGCGCAGGTCGCACCAGTGTTTAAGTTGGTAGTAGGAGTAATCCATCGAACTACAGACCTATATCATTGACGTCGGTTTGCAGTAGGGTTTTGGAGCATATACTGTATTCAAACATTATGAATCACCTCGAAGGGAATGACCTATTGATACACAATCAGCATGGTTTCAGAAAACATCATTCTTGTGCAACGCAGCTAGCTCTTTATTCGCACACACTGGACTCGCATTCGGGAGGACGACGGTTCAATCCCGTCTCTGGCCATCGTGATTTAGGTTTTCCGTGATTTCCCTAAATCACTTCAGGCAAATGCTGGGATGGTTCCTTTGAAAGGGCACAGCCGATTTCCTTCCTCATCCTTCCCTTACCCGAGCTTGCGCTCCGTCTCTAATGACCTCGTTGTCGACGGGACGTTAAACACTAATCTCCTCCTCCTCCTCCTCCTCCTCCTCTTTATTCGCATGAGGTAATGGCCGCTTTCGACAGGAGATCTCAAGTTGATTCCGTATTTCTAGATTTCCGGAAAGCTTTTGACACCATTCCTCACAAGCGACTTCTAATCAAGCTGCGGACCTATGGGGCATCGTCTCAGTTGTGCGACTGGATTCGTGATTTCCTATCAGGAAGGTCGCAGTTCATAGTAATAGACGGCAAATCATCGAATAAAACTGAAGTGATATCAAGTGTTCCCCAGGGAAGCGTCCTGGGACCTCTGCTGTTCCTGATCTATATAAATGACCTGGGTGACAATCTGAGCAGTTCTCTTAGTTTGTTCGTAGATGATGCTGTAATTTACCATCTAGTAAGGTCACCGAAGACCAGTATCAGTTGCAAAGCGATTTAGAAAAGATTGCTGTATGGTGTGGCAGGTGGCAGTTGATGCTAAATAACGAAAAGTGTGAGGTGATCCACACGAGTTCCAAAAGAAATCCGTTGGAATTCGATTACTCGATAAATAGTACAATTCTCAAGGCTGTCAATTCAACTAAGTACCTGAGTGTTAAAATTACGAACAACTTCAGTTGGAAAGACCTCATAGATAATATTGTGGGGAAGGCGAGTCAAAGGTTGCGTTTCGTTGGCAGGACACTTAGAAGATGCAACAAGTCCACTAAAGAGACAGCTTACACTACACTTGTTCGTCCTCTGTTAGAATACTGCTGTGCGGTATGGAATCCTTACCAGGTGGGATTGACAGAGGACATCGAAAGGGTGCAAAAAAGGGCAGCTCGTTTTGTATTATCACGTAATAGGGGAGAGAGTGTGGCAGATATGATACGCAAGTTGGGATGGAAGTCATTAAAGCAAAGCCGTTTTTCGTCGCGGCGAGATCTATTTACGAAATTTCAGTCATCAATTTTCTCTTCCAAATGCGAAAATATTTTGTTGAGCCCAACCTACATACGTAGGAATGATCATCAAAATAAAATAAGAGAAATCAGAGATCGAACAGAAAGGTTTAGGTGTTCGTTTTCCCCGCGTGATGTTCGGGAGTGGAATGGTAGAGAGATAATATGATTGTGGTTCGATGAACCCTCTGCCAAGCACTTAAATATGAATTGCAGAGTAATCATGTAGATGTAGATGTAGATGTGAGAGAGCAGAGTAGGGTGCTCCACAGAACTCATGAACTTCGAATGTGGTCGGGTGATTGGGTGTCACTTGCGTCATACGTCTGTACACGAGATTTCCACACTCCTACACATCCCTAGGTCCACTGTTTCCATTGTGATAGTGAAGTGCAAACATGAAGGGACAGGTACAGCACAAAAGCGTACAGGTCGACCTCTGCAGACTGACAGAGACCACTGACAGTTGAAGAGGGTTGTAATGTGTAATAGGCAGACATCTATCCAGACCATCACACAGGAATTCCAAACTGTATCAGGATCCACTGAAAGTACTATGACAGTTAGTCTGCAGGTGAGAAAACTTGGATATCATTGTCGAGTGGCTGCTCATAAGCCACACATCACATCGGTAAATGCCAAATGATGCCTCACTTGGTGTAGAGTGTAAACATTGGACGATTGAACTGTGGAAAAATGTTGAGTGGAGTGACAAATTATTGTACACACTGTGGTGATCTGTATGGTGCCAACAGTAAAGTTCAGAGGCAGTGGTGTTATGGTCTGGTCGTATTTTTCTTGGAGGGGGCTTGCACCCCTTGTTGTTTTGCATGGCACTATCACAGCAGAGGCCTCAATGATGTTTTAAGCACCTTCTTGCTTCCCACTGTTGAAGAGCAATTCAGGGATGGTGACTGCGTCTTTCAACACAATCGAGCACCTGTTCATAATGCACGGCCTATGGCAGAGCAGTTACATGACAATAACATGCCTGTAATGGACTGGCCTGTACAGAGTCTTACCTGAATCCTACAGGACACCTTGGGGATGTTTTGGAACACCAATTTTGTGCCAGGCTTGACCGACCGATGTCGATACCTCTTCTGAGTGCAGCACTCCATGAAGAATGGGCTGCCATTCCCAAAGAAACCTTCCAACACCTGATTGAATGTATGCCTGTGAGAGTGGAAACTTTCATCAAGGCTAAGAGTGGGCCAACACCATACTGTATCCCAGCATTACCAATGGAGCGTACCACGAACCTGCAAGTAATTTTCGGCCAGGTGTCCAGATACTTTTGATCGCATAGTGTACGTTCACTTCTAATGCCAAGGCTGTATGGGAAGAAATGTTTGACATGTGAAGGATTGCAACTGTTGTTTGTTAGTAGAGCTAATGTTAACAGAAGTGAGTCGCTGACATTTGGTGAGGATGAGGTCAACATAAAGGAAAGTGGCTTGGGATACAGAATAGGACCATGTGAAATTTAATTGGGAGAATATATTCACTGAGATTCTAAGAATTTTAACATGTAAACCCCACTGAGGGTCCATATGGCAAAGATTTCATCAATGTATCTAGATCAAACCACAAGCTGAAGGGTTATGGATCCCAGAAAGCCCCTCCAAGGGACTCATGAAAAGATTGGCATAGGAAGGAGACATCCTGGTTCAATGGCCATGCCCCTGATATATTTGTATGCCTGCCCCAGGGGATAAAGCAGTTTTGGTACATGTAAAGCCTAGTAAGGTGAATGTCTAGTGGGAACTGGCATTACATGATGTCCTTCATTCTCGCCACTCACCTGGCCTTAATTTACGTTAATTTCTTTGGTCTCAGCGTATCTTCACAGTAACTATTCCTTTCTTCACTCCCTTTTAGTTGTTTTCTACATCATTTATGTTCTGACCCCACTCCCCTCCCCATACCCTCTTCCACATACAATGTACTTAGCTTTCCACTCTTATTAACTCTTGCATAGTGTTCCATCAGTAGTCTCTGTCTTGATTATTACTGTATCTTCACTTCTAAGCTCTCAGTTCGGTAAGTCCCCTAACCCAAGGTTCTGGGCAACTTTTCCAAACACTTCCCATTTCCTAAACCTTGCCAGTTCTTTTTCTTCGTCCCTCTTCCTTCCCCTTGAACCCTTCTGCCAGAGGAAAGAGTCAATGGCTCCAAAAGCTTGCAAATTTCTTTAACCATTTATGTGTGTGTTCTCCTACCGCCACTTGGTGAATAGGTTTATCATCAACCTAGTTACATAATATCTAACAACTCTGTAAGTCATGTGCTATTATTTTTCTAAATTTTGATCCTGTCTTGTTATTAATGGTTCGTTTAGACAATCAGACTTAGTTATTTGTGTCTGATACACACCTTAATCAGGATAAAAATAAAAGAAAGCAAATTGTGAAATGTATCTGTTAGGTAGCACAAAGTTGTTGCCAGTTGTAGCGGGGTAATATTATGGTTGCCAGCCCAAGTTGGATAACATTTTAGTAAACAACGTAATGATAATCTTTAAATCCACAATATCAAAAAGCAAATAAATTTCTTCACTGTTTCATGAGAAAACTATTTCATGGAATGAGCTTCCGACTATAACAGATTTCGCATTTTAGTATGGGATAAAAATTTACAAGAAAACCATACGTCCACATTAACCATTACGAAAATAATGTGGATGGATGTGAAAAAAGCAACATATAAAGTTACCATGGAGCAGAATATCAAGAAGACTGAATGTAGACTAAGTTGGAGACTATTTAACACGATATTTTTAGTGCCCCCTCTTTTTTATAACTTTCCATTTCATTTTTATTCATTTTTAAAGACTTGCCTATTTTAACTGAAGATGATTGCCTACACTTAAAACACAGAATGACTTATCACAAATTTTATGAGCTTCATCTAAATTTTAATATTTTTTCAAATTTAGGTTTTCTGTGATAACCCTGAATCATTTAAAATTAATGCTGAGATGGTCTGACTGAAAAGGATACAACAGATTTCCCTCCACACCCTTCCCCTTCAGGAGTGTGCACACCCGCACAAACAATATTGAAGTGTGAAGCACACTGATCGTCCTCTTCTTTTGCAGGTTCTTTGCTAAGCTGCCAATACATCACTGGGAAGGCGTGGAGCTGGCAAAAATGAGAGAAGAGTGGCGGAAGTTGGGGATGCTCTGAGATGCCGAGGCTCCGCATTGTGAAATGCGGGGTCTTGAAAGCTGCTGCTGTTGACTTCCTGCTGTCAAATCTGTCCTTCAAAACTTCACTGTCTGCCCCTCAGTCAATGGCTGGTGCCACTGCAGCTCCTGCACATTGCAGGTGGCATTCTAAAAACGGGCCGTGCTCTATTACCCGCAGGAGTTTTGTTCAAACTCAAGTTGAATTTTTTAAAAGCTGCCATTTGGAATGTATATCCTGCATTTGTATAAAGCTGTATTTGCAATTAATTTCAACAGCCTTGATAGCCTTCACAACATGCTAATTTTCTTAAGTGATAACATTTCCAACAGTGTTTCCTCATTTCTTGTCAACAATGCAGATCGTCTGAACTATGTACTGCAAGAAAATTTCTAATTTTTGCAGAAAGTGTGTACTGCTCTACTTTGATTGCATTTGTTGTAATTCATATGATTTTATTTCCTTTCTCTTTCATTCCTCTCAACTTTAATATCTATGCTTTCTGTAATTTGTTTTTATTTCAGTCCATACATGAAATCAAACATCAACATAAAAAGAGTAAAGAATAAAACTACACACCTGCATAAAAAAGAAAAAAAATTATTCTGTTACGCTATATTCATAATTCCTCCCTCATTATCCGAACATTCTTCCTGCTCAGTCATGTCAGTGGGTCACAAATACGTTACAATCTCTCATGTGGAATAACTGAAACCTTCTATATAGCTTGGCCATTTCAGAACCAAACTATCACCTTTCAATGTATCCTAAACCTTGGCTACACTACCGGTCAATCTGTCACCGCAGCCTACATTCCAAAACATTATACAGATGGAAAAGAAGAGAAATACCCAGGGTTTTGTTCTCTCCCTTTTTGCACACATGTGCTGTCACACAACACAACATCATTACAGCAAAGCTACATTCCATTTATCGTTTTCCATGGATCCCTTGGAGAGGAGTCTCTGGGATGCGGAAAGAGTCGAAGTTTTTTTTTTTTTTTAATTTTTTTTTTCAACTCAGATACATGGATAGTGTACAATTCTAATGCACACAGAGTTATGAGCTATAATCCTTCTGAAGATATTCATCGATGGAGTAGAAGGAGCTGGCCAACAGGAAGTTCTTTAATTCACTCTGAAACTGATTTTTATTACCTACAAGACCTTTGATGTGCTCTGGTAAGTTATTGAATATATACCCATGTATTTGACTCCCTTCTGTACTAATGTTAAGCTTTTATAATCCTTATACAGATTGTTTTTGGTTCTGGTATTATAATCATGTTTTGCACTATTTTGTGTAAAAAGAAAAATGTTGGAAATGACGAAGGACATCAATGAGTATACGTACTAAGACGTAGTAGTTAGAATACCAAGTTTCTTAAAGAGGTCTCTGCATGATGATCTAGGACTAACACCAGATATGATTCTAATGACTCGTTACTGAATCTTGAAAATGTTCTCTTTTTGTGAGGGGTTTCCCCAAAAGATGATTCCATAACTCATTAGTAAATGGAAGTAGGCCGAATAAACGAACTTCTTCATTTTTAAATCACCTATTTCTGCTACCATGCGTGCTGCAAATGTAACTGGACTAAGGCGTTTCATTAAGTCTAGAGTGTGAGTTTTCCAATTTAGGTTGTGGTCAATTTGTACCCCTAAAAATTTGACACTGTCTACAGCTTTAATTTCATTGTTTGAATACATTATACTTACAGGGTCAGGTATTCTTTGTGAGGTACTAAACTGTATGTACTGGGTCTTGTCAAAATTCAGTGACAATTCATTTGCTGTGGACTGATACTCACAAATATTTTGTTAGCTGATTGCTCAGTGAGATCACAGGTATTGTTTTTTATACCAATACTTGTATCATCTGCAAATTAGACAAAATTTGCATTTTGTGACACTGCATATGGAAGGTCATTAATATATGATAGGAACAACAAGGGACCTAAAATAGAGCCCTGGGGAACCCCTTGTCTGGTGGTTTCATATTTTGAATGACTATTGTTATGTGGTAAGCTTGATACAGACACACACTGTTTTCTATTAAAAAGATGAGAACAATGAGCCTGCTACTCCTGTTATCCCATAATATTTTAACTTTTGTATAAGGGTATCATGCTTAACACAATCAAAAGCTTTAGCCAGATCACAGAATATGAGGTGCATTCAAGTTCTAAGGCCTCTGATTGTTTTTCTCCGGACTGGAAAGAGATAGAAACATGTGCATTGTTTAAAAATGAGGCTGCGTTCATTGTCAATACATCGCAGAGATGGCAGCACCGTATGGCAGATGGAATTTTAATGCCAGCGGCGAGAATGAGAACTGTTTCAAATATTTAAAATGCCAACGTTTTCCTTACTTGAACAGCATGCAATCATTCGTTTTCTGAATTTGCGTGGTGTGAAACCAATTGAAATTCATCGACAGTTGAAGGAGACATGTGGTGACGGAGTTATGGATGTGTCGAAAGTGCGTTCGTGGGTGCGACAGTTTAATGAAGGCAGAACATCGTGTGACAACAAACCGAAACAACCTCGGGCTCGCACAAGCCGGTCTAACGACACGATCGAGAAAGTGGAGAGAATTGTTTTGGGGGATCGCCGAATGACTGTTGAACAGATCGCCTCTAGAGTTGGCATTTCTGTGGGTTCTGTGCAAACAATCCTGCATGGCGACCTGAAAATGCGAAAAGTGTCATCCAGGTGGGTGCCACGAATGCTGACGGATGACCACACGGCTGTTCGTGTGGCATGTTGCCGAGCAATGTTGACGCGCAACGACAGCACGAATGGGACTTTCTTTTCGTCAGTTGTGACAATGGATGAGACGTGGATGCCATTTTTCAATCCAGAAACAAAGCACCAGTCAGCTCAATGGAAGCACACAGATTCACCGCCACCAAAAAAATTTCGGGTAACCGCCAGTGCTGAAAAAATGATGGTGTCCACGTTCTGGGACAGCGAGGGCGTAATCCTTACCCATTGTGTTCCAAAGGGCACTACAGTAACAGGTGCATCCTACGAAAATGCTTTGAAGAACAAATTCCTTCCTGCACTGCAACAAAAACGTCCGGGAAGGGCTGCACGTGTGCTGTTTCACCAAGACAGCGCACCCGCACATCGAGCTAACGTTACGCAACAGTTTCTTCGTGATAACAACTTTGAAGTGATTCCTCATGCTCCCTACTCACCTGACCTGGCTCCTAGTGACTTTTGGCTTTTTCCAACAATGAAAGACACTCTCCGTGGCCGCACATTCACCATCCCTGCTGCTATTGCCTCAGTGATTTTCCGGTGGTCAAAACAGACTCCCAAAGAAGCCTTCGCCGCTGCCATGGAATTGTGGCATCAGCGTTGTGAAAAATGTGTACGTCTGAAGGGCGATTACGTCGAGAAGTAACGCCGGTTTCATCGATTTCGGGTGAGTAGTTAATTAGAAAAAAAATCGGAGGCCTTAGAACTTGAATGCACCTCGTATTACAAGTGGTAATAACTTTTGATTCATCAATTCTAATATATCACCTGTAAAAGTGAATATAGCTTGATCAGTTGACAATCTTTCCAAAATCCGAACTGATTGTGAATGAGAATATTTTTCTGTACTAAGTGTTTATAAAATCCATTTACATAACCCTTTAAACACTTTTGAAAATATTGCCAATAATGAAATGGGACAGAAGTTTTCCACTGATGATTTGTCTCCTTTTTTGTGTAATGGTTTGACAATAGCATATTTAAGCCTAACATACAGTATCTGTAGTTTCACTGTAACCATTTATGCAGCCTTATTTAAAGACAATGTAACACTTTCATCACAATGGCAGCTTTTCTGAAACAGCAAGCTCACTGCATCTGCATTATTAAAGATATATTGTATAAACAAAAAGTTTATTTATAATGTGGGACTCACCTCTTTTATTGACTTCGTATCTGTATTCACCAAATATACATAAATGTTAATTCTCAATACAGTCTGCACATCTCAGAACTCAGATTGGAGTGTGCTTCAGTATTGCGCCTCTGCAGTTCCGCTCAAACAATGAACATGTTGTTTTTCTTTAACAAACAAAAGAGTGACAAAATTAACCTTCATGTATGCCCTAAATCCAATGATTAAACTGCTCAGTTCATGCTAACAACTTCTTCAAATCTGACAGATTACTGACGTTATGAGATACCATCAACGATATAAGAAAGTCAGAATACAGAATCAGAACTAAGGAACTAGCAGTAACAAAGTCTATTAATGACCAAAGCTAAAATCATAAAGCATGTTCTTGACTGAAGTTGTGTTGTGAAACCTCCACACAGTTAGGGGATGGTATAATAGAGGAAGTGTCATCTAAACATTTCAAAATGTCATCGTTTATTTGATTTAGGAATATATATGTACAAACAAAACAAAAATATTTACAAGTAAAACATAGCACATTTATACTTTTCCTCTCTCTCTCTCTCTCTCTCTCTTTCTCCCCCCCTCACCCCTTTTTCACAGCTGCCAAAAACGTCATGAAAATTTGTATTTTTTTCTTGACTTACTCTCTCACTATTTTAAAAAAAGATAGTTCTAACAAAATTTATTTGATCTTTCTTGGCTCCTGTTGATGCTCAGTTTAGGCTCTTTATTTGTCTGGGTACTGTACAAATTAAATTGTGTTCTGTTTCAACTTGCAGGTAAAAAGTCCAAATCCTCCTGCAACCTTTCAAAGGTGTCACAAAAGGGAAGCAAATATTGAAAGTAAAATTTTAGAACGCAAAGAGTCCACTACTGGTTCACAAATGAGTGGTGAGGTTAAATTAATTTTCAGTTTTAGAAGGTAACGCTTCCATCCCACTACCAATGTCAGCCTCAAAACTCTTCCCAAAAATACTTGACTTGACATTCTGTTGTGACCCATTCTGATACATTCCATTCCACTCTGCCAGGGGTTCAATGTTATCAAACTTATGTAGGCAGAGTAATAGTTTCTTACGATTGTAAAAATCAAAAGAGTGAGATTTTCCGTCATGGAACTTGTGAGAAAATTTTCAATCCTTGGTCAAACTTATCAGTATACAGTCATAAGGCCACATTGAATCAATAATAGATATCATAATTTATTCTAGTTTCCCCAGTTTGTTTAAGGCAAATGCTGGGTCAGTTGTAAGTTGCCCACTTATTTGATGATTAAGGTGTTCATTAGCTCTGTAAGACATCTTCATTGTTTGCTGTCGCATTGATTGTGTCGAACTATCTGTAAAGAGCATTTTCAGTCAACTTACAGCTGAGGTATATGTATCACAATATCTTCCATAACCATGTGCCCACGTGACATATGTCCCTCAATGTGCTACTGCCACTTTTCCTATTACTAACTCAACAAACATGCTATGATGAAAAGGGATCTTGAAATTAAATAGTTTACAATTAACACTGTGTCTCTTATGTGCAGAGTTCATGAAAAGGTCTCTACAATGATCAAAATTCCACTCATAGTACATGCACACACTCTGCCCTCCATCCACCTCCACCATACACAGGCATGCGGGCGTGCGCGCGCAGACACACACACACACATACACACACGCACACACACATTCTGTTTGGCTGCAGTATAGAAAAATATACTGTTCCACATTGCACAGTAACAAACTTAGAATATATACTGGTAGGAGAAACTCTAAAGCCATTTACCATTTACAGATACTTCTGACAGCCACTGTGCCGAGTGTCAGGTTGGATTATTTCACACTCCTATTTGTACCAATGCTTTCTGGGCCCATATTTGTTCTTGTTCACTCTAAGAACTGACCTCTCACATGAACTACCTATACGAGGCCTCTGATTTTTTTTCCAATTAACTTCTCAACTGAAATCGATGAAACTGGTGTTACTTCTCGATGTAATCGCCCTGCAGATTCCATGGCAGCGGCGAAGGCTTCTTTAGGAGTCTGTTTTGACCACTGGAAAATCGCTGAGGCATAGCAGCACGGCTGGTGAATGTGCGGCCACAGAGAGTGTCTTTCATTGTTGGAAAAAGCCAAAAGTCACTAGGAGCCAGGTCAGGTGAGTAGGGAGCATGAGGAATCACTTCAAAGTTGTTATCACGAAGAAACTGTTGCGTAACGTTAGCTCGATGTGCGGGTGCGTTGTCTCGGTGAAACAGCACACGCGCAGCCCTTCCCGGACGTTTTTGTTGCAGTGCAGGAAGGAATTTGTTCTTCAAAACATTTTCGTAGGATGCACCTGTTACCGTAGTGCCCTATGGAACGCAATGGGTAAAGATTACGCCCTCGCTGTCCCAGAACATGGACACCATCATTTTTTCAGCACTGGCGGTTACCCGAAATTTTTTTGGTGGCGTTGAATCTGTGTGCTCCCATTGAGCTGACTGGCACTTTGTTTCTGGATTGAAAAATGGCATCCATGTCTCATCCATTGTCACAACCGATGAAAAGAAAGTCCCATTCATGCTGTCATTGCGCGTCAACACTGCTTGGCAACATGCCACACGGGCAGCCGTGTGGTCATCTGTCAGCATTCGTGCCACCCACCTGGATGACACTTTTCGCATTTTCAGGTCGTCAGGCAGGATTGTGTGCACAGAACCCACGGAAATGCCAACTCTGGAGGTGATCTGTTCAACAGTCATTCGGCGATCTCCCAAAACAATTCTCTCCACTTTCTCGATCGTGTCGTCAGACCGGCTTGTGCGAGCCCGAGGTTGTTTCGGTTTGTTGTCACACGATGTTCTGCCTTCATTAAACTGTCGCACCCACGAACGCACTTTCAACACATCCATAACTCCATCACCACATGTCTCCTTCAACTGTCGATGAATTTCAATTGGTTTCACACCACGCAAATTCAGAAAAGGAATGATTTCATGCTGTTCAAGTAAGGAAAACGTCGCCATTTTAAATATTTAAAACAGTTCTCATTCTCGCCGCTGGCGGTAAAATTCCATCTGCCGTACGGTGCTGCCATCTCTGGGACATATTGACAATGAACGCGGCCTCATTTTAAAACAATACGCATGTTTGTATCTCTTTCCAGTCCGAAGAAAAAAGATCGGAGGCCTTAGAACTTGAATGCACCTCGTACATCTTTTCTGTGGGCTTCAAAATATCACAGGACATCCCCACACCACATGTGATCTTGGATCCAGCAGAGATGGGTAAAGGTAAGATTCGATACACTGTTGTGGTATAAATATTTGTGCCCTTAAAGTTTCCTTTGAAAAGGATACTTGACATTTCCTTCCCCACTCAAGAGCTTGCAATATGTCAAATGACTTCATTGTCGACAGGATGTTAAACGTCAATATTCCTTCCGCATTTCAGTACGTATGTTTAGCGATACTGTGCTGAGGTTTAGTTTTATGTATGTGCTTGCAGTTTTGGAAGTACAGAGGGGGAGGGGAATTCCCAGATCAGAGTCTTCATTTCTAGATTATATGATGAACTCCTGCTCCACAGAAGATTGTAATACACTCCTGGAAATGGAAAAAAGAACACATTGACACCGGTGTGTCAGACCCACCATACTTGCCCCGGACACTGCGAGAGGGCTGTACAAGCAATGATCACACGCACGACACAGCGGACACACCAGGAACCGCGGTGTTGGCCGTCGAATGGCGCTAGCTGCGCAGCATTTGTGCACCGCCGCCGTCAGTGTCAGCCAGTTTGCCGTGGCATACGGAGCTCCATCGCAGTCTTTAACACTGGTAGCATGCCGCGACAGCGTGGTCGTGAACCGTATGTGCAGTTGACGGACTTTGAGCGAGGGCGTATAGTGGGCATGCGGGAGGCCGGGTGGACGTACCGCCGAATTGCTCAACACGTGGGGCGTGAGGTCTCCACAGTACATCGATGTTGTCGCCAGTGGTCGGCGGAAGGTGCACGTGCCCGTCGACCTGGGACCGGACCGCAGCGACGCACGGATGCACGCCAAGACCGTAGAATCCTACGCAGTGCCGTAGGGGATCGCACCGCCACTTCCCAGCAAATTAGGGACACTGTTGCTCCTGGGGTATCGGCGAGGACCATTCGCAACCGTCTCCATGAAGCTGGGCTACGGTCCCGCACACCGTTAGGCCGTCTTCCGCTCACGCCCCAACATCGTGCAGCCCGCCTCCAGTGGTGTCGCGACAGGCGTGAATGGAGGGACGAATGGAGACGTGTCGTCTTCAGCGATGAGAGTCGCTTCTGCCTTGGTGCCAATGATGGTCGTATGCGTGTTTGGCGCCGTGCAGGTGAGCGCCACAATCAGGACTGCATACGACCGAGGCACACAGGGCCAACACCCGGCATCATGGTGTGGGGAGCGATCTCCTACACTGGCCGTACACCACTGGTGATCGTCGAGGGGACACTGAATAGTGCACGGTACATCCAAACCGTCATCGAACCCATCGTTCTACCATTCCTAGACCGGCAAGGGAACTTGCTGTTCCAACAGGACAATGCACGTCCGCATGTATCCCGTGCCACCCAACGTGCTCTAGAAGGTGTAAGTCAACTACCCTGGCCAGCAAGACCTCCGGATCTGTCCCCCATTGAGCATGTTTGGGACTGGATGAAGCGTCGTCTCACGCAGTCTGCACGTCCAGCACGAACGCTGGTCCAACTGAGACGCCAGGTGGAAATGGCATGGCAAGCCGTTCCACAGGACTACATCCAGCATCTCTACGATCGTCTCCATGGGAGAATAGCAGCCTGCATTGCTGCGAAAGGTGGATATACACTGTACTAGTGCCGACATTGTGCATGCTCTGTTGCCTGTGTCTATGTGCGTGTGGTTCTGTCAGTGTGATCATGTGATGTATCTGACCCCAGGAATGTGTCAATAAAGTTTCCCCTTCCTGGGACAATGAATTCACGGTGTTCTTATTTCAATTTCCAGGAGTGTAGATCCTCAAGGACAAACACTACGAAAATTGACCAGATTTGAGAGAACAAACAACACACAATGCCATCAGTTTCTGAACATGTGCTTGGCATATCCTCTTGTCATCTTTGTTCTCTTACTGCTTCAAACTACAGTATAACATGTAAGTCTGGTTTGGACACAGCACATCTATGCAAAATAAGTCAATATTCAGCCAGCCAGATTTAGGTTTTGTGTGTTCTCTAAAATGTTTCTTCATCTGTAAATCTACATCTGTACCCTGCAAGCAACATTATGATGTGTCGTTGAGGTTACTTTTTGTACTCTTTCCTGTTTCAGTCACAGACAGTGTGCAGGAAGAACAGTCATTTGCAAGCGTCCATGCCTGCTCAAATCCCGGTAATTTTACTTTCACGGTGTTCTTGTGGGATATACGAATGAGGAACCAATACATTTGTTGAGTCTTCTACGAACATAAGTTTTTGGAATTACAATACTAAGTCACACCATGATGCACAATGCCTCTCTTCTAGTGTCTACCACTCCATTATTGAGCATCCCCCCGTTGCTTTGCACTTACTGAACCAGCAACATGTCAACTCTTCTTTGGATGTTCCCTACTTGCTACATTAATCACAACTGGCAGTGGTCACAGTGATGGATGAGTAGTATTTGTGAATTGCTGAGTTTGAAATGGCTTCTCCACTGAGGAATGAACCTACTCCTCCCCCACCTATTATCAGTCTGGCCCTTGCCCCACCTGTAACAATACCTCGATTGAGAGAACATTAAAGTCACAGCTTTCCTTCTTTCCTTCCCTCCCTCCCTCTTTCTCTTCTTCTTGTTCTCCTCCTCCTCTCCTTCTTCATCATTTTCCTCCTGCTGAGTCGAGTGGTGGAATGGGTAATGCCCAAGACTGGTACTCAGTACGCCATGGGATTTAGGCTTTCACCAAGGGGTGTGTGAAGCAGTTAAGGTGAATACCAAGATGGTTCCTTTTAAAGTTGTTGTTGTTGTGGTCTTCAGTCCTGAGACTGGTTTGATGCAGCTCTCCATGCTACTCTATCCTGTGCAATCTTCTTCATCTCCCAGTACCTACTGCAGCCTACATCCTTCTGAATCTGCTTAGTGTATTCATCTCGTGGTCTACCTCTACGATTTTTACCCTCCATACTGCCCTCCAATGCTAAATTTGTGATCCCCTGATGCCTCAAAACATGTCCTACCAACTGATCCCTTCTTCTAGTCAAGTTGTGCCACAAACTTCTCTTCTCCCCAATCCTATTCAATACCTCCTCATTAGTTACGTGATCTACCCACCTTATCTTCAGCATTCTTCTGTAGCACCACATTTCGAAAGCTTCTATTCTCTTCTTGTCCAAACTAGTTATCGTCCATGTTTCACTTCCATACATGGCTACACTCCATACAAATACTTTCAGAAACGACTTCCTGACACTTAAATCTATACCCGATGTTAACAAATTTCTCTTCTTCAGAAACGATTTCCTTGCCATTGCCAGTCTACATTTTATATCCTCTCTACTTCGACCATCATCAGTTATTTTACTCCCTAAATAGCAAAACTCCTTTACTACTTTAAGTGTCTCATTTCCTAATCTAATTCCCTCAGCATCACCCGATTTAATTTGACTACATTCCATTATCCTCGTTTTGCTTTTGTTGATGTTCATCTTATAGCCTCCTTTCAAGACACTGTCCATTCCGTTCAACTGCTCTTCCAAGTCCTTTGCTGTCTCTGACAGAATTACAATGTCATCGGCGAACCTCAAAGTTTTTACTTCTTCTCCATGAATTTTAATACCTACTCCGAATTTTTCTTTTGTTTCCTTTACTGCTTGCTCAATATACAGATTGAATAACATCGGGGAGAGACTACAACCCTCTCTCACTCCTTTCCCAACCACTGCTTCCCTTTCATGCCCCTCGACTCTTATAACTGCCATCTGGTTTCTGTACAAATTGTAAATAGCCTTTCGCTCCCTGTATTTTACCCCTGCCACCTTCAGAATTTGAAAGAGAGTATTCCAATTAACATTGTCAAAAGCTTTCTCTAAGTCTACAAATGCTAGAAATGTAGGTTTGCCTTTTCTTAATCTTTCTTCTAAGATAAGTCGTAAGGTTAGTATTGCCTCACGTGTTCCAACATTTCTACGGAATCCAAACTGATCTTCCCCGAGGTCCGCTTCTACCAGTTTTTCCATTCGTCTGTAAAGAATTCGCGTTAGTATTTTACAGCTGTGACTTATTAAACTGATAGTTCGGTAATTTTCACATCTGTCAACACCTGCTTTCTTTGGGATTGGAATTATTATATTCTTCTTGAAGTCTGAGGGTATTTTGCCTGTCTCATACATCTTGCTCACCATATGGTAGAGTTTTGTCATGACTGGCTCTCCCAAGGCCATCAGTAGTTCTAATGGAATGTTGTCTACTCCAGGGGCCTTGTTTCGACTCAGGTCTTTCAGTGCTCTGTCAAACTCTTCACGCAGTATCTTATCTCCCATTTCGTCTTCGTCTACATCCTCTTCCATTTCCATAATATTGTCCTCAAGTACATCACCCTTGTATAAACCCTCTATATACTCCTTCCACCTTTCTGCCTTCCCTTCTTTGCTTAGAACTGGGTTGCCATCTGAGCTCTTGATATTCATACAAGTGGTTCTCTTCTCTTCAAAGGTCTCTTTAATTTTCCTGTAGGCAGTATCTATCTTACCCCTAGTGAGACAAGCCTCTATATCCTTACATTTGTCCTCTAGCCATCCCTGCTTAGCCATTTTGCACTTCCTGTCGATCTCATTTTTGAGACGTTTGTATTCCTTTTTGCCTGCTTCATTCACTGCATTTTTATATTTTCTTCTTTCATCAATTAAATTCAATATTTCTTCTGTTACCCAAGGATTTCTATTAGCCCTCGCCTTTTTACCTACGTGATCGTCTGCTGCCTTCACTACTTCATCCCTCAGAGCTACCCATTCTTCTTCTACTGTATTTCTTTCCCCCATTCCTGTCAATTGTTCCCTTATGCTCTCCCTGAAACTCTCTACAACCTCTGGTTCTTTCAGCTTATCTAGGTCCCATCTCCTTAAATTCCCACCTTTTTGCAGTTTCTTCAGTTTCAATCTGCAGTTCATAACCAATAGATTGTGGTCAGAATCCACATCTGCCCATGGAAATGTCTTACAATTTAAACCTGGTTCCTAAATTTCTGTCTTACCATTATATAATCTATCTGATACCTTTTAGTATCGCCAGGATTCTTCCAGGTATACAACCTTCTTTTATGATTCTTGAACCAAGTGTTAGCTATGATTAAGTTATGCTCTGTGCAAAATTCTACAAGGCGGCTTCCTCTTCCATTTCTTCCCCCAAATCCATATTCACCTACTATGTTTCCTTCTCTCCCTTTTCCTACTGACGAATTCCAGTCACCCATGACTATTAAATTTTCGTCTCCCTTCACCACCCGAATAATTTCTTCTATCTCGTCATACATTTCTCCAATTTCTTCATCATCTGCAGAGCTAGTTGGCATATAAACTTGTACTACTGTAGTAGGCATGGGCTTTGTGTCTATCTTGGCCACAATAATGCGTTCACTATGCTGCTTGTAGTAGGTAGCCCGCACTCCTATTTTTTTATTCATTATGAAACCTACTGCATTACCCCTATTTGATTTTGTATTTATAACCCTGTATTCACCTGACCAAAAGTCTTGTTCCTCCTGCCACCGAACTTCACTAATTCCCACTACATCTAACTTTAACCTATCCATTTCCCTTTTTAAATTTTCTAACCTACCTGCCCGATTAAGGGATCTGACATTCCACGCTCCGATCCGTAGAACGCCAGTTTTCTTTCTCCTGATAATGACGTCCCCTTGAGTAGTCCCCGCCCGGAGATCCGAATGGGGGACTATTTTACCTCCGGACTATTTTACCCAAGAGGACACCATCATCATTTAATCATACAGTAAAGCTGCATGTCCTCGGGAAAAATTACGGCTGTAGTTTCCCCTTGCCTTTTAAAGGGCAGAGCCAATTTCCTTCCCCAACTGTACTGGGCCCATATTTGTGAGGGCAGCAGTTGTAATCGCCATCCGGCCATCCAGAATGAAGTTTTCCATGCTCCCCCTAAAATGTAAGGCAAATGCTGGGATGTTTAGCAATCCTATCTGCTGGTCACCACAGTGTGAGGATTTTTGAGTGCAAAGCTGTTGGAAATGAGCTTTCTGCTTATCAACATCCTGGTTCCACCTATGTTTATTATCCACCATGATACCTATGAACCCTCATCCTGAGTAAGACCATTGATCTCTGTTTCTAGCTCCCATGCATGGAGTCCCGGGTTCGATTCCCAGCTGGGTCAGGGATTTTCACCTGCCTCGAGATGACTGGGTGTTTATGTTGTCCTCATCATTTCATCATCATTCATGCAAGTGGCGATATTGGACTGAGCAAAGGTTGGGAATTTGTACGGGCGCTGATAACCATGCAGTTGAGTGCCCCACATTCCAAACATCATCTATTTCTGGCACCTTTAAGACTTGTTTGTTACGAACTGCATTATAAGAGTGTTTGTAAGATTAAGGGTTAGGCTTCAGAATGAATTCACATTGCAGAAGTGTGTGCACTAATTTTTTAAACTGTGTGCTGGACTAGGACTCAAACCTGGGGCCTTTGCTTTTTGGAGTAAAGTCCTCTAGCAGTGCGACTCATTCATGGCTTTTTCTTTTGCCAGTACCTCTTTTCCGACCTTCCAAACTAGATAGTTCTGGATACAATGTGGGACTAGCACTCCCAGAAGGAAAGATAAGCAGAGAAGTGGTGTAACCGCAGCCTAGGCAAATGTTTCACTCCACTACAGAATTGGGAATGTTTCAGAAATCACTAAACAAAAGCCCTACAATTTAATGTGCAGTCAAACATCCAAACTGCAGTGCATCTTGGCAACACTGTGAATGTATTTCACAAATGTGTGGTAGTGAAGTTCTCATTGATGACTCGAGTACAGCCATTAAATTTGCAGTTCTGCTGAGTGCAGTAATGAGACGCTAAGAAGCTGTGTTACATCAAGTACATTTTAAATGGCAATGATGAAAATAACTTGTCCATAATAAGGTAAAACATTTTATCAAACAGTTAAAAATATGTGAACAAATTTTGTCTGAATATAAATCCTTATTTGCAATTATCTGTATATCAGTGGTCCTTTGTATCTGGGGGTTCTTTTGGCATTTGTTCTAACATGGAGGATACACTGTTATCAAAGTTGTTGACTGTGGCCCCTTGCTGTTCACAGACTTATATTTATGCCATCCTCGCCTCTCTTGATTTTACCAGTCATGTGGCACAAAACAGATGCCTGTTTAAATGAAGGATTCCAACTTGCAGTAGTCGTAGGAACTTTAGTTCACATTCTTGTCAGTTTCCAAATAATTTAAGGAGTAAGGATAACCACTTATCAAATAGTAGAAGTGCTGAGTTGTCATAAGGCACATAAATGAAGGAGAGAACTTCACTAGCCTTCATATGAATTCTCCTCCAGAGCTACACAGGGCATGCACATACACACATGCACACACTCACTATTTCATCCTCCACTTGCCTACTCCACCCAATACAGCCCTTCACCCCAGTCGAACTGTTATGTATGCATGGGCGTGGGGGGGGGGGGGGGGGGGGGGGGACGGAGGCTATATAGTTGTGAAGAATATGGCTGGAAGCTAGGGAAGTCCTCTCTTTCCTTTAGGTGCCTTTTAACAATTCAGTGA
This sequence comes from Schistocerca serialis cubense, assembly GCF_023864345.2. Taxonomy (NCBI): domain Eukaryota; kingdom Metazoa; phylum Arthropoda; class Insecta; order Orthoptera; family Acrididae; genus Schistocerca; species Schistocerca serialis. Next base: position 145,188,658 of record NC_064648.1, read on the forward strand.
TCTTTCACCCTTTTTGCTTGAATTATTTACATTCCCCCAGGACCTTCCTTAACCCGTTTTGTCAGTCTGGACTGGTAAGATGGTGCGGGGAGGGGAAGAAAGTATCTTGTACAAATGTGGCCAGCATAAAATTGTCATTGCTTTTATCCACTGCCCATTTGCAACTGAGTATATACTGAAGTAATTTTCAGAAATTAGTGGTAGATCAGCTATCAATATTCTAATATGTGCTCTGTTTGAACTAAACAGATCTCTTTCCTGTAATGTTTGCAGTAAAATGAAAGTTCAAAAAAAGAACTTGAGGTAATTGGACACCGAGTGTGAGCAAAGACTGGCCTCTATTTGCCCAGAAATTAAAAATAAAATGTAAGTTTTATACATATTGCTGAACGTCTGGCCTGTTTCATCACCAGTAACTGGTTTTTCCTTCGTTTTGCCTCTGCAATCACTTTTCCAAACATTTGATAATTCATGTTGATTGCAGTGAAGAGGCGATTCTGCTGTGTTGTTGACACTGTATTCCATCAGTCGGCTCTTACTCTTTGCCAGAGGCAGTACGCACAATGTGAGCGCTGTCAAGAGCACAAGAATCGCTACGAGGCAGCTGGTATTGACTCCTTTCCACCCAGTGCTGAACTTAGCAGATGATATTGTCTGTGGAATCAGTGTATATTAGAGTCTTGTAATTTTTGCTCCAGAGGTTGCGGTTTCATCTTTACAAAACTGTGTAAGCAGTCATTACCTCTGTGTATCAACTTTGCTCCTGCAGCACAGATATTTGGTTGCTTTGAATGCTGCCTGTAGTGTTTGTGGGCAGTGGGTGCTCCCAGCCCTCCACCCCCAACATTCTTGCAGACTGCCATTCATAGAGGGCAGTTCATCATTTCCACAACCACAAAAGACTGACTTAATTCTTTCTCTTTCTATTCCCAATGCCAGTCACCATATTTCAAACTTTTTAGGTATATTTTAATTGTCTGACTGCTTGATAACTTTTTAAAATAAAGTACATAATAACTTCATGGCAGATTAAAACTGTGTGCCGGACCGAGACTCGAACTCGGGACCTTTGCCTTTCGCGGGCAAGTGCTCTAGCAACTGAGCCAGCCAAGCACGACTCACGCCCCGTCATCACAGCTTTAATTCTGCCAGTACCTCGTCTCCTACCTTCCAAACTTCACAGAAGCTCTCCTGCGAACCTTGCAGAACTAGCACTCCTGGAAGAAAGGATATTGCGGAGACATGGATTAGCCACAGCCTGGGGGTTGTTTCTAGAGTTAAATTTTCACTCTGCAGCAGAGTGTGCGCTGATATGAAACTTCCTGGCAGATTAAAACTGTATGCCAGACAAAGACTCGAACTCGGGACCTTCGCCTTTCGCAGGCAAGCTCCGAGTTCGAGCCTCGGTCCGGCACACAATTTTAATCTGCCAGGGAGTTTCATATCAGCTCACACTCCGCTGTAGAGTGAAAATTTCATTCTACATAATATTGTTTGACAACATTTTCAGTGCTTTTGATCTACTATTGCAGCATGCTAAACTCCTCTTCCTCCAATCCCACTGTGACGTTTCCATCAGAAATTACACATACTTTTCCAAGCATCATCATTTAAAGTTACTGCATTAAGCAAGTCAGCTTCAGCAGGAGCAAGTGAGTCAATTCAAAGTCATGCACAGGCCTAGCTACTTCTGCCTGTGCAATGGTAGGCAGCAGTGGCTGGGACGGATATGTGTGTTAAGAGAAGCGAGCACTGATCATAAAGCACGCAGCAGCCTCGGCATCTGAACAGCTAATAACATAAATGTAACTGTATTTAAAAAATTCACAATTTAGAAATACAATGAAGTGACAAAAGTCATAGGATACCTCCTAATATCATTTCACGTCTCCTTTTGCTCATTGTAGTGCAGCAACTCGACGTGGCATGGGCTCGACAAGTTGTTGGAAATACTCTGCAGAAATAACAAACAGACCCGAACTTTTCGACTCTATAAGCGCAGAACAGGGAATTAGTGATCATAAGGCCGTTGCAGCATCCCTGAATATGGAAGTAAATAGCAATATAAAAAAGGGAGGAAGGTTTATCTGTTTAGCAAGAGTAATAGAAGGCAGATTTCAGACTACCGAACAGATGAAAACGAAAATTTCTGTTCTGACACTGAAAATGTTGAGTGTTTATGGAAAAAGTTTAAGGCAATCGTAAAATGCGTTTCAGACAGGTACGTGCCAAGTAAAACTGTGAGGGATGGGAAAAACCCACCGTGGTTCAACAACAAAGTTAGGAAACTACTGCGAAAGCAAAGGGAGCTTCACTGCAAGTTTAAACGCAGCCAAAACCTCTCATACAAACAGAAGCTAACCGATGTCAAAGTTAGCGTAAGGAGGGCTATGCGTGAAGCATTCAGTGAATTCGAAAGTAAAATTCTATGTACTGACTTGACAGAAAATCCTAGGAGGTTCTAGTCTTACGTTAAATCAGTAAGTGGCTCGACACAGCTTATCCAGACACTCCGGGATGACGATGGCATTGGAACAGAGGATGACACGCGTAAAGCTGAAATACTAAACACCTTTTTCCAAAGCTGTTTCACAGAGGAAGACCGCACTGCAGTTCCTTCTCTAAATCCTAGCACAGACGAAAAAATGGCTGACATCGAAATAAGTGTCCAAGGAATAGAAAAGCAACTGAAATCACTCAACAGGGGAAAGTCCACTGCACCTGACAGGATACCAATTCGATTCTACACAGAGTACACGAAAGAGCTTGCCCCCCTTCTAATAGTTGTGTACCGCAAGTCTCTGGAGGAATGGAAGGTTCCAAATGATTGGAAAAAAGCACAGGTAGTCCCAGTCTTCAAGAAGGGTCGTCGAGCAGATACGCAAAACTATAGACCTATATCTCTGACATCGATCTATTGTAGAATTTTAGAACATGTCTTTTTGCTCGCGTATCATATCGTTTCTGGAAACCCAGAATCTACTCTGTAGTGAGACCCAACTCGCTTTATTTGTTCATGAGACCCAGAAAATATTAGATACCGGCTCCCAGGTAGATGCCATTTTCCTTGACTTCTAGAAGGCGTTTGATACAGTTCCGCACTGTCGCTTGATAAACAAAATAAGAGCCTAAGAAATATCAGACCAGCTGTGTGGCTGGATTGAAGAGTTTTTAGCAAACAGAACACAGCATGTTGTTCTCAATGGAGAGACGTCTACAGACGTTAAAGTAACTTCTGGAGTGCCACAGGGGAGTGTTATGGGACCATTGCTTTTCACAATATATATAAATGACCTAGTAGATAGTGTCGGAAGTTCCATGCGGCTTTTCGCGGATGATGCTGTAGTATACAGAGAAGTTGCAGCATTAGAAAATTGTAGCGAAATGCAGGAAGATCTGCAGTGGATAGGCACTTGGTGCAGGGAGTGGCAATTGACCCTTAACATAGACAAATGTAATGTATCGCAAATACGTAGAAAGAAGGATCCTTTATTGTATGATATATGACAGCGGAACAAACACTGGTAGCAGTTACTTCTGTAAAATATCTGGGAGTATGCGTGTGGAACGATTTGAAGCGGAATTATCATATAAAATTAATTGTTGGTAAGGTGGGTGGCAGGTTGAGATTCATTGGGAGAGTCCTTAGAAAATGTAGTCCATCAACAAAGGAGGTGGCTTACAAAACACTCGTTCGACCTATACTTGAGTATTGTTCATCAGTGTGGGATCCGTACCAGATCAGGTTGACGGAGGAGATAGAGAAGATCCAAAGAAGAGCGGCGCGTTTCGTCACAGGGTTATTTGGTAACCGTGATAGCGTTACGGAGATGTTTAGCAAACTCGAGTGGCAGACTCTGCAAGAGAGGCGCTCTGCATCGCGGTGTAGCTTGCTGTCCAGGTTTTGAGAGGGTGCGATTCTGGACGAGGTATCGAATATATTGCTTCCCCCTACTTATACCTCCCAAGGAGATCACGAATGTAAAATTAGAGAGATTTGAGCGCGCACGGAGGCTTTCCGGCAGTCGTTCTCCCCGCGAACCATACGCGACTGGAACAGGAAAGGGAGGTAATGACAGTGGCACATAAAGTGCCCTCCGCCACACACCGTTGGATGGCTTGCAGAGTATAAATGTAGATGTAGATGTAGAATATTGAACTATGCTGCCTCTATACCCATCTATAATTGTGAAACAGTTGCCGGTGCAGGATTCTGTCCACAAACTAACTTCTCAATTATGTCCTATAAATGTTCAATGGGATTCATGTCAGGTGATCTGGGTGGCCAAATCATTCATTGAAATTGTCCAGAACATTCTTCAAACCAATTGCAAACAACTGTGGCCCGGTGATGTGGCGCATTGCCTTCCATAAAAATTCTGTCGTCGTTTGGAAATGTGAAGTCCACGAATGGCTGCAAATGGTCTCCAAATGGCCAAACATAACCATTTCCACTCAATGACCAGCTCAATTGGAGAAGAGGACCCAGTCCATACCACGTAATCACATCCCATACAATTATGGAGGCACCCCCAGCTCACACAATGCCTCGTTGACAACTCGGATCCACAGCTTCATGGCGTCTGCACCACACACAAACCCTCATAGCTACTGGAATTGGGACTTATCTAACCAGCCTGTGGTTTTCCAGTCATCTAAGGTCCAACCGATATGACCACTAGACCAGGAGAGGTGTTGCAGGAAATGTCGTGCTGTTAGCAATGACACCCACATCAGTCGCCTGCTCCCATAGCCCATTAACAAATTTAGCTGCACTATCATAAAGGATACATTTGTCATACCATCGAAATTGATTTCTGTGGTTACTTCACACAGTGTTGCTTGTCTGTTATCACTGACAACTGTACGCAAACACCGCTTTCCTCAGTTGTTAAGTGAAGGCCATCAGCTACTGAGTTGTCCGTGGTGGCAGGTAATGTCTGAAATATAGTATCCTCAGCACACTCCTGACAATACGAATCTCAAAATGCTGAATTCCCTAATGATTTCTGAAATGAAATGTCCCTTGCCTCTAGCTCCAATGACCATCCTGCCTTCAAAGCCACAATCATATCAGAAACCTTTTCAAATGAATCACCCGTATAGAAATGACAACTCCGTCAATGCGCTGCCCTTGTCTACCTTGTGTATGCAATACTACACCTGTATATGTGTGTAACACTATACTATTACTGTTGTCATCTCACGGTATATTAATAAGTTCAGTTATTGCTAATCTGTGTTGCTATCATTTGCTGCTGTGTTGCCTAACCCTATTTGGCCATGTGATGAGGCTGTGTAACCACTGTAAGCATTTGATATGAAGGGAGCACACAGATGTGCTGTGTAAAAAGTTGATCACAAGATATCTCTCGTAAGCAAAATGGAAAAAGGTGATGATGCTGAAGTTCTCAGAATAAAGTACTATGGACTTTCACTGCCACATTTCACAAAATGTATTATGTACATATTAAAATAAATAGAGTATCAATTAAAGAAGGAAGCAGCACCAAATTTTAGGAATTATTACAGAGAAGCTTTTCAGAGGAGGAGAGCAGAGAGATGTCCTGTGTGAAATGATGAACAGACAGTTGTACCTCAGATGCTAAATGGTGAACACTTATTCCCACATATGTCTAAATAAGTCTGAATCAATGCCATGTAGCATTTCAAACCAAATAGAGTGAGAGATGTAATGTACATCTACATACACTGCCTGACAAACTGAAGTAAGAACCCAGATGACATAGTCGGATGTCGTTCTAAAGGTGCGTTTACACTGTGATTTGTATCGGCACATGTATGAGATACATGTATATGGGACTTTGCGACATGTATCGCGACTTGTATGAGTTGACAAGTATCAATCTCATACATGTATGAGCGTGCGTTTACACTGGCTGATATGTATCACTGTGCGATAGCTTCCGACGACGATTTGGAAGATTTCACATTTTTATGTGCTGATACACTTGCTCTTTTGGAAGATGATAGGAAGAAAAGGCGGAGGAAGCGTAGATGGTGGCACAGAGAGTTTCTCGCGAATTAACGATAGAAGATGGCGCATATTTTAGAAATAATGTTAGGATGAGTATGGAGGATTTCCGCGGTTTGTTATCGCTTGTGGCTCCTCTTGTGTCCAAAACCAACACAAACTTTCGGGAAGCGATTCCACCAGAGGATCAGTTGGCAGTAACACTCCGTTTTTTAGCCACTGGGGATTCCTCGTAAAACGAAGATTTCATGACAAAACATTTGCATTGTCGCGCGATTGCTAATGCCAACGTCTCACACACGATTGTCGGCATCCGTTGTCAACATTATCACGCGAGGCCGCCGGAAAAATAGCAAAACATTGATATACGTGTCAGATGCATGAAAAAATTATATAATGTATTACATACTCTGATGTATATATAAAACTTTTACCTTCACTTCTTGGGATAAAACTTGCACAATGGCCTCGCAAACACGAAGAATAATGTTGCATATGGCACTTTCTGATATTCTATGCAGATACATTAACGTCGAAACGACAGTCGGCACCTTCAAAACTCAAACAGCCGCCAAAGAGCCTGGTACTACGCATGCGCTAATCGTCGAAATAAGCGGCAGTCGACAAGACGACAGGAAATGATAGTACTGCTCATGCACGAGTTCTTCAAATGTCGCTCATACATGTCGCGTATATGGCCAAAAAGCGATGTACAAAATGTATACGTGACATGTATGAGCTCGAGGGTCCGCATACAACTTCCGTGAATTTTTGTATGAGGTGATGTATTGTGACATGTCGGATTGACATGTCGCTCATACATGTCGCGATACATGTATCCCAGTGTAAACGTACCTTAAAGGTGCGTTTACACTGCGATTTGTATCGGCACATGTATGAGATACATGTATATGCGACTTTGCGACATGTATCGCGACTTGTATGAGTTGACAAGTATCAACCTCATACATGTATGAGCGTGCGTTTACGCTGGTTGATATGTATCACTGTGCGATAGCTTCCAACGACGATTTGGAAGTTTTCACATTTTTATGTGCTAATACACTTGCTCTTTTGGAAGATTAGGAAGAAAAGGCGGAGGAAGCGTTTATGGTGGCACAGAGAGTTTCTCGCGAATTAACGCTAGAGGATGGCGCATATTTTAGAAACTATGTTAGGATGAGTATGGAGGATTTCTGCGGTTTGTTATCACTTGTGGCTCCTCTTGTGTCCAAAACCAACACAAACTTTCGGGAAGCGGTTCCACCAGAGGATCAGTTGGCAGTAACACTCCGTTTTTTAGCCACTGGGGATTCCTCGTAAAACGAAGATTTCATGACAAAACATTTGCATTGTCGCGCGATTGCTAATGCCAACGTCTCACACACGATTGTCGGCATCCGTTGTCAACATTATCACGCGAGGCCGCCGGAATAACAGCAAAACATTGATATACGTGCCAGATGCATGAAAAAATTATATAATGTATTACATACTCTGATATATATAAAACTTTTACCTTCACTTCTTGGGATAAAACTTGCACAATGGCCTCGCAAACACGAAGAATAATGATGCATATGGCACTTTTTGATATTCTATGCAGATACATTAACGTCGAAACGACAGTCGGCACCTTCAAAACTCAAACAGCCGCCAAAGAGCCCGGTACTACGCATGCGCTAATCGCCGAAATAAGCGGCAGTCGACAAGATGACAGGAAATGATAGTACTGCGCATGCGCGAGTTCTTCAAATGTCGTTCATACATGTCGCGTATATGGCCAAAAAGCGATATACAAAATGTATACGCGACATGTATGAGCTCGAGGATCCGCATACAAGTTCCGTGAATTTTTGTATGAGGTGATGTATCGCGACATGTCAAACTGACATGTCGCTCATACATGTTGCGATACATGTATCCCAGTGTAAACGTACCTTTACGATGTAGAACACACTACGAGCAGGCATGTAACTGATTAGAGTTGCCATTCTCCTTGACAGGTAGACAGCACCCAGAGTGCATTAATGCTGTTTGTGTTTAGTGATGTTACCGTGCCTGGTAGGCATATAAGTGGGGTGAACATTGTAAGGTGTTGAGTGATCACTGTGGAGTACACGGAGAGGCCATGTACTCATCTGGGACAGTGTAATCAGCACCTGACACAGTCTGAAAGGGGACTCATTGTGAGTCTTTATTTGGCTGGTTCGTTAACCAGACCTCTTGGGCATTCGTATGTGACAGTGGCCCCATGTTGGACTGTACGCGAATGTGAGGGCAGGCATACTCGTCGACTAAATTCTCAGGTCGGCCGAGTCTGACCACCACAAGAATGGATATCTGTTTTGTGCACCACACACATTGTAACCCCTTCACATCCGCACCTGACATCCGAGGATAAGTAATGGTTCTCTACAACATCCTGTGTCATCTTACACAGACTAGTGGCAGCCAAACTAGGAAATTACTATGCCATATGTAAGCTGCTGTTAACACAAACAGCTGCGTTTGGAGTGATGTTGTGCCTGGGAAGCATGGCTCACTGATGGATGGTGTCTGCATCTACATACATACTCTGAAAGCCACCATGTGGTGTGTGGTGGAGGGTACCCTGTACCGCCACTAGTCCTTTCCTTTCTTCGCAGACAGAACAAAGAAAAACGAATGTCTATACGCTTCTGTACGAGCCTTAATTTCTTATATCTTATCTTTGTGGTCCTTATGTGAAATGTGCATAGGCAGTAGTAGAACTGTTCTGCAATCAGCTTCAAATGCCAGTTCTCTAAGCGTTCGCAATAGTGTTCCTCAAAAAGAATGTCGCTTCCCCTCCAGGGTTCCCATTTGAGTTCTCGAAGCATCTCAGTAACACTCGAGTGCTGTTCGAACCTACTGGTAACAAATATAGCATCCTGCCTCTGTGAATTGCTTTGATTTCTTCCTTCAGTCCAACGTGGTGGAGAGCAATACTCAGGACTGGGTCGCACTGGTGCCCTAGATGAGCCACACTTCCGTAATATTCTCCCAATAAACCTAAGTCAACCATTTTCCTTCCCCACCACAATCCCCACATGCTCGTTCCACTTTATATCACTTTGCAATGTCACACCAAGATATTTAAATGATGTAACTGTGTCAAGCAGGACATTACTAATGCTGTATTACAAAATTACGGGTTTGTTTCTCCTACTCACCTGCATTAACTTACATTTTTCTACATTTTGAGCCAGCTGCCATTCATCACAACAACTAGGAATTTTGTCTAAGTCATCTTGTATCCTCCCACAGTCACTCAAAGATGACAACATCCTGTATACCACAACATTATGAGCAAAAGAGTGCAAATTGCTCCCCGTCATGTCTGACAGATCATTTATGAATATAGAAAATAACAGCAGTCCTATCACACTTCCCTGGGGCACTCATAACAGTACCCTTGTTTCTGTTGAACACTCCCCAATAAGGACAGCATACTGTGTTCTATTACTTATATTGTCTTCAAGCCATTACACATCTGGGAACCAATTCCACAAACTCATACCTTCTTTAACAGTCTGCAGTGGGACACTGTGTCAAATGCTTTTCAGAAATCTAGAAATATCGAATCTGTCTGCACCCTTCATTTATAGTTTGCAAGCTGAGTTTCACATGAGTAACACTTTCTAAAATCGTGCTGATTTGTGACATAAGCTTTTCAGCTTCTAGGAAATTTATTATATCCAAAATCTGAATATGCTATAGAATTCTGCAGCAAACCGATCCTAAGGATACTTGTCTTTAATTTTGCAGTTTGGTTCTTTTACCTTTTTTATACACTATGTGATCAAAAGTATCCGAACACCCTCAAAAACATACATTTTTCAAATTAGGTGCATTGTGCAGCCACCTACTGCCAGGTACTCCATATCAGTGACCTCAGTAGTCATTAGACATTGTAAGAGAGCAGAATGGGGCACTCTGTGGAACTCACAAACTTCAAAAGTGGTCAGGTGATTGGGTGTCACTTGTGTCATACGTCTGTACATGAGATTCCACACTACCAAACATCCCTTAGTCCACTGTTTCTGATCTGATAGCAAAGTGGAAATGTGAAAGAATACATACAGCACAAACGCTTACAGGCCAACCTCGTCTGTTGACTGACAGGGACTGCCGACAGTTGAAGAGGGCCATAATGTGTAACAGGCAGACCACCACACAGAATTCCAAACTGCATCAGGATCCACTGCAAGTACTATGACAGTTAGGCAGGAGGTGATAAAACTTGGATTTCATGGTCGAGCGGCTGCTCGTAAGCCACACATCATGCCGGTAAATGCCAAATGATACCTCGCTTGGTGTAAGGAGCGTAAACATTGGACAACTGAACAGTGGAAAAACATTGTGTGGAGTGACGAATCATGGTACACAATGTGGCGATCCGATGGCAGGGTGCGGGTATGGCAAATGTCCAGTGAACGTCATCTGCCAGTGTGTGTAGGGCCAACAGTAAAGTTCGGAGGTGGTGGTGTTATGGTGTGGTCGTGTTTTTCATGGAGGAGGCTTGCACTCCTTGCTGTTTTGTGTGGCACTATCACAGCACAGGCCTACATTGATGTTTTAAGAGCAATTTGGGGATGGCAACTGCATCTTTCAGCACAACTGAACACCTGTTCATAATATACAGTCTGTGGCAGAATGGTTACACGACAATAACATCCATGTAATAGACTGTCCTGCACAGAGTCCTGACCTGAATCCTATAGAACACCTTTGGGATGTTTCGGAATGCCGACTTTGTGGCATGCCTCACCGACCGTCATCGATTCCTCTCCTCAGTGCAGCACTCCGTAAAGAATTGGCTGCCATTCCCCAAGAAACCTTCCAGCACCTGATGGAACATATGCCTGCAAGAATGGGAGCTATCATCAAGGCTAAGGGTGGGCCAACACCATATTCAATTCCAGCGTTATCAATGGAGGGTGCCACGAACTTTTAAGTCATTTTCAGTCAGGTATCCAGATACTTTTGATCACATAGTGTAGACAGGAGTCACCTAGACTTCCTTCTAGTTTGTTAGGTCTCTGCTGAGGGCAAGAGATTTACGATGAATGCGAGGTAAGGGGACAATGCCATATGGTACTTTTTGTAAAACTGCCCTATGTTCAGCAATGAATTGTGGTTCTAAAGTACCCTGGATAACCATTGTGTGAATATGTCAACAACCTGGGGAGTGGTCCTGTTCTTCCAATGTTTTGGGGAGAGACAGCAGTGTTAGTCCTGGCCACATGATGTGGTGAGCCACTGGATATGACTTCAGGTTACGGCTGGTAGTGGCTGAGGGAACTCTGATGCCACAGCATTACGTGACAGGCACCTTACTTTCTCGTGTGTTACCTCTCATGCGACACTACTGTCGGGCCATTTTTCAACAGGGCAATGCTCATCCCCATGTGGCACGTGTGTATGAACTATCTGTGTGATGCTGAGGTACTATCATACCTATGTAGGGCCAGCTCGGATATCATCTCTGACCCACTGCCCGTAGCCAGGATATCGAGGACCAGTTACAGCATTTGTGGGCTAGCTTGGCTCTGGAGAGGATACAATGGCTTTACAACAACCTTTCCACCGAATCAGTGCATGCATTCAGGTCAGAGGAGGTGCAATATTCTACTGATAGGTGGCTCATACTGCCAAATTCTTTGTAAATTATTCGACTTGATAAGCACTGAAATAACACCACATACCCTCTCAACTGGGAAGTTTCATTTCAGTTCCTCCTATTCTTTCAAATGCTATGCTATAATGTCAGGTGGTGGACCACTGAATCGATTGCAATCAAACTTGGAACACATATCATGTCTGTTCATAAAACACAGCCTGTGGCAGAATGGTTACACGACAGTAACAAGCGAGCACTGTGTGAGTAGGAACCAGCAACATTCCATAGTAATGAGGGTGGGTGTTAAAACAGGATGATGAAGTGAAACTGAAGAATGACTTGAGAAATTTCAACCACTCTTTGTACGAGTGGCGTTTGAAAAGTCATGCAAAAATAAAAATTACTTACACGTTTGGGGTAAACCTTTTTTATTTTTCAACATAGTCTCCTTTTAGACTTATACACTTCATCCAATACTGTTCTAATTTGTTGATCACTTCTGAATAATAGGAATTGTCCAAGTCTGCAAAATAGCTATAAGTTGCTGCAATCACCTCCTCATTTGAATAAAATCTTTGTCCTGCCAGCCATTTCTTCAAATTGGGGAACAAACAGTAGTCCGAGGGAGCCAAATCTGCAGAATAGGGGGATGTGAAATGAGTTAGCACCCTGTTTCCATTAATTTTGCGACCACAATGCACAGGTGTGTGCTGGTGCATTGTTGTCATGGAAAAGGACTTTTCTGCAGTGTTTTTCTTGCAGCTCAGTTTTCAAACGGTCCAATAACGATAAATAATATGCACCTGTAATAGTTTTACCATTTTCCAGATACTTGATGAGGATTATCCACTGCAAATCCCAAAAGGCAGTCGCCATAACCTTTCCAGCTGAAAGACTGGCTTTCACCTTTTTTGGTGCAGATTCTGCCTTGGTAACCCATTTTTTAGATTGTTCCTTGGGGTCAGGAGTATAGTAATGTATCCATGTTTCATCCACAGTGATGAAACGACACTTAAAGTCCTGCAGATTCTTCCTGAACAGCTGCAAACCATCCCTGCAACACTTCACACAATTCCGTTTTTGGTCACACATGAGCTGTTGTGGGATCCATCTTGCAGACAGCTTTCTCATGTTCAAATGTTTATGCAAAATATTATGTACCCATTCATTCGAGATGCCAACAGCACTAGCAATCTCACGCACCTTAACTCTTCTGTCATCCACGACCATATCATATCGTGGATTTTATCAATGATTTCTGGAGTCATAAGCTCCACAGGTGTCCAGAACATTCAGCATCACTTGTGTCCATATTGTCACTCCAAAAATTTTGAAACCACTTATAAACTGTTCCAATCAAAGGTGCAGAGTCACTGTAATGTTTATCAAGCTTCTCTTTAGTCCCCTGAGGCGTTTTGCCTTTCATAAGGTAATGTTTAATCACCACACAAAATTCTTTTTCGTCCATTTTTTGACAAACACTCGCCTTTCTTGATTCACATGAATGCCAAACACAAAGAAATAGACCAATATGGCTGAAACTTGGTGTGCGTTCTTTCCAAAGATGCTACTAACTGAACATGGCCTCGATATGTGCTGGTGGTGCCATCTCTCGGACTCTGCACAGACTTTTCAAATGTCCCTCGTATACAGGGCGAATCACATAAAACTTGCACCAAAAATACTGTCGAAATGGAAAGTGTTATTGATGTGCGGTTTTCACAGAATGGATTTATAGCCAAGGGCTTGTATTGTCAGCCAATAAACAGATTGTAATAGTACTTAGAAAGTGTATGATTTGTGCAAACATACACTTTATCAAATGGAACAGTGCCTACTAACACTAACAGACTAAAAGTATGAGTTGACAAGTATCAACCTTATACATGTATGAGCATGCGTTTACACTGGTTGATATGTTTCTCTGTGCGATAGCTTTCGACGACGATTTGGAAGATTACACATTTTTATGTGCTGGTACACTTGCTCTTTTAGAAAATGATAGGAAGAAAAGGCGGAGGAAGCGTAGATGGTGGCAGAGAGTTTCTCGCGAATTAACGCTAAAGGATGGCGCATATATTTTAGAAATTATGTTAGGATGAGTATGGAGGATTTACGCGGTTTGTTATCACTTGTGGCTCCTCTTGTGTCCAAAACCAACACAAACTTTCGGGAAGCAATTCCACCAGAGGATCAGTTGGCAGTAACCCTCCGTTTTTTGGCCACTGGGGATTCCTCTTGAAACGAAGATTTCATTACAAAACATTTGCATTGTTGCGCGATTGCTAATGCCAACGTCTCACACACGATTGTCGGCATCCGTTGTCAACATTATCACGCGAGGCCGCCGGATTAATAGCAAAAAATTTATATACGTGCCAGATGCATGAAAAAATTATATAATGTATTACATACTCTGATATATATAAAACTTTTACCTTCACTTCTTGGAATAAAACTTGCACGAAGAATAATGTTGCATATGGCACTTTTTGATGTTCTATGCACATACATTAACGTCGAAACGATAGTCGGCACCTCCAAAACTCAAACAGCCGCCAAAGAGCCTGGTACTACGCATGCGCTAATCGTCAAAATAAGCGGCAGGCGACAAGACGACAGGAAATGATAGTACTGCGCATGCGCTAGTTCTTCAAATGTCGCTCATACATGTCGCGCATATGGCCAAAAAGCGATACACAAAATGTATACGCGACATGTATGAGCTCGAGGTTCCGCATACAAGTTCCGTGAATTTTTGTATGAGGTGATGTATCGCGACATGTCAAATTGACATGTCGCTCATACATGTTGCAATACATGTATCCCAGTGTAAACGTACCTTAAAGGTGCGTTTACACTGCGATTTGTATCGGCACATGTATGAGATACATGTATACGCGACTTTGCGACATGTATCGCGACTTGTATGAGTTGACAAGTATCAACCTCATACATGTATGAGCGTGCGTTTACGCTGGTTGATATGTATCACTGTGCGATAGCTTCCTACGACGATTTGGAAGTTTTCACATTTTTATGTGCTAATACACTTGCTCTTTTGGAAGATGATAGGAAGAAAAGGCGGAGGAAGCGTTTATGGTGGCACAGAGAGTTTCTCGCGAATTAACGCTAGAGGATGGCGCATATTTTAGAAACTATGTGAGGATGAGTATGGAGGATTTCTGCGGTTTGTTATCACTTGTGGCTCCTCTTGTGTCCAAAACCAACACAAACTTTCGGGAAGCGGTTCCACCAGAGGATCAGTTGGCAGTAACACTCCGTTTTTTAGCCACTGGGGATTCCTCGTAAAACGAAGATTTCATGACAAAACATTTGCATTGTCGCGCGATTGCTAATGCCAACGTCTCACACACGATTGTCGGCATCCGTTGTCAACATTATCACGCGAGGCCGCCGGAATAACAGCAAAACATTGATATACGTGCCAGATGCATGAAAAAATTATATAATGTATTACATACTCTGATATATATAAAACTTTTACCTTCACTTCTTGGGATAAAACTTGCACAATGGCCTCGCAAACACGAAGAATAATGATGCATATGGCACTTTTTGATATTCTATGCAGATACATTAACGTCGAAACGACAGTCGGCACCTTCAAAACTCAAACAGCCGCCAAAGAGCCCGGTACTACGCATGCGCTAATCGCCGAAATAAGCGGCAGTCGACAAGATGACAGGAAATGATAGTACTGCGCATGCGCGAGTTCTTCAAATGTCGTTCATACATGTCGCGTATATGGCCAAAAAGCGATATACAAAATGTATACGCGACGTGTATGAGCTCGAGGATCCGCATACAAGTTCCGTGAATTTTTGTATGAGGTGATGTATCGCGACATGTCAAACTGACATGTCGCTCATACATGTCGCGATACATGTATCCCAGTGTAAACGTACCTTTACGATGTAGAACACACTACGAGCAGGCATGTAACTGATTAGAGTTGCCATTCTCCTTGACAGGTAGACAGCACCCAGAGTGCATTAATGCTGTTTGTGTTTAGTGATGTTACCGTGCCTGGTAGGCATATAAGTGGGGTGAACATTATAAGGTGTTGAGTGATCACTGTGGAGTACACGGAGAGGCCATGTACTCATCTGGGACAGTGTAATCAGCACCTGACACAGTCTGAAAGGGGACTCATTGTGAGTCTTTATTTGGCTGGTTCGTTAACCAGACCTCTTGGGCATTCGTATGTGACAGTGGCCCCATGTTGGACTGTACGCGAATGTGAGGGCAGGCATACTCGTCGACTAAATTCAGGTCGGCCGAGTCTGACCACCACAAGAATGGATATCTATTTTGTGCACCACACACATTGTAACCCCTTCACATCCGCACCTGACATCCGAGGATAAGTAATGGTTCTCTACAACATCCTGTGTCATCTTACACAGACTAGTGGCAGCCAAACTAGGAAATTACTATGCCATATGTAAGCTGCTGTTAACACAAACAGCTGCGTTTGGAGTGATGTTGTGCCTGGGAAGCATGGCTCACTGATGGATGCTGTCTACATCTACATACATACTCTGAAAGCCACCATGTGGTGTGTGGTGGAGGGTACCCTGTACCGCCACTAGTCCTTTCCTTTCTTCGCAGACAGAACAAAGAAAAACGAATGTCTATACGCTTCTGTACGAGCCTTAATTTCTTATATCTTATCTTTGTGGTCCTTATGTGAAATGTGCATAGGCAGTAGTAGAACTGTTCTGCAATCAGCTTCAAATGCCAGTTCTCTAAGTGTTCGCAATAGTGTTCCTCAAAAAGAACGTCGCTTCCCCTCCAGGGTTCCCATTTGAGTTCTCGAAGCATCTCAGTAACACTTGAGTGCTGTTCGAACCTACTGGTAACAAATATAACATCCTGCCTCTGTGAATTGCTTTGATTTCTTCCTTCAGTCCAACGTGGTGGAGAGCAATACTCAAGACTGGGTCGCACTGGTGCCCTAGATGAGCCACACTTCTGTAATATTCTCCCAATAAACCTAAGTCAACCATTTTCCTTCCCCACCACAATCCCCACATGCTCGTTCCACTTTATATCACTTTGCAAGATATTTAAATGATGTAACTGTGTCAAGCAGGACATTACTAATGCTGTATTACAAAATTACGGGTTTGTTTCTCCTACTCACCTGCGTTAACTTACATTTTTCTACATTTTGAGCCAGCTGCCATTCATCACAACAACTAGGAATTTTGTCTAAGTCATCTTGTATCCTCCCACAGTCACTCAAACATGACAACATCCTGTATACCACAACATTATGAGCAAAAGAGTGCAAATTGCTCCCCGTCATGTCTGACAGATCATTTATGAATATAGAAAATAACAGCAGTCCTATCACACTTCCCTGGGGCACTCATAACAGTACCCTTGTTTCTGTTGAACACTCCCCAATAAGGACAGCATACTGTGTTCTATTACTTATATTGTCTTCAAGCCATTACACATCTGGGAACCAATTCCACAAACTCATACCTTCTTTAACAGTCTGCAGTGGGACACTGTGTCAAATGCTTTTCAGAAATCTAGAAATATCGAATCTGTCTGCACCCTTCATTTATAGTTTGCAAGCTGAGTTTCACATGAGTAACACTTTCTAAAATCGTGCTGATTTGTGACATAAGCTTTTCAGCTTCTAGGAAATTTATTATATCCACAATCTGAATATGCTATAGAATTCTGCAGCAAACCAATCCTAAGGATACTTGTCTTTAATTTTGCAGTTTGGTTCTTTTACCTTTTTTATACACTATGTGATCAAAAGTATCCGAACACCCTCAAAAACATACATTTTTCAAATTAGGTGCATTGTGCAGCCACCTACTGCCAGGTACTCCATATCAGTGACCTCAGTAGTCATTAGACATTGTAAGAGAGCAGAATGGGGCACTCTGTGGAACTCACAAACTTCAAAAGTGGTCAGGTGATTGGGTGTCACTTGTGTCATACGTCTGTACATGAGATTCCACACTACCAAACATCCCTTAGTCCACTGTTTCTGATCTGATAGCAAAGTGGAAATGTGAAAGAATACATACAGCACAAACGCTTACAGGCCAACCTCGTCTGTTGACTGACAGGGACTGCCGACAGTTGAAGAGGGCCATAATGTGTAACAGGCAGACCACCACACGGAATTCCAAACTGCATCAGGATCCACTGCAAGTACTATGACAGTTAGGCAGGAGGTGATAAAACTTGGATTTCTTGGTCGAGCGGCTGCTCGTAAGCCACACATCATGCCGGTAAATGCCAAATGATACCTCGCTTGGTGTAAGGAGCGTAAACATTGGACAACTGAACAGTGGAAAAACATTGTGTGGAGTGACGAATCATGGTACACAATGTGGCGATCCGATGGCAGGGTGCAGGTATGGCAACTGTCCAGTGAACGTCATCTGCCAGTGTGTGTAGGGCCAACAGTAAAGTTCGGAGGTGGTGGTGTTACGGTGTGGTCGTGTTTTTCATGGAGGAGGCTTGCACTCCTTGCTGTTTTGTGTGGCACTATCACAGCACAGGCCTACATTGATGTTTTAAGAGCAATTTGGGGATGGCAACTGCATCTTTCAGCACAACTGAACACCTGTTCATAATATACAGTCTGTGGCAGAATGGTTACACGACAATAACATCCATGTAATAGACTGTCCTGCACAGAGTCCTGACCTGAATCCTATAGAACACCTTTGGGATGTTTCGGAATGCCGACTTTGTGGCATGCCTCACCGACCGTCATCGATTCCTCTCCTCAGTGCAGCACTCCGTAAAGAATTGGCTGCCATTCCCCAAGAAACCTTCCAGCACCTGATGGAACATATGCCTGCAAGAATGGGAGCTATCATCAAGGCTAAGGGTGGGCCAACGCCATATTCAATTCCAGCATTACCAATGGAGGTATCCAGATACTTTTGATCACATAGTGTAGACAGGAGTCACCTGGACTTCCTTCTAGTTTGTTAGGTCTCTGCTGAGGGCAAGAGATCCACGATGAATGCGAGGTAAGGGGACAATGCCATATGGTACTTTTTGTAAAACTGCCCTATGTTCAGCAATGAATTGTGGTTCTAAAGTACCCTGGATAACCATTGTGTGAATATGTCAACAACCTGGGGAGTGGTCCTGTTCTTCCAATGTTTTGGGGAGACACAGCGTATTAGTCCTCGCCACATGATGTGGTGAGCCACTGGATATGACTTCAGGTTACGGCTGGTAGTGACCAAGGGAACTCTGATGCAACAACGTTACATCACAGGCACCTTGCTTCCCAGTGTGTTACCTGTCATGCGACACTACTGTCGGGCCATTTTTCAACAGGGCAATGCTCATCCCCATGTGGCACGTGTGTATGAACTATCTGTGTGATGCTGAGGTACTATCATATCTATGTAGGGCCAGCTCGGATATCATCTCTGACCCACTGCCCGTAGCCAGGATATCGAGGACCAGTTACAGCATTTGTGGGCTAGCTTGGCTCTGGAGAGGATACAATGGCTTTACAACAACCTTTCCACCGAATCAGTGCATGCATTCAGGTCAGAGGAGGTGCAATATTCTACTGATAGGTGGCTCATACTGCCAAATTCTTTGTAAATTATTCGACTTGATAAGCACTGAAATAACACCACATACCCTCTCGACTGTGAAGTTTCATTTCAGTTCCTCCTATTCTTTCAGATGCTATGCTATAACGTCAGGTGGTGGACCACTGAATCGATTGCAATCAAACTTGGAACACATATCATGTCTGTTCATAAAACACAGCCTGTCCCAGAATGGTTACATGACAATAACAAGCAAGCACTGTGTGAGTAAGAACCAGCAACATTCCATAGTAATGAGGGTGGGTGTTAAAACAGGATGATGAAGCGAAACTCAAGAACGACTTGAAAAATTTCAACCACTCTTTGTACGAGTGGCTTTTGAAAAGTCCGTGCAAAAATAAAAACTACTTACGTGTATGGGGTAAACCTTTTTTATTTTTCAACATAGTCTCCTTTTAGACTTATACACTTCATCCAACACTGTTCTAATTTGTTGATCACTTCTGAATAATAGGAATTGTCCAAGTCTGCAAAATAGCTATAAGTTGCTGCAATCACCTCCTCGTTTGAATAAAATCTTTGTCCTGCCAGCCATTTCTTCAAATTGGGGAACAAACAGTAGTCCGAGGGAGCCAAATCTGCAGAATAGGGGGATGTGAAATGAGTTAGAACCCTGTTTCCATTAATTTTGCGACCACAATGCACAGGTGTGTGCTGGTGCATTGTTGTCATGGAAAAGGACTTTTCTGCAGTGTTTTTCTTGCAGCTCAGTTTTCAAACGGTCCAATAACGATAAATAATATGCACCTGTAATAGTTTTACCATTTTCCAGATACTTGATGAGGATTATCCACTGCAAATCCCAAAAGGCAGTCGCCATAACCTTTCCAGCTGAAAGACTGGCTTTCACCTTTTTTGGTGCAGATTCTGCCTTGGTAACCCATTTTTTAGATTGTTCCTTGGGGTCAGGAGTATAGTAATGTATCCATGTTTCATCCACAGTGATGAAACGACACTTAAAGTCCTGCAGATTCTTCCTGAACAGCTGCAAACCATCCCTGCAACACTTCACACAATTCCGTTTTTGGTCACACATGAGCAGTTGTGGGATCCATCTTGCAGACAGCTTTCTCATGTTCAAATGTTTATGCAAAATATTATGTACCCATTCATTCGAGATGCCAACAGCACTAGCAATCTCACGCACCTTAACTCTTCTGTCATCCACGACCATATCATATTGTGGATTTTATCAATGATTTCTGGAGTCATAAGCTCCACAGGTGTCCAGAACATTCAGCATCACTTGTGTCC
This sequence comes from Schistocerca serialis cubense, assembly GCF_023864345.2. Classification (NCBI taxonomy): domain Eukaryota; kingdom Metazoa; phylum Arthropoda; class Insecta; order Orthoptera; family Acrididae; genus Schistocerca; species Schistocerca serialis. Next base: position 145,209,194 of record NC_064648.1, read on the forward strand.
ATATTGTCACTCCAAAAATTTTGAAACCACTTATAAACTGTTCCAATCAAAGGTGCAGAGTCACTGTAATGTTTATCAAGCTTCTCTTTAGTCCCCTGAGGCGTTTTGCCTTTCATAAAGTAATGTTTAATCACCACACGAAATTCTTTTTCGCCCATTTTTTTGACAAACACTCGACTTCCTTGATTCACACAAATGCCAAACACAAAGAAATAGACCAATATGGCTGAAACTTGGTGTGCGTTCTTTCCAAAGATGCTAATAACTAAACATGACCTCGATATGTGCCGGTGGTGCCATCTCTCGGACTCTGCACAGACTTTTCAAATGTCCCTCGTATACAGGGCGAATCACTTAAAACTTGCACCAAAAATACTGTCGAAATGGAAAGGGCTATTGATGTGCGGTTTTCACAGAATGGATTGATAGTCAAGGGCTTGTATTGTTAAACAATGAACGGATTGTAATAGTACTTAGAAAGTGCGTGATTTGTGCAAACATACACTTTATCAAATGGAACAGTGCCTATTAACACTAACAGACTAAAAGTAGGGTAAATTAGAATACCAGTGGTGTCTGTTGCAGGATTCTAGTGCAAGTCATGTACCGAGATATCGCATTTTGAAAAGTTTCCACACCCCACTTGTTTGTGTCATTCAACCTGTGAAGTTGCTAGGTACAATGTTGTTATGTTTGCTTACAGTGTGCTTGTGTGTTCCTTGAGTGCATTCCGACTTGCCAATCTGTTAATGTGTGACTGTCAAACCTGTGGGTTGTGGGCGGATGATGGGATTTACCAACACAGGAAAAGTTGACGGTGTACGGAGAGTGCAGGAAGGATGCAGTTCATTCTTGTACAGTGTGTCTAGTAACAACGTGAACATCTTGGCAATTATTTGTCAACCTCTTCAACTGGTTACGTGATAGTGCAACACCTAGGCGACGTAACAGAAGGAAACAGGTGACGACAGAAGATGGGAAACTCATGTTCTTGGTGCTGTTGCAGTAGATCCACACGTTAGCTCCTGTGTAACTGCACAAGGAAGTGGCATAAATCAGCCAAGTGCCCTAGACATTCTCCATCGACACAGATTCCATCACTATCGCATCTCTGTCCATCAAGAGCTGCACGGAAACTTTGATGAGAATTATGTTATCTTCTGTACATTGGTATTAAGACAGAGTACTGCATGTGTATCATGTATCTTGTTTAGTGATGAAGCCACATTTACCAATCACGGTCTGGTAAACTGCCAAAACATGCACTACTGGTCTGTTAAGGGTCCCTGTTGGTCAGGTGGAATGACGGCATCCACAGAGTGTAAATGTGTGGTGTAGAATAGTGAACCATCAGCTCACAGACCCATTTTTCATAGACAAAACAATGGACACGCACAAGTATCACAGCCTCCTAACAGACCATCTTCCTGAGATGCAGGACGACGTTTCTCTGCAGACTGGGACGAACCTTTGGTTCCAACATGTTGGCTGTCCAGCTCATAGTGCACGAAGTGCTATACAGCGTGTCTTCACGAACTGTTTCCAAAACATTGGATTGGATGCAGAGGATCAGTACCTTGGCCATCCCATTCCCTGGATTTGACGCCTGTAGACTTCTTTCTGTGGTAAAAGCTGAAAGTCACTCTCTACAAGGACGTACCAACTACACCCGATGATATGCAATGACGTATTACTGCAACCTGTCCGGACATCTCCACTGTAGTGCTAGCACGTGTGGAGCAGACGATCCCTACCAGAGTGGAAGTGTGTATTGCCGTTACTGATGGTCACTTTAAACACAACACGGATGATGGGATTTACCAACACAGGAAAAGTCGACATGCTCATGGTGTATGGTCAGTTGTCTTGCTACTGGTCAGAATCCACATAACTAATGTATGCCCCTGTATTGTTCTTTAGCATGTACTACACTAGTGTGTCAGAACTTTTGAAAATACGATATCTTGTAAACGACTTGCACTAGAATCTTGCAACGAACACCATTCTAATTTACCCTACTTTTAGTTTACTGGTGCCAATAGGCATTGTCACATTTAAAAGAGTGAATGTTTGCAAAAAAAAAAAAAAAAATACACCTTCTCAGTATTTATATTAAATTTCAGCCTCCAGTTGCATAAGCAAAGAAACTTAACCTATGTTTTGGCTATAATAATGTATCCTTCTTCAGAAATGTCACATTATAAAATTAAAATTAAAACATGCCAGATATTGGCCTTATCAAACTTAAAATGTTAGTACTACAGTACATAGTCATAAGACTGTGTCACTTCTACTAATGCTTGCTGATAGTCCACACAAAGAGACCAGACAGGTGGGCCGTGGGTGCTGAGTCGTAACTCAGAATTACAGGGAGTTACCACTCACCACCCGTGGCCCAACTGTCTGGCCTGTTTGTGTGGACTATCGGCAAAACAATAATAGAAGTGACGCAGTCTTATGACTATGGACTGTGGTACTAACATTTTAAATTTGATAAGGCCAATATCTGGCATGTTTTAATTTTAATTTTATATTGTCACATATCTGAAAAAGGCTACATTTTTATAGCCAAAACCTAGGTAAAGTTTCTTTGCTTATGCAACTGGAGGCTGAAATTTAATATAATTATATTTTACAGTTGCTGACTCTGCTGCACCATGCTAAAAATATTTCTCAGAATTATTACAATCTATGTATTTGCTAACAATGCAAGCCCCTGACTACTGACCCATTCTGTGAAAACCGCACATCAAAAGCAAGTTCCATTTCCGCAATATTTGAAGCACAAGTATTAGGTGATTCGCCCTTTATACGCAACTCATTATTTGTATATTACCACCTCTAGTGATGGGTGTGGGGATGAGAAGCTGTTACATGTAAAAACAACTGAGAACGACCAATACCAGTATTGAATCCACAGTTTGTACTGTGGGAGTAAGGTACCCTACTATGCTTATAGATGCAGATAGGGATGGGAAGAGTGTGATGTGTAAAAGTATTCTACAGTGACCTGTTGGTGTTGCTTTTGTGCATTTAGCTGCCTTGGAATACTTTAGAAATATGGAGTGCAATTTACCTCTCACATGTGATTTTCAGTGAGTCCACTAGGTCACGAAATGAGTGCTGCAGCAAGCCAGTAATTTAGTCACCATGTTTTGGGATCTAAGATCGTGTGATATGGCTGAATATCACAGATTAATTGAACACCACTACTGAGCCATGTAGTGTAAAACTGCAGAGAATTAGACATTTATGTGCGCAACATATGCGACATACCATATGCAGGTGAAGCTGTAAGTAAAAAGTGAGTATTAAAATAAAAAGAGAGGCAACTAAGGAAGAAAGCAGCACAATTTTTTTAGGAACTGTTACAGACAAGCATATGACATGGGGGGGGAGGGGCACACTGAAGCACCATGAAAAAGATGTACACACATATTTTCTTCACGTGCAAAATGGTAAATTTGTGGATGATACAGATAGATAACACCTACAGGAACATTAAAGAGGCCTTTGGGGCAAAGAGGAGCAGCTGTATGAATATCAAGAGTTCAGATGGAAAACCAGTCCTAAGCAAAGGAGAGAAGCCTGAAAGGTAGGAGCAGTATGTAGAGGGTCAATACAAGGGAGATCAACTTGAAGTTGATAGTATGAAAAGGGAAGTGGGTGTAGATGAGGGTAAATGGGAGATATGATACTGTGAGAAGAATTTGATAAAGCACTGAAAGACCTAAGTCAAAACAAGGCCCTGGTAGTAGACAACATTGTCAGGACTACTGACAGACTTGGCAGGGCCAGTCATGACAAAACTCTTCCATCTGGTGTGCAAGACATCAGGAAGAATGTCATAATTCCAGCTCCAAAGAAATCAGTTGCTGACAATTGTGGAAATTACTGAACTATTGGTTAATTACATAATGGCTCCAAAACCCTAACGCAAATTATTTACAGAAGAATGGAAAAACTGGTAGAAGGCAACCTCAGAGGAGACGACTTAGCTTCTGAAGAAATATAGGAACATGCAAGACAATAGTGACCCTATAACTTACCATAGAAGATAGGTTAAGGAAAGGCAAACTTACATTTTCAGTATTTGTAGATTCGAGAAAGCTTTTGACAATGTTGGCTGGGATATTCTCCTTGAAATTCTGAAAGTAGCAGGGGTAAAATACAGGGAGGAAAAGGCTATTTGCAACTTGTATAGAAACTAGATGGCAGTGATAAAAGTTGAGGGGCGTGAAGGGGAAGCAGTGGTTGAGAAACGAGTGAGGCAGGGTTGTAGCGTATCCCTGATGTTATTCAATCTGTACAGCGAGGAAACAGTAAAGGAATGCGAAGAAAAATTTTGTGTAGGAATTAAGTTTCAGAAAGAAGAAATAAAGACTCCGAGGATTCCTGATGGTACTGTAATTCTGTCACACACAGCAAAGGACTTGGAACAGTTTAACAGAATGGACATTGTCTTGAATGGAGGATATAAGATGAACATCAACAATAGAAAAATAGTGATAATGGAATTCAGTCAAATTAAATCAGGTGATGCTGAGGGAATTAGATTAGGAAATGAGACACTTAAAGTAGAAGATGAGTTTTGCTCTTTGAGCAGCAAAATAACTGATGATTGCCAAAGTAGAGGATATAAATGGTAGACTGGCAATGACAAGAAAAGCATTTCTGAAGAAGATCGAACAATGGAAACTCCACATAGGAATATCAACAATGTCGGAAAAGACAGATTACTACTTCCTGTAAAGAAGTCAAGTTGCAGATAGGCACAATTAAAAGACACTTACATAAAGCTTCCAGCCACACCTTTCTTCAGTGAAACACACACACATAATATTCATACACACACAAGCAATCATACACACATGACTGCCAACTCCAGCATCTCAGGCCTCAGATGCTTGAGTTGGCAGTTCTGTGTTCGTGAGGTGTGCTTGCTTGTGCGTTTGAATAGTGTGTGTGTGTGTGTCTCTTTTACTGATGAAGGCTGTGGTCGAAAGCTTTATGTAAGTGTCTTTTAATTGTGCCTGTTAACAACTTCATGTATCCTTTTTTAAGTAGCAATTTGTCATTTCCTACACTGTTGATATGTCTGAAGAAGAGAAATTTGTTTACACCAAGTATAGATTTAAGTGTTAGGAAGCATTTTCTGAAGGTATTTGCCTGGAGTGTAGCCATGTATGGAAGTGAAACATGGACAATAAACAGTTCAGATACAAAGAGATTAGGAGCTTTCAAACTGTGATGCTACAGAAGAATGTTGAAGATTAGATGGGTCGATCACATAAAAAATGAGTAGGTACTGGATATATTTGGGGAGACAGGAAATTTGTGGTGCAACTTGGCCAAAAGAAGGGATCAGTTGATAGGACACATTCTAAGAAATTAGGGAATCACCAATTTAGTACTGGAGGGGAGTGTGGGAGGTAACAATCATAGGAGACCAAAAGATGAATGCAGTAAGCTGATTCAGAAGGATGTGGGTTTCGGAGATGAAGCGGCTCCCACAGTCTAAAGTAGCATGAAGAGCTGCATCAAACCAGGACTGAAGGCCACAACAACAAAGGTCTCTGAATAATGTACTTGCATACCTGCATCTCTCTTTAGCGAGTATAAAACAACATATGTAGTGGTAATGACAATATTATGAAAAGTATAGATTGTTACGCACCATATAGAGGCAACACTGAGTCGCAGATAGTCACAACAAAAAGACTACTAAAGATTTAAGCTTTTGGCCAAAAGGACTTCTTCTGAAGTAGAAAACACACACACATTCACACAGGCACAACTCACACACACACACACACACACACACACACACACACACACACACACACACATGATCAGTGTCTCTGTCCCCAATAGCCACAGTGGCCAGAGACAGTGGTCCCGACGGCCAGGTTAGTTTGGCATGGAGGTCTCAGTGGAGTTATACTGGAAAAGTGCCTTAAAGACTCAATGGAAAACATTTTGAAATCAAATTTTGCACGAACATCCTAAATATTCACAGACTGACTGGTCATCCTGTACAGTTCTTCCCCATACCACGGAAGAGACAGCAAAAGGTATTTGTGGTTCCACACAATTCCGTGGCCAGACGGGTTACCCACAGGGGACTTACCATCTATGGGAGAAATCTGTTACATTTTCTGTACAGTTAATAGGTCAGAATTTACACATAACAATATTTCAAATATACTTAAAGGGAAGTCACAATGAATTAATGTTCCAAATATTGGTCAGAAAACACATGATATCCATCTAGTAAACTTTTAAGCAAAATCTGTAAGACAGTTTGGCAGAATTAATTCTAAAAATTGAAATTATGTTACTTCATTCCATCCCAATTGAGACATTTCAAATAAGTATGATAAAACTGCATGTAACTTAACGTGAGATGAGTAAAATATTAGGTTATACATCAGTTTCTACAGCAAAATAAACACACACAAAATGTTTTATCTGACTAATATATCTGATCCCAAGGAGAATTACAGCTAGACCTAAAATAACCTGCAAGTGATCACCAATGAAGGGAGACAAGATATCGTTCAAAATAATTATCTTTGGAAAAATTAATGAACCACTATTTGAGTCATAAGCTAAGAACAAAACGCTAACAAGGGAACCTCCCCATCGCACCCCCCTCAGATTTAGTTATAAGTTGGCACAGTGGATAGGCCTTGAAAAACTGAACACAGATCAATCGAGAAAACAGGAAGAAGTTGTGTGGAACTACGAAAAAAATTAATAAAATATACAATCTGATTAGTCCATGTGCAACATAGGCAACATCAAGGAGAACGTGAGCTCAGGAGCGCCGTGGTCCCGTGGTTAGCGTGAGTAGCTGCGGCACATGAGGTCCTTGGTTCAAGTCTTCCCTCGACTGAAAATTTTACTTTCTTTATTTTCGCAAAGTTATGATCTGTCCGTTCGTTCATTGACGTCTCTGTTCACTAATAAGTTGTTTTACGACCGCACCGCAAAATCGTGCAATTAGTAGACGAAAGGACGTGCCTCTCCAATGGGAACTGAAAACATTTGATCCCAAGGTCATAGGTCAACCGATTCCTCCACAGGAAATACTGTCCGATATATTCTATACGACACTGGTGACGGCATGTGCGTCACATGACGGGAATATGTTGTCGGCCCACCTAACTTGTACACTTAGCGAATGGGTAATAAGATTCTTCTACCTTGCCCGATTTAGGTTTTCTTGTGGATGTGATAATCACTCCCAAAAAAGTGATGAAAACATAAGAGTTTGTCACATAAACGGAAAATAAAAAATTAAACTTCTCACTCGAGGGAAGACTTGAACCTAGGACCTCTCGTTCCGTAGCTGCTCTCGCTAACCACGGGACCACGGCGCTCCTTGACTCTCATTGTCCTTGATGTTGCCTATCTTCGAATGGACTACTCAGTTTGTATATTTTACTAATTTTTTTCGTAGTTCCACACAACTTCTTCCTGTTTTCTCGATTGATCTGTGTTCAGTTTTTCAAGGTCTATCCACTGTGGCAACTTATAACTAAATCTGAGGGGGGTGCGATGGGGAGGTCCCCTTGTAAGTTGCTGGGTCAATGCAGGGAATCAACTCCTCATGGTGAAACCTGAGAAGGGGTTGTAGTAGAACACTCCAAAAAGCAACGTGCAATGCCTCAGCAGTTACTAGTGAAAAGACGAGGTAGAAAAACCAGTACTGTCACAAGGATTCAGCATGAAGTGTCCCTCTTCAACAGTACAGAAAACACAGAATACCATTAGTTGTTGTTGTGGTGGTCTTCAGTCCTGAGACTGGTTTGATGCAGCTCTCCATGCTACTCTATCCTGTGCAAGCCTCTTCATCTCCCAGTACCTACTGCAACCTACATCCTTCTGAATCTGCTTAGTGTATTGATCTCTTGGTCTCCCTCTACGATTTTTACCCTCCACGCTGCCCTCCAATACTAAATTGGTGATCCCTCGATGCCTCAGAACATGTCCTACCAACCGATCCCTTCTTCTTGTCAAGTTGTGCCACAAACTCCTCTTCCCCCAATTCTATTCAATACCTCCTTATTAGTTTTGTGATCTACCCATCTAATCTTCAGAATTCTCATGTAGCACCACATTTCGAAAGCTTCTATTCTCTTCTTGTCCAAACTATTTATCGTCCATGTTTCACTTCCATACATGGTTACACTCCATACGAATACTTTCAGAAATGACTTCCTGACACTTAAATCAATACTGGATGTTAACAAATTTCTCTTCTTCAGAAATGCTTTGCTTGCCAATGCCAGTCTACATTTTATATCCTCTCTACTTCGACCATCATCAGTTATTTTGCTTCCCAAATAGCAAAACTCATTTACTACTTTAAGTGTCTCATTTCTCAATCTAATTCCCTCAGCATCACCCGGCTTAACTCTACTACATTCCATTATCCTCGTTTTGCTTTTGTTGATGTTCATCTTATAGCATTAGTGGCATGGCAAAAGGGTAAGAATAAAACAGCAGAGAGCTCAAAATTAGCTGAACAGTGTTGGGTGGCAATCACTCACTGATATAAAATCAGCACGCAGATTGGCAGTCAGGACAATTGTAGTCCCATTGTTTCAGTCGCATGAAGAAACCGTACCACTGGAAAATGTTCAGACTAGTCCCAGCTTGTTATAACGAAGGAAAAAGCAGGTTCCAAAACCCAGAAACTCAGAATCGAGCATGGAGTGAATTGAAGAATGGGCATGAGGTGATGACACCCAGCTTGAGACTACATTAATATTAGAATTAAAATGCTACAATACTTACACATCTAATGATCCTGATCAATTAGGCCATGACAGACCATCTTAACATCAATTACAAATGAATGAACATGTAATGTCTTTAGCACAACCAACTTTCCAAAAATTAATGAACTGCTTTACACATAAGATCCATTTTAAATTGCACAATTCTTTTGTGCATGCATGCATTTTAGGTATCTTTCAATAGCTTTGGATGCTTGTTACAAATGAGGATCTAATGTGACATTAAATAACTGAGAAGACTGACATGTCACTTAAATTCAGCGAACATTAATAAACCGTTATGAAAATTCCTGGCAGATTTAAACTGTGTGCCGGACTGAGACTCGAACTCGGGACCTTTGCCTTTCACGGGAAAGTGCTCTACCAACTGAGCTACCCAAGCACGACTCACGCCCCATCCTCACAGCTTTCCTTCTGCCAGTACTTCGTCTCCTACATTCGAAACTTTACAGAAGCTCTCCTGCGAACCTTGAGATTTTGAGAAACATCCCACAGGCTGTGGCTAAGCCATGTCTCCGCATATCCTTTCTTTCAGGAGTGGTAGTTCCGCAAGGTTCGCAGGAGAGCTTCTGTAAAGTTTGGAAGGTAGGAGACGAGGTACTGGCAGAAGTAAAGCTGTGAGGACGGGGCGTGAGTCGTGCTTGGGTAGCTTAGATGGTAGAGCACTTGCCTGCGAAAGGCAAAGGTCCCGAGTTCGAGTCTCGGTCCGGCACACAGTTTTGATCTGCCAGGAAGTCTCATATCAGCACACACTCTGCTGCAGAGTGAAAATCTCATTCTGTTAATAAACTGTCTTCAGATAAACTATAACGAACCACTTAAGTGTAGCAAAGCCGAGGGCAAAATTAGAAATGGTGTGTTTTAAACAAACATTATCCTGCATCCACAGTGTTAAAATGAATTAGGGAGTTTCCTATATTTATCAGCAAAACACTGACTCTACAGCAGGTAAATGATATGCAAGTGTACACTAAAAAAAAAACTAAAAATTTATGGTACCTGAATGGTGTACTGAATTGACGAACATATGTCACAGGGGAGCTTTCCACAAAATATGGAAATCCTTCATTCTGAACATGGCTCAGCACAGCACAGTACATGTGCGTACATTTACACAAATGTCAGATTGGCAAGAGTGGACCATGAGTTATGTGGCAAGGAAGAAAATGAGGAGTGTGAAGTCACTACAAACACAATTGCTACTCTAAACTGAGGCTGGCAGAGAAGAGAGACTCCATGTAAGGAATACATACTGTAGTTTCACAACTGAACAGACTCCTGTGTGGATGACATAGTAATAAGGATCCTTGGGGTAGAGAAATGACTGAAGTGGTTGAAAACAAATAAGTCGCCAGGTCCAGATGGAATTCCAATTCAGTTTTCCAAAGAGTGCCCTACAGCACTGGCCTATTTCCTAGATTGCAGTTATCGTGAATCTCTCGACCAGCGCAATGTCCCAAGTGACTGGAAAAAGAAGCAGGTTGACTCCTGTGTATAACAAGGGCAAAAGAATAGACCCACAGAATTATAGACCAATATTCCTAACATCAGTTTGCTGCAAAATCCTTGAACAAATACTCAGTTTGAATATAACAAATTTTCTTAAGAGCATGAATCTTTTGTACACAAATTAGCACTGTTTTAGAAACCATTACTCATGCAAAACTGTTTACATTTTCTCACATGATATACAGGGCATGGATTTTAAATCCAGACAAACAAGACCTTTTTCTTTTTTTTAAAAGCAAATTTATTAAAACACAATACAAGTGAAAATGAAAATCCTTTTAAATGTAAGAAGTGGTGTCATTCAAGGGTAACATTACTTGATGTAACACCCTCTGGCCACAATGATTGCCTCCTACCTTGTCCTGAAGTGATCACATGCTCTCTTTAAAATAGCACTGTCCTTATTTGGAAATACTGCTTTGATGGCAGTGCATAGAAATATGGCATTATTGGGAACTCTTTCAACTACGCTCCAAACATAGTAATCAAGGGAGTTCAAATCCAGGCTATCTGGAGGCCAGATCTCCTTCGACCAGAACACGTCAACATTATTCGAGAGCCAGTTTTGGAGTAAATGACCCATGTGCAGGCCTCCTCTGCCATCTGATGCATTGTTTGCTTGCTGACACCAATTTTCTTAGCAATTGCTGCAGGTCCTCTGAAATCAGCACCTCAACCTTTTTGATGACTACCACAGTTTGTGATACGTATTTCCTGGAATGAGTTTTCCTCACTTGGTTAGTGGAACCTACCCCAGACATCTCCAAAGCATTATACTTGGTCACAATATTGTAAACAGTTGATTCCGGTTACCCAAAGAATCGAACTATTTCCCCGGGAGAACACCCATCGTGACAACTTTCGATAATTGCGACTCTTCGGTTGTACTTCGCACTTGTCTGTAACATCTCAGCCATTTTGATGTTCTGACCAATTACTACATGCTTGCGGCTTTCAAAAAGGCCAATAGTGATCTCCAGCAGCACGACAGCATGGTGCGAAATTAAAATTGAAATTTACCCAGATTTAAGCGCCACACCCTGTACTGCAAACAATAAATGAAGAGCAACATGCAGTTTCCATATTTCTAGATTTCTGGAAAGCATCTGACAGGGTCCCCATTGCAAGCTGTTAAAGAAGGTATGAGGATATGGAATGACAGCGAGTGTTCATCAGAGACAAGGGTATAGTCAGGAGTGCCACAGGGAAGTGTGATAGAACGGCCATTATTTTCAGTATACACAGAGGGTCTGGCAGACAGGGTGGGCAGCAATCTGCAGTTTTTTGGCAATGATACTGTAGTGTACAGGCAGGTATCAAAGGTGAGAGACTGCAGGAGGATACAAGATGACTTAATCAAAACTAGTAGAAGCCAACCTCGGGGAAGATCAGTTTGGATGCCGTAGAAATACTGGAACACGTGAGGCAATACTGACCTAACGACTTATCTTAGAAGAAAGATTAAGGAAAGTCAAACCTACGTTTCTAGCATTTGTAGACTTAGAGAAAACTTTTGACAAAGGATTTTAATACCTACTCCGAATTTTTCTTTTGTTTCCTTTACTGCTTGCTCAATATACAGATTGAATAACATCGGGGAGAGGCTACAACCCTGTCTTACTCCCTTCCCAACAACTGCTTCCCATTCGTGTCCCTCGACTCTTATAACTGCCATCTGGTTTCTGTACAAATTGTAAATAGGCTTTCACTCCCTGTATTTCACCCCTGCCACCTTCAGAATTTGAAAGAGTCAGCAAAGGACTTGGAAGAGCAGTTGAATGGAATGGATAGTGTCTTGAACATCAACAAAAGCAAAACGAGGATAATGGAATGTAGTCGAATTAAGTCGGGTGACACTGAGGGAATTAGATTAGGAAATGAGACACCTAAAGTAGTAAAGGAGTTTTGCTATTTGTGGAGCAAAGTAACTGATGATGGTCGAAGTGGAGAGGATATAAAAATGTAGACTGGCAATGGCAAGGAAAGCGTTTCTGAAGAAGAGAAATTTGTTAGCATCGAGTATAGATTTAAGTGTCAGGAAGTCGTTTCTGAAAGTATTTGTATGGAGTGTAGCCATGTATAGAAGTGAAAGATGGACAACAAATAGTTTGGACAAGAAGAGAATAGAAGCTTTTGAAATGTGGTGCTACAGAAGAATGCAGAAGATTAGATGGGTAGATCACATAACTAATGAGAAAGTATTGAATAGGATTGGGGAGAAGAGAAGTTTGTGCCACAACTTGACCAGAAGAAAGGATCGGTTGGTAGGACATGTTCTGAGGCATCAAGGGATCACCAATTTAGTATTGGAAGACAGCGTGGAGGGTAAAAATCGTAGAGGGAGACCAAGAGATGAATACACTAAGCAGATTCAGAAGGATGTAGGTTGCAGTAGGTACTGGGAGATGAAGAAGCTTGCACAGGATAGAGTAGCATGGAGAGCTGCATCAAACCAGTCTCAGGACTGAAGACAACGACAACAACAACAACAGTTGTTGTGATGAATGGCAGCTAGCTCAAAATGTGGAAAAATATAAGCTAATGCAGGTGCATAGGAAAAACAAACCTGTAATGTTCGGATACAGCATCAGTGGTGTCATGCTTGACACAGTCACATCGAGCGAAATGAAGTGTAACGAGCATGTGAGAACAGTGGTAGGGAAGGCGAGTGAATAACTTTGGTTTATTGGGAGAATTCTAGGTAAGTGTGTTTCGTATGTAAAGAAGACTGCACATAGGATGCTAGTGCAACCTATTCTTCGAGTACTGTTCAAATGTTTGGCATCTGTACCAGGTCAGATTAAAGGAAGACGTCAAAGCATTTCAGAGGAGCACTGCTAGATTTGTTACCGGTAGGTTCGAACAACACACAAGTGTTCCAAAAATGCTTTGGGAATTCAAATGGGAATCCCTGGGGGGAAGGCAGTGTTCTTTTCGAGGAACACTGTCGAGAGAATTTAGAGAACTGGAATTTGAAGCTGATTGCAGAACAATTCTACTGCCTCCATCAAATGCATAAGGCTCGTGAAGATAAGATACAAGAAATTACAGATCATATGGAGACTTATAGACAGTCATTTTTCCCTCATTCTATTTGTGAGCAGAACAGTTAAGAAATAACTAGTAGTGGTACAAGGTACCTCTGCCAGGCACCGTACCATGGACTGCAGATTATCTACGTATATACAGATTAAGACACAGCTTTTGCAGCAGAGGAAGGGAGAGGAAGTGTAGGTATTGCAAGATGTGGAAGGCAAGGAGAGATGGGGTATGCACAGGACTGCAGGAGGTGTGATGGGAGAGAGAAGGGGCAGTGCGGCCAGTGCACTACAGGTGTGTGTGCATCCCCACTAAAATGACCTCGAAGATTGCATGTGTTTTAATACACAGTTACACGGTGCCACCTACATGTAAAACACATTAAGACAATGTTATTTAACAGATGAACAGCAACAATACCGATTTGAAGAGGTGTCCTCAAAACCTAGAGCAGCCGCCAGTCAAACAGAGTAATCAGCACAGTGAAATCTCAGAAAGTAGCTTCTTAAAAGGCAAATCAAATCACAGAACAAAGTGACAGGCACTGACTTTATATCAATTTGAAACAGCGAGTGACAGAAGTAAGGCAACATAAACCTCTATACACACTGAAAAAGCCCAATAATTAAGTCTATTACACTACTTAAGTTCCTACAACCTGTTTCTTGACATTATCAGTTATAAACTGGGCAAAGGTCAATAGTCACAATACAGGATACCTCCTAGCCTAGACAGTCAACAGCAATAAATACCAATCAGATTACCTCAATGTACGATAACCCTCAACTTACACTTCAGCACAGTAAATATTGCCTTATATAGTAGGACGTCAAACGGGCCGACTTGGAGCAGGACATTTTAATTTCCACTGTCTACACTTTCACAAATAAATTCATAAAACTTTGTCAGCATGACCAGGAAGGATTCAGAATTCACACTCATAAGGAATGGAAGTTCGAAAACATAACAAATTGATTTTTTTTTTTTTTTTTTTTTTTTTTTTACATGTGAAATTTCATCATTTTTTTCACTTACTAATGGCAGTATTTGTTGCTATAGGTACACTTTTCTTCATAAGTAAGAGAGATTCTTCGATGAATTTTGCACAGCATACAAACCATACTTAAAGGTGTATGAAACTTTTGAATTTTCCAACTCTATTAAAAACTGTGGTAAAAATTGAGGTAATTAACTATAAAATTTGTTTTTTCTAAACATGAAGTTTAATATATAACAGTTCATTCGTTTTTTTCACAAATTAAATAAATTCTAGAGTTTCATACACCTGTGAGTATGGTATGTATGCTGTGCAAAATTCATCGAAGAATCTCCCTAACTTATGAAAAAATGTATACCTACAGCAACAAATGCAGCCATTAGTAAGTAAAAAAATGATGAAACTTTGTACGTAAAAAAAATTAATTTTGTTATGTTTTCGAACTTCCACTGCAATGAGTGTGAATCCTGAATCCTTCCTGGTGTTGCTGACAAAGTTTTATGAATTTATTTGTAAAATTATAGACACTGGAAATTAAAATGTCCTGTGATGCCTCTCCTGTTCCAAGTCTGCCTGTTTGACATCCTACCCCCCTTAAGTACTGCACCTTCCACAACCTTTCCATCCATTCTCATAGTAAAGGCATTTTTTGGACGTTAAGGGTTGAGTGAAAATCAGAGACATATACTGAAATTCAGAAAGAAGTGAAAGGAGCTATGACAGAGAAGTTGGAGGAGAAGAATTTAATCTTTCCTTATTTCCTCAATTTGTAGGTCACGCAGCATTCTAGTGTTTTCAGCCCGACAAAAGCTAATCGTGTATAACAACTGCTGTTGAACTTATGGCCTATAGTCAACTATTCACTACCAAGGTTGCAAAATGTTATGGTATGGGGCTTTTCTTTCAATGTCTGGCTTTGTTCCAAAAACTTGTTCCCATCAATGTTCACAGATTAAAGCCACTCCGTGGTGTATGGACAGGTTTGGTCCTGTCCTAGACACAGCTTAGTGGGAAAAAAGGTGACAAGTACCCTTCAATTCCTCACGTCTGTGGAGGCAGAGACTTATTTTCACTGGGGGCACAAAATGGCAGGCAGATGTCAACAGGATAGACAAAAAAAAATAGGGTAGATCCTGACAAAAAAAACAAAGGCATTACTCCACAACTTGTAAGTCACAAGCTCATGGAGATCAAAATTTTGTCATATTATGAACAACCTCATTTTGCTAGTAATGCAACTGCTACAATAGTAGTCAATAATAGTGGGGGCATTGAACATTTTAGTTTCACATCATCCGTTCATCAGTTCAAGTGAGCCTTAGTAGTGATATATACATCAACCAGGATAAAGCTTTTCATAGCAACCATACTACAATGTTGTTTTTGTTAACACCCAGCTAGAACCACAGCAGAAGATCACTGCTGCACATCTAAAGTATGTTATATGGTACAGACAGCAAAGATTTGCATCCAGCTACAATTAATGTGCACAAAATGCAGAAGCAACAAACTATTATAAAGCAAATGGGGCATTTCATCTTCTGCCAAAGTGCTTCTAACAGCACATTCCACAATACGTAAAAGCTATCTCCATCAAAAACATCAAATAAATTTCTCAATCCTAAATAAATGCAATTCCTAATGTTCACCCAAATCATTGTTGTCACTAACTGTATGATAAGGTTATAATGTAATGAAATATGTATTTTCTGAGATGGAGAGCATTATTCTCTCGCTTAGGAATGATAAAAAATATGTCCATTACCATTGTGACATTGGTTTTTAAGCACCAGCCTCCTCTACATTAAGTCCATCTCAGGTTTACATGAAACCCTACTTGCTCTAAGAATACATTGCAAAGGAATAAAAGGCTGCATTCTTCTTATTCAGAGCTACAATGATACTTAACTAAATTGTTAGGGAAACCAATGTGACTAGTTTAATAAAGTACCAAAAGCACAAAATAAAGGCTCTAGAACTGTTAGCAAGTTAATGATTAACCTCTCCCAAGTACAGCGTCACGAAATAATCAGCGTATCCATGTAGTTTATTGAATAAAGTTGTTGTGTTGAGTTGTTCTTGTGTTCTTCAGTCCAAAGACTGGTTTGATGCAGCTCTCCATGCTACTCTATCCTGTGCAAGCTTCTTCATCTCCCAGTACCTACTGCAACCTACATCCTTCTGAATCTGCTTCGTGTATTCATCTCTTGGTCTCCCTATACGATTTTTACCCTCCACACTGCCCTTCAATACAAAACTGGTGATCCCTTGATGCCTCAGAATATGTCCCTAGTCAAGTTGTGCCACAAACTTCTCTTCTTCACAATTCTATTCAATACCTCCTCATGAGTTATGTGATCTGCCCATCCAATCTTCAGCATTCTTCTGTAGCACCACATTTCAAAAGCTTCTATTCTCTTCTTGTCTAAACTATTTATTGTCCACATTTCACTTCCATACACTACACTCCAGTTAAATACTTTCAGAAAGGACTTCCTGACACTTAAATCTATACTCGCTGTTAACAAATTTCTCTTCTTTGGAAATGCTTGCCATTGCCAGTCTACATTTTATGTCCTCCCTACTTCAACCATCATCAGTTATTTTGCTCCCCAAATAGTAAAACTTCTTTACTACTTTAAGTGTCTCATGTCCTAATCTAATTCCCTCTGCATCACCTGACTTAATTCAACTACATTCCATTATCCTCGTTTTGCTTTTGTTGATGTTCATCTTATATCCTCCTTTCAAGACACTGTCCATTCCGTTCAGCTGCTCTTCCAGGTCCTTTGCTGTCTTTGACGGAATTATAATGTCATTGGTGAACCTCAAAGTTTTTATTTCTTCTCCATGGATTTTAATTCCTACTCCGAACTTTTCTTTTGTTTCCTTTACTGCTTGCTCAATATACAGATTGAATAACATTGGGGATAGGTGACAACCCTGTCTCATTCCCTTCCCTACAACTGCTTCCCTTTCATGCCCCTCGACTTTTATAATTGCCATCTGATTTCTGTACAAATCGTAAATAGCCTTTCGCTTCTTGTATTTTACCCCTGCCATCTTCAGAATTTGAAAGAGAGTATTCCAGTCAACATTGTCAAAAGATTTCTCTAAGTCTAAAAAATGCTAGAAACGTAGGTTTGCCTTTCCTTAATCTATTTTCTAAGATAAGTCGTAGGGTCAATATTGCCTCACGTGTTTCAACATTTCTATGGAATCCAAACTGATCTTCCCTGAGGTTGGCTTCTACCAGTTTTTCCATTTGTCTGTAAAGAATTCGTGTTATTATTTTGCAGCTGTGGCTTATTAAACTGATCGTTCAGTAATTTTCACATTTGTCAACACCTGCTTTTTTTGGGATTGGAATTATTATATTCTTCTTGAAGTCTGAGGATATTTCACCTATCTCATACATCTTGCTCACCAGATGGTAGAGTTTTGTCATGACTGGCTCTCCCAAGGCTATCAGTAGTTCTAATGGGATGCTGTCCACCCCCGGGGCCTTGTTTCAACTTAGGTGCTTCAGTGCTCTGTCAAACTCTTCACACACTGTTATATCTCCCATTTCATCTTCATCTATGTCCACTTCCATTTCCATACTATTGTCCTCAGAACATCGCCCTTGTATAGACCCTCTACATATTCCTTCCACCTTTCTGCTTTCCCTTCTTTGCTTAGAACTGGGTTTCCCTTTGAGCTCTTGATATTCATGCAAGTGGTTGTCTTCTCTCCAAAGGTCTCTTTAATTTTCCTGTAGGCATTATCTATCTTACTCCTAGTGATATAAGCCTCAACATCCTTACATTTGTCCTCTAGCAATCCCTGCTTAGCCATTTTGCACGTCCTGTCGATCTGATTTTTGTGACATTTGTATTCCTTTTTGCCTGCTTCATTTACTGCATTATTGTATTTTCTCCTTTCATCAATTAAATTCAATATCTCTTCTGTTACCCAAGGATTTCAATTAGCCCTCGTCTTTTTACCTACTTCTGCTGCCTTCACTATTTCATCTCTCAAAGCTACTCATTCTTCTTCTACTGTGTTTCTTTCACCCATTCTTGTCAATCGTTCCCTAATGCTCTCCCTGGAACTCTCTACAACCTCTGGTTCTGTCAGTTTATCCAGGTCCCATCTCCTTAAATTCCCACCTTTTTACAGTTTCTTCAGTTTTAATCTACAGTTCATAACCAATAGATTGTGGTCAGAGTCCACATCTGCCCATGGAAATGTCTTACAATTTAAAACCTGGTTCCGAAATCTCTGTCTTACCATTATATAATCTATTTGAAAGCTTCCAATATCTCCAGGCTTCTTTCATGTATACAACCTTCTTTTATGATTCTTGAAACAAGTGTTAGCTATGATTAAGTTGTGCTCTGTGCAAAATTCTATCAGGCGGCTTCCTCTTTCATTCCTTACCCCCATTCCATATTCACCTACTATGTTTCCTTCTCGCCCTTTTCCTACTATCGAATTCCAGTCACCCATGACTATTAAATTTTCGTCTCCCTTCAATATTTGAATAATTTCTTTATCTAATCATACATTTCATCAATCTCTTCATCATCTGCTAGTTGGCATATAAACTTGTGCTACTGTGGTAGGTGTGGGCTTCGTATCTATCTTGGCCACAATAATGTGTTCACTATGATGTTTGTAGCAGCTTACCCGCATTCCGATTTGTTTTAAACCTACTCCTGAATTACCCCTATTTGATTTTGTATTTATAACCCTGTATTCACCTGACCAGAAGTCTTGTTCCTCCTGCCACCGAACTTCACTAATTCCCACTATATCTAACTGTAACCTATCCATTTCCCTTTCTTAATTTTCTAACCTACCTGCCCGATTAAGGTATCTGACATTCCACACTCCGACCCTTAGAATGCCAGTTTTCTTTCTCCTGATAACAACATCCTCCTGAGTAGTCCCCGCCCAGAGATCCGAATGGGCGACTATTTTAACTCTGGAATATTTTACCCAAGAGGACGCTATCATCATTTAACCATACAGTAAAGCTGCATGCCCTCGGGAAAAATTATGGCAGTAGTTTCCCCTTGCTTTCAGCCGTTCACAGTGCCAACACAGCAAGGCCATTTTGGTTAGTTTAACAAAGCCAGATCAGAGAATCATCCAGACTGTTGCCCCTGCAACCACACGTTTGTATGGGCTCTCAGCAGATACCCTTCCGTTGTGGTTGCACCTGCAGTACAGGTATCTGTATCGCTGAGGCACGTAAGCCCCACCACCAATGGCAAGGTCCAAGGTTCATGGAATAAAGTTATGTGCTTATTTGTTCATATCTGTCATAATACTCAGAAGATGAAGTAGCTATCTGCCTAACCTTACTGCATTTGTTCCAGTGCACACTGAACCATCTTGACAAATTATTGTTGAAGGCAAAGATAGAATATTGTCAAACGATCTTCAATAAAACCCAAAGAAATTCTGGCCATATGCAAAGACTATTAGTGGCAGCAAAGTAAGTGTCCAGTCTCTAACGAATGAGACAGGAATTGACACTGATGGTAACAAAGCAAAAGCTGAAATGCTTAACTATTTTTTCCAATATTCCATTACAAAGGGAAACCCGGGAGCATTCTCCAAATCCAATCCTCATACGATTGAAAAGGCGAGTGAAATAAGTATTAGGTGTTGAGGAACAGCTGAAATTGTTAAAACTGACCAAAGCTCCAGGGATCCGATGGAATCGCTATCAGATTCTATACTGAATTTGCAGCTGAGATATCCTCTCTTCTAAATGTAATCTATTTTCGATCACTCAAACAAAAAAACACGCCCAGTAGTTGGAAGAAAGTGCAGACAACATCTGTCTACAAGGAGGGTAATAGGAGTGATCCACAAAACTACTGTGCAATATCCTTGACATAGATTTGTTGTAGAATCTTAGAACATATTCTGACCTCAAACAAGGGTCACCTTCAGATGTAGAAGTAACTTTGGGTGTGCCCCAAGGACATGTGTTAGGACCCTTGCTGTTCATGTTGTACATTAACGACCTTGCGGACAAAATCAATAGTAACATCAAACTTTTTGTAGATGATGCAGGAAGTACTGTCTGAAAGAAAATGGATAAATATTCAGTCAAACCTTGATGCGATTTCCAAGTTGTGCAAAGATCACCAACTTCCTTTAAATGTTCAAAATTGTAAAATTGTGCACTTCAAAAAATGAGAAAATGTAGTATTCTATGGCTATAATATCAATGAGTCACAGCTGGAATCGGTCAACTCATACAAATACCTGTGTGTAACACTTTGTAGGGATATGCAATAGAATGATCACATGGACTTGGTCATGAGTAAAGCAGATGGTACATTTTGCTTTAATGGTACAATATTGGGGAAGTGCAGTCTAGAAAGGAGATTGCTTACAAGTCACTCGTGTGACTGGTTCTAGAATACTGCTCAAGTGTGTGGGACTCGCAACAAAGAGGACTAACAGGGGATGTTGAACAAATACAGAGAAGAGCAGCAAGAATGGTCACAGGTTTATCTGGCAAACTGTTACACAGGTGGTGACAAAACTGAACTGGCAGACTCTTGAAGATAGACGAGAAAATCTACTAACAAGAACTGGGTTGAAGTAATGATTCTACAAATATACTACAACTCCCGACGTATTGCCCACACAGGGATCATCAGAACACGATCAGAATAATTACAGCATGCTTAAAGACATTCAATCATTGTTCCTGAGTTCCATACATGAATGGAGCGGGAGGAAACCCTAATAACTGATACAATGGGACGTACACTCTGTCATGCACTTCACAGTAGTGAACAGAGTACAGATGCAGATGTAGATGGAAAATTCTCTTGGACATTGTTCTTTTGCAAGGGTTGACTGAAAAGTAAGGCCTTCACCTTCATAACTGTTCAACAGTTGGCAGCATTTGTATGCGGCAGGAACTGGCTCATTCCGTAGCCTCTTCTCTACAGTTCCAGTTGGTGAGAAACCTTAGCATTGAACGGTTGTGTTGTTACATTGTATAGTATGGAACGCTGCGCAGACGGTCCATCAATGCGATTTAAGCAATGTGCAGTTATTGAATTCTTGACAGCAGAAGGTGTCACCCCAAAGGAGATTCAGCAGAGAATGAAAGCAATATGGTGATTGTGTTGATGTGAGTACTGTGCGTCTTTGGGCGAGTAAATTTGAAGACATTGAGGTGAGAACATCTGACCTGCATGACAAACAAAGAGTTGGGTGTCCTGTGACAGCAACCACTGAGTTTCACAAGCAAAATGTTGACGGATTGATTCAGGATGATCGTTGTATCACTCAGAGAGAAATTGAAAGCACAATCGGCATTTCACAAGAACGTGTGGCCACGATTTTTCTAGCTGAGGGCTGCATCCTTAATTTCTTTTTCTGGGGCAAGTCTTTGTGTCGATATTCCATAGACAGATGTTTCGTCTCTGGGTCGTAATGTTGTCGTTGTTGTGGTCTTCAGTCCTGAGACTGGTTTGATGCAGCTCTCCATGCTACTCTATCCTGTGCAAGCTTCTTCATCTCCCAGTACCTACTGCAACCTACATCCTTCTGAATCTGCTTAGCGTATTCATCTCTTGGTCTCCCTCTACGATTTTTACCCTCCACGCTGCCCTCCAATACTAAATTGGTGATTCCTTGATGCTTCAGAACATGTCCTACCAACCGATCCCTTCTTCTGGTCAAGTTGTGCCACAAACTCTTCTTCTCCACAATTCGATTCAATACCTCCTCATTAGTTATGTGATCTACCCATCTAATCTTCAGCATTCTTCTGTAGCACCACATTTCAAAAGCTTCTATTCTCTTCTTTTCCAAACTATTTATTGTCCATGTTTCACTTCCATACATGGCTACACTCCATACAAATACTTTCAGAAAAGACTTCCTGACACTTAAATCTATAGTCGATGTTAACAAATTTCTCTTCTTCAGAAATGCTTTCCTTGTCATTGCCAGTCTACATTTTATATCCTCTCTACTTCGACCATCATCAGTTATTTTGCTCCCCAAATAGCAAAACTCCTTTACTACTTTAAGTGTCTCATTTCCTAATCTAATTCCCTCGGCATCACCCGACTTAATTCGACTACATTCCATTATCCTCGTTTTGCTTTTTTTGATGTTCATCTTATATCCTCCTTTCAAAACACTTTCCATTCCATTCAACTGCTCTTCCAAGTCCTTTGCTGTCTCTGACAGAATTACAATGTCATCGGCGAACCTCAAAGTTTTTATTCCTTCTCCATGGATTTTAATACCTACTCCGAATTTTTCTTTTGTTTTCTTTACTGCTTGCTCAATATACAGATTGAATAACATCGGGGAGAGGCTACAACCCTGTCTTACTCCTTTCCCAACCACTGCTTCCCTTTCATGTCCCTCGACTCTTATAACTGCCATCTGGTTTCTGTACAAATTGTAAATAGCCTTTCGCTCCCTGTATTTTACCCCTGCCACCTTTAGAATTTGATAGAGAGTATTCCAGTCAACATTGTCAAAAGCTTTCTCTAAGTCTACAAATGCTATCTTTCTTCTAAGATAAGTCGTAAGGTCAGTATTGCCTCACGTGTTCCAATATTTCTACGGAATCCAAACTGATCTTCCCCCGAGGTCGGCTTCTACTAGTTTTTCCATTTGTCTGTAAAGAATTCGTGTTAGTATTTTGCAGCTGTGGCTTATTAAAGTCATTGTTCGGTAATTTTCACATCTGTCAACACCTGCTTTCTTTGGGATTGGAATTATTATATTCTTCTTGAAGTCTGAGGGTATTTTGCCTCTTTCATACATCTTGCTCACCAGATGGTAAAGTTTTGACAGGACTGGCTCTCCCAAGGCCGTCAGTAGTTCTAATGGAATGTTGTCTACTCCCAGGGCCTTGTTCCGACTCAGGTCTTTCAGTGCTCTGTCAAACTCTTCACGCAGTATCTTATCTCCCATTTCATCTTCATCTACATCCTCTCCCATTTCCATAATATTGTCCCCAAGTACATCGCCCTTGTATACTCCTTCCACCTTTCTGCTTTCCCTTCTTTGCCTAGAACTGGGTTTCCATCAAAGCTCTTGATGTTCATACAAGTGGTTCTCTTATCTCCAAAGGTCTCTTTAATTTTCCTGTAGGCAGTATCTATCTTACCCCTAGTGAGATAAGCCTCTACATCCTTACATTTGTCCTCTAGCCATCCCTGCTTAGCCATTTTGCACTTCCTGTCGATCTCATTTCTGAGACGTTTGTACTCCTTTTTGCCTGCTTCATTTACTGCATTTTTATATTTTCTCCTTTCATCAATTAAATTCAATATTTCTTCTGTTCCCCAAGGATTTCTACTAGACCTTGTCTTTTTACCTACTTGATCCTCTGCTGCTTTCACTACTTCATCCCTCAAAGCTACCCATTCTTCTTCTACTGTATTTCTTTCCCCCATTCCTGTCAATTGTTCCCTTATGCTCTCCCTGAAACCCTGTACAACCTCTGGTTCTTCAGTTTATCCAGGTCCCATCTCCTTAAATTCCCACTTTTTTGTAGTTTCTTCATTTTTAATCTACAGGTCATAACCAATAGATTGTGGTCAGAGTCCACATCTGCCCCTGGAAATGTCTTACAATTTAAAATCTGGTTCCTAAATCTCTGTCTTACCATTATATAATATATCTGATACCTTTTAGTATCTCCAGGGTTCTTCCATGTATACAACCTTCTTTCATGATTCTTAAACCAAGTGTTAGCTATGATTATGTTGTGCTCTGTGCAAAATTCTACCAGGCGGCTTCCTCTTTCATTTCTTAGCCACAATCCATATTCACCTACTACGTTTCCTTCTCTCCTTTTTCCTACACTCGAATTCCAGTCACCCATGACTATTAAATTTTCGTCTCCCTTCACTATCTGAATAATTTCTCTTATTTCATCATACATTTCTTCAATTTCTTCGTCATCTGCAGAGCTAGTTGGCATATAAACTTGTACTACTGTAGTAGGTGTGGGCTTCGTATCTATCTTGGCCACAACAATGCGTTTGCTGTGCTGTTTGTAGTAGCTTACCCGCATTCCTATTTTCCTATTCATGATTAAACCTACTCCTGCATTACCCCTATTTGATTTTGTGTTTATAACCCTGTAGTCACCTGACCAGAAGTCTTGTTCCTCCTGTCACCAAACTTCACTAATTCCCACTATATATAGCTTTAACCTATCCATTTCCCTTTTTAAATTTTCTAACCTACCTGCCTGATTAAGGGATCTGACATTCCACGCTCCGATCCGTAGAACGCCAGTTTTCTTTCTCCTGATAAAGACATCCACTTGAGTAGTCCCCGCCCGGAGATCCGAATGGGGGACTATTTTACCTCCGGAATATTTTACCCAAGAGGATGCCATCATCATTTAATCATACAGTAAAGCTGCATGCCCTCGGGAAAAATTACGGCTGTAGTTTCCCCTTGCTTTCAGCCGTAATGGTGTACCCCATTTCAACTCCTGTCACAACTGAATGGAGAAAGGCGTCACCAATATTCTAGTAACGCGAGAGGATTTCCTGACAAATTTCAAGTCTGTGCACTTTAATTTCAGGAGTCAGCATCTGGGGTACCCATCGTGCACAGGTCTTCCGATAGCTGAACAAAGCAATAATGTGACCCACACATTCTTGTGAAACGGCGATTGTGCTTACAATTTCTCTCTGAGTGATACAACGATCGTCCTGAATCAATCTGTCCACATTTTGCTTGTGAAACTCTGTGGTTGCTGTCACAGGACACCCAACTCTTTGTTTGTCATGCAGGTCAGATGTTCCCGCCTCAATATCTTTAAACTTACTCGCCCATGGACGTACAGTACTCACATCAACACAGTCACCATAAACTGCTTTCATTCTCTGATGTCAAGAATTAAATGACTGCACATTTCTTAAATCACATTGACCGACCATCTGCGCAGGGTTACATACTTTACACTGTAACAACGCAACCGTTCAATGCTAAGGCTTCCCGCCAAATGGAGCTATAGAGAAGAGGCTATGGAACAAGCAAGTACCTTCCGCATACCAATGCTGCCAACTGTTGAACAGTTACGAATGTGGAGGCAATACTTTTCAGTCAACCCTCATAAAATTATAATTTCCTCATATGGTAATCCCTATTTGCTTTCACGAGTCAATAGTTCAGGCATATTTATAGAAAGACTAGACAATACCAAACAGTTCAGTATGGCACAATACATGTCAGGCATCAGCAACAACGTGCATGTAGGTGGCGTAGACTTCAAACATGTGGCACCCGTGTGGAGGCTGTTGTGAATTGGCAGGAGCCAATTCACGGAGTTTGGAGGAAGCCGAAAGGCACGCGATTAAGCTCACGCAGGCTGGCATGAGGTCTGGAACAGGTCAGAGAAATAAGACTAGCAAAACAAGAGTAACTGGTAGAATACTTAACTTTAATCCATAATTGTAGAACATCGCTCTTGATGATACATAATTTGAATCTCAATATGACGGGTAATGGCGCCTTGCTAGGTCGTAGCTAATGACGTAGCTGAAGGCTACGCTAACTATCGTCTCGGCAAATGAGAGCATATTTGTCAGTGTAGCTTCGCTAGCAAAGTCGGCTGTACAACTGGGGCGAGTGCTAGTACGTCTCTCTAGACCTGCCGTGTGGCGGCGCTCGGTCTGCCATCACTGACAGTGGCGACACGCGGGTCCGTCGTATACTAGCGGACCGCGGCCGATTTAAAAGCTACCACCTAGCAAGTGTGGTGTCTGGCGGTGACACCACAGAGGCAACGGGGACCTCGTGACTGCTGCTGGTTGCACAGGAAAGATTAAGTGAAGCCAGGACCCTCAGATGCAGCACCCATAGGCAAATACGCAGCAGGCAAGCTGCAATGATGAACAGGAGGCAGGAGGGTCGTACAGCCAGAGGCTGTGGCAAGATTCATAGAAAGTGTCTGACATGGTTCCCAACTGCAGTTTCCTAATGAAGGTCCGAGCATAAGGAATAGGTTCTCAGATACGTAAGTGGTGCAAAGAATCACAACTAACAGAACCCAGTATGTTCTCTTTGATGGTCAATGTTCATCAGAGACAAGGGTATTATCAGAAATGCCCCACAGAAGTGTGATAGGACTGCTCTCAATTTCTATACACTTAAATGATTGCATGGGAAAGTATGGTTGTTGACTGACTGTAGAAGGACAGAGGATGACTTGGACAGAATTTCTGTTTGGTATAAGGAATGACAGCTTGCACTGAGTGTAGAAAACCATAAGTTAATGCAGGTGATTTGGAAAAATGATCCTGTAATGTTTGACTACAATATCAGTGGCGAGTTGCTTGGCACAGTCACTTCAATTAAATGTTTAGGCATAACACTGTGAAACAATACGAAATGCAACAAGTACATAAGGAACATAGTAACTGTTATAGACATGTATTTAATGAGGGGTGAGCACTTAGATGTGCTGCATAAAAACATGAACATATAGATTTGAATATAATAGAAAGAAACATTCCACATGGGAATCCACTGACACCAACCTATCAGAACTCCAGAGATGGGACTTGCCCCTCAATATATCTTCTCTTCCCGTTACCCATCTGGCCTCAAACTCCACTAATTTCAAGTTGCCGCGCCTCGTACATCACTTGTCACTCAACAACATCTTTGCCTCTGTACTTCCACCTCGACTGACATCTCTGCCCAAACTGTTTGCCTTTACACATGTCTGCTTGTGTCTGTATATGTGCAGATGAATATGTGTGTGTGTGTGTGAGTGTATACCTGTCCCTTTTCCCCCCCTAAGGTAAGTCTTTCCACTCCCGGGATTGGAATGACTCCTTACTGTCTCTCTTAAAACCCACATCCTTTCGTCTTTCCCTCTCCTTTCCTATTTCCTGATGAAGCAACCGTGGGTTGCAAAAGCTTGATGTTTGTGTGTGTGTTCGTGTGTTTTTTATTGTGAGCGCTTTCCCGTTTGGTAAGTCACAGAATATATTTGAACATAAAGATTTGCGTAAGTAAAACGGCCAAATTTGAGGGTAAAGTTCTCAGCATAATCTACAATGGACTTGCATTCCTACATATTTCTGAATAAGCCTGAAATAAAGTATGCAGTGTTTCAAACCTAACAGAGTCAAATCCATAACCTACAGTTTCCTTTTTTGTCTTCAATTTCCATATTTTCGTCAGTTATGCCCAAATTTTCACTTTTTGTGTCAGCAATGTTGATTATATAACCTAGATACAAAGCTGTTCTTCCATTGGCTGGTTAGATGATCAGTTTACAAGTCAGAACCCAGGTATCAGAATGATGTGGGATGCTCCCTTATTCCACTGAGAAGTTGAAGACTGCTTTGTAAAGCCTGTTATCATTCCATTGTCTTAGTAATAACATGGAGCTATCCCACAATCTGATAGCTCAAAAAAATGATCCCAGATGGACCCAGTTCACACTGAACACACCAGTACCAGTTTCCACCAAACTGAGGAATACCCCCTTTTCCACTAACACCTGCAATTCTAAGAAACATTATATGTTTGAATGAATGTTACAGTATAATAGACTTCTTTTACATAAATCAATCACTAAGAAAACATAAATGAAGCTGAAAATGTTTGACAATGTCTGCCACACATCATCCCTATCACAAGGGACATTTCCACACAGACTGAGACATTTTATTGTAAGACCCCTTTACATGGAAGGTAGTAAGACAGGTATTAACAATTACCAACCCGTCTCCCTACTTACATAGTTCTCAAAGGTATTGGAAAAAAGAACTGTGTATGCAAGAACCATAATACATCTTTCTCAAAATACCAAAACTATGAATTAGGGTAGATTGCTTCTCACCACATAGAGAAGGCAATGAGTTGCTGACAGGCACATTTCAAGGTAGACCGAGTCCTTCATCATATTCGGAAAAACTAACACACATTCATAGATGCACAACTCTCTCTCTCTCTCTCTCTCTCTCTCTCTCTCTCTCTCTCTCTCTCTCACACACACACACACACACACACACACACACAACTATCATCATCTCTGAGTGATTCATAGATGCACAACTCTCTCTCTCTCTCTCTCTCTCTCTCTCTCTCTCTCTCTCTCTCTCTCTCTCACACACACAACTATTATCATCTCTGAGTGCTGAGGCCCAACTACCTCAGAACAAGATTCTTCACAATTCAGTCTCAATTTGGAATTCAAGAGGGTTGCTCCACCACAACACATTATTTTTCAATTTATAAATCACATCATATACAAAATTTTAATGATGAAACTTTGCCAAATGGTATTTTTGGCAATCTGATTGTGCATTTCACAGTATTCTCCTAGAGAACCTCAAATACACAACACAACAAAAAGCGTGAAGCTCCCAGAACACAGTATTATTTTGTACGCACACAGACCACCAGTGAATACGTAAATGACTGAAGTTTTAAGTCTCTGTGACAAGTAGAACAGACACCAGAGTGTATTAGTGTTGTTCATGTTTGGTGTCGTTACCAGACCCGGTACGGTATATAATGAGTGCGAACAGCATCAGATGTTGAGCAATCACTGAAGGACGTCAAGATGCCACCTACTTGTGTAAGACGGCATTATAGCATTGTCAGCACCTGACACAGTTAGAAAGGTGCCTCACTCTGTATCCGCAATTGTCCGACTGGTCGAATCAGTTGATACCCAGAGCTGAGGGGCATTCAGATGTAACAGTGGCCCAATGTTGGACTGCATGTGAATATGAGGGCAGGAGCACGTGTCATCAAGGTTCCAGTCGACCATTTCTTCCAGCCACGAGGGAGGACTGTCACATTGTGCTCCACACACATTGCAACCCCTGCAGATCTGCATCTGCTATCCCAGAACAAGTAACAGACTGAAACTTCCTGGTAGATTAAAATTGTGTGCCAGATCAAGACTCAAACTCGGGACCTTTGCCTTTCACGGGCGAGTGCTCTACCGACTGACCTACCCGAGCACAACTCATGACCCACCCTCGCAGTTTTACTTCTGCCAGTACCTTCCAAACTTCACAGAAGCTTTCCTGCAAAACTTGCAAAACTAGCACTCTTGGCAGAAATAATACTACAGAGACAAAGGGAAAAGTCCCAAGTTCGAGTCGCGGCACAGCACGCACTTGTAATCTGCCAGTAAGTTTCATATCAGCATACACCAGCTGCAGGGTGAAAATTTAATTCTGAAAGTAACAGACTCTCGGCAGCTGTGTTATCACACATCATTGGTTGGCAGCTACCTGCAGCCGGACTAGGGAATTACCAGCCTACGAGTAGGAAGCTGGTAACGCTACAACACTAATGCTGTGCTCGTTGTGGTGGTGTGATCGAGAACCACGGACTGTCGATGAATGTCATCCCACTTTGCTGAGCAATGAATTGTGGGTCTACATCTACATCTACATTTATACTCCACAAGCCACACAACGGTGTATGGCGAAGGGCACTCTACGTGCCACTGTCATTACCTCC
The DNA here is from genome assembly GCF_023864345.2 of Schistocerca serialis cubense. Taxonomy (NCBI): domain Eukaryota; kingdom Metazoa; phylum Arthropoda; class Insecta; order Orthoptera; family Acrididae; genus Schistocerca; species Schistocerca serialis. The sequence goes on from NC_064648.1 coordinate 145,239,050, forward strand.
CTTTCCTGACTGCCGGAAAGCCTCCGTGCGCACTCGAATCTCTCTAATTTTACATTCGTGATCTCCTCGGGAGGTATAAGTAGAGCGAAGCAATATATTCGATACCTCATCCAGAAATGCACCCTCTCGAAACCTGGAGAGCAGGCTACACCACGATGCAGAGTGCCTCTCTTGCAGAATCTGCCACTCGAGTTTGTTAAACATCTCCGTAACGCTATCACACTTACCAAATAACCCTGAGACGAAACGTGCCGCTCTTCTTTGGATCTTCTCTATCTCCTCCGTCAACCCGACCTGGTACGGATCCCACACTGATGAACAATACTCAAGCATAGGTTGAACGAGTGTTTTGTAAGCCATCTCCTTTGTTGATGGACTACATTTTCTACGGACTCTCCCAATGAATCTCAACCTGGCACCCACCTTACCAACAATAAATTTTATATGATCATTCCACTTCAAATCGTTCCGCACGCATACTCCCATATATTTTACAGAAGTAACTGCTACCAGTGTTTGTTCTGCTATCATATAATCATACAATAAAGGATCCTTCTTTCTATGTATTCGCAATACATTACATTTGTCTATGTTAAGGGTCAGTTGCCATTCCCTGCACCAAGTGCCTATCCGCTGCAGATCTTCCTGCATTTCGGTGCAATTTTCTAGCGCTGCAACTTCTCTGTATACTACAGCATCATCTGCAAAAGCCGCATGGAAATTCTGACACTATCTACTAGGTCATTTATATTTATTGTGAAAACCAATGGTCCTATAACACTCCCCTGTGGCACGCCAGAGGTTACTTTAACGTCTGTAGACGTCTCTTCATTGAAAACAACATGCTGTGTTCTATTTGCTAAAAACTCTTCAATCCAGCCACACAGCTGGTCTGATATTCTGTAGGCTGTTACTTTTTTTATCAGGCGACAGTGCGGAACTGTATCAAACACCTTCTGGAAGTCGATGAAAATGGCATGTACCTGGCAGCCTGTATCTAATATTTTCTGGGTCTCATGAGCAAATAAAGCAAGTTGGGTCTCACACGATCGCTGTTTCCGGAATCCATGTTGATTCCTACAGAGTCTACTCTAGAAATGACATGATATGCCAGCAAAAAACATGTTCTAAAATTCTACAACAGATTGATGTCAGAGATATAGGCCTATAGTTTTGCGCATCTGATCGACAACCCGTCTTGAAAACTGGAACTACCTATGCTTTTTTCCAATCATTTGGAACCTTCCATTCCTCCAGAGACTTGCGGTACACAACTATTAGAAGGGGGGCTGGCTCTTTCGCGTACTCTGAGTAGAATCGAATTGGTATCCCGTCAGGTCCAGTGGACTTTCCTCTGTTGAGTGATTTCAGTTGCTTTCCTATTCCTTGGACACTTATTTCGAAGTCAGCCATTTTTTTGTTTGTGCGAGGATTTAGAGGAGGAACTGCAGTGCGTCTTCCTCTGTGAAACAGCTTTGGAAAACGGTGTTTAGTATTTCAGCTTTATGCGCGTCATCCTCTGTTTCAATGCCATTATCATCCTAGAGTGTTTGCACTATCCTGGGTGACCACTGTCAGTGACCTGTGGAGAGGGGTCCCAGTCTCCCAATGTTTTGGGGAGGCACAGTGATATTACTCCTGGTGTCACAGTATTGGAAGCCATCGGGCACAACTGCTGGTCACAACTGGTAGTGATTGAGAGAACTCTGGTAGCACAACAATACATCCCAGACATCCTTATGTGTTACCCTCATGTGCTAGTATCAGAGCGGAAATGCTGGTCCACAAATGTTGTGTCTCTATATGAGCTGTCTGTGTGATGTTGAGGTATGCCCATAGGCAGTAGATTCCTAGATCTGTCCCTGATAGAACATCTGTGGAATCAGCTCGGATGTCACTTCTATCCCACTGCCAGTGTCACAAATATCAAGAACTAGTTACAATAGTTAAGAACCAGCTTTTTCAGGAGAGGACACACTAGCCTTATGACACCTTCCCAACAAAAATCGGAGGATCCATCCAGGCCAGAGGGAGTGTAACATTGTATTTACACGTTCGTCATAAATTTGACTCGATATTGTAATTACTGAAACAACCCTATGGACCTATTAATTTTCAACTTGTTTTCTTCAATATCCCCCCCCCCCCCCTCCCACCCCCTTCACTTTCTTATTAGGCAGTGTGTCACAGTAATCACCAACCCCTTGACTTTCTTTTAGGTAGTGTATTACAGTATCAGAGATCTTGCTGGTAACTGGTTTTCACCTCCACTAACCAAAAGGATCCACAGTGCAGTATTAAGAAACTCAGAGAGCGTACACAATGAAACAGCATTTTCTGAATGACAAACTATCACTGCAAGTCTACTGCAGGGAGTGATATTGGAAAATGTCTTGTTTAAGTTACATACAAATGATCTGCCACCTCACATGGAAGAAGCAGAAATTTGTTTGTGGTGATACAAATAGTACAAATGGTTCAAATGGCTCTGAGCACTATGGGACTTAACAGCGGAGGTCATCAGTCCCCTAGAACTTAGAACTACTTAAACCTAACTAAGGACATCACATACATCCGTGCACAAGGCAGGATTCAAACCTGCGACCATAGTAGTCGTGCGGTTCCGGACTGCAGCGCCTAGAACCGCTCGGCCACTTCGGCCAGCTACAAATATTACAATCAGGGGCAAGAAAATAGTTACGTCAACTGAATACACTCCTGGAAATGGAAAAAAGAACACATTGACACCGGTGTGTCAGACCCACCATACTTGCTCCGGACACTGCGAGAGGGCTGTACAAGCAATGATCACACGCACGGCACTGCGGACACACCAGGAACCGCGGTGTTGGCCGTCGAATGGCGCTAGCTGCGCAGCATTTGTGCACTGCCGCCGTCAGTGTCAGCCAGTTTGCCGTGGCATACGGAGCTCCATCGCAGTCTTTAACACTGGTAGCATGCCGCGACAGCGTGGACGTGAACCGTATGTGCAGTTGACGGACTTTGAGCGAGGGCGTATAGTGGGCATGCGGGAGGCCGGGTGGACTTACCGCCGAATTGCTCAACACGTGGGGCGTGAGGTCTCCACAGTACATCGATGTTGTCGCCAGTGGTTGGCGGAAGGTGCACGTGCCCGTCGACCTGGGACCGGACCGCAGCGACGCACGGATGCACGCCAAGACCGTAGGATCCTACGCAGTGCCGTAGGGGACCGCACCGCCACTTCCCAGCAAATTAGGGACACTGTTGCTCCTGGGGTATCGGCGAGGACCATTCGCAACCGTCTCCATGAAGCTGGGCTACGGTCCCGCACACCGTTAGGCCGTCTTCCGCTCACGCCCCAACATTGTGCAGCCCGCCTCCAGTGGTGTCGCGACAGGCGTGAATGGAGGGACGAATGGAGACGTGTCGTCTTCAGCGATGAGAGTCGCTTCTGCCTTGGTGCCAATGATGGTCGTATGCGTGTTTGGCGCCGTGCAGGTGAGCGCCACAATCAGGACTGCATACGACCGAGGCACACAGGGCCAACACCCGGCATCATGGTGTGGGGAGCGATCTCCTACACTGGCCGTACACCACTGGTGATCGTCGAGGGAACACTGAATAGTGCACGGTACATCCAAACCGTCATCGAACCCATCGTTCTACCATTCCTAGACCGGCAAGGGAACTTGCTGTTCCAACAGGACAATGCATGTCCACATGTATCCCGTGCCACCCAACGTGCTCTAGAAGGTGTAAGTCAACTACCCTGGCCAGCAAGATCTCCGGATCTGTCCCCCATTGAGCATGTTTGGGACTGGATGAAGCGTCGTCTCACGCGGTCTGCACGTCCAGCACGAACACTGGTCCAACTGAGGCGCCAGGTGGAAATGGCATGGCAAGCTGTTCCACAGGACTACATCCAGCATCTCTACGATCGTCTCCATGGGAGAATAGCAGCCTGCATTGCTGCGAAAGGTGGATATACACTGTACTAGTGCCGACATTGTGCATGCTCTGTTGCCTGTGTCTATGTGCCTGTGGTTCTGTCAGTGTGATCATGTGATGTATCTGACCCCAGGAATGTGTCAATAAAGTTTCCCCTTCCTGGGACAATGAATTCACGGTGTTCTTATTTCAATTTCCAGGAGTGTATGTAAATAAATTTTCTCTGTAAATTAATAACTCATTCTCTGTATATGGACTGCCACTGCATTTAGATAACATATGCTACATGTAGTTCAGTACTGCATGAGGCCTTAGCACACCACTGCAAATAATACACATGTGTAAAACAGAGAATGAAACTAAATATTCTTAATTTTTATGTGTTTATAATGATAACAACCTGACTTTCAAGATGCTCTATAACTTTTGTGTTATGGATAATATCAGGTTTGGGAGGTGAACATGTACGAAATGTTGTCTTACTTTTCCCCATTTTCATTTACTACTGTTTTATGGCATCATCTTCTGGAGCAGCTCGTCATGCAGGAAGAAATGTGTGTTGTGCAGAAGCATGTAATGGAGACTGTGTGTGGTGTCCACTCTGCAACATGTGGCATAGAATAGTCAAGCATACTGACAACAGTTTCATAGTAGATTTACTCCCTTGTGGAGCTTGTTGTCAACAATCAATCACATTTCAAAAACTGTAGTAAAATCTACAAATATCACACTAGAAGGATAAGGCATTCCATCATTCAACCTTAGTATGGCACAGAAAGCAGTGAGGTATTCAGCCATGAAAATCCTACCCAGCTACCCAGTCATTTAAAGAATTATATTTGCTTGACAATTATGGTGTGTGTGTGTGTGTGTGTGTGTGTGTGTGTGTGTGTTCAAGAGAGAAAGAGAGAGACTTTGAAGCAGTTAAGTATAAATTACTGAATGAATGTTTAAAAAATGACATTATGGCAATCATTTTAATGGTCAGCATACTGCCATATTTTCCACTGAGATGATCATATACATTGTTCCTCCAAGTCAACTCCCATTTTTCTCAACACGTATCCTGCTAATTGTACAGGGGTGAATTAGGTATCTTTAAAATGGTTTGATATTCCATATTTATTTTGAGGTTAAAATTTACTATTGTTGAAAATTTTAATATAAAACGGACTTTTAACTGTCATAGGCAAAAAGGCATCATGGACGCCCAGCTTCATACCTATATTTTATTAAGCTAACTTATTAAACACAAGTAAGAAACTCCTTTTTCATACTGTCTTATGAAAATACCATTTTATTTGTTTTAAGGCACTTATTAACTGGATATTTTGTATACAGCATTGTCATAGATAATAACTGTGACCATAACAGGAGCCCATTATCTCTGTCCATTGTACAAGTGTACTTTTCTAAACAAATATACTTTCCAAAATGACAAACATATTTGTCATTGCCACCTTGACTTTGATTTAGCTACTGCTGCTATGGCACAAACTTGCTTACTGTAATTGAAAATGTTTGTTGAGTTAAAGTTGTAGGTTATGAAGCCCTCCTGACAATCTCTGATTCTCTGCCCATCATACATGCCGGGACAAACATTTCGAATGCAAAACACATTTTTAGGCACATATACAATACGATTAAAATATGTGTACAGAGATATATCATAAATTCATGATTATGTTTCATCTTGTTCCATTCATTTTTAAAGATGTTTTCTCTTCATTCCAACAAAAACCTTATCCCAATGACTACACGGAAAATACAAATAACTAAGAGAGGACTGTGGACATAAATAAATATGGGAACATGAGTATGCAGATTGCACAGCACTCCTTGAAAAACAATGGTAAAACATGTAAAATTAATTTTTATCAGTTGAACACACAATTTTGTCAGTTCAGTGGCGAAAAATACACATCATGTATCTTGAGATTTCATATGAAAGATCTCTCCAAAATACCGGGTGATCAAAATGTCAGTATAAATTTGAAAACTGAATAAATCACGGAATAATGTAGGTGGAGAGGTACAAATTGACACACATGCTCAGGATGACATGGGGTTTTATTAGAACCAAAAAAATACAAACATTCAAAAAATGTTCGACAGATGGCGCTTCATCTGATCAGAATAGCAATAATCAGCATAACAAAGTAAGACAAAGTAAAGATGATGTTCTTTACAGGAAATGCTCAATATGTCCACCATCATTCCTCAACAATAGCTGTAGTCAAGGAATAATGTTGTGAACAGGACTGTAAAGCATGTCCGGAGCTATGGTGAGGCATTGGCGTCGGATGTTGTCTTTCAGCATCCCTAGAGATGTCAGTCGATCACGATACACTTGCGACTTCATGTAACCCCAAAGCCAATAATCGCACGGACTGAGGTCTGGGGACCTGGGACACCAAGCGTGACGAAAGTGGCGGCTGAGCACACGATCATCACCAAACGACGCGCGCAAGAGATCTTTCACGCGTCTAGCAATATGGGGTGGAGCGCCATCCTGCATAAACATCGTACGTTCCAGCAGGTGTTTATCAGCCAGGTCGGGGTTAATGATGCGATTCTGTAACATATCGGCGTACCTCCCACCCGTCACGGTAGCAGTTACAAAACCAGAATCACGCATTTCCTCGAAGAAAAAAGGCCCGATAATGGTAGATGTGGTAAATCCACCCCATATCGTGACTTTCTCATCGTGCAATGGAGTTTCCAAAACAGTTCTAGGATTTTCGTTAGCCCAAATTCTGCAGTTGTGGGCGTTGACAGACCCTCGGAGTGTGAAATGAGCTTTGTCGGTCCACAACACGTTACTCCACCAATTGTCATCTTCCGCCATCTTTTGAAACGCCCACACTGCAAATGCCCTCCACTGCACTAAATCGCCAGGTAACAGTTCACAATGCCGAAGGATTTTGTACGGATAGCATCGGAGGGTACGTCTAAGTGCCAACCAAACAGTAGTGTATGGAATGCCGGTGCGACGTGCGACTGCACGAGTGCCGACTTCCCCATGCAAAGACGAACCCGCTACAGTCACCATTTCTTCCTGAACTGTCCCAGAAGCATTACACCTTGTGCTCGGTCGGCCACTACGGGGTCTATCGTCTAAACTACCCGTGGCTTCAAACTTCGAAATCATTCTCGCCACAGCTGCATTTGTCAATGGACCTTTACCTGTTCGAATCCCCTGCCTATGGCGATAGGATCGTAATGCTCAACTAGCACATTCCCCATTCTGATAATACAGCTTCACTAAAAGCGCCTTTTCAGGTAACGTCAACATGCTGCGACTGCTGGCTCATCTGATTCTCTCTCTCATTACAGCTCCTTTTATATACGATTATCATGCGCAGTCACTGACGTTTTGCTGTCCAGCGCCATCTGTTAGACATTTTGTGAACTTTGTTTTTTTTTTTTTTTTTTTTTTTTTTTTTTTTTTTTCCCCCTTCCCCCCTAATAAAACCCCATGTCATTCCAAGCATGTGTGTCAATTTGTACCTCTCTATCTACATTACTCCGTGATTTATTCAGTTTTCAAATTTATACTGACTTTTTAATCACCCAGTAGATCATGTGGCTACTATCTTGCAGCCTGCTGTGAGGGTAACTTATTGTAACAATAAAATCTATAAAATGTTTTAATATACTAGTAATCTGGAATTTTGATCTGAAAAAACCACAAAAGTGAACCAATAATTCTGAAAAGGGAAGCAGAATTAAGACAAACTTCCTGCCTTTTGCAGATGATTTTTCAAAGCTTTCAGGAAATCTGACACAAGCAGTTGCTCCCATAAATCTTCTAGAAAAATATCAAACAGAACTGGTCTCAGAATTTCAGCTGATAATATTTTAAAAAATGCACTAAAACACAGAGAAACACAAAGATATGAATCAGAGTGAGTTAGTAAATTTAATTTTGTTGGGGGTAACTATACAGCTGAACGGACTAAAAAAATTGCAATCGACGTAAAAGTTAACATAATGGAAGGATTGTTTGACAAAAAAAATCTACAACAAGAAATACAAATAGAAAAATAAAATTAAAACATTGGATACTGTGGTAAGAGCAGAATGCTTAAGCTCATGTGAATACTTAATGATGAACTATGAGATGGACAGAATAGATGTACTCTACAGACAGATTATTTGAGAAATAATGGGTGCAGTATGAACAATAGATGTTGGAAAATGAGAAGTAACAAGGAATCCACAAAAATATTGAGACACTATAAACTAAAGCCAAGCAAAATATAATCTTCTGCTGACAACTCTACTAAATGAATGAGAATGGGCTGACAAAACAAATATTCCTGTATTATTGGAAAATGCAATCTGCAATACTGTATGTTACAGAAATAAGAAACAACTAGAAAAAAACAATGTTAAAGAATCTGAATTAATAGAAAGAAATTTCTTTATGAATATTTAGAAGGCTTTCAAAGTAGAAGTAATAAGAATTTGGGACCAACATGGACAGAAGAAAGGTAAAGACATGTGTGGATGAAGGAGTACTGGAGAAACAGGAAATTACAAGGAAACGACACAGAGGGACTGGAGTTGTTACATGATCCTAGTTGGTCAAATTAAAAAGATACAAAACAGTAATAACTTGGTTAATTCCATAAATTATTTCAATGTGATGATAATAATAATAATGATAATAATAATCTTTACACCTATGAACAGAAAATTGCTATATCATAATATACAACAAACTGTCATTCAGAGAAATATATGTAAGTCTGCAGCTTTCGTGGCCATTGTCATTGAAGGTAAAATGTTCTTCATCTTCAATTTCTTTCTACTCAGTCGATGTTATGACTTTCAACTCCCTTCCTCCCCCCCCCTCCCCCCCCCATGCCCCTCTTCTCCCAGCTGAGCTCTTTTTCAGCAACACTACAACAGCTGAGCAGGGGGGCAAAGAAGAAACTGAATGGGATTATGGTACAGCCTAACAGCCTAGAATATTTTACCTTCACAAAAGCTTCTGAATGCACCTGCAAATTTGAAAAGTACATTTCTAACAGAATTAATTCAAGAACTATAATAGTGCTCTGGTAGCTGAATGGTTAAGGCCATTTCTCATAGTAAGATAGCAAACCTGTGTTCAAGTCCCGATCTAACACAAACTTTCTACTGTTACCACTTATGTTGCAAGTTCTGTATTTAGGAGTTTCACAGATTCTATTTTGTGTCATTGCATTTCAACCAAAATAATATTTGTGATTTCAGTGAATTAAACTGTGTTGCTGAACTGTGTGGTCAAAATAAAACTGAAATAAAAAGAACTCATGCTGAACTGTGTGGTCAAAATAAAACTGAAATAAAAAGAACTCATGACAAAGTACTGTATACATCTGCATCTATGTTGTAGTCCCCAAGTCATCATATGGTGTGTAGTGGAGGACACTGTGTACCACTACTAGTCATTTCCTTTCCAGTTCCACTCGCAAATAGAGCGAGGGAAAAACGACTGGCTGTACGCCTCTGTATGACGCCTAATTTCTCTGATCTTTGTGGTCCTTGAACATAAACATTAGGTTATGCTACAGTCCACTATCTCCCCACTACATTTATCTGGCATTCATATTCGTTGGCTTCACCAACTAACAACTAACAACCTTTCGACCTAGACCTCTGGTTACACTACACATTAGTCTGTCACCACAACCAATATTTCAGATGGGGTTGAATAAAACATGATAGACCAATTTAGACCGACTTCAGGAAATAATTCTTCCTGAGCTCTCCCCGTTTTTTAATAACGACATTCTCGACGACTTTGGAATGCCCCTGATGTATATCCTACACAAACGGAACTATTAAACTAGGCCTACTGTACGACCGCTCGGGAATATGGCATACCTATTCAGTGAAAAGACATCAACTCTAAAATGAAATTTTTGCAATTTCGTCGCAAAAACTTCGACAGGCTTGAGTTATGGGGACCCTAAACAATCAGAGCAAACAATCTGTGGAATGACTACGACACTTACGAGCTGATACACACCAAATATGAGCAGAATCAAAGAGATGATTTCTAAAATTTGGCCACTTGACACAGAATGAATAATCATTTATTGTTTAATTCATTTGCTTCTAATACGAAAGTCAGCCACACTACTGAAAAGCCCTCTCAAATATCACTGTTTTATTTCATAAAGCAGTCTACTGTCAGGCATAATTTTTGCGATTGACATAATAACGCAACTGGGTCGTTCAGTTCGGATTAATGAAGATCACAAAACACGCTAAAGCAACAATATACTAATATAGATGTCTTGCGTTAAACACTACGATAAATTCTACAATTACAATATATATATATATATATTAAGAAATCATGGAACTAATATCGGCAGTCCCCTGCATAAAATTATTATTACATTATTACCTTATCCGGCACAAAACCTCCCTTCCACATTATTACATTATGAACTATCGTTATTCAGATATTGTTGTTCACGTACATGGAACATATATTAAGGTCTCACGAATAAACCATTTTAAAGTCCTTGTGAGTCAGAGAATAATCATCTATGCAAATTGCTCTCAGATTCGCAGAACAGAATTATTGTCATAAGCAGATTTCGAACTTCACGGCGTTAGTACCGCTCAAATCGACTATTGATTTTGTGCATTGTGTTTCCTTGGCGTCGAAACAATTTGTATTCGTCATCTGGAATGAACTTGGCTTGAAGCTTTGAAGAGATAAATGCAATGGCATTGCGCTTGTTTGCTACAAGTGTCACAGTTCATGTGTCAGTTTTTGTGTTAAAAGAAAAGAAAAGATGGCCACTGCTATTATTTTAGGTTTCGTACTAAGCTTTTTCGTATTAACGACACTCTGTTTTGATAAGGTATGCGACGGTCACTGCTAAGGAACAGATAAAATTATCTATTCAGCTATATACCTAGGGGTTACAGATATGAACAGGTTAAAATGGAACCATCACCCAAAAATGTTATGTGGACAGCGAACTTGTGTTTTGTGAATAGAACCATTAGGGCCAAACGTATACGGCACTTGACCTCATATTAATACAGAAACAGAGCTCAGATCATTCTGAACTCGGAAATCTGCGTTGTTTAAACGTTAATCACAGATTATATCGCGGTGAAATAGAATCAACTTTGATTGGCGGAAATTCGCGGATCAAAGTCAGGTTCAACTGCAATCGTCAGCTTAGAATGTAGCCCAGTGACATAAAACAAGGTTTTTGTTTTGTGCAGATACAAATGTAAATAATAAAGAAGTTGTTATTAACACGTGAATATGTAACTACATCACTCCCACACCACTGGCCTTGATTTTTTTCCCCCCTCAGGATATTACTGAGTGTTAAGGTTATTACTGAGTGCAGATAATTTTCATAATACTTCGTGGATACGTCTCGCAATTTATGTGATTAATTTCGAGGTATTTTATAGACACTCACCAGCAGAGTAAGAAAGGAAAATTCGAAGTTACGTATACTGATATTTGACATCAGCCAATAAAGACTCTGGGTAGAGCACTTGCCTGCGAAAGGCAAAGGTCCCGAGTTCGAGTCTCGGTCGGGCACATAGTTTTAATCTGCCAGGAAGTTTCATATCAGCGCACACTCCGCTGCAGAGTGAAAATCTCATTCTGGAAACATCCCCCAGGCTGTGGCTAACCCATGTCTCCGCTATATCCTTTCTTTCAGGAGTGCTAGTTCTGCAAGGTTCGCAGGAGAACTTCTGTAAAGTTTGGAAGGTAGGAGACGAGATACTGGCAGAAGTAAAGCTGTGGGTACCGGGCGTGAGTCGTGCTTCGGTAGCTCAGTTGGTAGAGCACTTGCCCGCGAAAGGCAAAGGTCCCGAGTTCGAGTCTCGGTCGGGCACACAGTTTTAATCTGCCAGGAAGTTTCATATCAGCGCACACTCCGCTGCAGAGTGAAAATCCCATTCTGCATACATATGTTGTTTAGCAAGTTGTTATTTACCAGGCATTAGGCATACACTATGTGATCAAAAGTATCCGGACACCCCCTAAAGGTCGGGACACACATCCGGGCCGTGTCGGGGCCGAGCGTGGGACGAGTGACGGCCGTGCTCCAGTCCGTTCCTGCAGGGGCCACACATGACCGGGGCACGTCCGTGTCTGTTGTTCCTTGTAGTGACTCGGACGCGGTGATCTGTGTTTCTGTTTGTGAAAGCTGTAAAAGATGTTCACTAATTTTCGTAATAGTGAATTAGGACTTATAGCACTTGCTTTAGACGAAGGGAAAAAAGAACGAAGGCAAACAAGAAGAAGAAAATTATGGATTCACAGTGCCTGGAAAACAAGACCGGTACAGGGAGAGTTTCGAACATTATTTTCTCATCTCATAGATGATGAGACTAAGTTTTATGAATATTTTAGGATGACGCAGTACACCTTCTGTGAAATTTTAAAGAAACTAGAACCAAGACTGAGAAAAAACGACACTTTCTGGAGAGTATCAGTTTCACCCAAAGAACGACTGGATGTTTTTTTTTTTTAAGGTAGGTTAAAGAAAAGTACACATAACTCAAATAAATAAGAAGTTTTAGGGATAGCATTTTTATTTTATTACTTTAGTAATAGAAAGATGAATACATAAGTTAGTAAATAATACTGTTAAATTTCTACTACCCTAAGAAGAACAAATGAGGACTATTCAGTGAATTAGTTTCTGAAGCTGATGAGGATGCAGGGGAACTTGGAGGATGATGGCTTTGGTTATTTATATACGAATTGTGGGAATCCCTTTGCAGGTCCAAAAGCTGCTGTGTAGGTTCTGTTGACTCGTTTTCCACAGGTGAAGGGTATGGTGCTGAAACAGATTTTGCTGAGGAATTGGACGATGATGGAGTGAATTGATGGACTGATACGTCATTCATGAGTTGCTTCAGTTCAAAGTCTTGTACAATTGAAAAAATTCTACTTTTAGCTTGATGAAAAAGTAGTGGATGCAACGATTTTAGGGCTGGTGCTATACCAGCCAAAAGAGCATCAACTGGGTTTTGTACTTCTCTCTGTTTTTCAGCTTTTTTTTCAGCCAAAATTTAAGCCATGAGCTGGCTTGATGCAGATTCTTGTAGTTTAACCTCACGCTGAAATTTTCGTTTCAGTGGTGGTTTCATAAAGGTGTTCTTATATCAAGTGACGGACGAATGAGCTGGGACGTCTGGGAATGCCGAGTGCGCTCTATCAAATTCTCTGTTTCACTACCCTGTGTTCATCTACAATGTCTTCTTGTGTAGACTCTTTTTCGTTTTCAACAAAAGACTGCTCCTCTTGGGAATCTGTATCCTAATCACCTTACAATGATTGTGATGGCTGCGTGTGTCCTGTACAACTTTATTCGAAAAATTGAAGGTTATAGGGTGCCCGAACAGAGGATGGACCAAAAGGAAACTTCTGAGGGATCCGGAAGATCATCAAATCTTCCAAACCTACCTCGAATTCGTCGGAGATCAATAGATGCTGCATTTGCTGTACGAGAACAACTCAATTCCTGAATTTCCCACAAGGGACTGTGGAATGGCAAGAACATGTCGCCTTGGCGATATAACGATGACATAAACCAAACATCTGTTTGTAAAATAAAAAGTAAATAAATATCTTTCGGGTATTAAAACTTGTATAGTTTTTATCTTACCTTTGGCTTGTAGATCTGTTGCAATTGTCTTCCAAACTCTGTCTTTGTACCCGATATTCCTGTAGTTTTCACTTCCCTGATCGTAAAGAACAGGAGACTTAGGAACTTCTTCTATTAGTCGTTCCACATCCGTGTTTTGTACACAGAACAGTCTTGCGCAGTTGCACAGCTCACAAGACAATTCTAGCGTCAGGCCGTGTCCGTCACGTGAGAAATTAAACACGGCGAATCCCGCCCGTCCCGGGCAAGTTGACGTTCCCCGTGCACGGCCCGGTCAAGTGGGGCCCGCTACGCTACATTTGTTTTAATGGTGTATTTCGTTGTCAGGGTGACGGCCGATACTCGGACGTGTTCGGCACGGGCACGATCCGGACATGTGTGTCCCGACCTGTAAACATAGGTTTTTCATATTAGGTGCATTGTGCTGCCACCTACTGCCAGGTACTTCATATCAGTGACCTCAGTAGTCTTAGGCATCGCGAGAGAGAAGAATGGGGCGTTCCGCCGAACTCACGGACTTCGAACGTGGCCAGCTGACTGGGTGTCACTTGTGTCACACGTCTGCAAGCGAGATTTCCACACTCCTAAACATCCTTAGATCCACTGTTTTCGATGTGATAGTGTAGCGGAAACGTGAAGGGACACGTACAGCACAGAAGCGTACAGGCCGACCTCGTCTATTGACTGACAGAGACTGCCGACAGTTGGAGGGTCGTAATGTGTAATAGGCAGACATCTATTCCGGCCATCACACAGAAATTCCAAACTGCATCAGGATCCACTGCACGTAGTGTGACAGTTAGGCGGGAGGTGCGAAAACTTGGATTTCCTGGGCGAGTGGCTGCTCGTAAGTCACATATCACGCCGGTAAATGCCAAAGTAAACATTGGACGACTGAACAGTGGAAAAAGTTGTGTGGAATGACGAATCATGATACATAATGTGGCGAACCGACGGCAGGGTGTGGGTATGGCGAATGCCCGGTGAACGTCATCTGCCAGCGCGTATAGCGCCAACAGTAAAATTCGGAGGCAGTGGTGTTATGGTGTGGTCGTGTTTTTCACGGAGGGGGCTTGCGTGGCACTATCACAGCACAGGCCTACACTGATGTTTTAATCACCTTCTTGCTTGTTGAAGAGAAATTCGGGGATGGCGAGTGACCTCTTTCGACACGATCGAGCAACTGTTCATAATGCACGGCCTGTAGCGGAGTGGTTACACGACAATAACATCCCTATAATGGACTGGACTGCACAGGGTCCTGACCTGAATCCTATGGAACGCCTTTGGGATGTTATGGAACGCCGACTTCGTGCCAGGCCTCACCGACCGACATCGATACCTCTCCTCCATGCAGCACTCCGTGAAGAATGGGCTGCCATTCGCCAAGATACCTTCCATCACCTGCCTGAACGTATACCTGCGAGAGTGGAAGCAAAGGGTGGGCCAACACCGTATTGAATACCGACATTACCGATGGAGGGCGCCACGAACTTGTAAGTCCTTTTCAGTCAGGCATCGGGATACTTTTGATCTCATAGTGTACATATGAAGCGGTAGCTCGCAATTTGCGTTTTGGTCTCTCTCATGAAGGAACTCAGCTTCCAGTCCAGGCCATTTCCAGGATTTTTTTCTATTTTATACTACTTTCTCTGCTGTTTTGGCCATAAAGATAATTATAACAAGGCTACGTTCTGAAACCACGTAATTCTTTCCGTGATCCGAGCATTCTGGGCCTCTGTGTTGGGCAGTATTCTGTGTGCAAGAAACTTACACGATGTGAATCACGGAAATTGTTTCCTTTCATTTACTTTGCAAATATCTGAGTATTCCTGTGTGTCTGCTACATACATGTCGTGTGACTAGGGCCTCCCGTAGGGTTGACCGTTCGCCTGGTGCAAGTCTTTAGAGTTGACGTCACTTCCGCGACTTGCGCGTCGATGGGGATGAAATGATGATGATTAGGGCAACACAACACCCAGTCCCTGAGCGGAGAAAATCTCCGACCCAGCCGGGAATCGAACCTGGACCCTTAGGATTGACATTTTTTCACGCTGACCACACAGCTACTGGGGGCGGACTATGTGTCTGCTGAGGACGACAAAGGGCGAACTCATATTCGAAAGCAAGTCATTGGGCGTACCCAGCAAGGGGCAGGGGGGCGGCAGTTTTTCACTAGTTTACTGTTTTATTTAATAAGAAATGCTGCATGTTTTCTCGGATTGTGCAAGTGCGTTCTTGTATTTAAAATGTTTATTAAAAGTAATTTTTCAATGGTTTACTGTTTTATTTAATAAGAAGTGCTGTATGTTGTCTCAAGTCCTTCTTTCCTGAGACTAGTATGACCTTTCTCCACCCCCCCCCCCACCCCCCCGTAGTTCAGATCCTGGGTACGCCCTTGAAGTAAGTGATAAATTATTTAAGCTTGAAAAAAAAAGTACGGTGTAGCTGCTAGTACTAAGGTTGAGGAGTACGAATCTGCTGAAACCACGAAAAGAAACCAGTCATTGACGCCAATGTGCATGCTACGTTCAACATTAAGGCTTTGTGCAACAGGAAGCTTTCAGATGATGGTTGGCGATTTGTTCAAACAGATGTAGCAACAGCTTGAAGAGTTGTCCTTAAGGTATCGACATGCACTGCCTGACTAAAGAAAGAATTCACTAAAATACCTACGCAAGAAAACAACATGACGATTTTTATCAAATATCACGTTTTTCTGGTATTTTAGGCGCTATGGACCGTGCCTATATCCCCGTCATATATTCTGGTGGCAAACAGCATGGATATTTATCACTCGTCACTTATGGTTTTCGTTTGAGCGTACAAGTAATCGCAGACGCTGAGCTTAATCAGAGCGCATTAAAATATCTAAAAGGATCGCACGTAACTTCACGATGAAAATCTTTCTATAAAGGAAGTTCCAACCCATCTACTTCAACACTATGCTTGTCCATCCTCTTCTGGAGTATTGCTGCACAGTATGAGATCCTTACCAAATAGGATTGATTGAGGACTTGGAAAGCGTTCAAAGCAGGGTAGCTCGTTCTGTACTATTGTGAAATACGGGAGAGTGTCAGAAGAAAGTTGGAGTGACAATCGCTAAGACAAAGGCATGTCTTCGTCGTGGTGAGGTGTTTTCGCGAAATTTCAATCACCAATTTCCTCCTCCGAATGCCAAAACATTCCGTTGACTCCCACCTGCATAGCAAGAAATGACAAAAAGGAGATAAATCAGAGCTCGCACGGAAAGCTTTACTTGTTTATTTTTCCCATGTGCAGTTCCAGAGTGGAACTGTACCGTAACTATCTGGAAGTGGTTCAACGAACTCTCTGCCAGGCATTTAACTGTGAACTGCAAAAAAAAAAAAAAAAAAATGGTTCAAATGGCTCTGAGCACTATGGGACTTAACATCTGTCGTCATCAGTCCCCTAGAACTTAGAACTACTTAAACCTAACTAACCTAAGGACATCACACACATCCATGCCCGAGGTAGGATTCGAACCTGCGACCGTAGCAGCCGCGCGGCTCCGGACTGAGCGCCTAGAACCGCTAGACCACCGCGACCGGCGTGAACTGCAATGTAGTCGTGTAATTGTGGATGCGGGAGTGAGCGGTACCAGAGGCGAAAGTGAAAGCAAACGACGGGGTAGTGGTGGGTGTGAAAAAGAAGCGCCGTCCACCACACGACAGTATCCGTACCTTATTCACTCAGTATCTAAGAATGAGGGCACTTAGCGATTGTAACAAATTTTGCACATATCAAACCTTTACGAAACTTTTTCTCGCTGACAGCCCCCACAGAGTGGCCAAAGGAAAAAGTTTATCCTTTACTACCTTTTCGTAGTCCATGCAGTGAAATAGCAGCATTAGCCCTGACGTTTTAATTTATTACTACTAACTGTCAGGGTCGCCCGCAGGTTTTTGTCTCAGTAGGGGCGAAAAATTTTCACCACACACACACACACACACACACATATATATATATATATATATATATATATATATATATATATATATATATATATTTTCCCAGATTTTATGTTTCTGAACCGTATTCTGCCAATAAATTGTTTTCTTACCTCTAATAATTGTTTAAGCGCTTAAAAACACTGCTCATGGATTTGAATTAAAAGTCTGAAAAAAAAAAAACGGTTCACTACACTCAGCTGTGTAAACCTGGTCAAATTCACTTACATTACTGTGAAAGCTTCTTTTATGCACTTAACAATAGTGTTCTGCAGCTGCGTAGGGTACTAACTAAGAACGATTCTTTCATGTGATACAGCTCTATTTTGGAATAGGCCTACGCATTCTAATATGCATACTGAATTACTATTGTTCTCTGAAGAGCATTTGTCGCTTCATGGTAGGCCAGATGTTTTCCCCTTATATGCAATTTAGAAATACTGGTGCACTTTTAGTACCATGCCAGAGTTACGAACATAAAAAACTAATATTATAACTATAATAAAACCTGTTTTTACATTAGCAGACTGTACATTTTGTCGCCATTTTCGTTTGGTCTTGTCCTAAGCTTTTTCTATATGAACTACTTGTTTTCCTGCTATTAAAAATCGACATTCGGAAGTAACTGAAGGATATCTTGTCATCCTTCTCTTCAAACAACGTGTAGAAAGCTCCATCCTCCCCTCTTCTTAAATTAATTGGATGATGATCCCAAATTATTCGGTTTTTCCTTCTCCTTTTCATTAGTAGACACAATAACAATACTTAGATCTTACTGTCTGTTCATTTCAAACAAAACTGAAGGTTTAAAAACAATGAATAATTTACGTAACACATTAAAATTAAATGAATGGGTTTGATGATGAAAGTGCATTGCCTTTAATCTGCTGATTCGTGTGGTGGCGACGGTGATTTTACCGGCGTGTGTGTAAACACTGGACTTCTGACAATGGCGACGGTCAATTGACCTGGCGGAGAATATCCGAAAAGGAACATAATGCAATACGCTAATTTAAATTAGCGTCTGACAATTGTTAACCATTATTTGAAATTTGAAAGAATAAAATTTTGCCGAGTGTGTTTTGTTGTGCAACTGTATTGTGTTGCCAGTTGAGGTTTATGAAGAGGTTTGTACCTAGTGAGGTGGGAAAAGAGGGGATGACGTTTTAGTACCCTATAAGTCAACATTTTCGAGATGGAACTCTCACCATGGGTACCATTCTTAATGGGACCACGTACACATGTAGTAGTTTGTCGATCGGCAGATTCGCTTTATTTTATTATAGCTTATTAGTAATGCCCAGAGTTTGTTAACATGTAAACGGTCTTTCCTTATCAGATATGCATTGCTTACAGTTACTAAAATCTCAAATATTCCGGCTATAGATACCTATCTTTAATTTTGTATTTTTCGTCATATACACTCCTGGAAATTGAAATAAGAACACTGTGAATTCATTGTCCCAGGAAGGGGAAACTTTATTGACACATTCCTGGGGTCAGATACATCACATGATCACACTGACAGAACCACAGGCACATAGACACAGGCAACAGAGCATGCACAATGTCGGCACTAGTACAATGTATATCCACCTTTCGCAGCAATGCAGGCTGCTATTCTCCCATGGAGACGATCGTAGAGATGCTGGATGTAGTCCTGTGGAACGGCTTGCCATGCCATTTCCACCTGGCGCCTCAGTTGGACCAGCGTTCGTGCTGGACGTGCAGACCGCGTGAGACGACGCTTCATACAGTCCCAAACATGCTCAATGGGGGACAGATCCGGAGATCTTGCTGGCCAGGGTAGTTGACTTACACGTTCTAGAGCAAGTTGGGTGGCACGGGATACATGCGGACGTGCATTGTCCTGTTGGAACAGCAAGTTCCCTTGCCGGTGTAGGAATGGTAGAACGATGGGTTCGATGACGGTTTGGATGTACCGTGCACTATTCAGTGTCCCCTCGACGATCACCAGTGGTGTACGGCCAGTGTAGGAGATCGCTCCCCACACCATGATGCCGGGTGTTGGCCCTGTGTGCCTCGGTCGTATGCAGTCCTGATTGTGGCGCTCACCTGCACGGCGCCAAACACGCATACGACCATCATTGGCACCAAGGCAGAAGCGACTCTCATCGCTGAAGACGACACGTCTCCATTCGTCCCTCCATTCACGCCTGTCGCGACACCACTGGAGGCGGGCTGCACGATGTTGGGGCGTGAGCGGAAGACGGCCTAACGGTGTGCGGGACCGTAGCCCAGCTTCATGGAGACGGTTGCGAATGGTCCTCGCCGATACCCCAGGAGCAACAGTGTCCCTAATTTGCTGGGAAGTGGCGGTGCGGTCCCCTACGGCACTGCGTAGGATCCTACGGTCTTGGCGTGCATCCGTGCGTCGCTGCGGTCCGGTCCCAGGTCGACGGGCACGTGCACCTTCCGCCGACCACTGGCGACAACATCGATGTACTGTGGAGACCTCACGCCCCACGTGTTGAGCAATTCGGCGGTACGTCCACCCGGCCTCCCGCATGCCCACTATACGCCCTCGCTCAAAGTCCGTCAACTGCACATACGGTTCACGTCCACGCTGTCGCGGCATGCTACCAGTGTTAAAGACTGCGATGGAGCTCCGTATGCCACGGAAAACTGGCTGACACTGACGGCGGCGGTGCACAAATGCTGCGCAGCTAGCGCCATTCGACGGCCAACACCGCGGTTCCTGGTGTGTCCGCTGTGCCGTGCGTGTGATCATTGCTTGTACAGCCCTCTCGCAGTGTCCGGAGCAAGTATGGTGGGTCTGACACACCGGCGTCAATGTGTTCTTTTTTCCATTTCCAGGAGTGTAGATACTGTATCGTAGATTATATTTCAAGCATGATTTCATTTTTTTACGTTTGTGTTTAACGTCCCTTTATGATACAACTGATTCTTTTAATATGTAAGGAACGAACAATGGGCGTGCCGTCAGGATAAACGCTTAAATGTTGCTCAACAATGCATTTGTAAAAGTTAACAATAAACTGCTGGTTCATCTGATTATTCCCATTGTTGCCTCACTTGCTGTTGTTAATTTCTACCACGTGTGGGTGTAGAAATAAAAATAAAGATACTTCGTAGACAATAGCTGTAAGACCCCCCCCCCCCCCAACCCCCAACCATGAACCATGGACCTTGCCGTTGGTGGGGAGGCTTGCATGCCTTAGCGATACAGATGGCCATACCGTAGGTGCAACCACAACGGAGGGGTATCTGTTGAGAGGCCAGACAAACAAATATTCCGGAGGTAAAATAGTCCCCCATTCGGATCTCCGGGCGGGGACTACTGAGAAAGAAAACTGGCGTTCTGCGGATCGGAGCGTGTAATGTCAGATCCCTTAATCGGGCAGGTAGGTTAGAAAATTTAAAAAGGGAAATGGATAGGTTAAAGTTAGATATAGTGGGAATTAGAGAAGTTCGGTGCCAGGAGGAACAAGACTTTTGGTCAGGTGAATACAGGGTTATAAATACAAAATCAAATAGGGGTAATGCAGGAGTAGGTTTAATAATGAATAAAAAAATAGGAGTGCAAGTAAGCTACTACAGACAGCATAGTGAACGCGTTATTGTGGCCAAGATAGACACAAAGCCCACGCCTACTACAATAGTACAAGTTTATATGCCAACTAGCTCTGCAGATGGTGAAGAAATTGATGAAATGTATGATGAGATAAAAGAAATTATTCAGGTAGTGAAGGGAGACGAAAATTTAATAGTCATGTGTGACTGGAATTCGTCAGTAGGAAAAGGGAGAGAAGGAAACATAGTGGGTGAATATGGATTGGGGGGAAGAAATGAAAGAGAAAGCCGTCTGGTAGAATTTTGCACAGAGCGTAACTTAATCATAGCTAACACTTGGTTCAAGAATCATAAAAGAAGGTTGTATACCTGGAAGAATCCTGGAGATACTAAAAGGTATCATATAGATTATATAATTGTAAGACAGAGATTTAGGAACCAGGTTTTAAATTGTAAGACATTTCCAGGGGCAGATGTGGACTCTGACCACAATCTATTGGTTATGAACTGTAGATTAAAGCTGAAGAAACTGCAAAAAGGTGCTACTCTAAGGAGATGGGACCTGGATAAACTGACTAAACCAGAGGTTGTAGAGAGTTTCAGGGAGGGCATAAGGGAACAATTGACAGGAATGGGTGAAAGAAATACAGTAGAAGAAGAATGGGTAGCTCTGAGGGATGAAGTAGTGAAGGCAGCAGACGATCAAGTAGGTAGAAACACGAGGGCTAATAGAAATCCTTGGGTAACAGAAGAAATATTGAATTTTACTGATGAAAGGAGAAAATATAAAAATGCAGTAAATGAAGCAGGCAAAAAGGAATACAAACGTCTCAAAAACGAGATCGACAGGAAGTGCAAAAAGGCTAAGCAGGGATGGCTAGAGGACAAATGTAAGGATGTAGAGGCTTTTCTCACTAGGGGTAAGATAGATACTGCCTACAGGAAAATTAAAGAGACCTTTGGAGAGAAGAGAACCACTTGTATGAATATCAAGAGCTCAGATGGAAACCCAGTTCTGAGCAAAGAAGGGAAGGCGGAAAGGTGGAAGGAGTATATAGAGGGTTTATGCAAGGAAGATGTACTTGAGGACCATATTATGGAAATGGAAGAGGATGTAGATGAAGACGAAATGGGAGATAAGATACTGCGTGAAGAGTTTGACAGAGCACTGAAAGACCTGAGTCGAAACAAGGCCCCGGGAATAGACAACATTCCATTAGAACTACTGACGGCCTTGGGAGAGCCAGTCATGACAAAACTCTACCATCTGGTGAGCAAGATGTATGAGACAGGCGAAATACCCTCAGACTTCAAGAAGAACATAATAATTCCAATTCCAAAGAAAGCAGGTTTGACAGATGTGATAATTACAGAACTATCACTTTAATAAGTCACAGCTGCAAAATACTAACGCGAATTCTTTACAGACGAATGGAAAAACTAGTAGAAGCGGATCTCGGGGAAGATCAGTTTGGATTCCGTAGAAATGTTGGAACACGTGAGGCAATACTAACCTTACGACTTATCTTAGAAGAAAGATTAAGAAAAAGCAAACCTACGTTTCTAGCATTTGTAGACTTAGAGAAAGCTTTTGACAATGTTAACAGGAATACTCTCTTTCAAATTCTGAAGGTGGCAGGGGTAAAATACAGGGAGCGAAAGGCTATTTACAATTTGTACAGAAACCAGATGGCAGTTATAAGAGTCGAGGGGCATGAAAGGGAAGCAGCGGTTGGGAAGGGAGTGAGACAGGGTTGTAGCCTCTCCCCGATGTTATTCGATCTGTATATTCAGCAAGCAGCAAAGGAAACAAAAGAAAAATTCGGAGTAGGTATTACAATTCATGGAGAAGAAATAAAAACTTTGAGGTTCGCCGATGACATTGTAATTCTGTCAGAGACAGCAAACGACTTGGAAGAGCAGTTGAACGGAATGGACAGTGTCTTGAAAGAAGGATATAAGATGATCATCAACAAAAGCAAAACGAGGATAATGGAATGTAGTCGAATTAAGTCAGGAGATGCTGAGGGAATTAGATTAGGAAATGAGACACTTAAAGTACTAAAGGAGTTTTGCTATTTGGGGAGCAAAATGACTGATGATGGTCGAAGTAGAGAGGATATAAAATGTAGACTGGCAATTGCAAGGAAAGCGTTTCTGAAGAAGAGAAATTTGTTAACATCGAGTATATATTTAAGTGTCAGGAAGTCGTTTCTGAAAGTATTTGTATGGAGTGTAGCCATGTATGGAAGTGAAACATGGACGATAAATAGTTTGGACAAGAAGAGAATAGAAGCTTTCGAAATGTGGTGCTGCAGAAGAATGCTGAAGATTAGATGGGTAGATCACATAACTAATGAGGAGGTATTGAATAGAATTGGGGAGAAGAGCAGTTTGTGGCACAACTTGACAAAAAGAAGGGACCGGTTGGTAGGACATGTTTTGAGGCATCAAGGGATCACAAATTTAGCATTGGAGGGCAGCGTGGAGGATAAAAATCGTAGAGGGAGACCAAGAGATTAATACACTAAGCAGATTCAGAAGGATGTAGGTTGCAGTAAGTACTGGGAGATGAAGAAGCTTGCACAGGATAGAGTAGTATGGAGAGCTGCATCAAACCAGTCTCAGGACTGAAGACCACAACAACAGCTGTAAGACGGATATATAACAATTTAGCACATCTTTAACGAACGGGATCTCTTAAAGAAAAACACACAATTTTTAAATTTATCATCATTTTTTAATTTTAGTTCGATTCTCCTTTAAAGTTTTTCATTGCTCTAGTTTAGGGTGAGCAAACGTCCCGGAAAACCGGGATTGTCCCGGTTTTCATCCCTGTGTTCCGGTGTCCAGAAAATTTGTTTCAGGACGCTCAAAGGTCCCGGAATTCAGTTTTTAAATACATTTCGTTAAAGTTTCTCAAATTTTTGGGATTTCGCTATATTAAAGGAAATACAACACAAGAAATTAATATATTTTAGCTTATTTGTGTAAAACCTCCATTGTCCCATACTAGTAATCACAGTCTCAGTATTGATACACTCAGGCAATAATTTACTTTGAGCGGTACTTTGGCCAACAAGTAGTGAGTTGTATTATTGTAACAGAGCTATGAAACCGTCCGATTGTCGCGCCACTTACTCACACACTCATTGTCATAACAGTGTAGTAGTTGATGCTTTGTCAGACAAACTGCAGTAGTTTTTTCTCATATTAGTGGTATTATTGCTGCACTACTGTGAAACACAATGCCGAAACGTGCCTGCAAGTTCAGTGCCTGTTATTCCAAGGAATGGAATTTCATTAAGAAAGGTCGTTTTGATTACGAAGCAGAGTGTTCAGTATGTAACAGTTTTATTAGTATAAGTCATTGTGGACGTTCCGACATAGTTGATCACATCAGGTCAAAGAAACACTTTAACATATACAGTGCACCAAGCTGCAGTAAAACTCTACAAAATTATCTTGTGAAACATCAGTCAAGTGAAGAGACGAAAGTTCGAGCAGCCGAGCTTACACTAGCCTACCACACGGTAAAACATCACCAAACTTATAGATCTAGTGATTGCGCTAATAAGCTTAACAGCATTACGTTTGATGATTCTTCCATTGCAAAAAAGTTTAGTTCAGCAAGAACTAAAGCGTCAGCCTTAGTGAAAGGAGGTATTGCTCCCCAGAGTGTAAAGGAAAGCCTTGAATACATCAAAAAGTCTTCTTCCTACGGGATATCCACTGATGCCAGCAATCATAAGGCCACTAAAATATTTCCGTTTATTGTTCAGTTTTTCTATATTAATCAGGGTAATTCAGACCAAACTTTTGAAGGTGAGTTCCCTATCTAATGAAACATCTGACGAAATTTCAAGATTTTGTATGAATACTATCGAAATGTTTGATCTTGAGAAAAATAAATATGTAGCATTTTGTGGAGACAACACCAACACGAACTTTGGTGGTTTAAAAAGACAAGGCAAATGCAACGTATGTACCAAATTAAAGGCAACATTGCATGAAAACATTGAAGGCATAGGGTGCCCTGCACATGTTTTACACAACAGCGTGCAGACATCTGCTGACAGTTTAAGCTGTGATGAAACTATCGTCATGCAGGTATACCCACACTTTGACATATATACTGTTAGAACAGAGAGGCTTAAGGAGTTCTGTGATTGTGTGGGAACTGAATATGTGAATGTAATGTGTCACTCGAAAACTCGCTGGTTATCACTAGTTCCAGCAGTTCAAAGAGTAATCCGCCTGTTTGAACCGTTAAAAGATTTTTTCCTAAATGAAGACACAGCCCCCAAAATATTGGTTCAGTTTTTCAGTAACCATTTAAGTGAAGCCTACTTATGGTTCATTCACAATCAGCTTAGCACTTTGCAGCGTGGGATAAAGGAAATTGAGGGAAGCACAGAAAGTGTAATAGAGGTAAATGATGTTCTGAAAAATACTCTGGAAAGTGTTACTAAGAGGAGAGGACAGCAGTTCATTTCTTTTAATGTTAAATCTGTCCTTAAAAGAGCAGAAGTATCAGAAGCAGCGGAAAGGAGTTTTAGAGAAGAAGCTAACAAGTTTTATGACACTTGTGTAGAATATCTCAGCAAGTGGAGCGCCTCATATTTACCCTCATCGCCGGTGTTTGATTGGATGTTACTGAAGAGAGTGCCAAAATGCGAAAGTGTTGAAGAGACAGTTTCTTATTTGAAGAGTAAAGAGATTGAAATCGATGATTCCATTCTCTTTGATCAGTTCGGCATACTGACAAATTTTGTTGAAGATAGTCTTCGCAAGTGGAATGATGAAAAAGAAAAAAACACCATTGGAATGTCATGAGAAGTGGGTGAGTTTTTTTAAAAGCTGTGACTGTCTTCAGCATTACTCTGAGTTGGTAATAATTGCAAGGTATTTATTTGCAATCCCAGCCCATAATGCCAATGTGGAAAGAATATTTTCGTTCATGAATATCCAGTGGTCTGATGAAAGAAACAGAATGGAGGTGGACTCTCTTGAAGCAATCCTGTAGA
Organism: Schistocerca serialis cubense; assembly: GCF_023864345.2. Lineage (NCBI taxonomy): Eukaryota > Metazoa > Arthropoda > Insecta > Orthoptera > Acrididae > Schistocerca > Schistocerca serialis. The sequence continues at coordinate 145,265,192 of NC_064648.1, forward strand.
TCCTGTACAACTACAAAATGGATTGTACCGAGTTTTATCACTGTGTCCCAAAGAACAAAGACATGACCAAGAAGGCTGGAGGCAGTGAAAAATACCCTTTTCTCCAAGGACAGTCAATTCCATCAACAAGTGCTCAGTAATATTAAAGCTCATGTTAATATTAATTGATTAAAAGTTGAATGGCTGTAAAATTTTGTAAAATCGTAACACATTTCTTTATTACTGTATACGTTTATCGTATGTCATTAATTATACAGATAATCTAGATTATACCAATCTTTTGTATCCTCTTATTAGTTATAATAATCGGATTAACAAAATGTATCAACAAAACATTAATATTTAAAATTAAGAAACCTGAATACATGTGGAATGAGGTATCCATTGGCACACGGGTGAATGTGTCCCGGTTTTAACCGAAAATAATTTGGTCACCCTGCTCTAGTTCATCCTGTAATTCTATTTACATATGTTTTATATCATTTTTACGTCATTTTATCGATATTTTCCGGTTATTTTAGTAGTAATTTTACAGGTATTTTAGATCATACATAACTGAGCCCTAAAGTTACAGGTATTTTTTATATTCGTAAACTGAATGAATTCTCACTAGAGGCAACTGCCCCTCCCCCCCCTCCCCCGCCCCCCCTGCGGGCGCCCATACTAAATGTAATCGCGACGTACTTTGCAGACAGTATTCGCAATTATCACTGAATTCACCTGCAAAATTGTACTATTGTAGCCGGCCGCGGTGGTCTAGCGGTTCAGGCGCTCAGTCCGGAACCGCGCGACTACTACGGTCACAGGTTCGAATCATGCCTCGGGCGTGGATGTGTGTGATGTCCATAGGTTAGTTAGGTTTAAGTAGTTCTAAGTTCTAGGGGACTGATGACCACAGATGTTAAGTCCCATAGTGCTCAGAGCCATTTGAACCATTTTTTTGTACTATTGTAGGAGACGTAGTTGACGAGATATGACGTGATTAACAATGAGCTGCGTGAAGTTAAACTAGAGATAGGAGTGAAATACAAGATCTGTTCAAAAAACTTCCGGAACATTTATAATTTCGCGCCAATGGTGTATTCGAGCAAAATGTTGTTGGCATCCCTGCACACTCCTGAGTTTAATGTGTAACTGCCGGAAGTTTCATTGTTATATGAATGTTACTTATTGTTCAGTGCTGTAATCACTACGTTTACATTCGACACCTTTTCCGAAAGACGAAAACCGAATTTCGGAAACCGCTATTCGCTGCGTGTTTACATGTTAAAGATCTGAAGCGGATTTGCCGACCCAGCGAAATATGGCGCCGGGAAAACATGTTACGGTTTAGGATTTAGGCAAAAAAATGGTTCAAATGGCTCTGAGCACTATGGGACTTAACATCTGTGGTCATCAGTCCCCTACAACTTAGAACTACTTAAACCTAACTAACCTAAGGGCATCACACACATCCATGCAAGAGGCAGGATTCGAACCTGCGACCGTAGCAGTCGCGCGGCTCCGGATTGAGCGCCTAAAACCGCTAGACCACCGCGGCCGGCGGATTTAGGCAGCACAATCGCAATTTCTCTTCAGTTGACGACGTGTAAACAGCTTCAGACTAATATTTCAACTTATCCTTCACTATCCAAAAAGCCACTCCATATTAGCGGACATTTTTAAAAACAAGACGAAACTAGACAGTCAAAAAAAAAAAAAAGTTTACAATGGCTCTGAGCACTATGGGACTTAACGTCTGAGGTCATCAGTCCCCTAGCACTTAGGACTACTTAAACCTAACTAACCTAAGGACACCACACACATCTATGCCCGAGACAGGATTCGAACCTGCGACGTAGCGGTCGCGCTGTTCCAGACTGTAGTGCCTAGAACCGCTCGGCCACCCCGGCCGGCCCCTTGACAGCCCAAGCATGTTTTAAAACGGGTTGCGTTTACATGGAACCGAAAATCGATTACAGAATGTAAAACCGGCAACTAGAAGTGGATTTCAAGAAACGATTTTGAAGTGTTTACATGACCATACAGAAGCGGTATTGGGAAATGCGGTTTTGCGAGCCCTCTGTAAACAGGGTGACTTCAGTAGAACGTTTTGTTGCACAGTTTGCGATTTTCGAGATGGCAGAGTTAAAAGAGCAACTCGTCTGCTTTAAATTTTGCGTAACACTCAGGAAAGCCTTTACAGAGACGCACCAAGTGACGCAGGAAGGCTACGGCGATGAGTGCGTAAGCCGTACTCGGTGTTACGAATGGTACATACAGTTTAAAAATGGCCGGCCAGATGTTACAGATAATCCTCGTTCAAGACATTCTTCGACGTCTACCGACGACTCTCATGACAGGAAAGTCAACAAAATTGTGCGTGCCAATCAAAGATCGACTACCACGAGAGACCGCAAAAGAATGTACCATTTCAGTTGGGTAAAGTGTGAACGAAACGGCCTGAAATGTGACGAGACAACACATAGCTCTTACATCACCATAAAGCACACGCATGTTCATACCTCTTGGTTCGTGACTATTGCACAAAAAACGAAATCTCTGTGCTGTCTCGTCCTCCAAATTCTCCATATCTGGCCCCTACGAACTTTCTTTATTTCCAAAGTTGAAAATCCCGTCGAAAGGATGAAGATTTGTAACGATAGACGAGATAAAAGAAAATTCGCAGAGGGCGCTTCGCGTGATCCGGCTGCTTCCGGAAGTGGAAATGGCGTTGGGAGCAGGAGAGTATTTAGTAGGAGACCATGCACAATAAGTAAAAGGTAAGTGTAGAAAAATTTTATGGACAAAGTTCCGGAACTTTTAGTACAAACCTCGTTTGTGTACAAATATGCGTGACATTGTTAAATATATGTGAAATACAGGGTGTATGAAAAAGAACGCCCTAATACGAAACTTCCTGGCAGATTAAAACTATGTGCCAGACAAAGACTCGAACTTGGGACCTTTGCCTTTTGTGGGCAAGTGATCTACCATCTGAGCTACCCATGCACGACTCAGGACCTCTCCTCAGAGCTTTACTTCCGTCAGTACCTCGCAGGAGAGCTTATGTGAAGTTTGAAAGGTAGGAAACGAGATACTTACTCAAGTAAACCTGTGAAGACGTGTCGGGAATCGTGCTTGGGTAGCTCAGATGGTAGAGACCTTGCCCGGCGAAAGGCAGGGGCACCGCGTTCGAGTCTCGGTCGGGCACACAGTTTTAATCTGCCAGGAAATTTCATATCAGCACACACTCCGCTGCAGAGTGAACATCTCATTGCCGGTACGGTAGCTCAACGTGTTCGGCCAGAGAGGCGCTAGCACTCCGCAATTAAAAAAAAAAAAAAAAAAAAAAAAAAAAACTGAGTAACAGAAACTACGATCAACTTGTGCGATCAACTTGTGCGGACGTCCTGTGACGACCGCCCAGACCAAACGCAACTAACGATACTGAAAAAAAGAGAAATAAAAGTCTGCCCCTGCAAAAAAAAAAAAAAAAAAAAAAAAAAAAAAAAAAAAAAAAAAAAAAAAAAAAAAAAAAACCTGAGTGAATGGATCAACTTAAACGGACGTCATAGGACTTCCACCCCGAACAAATGGAACAAAATATAACGAAAAAATGAGGTTAACAAAAAAAAGAAAGAAAAAAGATGGTATAGCACTTGCCCATGAAAGATAAAGGTCCCGCGTTCGGGTCTCGGTCCGGCACACAGTTTTTGCCGTGGCGCGCACACCCACACAAACGCAACGGTCCGCTACCGCGACAGAGTTCAGCGGCACCTGCAACGTAGTACCGGCGCATTCCGCCAGCCGGCGCTAGAGGCGTTCCCGACAAACATTCAAACAGCCGCGAACTACGCACGCGCACTTGCGTTTTTCCGGCGCGGATGGTCACACCAAGATATCACCATCCACCAATCAGAGATCGCCAACGGCCGCCAATCATCACTCCGGAATCAGCGGAGGAAGACTGGAGCCGCCGTGTTAAATGGCCGGAAGAAAGGGAAACAGGCGTCTTTCGACCCGCCGCGGACTGCCACCCGGAAGATACCTCGACGCAGCTGGAACGTCCAGGTGCCACCACGTCTTTGCTACGCCAGCCAACGACCCTGGACTCTGCGCCCGTCTACTTCCTCGGCATCCGACGGAAAGTGTCGAGAGAAAACCCGACAAAGGAACGTAAATTCAGTTCAGTTGCTAAGATTTCAATTCAATAAGGTGGCATAATTATTTGGCTTGTTATAAAATTTAGGTAGGAGAAGAAGCCTTTTGTTTTTTGAAGGAAGTTGATCTTTTTGTAAAATTAAGCGGTGGCCTTGCTCCACTAATAAAAATTATTTGTTCGCACATGTGTGTTAATCTGTGGATATAACAGTTTTAATCTGCCAGGAAGTTTCATATCAGCGCACACTCCACTGCAGAGTGAAAATATCATTCTTAAGAACCCCCTAGTTTTAAGTATAACTTTAATGGAGAAATTAATGAAAAATTACGTCAATGAGTATATATCATGAAAGAGAAGTCCTTCAAGTTTTGTTTAATGTTGGTAGAGTCAACGTGGGATCCATTTGTTGCCCTGCACACTTAGAGGCGATATTCCACTTCCCGCCACGTATTCACCAACATTTCAGGTGTAGCTGTCCCAACCGCCACGACGATTCTTTTCCGTAAATGATTGATGTCTCTGATCTTTTAACCGCACACAACATTTTTTTATGTGGGCCCAAAAGAAAAAGTCCAATGGGGTTAAATTTGGGCTTCGAGGTGGCCAAGGTATTGGGCCAGCCCTGCCTATCCACCTTCCTGGAAGGCGAGTGTCAAGAGCCTTTTACTCTACACAACATTTTTTATGTGGTTCCAAAAGACAAAGTCCAGTGGGGTTAAATCTGGGCTTCGTGGTGGCCAAGCTATTGGGCCAGCCCTGCCTATCCACCTTCCTGGAAGGCGAGTGTCAAGAGCCTTTTACTGTACACAACATTTTTTATGTGGTCCCAAAAGAAAAAGTCCAGTGGGGTTAAATCTGGGCTTCGTGGTGGCCAAGGTATTGGGCCAGCCCTGCCTATCCACCTTCCTGGAAAACGAGTGTCAAGAGCCTTTTACTCTACACAACATTTTTTATGTGGTCCCAAAAGACAAAGTCCAGTGGGGTTAAATTTGGGCTTCGTGGTGGCCAAGGTATTGGGCCAGCCCTGCCTATCCACCTTCCTGGAAGGCGAGTGTCAAGAGCCTTTTACTGTACACAACATTTTTTATGTGGTCCCAAAAGAAAAAGTCCAGTGGGGTTAAATCTGGGCTTCGTGGTGGCCAAGGTATTGGGCCAGCCCTGCCTATCCACCTTCCTGGAAGGCGAGTGTCAAGAGCCTTTTACTCTACACAACATTTTTTATGTGGTCCCAAAAGAAAAAGTCCAGTGGGGTTAAATCTGGGCTTCGTGGTGGCCAAGGTATTGGGCCAGCCCTGCCTATCCACCTTCCTGGAATACGAGTGTCAAGAGCCTTTTACTGTACACAACATTTTTTATGTGGTCCCAAAAGAAAAAGTCCAGTGGGGTTAAATCTGGGCTTCGTGGTGGCCAAGGTATTGGGCCAGCCCTGCCTATCCACCTTCCTGGAAGGCGAGTGTCAAGAGCCTTTTACTCTACACAACATTTTTTATGTGGTCCCAAAAGAAAAAGTCCAGTGGGGTTAAATCAGGGCTTCGAGGTGGCCAAGGTATTGGGCCAGCCCTGCCTATCCACCTTCCTGGAATACGAGTGTCAAGAGCCTTTTACTGTACACAACATTTTTTATGTGGTCCCAAAAGAAAAAGTCCGGGGGGGTTAAATCTGGGCTTCGTGGTGGCCAAGGTATTGGGCCAGCCCTGCCTATCCACCTTCCTGGAAGGCGAGTGTCAAGAGCCTTTTACTCTACACAACATTTTTTATGTGGTCCCAAAAGAAAAAGTCCAGTGGGGTTAAATCTGGGCTTCGTGGTGGCCAAGGTATTGGGCCAGCCCTGCCTATCCACCTTCCTGGAAGGCGAGTGTCAAGAGCCTTTTACTCTACACAACATTTTTTATGTGGTCCCAAAAGAAAAAGTCCAGTGGGGTTAAATCTGGGCTTCGTGGTGGCCAAGGTATTGGGCCAGCCCTGCCTATCCACCTTCCTGGAAGGCGAGTGTCAAGAGCCTTTTACTCTACACAACATTTTTTATGTGGTCCCAAAAGAAAAAGTCCAGTGGGGTTAAATCTGGGCTTCGTGGTGGCCAAGGTATTGGGCCAGCCCTGCCTATCCACCTTCCTGGAATACGAGTTTCAAGAGCCTTTTACTGTACACAACATTTTTTATGTGGTCCCAAAAGAAAAAGTCCAGTGGGGTTAAATCTGGGCTTCGTGGTGGCCAAGGTATTGGGCCAGCCCTGCCTATCCACCTTCCTGGAAGGCGAGTGTCAAGAGCCTTTTACTCTACACAACATTTTTTATGTGGTCCCAAAAGAAAAAGTCCAGTGGGGTTAAATCAGGGCTTCGAGGTGGCCAAGGTATTGGGCCAGCCCTGCCTATCCACCTTCCTGGAATACGAGTGTCAAGAGCCTTTTACTGTACACAACATTTTTTATGTGGTCCCAAAAGAAAAAGTCCAGTGGGGTTAAATCTGGGCTTCATGGTGGCCAAGGTATTGGGCCAGCCCTGCCTATCCACCTTCCTGGAAGGCGAGTGTCAAGAGCCTTTTACTGTACACAACATTTTTTATGTGGTCCCAAAAGAAAAAGTCCAGTGGGGTTAAATCTGGGCTTCGTGGTGGCCAAGGTATTGGGCCAGCCCTGCCTATCCACCTTCCTGGAATGCGAGTGTCAAGAGCCTTTTACTGTACACAACATTTTTTATGTGGTCCCAAAAGAAAAAGTCCAGTGGGGTTAAATCTGTGCTTCGAGGTGGCCAAGGTATTGGGCCAGCCCTGCCTATCCACCTTCCTGGAAGGCGAGTGTCAAGAGCCTTTTACTGTACACAACATTTTTTATGTGGTCCCAAAAGAAAAAGTCCAGTGGGGTTAAATCTGGGCTTCGTGGTGGCCAAGGTATTGGGCCAGCCCTGCCTATCCACCTTCCTGGAAGGCGAGTATCAAGAGCCTTTTACTGTACACAACATTTTTTATGTGGTCCCAAAAGAAAAAGTCCAGTGGGGTTAAATCTGGGCTTCGTGGTGGCCAAGGTATTGGGCCAGCCCTGCCTATCCACCTTCCTGGAAGGCGAGTGTCAAGAGCCTTTTACTGTACACAACATTTTTTTATGCGGGCCCAAAAGAAAAAGTCCAGTGGGGTTAAATCTGGGCTTCGTGGTGGCCAAGGTATTGGGCCAGCCCTGCCTATCCACCTTCCTGGAATACGAGTGTCAAGAGCCTTTTACTGTACACAACATTTTTTATGTGGTCCCAAAAGAAAAAGTCCAGTGGGGTTAAATCTGGGCTTCGTGGTGGCCAAGGTATTGGGCCAGCCCTGCCTATCCACCTTCCTGGAAGGCGAGTGTCAAGAACCTTTTACTGTACACAACATTTTTTATGTGGTCCCAAAAGAAAAAGTCCAGTGGGGTTTAATCTGGGCTTCGAGGTGGCCAAGGTATTGGGCCAGCCCTGCCTATCCACCTTCCTGGAATACGAGTGTCAAGAGCCTTTTACTGTACACAACATTTTTTATGTGGTCCCAAAAGGAAAAGTCCAGTGGGGTTAAATCTGGGCTTCGTGGTGGCCAAGGTATTGGGCCAGCCCTGCCTATCCACCTTCCTGGAATATGAGTGTCAAGAGCCTTTTACTGTACACAACATTTTTTATGTGGTCCCAAAAGAAAAAGTCCAGTGGGGTTAAATCTGGGCTTCGTGGTGGCCAAGGTATTGGGCCAGCCCTGCCTATCCACCTTCCTGGAAAACGAGTGTCAAGAGCCTTTTACTCTACACAACATTTTTTATGTGGTCCCAAAAGACAAAGTCCAGTGGGGTTAAATTTGGGCTTCGTGGTGGCCTAGGTATTGGGCCAGCCCTGCCTATCCACCTTCCTGGAAGGCGAGTGTCAAGAGCCTTTTACTGTACACAACATTTTTTATGTGGTCCCAAAAGAAAAAGTCCAGTGGGGTTAAATCTGGGCTTCGTGGTGGCCAAGGTATTGGGCCAGCCCTGCCTATCCATCTTCCTGGAATACGAGTGTCAAGAGCCTTTTACTGTACACAACATTTTTTATGTAGTCCCAAAAGAAAAAGTCCAGTGGGGTTAAATCTGGGCTTCGTGGTGGCCAAGGTGTTGGGCCAGCCCTGCCTATCCACCTTCCTGGAAAGCGAGCGTCAAGAACCGCCTGCACATGATTACTGTAATGAGGTGGGGCGCCATCTTGTTGGATAAACACAAGCCCCTTTTCCGCCTCAATATCGTCCATTTGTGGAAAGACGTACTCTGTCAACATGTCGCAGTAAATGACCCCGTTTATTTTTTTTCTACAAAAATGAAAGGACCAATCACACGACCTTCCATCAAACTGCACCAGTCATTAACTTTGGGGGAGTCACATTGATGCTGAATAACTTCATGTGGATGCTCTGTTGTGTATGTCCCCTTCCCCCTGCCCGCCTTTCCTCCCAAATTCTGCAGTTATGATGATGAACTGTTCCACTGACGTGAAATGTAGCCTCATACCAAAAGAGATTTTTTTTTAATTGACATCATCATCAATTCTGTGTAGAAAGTGTGGTGTGCGTACTGTAAGACCTTCAGTACACAGACCATCAGATTATTTGACTTGTCGCTCTAAAGAAGTAGGCGAGTGTCAGCAATATGTCTCGTTGTCTTTTCGTGGCGTGTTTATCTTCTGCCGTTAGGTCAGACGATACTAATACCACTTGCACAATTAGAGTAGCCGATTGACGGTGACCAACTTTAAACAGAACTTGATTAATTTTCACACACATTAATCAAAATAATAACAAGCACAAAATTACTTAACTTGGCTCTGGATGCTATTTACAATTAACAATCTGAAGTTCCTTTGGTCTTCGTACGTTAATCTTATTCTCACTAATCTCTGATACTTGACAAAGTGTCTATTCATTTACCTTCAAGGCTATGTACAGGAATATGGTAATCTTATTAGGCGCAGACTGAAACTTGACTACAGACTAATGCAGACTAATGCAGGCAAATGCAGACTGGTACAGACTGGTGCAGACAAATGCAGACTGACTAATCGGAGGTCTGTACACTCGTTATAATACCTCGCACATTCAGGTATCACTGCGCAAGTGTGATCCGCGAGGAGAACAGGTTCTACGTTAGCAGCGATCTCATTGGCTGCGTTACATATTAATACGCGGATAGGCGGAAGCAGAATTTGGTCCGTCTCTAAGGCAGCGCCACCTCGTAGTGCGGAGACGGACGAGCGCTGCGCCTGCGCTGTTGTGCTTAGCGGGGCGCGCTCTAGTGGGAAAGTTGTGTACGCGCTGACTACGCGGAACTATGTACACAACAGAAAGTCAACAGCAAACTCATACCTTTCGAATTTATCAGTAGTTTATACTTCATGTAACAATTGTAATTTGTAGGCATACAATTTGTCTTTTACCCACAACATCACACGCAATACCTTTGGCGTTCGCAGCTAGTGGTCTTGTGGTCGCGTTCTCGAACACAGGGTCCCTGGTTTGATTCCCGGCGGGGTCAGGGATATTCACCTGCCTCGAGATGACTGGGTGTTTGTGTTGTCCTCATCATTTCATCATCATTGAGCAGGCGCTGATAACTGTGCTGTTGAGCACCCCACAAACCAAACATCATCATCATTATCATCAACAATACCTTTAGGCACTCCTAATTGTAGACTACGTCTGGCCAATGACTTCTTCGGCCTCTGAACATACGAAACACAGATCTGTTCATCAGTATCTTCAGAAGTTCTCGGTCTATCAAGTGATTTTGCTTTTAAAACACCACTGGTTTCTTTGAAAGACATTAGCCAATGACAGATAGTTTTTGTTGTAGGTGGTTCACCACCATACTGACCTCTAAAATTATGTTGCACTGTTATAACTGACTCAGTTTTCAAAAGCCAAATAACACACTGCACCGTCTGTAGCGGAGTACACATTGTTGGTGAGTTGCTCCACACTGCACTGCACGCACACCTGGAATGAACTGACAGAACAGAGGAAAAAAAAACAGCACTGGTGCCGTCTCAAGGTCAACCAGACCTACCAACTGCAGGGGAGCCAAACTTGGAGGGTTGATGAATCAAACGCCCACAAAAAACGGTTCAAATGGCTCTGAGCACTATGGGACTAGACTTCTGAGGACATCAGTCCCTAAGAACTTAGAACTACTTAAACCTAACTAAACTAAGGACATCACACACATCCGTGCCCGAGGCAGGATTCGAACCTGCGACCGTAGCGGTCGCGCGGTTCCAGACTGTAGCGCCTACAACCGCTCGGCCACTCCTTCTGGCTTCAAACACCACAAACTAGAATAGTTTATGCCATTTTATACAGATATAGGACACATTGAAACTAGGGAGTTCCTTTTCAGAAACACTGTATAAAGAGTGTTACAAATGGGTACAGCCAAACTTTCAGCAAACAATCCTCACACACAACGAAAGAAAATATGTTATGTGGACATGTGTCCGGAAACGCTTACTTTCCATGTTAGAGCTCATTTTATTACTTTTCTTCAAAGCACATTAATCATGAAATGGAAACACACTGCAACAGAACGTACCAGCGTGACTTCAAACACTTTGTTACAGGAAATGTTCAAAACGTCCTCCGTTAGCGAGGATACATGTATCCACTTTCCGTCGCATGGAATCCCTGATGCGCTGATGCAGCCCTGGAGAATGGCGTATTGTATCACAGCCGTCCACAATACGAGCACGAAGAGTCTCTACATTTGGTACCGGGGTTGCGTAGACAAGAGCTTTCAAATGCCCCTATAAATGAAAGTCGAGAGGGTTGAGGTCAGGAGAGCGTGGAGGCCACGGGATTGGTCCGCCTCTACCAATCCATCGGTCACCGAATCTATTGTTGAGAAGCATACGAACACTTCAACTGAAATGTGTAGGAGCTCCATCGTGCATGAACCACATGTTGTGTCGCACTTGTAAACGCACATGTTCTAGCAGCACAGGTAGAGTATCCCGTATGAAATCATGATAACGTGCTCCATTGAGCGTAGGTGAAAGAACTTGGGGCCCAATCGAGACATCACCAACAATGCCTGTCCAAACGTTCACAGGAAATCTGTGTTGATGACGTGATTGCACAATTGCGTGCGGATTCTCGTCAGCCCACACATGTCGATTGTGAAAATTTACAATTTGATCACGTTGGAATGAAGCCTCATCCGTAAAGAGAACATTTGTACTGAAATGAGGATTGACACATTGTCGGATGAACCATTCGCAGAAGTGTACCCGAGGAGGCCAATCAGCTGCTGATAGTGCATGCACACGCTGTACACGGTACGGAAACAACTGGTTCTCCCGTAGCACTCTCCATACAGTGGCGTGGTCAACGTTACCTTGTACAGCAGCAACTTCTCTGACGCTGACATTAGGGTTATCGTCAACTGCACGAAGAATTGCCTCGTCCATTGCAGGTGTCCTCGTCGTTCTAGGTCTTCCCCAGTCGCGAGTCATAGGCTGGAATGTTCCGTGCTCCCTAAGACGCCGCTTCGAACGTCTTCCTGTCGGGACACCTTCGTTCTGGAAATCTGTCTCGATACAAACGTACCGCGCCACGGCTATTGCCCCGTGCTAATCCATACATCAAATGGGCATCTGCCAACCCCGCATTTGTAAACATTGCACTGACTGCAGAACCACGTTCGTGATGAACACTAACCTGTTGATGCTACGTACTGATGTGCTTGATGATAGTACTGTAGAGCAATGAGTCGCATGTCAACACAAGCACCGAAGTCAACATTACCTTCCTTCAATTGGGCCGACTGGCGGTGAATCGAGGAAGTACATTACATACTGACGAAACTAAAATGAGCTCTAACATGGAAATTAAGCGTTTCCGGACACATGTCCACATAACATCTTTTCTTTATTTGTGTGTGGGGAACGTTTCCTGAAAGTTTGGCCGTGCCTTTATGTAACACCCTGTATATGGCAAGCATGTATGCGGGCAAAACTACAGACAAAAAATTCCTCCTAAACCCCTGGATTGATTTCAGCCAAATTTAGTACACATATTGTTTACTGTCTGGAAAGAAATACCTTGGGGTTAAGAATCAGCCACCTCCCACTGCAGTGGGGCGGTGGTTAGATGGAGAGAGAACGGTGGGGGGGAGGGGGGGGGGAGAGATGGACAGACAGAGGTGAAAGGAGGATATAGACCCACAGATCTGGTGGAAGAGAAGATGGGCAGAGAGAGGGGGAGGGAGAAATGGACAAAGAAAAGGGAAAGGAGGAGACAAAGTGATGGGGGTGGAGATGATACATAAATGGGGAGGAGGAGATGGACCAATAGAACTGGAATAAATACATAGCCAGGCAGAACTAGGTACTCAGCTAGTTGTGCATAAAGTTTGTTGGAAGTCGCTAAGTGCACTCATTCTCAAATACACAGAAGAGCCACAGAAACTGGTACACCTGCCTAATATCCTGTAGGGCCCCAGCGAGCATGCAGAAGTGCCGCAACACGACGTTGCATGGACTCGACTAATGTCTGAAATAGTGCTGGAGGGAGCTGACACCATGAATCCTTCAGGGCTCTCCATAAATCCGTAATACGAGGGGATGGAGATCTCTTCTGAAGAGCACGTTGCAAGGCATCCTAGATATGCTCAATAATGTTCATGTCTGGGGAGTTTGATGGCCAGCGGAAGTGTTAAAAGTGTCCCCAGATGGCTCCTGGAGCCACTCTGTAGCAATTCTGGATGTGTGGAGTGTCGCAATGTCCTGCTGGAATCGTCCAAGTCTGTCAGAATGCACAATGGACATGAATTGATGCAGGTGATCAGACAAGATGTTTTCGTACGTGTCACCTGTCAGAGTCGTATATAGACTCCAGCTGCACACGCCCCACACCATTACAGAGCCACTACCAACTTGTACACTCCCCTGCTGACAGGCAGGGTCCATGGATTCATGAGGTTGTCTCCATACGTCCATCCGCTCGATACGATTTGAAACGAGAGTCGTCCAACCAGGCAACATGTTTCCAGTCATCAGCAGTCAAATGTCAGTGTTGACGGGCCCAGGCGAGGCATAAAGCTTTGTGTCGTCCAGTCATCAAGAGTACACGAGTGGGACTATGACTCGAAAGCCCATATCGATGATGTTCGTTGAAAGGTTCGCAGGCTGACACTTGTTGATGGCCCAGTATTGAAATTTGCAGCAATATGCGGAAGGGCTGCACTTCTGTCACGTTGAACAATTATCTTCTGTCATCGCTGGTCCCATTGTTGCAGGATCTTTTTCCGGCAGAAGCGATGTCGGAGATTTGATGTTTTACCGGATTCCTGGTATTCACGGTCCACCACGGAGATGCTATGTCCCATCACTCGTGCGCCGACTATAAAGCAACGGTCAAACTCACTTAAATATTGATAACCTGCCATTCATTGTAGCAGCAGTAATCGATCTGACAACTGCGGCAGAAACATTTTGTCTTATACAGGAGTTGCCAACTGCAGCGCCGTGTTCTGCCTGTTTAGGTATCTCTGTACAGTAGAGTCCTGTTAATCCGAACTACACTACTGGCCATTAAAATTGCTACACCAAGAAGAAATGCAGATGATAAACGGTTATTCATTGGACAAATATATTATGTACAGGTACAGCTGCCCATGCAGCTTCAACACGATACCACAGTTCATCAAGAGTAGTGACTGGCGTATTGTGACGAACCAGTCACTCGGCCACCATTGACCAGACGTTTTCAATTGGTGAGAGATCTGGAGAATGTGCTGGCCAGGGCAGCAGTCGAACATTTTCTGTATCCAGAAAGGACCGTACAGGACCTGCAACATGCAGTCGTGCATTATCCTGCTGAAATCTAGGGTTTCGCAGGGATGGAGTGAAGCGTAGACCCACGGGCCGTAATACATCTGAAATGCAACGTCCACTGTTCAAAGTGCCGTAAATGCGAACAAGAGGTGACCGAAACGTGTAACCAACCCCATACCATCACGCCGGGTGATACGCCAGTATGGCGATGACGAATACACGTTTCCAATGTGCGTTCACCGCGATGTCGCCAAACAGGCATGCGACCATTAGGATGCTGTAAATAGAACCTGGATTCATCCGAAAAAGGACGTTTTGCCATTCGTGCACCCAGGTTCGTCGTTGAGTACACCATCGCAGGCGCTCCTGTCTGTTATGCAGCGTCAAGGGTAACCTCAGCCGTGGTCTCCGAACTGATAGTCCATGCTTCTGGAAACGTCGTCGAACTATTCGTGCCGATGGTTCTTGTTTTGCAAACGTCCCCATCTGTTGGCTCAGGGATCGAGACGTGGCTGCACGATCCGTTACAGCCATGCGGATACGGTTCCTGTCATCTCGACTGCTAGTGATACGAGGCCGTTGGGATCCAGCACGGCGTTCCGTATTACCCTCATGAACCCACCGATTCCATATTCTGCTAACAGTCATTGGATCTCGACCAACGCGAGCAGCAATGTCGCGATACGATAAACCGCAATCGCGATAGGCTACAATCCGACCTTTATCAAAGTCGGAAACGCGATGGTACGCATTTCCCCTGCTTACACGAGGCATCACAACAACATTTCACCAGGCAACGCCGGTCAACTGCTGTTTGTGTATGAGAAATTGGTTGGAAATTTTCCTCATGTCAGCACGTTGTAGGTGTCGCCACCGGCGCCAGCCTTGTGTGAATGCTCTGAAAAGCTAATCATTTGCATATCACAGCATCTTCTTCCGGTCGGTTAAATTTTGCGCCCTTAGCACGTCATGTTCGTGGTGTAGCAATTTTAATGGCCAGTAGTGTATGTCGCTAATCGCAGAAGTTGCTGCAGTTTATAGTACAATCAGTAATTTCATAAAAGGCAACAAGCTATTTCATACTAGCACTAACAGTTCCTTATACTAAGAATAGACGCGAGTATAGTGTTAAAGCAGAACATCCCCCCACTCTTTGATATATTAAAAAAATTTAAATAAATAGCACTAAAGTGCCTCTAGAGGATACAAGGTGAAAGCAGTACACTGGGAGCTGAGGTTAAAAATCAGTTAAAGGAAACATCTACAAATAAACTATGAATCCCTAATGGTTGGGAGAAAGCTGGTGCAGTACAGTTACTTAAATCAGAAACAGTAATAAGCAAGATGTTATGAGGGAAAGGGTACAGTTTTGAATGAGAATACAGGCCGCAAAATACGCAAGAGTTCAACTGCTCGTTCCAACAGGCGGCCTGAATTACTGTGCTCAGGCCAATCCCCCGCGCCCCGACACAAGTTACAAGCATCAAGCCGGTGCTGGAACCACGCGACCGCTACGGTCGCAGGTTCGAATCCTGCCTCGGGCATGGATCTGTGTGATGTCCTTAGGTCAGTTAGGTTTAAGTAGTTCTAAGTTCTAGGGGACTGATGACCTCAGAATTTAAGTCCCATACTGCTCGGAGCCATTTGAACCATTTTTACTAATTCTTCTGTTGTTTTCTCTCTGATGGGATTTATTGTAGCACTGGTATCACCTGAAAAAAGTATCAATTTTGCTTGTTGAAGGTTAAATAGATGTTCATTCACAAATATAAGGAATATGAGTGGACCCAGAACTGAATTGTGCGGGACTACCTTTGTGATTTTACCCTAGTAACTAAAATTTTCTTCGTTTCCGACATTGTGTGAATTATCCAGCAGATCCTTTTGCATTCTGTTTGTCAAGTACGATTCATTCCAGATGTTTGTAAAGCCATCAGCTCCACAGAACTGGAGCTTTTCAAAGATCTAGAGATCTTGATCTAAACAATCGAAAGTCTTGGAGACAACACCAAAAATATGTTGATATATTATGATTGAAAGGTTGCACCTTGATGAGCGAGTGTATAAATAGCATTTGCGGTCTTGCAACCTTTCTGGAATTCAAATTGTGATATACTAAGAAAATTTTTCCACTTCAGTGTGCGATTACTTTTGAGTACGTACTTTTTCGAATACTTTGGAAAATGATGTCAGTAAGGAATTGGCCAATAATTGTGTTAGTCTGTCTCGCCACCTTTCTAATGAAGCAGCTTAACAACTGCATATTTTAACCTGTCTGGAAAAATTCCCTACGCATTGCGTATATTGCACCGAGCGAGATGGCGCAGTCGTTAGCACACTGGACTCGCATTCGGGAGGATGACGGTTCAAACCTGCGTCGGGCCATCCTAATTTAGGTTTTCCATGATTTCCCTAAATCGCCCCAGCCAAATGCCATTTTGAATCAAGCCGCTGCTAAACATCGACAGGTCCGCGCGTTCGTAAGGCGTACAGAAGTAGGCTGCAAGCTGAGGCAAGTTAGTGCTGTTAACAAAAGGCAATAAATAAGCGAGGGCCAAAGAGGCGGTTTTTACAATTCCAAAGAAGCCCTTACAAGAACATACCAAAGAGTAGCACCTTATCTTTCCCTCTCGTAACAAAGGTCTCTATCCAAGAAAAGAGAACATGAGAGTCAAACGCAGCCTCAAGCTTTAATCAACTGTGTAGTCACAATGACAATCAGAGGCTCAGCGACAAATACGTCCGATAACTCCAAGGCGTTTGTTGCTGTACATTACAAAAAGGCAAGAAGGACCGAGCATACCTCGACAGAACTAGAATTAAACAGATTCTCACGCCCATTAACTGCTTACGCAACGCTTTAAGCAAGGAAATCTGCACTGAAGCGCCAAAAAGCTGGTATAGGCATGCGTATTCAAATACAGAGACATGTAAACAGGAAGAATGCGGCACTGCGGTCGGCAACGCCTATATAAGACAAGTGTCTGGCGCAGTTGTTAGATCGGTTACTGCTGCTACAATGGCAGTTTATCGAGATTTAACTGAGTTTGAATGTGGTGTTATAGTCGGCGGACGAGCGATAGGACACAGCAACTCGGAGGTAACGATGAAGTGGCGATTTTCCCGTACAACCGTTTCATGAGTGTACCATGAATATCAGGAATTCGGTGAAACATCAAAACTCCGACATCACTGCGGCCGGAAAAAGACACTGCAACAATGGCACCAATGACGACTGAAGAGAATCGTTCTGCGTGACAGAAGTGCAACCCTTCCGCATATTGCTGCAGATTTCAATGCTGCGCCATCAACAAGTGTCAGCGTGCGAACCGTTCTACTGAACATCGTGGATGTGGGGTTTCGGAGCTGAAGCCCCACTCGTGTACCCTTGATGACTGCACGACACAAAGCTTTACACCTCAGCTAGGCCCGCCAACACCGACATTGGACTGTTGATGACTGGAAACATGTTGCCTGGTTGGACGAGTCTCGTTTCAAATTGTATCGAGTGGATGGACGTGTACGGGTATGGAGACAACCTCATGAATCCATGGAGCCTGCATGTAAGCAGGGGACTGTTCAAGTTGGTGGACGCCCTGTAATGGTGTGGGGTGTGTGCAGTTGGAATGATATGGGACCCCTGATATGTCTAGATATGATTCTGACAGGTGACACGCCGGGCAGTGTGGCCGAACGGTTCTAGCCGCTTCAGTCTGGAACCGTCGCAGGTTCGAATCCTGCCTCGGGCATGGATTTGTGTGGTGTCCTTAGGTTAGTTAGGTTCAAGTAGTTCTAAGTTCTAGGGGCTGATGACTTCAGATGTTGTTAAGTCCCATAGTGCTCAGAGCCATTTCAACCATTTGAACAGGTGAGACGTATGTAAGCATCCATTCATGTCCATTGTGCATTCCGACGGACTTGGGAAATTCCAGCAGGACAATGCGACACCCCACACGTCCAGAGGTGCTACAGACTGGCTCCAAGAACACTCTTCTGAGGGATCTCTGGCCATCGTACTCCCAAAACACGGACATTATTGAGCATATCTGAGATGCCTTGCAGCGTGCTGTTCAGAAGAGACCTTCACAGCCTCGTTCTGTTACGGATTTATGGACAGCTCTGCAGGATTCGTGGTGCCAGTTCCCTCCAGCACTACTTCAGACATTAATTGAGTCCATGCCACGTCGTGTTGCGGCACTTCTGCTTCGTGGCGGGGGCCCTACACGATATTAGGCAGGTGTACCAGTTTCTTCTGCTCTTCGGTGTACACTCCTGGAAATTGAAATAAGAACACCGTGAATTCATTGTCCCAGGAAGGGGAAACTTTATTGACACATTCCTGGGGTCAGATACATCACATGATCACACTGACAGAACCACAGGCACATAGACACAGGCAACAGAGCATGCACAATGTCGGCACTAGTACAGTGTATATCCACCTTTCGCAGCAATGCAGGCTACTATTCTCCCATGGAGACGATCGTAGAGATGCTGGATGTAGTCCTGTGGAACGGCTTGCCATGCCATTTCCACCTGGCGCCTCAGTTGGACCAGCGTTCGTGCTGGACGTGCAGACCGCGTGAGACGACGCTTCATCCAGTCCCAAACATGCTCAATGGGGGACAGATCCGGAGATCTTGCTGGCCAGGGTAGTTGACTTACACCTTCTAGAGCACGTTGGGTGGCACGGGATACATGCGGACGTGCATTGTCCTGTTGGAACAGCAAGTTCCCTTGCCGGTCTAGGAATGGTAGAACGATGGGTTCGATGACGGTTTGGATGTACCGTGCACTATTCAGTGTCCCCTCGACGATCACCAGTGGTGTACGGCCAGTGTAGGAGATCGCTCCCCACACCATGATGCCGGGTGTTGGCCCTGTGTGCCTCGGTCGTATGCAGTCCTGATTGTGGCGCTCACCTGCACGGCGCCAAACACGCATACGACCATCATTGGCACCAAGGCAGAAGCGACTCTCATCGCTGAAGACGACACGTCTCCATTCGTCCCTCCATTCACGCCTGTCGCGACACCACTGGAGGCGGGGTGCACGATGTTGGGGCGTGAGCGGAAGACGGCCTAACGGTGTGCGGGACCGTAGCCCAGCTTCATGGAGACGGTTGCGAATGGTCCTCGCCGATACCCCAGGAGCAACAGTGTCCGTAATTTGCTGGGAAGTGGCGGTGCGGTCCCCTACGGCACTGCGTAGGATCCTACGGTCTTGGCGTGCATCCGTGCGTCGCTGCGGTCCGGTCCCAGGTCGACGGGCACGTGCACCTTCCGCCGACCACTGGCGACAACATCGATGTACTGTGGAGACCTCACGCCCCACGTGTTGAGCAATTCGGCGGTACGTTCACCCGGCCTCCCGCATGCCCACTATACGCCCTCGCTCAAAGTCCGTCAACTGCACATACGGTTCACGTCCACGCTGTCGCGGCATGCTACCAGTGTTAAAGACTGCGATGGAGCTCCGTATGCCACGGCAAACTGGCTGACACTGACGGCGGCGGTGCACAAATGCTGCGCAGCTAGCGCCATTCGACGGCCAACACCGCGGTTCCTGGTGTGTCCGCTGTGCCGTGCGTGTGATCATTGCTTGTACAGCCCTCTCGCAGTGTCCGGAGCAAGTATGGTGGGTCTGACACACCGGTGTCAATGCGTTCTTTTTTCCATTTCCAGGAGTGTATAACACAATTTGCATACATAGAAGTCATTCAATGTTTTAAGTCCGCTTCCCCACAAATAGAATAAAAAAGGAACCGCTAAATTAATTTGTAGCAGAAAATACAACTACTAAATTTAATTGACTTCAAACTCATGGGTAATTAAACATTTCAGTTCAGTCAGTAGCCGTCCACAGGGAAACTCTGGCGCAGTTGTACCACAAAATTGTTTAAAGAATACTATCGAACTAAACTTCGATTAACAGCGCTCTTATTAAAAAAGAAGGCAAGCCTCAAAGTAATCACCAACACAATAAAAATACAAATAACGTTACTTAAACAACTGCCTTTGGCCACTGTAACGGGACTTATGCGACCAAATTACACTTGCAATACATAACCCAGAAAACTGCCATAGAGGGGCACTGAAAGGCACAAATGAACAATTAATAAAAAATAACAATAAATAAAAAACGGCGCTGAATCAGTAATCATGAGCCGTGGTAGAAATTGCTGTTTTGAAGCGCGCGCCGCAGCGCGTAGTGTGGAGCAGTCGCCCTCCGTTTCTGGCGGTGGCGCCGCTGCGGCAATCGCAGCTTTGGTGTCTCCCTCTGGTAGGAAAGGGGAAAGGTTGCCTGTTCACGTGCATTTAAGGGCGCTATGAGCTCGACTGTTGGTGAGTCTGAGTCGGTCAGTCGGAGTGAGTTTGGCGTCAGTCTGTCAGTCTCGGCGAGTCTGGTCAGTTGCCCATCCGGATCAGTGTGGGGCAGTCAGTGTCTGTCTGTCGTCCGGAGTGCCAGTATGTGTTAGGCCGACAGTCTCCTCGAGTTTGCTCAGGCAATGGTCATTGGCGGTTGGATCGATCGGTTGGTCGGTCGCGCACTGAGACACGAGATGACTTGTCCGCCTTGAGCGTCGGCGCACGTGAGGTCGCCACGTGAGTCCAGTGGGCCGCGCCGTATAGCGAGGGGTAGTGGCTTCGCGGCCGACACGAGAGCAACAGGAGTCAACCCACGACGTCGGTCTGGCCGGGGCGAGCTGCGACGCCGTGAGACGGGAGATCGGCGCGCCTTCTTGCGTCCGCTGAAGCGGCTGGCAGCGGACGGTTCGGGAGAGCGTTTAGGGGGTGCTGCGCCAGGTCTTCTCCAGAAATCGCAGTTTATTAGAAGTTAAGTGATTGGTAATATCTTGTTTGATTTACTCTTGTTAAATTCTACTTGTTTTCTTGGTGAGGTCACCAGCCGTTTTGCTTTGGGGTCGTCCCACCATTCTTCTCCGTTTGCCCACCTGCGGGAAGGTGGTTGTTTATAAATTGGGTGGTCCGTTTTTCCCTTGTGGAGTAGGGGCGGGTTAGAGCAACCGGCGGTTCGGGTTGTTCGGTAATCTCCCTATCAATCTACCGTACGTTAGTAGGTGCCTCTGTCATGTTTGTCGGATTTGGTGTGTTAACGAATTTATTGCTTGGAGTGTAACGACCTAATACCTGAAATATGTTTTGATCTTTGGAAACTTTGATATTATTCTCTATGGTCTCGAGAGGCGGTATCTGTGTACTGTAGAGCATCTTAACTATTGTTTGGCCAACCTTGTAGAACTTTATATAAGATTACATTTCATGGGCTTTTATTTAAATGATCATTTTGGTATATAAAGTTGCCAACCTTTCACCGTAAGACTTTCTTAGAAGTTAAAATCAAGTTGCACCCTCGGTGGCAAGGTTAATATTTGAATTGTTAGTGTTTTGTACCATTTCCACCCCTCCTACGGGCGGCGGGGGGGGGGGGGGGGATAGTTTGTGTGCTTGTGTAAATTGTTTAAAGTTATCTGGTGTGTTGCAGATTTGCACCAGTGTAGTCTTTCAGAGGCTGTTGTGAGCTGTCGTAACTACAACCGTGTCAAAAGGGAGTGGGAAGGTTCTCTGCCCGAAAGCTCACACGGTCAAAACTTGTTTCTTCCTGCCTCTGAATAAATTGTAACTTCCATGTTTAGAGGGTGCTTTCTGATTATAATTTTAGATCTGTTTCTTTTAAAAATGCTTTTAGGCACTATTAAAGTGAATAAAATTCCCATTTGTTAAAAGGAATTTGGTTATGATTTCATCAGTTACTCCCTGGCAACTACTTCCATGGTTACATAGTGTGATTAAATGTGTTAATGTTCTTGATGAATCGCTAGTAAATAAAATAAATTCTTAAGAATATTCTTTGAAAATAAATCATGGTTCAAATCACATTACATTCAGCCAGTAAGGAAGCCACCAAGACCAGGCAAAGCCAGACGCTCTCGTAGTACGACCACTGTACATGAAAGGGGCAAAAGCTGAAGGCAAGTTGAATATTGTCAGAGCAACATAAAATATCCGATCGCACACAGCACTGAATCGCCTGAATCACAAACCAACGGATGTCAAGAGGAATGGATTCACAGAACAGGACGCCGCCTCCCCAAAAACTGCAGCTGGCGACAGATGCCAAGGCCGTGACCAAAAGAAGCACCTGGGAAATATACCTGCCGCTGGTAGTCCGCGCTGCTGGTCGTTCTGGTCCGCAGAATCCTTGAACTTATTCTCAGTTCGAATATAATGTACTTCTTGAGACTGAGAAGCTTATGTCCACGAATCAGAATGTTTTTAGAAATCTTCACTCGAGCGAAACTCAACTTGCCCTTTTCTCACATGGTACACTGGAGTGCAACGGGCAGACACCATATTTCTAGATTTCCGGAAATCGTTTGATACGGTGCCCCACTGCAGGATGTGAACGAAGGAACAAGCTTATAGTACAAGTTCACAGACACGTGAGTGGCTCGAAGACTTCTTACGTAATAGGACCCTACGGAGAGTATTCATCAGACTAGGGTATCGTCAGGAGTGCCCACGAAAGTGTGATAGGATCGCTGTCGTGCTTTGTTTCTGATATAATTCATTAATCACTCTTCTATCCTTCCAGTCAAGTCCTATATTTTTCATAGTCCTAAAGAGCAATTCCCAGTTCACATTGTCAAAAGCTCTTTCTAATTGAATGAAGATGAGGTAAGTTCTTCTATTAATATCCATCCATCTCGTCAATAGCTCGAAGAAGGCCAAACCTGCTTCTCATGTTCCTCTGCTTTCTTTAAATCCAATGTGGTCTCCAATATACTTACCTAATTTTACTTTAGTCCTGTTTTTAGCCATTTTAACGAGTATTTAGGAGGTGTGTTACAACACTGATTGTGTTCTATAAATGGTGCAGTCAACTGCCCTTTCTATATTAGGTATGATAGTAGTTCTGCACTGTCTTAAGTCTTCTAACATGGTTCTT
Source organism: Schistocerca serialis cubense (assembly GCF_023864345.2). Lineage (NCBI taxonomy): Eukaryota > Metazoa > Arthropoda > Insecta > Orthoptera > Acrididae > Schistocerca > Schistocerca serialis. The sequence goes on from NC_064648.1 coordinate 145,288,106, forward strand.
CTTTAGTAACTGTCATTTGTTATTCTGAATAACTGGTCTTCAATGTTGTACCTAAATTTTTCAACGGTTCTACCGGGATGTAATCAACAGCAGTTGCTTTTCCTTCTTTGAGACTCCAAAGGGCATGTTCAAATTCATGTCTCGTGCCTGGAGGACCTTGCACTTCTCTTTCACATTCATTGATGTCTTCAGTTAGACTACTTTCATTCTTGAAGTCCTTATCATGGTACAGTTCTTCTACGTGTTCTTTTCAATTGGCGCATATCTTATCATTGTGTACCAATATTAGAGTACTTTAACAAATATTTAATCTGAAGTCAGTCATTCGCTCCAGATTCAAAAGATACTGTAGTGATCTTTGTTGACCTTTGATTCTATTGACAGCCTGCAGATAAAGTAATCTGAGAATTCGGTGTAAAGTCTAAATTAGCAAACCTAATTCATGAAAAACTTACAGACGCAGTATCTAAAGCGAAATTTATGGGAGAAGTATCTCAGCGCTTTGAAATAAACACAGGTATACGGCAAGTTGGTGGCACACTCCCGGTTCTTTTTAATTGTGCTGTAGAAAAGAAAGTGAGAATTTGGAATAAAAAGTTGAATGAGTATAAGATTTCACCTATAAGGTTGGAAAGAGGACACACAAATATGGGATTAAATTACCCCGCATATGAAGGTGACTTCGCCATTCTTTCTGCTTTAATACAAAATAATCTTTCAAAAGAAATAGCCAGTACAACTGGCTTAAGAATTTCTGCAGAAAAAAAACATTTTAAGTGACTGAAATTTCTGAAAACAGTTATTGGCCAAATGGAGAACGTTGGAGAATTTAAGTGTCTTGTGGAGATAATTTCTGCAGAAAAGTATCTCAGCGCTTTGAAATAAACACAGGTATACGGCAAGTTGGTGGCACACTTCTGCAGAAAAACATTTTAAGTGACTGAAATTTCTGAAAACAGTTATTGGCCAAATGGAGAACGTTGGAGAATTTAAGTGTCTTGTGGAGATAATCCAAGAAAAGGGTTTTAAAAAATCTGCTGTAGAAGAAGGGATACATAAAATGGGGAGAATGTGTGGTATAGTTAAGCAGTGTTATAATTAAAAAATGGTATCTAAGAATGCAAAAATAAGGCGTTATAGTACAGTACTGAAGCTAGAATGTCTATACACAAGTGAATGTCTAGCATTAAACTATAATTTAGATAAGGTAGAAATACTAGAAACGAGAATCGTTAAGAAAATATTATGCCCACGAAAATGTATTGAAGGTTGGACGTTACAAAACAGCAATTTTTAGAATACATAAAACAGTCAGAAGTAAAGAGAAAAAGAAGACTATTTTACATTTACATCGAATGCAAGGCAGTAAATTAACCAAATTAAGCGATATCTGTAAGAAAAAAGTCAACAAGTTGTACCAAGAAGTAGATAAAGGTTTAGAAAAAGATAATATGACAGCTAAAGAAACAACTAACAGAGAAGTGTTTAGGGGAAACGTGTTTAATATGGAATGATTCCACGGTAGGAGAGAACAAAAAAGAGAGAAAAGATCTGAACTGGCCAGAAGACAGGAAGGAGAAATATAGTGAACAGGTAAAAGAGTACAGGAAGAAATGAAAAGAACAATGAATAAAGAATTGAAATTGGCACACGGTCCTTAGTTGGCCTGTCATAGTTAGTACTAGTCACAATGTAAGTTATTAAATTAGATGGGCAGTTTTCTGGCACTGTGAATGTTGAAATCTCAGTTCTGAGCTATTCACAACTGTTCGACTTGGAACATTGCTGTGTCCTTAACGTGGGTGTCTGCTACCCACTGAGTCAACTGTTAGCAGAATGTTGTAGCATTACTTGGCAGGCGGCATCTGCGTTTATTATGTACTCTTTCACGCTGTCGTCATAGCAAGGGGGGGGGCAGAGAGTGTGATTCCCCTCCTCCCTACCCTAGAATTGAACTAAATTGAAATGAAATGGTAATTTTCATAATCTGCGCCAAAATTAAACAAGTGCATTTAGAGTCTTGGTCAGTGAATTTAGTCATTTAATTCAGTCCTTCCTGATCTGCCACATCAGCACACGCTTCGAGTTTCCCTCAGGGCACTATCTGCTTGTCATCGTTACTATTGTTAGTGAGCTTACCCAGAATTCAGAGAGTTGGCTGTGTGTTAACAGTCATGTAAAATAAGTTACTGAGATGTGTAAGATGGCTATTTTTTGATGATGTTATTGGATGTGTTAATATTTGTAAAGTAAAATGGTACATTTGAAGAATTGCGGTCAGAGATACAATTGTCAGGCAATAGTATCTGTGTTAGCGATGGCAGCACCGTGGAGCCGTAGGACCTTAGACAGTCAGTAGTGGATAGCTGCGTTTTCCAGCAAAAGGGGGGGTTTCGTTAAGTGTACAGTGTGATGCATGGACGCATTTTTGGAACTATGTGAGTTGCAGATTTATTACGAGGAGGAATGATGACTCAGAACAATGACTGGATAGTATACGGACAAAAAGAAAGGTTTTGAATTGAAGAACAAGGTACACTCCTGGAAATGGAAAAAAGAACACATTGACACCGGTGTGTCAGACCCACCATACTTGCTCCGGACACTGCGAGAGGGCTGTACAAGCAATGATCACACGCACGGCACAGCGGACACACCAGGAACCGCGGTGTTGGACGTCGAATGGCTCTAGCTGCGCAGCATTTGTGCACCGCCGCCGTCAGTGTCAGCCAGTTTGCAGTGGCATACGGAGCTCCATCGCAGTCTTTAACACTGGTAGCATGCCGCGACAGCGTGGACGTGAACCGTATGTGCAGTTGACGGACTTTGAGCGAGGGCGTATAGTGGGCATGCGGGAGGCCGGGTGGACGTACCGCCGAATTGCTCAACACGTGGGGCGTGAGGTCTCCACAGTACATCGATGTTGTTGCCCGTGGTCGGCGGAAGGTGCACGTGCCCGTCGACCTGGGACCGGACCGCAGCGAGGCACGGATGCACGCCAAGACCGTAGGATCCTACGCAGTGCCGTAGGGGACCGCACCGCCACTTCCCAGCAAGTTAGGGACACTGTTGCTCCTGGGGTATCGGCGAGGACCATTCGCAACCGTCTCCATGAAGCTGGGCTACGGTCCCGCACACCGTTAGGCCGTCTTCCGCTCACGCCCCAACATCGTGCAGCCCGCCTCCAGTGGTGTCGCGACAGGCGTGAATGGAGGGACGAATGGAGACGTGTCGTCTTCAGCGATGAGAGTCGCTTCTGCCTTGGTGCCAATGATGGTCGTATGCGTGTTTGGCGCCGTGCAGGTGAGCGCCACAATCAGGACTGCATACGGCCGAGGCACACAGGGCCAACACCCGGCATCATGGTGTGGGGAGCGATCTCCTACACTGGCCGTACACCACTGGTGATCGTCGAGGGGACACTGAATAGTGCACGGTACATCCAAACCGTCATCGAACCCATCGTTCTACCATTCCTAGACCGGCAAGGGAACTTGCTGTTCCAACAGGACAATGCACGTCCGCATGTATCCCGTGCCACCCAACGTGCTCTAGAAGGTGTAAGTCAACTACCCTGGCCAGCAAGATCTCCGGATCTGTCCCCCATTGAGCATGTTTGGGACTGGATGAAGCGTCGTCTCACGCGGTCTGCACGTCCAGCACGAACGCTGGTCCAACTGAGGCGCCAGGTGGAAATGGCATGGCAAGCCGTTCCACAGGACTGCATCCAGCATCTCTACGATCGTCTCCATGGGAGAATAGCAGCCTGCATTGCTGCGAATGGTGAATATACACTGTACTAGTGCCGACATTGTGCATGCTCTGTTGCCTGTGTCTATGTGCCTGTGGTTCTGTCAGTGTGATCATGTGATGTATCTGACCCCAGGAATGTGTCAATAAAGTTTCCCCTTCCTGGGACAATGAATTCACGGTGTTCTTATTTCAATTTCCAGGAGTGTATTATTTGATGGGGTAAAAAGTTTATTTTTATTTTTGTAGACACCCTCGTCACAGTCGAGTTTTTGATAATTATTCTCTTTATTGATCTTGTGAGTTAATTTACTGTAGCATGGGGGCTATTAGCTTAGAGGAATTTTCGTATTAGAGTGTATAATTGTTTTCTTTGATAAGCTCCTTCCTAACTGAAATTTCAGAACTTAAAGTTTGAGTCATGCGTTTCATTGGCATTCTGTGGCAAGATCACGAACCCAATATCCCTGACCAACTGTAGTTAGTTTTGAGCAGCATTTTTTTTAGCTGTTGCGGAGTCTTTCCGTGTTGCTGTTTCTGCCAGTACTTCATTTTGCAGGTGAGATTCATAATAAGTGATTGTTTGGTTCCCTTTGCGCAATGTAGGTTCTGTCAGTTTATTTTATTTTACCAGACCCCTATGTCAGTGCAGAAATTTTCGTGTGGTTCAGATTATACAGGTCGACATTATAGTTTTCTTATACAGTTACGTTTTTTTCAAACAATTCGCACTGACCAAGTCTACTGCGAGTGAAATTATTGGTTTGCTTATTTATTTGCTTATGAATGAGACCAGTTTTCACACACGTAGGATTCATTTCAGTTTCACGTTAAGTAATGTGGCTTTGAGCTCAGTAGCACATTTGGATTGTCAGTTCACATTTCCAGGTTTGTATTTACGATAACACACACACAAGTAAAGGCAACTCACATACGAAGGTTGTGAATGCTACACATTTCAAGAAATTTAAAACATTTTTCTCTAAAACAAAACACATTTTTGCAACTTTTTGATATTTTTGATATTTTTAAGCATCAAAACAGCTTAAAACACTACTTTTTGAATTTTTTCCCATAACTTCCAAGGGAAGGATCCCTGGGTCTTCTTTCTCTTCTAGGCGACCTTCCCCACCCACATAAATTCATTAATTCGCCCCTGTGTCGTAGCATAGCGTCAGCATGCTTTTGTGTAGTATGATCGATAATATCGATAATATACAAGAGTTGTAGACAGCTTTTACACCAGTTTTCAATAGATGGCAGTAGATCTAAAGGTTTTGCACAGCATCCACGAAATTCTTTTACGACCCTCTAATTCTCTCTCAGATTCATAAAAGTGGTTTTAAAATCCTTTTGAAAGCCGTAACAGAGTTTTTAAAATATTTTGTAGAAAGTGGTATTAACAGTACTGTGGTGTGCGTACTGTGAGACCTTCGGTACACACACCATCAGATTATTTGACTCGTCGCTCTAACGAAGTTGCTGAGTGTCAGCAATATGTCTCGTGGTCTTATCGTGGCGTGTTTATTTTCTGCCGTTAGGTCAGACGATAGAAATGACAATTGCACGCTTAGAGTAGCAGATTGACGGTGACCAACTTTAAACAGATCTTGATTAATTTTCACACACATTTATTAAAATAATAAAAAGCATACACATTACTTGATTCTGGATGCTGTTTACAATTGACAATCTGAAGTTCCTTTGGTCTTCGTACGTTAATCTTGTTCTCACATATCTCTGATACTTGACAAAGTGTCTATTCATTTATCTTCATGGCTATGTACAGGAATATGGCAATCTTATTAGGCGCAGACTGAAACTTGACTATAGAGTGGTACAGACAAATGCAGACAGACTAATCGGAGGTCTGTACACTCATTATAATACCTCGCGCGTTCAGGTATCACTGCAAGAGAGTGATCCGCAAGGACAAAAGGTTCTACGTTAGCAGCAATCTCATTGGCTGCGTTACATATTAATACGCGGATCGGCGGAAGCAGAATTTGGTCCGTCTCTAAGGCAGCGCCATCTCGTAGTGCAGAGACGAACGAGCGCTGCGCCTGCACTGTTGTGCTTAGCGGGGCGCGCTCTAGTGGAAAATTTGTGTACGCTCTGACTACGCGGAATTATGTGCACAACAAGTACATACACTACTGTTTGTAAAACGTGAAACACTTTGAAGCAATGATCTGCAATGTACCTTGTTAAGAGGACTGTACAACAGTGGAAACATAATAAGTGACTTCAGTGGCAGAGTTGTAGCGTGCATGTATGCCCAGCAGCTATCTCTTTTGCTAGACTGGGCAGGTCATTGTTACACAAAGCTATGTCGGTGTGGAGCTGTCATATGAAGTGGAAACGCGTAACTATGTGGCACTATGCCTCGCCGACATCACAGGGTGGAATATCAGCATACAAGGCAGAGTGATTTGTCTTCGGGAGGCGTGTCTGTCATTTTGTGACACTGCGTTTTATACAGGGCACACTGCTTCAACAGTGACTCGAATATGAAAGTAGTGGAGAGGAGATGGCTGTACATACCACTGACAAGGTATATAGGGCCCCCAAAATGCCGTGGCCGCTATATGCGCAGTCGGCTGGGAAGTGTGGGGGGAGGGGGGGGAGCAGCAGTGGTGGGGGGTTGCTCAGAGTGCTGTAGGGGAAATGCCGAGCGCTGGAGGGGAAGTGCCCTTCTAAACTGAAGCCGACACTCACATTTTTTGTAAATATTAGGTGGGGCTCCACCGCATTTACACTCGCATGATGACCATTCTAGAAGATCTACTGTTACCTCTGCTTTCGTTAGTTTCTAAAACGAAATCCGTCAAGAGTGCAGCGATTTATTTTTCGCCTGGCTTGTTAACCATCTGTAACCTTCAGAGAAGCGTCATGAGTGGCGGATTTTGAGTAAAACCTACATATTTCTGTTGTTTCCACGAAAAAATTTCTTCTGTCGCCAAAACCCAGAGGAGTTTCCACTGTCTCACCTCACTAACACGTTGTGTGGACACAGTTGCCAGAGAATTCTGAAACTGTGATTTATTGAGTGAGGAGCTGGGAAAAACATAGCTTATGGAAAAGCACATCCTCAGTACAAAAAAAAAAAAAAAAAAAAGCACGCGTAATGTCTTTACATATGTTCTTCCAAAACACTTTGCATTTCTCATTTCACTCGCTATCGATGGCCCTTAAAAACATTACATTCTTTCACCAAAAAAGTCTGCAGTTATTGGAATAACACATAGACAATGAAGTTTTACATAATAATGATATGGTAAAATACTCTCCTCTTTGTGTGCTATAATTTGCCAAAATCTCATTTCAGTATCTGAAAGCCGGCCGTTGCGGCCGAGTGGTTCTAGGCGCTTCAGTCCCGAACCGCGCTGCTGCTACGGTCGCAGGTTCGAATCCTGCCTCGGACATGGTAAACGGTTCCAGATACTCAAATGGTTCAAATGGTTCCGAGCACTATGGGACTTAACGTCTGAGGTCATCAGTCCCCTAGACTTAGAACTACTTGAACCTACTAACCTAAGGGCATCACACACATCCATGTCCAAGGCAGGATTCGAACCTGCGACCATAGCAGCAGCGCGGTTCCGCAATGAAGCGCCTAGAACCACTCGGCCACCGCGGCCAGGGGGTTTATGAAATGTGAGGAATGTTGCGGATATTTCGCTGTGGCATTATCAGTGGCGCGGTGCGATCAGAAAAGAGTGTGCTACATCAGATGAATTTTCTCAAGATTGGTGACACACCTCTATCCAATTAAAAAAAACAACAACAATATGTTAGCTAAATTTCAAATGCAACAACATATTATACAATATGCACCAAGTGCAAAATCATAGTGACACCCGTTTTCTATTGCAAACTTATTTAAATTTCGCGCAGTGTAGTAGTTAAATGGAGATTTGACAATAACTATGACCATTAGCGAAATGATGGGCACATTGTCATGAAGCTGACACATGAAACTATGTTGTTGTTGTGGTCTTGAGAGTCTGGTTTGATGCAGCTCTCTAGCCATACAATAAAGCTGCATGCCCACAGAAAAAATTACGGCCGTAGTTTCCCCTTGCTTTCAGCCGTTCGCAGTACCAGCACAGCAAGACCGTTTTGGTTATTGTTACAAGGCCAGGTCAGTCAATCATCCAGACTGTTGCCCTTGCAACTACTGAAAAGGCTGCTGCCCCTCTTCAGGAACCACACGTTTGTCTGGCCTCTCAACAGATACCCCTCCGTTGTGGTTCTACCTACGGTACGGCTATCTGTATCGCTGAGGCACGCAAGCCTCCCCACCAACGTCAAGGTCCATGGTTCATGGGGGGGACTTGTCACCTATCAGAGTCGTATCTAGACGTATCGGGGATCCCATATCATTCCAACTGGACACGCCCCACAACATTACAGATCCTCCACCAGCTTGATCAGACCCCAACTAACATGCAGAGTCCAAGGGGTCGTGAGATTGTCTGCATACCCGTAAACGTCCATCCACTCGTCCTTCGGCTCCGAAACGCCATGTTTCGTTGAACTGTTCGCACGCTGACACTTGTTGATGGCCCAGCATTGAAATTTGTAGCAATTTGCGGAAGGGTTGCACTTCTGTCACGTTGACCGATTCCCTTCAGTAGTCGTTGGTCCTGTTCCTGCAGGATCTTTTTCCAGCTGCAGAGATGTCGAAGATTTCATGTTTTACCGGATTTCTGATATTCACGGTACACTCGTGAAATGGTGGTACGGGAAAATAGCCACTCCATCGCTACCTCGGAGAAGCTGTGTGCCACAGCTCGTGCATAGACTGTAAGATCACGTTCAAACTCACTGAAATCTTGATAACCTGCCAGTGTAGTAGCAGTAACCGATCTAACAACTGCTCCAGACACTTCTACATCCATACTCCGCAAGCCACCTGACGGTGTGTGGCGGAGGGTACCTTGAGTACCTCTATCGGTTCTCCCTTCTATTCCAGTCTCGTATTGTTCTTGGAAAGAAGGATTGTCGGTATGCCTCTGTGTGGGCTCTAATCTCTCTGATTTTATCCTCGTGGTCTCTTCGCGAGATATACGTACGAGGGAGCAATTTACTGCTTGACTCTTCGGTGAAGGTATGTTCTCGAAACTTTGACAAAAGCCCGTACCGAGCTACTGAGCGTCTCTCCTGCAGAGTCTTCCACTGGAGTTTATCTGTCATCTCCGTAACGCTTTCGCGATTACTAAATGATCCTGTAACGAAGCGCGCTGCTCTCCGTTGGATCTTCTCTATCTCTTCTATCAACCCTATCTGGTACGGATCCCACACTGGTGAGCAGTATTCAAGCAGTGGGCGAACAAGTGTACTGTAACCTACTTCCCTTGTTTTCGGACTGCATTTCCTCAGGATTCTTCCAATGAATCTCAGTCTGGCATCTGCGTTACCGACGATTAATTTTATATGATCATTCCATTTTAAATCACTCCTAATGCCTACTCCCACATAATTTATGGAATTAACTGCTTCCTGTTGCTGACCTGCTATATTGTAGCTAAATGATAAGGGATCTATCTTTCTGTGTATTCGCAGCACATTACACTTGTCTACATTGAGATTCAATTGCCATTCCCTGCACCATGCGTCAATTCGTTGCATGATCCTCCTGCATTTCAGTACACTTTTCCATTGTTATAACCTCTCGATATACTACAGCATCATCCGCAAAAAGCCTCAGTGAACTTGCGATGTCATCCACAAGGTCGTTTATGTATATTGTGAATAGCAACGGTCCTACGACACTCCCCTGCGGCACACCTGAAATCACTCTTACTTCGGAAGACTTCTCTCCATTGATAATCAAATGCTGCGTTCTGCTATCCACTCACACAATTGGTCTGCTAGTCTATATGCTGTTTCTTTGTTCATTAAACAACTGTGGGGAACTGTATCGAACGCCTTGCGGAAGTCAAGAAACACGGCATCTACCTGGGAACCCGTTTCTATGGCCCTCTGAGTCTCGTGGAATCTAGGATATTGTTGTCGCGCCTCGCAGCGCACGGATTAACTAGTGGCAGTTTGGAGGCCAGTGTAGGAGCCCGCGTGCTGTGGTGCGCACGTGTGTTGGGCCAGGGGTCGTCGCCGAGCTGCCCTACTGCCGTGTCCGCCGGCAGCGACACAGGATTTGGTATTGAATTGATATTTTTTTATAATTTGCAGCGCGCTTATTAATTTAAAGAAAAGGGTTTGTATATGCGCGTAGCAGCAGACGCTAATTTTGATAATGGTAGGAGTTGAATTCTTGTTGTTGTTGTTGTGGTCTTCAGTCCTGAGACTGGTTTGATGCAGCTCTCCATGCTACTCTATCCTGTGCAAGCTTCTTCATCTCCCAGTATCTACTGCAACCTACATCCTTCTGAATCTGCTTGGTGTATTCATCTCTTGGTCTCCCTCTACGATTTTTACCCTCCACGCTGCTCTCCATTGCTAAATTTGTGACCCCTTCATGCCTCAGAATATGTCCTACCAACTGATCCCTTCTTCTAGTCAAGTTGTGCCACAAACTCCTCTTCTCCCCAATTCAATTCAATACCTCGCCATTAGTTATGTGATCTACCCACCTAATCTTCAGCATTCTTCTGTAGCACCATATTTCAAAAGCTTCTATTCTCTTCTTGTCCAAACTGGTTATCGTCCATGTTTCACTTCCATACATGGCTACACTCCATACAAATACACTCCTGGAAATGGAAAAAAGAACACATTGACAGCGGTGTGTCAGACCCACCATACTTGCTCCGGACACTGCGAGAGGGCTGTACAAGCAATGATCACACGCACGGCACAGCGGACACACCAGGAACCGCGGTGTTGGCCGTCGAATGGCGCTAGCTGCGCAGCATTTGTGCACCGCCGCCGTCAGTGTCAGCCAGTTTGCCGTGGCATACGGAGCTCCATCGCAGTCTTTAACACTGGTAGCATGCCGCGACAGCGTGGACGTGAACCGTGTGTGCAGTTGACGGACTTTGAGCGAGGGCGTATAGTGGGCATGCGGGAGGCCGGGTGGACGTACCGCCGAATTGCTCAACACGTGGGGCGTGAGGTCTCCACAGTACATCGATGTTGTCGCCAGTGGTCGGCGGAAGGTGCACGTGCCCGTCGACCTGGGACCGGACCGCAGCGACGCACGGATGCACGCCAAGACCGTAGGATCCTACGCAGTGCCGTAGGGGCCGCACCGCCACTTCCCAGCAAATTAGGGACACTGTTGCTCCTGGGGTATCGGCGAGGACCATTCGCAACCGTCTCCATGAAGCTGTGCTACGGTCCCGCACACCGTTAGGCCGTCTTCCGCTCACGCCCCAACATCGTGCAGTCAGCCTCCAGTGGTGTCGCGACAGGCGTGAATGGAGGGACGAATGGAGACGTGTCGTCTTCAGCGATGAGAGTCGCTTCTGCCTTGGTGCCAATGATGGTCGTATGCGTGTTTGGCGCCGTGCAGGTGAGCGCCACAATCAGGACTGCATACGACCGAGGCACACAGGGCCAACACCCGGCATCATGGTGTGGGGAGCGATCTCCTACACTGGCCGTGCACCACTGGTGATCGTCGAGGGGACACTGAATAGTGCACGGTACATCCAAACCGTCATCGAACCCATCGTTCTACCATTCCTAGACCGGCAAGGGAACTTGCTGTTCCAACAGGACAATGCACGTCCGCATGTATCCCGTGCCACCCAACGTGCTCTAGAAGGTGTAAGTCAACTACCCTGGCCAGCAAGATCTCCGGATCTGTCCCCCATTGAGCATGTTTGGGACTGGATGAAGCGTCGTCTCACGCGGTCTGCACGTCCAGCACGAACGCTGGTCCAACTGAGGCGCCAGGTGGAAATGGCATGGCAAGCCGTTCCACAGGACTACATCCAGCATCTCTACGATCGTCTCCATGGGAGAATAGCAGCCTGCATTGCTGCGAAAGGTGGATATACACTGTACTAGTGCCGACATTGTGCATGCTCTGTTGCCTGTGTCTATGTGCCTGTGGTTCTGTCAGTGTGATCATGTGATGTATCTGACCCCAGGAATGTGTCAATAAAGTTTCCCCTTCCTGGGACAATGAATTCACGGTGTTCTTATTTCAATTTCCAGGAGTATACTTTCAGAAACGACTTCCTGACACTTAAATCTATACTCGATGTTAACAAATTTCTCTTCTTCAGAAACGATTTCCTTGCCATTGCCAGTCTACATTTTATATCCTCTCTACTTCGACCACGCCGTTATTTTACTCCCTAAACAGCAAAACTCCTTTACTACTTTAAGTGTCTCATTTCCTAATCTAATCCTCTCAGCATCACCCGATTTAATGTGACTACATTCCATTATCCTCGTTTTGCTTTTGTTGATGTTCATCTTATATCCTCTTTTCAAGACACTGTCCATTCCGTTCAACTGCTCTTCCAAGTCCTTTGCTGTCTCTGACAGAATTACAATGTCATCGGCGAACCTCAAAGTTTTTATTTCTTCTCCATGAATTTTAATACCTACTCCGAATTTTTCTTTTGTTTCCTTTGCTGCTTGCTCAATATACAGATTGAATAACATCGGGGAGAGGCTACAACCCTGTCTCACTCCTTTCCCAACCACTGCTTCCCTTTCATGCCCCTCGACTCTTATAACTGCCATCTGGTTTCTGTACAAATTGTAAATAGCCTTTCGCTCCCTGTATTTTACCCCTACCACCTTCCGAATTTGAAAGAGAGTGTTCCAGTCAACGTTGTCAAAAGCTTTTGCTAAGTCTACAAATGCTAGAAACGTAGGTTTGCCTTTTCTTAATCTTTCTTCTAACATAAGTAGTAAGGTTAGTATTGCCTCACGTGTTCCAACATTTCTACGGAATCCAAACTGATCTTCCCCGAGGTCCGCTTCTACCAGTTTTTCCATTGGTCTGTAAAGAATTCGCGTTAGTATTTTGCAGCTGTGACTTATTAAACTGATAGTTCGGTAATTTTCACATCTGTCAACACCTGCTTTCTTTGGGATTGGAATTATTATATTCTTCTTGAAGTCTGTGGGTATTTCGCCTGTGTCATACATCTTGCTCACCAGATGGTAGAGTTTTGTCATGACTGGCTCTCCCAAGGCCATCAGTAGTTCTAATGGAATGTTATCTATTCCCGGGGCCTTGTTTCGACTCAGGTCTTTCAGTGCTCTGTCAAACTCTTCACGCAGTATCTTATCTCCCATTTCATCTTCATCTACATCCTCTTCCACTTCCATAATATTGTCCTCAAGTACATCGCCCTTGTATAAACCCTCTATATACTCCTTCCACCTTTCTGCCTTCCCTTCTTTGCTTAGAACTGGGTTGCCATCTGAGCTCTTGATATTCATACAAGTGGTTCTCTTCTCTCCAAAGGTCTCTTTAATTTTCCTGTAGGCAGTATCTATCTTAATTCTTGAATTCTTAAGGGAACCCATTGTTAGGCGAACAGATTAAGTGTTGATTTTTGTCATTGATTTGTTTTGTTATTGTCAGGGAATTGTTTCACTGCGCATTTAACTGAGAAGTATTTCACTCTGCCTCAAGAGTTTGATTAATTTGTAATATTGCTTTAATGCCACTGGAGGCAGATTTACAAACGATGCGATTTTTCAAATAGCTTCTAGCGTTTTGTTAATTGAATAAAAAAGAATCACTTTCATAATATAGTTTTTGAAAAATGGGATTACTTGTAGAATGAAATTTTCACTCTACAGCGGAGTGTGCGCTGATATGAAACTTCCTGGCAGATTAAAACTGTGTGCCGGACCGTGACTCGAACTCGGGACCTTTGCCTTTCGCAGGCAAGTGTTCTACCGACTGAGCTTCCCAAGCACGACTCACGCCCCGTCCTCAAAGCTTTACTTCTGCCAGTACCTCGTCTCCTACCTTCCAAACTTTACAGAAGCTCTCCTGCGAACCTTGCAGAACTAGCACTCCTGAAAGAAAGGATATTGCAGAGACATGGCTTAGCCACAGCCTGGGGGATGTTTCTAGAATGAAATTTTCTCTCTACAGCGGAGTGTGCGCTGATATGAAACTTCCATGAAACTTCCATGTCTTTGCAATATCCTTTCTTTCAGGAGTGCTAGTTCTGCAAGGTTCGCAGGAGAGCTTCTGTAAAGTAGCTCGGTCGGTAGAGCACTTGCCCGCGAAAGGCAAAGGTCCCGAGTTCGAGTCTCGGTCCGGCACACAGTTTTAATCTGCCACGAAGTTTCAGGGATTACTTGTGTTTCGGTTATCATATAGCGAGTTTAGACTTGACCAAACCCTTTCTCTTGAATAATATGTAGTTGTAGTAAGCAGCAGCAGCTGCAGCAACAGCAGGAGCGGCCATACAGAACATGCATTGCACTCAGCATGAATAATAGGTTTTTTTATGTTTTTGTTAAATAATGGAATGCAGCAGATCAAGCAGTGGCAGCAGAAAGACCAAGTAAGTTACTTGTTGCGCACAGGACCAATAAAAAAAATTAGGCCATCTCTGTAATAGTAAAGTTAATGAGAGTACAAGCAGGAGATTTTCAGTAGAAAACACAAGATAAGAAGATAGAGCTCGCGACTTTCAGCATTGTGGAGAAACGCCAGTGTGATGGTTTGGGACGCCATTGCCTGTAACACGCGATCTCGCCTCCTGTGTCTTGAGGGCAATATGAACAGCTACCGCTCTATCATGGAGGTGTTACAGCCCGAGGAACTGTCCCTCCTGCAGGCCGTTCCACATGCCATATTTCAGCAGGACAACGCCCGGCCGCATGTAGCGAGAAATGTGCGAGCCTTCTTCGAAGCAGCACGGCTACCGCTGCTTCTCTAGCCCGCCCGTTCACCCGACATGTCGCTCATCGAACATGTCTGGGATACGGTCGGTCAACAACTTGCTATTTCAGTTCCTCCTGCAGCCACAGTTGATGCTTTGTGGACAAGCCTACAAACCGTGTTGCAGGGTATTCCCTAGCAGCATACTGTGGCGCTCTTTGAATCCATGCCACGACATCTAGCAGCTCTGACTGCAGATCGTGGTGGCCCTGATCTGCACTAAATTTCCACAGTCACACTGCCTGTACAGGCATGTGAATCTAGTCATTTGTGTAGTGTCATGTCCCAAATCATTCATAAACGTTCCTTTATACTGAATACATCTACAGGCGCTGTCATAGTTGTAAGAACCTGCAGCTGTACAATGGCCAACAGCTGGCTGCTATATTGTGTCATCTTCTTTCTTTAAATGAAGCAAACCAACTATTTTATTTAAATTCGGACTGCTCATTCATTACCTCCTTTGTCTTCCATTTAAATATCTGCCTTTCTTCTAGTGTATTCAGTTTAATTCCCTTAGACCATTTATTCCCAATGTTTGTTAGACCATTAACGCTGAGTGCAAGCAGACATTAGCTAGTACTCCCGCACCCTCTTCTCATCCCCCCCTCCTCCCTTATCCCGCCCTCCCAATACCATCGTGCCACCCCTTCTCTCACATTATCACCAAATTTAGTACATAACTAAACTGTAGAATGAAAGACTTTCCTTGAAACACTTTTATTTATAAAATGATGAAAGATGAATGATATTTAGTTTGTGTGTGTGTGGGAGGGGTCGAGCGGGAGGGGGGGGGGGGGGGGGGGTGAGTGTTACAATGAATGATGAAGGAATTCGCGATGCATCACAAGTGCTATCCACAACTCCTCCTCACATAAGAAAGCTGACTATCCACAGTGAGGGTACACACCTGTTACAAACCGTACTTCCCCTGCATTATTCCTCTCCACTGCGGCCCTTGCTTGACCTGCATACTGCACCCCATTTGTTGTTGTTGTTGTGGTCTTCAGTACTGAGACTGGTTTGATGCAGCTCTCCATGCTACTCTATCCTGTGCAAGCTTCTTCATCTCCCAGTACTTACTGCAACCTACATCCTTCTGAATCTGCTTAGTGTATTCATCTCTTGGTCTTCCTCTACGATTTTTACCCTCCACGCTGCCCTCCAATACTAAATTGGTGATTCCTCGATGCCTCAGAACGTGTCCTAGCAACCGATCCCTTCTTCTGGTCAAGTTGTGCCACAAGCTCCTTTTCTCCCCAATTCTATTCAATACTTCCTCATTAGTTATGTGATCTACCCATCTGATCTTCAGCATTCTTCTGTAGCACCACATTTCGATAGCTTGTATTCTCTTCTTGTCTAAACTATTTATCGTCCACCTTTCACGTCCATACAAGGCTACACTCCATACAAATACTTTCAGAAACGACTTCCTGACATTTAAATTTCTCTTCTTCAGAAACGCTTTCCTTGCAATTGCCAGTCTACATTTTATATCCTGTCTACTTCGACCATCATCAGTTATTTTGCTGCCGGCCGTTGTGGGCGAGCGGTTCTAGGTGCTTAAGTCCGGAACGGTGCTGCTGCTACGGTCGCAGGTTCGAATCCTGCCTCGGGCATGGATGTGTTAGTTAGGTTTAAGTAGTTTCTAAGTCTAGGGGACTGATAACCTCAGATGTTAAGTCCCATAGTGCTTAGAGCCATTTGAACCATTTTTTTCCAGCCAGTTATTTTGCTCCCCAAATAGCAAAACTCATTTACTACTTTAAGTGTCTCATTTCCTAATATAATTCCCTGAGCATCACCCGACGTAATTCGAATACATTCCATTATCCTCGTTTTGTTTTTGTTAATGTTCATCTTATACCCTCCTTTCAAGACACTGTCCATTCCGTTCAACTGCTCTTCCAAGTCCTTTGCTGTCTCTGACAGACTTACAATGTCATCGGCGAACCCCAAAGTTTTTATTTCTTCTCCATGGATTTTAATACCTACTCAGAACTTTTCTTTTGATTCCTTTATTGCTTGCTCAATGTACAGATTGAATAACATTGAGGATAGGCTACAAACCTGTCTCACTCCCTTCCCAACCACTGCTTCCCTTTCATACCCCTCGATTCTTATAACTGCCATCTGGTTTCTGTACCAATTGTAAATAGCCTTTCGCTCCCTGTATTTTACCCCTGCCACCTTCAGAATTTGAAAGAGGGTATTCCAGTCAACATTGTCAAAACCTTCCTTTAAGTCTACAAATGCTAGAAACGTAGGTTTGCCTTTCCTTAATCTTTCTTCTAAAATAAGTCGTAGGGTCAGTATTGTCTCACGTGTTTCAACATTTCTACGGAATCCAAACTCATCTTCCCCTAGGTCGGCTTCTATCAGTTTTTTCATTCGTCTGTAAATAACTCGCGTTAGTAATTTCCAGCTGTGACTTATTAAACTGACCGGTAATTTTCACATCTGTCAACACCTGCTTTCTTTGGGATTGGAATTATTATGTTCTTCTTGAAGTCTGAGGGCATTTCGCCTGTCTCGTACATCTTGCTCACCAGATGGTAGAGTTTTGTCAGGACTGGCTCTCCCACGGCCGTCAGTAGTTCTAAAGGAATGTTGTCTATTCCGGGGGCCTTGTTTCGACTCAGGTCTTTTTAGTGCTCTATCAAACTCTTCACACAGTATCATATCTCCCATTTCATCTTCATCTACATCCTCCTCCATTTCCATAATATTGTCCTCAAGTACATCGCCCTTGTATAGACCCTCTATATACTCCTTCCACCTCACTGCTTTCCCTTCTTTGCTTAGAACTGGGCTTCCATCAAAGGTCTTGATATTCATGCAAGTGGTTCTCCTTTCTCCAAAGGTCTCTCTAATTTTCCTGTAGGCAGTATCTGTCTTACCCCTAGTGAGATAAGCCTCTGCATCCTCCCAGTTTAAAATGTGTACACTATACTCATTGTTCGTTAAGCTCTTGACTGCTGCACTCCTTACTTCTGAACTGGCAGAAGCTCGAAGACTTCAGGCTGTTAATGCTTTGTGTCCGACCGGAGCTACTACTAATAATAATAATAATAATAATAACAATAATAATAATAATGCCGGCCTGAGTGCCCTGCGGTTCTAGGCGCTATAGTCTGGAACCGCGCGACCGCTACGGTCGCAGGTTCGAATCCCGCCTCGAGCATGGATGTGTGTGATGTCCTTAGGTTAGTTAGGTTTAAGTAGTTCTAAGTTCTAGGGGACTGATGATCTCAGCAGTTAGTGGTCAGAGCCATTTTTTTACTAATAATAATAATCGTAATACCGTGTGCAGCACAATAGCAGCCCTTATGTAGTTACTGCTGTGTCGTGCTGTCAATCAATTCATTTATCTGTTTCGAAGCGAGTAATGAAGCAATTTCTGGACTACTGCAGGTACCATCTACAACTTGGAGAAGAGGTTTTCTTGTCATGCAATGTGATTATAACTAAACTTTCAAACCCCTGAAGAAATAACACCGCTGGTCAGAATGACTCCAAATTGCAGCGGAATATTATCGGTGAAGGGGGAAAGCGTGTGGCAGAACACAAATAAACAGTTACAAAATGTAGCAATAGATGGCGCTGTAAGCATCATAATTTAACAGTGGTCGACTACAAATGCAAATGAATCATACAACAATGCTTAAGGCGTACCTTTGACGTTAAACTGTACTACCCAATGTGCATGAGACCAATAACTGCATAAAAAGCATCACTAAACTCTTTTTTTATTGTCCTGAGGCCAAAAACCGCATAAAAAGCATCACTAACACCGGCTTTTAATTGTCCTGTGGGCATAAACCGCATAAAAAGCATTAATCACATCGGGTTTTCATTGTCCTGAGGCCAAAAACTGCATAAAAAGCATCGCTCACATCGGTTTTTAATCGCCATAAGGCCAAAAAAGCATAAATCCAAATCAAATCGGATTATTAATTTCCGTGTGACTGGCGGAAAACATGTTCAATATGCGTATGAAGCTGGTATTTGTACAGATATAACTGGTGATCTTGCAGCTCTCGGAGAATGAAATTATAATTAAATACAGACCTTTAGCTGCTTATAGGAGTTGATAAACAGCAACTGGGAGAGTTGAAAAATGTGTGGCCCGACCACGACTCGAACCCAGGATCTGCTGCTTACTTGTCAGACGCTTCACCTGATTTTTTTTTTTTTTTTTTTTTTTTTTTGTAAATCTCCGACCCAGCCGGGAATCGAACCCGGGACTTTAGGATTGACATTCCGTCACACTGACCACTTTTTTTGTTTTTTTATTTTTTTCTTTTTTACTTTTTTATATTTTATTTTTATTTTGTGTATTTTTTTGTTTTATTTTTTTTTATTTTTTTTCCTCTGCCAACCTTTTTTTATGGAAATGCGAGTCTCACGGAGAGCTTGCCAGACAAGTCCCTGCAGTCACACTATCTTCTGCATCATCGGTGGCTCAGTCGGATAGAGCGTCTGCCCTGTAAGCAGGACTTCACGGATTCCAGTCCTGGTCGGGGCACACATTTTTCAACTGTCCCCGTTGTAAGCAGCTAAAGGTCTGGGTTTAATTATAATTTCATTGTTCAGTATGCTGGCCACCGTTTTCTGCAACAAGCTGAAGTCGAGAAGCAGCATGTTCCACACCTCTTCAAAGTGTTTCCGGGGTCACGTTCAGAATGTGTCGCGCGATGCGTGCCTTCAGTGCAGCTAAGTTTGCAGTCGGATCACTGAACACAACATCTTTCAGACAGCCGCACAGCCAGAAGTCACACGGATTGAGATCAGGTGATCGGAACGGCCAGGCTGTAGGGAAATGGCGGCTGATAATTCTAGTATTTCCGAAATGGAACTTCAGCAGCTGCTTAACTGGATTTGCAATGTGCGGAGGTGCGCCATCTTGCATAAAAATGATTCCATCCACACATCCACGCTGTTGGAGAGCTGGAATGACGTGGTTCCGCTAAAGACACTCATAGCGCTTACCAGTGACCGTACAGGTATCAGGACCGGAAGCACCTGTCTCTTCGGAAAAATATGACACTATGATAAACGATGACGTAAACCTGCACCACAGAGCGACCTTTTCAGGACGAAGTGGTACTGGTTGATTTGCGTGTGGATTTTCCGTTGCCCATATCTGACAATTCTGTGTATTGACATATCCTGTCAGATGGAAGTGGGATTCGTCTGTCCACAAAATCTTCCACGACCAATCATTGTCCACTTACATGCGAGCCAGAAATTCTAAAGCAAAGGTCTCTCTTGTTCTCAGGTCAACAGGAAGAAACTCGTGCACATGGGAAATTCTGAATGGATACAAAGAAGGATGTTTCGTACGATTTCACACTCCGTGCTCATCAGTATGTCCAATGTTCGGGCAATTCTCCGTGCACTACACGTTTTCACACCACCACTCGTTTCCTCCTGCATTGCTGTGGCCACTGTTTCCACTGACGTCGAACCAATTCATTTCCTCCCTCTAACAGGTTGCACACCAAAAGAGTTATTTTCTCCAGACCCATGTCAGTCATCAGATCAACGCCTTTTTTCAAAACCTTCAGTATCCGGAACCTCTGCAGGGCGACGTGTGCACAGCCATCATTCTTGTAATGCAGCTTTACAAGCAAAGCGCGATCCTGCATTGAGACGGTCATGGCGAACGTCGCAGACGCGAAAGCAGGAAAAGCTGTGTAGCCGGCGTGTTTATACCAACCTCATTGGGTCGTGCGCATGAGTCGTGCGCATGACAGGTGTTTTCATTTACGTATTCCGAGACATACAGCGCCATCTATTGATCAATTTTCACACTATTTTTTTCCTTCTACCGCACGTTTCTCCCCTTCTGCGACAATATTCTGTTGCAATCTGACGTCATTCTGGCCAGTGGTGTTATTCTTACAGTGTTTTGAGAGTTTAACTTTAATTATAACCACCCTGTATTTAGCATTAGTTACGTATATCTCTCACTTTTATCATCAGCGATGTACGGCACAAAGCACGACTTACGTGTGAAGTGGGCGGACACCACATTCAAAATGTAATTATTGATATGCCCCCCCCCCACCCCCCACCCCCCATCAGAGGGTTGGATCCCCTCATTCGAAGGCGCCAGATTGCAAAGCCTGGGCTACTCTCAGCTGTTCGTTCGTTCGTCCGACGGTCCGTCCGTCCGTCCGCCTGCCTGCTCGCTGTCCGTCTCCGCCGCTACCGCTGCTGCCTGCTGTCCGTCCGTCCGTCTGTTCGTCGTCGCCGCCGCCGCCAGCCGGTGCTCGCCGCCGCCGTCGCCTGGTCGCCGCCGCCGCCGCCGCCGTCGCCGCCGTCCGACCCTGGTCTTCGGCCGTCCTCGTCTTCCTCCGTCTTTGTCTTCGTCTGCCCGGTTTGTGTTCTTTCCCTTTCGTTCTGTGCGTTATTGTTTCTCCCTGTCGTCATGTCCGCCCCCGCCACCACCGCCACCACTACCACCACCGCCATAGTTTACACTTCCCCTTCCGCCGCCTCCACCACTATAACGTGGTGTGCCCAGTCCCACCCCCCTCCTTCCATCCCACCTCTTCTCACTCTCCCTTCGCCCTCGCTCTTTGTCGCCCCCTCTCCAGCTTCTTCCTCCCGCTCCTCTCGATCTCATCCTTTCCCCCCGCTCCCCCTGCCTGTCACTGCAGCTCCGGCTAGGGTGGTGGCCCGTCGGGCCACTGTTCATGCCCAGCTCTCCCCGTCGCCTTCGCCATCACCGCCGCCACCGCCACCGCCATCGTCATCGTCATCGTCACCGTCACTGTCACCGTCACCATCTCCGGCGCCGACTCCAGCCCCGGGACCTGCCACTCCCTGCCACATTCCAGTTGTTCCCATCCCCCACACCTCCTCCGCCGCCGTCAAGCGCCCCAGTGGCACCCCTGCCTCGTCTGCTCCAAAAAAGGCTCCGCCTCGTCCCCCTTCCCCCACCCCTGATGCCATGGATGTCTCCCCGCCCGTCCCTGCCCCCTCCTCCTCCTCCTCTACCCCCTCCTCCTACCGCTACCTCCTCTCCCGTCCGGATCCCTCCCTCCTTGAAGCCCGGAACCTCACCCTCTTCCTTCGCCAGAATTGTCCTGGTGCCCCCATCTCCCTCCTCACTCCTCGCCGTGATTCGGTACTCATCTCCTCCCCCAGCCCTACCCTCCACACAGACCTCCTTTCCTGCATCCCTGTCACCCGCTTTGGCCCTCATGCCTCTCTCACCCCTGCTCCCTCGCCACCTCCCTCCCGCCAACCCCAACCTCCACGTCGCCCGCCGACCCTCACCGCCGTGATCACTCGGCTCAGTCCAGTGATCATGGAGGAGGAGGTGTTGGCGGAGCTTCAGGCCCATCCCCATCTGGAGGTGCGTGCGGTTCGCCGGATCCATAACGCTGCCGGCCCCACCCGCCTTATGCGGGTTTTTTCTGAGCACGCCCCCTCCATAGACCGTCTCCTGAAGGAGGGTGCCCTCCTTTTCAACCAGCGTTATAAAGTTGACCCCTCCCGTTCCCCTCCTCAATCCCTGCGCTGCCAGAGGTGTCTGCGCTACAACGCGCACCCCACAGCTGAGTGCCGCGAGGCCCCCACCTGCCCGCATTGTAGGCAAGCGCACTTCCTCAGGCAGTGCCCTAACCTCCAATCCCCTCCTCCCTGCAATACCTGCAATCTCCCCCATCCCACCTACTCCCAAAAGTGTAAAGCCCGACCCCCTCCAACCACTCCTGAACTTACCGTCCCTGTCCGTCCCCTGGACGCCCCCACCCCTCCTGGCAATTCCCTTCGTCCCCCCCCCCCCCCCCCGCTGAGGACATCATCAGGTTCATCACCATCGTCCTTCAATCCTTCAAAATGTTCATCCCTTTCAGCGCCCCCACACCCTCCAGCAGATCTCCCTTGCCGCCCGTTCCATATTCCAACTCAAGATGTACGCCACCTACTCCAACAACCAGGCCCATTTCACCTTCTCCTGTCTTGACACCCTCGTCTAAATCCCTGTCATGGCGCGACAGCAATGTATCCTTTTCAACAATACCCACTCCTTCTCCGCCAACAAGAACCTCTTCCTGCACACCCTTGCCACCCACCGCGTGGATGCCTTCCTCCTCAATGAAACCTCCCTCCAACCCCACCACTCCATCCACACCTCACCCTATCTCCTCCACCGCTCCGATAACCCCCTCCCAATTGCGCATGGCAGAGTTGCCATTGGTCTCCACCGCCAGATCCCCGTTCGGCTCCAACCTCTCCTTCCCGACCCCACCGAACACCTGATCCTTAGTCTCTTCTTCCCCGGCCTTACCGTTACGCCACCATCTATGTCCGCCCTAACGCCCCTATTCCCTTCGACTTCCTCTCCCACATTGACCATACCCTCTCCTCCTACGTGATCGCCACTGACCTCAACATTCATAGTCGTTCCGCCGCCCAGTTACGGCGGTGGCATCGGTTCCTCTCCTCCCTTCAAGGCGACCTCATCCCCATCCCCCAGCACACCCGTCCCGAATCCAACTCCACTCCTGATGTTATCCTCTCCTCCCCCAACCTCCTTGGCCGCATAATGGTGGATGTCCTAGAGCCTATTGGTAGCGACCATCTCCCTGTCCTCCTCACTGTTTCAGACGGTCGTCGCCCTCGCCCCGACCCTCGTACTGACCCTCCCCCTAAATATGTCCACGACTATTCCCATGCCGACTGGAATGCCTACCGGGATACCCTTCCCACCCAGGTCGATAGCCACCCCTTCACCTACCACCACCCTGACGATGTCACCCATGCCACCTCCTTTCTCCAGCAAACCTTGTCTGAGGCCGTGGAGGCCCACGTCCCTACTGTCGCCATCCACCCCCACCGTCCTACCTTACCCCCACAGGCCGTTCTCCTCCTCCGTGAATCCCATCGTCTCTACCGTGCCTTCCTCCGCACGCGTGACCCGGACACACTACGACGCCACCTGCAACTCCAGCGACACATTTGTAATTTGCTCGCGGCTAAGAAACGCCGGGACTGGCGACAGACATGCACCCGTTTAAATGCTGCCCCACCAATCAACTCGTCCAAGTTCCTTCCGTCGCCTTACCGGAACTAAACCCTCCCCCTATTATCCTCTTCTCCATGATGATCACCCTTTCCCTGACACCCTTAGTAAGGCCAATCACTTTGCCTCCTACCTCTCCGATGTATTTTCCATCCCCGATGATGCCCAGTTCGATTACTCCCTCTTCCCGGATGTCCGCGATCGAACTGACACCTCCGTCCCTCCCCTCGCTCCTGGTTTCCAGTACTTGGACAACATTGCACACACGGAACTCAATGCCCCTATCACTACACAGGATCTCATTGCTACACTCCGCACAAAACGCAACACCACTCCTGGTCACGATCGTGTCACCTACCGTCACCTTCGTGAAGCTCCTGTCTCTTTCCTCTCCACCCTGGCCAGGCTCTACAATGTAGTCCTGTCCACCGGTTACTACCCCGACCCGTGGAAAACCTCCCGTATCCTCATGTTCCTTAAACCTGGCAAACCGCCGTCCGCCGTCTCCTCCTACCGTCCCATCAGCCTTACCTCGGTCTTCAGCAAGGTCCTGGAATCTATCCTCACCCGACGCATCCACCAGCATCTCCGCCAGCACCGCCTCCTTCCCGTTACCCAGTGTGGCTTTCGGCCGTCCTTCTCTTCCGACGACCTTCTCCTTCACCTCACTCATCTCCATTCCGAACAGCTTAATTCCCATCGCTCCGCAATCTTCCTCTCCCTGGACCTCGAATGTGCCTATGACCGCGTATGGCATTCCGGTCTCCTCTTCAAGCTCCAAACCTTCGTCCTTCCCATTAACTACGTCCGTCTGATCGGCTCCTTTCTCTCCCACCGTCCTTCCTATGTCACCATCCATAACAAAGATTCCTACACCTTTTTCCCCTCTGCCGGTGTGCCCCAAGGCTCCGTCCTCTCCCCCCTTCTGTACCTTTTGTACACGGCGGACATGCCGCCGCCGTCAGCCCCCGTCCACCTTCTCCAGTTTGCCGATGACACCGCCTTCCTTGCCCTTGCCCCCACCCTACAGCGCTCCCAACACCTTCTCCAATCCCATCTTGACTGGTTCACCGCTTGGTGCAACCAGTGGTTGCTCAAGGTCAATCCCTCCAAAACCCAGGCGATCATTGCAGGCAAAACCTTCCTTCCGCCTCCTTGATTTCTATCTCACCATCTATGGCCGTCCTATCGCCCTCACTCCCATCCTTAAGTACCTTGGCGTCACCCTCGACCGTCACCTCTCCTGGACTCCCCACCTCCGGACAATCCAAGCCAAGGCACGCTCCCGCCTCAGTCTCCTCAAGCTCCTCTCTTGCCGTACGTGGGGTCTGGACCCCTCCACCATCCTCCACACCTATAAGTCCCTCATCCGCCCTATCCTTTGTTATGCCCATCCGGCTTGGATCTATGCCCCCCCTACCTTTTATAAATCCCTCCAAATCCTTGAACGTCATGCTCTCTGCCTTGCCTATCGCATCCGTCTCCCCTCCCCCATGCGGATCCTGTACAATCTCATCCCCTTCCCTCACCTCCTCCTTTTCCTTGAAAGGATACGGATCCTGTACACCTCCCGCAAACTCGATCCTCCTCACCCGCTCGTCTCCCCGATCCTCTCCCACCCCCGCCACTGCCGCACCTGTATTCGCACGTCCCACCCGGTCTCCATCTCTCCACCCTCCTTACCCTCTCCCAAGGTGGCTTCCGCCAGCTCCCCCTCCCTGATGATGCCCTCCTCCCCTCCATCTACCCTTCCTATCAACTTTGACCCTGCCCCACCCCCACTTCCGGTGTCCTTTCCTTTGGGCACCCTCCCTCCCTTCTCTTCCCTTCCCTTCTCTTTCCTTTTCCCACGTCCCCGCCCTCCACCCCTCTTCCCCCGGGTTTCCCCTCCCCCTTCCTCCCTCCCCCCCCTTTCTCCCCTGCCCGTGGCATCTCTGCTCTCCCCTCTCGCTCTCCCACTCCCCTTCCTCCTCCTCCTCTCTTGGCAGGTCCCCGGACTCGCACACGCATAGTGAACATTCGCGCACCGGAGATCATCGACATCAGTATCTCGTGTGTGTGCTTCGTTTTGTGTTTTGTGCAGTTACGACTCCACTGTTCACATATGCCATCGCCATTCTCCGTGTTTTGTGTGCCGTGTCCACAAGTGTTAGTGTTTTTATCGTCCAACGTGAACGGCTTCATGTTTATTGTTTTTTTTTGTATCTCCATTTTTTGCCCGCCGTTTTTTGTATTGTCTGTATCACCTCTGTCATGTTATTGTTCCACTTAAGGCTGAAGAGCAGCGTAATGTGCTGCTGCCAGCCCACCTGTATAGGTGATTAAAATTACAATAAAGGAAACTCCCCCCCGCCCCCCCCCCCGTTTTATGAGTCCTCGTCCTCCATCGGCTCCTTCCCCCCTTCTCCTCACTTCGTTTTTACTCTCCTTCGCCCCTGTCTTTCCCATCATCTCTCCAGATATCTCCCCCCACCCCCATCTGCCCCCGGCTGTGGTGTGCCATATTTGTGCCAACTTTTTAGTGCAGTGTTCAAGTGAGTATTCAGTATTGTGCGACTTTTCCAAAGTGTTGCGAACAGAAAGCATGCTGTCGCTGGGTGTGATTTTTATATCTCTTGTGAACAGAAAGCAGACTGTCGTCATGTTTTTTAATTGGCTGTTTATTATTTTACCTGTCTGCTTCCTGTGTATTTTATTAGCATCGCCAACCCTTTGTTTTGTGTTTTAAGTTCCACGATTTTCCGCCATGTTACTATTTACGTCACCGATTTTATTGCCTGCTTTTATTATTTATCATCTTCATCTCTTTAAAACAATTACTTTTGAATACATTACGGGAAAGGCAGTGATCAATGTCTTACAAATACACTCCTGGAAATGGAAAAAAGAACACATTGACACCGGTGTGTCAGACCCACCATACTTGCTCCGGACACTGCGAGAGGGCTGTACAAGCAATGATCACACGCACGGCACAGCGGACACACCAGGAACCGCTGTGTTGGCCGTCGAATGGCGCTAGCTGCGCAGCATTTGTGCACCGCCGCCGTCAGTGTCAGCCAGTTTGCCGTGGCATACGGAGCTCCATCGCAGTCTTTAACACTGATAGCATGCCGCGACAGCGTGGACGTGAACCGTATGTGCAGTTGACGGACTTTGAGCGAGGGCGTATAGTGGGCATGCGGGAGGCCGGGTGGACGTACCGCCGAATTGCTCAACACGTGGGGCGTGAGGTCTCCATAGTACATCGATGTTGTCGCCAGTGGTCGGCGGAAGGTGCACGTGCCCGTCGATCTGGGACCGGACCGCAGCGACGCACGGATGCACGCCAAGACCGTAGGATCCTACGCAGTGCCGTAGGGGACCACACCGCCACTTCCCAGCAAATTAGGGACACTGTTGCTCCTGGGGTATCGGCGAGGACCATTCGCAACCGTCTCCATGAAGCTGGGCTACGGTCCCGCACACCGTTAGGCCGTCTTCCGCTCACGCCCCAACATCGTGCAGCCCGCCTCCAGTGGTGTCGCGACAGGCGTGAATGGAGGGACGAATGGAGACGTGTCGTCTTCAGCGATGAGAGTCGCTTCTGCCTTGGTGCCAATGATGGTCGTATGCGTGTTTGGCGCCGTGCAGGTGAGCGCCACAATCAGGACTGCATACGACTGAGGCACACAGGGCCAACACCCGGCATCATGGTGTGGGGAGCGATCTCCTACACTGGCCGTACACCACTGGTGATCGTCGAGGGGACACTGAATAGTGCACGGTACATCCAAACCGTCATCGAACCCATCGTTCTACCATTCCTAGACCGGCAAGGGAACTTGCTGTTCCAACAGGACAATGCACGTCCGCATGTATCCCGTGCCACCCAACGTGCTCTAGAAGGTGTACGTCAACTACCCTGGCCAGCAAGATCTCCGGATCTGTCCCCCTTTGAGCATGTTTGGGACTGGATGAAGCGTCGTCTCACGCGGTCTGCACGTCCAGCACGAACGCTGGTCCAACTGAGGCGCCAGGTGGAAATGGCATGGCAAGCCGTTCCACAGGACTACATCCAGCATCTCTACGATCGTCTCCATTGGAGAATAGCAGCCTGCATTGCTGCGAAAGGTGGATGTACACTGTACTAGTGCCGACGTTGTGCATGCTCTGTTGCCTGTGTCTATGTGCCTGTGGTTCTGTCAGTGTGATCATGTGATGTATCTGACCCCAGGAATGTGTCAATAAAGTTTCCCCTTCCTGGGACAATGAATTCACGGTGTTCTTATTTCAATTTCCAGGAGTGTATTTACTATTAAAACAGTCTTGATCACGATTTATTTATCAAGGTGACCGGTTTCGACCACTACTGTGGTCATCTTCAGACCATTGAGTAGAAACCTCTTTCTGTTGGAGAATCACTACTATTCTCCAACAGAAAGAGGTCTCTACTCAATGGTCGAAACCGGTCACCTTGATAAATAAATCGTGATCAAGACTGTTTTAATAGGAAATATCTTTAAAACGAATTTTGTAGGCTGAAGAGCGGCATACTAAGCTGCTGCCAGCCCGCCCCCTTCGAATCTCAATAAAGGAAAAAAACGAACAAGTATAATCAGTATTAGAGTCTTATAAAATTGTGATAATAGTAATGATCTTTTGAAAATAATTTAGTTTCGTGACTGAAAAAAAAGTCGAATCGTTTAGTTTTTACCCTTCAGAAAATATCATTTTACCCCTCAAGGGGTAATAACCCACCAAGTTGGAAAGCAGTGCCTTGGGCACTACATATAGAATTTTCATACTGTAATATTTATTGCAAAATTACCCATATAATGCCTGGCTACGGTGGACACGGAAAATAAAGAAATATTAAAAATACATAAATAAAAAACTATAAAGGAAACCTTAGCCAAGGCTTTCATGACCGAGAGGCAACCATTAGGCCACAGCATGTTGAAGCACTCCATAACCGACACTTTTACGGCACATAAAACTTGTTTTCACGCAGAGATAAAAGAAAAGGTAGCTTACGCTTTAGTACCTACTCTACGTGCTCCACTGGCGTCGCTTTTAGGATAGTTATAATGCCTAACCACCCACTACTCCCGCGTTAATACTCCAGCGTAGCAGTGGACAGGAAATTTATGGCGGGACGCGTGATACAAGTCGAAATCATTACGCGTACGGAGGTACTGCTCAGGTGTTTTCACGTCAGATAACTTTATAGCCTCGTCTATGAGATACGGAGCGGCGTAGACGTCGGGGCAAATTCTGAGTCGATTCCTTCAGCTCACAAAGTCATACAATATACAGAGAAGAGCGAAAGAAACCGGCACACTTGGCTAATATCGTGTAAGACCTCCGCGAGCACGCAGAAGTGCCGCAACACGACGTGGCGTGGACTCGACTGATATCTGAAACAGAGCTGGAAGGAATTGACACCATGAATCCTGCAGGGCTGCCCATAAATCAGTAAGAGTACGAGGAGGTGGAGAGCTGTTCTTAACAGCACGTTGCAAAGCATCCCAAATGTGCTCAATAATGTTCATGTCTCGTGTGTTTGATGACCAGTAGAAGCGTGTAAACTCAGAAGAGTGTTCCTGGAGCCACTCTGTAGCAATTCTGGACGTGTGGGGTGTGTGATGTAACAAAATAAAAGTGATGTCGTTATTCAGTTGAAAAGTTGGAGTTTGAGATTTCGCTTACTGTTTTATCAATCACAATTGGCGTAACAATCATGGATTGACCATTGTCATAAAATATTGCATAATGAAATGTTGTAACCTCCCCGCAAGAAATTAGAAAGGTCAATGATTATAAAAAAAAAATGCCAAATGTTGTCTTCCCACAAAAGTGAATAATAAAAATGAGCCAAGCGTAACCTCCTTGCAAAATTAAAGAATAAAAATTGCGCAAATGTAAACTCCCCACAAAATATCGTTAAGGGATGAAGATTGATCACAAACCCACAATAACATTAATTAAATAATGAACCATGAACTGAATGTAACAACTCAACAGCAATAATTAAACCTGACAAATTTTATATGGACAGCAGCGCTGACCTACGGCCCTGTGAAATAATTAAACCAAAATTCTTACCTCAGTAAAACTGCATCTATATCTGTTCTTATTTTTCGGCATAGCTTCGTGCAATGCTGGCTTATATTTAATTTTGATTCTTGGAGGGAATGCATAGGAAATATTATTTAGCTTGAAAGGAATCTTTTTCTTTAAATGAGTTACTTTATAAAAAGTTATTATTGGGGCATCATTTTGAACAAATTAATTACAATTAACATACGTTATTAGCTGAGCGCAATGCTGCTTCATTACCTTCTACAATAATATACATATCGTCCACCACATTCCTGACCAGACTCGTGGGCAGAGCGCACCGCGGACGCATGCCGACTCGCTACACACTAGCACTGACTGAGTACAACTATCCAACTGTCTACTCCCTCTGCCGACTCGCCACACACTACTGCCGACTGACTACTATTGCAGACAGAGTGCAACTTGCAACAGAACACTCGCGCGGTCAAGCGCAGACTAGCAACGATAAATAACTCTCTGGTCAGAGATTCTGTCATGCCTCGCCATCGCTGGTAATGAATACATACGTGTTTCAATGTGAATAGCTTTTACTTGCAGTTTCGCGTGGCTTGAGGCAGTCACAACTAGCGTGCTATTGATTAAGAAATTGCGTTATCGTCTTTCTAATTACTTCACGATCGTAGATACGATCATACCCGGTTGTGAAGTTATTGTTATGACAAAACAATTTCCTAAGGGACCAGAAAGTTCTTAAGGGCGCAAAAACAACGGTAACATCACACAAAAGGGAAATTCAGTGTTAAAGCCGATGCAAGAAGACGATAAATCAGTTTTCTTTTTATCAGTGTAACACGGACATTGGACTGCTGATCCTGGTCTCTGTAATCTTAGCAAAATGTATAATTAAAATGAAAATAATGCTGAGGAGGTGATAGGAATGAGCACTGCTAAATGATTCAGTATTCCCAGAACAAATATCTATTATAAATAAAACATATATCGTACCTTAAGCTTAGTACTACAATGACGGTAGATTTTTATGTCCGTGTCATGTCCATTGAGCGCTCTTTTATACAGCCATTGTCCTCTTTGAGTCGCTCGTGTGTCGTCACGATAAGTTATAACAGTTCTTTACACTTCACTCAAACTTAGACGGAACATGTTTTTATTTATTTAGTAAAAAATTAGATCAGACTGCCACAATTCTGCATCCGTCTTACTTAAGAAAAACAGTACAAGTGTTTAGCGCTCAAGCCTTCGTTTGTTCTCCAGCGAACAAAATAGTGAAGGATCGCATATATCTATCCGTATTCTTCTGTTTATATTGCCGCCCAAAAACGGCGAATTATCTTATTTAGGAAATTCCACCGTCACTATGCGACGCCTTATTATACATTAATCATTCTTTATAAACAAGTATTTGCCTTTTGGCTGAAAGTATTAACTATTTGCTGTTTTAATGAAGCCAAAAATAGCGAATATCACAGGTGCCACATTGTCCTGCTGGAATTTCCCAAGTCCATCGGAATACACAATGGACATGAACGGATGCCAGTGATGAGACAGGATGCTTACATATGTGTCACCTGTCAGAGTCGTATCTAGACGTATCAGAGGTCTGATATCACTCCAACTGCACACCGTTACAGAGCCTCCGCCAGCTCGAATAGTCCCCTGCTAACAGGCATAGTCCATTGATTCATGAGATCGTCTCCATACCCATATACGTCCATCCGCTCCATACAATCTGAAACGAGACTCGTCCGTCCGGGCGAGATGTTTCCAGTCGTCAACAGTCCAATGTCGGTGTTGACGGGCCCACGCGAGGCGTAAAGCTTTGTGTCGTGCAGTCATCAAGGGTACACTAATGCGCGCGCCTTCGGCTCCGAAACCTCATATCGATGAAGTTTCGTTGAATGGTTAGCACGCTGGGACTAAATCGCCCAAACTCAAATCTGCAGCAATTTGCGGAGGGGTTGCACTTTGTAATGAGACATTCCGACGCAGACACATACAATACCTTAAAGGCTGCGCCAAAGATTAAATTGAGAGGGATTTAGAATATAATATCTGTGATGTGCATATAGCATTCTCTTTTGTTTCACGCTCCAAGAAGGAGTTGAGACACTTTCGATTGTTACCTTGTAGAGGATGGACGTAATTTTTGGTGTGTGCGGAAATGCAGCCATATTGTTAGTGTTTATCGTTTGTGCGACGAGCAGAGCAAGTCTTATTGTGTTGTGAATAAAAAATAGTGACAAGTATCTACAGGGTTATTACAAATGATTGAAGCGATTTCATAAATTCACTGTAGCTCCATTCATTGACATATGGTCACGACACACTACAGATTCGTAGAAAAACTCATAAAGTTTTGTTCGGCTGTAGCCGCACTTCAGGTTTCTGCCGCCAGAGCGCTCGAGAGCGCAGTGAGACAAAATGGCGACAGGAGCCGAGAAAGCGTATGTTGTGCTTGAAATGCACTCACATCAGTCAGTCATAACAGTGCAACGACACTTCAGGACGAAGTTCAACAAAGATCCACCAACTGCTAACTCCATTCGGCGATGGTATGCGCAGTTCAAAGCTTCTGGATGCCTCTGTAAGGGGAAATCAACGGGTCGGCCTGCAGTGAGCGAAGAAACGGTTGAACGCGTGCGGGCAAGTTTCACGCGTAGCCCGCGGAAGTCGACGAATAAAGCAAGCAGGGAGCTAAACGTACCACAGCTGACGGTTTGGAAAATCTTACGGAAAAGGCTAACGCAGAAGCCTTACCGTTTACAATTGCTACAAGTCCTGACACCCGATGACAAAGTCAAACGCTTTGAATTTTCGGCGCGGTTGCAACAGCTCGTGGAAGAGGATGCGTTCAGTGCGAAACTTGTTTTCATTGATGAAGCAACATTTTTTCTTAATGGTGAAGTGAACAGACACAATGTGCGAATCTGGGCGGTAGAGAATCCTCACGCATTCGTGCAGCAAATTCGCAATTCACCAAAAGTTAATGTGTTTTGTGCGATTTCACGGTTTAAAGTTTACGGCCCCTTTTTCTTCTGCGAAAAAAACGTTACAGAACACGTGTATCTGGACATGCTGGAAAATTGGCTCATACCACAACTGGAGACCGACAGTGCCGACTTCATGTTTCAACTGGATGGTGCTCCACCACACTTCCATCATGATCTTCGGCATTTCTTAAACAGGAGATTGGAAAACCGATGGATCGGTCGTGGTGGAGATCACGATCAGCAATTCGTGTCACGGCCTTCACGCTCTCTCGACTTAACCCCATGCGATTTCTTTCTGTGGGTTTATGTGAAAGATTCAGTGTTTAAACCTCCTCTACCAAGAAACGTGCCAGAACTGCGAGCTCGCATCAACGATGCTTTCGAACTCATTGATGGGGACATGCTGCGCCGAGTGTGGAAGGAACTTAATTATCGGCTTGATGTCTGCCGAATCACTAAAGGGGCACATATCGAACATTTGTGAATGCCTAAAAAAACTTTTTGAGTTTTTGTATGCGTGCAAAGCATTGTGAAAATATCTCAAATACTAAAGTTATTGTAGAGCTGTGAAATCGCTTCAATCATTTGTAATAACGAGAGTTGTTTAAAGCGACGTAGCATTGTATTCCTTGGTGCCTTGGTTTCCACCGTCTTCGTGAAGTGAACCGATGCCGACTCAGGAAGGTACACTCGGTCAACAAAGAGAAGAACATCGATGGCGACTAATGAATTAATATTGTGGTAGAAGGACTAATTCTATGTCTAAGGTGGGAACTCTGATAAAATCAACAATGACGTAGAACTCAAAAACGTAACTAATCGGAATGGTAAATTATATTACAGGCAAATTTCACGCAGCACTGAATTTGTCTGCATTCAAGCCGGGCAATACAGTCCGTAAAAAAGACTTTCAAAAATTCTAAAGTTACAGTTCGATGTCCATAATTTTTTCTCTTTTCAAAAAACCAATAAATTTAATTTTTTTTATTTGTTTCGCCACAACTTCTGTCACGTTGCACGATTTTCTTCAGTCGTCGCTGGTCCCACTCTTGCAGGATCTTTTTCCGGCCGCGGCGATATCGGAGATTTGATGTTTTACCGGATTCCTGATATTTACGGTACAGTCGTGAAATGCTCGTACAAGGAAATCCCCACTTAATCGCTACGTCGGAGATGCTGTGTCCCATCGCTCGTGCGCCGACTATAACACCACGTTCAAAAAAATAGCTCTGAGCACTATGGGACTTAACATCTGAGGTCATCAGTCCCCTAGACTTAGAACTACTTAGACCTAACTAACCTAAGGACATCACTCACATCCATACCCGAGGCAGGATTCGAACCTGCGACCGTAGCAGCAGCGCGCGGTTCCGGATTGTAGCGCCTGGAACCGCCCGGCCACAGCACATTAAGTTCAGACAAACTTAAATCTTGATAAGCTGCCATTGTAGCAGCAGTAACCGATCTGACAACTGCGCCAGACACTTGTTGTCTCGCATTGGCGTTGCCAACCGCAACGCCGTATTCTGCCTGTTTGCTCATCTCTGTATTTATACCAGTTTCTTTGGCTCTTCGTTGTAGTTCCAGAATGCCATTTAGGGACAAAAGTACGGACTTACAGAGTAACGGACCACTTTTGCGACTGGATTCATGACCTCTTTGTAGATACAATTCAATACGTTGTTCTTAACGGAACAAAACTGACAGATGTAAAACTAGTTTCAGCTGTACCCAAAGGAAGCGTGATAGGGCTGTTAATGTTAACAGTATATGATTGATGTCGTGGAAACTTAGGAAGTTCTACGAGGCTCTTTGGGGACGTCGCTGTTGGCTGTGGGAAGGCGGCAACGCCAGGAGGCTACAGCGAAACGCCGGAAGACCAGCAGGGCTCGACGACTGGTAACAGCTCTGCCAATTCACCCTGCACCTAAATAAAACAGATGTCGATACACTTACGTCCGATTAACCATCGGCGACAGATTGCTGTAAGCTGTAACTGTCGCATACTACGACGGGCGTTCTATAAGCAATGCAACACTTTTTTTCTGAGAGCAGGTTGGTTTTATTCAGGACTTCACACCTATCCCAGTATATCACACACATTTAATTCCTAATACATTACAATGAACCATGAAATTTTAGAGATATTTGATGTTGCGAACGTAATTCATCAGGAGTCAGTGTTAAGGCCAAGCGTTTCAATTACTCTAAATACTCTGTAAAAGAAAGGTTTACAAAATTTTTTAGAAGAAAGTCGAGCGTTTTGTGTAATGATTTGTCTAAAAGTACGAAATAAAAAGACGTTGGGTGCACCTCATTTTCTATTCACGATTTCGAGCATCTTTCAAAGACACGAAGAACCTTTCTCTGATCTACTTATTTCTTTTACACAAATCATTTCATAAAATATTCGTCTAATTTCTTCCATTTTTTAATTTCAAGTTTTATTCAGAAAGCATGATCTTACTGACTCCTCGTTTGCCTTCCTGACGTACTTGATTCGAAGGAAGCCTTTTTGACATTTAAATACCGCACCAATGTATCTTTTTATGTGCAAAATAAGCAGGTCTTGAACAGATGAAATTTTTTGACACTTCATTTACACAGCTTGGCAGCAGCTTTTCGTGAAATATTTCAATTTTTCCTCAGCTTATTAATTAAGTTTTCGTTAATTACCCCGATTACTTTCAAGCAGTTAAATATTTTCGTGCCATACTAGACTTCATGCTGGTCACTTTGATACCACGTTTACCTGTTTCTCTCACTTTGTTTGGCTATGAAAATTTGGACAAAACCTCATGGGTGTAAGTTATAGGGAGTAATGCTTTCACTCTACTCACTCACCTACAAAAACGTATCGAGTGTTAATCATATGATAAAATAATCCTTTGTGCGTGCTGTCATTTCCAAAATTTTTCGTTTCGATACCTTGAACCCTTTTTGAGATACGACGGTTTTTACGACCACTTGATTCCCGAAGCGCAGGAAAGGTTTGGGCGCGACGCGAGCGACCCGTCCGCGGATACAACAACCAATATCTCAAGAATGAAAAGAGATACCATTCCAGTCTCAACTTTAAATACAATTTAGGTATATTGCTTACATTTCATACGCAGTAATGTATGGCCTTAAATGAACTATACGGAAAGTCTACAGCATGTGAGTTTACCTCTGCAAATTCTTAAAAATTTCGTGCAGCCATGTACTCAATTTCGTACAACACAGTAACTATGACGAATAACGAAAATAAATTCAGACCTTTATCGTTTAAAGATGTCAAGCTATAGCTTGCGGAAGAATCAATCTTTTTCACCGAATAGTTTTCTTAAAGTCTGATGTTAAGTAATTCATAGCTGCCGTCGCGTCCGCTCCACTGCATTGCGAGAAGACACGTGGCTGGTGGCAAACAGTGAAAGCGTACATTCTCCTTTTAGATCAAAGTTCTGTTTGATTCATTCTGAGCGAAATTGAAAATTGTATGTTAACTACCTAGACCGCTTATGCAGTTTTCGGGACCTTCAGCTTACTGTAATGAAGGACTTTACACAACATTCCTCGGAAATACATCCCACAACAACAGTACGTTCTCCCCAAACTACGAGCAATTTTTCACGAGAAAAATGTTACAGATTCTTATTGCGTTAACTGATCAATAATATACATTTTAGACTGCCTAGGACTAGACGGATAGATTGGTCAGAATAGGTTGTTTATCACCAATGGGTGTACAAACGTCATGGACGCTGGTTTCCCTGTGTCTGTCTTCAAGGCGTACTCAGCTGGACAAAGGGGATTCCAGTCCCAGGCTGGCACAAATTTTCATCTGTCACAAACAGTTGACGTCAATCTGGATTCACAAAACGCGAAACAATTTCGAAATATTTCAAAAAAATTTTAGTGCATATTTTCAGTAGTAGTGGCCTAATAAACTTTCTTACTAAAGGCGTTTTGGATGAAGAAACTGCCAGTAAGGCGCAAATTGTTTTTCAGGAATTCAGGGTTATAGACTGTTAAGACAACTTTAGCAGTGTGCAGTGGTGTGAGTTTAGAGTAAAAACTGCCTGTTCTGTCTGACTGCTATTAATGTTTTTGCTGATAAATAAGAAGCAAATGAAAATTGTCACAGCTAGGCAATGAGATAAAAAAGTAAAACCGGTTGTCAAAGTACATTTTTTTATGGTGAGAACAATAATGAAGTAGGTGACAGTATGTTTCTTTGATACCATTTGCAAAGTTATAAATGTCTCAGAAATGAGATTTCTCAATCGCACATACCTTAAATGAGACATTATGTGTCAGATTGTTCAAAGAGAAGCCTAACATTTGGTACGATTGTACAAGAACGTTGTGGAAACATTGTTCTTTCTATAGTTTTCTGGGATAGTAAGATCTGAGGCACTGCAGATTAAAAGTCAGGGAGGACGTTGTTGAAATATAAGCTGTAGTAAGGATTTGTAGATTAAATAGAAGCCTATATTCCTTAGCTTCTCATCTGATTTTTGGTCTACTAAAGTAAAGAAAAAAGTTATGGCCATTTGTAAGTATTATTAAGTTCCACGAAATTTTTGGTTACTGTGCCTTGGAGATTTAGGCAGTATAAGCTTGTCACATGTTGCACAACAAATGATAGTTCTATTAATGTAAACCTGTGAACAGAGTAGCATTACATATTTGTAAAAATGAAGTACTAACAAAATGTTAATTTGGTTTTCAGAGAGGCTTTTCAACAGAGAATGCTGTATATGTTTTCACTGATCAAACATTAAATGCTTTGAATGATCGAACATCACCCATTGGAATAATTTGTGATCTCTCAAAGGCTTTTCACTGTGTGAATCATGAAATTCTTATAGCTAAACTTACGTATTATGGGATGAGTGGGACAGTGCACAAATGGTATAATTCATATTTCACTGGAAGAATACAGAAGGTTGAAATTAACAGTACAGATAGTTTGTAAAAATCAACAGAATCCTCAGACTGGGGAGATATCAAGAATGATGTCCCACAGGGTTCAGTCTTGGATCCCTAATTGTTCTTAACATATATTTATGACTTGCCACTTTTTATTCATGAAGATGCAAAGCTAGTTCTTTTTGCTGATGATACAAGTATAGTAGTCACACTCAGCAAACAAGAATCAGCTGGGGAAATTGTGAATGTCTTTCGGAAAGTAGTTGTCTGCAAACGGACTCTCACTAGATTTTGAGAAAACACTGCACATACATTTCTGTATAGTTATTGGCATAACAATATTGATTAATATAGACTTTGAACAGAAGTCTGTTGCTAAGGCAGAATATTCAAAATTTCTAGTTGTGTGCACTGATGAGAAACTGAATGTGAAGAAATATATTGATGAACAGCTGAAGTGGCTAGGTTCATATACTTATGCCATTAGGGTTATTGCAAGTTTTGGTGATAAACTTATCAGTAGATTAGCCTACTATGCCTATTTTCATATGGCATCATATTTTGGGGTAATCATCATTAAGAGAAAAAGTATTCATTGTACAAAAGCGTGTAATCAGAAAAATAGCTGGAACGCACCAAAATCACCTTGCAGGTATTTATTTAAGAAAATCGGGATATTTACAGTACCTTCGCAAGACATATATTCACTTATGAAATTTGATATTAATAGCCCATCATAATAGCGAAGTGCATAGATACAACACTAGAAGAAAGGACATTTCCACTATTCTGGGTTAAATCTGACTATGGCACAGAAAAAGGGGTCAATTATGCTACCACAAAAATCTTTGGTCATTGCCAAATAGCATTGAAACTCTGACAGATAGCCAACCAACATTTAAAAACAAATTAAAACAATTTCTGAATGACAACTCATTCTACTCAACAGATGAATTTTTCGATATGTAGTAGTAACTGTAAAAAAATTAATTATACTGTGTAAAGAAACTTAGACTAAATTGACACTTTCCACATCATTACGAAATGTTTTGTTCATGATCTATGGAACTAGTATTAATGTAATGTAATGTAATGTACATAGCAAACTATTGTAAGCTTTTGTTATCTGCCACAAGAAAGTGCTCTGAGCTGCAGATCTGAGACTAGCCAAGCACACCTATTCGGCCCCAGGATTTGCTGTCCCTAGACACAAGTCATTGCTCATACTCAGAACTTCTGTGGCATAACATACCTATTACTTAAAACTTCTATTTGAAAAATATCCAGTGTACAAACAGAGTATGACACCAGAATGAGATTTTCACTCTGCAGAAGAGTGTGCGCTGATATGAAACTTCCTGGCAGATTAAAACTGTGTGCCCGACAGAGACTCGAACTCGGGACCTTTGTCTTTCACGGGCAAGTGCTCTACTTGTCCGCGAAAGGCAAAGGTCCCAAGTTCGAATCTCGGTCAGGCACACAGTTTTAATCTGCTAGGAAGTTTCAGAGTATGACACCTCAAATCAAGATCTATAGCTCACATCACTTCCATTGAATACCAAAAATAAGGCAGTAACTTTACAATATCTACATCACTAAAAGGCTAACCTGTTTCGTGGTTCACTCATGCTTCATGGTGCACGTCACCAGTTGCAGGTTGCCCATCTAATAGCTCTCAAGGACACAAAAATTTTATTTCCAGTATTCCTTACATTATTCAACAAATTAAAAAATTTAAAATACTATCATAATCTAGGCTACTGATTAACCTCCTCACACCCAAGCAAAATTTTTCTATTATTTCAGTTAATTTTTGATAGTTGTGTGGCATATGTATGTCATAAATGAGCAATGTAACATAGTTATTTTTTACACCTCATTCGGATAGAGATTTTCCAATGTCCAGGCAACTGGACACTGGGACTCAAATGGACTATTCGTGATAAATGGCCATGAAAGTAATAGCACAAATTTATGGTTTTTAATATATGTTTAACATTTAGATACATTACTTACAGAGTATTACAAAAGTATGACACAAGAAAATTAGTTTCAGTCATCAGTATTTCTGAAATTGTGGTAGTATTTTGCAATCACTTTTCAGTTGTGGAATCAAAGAAACATCTCTCTTTAGTGATACACAGATATAGTTTGCATTTGGAGCATAAGAACTCGATTTTAGCTTCACAGCCCTTGTTTTGGCATCTCATCTATTTATTTTTGTTTGTAATTGGGCAGAGGCAGATGTGTCATAGTGGCCCCTTATCAGTTAGAGGGCCTGCACAACAGACAAGCAAGGTGGGCTGCCGACCTCCCTTCAAGAGCTCGTATCAAAACATCGCCGGTGAATGTAAACATCAACAAACATTCCTCATAAACAACTTTGTGAAAAGCCATGTGTCAGAGAGCCCCCAATTTGAACTGATGTGACTAAGTGTAGCACTCCACAGAATCGGTGTTATAAGAATGCCAGCAGAGTCAGACCGGCAGTGTGTACCTACAGCTAGGACAGCTCTGGCCAATATCTATACTGGCTCTAGCCCAGTAGACACTCGCCGTAGTCTTTCTGCAGAAATTTGTATCTTGTTGGATTTCTTTTCATTGTTTGTAACTTTCATCTGGCTTTTGCCACCACAAGAATTATGTTTCTTGTTGTTCTTGAGTTTGGAAATTAGTGCACGCCAAGACGGCGTTTTAGATAAATAAAGTGTGTTCAAACTTGATCGTTAGTTCTTTCCTGCCAACCGCAGGGCACTACAAAATGTGTACCCACACTTTTTCTTACATGTTTTTTGGAACTTGAATTATCTTTGCACGTTTCCTAGGAGCTACTCATGAGATTCAAATTGAGTCAGAAGAGTAAATCTCCTGCCATGCTGCAGTTGCCGCTGATATCATGGATTCGCCAATATCAATCTTAAAACCCAATAGATTCTTGTTTGATTTCTCGCTAGCACCTAGTACCTGCTGATCCTTTCTGCACTAAGTCCACGAATTCACAATCGCCAAATGAATGAAATCGAAGAAGATTCTTACAGGCCTTCTCTTTGTGCCGCTATGACGCAGTGAGCGGAACATCTCAGTGTAGCCAACAGCTGAAACCAAATATCACAGAGAAGAAATCCGGGAGACAGGTAAAATGTCGAGCGTACTGTAGAGATGGATACAGTGTAGAAGAAACTGTAACTGCACTTCCAGAAAAACAGGGAAGTAACATCCAGCTGGCTGGGCGCGGAGACTGAAGGGGTTAAGAGGTATAATCTGGCTATATTCGTCCAGTATATGAGAATGAGAGCAGTAGTAACTTGCAAAAAGCCTTGCACACTTTTAAGAACCTTTTTTTCAGTGACACTCTACACAAAACGAAAGGAAAAAAAAATTTTCGCTCGTTTCA
Organism: Schistocerca serialis cubense; assembly: GCF_023864345.2. Classification (NCBI taxonomy): domain Eukaryota; kingdom Metazoa; phylum Arthropoda; class Insecta; order Orthoptera; family Acrididae; genus Schistocerca; species Schistocerca serialis. The sequence goes on from NC_064648.1 coordinate 145,329,097, forward strand.
TTTTTGATGTCCATTCTGTAAAACTGATGCATCAGGCATGACATTTTAATTTGTTATTACTTTACACATTTTACGGACTGTGTCAGCTTATAGCAATACACGTGTCTGCAGAATTACATCATTGTACAACACATAATTGAAAGGTAAAGTGTAATAGTATGGCATAAATGGCTGGGAGAGTGAAAGGCAGGTGCAGCCGCCCCAATGGGAAAGGCTTTCCCTGTCCTTCGGACATGAAAGCATCTTACCATCGTGAAATTTGAGAGCTTTGTGTAAATAAGTGTATGAGTACAGTTCAGGTGACAGAAATGCGAATGGGTGGGGAAATGAAACCGGTAATGTTCGGCTATAGCATTAGTAGTGTCCTGCTTGACACAGTCCAGTCGTGTAAATATCTGAGCTTGACGTTGCAAAGCGATGTGAAATGGAACGGGCGTGTGAGGGCTGTGGTAGGGAAGGCCAATGGTCGACCTCGGCTTCTTGGGAGAATTTTAGGAAAGAGTGGTCGAGCTGTAAAGGAAACCGCATATAGGACGCTGGTGCGACCTAATCTTGAGTACTGCTCCAGTGTTTGGCATCCGTACCAGGCCAGCCTGAAGGAAGGCTTCGAAGCAGTTCTGAGGCGGGCTGCTACATTTGTTATCAATAAGTTCGGACAACACGGGAGTGTTACGGAGACGCTTCGGGAACTTAAATGAGAATCCCTGGAGGGAAGGCGATATTCTTTTGGAGAAACACTATTGATAAAATTTAGAGAACCTACATTTCAAGTTGACTGCAGAACAATGTACAGGCTTATTCCAAATGATGGACCCACTTTCAAAAATTCGTATGTATTCAAATACAAGTACAAAATGAACAAGCTTTATATCAATGAAAAAAGGAAGTTTCAAAGTTTTTGGTGGGCGGTAGAGCACGCGCGGCAATAGGGCCGTAATTCCGTTTCACTGTCAGTTGTGAGTCAGATGGAGCACGAGGTTTTCTGCTTTCTTGAGTTAGCGAAAAGTGCGTCGCAAATTGCAGTGCAGCTTGCATTTGGTACCAAATTCGGTATTCAAACACCAACTCACGAAAGCATTAGCAGTTGGTTTAAGCAATTTAAACAGACTGGGAGTGTGTGCAAAGGAAAAAACACAGGTCGACCGTGTGTGTCAGGGTATGATGTCCCATGGATTCGAGAAAGTTTTGTGCGCAGTCGCAGTAAGTCTACCAATAGAGCCTGTCAAGAATATGGAATACCCCAATCAGCTGTATGGCAAGTTCTGAGACGGCGTTTGCTGTACGAGCCCTACCGATCAGAACCGGATCACTGCCGGATGTCTGCCGTTTAGCCAACGGAGCCCACATTGAACGTTTATAAGATTTATCACATTTCTAATTATTGGAAAAAATGGAAATGAAGTCCCATGCTTCTTTACAGAGCGTAGGGGATCGATGCGGGAGACCCGCACCGCCTTACTAGGCAAGGTCCTGATGGAGGTGGTTTGCCGTTGCCTTCCTCCGACCATAATGGGAATGAATGATGATGATGAAGACGACACAACAACACCCAGTCATCTCGAGGCAGGAAAAATTCCTGACCTCGCCGGGAACCGAACCTGGGACCCTGTGCGCGTGAAACGAGAACGCTACCGCGAGACCAAGGAGCGGACTTTCTAATTATTAAAATGGCTCAAATGGCTCTGAGCACTGTAGCACTTAACGTCTGAGGTCATGAGTCCCCTAGAACTTAGAACTACTTAAACCTAACTAACCTAAGGACATCACACACATCCAGGCCCGAGGCAGGATTCGAACATACGACTGTAGCCGGTCGCGCAGCTCCAGACTGTAGCACCTAGAATCGCTCGGCCACTCCGGCCGGCTCTAATTATTAAAAACTAATTAATTTCAAATTATTAAATTAATTTCATTGATATCAAACATTATGGAAAAAAACTTTGAAACTTCCTCTTGTCATTGGTATAAAGCTTGTTCATTTTGGATTTGTACTTGAATAAGTACGAAGTCTTGAAAATTAGTCCATCATTTACCCCGTGCATTGAGCGTAGGAACTACGACGATAAAATTCGAGAAACTAGGGCTCCTAGGGAGGCATATAGATAGCCGTTTTTCCCTCGCTTTCTTTGTGAGTGGAACAGGAGAGCACAAGTGTGGCTTGAGGAGTATCTATGTACTTGTAGATGTAGATGTACACTACTGGCCATTAAAATTGCTACACCAAGAAGAAATGCAGACGATAAACGGGTATTCATTGGACAAATATATTGTACTAGAACTGACATGTGATTACATTTGCACGCAATTTGGGTGCATAGATCCTAAAGAATCAGTACCCAGAACCACCACCTCTGGCCGTAATAACGGTCTTGATAGGCCTGGGCATTGAGTCACAGCTCGGATGGCGTGTACAGGTACAGCTGCCCATGCAGCTTAAACACGATACCACAGTTCATCAATAGTAGCGACTGGCGTATTGTGACGAGCCAGTTGCTCGGCCACCATTGACCAGACGTTTTCACTTGGTGAGAGATCTGGAGAATGTGCTGGCCAGGGCAGCAGTCAAACATTTTCTGTATCCAGAAAGGCCCGTACAGGACCTGCAACATGCGGTCGTGCATTATCCTGCTGAAATGTAGGATTTCTCAGGGATCGAATGGAGGGTAGAGCCACGGGTCGTAACACATCTGAAATGTAACGTACACTGTTCAAAGTACCGTCAATGCGAACAAGAGGTGACCGAGACGTGTAGCGAGTGGCGCCGGCCGAGGTGGCCGAGCGGTTCTAGGCGCTTCAGGTTAGAACTGTACGACCGCTACGGTCGCAGGTTCGAATCCTGCCTCGGGCATGGATGTGTGTGATGTCCTTAGGTTAGTTAGGTTTAATTAGTTCTAAGTTCTAGGCGACTGATGACCTCAGAAGTTAAGTTGCGCAGTGTTCAGAGCCATTTGAACCATTTTCTAACCAATGGCACCCCATACCATCACGCTCGGTGCTACGCCAGTATCGCGATGGCGAATACACGCTTCCAATGTGCGTTCACCGCGATGTCGCCAAACACGGATGCGACCATCGTGATGCTGTAAACAGAACCTGGATTCGTCCGAAAAAATGACCTTTTGACATTCGTGCACCCAGGTTCGTCGTCGAGTACACCATCGCAGGCGCTCCTCTCTGTGATGCAGCTTCAAGGGTAACCACAGCTGTCGTTTCCGAGCTGGTAGTCCGTGCTGCTGCAAACGTCATCGAACTGTTCGTGCAGATGGTTGTTGTCTTGCAAATGTCCCCATTTGTTGACTCACGGATCGAGACGTGGCTGCACGATCCGTTACAACCATGCGGATAAGATGCCTGTCATTTCGACTCCTAGTGATACGAGGCCGTTGGGATCCACCACGGCTTTCCGTATTACCCTCCTGAACCCATCGATTACATATTCTGCTAACAGTCACTGGATCTCGACCGACGCGAGCAGCAATGTCGCGATACGATAAACCGCAATCGCGACAGGCTACAATCCGACCTTTATCAAAGTCGGAAACGTGATGGTACGCATTCCTCCTCCTTACACGAGATATCACAACACCGTTTCACCAGGCAACGCAGGTCAACTGCTGTTTGTGTATGGTAAATCGGTTGGACACTTTTCTTATGTCAGCACGTTGTAGGTTCTTCCTGTCGATTAAATTTCGCGTCTGTAGCACGTCATCTTGGTGGTGTAACAATTTTAATGGCCAGTAGTGTACGATAAATGAGTGTGTGTGTGTGTGTAATATAGGATTACGTTAGCCTTGTAAGATGACGACGATGTTGAAAGAAAGGAGAGGGTGAACCTTGGTGCTGGCACATAGCCTACTGCTACTGTGGTGCCAGCCGAGCTTGTCCCCATCTGATCGACAGATGTCTATCAGCAGTGGTGTCATGTGCCCTCACTTCGCGAGGCAGTGTGCAGAAGTTTGGAATTTAATCCAGGATTTTGCCCCAAAGGCTGGAAATTCGGGACTTTATGCCGTCATCTCTCCTGTCCCCTCGGCCATAAAGACAAAGGAGAAATTGTCAACACCACGCCACCTACCCAGTTGGTCACCCATCGAAACACTGGCCATGCTCGATTGTGTTTAGCTTCGATGACCTGACAGGAACTGATGTATATAACTCGGCGCACCTACTGATACCGCACATAGTTGAGGAGATGTGGCATCATAAATAATGAGAGTCATGAAATACTAGCTTTTGCTTAAAACGGAGAGCGAATTACCAGACTGTACTCATACACTGTCTCATATAATCACAGCTCTTGGCGATTTCCAAGAACCTTTAAACATAATTTGTAACTACTCTGTACTTTGTCTCGCTTACATGCTTAAGATCAAATATTTGACACATTAACTCACTTGGAAAGTAATCTCACGCTTGAATGTGTTTTATACATCTGAGTTCGATACTTTAAAGAAGCCGGTGTTCAATGGTAGCTTATAAACTTCAGTAATAAAGATATGTAACAAATCAGTGCGTCCGTTGTTGCTAAGACTGTGTAGGAAGAGAACAGCTCCAACATTACGGACAACACTATTCACAATCATCAATAACTTGTTTATTTTTTTCAGTGTAATTTACGGATCGGAGCGTGGAATGTCAGATCCCTTAATCGGGCAGATAGGTTAGAAAATTTAAAAAGGGAAATGGATAGGTTAAAGTTAGATATAGTGGGAATTAGTGAAGTTCGGTGGCAGGAGGAACAAGACTTCTGGTCAGGTGACTACAGGGTTATAAACACAAAATCAAATAGGGGTAATGCAGGAGTAGGTTTAATAATGAATAAAAAAATAGGAGTGCGGGTAAGCTACTACAAACAGCATAGTGAACGCATTATTGTGGCCAAGATAGATACGAAGCCCACACCTACTACAGTAGTACAAGTTTATATGCCAACTAGCTCTGCAGATGACGAAGAAATTGAAGAAATGTATGATGAAATAAAAGAAATTATTCAGATTGTGAAGGGAGACGAAAATTTAGTAGTCATGGGTGACTGGAATTCGAGTGTAGGAAAAGGGAGAGAAGGAAACATAGTAGGTGAATATGGATTGGGGCTAAGAAATGAAAGAGGAAGCCGCCTGCTAGAATTTTGCACAGAGCACAACATAATCATAACTAACACTTGGTTTAAGAATCATGAAAGAAGATTGTATACATGGAAGAACCCTGGATATACTAAAAGGTATCAGATAGATTATATAATGGTAAAACAGAGATTTAGGAACCAGGTTTTAAATTGTAAGACATTTCCAGGGGCAGATGTGGACTCTGGCCACAATCTATTGGTTATGACCTGTAGATTAAAACTGAAGAAACTGCAAAAAGGTGGGAATTTAAGCAGATGGGACCTGGATAAACTAAAAGAACCAGAGGTTGTACAGAGATTCAGGGAGAGCATAAGGGAGCAATTGACAGGAATGGGGGAAAGAAATACAGTAGAAGAAGAATGGGTAGCTTTGAGGGATGAAGTAGTGAAGGCAGCAGAGGATCAAGTAGGTAAAAAGACGAGGCCTAGTAGAAATCCTTGGGTAACAGAAGAAATATTGAATTTAATTGATGAAAGGAGAAAATATAAAAATGCAGTAAGTGAAGCAGGCAAAAAGCAATACAAACGTCTCAAAAATGAGATCGACAGGAAGTGCAAAATGGCTAAGCAGGGATGGCTAGAGGACAAATGTAAGGATGTAGAGGCTTGTCTCACTAGGGGTAAGATAGATACCGCCTACAGGAAAATTAAAGAGACCTTTGGAGATAAGAGAACGACTTGTATGAATATCAAGAGCTCAGATGGAAACCCAGTTCTAAGCAAAGAAGGGAAAGCAAAAAGGTGGAAGGAGTATATAGAGGGTCTATACAAGGGTGATGTACTTGAGGACAATATTATGGAAATGGAAGAGGATGTAGATCAAGATGAAATGGGAGATATGATACTGCGTGAAGTGTTTGACAGAGCACTGAAAGACCTGAGTCGAATCAAGGCCCCCGGAGTAGACAATATTCCATTGGAACTACTGACGGCCGTGGGAGAGCCAGTCCTGACAAAACTCTACCATCTGGTGAGCAAGATGTATGAAACAGGCGAAATACCCTCAGACTTCAAGAAGAATATAATTATTCCAATCCCAAAGAAAGCAGGCGTTGACAGATGTGAAAATTACCGAACTATCAGTTTAATAAGTCACAGCTGCAAAATACTAACACGAATTCTTTACAGACGAATGGAAAAACTAGTAGAAGCCAACCTCGGGGAAGATCAGTTTGGATTCCGTAGAATCACTGGAACACGTGAGGCAATACTGACCATACGACTTATCTTAGAAGAAAGATTAAGGAAAGGCAAACCTACGTCTCCAGCATTTGTAGACTTAGACAAAGCTTTTGACAATGTTGACTGGAATACTCTCTTTCAAATTCTAAAGGTGGCAGGGGTAAAATACAGGGAGCGAAAGGCTATTTACAATCTGTACAGAAACCAGATGGCAGTTATAAGAGTCGAGGGACATGAAAGGGAAGCAGTGGTTGGGAAGGGAGTAAGACAGGGTTGTAGCCTCTCCCCGATGTTATTCAATCTGTATATTGAGCAAGCAGTAAAGGAAACAAAAGAAAAATTCGGAGTAGGTATTAAAATTCATGGAGAAGAAATAAAAACTTTGAGGTTCGCCGATGACATTGTAATTCTGTCAGAGACAGCAAAGGACTTGGAAGAGCAGTTGAATGGAATGGACAGTGTCTTGAAAGGAGGATATAAGATGAACATCAACAAAAGCAAAACAAGGATAATGGAATGTAGTCTAATTAAGTCGGGTGATGCTGAGGGAATTAGATTAGGAAATGAGACACTTAAAGTAGTAAAGGAGTTTTGCTATTTGGGGAACAAAATAACTGATGATGGTCGAAGTAGAGAGGATATAAAATGTATAGTGGCAATGGCAAGGGAAGCGTTTCTGAAGAAGAGAAATTTGTTAACATCGAGTATAGATTTAAGTGTCAGGAAGTCGTTTCTGAAACTATTTGTACGGAGTGTAGCCATGTATGAAAGTGAAACATGGACGATAAATAGTTTGGACAAGAAGAGAATAGAAGCTTTCGAAATGTGGCGCTACAGAAGAATGCTGAAGATCAGATGGGTAGATCGTATAACTAATGAGGAAGTATTGAATAGGATTGGGGAGAAGAGAAGTTTGTGGCAGAACTTGACCAGAAGAAGGGATCGGTTGGTAGGACATGTTCTGAGGCATCAAGGGATCACCAATTTAGTATTGGAGGCAGCGTGGAGGGTAAAAATCGTAGAGGGAGACCAAGAGATGAATACACTAAGCAGATTCAGAAGGATGTAGGTAGCAGTAGGTACTGGGAGATGAAGAAGCTTGCACAGGATAGAGTAGCATGGAGAGCTGCATCAAACCAGTCTCAGGACTGAAGACCACAACAACAACAACAACAACAATTTCGGTGAACGCAATGGAGGGACAGGCCTGCAACTGTACATAATGAAGGCGAAAACTGACAACATTTTTTTACTGATCTCGTGAGGAATCACCCTCTCATATCCGACCAGAGGAACAAAGACTACGATGACCAGACCATTAAACCTGAACTCTGGGAGCAACTGGTACTGAAACCTATAACAAATGTAAATTAGTTGGTGCGTAAATTAGTAGCGTTTTTCCACAAACTTAATAACCTAACGGAGACTTTAGTCACCAATAATACAGGGTGTATCAAAAACCAATCCTCAGATTTGACGCGGCTATATTTCTGAAAGTAAGAAACATATGAAACGAATTTTATATTTTGATGAATGGGAAACTCAAAAGAAATTTTTCATTTCTTTTCACAGGTGTTCAATATTCCCATCTTCAGATACACAGCGTATGTCATTGCAGTATCCAGATTGTTTCCACACTGTAGCGAGAATGTCTTGATTTGCACCTTCCACAGCTGCTGTGATGCGACATTTGAGTTCATTCATTGTTGTTGGTAACGAAGGCACATAAACAAACAACAAGAAATAATCACATACAGTCAGGTCCGGTGAACATGGAGGCCAGTAATGTATGGCTGAATTATTTGTTGCAGTGCGACCGATCAATCGTTAAGTAAAACGATGATTTAAAAGTTTCGCACTTCCAGATGCCAGCGTGGCGGTGCCCCATCCTGTTGGTAAATGAAGTCTTTCTAATCAGTTTCCAACTGCGGGAAAAGGAAGCTTTTAAGCACACAGAGATATGTGCTTCCTGTAACAGACTTCTGGGTAAAGAAAAATGGACCATCTTTTCCTGTCAAACTGCAAAAAAACACATTCAATTTTGGAGAGTCCCTCTCATATTAACAACTTCAAAAAATTGGTTCAAACATCTGAAGTCAGCCCGCATCTCGTGGTCGTGCGGTAGCGTTCTCGCTTCCCACGCCCGGGTTCCCGGGTTCGATTCCCGGCGGGGTCAGGGATTTTCTCTGCCTCGTGATGGCTGGGTGTTGTGTGCTGTCCTTAGGTTAGTTAGGTTTAAGTAGTTCTAAGTTCTAGGGGACTTATGACCAGTTGAGTCCCATAGTGCTCAGAGCCATTTGAACCATCTGAAGTCATCAGTCCCCTAGACGCAGAACTACTTAAACATAAGTAGCCTAAGAACATCACACACATCCATGCCCGAGGCAGGATTCGAACCTGCGACCGTAGTAGTAGCGCGGTTCCGGACTGAAGCGCCTAGAACCACTCGGCCACAGCGGCCGGCAGACTTAAGGCCTCTTCCAATCATTGCCAACATACGCCTACTGACAACGTGATATCGGTTGTCCGCGACACCCGCAACTGGAAAATAACGCAAAGATCGTACCTGGACCTCGCCGCAAAGCCGCGATTGCTGACGAGGGCAGCCGATTCGCGCAGCACAGCTCTGAAGCGACGTGCCGTACCGACGCAGCGCCTGCACCCGACAGCAATACACAACGAACGGTGACGGCTAATGGGGAGACCATCCAGCCACCCCTTCCCTTTAGTAACTGAGTCATGACCATGCCAGGTTAAATCGACCCTGAGATTTGTTATGTTGCCGGCCGCTGTGGCCGAGCTCTTCTAGGCCCTTCAGTCCGGAACCGCGTTGCTGCTACGGTCGCAGGTTCGAATCCTGCCTCGGGCATGGATGTGTGTGATGTTGTCAGGTTAGTTAGGTTTAAGTAGTTCTAAGTCTAGGGGACTGATGCCCTCAGAAGTTAAGTCACATAGTGCTTAGAGCCATTTGAACCGTTTGAACCACTTGTAATTTTGTTTTGGTTTGTGCTAACAACACTGAAATAAATACATTTCTTTCGTGTTTTAATCATCTAAGCAATCTTTTACATTCTTGCATCAAATCCTTAATTTCATTTAATTATTGACATCAATTAACTGTTGCCTCCTAGTGTGGTAAATCTCATTGGCAAGTTTCATCTTCTATAATGCCACTAACAATTTCCGGAATTCACAACATTTTGGCGCTGAACTTGGGGCAATCTCATTAGTCATCTACTCGTTATTTCATATGCGACAACAGAGAAGACTATTTGGAATTCATCACACTGCCAACACTGGGGTAACATTTCGATTCTGTGACTGCAGAAATCATCTGGTTTTAAGGTGAAGAAGGCGTTGAGGCACGTTCATGCCTGTATCACTTGGTCGGCCAACACAGGGTCGGTTAATACTGTTTCTGGGTGACGCTAGAATTGTCGTCCGATGGTGTACCATATCTGCTCCATTGGAGACAGATATGGTAATCGAGCAGGACAAGGCAACACATCGAAATTCTATAGAGGACGTTTGGTTACAACAGCGGTATTGGGCTGAGCGTTATCCTGTTGGAAAAAACCTCCTGGAATACTAAAACTTCCTGGCAGATTAAAACTGTGCGCCGGACCGAGACTCGAACTCGGGAACTTTGCCTTTCGCGGGCAAGTCCTCTACCATCTGAGCTACCGAAGCATGACTCACGACCCATCCCCACAGCTTCAATTCCGTCAGTACCTCGTCTCCTACCTTCTCATTCTCCTGAAACCTGAAATACTGTTCATGAATGCCAGCACAGCAGGTCGAATCACTGAACTGATGTACAAATTTGCAGTCAGGGTGCGTGGAATAATAACGAAATTGGACCCCAGACCATAACTCCAGGTTAGAATCCTGCCTCGGGCATGGATGTGTGTGATGTCCTTAGGTTAGTTAGGTTTAAGTAGTTCTAAGTTCTAGGGGACTGATGACCACAGCTGTTAAGTCCCATAGTGCTCAGAGCCATTTGAACCATTTGAACCATAACTCCAGGTGTAGGTCCAATGTGTCACGCTGACAGGTTGGTTGCAGGCCGTCAACTTCCCTCGTTCTAACCAACAAACAGACCTCCATCCTGCCCTCGAATCAGCAATGACCACAGAAGTCACAAATGGTCGTGGTTCGGGGTCAATGGTACGCAACCCTATAAGACGTCTGGCTCGGAGCTGTCCTTGAAGATACTAGTTTGTAACAGTTCTTTGTATCACTGTGGTGCCAAATGCTCCTTAAATTACTGTTGCAGATGCAGTACGATTCCCCAGGCTCATATGCTGAAGACGATGTCCTTCGCTCTCGGTAGAGCCACGTGGCCGTCCAGAACCCAGTCCTCTTGTGACCGCATATTTCTGTGACCACCGTCCCCAGAAATCATGTACAGTAGATACATTGCTGCCAAAACTTTCTGCAGTATCCAGAATGAGATTTTCACTCTGCATAGTCCGGGCTAAGCCATGACTCCACAATATCCTTTCTTTCAGGAGTGCTAGTTCTGCAGGGTTCGCAGGAGAGTTTCTGTAAAGTTTGGAAGGTAGGAGGCGAGATACTGGCAGAAGTAAAGTTGTTGGGTACCGGGCGTGAGGTGTGCTTGGGTGGCTCAGTTGGTAGAGCACTTGCCCGCGAAAGGCAAAGGTCCCGAGTTCGAGTCTCGGCCCGGCACACAGTTTTAATCTTCCAGGAAGGTTCTGCAGTATCACAGAAGGAACATCCAGTTTCTCATAGCGCAATTACACAACTCCGCTCAAACTCAGTGAAACCTGATAGTCGAGGGAAAGCAGGATTCGGTAACGATTGTGGACGGGGCCGTAATCAGTTACTACTGGTTGCGTTTTACAGTTACACATATTTATTTTGAAAACAGTAATTCCAGACTCAACAATAAATAAAAAATACCACACGTTGCTAACGAGGGAACAACTGTGTAGATAATAGTGTTTTCAGTGCGTTACAATTTAGCAAATCACCATAAAATGCAGATACAGATAATGTTTGAAAAAAATAAGCCACTGTGATCACGGCTGAAGGCCCTACGCGCCAAGAATATCAATAAATTAAGAATGTTTAAGAACTCGCTGCAATTAGAACTTACAGGTACTGAAATATTATAAAGTAAGTGGCAACAAACACAGCAGAGGGTATCAGACGCCAGGAATGGCAGTGAATATGGTTCTAAGGCTTGCTTCTGAAATACAAATATCGAATTATTTTTTAAGCAAATGACCACAATAACGGCTGAAGGCCTTAGATGCCAGGAATGGCAATTATATACCAAATTTAGAAACCTGCTGTAAAACATCAAATACAAGCAAAGGTTAATTAAAAAAAATAAACAACTGACCATCAAGTGAGTGAAATAAGATGATGGTAACCTTGTAACACAACCCCTAAACTGCTAGATTTATTCCACAAGGCGACCGGAACTATTAACTAGAGATACATAACCTTTAACGTGGGCGTTACAAGGTACGGTAATAAATAATACAATAATAAAATACAGACGGTGCTCCAGGAATCGACCTCTCGCGAGCGATGAGATAGGCAGCCAAGAGCTGCATTCGCTTCACAAGGTGTCCGCACCCGGTAGCTGAGTGGTCAACGCGACAGAATGACAATTCAAAGGGCCCGTGTTCGATTCCCGGCTTGGTCGGAGATCTTCGCAGCTCGTGGTCGTGCGGTAGCGTTCTCGCTTCCCACGCCCGGGTTCCCGGGTTCGATTCCCGGCGGGGTCAGGGATTTTCTCTGCCTCGTGATGGCTGGGTGTTGTGTGATGTCTTTAGGTTAGTTAGGTTTAAGTAGTTCTAAGTTCTAGGGGACTGATGACCATAGATGTTAAGTCCCATAGTGCTCAGAGCCCTCCGAGATCTTCTCCGCTCAGGGACTGGGTGTTGTGTTGTCCTAATCGTCATTTCATCCCCGTCGACGCGCAAGTCGCCGAAGTGGCGTCAAATCGAAAGACTTGCACCAGGCGAAGGGTCTAACCGACGGGAGGCCCTCGTCACACGACATTATTATTATTATTATACTTCACAAGATGGTAATTCAGACTAGTGGCAGTCTAACGAATGACTAATGATAATCTTGCTGAAGCTACCTGACGTCCAGTAAACCAAATGCAAGAATGGAACAACACGCCAAAGCCGGAACTGGCGGTCAGCACTACGTCCCCAGAATACTGCGTTTAGAGCGCCCGGAACGAGAAAGGAATCACTGCCACCAGAGTAGAAGAATCACCAACAGGCCTACAATCAAGAAAGCTGTCAAAACTGCACGCCTCACCAGACAGCAGCGGCAAGGCGAGGAAACGTACACTGCCGTTACAGACACTAACCCCCAGGGCAGGTAAGTGGGGCGTTAGCGGCCACCAGGCAAGAAAAATACTGCTGGTTGAACTTAACACATTGTAGCAATATGAACGCAGTAAATAGTAATAAGATGTCGAGGAAAGCTAACCAGATCTACCTTCCCCAAGCACTCCACTCGCTGCTCTTTGCTTCGGCGACACTACGAGCAGCAACACGAACCCAAGTCACTGAAGGATCGCGAGATGTCACAGTGGTGGAGGTTTCTCTACTTGGATTGAAATGCACTCAACTTAAAGCCTGCAGGATCTGGTTTACGAAGAGGCCGTGCACCCTCGTGACCACAGCCCTTCCATCCGGCAGTCCACGCGCCTCTCCAGTGGTCCCGGCGTGTTCTCGCACTGCGCGGACCTGGCTCCTCCTGAGTCCCCAACCGACCCGGGAAAACAACGACGTCGCCCCAAAGATAGGGCAACAGTTACTACATATCGATAACCGCCGCTGCTGCCACTAGCGGACAGGCAACGCTTGCGAAACCGAGTGGCCCCAGTCAACAAGAGAAGAAGACATTCAACCGCAACCACGCCAACTAACCGATACGTCTGGCCTGCAACAGGGACGGAAACCTACAAACAGCAGCCGGCCGTGGTGGCCGAGCGGTTCTAGGCGCTACAGTCTGGAAACGCGCGACCGCTACGGTCGCAGGTTCGAATCCTGCCTCGGGCATGGATATGTGTGATGTCCTTAGGTTAGTTAGGTTTAAGTAGTTCTAAGTTCTAGTCCCATAGTGCTCAGAGCCACTTTTCTACAAACAGCACCAACGCGAGCCGCAGCATGGCTCACTCAGTGAACTGATGATAACGGCAGCTTTGCCGTATTAAAGGCATTCTCGATTAACATCAACTCGTAAGGTCCAATCTGAAAGGTAAATAATGCTCGCGACTGTACAGCGTGTATTGAAAGCAAACGTAATATGCATACTCATAATGGCGTGACTAGCGTCACTCTTATGTGACTGGTGTGATCTTTGAAACGTAGAAATACACATACCAAATTTCGTTTATATCACATAACTCCTCCTTACAAGGGAACCTCCTCATCGCACCCCCCTCAGATTTAGTTATAAGTTGGCACAGTGGATAGGCCTTGAAAAACTGAACACAGATCAATCGAGAAAACAGGAAGAAGTTGTGTGGAACTATGAAAAAATAAGCAAAATATACAAACTGAGTAGTCCATGCGCAGGATATGCAACATCAAGGACCTTACAAGCGCTGGAGCACCGTTGTCCCGTGGTTAGTGTGAGCAGCTGTGGAACGAGAGGTCCTTGGTTCAAGTCTTCACTCGAATGAAAACTTTAATTTTTTATTTTCAGACAATTTTAGTGTTAGATGTGTTTGGTTTTCGGCAAGTGAAATACTTTGTGAAAAGATTCTATGATTTTGCGAAGCTGCGTAGGTACACAGAGCAGTATTGTTTACGTGATCGTGTGTCAACTATCAAAGTTCAGGCACTCACACATAATCAACTTCGCTCTCCAAAATTCCAGGACATATTCAGATTTGCTTGGGCATATGCAGGAGTTGACGGTCTACGCACGGAAAAATTTGAAAACGTTAAAAACATATGTTTTGACAGAGCACATGGAAAACTGTGCGACTGTGAAACTGTTGCATTCATTTGTTGCAGTTTATGTGACAAACTCTTATGTTTTCATCACTTTTTTGGGAGTGATTGTCACATCCACAAGAAAGCCTAAATCGGGCAAGGTAGAAGAATCTTTTTACCCATTCGCCAAGTGTGGAAGTTAGGTGGGTCGACAACATATTCCTGTCATGTGACGCACATGCCGTCACCAGTGTCGTATAGAACATATCACACGTGTTTTCCTGTCGAGGAATCGGTTGACCTATGACCTTGCGATCAAATGTTTTCGGTTCCTTTCGTCTACTAATCGCACGGTTTTGCGGTGCGGTCGCAAAACACAGACACTAAACTTATTACAGTGAACAGAGACGTCAATGAACGAACGGACAGATCATAACTTTGCGAAAATAAAGAAAGTAAATTTTTCACTCGAGTGGAGACCTGAACCAAGGACCTCACCTTCCACAGCTGCTTACGCTAACCACGAGACCACGGCGCCCCTGCGCTCACGTGATCCTTGATGTTGTATAGGTTACACATGGACCACTCAGTTTGTATATTTTGCTTATTTTTTTCATAGCTCCACACAACTTCTTCCTGTTTTCTCGATGTTTAGTTTTTCAAGGCCTATCCACTGTGCCAACTTATAACTAAATCTGAGGGGAGTGCGATGGGGAGGTTCCCTCGTTAGTGTAACTAAGTTGGAGGTGTAGCCTTCGTAGCTGAAGTCATGGAATTGTTTGCTCCATAGTGTAACTGCAGGAAGTGCAGGAAGTGCTGACGCTACAAGAAGTAGGTGAGCGTGGGCAGTGCGACGTCTGTTGTTGGCATGTGTGGAAGAATGTCGAGCGGTGACAGTACTACGCGTGAGCAAAGTAGTCCGCAGCTGACTGCTCTCTCTCTGTGGCAGCTGCCAACACTGTCGGCGGATGAATACACTACTGGCCTTTAAAATTGCTATACCACGAAGAAGGCGTGCTAGAGACGAGAAATTTAACCGGCAGGAAGAAGATGCTGTGATATGCAAATGATTAGCTTTTCAGAGCATTCACTCAAGGTTGGCGCCGGTGGCGACACCTACAGCGTCCTGGCATGAGGAAAGTTTCCAACCGATTTCTCATACACAAACAGCAGTTGACCGGCGTTGCCTGGTGAAACGTTGTTGTGATGCCTCGTGTAAGGAGGGGAAATGCGTACCATCGCGTTTCCGACTTTGATAAAGGTCGGATTGTAGCCTATCGCGATTGCGGTTTATCGTAGGGTGACATTGCTGCTCGCGTTGGTCGAGATCCAATGACTGTTAGCAGAATATGGAATCGGTGGGTTCAGGAGGGTAATACAGAACGCCGTGCTGAATCCCAACGGCCTCGTATCACTAGCAGTCGAGATGACAAGCATCTTATCCACATGGCTGTAACAGATCGTGCAGCCACGTCTCGATCCCTGAGTCAACAGATGGGGACGTTTGCAAGACGACAACCATCTGCACGAACACTTCGACGACGTTTGCAGCAGCATGGACTATCAGCTCAGAGACCGTGGCTGCGGTTACCCTTGACGCTGCATCACAGACAGGAGCGCCTGCGATGGTGTACTCGACGACGAACCTGGATCCAAAACGTCATTTTTTCGGATGAATCCAGGTTCTGTTTACAGCATCACGATGGTCGCATCCGTGTTTGGCGACATCGCGGTGAACGCACATTGGAATCGTGTATTCGTCATCGCCGTACTGGCGTATCACACGGCGTGATGGTATGGGGTGCCATTGGTAACACGTCTCGGTCACCTCTTGTTCGCACTAACGGCACTTTGAACAGTGGACGTTACACTTCAGATGTATTACGACCCGTGGTTCTACCCTTCATTCGATCTCTGCGAAACCCTACATTTCAGCAGGATAATACACGACTGCATGTTGCAGGGCCTTTCTGGATACAGAAAATGTTCGACTGCTGCCCTGGCCAGCACATTCTCCAGATCTCTCACCAATTCAAAACGTCTGGTCAATGGTGACCGAGCAACTGGTTCGTCACAATACGCCAGTCACTACTCTTGATGAACTGTGGTATCGTGTTGAAGCTGCACGGGCAGCTGTACCTGTACACGCCATCCGTGCTCTGTTTGACTCAATGCCCAGGCGTATCAAGGCCGTTATTACGACCAGAGGTGATTGTTATGGTACTGATTTCCCAGGATCTATGCACCCAAATTGCGTGAAAATGTAATCACATGTCAGTTCTAGTATACTATATTTGTCCAATGAATACCCGTTTATCATCTGCATTTCTTCTTGGTGTAGCAATTTCAATGGCCAGTAGTGTAGGTTGCGCTGCCGAACATGGCGCGGAAGGATGGGGTAGTCCCGATTAGCTAGCGCCACCTGGGGAGGCTCCTCGAAGCTGCGAGGGCGCTGGGAAGTTGGTCGAGCCTCGTCATATTGCTGTCTGCCTCTTGCCGTGTGCAAAAAATGGCTCTGAGCACTATGGGACTCAACATCTGTGGTCATCAGTCCCCTAGAACTTACAACTACTTAAACCTAACTAACCTAAGGACATCACACAGATCCATGCCCGAGGCAGGATTCGAACCTGCGACTGTAGCGGTCACGCGGTTCCAGACTGACGCGCCTAGAACCGCACGGCCACGACGGCCGGCTTGCCGTGTGCACAGCACAGTCCACGTCATCAAAGTGCATTTACACGGACAGTTCATTTTGTGGCACCTTCATTCTGTCTTGGGGCCTTTGTCCGTCATCACGCAGGGTCGGGCATGTTACTATTGATTTTGCATAGAGATGCGCAAACTCGTTCATCCTTGGGAACTAGTTCACTGGTGATCGCTCTTTATTGGGAGCCGTTCATTTTTACTCGTTCACCATTCATTTGTGGTTGGTCTATGGTTGAGCTGTGCTGCAGGTCGCATTGGTACTGTTTCTAGGTTTCCATCCTCTGTCTGAGGCCAGACCGCATTGTTTAGTTAACATGGTTGCGGTTGTTTGTCTTCTTCTCGTGTTGACTGTCTCCACTCGGTTTCGCAAGCGTTGCCTGTCCGCTAGTGGCAGCAGCAGCGGTTATCGATATGTACTGACCGTTGCCCTATCTTTGGTGCGCCGTCGTGGTTGTTCCGGATCGACTCAGCTGGCAGTTCGGTTGGGGACTCAGGAGTAGCCAGGTCCACACAGTGCGGTAACACGTCGGAACCTCTGGCGGCGTGCACGGACTGCCGGATCGAAGGCCTGTGGTCACGAGGGTGCACGAACTCGTCGTAAACCAGATCCTGCAAGCGTTGAGTGCATTTGGATTCAAGTAGAGAAACCTCCACCACTGTGACATCTTGCGATTCTCCAGTGACCTGGGTTCGTGTTGCTGCTCGTAGTGTTGCCGAGGCGAAGAGCAGCGAGTGGAGTGCTTGGGGAAGGCGGATCTGATTAGCTTTCCTGGACTTCTAATTACTATTTATTGCGTTCAGTTTGTTACTATTTGTTAAGTTCAATCAGCGGGATTTTTCCTGCCTCGTGGGCGCTAACGACCCAGTTACCAGCCCTGGGGGTTGGTTTTTTGTAACGGCAGTGTACGTTTCCTCGCCTTGCCGCTGTTGTTCGGCGAGGCGTGTAGCTTTGACAGTTTCCTTGATTTCTAGGTCGGTTGACGTTTCTTCTACTCTGGTAGTAGTAATTCCTTTGTCCTTTTGGATGCTCTAAACACAGTATTCTGTGGACGGAGTCCAGACCGCCGGTTCCGGTTTGGCGTATTTTTACATCTTTGCATTTCGTTTATTGGACTTCAGGTAGTCTCAGCAAGATTATAATTAGTCATTCGTACCATCTTGCGAAGACAATGCAACTCTTGGTTGCCTATCTCATCGCTTGCGAAAGTATTCTTTGTGGGACCTACTCAGAGGACGATTCCTGGTGCACCGTCTGTGACTGGCCCTTATGTTGTATTACAGTATTCGCTGTTTTACTGTATGTTTCTAAAAATTTTTATATAGTTGCCATTCTTGGCGTTACAGCAAGTTTAAATGATTATGCTACCAAGTTTACCATCATTTTGTCTCACCTGTTTGGTGATCAGTTACTTGTCCTTTTAAATTAACCTTTGCTGTTGCATTGCTGTTTTAATGTATGTTTGTTAAAAATTTTTATAATTGCCATTTTTGGCATTAAAGGCCTTCAGTCATGAATGTGGTTACTTGCCTTAAAATTCTAATTGGGATTACCTTGGCTTATTTTTAAAACATTATTTGCTGTGTCTGTATTTTATACTCATTTGGAAAACTGTAACGCACTGAAAGCACTATTAATTACAAAGTTGTTTATTCTTTCATTAATTACATGTGGTGTCTTTATTTCTTGCTGAGTCTGGAATCACCGTTTTAAAATAAATTTATGTAATTGCAAAAGGGAACTAATAGTTACTGAATATAGCCCCTTCCACAATCGTGACCGAATCCTGCTTTCCCTTGACTGCCACGTTTCAATGGCTCTTATAAAAAACTGAAAATTAGTAGCACAGGTGACTGAAGATGGAAAGCGCCAAGAGGGGGCACTTGCCTCCCCTCAGCAGTACAGAGGTTTTATTCATAACAGAATTCTCACACACCTGTAATTTTCGTGGTTCTGCAAAACCTCTCGTTCAGCCAACTGTAGCGTTATGTGGCTGATCGCAGTGAAATAATATAAGGTGGAGCACAAAAATCCGGACCCGAGCACAGACTGCTCGCCAATTACGCACGATTTGTTTACCGCTACGAGCAGAATAGATACACATGTAATAATTAGGCAGGGAAGAAATAACAAATAAACTAATGCAAACAACAATTTCGAAACAACAGATGAAGATTGGTGGTCGACAATGAGCAGTCCAGCACTCGGGGCCGATTCTTCGTGCGCCACCCTGTATCACCGAAATAATATTGTAGGAGTTATCATATTCTCTTTACAAAATGTGACACCAGACACTCGATTATGGAGCGCGGGCTTCATTCGGTTGTAAGTCGGTCTGCCTTCCATAACAATGAACATGCCCTTTTACCTTGGATAAAAAAAAGGACGGAAAATGGCCACTCGTGTCTGCCGTGCCGACTTCCTTTGCATGTGTTATAACAAAAAAACTTGCCTTTTTACAAGTATTTCTTCTGCTGATTATCGAGATAGTGACGTAAGCTGATACGCCATTTTGTTACCTGAAAGGATATATGTATTACATACCACGTAATTTTTATGCAATTTACCTCGGCGCTTGTTCGTGACGTCACGTCAGCTAGGCACGGCGAACGCCAGATCTGTTGCAGGCAGGAACGCCTGGGCGTGCTTATCACTATAAATCTCTTATTTTGGGACAAAATGTTTGCTATTGTTTTGGATTCTGCGGTTTTATTTAGATGAAAGATTTTCTTACTATCGTAAAGCGACAAATGAAGATCGTACTTCTGTATTACTGAATCCTGTCGAAACAAACGTAGATCAATATGAGAGGATGCTTTGCCCCATTGCAAGGTCCGGAAATTTTAAATTCAAGTAACTACACTACTGGCCATCAAAATTCCTACACCAAGAAGAAATTCAGATGATAAACGGGTATTCATTGGACAAATATGTTATACTAGAACTGACATGTGATTATATTTTCACGCAATTTGGGTGCATAGATTCTGAGAAATCAGTACCAAGAACAACCACCTCCAGCCACAATAACGGCCTTAATATGCCTGGCCATTGAGTCAATCAGAGCTTGGAAGGCGTGTACAGGTACAGCTGCCCATGCAGCTTCAACACGATACCACAGTTCATCGAGAGTAGCGACTGGCGTATTGTGACGGGCCAGTTGCTTGGCCACCATTGACCAGACGTTTTCAATAGGTGAGAGATCTGGAGAATGTGTGGCTAGGGCAGCAGTCGAACATTTTCTGTATCCAGAATTCCCGTACAGGACCTGCAACGTACGGTCGTGCATTATCCTGCTCAAATGTGGGGTTTCGCAGGGATCGAATGAAGGGTAGAGCCACGGGTCGTAACACTTCTGAAATGTAACGTCCACTGTTCAAAGTGCCGTCAATGCGAACAAGAGGTGACCGAGACGTGTAACCAATTGCACCCCATAACGTCACGCCGAGTGATACGCCAGTATGGCGATGACGAATACACGCTTCCAATGTGCGTTCACTGCGATGTCGCCAAACACGGATGCGACCATCATGATGAGCCGGCCGAAGTGGCCGTGCGGTTAAAGGCGCTGCAGTCTGGAACCGCAAGACCGATACGGTCGCAGGTTCGAATCCTGCCTCGGGCATGGATGTTTGTGATGTCCTTAGGTTAGTTAGGTTTAACTACTTCCAAGTTCTAGGGGACTAATGACCTTAGCAGTTGAGTCCCATAGTGCTCAGAGCCATTTGAACCATTTGAACCATCATGATGCTGTAAACAGAACCTGGATTCATCCGAAAAAATGACGTTTTGCCATTCGTGGATCCAGGTTCGTCGTTGAGTACACCATCGCAGGCACTCCTGTCTGTGATGCAGCGTCAAGGATAGCCGCAGCCACGGTCTCGGAGCTGATAGTCCGTGCTGCTGCAGACGTCGTCGAACTGTTCGTGCAGATGGTTGTTGTCTTGCAAATGTCCCCATCTGCTGACTCAGGGATCGAGACGTGGCTTCACGACTGTCATCTGTCATCTCAACTGCTAGTGATACGAGGCCGTTGGGATCCAGCACGGCGTTCCGTATTACCGTCCTGAACCCAGCGATTCCATATTCTGCTAACAGTCACTGGATCGCGACCAACGCGAGCAGCAATGTTGCGATACGATAAACCTCAATCGCGATAGGCTACAATCCGACCTTTATCAAAGTCGGAAACGTGATGGTACGCATTTCTCCTCCTTACACGAGGCATCATAACAACGTTTCACCAGGCAACGCCGGTCAACTGCTGCTTGTGTATGAGAAATCGGTTGGAAACTTTCCTCATGTCAGCACGTTGTAGCTGTCGCCACCGGCGCCAACCTTGTGTGAATGCTCTGAAAAGCTAATCATTTGTATATCACCAGCATCTTCTTCCTGTCGGTTAAATTTCACGTCTGTACCGCGTCATCTTCGTGGTGTAGCAATTTTAATGCCCATTAGTGTATATTTACTTAATCCATTTTGTTATCAAAACTTAACCCAACCCCCTTATAAGGAATTCGTTCCTTTTATTTATTTATTTATTTTCGTTTGACATCGTCAATGGAAATGTGAACTGATTTACATGGGTAAATGTCCAAATGTTGCCAGTCATGAGATTACAATCGTTTTCAACGAAAGGAATTCTAAACAGTTAACAAAATAGCTTCATACGTCGAAAATACTGCTGAGCTTGAAGTTTTTTAAACATGCACATCAGACAAGATAAATATTCCCCTCTTGCAACTGAAAGGAGAAAGTTTACAAGATAAAAAAATTTTATTTGATAAAACAAGTATCTCTCTCTTGTCTCTTTTTCTGTCCTCCACCCCCTCCCCCAACGTGTACAATAGCAAGATATTTCATTGACATCCAGTGCTCCTCGCCCCATAGTCAACCAAGATAACTAAAGAGCAGCGCCAATATGTTCACAGCTTCTTGTAAAAGCAACCCAGTACAAACGTAACTTCCTCAGATTTACAAATAAGGTAAAGGAGCACGAATTCTGTTGGTGCTGGACCATGAAGTTGTTTTTGTATGTCAATCCTTAAAACAGGTGGAAATTTAAGTTCAGGAGTACACTTTTGTTAAGAAGTGTAATGAATTGCACAATTAATCGATTGCAGAAATCTCTCAGAACAATGTGTGTTGGTCAACTACCGCCAATAGTTTCTCAATTTCCTGTGTCAGAGAGGGTGACACCACTATTATGAGTATAATAAAAATAGTCCCAGGTGCTAACACTTCATAAACATTTAAATTTTTGACATACAACTGTTTCTCTAATAAGAAAGACTAGCTATGAAACCCACTATGCAAGTGACACATTTTCACATCCCTCAGTAATAAAAGAATATACACTGACTGTGCAACAAACTAAAAGTTAACTGAGATTCAAGTATAGCAGTATATGCTTTGCTAAGAACTGCGATGAATTATGGATTTCACTGGTTGCACAAGTCACTCAATACAAAATGTGTTGCTCACTTATCAACTCAAGTGTCGTGTTTTCTTGTTAAGAGGAGAAACACACTACAATTATGAATGTAATGGAAAAGAAAACAGTCTTATGTGATAACACTTCAGAATGTACACAATAAAAACTAAATTTTCACCTCTTGCAGTGTTATGGAGAAACTTTATAAGCCGACACAATTTTAAGAAATAAAATAAATATCTCTGTTTCTTTCTTTCTTCCTTCTGCTGCAATGTGTACAGAGACAAGAAATATCATTTCATTAACTTCCAAAGCTCCAAATACCATAGATCAACCAAAACACCTTCAGAAGAGCCCAGCTGTGGCCATAGTGTGTTGCAGAAGCAACACAGTATACACTAACTTCCATATAAAATGTATTAATAATGTATAAGCAGCAACAGCTCTGTTGGTGTTGGACTATGAAATTTAAGCATGGCAGGATATGCTTTGACAGGGGATTTAATGAATTGCATACTGTACTGCTTGTGGAAGTCATTTGAACAGTATGTGTTGAACACTTATGGTGTAGTACAGCATACGTTTCATTTTCTTGCCTGGGAGGACCATAGTCATTACTGCAAAACAGAAGCAGACATTTGTTTGTCCTAGTACTTCAAATAAATTTCAACTTTTGGCCTACCATTCTTTTACCAATATTTAAAATAATCTTCTATCCATGTATGACATTTTCAGTGCCCTGAGTGGTAAGAGTTTAGAAAAAAAATTAAAAGCAATTTCCTTTTATTTTAATAATAATAATAACGCAATTACAATTACATTCATATATTTCTTAATGTCTTTACTTTTCTCTTCTTTTTAGCATTACAACAATCATTAATTTTCTTCAGATAATCACTGAGAAGAATATTTGTAGAAACAAGTAACAGCTCACTTAGTACTCTAGAATGTCCTTTTTTACAAGTGAAGTGTGGTAGGAAGAAACCTAATGTGTTTATCCTGTTAGTTGTCAAATTAATTACAAGCTCTCTCTGATTGCTGTGTCTCAGGAATTCAGACTCCCTGCTACTTTCAACTAGCTTCTGTACTGTTATGTAGCTGTACATGACAGCATTCACCATATCCAAGTGTGGGTACAGCAGGCCTCCCCTGTCCATAGCTGCTATTAAAGTATTATCACAAGCACTGTCTTCAGGAGATGCTTCCCTGTCCACAACCATGACTGGAGCACAAAATTCACACTTAAGTTTCTTTAGAGCAATTCGAGTACAGTATCCACACAAATATGTAAGAAGAGGAAGCAGTTTCGCCACCTCCTTTGCATCTGTAGGTGAATATTCAATATGAATTGTGTCTCTAACAGTGGATGTAGGTGATCCAGTAGCGGTTTCCAGATCAACCAGAAATGTAGGGAGATTTTTTTCATCAGTATTTGCAAGAGAAACAGTCACATTCCCAAAGAAACTGGATTGCAATGGAAGAAAGTGTTGAAGCCTTACATTCAGTTTCAAAGACTTGTCTTAGTATCTAAATATTGTGAACCTGCATATGTTCTGTATTTGCCAAACGTTGCCTCAAGGGCAGTTGTCTGTATTTTACCTGGCAAAAAGTACTTGAAGCCAAGTTCATTAATACAGTACTTGGCCATTTCAATTAGACCATGAGTGGTGTCTGATAATGCCCAGTGGGTGTCTCGTGTAAGGCAGTTGTACTTTAACCCCTTCTGATCCCAACCATCTAGCCAGTTCAAACACTTATTCAGAAACAAGAAATTATCCTCATTTCTTGTCACAGGCAGTGGGCGCTTAAGTGAATTTTTCAAAGGTTCACCTTTGTATTTTGTTTGCACATTCGCCACTGACCTCCAAAATTTGATGGACAGAGAGATTTCATACACAAGCCATAGGAGTGCTTAATGATTGTTTTACTTTCCAAGGCACGGAGTTTCTTCAGAGTAGAAAATGAAGCAACTTTAAATCTCAAAGTTTTGTCCATGTTTTCAAAATTTGGATATGTGAGCACCTGCTGGGCATTTTTCTGGTTGATCCAATTGCTCTGAATGCATTTCAACACATGCACACCATCAGTGATAAAAAATAATGGTGAATGAGGGCCACACTCTATTTTGGTGGTGTTGAGAAATATGCCATACATTTTCTGTTTATGGAATTGTTATGTCACAACACAAATCACTATAAAACCAACACTGTGCAAGCCTGTTATAACATTTTTAACATATATAAAAAGATCACATGCCTGAAGAGTGTTTACAGGTAGAATATGTACAACTTCTTTAAACGAAGACAAAAGGCTCTGGATCATAAAAACATATACAGAGATAGCTGCAGTGGCACCATTGAATGCAGTCCCTAGAATATTGCCTCCCTTACAGTCAAAGTACAGTTTGATGAGCATCTCATCTATCATTAATGAGACAACATGGTCCTCTGCCTTTAAATAACTAAACTTCTGTTTAACATAAGCAAGAAAGTTATCTTCCACCTGTTCCTTCTGAGGGCTTGCACCAAACTTTAAGTGTACGAGGTTCAAATGGTTCAAATGGCTCTGAGCACTACGGGACTTAACTGCTGTGGTCATCAGTCCCCTATAACTTAGAACTACTTAAACCAAATGACATCACACATCCATGCCTGTGGCAGGATTTGAACCTGCGACCGTAGTGGTCGCGCGGTTCCAGACTGTAGCGCCTAGAACTGCACGGCCACCCCGGCCGGCGAAGTGTACGATGATGTGGCACAAACATGTAACGAGACTTTCTCATAAACATATAAGCATGTGGGGAAATTGAAAATAATATGCCACACAAAACTATAAATTCAGGAGAGTACCTCAAAAGTTCTTAGGCTACAGTCAACAGCCTAACTTGTTCTATTAGAAATTCTATATTTCTCTCTTTTTCTTCTGTAACTTTACTAATGTTTTGCAACACGTCACAGATTATATTAATGTTGTCGTGTGTGCTTTGAACATTGGCACTTGTCCAAGTAGTTCCAAAACATCATTGACTTGACCAATATCCCGAATCTTTTTCTGGAAAATGACTCCCTACAGTTTTTTAGGCTGTTTGTTCTTCAAAAACATTTATCTCTAAATCACAAGTTATACAAGCGGACACTGTTAAAAATGGCACAAAATTTTCCGTCCAGTTTTCTGATCAAAGCACTCTATATGTTCCAGAAGATCCTCTTTTGGAAAATGTAGTTCACATACCTGAAAATAATTTCGAAAATAATGACTGCAGTTGAACTCTTTGAATCTACACATCGTACTATTATTTTCAAGGAAAATCTTTGCTAAAACCTGACTTGTCACAACACAGCTTTCCTCTGAAAAGCAGTATTTGTCTACATGTAGGTCAAATAAATCGTGCCTTCGAGCAAATAAAAAATAAAGTAGAAAACGCGATTTCGTCTATTTAAGTGTTAGTACTAGTTGCTGAACTGACCAGTCAAAATTCGTTTTTCTACGTAAGACTGACGACACAATACCATTAGTGGTGCCTGGGTACAATATCGTACAGGTCTCCAAAAGGTATAAATAAAGAATAAAAAAACTATAAAAACTGAAAACATAGAACACTATGGGATATACTTACTTAGGAATATTTGGTTGTTGAAAATGCATCCCTGTGAATGGCGGCGATCCACTTGTGGCGAAGGTTTTCGTCGTTAGGAAACGAAAACACATGGACCTTAGGTCCATTTGGATAATTCCCGTTACAGCGAGGAACAAAACACTTGTACACCATGGTGAAGACTCTCACTATAATTGCTGTAGTCGAAAAAACACAATAAGTTCAAATGGCTCTGAGCACTATGGGACCCAACTGCTGAGGTCATCAGTCCCCTAGAACTTAGAACTACTTAAACCTAACTAACCTAAGGACATCACACACATCCATGCCCGAGGCAGGATTCGAACCTGCGACCGTAGCGGTCGTGCGGTTCCAGACTGTAGCGCCTTTAACCGCTCGGCCACTCCGGCCGGCAACACAATAAGTAACACAAAAGAAGCGGCACTGCACAACCAACACTCACGATCATAAGCCATGTGTGAGCACAGCCTTGCGCGAGACCTTGCGTTGTCGTCGCGAAAGACAAGTTCGTTTGTATTTCTGTGGCAACAAACTCGCTCAAGTCGTTTCTTGAATTTCCTGAGGGTAGCACAATACTCTTCAGAGTTGATCGTTGCACCGTGACGGAGGACATCAAACAGGATAACCTCGTCAGACTCCCAGAAGACCGTCGCATGACTTTACCAACTGAGGGGGCGGCTTTAAACTTTTTCTTCGGAGATGAGGTAGTGTGGTGCACTCCATTTGAGCCGCGCGTGGCTCGTGTTCCCACCATCATGTATTGTACACCCTGGTTTTTAACGTACGTCCATATCACTACTTTAATTGAAATTACTGCTGTCACTGAGTTGCTGCTTTGCCTGACCGTGAGCGGCGCTAGCAACGCGTATCGATGTATCCCCTCTCGTAGTATCTTTGCTCGACTGCTGTTACTTCCCAGTCGTTGTCTGTCGGAACCCCCATGCGGATCCTCTATGATCTCATTCCTTTCCCCCATCTGCTCCGATTCCTCGACCATATCCGCATCCTCTACACCTCCCGCCGTCTTGAACCCCCTCACCCCCTGGTTGCTCCTCTCCTCTCCCATCCCCGCCCCCTGCCCTCCATCTCTACACCCTACATCTCCTTTCCCAAGGTGCCTTCCATCAACTCCCCCTCCCGGATGATGCCCTCTCTCCCTCCATTTACCCCTCCTATCAACTCTGATCCTCACTCCCCCTCCTTTCCTCTGTCCTTTCCCTGGGCTCCCTCTTCCCCCCTTCGGTCCTGTTTCTCCCCACTAAACCTCTCCCTACCTCCCTTCTCCCCCCCCCCTCGAGTCCTTTTGTATTCCCCTCCTCTGCCTACCCCACTCCCTGTCGCGTCTGCCCAGCGCCCCCCACCCCTCTTATGGGTCATCATCCTCCGTCAGCTCCTTTCCCGGTTCCCCCCTTTTTTATTTTCCCATCATCTGTCGAGTTTCCCCCAACCTGCTCTCGGCTGTGGTATGTCACATTTGCCAACTTTTTAGTGCAGCGTTCCAGTGACTGTTCAGTGTTGTTCGTCTTTCTCGTGTTGCGAACAGAAACCATGCTGTCGCTGGGTGTGAATTTTATGTCTTTTGCGAACAGAAACCAGACTGTCGCCGTGTTTTTTTAATTGTCTGTCTATTGTTTTACCTGTCTGCTTTGTATGTATTTTCTTAGCGTCATCATCCCTCTGTTCTTTGTTTTAAGTGCCACGATTTCTTTTCGCCATGTTACTCTTTAAGTCTCCGATTTTATCGCCTGTTTTTATTATTTATTCTCTTCATCTTTCTAATAAAGTCTGTAGGCTGAAGAGCGGCATACTAAGCTGCTGCCAGCCCGCCCCCTTCGGGGGGAATTGAAATTCAATAAAGGAAAAAAAAAAGTCTGTCGGAAGGAGTTCGGGTTGCGAGTTCGGGTCTGGCAGTGGGTTGGAACGCATTTGGAGTGCAGTCCGGACCTGCCAGTTGGGGAGTTACAATGCGGCACTGGTGCAGTCGGGTTGGAGCTGCGAGGTCTGCGTCGACATGGCTCGCCCGACTGTTGCCGCCACGCATCACTTGAGCCAGCCTGTAGTCTTGGTGGATCGTTGGTCGGTCATCCTACTGGACGACGCGTTTCGGCTCGCCGATCGTTCGTGAGTCGCCTGTGTGTGTGTGCAACGACTCCCGATTTGTTTTCGTGTGTGATTAGTAACTGTTGGGTACCGTTCAGGTCTTCGTGCAAGTGTTTGGCAGGTTGTGTGTGTAGCTGCCGTCAGTTCCACTGAAAATGTTGTCGGCATGCTGGCTCTGAGAGGTCGGTCGTCCCATCGGGCGACGTGTAACTGATTCTCTGAGCGCTTCTGGGCCCCTTCAATTACCATCTTGTGGAACTTGGGTCTGTTCTTTCCTGGTGCGGGGATGTCGCTCAGGCCTGTGGGCGTGTTCCCTCTGCATGGTTGGATCCGACCCAATATTTCTGCCGTCGTGTGTCTGGGAGTGAGTGGGAGACGCACCAGCACTGCAGTCGCGACGGAGAAGCAGTCGGGGACGGTGCAGTAGGCAGTCGGTCGGTTCCTGTTGTGGTTCGTTTCGGTGGTTCTGTGTTGCGGAAATTTTTTATTTGACAATTTTGGTAAACATTTTTGGAATACAGTGATCAATTAATTGTTATATTTAGATTAAAGTTCAGCCTTGATCACGTTATGTCTGTTTTAATGAGTAACCGGTTTCGGTTTTTTCTATAAAACCATCATCAGACCCATTGGCTCCCTTGGGTTGGTAGGTGGAGCTCTCCTTGCTGCTGTGCAGTCAACTGTTGACTGCACAGCAGCAAGGAGAGCTCCACCTACCAACCCAAGGGAGCCAATGGGTCTGATGATGGTTTTATAGAAAAAACCGAAACCGGTTACTCATTAAAACAGACATAACGTGATCAAGGCTGAACTTTAATCTAAATTTTTTATTTTAATTGTCATCTACCGATTGATGGCAAGCAAGTCGTTGTGTCGGTCGGTCGTGGCTGTCCCTTAGTTGGGTTGCGACGGATCAATTATAGTTGGGCTCACCACCTGTCTCGCCTATGTGAACGAGGGTAGACCGACCTCCTTGGAGGCTTCTGAGTGCCACCTGTGTTTAATTATCTATTGTTAGCTACTTTAAATTCTGGGATTATGGTTATTTTTTATTTTCTTAAAAATTTTGCAAAATTAATTTTTAAATTTATCTTTCAAGCTTGAACATTGAGGCCTTCCGATTTTAAAAGATTATGGTAATATATTTTAACATTTTGAAATTTAATTGTGGCCCTCAGCCATTTGAATTGCACTTGGCAAATGTTTGCTGTTTTTTTTAAATTATTTTATTGCTATCGTAATTGCATTTTATCTTGATTTGTTTAGATTTCTTGTCTGGATGCCTTCAGCTGTGAAAGAGTTGCATTCGGTAAAGTTCAGGCTATGTGTCGCTTTGGTTGTAAAGGTTATTAAATTACAATAAATGGCAATTAGAAGGAGAAACTTGCCTCAACTTTTGGCCCTTTCCACAATGCTATTACCTTTTCTGCCCAGCAGGTTTATCGGGCGTATCACCATTTATTGGCCGGCCAATGTGGCCGAGCGGTTCTAGGTGCTTCAGTCTGGAACCGCGCGACCGCTGCGGTCGCAGGTTCGGATCCTGCCTCGGGCATAGATGCGTGTGATGTCCTTTGGTTAGTTAGGTTTAAGTATTTCTAAGTTCTAGGGGACTGATGTCCTCAGAAGTTAAGTCCCATAGTGCTCAGAGTCACTTGAACCATTTTTGAACCATTTATTGCAATTTGTTACCAATTCGAAGTGATGAACTCACATTCCATCGCCTGTGACGATGTTCAACAAAAAATCGTCACGATCAGCCACGTAACGCGCCAGTAAACCTGGCACAGATATTCCTTCTTTGCTCTTTACAGTCTTGTGTTAGCCCCGAGGAACCCAGTGGACGCACACCTTTGAGTACCCAAACTGGTGGATGAGTGTGTCAACACTACCGCCAGTTGTACAGCGAGGTGTTTGATTGTGATCCGTCGATCACCTCGAATGAGAGTGTCCACACGTTCAACACTGCACGAGTCACAGCTGCGTGTGGCCGACCGGCACGCGGGAGACCGGAAAGGCTTGTGCGGTGTTGTTGCGATGATGACAGACGCCTCGCCGAAAGTCACACCGTGCTTTTGTTCACTGCCAGGTCTTCGCAAAGTCCTAGACATTCTGCAAGCGTCTATGAATATCTGCGATGCTCTGGTCTTCCGCCAAAAGAGTTTCAATGGCAGCTCTCTGATTGGAACACACCTGCATTACAGACACCACCTATCGGTACTTCGTGGAAACGCAGGGACCGAAGTGTGAATATTGCCCTATGTCCCACAACAAATTCCACATTTTTTCCGCCGAAGCTGCCCGAGAAAAAGATGTGTTGCGTTACTTACTGAACGCCCCTCATATCTCCGTTGTCTCTCGCTCTCGTCTTTGCTTCCTACTTCTCTCACTGACAGTGCTGCAGTCGCGTGTCTGAGCGAAAACAACGTCTTTTCACTTTTGTTCAAAAGTCAGCGTGCATATATACAGGCATTTCATTCGCTAGGTGGTTATTGTTGTACGACTGTTGTGTAGAGCAGAGGTTCCCAACAAAATTTTCTCGAGGATCCCGTCAGCAAACATGATTGGTACCTTGTCATATCACAGTATCAAGTACCTAAAAGAGCCAAATTAAGACTCTTTTTATTTTTTTGGTACTTAGAAAAAACATTGACATATTCATTATTGAAAAAAATATTGAGCTTAAAACATTCTTAAATTTAGCCATCACTGTTATTGTTAAATTTTTGATTATTGCTCAAAATATTTGTCTCCAAATCTGGGTGTTTAGTATAACAAACTGCTTAAAAAAATAAAAATTGAGTATGAACTGAAAATGACAGAAAAAATTAAAACTGAGTGTATTGGTCTTTCAAGTGTACTACACTTCAGGTAGCACTGAGTAGACATGTGTGAAAAATAAGAAAACACTAATTTCATACAAGGTATTATTTATTTGAAGAAATACAGTTACAACAGTGTACTTCATCAGTATACAGTTAGTTTTAATTTTCAGTTCTTAATGAGACGAGTTCAATCTGACCTTTGAGTCCATTATTTCTGAAATATTAGGTTCCGAACTTGAAACTTTCACTCTGAAATCCGACCGCATGGCGAGCCGATTCCTATATTTGTTTTTCATGAAACACATGGAAGAAAATGCTTGCTCACACCGATATGTGGTTGCAAATGGAAGGATCTTTTTCATTGCCTTATCTCGAAGTTTCTTGTAGTCCTTGCGTGCTGATGCCCACAAGTCTGTAATTTTATCACCGATTAAAATGTTTATCATCGTACCCGAGCTGGACAGATCCGCAAGTTGATCTTCCTCTTCTACGGCAAGGCCTTGGATTTTATTTATTTCTTCACAGCTGATGGGATTTCGAATCCACCTGTCGTCAGGGTCAGGTTCAGGGAAATACTCTCTAAAAGTGGTGGCTAGGCTGTGTAGATGCTCGGCTACATTGATCTTGATCTGGTCAGGCAAACTCTCCTCTGATGACTCCAAGAATAAGAAAATTTAGTTAGTGACTCGTTTCCTATCCTTGACGGCCAGATCTGACTCTTTTTGACCACAGCACTAATCTTATCCTCAACTTTGAACATGTCTACATTTTTTTCCTTGTAAACTCAAGTTTAACACATTCGAGCGGCTAGAGTGTGCTAGTGTCAGTTGGCTCTAGGAAGACGCTAGATGCAGAAGTTCGCTAAGGCTCTGCTTAGCCAGGAAGCGGCCAAGACAAAAAATCTGTTATCATACGAAATATATTTAATATATTTTTTTATTCTAATAGCATATGCGGAACCCTCTGGCATAGCACGCAGACCCCTGGGGGTCCGCGGACCACCTGTTTGGAACCACTGGTGTAGAGCAATGGGGAAAGGACAAACGAGAGAACTATGGATTTCGTAAGAGTAATTCGTCAATGACCAGAGCTTTGGTACACTGAAAGTAATGCATACAAAGATCTCAGTCTGAAAAAGGACAATTGGCAAGCTGTTGCCAATCACCTCGGAACCACACATGAAGCATACAAAAACTCCAAGTTTTTTGAACCTATGTGAAATGTGAGGCAAAATAATTGGACGAGTAGAGTGGAAGCAGTGGTGGATCTTCATCTACATGGTTTACATTTTGTGAGGTGAGTTTCACACCATCTCGAGACGTGCCTGGCGAGGAAGTGACTGTACAAACAGTGGTTTGTGCTGTTTAACAAAAATAAAATAAAAATTATATTCTTCTTTTAAACTTAACTTAATGAAATCCTTCAGTCTTTCAACTACATCTACATGCATACTCTGCGAATCACATTTAAGCGGTAGGCAGACTGTTCATCGAACCACCTTCACAATAATTTTCTATTATTCCAGTGTCCTATAGCGCGCGGAAAAAACGAACACCTACATCTTTCCGTGCGAGCTCTGATTTTCCTTATTTTATTGTGATGATGTTTCTCCGAATGTAGTTCGGCGTCACAAAATAGGAGAAAGTAGGTGATTGAAATTTCGTGAGACGATTCCGCCGACGACGAAAAATGCCTTTGTTTTAATGATGTCCACCCCAAATCCTTTATCATATCAATGATACTCTCTCTCCTATTTCGAGAATACAAAATGTACTGCCCTTCTTTGCACTTTCTCGATGTACTCCGTCAATCCTCTCTGGTAAGGATCCCACACCGCACAGCAGTTTTTTTTTTTAAAGAAAAAAAGGGGGCGGACAAGCGTGGTGTGGGCAGTCTCTTTAGGAGATCTATTACATTTACTGTTTTTTGCCAATAACGCAGTCTTTCGTTAGCCTTGCCCACAACATTTTCTGTGTGTTCGTTCCAATTTCAGTTGTTCATAGTTGTAATATAACGATATTTAATTGAATTTACAGCCTTTAGATTTGACTCATTTACCGTGTAGCCCGAAGTTTAACGAATTGCTTGTAGCACTCATGTGGATAACTTCACACTTTTCGTTATTTAGGGTCAATTGACAATTTTCACAACACCATACAGATATCTTTTCTAAATCGTTCGGCACTTTCCTTTGATCTTCCAATGACTTTACAAGTCAATAAATGACAGTGACATCTGGAAACAACCTAAAGCTGCTGCTCAGGTTGTCTCCCAAATCGTTTATGTGGGTAAGGAACAGCGAAAGGCCTATAACACTACCTTGGGGAGTGCCAGAAATCACTTCTGTTTTACTCGATGACTTTTCGTCAGGTACTACAAAACTGTGACCTCTCTGACAGGAAATCACGAATCCAGTCACATAAGTTAGACGATATTCCATAAGCATGCAATTTCACTACAAGCTGCTTGTGTGGTTCAGTGTCAAAAGCCTTCTGGAAATCTAGAAATACGGAATTATTCCATGTAGGCTTTCACGGCCGGCGTCTTTATCAGTAAACTCTTCCGGGCTAAGTTGCCGTGGTCGATCTGTAGAGCTTCTTCTCCCTGACGTTTCGTTCTCAACTACGGAGAACATCTTCCGAGGTAAGTGACGACGGGCTGCTAGGAGCTGGGGCCGCCGCTTATATAGAGATCGTAGGGGGCGCCACCACACGTCACGTGGCGTCGATGTGCAGCTATCTCTGACTATCGTCTGTTCTCTCGATTGCAGGCAATCGATTGTCACGTGATTGATGCAACGTCGACCGCCATATATTGTTCAATTTTAATCCTTCTCCTTTACGATTAAAATTGTATTGGTGTTTGTGGATTTCAATTGCCTCTCTAAACATACGTGTATAATAGTGCGACGTCCTCGCTAGCACGCTTGTCTCACCAAATTTTATGTCGTGATCTCCATCCTTAAAAACATGTTCCGCTACTGCCGATTTGTCGATATGTCCCAAGCGACAGTTTCTTTTGTGCTCCGTCAACCGTGTATTAATGCTTCTTTTTGTAGTTCCTATGTAAACCCTGCCACAACTACACGGGATTTTATATACCCCTGGGGTGGCTAGGGGGTGACGAGCATCTTTTGTTGATCTTAGGCATTCACTAATTTTCTTAGTAGGTCTAAAAATGGTCTCTACCTGAAACTTGGCTAGTACTTTTCCAATGCGATCCGTGATATTATGGATGAACGGAAGAAATACTTTTCCAGCTGATGGTTGTTGCTGTCTCCTATTTTTAGGCATTTTTCTATTTGGGTGAAGTGCTCGCTTAATCTCGTTTTTCGTATAACCATTTTTCGCAAAAGCCATTCGTAAATGATTTAGTTCTTCTTGTAAGTAGCCTGGTTCACAGATATTACTGGCCCTATCCACTAGTGTTTTTATGACCCCCCCCTCTTTTGCCTAGGGTGGTGGATTGAGTTCTTATGGAGGTAGCGATCAGTATGTGTACCTTTCCTGTAGACCTTATGGCCTAAGGTCCCATCTGCCCGTTTGATAACTGATACATCCAAGAAGTTAAGTAGTCCATTCTTCTCCTTCTCCATAGTAAATTTAATCTTTGGGTTAATGCTATTTAAGTGTACCAGAAAATCATTCAAGTCTTCTTCCTCACGATTCCATATTACAAAGGTATCATCCACATACCGATACCGAGGAGCTTTTTTTGGCCGATTGCAGTGCTTGATGTTCAAAATATTCCATGAATAAATTCGCAATTGCGGGACTTAGGGGGCTTCCCATGGCTACCCCATCGATCTGTTCATAAAATTCACCATTGTACTGAAAATAGGTTGAGGATAGACAGTGTTGGAACAAGGCTACTATATCGATAGGGAACATATCGCCTATATGGGAGAGAGCTTCATCAACTGGAACCATCGTGAACAAAGACACTATATAAAAGCTGACAAGTATGTCATTAGGACCGACAGTAATTTCCCTCAATTTCTCAATGAAGTGTAGAGAGTTTTTAATATGACTCTCAGTTTTGCCTATGTAAGGCTGTAACAAAGAGGCATGGTGTCTGGCCAGTTCTTGGGTAGGAGCTCCAATTGCGCTGACTATTGGTCTCAAAGGAACATCAGGTTTATGTATCTTCGGTAATCCATATAATCTCGGAGGATAGGCCTTCGTTTTACAAAGATACCTTTTAACTTCTGTAGGAATGGAAGACTGTTTTATCAGACGATTGGTGGCCTTCAGCACATTCGTTGTGGGATCCTTTTCCAACTTCTTGTATGTGCTGGGTTCCAGGAGATCACTGATCTTCTTGTGATAATCCTCAGTATTCATTAAAACAGTAACATTTCCCTTGTCAGCGGCAACTATAATAACATTCTTGTCTGCATTGATCTCCCGCAATGCCAAAGGAAGGCATGGATGTGTGTGATGTCCTTAGGTTAGTTAGGTTTAAGTAGTTCTAAGTTCTAGGGGACTGATGACCTCAGATGTTAAGTCCCACAGTGGTCAGAGCCATTTGAACCATGACAAATTTTTTTAAAAAGACACAACCTGTAGAAAACGATGTAACATGAAATACAGCCAATATAAACCATTTAATAATCGAAAAATCATGAGTGACCACAAACTGTTGGTTATGAACTGTAGATTAAAACGGAAGAAACTGCAAAAAGGTGCGAATTTAAGGAGATAGGACCTGGATAAACTGAAAGAATCAGAGGTTGTGCAGAGTGTCAGGGAGAGCATAAGGGAACAATTGACAGGAATGGTGGAAAGAAATACAGTAGAAGAAGAATGGGTAGCTTTGAGGGATTAAATAGTGAAGACAGCAGCGGATCAAATAGATAAAAAGACGAGGGCTAGTAGAAACCCTTGGGTAACAGAAGAAATATTGAATTTAGTTGATGAAAGAAGAAAATATAAAAATGCAGTAAATGAAGCAGGCAAAAAGGAATACAAACGTCTCAAAAATGAAATCGACAGGAAGTGCAAAATGGCTAAGCAGGGATGGCTAGAGGACAAATGTAAGGATGTAGAGGCTTATCTCACTAGGGGTAAGATAGATACTGCCTACAGGAAAATTAAAGAGACCTATGGAGAAAGGAGAACCACTTGCATGAATATCAAGAGCTTTGATGGAAACCCAGTTCTAGCAAAGAAGGGAAAGCAGAAAGGTGGAAAGAGTATATAGAGGGTCTATACAAGGGCGATGTACTTGAGGACAATATTATGGAAATGGAAGAGGATGTAGATGAAGATGAAATGGGAGATATGATACTGCGTGAAGAATTTGACAGAGCACTGAAAGACCTGAGTCGAAACAAGGCCCCCGGAGTAGACAACATTCCATTGTAACTACTAACAGCCTTGGGAGAGCCAGTCCTGACAAAACTCTACCATTTGGTGAGCAAGATGTATGAGACAGGCGAAATACCCTCAGACTTCAAGAATAATATAATAATTCCAATCCCAAAGAAAGCACGTGTTGACAGATGTGAAAATTACCGAACAATCGGTTTAATAAATCACAGCTGCAAAATACTAACGCGAATTCTTTACAGACGAATGGAAAAACTGCTAGAAGCCGACCTCGGGGACGATCAGTTTGGATTCCGTAGAAATGATGGAACACGTGAGACAATACTGACCCTACGACTTATCGTAGAAGAAAGATTAAGGAAAGGCAAACCCACGTTTGTAGCATTTGTAGACTTAGAGAGAGCTTTTGACAATGTTGACTGGAATACTCTCCTTCAAATTCTGAAGGTGGCAGGGGTAAAATACAGGGAGCGAAAGGCTATTTCCAATTTGTACAGAAACCAGATGGCAGTTATAAGAGTCGAGTTTCAAATGGCTCTGAGCACTATGGGACTTAACATCTATTGCCATCAGTCCCCTGGAACTATTTAAACCTAACTAACCTAAGGACAGCACACAACACCCAGTCATCACGAATAAGAGTCGAGGAGCATGAAAGGGAAGCAGCGGTTGGGAAGGGAGGGGTTGTAGCCTGTCCCCGATGTTATTCAATCTGTATATTGAGCAAGCAATAAAGGAAACAAAAGAATAGTTCGAAGTAGGTATTGAAATCCACGGAGAAGAAATAAAAACTTTGAGGTTCGCCGATGGCATTGTAATTCTGTCAGAGGCAGCAAAGGACTTGGAAGAGCAGTTGCACGGAATGGACAGTGTCTTGAAAGGAGGGTATAAGATGAACATCAACAAAAGCAAAACGAGGATAATGGAACGTAGTCGAATTAAGTCGGGTGATGCTGAGGGAATTAGAATAGGAAATGAGACACTTAAAGTGGTAAAGGAGTTTTGCTATTTGGGGAGCAAAAGAACTGATGATGGTCGAAGTAGAGAGGATATAAAATGTAGACTGGCAATGGCAAGGAAAGCGTTTCTGAAGAAGAAAAATTTGTTAACATCGAGTATAGATTTAAGTGTCAGGAAGTCGTTTCTGAAAGTATTTGTATGGAGTGTAGCCACGTATGGAAGTGAAACATGGACGATAAATAGTTTGGACAAGAAGAGAATAGAAGCTTTCGAAATGTGGTGCTACAGAAGAATGCTGAAGATTAGATGAGTAGATCACATAAGTAATGAGGAGGTACTGAATAGAACTGGGGAGAAGAGGAGCTTGTGGCACAACTTGACTAGAAGAAGGGGTCGGTTGGTAGGACATATTCTGAGGCATCGAGGGATCACCAGTTTAGTATTCGAGGACAGCGTGGAGGGTAAAAATCGTAGAGGGAGAGGAAGAGATGAATACACTAAGCAGATTCAGAAGAATGTAGGTTACAGTAGGTACTGGGAGATGAAGAAGCTTGCACAGGATAGAGTAGCATGGAGAGCTGCATCAAACCAGTCTCAGGACTGAAGGCCACAACAACAACAACATAAATGAAAAAAATGTTTCGTTAACTGCACGAGGAAACCCGAAATGAAATATCAAGTAACGGCTTTATACCGTTGAAGAAATTTTATTACGCAACTGCAACTGCTCATTGAGAATGAGGCTATCATTTCGGGAAAGATGTTTAAAAATTTCTAATTCTTTAAGACTATCTGATCTACGCCCTTTCTTCCCGGTGTGCAAAATGGTATCGTGAACAGCTTCAGGCGCGTGATCTGTGATCAGAAGGTGGTCGCAAAAGACGAATTTTGGATGGTAATGCCATTTTTTCTTAAAAGATGTTCTTTATATCTGGTTGTAAAGGCACGTCCTGTTTATCCTACGTCGTAAGAAGAGCAGCAGTCGCAGAAAATCTTATAGACGCCAGAACTTTCCAAAGGGGAACGAGTCGATTTTAAATTATGAATGAAGTTGTTTCCAAATTATTATTGGTAGAAAAGGCAACACTACAGTTGTATTTATTACGAAGAAGGAGTTGGATCTAATTAGGAGATGGACCCCAAGAAAGGAATAGAAAAATATATTTTTGGGTTAGGTTCAATGATAGAGGTGCCTTGCGTAGTAACTCTCTTAACAGTTTTCTTTTTAAGGATATCATCCACTATGCCAGGTTCATATTCGTTGTTAACTGCTATCGTTTTGAGTAAATTAATTTAATCATTGAGTTTTTCTTTCGAGATTGGAGTAGAAGTAGCTCGATGAATAGCACAGTGAAAGAAAGCGTTTTTATGAGATTGTGTGTGCATGGAAGACGCAGGCACGATCTGATCAGTGTATGTTTCTTTACGATAAACATTTAATAAGATTTTATTTTCTTCTGTTGTAAGCTTCAAGTCAAGAAAGTTTAATTGGCGGGCCTCGTTTTCGAGTTCGATGGTGAAAGATATTTTCCCATGAAATCCATTGAATAGATTGAAAATACGACCGATGAAATCAGTAGGTCCCTTGTACATGACTTAAATATCATGAACGTATCTACAGTAGGAGAGAATTCCCAGTGCTGTAGCCGGCCGTGGTGGCCGAGCGGTTCTAGGCGCTACAGTCTGGAACCGCGCGACAGCTACGGTCGCAGGTTCGAATCCTGCCTTGGGCATGGATGTGTGTGATGTCCTTAGGTTAGTTAGGTTTAAGCAGTTCTAAGTTCTAGGGGACTGATGACCACAGCAGTTAAGTCCCATAGTGCTCAGAGCCATTTGAACCATTTTTGAACCTAGAGCTGTAGCTGAAGAACAGTTGAAAAATTTTTCTTCTAGAGAGTTGATGAAAATATCGTAAGAGTACAAGCTAAGGGATTTCCCATAGCGAGACCGTCGGATTGCTCGTACAATTGTTCATTAAATTCAAAGTAATTGTATTTGACTACCACTGTGATGAGATTTATAAGTCAGTGATCTGTTCATCTGAAAGATCTTTTTTGAAATGACGTAAATTTTTTTCTACGGTTGTAAGCGTTTCTTGTACAGGAACGTTAGTATAAAGATTTTTGAAGTCTAATGAAAACAACTTGGTATCAGAACTGCATTCTAAATCTTTTATTTTATGGACTAAGGCGTGACTATTGGGGATGGAATAATTGTTCCCGAAAAATAATGATTTTTTCAGAGTTTCATGCAGAAATTTGGTCAAATCATGGTACGCGCTATTCATACTATTAGATATCGGCCGTATCGGATGGTTAGGTTCTTGAATTTTAGATTGAGACCCAAGTTTTGGGGACTGAGGGTTCATGTTGCTAATCATTCTCTTCTGAAAAGGTTTGATTAGAAATTTTGTGTTATTGATGCCTGACCTGACTTCTTTTTGTAATTCTGGAGTAGGGATCCTCACGCAGTTCCGAAATACTATTTTCGTTAAAAAAATCTAAGGTTTTGGAAATATATGAAGAATTGTAGGCAATAATTAAAGAGCAACCTTTGACAGACTTAGTTATTAGAGCATCTGCTTATTTAAGTTTATTAATAGTAGATTTAACCAGTTTTCTATCGTTATGCGTAACATTATGAAGAGAGGCTGTGGTTTTACTGAGAATGTTAGCTACATTGTAAGCAATTCTAGTCTGACATGAATTACCTTTTTTTTTTAGAATCAAGACCAATTTTTAGGTCGACAAGCATTTTTTCTATTACATTTATCTGACAGCTTGGGCATGACATTGTACTTCAGCCCTTTTTCAAGCAAGAAAGTTTCATTCTGCGTAAAAGTAATGTTAGTTTTATTGAGAATCCCTTATAAAATACCTGATAATTAGAGACTAGTCCCCTTTTTTCACATCGCTTATTAAAATGAATGGCCATACTTGTGCTTAGTAGTTTCTTCTTTAGATCTTTATATTTAGAGGCAGCCTTAGAGGCAAATATCTTAGAGTTCTAAAAATGACTGCTTAGTTTAGTGACCATTTATAAATGGCTCTGAGCACTATGCGACTCAACTTCTGAGGTCATCAGTCGCCTGGAACTTAGAACTAATTAAACCTAACTAACCTAAGGACATCACACACATCCATGCCCGAGGCAGGATTCGAACCTGCGACCGTAGCGGTCGCTCGGCTCCAGACTGTAGCGCCTAGAACCGCACGGCCACTTCGGCCGGCTGACCATTCATAAATTAAAGTTAAACTAATTAAGCCCTCGGTCACTAATTTTAAGTCTATATTTTAAACGTTAAGTAGCCTACTTATATGTACGGCTACTAAATGGCATTCTTAGTGTAAAGTTCACCTGCGCGCACTTCCTAACGCGGGCGCCTCACTCTGTTACCTGTGGCTTTATAGGTATGAGCAGCCCATAGTGGCTCGCCTTTCATGTATTCTTTCTCATAATTTTTATGACTAAAGCCTTTCTGGGTTGATATTTATCTTATACGTGACACGTAAGTACTGTTTCTTTCTTGTACTGTTAGTACTTACACTTTTATATAAAAAAAATTTTCCCATAAATTTGTACTTATGTTATAGGCCAATCTGAAGATTTAATTTCTGATGAAGGCACTGATAGAAGTGTTGAAACCTGGTCAAAAGACTTAAAATTCGTGACCGAGGGCTTAACTAGGCGAACTTTAATTTATAAACAGTCTCTGAACTAAGTAGCCATGTTTAAAACTCTAATAATGCATCAGTTTTACTCTGTTCCGGTCTTTCATTGGTTATTTTGCTGCCTAGACAGCAGAGTTCCTCAATTTCATATACTTCGTCACCATCAATCGTGATGATAAGTTTCTCACTCTTCTCATTTTTGGTACTTTTCATTATTTTCGTCTTTCTTCTATTTACTCTTACTCAAGTGGCCGGTGAGCCTTAACTATATATATATATATATATATATATATATATATATATATATATATATATATATATATATATATATTTATAGCCAAAGCCCTGCAGACAAACAAAAATTACGCGAAGCGAAATGTAGTGTGAGGAGGGCTATGTGAGAGGCGTTCAACGAATTCGAAAGTAAAATTCTATGTACTGACTTGGCAGAAAATCCTATGAAATTTTGGTCTTAGGTCAAAGCGGTAGGTGGATCAAAACGAAATGTCGAGACACTCTGTGACCAAAATGGTACCGAAACAGAGGATGACAGACTAAAGGTCGAAATATTAAATGTTTTTTTCCAAAGTTGTTTCACAGAGGAAGACTGCACTGTAGTTCCTTCTCTAGATTGTCGCACAGATGACAATATGGTAGATATCGAAATAGACGACAGAGGGATAGAGAAACAATTGAAAAGAGGAAAGGCCGCTGGACCTTATGGGATACCAGCTCGATTTCACACAGAGTACGCGAAGAAACTTGCCCCCTTCTTGCAGCGGTGTACCGTAGGCCTCTAGAAGAGCGTAGCGTTCCAAAGGACTGGAAAAGGGCTCAGGTCATCCTCGTTTTCAAGAAGGGACGTCGAACGGATGTGAAGAACTATAGACCTATATATCTGTAACGTCGATCAGTTGTAGAATTTTGGACACGTATTATGTTCGAGTATAACGACTTTTCTGGAGACTAGAAATCTACTCTGTAGGAATCAGCATTGGTTTTGAAAAAGACGATCGTGTGAAACCCAGCTAGCGCTATTCGTCCACGAGACTCAGAGGGCCATAGACACGGGTTCACAAGTAGATGCCGTGTTTCTTGACTTCCGCAAGGCGTTCGATACAGTTCCCCATAGTCGTTTAATGAACAAAGTAAGAGCGTATGGACTGTCAGACCAATTGTGTGATTGGATTGGAGACTTCCTAGATAACAGAACGCAGCATGTCATTGTCAATGGAGAGAAGTCTTCCGAAGTAAGAGTGATTTCAGGTGTGCCGCAGGGGAGTGTGGTAGGACCGTTGCTATTCACAATATGTGTAAATGACCTTGTGGATAACATCGGAAGTTCACTGAGGCTTTTTGCAGATGGTGCTGTTGTATATCGAGAGGTTGTAACAATGGAAAATTGTACTGAAATGCTGGAG
This sequence comes from Schistocerca serialis cubense, assembly GCF_023864345.2. Taxonomy (NCBI): domain Eukaryota; kingdom Metazoa; phylum Arthropoda; class Insecta; order Orthoptera; family Acrididae; genus Schistocerca; species Schistocerca serialis. The sequence goes on from NC_064648.1 coordinate 145,371,402, forward strand.
GATCTGCAACGAAGTGACGCATAGTGCAGGGAATGGCAATTGATCTCAATGTAGACAAGTGTAATGTGCTGCGAATACATACAAAGAAAGATCCTTTATCATTTAGCTACAATATAGCAGGTCAGCAACTGGAAGCAGTTAATTCCATAAATTATCAGGGAGTAGGCATTAGGAGTGATTTAAAATGGAATGACCATATAAAATGAATCGTCCGTAAAGCAGATGCCAGACTGAGATTAATTGGAAGAATCTTAAGGAAATGCAATCCGAAAACAAAGGAAGTAGCTTACAGTACGCTTGTTCGCCCACTGCTTGAATACTGCTCAGCAGTGTGGGATCCGTACCAGATAGGGTTGATAGAAGAGGTAGAGAAGATCCAACGGAGAGCAGCGCGCTTCGTTCCAGGATCATTTAGTAATCGCGAAAGCGTTACGGAGATGATAGATAAACTCCAGTGGAAGACTCTGCAGGAGAGACGCTCAGTAGCTCGGTACGGGCTTTTGTTGAAGTTTCGAGAACATACCTTCACCGAGGAGTCAAGCAGTATATTGCTCCCTCCTACGTATATCTCGCGAAGAGACTATGAGGATAAAATCAGAGAGATTAGAGCCCACATAGAGGCATACCGACAATCCTTCTTTCCCCGAACAATACGAGACTGGAATAGAAGGGAGAACCGATAGAGGTACTCAAGGTACCCTCCGCCAAACACCGTCAGGTGGCTTGCGGAGTATGGATTAGATGTAGATGTAGAAGGTATCTGTTCGGACATGTCCGAAAGAACAGATAACATCGGTGACCACGCAACTCGTTAGACCATCTTCTTCTGTGCAGATACACAAACAGTGCCCGAACTCTTGCGGGAATCGGCAACGCGCCCCGAGTAATGAGTATAGTGGGCGGGGGCACTACGAATGTAGTGCGGGACAATACGTTGAGAATGTGGGTTTCGCGGGAGGCGTGCCAGAGATAAATCCCTGCAGTCGCAATATCGCCTGTGTTAGAGATGGGCAAACTGAAAGACGTAACTGTTTCGAAACAAATGAAACAGTAGAATGTAATGTTTCGGTACGCTGTTTCGAAACAGTGAAACAGCTTGTGTTTTGTAATCTAATGAACCTACACATTTTATCATCTTGAATGTCTACTGTATAAGTATGTCCATATAAACACAAATGAGATGCGAGAGCGACAATCATATCGCAGAAAAGTATGAAACTATCACTTAGGCGTCTTGGCAGTTTCCTGAAGCAAATGCGCTGCTTTCGTGTCGTGTGGCTTTCATACTTTTCAATTGGCTGAGGACAGCCATAGCTGAAGACAGAAGAACCACCACGAACGGAACTGGAGGTGGGAGCAAACTGCAGAAACAGCGGATATGCTACTGGGATTCCCACATTCCGTTAGTATGGGTAATATACCCATACTGCTAATTTCCGTGCACACAAATGGTCAAATGGTTCAAATCGCTCTGAGCACTATGGGACTTAACTTCTAACGTCATCAGTCCCCTAGAACTTAGAACTACTTAAACCTAACTAACCTAAGGACATCACACACATCCATGCCCGAAGCAGGATTCGAACCTGCGACGGTAGCGGTCGCGCGGTTCCAGACTGTAGCGCTTTTAACCGCTTGGCCACCCCGGCCGGCGCACACAAAGAAAATCATTGTGGATAATAGGCACAGTGACTATAGACTCACAAATAATGCCAAATAATTCGAATAAATAACAAAATATAATAGAAAAAATTTTTGTCTTTCAAGGTGTTTCGAACCGTTTCTATACATTCACGATGCTTCCAGCCCTTCCCGTTCACCATTACACTATCAGTGATATGTGAAACAGATTGCCTGCAATTATACCTACATCAAATTTATGTATATGTCTAATAACTGTCACTCTACGCCTTTTTTTTATTCAAAATGTTCTAGGCTTACTTGCGTTTCTTAATATGATTACTGTACTTGAACAGAGAAGCGTATGTTATAAAAAAAAGTATAATTTAACTGAATGATTTTCACATATTTATTATTTTGATTGTGAATAGTATGTGTTGTTTTATTGTTTGGTTAGTGTTTATAAAGCAGATGTTACGCCATTTCGGAATAGGACAGTCAGCTAGAAACGAAGCTTTATTTTCGGATATCTTAAGCTTCATGGTATTACTTGTCAAAAAGATTTCGACGCTCTTGAAAGTGTTTCACGAAGTGGTATGTTGTGTTTCAGTACCAGTGCCGAGCCCGAATCTCGTCCGACACAGAGCGGAATGAAACATCACTGTTTCGATATATTTAGTCAGTTCCAGGCACAGGTGGGCTGAAACAGCCTTATTTTGAAACAACGATACAGTTTCTGTGTCTGGCTCGAGATCGAATCTGGTCCGCTTATCCGAGACAGGGGCGGAATGAAACACCACCAAGGGCGTACCCAGGATCTGAACTGGGCAGGTCATACTAGTCTCAGGAAACAAGGACTCGACACAACATACAGCACTTTTTATTAAATAAAACAATAAACCAGTGAAAAACTGCTTTTAATAAACATTTTAAATACAAGAATGCACTTGTACAATCCAAGAAAATATGCAGCATTTCTTATTAAATAAAACAGTAAACTAGCGAAAAACTGCGAATAACTTCTGCCCCTCGCTGGATACGCCCATGAACACCACTGTTTCGAAACAGTGAACCACAGCCGTTCCGAAACACTGAAACAGTTCCACGTATCGATACACTCTTCGCTGGATTAACCATGGCTACAAACTTCAGGAAGAGTACTCTGGTGTTTGTGCTGTTCAGCCGACGTCCCTGGAAATAGATGACTGCATTACACAGGTAATTGGTGTTAATTCCGAAACCGTCCATACCTGGCAACTGGATCAGGAAAAATACTGTGTTTTTGTTAATCAGTGCTGCGCCTGTTGATAAAGTGTTACGAAAGTGGGGCTATGAAGTAGATTTTGTGCATAGAAATGGTTATAAAAGTAACGTTTCCACCTATAGAGCGGACATTCATTACAAAACCGTTCGTATCTTGAATCTTCCCATTGAAATTGAAAATGATAAGATTAAGGAAGCTCTTTCAAACTACGGAGACGTTAAATCAATCGCAAATGAAAGATGGTCGTCTTGCTTTAAACTGCACTGTTTCAACGGGTTCCGCTGTGTAGAGATGGACATTAAGACGAAGATTCCGTCTCACATAACTGTTTGTTGGTATAAGGCACAAATTGTTCAAAAAATGGTTCAAATGGCTCTGAGCACTATGGGGCTCAACTTCTGAGGTCATCAGTCCCCTAGAACTTAGAACTACTTAAACCTAACTAACCTAAGGACATTACACACATCCATGCCCGAGGCAGGATTCGAACCTGCGACCGTAGCGGTCTCTCGGTTGCAGACTGTAGCGCCTAGAACCGCACGGCCACTCCGGCCGGCTGCACGAATTGTTTATACAGGTCAGGAAGCTACAGGTAACGAAACCGGCCACTTCAGACAGGAATGTTCGCGGCGAACTGTTGTTCTTAAAAGTAATTTGATACAGCGTCAGAGGCTTACCTTAAATGATCTGTTACCAAAGAATAGCCCGGATCAACTGGTTGAGGATGTTAACGCAGTGGGCCAAGCTGATGTCTCCCTTCACGATAACAGTCAGTTTCCCCCGTAAACAACAAAGGGAAACTCTGTTACCACTACTCGTGAAACTGAAATGCAACCGAAAAAACGACCTGTGGAGACAACTGATAGTTATTCAGAGGACGAGCTGTCTTGTCCCACTCCCTCAGTTCGCAAGCAAAAAGAGTGCGATGAGGAGGCAGAGGAACCTGAAGGCAAAATGCGAATGAAAACTAATGAACAGAAAGATAATACACATACGGTACCAGAAAATGAAGGGGGTGTAAGCAGCATTAATTTGCAAGAAATAACAGGTGCAGTAGCCGATTGCAAAGATCAGCAGCTATTTGTTAATAAACAAATTAAGGGAGAGGTTGCAAAACTGTAGTCTCCATTTGTTTCCCTAGATCAGGAAGTGAGTGAAATTAATAAAGAACGAGGAAGTGGTGGCTAGGGTGACCAACTTTTCTAAACGAAAATAAGGGAGATTATAATATCCTTGACAAAAAATAAGGGAGATTAATAGCACGGCAAAATTTCGCCAAAAATCAAAGCAGTATTTGTAAAAGTAGACTATTTATTTACAAATCACAACTACTTATACATATTTTGCAACAGATTCTGCCTCAGTTAGTAGTTTTACATCATTTTTAGCAAATTCAAAGAATTCGCTACACGAATAAGGAAAATTCATGGCAACTTGTAGTTCAGATTTGATTAAGTTTATGCTACTTCTGTTCCTTACATCAGTCCACTTATTATTCAAAAGAGAAAATACTCTATCGGCGTGAGCATTACTTCCTGGTGTGCTCATAACAAAACAAACCAGCTTACCCAAGTTTTCAAATATAACAGTATTTTATTTCAAAGTTGTAAAAACCTGTATCCATTTCTGGCTAACACTGTCTAAAGAGGCAGCACATTTTATTGCATCATTACAACTACAAAACTCCTCATATAATTCATCTTCATTAATACAATCCAGCTTCAGATATTCTACAACTTCCTGCATATCATTGAATGTCAATTCCCTTTTTAGACATAGTGGGATTAAACTCTTTAAACTATTATCAAATTTACTACCTAAGTAAGAATATAAACAATATTAGAATTGAATGAAGATGTTCTCACTACTAGATTTCAAAGTTAAATCAAGAACAGAGGCTAATTATTTATGAGTACCACTACCAAAAAACCTATCTTCCTTTCTCTGTCTAATTTTACTAATTAGTAAGTTTACAGCTTCATGAGATTCCATAATACTACAGTCGGAATTCTCCAAATACTTTGCTTTTTGAATGAAAACATTTCCAATATTCACAAAAAACCAATATAAGCTTGAACAATTGTTTCTACTTCTGTATTTTCATTGTAAAAATACTTTTTCAGAACTTTAGGACAGTCTGATACATCTATGCTTTTAAAATAGCGTTTTATAGGCTCCCAATTTTTTAAAAGCCTTTATACGGCAGGATTTCAGCCCATTCCACATCAACAAATTCAAAAAAAATTATTTTATCGTTTCCTCGTTTGGCTGAACAGGAAAAGTGACTATATATTTTTAACATCAACACTTCAACATGTACATATTGTAAACAGTTGGAAGCACGTTTCATTGCATTATGAAGTACATGGTTAAAACAACTTGCTTTAAGGATTTTTTCGTTTTCGTTAGTTAATAGTTTCATGACTGAATTATACTCGCCATAATTTATATCAGCACCGTCAGCCCAGTATGATGATATATTACTGATATTCAAATTATTTGATTTCAGTGAGTTTTTTAACAACTTATGGACATCAATTGCACTTTCATCTGCCTGTTGTACGAAATCCAGAAATTTGTTTTGAATTCCGTTAAAGGGGTCAAAATATCGTATGAAAATTGGAAACATTTTCCTGTTTAGGTGATAGGAGGCATCTGTTGCTAAAGAAAATAACATGAAATACTTCTTGGGGTCATTTGAAACTTCCAGAAAATCATTCACACTTCTTGGGTCGAATACGTTCATTATCATCATTTCAGCTTTAGTTCGCCTGCAAGACATTTTCTTTGACACACTAGATTCACTGAACACGTTTTTCGAAAGTTTGATAGGTCAGTCCAAGCTCCTATAGCTTAGATTGTGTTGCACTGTGTGGTAGACTAATGAAAGTTCACCAGCAATGGTTTTCACATCTTCGTTTGTTAAGCCTTTGCTCAGGTGAGGAGAGATGAAGAACGTAGTTATTTTGGATGAAGTAGTTACATCATATGCCTTGCTTTTGCGACCTACAAGCAAATACAAGATGTTAACTCAGAAAATTGCGGATTATACTAAACAAGTAAACAATCGTTCTTGCGCCATGCGCGATGCTAAACTCCCGTTTGCAAATTGAGCAATTTGCTTTGTAAGCATTTGACCATGCTGTTCCAATCCAGCAATATAAAGTTTTCCATTTCATAAGATATGTACACATATGCTTTGTTTTCTTTTTTGGCGTTTTAGTTTCGTCTTCGCTGCCCATCATAAAATCTTGAACAAGTTAACGACGATTCACAGTAAGCACTGGCACAGAAACAAAGTCACATCTAACCAGATCCCCACAACCGCACGACTGGTCGACTCTGAAGAGCAGACAAATTGAATAGCTGGGCGGCAGCCATTAGAGTGGTAAACTGACGCGCCGAGTTCGAATGTTTGTACATGGCTTTTGGTTATGAAATGCCTTCCCTTGAGTTAGGTCACAAACATAATGCCTCATTTAAATACGTTACTACAATATACTTTTTAATTTGTGAACAAACACCAACTAGTCACTGTTTATGAATTTATCTTACGTACTACATGGAATCTGCCGTAGCTAAAAGTTATGTACTGGATCCCTAGCATTTTTCGTAGTTCATTTACGATAGATATACGCAAAATGCATCAAAATACTGGAAGATTTGTCCACTATATTAATAGATATTTTCTGACTGTACCTTGTTTTAGATTTTATGACGAGAAGTGCGTTATATGTGGCATAGTGTTTTGGCAACTCACGATCAAATTATCAAGTTTCAATTTCACCTAGACCATGGAAATACTACCGATCAGCCAACTTTCTTCAAAATGATCAGAACATTTAAAATGGTATTCTGTCGGTCGGAAATCTTGCCTCCTGGCAGCGTGTAAGCATTTTTGTAACAGCTGTGGCTTTGAGAAAGCAAACCTGCAAACAGATGCACAGACATTATGCTAATACCGTGTTACAAAAACATTTAAGCAAGTGCACTGACATACAAAACAACTTAAAATATTCACATACCTGTGAAATGTAATATTCGTTCCTTTCTCAAATTTATTTGTACAATTAATCGCTGCACAGCTCTTCACCATTGTACATCTTGTGATTGGATTGTACATACAGTAGAATTACGAGTAACAAATACTGTATGTACGCCCCAACAAATATACAACGTTGAATCATGATCTTCATAAACAACAATACTACACAACACATCAGACTACAACCACTATAATGGCGTCCAGCCGAAGGTTCAAATTATCCTGCGACTGCAGCGCCATCAGTGAGTCTAGTTATTTTTTACAAGGCCTTTGCATCTAACCGCCTAGCGTCAGTCGATCATTCCAAAGATATTCTATAAACATAACGTCGACATCTCTGGTCGAAGGTCGATATAGAATCAGTTGTCTCTGCTGTCTACGAACGAATCCTGACAATGCTCGCAAAATTTAAATGATTGAAAAATATTTTTACATACCGGTACGTGACAAGAAAAATAAAGTTAAAAACGCGAGACAAACGGCCACTGAGCCTGAAAATACGGGAGCCGGGAGATTATGAAAAAATGTCTCTAAATACGGGAAATCTCGGGAAGTGCGGGAGAGTTGGTCACCCTAGTGGTGGCCAAACTGAAATCTCGGTCAGCACCTGAGGGCAGGCGCCGGAAACCGAAATTGCGACAGCCTCTGCTGCTGCTGCTGCTCCAGATAAGACGCGAAGTAAAACCCCGACGCGACCAAATGAGAATGTAGCTCGTAACCAAGGGAAGGGAAAATCCGGCAGGGGCGACCCAAGCCCAAAGAATGTTCGGTCCGAAACGGTTTTACACGGATCACTGGAGGAAAAATCAGAAAGTTCACCGGGAAATCAGTCTGCTTGCGGTACAAGAGAAAACGTCAGAAGTAGGAAAAGGAACGGGACAGTAACTAATAAACTGATTGAAGTGTTATTCCATGTTCAACCTTCCTAGAAAACTGTTACAGCTAAACTGAACCCTGAACCACAGGAAACTAAATTAGTTCATCAAAGCAACTACATAGTGATAGCACAATGACGCAATCTTATTCTGTCACCATTATAAACATAAATAAAATTACGACCGGTTTGAAATTATCGGCCCTTAAAGTATTTTTCTACGAATCCGCGGCTGATATTGCCCTATTACAAGAAGTTCTAATTTCGGATTTAGTAATTCCCGGTTTTGTCAGTTACATAAATGTGTCTCCCGAAACAAGTGTTGGAACAGCTGTTTTGGTGAGGGAAGGGATTCCAGTAAGTGAAGTGGAACGACTGGAATCCAGAAGGGGAATAGGACTAAATATCTATTATGTGACTATCATTAACTTGTGCGCTCCTTCAGGAAGTTCTCACCGAGCTAACAGGGCACGTTTCTTCAAAGATGACACGATATACTTGTTAAGGAAAACTCCAAGACAGTTATTACTTGGAGGTGATTTTAATTGTGTTTTAAACCGAAAAGATCAGTTACCTAATTTTAATTTCTCAAGTGAACTAGAACAACTAGTTACTGGTTTAGAATTAAAGGATATATGGGAAATCAAATATCCATCCATTGTTGAGTTCACTTATGTCACGGAAACATCACGTAGCAGGATTGATAGATTATATATTTATAAAAATCTTGAAACTTCCGTGATAAAAGTAGAAACCATTCCTACGTACTTTTCAGACCATTCTTAGCTTGCATAAATCTAACAAGACAGCCGGTTCGTCGATTCAAGAATCAGTGGAATTTGAACACTTCCTTGTTAGTAAATCATGATTTAGCAGGCCTAATTAAATAACCATGGGCAATATGCCTGCGTGCTCGTAGTAGATATGCCACTGCTATTGACTGGTGGCTTAAAATGGCAAAGCCAAAGTTGAGAAAGGTTCTTATTCAATACAGTGCCCAGAGCGCAATGGAAATGAAACGCACTATAAAATATCGCTATTCCGTTTTGAGAGATCTATATAATCAAGTCTCAGCAGGTTTCTCACTTCGGATAGCAGACGTCAAAAAAGTCAAAGCCAAGTTACTTAATATCAAGAGAAGTCAAATGGAACGGTAGAAAATAAAATGGAAGGCAAATTCGGTGTCAGAAGATGAAACTGCTTCCCTGTATCATTTAGTGAAGCATACGAAAAACGGGAGAAGGACTTTTACTGATGAAATTTGAACAAAACATGGTACGATTCTCAGAACCCAACAGGGTATGATGGACGAGGTTTATCGCTATTATTGCGAGCTATATTCTGTACATCAAGGTAGTGATGCTTCCTTAGAAGAATTCCTTGACATCCTAGCCCCACAGCTGACATAAGGTGACAACGAAAATTTTCTCGAGGTTGTCAGTGAAGAAGGCGTGTATAAGACTCTGTGCGCCTCACCACCAAAAAAATCCCCAGGACCGGATGGTCTGCTAGCAGAGTCTTACATCCGTTACTGGCCAATAGTAGGTGCGGAAATCACGGACATTGTAAATGAGGTTATTCAGGGTAAAATGATTGCGGCTGAGTTTAAGGAGAGTAAAATTGTTCTGGTGCCAAAAAATAATGGAAACAAAGACTTAAAACATTTTCGTCCAATTTCATTGCTGATTTCTGATTATAAATTAATAGCTAGAATAGTAAACAAAAGAATTTCATGCCTTACAGATGAAATTAGTCAACATCAGAACTGTGCGCAAGGCAGAAACATTTTTCAAAATCTAGCAGAATTCAGGGATATCATTGCAATAACTTCTGTCATAAACATAAAGTGTGCTTTATTGTTTTTAGATTTTTATAAAGCGTTCGATGTAGTAAACCTTGAATATCTTCTACAGACATAGAAGAAAATAGGTTTCAACGATAGGGTCATACGGTTGATTAAGAACATAGCAATTGGAATAAATGCTAAAATCCAGGCCGATGCAAATACAACGAGGTGTTCCTCAAGGAAGTCCTCTGTCCATGTCGCTCTTCGCCATTTCGCTGGAACCTTTCCTCCGACATATCCGTGCTAGATTAAAAGGCTTAACATTATCAGGAAATAAAACAGTTATAAGAGCCTATGCTGACGATGTAGGGGTCATTATAAGGAATAATGACGAGGTAACCACGCTAGCAACGGTGATTAATTCGTACTGTAGAGCATCTGGAGCCAATGCAAACGAAAAAAAGTAAGACGTTAAATCTCAGAGGTTTCGATAATATCAACGTCGAGTGGGCAAAATTGGTCCGTCAACATAAAACACTTGGGATCACCCTGACAGCATGCCCTATGAAACTGACGGCTTTAAATTGGAAAGTTGCAGCAGATAATGTTCAAGGAGCCATTATAGAGAATTTAACTCGATATATGAACCAAATTCAAAGAACACAATATATCAACTCATGCATCCTTGCTAAAGCTTATTATTTGCCCAGCTGTTTCCAATACCGAGAATGATAGCCAGGAGAATAATGTCCAAAATCACCAACTTTTTGTGGAGAGGTGAAGTGTTCAGAGTACCTGCTAAAGTAGCCACTTTAGATCCTAAAAATGGTGGACTAGGGTTAACTGATATAACGGATAAAGCCTCTGCACTTTTTATCAAAAGGCAAGTTAATTTAATAAGAGACTCGCGAGAAAGCATAACCAGCCAACTTTTCGAGATCATTAAACCTCGAAGCCTGCTTCCCTCGACTGACGTGCAGAATATCAACAGTCGCTTACAGCATGTGAGGATTTTCTATGTTGAGTTTAGTTACGTCAGTGTCGAACTCAGGCAGTCACGACACTTAACATCGAGAGCCATAATGCGGGAACGAAAGAAAAGCGAAGGAAAGAACAAAATAGAACGACAGTTTCCAAACACTGAGTGGACTGAAATTAGGAAAAACATTAGTTTTAATGTGCTCACGTCTAATATATGGTAGCACCAATGAAAGACTGCACGCAATCGGACTCTGAAACAAATTTATGTCAACAATGCCATCTAGTTGACACAATAATTCATAGATATACTTGCAGTAGTCACATGATTAGTTGGAAGTGGATCCGGGAGCAAATAGCTCTGATTACAAGAACATCCCCTGAGTATATATCGCAGTCATTGATACACAGGCCTGAAGCACGCTATTTCCCAGAAGCAAAAAATAAATCTGTGTACTGGTTGCTGGGAAATTTTGTTAATTACGTCCTTAACAAATTAGGATCCGATAGCATCATAGAGTTCATGGTACACATGCTGTGTGAATTCCACAAATTTAGAAGGTATTCGAATCACAAGAAAAAGTTCGGTAATATGTTAAAAATTGTATTTGAAAGAACGGGAATTGGTTAATACAAAAAAGAAGACTGTGTTGACAGTGATGTATTGTACTTACCTTAAGGATATTATTTAAAATTTTACAGTATATTTTTGGTGTGTGCTTTTTCTACTTCAGAGAGCAGTTTTTGAAATTTATAAGCTAATGTACAGAACTTATGTGACAGTGAGATTATGCGTCTAATAGTGTCAACACACAAAATATTAAAGGTGCATTATTGGCTTATATTAGAAATCTGGAAATAAACGGTTTTTATGGAAATGTCCTTATCGATTGGTTAAAACCATAAGATTCTATCTGATATAATGTAATAGTCACTGGCTGGCACATTGCCCTATTCATTTTTGCACTGTGATATGTAAGTCAGTTTTGCAGTGAAAGACTTATTACATAGGTCTGACCACTTCAGATACTTAACATTCAATTAACGTCCAGAAAGTGTAGTTGGAAGGCTAGTCTACTTTATTATATATCTCCTTTCCGCCATTTTCAAGTATTTTAGAAATTGTCTAATATGATTATTAAATTATTTTATATTTAAAATTATCCCGCCAGCTTGCTGATATCCATCATAAAGAACTATTTATGCTTCTGTAAAGATTGGAGCTCATGTAATTCGAAGTGCAGATTTTATTTCTCCATGTTGGAGTTTGAATGTCTTTATAAAAAACTTTTTTTGGTGTTTAACTTAATTCTTTCTGGTAATTTAGTCAGTGACACAATCTTCTGTTGTCTTTCTTTAACATCAGCAAAATTGAAATGATCAAACTGTTTTTGTTTAAATTACTTCATGTATAACATGTGTACATGGTTAGTACATGAACTTAGTATGTATTTTGAATGTGTAACATGTTTTTTAATAATTTTTTTTAAAAGTCTGGATAGAGCGTCTGCCACAGGAGATCCCGGGTTCGAGTCCCGGCCGGGGCACCCATTTTTATTTGTCGCCGTTGACGTATGTCAACGCCTGTAAGCAGCTAAGGTTTTCATTTAGTTGTAATTTGATTCTAATGAACTGCATGGTCACCGATGGTATCTGTTCTTTCGGACATGTCCGAAAGAACAGATACCATCTTAGTATACAGGGTGATCCATTGATTGTGACCGGGCCAAATCTCTCACGAAATTAGCGTCAAACGACAAAGAACGAAACTTGACTAACTTGAAGGGAGAAACCAGATGGCGCTATGGTTGGCCCGTTAGATGGCGCTGCCATAGGTCAATCGGATATCAACTGCGTGTTTTTAAATAGGAACCCCCATTTTTTATTACATATAAAGAAATATGAATGTTTTAGTTGGACCACTTTTTTCGGTTTGTGATAGATGGCGCTGTAATAGTCAAACATATGGCTCACAATTTTAGACGAACAGTTGGTAACAGGTAGGTTTTTTTAAATTAAAATACAGAACGTGAGTACGTTTGAACATTTTATTTCGGTTGTTCTAATGTGATACATGTACCTTTGTGAACTTATCATTTCTGAGAACGCATGCTATTATAGCGTGATTACCTGTAAATACCACATTAATGCACTAAATGCTCAAAATGATGTCCGTAAACCTAAATGCATTTGGCAATACGTGTAACGACATTCCTCTCAACAGCGAGTAGTTCGCCTTCCGTAATGTTCGCACATGCATTGACAATGCGCTGACGCATGTTGTCAGGCGTTGTCGGTGGATCACGATAGCAAATATCCTTCAACTTTCCCCTCAGAAAGAAATCCGGAGACGTCAGATCTGGCGAACTTGCGGGCCGTGGGATGGTGCTTCGACGACCGACCCACCTGTAATGAAATATGCTATTCAATACCGCTTCAACCGCACGCGAGCTATGTGCCGGACATCCATCATGTTGGACGTACATCGCCATTCTGTCATGCAATGAAACATCTTGCAGTAACATCGGTAGAACCTTACGTAGGAAATCAACATACGTTGCACCATTTAGATTGCCATCAATTAAATGGGGGCCAACTATCCTTCCTCCCATAATGCCGCACCATACATTAACCCGACAAGGTCCCTGATGTTCCACTTGTCGCAGCCACCGTGGATTTTCCGTTGCCCAATGGGCATATTGTGCCGGTTTACGTTACCGTTGTTGGTGAATGACGTTTCGTCGCTAAATAGAACGCGTGCAAAAAATCTGTCATCGTCCCGCAATTTCTCTTGTGCCCAGTGGCAGAACTGTACACGACGTTCAAAGTCGTCGCCAAGCAATTCCAGGTGCATAGAAATATGGTACGGGTGCAATCGATGTTGATGTAGCATTCTCAACACCGGCGTTTTTGTGATTCCAGATTCTCGTGCCATTTTTTCTGCTACTGATGTGCGGATTAGCCGCGACAGCAGCTAAAACACCTACTTGGGCATCATCATTTGTTGCAGGTCGTGGTTGACGTTTCACATGTGGCTGAACACTTCCTGTTTCCTTAAATAACGTAACTATCCGACGAACGGTCCGGACACTTGCATGATGTCGTCCAGGATACCGAGCAGCATACATAGCACACGCCCGTTGGGCATTTTAATCGCTATAGCCATACATACCTTTTCCGCAATTAGTAAACGGTCCATTTTAACACGGGTAATGTATCACGAAGCAAATAACGTCCGCACTGACGGAGTGTTACGTGATACCACGTACTTATACGTTTGTGTCTATTACAGCGCCATCTATCACAAAGCGAAAAAAGTGGTCCAACTAAAACATTCATATTTTTTTATGTGTAATAAAAAATGGGGGTTCCTATTTTAAAAAAACGCAGTTGATATCCGTTTGACCTATGGCAGCGCCACCTACCGGGCTAACCATAGCGCCATCTGGTTTCCCCCTTCAAGCTAGACGAGTTTCGTTCTTTGTAGTTTTTTCGTTTGATGCTTATTTCGTGAGGTATTTAGCCCGGTCACGATCAGTGGACCTCACTGTATAACGCTGTCATTTCCGGTGGTTAGGTAGGGCATTATTGTAGCCAAGATAGACACGAAGCCCAAGCCTACCACAGTAGTTTAGGTTTATATGCCAACTAGCTCCGTAGATGATTAAGAGATTGAACAAATGCATGATGCGATAAAAGAAGTTATTCATATAGTTAAGGGAGACGAAAACTGAATAGTCATGGTGGACTGGAATTCGATAGTTGAGAAAGGAAGAGAAGGAAAAGTAGAGGTGAATATGGACCGGCGGTAAGGAATGAAAGAGGAAGTCGCCTGGTGGAATTTTCGCAGAGCATAACATAATGATAACTAACACTTTGTTTAAGAATCGTAAAAGAAAGCTGTATACGTGTAAGAGGCCTGGAGACACTGGAAGATTTCAGATAGATCGTATGATGGTAAGACAGAGATTTAGGAACCACGTTTTAAATTGTAAGATATTTCCAGGGGCAGAAGCGGTCTGTGACCACAATTTATTGGGTATGAACAGAAGAAACTGCGAAAAGGTAGGAATTTAAGGAAATGGGACCTCGATAAACTGAAAGAACCAGAGTCTGTAGAAAGCTTCAGAGAGAGCATTAGGGAACGATTGACAAATACAGGGAAAAGAAATACGATAGAACAAGAATGGGTAGCTTTGAGAGATGAAATAGTTACCGCAACAGAGGATCAAGTAAGTAAAAAGGCGAGGGCTAACAGAAGAGAGACCGCATTTAATTGATGAATGCAGAAAATATAAAAATCCAGTAAACGAAGCAGACGAAAAGGAATACAAACGTCTCAAAAATGAGATCGACAGCGAGTGCAAAATGGCTATGCAAGGATGGGTAGAGGGCAAATGTAAGGATGTAGATGCATATCTCTAGGGATAAAATAGATACTGCCTACAGGAAAATTAAAGAGACCTTTGCAGAAAAGAGAACCACCTCTATGAATATCTAGAGCTTAGATGGAAAAACAGTACTAAGGAAAGAAGGGAAAGCAAAAAAGTGGAAGGAGTATATAGAGGGTCTGTACAAGGGTGATGTACTTGAGGGCAATATTATGAAATAAAAGAGGACTTAGATCAAGATGAAATGGGAGATATGATACTGCGTGATGAATGTGACAGAGTACGGAAGGATCTAAGACAAACAAAGGCCGTGGGAGTAGACAATATTCCATTAGAACTACTGATAGTCTTGGGAGAGCCAGCCATGACAAAACCCTACCATCTGGTGAGTAAGAAAAATGTGACAGGCGAAGTACCCTCAGACTTCAAGAAGAATATGATGATTCCAACACCAAAGACAGCAGGTGTCGACAGGTGTAAAAATTATCGAACTACCACTTTAATAACTCACGGCTGCAAAATAATAACACGAATTTTTTACAGACGTATGGAAAATCAGTTTGGATTCCGCAGTAGTGTTCCAACACGCGAGGTAATACTGACCCTACGACTTATCTTAGAAGATAGATTAAGGAAAGGCAAACCTATGTTTCTAGCATTTGTAGACTTAGAGAAAGCTTTTGACAATGTTGACTGAAATACTCTTTCAAATTATGAAGGTGGCAGGGGTAAAATACAGGGAGGGAAAGGCTATTTACAATTTGTACAGACTGCAGTCATAAGAGTGGAGGGGCATGAAAGGGAAGCAGCGGTTGAGAAGGGAGTAAGACAAGGTAGTCTATATCAGATGTTATTCAATCTGTATGTTGAGCAAACAGTAAAGGAAACAAAAGAAAAATTTGTAGTAGGAATTAAAATCCATGGAGAAGAAATAAAAACTTTGAGGTTTGCCAGTGACATTGCAATTCTATCAGGAGCAGCAAAGGACCTGGAAGAGCAGTTGAACGGAATGGACAGTGTCTTGAACGTAGGATATAAGATAAACGTCAACGAGAGTAAAACGAGGATAGTGGAATGTAGTCGAATTAAATCAGGTGATGCTGAGGGAATTAGATTAAGAAATGAGGCGCCTAAAGTAGTAGATAAGTTTTGCTATTTGGGTAACAAATTAACTGATGATGGTCGAAGTAGACAGGCTTGCAAGGGCAAGGAAAGCGTTCCTGAAGAAGGGAGATTTGTTAACGTCGAGTATAGATTTAAGTGTCAGGAAGTCGTTTCTGAAAGTATTTGTACGGAGTATAGCCATGTATGGAAGTGAAACATGGACGATAAATAGGTTAGACAGGAAGAGAATAGAAGCTTTCGAAATGTGGTGTTACATAAGAATGCTGAAGATTAGATGGGTAGATCACGTAACTAATGAGGAGTTACTGAATAGGATTGGGGAGAAGAGGACTTTGTAGCACAACCTGACTAAAAGAAGGGATCGGTTGCTAGGACACGTTCTGAGGCATCAAGGAATCACGAATTAAGTGTTGGAGGGGAGCGTGGAGGGTAAATATCGTAAAGGGAGACCGAGAGATGAATACACTAAGCAGATCCAGAAGGATGTAGGTTGCAGTAGGTGCTGGGAGATGAAGAAGCTTGCACAGGATAGAGTAGCACGGAGAGCGGCATCAAACCAGTTCTAGACTGAAGACCACAACAACAACAACAACAGATAATAGTTAGCATACCGTATATTTCGGCACATAAGGCGATAGCTGAAGCATAAAAAAGGCAGCTAAAATTGGGTCGTCTTCTACGACAGATATAAAACACAGATTGAAATGTATATAAATTAAAACCATTATAAAATAAAATAAATCACCCACCAGTGTATTTAAAACGCTGAAAAATCCTCACAGTCATTATTTAAGGAAAGCAGCCCCTGAAGCACGTCGTCACTTTCGTTGTTGAGAAACTCGTGGTATGGTCCCCATTCTGCACCTTGTAAATCGATTTCCGCTTCGTCATCAATATCCGGTAACAGATCGACCTCAGCGCCAGTCACAGCTATCGAAATCCCACCTTTCGCGAAGGATTTGACCACTATTTCAATTTTCACTTTTTCCCGTGTTCTGATCACGAAAATCCCCCCCCCCCCCCCCAAAAAAAAGAAATCAAGTGACGCAGCCCGCATAGCTCCATCTTTGGTGTACGACTTTTCGCCACTCATCATCTAGTTGTTCCATTATTCACGCATGTGGTCTTTGAATGATTTATTCAGAGAGATGTCTAAAGGTTGTAGCATCAAAGTCAAACCAGCCGGTATAACAGCAATCTCAGTATTGCTTCGTGCTACGTGACTTTCTCACTGTTGTGACTGCGAAATATGTCCCTCACCAAAAATCTAGGATTGTTTCATAGAGCACCTGGTAGCCTCTGCCGCTCATGTTCCGTGCACAGTTTTACACCATTCTCGTGAATCCATCTCTTTTCGTGGAAATGTACAAAAATGCGCGGTGGAAATTTCATTTTGGGATTGGTTTTCCGCTTGAAAATGACCACAGGTTTTAACACTGTTCCATCTGCCACGCATGTTAATACAATTATTTCCCCAGTTCTGTAGTTTATTATATCGAACTTCATCGGTGTTTCATCCGTATTGCCAATATGAGATAGTGGAAGGCTGTGTTTTTGCCTCATACGAAAAACAAACAAATTTATGAGACTTCGTAAAGTCATGGTCAAGATCTTTCGGTAATTTCTGCGCAATTTCTGTTTTCTGCTGTATTACCAGACTTTTTAGGTTCATGAAACGATGCTATTGCCTTCAATTCTTTGACATGCTCTGGACTGGCTATTTCCCACTTCAGTGCGTAAGCCGTAATCATATTTCTCGTAACAATTCTGCCTCAGTTAATGTACCCATTCTGCAACGCTGTTTTCTAAATCTGGCCGGCAAACTATTCCTCTCATAGAACATTTTTTCATTGGCATTTTTTAAAAATTGCATCTTCATTTTTTTTTGTTTTGCCAGTCTCTTACCATCTTGTTATATCGAAAGACCTTCCTGCAGCACCATTGTTCGATTCTTTGTCTTGTTGTATGACCTTTAACTTGAATCTTGTTTCATATGCCCTTCTCTTTGTAGGTCCCGTCATAAGAGACACACTTTACAAATTTTATGCCGATTCCACTTGCAACAAGAACTGTTTGAACACGTGACACAACCTACAACAATGCTTGTTAGCTGTTTGGATCGTGTCAAGTGCACAAGAAATGCACTTATGAAACAAGATTTTTTTAAACATATCTATATTACAGTAAAGTGTTAAAGAATAATTTTTCTATTATTTACCCCATTCCTTTAAATGGTACAACGTGCATATACTATATTTATAGATTTATTTATTCCTATTCAAGAATTTATCAATGGTATATTGTCAACGAGATTTCAATTTATTTTGGAAGGTATTATTGCTGTTTGTCAGACACTTTATTTCATCTGGTAATTTTTCAAAAATTTTTGTAGCAGCATATTTTACCCTTTCCTGTGCCAAAGATAGGTTGAGTAATGAATAGTGTAAGTCTTTCTTTTTTCTGGTATTGTAATCATGAATGTCACTGTTGTGTTTAAACTGGTCCACGATGTTGAGAACAAATTTCATTAGTGAGTAAATGTACTGTGAGGATGTTGTAAGAATTGCCAATCTTTTAAAAAGATGCCAGCGTCATGTACGACTATGAACCCCACACATTATTCTAACCACTGTCTTTTGAGCAGTGAATACTTTTTGTCGACATGTTCAGTTACCGAAAAATATTATTGCATATGACATCAGAGAGTGTAAGTATGCAAAGTATGTTAGCTAACTATTTTCTATATCCTCAAAATTAGCAATTATTCTGATTGCAAAAGTTGCTGAACCTAGTCGCTCTAGAGGATCCAAAATATGAATTTTCCAATTAAGATTCTCATCTATATGTACACCCAAAAACTTAGTATGCTCCAACCTGTTTACTAACTTCTGTTGATGTGTTATATTTATTGAAAGAACTGTACTTTTTGCAGCAGAAAATTGGATTTACTGTGTTTTTTCAAAGTTATGAGGAAGCCCATTTGCAGGAAACCAATTAATGACTTTTCGAAAGACCTTATTTGTATCATTTTCAAATGGAGATTCTTTTACTGGATTAATGATTATGCTTGTATCATCAGCAAACAGAGTCAGTTCAGCTTCCTGTTACAGATAGGAAGGGAGGTCGTTCACATATATCAAGAACAGAATGGGACCCATAATTGACCCTGTGGAACACCTAATGTAATTTGACCCCAGTGATGAAGTGGCAAACTTATTTAAATCACTTGAACCATATAAAGAAACTTTTTGTTTCTGTTCTGTAGGTATGACTTAAACCATTCATATTCTATTCCATTTATACCATAGAATTGTAATTTCTGTAACATAATGTCATGGTTCACACAATCAAATGCTTTGGACAAGTCACAGAAAATTCCTATTGGTGACATTTTACTATTTAAAGACTCTATTATGCGGGCAGTGAAATTGTATATTGCTGTCTCAGTGGAACACCATTTTTGAAATCCAAACTGTGATTTACTAAGTATCCTATTGCTAAAAATGGCTCTGAGCACTATGGGACTTAACAGCTGTGGTCATCAGTCGCCTAGAATTTATAACTACTTAAACCTAACTAACCGAAGGACATCACACACATCCATGCCCGAGGCAGGATTCGAACCTGCGACCGTAGTGGTCACACGGTTCCAGACTGAAGCGCCTAGAACCGCACGGCCACACCGGCCGGCTATCCTATTACTGTTGAGATGGCTAACCACTCTTGAGTACATTACTTTCTCGAAGATTTTTGAAAATGCTGTAAGCAAGGATACTGGCCGCTAATTATTGACGTCTGTGGTGTCCCCCTTTTTGTAGAGAGGCCTTACAATGGCATATTTTAACCTGTCTGGGAAAATTCCTAGAGTTAGTGGTGCATTACATGTGTGACTCAGAACATCAGCTGTAATTGCTCCACATTGTTTTAATATCTTATTAGAGGTGTCATCTACTCCAACAAACATTTATTATTCAAAGATTTAATACTTTTACTTATTTCACAAGGGGTTGTTAGGTGAAACTTAATCTGACTAACAGTGTTCAAAACTGACTCTTCTGTGTACTGCCTGGCTTTTTCTTTTGAACTGTTGTCACCAATTTTTTCTCCTACACTTGAGAAATGGTTGTTAAATACATTAGCTACTTGTGTACTGTTGGTTAGGATGGTCTTTCTCTTTAATATAATACTATTTACCCCAGTGGTTACTTTTCCTGTCTCCCTTCTAACAATATTCCATATTGATTTGATTTTATTGCTGGAGTTGTTAATTTCTTCATATTTATTGATTTCCTTACAACTTCTCTGTGTGTTACAGTAATTTTTATAGTGTAAAACTACTACTGGATATTTACTAGTTCTTGCTGTCTCATACAGTTTTCCTTTTCTTTCTGAAGACACTTTAATACCTGCAGGAATCCAAGGTTTCTTTGAAAAGGTTGTGGTGTTACATTTAGTAATTTTCTTTGGGAAACAATGTTCAAAAAGGTCCCGAGTTCGAGTCTCGGTCCGGCTCGCAGTTTTAACCTGTCAGGAAGTTTCTGGATATAAATTTATCAAGAAATGTTGCATTTATCATTAGCATTTGGTTCATTATATACATCTCCCCAATTAACATTTCTTAAACTTTCTCTGAAGTGCTCTATAGATACTGGGTTAAGCAACCTCATACTTTCACTTAATGCTTTCTGAACTGTATACCCTGTTAGGTTTTGTAAGTTAATGACTTGTGCATCATGATCTGACAATCCATCTACCACAGCGAAAGCATGTGTTTATACAGATAAAACCGTGACAATGCTTAAGGGGGCCATTGCTTTATGATGTGTTCAACAGCTTAGTGGCACATAGCAGGTATGTCGGCAAAAGTGAATAGCCAATACGACGGTTTTGTAGATACTCAAGGCCCACAGTGTGTGCACTATTATCCAGATGATCACTGTTCTAAACTAAATTTACATGCCGTTGCTAGTTTGCGGATCCTCTTACGGGACGGACATACGGTAAAACTATACAGGGTGTTACAAAAAGGTACGGCCAAACTTTCAGGAAACATTCCTCACACACAAAGAAAGAAAATATGTTATGTGGACATGTGTCCGGAAACGCTTACTTTCCATGTTAGAGCTCATTGTATTACTTCTCTTCAAATCACATTAATCATGGAATGGAAACACACAGCAACAGAACGTACCAGCGTGACTTCAAACACTTTGTTACAGGAAATGTTCAAAATGTCCTCCGTTAGCGAGGATACGTGCATCCACCATCCGTCGCATGGAATCCCTGATGCGCTGATGCAGCCCTGGAGAATGGCGTATTGTATCAAAGCCGTCCACAATATCACGAAGAGTCTGTACATTTGGTACTGGGGTTGCGAAGACAAGAGCTTTCAAATGCCCCCATAAATGAAAGTCAAGAGGGTTGAGGTCAGGAGAGCGTGGAGGCCACGGAATTGGTCCGCCTCTACCAATCCATCGGTCACCGAATCTGTTGTTGAGAAGCGTACGAACACTTCAGCTGAAATGTGCTGGAGCTCCATCGTGCATGAACCACATATTGTGTCGTACTTGTAAAGGCACATGTTGTAGCAGCACAGGTAGAGTATCCCGTATGAAATCGTGATAACGTGCTCCATTGAGCGTAGGTGGAAGAACATGGGGCCCAATCAACACATCACCAACAATGCCTGCCCAAACGTTCACAGAAAATCTGTATCGATGACGTGATTGCACAATTGGGTGCGGATTCCCGTCAGCCCACACATATTGATTGTGAAAATTTACAATTTGATCACTTTGTAATGAAGCCTCATCCGTAAAGAGAACATTTGCACTGAAATGAGAATTGACACATTGTCGGATGAACCATTCGCAGAAGTGTACTCGTGGAGGCCAATCAGCTGCCGATAGTGCCTGCACACGCTGTACACGGTACGGAAACAACTGGTTCTCCCGTAGCACTCTCCATACAGTGACGTGGTCAACGTTACCTTGTACAGCAGCAATTTCTCTGACGCTGACATTAGGGTTATCGTCAACTGCACAAAGAATTCCCTCGTCCATTGCAGGTGTCCTCGTCGTTCTAGGTCTTCCCCAGTCCCGAATCATAGGCTGGAATGTTCCGTGCTCCCTAAGACGCCGCTTCGAACGTCTTCCTGTCGGGACCCCTTCGTTCTGGAAATCCGTCTCGATACAAACGTACCGCGCCACGGCTATTGCCCCGTGCTAATTCGTGCATCAAATGGGCATCTGCCAACTCCGTATTTGTAAACATTGCACTGACTGCAAAACCACGTTCGTGATGAACACTAACCTGTTGATGTTACGTACTGATGTGCTCGATGCTAGTACTGTAGAGCAATGAGTCGCATGTCAACACAAGCACCGAAGTCATTACCTTCCTTCAATTGGGCCAACTGGCGGTGAATCGAGGAAGTACAGTACATACTGACGAAACTAAAATGAACTCTAACATGGAAATTAAGCGTTTCCGGACACATGTCCACATAACATCTTTTCTTTGTGTGTGAGGAATGTTTCCTGAAAGTTTGGCCGTACCTTTTCGTAACACCCTGTATATCTTTGACGAAAATACATAGGGGTCCAAAAAAACGTATCCCCTATTTAAAAGCCCATAACTGGCAAACTAATTGACGGAGTTGTCTCATCTTTGGTAGCGTAATAGTTTGTAGTTCCAGCAATCGCCACACAAGCGTTGTATTGCGTTCTTTTGTTTTGTCAGATGACAGTCGCCAGATTGTCAGTGTTTTGTTCTTAGTTGCGCCTAGTTACTCGAGTAAACATGGCTGGCGCAAGGCTTACATTCGATGAAAGAAAAGTCAGTTTTGATGCGGTATTTTAAGTACGGAAACATTAATGAGGTTCGACAGCAATGGCGAAATCAGTATCAAGAAGAGCCACCGACACATTTAACGGTTCGTCGCATTCGAGACGATTTTGAAGCCGAAGGCTGTGCTAAAGATGTACACAAACAACGATCTGGACGACCCGTAACAGTATCAATTCCAGCTATCTCCCGTCGTGTGTTACAGTTCACTCGCTCACCACAGAAGCCTGTGAGACAGTGTGCCCGTGAAACTGGAGTGAGTCGCTCAAGTGTTTGGCGAATTTTGAAGACAGCAAAGTGGAAGTGCTACATCCCACAATTGCTACTCGCAGTGGAGGAGGACGACCCAGATCGTAGAATGGAGTACTACTAGTGGTTTACTAACATGATGCCCAACGATGAAGAGTTTTCAAATACACTCCTGGAAATGAAAAAAAGAACACATTGACACCGGTGTGTCAGACCCACCATACTTGCTCCGGACACTGCGAGAGGGCTGTACAAGCAATGATCACACGCACGGCACAGCGGACACTCCAGGAACCGCGGTGTTGGCCGTCGAATGGCGCTAGCTGCGCAGCATTTGTGCACCGCCGCCGTCAGTGTCAGCCAGTTTGCCGTGGCATACGGAGCTCCATCGCAGCCTTTAACACTGGTAGCATGCCGCGACAGCGTGGACGTGAACCGTATGTGCAGTTGACGGACTTTGAGCGAGGGCGTATAGTGGGCATGCGGGAGGCCGGGTGGACGTACCGCCGAATTGCTCAACACGTGGGGCGTGAGGTCTCCACAGTACATCGATGTTGTCACCAGTGGTCGGCGGAAGGTGCACGTGCCCGTCGACCTGGGACCGGACCGCAGCGACGCACGGATGCACGCCAAGACCGTAGGATCCTACGCAGTGCCGTAGGGGACCGCACCACCACTTCCCAGCAAATTAGGGACACTGTTGCTCCTGGGGTATCGGCGAGGACCATTCGCAACCGTCTCCGTGAAGCTGGGCTACGGTCCTGCACACCGTTAGGCCGTCTTCCGCTCACGCCCCAACATCGTGCAGCCCGCCTCCAGTGGTGTCGCGACAGGCGTGAATGGAGGGACGAATGGAGACGTGTCGTCTTCAGCGATGAGAGTCGCTTCTGCCTTGGTGCCAATGATGGTCGTATGCGTGTTTGGCGCCGTGCAGGTGAGCGCCACAATCAGGACTGCATACGACCGAGGCACACAGGGCCAACACCAGGCATCATGGTGTGGGGAGCGATCTCCTACACTGGCCGTACACCACTGGTGATCGTCGAGGGGACACTGAATAGTGCACGGTACATCCAAACCGTCATCGAACCCATCGTTCTACCATTCCTAGACCGGCAAGGGAACTTGCTGTTCCAACAGGACAATGCACGTCCGCATGTATCCCGTGCCACCCAACGTGCTCTAGAAGGTGTAAGTCAACTACCCTGGCCAGCAAGATCTCCGGATCTGTCCCCCATTGAGCATGTTTGGGACTGGATGAAGAGTCGTCTCACGCGGTCTGCACGTCCAGCACGAACGCTGGTCCAACTGAGGCGCCAGGTGGAAATGGCATGGCAAGCCGTTCCACAGGACTACATCCAGCATTTCTACGATCGTCTCCATGGGAGAATAGCAGCCTGCATTGCTGCGAAAGGTGGATATACACTGTACTAGTGCTGACATTGTGCATGCTCTGTTGCCTGTGTCTATGTGCCTGTGGTTCTGTCAGTGTGATCATGTGATGTATCTGACCCCAGGAATGTCTCAATAAAGTTTCCCCTTCCTGGGACAATGAATTCACGGTGTTCTTATTTCAATTTCCAGGAGTGTACGATTGTGTGGTCTGGTGAGGCACAGTTGAAACTCAATGGTACAGTAAATCGCCACAATTGCATCTACTGGGCCGTCGAAAATCCGAACGTCCGTGTAGACAAAGCCGTGAATGTGCCAGGAGTAGATGTGTGGTATGGGTTGTCTTACCGGGGCTTGACTGGTCCATTCTTCTTTGACGGCACAGTTACCGGTGAGGTGTACCTTCAGAAGCTTCAGACATCCATTTTATATTTACTAAGATGGTATCTGTTCTTTCGGACATGTCAGAAAGAACAGATACCATCGGTGACCAAGCAGCTCCTTAGAATGAAATTACAATGAAATAAACACCCTTAGCTGCTTACAGACGTTGACATACGTCAACGGGGACAGATGAAAATGTGTGCCCCGACCGGGACTCGAGCCCAGGATCTCCTGCTGACATGGCAGACGCTCTAACCATCTGAGCCACCAAGGACACAGAGGATAGCGCGACTGCAGGGATTTATCTCTGGCACGCCTCCCGCGAAACCCACTTTCTCAACGTAGTGTCCCGCTCTACATTCGTAGTGCCCCCGCCCATTATACTCATTACACGCGGCGCGTTGCCGATTCCCGTAAGAGTTCGGGCACTGTTTGTGCATTCGCACAGAAGAAGAAGATGGTCAAGTGGCCGGTGAGCCTTAACTATATATTTACTAAGATGGTATCTGTTCTTTCGGAATGTAGTGCGGGACAATACGTTGAGAATGTGGGTGTTCATTTCATTGTAAATCTATTTTACCTGCCAACTGAGACTATTATAGGGACGGAAGTGTTTACTTTGAAGAAGATGGTGCCCCAGCCCACTACCAAAATCGTGTTAGGGCGTATCTCGACGAAAATCTACCAGGAAGGTGGATAGGCCGTAGAGGTGCTGTGGAGTATCCACCACGTTCTCCAGACCTAACTCCTCTGGACTTTTACCTGTGGGGAACACTAAAGGACGTTGTTTGTCGACAAAAGCCACGCACATTGGATGAACTTCGAGAATCCATGGTACATTCATGTGCAAATATCCAACTGAACACGTTGCAGTCAGTAGTTCGTGCTGCAGTTGGGCGGCATCGTTTGTGTGTGGATGTTAATAGTGACCATTTCGAACACCTACAGTGATATCTTTAAGTTGGACTTTAAGCTACACTTTCACCAAAAATGGGACAACTGCGTCAAGTAGTTTGCAAGTTATGGACTTCTAAACAGTGGATATATCTTTTTGGCCCCCTATGTATACAGGGTGTTACAAAAAGGTACGGCCAAACTTTCAGGTAACATTCCTCACACACAAATAAAGAAAGAAGTTAAGTGGACATGTGTCCGGAAACGCTTAATTTCCATGTTAGAGCTCATTTTAGTTTCGTCAGTATGTACTGTTCTTCCTCGATTCACCGCTATGATTTCATACGGGATACTCTACCTGTGCTGCTAGAACATGTGCCTTTACGAGTAAGACACAACATGTGGTTCACACACGATGGAGCTCCTGTACATTTCAGTCGAAGTGTTCGTACGCTTCTCAACAACAGATTCGGTGAGCGATGGATTGGTAGAGGCGGACCAATTCCGTGGCCTCCACGCTCTCCTGGCCTCAACCCTCTTGACTTTCATTATGGGGGCATTTGAAAGCTCTTGTCTACGCAACCCCGGTACCAAATGTGGAGACTCTTCGTGCTCGTATTGTGGACGGCTGTGATACAATACGCCATTCAGGGCTGCATCAGCGCATCAGGGATTCCGTGCGACGGAGGGTGGATGCGTGTATCCACGGTAACGAAGGACATTTTGAACATTTCCTGCAACAAAGTGTTTGAAGTCACGCTGGTGCGTTCTGTTGCTGTGTGTTTCCATTCCATGATTAATGTGATTTGAAGAAAAGTAATAAAATGAGCTCTAACATGGAAAGTAAGCGTTTCTGGACACATGACCACATAACATTTTTTCTTTCTTTGTGTGTGAGGAATGTTTCCTGAAAGTTTGGCCGTACCTTTCTGTAAGACCCTGTATACCTCGTCTTTTCAGAAGGTCGTCTTCTACGCCGAAATAGACGGTAGGTAGCAGCACGGTACGAACACAGTGTGTGTGGTTGTTGCGATGTGGCGGCAGGTGGAGCGCCGGTCGATTAAATGCAGCGCGCCGTGTGTTTCAGATCGCGCCGCGGTAGGGGAAGGGGTAAGGGAGCGCGGGAGGGGGAGAGGGGAATGACCGAAAAAAGGTACTCGCCCGGCGCGCCGGCAGGAAGCATGTGCGCGTGCGGCCGAGTGCCGGGAAGGGTGGGGGGAGAGGCGCGTCGGTGATTCGAGGGGCCGCTGCAGTGGAGGGGGGCGACTGTAACATCCGAAGATCGGCGCGCAGCCGCGGCCGGTCAGTGCGCAGCCGACTGTTGCCGCGTGCGGACGTCGGTCGCGAAGCGGTCGGGCTCACGGACTCGGCGGAGAGGCGCGAGGAAAACAGACGCGATGAAGGGCGAATAAAGCGGAGCGTTAGCTGGGCTCGCAAGGCACCAACTCTCTCATTCACATATAAACACACATACTCACACAAGCGCAGTAGCATCCGCCGGACGATCTCAAGGTCGCGTGCGGCTATCCACACACTCGCTACTCCTTTTATTTTCTCTCTCTCTCTTCCCGCCTGTGCCCTCCACTCTCCCACCCCTCCCCACCACCGCTGCCGATACGCCACTCCAGTTCTTCATCTCTCAGTTCACACACAGACAGCGCCGAAATCCCGCTCCTCCCACACTGACACGGGCGCTTCCTGCAGTTACGTGAAAAATCTCGCCGGCAAGTGCGTTCCAGCGCCCCAGCGACCGGTTTTGTTCCGCGCGACCTGTTATAAACACTGCCGCTGTCTGTTACGTACGTGTCGCCGGAGTAAAAGAAAAAACAAACATAAATAAATAAAAACCACAAACACGCGCGCGCGCAGGAAGAATCAGCTGTATAGCACGTGGAAAGCGCAGACGGGAAACACAAACAAGTCTGGCTGTCACCGCTCCACGTGACAGCAACATAACCACCGTGTACACACGCAAGAAAAGTATTTCATTGTGCTGGTGACATCACTCGTACTAAGTCAGCAGACTTAGTTTACCCTGCTGCATACGCCGTACTAGAGGGCCTGTGTTTACATTCGCTCGACACTAGACAGAGAGAACGTCAAGAACGCTTCGAGACGACAAACAGTTGCGAATCTCAACAAGAAAGCCACGGACGTGTGTTCCCTCAGCGACTGGACCTGTGCCAGGGAGATTTGCGCGGACGACGCTCGGCGAAGACTGTGGAAAACGGCAACAAGGTGAGTATCCCACCTCCATATTCATTTTGCGGCGTTTCTCCTACACTACAGGATTACCTTTTCGCGTGCAGGTGTTCGATCAGCCGAATGTGCTGAGAAAACGCGAGTGCTCCGAGATGTAGTCACCGACTCACGGAGAAGCCACACAAAACGGCCCTGAAATAGTAACACCCGTAATTAATACGATTCTAGTAACAGTTACTAAGGCGTGACTTGTCTTATTGAAATCTGAGTAACCAGAAGACGTCGAGGGGAAAAATCGTAATTATGACAACCTCGAATCAAGAGTAATCTCATTCTCACCTAGTAAATAGTCACTCGCGTAAACTGCTGTCAACCCTATTTCAGGAATGCTTCTAATTAAGTTCAAATCCAAATCACAACAACATACTTCCTCACTAATCAACAGAACCAGCCCTCCACGTCCAAACTGCCAAACGCTTGCGTCAAAATTAACATTGTTACATTTTATTGTAACGAATACCAAGTTCCACTTTAAATCTCTAACTAGTTCTCGATTCAGTACAATTTTTAAGTAGAAATCCACAATCCTAGTATCGCGCTGTATGGATTATTACCCGACCGAATATGAAACGACGCTGTTTTTCTTTATTTTTAAGTTTTTAATAAAAGTTGAACCTGCCGTCCCGATTATGTGCTCCCTGATGTATGCCTGGACACATTCTCGTCCGGCCAATTGCTGATAGAAACACTTGACAGCGATACCCATGATACATACGTCCTTCCTACAAAGTATTTTTCACACTGATTAAACATAGTATTTCCCCCTTTCTGGACCATGGTTGCACCCTTAGCTGTCACGTTATCCAACATCATCTTCAAGCGAGCACGTTGCAGGCTTGGCTTACAAACTAAATTACCACCGTCACAGTAATCGATCCCTTACACTTTCCCTCCCACCCACCACTTTTTCCTGTAAAAAAATAAATAAATAAAGGAAAGATGATGATGATGATGATGATGATGATGATGATGATGATGATGATGATTAGTGTTTTAGGGCGCACAACAGCGAGGTTATCACCGCCCGAAATAAAGGAAACAAACAGCTTTTAGTCATAAATCGCGATTTTCGTTTCCACACACAATACATTGCTCGGTCTACCTTCTTTATTTACTACTGGACCGTTTACAGATATATATATATATATATATATATATATATATATATATATATATATATATATATATATATATATTGTGACGACAATCTTTACAAAACTTAAGCTAAAACTGAAAAATTAGTTACTATTTTAGTATTGGTTTTACTGTTTTCAAGCACAGCATGGGTAGACATTTATATACGTATATACGCTATTCTTTTCGCAATACATTTGTAGACAAAGGGCCGACCATGGTAGCCGAGCGGTTCTAGGCCCTTCAGTCCGGAACCGCGCGACTGATACGGTCGCAGGTTCGAATCCTGTCTCGGGCGTGGATGTGTGTGATCTCCTTAGGTCATTTAGGTTTAAGTGGTTTTAAGTTCTTGGTGACTGATGACGTCATATGTTAAGTCCGATAGTGCTCAGAGCCATTTGAGCCATTTGTAAACAATATTTAAACAAAAAGAATATAAAAAAACGATGTTTCATTGCCACATATACGTACATGTATTCTACTGTTTGTAAGATGCTACAAAGATTTCCACAACCCGTGTCATTTTGTATAATATACATGTGGTTAATGGGCCGCATCGCTGTAAATTACTGAAACAACTAAAACTGCCGACGTTTCAACCGACACGCTTAGGTCCTCTTGAGCGCGGTTCGCTGAAGAGATCCAAAGCAACTTAGTTGTTTTAGTAATTTACAATGATACGGCCCAGTAATCAAAATTACTTTACCCAAATTGATACAAAGATGTTTATCATTTTAAAAAAATGGTTCAAATGGCTCTGAGCACTATGGGACTTAACTTCTGAGGTCATCGCTTCCCTAGAATTTAGAACTACTGAAACCCAACTAACCTAAGAACATCACACACATCCATGCCCGAGGTAGGATTCGAACCTGCTACCAGAGCGGTAGCGCAGTTCCAGACTGAAGCGCCTAGAACCGCTCGGCCACACCGGCCAGCTTGTATACTATATGTGGAAACAACGTATCTACTTTTGGATATTCTTTCACTTGTTTGGATTTTGTGTACAAATTTAGTGGGAAACAAAGGTGTGTGTCTTCACTATGTTTCCTTCAAACATTAGGCCTTTCTTGCTTTTCCTGTTATACATACCCATTGCTTCCTCAATGTTCCACGACTTTTTCTCAGAACTGGCTTAAATCTTTTTATCTGGAGAGGCAATCTTTCTCCTCTCATTTTTTCGTGATATTCATTCCAGTTTCTCCTATTTTCTTGTATTTTATTGAGTATTTTAAATACATTCAGTTCTTCCATATGTTCCGAATTTCGAAATCTGTCGGCTGCTGTGCATCTTTTAATGCTCTCATAAATCTCAACTCTCTTGCATGTAGGCGATACTCTTGGGGTTTAATTATAACCAAGCCGTCCGCTTTGGCCGAGCGGTTCTAGGCGCTTCAGTCCGGAACTGCGCTGCTGCTACTGTCGCAGGTTCGAATCGAGCCTTGGGCATGAATGTGTGTGATGTTCTTAGGTTAGTTAAGTTTAAGTAGTTCTAAGTCTAGGGGACTGATGACCTCCGATGTTAAGTCCCATAGTGCTTAGAGCCATTTGAACTGTATTTTAATTCTAACCAAGTGTTGGAATGCAATTGTCTTAACAAATTTCAGTTTTTGTTTCTTTCTCGGTTTTATTGTTTAGACATCCGTGTATTGTTGCACATAATTATGTTCCCGAACTTTGCTAATATATTCTCAATGCCTTCGTCATAATGTGAATAGTTAAAATGTTTCACTTGTCCTTTGGACTACCGTTAACCACAATTTCTGTGCGTACAGCATGTTTTCCTTTAAAAGCTACTCATTTTGTCTTCATTTCTGAAATCGTCAAATGGTACTCTTCACAAGTCTCACTTAATAAATGTATTTCCCTTTGTAGAAAATCATGTGAAACCCAATTAGCAGTTTTCTCACGCGGCATACTGAGCTCTTTGGATCAAAGCATTCAGGTAGATGCTGTATTTCTCGATTTCCGAAAAGCGTTTGACTCAGTACAACACCTACGTTTATTCAAAAGTACGATCATATGGGGTATCAAAATGCAATTTGTGACAGGGCTGACGACTTTTTGGTAGGGAGGATGTAGAAGTAACTCCGGATATGTCCCAAAGCATGTTACTGTCCACGTTGTATAATAATAACCTTGCAGACTATGTTAATGGTAACCTGAGACTTTTCCCTGATGATACAGTTATCTGTAATGATGTACTGTCTGAAAGAAGCTGCCTAAATCTTCAATCAGGTCTCGATAATATGCAGGGATTGGCAACTTACTTTAAATATTCAAAACTACAAAATTGTGCACTTCGCGAAACGAAAAAACTTTGTACCCTGTGACTATAATACCAGTGAGTCACGGCATCGGCCAACTCATACAAATACCTGGGTGTAACACTTTGTGGGGATATGAAATGGAATGATCACATAGGCTTAGTTGTGGGTAAAGCAGGTGGTAGACTTCGGTTTATTGGTAGAATACTGGGGAAGTGCAATCAGTCTAGAAAGGAGATTGCTTACAAATCACTTGTGCGACCCATTCTAGAATATTGCTCAAGTGTGTGGGATCCGTATCAGATGGGACTAACAGGGGATATTGAACGTATACAGAGGAGCCGGCCGCTGTGGCCGAGCCATTCTAGGCGCTTCAGTCCGGAACCACGCGGCTGCTACGGTCGCGTGTTCGAATCCTGCCTCGGGCATGGATGTGTGTGATGTCCTTACGTTAGTTAGGTTTACTTAGTTCTAAGTCTAGGGGACTGATAACCTCAGCAGTTAAGTCCCATAGTGCTCGGAGCCATTTATACAGAGGAGGGCACCACGAATGCTCACACGTTTGTTTAATCTATGGGAGAGTGTCACAGAGATAATGAAGGAACTGAACTGGAAGACTGTCCCTAGAAAATCTACCGACAAACATCCAAGAACCTGCTTTAAATGATTAGGAATACAGGGTGAGTCACCTAACATTACCGCTGGATGTATTTCGTAAACCACATCAAATGCTGACGAACCGATTCCACAGACCGAACGTGAGGAGAGGGGCTAGTGTAATTGGTTAATACAAACCATAAAAAAATGCACGGAAGTATGTTTTTTAACACAAACCTAAGTTTTTTTAAATGGAACCCCGTTTGCTTTGTTAGCACATCTGAACATAAAAACAAATACGTAATCAGTGCCGTTTGTTGCATTGTAAAATGTTAATTACATCCGGAGATATTGTAACCTAAAGTTGACGCTTGAGTACCACTCCACCGCTGTTCGATCGTGTGTATCGGAGAGCACCGAATTACGTAGGGATCCAAAGGGAACGGTGATGGACCTTAGGCACAGAAGAGACTGGAACAGCACATTACGTCCACATGCTAACACCTTTTTATTGGTTTTTTTCACTGACGCACATGTACATTACCATGAGGGGTGAGGTACACGTACACACGTGGTTTCCGTTTTCAATTACGGAGTGGAATAGAGTGTGTCCCGACGTGTCAGGCCAATAGATGTTCAATGTGGTGGCCATCATTTCCTGCACACAATTGCAATCTCTGGCGTAATGAATGTCGTACACGCCGCAGTACGTCTGGTGCAATGTCGCCGCAGGCTGCCACAATACGTTGTTTCATATCCTCTGGGGATGTAGGCACATCACGGTACACATTCTCCTTTAACGTACCCCACAGAAAGAAGTCCAGAGGAGAACGGGCTGGCCAATTTATGCGTCCCCCACGTCCTATGAAACGCCCGTCGAACATCCTGTCAAGGGTCAGCCCAGTGTTAATTGCGGAATGTGCAGGTGCACCATCATGCTGATACCACACACGTCGGCGCGTTTCCAGTGGGACACACTCTATTCCACTTCGTAATTGAAAACGGAAACCACGCGTGTACGTGTACCTCACCCCTCATGGTAATGTACATGTGCGTCAGTGAAAAAGACCAATAAAAAGGTGTTAGCATGTGGACGTAATGTGCTGTTCCAGTCTCTTCTGTACCTAAGGTCCATCACCGTTCCCTTTGGATCCCTACGTAATTCGGTGCTCTCCGATACACACGATCGAACAGCGGAGGAGTGGTACTCAAGCGTCAACTTTAGGTTACAATATCTCCGGATGTAATTAACATTTTACAGTGCAACAAACGGCACTGATTACGTATATGTTTATATGTTCAGATGTGCTGACAAAACTAACGGGGTTCCATTTCAAAAAACGTAGGTTTGTGTTAAAAATCATACTTCCGTGCATTTTTGTATGGTTTGTATTAACCAATTACACTAGCCCCTCTCCTCACGTTCGGTCTGTGGAATCGGTTCGTCAGTATTTGATGTGGTTTACGAAATATATCCAGCGCTAACGTTAGCTGACTCACCCTCTATATTACAACCCCTACGTATCGCTCACATAGGGATCGTGAAGATAAGATTAGAATAGTTACTGAACAGACAGTGGCTTTCAATCATTCTTCCTGCGCTCCATACGTGAATGGGACGGGAAGAAACTGTAATAACTGGTACAATGGGACGTACCCTCCGCCATGCACCTCACGGTGATTTGCGGAGTATAGATGTGGATGTAGATGTTCGTCATCTTCATTCTCGGCCAGCAGTTTGGCTTCGTCTGCATATACACGGTCCAGTCACTACAATGTCTTACGTTAAATCAGTAAGTGGCTCGAAACAGCATATCCAGACACTACGGGATGATGATGGCATTGAAACAGAGGATGACACGCGTAAAGCTGAAATACTAAACATCTTTTTCCAAAGCTGTTTCACAGAGGAAGACCGCACTGCAGTTCCTTCTCTAAATCCTCGCACAAACGAAAAAATGGCTGACATCGAAATAAGTGTCCAAGGAATAGAAAAGCAACTGGAATCACTCAACAGAGGAAAGTCCACTGGACCTGACGGGATACCAATTTGATTCTACACAGAGTACGCGAAAGAACTTGCCCCCCTTCCAACAGCCGTGTACCGCAAGTCTCTAGAGGAACGGAGGGTTCCAAATGATTGGTAAAAGAGCACAGATAGTCCCAGTCTTCAAGAAGGGTCGTCGAGCAGATGCGCAAAACTGTAGACCTATATCTCTGACGTCGATCTGTTGTAGAATTTTAGAACATGTTTTTTGCTCGCGTATCATGTCATTTCTGGAAACCCAGAATCTACTTTGTAGGAATCAACATGGATTCCGGAAACAGCGATCGTGTGAGACCCAACTCGTCTTATTTGTTCATGAGACCCAGAAAATATTAGATACAGGCTCCCAGGTAGATGCTATTTTTCTTGACTTCCGGAAGGCGTTCGATACAGCTCCGCACTATCGCCTGATAAACAAAGTAAGAGCCTACGGAATATCAGACCAGCTGTGTGGCTGGATTGAAGAGTCTTTAGCAAACAGAACACAGCATGTTGTTATCAATGGAGAGACGTCTACAGACGTTAAAGTAACCTCTGGTGTGCCACAGGGGAGTGTTATGGGACCATTGCTTTTCACATTACATATAAATGACCTAGTAGATAGTGTCGGAAGTTCCATGCGGCTTTTCGCGGATGATGCTGTAGTATACAGAGAAGTTGCAGCATTAGAAAATTGTAGCGAAATGCAGGAAGATCTGCAGCGGATAGGCACTTGGTGCAGGGAGTGGCAACTGACCCTTAACATAGACAAATGTAATGTATTGCGAATACATAGAAAGAAGGATCCTTTATTGTATGATTATATGATAGCGGAACAAACACTGGTAGCAGTTACTTCTGTAAAATATCTGGGAGTATGCGTGCGGAACGATTTGAAGTGGAATGATCATATAAAATTAATTGTTGGTAACGCGGGTACCAGGTTGAGATTCATTGGGAGAGTGCTTAGAAAATGTAGTCCATCAACAAAGGAGGTGGCTTACAAAACACTCGTTCGACCTATACTTGAGTATTGCTCATCAGTGTGGGATCCGTACCGGATCGGTTTGACGGAGGAGATAGAGAAGATCCAAAGAAGAGCGGCGCGTTTCGTCACAGGGTTATTTGGTAACCGTGATAGCGTTACGGACATGTTTAATAAACTCGAGTGGCAGACTCTGCAAGAGAGGCGTTCTGCATCGCGGTGTAGCTTGCTCGCCAGGTTTCGAGAGGGTCCGTTTCTGGATGAGGTATCGAATATATTGCTTCCCCCTACTTATACCTCCCGAGGAGATCACGAATGTAAAATTAGAGAGATTCGAGCGCGCATGGAGGCTTTCAGACAGTCGTTCTTCCCACGAACCGTACGCGACTGGAACAGGAAAGGGAGGTAATGACAGTGGCACGTAAAGTGCCCTCCGCCACACACCGTTGGGTGGCTTGCGGAGTATCAATGTAGATGTAGATGTAGATGTAGATGTAGAATGTGCCCACCGTCTATATTCGACACCAACGTGCAATAACCTCTCACAGACTGCAGCTGGCAGCACTAGCAGTGGAGGAAACATGAATCGTGTCGGTTGAACACGGAGAACAGTGCGGTCGTTGTCGTAATGGGGAAACACACCGACTTATCTGGCGTCTAAAACGACGTGATCATTGGCTTTCGGGCCAAAGGTGGAAGCATTTCCGAAACGGCAACGTTGGCAAGCTCTTCGCGTGCGGCCGTGTTTAAAGTGTACCACGCTAGGCAAAATGGCGCTATCCAAAACCGGCAACTGTGGTGCACCACAGGCCATATACACTGTGTGATCAAAAATATCCGGACACCTGGCTGAAAATGACTTACATGTTTGTCGGTAATGCTGGAATTGTGTTGGCCCACCCTTAGCCTTGATGACAGCTTCCACTCTCGCATGCATACGTTTAATCAGGTGCAGGAAGGTTTCTTGGGTAATGGCATCCCATTCTTCACGGGGTGCTGTACTGACAAGGGAACCTCCCCATCGCACCCCCTTCAGATTTAGTTATAAGTTGGCACAGTGGATAGGTCTTGAAAACTGAACACAGATCAATAAAAATAAGCAAAATATACAAACTGAGTAGTCCATGCGCAACGTAGGCAACATCAAGGTTAATGTGCCCTCAGGAGCGCCGTGGTCCCGTGGTTAGCGTGAGCAAATGGTTCAAATGGCTCTGAGCACTATGTAACTCAACTTCTGAGATCATTAGTCCCCTAGAACTTAGAACTAGGACATCACACATCCATGCCCGAGGCAGTATTCGAACCTGCGACCGTAGCGGTCTCGCGGTTCCAGACTGCAGCGCCTAGAACCGCACGGCCACTTCGGCCGGCTAGCGTGAGCAGCTGCGGAACGACAGTTCAGGTCTTCCCTGGAGTGAAAAGTTTACTTTCTTTATTTTCGCAAAGTTATGATCTGTCCGTTCGTGTATTGACGTATCTGTTCACTGTAATAAGTTTAGTGTCTGTGTTTTGCGACCGCACCGCAAAACCGTGCGATTAGTAGACGGAAGGACGTGCCTCTCCAATGGGAACCCAAAACATTTGATCGCAAGGTCACAGGTCAACCGCTTCCTCCACAGGAAAACACGTCTGATATATTCTATAAGACACTGGTGACGGCATGTGCGTCACATGACAGGAATATGTTGTCGACCCACCTAACTTGTACACTTGGTGAATGGGTATAAAGATTTTTCTACCTTGCCCGATTTAGGTTTTCTTGTGGATGTGATAATCACTGCCAAAAAAGTGATGAAAACATAAGAGTTTGTCACATAAAGTGCAACAAATGAATGCAACAGTTTACAGTCGCACAGTTTTCCCTGTGCTCTGTCAAAACATATGTTTTTAACGTTTTCAAATTTTTCCGTATGTAGACCGTCAAATCCTGCATATGTCCAAGCAAATCTGAACATGTCTTGGAATTTTGGAGAGCGAAGTTGATTATGTGTGATTGCCAGAACTTTGACACTGATACACGATCACGTAAACAATACTGCTCTGTGTACCTGTGCAGCTTCGCAAAATAATTGTCTGAAAATAAAAAATTAAACTTTTCACTACAAGGAAGATTTGAACCAAGGACCTCTAGTTCCCTAACTCCTCACTAACCACAGGACCACGGGGCTACCGAGCTCACACACTCCTTGATCTTGCCTGTCTTACGCATGGACTACTCAGTTTGTATATTTTGCTTATTTTTTTCACAGTTCCACACAACTTCTTCCTGTTTTCTCGGTTGATCTGTGTTCAGTTTTTTAAGGCCTATCCACTGTGCGAGCTTATAGCTAAATCTGAGGGGGGTGCGATGGGGATGTTTCCTTGTGAGGAGAGGTATCAATGTCGGTCGGTGAGGCCTGGCACGAAGCCGGCGTTCCAAAATATCCCAAAGGTTGTCTGTAGGATTCAGGTCAGGACTCTGTGCAGGCCAGTCCATTACAGGGGTGTTATTGTCGTGTAACCACTACGCCACAGGCCGTGCATCATGAACGGATGATTGTGTTGAAAGATGCAATCGCCATCCCCGAATTGCTCTTCAACAGTGGGAAGCAAGAAGGTGCTTCAAACATCAGTGTAGGCCTGTGCTGTGATAGTGCCACGCAAAACAACGAGGGGTGCAAGCCCCCTCCATGAAAAACACGACCACACCATAACACCACCGCCTCCGAATTTTACTGCTGGCACTACACGCGCTGCCGGCCGCGGTGGTCTAGCGGTTCTAGGCGCTCAGTCCGGAACCGTGCGACTGCTACGGTCGCAGGTTCGAATCCTGCCTCGGGCATGGATGTGTGTGATGTCCTTAGGTTAGTTAGGTTTAAGTAGTTCTAAGTTCTAGGGGACTTATGACCACAGTAGTTGAGTCCCATAGTGCTCAGAGCCATTTGAACCATTTGTGAACTACACACGCTGGCAGATGACGTTCACCGGGCATTCGACATACCCACACCCCGCCATCAGATCGCCATATTGTGTACCGCGATTCGTCCACACAACCTGTTTCCACTGTTGAATCGTCCAATGTTTACGTTCCTTACACCAAGCGAGGCGTATTTTGGCATTTACTGCAGTGATGTGTGGCTTATGAGCAGCCGCTCGACCGTGAAATCCAAGTTTTCTCACCTCCCGCCTAACTGCCACAGTGCTTGCAGTGGACCCTGATGCAGTTTGGAATTCTGTGTGATGGTGTGGATAGACGTCTGCCTATTACACATTACGACCCTCTTCAACTGTCGGTGACCTCGGTCAGTACGCATTTGGTGTTGTACGTGTCCTTTCACGTTTCCACATCCATATCACATAGGAAGCAATGGACCTAGGGGTATTTAAGGAGTGTGGAAATCTCGCATACAGACGTATGACACAAGTGACACCCAATCACCTGACCACGTTCGAAGTCCGTGAGTTCCGCGGAGCGCCCCATTCTGCTCTCTCACGATGTCTGATGACTACTGAGGTCGCTGATATGGAGTACCTGGCAGTAGGTGGCAGCAAATTGCACCTAATAATAAAAAACGTCCTTTTTTGGGGTGTCCGGATGCTTTTGATTACATAGTGACACTGGACTCGCATTCGGAAGGACGACGGTTCAATCCCGCGTCCGGCCATCCTGATTTAGGTTTTCCGTGATTTCCCTATATCACTTAAGGCAAATGCCGGTATGGTTCCTTTGAAAGGGCACGGCCGATATCCTTCCCCATCCTTCCCTAACCCGAGCTTGTGCTCCGTCTCTAATGACCTCGTTGTCGACGGGACGTTAAACACTAATCTCCTCCTCCTCCTCCATCACATAGTGTATGACCGGGGAGAACGACGGCTGCGGAGATGTGTACGGGCGAATAGATGTGCAACAGTTGAACAACTAACCGCTCAGTTGAACCAACAGTCTACCAACAGTGTCTTCTCAACCGACCGTTCTGCGAACGTTGCTGCGTTTGGGGTTCTGCAGCAGGCACCTGCTTCACGCACCAATGCTGACTGCTCTTCATTGGCTGTAATTTGCACGCCAGTACAACAACCAGACGTCCACTGAATTGCGACAGGTAGCATTTTCGGATGAATCACGTTTTATGCGCCTTTGGCGTGGAAGGTCTGAAAGCAAACGCCTTGCAACAATCGTCAGAAGGGTACGGAACGGAGGAGAATGTCTTCGTGGCATTCCCTGCGTGATTTCGTCATTTTGGAGGGCAGAGGGATCAATACAAGTACGCATCTATCCTCGGGGACCATGTCGGCCCCTCCGTGCAGTTTGCTTTTCTCGGCACGGTGGCATCTACCAGCACGACAATGCAAGCTGTCAGACAGGTCATAGTGCACAGTGAGACAGAGCACTGCCCATACCCGAGTTCAGAAGTGCCACTGTTCACAAATCAAGCGGTCTGTGGAGCTTCAGCTTGGTCTTTACGTCGTCAAATAGACGCAGTATAAACAGTTAGGATACAGTACAGGGTGTATCAAAAAGAATCATCCGATTTGTTCCATCTATATTTCTGAAACTAATAAACATATACAATGAATTTTTGGTGAATGGGAACTCAGAGATGTTTTTCATACCTTTTCATTGTTGTAGTTGTTGTGGTCTTCAGTCCTGAGACTGGTTTGATGCAGCTCTCCATGCTCCTCTATCCTGTGCAAGCTTCTTCATCTCCCAGTACTTATTGCAACCTACATCCTTCTGAATCTGCTTAGTGTATTCATCTCTTGGTCTACGATATTTACCCTCCATGCTGCCCTCCAATGCTAAATTTGTGATCCCTTGGTGCCTCAGAACAAGTCCTACCAACCGGTCCCTTCTTCTAGTCAAGTTGTGCCACAAATTCCTCTTCTCATTAGTTATGTGATCCACCCATCTAATCTTCAGCATTCTTCTGTA
Organism: Schistocerca serialis cubense; assembly: GCF_023864345.2. Lineage (NCBI taxonomy): Eukaryota > Metazoa > Arthropoda > Insecta > Orthoptera > Acrididae > Schistocerca > Schistocerca serialis. The sequence continues at coordinate 145,411,430 of NC_064648.1, forward strand.
GCACCACATTTCGAAAGCTTCTATTCTCTTCTTGTCCAAACTATTTATCGTCGATGTTTCACTTCCATATGTGGCTACACTCCGTACAAATACTTTCAGAAACGACTTCCTGACACTTAAATCTATACTTGATGTTAACAAATTTCTCTTCTTCAGAAACGCTTCCCTTGCCATTGCCACTATACATTTTATATCCTCTCTACTTCGACCATCATCAGTTATTTTGTTCCACAAATAGCATAACTCGTTTACTACTTTAAGTGTCTCATTTCCTAATCTAATTCCCTCAGCATCACCCTACTTATGTCGACTACATTCCATTATCCTCGTTTTGCTTTTGTTGATGTTCATCTTATATCCTCCTTTCAGGACACTATCCATTCCATTCAGCTACTGTTCCAGGACCTTTGCTGTCTCTGACAGAATTACAATGTCATGGATGTTAATACCTACTCTGATCATTTCTTTTGTTTCCTTCAATGCTTGCTCAATATACAGATTGAATAACATCGGGGAGAGGCTACAACCCTGTCTTACTCCCTTCCCAACCACTGCTTCCCTTTCATGTCCCTCGACTCTTATAACTGCCATCTGGTTTCTGTACAAATTGTAAATAGCCTTTCGCTCCCTGTATTTTACCCCTGCCACCTTTAGAATTTGAAAGAGAGTATTCCAGTCAACATTGTCAAAAGCTTTCTCTAAGTCTACAAATGCTAGAAACGTAGGTTTGCCTTTCCTTAATCTTTCTTCTAAGACAAGTCGTAGGGTCAGTATTGCCTCACGTGTTCCAACATTTCTACGGAATCTAAACTGATCTTCCCCGAGGTCGGCTTCCACCAGTTTTTCCATTCGCTTGTAAAGAATTCGCGTTAGTATTTTGCAGCTGTGACTTATTAAACTGATAGTTCGGTAATTTTCACATCTGTCAACACCTGTTTTCTTTGGGATTAGAATAATTATATTCTTCTTGAAGTCTGAGGGAATTTCGCCTGTCTCATACATTTTGCTCACCAGATGGTAAAGTTTTGTCATGACTGGCTCTCCCAAGGCCGTCAGTAGTTCTAATGGAATGTTGTCTACTCCCGGGGCCTTCTTTCGACTCAGGTCTTTCAGTGCTCTGTAAAACTCTTCGCGCAGTATCATATCTCCCATTTCATCTTCATCTACATTCTCTTCCATTTCCATAATATTGTCCTCAAGAATATCGCCCTTTGTATAGACCCTCTATATACTCCTTCCACCTTTCTGCTTTCCCTTCTTTGCTTAGAACTGGGTTTCCAACTGAGCTCTTGATATTCATGCAAGTGCTTCTCTTTTCTCCAAAGGTCTCTTTAATTTTCAAACTGTAGATAACTTAATTGCAGACCACTTATCATGCTTTACCGCAATAAAGCGAAACATGTCTGGTGGAAAAATTCACGCATTTTTGTAGTTGTAACGACAGACCAAAAATACCCTCAAGCAATACAACAGTTTCGATACAGTACATGTCGGGATCCATTGTAGTTTAACTCCTGGTACCATTGCTTTTGAAAATCTTTATTCGAGAAGGTAGAAACGGTTGAAATATAAGAACTCCACGTGGGTCGAATTACGATGACAACCGGTGCTGCCCTGTGAAAATGTGCGGTTTAATTTTCTCTCTCACAGTCAATTTTAGCTACAATATCAGGGCGACGGAACCATTATGCCAATACAGTGTGCCGTTCACTTTATACCTCGCAGTTGGCTTTAACACAAAGCAGGGAAGTTGTATTTATGGCTTATTAGCTTATCTACATCTACATCATTACTCTGCAATTCACATTTAAGTGCTTGGCAGAGGGTTCATCGAACCACAATCATACTATCTCCCTACCATTCCACTCCCGAACAGCGCGCGGGAAAAACGAACACCTAAACCTTTCTGTTCGAGCTCTGATTTCTCTTATTTTATTTTGATGATCATTCCTACCTATGTAGGTTGGGCTCAACAAAATATTTTCGCATTCGGAAGAGAAAGTTGGTGACTGAAATTTCGTAAATAGATCTCTCCGCGACGAAAAACGACTTTGCTTTAATGACTTCCATCCCGACTCGTGTATCATATCTGCCACACTCTCTCCCCTATTACGTGATAATACAAAACGAGCTGCCCTTTTTTACACCCTTTCGATGTCCTCCGTCAATCCCACCTGGTAAGGATCCCACACCGCGCAGCAATATTCTAACGGAGGACGAACGAGTGTAGTGTAAGCTGTCTCTTTAGTGGACTTGTTGCATCTTCTAAGTGTCCTGCCAATGAAACGCAACCTTTGGCTCGCCTTCCCCACAATATTATCCATGTGGTCTTTCCAACTGAAGTTGTTCGTAATTTTAACACCCAGGTACTTAGTTGAATTGACAGCCTTGAGAATTGTACTACTTATCGAGTAATCGAATTCCAACGGATTTCTTTTGGAACTCGTGTGGATCACCCCACACTTTTCGTTATTTAGCGTCAACTGCCACCTGCCACACCATACAGCAATCTTTTCTAAATCGCTTTGCAACTGATACTGGTCTTTGGATGACCTTACTAGATGGTAAATTACAGCATCATCTGCGAACAACCTAAGGGAACTGCTCAGATTGTCACCCAGGTCATTTATATAGATCAGGAACAACAGAGGTCCCAGGACGCTTCCCTGGGGAACACCTGATATCACTTCAGTTTTACTCGATGATTTGCCGTCTATTACTACGAACTGCGACCTTCCTAACAGGAAATCACGAATCCAGTCGCACAACTGAGATGATACCCATTGGCCCGCAGCTTGATTAGAAGTCGCTTGTGAGGAACGGTGTCAAAAACTTTCCGGAAATCTAGAAATACGGAATCAACTTGAGATCCCCTGTCGATAGCGGCCATTACTTCGTGCGAATAAAGAGCCAGCTGCGTTGCACAAGAACGATGTTTTCTGAAACCATGCTGATTACATATCAATAGATCGTTCCCTTCGAGGTGATTCATAATATTTGAATACAATATACGCTCCAAAACACTACTGCAAAGCGACGTCAATGATATAGGTCTGTAGTTCGATGGATTACTCCTACTACCTATCTTAAACACTGGTGCGACCTGCGCAATTTTCCAATCTGTAGGTACAGATCTATCGGTGAGCGAGCGGTTGTACATGATTGCTAAATAGGGAGCTATTGTATCAGCGTAATCTGAAAGGAACCTAATCGGTATACCGAGCGAGGTGGCGCAGTGGTAGCACACTGGACTCGCATTCGGGAGGATGACGGTTCAATCCCGCGTCCGGCCATCCTGATTTAGGTTTTCCGTGATTTCCCTAAATCGCTCCAGGCAAATGCTGGGATGGTTCCTTTCAAAGGGCACGGCCGACTTCCTTCCCTAATCCGATGAGACCGATGACCTCGCTGTCTGGTCTCTTCCCCCAAAACAACCCCAACCTTATCGGTATACAATCTGGAGCTGAAGACTTGCCCGTATCAAGCGATTTGAGTTGCTTCGCAACTCCTAAGGTATCTACTTGTAAGAAACTCATGCTAGCAGCTGTTCGTGTTTCAAATTCTGGAATATTCCATTCGTCTTCCCTGGTGAAGGAATTTCGGAAAACTGCGTTCAATAACTCCGCTTTAGCGGCACAGTCGTCGGTAACAGTACCATCGGCACTGCGCAGCGAAGGTATTGACTGCTTCTTGCCGCCTATGATTAGAATACTACTATGGAATCTGAATAGTCCAAAATTTTGTTGTACTGCACGTTCAGAAATTAAAACCAAGCAAAATACTGTCATTAAAGCTGCCATCCTCAGAGAGCCACCAGCTGGAGACGTCTCCTTCATACCCCGTACACCAGCGATCAAAAGCTATTTAACCATACATTTTAAAAGATTTCAATTTTCAACCGAGGTTTCTTTTAAAATATCGATAAACAAGGCTCAGAGTCAAAGAGAGGGGAGAAGAGGAGGCGCACAGAGAGGGGGAGAGGGAGAGGTTGGGTAGAAAGAACGGTAGGAGAAGAACGACGGAGAGAGAGGGAGGACTGGCAGGGAAAGGGAAGGAGGAGGAGACCGATTGGGAGAGTGGGAAGAGAAGATGGAGAGAGAGGGGGGGGGGGGGGAGGTGGGAGAGGGATATTAGAACGTACATCCAATTCCCGTGCATGTTCAGCAACTGCGGTGCATTGCCGGGTTCGCTAGTCAGAAATAAAACTTAGTGTCTCCTTATTAATGGCACTAGGAACAAATACTTTCGTCCTGCTATTTTTTCGAAAACTGACATTTTTGAGACCGTTCATTTTTTGCAAATAAGCAAACACTAACCGTCCACTGTTAATAACTCTATCTACACTCCTGGAAATGGAAAAAAGAACACATTGACACCGGTGTGTCAGACCCACCATACTTGCTCCGGACACTGCGAGAGGGCTGTACAAGCAATGATCACACGCACGGCACAGCGGACACACCAGGAACCGCGGTGTTGGCCGTCGAATGGCGCTAGCTGCGCAGCATTTGTGCACCGCCGCCGTCACTGTCAGCCAGTTTGCCGTGGCATACGGAGCTCCATCGCAGTCTTTAACACTGGTAGCGTGCCACGACAGCGTGGACGTGAACCGTATGTGTAGTTGACGGACTTTGAGCGAGGGCGTATAGTGGGCATGCGGGAGGCCGGGTGGAAGTACCGCCGAATTGCTCAACACGTGGGGCGTGAGGTCTCCACAGTACATCGATGTTGTCGCCAGTGGTCGGCGGAAGGTGCACGTGCCCGTCGACCTGGGACCGGACCGCAGCGACGCACGGATGCACGCCAAGACCGTAGGATCCTACGCAGTGCCGTAGGGGACCGCACCACCACTTCCCAGCAAATTAGGGACACTGTTGCTCCTGGGGTATCGGCGAGGACCATTCGCAACCGTCTCCATGAAGCTGCGCTACGGTCCCGCACACCGTTAGGTCGTCTTCCGCTCACGCCCCAACATCGTGCAGCCCGCCTCCAGTGGTGTCGCGACAGGCGTGAATGGAGGGACGAATGGAGACGTGTCGTCTTCAGCGATGGGAGTCGCTTCTGCCTTGGTGCCAATGATGGCCGTATGCGTGTTTGGCGCCGTGCAGGTGAGCGCCACAATCAGGACTGCATACGACCGAGGCACACAGGGCCAACACCCGGCATCATGGTGTGGGGAGCGATCTCCTACACTGGCCGTACACCACTGGTGATCGTCGAGGGGACACTGAATAGTGCACGGTACATCGAAACCGTCATCGAACCCATCGTTCTACCATTCCTAGACCGGCAAGGGAACTTGCTGTTCCAACAGGACAATGCACGTCCGCATGTATCCCGTGCCACCCAACGTGCTCTAGAAGGTGTAAGTCAACTACCCTGGCCAGCAAGATCTCCGGATCTGTCCCCCATTGAGCATGTTTGGGACTGAATGAAGCGTCGTCTCACGCGGTCTGCACGTCCAGCACGAACGCTGGTCCAACTGAGGCGCCAGGTGGAAATGGCATGGCAAGCCGTTCCACAGGACTACATCCAGCATCTCTACGATCGTCTCCATGGGAGAATAGCAGCCTGCATTGCTGCGAAAGGTGGATATACACTGTACTAGTGCCGACATTGTGCATGCTCTGTTGCCTGTGTCTATGTGCCTGTGGTTCTGTCAGTGTGATCATGTGATGTATCTGACCACAGGAATGTGTCAATAAAGTTTCCCCTTCCTGGGACAATGAATTCACGGTGTTCTTATTTCAATTTCCAGGAGTGTATTTACACAAATAGCGCCAATGGCGGTTTCGAACCGACGCGTTCGTTTTCAGACGGCTGTTCATGTTTGTATTACATTACTAGCTGTTACCAGCGGCTGCCCTCGCATATCGGTAAAGTAAAATGAATTGGAATTTGAATATGGTCAGGATTTTGGGGCACTTGCTGGAAGTTTTTATTTGACGCCATTTCGGTGCGACTCGCGTTACCTTGGTGATAGAATGATTATGAGGACAACACACACACACACACACACACACACGCACACACACACACACACACACACACACACAGAGTCGCGAGCAGGAACTATGTGATCTAGCTGGGAATCGAACTGGGGACCCTATAGCTACGAGTCTACAAGCCTGCGAATTACTCGACCAAACTCTTGTGCTTTTTACAGAACTGCGAGGGTCACTGCAAAAGAAATACACACTATTTTTGTAAAAATACAGTTTTAATTCTGCATGTGTGAAAGTTTTACAGTGTGTAGATACATCCTTCCCGCTTGTTTTCAAACTTAGTTCGACCTGTTCCCGTGAGTGGCGCCTTCACAGCATGTCTTCAAGATGGCTGCTACACTTGACGTTCGTCAGAAGCAACGTGCTGTCATAGAATTCCTGTGCTGTGAAAACTAGACAGTGGGAAACATCCACCAGAGGTTGAAAGAGGTGTACGTAGATGCTGCTGTCGATCGCAGTACAGTTAGTCGGTGGGCAAGCAGGTTGCGTGATGAAAGCGGGCACGGCAATATTGAGGATTGTCCTCGCAGCGGCAGGCCTCGTACTGCACACACTCCAGACAATGTGCAGAGAGTTAACGAACTGGCGACTGCTGGCAGACGCATCACAGTGAACGAATTGTGGCGCTACGTTGGGATAGGGGAAGGAAGTGTTTGCAGAATTCTGAAAGTGTTGGCGTTAAAAAAGGTTTGTGCCAGGTGGGTTCCCAGGATGTTGACAGTGCCTCTCAAAGAAAAAAGAAAAACGGTATGCAGCGAACTTCTGGAACAGTACGAGAATGGTGGAGATGAATTTCTTGGAAGAACTGTGGCAGGTGATGAAACATGGCTCTATTATTTTTCACCAGAGACGAAGAGGCAATGAATGGAGTGGCATCATGCAAATTCACCCAAGAAAAAAAAAAAAAATTCAAAACCACACGTTCTGCTGGAAAAGTTATGGCTACATTGTTTTTCGATTCCGAAGGACCCTTGCTTGTAGACATCGTGCCAAGTGGAACCACAATAAATTCTGATGCACATGTGACGACACTGAAGAAACTTCGAGCTCGACTGAGTCGTGCTTGACCACATCGGCAAAAGCAGGATGTTTTGCTGTTGCACGACGATGCACGCCCACATGTCAGTCAAAAAACCGTGGAAGCAATCACAAAACTTGGATGGACAACACTGAAACATCTGTCTTACAGTCCTGACCTGGCTCGATGTGACCATCATCTCTATGGGAAACTGAAAGACTCTCTTCGTGGAACAAGTTTTGAAGATGACGACTCCTTTGTGCACGCTGCAAAACAGTGGCTCCAACAGGTTGGTCCAGAATTTTACCGTGCGGGTATACAGGCGCTGGTTCCAAGATGGTGTAAGGCAGTTGAGAGGGATGGAAGTTAGGTGGAGAAATGAAAATATTGTTCCTAAAGATGTATCTACACACTGCAAAACTTTCAAATGTGTAGAATAAAAGATGGATTTTTAAAAAAAATTGTGTGCTTTTCTTTTGGAGTGACCCTCGTATAGCGTCGCATGACTTGACGGCTAAAATGCGTCAGGCTTGCCATTGATAGCATGGTAGCATGGATTAAACACATAGAGGATCGTACAAACATTGTATTCATTACGCTGAAACATCTTATACAGAATATATCGAACAATAAAGCATTTTCATAATGTGGTAAACTTCAAAAGTCAAAGAGTAAAAAGTTTATGAGAGAGTCATTTTTGTTCTATATCTTGCGTTATATCCTTCAAATCAAAATCGATTGAGCGGTTTAGTTGTAAAAAAGCAACAAAGTTACTTTCGCATTTATAAAATCAGTATGGATTGTTGTTTACAGTAACTGGACAAAAATCAGCCAACAAGTAACGTGAACAACGATAATGTAACATAAACTTCAACAGTCGTCTTGAAGACGCTCCGTCGGTTCGAAACCGCTATCGCTGCTGTCTGTGTAAACAAATAGCATTGTAAACAACGGATGCTTGCTGTTTTCGTCTTCGCAAAAATCAACTTGTAAAAACTTTCTTGAGGTTGAAGCTCTTTTTTCCGTGTTTGCTTACAAACAGATTTGTTTTTGGAAGAGTCTGCTTTGAACAAAACACAATTTTATATTTTCTTGTATATTCTGAAAATGTTACAGACAGTGAAACTTACATAGTGCAGGATTCACAGTGAAGGTAATGGAGAAACCAGAACAATTAAGTGAAAAATGTTGTAAAAAGACAAACAACCCCCCCCCCCTCCACACACACACACACACACACACACACACACACACAGATACAATCTTCCATACAAGTGCTATAAAAACATAAAAAAATCGGGAACAGCGCAGAACTTGGTAACCAAATATTTATGCAAAAGTTTTTCTCCTTTTCTGAGTCATAAATACTGTCTTAAAAACTCAATTTATACGTGTACAAGTAATGAAGAGCATTTTCTCTGTTTAATAAAAAGAAAATAAGAGCCCACTGATGACACACCTTCAGCGAAGCATGTCTGTGGTGATATAGCAGGAAATATAAAACTGTGTGTTGTGGCGTAGCAAGACAGCCACGCCACTCTGAAGTAGCCGAAAGGCACGCGTTTAGCTCACGCAGGCAAGAGATAGGTCTGTAACAGGATACGTAATGAATGCTATAAAGAAAAGTACGTAGCTGCTGGAATACTTAACTTTAATCCATCATTTGTATACATCTTTCTTGACGATACAAGGGAGACTCGGCAGATACATGCAATGATACTAATGGCGCCTTGCTAGGTCGTAGCCATTGACTTAGCTGAAGGCTATTCTAACTATCTGCTCTGCAAAGGAGCGAGGCTTCGTCAGTCTGCATCGCTAGCTACGTCGTCCGTACAACTGGGGCGAGTGCTAGGAAGTCTCTCTAGACCTGCCGTGTGGTGGCGCTCGGTCTGTCATCACTGAAAGTGGCGACACGCGGGTCCGACATGTACTAATGGACCGCGGCCGATTTAAAGGCTACCACCTAGCAAGTGTGGTTTCTGGTGGTGACACCACACTGTGTTTTGCTGAAGGCGTTCCAAAATAACAAATTTCTCATTAGCATTTGCAACCAGTCAGTTTCCTGGTAGGGCACTTGGACCGTTTTTAATAGGGTAAATATTTCCAAATTTGTCTCATCTTTTTTTTTTGCGGTGATGCTGTTAGCAGTATAATTCTGCGGTATCTCAATTTTCTGCATACAGTTAGTTACGTACACACAGAAATGCATTGTTTTTCTTTCATTCTGGCAAATGTCAGATCTGACACTTAGAAGGTTTTTTAGTTCCAGTCGTAACGTATATTTCACATACATTTAACGTATTTAAGACTAGTGATGTGGGTAAAAATTATATAGTGGGTTTCCCTTCAACTGTTCATTGTTTATGCCCGATATACGTAAGCAATATGTATCGAAATACTCGACCATATTCTAATATAGGTTTTCTCAATTTACGTTGCAGTTTTAGTTTTTATGACGATTTGCGAGAAATACGGCAAAGTTCGTTAAGTATGGCGCAAACATCTATACTGCAGGTCAGTCCGTCAAAGCAACCTTTATCTGGCACTGAATTCGTTTGCTTCGCCAACTCGTATCCAAATTATCACCTTCTAACATGATATAGGCGTCGAGCTAAGCTACATATCAGTCTGCTTCCACAACGAACACTTTGTGGAGGTGTGTCCAATGCCATACACCAGCCGGGATGTCGATGTTGGTAGAGCATCGAAGCTGATATTCACTATGTGATCAAAAGGATCCGGACACCTGCCTGAAAATTACTTACGAGTTCGTGGCGGCCTCCATCGGTAATGCCGGAATTCAATATGGTGTTGGCCCACCCTTAGCCTCGATGACAGCTTCCACTCTCTCAGGTGTATATTCAATCAGGTGCTGGAAGGTTTCTTGGGGAATGGCAGCCCATTCTTCACGGAGTGCTGCACTGAGGAGAGGTATCGGTGTCGGTCGGTGAGGCCTGACACGAAGTCGGCGTTCCAAAATGTCCCAAACGTGTTCTATAGGATTCAGGTCAGGACTCTGTGCAGGCCAGTCCATTACAGGGATGTTATTGTAATGTAACCACTCCGCCACAGGCCGTGCATTATGAACAGGTGCTCGGTCGTGTTGAAAGATGCCATCGCCGTCCCCGAATTGCTCTTCAACAGTTGGAAGCAAGGAGTCGCTTAAAACATCAATGTAGGCCTGTGCTGTGATACTGCCACGCAAAACGACAGTATGAAAAACACTACCACACCATAACACCACCAGCTCCGAATTTTACTGCTGGCACTACACTCACTGGCAGATGACGTTCAACGGGCGTTCGCCATACCCACACCCTGCCATCGGATCGCCACATTGTGTACCGTGATTCGTCACCCCACACAACGTTTTTTCCGTTGTTGAATCGTACAATGTTTACGCTCCTTACTCCGAGCGAGGCGTCGTTTGGCATTTACCGGGGTGATGTGTAGCTTATGAGCAGCTGCTCGACCATGAAATCCGAGTTTTTTCACCTCCCGCAAAACTGTTATTGTACTTTAAGTGGATCCTGATTCTGTTTGGAATTCCTGTCTGATGGTCTGGATAGATGTCTCCCTATTACACATTACGACCCTCTTCAACGGTCGGCGATCTCTATCAGTGTACGCTTTTGTGCTGTGTGTGTCCCTTCACGTTACATCACTATTACATCGGAAACAGTGGGCTTAGGAATGTTTAGAAGTGTGGAAATCTCGCGTACAGACGTATGGCACAAGTGACACCCAATCACCTGACCATGTTCGAAGTCCGTGAGTTTCGCAGAGCGCCCCATTCTGCTCTCTCACGATGTCTAATGACTACTGAGGTCGCTGTTACGGAGTACCTGCCAGTAGGTGACAGCACAATGCACCTAATATGAAAAGTATTTGGGGTTGTCGGGATACTTTTCATACATAGTGTAGGTTTCATCTACATTCACAATTGTGAAGTGCATGGCAGGCGGTACGTCCCACTGTACCAGCCAGCCGGGGTGGCAGAGCGGTTCTAGGCGGTTCAGTCTGGAACTGCGCGACGCTACGGTCGCAGGTTCGAATCCTGCCTCGGGCATGGCTGTGTGTGATGTCCTTAGGTTAGTTAGGTGTAAGTAGTTCTAAATTCTAGGGGACTGATGACCTTAGAAGTTAAGTCCCATAGAGCCATTTTGAACCACTGTACCAGTTATTAGGTTTCCTTCCCGTTCGTTCTCGTACAGAGCGGGGCAAGAATGTTTATTTAAATGGCCCCGTCCGTGTTGTAGTTAATCTCATCTTGAGCTCACAGTTTGTATGGGAGCGATATGTAGAAGATAGTAGTATATGCCTACAACAGGGCTTCCCAAACTTTTCCCTCGATGGAACGCTATGAGAAGTCTTATACTTTGATGGAACACCTTGTTTAGTTGGAAGGTTAATATAATTTTCAAAATTGAGAAAAACTTGTTTTGTTCAGCGATTACTTCAATTTTAAATCGTAACAGGTAACACAGGAACCATAAGCAAATACTTAAAGAATAAAATATGTAAAATAAACACCATGTCATTGATAGTTTCTCGCGGTAGACTCATTCATATCCCGCAGAACACCAGTGTTTTGCGGAACACGGTAAAGGGAAACGTATCCTAGAGTCATCATTCAAACTTGTTTGAGGACATTCCCTAGATAGTTTGTGTCTATCTTCAAGAGTCTGCCAGTTCAGCTTATTCACTCACTATCTTTGTGACACTCTTCTGCGCATCAAACAAATTTGTGACTGCCTGGCGGCTTAAAACTGTGTGCCGGATCGAGACTCGAATTCGAGACCTTTGCCTTTCGCGGGCAACTGCTTTACCAACTGAGCAACCCAAGCACGACTCATGGCCCCCTCCTCACAGCTTTACTTCTGCCAGTACCTCGTCTCCAATCTCCCGAACTTCACAGAAGCTCTCCTGCGAACCTTGCAGAACTAACATTCCTGGAAGAATATAGCTTAGCTACAGCCTGGGGGATGTTTCCAGAATGAGATTTCCACTCTGCAGCGGACCGTGCGGTGATATTAAACTTTCTGGCAGACTAGGTACTGGCAGAAGTAAAGCTGTGAGGACGGGGCGTGAGTCGTGCTTGAGTAGCTCAGATGGTAGAGCACTTGCCCGCGAAAGGCAAAGGTGCCGACTTCGAGTGTCGACCTGGCTCAGAATCTCGCACACTCCACTGCAGCGTGAAAATTTCATTCTGGAAATCTGTGACTTTCTGTGCTGCCTTTCTCTGTATTCGTTCGGTAGCCCCTGTTATTTGGTATGGGTCCCACACACTCGATCAATATTCTGGAATGGGTTGCACGAGTGGTTTGTAAACATTCTTTGCAGACATCGCACTTTCGCAGTATTCTACCAATAATCCGAAGTCTTCTACCTGCTTCACCCACGATTGAGCCTATATGATCGTTCCCCACAAATCGTAGCGGCGATGCATTTGTATAAACTATTATTTATGCATTCGAATTTTAACTATAGTCGTAACATATTTCGTTTTGTGAAGTGCAAAATCTTACAAGGTGTACAACTTTGCTTCCCCCGTTTTTTCCTCAATATTTGAGGCTTTAATAAAACAAATTGGTTACACATGTGCCATCCAAAGTATTTTCCATCGCTGGCCACTACTTTCTCCCATCTTTCGGGCAGTGTACGACTCCCGCGTCGAAAAAATTGTTCATCTTTTGAAGCGATCCACAAATCGATCCAATTTGTGACTTCTTCATGAGATCGGAAGTGTTGGTCAGCCAGGCCATGCGCCATTGATCTAAACAGGTGATAGAGGAGAAATGTCTGGAGGATACGGCGGTTGGGGTAGGACTTCCCATTTTAACGTTTCCAAGTACGTTTTGACCTCTTTTGCAATATGGAGTCGAGCGCTGTCGTGCTGCATAATGACTTAATCGTGCCTCTCGCTGTATTGCGGCCGTTTGTCTTTTAATGCTCTGCTAAAAACACATTGATTGCGTTCGATATCGAGCACCTGTCATTGTTTCACTTGGTTTTCAAACCTCGCAGTACACGACGCCGAGCTGGTGCCACCAAATGCAGGGCATGATCTTGGAGCCGTGAATATTCGGTTTGGCCGTCGACGTGGAAGCATGGCCGGGATATGCCCATGATTTTTTGCCTTTGGTGTATCGTAATGAACCCATTTTTCGTCCCCAGTCACAAAGCGATGCAGAAATCCCTTCCGTTTTTGCCTCTGAAGCAACTGTTCACAAACACACAAACGCCGTTCAACGTCTCTCGGTTTCAGCTCACACGGGACTCAAGTTCCTTCTTCCTGAATCATGCCCATTCGCTTGCGACGTTTTGAAATGGCTTGCTGTGACATTCCCGCTAATAGTGACAATGCTTCTTGAGTTTGACGCGAGTTTTCACTCAGCAATGTCTCCAATTCTGCATCTTACGATGGTCTACGACTTTAAAATCACCGTTCTTGAAGCGTTGGAAGCACTCGCGGGACGTCCTTTCACTAATAGCGTCCTTACCACACGTACTTGAGAGCATTCGATGAGACTCAGCCGCTGTTTTCTTCATACTGAAACAAAACAGGAACACCTCCCGCAAGTGACGATAATTAGGCTCGTAAACTGACATTTTCAATCAAGAACAACTTTATGATGCAGACACAAATGAATGAGGTTGTGTTGACCGAGGTCCAAGCTAACTGCCTGACGTCTGCGATCTGTTTCTTTTGACCGCTACTTGCCGCTGTGGCCACCTATCAGCAAACGGCGGAAGCCAAGTTGTACACCTTATGTATTTCTGAATAGTTGAAGGAAGTTACGAATGTCTGCACCACTTTGAAATGCCATCAAGGTCCGACTGAATATTCGCCCAGCTTTTTTCACACACCACTTCATTATAGGCAACTACATAGTATACGGAAATTCAGAAGTTAGTCTTGATATTGCAAGAACTTGAATATACCAGATGAATAGCAGTTTTGTAATGCCTTTCTTAACAACGTATTTTGTATAAGTGTACCATCGTCCCAGACTTTTATATAGTTTTCGTGGTTTTCACGCGCTTCCAATCATCATTTTTAGCAACTAAAGAAACATTCCCAACCAGTAGGCGTGTACACTACTTGATACTACGAAAGCGTGAACTGAATGAACGGCAGAAGACTCTTAACTACACTGATGCTCATAAATTAAGGATAATGCTGACACATGGTGAAGCAACGCTCTGGTGGGCGCTTTGCGGGGTTAAATCACCTCGGGGTATGACCATGTGGTGCATTTGACCTGCGGTCATCGCACGGTGGCGCTGGCAGCAGTCCACATACGCAGAGGTGCGTTGGTGCATGACAGAGTACGGTGAAGCGAGTAAGTGTGCAGACGTTGTCAGACGTGCTAATGGTGGCTGTGTGTTGAAAATGGCTCAAAGAACACATATTCATGACGTTATGAGGCGTAGAATACTAGGGCGATTGGAGGCTGGTCAAACACAGGAGGTCGTATAGCACGGGCCGTCCGTGGCCCACACAGTGTGATCTCAAGATTGTGGCAACGATTCCAGCAGACAGGAAACGTGTCCAGGCGTTACAGTACGGGACGTCCACAGTGTACAACACCGCAAGAAGACCGATATCTCACCATTAGTGCCCACAGACGGCCACGGAGTACTGCAGGTAGCCTCGCTCGGGACCTTACCGCAGCCACTGGAACAGTTGTCTCCAGACACACGGTCTACAGACGACTGAACAGACACGGTTTATTCACCTGGAGACCTGTAAGGTGCATTCCACTGACCCCTGGTCACAGGAGAGCCCCTAAAGCCTGGTGTCAATAACACAGAGCATGGTCATTGGAACAGTGGTCCCAGGTTGTGTTCACCGAAGAGTCCAGGTATAGTCTGAGCAGTGATTCTCGCCTGGTTTGCATCTGGCGTGATCCACGAACCAGATACCAGCCCCTTAATGTCGTTGAAAGGGACCTGTATGGAGGTCGTGGTTTGATGGTGTGGCGTGGGATTATGATTGGTGCACGTACACCCCTGCATGTCTTTGACAGAGGAATTGTAACAGGTCAGGTGTATGGGGACGCCATTTTGCACCAGTATGTCCGCCTTTTCAGGGGTGCAGTGGGTCCCACCTTCCTCCTGGTGGATGATAACGCACGGCCCCACCGAGCTGCCTTCGTGGAGGAGTACCTTGAAACAGAAGATATCAGGCGAATGGGGTGGCCTGCCTGTTCTCCAGACCTAAACCCCATCGAGCCTATCTGGGATGCTCTCGGTCGACGTATCGTTACACGTCTTCAAACCCCTACGACACTTCAGGAGCTGCGACAGGCACTGGTGCAAAAATGGGAGGCTTTACCCCAGCAGCTGCTTGACCACCTGATGCCAACCAGTTGTGCGGCCTGTGTACGTGATGGTGATCAAATGGTTCAAATGGCTCTGAGCACTATGGGACTTAACTTCTAAGGTCATCAGTCCCCTAGAAATTAGAACTACTTAAACCTAACTAATCTAAGGACATCACACACATCCTTGCCCGACGCAGGATTCGAACCTGCGACCGTAGCGGTCGCGCGGTTCCAGACTGTAGCGCCTAGAACCGGTCGGCCACCCCAGCCGGCGATGGTGATCATATCCCATACTGATGTCGGGGTACATTCGCAGGAAACAGTGGCGTTTTGTAGCACATGTGTTTCGGGACGGTTTTCCCAACTTATCACCAATACGGTGGACTTACAGATCTGTGTCGTGTGTGTTCCCTACGTGCCTATGCTATTAGCGCCAGTTTTGTGTAGTGCCACGTTGTAGCACCACATTCTGCAATTATCCTTAATTTACGAGCATGAGTGTACAACAGTAGCCAATGTCCCGGGTGTAGTCCGTTCAAAACTATTGGTTGACACGTGTTCTGAAAAAGATTCATTTAAATGAAGTAAAACAAATTATTGAGTGTGGCGACAAAGTGCGTGTTTTTTTTTTTCGTGAATATCGAAGGTCGATATTTTGTCCTTCGGTGATTCAAAGATATTGACCCAACGATGTTTTAAGTCCCATGATCAGCCTTTTTTAAATATCTGTGATCATGGAACATTCGCATTTCATGCATGTTTGCATGTTTGGACACGTATTTAATCTCTGTCTGCAGCGACTTTCTCTCCGCAGTTTTCATCCGAATCCTCAGGAAATTTGTCATTCTGCCTGCCCGAGGAGTAATTAAACAGTTGTGGACAATTATTCACGTGAAACTTCCTGGCAGATTAAAACTGTGTGCCGGACCGAGACTCGAACTCCGTACCTTTGCCTTTTGCAGGCTCCAGTGACTAAGCTACCCAAGCACGACTCACGCCCCGTCCTCACAGCTTCAATTCCGCCTGTACCTCGTCTCCTACCTTCCAAACTTCACAGAAACTCTCTTGTGAGCCTTGGAGAACTAGCACTCCTGGAAGAAAGCTGTGAGGAGGTGCTTGGGTAGCTCTTATGGTAGAGCACTTACCCGCAAAAGGTAAAGGTCCCGAGTTCGAGTCTCGGTCCGGCACACAGTTTTAATCTGCCAGGAAGTTTCATATCAGCGCAGAGTGAAAATTTTATTCTGGAATTGTTCACCATTTCAGACTGAAACGGAAATACAGTGCGATCATGGGGTAGCGATGTGGAGATTTACTGATGGCGGTAGTATCGCGCACACGAGGTGTAAAAGGGCAGAGCCTTGGCGGAAGTGTCATTTGTACTCAGGTGATTCACGTGAAAAGGTTTCCGACGTGATTATGGCCGCACTACGGAAATTAATAGATGTTGAATGCGGAATAGTAGTTGCGAGCTAGCTGCAAGGGACATTCCATTTCGCAAATCCACGATGTCATGAGAATGCCAAATTTCAGGTGTTACCTCTCAGCATGGACGACGCAGTGGCCGACGTTCTCCACTTAACGACCGAGAGCAGCGGCGTTTGCGTTGAGTTGTCGGTGCTAACAGACAAGCAACACAGCGGGAAATAACGGCAGAAATCAATGTTGGACGTACGACGAACGTATTCGTTAGGACAGTGAAATTTGGCATGAATGGGCTTTGGCAGCAGACGACCGACGCGAGTGCCTCTGCTAACAGCAGGACATCGCCTGCAGCGCTTCCCCTGGGCTCGTGACTGTTTTGTTGGACACTAGAGGCCCATAAAACCGTGGCATGGTCAGACGAGTCCAGATGTCAGTTGGTAAGAGCCGATGGTAGGGTTCGAGCTTGGTGCTCGCCCCACAAAGCCATGTACCCAGTTTGTCAACAAGGCACTGTGCAAGCTGGTGATACCATGAAGGTGTGGGCTGTGTTTACAGGGAATGGACTGGGTCCTCTGGTCCAACTGAACCCATCATTGACTTGGAGCCATTGTTGGACTTCGTGCTCCCAAACACAATGGAATTATTGTGGATGACAATGCGTCATATCACGACCACTGTGTGAACAATTCTAGTAGATGATTTGTCCACCCAGATCGCCCTACATGAAGCCCATGGAACATTTACGAGACATAATGGAGAGGTCCGTTCGCGCACAAAATCCTGCACAGGCAAGACTTCCACAGTTAGGATCGCCTGTAGAGGCAGCGTAGCCCAATATTTCTGCGGGGGACTTCCAACGACTTGTTGAGATCATGCCACGTCGGGTTGCTGCACAACAAGGAGATCCGACACGATATTAGAAGGTATATACACTCCTGGAATTGGAAAAAAGAACACATTGACACCGGTGAGTCAGACTCACCATACTTGCTCCTGACACTGCGAGAGGGCTGTACAAGCAATGATCACACGCACGGCACAGCGGACACACCAGGAACCGCGGTGTTGGCCGTCGAATGGCGCTAGCTGCGCAGCATTTGTGCACCGCCGCCGTCAGTGTCAGCCAGTTTGCCGTGGCATACGGAGCTCCATCGCAGTCTTTAACACTGGTAGCATGCCGCGACAGCGTGGACGTGAACCGCATGTGCAGTTGACGGACTTTGAGCGAGGGCGTATAGTGGGCATGCGAGAGGCCGGGTGGACGTACCGCCGAATTGCTCAACACGTGGGGCGTGAGGTCTCCACAGTACATCGATGTTGTCGCCAGTGGTCGGCGGAAGGTGCACGTGCCCGTCGACCTGGGACCGGACCGCAGCGACGCACGGATGCACGCCAAGACCGTAGGATCCTACGCAGTGCCGTAGGGTACCGCACCGCCACTTCCCAGCAAATTAGGGACACTGTTGCTCCTGGGGTATCGGCGAGGACCATTCGCAACCGTCTCCATGAAGCTGGGCTACGGTCCCGCACACCGTTAGGCCGTCTTCCGCTCACGCCCCAACATCGTGCAGCCCGCCTCCAGTGGTGTCGCGACAGGCGTGAATGGAGGGACGTGTCGTCTTCAGCGATGAGAGTCGCTTCTGCCTTGGTGCGAATGATGGTCGTATGCGTGTTTGGCGCCGTGCAGGTGAGCGCCACAATCAGGACTGCATACGACCGAGGCACACAGGGCCAACACCCGGCATCATGGTGTGGGGAGCGATCTCCTACACTGGCCGTACACCACTGGTGATCGTCGAGGGGACACTGAATAGTGCACAGTACATCCAAACCGTCATCGAACCCATCGTTCGACCATTCCTAGACCGGCAAGGGAACTTGCTGTTCCAACAGGACAATGCACGTCCGCATGTATCCCGTGCCACCCAACGTGCTCTAGAAGGTGTAAGTCAACTACCCTGGCCAGCAACATCTCCGGATCTGTCCCCCATTGAGTATGTTTGGGACTGGATGAAGCGTCGTCTCACGCGGTCTGCACGTCCAGCACGAACGCTGGTCCAACTGAGGCGCCAGGTGGAAATGGCATGGCAAGCCGTTCCACAGGACTACCTCCAGCATCTCTACGATCGTCTCCATGGGAGAATAGCAGCCTGCATTGCTGCGAAAGGTGGATATACACTGTACTAGTGCCGACATTGTGCATGCTCTATTGCCTGTGTCTATGTGCCTGTGGTTCTGTCAGTGTGATCATGTGATGTATCTGACCCCAGGAATGTGTCAATAAAGTTTCCCCTTCCTGGGACAATGAATTCACGGTGTTCTTATTTCAATTTCCAGGAGTGTATTTCACCGCTAATTCACCATCACCCCTATGGGTGGCAGATGGTAGCTACCCCCACAGTACCTCATTCCAGACAGTAACTGATATGTGTCACCAATTTTAGTTGAAATCTATGTAGGGATTTTGGAGAAGATGTGGAACGTACGTAGGGTAGGGTGGGGCTTTCTGGGGCTGTGCGAATATAAATACAGTAAGAAAATATTCTACTGCGCAGCCCATGTCCTCAATCATACACCATTATCCAGAATGATATTTCCACTCTGCAGCGGAGTGTGCGCAGCTATGAAACTTCCTCGCAGATTAAAACTGTGTGCCGGACCGAGACTCGAAGTCGGGACCTTTGCCTTTCGCGGGCAACTGCTCTACCAACTGAACTACGCAAGCACGACTCACGCCCCGTCCTCACAGCTTTAGTTCCGCCAGTACCTCGTCTCCTACCTTCCAAACTTTACAGAAGCTCTCCTGCGAACCTTGCAGAACTAGCACTCCTGAAAGAAAGGATATTGCGGAGACATGGCTTAGCCACAGCCTCGGGGAAGTTTCCAGAATGAGATTTTCACTCTGCATCGGAGTGTGCGCCGATATGAAACTTCCTGGCAGATTAAAACCGTGTGCCGGACCGAGAGTCGAACTAGGGACCTTTGCCTTTCGCGGGCAAGCGCTGTACCAACCAAGGAGACGAGGTACTGGCAGAAGTAAAGCTGTGAGGACGGGGCGTGAGTCGTGCTTGGGTAGCTTAGTCACTGGAGGCTGCGAAAGGCAAAGGTCCCGAGTTCGAGTCTCGGTCCGGCACACAGTTTTAATCTGCCAGGAAGTTTCATACACCATTATGTTACAGGACTATCGCTAGGCGAGGCGTGCACAAGCACCACGTAGCTGCTTCCAAATATACAGGGTGTTACAAAAAGGTACGACCAAACTTTCAGGAAACATTCCTCACACACAAAGAAAGAAAATATGTTATGTGGACGTGTGTCCGGAAACGCTTACTTTCCATGTTAGAGCTCATTTTATTACTTCTCTTCAAATCACATTATTCATGGAGTGGAAACACACAGCAACAGAACGTACCAGCGTGACTGTTACAGGAAATGTTCAAAATGTCCTCCGTTAGCGAGGATACATGCATCCACCCTCCGTCGCACGGAATCCCTGATGCGCTGATGCAGCCCTGGAGAATGGCGTATTGTATCATAGCCGTCCACAATACGAGCACCAAGAGTCTCTACATTTGGTACCGGGGTTGCGTAGACAAGAGATTTCAAATGCCCCCATAAATGAAAGTCAAGAGGGTTGAGGTCAGGAGAGCGTGGAGGCCACGGAATTGGTCCGCCTCTACCAATCCATCGGTCGCCGAATCTGTTGTCGAGAAGCGTACGAACACTTCGCCTGAAATGGGCAGGAGCTCCATCGTGCACTAACCACATGTTGTATTGTACTTGTAAAGGCACATGTTCTAGCAGCACAGGTAGAGTATCCCGTATGAAATCATGATAACGTGCTCCATTGAGCGTAGGTGAAAGAACATGGGGCCCAATCGAGACATCACCAACAATGCCTCCCCAAACGCTCACAGAAAATCTGTGTTGATGACTTGATTGCACAATTGCGTGCGGATTCTCGTCAGCCCACACATGTTGATTGTGAAAATTTACAATTTGATCACGTTGGAATGAAGCCTCATCCGTAAAGAGAACATTTGCACTGAAATGAGGATTGACACATTGTCGGATAAAAAATGGAAATGTCGTGTGGCTAGGGCCTCCCGTCGGGTAGACCGTTCGCCTGGTGCAGGTCTTTCGATTTGACGCCACTTCGGCGACCTGCGCGTCGATGGAGATGAAATGATGATGATTAGGACAACACAACACCCAGTCCCTGAGCGGAGACAATTTCCGACCCAGCCGGGAATCGAACCCGGGCCCTTAGGATTGACAGTCGGTCACGCTGACCACTCAGCTACCGGGGCGGACATTGTCGGATGAACCATTCGCAGAAGTGTACCCGTGGAGGGCAATCAGCTGCCGATAGTGCCTGCACACGCTGTACACGGTACGGAAACAACTGGTTCTCCCGTAGCACTCTCCATACAGTGACGTGGTCAACGTTACCTTGTACGGCAGCAGCTTCTCTGACGCTGACATTAGGGTTATCGTCAACCGCACGAAGAATTGCCTCGTCCATTGCAGGTGTCCTCGTCGTTCTAGGTCTTCCCCAGTCGCTAGTCATAGGCTGGAATGTTCCGTGCTCCCTAAGACGCCGATCGATTGCTTCGAACGTCTCCCTGTCGGGACACCTTCGTACTGGAAATCTGTCTCGATACAAACGTACCGCGCCACGGCTATTGCCTCGTGCTAATCCGTACATCAAATGGGCATCTGCCAACTCCGCATTTGTAAACATTGCACTGACTGCAAAACCACGTTCGTGATGAACACTAACCTGTTGATGCTACGTACTGATGTGCTTGATGCTAGCTAGTACTGTAGAGCAATGAGTAGCATGTCAACACAGGCACCGAAGTCAACATTACCTTCCTTCAATTGGGCCAACTGGCGGTGAATCGAGGAAGTACAGTACATACTGACGAACTAAAATGAGCTCTAACATGGAAATTAAGCGTCTCCGTACACATGTCCGCATAACATATCTTCTTTCTTTGTGTGTGAGGAATGTTTCCTGAAATTTTGGCCGTACCTTTTTGTAACACCCTGTATTTAAAACAGACTGAGTCGTGCGAGGCCTACCGTCATGCCGTTTATTGCTCATCACCTTGTGTTATGGTTCTGTCGCCTCTTTTTTATTTTTTTAAAATTCGATTTACTGGCGTCACTAAGTTACTGGTTTGCTTCCCGTGACTGGCAGCAGCAGCAGCAGTTATCGATAAGTGCGCTGTCTCTGGAGCGACCGCTAGTATTTCCGGGTCGTGGTCAGTCGGCAGTTGAGTCGGGTCGGGACGCATCAGCACTGATGTTCAGTCGGGGACGGAGCGCCGGTGAGGTGCGGGCAGCCAGTGCTCGCCGAACGCTGGCGGCGCACGTGATCTGTCCGACGGAAGGAGACTGGAGTGGGACGACCGTCGGTCGGGCGTTCGGTTGCTCGTATCATCGGACGACGCGTATTTTGGTCTTTTAACCGTCACAGGGAGCGAAAGGCTATTTACAATTTCTACAGAGACCAGATGGCAGTTATAAGAGTCGAGGGGTATGAAAGGGAAGCAGTGGTTGGGAAGGCAATGAGACAGGGTTGTAGCCTATCCCCGATGTTATTCAATCTGTATATTGAGCAAGCAGTAAAGGAAACAAAAGAAGAATTGGGAGTAGGAATTAAAATCCAAGGAGAACAAATAAAAACTTTGAGGTTCGCCGATGACATTGTAATTCTGTCACAGACAGCAAAGGACTTGGAAGAGTAGTTGAACGGAATCGATAGCGTCTTGAAAGGAGGATATAAGATGAATATCAACAAAAGTAAAACGAGGATGATGGAATGTAGTCGAATTAAGTCGGGGGATGCTGCGGGAATTAGGCTAGGAAATGAGACAAAATAGTAAAGAAGTTTTGCTATTTGGGGAGCAAAATAACTGATGATGGTCGAAGTAGAGAGGATATAAAATGTAGACTGGCAATGGCAAGGAAAGCGTTTCTGAAGAAGAGAAATTCGTTAAAATGTGTGAAATCTTATGGGACTTAACTGACCTTAGGTCATCAGTCCCTAAGCTTACACACTAGTTAACCTAAATTATCGTAAGGACAAACACACACACCCATGCCCGAGGGAGGACTCGAACCTCCGCCGGGAACAGCCTCACAGTCCACGACTGCAGCGCCTTAGACCGCTCGGCTAATCCTTTGTTAACATCGAGTGTAGATTTAAGTGTCAGGAAGTCTTTTCTGAAAGTATTTGTATGGAGTGTAGCCATGTATGGAAGTGAAACATGGACGATAAATAGTTTGGACAAGAAGAGAATAGAAGCTTTCGAAATGTTGTGCTACAGAAGAATGCTGAAGATTAGATGGGTAGATCACATAACTAATGAGGAAGAATAGGATTGGGGAGAAGTTTGTGGCACAACTTGACCAGAAGAAAGGATCGGTTGGTAGGATCACCAATTTAGTATTGGAGGGCAGCGTGGATGGTAAAAATCGTAGAGGGAGACCAAGAGATGAATACACTAAGCAGATTCAGAAGGATGTAGGTGGCAGTAGGTACTGGGAGATGAAGACGCTTGGACAGGATAGAGTAGCATGGAGAGCTGCATCAAACCAGTCTCAGGACTGAAGACCACAACAACAACAACCGTTACTGGGCCTCGTCAGTTGGTCGTCTTGCCGGACGTGGGTCGGTTCGTTCCTTGTGCAGAGATGTCGTGGCCAATGGGCAAGTGTTCCCTCTGCATGGTTGGGTCCGAGCCAGGGTGTCCGGGTCGCCGTGTCTCCGAATTCGGGATGGACATAGAGTTGAGTCGGGTTTGGTTCAAGTGGCTCTGAGCACTGTCGGACTTAACTTTTGAGGTCATCAGTCCCCTAGAACTTAAACCTAACTAACCTAAGGACACCACACACATCCATGCCCGAAGCAGGATTCGAACCTGCGACCGTAGCGGTCGCGCGGTTCCAGACTGTAGCGCCTAGAACCGCTTGGCCACCCCGGCCGGCGAGTCGGGTTTGAGCTGCAGTCAACTTCGGACAGCCGAGACTCTCCCGATCGTTGCCGACACACGCGACTTCAGTGGGGACGACCTGGGTTTGTCGTTCGGTCAGTGTATTTGGTCGGCGACCGCTTGTCGAAACTCTCTGTCTATATAATTGGAAGGAGAAATAGCATTGGTCGTATTTTTTTGTTTTATTATCCGCAAAATCGATTTTCGGTCACTTCATCCTCAGTGCTAGAAGTTAAAAATTTCACATAACGATCAGAGAGTATAAAACAGAAAATCACAACTACACCTTGGTATGAACATAACAGTTGGTAGGAACATACCTGTAACATACAATTAAAATTGGCAGGCACTGGTATCAACAAGCATAGAGCGATCACATAAGGTGAGGCCGCTGTTTACATGCACCTGTTCAGCAGACCTCTGTGTGACAGGGCTTGGAACGCCCTCCATGTCACATGTGTCACGTGAAGACTTAATATTACTGGTTTTGCGAGATATTAACACAAAATACCTCTTGTGCATTTGTGACTCATGAAGTAATTAAAATTTAAAATGTACGTAAAAACATAGCAGAGGAAGGGGGAAGGAAACATATAAAATACACTGGCGTATTGTTTTTTAAAAAACCAACTTACAAAACATAAAGCAGATCGATAATAAGTTGTAATAGTGCTGGACAAGTAAAAGAGAAAAAGAAAAGGAAAAAGAATAATATATGAATAACATGAAATGAGGTATAACACAGATTTTTAAAAAAACATAATACCCACAATCTGTCGTTGGAAGTTAGAAGTACAACGTTCGTGATTTACGTAAAATTTTAATTTAAGACTGAGGAGTTGTAGTGTAACGACGCAAGTTTTGTATAAATGATTTTCTTTTGACCTATGACCATGTGCAGACTTCGTCACCTACGTCAGTTACAACACACTTCAAAATTATTTAAATTCTTTTTAAATTGTCTCTGAATGGTTCTTGAACGAAACTGTATAACATCATCATTTGAGTCGTTTGCGCAGAATTTCGTCACTCAGTCCAATTTGTTTGTGCAAACCTTTTCAATTTAGATGTCGTTTTGTTTCTTCTCAGATATTATATTAATGCAAGTAATCTGATTCAACAAATATTAGAACCACATTGAATAAACTTTCCAGATTCAAACTCGCGATGAACGTTGTCAAAATTAATAATCAATTCGTTCACATAATTCTTCATAAATAAATTCTCGGAACACTTATTTGAACTTTAGCAGTATCCACTAGTTTATTATCTTCCTACATGTAGACGTGAACCTGAGCCTTGACAAGATAGGACTGAACATTTACAACATGATTAAACTTTCTATGACATCATTGTTGTAGAAAAATTACAAATTCTTATTTTTCCAGTTTTTAGAAGCCCGACGCAACAACTCGGTTTCAGGATCTTCCGTTGCTCTTTGGCTGTCGACCCGCGACGTATAGTGGCCAGCAATTTTCTCTCTGGTCCCGGCAGTGAAGATGCTGTCTCCGTTCGTTGCGCCGCCCTCTCCGTACATGAAACATAAAAAAATAAATACAAAACTTTAGATAATTCACAACAATTACACAGATTACAAAAATTAAATTTATATTCACCTGCAAACTGGGCTGACACTGGTGGATGGGTGACGCTTCAATTTCGCGTCCCACTACATACCCCACCCACAAGCTCAGTTTGTCAGGTTTTAACCGAAAATAAAACTTCTTCTATATACAATATTTAACTATTAATATTATACATTTTTCTCACATTTTCCGTAATCTAAAGTCCTTGCTCTTGGATAGATTCAATCCTTATATGACAATTTTGTTGTGACTATTTATCATTTACTTTTAATTGTGCTATTATGGTAATTCACAACTGAATATATGGAGAGTACTCCTTTTCATTTAATAGTGGCTAGTAAGTAATAATTTAGTACGTTCTTTAACGTTGTTACATTTGGACAGAGCGTTCAAATTGTGATAGGTTAGTTTCAGTTTTATTCATTTACTAGAGTTATTCTTTCAAAAATGTATGTTACTACTAAGTTTCTCACAATAACTAATAGTACTATTTACTTTACGTCGTACTTTTCCCTAATGCTTTATTTATGCCTGAGGTCAAGAAGAAATCAAGCAAAACTTTCTTTAGAATCTCGGCGCGGCTTTCTTTACCTTCGGACACCTTGTTGGGTAATAGCAATTTATTTAGGAGAAACAAGCGAGAGAGCCCCTTTTGGTGTGTTTTACATTAACACTATTACAAATCTCTATTAAAGGCACTCTGCTATGTTCTCGTGAACCATATAGCTCTGGACGCCCATGGTCCCTAAAATTATTAACCATCCCCTTTGGTTCCTACTATCCGAGTAAATATAGTATATACAAAATTCCTTCTGACTTAATAACAAGACTTTCTTCCATATAAATCCCCATTTAGTTATCTTTTCCCTTTTTGAAGTACCGGTAGATTATTGTAGAACACTTGTTTAAACTTCCTGTCATTTTTTTAAAATAACACGTAACTATCACGAAAAACTTCACATGAATAAACTATGAACGCTCGTCCATATGTAACATATACTAAATATTAACTTATTTAGGAATGAAGGGTTTAATTTGATCGACACTACATAATCCTTTAATTACACCTGATGAAGGTTCCATAAGAAGTAACGCTTTGGGATGTTCAATCTTATGTACAACATATGGACCTTCAAAGATAAAGAAGAATTTTCTACATTTCTTATTGATCTTCGAACCTTTAGGATGAGATCGTACTAATACACGATCTCCTTTTCTCGTTCGGATGCACAATTCGTAGAATAACATTTTTCTTTCCTTTACATAGTACGGTAACCTACTAATTAGGACTCGTATTAGATGACTTTCAATCATTGGTTCTCCAATTAATTTAGCACGGTTTAAATGCCATTCGAAGTAATTCCTATAACCTCTCCACCGTTTAGAATAAGGAGGAGGGTCTAACAACTCTAAGGTTAAGTGGTGGTGTTTTCCTCTCGACCAATAATTTTGCTTAAACTGCTTAACAAAATCATCCCAGTCCCTAAATTCAGTTCTATGCAGTACTGCCCATTCCGCAGTTTCTGCTTCTAAATTTCCTATTACAAATTGAATCCGTTTTTCATTACTCCATTTAGGAGATAATAAAGTTTCAAAAGCTTTTATAAAGATTATAGGGTAAAGTTCGCCTCCTGGTTTGAATACAGGAAATCGACTTGCTACATTTGAATTTGTCGTTATATCATCCCAACATTCTGCAAGAGACATAGTTGGATTTTGTTTAGATTGCAGAGACGGAGTTGCGTCGGATTTGCTTGCCGTGATTTCTTTATTTGTATTGTTGTCGTCCGAGCTAGCAAACACGATGCGACTGTTGTCTCTGATTACATTATTACTTCTACTACTTGAAATGTTTTCATTATTATCTAATTCCGATAACCGTTTAGTAATTTCCTGTATTCGCATTTCTGTATTGGATACACTGTGTTCACGACGTGAACGCTCTGTACCTTCGTCAATGTTATTATCTTTGGAAGTCTCAAGGTTACTGCATATTTCGGTAATTAAAAATTTCATGTTTTCTATTTCAGTATGATCTTTTTCTACCCGATGAGTTAATGTCTCTAATTCTACATTATCTATTGAAGAAATCTCTACAGGTTTGGTAGAAACCTCTTTAATAGATTCTAATAATTCTCTACGGACAGTTTCTGTTTGCATAGAAAATTCGTCTCGTAACTTATCGTTATTTTTCTCATTTCATTTACAACTAAGACATTGACATTATCTAGTCTCTTGGTTAAGTCAGTAATATCATTTCGCATGCGAGCTATTTCCTCACCCGATTCCTGGATATGTTCTTCTAACCTTTTACAATTATCAGCAATCTTATTACTAAGTCCTACTAGTTTTTCCTGCGTTTCAACTTTAGAAGCCTCTATTTTATCACTTAATTCTCGACTGGTTTCATTAAGATGTTCCTGTAACCTGTCTGTAGATTTTGTTAGCTCCTGTTTTAATTCCTGTTTTAGTTCCTATTTAATCTAGCAGTAGATTCTTCGTTAGATTGTTTTAATTTAGCGATCGCCCTAAAAAGGGATCTCATGCTCCTATCGGACACGGATTGCTCTTCGTCTGACATTTCACTTCCCGACATTATTGTAAGATATTAACTAGTTACACACGCAGACTTGTAATCAACAATCCTATAAAACACACTCCCTATGTACAACACTCCACTTCCAACTTAAAACAGACTCACCGGACGCTAATATTGTAGTTTGTAGTTCTCGGTGATCAGTGTGCTGCTATGGGCTGCAGAAGTAACAGCCGTCGATGCAGCCGCTGAGATGTTGCGACCCCGCTTCCGCAACCGGTAGGACGCTGAGTCGAACACCGGAGACGTCACTGGCTGCAACCACGCCCGGCCCCACCGTAGACAGGCGAAGCCCTCAGCAACACCTCTAATACCAGCCGGCGTACTGGGCCTGTTAGTTTAGGGAGAAAAAGGTTGTCGGGGTTTGCAGCATTCAGCTGCTGCCCAACAGATGCGCCTTCTCGTGGAATAACTGCGTGACCGTACACTGGCGTATTGTTTTATAAAAAACCAACTCACAAAACATAAAACAGATCGGTTCAAATGGCTCTGAGCACTATGCGACTTAACTGCTGAGGTCATCAGTTGCCTAGAACTTAGAACTAATTAAACCTAAGGGCATCACACACATCCATGCCCGAGGCAGGATTCGAACCTGCGACCATAGCGGTCACGCGGTTCCAGACTGAAGCGCCTTTAACCGCACGGCCACACCGTAAAACAGATCGATAATAAGTTGTCAGAGTGCAGGACAAGTAAAAGAGAAAAAGAAAAGGAAAAAGAATAATATATGAATAACATGAAATGAGGTATAACACAAATTTTTTTAAAAAAACATAATACCCACCATCTGGCGTGGGAAGTTAGAAGTACAACGTTCGTGATTTGCGTAAAATTTTAATTTAAGACTAAGGAGTCAAAAAAAATAGTAATAGTACGAAAATGCCATTACGTAATAATTAAAATGCCGTGAAACACAATGTTCATTACAAAAAAGTTTGTAGGTGTGGATAAACAATTTTGCTATCATATTTAACCGACATGATGATGTACATCTCGTTTGTCCCTTTGCACAAGCCAGCATTATTATAACAATGGTTATACGCTTCCGCATAAGCACTGGGTCAGAACACATACTTACATGACATCAAATATACACGGTTGCTTACTGTAAAACATAACACCCACCATTTGGCGTGGGAAGTTAGAAGTATATTGTTCCTCATTTACGTAGATATTACGTTAAAACTGAGAAGTCAAATATATAAAAGTAGTAATAGTACAAAAATGCCACTAAGTAACAATTCAAATGCCATTAAAAAATATTCATTAAGGTTTGAAGGTGTAGACTAACAATTTTGTTATCATATTTAACGACGCGATAATGTACATATCATTCGTCCCATTTGGACAGGCTATCATGTTTTATAACACTGGCTGTACGTTTCCACATAAGCACTGGGTCAGAACCCATACATACAGTCACAGGTTGATAAAACAGTAATAAAATTGCCAAGCAACCGGTTATGAATACTATTAAAAATAACTTGATTTTACATAACTTATAGTAGCATATCTTGCAAAACCAGTAATATTAAGTCTTCACGTGACACATGTGACATGGAGGGCGTTCCAAGCCCTGTCACACCGAGGTCTGCTGAACAGGTGCATGTAAACTGCGGCCTCAGCTTATGTGATCGCTCTATGCTTGTTGATATCAGTGCCTGCCAATTTTAATTGTATGTTACAGGTATGTTCCTACCAACTGTTATGTTCATACGCAGGTGTAGTTGTGATTTCCTGTTTTATACTCTCTGATCGTTGTGTGAAATTTTTAACTTCTGGCACTGAGGATGAAGTGACCGAAAATCGATTTTGCGGATAATAAAACAAAAAAATACGACCAATGCTGTTTCTCCTTCCAATTGTATCCACTATTTGGTCGTGGTGCACAGAACACTCCATGGAGTCGCCAATCAACTCTCTGTGTGTCGATTTCATGCGTCTTTGTTGTTCCGCAGTGATTGCTTTTACTATTGTTCGGGTTCTTGTGCAAGTGTGTTTACGTGGAACCGTGTGTAGCTTCTGTGGTTTCCACTGAGCAGATAAATGCTGCCTGCGTAGTGGAGCAGTCAGTAGGTCGGTTGAAATAGAGCAGCGAGTGTCTCGGGTGGAAGGGAATTGATTAGGCTGTTGGTTGGTTCTTCAGCCGTCCCTAGGTCGTGTTGCCACCCGATCGTTCAGTGTTACGGTTGGCTGCCTGTCTCACCTAAACTACTGTTAGAGTTTCCTCTCCAGCCCGACCTTTGGAACACTTCCGAGCACCACTGTTTGTTGTTTGTGAGTGTCGTTTTAATTGGTCGCAGGTGCTGTGCCAGACCTTCAGCCGTGTATTAATATTGTCTGTTTTATGTTTAGTATATGGCCTTCAGCCGAACATCATGTCAAGTGTTTTAAGATTAGGCCTCCAGCCGTGTTTTATTTAAAATTCTTGTTGCTCTGTATTTAGGCCTCCACCAGGGTTTGTTTCAAAATATGTGGCTTTAATATGTAAATCCTTGTCTGTAAGGTTTCTCGGTAATTAACTGGAATTTTTTAAAAGGCCTTCAGCCGTGTTTTGTAAATGTTAATCTTAAAGAGGTCTTTAATTATTCTTGAGTAATTGTTTGAGCTTTCAACCGAAGAATTAATTTGAATTTATCTTAATATGGCCTTTAGCCGAAATTCGTAAATGCTTGGCCTTTAAAGAATTTCCTTACCTGATCTAAAATACAGGGCTATTACAAATGATTGAAGCGATTTCATAAATTCACTGTAGCTCCATTCATTGACATATGGTCACGACACACTACAGATACGTAGAAAAACTCATAAAGTTTTGTTCGGCTGAAGCCGCACTTCAGGTTTCTGCCGCCAGAGCGCTCGAGAGCGCAGTGAGACAAAATGGCGACAGGAGCCGAGAAAGCGTATGTCGTGCTTGAAATGCACTCACATCAGTCAGTCATAACAGTGCAACGACACTGCAGGACGAAGTTCAACAAAGATCCACCGACTGCTAACTCCATTCGGCGATGGTATGCGCAGTTTAAAGCTTCTGGATGCCTCTGTAAGGGGAAATCGACGGGTCGGCCTGCAGTGAGCGAAGAAACGGTTGAACGCGTGCGGGCTAGTTTCACGCGTAGCCCGCGGAAGTCGACGAATAAAGCGAGCAGGGAGCTAAACGTACCACAGCCGACGGTTTGGAAAATCTTACGGAAAAGGCTAAAGCAGAAGCCTTACCGTTTACAATTGCTACAAGCCCTGACACCCGATGACAAAGTCAAACACTTTGAATTTTCGGCGCGGTTGCAACAGCTCATGGAAGAGGATGCGTTCAGTGCGAAACTTGTTTTCAGTGATGAAGCAACATTTTTTCTTAATGGTGAAGTGAACAGACACAATGTGCGAATCTGGGCGGTAGAGAATCCTCACGCATTCGTGCAGCAAATTCGCAATTCACCAAAAGTTAACGTGTTTTGTGCAATCTCACGGTTTAAAGTTTACGGCCCCTTTTTCTTCTGCGAAAAAAAAACGTTACAGGACACGTGTATCTGGACATGCTGGAAAATTGGCTCATGCCACAACTGGAGACCGACAGCGCCGACTTCATGTTTCAACAGGATGGTGCTCCACCGCACTTCCATCATGATGTTCGGCATTTCTTAAACAGGAGATTGGAAAACCGATGGATCGGTCGTGGTGGAGATCGTGATCAGCAATTCATGTCATGGCCTCCACGCTCTCCCGACTTAACCCCGTGCGATTTCTTTCTGTGGGGTTATGTGAAAGATTCAGTGTTTAAACCTCCTCTACCGAGAAACGTGCCAGAACTGCGAGCTCGCATCAACGATGCTTTCGAACTCATTGATGGGGACATGCTGCGCCGAGTGTGGGAGGAACTTGATTATCGGCTTGATGTCTGCCGAATCACTAAAGGGGCACATATCGAACATTTGTGAATGCCTAAAAAAACTTTTTGAGTTTTTGTTTGTGTGTGCAAAACATTGTGAAAATATCTCAAATAATAAAGTTATTGTAGAGCTGTGAAATCGCTTCAATCATTTGTAATAACCCTGTATCGTCTCGACCTTTAGCCGAGAAGATATTGCAATTTTTACTAAAGTAAGTCCTTCAGCTGTTACTCTAAATCCTGGTGTTTTAGAAGGAATCTTTTAAACTTGGAGAAGTTACTTGGGCCCTCAGCCGTGAATTGATCTTTTTTAAAGAGAAAACTGTGCATTGGTTTCGAGGAATGAAGTTGTGTGTTCTTGTATAACTAACAGTAAATCATGTCGGCCCCTTTCCACAACCTGATCCGTTCTGTCCTGCGAAACCACATTTCACAGACAGTAATCATCCAGAAGGAAACAGAGGAGGTAAGACGGTATCGCTTATAAAAATCAAAAATGGTTCAAATGGCTCTGAGCACTATGGGACTTAACATCTATGGTCATCAGTCCCTAGAACTTAGAACTACGTAAACCTAACTAACCTAAGGACAGCACACAACACCCAGCCATCACGAGGCAGAGAAAATCCCTGACCCCGCCGGGAATCGAACCCGGGCGTGGGCAGCAAGAACGCTACCGCACGACCACGAGATGCGGGCTTATAAAAATCCCCCAGCTATATTACGGCTATTTAAATAGAACATACTGTTGAAATACGTCAGCGCTAGTTGTAAATCTTTCCGTTACCAGTTCAATAGCATCCAACAGATCGGCCAACAGAACATCTAGCGACATCGGTCATAAATTTCGGTCATAAATTTGAGCAACTGCTTGCATTTAAAAAGTAACGAGGAAATGTGACTATGTGAGTCAGTCCGCACGGGATAGCCGCGCGCGGTCTAGGGCGTCTTGCCACGGTTCGCTCGGCTTCCCCCGTCGGAGGTTCGAGTCCTCCCTCGGGCATGGGTGTGTGTGTTGTCCTTACCCTAAGTTAGTTTAAGTTAGATTAAGTAGTGCGTATGCTTAGGGACCGATGACCTCAGCTGTTTCTTAGGAACTTACCACCACCGCCGATGTGAATCAATGCTCGTGTAGTTTCCGAATCGGAATATAATAGGAGGGCGGTTCAGAAAGTAACCTTCGATTGGTCACAGTGCGGGTTGTGGGGGGAGTAGCGACGCCATCTGTGCGTTCACGCACTCAACAGGTCAGTCGGCATCAAGCCGTGGTCGAGTGAACGTCGTACCTGCGCTAGTTTAGTTTTTGTGGCAGTTTGAAATGTGTGCTGCAATAGAAAACCCCGCCAAATGTGAAGTGCGTGCTGTCATAAGGTTTTTTACAGCCAAAGGATATTCTGCAGCAGCTATTCATCGTGAGCTTTGTGCCGTGTACAGACCAAGAGTTATGAGTGAAGGAGTTGTCCGTGAATGGGTACGTTTATTTAAAAGTGGACGAGAAAACGTTCATGATGAAGAGAGGAGTGGTAGACCATCATTGGTGACTGACGAACTCGTTGAGACAGTCGATGCAAAAGTTCGTGAAAATCGACGTTTCTCAATGTCGGAGTTGTCTACTGGTTTTCCACAGATTTCTAAGACTCTATTGTACGAGATAGTGACAGCAAGATTGGGTTACCGTAAGTTCTGTGCACGATGGGTGCCCAAAATTCTTACCGACCACCACAAAACTCAAAGAATGGCCTCTGCATTAGACTTTCTGTCACGTTATGAGGACGAAGGAGAACCATTGTTAAACAGAATCGTGACCGCTGACGAAACCTGGATTAAGTACGTGAACCCTGAGACAAAAGAACAATCAAAGATGTGGGCACATTCAAATTCGCCTACCAAACCAAGAAAAGCCTCGCAAAATTTTTCTGCCAGAAAACTGATGGCAACGGTGTTTTGGGATGCCAAAGGGGTGTTGTTGGTTGAATTCATGGAACGTGGTACGACCATTAATCAAGAGGTGTACTGTGAAACAATAAAAAAGTTACGACGGGCTATACAGAACAAACGCCGTGGTATGCTGACTTCCGGTATCGTTTTTTTGCACGATAACGCCCGTCCTCACTCTGCTCGCAGAACAACGGCCCTTCTTGAGTCCTTCAAGTGGGACGTTATCAACCATCCACCTTACAGCCCAGACCTGGCGCCAAGTGATTATCACCTCTTCATGCATTTGAAGAAATGGCTCGGGTCACAGCGGTTTGATGACGACGAAGAGCTCAAAGATGCGGTCACAGGCTGGCTCCAGGCACAAGCGGGTGATTTTTATGCAGAAGGAATTTCAAAGCTTGTGAAGAGATACGATAAGTGCCTCAATCGCTATGGAGACTATGTAGAAAAATAGTGCAAAGATGTAGTTGTAAGATGTATATATTAAAATATTTTTATTTAACTTGGTGTATTTTTTTAAATCAACAGGAGGTTACTTTCTGAACGGCCCTCGTATATCAGTTCATGACATCCAGTCTTACAAATTTCCTTTTTCTGATGGACACACGTCCAGGTCGTCAGCTCTCAAAACTCCGCCATCTCTCTCCCCACATCCACCACTGCTGGCGGCTCACCTCCAACTGCCCAACGCTACGCGCTGTTAACAGCCAACTGCCCAACACTATGTATGTATTATTTCTTGTAGTCTAATTGTACACAATAATAAACTCAGCCTCCAATACAAAATTTGTTTTTGGTAAAATTTTTGATGTTTCCTGGAGACCTGGAGCTAATATAGGAAATGCTGTGAAGGGATTTGGGTCTACGGGAATTTTCCCCTTCAATCCTAACAAAATACCATCACACAAATTCCTTCCTTCGTCCACATTCATGAGTAATGAGTCCCACTCTGTTCCCACAAAATCAGATGAAAATCCAGACCCTGCAACACTTTCTAATCGTCCAAGAAGTTCGAAAAGCCAGAGCTCAGTAACATCATTATCATCATTTTCGTCTGTTTTGTGCAACACCTACGAAAACCAGCAGTACCACAAGTGCGGAGGAGAAAGAAAAATTCAGCTTGTCTTCTGACGTCACCAGTTCATCTCAATTCTACGAGAGGGAAGTGAGTTGCATTTTGAAAACTCCCAAAGACAGAAGATCAAGGGATGCAGACATGCGCTGGATGTTCAAGGGAAACATTCAAATCGAGAAAAGAATTCGCCTTTATCACCACCTGAAGAGGACTTGTAGGAATAAAATACAGCTTGTGGTTTCTGCAACATCAAATATTACGACAGTAGCCTTGTGAAGAAAGAGGAATGGATCAGGTGTGATAAGTGCATGAACTTTATACGGTGGCAGATGGTCGTAAACGATTCCGCTGTGGGAAATTTCTGTAAAAACTACTGAAACAGAATGAGATTTTTCACTCTGTAGCGGAGTGTGCGCTGATATGAAACTTGCTGTCAGATTAAAACTGTGTGCCGAACCGAGACTTGATTTCGAGATCTTTGCCTTTAGCGGGCACGTGCTCTACAATCTTAGCTACCCAAGCACGACTCACCCCCCGTCCTCACAGCTTTACTTCTGCCAGTACCTCGTCTCCAACTTTCCGAACTTCACAGAAGCTCTCCTGTGAACCTTGCAGAACTAGCACTCCTGGAACAAAGGATATTGCAGACACATGGCTTAACCACAGCCTGGGGGATGTTTCCAGAATGAGATTTTCACTCTGCAGCGGAGTGTACTGGCAGAAGTAAAGCTGTGAGGACGGGTCGTGAGTCGTGTTTGGGTAGCTCAGATGGTAGAGCACTTGCCCGCAAAAGGAAAAAGTCTCGAGTTCGATTCTCCGTCCGTCACGCAGTTTTAATCTGCAAGGAAGTGGCAACTACTGAAACAGTTAAAAAGTGTAATCTTCCATACTGTATATCGTGCAAAAATTGGAGATTGATCCTCAATAATGAAAGGTATGAGATCATCCACATGAGTGGTAAAAGGAATCCAGTAAACTTGTATTAGATGATAAATCAGTTAAAACTAATGGCTGTTAATTCAACTAAATATCTAGGAATTACCATTAGGTACAACTTACATTGGAATGAACACATAGAAAATGTTGACGGAAAGGCAAACCAAAGACTGCTTTTTATTTGTAGAACGCTTAGAAAATGTAACAAATCTACTAAGGAGACTGCCTACACTACGCTTGTCCGTCCGCTTTTTAGAATACTGCTGCGCGGTATGGGTTCCTTACCAGATAGGACTGACGGAGTACACCGGAATAGTTCGGAGAAGGGCAGCACGGTTTGTATTATCGAGAAATGAGGGAGAGAGTGTGTCACAGCCATGATACAGGATTTCGGGTGGTCATCATTAAAACAAAGGCGTTTTTCATTGCGGCAGAATCTTCTCACAAAATTTCAATCGCCAAGTTTCTTCTCAAAATGCGAAAATATTTTGTTGACACCGACCTACATAGGAAGAAACGATAATCATAATAAAGTAAGGGAAATCGGAGCTTGCACAGGAAGATTTAGGTATTTTTTCTCGCGCGCTGTTAGGGAGTGAAATAATAGAGAATTATTGTGTACGTGATTCGATGAACCAGGCGCTAAAATTTGCAGGTAGCCATTTGCAGAGTAGCCATGTAGATGTAGATGTAGAACTGTATTATAGTTTACAATGAATCTCGTAGCCCTATTTACGTTCCAAATAGCGCCACAGATTTTTAATCTTTCGTTGTTTGAGTATTTTAAATTTTGCTTTTTACAGTGAAGCAGAATAGAAGCCGTGTCCTGACGTCACACTTGATCCCCCACCCCCACCCCCCACCCCTCCGCCACACCATAACGCCAGCGAATGTTTTGCACGCCGCTTCTTTCGTGGATGAATTACATTTACTCAAGAGTGCAATAATGAATCTGTTTTTTTTTTCAGTGATTTTACGTCAGGAAGCTCCGTACACGTACTGCCAGGTATTTAACGTGTGTGACTGTTTCCAGTGATGGTTCTGCAACCGTGTAATCACACAATAGCGGTCATTTCCGTGTCTCCACGCTCAATACGACGGTGAGGAAAATGAAATTAAAGTGGTCAGCACATGCATACATTGGCTTGTACCGATAGCACCAGACTATTTTCAAACAACATTAATTTAATACGCACGTGCAAACTTCAGGTGCGAAATAATCGTCTTGGTAGGGTTGGAAACGACTCTTTGGTATTCTGTTTGCGATTTATATTTGGGCTTTTAAACTCTGTCCTTTATACACTCCTGGAAATTGAAATAAGAACACCCTGAATTCATTGTCCCAGGAAGGGGAAACTTCATTGACACATTCCTGGGGTCAGATACATCACATGATCACATTGACAGAACCACAGGCACATAGACACAGGCAACAGAGCATGCACAATGTCGGCACTAGTACAGTGTATATCCACGTTTCGCAGCAATGCAGGCTGCTATTCTCCCATGGAGACGATCGTAGAGATGCTGGATGTAGTCCTGTGGAACGGCTTGCCATGCCATTTCCACCTGGCGCCTCAGTTGGACCAGCGTTCGAGCTGGACGTGCAGACCGCGTGAGACGACGCTTCATCCAGTCCCAAACATGCTCAATGGGGGACAGATCCGGAGATCTTGCTGGCCAGGGTAGTTGACTTACACCTTCTAGAGCACGTTGGGTGGCACGGGATACATGCGGACGTGCATTGTCCTGTTGGAACAGCAAGTTCCATTGCCGGTCTAGGAATGGTAGAACGATGGGTTCGATGACGGTTTGGATGTACCGTGCACTATTCAGTGTCCCCTCGACGATCACCAGTGGTGTACGGCCAGTGTAGGAGATCGCTCCCCACACCATGATGCCGGGTGTTGGCCCTGTGTGCCTCGGTCGTACGCAGTCCTGATTGTGGCGCTCACCTGCACGGCGCCAAACACGCATACGACCATCATTGGCACCAAGGCAGAAGCGACTCTCATCGCTGAAGACGACACGTCTCCATTCGTCCCTCCATTCACGCCTGTCGCGACACCACTGGAGGCGGGCTGCACGATGTTGGGGCGTGAGCGGAAGACGGCCTAACGGTGTGCGGGACCGTAGCCCAGCTTCATGGAGACGGTTGCGAATGGTCCTCGCCGATACCCCAGGAACAACAGTGTCCCTAATTTGCTGGGAAGTGGCGGTGCGGTCCCCTACGGCACTGCGTAGGACCCTACGGTCTTGGCGTGCATCCGTGCGTCGCTGCGGTCCGGTCCCAGGTCGACGGGCACGTGCACCTTCCGCCGACCACTGGCGACAACATCGATGTACTGTGGAGACCTCACGCCCCACGTGTTGAGCAATTCGGCGGTACGTCCACCCGGCCTCCCGCATGCCCACTATACGCCCTCGCTCAAAGTCCGTCAACTGCACATACGGTTCACGTCCACGCTGTCGCGGCTTGCTACCAGTGTTAAAGACTGCGATGGAGCTCCGTATGCCACGGCAAACTGGCTGACACTGACGGCGGCGGTGCACAAATGCCGCGCAGCTAGCGCCATTCGACGGCCAACACCGCGGTTCCTGGTGTGTCCGCTGTGCCGTGCGTGTGATCATTGCTTGTACAGCCCTCTCGCAGTGTCCGGAGCAAGTATGGTGGGTCTGACACACCGGTGTCAATGTGTTCTTTTTTCTATTTCCAGGAGTGTATTTACGCGAGTGCTCTGCAATTCACAGTCAAGCATTTGGCACAGGGCTCACAGAACCGCATCAAGCATTTCTGTACTGCTCCGCTCTTGAATATCACGAGAGAAAAATGAGCATCTAAACCTTTGCGTGCGAAGTCTGATTTAGCTTATTTCATTACGGCGTTTATTTGTCCCTATGTAGTGGCAGTCAAGAAAATGTTTTCGTATTCAAAGAATGAAGTTGGTTACTGAAATTTCGTCAAAAGATCTCGCCCGCAACGAATAACGCCTTTGTTTTAGTCATTGACATCCCAACTCGAGGAACACATCGTGACACACTTTTATTTTACGATAGCACCAAAATAGCAGCCTTTCTTTGAACTTTTTGGGTGCCCTCCGTCAATCGCATATGGTAACGATTCCACACCGCACAGCAGTAGTCTAGCAGAGGACGGATAACGGTAGTGTAGGCAGTACCTTTAGAAGATTTCTCGGACCTTGCAAGTGTTCTGACAATTATACGCACTCTTTGGCTAGCTTTCAACATTTTCTATGTGACAGTTCCAATTCAAGCTGTTTCTGTTTCTAATCCTAAGGTATTTATTTGAATCTACAACCTTCAAACTACGATCGCAGGTTCGAATCCTGCCTCGGGCATGGATGTGTGTGATGTCCTTAGGTTAGTTAGGTTTAAGTAGTTCTAAGTTCTAAGGGACTGACGACCTCAGAAGTTAAGTCCCATAGTGCTCAGAGCCATTTTACAACCTTCAAATTTCTCTTATTTATCATCTAACCGAATTCTGACCAATTTGTTATTTATTTTTTAGTACTCATGTGGAAGACCTCGTAATTTTTGTTATTCACAGCTTACTCGTTTTTCTCACAATACAGAGGTCTTGTTTAAATAATTATCCAATTTCAGAATGAGATTTTCACTCTGCAGCGGAGTGTGCGCTGATATGAAACTTGCTGGCAGATTAAAACTGTGTGCCCGACCGAGACTCGAACTCTGGACCTTTGCCTTTCGCGGGCAAAGGTCCAGAGTTCGAGTCTCGGTCGGGCACACAGTTTTAATCTGCCAGCAAGTTTCAATTACGCAATTTGTTTTCTTCTTTTGACGACTTTGCTAGACGGTAAATAACAGCATCATCAGGAATAAATCTAAGTGGTGTGCTCATCATGTCTCCCAATTCGTTTACGTAGATTAGAAACAGCAGAGGGCCTACAAAAGTTCCCTGGGGAATGCCAGATAGCACTTCCGTTTCACACTGTGGCTTCCCGTCAATTAGTACGAAGAGTGACCTTTCTGACAGGAAATCACGGATGCAGTAACAGAATTGAGACGATGCTCCAGAGGTACGCAATTAAAAGTCCTCCGGAAATCTGAGAATATGGAACAAACTAGAGATCCCCTGTTGGTGGCATGTAGTGTGAATACTGGCGCATTTAAGTTCCGCTAGAACGATATTTTCTAAATCGGTGATGACTGATAAACACATTGCATTTTTTATCCCAATTCCGTACCCAAACGCCGGCTGCTGTGGCCGAGCGGTTCTAACCGCTACAGCCTGGAACCGCGGGACTGCTTCGGTCGCAGGTTCGAATCCTGCCTCGGGCATGGGTGTGTGTGATGTCCTTAGGTTAGTTAAGTTTAAGTAGTTCTAAGTTCTAGGGGACTTATGACCTAAGATGTTGAGTCCCATAGTGCTCAGAGTCATTTGAACCATTTTTTTCTCTCATTTAAGTACATGGCCGAAAGAGTCAGCCTACAGGAATTGCATTCCATTACCGTCCCCCACATGTTTCTCAACGTATGGTTTTTCATATTTTACTCAGTGTTAGTGC
Source organism: Schistocerca serialis cubense (assembly GCF_023864345.2). Lineage (NCBI taxonomy): Eukaryota > Metazoa > Arthropoda > Insecta > Orthoptera > Acrididae > Schistocerca > Schistocerca serialis. The sequence continues at coordinate 145,451,776 of NC_064648.1, forward strand.
TTACCTTTCCCAATTTACATCTTTTTCATTTAGATCGATTTGAAAATGGCTTAGTGCCTAAACGTGTAAGGAAGAATTGTGGTCAAGACAAAAGTTTTATAATATCTGCAGAACATGAGCGCCACGTGTTAACAAAGCTTTCATGCACTATTTACCCACTCAAGAACGTAGTTTTGAGAAGATGCCACCGCTTCTTCGAAGTTGGCGATACGCTTTATCTAAAACCAATGAGATAAAAAATAAAAAAAAACAAAAAGGCCACATTGTGAAAAATGGATTCGGAGAAATAGCTCTATGAAGGTTTAAAAGATGGCTTGGAATGTGGAAGAAACCAACGTAAAGTGAAATCAGCTATACGTAGTTTTCGATACTAATTTCAAGTGCACCAAAGAAGCCACAATTGGCCAAAACTCTACTCCGTATTGGCAGTTTAGTTCACTAACGCTTGGGGTGAAATGGGTAGTCCTGTAAGAGTGTCACGCCGAAAATTTTTAGAAAATCAGACAAGGATTAATTTTTTTAAATTAAATGATTTTATTGTTTTTCGCAATATCCCCCGTCTGCAGCATACATTTTTGCATTCGATGAAACCGGTCCTTAAGGCACTAATGCTACTCTTATTGAGACACTTCAGAAATCAGGTTTTTATAACGATCCGCTACTTCATCTGATAACGAAAAAGCGGTTCCGCGCATTTTATCTTTAATTTTTGGAAACAAAAAGTAACCACAATGTGCTACGTCAGGGCTGTAACCATTAGGGCATCCACATACTCAGTTTTCACGGGGAAAATTATTTTCTTTTTCACGAACTTTTTCAAACATTTGCGGTTAACAGGCATTCGTGTACCATTAGACAGTTACGATACATCTACATTGCTTTTTTTTTTTTTTTTTTTTTTATATATATATATATATAGCAACTGCCTTCTCTTACCAGCACTGCGAATTCGAAGGACTTTAATAAGCTTAGGTTCTATACGAAACACACTTTCAGCCGACTGATTTTTGTTTCACGATCGAAACAATCAATCCAAGATTGATCACCAGGAACGATATTCCAAATCATTTCTGAAGCGCCGCCTAGAAATTTTTTCAGACTTTTTCTGCAGCAACCGCGTTGTTGTTTTTGATTGGCAGTCGGTTTACGTGAAATCCATGGACAGTAAAGTTTTCTCACGTCTAACTGTTGATGTAAAATGTTTCGGGCTCGACTCATACCAACACCCAATGTCGTCCGCATAAATTGAAGCACTGCTCGAACAGCAGTTCTTGCGCGTTCCTCAAGAAATTCATCACTAAGAAAAAAAGGAATCTCTTTTGAATTCAGTGTACCAGTTATATATTGTTGATCCAGATGGGACTTCTTCGCTAAATGTATTTCTAAGCCGGTCTTAATATTCTGTAAGGGTTATTGACGATTAAAAATCGGAAATATCTCTGGTCAAATTCATTCAAATTCATTTATGCTAAAAGGCAGAAAATATTTTACAGCCAGCAGCGCTTCTTTTGGGAAGTGTGTCGTACTGCTTTAGCAACTGCTACAAACAAACAGACAGCCTTCCACAAGCCACCTGCGTGAGGTGAGTGCTCGGAGAATACTTATTGAAGTGTTGGCAGAAGAGCCAACACCGTGTTGCTAGAGGAGGCCGAAATGCACGCTTTTAAGCTCACGCAGGCTGGCGTGAGGTCTGGAACAGGTCAGAGAAATAAGACTAGCAAAACAGGAGGTAACTGGTAGAATACTTAACTTTAATCCAGAAGTGGTGTACATCGGTCTGACGGTACAGGCATCACAAGTTAAATATCTATTGATAATGGCGCCTTGCTAGGTCGTAGCAAATGACGTAGCTGAAGGCTACGTTGAGAAACATGTGCGGGACGGTAATGGAATGCAATATGAACACAGCAGAACCCAAATGTTTTTGATACACGGTAGAGCTTTGAAGTTACTTTCATGAAACTTAAGTGCAAATTGGCTATTAAACTAACTCCGCTAGGTGGAGCTGACACACTAACATGGCATAGTCTTGCAACAAATAAGTTTACATTCAAAAATAAGAAGCAAAGTAACTTGTAATGTTCATGTTGCAATTCCACAAGTAAAAATTACGCAGGTATGCTTCTAGGACTGTAAAATGTACTTTTGGAATCGCGAAAGTAATATGCGATCGTTCCAATACTATGTTAGCACCATCTAGCAGAGCTGCTTTCCTTTTTCTTATTTGATTTCAGGCAGAGCCCTATTCACCAGATACAAATATTGCACATAATGATGCAAACAGGTCATTGGTCTGATATCAACACAAAATATGAAGCACAGCTAAACGAGATAAAGTGTCAACAGAGCACATTAGCCTTACTGCACCGTTACAACTAAAGGAACGAAATTTCAGCATAAAATCCAGTTACACCACGAAGATGACGTGCTACAGACTCGAAATTTAACCGACAGGAAGAAGACGCCGTGATATGCAAATGATTAGCTTTTCAGAGCATTCACACGAGGTTGGCGCTGGTGGCGACACCTACAGCGTGCTGACGTGAGGAAAGTTTCCAAACGATTTCTCATACACAAACAGCAGTTGACCGGCGTTGCCTGGTGAAACGTTGTTGTGATGCCTCGTGTAAGGAGGAGAAATGCGTACCATCACGTGTCCGACTTTGATAAAGGTCGGATTGTAGCCTATCGCAATTGCGGTTTATCGTATCGCGACATTACTGCTCGCGTTGGTCGAAATCCAATGACTGTTAGCAGAATATGGAATCGGTGGGTTCAGGAGGGTAATACGGAACGCCGTGCTGGATCCCAACGGCCTCGTATCACTAGCAGTCGAGATGACAGGCATCTTATCCACATGGGTGTAACGGATCGTGCAGCCACGTCTCGATCCCTGAGTCAACAGATGGGGACGTTTGCAAGACAACAACCATCTGCACGAACAGTTGGACGACGTTTGCAGCAGCATGGACTATGAGCTGCGGTTACCCTTGACGCTGCGTCACAGACAGGAGCGCCTGCGATGGTGTACTCAACGACGAACCTGTGTGGACGAATGGCAAAACATTTTTTTGGATAAATCCGGGTTCTGTTTACAGCATCTTGATGGTCGCATCCGTGTTTGGTGACATCGCGGTGAACGGACATTGGAAGCGTGTATTCGTCATCTCCATATTGGCGTATCACCCGGCGTGTTGGTATGGGTTACACGTCTCGGTCACCTCTTGTTCGCATTAACGGCACTTTCAACAGTGGACGTTACATTTCAGATGTGTTACGACTCGTGGCTCTACCCTTCATTCGATCCCTGCGAAACCCTACATTTCAGCAAGATACTGCACGACCGCATTTTGCAGGTCCTGTACGGGCCTTTCTGGATACAGAAAATGTTCGACTGCTGCCCTGGCCAGCACATTCTCCAGATCCTTCACCAATTGAAAACGTCTGGTCAATGGTGGCCGAGCAAGTGGCTCTTCACAATACGCCAGTCACTACTCTTGATAATCTGTGGTATCGTGTTGAAGCAGCATGGGCAGCTGTACCTGTACACGCCATCCAAGCTCTGTTTGAGTCAATGCTCAGGTGTATCAAGGCCGTTATTTTGCGGCCAGAGGTGGTTGTTCTGGGTACTGATTTCTCAGGATGTATGCACCCAAATTGCGTGAAAATGCAAATCACATGTCAGTTCTAGTATAATATATTTGTCCAATGAATACCCGTGTATCATCTGCATTTCTTCTTGGTATGGCAATTTTAAGGGCCAGTAGTGTATATAAATACATACATAATGAAACAATAAAGTTATTCCCAAATTTTATTATTCCGCTTGTAATGGTACTTTAATTACGTAAACTTTACGGCAGCTCACCTGAACCTTTCGATACCAGCAATATTCTACTGTGTTTCTGTAGTTAACATATTTCTGAGATAACATTCAGATTTGATTTCATTAATGTAGAGGTACTTTGATACATCGATTTGTTTATGTTGCAATGATATTAATCTTATGTGTATTCTTTCTTTTGTCACTATGATCTTTGTCGTACTTTTAACTCTGACATTTGGGCGCGTAAGCGGTTAGCAGTTAGTTAGAGAGTCGGACCTTGAGAAGGTCAAGTCTTGGACGTCATGTTGAATGAAGTGTAACTGCTGATTAGCTGATTTTTTTTTTTTACATCACCATTGTGCTAATTTTCAAAGGTTTAATCTTCAAGAATGGTTTGTGAAACACATCTATAAAACTTTTGAATATAGCAGAATAAAACCTAGGCCTCTTTGCATCCGAGCTTGGAATCATCACCACCTAGATTTTAGACGATTGAGCCATGATTTTACAACGAGACCAGCGTGGGAAACACGGAAAGATGAGCGCCTAGTTTTTTCATTATTACATGAAATGACTTTATTAACTGTGCTCTAATGACACCTGCCACATAATATAACTTTGTTGTTGCCCGAAAATGCAGTATTTAGCAGCGTGAGCAACACCACAATCATTATTAAATTTCGACCTTTGTTGTGGTAGGGTTGTTAGACCCTCCTGCCTCGTTTCTAATTTCAGCTGTTGTCCACAATAAGCAAAGTCTTTCATGAAAAATTTGAGAGGAGCGAAGATTACAATACACTTTCCAGTCTACTTAGCTTTTCGTGTAGAGTTAGCTGCAGTTCTTATTGTCTAGGAGTCTGATTCTTTAAGCTGAAATTCTCACATTTTATGTCCTCATCGTTGAATTGGCCTAAACAAATTTGGAGATGGTTGTAGGAGAATTTTTGTTGTTACGTTAATATATTTTGTTACATTTTAGTATATCGTACAGTCTTTTGATTTTTCACGTTAACAAAGCCGAAATTACATTGTTCGCACAAAATACAAAAATACGTTGGATCACATCAGAGGCATGCTTACTACTACTTGACTCTGCGGTAATAACCATACTCCAAAGGGTTTACAGTTTTTCTTGACAAATGAATTTCGATTAATTTTGATTATTATTTCATAAATGAGTCCAGAAGTAAACATAGTAAATAGTACTAGATTTCGTAATTAATAACAGAAATTTTAAGTATGTCAGATAATGGGTAATTTCAAATGTTTCTAAAAAATAATTTTAACTGAACAATCAGAGCTAGTACTTATCGATTGTAACATCGAAAACAAAGTAATTATTTTTCATAAATTTTAGCTTAAAATATAAAATTATATGAAAGTTTTCATAAAAGCAGGTGAGACTAATCTGACCTGTCCAAAATTCGAGAAATAATACTGGTATCGACAACTGCTGTTGAGGAAATGTAATGCTAGAGGACAATGTCCCTTTACAGCAGATAATTTTGTTGCATGTCAGTGCTGATACGAGTAAGCAGCAAGTGAGATGGGATATTGAAGCAAGCATGATGGTTTTTTAAGAAAACGCTACTCTTTTTTAACGGCATTTAAAAAGTATTGAAAAAAACGAGTACCCAAGTAATGTGACGGTACATTCTTCATAAATCTATCTGAGAAATGCCGTGAGAGTGAAAGTTAAGGCAACCGTAATCGGCTATTGCGATGTAAAAACCGCCAAATGGTGCTCCCGTGCCAGGCGGTGTTGTTATAATTACGCAAGGAGGAAGGTATAACGGAGCCGTTTGTATCGCAACCAGCAAACCGCACTATTCTTTAAAGAATATATAAAACTGCTTCAAACGTCTGATTTCTTTACAAATGTGTTAATGTGTTTGCTATTTGCCTTTAAGCCTGTGAGACAAGAAAGGTTTAGGAAAGGTTTGAAAACACGCTTAAAGGTTCAAATGGCTCTGAGCACTATGGGACTTAACATCTGAGGTCATCAGTACCCTAGACTTAGAACTACTTAAACTTAACTAACATAAGGACATCACACACATGCATGCCCGAGGCAGGACTCGAACCTGCGGCCGCAGCGGTCGCGCGGTTTCAGACTGAAGCGCCTAGAACCCCTCGGCCACACGGGCTCGCTTTGGTTTATCAGCCGTCGGTCGACTATGAAATCGAAGTTTTCTCACCTCCAGCTTAACTGTTATAATAGTTGCAGTGGATCCTGATGCAGTTTGGAATTCCCGTGTGATGGTCTAGATAGATGTCTGCCTATTACACATTACGAACCTCTTCAAAAAATGGTTCAAATGGCTCTGAGCACTATGGGACTCAACATCTTAGGTCATAAGTCCCCTAGAACTTAGAACTACTTAAACCTAACTAACCTAAGGACATCACACACATCCATGCCCGAGGCAGGATTCGAACCTGCGACCGTAGCAGTCCCGCGTTTCCGGACTGCAGCGCCAGAACCGCACGGCCACCGCGGCCGGCGAACCTCTTCAACTGTCGGCGGTCTGTCAGTCAACAGACGAGGTCGGCCTGAACTCTTTTGTGCTGTTCGTGTCCCTTCACGTTTCCACTTCACTATTACATCGAAAACAGTGGACTTAGGGGTGTTCAGGAGTGTGGAAATCTCGCGTACAGACGTATGACAGAAGTGACACCCAATCACCTGACCACGTTCGAAGTCCGTGAGTTCCGCGGAGCGCAGCATTCTGCTCTCTCACAATGTCTAATGATTACTGAGGTCGCTGATTTGAAGTACCTGGCAGTAGATGGCAGCGCTTTGCACCTATTATGAAAAAAGTCTATTTTTGGCCGTGTCCGATGCTTTTGATCATATAGTGTACATTGCGCGTGAGGACCACAAAGATGAGATGTGATAAATTAGGGCTCATTTGGAGGCATGTACAGTCGTTTTTGCCTCGCTCTGTTTGCGACTGGAACAGGAAAGGAAGTGAGAGCTAGGGGTAGTGGGTACCCTCCGCCACGCACCGTACGGTGACCCGCGGAGTATCTATGTATGTGTAGTGCTTGACGTTTTTCAACTTGTCCCGTATGCAGCATAATTCGGTGCCTCTTGAGACACCAAACATGTCTGGTGCCGTGGTTACTAGGAGCAGACACCATACAAGAACCAAATATTTGCCGGTTTTCGAATTCACTCAGCTCCGATACAACGCAATCCCGAATACAGAGATCACTGTTGTGACCGCGACTGAAACTTGCAACGCATTGAGGACATTGCGCAGGTGTCCCCCGTGGTATCAAGCAAGAACGCCACCTACAGATGTGAGTTAGGTCTGCGTTTACATTGAAGCACGCATTTCTCGCGCTGTTTGCACGTTGTTTACCATCCCCTGCAGTTCTATCAGTGCGCTTTATCATATCTCCCATCACAGTTTCGTCGGCTCGTACTTCTCCCTCCTATAATACTGTTCACTTCAGTAACTGCTACACCAAGAAGAAATGCAGATGATAAACGGGTATTCCTTGCACAAATATATTATACTAGAACTGACATGTGATTTCATTTTCACGCAATCTGGGTGCATAGATCTTGACAATTCAGTACCGTAATAACGGCCTTGATACGCCTGGGCATTGAGTCAAAGAGAGCTTGGATGGAGTGTACAGGTAGAGCTACCCATGCAGCTTCAACACGATACCACAGTTCATCAAGAGTAGTGACTGGCGTATTGTGACGAGCCAGTTGCTCGGCCACCATTGACCAGACGTTTTCAGTTGGTGAGAGATCTGGAGAATGTGCTGACCAGGGCAGTAGTCGAACATTTTCTGTATCCAGAAAGGTCCGTACAGGACCTGCAACATGCGGTCGTGCATTATCCTGCTGAAATGTAGGGTTTCGCAGGGATCGAATGAAGGGTAGAGCCACGGGTCGTAACACATCTGAAATGTAACGTCCACTGTTCAAAGTGCCGTCAATGTGAACAAGAGGTGACCGAGACGTGTAACCAATGGCACCCCATACCATCACGTCGGCTGATACGCCAGTATGGCGATGACGAATACACGCTTCCAACGTGGTTCACCGCGATGTCGTCAAACACGGATACTACCATCCTGATGCTGTAAACAGAACGTGGATTCATCCGAAAAAATGTTTTGCCATTCATGCACCCAAGTTCGTACACCATCGCAGGCGCTCCTGTCTGTGATGCAGCGTCAAGGGTAACCGAGCTGATAGTCCGTTCTGCTGCAAACGTCACGCTACTGACCATTAAAATTGCTACACCAATAAAAAATGCAGATGATAAACGGGTATTCATTGGACGAATATATTATACTAGAACTGACATGCGATTACATTTTCAAGCGTTTTGGGTGCATAGATCCTGAGAAATCACTACCCAGAACAACCACCTCTGGCCGTAATAACGGCCTCGGTACGCCTGGACACTGAATCAGACAGAACTTGGATGGCGTGTACAGGTACAGCTGCCCGTGCAGCTTCAACACGATACCACAGTTCATCGATAGTAGTTACTGGCGTATGGAGCCAATTGCTCGGCCACCATTGACCAGACGTTTTCAACTGGAGAGAGATCTGGAGAATGTGCTGGCCAGGGCAGCAGTCGAACATTTTCTGTATCCAGGACCTGCAACTTGCGGTCGTAGATTATCCTACTGAAATGTAGGGTTTCGCAGGGATCGAATGAAGGGTAGAGCCACGGGTCGTAACACATCTGAAATGTAACGTCCACTGTTCAAAGTGCCGTCAATGTGAACAAGAGGTGACCGAGACGTGTAACCAATGGCACCCCATGCCATCACGTCGAGTGATACGCCAGTATGGCGATGACGAATACACTCTTCCAATGTGCGATCACTGCGATGTCGCCAAACGCGGATGCGACCATCATGATGCTGTAAACAGAACCTGGATTCATCCAAGAAAATGACGTTTTGTCATTCGTGCACCCAGGTTCGTTGTGGAGTACACCATCTCAGGCGCTCCTGTCTGTGATGCAGCGTCAAGGGTAACTGCAGCCACGGTCTCCGAGCTGATAGTCCGTGCTGCTGCAAACGTCGTCGAAGTGTTCGTGCAGATGGTTGTTGTCTTGCAAACGTCCCCATCTGTTGACTCAGGGATCGAGACGTGGCTGCACGATCCGTTACAGCCATGTGGATAAGATGCCTGTCATCTCGACTGCTAGTGATACGAGGCCGTTGGGATTCAGCACGGCGTTCCGTATTACCCTCCTGAACCCACCGATTCCATATTCTGCTAACAGTCATTGGATCTCGACCAACGCGAGCAGCAATGTCGCCCTACGATAAACCGCAATCGCGATAGGCTACAATCCGACCTTTATCAAAGTCGGGAACCTGATGGTACGTATTTCTCCTCCTTACACGAGGCATCACAACAACGTTTCACCAGGCAACGCCGGTCAACTGCTGTTTGTGTATGAGAAATCTGTTGGAAACTTTCCTCGTGTCAGCACGTTGTAGGTGTCGCCACCGGCGCCAACCTTTTGTGAATGCTCTGAAAAGCTAATCATTTGCATATCGTTGCATCTTCGTCCTGTCGGTTAAATTTCGCGTCTGTAGCACGTCATCTTCGTGGTGTAGCAATATTAATAGCCAGTAGAGTAGTAGTAGTAGTAGGTCTGTTCGGAGAAAGCTGCCGTGCAACGTGTGGGCGTGTAGACATGAGGATCGCTAGCAGTGGCTTCTCTCACCGACAGATGGCCTGACGGGAGTTCGGTGGGTCGAAGGTCAGAGCAGAGGGTATAACTCCGCAGATAAAGGCGACGGAAAGAGAGTCAGGGCACACGAAGATGCGGGAGTGCTCGTAAAAAAATCTGGGGCCCCACAGAGACACAGGAACGCTGGTCAACTCGCTACTCTACTCTGCGAGGGCTGGCTGTGGCGCGTGATGTCATATCCCCGCTATGACGGGTGGGGGAAAGCTGTGAGGTACATTGGAGGGACGCAGTCAGTGTACAGATAAACCCGCCGCGCGTCGCATACTACTAGAATTCTTGAAAGTCTGTTCGGGTTTGCTGCCAGATCCTAAAATCAACTCGATTCGATATTTCGGCGATCCAACTGGTCGCCATCTTCAGGAGAATGCTGCTTCCGCTGATGTGTGCCGCTGTTCTCAGACTTATTATGCCGGTAAATCCTACGAAGCCGGCTGGCCGAAGTGGCCGTGCGGTTCTAGGCGCTGCAGTGTGGAACCGCGAGGCCGCTACGGTCGCAGCTTCGAATCCTGCCTCGGCCATGGATGTGTGTGGTGTCCTTAGGTTAGTTCGGTTTAAGTAGTTCTAAGTTCTAGGGGACTGATGACCTCAGAAGTTGAGTCCCATAGTGCTCAGAGCCATTTGAACCATTTGAACCTACGAAGCCACCTATTTTGTAAGGTGGCTTTAATTTCGCACCTTACAAGCACTCATCCACATATTTTTCCGTGAGCTACAACCACCATTAGATATCATTTGATAGGTTGTAGATCGTATATATGAATATATGAGGGAGACAGACATTGTCACGTACGTCTTGTAAGTAACTGTTAACGCTTATTGCATGAAAGGTGGCGGAGTGTCTGTATTATAAAAACGGCGTAATGAATGATTGCCTGTGGTAGTAGAGGTTGGAACGCCAGTGGAGATGAAACGGCAGGCAGAACTCCAGCTCTGGGTGGAAGGGCCGCACAGGTGATGGTCCTGCTTAAACACAGGAAACAGCAAGACGGACGTCATAGCAACTAAGCACTGGAGCACAATAGAGTCGCAACTGGCCGGTTATGTAGCCCAACCGGAAGGATTGTACTTCGGAAACTACGGAAATATTGGACGCAGGTGAGAGGAACGAAGAAGTGGCACCTCGAAAACTACGCAGGCTGGGTTATTTCCAAGAATTTCTACTCACAAGCGTACCATTGTACGAGTATACGTTTTTCCTCGCAAAGTTTCCGAGCTGGACGACAAAAGACTAAAATATGGTTGGTCGGCGCTCTGAAGAATCTGTAGAGAGGGAGAATATTCCGTGGTTTCTGGAATCTGATACGTTTTCGGAATTACGATGGTGGGGAGCCGAGCCTCGCTGGGAAGCCAGTGCTGGAGAAACGCGGTCTTCCGTTGTGAGCGCCTGTGTGTGGCGGTCCCCCCGATATCAGCTTTTATTGGTACAGACGGACTTGCTGTCTTTGCTCTTCGGAGAGTTTATAGTTACAACACTTAGGCACCGTACTGTTGGGAACCTATACGATTCTGGACTTCACCTCCGGGCTGGAAGTCGTCGTTAAGTACGCAGCGTTCAGTAATTGAGAGCACTTGCTCTGACTATACTTAACGCTGAGACGTTATCTGAACTCCGTCCTTGTGGCTGGGAGTTGGCGTTTCTCGTCTTTAGAACACAGAGAGCAGAAGACAGTATTAGAGTATATTAGTCGGAGGACCACCTTCTGCCGTCCTAGTGGTTGAAAGAGTTTAATTGTGTCTGCAGTTCTTCCATTGTCGCAGACGAGTATGAGAACCATCACTTTGACCCACCGGAAATATATACGGTAATATCGCAAATTGCTTCTGCTTATTAGGGCTTTAAAAGTTAAACACCTGTGATCACGTTAGTTTATTTCTACTGACGTTCCACGCCACAGTAGGTCATCTTTCAAAGTAGTGTCTTGTAGTGTTTGGTACATAGATGATGTCAGTCATTTCGCGTTCTTGAAATTAGATCACGCAGACATCATAAGGGGCAAAGTTGGGCAAATGATTAGTCATTTTACTTAGGAAATGTAAACTTTGTAATATAAAGGTATTTTTAATCTACAATAAACATATAAGCAGGAACAACGTTATTCATTTAGTAGTGTTACTTGCCTTGCCTTAATCATTCATTTTTGTTTAGGTTGTAATTGATATTTTTATGTCCATTAAGATATCCTAAGATCTAGAATGAGATTTTCACTCTGCAGCGGAGTGTGCGCTGATATGAAACTTCCTGGCACATTGAAACTGTGTGCCCGACCGAGACTCGAACTCGGGACCTTTGCCTTTCGCGGCCAAGTGCTCTACCAATTGAGCTACCGAAGCACGACTCACGCCCGGTACTCACAGCTTTACTTCTGCCAGTACCTGGTAGAGCACTTGCCCGCGAAAGGCAAAGGTCCCGAGTTCGAGTCTCGGTCGGGCACACAGATTTAATCTGCCAGGAAGTTTCATCCTAAGATCTGCTTCAAAGGGTAGTCAGACAGGGCGAAATCTTCATTTTAGCGTTTATTATTTTCCGTTGCGCACATTTATTTTTACACCCGCCTGGAATAGCATCATGGAACTTCAATTCTTGGTTGTTTCGCTCATTAGGCCGGAGCATCTTCAGTTGCGGAATTGTGGGTCCTGTTTTGAAGATAAACAATAGAAAGTGGAAAAGAATCGGGCCATTTTCTTTTTAATACCCGTAGAGAAATGCTTGCAGCTCAGTAGCATGAAAAACCGTCGTTCGACCATTATAGGGGTGTTCCGGCGTAACATGAAGCGCCGGCACGTCGGGCTGGAACGTAACAGCAGAAAAGGCTGTGACGCGACGTCGGGCAGCAGTATACACTGATTAGGACCCCACCACGACAGGAGCAGCCCTTACGGGAAGGTAATACCGGGTGATCAAAAAGTCAGTATAAATTTGAAAACTGAATAAATAACGGAATAATGTAGATAGAGAGGTATTTATTGACACACATGCTTGGAATGACATGGGGTTTTATTAGAACCAACAAAATACAAACGCTCAAAAAATGTCCCACAGATGGCGCATCATCTGATCAGAATAGCAATAATTAGCATAACAAAGTAAGACAAAGCAAAGATGATGTTCTTTACAGGAAATGCTCAATATGTCCACCATCATTCCTCGACAATAGCTGCAGTCGAGGAATAATGTTGTGAACAGCACTGTAAAGCATGTCCGGAGTTATGGTGAGGCATTGGCGTCGGATGTTGTCTTTCGGCATCCATAGAGATGGCGGTCGATCACGATACACTTGCGACTTCAGGGAACCCCTAAGCCAATAGTCGCACAGACTGAGGTCTGGGGACCTGGGAGGCCAAGCGTGACGAAAGTGGCGGCTGAGCACACGATTATCACCAAACGACACGCGCAAGAGATCTCTCACGCGTCTAGCAATATGGGGTGTTTTTCTTTTTGGTTCTAAAAAAACCCCATGTCATTCCAAGCATGTGTGTCAATTTTTACATCTCTATCTACATCATTCCGTGGTGTATTAAGTTTTCAAATTTATACTGACTTATTGATCACCCGGTATAAACGCCGCTCCAGCTACCCGCGACCGCATTACAAGACGAGCCGAGATATAAGCGATTTAGCTGTACCTTCTAATGTATATCAATTGCTTCCATATAAATTGCATATATCGAAGGCCATTGATTATTTGCATGTCCCAACGGCCTGTGACAGCTCTTTGTAAAAAGGCAACGTTAAGTATTGGCAATTTAATTTACTGTACTAAACTCCATTGATATGATGTGCTTCAATTGTTGTCTAGCTATCCGAGAAAACAGCTTCCTGGGCACCCTATACAAGGTGCAATCAAGTTCTATGACCTCCGATTTTTTTGACTACTCACCCGAAATCGATGAAACTGGCGTTACTTCTCGACGTAATCGCCCTGCAGACGTACACATTTTTCACAACGCTGACGCCATGATTCCATGACAGCGGCGAAGGCTTCTTTAGGAGTCTGTTTTGACCACTGGAAAATCGCTGAGGCAATAGCAGCACGGCTGGTGAATGTGCGGCCACGGAGAGTGTCTTTCATTGTTGGAAAAAGCCAAAAGTCACTAGGAGCCAGGTCAGGTGAGTAGGGAGCATGAGGAATCACTTCAAAGTTGTTATCACGAAGAGACTGTTGCGTAACGTTAGCTCGATGTGCGGGTGCGATGTCTCGGTGAAACAGCACACGCGCAGCCCTTCCCGGACGTTTTTGTTGCAGTGCAGGAAGAAATTTGTTCTTCACAACACTTTCGTAGGATGCACCTGTTACCGTAGTGCCCTTTGGAACGCAATGGGTAAGGATTACGCTCTCGCTGTCCCAGAACATGGACACCATCATTTTTTCAGCACTGGCGGTTACCCGAAATTTTTTTGGTGGCGGTGAATCTGTGTGCTTCCATTGAGCTGACTGGCGCTTTGTTTCTGGATTGAAAAATGGCATCCACGTCTCATCCATTGTCACAACCGACGAAAAGAAAGTCCCATTCATGCTGTCGTTGCGCGTCAACATTGCTCGGCAACGTGCCACACGGGCAGCCGTGTGGTCGTCCGTCAGCATTTCTGGCACCCACCTGGATGACACTTTTCGCATTTTCAGGTCGTCATGCAGGATTCTGTGCACAGAACCCACAGAAATGCCAACTCTGGAGGCGATCTGTTCGACAGTCATTCGGCGATCCCCAATACAATTCTCTCCTTTCTCGATCGTGTCGTCAGACCGGCTTGTGCGAGCCCGAGGTTGTTTCGGTTTGTTGTCGCACGATGTTCTGCCTTCATTAAACTGTCGCACCCACGAATGCACTTTCGACACATCCGTAACTCCATCACCACATGTCTCCTTCAACTGTCGATGAATTTAAATTGGTTTCACACCACGCAAATTCAGAAAACGAATGATTGCACGTTGTTCAAGTAAGGAAAACGTCGTCATTTTAAGCATTTAAAACAGTTCTCATTCTCGCCGCTGGCGGTAAAATTCCATCTGCCGTACGGTGCTGCCATCTCTGGGACGTATTGACAATGAACGCGGCCTCATTTTAAAACAATGGGCATGTTTCTATCTCTTTCCAGTCTGGAGAAAAAAAAAATCGGAGGCCTTAGAACTTGAATGCACCTCGTATTACACAAGTCGGCGGGACACGACATAGGGGAGCGTCAAATGAAAACGAGACAGACAAAAAAAGTTTCCCAGGTGCGATAAGGACTCGCTCAGTGAGGGTTTCGAAGTGCTGTATCGCCTACTGCACTCCCCTGACTTAAGTCCTCGTGAGCTGAATTCTAAACTGAAGCAAACACTTCACGGCATTCGCTTCAGAACTGCTACACATTTGTCGGGCAATAGACCGCGCCACTCCAACTGTCAACACAACTCGTTCAAATGGCTCTGAGCACTATGGGACTTAACTGCTGAGGTCATTAGTCCCCTAGAACTTAGAACTAGTTAAACCTAACTAACCTAAGCACATCACACACATCCATTCCCGAGGCAGCATTCGAACCTGCGACCGGAGCGGTCGCGCAGTTCCAGACTGTAGCACCTAGAACCGCTCGGCCATCCCGGCCGCAATCACAACTGGCACTGCTAAGAGTATCCTATGACTTCCGCATCGCTGGCAAAGGGCTATACACAATGCTGGTGACCACTTTGAAGGTCAGTTAAACTTTGAAACACGTATCTGCACTACTGGCCATTAAAATTGCTGCACGAAGAAGAAATGCAGATGATAAATGGCTATTCATTGGACAAATATATTATACTAGAACTGACATGTGATTACATTTTCACGCAATTTGGGTGCATAGATACTGAGAAATCAGTACCCAGAACAACAACCTCTGGCCGTAATAACGGCCTTGATACGCCTGGGCATTGAATCAAACAGAGCTTGGATGGCGTGCACAGGTACAGCTGCCCATGCAGCTGCAACACGATACCACAGTTCATCAAGAGTAGCGACTGGCGTATTGTGACGAGCCAGTTGCTCGGTCACCATTGACCAGACATTTTCAGTTACTGAGAGATCTGGAGAATGTGCTGGCCAGGGCAGCAGTCGAACATTTTCTGTATCCAGAGAGGCCCGTACAGGACATGCAACATGCGGTCGTGCAGTATCTTGCTGAAATGTAGGGTTTCGCAGGGATCGAATGAAGGGTAGAGCCACGGGTCGTAACACATCTGAAATGCAACGTCCACTGTTCAAAGTGCCGTCAATGCGAACAAGGGGTGACCGAGACGTGTAACCCATGGCACCCCATACAATCACGCCTGGTAATACGCCAGTATGGCGATGACGAATACACGCTTCCAATGTGCGTTCACCACGACGTCGCCAAACACGGGTGCGACCATCATGAGGCTGTAAACAGAACCTGAATTCATCCGAAAAAGTGACATTTTGCCATTTGTGCACCCAGGTGCGTTGTCGAGTACACCATCGTAGGCGCTCCGGTCTGTGATGCAGCGTCAACGGTAACCGCAGCCACGGTCTCCGAGCTGATAGCCCAAGCTGCTGCAAACGTCGTGGAACTGTTCGTGCAGATGGTTGTTGTCTTGCAAACGTCCCCATCTGTTGACTCAGGAATCGAGACGTGGCTGCACGATCCGTTATAGCCATGCGGATAAGATGCCTGTCATCTCGACTGCTAGTGATACGAGGCCGTTAGGATCGAGCACAGCGTTCCGTATTACTCTCCTGAACCCACCGATTCCATATTCTGCTGACAGTCGTTGGATCTCGACCAACGCGAGCAGCAATGTCGCGATACGATAAACCGCAATCGCGATAGGCTAGAATTCGACCTTTCGGAAACGTGATGGTACGCATTTCTCCTCCTTACACGAGGCATCACAACAACATTTCACCAGGCAACGCCGGTCAACTGCTGTTTGTGTATGAGAAATCGGTTGGAAACTTTTCTCATGGCAGCACGTTGTAAGTGTCGCCACCGGCGCCAACCTTGTGTGAATGCTCTGAAAAGCTAATCATTTGCATATCACGGCGTCTTCTTCCTGTCGGTTAAATTTCACGTCTGTAGCACGTCATCTTCGTGGTGTAGCAATTTTAATGGCCAGTAGTGTATTCTGTACGAACTTAAATAAATAGTTGCCACTATTAGAGTTCCAACCCTCGTATAAAATCGTCAGGTGATAAAAGCATGAATTATACACTGTTCTCATATTTTAATGTAAATTGCATCGTTAAGCTATAAAAATTGTGTTACGTTGTGTACTCATGCATGTTAACGCCGACTGTAGTTTTAACAAGAATGAGTACACAACGTAACACAGTTTTTACAGATTGACGATGCAATTTATTTTACAATGTGACAAGAGTGTGTAATTCATGCTTCTACCACCTGACGATTGTGATTTTATATTTCGGCAAACATGATGCTGGGAAAACTTTTGTGAACCTGGTGCCGGTCAGATGACTGAAACTGGTTGTATAAATAATTTTACCAGTAGCTGAAGGCGGTAATATGGCACCTTTCAGGTACACTCATACAGGTTCAAAATAAAGATATGTAAAATTTGTACAAACAAACTACACTTCATGTGTCCGATTCATCTTCTGAAGTCTTGTGGAGCTGTAAGCGAGAAAAGTTTAGAAAAGATTTGAAATTGTTTTAAATTTTATTATAACTCACTAAGTGGTCCCCCTGTCAAACGCGGGGTTAGTGTAGTCTGGGTCATTTGCGCTCCATTTTAAGCAAAATCTAGGTTTTTTTAACGCATCTCAGTTTTTATCACGTTATATCCTCGGAACTACTTTTCGTATAGTGATATAATTCTACTCGTACATCCAGGAGTATATGTAGGTACTGGCTGGAGATTTGTTAGCCAATAGAGTTAGTAATAAAGAAGTAACAAATTAAAACGTCATACCTGATGCTGAAGTGTTATTGCATTTTCAGAGGAAATGTAGTAAGCCATTAATCATGAAAGGGGAAAATCTTTCATCATTTTGTCGGCAGTGTTACCCACAAAAAGTTTCGAAATTATGAGTAATGTTTGTTAGAAGTCAGCAAGTGCTCGCTTTCTCAAATACTGGACCAATTTAATCTAGGGAATTTGCGCGCCCTGAACTAAGCTGCCGCAGTACATATTACGCAGTTTCTAACTTTAATTCTCACTTCGTTAGACCTTTAGTGTGAGATTGTAGTTCTTAATGAGGCGATTATGACAAGATTTAAAAACTTTAAATTAGGTCGGTAGTGAAAATCACAGTTTTGACGCCGCTAGAAGCCGCGACTGCAACTCGCAACTGGGACTGTTTGGCGATTTTAGTCGATATTATTAATACAGTTGGCTGGCTCGCCTAGTGATGTCGATAATTCTGAAGGAACGCCGTGTTGTTGAGGGGCCTTTTTTCGGCGTAGGTCTTTCAGTATTCTGCCAAACTCGTCTCTCATTATCATGTCTTCCGTTTCAGCCTCGTCGAATTACTCTGGCTGTCCTTTGCAAATAGTGTCCCAGGAGGATTGGTCAGTATTCTGGGTTGTGATAGGAACGCTCATTTGAAGCAAAAATGTAGAAGGGTTTCTTATAAAATTAGGCTTTGTCCAAAATTTACGAAAGCTGGGATACTAACACCGTCTATATATTGAATGATGGACTACATGCCTACGGTCTTGGCAAAAGAAGCCTAGGTGTTCAAATAATTCCATATTCTACAAAAAACAGCCCTTTTCCATTCGTTTTCTACAAGAATGTCCCTTGTCTGGGTCTGTTTTTGTTGGAACCGTTGGCTGTTCTGATAGCCAAGAAGACTGCCTCCATTTCAAGAGTTAAAGGTCGCAGAAGAAAATCATGGTAATAGACCACGAAGATGTCCTCAGGAGATAGAGAACTTGGTTGTTGAACGTATTAAGTCATTTAAACGAAGAACGTCTCATTACTCATAATCCATAATACAGATACTTACCAGTACCACTGAATATTAACACAGTGAATACAATATTCTTAAGATGTATCAGAGACACATTCCATACAAGTTCTAGTGCACCGTTTTTCTCAAAAGTTTCATATTAAATTCGGAGTGCGTAGGTCCGACACATGTACACTTTGTGACACTCTAAAGGCTAAAATTTGGTCAGCACCTCCTGACAAAGCAACCAGGGAGAGGACGGAGTAGTTGGACCTCCGAAAAGTCGTAATGTTTCAGTAGATGACAAAGGAACTGAAATAGCATGTTCGCAACAGAAAATACTCTGTAATTTCGTTTTGATTATGTGCAGAATGTGCCTGCACCATATCTACGCAAAAACCAGATTTTTATGATCGACAGTTATGGCATTTTGTTTTTGGTATAGAAAATTTCGATGACGATAGCGCATCTCTAGGGATATAATATGGCAAACAAGAGAGAAGATATGGTTTTGGCGGTCGGAATAAGAACTATGCCATGATTCAGTTCCTGTACCTAAAGGTGCACAGTCTGAAAAAAAAAAAAGGGTTCAAATGGCTCTGAGCACTATGGGACTCAACTGCTGAGGTCATGAGTCCCCTAGAACTTAGAACTACTTAAACCTAACTAACCTAAGGACAGCATACAACACCCAGCCATCACGAGACAGAGAAAATCCCTGACCCCGCCGGGAATCGAACCCGGGAACCCGGGCGTGGGAAGCGAGGACGCTACCGCACGACCACGAGATGCGGGCGCACAGTCTGAAAATGTTAAATAAGGCCACTTACATGTTTCCGGTTAGGAGCCATTCGTACTATCGCAATGATCATACTTTGCACTCATCTCTAAAAGAAAAACGGTGAACACTGGACAAACACTGTAGCAATGGACTGATGTAATGGCATCACGTCGAAAAAAAGAACGAAAACATTTAAGCTCGTAAATACTGTACAAGACAACATTTTCAGCGTAAAGGAAAGTGTAGATCGTTACTCGCTGAAAACTCGAAAGCCACCTCATCAACTGGAGAAGGTTGCAATGTTGGTTCAAATGGCTCTGAGCACCATGGGACTTAACTGCTGAGGTCATGAGTCCCCTAGAACTTAGAACTACTTAAACCTAACTAACCTAAGGACATCACACACATCCATGGCCGAGGCAGGATTCGAACCTGCGACCGTAGCGGTGGCGCGGTTCCAGACTGTAGCGCCAAGAACCGCTCGGCCACCCAGGCCGGCTTGCAATGTTGCAGCGTGGACAGGCAACATCCATTTGTGGCTGCTCGAGACACATGTACTGGACAACCGACTACATTCATCATACGAAACTAGGCTGACATGCATTCAGAGCTTCATTTACTCTGGATGTATGCAGGACCAATTCCTAGCAGTCGTGCAGAAAGGATTGATACGCGAAGTCTGCATCCCGTATTAACACAGAAGGGACGACATTTTCTTAACTCTTCCAACTAAGTATCGTGGACAATCGACGGAAACAACAAGTTTATTTTTACCAGTCACTGTTTATTTATACCCACTACGCGTTTAGATCAAATGGTTCAAATGGCTCTGAGCACTATGGGACTTAACATCTATGGTCATCAGTACCCTAGAACTTAGAACTACTTAAACCTAACTAACCTAAAGGACATCACACGCAGCCGTGCCCGAGGCAGGATTCGAACCTGCGACCGTAGCAGTCGTACGGCTCCGGACTGAGCGCCTAGAACCGCTAGACCACCGCGGCCGGCCGACGCGTTTAGAAGGTTTAAACTTGCATCATCAACTGGATTTACTTGTGTCAGTATGACATATGTGCTGAGCGGTCTGGACTGTGCGGCTGGTCCCGGCGGAGGTTCGAGTTCTCCCTCGGGCATGGCTGTGTGTGTTTGTCCGTAGGATAATTTAGTGTGTAAGCTTAGGGTCTGATGACCTCAGCAGTTAAGTCCCATAAGATTTCACACACATTTGAACATTTGACATACGTGTGTGTTGTGCTACGACTTTGGGTTAACTTACGGCAGTGGTCACAAGCCCCTTTCTCTGCCGTAATGCATCACATGGAAACTGTCACTGTCACTGTTTTTGTGTACAAAGTATGACAGTTTATGTGTGATGTGTTGTGACAGAGAAAGGAGCCTGTGACTACTGGTTCAAATGGCTCTGACCACTATGGGACTTAACATCTAAGGTCATCAGTCCCCTAGACTTGGAAACTACTTAAACCTAACTGACCTAAGGACATCACACACATCCGTGCCCGAGGCAGGATTCGAACCTGCGACCGTAGCAGTCGAGCGGTTCCTGACTGAGAACCGCTCGGCCACTGTGGCCGGCGCTGGAGATATTGCCCCAGGTTACCCTAAAGTCATAACACAACGCACATACACATCATATTAACTCAAGTCCATCCATCTGATGAAGCAGGTTTAAACCTTCGAAATGCGTTGTGGATATAAGTAAGCCGTGACTGGTAACAGTAAACTCGTTGTTTCTTTTGATATCACCAACAGCCACGATAAAGCCTAATCTAAAATGTTGTCATTTAAAGTTAAACATGAACAATGGTTGTACTGTTGAGTCAAATAATAGCAAGTGAAGAGTCACAATCGAAAAAGTGGAAAAGAGGTGTACGAAAAAATTTCCTTGTTTTAGATTGCTCAGTTATGTTGTTATATAGAATACACTGAGGAGACAAAGAAACTGATACATCTGCCTAAGGCCCCCCCGAATACATAAGTGCCGCAACACGACGTGGCATGGGCTCGACTAATGTCTGAAGTAGTGCTGGAGTGAATTGACACCATGAAAGCTGCAGAGCTGTCCATAAACCCATAAGAGTATGAGGGGGTGAAGATCTCTTCTGAACAGCACGTTGCAAGGCATCCCAGATATGCTCAATAATGGTCATCTCTGGGGATTTTGGTGGCCAGAGGAAGTATATGAACTCAAAGCAGTGTTCTCGGAGCCACTCTGTAGCAGCTCTGGACGTGTGGGGTGTCGCATTGTCCTGCTGGAATTGCCCAAGTCCGTCGTAATGGACAATGGACATGAATGAATGCAGGTGATCAGACAGGATGTTTACGTACGTATCACCTGTCAGAGCCGTAGACGTATCAAGGTTCCCACATCACTCCAACTGCACACGCCCCACACCATTACACAGTCTCCACCAGCTTCAACAGTTCTCTACTGACATGCTAGTCCACGGATTCATGAAGTTGTCTCCATGCCTGTACACTTCCATCCGCTCCATACAATTTGATTCGTCCGACCAGGCAACATGTTTGCAGTCATCAACGGTCCAATTTCGGTGTTGAGGGGCCCAGGCAAGGCGTAAACCTTTGTGTCGTGCAGTCATCGAGGGTACACGAGTGGGCCTTCGGCTCCCAAAGCCCATATCGATGATGTTTCGTTGACACATGTTGATGACACTTGTTGATGTCCCAGCACTGAAATCTCTAGCAGTTCGAGGAAGGATTGCACTTCTGTCACGCTAAACGATTCCATTCAGTCGTCATTGGCCCTGTTCTTGCAGGATCTTTTTCCGGCCGCAGCGATGTCGGAGATTTGATGTTTTACCGGATTCCTGATATTCACAGTACACTCGTGAAATGGTCGTACGGGAAAATCCCCACGTAATCGCTACCTCGAAGATACTGTGTCCCTCCGCCCCGGTAGCTGAGTGGTCAGCGTGACAGACTGTCAATCCTAAGGGCCCGGGTTCGATTCCCGGCTGGGTCGGAAATTTTCTCCATTCAGGGACTGGGTGTTGTGTTGTCCTAATCATCATCATTTCATCCCCATCGACACGCAGGTCGCCGAAGTGGCGTCAAATCGAAAGACCTGCACCAGGCGAACGGTCTACCCGACGGGAGGGCCTAGTCACACGACATTTCCATTTCCATCGCTCGTGCGCCGACTATAGCACCACGCTCAAACTCACTTAAATCTTGACAACCTGCTATCGTAGCAGCAGTAACCGATCTAACAACTGCGCCAGACACTTGCTGTCTTGTAAAGACGTTGCCGACCGCAACGCCGTATTCTGCCTGTTTACATATCTCTGTATTTGAATTCCCATGACTATGGCTCTGAGCACTATGGGACTTAACTGCTGAGGTCATCAATCCCCTAGAACTTAGAACTACTTAAATCTAACTAACCTAAGGACATCACACACATCCATGCCCGAGGGAGGATTCGAACCTGCGACCGTAGCAGACGCGCGCTTCCGGACTGAAGCGCCGGCCGAGGTGGGCAAGTGGTTCTAGGCGCTTCAGTCTGGAACCGCACGACCGCTACGTCGCAGGTTCGAATCCTGCCTCGGGCATGAATGTGTGTGATGTCCATCGGTTAGTTAGGTTTAAGTAGTTCTAGGTTCTAGGGGACTGATGACCTCAGCAGTTAAGTCCCATAGTGCTCAGAGCCATTTGAACCATTTTTGAACCGGACTGAAGCGCCTAGAACCGTTCGGCCACCGTGGCCGGCACGCATGACTATATCAGTTTCCTTGGCGCTTCAGTCTATTAATACAAGGAGAGCCATCAAACAATATAACTTCTTCTTTCTCATTAAAACAACTTTTTTCTGTGGTTTTATTCCAGAAACAGCCCATGCTTTCGATAGTTAGACCCATTATGTCTGGGACGTAATGAGTGAGGAATAAATCTATTCTTGGGTTAAAATATAGCTGTAATACTCTATTAGGGTATAATTAAAGAGAATCTGAAACTAACTTCAAATCATATGGACGTATGATGTATTCCAAATGGTTTCTGAGATGGGTTAGATTTAATGTATATTGTTTTTTATGGAACTGATGGCTTTGCATAAGAGTGGTTTGAAACATACGTAACAAAATGAATACAAAAATGTGTGCTGAATAATGCACTGTCGGTAAGGTCGAAATTTTCAGTGCTTAGAGAGAAATTATAAAGAGAATCCCACAAGTTTGAACAGTGGGTCCTCTTCTACTCTTTCGGCAGAAAGAAATCGCGAAGAATGAGATTGAAAGCGGAGAGATAGCTCGGTCAGAGTAAAGCTTCAAAGAGGTTAGGTAAGCAAGACACACATTTGCGCGCCACACATTAAATGTGTTCAATCTCAGTAACAATTCGGAAAAGGGCTTATGGCCGTAGGAAGCTTTTTGCTTGAAAAGAGCGTTCCTGTCATATCTTTGAATATTGACCGTTCATTCAAAGAAACTCTGTGTACACCACTGGCCATTAAAATTGCTACACCACGAAGATGACGTGCTAGAGACGCGAAATTTAACTGACAGGAAGAAGATGCTGTGATATGCAAATGATTAGCTTTTCAAAGCATTCACACTAGGTTGGCGCCGGTGGCGACACCTACAACGTGCTGACATGAGGAAAGTTTCCAACCTATTTCTCGTACACAAACAGCAGTTGACCGGCGTTGCCTGGTGAAACGTTGTTGTGATGCCTCGTGTAAGGAGGAGAAATGCCTACCATCACGTTTCCTACTTTGGTACAGGTCGGATTGTAGCCTATCGCGATTGCGGTTTATCCTATCGCGACATTGCTGCTCGCGTTGGTCGATATCCAATGATTGTTAGCAGAATATGGAATCGGTGGGCTCAGGAGGGTAATACGGAACACAGTGCTGGATCCCAACGGCCTCCTATCACTAGCAGTCGAGATGACAGGCATCTTATCCGCATGGCTGTAATGGATCGTGCAGCCACGTCTCGATCCCTGAGTCAACAGATGGGCACGTTTGCAAGACAACAACCATCTGCACGAACAGTTCGACGACGTTTCCAGCAGCATGGACTATCAGCTGCGGTTAGCCTTGACGCTGCGTCACAGACAGGAGCGCCTGGGATGGTGTACTCAACGACTAAACTGGGTGCACGAATGGCAAAAAGTCACTTTTTCGGATGAATCCACGTTCTGTTTACAGCATCATGATGGTCGCATCCGTGTTTGGCGACATCGCGGTGAACGCACATTGGAAGCGTGTATTCCTCATCGCCATACTAGCGTATCACCCGGCGTGATGGTATGGGGTGCCATTGGTTACACGTCTCGGTCACCTCTTGTTCGCATTGACGGCACTTTGAACAGTGGACGTTGCATTTCAGATGTGTTACGACCCGTGGCTCTACCCTCCCTTCGGTCCCTGCGAAACCCTACATTTCATTTGGATAATGCACGACCGCATGTTGCAGGTCCTGTACGGGCCTTTCTGGATACAGAAAATGTTCAACTGCTGCCCTGGCCAGTACACTCTCCAAATCTCTCACCAATTGAAAACGCCTGGTCCATGGTGGCCGAGCAACTGGCTCTTCACAATACGCCAGTCACTACTCTTGATGAACTGTGGTATCGTGTTGAAGCTGCATGGGCAGCTGTACCTGTACACGCCATCCAAGCTCTGTTTGACTCAATGCCCAGGCGTAACAAGGCTGTTATTACGGCCAGAGGTTGTTGTTCTGGGTACTGATTTCTCAGGATCTACGCACCCAAACTGCGTGAAAATGTAATCACATGTCAGTTCCAGTATAATATACTTGTCCAATGAATACCCGTTTATCATCTGCATTTCTTCTTGGTGTGGCAATTTTAATGGCCAGTAGTGTAATATTGTGCACCAAACAGACAGCAGCACTGTTAAGTCGCCAACATAAACTCGGCTAAAAACTCCCCAGTGTGGCGTCCCCAGCGAGGAGGGTCGCGGTTTTGCGTGCAGAGGCGGCTCGGAGTAGTCCGTCCAGTATAGCGTTGAGCTCAGTGCGAGAAGCGCGCGCGCACACACACACACACACACACACACACACACACACACACACACACACACACACTGCGGCACTAACACTCGCCGACGCGATAAATCCTTCGGCAATACACTGGAGTACCTGTAAACACGGCTTACGCCGCCATCAGGCACGTTTGCGTTCTCGCATACCCTCTCTGACAGGCGCTTACAAACTCACTGTGCCGACAGACGTACACATGTGCCGTAGTGTGGCATCACTTTACATTGTTATCTTTGTGCGCAGAAGCCACACTGCGCCGTTGTAGGCGAAATGGAAAAAAAAAGTTTATCTATACACTGAGGCGACAAAGGTCATGGGAATAGAGATATGCAGATATACAGACGGCGGTAGTAAATGAAAAGCACTAGTTTGCTTTTGTTCTGCAGTATTACTTTTATTGTGTTAGCCGGTTTTCGACTTACAAGGCCATCATCAGGCATTTACTGAGTGTTGTCACCAAAGAAGTTACAATGTTTGTAAACAACACTGGAAGAAAAGTTACATGTCTACAAAAAAAATGGTTCAAATGGCTCTGAGCACTATGGGACTTAACTTCTGAGGTCATCAGTCCCCTAGAACTTAGAACTACTTATACCTAACTAACCTAAGGACATTACACACATCCATGCCCGAGGCAGGATTCGAACCTTCGACCGTAGCGGTCGCGCAGTTCCAGACTGTAGCGCCTAGAACCGCTCGGCCACTCCGGCCGGCCTACATGTCTACAATGGAGCAGAAAAATACAGTAAGTAACAGATTGGACAATGTGTTGCTAATGCAATATAAAAAGTAAATTTTTTTTTGAACAGTAAATAAATAAAAACGGAGTAGATACAAAATAGGAGAAGCATGCCTACAAAACATTTTCTATTAATAAATAAAACTTCCTGGCAGATTAAAACTGTGTGCCGGACCGAGACTCGAACTCGGGACCTTTGCCTTTCGCGGGCAAGTGCTCTACCAACTGAGCTACCTAAGAAGGACTCACGGCCCGTCCTCACTGCTCAGTTGCTAGAGCACTTGCCTGCGAAAGGCAAAGGCCCCGAGTTCGACTCTCGGTCCGTCACACAGTTTTAACCTGCCAGGAAGTTTCATATCAGCGCACACTCCGCTGCAGAGTGAAAATCTCATTCTGAAAGCTAATAAAATAGAATAAAATTAGTGCTTGACAAGGCTTCTTCAGGAGGTATAAAACAGTTAGAAGAAAGCCTTAACAATTGAAACTACATTTTATATGGATTACAGAGACAGTTTCAGTAAAATAAAAGAAAGAATACAGGAAAATGGGAATATGTAGTAATGGAAGTAATGAAAAACAGAATGATTATGTGAAGTTTAGGAAAGGGGAAGTGTTGAACTGCGTCTGGTCATTCAGGATTAGATCAGGACTGTGAGCAAGATGTTTGTTGAATAAAATGTTCTCGGGTTTCCAAACGCGTCAATTGCTTAAAACTACGCCCTTATATATAAGGAGTGCTTGGCTGAAAGCTCGTGTACTTTTAACCAATTGACGCAGTTGGAAACCCGAGAACATTTTATTCCATGTTATCGCCGCGAGACTCTGCATTCAAATGGTTCAAATGGCTCTGAGCACTATGGGACTTAACATCTTAGGTCATCAGTCCCCTAGAACTTAGAACTACTTAAACCTAACTAACCTAAGGACAGCACACAACACCCAGCCATCACGAGGCAGAGAAAATCCCTGACCCCGCCGGGAATCGAACCCGGGAACCCGGGCGTGGGAAGCGAGAACGCTACCGCACGACCACGAGATGCGGGCAGACTCTGCATTCATACAAGATGTTTGTTAATTTCCAGAGCTTCCAGCAGGTTAAGTTTATGGCCTTTGTTTGCTAAGTGAAGGACATGGGACGCTGGCCTGGTAGTTATGACCCTCACTCAGTACATGCTCAGCAAATGCAGAGTCAGAATTCTGCAACCTCCATCTGTGTTCGTGTTCAGCCAGCCTAGTTGTTATGTCTCTGCCTGATTAAGGTAAAACTTGTCACAATCAGAGCAGGTAATTTTGTTTCCCCTGTTGGCTAATAACTGGATCTTATCTTTGGTATTGAAAATACCCGCCAGGTTAGCCAAAAGCGCTATGTGCTGCTTCCTGGACTCGGGTAGGTGCGCCAGCCCCGGATGGAATCCCCCGGCGGATTAACGGCGTCGGTGGGCCAGCCAGTTTGCTTGTAGTTTTTAGGCTGTTTTCCACATCCCACTAGGTGAATACTGGGCTGGTCCCTATGTCCCTCCTCAGTTACACGGCTCGCAGACATCTGAACACGTCCACACTATTTCATGGATTACAGTAGCTGCATGCTGTTGGGGTACACTAATTCGGCCCTGGGTGGGTAGAGGGTGATGGCTGGAAGGGCATCTGGCCACCACTTAAAACTAACCTTACCAAATCCGATTAACCATGTCGACCCTGCATAACTGTGGGAAAAAGGCACAAGTGATAGACCTTTGCTATTTAAACTACACTGGTCTGTCGTGAACATAGAAGGAATGCCACTTTCAGACTTTCAGTGCTTTGGCTACAATCTGCGATATCTCTCCTAGATATGGCAATGTACACCATTTATTCCAGGAAGTGGATGGGGAAGAAGTTGGGGTATACAGGTGGGGTATAATTTTGTGTTTTTGTTTGCTGTACAAGATGTGGTCAATAAGGACTGGACTGTAGCCATTGTCTGTGGCAATAAATTTTATTGTATCTTACTCTGCTTTAAAATCATCTGTGGACATGGAGACAGGCATGAGACGGTGTGCCAATGAGTGAAAAGCTGCATATTTGTGAGCTATGGGGTGTTGTGAGCAGGAAAGTATGCCTGTAGTTGTAGTTTTTCTATAAATTTTGAAATAATATGTGTGTGTACGGATGTCACTGGTGAGATCTAAGAAGCTTACGGATTTGTTGCCAATCTTGTAAGCCGAAAACCGGTTAACACAACAACAGTAACAGACCTACTGTAAAACAAAAGCAAACTAGTGCTTTTCATTTATTGTAATGTTGTTCTACGAAGAACTGACTGTAGATTCAGTTAACAAGCTATGAAAAGGCAGCGGATTGGTGGAGCTGTCATTTGTACTAAGGTGATTCATGTGAAAAGGTTCCCGGCGTGATTACGGCCGCTCGACGGGAATTAACACACTTTGAATGCGGAATGGTAGATGCGAGGTAGATGCACGGGATATTCCATTTCTGAGATCGTCAGGGAATTCAATACAGCGAGATCTACAGAATCAAGAGTGTGCCGAGAATACCAAATTTCAGACATTACCTCTCACCACAGACAATGCAGTGGCCGACGCCCTTCACTTAACGACCGAGAGCAGTGGCGTCAGTGATAACAGACAAGCAACACTGGTTGAAATAACCACAGAAATCAATGTGGGACGTAGGACGAACTTATCCAGTAAGACACTGCGGCGAAATCTGGCGTTAATGCCCTAGGCCGGCCGGAGTGGCCGAGCGGTTCTAGGCGCTACAGTGTGGAACCGCGCGACCGCTACGGTCGCAGGTTCGAATCCAGCCTCGGGCATGGAATGTGTGTGCTGTCCTTCGGTTAGGTTTAAGTAGTTCTAAGTTCTAGGGGACTGATGACCTCAGCAGTTAAGTTCCACAGTGCTCAGAGCCATTTTGTTAATGCCCTATGGCAGCAGACGACCGACGCGAGTGGCTTCGCTAACAGCACAACATCGGCTGCAGCGCCTCTCCTGGACTCATGACCATTTCGGTTGGAAACTGTGGCCTGGTCAGATGTGTCCCGGTTTCATTTGGTAAGAGTTGATGGTACGGCTCGAATGTAGTGCACATCCCACGAATTCATGGGCCACAGTTGTCACAAGAAGCCACTGTGTAAGCTGCTGGTGGCTGTGGGCTGTCTTTAAATGGAATGGTCTGGGTCCTCCATTATGGTCGGTTACTTAGAGATCATTGACAGACATTCATGGACCTCGTGTCCCCAAACAACGATGGAATTTTTGCGGATGACAATGCGCTGTGTCATCGGGCCACAATTGCTCTCTATTGGTTTGAAGAACATTCTTGACAAGTCGAGTCCACCCAGGTCGCCCGACGTGAATCCCATCTAACATTTATGGGACATAATGGAGAGGTCAGTTTGTGGTCAAAATCCTGCACCGGCAACACTAACGCAATTAGGAACGCCCGTAGAGGCAGCATGGGTCAGTATATATGCTGGAGACTTCCAACGACTTGTTGAGCTCATGCTACTGAATGAACTACGTCGGGCAAAAGGAGGTCCGACATGATATTAGGAGGTATCTCATGACTTTTGTCACTTCAGTGTACTGGTAATAGAACTGTAAAGGTCCGCAGCTCGGGGTCTAGTGGCTAGTGTTGTTGCCTCTGGATCACGGGGTCCCAGATTCGATTCCCGGCCGGTTTGGAGATTTTCTCTGCCCGGGGAGTGGGTGTTTGTGTTGTACTCACCATTTCATCATCATCCTCATCATTCGTGACTGCCTAGATTGGACTTTGAAAAAAATTGGACTGTGAAAAAATTGGGACTCTGTATGGGTGCTGATGGCCGCACCGCTGTGCGCCCCACAAACCCAAAGTCATCATCATCAGAATTGTAAAAACCAACGTGTCCCTCTGTTTGTATGTTCACAACACTCTAATGTCCAAAACTACGAGGCGTATTTTCAGCCGGCCGGTGTCACCGAGCGGCTGTAGGCGCTTCAGCCGGGAACCGCGCGACCGCTACGGTCGCAGGTTAAAATCGTGCCTCGGGCTTGGATGTGTGTGATGTGCTTAGGTTAGTTAGGTTTAAGTAGTTCTAAGTTCTAGGGGACTGATGACCTCAGATGTTAAGTCCCATAGTGCTCAGAGCCATTTGAACCATTTGAACGTATTTTCATGGGATTTCCACAAGTAACTTCAGGATAGCTTGGGGCAGCCTATAGGCTTTATTTTATCAAAATCGGATCACGAGACAAATTGGTCAGGTGCGTGTAGAACTCGACCACAGAGGAGGAATCCGTTCAAACGTAATTACGTATATAGTCAGTTCATCCAATCCGGGAATCTCGATCATTTTTGCTTGTTATCGACATTGATACTGGCAAGATATCAGTCCCAGGGTCCGCCCCCGTTAACTGAGTGGTCAGCGCGGCGGAATGCCACTCCCAGGGGCCCGGGTTCGATTCCCGGCTGGGGCAGGAGATTTTCTCCTTTCAGGGACTAGGTGTTGTGTTGTCCTCAACATCATTTCATCTTCATCTCCGGCGCGCAAGTCGCCCAGTGTGGCGTCGAATGCAGTAAGTACTGGCCCTCGGCGGTCGATCTTCCCTGAATGGGGGACTCCCGGCCCACAATGCCGTACGCTCATTTCCCTCAGTGCCAGGGATTCCAAGATTTCCGAGAATGTTTTAATTTAAATAATATAAATGTAACATAGTCGTGCAGGAGGTAGGTGACCATTATTATAATAATCAGTAGTTATGCATGCAGCGTGACTGGGTCGCCATGGTAAAAGTTAAACATCAGGCAACGAATGACTATGTTCCTCATGCGACGCGTTTGGGAATTTAACCAGAATCAGGTATCCAGGAGAGATTACTGTACACATATATGGCATTCCAAGTTGTGTGTGAAACATTCGCAGTCAACAAGTGTGCAAATCACAGTGCCTACCACATCTGCCTAATGAGCTGGAGGCTTGGGTTCGAATCCCAGCCTTGCTCCAAATTTCGGCGGTTCAGTCTATATACATACACCATAGATGTTTGATATTTGAAAAGGTCTTTGGAACAATGGAATTTCAATTGCTAGAAATATGTGACCGAAAATCCATCGTTTTCGAGTTACTAACGAAAATTTACAGCGTAGACGTTCGTTGCATAACAGAACATAAACCCATAACATATACTCTAAATCTACATCTACATCACACTCCGCAAGCCAACTAATGGTGTGTGGCGGAGGGTAATTTCGGTACTACTATCTGATCCCTCCAACCCTGTTGCACTCGCGAATAGTTCGTGGGAAGAATGTCGGTAAGCCTATGTATTGGCTCTAATTTCTCGAATTTCCTCCTCGTGGTCAATATGCGAGATGTATGTGGTTGGAATTAATATGTTCTCCTCCTGAAAAGCGCTGTCCCGATATTTCAATATTAACTCTCTCAGTGATGCACAGCACCTCTCTTGTAACGTCTGCTCGTGGGGTTTGTTTAGCATGTTCGTAACGCTCTCTCGACAGCTAAACGATCCCATGAGGAAACGCGCCGCTCTTCGTTGCATCTTCTCTATCAGTCCTACCTGAGAGGGATCCCAGATAGACGAACAGTACTCAAGAATTCAGCGAACAAGCGCCTTATAAGCCACTTCTTTCTTGGACGAGTTACATTTCCTTGAGATTCTTCCGATGTATCTCAGTCTGGGGTCTGCTTTTCCCACTATCTGTGTTATATGGCCACTCCACTTACCGTCGCTGTTTTACGCCAGACGCTGTCTCCAGCTGTTGGTCATCAATAGTGTAGCTCTACGGTAGTGGATTTATTTTCCTATGTATGCGCAACATGTTACATTTATTTACGCTCAGAGTCAACTGCCAGAGCTTGCACCATTCAACAATTCTCTGCAGATCGTTCTGCAAATTCTTACAATCTTCTGGCGTTTCTACTTTGGTATAGAAAACTGCATCACCTGCGAATAGCCTTAAAGGGCATCCAACGCTTTCTACTAGATCATTTATACATTTTGTAAACAGCAACTGTCCTATCACACTTCCCTGTGGTACTCTGGATATTACCTTCTGCCGATTTTGTTACGTTAAGAGCGACGTGTTGAGTTCTGTCTGCAAGAAAGTCTTGAATCCAGTCGCAAGTCTGCCCCGATACTCCTAAAGCTTGTATTTTTTTCATTAAACGGCAATGCGGGACGGTGTCAGATGCCTGACTGAAGTCAAAGAACACAACATCGGCTTGAGCTCCGTTGTCCACTGCGCTGTGGATCTCATGGAAGCACAGAGAGAGCTGAGTTTCGCAGTATCTCTGTTTGCGGAATACATGTTGATTTTTGCAGAGGAGATGTTCACTTTCCAAAAACGTCATAGTTCTTGCACAAGAGATGTTCCGTAATTCTACAACAGATTCACGTCAATGATGTTGTTGTTGTGGTCTTCAGTCCTGAGGCTGGTTTGATGCAGCTCTCCATGCTACTCTATCCTGTGCAAGCTTCATCATCTCCCAGTACCTACTGCAACCTACATCCTTCTGAATCTGCTTAGTGTATTCATCTCTTGGTCGCCCTCTACGATTTTTACTCTCCACGCTGCCCTCCAATACTAAATTGGTGATCCCTTGATGCCTCAGAACATGTCCTACCAACCGATCCCTTCTTCTGGTCAAGTTTTGCCACAAGCTTCTCTTCTCCCCAATCCTATTCAATACTTCGTCATTAGTTATGTGATCTACCCATCTAATCTTCAGCATTCTTCTGTAGCACCACATTTCGAAAGCTTCTATTCACTTCTTGTCCAAACTATTTATCGTCCATATTTCACTTCCATACATGGCTACACTCCATACAAATACTTTCAGAAATGACTTCCTGACACTTAAATCTATACTCGATGTTAACAAATTTCTCTTCTTCAGAAACGCTTTCCTTGCCATTGCCAGTCTACATTTTATATCCTCTCTACTTCGACCATCATCAGTTATTTTGCTCCCCAAATAGCAAAACTCCTTTACTACTTTAAGTGTCTCATGTCCTAATCTAATACCCTCAACATGACCCGACTCAATTCGACTACATTCCATTATCCTCGTTTTGCTTTTGTTGATGTTCATCTTATATCCTCCCTTCAAGACACCATCCATTCCGTTCAACTGCTCTTCCAAGTCCTTTGCTGTCTCTGACAGAATTACAATGTCATCGGCGAACCTCAAAGTTTTTATTTCTTCTCCATGAATTTTAATACCTACTCCGAATTTTTCTTTTGTTTCCTTCACTGCTTGCTCAATATACAGATTGAATAACATCGGGGAGAGGCTACAACCCTGTCTTACTCCCTTCCCAACCACTGCTTCCCTTTCATGTCCCTCGACTCTTATAACTGCCATCTGGTTTCTGTAGAAATTGTAAATAGCCTTTCGCTCCCTGTATTTTACCCCTGCCACCTTCAGAATTTGAAAGAGAGTATTCCAGTCAACATTGTCAAAAGCTTTGTCTAAGTCTACAAATGCTAGAAACGTAGGTTTGCCTTTCCTTAATCTTTCTTCTAACATAAGTCGTAAGTTCAATATTGCCTCACGTGTTCCAGTATTTCTACAGAATCCAAACTGATCTTCCCCGAGGTCGGCTTCTACCAGTTTTTCCATTCGTCTGTAAAGAATTCGTGTTAGTATTTTGCACCTGTGGCTTATTAAACTGATTGTTCGGTAATTTTAACATCTGTCAGCACCTGCTTTCTCTGGGATTAGAATTATTAGGGTATTTCGCCTGTCTCATACATCTTGCTCACCAGATGGTAGAGTTTTTGTCAGGACTGGCTCTCCCAAGGCCGTCAGTAGTTCCAATGGAGTTTTGTCTACTCCGGGGGCCTTGATTCGACTCAGGTCTTTCAGTGCTCTGTCAAACTCTTAACGCATTATCGTATTTCCCATTTCATCTTGATCTACATCCTCTTCCATTTCCATAATATTGTCCTCAAGTACATCGCCCTTGTATAGGCCCTGTATATACTCCTTCCAGCTTTCTGCTTTCCCTTCTTTGCTTAGAACTGGGTTTCCATCTGAGCTCTTGATGTTCATACAAGTGGTTCTCTTATCTCCAAAGATCTCTTTAATTTTCCTGTAGGCAGTATCTATCTTACCCCTAGTGAGATAAGCCTCTACATCCTTACATTTGTCCTCTAGCCATCCCTGCTTAGCCATTTTGTACTTCCTGTCGATCTCGTTTTTGAGACGTTTGTATTCCTTTTTGCCTGACGTCAATGATATAAGTCTATAACTGTATGGTTCAAAATGGTTCAAATGGCTCTGAGCACTATGGGACTTGACATCTATGGTCATCAGTCCGCTAGAACTTAGAACTACTTGCACTTAACTAACCTAAGGACATCACACAACAGCCAGTCATCACGAGGCAGAGATAATCCCTGACCCCGCCGGGAATCGAACCCGGGAACCCGGGCGCGGGAAGCGAGAACGCTACCGCACGACCACGAGCTGCGGACTATAATTTTATGGATCTCTCTTACGGCCTTTCTTAAAAACGGGAATGACCTGCGGTTTTTTCCAGTCCTTAGGTACCTTTCCTTGCATAAGTGATCTACGATAAACTACTTCTAGAAGGGGGGCAAGTTCTTTCGCATAATCTTTATAGAGCTTTATTGGTATCTCATCTGGTCTTCACGCCTTTCCAGTACTAAGCGATTGTAGCTGCTTTTCAATTCCGCGATCCGTTATCTCAGTATCTGCCATTTCGATATTCGTAGGACGATTGAAAGGAGGTACAGTGTTACGATCTTCCGTGGTGAAAGAACTTCGAAAGACCGAATTCAGTATTTCGGCCTTCTCTCCTTTTGCGTCTGAACCCGCATGTATTCGTCGAATAATCGACTGTCGCACCCTTTCAAAAGCTCTGTGACGGTTTCGAAGACTCCTATGAACGTAGATGAAAAGTTTCTGCATCTGGCTGGTCTGCTGCATAGACCAGTTGTTTGAGGTGGCCCCTGAGATAATAATCTGAAGGACTGAGGTCTGGGGAACGTGCAGGCTACGGGACTTGTCCTCCCCTACGCGTCCGCCAAGGTAGATACCAAACAGGGCATCTCGAACACAGCCAGTGAAATGTGCTGGAGCTTCATCATACATAAAAAATACGTTTCTTGTTATTCGCAGGGGCACATCTCTTAGTAGGTGTTTCAGGGAGTCCTAAATAAAGTAACTGTAGACAGCAATTGTAAGACGTGTTGTTAGAACGTACGGCCCTACCTGTGTAGTATAATGTACAGTTGTACACAGTGGACACGATGAAGACAGACCACTGTAAACAAGCTGCGCTGCCAGCCACCTTAGATTCATTAATAACTCGAGCTCCAATTATTTCCGGACAAAGGTTTATATGAGCTGTTTTTCCTATTTTGGTCTAAGGAATTTGTCCCTAAGGTTTGTAAAAGTATTTTTGGAACACTGTAAACAGCAAAGGTCCTACCATACGCCATTAGGCTACTCCTAAAATTATCTTTGGGGATTTTCTTCCGTTAAGAGTGACATCATGTAAGCCGTAAGATGGCTATTTTTTGTTGAAGTTATTAGATGTGTTAATATTTGTAAAGGAAAATGATATATTTGAAGAACTGTGGTTAGAGTAACAGTAAGCAACAGTGTCTGTGTCTGCGATGGCTGCACCGTGGAGTCGTAGAATCTTTGACAGTCAGCAGTGCAGCGAGCAAGGGTTTCGTTGAGTGAACAGCGTAATGTATGGGCGCGTGTTTGGAACTATGTGAGTAGCAGATTCATTTCGAGGAAGAGTGATGACTCAGAACAATGGTTGGATAGCATTCGGACGCAAAAAAGTTTTTGAAATGAGGATCAAGGTCTCATTTGATGAGGTAAAAGTTTTTTATTTTTGTAGACTTTTATTGTTGGCCCACTTCACCCTCGTCACAGTCGAGTTTTTGATAATTATTGTATTGATTGATCTTGTGAGTTAATTTACTGTACCATGGAGGTTATTAGATGACATGAATTTTTATTAGAGTCTATAGTTGTTTCCTTTGACAACTTCCTTCCTAACTGAAATTTCAGTACTAAGGTTGAGTCATGTGTTTCACTGGCATTCTGTGGCAAGATTACGAACCCAATTTCCCTGGACCAAATAGTTTTTAGCAGCATTTGTTTTAGCTGTTGCGGAGTCTGGCTTTGTTGCTGTTTCTGTCCGTACTTCATTTTGCAGTGGGATTCATAATTCGGGTCGACAGAAGCGTCCGATCCAACGCGTCGGCTTTGACCCGTGACGTAAGGGTGTTGTCGTGTGTGACGCCATGACGGCGCGGAGTTTGGTTTGAGTGTGGCTGTCTCCAGTTCTGTTTTATCTTATTTTATTTACTTTTCTGATCTGTTCGTTCTATCTCGTGAGATTTTTTTTTAAATTTAAGAGCACTTATTACTTATTTTAATTATCTGTTTCCTCGAATTTCTGTTTTAGTTTATTATATTCATCTTTCTGATCTGTTCGTTCTATACCGTGAGATTTTTTTTTAAGACAAAAGACACTAATCAGCTACTAAAGCATCTTTATCTTCTATGGGTTGCAGAGGTTACGACCCCTGGGGAGGTGGGTGGGTATTCATGCATGGCTGTCTTCACTTACACGTTGTAGCTACGCAAGGCGTCTAAATTTGTTTATATTTAGTTTGCCCCCCACCCAGAACACCCCATTTCCCGCGCTTGTCCCATTAGTGTCATTAGGCTTCTTGTGGGAAGTGTGTGTGTTTGTTTTTGTTTCCGCCATATTTGTGACGTCATGAGTCAAAGCAGACGGGTGGGATCGGACGCTTCCGTATTTCCCATAATTCGTAATTGTTTCGTTTCCTTTTGGCAACGTAGGTTCTGTCAGTTTCTTTATTTTACCAGGGCCGTATGTCAGTGCATAAATTACCGTGTGTTTCAGGCCAAATTCTTATACAGGTCGACATTACAGTTTTTTTATACAGTTCCTTTTCTTTTTCAAACAGTTCTCACTGTCCAAGTCTACTGAGCGTGAAATTATTGGTTTGTTTATTAATTTGCTTATCAGTGAGATCGGTTTTCACACACACACACACACACACACACACACACACACACACACACACACAGGATTCTTTTCAATTTCATATAAGTGAAGTGGCTTCGAGCACAGTAGCACATTTAGGATGTCAGTTCACATTCCCAGGTCTGTATTTACGATAACACACAAGTAAAGGCGACTCACTGTCAAAGGTGGTGAGTGCTACACGTTTAAAGAAATTTAAAACATTTTTGTCTAAAACTAAAAGCATTTTTTGCAACTGTCTGATAGTTTTTAAGTATCCAAACAGCTTAAAAGATTATTTTTTGAACATTTTCCCTTTAACTTCCAAGGGCAGGACTAGTGGGTTTCTTTTCTGTTGCATGCGACCGCCGCACACCCACAAAGATTCATTAATTCGCCCCTGCGTCATAGCATAGCGCTTGCATACTTCCGCTAATTTTCACTACTAACTTTTTTGCAATGTGATATTTGATAATGTACAAAAAGATTTGTAGACAGCTCTTACATTAGTTTCAATAGATGGTGGTAGATATAAAAGTTTTGCACAGTATCCATTAAATTCTTTTGCAAACCTCTAAAATCTTCCTCACATTCATAAAAGCGGTTTTAAATTTTTTATTTCAAAATTCATAAAATATTTTTTGAAATATTTCTTAGAAAGTGGTATTAACAATAGATACACTACTGTTTGTAGAAAGCGAACACACTGAAGCTCAGTAGCACATTTAGATTGTCAGTTCACATTCCCGGGTTTGGATTTACAACGCAAACACAAGTAAAGGCATCTCACTTACAAAGCTTTCTACAAAAATTGTCTGTATGTGAGAAAACTGAATATCTTGGTTTCAAAAACCGTCTCCTCGTGTGACGTATACTTTAGGTATCGTTTTCGACTGCTGATCAAAACTGACTGTTGATTGGTCCCTGTATGTTGCTCATGGGAACAGTGTCGTGGTATAAAACTTTGAACTTCATGAAATGCAAATATTGAAAAAAAGAAAATGAATCTAGTTAAATGACAAAAGAAACTAATTGTGTGCTCAGTGAAACACGTATAATTAAAACTCAGTAGCGATGAACTAATAAACGTTGCGTGATACGAAGTGCAATGATTGACCTAGAATATCCACAAAAATAAATTAATGCTCTACTTTGAGGAGAATAACTGTTTTAGATTACCAACACTGTTTATCGAAAATTAAAGTACTTGCTAACATGACACCTGACAATACTGACTACACACTGTTCCCCCATAAGAACGCAAACTGAGGTTTGTCCTGAAATAAAAGTGACTTACCTCTTGCACAGAATGCAGTTTTTGCGTCTGGAGTAGTGTCGTTCTCGAAAGAAAATACAAATCAGCAGATGCAGCAGCTGAAGATAAATAGCCTATAAAAATATTTATTTTGTGTTTACCGGTTTCGGTGAGTTTTTGACCGTCTTCAGACCTCATACCATGATGGTATAATTTCACGAACTTCAACTGAGACTATTTGTGCTCAGTTTTGAAGTACTTTTAGGCGGACCGCTAATCTGCACGAGACATGCTCTCATAAATTATAAGTAATCTGCTCAAAATTTGTTTGTCAGAAACAATCTGTGACTTCGTGCGGTGAAAGGTGCAACGCACGCGCCAAACTCTTCACAACTTTACTATAAAGCATGGAGGGTGGTTTTACTTTAAAGAAAATCGTTTTTAAGACTTCAAATTCCGATTATTGACAAAAAGGCGGTTCAACATAAGAAGACTTTAACAATTACGAAATCCTCTTATTATAAAGGAAAGCTACAAACATTCCAACCAGTTGCATTATTTGTGACGTAACGAAAAAGAAAAAGATAGAATTAATATTAATCATGAAAGTTATTAGACATCTGAGGCACAAAGATTTCCTAGAATTAATAGTTCTGAGAAACATTGCATTTTTTGCGCATATCTTCGTTAGGTTTAAAATTCGCCCAAAATCGGCTCCATCGATATGAAGACAGTAAAGCAGTCCAGATAGCTTCTCCCCGATTCACAGAAAAGAGATCTCCTCATCTCTGACAAACTCAACTGCTCGCTGTTACGCTATAATAAGAATGGCCAAGCGCTGTACAATTGATTCACTTTTGTATGTCTGTCCCCGGTAGCTGAGTGGTTGGCCGGCACGGTAGCTCAGCGTGTTCGGTCAGAGGGTTAGCTGCCCTCTGTAATAACAAAAAAAAAAACTGAGTTAACCAATCAACGACGAACTTATACGGGTGACTTACGACGTCCGCCCCGAGCAGATGCAACGAATGAAAGCGAACAAATTGAGACTAAAAAAAAAAAAGTGGTCAACGCGACAGAATGTCAGTCCTAAGGGCCCGGGTTCGATTCCCGTCTGGGTCGGAGATTTTCTCCGCTCAGGGAGTGTGTGTTGTGCTGTCCTAATCATCGTCATTTCATTCCCATAGACGCGCAAGTCGCCGAAGTGGCGTCAAATCGGAACACTTGCACCCGGCGAACGGGAGGCCCTAGTCACACGACATTTACATTCTACTTTTGTATGAGGCCCCAGTGGATACGGAGATGGAGTAAGTTGCCAGAACTGTAGCTGCCTGTGATGTGATTCGAAACACACCAGGGATAGTTCTCAGTGTGTGTCAGAATCTTGTTCGCCGATGTCGGGTGCGTCAGAATCTTGTTCGCCGATGTCGTGCTCGCATTGAAGTTGATGGCCGTCAGTTTCAGCACATTTCGTAAGAGACAGTACAAATGGTACGTTCTTTGTGTCAGTGATGGTATTTGCAGTTAACTAATGTGAATGAAAAACTACACAGTGATGTGATTTTATTCCTATTATCTCCTCAAGCTGGCTTCTGCGACCCCAGTTTCACTACCTCAAAGTCGCGGAGCATCCTCTATGACCTGTTAAATTTTTGCACATTCTTATGGAAACACCTTGTATCATTAAATGTCTATGCCGACTTTATGAACGATGCGTGACATGAAGTGCTTTGTTCGGCTTGGAATATCCACAAAAATAAATTACTGCTCTGCTCGGAAGAAAATAACTGTTGAAATTACCAATTCTGTTCACTGGAAATTAATCTGCTTGATAGCACAACACTTAAGAATTCCGAATACACAGTTTGTTCGAGAATGCAAGGCGAGATCTGCCCTGAAATAAAAGTGACTTACCTCTTGCTCAACATGTTGTTTTTGTGTCTGGAATACTGACATTCTCTAAGCCAAATACAAATCAGCAGATGCAGCAGCTGAAGATAAATAATCTAGTCACTACTGATTTCTTCCTTTTTTTTCGTCAAAAACATTTAGTGACTTAGAGTGCCGTAAGGTGCAATGCACACTCGACAAAATATTCAAAAGTTTACTATGAATCATGGAGGTGGGGTTTGCTTTAAGAAAATCGTTCTTGACAAATCAAACTTGGATCACTAACGAAAAGGCTGCACAACGTAAGAATACACTGTTGTTGTTATTGTGGTCTTCAGTCCTGAGACTGGTTTGATGCAGCTCTCCATGCTACTCTATCCAGTGCAAGTTTCTTCATCTCCCAGTACCTACTGCAGCCTACATTCTTCTGAATCTGCTTAGTGTATTCATCTCTTGGTCTCCCTCTACGATTTTTACCCTCCACGCTGCCCTCCAATACTAAATTTGTGATCCCTTGATGCCTCAAAACATGTCCTACCAACCGACCCCTTCTTCTAGTCAAGTTGTGCCACAAACTTCTCATCTCCCCAATCCTATTCAAAACCTCCTCATTAGTTACGTGATCTACCCCATCTAATCTTCAGAATTCTTCTGTTCAATGGTTCAAATGGCTCTGAGCCCTATGGGACTCAACTGCTGAGGTCATTAGTCCCCTAGGACTTAGAACTAGTTAAACCTAACTAACCTAAGGACGTCACAAACATCCATGCCCGAGGCAGGATTCGAACCTGCGACCGTAGCGGTCTTGCGGTTCCAGACTGCAGCGCCTTTAACCGCACGGCCACTTCGGCCGGCTAATTCTTCTGTAGTACCGCATTCCGCAAGTTATTCTCTACTTGTCTGAACTAATAATCGTCCATGTTTCACTTCCATACATGGCTACACTCCATACAAATACTTTCAGAAACGACTTCCTGACACTTAAATCTATACTCGATGTTAACAAATTTCTCTTCTTCAGAAACGCTTTCCTTGCCATTGCCGGTCTACATTTTATATCCTCTCTACTTTGACCATCGTTAGTTATTTTGCTCCCCGAATAGGAAAACTCCTTTACTACTTTAAGTGTCTCATTTCCTAATCTAATTCCCTCAGCATCACCCGAGTTAACTCGACTACATTCCATTATCCTCCTTTTGCTTTTGTTGATGTTCATCTTACATCCTCCTTTCAAGACATTGGCCATTCCATTCAAATGCTCTTCCAGGTCCTTTGCTGTCTCTGGCAGAATTACAATGTCATCGGCGAACCTCAAAGTGTTTATTTCTTCTCCATGGATTTTTATTCCTACTCCGAAGATTTTTTTTGTTTCCTTTATTGCTTGTTCAATATACAAATTGAATAACATCGGGCATAGGCTGCAACTCTGTCTGACTCCCTTCCCAACCTCTGCTTCCCATTCATGCCCCTCGACGCTTATAACTGCCATCTGGTATCTGTACAAATTGTAAATAGCCTTTCGCTCCCTGTATTTTACCCCTGCCACCTTCAGAATTTGAAAGAGCGTATTCCGGTCAACAGTGTCAAAAGCTTTCTCTAAGCCTACAAGTGCTAGACACGTAGGTTTACCTTTCCTTACTACATTAATACATTAAGGAAAGGCAAACGCCGGCCGGAGTGGCCGTGCGGTTCTAGGCGCTACAGTCCGGAGCCGAGCGACCGTTCTGCCGCGGGCATGGATGTGTGTGATGTCCTTAGGTTAGTTAGGTTTAATTAGTTCTAAGTTCAAGGCGACTGATGACCTCAGACGTTAAGTCGCATAGTGCTCAGAGCCATTTGAACCATTTTTGAAAGGCAAACCTACGTGTAGACTTGGAGAAAGCTTTTGACACTGTTGACCGAAATACGCTCTTTCAAATTCTGAAGGTGGCTCGGGTAAAATACAGGATACGAAAGGCTATTTACAATTTGTACAGAAAGCAGATGGCAGTTATAGGACTCTAACAATTAACAAAATTCTCTCATTCCAAAAAATGTACGAAAATTTGAACCAATTGCTTTATTCTTCATATAATGAAAAAGAAAAAGCACAAATTAACACTATCATGAGGGTTATTAGTTATCTGAGGGACAGAGATTTCCTTCAATAACAACTTCTGAAAAACAAAACAAAAACCACAAAAAATGTTTAAATGTGTGTGAAATCTTATGGGACTTAACTGCTAAGGTCATCAGTCCCTAAGCTTACACACTACTTAACCTAATTTATCCTAAGGACAAACACACACACCCATGCCCGAGGGAGAACTCGAACCTCCGCCGGGACCAGCCGCACAGTCCATGACTGCAGCGCCTTAAACCGCTCGGCTATTGCCGCGCGGCTAAAAACAAAATATTTCATTCGTGTGCATGCCTTCGTTACCTTTAAAATTCCTCCAGAATCTTCTCCATCGATATAAAGAACGAGAAAGTATTATAAATGTGTTTACCCTCCCTTAATAAAGTATTCCAGATAATTTCTCACAGAAAACAGATCTCGTTCTCTGAAAAACTCAACTGCACGCTGCCGTGCCTCAAATGAGAATGCTCGAGCGCTGCATAAATGACTGACTAGCAAGCCAACCACAGATAAAACTAAACGCAGTCAGAGATATTATTCACTATTAGAGCAGTGCGCTGATTCATGGTTCAAATGGCTCTGAGCACTATGGGACTTAACATCTATGGTCATCAGTCCCCTGGAACTTAGAACTACTTAAACCTAACTAACCTAAGGACATCACACAACACCCAACCATCACGAGGCAGAGAAAATCCCTGACCCCGCCGGGAATCGAACCCGGGAACCCGGGCGTGGGAAGCGAGAACGCTACCGCACGACCACGAGATGCGGGCGCTGATTCATGTTTGTCCCAGTACAGTGAAGGCTGAATTATTTACAATAGTGGAAAACATATGAGAGCCTTGCTGCCTGGAGTTCTCTCTGCAAGTAAGTCTTGACTGCGACCACAAATCTCGTCCGATACTCGCCAAGCTCGGGTTTTGTTCACTAAGCGACAGAGCATAACGCATTCCAGAAATCAAGGGAGACGGGAGCAACCGGGGCCTATGTCTGCGACGCTATGGATGTATTGGGGAACATCTCTGCTTGCGAAATCCATTTTGACATGCAGCACGGCTATTCGCCGAGTGTTGATTCGTAACAAAAAAACAAACCACTGGCCATTAAAATTGCTACACCACGAAGATGACGTGCTACAGACGCGAAATTTAACCAACAGGAGGAAGATGCTGCGATATGCAAATGATAAGCTTTTCAGAGCATTCACACAAG
Organism: Schistocerca serialis cubense; assembly: GCF_023864345.2. NCBI lineage: Eukaryota > Metazoa > Arthropoda > Insecta > Orthoptera > Acrididae > Schistocerca > Schistocerca serialis. The sequence continues at coordinate 145,495,329 of NC_064648.1, forward strand.
GTTGGCGCCGGTGGCGACACCTACAACGTGCTCACACGAGGAAAGTTTCCAACCGATTTCTCATACGCAAACAGCAGTTGACCGGCGTTGCCTGGTGAAACGTTGTTGTGATGCCTCGCCTAAGGAGGAGAAATACGTACCATCACGTTTCCGACTTTTTGATAAAGGTCGGATTGTTGCCTATCGCGATTGCGGTTTATCGTAGGGCGACATTGCTGCTCGCGTTGGCCGAGATCCAATGACTGTTAGCAGAATATGGAATCGGTGGGTTCAGGTGGGAAATACGGAGCGCCGTGCTGGATCCCAACGGCATCGTATCACTAGCAGTCGAGATGACAGGCATCTTACCCGCATGGCTGTAACGGATCGTGCAGCCGCGTCTCGATCACTGAGTCAACAGATGGGGACGCTTGCAAGACAACAACCATCTGCACGAACAGTTCGACGACGTTTGCAGCAGCTCGGAGACCGTGGCTGCGGTTACGCTTGACGCTGCAACACAGACAGGAGCGCCTGCGATGGTGTACACCAGGAAGAACCTGGGTGCACGAATGGCAAAACGTAATTTTTTCGGATGAATCCAGGTTCTGTTTACAGCATCAGGATGGTAGCATCCGTGTTTGGCGACATAGTGGTGAACGCACATTGGAAGCGTGTATTCGTCATCGCCATACTGGCGTATCACCTGGCTAGATGGTACGAGGTGCCATTGGTTACACTTCTCGGTCACCTCTTTTTCGCATTGACGTCACTTTGAAAAGTGGACGTTACATTTCAGATGTGTTGCGACCCGTGGCTCTACCCTTCATTCGATCCCTGAGAAACCCTACATTTCAGCAGGATAATGCACGACCGCATGTTGCAGGTCCTGTACAGGCCTTTCTGGATACAAAAAATGTTCGACTGCTGCCCTGGCCAACACACTCTCCAGATCTCTCACCGATTGAAAACGTCTGGTCAATGGTGGCGGAGCAACTGGCTTGTCACAATACGCCAGTCACTACTCTTGATGAACTGTGGTATCGTGTTGAAGCTGCACGGGCAGCTGTACCTGTACACTCCATCCAAGTTCTGTCTGACTCAGTGCCCAGGCGTATCAAGGCCGTTATTATCGCCAGAGGTGGTTGTTCTGGGTACTGATTTCTCAGGATCTATGCACCCAAGTTGCGTGAAAATGTAATCAAATGTCAGTTCTAGTACAATATATTCGTCCAATGAATACCCGTTTATCGTCTGCATTTCTTCTTGGTGTAGCAATTTCATTGGCCAGTAGCGTAGATGTAGACTGTCCTCCTTGCCCACTCGAGAGGACGGAGAGGTTGGCGGCATCAGCTGACGGCGCTGTGCGACTCGGGTGAACCTGGCGATTGGCAGATAAGGGCTGTGACGCGACTGTTTGCAGCGGAGCAAGCGTCCAGTTACGTCATCGGTGGTCGTCACCGCAACGCGCTACCGAGAACGACCGCTTTATCGTCGGCCAGTGTGGCAACGTTTCCTTCCCGACTTCAGAGTCGCTTCGCGTCGACATGCTGGTCATTAAGAGGGGCAGCACGAATAGTCGCACGTTTATTTGGCCCGTAAGTAGCAACAGGAAGAAATCGTTGCGTTTTGTGGCCAAAGTCGGTGTTATTTTTTGCCAATTCGATTTTTCTTCTTCTCAAATTCAGCGTTATTTCTGCAATGTTATTTGTTACTATTGCCAAATTCTTTGAATTTTTTTATCAAATTTGGTGTTGCTTATGGGTTACATTCAGTGTTATCTTTTGCCAAATTAGGTGTTTTTTAACCAAATTCGCTGACGTTTCTCCCGAAATTCGATGTAATTCATTTACCGAATTCGGTGTTTTTGCCAAATTCTCTGTTTTTGTGAAATTCTTTGTTTCTTCCCCAATTCTGTGTTGTTTATTTTTGCCAAATTCAGTGTTCTTTTTTCCGAATTCATTGTAATTTTTTTATAAATTCGGTCCTATTTCTTGCAAATTTAATATCATTTTTATAAATTCGATGTGGTTGTTTTTCCACTTTTCGCACTATTTTTGTCAAAGTGTACGTCATTTTTTTTCCAACTTCGGTGATATTTATTTTTGCCAATTTCTCTGGCTTTTTTATCAAACTCGGTAGTGTTTGTTTGCCAAATTCGTCGTCCATTGTTGCCAAATTCGCCATAATTTATTGCCAAATTTCGTGTTATTTTTAGGTAAATTCGGTGTTTCTTGTCAAATTTCGTAATTTTTTAACAGCTTCAATTTTTTTAGGAGAATTTTTTTTTTTGCCAATTTCGGTTTTAGTTTTGGCCAAATTTGGTACTATTTTCGTCGACTCATCAAGTTTGTTCCTCCGAAATTGAACCATTGCTTTAAAATTATAGACAAACCTCAGCTTTAAAGAGAGTTGGAGACAAACTGCACTTTTAGCATTCAGTAACTGTCAGTTGTGATTACTAGTAAAAATGTTAGAACTATAACATTTTTGTGGGGCAATATTACAAATTTTGCGATATCTCTTACAAAACGCTGATTTCCCGTTACTTCGCTAAAAGAGATAATTTTGCTTTTTTCTCGCTAGCCATAAAGGAGCGTACAGAGATGCTGAAAGAACTGGACTGGCAGACGCCTTGGAGATAAGCACAAACTACGAGGGACGTTCAATAACTAATGCAATACATTTTTTTTTCTCTGCGAATTTTGGTTGAAAAAAATACGGAATTTGTTGTGGGACAGTGTCTGCAACGGAGGCGCGTTCTAAACAGAGAGCTCTCATTGAGTTGCTTGTGGTGGAAAGCCGCAGCATCGCAGATATTCACAGGCGCTTGCGGAATGTCTATGGAGACCTGGCAGTCAACAAAAGCACGGTGAATCGTTGGGCTAAGCGTCTACTTTGATGCGTGGTGGCTTTCTCGCCTCCTAACGGAAGATCGTAACGAGCAACGAGTTTGAGCCAGTGAAGGATGCACTCAGCGGGAAGCAGTATCTACATCTACATCTACATCCATACTCCGCAAGCCACCTGACAGTTTGCGGCGGAGGGTACTTTAGAGTACCTCTATCGGTTCTCTCTTCTATTCCAGACTCGTATTGTTCTTGGAAAGAAGGATTGTCGGTATCCCTCTGTGTGGGCTCTAATCTCTCTGATTATATCCGCGAGATATACGTAGGAGGGAGCAATATACTGCTTGACTCCTGGGTGAAGGTATGGTCTCGAAACTTCCACAAAAGCCCGTACCGAGCTACTGAGCGTCTCTCCTGCACAGTCTTCCACTGGAGTTTATCTATCATCTCAGTAACGCTTTCGCGATTACTAAATGATCCTGTAACGAAGCGCGCTGCTCTCCGTTGGATCTTCTCTATCTCTTCTATCAACCCTATCTGGTACGGATCCCACACTGCTGAGCAGTATTCAAGCAGTGGGCGAACAAGCGTACTGTAACCTACTTCCTTTGTTTTCGGATTGCATTTCCTTAGGATTCTTCCAATGAATCTGTCTGGCATCTGCTTTACCGACGATTAATTTTATACGATCATTCCATTTTAAATCACTCCTAATGCGTACTCCCAGATAATTTATGGAATTAACTGCTTCCAGTTTCTGAGCTGCTATACTGTAGCTAAATGATAAGGAATCTTTCTACTATGTATACGAAGTACATTACACTTGTTTACATTGAGATTCAGTTGCCATTCCCTGCACCATGCGTCATTTCGCTGCAGATCCTCCTACATTTCAGTACAACTTTCCATTGTTACAACCTCTCGATATACCATCGCGTCATCCGCAAAAAGCCTCAGTGAACTTCCGATGTCATCCACAAGGTTATTTATGTATATTAAGAATAGCAACGATCCTACGACACTTCCCTGCGGCACACCGGAAATCACTCTTACTTCGGAAGACTTCTCTCGATTGAGAATGTTATGCTGCGTTTTGTTATCTAGGAACTCTTCAGTTCAATCACACAATTGGTCTGATAGTCCATATGCTCTTACTTTGTTCATTAAACGACTATGGGGAACTGTATGGAACGCCTTGCGGAAGTCAAGAAACACGGCATCTATCCGTGAACCCGTGTCTATGAGTCTCGTGGACGAATAGCGCGAGCTGTGTTTCACACGATCGTCTTTTTCGAAACCCATGCTGATTCCTACAGAGTAGATTTCTAGTCTCCAGAAAAGTCATTATACTCGAACATCATAGGTGTTCAAAGATTCTACAACTGATAGACGTTAGAGATATAGGTCTATAGTACTGCACATCTGTTCGACGTCCCTTCTTGAAAACGGGGATGACCTGTGCCCTTCTCCAATCCTTTGGAACGCTACGCTCTTCTAGAGACCTACGGTACACCGCTGTAAGAAGGGGGGCAAGTTCCTTCGCGTGTTGTTGTTGTTGTCTTCAGTCCTGAGACTGGTTTGATGCAGCTCTCCATGCTACTCTATTCTGTGCAAGCTTCATCTCCCAGTACTTACTGCAACCTACATCCTTCTGAATCTGCTTAGTGTATTCATCTCTTGGTCTTCCTCTACGATTTTTACCCTCCATGCTGCCCTCCAATGCTAAATTTGTGATCCCTTGATGCCTCAGAACATGTTCTACCAACCGGTCCCTTCTTCTTGTCAAGTTGTGCCACAAACTCCTCTTCTCCCCAATTCTATTCAATACCTCCTATGTGATCTACCCATCTAATCTTCAGCATTCCTCTGTAGCACCACATTTCGAAAGCTTCAATTCTCTTCTTGTCCAAACTACACTCCTGGAAATTGAAATAAGAACACCGTGAATTCATTGTCCCAGGAAGGGGAAACTTTATTGACACATTCCTGGGGTCAGATACATCACATGATCACACTGACAGAACCACAGGCACATAGACACAGGCAACAGAGCATGCACAATGTCGGCACTAGTACAGTGTATATCCACCTTTCGCAGCAGTGCAGGCTGCTATTCTCCCATGGAGACGATCGTAGAGATGCTGGGTGTAGTCCTGTGGAACGGCTTGCCATGCCATTTCCACCTGGCGCCTCAGTTGGACCAGCGTTCGTGCTGGACGTGCAGACCGCGTGAGACGACGCTTCATCCAGTCCCAAACATGCTCAATGGGGGACAGATCCGGAGATCTTGCTGGCCAGGGTAGTTGATTTACACCTTCTAGAGCACGTTGGGTGGCACGGGATACATGCGGACGTGCATTGTCCTGTTGGAACAGCAAGTTCCCTTGCCGGTCTAGGAATGGTAGAACGATGGGTTCGATGACGGTTTGGATGTACCGTGCACTATTCAGTGTCCCCTCGACGATCACCAATGGTGTACGGCCAGTGTAGGAGATCGCTCCCCACACCATGATGCCGGGTGTTGGCCCTGTGTGCCTCGGTCGTATGCAGTCCTGATTGTGGCGCTCACCTGCACGGCGCCAAACACGCATACGACCATCATTGGCACCAAGGCAGAAGCGACTCTCATCGCTGAAGACGACACGTCTCCATTCGTCCCTGCATTCACGCCTGTCGCGACACCACTGGAGGCGGGCTGCACGATGTTGGGGCGTGAGCGGAAGACGGCCTAACGGTGTGCGGGACCGTAGCCCAGCTTCATGGAGACGGTTGCGAATGGTCCTCGCCGATACCCCAGGAGCAACAGTGTCCCTAATTTGCTGGGAAGTGGCGGTGCGGTCCCCTACGGCACTGCGTAGGATCCTACGATCTTGGCGTGCATCCGTGCGTCGCTGCGGTCCGGTCCCAGGTCGACGGGCACGTGCACCTTCCGCCGACCACTGGCGACAACATCGATGTACTGTGGAGACCTCACGCCCCACGTGTTGAGCAATTCGGCGGTACGTCCACCCGGCCTCCCGCATGCCCACTATACGCCCTCGCTCAAAGTCCGTCAACTGCACATACGGTTCACGTCCACGCTGTCGCGGCATGCTACCAGTGTTAAAGACTGCGATGGAGCTCCGTATGCCACGGCAAACTGGCTGACACTGACGGCGGCGGTGCACAAATGCTGCGCAGCTAGCGCCATTCGACGGCCAACACCGCGGTTCCTGGTGTGTCCGCTGTGCCGTGCGTGTGATCATTGCTTGTACAGCCCTCTCGCAGTGTCCGGAGCAAGTATGGTGGGTCTGACACACCGGTGTCAATGTGTTCTTTTTTCCATTTCCAGGAGTGTATTTATTGTCCATGTTTCACTTCCATACATGGCTACACTCCATACAAATACTTTCAGAAACGACTTCCTGACACTTAAATCTATACTCTATGTTAACAAACTTCTCTCCTTCAGAAACGCTTCCCTTGCCATTGCCACTATACATTTTATATCCTCTCTACTTCGACCATCATCAGTTATTTTGTTCCCCAAATAGCAAAACTCCTTTACTACTTTAAGTGTCTCATTTCCTAATCTAATTCCCTCAGCATCACCCTACTTACTTCGACTACATTCCATTATCCTCGTTTTGCTTTTGTTGATGTTCATCTTATATCGTCCTTTGAAGACATTGATCATTCCATTCAAATGCTCTTCCAGGTCCTTTGCTGTCTCTGACAGAATTACAATGTCATCGCTGAACCTCAAAGCTTTTATTTCTTCTCTATGGATTTTAATTCCTACTCCGAATTTTTCTTTTGTTTCCTTTACTGCTTGCTCAACGTACGGATTGAATCACATAGAATATAGGCTGCAACCCTGTCTCACTCCCTTCCCAACCACTGCTTCCCTTTCATGCCCCTCGACTCTTATAACTGCCATCTGGTTTCTGTACAAATTATAAATAGCCTTTCGCTCCCTGTATTTTACCCCTGCCACCTTTGGAATTTGAAAGAGAGTATTCCAGTCAACATTTTCAAGAGCTTTCTCTAAACCCACAAATGCTAGAAATGTAGGTTTGCCTTTCCTTAATCTAGCTTCTAAGATAAGTCGTTGGGTCAGTATTGCCTCACATGTTTCAACATTTTTGCGGAATCCAAACTGATCTTCGCCGAGGTCGGTTTCTACCAGTTTTTCCATCCGTCTGTAAAGAATTCGCGCTAGTATTTTGCAGCTGTGACTTATTAAACAGATAGTTCGGTAATTTTCACATCTCTCAACACCTGCTTTCTTTGAGATTGGAAGTATTATATTCTTCACGAGGTCTGAGGGTATTTCGCCTGTATAATACATTTTGCTCACCAGATGGTAGAGTTTTGTCAGGACTGGCTCTCCCAAGGCTGTCAGTAGTTCCAATGGAATGTTGTCTACTCCGGGGGCCTTGTTTCGACTCAGGTCTTTCAGTGCTCTGTCAAACTCTTCACGCAGTATCGTATCTCCCATTTCATCTTCATCTACATCCTCTTCCATTTCCATAATATTGTCCTCAAGTACATCGCCCTTGTATAGACCCTCTATATACTCCTTCCACCTTTCTGCTTTCCCTTATTTGCTTAGAACTGGGTTTCCATCTGAGCTCTTGATATTCATACAAGTGGTTCTCTTCTCTCCAAAGGTCTCTTTAATTTTCCTGTAGGCAGTATCTGTCTTACCCCTAGTGAGACAAGCCTCTACATCTCTACATTTGTCCTCTAGCCATCCCTGGTTAGCCATTTTGCACTTCCTGTCAATCTCATTTTTGAGACGTTTGTATTCCCTTTTGCCTGCTTCATTTACTGCATTTTTATATTTTCTCCTTTCATTAATTAAATTCAATATTTCTTCTTGATCCTCTGCTGCCTTCACTACTTCATCCCTAAGAGCTGCCCATTCTTCTTCTACTGTATTTGTTTCCCCCATTCCTGTCAATTGTTTCCTTATGCTCTCCCTGGAACTCTGTACAGCCTCTGGTTTAGTCAGTTTATCCAGGTCCCATCTCCTTAAATCCCACTTTTTTGCAGTTTCTTCAGTTTTAATCTACAGTTCATAACCAATAGATTGTGGTCAGAGTCCACATCTGCCCCTGGAAATGTCTTACAATTTAAAACCTGGTTCCTAAATCTCTGTCTTACCTTTATATAATCTATCTGATACCTTCTAGTATCTCTAGGATTCTTCCATGTATACAACCTTTTTTTATGATTCTTGAATCAAGTGTTAGCTATGATTAAGTTATGCTCTTTGCAAAATTCTACGCTTCCTCTTTCATTTCTCTCCCCCAATCCATATTCACCCACTATGTTTGCTTCTCTCCGTTTTCCTACTCTTGAATTCCAGCCACCCATGACTATTACATTTTCGTCTCCCTTCACTACCTGAATAAGTTCTTTTATCTCATCATACATTTCATCAATTTCTTCGTCATCTGCAGAGCTAGTTGGCATATAAACGTACTACTGTAGTAGGCATGGGCTTCGTGTCTATCTTGACCACAATAATGCGTTCACTATGCTGTTGGTAGTAGCTTACCCACACTCTATTTTTTTTATTCATTATTAAGCCTACTCCTGCATTATCCCTATTTGATTTCGTATTTATAACCCCGTATTCACCTGATCAAAAGTCTTGTTCCTTCTGCCACCGTACTTCACTAATTCCCACTATATCTAACTTTAACCTATCCATTTCCCTTTTTAAATTTTCTAACCTACCTGCCCGATTAAGGGATCTGACATTCCACGCTCCGATCCATAGAACGCCATTTCTCTTTCTCCTGATAACGACGTCCTCTTGAGTAGTCCCCGCCCGGAGATCCGAATGGGGGACTATTTTACCTCCGGAATATTTTACCCAAGAGGACGCCATCATCATTTAATCATACTGTATTGCTGCATGCCGTCGGGAAAAATTACGGCTGTAGTTTCCCCTTGCTTTCAGCCGTTCGCAGTACCAGCACAGCAAGGCTGTTTTGGTTAGTGTTGCAAGGCCAGATCAGTCAATCATCCAGACTGTTGCCCCTGCAACTACTGAAAAGGCTGCTGCCCCTCTTCAGGAACCACACGTTTGTCTGGCCTCTCAACAGATACCCCTCCGTTGTGGTTGCACCTACGGTACGGCTATCTGTATCGCTGAGGCACGCAAGCCTCCCCACCAACGGCAGGGTCCATGGTTCATGGGGGTACTCTGTGTACTCTGTGTAAAATCGAACTGGTGTCCCATCGGGTCCAGCGGCCTTTCCTCTTTTGAGCGATTTTAATTGTTTCTCTATCCCTCTGTCGTCTATTTCGATATCTACCATTTTGTCATCTGTGCGACAATCTAGAGAAGGAACTACAGTGCAGTCTTCCTCTGTGACACAGCTTTGGAAAAAGACATTTAGCATTTCGGCCTTTAGTCTGTCATCCTCTGTTTCAGTACCATTTTGGTCACAGAGTGTCTGGACATTTTGTTTTGATCCACCTACCGCTGTGACATAAGAGCAAAAGTTCTTAGGATTTTCTGCCAAGTCAGTACACAAAACTTTACTTTCGAATTCATTGAACGCCTCTTGTACACACACTACATTTCGCTTCGCTACGTGGATGATGGGGAGTTTATTGGTGCAGCAAGACGTTGGCTACGAAGTCGTCCACTTGAATGGTACCATACAGGCCGTCTCGGGAAGCTGGCGTAAGGCCGTCGCATTACCGGTGATTATGTTGGAAAATGGGGCTTTGAGGCCAAGAGAGATGGAATAATTCGGTATGCTGGAAACCTGGATAAAACCAATATGCTTTCAGAAAAAAATGTTTTACATTACTTACTGTACGCCCGTTAAACCACGAGAAAGTTTCCACAACTATATTTTTGTCGGTGTCGTCGCTGTACACAGCCAGATACATTTAACTTGTAGCCGTTTGCCACTAAATATCGGAAGACTGTTCGCATCTGACGTGCGAAAAATGTAGTAAATTAAAGTTGTGTGCGACTTAAAGAGAAGAACCAAAGAAACTGGTACACATGCGTAATATCGTGTGGGGCCCCCGCGAGTACACAGAAGTGCCGCAGCACGACTTGGCATAGACTGGACTAATTCCTGCAGTAATGCTGGAGGGAACTGACACCATGAATCCTGCAGGGCTGTTCATAAATCCGTAAGAGCTCGAGAGGGTGAAGATATCTTCTGAACAGCACGTTGGAAGGCGTCCCAGATATGCTGAATGATTTTCATGTCTGGGGTGTTTGGTGGCCAACGGAACAAGAGTGTTCCTGTAGCAGTTCTGGACGTGTGGGGTGTCGCGTTGTCCTACTGGAATTTTTAAGTCCGTCGAAATACACAATGGACACGAATATATGCAGGCTGGTCAGACAGCATGCTTAAGTACGTGTCACGTGTCAGAGTCGTATCGGGGGTCCCATATCGCTCCAACTGCACACTCCCCACACCATTACAGAGAGCCTCCACCAGCTTGTACAATCCCCTGGTGACATGCAGGGTCCATGGATTCACGAGGTTGTCTCCACACCCGTACACGTCCATCCGCTCAATACAATTAGAAACGAGACTCGTCCGACCAGGCAACATGTTTCCAGTCATCGTCCAATGTCGGTGATGCTGGCTCAAGTGGTTCAAATGGCTCTGAGCACTATCGGACAACATCTGATGTCATCAGTCCCCTAGAACATAGAACTACTTAAACCTAACTAACCTAAGGACATCACACACGTCCATGCCCGAAGCAGGATTCGAACCTGCGACCGTAGCGGCCGCGCGGTTCCAGACTGAAGCGCCTAGAACTCGTCGGCCATCCCGGCCGTCATGCTGGCTCCAGGCAAGGCGTAAAGCTTTGTGCCGTGCAAGGGTACATGAGTGGGCCTTCGGCTCCGAAAGTCCATATCGACGATGTTTTGTTGAACGGTTCGCACACTGACAATTGTTGATGGCCCAACACTGAAATCTGCAGGTATTTCCGGCGGGGTTGCACTTCTGTCACGTTGAACGATTCTCATCATTCGTCGTTTGTCCCGTTCTTGCAAGATCTTTTTCCAACCTCAGTGATGTCAGAGATTTGATGTTTTACCGCATTCCTGACATTCACGATACGCTAGTGAAATTGCAGTTGGGGGAAATCCCCACTTCATCGCTACCGCGGAGATGCTGTGTCCCATCACTCGTGCGCTGACTATAACACCACGTCTAAACTCACTTAAATATTGTTAACCTGCCATTGTAGCAGTAGTAACCGATCAGACAACATCTACATCTACATTTATACTCCGCAAGCCACCCAACGGTGTGTGGCGGAGGGCACTTTACGTGCCACTGTCATTACCTCCCTTTTCTATTCCAGTCGCGTATGGTTCGCGGGAAGAACGACTGTCTGAAAGCCTCCGTGCGCGCTCTGATGTCTCTAATTTTACACTAGTGATCTCCTCGGGAGTTATAAGCAGGGGGAAGCAATATATTCGATACCTCATCCAGAAACGCACCCTCTCGAAACCTGGCGAGCAAGCTACACCGCGATGCAGAGCGCCTCTCTTGCAGAGTCTGCCACTTGAGTTTATTAATCATCTCCGTAATGCTATCACGGTTACCAAATAACCCTGTGACGAAACGCGCCGCTCTTCTTTGGATCTTCTCTACCTCCTCCGTCAACCCGATCTGGTACGTATCCCACACTGATGAGCAATACTCAAGTATAGGTGGAACGAGTGTTTTGTAAGCCACCTCCTTTGTTGGTGGACTACATTTTCTAAGCACTCTCCCAATGAATCTCAGCCTGGTACCCGCGTTACCAACAATTAATTTTATATGATCATTGCACTTCAAATCGTTCCGCACGCATACTCCCAGATATTTTACAGAAGTAACTGCTACCAGTGTTTGTTCCGCTATCATATAATCATACAATAAAGGATCCTTCTTTCTATGTATTCACAATACATTACATTTGTGTATCTTAAGGGTCAGTTGTCACTCCCTGCACCGAGCGAGGTGGCGCAGTGGTTAGCACACTGGACTCGCATTCGGGAGGACGACGGTTCAATCCCGTCTCCGGCCATCCAGATTTAGGTTTTCCGTGATTTCCCTAAGTCGTTTCAGGCAAATGCCGGGATGGTTGCTTTGAAACGGCACGGCCGATTTCCTTCCCAATCCTTCCCTAACCCGAGCTTGCGCTCCGTCTCTAATGACCTCGTTGTCGACGGGACGTTAAACACTGACCACCACCACCATCACTCCCTGCACCAAGTGCCTATCCGGTGCAGATCTTTCTGCATTTCGCTACAATTTTCTAATGCTGCAACTTCTGTGTATACTACAGCATCATCCGCGAAAAGCCGCATGGAACTTCCGACACTATCTACTAGGTCATTTATATATATTGTGAAAAGCAATGGTCCCATAACACTCCCCTGTGGCACGCCAGAGGTTACTTTAACGTCTGTAGACAATTGTCCGCTTATACATGCGTTGCCGACCGCAGCGCCGTATTCTGCCTGTTTACATATCTCTGTATTTGAATACGCATGCCTATACCAGTTTCTTTGGCACTTCAGTGTATTTTACTAAACGGCTAACCTAGTTCATGGCACCCTGATACAGTTGCAGGCTGCCTATCTAACGGAACACATGGGGAATAAAAAGTATCTCATACACAGTGGCATACAAAGTGTTCAAACGGCTCTGAGCACTGACTTAACATCTGAGGTCGCCAGTCCCGTAGAACTTAGAACTACTTAAACCTAACTAACCTAAGGACATCACACACATCCATGCTCAAGGCAAGGTTTGAACCTGCGACCGTAGCCGTCGCGCAGTTCCAGACTGAAGCGCCTAGAACTGCTCGGCCACAGTGGCCGGCTACAAAGTGTAAGGAAAAAAGCAAGTTTGGCATCATATGTCACTGCCAAGTTACATAGGCTATATGGTCAAAAGTATCCGGACACCTGGCTGAAAATGAGTTGCAAGTTCGTGGCGCCCTCCGTCGGTAATGCTAGAATTCAGTAAGGTGTTGGTCGACCCTTAGCTTCGATGACAGCTTCCACTCTCGCAGGCATACGTTGAATCAGGTTTCTTGGGGAATGGCTACCTATTCATCACGGAGGGTTGCAATGAGGAAAGGTGTCGATGTCGGTCGGTGAGGACTGGCGCGAAATCGGCGTTCCAAAACATCCCAAAGGTGTTCAGTATAGGATTCAGGTCACGACTTTGTGCTGGCCAGTCCATTACAGGGATGTTATTGTAATGTAACCATTTCCCCACTGGTCATGCATTATGAACAGGTGCTCGATCGTGTTGAAAGATGCAATCGCCATCCACGAATTGCTCTTCAACAGTGGGAAACAAGTAGACGCTTAGAACATCAATGTAGGCCTGTGCTGTGATAGTGCCACGCAAAACGACAACATGAAAAACACGACCACACCATAATACCACCGCCTCCCAATTTTACTGTTGGCACTACACACGCTGGCAGATGACGTTGACTAGGCATTCGCCATACCCACACCCTGCCATCGGATCGCCGCATCCTATACCGTGATTCGTCACTCCACACAACGTTTCTCCACAGTTGAATCGTCCAATGTTTACGCACCTTACACCGAGCGAGGCGTCGTTTGGCATTTACCGGCGTTATGTGTGGCTTATGCGAACCCGCTCGTCCATGAAATCCAAGTTTTCTCACTTCCCGACTAACTGTCAGAGTACTTGCAGTGGATCCTGATGCAGTTTGGAATTCCTGTGTGACGGTCTGGATAGATGTCTGCCTATTACACATTACGACCCTCTTCGACTGTCCACGGTCTCTGTCAGTCAACAGACGAGGTCGGCCTGTACGCTTTTGTGCTGTACGTGTCCCTTCACGTTTCCACCCCACTATCACTTCGGATGGGATGTTTAGGAGTGTGGAAATCTCGCGTGCAGACGTGTGACACAAGTGACACCCAATCACCTGACCAAGTTCGAAGTCCGTGAGTTTGACACATCGCCTCATTGCGCTCTCTCACGATGTCTACTGACTACTGAGGTCGCTGATATGGAGTACCTGGCAGTAGGTGGCAGCACAATGCACCTAATATGAGGAACGTATGTTTTTGGGGTGTGTCAGGATACTTTTAATCACATAGTGTATCTCGACGAAACTTCGATCATACATTGGAAGAACTGCTACGTTGCAGTACAGTACAGAACAGATAATAACTTAAGTAAATACACAATACCGTGAACGGAGAAGACACTGCTATTTAAGCGGAGAATTACACTGAAAACACAGCGAATTAGCATGGCCACTTCAGCATGACAAAACAAAGGACGAGGTTCTTGATGGGGTGTGTTATCACGAGTGACGCAATGCATGCGTTCCATACAGTCGTTTAATGAACGAAGTAAGAGTATGTGGACTATCAGACCAATTGTGTGATTCGATTGAAGAGTTCCTAGATAACAGAACGCAGCACGTCATTCTCAATGGAGGGAAGTCTTCCGAAGTAAGAGTGATTTCAGGTGTGTCGCAGGGGAGGGTCATAGGACCCTTGCTATTCACAACATACATAAATGACCTTGTGGATGACATCGGAAGTTTACTGAGGGTTTTTGCCGATGATGCTGTGGTATGTCGACAGGTTGTAACAATGGAAAATTGTACTGTATTGCAGGAGGATTTGCAAAGAACTGACGCATGATGCAGGGAATTGCAATGTAGACAAGTGTAATGTGCTGCGAATACATAGAAAGAAAGATCCTTTATCATTTAGCTACAATATAGCAGGTCAGCAAACGGAAGCAGTTAATAATAAATTATCTGGGAGTAGGCATTAGTAGTGATTTAAAATGGAATGATTATATTTTTGAATGTAGGTAAAGCAGATGCCATACTGAGATTCATTGGAAGAATCATAAGGAAATGCAATCCGAAAACAAACGAAGTAGGTTACAGTACGCTTGTTCGCCCACTGCTTGAATACTGCTCAGCAGTGTGGGATCCGTACCAGATAGGGTTGATAGAAGAGATAGAGAAGATCCAACGGAGAGCAGCGCGCTTCGTTACAGGATCATTTAGTAATCGCGAAAGCGTTACGGAGATGATAGATAAACTCCAGTGGAAGACTCTGCAGGAGAGACGCTGAGTAGCTCAGTACGGGCTTTTGTTGAAGTTTCGAGACCATACCTTCACCGAGGAGTCAACCAGTATATTGCTCCCTCCTACGTATATCTCGCGAAGAGACCGTGAGGATAAAATCAGAGAGATTAGAGCCCACACAGAGGCATACCGACATTCCTTCCTTCCACGAACAATACGAGACTGGAATATGCAGCTCGTGGTCGTGCGGTAGCGTTCTCGCTTCCCACGCCCGGGTTCCCGGGTTCGATTCCCGGCGGGGTCAGGGATTTTCTCTGCCTCGTGATGACTGGGTGTTGTGTGATGTCCTTAGGTTAGTTAGGTTTAAGTAGTTCTAAGTTCTAGTGAAAATTTCATTCTGGAAACATCCCCCAGGCTGTGGCTAAGCCATGTCTCCGCAATATCCTTTCTTCCAGGAGTGCTAGTTCTGCTAGGTTCACAGGAGAGCTTCTGTAAAGTTTGCAAGGTAGGAGACGAGGTACTGGCGGAAGTAGAGCTGTGAGGACGGGGCGTGAGTCGTGTTTGGGTAGCTCAGTTTTTTAGAGCACTCGCCCGCAGAAGGCAGATGTCCCGAATTCCAGTCTCGGTACGGCACACAGTTTTAATCTGCCAGGAAGTTTCAATAGTTATGCTTTTTCAAATCGGATGATCCTCTTTGAAACACCCTGTATATTCCTGGAGTCATCATTTAAAGCCATTTCTTGAAACATTGTCAATGGTTTCTCAGAATAGTTTACATCTATCTTCAAGTGTCTTCCAATTCAGTTGCTTCAGTATCTCTGTGACACTCGCCCACGGGTTAAACAAACCTATGATCATTTGTGCTGTCTTTCTCTGTATATGTTCAGTATCTCCTGTCAGTCACGTCTGGTATGGGTCCCACACACTTGAGCAGTATTCTAGAATGGGTCGCACTAGTGATTTTTAAGCAATCTCCTTTCTAGACTGATTGCACTTCCCAAGCATTGTCCAATAAACCGAAGTGTCCCAGCTGCTTTAACCACGACTGAATCTATGTGATCATTCCATTTTATATCCCCACAAAGTGTTACACCCAGGTATTTGTATGAGTTGGCCGAGTCCAATAGTGACTCACTCATATTATAGTCGTAGGGCACTAAGTTTTTTCATTTTGTGACGTACACAGTTTTACATTTAAAGAAAGTTGCCAATATTTGCACCACTTAGAAATCTTATCAAGATCTGACTGCATTATCTACAAAAAGTCTCAGAGTCTATTAATACTTTCTGCAAGGTCATTAATATACAACGTGAACAGCAATGGTCCCAACACACTTCCCTGTGGCCTATCTGAAATTAGTTCTACACCTGACGATCACTTCCCGTCCAATATAACACGTTGCACTCTCCCTACCAAATGGACCTCAATCCGGTCATAATTTTCACTTGATACCCTATATGACCGCACTTATGTGGTACTGAGGCAGATTCTTTTCGGAAATCAAGCAATACCGCACCTACCTCAGCCGGCCGCTGTTTTCATGCTTGATCTGTATTCAGTTCGTAATGGGCTGTCCTCTGTGCCCTCTACCACTTAATCTGAGCGGGGTGCGCTGGGAAGTTTCCCTTGTGAGCAAAAGACAGTGACAACTACATACAGATGAAGGAGCAACAGGGTAGCGTACTGGGAGAAATCCATAGAGTAAATATCTCTGGAGTAAGCATTCACATGCGCAGAATAGATTTTGTGTTGTCAACATACATTGCCGGCCTGGTCACGTGTTCTCGGGACGTCGTGTGTTTGTCGGTATAGCGCCCTGTATATTTAGAATGTCACTACATCCCTAGTACAGACGGATTCTTTTCGTACGTGTCGTGGATTATTTATAAATGTTGCACAGACATTTTAACAGTATCCATTTGATACCGGGAATAAACCAGCTTCGTAACTTTTAAGGGCAAGTGTTATTACATCCTGCTTCTTTGCGATAGGTGTCACAGTTCAGATGCACTCGATTTTCGGTAGTTTTCGGTCTGATACGGCACTTTATAGTATTACAGAGCCTGACGTACATTTTTGCAGTGATAGTCTCGCAAAACGACTTGACAGTACGCTAGTACTTTTGCAAGTGTCCGAAAAACACCGAATTTGCCACACATTAGCGATTATATCCCTACTAATTCGTCCTTTTTTCTGCTATTTCTGCGTATTTATTTTCTCGTTTTTGCGACCTAAAGCACAAATTTTCGTACTGGTGACACTTTGAAGTATTTATTTTATGCATTTTACGTACTTGCTCCCAGTTTATTAAATAAAGAGTAGACTGAGTAATCTATATATATATATATATATATATATATATATATAATCGACAAGTCACTGATAAATAGCTTGCCGGTGTGGCCGTGCGGTTCTAGGCGCTTCAGTCTGGACCGCTACGGTCGCAGGTTCGAATCCTGCCTCGGGCATGGATGTGTGTGATGTCCTTAGGTTAGTTAGGTTTAAGTAGTTACAAGTTCTAGGGGACTGATGACCACAGATGTTAAGTCCCATAGTGCTCAGAGCCATTTGAAACCATTTTGAACTGATAAATGCATGGAGGATAGTATTTACTGAAACAACTAACCATTCCCTTTCCTGTTCCACTAGCAACTTTACGAGAGGAAGCGATTGTTTGTAAGCTTTTGTACGAGCCGTAATATCTATTATTTAGTCATAAAATCGTAGAAAAATAGGTCTACAGAATCAAGCCTTAATTATAATGCGTCCCGAAATTTTAAAACATATACAGTGGCTCTTACTAATATGATAACTATAATTAGAGCTACATGGTATGTACCCATGAAAAGTTACTAACCCTCCATTCATATAGTTTTCTTTGCATCCGTAGCAACAACAGCCGGCCGGGTTGGCCGAGCGGTTCAGGGCACTACAGTCTGGACCCGCGCGACCGCTACGGTCGCAGGTTCGAATCCTGCCTCGGGCATGGATGTGTGTGATGTCCTTAGGTTATAGTCTGTCGGTAAATAGAAGAGCGAACGAGCGAGTACCCACTCTGCCAACCCAGCTACGTCACAGGGCGCTTCTACAGGCTGTTTCACAACGTTATTACCGGCCCTGCCGCGGCGCCCGCCTTAAATCTGTGGCGACGCTGTGTACAGATAGATACCTCTCGGCTGCGTTTATTTTTATACAAATGCATTAAGACCATAAGGAATAGAAAAAAAAACGATAGCTTCTTCCGAAACACAACATTGTAGAATAAATAATATTAACATAAGAACGGAAGTCAGGATCCTACTTCAAACATAGAACCAAATGCCTGTTCATCTGAATGTATGTTCCTCTATTGCTATTCGGAAAAAGAACCCCATATAATGTAATCAACCCGTAGAATTTAAGGCTTGTTCTTACTCTGTTTTCCTACTAAAAGGTAAAAGTTTTTTTGCAAGGACTGCATTGAAACTTAACAATTCTTGGAACATGAAGAGTGTTCAAAAAGTAACCAGAAATTTATAATTTTATGTGTTGGATTAGTCAGATTTCCACTACTTTTTTGTCACTGTCTTCATAAACATGCCTCAAAAGTATGTTACAATGTTATCCATATTGGGTATTTACTCTGTTGTCAGCTGTCAGAAGGTTACATGTGTTTTGGTAGCATAAACGTTTATTTGTTTTGTATAAAAATAGATTAAAGAATCTGTATTTAATTTTGTTATAAAAATGGAATAAAGTGTATGAAATTTGTAGAAATGTTAAATATTGCTTTTGGTGAGCCTGTTATGGGTAAACCAAGGGAAGACAAGTGGTACAAACATTTCAAAGCAGGCCTATAAGGACAGCGGTTTTACAAGCATGCATGAGATTAAAAGTGCACAGTTAAGAGACCTATAAACTATTCCGAAGAAACAGTTTCTAAAGTGTTTCGGGAATTGGAAAAAGCACTGGCATAGTGTACAGTATGTAATGAGGAATATTTTGAAGAGGATAATGTTGCTGTAGATTAACAAATAAAGTTCTTGCCAAAAAATAAAAATTAATATGCGAACGTACCTAGTATGTCAAGCTTTTTGATTAGAAGTCCAGAATCAGTGTACATGTTTAGAAGGAAATTTCGCCAGTGTTTAGAATAGCTATTGCGCACATGTTGTAAGCACTATGTCTTAGAATCAGGTGAATAGTGACCGAGATAGAGATTTAGTGTTCTATAAGCATCAAAGGTTTAACGTGATTTTGAAATTGTTTATAATGATGGGTTTCCTCCCAAAATTATTAGTTTTCCTTCGTAGCGATTCCAGTAAAGCATGCGGCTTATTTTTGCGTTCCTTCAGTATGTGTCCTATTGGGTGAGGCTGACGTTTGCATAAATTGCAGCTCTTTGGTTGGGACTGGTAATATTAGCCAACAGTTCTCTTTGGGCCGCCTCTTTAATACACGATGTAGTAACATTAGAGACGATCGAACGCTCGTTACTCCGCAAATACCTCCTCTTCTTAGTATTCTGTACATTCTCTTGCAATGCTAGTAAGTTCACAAAGATTACTCACTGACACTGGCAACTCAGATCCCACGAACAGAAGCGACGTATATCACCGCACGCCGATCTACACCGCTAGACAGGTAACGGGCAACACATTTTCGGTGCCCCTGTAGGCCGGTGGCAGCGTTCTTCCGGCAAAGGCCGCTTCTCCCACCAAAAGCGCTGCTCGCTCTTGAGTTCACAGACAGACTATAGTTAGGTTTAAGTAGTTCTAAGTTCTAGGGGACTGATGACCTCAGAAGTTAAGTCCCATACGGCTCAGAGCCATTTGAACCATTTTTTCGTAGCAACAACAGTGATTCACCATCGCTATTACACTATCAACCAACGGTGAAACACAACAAAAACTCTTGATCTTATAAACCTCAAACGCTGCAGAAAGCATACACGCACAGCGAAGTCCCGAAAACACGTGACAGTCCTGCTTTAATGTTGACAACATGTGCAGAAGACAATGTTCACTCCAGAGATTATGGAGAAATCTGTAGGGACAGGCGAGAATCTGAGAGTGGCCACGGAAGGTGGAGAGCAGGGAAGAAGAGGACAGACAGGCGCGCGCGCGCGCGCGCGCGCGCGCGCGCGCGCGCGTGTGTGTGTGTGTGTGTGTGTGTGTGTGCGTGGCTTGGCTAGCTCACGCATCCGCATCAGCTGTTGCTACTGGCTGAGTCATCGGCGCGGAAATCGCGTGTTCGTCTGCCGGCGAAGGCTGGCATGGAGAGGGGGGAGGGGCGGGAGAGAGAGCGAGAGAGAGAGAGAGAGAGAGAGAGAGAGAGAGAGAGAGAGACTGGCGCACACGTGCTCTGCTAGCATGCTACGCACTATCCTTCCAATGCCAGCGCGCCGCGCCGCGTGAAAACTTTCCGTTTCAGTAGCAACCTTTTTATTCTCTCCGCGCCGCACAGAAGCGCACTTTCCCTCTCAAACGCTCAGAGGTTCTGAACAAAGGCGACAAACCACAGCCAACTGTTTCTAATGAATATACGCTTGCTCGTTGTCTGAGAGTCTACTACACTTTTAGAACACTTTATTGCCTATATAGCAAGTTTTATTACATAGACAACCAGTTTCAGCCAGCCGAATGGCTAAGGCTGTATAGGTTTACAACAAAATACAGGTCAGTACATCTTACACAAGCGAAAAATGCAGCAATACAATTGTAGCTACGTTTGTCACTAATGCTCCAGTTACGATGACAGAGGTACCAGATGATATTTTGTAACCGAGGCCGGTACTGCAATAAAAGAACCAAATACAACTTGGTGTTAGTAATTTTGTGAAATGTAACACAATTAATAATAGTCTATCCACTTACACGGTAATATCAGTGCTGTTAAGTAACTAATTGGATCTTTGTGTTTTACAGAATTGATACGAATTCATAATGTAACGTACACTATGTGATCATAAGTATCCGGACAATCCAAAATACATACGTCTTTCATGTTAGGTGCATTGCTCTGCCACATACTGCCAGGTACATAATATCATCGACGTCAGTAGTCATTAGACACCGTGAGAGAGCTGAATGGGGCCCTCCGCGGAACTCATGGACTTCGAATTTGGTCAGGTGATTGGCTGTGACTTGCGTCATACGTCTGTACGCGAGATTTCCACACTCCTAAATATCCCTAGGTCCACTGTTTCCGATGTGATAGTGAAGTGGAAACGTGGAAGGACACGTACAGCACAAAAGCGTACAGGCCGACCTCGTCTGTTGACTGACAGAGACGGCTGACAGTTGAACAGGGTCGTAATGTGTAATAGCCAGACATCTATCCAGACCATCACACAGGAATTCCAAACTGCATCAAATGGTTCAAATGGCTCTGAGCACTATGGGACTTAACATCTGTGGTCATCAGTCCCCTAGAACTTAGAACTACTTAAACCTAAGTAACCTAAGGACATCACACACATGCATGCCCGAGGCAGGATTCGAACCTGCGACCGTAGCGGTCACGCGGTTCCACACTGAAGCGCCTAGAACCGCACGGCCACACCGGCCGGCAAACTGCATCAAGATCCACTGCAAGTACTATGACAGTGAGGTGGGATGTGACAAAACTTGGATTTCACGGTCGAGCGGCTGCTCATAAGCCACACATCACGCCGGTAAATGCCAAACGACGCCTCGCCTGGTGTAAGGAGGGTAAACGCTGGACGAATCACGGTGGCGATCTGATGGCAGGGTGTGGGTATGGCGAATGCCCGGTGAACGTCATCTGCCAGCGTGTGTAGTGCCGACAGTAAAATTCTGAGGCGGTGGTGCTATGGTGAGGTCGTGTTTTTCATGGAGGGTGCTTGAATATTGATGTTTAAGCACCTTCTTGGTTCCCACTGTTGAACAGTAATTCTCGGATCGCGATTGCATCTTTCAACACGATCGAGCACCTGTTCATAATGCACGGCCTGTGGCGGAGTGGTTACACGACAATAACAACCACGTGACGGACTGGCCAGCACAGCGTCCCGACCTGAATCCTATAGAACACCTATGGCATGTTTTGGAGCGCCGACTTCGTGCCAGGCCTGACGAACCGACATCGATACCTCTCCTCAGTTCAGCATTCCGTGAAGAATGGGCTGCCATTCCCCAAGAAACCTTCCAGCTCCTGATTGAACGGATGCGTGCGAGAGTGGAAGCTGTCATTAAGGCTAAGGCTGGGCCAACACCACATTAAACAGCAGCGTTACCGATGGAATGCGCCACGAACTTGGAAGTCATTTTCAGCCGGATGCCCGGATACTTCTGATCACATAGTGTACCTACAACAAATAAAGCCTATGTTCATCTGTGAAAATGGAGTCGATAAGCAACTTGATCTGTCAGTAATCGGAATATAGCCCGCATAACACCGTCTGCGTGTAGTATGAGTGTGAGTTTCGCTGTCATTTAAGCCCTCAAGAGGTCGTAACACGACAAACGTAAAACTAACATTTGGATAAGCTATCTGACTGCGTATTTGAATATGAAAAACTACAGGAACAAATGAACGTGTAACAATGAATACCTAATCTATCTCACGGCCTATTTGAATAAGAATTTACAGGTGATACAGAATCTGGCTGGAGCAACGGAATTTACTGGATTAGAGTACATAACGTGTTGTGGTGTGTCAGTGTGTTTTGGCCCTAAGTTTTGCACTCGCCTCTTTACATGACTGGCTTTTTCCAAGTGGTTTATAGCAATTCGCACCAGCAGCGGCTAAAGCTTATTGTTACTAAGAATGAATTTAATAAAAAGGAGTGTGCTTGGGTCCTGTTAACTACTAAATAACTTGTAAAAAGGGTTTTCATAAATTAAGTCTATTTAAATACTTCAGAAATCATCATGACCAAGAATAGTTTGACAAGTATTAATAATGGCGAAATGCCTGACAATGACTTTATAAGTATCAATAATGGCTGATTACCAGATTAACAAATTATTTTAATTTCAAAGTTACATTAACGTTTAATAACCACAGCATATTAATGAATTAGACGTGGAGAATTATTACGAGGGCAGTTCAATAAGTAATGCAACACATTTTTTTTCTGAAACAGGGGTTATTTTATTCAGCATTGAAATACACCAGGTTGTTCCCCAATCTTTTAGCTACACAACACTATTTTTCAACGTAATCTCCATTCAATGCTACGGCCTTACGCCACCTTGAAATGAGGGCCTGTATGCCTGCACGGTACCATTCCACTGGTCGATGTCGGAGCCAACGTCGTACTGCATCAATAACTTCTTCATCATCCGCGTAGTGCCTCCCACGGATTGCGCCCTTCATTGGGCCAAACATATGGAAATCCGACGGTGCGAGATCGGGGCTGTAGGGTGCATGAGGAAGAACAGTCCACTGAAGTTTTGTGAGCTCCTCTCGGGGGCGAAGACTTGTGTGAGGTCTTGCATTGTCATGAAGAAGGAGAAGTTCGTTCAGATTTTTGTGCCTACGAACACGCTGAAGTCGTTTCTTCAATTTCTGAAGAGTAGCACAATACACTTCAGAGTTGATCGTTTGACCATGGGGAAGGACATCGAACAGAATAACCCCTTCAGCGTCCCAGAAGACTGTAACCGTGACTTTACCGGCTGAGGGTATGGCTTTAAACTTTTTCTCGGTAGGGGAGTGGGTGTGGCGCCACTCCATTGATTGCCGTTTTGTTTCAGGTTCGAAGTGATGAACCCATGTTTCATCGCCTGTAACAATCTTTGACAAGAAATTGTCACCCTCAGCCACATGACGAGCAAGCAATTCCGCACAGATGGTTCTCCTTTGCTCTTTATGGTGTTCGGTTAGACAACGAGGGACCCAGCGAGAACAAACCTTTGAATATCCCAACTGGTGAACAATTGTGACAGCACTACCAACAGAGACGTCAAGTTGAGCACTGAGTTGTTTGATGGTGATCCGTCGATCGTCTCGAACGAGTGTGTTCGCACGCTCCGCCATTGCAGGAGTCACAGCTGTGCACGGCCGGCCCGCACGCGGGAGATCAGACAGTCTTGCTTGACCTTGCGGCGATGATGACACACGCTTTGCCCAACGACTCACCGTCCTTTTGTCCACTGCCAGATCACCGTAGACATTCTGCAAGCGCCTATGAATATCTGAGATGCCCCGGTTTTCCGCCAAAAGAAACTCGATCACTGCCCGTTGTTTGCAACGCACATCCGTTACAGACGCCATTTTAACAGCCCCGTACAGCGCTGCCACCTGTCGGAAGTCAATGAAACTGTACGAGACGAAGCTGGAATGTTTGAAAATATTCCACAAGAAATTTCCGGTTTTTTCAACCAAAATTGGCCGAGAAAAAAACTGTGTTGCATTACTTATTGAACTGCCCTCGTATTATTATTTGGAGAATAAGGACGCTTCTTTGACTGACAAGGAAAACATGGGATTATTGCAAACGCGTACTAACAATCACGCGGCTAACCCTGCAATTGGAGTTTACGCTATGCTTGAGAATTTTACCTTGAATTACGTCCTCAAGCGTAGTTAAGCCATCTTAACCTCTCCTGGCCATACAAACGAAGTCAGGCCCTGAGTGTGCTGAGATCTGCCATCACCGGCGTGGGGGCAGCGTGACACGCCTCCTGTCGCCGAGCTTTCGACCAACACTACTGAAATTTTACTCTCGCAAACAGATCTCCTCTGCCGCGCGGAGTGGCCGCGCGGTTTGAGGCGTCATGTCACGGACTGCGCGGCCTCTCCTGCCGGGGTTCGAGTCCTCCCTCGGGCATGGGTATGTGTGTTGTTCTTAGCATAAGTTAGTTTAAGTAGTGTGAATGAAAGTCTAGGGATCGATGACCTAAGCAGTTTGGTCCGTTAGGAACACACACGCATTTGAACAGATCTCGTCTCACACCACTGCTTAGAATCGCGCTCCCTTGTTTCGTCCTCAGGTTGTTACTATTGATATCTGAGCGCTTACTTATTTCCATGAAGAAGCGCAGAATCGTACACAATTCTTGTTTTCGATACTCATTGTAATATTTAATCAATGTAATGGAGAGTTCTGACACAGTCCTTACAGTGATTAACATTAGGCCATTGTGCTATGCGTACATTACCCCCCGATTATGACACAACTTGCAACATATACTGGCGAAAAACAAATTGTACACCTGGAAACACGACGTCGATTTTAATCCAATGACGGCATATAGCAACCTGGGGGGGGGGGGGTAGTGGATGTACTGGTAATGGCTTGAACGTCGTCAACAAACAGATAGCGTAGTGCCATAGCTACCAGAATGTCATCTGTGTCTACCGTGAAGGCAGCACGGGGTAGCCGCGCGGTCTCGGGCGTCTTGTCCCGGTTCGCGCGGCTTCCCCGTCGGAGGCCCGAGTCCTCCCTCGGGCATGTGTGTTAACCTTTAGCGTGAGTTAGTTTAAGTAGAGCGTAAGCCTAGGGACCGATGAAACAACAGTTTGGTCCCACAGTCCTTATCACAAATTACCAATTTTTGTACCGTGAAATAAAGAATGTTCACAGCCAGAAGGCTCAGTGTGGTGCAGACGCGTGAAGGAATCATTCAATCATGCCACGGAGACGCACTTCTGCTTCCTACAGCCAGCTGACGGAGCTTGAAAGGGGCCAAATTGTGGCCTTCCCAGTGGCAGGATGGTCCTTTCGGAGAACTGCCACACAAGTTGGACGTGCGGCGTTAGTTGTGCAGCGATGTTGGCATCGGTGGTCACGTGAACGTTCTCACACCCGTAGACGAGTTTATGGACGTTCATGCAGCACGGACGCCAGCCAGGATCGTCGTATTGTAAGGGTAGCAGTGGCAGATCGTACAGCCAACACATCACAGATAAGAGGGTTCGTGAGCCAAGATGTGCAAAGACCGACTGTTCTGAACTGGTTGTTAGCTGTGGGACTACTGGAACGCTCACCTCCGGCCCATCTTCCACTCCCGTCGCAGCATCGATGTGCACAGCTGGACTGCCGCCGTCAGAGGATCACATTAGAGATGGGCAGACTCGTTCATCCTTGCGAACTAGTTCACTGCTGATTGTTCTTTTTTTTGGGAACCGTTCATTTTTACTCGTTCACAGTTCATTTGTGCTTGGTATATGGTTCTTATGGAAAACTGAAAACAGTGTAGGTGACAGAAGGATGGAGGGCACCAAGAGGGGGGACTTGCCTCGCCCCTGGAGTATAGAGTTTTTATTCATTACAGAATTCTTACACACTTTTGGAAGTAATTTCTGCGATTCTGCAGAACCTCTCGTTTAGCCAACTGAAGCGTTGTGTGGCTGATCGCAGGGAAATAATATAGGGTGGCGCACGGAGAACCGGCCCCGAGTACAGACTGCTCGCCAATTACGGGCGATGTGTTGCCCGTTACGAGCAGATGCAACAAACAGACAAACATGTAATAATTAGGCAGTGAAGAAATAACAAGCTAATGCAAGCAACAATTGCGTAACAATCGGTGACGATGTGTAGAGAGCTGGAGAAGAGAAAATGAAAATCTCACGCGACGTGCATAGGCTATAGCTCACGAAGTCTTGTAAACCTGTTGGTGGCTGTTTCCCAACTTCATAGACCACCAGTGTCTTGTATAGGATTCTTCGTTTCGACTTCCACTACATAGCTAAGCTACGTTGTAAACAATAATCGTTTACACCCTATATATACTTCACGTTGTCTCTGAGTTCCTAGGCGAAGTAGAGACTTTATGGAAGCATAAAATAAAATGTGGTTTTCTCATCATACTTGCGTCGCACGCTTAGTAAAAATTACGTTTTTATGTTGCATTATTAAAGTTAATGCAGCAATAATAATAATTAAGTTCGCAGTAATAAAGTTTTTGGTTTGAAAGCTCCCACAACCCATTTTCTCTCTCCCTTTTTTTTCCCTCCATAGAAACGAAACTAGCAGGTAATACAAATTGGAAACAACTAAACTTAAAAAGAATTAGAGCCTTCCTAAATGTAATGCTTTGTATATGAAAGATACACGAAAATCGTGTTATATGAATTTTCTTACACTAAAAATTAAGCTAGTTAGTTGCTAAATCAAGTCGATGAAACCAAAAAATATATGAATAACAAAGAAAACTTGCCTTGTTATAAGTATGTCTTCTGCTGTTCATCGATATAATGAAGTGAGCTGATATGCCCTTTTGTTACCTGAAAAGACGTACCTATTACATACAACGTGATTTTTATGTAATTTATGTAACTATAAAATACTTTTTGATTACCGGTCGTGGACGCTGAATAGCCAGACCCAATTGGAAGAAGAGTTTGGAACACATGTAAAATGGCCGAGCACAGTGAACGAAAGGAACAACTGGATACTGAACTAACTAGGAGCAGTCGCCAGTGGAACTGAGACAGGTGGTCATGCGAAGAACGACGAGTGCGGCCGAGGGAGGCCGAGACTGAGACGAGCACGCGACCGAGGCTGCAGCGAGAACTGCCGAAGTGACCGCCGCGACCGAAGTGAACTAGTGAACTATGAAACGATCGTTCCTCGTTCTCGGGAACTATAAGTAGACCGCCGCGACCAAAGTGAACTATGAACCGACCGTTCCTTGGAATTTCTTTCCTCGGTCCTTTCGTTCATCTTGGTCAACCGGTCCTTTGCACCCGTTCGTTCGCGAACTACCCATCTCTAGATCACAGGGAGGATGGAATGGCTTGCTGTGGTCTTCAGCGATAAAAGCAGATTATCCCTGCACACAAGCCATGGTCGTCTGAGTGTACGATGTAGACCTGGCGAGAGTTGCCTCGTGGAGTGTATTCGCTAAGGACACACTGGCCCCACCCCAGGCAATTTTCGTCTGGGGTGCGATAAGCTACAACTCTCGTTCACCTCTGGTGTCATTGGAGGAGACTCTAACTGGTACTCGGCACATGCAGAATGTTGTTAGACCTGTTCTTCGGCCATTGGATCCCATGGCCGAGGTGGGGTCAGTGTGTTTTGGACGAATGCACTCTACGAGACGTTGCTCACCAGGTTTACTTCATATTCGCAAGCGACCATCACATTTGTGCACACAGGATCCGCTTTCGTCGCTGAAGGCCACAGTGCGCCATTCCAAGTGATCCTTGATGGCATCAGTCGAGCTGTGCATGTCAGTACTATGGTGTGGACTAGAGGTATGCATGTCCATAGTCCCATTGGAAGGAAAATCAGCATAGTCCGTATTTTGTTGTTTTATGGTCAGCAAAATCGATTTTCGTCACTTAATGACCATCCCCAGTGCTGTAACATACAATTAAAATTGGCAGGCAGTGGTATCAAGCTATAACCAAAAGCTTAGAGCTTGATACCAGTGCCGACCAATTTTAATTGTATATTACAGCACTGAGGATGGTCATTAAGTGACGAAAATCGATTTTGCTGACCATAAAACAACAAAATACGGCCTATGCTGATTTTCCTTCCAATTCTATCCACTATTTGGCCGTGGTGCACACAAAACGCCATGGAGTCGCCAATCAACATAGTCCCATTGCTAATAAACAGCTGGCAATGGGAAGGTGATGTGTTGTTCCAACAGGATAACGCTCGCCCGCACACTGTTCGTGAAACTCAACGTGCTCTGCGAGACGTGTAGCATCTTTCCTGGCCAGCACACTCTTCGGACTTGTCTCCAACTGAGCACGTCTGCGATATGATGGGACAAGAACTTATCTATAAGACTTACGGAAAAGAAGGAAAAGAACTGCGTGAACAGGTGGAGCAGGCGTGGAACAACGTGTCCCAGGACAGTATTCACCATCTGTACGATCGATTGGATGCAAGAGTCAGCACCTGCATTGGCGCCCATGAAGGCTACACCACATACTAAGATGGATGTTGCAGCTTGGGTGATATATCAGAACCGCTTGTGCTATTGATCTGTAAATGTAATCATTTCATGTACTCTACAGCACTGTCGCAGCAATAAATCTTGAGTGAGTTTGAAACCTCTAAAAGGGAGGACTATCTTTTTTTCGGGCGCTGTATATTAGACATTGTATAGAGTGCCGAGCTCTCTTACATAGTGAAAAAAAAAAATGCCGCAAAATCCCATGTGTTTGATTATCTTACCAGCAGGTGGTAGCACAGTAACTTTTGAAGTTACACCACGGCATATTCCGTAAGAAATGAAATAAAACACACCAGTTATCTGAAATCCACCAGTAGACATTAGTCTATATGTCAAATATGGCACTATGTAACAGAACACAAAGGACCTTGTACATACGTTTAGATAATTAAAACATGTTATTTGTTCATCTGGCCTCCAGCATCTATCGACTATTTATTCATACAAATTGACATTCGTACAAAAACCGGGGCACCAACTGCGAGGGGGAAGGGAGAGAGAGGAGGGGAGTTGCCAAAGGAGACAGCTGCCCCTAATGAGAATTCATTAAGGAGCCTCGGAATATGAAAAGCGATCTGTAATTGCAGGGCACCCGGATTTTTGCCACCTAAAATGCCTGGAACATTATCACTGAAATAGCGTGGAGCCGGCCGAAGTGGCCGTGGGGTTCTAGGCGCTACAGTCTGGAGCCGAGCGACCGCTAAGGTCGCAGGTTGGGATCCTGCCTCGGGCATGGATGTCCTTAGGTTAGTTAGGCTTAATTAGTTGTAAGTTCTAGGCGACTGATGACCTCAGAAGTTAAGTCGCATAGTGCTCAGAGCCATTAAATAACGTGGAAATGTCGATATAATGACTTAAAATTGTAGTTATAAATATGTTTCTATATTTTCTTAAATAACTGGAACGTGCACTTTGATATTTTCCTTTAGTTTTAAAAACGAAAACAAAGTACGGATATCGATAATTTGCATATGGACCCTGCGTTTGGTATAGTATCGGTGTTTTCCTTTCAGTACCCACTCGTGGCACAAGGTGACGAGATTAAGTGACGCGACGATGGCATTACCAGACCAACCATCAGCTTATGTTCAATACTTACGAATACATTCTTGAGCAACGTCATTGCGTTTCCCCACAGGCACGTGCGTTGTTGGTTCTTGCCAACATTTAAACAACGGATAGCCGTGTAATAAATGGACGTTAAATACAAATATGTGAGAAATGAAATACACTCCTTGAAATGGAAAAAAGAACACATTGACACCGGTGTGTCAGACCCACCATACTTGCTCCGGACACTGCGAGAGGGCTGTACAAGCAATGATCACACGCACGGCACAGCGGACACACCAGGAACCGCGGTGTTGGCCGTCGAATGGCGCTAGCTGCGCAGCATTTGTGCACCGCCGCCGTCAGTGTCAGCCAGTTTGCCGTGGCATACGGAACTCCATCGCAGTCTTTAACACTGGTAGCATGCCGCGACAGCGTGGACGTGAACCGTATGTGCAGTTGACGGACTTTGAGCGAGGGCGTATAGTGGGCATGCGGGAGGCCGGGTGGACGTACCGCCGAATTGCTCAACACGTGGGGCGTGAGGTCTCCACAGTACATCGATGTTGTCGCCAGTGGTCGGCGGAAGGTGCACGTGCCCGTCGACCTGGGACCGGACCGCAGCGACGCACGGATGCACGCCAAGACCGTAGGATCCTACGCAGTGCCGTAGGGGACCGCACCGCCACTTCCCAGCAAATTAGGGACACTGTTGCTCCTGGGGTATCGGCGAGGACCATTCGCAACCGTCTCCATGAAGCTGGGCTACGGTCCCGCACACCGTTAGGCCGTCTTCCGCTCACGCCCCAACATCGTGCAGCCCGCCTCCAGTGGTGTCGCGACAGGCGTGAATGGAGGGACGAATGGAGACGTGTCGTCTTCAGCGATGAGAGTCGCTTCTGCCTTGGTGCCAATGTTGGTCGTATGCGTGTTTGGCGCCGTGCAGGTGAGCGCCACAATCAGGACTGCATACGACTGAGGCACACAGGGCCAACACCTGGCATCATGGTGTGGGGAGCGATCTCCTACACTGGCCGTA
Source organism: Schistocerca serialis cubense (assembly GCF_023864345.2). NCBI lineage: Eukaryota > Metazoa > Arthropoda > Insecta > Orthoptera > Acrididae > Schistocerca > Schistocerca serialis. The sequence goes on from NC_064648.1 coordinate 145,526,196, forward strand.
CACCACTGGTGATCGTCGAGGGGACACTGAATAGTGCACGGTACATCCAAACCGTCATCGAACCCATCGTTCTACCATTCCTAGACCGGCAAGGGAACTTGCTGTTCCAACAGGACAATGCACGTCCGCATGTATCCCGTGCCACCCAACGTGCTCTAGAAGGTGTATGTCAACTACCCTGGCCAGCAAGATCTCCGGATCTGTCCCCCATTGAGCATGTTTGGGACTGGATGAAGCGTCGTCTCACGCGGTCTGCACCTCCAGCACGAACGCTGGTCCAACTGAGGCGCCAGGTGGAAATGGCATGGCAAGCCGTTCCACAGGACTACATCCAGCATCTCTACGATCGTCTCCACGGGAGAATAGCAGCCTGCATTGCTGCGAAAGGTGGATATACACTGTACTAGTGCCGACATTGTGCATGCATGCTCTGTTGCCTGTGTCTATGTGCCTGTGGTTCTGTCAATGTGATCATGTGATGTATCTGACCCCAGGAATGTGTCAATAAAGTTTCCCCTTCCTGGGACAATGAATTCACGGTGTTCTTATTTCAATTTCCAGGAGTGTATAAACATAAAAATGTACAGATTTGTGTTATGCATTATTCTACAGATTGTACGTGAACGAGAACACGATGCAATTCATCTACATCTACATCTACTTCAGCATCTATACTCAGCAACCCACTGTGAGGTGCATGGCAAAGGATACGTTCCACTGTACTACTTATTAGGGTTTCTTCCTGTTCCATTCACGAACGGAACGCGGGAAGAATTATTGTTTGAATACCTCTCTGCGTGCAGTAATTATTCTATTGTTATTCTCACGATCCCTAAATGAGCGATACATAGGAACTTCATGCACAGTGACTGGAGGTGAAGATCCCCACACTCAAAAATTCTGTGTCTTCACCTCACCAGTCAGAAAAAAATGAGCTTCGTCTGCCCGTAGGATGGTCCAGGGCCAGCTCTTGTCAACTTGAATCCTTGCAAGAAAGTGAAGAGCGAAGTCAACACGTCATTGTGCGTCCTGTGGTGCAGCTGCTGTACGATATGGATCTTGTACGGATACCATTTGAGAAAGGTTCGAATCACCTTCTGTACAGTGGACCACGGGATGTTCAACTGTCCTGACCCAGCACGCGCACTGCCTGACAATCTGGAATTGTCTGCCATAGTAACAGCGATTTCATCAACCACCCGTGGTGCAACCGGCCGTCGGCCTCTTCCCGGAGCGACGCCCAGTTCTCCAGTTGGAAAAAAAAAAAAAAAAAGTGTGAATTCTTATGGGACTTCACTGCTAAGGGCATCAGTCCCTAAGCTTACACGCTACTTGACCTAAATTATCCTAAGGACGAACACACACACGGCTATGCCCGAGGGAGGACTCGAACCTCTGCCGGGACTCTCCAGTTGATTCAAACTTCTTCTTCATGCTCCGCACAGCAGGTGGAGAAAGAGGACCCTTCGGTAATCCTTTCAGTCGGCGATATTCCCGAAGTGCAGCTGCAGCATTACAATTGTTTTGATAGCAGAGCTCCACCAATAATGCGCTGCTCATTTTGTCCAAGCTCGTGTTGAGACATCACCAAGTGCACTGCGATTGCTCAGGTGTGCGAGACTAAGAATCGCGATGGCTGATCACGGCACCTGGTGGCCATATTTGGAACTGGAAGGAGGCGCTGTGACGCATGGAAATCGTGCACCTCGTACTCTGGACATTAATGCTACCACGTTTGGTACTCGTACAGTAATTACTTTCCATGTTATAACGTGTTGAATAGGGAAGTTTAATTATAGCCACCTGGAATCACTAGAAAGGTTTTATAAAGACACATTTTATAAGGCACATTCCAAAAGAAATGCACACTATTTTTTTAAAATCCATCTTTTATTCTACATGTTTGAAAGTTTTACAGTGTGTAGATACATCCTGTAGGAGCAATTTTTTTCATTTCTCCACATAATTTCCATTCCTCTCAACTGCCTTACGCCATCTTGGAACGAGCGCCTGTATAACCGCATGGTAAAATTCTGGACGAACCTGTTGGAGCCACTGTTGGAAAGCGTGCACAAGGGAGTCATCTTCAAAGCTTGAAACTTCCTGACAGATTAAAACTGTGTCTCGGTCCGGCACACAGTTTTAATCTGCCAGGAAGTTTCATATCAGCGCACGCTCCGCTGTAGTGTGAAAATTTCATTCTATCTTCAAACGTCGTTCCACGAAGACAGTCTTTCAGTTTCCCAAAGAGATGATGGTCACATCGAGCCAGGTCAGGACTGTAAGGCGGGTGTTTCGGTGTTGTCAATCCGAGTTTTGTGATCGCTACCATGGTTTTTTGACTGATATGTGGCCGTGCATTGTCGTGCAACAGCAAAACATCCTGCTTCTGCCGATGTGGTCGAACACGACTCAGTCGAGAGTGAAGTTTCTTCAGTGTCGTCACATAGCCATCAGAATTTATGGTGGTTCCACGTGGCACGATGTCCACAAGCAAGAGTCCTTCGGAATCGAAAAACACTGTAGCCGTGACTTTTCCAGTAGAAGGTGTGGTTTTGAATTTTTTTTTCTTGGGTGAATTTGCGTGATATCGCTCCATTGATTGCCTCTTTGTCTCTGGTGAAAAATGATGGAGCCATGTTTCACCACCTGTCACAATTCTTCCAAGAAATTCATTTCCACCATTCTCGTACTGTTCCAAAAATTCGCTGCATACCGTTTTTCTTGTTTCTTTGTGAGCCACTGTCAACATCCTGGGAACTCACCTGACACAAACCTTTTTTAACGCCAACACTTACAGTATTCTGCAAACACTTCCTTCCCCTATCCCAACGTAGCGCCACAATTCGTTCACTGTGATGCGTCTGCCAGCAGTCACCAATTCGTTAACTCTCTGCACATTGTCTGGAGTGTGTGCAGTACGAGGCCTGCCGCTGCGAGGACAATCCTCAATATTGCCGTGCCCGCTTTCATCACGTAACCTGCTTGCCCACCGACTAACTGTACTGCGATCGACAGCAGCATCTCCATACACCTTTTTCAGCCTCTTGTGGATGTTTCCCAATGCCTCGTTTTCACAGCACAGGAATTCTATGACAGCACGTTGCTTCTGACGAACGTCAAGTGTAGCAGCCATCTTGGAGACATGCTGTGACGGAACAGGTTGAACTATGAAAACAAGCAGAAAGCATATATCTGCACACTGTAAAACTTTCACACATGCAGAATGAAAACTGTATTTTTACAAAAATAGTGTGCATTTCTTTTGGAGTGGCCCTTGTAGATTTCAAATTAGCACATACGAGGATCGTTATGATACTGGCTAGCTGGTGAAGAGGCAACAAATTCAGTGCGGGAGCTCTCGCCAACAACAGCTGCTGGTCTAACGGGCTGCGCTCAAGTTTCTGACTGGCTCGCAGCAGAACAGCGTATTTTCGATTTCATTCCGCGAATAGGGCGCCCGTGGAATTGCAGCTCCGGTCCCTGTAGCTTGTTACCGGATCAGGTGGTCGCTAATGACACGGTCGTGGACAGCACCGCTGCACCTGAGCCCTCATTACCTCGTCACCCGACATGCCGGCTGTTCACCATTCTCGGGAAGGTTCCTTTTTTTTCCCTTCACTTTCCTATTCCCTCACCCACCCACACACACACACACACACACACACATACACACACACACACACTCTGGTAATTTGGGGGAATGTTGGAAGAGAATCAGATGACAAGCGCCAGGCGTGTCGTATTTCTTACGTCACGACCACTGTGCAAGTAAACGGACTGCTTCTAATTGGTACAGAAAATAACACTTCTAAAAAGGACCAACGGCAGGAATAGCAGATGTTTTAGGAAGTGATTGTGAAGACTAATACAAATAAAATATTCTATATAACATGTGCACAGGGATTATTGCTGAAGGCCGTGGTGGCCGAGCGGTTCTAGGCGCTACAGTCCGGAACAGCGCGACCGCTACGGTCACAGGTTCGGATCCTGCCTCGGGCATGCGTGTGTGTGATGTCCTTAGGTTAGTTAGGTTTAAGTAGTTCTAAGCTCTGGGGGACTGATGACCTCAGATGTTAAGTCCTATAATGCTCAGAGCCATAGTGCTCAGAGCCTGATCGAAGTATCCCAGGCAGCTGTTAGTGGGCATAAGTATGGGACGTGTCCAGCCGTCACCTTTATGCTGACCTGACCTCTGCTGGAGACACTGAATGTCTGTGGAGGAACGGCAGTGCTTTCTTACTCAGAGCTGGTGGTGATGTTCCAGACTGGGGTTCTGGAGCTGACAAGAAGAGGTCCCCCGCAGTGAGATGGATATTTTGAAACCATCTATATGGTGATATACACTGGAGTCCAAATTTGAAGGAACGAACAAAAATTTTGCAAGATTGCCTTTATTTTGTCACAAAACAGCACAGATAGCTGATAGAAAAGTAGAAACAGTGTAAAGAGTACATAAACAACTACGACATGCATAACGTTAGACAAAAATGTTCCAAATTAACGGATTTGGACACACACGACTGGTTAATGTGCTCAGTATGGCGGAAACAGTACAGGCCCGACAACGACGGGGCATTCTGTGAAAGATGTCCTCAGTCTCATGTTCAGGGCAGTAACTCCCATTCTTGCTGCAGAGCTGCTCACAAGTGTTGGAGAGTAGTTGGTGGACGCTGAGGTGGTGCAACCTGTCTCCCTGGTGCATGCCAGACATGCTACGTGGCATTCAAATCGGGAGAGCGAGCAGGCCACGCCATGCGTGGAATATCTTCCGTTTCCAAAAAGAAACATCAACCACCTGTGCTCTATGTATTGTATTGCATTGTATGTTAACTGGGGACCTAGAAACGACAGAGAGGCTCCGTCCCCGCCGCAGCCGCAGTGGTCCACAACCCCACGACGACTACCGCAGTCCACTTCACCCCTCCGCCGCCCCACACCGAACCCAGGATTTTTGTGCGGTTCGGCCCCCGGTGGACCCCCCAGGGAACGTCTCACACCAGACGAGTGCTGCCCCTATGTTTGCGTGGTAGAGTAATGGTGGTGTACGCGTACGTGGAGAACTTGTTTGCGCAGCAATCGCCGACAAAGTGTAGCTGAGGCAGAATGGGGAACCAGCCCGCATTCGCCGAGGCAGATGGAAAACCGCCTAAAAACCACCCACAGACTGGCTGGCTCACCGGACCTGGACACAGGTCCGCCGGGCGGATTCGTGCCGGGGACCAGGCGCTCCTTCCCGCTCCGGAAAGCCGTGCGTTAGACCGCACGGCCAACCGGGCGGGCTGTGCTCAATGAGGTCGAGCATTATCGTCCATCAATACGTAGTGTGGGCCCACAACACCTCGAAACAACCACACATTATGTCTCAAGATCTCTTCACGGTACCTGACAGCAGTTAAATCTTGCTGATTCACCTGTACAAGTTCATAAAGAGGTGTTCGATTGGTCAATATAATCCCTGCCCACGCCATTAGGGATCCTCCACGATATCGGTCTCTTTCCACAATGTTTGGGTCCCAAAATAGTGTTCCACGTGCCCTCCAGATGTGAATGCGTCGAGAACCACTCTCCAGACCAAATAGGGACTCATCTGTGAAAAGAACATTGGCCCACCATCCGACCGTCCAGGTGGCATGTTGACGGCTCCTCTCTGTGACGACACGCCAGGGGTTAATAGACAGCACGTCTCCAAAAAGGCCACTCTGCCAAAGCCTTCTGTACGCCATTTGCGTCGATACAACACGTCCTGTGGATGCTGCGAGGTTAGATTCCAGTCGTCGTGCAGTTTTAAGGCGGTACCGTCGTATCCTTAGAGCCAAATAACGGTCCACTCTTTCTAATGTCACGCGTGGTCTGCCATGGCCTGGTGTTCGGGTTACAGTTTTGGTCTCTACAATGTATCGCCACATCCCAGAAACAACAGAACGATTCACACTAAGCCATCGGACCACATCCGTTTGCGATTGTTCTGCTTCCATTTTTTCTGTGCACTGAGTCACAGAGAGTCTGGTAGCTGTCACCTCTGTGCCATACTGCACCCTCTGTTACTGTGTAGTGGCGTGTTTGTCCGTTGATCGGAATGCCATCTTCCGTGCAGAACCCGATCGTAACGACAGCTGTTGACAGTTTGTATGATTGCATGTGAATTAGACACAGGACGGGGAAGTAGCAGTGTGTTGCTTTAATTTTGGACAGCATTGGAGCCATTCACGCAGGTGGGCGATAGCTTGCGAGTAATCAACGAAAAGGAAATTCGGAATTTTACTTGACCCTCAGTAGCATGAGAAGAGATGATTATGTTGACTGGTTGTGTGGTGTAATGGGTAAGGCATTCAATGAGCTCAAGGTTGTAGGTTTGAATATTGTCAGGTGCTTTAAACTATTTCATTTTTAAATCTTTACCGAAATGCTTTTGATCATTATTCAGTTAATTGGTTTAATGAAATTCTTTATTTCTGTTTCTTTTTCACATCATTTTAATCATCATTTGAATTTTTTTTCTTCTCTATATTATTCTTTTTCCATTTGGAATTTTTGCGAATGCGAATTTAATTATATTTATACAGTATAATATTGGAATTTTTGTGAATGCGAATTTAATTATATTTATACAATATAATATTGGAATTTTTGTGAATGCGAATTTAATTATATTTATACAATATAATATTTTAATATGTGAGAATTCCTATTTATCAGTTAAAAAAGAATAGACAAAATAATCTTTTTATATTCACTCTTTATTTTTATTTACAAGATGCAGATTTTTTAACACTAATTGCTGTACAAACATTTAAAACATGCCTAAATTCGTGGTGCGCCATGGACAGATTAACACGTATGAGGATTTAAACGAAAGCAGAGATTATCAGCAAAACGACATTCAAGCAAAATGAGAAATACAAATATTAAATGCAATAACATAAAAAAAAGCAGACTGATAAAACGAAACAAATTAATTCGTAATTAATACCTATAATTAATTAAACGTATGTGAAAGAAGATCTGAAGTGGGAAAAGAATGATAGGAAAACGAAAGCAAATGAAGAAGTTGATACGATGCTTAAAATAATGTGACAAAGGAATAAAAATAAAGAATTACGTTTAAACCAGTTAATAAAAATAATGAACAAAGTAATTTCGATAAAAATTTTAAAAAATATAAAGTACCTGGCGCGATTATAACCCACGACCTCCTGCACATCAAGACCTTACCTTATCCATTGCAGCTTGCAATCAGCGAGTACGATACTACTTTTTTAATGCTATTGAACGTTACGCAGATTTCCGAAAGCGCTTTTTCTGTCAATAACTGGCAAACGAGGACTCACCAAGGTGCGTGGCTACAACATGTGACGGCTGGGACTCTCTTTGTAAGTCGGCGTTCTAAATCATCGGAAAGGTGTTTCATAGGAGTCTGGCCTGGCCAGTCCATTTCAGAAGCTTTTCTATCTAGAAAACGGAGCTTCACAGATGCAGCTTTGTGACACAGACCACTGTCATCGATTCACAGCTGCTCCTCTGCTGTACGCATTACACAACGCCATGAAATGTGTTCATATTCGCCGGCCGGAGTGGCCGAGCTGTTCTAGGCGCTACAGTCTGGAGCCGAGCGACCGCTACGGTCGCAGGTTCGAATTCTGCCTCGGGCATGGATGTGTGTGATGTCCTTACGTTAGTTAGGTTTAAGTAGTTCTAAGTTCTAGGGCACTGATGACCTCAGATGTTAAGTCCCATAGTGCTCAGAGCCATTTGAACCATTTGTTCATATTCTTCCACCAACCCCGACATTGGACTGTTAATGACTGGGAATAAATTGCCTGGTCGGACGACACCCGTTTCAAATTGTATCGACCGGATCGGCGTGTACGGGTATGGAGACAACCTCACGAATCCCTGAACCCCGCATGTCTGCTGGGGACTGTTCAAGCTGCTGGAGGATCTGTAATGGCGTGAGACGTGTACAGTTGGAGTGATGTGGGAGCCCTGCCTGATACGTCTAGATACGACTCTGACAGGTCACGCGTTGCATGGGGGCTTAATTATTATTATGAAAATACTTTTTTTAAATTTTGGTAGCTGTCTGTCCGATTACGCTGTGTCGTAAACGGTTGGCCTTGACTAGTCTTTGTACGCAATCTGACTGCATAGAACAACAACAAAGAATGAAATGAAAATTTTCGTTAACAGAATTAATTAATTAAGTCCCCAGCAACTATAAAACCTACGAAACCAAACACAAGTGTAACTGTTCTGTGTGTGGAAGTATGACTCAACGTACACATCTGGCACGGTTCTTCTTCAATAAGACAAGAAATTTCAAACACCATTTATACTGACGTAATTAAAAAATAGAAATACTATAATTGCGTAAGGAAAGCAGAATTACACTCTAATACAAGAACACAAGCCAGATGCTTTGTTGACTGAACCTGTAATGACGCATTATTTAAGACATTGAGATAATAAAAAGAAAAGGAAAAATTTTTTTTCTTTTACCTTCATATATTGACGAAAAGCACTCTAATCATTACAATATATCACCATACCGAGTCGCTACTACCACATCTCAACAAGAACTTTTCAGTATCACATCTCAGCAAGCACTTTTCACTACGACATCTCAGCACAGACTACTACGAGTTCTCCCCAAGCACTGCCAGTGGAGGCGGCTGAATAATACTCTTTGGCGCAATCTCTGGCGCTGTGGCTCAGTGTAGCCACCTTTCAACGTGCGTAATCATCCTGTCTCATCACCTACATCCATGCGTGCCCATGGTGCAATCCGACAGACTTGGGCAATTCCAGCAGGACAGTGCGTCACACCAGACATCCAGAATTGCTACAGAGTGGCTCCAGGAACATTCGTCTGAGTTTAAACACTTCCGCTGACCACCAGACTCCCCAGACATGAACATTACTGAGCTTATCTGGGATACCTTGCAACGTGCTGTTCAAACAGATCTCCGTCCCCTCGTATTGTTACGGATGTATGGAGGTTTCGTGGTGTCAGTCCCCTCTAGCACTACTTCAGACATTAGTCGAGGCCATGCCATATCGTGTTGCGGCATTTCTGCGTGCTCGCAAGGGCCCTGCACAATACTAGGCAGGTGTACCAGTTTCTTTGCCCCTTCGGTGTATGTATTGTATTTTTATTTTTGTCAGTTTGGCCTGTAATGTATCGTACATGTGACGAATTTCATAGAATTGCCTAGATTACCATTAATTTTTATCACCGTTTTTATCCATCCTTCATTCATTTTAAGTATACACCATTGCCTTGCTGCCTCAAAACGTCACATATTGTCACACGCTTGAGAGTTATTTAGGCTATCGGCGTACGTGGATCGCTCGTATTCTGTTATGTCTTTAAATGAAGTATGGCAAAGGCTAGGAGCAGTCAGCTCAGGTTTTCTGTATCACCGTGAAATGTCCCCTACCTTTCCTGAATCACTTACCTCACAAAAATCTTCGTTACTCGAACTACTGCAATACAGCGGGCGCCACTATGCCCAGTTAAATAAAAGATTCAAACTACTGAAGGCACTAGCTACTGATAGGCATAGTTAGCAAATGAAAGATTTTGATAGAAAACAAACAATGTACTTACCTTAATAATGTTCAAAAGTCATAATATACAGGGTGTTACAAATAGGTACGGCCAAACTTTCAGGAAACATTCCTCACACACAAAGAAAGAAAATATGTTAGAAGGACGTGTGTTCGGAAACGCTTACTTTCCATGTTAGAGCTCATTTTATTACTTCTCTTCAAATCACATTAATCATGGAATGGAAACACACAGCAACAGAACGTACCAGCGTGACTTTGTTACAGGAAATGTTCAAAATGTCCTCCGTTAGCGAGGATACATGCATCCACCCTCCATCGCATGGAATCCCTGATGCGCTGATGCAGCCCTGGAGAATGGCGTTTTGTATCACAGCCGTCCACAATACGACCACGAAGAGTCTCTACATTTGGTACCGGGGTTGCGTAGACAAGAGCTTTCAAATGCCCCCATAAATGAGTCAATAGGGTTGAGGTCAGGAGAGCGTGGAGGCCACGGAATTGGTCCGCCTCTACCAATCCATCGGTCACCGAATCTGTTGTTCAGAAGCGTACGAACACTTGGACTGAAATGTGCAGGAGCTCCATCGTGCATGAACCACATGTTGTGTCGTACTTGTAAAGGCACATGTTCTAGCAGCACAGGTAGAGTATCCCGTATTAAATCATGATAACGTGCTCCATTGAGCGTAGGTGGAAGAACATGGGGCTCAATCGAGACATCGCCAACAATGCCTGCCCAAACGTTCACAGAAAATCTGTGTCGATGACGTGATTGCACAACTGCGTGCGGATTCTCGTCTGCCCACACATGTTGATTGTGAAAATTTACAATTTGATCACGTCGGAATGAAGCCTCATCCGTAAAGAGAACATTTGCACTGAAATGAGGATTGACACATTGTCGGATGAACCATTCGCAGAAGTGTACCCGTGGAGGCCAATCAGCTGCTGATAGTGCCTGCACACGCTGTACACGGTACGGAAACAACTGGTTCTCCCGTAGCACTCTCCATACAGTGACGTGGTCAACGTTACCTTGTACAGCAGCAACTTCTCTGACGATGACATTAGGGTTATCGTCAACTGCACGAAGAATTGCCTCGTCCATTGCAGGTGTCCTCGTCGTTCTAGGTCTTCCCCAGTCGCGAGTCATAGGCTGGAATGTTCCGTGCTCCCTAAGACGCCGATCAATTGCTTCGAACGTCTTCCTGTCGGGACACCTTCGTTCTGGAAATCTGTCTCGATACAAACGTACCGCGCCACGGCTATTGCCCCGTGCTAATCCACACATCAAATGGGCATCTACCAACTCCGCATTTATAAACATTGCACTGACTGCAAAACATCGTTCGTGATGAACACTAACCTGTTAATGCTACGTACTGATGTGCTTGATGCTAGTACTGTAGAGCAATGAGTCGCATGTCAACACAAGCACCGAAGTCAACATTACCTTCCTTCAATTGGGCCAACTGGCGGTGAATCGAGGAAGTACAGTACATACTGAAGAAACTAAAATCAGCTCTAACATGGAAATTAAGCGTTTCCGGACACATGTACACATAAAATCTTTTCTTTATCTGTGTGTGAGGAATGAGCTTTTTGTAACATCCTGTACATTCGATGGCTCCCATTACAGCAGTTGGTAGAGAATTCCCGTGATGATGTTCTTCACCACCAACAATAGATCTTTTCTAACCACACCTTGATTCACTTCCTTTTGGGCACAAGTTGTGGGTAGGGTTATTGTCTGTGGGTATTTTGTGGAAGTATAAGGCCCAAACTGCTTGTTTCATATTTTTGAAGTTCCGTGTGTTCCTTCTTATTGCCACGCCATAATATGTCTGTAGCTTGTCAAATTGCGCATCCGTCAATTGCCCTCTCCCTTTTATTCCCTTCCCATCAGATAAATTTTTTCCTGTCACATCTTGTCTCAGGCTTCTAAGTCTACTGCCAAGTCATTTTCTGTACATGTCCCCCACATTCTAAAAGAGCAAATAACGTGCCTTATAATCTCTGAAATATACAAGGTGACGTAGAACAAGGGGACATTTGCACAATCCAATAAAAACTAGAAGTGATGAAGGAAAGAAATTGCATTCATAGTAACTGAAAGCCTACAACTTCACCATTTGCGAAAAATTGATGGCATTTATCATTTATTAAAAATTACGTCCTTTAGATGGCGCCTTCCTGTACGAACACTTTCGTGAAATCTGCTGGTGAGATTCGTCATTGACCGCAGCAACATCTCAGCTGGAACTCTGTGAATTACATCCAGAATCCTCTGTTTTAACTCATCCAGGGTTCTTGTTCTTTTTTGTTTTTGGGGGAGGAGACCAGACAGCGAGGTCATCGGTCTCATCGGATTAGGGAAGGAAGTCGGCCGTGCCCTTTCAAAGGAACCATCCCGGCATTTGCCTGGGGCGATTTAGGGAAATCACGGAAAACCTAAATCAGGATGGGCGGACGCGGGATTGAACCGTCGTCCTCCCGAATGAGAGTCCAGTGTGCTAGCCGCTGCGCCACCTCGCTCGGTATCCAGGGTTTTTGGTCGAGTCGTGCAGACTTTGCTCTTGAGGTAGCCCCACAAGAAAAAACCACAAACAGATAAATCTGGCGATGTATGGGGCCAGGCAATGTTACCAAATGGAAAGATCACACGATTGCCAAATAATCCTCGCACATATGCCATGGATCGGCCTGCAGTGTGTGATGTCGCTCCATCCTGTCGAAGCCACGCTCCTTGCACGTTTGGAAAGTTGTTTAATGCAGGTGTAACGAAAGTTCGTAACATTTCCACGCAACGATCGGCATTGAAAGTTATTGTGCTTTCCTGCTCATTTGCGAAAAAAATACGGTCCGATAATGCCATGTGACGAAACACCACACAATACTGTCACTTTAGTAGCGTGTAAAGGGCGCTCATGAATGTCATTAGGGTTTGTGTTTGCCCAGTAACGGTAGTAATGTTTATTCACGTAACCTGTGAGATGCAAATGTGCCTCATCTGACATCCACAACTTGTTTAGAAATTCATCGTCATTGTTTATTTTTGTTATCATTTGTTGACGAAATCCTAATCGTAACCGGTAATCGTTGTCCTTCAATTGTTGCACCATCTGTAGTTTGTAAGGATGCAATTTTACATCAAGATGAAGAATTCTGCAAACACTCTCCCGGGACATCCCGACTACTTCTGCTTGCTTACAAATTGAACGCCGTGGGCTCCGTAAGACAGAGTTGCGTACATCATAAATGTTCGCTGGAGAACACACACTTCTTGGTCGTCCTGTTGGTTTCTTCTTTAGTCTCTTCGAAGTTATTAATCCAACATTTCATCACGTGTTCGCGACGATACAGCATCATGACGTCCTAAATTATAAAAACGTCGAAACTCCCTCTGCGTCGCTACCAAACTATCACTGTTTTTATATAAACGTTTTTATGGCTAACGCACGCTGTTGTCGTTTCCACTGGTCCATGATTACTCAAATGGCGGACTGTTTACTCGCTGTCACGAACCTGCAGTGCTGCCACCTGTCCATGGCTGCCACTACTAATTTCAAACATTCCCGTTATTCTGTGTCACCCTGTATATATTTTATACATCAAACTATTCAGGAAGATGTGCGCTACAAAATAGGCAAATTTTTGAAAAATCGTTTTTTTTTTAGTTTTTGACCTCCTATCCCCTTAATATTTATTTATTTAATCAAAATATCCACGGGTGTACTGCCGGTCTATAGTGTCCAACGGGCACAATATTTCGGCGATCATACATGTCGCCATCATCAGGTGAACTGACGGACTGAGCTCCTGTGAACGTGCCGGCACGGAGATCCGTACGCTATGGCCGCTCAGAGGGAACTGGGTTCAGTCGCGGCGGCGGACGATTTAAATACCCTCCGCCCGCGGCGCGCTCCTCCCGCCTTCCGCGCCACGGTCGCGTGGCGGAACAGATTGCGACGGCATCTGAGATGACGTCGATGTGATGGCTCTGTCCGCCGCGGTCGTCACAACTATACGCTTGCTCGATTTACTCTCGATTAACCCAATCGCTGGTTCCCAAGCCTTGCTAAGATTATAGCCACAGTCACGGTTTATGAGGTCGTCATTGGTGCGAATTTCGATGGCCTCTCTAACAACGCTGTCCCAGTATCTCGACGTCTGTACCAGAATCCTCGTGCGTTCATACTCCATAGCGTGATTTTCCGACAAACAATGTTCAGCGACCGCCGACTTGCTCGGATACATCAGTCGAGTGTGCCTCTGGTGTTCACGGCATCGATCCTCGACGGTACCAGAGGCACACTCGACTGATGTATCCGAGCAAGTCGGCGGTCGCTGAACACTGTATTTAAATCGGCCGCCGCCGCGACCGAACCCAGTTCCCTCTGAGCGGCCATAGCGTACGGATCTCCGTACCGGCACGTTCACAGGAGCTCAGTCCGTCAGTTCACCTGATGATGGCGACATGTATGATCGCCGAAATATTGTGCCCGTTGGACACGGTAGACCGGCAGTACACCCGTGGATATTTTGATTACCAAATACGCCGGGAGAAACTCAAGAATCACCTTTATTTATTTATTTAACCTGATCAGATGAAGGCCATCAGGCCGCTCTTACATCGGACCAGTGTTTCGCACATGCCGCGTTTCACACATCAGACTTACATCATGACAATAGTTTAAATGAGAAAATTAGATTACACTAGTGACAATATGAATAAAGAGTATTGACTAAGACCTCATAAAGTAAGTGCTGGCAGTATTTTTACAACAGGTGCTATACATACAAATTATGATAAAATCAGTAATAGTAACAGTAAAAAAAATCAAATAATAATGATAAACATGAGAAAAATTGGCAACAGTAATGAAGATTTGTGCAGATGTACATTAATATCTTGGTGTGTAAAGTAGATGTTTACTAGTATAGCGAGTTTTGGGGAAGGGAGATTTAAGGAGGGGGAAAGAGGGAAGTAATGAGGTGAAGTGCATTCGTGTACAGAGCAAGGCATTACTGTTGCTTAAGTAGATACGTCATTAACTGTTTTTTTGAAATATAATAGAGCCAATGTAGGAAGTTTTCGCCCGTTCCTTCGTAAACAGTGTGATGTGCGAGTCGGATACAACAGACAGCTGCCACTGGAGAGCGCTGCGATCGCGCGTACCACGTTGGGCCCCACGTACCGTGTGCACAAGCCGCATCGTTTCGGAGCGTTCGGCAGCACGCTGGACTCTACGTCGACGTTCGAGAGCACGGATCGTGTGTCGTCGGCTCGGTACACGTGCCTTTGCTGTTGTGAACCCTCTGTTTCCCGTACGAGCCAGTGACGCCCGTCGCAGGAGGATGCTAAGTTCACCCAACCTGGATATGATGTGACGTCATTATGACGTATATACACTTTAGTCGATTAACACACCTATAGACTTTTACGAACGTTCGAGATTCTAAACTGTCGTCAGCTAGTGGTTTGTTTTGACACGTGCGATTCTGATAACAGCACAGTGTGGCAGCGTATATGTATTTCGCCAAAATAAAAGAGCTGGATATTAATAGAAATATTCCTGACCGTGTCCTTAAAAACACCACGGACAACACGTTTCGTAAAAAAGTGAAGTCTTCTTGTGCCCCGACCAGATTAGATTGTGTGATTGTTGTATTGAACGCTTACGCCGAAAATAATATTTATTTATTATCAATATTTTAGTATGGTTTCATACAATTGGTCTTGTCAGTACATATTAGATTGTAGCAGCATACTCTTGCTGACTTTTTTTCTTAATTTATATAGCTGAAAGAGAACTCGTGCAAGTTTGTTCGCTAAGTAATTTATATGTCCATCCCAAGATAGTCTTTTATCAACCATAATTCCAAGTAATTTTACACTCGGACCGCAGAGACAGGTACCTTAGTGTCCAGTAATGACTGGTGTGTAGAATGATTGAATTTCGAACTTAAAAAGAAAAATATGAGGCATTGTTGAAGAAAAATGGCTCTGAGCACTATGGGACTTAACATCTATGGTCATCAGTCCCCTAGAACTTAGAACTACTTAAACCTAACTAACCTAAGGACATCACACAACACCCAGTCATCACGAGGCAGAGAAAATCCCTGACCCCGCCGGGAATCGAACCCGGGAACCCGGGCGTGGGAAGCGAGAACGCTACCGCACGACCACGAGCTGCGGACGAAGAAAAATCGTCGACCGGAGATGAAATACGAGCGGAAGTGGATTTCTCAATGCAATCTTAACCAAAGGTTAGTGTCTTGACGCATCTAAAGATTTCGCCTGCTGAGTGCTTCTTCTCACCGAGTACGAATAACCGACGCACTTCAGCTGGGTCAGAAGTACATCAATTTCTGCTTGAGATTCACAATAACCACGCAATTGCCCGTCGTCATCGATGCTGAACTCTTTTCAGCTTTTTCTCTCATTAGTGTCTCTAATGCTGAACACATAATTAGAGACGAGCAAACGAAAAACAACGCACAGGACACAAACACAGTACAATACACGATTTAAACGCAAGGAACGCAAAACACATCTAAACTAGACTTGGCCACTGTTTCTATGTTTCGATAGAGTGTATCGATACATGAAACTGTTTCAGTGTTTCGGAACGGCTGTGGTTCACTGTTTTGAAACAGTGGTGTTTCATTCCGCCCCTGTCTCGGATTAGATCTCGAGCCAGACAGAGAAACTGTATCGTTGTTTCAAAATAAGGCTGTTTCAGTCCACCTGTGCTTGGAACGGACTAATTGTATCGAAACAGTGGTGTTTCATTCCGCTCTGTGTCGGACGAGATTCGGGCTCGGCACAGGTACTGAAACACAACATACCACTTCATGAAACACTTTCAAAGCATGTCGAAATCTTTTTGACAGGCAATAGCATGAAGCTTAAGATATCCGAAAAATAAATCTTCGTTTCTAGCTGACTGTCCTATTCCGAAATGTCGTAACATCTGCTTTATAAACACTAACCAAACAATAAAACAACGCATACTATTCACATTCAAAATAATAAATATGTGAAAATCATTCAAATAAATTACACTTTTTTTATAACACACGCTTCTCTGTTCACGTACAGTAATCATATTAAGAAACGCAAGTAAGCCTACATCATTTTGAATAAAAAAAGGCGTAGAGTGACAGTTATTAGACAGATACATAAATCTGATGTAGGTATAATTGCAAGCAATCTGTTTGGCATATCACTTATAGTGTAATGGTGAACGGGAAGGGCTGGGAAGCATGGTGAATTTATAGTAACGGTTCGAAACACCTTGAGAGACAAAATTTTTTTCTGTTGTATACCTATTATCCACAATGATTCCCTTTGTGTGCGTGGAAATTAGCAGGCTGGGTATATTACCCATACTAACGGAATGTGGGAACCCCAGTAGCATATCCGTTGTTTCTGCAGTTTGCTCCCACCTCCAGTACCGTCCATGGTGGTTCTTCTGTCTTCAGCTATGGCTGTCCTCAGCCAATTGATAGGTATGAAAGTCACACGACACGAAAGCAGTGCATTTGCTGCAGGAAATACGAAACTGCCAATACGCCCAAGTGATAGTTTCACACTTTTCTGCGATATGATTTGCGCTCTCGCACCTCATTTGTGTTTATATGGACATACTTACACAGTAGACATTCAAGATGATAAAATGTGTTGGTTTATTAGATTACAAAACACAAACTGTTTCACTGTTTCGAAACAGCGTATCGAAACATTACATTGTGCTGTTTCATTTGTTTCGAAACGGTTAAGTGTTTGAGTTTGCCCATCTCTAATCTAAACGAATGGCGCAGAGCACAGCGCTACCCTGTCACAACCTCTCGAAAGTCCACAAAAGTCGAATAGTCGATATACGGTTTCTATGGTTTTCGATGTAGCGTGTATACGTCATAATGACGTCACATCGTATCCAAGTCCGGTGAACTTAGCATCCTCCGCCGTCGCAGGGCCCTGCAGCTAGCGGCACGCAGGAATTTTCTGGATCGGCGGTGATTGAGACACTTGGACAGAGCCGGCCGGCCACATGAGGGCGATAAGGCCCTGTTTACGTTTCGCCGGCAGTCCGCTCGAGTGCTGCCGATAGCACCAGCCTCCCCTCCCCCCTCCCCACTCCATCCTACCGCCGCTCCCCTCCCCCCCCCCCCCTCTCGCAATCACTGGCTCACCGGATATCTGAGGCAGCGACCCGCCTTGGCCAGAACAGGAGGCGGCTGCCGCTCGGCGTGAGAATAAACCTCATGTAAACATTACGCAATGTTCATTAACTTTCGGGCATGCAGCCGCGCAAAAAAAATTTCCTCCACTGATATTTCGGCCGCGTATCGTCCGAATACTCTCTTTCAAATTCTGAAGGTGGCAGGGGTAAAATACAGGGAGCGAAAGGCTATTTACAATTTGTACAGAAACCAGATGGCACTTATAAGAGTCGAGGGGCATGAAAGGGAAGCAGTGGTTGGGAAAGGAGTGAGACAGGGTTGTAGCCTCTCCAAGATGTTATTCAATCTGTATATGGAGCAAGCAGTGAAGGAAACAAAAGAAAAATTCGGAGTAGGTATTAAAATCCATGGAGAAGAAATAAAAACTTTGAGGTTCGCCGATGACATTGTACTTGTGTCAGAGACAGCAAAGGACTTGGAAGAGCAGTTGAACGGAATGGATAGTGTCTTGAAGGGAGGATATAAGATGAACATCAACAAAAGCAAAACGAGGATAATGGAATGTAGTCGAATTCAGTTGGGTGATGTTGAGGGTATTAGATTAGGAAATGAGACACTTAAAGTAGTAAAGGAGTTTTGCTATTTGGGGAGCAAAATAACTGATGATGGTCGAAGTAGAGAGGATATAAAATGTAGACTGGCAATGGCAAGGAAAGCGTTTCTGAAGAAGAGGAATTTGTTAACATCGAG
The DNA here is from genome assembly GCF_023864345.2 of Schistocerca serialis cubense. NCBI lineage: Eukaryota > Metazoa > Arthropoda > Insecta > Orthoptera > Acrididae > Schistocerca > Schistocerca serialis. The sequence continues at coordinate 145,544,712 of NC_064648.1, forward strand.
CATAGATTTAAGTGTCAGGTAGTCGTTTCTGTAAGTATTTGTATGCAGTGTAGCCATGTATGGAAGTGAAACATGGACGATAAATAGTTTGGACAAGAAGAGAATAGAAGCTTTCGAGATGTGGTGCTACAGAAGAATGCTGAAGATTAGATGGGTAGATCACGTAACTAATGAGGAAGTATTGAATAGGATTGGGGAGAAGAGAAGTTTGTGGCACAACTTGACTAGAAGAAGGGACCGGTTGGTAGGACATGTTCTGAGGCATCAAGGGATCACCAATTTAGTATTGGAGGGCAGCGTGGAGGGTAAAAGTCGTGGGGGGAGGCCAAGAGATGAATACACTAAGCAGATTCAGAAGGATGTGGGTTGCAGTAGGTACTGGGAGATGAAGAAGCTTGCACAGGATAGAGTAGCATGGAGACCTGCATCAAACCAGTCTCAGGACTGAAGACCACAACAACACATCGTCCGACAAGACTCACAGAACAACAAGAAACGAGAAGCGCAGCTCCTGTGTTAAAAGCAAAGACCTTTTAAAAAATAACTAGACTCACTGATGGCGCTGCAGTCGCAGGACAATTTGAACCTTCGGCTGGACGCCATTATAGTGGTTGGAGTCTGATGTGTTGTGTAGTATTGTTGTTCATGAAGACCCTGATTCAACGCTGTATATTTGTTGGGGCGTACATACAGTATTTGTTACTCATAATTCTACTGTATGTACAATCCAATCACAAGATGTACAATGGTGAAGAGTTGTGCAGCGATTAATTGTACAAATAAATTCGAGAAAGGAACGAATATTACATTTCACAGGTATGTGAATATTTTAAGTTGTTTTGTATGTCAGTGCACTTGCTTAAATGTTTTTGTAACACGGTATTAGCATAATGTCTCTGCATCTGTTTGCGGGTTTGCTTTCTCAAAACCACAGCTGTTACAAAAATGGTTACACGCTGCCAGGAGGCAAGATTTCCGACCGACAGAATACCATTTTAAATGTTCTGATCATTTTGAAGAAAGTTGGCTGATCGGTATTGTTTTCATGGTCTAGGTTAGGTTGAAACTTGATAATTTGATCGTGAGTTGCCAAAGCACTACGCCATATATAACGCACTTCTCGTCATAAAATCTAAAGCAAGGTAGAGTCAGAAAATATCTATTAATATAGTGGGCAAATCTTCCAGTATTTTGATGCATTTTGCGTATATCTAACGTAAATTAACTACGAAAAATGCTAGGGATCCAGTACATAACTTTTAGCTACGGCAGATTCCATGTAGTACGTAAGATAAATTCATAAACAGTGACTAGTTGGTGTTTGTTCATAAATTAAAAAGTATATTGTAGTAACGTATTTAAATGAGGCATTATGTTTGTGACCTAACTCGAGGAAAGGCATTTCATAACCAAAAGCCATGTACAAACATTCGAACTCGGCACGTCAGTTTACCAATCTAATGGCTGCCGCCCAGCTATTCAATTTGTCTGCTCTTCAGAGTCGACCAGTCGTGCGGTTGTGGGGGGCTGATTAAAAGAGGGAAACACTGACCGACAGCAGCGCCTCTAGTGGTATGGAGATGAACTAAAAAAGGATAAACATTGCAGGTTGCATCCCTCCTAGCTTATGTACGCAGTTTTTTTTCTTTTACTTTTCTTATCTCAGTTTTCTGGGCGTGCTATGTAATTACTTTGGCTAGTATCATAATAAAAAAAACACGGCTATAGCACATTGCAATACAACAGTGACAAACCCATTTTTCAGGAATATTTGTAGTCTAATTTAGTTGTAACAATTTTATTTAGCTTCAGCTCTTTAAGTTACAAGCTTGTTTCGACTTACTGTCAGTTTCAAGTGTTGCGTCTAGTTTTGTGACGCACAAAACATCCCCAGCTTTTGCATGTCGATAGAAATCAGTATATGTCTATTTTTGACGTTTGCGTCTTACAGTCGCTACTCCTATGATGTTTTCTTGAGCAGCAACTGTCAGGCGCTAATGTCAAGAATAGACTTGCAAACTTACACACTTATATTGATTTCTATCAACATATAAAAGCTCCAGGGTGTTTTGTGCGTCACAAAACTAGACGCAACACTTGAAACTGACAGTAACTCGAAACAAGCTTCTAGTCTAAATAAATGTCACAAGCTAAATAAAAATTGTTGCAGCTAATTCCTGAATAATTTCATACTTTGACATCTTATAAACTATGGGGTCAATGGAGAAAAAAAACTGTAATTAAGAGAATAATCAGCAGTTAAAGAGGTTCGATTAAGAAATCTTTATTGCAGTATTAATTAATGAAGAATTCTAAGACTGTTACAACTATAATGCAGGACTGTAATTTCTCAGTAATTGCCCAGGAAACTTGCACTACCGACCATTAATTTCTTAAAAAATTTCCTTACATCTTACGATTGTAAGTGCTTGAACACAAAAAAGAAGAGATAAATACTAAGTACCGAAAATGGGAAAGGTGGATAAAAACAGTGTGAGAGGTGGCATGAGCCCCCTCTCATATTTCTATCTTACGATTTTCGTCTCTGATTGCATGCGGTGAAAAGTTGCTATTCCTTCACACGCGGACTTCCCGCGCAGCGTCTCTCGTCACCCAGGTGGTCCGGTGACAGTCGGGCGGGCTCTGCGGATCTCGAGAGGGTTAAGCCGACGGGTGTGAGGGAGTCGAGTGAATGCTTTGCAGACGCCGACATTGTCAAAAGACACGCCCGGAGGGGCCTGAAGTAGCGGCTGGGCTAGAGGTTCCGTTACTTTGCAGAAACTTAGCGAAAACACTTTCTGGCGGGCTACCAGCGAGGCGTGGGAATGGCTTGTGTACACAGGCAGTTGTGGCGGGAAAATTCCCGCGCTTTCTGCAAAATAGTAACTGTGATTGGCTTGCTCAGGGCATAGCTCCGTGACGTAGCAAAATCAGCGCAGAAATTGGCGCCAAGAATCTCCATTGGTGGAATGGTAGTGCTCCGGCAATCGAGTTGCTGATTGGAACTTTTAACCACGGCCACTGTCGTGGGGGCGGGAATGTGGTGTGTTCGGCCTGTACGGGTGCTCTAGGTAGTCGGCTCTCGCCTTTCCGTCGAGGATGTCGTAGCAACCAGCCATCGCCTCCGGTACGCCAGATCGTGTTCTGGCAGTTAAGAAGACAGTTTGGTAATGTATGTCCGCAGCACCGGCAGACAGGGATTTTCCCAGGTGATAATCAGAGCTCAGCAGAGCGCGCCCGTTCGTCTTTTTCCAACTTTGTTCTGTCTTGAGTAGCAGCAATTAATGTTGGGTTAGCTGTGTGTCTCTCTTAAGATTTGAGTGGCAAGGAATTGGCTCCACATACCACTTCGTCATAAACCTCACAATCTAGTTTAGGGACAACTTCACCTTCACAGCGTTTGTTTGAGTATCCAATTTGAGCCAATTTGATGTATTATAAATGTTTCATGTGTTTTTGTTTATTATTTTGTGTTTAGTCTTAATAAATCATATTGTTATTTAGGACAGAACTTTCATTCTGTTAATTGGTAGAGCAACCCATCATTTCTCACTATGTTAATGAAACCTTCCTTTATTTAACGAATTTATCAAATTAAATTATTGCAAGTGCCAAACTCTTTTCTACTCCACTTGCAGGGTTGATTACAGTCAGTTCGCGTATATTTTTTAATCCTTGTGCAACAGCAAAAGTCGGAGTTAGAATAGGGAGGGGGGGCTTAGAGCATCATTTACATATGTAGATTCTAGAATTTAGTGTTAAATACACTGCTTGCCCCGGCACCTCGCAAGTGAAATGAAAACAAAACTTACTTTTTATTTCTCAAGCAGACAATAAAAATTTCACTATGAACAACAGTTTAACTTGATTCACTAATGATATTAGAAATTTCACATGGAACACCTGCCACATGTTTCGGAAACACATCCCTCTTTAATCATAACATGTAAGCTACATCCCTGTTTAGCCTATGCCTACTTTTATTCATAGAATCTTCCTCGAAAAAACGATCTTCACAAACAAAATGAGTAGCACAATTCACATTAGGTGACAGTTCACAAACGCTTTTCCATTTTGAAGTTGTTTTGGAAACCTGTAGAAATGCTTGTTGCCAACATTCTCCGTTGAACCGACGTAATACCCAGATGAACAGCCGGGGAATTTATAGGAGTATTTGAACGTCAATTTGTTGTATTGAATAATCTAAAAAAACATAGAATTCCACGTTAAATAAAAACTACCACTGGTATATCAAAGTTATTTAAGTAAGCAAATGGAAATCACATAGCTTCATTCACGACAGAAGAGAATACTTTTAATTTATAGGTTTACGAGATTATTTACTGAAAATTAAATGTTTTACCTTAGGATTAATTGCGGACATTTTTTCAGCAGGAAATCTCTTCAATTCCACGGTTAATTTTATGAAATTTAAGGTAAAAAAACCTGTTTATAATGAAGATGAGTAGCTTGAAAATATGAAACACATACGAAGAAGACTGTATCCGCAGACTTCAGTACAGAGCAAGACGATATAATATCAACAACCGCCATTGGACAGCTGTCATTGGTCAATTCCAGCTTCGTTTGACCCCTAGCGCCTCTAGTGGTCTGGAGGGGACTACCTTGCTTGTTGCCTCTTCCGCCATATAGCTTTCACCCCCGACACAAGACTGACAAGATGCCAAGGGCGGCCTTATATGCTCCACCGCGGCGGTACTGCGCTTGCGCGCAAAAGATTCTGGTCGCCAGCAGAGAAATACGCTTACACATGCGCCGACTGTGGCGAAGGCGTACAGACATTCGATTCGCTTATCGATGTATGATCGTCGCCGGTGACACCATGACGACTTCTCTGCAGTTTAATTACCCCAAGAGCCTGATTCCGTGCTTTGTCCAAATTAAAACCATTATCTCTGTTTATTAAATTATTAGCTAATCTAATCTCTATAGCTTCCTTGAAGACAGATTCCCAAAAGGGAGAGGAGGATGTTACAATCTTCACATCACTGTAATTCATGGAATGCCCTGTATCAATACAATGTTCGGCCACAGCTGACTTGTCTGGCTGTGATAAGAGTGTGTATCTTCGATGCTCCACACACCTCTCATGAACGGTGCGTGTTGTTTGACCTGTGTACGACTTCTCACAATTTCCGCAAGGAATCTGATACACACCCGCTTTACGAAGCTGTAAATCGTCCTTCGCAGAGCCGAGTAAAGCTGCAGTCTTCGCGGGGGGCCGGAAGATCACCTTAACACAGTGTTTCTCAGGAATACGGCCTATCTTCGAGGAAAGAGCACCCACATAGGGCAAAAACGCACTAGATCTGAAGGAATTACTGTCTTCTTCCTCATCACATACCTGCATTTTAGGTTTTGCATCTACGAATTTGTTGCGGAGAAAATCCATTCGATTTAAAAATGCTCTTGAGGTGTGTGAGCTCTTCTTGCAAACTGTCTTTATCAGATATACAGTGCGCCCGATGCTGTAAGGTCTTAAGGACACCTATGTGAAGGTGATGGCAGCTACTGGCATGAAGATATACACTCCTGGAAATGGAAAAAAGAACACATTGACACCGGTGTGTCAGACCCACCATACTTGCTCCGGACACTGCGAGAGGGCTGTACAAGCAATGATCACACGCACGGCACAGCGGACACACCAGGAACCGCGGTGTTGGCCGTCGAATGGCGCTAGCTGCGCAGCATTTGTGCACCGCCGCCGTCAGTGTCAGCCAGTTTGCCGTGGCATACGGAGCTCCATCGCAGTCTTTAACACTGGTAGCATGCCGCGACAGCGTGGACGTGAACCGTATGTGCAGTTGACGGACTTTGAGCGAGGGCGTATAGTGGGCATGCGGGAGGCCGGGTGGACGTACCGCCGAATTGCTCAACACGTGGGGCGTGAGGTCTCCACAGTACACCGATGTTGTCGCCAGTGGTCGGCGGAAGGTGCACGTGCCCGTCGACCTGGGACCGAACCGCAGCGACGCACGGATGCACGCCAAGACCGTAGGATCCTACGCAGTGCCGTAGGGGACCGCACCACCACTTCCCAGCAAATTAGGGACACTGTTGCTCCTGGGGTATCGGCGAGGACCATTCGCAACCGTCTCCATGAAGCTGGGCTACGGTCCCGCACACCGTTAGGCCGTCTTCCGCTCATGCCCCAACATCGTGCAGCCCGCCTCCAGTGGTGTCGCGACAGGCGTGAATGGAGGGACGAATGGAGACGTGTCGTCTTCAGCGATGAGAGTCGCTTCTGCCTTGGTGCCAATGATGGTCGTATGCGTGTTTGGCGCCGTGCAGGTGAGCGCCACAATCAGGACTGCATACGACCGAGGCACACAGGGCCAACACCCGGCATCATGGTGTGGGGAGCGATCTCCTACACTGGCCATACACCACTGGTGATCGTCGAGGAGACACTGAATAGTGCACGGTACATCCAAACCGTCATCGAACCCATCGTTCTACCATTCCTAGACCGGCAAGGGAACTTGCTGTTCCAACAGGACAATGCACGTCCGCACGTATCCCGTGCCACCCAACGTGCTCTAGAAGGTGTAAGTCAACTACCCTGGCCACCAAGATCTCCGGATCTGTCCCCCATTGAGCATGTTTGGGACTGGATGAAGCGTCGTCTCACGCGGTCTGCACGTCCAGCACGAACGCTGGTCCAACTGAGGCGCCAGGTGGAAATGGCATGGCAAGCCGTTCCACAGGACTACATCCAGCATCTCTACGATCGTCTCCATGGGAGAATGGCAGCCTGCATTGCTGCGAAAGGTGGATATACACTGTACTAGTGCCGACATTGTGCATGCTCTGTTGCCTGTGTCTATGTGCCTGTGGTTCTGTCAGTGTGATCATGTGATGTATCTGACCCCAGGAATGTGTCAATAAAGTTTCCCCTTCCTGGGACAATGAATTCACGGTGTTCTTATTACAATTTCCAGGAGTGTAGATTTGTGTGTGTTGGTTTGTCTATGTTGGTTTCTGATACACGGCATGTCGTAACGTGCCATCACCTTAACGGCGAACGACAGCATCCAAAAAGGGGAGGCAGCCGTCTTTTTCTATTTCCATAGTAAATTTAATGCCAACATGGATGGAATTCAAATGCTCAAGAAAGCGATGTAATTCATCCATCCCATGGGGCGACCACGAATGTGTTGTCCTCGTACCTCCAGGAGACAGTTGGTTTAAAACTTGCTGGGTCCTGTGCCTTGTCCTCGAAATCTTCGATGAATAAATTAGCTACCAGAGGGGAGAGGGGGCTTCCCACGGCTACACCATGAATTTGCCCATAAAATTCACCATTGAACTGAAAATAAGATGATAAAAGCACATGTTCAAATGAGGCGGTAATGTTCTTATCAAAATGTTGGCGGATAAGAGAGAAAGAAACCTTTAAAGGTACCTTGGAGCCGGCCGGGGTGGCCGAGGGGTTCTAGGCGCTCCAGTCTGGAACAGCGCGCCGGCTACGGTCGCAGGTTCGAATCCCGCCTCGGTCATGGATGTGTGTGATGTCCTTAGGTTAGTAAGGTTTAAGTAGTTCTAAGTTCTAGGGGACTGATGACCTCAGAAGTTAAGTTTCATAGTGCTCAGAGCCATTTTTGGTACCTTGGTGTATAATGATACCACGTCAAAACTAACAAGTACATCCGTTCTGTTTAGCCTGAGATTGCTAACTCTGTGAATGAAATCTATAGAATTATGTGGTGACTAGATTTTCTTACGAATGGTTTTAATAAAGAAGCTAAATATTTGGCAGAAAAATGCGTTGGTGAACCAATAGTGCTCGTTATAGGTCTGATAGGCAAGTCCTCTAGATGCTCATCCTTACCCATATTGTGAACTTTAGGAAGACCATAAAAGCTCGGTGGAGCTGCAACTCGTACTTTTAAACTTCTTATGACTTTCTTCGGTAGTGAACAAGCATTCCGTAAGGCAGCAGTCCTTATTGTCACCTTGTTAGTAGGCTCTTTGTTAATATGCACATTACACAATGTATTCTTCCGCTTTTGCTGGAACCCTTATTGTATTTCGGTTCACGTGGAGCAAAAGCCAAGCTAAACGATTACAGTCAAGTACGATAATGAGGATGCGTTTTATGCTGTGCGTTACGCGTACACCAACTCAGCGATGATGCGGGACAACAGCTTTACCGGCACATTTAACTTGGCCAGGCTGGTATTACACTATTATATTTCTTTGACAAAGGAATACGATCAAATATTAATCAAATTTCTTTGACAAAGATCTTTGACCTGGCGCTAAAGAGGGGTATTACACTGTCGTCATATTTTTCATCAAATTTTTAAGATGGCGGACAACAGCTTGTTATTATGCGCTGCAGTTTCTAGCATCACAAAAAAAAAAAAAATGGTTCAAATGGCTCTGAGCACTATGGGACTTAACTTCTGAGGTCATCAGTCCCCTAGAACTTAGAACTAGATAAACCTAACTAACCTAAGGACATCACAAACATCCATGCCCGAGGCAGGATTCGAACCTGCGACCGTAGCGGCCGCGCGGCTCCAGACTGTAGCGCCTAGAACCGCTCGGCCACTCCGGCCGGCTCCAGCTTCACAATTGCACTGTGTTTGTATCTGGGAGAAAAGCGGCAGAAAGAAAGGAAACATACTTGCATGAGGCCATAGTTATTACGTCGATGTAATAAAATCATTCAGCAAAATTTGTTACGAGACCTGCAAGTGCAGGAAGTCAAGTCTTAATATGTAAATTACTTGCGAATGGATGAGAGTGTGTTTCAGTATTTGCTCAGTAAAGTGGCTTCTCATTTTACAAAGAGTACTCTCTTGAGAAATGCTATATGCACAGACGACAGGCAAACTGTGACACTGCGGTTTCTTGATACAGGTGAGAGCTGCTATAGTTTACAATAAAGCACGCAAATACCACATTGCACATTAACCAAAATAATTCCAGAAATCTGTGAAGCGATTTATAAAGCACTGAAGGGGGAATATGTGAAGGTAAATAAATGTTTAGTACACTATAGGGGGAACAAGAACTATTTTTATTTTTGATAAATTTAATTAATGGAATTAGTCATTCAACAACTACAAAATTTAAAAAAAAAGAATACGAAACAGATGAAGCGGTTTTTAGCTTGCAACATCCAGACTTAAAAAAAAAAAAAAAAAAAAAAAAAAAAAAAAAAAAAAAAAAAAAAGACGAAGTAGAATGGAAAGCTAAGGGAGAATTTTTTTTTATTTTAGAGAGTGACACTGACTGTAGGAAATGAGACACTTACAGTAGTAAAGGAGTTTTGCTATTTGGGGAGAAAAACAACTGATGATGGTCGAAGTAGAGGGGATATAAAATGTAGACGCAATGGCAAGGAAAGCGTTTCTGAAGAAGAAAAATTTTGTTAACATCGAGTATAGATTTAAATGTCAGGAAGTCGTTTCTGAAAGTATTTGTATGGAGTGTAGCCATGTATGGAAGTGAAACGTGGACGATAAATAGTTTAGACAAGAAGAGAATAGAAGCTTTCAAAATGTGGTGCTACAGAAGAATGCTGAAGGTTAGATGGGTAGATCACATAACTAATGAGGGGGTACTGAACAGAATTGGGGAGAAGAGGAGTTTGTGGCACAACTTGACTAGAAGAAGGGATCGGTTGGTAGGACATGTTCTGAGACAACGAGGGGTCACCTATTTAGTATTGGAGGGCAGCGTGGAGAGTAAAAATCGTAGAGGGAGACCAAGAGATGAATACACTAAGCAGATTCAGAAGGATGTAGGTTGCAGTAGGTACTGGGAGATGATGAAGCTTGCACAGGATAGAGTAGCATGGAGAGCTGCATCAAACCAGTCTCAGGACTGAAGACCACAACAACAACAACAGAGGGTGACCACATCCTGTGCTTGGTCTTGCTGAAAAGCTGCCTGGATGTTTCCAGATGTGGAGGTGGATGGCTGTAGCTGTGATTGTGGACATGAGATCGCCGCAGCATATCCCACTTGTCCTTCAACACACAACTAATAGCACGCACTGTGGCCCTTTCTCACCCCCCCCCCCCCCTCCTTACCCTAGTTGAAGCAAGTTTATTAAAAAAAAACGGAGTCGAAGGAACACACCAATTTTGAAGCCATGTGTACAAACACACTACAGACTACAGAGACGTCTAATAGCTGTAGCGACGCCAGCGCTCCAAGCCGTTACATTTCACATTGCAGTGAACAGAAAATGATCGACTTTTGCGATCAAATCTACAGCGAGGCCCTAGATTTGAAAATATTTATTTGACGACAGGTGAGATTTGACAAAGATCCCTGTTACACCATCAAATTTCTTTGACAGAAATATTTGACATATCAACTTTGACAAAGAAATATGGTAGTGTAATACCGGCCGCAGAACTGGCTAGACAGTTTGTCCCTCTAACCTGCAGTGATGAGAACAATTGCAGTTCAAATGTAAAGAGAGACGAGCAGAGAAACAATACTGCTTCGAATGTCATTTAATTTTTGAACAGAAGGAAACAAAATATCGTAAAACCCAGGCGATACGCTTCTTAGGTGACCGGACGGAAAACGTAACACGCTCTCGATCTTAGCTAACATAGTATTGCCAGCCGCGGTGGCCGAGCGGTTCTAGGCGCTACAGTCTGTAACCGCGCGGCCGCTACGGTCGCAGGTTCGAATCCTGCTTCGGGCATGGATGTTTGTGCTGTCCTTAGGTTAGTTAGGTTTAAGTAGTTCTAAGTTGTAGGGGACTCATGACCTTAGAAGTTAAGTCCCATAGTGCTCAGAGCCATTTGAACCATTTTTGAACATAGTATTGTAATTAAAAGCGAGAGTGATGGAAACTCAAGACTTTAAGAAGGGTAATTTTTCTGCATGAGCTATGTGAGCGTAAAAGCACACTGCTGGGATTTCATGACGTAATTAAATTTTGAAGCTACTGAAGGTATTACATCCAGTTCGTCTGGTAATCCCTGAACTTCTTCCACATAGGACTCAAGAAATACGGTACATTTCAGTTCCGTTACTCTGATAACGAGGCGATCAATCAACAACAGAATCCAAAGCCACCAAAACGTCCACATTTCCTCGTCCTCTTTTATGACGTACTGCTCTGCATTTCGCCATCGTTTGGCAGTGACGTGTCACAAAGCTTCAAATATGTGTGAAATCTTATGGGACTTAACTGCTAAGGCCATCAGTCCCTAAGCTCACACACTACTGAACCTAAATTATCCTAACACATACACCCATGCCCGAAAGAGGACTCGAACCTCCACCGGGACCAGCCGCACAGTCCATGACTGCAGCGCCCTAGACCGCTCGGCTAATCCCGCGCGGCTCACAAAGCTTCGTGCATTAGTTCCAGTATGTTTACCGGCTTAAATGTCTTGTTTTTATTCGCGACAAATCCCTTAACTTGGCTCCGGATCAATTCTATTGGCTTCACATTGCAGTATTACGGTGACAACTGTGGAAATACAGCATTTGTGACGGTGTGTTCGACGCCGTGAAAATTGTTTTCTGTGCTTCCATGACGCCTTATCACTCTGGCTCGTGTGAGACCACATCTGTCCTATAAAACTGGGGGGGGGGGGGGGGACGTATTCAAACAAAGAGTATTTGATTCTTCATTTTTCGCCAAAAAATTCAATTGTAATGTTTTCTCAACTTCAAAATCTCTAACAATATTTTATAATATATCTATAATTTAGAATGTGTATTTGCAAAGAAAACCAGAATTCTACGTGTGATGTGTCATTAGAAACGAGAACACGTGCATTTTTCTTGAAAAAATGAAGTATGACTTAATTGCTACTAATTGATAAATATCATATTTAAATGTTCAAACGGAACAAGGAAAAATTGTAGACCACTATGGGTATCGAACCACCACCCTCCATCCTGCGCGATTATTAACGAAAGATGTAACCGATTACGCCAAGATTAAAATAACAAATTATCATGATGTTTATAAATTTCAATAGCTTCTCTATACAGCCGTGGATAGTAATTTAACGTTGTAGATAAAACGTTAAATTACTATCCGCGGCTATATAGACAAGCTATTGAAATTTATAGACATCATGATAATTTTAATAGGAAAGAGGAGGCTATGAAACTTAACGATATATGGTCAGTGGCTCCACAAAATTGCTAACAATTTTTATCTTTGACAAGGTGGTAATCGATAGTCAACCTTATCTTTGCTATGGATTATCACTGCTCATCACGTGTCACCTGAACCACGCCCCCCTTTCTCACAATATATAAGTCGCTCTCAGACACCCGACCAGTCAGTCGGCAAGACTCAGCGGAGCAGCGCCTCTGAGGAAGTCCAGCGCAGTCCTGGACGAAACGTAAGGAGCAGAAAAGTTCTTGGACCACGACCTCACACCCGGAAAGTATATCAACAGACACAGATGAATGGGCCGAAACGAGCCGCCGCATAACAGCGTAGTTGCCTGCTAACTTCGAAAGAAGGTACATGCGGTCCCTAGCGCAACTTATAACATCGTCGAAAATCAGTGCGGACGGGAGAGCTTTGGTACACCCTGTTAAACAAACGGAAAAATGGAGGCGGTACAATTGGAGAGCGATCCGCCTTCACCAACGTGCATAAGCAATTCATTAATATATACACTCCTGGAAATTGAAATAAGAACACCGTGAATTCATTGTCCCAGGAAGGGGAAACTTTATTGACACATTCCTGGGGTCAGATACATCACATGATCACACTGACAGAACCACAGGCACATAGACACAGGCAACAGAGCATGCACAATGTCGGCACTAGTACAGTGTATATCCACCTTTCGCAGCAATGCAGGCTGCTATTCTCCCATGGAGACGATCGTAGAGATGCTGGATGTAGTGCTGTGGAACGGCTTGCCATGCCATTTCCACCTGGCGCCTCAGTTGGACCAGCGTTCGTGCTGGACGTGCAGACCGCGTGAGACGACGCTTCATCCAGTCCCAAACATGCTCAATGGGGGACAGATCCGGAGATCTTGCTGGCCAGGGTAGTTGACTTACACCTTCTAGAGCACGTTGGGTGGCACGGGATACATGCGGACGTGCATTGTCCTGTTGGAACAGCAAGTTCCCTTGCCGGTCTAGGAATGGTAGAACGATGGGTTCGATGACGGTTTGGATGTACCGTGCACTATTCAGTGTCCCCTCGACGATCACCAGTGGTGTACGGCCAGTGTAGGAGATCGCTCCCCACACCATGATGCCGGGTGTTGGCCCTGTGTGCCTCGGTCGTATGCAGTCCTGATTGTGGCGCTCACCTGCACGGCGCCAAACACGCATACGACCATCATTGGCACCAAGGCAGAAGCGACTCTCATCGCTGAAGACGACACGTGTCCATTCGTCCCTCCATTCACGCCTGTCGCGACACCACTGGAGGCGGGCTGCACGATGTTGGGGCGTGAGCGGAAGACGGCCTAACGGTGTGCGGGACCGTAGCCCAGCTTCATGGAGACGGTTGCGAATGGTCCTCGCCGATACCCCAGGAGCAACAGTGTCCCTAATTTGCTGAGAAGTGGCGGTGCGGTCCCCTACGGCACTTCGTAGGATCCTACGGTCTTGGCGTGCATCCGTGCGTCGCTGCGGTCCGGTCCCAGGTCGACGGGCACGTGCACCTTCCGCCGACCACTGGCGACAACATCGATGTACTGTGGAGACCTCACGCCCCACGTGTTGAGCAATTCGGCGGTACGTCCACCCGGCCTCCCGCATGCCCACTATACGCCCTCGCTCAAAGTCCGTCAACTGCACATACGGTTCAAGTCCACGCTGTCGCGGCATGCTGCCAGTGTTAAAGACTGCGATGGAGCTCCGTATGCCACGGCAAACTGGCTGACACTGACGGCGGCGGTGCACAAATGCTGCGCAGCTAGCGCCATTCGACGGCCAACACCGCGGTTCCTGGTGTGTCCGCTGTGCCGTGCGTGTGATCATTACTTGTACAGCCCTCTCGCAGTGTCCGGAGCAAGTATGGTGGGTCTGACACACCGGTGTCAATGTGTTCTTTTTTCCATTTCCAGGAGTATATATATATAATGTTTTTTAATTACAAAAAACTGATAATAAAAAATTTTGCATGGCGCGAGATTCGATCCGGCGATTTTCGGATTACGAACCTCAGCGCTTACCGCTGCGCCACGACGCTGTAGAACATTATTAATCTTAGAGAGTATTTCACCACAACGGTTTCTTTTAACTGTCGATTTTCTCGACAACGGCTGAGAAGTGCATCTTGGTGCTTTGCCACAGTACACCTCTGGCCATGAGCTTTTATTGTGCGCAGTATGAATCGAATCTGAATTTCACAATTGGCGTCGTCCCCTTGTCAGTCTATATCTGCTCCTGGGTACGCCTTACAATCCAGTGTCTGATTTCGGATTCTTTCGGACTATGACGTAAAGGGGTGACACGTTGTGTCATCGAAGCAATGAGGCCTTGGTGGGTCGGTGGCACGACGTCTGCTTCCCGTAAATTCTGGGGAAGGGGCAATGAGGCACGTTCAGTCACATCCCAGCTCTGTTCGATCGGGTTAAGGTGTGGCGAGCTGGGGGGCAAACACATCAATTGGAGCTCGCCGCTACGTTCCATGACACTCCTGGCCTTGTGACATGGTGCACTGTCTTGCTGAAAAATGCCACTGCCGTCGGGAAACATGATAGTCGTGAAGGGGTGCACGTGGTCTGCAACCAGTGTGCGATGCTCTTTGACCGTCGTGGTGCCTTGCACGAGCTCCACCGAACCCACGTGAATGCTCCCCAGAGCGTAATGGAACCACCACCACAATACAGGTGTCGAGGAGCTGTTACTGTCGAAGACGACCCCTCTGCTGGGATCTTCGCCGGCCGCGGTGGCCGTGCGGTTCTAGGCGCTACAGTCCGGAACCGCGGGACTGCTACGGTCGCAGGTTCGAATCCTGCCTCGGGCATGGATCTGTGTGATGTCCTTAGGTTAGTTAGGTTTAAGTAGTTCTAAGTTCTAGGGGACTGATGACCTCAGATGTTAAGTCCCATAGTGCTCAGAGCCATTTGAACCATTTTTGCTGGGATCTTCCTCAGGATCTTGTGGTGTCCACTACTGCTAGAACACTCTAGCAGTAGTGGACAGCAGAAGAGCCTGAGGAAGATCCCAGCAGAGGGGTCGAAACGTCGATCATTTTAGTAGAAATATGACGCGGCCTAATGACCCAGGAGATTTTAACTTCAGTGACAACGGCCGCGAAAGCCTGCAGAATTACTGTATATATATATATATATATATATATATATATATATATATATATATATATATATATATATAAATGAAGAGTAGAGATTGAATGTTTGGTGGTGGATAAGTGGAAGTAGTCGACATAGGTCCATGCCCCTGATTACGGGCAACTCGATAGGAACACTCGAATGGGTAGTTATCGACGCTAAGTTGATCGCGATGGTAGCGCTAATAAATAGGTATAAAGAAAAAGACCCTGCTAGTCAGTGTGTCAGTTACGTAATTTTTACAACGAGCTATCAGTTCTATACATTACAGATTTGATATTGAGAAAATATTACTAAAACATAAAGAAATAAAGTAAAAAATAAAAATAAAAATTTTACTGAAGGTGGCGCTAGTCTTATTGCAGACTAACACCATGCGAAAATTAATGTCGGCAACACAACGAGAAATTTGCGTATATCGATTAAGGATGACGAACTGCGACTGTGATTTAAATTGGCGATTTTCTGGTAAGAAATATGCAACCAGTCGCTTTTTTTCGATTAATTCAACCATGAAAATGTACAACCAACTGCAGCTAAATGCTGTGTATATTTGTCTACATAGCTTAGTAATGCATGTTATAAGAAGCAGTGTGATATGGATACCACAAGGCTATGCACTGCAAGTACCTAAGAGATAAAAAAATTTTGGGTTCGTAAATGTTTCCTCGCCGATTAGTAAATTCCCGTCATTTCCACAGCAATACCGGCACTTGGTCCACAGCATAATGTTGTAACACCATTAAATCAGATGATGCTGAGGAAATTAGATTAGCAAATGGGACACTTAAAGTAGTAAATGAGTTTTCCTATTTGCGGAGCAAAATAACTGGAGATGGTCGAAGTAGAGAGGATATAAAATGTAGACTGGCAATGGCAAGGAAAGCGTTTCGAAAGAAGAGAAATTTGTTTACATCGAGTATAGATTTAAGTGTCAGGAAGTATGGAGTGTAGCCATGTATGGAAGTGAAACATGGACGATAAATAGTTTAGACAAGAAGAGAATAGAACCTTTCGAAATGTGGTACTGCAGAAGAATGCTGTAGATTAGATGGGCAGATCACATAACTAATGAGGAGGTACTGAATGGAACTGGGCAGAAGAGGAATTTGTCGCATAACTTGGCTAGAAGAAGGGATCGGTTGGTTGGACATGTTCTGAGGCATCAAGGGATCACCAATTTAGTATTGGAGAGCAGCGCGTAGGTTACAAATCGTAGAGGGAGGCCAAGAGATGAATACACTAAGCAGATTCAGAAGGATGTACGGTGCAGTAGTTACTTGGAGATGAAGAAGTTTGCACAGGATAGAGCAGCATATAGAGCTGCATCAAACCAGTCTCAGGACTGAAGAACACGAGAACAACAACAACAATACCTCCACCTGATGATGAGCTTGCAGTGGCTCGAAAACGTGTTCATGGTTCAGTAAATCGTAAAAAAGCGACCGGTTGCATATTTATTGATAGATCGCCACAATGCGAAATACACACATCAAAAAAACTTTTGCATCACCCCGGTTCCCAGAGCTCTACATCTACATCTACATACATACTCCGCAATCCACCATACGGTACGTGGCGGAGGGTACCTCGTACCACAACTAGCATCTTCTCTCCCTCTTCCACTCCCAAACAGAACGAGGGAAAAATTACTACCTATATGCCTCTGTACGAGCCCTACTCTCTCTTATCTTATCTTTGTGGTCTTTCCGCGAAATGTAAGTTGGTGCCGGCCGGTGTGGCCGAGCGGTTCTAGGCGCTTCAGTCTGGAACCGCGTGACCGCTACGGTCGCAGGTTCGGATCCTGCCTCGGGCATGGATGTGTGTGATGTTCTTAGGTTAGTTAGGTTTAATTAGTTCTAAGTTCTAGGCGACTGATGACCTCAGAAGCCTTTTTTTTTTTTTGGAAGTTGGTGGCAGTAAAATTGTACTGCAGTCAGCCTCAAATGCTGGTTCTCTAAATTTCCTCAGTAGCGATTCACGAAAAGAACGCCTCCTTTCCTCTAGAGACTCCCACCCGAGTTCCTGAAGCATTTCCGTAACACTCGCGTGATGATCAAACCTACCAGTAACAAATCTAGCAGCCCGCCTCTGAATTGCTTCTATGTCCTCCCTCAATTCGACCTGATAGATCCCAAACGCTCGACCAGTACTCAAGAATAGGTCGTATTGGTGTTTTATAAACGGTCTTCCCAAAATTCTACCAATGAACCTAAGACGACTATCCGCCTTCCCCACAACTGCCATTACATGCTTGTCCCACTTCATATCGCTCTGCAATGTTACTCGCAGATATTTAATGGACGTGACAGTATCAAGCGCTACACTACTAATGGAGTATTCAGACATTACAGGATTCTTTTTCCTTTGCATCTGCATTAATTTACAGTTATCTATATTTAGAGTTAGCTGCCATTCTTTTCACAAATCCTGTCCAAATCATCTTGTATCCTCCTACAGTCACTCGACGACGACACCTTCCCGTACACCACAGCATCATCAGCAAACAGCCGCACATTGCTATCTACCCTATCCAAAAGATCATTTATGTAGATAGAAAACAACAGCGGACCTACCACACTTCCCTGGGGCACTCCAGATGATACCCTCACCTCCGATGAACACTCACCATCGAGGACAACGTACTGGGTTCTATTACTTAAGAAGTCTTCGAGCCACTCACATATTTGGAAACCAATCCCATATGCTCGTACCTTAGTTAGGAGTCTGCAGTGGGCCACCGAGTCAAACGCTTGCTCCTGAAGATAGACGTTGACTGTGGACATTGTATGACAACACAGTCCCTTTGACTGTTCAGAGATGTCACTAAACCCGCCCAGAGATGTAAACAACCATGCATGAGCAGCGCGTGTTAGACGGAGGGGTTCCGACCGCCGATCAGTTCCAATCATTCCAACAGGAAGGTGGTCGATGGTGAAATCTAATTCAGCATCGAATGTTTGTCGACATCGCAAATCACAAATGCCGATCTCAGTGTTATTTTATTTAAAAAAAGAAGAGTCTTTTAAGGCGGCATAGTGTACTGTGTGTAGCACTGTAGCAGGTGGCGGTCGCTAGCGATTCCGGAGCGCATGCAACACAGAACAAAGGTCGGCTGTGGGGACCGCAGAAACCATTTCCGCCGCCGCCTTGCTGCGCCGAGATTGGCGGAAACCGCGACGCATCCGCCGCTGATGGGACGGCAGCGAGGTGAGTTGGTCCAACATCTGGTGTCCCCCCCCCCCCCCCCACTCACACACACAACTACTGCCGGAAAAAATAAGCAGCGCCCTCGAGGACAAGGGATTTTTACTGTCAAGTGAGGTGACAGGCAATGTTAAAAAATATATCGGCTCAACCACTTGTTTATAGTGTAAAACACTAAGATTGAGGCGTTTCGGAAGTGAATCTTCGATCATCAGAATAATAAGTAAATTAACCTGTTAAAACTCGCTAAAATGGAACATGCACCAGGCACAATGAAATTGGTAGTAAAATTGAAACATCGTGGCTACTTCCCTTGTTGCAGCCGTGTATTCCAAGGTGCATCTCCACACAGTCGTCAAAATATAAAGAACTCTAAAATGGTGTCGCCTATGGTGTTCAACATCTAACCACATGGCTCTCTCCTCTATCGTCGTAAACCGCCCGTGCGTCTTCGTTGATACCACACACCACGTAGCCAAACACGACACTGAAACGCGAGTGAGCTCACGCGCCAGTAAACAAGGAAGTCACAGAGATGTCTATACAAACAGATAACGTATGCATGCTCCAAGGACCTAATGAAATGATGGTATCCTGTCAATTGCTAAAAATGTAGTTACAAAAGGAAACCAGTGAAATGTTTGAAAAAGTTATTTGTATCACCAGTTAACTGTTCATTCAGTGTGTACTGATTATCCACGCTTAAATCTATACTCGATGTTAACAAATTCCTCTTCTTCAGAAACGCTTTCCTTGCCATCGCCAGTCTACGTTTTATATCCTCTCTACTTCGACCATCATCAGTTATTTTTCTCCCCAAATAGCAAAACTCCTTTACTACTTTAAGTGTCTCATTGCCTAATCTAATTCCCTCAGCATCACCCGACTGAATTCGACTACATTCCATTATCCTCGTTTTGCTTTTGTTGATGTTCATTTTATATCTTCCTTTCAAGACCCTGTCCATTCCGTTCAACTGCTCTTCCAAGTCCTTTGCTGTCTCTGACAGAATTACAATGTCATCGGCGAATCTCAAAGTTTTTATTTCTTCCCCATGGATTTTAATCCTACTCCGAATTTTTCTTTTGTTTCCTTCACTCCTTGCTCAATATACAAATTGAATAACATCGGGGAGAAACTACAACCCTGTCTCACTCCCTTGCCAACCACTGCTTCCCTTTCATTCCCCTCGACTCTTATAACTGCCATCTGGTTTCTGTACAAATTGTAAATAGCCTTTCGCTCCCTGTATTTTACCCCTGCCACCTACAGAATTTGAAAGAAAGTATTCCAGTCAACATTGTCAAAAGTTTTCTCTAAGTCTACAAATGCTAGAAACGTGGGTTTGCCTTTCCTTAATCTTTCTTAAAGATAAGTCATAAAGTCAGTATTGCCTCACATGTTCCAACATTTCTACGGAATCCAAACTGATCTTCCCCGAGGTCGGCTTCTACCAACGGCAAGGTCCATGGTTCATGGCGGGGGCTTGACCTCTTAGCTGAGCGTCACGACGGATAAAGGGTTTAGTGAACACACAGTCGAGCGAGGCTCAATTCCGTAACAAAGAAATTCACTAAAACTAAACGCGAAATATATCTATTTATAAAAGCAGGTAAAAATTCGCTTGACGTCTTTCTAAGAGACAGTCTCTAATGTAAGTGAAGACCATATGTGGCTTCAGTTCAAAGAAATAGTATCAACAGCACTCCAGAGATTCATACCAAATAAATTAATAAAAGGCGGAACTGATCGCCCATGGCACAGAAAATACGACAGAAAGCTGCCGTAGGAGTACCGAAGAAGGCACGTATAATTTAGACGAACGCAAAAAGTCCAAGATTGTCGAAGTTTTACCGAGGCTCGAAATTTGGTGCGGATTTCAATGCGAGATGCATTTAATAGTTTCCACAACGAAAGTCTCTCTAGAAATGTGGCGGAAAATCCAAAGAGATTCTGGTCCTACGTTAAGTAAACTAGTGGAAAGGCTCGGTAAGTACCTTTACTGTGCGACAGCGATGAGGAGCAGGAGGAGGGAGGGGACAAGGGACCCAACCCTTCGGAGCAGCTAAAATCGTGGCAAATGTCGGGCCTGGCAAATGTCTGAACACCGTCCACTTTACCCCTCCGCCGCCCCACATCGAACCACTCTTTCCGGGGTATTGTGCGGTTCGGCCCCCGGTGGACCCCCCAGGGAACGTCTCACACCAGACGAGTGTAACCCCTATGTTTCCGTGGTAGAGTAATGGTGGTGCGCGCGTACGTGGAGAACTTGCTTGCACAGCAATCACCAACATAGTGTAGCTGAGGCGGAATAAGGGGAACCAGCCGGCATTCGCTGAGGCAGATAGAAAACCGCCTAAAAACCATCCACAGACTGGCTGGCTCACCGAACCTCGACACAAGTCCACAGGGCGGATTCGCGCCGGGGACCAGGCGCTCCTTCCCAATCCGGCGTTCATCATTGTACGAATATGTGACAAAAGGATCGGACCAATTGAAGTACACACGTCTCACAAAGGAAGTCTCTCGGCTCGAAAAGGGATTTTTCAGTGTCCATCCGCATCTACATCTACAGGGATACTCCGCAAATCACACTTGTCTGGCAGAGGGCTCATCGAAGAACCTCCACAATAATCCTCTATTATTCCAGTCCCTATATCTTTCTGTGCGAGCTTTGATTACCCGTATTTTTTATGATGATAGTTTCTCCCTATGCAGATCGGCGTCAACAAAATATTTTCGCATTCTGAGGAGAAACTTGGCGATTGAAATTTCGTGAGAAGATTCTACTGTAATGAAAAACGCCTTTGTCTTAATGATGTCCACCCGAAATCCTGTATCATAGCTGTGACACTCTCTCCCTCATTTTTCGATAATACAAACCATGCTGCCCTTCTTTGAACTTTTTCGATGTACCCCGTCAATACTATCTGGTAAGGATTCCACACCGCGCAGCAGTACTCCAAAAGAGGGCGGACAAGCGCAGTGTAGGCAGTCTCTTTAGCAGAACTGTTGTAATTTTTTGTGTTCTGCCAGCAAAACGCAGTCTTTGGTTTGTCTTCCCTACAACATTGTCGACGTGTTCTTTCCAATTTAAGTTGTTCGGAATTCTAATTCCTAGGTATTTATCTGAATTTACAGCCTTTGCATTTGACTGATTTATCGTCTAACTGAAGTTTAACGGGTTCCTTTTAGCACTCATGTGAATGACCCCACAATTTTCATTCTTTAGAGTCAATTATCACTTTTCGCACCATTCAGATACCTTTTCTAAATCGTTTTCCAGTTTGTTTAGACCTTCTGATGATTTTACTAAACGATAAACGACAGCATCATCCGCAAAAAAACTAAGACGGCTGCTCAGATTGTCTCACAAATCGTTTATATAGCTATGGAACAGCAAAGGGCCTATGTCAGTTACTACTAAATGTGACCTCTCTGACAGAAAATCACCAGTCCAGTCGCGTACCTGAGACGATATTCCATAAGCACGCAATTTCACTAAAAGCTGCATGTATGTACAGCGTCAGAAACCTTATGGAAATCTAGAAATATGGAGTCAATTTGAAATCCCTTTTCAATAGCAGTCAACAGTTCGTGTGAGTAAAGAACTACTTGTGTTTCGCAAGAACGACATTTCATCTATCCGTGTTGGCTATGTCTCAGGGGCATGAAACGGAAGCAGTGGTTGGGAAGGGAGTGAGACAGAGTTGTAGCCTCTCCCCAATGTTATTCAATCTGTATATTGAACAAGCAGTAAAGGAAACAAAAGAAAAATTCGGAGTAGGTATTAAAATCCATGGAGAAGAAATAAAAACTTTGAGGTTCGCCGATGACAAAGAAACAGCAAAGGACTTGGAAGAGCAGTTGAACGGAATGGCCAGTGTCTTGAAAGAAGAGTATAAGATGAACATCAACAAAAGCAAAACGAGGATAATGGAATGTAGTCGAATTAAGTCAGGTGATGCTGAGGGAATTAGATTAGGAAATGAGACACTTAAAGTAGTAAATCAGTTTTGCTATTTGGGGAGGAAAATAACTGCTAATGGTCGAAGTAGAGAGGATATAAAATGTTGACTGGCAATGACAAGGGAAGCGTTTCTCAAGAAGAGAAATTTGTTAACATCGACTTTAGATTTAAGTGTCAGGAAGTCGTTTCTGAAAGTATTTGTTTTGGGTGTAGCCATGTATGGAAGTGAAACATGGACGATAAATAGTTTGGACAAGAAGAGGACAGAAGCTTTCGAAATGTGGTGCTACAGAAGAATGCTGAAGATTAGATGGGTAGATCACATAACTAATGATGAAATATTGAATAGAATTGGAGAAAAGAGGAGTTTGTGGCAAAACTTGACAAAAAGAAGGGACCGATTAATAGGACATGTTCTGACGCATCAAGAGATCACCAATTTAGTATTGGAGGGCAGCGTGGAGGGTAAAAATGGTAGAGGCAGACCAAGAGATGAATACACTAAGCAGATTCAGAAGGATGTAGGTTGCAGTAAGTACTGGGAGATGAAGAAGCTTGGACAGGATAGAGTAGCATGGAGAGCTGCATCAAACCAGTCTCAGGACTGAAGACCACAACAACAAGTCTCAGTAGTTCTCTTCGAGGTAATTCATAGTGTTAGAACACAATAAATGTTCCAGAACCCTGCTGCATACGGATGTTAATGATATGGGCATGTAATTTAGTGGATTAGTCCTACTACCTTTCTTGAATATTGTCGTGACCTGTGCAGCTTTCCAGTCTTTGGGTTCGGGTCTTGTGTTCAACGAGCGGTTGTATATGATTGTTAAGCATGGAGCTGTTGCATCAGCATACTCCGAAAGGAACCTAATTGGTATACAGTCGGGACCAGAAGACTTGCTTTTATTAAGTGATTTAAGTTGCTTCACTACTCGGAGGATATCCGCTTCTACGTTACTCATGTTGACAGCTGTTCTTGATTCGAATTCTGGAACATTTACTTCGTCTTATTTGCTGAACCAATTTCGGAAGGCTGTGTTAAGTAACTCTGCCTTAGCAGCAGTCTTCTTTTCAACCTTTACATACCACTGCGTTTAAGCCGGTGGAAACATTTGATTGTGATACTCTGTACTGGGCCTCATAAAAATGTAGAGGAGGTTCCTGAACAGTACGTCTGAAACAATATGCAGAATCACAATAGGCACGTGTGGCGAAAGCATTATCTGGACAATGCTCAGAATCACATTCTTCACCTGGAAAATTCTGGTGCCACTTGACTTACATTTTTGAGTTCAGCAACATGTGCGGGAGTATTTTATAAATTTTCTCATTTTGAGAAGACCAAATGAGCGACTGCTTCACTGACTATCAACATTCAACAGCCAAGATCGCAAAATATTTCTTTATTTAAAACAGCCGTTTTCGACAAACTGTGTTTTTTAAGATCTGAAGATGACAGCAAGGTTTGTCGAAACCGGTTGTTTTAAATAAAGAAGTGCTTTGCGTTCTTGGGTGTTGACTGTTGTTATCCGGGAATACTGAGGCATGACTGATACACTGGAGCAGACAATTGGTTATCAGTAATACGAGTGGAATAAATTTTCGTTATAAAAATTCTATTTCCTAATTTAAACTGGAAGTCACTGCAGAGAGTCCGTATAAAGTCTGTTATCCTTCTCGCATATGCTTCATATTGCCGGGAGAAATATACATCCAAAAGCTGTGCGTATCTAATTGTTTTTGGCGGAATAATCATTTATTAAATGTTTTACCAGCAAATCATTTACAGCTGTTGTGTCCTTGTGAATGCTCCAAGAAAAACAACGTACTCTACATTAGGGATGCGCAAAAGTATCGATACATGAAAACGTCGACATGACTCCAAATTGATATAGATATATATCGTCTGAATTCAATTTATCTTTCCGTTAGTTTTTTTTAAATTTATTTTTTAGTCATCAGTCTACTGACTGGTTTGATGCGGCCCGCCACGAATTCCTTTCCTGTGCTAACCTCTTCATCTCAGAGTAGCACTTGCAACCTACGTCCTCAATTATTTGCTTGACGTATTCCAATCTCTGTCTTCCTCTACAGTTTTTGCCCTCTACAGCTCCCTCTAGTACCATGGAAGTCATTCCCTCATGTCTTAGCAGATGTCCTATCATCCTGTCCCTTCTCCTTATCAGTGTTTTCCACATATTCCTTTCCTCTCCGATTCTGCGTAGAACCTCCTCATTCCTTACCTTATCAGTCCACCTAGTTTTCAACATTCGTCTATAGCATCACATCTCAAATGCTTCGATTCTCTTCTGTTCCGGTTTTCCCACAGTCCATGTTTCACTACCATACAATGCTGTACTCCAGACGTACATCCTCAGAAATTTCTTCCTCAAATTAAGGCCGGTATTTGATATTAGTAGACTTATCCTGGCCAGAAATGCCTTTTTTGCCATAGCGAGTCTGCTTTTTATGTCCTCCTTGCTCCGTCCGTCATTGGTTATTTTACTGCCTAGGTAGCAGAATTCCTTAACTTCATTGACTTCGTGACCATCAATCCTGATGTTAAGTTTCTCGCTGTTCTCATTTCTACTACTTCTCATTACCTTTGTCTTTCTCCGATTTACTCTCAAACCATACTGTGTACTCATTAGACTGTTCATTCCGTTCAGCGGATCATTTAATTCTTCTTCACTTTCACTCAGGATAGCAATGTCATCAGCGAATCGTATCATTGATATCCTTTCACCTTGTATTTTAATTCCACTCCTGAACCTTTTTTTTCCATCATTGCTTCCTCGATGTACGGATTGAAGAGTAGGGGCGAAAGGCTACAGCCTTGTCTTACACCCTTCTTAATACGAGCACTTCGTTATTGATCGTCCACTCTTATTATTCCCTCTTGGTTGTTGTACATATTGTATATGACCCGTCTCTCCCTATAGCTTACCCCTACTTTTTTCAGAATCTCGAACAGCTTGCACCATTTTATATTGTCGAACGCTTTTTCCCGGTCGACAAATCCTATGAAAGTGTCCTGATTTTTCTTTAGCCTTGCTTCCATTATTAGCCGTAACGTCAGAATTGCCTCTCTCGTCCCTTTACTTTTCCTTAAGCCAAACTGATCGTCACCTAGCGCATTCTCAATTTTCTTTTCCATTCTTCTGTATATTATTCTTGTAAGCAGCTTCGATGCATGAGCTGTTAAGCTGATTGTGCGATAATTTTCACACTTGTCAGCCCTTGCTGTCTTCAGAATTGTGTGGATGATGCTTTTCCGAAAGTCAGATGGTATGTCGCCAGACTCATATATTTTACATACCACCGTGAATAGTCGTTTTGTTGCCACTTCCCCCAATGATTTCCGTTAGTTATGCGATATTTAATGCTTAAATGGAAAGCGCTATTTTTATTGTCTCTGTTTTCTTGATTCATAGGCACTATAGTTCTCATCGGCCGATTTCTTGTCCATACCAGTTTCTAGCAACCTTTGCAATCTGACAGTAAATTTCTTAACAATGAGCTTAATTTAATTTCATAATCATTACTACAAATGAGCACCAGATTTGCTCTGAATGTATCTATGCTGTATATTCATGGAAGCTTATTACTTCCTTGTGTCGCTTATACCATTGCAAGTGTGTTGTTCTTAGCATAAGTTAGTTTAAGTAGTGTGTAAGTTTAGGGACCGATGACCTAAGCAATTTGGCTCCTTACGACTTCACACACATTTGAATATTTGAACCATTGCAAGTGAAAGGTGCACGGTGCAAAATGCACACGTTTGGTGACAGCATTTTCAGCTCGTTTGGCAGAGAATTAGAGCTCGGAGTTTCTTGTGTCACTGAGTTTTCTGACAACAGTTTTTCATGCCTTGTCCAAATTGAAGGCTTCCTGTGTTACATCTGAAGCTCATTGTTCAGGTGACAATTGAACAGTACGCCTATGTTTTGAAGGAATTTCCTTAGTTATTTCCACTATTGCAGCTGATACTGCGAGAGGAGAATCAAAGTGAATGAGCTTGGACTGAGGATCCAAAATTGTAGCTGTGGCAAGAAAAGGATTTCTTTCCAAAGGACCTACAAGTAGGCACTTTTTACAGGCACTCCTAAGCGAGTATACGAGGTGCATTCAAGTTCTAAGGCCTCCGATTATTTTTTCTCCGGACTGGAAAGAGATAGAAACATACGCATTGTTTTAAAATGAGGCCGCGTTCATTGTCAATACGTCCCAGAGATGGCAGCACCGTACGGCAGATGGAATTTTACCGCCAGCGGCGAGAATGAGAACTGTTTTAAATACTGAAAATGGTGACGTTTTCCTTACTCGAACAGCGTGCAATCATTCGTTTTCTGAATTTGCGTGGTGTGAAACCAATTGAAATTCATCGACAGTTGAGGGAGACATGTGGTGACGGAGTTATGGATGTGTCGAAAGTGCGTTCGTGGGTGCGACAGTTTAATGAAGGCAGAACATTGTGTGACAACAAACCGAAACAACCTCGGGCTCTCACAAGCCGGTCTGACGACACGATCGAGAAAGTGGAGAGAATTGTTTTGGGGGATCGCCGAATGACTGTCGAACAGATCGTCTCCAGAGTTGGCATTTCTGTGGGTTCTGTGCACACAATCCTGCATGACGAACTGAAAGTGCGAAAAGTGTCATCCAGGTGGGTGCCACAAATGCTGACGGACGACCACACAGCTGCCCGTGTGGCACGTTGCCGGGCAATGTTGACGCGCAACAACAGCACGAATGGGACTTTCTTTTCGTCGGTTGTGGCAATACAATGGATGAGACGTGGATGCCATTTTTCAACCCAGAAACAAAGCGCCAGTCAGCTCAATGGAAGCACACAGATTCACCGCCACCAAAAAAATTTCGGGTAACCGCCAGTGCTGAAAAAATGATGGTGTCCATGTTCTGGGACAGCGAGGGCGTAATCCTTACCCATTGCGTTCCAAAGGGCACTACGGTAACAGGTGCATCCTACGAAAATGTTTTGAAGAACAAATTTCTTCCTGCACTGCAACAAGAACATCCGGGAAGGGCTGCGCGTGTGCTGTTTCACCGAGACAACGCACCCGCACATCGAGCTAACGTTACGCAACAGTTTTTTCGTGATAACAACTTTGAAGTGATTCCTCATGCTCCCTACTCACCTCACCTGGCTCCTAGTGACTTTTTGCTTTTTCCAACAATGAAAGACACTCTCCGTGGCCGCACATTCACCAGCCGTGCTGCTATTGCCTCAGCGATTTTCCAGTGGTCAAAACAGACTCCTAAAGAAGCCTTGGCCGCTGCCATGGTATCATGGCGTCAGCGTTGTGAAAAATGTGTACGTCTGCAGGGCGATTACGTCGAGAAGTAACGCCAGTTTCTTAGATTTTGGGTGAGTAGTTAATTAGAAAAAAATCGGACTCCTTAGAACTTGAATGCACCTCGTACAACGCATGGTCCATTTCGTGTCGAAGTAGGTTTTGTTATGGGAAGGCATAAGCTTGCAGTCACGTTGTTAGCGTCACTAACTTCTTCAGTGGCTCGTTTGAAAGGTGCAAGAAGGTCAACGAGGTCTCTTATCACATTAAGCTGCGATGTTGCAACCATATCTGGTGCACTCCTATTTGACCGACTTCTTGTAGCCTCTCCTGTTTCGTGCGCAAGAGGGGCTTCCTTACTAAATTTGGTAGTTCCAGATAACAGAAGCACACTAACAGGGGAACACACTAAACAAGGAATTCTGTTAATGTCTATTGGTGATGATTATTGGTTTCATTAATTAGTTTTTCGTAAATAAGTGCTTTTATAGTACACTCATGCTCATAAATAAAGGATAATTGCAGAATGTGGTGCCACATAACTTGGCACTACACAAAACTGGCGCTAATAGCATAGGCACAAAGGGAACACACACGACACAGATCTGTAAGTCCACGGTATTGGTGATAAGTTGAGAAAACCGTCCCGAAACACTTGTGCTACAAAACTCCACGGTTTCCTGCGCATTTACCCCGACATCAGTATGGGATATGATCACCATGCACACGTACACAGGCCGCACAACGGGTTGGCATACTCTGGACCAGGTGGTCGAGCAGCTGCTGGGGTATAGCCTCCCATTCTTGCAACATTGCCTGTCGGAGCTCCTGAAGTTTCGCAGCGGTTTGAAGACGTGCAGCGATACGTCGATCGAGAGTATCCTAGACGTGCTCGATGGGGTTTAGGTCTGGAGAACAGGCAGGCCACCCCATTCGCCTGATATCTTCTGTTTCAAGGTACTCCTCCACGAAGGCAGCTCGGTGGGGCCGTGCGTTATCATCCACCAGGAGGAAGGTGGGACCCACTGCACCCCTGAAAAGGCGGACATACTGGTGCAAAATGGCGTCCCCATACACCTGACCTGTTACAGTTCCTCTGTCAAAGACACGCAGGGGTGTACAGGCACCAATCATATTCCCATCCCACACCATCAAACCACGACCTCCATACAGGTCCCTTTCAAGGACATTAAGGGGCTGGTATCTGGTTCGTGGATCACGCCAGATGCAAACCAGGCGAGAATCACTGCTCAGACTATACCTTGACTCTTCGGTGAACACAACCTGCGACCACTGTTCCAATGACCATGCTCTGTGTTATTGACACCAGGCTTTAGGGGCTCTCCTGTGACCAGGGGTCAGTGGAATGCACCTTAGAGATCTCCAGGTGAATAAACCGTGTCTGTTCAGTCGCCTGTAGACTGTGTGTCTGGAGACAACTGTTCCAGTGGCTGCGGTAAGGTCCCGAGCGAGGCTACCTGCAGTACTCGGTGGCCGTCTGCGGCCACTGATGGTGAGATATCGGTCTTCTTGCGGTGTTGTACACTGTGGACGTCCCGTACTGTAACGCCTGGACACGTTTCCTGTCTGCTGGAATCGTTGCCATAATCTTGAGATCACACTGTGTGGGCCACGGACGGCCCGTGCTATACGACCTCCTGTGTTTGACCAGCCTCCAATCGCCCTAGTATTCTACGCCTCATAACGTCATGAATATGTGTTCTTTGAGTCATTTTCAACACACAGTCACCATTAGCACGTCTGAAAACGTCTGCACACTTACTCACCGTACTCTGACATGCACCAACACACCTCTGCGTATGTGGACTGCTGCCAGCGCCACCGTGCGACGACCGCAGGTCAAATGCACCACTCGGTCATACCCCGAGGTGATTTAACCCCGCAAACCGCCCACCAGAGCGTTATTTCACAATGTATCAGCCTAATCCTTAATTTATGAGCATGAGTGTAAATTGTAAGTCTTTTGTTGTTTAATATTGCCTGTAATAAAGTATGTGCCAATTTTTAAGCACTTGTTAATCATTTCTGTGACTCTGGTCAATTTCTTAAAAAGTTTGTCACAAATTGAAAATAAAAAATTAAAATTTTCACTCGAGGGAATACTTGATCCAAGGACCTCTCGTTTCGCAGCTACTCACGCTAACCACGGGACCACGGCGCTCCTGAGCTCGCGATGTCCTAGATGTTACCTATGCTACGCATGGACTACTCAGTTTGTATATTTTGCTTATTTTTTCATATTTCCACACAACTTCTTCCTGTTTTCTCGATTGATCTGTGTTCAGCTTTTCAAGGCCTATCCACTGTGCCAACTTATAACTAAATCTGAGGGGGAACCTATAACTAAATCTGAGGGAGGTGCGGTGGGGAGGTTCCCTTGTAAGTTCTAGGGGACTGATGACCTCAGAAGTTAAGTCCCATAGTGCTCAGAGCCATTTGAACCATTTTTTGAAAGTAGGTACATTGTGTACAGTTCACGACGAATTTCGCTGTCGTCTAGATGTTCATCCTGCTGCTGGTGGTGGACACACAGAGCATTTGTAATAGCATATCTGTTGCAATTCATGCCATGTTTAGCCGGCGGGAGTGGCCGTGCGGTTCTAGGCGCTACAGTCTGGAACCGCACGACCGCTACGGTCGCAGGTTCGAATCCTGCCTCGGGCATGGATGTGCGTGATGTCCTTAGGTTAGTTAGGTTTAAGTAGTTCTAAGTTCTAAAGGACTGATGACCTCAGAAGTTAAGTCCCATAGAGCTCAGAGCCATTTGATGCCATGTTTGTAACATGTTTCATCAATAAATGTGGGATTTTGAAATCAGGTCATTCTTTGTAAAACACCCACTATACGGTGTGTTCCACGAGGAATGGTAAATATTTTACGAGGTGGTTGTCCAGACGAATTACAATAAAAAATGACGTATAACGTGTGTCCAGTTTCTCCGCGTACAGAGATACAGCCGAGTTGAATGCATTGCTGTGGGCGTATTTATCGTATGTCAGCAGTAGAGTGTTGTTGACGTTGTGAAGTTGTGTTCCCGCGCCCGGGTTCCCGGGTTCGATTCCCGGCGGGGTCAGGGATTTTCTCTGCCTCGTGATGACTGGTTGTTGTGTGATGTCCTTAGGTTAGTTAGGTTTAAGTAGTTCTAAGTTCTAGAGGACTGATGACCATAGATGTTAAGTCCCATAGTGCTCAGAGCCATTGGAACCATTTGTGAAGTTGTGCTTCAGTTTACATCGAACTTTTCAGTGTGATCTGTTGGCCAAGCCTACTGTACTGTAGCGTGTAAAGATGCTGCACGTATTTACACGTGCTGAATATGCCGATACGGTAGTTGTGTACGGGTGCTGCCGCTGCTTGTAGAGAGTATGGCATACGATTTCCTAACCGCAGACTACCACATTCAAGAGTGTCTTCTCGTCTGTTCAGTGCCCAGCAGCCATACTGTATCTGAAAGTGTAAATGAACAGACGTGGATCAAGTAGAAGACATTATTCAGTAGTCTTTCAACAAGAACAGGTAGAATTTCTGCACGTATCGGCGTTCAATAAGGTGCTGGGGAATGGAAGCCCATTCTTCATGGAGTGTTGAACTGAGGAGAAGTATCTACGTCGGTCGGTGAGGCTTGGCACGAAGTCGGCGTTCCAAAACATGCTAAAGGTGTTCTGTAGGATTCAGCTCAGGACTCTGTGCAGGCCAGTCCATTACAGGGATGTCATTGTGTAACCACTCCGCCACAGGCCGTGCATTATGACCGAGCGAGGTGGCGCAGTGGTTAGCACACTGGACTCGCATTCGGGAGGACGACGGTTCAATCCCGTCTCCAGCCATCCTGATTTAGGTTTTCCGTGATTTTCCTAAATCGTTTCAGGCAAATGCCGGGATGGTTCCTTTGAAAGGGCACGGCCGATTTCCTTCCCAATCCTTCCCTAACCCGAGCTTGCGCTCCGTCTCTAATGACCTCGTTGTCGACGGGACGTTAAACACTCACCACCACCACCACCACCGCCGTGCATTATGAAAAGGTGCTCGATCGTATTGAAACTTGCAATCGCCATCCCCGAATTGCTCTTCAATAGTGGGAAGCAAGTAGGTGCTTAAAACATCAATGTAGGCTGTGCTGTGATAGTTCTACGCTAAACAAGGGGTGCAAGCCCCCCTGCATGAAAAACACGACCACACCATAACACCACCACCTCCGAAGCTTACTGTTGTCACTACACACGCTGGCACATGACGTTCACCAGGCATTCGCCATACCCACACCCTGCCATCGGATCGCCACACTGTGTACCGTGATTCTTCACTCCATTGAACGTTTTTCCACCTTTCAGTCGTCCAATATTTGTGCTCCTTACACCAAGCGACGCATCGTTCCGTGTTTACCGGCGTGATGTGTAGCTTATGAGCAGCCGCTCGACCGAGAAATCCAAGTTTTCTCACCTCCCACCTAACTGTCACAGTACTTGCAGTCGATCCTAATGCAGTCTGAAATTCCTGTGTGATTGTCTGGATAGCTGTCTGCCTGTTGCACATTACGACAATCTTCAACTTGAAACGTCCCCTTAGAACAAGTATAAATGACTGTGCTTAAACTGACACACAATATTTTTAGCGCAACGCAATCTGACTTTCAAAAATCCCTACAAAAGAATGGCCCTGACTAACATTAACCTATACCTTTCACAAATCACTTACCTCACAAAAATCTTCGAGTAATACAGCGAGCGCCACTACTGCGAGCTAAATAAAAGATTCAAACTACGGAAGGCACTAACTACTGATAGGCATAGTTAGCAAAGGAAAGATTTTAATAGAGAACAAACAATGTATTTACCTTAATAGTGTTGAAAATAAACATAGCAGTTCATGACATCCAGTCTTACAAATTTCAAAACTCCGCCATTTCTCTCCCCACATCCACCACTGCTGGCGGCTCACCTCCAACTGCGCAACGCTACGCGCTGTTAACATCCAGCTGCCCAACACTACAATGGCAGACAACAATGCCACCCAGCCACAGACTGCACACAGCACAGCCAGTGATTTTCATACAGAGCGCTACGTAACGTTGCCAATAAGAAAACATAAACAGCCTACTTACAAACTGTCGGCGGTCTCTTGTCAGTCAACAGACGAGGTCGGCCTGTACGCTTTTGTGCTGTGCGTGTCCCTTCACGTTTCCACTTCACTATCACATCGGAAACAGTGGACCCAGGGATGTTTAGGAGTGTGGAAATCTCGCGTACAGACGTATGACACAAGTGACACCCAATCACCTGACCACATTCAAAGTCCGTGAGTTCCGCAGAGCGCCCCATTCCGCTCTCTCACGATGTCTAATGGCTACTGAGGTCGCTGATATGGAGTACCTGGCAGTAGGTGGCAGCACAATGCACCTAATATGAAAAACGTATGTATTTGGGGGTGTAAAAAAAAAATGCAAATGTGTGTGAAATCTTATGGGACTTAACTGCTAAGGTCATCAGTCCCTAAGCTTACACACTACTTAACCTAAATTATACTAAGGACAAACACACACATCCATGCCCGAGGGAGGACTCGAACCTCCGCCGGGACCAGCCACACAGTCCATGACTGCAGCGCCTTAGACCGCTCGGCTAATCCCGCGCGGCATTTGGGGGTGTCCGGATACTTTTGATCACATGGTGTATGTGGAAAACACTGATGAGGAGAAGGGACAGGATGATATGACATGTGCTGGGACATCAGGGAATGACTTCAATGGTACTAGTGGGAGCTGTAGAGGGCAAAAACTGTAGAGGAAAACAAAGATTGGAATACGTCCAGCAAATAATGGAAGATGTGGGTTGGAAGTGCTACTCTGAAATGAAGAGGTTGTCACGGGAGAGGAATTCGTAGCGGGTCGCATCAAACCAGTCAGTAGATTGGTGAATAAAAAAAAAAAAAAAATTGCAGGTCAGTATCGGCCTTTTCTGTGTCATTGTCTGTTTCAGCGCCATTACGTTCACGCAGCGTCTGGACAGACGGCTTCGATCTGTTCACTGATTTACTTTTCATTCGCCACAGTTAAGTGCACATACGCAGGAGGCGATTGGCGTTTCGGAATTTCGTGCGATGAAAAAAAAAAAAGAGTACGCTGGCGGCCTCGACAAAGGCCAGACTAAGGAACAGAGACTGGGAAAAGACAGTGGACTGTGTGTGTGTGTGTGTGTGTGTGTGTGTGTGTGTGTGTGTGACGTAATGCCGCACTCTGTGACGCGGCAGTAGTGGCCGCGTGGAGTGTGTGTGTGTGTGTGTGTGTGTGTGTGTGTGTGTGTGTGGCCGGTAGCCGCTAGATAAGATAGCGGCAGCAGCTGCCTGCGTGTGTGTGTGTGTGTGTGTGTGTGTGTGTGTGTGCACGTGTTTGCACGTGATGGGCGTGGCGAAGCACGCACTTCAGAAGCACTGCGGAGCTACTCCCACTTATCACATTCCGCGTCCCGAGACAGTTCCTCTTCTATTAAGCGAAGCTTCAGAACCGTCACTGGAAAATTACGAAATACGAAGTGTGATAAAAAAAAGAGCACTCGAATTTTTATTTCATTTTTTGTTTTTCAGGGAAAAAAAGGTACATCAACGTTATATTGTTCAAAACAGTCTCAGTTGGATACTACCAGTAAACTTCGCCCAGCCCCGATTCTACAGGGTGTTACAAGAAGGTACGGCCAAACTTTCAGGAAACATTCCTCACACACAAAGAAAGAAAATATGTTATGTGGACATGTGTCTGGAAACGCTTACTTTCCATGTTAGAGCTCATTTTATTACTTCTCTTCAAATCACATTAATCATGGAATGGAAACACACAGCAACAGAACGTACCAGCGTGACTACAAACACTTTGTTACAGGAAATGTTCAAAACGTCTTCCGTTAGCGAGGAATCCCTGATGCGCTGATGAAGGCCTGCAGAATGGCGTATTGTATCACAGCCGTCCACAATACGAGCACGAAGAGTCTCTACATTTGGTACCGGGGTTGCGTAGACAAGAGCTTTCAAATGCCCCCATAAATGAAAGTCGAGAGGGTTGAGGTCAGGAGAGCGTGGAGGCCACGGAATTGGTCCGCCTCTGCCAATCCGTCGGTCACCGAATCTGTTGTTGAGAAGCGTACGAACACTTCGACTGAAATGTGCAGGAGCTCTTTCGTGCATGAACCACATGTTGTGTCGTACTTGTAAAGGCACATGTTCTAGCAGCACAGGTACAGTATCCCATATGAAATCATGATAACGTGCTCCATTGTGCGTAGGTGGAAGAACATGGGGCCCAATAGAGACTTCACCAACAATGCCTGCCCAAACGTTCGCAGAAAATCTGTGTCGATGACGTGATTGCACAATTGCGTGCGGATTCTCGTCAGCCCACACATGCTGATTGTGAAAATTACAATTTGATCACGTCGGAATGAAGCCTCATCCGTAAAGAGAACATTTGCACTGAAATGAGGATTGACACATTATCGGATGAACCATTCGCAAAAGTGTACCGGTGGAGGCCAATCAGCTGCCGATAGTGCCTGCACACGCTGTACACGGTACGGAAACAACTGGTTCTCCCGTAGCACTCTCCATACAGTGACGTGGTCAACTTCTCTGACGCTGACATTAGGGTTATCGTCAACTGCACGAAGAATTGCCTCGTCCATTGCAGGTGTCCTCGTCGTTGTAGGTCTTCCCCAGTCGCGAGTCATAGGCTGGAATGTTCCGTGCTCCCTAAGACGCCGATCAATTGCTTCGAACGTCTTCCTGTCGGGACACCTTCGTTCTGGAAATCTGTCTCGATACAAACGTAGCGCGCCACGGCTATTGCCCCATTCTAATCCATACATCAAATGGGCATCTGCCAACTCCGCATTTGTAAACATTGCACTGACTGCAAAACCACGGTCGTGATGAACAATAACCTGTTGATGCTACGTACTGATGTGCTTGATGCTAGTACTGTAGAGCAATGAGTCGCATGTCAACACAAGCACCGAAGTCAACATTACCTTCCTTCAATTGGGCCAACTGGCGGTGAATCGAGGAAGTACAGTACATACTGACGGAACTAAAATGAGCTCTAACATGGAAATTAAGCGTTTGCGGACACATGTCCATATAACATCTTTTCTTTATTTTTGAGTGAGGAATGTTTCCTGAAAGTTTGGCCGTACCTTTTTGTAACACCCTGAATAAGGAATTCGCATGTATAAATCAGCTTCGAAAGTCTGATTACTTTATAAGTGAGTTAATCTCTACATACTGGATGTTTCAGGAGGAATAGTAAATATTTTAGGAGGTGGCAGTATAGACGAATTGAAAAAAAAAAAAAAGTTCAAGGAAAAGAAAAGAATGCCACATAACGTGTGTCCAATGTTTATTGAGTAGAGAGATACAGCTGTTAGTATGTAACACAAACAAAGTTAAAGCAAAGGCAAATGAGGACGCTCACAGTTAATTTTCAAAAACTGCACAGCAACTTCAATGCAGTTTTGACTTCTCTTGGTAACACCACGTGTAGCTCTTCTGAGGTCGCCTTTGCGTTCTTTTATGGGGGTTGCGCTACCCGTCATCAGAACGACCAAATCGGCTCTTGTGGTTACTTTTCCTTTGTAGATGTCGCCTTTCAGCTGTCCTCACAGACAAAAATCCAAAGGGATAGGGTACGGGGACCTTGGTGGCCAACTAACGTGCCCATATGTAAAGATCCATCTTCCGGGAAATGTTAGTTTCCGATGATGTGTCACCTGACGACTATAATGTTCAGGATCCCCGTCATGCTGGACGAACATACACATTCTTGTAGCCATAGGAATCCCTTCCAATAATGCTGGAAGCTTGCCTTCAAGAGCCGGCTGAGGTGGCCGATCGGTTCTAGGCGCTACAGTCTGGAACCGCACGGCCGCTAAAGTCGCAGGTTCGAATCCTGCCTCGGACATGGATGTGTGTGATGTGCTTAGGTTAGTTAGGTTTAAGTAGTTCTAAGTTCTAGTGGACTGATGACCTCAGATGTTGAGTCCTATAGTGCTCAGAGCCATTTGAACCTTTTTTTTTTTCCTTCAAGAAAGTGCAAACAATGGGGTCGTGTAAGACGATGCGGCAACACAACAGAGCCAGTTAACTGATTGCCTATCAAATCACACTACACATTTACAGAGAAGCGTTCTTGAAAATGTGTCTCCACAATGGCGTGTGGGATTTCTTCAGACCGCTGATGTGATTTACGAGTGTTATTAATGCCGTCACGAATGAAGAGTACAAATGGCGATTTTGAACCGTGAATTTACTTCCAAAATCTTTTCTTAAAGAATTTACTTATTTTTACTAGCGATTCATCAAGAACATTAACACATTTAATCACACTAGGTCAGTATGGATGTAGTTGCCGGGGAGTAAATGATGAAAATGAAATTACCTTTAACAAATGGGAATTTTATTCATAAAAGCCTTTTCAAAAACAGATTTAAAATTTATAAGCAGAAAAGCACCCTCGAAATATCAAGTTACAATTTTATTTAGAGGCAGAAAGAACAATATTGACAGTATGAGCCTTCGGGCTGGGAAGCCTGCTGCTCCATTTCAACACGGCCGTAGTCACGGCCGCTCACAACAACCTCTGAAAGACTACACTCGTGCAAATCTGCAACACACCAGATTACTTTAAACTAAAAATTTTAACAACTCAGATAAACACATTAACTATGCACCCCGTAAGGGGGATGGAAATGGTACAAAACACTCACATTAAAAAAAAAAAATTACTTGCCAGCGAAAGTGCAACTTGTTTTTAAAGAAAACTCTTACCGTGGAAGGGTGGCAACTTTATATACTAAAATGACCATTTAAATAAAAACCCATGAAATGCAGTTTTACATAAAATGTACACATATGCTGTACATTACACATATACCGCCTCTCAAGATGATAGGCAAGGTAAAAACATATTTCAGGACTTTGGCCTTTACAAAAAATTCGTTAACACCGAAACCGGCAAACATGACAGAGGCAGCTATTAACGTACGGCAGACCGACATACAGACACTAGCTCCCTAACAAATGCGGACGAAAGACAGGCGAGCAAGCTGGGGGCGAGATACTGACCAAGAAAACAAGTAGAATTTAGCAAGTAAATGAAACAACATATCACCAATCACTTAACTTCTAATAAACTGCGATTTCTGGAGAAGACTTGGCGCAGCACCCCCAAATCGCTCTTCCGAACCGTCCGCTGCCAGCCGCTTCAACGGACGCAGGAAGGCGCGCCGATCTCCCGTCTCACGGCGTCGCAGCTCGCACCGGCCAGACCGACGTCGTGGGTTGACTCCTGTTGCTCTCGTGTCGGCCGCGAAGCCACTACCCCTCGCTATACGGCGCGGCCCACTGGACTCACGTGGCGACCTCACATGCGCCGACGCTCAACGCGGACCAGTAGTCATCTCGTGTGTCAGTGCGCGACCGACCAACCGATCGATCCAACCGCCAATGACCATTGCCTGAACAAACTCGAGCAGACTGTCGGCCTAACACATACTCGCACTCCGGACGACAGACAGACACTGACTGCCCCACACTGATCCGGCTGACCAACTGACCAGACTCGCCGAGACTGACAGACTGACGCCAAACTCACTCCGACTGACCGACTCACTCACTAACTGCCGAGCTCATAGCGCCCCTTAAATGCACGTGGAACAGGCAACCTTTCCCCTTTCCCACCACAGGGAGACACCGAAGCTGCGATTGCCACAGCGGCGCCACCGCCAGAAACGGAGGGCGACTGCTTCACACTACGAGCTGCGGCGCGCGCTTCAAAACAGCAAATTTTACCACTGCTCACCAGTGACAAAATTTCCAATCGTCTGTCTTCATCTCCTGCTCGATTGTGTTGAATGAGCTGTAAATGATACGGACGAAACCCGTTCATGCGTAATGTCCTCCATACTCTTGTATGTGGAATACTGATACGCGCAGAAACTTCACATTTGCTTGTTGAAGGGCTATGTTCTACTGACGGAATAATGTCTTCTAGTTCATCCACAGTCTGCACGTTTTCACGTTCACATGCATTATGGCTGCTGGGCACTGTACCAGCGTCACGCAGTGTATTGAACACACGAGTAAACAGTCCTGACTGTGGTAGGCTGCGGTACCAGGGTAGCTGATGCGCTGCTTCCTGAACTCGGGTAGGCGCGCCGGCTCCGGATCGAATGCGCCTGGGGCTTTACCGACGGAGGCCGGTGTGTCGGCCAGCCTGGATGTGGCTTTTAGGCGGTTTCTCACATCCCACTAGGTGAATACCGGGCTGGTGCCGGACGGCCGGGGTGACCGAGCGGCTCTAGGCGCTACAATCTGGAACAGCGCGACCGCTAAGGTCGCAGGTTCGAATCCTGCCTCGGGCATGGATGTGTGTGATGTCCTTAGGTTAGTTAGGTTTAAGTAGTTCTAAATCTAGGGGACTGATGACCTCAGAAATTCCCATAGTGCTCAGAGCCATTTGAACCCACATCCCGCCTTGGCTACACGACTCACAGACATCTGAAACTCGTTCGCACTATTCCACGGGTTACAGTAGATGCAGACACCTGGGATCCACTAATTCCGTCCCAGGGGGTATGGGGTAACACAGGAAGGGCATCCGCCTGGCCCTTAAATTAACCTTGCCAAATCCGACCCTGACCATGCCGACCCTACGAAACTGCGGGACAAAGGCACACTCAAGAAGCAGAGGAAGAAGAAGACTGGTAGCCTGTTGTTAGGAAATAGTACGCAGTATCCTTTACAAGCATCAGCAGCATCCGTACACAAATACCATATAGGCACACTCAGCATGTGTAAAGATGTGCGGCATGGTTACACGCTGCAGTACATTAGACTCTGCCAACAAATCATAATAAAAACGTCAATGTAAACTAAAGCACAACTTCACAACGTGAAAAATACTCTACTGCTGGCGTTCGATAAATACGCCCATAGCAATCAGTATACCACCATAGGAAGCGAAAATGCATTGAACGCAGCTGTATCTCTGTACTCAGTAAAAATTGGGGACACACCTTGCTATGGTCATTCAATAATTAAAGAGACAAACTGGTCTGGAAGAAAAAGCGTTCATTTTTACAAAACAATACTTATTCTGCTTTTCAACATAATCCCCTAACTATTTTCCAACGGGCTAGAAGCTTTTCTATTCCGGCTGCAAAGAACTCTTTATCTTGATGTTTGAACCAATTTCACACAAACTTTTTCACGTCCTCGTTGTCCTGAAACCTTTTCCCACGTAATGCCTGCTTCAGTGCACCAAAGAAACGGAAATCACAAGGGTGCTCAATGAGGACTGGAAAGGGGGGGATGAGGCAGTACTTCCAAGCCCATTTTGTTGATGGTTTCACGGGTTAGTTGAGGAATATGAGGACGTGCGTTGTCTTGCTGGAGAATCACACCTCTCCTCTGAGACCCACGACGTCTCTCTCTCATGGCTGGCTTCACCTTGTTTGTTAGCCGAAGACTAATTTCAGCCAAATTAAAATCGGTTGCAAAAGGAATTAATGAGGCTCTGAGCACTATGGGACTCAACTGCTGAGGTCATTAGTCGGAATTAATCGATTCTTACAATTTGCCTGGGTGCCAGCTCCGGTTCGTCGTTCAAACCTCGCTTAGCATACCGTAACACAGCTACTGTAACACAGATGATGGAATGGTTGTACGAATGGCAGCTGGTGCGGGCTACACCATGGCTGTAGCTCAGATAGGAAACGAGCACGAAGACCGCTCGTCCCCAAACCGCGATTCTGCGCGCGGCCTTTCGATACAATAATAATATTTGTTGCAGCTCTTCCGCGCTGTAACGATAGTAACTTTTAAGTAAGGTAGATATTAGATGTTTATGATTCTTGAAGTTACCCAGGCGTACTGAATATTCTATGAGGTTTCGGGATTGCAGCCGGATTATGTTGACTTTTTGCCACAATATGACACTTTTGCAGCGTGGTTCCATGGTGAGGAACAATTGTCGCGCTTCTTGCAACACTTAAATTCAGTCCACAAGAACATACAGTTTACGATGGAAATAGAGGAGGATGGTTGCTTGCCGTTTTTGGACGTCTTGGTTACTAGGAGAGTGGACAGGTTGATTAGGCCATTCTGTCTACCGTAACCCGACACATGCGGATCTATCTGCAAGTAGCTGCAGTACCCTTCACAAACCAATGACGTCCTTAGAACGTTGGTGCACCGGGAGCATGTTGTTTCTGGTGGAGCCAGCCTTACGAAGGAGCTAGAACACTACAGTCCGCGCTCAAAGATAATGGTTACTCTCCACACCAGATTCGCTCAGCGCTGAGGAGGAAGAAACGTGACTATCCACAACATCAAGAAAATAAGCAACTGTCCAAGTCCAGGGCGTTCCTTCCATACGTTGACAACCTTTCTTCTAAAGTAGTGAGGATCCTAAGGAAGCATCAAATTAAAGAAATCTTCCGGCCACCGGCGAAGATTATTGTCCTTCTCGGCTCTGTAAAGGACGATCTGGTTCTGCAGAAGGCCGGGATTCACAAAATCCCTTGCCAGTGTTTGCAAAGTGTACATAGGCTGGACGATGCGCACAGTATACGAAAGGTGTGTTGAACGTGAGTGCCACACTCACGTTTCGCAGCCAAGAAAGTCTGCCGTAGCTGAGCATTGTATAACCACAGGACACTGTGTATTATCCTGCCACAAAAATCTTGGCCCCGGCGAGATTCTTTTGGGATCCAGTAATTAAAGAATCTGTGGAAATACGTTTAGCACAAAATCGCGACGCCGGCTTTCAACTGGACAACGCTTGGGACGCGGTGATCTCTTTAATTTCGTGTGAGAGAAAACATTTCATTCATAATGACACGTCTGGCGACATCTGACGTTTGTTTTTAGCCAGGTGAGCATTCCGACAGAGGTTGGACGTTTAGTTTCACCATTGCGCATGCGCCTGTGCGCCACAAGTGGAACAGTGTTTGTAGAGGGCGCGGCTTTCGGTAGAGGACGCTCCTGTGATGGCCGCCATTGCGCATGCGTTTATGCGCCAGTTTTTTTAATAAGGCAGCATCATGAACTAGCAGTGCTATTCTCTTCCCTGAGTCCTTTTGCATTTCCCTCCTCTGCCTCTTCTCATTCCCTCTCGCGT
Source organism: Schistocerca serialis cubense (assembly GCF_023864345.2). Lineage (NCBI taxonomy): Eukaryota > Metazoa > Arthropoda > Insecta > Orthoptera > Acrididae > Schistocerca > Schistocerca serialis. The sequence goes on from NC_064648.1 coordinate 145,586,682, forward strand.
CTGCCCTGCCCCTCTCACCCTTTATGAGTCCTCTCCCTCCTTGGTTCCCCCCCCCCCCCCCCGCCTTTTCGTTTTCTTCCTTCCTCCCTCCTTGTTCTTCTCCCTCCTCCAGGTCTCCCCCCCCCCCCCCCCACATCTGCCTTTGGCTCGGGAGTGTCATCTTTGTGCCGCCATTTTCGTGCAGTGTTTTACAGTGAGTGTTCCGTGTTGTGTTTCTGTTGGGAAGTGTTGCGAACCAGACTGTCGCCGTGTTTTTTAATTCTGTGTGTACTACGTTACTTGTCTGATTCCTGTGTCTTTTATTAACATTGCCAACCCCTTTTGCTTTCTGTTTTAACTTTCCGCATTTTTCCGCCATTTTACACTTCACGTCACCGTTTTATCGCCTGTTTTTCTTGCTTCTTTTCTTCTTCCGTTTTTTTTAAAAATAGTCTGTAGGCTGTAGAGCAGCGTACTAAGCTGCTGACAGCCCGCCCGCTTCGGGGGAAATCGAAAATCAATAAACGTAAAAAAAAAAAAGAAAAAAGAAAAAAAAAACTAGTAGTGCTCCACGAATCGCCTGTGTGGCCGAGTGGTTCTAGGCGCTTCAGTCTGGAACCGCGCGACCCGTACGGTCGCAGGTTCGAATCCTGCCTCGGGCGTGGATGTGTGTGATGTCGTTAGGTTAGTTAGGTTTAACCAGTTCTAAGTTCTAGGAGACTGATGACCTCAGATGTTAAGTCCCATAGTGCTCAGAGCCATTTGAGCCATTTTTAACTTTATGTCGACTTTTTTTATCTGTTCCACAATGAACGTCTCCGTGTCAGTGCATATTTTAACCCCCATTGTCTCCACTTATTATTTCTTACCTCCCCCTTTCTATCGATCGCCTTTTATATGTATAGTTTCCTCCTTTTATTAACTGTAATGTCAGTCGACTGAAGAGCGGCGGATTGTGCTGCTGCCAGCCCTCCCCTGGCCATATGGGGCAGCGGAATGAAATCGCAATAAAGGGAAAAAAGGAAGAAAACTAGCCGTGTCCAGTGGCGGTGACTAACCTGAAGATGGCTGGACGGTTGCCGGCCGAAATACTGTGGCACTAAGTGCTAATGATCCGGCTGCAATCCCAAAATATCATAGAATATTGCATGTCTAGTTAGCCAGAAGCTGAATATCTACACCAATAGTTACACGACCAGCCTTTTTGTTTGTCGTTGTAGCAAATATACGAAAATGGTTCAAATGGCTCTGAGCACTATACGACTTAACTTCTGAGGTCATTAGTCCCCTAGAACATTGAGCTACTTAAACCTAACCAATCTGAGGGCACCACACATATCCATGCCCGAGGCAGGATTCGAACCTGCGACCTGCGACCGTAGCGGTCGCGCGGATCCAGACTGTACCGCCTAGAACCGCTCGGTCACCCCGGCCGGTAGCAAATATACAGACAGCTAAAGGACTTCCCCCTTCGTCCGCGGCCTGAGTTCGTATCTCTCGCGTCATTCCGTCGTTGACTTCCAGGAAAGCCACTCTTTTTAAAGGTTCAAAAATGTTCAAATGTGTGTGAAATCTTATGGGACTTAACTGCTAAGGTCATCAGTCCCTAAGCTTACACATTACTTAACCTAAATTATCCTAAGGACAAAACACACACACTCATGCCCGAGGGAGGACTCGAACCTCCGCCGGGACCAGCCGCACAGTCCATGACTTTTTTTTAAAGGTTCTTCAGTCCTGTGGTCCTGTCGCGTCTAACCAGCTAATTTTTTGCATTTCTGTTTCAGGTAAGCCACGCCCCACCTGCTGATAGACGAAACCGAAGCTCTGGCAAGCACGTCGACGCCACAGTACAAGGTAAGACGAGCGAAAGGCGCTATTTGGGGAAACAATTCTTCCAGCCTTGCATCAGCTGACGGCTGCAGGCATCTTCAGTGGTTTTCAAGCCTGCTATGGTTTTTTGTGTGCGGTGTCCATTGGCTTTTCTGCGCGCTCTAGTAGAACCGGCGACGTAAGTTTACAATCTAAGCAACACTGTAGCAGCAAGGCAATGTTCCGTGGCATGCAAAACTGTGATAAGCGCATAACTGAAAATGTGTTCTGTGGATAATGTAGCACTCACGCAGAATCCACACACAGAATGAGCAAAACACGTTGAAACCGTTCAAGACGCCAAATTCAAATAGATCACATACCAGTAACTCCAGCGCTCATAATTTAAAGAAATGAACTCCCGTACATGAAGTATCTTCAAACGCTTCCTTACTTTACAAATAAGTGTTAAGTATTTCACATTAAGCACGTAAAGTTCGTTTTAAGGAAAGCAATTTTTTCAATCGTAATTCTTGTGACGTCAAGTTTCCTGAATTATATGTTAGTAGTATATGTGGATACTGTCTGCAAAATGTGTTACGTATGCAGTCACTAGTAAAGAAGTGATAAATTAAAATGTAGCGACTGGTAAAACGAAAATGTGCCAAGTTATAAACTTTTTTCCTTTCAATATTTGAAGGGCGCGGTGGGTACGTTAGTGAGAAACTTATTTTGTAAAAGTTTGAAATTGTATGTAACGCTTGTTGGAGATCAATAAGTACTCTCTCTTTCATACACTACTGGCCATTCAAATTGCTACACCAAGAAGAAATGCAGATGATAAACGGGTATTCATTGGACAAATATATTATACTAGAACTGACATGTGATTACATTTTCACGCAGTCTGGGTGCATAGATCCTGAGAAATCAGTGCCCAGAAAAACCACCTCTCGCCGTAATAATGGCCTTGGTACGCCTGGGCATAGAGTCAAACAAAGATTGGATTGCGTGTACAGGTTCAGCTGCCATTGCAGCTTCAACACGATACCACAGTCCATCAAGAGTGGCGTACTGTGATGAGCCAGTTGCTCGGCCACCATTGACCAGGCGTTTTCAATTGGTGAGAGATCTGGAGAATTTGCTGGCCAGGGCAGCAGCCGAACATTTTCTGTATCCAGAAAGGCCCGTACATTACCTGCAACATGCGGTCGTGCATTATCCTGCTGAAATGTAGGGTTTCGCAGGGATCGAATGTAGGGTAGAGCCACGGATCGTAACACATCTGAAATGTAGCGTCCACTGTTCAAAGTGCCGTCAATGCGAACAAGAGGTGACGGATACGTGTAACCAATGGCACCCCATACCATCACGCCGGGTGAGACTCCAGTATGGCGATGACGAATACACGCTTCCAGTGTGCGGTCACCGCGATGACGTCAAACACGGATGCGACCATCGTGATGCTGTAAACAGAACCTGGATTCATCCGAAAAAATGACGTTTTGCCATTCGTGCACCCAGGTTCGTCGTCGATTACACCATCGCAGGCGCTCCTGTCTGTGATGCAGCGTCAGGGGTAACCGCAGCCACGGTCTCCGAGCTGATAGTCCATGCTGCTGGAAACGTCGTCGAGCTGTTCGTGCAGATGGCTGTCGACTTGCCATGCGGATAAGATGCCTGTCATCTCGACTGCTAGTGATACGGGGCCGTTAGGATCCAGCACGGCGTTCCGTATTACCCTCCTGAACCCACCGATTCCATATTCCGCTAACAATCATTGGATATCGACCAACGCGAGCAGCAATGTAGCGATACCATAAACCGCAATCGTGATAGGCTATAATCCGACCTTTACTGAAGTCGGAAACATGATGGTACGCATTTCTCCTCCTTACACGAGGCATCACAACAACGTTTCACCAGGCAACGCCGGTCAACTGCTGTTTGTGTATCAGAAATCGGTTGGAAACTTTCCTCATGTCAGCACGTTGTAGGTGTCGCCACAGGCGCCAACCTTGTGTGAATGCTCTGAAAAGCTAATCATTTGCTTATCACAGCATCTTCTTCCTGTCGGTTAAATTTCGCGTCTGTAGCACGCCATCTTCGTGGTGTAGCAACTATAATGGCCAGTAGTGTATAATGGACGAATACAGTGTGTGTAATTTGCGTGTCGTGAGTTAGGCTATCTCAAGACATATAAAATCTGACTTACTGTGTTAAGCCTTTAACGTAAGATTATGTTCCTTAATAAGGAGTACGTGAGCGTTTTAAATTTTTGGATTCAGTCAGGAATTGTATGAAGTACTGGAAGTGGAATTTGTGTAAACAGTCAACCGGTTGGGGTTGTAGGACAGTTTCATCCGGGAAATGATTAAAATAGTGAACTACCGAAACAGGTAAGTTTAACCATATGTGCCATTTTCAAGTGCTATGAAAGTGCAGTCAGGTAGCGGGACCCGGCCACAGATAGCACTGGTTCATTCCCGGATGGCGCGGGGGAAGAACAGTGTTACCGGTAAATCTCCGTAACAGTTCTGACGTCTCTGATTTTCCTCCTTGTAATTTCGCGAGACACACATGGAGTGTACCACTTCGGAATTCCGGCAGCAATTGAATATCGTCATCAAAACACTATTTATTTCTACTCGCCAAACTTTAAATTCCCCTTCAAAACCGAGCGAGGTAGCGCAATAGTTAGCAAACTGGACTCGCATTCGGGCGGACGGCGGTTCAAACCTTCGTCCTGCCGTCCTGATTAAAGGCCTCCATGATTTCACTGAATTCGCTCCAGGCGAATACCAGGATGGTTCCTTTGAAAGGGCACGGCCGGCTTCCTTCCCCATCCTTCCCTAATCCGATGGGACCGTTCATTTCGTGTTTGGTCTCCTCCCCCAGATCTACAAACCAACCAAATTTTTCCTTTACTGCTTGTCGGTCTCCGTAGCCGAGCGTTCAGCGTCGCTGGCTGCCACGCGGAAGACACGGATTCGATTCCTGGTACTGCCAGACATTTTTTGTTGGTGGGAGGAATGGTTTGGGGTGGACTCAGCCTGGTGAGGGCAGCTGAGGAGTTGGTCGAGCGATGAGTGGTGCTTCCAAGGTCAGGGAACTCGTCAATGACAGGGAGACTGGTTTGCTGACCATGTACTCCTCCATTCCGCATCCGATGACGCCATTGATCGAGGACGACACGTCGGTCGGGGGGCCTGGGTGGCGCTTACAGAGCTAGAACGCGAAACTCCTTTACTGAAACTTCCTCACTGATTGTGTTCCAGGTCGATACTCGAACTCGGGACCTTTGCCTTTCGCAGACAAGAGCTCTACCGACTGAGCTACCCAAGCATGACTCAGGATCCATCCTCACAGTTTTACATCCACCATTTCCTAGTCTTCTACCTTCCAAACTTAACTGAAGTTCTCCTGGAAAACTTGGAAGACTAGCATTCCTGGAAGAAAAGATGCTGCGGAGATGTGACTTAGCCACAGCCTGCGGGTTGGAGACAAGGTAATGGTAGATGTCAAGCTGTGAGGACGGGTCGTGAATCGTGCTGTGTTAGGTCAGTTAGAGGAATACTTACCCGCAAAAACCAAAGGTCCCGAGTTCGAGCATAGGTTTGGCACACAGTTTTAATCTGCCAGGAAGTTTCATATCAGCATACACTCCACTGCCGATTAAAATTTCATTCCCTCATTTACTGCTTGCTCAATGTAGACATTGAATATACGAGGTGCGACAATAATGAGACTAATGTGCAAAAAATGTTGCTTACCGTTTTAGTCAAGTTTAGTGTTGTCTCCTTCAAAGTAGTTCCCCGCAGATTGCACACACTTTTTCCAGCGCTTCTGCCATTGATGGTAACGTTTCTGGAACTCATCTTCTGTAATATCCTCCAAGACCCCCGTCACAGAGTTTTGGACATCTTGTGTTGTTTGAAAATGGTGTCCCTTGACCACCGGTTTGACTCTTGGAAATAGAAAAAAGTCGCACGGAGTGATATCTGATGAATAATGTGGCTGTGGTAGTACTGCAATTTGTTTTGACGTTAAAAATTGCTTTACTGACAGAGCAGTATGGGATGACGCATTATCGTGATGCACCATCCAATTATCAGCAATGTTGGCACGGGCAGGAAGAACTCTTTTACGAAGTCTTTCTAAAATTTCTTTATAGTATTATTGGTTAACTGTTTGTGCAGGAGACACCCACTGTTTATGAAGAATTTCCTTGGAATCAAAGAAGCACACAAGCATGAATTTCACTTTTGACTTCGACATGCGAATTTTATTTTGGTCTGGGTGATCCCTTTCAGCACCATTGCGAACTTTGGCGTTTTGTCTCTGGATCGTACTGAAAAAAACCAACTTTCATCACCAGTGATAACACAACCCATCAATTCTGGACTGATTTCCGTTTGCTCTAACAGGTCGGCTGCCACATTTTTCCGTGTTTCTCGCTGTTGTTGTGTGAGATTTTTTGAGACCATTTTTGCACAAATCTTTCTCATACCAAGATCTTCAGTTACTATTAGACGAACCGTTTCTCGATTGATGTTCAGTTTTTCTGCAATCATATTCACGGATAATCTTCGATCAGATCGTTCGAGTTCACGCACCCTGGCCAAGTTGAGGTTGATGGTCGTCCACTGCGGTCTGCAACTTCATCATTCGTTCTGTCTTCACTAAACATTTTATGCCAACGAAAAACTTGAGCTCTTGACATAACCTCCTCTCCAAAAGCCTTCTGAAGCTTACTGTAAGTGTCGTCGTGGTTTTCACCCAATTTAACGCAGAAAGAAGTGGCATACCGTTGCACAATATTATGCAGATCCATTTACGTGACGACAGAGACAAACAGTTGTCAACTTGTTACAGCACAACTCACGACTGAGCACTTGCATCGATGTGCCGCTTGGACTAGAAGCAGCTTATAGACCAAGATCAAAGATGCTGTGCCTACGCAGGCCTGCAGGGTTGCCACATCTTGCAAAGAAAATCAGTTTTATTATTTTATTGTCTACATCTACATTTATACTCCGCAAGCCACCCAACGGTGTGTGGCGGAGGGCACTTTACATGCCACAGTCATTACCTCCCTTTCCTGTTCCAGTCGCGTATGGTTCGTGGGAAGAACGACTGCCAGAAAACCTCCGTGCGCGCTCGAATCTCTCTAATTTTACATTCCTGATCTCCTCGGGAGGTATAAGTAGGGGGAAGCAATATATTCGATACCTCATCCCGAAAAGCACCCTCTCGAAACCTGGACAGCAAGCTACACCGCGATGCAGAGCGCCTCTCTTGCAGAGTCTGCCACTCGAGTTTGCTAAACATCTCCGTAACGCTATCACGCTTACCAAATAACCCTGTGACGAAACGCGCCGCTCTTCTTTGGATCTTCTCTACCTCCTCCGTCAACCCGATCTGGTACGGATCCCATACTGATGAGCAATACTCAAGTATAGGTCGAACGAGTGTTTTGTAAGCCACCTCCTTTGTTGATGGACTATATTTTCTAAGGACTCTCCCAATGAATCTCAACCTGGCACCATCCTTACCAACAATTAATTTTATATGATCGTTCCACTTCAAATCGTTCCGCACGCATACTCCCAGATATTTTATAGAAGTAACTGCTACCAGTGTTTGTTCCACTATCATGTAATCATACAAAAAAGGATCCTTCTTTCTATGTATTCGCAGTACATTACATTTGTCTATGTTAAGGGTCAGTTGCCACACTCTGCACCAAGTGCCTATCCGCTGCAGATCTTCCTGCATTTCGCTGCAATTTTCTAATGCTGCAACTTCTCTGTATACTACAGCATCATCCGCGAAAAGCCGCATGGAACTTCCGACACTATCTACTAGGTCATTTATATATATTGTGAAAAGCAATGGTCCTATAACACTCCCCTGTGGCACGCCAGAGGTTACTTTAACGCCTGTAGACGTCTCTCCATTGAGAACAAGATGCTGTGTTCTGTTTGCTAAAAACTCTTCATTCCAGCCACACAGCTGGTCTGATATTCCGTAGGCTCTTACTTTGTTTATCAGGCGACAGTGCGGAACTGTATCTAACGCCTTCCGGAAGTCAAGGAAAATGGCATCTACCTGGGAGCCTGTATCTAATATTTTCTGGTTCTCATGAACAAACAAAGCGAGTTGGGTCTCACACGATCGCTGTTTCCGGAATCCATGTTGATTCCTACAGAGTAGATTCTGGGTTTCCAAAAACGACATGATACTCGAGCAAAAAACATGTTCCAAAATTCTACAGGAGATGGATGTCAGAGATATAAGTTGTCGCACCTCGTGTAACCCTGAGTCATTCCTTTCTAATCCACTGCTTCCCTTTCACGGAGTCTTGTAGTTATAGTCTGGTTTGTACCGAAGTTACGGATAACCTAAAAGGAAGGGTTCAGGTTGTGAGGACACTTCGGGAGGATAAATGAGAGCGGCTCAAGTCACAACACAGACGCACGAGTTGTGTGCCGGTAGTGGAGGGTTTAGGCGGTGTGGGATGCGTTCTAATTGCGTCTCGCAGAGTCGGTGCTGCGTTTCCCTTGGCGGGCGGCCAATAAACAGCGGAAAGATGGCGGAGGTGGAATTATTTGTGTTGGACGGGAGGTAATATGCGGCAGGTGCGAGTCGTCAGCTCGGGCCCGGCCTATGGCGGGCGGGCAGAGGCGCGTAGAGTCCACAGTGGCGTGCGGTGTTGAAACTTACCCTTTGTATGTAAAGAATGACAGTGCTGCAAAAATTCTTACCTTAATTGATTTTCAAACAGCTGAGAAAAACTGAACGTACTCAAATATTTCTCTCCTTACTTATTCTGATCATCACTAAACTGACACACAATATTTTTTAGCGCAACGCAATCTGACTTTCAATAATCCCTACAAAAGAATGGTCCTGACCGACAATAACCTATACATTTCATGAATCACTTACCTCACAAAAATCTTCGTTACTCGAACTACCGCAATACAGCGAGCGCCAGTACTGCCAGCTAAATAAAACTTTCTAACTACTGAAGGCACTAACTACTGATAGGCATATAGTTAGGAAATGAAAGATTTTGATAGAGAACAAACAATATATTTTCCTTAATAGTGTTCAAAAGCCATATACAGGGTGGTCGATTTATAGTGACCGGGCCAAATATCGCACGAAATAAGCATCAAATGAAAAAATACAAAGAACGAAACTCGTCTAGCTTGAAGGGGGAAACCAGATGGCGCTATGGTTGGCCCGCTAGATGTCACTGCCATAGGTCAAACGGATATCAACTGCGTTTTTTTTAACTAGGAACCCCCATTTTTATTACATATTCGTGCAGTACGTAAAGAAATATGAATGTTTTAGTTGGACCATTTTTTTCGCTTTGTGATAGATGGCGCTGTAATAGTCACAAACGTATGAGTACGTGGTATCACGTAACATTCCGCCAGTGCGGACGGTATTTGCTTCGTCATACATTACCCGTGTTAAAATGGACCGTTTACCAATTGCGGAAAAGGTCGATAACGTGTTGATGTATGGCTATTGTCATCAAAATTAGTTGCGTTATTTAAGGAAACAGGAAGTATTCAGCCACATGTGAAACGTCATCCACGACCTGCAACAAATGATGATGCCCAAGTAGCTGTTTTAGCTGCTGTCGCGGCTAATCCGCACGTCAGTAGCAGACAAACTGCGCGAGAATGGGCAATCTCAAAAACGTCGGTGTTGAGAGTGCTACATCAACATCGATTGCACCCGTATCATATTTCTATGCATGGAGACGACTATTGAACCTCGTGTACAATTCTGCCGCTGTGCACAAGAGAAATTACGGGACGATGACACATTTTTTGCACGCGCTCTATTTAGCGACGAAGCGTCATTCACCAACAGCGGTAACGTAAACCGGCATAATATGCACTATTGGGCAACGGAAAATCCACGATGGCTGCGACAAGTGGAACATTAGCGACCTTGGCGGGTTAATGTATGGTGCGGCATTATGGGAGGAAGGATAATTGGCCCCCATTTTATCGATGGCAGTCTAAATGGTGCAATGTATGCTGATTTCCTACGTAATGTTCTACCGATGTTGCTACAAGATGTTTCACTGCATGACAGAATGGGGATGTACTTTCAACGTGATGGATGTCCGGCACATAGCTCGCGTGCGATTGAAGCTGTACTGAATAGCATATTTCATGATAGGTGGATTGGTCGTCGAAGTACCATACCATGGCCCGCACGTTCACCGGATCTGACGTCCCCGGATTTCTTTCTGTGGGGGAAGTTGAAGGATATTTGCTATCGTGATCCACCGACAACGCCTGACAACATGCGTCAGCGCATTGACAATGCATGTGCCAACATTGCGGAAGGCGAACTACTCGCTGTTGAGAGGAATGTCGTTACACGTATTGCCAAATGCATTGAGGTTGACGGACATCATTTTGATCATTTATTGCATTAATGTGGTATTTACAGGTAATCACGCTGTAACAGCATGCGTTCTCAGAAATGATAAGTTCACAAAGGTACATGTATCACATTGGAACAAGCGAAATAAAATGTTCAAACGTACCTTCGTTCTGTATTTTAATTTAAAAAACATACTTGTTACCAACTGTTCGTCTAAAATTGTGAGCCATATGTTTGTGACTATTACAGTGCCATCTATCATAATAAGGGTTTCCCCCTTCGAGATAAGTTTCGTACTTTGTAGTCTTTTCGTTTGACGCTTATTTCGTGATATATTTGGCCCGGTCATGATCAGTGGACCACCCTGTATATATGTATATCAGTTCATGACAACCAGTCCTACACATTTCCTTTTTCTGGCGGACACACGTCCAGATAGTCCGCTCTCAAAATTCCGTCATCTCTCTCCCCACATCCACCACTGCTGGCGGCTCACCTCCAACTGCGCAACGCTACGCGCCGTTCACATCCAACTGCCCAACTCTACACAAGCGAATATTCCAACAATGCAAACTAGCCACAGACTGCACACAGCACAGTCAGTGACTTTCATACAGAGCGCTACGTGACGTTACCAACATAAAAACCTAAGCAGTCTGCTTACATAGACATAAAAACCTAAATAGCCTACTTACATTGTATAAGCTTCCACGGGGTGTAAGCTTTCTGTGAAAAATTGTCTATATGTGTGAATACTGAATAATCTGCTTTCCAAAACTTCCTCCTCGTTACATATGGGATTCAACTGCTGAGCAAACCCGATAGGCCCTGGGTTGCGCATGTGAACAGTGTCTTGAAATAAAACATTAAACTTGACGAAATGCAAAATTGCAAATAAAGAAAATGAATCCAATTAAATGCAAATCAAACTAATTATGTGCTCAATGAAAACTATGCAGGCTGTTTCCGTAAGAGCGTGCAAAAATGTAGGGGGACATAATGCTCCACTGAACAATTTGAGGCAGGGAACCTGCGGTTGGAGGAGCCAACTTTAGGAGATATGGAAGTAAACTTGCATACCACTTTGTCTAGCATTACTGTTTCGAGCTTATTTACAACTAAAATGCGTAAAAGTTTAAACATGCGATGCTGTTTATTTACGTGTACATTATTTATTTCCTGCGCAGTTCCGCGTCCGGCCATCCTAATTTAGGTTTTACGTCCGACCATCCCGATTTAGGTTTTCCGTGATTTCCGTAAATCGCTCCAGGCAAATGCCGGGATGGTTCCTTTGAAAGGGCGCGGCCGACTTCCTTCCCCGTCCTTCCCTAATCCAATGAGGCCGATGACCTCGCAGTTCGGTCTCTTCCCCCAAACAACCCAACCCAACCCTCCTGCACGGTGTAAGGTCTGTATCAGAACTCTCCATTACAATGAAAACAATATAGCCAACTTAACGCCAGCCTTTGCATTGTGTAACATTAGAAATAAATAAACACTCAGATGTGGATAGTAACAATCTGAGGGCGAAACAGGGGAGCGCGGCTCTAAGAAGTGTCGGCGGAGAGCTCGGTGATGGCAGATCTTACCACACTCAAGGCCTGATTTCAATTATATGGCCAGGAGAGATTTAGATGGCTTAACTGCGCTCGAAGATGGAATTCAAGGTAAATTTCGCAAGCATAGCGCAAAAGCAATTGCACGGTTAGGTTCCTGATTGTTAGTACGAGTTTGCAATAATCCCATGTTTTGCTTGTCAGTTATAGAAGCCTCCTTATCCTCCAAGTAATAATAATTATTCACAACATCTAATTAATATACGAGGGCAGTTCAATAAGTAATGCAACACATTTTTTTTCTGAAACAGGGGTTGTTTTATTCAGCATTGAAATACACCAGGTTATTCCCCAATCTTTTAGCTACACAACACCATTTTTCAACGTAATCTCCATTCAATGCTACGGCCTTACGCCACCTTGAAGTGAGGGCCTGTATGCCTGCACGGTACCATTCCACTGGTCGATGTCGGAGCCAACGTCGTACTGCATCAATAACTTCTTCATCATCCGCGTAGTGCCTCCCACGGATTGCGTCCTTCATTGGGCCAAACATATGGAAATCCGACGGTGCGAGATCGGGGCTGTAGGGTGCATGAGGAAGAACAGTCCACTGAAGTTTTGTGAGCTCCTCTCGGGTGCGAAGACTTGTGTGAGGTCTTGCGTTGTCATGAAGAAGGAGAAGTTCGTTCAGATTTTTGTGCCTACGAACACGCTGAAGTCGTTTCTTCAATTTCTGAAGAGTAGCACAACACACTTCAGAGTTGATCGTTTGACCATGGGGAGGGACATCGAACAGAATAACCCCTTCAGCGTCCCAGAAGAATGTAACCGTGACTTTACCGGCTGAGGGTATGGCTTTAAACTTTTTCTTGGTAGGGGAGTGGGTGTGGCGCCACTCCATTGATTGCCGTTTTGTTTCAGGTTCGAAGTGATGAACCCATGTTTCGTCGCCTGTAACAATCTTTGACAAGAAATTGTCACCCTCAGCCACATGACGAGCAAGCAATTCCGCGCAGATGGTTCTCCTTTGCTCTTTATGGTGTTTGGTCAGACAACGAGGGACCCAGCGGGAACAAACCTTTGAATATCCCAACTGGTGAACAATTGTGACAGCACTCCCAACAGAGATGTCAAGTTGAGCACTGAGTTGTTTGATGGTGATCCGTCGATCATCTCGAACGAGTGTGTTCGCACGCTCCGCCATTGCAGGAGTCACAGCTGTGCACGGCCGGCCCGCACGCGGGAGATCAGACAGTCTTGCTTGACCTTGCGGCGATGGTGACACACGCTTTGCCCAACGACTCACCGTGCTTTTGTCCACTGCCAGATCACCGTAGACATTCTGCAAGCGCCTCGATCACTGCCCGTTGTTTGCAACGCACATCCGTTACAGACGCCATTTTAACAGCTCCGTACAGCGCTGCCACCTGTCGGAAGTCAATAAAACTATACGAGACGAAGCGGGAATGTTTGAAAATATTCCACAAGAAATTTGCGGTTTTTTCAACCAAAATTGGCCGAGAAAAAAAATGTGTTGCATTACTTATTGAACTGCCCTCGTATATATGCTGTGGTTATTAAATGTTAATGTAACTTTGAAATCGAAATAATCTGTGACTCAGCCATTATTGATACATATGTCATTGTCATTGTAATTGCCTATTATTGGTCATGATGATTTCTGAGGTTTTTAAATAGACTTAATTTATGAAACCACTTCTTACAAGTTATTGAGTAGTTAACAGGACCCAAGCAAACTCCTCTCTGTTAAATTCATCCTTGGTGACAATAAGCTTTAGCCGCTGCTGCTGCGAATTGCTGTAAACCACTTGGAAGGTTCATTCGTTCCTATAGTTTTTCATATTCAAATACGCAGTCAGATAGCTTATCCAAATGTTAGTTTTAAGTGTTTGATGTGACGATCTGTTGAGGGCTTAAATGACAGTGAAACCGACACTCATACAACACGCACACCGTGTTATGCAGGTTAGATTCCGATTACTGATGGCTCAGGTTGCTTATCGAGTCCAATTTCGCAGACGAACATAGGCTATAGATTTGCTGTAGCTACGTTACAACGGAAAGGAGACGAACGAGCCTGATTACTGGGAAGTCATGATGCAAGTTTTGTTTTCTTTACTTATCCGTAAGGTGGCTCTGTTATACTGAAATTGTCCCGTGACAGAAGGTGCTATGAATCAGACCCGTTCACTACACAGTGCTATTCGGAGTAGAGATGGGTCGTTCGCGAACTAATAGGTCCAAAGAAATGGTTCCCTAAGATAAACGGAATGAGCGAGGAACGAATTATAAGGAATGGTCTTTCATAGTTCACTTCGGTTGCGGCTTTCTACTTAATACAATCCTGGAAATTGAAATAAGAACACCGTGAATTCATTGTCCCAGGAAGGGGAAACTTTATTGACACATTCCTGGGGTCAGATACATCACATGATCACACTGACAGAACCACAGGCACATAGACACAGGCAACAGAGCATGCACAATGTCGGCACTAGTACAGTGTATATCCACCTTTCGCAGCAATGCAGGCTGCTATTCTCCCATGGAGACGATCGTAGAGATGCTGGATGTAGTCCTGTGGAACGGCTTGCCATGCCATTTCCACCTGGCGCCTCAGTTGGACCAGCGTTTGTGCTGGACGTGCAGACCGCGTGAGACGACGCTTCATCCAGTCCCAAACATGCTAAATGGGGGACAGATCCGGAGATCTTGCTGGCCCGGGGTAGTTGACTTACACCTTCTAGAGCACGTTGGGTGGCACGGGATACATGCGGACGTGCATTGTCCTGTTGGAACAGCAAGTTCCCTTGCCGGTCTAGGAATGGTAGAACGATGGGTTCGATGACGGTTTGGATGTACCGTGCACTATTCAGTGTCCCCTCGACGATCACCTGTGGTGTACGGCCAGTGTAGAAGATCGCTCCCCACACCATGATGCCGGGTGTTGGCCCTGTGTGCCTCGGTCGTATGCAGTCCTGATCGTGGCGCTCACCTGCACGGCGCCAAACACGCATACGACCATCATTGGCACCAAGGCAGAAGCGACTCTCATCGCTGAAGACGACACGTCTCCATTCGTCCCTCCATTCACGCCTGTCGCGACACCACTGGAGGTGGGCTGCACGATGTTGGGGCGTGAGTGGAAGACGGCCTAACGGTGTGCGGGACCGTAGCCCAGCTTCATGGAGACGGTTGCGAATGGTCCTCGCCGATACCCCAGGAGCAACAGTGTCCCTGATTTGCTGGGAAGTGGCGGTGCGGTCCCCTACGGCACTGCGTAGGATCCTACGGTCTTGGCGTGCATCCGTGCGTCGCTGCGGTCCGGTCCCAGGTCGACGGGCACGTGCACCTTCCGCCGACCACTGGCGACAACATCGATGTACTGTGGAGACCTCACGCCCCACGTGTTGAGCAATTCGGCGGTACGTCCACCCGGTCTCCCGCATGCCCACTATACGCCCTCGCTCAAAGTCCGTCAACTGCACATACGGTTCACGTCCACGCTGTCACGGCATGCTACCAGTGTTAAAGCCTGCGATGGAGCTCCGTATGCCACGGCAAACTGGCTGACACTGACGGCGGCGGTGCACAAACGCTGCGCAGCTAGCGCCATTCGACGGCCAACACCGCGGTTCCTGGTGTGTCCGCTGTGCCGTGCGTGTGATCATTGCTTGTACAGCCCTCTCGCAGTGTCCGGTGGGTCTGACACACCCGTGTCAATGTGTTCTTTTTTCCATTTCCAGGAGTGTAGTTCCCGGCAGCGGGGAACGGTCGGTCTCGTTCCCGAACGGCACGTCGGCCGCTCTCGTTCCAGCCTCGGTCCCGTTCTCGCTCGGCCGTACTCGTCCTTCGCGTGGCCACTCGTGGCAGTTACACTAACGATTGCTCCTACAGGGTGTTTCAAAAATGACCGGTATATTTGAAACGGCAATAAAAACTAAACGAGCAGCGATAGAAATACACCGTTTGTTGCAATATGCTTGGGACAACAGTACATTTTCAGGCAGACAAACTTTCGAAATTACAGTAGTTACAATTTTCAACAACAGATGGCGCTGCGGTCTGCGAAACTCTATAGTACGATATTTTCCACATATCCACCACGCGTAGCAATAATATGGCGTAGTCTCTGAATGAAATCACCCGAAACTTTTGACAACGTGTCTGGCGGGATGGCTTCACATGCAGATGAGATGTACTGCTTCAGCTGTTCAATTGTTTCTGGATTCTGGCGGTACACCTGGTCTTTCAAGTGTCCCCACAGAAAGAAGTCACAGGGGTTCATGTCTGGCGAATAGGGAGGCCAATCCACGCCGCCTCCTGTATGTTTCGGATAGCCCAAAGCAATCACACGATCATCCAAATATTCATTCAGGAAATTAAAGACGTCGGCCGTGCGATGTGGCCTGGCACCATCTTGCACAAACCACGAGGTGTTCGCAGTGTCGTCTAAGGCAGTTTGTACCGCCACAGATTCACGAAGAATGTCCAGATAGCGTGATGCAGTAATCGTTTCGGATCTGAAAAATGGGCCAATGATTCCTTTGGAAGAAATGCCGGCCCAGACCAGTACTTCTTGAGGATGCAGGGACGATGGGACTGCAACATGGGGCTTTTCGGTTCCCCATATGCGCCAGTTCTGTTTATTGACGAAGCCGTCCAGGTAAAAATAAGCTTCATCAGTAAACCAAATGCTGCCCACATGCATATCGCCGTCATCAATCCTGTGCACTATATCGTTAGCGAATGTCTCTAGTGCAGCAATGGTAGTGGCGCTGAGGGGTTGCCGCGTTTGAATTTTGTACGGATAGAGGTGTAAACTCTGGCGCATGAGACGATACGTGGACGTTGGCGTCATTTGGACCGCAGCTGCAACACGGCGAACGGAAACCCGAGGCCGCTGTCGGATCACCTGCTGCACTAGCTGCGCATTGCCCTCTGTGGTTGCCGTACGCGGTCGGCCTACCTTTCCAGCACGTTCATCCGTCACGTTCCCAGTCTGTTGAAATTTTTCAAACAGATCCTTTATTGTATCGCTTTTCGGTCCTTTGGTTACATTAAACCTCCGTTAAAAACTTCGTCTTGTTGCAACAACACTGTGTTCTAGGCGGTGGAATTCCAACACCAGAAAAATCCTCTGTTCTAAGGAATAAACCATGTTGTCCACAGCACACTTGCACGTTGTGAACACCACACGCTTACAGCAGAAAGACGACGTACAGAATGGCGCACCCACAGACTGTGTTGTCTTCTATATCTTTCACATCACTTGCAGCGCCATCTGTTGTTGAAAATTGTAATTACTGTAATTTCGAAAGTTTGTCTGCCTGAAAATGTACTGTTGTCCCAAGCATATTGCAACAAACGGTGTATTTCTATCGCTGCTCGTTTAGTTTTTATTGCCGTTTCAAATATACCGGTCATTTTTGAAACACCCTTAGCTAGTTCAGTGTCGATTTGTTGTTGTTCGTTTCGTTCGCTGCACACGCCCGTTCAAGATTTGTTTCAAACGTTTTTAAACTGTGAACTTTTGGTTCTTTTCGAATTCTTTTCAGCGTCCACGACCGGTAATTAAAATGTATTTTATAATTAGGTAAACTACATAAAAATTTCGCGGTATGTAATACATACATATTTTCAGGTATTCTATTGTATGCTAACCAGAGACCTAGAAACGACGGAGAGGCTCCGTCCCCGCCGCAGCCGCAGTGGTCCGCAACCCCACGACGACTACCGCAGTCCACTTCACGCCTCCGCCGCCCAACACCGAATCACTCTTTCACGGTTATTGTGCGGTTCGGCCCCCGGTGATCTGATACAACCACTAGAGGATCCTCTATGTCCTGTTGAATTTTTGCACGCTATTATGGAAACGCCCCGTATAACCAAAAGTACAGAATGTACGTTGCGTGATATAAAGTGCATTGTTCGGCTTGAAATATCCACAAAGCCGGCCGATGTGGCCGAGCGGTTCTAAGCGCTTCAGTTTGGAACCGCTACGGTCGCAGGTTCGAATCCTGCCTCGGGCATGGATGTGCGTGATGTCCTTAGGTTAGTTATGTTTAAGTAGTTCCAAGTTCTAGGGGCTGATGACCTCAGATGTCGAGTCCCATAGTGCTCAGAGCCATTTGAATATCCACAAAAATATATTAGTGCTCTACTGGGAAGAAAATAACTCTTTGAAATTACCAACAGCTCTACTCGGAAGAAAATAACTCTTTGAAATTACCAACACTCTTCACTGAAAATTAATCTGCTTGGTAGCACAACGCCTAAGAATTCCGACTACACACAGTTTCCTCATAAGAATGCAGGCTGAGATCTGCCCAGAAATAAAGGTGACCTGGTTTTGTGTCTGGAATACTGACGTTCTCGAAGGCAAATACTAATCACGAGAGTTATTAATAATCTGAGAGACAAAGATTGACTTCAATTAAAATTTCTGGGAAACAAGTATTTCATTTTTTGCGCTTGCCTTCGTTACCTTTAAAACTCCTCTCAAATCTTCTCCATCGATATAAAGCACGAGAAGGTATTATAAACGAATTTTCATTTTCATAATGAAGTATTCCAGATTCACAGAAACAGATCTCGTTTTCTGAAAAACTCAACTGCGCGCTACTGTGCCTCAAATAAGAATGCCCCAGCGCTACACAAATGACTGACTAGCAAGTCAAACAAAGATAAAACTAGAGTAGTCGGCTCATTCATCTTTGTCCCTGTACGCTGAAGGTGCATTATTTATAATAGCAGAAAACACATGAGAACCTTACAAGGGCAAATGACAATATTATGAAAAGAATAGTTGGTACTCACTATGTAACGGAGATGTTGAATCGCCGATAGGCACAACAAAAAGGATGTCAGAAATTAAGATTCCGGCCAAGAAAACCTTCATCGGAAATAGAGAGCATACACACACGCACACACACACTCATACACACACTTGTACAGCCAGAGACTATGGTCTGTGTGCGTGTGTTGCGTATGCGTGAGTATGTACCGGGTGATCAAACAGTCAGTATAAATTTGAAAACTTAATAAACCACGGAATAATGTAGGTAGAGAGGTACAAAGTGACACACATGCTTGGAATGACATGGGGTTTTATTAGACCCCCCCCCCCCAAAAAAAACAAAGTTCACAAAAGTCCTACAGATGGCACTGGACAGCAAAACTGCTACCGTGACAGGTGAGAGGTACGCCGACATGTAACGGAATCGCATCATCCCCAGCCTGGCTGATAAACACCTGCTGGAACGTATTTATGCAGGATGGCGCTCCACCCCATATTGATAGACGCGTGGAAGATCTCTTGCGCGCGTCGTTTGGTGATGATCGTGTGCTCAGCCGCCACTTTCGTTATGCTTGGCCTCCCAGGTCCCCTGACCTCAGTCCGTGCGATTATTGGCTTTGGGGTTACCTGAAGTCGCAAGTGTATCGTGATCGACCGACATCTCTAGGGATGCTGACAGACAACATCCGACGCCAATGCCTCACCATAACTCCAGACATGCTTTACAGTGCTGTTCACAACATTATTCCTCGACTACAGCTATTGCTGAGGAATGATGGTGGAAATATTGAGCATTTCCTGTAAATAACATCATCTTTGCATTGTCTTACTTTGTTCTGTTAATTACTGCTATTTTGATCAGATGAAGCGCCATGTGTCGGACATTTTTTGAACGTTTGTGTTTTTTTTTGTTCTAATAAAACCCCATGTCGTTCCAAGCATGTGTGTCAATTTGTACTTCTCTATCTACATTATTCCGGGATTTATTAACCGAGCGAGGTTGCACAGTGGTTAGACACTGGACTCGCATTCGGGAGGACGACAGTTCAATCCCGCCTCCGGCCATCCTGATTTAGGTTTTCCGTGATTTCCCTAAATCGCTCCAGGCAAATGCCGGGATGGTTCCTTTCAAAGGGCACGGCCTACTTCCTTCCCCATCCTTCCCTAATCCGATGAGACCGATGACCTCGCTGTCTGGTCTCCTTCCCCAAAACAACCCAACCAACCGGGATTTATTCAGTTTTCAAATTTATACTGACTTTTTGATCACCCGGTATGTGTGTATGTGTGAGTGGTCTATTTCTGATGAAGATCTTGTTGGCCGAAAGCTCACTTTCTTGACAATGTTTTCGTTGTGTGTATCTGCGACTCAGCATCTCCGTTGTGTAGTGGGTAGCAACTACCGTTTTCATAATATTGTCATATTCCATCCTGGATTTTCCATTATTTGTTTCTACAAAGGGAAATAGTATAGATGGCATAAATAAAATAATGAAGCAAAGTTAACAGGCAATAGATGGAACGTTAGTGCTTGTAAAGAAGAGACTAGAACTTGACAAGGAGGCAGCTGAAAAGGCAGGCCTACAAATATTGTTTCAGGAACCACAATACATGACCGACAAATACATATCACCAAGAATTTTGAAAACCAAGTATGACAACGTCGAAAAACAGAAACTCTAAATCGTCATCACCTGGCCAGTATTCAGTGGCTGGGACCCCTTCTCGCCTCCCGTTTGCCACTCGCTCCTTCTCTGCCAGCCTCCTCCCCATAGTCCTCTGGCAGCCATCGCCTCTCGGACACATCGCCCCTGCCTCCTGCTACGTCGCCCACACTTTCTTCTTCACACTAGGGTTCACGTTTCTTCTCCGCACGTAGCAATGTTTTCAACGGCTAGACGATATACGAAGGTTGTCCAGAAAGTATGTTCCGATCGGTCGCTAAATGGAAACCACAGTGAAAATCAGAAACATTTTATTTGCAAGAGTTAGCTACACTTTCCAGATGCTTCTCTAAATAGTCACCAGTCCGACTTAGATACTTGTCGGAGCGTTATACCAGATTTCCAACACCATCGTCATAGAAGGCAGCCGGCTGTGCTTTCCAATAATTCTCTACACTGGTCTATAGCGCGTAGCCTGCACCCAGGTGTTGTCTTCATATCCAGTGTTTCGTGTGAGCAGAGATGATACTCAGGAGGAGCCAATGAGGGCTGTGTTGTGGGTGATTGAACACATCCCTTCGAAAAGGCTGCAGGAGCGTCTTCACTGCCCCTGCAGAGTGCAGCTGAGAATTGCCACAAAGAAGGAAGTGCGTGGCAGTTGTGTCAGGTGGGCTGCATTCATTAAGGCGCAGCCTCTCAGTGGGCCCTCCTACGACGTTGTTCTAGGCACCTTTACTCGCTCACAGTGCGCTCACAACTGAAAAGAGCGTCTTGATACGATCGACAGCCATACTAGAGATGCTGCCCACCACATCTGTGCAAAGCTTCATCAAGTTTTCACTGTGGTGTCCATTTCGCGACTGATCGGAACTTACTTTCTGGACAACCCTCGTATCTATCACATGTCCGGTCCTTCCTCTTATTTTCTTATTCAAAACGACCGCGTGATCCTGTCCTGTCCTACTTTATTTTTGTGTCATCTTCACTTTTTCCACTTGATGATATCATCACCCCCCATGCACTAAAAAAAGATTTAAATCCCTTGATATTACTGGCTTCAGATCCTCTATTGTACTGTGGCAAACCTTCAGATATTCAGTTTTTATCACACTTAGTGTGAAGCGCATCTTTCGTATTCTCTTTTAACTTCCAAAGCATCTACTCAGTGTGAGACTGGTTTTCTGCTGTGGTGACCTGCTTATCAGCTACGAGAGCTTAAATTTCATGCCGCACAGGGACTGCCGTACCACCACATTTGCTCTTCCAGGCTTTAAGTGCATTCTTCATATAGGTTTTAAATAGCGTTGTGGTGCAGCACACCGCTGGAGTAGTCCTTTTGTAACAGGTACTCAACTGTTTAAGTGCACTGATGTATGACGGAGAGTCAAATGAAAATCTTAATTATTTTTTTAATATTATTCATTGTGCAGAATTGGTACAAAGCTGTATCACTTTTCAACATAATCTCCCCGACGCTCAATGCAAGTCCTCCAGCGCTTACAAAGTGCATAAATTACTTTAGAAAAAAAATTCTTTTTCGGTAGTCCGCGCAACCACTCGTGCACTGCGTGGCGTACCTCTTCATCAGAACGGAACTTCCTTCCTCCCATTGCGTCTTTGACTGGTCCAAAAATATGGAAATCACTTGGGGCAAGGTCTGGTGAGTATGGTGGATGAGGATGACATTCAAAATGCAGGTCTGTGATTGTTGCAACTGTTATACAGGCAGTGTGGGGCCTTGCATTGTCATGTTGCAAAAGGACACCAGCTGACAGCAATCCACGTCGCTTTGATTTGATTGCAGGCCGCAGGTGATTTTTTTAGGAGATCTGTGTATGATGCACTGGTGACAGTGGCCCCTCTAGACATGTAATGCTCCAAAATGACGCCTTTCTCGTCCCAAAAGAGAGTCGGCATAACCTTCCCTGCTGATGGTTCTGTTCGAAACTTCATTGGTTTTGGTGATGAGGAATGGCGCCATTTCTTGCTCCCAGCAACGATTCTTGCAAGGAAGCCATGACTTTCTCGTTCAAAGCACCGAAGAAGTTCTTCACGAGCATCAACACGTCGTTCTCTCATTTCAGGAGCCAACTGCCGTGGCACCCATCTTGCAGACACTTTGTGAAACTGGAGCACATCATGCACAATGTCTTGTGCTGACCCGTGACTAATCTGTAAACATGCTGCAGTGACATTCAGTGTCACTCGGCGGTTTCCCTTCACTATCGCTTCAACTGCTGCAATGTTCTGTGGAGTCACAACTCGTTGTGCCTGACCTGGACGAGAAGCATTTGCAAACTCCTGTTGCTGTGACAAACATGCCCCACCGTACTGAACCTTGATTCGTCGATGGATTTCAATAGGTTTCACACCTTCACTACCGCAAAAACCGAATAACAGAACGCTGTTCTTCGCTGGTGCAAGTCGCAAGTGGGCCGGCCATCTTTATGCTGATACTGCGACGGTATGTGTGTACCTACACTATGCTGCCACCTACAGGCCATTCTGCACGCTGTTTGTAGCACGCTTACCAACTTACAGGATAACGGCGCGAAGTTTCGATTTGTTATTACAAATTTAAGGTTTTCATTTGACTCAACCTCGTACACTTAAATGACAAATGTCACGTACTCATATCGTGTCACACCTCTTTCTCCCTGGCATAGCGCAGCGTCACCCTCGGTCACAATTTTTTAGTCTTATTAACGAGGTTTCAACACTTCTAAGAGTGCCTTCATCAGAATTTAGACATTTAAAGTGGTCTATAACATAATTACAAATTTACGAAAAAAAATTGATATAAAGAAGTGTAAATACTGACTAACAATACACGACAGAGACAGTACTTTCATGTCATGTATAAAATAAATAACAGGCCAGAAGTGCTTTAGTCACGAGCTGCTCATACCTGTACAGCCACAGGTTGCAACCTGTGGCTGTACAGGTATGAGCAGCCCTTAGAGGCTCGACTTCACACATTCCTCTTAAATATTTTGTGACTAAAGCCCTTCTGGCCTGTTATGTTGTGCTCAAGAACATCGCTCTTGTATAGACCCTCTATATACCCCTTCTACCTTTCTGCTTTCCCTTCTTTGCTTAGAACTGGGTTTCCATCTGAGCTCTTGATATTCATGCAAGTGGTTCTCTTTTCTCCAAAGGTCTCATTAATATTCCTGTAGGCAGTATCTATCTTACCCCTAGTGATATGGGCCTCTACATCCTTACGTTTGCCCTCTAGCCATCCCTGCGTAGCCATTTTGCGCTTCCTGTCGATCTCATTTCTGAGACGTTTGTATTCCTTTTTGCCTGCTTCATTTACTGCATTTTTGTACTTTCTCCTTTCATCAATTAAATTTAGTATCTCTTCTGTTACCCAAGGATTTCTAATAGCCCTCGTCATTTTCCCTACTTGATCCTCTGCTACGTTCACTATTTCCTCTCTCAAAGCTACCTATTCTTCTTCTACTGTATTTCTTTCCCCCATTCTTCTCAATCGTTCCCTTATGCTCTTCCTGAAACTCTCTACAACCTATGGTTCTGTCAGTTTATCCAGGTCCCATTTCCTTAAATTCCCACCTTTTCGCAGTTTCTTTAGTTTTAATCTACAGTTCATAACCAATTGATTGTGATCAGAGTCCACGTCTGCCCCTGGAAATGTCTTACAATTTAAATCCTGGTTTCTAACTCTCTGTCTTACCATTATATAATCTATCTGAAACCTTTCAGTATCTCCAGCTTCTTGCACGTATACAACCTTCTTTTAGCTATGATTAAGTTATGCTCTATGCAAAATTCTACCACGTGCCTTCCTCTTTCATTCCTTACCCCCATTCCATATTCACCTACTGCTTTTCCTTCTCTTCTTTTTCGTACTATCGAATTCCAGTCACCCATGACTATTAAATTTTCGTCTCCGTTCACTATGTGAATAATTTCTTTTATCTCACCATACATTTCATCGATCTCTTCGTCATCTGCGGAGCTAGTTGGCATATTAACTTCTACTACTGTAGTAGGCTTGGGCTTCGGGTCTATCTTGGCCACAATAATGCGTTCACTATGCTGTTTGTAGTAGTTTACCTGCACTCCTATTTTTTTTATTCATTGTTAAACCTACTCCTGCATTAACCGTATTTGATTTTGTGTTTATAACCATGTATTCACCGGACCAAAAGTCTTGTTCCTCCTGCCACCGAACTTTACTAATTCCGACCATATCTAACTTCAACCTATCCATTTCCCTTTTTAAATTTTCTAACCTATCTGCCCGATTAAGAGATCTGACATTCCACGCTCCGACCCATAGAACGCCAGTTTTCTTTCTCCTGATAACGACATCCTCTTGAGTAGTCCCCGCCCAGAGATCCGAATGGGGGACTATTTTACCTCCGGAATATTTTACCCAAGAAGACTCCATCATCATTTAACCATACAGTAAAGCTGCATGCCCTCGGGAAAAATTACAGCTGTAGTTTCCCCTTGCTTTCAGCCGTTCGCAGTACCAGAACATCAAGGCTGTTTTGGTTAATGTTACAAGGCCAGATTAGTCAATCATCCAGACTGTCACCCCTGCAACTACTGAAAAGGCTGCTGCCCCTCTTCAGGATCCACACTTTTGTCTGTCCTCTCAACAGATACCCCTCCGTTGTGGTTGCACCTACGGTACGGCTATCTATAACGTTGAGGCAGGCAAGCCTCCCCACCAACGGCAAGGTCCATGGTTAATAAGACTAAAAAATGGTGACCAAGGGCTCATTTGTTTCAATGTTCGATGGAAGTCCGCTGCAGGAAAATTGAGCCATGTTGCCTCTACAGCCATCCAGTGTCCCTGGTGCAGGATTTTGTGCACGAACTGACCTCCCAATTATGCCCCACAAATGTTCGATGGGATTAATGTCACCGATCTGGGTGTCAATCGAGAAAGAGTGATTGGTGATACGGCACACTGTCGGCCATAAAAATTCCATCATCTTTTGGGAATATGAAGTCTGTGAATGGTTGAAAATGGGCTCCAACAAGCTGCATATAGCCATTTCCAGTCAAGGATCAGTTCAGTTGGGCAAGAGGGCCCAGTCCATTCCATGCGAACAAAGCCCACACCATTATGGAGCCATCACCAGCTTGGACAGTGCCTTGTCGACAACTTTGCTCTGTGGCTCTGTGACGTCTACGCCACACTGGAACCCTACAATCAGCTCTTACGAACTCATTTGGCCAGGCCACGGTTTTTCAGTCGTCTGTGGTCCAACCGATGTGGTCACGAGCCCAGGAGAGGCGCTGCAGGCGATGTCGTGCTGTTAGCAAAAGCACCCGCGTCGGTTGTCTACTGCCACAGACGATTAACGCCAAAATTCGTCTCAATGTCCTAACGGATTCGTTCGTCCTACGTCCCACATTCATTTCCACGCGCTGTTGCTTGTCTGTTAGCACTGACAGCTTTACACAAATGCCACTGCTCTCGGTCGTTAAGTGAAGGTCGTCGGCAACTGCGTTGTCCGTGGTGAGAGGAAATGCCTGAAATTTGGCATTCTCAGCACACTCTTGACACTGTGGATTGCAAAATACTGAACTCCCTATAGATTTCCGAAACGGAATGTCCCACATGTCTAGTTCCAACTACCATTCCGCGTTCAGAGTCTGTTGATTTCCGCCGTGCTGCCACAATCACGCCGGAAACCTTTTCACGTGACTCAGCTGAGTACAAATGACAACTCCACAAGTGCTTTCACCTTTTATACCACGTGTACGCGATACTATTGCCACCTGTATATGTGCATATCGCTGCCCTATAACTCCCATTACCTCAGTGTATGTAGTTGGCACACCATTATTCTTCATGCTTGTCCAGAGATTGTTTTGTCATAGTGTGTCATAGGCCTTCTGAAAGGAGGTAGAGGTGGGGGGTTGGGCTGTTCGGACAGCAGGCTGGCTTCCCACCCCCTCCCACTCCCTCAGGGAGCTCTCCACGTAATTGTCCCCCCCTCACCGAGACTAAATGAGTCCCTATCCCTCTGGGAATTATCTTGTCTATTAGAATGTGAATTTTCCATCACTGGATGAGCGCCCACGTCCGCGTGAAAATGTAAAAATGAAAAGGAAGTAATTAAAATGAAACCTGAAAAAATGAACAGAGGATACATGGAAGTGAGTAATCTGTAGAATAATATGTCTTTCTAAAGATATTAAATTAAGGCATTATAACAGAATTTTGAAACCAGAAGTCCTCTATGGGTGAGAAACATTACTTTTATTTGGTTGCAGAAAGGCATTACTAGATTTGAAAAATTAAAAAGAAGAATCTCGGATAAAATTTTAGAGCCAGTCTAAAACGAGGATGGCAGACCGGTTTTGAGACCAAATCAGGAAATATACCCATTATGGCCTAAAAGAACATCAGGAAAAGACGTCCTACATTCTACAGGAATTAGAGAATGTGGGAAGCAAATAAAAGAAAATGTTCAAGTGTGTGTGAAATCTTATGGGACTTAACTGTTAAGGTCATCAGGCCCTAAGCTTACACACTACTTAACCTAAATTATCCTAAGGACAAACACACACACCCACGCCCGAGGGAGGATTCGAACCTCCGCCGGGACCAGCCGCACAGTCCATGACTGCAGCGCCTTAGCCCATCTTTTTTTTTTTTTTTTTTTTCGATCATTGTGTTTGGTCGTTGCGGACGTCGCAAGACATCCTGTTCAAGTTCGGCGGTTGATCCTTCCACTCAGTTTTTTTATTACAGAGGCTAACCGGCTCTCTGACCGAACACGCTGAGCTACCGTGCCGGCATAAATGATGGTGAAGGACACACGACAGCCAGTCCCCTGCCGGGAATCGAACCCGGGCCTCGTTGCGTGGTAGGCGGTAACGCTACCGCTGCGCTACGGAGGCGGACAACAGCTGAATCCGCTCGGCTAATCCCGCGCGGCCGGAAGCAAATAAACAAAGAACATGCATACACTCTTCCAAAACAGGAGGACGAAGAAAATGGTTGTGGATGCAAGACAAAAGAATATTTCGAAGAAAAGGAGATTAGGCAGTAGAAGTTACTCAACAGATACAAATTTAGAATAGAAATAATGAAAGTCAAAGGTTTTCATGAAGCTGAAACGAGCATAAGTATAACTGGATTGAAATGGACAGGTCAGAGGAAAGGAAGTCATTCTGAGAAATTGGCAGACGTGGACCGCCCTGAAAGAAATTAAAAAATAAATAAATAACGAAACAAAATTCCGTGACCTCCTGTAACATGCAGCGGGCGAGATAATGTTATCCCAATTTGCTTAGAGTACAGTTGGGAATATTTTCTCCAGACTTTACTCAACAGTGATTCGCGACATAACCTTTTTTTGCCCTTTTGCTGCCCTGCTGCTAGGCGTGTACTAAAACTTCGCAAAACCCGCAAACAAGAAGAAAAAAGAGAAGTGAAACTTTGTAAAAGAGATCCCACGATAATCTCATGTCGTGGCTTAGCTAAAGACGCGGAGGAAGACGGGAGGGGTGAGGGTGTTAAGGAGGTAGAGGGTGTGGTGGTGGGTTGGGCTGTTCGGACAGCAGGCTGACTTCCCACCCCCTCCCACTGCCTCAGGGAGCTCTCCACGTAATTGTCCCCTCCTCACCGAGACGCCAATCCCACGTCAGGGAGAAGCCAAGTTTTAAAACACGGCAAACTCTGCTCTTATAAGCCTCGGCGTCTGCTGGGAATTATAATGACCGGGCGAGCTGTAGCGGGCACGGGGTGGGGGTGCGGGTGGCGGGGGTGGAAGACAAAAATGGCAGTTACGAGGTGAAGTTTGGGGGCCGCTTCGCGGGGAGTGCGACGCCGCGAGGTGCCGTCTGGGGGCCGAAACGCCATCACTAGAAATGAGTTCTCTGGAAAGCGCTGAACAGAAGTAGTGGCGCACATCTCAGTTGCTACACAATCGGGCATTGCGCAGAGAAACTCCACAGTCTTGAGTCCTATGGGAGTCTATTGCGAAACGTGGCTAAATGAAACCTTCTTCTTTTGGGTCATGAGCCATCTGACTGGTTTGATGTGGCGTACTGCTGCTTTGACTCCAGTGCCAAGCTCTTGCACAGAACATCCAGATTTACGTGTTGGATGTTCTCCAACCTCAGTCATCCCCTACCGCTTTTATCCTCTACAATTCCCCCCCAGTACAGTGTCAGCTGTTCCCCCATACTCTAGCACAGGTCCCACTGTACTGTCCCTTCTTATTGCCAGTGTTTCATATGTGCTTTCATCATCGTCGATTCTCGAAAAGCCCCTCTTCCTGACCTCATCAGTCTACTTAATTTTCAACATCCTGTTACACTGATCAGCCAGAACATAATGACCACCTACCTGAGACTGGTGTGACGCAGCTCTCCATGCTACTCTATCCTGTGCAAGCCTCTTCCTCTTCATCTCCCAGTACCTACTGCAGCCTACATCCATCTGAATCTGCTTACTGTATTCATCTCTAGGCCTCCCTCTACGATTTTTACCCTCCACACTGCCCTCCAATACGAAATTGGTGATCCCTTGATGCCTCAGAACATGTCCTACCAACCGATCCCTTCTTCTAGTCAAGTTGTGCCACAAACTCCTCTTCTCCCCAATTCTATTCAATACCTCCTCATTAGTCATATGATCTACCCATCTAATCTTCAGCATTCTTCTGTAGCATTAAATTTCAAAAGCTTCTGTTCTCTTCTCGTCCGAACTATTCATCGTCCACGTTTCACTTCCATACATGGCTACACTCCATACAAATACTCTCAGAAACGACTTCCTGACACTTAAATCTATACGCGATGTTAACAAATTTCTCTTCTTCAGAAACACTTCCCTTGCCATTGCCAGTCTCCTTTTATATCCTCTCTACTTCGACGATTATCAGTTATTTTGCTCCCCAAATAGCAAAACTCATTTACTACGTTGTCTCATTCCCCAATCTAATTCCCGCAGCATCACGCGATTTAATTCGACTACATTCCATTATCCTCGTTTTGCTTTTGTTGATGTTCATCTTATATCCTCCTTCCAAGACACTGTCCATTCCGTTCAACTGCTCTTCCAAGTCCTTTGCTGTCTCTGAGAGAATTACAATGTCATCGGCGAACCTCAAAGTTTTTATTTCTTCGCCATGGATTTTAATTCCTACTCGGAATATTTCTTTTGTTTCCTTTACTGCTTGCTCAATATACAGATTGAATAACATCGGGGAGAGGCTACAACCCTGTCTCACTCCCTTCCCAACCACTGCTTCCCTTTCATGCCCCTCGACTCTTATAACTGCCATCTGGTTTCTGTACAAATTGTAAATAGCCTTTCGCTCCCTGTATTTTACCCCTGCCACCTTCAGAATTTGAAAGAGAGTATTCCAGTCAACATTGTCAAAAGCTTTCTCTAAGTCTACAAATGCTAGAAATGTAGGTTTGCCTTTCATTAATCTATTTTCTAAGATAAGTCGTAATGTCAGTGTTGGCTCACGTGTTCCAGTATTTCTGTGGAATCCAAACTGATCTTCACCGAGGTCGGCTTCTACTAGTTTTTCCATTTGTCTGTAAAGAATTCGCGTTAGTATTTTGCAGCCGTGACTTACTTAACTGGTAGTTCACATCTGCCAACACCTGCTTTCTTTGGCATTGGAATTATTGTATTCTTCTTGAAGTCTGAGGGTATTTCGCCTGTCTCATACATCCTGCTCACCAGGTGGTAGAGGTTTGTCTTGACTGGCTCTCCCAAGGCTGTCAGTAGTTCTAATGGAATGTTGTCTACTCCCCAGGCCTTGTTTTGACTTAGGTCTTTCAGTGCGCATCACGCAGCATCATTTCTCCTATTTCATCTTAATCTCCATCCTCTTCCATTTCCATAATATTGTCCTCACGTACATCGCCCTTGTATAGACCCTCTATATACTCCTTCCACCTTTCTGCTTTCCCTTCTCTGCTTAGAACTGGGTTTCCATCTGAGCTCTTGATATTAACACTAGTGGTTCTCTTTTCTCCTAAGGTCTCTTTAATTTTCCTGTAGGCAGTAGCTATCTTAGCCCTAGTGAGATAAGCCTCTACATCCTTACATTTGTCCTCTAGCCATCCCTGCTTAGCCATTTTGCACTTCCTGTCGATCTCATTTTATGAAACGTTTGTATTCCTTTTTGTCTGCTTCATTTACTGCACGTACCTAATAGCTGATATGCCCATCTTTGGCATGGATAACAGCGGCAACGGGTCGTGGCATGGAAGCAATGAGGCCTCGGTAAATCGCTGGAGTGACTTGGCGTTCATCTGCACACACAAGTCAGCTAACTCACTTCTGGGGAAGGTGACGATGAGGTCTGCTGCCACGTTCAATTACCCCAGATGCGTTCGGTCGGGGCCAGCACATCAATTGGAACTTGCCACTGTGTTCCTCGAACCACCCCATCACACTCCTGGCCTTGCGACATGGCGCATTACCTTGCTGAAAAATGCCACTGCCGTCGAGAAACGTGATCGTCATGAAGGGGTGTATGTGGTCTGCAACCAGTGTGCGAAACCCTTTGGCTGTCATGGTGCCTTGCACGAGCTCCAGTGGACCCATGGATGACCACTTGCATTTCCGTCGCACAGGTGTCGAGGAGCTGATCCCCTGGAAGACGACGGATTCGCGGCATCCAATCGGCATGATGAAGAATGGATCAGACAAACAACCCAACGCGATGCCACGGCGCGAACCTCCAGTGCTGAACGTCGCGTACCCATTTCAGTCTCAGTTGCCGATGTGGTGGTGTCGACATTGACACGCACACTAGTCGTTGGCTGCGGCGGTCCATCGTTAGGAGTGCTCAGTGTACCGTGTGTTCAGACACATTTGTATTTTGCCTAGTATTAAAGTATGATATTAGTTCCGCCACAGTTTGCCCCCTATCCAGTTTCCCCAGTCAGCCCAGCCTATGCCGTCAGACACCTCCAAGAATGCGTAGCCGCCCAACCCCACGACGTCCGGACGTGGTATACCCTTGGTTTCGCCACGTCTTGAAGACATTCACCACACCTCCAACACCCTACAAGTCGTGTAGTTACCGAAATCCTCGTGCCGAGCCTTGCGCCATCTCAATATGTCCTCAGTCAGTTAGATCGCGCGCCTTCCCCATTCTACACACGGACACCACGCTCACATGCACCGTGCGTGTGTCTGACTAGCAGTCATATTTCGGCAGGTGACACTGCTGTCGTCTGAACTGTTGTACACTACTGGCCATTGAAATTGCTACACCAAGAAGAAATGCAGATGATAAACGGGTATTCATTGCACAAATATACGTATTATACTAGAACTGACATGTGATTACACTTTCACGCAATTTGGGTGCATAGATCCTGAGAAATCAGTACCCAGAACAACCACCTCTGGCCATAATAACGGCCTTGATACGCCTGGGCACTGAGTCAAACAGAGCTTGGATGGCGTGTACAGGTACAGCTGCCCGTGCAGCTTCAACACGATACCACAGTTCATCAAGAGCAGTGACTGACGTATTGTGACGAGCCAGTTGCTCGGCCACCATTGACCAGGCGTTTTCAATTGGTGAGAGATCTGGAGAATGTGCTGGCCAGGGCAGCAGTCGAGCATTTTCTGTATCCAGAAAGGCCCGTACAGGACTGCATCTTGCCGTCGTGCATTATCCTGCTGAAATGTACGGTTCCGCAGGGATCGAATGAAGGGTAGAGCCACGGGCCGTAATACATCTGAAATGTAACGTCCACTGTTCCAAGTGCCGTCAATGCGAACAAGAGGTGACCGAGACGTGTAACCAATGGCACCCCATACCATCACGCCGGGTGATACGCCCGTGTGGCGATGACGTATACACGCTACCAAAGTGCGTTCACCGCGATGTCGCCAAACACGGATGCGACCATCACGGTGCTGTAAACAGAACCTGGATTCATCCGAAAAAATGACGTTTTGCCATTCATGCAGCCAGGTTCGTCGTCGAGTACACAATCGCAGGCGCTCCTGTCTGTGATGCAGCGTCAAGGGTAACCGGAGCCGTGGATCTCGACCAACGCGAGCAGCAATGTCGCGATACGATAAACCGCAATCGCGATAGGCTACAATCCAACCTTTATCATAGTCGGAAACGTGATGTTACGCATTTGACCTGCTTACACGAGCCATCACAACAACGTTTCACCAGGCAATGCCTGCCAACTGCAGTTTGTGTCTGACAAATCGGTTGGAAACATTCCTCATGTCAGCACGTTGTAGGTGTCGCCAGCGGCGCCAACCTTGTGTGAATGCTCTGAAAAGCTAATCATTTGCATATCACAGCATCTTCTTCCTGTAGGTTAAATTTCACGTCTGTAGCACGTCATCTTCGAGGTGTAGCATTTTTAATGGCCAGTAGTATATATCGGTAGTATTGTAAGAACAGGAAACGCCTACAGCCGTCCATATGATCTTATTTATTATGTAGCTACCAGTTTCGGCGCTTCAGTGCGCCATCTTCAGGCCTTAGTTGATGCTGAAGGATGATATCACGATTCATATATACGCTGCGTCAGTGTCCAACATAACTGGTTTGCCGAGCGAGGTGGAGCAGTGGTTAGCACGCTGGACTCATATTCGGGAGGACGACGGCCCAATGCCGCGTCCGACCATCCTGAGTTTGGCTATCAGTGATTTCCCTAGATCGCTCCAGGCAAATGCCGGGATGGTTCCTCTGAAAGGGCACGGCCGACTTCCTTCCCCGTCCTTCGCCAATCCGATGAGACCGATGACTTCACTGTTTGGTCTCTTCCCCCCAAACAACCCAACCGATAACTGGTTTACGCAGAGTATCTGTAACTGTGATGTCTACCCTCCAACCGTCAACTGGCAACTGTGTGACCGAAGTTTCATCGAGCTATGTACTTGGCAGTGACACACATCATGGGAAAGTTACTTTCGTCGTCAAGTTTGGCAGAACAATATATTTTTACTCAACACGCCTTGGTTGTATTCTGATATTCAAAAGGGACTTTGTCTAGCTATTTGTAAATTTCTAACCTCACTGGTTTACGAAGCTGATATCCGGACACTTGAGATTCAGATCTATGAGTATGAAGGAAATCGAAATTCCACTGTAATTCCCCACCGTTTTGCCTGCGTAAATACAGGGTGTTTCAAAATGAACATACCGGTTCAAATGGTTCTAACCGCTATGGGAGTTAACATCTAAGGTCACCAGTCCCCGAGAATTAGAACTACTTAAATGTAACTAATATAAGGACATCACACACATCCAGGCCTGACACAGGATTCGAACCTCCGACCGCAGCAGCACCGCTGTTCCGGACTGAAACGCCTGGAACCGCTCGGCCACAGCCGCCGGCCACACTGGTTTTAAGGCGTTGTAGAATTTATTACGTTCAAATTACTATTGTAAATAATACACCAAATGAAAGAGCAACTCAAACAGTTTTGTTTGTATACGTGCGCAATGGGAAGAGTTTGGATTTTTAGACAACATAGTTGTATGGAGATAAACAGCGATTAATTTACTTATAATCAATTATTCAAAATGACAGTCACAATCGCATTATTTATTGTGCCACCAACCGGTTTCAACACGCGATGGTGTCACCCTCAGGGCAATTTGCACCATTTGGTGGCTGGAGTCGTCACAGGCAGGCACAGGCAGGGTGACGATTCAAGCGAGCGACCAAATGGCGTAAATTGCCCTGAAGATGACACCATCGCGGGTTGAAACTGGTTGGCGGCAAAATAAATAATGCGATTGTGACTGTCATTTTGAATAACTGGAAGAGTATGGAATGACAAAAAGTGACTGAATAACGTGTAGAACGTTAGCCCCAAGAAATATCCCCGCGGAAAGTTTACGGGCCTTTCTGTTTCGGTGAATCAACTCTAAATGATGTGTCTCATCTCGATGTGCTGCAGCTATGCTCCGTGCCTCAATGGGAAGACGCTGAACGACGCATCTTTATGTGGCAGCAAGATGGTGCGGCGCCTCACTGGCGTAACTCGTTACGGGACTGGTTGAACGACGTTGTACCCGACCGGTGGACTGGGCGCAAGCGCCGGTTTACACGGGATTTTATGCATGACCTCCACGTTCACACACTGTCTGATGCGATCATGTGTATGTGCCTCCGATACCAGCTGATCTATCCGACTTCAGAAACCGTGCTATTGCAACAGCTGCTCCTGGCACACTGATCAAGGTTTCGGAACATCTGGCCTGTCGACTCGACGTGAGATCGGTGTTCACACTGAATAAGTGTAAGAAAAACTGTTTGTGCTTCTCTTTCATTTGGTGTATTATTTATAATTGTAAAGCGAATGTAATATCGTACATGGCTGGAAGTTCAGAGACCGTGAGTAGTTACAATTGAAAGGAAATCAGCTCTCGGTCACTATCTTTAACAAATTAACCTGGTTTCGACGCTGCTAGGAGTGCCTTCCCCAGAATTTAAATGAAAGAATGGTCTATATTCTATAACAAGGTCACAGAATTATGGCTAAAAACGTATGACAGAGTATAAGTTCGGAAGCGTGGTGAGAGACTGGCAGTACTTATATGTCATTTATGAAATAATAGCCGGCCGGAGTGGCCGCGCGGTTCTAGGTGATACAGTCGGGAACTGCGCGACCGCAACGGTCGCAGGTTCGAATCCTGCCTCGGGCATGGATGTGTGTGATGTCCTTGGGTTAGTTAGGTTTAAGTAGTTCTAAGTTCTAGGGGACTGATGACCTCATAAGGTAAGTCCCATAGAGCTCAGAACCATTTGAACCATTTTTTCTATAAAATAATAAATATGCCAAAAGGGCATTAGTCACAAAGCTATTTAAGATAAAGAAAACTGTGATGGCTAGCCACTAAAGGCTGCTCGTTACTTGCGTGGTGCAGGTTGCAAAACGGAGTAGTGCGCCCTTAATGGCTCACCATCACAGTTTCTCTTTGTTAAATATCTTTGTGACAAATGCTCTTCTGGCATATTTATTATCTTATAAAAAAAATGGTTCAAATGGTTCTGAGTACTATGGGACTTACCTTCTGAGGTCATCAGTCCCCTAGAACTTAGAACTATTTAAACCTAACTAACCCAAGGACATCACACACATCCATGCCTGAGGCAGGATTCGAACCTGCGACCGTTGCGGTCGCGCGGTGCCAGACTGTAGCCCCTAGACCCGCTCGGCCACTGCGGCCGACTTTTATTTTATAAATGACATAAGTACTGCCAGTCTCTCACCACGCTTCCGAACTTATACTCTGTCATACGTTTTTAGTCATAATTCTGTGACCATGTTATAGAATATAGACCATTCTTTGATTTAAATTCTGAGGAAGACACTCCTAGCAGTGTCGAAACCAGGCTAATTTGTTAAAAATAGTGACCGAGGGCTGGTTCTCTTTCAATTGTGAATGTAATATGTTCTACAAAGCCTTAAAACCCGTATATTCATTTGGAAATACCCTGTAGTAGGCTGGTGAATAAGTTCGTAGCGTTCTTCCTTAAGTTTAATAAGCACACCAGATATACATGAGAGAGACTTTAGTGATCAATAATACCTTCTCGTCCAATATTCACAACAGTATGCAAACGCTGGAGTAACTTGTCGAATCCGCAACTGCAGAAATCACGTGGCTTTCAGGCGAAGAAGTCGTCGTGTTCGGAGTGCATTTTCATCTATAAGTTCCTCGAAGGTTGTTCGATGGAGCGCCCAAAAGATTAACATCCGAGGGCGCAGCAACAGGCCAATAACGTGAGTGCGGAATAATTTCAAAAATGGTTAAAATTCCACTGTAATTCCCCACCGTTTTGCCTGCGTAGATACAGGGTGTTTCAAATTGAACATATCGGTTCAAATGGTTCTAAGCACTATGGGACGTAACATCTATGGTCATCAGTCCCCTAGAACTTAGAACTACTTAAACCTAACTAGCCTAAGGACATCGCAAACATCCATGCCAGAGGTAGAATTCGAACCTGCGGCCGTAGCGGTCACGCGGTTCCAGACTGAAGCGCCTAGAACCGCTCGGCCACACCAGCCGGCGCTGTTCACGAGCCAGTTGATGACGAGCAAGCAGATGTTCACTTCTGGCCACTCGCTGATTTCTATGATTTTGGCTCAGAGCCTGCAATACCCATCTATCTGATTCTTGAGCTTTCCCCATTGCGTGCAAATGTCGCACGACGGTGAAGTGATCACAGTTCACCATAGTTGCCAGTTCTGGAGTACACTGACGTAGATGTTGTTTATACAAGCTTCATGAAACAGCGAAGCTCTTTCTCAGCCTGGAGAGTCACTAATGTCAAAACGATCTTCGATAAAAACAGAAAATCATTTTATTCCAGTGCTCGGTCCAGCGGAATTATCCTCATAGACGGCGCATATGTTTCTGGCTGCCTTGAATGCTGTTACACATCTGTTGAAGCCAAAGAGGAGACTACGTCGGAAATGTTCCCGATTCCTGCACATGGCACTTCAGCCTTTAACTCCACTCATCATCACCAAATACAAAAGTGTTAGTATGTAAACTCAAATAGCAGCAGTGAACTACAAATAAAAAATGACCATAAGCAAAGTTATAGCAATGGGAATACCAACGTTATAAACAGAAACGCTACGAACTTATGAGCCAACCTAATATTAATTGAATAAATGACTGGAAATCTTCCAAAGGCGGCGAACTAACTACACTCCTGGAAATGGAAAAAAGAACACATTGACACCGGTGTGTCAGACCCACCATACTTGCTCCGGACACTGCGAGAGGGCTGTACAAGCAATGATCACACGCACGGCACAGCGGACACACCAGGAACCGCGGTGTTGGCCGTCGAATGGCGCTAGCTGCGCAGCATTTGTGCACCGCCGCCGTCAGTGTCAGCCAGTTTGCCGTGGCATACGGAGCTCCATCGCAGTCTTTAACACTGGTAGCATGCCGCGACAGCGTGGACGTGAACCGTATGTGCAGTTGACGGACTTTGAGCGAGGGCGTATAGTGGGCATGCGGGAGGCCGGGTGGACGTACCGCCGAATTGCTCAACACGTGGGGCGTGAGGTCTCCACAGTACATCGATGTTGTCGCCAGTGGTCGGCGGAAGGTGCACGTGCCCGTCGACCTGGGACCGGACCACAGCGACGCACGGATGCACGTCAAGACCGTAGGATCCTACGCAGTGCCGTAGGGAACCGCACCGCCACTTCCCAGCAAATTAGGGACACTGTTGCTCCTGGGGTATCGGCGAGGACCATTCGCAACCGTCTCCATGAAGCTGGGCTACGGTCCCGCACACCGTTAGGCTGTCTTCCGCTCACGCCCCAACATCGTGCAGCCCGCCTCCAGTGGTGTCGCGACAGGCGTGAATGGAGGGACGAATGGAGACGTGTCGTCTTCAGCGATGAGAGTCGCTTCTGCCTTGGTGCCAATGATGGTCGTATGCGTGTTTGGCGCCGTGCAGGTGAGCGCCACAATCAGGACTGCATACGACCGAGGCACACAGGGCCAACACCCGGCATCATAGTGTTGGGAGCGATCTCCTACACTGCCCGTACACCACTGGTGATCGTCGAGGGGACACTGAATAGTGCACGGTACATCCAAACCGTCATCGAACCCATCGTTCTACCATTCCTAGACCGGCAAGGGAACTTGCTGTTCCAACAGGACAATGCACGTCCGCATGTATCCCGTGCCACCCAACGTGCTCTAGAAGGTGTAAGTCAACTACCCTGGCCAGCAAGATCTCCGGATCTGTCCCCCATTGAGCATGTTTGGGACTGGATGAAGCGTCGTCTCACGCGGTCTGCACGTCCAGCACGAACGCTGGTCCAACTGAGGCGCCAGGTGGAAATGGCATGGCAAGCCGTTCCACAGGACTACATCCAGCATCTCTACGATCGTCTCCATGGGAGAATAGCAGCCTGCATTGCTGCGAAAGGTGGATATACACTGTACTAGTGCCGACATTGTGCATGCTCTGTTGCCTGTGTCTATGTGCCTGTGGTTCTGTCAGTGTGATCATGTGATGTATCTGACCCCAGGAATGTGTCAATAAAGTTTCCCCTTCCTGGGACAATGAATTCACGGTGTTCTTATTTCAATTTCCAGGAGTGTAAGTTCCGGACTCCGTGCATAAGACGTCCCCTCTCTTTGTGGACGTTTATCTCTTTAATTGTTGAATGATGATGACGTTTGGTTGGTGGGGCCCTCAACTGCGCGGTTATCAGCGCCCGTACAAATTCCCAGCCTTTCCTCAGTCCAATCTCGCCACATGAATGATGATCAAGTGATGAGGGCGACACAATCACCCTTTCATCTCGAGGCAGGTGGAAATCCCGGGAATCGAACCCGGGACCCCGCGCTCGGGCAGCGAGAACGCGACCGCGACACCACGGGCTGAGAACAATTGTCGAATGAGCGTGGTAAGATTCGCCGCAGGGATCCGCGCGGACCTCCGTCGCCGCGGCGCTCGCCTGTCGCCAGAGACGCAGACGCAGACTTCCTAACCGGCGTCGGCGCCTCCGCCGTGGCGAGAATTGCCCGCTAATGGCGGTATTCGCGGCCGGCCCGGCTAAGTATTATGTCAGCGGCGCCGAGCTGCTCCCGGCAGGCGCGTCTGAAGCTCTGCGGGCGAGTCACCCGCCGGCTCTGACGTCACCTGCAGCTTCCGCCACCACGCGGAAACATTTCTTTCCATTCGAACTCCCAAACACTACAACGCAAAAGAAAACATGATCGAAAAACGTTCGAAATATGCGTGATTCTCAAGTTTTACTGTATGAACAGCGAAAATGTAGTATTATCATCATCATCATCATCACTTAAGACTGATTATGCCTTTCAGCGTTCAGTCTGGAGCATAGCCCCCCTTATAAAATTCCTCCATGAACCCCTATAATGTAAGTCAAATTTTTTTCCCATCCATTAAGCTCACCGAGAATAGACTTCGCAAAGGCTTGAAATACGCGCAAATTTTGTTGTAAGTCGCCAACTGCTCCCATTCTGATTCTCTGGATGAATGAAGACTGGCGCAACTCCTGCATCGGTAGTTAACGTTGCCGCAAGACAAACACACAGCTTTTAAACGTAATACTTGACCAATGACGCCTCTCATATGGCCATTGTGAAACTACAGCACCCTCTATTCCCATTTGATATTGTCGATAACATTTAGCCGCGCGGGATTAGCCGAGCGGTCTTGGGCGCTCCAGTCATGGACTGTGCGACTGGTCCCGGCGGAGGTTCGAGTCCTCCCTCGGGCATGGGTGTGTGTGTGTTTCTCCTTAGGATAATTTAGGGTAAGTAGTATGTAAGCTTAGGGACTGATGACCTCAGCAGTTAAGTCCCATAAGATTTCACACCAATTTGAAAAAAATAGCATTTAAAATAACTCTTTTTTACTTCATATGTTTCTTTATACTTCAGCAATATACGGTGAAGCGCCAAAGAAACTGGTATAGGCATCCGTATTCAAATACAGAGATATGTAAACAGGCAAAAGACGGCACTGCGGTCGGCAACGGTTATATAACAAGTGTCTGAGGTAGTTGTTAGACCGCTTACTGCTCCTACAATGGTATCTTGATAAGTAAGTTTGAACGTGGTGTTAAAGTCGGTCCACGAGCTATGGGACACAGCATTTCCGAGTTTGTGATGATGTGGGGATTTTCCCGTTCGATCATTTCACGAGTAACCTGAATATCAGGAATTCGGGGAAAAAAAATGCCTCTGAGCCCTATGGGACTTAACAGCTGAGGTCATCAGTCCCCTGGACTTGGAACAACTTAAACCTAAGGACATCACACACATCCATGCCCGAGTTATGATTCGAACCTGTGACCGTAGCAGCAGCGCGGTTCCGGGCTGAAGCGCCTAGAACCGCTCGGCCACTGCGACCGGCTCAGGAATCCGGCAAAACATCAAATCTCCAACATGGCTGTGGCCGGAAAAAGACCCTTCAAGAAAGGGAGCAACGACGACTGAAGAGAATCGTTCAACGTGACAGAAGTGTAACCTTTCCGCAAGTTGCAGCAGATTTCAATCCTGGGCCACCAACAACTGTAAGCGTGCGAACCATTAAACGAAACATCGTTGGTATGGGCTTTCGGAGCCAAAGGCCCGCTCGTGTACCCTTGATGACTGCACGACACAAAGCTCTACGCCTCGCCAGGGCCCATCAACACCGACATTGGATTGTTGATGACTGGAAACACTTTGTCTGGTCGGACAAGTCTCGTTTCAGATTGTATCGAGAGGATGGACGTGTACGGGTATGGAGACAATCTTGAATCTGTTCCAGCTGGTGTAAGCCCTGTAATGTTTACAACATGTACTGAATACGCTGAAGAGCCAAAAAACTGGTACATCTGCCTAATATCGTGTAGGGCCTCCGCGAGCACGCAGAAGTACCGTAGCACGACGTGGCGTGTCTGAAGTAGTGCTGGAGAGTACTGACACCAGGAACCCTGCAGGGCTGTTCATAAAAACGTAAGACTACGAGGGGCTGGCGATCTCTTTTGAACAGCACCTGCAAGGCATCCGAGATACGCTCGATAATGTTCATGTCTGGGGAGTCTGGTGACCAGCGGAAGTGTTTAAATTCAGAAGAGGGTTCGTGGATCCAATCTGTAGCAATTCTGGACG
This sequence comes from Schistocerca serialis cubense, assembly GCF_023864345.2. Taxonomy (NCBI): domain Eukaryota; kingdom Metazoa; phylum Arthropoda; class Insecta; order Orthoptera; family Acrididae; genus Schistocerca; species Schistocerca serialis. The sequence goes on from NC_064648.1 coordinate 145,627,567, forward strand.
TGTCGGGTGGTGCATTGTCCTGCTGGAATTCCCATCGGAATGCACAGTGGACATGAACTGATGCATGTGATCAGACAGGATGCTCACGGGCACCTGTCACAGTCGTATCTAGACGTATCAGGGCTCCTATAACACCAAATTGCACACGTCCCATACCATTACAGGGCCTACACCAGCTTGAACAATTCCACAAAATGGTTCAAATGGCTCTGAGCACTATGGGACAACTGCTGAGATCATCAGTCCCCTAGAACTTAGAACTACTTAAACCTAACTAACCTAAGGACATCACACACATCCATGCCCGAGGTAGGATTCGAACCTGCGACCGTAGCGGTCGCTCGGTTCCAGACTGTAGCGCCAGAACCGCTCGGCCACCAGCGGCCGGCAACAATTCCACAGATTCATGAGGTTGTCTCCACACCCGTACACGTCCATCAGCTCGATACAATTTGAAAGGAGACTTGTCCGACCAGGCAACATGTTTCCAGTCATCAACATTCCAATGTCGGTGTTGACTGGCCCTAGCGACGCGTAAAGCGTTGTGTCGTGCAGTCATTAAGAGTACACGAGTGGGCCTTCGGCTGCGAAAGCCCATATCGCTGATGTTTCGTTGGATGGTTCGCATGTTTACTTATTGCACTTATTACACGTCCATCAGCTCGATACAATTTGAAAGGAGACTTGTCCGACCAGGCAACATGTTTCCAGTCATCAACATTCCAATGTCGGTGTTGACTGGCCCTAGCGACGCGTAAAGCGTTGTGTCGTGCAGTCATTAAGAGTACACGAGTGGGCCTTCGGCTGCGAAAGCCCATATCGCTGATGTTTCGTTGGATGGTTCGCATGTTTACTTATTGGTGACAAAAAAAAATGGTTCAAATTGCTCTGAGCACTATGGGACTCAACTGCTGTGGTCATCAGTCCCCTAGAACTTAGAACTACTTAAACCTAACTAACCTAAGGACATCACGCACATCTGTGCCCGAGGCAGGATTCGAACCTGCGACCGTAGCGGTCACGCGGTTCCGGACTGAGCGCCTAGAACCGCGAGACCACCGCGGCCGGCACTTATTGGTGACCCAGTATTGAAATCTTCTGAAATTTGAGGAAGGGTTACAGTTTTGTCAAGTTCAACGATTCTCTTCGGCCATCGTTGCTCCCTTTCTTGCAGGATCTTTTTTCCGGTCGCAGCGATGTCGGAGATTTGATGTTTTACCGGATTCGTGATACCCACGATACACTCGTGAAATGGTCGTACGTGAAAATCCCCACATCATCGCTACCTCGGAGATGCTGTGTCCCATAGCTCATGCACCGTCTATAACACCCAAGATTTAACATGCACTTGTAGCAGCAGTAACGGATCTAACAACTTTTTTTTTTCCTTTATTGTAATTTTAATCACCTATACAGGCACATTACGCTGCTCTTCAGCCTTAAGTGGAACAATAACATGACATAGAGGTGATACAGACAATACAAAAAACGGCGGGCAGAAAATGGAGATACAAAAAAACCATATACATGAAGCCGTTCACGTTGGACGATAAAAACACTAACACTTGTGGACACGGCGCACAAAACACGGAGAACGGCGATGGGACATGTGAACAGTGGAGTCGTAACTGCACGAAACACAAAACGAAGCACACACACGACATACTGATGTCGATGATCTCCGGCGCGCGAATGTTCAGTATGCGTGTGCAAGTCCGGGCACTTGCCAAGAGAGGAGGAGGAGGAAGGGGAGTGAGAGAGCGAGAGGGGAGAGCAGAGATGCCACGGGCAGGGGAGAAAGGGGGGAGGGAGGAAGGGGGAGGGGAAACCCGGGGGAAGAGGGGTGGAGGGGTGGAGGGAGGGGACGTGGGAAAAGGAAAGAGCAGGGAGGGAGGGTGCCCAAAGGAAAGGACACCGGAAGTGGGGGGTGGGGTAGGGTCAAAGTTGATAGGAGGGGTAGATGGAGGGGAGGAGGACATCATCAGGGAGGGGGAGGGTAAGGAGGGTGGAGAGATGGAGACCGGGTGGGACGTGCGAATACAGGCGCGGCAGCGGGTGGGGGTGGGAGAGGATCGGGGAGACGAGCGGGTGAGGAGGATCGAGTTTGCGGGAGGTGTACAGGATCCATATCCTTTCAAGGAAAAGGAGGAGGTGGGGGAAGGGGATGAGATTGTACAGGATCTGCGTGGGGGAGGGGAGACAGATGCATTAGGCGAGGCGGAGAGCATGACGTTCTAGGATTTGGAGGGATTTATAAAAGGTAGGGGGGGGCGGAGATCCAAGCCGGATGGGCATAACAAAGGATAGGGCGGATGAGGGACTTATAGGTGTGGAGGATGGTGGAGGGATCCAGACCCCACGTACGGCCAGAGAGGAGCTTGAGGAGACTGAGGCGGGAGCGTGCCTTGGCTTGGATTGTCCGGAGGTGGGGAGTCCAGGAGAGGCGACAGTCGAGGGTGACGCCAAGGTACTTACGGGTGGGAGTGAGGGCGATAGGACGGCCATAGATGGTGAGATAGAAATCAAGGAGGCGGAAGGAAGGGGTGGTTTTGCCTACAATGATCGCCTGGGTTTTGGAGGGATTGACCTTGAGCAACCACTGGTTGCACCAAGCGGTGAACCGGTCGAGATGGGATTGGAGAAGGTGTTGGGAGCGCTGCAGGCTGGGGGCGAGGGCAAAGAAGGCGGTGTCATCGGCAAACTGGAGAAGGTGGACGGGGGCGGACGGCGGCGGCATGTCCGCCGTGTACAAAAGGTACAGAAGGGGGGAGAGGACGGAGCCTTGGGGCACACCGGTAGAGGGGAAAAAGGTGTAGGAATCTGTGTTATGGATGGTGACATAGGAAGGACGGCGGGAGAGAAAGGAGCCGATCAGACGGACGTAGTTAATGGGAAGGGCGAAGGTTTGGAGCTTGAAGAGGAGACCGGAATGCCATACGCGGTCATATGCACGTTCGAGGTCCAGGGAGAGGAAGATTGCGGAGCGACGGGAATTAAACTGTTCGGAAAGGAGATGAGTGAGGTGAAGGAGAAGGTCGTCGGAAGAGAAGGACGGCCGAAAGCCACACTGGGTGACGGGAAGGAGGCGGTGCTGGCGGAGATGCTGGTGGATGCGTCGGGTGAGGATAGATTCCAGGACCTTGCTGAAGACCGAGGTAAGGCTGATGGGACGGTAGGAGGAGACGGCGGACGGCGGTTTGCCAGGTTTAAGGAACATGAGGATACAGGAGGTTTTCCACAGGTCGGGGTAGTAACCGGTGGACAGGACTACATTGTAGAGCCTGGCCAGGGTGGAGAGGAAAGAGACAGGAGCTTCACGAAGGTGACGGTAGGTGACACGATCGTGACCAGGAGCGGTGTTGCGTTTTGTGCGGAGTGTAGCAATGAGATCCTGTGTAGTGATAGGGCATTGAGTTCCGTGTGTGCAATGTTGTCCAAGTACTGGAAACCAGGAGCGAGGGGAGGGACGGAGGTGTCAGTTCGATCACGGACATCCGGGAAGAGGGAGTAATCGAACTGGGGATCATCGGGGATGGAAAATGGAGAGGTAGGAGGCAAAGTGATTGGCCTTACTAAGGGAGTCAGGGAAGGGGTGATCATCATGGAGAAGAGGATAATAGGGGGAGGGTTTAGTTCCGGTAAGGCGACGGAAGGCCGACCACAACTTGGACGAGTTGGTTGGTCTAACAACTTCGCCAGACACTTGTTATATAGGCGTTGCCGGCCGCATCCTCGTATTGTGCCTGTTTACATATCTCTGTACTTGAATACACATGCCAATACCAGTTTCTTTGTCGCTTCAGCACATATTGCTGAAGTGTAAAGAAAGACTTGAAGCAAAAAAGAGTCATTATTTTAAATGTTATCGACAATATCAAGTGCGAATAGAGGATGCTACAGGTCCACAGTGGCTGTATGCGAGCCATCATTGGTGAAGTATTACGTTTAAAAGCTGTGTGTTTGTCGTGAGGCAACGTTAACTACCGGTGCATGAGTTACGCAGTCTTCGTTCATCCAGGAAATCAGAATGGGAGCACTTGGCGACTTACAACAAAATTTGCGCGTATTTCAAGCCTTTGCGAAGTCTTTTAAATAAATAAATGTGTGTGAAATCTTATTGGACTTAAATGCTAAGGTCATCAGTCCCTAAGCTTACACACTACTGAACCTAAACTATCCTAAGGACAAACACACACACCCATGCCCGAGGGAGGACTCGAACCTCCGCCGGGACCAGCCGCACAGTCCATGACTGCAGCGCCTAGACCGCTCGGCTAATCCCGTGCGGCGCTAAGTCTTTTCTTGGTGAATTTAATGAAAGGGAAAAACAATATGACTTACTACATTTTCGCTGTTCATGCAGTAAAACGTAAGGATCAAGCATATTTCAAACGCTACTTTTGAATACATTGTGGGAGTGAACAGTGATCGAAGTGTTACAAATACTTACTATCAAAAACAGTCCTGATCACAATTTATTTGTTACGGTAACCGGTTTCGACTACTACTGTAGTCATCTTCAGACCGTAAGGACCTCCTTCTGCTGGAGAATCAGGCCTTGAGAGGGCAACCCATGTGCTGTCAAAACTAAGTTCATTTATCCTACATGTTTAAATATTTTTAACGCTTTTTAATTGACTGTTGTTGTTGTTGTGGTCTTCAGTCCTGAGACTGGTTTGATGCAGCTCTCCATGCTACTCTATCCTGTGCAAGCTTCTTCATCTCCCAGTACCTACTGCAACCTACATCCTTCTGAATCTGCTTAGTGTATTCATTTCTTGGTCTAGCTCTACGATTTTTACCCTTCCCGCTGCCCTCCAATGCTAAATTTGTGATCCCTTGATGCCTCAAAACATGTCCTACCAACCGATCCCTTCTTCTAGTCAAGTTGTGCCACAAACTTCTCTTCTCCCCAATCCTATTCAATACCTCCTCATTAGTTACGTGATCTACCCACCTTATCTTCAGCATTCTTCTGTAGCACCACATTTCGAAAGCTTCTATTCTCTTCTTGTCCAAACTATTTATCGTCCATGTTTCACTTCCATACATGGCTACACTCTATACAAATACTTTCAGAAACGACTTTCTGACACTTAAATCTATACTCGATGTTAACAAATTTCTGTTCTTCAGAAACGATTTCCTTGCCATTGCCAGTCTACATTTTATATCCTCTCTACTTCGACCATCATCAGTTATTTTGCTCCGTAAATAGCAAAACTCCTTTACTACTTTAAGTGTCTCATTTCCTAATCTAATTCCCTCAGCATCACCCGATTTAATTTGACTACATTCCATTATCCTTGTTTTGCTTTTGTTGATGTTCATCTTATATCCTCCTTTCAAGACACCATCCATTCCGTTCAACTGCTCTTCCAAGTTCTTTGTTGTCTCTGACAGAATTACAATGTCATCGGCGAACCTCAAAGTTTTTACTTCTTCTCCATGAATTTTAATACCTACTCCGAATTTTTCTTTTGTTTCCTTTACTGCTTGCTCAATATACAGATTGAATAACATCGGGGTCAGGCTACAACCCTGTCTCACTCCCTTCCCAATCGCTGCTTCCCTTTGATGCCCCTCGACTCTTATAACTGCCATCTGGTTTCTGTACAAATTGTAAATAGCCTTTCGCTCCCTGTATTTTACCCCTGCCACCTACAGAATTTGAAAGAGAGTATTCCAGTTAACATTGTCAAAAGCTTTCTCTAAGTCTACAAATGCTAGAAACGTAGGTTTGCCTTTTCTTAATCTTTCTTCTAAGATAAGTCGTAAGGTTAGTATTGCCTCACGTGTTCCAATATTTCTACGGAATCCAAACTGATCTTCCCCGAGGTCCGCTTCTACCAGTTTTTCCATTCGTCTGTAAAGAATTCGCGTTAGTGTTTTGCAGCTGTGACTTATTAAACTGATAGTTCGGTAATTTTCACATCTGTCAACACCTGCTTTCTTTGGGATTGGAATTATTATATTCTTCTTGAAGTCTGAGGGTATTTCACCTGTCTCATACATCTTGCTCACCAGATGGTAGAGTTTCGTCATGACTGGCTCTCCCAAGGCCGTCAGTAGTTCTAATGGAATGTTGTCTATTCCCGGGGCCTTGTTTCGACTCAGGTCTTTCAGTGCTCTGTCAAACTCTTCACGCAGTATCTTCTCTCCCATTTCGTCTTCATCTACATCCTCTTCCATTTCCATAATATTGTCCTCAAGTACATCGCCCTTGTATTAATTGACTATAGCTGTTAAATATGCTTAGTGTGTGTTTATTTTCCTTTCTTGACAATGTTCTTTCAACTAAGATATTTTACATTGTTATCCGACCTATAACGCATTAAAAAAATTTACTATCGAATATTTACTATCAAAAATAGTCCTGATCACAATTTATATATTACGGTGACCGGTTTCCGTTTTTGATAGTCAATATTTCAAACGTTTTTCGGTCATGTTTTGTTTTGCATTGTAGTGGTTGTATGGATTGGCTCTTGGATTCTGTAAACCAGTGATACGACATATTAGTCCTACTTTGTACGCGTCCCTCACATTAGAGCAGTATTCCAGGATGGGTCACATACTCCGTAACCCAACTTATGGTGCGTGGCGGAGGGTAGTTCTGGTTTCACTAAGTGATGCTCCCTTGCCTGTTCCAATCGCGAATGGCGCCTGGGAAGAATGGATGTCGGCGAGCCTCCGTATTGGCTCCAATTTCTCGAATTTTCTCGTCTTGGTCATTTCTCGAAATGTATGTGAGAGGAAGTCGAATGTTTTCCGGATCTTCCCGGAAACTACTGTCTGAAAATTTCGGTAGTAAGCCTTTCGTGATTCGGAGAAAATGGTTCAAATGGCTCTGAGCTCTGTGGGACTTAACATCTAAGGTTATCAGTCCCCTAGAACTAGTTGAACCTAACTAACATAAGGACATCACACACATTCATGCCCGAGGCAGGATTCGAACCTGCGACCGTAGCGGTCGCGCGGTTCCAGACTGAAGCGCCTAGAACCGCTCGGTCACATCGGCCGGCGCGTGATTCACAACGCCACTTTTGTACCGTCTGCCACTGGAGTTTGTTGATCATCTCTGTAACGCTCTCGCACCGACCAAACGATCCCATGACGAAACGCAGCGCTCTTCGTTGGCTCTTATCTGTCTCTTTTATCAGTCCTGCCTGGTAAGACTCCCATATTCAAAAACAATACTCAGGAATCGGTCCAACAAGTGCCTTGTAAGCCACTTCTATGGTGGGTGAGTTACAGTTTCACAAGATTCTTCCAGCGAATCTCAGCCTGACTTTTCCTATTATTTATGTCGTCATTCCTCTTAAGGTCGCTCTGCGTAGTTACTCCTAGATATTTTACGATTGATACTGTCATCAGCCGCGCGGGGTAGCCGCGCGGTCTCAGGTGTTTGTCACGGTTCGCGCGGCTGCCTCCATCGGAGGTTCGAGTCCTTCCTCGGGCATTGCTGTGTGTGTTGTCCCGCGTAAATTAGTTCAAGTTAGATTAAGTAGTAGGTACCGATGACCTCAGTAGTTTGGTCCCACAGAACTTACCACAAATTTCTAATTTTACTGCCATCAACAGTATTGGTAGTGGATTTTGTTTTCTACGTACACGCAGTATGTTACATTTGTTGACGTTCAGGGTCAACTGCCGGAGCGTGCACACTTCATCAGCCCTCCGTACATCATTCTGCAAATCGATACTCTGTTACGGCGTTGCTACTTCATTATAGGCAACCGCGTCATCCGCCAACAGTCTTAAAGAGCTTCCGACGCTTTTACTAGATCATCTATGTAGACTGTAAACAGTTACGGTCCTGACATACATCCTTGGGCTCCAAATGGTTCAAATGGCTCTAAGCACTATGGAACTTAATATCTGAGGTCATCAGTCCCCTAGACTTAGAACTACTTAAACCTAACTAAAGGACATCACACACATCCATGCCCGAGGCAGGATTCGAACCTGCGACTGTAGCGGTCGCACGGTTCCAGACTGAAGCGCCTAGAACCGCTCGGCCACAACGGCCGGCTCACATCCTTGGCATACTCCAGAAATTACCTTGACATCAGTCGATTACGTTCTGTTAAGAGGGACGTGTTTAGTTCTGTCTGCAAGAAAGTCTTGAATGCAGTCGCACATTTGATGCGTTACTCGGTAATCTCGCCTTTTTTTTTCACTAAACGGCAGTGCGGGACGGTGTGAGATACCTTCCCCAAAGTTAAGAAACACGGCATGAACCCGAGCTCCATCGTCTGCAGCAGTGTGGATCTCAAGGCGAAACAGAGCGAGCGGAATTTCGCAAGATCCCTGTTTGCAGAATCCGTGGAAAATGTTTGGAAAATTGTAGTAAGTTTCTAAGGGACCAAACTGCTGAGGTCGCCGGTCTCTAGGCTTACACACTACTTAATCAAACTTATGCTAACTTACGCTAAGGACAACACACACACCCATGCCTGAGGGAGGCCGCGAAACCGTGGAAGGCGCAGAACACTTGTTGACTGCTATAGACGATATTTTAATTCTCCAAAAACGTCATAATTCTTGAGCGTAAAACATGTTCCATAATTCTACAAAGACGTTAACTACACTATCCAACGGCATAATTCCGTGCATCTTTCATACGACCCTTCTTGAAAACGACCTGCGCTGTTTTCCAGTAGCTAGGTACTCTTCCTTGCTGCAGCGATCTGCGATAAACTGCTGCTGGAAAGCAAGTTCCTCTGCATAATCTTTGTAGAGTTTTATTTCATCTTATCTTATCCCATCTGGTTTATCTCATCCTATCTTATCTGCTCCTGATGCCTTTCCACTACTACGCAACTGTAATTGCTTTTCTATTCCGCTATCGATTATCTTAATACCTGCCACTTGGACGTTCGTACGACGACTGGAAGGAGGAACCGTGTTACAATCTTCCGCCGTGAAACATTTTAGGGAGACCGAATTCAATATTTTGGCCTTCTTTCTGTAAGCTTCCGTTCGCCTGTATGGTCACTCAGTAACTGAATAGGTGATTTCGAGTCGCTTACTGATTTTTCGTAAGACGAAAACCTCTAAGTGTTTTATCCAAAACGGTTGCCAAAATTTTACTTTCAAAATCATCAAACGCTTCTCTTATTTCTCTCTTTACACTCATTTTCGCTTCGTTCATCTTTTGCTTGTCAGCTATGTTTCAGCTTCTCTTGAATTTGGTGTGAGGGTCTGTTTACGAAGCCGTTTTCCAACACGGCTGTTAAGACACGGTGTGTCTTTCCCAACCCCTATTACCTTGCTCGGACTATACTTGTCTGCGGCATACTGAACGATGCTTTTGAATTTTTCCCATTCCTGCTCCACATCTTCGTCCGCATCTCTACTCAGATACACGGCAATTTGTATTCTGTCACTCTTGCTAAGCAGAAATATCTTCCTACCTTTCTTAACATTCTTTGTACAACCCGTGGTCGTAGTTACGATCACTACCTCTCTCTACGTTAACTGAGTCGGTAATTTCAGGTCTGTTTGTTGCTGTTGTTGTTGTTGTTGTTGTTGTTGTTGTTGTGGTGGTGGTGGTCTTCAGTCCAGAGACTAGTTTGATGTAGCTCTCTCCATGCTACTCTATCCTGTGAGGGCTTCTTATCTCTCAGTACCTACTGCAACCTACATCCTTCTGAATGTGCTTAGTGTATTCATCTCTTGGTCTCCCTCTACGATTTTTACCTATGTTGTTAGGGCGTTCAAAACGTTACCTTCTTGAGTTGGTTGTCTAATTGTCTGCTCGATGTAATTTTGGGACAAGACATGCAGAATTACACGAATCCTTGTCTCTAACAGCAGTTTTAATAACATGACTCTTTCATCTTTGCCCTCTTACGACGACACGATCAGGAAAGTTACTAACGGCATTCTGAAAGCGTATTGAGAACGAACCACTCTCATTGGTCTGTGGTCGTCTTTAAATACCCAAACAGTCAAGCGCTGCTCCGTTCTTGACTCCTGAGAACACATCCAGGTTTGGTCTCTTGTTGCTGTATGACGTACGCGGATTGCACCTTTACTAGATCGAATTTTCTTGAGAATTTCCTCGAGCTACGTTTACTTCTACACGATTTCCCTGGAGTGTTATGCAGAGAAGTCGTACAAACACTTCTAGATTATTTCTCTACCGCTCAACTCTCGAATAATACAGGGGAGAACGAGCACCTAAATCATTACGTGCGTGCTGTGACTTCTCTTATTTCAATACGACGCTCGTTTGTCCTCCGCACTCGTCGGAGAGAGTTGGTGACAGAGATTTCTTGAAAAGATCTCGCCGCAACAAAACTCGCCTTGTTTTAGTGACTGCCACACCAATTCGCGTATCGTGACAGGCTGTTCCCAATTTCACGCTTGTACAAAACATTTGTGTGTAGAATGCAAGAGCTGACAGGTGCTAGAATTATCGCACAATCAGCTTAACAGATCGTGCATCTAAGTTGCTGACAAGAATAATATACAGAAGAATGGAAAAGAAAATTGAAACTGTGTTACATGATGATCAGTTTGGCTTTAGCAAAGGTAAAGGCACGAGAGAGGCAATTCTGAAATTGCGGTTGATAATGGAAGCAAGACTAAAGAAAAATCAAGACACGTTCATAGGATTTGTCGACTTGGAAAGGGCGTTCGACAATGTAAAATGGCGCAAGATGTTCGAAATTCTGAGAAAAATAGGGGTGAGCTACAGGGAGAGGCGAGTAATATACAATATGTACCAGAGCCAAGAGGGAATGAAAAGAGTGGACGACCAAGAACGAAGTGCTCGGATTAAAAAGGGTGTAAAACAAGGATGTAACCTTTCGCCTCTGCTGTTCAATCTGTACATCGAAGAAGCAATGATGGAAATAAAAGAAAGGTTCAGGAAGGAAATTAAAATTCAAGGTGGAAAGGTATCAATGACACGATTCGCTGAATACATTGCTATCCTGTGTGAATATGAAGAAGAATTACATGATCTGCTGAGTGGAATGAACCGTGTAATGAGTACAGAATATGAATTGGGAGTAAATTGAAGAAAGACGAAAGTAATGAGAACAGCGAGAAACTTAACATCAGGATTGATGGTCAAGTAGTAGATCAAGTTAAGGAATTCTACTACAGAGGCAGCAAAATAATGATGGACGGAGCAAGGAGGACATCAAAAGCAAGCAATGGCAAAAAGGGCATTCGTGACCAAGAGAAGTCTACCAGTGTTAGATATAGGCCTTAATTTGAGGAAGAAATTTTTTAAGAATATACGGTTGGAGCGCACAACTGTATGGTAGTGAAACAGGGACTGAGGGAAAACCGAAACAGAAGAGAATCAAAGCATTTGAGATGTGGTGCTGGAGGCGAATGTTGAAAATTATGTAGACTGATAAGGTAAGGAATGAGGAGGTTCAGCGCAGTATCGGAGAGGAAAGGGGTGCATGGAAAACAAAAAAAAAAGGATATGTGAAAAATTAGCTGCCACTCTTTGAACATTTTCGGCGTCGTCCGTCAGTTCTATCTGGTGAGGATCCCACAACGCGGAGCAATACTCTAGAAGAGGTCGGACAAACGTAATCTAGACAGTGTCTTTAATGTATTTATTGCATCTTCTAACTGTTCTGCCAATAAAGCGCAGTGTTTGGTTGTTTGGTTCGCCTTCCACACAAGCGAGCTCGGGTGGCCGTGCACGTTAAAGCACCGCTTCCGGGACGGGGAGGCGCGCCGATCACGGTTCGAATCCTCGCGGCGGGAGTAAATCTCTCGTGACGGCGAAGCCACGATTGTGGCCTTGACCTGTCCGACGTCCACATAAACAAATGCGAGAGAGAGAGAGAGGGAGAGTGAGAGATTGGATGGAATTAACATCATCGGCCTTTGTGCTTCTCAATAGCATTGTGGCCCGATCATTCGAGTCATCGGACAGTGGCAATTGTTCTGATACTTTACCACATGCAACGCACTTGGCGGTTTGCGGTGTAATTTTCCTTTAATACACACTTGACAATTACCAAAAACATCGAAACCCTTTTAGCTCCAGTGGAATAAAGGAGTTTTATGCATACAGTTTGTCTTACTTTTCCAGAATGTGTTTCAGGAATTTTACCAGTATACCGCAAGCTGTTGAAACAACCGAACTGCCACGTACGAAACAGCTTCATATTACTGACCACTTGACAAATGAGTTATTGTGTTTGACGTTAAGAACCTGGAATCTGATTTCGCAGGACAGAGCGGACCAGGTTATGGTTGTGGAGGGGGGCGCAATCAGTTACTGTTAATTGCTCAAAACACACAAACTTTTATTTTCCTAACAACCACTTAATTACACATTGCCTTAAAAGAATATACGCGGCTGAAGGCCTTACTTAAAAACAATTTCACGCAAATACTCGGCTGAAGGCCACACACAAGACATTGAACAACTCAGGGCTTAGACCTGGATAACAAGAATTTCAGATAGAACAAACTTTCAAAATTTTAGTTATTAAACGAATCAATGTTCAAATAATTTAAGTCAGCTGAAGGCCTTATTTTAAAATTAAAACAAACTACTTCAATAAAATTCTTCAGGGTATCAGACCGCATCGTCATAATTTAACGTAAGGCCCTGATGAAGGCTAGCTGCAACGCTGGCCGAAACGTTGGCGCATTTTAAAATTATGACGATGCGGTCTGATACCCTGAAGAATTTTATTGAAGAAGACAACGGCCGCGGAAGCCTACGCTTACATAAAACAAACTAAATAAATAGATGGCTGAAGGCCTCGCACAGTGCATAAGGCTAAAATGAAACTCACAATCTAAAACCAACGGAACAGTGGTGTTCAGAAGTGTTCAAAGGGTCAGCCTGAGGTGGTAGCTCTAATATAAGGTGAGATGAGACAGACAGCCAAAAGTAAGGTTAAACAATCGGATGGCAACCCGACCCAGGGACAGCTGAAGGACCGACCAACGACCTAATCTCCATTCTGGAAACATCCCCCAGGCTGTGGCTAAGCCATGTCTCCGCAATATCCTTTCTTCCAGGAATACTAGTTCTGCAAGGTTCGCAGGAGAGCTTCTGTAAAGTTTGGAAGGTAGGAGGCGAGGTACTGGCAGAAGTAAAGCTGTGAGGATGGGGCGTGAGTCGTGCTTCGGTAGCTCAGATGGTAGAGCATTTGCCCGCGAAAGGCAAAGGTCCCGAGTTCGAGTCTCGGTCGGGCACACAGTTTTAATCTGCCAGGAAGTTTGAACAACCTCATCTAGTCCCTTCCGCACGACCGATGGTACGACAACCGAAAATATCAGCTGAGGACAAAGATACCAGCATCACTACGTCTTCAAAATTGGTTCCTTCTCTAGATCCTCGCACAAACGAAAAAATGGCTGACATCGAAATAAGTGTCCAAGGAATAGAAAAGCAACTGGAATCACTCAACAGCGGAAAGTCCACTGGACCTGACGGGATACCAATTTGATTCTACACAGAGTACGCGAAAGAACTTGCCCTTCTTCTAACAGCCGTGTACCGCAAGTCTCTAGAGCAACGGACGGTTCCAAATGATTGCAAAAGAGCACAGGTAGTCCCAGTCTTCAAGAAGGGTCGTCGAGCAGATGCGCAAAACTATTGACCTATATCTATGACGTCGATCTGTTGTAGAATTTTAGAACATGTTTTCTGCTCGAGTATCATGTCGTTTTTGGAAACCCAGAATCTACTAAGTAGGAATCAACATGGATTCCGGAAACAGCGATCGTGTGAGACCCAACTCGCTTTATTTGTTCATGAGACCCAGAAAATATTAGATACAGGCTCCCAGGTAGATGCTATTTTTCTTGACTTCCGGAAGGCGTTCGATACAGTTCCGCACTGCCGCCTGATAAATAAAGTAAGAGCTTACGGAATATCAGACCAGCTGCGTGGCTGGATTGAAGATTCTTCAGCAAACAGAACACAGCATGTTGTTATCAATGGAGAGACGTCTACAGACGTTAAAGTAACCTCTGGCGTGCCACAGGGGAGTGTTATGGGACCATTGCTTTTCACATTACATATAAATGACCTAGTAGATAGTGTCGGAAGTTCCATGCGGCTTTTCGCGGATGATGCTGTAGTATACAGAGAAGTTGCAGCATTAGAAAATTGTAGCGAAATGCAGGAAGATCTGCAGCGGATAGGCACTTGGTGCAGGGAGTGGCAACTGTCCCTTAACATAGACAAATGTAATGTATTGCGAATACACAGAAAGAAGGATCCTTTATTGTATGATTATATGATAGCGGAACAAACACTGGTAGCAGTTACTTCTGTAAAATATCTGGGAGTATGCGTAAGGAACGATTTGAAGTGCAATGATCATATAAAATTAATTGTTGGTAAGGCGGGTACCAGGTTGAGATTCATTGGGAGAGTCCTTAGAAAATGTAGTCCATCAACAAAGGAGGTGGCTTACAAAACACTCGTTCGACCTATACTTGAGTATTGCTCATCAGTGTGGGATCCGTACCAGATCGGGTTGACGGAGGAGGTAGAGAAGATCCAAAGAAGAGCGGCGCGTTTCGTCACACTGTTATTTGGTAAGCGTGATAGCGTTACGGAGATGTTTAGCAAACTCGAGTGGCAGACTCTGCAAGAGAGGCGCTCTGCATCGCGGTGTAGCTTGCTGTCCAGGTTTCGAGAGGGTGCGTTTCTGGATGAGGTATCGAATATATTGCGTCCCCCTACTTATACCTCTCTAGGAGATCACGAATGTAAAATTAGAGAGATTAGAGCGCGCACGGAGGCTTTCAGACAGCCGTTCTTCCCGCGAACCATACGCGACTGGAACAGGAAAGGGAGGTAATGACAGTGGCACGTAAAGTGCCCTCCGCCACACACCGTTGGGTGGCTTGCGGAGTATAAATGTAGATGTAGATGTAGATGTAGGTGTCTAAAAACAGCCAAGGCACAGTAACCACTCTTAATAAAAAAATATTAACAAACAACTGAAAGGCAGTTGAGCTACACGCCGTGCCGGAAAGAATCAATACGGCGAGGAAAAACACACCGCTGGGAAACTACGCTAACGACCAGGGCAGGTAACTGATGCGTTATCGGCCACAAGGCAGAAAAGACCGCTGGTGCACTTCACTGATGAGTAGCAACCGATTAGTAGTTAAAGACCATACAGGAAGAGGGCTGCAAAATTTCGCCGACTCCAACACACGATACGTTCCTGCTAGCCAGAACAGCCCAGGAAGCAACAACCGACCAGCAGTTGAGGTTTCATAACAGGCTAACTGATCACTCAACTTCAGTGTCCAGGTTCGCTGGGCAACAAACTTTGTCGCTCTCGCAGCTGGCGCCTCACAATCCGACCGCGCGTCCACACCGCCAGCGGTCCCGGCCTGACCTCGCACCGCAGGGACTTCCTCGCTGCTCCGTCCCAACTGACCGAGTCCGCAGCTCGTGGTCGTGCGGTAGCGTTCTCGCTTCCCACGCCCGCGTTCCCGGGTTCGATTCCCGGCGGGGTCAGGGATTTTCTCTGCCCCGTGATGACTGGGTGTTGTGTGCTGTCCTGAGGTTAGTTAGGTTTAAGTAGTTCTAAGTTCTAGGGGACTGATGACCTCAGATGTTAAGTCCCATAGTGCTCAGAGCCATTTGAACCATTTTTGAACCAACTGACCGACTCCGTCCGGCTCGCAGACAGCTCAAACACACAAGCTACACACGACTCTGCGAAACACTTCCACAAATAGCTCGAACAGTACTAAATGCAGTCACTGTGCAACAACTAGGAGGAATCACAAGTCGAATACACACACAGAACCCAGAAGCGGTCGGCGACCAAATACACGTCGTCCGATGGGACGACTGACCGAACGACTATCCAAGGTCTGAAGTCGTGTGTGCCGCCAACGCTCGGCCGAGTCGTGGCTGTCCGGACCTCACTGCTGCTCCATTCGCTACTGAACCCCGGACACACGACGACCTGGAAATACTAGCGGTCTCTCCAAAGATAGTACGACAGTGGTCTTATCGATAAGCGCTGCTGCTGCCACTCACGGACAGGCAAGCCAGCAACTTGTGACGCCAGTAAATCGAATAAGAAACGAGACGGGAGTACCGCCAAGACAAGATAACGGCACGAACACGAGCCGCACGAGGCTCAACTACAATCACGGTTGGTGTGTGTTCAGGATACTGTGACCAGTGTGACCCACGTGAATGATATCCTGCGACCTGTAGCCATACCCTTTCTGCACAACACTCCAGACGCCATTTTTCAGCAAGATAATGCACGACCACTTGTTACTGCACGAGCACGTGCCTTCCTCGTGTCACAGGATGTCAGACTTTTGCCAACGAAAGTTGTCGCCAATCGAAAATGTGTGGGATATGGCGAAGCGACGGGTGCAGCGCTGTGACTCAATGCCAACCACCACAGAAGAACTTCGGAACCAGGTGAATGTAGCATGGATGGCTGTACCACAGGACACTATTCGCGCCTCATATAACGTGTCGATGCCATCACGTATGGAACAAATATATCCAAAGACAATTTACAGCCACAAAAAATAGAATTTACATTTTAATCGCCTCTTTAAAGTAAATCTTTTTTTCTGTAATTGTAAATTATTTTTGGATACACTGTACCATGGGCTGCTGTGCAGTCAGTTTAATGTCTTCATTTACTACTGTACTTTAAACGTAAATGTAAATACTATAGTATAGGCAGTTTAATCATTACAGTGAAAGGGTACAGTACCGCCCGACATTGAAAATAGGTACAACATACTTCATTATTTTTGTCAGAACAACACATTTTTTTGTAAAATAACTCAATTTCAATTAATACAGCGAAGCCAGATACCAGTGTGGGAAAGAATGACAATTTATTTATTTAATTGATCACATGTGCACTCCCACAAAATAAATCCCTACATCCAGTTTGGTGAGATCTGTGAAATGAATGAATGTATGGTCGTCTGCTAACTGCTGATAGTGAATGTGAATAGATGATCATCTTTGAGGCGATCCTTTGGCCACCTTTGATGGGACCAAAGAGATGAAATTTACCTGAGCTTTGAGCGCCTGAAATGTGGCTGACCAATACGGTAGCAAGGTGCTCCCCCACTTCAGCAGAGGTGCGAGAGGACCTGAAGAACGGCCATGTTTCAGCACTCTGCCGCTGGATCTTGTGCTGTTAAGACCTGTCTTAGTTGTGCTCCGTAAAGACAAAAGAGTGGAGACATGGTATGCATGTGGAATATTTAAGAGTAGTTTGAAATAATAATTTCTCTATTTCAGGAACTTTTGTGGGCAGAATTAAATGTCAGGCAGGTAATATTAATGGGATCGTAGTAATCATCGGAAGTGACCAACTGTCACAATGAAACCACGTGTAGCAATAAGTTGAAATACTTCCGTGTGCTTAAGTTAAGTTGAATTACTAGCGTGTGTACAATAAGTTGAAATATTTAAGAAATAGCGTGTGTACCATAAGTTGAAATATTTAAGAAATGGCGTGTGCAGGACTTGAAATTAGAGACGAGTACTTCCACGTGGTGAGTACTGTGTGAGTCTCAATCCGTGTATGAGACAAAAGATAAAGAGAAGTACTCGTCCATGGTATCAGTTGAGGACTCGCGTGTGTGATGAATAGGTTCTTAATATTACTTTGCGTGATATGATTCCGTGTGACGCTAGATTCAAACTCTGAGAGAGAACCAAGGTGAGTCGGCTGTCTATCCAGCAACGCCACTTGGCTTGCATTGCACAGGAAGACGTGCATATATCTTCAGGGTTCATAGTAGGAAAGTAGATACAAAGTGGGGCAGTGTCGTGTGAAACTGGGATAAATACTAATTGAAGTGGGAAAGCTGAAAGTGATTGTGTTGTGACTATTTATTGTGTTGTATTCCATGTTATAGTGTGGTGTATGTCATGTAATTTGGGTATGTGTGGTTTGGATGGGAGAGTAGCAAGGTAGTTTCAAAAGATTAGTGGGTTATGCTTGTTCCTTCTGTACCGCTCGATCTGGAGGAAAGTTTTGTGATGATGATTGTGAGAGTCGAAGTGTGAGGTATAATAAAAGATCCACCATCCTATCCAGAAAGTGCACTGTAGCGGTTAAAAATAATTAAGAGACCATAAGGTAGAGAATCACCAATGTTAAGCCATGCCCACTGGGCGGAATGTCTCATGTGTTATTATTGTAGGTTATAGAATTTGTGTGTTTAGGTTATAGAATTTATCGGAGTAAATAAGTTAGTGAAAAGAAAAAGATTGGTGGACTTTTCCTTCGAATTGTGTGTTGTCATGATGTCCCGAATTTATAATGTGTGTGCCATTCATATTCAGTGCGGTGGCCACGTGTTGATAAGAGCCGTTAAATAAAAGACAAAAAGAAAATGTGGTATTGCCAGTGTGTAGTGAACAGAGTTCTGTAAATTACTGATAGTCAGATATGCCTTTCCGTTGCGTATTAATCATATAGGAGGATAACTTTTAACTTAATTGTGAGTACTAGAGTTCATGTTACTCGATAAATAAGAATGAATCCACTCGCTTGGCAGACCACTCATCTTGCAGGCCTGACTGCTTGATGCCACAGTATGAGCAAGGCATGTGGGTGCCTCTCAACAGGTGTCAGCCAGCTTTAAACGCAATCTGTAAAGCTTTCAGCCAAACGTAAGTCACCATATTGGAAACAGAATATGTACTTTACGGAACGTCAATGTAAGTTTTGTGTATTATCTCAATTTGTATGTTTTGCAGTGTATATTCTGATGGTGCTCTTGTTCATTTGAAGAGCGAAACCAATAAATAAAAAGTAGAAAGTACGATTTGTGGCTGTTTTCAAAAACCTATTTTTAACAGTCGCTCGCCTTAAAGGCAACGCCTGCTCCTCCTAAGCCTAGGTTTGATTAAATAAGTTTGATACAGGAAAATGTGTACCTTTGCGTAAATCATAAAACGTTAAGAATATTGAGCACGAACGGTCAGTTAAACATAATCTCTGGCAACTAGAACAAGACAGAAGAAAGCGTGCCTGGCGCGAGGTACTGCATCGACTGCATAACATGGGATCAGCTGTTTAAAGCGAATAAAAGTTTGAGATTTCAAATCTTTCGCGGACCATATTTCAGCTCTTGCGGATCACCGCCAGGGAAACGATGTATTAAGGAATGACATTTTCACTCTGCAGTGGAGTGTGCGCTGATATGAAACTTACTGGCAGATTAAAACTGTGTGCAGGACCGAGACTCAAACTCGGGACCTTTGCCATTCGCGGGGAAGTGCTCTACCATCTGAGCTACCCAACCACGAGTCACGACCCGTCCTCACAGCTTCAATTCAGCCAGGACCTCGTCTCTTACCTTCCAAACTTCACAGGAGCTGCGAACCTTGCAGAACTAACACCCCTGGAAGAAAGGATATTGCGGAGACATGGCTTGCCCGCGAAAGGCGAAGGCCCCGAGTTCGAGTCTCGGTTCGGCACACAGTATTAATCTGTTAGGAAGTTTCATATCAGCGCACACTTCGCTGCAGAGTGTAAATCTCATTCTGGAAACATCCCCCCAGGCTGTGGCTGTCTCCGCAATATCCTTTCTTTCAGGGGTGATAGTTCTGCAGGGTTCACAGGAGAGCTTCTATGAAGTTTGGAAGGTAGGAGATGAGGTACTGGCAGAATTGAAGCGGGTCGTGAGTCGTGCTTGGGTAGCTCAATTGGTAGAGCGCTTGCACGCGAAAGGCAAGTGACTAGAGTTCGAGTCTCGGTCCGACACATAGTTTCAATCTGCCAGGAAGTTTCATAATTTAATAAAGAATCAACTTTTTTCTGTTCATCGTTTTGTTCTGTGTGCGTGTGAGGAAAGGGGGAAGGGGAGGGGCGGAACGTGTTAGCGAGAAAAAGTTTCGTGTTGTTGTTGTTGTTGTTGCTATGGTCTTCAGTCCGAAGAGAGGTTTGATGCTATGATGCAGCTCTCCATTCTAGAATAACTGCTGCAACCTACACCCTTCTGAATCTGCATGCTGCATTCATCTCTTGGTCTCTCTCTACGAATTTTACCTTCCAAGCCTCCGTCCAGTACTAAATTGGTGATCCCTTGATGATGCCTCAGAATGTGTCATATCAACCGATCTGTTCTTTTGGTCTAACTCTGCCACAAATTTTTTAGCACCCAAATTCTATTCAGTACTTCCTCATTAGTTACATGATCTACCCATCTAATCTTCTGTAGCACGACATTTCAAAAGCTTCTATTCTGTTCTTGTCTAAACTGTTTATTGTAGATGTTTCACTTCCTTGCAGGGTTACATTCCAGACACACACCTTCACAAAACACTTCCTAACAGTTAAGTGTATATTTGGTCTTCTTCAGAAAGGCGTTTCTTGCCATTGCTACTCTACATTTTATATCCTCACTACTTCGGCCGTCATTGGTTATTTTGCTGCCTAAATAGCAAAACTCGTCTACTAATTTTAGTGTCTCGTTTCCCAGTCTAATTCCTTCAGCATGACCTGAATTAATTCGTATACTTTCCATTATCCATGTTTTAGTTTTCTAGATGTTCACCTTGTGTCGTCCTTGCAAGACACTCTCCATTCCATTCTTCCAGTTCCTTTGCTGTCTCTGACAGAATAACAGTGCCGTCGACAAACCTCAACGTTTTTATTTCTTCTTCGTGAACTTTAAATCCTACTCGAAATTTTTATTTCGTTTCCTTTATTGCATGTTCATTGTATATACTGAATAGCATCGGGGATAGGCTGCAACACTGCCTCACTCAGTTTTCAACCACTGCCTCCTTCTCATACCCATCGTCTCTTGTAACTGCCATCTGGTTTCTGTCCAATTGTAAATAGTCCTTCGCTCCCTGTGTTTTACCTTTGCTACCTTCAGAATTTCAAAGAGAATATTCCAGTCAACATCGTCAAACCTTTTTGTAAGTCCAAAAACACTATAAACGTAGGTCTGCCTTTCGTTAACGTATTTCCTAAGATAAGTCGTAGGCTCATTAACGTATTTCCTAAGATAAGTCATAGGCTCAGTATTACCTCGCGTGTTCCTACATTTATCCGGAAACCAAACCGATCTTCCCCGATGTTGCCTTCCACCAGTTTTTCCCTTCTTCTGTAAAGAGTTCGTGTTCGTATTTTGGAACCATGACTTATGAAGCTGATAGATAATTTTCACACCTGTCAGCAACTGCTCTCTTTTGAATTGGACTTACTACATCCTTCTTGAAGTCCGAGAGTATTCAGCTTGTCTCATACATCATGCACACCAGGTGGAAGGATTTTGTCATGCCTGTTGCTACGTCCCCTTAGAAAAGTTTATGAATGACAGTGCTGGAAAACTTCTACGTTATTTGATTTTCAAACAGCTGTGCAAAACTGAACGTACTCAGACATTACTCTCTTTACTTATTCTGATCAACACTACACTGACACACAATATGTTTTTTAGGCGCAACGCAATCTGACTTTCAATAATCCCTACAAAAGAATGGCCCTGAGTAACAATAACCTATACCTTTCGTTAATCATTTACCTCACAAAAATCTTCGTTACTCAAACTACTGCAATACAGCGTGCGCCAATACTGCCAGCTAAATAAAATATTATAACTACTGAAGGCACTAGCTACTGTTAGGCATACTTAGCAAAGGAAAGATTTTGGTGGAGAACAAACAATGTATTTACCTTAATAGTGTTCAAAAGTCATAATATATGTACCAGTTCATGACATCCAGTCTTACAAATTTACTGTCTCTGTCTAGATCATCCGCTCTCAAAACTCCGCCATCTCTCTCCCCACATCCACCACTGCTGGCGGCTCACCTCCAACTGCGCAACGCTACGCGCTGTTAACAGCCAACTGCCCGACACTACAATAGCGAATATTCCAACAATGCCGACCAGCCTCAGACTGCACACAGCACAGTCAGTGATTTTCATATAGAGCGCTACGTGGCGTTACCAATAAAAAAAACCTAAACAGCCTACTTACACTGTCTCTACCAAGGCTATCAGTAGTTCTGAAGGAATATCATCTACCCCAGGGCCTTGTTTCGATTTAGATCTCTCAGTGCTCTATCAAATTTTTCACGCAGTATCATATCTCCCATCTCGTCTTCATCTACGTCCACTTCAATTTCTATAACATTGTCCTCAAGTGCATCTCCCTTGTATAGACCCTCTAATACTCCTTCCACCTTTCAGCTTTTCCTTCTTTCATTAGGACTGGTTAACCACCTGACCTCCGCATATTCATACGGCTGCTTCTCCTTTCCTCAAAGGCCTCTTTAATTTTCTTCTAGGCAGTATGTTTCCCTAGTGAAATATGCTTCTAAATCCTTACATTTGTCCTCTCGACATTTCTGCTTAGCAACCCTGCTCTTCCTGTCAGTCTCATTTCCACTAGACCTTATCTTTTTACCTGTTTTTGATTTTTATTTAATTTATTTACTCGTCAAGTTCCGTAGGACCAAACTGAGGAGCAAATCTACAAGGTCACGGGACGTGCCAGTACGTGAAATTAGATCATAAAAGTAATAACAGATAAAAATAAAATGTTTATGAACCCAAAAAGAGTCAAACCATAAGTTTAAGTAAATGTTATCAGCAATACAATAAAAATCAGCTTAATTTTTCAAGGAACTCTTCGACAGAATACAAGGAGTGACCTATGAGGAAACTCTTCAGTTTCGATTTGAAAGCGCGTGGATTACTGCTAAGATTTTTGAATTCGAGTGGCAGCTTATTGAAAAGAATTAAGGAATTCCGATCCAAATGCAGGTTTGATTTCTGCCGTGTATTAACCGATAGTGAAAGTTGCTTATTCTTGGGAATAAACTAATATTGGTAACAGGAAACGGCAATAAGGAATATACGTATTGAGAAGCCAATGTCAAAATACCCAGACTCGTGAACAGAGGTCGACAAGAGGTTCGTGAACTAACACCACTTATTGCCCGAACCGCCCGTTTCTGAGACAAAAATATCCTTTTAGAATCGGAAGAGTTACCCCAAAATATAATACCATACGACATAAGCGAATGAAAATAAGCAAAGTAGACTAATTTTCGTGTCGAACGATCACTCACTTCTGATACCATTCGAATAGAAAAAAGGCAGTATTAAGTCTTTGAACAAGATCCTGAACGTGGGCTTTCCACGACAGCTTACTATCTATCTGAACACCTAGAAATTTGAACTGTTCAGTTTCACTAATCATATGCCCGTTCTGTGAAATTAAAATGTCAGGTTTTGTTGAATTGTGTGTTAGAAACTGTAAAAACTGAGTCTTACTGTGATTTAGCGTTAGTTTATTTTCTACAAGCCATGAACTGAGGTCATATACTGCACTATTTTAAGCCGAGCCAATGTTGCACACAACATCCTAACTTGATCATCTGCTGCCTTCACTATGTCATCTCTTAAAGCTACCCGTTCGTCTTCTACTGCATTCGTTTCCCCTGTTCTTGTTGCCTCTTGCTCTCTTGAAGCTCTCTACAGCCTCTGGTACTTTCAGCTTATAGAGGTCTCATCTCCTTAATTTGTTATGTTTTTGCAGTTTCTTCAGTTTTAATCTACAGTTAATAACTAATAAGTTGCGGTCAGAGTCCACAACTGCACCTGGAAATGTCTTACAATGTACACTCTGGTTCCTAAATTTCTGTGTAACTATTATACCATCAGTGTGAAGCCTTCCAATGTCTCCAGGTCTCTCTGACATTTACAGCCTTTTTGTATGATTCTTCTTTTGAGTCATCAGTCATCTGACTGGTTTGATGTCACCCGCCACGAATTACTCTCATGCGCCAAACACATCTCAGAGTAGCACTTGCAACCTACGTTCTCAATTATTTGCTGGGTGTGTTTCAATCTCTGTGTTGCTCTACAGCTTTGTCTTCTACAGCTGCCTCTAGTACCATGGAAGTCGTTCCCTGGGACCGCAGCTCGTGGCCTTGCGGTAGCGTTCTCGCTTCCAGAGCACTGAGTCCCAGGTTCGATTCCCGGCGGGGTCAGGGATTTTCACCTGCCTCGAGATGACTGGGTGTTTGTGTTGTCATCATCATTCATGAAAGTGGCGAGAATGGACTGAGCAAAGGTTGGGACTTTGTACGGGCGCTGGTAACCGCGCAGTTGAGCGCCCCACCAACCAATCATCATCATCATCATCATCATCATCATCATCGTTCCCTGATGTCTTAACAGATGTCCTATCATCTTCTTGTCAGTATTTTCTACGTATTTCTTTTCTCGCCGATTCTCCGAAGAACCTCCTCATTTTATAGCTTATCAGTACACCCTATATCAACATTCTACTGTAACAGCATTTCTCAAATGCTTTCATTCCCTTCTGTTCCGGTTTTCCCACAGTCCATGTTTCTTTACCATACAATGCTGTGCATAGATTCTCAGATTTTTTCCTCTAATTAAGGCTTATGTTTGTTACTAGTAGACTTGTCTTCGCCAGGAATGCCTTTTTTGCCAGTGTGAGTCTCTTTCGATGTCCTCCTTGGTCCGTCCGTCATGGGTTATTTCACTGCCTAGGTAGCAGAATTCCTTAACTTCATCTACATCGTGGCCATCAATGCTGATGTTAAGTTCCTCGCTATTCTCATTCTTGCTGCTTCTCATTACTTTCCTCTTTCTGCGATTTACTTTCAATTCATATTCTGTAGTCATTAAACTGTTCACTCCATTTAGCAGCCCATGTAATTCTTCTTCGCTTTCACTCAGATGATTTAACCACATAGTAGAGCCGCATGTCCTTACCAAAAATTACGGCCGCAGTTACTCCTTGCTTTAAGCCACTCGCAGTACCAGCATAGAAGGCCGTTTTGGTTGACGCTACAAGGCCAGATCAAACAATCATCCAGACTGTTGCCCCTGGAACTACACTACTGGCAATTAAAATTGCTTCAGCAAGAAGAAATGCAGATGATAAACGGGTAACCATTGGACAAATATATTATACTAGAAGTAACATGTGATTACATTTTCACGCAATTTGGGTGCATAGATCCTGAGAAATCAGTACCCAGAACAACCAACTCTGGCCGTAATAACGGCCTTGATACGCCTGGGCATTGAGTCAAACAGAGCTTGGATGGCGTGTACAGGTACAGCTACCCATGCAGCTTCAACACGATACCACAGTTTATCAAGAGTAGTGACTGGCGTATTGTGACGAGCCAGTTGCTCGGCCACCATTGACCAGACGTTTCCAATTGGTGAGAGATCTGGTGAATGTGCTGGCCAGGGCAGCAGTCGAACATTTTCTGTATCCAGAAAGGCCCGTACAGGACCTGCAACATGCGGTCGTGCATTATTCTGCTGAAATGTAGGGTATTGCAGGGATCGAATGAAGGGTAGAGCCACGGGTCGTAACACATCTGAAATGTAACGTCCAATGTTCAAAGTGCTGTCAATGCGAACAAGAGGTGACCGAGACATGTAACCAATGGCACCTCATTCCATCACGCTGGGTGATACGCCAGTATGGCGACGACGAATACACGCTTCCAATGTGAGTTCACCGCGATGTCACCAAACACGGATGTGACCGTTATGATTCTGTAAACAGAACCTGGATTCATCCGAAAAAATGACGTTTTGCCATTCATGCACCCAGGTTCGTCGTTGAGTACACCATCGCAGGCGCTCCTGTATGTGATGCTGCGTCAAGAGTAACCGCAGCCACGGTCTCCGAGCTGACAGTGCATGCTACTGCAAAAGTCGTCGAACTGTTCCGTATTACCCTCCTGAACCCACAGATTCCATATTCTCCTAACAGTCATTGGATCTCGACCAACGCGAGCAGCAATGTCGCGATACGATAAACCGCAATCGCGATAGGCTACAATCCGACGTTTATCAAAGTCTGAAACATGATGGTACGCATTTCTCCTCCTTACACGTGGCATCACAACAACGTTTCACCAGGCAACGCCGGTCAACTGCTGTTTGTGTATGAGAAATCGGTTGGAAACTTTCCTCATGTCAGCACGTTGTAGGTGTCGCCACCGGCGCCAACCTTGTGTGAATGCTCTGAAAAGCTAATCATTTGCATATCACAGTATCTTCTTCCTGTCGGTTAAATTACGCGTCTGTAGCACGTCATCTTCGTGGTGTAGCAATTTTAATGGCCAGTAGTGTACTTAAAGGGCTGCTAACCCTCTTCAGGAACCACACGTTCCTGCGCATTAGTCATTACTTTCGTCTTTCTTCGGTTTACCCTCAGCCCATTGTCTGTACTGATTATACGGCTCAATCCATTTAAGAGGTAGTGCAGCTGTTCCTTACCTTCACTGCGGAAAACAAAGTCATGAACGAATCTTGTCACTGACATCGTTTCATCCCGAATTTTAACCTCACTCTTGAACACTTTTTTCAATTCATTTATTACGTCATACTCATGTTTCCCTATAGCTGAAACCTGTTTTCCTTAAAATCTTGCATCATTGGACATTGTTGAATCCACGTTCTACTTTAAAATAACTTGCGCGCCGGCCGCAGTGGTCTAGCGGTTCTAGGCGCTCAGTCCGGAACCGCGCGACTGCTACGGTCGCAGGTTCGAATCCTGCCTCGGGCATGGATGTGTGTGATGTCCTTAGGTTATTTAGGATTAAGTAGTTCTAAATTCTAGGGAACTGATGACCACAGATGTGAAGTCCCACAGTGCTCAGAGCCATTTTGAATAACTTGCGCAATAAAAATCCATGTTTCGTTCTACATCTACGTCTACATCTACATGGATACTCTGCAAATCACATTTAAGTGCCTGGCAGAGGGTTCATCGAACCACCTTCATAATTCTATATTATTCCAATCTCGTAAAGCGCGGAAAGAATGAACACCTATATCTGTCCCTACGGGCTCTGATTTCCCTGATTTTATCGTGGTGATCGTTCCGCCCTACGTAGATCGGTGTCAACAAAATATTTTCGCATTCGGAGGAGAAAGTTTGTGATTGGAATTTTGTGAGAATATTCCGTCGCAACGAAAAACGCCTTGCTTCTAATGATTTCCAGCCCAAATCCTGTATCATTTCAATGACACTCTCTCCCATATTTCGCGATAATACAAAACGTGCTGCCTTTCTTTGAACTTTTTCGATGTATTCCGTCAGTCCTATCTGTTAAGGATCCCACACCGCGCAGCAGTATCCTAAAAAGAGGACGAACAAGCATAGTGTAGGCAGTCTCCTTAGTAGGTCTGTTACATTTTCTAAGTGTCCTGCCAATAAAACACATTCTTCACCACAACATTTTCTACGTGTTCCTTCCAATTTAAGTTGTTCGTAACTGTAATACCTAGGTGTTTAGTTGAATTTACAGCTTTTACATTAGACCGAATTATCGTGTAACCGAAGTTTAACGAGTTCCTTTTAGTACTCATGTCGATGACCTCAAACTTCTCGTTATTTAGGTTTATTTAGGGTTCTGCTGTAACTGGCACTCTTTTGTATCAGCTTTGTTAAAAATGAGTACAAAACGTTCTCCTTAGATTAAGGTTAATCATTGTGTATTTTGTAACCCCTACACACAACTCTGCGACCGCAACGTAAGCCAGTTGTAAGTTTAATGTTCCAGATCACTAGAACGTAACTAAATTATCACGTAATTAAATGCAAACAGTCTGCCGCTTCGTGACTGCGTGTTTCCCTAGCCTCAGTGTGGCACAACTCGGCGGACACGTTTCCGTGCAATTACGTCGCCGCCGCTCCATTTCGTAATTAACTCAAATACTACACCGACAGAAGCCGTGGTATGGCGATTTGCACATATACAGGCTGCGCTAGCATCGCGTATAAAAGGGTACTGCATTGACGGACTTGTCATTCTATATCACCATTTATGGCCGTCCTATCACCTTAAAGTACCTTGGCATCACCCTTGACCGGTGCCTCTCCCGGACCCCCCATCTCTGGACTATCCAAGCCAAGGCACGCTCCCGACTCCCTCTCTTCAAGCTCCTTTCTGGCCACACATGGGGTCTGGACCCCTCCACCATCCTCCACACATACAAATCCCTCATATACCCTATCCTCTGCCACGCTCATCCCACCTGGATCTCCGCCCCTCCTACCTTTTCAAATCCCTTCAAATCCTAGAACGCCATGCGCTCCGCCTCGCCTATCGCATCCACCTCCCATCCCCCACACGGATCCTCTATGACCTCATCCCGCACCTCTTCCATTTCCTCGAATGGATACGGATCCTCTACACCTCCCGCAAACTTGATCCCGCTCACCCGCTTTTATCTCCCATCCTCTCCCACCCCCGTCCGCTGCCGCGCCTGCGTTCCCACATTCCACCTGCTCTCCATCTCTCCACTCTCCATACCCTTGCCAAAGGTGGCTCCCACCAACTCCCCCTCCCTGATGATGCCCTCCTCCCCTCCATCTACCCCTCCTGCCAACTTTGATCCTCCCCATCCACCCCCTGTGTTTTTTCCCAAGGGCACCCTTTCTCCCTTCCTCCCTCCCTCCTCTCCCCTGGGCCTCCCCTCCCCCCCTACCTTCTTTCCTCCCCCTCCCATCTGCTCTGCCACTTGCATCTACACCCTCCCCTCTCCCTCCTTCCCCACCTTTTGGCAGGTCTCCGGACTCGTACACGTAAAGTGAACATTCGCGCGCTGGAAATCGTCGCCAGTGTTTTGTGTGTGCCATCGTGTTAGTGATTCCATGTTTCGTCATTTGTGCTCCTTCGTTCACGTGTGCCGTTTCTGTCGTCTCAGTGTCCGAGTGCTTCACATATTTCTTTGGACGCTACACCTGTGAACGAGCTCATGTATTTTAAGTTTGTGTGGCTACTGTTGTCTATCCACCGTGTTGTTTCGTTTTTCGATGTCTCAACTTGTAATAAATGTATTATCTGTGGCCGAAGAGCGGCGTAGTATTGCCGCTGCCGGCCTACCTTTGTATAAGGTGTCAAAATAACAATAAAGGAAAACAAACGGACCTGTCGTTTGTATTCTGGTGACTCATGCGAAAAGGATTCCGAAGTGATTATCGTCACACGCCGCGAATTAACATACTATGAACGCGGGATGGTATTTGGAACTAGACCCATGCGACATTCCATTTCGGAGATCCTTAGGGAATTCAATATTCCAAAATTCACAGTGTCAAGAGTGGGCCGGGAATACCAAATTGCAAGCATTGCCTCCCACCACGGACAACGCAGTGGCCGGCGTTCGCATGGAGTCGTCAGTGCTAACAGACAAGCAACACTGCGTGAAATCAATGAAGGACCTACGACGAACGTATCCGTTAGGACAGTACGGCGATTTTTGGCGTTAATTGGCTGTTGCAGCAGACGACAATCAATGCCTTCTCTGCGCGATAGCAATTGAGATACTATTGAAGACAGTGTTGCCAAAGCAGAGTTACTGAACACAGCCTTCCGAAATGCCTTCACAAAAGAAGACGAAGTAAATATTCTAGAATTCGAATCGATAACAGCTGCCAACATGAGTAACGTAAATATCCTCGGAGTAGTGAAGGAACTTAAATCACTTAATAAAAGCAAGTCTTCTGGTGCACACTGTATACCCATTAGGTTCCTTTCGGAGTATGCTGATGCATTAGCTCCATAATTAACACCGAGCGAGGTGGCGCAGTGGTTAGACACTGGACTCGCATTCGGGGGACGACGGTTCAATCCCGCGTCCGGCCATCCTGATTTAGGTTATTCGTGATTTCCCCAAATCGCTCCAGGCAAATGCCGGGATGGTTCCTTTGAAACGGCACCGCCGACTTCCTTCCCCATCCTCCCATAATCCGATGAGACCGATGACCTCGCTGTCTGGTCTCCTTCCCCAAACAACCCAACCCAACCCCCCATAATTAAGTCATATACAACCATTCGCTCAACGAAAGATCCGTACCTAAAGAGTGGAAAGTTGCACAAGTCACACCAATATTCAAGAAAGGTAGTAGCAGTAATCCACAAAACTATAGGCCCATATCGTTCACGTCGATATGCAGCAGGATTTTAGAACATATATTGTGTTCGAACATTATGAATTACCTCGAAGAAAACGGTCTCTTGATACACAGTCACCATGGGTTTATAAAACATCGTTCTTGTGAAACGCAACTAGCTCTTTATTCACATGAAGTGCTGAGTGCTGTTGACAAGGGATTTCAGATCGATTGCGTATTTCTGGATTTTCGGAAGGCTTTTGACACTGTACCACACAAGCGGCTCGTAGTGAAATGGCGTAATTATGGAATATCGTCTGTTATGTGACTGGATCTGTAATTTCCTGTCAGAGAGGTAATTCGCTGTAATTGACGAAAAGTCATCGAGTAAAACAGAAGTGATTTCTGGCGTTTCCTAAGGTAGTGTTATAGACCCTTTGCTGTTCCTTATCTATACAGGGTGTTACTAAAAGGTACGGCCAAACTTTCCGGAAACAATCCTCACACACAAATAAAGAAAGGATGTTATGTGGACATGTGTCGGGAAACGCTTAATTTCCATGTTAGAGCTCATTTTAGTTTCTTCAGTATGTACTGTACTTCCTCGATTCACCGCCAGTTGGCCCAATTGAAGGAAGGTAATGTTGACTTCGGTGCTTGTGTTGACATGCGACTCATTGCTCTACAGTACTAGCATCAAGCACATCAGTACGTAGCATCAACAGGTTATTGTTCATCACAAACGTGGTTTTGCAGTCAGTGCAATGTTTACAAATGCGGAGTTGGCAGATGCCCATTTGATGTATGGATTAGAATGGGGCAATAGCCGTGGCGCGGTACGTTTGTATCGAGACAGATTTCCAGAACGAAGGTGTCCCGACAGGAAGGCGTTCGAAGCAATTGATCGGCGTCTTAGGGAGCACGAAACATTCCAGCCTATGACTCGCGACTGGGCAAGACCTAGAACGACGAGGACACCTGCAATGGACGAGGCAATTCTTCGTGCAGTTGACGATAACCCTAATGTCAGCGTCAGAGAAGTTGCTGCTGTACAAGGTAACGTTGACCACGTCACTGTATGGAGAGTGCTACTGGAGAACCAGTTGTTTCCGTACCGTGTACAGCGTGTAGAGACTCTTCGTGCTCGTATTGTGGACGGCTGTGATACAATACGCCATTCTCCAGGGCTGCATCAGCGCATCAGGGATTCCATGCGACGGAGGGTGGATGCACGTATCCTCGCTAACGGAGGACATTTTGAACATTTCCTGTAACAAATTGAAGTCACGTTGGTACGTTCTGTTGCTGTGTGTTTCCATTCCATGATTAATGTGATTTGAAGAGAAGTAATAAAATGAGCTCTAAGATGGAAAGTAAGTGTTTTCGGACACATGTCCACATAACATATTTTCTTTCTTTGTGTGTGGGGAATGTTTCCTGAAAGTTTGGCCGTACCTTTTTGTAACACCCTGTATAAACGATTTGGGAGACAATTTGAGCAGCCGTCTTCGGTTGTTTGCAGATGACGCTGTCGTTTATCGACTAATAAAGTCATCAGAAGATCAAAACAAACTACAAAGCGATTTAGAAGAAATATCGGAATGGTGCGAAAAGTCGACCTTAAATAACGAATAGTATGAGGTCATCCGCATGAGTGCTAAAAGGAACGCGTTAAACTTCGGTTACGCGATAAATCAGTTCATCTAAAAGCCGTAAATTCAGCTAAATACCTAGGTGTTACAATTACGAACAACTTAAATTGAAAGGAACAAACAGAAAATATGTGGTTCAAAAAATGGCTCTGAGCACTATGGGTCTCCTAGAACTTAGAACTACTTAAACCTAACTAACCTAAGGACATCACACACATCCATGCCCGAGGCAGGATTCGAACCTGCGACCGTAGCGGTCGCGCGGTTCAAGACTGAAGCGCCTAGAACCGCTCGGCCACAACGGCCGGCAAAATGTGTGGGGAAGGCTAACCAAAGACTGCGTTTCATTGGCAGGACACTGTAACAGACCTAGTATGCGTACACTACGCTTGTCTGTCCTCTTTTAGAATACTGCTGGGCGGTGTGGGATCCTTGCCAGGTAGGTCTGACTGAGGACATCGAAAAAGTTCAAAGAAAGGCAGCACGTTTTGTATTTTCGCGAAATATGGGAGAGAGTGTCAAATGAAATGATACAGGATTTGGGATGGACATCATTAAAAGAAAGGCAGTTTTCGCTGCGACAGATATTCTATCGAAATTCCAGTCACCAACTTTCTCCTCCGAATGCGAAAATATTTTGTTGACACCGACTTACATAGGAAGGAACAATCACAAAGATAAAATAAGGGAAATCAGAGCTCGTACGGAAAGATATACGACTTCATTGTTTCCGCGCGCTGTACGAGATAGGAATAATAGAGAATTGTGAAGGTGGTTCGATAAACCCTCTGCTAGGCACTTGAATGTAATTTGCAGAGTATCCATGTAGATGTAGATGTAGATGTAGATGTAGATGTAGATGTAGACGACGGACGCGAGTGCTTTCGCAAACAGCACGACATCACCTGCAGCGCCTCTCCTGGACTCCTGACAATATCGGTTGGACCGAAAACGATGGCCTCGCCGGATTATCCCCGATTTCAGTTGGTAAGAGCCTGATGGTAGGGTTCGAATGTGGCGCAGACGCCACAGAGCCATGGGTCCATGTTGTCAGCAAGGCACTGTGCAAGCTGGTGATGGCTCCATAATGGGGTGGCCTGTGTTTACATCGAATGAACTGGCTCGTGTAGTCTGTTCGTCTACTTGGAGACCATTTGCAGCTTTTCATGGACTACGTGTTCCCAAACAACGACGAAATTTTTATGGATTACAGAGTGCCATGTCACCGGGCCAGAATTGTCCGCACGGTTGGTTTGAACACTTGGACAAGTGGTGCGAGTGATTGGGCCACACAGATCGCCCGACATGAGTCTCGTCGACCATTTATGGGTCGTAACTGAGAGGTCAGTTCGTGCACGAAACCCTGCACCGACAACACTTTCGCAATTAAGGCCGGTCTAGATGCAGCATGGTTCAATATTTCTGCTGGGGTCTACCAACGACTCGTTGAGAGCCTGTCACATCGAGGTGGTGCTCTACTTCGGACAAAAGGAGATCCGACACGATATTGGGAGGTATGCCATGATTTTTGTTACTTCAGTGTATGTGTAGAAAGAATATCTTATCAAATAAGTCAACTTTCTTTGGTATGGAAATGATCCTTCGGCTTTATTGTCTGGGAGAAGCTGTCTGCACTTGATATATCCATAAGTATTTCAACCGGTTTGATGTCCTTCCTACCCTTCATGTTATGCCGTCTCCCTAAATCTTATGCATATTAAGACAATTTAACTTGCGTTCGGGTTTCGTATTTCGTTGTGTATCGGTACTGCGAAGGGGAGAGACATAAACTGTTTAATTATCGGTATTGCTGTGTCTGGTAAAAATGGCGATGATTTGATGGTAAAATACTTACCCATCCAATAATACTGAACCTTTATATAACAAGATTATGTTGATTATTACGCGCTGAAAATGTTTCTATATCTTCATAAAATGAGGCCACAGATTTCTTCAAGAGCTCCACAATAACGACTCTGATTCATCAACAGTCTGAATACTATGGCTGATTCGTGTGCGATCTCACTTTTAAATTTAGTCGTTGAGGTGAACAATAATAAAATCAGTTTAGCACTCGTAATTACTTTGAACATATAGTTCAATCCATTCAGCATTATTATTATTATTATTATTATTATTATTATTAATCAATCAGTGATTGTATTTCAGCAAATACTTCTGCCCGTCATTAATCAGTCAGTTTCTTTCGATCACTAGGGAGATTGTTTCTACATGCTACTGAAACGAAATTATATAAAACAGTTAATCATCTATTTTCTTTGAACACAGGTTTCAAGTCTTTGATAATTATTGTCCTTCGGCTAACCCATAATTCATAAATAATAAAAATAACTGTTAGGCTGTCCTTTGCGAATAGCAGAGAATCAGAAACGTAATCAGTACTTTCATCCGCTATTTCTAACAGTATGGACACAGATGTGCAAGCAAGCAAAACAAAGAAAGCAAACTATGCAAAAAGATAAGAAAAAACAATGAAAAATAATCGCATTACAACAAAATGGCCCAGAGCACTAATGGGACTGAACTTCTGTGGTCATCAGTCCCCTAGAACTTAGAACTACTTAAACGTAACTAACCTAAGGACATCACACACATCCATGCCCGAGGCAGGATTCGAACCTGCGACCGTAGCGGCCGCCTAGAACCGCATTACAACAGCTTATAATATTGTACACATCTACTGTCATGGAATGTATGTCTCTCTGTGGTGACACTTTAAAAACTTTTTTACGTGAATGCGCTTATTTTTATGACATCATTACATTTTAAAAAAGTCATTATCTTGGTATTTAAAGTTTTAAGTTGACAAACCAGATTAACTCGAAAAATAAGCTTCACACGAAAAAACGTGTAGAATGCAAAGTTGATTATTTTCGAGGGGGACATCTGCTGGTGCTAAAATTTGCCTGGGGGGAGGGGGGGTGGGCGGGACGCAACTTTAAAATTTGAAATAAGAACCCCCATTTTTATTGGAGAATCACATTCTACATAAAAAAACTACGTACAATTTGTCTTAAACATTTGTTTTGATTCTTGGTAGTTGGTGGTGTAATTCAAGGAAATCCATGTTTCTTGCGAGGAAAATGGTTACGGATAAATAAAAAATACTTTATTGTATTGGTTAAAAACAGTCTTGGTTGCAATTTTTTTTTATTTTTCAACGACGTGTTTCGACATATTTACGAATCTTAAGAATATCTAAATAGAAAACAGAGAACAAATACATCTACACTCCTGGAAATTGAAATAAGAACACCGTGAATTCATTGTCCCAGGAAGGGGAAACTTTATTGACACATTCCTGGGGTCAGATACATCACATGATCACACTGACAGAACCACAGGCACATAGACACAGGCAACACAGCATGCACAATGTCGGCACTAGTACAGTGTATATCCACCGTTCGCAGCAATGCAGGCTGCTATTCTCCCATGGAGACGATCGTAGAGATGCTGGATGTAGTCCTGTGGAACGGCTTGCCATGCCATTTCCACCTGGCGCCTCAGTTGGACCAGCGTTCGTGCTGGACGTGCAGACCGCGTGAGACGACGCTTCATCCAGTCCCAAACATGCTCAATGGGGGACAGATCCGGAGATCTTGCTGGCCAGGGTAGTTGACTTACACCTTATAGAGCACGTTGGGTGGCACGGGATACATGCGGACGTGCATTGTCCTGTTGGAACAGCAAGTTCCCTTGCCGGTCTAGGAATGGTAGAACGATGGGTTCGATGACGGTTTGGATGTACCGTGCACTATTCAGTGTCCCCTCGACGATCACCAGTGGTGTACGGCCAGTGTAGGAGATCGCTCCCCACACCATGATGCCAGGTGTTGGCCCTGTGTGCCTCGGTCGTATGCAGTCCTGATTGTGGCGCTCACCTGCACGGCGCCAAACACGCATACGACCAACATTGGCACCAAGGCAGAAGCGACTCTCATCGCTGAAGACGACACGTCTCCATTCGTCCCTCCATTCACGCCTGTCGCGACACCACTGGAGGCGGGCTGCACGATGTTGGGGCGTGAGCGGAAGACGGCCTAACGGTGTGCGGGACCGTAGCCCAGCTTCATGGAGACGGTTGCGAATGGTCCTCGCCGATACTCCAGGAGCAACAGTGTCCCTTATTTGCTGGGAAGTGGCGGTGCGGTCCCCTACGGCACTGCGTAGGATCCTACGGTCTTGGCGTGCATCCGTGCGTCGCTGCGGTCCGGTCCCAGGTCGACGGGCACGTGCACCTTCCGCCGACCACTGGCGACAACATCGATGTACTGTGGAGACCTCACGCCCCACGTGTTGAGCAATTCGGCGGTACGTCCACCCGGCCTCCCGCATGCCCACTATACGCCCTCGCTCAAAGTCCGTCAACTGCACATACGGTTCACGTCCACGCTGTCGCGGCATGCTACCAGTGTTAAAGACTGCGATGGAGCTCCGTATGCCACGGCAAACTGGCTGACACTGACGGCGGCGGTGCACAAATGCTGCGCAGCTAGCGCCATTCGACGGCCAACACCGCGGTTCCTGGTGTGTCCGCTGTGCCGTGCGTGTGATCATTGCTTGTACAGCCCTCTCGCAGTGTCCGGAGCAAGTATGGTGGGTCTGACACACCGGTGTCAATGTGTTCTTTTTTCCATTTCCAGGAGTGTATTTAAGAATAGCGGTCGCGTTGTGCAGACTGGGATAACCTATAAGCATGTATAAACAGATCACCTATTGAAAGAGCAAATACCTTAATTTGGTATATCTTAAGAATCCTTTAGTCAGTGTAGCCGAAGGGTATCGTCGAATATATCAGGCCAACATCGCCCTCGTTAGACTCAGTAAAAACTAGAAATATAAAACAGTAACATCCTTACCTTTTGTAGATGGACGCGAGAGGCACCAAGATCTGCATAACGCGTTCCCCTTCACAGGAGGGAGTAACAGAGCACGATGGGGGCTCAGGTAGTAAGCATGATGCGCCACAGCGTCGTGTGCCAGTACTGAAGCCTAATACAGAATCACCTCAAGAGGTGGCGCTGCGACGCGGCAGTGATAAAAACTGGATATACATACCCACTAAAACTTTATAAGTACTTATTTACTTCGTAAATTTTGATTCGCTAAAACTAAAACTCTCCCTCTCTCCCCATAGGGTGGGGTTTGAAAGAGAGAAATTAGAGTTTTACAAATGTTGACCCACGAAACAAACCAAACTCATCCGAATCTGCGGAAAAAATTAGTATTTGGGTCAACATTCGTAAAACTCAACGACAGTGCGAATAATTGGAAAGGGGTGATCGAAGTTTGACCGTGGATCTATGGAAAAGCGTTGCGTTGCCAGATGAATCACGTTTCTCGTTACACCAGCCCAATGGTCACGTCGCCATCAACCGGGCGAATGTGTGCACGATAGGTTCACCACATCACGGGGGACATGTTCCTGGGTTTCCACTGGACCTGCGTTAGTAATCAGAGGCAGCATGGCAGCTGTGGGCTTCGTGCACATTGTCGCAGACGACACGCATTTCGATGTCGTCCCTGATGAGGATAAGATATTCCGGCAGTATAGCTGCCCATCTCAAGATACGTGAATCGTGCAACAGTGGTTTGAGGAGCACTCACGTAGATGCATTGGGTGCCAGATTCGCCTGAACTGAACCCAATGAAACGCATCTGCGACACAATCTGACACCAACTGCACAATGTCAAACCACCTGCCAGTAAAGTTCTATACTATATTCCAAGATTGCTCAGCCAGTACTGGTTCTCGAAACCTTATAAGTAGGCATTCTAGGGATAGTTTGTGCCAATCTCCAAGTGCATGCGAGGTCCATTTTCAGCATACTTGTAACACTCCCCGGAGAGTCAACAGACCTGTGACCATTCGTGCTGCCATTCTCTGTACAAGTCCAATATCCCCTCCTGGTCCTACCTGAAATGGGTTCAACACATTTGGACAATATTCTACGATGATTCAGAAGAGTTTTTTTGTAAACAGTCGTCTTCATAAACTCACTGCACCTTCGCAGGTAATGAAGCAAGCTTGCCACCTCTCTTACCTACATACGAGGTGCATTCAAGTTCTAAGGCCTCCGATTTTTTTTTCTAATTAACTACTCACCCGAAATCGATGAAACTGGCGTTACTTCTCGACGTAATCGCCCTGCAGACGTAAACATTTTTCACAACGCTGACGCCATGATTCCATGGCAGCGGCGAAGGCTTCTTTAGGAGTCTGTTTTGACCACTGGAAAATCGCTGAGGCAATAGCAGCACGGCTGGTGAATGCGCGGCCACGGAGAGTGTCTTTCATTGTTGGAAAAAGCCAAAAGTCACTAGGAGCCAGGTCAGGTGAGTAGGGAGCACGAGGAATCACTTCAAAGTTGTTATCACGAAGAAACTGTTGTGTAACGTTAGCTCGATGTGCGGGTGCGTTGTCTCTGTGAAACAGCACACGCGCAGCCCTTCCCGGACGTTTTTGTTGCAGTGCAGGAAGGAATTTGTTCTTCAAAACATTTTCGTAGGATGCACCTGTTACCGTAGTGCCCTTTGGAACACAATGGGTAAGGATTACGCCCTCGCTGTCGCAAAACATGGACACCATCATTTTTTCAGCACTGGCGGTTACCCGAAATTTTTTTGCTGGCAGTGAATCTGTGTGCTTCCATTGAGCTGACTAGCGCTTTGTTTCTGGATTGAAAAATGGCATCCACGTCTCATCCATTGTCACAACCGACGAAAAGAAAGTCCCATTCGTGCTGTCGTTGCGCGTCAACATTGCTCGGCAACGTGCCACACGGGCAGCCGTGTGGTCGTCCGTTAGCATTCGTGGCACCCACCTGGATGACACTTTTCGCATTTTCAGGTCGTCATGCAGGATTGTGTGCACAGAACCCACAGAAATGCCAACTCTGGAGGCGATCTGTTCGACAGTCATTCGGCGATCCCCCAAAACAATTCTCTCCACTTTCTCGATCGTGTCGTCAGACCGGCTTGTGCGAGCCCAAGGTTGTTTCGGTTTGTTGTCACACGATGTTCTGCCTTCATTAAACTGTCACACCCACGAACGCACTTTCGACACATCCATAACTCCATCACCACATGTCTCCTTCAACTGTCGATGAATTTCAATTGGTTTCACACCACGCAAATTCAGAAAACGAATGATTGCACGCTGTTCAAGTAAGGAAAACGTCGCCATTTTAAGTATTTAAAACAGTTCTCATTCTCGGCGCTGGCGGTAAAATTCCATTTGCCGTACGGTGCTGCCATCTCTGGGACGTATTGACAATGAACGCAGCCTTATTTTAAAACAATGCGCATGTTTCCATCTCTTTCCAGTCCGGAGAAAAAAAATCAGAGGCCTTAGAACTTGAGTGCACCTCGTACATGATCATTTTATTTGATAACCCTACAATCTGTTACACCCACGTACCTGAATGAGTTTACCAACTGTTAATAATTAATATTTTAGTCATAGCAAACAACGTTTCTTCGTTTTGTAAAGTGCACACTTTTACATTTTTGAACAATTAAAGATACGAGCCAACCTCTGCAAAACTTTGAAGTCATATTAATATCTCACAGAATAGAAGTCATATGAGAATTGAAATGAGACTGGCAACCTGAATAGACCGGTGTCAGTCCGAGTTTCAGCTCCGTGAAGCCGTTACGTGGTGTTTCAGACCGTGTTTTCGTTGTCTGTTATGAAAATGGAACAGCGCAATTGAGAGCATCTATGCAGCATCAAGTTTTGTGTTAATCTTGGGGAATCCGCAAGTGTAACACTTGAGAAATTGAAACATGCAATGTGGCACATTTGTTATCGAGAACACAGGTCTTTCGCTGGCACAATTCATTTTTGGAAGACTGAGAACACGTCGAAGATGAACATCAAAAATGGTTCAAATGGGTCTGAGCACTATGGGACTTAACATCTGAGGTCATCAGTCCCCAACTTAGAACTATTTAAACCTAACTAACCTAAGGTCATCACACACATCCATGGCCACGACCGTAGCGGTGGCGTGGTTCCAGATTGTAGCGCCTAGAACCGCTCGGCCACTACGGCCGGCAGATGAACATCGCTCAGGGAGACCATCGACTTCAAAAACCGACTAAGACGTCGAATGTGTGCATGGTCTTGTGAGATTGTTCCTCCTGGTCAAACTTCTAACCAAGTGTTTTACAAAGACGTCCCCGAAAGGTTCAGGAAAAGGTAGAATCGAGTGAACTGGGAAACTTGAGACAAGTGGATGCTGCATCATGACAAACTCTGTCACACGGCCACATCGTAACGAAATTTTTGACCTCAAAAAGTATTCCTCTTGTTCCACGGCTTCACTGTTGATCAGAGTCCGTGACTTTTTTCTTCTCCCAAAACTGAAAAAGTCTTAAAGAACGTCATTTTGGGGCTCTGGAGAAGACTGAAAAGAATGTGACCGACTTATTGAAGGCCCTACCAGTTGTAAGCCTTTCATCACTGCTTGCAAGACAGGGAACAACGACTCATCCACTAGAAGGAGATTTTCATTCTGCAGCGGAGTGTGCGCTGATATGAGACTTCCTGGCAGATTAAAACTGTGCCACACCGAGACTCGAACTTGGGACCTTTGCTTTATGCGGGCAAGTGCTCTACCAACTGAGCTACCCAAGCACGACTCACGCCCCGTCCTCACAGCTTCACTTCTGCCAGTACCTCGTGTCTCCTACCTTCCAAACTTTACAGAAGCTCTCCTGCAAACCTTGCAAAACTAGCACTCCTGGAAGAAAGCAAATTGCAGAAACGTGCTTGGGTAGTCAGTTGGTAGAGCACTTGCCTGCGAAAGGCAAAGGTCCCGAGTTCGGGTCTCGGTCCGGCACACAGTTTTAATCTGCTTCGACTCGTATAGTTGCCGAAGGAAACTACTTTAAAGTGGATAATACTGTTGCTTGAAAAAATAAAAGTTTTCTTACATTAAAATTCTCTTACTGGAGATACTAGAAGGTATCAGATAGATTATCTAATGGTAAGACAGAGATTTAGGAACCAGGTTTGAAATTGTAAGACATTTCCAGGGGTAGATGTGAACTCTGACCACAATCTATTGGTTATGAACTGTAGATTAAAACTGAAGAAACTGCAAAAAGGTGGGAATTTAAAGAGATAGGACCTGGATAAACTGACTAAGCCAGAGGCTGTACAGAGTTTCAGGGAAAGCATGAGGAAACAATTCACAGGAATGGGGGAAAGAAATACAGTAGAAGAAGAATGGGTAGCTCTGAGGGATGAAGTAGTGAAGGCAGCAGAGGATCAAGTAGGTAAAAAGACGAGGGCTAGTAGAAATACTTAGGTAACAGAAGTAATATTGAATTTAATTGATGAAAGGAGAAAATATACAAATGCAATAAATGAAGTAGGCAAAAGGGAATACAAACGTCTCAAAAATGAGATCGACAGGAAGTGCAAAATGGCTAAGCAGGGATGGCTAGAGGACAAATGGGAAGGATGTAGAGGCTTATCTCACTAGGGGTAAGATAGATACTGCCTACAGGAAAACGAAAGAGACCTTTGGAGAAAAGAGAGCCACTTGTATGAATATCAAGAGCTCAGATTGAAACCTAATTCTAAGCAAAGAAGGTAAAGCATAAAAGTGGAAGGAGTACATAGAGGGTCTATACACGGGCGATGTACTTGAGGACAATATTATGGAAATGGAAGAGGATGTAGATGAAGATGAAATGGGAGATACGATACTGCGTGAAGAGTTTGACAGAGCACTGAAAGACCTGAGTCGAAACAAGGCCCCGGGAGTAGACAACATTCCATTAGAGCTACTGACGGCCTTGGGAGAGCCAGTCCTGACAAAACTCTTCCATCTGGTGAGCAAGATGTATGAGACAGGCGAAGTACCCTCAGACTTCAAGAAGAATATAATAATTCCAATCCCAAAGAAAGCAGGTGTTGACAGACGTGAAAATTACCGAACTATCAGTTTAATAAGTCACAGCTGCAAAACACTAACGCGAATTCTTTACAGACGAATGAAAAAACCGGTAGAAGCCGACCTCGGCGAAGATCAGTTTGGATTCCGCAGAAATGTAGGAACACGTGAGGCAATACTGACCCTACGACTTATCTTAGAAAATAGATTAAGGAAAGGCAAACCTACATTTCTAGCATTTGTGGACTTAGAGAAAGCTTTTGACAATGTTGACTGGAATACTCTCTTTCGAATTCTGAAGGTGGCAGGGGTAAAATACAGGGAGCGAAAGGCTATTTACAATTTGTACAGAAACCAGATGGCAGTTATAAGAGTCGAGGGACATGAAAGGGAAGCAGCGGTTGGGAAGGGAGTTAGACAGGGTTGTAGCCTCTCCCCAATGTTATTCAATCTGTATATTGAGCAAGCAGTGAAGGAAACAAAAGAAAAATTCGGAGTAGGTATTAAAATCCATAGAGAAGAAATAAAAATTTTGAGGTTCGGCAGTGACATTGTAATTCTGTCAGAGACAGCAAAGGACTTGGAAGAGCAGTTGAACGGAATGGACAGTATATAATATGAACATCAACAAATGAAAAACGAGGATAATGAAATGTAGTCGAATTAAGTCGGGTGATGCTGAGGGAATTAGATTAGGAAATGAGACACTTAAAGTAGTAAAGGAGTTTTGCTATTTGGGGAGTAAAATAACTGATGATGGTCGAAGTAGAGAGGATATAAAACGTAGACTGGCAATGGCAAGGAAAGTGTTTCTGAAAAAGAGAAATTTGTTAACATCGAGTATAGATTTAAGTGTCAGGAAGTCGTTTCT
This sequence comes from Schistocerca serialis cubense, assembly GCF_023864345.2. Lineage (NCBI taxonomy): Eukaryota > Metazoa > Arthropoda > Insecta > Orthoptera > Acrididae > Schistocerca > Schistocerca serialis. The sequence goes on from NC_064648.1 coordinate 145,669,920, forward strand.
GAAAGTATTTGTATGGAGTGCAGCCATGCATGGAAGTGAAACGTGGACGATAAGTATTTTGGACAAGAAGAGAATAGAAGCTTTCGAAATGTGGTGCTACAGAAGAATGCTGAAGATTAGATGAGTAGATCACATAACTAATGAGGAAGTATTGAATAGGATTGGGGAGAAGAGAAGTTTGTGGCACAACTTGACCAGAAGAAGGGATCGGTTGGTAGGACATGTTCTGAGGCATCAAGGGATCACTAATTTAGTATTGGAGGGCAGCGTGGAGGGTAAAAATCGTAGGGGGAGACCAAGAGATGAATACAGTAAGCAGATTCAGAAGGATGTAGGTTGCAGTAAGTACTGGGAGATGAAGATGCTTGCACAGGATAGAGTAGCATGGAGAGCTGCATCAAACCAGTCTCAGGACTGAAGACCACAACAACAACATACACCTCGTAGCCGGCCGGGGTGGCCGAGGGTTTCTAGGCGCTCCAGTCTGGAACCGTGAGACCACTAAGGTCGCAGGTTCGAATCCTGCCTCGGGCATGTATGTGTGTGATGTCCTTAGGTTAGTTAGGTTTAATTAGTTCTCAGTTCTAGGGGACTGATGACCTCAGAAGTTAAGTCCCATAGTGCTCAGAGCCATTTGAACATTTTTGAACACCTCGTATTTGTGCAGCTTTTCTTCAGACAGTACTTCATTAAAGAGAACACAGCATCATCCGAGATTTGCTATTGATTTATATTGTGTACAAGGTCATCGGTACGTAGCAGCATCAGGAAGAGTCCCAACACACTCCCCTCAGGAACACCCGAAGTTACTTCTACATCTGTCGATGGCTCTCCATCCCAGATAATATGCTTCTTCCTCCCAAGCAGGAAATCCTTAGTCCAGTCACAAATTTCGCTTGTTACCCCTTACGATTGTACTTTCGATAACAAGCGCAGATGTAGTACTGAGACGAAGTTTCCTAGAAATCAAGGAATCATCTAATTTCCTTTATCTGTGGATTTCAGGATCGCATGTTATAAAAGCTCGATTTTGGTTTGTGTGGTTGATGTATTCGAAGCACCTAGTACCAACAATATCAGAAATTGAGTCCGGCTTGATGCAAAACACCTTGTTATTCGTTTACTTCTTTATTCTCCAAAACTAGTTTCCACGACAAATATCACCATCATCAGTGGCTGTTTTTTAAAGAGTAATATTCTTGATCATAAACAAAGTGCGAAAGTTTCGTTTTTCTGCGTATGGAATCAGCTGCATACCATCCAGCGAACCCGTTGCAGATGACATGATATTCGCTGAATTGAAACGCCAACAGAAAAAAAAGCGCACAGAAAATATGTCGCAAACAGCGACAATAATTCTCAAAAACATACTGTAACATACAATAAACAAGATTTAAAAAACCACTGATGATGTGATATTTGTCGCCGAAACTAGTTTGGGAGAATAAAGAAATAATGGAATAACAAGGTGTTTTGCATCTAGGTGGACTCAATTTCTGATATTGTTGTTTTTCTATGCAAACACGATCAAATAAAACTATTGCACCAGCGCTAGTCCCTCCGTTTCCTGTTTAACTCGCAAATGCAGTGAGGGAAAAATGGCTGTCTAATTTTTCTGTATCTTGTCATCGCGCCCCCTTACACACACTGCATCGTTGGCGGCAGTAGAATCGTTCTGCAGTCAGCTTCAGATGCTTGTCCTCTAAATTTTCTCAATAGAGTTTCGCGAAAACAACGTCACCTTTCCTCCAGGGATTCTCATTTCCTTCCACGGATGATCTCCGTAATTCTTGCGTGATGTTCGAACTTACCGGTAACAAATCTAGCAATCTGCGTCTGAGCTGCTTCCATATCTTCCTTTACTCCGACGTGGTGCGGACCGCAGACAATGGAGCGTTAGTCAGGAATGGTTCACGTAAGTGTTTTCTTCGCGTTCTCCTTTCTAGATGAGGCACACTTTCCTGCAATTCTCTCAGTAAACCGAAACCTCCCATTCGACTTCCCTATTACAATTCTGACATGCTCGTTCCATTTCATGTTGCTTTGCAACGTTACGCCCAGATATTTAATAGGCGTAACTGTGACAAGCAGCACACTACTACTGTATTCGAACATCAGAGGCTCTTTTTCCTACTGATCTTCGTTTGCTTATATTTTCTTACTTTCACAGCAGTACTGCGATTCATGGCGACAAATAGAAATTCTGTTGAAGTCATTCCCACAGCCACTCAACGACGACGATTTGCCGTACGCTACAGGACCATCAGTAAGAAAATCACAGAATGCAGCCCACCCTGTCCGCCAGATCATTTATGTATACAGAGAACAAAAGCGGTCCTACCACACTTCCCTGGGGAACTCCTGGCGATGAACTCGTCTCTGGTGAACACTCGCCATCGAGGGTTCTTTTATTTATTTATTTACTTATTTATTATTCCGTGGGATCAAATTAAGGAGAAGTCTCCATGGTCATGGAACGAGTCAATACATGAAATTATAACACGATATTAGAAACAGATAAAATGAAATATAAAAAAAAACATATTCAGGCGACAAGTCGTAAGTTTAAATAAAGACAATCAACAATGTAACACTGGAATTTGCTTAATTTTTTAGCTCTTCCAGGAGCTCCTCGACAGAATAGAAGGAGCGAGCCATGAGGAAACTCTTCAGTTTAGACTTAAAAGAGTTTGGGCTACTGCTAAGATTTTCGAGTTCTTGTGGTAGCTTATTGAAAATGGATGCAGCAGAATACTGCACTCCTTTCTGCACAAGAGTCAAGGAAGTGCATTCCACATGCAGATTGGATTTCTGCCTAGTATTAACTGAGTGAAAGCTGCTAACTCTTGGGAATAGGCTAATATTGCTAACAACAAATGACATTAAAAAAAATATATACTGTGAGGGCAATGTCAGAATTCCCAGACTATTGCATAGGGGTCGACAAGAGGTTCTCGAACTTACACCACGTATAGCTCGAACAGCCAGTTTTTGAGCCAAAAATACCCTTTTTGAATCAGAAGAATTACCCCAAAAAATAATACCATACGACATAAGCGTATGAAAATATGCGAAGTAGACTACTTTTCGTGTTGAAGTGTCACTTATTTCAGATACTGTTCTAATGGTAAATAAAGCACCATTTAGTTTCTGAACAAGATCCTGGACATGGGCTTTCCACAACAGCTTACTATCTATCCGAACGCCTAGAAACTTGAACTGTTCCGTCTCGCTTATAATATGCCCATTCTGTCTGATCAAAATACCGGTTCTTGTTGAATTGTGAGTTAGAAACTGTAAAAACTGAGTCTTACTGTGATTTAGGATCAAATTATTTTCCACAAGCCACGAACTTATTTCATGAACTACATTATTTGATACTGTTTCAATATTACACACAACATCCTTCACTATCAAGCTGGTGTCATCAGCAAACAGAAATATTTTTGAATCACCTGTAATACTAGGAAGGCATATCATTTATATAAATAAGAAACAGCAGTGGCCCCAGCACTGAAGCTTGGGGAACGCCCCACTTAACAGTTCCCCATTGGGATTGAACATCACTACCACTCTCAGTATTGCAGAGAATTACCTTCTGCTTTCTGTTCTTAAAGTAAGAGGCGAACCAATTGTAAGCTACTCCCCTTATTCCATAATGGTCCAACTTCTGCAATAATATTTTGTGGTCAACACAGTCAAAAGCCTTCGTTAAATCAAAGAAAACACCTAGCGTTCGCAACCTTTTATTTAATCCATCCAAAACCTCACAGAGAAAACAGAATATAGCATTTTTAGTTGTTAAACCATTTCTAAAACCAAACTGAACATTTGACAGCAAATTATGTGAATTTAAATGCTCCAGTAACCTTGTATATACAACCTTCTCGATAACTTAAGCAAACACCGATGGCATAGAAATGGGTCTATAATTGTCAACATTATCCCTGTCTCCCTTTTTATAAAGTGGCTTCACTACCGAGTACTTTAATCGGTCAGGAAACCGACCACTCCCAAATGAAAAGTTACAGATATGGCTAAATACTGGGCTAACGTACATAGAACAATACTTCAGTATTCTGCTAGATACCCCGTCATATCCATGAGAGTTCTTGGTCTTTAGTGATTTAATTATTAACTCAATCTCCCTCCTGTCAGTGTCATGGAGGAGCATGAAGTCTTCGAGCCACTCACACATCTGTGAACTTGTTCCGTATCTTCGTATCGTCGTTAACAGCCTGCAGTGGGACACCATATCAAACGTTTACTGGAAATCTACTGTTAATTTCTACTTGCTGGCTTGCAGCAGTGGAATCTTGTTTTTGTGTTGATTTTCGACAATGGCCAGCGCAGACAGATTGGTGTTTGCGTTCTGGTCAAAATTTTAATAATTTGTTGGTTAACAGCGGGTACGTGTGGGGTACAGGTTCGAAACGACACCAGTTTCCCTGACAAAAATTTTGGTGTCTATGTACCTGGCCAAACAGTAATTAGAATTTCCTGGCTGTTTCAAGAGACGTGGATTTAGCAACGGTGAACGCCAGTCTCTAACACAGTCAGTTTCTCGTAAGTAATGAAACCATATTCGAGCGTTTGCTACAGTTACTGCGTCTTCCTTACAGCATTTCGACAGCCAAATCTTTTGGAAGCTAGCACTGCGAGGTGAAGCACGAAACACTACTTCAGTCTGTTATTGCGGATGAGAAGAAAAACAAACCCGGATACTGCATTAGTAATGTACTGCTTGACACAGTAAGGTCGTTTAAATATCTGGGCGTAACTGGTAAGCGATATGAAATAGAAGGAGCACTTAAGGACTGTAATAGGGAAGGCGATTGGTCGACTTCGATCTATCGAGATGATTCTAGAAAAGTGTGGTTCGTCTGTAAAGGAGTCCGCATATATCATGCTAGTGCGACCTGTTCTCGAGTACTGCTCCAGTGTTTGGGATCTGTAGCAGGTGGGATTGAAGGAAGACCTGGAAACAGTTCAGAGGAGGGGCTGGTAGATTTGATGCTGGTAGGTTCCAACAACACGGGTGTTTGAAAAGTCGCGTGCAAAGTCCGAGAGATGGCAACACCGGCGCATATCGAGGTCATGTTTAGTTAGTAGCATCTTTGGAAAGAACGCACACCACGTTTCAGCCATATTGGTCTATTTCTTTGTGTTTGGCATTCGTGTGAATCAAGGAAGTCGAGTGACTGTAAAAAAATGGACGAAAAAGAAATCTGTGTGGTGATTAAACATTACTTTATGAAAGGCGAAACGCCTCAGGAGACTAAAGAGAAGCCTGATAAGCATTACAGTGACTCTGCATCTTCGATTAGAATATAAGTGGTTTCAAAATTTTCGGGTTTGGCCATATGGGCACAAGTCATGCTGAACGTTCTGGACGCCCTGTGGAGGTTACGACTCCAGAAATCACTGATAAAATCCATGATATGGTGAAGGATGACAGAAGAGTTAAGGTGCGTGAGATTGCTAGTGCTGTGGGAATCTCGAATGAACGGGTACACAATATTTTGCATAAACATTTGGACATGAGAAAACTATCCGCAAGATGGGCTCTGCGATTGCTCACGCTTGACTAAAAACGGAATCGTGTGAAGTGTTGCAAGGATGATTTGCAGCTGTTCAGGAAGAATCCGCAAGACTTGAAGCGTCGTTTTGTCAGTGTGGATGAAAGGAGGAGGAGATTAGTGTTTAACGTCCCGTCGACAACGAGGTCATTAGAGACGGAGCGCAAGCTCGGGTGAGGGAAGGATGGGGAAGGAAGTCGGCCGTGCCCTTTCCAAGGAACCATCCCGGCATTTGCCTGAAGCGATTTAGGGAAATCACGGAAAACCTAAATCAGGATGGCCGGAGACGGGATTGAACCGTCGTCCTCCCGAATGCGAGTCCAGTGTGCTAACCACTGCGCCACCTCGCTCGGTGTGGATGAAACATGGATACATTAGTATACTGCTCAGACCAAACAACACTCTAAAAGTCCAAACAATGGGTTACCGAGGGAGAATTTGCACCAGAAAAGGCGAAGACCATTCCTTCGGCCGGAAAGGTTATGGCGACTGTCTTTTTGGGATTCGCAAGGGATAATCGTCACCAATTATCTGTAAAAGGGTAAAACTATTACAGGGGAATATTATTCATCGCTATTGGACCGTTGGCAAACCGAGCTGCAAGAAAAACGCCGGCGATTGGACAGCAACTCGTTTCACAACCCCCCCCTCCCCCTATTCTCTAGACTTGGCTCCCTCGGACTACAAATTGTTGCCCAATTTGAAGAAATGGCCGGTCGGGGTGGCTGAGCGGTTCTAGGCGCTACAGTCAGGAACCGCGCGACCACTGCGGTCGCAGGTTCGAATCCTGCCTCGGGCGTGGATGTGTGTGATGTCCTTGGGTTGGTTACGTTTACGTAGTTCTAAGTTCTAGGGGACTGATGACCTCAGAAGTTGTCGCATAGTGCTCAGAGCCATTTGAACCATTTTTTTGAAGAAATGGCTGGAGGGACAAAGATTTTATTCAAACGAGGTGGTGATTGCAGCAACTAATAGCTACTTCGCAGACTTGGACAATTCCTACTATTCGGAAGGGATCAACAAATTAGAACAGCGTTGGACGAAGTGTATAAGTCTAAAAGGAGACTGTGTCGAAAAACGAAAAAGGTTTACGCCGAAGACGTAAGTAGTTTTTATTTTTGCACGGACTTTTCGAACGCCCCTCATACGTGTTACGGAGATGGTCCGGGAACTCAAATGGGAATCCCTAGAGGGAAAGCGACAGTCTTCACCAGGAACACTGCTGCATTTGTAGCTGACTGCAGAACGATTCTACTGCCTACAACATACCACGAAGATAAGAGAAATTAGGGCTCATATGGAGGCATACAGGTAGTATTTTTTCCCTCGCTGTATTTGCGGGTGGAACAGGAAAGACGATCACCAGTAGTGGTATAGAGTATCCTCCACCATGCACCGTACAGTGGATTGCAGAGTACTGATGTAGAAGTTATGTAGTAGCAGCAGTAGGAGTAGTTTTTATTGAACTGTAGATCAGTTTTACGAGGATAGTGGATACGTCTTGGGATTTTAAGAACAATGCAAATAGCGTAATTCATATGCAACACCAGGTTGGGGACCACTGCTATCGGGGATCACAAGATATACTGAAATTAGTTTTTCGCCGGCGACGCGCACGAGGAGAGCGCACCAGGATGGAATGGCTGCTGAACTACACCACCGTACAGGTAGTGCCAAAAAGTCGGACCCACCCCTGAGGACCTCCCCTCGCGAGTGAGTTAGGATGGCGCTACAGGAGTTAGGGGAGTTGTGGGAAAGAGATGGAGAGGTGCCGGAGAGAGTTGAGTGGGTGGTGGCGGGGGGGGGGGGGGGGGGGAGTTGGCGCCGGCAGCTGTCGGCTGCCCCCGGTGCGGTCCAAACTTCCTCGCCAAGTTCCCTCATAACCGAGGCGGCCCTGAACGAGTTAGCACCGTTCCCCGCCTGCCAGCAAGTCCCATAAATCTGTCACCCGCTGCTGATGTCTAATTCGTGCTAGACGGAACATTTGCATTCGAGGCAGTGGCGTGAAGGAGACTGAGCGGAGCCGCACCTGCACTTTCTTGTTAAATGCACACTATAATGCCCCCGATTTCGTAGGTGTACTGAAGTGCTGCTCTACATCTACACTGAAGCGCTAAAGAAACTCGTAATAGGCATGCCTATACAAATACACTACTGGCCATTAAAATTGCTACACCACGAAGATGACGTGCTACAGACGCGAAATTTAACGGACAGGAAGAAGATGCTGTGACATGAAAATGATTAGCTTTTCAGAGCATTCACACAAGGTTGGCGCCCGTGGCGACACCTACAACGTGCTGACATGACAGTTTCCAACCGATTTCTCATACACAAACGGCAGTTGACCGGCGTTGCCTGGTGAAACGTTGTTGTGATGCCTCGTGTAAGGAGGAGAAATGCGTATCATCACGTTTCCGACTTTGATAAAGGTCGGATTGTAGCCTATCGCGATGATGGTTCATCGTATCGCGACATTGCTGCTCGCGTTGGTCCAGATCCAATGACTGTTAGCAGAATATGGAATCGGTGGGTTCAGGAGGGTAATACGGAACGCCGTGCTGGATCCCAACGGCCTCGTATCACTAGCAGTCGAGATGACAGGCATCTTATCCGCACGGCTGTAACGGATCGTGCAGCCACGTCTCGATCCCTGAGTCAACAGATGGGGACGTTTGCAAGACGACAACCATCTGCACGAACAGTTCGACGACGTTTGCAGCAGCAAGGACTATCAGCTCAGAGACCACGGCTGCGGTTACCCTTGACGCTGCATCACAGACAGGAGCGCCTGCGTTGGTGTACTCGACGACGAACCTGGGTACACGAAAGGCAAAACGTAATTTTTTCGGATGAATCCAGGTTCTGTTTACAGCATCATGATGGTCGCATCCGTGTTTGGCGACATCGCGGTGAACGCACATTGGAAGCCTGTATTCGCCATCGCCATACTGGCTTATCACTAGACGTGATGGTATGGGGTGCCATTGGTTAAACGTCTCGGTCACCTCTTGTTCGCATTGACGGCACTTTGAACACTGGACGTTACATTTCAGATGTGTTACGACCCGTGTCTCTACCCTTAATTCCATTCCTGCGAAACCCTACATTTCAGCAGGATAATGCACGACCGCATGTTGCAGGTCCTGTACGGGTCTTTCTGGATACAGAAAATGTTCGACTGCTGCACTGGCCAGCACACTCTCCAGATCTGTCCCCAATTGAAAACGTCTGGTCAATGGTGGCCGAGCAACTGGCTCGTCACAATACGCCAGTCACCACTCTCGATGAACTGTGGTATCGTGTTGAAGCTGCATGGGCAGCTGTACCTGTACACACCATCCAAGCTCTGTTTGACTCAATGTCCAGGCGTATCAAGGCCTTTATTACGGCCAGAGGTGGTTGTTCTGGGTAGTGATTTCTCAGGATCTATGCACCCAAATTGCGTGAAAATGTAATCACATGTCAGTTCTAGTATAATATATTTGTCCAATGAATACCAGTTTATCATCTGCATTTCTTCTTGGTGTAGCAATTTTAATGGCCAGTAGAGTATAATACAGAGATACAGATGTAACAGAGATGTAGAATATGGCACTGCGGTCGGCAGCGCCTACATTGTCAAATTGATTCCATATTTTTAGATTTCCAGAAGGCTTTCGACACCGTTCCTCACAAGCGTCTTCTAACCCAACTGCGTGCCTACGGAGTATCGCCTCAGTTGTGCGACTGCATTCATGGTTTCCTGTCATAAAGGTCACAGTTCGTAGTAATAGAGGGAAAGTCATCGAGTAAAACACAAGTAATATCCAGCGTTCCCCAAGGAAGTGTTATAGGCCCTCTATTGCTGATCTATATTAACGACATAGGAGACAATGTGAGTAACCCTGTTAGATTGTTTGCAGGTGATGCTGTCATTTACTGTCTTGTAAAGTCATCAGATGACCAAAACGAATTGCAAAATGACTTAGATAAGACATATGTATGGTGCGAAAAGTGGCAATTGACCCTCAATAAAGAAATGTATTTAAGTACTAAAAGAAATCAGCTAAATTTCAGTTACCCGACAAGTCAGACAAACCTGAGGGCTGTAAATTCAACTAAATACTTAGGGATTACAATTACAAATATCCTAAATTTGAACGATCACATATATAGTATTGTGGGTAGAGCAAACTGCGATTCATTGGCACACCACTTAGGAGGTGCAACAGGTCTACTAAAAAGACCGCTTACACCACGCTTGTCCGCCCTATTCTGGAGTATTTCTGTGCGGTGTGGGATCCGCATCAGGTGGGACTGACGGATGACAACGATAAAGTACAAAGAACGGCAGCTCGGTTTGTATTATCCCGAAGTAGGGGAGATAGTGCCACAAACACGATACGTGAATTGGAGTGGCAATCAATAAAACAAAGCCGTTTTTCGTTGCGACGGGATCATCTTTTTAAATTTCAATCACCATTTATCTGCTCCTATTGCGAAAACATTCTTCTGGCACCCACCTACGCAGGGAGAAAGGATCATCGCGATAAAATAATACGAATAAGAGATCGCACAGGAAAATTTAAGTGGTCGTTTTTCCTTGAGTGCCGTTCGAGAGTGGAACGGTAGAGAGACAGCTTGAAGATGGTTCATTGAACCCTCTGCCAGGCACTTCATTGTAATACCAGAGTAATTACGTAGACGTAGATGTTGATGTAGGACTGTCCATAAATCCGTTAGAGTACCAGGGGGTGGAAATCTCTTCTGAACAGCACGTTGCAAGGCATCCCAGATATGCTCAATTGTGTTCATGTCTGGGGAGTTTGGTGACCAGCGGAGTGTTTAAACTCAGAAGAGTGTTCGTGGAGGCACTCTGTAGTAATTCCGGACGTGTGGGGTATCGCATTGTTCTGCTGAAATTGCCCAAGTCGGAATGTACATTGGATATGAATGGATGCAGGTGATCAGAGAGGGTGCTTGTGTACGGGGATGTCAAATCAAAAACCTTTCAGTCGTCAAATTTCCAACCTTATTTTATGTGGCAACTAGTTTCAGCGTTTTATTGGCAGGACACTTTGAAAATGTAACAGACCTACTAAGGACACTGCCTACACTACGCTTGTCCGTCCATCATTTAGAATACTGCTGCGCGGTGTGGGATCCTTACCAGGCAGGACTGACGGAGTACATCGAAAAAGTTCAAAGAAAGGCAGCACGTTTTGTATTATCGTGAAAGATGGGAGAGAGTGTCACAGAAATGATACAGTACTTGCGCTGGAAATCATTAAAAGAAAGGCGTTTTTCGTTGCGACGGAATCTTCTCACGAAAATCCGATCACCAACTTTCTCCTCAGAATGCGAATATATTTTGTTGACACCGACCTACATAGGGAGCAAAGATCACCATGGTAAAATAAGGGAAATCAGAGCTCTTACGGAAAGATATAGGTGTTCATTCTTTCCGCGCAATATACGAGATTGGAATAATATGGAATTGTGAAGGTGGTTCGATGAACCCTCTGCCAGGCACTTAAATGTGATTTGCATGTAGATGTATCCATGTAGATGTAGATGTACTACGCCATCTTCAGGCCCCTGACCGACGTATAGGAAGAATCTACCTCTGTGGTGATAAAAAAGGGGGCCCAGCAATACTCGTACATATTAGTAGATTTCTACATGCTATAGTGACCACTTCCATCGTTACCGGCCGATTGAACCGAGGTAGATTCTTCCTACACGTCGGTCAGGGGCCTGAAGATAGGTTACTAAAACGCTGAAACTTGTTGCTAAATAAAATAAGATTGGAAACTTGACGGCTGAAAGGTGTTTAATTTGACATGCTCTATCGAACAGCCGAGTCCAGCAACCATCTGTAAAAAGATGGACATACAGAGGCTTACGTACGTGTCACCTGTCAGAGTCGTAACTAGACGTATCAGGAGTTCCATATGACTCCAACTGCACCCGCTCCACACCAATGCAGGAACTCCATCAGCTTGAAAATTCCCCTGCTGACATGCGGGGTCCATGGATTCATTAGGGTTGTCTCCATACCCGTACGCGTCCATCCGCTCGATATAATTTGAAACGAGACTCGTCTGACCAGACAACATGTTTCCAGTCATCAACAGTCCAATGTTGGTGTTGACGGACCCAGGGGAGGCGTAAAGCTTTGTGTCTTGCAGTTATCGAGGGGACACCATATCGATGATGTTTATTTGAATGGTCCACACGCTGACATTTTTTGATGGGCCGGCACTGAAATCTGCAGCAATTTGCGGAAGGGTTGCAGTTCTGTCGCGTTGAACTATTCTCTTCAGCCGTCGTTGGTCCCGTTCTTGCAGGATCTTTTTCTGGCCGTAGCGATGTCGGTGATTTGATGTTTTACGGGATTCCTGACATTCATGGCACACTCGTGAGATGGTCGTACAGGAATATCCCCAGTTCATCGCTACCTCGGAGATTCTGTGTTCCATCGCTCGTGCGCCGTCTATAACACCACATTGAAACTCACTTAAATCTCGATGACCTGCCATTGTAGCATCAGTAACCGATCTAACAACTGCGCCAGACAATTGTTGTCTCATACAGGCGTTGATGACCATAGCGCGGTAATTTGCCTGTTTGCATATCTCTGCATTTGAATACGCATGCTTACACCAGTTTCTCTGGGGCGTCAGTGCAGTACTTACAAATAGCTTTTGTAACCACATCGTTTTCACAGTACATCTGATACACCAGCTTTATGTATCGCAATTTTTTGCAACAATTGTCGCCAGCTTTGTGGAAGTACCACAATATTTTGAAACACATGTTATTTAGCCACTTCCATACGTTTCATCTGTGTCTATTTGGTAATCATTACATTAGTTGTTCGTGATTTAAACAGTGAACTCGAACACTGTGGTAAAAATGTACCTGAATGTAAACCACCTGAGGAGAGACACAAGTTCGAAACCGGTCGCGTATTAAATAAAAACACCTATTGGATTGGCAGGTGTTATTATTCTACACACGTTCCAATAGTTTGCGTTGTTCTTGAATTCATCTAGCGCCTCACGAGCAACTTACATTCGCCGCTGCTTTTGTTCGAAATACAAAACTTTTGGTATAAATTTTGCTATCACATCTTTCAGACCAGAAACAAAGGAAAAACTTTCAGGGCAAGAGTCAGTTTACGTGCGAGCATCATAAGCAACTTCTGAGCCATATTTCGGCTGTCGTTCAGTTATTTTCACTTTTCGATCGGGCTGGGGTGAAATCTTCAACGTTTTCACTGCCTTTTCCGAAACGGTAAGACCACTCTTATACCCCGGTTTTACTCATAGCGGACCCACCAAAAGCAATACGTATTTATCATTTCTAAAATTTACTGCACTTTATTCTGTCCTTATAGCAGTAATACAAATTCATTTTCCAACAGAACTAGCTCCATCCGGCCAGTTTGTTTATACGTAAAAGGATGAAAGAAGAAAGCACACGATTCTAATAGGTATGACGTCCTAACCTCCATCTACCCCAGCCTCTGTCTCCTCCCCTCTCTTCTCCTTTTCCATATTCTCCTCCTCTCTCTCTCTCTCTCTCTCTCTCTCTGTCTCTCTCTCTCTCTCTCTCTCTCTCTCTGTTCATCACCTCCTTCCCCCTCCATCTATCTTTTCCTCCCCCCTCTCTCTCTCTCACTCTCTCACTCTCTCTCTCTCTCTCTCTCTCTCTCTCTCTCTCTCTCTCTCACTCTACCTCTCCATCTCCTCCTTTCCGCTCTCTATGTCCATTTTCTCCTACACCTCTGTCCATCTCCTCTTCCTCCCTCTCTAACCTTGAAACTTGTTTGTTGTTTCTGCAAATTCAGATTCGGTAATAATGTTCTAAGCATAAGCGATAAGTAGGAAATACAACTTTCCTCTTTTCTCTGAAAATCGTCAGTGAGTGAAACCGCCTACGACAAAGTGAACCGATTATCAGAATGATACAGCAGAGCATTTTCATTCTTGCCGTCAGTTTAACAGAAAAATTGTACATTATTGTTTTAAAAAATATATACACACATCAAAAACCACATTTGCATCCGTTCCGAGAGATCTGGAATCTGTACAAAATGGTTGAAATGGCTCTGAGCACTATGGGACTCAACATCTTAGGTCATAAGTCCCCTAGAACTTAGAACTACTTAAACCTAACTAACCTAAGGACATTACACACATCCATGCCCGAGGCAGGATTCGAACCTACGACCGTAACAGCAGCGCAGTTCCGGACTGAAGCGCCTAGAACCTCTCGGCCACAACGGCCGGCTGAACCTGCACACAAAATTGGACTAGAGATCAATATAAACATCATCTCCGCCCTTTTTATTGCTCATGAAAACCACACATTGCATGTTGTACCACCATACAGCGAGACCTTAAGAGGTGGTGGTCCAGATTGCTGTACACACCAGAGCTCTGAACCCAGTAGCACGTCCTTTTGCATTGATGCATGCCTGTATTCGTCGTGGCATACTATCCACAAGTTCATCATGGCACTGTTGGTCCAGATTGTCCCACTCATCAACGGCGACTCGGCATAGATCCCTCGGAGTGGTTGGTGGGACCTGTAGTTCATACATCCCTTTTCAACGTATCCCAGGCATGTTCGACTGGGTTCATGTCTGGAGAACATGCTGGCCACTCTAGTCAAACGATGTCGTTGTCCTGAAGGAAGTCATTCACATGATGTGCACACCGGGGGCGCGAATGCCTCGCCAATATGCTGCCGATAAAGTTGCACTATAGGTCGGAGGACGGCATTCACGTATTGCAGTTACGGCGCCTTCCATGACCACCAACGGCGTACGTCGGCCTCACGTAGTGCCAACCCAAAAGAGCATGGAACCTCCATCTTGCTGCCCTTGCTGGACAGTGTGTCGAAGGCTTTCAGCCTGACCGGGTTGCCTCCAGACACGTCTCCTACGACTGTCTGGTTGCAGGTATGTGCGACACTCATCGGTGAAGAGAACGTGATGCCAATCCTGAGCGCTCCATTGGGCATGTTTTTGGGCCCACCTGTTGATGCACCACGCCATGGACATCGGGAGTGAAGTTGCGCAACGTGCATCCAATAGGCTGCCAATTTGAGTTGTAACACGACGTCCTGTGGGTGCACGAAAAGCAATATTCAACATGGTGGCAGTGCTGTCAGGGTTCCTCCGAACCATAAGCCGAAGGTAGCGGTCATCTACTCCAGTAGTAGTCCTTGGCCGGCCTGAGCGAGGCATGCCATCAACAGTTCCTGTCTCTCTGTATCTCCTCCATGTCCGAACAACATCGCTTTGGTTCACTCCGAGACGCCTGGACACTTCCCTTGTTGAGAGCCCTTCCGGGTACAAAGTAACAATGCGGACGCGATCGAACTGCGGTATTGACCGTCTAGGTTGAACTACAGACAACACGAGCCGTGTACCTCCTTCCTGGTGGAATGACTGGAACTGATCGGCTGTCGGAGCCCCTCCGTCTAATAGGCGCTCCGGGTTGTTTACATCCTTGGGCAGGCTTAGTTACATCTCTAGAGAGTCAAAGGGACTGTGTCTGTGATACAATATCCACAGTCAACGTCTATTTTCAAGAGTTCTGGGAACCGGGGTGATGTAAAACTTTTTGTAAATGATGACTAAGTGACAACCTCAGCTGCCGACAGGTGTTGTTGTTATACCTCGATGTGGACAGCTGAAAATGTGTGCCCCGACCGGGACTCGAACCCGGGATCTCCTGCTTATATGGCAGACGCTGTATCCATCTGAGCCACCGAGGACACAGATCAATAGCGCGACTGCAGGGACTTATCCCTTGCACGCTCCCCTTGAGACCCACATTCCCAACTGTCCACAATTCTACGTATGTATTGTACCTTATAGACATTTGCCCACCCACTCATTACTCGCGCACGCTTTGGCGATTCCCTTTTTGTAAATGTTTGTATACACGCCAAAAGTAAATCAATAGAGTACTTTTTGAGATTTTAGTAACAAAGTTTGACTTTTATATATTAAATATATATTTTCATATTGTGTACTGTATATTAAAAATATATATATAGCCAATGACCTGACCATGTGTGTGGAGTAAATATGTGGAGTCAATTGGTCAAGAAAGTTTGAGATTTTTGGAAACGACATTTCCCCTTTGTGTATTATTTTTTTATTTATATGTAATATTTATTTATATGTAATTAAAATAGTTATTGGAGTGAAACATTGTGGAAAAATTTCGAGCGAATGGATCGACTGCTTTTCGAAATATGCTAGCACAAAGCAGGATGATGTACATCTGTATCATACGCCCCAAGCCACCTCATGATGTTGGCAGTGGGTACTTCGGGTACCACAAATTTATCACCCCCTTCCCTGTCCCACTCGCGAATGGCGCCTGAGAAGAATGATTGTCGGTAAGCCTCTGTATTAACTCCAATTTCTCGAATTTACTCATAGTGATCATTCCCGGATATCTGTTTGGGAGGAAGTCGGATGTTGTCCGACTCTTCGCGGTAATTTCAGTAATGAATCTGTCCGTGATGCACAATGCCTCTGTAGTAGCGCCTGCCTGTGGAGTTTGTTGATCATGCCTGTAACGCTCCCGCGCCGACCGAACGATGCCGTGACGAAACGCGTTTCTCTTCGCCGGACCTTCTCTATCAGTACCACCTAGCAAGAGTCCCAGATTGTTGAACAATACTCTTGTCGATCGCGCCTTTATGAGCCACTTCCTCTCTGGATTAGTTACCTTTAGATTCTTCCTATGAATGGGAGTCTGGCCCTGCTTTTCCCACTATTTGTTTTATACGGTCATTCCACATAGGGTCGCTCTGGATAGTTACTCCGAGATATTTTACGCTTGGTACTGTCTCCAGCAATTTATTGTCAATAGTGTAGTTGTGCAGTACCGCTAGTGGATTTCTTTTCCCATGCATGCGGAATGTTGTTGTTGTTGTTGTGGTATTCAGTCCTGAGACTGGTTTGATGCAGCTCTCCATGCTGCTCTATCCTGTGCAAGCTTCTCCATCTCCCCATACCTACTGCAACCTACATCCTTCTGAGTCTGTTTAGTGTATTAATCTCTTGGTCTCCCTCTACGATTTTTACCCTCCACGCCGGCCGAAGTGGCCGCGCGATTCTGGCGCTGCAGTCTGGAACCGCGAGACCGCTACGGTCGCAGGTTCGAATCCTGCCTCGGGCATGGATCTGTGTGATGTCCT
This sequence comes from Schistocerca serialis cubense, assembly GCF_023864345.2. Lineage (NCBI taxonomy): Eukaryota > Metazoa > Arthropoda > Insecta > Orthoptera > Acrididae > Schistocerca > Schistocerca serialis. The sequence goes on from NC_064648.1 coordinate 145,686,713, forward strand.
TAGGTTAGTTAGGTTTAACTAGTTCTAAGTTCTAGGGGACTAATGACCTCAGCAGTTGAGTCCCATAGTGCTCAGAGCCATTTGAACCATTTTTTACCCTCCACGTTGCCCTCCAGTACTAAATTGGTGATCCTTCGACGCCTCAGAACATGTCCTACCAACCGATCCCTACTTCTAGTCAAGTTGTGCCACAAATTTCTCCCCAATCCTATTCAATACCTCCTCATTAGTTATGTGATCTACCCATCTAATCTTCAGCATTCTTCTGTAGCACCACATTTCGAAAGCTTCTATTCTCTTCGTGTCCAAACTATTTACCGTCCATGTTTCACTTCCATACATGGCTACACTCCATACAAATACTCTCAGAAACGACTTCCTGACACTTAAATCTATACTAGATGTTAACAAATTTCTCTTCTTCAGTAATGCTTTCCTTGCCATTGCCAGTCTACATTTTACATCTTCTCTACTTCGACTATCATCAGTTATTTTGCTCCATAAATAGCAAAACTCATTTACTACATTAAGCGTCTCATTTCCTAATCTAATTCCCTCAGCATTATCTCATTTCATTTGACTACATTCCATTATCCTCGTTTTGCTTTTGTGGATCTTCATCTTATATCCTCCTTTCAAGACACTGTCCATTCCGTTCAGCTGCTCTTCCAGGCCCTTTGCTGTCTCTGACAGAATTACAATGTCATCGGTGAACGTCAAAGTTTTTATTTCTTCTCCATTGATTTTAATTCCTACTCCGAATTTTTCTTCTGTTTCCTTTACTGCTTGCTCAATAGACAGATTGAATAACATCGTGGATAGGCTATAACCCTGTCTCACTCCCTTCCCAACCACTGCTTCCCTTTCATGCTCCTTGACTCTTATAACTGCCATCTGGTTCCTGCACAAATTGTAAATAGCCTTTCGTTCCCTATATTTTACCCCTGCCAACTTCAGTATTTGAAAGAGATTATTCCAGTCAACATTGTCGAAAGCTTTGTCTAAGTCTACAAATGCTAGGAACGTAGGTTTGCCTTTCCTTAATCTTTCTTCTAAGATAAGTCTTCGGGTAAGTATAGCCTCACGTGTTCCACCATTTCTACGGAATCCAAACTGATCTTCCCCGAGGTCCACTTCTATCAGTTTTTCCATTCGTCTACAAAGAATTTGTGTTAGTATTTTGCAGCCGTGGCTTATTAAACTGATATTACGGCAATTTTCACATCTCTCAACACCTGATTTGTTTGGGATTGGAATTATTATATTCTTCTTGAAGTCTGAGGGTATTTCGCCTGTCTCATACATCTTGCTCATCAAATGGTAGCGTTTTGTCAAGCCTGGCTCTCTCAAGGCTGTCAGTAGTTCTAATGGAATGTTGTCTACTCCCGGGGCCTTGTTTCGACTTAGGTCTTTCAGTGCTCTGTCAAACTTTTCACGCAGTGTCATATCTCCAATTTCATCTATGTGCTCTTCCATTCCCATAATATTGCTCTCAACTGGATCGCCCTTGTATAGACCCTCTATATACTCCTTCCACCTTTCCGCTTTCCCTTCTTTCCTTAGAACTGTGTTTCCATCTGAGCTGTTGATATTCATACAAGTGGTTCTCTTTTTTCCGAAGGTCTCTTTAATTTTCCTGTGGGCAGTATCTTTCCCCTAGTGATATGCGTCTCTACATCCTTAGATTTGTCCTCTAGCCATCCCTGCTTTGCCATTTTCCTGTCGATCTCATATTTGAGACGTTTGTATTGCTTTTTGCCTGCTTCATTTACTACACTTTTGTATTTTCTCTCTTCATCCATTAAATTGAATATCTCTTCTGTTATCCAAGAATTTCTATTAGCCCTCGTCTTTTTACCTACTTGATCCTCTGCTGCCTTCACTACTTCATCTCTCAAAACTACGCATACATAATTTGTTACAGTTATTTACGATCAGAATCAACTGCCAACCGTTCATCAATCATCGGTAGGTTATTCTGCAAATATACTGTCTTCTGGTGTTGCATCATCTGTGAAAAGTCTTAAAGAGCTTCCGACCCTTTCTGCTGTATATATTGCAAACAGTAAAGGTCCTGACACGCTTCCTTGGAAAACTCGGAGAATTACTTACACATACGTCGACTTTGTTTCGTTAAGGGCGACGAGTTGTGTTCTACCCACTCGCATAATCTGGTCCGACACTCGATAAGCTCATACTTCTTTTTCACTAAACGGCAGCGCAGGACGTTGTCAAATGCCTTCCCCAAAGTCAAGGACCGCGGCATCAAGCAGAGCGCACTTGTTTGCAATGCTGTGGATCTCATGGAGGAACAGAGCGAGTTGAGTTTCGCAAAATCTCTGTTTGCAGAGTCCATGCTGATTTTTATAGAGGAGATCCTAGTTCTCCAAAAACGTCATCATTCTTGAGCATAAAAAATGTTCCATACTTATGCAACAGATTGACCTCAACGATATAGGTCTATGACCATCAACCTCACGGACAGATGTCAACTTCGCCAGAGTGCGTGAACCCGTATGATCTGATAGAAGATTATCCGAGAAAATGATTGCAGAAGAGCATAACATCAAATGAGAAACGGTTCGTCTAATAATAACTGAAGATCTTGGTACGAGAAAGATTTGTACAAAAATGGCCGGCCGTAGTGGCCGTGCGGTTCTAGGCGCTTCAGTCCGGAACCGCGGGACCGCTACGATCGCAGGTTCGAATCCTGCCTCGGGCATGGATGTGCGTGATGTCCTTAGGTTAGTTAGGTTTAAGTAGTTGTAAGTTCTAGGGGACTGATGATCTAAGATGTTAAGTCCCATAGTGCTCAGAGCACTACAAAAATGGTCCCGAAAAATCTCACACGACAGCAGCGAGAAACACGGAAAAATGTGGCTGCCGATCTGTTAGAGCAAACGGAAATCAATCCACAATTGTTGAGCCGTGTTATCACTGGTGATAGAAGTTGGTTTTTTCAGTACGATCCAGAGATAAAACGCCAAAGTTCGCAATGGTGCTCAAAGGGATCATCCAGACCAAAAAAAGCTCGCATGTCAAAGTCAAAAGTGAAATGCATGCTTGTGTGCTTCTTTGATTCCAAGGGAATTGTTCATAAAGAGTTGGTGCCTCCTGGACAAACAGTTAACAAATATCACTACAAAGAAATTTCAAAAAGGCTTCGTAAAAGAGTTCTTCGTGTGCGTGCCAACGTAATAATTGGATTCTGCATCACGATAATTTGCCATCCCATACTGCTCTGTCACTACAGCAATTTTTAATCTCAAAACAGATTTCAGTACCGCGACAATAAAGTAATGACACTGATGTGAAACGGCAGGAGCGCTGGAAAAAGTGTGTGCAATCAGAAGGGAACGACTTTGAAGGAGTAAAACGGTTTCGGTCTCTAATTTAGACCAACTTCAGACTGTATGCACTGCGATGGCAGCTGTTGTCGGTGGGAGGAGGAAAATCCGTAAGAACAGGGACGTCCGTCTTGTTACGGATCTTCCTCCTCCCACCGCCAACATTGCCGTATCTCGGATGCTATGCAACGCGCTGTTTAGAAGAAATCTCCGCACCCTCGTATTCTTACCGATTTACGGACAGCCGTGCAGGATTCATGGTGCCAGTCCCCTCCAACACTACTTCAGACATTAGTCGAGCCGATGCCACGTCGTGTTGCGGCGCTTCTGCGTGCTCGCGAGGTCCATACACGATATTAGGCAGGCGTACCAGTTTCTTTGGCTCTTCAGTGTATAACTGCATAGGTTTTCCCGGCCAGAGACTGTTGACTTTAAAGTTTTCTCACAAGGGAACCTCCCCATCGCTCGCACCCCCCCCCCCCCCCCCCCCATCAGATTTAGTTATAAGTTGGCACAGTGGATAGGCCTTGTAAAACTGAACACAGATCAATCGAGAAAACAGGAAGAAGTTGTGTGGAACTATGAAAAAATAAGCAAAATATACACTGAGTACTCCATCTGTATTATAGGCAACAACAAGGAATAAAAAGTTCAGGAGTGCCGTGGTCCTGTGGTTAGCGTGAGCCGCTCCGGAGCGAGAGGTCTTAGGTTCAAGCCTTCCCTTGGCTGAAAATTTTAACTTTTTTTTCAGTTTATGTGACAAACGCTTGGGAAGGCTGAAAATTTTAACTTTTTTTTCAGTTTATGTGACAAACGCTTATGTTTTCATCACGTTTTTGGGAGTGATTATCACATCCACAAGAAAACCTAAATCGGGCAAGGTAGAAGAATCTTTTTACCCATTCGCCAAGTGTACAAGTTAGGTGGGCTGACAACATATTCCTGTCATGTGAAGCATATGCCGTCACCAGTGTCGTATTGAATATATCAGACGTGTTTTCCTGTGGAGGAATCGGTTGACCTATGACCTTGCGATCAAATGTTTTCGGTTCACATTGGAGAGGCACGTCCTTCCGTCTACTAATCGCACGGTTTGCCGGTGCGGTCGCAAAACACAGACGCTAAACTTATTACAGTGAACAGAGACATCAATGAACGAAGGGACAGATCATAACTTTGCAAAAATAAAGAAATTAAACCTTTCCCCCGAGGGAAGACTTGAACCAAGGACCTCTCATTCCGCAGCTGCTCACGCTAACCACGGGACCACGGCGCTCCTGAGCTCATATTCTCGTTGATGTTGCCTATCTTGCACATGGACTACTCAGTTTGTATATTTTGCTTATTTTTTTCATAGTTCCACACAACTTCTTCCTGTCGTCTCGATTGATCTGTGTTCAGTTTTTCAAGGCCTATCGACTGTGCCAACTTATAACTGAATCTGAGGGGGGTGCGATGGGGAGGTTCCCTTGTCAGTATCGCACCGCCTGGTAATGTAAAGCACTATGCTGGAGGAACCAGCGTTATAGATTACACTGGGTTTCTTTTGGAAGCCAGATGAAGGCCACTGTAACTGTGGCCGAAACGTTGGTTTCCCCAGTAATGCTTTATATATTACGATCCGGTGCAATATTGATAATATGTTTGTTCCGTTAAACGACATGTGAAACTGTTTTATACATGGGTGTTCGATTCTGTAAGACACTGGAGGAAGAGGCAGGAATGCTGGTCCTGGTATATTTAAGAAACTTTATGTTGGTTGACGGGAATTTTTGAGCATTGAATCCGAAACAGCTGAATCGCTGTCGCAAAATATATCGCACCCCCGCCCATGCCCATGTCTCAGAAGTGGCGAATGTGTTGCACTGGTGTCATAATGTCACAGATTCAGAAAAAAAATATTCGTTTAAATGACTAAAACATCATCTTTCCTGATTAAAGGCATGCTGCTTTGGGATGGTAGGTCCACAACTGTACACTGTTGAGGAACTTTGATAATTATTTTGTCCGTTTCAGCTGCGTGAATATACACTCCTGGAAATTGAAATAAGAACACCGTGAATTCATTGTCCCAGGAAGGGGAAACTTTATTGACACATTCCTGGGGTCAGATACATCACATGATCACACTGACAGAACCACAGGCACATAGACACAGGCAACAGAGCATGCACAATGTCGGCACTAGTACAGTGTATATCCACCTTTCGCAGCAATGCAGGCTGCTATTCTCCCATGGAGACGATCGTAGAGATGCTGGATGTAGTCCTGTGGAACGGCTTGCCATGCCATTTCCACCTGGCGCCTCAGTTGGACCAGCGTTCGTGCTGGACGTGCAGACCGCGTGAGACGACGCTTCATCCAGTCCCAAACATGCTCAATGGGGGACAGATCCGGAGATCTTGCTGGCCAGGGTAGTTGACTTACACCTTCTAGAGCACGTTGGGTGGCACGGGATACATGCGGACGTGCATTGTCCTGTTGGAACAGCAAGTTCCCTTGCCGGTCTGAGAATGGTAGAACGATGGGTTCGATGACGGTTTGGATGTACCGTGCACTATTCAGTGTCCCCTCGACGATCACCAGTGGTGTACGGCCAGTGTAGGAGATCGCTCCCCACACCATGATGCCGGGTGTTGGCCCTGTGTGCCTCGGTCGTATGCAGTCCTGATTGTGGCGCTCACCTGCACGGCGCCAAACACGCATACGACCATCATTGGCACCAAGGCAGAAGCGACTCTCATCGCTGAAGACGACACGTCTCCATTCGTCCCTCCAGTCACGCCTGTCGCGACGCCACTGGAGGCGGGCTGCACGATGTTGGGGCGTGAGCGGAAGACGGCCTAACGGTGTGCGGGACCGTAGCCCAGCTTCATGGAGACGGTTGCGAATGGTCCTCGCCGATACCCCAGGAGCAACAGTGTCCCTAATTTGCTGGGAAGTGGCGGTGCGGTCCCCTATGGCACTGCGTAGGATCCTACGGTCTTGTCGTGCATCCGTGCGTCGCTGCGGTCCGGTCCCAGGTCGACGGGCACGTGCACCTTCCGCCGACCACTGGCGACGACATCGATGTACTGTGGAGACCTCACGCCCCACGTGTTGAGCAATTCGGCGGTACGTCCACCCGGCCTCCCGCATGCCCACTATACGCCCTCGCTCAAAGTCCGTCAACTGCACATACGGTTCACGTCCACGCTGTCGCGGCATGCTACCAGTGTTAAAGACTGCGATGGAGCTCCGTATGCCACGGCAAACTGGCTGACACTGACGGCGGCGGTGCACAAATGCTGCGCAGCTAGCGCCATTCGACGGCCAACACCGCGGTTCCTGGTGTGTCCGCTGTGCCGTGCGTGTGATCATTGCTTGTACAGCCCTCTCGCAGTGTCCGGAGCAAGTATGGTGGGTCTGACACACCGGTGTCAATGTGTTCTTTTTCCCATTTCCAGGAGTGTAGAATTTCTGCTGCATTGGTTACCAGCTGATTCGCCCATTCTCAAACGAACAACCTGCTGTTAAAGATAACTAGTCATACACTGAAGAGCCAGAGAAACTGGTACACCCGCCTAACATCGTGTAGGGCCCCCGCGAGTACGTAGGAGTGCCGCAACACCACGCCGCATGGACTCGAGTAATGTCTGAAGTAGTGCTAGAGGGAACTGACATCATGAACGATGCAGGACTGTCCATAAATCCGTAAGAATAGCTGGGGGTGGAGACCTCTTCTGAACAGCACGTTGCAAGGCACTCCAGATTTTTTTTTTTTTTTTTTTTTTTTTTGGTCATCAGTCTGCTGACTGGTTTGATGCGGCCCGCCACGAATTCCATTCCTGTGCTAACCTCTTCATCTCAGAGTAGCACTTGCAACCTACGTCCTGAATTATTTGCTTGACGTATTCCAATCTCTGTCTTCCTCTACAGTTTTTGCCCTCTACAGCTCCCTCTAGTACCATGGAAGTCATTCCCTCATCTCTTAGCAGATGTCCTATCATCCTGTCCCTTCTCCTTATCAGTGTTTTCCACATATTCCTTTCCTCTCCGATTCTGCATAGAACCTCCTCATTCCTTACCTTATCGGTCCACCTAATTTTCAACATTCGTCTATAGCACCACATCTCAAATGCTTCGATTCTCTTCTGTTCCGGTTTTCCCACAGTCCATGTTTCACTACCATACAATGCTGTACTCCAGACGTACATCCTCAGAAATTTCTTCCTCAAATTAAGGCCGGTATTTGATATTAGTAGACTTCTCTTGGCCAGAAATGCCTTTTTTGCCATAGCGAGTCTGCTTTTGATGTCCTCCTTGCTCCGTCCGTCATTGGTTATTTTACTGCCTTGGTAGCAGAATTCCTTAACTTCATTGACTTTGTGACCATCAATCCTGATGTTAAGTTTCTCGCTGTTCTCATTTCTACTACTTCTTATTACCTTCGTCTTTCTCCGATTTACTCTCAAACAATACTGTGTACTCATTAGACTGTTCATTCCGTTCAGCAGATCATTTAATTCTTCTTCACTTTCACTCTTTCAATGTTGACTGGAATACTCTCTTTCAAATTCTAAAGGTGGCAGGGGTAAAATACAGGCAGCGAAAGGCTATTTACAATTTGTACAGAAGCCAGATGGCAGTTATAAGAGTCGAGGGACATGAAAGGGTGGTGGTGGTGGTTAGTGTTTAACGTCCCGTCGACAACGAGGTCATTAGAGACGGAGCGCAAGCTCGGGTTAGAGAAGGATTGGGAAGGAAATCGGCCGTGCCCTTTCAAAGGAACCATCCCGGCATTTGCCTGAAACAATTTAGGGAAATCACGGAAAACCTAAATCAGGATGGCCGGAGACGGGATTGAACCGTCGTCCTCCCGAATGCGACTCCAGTGTGCTAACCACTGCGCCACCTCGCTCGGTGACATGAAAGGGAAGCAGTGGTTGGGAAGGGAGTAAGACAGGGTTGTAGCCTCTCCCCGATGTTGTTCAATCTGTATATTGAGCAAGCAGTAAAGGAAACAAAAGAAAAATTCGGAGTACGTATTAAAATTCATGGAGAAGAAATAAAAACTTTGAGGTTCGCCGATGACGTTGTAATTCTGTCAGAGACAGCAAAGGACTTGGAAGAGCAGTTGAATGGAATGGACAGTGTCTTGAAAGGAGGATATAAGATGAACATCAACAAAAGCAAAACAAGGATAATGGAATGTAGTCGAATTAAGTCGGGTGATGCTGAGGGAATTAGATTAGGAAATGAGACACTTAAAGTAGTAAAGGAGTTTTGCTATTTGGGGAGCAAAATAACTGATGATGATCGAAGTAGAGAGGATATAAAATGTAGGCTGGCAATGGCAAGGAAAGCGTTTCTGAAGAAGAGAAATTTGTTAACATCCAGTATTGATTTAAGTGTCAGGAAGTCATTTCTGAAAGTATTTGTATGGAGTGTAGCCATGTATGGAAGTGAAACATGGACGATAAATAGTTTGGACAAGAAGAGAATAGAAGCTTTCGAAATGTGGTGCTACAGAATAATGCTGAAGATTAGATGGGTAGATCACATAACTAATGAGGAAGTATTGAATAGGATTGGGGAGAAGAGAAGTTTGTGGCACAACTTGACCAGAAGAAGGGATCGGTTGGTAGGACATGTTCTGAGGCATCAAGGGATCACCAATTTAGTATTGGAGGGCAGCGTGGAGGGTAAAAATCGTAGAGGGAGACCAAGAGATGAATACACTAAGCAGATTCAGAAGGATGTAGGTTGCAGTAGGTACTGGGAGATGAAAAAGCTTGCACAGGATAGAGTAGCATGGAGAGCTGCATCAAACCAGTCTCAGGACTGAAGACCACAACAACAACAACACTTTCACTCAGGATAGCAATGTCATCAGCGAATGGTATCATTGATATCCTTTCACCTTGTATTTTAATTCCACTCCTGAACCTTTCTTTTATTTCCATCATTGCTTCCTCGATGTACAGATTGAAGAGTAGGGGCGAAAGGCTACAGCCTTGTCTTACACCCTTCTTAATACGAGCACTTCGTTCTTGATCGTCCACTCCAGATACACTCAGTAAAGTTCACGTCTGGGCAGTTCGGTAGCCAGCGGAAGTGTTGAAACTCAGAAGAGCCACTCTGGAGCCACTCTGTAGCAATTCTCGACGTGTGGAGTGTCGCACTGTCCTACCGGAATTGCCCAAGTCCGTGGGAATGCGTGTTGGAAATGAGTGGATGCAAGTGATCAGACAGGATGCTTACGTCAGAGTCGTATCTAGACGTGTCAGGGGTCTCATATCGCTCCAACTGCACACGTCCCGCACCATTACAGACATTGAAAAGTCCGCTCCTGGCATACAGGGTCCATGCATTGACGAGGTTGTCTCCATAGCTGTACTCGTCTATCCGCTCGATACAATTTGAAACGCGACTCGTCCGACCAGGCAACATGTTTCCAGTCATCAACAGTCCAATGTCGGTGTTGACGGGTCCAGGTAAGGCGCAATGCTTTGTGTCGTGCAGCCATCAAGGGTACACGAGTAGGCCTTCGGCTCCAAAAGCCCATATCGATGATGTTACGTTGAATGGTTCGCACGCTGACACCTGTTGATGGTCCATCATTGAAATCTGCGGCAATTTCCGGAAGGATTGCCCTTCGGTCACGTTGAACGATTCTCTTCAGTCGTCGTCGGTCCCGTTCCTGCAGGATGCTTTTCTGGCTGCAGCGATGTCGGAGGTTTAATGTTTTACCGGCTTCCTAATATTCACTGTACCCTTGTGAAATAGTCGTACGGGAAAATCCCCACTTCATCGCTACTCCGGAGATGCTGTGTCCCATCGCTCGTGCGCCGTCTATAACACCACATTGAAACTGTGGTGTCACCGCCAGACACCACACTTGCTAGGTGGTAGCCTTTAAATCGGCCGCGGTCCATTAGTATACGTCGGACCCGCGTGTTGCCACTATCAGTGATTGCAGACCGAGCGCCGCCACACGGCATGTCTAGTCTAGAGAGACTGCCTAGCACTCGCCCCAGTTGTACAGCCGACTTTGCTAGCGATGGTTCACTGACAATTTACGCTCTCAATTGCCGAGACGACAGTTAGCATAGCCTTCAGCTACGTCATTTGCTACGACCTAGCAAGGCGCCATTATCAACTGCTATTTATCTTGTGATGCATGTACCGTCAGACCGATGTTCACCAATTATGGATTAAAGTTAAGTATTCACGCAGCTACGTACGTTCTTTGCTACTATAACTTTCTTTACCTGTTCCAGACCTCACGCCAGCCTGCGTGAGCTTAAACGCGTGCCTTTCGGCTTCCTCTCCTAGTGGCTTGGCTGTCTTGCCAGTCCACAACAGAAACTCACTTAAATCTTGATAACCTGGTATTGTAGCAGCAGTAACCGATCTAACAACTGCCCCAGACACTTGTTGCCTTATATAGGCGTTGCCGACCGCAGCGCCGTATTCTGCCTCTTCACATATCTCTCTATTTGAATACGCATGCCTATACCGATTTCTCTGGCGCTTCAGTGTATGTGTCAGAAGACACGAATAGCTTTTGTACAGAAAGTCGAACTGCGAGTCTCATGTACTCTTATTAATGAGATACCCTATGTATCTCAAGCTACACCTGAATGACTCAAGAAGAAGCTCACAGCTGGACTTCCTCTACAAAACCTATTCGTGCCTTCTGTCACCATATAGTATGACTAGTTATGGTTAACAACTAAATGTGTGATTCGAGAATCAGCGAATCAGCCCGAAACCTGTAACTGCTGCAGCAAAATTGTATACTCATGCAGGTGAGACGAACAAGATAAAAAAATTATCAAATTTCCTCGAAAATATTATTGACAGTTTTATAAATTATAGAGTGCAGGAATCAGTCGTCCTTTTTTGATTTTATTACGCAAATTCAGATTTCGGCTAGTAGCTAGCCATTCCCAATTCACTATTTTCTATTGAGAGTAGAAAACAGTGAGAATGGCTAGCTACTAGCCGAAATCTGAATCAAATGGCTCTAACAAGGGAACCCCATCGCACCCCCCCCTCAGATTTAGTTATAAGTTGGCACAGTGGATAGGGCTTGAAAAAGTGAACACAGATCAATCGAGAAAACAGGAAGAAGTTGTGTGGAACTATGAAAAATAAGCAAAATATACAAACTGAGTAGTCCATGTGTAAGATAGGCAACATCAAGGATAATATGAGCTCAGGAGCGCCGTGGTCTCGTGGTTAGCGTGAGAGGTCCTCGGTTCCATTCTTCCCTCAAGTGAAAATTTTACTTTCTTTATTTTCGCAAAGTTATGATCTGCCATCCGTTCATTAACGTCTCTGTTCACTGTAATAAGTTTAGTGTCTGTGTTTTGCGACCGCACCGCAAAACCGTGCGATTAGTAGACGAAAGGACGTGCCTCTCCAAGGGGAACCGAAGACATTTGATCGCAAGGTCATAGGTCAACCGATTCCTCCACAGAAAACACGTCTGATATATTCTATACGACACTGGTGACGGCATGTGCGTCACATGACAGGAGTATGTTGTCGACCCACCTAACTTGTACAGTTGGCGAATGGGTAAAAAGATTCTTCTACCTTGCCCGATTTAGGTTTTCTAGCGGATGTGATAATCACTCCCAAAAAAGTGATGGAAACATAAGAGTTTGTGACATAAACTGAAAATAAATATCAAACTTTTCACTCGAGGGAAGACTTGAATCAAGGACCACTCGCCCCGCAGCTGCTCACGCTAACCACGGGACCACGGCACTGCTGAGCTCACATAGTCCTTGATGTTGCCTATCTTGCGCATGGAGCACGCAGTTTGTATATTTTGCTTATTTTTTCATAGTTCCACACAACTTCTTCCTGTTTTCTCGATTGATCTGTGTTCACTTTTTCAAGGCCTGTCCACTGTGCCAACTTATAACTAAATCTGAGGGGGGTGCGATGGGGAGGTTCCCTTGTAAGCACTATGGGACATCTGAGGTCATCAGCCCCCTAGACTTAGAACTACTTAAACCTAACTAACCTAAGGAGATCACACACGTCCATGCCCGAGGCAGGATTCGAACCTGCGACCGTAGCAGCAGCGCGGCTCCGGATTGAAGCACCTAGAACCGCTCGGCCACAGCGGCCGGCGCCGAAATCTGGATTTGCGTAGTGAAATCTAAAAAAGGACGACTGGTTGCTGCACTCTATGATTTATGAGCCACGTAACAGTCGCTGAGTGCACCCACTTTCCGAATGGAAGATAACCTGATTATTGACAGTAGTAATGGGTAGTCTTGTTCTTCTCATAACATAGAAAGTCGATATTCTGCCTTTTAAGGCGATGTACGATGTTTAGAGGACTTTAGTATCGATACTGAGAGATCGATGTTTAAGCTGAAAACATTTTCGAGTTTCGCTAGTGTAGAGTGTCCCGCGCTGCTTGAGGCCTAACCACTGTAGTGGAACCTTTTTGTTGTGGGACGCGGCAGGACGTGGTCTGCTCCTCGCTGTCGCCGCTGCCGTTGGTGTTCCGCGCCGTGACTGATGACGTCCTACCGCCCCCGCACAGGGGGGGGGGGAGGGGAGGAACTGTTAACTATTTGTCCCAGACTCTCCCACGTTGGCAGAGTTTACGTTTTTGCACTGCGAATTGTCTGGACGCGAGCCAGCGAGGCACGGAGGTATTTTGCCCGCGACCTCGGCTATTCTCTCTGACCGGCCAGAACAACAACAGCAACAACAACAAGAAGTACGTTATTCAGGCAATTAAGCCCCGCATGCGATATTAAACTTGCTGCAATCTGCGAGGGTCACCATTCAAGTCTTTACAAAGAGCCGTTAGGGATCACTCTTGAGATGTGCCTTTACATCTACATCTACATCTACGTGACTACTCTGCTATTCACAATAAAGTCACTGGCAAAGGGTTCAATGAAGCACCTTCAAGCTGTCTCTCTGCTGTTCCACTCTCGAACGCCACGCGGGAAAAACTAGCACTAAAAATTTTTCTGTGCAAGCCCTGGATTATCTTAATTTATGGTGATGATCATTTCTGCCTAGGTAGGTGGGTGCCAACAGAATGTTTTCGTAATCGGAGGAGAAAACTGGTGATTGAAATTTCATGAGAAGATGCCGTCGCAACGAAAAACGCCTATGTTTTAATGATTGTCACTCCAATTCACGTATCATGTTTGTAACACTATCTCTCCTATTTCGCGATAATGCAAAACGAGCTGCCCTTCTTTGTACTTCATCGATGTCATCCGTCGGTCCCACCTGATACGGATCCCACACCGCAGAGCAGTACTCCAGAATAAGGTGCACAAGCGTGGTGTAAGCAGTCTCTTTGGTAGACCTGTTACACCTTCTAAGTGTTCTGCCAGTGAATCGCAGTCTGGTTTGCTCTACCCACAGTATTATCTATGTGATCGTTCCAATTTAAGTTATTTGTAATTCTAATCCGTAAGTATTTAGTTGAATTTACAGCTTTCAGATTTGTGTGACTTATCGCGTAATCGAAATTTAGCTGATTTCTTTTAGTACTCACGTGAATAACTTCAGTCCGCAGCTCGTGGTCGTGCGGTAGCGTTCTCGCTTTCCGCGCCCGGGTTCCCGGGTGCGATTCCCGGCGGGGTCAGGGATTTTCTCTGCCTCGTGATGACTGGGTGTTGTGTGATGTCCTTAGGTTATTTAGGTTTAAGTAGTTCTAAGTTCTAGGGGACTGATGACCATAGATGTTAAGTCCCATAGTGCTCAGAGCCATTTGAACCATTTTGAATATTTGAATAACTTCACACTTTGCCTTATTCAGGGTCAATTGCCACTTTTCGCACCATACAGATGTCTTATCTAAATCATTTTCCAAGTCGTTTTGATCACCTGTGTAACCTCCCCAGTGTAATTTTTTAAAAGAAAAGGACGATACTAATTAGAAGTGCTGATGGACATGGCTCTATGCGTAACCTGCCTACAATCAAATGTACTGACAATGGCAACAAATGTGAAATTCGCAATCTGACTCAATTATAAATCCTTCAAAAAATTAAAGTCCATTCAGTGACAAGAAAATTCAATTAAACCGAAATATCGGTTTTTGGCCCTGTGTAAAAACAATCAGAATTAAAGTCTTACCTCAGAATAAATGGATGTCACATATCTGCTCTTGTTGTTGCGCACCACTTGGAGGAACTACATTGCAAATAATAATATTCTCCTTTTTTTTTTGTAATTCTAGTGAAATTTTTCTTCAAAAAGAAGTGGAATGAAATGGGAAGTGCAACGAGATCTTTAGTTCAAAAAAAATTAAACTTTTGAGAAAATGCTTTTGAAATAAAAAATTATTATTGAGAGACTTGTTGGAGAATAATTACAATAAATAAAATTTTTCATTATCTAATGATTATATTAATTAACAGTATACCTTATTCCTCATCTTGACCATTGTTGCCGACCGCCTACATCACACAACCGCACTGGGCTGCTACTACTGACCGACCGCTCTGCATGACGACTACAGACTGAGTACTGCTCTCAACTAGACAGAGCTACAGACTCGCAACGACTGACTGACTGCTACTCTGCATAGCGACAACTAACTCGCAAAGACTACTACTGACTGAGAACCGCTCGCAACACTCGCGCGGTCAAGCGCATACTCTCTGGTCACAGATGCTACAATGCCTCGCCATCGCTGCTGCGTTACATACGTGTTTCATAACCCTCCACTCGGGGGGCAAAAATTTGGCAGCGATGGTGAGTCATTTGGACTTGCCAAGCGCGGCAAAATTTTTCTTTAATTAACAAAATCCTACAACTTACAGAATATTTAAATGTTGTGCACACGCACTAAGTACAAAATATATCAGACAAGGACAAAATGTGAATACTAAACATAGTAGCAAATCAGAAAAAAGTATATACAAACTTTTTGACAGATAAAGTGCACAGGCACTGAAAAAATTCTTTAGCATATGCAGAACAAATAAACAGACTGGCAAGAATAATTAGATGTAGTACATAAAGTAAATGTTGTGCACACGCACTAAGTACAAAATATATCAGACAAAGACAAAATGTGAGTACAAAACATAGTAGCAAATCAGAAAAGTATATACAAATTATTTGACAGATAACAAAGTGCACAGGCACTGAAAAAATTCTTTAGCATATTCAGAACAAATAAACAGACTGGCAAAAAATATTATGTTGACAAGTGTACATGCACTGAAAAATGTCTGTAGCATTTTCACAAGAAATAAACATAATGGCAAAAAAAATTCATGTCCAAAGTGCACATGCACTGAAAAATGTCTTTAGTATTTTCACAACAAATAAACATAATGGCAAACATCATGTCGACCAGTGACATAAGTGTACTCACTCTGGAGTTTAGCGAATCAAAAAATGTATAACCTATGAACATAAATGATGTTACCAAAAAAAATTTTTTCTTTATGTGACAAGAATCAGGATAGGAAAGGGAAGGATTGCATCATGGTTGTAGCACTTTAGATTGCACACAGCTGCTCTGAAAGTCCATATCTTTCCACAGTAGTACAACACCAAGTGACACAACTTGAAGTTCTTTTCCCATCAGAATTTATCAGTGTAGCCAAGACACTGAACTGTCGTAGTAATGTCCCATGTTTTCATTTTGGCAGTACATTAGGTACACCAAACAGTGGGACCATAATAATGTCTTCATCGCTCATGGTGGTGGACAGCATGTCGTGTCAACACCACACTCTTACAAGGCACACCAACGTAGAATTAGTGCAAAACCAAATATAGTGCTCCATGATCACTGGGATAAACAGGACAAATGGACATTGCAGTAATTCAGGGTAGTCAGCTTATGAGGTGAAGGACATCAAGTCACATAATATTGACAATTACAGTCTTCATTGATAGTTCGTGGCATTCATAGCCCAGTTATTGAACATTTCTGTACCAAGTATGTAGTATTACAGAAAATGTTCATTAATTGTTTTACATAGAATCAGTATCCTTCTTTTCCTGGTTACAAAATATTATGAAATAATCGCATTAAGAATCATTAACCTTCTCCTAATTACAGTTAATTAATCATTTGTCATTCCAATCTATTAAGAATCATTAGCCTTCTTCTAATTACAAAGCATTATTAAACAATCACATTTATTTCCAATTACAAAGTATGAACATTGAAAACAAGAGTTAATTAATGGCATAATTAATAACAATTTCGTTGATTGACATTAATTATTGGCACTCAGTGGCCATCAAGTATTGAATAGAATAAAACATAGTTCATCATTCAGTATTATTCAGATCATTACAAAGTCATTATTAAAAATCAGTTAATTACAGTCAAATCATTAGTAATCACAGGCATTACAATAAACAGTGGCAGTTATTAGCTAGTGACAAAGCATTATTTTGAATATAGTCTCATTAAGAGGTCATTACTCGAGTGACATGCTATTCAGAGTTGATCAGTATTATTCAGAATTATCATAAACTAGTGACATTATGTGGGACTGGTAATACATTTTTTTGGTAGCAATGCATTGCGTTGGGATCGATAATTAATTGCTGAGGCATAATACTTTTTGCTTTTGACCTATTGCTGCAAATGAGGATAGGTAACGTCATTCGTCATGAGTCAGCTGTAGCAAGATTATGTAACAAGGCAGTACATGTGATCACATTTATAAATGATAAACACAAATGGGTAAAAAATATAAAAATGCAAGTACTAGAACAGGTATAATAAGTAACAGGTTTAGTAAGTGTCATGAAAAACTTCTCCTGGAAAAAATACAAAAACGGATTATTGACCTGAAAGAAGAAACGCACACTATGCTGAAAAGTAGTGAACTTCGAATTAACAAGTAGTGAAATGTGTATAAAATGTGTTCCATAGCTGTCCTTTCGAAAACTTTCCGTCATCCTACTATGCAATGTAACACCTGCTGTCAAAGCAAACCGCAACAAATACTTAAATAACTACGTGGCATAAAGAAAAAAAACTTCATTATCCATATCATCATAACTTCACCATTATCATCACCTGTAGAGAAAAACTTCATTATTCATAATACCATTTCCTTCATCATTATTCATCAGTATTCACTATCATCTGCAAAAAATCACTTCATTACTCATTACCTAACTATTCCTTATCTCTAGCATATTTCATCACTAAAATTAAGATGTGTAGTTCTCTCTGACAGCCTGCATCAATCACCTTGTATTCTGAAAGAAAAAATTAGTTAAGACTGCTATTCTGTGATGAGTATAGTATAGTCTTGTTAATGCTTGTTAATCCTGATCCCTTTACTCTTCCTCATAAAGTTATTGCATCTCCTTTCGTTTATTCCGTAGGTGAAATCCCATTTATGTTAAATTTATTTCTTAGAATCATCATTCCTTTCTGAAATTGATGAACAAAGATTAATGTCTTGCATTTAAATCCTATACCCACTAAATAATGACTGGTTTATGGTGACACAATTAACCATACAGCATAACATGACAGAAAACGTAATATGTCCAAGACATTGACAGTGTTCGGATGCGAAAAAATGTACACAGAATAATACAATGCAGTAGCAAAAAAAATGTGAAACAGTCACGATGTTGAGATGTCATAAGGCAAAAAAAAAATGTCAAAGTCGACTGGTGTGTGTTATATCTTAACTATTTCATAGTGCATACAAACAAAACTGGAGTACAGTCATATACACAAAAAAATGGAAAATGTGCACGGTCTGATGTGTAACGACAAGAAAAGCGACCTGCTAACCTTACCTTGCCGGGCACTTGCCAAGAAAAAAAAATACGATAATCATCAATAAGTAGTCACATAAATATAATTGCAGAAATAGTCGTAAATGTGTAAATTCATCTGGAAAAATATGCACGGTCTGATGTGTAACGACAAGAAGAGCGACCTGCTAACCTTACCTTGCCGGGCACTTGCCAAGAAAAAAAATACGATAATCATCAATAATTAGTCAGGTGAATTAATTGCATTAGTAAATGGCATCATAGTGTGTTGAATCATACAGTGGTTTCACTCAATAAACGGTTTAATGTTTGAGATATGGTGATTGCCTTTCGATTTTCTGGTTCTCAAAGTTTCGACGTGTACAACATTGGGGTGAGGGATACTGCGAATCCGATACGGACCTGCGTATAGAAGTTCAAATTTACTGCACTTACCTTTTAATTTGCTGGATAAATAGTGTGTACGTACTAATATCTTCTGTCCAACGTGAAAGTCGCGGCGTGTACAAACCTGTTTTTGCTGTCTTCTCCGGCGCTCTGCGGCACGTTTGATGTTGTTCAGCGCAATGTCAATTATTTCGTGGTGTCGTAGGCGACGATTTTTGGGGAATTCTATTAATTCTTTAATTTTGTTCGGTGGTTCAACGTTTTTCAGTATAACAGTCGGAGATAGCATAGTGGATTCATTTGGAATGGAATTAATTACATCTTGGAATGAGAGTATGTGTGTATCCCAATCAATATGTCTTTTGTGGCAGTATATTCTGCACAGCTTACCAATTTCCTTCATTAATCTTTCACAAGAGTTCGAAGAAGCGTGGTACTTGGATATATAGATCGGAGAAATGTTTCTAGCTCGTAACATGCGTGTCCATACACTACTACGAAATTGAGATCCATTGTCAGAAATTACTTTCATTACATGCCCTACATGAGATAGAAAATGTTTTACAAATGCTTTCGAAACAGTTTTAGCAGTAGCTTTGCGTAACGGAGTGAAAGTAACAAATGTTGAAGTGAGTTCAACAGCGACAAAGATGTAGCAAAAACATGGTAGTGAGGTCGGACATGTTCTTTTGTATTCCGATTCTACTTTGTTACTGTTCGTAATAGTTTGCACGTGTCAAAATTAATCATTTGCTGAAAAACATTTGTTTGTGTTTTGTGAGTGTCGTAAATTGGTAGTGACAGCAGAAGACAACACAGCTGACGGACAGAAGCATTAGCTCGCGCAGCTGACCAAAGCATGTGAAAAAAAAAAAAAAAAAAGAATACTATGTCTCGTAATGACGACGAAATGAAATTTTCAAATGCAACTTGTTGAATGTACATGACGCTGAAATTTGCTTTGCAGAAGTTGGTTGCGATGTCTTGCTGATTGTTGCCGAGAGAACGCGATAGTGCGTCTGCTATAACATTTTGTGTGCCGGGAATATGAACAATCGTAAAATTAAATTCTTGTAAATATAGTTTCCATCTACTTAATCTGTCGTGAGTAAATTTAGCTGAAAGCAAAAATTGTATAGCTCTATGGTCTGTGTAAACGGTGGTATGTCTGCCATAAAGAAAGTGCCTAAATCTCGTGAAAGCCCATACAACACATAATGTTTCCAGTTCTGTAACGGAATAATTTCGTTCAGCAGGTGACAAAATGCGACTTGCAAATGCGATGTTTTTAATTACTGTAGAACCATCTTCTTCAATTTCCTGAAAAATATGTACACCTAAAGCGGTGTTAGAGCTGTCAGTGGCAACGGAAAAATTTCTGGTGAGATCTGGGTGCGATAAAAGTAGAGCATTCAATAAAGCATGTTTCAAATAACATTCTCGTGAACAAAATTCTGCGTGTCAAAAGTAATGTTTGCGTTACTGTAGTATGCAATCTGTGCTGTATCTGGTTAAATTCTATCGTTCGTCCTGTTATTTACGGGAGGATGCTGTGGCATATCCACTATATGAACTGTTCTGTTATTTCTTACTGACGTGTTACGCTATGGATGACACCTATTGTCTGTTCCATTCATGATTATTTGTTGTTGCTGATGTTGTTGCTGCTCATAAGATCGACTGTTATTAAATGTACGCTGAAAATTGTGCTCATCATTCTTTTTACGTCTGTCCTAATAATCATTCCTATACGGTGTATTGCGATAGGAATTGAAATAGAGTGTTGTCTGTACGTAGTTATTTCTTTGCTGCCATGCGTTACTATTTGTTGGAGCTGAGACTATACATGCACGCGGCGAAACATTAAAGTTTGGTTGACCTTGTAGACTGCATTGTTGGTTAGGTATGCTAAGCGGCTGACTTTCATGCTATTGTGGTGAAAAACATCTATTGTTACAAAAATGTGGTTCCGATTGCTCAAAATTTTATACATACTGATGATTACGATTTTATCTGTAATTAAAATTACGGCGGTAGTTGTCATCACGGGAGTGCCTACTGAAAATTGTCACATTCGGTAAAATATTTGTCATATCTGGTTTTCATTACTTGTTTCTTAATACTAGGTAGAGCAATAGTTAAAGAGCAGTTTGGATAGATATAAAGGATAGTAGAAGAGAAGGCAGCAGTGCAGAAAACTAAAGATGAAACAGCACTACTACAGCTCGGGGCCCTATGCTCGCTACGGCACATATTCATTAAAGCGTAATGAATCCCCTGAGGTCATTTACGCACTGCAAATAAATTTTAGCTTTTGTGTTACAGGCAATAGCGGTAAAATTTCAAAGGCAAATTGTTGTATTCGTGCTAATTCAAATTTCTTCATTACAGGCAATGCTGTTGTAAATACAAAAATAAATTGTCGCATCTGGTTCAAAGCTAGTTTCTCCATTACCGATAATAGCGGTGAATGTACAAAGATAAATTGTCGTATACAGTGCAAATCGTGTACCTGTGTTCTGTCATTATTAAATTCTTTACATTTGCTTACAAATGCAAATTGCTCGAAATCTACGTTCTCGTCACTCAGTTTGATAACACGTTCAGGTTTGTGTGTGAATCTGTTCGTCTGTGTCATTTCGGATTTCAAGTTGCGTAGCTTTTCAGATTTTAAGTCCCGTGGCTTTTCGGATTTTAAGTCGCGTAGTTGCTGTAAATTGCTCACATTATACACGCTGCGTGACTCTGACACATGTTCATAAAGTGGCGTCTGTTGTGGTATGTTATTAACTGACATGTTTTTCATCTCTGTTACTTCTTGTTGTAAATTTGATAACTTCCGACGTAACGTGTTGTTAGATGAATCGATTTCATTAATTGTCAGCTGTAAATTTTGAAATTCAGGTGTTTGGATAAAAGAAACCGGTGCAGTATCGTCTGATTTATTGTCATTAGTATTTTCGATAACATCAATACGACTGGCCAATTCATCACATTTTTCAGTCAGTATTTTAACCTGATCATCGGTTTTAGAATCAGACGCATTAATCTGTTTTTGCAACTTGCGCGTAGTTTCGCTCAGTTTTTTAACATCAGCTTTGATGACATCGCAATCCTGTGTTAGATCTAGTTGTTCGAATCTATCTGTCACTGTTTGAATATTTACTGTGTGTGTATCCGTTTTTGCTTTAAGATCAGAAATTTCATCCCGTAATTCCGCGTTCAATTGTTCTATGGTATTAATTTTGTCGGACACTGTAGTAATATTATTGTCTACATACGTCTTCGCTTTCGCGAATATTTTACGTTTGTCCTCTTGTCTCTGTGCAGTGATTGTTTCCATGACTTGTCGTTTTACTTTGTTTTGATCTTGAATAAATCTGCGGAAACGCGCATCACTGTTCTGTATGTGCTGACTAAAGCGCTCGTTAATCTGAGTGTTCTGCTGTTCGAATTTCGCGTCTATCTTTGCGTCCATAGTGCGCAAAAGTTCTACCGTCATTGCTTTAAACTCGTCCCGTAATTGTGCAGCTTTTTCAGAGCATTGTTTAGCGACTCCGCTAATTTCGTCTCTGAGTGTTTCTGTTGCGGCTGTTTGCATTTCTCTTAATTCTTGCGCAACAGACTTAATTTCTTCGCTATTTTTTTGAGAACAAGCCTCAATTTCCACGCGCAATTGTTCCTTAGTGTCATGGCACTGCGCGGCAACGTCTCTAATTTGTTCACTAAGCTGTCTGTTATCTTCCCTAAGTTGTTTGAAATTTTCACTCTGTTGTTTATTATCTTCCCTAAGTTGTATCAGTATTGCCATAATTGGATCCGAGCCAAAATTACCATTTCTATTATCTGTACTGTTCAATAGTAGATCTGGAATTGTTTCACTTTCTGTAACCATTTGGTCATTCTGAAATTTACAAAAAGGTTTGTCAGTCAAATGTATACTATCAGTCATTGTTTCGGAATTAAATACATCTGTCCTACTTTGTGTGATCTGTTCATTTTCATTAGACAGATTTGACTGTACATTACTTGAATTTTCCAAATCGGGTGTGTTAAGCTCTACAGCGCTCATTACCATAGAGCATTCTGCGTCATCAATTGTCGTCAAGTTAACAGACGAGACAATTGAGTTCGTTTGTTCATCATTAAGGTGAAAGTCATCATTAGTGGTTGGAATGCACTGATTGTTAGTGAACGCAGGATTGTCATCATTACGTTGCGTATCACAATTACTATCGGTCACGTTGTTTAAGTCGGTAATTTCATTCACAATACTTCGCGATACACTATTCACAGTCTTTCGCGGCATTTTTACAATAGTCAAAATTTTTCACAAAGCAAATAAGCACAATGCAAAAGCAACACACAAATACAACAAAGCAGCAAATTGCCGTTGACCTGTAGAAAGAAAGTCACAATATTATTAAAAGCGTTGCGCCAAATCCTAATTATCTAAGCAAATAAGAGCAGATATCTGACTGTCGCTCAAAAGACTCTCAACGAAATACGATCCTGGCAGGGTCGCCAAGTGTAACCTCCCCAGTGTAATTTTTTAAAAGAAAAGGACGATACTAATTAGAAGTGCTGATGGACATGGCTCTATGCGTAACCTGCCTACAATCAAATGTACTGACAATGGCAACAAATGTGAAATTCGCAATCTGACTCAATTATAAATCCTTCAAAAAATTAAAGTCCATTCAGTGACAAGAAAATTCAATTAAACCGAAATATCGGTTTTTGGCCCTGTGTAAAAACAATCAGAATTAAAGTCTTACCTCAGAATAAATGGATGTCACATATCTGCTCTTGTTGTTGCGCACCACTTGGAGGAACTACATTGCAAATAATAATATTCTCCTTTTTTTTTTGTAATTCTAGTGAAATTTTTCTTCAAAAAGAAGTGGAATGAAATGGGAAGTGCAACGAGATCTTTAGTTCAAAAAAATTAAACTTTTGAAAAAAATGCTTTTGAAATAAAAAATTATTATTGGGAGACTTGTTGGAGAATAATTACAATAAATAAAATTTTTCATTATCTAATGATTATATTAATTAACAGTATACCTTATTCCTCATCTTGACCATTGTTGCCGACCGCCTACATCACACAACCGCACTGGGCTGCTACTACTGACCGACCGCTCTGCATGACGACTACAGACTGAGTACTGCTCTCAACTAGACAGAGCTACAGACTCGCAACGACTGACTGACTGCTACTCTGCATAGCGACAACTAACTCGCAAAGACTACTACTGACTGAGAACCGCTCGCAACACTCGCGCGGTCAAGCGCATACTCTCTGGTCACAGATGCTACAATGCCTCGCCATCGCTGCTGCGTTACATACGTGTTTCACCTGATGACTTTACAGGACGGCAATGACAGCATCATCTGCAAACAATCTAAGACGGCTACTCAGATTGTCTCCTATGTCGTTAATATAGATCAGGAACAACAGAGGGCCTATAGCACTTCCTTGGGGAACACCGGATATTACTTCTGTTTTACTCGTTGTGTAAAATTCTTTCGTCTGTTGTTGTTATAACAAGTGGCGTCTTTGGTCAGCTAGTTGTTTTACAGTGGACGTTTAAGCCAGTTTTTTTTCTATGCGGCAGAACGTCGGGCCGGGGTTGTTCAAATGCTTCAAATGGCTCTGAGCACTATGGGACTCAACTGCTGAGGTCATCAGTCCCATAGAACTTAGAACTAGTTAAACCTAACTAACCTAAGGACATCACACACATCCATGCCCGAGGCAGGATTCGCACGTGCGACCGTAGCGGTCGCGCGGTTCCAGATCGTAGCGCCTAGAACCGCTCGGCCACTCTGGCCGGCGCCGCGGTCCGAACTTAGTTATTAATAACCATCTGTTCCCGGTCACGCATTGCTGTGCTTCAGTCTGTTTGGTCCAATGGGAAAGAAAGCAAAGCGAAAGCACAAGTTTGTAATATATGTCGCAATTGGGTATGTGTAACCCCCCCAGTCTCTGTCCATCACCCCCCCCCCCCCTCTCTCTCTCTCTCTCTCTCTCTCTCTCTCTCTCTCCCTCTACCCATCTGCCTTTCTGTCCATTTCGTCCTTTCTGCTTTCTATGTCCATTTCTTCCCAACCGTCTGTCCTATACCCCTCTTCTTGACACTGAGCCTCATTTACTGTTGTTGCAAATTCACATTTTGTTGTAGTATTCTAATTGTGAATTGATAAGCCATAAATAAAACTTTCCAGTTTGCCACTAACGCTTCACTACATTTGGGGCTTTAATGAAACAAATTGCTTACACGTGTATCATTCAAATTATTTTCCATCGCTGGCCATTACTTTCTTCATCATTCGGGCAGTGTACGAATCCTGAGTCGAAGAAATTTTCCATCTTCTGAAGCGATCCACGAATCGATCGAATATGTGACGTCATGAGATCGAACAGGTGATTGAGGGAGCAATGTCTGGAGAACACGGCGACTGGGGCAGGACTTCCCATTTCAACGTTTCCAAGTACGTTTTGACTTCTCTTGCAACGTGGGGTCGAGCGTTGTCCTGCTGCAAAATCACCTTATCGTGCCTCTCGCTGTATTGCGGCCGTGTGTCTTTTAATGCTCTGCTCAAACGCATTAATTGTGCTCGATATCGAGCACCTGCGATTGCTTCACTCGGTTTTAACACCTCATAGCACACGGCGCCGAGCTGGTCCCACCAAATGCAGAGCATGATCTTGGAGCCGTGAATATGCAGTTTGGCAGTCGACGTGGAAGCATGCTCGGAATATACCCATGATTTCTTGCGTTTATGGGTATCGTAATGCGATGCGGAAATCCCTTTCGTTTGTGCCTCTGAAGCAACTGTTCACAAACACACAAACGCCGTTCAACGCCCCTCGGTGTCAGCTCACACTGGATCCAAGTTCCTTCTTTCTGAATCGTGCCCATAGCCTTGAGACCTTCTGAAATGGCTTGCTGTATCACTCCCACTAATCGTGCCAATTCGTCTTGAGTTTGACGCGAGTCTTCACTCAGCAATGTCTCCAATTCTGCATCTTCGAAAACATTCTCTCTTCCACCACTATGCCGGTCTACGACGTTAAAGTCACCGTCCTTGAAGCGTTGAAACCACTCACGACACTTTCTTTCACTAACAGCGTACCGAGCGAGGTGGCGCAGTAGTTAGCACACTGGACTCGCATTCGGGAGGACGACGGTTCGATCCCGTCTCCAACCATCCTGATTTAGGTTTTCCGTTACTTCCCTAAATCGTTTCAGGTAAATGCCGGGATGGTTCCTTTGAAAGGGCACGGCCGATTTCCTTCCCATCTCTAATGACCTCGTTGTCGACGGGACGTTAAACACTAACCAACTACCTACCACTAACAGCGTCCTTACCGTACGTACCTGAGAGCATTCGATGAGACTCAGGCGCTGTTTCCTTCATATTGAAACAAAAGAGTAACACATCGCGCAAGTGACGAGAATTAGGCTCGTAAATTGACATTTTCAATCAAGAACAACTTTATGACGCAGACACAAATCGACCAATATTTGAATGAGGTTTATGTTGAGCGAGCTAACTGCCTGACGTCTGAGATCTGTTTCTTTCGACCGCTACTTACCGTTGCCGCCACCTATCGGCAAACGGCGGAAGCAAAGTTGTGCACTTAGGATGATTGTATTTAAAGTTAAACTTTCAGAACGCTGTAGAAATAACGCCATTGCTCAGAATGACTTGAAATTGCAACGGAATATTATCGGAGAAGGGGAGAAACGTATCGCGGAAGAAAAAAAAATAGTGTGAAAATTAATCTACAGATGGCGCTGTATGTGTCAGTCTACGCAAAATGTAAACACGTGACATGCGCACGACCCACAGAAGTTAGTATAAACACGCCGGGTTGTGGGGCGGCGGGTGGAATAATTGTTGTTGTTGTTGTTGTGGTCTTCAGTCCTGAGACTGGTTTGATGCAGCTCTCCATGCTACTCTATCCTGTGCAAGCTTCTTCATCTCCCAGTACTTACTGCAACCTACATCCTTCTGAATCTGCTTAGTGTACTCATTTCTTGGTCTCCCTCTACGATTTTTACCCTCCACGCTGCCCTCCAATACTAAATTGGTGATCCCTTGATGCCTCAGAACATGTCCTACCAACCGATCCCTTCTTCTGGCCAAGTTGTGCCACAAACTTCTCTTCTCCCCAATCCTATTCAATACTTCCTCATTAGTTATGTGATCTACCCATCTAATCTTCAGCATTCTTCTGTAGCACCACATTTCAAAAGCTTCTATTCTCTTCTTGTCCAAACTATTTATCGTCCATGTTTCACTTCCATACATGGCTACACTCCATACGAATACTTTCAGAAATGACTTCCTGACACTTAAATCAATACTGAATGTTAACAAATTTCTCTTCTTCAGAAACGCTTTCCTTGCCATTGCCAGCCTACATTTTATATCCTCTCTACTTCGACCATCATCAGTTATTTTGCTCCCCAAATAGCAAAACTCCTTTACTACTTTAAGTGCCTCATTTCCTAATCTAATTCCCTCAGCATCACCCGACTTAATTAGACTACATTCCATTATCCTTGTTTTGCTTTTGTTGATGTTCATCTTATATCCTCCTTTCGAGACACTGTCCATTCCATTCAACTGCTCTTCCAAGTCCTCTGCTGTCTCTGACAGAATTACAATGTCATCGGCGAACCTCAAAGTTTTTATTTCTTCTCCATGAATTTTAATACCTACCCCGAATTTTTCTTTTGTTTCCTTTACTGCTTGCTCAATATACAGATTGAACAACATCGGGGAGAGGCTACAACCCTGTCTTACTCCCTTCCCAACCACTGCTTCCCTTTCATGTCCCTCGACTCTTATAACTGCCATCTGGTTTCTGTACAAATTGTAAATAGCCTTTCGCTCCCTGTATTTTACCCCTGCCACCTTCAGAATTTGAGAGAGAGTATTCCAGTCAACATTGTCAAAAGCTTTCTCTAAGTCTACAAATGCTAGAAACGTAGATTTGCCTTTCCTTAATCTTTCTTCTAAGATAAGTCGTAAGGTCAGTATTGCCTCACGTGTTCCAGTGTTTCTACGGAATCCAAACTGGTCTTCCCCGAGGTTGGCTTCTACTAGTTTTTCCATTCGTCTGTAAAGAATTCGTGTTAGTATTTTGCAGCTGTGACTTATTAAGCTGATAGTTCGGTAATTTTCACATCTGTCAACACCTGCTTTCTTTGGGATAGGAATTATTATATTCTTCTTGAAGTCTGAGGATATTTCGCCTGTTTAATACATCTTGCTCACCAGATGGTAGAGTTTTGTCAGGACTGGCTCTCCCACGGCCGTCAGTAGTTCCAATGGAATATTGTCTACTCCGGGGGCCTTATTTCGACTCAGGTCTTTCAGTGCTCTGTCAAACTCTTCACGCAGTATCGTATCTCCCATTTCATCTTCATCGACATCCTCTTCCATTTCCATAATATTGTCCTCAAGTACATCGCCCATGTATAGACCCTCTATATACTCCCTCCACCTTTCTGCTTTCCCTTCTTTGCTTAGAACTGGGTTTCCATCTGAGCTCTTGATATTCATACAAGTCGTTCTCTTATCTCCAAAGGTCTCTTTAATTTTCCTGTAGGCGGTATCTATCTTACCCCTAGTGAGATAGGCCTCTACATCCTTACATTTGTCCTCTAGCCATCCCTGCTTAGCCATTTTGCACTTCTTGTCGATTTCATTTTTGAGACGTTTGTATTCCTTTTTGCCTGCTTCATTTACTGCATTTTTATATTTTCTCCTTTCATCAATTAAATTCAATATTTCTTCTGTTACCCAAGGATTTCTACTAGCCCTCGTCTTTTTACCTACTTGATCCTCTGCTGCCTTCACTATTTCATCCCTCAAAGCTACCCATTCTTCTTCTACTGTATTTATTTCCCCCATTCCTGTCAATTGCTCCCTTATGCTCTCCCTGAATCTCTGTACAACTTTTGGTTCTTTTAGTTTATCCAGGTCCCATCTCCTTAAATTCCCACCTTTTTGCAGTTTCTTTAGTTTTAATCTACAGGTCATAACCAATAGATTGTGGTCAGAGTCCACATCTGCCCCTGGAAATGTCTTACAATTTAAAACCTGGTTCCTAAATCTCTGTCTTACCATTATATAATCTATCTGATACCTTTTAGTGTCTCCAGGGTTCTTCCATGTATACAACCTTCTTTCATGATTCTTAAACCAAGTGTTAGTTATGATTATGTTGTGCTCTGTGCAAAATTCTACCAGGCGGCTTCCTCTTTCATTTCTTAGCCCCAATCCATATTCACCTACTATGTTTCCTTCTCTCCCTTTTCCTACACTCGAATTCCAGTCACCCATGACTATTAAATTTTCGTCTCCCTTCACAATCTGAGTAATTTCTTTTATTTCATCATACATTTCTTCAATTTCTTCGTCATCTGCAGAGCTAGTTGGCATATAAACTTGTACTACTGTAGTAGGTGTGGGCTTCGTATCTATCTTGGCCACAATAATGCGTTCACTATGCTGTTTGTAGTAGCTTACCCGCATTCCTATTTTCCTATTCATTATTAAACCTACTCCTGCATTACCCCTTTTTGATTTTGTGTTTATCACCCTGTTGTCACCTGACCAGAAGTCTTGTTCCTCCTGCCACCGAACTTCACTAATTCCCACTATATCTAACTTTAACCTATCCATTTCCCTTTTTAAATTTTCTAACCTACCTGCCCGATTAAGGGATCTGACATTCCACGCTCCGATCCGTAGAACGCCAGTTTTCTTTCTCCTGATAACGACATCCTCTTGAGTAGTCCCCGCCCGGAGATCCGAATGGGGGACTATTTTACCTCCGGAATATTTTACCCAAGAGGACGCCATCATCATGTAATCATAGAGTAAAGCTGCATGCCCTGGGGAAAAATTACGGCTGTAGTTTCCCCTTGCTTTCAGCCGTTCGCAGTACCAGCACAGCAAGGCCGTTTTGGTTATTGTTACAAGGCCAGATCAGTCAATCATCCAGACTGTTGCCCCTGCAACTACTGAAAAGGCTGCTGCCCCTCTTCAGGAACCACACGTTTGTCTGGCCTCTCAACTGATACCCCTCCGTTGTGGTTGCACCTACGGTATGGCTATCTGTATCGCTGAGGCACGCAAGCCTCCCCACCAACGGCAAGGTCCATGGTTCATGGGGGGGGGGGGGGGGGGGAATGGGGAATAATTGTTAAATGATCCTATTATTTATTTAGTGCTGTTGTTTGCCGTCCTCAACACTGGCTCTTTAACTACAATATTGACAACCAGAAAGTGATTAGCAAAACGTGAACCCTGTAATTAGAATTCCTAGTGCCCACTTCATCTGAGAAATACATTTATAGCTACAGCTTATAGCTCTGAGGAATTAGGAGATTGTCTGGGGTTCATAATCAAAAACCATTCTCTCTAAAATGTTCACTATATTCAGAAAGTCACAGACCAAATAGAATCCACACAATCCAACTACCAGAGCAGAGTCTAATGCGCTGATGCAACTGTAACTGTTCAAATTAAATGTTTAAGTGAATGCTCGCCATAATTTGATGATAATGTTCATCAAACGCTACGGTAATAATGGTAGAATGTCTGTCCTGCGGCGGCACGTGAAAATACGACATACGCAAACTAAAGATAGATCATTAACGTCATCCCAGAATTAACACTTCATTCGAAAACGATTTCGTGGTTACCCGTATCCCGAGTAACTTATTACGGCATCCGAGGCTGTTTATATCAACAATACCGACGCGACGCGACTCCCGACACAGGTGGTGCGCTAATCAGCGTCTGGAGAGAACTGGGGGTCTTCTTTTTCTCGTGCAGCGTTCTTACATATAAAGCCGCGGTGCGGACGGCTAAGGGAACGCCTGACCACATCCGCTCTCCCGACTGGCCGCTGGGCTAGTAATGCACCACTTTAAGTTACAGAATAAATCATTGCTTCCTTTGCTGATGGCTGATGAAGCTCTCAATTTAATTGTGGAATCAGCACAGAAGTAAGTATTCATAATAAAAGTCTGATGTGGCTAAGTCAAATACTTTGGGCGAGAGAATTAATTTAATTGCACTACACGCAGTGGACGAGCTCTGAACTTGCCCTTTGGAGATACGCTATCGCTATAGTTCTATAGTTATTCAGTTGAAATTTCTCACATCTTTATGATTATAGCGGATCTCCCTTCTACTTAAATTTAAACATCCTAGCTTTATTTATTCGCTACTTAATCTACCTTGCTTCCTTAATTTCTAATACAAAAACCAGAAAATCATGAATTTCAACTAAAATTTTAATTTGTGAGATCCAGAATATTGTTTCTACGAAATTATTACGCAAAAGGAATCTAAATATAAATTTTTAAGTTTCTAGCTCTTTTCTGTTGCGCCAATGATTTTTACAGAAAAACATCCAAATTTCGAAAATGGTTGAAGTTATTGAACTGATATCCAACACATATTGATTTTGTATTACAGCCGACATGCTAGAAACGTTTCAGGTTATTTACTTCATTTTAAAGTATTGCGCAACATTTATGACGTCAGAGCTAGTTACAGCGGACTAGGCTGGCACACAATGGAAAGACTGATGTGAATTTTATAAGGCGTGAGTAGGCTGCTTCCTACAGGGTCCACGCCTTTTCCTCCTTTCGCGTATGCGGCGTCCGCCATGACTGCCTCAATGCAGGATCGCGCTCTGCTTGTAAAGCTGTATTGCAAGAATGATGGCTGTGCACACGTCGCTCTGCAGAAGTTCCGGACACTGAAGGGTTTGAAAAAAAGGCGTTGGTTCGATGGCTGCCGTGGGTCTGGAGAAAATGATTCAGAAACTGGAAAAAAGACGGGCTCTTCTGGCGTGCAATCAGGCAGAGGGAGGAAACGAGTTGATTCGAAATCAGTGGAAGCAGTGGCCACAGAAATGCGGGAGGAAACTAGCGGTGGTGTGCGAACGTGTATTGCACGGACTATTGCCCGAACGTTGGACGTACCCATGAGCACGGTGAGTAAAATCCAACGAAACATCCTCCTTTGCAGTCCACTCAAAATTACCCATGTGCACGAGTTGCTTCCTGTTGATCTGCCAGCAAGAGAGACCTTTGCTTTAGAATTTCTCGCTCGCACGGAAGTGGACAGTGACTGATCGTGGAAGATTTTTGTGGACAGACGGAGCCCACTTCCATCTTACAGGATACGAAGTGCGGCTAGAAAAAAACCGGACTGATGCTGGAAAAAACATTTATTTACAATTATTTACAATTTCATGTTATCTCCTTCAATGTACTCTCCTCCTCGGTCTCTACACCGCTCCATACGAATTTTCCACTGTTCATAGCAATGCTGCAGATCATTTTCGGTAAGTCCATACGTTACTTCCGTCGCTTTTTCTTTTACTGCTTCAACAGTCTCAAATCTAGTTCCTTTCAAAGCTGACTTGACTTTAGGGAAAAGAAAAAAGTCACAGGGGGCCAAATCAGGTGAGTAGGGTGGATGATCTAAGATGGGAATGTTGTGTTTTGCCAAAACCGTCTTCACTGACAACGCACTGTGAGCTGGGGCATTGTCTTGGTGAAGGATCCACGACTTTTTTCTCCACAAATCGTTCCGTTTTCTCCGTACTCGCTCACGTAGGGTAGCCAGGACGCTAATGTAGTAATGCTGATTCACTGTTTGTCCCTCTGGTACCCAATCAATGTGCACAATCCCTCTGATGTCAAAAAAAAACAATCATCATTGCCTTGAATTTCGATTTTGACATTCGTGCTTTTTTTGTCGTGGAGAACCAGGAGTTTTCCAATGCATCGATTGGCGTTTAGTTTCGGGATCGTAAGTAAAAAAACCACGATTCATCGCAAGTAATAACATTTTGTAAGAAGGTGGGATCACTTTCAATGTTTTCCAGAATGTCAGAACAAATCATTCTTCGGCGTTCCTTCTGTTCAATTGTGAGACACTTTGGAACCATTTTCGAACACACTTTGTTCATGTTGAAACTTTCATGAAGAATCTGCCTAACACTTTCCTTGTCAACTCCTGTTAACTCAGACACTGCTCTGATTGTTAAACGGCGATCTTGTCGAACAAGTTTACCGATTTTTTCAATGTTTGCATCAGTTTTTGCTGACAATGGTCTGCCAGTGCGAGTGTCATCACTGGTGTCTTCGCGGCCATCTCTAAATCGTTTAAACCACTCAAACACTTGTGTTCGCGATAAACAATCATCGCCGTACACTTGTTGTAACATTACAAACGCTTCACTTGCAGATCTTCCTAGTTTGAAACAAAATTTGATGTTAACACGCTGTTCTTTCTGTACACTCGACATTTTCCGACGCACAGACAAAACGTCAACTACTTAAAACAGACGCCACGGGCAGACTGAGTGCAGGAGGCAGATGAAACTCGAGCAGTAGGCGGAGCGAGAGTCACGTGACAGGCCACGCGACTTTCAGCCTTATTGCATTCGTTTTATTGTTTCACCAGTACTAGTCCGGTTTTTTTCTAGCCACACCTCGTATGTCAATACAAAGAATTGTCGAATATGGGCGAGAGAAAATTCACACACAAATCAACCAGAACCACTTCACCCTGAAAAGGTCACTGTGTGGTGTGGGTTTGTCATCGTTTATCATAGGGCCATATTTTTCCGAAGAGACAGGTGCTTCCGGCCCTGTTACCTGTACGGTCACTGGTAAGCGCTATGAGTTTCTTTTGCGCAACCACGTCATTCCAGCTCTCCAACAGCGTGGGTTGGTGGATGCAATGATTTTTATGCAAGATGGCGCACCTCCACACATTGCAAATCCAGTTAAGCAGCTGCTGAAGCTCCATTTCGGAAATGCTAGAATTATCAGCCACCATTTCCCTACTGCCTGGACGTCGCGACCACCCGATCTTAATCCGTGTGACTTCTGGCTGTGCGGCTGTCTGAAAGATATTGTGTTCCGTGTCCCGATTGCAAACTTAGCTGCGTTGAAGACACGCATTGTGCTACACATTCTGAACTTGAGCCCGGAAACACTTCGATCAGTTGCGAAACATCCTGTTTCGCGATTTGAGCTTGCAGGAAACGGTGGACAGCATACTGAACATGTTTTGCGCCAGTCACACGGAAATTAATAATCCGATTTCATTTTGATTGATGATTTTTATGCGGGCTTAGGCGTCAGGACAGTTAACAACCGATTTTTCCCATACGATGTGACCTTGCCGTGATGTATGGGCTTACGTGGCTAACAGAACACCCATGCACACCGAGTAATACAGTTCGTTTAACGTCAAACGTACACCTTAGACATTGTTGTATGGTTCAGTTGTCATTTGTAGTCGACCACTATTTAATTATGACGCTTACAGCGCCATCTATTGCTTCATTTTGTAACCATTTATTTTTTTCCGCCATACGTTTTCCCCCTTCTCCGATAATATTCCGTTGCAATTTGACGTCTTTTTGACTAGTGGTGTTATTTCTACTGCGGTTTGAAAGTTTAATTTTAATTATAATCACCCCATATATATATATATATATATATATATATATATATATATATATATATATATATATATATATTGGTGTTGCGATTCTTTTTCCATCATAGTATGAATGTCATACACTCCTGGAAATGGAAAAAAGAACACATTGACACCGGTGTGTCAGACCCACCATACTTGCTCCGGACACTGCGAGAGGGCTGTACAAGCAATGATCACACGCACGGCACAGCGGACACACCAGGAACCGCGGTGTTGGCCGTCGAATGGCGCTAGCTGCGCAGCATTTGTGCACCGCCGCCGTCAGTGTCAGCCAGTTTGCCGTGGCATACGGAGCTCCATCGCAGTCTTTAACACTAGTAGCATGCCGCGACAGCGTGGACGTGAACCGTGTGTGCAGTTGACGGACTTTGAGCGAGGGCGTATAGTGGGCATGCGGGAGGCCGGGTGGACGTACCGCCGAATTGCTCAACACGTGGGGCGTGAGGTCTCCACAGTACATCGATGTTGTCGCCAGTGGTCGGCGGAAGGTGCACGCGCCCGTCGACCTGGGACCGGACCGCAGCGACGCACGGATGCACGCCAAGACCGTAGGATCCTACGCAGTGCCGTAGGGGACCGCACCGCCACTTCCCAGCAAATTAGGGACACTGTTGCTCCTGGGGTATCGGCGAGGACCATTCGCAACCGTCTCCATGAAGCTGGGCTACGGTCCCGCACACCGTTAGGCCGTCTTCCGCTCACGCCCCAACATCGTGCAGCCCGCCTCCAGTGGTGTCGCGACAGGCGTGAATGGAGGGACGAATGGAGACGTGTCGTCTTCAGCGATGAGAGTCGCTTCTGCCTTGGTGCCAATGATGGTCGTATGCGTGTTTGGCGCCGTGCAGGTGAGCGCCACAATCAGGACTGCATACGACCGAGGCACACAGGGCCAACACCCGGCATCATGGTGTGGGGAGCGATCTCCTACACTGGCCGTACACCACTGGTGATCGTCGAGGGGCACTGAATAGTGCACGGTACATCCAAACCGTCATCGAACCCATCGTTCTACCATTCCTAGACCGGCAAGGGAACTTGCTGTTCCAACAGGACAATGCACGTCCGCATGTATCCCGTGCCACCCAACGTGCTCTAGAAGGTGTAAGTGAACTACCCTGGCCAGCAAGATCTCCGGATCTGTCCCCCATTGAGCATGTTTGGGTCTGGATGAAGCGTCGTCTCAAGCGGTCTGCACGTCCAGCACGAACGCTGGTCCAACTGAGGCGCCAGGTAGAAATGGCATGGCAAGCCGTTCCACAGGACTACATCCAGCATCTCTACGATCGTCTCCATGGGAGAATAGCAGCCTGCATTGCTGCGAAAGGTGGATATACACTGTACTAGTGCCGACATTGTGCATGCTCTGTTGCCTGTGTCTATGTGCCTGTGGTTCTGTCAGTGTGATCATGTGATGTATCTGACCCCAGAAATGTGTCAATAAAGTTTCCCCTTCCTGGGACAATGAATTCACGGTGTTCTTATTTCAATTTCCAGGAGTGTATATATAGAGGGGAATCTCTGTTAACGTAAGTTTCAACAACAACATGTAAAAATTTAAAGTTATTTGGTCGCGTACATTTTGAAACTTACGGTAACAGAGTTTCCCCTTTATATATGACATACATACTATGATGGAAAAAGAATCGCAACACCAAAAAATAATTAATCTAGAGTAATAAAATTTCGGGAACATATTTTGGTAGGTAAGTGATTATCAATGCAAGATCACAGGTTAATATAAGCGTGAGATACGCTATTACAAATGAGAAATGCTGGTCTGAGCGGTGTAACCGCCAGAATATTGAGTACACGCATGCAAACGTGCATGCATTTTGTTGTAGACGTGTCGAATGTCAGACTGTGGGATGGATCGACCAGTACAGGGACTGCTAGTGTTAATAATTGGCAACCAGTGCTGTACTATCGCAATAAAGGCATGAGATGTTCAATTGACTCTTTTATTAGAACATGTTACGCAGATATCACAAACATAAACTCCTTCCTAAACAACCAGGCGTACAGCCTTGACAACTCAAAAAAAGTGTCCAATAACATGTGGCTATAACTGCGACACAACATTTGGGGTTACACTCGCCACATTCCCGGGAGGGGAGGGGGGGAGGGGGGTCCATCGGGGGCCGAACCGCACAATAAGAGAGTAATGAGAGAAGCATTCAACGAATTCGAACATAAAACATTGGCAAACAATCTAAACAAGAACCCTAAAAAGTTTTGGTCGTATGTAAAATCGGTAAGCGGATCGAAATCCCCTATTCAGTCACTCGTTGACCACGATGGCACCGAAACAGAGGACGACCGAAGAAAGGCAGAAATACTGAATTCAGTGTTCCGAAACTGTTTCACTGCGGAAAATCGTAACACGGTCCCTGACTTCAGCCGTCGCACGGACGCCAAAATGGAAAATATTGAAATAAACGATATCGGAATTGAAAAACAACTGCTATCACTTAGTAGCGGAAAAGCATCCGGACCAGACGAGATACCCTTAAGATTCTACAGTGACTATGCTAAAGAACTTGCCCCCTTTCTATCAGCAATTTATCGTAGATCGCTGGAAGAACGTAAAGTACCTAGCGACTGGAAGAAAGCGCAGGTCGTTCCCATTTTCAAGAAGGGTCATAAATCAGATGCGAATAATTATAGGCCTATTTCGCTTACGTCAATCTGTTGTAGAATAATGGAACATGTTTTGTGTTCTCGTATTATGACGTTCTTAGATAATACAAATCTCCTTCATCATAACCAACATGGATTCCGCAAACAGAGATCATGTGAAACTCAGCTCGCCCTATTTGCCCAAGAAATTCACAGTGCCGTAGACACTGGCGAGCAGATTGATGCCGTATTCCTGGACTTCAGGAAGGCATTTGATACGGTTCCGCACTTACGTTTAGTGAAAAAAATACGAGCTTACGGAATATCGGACCAGGTTTGTGATTGGATTCAGGATTTCCTAGAAGAAAGAACACAACATGTCATTTTTAACGGTTCAAAATCTGCAGATGTAGAGGTAATTTCGGGAGTACCGCAGGGAAGCGTGATAGGACCTTTATTGTTTACAATATACATAAATGACTTAGTTGACAACATCGGTAGCTCCGTGAGGCTATTTGCAGATGACACGGTTGTCTACAAGAAAGTAGCAACATCAGAAGACTCGTACGTACTCCAGGAGGACCTGCAGAGGATTAATGCATGGTGCGACAGCTGGCAGCTTTCCCTAAACGTAGATAAATGTAATATAATGCGCATACATAGGGGCAGAAATCCATTCCAGTACGATTATGCCATAGGTGGTAAATCATTGGAAGCGGTAACGACCGTAAAATACTTAGGAGTTACTATCCGGAGCGATCTGAAGTGGAATGATCACATAAAACAAATAGTGGGAAAAGCAGGCGCCAGGTTGAGATTCATAGGAAGAATTCTAAGAAAATGTGACTCATCGACGAAAGAAGTAGCTTACAAAACGCTTGTTCGTCCGATTCTTGAGTATTGCTCATCAGTATGGGACCCTTACCAGGTTGGATTAATAGAAGAGATAGACATGATCCAGCGAAAAGCAGCGCGATTCGTCATGGGGACATTTAGTCAGCGCGAGAGCGTTACGGAGATGCTGAACAAGCTCCAGTGGCGGACACTTCAAGAAAAGCGTTACGCAATACGGAGAGGTTTATTACCGAAATTACGAGAGAGCACATTCCGGGAAGAGATGGGCAACATATTACTACCGCCCACATATATCTCGCGTAATGATCACAACGAAAAGATCCGAGAAATTAGAGCAAATACGGAGACTTACAAGCAGTCGTTCTTCCCACGCACAATTCGTGAAGGGAACAGGGAAGGGGGGGATCAGATAGTGGTACAATAAGTACCCTCCGGCACACACCGTAAGGTGGCTCGCGGAGTATAGATGTAGATGTAGAATAGCCCTGGGTTCGGTGTAGGGGCGGCGGTGGGGTGGGTGGACTGCTGTGGCCTGTTGTGGGATTGTGGAGATCGGTCGTTCGCGTGCTAGAGCGAGGAACCAATTCTAAGGAACGGTCTTTCATAGGTCACTTCGGTCGCGGCTTTCTACTTATAGTTCCCGGGAACGGGAAATGGCGGTCTCGTTCCCGCAACAGCACGTCGGCCGTTCTCGTTCCAGCCTCGGTCCCGTTCCCGCCTATCTCGGTCTCGGTCTCGCTCGGCCGGACGCAGCCTTCTTCGGGTGGCCACTCGTCGCAGGTCCACTGCCGACTGGTCGTAGTTAGTTCAGTATCGAGTTGTTGTTGTTCGTTTCGTTCGCCTCGCACGCCCATTCTAGATCTGCTGCAAACTTTTTTTGAACGCTGAACTTCCGGTTGTCTTCGTATTCTATTCAGCGTCCACGACAGGTAATTAAAACTTATTTTATAATTATGTAAACTACATAAAAATTACATGGTATGCAATACATACATCTTTTCAAGGATTGCATTGTACGAGGTGCATTCAAGTTCTAAGGTCTCCGATTTTTTTTTTCTAATTAACTACTCACCCGAAATCGATGAAACTGGCGTTACTTCTCGACGTAATCGCCCTGCAGACGTACACATTTTTCACAACGCTGACGCCATGATTCCATGGCAGCGGTGAAAGCTTCTTTAGGAGTCTGTTTTGACCACTGGAAAATCGCTGAGGCAATAGCAGCACGGCTGGTGAATGTGCGGCCACGGAGAGTGTATTTCATTGTTGGAAAAAGCCAAAAGTCACTAGGAGCCAGGTCAGGTGAGTAGGGAGCATGAGGAATCACTTCAAAGTTGTTATCACGAAGAAACTGTTGCGTAACGTTAGCTCGATGTGCGGTTGCGTTGTCTCGGTGAAACAGCACACGCGCAGCCCTTCCCGGACGTTTTTGTTGCAGTGCAGGAAGGAATTTGTTCTTCAAAACATTTTCGTAGGATGCACCTGTTACCGTAGTGCCCTTTGGAACGCAATGGGTAAGGATTACCCCCTCGCTGTCCCAGAACGTGGACACCATCATTTTTTCAGCACTGGCGGTTACCCGCAATTTTTTTGGTGGTGGTGAATCTGTGTGCTTCCATTGAACTGACTGGCGCTTTGTTTCTGGATTGAAAAATGGCATCCACGTCTCATCCATTGTCACAACCGACGAAAAGAAAGTCCCATTCATGCTGTCGTTGCGCGTCAACATTGCTCGGCAACATGCCACACGGGCAGCCGTGTGGTCGTCCGTCAGCATTCGTGGCACCCACCTGGATGACACTTTTCGAATTTTCAGGTCGTGATACAGGATTGTGTGCACAGGACCCACAGAAATGCTAACTCTGGAGGCGATCTGTTCAACAGTCATTCGGCGATCCCCCCAAAACAATTCTCTCCACTTTCTCGATCGAGTCGTCAGACCGGCTTGTGCGAGCCCGAGGTTGTTTCGGTTTGTTGTCACACGATGTTCTGCCTTCATTAAACTGTCGCACCCACGAACGCACTTTCGACACATCCGTAACTCCATCACCACATGTCTCCTTCAACTGTCAATGAATTTCAATTGGTTTCACACCACGCAAATTCAGAAAACGAATGATTGCACGCTGTTCGAGTAAGGAAAACGTCGCCATGTTAAGTATTTAAAACAGTTCTCATTCTCGCCGCTGGCGGTAAAATTCCATCTGCCGTACGGTGCTGCCATCTCTGGGACGTATTGACAATGAACGCGGCCTCATTTTAAAACAATGCGCATGTTTCTATCTCTTTCCATTCCGGAGAAAAAAAAAGTCGGAGGCCTTAGAACTTGAATGCACCTCGTATGTTAACCGGGGGCCTAGAAACGACGAGAGGCTCCGTCCTCGCCGCAGCCGCAGTGGTCCACAACCCCACGACGACTACCGCAGTCCACTTCACCCCTCCACCGCCCCACACCGAACCCAGGGTTATTGTGCGGTTCGGCCCCCGGTGGACCCCCAGGGAACGTCCCACACCAGACCAGTGTAACCCCTATGTTCGTGTGGTAGAGTAATGGTGGTGTACGCGTGCATGGAGAACTTGTTTGCGCAGCAATCGCTGACATAGTGTAGCTGAGGCGGAATAAGGGGAACCAGCGCACAATCGCCGAGGCAGATGGAAAACCGCCTAAAAACCATCCACAGACTGGCCGGCTACTCACACCTCGACACAAATCCGCCGCGCGGATTCGTGCCGGGAACCAGGCGCTCCTTCCCAATCTGGAAAGCTGTGCGTTAGACCACACGGCTAACCGGACAGGCTCTTGTTTTGTAACAAAACGGCATATCAGCTTACTTCACTTTTTCGATAGACAGCATAAGAAATACTTGTAAAAACGCAAGATTTTTTGTTATTACACTCGCAAAGGACGTCGGCACGCGGCACACACGAGTGGCCATTTTCCGTCGTTTCTTGATCCGAGGTAAAAGTCATGTTCATGGCTATGGAAGGCACAGCGACTTAAACCGAATGAAGCCCGCGCCCCGTAATCGAGTGCATGGTATCACATCTTGCAAAGAGAACACGATAGCACCATTTTGGAACATATATTGTGTTCGAACATTATGAATTACCTCGAAGAAAACGGTCTATTGACACACAGTCAACACGGATTTAGAAAACATCGTTCTTGTGAGACACAACTAGCTCTTTGCTCACACGAAGTGTTGAGTGGTATCGACAGGGGATGTCAAACTGATTCCGTATTTCTAGATTTCCAGAAGGCTTTTGACATTGTACCACACAAGCAGTTCGTAGTCAAACTGCGTGCTTATGGAATATCGTCTCAGTTACGTGACTGTTTGTTATTACACAAGCAAAGGAAGTCGGCCCGTCACACAGGAATGGCCATTTTCCGCTTTTTTTTTTTTTTAAATCCAATGAAAAAGGGCATGTTCATTGTTATGAAAGGCAGGCTGACGTACAACCGAATGAAGCCCGCGCTCCATAATCGAGTGTCTGGTGTCACATTTTGTAAAGAGAATACGATAACTCGTACAATATTGTTTCAGTGGTACAGGGTGGCGGACGGAAAATCGGCCCCGAGTACTGGACTGCTCATTGTCGCCCACCAATCGTCATCTGTTGTTTCGAAGTTGTTTGCAATAGCTTCTTTGTTATTTCTTCACTGCCTGATTATTACATGTTTGCCTATTCTGCGCGTAGCGGTCAACAAATCGTGCGTAATTGGCGAGCAGT
Organism: Schistocerca serialis cubense; assembly: GCF_023864345.2. Lineage (NCBI taxonomy): Eukaryota > Metazoa > Arthropoda > Insecta > Orthoptera > Acrididae > Schistocerca > Schistocerca serialis. The sequence goes on from NC_064648.1 coordinate 145,727,977, forward strand.
CTGTACTCGGGGCCGATTTTCCGTCCGCCACCCTGTACCACTGAAACAATATATTATTTCACTGTGAAACGTCCCCTTAGAAAACTTATGAATGACTGTGCTGGTAAACCCGTTACGTTATTTCATTTTCAAACAGCTGAGCAGAACTGAACATACTCAGACATTACTCTCTTTACTTATTCTGATCAACACTAAACTGACACACAATATTTTTAGCACAACGCAATCTGACTTTCAATAAACCCTACAAAAGAATGTCCCTGACTAACAATAACCTATACCTTTCATGAATCACTTACCTCACAAAAATCTTCGTTACTCGATCTACTGCAATACAGCGAGCGCCAATACCGCCAGCTCAATAAAAGATTCAAACTACTGAAGTCACTAACTACTGGTAGGCATAGTTAGCAAATTAAAGATTTTGATATAGAACAAACAATGTATTTACCTTAATAGTGTTCAAAAGTCATAATATATGTATCAGTTCATGGCATCCAGTCTTACAAATTTTACTGTCTCTGATGGACACACGTTCAGATCATCCGCTCTCAAAACTCCGCCATCTCTCTCCCCACATCCACCACTGCTGGCGGCTCACCTCCAACTGCGCAACGCTACGCGCTGTTCACATCCAACTGCCCAACACTACAATAGCGAATATTCCAACAATGCAAACCAGCCACAGACTGCACACAGCGCAGTCAGTGATTTTCATATAGAGCGCTACGTGGCGTTACCAACATAAAAACCTAAACAGCCTACTTACAACTGCGTTACAGCTGGCTGAACGAGAGGTTTTGCAGAACCAAGAAAATTACAAGAGTGTGAGAATTCTGTTGTGAATAAAAACTCTGCACTCCAGGGGGGAGGCAAGTGCCCCCTCTTGGCGCTTTCCATCTTCAGTCACCTACGCTACCAATTTTCAGTTTTTCATAAGAACCGTATACCAAGCACAAACGAACGCTGAACGAGTAAAAATGGTTCCCAAAAAAGAGCGATTACCAGTGAATTAGTTCCCAAGGATGAGGGACTTTGCCCATCTCTATTGTGAACCACTGAGGGCTGTGGTGGGACGAAGCCTCTCCGTCGTTTCTAGGTCCCCGGTTCAATACACACGATACACAATACAGAGGTATACCTCAGCTGGTAGTATACATTTCTGAAAATGCGCTGACACTGTTAGGGCTAAACCGAGCGTGGCTAGAAAGCGCGAGTTTTGACGTTCGGTAGGACTGACAGTAGAGGTTTTGTGGGAATAAGCGAGTAGTCTGCAACGCAAGAACAATGCGTACGGTGTACATTCGCTGCCAAGTAATCCGTACAGCAGTGATAACGGGCGCAGGGCAGATGTGGGGCGCTCTCTAGCTCACCGCTTGCGTAATCGCCGGCTGCGTCTAGAGGATGATTCCGAGGTGATGTTGCAGGCTTTCTGGGATGACGCAGGCGCGTGAGGTATGGGACCCAGGTCTGGAAATGACCGAGTCGAATGTTCAAAGTTCCCTACTGTATCTTTATGGAGGCAACTTAGCCCAAATTTACTTCCTTCTCTACAAAAAATCTAAAAGCAAACAAACACCGTCCCAACAGGCTGCTGACAAAGATAGGAACGTATGGAATAAGTTCACAGGTACGTGAGTGGCACGGAGATTTCTTAAGTAATAGAAACCTGTGAGGTTTCCTCGATGACGAATGTTCAGCCGGCCGCTGTGGCCGAGCGGTTATAGGCGCTTCACTCTGGAACCGTGCGACCGCTACGGTCGCAGGTTCAAATTCTGCCTCGGGCATGGATGTGTGTGATATCCTTAGGTTAGTTAGGTTTGAGTAATTCTAAGTCTAGGGGACTGATGACCTCAGACGTTAAATCTCATAGAGCCATTTGAACCATTTTGTACAGGTTCCGTATCTCTCGGAACGGATGCAAAACTTTTTTTTGATGTGTGTGTGTATATGTAGAGTATATATTTTTTAAAACAATAATGTGCACGTTTTCTGTTAAACTGACGGCGAGAATGAAAATGCTCTGCTGTATCATTGTGCGGATCGGTTCACTTTGTCGTGGGCGGTTTCACTCATAGACGATTTTTACAGAAAAGAGGAAAGTTGTATTTCTTGCTTATCGTTTATGGTTAGAACAGTATTACCGAATCTGAATTTGCAGGAACAACAAAGAAGTTTCAAGGTTAGAAAGGGAGGGAGAGGAACAGAGGTGTAGGAGAAAATGGACATAGAAAGCGGAAAGGAGGAGATGGAGAGGTATAGTGCGTGCGTGCGTGTGTGTGTGTGTGTGTGTGTGTGTGTGTGTGTGTGTGTGAGAGAGAGAGAGAGAGAGAGAGAGAGAGAGAGAGAGAGAGAGAGAGAGAGAGAGATCGATGGAGGGGGAAGGAGGTAATGAACAGAGAGGGACAAGGAGGAGAAGATGGAAAAGGAGAGGCTGGGGTAGTTGGTGATTAGGACTGCCTCTGGCATGGATGTGTGTGATGTCCTTAGGTTAGTTAGGTTTAAGTAGTTCTAAGTTCTAGGGGACTGATGACCTCACATGTTAAGTCCCATAGTGCTCAGAGCCATTTGAACCATTTTTGAACAAGTGTTCATCAGCGACAAGGGTATCGTCAGCAGTGCCCCAGGGAAGTGTGACAGGACCGCTGTTGTTTCCTGTATACATAAATGTATTTGGCAGACAGGGTGGGCAGCAATCTGTGGTTGTTTGCTGATTATGCCGTGGTGTACGGTAAGGTGTTGAAATTGAGTGACTGCAGGAAGACTTCTAGTACTCAGCCACACACAATTGATATCATCAAAGTGTACGGGCTTGAAGATGGCATTCACGCAACGTCGAAACTAGTAGCCAAATAAATATGAAATCGTAAGTACAGCTGGAGGAGTTTCATTTTTAATCAAAATTGGAAATAGTCTGAATACAACTTGTCTTTATATTAAATACGCAGTTGAAGTAAAACAATTACATTGGCCTGATCAAAAATTTCCACCTTACTCGCGGCTTGTCAACATTGTCGCAGATTTCTCGAAAGCACAATAGCAAAGCAGTGGAACACAAAAATTGGAAGACGCATTCAGTTTGAGATCAGGAGGTGACAGCGACATCAGCCTCCACAATAGTGATCAGGAACATATAGGACACTTGTCTAGGACTTCTTGCCAAACCAAAGGCAAATCAACACCATCACCGGCGCCTGCAACGAAAGATGACCTAAAAATAGGCAAGTTTGTTATGGTAAAATGGAACTCCTGAGTATTCCTTCGAGTCATCCTCGCTATAGAAGCAGAAGGTGCTAGAGTCGACTGCATGGAGCCTACACTAAAAGCCTGGAGGTGGCCCAAAAATAACTATGTCTTGTTGTATAAATTTGAAGGTGTGGTACAGACAATAGCACCCCCAAAATTAATAAAAAGAGGTTTGTTTTCTTTAACTGGACTCTAAATATTGTTATACCCCTACATTCTATAGTTTGTACAGTATCAAGAAAGTGTTGTTCAAAATTAATGTTCAAAATTAATATTTGTCTTTAAAATAAACGTTTGGAAGTTCACTGGATGTTCAGAAATTATGTTATTCAAATAACCATCAACCTACTAGGACCCAAACTGCCTTCAAATGGTAGTATTATGGGAATTACAGTCTGGGTTCAAGTAACCCAACTGTAAGGTAAACTTGAGCCCAAATAAAATAGAAAAAATAAAATATTTACTAAGTCACAAACAATGCGTAATGCACGTTAAAGTATCCATCATGAACGATAGCTTAATAATATATTGTACATCGGTGAAAAAATCTGTTGTGCCCATTTTCAAATATGTCAGAAGTTTCGAAATCTAGGCTCAAGTAGCCCGCGTTTACGGTACCTTAAAAGCTATGAGCTCTTGCTCATCTTCACTAGTCTGAAACACATCTATCCTACTGCAAGGTCCTTTGGTTTCCATATTTTTGGAGGAGTTAGTATGAACCCTATATTTATAGATTTCCGACAGGCCTATGACAGCATTATGGAGGATAATGCAAGAGTTCGGCATCACAAGAAAATACATCAAAGTGATTGAAGCGTGTTACACAGATACGAGCTGCCAAGTATGGTTTGGAAACCAAATGTCAGAGCCTTTCCCTGTCCAACACGGTTTGAGAGAAGGAGACCCTCTGCCCCAGTGCCATTCAACATTGCATTGGAAAAGGCACGACGTTAAATTGGTAATGATAGGGAGATGGATATAATTGGACCTGACACAATCTTGGCCTTTGCCGATGATGTGGTGATTATGGGAGACTCCCTCAATCAGATAGTGTCTGACACCACTAGGCTCATGAAAGAGGCAAGCAAATTGGGATTAGTTGTCAACGACGAGAAAACCAAATATATGATCATCTCACGCCGACAGGATTTCCCTACCACTGTCAATATAGATGGACACAATTTTGAGCGAGTAGAGAATTTAAGTACCTGGGATCTGTCCTATCTAATAAAGGCGAGCTTGAGAAAGATATTCAACAGAGACTAATTAATGCTAATCGTGCCTTTTTTCGTCTCAGTAACTTATTCAAGTCACCCTTCGTCTCACAAAATAGCAAGATCAAACTTTATATGGCGCTGGTAAAACCTGTTCTGTTATATGGCTGCGAGACATGGGCGACTTCACAAACACTTGAAGAGCGCATTTGAAAGGAAAGTGATCAGAGAGATTTTTGGGCCTACATTCAACAGAGAAAATGGAAGATGGGAAAGGAGGCAAAAAGAGGACTTGTACCAACGTTTTGGGAAAGCTGACGTTGATAATACCATCATTGGTTGGGACATGTCTTAAGAGCTGGAGAATCTATCCCCAACCGAGTGTTCAATTCCCAGCTGATTGAAAGACGCCCAAGAGGTCGACCAAGGACTAGGTGGAAAGATAGGGCGATGAGGACGTTGCAGAAGGTAGAAAACTGTGATCGGGACAATGCTCCTTCCTGTGTCACTGAGTGTGTTATTAATCTTTGTACAGTGTGTTATTTAGGTTTCTGATATTTCTTCTGCTTTCTGTCATGGGCCTTTAGGACCTGCTACGTACAATTTGAGATGTGGTGCTATGGACGAATGTTGAAAATTAGGTGGACTGATAAGGTAAGGAATGAGGTTCTACGCAGCATCGGAGAGGAAAGGAATATGTGGAAAACACTGATAAGGAGAAGGGACAGGATGATAGGTCATCTGCTAAGACATGAGGGAATGACTTCCATGGTACTAGAGGGAGCTGTAGAGGGCAAAAACTGTAGAGGAAGACAGAGATTGGAATACGTCAAGCAAATAATTGAGGACGTAGGTTGCAAGTGCTACTCTGAGATGAAGAGGTTAGCACAGGAAAGGAATTCGTGGCAGGCCGCATCAAACCAGTCAGTAGACTGATCACCACAAAAAAAAAAGTACAATAAATGCATCGGAATGTCAGCTGGTTGGCTTGAACATGAGCCCTTCCAAAACAAAAGTAATGTCAAAAAAATGGATCCCACCTGGAGATGTGAAAGCCAAGGACAGCCTATTAGAAGAGGTCAGTGAATATGTCTACTTTGGCCAGATTATAAATATGAAAGGGAGACATAAGACCAGAAATCTGTCGACGCATCGAGCTTGGCTGTCAAGCATTTGGGAAGAATTCAACAGTATTCAGATCAAAAAGCGCCAGTAAATCTGAAGCACGCAGTATTTGATCAATGCATTCTCCCTGTGATGTATGGCTGCGAGACATGGACACTGAACTCATTTACAAAAGGGATACTTAGGACAGCACAGAGAGCCATGGGGAGATCAATGCTGGGCTATACAAGAAAGGATACGAAAAGGGCAGATGACATCCGTTCTGTGACGAAGGTTAATGACATCTTAGAGACAGTAGGTTCCTCGAAATGGCAGTGGGCTGGCCACGTTGCAAGAAGAAAAGACAACAGATGGACGAAGCTAGTACTGGAGTGGAGTCCGAGAGAGCACCGGAGGCCTAGAGAAAGACCACTAGACAGATGGGACAAAGACATCGAGAAGATAGCTGGTAACACCTGGCAGAGAATTCCCCAAGACCGTCCCACTTGCAGAAGACTGCTGAAAGCCTACCTGAATCCACGACTCGAAGAGGCCACATAAGTTAATGACTGAATTGGCTGATGATGATGATGATGATGATGATGATGATGAATGTTAGTATGAACAAAAACAAAAAAAGGCCAGTAAGTATGGGCTCCAAAACGCGCATCTTAAGACATGTGGGCACTCGCTTAGCAGAAGGGATGTTTGACAGTTTGGAAGATGGTGATAGCTTTTTAGGTATACGTCAGAGCCGATATTTAATGGACTTTCTTGTTTTACTCCATACCACCACCTCTGAAATTGCCTACCCTACAATCTTAGCAACAATAGCACCAGGACATGTGTTCCATTATTTAATATTTATCGTACGGCAAACAGAACAATTTTCAGAATGAGATTTTCACTCTGCAGCGGAGTGTGCGCTGATATGAAACTTCCTGGCAGGTTAAAACGGTGTGCCGGACCGAGACTCGAACTCGGGACCTTTGCCTTTTGAGGTCCCGAGTTCGAGTCTCGGTCCGGCACACAATTTTAATCTGCCAGGAAGTTTCAGAACAATTTTCACTTGTAACTTTCGATTAGGATGTTTCCGGACTGGAGTACCTTCATATTGATATATTTACCGTTCTCCATCACCCTCCAAAGTTTGTAACCTCATCACCGAATCACCCTGTATGTGTTTGTATAAGTTTATCTATCTGTTGATTCAGAGAAAGCTTTTGGCCATGTTGTCCGGAGTACACACTGTGAAATTCTGAAGGTAGTAGTGATAAAGTACAGGGAACCGAAGATTGTTTACTACATTTACGGAAATTAGACAGCAGATGCGAGAAATGGTGGTGGTAGTGGTAAGTTCCTATAGGACCAAACTGCTGACGTCATCGGTCCTAGGCTTACAAACTACTTAATCTAACTTAAACTAACTTACGCTAAGGACAAAACACACACACACGCTCGAGGGAGGGCTCGAACGTTCGACAGGCGAGCTGCGCGAACCGTGGCAAGGCGCCCTAGACCGCACGGCTACCCCGCGCGGGTAGGCAGTAAAAGAGAGGAAGAAGAAGCTTTGATTTTTGCCAATAACGTATTAATTCTGTTAGAGACAGCAAACTCCTTGGAAGAGGAGTTCTGATATGTATAGTCTTTGTGGTTATCAGATCAACACCAACAAAATTAAACGGGATTATAATAGGAAAAGAGACACTAAAATCGGTGGGTGAGTTTTGATGTTTCGGCAGCCAAATAAGGGATGATGGAAATGGAAATGATCGTGTGGTGTCAGTGACCGGGAGTTCCCAGGCGGGAAGTTCGGCCGCCAAGTCTTACTGACAAGGGGAGGCCGCCAATTGTGAAATCCAGATTCGATTCATACTGCGCATAATAAAAGCTCAAGGCCAGAGGTGTAATGTGGCAAAGCACCAAGATGCACTTCTCAGCCGTTGTCGAGAAAATCGACAGTTAAAAGAAACCGTTGCGGTGAAATACTCTCTACGATTAGTAATTTTCTACAGCGTGGTGGTGCAGCGGTAAGCTCTCGGGTTCGTAATCCGAAGGTCGTCAGATAGAATCTCGCTCCATGCAAGTTTTTTTTTTAGTATTTGTTTTTTGTAATTCATATATATATATATATATATATATATATATATATATATATATATATATATATATAATTCCCGGCAATCGGTTGCAATAATGATGCATATAATAAGTTGTTGAAAGTCGTTTGTCGTGGAAAAACTGGCAACTTTGAGCATCATTATGTTTTCCGCAAACAGAGTTGTATTTCACAAATGTTATTAATTGTCTTCATAATGTTAACCACGTACAGTTAACGGAAGACGTAGGAACGAATACGTATAGCGTAAGTCAAACGTTCGAATTCGAATAGAGACCCCACGAACACAAACTTGCTGTGGCAGGTATGAAATATAAACTCCGTTACTCGCTCGTTACACTTGAAGGACAGATGTTGAATGGGCCGAAACGAGCCGCCGCATAACAACGTAGTTGCCTGCTAACTTCAAAAGAAGGTAGATGCGGTCCCTAGCGCAACTTATAACATCGTCGAAAATCAGTGCGGACGTGAGAGCTTTGGTACACCCTGTTAAACAAACGGAAAAATGGAGGCGGTACAATTGGAGAGCGATCCGCCTTCACCAATATGCATAACCAATTCATTAATAGTTATATATATATATATATATATATATATATATATATATATATATATATATATATATATATATATATGAATTGTAAAAAACTAATAATAAAAATATATTGCATGGCGCGAGACTCGATCCGGCGACCTTCGGATTACGAACCCGAGCGCTTACCGCTGCGCCACAACGCTGTAGAAAATTATTAATCGTAGAGAGTATTTCACCGCAACGGTTTCTTTTAACTGTCGATTTTCTCGACAACGGCTGAGAAGTGCATCTTGGTGCTTTGCCACATTACACCTCTGGCCATGAGCTTTTATTATGCGCAGTATGAATCGAATCTGAATTTCACAATTGGCGGCCTCCCCTTGTGAGTGCGACGCCACGTTGGGCTACTTGCGCGTCGACAGTGGGGATGAAATGGTGATGAGGACAGCACAATACCCAGTCCCTGAGGGGACAAAATCTGCGACCCCAGCCGGGAATCGAACCCGTGCCCCGTGCTTGGCATTCCAATGTGCTGACCGTTCAGCTATTGGGGCGGGCATGAGGGATGCTGACCTAAGTAGAAAAGATATAAACAGCGCTCTTGATATAGCAAGAAAAGCATTTCTGTAAAAAGAGGGATTTGCTAACATCTAACATAAATTCAAGTGTTAGGAAGTCTTTTCTGGAGGTATTTGTCTGGAGTCTAGCGTTACGCAGAAGTGGAGCTTGTGCAGTCAAGAATAGAATAGAGGCTTTTGATGTGGGATGCTACAGAAGTATTCGGAAGATTAGATGGGTAGATCAGGTAAATAATGAGGAGGTGCTTAATCGAACTGGGGACAAAAAGGATGTATGTCCCAACCTGACTAGATGAAGGGATCGTGTGGTGTCACCGCCAGACACCACACTTGCTAGGTGGTAGCCTTTAAATAGACCGCGGTCCATTAGTATACGCCGTACCCGCGTGTCGCCACTGTCAGTGATAGCAGACCGAGCGCCACCACACGGCAGGTCTAGAGAGACTTCCTAGCACTCGCCCCAGTTGTACAGCCGACTTTACCAGAAGGGGATCACTGACAAATACGCTCTCAATTGCCGAGACGATAGTTAGCATAGCCTTCAGCTACATCATTTGCTACGACCTAGCAAGGCGCCGTATTCAATTGATATTTATTATGTGAAGCATGTATCATCAAGAGAGATGTTCTACAATTGTAGATTAAAGTTAAGTATTACATCATCTACTTACTTTATTTGCAATTCTCAAGATATTGTGCTGTTCCAGACCTCACGCCAGTGAGCGTGTAATTAAACGCGTGCATTTCGGCCTCCTCTAGAAACACAGTGTTGGCTCTTCTGCCAACACCACAGATCGGATGATGGGACTCATTCAATCAAGACTTTCGTTTATTGTGTCTATGAAATGGACTTAGTTTGTAAGGTGTCAGGCAAATCCAACACCTTCCATGAAAACCCTGACATGATAAGCAAATCCAGTAGTATGTCACACAGCTCCGAATAAATCGTGACATTAAATTAACCAAAGTAATACGAGTAACGAGTGAGCAAATGGTATACTACAGACTAACACAAGAATGCCTAAATGCATGTCATACCTTCCCGCCGTGAGACAGACGCAGTTCCGAGGAGAGAAACGAGAGCAGAACCGTGTTAAGCTGGAAGGCCCTACGATAAGGGACGGACACCGACGTCGCCAGCTAACCGCTAGGACAACCCTCCAGCCCATGTTAAAAGCTAGAGCCCTCCAGAAGAACAGTATAGATCTTACGATAACACAAAAAGGGCTATCCCAGCCGCAAGTTTTAGCGTGAGACTTTTTCGCGTCTCTGTTACGTCAGGACCACCCCCAGCCCATTTTAAAAGATAGAGCCCTCCAGAAGAACAGTATAGATCTTACGATAACACTAAAAGGACCACACCAGCTGCAAATTTTAGCATGAGACTTTTTCGCGTCTCTGTTACGTTGCAAACTTTAAAAACATTGCCCCACCACGAATAGTATAACGTTTCTCATTGGATAGACAGAATTTTTGTAGGCGGAGCTAAAGATTAACATTGAGACCCTGATTGGTCAGATGAAAACACAGCCAGATAGTTTTTTTTTTTAACCAACTTCGGTAAATTGTAATAAGGAGAAGTTAGGAGAGAGTTGCTTCCGAGACGGCAAGGTGAGCGGAGCTGTGCTGCCCGCCGCCCCCTGACGAACACCGACAAGGTAATGAACGCACGCGATGCCGCATAACAGCGCATAAAGCTTCACTCAGAACTGCAGAAGTCTCATCTGTTACACCCCATTTTTGCGTAATACTAGTGTCGATCGTCAATTAAAGCTCATGGTGTTCACATTTGCCACTTCAAGTAAAAATCTGAAACGCGATGATTTTTCTGTTATGTAGTTATTGAGAAGCCACATCAGCCACTGTAATTTACGACAAGTTAGATAAGTAATTTAAGATAATTGAGGGTCACTGTAGACCATTTTGATAGTTTTCTCTCTTATGAAACTTAATTTAAACCTAGATTATAGATATGATATGGCATAGGTCATCCTTCGATCCATTGTAGAACTTGGAAACCCACTCAGGGAATATTCGTTCACATTTTTGTTGAACGCAGTTGGTTTTTATCATCCTGTATTAAAATATTTCCTTTTATCAATAGTGCAATTTATAAACAATGTTTTGTGAGTAGAATAAAATTTCCAATGTTAAACTTAACTGCTTTTTCGACGTTATTTTACCAGCTAACTAAAAATAGGAAAGCCTTGAACCCCTTCCACTAAATTTAGTTAGTATTAAGATTCTTTTACAGGGAGTGCAGTGGAGCTGACGCTGAAATCATTAAGTATTTGATTACATCATCGCTAGTCTCACTGAACCCTTCGGAACTCTATATGTCATGTGTGGTCTGGCGTCTCCTTACCAGCAACAGGTCCCAGGTTCAAACTAGTCAATTCCCTACAAAAACACGCTCAGAGCGTCGTTCCGCGAAAGTGGTAGGGAGACACGATATAGAACAAACAGAATGTTAGAAGTTGTTGCGTAACTTGATGATATTTAGTTTGGCGATATTGCTACCATTCTATTAACGTTCTCAACGTAACTTTACTGCACTTGATAAGAGTCTTTCCCTTTATTTGAGACGTCCTTCCTTGAATAAACATTTTTCAACCTAATTCTATGTCTCGTACATCAATTACAGACGTTAGAATCCAGTCTTTTTTTATTAAATTAATCATTTATCTTGTATTTTGTGTTTCTGTGTATGTTATTAATTCGCAGTTCTAGGCAGTGCGAAGTCGATTTGAGTGCAGGATCACAGCCAGATGTTATTATTTGCAGCGAATTAGCTGTGGGGCATGAAAGCAGACCGTATGACTACATCGAGCTATTCTTTTTAAACAGTGCTGTGCATAGCCCAAGTACCTCAAGTACAAATGGTACTAGGGAAGTTTTGCAGTACAGCATTATTTTATTATTGGATGGAGGTGTGTAGGGTAGAAATGATAGAGGGAGACCAAGGCATGAATACAGCAAGCAGGTTAAGCGGATGTGGACTGCAGTAGATATAGAGATGCGAAGAGGGTTGGACAGAGCAGAGTAGTTCAACTAAATACCTAGGTATTACAATTACGAACAACTTAAATTGGAAGGAACACACAGAAAATGTTGTGGGGAAGGCTAACCAAAGGCTGCGTTTCATTGGCAGGACACTTAGAAAATGTAACACACCTACTAAGGAGACTGCATAGACTACGCATGTCCGTCCTCTTTTAGAATACTATTGCGCGGTGTGGGATCTTTACCACATAGGACTGACGGAGTACATCAAAAAAGTTGAAAGAAGGGCAGCACGTTTTGTATTATCGCGAAATATGGGAGAGTGTGTCACCGAAATGATACAGGATTAGGGCTGGACATCATTAAAAGAAAGGCGTTTATCGTTGCGACGGAATCTTCTCACGAAATTCCAATCACCAACTTTCTCCTCAGAATGCGAAAATATTTTGTTGACACCGACCTACATAGGGAGAAACGATCACCACGATAAAAATAAGGGAAATCAGAGCTCGTACGGAAAGATATAGGTGTTCATTCTTTCCGCGCGCTATGCGAGATTGGAATAATAGAGAATTGTGAAGGTTGGTCGATGAACCCTCTGCCAGGCACGTAGTTATGATTTGCAGAGTATCCATGCAGATGTAGATGTAGCATGGGGAGTTGCATCAAATCTGACTTCGGACTGAATACCACAACAGTTACAACGATACCGTGTCATTCTGATTTTAATTACGTCAAATATCACGGGGAAAGGAGCTAATTGTTTGATTAAGTGCCTCAACAGCATCTGCTAATTACTGGCTACACGTTGATAGCGCTCCTCTTATCTATTCTCTCGTCTGACTCTTGTAGTCGGCTTCAAAGCTGTTTGGATACGGTTAGGCGTTATCGCTTAGCAAGTGGCGCGCTTGTTTGCGAAACAGTCCGCTTGCATGCAAGAGTCATTGCAAGTTATTAGGAATCACAATATACTTACCACTCGGAGCTGAAGTGAACGTTAGTCAAATAGCGGTAATACACGTCACCACTTTAGATTTCCGTATACTTCCTCGTCTTGTTTATGAAAATCGAGCCCCCAGTAGAAAACAAATGACTCTGAGCACTATGGGACTTAACTTCTGAGGTCATCAGTCCCCTACAACTACTTAAACCTAACTAACCTAAGGACATCACACACATCCATGCCCAAGGCAGGATTCGAACCCGCAACCGTTGCGGTCTCGCGCCGTTCCAGACTGTAGCGCCTAGAACCGCTCGGCCACTTCGGCCGGCCCCGTATTAGATTTTGAGACCCATAACTAGATTTCATTCCGTTACATTTATCCTGCGGATTCCTGCAAGGTTGCTGGTCCGTGGCTTAATATTACGTTTGAGGTGATTTTAAATGCTTGAAAAATAAACAAAAACTGTTTGTAATGTTTGTTTATTATTTTTCAAAATAGTATTTATCTGTCTCTCTCCCTCCCTCTCTCTCTCTCTCTCTCTCTCTCTCTCTCTCTCTCTCTCTTCGTTCGGACAGGGCTCGGAACGCTTAACGGTACCGACCGACCGCCATGTCGTCCTCTCCCAATAGGCATCACTGTATGCAGACATGGAGGGGCATGTGGTCAGTACGTCTCCCGCACGACTGTTGTCAGTTTTCGTGACGTGAGCCGCTTCTTCTCAGCCAAGTAGCTCCTCGATTGGTCTCACAAGGACTGAGTGCACCCCGCTTGCCAACAGCACTCGGCAGACCGGGACAGTCACCCATCAGTTAAGCCCGACAGCATTTAAATCTGGTGCCCTAATGCGAACCATTGCTACCACTGTGGTAAGGCCAAAGGCGTTTTCAGCACAGGGCATAAACATAGCACTGCCATTCCTCCTGAGATAATCAGTGCTGCCACAACACCGTTTAATATAATCGAGTCACCAGAACTGCTCTCGTGTTCATTAACTTATTTATTGATTTATTAAATAGATCTGGTTGGAGCCTTCAAGCTCTCTCATCCACTGGACCAGTTTCTTACACATACGGTACCTCTTTTACAGCACAGTTATCTAATAAATAACTTTTAATATGACAAATACACTTCTTCATCTTGTTCTCACGTTTTTCTGCCATTGTAAATACACCGAGGAGGCAAAGGCCTAGTATCGTGCAGGCCCCCTGCAAGCATGTAGAAGTGCAGCTACGCGACGTGGCATGGACTCGACTAATGTCTGAAGTAGAGTTGGAGGGCACTGACTCAATGAATCCTGCAGGGCTGTCCATAAATCCGTCAGAACACGAGGGGTAGAGATCTCTTCTCAACAGCACTTTGCAAGGAATCCCAGATATCCTCAATCATGTTGGGGAGTCTTGTGGTCAGCGGAAGTGTTTAACCTCAGAAGAGTGTTCCTGGAGCCACTCTACAGCAATTCCGGACGTGTGGGGTGTCGCATTGTCCTGCTGGAATTGCCCAAGTTCGTCGGGATGCACAATGGTCATGAATGGATGCAGGTGATAAGACAGGATGCTTACGTACGTGTCACCTGTCAGACTCGTATCTAAACGTATCAGTGTCCCATATCACTCCAACTGCACACATCCCACACCACCACAGAGCCTCCACCAGCTTGAACAGTCCCCTGCTGACATGCAGGGCCCAGCGATTCATGAAGTTGTCTCCATACTCGCTCGATAAAACTTGAAACGAGACTCGTCCGACCAGGCAACATGTTTCCAGTCATCAACAGTCCAATGTCGGTGTTGACGGTCCCAGACGAGGCCTAAAGCTTTGTGTCGTGTAGTCATCAAGGGTACACGAGTGGGCCTTCGGCTCCGAAAGCCCATATCGATGATGTTCCGTTGAATGGTTCGCACGCTCACACTTGTTGGTGGCCCAGCGTTGATACCCGCAGCAATTTGGAGAAGGGTTGCACTTCTGTTACGTTGAACGATTCTCTTCAGTCGTCTTTAGTTCCGTTCTCGCAGGATCATTTTACGGCCGCAGCAATGTCAGAGATTTGATGTTTTACCGGATCACATATTCTGTAGTCATTAGACTGTTCATTCCACAGAGCAGATGCTGTAATTCTTGTTCATTATCAGTGAGAATAGCATGTCATCAGCAAATCTTAACACTGATATCCTTTGGTTCAAATGGTTCTGAGCACTATGGGACTTAACATCTGAGGTCATCAGTCCCCTAAAAGTTAGAACTACTTAAACCTAACTAACCTAAGGACATCACACACATCCATGCCCGAGGCAGGATTCGAACCTGCGACCGTAGCGGTCTCGCGGGTCCAGCCTGAAGCGCCTAGAACCGCTGGGCCACACCGGCCAGCACTGATATTCTTTCACCTTGAGTCTTAATCCCGCTCTTGATGCATAAACATTGGCGGCGTTCGAAATCGGGACGGAGTACGTTTTAGTTCCTAATCAAAGACGTTACCCCCTTTTTTAAATCTCGTTATTGTTCGTTGCATTTCTTCGGGGTGGACGTCCCATGACACCTGTTCAGGTTTCTCGTTGATCCGTTCACTCATTTTTTTATTACAGAGGGTAGCTGACCCTCTGATGCAACACGCTGAGCGCTATAAAGTCCTAAACAATGTAAAGTGCAGAAAGCTACAGTATCTTGGCCGCGTACGGGGGAATGGAAACAGATATAAGGTGCTGCAGAACGTTCTTCGAGGAAAAAAATGTGTGTGAAATCTTTATGGGACTTAACTGCTAAGGTTATCAGTCCCTAAGCTTACACACTACTTAACCTAAATTATCCTGAGGACAAACACACACACCCATGCCCGAGGGAGGACTCGAACCTCGGCCGGGACCAGGCCCACAGCGCCTTAGACAGTTCGGCTAATCCATTCTTCGAGGAAGAAGAAGACGATCTTGGCTCGAAAACTTACAGACTTGGACTTCACACACGAGAGAGAAACTTGTTACAACAAGGAAAAGTGACAATCAATGACGACCACCAACACACGGAACGGACAGAAAATGGAAGAAGGCAGGCCGTTGTTGCCGAGCGGTTCTAGGCGCTTCAGTCCGGAACCGCGCGACCGCTACCGTCGCAGGGTCGAATCCCGCTTCGGGCATGGATGTGTGTGATGTCCATAGGTTAGTTAGGTTTGAGTAGTTCTAGGGGACTGATGACCTCATATGTTAAGTCCCACAGTGCTCGGAGCCATTTGGTTTGAACCAAATCGAAGAAGAAGACGTAAACTCGCAGATGAGTGCGACTTTGGGATTGTGAGACTCTTGACAGGCTGCCCCGGTGCCCGACATCGGACACAGAATTCCTGCCGGCCTGCACGCCTGTGTCTCTTTCAGTTCTTATCACGGAATGTCGCGCTGTTGTGTTGTGTCGGGTTGCCGTTATCTGCGTTGCGTAACGGCCGAGCGGATCATCTCAAAGCCTGCGGGCCTAGCTGCCCGCCAGTCACACACTCCCAGCAGCCGCCACTTCACATGCAATTGCCTCGAGTAGGTTACAATGACGTACTCGGTCGCGGGTTTTACTCACACACCCGATACATGGATACTTCTCGCATTTGTACACTTCTGCCCATTAAAATTGCTACACCAAGAAGAAATGCAGATTATGAACAGGTATTCATTGGACATATTATACTAGAACTGACATTTGATTACATTTTCACGCAATTTGGGTGCATAGATCCTGAGAAATCAGTACCCAGAACAAGCACCTCTGGCCGCAATAACGGCTTTGATACGCCGGGGCATTGAGTCAAACAGAGCTTGGATGGCGTGTACAGGTATAGCTGCCCATGCAGCTTCAACACGATACCACAGTTCATCAAGAGTAGTGACTGGCGTATTGTGACGAGCCAGTTGCTCGGCCACCATTGACACAGATGATTTCAATTGGCGAGAGATCTGGAGAATGTGCTGGCCAGGGCAGCACTCAAACATTTTCTGTATCCAGAAAGGCCCGCACAGGACCTGCAACATGCGGTCGTGCATTATCCTGCTGAAATGAAGGGTTTCGCAGGGATCGAATGAAGGGTAGAGCCGCGGGCCGTAATTCATCTGAAATGCAACGTCCACTCTTGCAGTGAAAAATTCGGAGTAGGAATTAAAATCCATAGAGAAAAAATAAAAACTTTGAGGTTCAGCGATGACACTGCAATTCTGTCAGACAGCAAAGGACCTGGAAGAGCAGCTGAACGAAATGGGCAGTGTCTGGAAAGGAGGGTATAAGATGAACATCAACAAAAGCAAAACGAGGATAATGGAATGTAGTCGAATTAAATCGGGTGATGCTGGGGGAATTACATTAGGAAATGAGACACTTAAAGTAGTAAAGGTGTTCTGCTATTTGGGGAGCAAAATAACTCATGATGGTCGAAGTAGAGAGGATATAAAATGTAGAGTGGCAGTGGCTAGGAAAGCATTTCTGAAGAAGAGAAATTTGTTAAGATCGAGTATAGATTTAAGTGTGAGGAAATCGTCTGTGAAAGTATTTGTATGGAGTGTAGCCAAGTATGGAAATGAAACAGGGACGATAAACAGTTTAGATAAGAAGAGAATAGAAGCTTTCGAAATGTGGTGCTACAGAAGAATGCTGAAGATTAGATGGGTAGATCGCATCACTAATGAGGAGGTATTGAATAGAATTAGGGAATAGAGAAATTTGTGGGACACCTTGACTAGAAGAAGGGATCGTTTGGTAGGACATGTTTTGTGGCACCCTGGGATCACCAATTTAGTATTGGAGGGTAAAAATCGTTGAGGGAGACCAAGAGATGAATACACTAAGCAGATTCAGTAGGATGTAGGTTGCAGTAGGTACTGGGAGATGAAGAAGCTTGCACAGGATAGAGTAGCATGGAGAGCTGCACCAAACCAGTCTCAGGACTGAAGACCACAACAACAATAACCTAAAATAGTATACAATTTGGTTATGAGCAGTCCAATTTGAGTTAAAAAATTTCTCTTCCAGAGAATTTAGGGAAAGTATCGGCTAATGGACCTGCTACACTATTATCCATGGATACAATCTGCTTGGGTATAAATTTTGTTGTTAAATTCAAAAAGCATTGTGGTAGTGCTGCTCTCAAAAGATTTCTAATTTTAAATTATCCTGTCATTGGTATTTTCCTGTATTGTGAGAGCTTGTGTTTTATGATTTGTATAGTCTACGGGTAAAAATGATTAATTATTACAAGCAGCTATTCTGGTGCAACTGTCTAACAAGTATGCTGTGAAATCCTACTGACGAAGTTTCTAGAACGCTTATAGCATTAATTATTTAGTAACATAGTACAAAACACAACGTACGGCTTCCGTAGCGACTACGAGCACGAGAAGTGACAGATTGTAGAGGCGGTTAAGTGAGCGGTCATTATCGCCGTACTCCGTACGGGAAATGAGGCAGAAGAAAAGGCAATGTGAGGCAGCGTGCTGAGAACCCTCTGCCATGCACGTCACAATATTTTACAGAGAACGCTCGTACATGTAGATAAAACGGTTCCAAGCTTCGAAATCCGACAGTTTTATACCGAGGAGTTAAATTTCAAACAACAATGGGATGCGCTCTGGCGTAAAACGTAAACAATCTCGCGTCGCCGTGAGCAGAAGCAAGCTGACGATTCCTAACAATCCATTAACACAAAGTTTTGTAGCCTCCCTTGCCGTATAGAGTACATTGCACGTCGTGTGTATAGCGTTAAAACAATAATTGCCAATGAGTAGGAAACAAAGAATTATTTTTAAAGATTTCTGCCACATGTAGGAAGACGCTTATTACATAATAAAAATAACAGAGTTAGTGGCCAGAGACTAATGTGTGATAAGAGAACTGAAATTGAGGATAGCAAAGCGGAAGCACAAAACTTTAACTTTACCTCTCCTGTAGTTCTTAGTTGCTTGTAATTGAGAGCGACTACAAATGATCCATTGGTCTTCAAAACTACATATTTTCGAAATATCATTGGCGCGTTAATAGAACTGTTATCCATACATCGATATATCGACGGAAAAAATACCGGCCAAAGAAACATCGGCTGCACATTGTTGATTTACTGCCGGTTTTAGAGCTGTATATTTAAGAATTGATTTATTATTAGATATTCTGTACATCAACAAGCTAGCAGCCTGCTTATCCCCCTTACAGCAAGAATTGAAAGGAAAACGATGCACGTTCACTCGTTGCTACGAATGGTAACTGCATGTACGCTGCGCAATGAAAGATCTCCCATGGGACCGTCGTTCGGTTTCGTCACATGTCGGATTTGTTCGGAACACTTCGTGTCGACTTCCCTGTTTTCTTTTTTCTTTTTTTTTTCCTTTCATTTCCGCAAACGCCAGCGACTCAGCAGTTTTAGTGTCAAAATTGCGTGAAGACGCTAAACTTTGCAATTCGCCGACCGTCGATACGTCAGCATTTCCCCTCACACGTTCCCCCCCCCCCCCCCCCCCCCTACCCCCATCGCAAAAACAGTCTTGGTATTTAGATTTTTGTTCATCATTGATTCATAACACATCGTATACCCTGTTATTCCATTCACATCCCCCCCCCCCCCCTCCCCACCCAGTGGAATCGTTCTTCTTCTCTGTGCCATCTATACTTGCTTTACACAATGAAAGAGAAAGAATGAAAGCTCTGAAAGTAGTACAACTCCTTTACACAGTGAAAGTAAAATTACATTCTACTGCAATTTGAAAAAGATGATTTCGAATATTTATCGGAAATTGGGAAAAATTATAATCTGAAACAATAATATGGGCATTCGATATTGCTCTTTCGATATCGATATACCGGAGAAAATGTCACTCTGGTATATAAATTGATATATTGTAAAATATATCGATACACGCGGTGTATCAAAAAGAATCAACCCATTTATGTTATTTGAGAGATCTGCGTGAACAACGTAGTGTTGGAAAATCAGCAAATCCTCGAGTTTTACATGGTTCCCGCTAGGTAGCAACAGTGTGCGCCCACTTCAGTTATAGTAAAAATAGTGTCAGGACAACAGAGAGCGTTTCGTGTTCCATGTTTTCTCAGTGCGGGTCAGTAACAACTGTTCAGCGTGACTTTCGTACTAGGTGAGGTGTGGATCCTCCTACAGTACAGAGCATTAGTCGAAGGCACGAACAGTTCCGAGGAACATGTTGTTTGTGTAAAGGCAAATCGCCAGGCCGTCCCCGAGTGTCTGACACAGACGTCCAACGCACCCGCCACAGTTTCACGAGGAGTCCGCAGAAATCGATTCGCCGTGCAGCTCGGCAGCTCAACATGACCCCGATGTCCGTCTGGCGTGTGTTGCGTCGACGTTTACACGTGAAATCGTACAAAACACAGCTACTGCAAGCTCTTCGTGAAGGTGAAAAATATCAACTCTTGGAGCCGGGCGCTGTGGCCGAGCGGTTAAAGGCGCTCAGTCCGGAACAGCGCGACTGCTACGGTCGCAGGTTCGAATCCTGCCTCGGGCATGGATGTGTGTGATGTCATTAGGTTAGTTAGGTTTAAGTAGTTCTAAGTTCTAGGGGACTGATGACCTCCCTCTTTGTTAGACAGTTTTAGTGTGTTCCGAAGAAGGACACGCCGAGCCGGCCGAAGTGGCCGTGCGGTTAAAGGCGCTGCAGTCTGGAACCGCAAGACCGCTACGGTCGCAGGTTCGAATCCTGCCTCGGGCATGGATGTTTGTGATGTCCTTAGGTTAGTTAGGTTTAATTAGTTCTAAGTTCTAGGGGACTGATGACCTCCCTCTTTGTTAGACAGTTTTAGTGTGTTCCGAAGAAGGCCACGCCGAGCCGGCCGAAGTGCCCGTGCGGTTAAAGGCGCTTCAGTCTGGAACCGCAAGACCGCTACGGTCGCAGGTTCGAATCCTGCCTCGGGCATGGATGTTTGTGATGTCCTTAGGTTAGTTAGGTTTAATTAGTTCTAAGCTCTAGGGGACTGATGACCTCCCTCTTTGTTAGACAGTTTTAGTGTGTTCCGAAGAAGGCCACGCCGAGCCGGCCGAAGTGCCCGTGCGGTTAAAGGCGCTTCAGTCTGGAACCGCAAGACCGCTACGGTCGCAGGTTCGAATCCTGCCTCGGGCATGGATGTTTGTGATGTCCTTAGGTTAGTTAGGTTTAATTAGTTCTAAGCTCTAGGGGACTGATGACCTCCCTCTTTGTTAGACAGTTTTAGTGTGTTCCGAAGAAGGCCACGCCGAGCCGGCCGAAGTGCCCGTGCGGTTAAAGGCGCTTCAGTCTGGAACCGCAAGACCGCTACGGTCGCAGGTTCGAATCCTGCCTCGGGCATGGATGTTTGTGATGTCCTTAGGTTAGTTAGGTTTAATTAGTTCTAAGCTCTAGGGGACTGATGACCTCCCTCTTTGTTAGACAGTTTTAGTGTGTTCCGAAGAAGGCCACGCCGAGCCGGCCGAAGTGCCCGTGCGGTTAAAGGCGCTTCAGTCTGGAACCGCAAGACCGCTACGGTCGCAGGTTCGAATCCTGCCTCGGGCATGGATGTTTGTGATGTCCTTAGGTTAGTTAGGTTTAATTAGTTCTAAGCTCTAGGGGACTGATGACCTCCCTCTTTGTTAGACAGTTTTAGTGTGTTCCGAAGAAGGCCACGCCGAGCCGGCCGAAGTGCCCGTGCGGTTAAAGGCGCTTCAGTCTGGAACCGCAAGACCGCTACGGTCGCAGGTTCGAATCCTGCCTCGGGCATGGATGTTTGTGATGTCCTTAGGTTAGTTAGGTTTAATTAGTTCTAAGCTCTAGGGGACTGATGACCTCCCTCTTTGTTAGACAGTTTTAGTGTGTTCCGAAGAAGGCCACGCCGAGCCGGCCGAAGTGCCCGTGCGGTTAAAGGCGCTTCAGTCTGGAACCGCAAGACCGCTACGGTCGCAGGTTCGAATCCTGCCTCGGGCATGGATGTTTGTGATGTCCTTAGGTTAGTTAGGTTTAATTAGTTCTAAGCTCTAGGGGACTGATGACCTCCCTCTTTGTTAGACAGTTTTAGTGTGTTCCGAAGAAGGCCACGCCGAGCCGGCCGAAGTGCCCGTGCGGTTAAAGGCGCTTCAGTCTGGAACCGCAAGACCGCTACGGTCGCAGGTTCGAATCCTGCCTCGGGCATGGATGTTTGTGATGTCCTTAGGTTAGTTAGGTTTAATTAGTTCTAAGCTCTAGGGGACTGATGACCTCCCTCTTTGTTAGACAGTTTTAGTGTGTTCCGAAGAAGGCCACGCCGAGCCGGCCGAAGTGCCCGTGCGGTTAAAGGCGCTTCAGTCTGGAACCGCAAGACCGCTACGGTCGCAGGTTCGAATCCTGCCTCGGGCATGGATGTTTGTGATGTCCTTAGGTTAGTTAGGTTTAATTAGTTCTAAGCTCTAGGGGACTGATGACCTCCCTCTTTGTTAGACAGTTTTAGTGTGTTCCGAAGAAGGCCACGCCGAGCCGGCCGAAGTGCCCGTGCGGTTAAAGGCGCTTCAGTCTGGAACCGCAAGACCGCTACGGTCGCAGGTTCGAATCCTGCCTCGGGCATGGATGTTTGTGATGTCCTTAGGTTAGTTAGGTTTAATTAGTTCTAAGCTCTAGGGGACTGATGACCTCCCTCTTTGTTAGACAGTTTTAGTGTGTTCCGAAGAAGGCCACGCCGAGCCGGCCGAAGTGCCCGTGCGGTTAAAGGCGCTTCAGTCTGGAACCGCAAGACCGCTACGGTCGCAGGTTCGAATCCTGCCTCGGGCATGGATGTTTGTGATGTCCTTAGGTTAGTTAGGTTTAATTAGTTCTAAGCTCTAGGGGACTGATGACCTCCCTCTTTGTTAGACAGTTTTAGTGTGTTCCGAAGAAGGCCACGCCGAGCCGGCCGAAGTGCCCGTGCGGTTAAAGGCGCTTCAGTCTGGAACCGCAAGACCGCTACGGTCGCAGGTTCGAATCCTGCCTCGGGCATGGATGTTTGTGATGTCCTTAGGTTAGTTAGGTTTAATTAGTTCTAAGCTCTAGGGGACTGATGACCTCCCTCTTTGTTAGACAGTTTTAGTGTGTTCCGAAGAAGGCCACGCCGAGCCGGCCGAAGTGCCCGTGCGGTTAAAGGCGCTTCAGTCTGGAACCGCAAGACCGCTACGGTCGCAGGTTCGAATCCTGCCTCGGGCATGGATGTTTGTGATGTCCTTAGGTTAGTTAGGTTTAATTAGTTCTAAGTTCTAGGGGACTGATGACCTCCCTCTTTGTTAGACAGTTTTAGTGTGTTCCGAAGAAGGCCACGCCGAGCCGGCCGAAGTGCCCGTGCGGTTAAAGGCGCTTCAGTCTGGAACCGCAAGACCGCTACGGTCGCAGGTTCGAATCCTGCCTCGGGCATGGATGTTTGTGATGTCCTTAGGTTAGTTAGGTTTAATTAGTTCTAAGCTCTAGGGGACTGATGACCTCCCTCTTTGTTAGACAGTTTTAGTGTGTTCCGAAGAAGGCCACGCCGAGCCGGCCGAAGTGCCCGTGCGGTTAAAGGCGCTTCAGTCTGGAACCGCAAGACCGCTACGGTCGCAGGTTCGAATCCTGCCTCGGGCATGGATGTTTGTGATGTCCTTAGGTTAGTTAGGTTTAATTAGTTCTAAGTTCTAGGGGACTGATGACCTCCCTCTTTGTTAGACAGTTTTAGTGTGTTCCGAAGAAGGCCACGCCGAGCCGGCCGAAGTGGCCCTGCGGTTAAAGGCGCTGCAGTCTGGAACCGCAAGACCGCTACGGTCGCAGGTTCGAATCCTGCCTCGGGCATGGATGTTTGTGATGTCCTTAGGTTAGTTAGGTTTAATTAGTTCTAAGTTCTAGGGGACTGATGAGCTCCCTCTTTGTTAGACAGTTTTAGTGTGTTCCGAAGAAGGCCACGCCGTGCCGGCCGAAGTGCCCGTGCGGTTAAAGGCGCTTCAGTCTGGAACCGCAAGACCGCTACGGTCGCAGGTTCGAATCCTGTCTCGGGCATGGATGTTTTTGATGTCCTTAGGGTAGTTAGGTTTAATTAGTTCTAAGTTCTAGGGGACTGATGACCTCCCTCTTTGTTAGACAGCTTTAGTGTGTTCCGAAGAAGGCCACGCCGAGCCGGGCGAAGTGGCCGTGCGGTTAAAGGCGCTGCAGTCTGGAACCGCAAGACCGCTACGGTCGCAGGTTGTAATCCTGCCTCGGGCATGGATGTTTGTGATGTCCTTAGGTTAGTTAGGTTTAATTAGTTCTAAGTTCTAGGGGACTGATGACCTCCCTCTTTGTTAGACAGTTTTAGTGTGTTCCGAAGAAGGCCACGCCGAGCCGGCCGAAGTGCCCGTGCTGTTAAAGGCGCTTCAGTCTGGAACCGCAAGACCGCTACGGTCGCAGGTTCGAATCCTGCCTCGGGCATGGATGTTTGTGATGTCCTTAGGTTAGTTAGGTTTAATTAGTTCTAAGTTCTAGGGGACTGATGACCTCCCTCTTTGTTAGACAGTTTTAGTGTGTTCCGAAGAAGGACACGCCGAGCCGGCCGAAGTGCCCATGCGGTTAAAGGCGCTTCAGTCTGGAACCGCAAGACCGCTACGGTCGCAGGTTGTAATCCTGCCTCGGGCATGGATGTTTGTGATGTCCTTAGGTTAGTTAGGTATAATTAGTTCTAAGTTCTAGGGGACTGATGAATTCCTTCTTTCTTAGACAGTTTTAGTGTGTTCCGAAGAAGGCCACGCCGAGCCAGCCGAAGTGCCCGTGCGGTTAAAGGCGCTTCAGTCTGGAACCGCAAGACCGCTACGGTCGCAGGTTCGAATCCTGCCTCGGGCATGGATGTTTGTGATGTCCTTAGGTTAGTTAGGTTTAATTAGTTCTAAGTTCTAGGGGACTGATGAGCTCCCTCTTTGTTAGACAGTTTTAGTGTGTTCCGAAGAAGGACACGCCGAGCCGGCCGAAGTGCCCATGCGGTTAAAGGCGCTTCAGTCTGGAACCGCAAGACCGCTACGGTCGCAGGTTGTAATCCTGCCTCGGGCATGGATGTTTGTGATGTCCTTAGGTTAGTTAGGTTTAATTAGTTCTAAGTTCTAGGGGACTGATGAGCTCCCTCTTTGTTAGACAGTTTTAGTGTGTTCCGAAGAAGGACACGCCGAGCCGGCCGAAGTGCCCATGCGGTTAAAGGCGCTTCAGTCTGGAACCGCAAGACCGCTACGGTCGCAGGTTGTAATCCTGCCTCGGGCATGGATGTTTGTGATGTCCTTACGTTAGTTAGGTATAATTAGTTCTAAGTTCTAGGGGACTGATGAATTCCTTCTTTCTTAGACAGTTTTAGTGTGTTCCGAAGAAGGCCACGCCGAGCCAGCCGAAGTGCCCGTGCGGTTAAAGGCGCTTCAGTCTGGAACCGCAAGACCGCTACGGTCGCAGGTTCGAATCCTGCCTCGGGCATGGATGTTTGTGATGTCCTTAGGTTAGTTAGGTTTAATTAGTTCTAAGTTCTAGGGGACTGATGAGCTCCCTCTTTGTTAGACAGTTTTAGTGTGTTCCGAAGAAGGACACGCCGAGCCGGCCGAAGTGGCCGTGCGGTTAAAGGCGCTGCAGTCTGGAACCGCAAGACCGCTACGGTCGCAGGTTGTAATCCTGCCTCGGGTATGGATCTTTGTGATGTCCTTAGGTTAGTTAGGTTTAATTAGTTCTAAGTTCTAGGGGACTGATGACCTCCCTCTTTGTTAGACAGTTTTAGTGTGTTCCGAAGAAGGCCACGCCGAGCCGGCCGAAGTGGCCGTGTGGTTAAAGGCGCTGCAGTCTGGAACCGCAAGACCGCTACGGTCGCAGGTTTGAATCCTGCCTCGGGCATGGATGTTTGTGATGTCCTTAGGTTAGTTAGGTTTAATTAGTTCTAAGTTCTAGGGGACTGACAACCTCCCTCTTTATTAGACAGTTTTTGTGTGTTCCGAAGAAGGCCACGCCGAGCCGGCCGAAGTGGCCGTGCGGTTAAAGGCGCTGCAGTCTGGAACCGCAAGACCGCTACGGTCGCAGGTTTGAATCCTGCCTCGGGCATGGATGTTTGTGATGTCCTTAGGTTAGTTAGGTTTAATTAGTTCTAAGTTCTAGGGGACTGATGACCTCCCTCTTTGTTAGACAGTTTTAGTGTGTTCCGAAGAAGGCCACGCCGAGCCGGCCGAAGTGGCCGTGTGGTTAAAGGCGCTGCAGTCTGGAACCGCAAGACCGCTACGGTCGCAGGTTGTAATCCTGCCTCGGGCATGGATGTTTGTGATGTCCTTAGGTTAGTTAGGTTTAATTAGTTCTAAGTTCTAGGGGACTGATGACCTCCCTCTTTGTTAGACAGTTTTAGTGTGTTCCGAAGAAGGCCACGCCGAGCCGGCCGAAGTGGCCGTGTGGTTAAAGGCGCTGCAGTCTGAAACCGCAAGACCGCTACGGTCGCAGGTTGTAATCCTGCCTCGGGTATGGATCTTTGTGATGTCCTTAGGTTAGTTAGGTTTAATTAGTTCTAAGTTCTAGGGGACTGACGACCTCCCTCTTTATTAGACAGTTTTAGTGTGTTCCGAAGAAGGCCACGCCGAGCCGGCCGAAGTGGCCGTGCGGTTAAAGGCGCTGCAGTCTGGAACCGCAAGACCGCTACGGTCGCAGGTTTGAATCCTGCCTCGGGCATGGATGTTTGTGATGTCCTTAGGTTAGTTAGGTTTAATTAGTTCTAAGTTCTAGGGGACTGATGACCTCCCTCTTTGTTAGACAGTTTTAGTGTGTTCCGAAGAAGGCCACGCCGAGCCGGCCGAAGTGGCCGTGTGGTTAAAGGCGCTGCAGTCTGGAACCGCAAGACCGCTACGGTCGCAGGTTTGAATCCTGCCTCGGGCATGGATGTTTGTGATGTCCTTAGGTTAGTTAGGTTTAATTAGTTCTAAGTTCTAGGGGACTGACGACCTCCCTCTTTATTAGACAGTTTTAGTGTGTTCCGAAGAAGGCCACGCCGAGCCGGCCGAAGTGGCCGTGCGGTTAAAGGCGCTGCAGTCTGGAACCGCAAGACCGCTACGGTCGCAGGTTTGAATCCTGCCTCGGGCATGGATGTTTGTGATGTCCTTAGGTTAGTTAGGTTTAATTAGTTCTAAGTTCTAGGGGACTGACGACCTCCCTCTTTATTAGACAGTTTTAGTGTGTTCCGAAGAAGGCCACGCCGAGCCGGCCGAAGTGGCCGTGCGGTTAAAGGCGCTGCAGTCTGGAACCGCAAGACCGCTACGGTCGCAGGTTTGAATCCTGCCTCGGGCATGGATGTTTGTGATGTCCTTAGGTTAGTTAGGTTTAATTAGTTCTAAGTTCTAGGGGACTGATGACCTCCCTCTTTGTTAGACAGTTTTAGTGTGTTCCGAAGAAGGCCACGCCGAGCCGGCCGAAGTGGCCGTGTGGTTAAAGGCGCTGCAGTCTGGAACCGCAAGACCGCTACGGTCGCAGGTTTGAATCCTGCCTCGGGCATGGATGTTTGTGATGTCCTTAGGTTAGTTAGGTTTAATTAGTTCTAAGTTCTAGGGGACTGACGACCTCCCTCTTTATTAGACAGTTTTAGTGTGTTCCGAAGAAGGCCACGCCGAGCCGGCCGAAGTGGCCGTGCGGTTAAAGGCGCTGCAGTCTGGAACCGCAAGACCGCTACGGTCGCAGGTTGTAATCCTGCCTCGGGTATGGATCTTTGTGATGTCCTTAGGTTAGTTAGGTTTAATTAGTTCTAAGTTCTAGGGGACTGATGACCTCCCTCTTTGTTAGACAGTTTTAGTGTGTTCCGAAGAAGGCCACGCCGAGCCGGCCGAAGTGGCCGTGTGGTTAAAGGCGCTGCAGTCTGGAACCGCAAGACCGCTACGGTCGCAGGTTGTAATCCTGCCTCGGGCATGGATGTTTGTGATGTCCTTAGGTTAGTTAGGTTTAATTAGTTCTAAGTTCTAGGGGACTGATGACCTCCCTCTTTGTTAGACAGTTTTAGTGTGTTCCGAAGAAGGCCACGCCGAGCCGGCCGAAGTGGCCGTGTGGTTAAAGGCGCTGCAGTCTGGAACCGCAAGACCGCTACGGTCGCAGGTTTGAATCCTGCCTCGGGCATGGATGTTTGTGATGTCCTTAGGTTAGTTAGGTTTAATTAGTTCTAAGTTCTAGGGGACTGATGACCTCCCTCTTTGTTAGACAGTTTTAGTGTGTTCCGAAGAAGGCCACGCCGAGCCGGCCGAAGTGGCCGTGCGGTTAAAGGCGCTGCAGTCTGGAACCGCAAGACCGCTACGGTCGCAGGTTTGAATCCTGCCTCGGGCATGGATGTTTGTGATGTCCTTAGGTTAGTTAGGTTTAATTAGTTCTAAGTTCTAGGGGACTGATGACCTCCCTCTTTGTTAGACAGTTTTAGTGTGTTCCGAAGAAGGCCACGCCGAGCCGGCCGAAGTGCCCGTGGGGTTAAAGGCGCTTCAGTCTGGAACCGCAAGACCACTACGGTCGCAGGTTTGAATCCTGCCTCGGGCATGGATGTTTGTGATGTCCTTAGGTTAGTTAGGTTTAATTAGTTCTAAGTTCTAGGGGACTGATGACCTCCCTCTTTGTTAGACAGTTTTAGTGTGTTCCGAAGAAGGACACACCGAGCCGGCCGAAGTGCCCGTGCGGTTAAAGGCACTGCAGTCTGGAACCGCAAGACCGCTACGGTCGCAGGTTTGAATCCTGCCTCGGGCATGGATGTTTGTGATCTCCTTAGGTTAGTTAGGTTTAATTAGTTCTAAGTTCTAGGGGACTGATGAGCTCCCTCTTTATTAGACAGTTTTAGTGTGTTCCGAAGAAGGCCACGCCGAGCCGGCCGAAGTGGCCGTGTGGTTAAAGGCGCTGCAGTCTGGAACCGCAAGACCGCTACGGTCGCAGGTTGTAATCCTGCCACGGGCATGGATGTTTGTGATGTCCTTAGGTTAGTTAGGTTTAATTAGTTCTAAGTTCTAGGGGACTGACGACCTCCCTCTTTATTAGACAGTTTTAGTGTGTTCCGAAGAAGTCCACGCCGAGCCGGCCGAAGTGGCCGTGCGGTTAAAGGCGCTGCAGTCTGGAACCACAAGACCGCTACGGTCGCAGGTTCGAATCCTGCCTCAGGCATGGATGTTTGTGATGTCCTTAGGTTAGTTAGGTTTAATTAGTTCTAAGTTCTAGGGGACTGATGAGCTCCCTCTTTGTTAGACAGTTTTAGTGTGTTCCGAAGAAGGACACGCCGAGCCGGCCGAAGTGGCCGTGCGGTTAAAGGCGCTGCAGTCTGGAACCGCAAGACCGCTACGGTCGCAGGTTGTAATCCTGCCTCGGGCATGGATGTTTGTGATGTCCTTAGGTTAGTTAGGTTTAATTAGTTCTAAGTTCTAGGGGACTGACGACCTCCCTCTTTGTTAGACAGTTTTAGTGTGTTCCGAAGAAGGACACGCCGAGCCGGCCGAAGTGGCCGTGCGGTTAAAGGCGCTGCAGTCTGGAACCGCAAGACCGCTACGGTCGCAGGTTGTAATCCTGCCTCGGGTATGGATCTTTGTGATGTCCTTAGGTTAGTTAGGTTTAATTAGTTCTAAGTTCTAGGGGACTGATGACCTCCCTCTTTGTTAGACAGTTTTAGTGTGTTCCGAAGAAGGCCACGCCGAGCCGGCCGAAGTGGCCGTGTGGTTAAAGGCGCTGCAGTCTGGAACCGCAAGACCGCTACGGTCGCAGGTTCGAATCCTGCCTCGGGCATGGATGTTTGTGATGTCCTTAGGTTAGTTAGGTTTAATTAGTTCTAAGTTCTAGGGGACTGACGACCTCCCTCTTTATTAGACAGTTTTAGTGTGTTCCGAAGAAGGCCACGCCGAGCCGGCCGAAGTGGCCGTGCGGTTAAAGGCGCTTCAGTCTGGAACCGCAAGACCGCTACGGTCGCAGGTTTGAATCCTGCCTCGGGCATGGATGTTTGTGATGTCCTTAGGTTAGTTAGGTTTAATTAGTTCTAAGTTCTAGGGGACTGATGACCTCCCTCTTTGTTAGACAGTTTTAGTGTGTTCCGAAGAAGGACACACCGAGCCGGCCGAAGTGCCCGTGCGGTTAAAGGCGCTGCAGTCTGGAACCGCAAGACCGCTACGGTCGCAGGTTTGAATCCTGCCTCGGGCATGGATGTTTGTGATGTCCTTAGGTTAGTTAGGTTTAATTAGTTCTAAGTTCTAGGGGACTGATGAGCTCCCTCTTTATTAGACAGTTTTAGTGTGTTCCGAAGAAGGCCACGCCGAGCCGGCCGAAGTGGCCGTGTGGTTAAAGGCGCTGCAGTCTGGAACCGCAAGACCGCTACGGTCGCAGGTTGTAATCCTGCCTCAGGCATGGATGTTTGTGATGTCCTTAGGTTAGTTAGGTTTAATTAGTTCTAAGTTCTAGGGGACTGATGACCTCCCTCTTTGTTAGACAGTTTTAGTGTGTTCCGAAGAAGGCCACGCCGAGCCGGCCGAAGTGGCCGTGCGGTTAAAGGCGCTTCAGTCTGGAACCGCAAGACCGCTGCGGTCGCAGGTTCGAATCCTGCCTCAGGCATGGATGTTTGTGATGTCCTTAGGTTAGTTAGGTTTAATTAGTTCTAAGTTCTAGGGGACTGATGACCTCCCTCTTTGTTAGACAGTTTTAGTGTGTTCCGAAGAAGGCCACGCCGAGCCGGCCGAAGTGCCCGTGCGATTAAAGGCGCTTCAGTCTGGAACCACAAGACCGCTACGGTCGCAGGTTGTAATCCTGCCTCGGGCATGGATGTTTGTGATGTCCTTAGGTTAGTTAGGTTTAATTAGTTCTAAGTTCTAGGGGACTGATGAGCTCCCTCTTTGTTAGACAGTTTTAGTGTATTCCGAAGAAGGCCACGCCGAGCCGGCCGAAGTGGCCGTGCGGTTAAAGGCGCTTCAGTCTGGAACCGCAAGACCGCTACGGTCGCAGGTTCGAATCCTGCCTCGGGCATGAATGTTTGTGATGTCCTTAGGTTAGTTAGGTTTAATTAGTTCTAAGTTCTAGGGGACTGATGAGCTCCCTCTTTGTTAGACAGTTTTAGTGTGTTCCGAAGAAGGCAACGCCGAGCCGGCCGAAGTGGCCGTGCGGTTAAAGGCGCTTCAGTCTGGAACCGCAAGACCGCTACGGTCGCAGGTTCGAATCCTGCCTCAGGCATGGATGTTTGTGATGTCCTTAGGTTAGTTAGGTTTAATTAGTTTTAAGTTCTAGGGGACTGATGACCTCCCTCTTTGTTAGACAGTTTTAGTGTGTTCCGAAGAAGGACACACCGAGCCGGCCGAAGTGCCCGTGCGGTTAAAGGCGCTGCAGTCTGGAACCGCAAGACCGCTACGGTCGCAGGTTTGAATCCTGCCTCGGGCATGGATGTTTGTGATGTCCTTAGGTTAGTTAGGTTTAATTAGTTCTAAGTTCTAGGGGACTGATGAGCTCCCTCTTTATTAGACAGTTTTAGTGTGTTCCGAAGAAGGCCACGCCGAGCCGGCCGAAGTGGCCGTGTGGTTAAAGGCGCTGCAGTCTGGAACCGCAAGACCGCTACGGTCGCAGGTTGTAATCCTGCCACGGGCATGGATGTTTGTGATGTCCTTAGGTTAGTTAGGTTTAATTAGTTCTAAGTTCTAGGGGACTGACGACCTCCCTCTTTATTAGACAGTTTTAGTGTGTTCCGAAGAAGTCCACGCCGAGCCGGCCGAAGTGGCCGTGCGGTTAAAGGCGCTGCAGTCTGGAACCACAAGACCGCTACGGTCGCAGGTTTGAATCCTGCCTCGGGCATGGATGTTTGTGATGTCCTTAGGTTAGTTAGGTTTAATTAGTTCTAAGTTCTAGGGGACTGATGACCTCCCTCTTTGTTAGACAGTTTTAGTGTGTTCCGAAGAAGGACACACCGAGCCGGCCGAAGTGCCCGTGCGGTTAAAGGCGCTGCAGTCTGGAACCGCAAGACCGCTACGGTCGCAGGTTTGAATCCTGCCTCGGGCATGGATGTTTGTGATGTCCTTAGGTTAGTTAGGTTTAATTAGTTCTAAGTTCTAGGGGACTGATGACCTCCCTCTTTGTTAGACAGTTTTAGTGTGTTCCGAAGAAGGCCACGCCGAGCCGGCCGAAGTGGCCGTGTGGTTAAAGGCGCTGCAGTCTGGAACCGCAAGACCGCTACGGTCGCAGGTTTGAATCCTGCCTCGGGCATGGATGTTTGTGATGTCCTTAGGTTAGTTAGGTTTAATTAGTTCTAAGTTCTAGGGGACTGACAACCTCCCTCTTTATTAGACAGTTTTAGTGTGTTCCGAAGAAGGCCACGCCGAGCCGGCCGAAGTGGCCGTGCGGTTAAAGGCGCTGCAGTCTGGAACCGCAAGACCGCTACGGTCGCAGGTTGTAATCCTGCCACGGGCATGGATGTTTGTGATGTCCTTAGGTTAGTTAGGTTTAATTAGTTCTAAGTTCTAGGGGACTGACGACCTCCCTCTTTATTAGACAGTTTTAGTGTGTTCCGAAGAAGTCCACGCCGAGCCGGCCGAAGTGGCCGTGCGGTTAAAGGCGCTGCAGTCTGGAACCACAAGACCGCTACGGTCGCAGGTTTGAATCCTGCCTCGGGCATGGATGTTTGTGATGTCCTTAGGTTAGTTAGGTTTAATTAGTTCTAAGTTCTAGGGGACTGATGACCTCCCTCTTTGTTAGACAGTTTTAGTGTGTTCCGAAGAAGGACACACCGAGCCGGCCGAAGTGCCCGTGCGGTTAAAGGCGCTGCAGTCTGGAACCGCAAGACCGCTACGGTCGCAGGTTTGAATCCTGCCTCGGGCATGGATGTTTGTGATGTCCTTAGGTTAGTTAGGTTTAATTAGTTCTAAGTTCTAGGGGACTGATGACCTCCCTCTTTGTTAGACAGTTTTAGTGTGTTCCGAAGAAGGCCACGCCGAGCCGGCCGAAGTGGCCGTGTGGTTAAAGGCGCTGCAGTCTGGAACCGCAAGACCGCTACGGTCGCAGGTTTGAATCCTGCCTCGGGCATGGATGTTTGTGATGTCCTTAGGTTAGTTAGGTTTAATTAGTTCTAAGTTCTAGGGGACTGATGACCTCCCTCTTTGTTAGACAATTTTAGTGTGTTCCGAAGAAGGACACACCGAGCCGGCCGAAGTGCCCGTGCGGTTAAAGGCGCTGCAGTCTGGAACCGCAAGACCGCTACGGTCGCAGGTTGTAATCCTGCCACGGGCATGGATGTTTGTGATGTCCTTAGGTTAGTTAGGTTTAATTAGTTCTAAGTTCTAGGGGACTGACGACCTCCCTCTTTATTAGACAGTTTTAGTGTGTTCCGAAGAAGTCCACGCCGAGCCGGCCGAAGTGGCCGTGCGGTTAAAGGCGCTGCAGTCTGGAACCGCAAGACCGCTACGGTCGCAGGTTTGAATCCTGCCTCGGGCATGGATGTTTGTGATGTCCTTAGGTTAGTTAGGTTTAATTAGTTCTAAGTTCTAGGGGACTGATGACCTCCCTCTTTGTTAGACAGTTTTAGTGTGTTCCGAAGAAGGACACACCGAGCCGGCCGAAGTGCCCGTGCGGTTAAAGGCGCTGCAGTCTGGAACCGCAAGACCGCTACGGTCGCAGGTTTGAATCCTGCCTCGGGCATGGATGTTTGTGATGTCCTTAGGTTAGTTAGGTTTAATTAGTTCTAAGTTCTAGGGGACTGATGACCTCCCTCTTTGTTAGACAGTTTTAGTGTGTTCCGAAGAAGGCCACGCCGAGCCGGCCGAAGTGGCCGTGTGGTTAAAGGCGCTGCAGTCTGGAACCGCAAGACCGCTACGGTCGCAGGTTTGAATCCTGCCTCGGGCATGGATGTTTGTGATGTCCTTAGGTTAGTTAGGTTTAATTAGTTCTAAGTTCTAGGGGACTGACAACCTCCCTCTTTATTAGACAGTTTTAGTGTGTTCCGAAGAAGGCCACGCCGAGCCGGCCGAAGTGGCCGTGCGGTTAAAGGCGCTGCAGTCTGGAACCGCAAGACCGCTACGGTCGCAGGTTGTAATCCTGCCACGGGCATGGATGTTTGTGATGTCCTTAGGTTAGTTAGGTTTAATTAGTTCTAAGTTCTAGGGGACTGATGACCTCCCTCTTTGTTAGACAGTTTTAGTGTGTTCCGAAGAAGGACACACCGAGCCGGCCGAAGTGCCCGTGCGGTTAAAGGCGCTGCAGTCTGGAACCGCAAGACCGCTACGGTCGCAGGTTTGAATCCTGCCTCGGGCATGGATGTTTGTGATGTCCTTAGGTTAGTTAGGTTTAATTAGTTCTAAGTTCTAGGGGACTGATGACCTCCCTCTTTGTTAGACAGTTTTAGTGTGTTCCGAAGAAGGCCACGCCGAGCCGGCCGAAGTGGCCGTGTGGTTAAAGGCGCTGCAGTCTGGAACCGCAAGACCGCTACGGTCGCAGGTTTGAATCCTGCCTCGGGCATGGATGTTTGTGATGTCCTTAGGTTAGTTAGGTTTAATTAGTTCTAAGTTCTAGGGGACTGACAACCTCCCTCTTTATTAGACAGTTTTAGTGTGTTCCGAAGAAGGCCACGCCGAGCCGGCCGAAGTGGCCGTGCGGTTAAAGGCGCTGCAGTCTGGAACCGCAAGACCGCTACGGTCGCAGGTTGTAATCCTGCCACGGGCATGGATGTTTGTGATGTCCTTAGGTTAGTTAGGTTTAATTAGTTCTAAGTTCTAGGGGACTGACGACCTCCCTCTTTATTAGACAGTTTTAGTGTGTTCCGAAGAAGTCCACGCCGAGCCGGCCGAAGTGGCCGTGCGGTTAAAGGCGCTGCAGTCTGGAACCACAAGACCGCTACGGTCGCAGGTTTGAATCCTGCCTCGGGCATGGATGTTTGTGATGTCCTTAGGTTAGTTAGGTTTAATTAGTTCTAAGTTCTAGGGGACTGATGACCTCCCTCTTTGTTAGACAGTTTTAGTGTGTTCCGAAGAAGGACACACCGAGCCGGCCGAAGTGCCCGTGCGGTTAAAGGCGCTGCAGTCTGGAACCGCAAGACCGCTACGGTCGCAGGTTTGAATCCTGCCTCGGGCATGGATGTTTGTGATGTCCTTAGGTTAGTTAGGTTTAATTAGTTCTAAGTTCTAGGGGACTGATGACCTCCCTCTTTGTTAGACAGTTTTAGTGTGTTCCGAAGAAGGCCACGCCGAGCCGGCCGAAGTGGCCGTGTGGTTAAAGGCGCTGCAGTCTGGAACCGCAAGACCGCTACGGTCGCAGGTTTGAATCCTGCCTCGGGCATGGATGTTTGTGATGTCCTTAGGTTAGTTAGGTTTAATTAGTTCTAAGTTCTAGGGGACTGATGACCTCCCTCTTTCTTAGACAATTTTAGTGTGTTCCGAAGAAGGACACACCGAGCCGGCCGAAGTGCCCGTGCGGTTAAAGGCGCTGCAGTCTGGAACCGCAAGACCGCTACGGTCGCAGGTTTGAATCCTGCCTCGGGCATGGATGTTTGTGATGTCCTTAGGTTAGTTAGGTTTAATTAGTTCTAAGTTCTAGGGGACTGATGACCTCCCTCTTTGTTAGACAGTTTTAGTGTGTTCCGAAGAAGGCCACGCCGAGCCGGCCGAAGTGGCCGTGTGGTTAAAGGCGCTGCAGTCTGGAACCGCAAGACCGCTACGGTCGCAGGTTTGAATCCTGCCTCGGGCATGGATGTTTGTGATGTCCTTAGGTTAGTTAGGTTTAATTAGTTCTAAGTTCTAGGGGACTGACAACCTCCCTCTTTATTAGACAGTTTTAGTGTGTTCCGAAGAAGGCCACGCCGAGCCGGCCGAAGTGGCCGTGCGGTTAAAGGCGCTGCAGTCTGGAACCGCAAGACCGCTACGGTCGCAGGTTGTAATCCTGCCACGGGCATGGATGTTTGTGATGTCCTTAGGTTAGTTAGGTTTAATTAGTTCTAAGTTCTAGGGGACTGACGACCTCCCTCTTTATTAGACAGTTTTAGTGTGTTCCGAAGAAGTCCACGCCGAGCCGGCCGAAGTGGCCGTGCGGTTAAAGGCGCTGCAGTCTGGAACCACAAGACCGCTACGGTCGCAGGTTTGAATCCTGCCTCGGGCATGGATGTTTGTGATGTCCTTAGGTTAGTTAGGTTTAATTAGTTCTAAGTTCTAGGGGACTGATGACCTCCCTCTTTGTTAGACAGTTTTAGTGTGTTCCGAAGAAGGACACACCGAGCCGGCCGAAGTGCCCGTGCGGTTAAAGGCGCTGCAGTCTGGAACCGCAAGACCGCTACGGTCGCAGGTTTGAATCCTGCCTCGGGCATGGATGTTTGTGATGTCCTTAGGTTAGTTAGGTTTAATTAGTTCTAAGTTCTAGGGGACTGATGACCTCCCTCTTTGTTAGACAGTTTTAGTGTGTTCCGAAGAAGGCCACGCCGAGCCGGCCGAAGTGGCCGTGTGGTTAAAGGCGCTGCAGTCTGGAACCACAAGACCGCTACGGTCGCAGGTTTGAATCCTGCCTCGGGCATGGATGTTTGTGATGTCCTTAGGTTAGTTAGGTTTAATTAGTTCTAAGTTCTAAGGGACTGATGACCTCCCTCTTTGTTAGACAGTTTTAGTGTGTTCCGAAGAAGGACACACCGAGCCGGCCGAAGTGCCCGTGCGGTTAAAGGCGCTGCAGTCTGGAACCGCAAGACCGCTACGGTCGCAGGTTTGAATCCTGCCTCGGGCATGGATGTTTGTGATGTCCTTAGGTTAGTTAGGTTTAATTAGTTCTAAGTTCTAGGGGACTGATGACCTCCCTCTTTGTTAGACAGTTTTAGTGTGTTCCGAAGAAGGCCACGCCGAGCCGGCCGAAGTGGCCGTGCGGTTAAAGGCGCTGCAGTCTGGAACCGCAAGACCGCTACGGTCGCAGGTTGTAATCCTGCCACGGGCATGGATGTTTGTGATGTCCTTAGGTTAGTTAGGTTTAATTAGTTCTAAGTTCTAGGGGACTGACGACCTCCCTCTTTATTAGACAGTTTTAGTGTGTTCCGAAGAAGTCCACGCCGAGCCGGCCGAAGTGGCCGTGCGGTTAAAGGCGCTGCAGTCTGGAACCACAAGACCGCTACGGTCGCAGGTTTGAATCCTGCCTCGGGCATGGATGTTTGTGATGTCCTTAGGTTAGTTAGGTTTAATTAGTTCTAAGTTCTAGGGGACTGATGACCTCCCTCTTTGTTAGACAGTTTTAGTGTGTTCCGAAGAAGGACACACCGAGCCGGCCGAAGTGCCCGTGCGGTTAAAGGCGCTGCAGTCTGGAACCGCAAGACCGCTACGGTCGCAGGTTTGAATCCTGCCTCGGGCATGGATGTTTGTGATGTCCTTAGGTTAGTTAGGTTTAATTAGTTCTAAGTTCTAGGGGACTGATGACCTCCCTCTTTGTTAGACAGTTTTAGTGTGTTCCGAAGAAGGCCACGCCGAGCCGGCCGAAGTGGCCGTGTGGTTAAAGGCGCTGCAGTCTGGAACCGCAAGACCGCTACGGTCGCAGGTTTGAATCCTGCCTCGGGCATGGATGTTTGTGATGTCCTTAGGTTAGTT
Source organism: Schistocerca serialis cubense (assembly GCF_023864345.2). NCBI lineage: Eukaryota > Metazoa > Arthropoda > Insecta > Orthoptera > Acrididae > Schistocerca > Schistocerca serialis. The sequence goes on from NC_064648.1 coordinate 145,765,171, forward strand.
AGGTTTAATTAGTTCTAAGTTCTAGGGGACTGACAACCTCCCTCTTTATTAGACAGTTTTAGTGTGTTCCGAAGAAGGCCACGCCGAGCCGGCCGAAGTGGCCGTGCGGTTAAAGGCGCTGCAGTCTGGAACCGCAAGACCGCTACGGTCGCAGGTTGTAATCCTGCCACGGGCATGGATGTTTGTGATGTCCTTAGGTTAGTTAGGTTTAATTAGTTCTAAGTTCTAGGGGACTGACGACCTCCCTCTTTATTAGACAGTTTTAGTGTGTTCCGAAGAAGTCCACGCCGAGCCGGCCGAAGTGGCCGTGCGGTTAAAGGCGCTGCAGTCTGGAACCACAAGACCGCTACGGTCGCAGGTTTGAATCCTGCCTCGGGCATGGATGTTTGTGATGTCCTTAGGTTAGTTAGGTTTAATTAGTTCTAAGTTCTAGGGGACTGATGACCTCCCTCTTTGTTAGACAGTTTTAGTGTGTTCCGAAGAAGGACACACCGAGCCGGCCGAAGTGCCCGTGCGGTTAAAGGCGCTGCAGTCTGGAACCGCAAGACCGCTACGGTCGCAGGTTTGAATCCTGCCTCGGGCATGGATGTTTGTGATGTCCTTAGGTTAGTTAGGTTTAATTAGTTCTAAGTTCTAGGGGACTGATGACCTCCCTCTTTGTTAGACAGTTTTAGTGTGTTCCGAAGAAGGCCACGCCGAGCCGGCCGAAGTGGCCGTGTGGTTAAAGGCGCTGCAGTCTGGAACCGCAAGACCGCTACGGTCGCAGGTTTGAATCCTGCCTCGGGCATGGATGTTTGTGATGTCCTTAGGTTAGTTAGGTTTAATTAGTTCTAAGTTCTAGGGGACTGATGACCTCCCTCTTTGTTAGACAATTTTAGTGTGTTCCGAAGAAGGACACACCGAGCCGGCCGAAGTGCCCGTGCGGTTAAAGGCGCTGCAGTCTGGAACCGCAAGACCGCTACGGTCGCAGGTTTGAATCCTGCCTCGGGCATGGATGTTTGTGATGTCCTTAGGTTAGTTAGGTTTAATTAGTTCTAAGTTCTAGGGGACTGATGACCTCCCTCTTTGTTAGACAGTTTTAGTGTGTTCCGAAGAAGGCCACGCCGAGCCGGCCGAAGTGGCCGTGTGGTTAAAGGCGCTGCAGTCTGGAACCGCAAGACCGCTACGGTCGCAGGTTTGAATCCTGCCTCGGGCATGGATGTTTGTGATGTCCTTAGGTTAGTTAGGTTTAATTAGTTCTAAGTTCTAGGGGACTGACAACCTCCCTCTTTATTAGACAGTTTTAGTGTGTTCCGAAGAAGGCCACGCCGAGCCGGCCGAAGTGGCCGTGCGGTTAAAGGCGCTGCAGTCTGGAACCGCAAGACCGCTACGGTCGCAGGTTGTAATCCTGCCACGGGCATGGATGTTTGTGATGTCCTTAGGTTAGTTAGGTTTAATTAGTTCTAAGTTCTAGGGGACTGACGACCTCCCTCTTTATTAGACAGTTTTAGTGTGTTCCGAAGAAGTCCACGCCGAGCCGGCCGAAGTGGCCGTGCGGTTAAAGGCGCTGCAGTCTGGAACCACAAGACCGCTACGGTCGCAGGTTTGAATCCTGCCTCGGGCATGGATGTTTGTGATGTCCTTAGGTTAGTTAGGTTTAATTAGTTCTAAGTTCTAGGGGACTGATGACCTCCCTCTTTGTTAGACAGTTTTAGTGTGTTCCGAAGAAGGACACACCGAGCCGGCCGAAGTGCCCGTGCGGTTAAAGGCGCTGCAGTCTGGAACCGCAAGACCGCTACGGTCGCAGGTTTGAATCCTGCCTCGGGCATGGATGTTTGTGATGTCCTTAGGTTAGTTAGGTTTAATTAGTTCTAAGTTCTAGGGGACTGATGACCTCCCTCTTTGTTAGACAGTTTTAGTGTGTTCCGAAGAAGGCCACGCCGAGCCGGCCGAAGTGGCCGTGTGGTTAAAGGCGCTGCAGTCTGGAACCACAAGACCGCTACGGTCGCAGGTTTGAATCCTGCCTCGGGCATGGATGTTTGTGATGTCCTTAGGTTAGTTAGGTTTAATTAGTTCTAAGTTCTAGGGGACTGATGACCTCCCTCTTTGTTAGACAGTTTTAGTGTGTTCCGAAGAAGGACACACCGAGCCGGCCGAAGTGCCCGTGCGGTTAAAGGCGCTGCAGTCTGGAACCGCAAGACCGCTACGGTCGCAGGTTTGAATCCTGCCTCGGGCATGGATGTTTGTGATGTCCTTAGGTTAGTTAGGTTTAATTAGTTCTAAGTTCTAGGGGACTGATGACCTCCCTCTTTGTTAGACAGTTTTAGTGTGTTCCGAAGAAGGCCACGCCGAGCCGGCCGAAGTGGCCGTGTGGTTAAAGGCGCTGCAGTCTGGAACCGCAAGACCGCTACGGTCGCAGGTTTGAATCCTGCCTCGGGCATGGATGTTTGTGATGTCCTTAGGTTAGTTAGGTTTAATTAGTTCTAAGTTCTAGGGGACTGACAACCTCCCTCTTTATTAGACAGTTTTAGTGTGTTCCGAAGAAGGCCACGCCGAGCCGGCCGAAGTGGCCGTGCGGTTAAAGGCGCTGCAGTCTGGAACCGCAAGACCGCTACGGTCGCAGGTTGTAATCCTGCCACGGGCATGGATGTTTGTGATGTCCTTAGGTTAGTTAGGTTTAATTAGTTCTAAGTTCTAGGGGACTGACGACCTCCCTCTTTATTAGACAGTTTTAGTGTGTTCCGAAGAAGTCCACGCCGAGCCGGCCGAAGTGGCCGTGCGGTTAAAGGCGCTGCAGTCTGGAACCACAAGACCGCTACGGTCGCAGGTTTGAATCCTGCCTCGGGCATGGATGTTTGTGATGTCCTTAGGTTAGTTAGGTTTAATTAGTTCTAAGTTCTAGGGGACTGATGACCTCCCTCTTTGTTAGACAGTTTTAGTGTGTTCCGAAGAAGGACACACCGAGCCGGCCGAAGTGCCCGTGCGGTTAAAGGCGCTGCAGTCTGGAACCGCAAGACCGCTACGGTCGCAGGTTTGAATCCTGCCTCGGGCATGGATGTTTGTGATGTCCTTAGGTTAGTTAGGTTTAATTAGTTCTAAGTTCTAGGGGACTGACGACCTCCCTCTTTATTAGACAGTTTTAGTGTGTTCCGAAGAAGTCCACGCCGAGCCGGCCGAAGTGGCCGTGCGGTTAAAGGCGCTGCAGTCTGGAACCACAAGACCGCTACGGTCGCAGGTTCGAATCCTGCCTCAGGCATGGATGTTTGTGATGTCCTTAGGTTAGTTAGGTTTAATTAGTTCTAAGTTCTAGGGGACTGATGAGCTCCCTCTTTGTTAGACAGTTTTAGTGTGTTCCGAAGAAGGACACGCCGAGCCGGCCGAAGTGGCCGTGCGGTTAAAGGCGCTGCAGTCTGGAACCGCAAGACCGCTACGGTCGCAGGTTGTAATCCTGCCTCGGGCATGGATGTTTGTGATGTCCTTAGGTTAGTTAGGTTTAATTAGTTCTAAGTTCTAGGGGACTGACGACCTCCCTCTTTGTTAGACAGTTTTAGTGTGTTCCGAAGAAGGACACGCCGAGCCGGCCGAAGTGGCCGTGCGGTTAAAGGCGCTGCAGTCTGGAACCGCAAGACCGCTACGGTCGCAGGTTGTAATCCTGCCTCGGGTATGGATCTTTGTGATGTCCTTAGGTTAGTTAGGTTTAATTAGTTCTAAGTTCTAGGGGACTGATGACCTCCCTCTTTGTTAGACAGTTTTAGTGTGTTCCGAAGAAGGCCACGCCGAGCCGGCCGAAGTGGCCGTGTGGTTAAAGGCGCTGCAGTCTGGAACCGCAAGACCGCTACGGTCGCAGGTTCGAATCCTGCCTCGGGCATGGATGTTTGTGATGTCCTTAGGTTAGTTAGGTTTAATTAGTTCTAAGTTCTAGGGGACTGATGACCTCCCTCTTTGTTAGACAGTTTTAGTGTGTTCCGAAGAAGGCCACGCCGAGCCGGCCGAAGTGCCCGTGGGGTTAAAGGCGCTTCAGTCTGGAACCGCAAGACCGCTACGGTCGCAGGTTTGAATCCTGCCTCGGGCATGGATGTTTGTGATGTCCTTAGGTTAGTTAGGTTTAATTAGTTCTAAGTTCTAGGGGACTGATGACCTCCCTCTTTGTTAGACAGTTTTAGTGTGTTCCGAAGAAGGACACACCGAGCCGGCCGAAGTGCCCGTGCGGTTAAAGGGGCTGCAGTCTGGAACCGCAAGACCGCTACGGTCGCAGGTTGTAATCCTGCCACGGGCATGGATGTTTGTGATGTCCTTAGGTTAGTTAGGTTTAATTAGTTCTAAGTTCTAGGGGACTGACGACCTCCCTCTTTATTAGACAGTTTTAGTGTGTTCCGAAGAAGTCCACGCCGAGCCGGCCGAAGTGGCCGTGTGGTTAAAGGCGCTGCAGTCTGGAACCGCAAGACTGCTACGGTCGCAGGTTGTAATCCTGCCACGGGCATGGATGTTTGTGATGTCCTTAGGTTAGTTAGGTTTAATTAGTTCTAAGTTCTAGGGGACTGACGACCTCCCTCTTTATTAGACAGTTTTAGTGTGTTCCGAAGAAGTCCACGCCGAGCCGGCCGAAGTGGCCGTGCGGTTAAAGGCGCTGCAGTCTGGAACCACAAGACCGCTACGGTCGCAGGTTTGAATCCTGCCTCGGGCATGGATGTTTGTGATGTCCTTAGGTTAGTTAGGTTTAATTAGTTCTAAGTTCTAGGGGACTGATGACCTCCCTCTTTGTTAGACAGTTTTAGTGTGTTCCGAAGAAGGACACACCGAGCCGGCCGAAGTGCCCGTGCGGTTAAAGGCGCTGCAGTCTGGAACCGCAAGACCGCTACGGTCGCAGGTTTGAATCCTGCCTCGGGCATGGATGTTTGTGATGTCCTTAGGTTAGTTAGGTTTAATTAGTTCTAAGTTCTAGGGGACTGATGAGCTCCCTCTTTATTAGACAGTTTTAGTGTGTTCCGAAGAAGGCCACGCCGAGCCGGCCGAAGTGGCCGTGTGGTTAAAGGCGCTGCAGTCTGGAACCGCAAGACCGCTACGGTCGCAGGTTGTAATCCTGCCACGGGCATGGATGTTTGTGATGTCCTTAGGTTAGTTAGGTTTAATTAGTTCTAAGTTCTAGGGGACTGACGACCTCCCTCTTTATTAGACAGTTTTAGTGTGTTCCGAAGAAGTCCACGCCGAGCCGGCCGAAGTGGCCGTGCGGTTAAAGGCGCTGCAGTCTGGAACCACAAGACCGCTACGGTCGCAGGTTCGAATCCTGCCTCAGGCATGGATGTTTGTGATGTCCTTAGGTTAGTTACGTTTAATTAGTTCTAAGTTCTAGGGGACTGATGAGCTCCCTCTTTGTTAGACAGTTTTAGTGTGTTCCGAAGAAGGACACGCCGAGCCGGCCGAAGTGGCCGTGCGGTTAAAGGCGCTGCAGTCTGGAACCGCAAGACCGCTACGGTCGCAGGTTGTAATCCTGCCTCGGGCATGGATGTTTGTGATGTCCTTAGGTTAGTTAGGTTTAATTAGTTCTAAGTTGTAGGGGACTGATGACCTCCCTCTTTGTTAGACAGTTTTAGTGTGTTCCGAAGAAGGCCACGCCGAGCCGGCCGAAGTGGCCGTGTGGTTAAAGGCGCTGCAGTCTGGAACCGCAAGACCGCTACGGTCGCAGGTTCGAATCCTGCCTCGGGCATGGATGTTTGTGATGTCCTTAGGTTAGTTAGGTTTAATTAGTTCTAAGTTCTAGGGGACTGATGACCTCCCTCTTTGTTAGACAGTTTTAGTGTGTTCCGAAGAAGGACACGCCGAGCCGGCCGAAGTGGCCGTGCGGTTAAAGGCGCTGCAGTCTGGAACCACAAGACCGCTACGGTCGCAGGTTCGAATCCTGCCTCAGGCATGGATGTTTGTGATGTCCTTAGGTTAGTTAGGTTTAATTAGTTCTAAGTTCTAGGGGACTGATGAGCTCCCTCTTTGTTAGACAGTTTTAGTGTGTTCCGAAGAAGGACACGCCGAGCCGGCCGAAGTGGCCGTGCGGTTAAAGGCGCTGCAGTCTGGAACCGCAAGACCGCTACGGTCGCAGGTTGTAATCCTGCCTCGGGTATGGATCTTTGTGATGTCCTTAGGTTAGTTAGGTTTAATTAGTTCTAAGTTCTAGGGGACTGATGACCTCCCTCTTTGTTAGACAGTTTTAGTGTGTTCCGAAGAAGGCCACGCCGAGCCGGCCGAAGTGGCCGTGTGGTTAAAGGCGCTGCAGTCTGGAACCGCAAGACCGCTACGGTCGCAGGTTCGAATCCTGCCTCGGGCATGGATGTTTGTGATGTCCTTAGGTTAGTTAGGTTTAATTAGTTCTAAGTTGTAGGGGACTGACGACCTCCCTCTTTATTAGACAATTTTAGTGTGTTCCGAAGAAGGCCACGCCGAGCCGGCCGAAGTGGCCGTGCGGTTAAAGGCGCTGCAGTCTGGAACCGCAAGACCGCTACGGTCGCAGGTTTGAATCCTGCCTCGGGCATGGATGTTTGTGATGTCCTTAGGTTAGTTAGGTTTAATTAGTTCTAAGTTCTAGGGGACTGATGACCTCCCTCTTTGTTAGACAGTTTTAGTGTGTTCCGAAGAAGGCCACGCCGAGCCGGCCGAAGTGCCCGTGGGGTTAAAGGCGCTTCAGTCTGGAACCGCAAGACCGCTACGGTCGCAGGTTTGAATCCTGCCTCGGGCATGGATGTTTGTGATGTCCTTAGGTTAGTTAGGTTTAATTAGTTCTAAGTTCTAGGGGACTGATGACCTCCCTCTTTGTTAGACAGTTTTAGTGTGTTCCGAAGAAGGACACGCCGAGCCGGCCGAAGTGGCCGTGCGGTTAAAGGCGCTGCAGTCTGGAACCGCAAGACCGCTACGGTCGCAGGTTGTAATCCTGCCACGGGCATGGATGTTTGTGATGTCCTTAGGTTAGTTAGGTTTAATTAGTTCTAAGTTCTAGGGGACTGACGACCTCCCTCTTTATTAGACAGTTTTAGTGTGTTCCGAAGAAGTCCACGCCGAGCCGGCCGAAGTGGCCGTGCGGTTAAAGGCGCTGCAGTCTGGAACCACAAGACCGCTACGGTCGCAGGTTCGAATCCTGCCTCAGGCATGGATGTTTGTGATGTCCTTAGGTTAGTTACGTTTAATTAGTTCTAAGTTCTAGGGGACTGATGAGCTCCCTCTTTGTTAGACAGTTTTAGTGTGTTCCGAAGAAGGACACGCCGAGCCGGCCGAAGTGGCCGTGCGGTTAAAGGCGCTGCAGTCTGGAACCGCAAGACCGCTACGGTCGCAGGTTGTAATCCTGCCTCGGGCATGGATGTTTGTGATGTCCTTAGGTTAGTTAGGTTTAATTAGTTCTAAGTTGTAGGGGACTGATGACCTCCCTCTTTGTTAGACAGTTTTAGTGTGTTCCGAAGAAGGCCACGCCGAGCCGGCCGAAGTGGCCGTGTGGTTAAAGGCGCTGCAGTCTGGAACCGCAAGACCGCTACGGTCGCAGGTTCGAATCCTGCCTCGGGCATGGATGTTTGTGATGTCCTTAGGTTAGTTAGGTTTAATTAGTTCTAAGTTCTAGGGGACTGATGAGCTCCCTCTTTGTTAGACAGTTTTAGTGTGTTCCGAAGAAGGCCACGCCGAGCCGGCCGAAGTGGCCGTGCGGTTAAAGGCGCTGCAGTCTGGAACCACAAGACCGCTACGGTCGCAGGTTCGAATCCTGCCTCAGGCATGGATGTTTGTGATGTCCTTAGGTTAGTTAGGTTTAATTAGTTCTAAGTTCTAGGGGACTGATGAGCTCCCTCTTTGTTAGACAGTTTTAGTGTGTTCCGAAGAAGGACACGCCGAGCCGGCCGAAGTGGCCGTGCGGTTAAAGGCGCTGCAGTCTGGAACCGCAAGACCGCTACGGTCGCAGGTTGTAATCCTGCCTCGGGTATGGATCTTTGTGATGTCCTTAGGTTAGTTAGGTTTAATTAGTTCTAAGTTCTAGGGGACTGATGACCTCCCTCTTTGTTAGACAGTTTTAGTGTGTTCCGAAGAAGGCCACGCCGAGCCGGCCGAAGTGGCCGTGTGGTTAAAGGCGCTGCAGTCTGGAACCGCAAGACCGCTACGGTCGCAGGTTCGAATCCTGCCTCGGGCATGGATGTTTGTGATGTCCTTAGGTTAGTTAGGTTTAATTAGTTCTAAGTTGTAGGGGACTGACGACCTCCCTCTTTATTAGACAATTTTAGTGTGTTCCGAAGAAGGCCACGCCGAGCCGGCCGAAGTGGCCGTGCGGTTAAAGGCGCTGCAGTCTGGAACCGCAAGACCGCTACGGTCGCAGGTTTGAATCCTGCCTCGGGCATGGATGTTTGTGATGTCCTTAGGTTAGTTAGGTTTAATTAGTTCTAAGTTCTAGGGGACTGATGACCTCCCTCTTTGTTAGACAGTTTTAGTGTGTTCCGAAGAAGGCCACGCCGAGCCGGCCGAAGTGCCCGTGGGGTTAAAGGCGCTTCAGTCTGGAACCGCAAGACCGCTACGGTCGCAGGTTTGAATCCTGCCTCGGGCATGGATGTTTGTGATGTCCTTAGGTTAGTTAGGTTTAATTAGTTCTAAGTTCTAAGGGACTGATGACCTCCCTCTTTGTTAGACAGTTTTAGTGTGTTCCGAAGAAGGACACACCGAGCCGGCCGAAGTGCCCGTGCGGTTAAAGGCGCTGCAGTCTGGAACCGCAAGACCGCTACGGTCGCAGGTTTGAATCCTGCCTCGGGCATGGATGTTTGTGATGTCCTTAGGTTAGTTAGGTTTAATTAGTTCTAAGTTCTAGGGGACTGATGAGCTCCCTCTTTATTAGACAGTTTTAGTGTGTTCCGAAGAAGGCCACGCCGAGCCGGCCGAAGTGGCCGTGTGGTTAAAGGCGCTGCAGTCTGGAACCGCAAGACCGCTACGGTCGCAGGTTCGAATCCTGCCTCAGGCATGGATGTTTGTGATGTCCTTAGGTTAGTTAGGTTTAATTAGTTCTAAGTTCTAGGGGACTGATGACCTCCCTCTTTGTTAGACAGTTTTAGTGTGTTCCGAAGAAGGACACACCGAGCCGGCCGAAGTGCCCGTGCGGTTAAAGGCGCTGCAGTCTGGAACCGCAAGACCGCTACGGTCGCAGGTTTGAATCCTGCCTCGGGCATGGATGTTTGTGATGTCCTTAGGTTAGTTAGGTTTAATTAGTTCTAAGTTCTAGGGGACTGATGAGCTCCCTCTTTATTAGACAGTTTTAGTGTGTTCCGAAGAAGGCCACGCCGAGCCGGCCGAAGTGGCCGTGTGGTTAAAGGCGCTGCAGTCTGGAACCGCAAGACCGCTACGGTCGCAGGTTCGAATCCTGCGTCAGGCATGGATGTTTGTGATGTCCTTAGGTTAGTTAGGTTTAATTAGTTCTAAGTTCTAGGGGACTGATGAGCTCCCTCTTTGTTAGACAGTTTTAGTGTGTTCCGAAGAAGGCCACGCCGAGCCGGCCGAAGTGGCCGTGTGGTTAAAGGCGCTGCAGTCTGGAACCGCAAGACCGCTACGGTCGCAGGTTGTAATCCTGCCTCAGGCATGGATGTTTGTGATGTCCTTAGGTTAGTTAGGTTTAATTAGTTCTAAGTTCTAGGGGACTGATGACCTCCCTCTTTGTTAGACAGTTTTAGTGTGTTCCGAAGAAGGCCACGCCGAGCCGGCCGAAGTGGCCGTGTGGTTAAAGGCGCTTCAGTCTGGAACCGCAAGACCGCTGCGGTCGCAGGTTCGAATCCTGCCTCAGGCATGGATGTTTGTGATGTCCTTAGGTTAGTTAGGTTTAATTAGTTCTAAGTTCTAGGGGACTGATGACCTCCCTCTTTGTTAGACAGTTTTAGTGTGTTCCGAAGAAGGCCACGCCGAGCCGGCCGAAGTGCCCGTGCGATTAAAGGCGCTTCAGTCTGGAACCACAAGACCGCTACGGTCGCAGGTTGTAATCCTGCCTCGGGCATGGATGTTTGTGATGTCCTTAGGTTAGTTAGGTTTAATTAGTTCTAAGTTCTAGGGGACTGATGAGCTCCCTCTTTGTTAGACAGTTTTAGTGTGTTCCGAAGAAGGCCACGCCGAGCCGGCCGAAGTGGCCGTGCGGTTAAAGGCGCTTCAGTCTGGAACCGCAAGACCGCTACGGTCGCAGGTTCGAATCCTGCCTCGGGCATGGATGTTTGTGATGTCCTTAGGTTAGTTAGGTTTAATTAGTTCTAAGTTCTAGGGGACTGATGAGCTCCCTCTTTGTTAGACAGTTTTAGTGTGTTCCGAAGAAGGCCACGCCGAGCCGGCCGAAGTGGCCGTGCGGTTAAAGGCGCTGCAGTCTGGAACCGCAAGACCGCTACGGTCGCAGGTTCGAATCCTGCCTCGGGCATGGATGTTTGTGATGTCCTTAGGTTAGTTAGGTTTAATTAGTTCTAAGTTCTAGGGGACTGATGAGCTCCCTCTTTGTTAGACAGTTTTAGTGTGTTCCGAAGAAGGCCACGCCGAGCCGGCCGAAGTGGCCGTGTGGTTAAAGGCGCTGCAGTCTGGAACCGCAAGACCGCTACGGTCGCAGGTTCGAATCCTGCCTCAGGCATGGATGTTTGTGATGTCCTTAGGTTAGTTAGGTTTAATTAGTTTTAAGTTCTAGGGGACTGATGACCTCCCTCTTTGTTAGACAGTTTTAGTGTGTTCCGAAGAAGGACACACCGAGCCGGCCGAAGTGCCCGTGCGGTTAAAGGCGCTGCAGTCTGGAACCGCAAGACCGCTACGGTCGCAGGTTCGAATCCTGCCTCGGGCATGGATGTTTGTGATGTCCTTAGGTTAGTTAGGTTTAATTAGTTCTAAGTTCTAGGGGACTGATGAGCTCCCTCTTTGTTAGACAGTTTTAGTGTGTTCCGAAGAAGGCCACGCCGAGCCGGCCGAAGTGGCCGTGCGGTTAAAGGCGCTGCAGTCTGGAACCGCAAGACCGCTACGGTCGCAGGTTCGAATCCTGCCTCGGGCATGGATGTTTGTGATGTCCTTAGGTTAGTTAGGTTTAATTAGTTCTAAGTTCTAGGGGACTGATGAGCTCCCTCTTTGTTAGACAGTTTTAGTGTGTTCCGAAGAAGGCCACGCCGAGCCGGCCGAAGTGGCCGTGCGGTTAAAGGCGCTTCAGTCTGGAACCGCAAGACCGCTACGGTCGCAGGTTCGAATCCTGCCTCGGGCATGGATGTTTGTGATGTCCTTAGGTTAGTTAGGTTTAATTAGTTCTAAGTTCTAGGGGACTGATGAGCTCCCTCTTTGTTAGACAGTTTTAGTGTGTTCCGAAGAAGGCCACGCCGAACCGGCCGAAGTGGCCGTGCGGTTAAAGGCGCTTCAGTCTGGAACCGCAAGACCGCTACGGTCGCAGGTTCGAATCCTGCCTCAGGCATGGATGTTTGTGATGTCCTTAGGTTAGTTAGGTTTAATTAGTTTTAAGTTCTAGGGGACTGATGACCTCCCTCTTTGTTAGACAGTTTTAGTGTGTTCCGAAGAAGGACACACCGAGCCGGCCGAAGTGCCCGTGCGGTTAAAGGCGCTGCAGTCTGGAACCGCAAGACCGCTACGGTCGCAGGTTCGAATCCTGCCTCGGGCATGGATGTTTGTGATGTCCTTAGGTTAGTTAGGTTTAATTAGTTCTAAGTTCTAGGGGACTGATGAGCTCCCTCTTTATTAGACAGTTTTAGTGTGTTCCGAAGAAGGCCACGCCGAGCCGGCCGAAGTGGCCGTGTGGTTAAAGGCGCTGCAGTCTGGAACCGCAAGACCGCTACGGTCGCAGGTTGTAATCCTGCCTCGGGCATGGATGTTTGTGATGTCCTTAGGTTAGTTAGGTTTAATTAGTTCTAAGTTCTAGGGGACTGACGACCTCCCACTTTATTAGACAGTTTTAGTGTGTTCCGAAGAAGGCAACGCCGAGCCGGCTGAAGTGGCCGTGCGGTTAAAGGCGCTGCAGTCTGGAACCACAAGACCGCTACGGTCGCAGGTTCGAATCCTGCCTCAGGCATGGATGTTTGTGATGTCCTTAGGTTAGTTAGGTTTAATTAGTTCTAAGTTCTAGGGGACTGATGAGCTCCCTCTTTGTTAGACAGTTTTAGTGTGTTCCGAAGAAGGCCACGCCGAGCCGGCCGAAGTGGCCGTGTGGTTAAAGGCGCTTCAGTCTGGAACCGCAAGACCGCTACGGTCGCAGGTTGTAATCCTGCCTCGGGCATGGATGTTTGTGATGTCCTTAGGTTAGTTAGGTTTAATTAGTTCTAAGTTCTAGGGGACTGATGAGCTCCCTCTTTGTTAGACAGTTTTAGTGTGTTCCGAAGAAGGCCACGCCGAGCCGGCCGAAGTGGCCGTGTGGTTAAAGGCGCTGCAGTCTGGAACCGCAAGACCGCTATGGTCGCAGGTTGTAATCCTGCCTCGGGCATGGATGTTTGTGATGTCCTTAGGTTAGTTAGGTTTAATTAGTTCTAAGTTCTAGGGGACTGACGACCTCCCTCTTTATTAGACAGTTTTAGTGTGTTCCGAAGAAGGCCACGCCGAGCCGGCCGAAGTGGCCGTGCGGTTGAAGGCGCTGCAGTCTGGAACCACAAGACCGCTACGGTCGCAGGTTCGAATCCTGCCTCAGGCATGGATGTTTGTGATGTCCTTAGGTTAGTTAGGTTTAATTAGTTCTAAGTTCTAGGGGACTGATGAGCTCCCTCTTTGTTAGACAGTTTTAGTGTGTTCCGAAGAAGGCCACGCCGAGCCGGCCGAAGTGGCCGTGTGGTTAAAGGCGCTGCAGTCTGGAACCGCAAGACCGCTACGGTCGCAGGTTGTAATCCTGCCTCGGGCATGGATGTTTGTGATGTCCTTAGGTTAGTTAGGTTTAATTAGTTCTAAGTTCTAGGGGACTGATGAGCTCCCTCTTTGTTAGACAGTTTTAGTGTGTTCCGAAGAAGGCCACGCCGAGCCGGCCGAAGTGGCCGTGCGGTTAAAGGCGCTTCAGTCTGGAACCGCAAGACCGCTACGGTCGCAGGTTCGAATCCTGCCTCGGGCATGGATGTTTGTGATGTCCTTAGGTTAGTTAGGTTTAATTAGTTCTAAGTTCTAGGGGACTGATGAGCTCCCTCTTTGTTAGACAGTTTTAGTGTGTTCCGAAGAAGGACACGCCGAGCCGGCCGAAGTGCCCGTGCGGTTAAAGGCGCTGCAGTCTGGAACTGCAAGACCGCTACGGTCGCAGGTTTGAATCCTGCCTCGGGCATGGATGTTTGTGATGTCCTTAGGTTAGTTAGGTTTAATTAGTTCTAAGCTCTAGGGGACTGATGACCTCCCTCTTTGTTAGACAGTTTTAGTGTGTTCCGAAGAAGGACACGCCGAGCCGGCCGAAGTGGCCGTGCGGTTAAAGGCGCTGCAGTCTGGAACCGCAAGACCGCTACGGTCGCAGGTTCGAATCCTGCCTCGGGCATGGATGTGTGTGATGTCCTTAGGTTAGTTAGGTTTAATTAGTTCTAAGTTCTAGGGGACTGATGACCTCCCTCTTTGTTAGACAGTTTTAGTGTGTTCCAAGGAAGGCCACACCGAGCCGGCCGAAGTGGCCGTGCGGTTAAAGGCGCTGCAGTCTGGAACCGCAAGACCGCTACGGTCGCAGGTTCGAATCCTGCCTCCGGCATGGATGTTTGTGATGTCCTTAGGTTAGTTAGGTTTAAGTAGTTCTAAGTTCTAGGGGACTGATGACCTCCCTCTTTGTTAGACAGTTTTAGTGTGTTCCGAAGAAGGACACGCCGAGCGGGCCGAAGTGGCCGTGAGGTTAAAGGCGCTTCAGTCTGGAACCGCAAGACCGCTACGGTCGCAGGTTGTAATCCTGCCTCGGGCATGGATGTTTGTGATGTCCTTAGGTTAGTTAGGTTTAATTAGTTCTAAGTTCTAGGGGACTGATGACCTCAGCAGTTGAGTCCCATAGTGCTCAGAGCCATTTGAACCATTTTTGAGAATTCTAATTCCTTTCTTCCGTCATTCACATTCATTTTTAATGGATTGCGACGATTGATCGCTAGACTGCCTCTTTTTGTGTAAACAGCCACTGGATCTGAGAACGTCCTTCATTAAAAAAAATCCGTCCGAATAGGCCTTGGAAGGCCCAACGGCACCGACCGACCGCCGTGTCATCCTCAAATCCCAAAGGCGTCACTGGATGCGGATATAGAGGGGCATGTCGTCAGCACAGCGCTCTGCGGCCGTTGTGGCCGAGATGGTTCCAGGCTCTTCTGTCTGGAACTGAACGACCGCTACTGTCGCAGGTTCGAATCTTGCCTCGGGCTTGGATGTGTGTGATGCCCTTAGGTTAGTTAGGTTTAAGTAGTTCTAGGGACTGATGACCTCAGATGTTAAGACCCACAGTGCTCAGAGCCGTTTGAACCATTTTTTTGAACACCGCTCTCCCGACCTATGTCAGTTTACGAGACCGGAGCCATTACTTCTCAGCCAAGTAGCTCCTCAGTTTGCCTCACAAGGGCTGAGTGCACCCCGCTTGCCAACAGCGCTCGGCAGACCGGATGGTCACTCATCCAAGTGGTAGCCCAGCCCGACAGCGTTGAACTTCGGTGATCTGACGGGAACCGGTGTTACCACTGCGGCAAGGCCGTTGGCTGAACGTTCATCATACCACGATTCTGCCGGAGTTGGGCGGAATGAAAAATGCCGCACTGTTGTTGTTGTTGTTGTTGTTGTTGTTGTTGTGGTCTTCAGCCCTGAGACTGGTTTGATGCAGCTCTCCATGCTACTCTCTCCTACGCAAGCTCTTTCATCTCCCAGTACCTACTGCAACCTGCATCCTTCTGAATCTGCTTAGTGTATTCATCTCTTGGTCTCCCTCTACGATTTTTACCCTCCACGCTACCCTCCAATGCTAAATTTGTGATCCCTTGATGCCTCAGAACATGTCCTACCAACCGATCCCTTCTTCTAGTCAAGTTGTGCCACAAACTTCTGTTATTCCCAAACCTATTCAATACCTTCTCATTAGTTACGTGATGTACCCACCTAACCTTCAACATTCTTCTGTAGCACCACATTTCGAATGCTTCTATTCCCTTCTTGACCAAACTATTTATCGTCCATGTTTCACTTCCATACATGGCTATACTCCATACAAATACTTTCAGAAACGACTTCGTGACACTTAAATCTGTACTCGATGTTAACAAATTTCTCTTCTTCAGAAACATTTTCTTTGCCATTGCCAGCCTACATTTTATATCCTCTCTAGTTCGCCCATCGTCACGTATTTTGCTCCCCAAATAGCAAAACTCCTTTACTAATTTAAGTGTCTCATTTCCTAATCTAATTCCCTCAGCATCACCCGATTTAATTTGGCTACATTCCATTATCCTCGTTTTGCTTTTGTTGATGTTCGTCTTATATCCTCCTTTCAAGACACTGTCCATTCCGTTCAACTGCACTTCCAAGTGTTTGCTGTCTCTGACAGAATTACAATGTCATCTGCAAACCTCAACGTTTTTATTTCTTCTCCATGGATTTTAATACCTACTCCGGATTTTCATTTTGTTTCCTTTACTGCTTGCTCAATATACCGATTGAATAACATCGGGGACAGGCTACAACCCTGTCTCACTCCCTTCCCAACCACTGCTTCCCTTTCATGCCCCTCGACTCTTATAACTGCCATCTGGTTTCTGTACAAATTGTAAATAGCCGTTCGCTCCCTGTGCTTTACCCCTGCCACCTTTAGAATTAGAAAGAGAGTATTCCAGTGAAAATTGTCAAAAGCTTTCTCTAAGTCTACAAATGCTAGAAACGTAGGTTTGCCACGTCCTTCGTGTTGTTGTTGTTTTTTGGGGAAGGAGACCAGACAGCGAGGTCATCGGTCTCATCGGATTAGGGAAGGATGGGGAAGGATGTCGGCCGTGCCCTTTCAAAGGAACCATCCCGGCATTTGCCTGGAGCGATTTAGGGAAATCACGGAAAACCTAAATCAGGATGGCCGGACGCGGGATTGAACCGTCGTCCTCCCGAATGCGAGTCCAGTGCTTCCTTCATGCCACGAACAAATATCGAAGGGTAAATACCGCTGACCTCACGATTCTGCCGAAATCTGAGAGTTGGGCCGAATGAAAATTGCCGCACCTCAGTGGTAAATGAGATGTCACGCTGCGAAAAGTGCGATGAACTTCCGTGAAGGACCGAACCAAGCCGAGTGCGCCGCGTCTACACGCTGCACCCGTGAAGTGGGGCACGCTGCGGTCTACAGCCCTCCAGAGTCACCAGTGGCCTCTGTTAACAGGATGGGATGGCTACAGTAGACGGTAAGATGAGGTGAGTGGGCGATTGAAACGCTGGGTCAGGGTACGCGGGCAGACAAGGTTTGTGTTCCCTGAGCTAACGCACTCCACACGCGTGTGTGCGTAGCGGCCAGTGGGCAGCGGGCGTAATGATCGGCGTGTCCCTGTGGGAGGGAGGTCCCTTGTGCGGTGTCCCCCTCCCCTCCCCCCCCCCCCCCCACTGCGAGGTGTGTGGTCAGCGGTGACCGCAAATATGGCCAGGGGAGGGGGAGTGTGTGTGTGTGGGAGGGGGGGGGGAGCGACAAGGGGGGGGGGAGGGGAAGGGAGAGGAAGGGGTAGCGAGACGGGGGAACTGTAGTCGCAAAGCCCCAGTAAAACATCAAACTCGTTTGTGAAATTCGCTCTTTGCTGTCTATCGGTTTAACACAGGTGAGCTGACGTACCAGCAAAGTTTGTCATATTTAACCTCACTTTTGAAGCAGATGCCGCGAAGTACTTCGACACCATTGGCAATCCAGAATGAGGTATTCACTCTGCAGCGGAGTGTGCGCTGATGTGAAAGCTCCTGGCTGATTAAAACTGTGTGCCGGACCGAGACTCGAACTCGGGACCTTTGCCCTTCATGGGAAAGTGCTCTACCAACTGAACTACCCAAGCACGACTCACCCCTCGTCCTCACGGCTCAGTTGGTAGAGCACTTGCCCGCGAAAGGCAAAGGTCCCGAGTTCGAGTCTCGGTCCGGCACACAGTTTTAATCTGCCAGGAAGTTTCATATCAGCGCACACTGCGCTGCAGAGTGAAAATCTCATTCTGGAAACATCCCCCAGGCTGTGGCTAAGCCATGTCTCCGCAGTATCCTTTCTTTCAGGAGTGCTAGTTCTGCAAGGTTCGCAGGAGAGCTTCTGTAAAGTTTGGAAGGTAGGAGACGAGGTACTGGCAGAAGTAAAGCTGTGAGGACGGGGCGTGAGTCGTGCGTGGGTAGCTCAGTCGGTAGAGCACTTGCCCGTGAAAGGCAGAGGTCCTGATTTCGAGTCTCGGTCCGGCACACAGTTTCAATGTGCCAGGAAGTTTCACTATTGCCAATGTCTGTAACACAGCATTTTCTTGCACCGACTTCAACACTATGTGGAGAGAAAAAAGCGGTGGTGAACGGAATGCTTGAGATTGAGGGATAAACTGCTGACGGAAATATTTACACTCAAAATCTGATGATTCTGACAATAGTGAAAACAGTAAATCTGGCAATCCTTCCCAATTGGTAAATATTTATGGGACTTGCGTATACATCCTAAATTCTTGCCCTCTCCCCCTCCTCTCTCTGCGTATCTTCTCATCCACCTCTCTCTCCATACATCTCCTCTTCTCCCATCTCTCTGTCCCTAACTTCCTCCTCCTCCTCTATTCATCTTATCATCTCCTCTCCCCACCCTCCCTCTCTCTCTCTGTGTGTCCACTCCCGTCTCAACATTCAGTAGAATATCGTCTAAAAACTGGAGTAAATCCGTCAAGACCTTTTCTACATTTTTGGGAGAAACGGTCCCTCTTTATGTATTACATATGTACTTACATCTGTAATATGTTACAAAATATATAGCTTATCTCTGCCCAAGTGTTCATTAGATTACCGTGTAAAGATTGAAAGTAAATCGGTCAAGAACTTTTCGAGATTTGTCGTAATAACGCTTCTCCATTTGCATATTACATTTAGGTGTATATATTATATATATAACAAAAATGTATAGTCTATCTGCCTATGTCCGACCGAATCATGTAAAACTTTGTAGTAAATCGTTAAAAAAATTTTGGAGATTTTCGGTAATAACATTTCTCCTCTATATATTACATATGTATTCAATATTTTCGTACATAACTGCCCAACTGATTTCTTTTTGTTATCAAAAGATGTGACAGCAGAAGCCAAACTGAACACATTTTTTGTATTTTCTTTTTTGAACCAAAAATACCTTTACCATCCACAATTACGAAAATAAAAGAAAACGTCAACCAAATCGATCGACCCGTTATCAAGTGATTATCTCTCACAATTTATTTTTATTTCTGACTTTTCTGGAGGTTTTTTGCAAAAAATTTTTTCATATAAACCTTATCCTGACAATTACAAGCACAAAAGAAGAAACAGCCAAATCGCCGAAGCTGTTCTCAGGTGATGATCTTTAATACATGCGGCAAATGATTTTTGTTTACACAGACTTGTCAGAATCACTGCGCAGTCACATTGAAAAAGACACGGTTAAGCGAAACACTGTTCTCTTCTGCCTGGTCCCCTAATGGAAGTTCATTAAAATAACACATTGCGGGAACATACAGGGCGATTCTTATTTACATATAGAAACTGTCAAAAGCGACATACGGGGTGTTCAGAAAGTCTCTCCGCAGGGCCGTATGATTGTTAGCCGCAGGTGCCGTATGCCGCAGTCAATATACCGAAATGAAACCGAGTGAAATACAAGTTATTAATTTATTAAATATTCGTTTTTACTTACAAATTTTCACATTAAATGTTGAAAGTGTCCCCCCTGTCCGGCCGGAGTGGCCGTGCGGTTCTAGGCGCTACAGTCTGGAACCGGGCGAGCGCTACGGTCGCAGGTTCGAATCCTGCCTCGGACATGGATGTGTGTGATGTCCTTGGGTTAGTTAGGTTTAAGTAGTTCTAAGTTCTAGGGGACTGATAACCTCAGAAGTTGAGTCCCATAGTGCTCAGAGCCATTTGAACCATTTTGTCCCCCCTGTTGTTGAATACACAATTCAATTCGTCTAATCATGTTTCCAAACACAAGCTGTAACATTTCTTCCGTAACAGAAGCAGTGAAAGTGGATAATGCAGTTTTCAGTTCATCGATGGATTTTGGACGTTTTTTATAGACAGTTGCTTTCGCTGTACCTCAGAAGAAAAGTCAGGCGATCGTGGAGCCCAAAGTCCCTGTGAAATTATGCGATAACCAAAAACGTCAGCAGGCAGGGACATTGAAACGCGAGCTGTATGCGCGGCTGCACCATCATGTTGAAAATAACCGATCAGTATTTCATTCAACACAAGTTCTCCTGTGAATGGGTACAGAATATCACTGCAGTATCGTTGTGCGTTTACTGTTTCGTTGAAAAATATGGGACCCACAATCCGACGTTTAGAAATTGCATTCCAAACTCCTATTGTCACAGAACGAAGTGGTTCCTCATGAATACACGATGGATTTGCAGTACTACACGTACGGGAATTTTGCGAGTTCATGTACACGGATAAGTGAAACCACGCCTCATCAGTGTAAAACATTTCATTAAGAATATCCCTTCCATTTTGTTGAGCGAAATTTTTGAACCATCGACAATAATGCAGTCTCTTGCCATGATTAGTATTTTTCAGTTTTTGCACGATTCTCACTTTGTATGGGAAAAGTTCAAATTTTTTCCTTGCAGCTGTGTGGGCCGTTCCGACAGTAACATAGATTTCCTGAGCGAATTTTCTTACTGACTTGTTCTGATTCGTGGACATTTTATCGGAAATATCGAGCAGTTAATCTCAGACAAAACTCTAGGACGAGCACTTCTCGGTGCATCTGTCACTGAACCCGTTTTTCGAAATTTGTTAATCGAATCTCGCACAGTATCGCGATATGGGAGTGTTGTCTCCGGGAAAACTGAATTATATGCTTGACGAACTGAAACTGTTTATTTACCGCCAGCTTTGACACTTGTTCGACTAAAAACACACCTCCTTCAATGGTTAGCATTTCAAGAGTGACAAAAACGAAACAAACGAACAAAGGAACCAAATTTAAACGTTTACGTCAACACGTAACGACACACACCAACCTTACTACTGACGCTGGCTGAGATAAACGAAGCAGTGGAATGTTGGGAGAGTCCACTTGAAGGGAAGTAACCCAGGCAGGCGAAAAATCACACGGCACGCGCGGCTAATAATCGTACGGCACTGCGGAGAGACTTTTTGAACACCCCGTAGATGTTGCTGAAGATAAGTAATATAATACAAGACACATGGGGGTCGCAAATGACTCGAAATGTAAGCACACACAGCTGTCTAATGCAGTGAAGGAAATGCTGTGAGCCAGACGCAAGACTCGAACCCCGCGCGCTAAAGCAGCTCACGTTGGCCCCGAGCCACAGCGACGCGAATACGCACTTGACCTGGGCTGGGATGACCAGCACGAGAGACCGACAGGCTCCACCGCTGCACCTGCAGCGAGATGCGACATCTGGTGACGTCACATGCTCAGCATTTGTCATCCGCTTTTGGCGTATTTCCCGATACTTGCGACCCCACGTGTCTGGTACTAAATTACTCCACTCAGCGCCATCTGCGTCGCTTATGAAAGCTTTGCAGAAGTTCGAAATATACACTCCTGGAAATGGAAAAAAGAACACATTGACACCGGTGTGTCAGACCTACCATACTTGCTCCGGACACTGCGAGAGGGCTGTACAAGCAATGATCACACGCACGGCACAGCGGACACACCAGGAACCGCGGTGTTGGCCGTCGAATGGCGCTAGCTGCGCAGCATTTGTGCACCGCCGCCGTCAGTGTCAGCCAGTTTGCCGTGGCATACGGAGCTCCATCGCAGTCTTTAACACTGGTAGCATGCCGCGACAGCGTGGACGTGAACCGTATGTGCAGTTGACGGACTTTGAGCGAGGGCGTATAGTGGGCATGCGGGAGGCCGGGTGGACGTACCGCCGAATTACTCAACACGTGGGGCGTGAGGTCTCCACAGTACATCGATGTTGTCGCCAGTGGTCGGCGGAAGATGCACGTGCCCGTCGACGTGGGACCGGACCGCAGCGACGCACGGATGCACGCCAAGACCGTAGGATCCTACGCAGTGCCGTAGGGGACCGCACCGCCACTTCCCAGCAAATTAGGGACACTGTTGCTCCTGGGGTATCGGCGAGGACCATTCGCAACCGTCTCCATGAAGCTGGGCTACGGTCCCGCACACCGTTAGGCCGTCTTCCGCTCACGCCCCAACATCGTGCAGCCCGCCTCCAGTGGTGTAGCGACAGGCGTGAATGGAGGGACGAATGGAGACGTGTCGTCTTCAGCGATGAGAGTCGCTTCTGCCTTGGTGCCAATGATGGTCGTATGCGTGTTTGGCGCCGTGCAGGTGAGCGCCACAATCAGGACTACATACGACCGAGGCACACAGGGCCAACACCCGGCATCATGGTGTGGGGAGCGATCTCCTACACTGGCCGTACACCACTGGTGATCGTCGAGGGGACACTGAATAGTCCACGGTACATCCAAACCGTCATCGAACCCATCGTTCTACCATTCCTAGACCGGCAGGGAACTTGCTGTTCCAACAGGACAATGCACGTCCGCATGTATCCCGTGCCACCCAACGTGCTCTAGAAGGTGTAAGTCAACTACCCTGGCCAGCAAGATCTCCGGATCTGTCCCCCATTGAGCATGTTTGGGTCTGGATGAAGCGTCGTCTCAAGCGGTCTGCACGTCCAGCACGAACGCTGGTCCAACTGAGGCGCCAGGTAGAAATGGCATGGCAAGCCGTTCCACAGGACTACATCCAGCATCTCTACGATCGTCTCCATGGGAGAATAGCAGCCTGCATTGCTGCGAAAGGTGGATATACACTGTACTAGTGCCGACATTGTGCATGCTCTGTTGCCTGTGTCTATGTGCCTGTGGTTCTGTCAGTGTGATCATGTGATGTATCTGACCCCAGGAATGTGTCAATAAAGTTTCCCCTTCCTGGGACAATGAATTCACGGTGTTCTTATTTCAATTTCCAGGAGTGTAGAACGTGCTTCAGAGCGAGATGCTTTTAAATAAATTCCACAACGAAATTCTGTCTCGTAATCTGGCAGGAAGCCCAAAGAGATTCTGGTCATACATAAAGCGCACCAGTGGCAAGACGCAATCAATACCTTCTCTGCGCGATAACAACGGTGAAGTCACTGATGACAGTGTCACTAAAGCAGAGTTATTAAACACGGTTTTCCGGAACTCCTTCACCAAAGAAGACGAAGTAAATATTCCTGAATTGCAATCAAGAACAACTGCCAAGATGAGAAACATAGAAGTAGATATCCTCGGTGTAGCAAAGCAGCTTAGATCACTCAATAAAGGCAAGGCCTCCGGTCCAGATTGTACACCAGTCAGGTTTCTTTCAGAGTATGCTGATACAATAGCTTCTTATTTAGCAATTATATACAATCGCTCGCTCACAGAAACATCCGCACCTAAAGACTGGGAAATTGCTCAAGTCAAACCAATACCCAGAGAGGGAAATAGGAGGAGTCCGCTGAATTACAGGCTCATATCACTAACGTCTATTTAGAGTAGGGTTTTAGAACATATACTGTGCTCGAACTGTGCGGCTGGTCCCGGCGGAGGCTCGAGTCCTCCCTCGGGCATGGGTGTGTGTTCGTCGTTAGGGTAATTTAGGTTAACTAGTGTGTAAGCTTAGGGACTGATGACCTTAGCAGTTAACTCCCATAAGATTTCACACACATTTGACCATTTGACATTATGAAAGCGATTTATTGACACATAGTCAGCACGGATTCAGAAAATATCATTCTTGTGAGACATAATTAGCTCCTTATACTCATGAAGTAATGAGTGCTATCGACAGGCGACGTCAAATTGATTCCATATTTTTAGATTTCCAGAAAGCTTTCGACACCGCACCTCACAAGCGACATCTAACCAAACTGCGTGCGTATGGAATGTCGCCTCAGTTGTAGGACTGGATTCGTGATTTCCAGTCACAAAGGTCACAGTTCGTAGTAATAGAAACCCATCGAGTAAATCAGAAGTAATATCCGGCGTTCCCCAAGGATGTTTTATAGGCCCTCATTGTTCCTGATCTATATTAACGACATAGGAGACAATCTGAGTAGCCGTCTTAGATTGTTTACAGATGATGCTGTCATTTACCGTCTTATAAACTCGTCAAATGACCAAAACGAATTGCAAAATGAAGTAGATAAGATATCCGTATTGTGCGAAAAGCGGCAATTGACCCTGAATAAAGAAGAGTGTGATGTTATTCACACGAGTACTAAAAGAAATCCGCTAAATTTCGATTACGCGATAAGTCAAGCAAATCTGAAGGCTGTAAATTCAACTGAATGCTTATGGATTACAATTGCAAATAACCTAAATTGGAACGATCACATAGATAATGTTATGGGTAGAGCAAACGAAACACTGCGATTCATTGGCAGAACACTTAGAAGGTGCAACAGATCTACTAATGAAACCACGCTTGTCCGCCCTATTCTGGAGTATTGCTGTGCGGTGTGGGATCCGCATCAGGTGGGACTGACGGACGACAACGAAAACTTTCAAGGAAGGGGAGCTCGTTTTGTATTGTCGCGAAATAGGGGAGATAGTGCCATAGACATGATACGTGAATTGGAGTGGCAATCATTAAAACAAAGGCGTTTTTCGTTGTGACGGGATCTTATGAAATTTCTGTCACCAGTTTTCTCCTCTGATTGCGAAAACATTCTGTTGGCACTCACATACATAGGGAGAAACGATCATCACGGTAAAATAAAATCAATCTGGGGTCGAACAGAATAATGTAAACGCTCGTTTGTCGCGTGCGCCGTTCAGGAGTGGAACGGTAGAGAGACGGCTTGAAGGTGGTTCATCCAATCCTCTGAAAGGTACTTTATTGCGAATAGCAAAGTAATCACGTAGATGTTGAGAGGCACCCACATGCCTTGCTCATACTGTGGCATCAAGCAGTCAGGCCTGCAAGATGAGTGGTCTGCCAAGCGAGTAGATTCATTCTTATTTATCGAGTAACATGAACTCTCGTACTCACAATTAATTTACAAATTATTCTCCTGTCTGAATATTACGCAACGGAAACGGACAACGCACATCTGACTATTAGTAATTTGCACAACTCTGACTGTTCACTACGCACTGGCAATACCACATTTTCTTTTTTTGTTTAAGGGCTTTTATCAACACGTGGCCATCGCACTGAATATGAGTGGCGCACACATTATAAATTCTGGATATCATGACAACATACAATTTGAAGGAAAAGGCCACCAATCTTTTTCTTTTCACTATCTTATTTATTCCGATAAATTCTATAACCTAAACACACAAATTCTATAACCTACAACAATAACACATGAGAAATTCCGCCCAGTGGGGATGGCTTAACATTGGTGATTCTCTACCTTATGGTCTCGTAATTATTTAACTCTACAGTGCACTTTCTGGATAGGATGGTGGATCTTTTTCTATATCTCACACTTCGACTCTCACGACCATCATCACGAAACTTTCCTCCAGACCGAGCGGTACAAAAGGAACATGCATAACCCACTACCTCTGAAACTACCTTGCTACTCTCCCATGCAAACCACACATACTTAAATTACATGACATACACCACTGTACAACATGAAATACAACACAGGGAATAGTCACAACATTATCACTTTCAGCTTTCCGACTTCAATTAATATTTATCCTAGTTTCACACGACACTGCACCACTTCATAATTCTACTTTCCTACTATGAACTCTGGAGATATATGCACGTCTTCCCGTGCAACGCAAGCCAAGTGGCGTTGCTGGATAGACGGCTGACTCACCTTACTTCCCTCTCAGAGTATTATAGTTTGAATCAAGCGTCACACGGAAACATATCACGCAAAGTAATATTAAGAACATATTCATCACACACACGAGTCCTCAACTGATACCGTGGACGAGTACTTCTCTTTATCCTTTGTCTCATACACAGATTGAGACTCACACAGTACTCACCACGTGGAAGTACTCGCCTCTAATTTCAAGTCCTGCACACGCTGTTTCTTAAATATTTCAACTTATAGTACACACGCTAGTAATTCAGCTTAACTTAAGCACACAGAAGTATTTCAACTTATTACTACACGTGGTTCCATTGTGACCGTTGGTCACTTTCGAAGATTACTACGATACCATTAATATTACCTGCCTGACATTTAATTCTCCCCACAAAAGTTCCTGAAATAGAGAAATTATTTTTTCAAACCACTCTTAAGTATTCCACATGCATACCATGTCTCCACTCTTTTGTCTTTACGGAGCACACCTAAGACAGGTCTTAACAACACAAGATCCAGCGGCAGAGTGCTGAAACATGGCCGTTCTTCAGGTCCTCTCGCACCTCTGCCGAAGTGGGGGAGCACCTTGCTACCGTATTGGTCAGCCACATTTCAGGCGCTCAAAGCTCAGGTAAATTTCATCTCTTTGGTCCCACCAAAGGTGGCCAAAGGATCGTCTCAAAGATGATCATCTATTCACATTCACTATCTGCGGTTAGCAGACGACCATACATTCATTCATTTCACAGATCTCACCAAATTGGATGTAGGGATTTATTTTGTGGGAGTGCACATGTGATCAATTAAATAAATAAATTGTCATTCTTTCCCACACTGGTATCCGGCTTCGCTGTATTAATTGAAATTGAGTTATTTTACAAAAAAATGTGTTGTTATGACAAAAATAATGAAGATGTTGTACCTATTTTCAATGTCGGGCGGTACTGTACCCTTTCAATGTAGATTTAGATACAGGGTGACACGTAATCAACTATATGAGAAAATGTAAATTAGTTACAGACTACAGCGTGCACACACTTTATTCAGCATGTAAACGTCACTACAGATATCCAGATTTAGCTTATGCATGTTCAATATGCGTGTCATCATAGACGATGATGAGGCGCAGACGAAAATCGATACTCTGCATGACCCGCTGAAGTGTCAGAACATCGATGCTGTCGATGACCTCCTGGATGGCTGTTTTCAGGACAACAAAAAGATTCTGGGATTATTGCAGTACACCTTGTCTTTAACATGGCCCCGGAAATATGAGTCACATGTTTCCACATCCGGAGAATATAGCGCCCAATCTAGGCCCACGCCAGGGGCCTCAGGGTACCCCGGAGCCAGAATGCGGGCCCCAAAGTGCTCCTCCAGGACACGAAACACTCTCCTGCTTCGATGGGGTCGAGCTCCGTCTAGCATGAATCGCATCTTGGCGAAATCAGGGTCACTTTGGATAATGAGGATTAAATCACCTTCCAAAACCTTCGGCAGTCATCGTGCCATCAAGGAATATCTCACCGATTATTCCATGACTGGACGCTGCAGACCCCATAGTCACCAGTTCAGGATGAAGAGACTTCTCGATCGCGAAATGCGGATTCTCAGTCGCCCAAATGCGCTAGTTTGCTTATTGGCGAACCCGTCCATATGAAAGTGGGCTTCATCGCTAAACCAAACCGTACTAATTGCCGTCATGCCCCGCGGCCAACCGTGAAATTTGAATGTGCTAACGCAACCCGATCAGAAGTTATCAATTGAAGACCTAAAGGCCACTCTATTTTACTGGTCCGTCTCGATCACACAAAGTTTTACACTTCACTATTACTGGTTTCGGCTACTGCATTTCAACCGTTACATTTCGATACTGGTTAATCATGTACCCTAACTATAGTGCCGTGTGCTGGCCACAGTTTCCTTGTAGAAATACCAGGCGCATTCTGATTATCACCAGTACTTACTATGTACCAACACGTTTGGTTTGACGTTGATACTACGAGGGCGAGTCAAATGAAAACCTTAAATTTGCAATAACAAATTGAAATTTCGCGCCGTTATCCTGTAAATTGGTAAGCGTGCTACAAACAGCGTGGAGAATGGCCTGTAGTTGGCAGCATAGTGCAGATGCACACACACCGTCGCAGTATCGGTATAAAGATGGCCGCCCCACTTGCTACTTGCACCAGGGATGAGCAGCGTTCTGTCATTCGGTTTTTGCGTAGTGAAGGTGTGAAACCTATTGAAATTCATCGACCAATGAAGGTTCAGTACGGTGATGCATGTTCGTCACAGCAGCAAGTCTACGAAAGGAGTAGGAAGTTGGCAAATGGTGTGACTTCAGTGGAAGATGCTCCTCGTCCAGGTCAGGCATAACGAGTTGTGACTCCACAGAACATTGCAGCAGTTGAAGCCATAGTGAAGGAAAACCGTCGACTGACACTGAAATTACAGTGTGTTTACAGATTAGTCATGGGTCAGCACACCACGTTGTGCATGATATGCTCCAGTTTCACAAAGTGTCTGCAAGATGGGTGCCACGGCAGCTGACTCCTGAAATGAGAGAACGACGTGTTGATGCTTGTGAAGAACTTCTTTGGCGCTTTGAACGAGAAGGTGATGGCTTCCTCGCAAGAATCGTTACTGGGGACGAAACCTGGGTTCACTTCCACCAACCGGAAACGAAGAGAGCGAGCAAGGAATGGGGCCATTGCTCGTCACCAAAACCAAACAAGTTTCAAACAGAACCATCAGCAGGGAAGGTTATGCCGACTCTCTTTTGGGACGAGAAAGGCGTCATTTTGGAGCATTACATGTCTAGAGGGGCCACTGTCACCAGTGCATCATACACAGATCTCCTAAAAAAATCACCTGCGGCCTGCAATCAAATCAAAGCGACGTGGATTGCTGTCAGCTGGTGTCCTTTTGCAACATGACAATGCAAGGCCCCACACTGCCCGTACAACAATTGCAGACCTGCATTTTGAGTGTCTTCCTCATCCACCATACTCACCACACCTTGCCCCAAGTGATTTCCATATGTTTGGACCACTCAAAGACGCAATGGGTGGAAAGAAGTTCAGTTCTGATGAAGAGGTACACCACACGGTGCATGAGTGGTTGCGCGGACTACCGAAAAAAAATTTTTCTAAAGGAATTTATGCACCTTGAAAGCGCTGGAGGACTTGCATTGAGCATGGGGTAGATTATGTTGATAAGTGATACAGCTTTGTACCACTTCTGCACAATAAATAATATTCAAAAAAATATTGAAAGTTTTCAATTGACTCAGCCTCGTACATCGGAATAATTTATAGTATGTGGGGCTGGTATACATGACTGTTAATCACGTAAACACTTTTTCTCTTTCTTATATAGGACCAGGACTTTTATAGACGTAGCGTCAGCAAACTGAACTTAGTTGGTTACTCACAGTTTTTGTTTGTAACAGATCTGAAGATGGCAGTATCCGAAACCGGTAATAGTGAAGTGTGAAAATTAGTGTGATCGAGAGGGACCTGTAAAACAAAGTGCCGTTCAGAACTTATGACGATTTTATATAATATAGTTGAATAATTCTCACCCTGGAAGAAGCATGCTGTGCACTTCGCCCATGAAAGAACGGGAGAGCTTCCATATCTTAAATTTTACTCCTCTACCATTTCGGCAACTGCCTGCGCTCTTAGCTTTTATTCATATACACTACTGGCCATTAAAATTGCTACACGAAGATGACGTGCTACAGACGCGAAATTCAACCGACAGGAAGAAGATGCTGTCATATACATATGATTAGCTTTTCAGAGCATTCACACAAGGTTGGCACCGGTGACGACACCTACAACGTGCTGACATGAGGAAAGTTTCCAAACGATTTCTAATGCACAAACAGCAGTTGACCGGCGATGCCTGGTGAAACGTTCTTGTGATACCTCGCGTAAGGAGGAGAAATCCGTACCATCGAGTTTCAGACTTTGATCAAGGTAGGATAGTAGCCTATCGCTATTGCGGTTTATCGTATCGCGACATTGCTGCTCGCGTTGGTCGAGATCCAATGACTGTCAGCAGAATATCGAATCGGTGGGTTCAGGAGGGTAATACGGAACGCCGTGCTGGGTCCCAACGACCTCGTATCACTAGCAGTCGAGATGACAGGTATCTTATCCGCATGGCTGTAAGGGATCGTGCAGCCACGTCTCGATCCCTGAGTCAGCAGATGGGGACAAATGGTTCTGAGCACTATGGGACTTAACATCTATGGTCATCAGTACCCTAGAACTTAGAACTACTTAAACCTAACTAACCTAAGGACATCACACACATCCATGCCCGAGGCAGGATTCGAACCTGCGACCGTAGCAGTCGCGCGGTTCCGGACTGCGCGCCTAGAACCGCTAGACCACCACGGCCGGCAACAGATGGGGACGTTTGCAAGACAACAACCATCAGCACGAACAGTTCGACGACGTTTGCAGCAGCATGGACTATCAGCTCGTTTACCGCGGCTGCAGTTACCCTTGACGCTGCATCACAGACAGCTCCTGCGATGGTGTACTCAACGACGAACCTTCGTGAACGAATGGCAGAATGTCATTTTTTCGGATGAATCCAGGTTATGTTTACAGCATCACGATGGTCGCATTCGTGTTCGTGGTGAATGCACATTGGAAGCGTGTATTCGTCATCGCCATACTGTCGTATCACCCGGCGTGATGGTATGGGGTGCCATCGGTTACACGTCTCGGTCACCTCTTGTTCTCACTGACGCCACTTTGAACAGTGGACGTTACATTTCAGATGTGTTACGACCCGTGGCTCTACCCTTCATTCGATCCCTGTGAAACCCTACATTTCAGCAGGATAATGCACGACCGCATGTAAGCAGGTCCTGTACGGGCCTTTCTGGATACAGGAAATGTTCGACTGCTGCCCTGTCCAGCACATTCTGGAGATCTCTCACCAACTGAAAACGTCTGGTCAATGGTGGCCGAGCAAATGGCTCGTCACAATACGCCAGTCACTACTCTTGATGACCTGTACACGACATCCGAGCTCTGTTTGACTCAATGCCAAGGCGTATCAAGGCTGTTATTACGGCCAGAGGTGGTTGTTCTGGGTACTGATTTCTCAGGATCTATGCACCCAAATTGCGTGACAATGTAATCAAATGACAGTTCTAGTATAATATATTTGTCCAATGAATACCCGTTTATCATCTGCATTTCTTCTTGGTGTAGCAACTTTAATGGCCAGTAGTGTACTTTTGTGATCGTATTTTCCACAACTGTGGGAACTCACAATGCAGTGAGAGAAAATCTTCTTCGCTAAATGTGTGTGCCTAATCATCAACACAAGAACCGCCCGACATCATCTCAAATCGGACGGCAGTCAAAATTGCTCTTAAATATGTCAAACGCCGTCTGTGTTTGACGAACACGTCAAACAAAGACGCACGCTACCAAATAACCTAACAAACTAGTGAAGTCTGACAACTCGTTTGATACTTTGTATGGTCCTGAAATAATGCAGTCTTTCGCTCATTGCTTTTGTTATTACCGTATGGCAACTGCAGCGACACAATAATCCGTTCAGCCGGCTGGGTGGCCGACCGGTTCTAGGCGCTACTATCTGGAACCCCGCGACCGCTACGGTCGCAGGTTCGAATCCTGCCTCGGATATGGATGTGTGTGATGTCCTCAGGTTAGTTAGGTTTAAGTAGTTCTAAGATCTAGGTGACTGATGACCTTAAAAGTTAAGTCCCATACTGCTCAGAGCCATTTCAACCATTTGCCTTAAAAAATTAAATTGTGTTTTCTTCATTGAAACAAGTTTTATGAACAGTCTTTCATAAAACATCGATAATTAAGAATTTGTCTTTGAAATGGAAACATGAATTTCGGGTCCAATATGTAATTAGAAACCAGAAGACGTGCATTATCCATAAAACGATGGTTCGAATGGCTATGACAAGGGAACCTCCCCATCGCACATCCCTCAGATTTTGTTGTAAGTTGGCACAGTGGATAGGCCTTGAAAAACTGGACACAGATCAATCGAGAAAACAGGAAGAAGTTGTGTGGAACTATGAAAAAAATAAGCAAAATATGCAAACTGAGTAGTTCATGTGCAAGATAGGCAACATTAAGGATATTGTGAGCTCAGGAGCGCCGTGGTCCCGTGGTTAGCGTGAGCAGCTCCGGAATGAGAGGTCCTTGGACTACTCAGTTCGTATATTTTGCTTTGTTTCCGGCCACATGTCCACATAACATATTTTCTTTATTTGTGTGTGAGGAATGTTTCCTGAAAGTTTGGCCGCACCTTTTTGTAAGACCCTGTATATAGTACTGTTAGTACAGTACCAGATACCTGAATGTAGCTTAACATGCATAAATCATTTGGATATAACGACACATGATGCAGACCAGCTGATACAAAATCAATGTCGCAGAAATAAAAATGAGCAGTTGTTTTTTGAATTTTTATTTCTGCAAAAAAGATTTGATATCAGCTGGTCCCCCTCATGTGTCGATATATCGAGATGGTTTATGAATGTTAATCTACATTCAGGTATGTGATGCTGTACTAACAGTACTATATATAGTGTAACTCCTGTAAGCCCTCCCTCAGACCTGTCGTATCTTCACAGATCTGATGATGGCACCTTTAGTGTGTTGAAACCGGTCATCTAGGAAACAGTGTTTAAGCGATCTTGGCTTTTGAATTATATATACAACAGAGTGGCTGCCCCATAACACACTATGTGTTCACTGCTAAATCCTCTTTATTTGCACTATGTCCACAGCCTTATACCACAGAGGCAGATAAGTATCGTAGAAACATGAAAAACAATCATTTTCACAGCATCAACACATCATACAAATGCTGTATTTTCACATTTGATACTGTGCCGTTGCAGTATGAACCCAGCAGAACTGATCTGGAGCCAAGCTGCGGGATTTGGCCCGAGAAGTAACAAGACTGTTAGGCTAGGCGCAAATTGAGAAGCGTACAGCACGTGAGACGTGACACTAGACTACAGCGCGACACGCACGTGCCGCACGGGTCGCGCGGTCCAGCGTATATTGCGACGCGTACACCGTACTTCGCACGCGCCGACTGGCGACGCTCTGGGCTGACTGAACCGAAGCGCGCGCAACCTCTTATCTTTCTCAAACGATTTTACACAAACTATTCTCTGAAAATATATGATTTTTGCCTTACTTGTAGCGTTATATCTCAGCGTCGTGACGAAGTGCCCATCACCTCGCTAATGACCATTCTTATTGTGGTGTACACGTTTTAGTAAGACACTACGCAAAACTCAATAAGTTGGCAACGAAAATTAGGGGTCGCTATGATTTTGCGTTTGGTGCGTATTACACCATATGTTGCTGCGTATGAAATTTAGCTAACATGCTGAATTTTTGTTTAGACTTGGGAGGAGATCTCTATCTACCTCCGATCTCGAGGAAATGGTTCCCATGTAGCGCGCTCACTTCCGATCTCACGCCCGCGAGAATGAAATAATCGCAATATCTCTCGTATCTCCTAAACCGCTCGAGACATCGAAACGAAAATTTGGCGAATGATAGCACACAAGGAGGAGAGTGTTTTGCCGATTATTAAACACACGGAACTTTCTTATCTATTGCGATATATCACTACTTATACTTCCTTTTTTATTTATTTCACTACAGTGACTAATTTTTTTAGAGTTATCGACAGCTAGCGAAACAAGAGCTTCCTAGTATGAAAATAAACATGAAATTTCTTCTTTTATGTTACTGCAAACCGACACTATGAGGTTTTTCGTAAGCTATTGAGCTCTGTGATGGCCAATAACTTGTTTAATGAGGCCCTCCGTTTCGGAATTCTGTCTCAGTAACTACTGTGAGATGAGTTTGGCAAATTACATTGTGACAAAGGAAGTACAATTGAACCAGTCACCAAGAGAAGTGTGGCCTTTACTCATAAATGGTGATGCTTCTTCGAATGAGAAAAGGTTAACAACTCACACAAAAACAGATCGGCAATTCTGTTGGAATTTTGGTGGAATCCCCGTAACCCATCGTTTTTTTATCACTGAGTGACTGGAATGGAAACTTACCAAAGGATTTTATTCCTTCTCTTGATCTGAGCAGCATCAAAATAATGACGAGCGTTCTTTCAGGCGAAATGATAGGCACATGCCAGATACTGGTTACTCACCTACGGCTTGCCAAACTGACAATGCGTGATCGCGAAGAAAATAGTTGTTATTGAGAAAAATAAACGATTGATCTGTCGCGCAACACAATGGTCAGTGTATTGTCAGCAGCGGAGGATGATGCGCGCGACAGGAATGCACAAGCTAGCCATGTGTGGCTTTTCAGTTGGGGTTCGAAAAACATTGTCATGAAAGTAGGTCTGCCTTTGTCAACAGTACAGTTCAACAAATTAAATATATCTAATCATAACACTCTTTTAGGATATTCCTACTTTCGTAATAATACCGACCATATTCTTCATTTGTGTAGCCTGTTGTTGTATAATTAGTTTATTAATGCTGATAATGTCCATGCAACAATTGAAATGCTTTTTCTCATCACGGCGAACCGATTAAAACATTGTTATTTGTGACTGCTTTTCGACTGTTTCTAGCTTGCAGGGGAAATACGTTGTTCACATGCATGTAGTACAGTGTGTCGTATTACATTATTACATCCACATCAGAACGGCTGAAAGCAAGGGGAAACTACGGCCGTAATTTTTCCCGAGGGCATGCAGCTTTTACTGTATGATTAAATGATGATGGCGTACTCTTGGCTGAAATATTCCAGAGGTAAAATAGTCCCCCATTCGGATCTCCGGGCGGGGACTACTCAAGAGGATGTCGTTATCAGGAGAAAGAAAACTGGCGTTCTACGGATCGGAGCGTGGAATGTCAGATTCCTTAATCGGGCAGGTAGGTTAGAAAATTTAAAAAGGGAAATGGATAGGTTAAAGTTAGATATAGTGGGAATTAGTGAAGTTCGGTGGCAGGAGGAACAAGACTTTTGGTCAGGTGACTACAGGGTTATAAACACGAAGTCAAATAGGGGTAATGCAGGAGTAGGTTTAATAATGAATAGGAAAATAGGAATGCGGGTAAGCTACTACAAACAGCATAGTGAACGCATTATTGTGGCCAAGATAGACACGAAGCCCATGCCTACTACAATAGTACAAGTTTATATGCCAACTAGCTCTGCAGATGACGAAGAAATTGAAGAAATGTATGATGAAATAAAAGAAATTATTCAGATAGTGAAGGGAGACGAAAATTTAATAGTCATGGGTGACTGGAATTCGAGTGTAGGAAAAGGGAGAGAAGGAAACGTAGTAGGTGAATATGGATTGGGGCTAAGAAATGAAAGAGGAAGCCACCTGGTAGAATTTTGCACAGAGCACAACATAATCATAGCTAACACTTGGTTTAAGAATCATGAAAGAAGGTTGTATACATGGAAGAACCCTGGAGACACTAAAAGGTATCAGATAGATTATATAATGGTAAGACAGAGATTTAGGAACCAGGTTTTAAATTGTAAGACATTTCCAGGGGCAGATGTGGACTCTGACCTGTAGATTAAAACTGAAGAAACTGCAAAAAGGTGGGAATTTAAGGAGGTGGGACCTGGATAAACTGAAAGAACCAGAGGTTGTACAGAGTTTCAGGGAGAGCATAAGGGAACAATTGACAGGAATGGGGGAAAGAAATACAGTAGAAGAAGAATGGGTAGCTTTGAGGGATGAAGTAGTGAAGGCAGCAGAGGATCAAGTAGGTAAAAAGACGAGGGCTAGTAGAAATCCTTGGGTAACAGAAGAAATATTGAATTTAATTGATGAAAGGAGAAAATATAAAAATGCAGTAAATGAAGCAGGCAAAAAGGAGTACAAACGTCTCAAAAATGAGGTCGACAGGAAGTGCAAAATGGCTAAGCAGCGATGGCTAGAGGACAAATGTAAGGATGTAGAGGCTTATCTCACTAGGGGTAAGACAGATGCTGCCTACAGGAAAATTAAAGAGACCTTTGGAGAGAAGAGAACCACTTGTATGAACATCAAGAGCTCAGATGGAAACCCAGTTCTAAGCAAAGAAGGGAAAGCAGAAAGGTGGAAGGAGTATATAGAGGGTCTATACAAGGGCGATGCACTTGAGGACAATATTATGGAAATGGAAGAGGATGTAGATGAAGGTGAAATGGGAGATACGATACTGCGCGAAGAGTTTGACAGAGCACCGAAAGACCTGAGTCGAAACAAGGCCCCCGGAGTAGACAACATTCCATTGGAACTACTGACGGCCTTGGGAGAGCCAGTCCTGACAATACTCTACCATGTGGTGAGCAAGATGTATGAAACAGGCGAAATACCCTCAGACTTCAAGAAGAATATAATAATTCCAATCCCAAAGAAAGCAGGTGTTGACAGATGTGAAAATTACCAAACAATCAGTTTAATAAGTGACCTCGGGGAAGATCAGTTTGGATTCCGTAGAAATACTGGAACACGTGAGGCAATACTGACCTTACGACTTATCTCAGAAGAAAGATTAAGGAAAGGCAAACCTATATTTCTAGCATTTGTAGACTTAGACAAAGCTTTTGACAATGTTGACTGGAATACTCTCTTTCAAATTCTAAAGGTGGCAGGGGTAAAATACAGGGAGCGAAAGGCTATTTACAATTTGTACAGAAACCAGATGGCAGTTATAAGAGTCGAGGGACAAGAAAGGGAAGCAGTGGTTGGGAAGGGAGTAACACAGGGTTGTAGCCTCTGCCCGATGTTATTCAATCTGTATATTGAGCAAGCAGTAAAGGAAACAAAAGAAAAATTCGGAGTAGGTATTAAAATCCATGGAGAAGAAATAAAAATGTTGAGGTTCGCCGATGACATTGTAATTCTGTCAGAGCCAGCAAAGGACTTGGAAGAGCAGTTGAATGGAATGGACAGTGTCTTGGAAGGAGGATATAAGATGAACATCAACAAAAGCAAAACGAGGATAATGGAATGTAGTCGAATTAAGTCGGGTGATGCTGAGGGAATTAGATTAGGAAATGAGACACTTAAAGTAGTAAAGGAGTTTTGCTATTTGGGGAGCAAAATTACTGATGATGGTCGAAGTAGAGAGGATATAAAATGTAGACTGGCAATGGCAAGGAAAGCGTTTCTCAAGAAGAGAAATTTGTTAACATCGAGTATAGATTTAAGTGTCAGGAAGTCATTTCTGAAAGTATTTGTATGGAGTGTAGCCATGTATGGAAGTGAAACATGGACGATAACTAGTTTGGACAAGAAGAGAATAGAAGCTTTCGAAATGTGGTGCTACAGAAGAATGCCGAAGATTAGATGGGTAGATCACATAACTAATGAGGAAGTATTGAATAGGATTGGGAAGAAGAGAAGTTTGTGGCACAACTTGACCAGAAGAAGGGATCGGTTGGTAGGACATGTTCTGAGGCACCAAGGGATCACAAATTTAGTACTGGAGGGCAGCGTGGAGGGTAAAAATCGTAGGGGGAGACCAAGAGATGAATACACTAAGCAGATTCAGAAGGATATAGGCTGCAGTAGATACTGGGAGATGAAGAAGGTTGCACAGGATAGAGTAGCATGGAGAGCTGCATCAAACCAGTCTCAGAACTGAAGACCACAACAACAACAACATCCATATCAGAGTAATCACAGTGAAACATCCATACTTGAGATCTTGGACGCTTTTTACCACAAGCACAAACGGATCACACCTGCAGAGATTATCCCTTTCTAAATTTTTGTAACAGATCGTACAGATACGCCAGTATACTAGGCAGCGAGAATATAACCTTGCTTTACTTTCCTGCCTTGATTCTTAATCACATGATTTTATAATATTCCTTGCTTCCTTATTCACTACCCTCTGTCCCTTCTTGCGATCTGAAAACATAGCGGAGGCATATGGTGCAATTCCAGCGGCCAATGGCTCATCAGTTACAGAAGTATACATTTTTCTTGACAGAAGAAAAACAAAACAAAACTATGCATATATAAATAACAGAAAAGTATATCGTGCTAACGAAGAAAGCTGGAGCGTTTAAGTGGCGAAAAACGAGACACTACCCAAAGGCAATAAAATTCAGTACACAGTAAGGTAAAATTTATCGTATTGGCAATACTACCAATGCTGATATGCGCCGTTCAGATGTGAGCATATGGCCGGACTACTTTTCCGCTCCCCGCCTCAAATTTCCCACGATGCTAGCGAGGCAAGCGCGACGCGCGGCGCGAGAAACTGTGCCTCAACCACAACGCCGCGCGACCTGGCGCAGGCGCGTGTCGCGTCCCAGTCGCGTCCCAGTCGCGTCGCGTCGCGTCGCAGTTTGCGCGGTCCCATTTGAAACTGTGATGTCAAAGCTGCCACACGCACTGGAACTAAAGCACGCAGCTTTTTCACACGTCCCTACCAAACTCTGGCGGGATATAGAACGGCTCGTCATAGAAGAGAAAATGCTGCGCCTGGTTGGCTTCATGGATTCTGTTGTTGGTAGGCTCGTTATCAATGTAGCAGGTGACGCTTGCAGAACTGAAATGTATTTCACTGATTCGGATAAGGAAGGAGCTGAGAGATTACCAGACGACTGACTAAGTAATACCTTCAGTGTCTGCAATATTTAACTATTCAGTTAAATCCTTCAACACTCTCTTACGTTGCACACAGCTTATGCACAAAAATTATCCTGTGCGTAAGTCAGGAATTTTCATCATTCTTGTTTTTAATCACGCAACGGCCTTGCCACAGGGGATACACCGGTTCCCGTGCGATCACCAAAATTAAGCGCCATCGGGCGCGGCTGGCACTTGG
This sequence comes from Schistocerca serialis cubense, assembly GCF_023864345.2. NCBI lineage: Eukaryota > Metazoa > Arthropoda > Insecta > Orthoptera > Acrididae > Schistocerca > Schistocerca serialis. The sequence continues at coordinate 145,802,932 of NC_064648.1, forward strand.
ATGGGTGACCATCCGGGCCGCCATCAGCTGTTGCCATTCTTTGGGGTGCACTCAGCCTCGTGATGCCAATTGAGGAGCTACTCGACCGAATAGTAGCGGCTCTGGTCTAAGAAAACCACCATAACGACCGGGAGAGCGGTGTGCTGACCACATGCCCCCCCTATCCACATTCCTGATGAGGATGACACGGCGGTCGGACGGTCCCAATGGGCCACTTGTGCCCTGAAGACGGAGTGCTTTTGTTTTCAATTACAATCGTATAATAGTCGTCTAAGGAGCTTATTGTGGGAGATTTGCAGTGTGTTATTTCATTTTGCTTAAACATTAAATTACATTCGAAGCTGTACTGCTTCTCTGCTCGTCTCTTTCTACTGCAGCTGGCCACGCCACTGCAGGCTAGCTGCACCAGCTGACCGGCCAGTGCTGTCCAAGTTTAATGCGCCGGTAAAGCTGTTGTCCCGTATTATCGCTGAGTCGATGTGCGCGTAACGCACAGCACAAAACGTACCCTTATTATCGTACTTGACACTACTAGAGACAGATTGGCTGCAGTCCCACATAAAACGGAAATCCAGTGAAGTTGGAGCAAACGAGGAAGAATACATAGTGCAATGTTTACATCAGGTTTATTCTTATGATGATCGGATTATAGCACACCTGACGGCATCTTAAAACGTCACACGTGCCGTAAGAAGGATGTTTGTTTCCATTATCTATGTATGTAATTTACAAAAAAATATTACCTGTAACTCCCGCGCCTAGTTTAAGACGTGCAGGCAGAACGATCTTTGATCATTTGCAATATACATGTTCTATGAAAGTCAACTAAATACTGGATTCGGTAACTGGAACTGATCTAAACCGACTTAAACCATTCCACTGTTCGTTATTTATATCCTTTTAACAACAGGTGTGTGCACTAAAGTTCTACAGGATTTCTACATATGGTATTGCTATCTTCATTACTGTACCTACAATATTTATTAGTTTTTCGTACTAGTTCTAAGATCAATAAGAAATCTAGAAATCCTACAGAAACATTTATTGCAAGTCCAGAATTATGAACTATCGGAAAGTTGGAATCGGTAACTTCCTATATAGGTCAGTTCTAGTTACCGATTCTAGCCATTCGATAGTTCATTAATTACATCGTCTCTTCAGCACGTGCGTGCACTAAAATGTAGGCTAATATGATTTCAGCGTTTGTAAGTGCTCTCTGAACTACTGCAGTAAAGTTACTAATACTGGAATCGGTGACCAGAATTGACCCAAATAGATGGTCAGTTTTAGTTACCGATTCCAATTTTGTTATACACCGCAGCAATTTCCGAGAGCAATCACAAATGTAGAAATGGTATTACGTTTCAGTATATACAACTGCAAAAATAATTTACATATGAACCATGGAGCGGTTGGAACCTGTAACTGGAATTTACCTACATAGGATAATTCTAGCTGTCGATTCCAGTATTTTTTTTTTTGTAGATATTCGTTTGTAATGTGATGGCTTTTCTTTTAGAATTTAGTGTGTCGTTTTTTCCACATTTTATGCAACTGTTTCGTTTTCTTTGTCATTCATTTAATTTTTCTGTATTTTAGTGTCTCCCGCCCAAAACTCCCACTTTCCTGCGCTTCTCCCGTTAGATCAATAACTAATATAAAATTAACGCTATTTTATAACAGTATGACTTCACCATGCGCTTTACTGTAATGCAATTTAAAGGTTCTCTGTGCTTTTCTAATCGCATAAATTACGAGAATATTGCTTTTAATTCTTGTTCTTAATTATTTTCGTTATCATCAGGTCGTTTCGATATGATTCATGACTAAGTAAATAATTACGTGAATGTGATTGTAATTTTATCATATGCTACATTCGTTTGTTTACGAGTATCCCGTTGAATTCATAGATTGCCTATACATTTTTTCCCCTTTTTATTGGCTTCTAGCATACAAACTTTTTAGCCATCACAAATAAATGTACTGACATACATAACAAGGTAACATTTTTACTTCGTCATACATACTGTTTAGGGCATACATTCATATGTTTTCAGATCAACATTATTGTAATCAGATTACGAAACACCGTTGACTGCTAAAAATTTATTTGTTAATTAAGTTCTTTAGTTAAGTTCAATTCATTTTTGATTTTTATGTCTTCTTTTGCTAGAAACCGAAATATGGCATCGTATGTACTTCTGGTTGTGTATCCGAGAATTGGAATCGTCAAAGCAGTGACCAAGTCTTAAGAGCTCCTTTAAAAAGTTGACTCTGCCTTTCTCATAGCGTCTGCACTGAAATAAGATATGATTTACATCGCCAATTGTTTCCTCTTCACATTGACAATAGGGTGTCTCCGATACACCGATTCTGTGTAAGTGGGCAGGGTAAGATTCATGATTGAGACGCATTCTCACAATGGACGTTATAATTTTCCTTGAATGTTTGAAGTTCGCAAACCATGTCTGTCTTGGTATGAATGTCTGTATACGTGCATAGCTTTTACCTCTTGTTTGTTGGCTTTCATTCCATTCTACCTGCCATGAAAGAATCGCTTGTTGTTTTGTTTTTAGAAGGTATTCTGTGTATGGGAGTTTAATGTCCATAGGTCTTCCATTGTCAAGCTCATCTCTCTCTAGCTGATCTGCTTTGTCATTGTATAGCGTCTTTGGCGTAGGCATGACCTCATTGCGCAAAGCCGACGAGTAGAATCGGAGACTAGAATTTATCCGTTGAAACACGTATGTTGTGTGGCGGCGATGGCGAGGCATTGGAGAGTCTCTGACCAGAGAGCCATTTATCGTGGCTAGTCTGCGCTTGACCGCGCGAGTGTTGCGAGCGGGACTCTGTCAGTAGTCGTCGTGCAGTACAGTTACGAGCAGTAGTCAGTGGGGAGTCTGTCAGTAGCAGTAGGGCAGAGCAGTCGGTCCGCAGTAGTAGTCGAGTACAGATGTGTGTGAGGAGTCGGCGGGCGTCGACATGGCACTCTGGTCAACATTCAGGATGAGGTATATTATTTTTAAATGCGCTCAGCTAATAATGTAAATTAACTGTAACTAATTTGTGCAACAATCGCCCCAATAATAATTTTGATTTCAAAGCAATATTTTTAACAAAAGAACTATTTAATTGAACGAACGATTTCCTTCCATTTCCTTTAAAGAAAAGTTTCAGTTAAACTTAAAAAAAAAAAAAAATTACTTGCTATGCAGTTCCTCCAAGCCGTGGCCAACAATAAGAGCAGAAATTTGACATGCAGTTTCAATGAGGTAAGAAATTAATTATGATTTTTTTGCACAGGGCCAAAGACCGACATTTCGGTTTAATTGAGTTATCATTATCACTGAGATTTTCTTATCACTGAATTGACTTTCATTTTTTTGTGAGGAACTTATCCTTGGGTCAGATTGCTAATTATTGTTTAATTGTCATTGTCAGTAGATTTCATTGCGGGCATTCGACTATTGTGTTTCAAAATTTCTCTGGAAGGTTACACTTAGCACAATGTGCAATAGCATTTAAAATAATATCTTTTAAATTTCGGTGGGGAGGTTACACCGTAATTCTAAACCATAAGCACTGTTGTAACAATCAACATACCAAGGAATTACAAATATAGCAAGCACGTTACTTTTTGTCATCCTTCTGGTTAATATCTCCCTTTAAACATCTAATTACAAAAATTGCTCCAAATGATGCTGCTTCCATTCCAAGGCGGATCCCCTACCGTCCATTCCAAACCACGAACATTACCGCGTACAGGTGTTACAAACACACACTCTGACAAGTAAAGCCGACCGCGGTGGTCTAGCGGTTCTAGGCGCTCAGTCCGGAACTGCGCGACTGTTACGGTCTCAGGTTCGAATCCTGCCTCGGTCATGGATGTGTGTGATGTCCTTAGGCTAGTTAGGTTTAAGTAGTTCTAAGTTCTAGGGGACTGATGACCTCAGAAGTTGTCCCATAGTGCTCAGAGCCATTTGAACCATTTTTTTGATAAGTAAAGCTAACATCTCTGTTCGAAAATAGTTCCAAAGTGTGTAATTATAAAGGCAATGTTAAAGCGATGCTACAAGGCTTGATACCATTTATCAAATTTCCGAATTAACTCATATTTGTCGCCCATCACATACGCAGAATTATCGTAGCAAATAGGACAGCCACTTTATATATGCGACCTCCAAGCAATGTACTACACTACTGGCCATTAAAATTGCTGCACCAAGAAGAAATGAAGATGATAAACGGATATTCACTGGACAAATATATTATACTAGAAATGACATGTGATTACATTTTCACGCAATTTTGGTGTATAGATCCTGAGAAATCAGTACCCAGAACAACCACCTCTGGCCGTAATAACGGCCTCGATACGCCTGGGCATTGAGTCAAACACGAGCTCGGATGGCGTGTTCAGACACAGCTGTCCATGCAGCTTCAACACGATACCACAGTTCATCAAGAGTAGTGACTGGCGTATTGTGACGAGCCAGTTGCTCGGCCACCATTGACCAGACGTTTTCATTTGGTGAGAGATCTGGAGAATGTGCTGGCCAGGGCAGCAGTCGAACATTTTCTGTATCCAGAAAGGCCCGTACAGGACCTGCAACATGCGGTCGTGCATTATCCTGCTGAAATGTAGGGTTTCGCAGGGATCGAATGAAGGGTAGAGCCACGGGTCGTACAACATCTGAAATGTAACGTCCACTGTTCAAAGTGCCGTCAATGCGAACAAGAGGTGGCCGAGACGTGTAACCAATGGCACCCCATACCATCACGCCGGGTCATACGCCAGTATGGCGATGACCAATACACGCTTCCAATGTGCCTTCACCGCGATGTCGCCAAACACGGATGCGACCATTATGATGCTGTAAACAGGACCTGGATTCATCCGAAAAAATGTCGTTTTCCCATTCGTGCACCCAGGTTCGTCGTCGAGTACAACATCGCAGGCGCTCTTGTCTGTGATGCAGCGTCAATGGTAACCGCAGCCACGGTCTCCGAGCTGATAATCCATGCTGCTGCAAACTTCGTCGAACTGTTCATGCAGATGGTCGTTGTCTTGCTAACGTCCCCATCTGTTGACTCAGGGATCGAGACGTGGCTGCACGATCCGTTACAGCCATGCGAGTAAGATGCCTGTCATCTCGACTGATAGTGATACGAGGCCGTTGGGATCCAGCACGGCGTTCCGTATTACCATCCTGAACCCTCCGATTCCATATTCTGCTAACAGTCATTGGATCTCGACCAACGCGAGCAGCAATTTCTCGATACGATAAACCGCAATCGCGATAGCCTACAATCCGACCTTTATTAAAGTCGGAAACGTGATGGTTCGCATTTCTCCTCATTACACGAGGCATCACAACAACGTTTCACCAGGCAACGCCGGTCAACTGCTGTTTGTGTAAGAGAAATCGGTTGGAAACTTTCCTCATGTCAGCACGTTGTAGGTGTCGCCACCGACGCCAACCTTGTGTGAATGCTCTGAAAAGCTAATCATTTGCATATCACAGCATCTTCTTCCTGTCGGTTAAATTTCGCGTCTCTAGCTCGTCATCTTCGTGGTTTAGCAATTTTAATGACCAGTAGTGTATATTACCGCGTACAGCTGTTGCAAACACACCCTTTGACTCTACTCTGACAAGTAAAGCTGACATCTCTGGTCGAAAATAGTTCCAAATTGTATAATTATAAAGGCAATGTTAAAGCGATATTACAAGGCTTCAGAACATTTATCAAATTTACGAATTAACTCATATTTGTCGCCCATCACATACGCAGAATTATCATAGCAAATAGGATAGCCACTTTCAATATGCGACCTCCAAGCAATGGACTAGTTGTGTCTCGGCATCTGAGCATTCCACGGTGTACCGGTGGAAGGTCCTGCGATCATTGGTTCAAATGGCTCTGAGCACTATGGGACTCAACTGCTGAGGTCATTAGTCCCCTAGAACTTAGAACTAGTTAAACCTAACTAACCTAAGGACACCACAAACATCCATGCCCGAGGCAGGATTCGAACCTGCGACCGTAGCGGTCTTGCGGTTCCAGACTGCAGCGCCTTTAACCGCACGGCCACTTCGGCCGGCCTTGCGATCATTATTGTGAAATGGTATCTCTAGTTCTAGTCTGTCGCACATGCAATGTTTGTAACTTGGAACATAAACATGGTACTCAGTCAACGAATGTTACCCTCTCGTGTGGCAATTAAAATATGTTTCTTTCAACAGTTCACTCGTTATTTCTCTCCGGTATGTCATTACAAGTGTTTCGACTATGTTCATTGTCCTTCGATCACCATTCGCTCGTTGCGGCCCTCTCAAATAGTGAAAGTTTAATTAGAAGCGCCCTGTATGTGTACCGGCCGTGAATGCCTGTATTGCATTACGGAACGAATTAGTCGTCGATAGATAAGGTTCGTAGTGAAGCTGTGACGCACCGCTGTTTGAATAGGCCGTGATACCTAGGCTGGAGGTTTAGCCACCCCACACGGCTTAGCTGGCTTTTTCTGTCGGTTCTCTGTACTGTTTGATGGACCGTGTTGTTTGGCGCAGAACATTGGAGGCGCTATATTGGCAGCCGGACAGGGCTATTCAAGAGACGCGCGCACACACACACACACACACACACACACACACACACACACACACACACACATTCACGAAGGCGGACAGGGGCGTAGGTGGAAACGCATTTAGAGAGAGAAAGAGAGAGGATTTGTATTGCGTGCGACTAGAAGTGGAGGAGCGCGCACAGAGGAAATCGTATAGAGTTTCTCTGATGAATGAGGTACCTTCATTTCAGTCGTCGGAATGAAGGGTAGGATGCGAAAAAAAAATAGTGGGCTCACTAAACTGACGGATCGAATGACTACGAATGTGTGTGTGTGTGTGTGTGTGTGAGAGAGAGAGAGAGAGAGAGAGAGAGAGAGGGCAGAGAAAGGGACACGTGATGATGTGTGTAAGCACAAACATCGCCAGTCAGTTCCTGAGTAGCACACACACACACACACACACACACACACACACACACACACACGGCGATCAACAAAGCCGTGTTCCTGAGAATCGGCCCTCTGTCTGCTATTTCGCGAACTCGCTCGCTCTTCCGAGAATTTTGTCGGTTGACCGCGCGACGGCTGTGCGTTCTAGCGTCCATTGTTGGAAACGCTTGCTTTCAAATTGTTCTCTTCGTCTGAATCAAAGTCACTGTACACAATAATGCCAGTAAACCCATCCTTTTTAAAAAAAATTCTTTTTATATTATTGGGTCCTAACCCTAGCGTCCTTACATCCAACTGCATAACGTTGCCTGTATATAGGGTGTTACAAAAAGGTACGGCCAAACTTTCAGGAAACATTCCTCACACAGCCGGCCATTGTGGCCCTGCGGTTCTAAGCGCTTTAGTCTGGAACCGCGTGACCGCTACGGTCGCAGGTTCGAATCCTGCCTCGGGCATGGATGTGTGTGATGTCCTTAGGTTAGTTAGGTTTAATTAGTTCTAAGTTCTAGGCGACTGATGACCTCATAAGTTAAGTCCCATAGTGCTCAGAGCCATTTGAACCACTCCTCACACGCAAATAAAGAAAAGATGTTATTTGGATATGTGTCGGGAAACGCTTAATTTCCACGATAGAGCTTAATTTACTTTCGCCAGTAAGTACTGTACTTCCTCGATTCACCGCCAGTTGGCCCAATTCAAGGAAGGTAATGTTGGCTTCGGTGCTTGTGTTGACATGCGACTCATTGCTCTACAGCACTAGCATCGAACACATCAGTACGTAGCATCAACAGGTTATTGTTCATCACGAACGCGGTTTTGCAGTCAGTGCAATGTTTACAAATGCGGAGTTGGCAGATGCCCATTTGATGTACGGATTAGCACGAGGCAATAGCCGTGGCGCGGTACGTTTGTATCGAGACAAATTTCCAGAACGAAGGTGTCCCGACAGGAAGACGTTCGAAGCAATTGATCGGCGTCTTAGGGAGCACGGAACATTCCAGCCTATGACTCGCGACTGGGGAAGACCTAGAACGACGAGGACACCTGCAATGGACGAGGCAATTCTTCGTGCAGTTGACGATAACCCTGATGTCAGCGTCAGAGAAGTTGCTGCTGTACAAGGTAACGTTGACCACGTCACTATGGAGAGTGCTACGGGAGAACCAGTTGTTTCCGTACCATGTAGACTTGTAGAGCGTGTGCAGGCACTATCAGCAGCTGATTGGCCTCCACGGGTACACTTTTGCGAATGGTTCATCCGATAATGTGTCAATCCTCATTTCAGTGCAAATGTTCTCTTTACGGATGAGGCTTCATTCCAACGTGATCGAACTTTCACAATCAATGTGAGTGGGCTGACGAGAATCCGCACGCAATTGTGCAATCACGTCATCAACACAGATTTTCTGTGAACATTTGGGCAGGCATTGTTGATGATGTCTCGATTGGGCCCCACGTTCTTCCACCTACGCTCAATGGAGCACGTTATCATGATTTCATACGGGATACTCTACCTGTGCTGCTAGAACATGTGCCTTTACAAGTACGACACAACATGTGGTTCATGCACGATGGAGCTCCTGCACATTTCAGTCGAAGTGTTCGTACGCTTCTCAACAACAGATTCGGTGACCGATGGATCGGTAGAGGCGGACCAATTCCGTGGCCTCCACGCTCTCCTTACCTCAACCCTCTCGACTTTCATTTATGGGAGCATTTGAAAGCTCTCGTCTACGCAACCCCGGTACCAAATGTAGAGACTCTTCGTGCTCGTATTGTGGACGGCTGTGATACAATACGCCATTCTCCAGGACTGCATCGGCGCATCAGGGATTCCATGCGACGGAGCGTGGATGCATGTATCCTCGCTAACGGAGGACATTTTGAACATTTCCTGTAACAAAGTGTTTGAAGTCACGCTGGTACGTTCTGTTGCTGTGTGTTTCCATTCCATGATTAATGTGATTCGAAGAGAAGTAATAAAATGAGCTTTAACATGGAAAGTAAGCGTTTCCGGACACATGTCCACAGAACGTATTTTCTTTCTTTGTGTGTGAGGAATGTTTCCTGAAAGTTTGGCCGTACCTTTTTGTAACACCCTGTACAGCAGAACATGACAGTAATGGTCCAAAACATTTACCGTAGAGGCAGTTGAATATAAAACATGGACTCAGTTTTTGCGTAACAAGGATTAGGTCATTTAAATTTACAGATAGGCTTATACACTTTAGAGCCAAAGAAACAGATACACCTGCCTAATATCGCGTAGGGCCACTCGAACGCGCAAAAGTGCCGCAGCACGACGTGACATGGACTCGACTGATGTCTGAAGTAGCGCTGGAGGGAACTGACACCATGAATCCTGCAGGGCTGTCCATAAATCCGTAAAAGTACGAGGGGGTGGAGATCTCTTCTTAACAGCACGTTGCAAGGCATCCCAAATGGGCTCAATAATGTTCATGTCTAGGGAGTCTGATGGCCAGCGGAAGTGTTTAAACTCAGAAGAGTGTTCTTAGAGCCACTTCGTAGCAATTCTGGACGTGTGGGGTGTCGCATTGTTCTGCTGGAATCGACAAAGTCCGCCGAAATGCACAATGGACATGGATGGATGCTGGTCATCAGACAGGATGCGTTCATACGTGACACCTGTGAGAGTCGTATCGATACGTATCATGGTTCCCATATCACTCCAACCGCACACGCCCCACACCATTAAAGAGCCTCCACCAGCTTGAACGGTCCCCTGCTGACATTCAGCGTCCATGGAGTCATGAGGTTGTCTCCCTATCCGTACACGTCCATCCACTCGATACAATTTGAAACGAGACTCGTCCGACGAGGCAGCATGTTTCTAGTCATCAAGAGTCCAATGTCGGTGTCGACGGGCGCAGGCGGGAAGAAAACGTTTGTCTCGTGCAGTCATCAAGGGTACACGAGTGGTCCTAAGCTCCTGAAGCCCATATGGATGGTATTTCATTGAATGGATCGTACCCTGACACTTGCTGATGGCCCAGCATTGAAATCTGCAGCAATTTGCGGAAGTGTTGTACTTCTGTCACGTTCCAGGATTATCATCCGTTGTCGGTGGTCCCGTTCTTAGAGGATCTTTTACCGACCACAGCGATGTGTGAGAGTTGATGTTTTACTGGACTTCTGATATTCACGGTACACTCGTGAAATGGTCGTGAAGGAAAATTCCAATTCATCGGTACCTCGGAGGCACTGTGTCCTATCTCTCACGCGCCGATTATAACACCACGTTCCAGCTCACTTAAATCTTGATGACCTGCCATTGTACCAGCGGTTACCGATCTAACAACTGCGCCAGACACTTGTTGACTTATATAGACGTTGCCGACCGAAGCACCGTATTCTGCCTATTTACACATCTTTGTATTTGAACACGCATACTTATTCCACTTTCTTTGGCGCTTTAGTGTAAGAGAGTCTACACCAGTTACAACACAATTCGCTGTCACTTTTCGGCCTTTACCTAATGGTGACTCGTACACAAGATTAATGTACCTGTTTCAAGAGTCCTATTCCCTTTTTGTACGAGAATTGTGCAGTGCTTTGGTGGAAGCAGTGAAAAATTTCACTACCGTGAGTTTGAAATAAGTGCACAGTGTTCGTTTACCAGCACACATCTTCGAAGATTTCGGAACTTTTCTTATGCTCCAACAAGCGTGATTCCGAGCTCATCAATAACAGCTTTGCAACTGTCCCTTTGCAGAGAGTGTATATATTATTTTCACGGTTACCTACCTTTGATCGTAGATTAATCGCGTGTATGAAGTTCATAGCTCTTTCCACTTCTCCATTGCTGTAGACATAAAACTCATAACAACGAATGACTAACAGAGCAGGTGGATATGTCTGTATATATACTCCTGGCCATTAAGAAGAAATGCAGATGATAAACGGGTATTCATTGGACAAATAATATATTTGTCCAATACTACAACTGACTTGTGATTGCATTTTTACGCAATTTGGGTGCATAGATCCTGAGAAATCAGTACCTAGAACAACCACCTCTGGCCGTAATAACGGCCTTGATACACCTGGGCATTGAATCAAACAGAGCTTGGATGGCGTGTACAGGTACAGCTGCCCATGCAGCTTCAACACGATACCACAGTTCATCAAGAGTAGTGACTGGCGTATTGTGACGAGCTAGTTGCTCGGCCACCATTGACCAGACGTTTTCAATTGGTGAGAGATCTGGAGAATATGCTGTCCAGGGCAGACGTCAAACATTTTCTGTATCCAGAAAGGCCCATACAGGATCTGCAACATGCGGTCGTGCATTATCCTGCTGAAATGTAGGGTTTCTCAGGGATCAAATGAAGGGAAGAGCCACGGGTCGTAACACATCTGCAATGTAACGTCCACTGTTCAAAGTGCCGTCAGTGCGAACAAGAGGTGACCGAGATGTGTAACCAATGGCACCCTATACCATCAACCCGGGTGATACGCCAGTATGGCGATGACGAATACACTCTTCCAATGTGCGTTCACCGCGATGTCGCCAAACACGGATGCGACCATTATGATGCTGTAAACAGAACCTGGGTTCATCCGAAAAAATGACGTTTTGCCTTTCGTGCACCCAGGTTCGTCGTCGAGTACACCATCGCAGGCGCTCCTGTCTGTGATGCAGCGTCAAGGGTAACCGCAGCCATGGTCTCCGAGCTGATAGTCCATGCTGCTGCAAACATCCTCGAACTGTTCGTGCCCATGGCTGTTGTCTTGCAAACGTCCCCATCTGTTGACTCAGGGATCGAGACGTGGCTGCACGATCCGTTACAGCCATGCGGATAAGATGCCTGTCATCTCGACTGCTAGTGATACGAGGCCGTTGGCATCCAGCACGGCGTTCCGTATTACCCTCCTGAACCCATCGATTCCATATTCTGCTAACAGTCATTGGATCTCGACCAACGCGAGCAATAATGTCGCGATACGATAAACCGCAATCGCGATAGGCTACATTCCGACCTTTATCAAAGTCGGGAACGTGATGGTACGCATTTCTCCTCCTTACACGAGGCATCACAACAACGTTTCACCAGGCAACGCCGGTCAACTGCTGTTTGTGTATGAGAAATCGGTTGGAAACTTTCCTCATGTTAGCACGTTGTAGGTGTCGCCACCGGCGCCAACCTTGTGTGAACGCTCTGAAAATCTAATCATTTGCATATCACAGCATCTTCTTCCTGTCGGTTAAATTTCGCGTCTGTAGCACGTCATCTTGGTGGTGTAGCAATTTTAATGGCCAGTAGTGTACATTCTGGAATATTCAATGTGATTTCCATAGCCATCTGGTTAGTAAACGGAAAATGAAATAAATATCACTGGGCTGCGAATTTCCGAATATGCGGCGATTTACGAATGTGTAGTTAGTTAGGAAACTAAAGACACCTTCAATTACTGAGAGTAAAATGAACAGCAATAAAACTCATATTCTTATCTGTCATGGCGTCTTCAAAGCTGTCGAAGATCCGAGTAACCGTGACTGCAGCGCTGTCGGTGAGAGAAGAAGGAAACAAAGGCAGAGATAGACATGACTCTGCAATCTAATGTACAAAAATCAACGTTTGTTTGTTTATTTGTTCGTATCTTATGGGCTGCCATACCGTTCATGCGATTGCGATAAAACTTTGTCAACTTATTGCACTTGGGCGAAGGTAATAGGCATGGTACAATTAACTTACAGTATCTGGCGCGCGTGTCATATCAGTAAATGTAAAAGGGCACAAACAGTGAGATGTTTGAATGTCACAGAAACAAATAGAACAGCGTTTTATAGTGTCTTGCTCATTCAGATGTCGATAGATGTGGGTTATATGTAATCGAAATTTTTCACTGCAAACAGTAATTTTTCTATTTTTTCATTGAATCGACGAACGGTATTTCGTTTATACGAGCGTATATCTTGTTGATTGCTCCGTTAAAAAATATGACTCCAAACGTTCGCAACTTAGTAAATCTACCAGCGTACGACGTAGAAATACGCAAATTCGAGCTTCTCAGACAAACGAGCAACAACAGGCGAGCAATGAAGTAAATCGCTTAGGAACTGCACGGTCATGAGATTCCTAATTCGACTTGCGTTCTCAATCGTCGTCAAGGAGGCACTAGGTCAGTCACTTCATGTGTGCAGATTGAACCTGGAAAACCCATATTTTCCACATGGCCCGTTGTATATTGTTCGCTCACGAGTGAGGTAGCTGGGTAGTGTTATAGGCCCTTTGTTTTTCCCTATCTATATGAACGATTTGGGAGACAATCTAGGCAGCTGTCTTGGGTTGTTAGGAGAGGACACTATCGTTTATCGACTAATAAGGTCATCAGAAGGTCAAAACAAACTTCAAAATGGTGCGAAAAGCGGCAGTTGACCCTAAATAACGAGAAGTGTGAGGTCATCCACATGAGTGCTAAAAGGAACTTGTTAAACTTGGGTTACGAGATTAATCAGTCAAATCTAAAAGCCGTAAATTCAACTAAACACCTAGGTATTACAGTTACGAACAACTTAAATTGGAAGGAACACGTAGAAAATGTTGTGGCGAAGACTGTGTTTTATTGGCTGGATACATTGAAAATGCAACAGACCTACTAAGGAGACTGCCTACACCACGCTTGTCCGTCCTCTTTTAGAATACTGCTGCACGGTGTGGGATCCTTACCAGGTAGGACTGGCGGAGTACATCGAAAAAGTTCAAAGAAAGGCAGCACGTTTTGTATTATCGCGAAATATGAGAGAGAGTGTCACAGAAATGATACAGGATTTTGGCTGGACATCATTAAAAGAAAGGCGTTTTTCGTTCCGGCAGAATCATCTCACGAAATTCCAATCACCATCTTTCTCCTCCGAATGTGAAAATATTTTGTTGATACCGACCTACATAGGGAGAAACGGTCATCACGATAACATAAGGGAAACGAGAGCCCGTACGGAAAGGTATAGGTATTCGTTCTTTCCGCGCCCTATACGAGATTGGAATAATAGAGAATTGTTGAAGGTGGTTCAATGAACCCTCTGCCAGGCACTTAAATGGGATTTGCAGAGTATCCATGTAGATGTAGATGTAGAAGTTTATTTGTTTTTGCTGAAGACAGAAAAACAAAGAATATTGTCTACCCTAATGCACTTTAATATAGACAGCAAAATGAAATGAATGTCACTTATATTTCTCCTATGTGCTGGGTGTTTCCGTAAGAACATGCAAAAATTTAACAGGACATAGAGGATGCTCCACTGAACATTTAGAGGTAGCGAACCTGGGGTTGGAGAAGTCAGTTTAAGAACATAGTACGAATAAAATCACTTTACTGTGTAATTTTTTTATTTAATTTAGTAAGCTGCAAATACCATCACTGACAACAATGAACGTACCATTTCTACCGTATCTTACAAAATGTGCTGAAATTGACAGCCATCAACTTCAATGCAAGCACGACATCGGCGAACAAGATTCTAACGCACTTTGATAAATATCCCTGGTGTGTTTCGAATCCCATCACAGGCAGCTACAATTCTGTCAGTTTCTTGTTTCATTGCAGGAAATAAAGAATGTGCATGTAAATAAACACCACAGTACGTGGTAAAAGTGTACGCATGTTGTCGGAAATAAGCTGGAAAACAGTAATGCTAGAGAAAGCGGTAGGCAAGTTTACTTCCACATCCCCTTAATCTGGCTTCTCCGACCCCAGGTTCCCTACCTCAAATTGTTCAGTGGAGCATTCTCCGTGCCCTGTTACATGTTTGCATGCTCTTATGTACACACCCTGCATATCATTCAGTTTCAGTAAACTTATTCAGTATCAACAGTAAAATAAATCTCATTCTTTCGATCATTCTTAACTAAACAAGATAACTCTTTCAAATTTCAAACGATATTTCCACAATTCTCCGCTAATCATAAAATCCGTGGTAACTGCCACAACTACTGTTTTGAGGAAATCGCAAAAAACTTCCAGAAAGCATTCCTTTTTATATACTTATTTTTTATAGCCTAAACAAATGAAGACAGTTAATCTACAAACATTTTTTAGAGTGAAGTAACTGTAAAACATTTAACAACAACAACAAAAATTGTTGATGGAACAAAACAACAACAGGGATGTGTGCCAACCTCTCAAACATGAAAACCGGGATAAGTCTACCACTTATATCTGTAAAGAAAGGGGTGTGGGAATGATGATGATAATAATAATAATAAATAATAATAATAATAATAATAATAATAATAATAATTTTACAATTATAAAATGTGGAAACTACTGTTTACAGTTTTTCCCCTTAACTATATTATTATGAAAAGTCAGTTAGGCCTACATAAGTGCTGTGTTAGCAAACAAACTAGTTAAAGAACAAAGACAAAATGAAGCACGTTACTGTGTTCTTACAAGTTTCATTTCAAAATAAATGCCCTTTTTTTCCCCCATCAGTCTACTGACTGGTTTGATGCGGCCCGCCACGAATTCCTTTCCTGTGCTAACCTCTTCATCTCAGAGTAGCACTTGCAACCTACGTCCTCAATTATTTGCTTGACGTATTCCAATCTCTGTCTTCCTCTACAGTTTTTGCCCTCTACAGCTCCCTCTAGTACCATGGAAGTCATTCCCTCATGTCTTAGCAGATGTCCTATCATCCTGTCCCTTCTCCTTATCAGTGTTTTCCACATATTCCTTTCCTCTCCGATTCTGCGTAGAACCTCCTCATTCCTTACCTTATCACTCCACCTAATTTTCAACATTCGTCTATAGCACCACATCTCAAATGCTTCGATTCTCTTCTGTTCCGGTTTCCCCACAGTCCATGTTTCACTACCATACAATGCTGTACTCCAGACGTACATCCTCAGAAATTTCTTCCTCAAATTAAGGCCGGTATTTGATATTAGTAGACTTCTCTTGGCCAGAAATGCCTTTTTTGCCATAGCGAGTCTGCTTTTGATGTCCTTGCTCCGTCCGTCACTGGTTATTTTACTGCCTAGGTAGCAGAATTACTTAACTTCATTGACTTCGCGACCATCAATCCTGATGTTGAGTTTCTCGCTGTTCTCATTTCTACTACTTCTCATTACCTTCGTCTTTCTCCGATTTACTCTCAAACCATACTGTGTACTCATTAGACTGTTCATTCCGTTCAGCAGATCATTTAATTCTTCTTCACTTTCACTCAGGATAGCAATGTCATCAGCGCATCATATCATTGATATCCTTTCACCTTGTATTTTAATTCCACTCCTGAACCTTTCTTTTATTTCCATCATTGCTTCCTCGATGTACAGATTGAAGAGTAGGGGCGAAAGGCTACAGCCTTGTCTTACACCCTTCTTAATACGAGCACTTCGTTCTTGATCGTCCACTCTTATTATTCCCTCTTGGTTGTTGTACATATTGTAAATGACCCGTCTCTCCCTATAGCTTACCCCTACTTTTTTCAGAATCTCGAACAGATTGCACCATTATATATTGTCGAACGCTTTTTCCAGGTCGACAAATCCTATGAAAGTGTCTTGATTTTTCTTTAGCCTTGCTTCCATTATTAGCCGTAACGTCAGAATTGCATCTCTCGTCCCTTTACTTTTCCTAAAGACAAACTGATCGTCACCTAGCGCATTCTCAATTTTCTTTTCCATTCTTCTGTATATTATTCTTGTAAGCAGCTTAGATGCATGAGCTGTTAAGCTGATTGTGCAATAATTCTCGCACTTGTCAGCTCTTGCCGTCTTCGGAAATGTGTGGATGATGCTTTTCCGAAAGTCAGATGGTATATCGCCAGACTCATATATTCTACACACCAACGTCAATAGTTGTTTTGTTGCCACTTCCCCCAATGATTTTTGAAATTCTTTCACAAAGTTTTATCTTACATTTTGTTTTAATTTACGACTGTTCTATAAACATAACATTACAGCGTTACAGTCTATAAACAGCTGCTGTGTCTACTCAGTCAGATTTAGGTAAAACAGTTTGTTTTCTTGTTTGAGATAAGGTATCGTCTTTTTTAAGTCCTCCTTCTTCTCAGTTTTCAATCTGGCTGTTAATTCAAGCTGGGGTAGATCTAAGCCTTTTATGGTTTCCATCTTCACACCTTTTTTGAATATATTCTTTTGCGTCCACGTTTCAACTTCACGGTTTTTTGTTTGCCAATGTTTCCACTATTCACCTGGTAATTTTGTGGATTTCCAGAAAGGTTTTTTTTCAAACTTGAAAATGTCCGCCTTCGTCATCAGGAACTGTATAAAAAAGACTAGCCTGAGTGCGACTCTCTAAGTTTCCCATCAAATAAGAGTTTTGCTTAAGATTATCACCTAGTTCGTAGAACTGATTGAATATGTTTAATTTGTGTTCCATTGCAGTGTCTCTACATTGACAGCGGCACCGGCATGAAAACAACAACAACAAACAAACATTGGAATTAGAGGCATTAAATAATTTGTAACTGCCACGAATAACCTGTACGTTTGCTACTCTGCACGATTAATAGGTCTACAATAGTCCAGGAACCAAGTCAAACATAACCTAACCTGGTCTGTATAATCTAAGCACTAGTTACCTTAAAACGCCACAGAAAAATCACAATCAAGCGAAGTTCTTCAAAAAAGCGTTTGTTCCAAGGTGTTACATACACTTACCTCATCAGGTGGAGGTTGTTCTTGAGGCACTGTAACTTTATTATTGTTCTTATATGGTTTTCCCTCGGCTCTTAGCTTCTTATTTATTTGCGAAACACTACCTTCACCCTTTTTCTGACATTTTCTTGTTTCATCCATCACATAAACCACAATAGTAAACACAACAGACAGGCTTAATCACTGTAACACGAACACAATCGAAGCTCAAACTCTCTCCCACCGGAGGTTCGAGTCCTCCCTCACGCATGGGTGTGTGTGTTGTTCTTAGCATAAGTTAGTTTAAGTAGTGAGTAAGTCTAGGGAGCGATGACCTCAGCAGTTTGGTACCATACGAATTCACACACACATGAACATTTCTGAACCTCAAAGTAAGCCGGCCGGAGTGGCTGAGCTGTTCTAGGCGCTACAGTCTGGAACTGCGCGACCTCTGCGGTCGCAGGTTCGAATCCTGCCTCGGGCATGGATGTGTGTGTGATGTCCTTAGGTTAGTTAGGTTTAAGTAGTTCTAAGTTCTAGGGGACTGATGACCTCAGAAGTCCCATAGTGCTCTGAGCCATTTGAACCATTTTTTTTTTTTTGAACCTCGTACTAAAAACAACAGCATGGGCACATGGCCCTTATTTAGTTTCAGAACAGGTGGCATGTAGCACCTGGCGCATTCTGGTGTCAATGTTTTAAACCACTTCCACACTGATTACTAGATAGCCCGGTTTTTGCTGACGAAGGTTGGGCACCTAGCCCATATTTTGACAATAAAACGATTTTTTTAAAATTACAATGAACACCCTTGGCTGCGCACAGGCGTTGACATACGTCAACGGGGACAGATGAAATTGTGTGCCCCGACCGGGACTCGAACCCGGGATGTCCTGCCTACATGGCAGACGCTCCATCCATCATTTTTCAATTTTTTTTTTTTTAATCTCATTTTGTTCGCTCTTGTTCGTTCCATCTGCTCGGGGCGAACATCGTAAGACATCCGTTGAAGTTCGTTGTTGACCGATTAACTCTTTTTTTTTTTTTTTTTTTTTTTTTTTTTTTTTTTTTTTTTTTTTTTTACAGTGCAGAGGGCAGCTGACCCTCTGACCGAACACGCTGAGCTACCATGCCGGCATCCATCTGAGCTACCGAGGACACAGAGGATAGCGCGACTGCAGGAATTTATCTCTGGCACGCTTCCCGCGAAACCCACATTCTCAACGTATTGTCCCGCACTACATTTTGTTTTTGCCACTGAGACCGCATTTTATAATTAGTCGATAGTTATTTCTTCTGAAACAGCAAAGAGCCGGGTGCAACTAGTACAAAATATTATCCAGCATTGACGGACGACACCGGCAAACCCTCGGCAATATGTCGACAACTGTCTGCAACATCAGCAATATTGCCCGGCCATACCACAAGAGCCGACCGCTGTGGCCGAGCTGTTCTAGGCGTTAGGTTTAAGTACACTCCTGGAAATGGAAAAAAGAACACATTGACACCGGTGTGTCAGACCCACCATACTTGCTCCGGACACTGCGAGAGGGCTGTACAAGCAATGATCACACGCACGGCACAGCGGACACACCAGGAACCGCGGTGTTGGCCGTCGAATGGCGCTAGCTGCGCAGCATTTGTGCACCGCCGCCGTCAGTGTCAGCCAGTTTGCCGTGGCATACGGAGCTCCATCGCAGTCTTTAACACTGGTAGCATGCCGCGACAGCTGTGCGGTTGACGGACTTTGAGCGAGGGCGTATAATGGGCATGCGGGAGGCCGGATGGACGTACCGCCGAATTGCTCAACACGTGGGGCGTGAGGTCTCCACAGTACATCGATGTTGTCGCCAGTGGTCGGCGGAAGGTGCACGTGCCCGTCGACCTGGGACCGGACCGCAGCGACGCACGGATGCACGCCAAGACCGTAGGATCCTACACAGTGCCGTAGGGGACCGCACCGCCACTTCCCAGCAAATTAGGGACACTGTTGCTCCTGGGGTATCGGCGAGGACCATTCGCAACCGTCTCCATGAAGCTGGGCTACGGTCCCGCACACCGTTAGGCCGTCTTCCGCTCACGCCCCAACATCGTGCAGCCCGCCTCCAGTGGTGTCGCGACAGGCGTGAATGGAGGGACGAATGGAGACGTGTCGTCTTCAGCGATGAGAGTCGCTTCTGCCTTGGTGCCAATGATGGTCGTATGCGTGTTTGGCGCCGTGCAGGTGAGCGCCACAATCAGGACTGCATACGACCGAGGCACACAGGGCCAACACCCGGCATCATGGTGTGGGGAGCGATCTCCTACACTGGCCGTACACCACTGGTGATCGTCAGGGGACACTGAATAGTGCACGCTACATCCAAACCGTCATCGAACCCATCGTTCTACCATTCCTAGACCGGCAAGGGAACTTGCTGTTCCAACAGGACAATCCACGTCCGCATGTATCCCGTGCCACCCAACGTGCTCTAGAAGGTGTAAGTCAACTACCCTGGCCAGCAAGATCTCCGGATCTGTCCCCCATTGAGCATGTTTGGGACTGGATGAAGCGTCGTCTCACGCGGTCTGCACGTCCAGCACGAACGCTGGTCCAACTGAGGCGCCAGGTGGAAATGGCATGGCAAGCCGTTCCACAGGACTACATCCAGCATCTCTACGATCGTCTCCATGGGAGAATAGCAGCCTGCATTGCTGCGAAAGGTGGATATACACTGTACTAGTGCCGACATTGTGCATGCTCTGTTGCCTGTGTCTATGTGCCTGTGGTTCTGTCAGTGTGATCATGTGATGTATCTGACCCCAGGAATGTGTCAATAAAGTTTCCTCTTCCTGGGACAATGAATTCACGGTGTTCTTATTTCAATTTCCAGGAGTGTAGTTCTAAGTTCTAGGGGACTGATGACCTCAAATGTTAAGTCCCATAGTGCTCAGAGCCATTTGAACCATTTTTGAACGGATGGAATCAAATGGGACATCGCGTTTATAGCACCCGCAGCCTGTGTAGATCGCACGGGGGGAGTCCAAGCGATCGAGCGTCAACCGGCGAACCGCGGAGCCGGTGCGGTGACGCCGTACGACGTTTCGGCAACGGCGGCCTTTGTCCTCGCGTGTAGCTCCGCACTTCCCCATTCATGAGATGCGAGCCGGCGACCAGCGGCTGGTGAGTCCCCCGTCTCTGAGGTCCATTTACAGACAGAAGCTGACACGCAGCGGCAGCGCACGGCGGCAGCCGCACGGCTAACGCGACTAGATCGCACCTGCCCTGGCAGTGACGTCACACTCCGGTAGACCACCTGGTTCACATGCTCCGACCGCAGTCGAACAAATGAAAGCAAAGTCTGATGACGCACCTGGCAACGATCCGTAGCGAATACGTCCTGCATCTGCGTCTACATACACACGAAGTTTCAAAAACAGAGGTCGTAATTTCAAGTATGCATTCCCTAGCCCCGGATCTACGATATCTCCAAACTGGGTCTCTGCCCCCTGTTCACACTCGAGCATTAGAAAATTGCAGCCAAATGCAGGAAGATCTGCAGCGGATAGGCACTTGGTGCAGGGAGTCGCAGCTGACCCTCAACATAGACAAATGTAATATATTGCGAACACATAGAAAGAAGGATCCTTTATTGTATGATTATATGATAGCGGAACAAACACTGGTAGCAGTTACTTCTGTAAAATATCTGGGAGTATGCGTGCGGAACGATTTGCAGTGGAATGATCATATAAAATTAATTGTTGGTAAGGCGGGTACCAGGTTGAGATTCATTGGGAGAGTCCTTAGAAAACGTAGCCCATCAACAAAGGAGATGGCTTACAAAACACTCGTTCGACCTATACTTGAGTATTGCTCATCAGTGTGGGATCTGTAGCAGGTCGGGTTGACAGAGGAGATACAGAAGATCCAAAGAAGAGCGGCGCGTTTCGTCACAGGGTTATTTGGTAACCGTGATAGCGTTACGGAAATGTTTAGCAAACTCGAGTGGCAGACTCTGCAAGAGAGGCGCTCTGCATCGCGGTGTAGCTTGCTGTCCAGGTTTCGAGAGGGTGCGTTTCTGGATGAGGTATCGAATATATTGCTTCCCCCTACTTATGCCTCCCGAGGAGATCACGAATGTAAAATTAGAGAGATTAGAGCGCGCACGGAGGCTTTCCGGCAGTCGTTCTTCCCGCGAACCATACGCGACTGAACAGGAAAGGGAGGCAAAGTCAGTGGCACGTAAAGTGCCCTCCGCCACACACCGCTTGGTGGCTTGCGGAGTATAACTGTAGATGTAGATCTTTCTGAAGCGATTGATGTACAAAACATACATGTTTGAGGAAAACACAAGACATATTAATTGTTCTTAAGTGTGATAAGGTGCAGCCCCGTCACACAGCATTTTTCTATCCTACATCGCTGCATTTGGCTTTGTGGAATTCAAACGTGCGTGTTTTGTAATGGAAAAGGCAAAGAAACTTGTCCACCTGCCTAATATCGTATAGGACCCCCGTGAGAACACTGAAGTGCCGCAGGACGACGTGGCATGGACTCGACTAATGTCTGAAGTAGTGCTAGAAAGAACTGACACCATCAATCCTGCAGGACTGTCCATAAATCCATAAGACAACGTCGGGGTGGATATCTCTTCTGAACGGATCGTTGCAAGGCATCCCAAATGTGCTCAGTAATGTTCATGTCTGAAGAGTTTGATGGCCAGTGGAAGTTTAAACTCATAAGAGTGTTCCTGGAGCCACTCTGTACCAATTCTGGACGTGTGGAGTGTCGCATTGTCCTGTTGGAGTTGCCCATGTCTGTCGGCACGCACAATGGTCATGAATGCATGCAGGTGATCAGACAAAATGCTTACGTACGTTTCGCCTGTCAGAGTCGTACCTAAACGTATCAGTGTCCCATATCACTCCAACTGCACGCACCTCACAGCATTACAGAGCCTCCACCAGCACGAACAGTCCCTTGCTGATATGCAGGGACCATGGATTAATGAAGTTGTCACCGTACCCGTACACGTCCATTCTCTCGATGCCATCTGAAACAAGACTCGTTCGATCAGGCAACATGTTTCCAGTCATCAATAGTCCAACGTCGGTGTTGACGCTCCCAAGCGAGGCGCAATGCTTTGTGTTGTGCAGTCAACAAGGGTACACGAGTGGGCGGGCCTTCGGCTCCGAAAGCCCATATCAATGATGAGTCTTTGAATGTTTCGCACGTTGACACTTGTTGATGGCCCATTGAAATCTGCAGTAATTTGCGGAAGGGTTGCACTTCTGTCACGTGGAACGATTCTCTTCAGTCGTCGTTGGTCCCCTTCTTACAGGATCTTTTTCCGGCCGCAGCGATGTATGAAATTTGATGGTTTTTCGGATTCCTGATATTCACGGCTCACTCTTGAAATGGTCGTACGGGAAAATCCCCACTTAATCGCCACCTCGGAGATGTTGTGTCCCATGCCTCGTGCGCTGACCATAACACTACGTTCAAACTCACTTAAATTTGATGACCTGCCATTGTAGGGGCAGTAACCGATCGAACACCTGCGCCAGACACTTGTACTACACTCCTGGAAATGGAAAAAAGAACACATTGACGCCGGTGTGTCAGACCCACCATACTTGCTCCGGACACTGCGAGAGGGCTGTACAAGCAATGATCACACGCACGGCACAGCGGACACACCAGGAACCGCGGTGTTGGCCGTCGAATGGCGCTAGCTGCGCAGCATTTGTGCAACGCCGCCGTGAGTGTCAGCCAGTTTGCAGTGGCATACGGAGCTCCATCGCAGTCTTTAACACTGGTAGCATGCCGCGACAGCGTGGACGTGAACCGTATGTGCAGTTGACGGACTTTGAGCGAGGGCGTATAGTGGGCATGCGGGAGGCCGGGTGGACGTACCGCCGAATTGCTCAACACGTGGGGCGTGAGGTCTCCACAGTACATCGATGTTGTCGCCAGTGGTCGGCGGAAGGTGCACGTGCCCGTCGACCTGGGACCGGACCGCAGCGACGCACGGATGCACGCCAAGACCGTAGGATCCTACGCAGTGCCGTAGGGGACCGCACCGCCACTTCCCAGCAAATTAGGGACACTGTTGCTCCTGGGGTATCGGCGAGGACCATTCGCAACCGTCTCCATGAAGCTGGGCTACGGTCCCGCACACCGTTAGACCGTCTTCCGCTCACGCCCCAACATCGTGCAGCCCGCCTCTAGTGGTGTCGCGACAGGCGTGAATGGAGGGACGAATGGAGACGTGTCGTCTTCAGCGATGAGAGTCGCTTCTGCCTTGGTGCCAATGTTGGTCGTATGCGTGTTTGGCGCCGTGCAGGTGAGCGCCACAATCAGGACTGCATACGACCGAGGCACACAGGGCCAACACCCGGCATCATGGTGTGGGGAGCGATCTCCTACACTGGCCGTACACCACTGGTGATCGTCGAGGGGACACTGAATAGTGCACGGTACATCCAAACCGTCATCGAACCCATCGTTCTACCATTGCTAGACCGGCAAGGGAACTTGCTGTTCCAACAGGACAATGCACGTCCGCATGTATCCCGTGCCACCCAACGTGCTCTAGAAGGTGTAAGTCAACTACCCTGGCCAGCAAGATCTCCGGATCTGTCCCACATTGAGCATGTTTGGGACTGGACGAAGCGTCGTCTCACGCGGTCTGCACGTCCAGCACGAACGCTGGTCCAACTGAGGCGCCAGGTGGAAATGGCATGGCAAGCCATTCCACAGGACTACATCCAGCATCTCTACGATCGTCTCCATGGGAGAATAGCAGCCTGCATTGCTGCGAAAGGTGGATATACACTGTACTAGTGCCGACATTGTGCATGCTCTGTTGCCTGTGTCTATGTGCCTGTGGTTCTGTCAGTGTGATCATGTGATGTAGCTAACCCCAGGAATGTGTCAATAAAGTTTCCCCTTCCTGAGACAATGAATTCACGGTGTTCTTATTTCAATTTCCAGGAGTGTATATGGAGGTTGCCTACCGCAGCGCCGAATTCTGTCCGTTTACATATCTATGTATTTGAATACACGTGCGTACATCAGTTTCTTTGGTGCTTCAGTGTATATTCAGGTCAATGGAAGTTAAAATTTCCTGTGATGCTTCTCCTACACCAAGTAGTTTGTCATCCTACCGCCCTAAAAATAACTCACTGGATAGGATTATTTGTGACAGGGAGAATAAGAACCTTTCAGTATACTTGCACTCTTTCTTGCCTATTAGCAAATAACTTTCTTTTTTCTGTGACATAGAATTCAATATAGGTAACAAATAACCCGTAAAGAAAAGAGACAAGCAAGACACTACATATTTCTTCAATCTTTAGGTCCCAGCATTTTTTCCCCTCTGGTCTTGCTACAGGTTCACACGACATGCTTTCCTCTCTGCGAAAGAATCTATTACCTCATCAAATTGTTGTTCTCTAATACTGAAGAAGTTGTTAATACGAATAGTTTCTCGGTACGTCTTTTTTGTCAGTGTCTGCTAGCTAAAACGAAACAAGCCTTTCTAATATTCAAGCATTTGTAACACACGTCAAATGAGCGAGCATGTTTTAGCAGAAATGGTCATTTTTATGTATCTCATTTACATAAATAACATGACGGAGCCGCACGGGGTAGCCGCGCGGTCTTGGGCGCCCTGTCACGGATCGTGCGGCTGCCGCTGTCGGAGTTTCGAGCCCTCCCTCGGGCATGGGCGTGTGTTGACCTTAGCGTAAGTTAGTTTCAGTTAGAATAAATAGTGTGTAAGCTTAGGGACCGATGACCCCAGCAGTTTGATCCCATAAGATCTTACCACAAATCTGCAAAAAAAAAAAAAAAAAAAAAAAAAAAAAAATCCATTACAGAATGTAATTCACGGAGCAGCAACATCAGATGCCTATTAGGCCTATTACAATCAAAAAGCTATGTTAGTTTAAAATTTCATTCGTATTCTCGAGTTTCTCAAGTAGCTGATCGAGAAGTAATAGTAGTAGTAGTATGAGGTGCATTCAAGTTCTAAGGCCTCCGCTTTTTTGTCTAATTAGCTACTCACCCGAAATCGATGAAACTGGCGTTACTTCTCGACGTAATCGCCCTGCAGACGTACACATTTTTCACAACGCTGACGCCATGATTCCATGGCAGCGGCGAAGGCTTCTTTAGGAGGCTGTTTTGACCACTGGAAAATCGCTGAGGCAATAGCAGCACGGCTGGTGAATGTGCGGCCACGGAGAGTGTCTTTCGTTGTTGGAAAAAGCCAAAAGTCACTAGGAGCCAGGTCAGATGAGTAGGGACCACGAGGAAT
The DNA here is from genome assembly GCF_023864345.2 of Schistocerca serialis cubense. Classification (NCBI taxonomy): domain Eukaryota; kingdom Metazoa; phylum Arthropoda; class Insecta; order Orthoptera; family Acrididae; genus Schistocerca; species Schistocerca serialis. The sequence continues at coordinate 145,828,884 of NC_064648.1, forward strand.
CACTTCCAAGTTGTTATCACGAAGAAACTGTTGCGTAACGTTAGCTCGATGTGCGGGTGCGTTGTCTCGGTGAAACAGCACACGTGCAGCCCTTCCCGGACGTTTTTCTTGCAGTGCAGGAAGGAATTTGTTTTTAAAAACATTTTCGTAGGATGCACCTGTTACCGTAGTGCCCTTTGGAACGCAATGGGTAAGGATTACGCCCTCGCTGTCCCAGAACGTGGACACCATCATTTTTTCAGCACTGGCGGTTACCCGAAATTTTTTTGGTGGCGGTGAATCTGTGTGCTTCCATTGAGATGACTGGCGCTTTGTTTCTGGATTGAAAAATGGCATCCACGTCTCATCCATTGTCACAACCGACGAAAAGAAAGTCCCATTCGTGCTGTCGTTGCGCGTCAACATTGCTCGGCAACGTGCCACACGGGCAGCCGTGTGGTCGTCCGTCAGCATTCGTGGCACCCACCTGGATGACACTTTTCGCATTTTCAGGTCGTCATGCAGGATTGTGTGCACAGAACCCACATAAACAAACAGTGATTGATGTTCAGCCGCGGTAGCGTTCTCGCTTCCCGCGCCCGGGTTCCCGGGTTCAATTCCCGGCGGGGTCAGGGATTTTCTCTGCCTCGTGATGACTGGGTGTTGTGTGCTGTCCTTAGGTTAGTTAGGTTTAAGTAGTTCTAAGTTCTAGGGGACTGATGACCATAGCTGTTAAGTCCCATAGTGCTCAGAGCCATTTGAACCATTTTTTTTTTTTATGTTCAGCCGTTCGGGTTTATTCTGCTCATCTCGTTTAGCCGCACCCCATTTCGTCTGCGGGAAAGTTTTTTACTTCTAGATGCGACGGAGATTCCCGTGGCAGAGACGTCACGCACACTGTACACGCTTTCAAAGATCAACTTAAGATTCGTTTGGAAATTAGGTTAGAATGTATTCAAAAAGGTGCAAAAACCAACAGGGATGCTTTTCAAAGTCGAATGAACAATCGATAGACAAACGTGCGCTGGATGCTAGGCGCTTTGTAAGAGATGGTTTTTTCAGTCAAGAATATAAATTTGGCGCCCCCTCAAATTGCCGCCCGGGTCAAGTACCCCTGTCCCCCCCCCCCCCCTCCTCACCCCTCCACCGTCTTCTCTAGATCCGGTCCTGGTATTCCTCGTATGCAGAGAATAAAGAAAGTTCATTACCGTATCTGTCCGGAAATGCTTAGTTTCCGAATTATGGGCTTCAAAACAGTGATATTAGCTAGCATTTATCGCGAATCTCTCACCCTGCTCAAATGGTTCAAATGGCTCTAAGCACTGTGGGACTTCACATCTGAGGTCATCAGTCCCCTAGAACTTAGTACTACTTAGACCTAACTAACCTAAGGACATCACACACATCCATGCCCGAGGCAGGATTCGAACCTGCGACCGTAGCAGTCCCGCGGTTCCGGACTGAAGCGCCTAGAACCGCTCGGCCACACCGGCCGGCTTCTCACCCTGCGCAAAGACCAAAGCGACTGGAAAAAAGTGTAGGTGACTCACGTGTATAAGAAGTGTAAAGGAATGAACGCGCGAAATTAGATACGAATATCCCTAACATCGGTTTGCCGCACAAATCGAGGAACAGATTCTGCGCCAGCCGGGGAGGCCGAGCGGTTCTAGGCGCTACAGTCTGGAACCGCGCGACCACTACGGTCGCAGGTTCGAATCCTGCCTCGGGCATCGATGTGTGTGATGTCCTTAGGTTACTTAGGTTTAAGTAGTTTTAAGTTCTAGGGGATTGATGACCTTAGAAGTTAAGTCCCATAGTGCTCAGAGCCTTTTGAACCATTTTTGAACACATTCTCCGTTGGAATACAATAAATTTCATTGAGACGGAGAATCTTACGTCCATGCATCAGCAGGGTTTTAGAAGCATCGGTCTTGCGAAATTCATCTTGCCCTTTTCTCGCATGGTATACTGGGAACTATAGAAGAAGGACAAAAGGCATATTACATAGTTCTAGATTTCCCTAAAGCGTTTGAGACGATGCCCCATTGCAGGTTGTTAACGAAGGTGCGAGCATATCGAAGAGGTACACATATGCGAGTGGCTCGAAGAATTATGAAGTTATAGACGTCAATATGTTGTTCTCGATGGTGAGTGTTAATCGGAGACAAGGGTATCGTCAGGAGTGCCCCAAATGGAAATGAGTGTACGGCATTGTGGGCCGGGAGTCCCCCATTCGAGGAAGTTCGGCCGCCGAGGGCAAGTACTTACCGCATTCGACTCTACACTGGGCGACTTGCGCGTCGGAGATGAGAATGAAATGATGATGACAACACAACACCCAGTCCCTGAGCGGAGTAAAACCCCTGCCTCAGCTTGGAATCGAACCCGGGCCCCTTGGCGTGGCATTCCACAGTGCTGATCACTCAGCTAACAGGGGCGGACACGAGCGCCCAAGGGAAACGTGACAGGATCAATGTAATTTTCTATATATACTACTGGCCATTAAAATTGCTACACCACGAAGATGACGTGCTACAGACGCGAAATTTAAGCGACAGGAAGAAGAAGATGTGATATGCATATGATTAGCTTCTCAGAGCATTCACACAAGGTTGGCGCCCGTGGCGACACCTACAACGTGCTGACGTGAGGAAAGTTTCCAACCGATTTCTCATACACAAACAGCAGTTGACCGGCGTTGCCTGGTGAAACGTTGTTGTGATGCCTCGTGTAAGGAGGGGAAATGCGTACCACCACGTTTCCGACTTTGATAAAGGTCGGATTGTAGCCTATCGCGATTGCGGTTTATCGTATCGCGACATTGCTCCTCGCGTTGGTCGAGATCCAATGACTGTTAGCAGAATATGGAATCGGTGGGTTCAGGAGGGTAATACGGAACGCCGTGTTGGACCCCAACGGCCTCGTATCACTAGCAGTCGAGATGACAGGGATCTTATCCGCACGGCTGTAACGGATCGTGCAACCACGTCTCGATCCCTGAGTCAACAGATGGGGATCTTTGCAAGACAACAACCATCTGCACGAACAGTTCGACGACGTTTGCAGCAGCACGGACTATCAGCTCGGAGACCGTGGCTGCTGTTACCCTTGACGCTGCATCACAGACAGGAGCGCCTGCGATGGTGTACTCGATGACGAACCTGGGTGCACGAATGGCAAAACGTCATTTTTTCGGATGAATCTAGGTTCTGTTTACAGCATCTTGATTGTCGCATCCGTGTTTGGCGACATCGCGGTGAACGCACATTGGAAGCGTGTATTCGTCACCGCCATACTGGCGTATCACCCGGCGAGATGGTATGGGGTGCCATTGGCTACACGTCTCGGTCACCTCTTGTTTGCATCGACGACACTTTGAACAGTGGACGTTACATTTCAGCTGTGTTACGACCCGTGGCTCTACCCTTCATTCGATCCCGGCGAAAGCCTACATTTCAGCAGGATAATGCACGACCGCATGTTGCAGGTCCTGTACGCGACTTTCTGGATACAGAAAATGTTCGACTGCTGCACTGGCCAGCACACTCTCCAGATCTGTCACCAGTTGAAAACGTCTGGTCAATGGTGGCCGATTAACTGGTTCGTCATAATACGCCAGTCACTACTGGTGATGAACTGTGGTATCGTGTTGAAGCTGCACGGGCAGCTGTACCTGTACACGCCATCCGAGCTCTGTTGACTCAATGCCCAGGCGTATCGAGGTCGTTATTACCGCCAGAGGTGGTTGTTCTGGGTACTGATTTCTCAGGATCTATGCACCCAAACTGCGTGAAAATGTAATCAGATATCAGTTCTAGTACAATATATTTGTCCAATGAATTCCCGTTTATCATCTGCATTTCTTCTTGGTGTAGCAATTTTAATGGCCAGTAGTGTAGAAGCCAGCTTTTCTCGATGGCGAGTGTTCATCAGAGACAAGGGTATCATCAGGAGTGGCCAAGGGAAGCGTACAGGACCGCTGTTATTTTCTATATACACAAATGATTTGGCTGAAATGGTGCGCAGCAGTCTGCGGCTGTTTGCTGATGATGCCATGGAGCACGGTAAGGTGTCGAAGTTGTGTGACTATAGGGGGATACAAGATGACGTAGACAAAATTTCCAGTTGGTGTGATGAATGGCAGCTATCCCTAAAAGTGGAAAATACAAATTAATGCAGGTGAGTATGCTTGACATATTCACGTCGTTTAAATATCTGTGCATAACGTAGCAAAGCGATATGAAATGGAACGAGCATGTGAGTATTGTGGCAGGGAACGCGGATGGTCGACTTCGTTTTATTGGGAGAATTCTAGGAAAGTGTGGTTCATTTGTAAAAGAAACCGCACGTAGGACGCTAGTGTGACCTGTTCTTGAGTACTGCTCCAGTATTTGGGATCGGGATACCCGTGGTCTAGGGGTAGCGTCTTTGATTAATAATCAAAACGTCTTCGGTCCCGGGTTCGATCCCCGCCACTGTCTAAATTTTGATAAATAATCAGCATTGGCGGCCGAAGATTTCCGGCATAAGAAGTCAGCCTCATTCTGCCAACGGCCTTGTCAAAGAGGGCGGAACGACATGAGGATGAGGAAGGCAATGGAAACCACTGCATTAAAGACACGTAACGTGTATCCACAGGACATGTGGCCTGTAATTGAAGAAGTGTCATGATGATCTCTCCATTGGCAAAAGATTCCGGAATAGTCCCCCATTCGGATCTCCGGGAGAGGACTGCCAGGGGGAGGTTACCATGAGAAAAAGATTGAATAATCAACGAAAGGATAACGTTCTACGAGTCGGGGCGTGGAATGTCAGAAGCTTGAACGTGGTAGGGAAACTAGAAAATCTGAAAAGGGAAATGCAAAGGCTCAATCTAGATATAGTAGGGGTCAGTGAAGTGAAGTGGAAGGAAGACAAGGATTTCTGGTCAGATGAGTATCGGGTAATATCAACAGCAGCAGAAAATGGTATAACAGGTGTAGGATTGGCTATGAATAGGAAGGTAGGGCAGAGGGTGTGTTACTGTGAACAGTTCAGTGACCGGGTTGTTCTAATCAGAATCGACAGCAGACCAACACCGACAACGATAGTTCAGGTATACATGCCGACGTTGCAAGCTGAAGATGAACAGATAGAGAAAGTGTATGAGGATATTGAAAGGGTAATGCAGTATGTAAAGGGGGACGAAAATCTAATAGTCATGGGCGACTGGAATGCAGTTGTAGGGGAAGGAGAAGAAGAAAAGATTACAGGAGAATATGGGCTTGGGACGAGGAATGAAAGAGGAGAAAGACTAATTGAGTTCTGTAACAAATTTCAGCTAGTAATAGCGAATACCCTGTTCAAGAATCACAAGAGGAGGAGGTATACTTGGAAAAGGCCGGGAGATACGGGAAGATTTCAATTAGATTACATCATGGTCAGACAGAGATTCCGAAATCAGATACTGGATTGTAGGGAGTACTCAGGAGCAGATATAGACTCAGATCACAATATAGTAGTGATGAAGAGTAAGCTGAAGTTCAAGACATTAGTCAGGAAGAATCAATACGCTAAGAAGTGGGATACGGAAATACTAAGGAATGACGAGATACGTTTGAAGTTCTTTAACGCTATAGATCAGCAATAAGGAATAGCGCAGTAGGCAGTACAGTTGAAGAGGAATGGACATCTCTAAAAAGGACTATCACAGAAGTTGGGAAGGAAAACATAGGTACAAAGAAGGTAGCTGCGAAGAAGCCATGGGTAACAGAAGAAATACTGCAGTTGATTGATGAAAGGAGGCAGTATAAACATGTTCTGGGAAAATCAGGAATACAGAAATACAAGTCGCTGAGGAATGAAATAAATAGGAAGTGCAGGGAAGCTAAGACGAAATGGCTGCAGGAAAAATGTGAAGACATCGAAAAAGATATGATTGTCGGAAGGACAGACTGAGCATACAGGAAAGTCAAAACAACCTTTGGTGACATTAAAAGCAACGGTGGTAACATTAAGAGTGCAACGGGAATTCCACTGTTAAATGCTGAGGAGAGAGCAGATAGGTGGAAAGAATACATTGAAAGCGTCTATGAGGGTGAAGATTTGTCTGATGTGATAGATGAAGAAACAGGAGTCAATTTAGAAGAGATAGGGGATCCAGTATTACGAGTAGAATCGGAATTTAAAAGAGCTTTGGAGGACTTACGGTCAAATAAGGCAGAAGGGATAGATAACATTCCATCAGAATTTCTAAAATCATTGGGGGAAGTGGCAACAAAACGACTACTCACGTTGGTGTGTAGAATATATGAGTCTGGCGACATACCATCTGACTTTCGGAAAAGCATCATCCACACAATTCCGAAGACGGCAAGAGCTGACAAGTGCGAGAATTATCACACAATCAGCTTAACAGTTCATTCATCGAAGCTGCTTACAAGAATAATATACAGAAGAATGGAAAAGAAAATTGAGAACGCGCTATGTGACGATCAGTTTGGCTTTAGGAAAAGTAAAGGGACGAGAGAGGCAATTCTGACGTTACGGCTAATAATGGAAGCAAGGCTAAAGAAAAATCAAGACACTTTCATAGGATTTGTCGACCTGGAAAAAGCGTTCGACAATATAAAATGGTGCAAGCTGTTCGAGATTCTGAAAAAAGTAGGGGTAAGCTATAGGGAGAGACGGGCCATATACAATATGTACAACAACCAAGAGGGAATAATAAGAGTGGACGATCAAGAACGAAGTGCTCGTATTACGAAGGGTGTAAGACATGGCTGTAGCCTTTCGCCTCTACTCTTCAATCTGTACATCGAGGAAGCAATGATGGAAATAAAAGAAAGGTTCAGGTGTGAAATTAAAATACAAGGTGAAAGGATATCAATGATACGATTCGCTGATGACATTGCTATCCTGAGTGAAAGTGGAGAAGAATTAAATGATCTGCTGAATGGAATGAACAGTCTAATGGGTACACAGTACAGTTTGAGAGTAAATCGGAGAAAGACGAAGGTAATGAGAAGTAGTAGAAATGAGAACAGCGAGAAACTTAACATCAGGATTGATGGTCACGAAGTCAATGAAGTTAAGGAATTCTGCTACCTAGGCAGTAAAATAACCAATGACGGACGGAGCAAGGAGGACATCAAAAGCAGACTCGCTGTGGCAAAAAAAGTATTTCTGGCCAAGAGAAGTCTACTAATATCAAATACCGCCTTAATTTGAGGAAGAAATTTCTGAGGATGTACGTCTGGAGTACAGCATTGTATGGTAGTGAAACATGGACTGTGGGAAAACCGGAACAGAAAAGAATCGAAGCATTTGAGATGTGGTGCTATAGACGAATGTTGAAAATTAGGTGGGCTGATAAGGTAAGGAATGAGGAGGTTCTACGCAGAATCGGAGAGGAGAGGAATATGTGGAAAACACTGATAAGGAGAAGGGACAGGATGATAGGACATCTGCTAAGACATGAGGGAATGACTTCCATGGTACTAGAGGGAGCTGTAGAGGGCAAAAACTGTAGAGGGAGACAGATTGTAATATGTCAAGCAAATAATTGAGGACGTAGGTTGCTACTCTAGGATGAAGAGGTTAGCACAGGAAAGGAATTCGTGGCGGGCCGCATCAAACCAGTCAGTAGACTGATGAAAAAAAAAAAAAAAAAAAAAAAAAAAAAAAAAAAAAAAAAATCAGGTCAGCTTGAAGGAAAAGAGGTAAGCGGGCTGCTATATTTGTTACTGGTGGATCAGAACAACACGCAAGTGTTACGGAGATGCTTCGGGTACTCAAATGGGAGTCCCTGGAGGGAAGACAACATTCTTTTCGAGAAACACTACTGAGAAAATTTAGAGAATCGGCATTTGAAGTTGATTGCAGAACGATTATGTTGCCTCCATCATTCAACGTGCCTAAGGACCACGAAGATGAGATACGAGAAATTAGGGCTTATATTCTTTAATTTTTTTAGAAAATTTGTATCTTAATTATTTGGATCATTATTTTTATTGAGTTAGTTGGTTTAGATGTACCTTTTTATTTCTATTCCTTTCTCACAGCATTTTAATGATACGCGGGATTAGCCGAGCGGTCTCGGGCGCTGCAGTCATGGACTGTGCGGCTGGTCCCGGCGGAGGTTCGAGTCCTCCCTCGTTCATGGGTGTGTGTGTTTGTTCTGAGGATAATTAAGGTTACGTAGTGTGTAAGCTTAGGGACTGATGACCTTAGCAGATAAGTCCCATACGATTTCACACACATTTGAACATTTTTTGAGCATTTTAATCATCATATCAACTTCTTCATTTGCTCTCATTTTTCTTCCTATCGTTCTGTTTTCACTAGAGATCTTTGTTCATGTGATTCTAATTAGTTTCACTTATTTAATTCGCTTCTTTTTATCATTCTGTTTATTCGTTCGTGTTATTGTATTCATTATTTCTATTTCCCATTTCAATCTCGTTTTATTGATGATTCTTTCCTTTATATCTTCGTCTGTGTTTATTTGTCCATGGTGCAACAGGAATTTAGGCTATGTTTTAAATATTTCTGCGACGATTATCATAAAAATTGTACGTCTTGCAATGAAAACTACAATACAAACTACAATACAAATAGATTATTTCGTATTTTTTTAAAGCGATAGCCTGGCATTTTCAAATATTTAAATATTATAATAGATAAATATAGTTAACTGTATATTCAATAAAATTCCAAGTTGGAAAAGATATAAAAAAAATGAGAACAAATGAAAAAATTCCATATCGTGATTAAAATGTGACGAAGGAACAGAAATAGAGAAATACATTCAAACCAATTAATTAAATAAAAATAATGATCAAAGTCATTTTGATAAAGATTTAAAAAGAAAAAGTTTAAGGCACTTGATCGCGACGTTCAGTATGTGAAGGTCATGTCGTTCTGACCTTTTTTTTTTTTTTGTCTATTACTCTCAAACTAGGGCTCACCATGGTGAATCGCTGCAGTCTGTGATACCTGGGATCTTAACCTACATCACCGTATAGATAGTTTCAAAAAGTCGCTCCCATCGCTCGGACCTCTCCTTGTTAGCACAAGATGGAGAGGAGAGGGACAGAGAGAGAGAGAGAGAGAGAGAGAGAAAATAGCCTTTCGGAAACGTCACGCTGACATCGCGATGTTAAGGCCCCTGTAAACGATTAAACAATTTGTCAAACTTCACTAGTTTGTCAAATCGTTAAGCAGTGTACTGCTTCATTTGACATGTTTGTCATACATAGACTGTCTTCCACGTGTTAAAGAAAATTTTTGATTGATGGCCGGTTCGACAAGATGTTGGACGTCGCTTGTGTTCATGTATTACCGCATATGTTCAGCGATAATGGGCTTTTATTGTAGTTTATCTCACTGCATCGTGAATTTTCACAGGAGTGCAAGCTACGACAAAAAAGAGCGTATGGATAAAAACAAAACAGCGCCAGCTATTACCTAAACCGTGGAGGTGTTGCGTCTTTACCAGTCTTGTAAGTTATTACACAGGAGACGCAAAGAACAAAATGAATATTCTACGCTCAACATAAAAGCGGGGGTACAATAAAAAATAAAAAAACGGAAGATCCCAGACTGTTCCATGGACGATAAAGTTAAGTTTCCACAACGCGCTATTTTAAGGAGAGATTTTATGTCAAATTACATGAAATTTGACATTTTCTGTTCCTTAGTGGCCTTTAGGCTCTGTTTGAACGTTTTGGTATAAAATACATTAAAAACACACAATTGTAAAGACCTTCAAATAATACTTTTAAATTTGCCAAGAGACAGGTAATTTTTGACACCTCTTATATAACAGTACTGAAGTTGAAAAGTCTTATCTTGGGAAATCCGTCAATGACCTGTTCTGATGCCTCTGTTATATCTCAGAAGTTGACATTACAAACAAAAAATCAGTCCTTCGTTTGTGGCACTAGTTGGTGTGCTAGCCAGCGATTTCTGTAGTATATTCGTACTTGTATATATTGCTCTTTGATACGAATATGCAGTGGCTAGGCATAAATGTGTGTTTAAGAAACGCAAATTTGCGGGTAACAAGTATTTTTTAAATCGCAAACACGGAAGAACGAAAAGAGCTTCAAACCTTAGTAAAATGAGTACTCCTCCTCACATGCGCCTCTCGGGCCAGCTTACGTGTAGACTTCTTTGGCCTCTGAATAATACTTCGGCGAATGCCTGGAGTAACTTCTGATGTGCGAACTGAATGAATTCCTTGTCGTTTTAGATTTTGCACAGATCCGTAGGTGAGCCAATTTTTATACAAACTCTGTATTGCTGCCAGTCCTCCATCCGGATACCTGACCCCGAAAATTTCGCGAGCTTCCTTAATCGAACCAGTTTTCACTGCCGGATCTCTGCCCATCTGAGATAGTTTGGAGCTTTATGGGCAGGGCCCCACAACCAGCTCTGGAATCTGACGATCCAGTACGCCAATTGGACAGAATTTGACACACTGTCCCTAAGGAGGAGGTCCAACACCAGTGCCCAGCCAACTAACTCCTTGCTTAGTGTCCATATGTGGACCAATGCGTTGCTGAATTCCTCAGTTTGTGACCTCTTTCTCTTGAATAAATTAAACCGTTTTTCTGAGATTGTAATCATTTTTTGTATGTACACTACTGGCCATTAAAATTGCTACACCAAGAAGAAATGCAGATGATAAACGAGTATTCATTAGACAAATATATTATACTGGAACTGACATGTCATTACATTTTCACGCAATTTGGGTGCATAGATCCTGAGAAATCAGTACCCCGAACAACCACCTACGGCCGTAATAAAGGTCTTGATACGACTGGGCATTGAGTCAAACACAGCTTGGATGCCGTGTGCAGGTACAGCTGCCCATGCACGATATCACAGTTCGAGTAGTGACTGGCATATTGTGACGAACCAGTTGGTCGGCCACCATTGAGCAGACGTTTTCAGTTGGTGAGAGATCTGGAGAATGTGCTAGCCAGGGCAACAGTCGAACATTTTCTGTATTGAGAAAGGTCCGTACAAGACTTGCAACATGCGGTCGTGCATTATCCTGCTGATATGTAGGGTTTCGCAGGGATCGAATAAAGGATTGAGCCACGGGTCGTAACACATCTGAAATGTAACGTCCACTGTTCAAAGTGCCATCAATGCGAACAAGAGGTGACCGACACGTGTAACCAATGGCACCGCATACCATCACGCTGGGTGATCCGCCAGTATGGCGATGACGAATACACGCTTCCAATGTGCGTTTACCGCGATGTCACCAAACACGGATGCGACCATCGTGATCCAAGAAAATGACTATTTGACATTCGTGGAGCCAGGTTCGTCGTTGAGTACACCATCGCGGGCGCTCCTGTCCGTGAGGCAGCGTCAAGGGTAACCGCAGCCACGGTCTCCGAGCAAATAGTCCATGCTGCTGCAAACGTCGTCGAACTGTTCGTGCAGATGGTTGTTGTCTTGCAAACGTCCCCATCTGTTGACTCAGGGATCGAGACGTGGCTGTGCGGTCCGTAACAGCCGTGCGGATAAGATGCCTGTCATCTCTACTGCTAGTGATAAGAGGCGGATGGGATGCAGCACGGCGTTCCGTATTATCCTCCTGAACCCACCGATTCCATATTCTGCTAACAGTCATTGGATCTGGACCAACGCGAGCAGCAATGTCACGATACGATGAACCATCATCGCGATAGGCTACAATCCGACCTTTATCAAAGTCGGAAACGTGATGGTACGCATTTCTCCTCGTTACACGAGGCATCACAACAACGTTTCACCAGGCAACGCCGGTCAACTGCTGTTTGTGTATGAGAAATCGGTGTGAAACTTTCCGCATGTCAGCACGTTGTAGGTGTCGCCACCGGCGCCAGCCTTGTGTGAACGCTCTGAAAAGCTAATCATTTGCATATCACAGCATCTTCTTCCTGTCGGTTAAATTTCGCGTCTGTAGCACGTCATCTTTATGGTGTAGCAATTTTAATGGCCAGTAGTGTATGTCTTATGTCTTCAGAATTATGTGCGCTATAAAATTGACATATTTTTGAAAAGTCGATTTTTTTAAATTTTTTGATGTCCTATCTCAAACACTCGAGCGCGGTGTGGGAGGGGGGGAGGGGGGGAGGGGGTGGCGCTATGATGATTTTGCCTCGGTTCGGAAACATCGTAGACTCGGGGCTGGGTAGCGCCCAATAGGTATGCAACAGACCTGGCGTGCACGTAACGCGGTTACGATCGTAACCTACCAAGGGAAAGTAGCCGCATTGCACGGTCACTTCTGTATAGTCTACGGTAGCCCGCAGCTCTAGCTCCGAGTGTAGAAGCAAGCGCTGGCAGATCGTCTCCGGAGGTGATCTGTGACCGGTGGGTTGGTAACAGGTGACGGCGCGGCGCGTCGGGTGAAGCAGAGCGGCGCGAGAACCGGCGCTAGGCGCTCGGCCCGTGTCGGCACACGACGGCCGTTTCCGGTTAGTGGCGCCTCGCGGGTCGACCTTGGCCGGGGTCGATAGTCGCCTCCGCTGCCGCTGCCGCCGCCGCTGCCGAACGCTCGCTCGCGCGGACACCACGTGCCGCCGAGCTGCCCGTAATAAATACCCTCGCTGCGTCACCGCTAGCGGAAAATTCCGCCCCAGCACGCTTACTGTCAAAAACTCGATCATATGGGGTTAGTTGTTACTTTCATGTTCCATGCATCATTTTGCACGATAAATTGTAATGGTGTGGATCGAATCATTTTACATGCATATTGCAAATTAATTTGTAAATCTATGGTTCAAATGGCTCTGAGCTCTATGGGACCTAACTTCTGAGGTCATCAGTCCCGTAGAACTACTTAAACCTAACTAACCTAAGGACATCACACACGTCCATGCCCGAGGCAGGATTCGAACCTGCGACCGTAGCGGTCGCGCCGTTCCAGACTGTAGTGCCTAGAACCGCTCGGCCACCCCGGCCGGCGTACTATAAACATCACCATATAATACGCACATCTAAAAACGTTTTGCATCACACCGGTTCCCAGAACTCCTGCAGATAGACGTTCAATATGGATATTGTATCACAGACACAGTCCCTTTGACTGTTGAGACGTATCTCTAAACCTGTCGAAGATGTAAACAACCACGCATGAGCAGCGTCTGTTAGACGGAGGGGGTCCGACAGCCGATCAGTTCCAGTTATTCCACCAGGAAGAAGGTACACGGCTCGTGTTGTCTGTAGTTCAACCGTGCCTACACGCGCGGTTCGATCGCGTCTGCATTGTTACTTTGTGCCAGGAAGGGCTCTCAACAAGGGAAGTGTCCAGGCATCTCGGAGTGAACCAAAGCGATGTTGTTCAGACATTGAGGAGAGGGCCGGCCGGTGTTGCCGAGCGGTTCTAAGCGCTTCAATTCGGAACCGCGCTGCTGCGGTCGCAAGTTCGAATCCTGCCTCAGGCATGGATGTGTGTGATGTTCTTAGGTTAGTTAGGTTTAAGTAGTTCTAAGTCTAGGGTACTGAAGACCTCAGATGTTAAGTCCCATAGTGCTTAGAGTCATTTGAACCACCGAGGAGAGGCAGGAACTGTCGATGACATGCCTCGCTGAGGCCGCCCAAGGGCTACTACTGCAGTGGATGGCCGCTACCTACGGGTTATGGCTCGGAGGAACCCTGACAGCTACGCCACTATGTTGAATATTTTTTTTTCGTGCAGCCGCAGGACGTCGTGTTACGACTAAAACTGTGCGAAATAGGCAGCTTGCTGCGCAACTTTACTCCCGACGTCCACGACGAGATCAATCCTTGCAACCACGACACAATGCAGCGCGGTACAGATGGGCCCAACAACTTGCCGAATGGACCGCTCAGGATTGTCATCACGTTCTCTTCACCGACGAGTGTCGCGTGTGCCTTCAACCAGACACTCGCTGGAGGTTCCCTGATGTTTTGGGGAGGCATTATGTGGGGCCGACGTACGCCGCTAGTGGACATGGAAGGCGCCGTAACGGCTGTACGATACGTGAATAGACGAGGCATTCGTCTTCATGGACGACAAATCGCCCCCCCCGTGTGCACATCTTGGAATGACTTCCTTCAGGATAACGACATCGCTCGACTAGAGTGGCCAGCATGTTCTCCAGACATGAGCCCTATCGAACATGCCTGGGATAGATTGAAAGGGGCTGTTTATGGACGACGTGACCCACCAACCGCTCTGTGGGTTCTACGGTGAATCTGAGTGGGACAATCTGGACCAACAATGCCTCGCTGAACTTCTGGATAGTATGCCACGACGAATATAGGCACGCATCAATGCAAGACGACGTGCTACTATGTATTAGACGTACACAACATGCAATGTGTGAATTTCATGAGCAATAAAAACGGCGGAAATGATCTTTATGTTGATCTGTATTCCAGAGCCGAGATGATGCCAAACTTATTTTGATGTATGTAATTATTTTTTACCTCGAAATGGAAACAAGATATACAGGTTGAGTAAGCAGTTCCTACCACAATCTTTTGCACATCACAAACATAGTAATTCTTCTACGCAATAGAAGGAATCATCAAGGAGAAACTTTTTCAATTTATTTTGAAATGTTACCTTGCTGTCTGTTAGACATTTTATATCACTGAGTAAGTGATCAAAAACTTCTGTTGCAGCGTTGTGCACCTCTTTCTGTGCGAAAGACAACCTTAATGTTCAGTAATGAATGTCATTTTCCCTTAGAGTATTGTAATTTTGTATCTCATTGTTCCTTTTGAACTATAGTGGCTTATTTACAACAAACTTCATGAGGGAATAAATATACTATGAAGCAGTAGTCAGAATGCCCTACTTCTTGAACAGATCTCTACAAGATGATCGCAGGAGAGCACCACATATTCTTCTTCTTCATTGTTTGGCAATGAAGACCTTCTTTCTTAACATTATTCCATGTGACATTACTGAATGAATATAAGCAAAACATATCAACTTACTGATTTATCTCTTCTCAAAATTTGCTCTGATTCTAAGTGCAAATGTGGCTGCACTAAGTTAGGATTTCTAAAATGTGTTTTTTTCCAATTTAAATTCTCATCAAAATGGTTCAAATGGCTCTGAGCGATATGGGACTTAGCATCTGAGGTCATCAGTCCCCCAGACTTAGAACTACATAAACCTTACTAACCTAAGGACATCACACACATCCATGACCGAGGCAGGATTCGAACCTGCGACCGTAGCGGTCGCGCGGTTCCAGAAGGAAGCGCATAGAACCTCTCAGCCACACCGGCCGGCTAAATTCTCATCCCGGAACCGCGAGACTGCTACGGTCGCAGGTTCGAATCCTGCCTAGGTCATGGATGTGTGTGATGTCCTTAGGTTAGTTATGTTTACGTAGTTCTAAGTTTAGGGGACTGATGACCTCAGATGTTAAGTCCCATAGTGCTAAGAGCCATTTGAACCATTTTTTTTTAAATTCTCGTCAATATGGAAGTTCCCCACCCTATGTATTATTTCATCACCATGTGTTACACTTATCACTGGTGCAGTACCCCCGGAGGCGCAGAACTAAATATAAGGCGTCTTTGTGAAATTCGAGGTGAGACCATTTGCAGAAAACCAGTCAATGATACTTTTGAGAACTTTGTTCGCCATTTCTTCCATTTATGTGTGTATACTGGGAGTGATTACAATATTGGTGTTATCTACAAAAAGAACTAATTCTACTTGTTGTACATTAGACGATGGATTGTTTACATAGTTGAGAAACAGTAGTGGACTTAAGATTGAGCCTTGGGGATACCCATACGAGATTCTCCCCAGTCGGAATTATGTCCCCGGATTCTCTTGGCTGAATTGCTACTAACTACAACTTTCTGCAATCTTTTGGTTAGATATGACCGCTACGGTCGCAGGTTCGAATCCTGCCTCGGTCATGGATGTGTGTGATGTCCTTAGCTTAGTAAGGTTTATGTAGTTCTAAGTCTGGGGGACTGATGACCTCAGATGTTAAGTCCCATATCGCGAAGAGTGTTGGGACTTTCGATCTTCATGGTTGGTTGATTGATTTGAAGGAGGGGACCAAACAGCGAGGTGATTGGTCCAAAAATGTTTGTGAAATCTTATGGGACTTAACTGCTAAGGTCATCAGTCCCTAAGCTTACACACTACTTAACCTAAATTATCCTAAGGACAAACACACACACCCATGCCCGAGGGAGGACTCGAACCTCCGCCGGGACCAGCCGCACAATCCATGACTGCAGCGCCAAAGACCGCTCGGCTAATCCCGCGCAGCTGATTGGTCCCATCGGACCAGGGAAGGAGGGGTCTCTCTGACCAAAATGGTACTGAAACAGAGGATGACAGACTAAAGGCCGAAGTACTAAATGTCTTTTTCCAAAGTTGTTTCACAGAGGAAGACTGCACTGTAGTTCCTTCTCTAGATTGTCGCACAGATGACAAAATGGTAAATATCGAAATATACGACAGAGGGATAGAGAAACAATTAAAATCGCTCAAAAGAGGAAAGGCCGCAGGACCTGATGGGATACCAGTTCGATTTTACACAGAGTACGCGAAGGAACTTGGCCCCCCCCCCCCCCCTTCTTGCTGCGGTGTACCGTAGGTCTCTAGAAGAGCGTAGGGTTCCAAAGGATTGGAAAAGGGCACAGGTCATCCCCGTTATCAAGAAGGGACGTCGAACAGATGTGCAGAACTATAGACCTACATCTCTAACGTCGATCATTTGTAGAATTTTGGAACACGTATTATGTTCGATTATAATGACTTTTCTGGAGACTAGAAATCTACTCTGTAGGAATCAGCATGGGTTTCGAAAAAGACGATCGTGTGAAACCCAGCTCGCGCTATTCGTCCACGAGACTCAGAGGGCCATAGACACGGGTTCCCAGGTAGATGCCGTGTTTCTTGACTTCCGCAAGGCGTTTGATACAGGCGTTTGATACAGTTCCCCACAGTCGTTTAATGAACAAAGTAAGAGCATATGGACTATCAGACCATTTGTGTGATTGGATTGAAGAGTTCCTAGATAACAGAACGCATTACGTCATTCTCGATGGAGGGAAGTCTTCCGAAGTAAGAGTGATTTCAGGTGTGCCGCAGAGGAGTGTCGTAGGACCGTTGCTATTCACAATATACGTAAATGACCTTGTGGATGACATCGGAAGTTCACTGAGGCTTTTTGCGGATGATGTTGTGGTATATCGAGAGGTTGTAACAATGGAAAATTGTACTGAAATGCAGGAGGATCTGCAGCGAATTGACGCATGGTGCAGGGAATTGCAATTGAATATCAATGTAGACAAGTGTAATGTGCTGCGAATACACAGAAAGAAAGATCCCTTATCATTTTGCCACAATATAGCAGGTCAGCAACTGGAAGCAGTTAATTCCGTAAATTATCTGGGAGTAGGCATTAGGAGTGATTTAAAATGGAATGATCATATAAAGTTGATCGTCGGTAAAGCAGATGCCAGACTGAGATTCATTGGAAGAATCCTAAGGAAATGCAATCCGAAAACAAAGGAAGTAAGTTACACTACACTTGTTCCCCCTTTGCTTGAATACTGCTCACTGGTGTGGGATCCGTACCAGATAGGGTTGATAGAAGAGATAGAGAAGATCCAACGGAGAGCAGGATCATTTAGTAATCGCGAAAGCGTTACGGATATGATAGATAAACTCCAGTGGAAGACTGCAGGAGAGACGCTCAGTAGCTCGGTACGGGCTTTTGATGAAGTTTCGAGAATATTCCTTCACCGAGGAGTGAAGCAGTATATTGCTCCCTCCTACGTATATCTCGCGAAGAGACCATGAGGATAAAATCAGATTAGAGCCCACACAGAGGCATACCGACAATCCTTCTTTCCACGAACAATACGAGACTGGAGTAGAAGGGAGAACCGACAGAGGTACTCAAGGTAGCCTCCACCACGCACCGTCAGGTGGCTTGCGGAGTGTGGATGTAGATGTAGATGTAGAGGGGGAAGGGAGTCGGCCGTGCCCTTGCAAAGGAATCATCCCGGTATTTGCGTGAAGCGATTTAGGGAAATCACCGAAAATGTAAATCACGATTGCTGGACGCGGGTTTGAACCGTCGTGCTACCGAATACGAGTCTAGTGTGCTAACCACTGCTTCACCTCGCTCAGTTTCATGTTCTAGCTGCATATTACTGGCCTTTCAGACAATAGTAATAGTAACCTCACACTTTTTGCCGATGATGCAGTTATCTATAATGAAGCACTGCCTGAAAGCAGCTGCATAAATATTCAGTCAGGTCTTGATAAGGTTTCGAAGTGGTGCAAAGAATGCCAACTTGGTTTAAATGTTCAGAAGCGTAAGATGATGATCTTCACAAAACTAAAAAACGTAGTATGCCATTACTCTATATCAGTGAACCGCAGTTGGAATGGGCCAACTCATACAAATACCTGTATGTAACACTTTGTAGGGACTTCCTGGCAGATTAAAACTGTGTGCCCGACCGAGACTCGAACTCGGGACCTTTGCCTTTCGCGGGCAAGTGCTCTACCATCTGAGCTATCGAAGCACGACTCACGCCCGGTACTCACAGCTTTACTTCTGCCAGTACCTCGTCTCCTACCTTCGAAACTCTACAGAAGCTCTTCTGCGAACCTGCAAAACAAGCACTCCTGAAAGAAAGGATACGCATAGACATGGCTTAGCCACAGCCTGGGGGATGTTTCCAGAATGAGATTTTCACTCTGGAGCGGAGTGTGCGCTGATATGAAACTTCCTGGCAGATTAAAACTGTGTGCCGGACCGAGACTCGAACTCGGGACCTTTGCCTTTCGCGGGCAAGTGCTCTACCACCTGAGCTACCGAAGCACGACTCACGGCCGGTACTCACAGCTTTACTTCTGCCAGTATCTCGTCTCGTACCTTCCAGACTCTACAGAAGCTCTTCTGCGAACCTGCAGAACTAGCACTCCTGAAAGAAAGGATACTGCGGAGACATGGCTTAGCCACAGCCTGGGGGATGCTTCCAGAATGAGATTTTCACTCTGGAGCGGAGTGTGCGCTGATATGAAACTTCCTGGCAGATTAAAACTGTGTGCCGGACCGAGACTCGAACTCGGGACCTTTGCCTTTCGCGGGCAAGTGCTCTACCATCTGAGCTACCGAAGCACGACTCACGCCCGGTACTCACAGCTTCACTTTTGCCAGTATCTCGGCTCCTACCTTCCAAACTTTACAGAAGCTCTTCTGCTGTGAGTACCGGGCGTGAGTCGTGCTTCGGTAGCTCAGATGGTAGAGCACTTGCCCGCGAAAGGCAAAGGTCCCGAGTTCGAGTCTCGGTCGGGCACACAGTTTTAATCTGCCAGGAAGTTTCATATCAGTGCACACTCCGCTGCGGAGTGATAATCTCATTCTGGAGACTTTGTAGGGATATGAAATAGAATGATCGCATACACTCGGTTGTGGGTGAAGCAGTGGGTAGATTTAGGTTTATTGGTAGAATACTGGGGAAGTGCAATCAGTGCAGAATGTAGATCCCTTACAAAACACTTGTGCGATCAGTTCTAGAATATTGCTCAAGTGTGTGGAAGCCGTACCAGACAGAACTAACAGGGGATATTGAACATATACAGAGAAGGGCCGCACGAATAGTGACAGGTTTGTTTTACCCGTGCGAGAGTGCCTCACAGATACCGAAGAAACTGAACTGGAAGACTCTTGAAGATAGACGTAAACTATCCCGAGAAAATCCATGAACAAAGTTTCAAGAACTGGCTTTAAATAGTGACGCTAGGAATATTCTACAAGCCACTACGTACGGCTCAGACAGGGATCTTGAGGATGAGATTAGAATAATTACTGCACGCACAGAGGCATTCAGAAAATCATTCTTCCCGCACTGCGTACGTGAATAGAACAGGAAGAGATCACTAATAACTGGTACAGTGGCATGTACCCTCCGCCATGGTTTGCGGAGTATAGATGTAGATGTAGACACACTCGCCGTCCAATCTCAATGGTGCATCATCGTCAACAGCAAATTGCCGCTCGATGGAAAACTCCGCAAAATACGTCTTAGTGAGACCAACGAATACAATGCGCGCAGAAATGTTGGGACATTAATCCACAGATTTACAGGCGGTGGACAGAATTATGGAAACGCCAAAAACACACCTTACCACGCGTAATTCGATGCGGGAGAACCTTGGGCATTCAAAACAGCTTCCAGTAGTCTCAGAACTGATAAATACTGATCGCACTTCTTTACTTGGACCCTCTGCGATCGGCAAAAGTCGGCTCACTCCGTGCCGCCCGGAATGTTTACGCTCGTCGTCGGCCTTAGGTGACCACCAGTGTCGTGCGCCGTAAGAGTAAGTAAGCGCTGTGAGTACAGTGTTGATCTGCGCGCGCAGTTATGCGTAGTGACTGTTACTATTACGAAAATGAGCTAAGAGGCAATACCTGGTCGTTGTAACGACTCGCCATAAACTTTCGTGTCACATCTACGTCGTATTGGTTAAAAACAGTCTCGGCTGCAATTTTAGTTTTTTATTTTTCAACGACGCGTTTCGCCTTATTTAGGCATCTTCAGGTTATCTACACAGAAAACAGAGAACAAATACATCTATTTAAGAATCGCGGTCGCGTTGTGCAGACTTGTATAGCCTATAAGCATGTATAAACAAATCAAATATTGAAAGAGCAAATACCTTAATTTGGTATTTCTTAGAATCCTTTAGTCAGTGTAGCCAAAGGGCATCGTCGAATATATCAGGCCAACATCGCCTTCGTTAAACTCAGTAAAAACTAGAAATATAAAATGGTAAAATCAGATAAAAATTCGCCAGTGATCAAACACTCAGAAATGCAATTATATTGCCGAAGCCTTATGATAAGGCCTTACCTTCTCTCGCGTCCTCCTGAAAAGGTGGCAATACGATTGCATTTCTGAGTGTCCCATCACTGGCGAATTTTTATCTGATTTTATCTTTGGAATCACTAATGTACTTGAAAATGAGCTTATAACCCGAAACCTAGGTTATGCAGTTAACCACAAAAAAAATTGTGAAACAAAGCAAAAAACAGTGTTTGTTCAGTTAATTTACAGTGTTTCACCAAAAACCCGCACTTAATTCAATTAAATGATTTTGGATGCAAGACATACATTATTTTACTACACAACCTCCCTGCACTTCGTCGCACTTTGTCCAACGTTTCACAAGTTTTTTTTGACTCCGTTGGGAAAAATGTTTTTTGGTTGCGCCTGTAAGCAATTTTGCACAATGTCTTCCGTGCTGGTTGCAAATCTTCTTCCTCCGAGCGCTTCCTTCAATGGTCTAAACATATGGAAATGGCTTAGAGCCACATCTGGTCAGTATGGCAGGCGCTCTAGCAATTCTAATACCAATTCCTTTATCGTTCCGGCCGTCCGTTTGGAAGAATGTGGTCATGAGTTATCTTGCTGCAGCATGACACCTTTTCGCAAGCCGGCCGCCGTGGCCGAGCGGTTCCAGGCGGTTCAGTCCGGAACCGCGCGGCTGCTACGGTCGCAGGTTCGAATCCTGGCTCGGGCATGGATGTGTGTGGTGTCCTTAGGTTAGTTAGGTTTAAGTAGTTCTGATGACCTCAAATGCTAAGTCCCATAGTGCTTAGAGCCATTTGAACCATTTTTGGGCCTTTTCGCAATTCTAACAGAAGTTTGGATCTGATTGGAGGTTTCAGTTTCGTTCGCAACACATCACAACGGTTTTCACTGTTCACAGTTTCGCCTCTTGGGATGAAATGAACGGCTGTCACACCTTCCATGTCCCAAGGCGCTATTAGCATAATCTTACCAGCTGATGGTCGACATTTAAATTTCGTAATTTCTAGTGACGATGGTGTTTCCTAGCCATGCTCGCAGCCTTACTTTCCGGTTCGTGATAATGCACCCAAGTTACGTCTACAGCAACGATTTGCTGTAAAAAATCCAGCTCCCTCGCTATAGTAACGGGTAAAATATGTACCCTGAGCTGACAATTCTTTCGGTGCCCAGTCTGCACACACTTTCCGAAAATTTAGCCTGTCGTGCAACATGGAATACGATGAACCACGACTGGCGATCTACTCCACTGTGATTCGTTTATTTTCCATGGCCATACCCTGAACGACTTCCAAATCGCCCTCAACTGTTTGACGTCGATGACCTGCCTGGTCGCTGCTCGTCACATAGAGAAGTTCTTCCCTGTTTGAAGCGCTCTATCCATTCGTAGATCTTGCTTCGAGGTAAACAGCTATCACCATACTGCGCTTGCGTTCGACTAATAATTTCCATAGGTTTAACGCCTTCCACAAACAAAATGCGAACCACTGCCCTCATTCCTCCCTGGTGCAGATCGACAACGGAACTGCCATGTTTCACGGTCTGCTACAGTAGAACGACTGACTCGGGAATCAGAGGACACGTCGTATAGAGTTGTTGCAGACAACACTTCAGCCGTAGATACTACGTCGAGAATTTGCAAAAGTCACTTTCTTTCTTGACATCCCCTGGTGTATCGTCTCTAATTCGCTCATCGTCACTTATTTTGCAGCCGAAACAACAAAACCCATGAACTACTTTTAGTGTGTCATTTCCTAATGTAATTCCCTCTGCATTCCGGGAATCAATTCACAACATTCTATTATCTTTGTTTTTACTTTTGTTGATGTTCACCTTACAGCATCTTTTGAAGACATCCATTCCGTTCACCTCTTCTTGCCAGTCCTTTGACATCTGTGACAGAGCTGCAGTGTTATCGGCAAAGTGAGAAACTTTTTTTTTCTTGTCCCTTTCCAAATTTCTGCCTGGCTTCTTTTGCTGCTTGTTAAATGTTCAGGTTGAGCACGACGGGGAATAGGCTACAACCCCGTCTCACAGTCTTCTCAACTACTTGATCCCTCACATGTTCTTCGATTCTTACAACTACAGTTTGGTTTATGTACAAGTTGAAAATAATTTTTCGCTCCCTGCATTTTCACAGTCTCAAACAGCGTATCCCCGTCGACACTGCCATAAGCTCTGTGTAAATCTGGAAACGCTATTAACGTGGATTTAACTTTCTTTAAGCTGGTAGATCTCGGCTCAAAAAATGGAATTTTCAAAATTTGTCTCCAAAAATTCTTGGTCCTTGTAGCGTTACATGCATGAATATTTCCGCACATCTAATCTACATCTACATGGTTACTTTGCAATTCGCACTTAAGTGCCTGGCAGAGGGTTCATCGAACCATTTTCATACTACTTGTCTACCATTCCACTTTGGAATATCACGTGAGAAAAAGGAATACCTAAATCTTTCCGTTCAAGCTCTGATTTCTCTTATTTTATTATGATGATCATTTCTCCCTACGTAGGTGGGTGTCAACAAAATATTTTCGCATTTGGAAGAGAAAGTTGGTGATTGAAATTTCGTAAATAGATGTTGTAAGTAGGCTGTTTATGTTTTCTTATTGGCAACGCCACGTAGCGCTCTGTGTGAGAATCACTGGCTGTGCTGTGTGCAGTCTGTGGCTGGTTTGCATTGTTGTCTGCCTTTGTAGTGTTGGGCAGCGGCAGCTGGATGTTGAACAGCGCGTAGCGTTGCGCAGTTGGAGGTGAGCCGCCAGCAGTGGTGGATGTGGGGACAGAAATGGCGGAGGTTTGTAATTTGTCATGAACTGCTATATATATTATGACTATTAAGGTAAATACAGTGTTTGTTCTGTATTAAATTCTTTCATTTGCTAACCATGCCTATCAGTAGTTAGTGCCTTCTGTAGTTTGAATCTTTTATTTAGCTGGCAGTAGTGCCGCTCGCTTTATTGCAGTAGCTCGAGTAACCTAGATTTTTGTGAGGTAAGTGATTTGTGAAACGTATAGGTTAATGTTAGTCAGGGCCATTCTTTTGTAGGGATTTTTGAAAGTCAGATTGCGTTGCGCTAAAAATATTGTGTGTCAGTTTAAGCACAGTCTTGTATAAATGTTTCTAAGGGGACGTTTCAATGTCGCCGCAAAGAAAACCGCCTTTGTTTCAGTGACTGCCACCCTCTCGCGGCTGCTACGGTCGCAGGTTCGAATCCTGCCTCGGGCATGGATGTGTGTGATGTTCGTAGGTTAGTTAGGTTTAAGTAGTTCTAAGTCTAGGGGACTGATGACCTCAGATGTTAAGTTCCATAGTGCTTAGAGCCATTTGAACCATTTTTGAACTGCCACCCCAACTCGCTTATCATATCAGTGACACTCTCACCCCTGTTGCGCGATAACACGAAGCTTGGATTCTCTGCAAATTGCACTTAAGTACCTGGCAGTAGGTTTATCGAATTACCTTCAAAGTAATGTCCTATTATTTTAGCTCTAACGGTGCGTGCAAAAAACGTACACCTATATTTTTCTATACGAGCTCTGACTCCCTTTATTTTAATCTACTATGATGATCGTTTCTCCCTTTGTATTTCGGCGTCAATAAAATATTTTAGCATCAGATAAAACCGCTTTTCAGCCGAAGGGTTACATAGATTTAAAAGACATCTGAAAATACCAAAAAAATATAATATGTTTTAGAAAACGCATCAGTGGACGATATTTATGAATTGTAAAACTTTTTAATGATTTTGTGTTATGGTGGAAATATAAGCACTGATGGTAATGTTAATGGTGTTACGATGTAATGGTGATGCTGGTGGTTCGTGACAATGTTCGGTAGTGGTAGAGATGGGGCCACACGTAGCGACTAAAAGTCATTGTGGTGGAGGAAGGGGGAAGGATGGTTCAAATGGCTCTGAGCACTATGCGACCTAACTTCTGAGGTCATCAGTCGCCTAGAACTTAAAACTAATTAAACCTAGCTAACCTAAAGACATCACACACATCCATGCCCGAGGCAGGATTCGAACCCTCTACCGTAGCGGTCGCTCGGCTCCAGACTGTAGCGCCTAGAACCGCACGACCACTCCGGCCGGCGGGAAGGACGGAAACGAAACGACTGTGTGGATGCGGGAACAAAAGCTGTCTTCCGATTTAAGTTGATGGATATGAAATTGATGGCAGGTCCCGGGTAGTAAACCAATGGAGATATCAAGATGCGAA
This sequence comes from Schistocerca serialis cubense, assembly GCF_023864345.2. Taxonomy (NCBI): domain Eukaryota; kingdom Metazoa; phylum Arthropoda; class Insecta; order Orthoptera; family Acrididae; genus Schistocerca; species Schistocerca serialis. The sequence continues at coordinate 145,853,916 of NC_064648.1, forward strand.
ACGACATGACCGAAGGCATGTTGAGAAAGGCTATACTCCTTCGTGACGTAGGTGTAGTATCTTAGAAATCGCACTAAAACAGCAACATCGTTGAAGCAAGCCGAACAGCTGGAGGCTGAAGTGTAGGCAACAAATATAAGATCGATATTACACTGGCTTTCTGTGAGAAGCACACGTCAAAGTAAAAATGACAAGAAAACTAGCAGCTAGGAACTAATGGATAAAGTGGGCGTGAGATGTTCAAAAGCCACACCCGCGCCAACATATTGCTCTATAACACGGCAACCAACAAAGATCTGCTGTCAGAGAGGTCACAGTTCGTAGTAATTGCCGGAAAGTCATCGGGTAAAGCAGAAGTGATTTGTGGCGTTCCGCAACATAGTGTTGCTGTTCTTTATCTATAAAAATGCTTTAGGAAACAATCTGAGCAGCCGTCTTAGGTTGTTTACAGGTGATGCCGTCCTCAGAATATCAAAACGAATTAGGTAAAATATCTGTATGGTGTGAAAATTGGCAATTGACCGTAAATAATGAGAAGTCTCAGCCGGCCGAAGTGGCCGTGCGGTTAAAGGCGCTGCAGTCTGGAACCGCAAGACTGCTACGGTCGCAGGTTCGAATCCTGCCTCGGGCATGGATGTTTGTGATGTCCTTAGGTTAGTTAGGTTTAACTAGTTCTAAGTTCTAGGGGACTAATGACCTCAGCAGTTGAGTCCCATAGTGCTCAGAGCCATTTGAACCATTTTTTGAGAAGTCTCAGGTCATTGACATGGTTGCTAAAAGGAATCCGTTAAACTTCGGTTTCACGATAAGCCAATCAAATCTAAAGGCCGTAAATTCAACTAAATATTTAGGAATTACAATGATTAACAACTTAAATTACACAGAAAATATTGTGGGGAAGCTGAACTAAAAACTGTGTTTCATTGGCAGAATACTTGGAAGATGCAACATATCTACTAAATAGACTGCCTGCACTACGCTTGTCCGTCCTCTTTTCGAGTACTGCTGCGCGGTGTGGGATCCTTAGCAGATAGTACTAACGAAGTACATCCAAAAAGTTCAAAGGAGGACAGCACGTTTGGTATTATCGAGAAATGGGGGAGAAGTGACACGGACATGATACAGGATTTGAGGTGGCCATCATTAAAACAAAGGCGTTTCTCGTTGCGGCGAGATCATTTCAAGGAATTTCAACCACCAGTTTCCTCCTCCCAATGCGAAAATATTTGGGTGACGCCGACCTACATACAGAGCAACGATCATCATTATAAAATAAGGGAAATCAGAGCTCGGACGGAAATGTATAGGTGCTTGTTTTTTCTGCGCGCTGTTCGAGAGTGAAATAATAATTATTGTGTAGGTGCTTGGATGAGCCCTCTGCCACACACTTAAGTGCGATTTGTAGAGTATCCATGTAGACGTACACTGGAGAGTCAAAGAAACTGGTACGCCTGATCAGACAGGATGTTTGCGTAAGTGTCACCTGTCAGAGTCGCATCTAGACATGTCAGGGATCCCATATCACTCCAACGGCACAAGCCTCTTAGCATTACAGAGGCTCCACCAGCTTGAACAGTCCATGGTCCATGGATTCCTCAGGTTGTCTCCATACCCGTACACGTTCATCCACTCGATACAATTTGAAACGAGACTCGTCCAACCAGGCAACATGTTTGCAGTCATCAACAGTCCAATGACGGGACCAGTCGAGGTGTAAAGCTTTGTGTCGTGCAGTCATCAAGGGTGTACGGATGGGTCTTCGGCTCCGAAGGCCCATATCGATGATGTTTCGTTGAATGCTTCGAACGCTGACACTTGTTGATGGCCCGACATTGAAATCTGCAGCAATTTGCGGAAGGGCTGCACTTCTGTCAGTCGTCGTTGGTCCCGTTCTTGCAAGATCTTTACCCGGCCGCATGGAGGTCGCAGATTTGATGTTTCACCGGATTCCTGATATTCACGGTACACTTGTGAAACTGTCGTACGGGAAATTCCCCGATTCGTCGCTACCTCGGAGATGCTGTGTCCCATCGCTCGTGCGCCCACTAAAACACGACGTTCAAAGTTAAATCTTGATAACCTGCCATTGTAGCAGCGGTAACCGATCTAACAACTGCGCCAGACACCTGTTGTCTTATATAGGCGTTGCCGACCGCAGCGGCGTGTTCTGCCTGTTTACATATGTCTGTATTTGAATACGCATGCTTACACCAGTTTCTCTGGGGCGTCAGTGTACAGGTACAGGCTGTTTCAGAAATCTTAACATTTCAATGCATGCTAACGCTATATGCGGTTCGACAGTGGTCCGCAGATGACACATGAGGAGCCAATCGATGTTAGCAAATTTAGATGCGTCTGAAGTATATATAGGTCGTTAGCTGAAATAGGTATGGCGGGTCTTGTAGTGTGGAAGCACAGCTTTCTCATGTCGGACGTGTGACGGGGTCGGCGGCAGCCTTTGATCTGTGGCTCGGATATAACGCGTCGCCCCAACACTTGCGCCGTGGGAGCACACACGTCGCCCACACAGGCGACGATCACCTTTGTGGGAGTCGAACCACAGACCTCCACCGTCAGCGCCAGGCGCTCTGCCTGCAGTTCACGCTCACCTGTACTGCCCGCTGTTTCTGTGTCGGAGGAGACTTCCAGCCAGTAATCACTGCCAGACATTGATGGTGCCAGTTTGTTGTAAGGAGTGTTCAAAAAGTCTCTCCGCAGTGCCGTATGATTGTTAGCCGCGCGTGCCGTATGATTGTTCGCCTGCCTGGGTTACTTCCCTTAAAGTGGACTCTCCCGACATTCCAATGTTTCGTTTATCTCAGCCAGAGTCAGTAGTATCGTTGGTGTGTGTCGTTACGTATTGACATGAACGTTTAAGTTTAGTTCCTTTGTTCGTTTGTTTCGTTTAAAATGCTAACCATTGAAGAACGTGTGTTCTTAGTCGAACAAGTGTTCAAAGTTGGCGGTAAATACACTGTTTCATTTCGTCAAACATTTAATTCAGTTTTCCCGGACACTCCCACATCACGATACTGTGCGAGATTTGATTAACAAATTTCGAAATACGGGTTCAGGGACAGATGCACCGAGAAGTGGTCGTCGTAGCGTTTTGTCTGAGGATAAACTACTCGATATTTCCGATAAAATGTCCGGAGTCCGAACAAGTCAGTAAGAATACTCGCCAGGAAATTGATGTTAGTGTCGGAACGGACCACACAGCTGTAAGGAAAAAAATTAGAACTTTTCCCACACAAAGTGACAGTCGTGCAAGAACTGAAAAATACTGATCATGGCAAGAGACTGCATTATTGTCAACGGTACAAAAATTTCGCTCAACAAAATGGAAGGGATATTCTTAATGAAACGTTTTTCCCCGATAAGGCGTGGTTTCATTTGTCCGGGTACATGAACTCGCAAAATTCTCGTATATGGAGTACTGCAAATCCGTTGTGTATTCATCAGGAACCACTTCATTCTGTGAAAATAGGATTTTGGATTGCAATTTCTAGACGTCGGATTGTGGGTCCTATATTTTTCGACGAAACAATAAACGCACAACGATACTGCAGTGATATTCTGTACCCATCATAGGAGAACTTGTGTTAAGTGAAATAATGAACGGTTATTTTCAGCAAGATTGTGCAACCGAGCATACAACTCGCGTTTCAATGCCTTTCTTGCTGATGTTTTTGGTGATCGCATAATTTCACAGGGACTTAGGCCTCCACTAACGCCTGACCTAACACCACCTGATTTTTTTTCTTCTGAGGTGCAGCGAAAGCAACTGTCTGTAAAAACCGTCCAAAATCCATCGATGAGTTGAAAACTGCAATATCCACTTTCACTGTTTACAGAAGAAATGGTACAGCTTGTGTTTGGAAACATGATTAGACGAATTGAATTGTGTATTCAACAACAGGGGGAACAATTTCAACATTTAATGTGAAAATTTTTAAGTAAAATTGAATATTCAATAAATTTCACTGTTTCATTTCGGTATATTCACTGGGGCATGCTGCACTCGCGACTAACAATCATACGGCACTGCGGAGAGACTTCTTGAACACCGCGTACATTTGTGGAACTAATTTTGTGCTCACGTATTATGAAGTTTTTGGAGAACGAAAATCTCTGCTACAAAAATCGACATGGATTCCGCAAACAAAGTTCTTGCGAAACTCATCTCATCTGTTCGTGCATGAGGTCGATAGCGCCGTAGACAAAGGAACCCAGGTTGGTGGCACGTTCTCCGACTTCAGGAAGGCGTCCGATACACTTAATCCCTGTAGTTTACCGATTAAAAATACGAGATAACTGACTTTCAGTCGAGATTCCTTAATGTATTCAGGACGTCCTTCGACACAGGACTCAACACGTCACTCTGGACGGAACAACCGACAGACCGATATACAGGGTGATTCAAAAAGAATACCACAACTTTAAAAGTGTGTATTTGATGAAAGAAACATAATATAACCTTCTGTTATGTTCAATATGGCCCCCTCCAGACACTCGAGCAATATCAACCCGATACTCCAACTCGTTCCACACTCTCTGTAGCATATCAGGCGTAACAGTTTGGATAGCTGCTGTTATTTCTCGTTTCAAATCATCAATGGTGGCTGGGAGAGGTGGCCGAAACACCATATCCTTAACATACCCCCATAAGAAAAAATCGCAGGGGGTAAGATCAGGGCTTCTTGGAGGCCAGTGATGAAGTGCTCTGTCACGGGCTAACTGGCGGCCGATCCATCGCCTCGGATAGTTGACGTTCAGGTAGTTACAGATAAGGTTTCATAACTAACCTTTTCCGTAGGACTCTCCATACAGTTGATTGTGGAATTTGCAGCTCTCTGCTAGCTCTGCGAGTCGATTTTCCTGGGCTGCGAACAAATGCTTGCTGGATGCGTGCTACATTTTCATCACTCGTTCTCGGCCGTCCAGAACTTTTCCCTTTGCACAAACACCCATTCTCTGTAAACTTTTTATACCAACGTTTAATACACCACCTATCAGGAGGTTTAACACCATACTTCGTTCGAAATGCACGCTGAACAACTGTCGTCGATTCACTTCTGCCGTGCTCAATAACACAAAAAGCTTTCTGTTGAGCGGTCGCCATCTTAGCATCAACTGACGTTGACGCCTAGTCAACAGCGCCTCAAGCGAACAAATGTACAACTAAATGAAACTTTATAGCTCCCTTAATTCGCCGACAGATAGTGCTTAGCTCTGCCTTTTGTCGTTGCAGAGTTTTAAATTCCTAAAGTTGTGGTATTCTTTTTGAATCACCCTGTAATTTTAATTTCGTCAGTGTTATAGGGCAAGTGTTTATCTAGTGAGTAGCGTTGGTTTGAAAATTTTCCTTCAGTTTTGTCTTGCTATACATCAAACAACAACGTCATTTCCTTTTTGTTGCAGGTAAGCACGAAAAGTCACACTTCAGAACGAACTCATCATCCGAGAGACAACGATTATGGGGAAGGTATGTGACGCTTTTTATTTTAGCCGTTGGCTACCTTACACTGGCTATCACAAAACCACAATCGAATTTGATCAGACAATTTTATTTCTCAAACTAACTGTTACGGCAGTAATGCCACACGTAGATGGGATCTTATCTCCATTATAGAAAGCAGGAGGTCTTATTAACAAACTGTATCTCAGGCATGAAAATATCCCTAGAAAGAGGAAAACTGAGTATGGAGTGCCACAGGGGTCGGTTCTTGGCCCACTTTTATTTCTGGCGTGCATAAGTGATTTTCCTATGACTTTATAACTCTAATTAATGGTTCCTGATGACACAAGCATACTAATCAAGGGCCCTGGTTAACCGCTAGCAGGCACAGCTCAGAAGATATCTAAATGTTCCTGCAATTGGTTCACAGCTAAGAGTTTGAGTCTTAATCTCACAAAGATGCAATTTCAGAACTGTACGAGCCAGAAGTACACGTTAATAGTCACACACTGAATGAAACAGTGCAAAATTCCTTCATGTCAGACTCGACAACAAATTAACTCGGAGTCAGTACATGGAAAAAGCAATCAAGATGCTCACTTTAGTGTGTTATGCCCTTAAAAACATTTCTAATTTTGTCGACCAAAAGATACCTTTCCGTATTTTCACTGCTGTTCTCCTATGGAATTCTCTTCTGGAGAATTGCACTTAAGGTAAATGGAGTGTTCATTTAGTAGAAGCGAACTCTAAGAATATTTTCTTACATGGGTAACTGCGCATCGTGCAGAAGGCTTATGTGGGGTCTGGGAATTCTCACACACACTTTCCAACACATTTATTGCTTAACGATGTTCTAAAACAAACTAAACTCCACCCGAACAGGCCATGAACGCCCAACGGCAACGTCTGGCCGCCGTGTCACCCTCAGACCACAGACGTCACTGGATACGGATACGGAGAGGAATGCGCTCAACACACCGCTCTCCTGGCCGCTTTGTCAGTTTACGAGACCAGAGCCGCTAGTTCTCAGTCAAGTAACTCCTCAGTTTGCCTCAGACGGGCTGAAAGCACCCCACTGGTCAACAGCACTCGGCAGACTGGATGGTCACCCATCCAAGTGCTAGCCCATCCCGACAGTTCTTAACTTCGATGATCTCACGGGGACCGTTGTTACCACTGCGGCAACGCCGTTGGCATTTTGCGATATTCATTGTCGATAGTAAAAATCAGTTTCATCTTAACTGCCATATACATAAAAAGGAAGAAATCATAGAGTAAATATCTCTGGAGTGAGCATTCACATGCGCAGAACAGATTTTGTGTTGTCAACATACATTGCCGGCCTGGTAACGTGATCTCGGGACGTCGTGTGTTTGTCCGTATAGCACCCTATATATTTAGAATGTCACTACATCCCTTTACAGACGGATTCTTATAGTACGTGTCGTGGATTATTTATACACTCCTGGAAATGGAAAAAAGAACACATTGACACCGGTGTGTCAGACCCACCATACTTGCTCCGGACACTGCGAGAGGGCTGTACAAGCAATGATCACACGCACGGCACAGCGGACACACCAGGAACCGCGGTGTTGGCCGTCGAATGGCGCTAGCTGCGCAGCATTTGTGCACCGCCGCCGTCAGTGTCAGCCAGTTTGCCGTGGCATACGGAGCTCCATCGCAGTCTTTAACACTGGTAGCATGCCGCGACAGCGTGGACGTGAACCGTATGTGCAGTTGACGGACTTTGAGCGAGGGCGTATAGTGGGCATGCGGGAGGCCGGGTGGACGTACCGCCGAATTGCTCAACACGTGGGGCGTGAGGTCTCCACAGTACATCGATGTTGTCGCCAGTGGTCGGCGGAAGGTGCACGTGCCCGTCGACCTGGGACCTGACCGCAGCGACGCACGGATGCACGCCAAGACCGTAGGATCCTACGCAGTGCCGTAGGGGACCGCACCGCCACTTCCCAGCAAATTAGGGACTCTGTTGCTCCTGGGGTATCGGCGAGGACCATTCGCAACCGTCTCCATGAAGCTGTGCTACGGTCCCGCACACCGTTAGGCCGTCTTCCGCTCACGCCCCAACATCGTGCAGCCCGCCTCCAGTGGTGTCGCGACAGGCGTGAATGGAGGGACGATTGGAGACGTGTCGTCTTCAGCGATGAGAGTCGCTTCTGCCTTGGTGCCAATGATGGTCGTATACGTGTTTGGCGCCGTGCAGGTGAGCGCCACAATCAGGACTGCATACGACCGAGGCACACAGGGCCAACACCCGGCATCATGGTGTGGGGAGCGATCTCCTACACTGGCCGTACACCACTGGTGATCGTCGAGGGGACACTGAATAGTGCACGGTACATCCAAACCGTCATCGAACCCATCGTTCTACCATTCCTAGACCGGCAAGGGAACTTGCTGTTCCAACAGGACAATGCACGTCCGCATGTATCCCGTGCCACCCAACGTGCTCTAGAAGGTGTAAGTCAAGTACCCTGGCCAGCAAGATCTCCGGATCTGTCCCCCATTGAGCATGTTTGGGACTGGATGAAGCGTCGTCTCACGCGGTCTGCACGTCCAGCACGAACGCTGGTCCAACTGAGGCGCCAGGTGGAAATGGCATGGCAAGCCGTTCCACAGGACTACATCCAGCATCTCTACGATCGTCTCCATGGGAGAATAGCAGCCTGCATTGCTGCGAAAGGTGGATATACACTGTACTAGTGCCGACATTGTGCATGCTCTGTTGCCTGTGTCTATGTGCCTGTGGTTCTGTCAGTGTGATCATGTGATGTATCTGACCCCAGGAATGTGCCAATAAAGTTTCCCCTTCCTGGGACAATGAATTCACGGTGTTCGTATTTCAATTTCCAGGAGTGTATATGTTGCGCAGACATTTTAACAGTATCCGTTTGATACCGGGAATAAACCAGCTACGCAACTTTTAAGGGCAAGTGATATTACATTCTGCTTCTTTGCGATAGGTGTCACAGTTCAGATGCACTCGATTTTCGGTAGTTTTCGGTCTGATACGGCACTTTATAGTATTACAGAGCCTGACGTACATTTTTGCAGTGATAGTCTTGCAAAACGACTTGACAGTACGCTAGTACTTTTGCAAGTGTCCGAAAAACACGGAATTTCCCACACATTAGCGATCATGCCCTGCTAATTCGTCCTTTTTTCTTGTATTTCTGCGTATTTACTTTCTCGTTTTTGCACAATTTTTCTTACTGGTGGCACTTTGAGGCATTTATTTAACGCATTTTAGGTACTTACTCCCAGCTTATTAAATAAGTTCAAAATGGCTCTGAGCACAATGGGACTCAACTGCTGTGGTCATAAGTCCCCTAGAACTTAGAACTACTTAAACCTAACTAACCTAAGGACAGCACACAACACCCAGCCATCACGAGGCAGAGAAAATCCCTGATCCCGCCGGGAATCGAACCCGGGAACCCGGGCGTGGGAAGCGAGAACGCTACCGCACGACCACGAGATGCGGGCTATTAAATAAGTAGTAGACTGAGTAATGTATATACATAATCGACATGTCATTGATAAATGCATGGAGGATAGTATTTACTGAAACAACTAACCATTCCCTTTCCTATTCCACTAGCAAATTTACGAGAAGAAGCGACTGTTTGTAAGCTTTTGTACGAGCCGTAATATCTATTACATAGTCATAAAATCGTAGAAAAATAGGTCTACAGAATCAAGCCTTAATTATAAGGCGTCTCGAAATTTTTAGCATATACAGTGTCTCTTACTAATATGATAACTATAATTAAAGCTACAGCCGGCCGAAGTGGCCGTGCGGTTAAAGGCGCTGCAGTCTGGAACCGCAAGACCGCTACGGTCGCAGGTTCGAATCCTGCCTCGGGCATGGATGTTTGTGATGTCCTTAGGTTAGTTAGGTTTAACTAGTTCTAAGTTCTAGGGGACTAATGACCTCAGCAGTTGAGTCCCATAGTGCTCAGAGCCATTCCGAACCAATTAAAGCTACATGGTATGTACCCATGAAAAGTTAGTATCCCTCCTTTCACATATTTTTCTTTGCATCCGTAGTAACAAAGTAATTCACTATCAGCAAACGGTGAAACACAACAAAAACTCTTGATATTATAAACTTCATACGCTGCAGAAAGCACACACGCACAGCGAAGTCCCGAAAACACGTGACAATCCTGGTTTAATGTTGACAACATGTGCAGAACGCAATGCTCACTCCAGAGATATTTACTCTATGGAAAAAATACGAGGCACAAATATAATTTTCACGCAATCTCTGCCTCCTTGTACAGTCTTCATAGTGGGGTTATGTAATTGTCGTGGTCAGATGTTCAACAACGTCTCGCCTAAAACCGTCACAGGTGATGAAACATCAGTTCTTCACGTCGAACCGAAAACAAAACGGAAAACCGCCTCTCCTCAGAAGAAAAAGATGAAAGCAACACCTTCGCCCGGTAAAGTTCCGGCGACGGTGTTCTGGGAACCTGAAGGGGTTATTCTGTTTGATGACCTTCCTTATGATGCAACGATCAACTCTGAAGTGTATTGTACGGGGTGTTCAAAAAGTCACTCCGCAGTGCCGTATCGTTTATTGTTAGCCGCACGTGCCGTATGCCGCAGTGAATATTCCGAAATGAAACTCAGTAAAATACAAGTTATTAACTTAAAATGGTTTATATGGTTGTGAGCACTATGGGACTTAACATTTGAGGTCATCAGTCCCCTAGAACTTAGAACTACTTAAACCTAACTAACGTAAAGACATCACACACATCCATGCCCGAGGCAGGATTCGAACCTGCGATCGTAGCAGTCGCGCGGTTCAAGACTGAGGCGCCTAGAACCGCTCGGCCACCAATGCCGGCTTATTAACTTATTGAATATTCATTTTTACTTACTAATTTTCACATTAAATGTTGAAAATGTCCCTCCTGTTGCTGAATACTCAATTCAATTCGTGTAATCAAGTTTCCAAACACAAGCAGTAACATTTCTTCTGTAACAGAAGCAGTTAAAATGGATATTGCAGTTTTCAATTTATCCATGGACTTTGGACAGTTTTTATAGACAGTTGCTTTCGCTGTACCCCAGAAGAAAAAGTCAGGCGATCGTGGAGGCCAAAGTCCCTGTGAAATTGTGCGATCACCAAAAACATCAGCAAGCAGTGACACTGAAACGCGAGCTGTATGCGCGGCTGCACCATCTTGTTGAAAATAACCGTTCAGTATTTCACTTAACACAAGTTCTCCTATGAATGGGTACAGAATATCACTGCAGTATCGTTGTGCGTTTTGTGTTTCGTCGAAAAATATGTGACCTACAATCCGTCTAGAAATTGCAATCGGAACTCCTATTTTCACAGAATGAAGTGGTTCCTCATGAATACACAACAAATTTGCAATACTCCACTTGCGAGAATTTTGCGAGTTCATGTACCCGGATAAATGAAACCACGCCTCATCAGTGAAAAACGTTTCATTAAGTCATTTTTGTACCATTGCCAATAATGCAGTCTCTTGCCATGATCAGTATTTTCCAGTTCTTACACGACTGTCACTTTGTATGGGAAGAGCTCTAATTTTTTCCTTACATCTGTGTGGGCCGTTCCGACACTAACATCGATTTCCTGGACGAGTTTTCTTACTGACAAGCTCTGACTCGCGGACATTTTATCGGAAGTATCGAGTAGTTTATCCGCAGACAAAACGCTATGACGACCACTTCTCGGTGGATCTGTCACTGAACCCGTACTTCGAAATTTGTTAATCAAATATCGCACAGTATGGTGATGTGGGAGTGTTGTCTCCGGGAAAGCTGAATTGAATGTTTGACGAACGGAAACCGTGCTTTTACCACCAGCTTTGAGCACTTGTTCGACTAAAACCACACGTTCTTCAATGGTTGGCATTTTAGCAGGGACGAAAACGAAACAAATGAACAAAGGAACTAAACCTAAACGTTGACGTCAACTCGTAACGACACACACCAACGATACTACTGACGCTGGCTGAGGTAAACGGAACAGTGGGATGTTGGGAGAGACCACTTCAAGGGAAGTAACCCAGGCAGGCGAACAGTCATACAGCACGCGCGGCTAACAATCATACGGCACTGCGGAGAGACTTTTTGAACGCCGCGTACTATCCTCAGGAAACTGAAGAAACGACTTCAGCGTGTTCGTTGCAACAAAGATGCAAATGAACTTCTACTTGTCCCCCATGATAAACTGGGCTTCGCGCATGTCTACGGACCCGAGAGTAGCTCACAAAACTTCACTGAAGTGTTCTTCCTCATCCAGCCTACAGTCAGTAGACCAGTGGAGTGGTACTTCGAGACCATACAGACCCTCCCAGTAAGGTGGCGTAAGGCCGTCGCATTGAACGGAGGTTGCGTTGAAAAATAGGGTTTTGTAGCCAAAAGTGTATCGAATAATATCATATATTGAAATCCTGAATGAAACGAAGTTGCTTTCTTAAAAATTGCGATGCATTACTTAGTGAACGCTTGCGTAAACGAAGCCTTCTAAACAAATAAACACGGTCTGAACAGGTCTTGAAGGCCCAGCGGTACCGACCGACCGCCGTGTCATCCTTACCCCCACAGGCGTCACTGGATGCGGATACGGAGTGGCATGTGGTCAGCACACCGCACTGCCGGCCGTTTGTCACTCTTCGTGATAGGTGCCACTACTTATCAAGTAGCTCCTCAATTTTGCTTTACATGGGCTGAGTACACCCCACTTGCCAACAGCGCTTCGCAGACCAGACAGTCTCCCATCAAAGTGCTAGCCCAGCGCGACAGCGCTTAACTTCAGTGATCTGACGGGAACTGTGCCAAGGCAAGTGAACAAAAAGACCTGCGAAATGAGAAATTCCTGTGAGTTATGCGCCTGTTGTGTGACGAGGCGCCTAACAGAAGGCCATGAAGGACATCTCCTCTGAATAAAAAATTTAAAGCCGCGTCTTCAGTCATTGGGACGTCATCTGTTACTCTGAAGGGGTTAGTCTGTGTGATGTCCATCCTCAAGATGCAGTGATAAAGTCTGAAGTGTATTGTGCTACACTCAGGAAAATAAAAGAAACGGCTTCAGGGTGTTCGTCGCCACAAAAATGCAAACTTCTCCTTCATGTTAAGAGAAGGCCACACTCAAGTCTATGCACTCGAGAGGACCTCACTAAACTTCATTAGACTGTTATTCCTTATCGGCCCTACAGCCAAGGCTTCGCACTTTCCGATTTCCATCTGTTTGGCCCAATGAAGAATGCACTCCAAGGAAAGCTGTACGTGGATGATGGGGAGTTTATTGATGCATCAAGACGTTGGTTCCAACGTCGACCAGTAGAGTGGTGCCGTGCAGGCATACAGACCTTGCCAGTAAGGTGGTGTAAAGTCGCAGCACTCAACGGAGGTTATGTTGAAAAATAGGATTTTATAGCCACAAGTATGGGGAAATGTGTGGTGAGTAATACCAATCTGCTTTCAGATAAACACGTGTTGCGTTACTTCTTGGACGCCCCTCCAGCATCGTCGGCCATATTGTCTGAATATCTAGATTCAGGGATTGAAGAGTTGTGCTACATACTGATGGCTATTAGTATCAGGTAAACAACTGCTGTACAGCAAAACTCGAGGGCGCCATTTCTCAACGCAGCACCTCCATTACAAGGTTACTGGATTAAATTTAGAAAGCAAGAGTGTGAAAAGCACTAACAAGGGGAGGCCGCCAATTGTGAAATTCAGATTCGATTCATACTGCGCATATTAAAAGCTCATGGCCAGAGGTGTAATGTGGCAAAGCCCCAAGATGCACTTCTCAGCCGTTGTCGAGAAAATCGACAGTTAAAAGAAACCGTTGCGGTGAAATACTCTCCAAGATTGATAATTTTATACAGCGTCGTGGCGCAGCGGTAAGCGCTCGGGTTCGTAATCCGAAGGTCGCTGGATCGAATCTCGCGCTATGCAACATTTTTTCTATTATTAGTTTTTTGTAATTCAAATATATATATATATATATATATATATATATATATATATATATATATAAAAACTATTAATGAATTGCTTATGCATGATGGTGAAGGCGAATCGCTCTCCATTTGTACCGCCTCCATTTTTCCGTTTTTTTTTAACTGGGTGTACCAAAGCTCTCCCGTCCGCACTGATTTTCGACAATGTTATAAGTTGCGCTAGGGACCGCATCTACCTTCTTTCGAAGTTAGCAGGCAACTACGCTGTTATGCGGCGGCTCGTTTCGGCCCATTCAACATCTGTCCTTCAAGTGTAACGAGCGAGTAACGGAGTTCATATTTCATACCTGCCACAGCAATTTTGTGTTTGTGGGGTTTCTATTCTAATTCGAACGTTTGACTTATACGCTATACGTATTCGTTTCGGAATACCGTTTCTACGTCTTCCGTTAACTATACGTGGTTAATCTTATGAAGACAATTAATAACATTTGTGAAATACAACTTTGTTTGCGGAAAACATAATGATGTTCGAAGTCGCCAGTTTTTCCACGACAAACGACTTCCAACAACTTATTATATGCATAATTGTTGCAACTGATTGCCGGGAATTATATATATACACTCCTGGAAATTGAAATAAGAACACCGTGAATTCATTGTCCCAGGAAGGGGAAACTTTATTGACACATTCCTGGGGTCAGATACATCACATGATCACACTGACAGAACCACAGGCACATAGACACAGGCAACAGAGCATGCACAATGTCGGCACTAGTACAGTGTATATCCACCTTTCGCAGCAATGCAGGCTGCTATTCTCCCATGGAGACGATCGTAGAGATGCTGGATGTAGTCCTGTGGAACGGCTTGCCATGCCATTTCCACCTGGCGCCTCAGTTGGACCAGCGTTCGCGCTGGACGTGCAGACCGCGTGAGACGACGCTTCATCCAGTCTCAAACATGCTCAGTGGGGGACAGATCCGGAGATCTTGCTGGCCAGGGTAGTTGACTTACACCTTCTAGAGCACGTTGGGTGGCACGGGATACATGCGGACGTGCATTGTCCTGTTGGAACAGCAAGTTCCCTTGCCGGTCTAGGAATGGTAGAACGATGGGTTCGATGACGGTTTGGATGTACCGTGCACTATTCAGTGTCCCCTCGACGATCACCAGTGGTGTACGGCCAGTGTAGGAGATCGCTCCCCACACCATGATGCCGGGTGTTGGCCCTGTGTGCCTCGGTCGTATGCAGTCCTGATTGTGGCGCTCACCTGCACGGCGCCAAACACGCGTACGACCATCATTGGCGCCAAGGCAGAAGCGACTCTCATCGCTGAAGACGACACGTCTCCATTCGTCCCTCCATTCACGCCTGTCGCGACACCACTGGAGGCGGGCTGCACGATGTTGGGGCGTGAGCGGAAGACAGCCTAACGGTGTGCGGGACCGTAGCCCAGCTTCATGGAGACGGTTGCGAATGGTCCTCGCCGATACCCCAGGAGCAACAGTGTCCCTAATTTGCTGGGAAGTGGCGGTGCGGTCCCCTACGGCACTGCGTAGGATCCTACGGTCTTGGCGTGCATCCGTGCGTCGCTGCGGTCCGGTCCCAGGTCGACGGGCACGTGCACCTTCCGCCGACCACTGGCGACAACATCGATGTACTGTGGAGACCTCACGCCCCACGTGTTGAGCAATTCGGCGGTACGTCCACCCGGCTTCCCGCATGCCCACTATACGCCCTCGCTCAAAGTCCGTCAACTGCACATACGGTTCACGTCCACGCTGTCGCGGCATGCTACCAGTGTTACAGACTGCGATGGAGCTCCGTATGCCACGGCAAACTGGCTGACACTGACGGCGGCGGTGCACAAATGCTGCGCAGCTAGCGCCATTCGACGGCCAACACCGCGGTTCCTGGTGTGTCCGCTGTGCCGTGCGTGTGATCATTGCTTGTACAGCCCTGTCGCAGTGTCCGGAGCAAGTATGGTGGGTCTGACACACCGGTGTCAATGTGTTCTTTTTTTCATTTCCAGGAGTATATATATATATATGTGTGTGTGTGTGTAACACACATTTGAATTACAAAAAACAAATACTAAAAAAAAAGAAGTTACATGGCGCGAGATTCGATCCGGCGACCTTCGGATTACGAACCCGAGCGCTTACCGCTGCGCCACGACGCAGTAGATAAACATTAATCGTTGAGGGTATTTCACCGCAACGGTTTCTTTAACTGTCGATTTTCTCGACAACGGCTGAGAAGTGCATCTTAGTGCTTTGCCACATTACACCTCTGGCCATGAGCTTTTATTACGCGCAGTATGAATTGAATCTGAATTTCACAATTGGCGGCCTCCCCTTGTAAGCAGTACAGTGATATTTCATTATTAGTAGAGGGGATGTCAAATTGATTCCATATTTTTAGATTTCCAGAACGCTTTCGACACCGTTCCTCACAAGCGTCATCTAACCAAACTCCCTGCCTACGGAGTATCGCCTCAGTTGTGCGGCTGGATTCGTGATTTCCTGTCAGAAAGGTCACAGTTCGTAGCAATAGAGGGAAAGTCATCGAGTAAAACACGAGTAATATCCAGCGCTCCCCAAGGAAGTGTTATAGGCCCTCTATTGTTCCTGATCTATATTAACTACATAGGAGACAATCTGAGCAGCCGTCTTAGACTGTTTGCAGAAGATGCTGTCATTTACCGTCTTGTACAGTCATCAGATGATCAAAACGACTTTAAGATGACTTAGATGAGATATCTGTATGGTGCGAAAAGTGGCAATTGACCCTGAATAAGGAAAACATGTGAAGTTATTCACGTGAGTACTGAAAGAAATCAGATACATTTGGATTACGCGATAAGGCACACAAATCTGAGGGCTGTAAATTCAACTAAATACTTAGGGATTACAAATACAAATAACCTAAATTGGAACGATCACATAGATAATGTTGTGGGTAGAGGAAACCTAAGACTGCGATTCATTGGCAGAACACTTAGAAGGCGCAACAGGTCTACTAAAGAGACTGCTTACACCACGCTTGTCCGCCCTATTCTGGAGTATTGCTGTGCGGTGTGGGATCCGCATCAAGTGGGATTGACGGATGACATTGAAAAAGTTCAAAGAAGGGCAGCTCGTTTTGTATTATCGCGAAATAGGGAGATAGTGTCACAGACATGATACGTGAATTGGAGTGTCAATCATTAAAACAAAGGCGTTTCTCGTTGCTACGGGATCTTCTAATGAAATTTCAATCCCCAGTTTTCTCCTCCGATTGCGAAAACGTTGTTCAAATGGTTCAAATGGTTCTGAGCACTATGGGACTTAACATCTGAGGTCATCAGTCCCCTATAACTTAGAGCTACTTAAACCTAACTAACCTACGGACACCACACACATCCATGCCCGAGGCAGGATTCGAACCTGCGACCGTAGCGGTCGCGCGGATCCAGACTGAAGCGCCTAGAACCGCTCGGCCACACCGGCCGGCGAAAACGTTGTGTTGGCACCCATCTACATAGGGAGAAATGATCATCTCGATAAAATAAGAGAAATCAGGGCTCGCACAGAAAAATTTAAGTGCTCATTTTTACGTGTGCCGTTCGAGAGTGGAACAGTAGAGGGACAGCATGAAGTTGGTTCATTGAACCCTATGTCAGGCACTTTATTGTAAATAGCAGACTAATACGTAGGTGTAGATGTAGATGTACACAGATTAAGTTGCCATGGTGCCTTTCTCTCGTGTTAATGTATACCATGATCAGTACCACATCCCTGAAGGTTATCCTTCTTGATGGGATCTGCAGAACGCGGTGAATGAATAAAGAAAAAGATGGTGCGTCGAACTTTGCCCTACTTTTTTAGTCTATTTGAGAGTATTCAGAACAAATAATTTATGGACAGAAGCGTGAGCCTGTTTTTCAAGCGGAAATGAGGAAAGTTTGAGCCTGTAACAACCGCGAGTTGCAAAATGGGCTGCGACTATCTCTGTTGTTGTTGTTCATCTACATCTGCATCTATATTTACATCTGTCTTTACATGACCTCGCTGCAATTCAAACTTAAGTGCCGGGCAGACGGTTCACCGAACTATGTTCATACTGTTTCTCCATCATTCGACTGTCCAACTAGGACTGTTAAGATTTTTAAAAGTATCGGGGAATCCGATTTTTCTACATTCAAAAGAATATTATTATCGGCTCTCGAACAGCCGAAAGAAAATGCCTATAAAAATATCAGCTGCACATTATAAATATACTGCCACTTTTACAGCTATATATTTCAAATTGTTCAAATGGCTCTAAGCTCTATGGGACTTAACATCTGAGATCATCAGTCCCCTAGACTTAGAACTACTTAAACCTAACCAACCTAAGGACAACACACACATCCATGCCCAAGGCAGGATTCGAACCTGCGACCGTAGCAGCAGTGCGGTTCTGGACTGAAGCGCCTAGAACTACTCGGTCACAGCGGCCTGTGACCGTAGCAGCAGTGCGGTTCTAGACTGAAGCGCCTAGAACCACTCGGTCACAACGGCCTGCAACCGTAGCAGCAGTGCGGTTCTGGACTGAAGCGCCTAGAACCACTCGGTCACAGCGGCCTGCGACCGTAGCAGCAGTGCGGTTCTGGACTGAAGCGCCTAGAACCACTCGGTCACAGCGGCCTGCGACCGTAGCAGCAGTGCGGTTCTAGACTGAAGCGCCTAGAACCACTCGGTCACAACGGCCTGCAACCGTAGCAGCAGTGCGGTTCTGGACTGAAGCGCCTAGAACCACTCGGTCACAGCGGCCTGCGACCGTAGCAGCAGTGCGGTTCTGGACTGAAGCGCCTAGAACCACTCGGTCACAGCGGCCTGCGACCATAGCAGCAGTGCGGTTCTGGACTGAAGCGCCTAGAACCACTCGGTCACAGCGGCCTGCGACTGTAGCAGCAGTGCGGTTCTGGACTGAAGCGCCCAGAACAACTCGGTCACAGCGGCCTGCGACCGTAGCAGCAGTGCGGTTCTGGACTGAAGCGGCCAGAACCACTCGGTCACAGCGGCCTGCGACCGTAGCAGCAGTGCGGTTCTGGACTGAAGCGCCTAGAACCACTCGGTCACACGGCCTGCGACCGTAGCTGCAGTGCGGTTCTGGACTGAAGCACCTAGAACCACTCGGTCACAGCGGCCTGCGACCGTAGCAGCAGTGCGGTTCTGGACTGAAGCGCCTAGAACCACTCGGTCACAGCGGCCTGCGACCGTAGCAGCAGTGCGGTTATGGTCTGAAGCGCCTAGAACCACTCGGTCACAGCGGCCTGCGACCGTAGCAGCAGTGCGGTTCTGGACTGAAGCGCCCAGAACCACTCGGTCACAGCGGCCTGCGACCGTAGCAGCAGTGCGGTTCTGGACTGAAGCGCCCAGAACCACTCGGTCACATCGGCCTGCGACCGTAGCAGCAGTGCGGTCCTGGACTGAAGCGCCTAGAACTACTCGGTCACAGCGGCCTGCGACCGTAGCAGCAGTGCGGTTCTAGACTGAAGCGCCTAGAACCACTCGGTCACAGCGGCCTGCAACCGTAGCAGCAGTGCGGTTCTGGACTGAAGCGCCCAGAACCACTCGGTCACAGCGGCCTGCGACCGTAGCAGCAGTGCGGTTCTGGACTGAAGCGCCTAGAACCACTCGGTCACAGCGGCCTGCGACTGTAGCAGCAGTGCAGTTCTGGACTGAAGCGCCCAGAACCACTCGGTCACAGCGGCCTGCGACCGTAGCAGCAGTGCGGTTCTGGACTGAAGCGCCCACAACCACTCGGTCACAGCGGCCTGCGACCGTAGCAGCAGTGCGGTTCTGGACTGAAGCGCCTAGAACCACTCGGTCACAGCGGCCTGCGACCGTAGCAGCAGTGCGGTTCTGGACTGAAGCGCCTAGAACCACTCGGTCACAGCGGCCTGCGACCGTAGCAGCAGTGCGGTTCTGGACTGAAGCGCCCAGAACCACTTGGTCACAGCGGCCTGCGACCGTAGCAGCAGTGCGGTTCTGGACTGAAGCGCCTAGAACCACTCGGTCACAGCGGCCTGCGACCGTAGCAGCAGTGCGGTCCTGGACTGAAGCGCCTAGAACTACTCGGTCACAGCGGCCTGCGACCGTAGCAGCAGTGCGGTTCTAGACTGAAGCGCCTAGAACCACTCGGTCACAGCGGCCTGCAACCGTAGCAGCAGTGCGGTTCTGGACTGAAGCGCCCAGAACCACTCGGTCACAGCGGCCTGCGACCGTAGCAGCAGTGCGGTTCTGGACTGAAGCGCCAAGAACCACTCAGTCACAGCGGCCTGCGACCGTAGCAGCAGTGCGGTTCTGGACTGAAGCGCCTAGAACCACTCGGTCACAGCGGCCTGCGACCGTAGCAGCATTGCGGTTCTGGACTGAAGCGCCTAGAACCACTCGGTCTCAGCGGCCTGCGACCGTAGCAGCAGTGCGGTTCTGGACTGAAGCGCCAAAACCACTCGGTCACAACGGCCTGCGACCGTAGCAGCAGTGCGGTTCTGGACTGAAGCGCCTAATACCACTCGGTCACAACGGCCTGCGACCATATTAGCAGTGCGGTTCTGGACTGCAGCGCCTAGAACCACTCGGTCACAGCGGCCTGCGACCGTAGCAGCAGTGCGGTTCTGGACTGAAGCGCCTAGAACCACTCGGTCACAGCGGCCTGCGACCGTAGCAGCAGTGCGGTTCTGGACTGAAGCGGCCAGAACCACTCGGTCACAGTGGCCGGCCTGTATATTTCAATATTATTATATATTCTGTACCTCAACAATCTAGCAGACTCCTTATCCCCCATGTAGCGAGAACTGAAAGGAAAACTAAGCACGTTATCGCTTCGTGATAACCACTTGGCTAACAATTGGATCTGCATGTAAATGGCGCAATAAAGAGCCTCCGATGGGTTCGTCGTTCGGTTTCGTCACATATCGGAGTTGCCCGGAATACTTCGTGTCGACTTCCCTGGTTCTTCATTTCTGCCAACGCCAGCCACCCAGCAGTTGTAGTTTCAAAATTGGGTGGTGAAGCTAAACTTTGCAGTTTCTGTTGGTGGCGCCGAGCGCCGATCACGTCAGCATTTTCCCTCACGTCTGCGTCCACCGCAAAGACCAATCTCGTCATTTAGATTTTTGTTCATGATTTTCAGGAGCTGTTTTTGAAGAATTCCGACGTGAAGAAATAACAAAGCAATTGCGTTAAAAATTGTTTTTAACGCAACTGGTGTGCTGTTTCTTCACATTGTAAATCTTGTTATTCCATTCACACCGCCACCCCCCCCCCCCCCCAGTGCAATTGATGTTCTCCTTTTATGTCAAATATACTTGCTTCACACAGTCAAAGAGAAAAATTGGACGTGATGAAAGCTCAAAAAGTAGTAAGACTTCTTCATACAGTGAAAGTAAAATTACATTCTACTACCATTTCTAAGAGAAAAAATATTTACCGAAAATTGCCAAAAAATATTGTATAGAGTAAAAATATCGGCACTCGATACTGGCATTAAGATATCGATATATTGAGAAAATATACGGCATAAATACACATATCAGAAAAAGTTTTGCATCACCTCGGTTCCGTGAGTTCCGGAACCTGCACAGAAAATTGGAATAGAGTTCAACATAAACATCATTTCCATCCTTCTTATTGCTCATGAAAACCAGACATTGGTTATTGTACCAGCATACAGCAAGACCATCAGAGGTGGTGGTCCAGATTGCTGTACTCGCCGGTACCTCTAATACCCAGTAGCACGTCTTGCATCGATGCACGTCTGTATTCGTCGTTGCATACTGTCCACAAGTTCAACAAGGCACTGTTGGTCGAGATTGTCCCACTCCTCAACGGCGATTCTGCGTAGATCCCTCAGAGTGGTTGGTACGTCACGTCGTCCATAAACAGCCCTTTTCAGTCTATCCCAGGCACGTTCGACAGGGTTCGGGTTTGGAGTACCTGCTGGATGGAAGTTATGCTGATGGAAGTTATTCACAAGATGTGCGCGATGGGGGCGCAAATTGTCGTCCATGAAGACGAATATTTCGCCAATATGCTGCCGATATGGTTGCATTATCAGTCGGAGGATGCCATTCACGTATCGTACAGCCGTTACCGCGCCTTCCATGACCACCAGCGGCGTACGTCGGCCCCACATAATGTCACTCCAAAACAGCAGGGAACCTCCACCTTGCTACACTCGTTGGACAGTGTGTATAAGGCGTTCAACCTGACCGGGTTGCCTCCAAATACGTCTCCGACGATTGTCTGGTTGAACGCATATGCGACACCCATCGGTGAAGAGAACGTGATGCCAATCCTGAGCAGTCCATTCGGCATGTTGTTGGGCCCATCTGTACCGCGCTGCACGGTGTCGTGGTCGCAAAGATGGATCTCGCCACGGACGTCGGGAGTGAAGTTGCGCATCATGCAGCCTATTGCACAGAGTTTGAGTGGTAACACGACGTCCTGTGGCTACACGAAAAGCACTATTCAACATGGTGGCGTTGCTGTCAGGGTTCCTCCGAGCCATAATCCGTAGGTAGCGGTCATCTACTGTAGCAGTAGCCCTTAGGCGGCTTGAGCGAGGCATATCACCGACAGTTCCTTTCTCTCTGTACCTGCTTCATGTCCAAACAACGTTTGGTTCATTCCGAGACACCTGGACACTTCCTTGATGAGAGCCCTTCCTGGCACAAAG
This sequence comes from Schistocerca serialis cubense, assembly GCF_023864345.2. NCBI lineage: Eukaryota > Metazoa > Arthropoda > Insecta > Orthoptera > Acrididae > Schistocerca > Schistocerca serialis. The sequence continues at coordinate 145,876,075 of NC_064648.1, forward strand.
TAACAATGCGGACGCGATCGAACCGCGGTATTGACCGTCTAGCCATGGTTGTAGTGACATCCTTCCTGGTGGAATGACTGGGATTGATCGGCTGTCGGACCCCCTCCGCTCATGCATGTTTGTTTACATCTCTGGACGGGTTTAGTGACATCTCTCAACAGTCAAAGCGTCTCTGTCTGCCGGCCGCTGTGGCCGAGCGGTTCTAGGCGCTTTAGTCCGGAGCCGCGCTGCTGCTACGGTCGCAGGTTCGAATCCTGCCTCGGGCATGGATGTGTGTGATGTCCTTAGGTTAGTTAGGTTTAATTAGTTCTAAGTTCTAGGGGACTGATGACCTCAGAAGTTAAGTCCCATAGTGCTCAGAGCCATTGGAACCATTTTTGGTCTGTGTCTGTGATACAATATCCACAGTCAACGTCTGCACTCAGGCGTTCTGGCAACCAGGGTGATGCAAAACTTTTTTTTTTTTTTAGGTCTGTATAATGGTATATTCTGGAACAAATACCGATATATCGATATTTTATCAACAGCCCTGTCTTCAACAGCGCGTGGCAAAAATTAACAATTAAATCTTTCCGTGCAAGTTATGGTCTCTCGTATTTTATTACGATGATCGTTTCTCGCTATGTACGTGGGAGCCAACAGAATATTTTCCTGTTCGGAGGAGAAAGTTGGTTCAAAATTGGTTCAAATGACTCTGACCACTATGGGACTGAGATCATCAGTCCCCTAGAACTTAGAACTACTTAAACCTAACTAACCGAAGGACATCACACACATTCATGGCCGAGGCAGGATTCGAACCTGCGACCGTAGCGGTGTCGCGGTTCCACACTGAAGCGCCTAGAACTGCTCGGCCACACCGGCCGGCAGAAAGTCAGTGTTTGCAATTTCGTGAAAAGACAAATTGAATGAAAAGCGGAGTTATAGTAGTAAATATGTACGCTCGGGGGACTGTAAGCGAAGACTTTTGGTCCTAAGCCTCAGGATTTACGTGACGTAGTGGATTTAGTTTCACGGCCGGCTATTTCAGAAGGCTTTCCTCACACTGGTTGTATGTGATGACGCTTACAGTTTCTCTCTGGTGTGAGCGGCAGGGGCTGTTAGCTGTTAGAGCAACGTATGAGAGAGCCTTAGGTTGCTGCGAAGATATGCGGGGAGTGCAGTTGGTCGTAGATAACAGGCGAACATCTCAACAGGCCGCCAAGCGCAAACTGTGGAGGGAACGCGCGTGCGGCCAAGCGGCGAGTAAACTTCCTGCCGCTGCCGCCGTCCGTCGCAGCCGTGACGCTTCTGTTGGAGATTTAGGGGGGGACCTGTCCCCGTACACCATGATCCTGTGTAAACCTGGATTCCTGCGCGACACACAGTTTGTAATCCGGCGCACTAAATATTAGCCACTCGCTTGAAGAAGCGCATGCCGGTCTCTTTGGACCGCTGTAGCTGGTACAGTATCGGTACTAGGCGGTTGCGTCACCCTAACCCGCTGCGTAGGCGTAGCGAAGTGCCACGTGTGAGTGCGTGTGTGCGGGAGCCAGTAGGCAGTTGTAAGATGTGTTGATGTCGAGATGTGCCTTGGGTGAGCAGATGTAGAAGTATAAAAAAAAAAGGACAAACAGCTTCAATAAGAAGGACGAAGTTATAAAAATGAGGACACGGGGAAACATATTTCAAATCTAATAAATGAATTAATAAACAGACATAACATACACTATAAGATCAAAAGTATCCGGACACCCCCAAAACCATATTATTGTTGTTGTGGTCTTCAGTCCTGAGACTGGTTTGATGCAGCTCTCCATGCTACTCTATCCTGTGCAAGCTTCTTCATCTCCCAGTACCCACTGCAGCCTACATCCTTCTGAATCTGCTTAGTGTATTCATCTCTTGGTCTCCCTCTACGATTTTTACCCTCCACGCTGCCCTCCAGTACTAAATTGGTGATCCCTTGATGCCTCAGAACATGTCCTACCAACCGATCCCTTCTTCTGGTCAAGTTGTGCCACAAACTCCTCTTCTCCCCAATTCTATTCAATACCTCCTCATTAGCTATGTGATCTACCCATCTAATCTTCAGCATTCCTCTGTAGCACCACATTTCGAAAGCTTCAATTCTCTTCTTGTCCAAACTATTTATTGTTCATGTTTCACTTCCATACATGGCTACACTCCATACAAATACTTTCAGAAACGACTTCCTGACACTTAAATCTATACTCGATGTTAACAAACTTCTCTCCTTCAGAAACCCTTTCCTTGCCATTGCCAGTCTACATTTTATATCCTCTCTACTTCGACCATCATCAGTTATTTTGCTCCCCAAATAGCAAAACTCCTGTATTACTTTAAGTGTCTCATTTTCTAATCTAATTCCCTCAGCATCACCCGACTTAATTCGACTACATTCCATTATCCTCGTTTTGCTTTTGTTGATGTTCATCTTATATCCTCCTTTCAGGACACTGTCCATTCCGTTCAGCTGCTCTTCCAGGTCCTTTGCTGTCTCTGACAGAATTACAATGTCATCGCTGAACCTCAAAGCTTTTATTTCTTCTCTATGGATTTTAATTCCTACTCCGAATTTTTCTTTTGTTTCCTTTACTGCTTGCTCAACGTACGGATTGAATAACATAGAATATAGGCTACAACCCTGTCTCACTCCCTACCCAACCACTGCTTCCCTTTCATGTCCCTCGTCTCTTACAACTGCGATCTGGTTTCTGTACAAGTTGTAAATAGCCTTTCGCTCCCGGTATTTTACCCCTGCCACCTTCAGAATTTGAAAGAGAGTATTCCAGTCAACATTGTCAAAAGCTTTCTCTAAGTCTACAAATGCTAGAAACGTGTTTTTCGTATTAGGTCCATTGTGCTGCCACCCACTGCCTGCTACTCCATATCAGCGACCTCAATAGTCTTTAGACCTCGTGAGAGAGCAGAATGGGCCGTTCCGCGGAACTGACGGACTTCGAACGTGGTCAGGTGATTGGGTATAACTTGTGTCGTACATTTGTACGCGAGATTTCCACACTCCTAAACGTCTCTAGGTCCACTGTTTCCGATGTGATAGTGTAGTGGAAACGTGAAGGAACACGTGCAGCTCAAAACGTAACCACCCACAACATGAAGATAATACGGAGCTGTTCAAGTCCAGGGCGTTCCTTACATACGTGCGCAGGATTCTAAGGAAACATCAAGTTAAAGAAATCATCCGGCCACCGGCGGAGATTAGAGCCCTTCTCGGTTTGGTAAAGGATGATCTGGTTCTCCGGAAGGCACGGACTTAACAAAAGCCCTTGCCAGTGTGGCAAAACTTACATAGGTCAGAGGATGCGCACAATACGTGGAAGATGCATTGGACACGAGCACCACACCCACCTTTCGAAGCCCAGTAAGTCGGTCATAGCTGAACGTTGTATTACCACAGGACACACTATGGATTATTCTGCCGCAAAGATCATGGCCCTGGGGAGAACCTTTTGGGATTCAGTAATTAAAGAATCTGTGGAAATACACTGTGTGATCAAAAGTATCCGGACACACCCAAAAACATACGTTTCTTCATATTAGGTGCTTTGTGCTGCCACCCACTGCCAGGTACTCCATATCAGCGACCTCAGTAGTTATTAGACATCGTGAGAGAGCAGAATGGGGCGCTCCGCGGAACTCGTGGACTTCGAACGTGGTCAGGTGATTGGGTGTCACTTGTGTCATACGTCTGTACGCGACATTTCCACACTCCTAAACGTCCCTAGGTCCACTGTTCCCGATGCGATAGTAAAGGGGAAACGTGAACGGATACGTACAGCACAAAGGCGTACAGGCCGACCTCGTCTGTTGACTGACACAGACCGCCGACAGTTGAAGAGGGTCGTAATGTGTAATAGGCAGACATCCATCCAGGCCGTCACACAGGAATTCCGAACTGCATCAGGATCCACTGCAAGTACTGTGACAGTTAGGCGGGAGGTGAGAAAACTTGGATTTCACGGTCGAGCGGCTGCTCATAAGCCACACATCACGCCGGTAAATGCCAAACGATGCCTTGCTTGGCGTGAGGAAGGTAAACATTGGACGATTGAACAGTCGAAAAACGACGTATGGAGTGACGAATCACGGTACACAATGTGGCGATCCGATGGCAGGGTGTGGGTATGGCGAATGCCCGGTGAACGTCATCTGCCAGCGTGTGCAGTGCCAACAGTAAAATTCGGAGACGGTGGTGTTCTGGTGTGGTCGTGTTTTTCATGGAGGGGGCTTGCACCCCTTGTTGTTTTGCGTGGCACTATCACAGCACAGTCCCACATTCTACATTGATGTTTTAAGCACCTTCTTGCTTCCCACTGTTGAAGAGCAATTCGGGGATGGAGATTGCTTCTTTCAACATGATCGAGCACCTCTTCATAATTCACGGCCTATAGCGGAGTGGTTACACGACAACAACATCCCTGTGATGGATTGGCCTGCACAGACGCCTGACCTGAATCCTATGGAACACTTTCGGAATGTTTTGGAACGCCGACTTCGTGCCAGACCTCACCGAGCGACACAGATACCTCTCCTCAGTGCAACACTGCATGAAGAATGGGCTGCCATTGCCCAGGAAACCTTCCAGCATCTGATACTGAATTCCAGCAATACCGATGGAGGGCGCCATGAACTTGTAAGTCTGTTTTAGCCACGTGTCCGGATACTTTTGATCGCGTAGTGTATTGTACTGGACCATTAATATACCTTTAACACATTAAAGGTTCAACCTATTCCTGTCGTCAGTCCATTGTCTTATAACGAGGGAAACTACTCTTTCTGCATTTGCATTATGCCCTGATATAATGAAAAAGTATTCTGTAAGTTTCAGCAATTCGGAACGACAATCGACAGACTTACTTTCACAAAAATAGTTGGCCAGTTTTTATCTACAAGATAACCCACTAAATTGAGGATCATTACTATTCTGTTTCAGAAACTGCCTAAAATTACAAAATTGCTCAAAACCTTTTTCGTCTTCAATTTCAAAAGCTTTGCAATTATCTTGCAAATACAAATCGATTTTTTTCAATATCACTGTAGTTAACATCTTTTTTAAGAGACATTCATATGAAACAGGAGAATTAGTGAAACATACAAAGTCATCGTTCTAAATATTCGTAGCATGATACAGCAACCCTGGTTCCTCCATAAAAAATTTAACTTCTTTATCAAACCGTTCTGCTGCAGTTTTCAGCTTCCGTGTAACCTTCAGGCCAATTAATTTTTCATTTAATCGGTCCTCAGATAGCTTACATGCAAAATTTAAAATTTCAGTCGCTTCAAGTACACAATTGTTCTGCTTTTCTAGTTGCAGAATATTCAGCTGAACAGACATCAATGAATGCAAATGTCATAAGTAGGCTCCACGTAACCAAAAACGTTTTGTTCTGGCTTTCTGACAGAAAGTAAGTTTTCACAGCGGGATACATTTCCAGTACCTTTTAGTGGCTGGGAAAAGAGACAACCACTTAATTTTCATATGCGTCAGGATTTATTTGTAATTGACCTCAACAAATTCGCAGAAAGAGTGTAACTGTTCCGTTCCGGCAGAGTAAATAGAAAACAATAATTATAAATTTTCACGATGACACATTCGAAATCAACTGAAAAACTACCAGCTCCAAGCTGAATTACATTATGTAAAGTTTGATCGATAATATGGACGTTGCTGCCGCCATCTGTAAATGAGTTATTTAGAAATGAGCAATACACCGGGGGAAATAACAGATATAAAAAGGAGGACAATGTAGAAATCCGCCCTGACACCGGACAAAGAAATGAAAAGGAGAACATGTTTGGAATTATTCGAACATCTGATCACCCTAGACTGTCGTGTTTGGACGAGTTGTTGCGACTTTACTGGTGTGTGCCGGTGCCTTCCATCAACAAATGATATTCCAGTTGAGAAAACCAATTGCAAGACACACACACACACACACACACACACACACTCACACACACACACACATATATATATATATATATATATATATATATATATATATAGGGTTGGGTAAATACACGACCCTATTTGAAATGTTAGTGCGATATCGTTATAGGGTGGAGTCGTGACCCATTTGCCTTTATATCCACCAGCTGAACTCGCTGAAAAATTGTTTTGACTGGTGTTTCTTCAGTCTAAATCATGCAAGCATTGGCAAGTGAAGCGAATTTACGTAGAATACAAGTTCAAATTATTAAAATATTAATATTTGTGGAATATAGAGTTTGTTAACATTGTCAACTAGGAGATACAAGATCTGTTGTAAACTTTCTTTTATTAATGTTACAGATTGAAAGCCCATGGAGTGAAGCTCGCACATGGAATCTTCTTTATTAGGATTGATTACCAATTTCTGCAAACAATCTAGCCATCTTCAGATCATAAATCATTCTTCATTAGTGTTGCTGCCATTCTGGCTTCACACATTGTTAAAATCTTTCTCAAAATAAGAACATACATACATGAGGGTTAAAAACACCTTCCCATCGTTCGTGACAAGTGAAAAGTGGCCAGTAAAGTTTTATGACCATCCCTCAATTACACTCGCCACTATGTAGTCCCCCTGTTTTCTTCAGTATTAAAATGTTTTGACTTTAATGTGAATTGTGGTCGGGATTGTTGGGAAAAAGGTAAAGGTTATTTAATACACTATTGGCGTTGCGTATTATATTAGTAAAATAGCGTACATTTTTGCTTTTAATCGTTTTATTATGTTATCTAAACTTCCGGCCGATTCAATCAGCAGTAGCATGAAACTATTACTGTTATTGTCGCGTTAAATTAAGTGTTGCGAAGAGAGAGGGAGTATAATCACCTACGTAGTGTAAGGATAAATAATTTCATTGACACCATACTGACTTCATTTTACGTTAAAAATTTCCTCCTTGACAGAAATAAATTTAATTGCAAACTCAAAGATCTCGTGAAGCAAACCTAAGCCTTGTTGTCTACTGCAGTTAAATCTGTCCATGCAATTCCATAAGAATTTTGATAAAATGAACTTTTCAAATGTTAAAGTTTGGAAATTATTACCAATATTCAAAGTATTTATTATGTTCGCTTGAGGGCGGAGTGCAATATTAAATATTTTAATTAAATTCCACGTAATGACCGCCTGTGCGCCGTTACGACAAAAGAAAGCCAGATGGCCTATCTTCTACACGACTGACTCTAAATAATTATTTTCGCTTAAATATTTCTACAGGGAGGGAGAGGTTTCGAATAAGAATGCGAAAAATTCAATTTTTATCATATATTGTAACAGTAAATACGAACATTAAATACTTAGTGCGTTAGAACAGCTAAGCGACTTAATTCTTTCACAGCGGAGACAAAAGTAGTATTCCATCTTTGAACCAAGTCTCTTTTAACTTTAATGAGATAAGGTACTCATGGTTACAAATAACGTCTTTGATACTAAAATATATATTTTATTAACATTATCAACACAAAAATATCATATTAGCGAGTTGTAGATTATATAGTTATCTGTCGTATTAGCTACGGTTTTTATCCACAGAAATACATTCAGTTTAGTACTTTCTTTACAGTTCACATTTACACGTCTTGTGTAGGTTTGGTGTAATTTTTATAGGGCTTTCTAGGAGACGTCAGACCACAAACGTTAAAAAGACCTAACTGTCGTGTATGGGTATTGTCATTTTCAGAAAGATTTTAACCATGTGTGAAGCCGTAAGGCAGCAACACTAATGAATAATATTTATGATCTGAAGATAGCTAGATTGTTCGGCGAAACTAGTAATCAATCCAAATAAAGAAGATTTCATGCGTGATCTTGACTTCATGGATTTACAATACGTAACATAAAAAAATTAAAAAATGGAATATTCGGTTGGTACTTGAGAGCATAATATAAAATGGAATACACAGTGTTAATGTTGCCTAAAATATTTATTTAATAGTTTCTTATGAACTGGCTATCTGCTTCCTAGGCCAAGGTCAGGTAACTTAACCAATAGTCTACAAAACTTCGTAACTGTACAAAAATTGTTTTTCAAAGACATGTGGCCTTTTAGTACTAAATCGATACAAAACACAGGCATAATGTAATAGCTAAAGAGGTTCTGAATAAACAAATCGTACGTTAACGTATATTTACAGATTAAAAGTATATGGGTGTATAAGCCAAATATGTTTCACAAGTGAGTAATGACACGGGCTACGAGGTGCATTCAAGTTCTAAGGCCTCCGATTTCTTTTCTCCGGACTGGAAAGAGATAGAAACATGCGCATTGTTTTAAAATGAGGCCGCGTTCATTGTCAATACGTCCCAGAGATGGCAGCACCGTACGGCAGATGGAATTTTACCGCCAGCGGCGAGAATGAGAAATTTAAATACTTAAAATGACGACGTTTTCCTTACTTGAACAGCGTGCAATCATTCGTTTTCTGAATTTGCGTGGTGTGAAATCAATTGAAATTCATCGGCAGTTGAAGGAGACATGCGGTGATGGAGTTACGGATGTGTCGAAAGTGTGTTCGTGGGTGCGACAGTTTACTGAAGGCAGAACATCGTGTGACAACAAACCAAAACAACCTCGGGCTCACACAAGCCGGTCTGACGACTCGATCGAGAAAGTGGAGTGAATTGTTTTGGGGGGATCGCCGAATGACTGTCGAACAGATCGCCTCCAGAGTTGGCATTTCTGTGGGTTCTGTGCACACAATCCTGCACGACGACCTGAAAATGCGAAAAGTGTCATCCAGGTGGGTGCCACGAATGCTGACGGACGACCACACGGCTGCCCGTGTGGCGTGTTGCCAAGCAATGTTGACGCGCAACGACAGCACGAATGGGACTTTCTTTTCGTCGGTTGTGACAATGGATGAGACGTGGATGCCATTTTTCAATCCAGAAACAAAGCGCCAGTCAGCTCAATGGAAGCACACAGATTCACCGCCACCAAAAAAATTTCGGGTAACCGCCAGTGCTGAAAAAATGATGGTGTCCATGTTCTGGAACAGCGAGGGCGTAATCCTTATCCACTGCGTTCGAAAGGGCACTACGGTAACAGGTGCATCCTACGAAAATGTTTTGAAGAACAAATTCCTTCCTGCACTGCAACAAAAACATCCGGGAAGGGCTGCGCGTGTGCTGTTTCACCGAGACAACGCACCCGCACATCGAGCTAACGTTACGCAACAGTTTCTTCGTGATAACAACTTTGAAGTGATTCCTCATGCTCCCTACTCACCTGACCTGCCTCCTAGTGACTTTTGGCTTTTTCCGACAATGAAAGACATTCTCCGTGGCCGCACAATCACCAGCCGTGCTGCTACTGCCTCAGCGATTTTCCAGTGGTCAAAACAGACTCCTAAAGAAGCCTTCGCCGCTGCCATGGAATCATGGAGTCAGCGTTGTGAAAAATGTGTACGTCTGCAGGGCGATTACGTCGAGAAGTAAGGCCAGTTTCATCGATTTCGGGTGAGTAGTTAATTAGAAAAAAAAATCGGAGGCCTTAGAACTTGAATGCACCTCGTACTACGATACATGGAGAAACTGGTAAATGTGACGAACAGGGGGAAGAGACGGGGGAAAGGAGTCTATGGATGTGGGTGTGGAGCAGTTTCAATAAGCTCATTATCTAATGATGAGAAAAATAATAAGCTGGCTAGTGCTGCTTCACCAAGAGTGAGTAATGGAACTGTGTTTGCTCATTAATGACCAGGCCAGGATTCTGTGACTGGTGTTTATTAATGGCCAGAATGTCGAGTAATGTTAGATTCCTGCCTTTAGTTCCTCTACAGAGAACATTTAATATCATATGAATGACACTCCTCAGCATATTCCGCAAAGGTGGAATCTTTCTTTTTCAGTCTCCAACTCCTTAACTTCTTTTATGCCCAGTGAGTATTGCAATTACAGTCTTACCTGATGTACCTACATGTAAATTGCCACACACGTTGCAGGAAATGCTACACTCTAATGTAAAGGCGGAATTAACTGTGCTGTTGAACGGAATGTGACAACAGTGTTCCTAATGTAAGAAGCTGGAGTACATTTCCTGGATTTTAGTTTCCTGGCAAGAACCTGCGACGTCCTAACCACATATAGCATGGACGCTCATTTGTTATCAGTGTGGTTTTGTGCTGTCTGAGTAGGCTGAAGGAGTGCTGTTATCCTCTGTCTGTTCTTTCTGCTAGGTATGTTATCAATTAAGGTAGGACCATAACCACTGCTATACGCCCCTTCTTTAATTATTTTCACTTCATTTTCGAAATCTGGTTTTGTTTGTGGTACAGATAGCAGGCAGTGAACCATGGTGTGGAAGGCTGCTTGTTTGTGTGTTACTGGCTGCTATTGCTGTGTCTGTAGTGGTTTCCTGTACATCGTAAATAATTGCTGTTGCTCACTAATGACAATCATGAAGTCTACAGTGTAAACTTGATAGTCTACTGCCAGCTCCATTGTAAACTTAATTTTACTGTAGCGTGACTTCAAATGTTGGAAAAATTTGTTTAATAGCCTACATCTACATCTACGTGATTACTGTGCCATTCACAATAAAGTCCCTGGCAGAGGGTTCAATGAACCACGTTCAAGCTGTCTCTCTACAGTTCCACTCTCGAACGGCACGCGGGAAAAACGAGCACTTAAATTTTTCTGCGCACGCCTTGATTTCTCTTATTTTACCGTGATGATCATTTCCCCCTATGTAGGTGGGTACCAGCAGAATGTTTTCGCGATCGGAGGAGAAAACTGATGATTGAAATTTCATGAGAAGATCCCGTCGCAACTAAAAACGCATTTGTTTTAATGATTGCCACTCCAATTCACGTATCATGTTAGTGGCACTGTCCCCCCTATGTTTGTGGCAGTTATCTCCCATATTTCACGATTATACAAAACTAACTGCCCTTCTTTGAACTTTTTCGATGTCATCCGTCAGACCCACCTGATGCGGATCCCACACCGCACAGCAATACTCCAGAATAGGGCGGACAAGCTGGTGTAAGCAGTGTCTTTAGTAGACCTGTTACACCTTCTAAGTGTTCTGCCAGTGAATCGGAGTCTTTACTTTGCTCTATCCACAACATTATACAGGGCTATTACAAATTATTGAAGCGATTTCATAAATTCAAATGTAGCTCCATTCATTGACATATGGTCACGACACACTACAGATACGTAGAAAAACTCATAAAGTTCAGGTTTCTGCCGCCAGAGCGCTCGAGAGCGCAGTGAGACAAAATGGCGACAGGAGCCGAGAAAGCGTATGTCGTGCTTGAAATGCACTCACATCAGTCAGTCATAACAGTGCAACGACACATTAGGACGAAGTTCAACAAAGATCCACCAACTGCTAACTCCATTCGGCGATGGTATGCGCAGTTTAAAGCTTCTGGATGCCTCTGTAAGGGGAAATCAACGGGTCGGCCTGCAGTGAGCGAAGAAACGGTTGAACGCGTGCGGGTAAGTTTCACGCGTAGCCCGCGGAAGTCGACGAATAAAGCGAGCAGGGAGCTAAACGTACCACAGCTGACGGTTTGCAAAATCTTACGGAAAAGGCTAAAGCAGAAACTTTACCGTTTACAATTGCTACAAGCCCTGACACCCGATCACAAAGTCAAACGCTTTGAATTTTCGGCGCGTTTTGCAACAGCTCATGGAAGAGGATGCGTTCAGTGCGAAACTTGTTTTCAGTGATGAAGCAACATTTTTTCTTAATGGTGAAGTGAACAGACACAATGTGCGAATATGGGCGGTAGAGAATCCTCACTCATTCGTGCAGCAAATTCGCAATTCACCAAAAGTTAACGTGTTTCGTGCAATCTCACGGTTTAAAGTTTTCGGTCCCTTTTTCTTCTGCGAAAAAAACGTTACAGGACACGTGTATCTGGACATGCTGGAAAATTGGCTCATGCCACAACTGGAGACCGACAGCGCCGACTTCATCTTTCAACAGGATGGTGCTCCACCGCACTTCCATCATGATGTTCGGCATTTCTTAAAGAGGAGATTGGAAAACCGATGGATCGGTCGTGGTGGAGATCATGATCAGCAATTCATGTCATGGCCTCCACGCTCTCCCGACTTAACCCCATGCGATTTCTTTCTGTGGGGTTATGTGAAAGATTCAGTGTTTAAACGTCCTCTACCAAGAAACGTGCCAGAACTGCGAGCTCCAATCAATGATGCTTTCGAACTCATTGATGGGGACATGCTGCGCCGAGTGTGGGAGGAACTTGATTATCTGCTTGATGTCTGCCGAATCACTAAAGGGGCACATATCTAACATTTGTGAATGCCTAATAAAACTTTTTGAGTTTTTGTATGTGTGTGCAAAGCATTGTGAAAATATCTCAAATAATAAAGTTATTGTAGAGCTGTAAAATCGCTTCAATCATTTGTATATGTGTTCGTTCCAGTTTAGGTTATTTGTAGTTGTAATCCTTAAGTATTTAGTTGAATTTAGAGCCTTAAAATTTGTGCGACTTATCGAGTAATCGATATTTAGCGGATTTCTTTTGGTACTCATGTGAATAACTTCACACTTTTCCTTATACAGGGTCAATTGCCACTTTTCGCACCAAAAAGATATCCTATCTAAATCATTTTGCAAGTCGTTTTGATCATCTGATGACTTAACAAGACGGTAAATGACAGCATCATCTGGAAACAATCCAAGACAGCTACTCAGATTGTCTCCTATGTCGTTTATATAGATCAGCAACAAGAGAGGGCCGATAACACTTCCCTGGGGAGTGCCGGATATTACTTCAGTTTTACTCTATGACTTTCCGTCTATTACTACGAACTGTGACCTTTATGACAGGAAATCACTAATCCAGTCGCACAACTGAGGCGATACTCCGTAGGCACAAAGGTTAGAAGACGCTTGTGAGGAACGGCGTCGAAAGCCTTCTTGAAATTGAAAATTTGGAATCAATATGACATGCCCTGTCGATAGCACTTATTACTTCATGAATGTAAAGAGTTAGTTGAGTTTCGCGAGAACGATATTTTCTGAATCCGTGCCGACTGTGTGTCAATAAATCGTTTTCTTCGAGGTACTTCATAATGTTCGAACAGTATATGTTATAAAACCCTATTACAAATCGACGTTAGTGATATGGGCCTGTAATTCAGCGGATGACTCCTACTTCCCTTTTTCAGTATCGAGCAATTTTCCAGCCTTTAGGTACGGAACTTTCTGTGAACGAGCGGTTGTATATAATTGCTAAATACGGAGCAATTGTATCAGCATACTCTGAAAGGAACCTTGTAAGTAGGCTGTTTAGGTTTTTATGTTGGTAACGTCACGTAGCGCTCTGTATGAAAATCACTGGCTGTGCTGTGTGCAGTCTGTGGCTGGCTTGCATTGTTGTAATGCTCACCATTGTAGCGTTGGGCAGTTGGCTGTTAACAGCGCGTAGCGTTGCGCAGTTGGAGGTGACCCGCCAGCAGTGGTGGATGTGGGGAGAGAGATGGCGGAGTTTTGAGAGCGAATGATCTGGACGTGTGTCCATCAGTGACAGTAAAATTTGTAAGACTGGATGCCATGAACTGATTATATATATATATATATATATATATAAACAAAGGTGATGTGACTTACCAAATGAAAGTGCTGGCAGGTCGACAGACACACAAACAAACACAAACATACACACAAAATTCAAGCTTTCGCAACAAACTGTTGCCTCATCAGGAAAGAGGGAAGGAGAGGGAAAGACAAAAGGATGTGGGTTTTAAGGGAGAGGGTAAGGAGTCATTCCAATCCCGGGAGCGGAGAGACTTACCTTAGGGGGAAAAAGGACGGATACACACTCGCACACACACACACACATATCCATCCACACATATACAGACACAAGCAGACATATTTAAAGACAAAGAGTTTGGGCAGAGATGTCAGTCGAGGCAGAAGTGCAGAGGCAAAGATGTTGTTGAATGACAGGTGAGGTATGAGTGGCAGCAACTTGAAATTAGCGGAGATTGAGGCCTGGTGGATAACGGGAAGAGAGGATATATTGAAGAGCAACTTCCCATCTCCGGAGTTCGGATAGGTTGGTGTTGGTGGGGAGTATCCAGATAACCCGGACGGTGTAACACTGTGCCAAGATGTGCTGGCCGTGCACCAAGGCATGTTTAGCCACAGGGTGATCCTCATTGCCAACAAACACTGTCTGCCTGTGTCCATTCATGCGAATGGACAGTTTGTTGCTGGTCATTCCCACATAGAATGCGTCACAGTGTAGGCAGGTCAGTTGGTAGATCACGTGGGTGCTTTCACACGTGGCTCTGCCTTTGATCGTGTACACCTTCCGGGTTACAGGACTGGAGTAGGTGGTGGTGGGAGGGTGCATGGGACAGGTTTTACACCGGGGGCGGTTACAAGGGTAGGAGCCAGAGGGTAGGGAAGGTGGTTTGGGGATTTCATAGGGATGAACTAACAGGTTACGAAGGTTAGGTGGACGGCGGAAAGACACTCTTGGTGGAGTGGGGAGGATTTCATGAAGGATGGATCTCATTTCTGGGCAGGATTTGAGGAAGTCGTATCCCTGCTGGAGAGCCACATTCAGAATCTGATCCAGTCCCGGAAAGTATCCTGTCACAAGTGGGGCACTTTTGTGGTTCTTCTGTGGAAGGTTCTGGGTTTGAGAGGATGAGGAAGTGGCTCTGGTTATTTGCTTCTGTACCAGGTCGGGAGGGTAGTTGCGGGATGCGAAAGCTGTTGTCAGGTTGTTGGTGTAATGCTTCAGGGATTCCGGACTGAAGCAGATTCGTTTGCCACGAAGACCTAGGCTGTAGGGAAGGGACCGTTTGATGTGGAATGGGTGGCAGCTGTCGTAATGGAGGTACTGTTGCTTGTTGGGTTTGATGTGGACGGACGTGTGAAGCTGGCCATTGGACAGGTGGAGGTCAACATCAAGGAAAGTGGCATGGGAATTGGAGTAGGACCAGGTGAATCTGATGGAACCAAAGGAGTTGAGGTTGGAGAGGAAATTCTGGAGTTCTTCTTCACTGTGAGTCCAGATCATGAAGATGTCATCAATAAATCTGTACCAAACTTTGGGTTGGCAGGCCTGGGTAACCAAGAAGGCTTCCTCTAAGCGACCCATGAATAGGTTGGCGTACGAAGGGGCCATCCTGGTACCCATGGCTGTTCCCTTTAATTGTTGGTATGTCTGGCCTTCAAAAGTGAAGAAGTTGTGGGTCATTCTTTTGTAGGGATTATTGAAAGTCAGATTGAGTTGCGCTAAAAATATTGTGTGTCAGTTTAGTGTTGATCAGGATAGGTAAAGAGCGAAATGTCTGAGTACGATCAGTTTTGCTCAGCTGTTTGAAAAGCAAATAACGTAGGGGGTTTATCAGCACAATCATTCATAAATTTTTCTAAGGGGACGTTTCAACCTGACTGGTATACAATCTGGACCGGAGGCCTTGCCCTTATTAAGTTATTTAAGCTGATTTGTTACACCGAGGATATCTACTTCTGTGATCCTCATCTTCACAGTTGTTCTTGATTGTAATTCAGAAATATTTACTTCGTCTTCGTTGGTGAAGGAGTTTCGGAATACCGTGTTTAATAACTCTGTTATAGTGGCACTGTCATCAGTGACTTCACCGTTGTTATCGCGCAGTGAAGGTATTGATTGCGTCTTGCCACTGGTGTTTCTTTTGTGTGACCATAATCTCTTTCGGTTCTCTGCCATATTCCGAGACAGTTTCGTTGTGAAAGCATCTCGCATTGAAGTACGTGCTATATTTCGAACTTCGGCTAAACTTTGCAAATCTTGAGGATTTTGTGTTCTTTTAAATTTGGCATGCTTTTTTCGTTGCTTCTGCAACAGAGATCTGACCAGTTTTCTGTAGCATGGGGGATCAGTTCAACCACTTATTAATTTATGCTGTATATATATCTCAATTGCCGTCAATATTATTTCTCTGAAATCATTCCACATCTTTTCTACGCTTACGTGATCAGATCGGAAGGAGTGCAGACTGTCTCTTAAAAGCCGTTATGGGCATATTTATCAGCTTTTTTTAAGTAGATGTACTTTGCGTTTCTTTTTGATGGTTGTGGTGTTACGGTATTCAGCCTAGCAGCACCTGCCTTGTGGTCGCTAGTCCCTGTATTTGTCATGATACTTACTACTTGTTCAGGATTTTTTTTTGTTGCTAAGAGGTTAAGTACGCTTTCGCAATCATTTTATATTCGAGTGGGCCCATGAACTAATTGTTCAAATTATTTTCTGAGAAAGCATTCAGTACAATTTCGGATGACGTTTTATGCCTGCTGCCGGCTTGAAACGTATAATTTTTGCAGCGAGGGTAGATTGAAGTCGCCACCGACTATAATTGTATGAGTGGGGTATCTCTTTGAGACGAGACTCAAGTTTTCTTTGAAACGTTCAGCAACTATGTTTTCTGAGTTGGGGGTCGGTAAAACGATCCAGTTAGTAGTTTAGTTCAATTGTCTAGTGTAACCTCTGTCCGTACTGCACTACTGGCAATTAAAATTGCTACACCGCGAAGATGACGTGCTACAGATGCGAAATTTAACCGACAGGAAGAAGATGCTGTGATATGCAAATGATTAGCTTTTCAGAGCATTCACACCAGCTTGGCGCCGGTGGCGACACCTACATCGTACTGACATGAGGAAAGTTTCTAACCGATTTCTCATACACAAACAGCAGTTGACCGGCATTGCCTGGTGAAACGTTGTTGTGATGCCTCGTGTAAGGAGGAGAAATGCGTACCATCCCGTTTACGACTTTGATAAAGGTCGGATTGTAGCCTATCGCGAATGCAGTTTATCGTATAGCGACATTGCTGCTCGCGTTGGTCGAGATCCAATGACTGATAGCAGAATATGAAATCGGTGGGTTCAGGAGGGTAATACGGAACGCCGTGCAGGATCCCAACGGCCTCGTAACACTAGCAGTCGAGATGACAGTCATCTTATCCGCGTAACGGATCGTGCAGCCACGTCGCGATCCCTGAATCAACAGATGGGGACGTTTGCAAGACGACAACCATCTGCACGAACAGTTCGACGACGTTTGCAGCAGCACGGACTATCAGCTCGGAGACCGTGGCTGCGGTTACCCTTGACGCTGCATCACAGACAGAAGCGCCTTCGATGGTGTACTCAACGACCAATCTGGGTCCAGGAATGGCAAAACATGAATCCAGGTTCTGTTTACAGCATCATGATAGTCGCACCCGTGTTTGGCGACATCGCGGTGAACGCACACTGGAAGCGTGTATTCGTCATCGCCATACTGGCTTATCATCCGGCGTGATGGTATGGGGTGCCATCGGTTACACGTCTCGGGCACCTCTTGTTCGCATTGACGGCACTTTGAACAGTGGACGTTACATTTCAGATGTTTTACGACCCGCGGCTCTACCCTTCATTCGATCCCTGCGAAACCCCACATTTCAGCAGGATAATGCACGATCACATGTTGCAGCTCGTGTACGGGCCTTTCTGGATACAGAAAATGTTCGACTGCTGTACTGGCCAGCATATTCTCCAGATCTCTCACCAACTGAAAATGTCTGGTCAATGGTGGCCGAGCAACTGGCTCGTCACAATACGCCAATCACTACTCTTGATGAACTGTGATATCGTGTTGAAGCTGCTTGGGCAGCTGTACCTGTACACGCCATCCAAGCTCTGACTCAATGCCCAGGCGTATCAAGGCCGTTATTACGGCCAGAGGTAGTTGTTCTGGGTACTGATTTCTCAGGATCTATGCACCCAAATTGCGCGAAAATGGAATCACATGTCAGTTCTAGTATAATATATTTGTCGAATGAATACCCGTTTATCATCTGCATTTCTTCTTGGTGTAGCAATTTTAATGGCCAGTAGTGTATGTTTTTAATGTAAAGTACCATACTGATGTTTCAAGTGCTTTTTACCATTTTATGGATTCCTGAGCTAAGAAGAATCCAAACTCCGTTTGCTCATTCCTCCATGACTTTTATTGTACAGGGATGAAGACTTCAAGAATATTAGGAAAATATTTTGTTTCTGATGCTGCAGGAAGGCAAAACAAAAATTTTGGTATGACTGTTTTTTGCACATGGTTAGCAAAAACACTTGGAAAACGAGCATCACACATTTTCCCAGAACATGCCCATTCATGTAGTTAGTGTGACAGGAATTTTGGCATTTATGGAATAAGTTGAAGAAGAGGGAAACTGTACAGTCAAAGGAACAGTATGCCCTAGTCCTTAAACAATGCAGGGAGAAACCAGAGCCATATCAATCCCCTGACGGACGTGAGCTTATTTAAGATTGAAAGAAAAGATTAATGGACTTCTTCCCGTCAAAGCCACAGGGGAAATTTCCTTTTCAGTGGCTGTCACTTGTGAGAATGCACTTTGGCAGTGATGGCACAGTCGAAGTTTCAGAAGCACATTTTAAGGTCTTGATATCCTTTAAGTTCGTTAAGATATCAACAAGACTCCCTGAAGATATTTCGTTTTTTGTCACTGATAGAGAAGCCAACTCCAGCAGCAGAAAAGTTGTGGGACGTTCAAGACCTGTTGCTTTTCCTTCTTGATACAATAAAACTCTGGTATAGAGAACTTCTAGAGAGAGTAAACAGTGAAGAAGCTACTCATCCTGAACAGGAACATAAACTATGTTGGTCATGAACATATATTTCTTGTTAATGTACTGTTTAACTGGATAATAAAATAATAAAAGCAATATTTCAACTCAGTTTTGTAGAGATATCATGGTTTGATGGAAAAAGGGCATAAGCCGCTCGTTATGTTTTCGATAAAATATCACAAATAGAAGAAATATCTTCAGTTGTAGGGAATGATTCTCTAACTTCCTTGCAGATTAAAACTGTATGCCGGACCGAGACTCGAACTCGGGACCTTCGCCTTTCGCGGGCAAGAGCTCTACCAACTGAGCTACCCAAGCACGACTCACGCCCCGTCCTCACAGCTTTACTTCTGCCAGTACCTCGTCTCCTACCTTCCAAACTTTACAGAAGCTCTCCTGCGAACCTTGCACAACTAGCACTCCTGAAAGAAAGGATATTGGGGAGACATGGCTTAGTCACGGCCTAGGGGATGTTTCCAGAATGAGTTTTTCACTCTGTAGCGGAGTGTGCGCTGATATGAAACTTGTGCCGGACCGAGATTCAAACTCGGGACCTTTGCCTTTCTCGGGCAAGTGCTCTACCAACTTTTTTTTTTTAAATCTCATTTTGTTCGCATTCGTTCGTTGCGTCTGCTCGGGGCGGACGTCGTAAGACACCAGTTTAAGTTCGTCGTTGATCGGTTAACTCACAGGAGAGTTTCTGTGAAGTTTGGAAGGTAGGAGACGAGGTACTGGCAGAAGTAAAGCTGAGAGTAGCGGGCGTGACTCGTGCTTGGGTAGCTCAGATGGTAGAGGACATGCCTGCGAAAGGCAAAGGTCCCGAGTTCGAGTCTAGGTCCGGCACACACTTTTAATCTGCCAGGTAGTTTAATATCAGCGCACACTCCGCTGCAGAGTGGAAATCTCATTCTGGAATGATTCTGTATATTAAAAATGTGGGCTAAGGCAAAATTATTACGAAATATCATTGTTTTTCAGTAAGATATAAATACACGAATCTTCAACTCACTTTTACAGGAAATGCATTTTTCGGACTTAGGCCTACAGGCCATCAAACTCCTCAATTGATTTTTGACTTCTCGTTTAGAAATAAAAAAAGTACATGAAAATTTTTGAGAAAATATTTCGTTACATTAAAAAAATTTTAATGCCAAATATTTGGAAATTGCTATATTTGATAGGGGATGAAAGTTGCGATTGAAATATATCCACACGAACGCAAAAGGCACGGTTAAAAAAACTTGGCACTCCAGTTACCAGAATCGCTTTTTGGTCAGAAGTACATCGGGAAAAGACCATGCTTATGTGGTCTTAATTAGCGTAAAAAGCTTAGAAGGTGTTGCACTTTGTGAACAGCATAAAAATTCGATTAAATAAAAATTAAACAAAAAGTCTCTGCAGGTCATGCGTAAGCGAAGCAGTAGGCGCTAAGGTACTTTATATATAGTTTTTTATTGTTGTTGGAAACAAAACCAGGTAGCTTAAAAATAAACCGGCTGGGATCATTGGGATACAGGCTATAAGAGACACCAGTACAGCTTCTAGATCTGTGAGGCCGGTACCTTCAATAGTATTATTTCATGTTGTTTTCATCTGTGAATGGATAGTATTTCAAAATTGCTGCCTATTCAGATTCCTCAGTTCTATCTTACTCCTAAGTCAAAGGGGTATCTTAAGAGGCCAGACAACCGTGTGGTTTCTCAAGAGAGGCAGCAGTCTTTTCAGTAGATGCAGGGGCAACAGTCTGGATGATTGACTGATCTGGCCTTGTAACATCAACCAACACTGCAAATGGCTGAAAGCGAAGGGCAGCAGAATGGATGATTGACTGATTTGGCTTTGTAACACTAACCAAAACGGCCTTGCTGTGCTGGTACTGCGAACGGCTGAAAGCAATGGGAGACTACAGCCGTAATTCTTCCCACGGGCATGCAGCTTTACTATATGGTTAAATGATGATGGCGTCCTCTTCGGTAAAATATTCCGGAGGTAAAATAGTCCCCCATTCGGATCTCCGGGCAGGACTACTCAAGAGGACGTCGTTATGAGGAGAAAGAAAACTGGCGTTCTGCGAATCGCAGCGTATAGTGTCAGAACCCTTAATCGGGCAGGTAGGTTAGAAAATTTAAAAAGGGAAATGGATAGGTTAAAGTTAGATATAGTGGGAATTAGTGAAGTTCGTTGGCAGGAGGAACAAGACTTCTGGTCAGGTGAATACAGGGTTATAAACACAAAATCAAATAGGGGTAATGCAGGAGTAAGTTTAATAATGAATAAAAAATAGGAGCGCGGATAACCTACTACGAAGCGCATAGTAAACGCATTGTTGTAGCCAAGGTAAACACGAACCCCAAGCCTACCACAGTAGAACAAGTTTATACGCCAACTAGCTCCACAAATGATGAAGAGATTGATGTAATGTACAATGCGATAAAATAAATTATTCAGATAGTGAAGGGAGACGAAAATTTAATAGTCATGTGTGACTGGAATTCGATAGTAGGAAAAGGAAGAGAAGGAAAAGTAGTATGTTAATAAGGACTGGGGGTAAGGAATGAAAGAGAGAGCCGTCTGGTAGAATTTTGCACAGAGCATAACGTAATCATAGGTAACACTTGGTATAAGAAACATGAAAGAAGGTTGTGCACGTGGAAGATCCCTGGAGACACTGGAAGGTATGAAATAGATTATGTAATGATAAGACAGAGATTTAGGAACCAGGTTATAAATTCTAAAACATTTCTGGGGGCAGATGTGGACACTGACCACAATTTATTGGTTATGAATTGTAGATTAAAACTAAAGAAACTGGAAAAAGGTGGGAATTTAAGGAGGTGGGACCTGGATAAACTGAACCAGAGATTGTGCAGAGTTTCAGAGAGAAAGAGAGAGAGAGAGCATTAGGGAATGATTGACAAGAACAGGGGAAAGAAATACAGTAGAAGAAGAACAGGTAGCTTTGAGAGATGATATAGTGAAGGCAGCAGAGGATCAAGTACGTAAAAAGACGAGGGCTAGTAGAAACCCTTGGGTAACAGAAGAGATATTAAATTTAATTGATGAAAGGAGTAAATATAGAAATGAAATAAATGAAACAGACGAAAAGGAATACAAAAGTCTAAAAAATGAGATCGACAGGTAGTTCAAAATGTTCAAATGTGTGTGAATTTCCAAGGGACCAAACTGCTGACGTCATCGGTCCCTAGACTTACACACTACTTAAACTAACTTATTCTAAGAACAACATACATCCATGCCCGAGGGAGAACTCGAACCTCCGGCGGGAGCGGCCGCGCAATTCGTAACATGGCGTTTCAAACCGAGCGGGCACTCCGCGCGAGGACAGGAAGTGCAAAATGACTAAGCAGGGATGGCTAGAGGACAAATAGAATGATGTAGAGGCATATCTCACTAGGGGTAAGATAGATACTGCCTAAAGAGACCTTTGGAGAAAAGAGAACCACCTGTATGAATATCAAGAGCTCAGATGGAAAACCAGACCTAAGCAAAGATGTGAAAGCCCCTTTACAAGGGAGATGTACTTGAGGGCAATATTGTGGAAATTGAAAAGGACGTAGATGAAGATGAAATAGGGGCCGGCCGGTGTAGCCGTGCGGTTCTAGGCGCTTCAGTCTGGAACCGCGTGACCGCTACGGTCGCAGGTTCGAATCCTGCCTCGGGCATGGATGTGTGTGATGTCCTTTGGTTAGTTAGATTTAAGTAGTTCTGAGTTCTAGGGGACTGATGACCACAGATGTTAAGTCCAATAGTGCTCAGAGCCATTTGAACCATTTTTTTTTTGTTTTTGATGAAATGGGGGATATGATACTGCGTGAAGAATTTTACAGAGCACTGAAAAATCTAAGGCGAACAAGGGCCCAAGAGTAGAGACATTCCATTAGAATTACTGATAGCCTCGGGAGAGCCAGCCCTGACAAAATTCTACCATCTGGTGAGCAAGATGTATGAGACAGATGAAATATCCTCAGACTTCAAGAAGAATGTAATAATTCCAATCCCAAAGAAAGCAGGTGTTGACAGGTGTGAAAATTACCGCACTATCAGTTTAATAAGTCACGGCTGCAAAATATTAACACGAATTCTTTACAGACGAATGGAAAAACTGGTAGAAGTCGACCTGGGGAGAGATCAGATTGGATTCCATAGAAACATTGGAACACGTGAGGCAATACTGACTCTACGACTTATCTTAGAAGCTAGATTAAGAAAAGGCAAACCTACGTTTCTAGCATTTGTAGACTTAGAGAAAGTTTTAGACAATATTGCCTGGAACACTTTCTTTCAAATTCTAAACGTGGCAGGGGTAAATTACAGGGAGCGAAAGGCTATTAGCAGTTTGTACAGAAACCAGATGGCAGTTACAAGAACCAAGGGGTATGGAAGGGAAGCAGTGGTTGGGAAAGAAGTGAGACATCGTCGTAGTGCCGCGCCAATGACCGCGCGGTTTAAGGCGCCATGTCACGGATTGCGCGGCCCCTCCCGCTGGCGGTTTGAGTCCTCCTTCGGGCATGGGTGTATGTGTTGTTCGTAGCATAAGATAGTTTAAGTTATTTTAAGTAGTGTGTAAGTCTAGGGATCGATGACGTCAGCAGTTTGGTCCCTTAGGAATTCACACACATTTGAACATATGAACATAGTTGTATCATATCCCCGATGTTATTCAGCCTGTCTCGATACTGAGTAAGCAGTAAAGGAAACAAAAAAAAAATTGGAGTAAGAATTAAAATCCACGGAGTAGAAGTAAAAAGTTTGAGGTTTGCCGATGAGATTCTAATTCTGTCAGAGACAGCAAAGGACTTGGAAGAGCAGTTGAAGGGGATGGATAGTGTCTTAAAAGGAGGATATAAGATGAATCTCAACAAGAGCAAAACGAGGATATTGGAAAGTAGTCGAATTAAATAGGGTGATGCTGAGGAAATTAGATTAGGAAATGAGACAAAGTAGTAGATGAGTTTTGCTATTTGGGAGCAAAATAACTTATGATGGTCGAAGCAGAGAGGATATAAAATTGGCTATGGCGAGGTAAACGTTGCTAGAGAAGAGAAACTTGTTAACATCGAGTATAGATTTAAGTGTCAGGAAGTCCTTTCTGAAAGTATTTATGTGGAGTGTAGCCATGTATGGAAGTGAGACATGGACGATAAATAATGTAGACAAGAAGAGAATAGAAGCTATCGAAATGTGGTGAATGAATGCTGAAGATTAGATGAGTAGATCACGTAAGTAATGAGGGGGTACTGAACAGAATTGGGGAGAAGAGGAATTTGTGGCACAACTTGACTAGAAGAAGGAACCGATTAATAGGACACTTTCTGCGGCATCAGACGCTCACCAATTTAGTATTGGAGGTAAGCGTGGAGGGTAAAAATCGTAGAGGGAGACCAAGAGATGAATACAGTAAGCAGATTCAGAAGGATGTAGGCTGCAGTAGGTACTGGTAGATGAAGAAGCTTGCACAGGATAGAGTAGCGTGGAGAGCTGCATCAAACCAGTCTCTGGACTTAATACCATATTCAAATGCCGGAGAGCCCTGACAATTGTGACGATTTAGGGGGAAAATCAGCTCAAAATTTGGAATGAAGTTTGTGTTGGAGAGAGCATTGGACATGGGTAGTCCGTGTAGCATTGCTAGCTAGCGTGCTCGTGCTGCAGTGGTGTAATGGTTAGCACTCCTGCTTACTAACCACGAAGCCCGGGGTTCAAGTTCTGGCCGTGGCACATATTTTAAATTAATTTTTTCAGCTTCTACCATTATCGTAGCATAAAGATGAGACTTAAATGTCTCGAGGCAATTTAATTATAAGAATTTTACAAAATCTATCAATGCATTAAAACTCAAAACTTTTATTTACGAGGTGCATTCAAGTTCTAAGGCCTCCGATTTTTTTTCTAATTAACTACTCACCCGAAATCGATGAAACTGGCGTTACTTCTCGACGTAATCGCCCTGCAGACGTACACATTTTTCACAACGCTGACGCCATGATACCATGGCAGCGGCGAAGGCTTCTTTAGGAGTCTATTTTGACCACTGGAAAATCGCTGAGTCAATAGCAGCACGGCTGGTGAATGTGCGGCCACGGAGAGTGTCTTTCATTGTTGGAAAAAGCCAAAAGTCACTAGGAGCCAGGTCAGGTTAGTAGGGAGCATGAGGAATCACTTCAGAGTTGTTATCACGAAGAAACTGTTGCGTAACGTTAGCTCGATGTGCGGTTGCATTGTCTCGGTGAAACAGCACACGCGCAGCCCTTCCCGGACGTTTTTGTTGCAGTGCAGGAAGGAATTTGTTCTTCAAAACATTTTCGTAGGATGCACCTGTTACCGTAGTGCCCTTTGGAGCGCAATGGGTAAGGATTACGCCCTCGCTGTCCCAGAACATGGACACCATCATCTTTTCAGCACTGACGGTTACCCGAAATTTTTTTGGTGGCGGTGAATCTGTGTGCTTCCATTGAGCTGACTGGCGCTTTGTTTCTGGATTGAAAAATGGCATCCACGTCTCATCCATTGTCACAACTGACGAAAAGAAAGTCCCATTCGTGCTGTCGTTGCGCGTCAACATTGCTTGGCAACATGCCACACGGGCAGCCGTGTGGTCGTCCGTCAACATTCGTGGCACCCAGCTGGATGACACTTTTCGCATTTTCAGGTCGTCGTGCAGGATTGTGTGCACAGAACCCACAGAAATGCCAACTCTGGAGGCGATCTGTTCAACAGTCATTCGGCGATCCCCCAAAACAATTCTCTCCACTTTCTCGATCGTGTCGTCAGACCGGCTTGTGCGAGCCCGAGGTTGTTTTGGTTTCTTGTCACACGATGTTCTGCCTTCATTAAACTGTCGCACCCACGAACGCACTTTCGACACATCCATAACTCCGTCACCACATGTCTCCTTCAACTGTCGATGAATTTCAATTGGTTTCACACCACGCAAATTCAGAAAACGAATGATTGCACGCTGTTCAAGTAAGGAAAACGTCGCCATTTTAAGTATTTAGAACCTCATTCTCGCCGCTGGCGGTAAAGTTCCATCTGCCGTACGGTGCTGCCATCTCTGGAACGTATTGACAATGAACGCGGCCTCATTTTAAAACAATGCACATGTTTCTACACTCCTGGAAATGGAAAAAAGAACACATTGACACCGGTGTGTCAGACCCACCATACTTGCTCCGGACACTGCGAGAGGGCTGTACAAGCAATGATCACACGCACGGCACAGCGGACACACCAGGAACCGCGGTGTTGGCCGTCCAATGGCGCTAGCTGCGCAGCATTTGTGCACCGCCGCCGTCAGTGTCAGCCAGTTTGCCGTGGCATACGGAGCTCCATCGCAGTCTTTAACACTGGTAGCATGCCGCGACAGCGTGGACGTGAACCGTATGTGCAGTTGACGGACTTTGAGCGAGGGCGTATAGTGGGCATGCGGGAGGCCGGGTGGACGTACCGCCGAATTGCTCAACACGTGGGGCGTGAGGTCTCCACAGTACATCGATGTTGTCGCCAGTGGTCGGCGGAAGGTGCACGTGCCCGTCGACCAGGGACCGGACCGCAGCGACGCACGGATGCACGCCAAGACCGTAGGATCCTACGCAGTGCCGTAGGGGACCGCACCGCCACTTCCCAGCAAATTAGGGACACTGTTGCTCCTGGGGTATCGGCGAGGACCATTCGCAACCGTCTCCATGAAGCTGGGCTACGGTCCCGCACACCGTTAGGCCGTCTTCCGCTCACGCCCCAACATCGTGCAGCCCGCCTCCAGTGGTGTCGCGACAGGCGTGAATGGAGGGACGAATGGAGACGTGTCGTCTTCAGCGATGAGAGTCGCTTCTGCCTTGGTGCCAATGATGGTCGTATGCGTGTTTGGCGCCGTGCAGGTGAGCGCCACAATCAGGACTGCATACGACCGAGGCACACAGGGCCAACACCCGGCATCATGGTGTGGGGAGCGATCTCCTACACTGGCCGTACACCACTGGTGATCGTCGAGGGGACGCTGAATAGTGCACGGTACATCCAAACCGTCATCGAACCCATCGTTCTACCATTCCTAGACCGGCAAGGGAACTTGCTGTTCCAACAGGACAATGCACGTCCGCATGTATCCCGTGCCACCCAAAGTTCTCTAGAAGGTGTACGTCAACTACCCTGGCCAGCAAGGTCTCCGGATCTGTCCCTCATTGAGCATGTTTGGGACTGGATGAAGCGTCGTCTCACGCGGTCTGCACGTCCAGCACGAACGCTGGTCCAACTGAGGCGCCAGGTGGAAATGGCATGGCAAGCCGTTCCACAGGACTACATCCAGCATCTCTACGATCGTCTCCATGGGAGAATAGCAGCCTGCATTGCTGCGAAAGGTGGATATACACTGTACTAGTGCCGACATTGTGCATGCTCTGTTGCCTGTGTCTATGTGCCTGTGGTTCTGTCAGTGTGATCATATGATGTATCTGACCCCAGGAATGTGTCAATAAAGTTTCCCCTTCCTGGGACAATGAATTCACGGTGTTCTTATTTCAATTTCGAGGAGTGTATCTCTTTCCAGTCCGGAGAAAAAAAATCGGAGGCCTTAGAACTTGAATGCACCTCGTATAGCCATAGGTCCTGATCCCTCTAAGAAAATAGCAGATAGGAACGTTTTCTTTCAGTGAGCACAAAAAGTAATTTTGACTTGCAGGCAGGAAAATATGATAAACATGTTCTGCATCGCTTTCTGGCTGGACGCAAGAATAGTTTTCAGGCTCTTGCGAAGGCAGGTGGAAAGCACGCTCAGACAGTTACATAACGAAAAAACCCCAGATATATGTATGCCTTGCAACGGGCTGTTCAGAAGAGATCTCCACCACCCCCTCGTACTCTTACGAATTTATGGACAGCCCTGCAGGAGTCAAGGTGTCAGTTCCCTCCAGCACTAAGGTCCATTGACAGTGACCGGGCCAAATACCTCAAGAAAGAAGCGTCAAACGAAAAAACTACAAAGGACAAATCTTGTCTAGCTTGAAGGGCGAAACCAGATGGCGCTATGGTTGGCCCGCTAGATGGCGCTACTATAGGTCAAACGGATATCAACTGCGTTTGTTTAAAATAGGATCCCCCATTTTTATTACATATTCGTGTAGTAAGTAAAGAAATATGAATGTTTTAGTTTCACCACTTTTTTCGCTTCGTGATAGATGGCGCTGTAATAGTCACAACACATGGCTCCCAATTTTAGACGAACAGCTAGTACCAGGTAGGTTTTTTAAATTAAAATACAGAACGTAGGTACGTTTGAACATTTTATTTCGGTTGTGCCTTTGTGAACTTATCATTTCTGAGAACGCATGCTCTTACAGCGGGATTACGTGTAAATACCACATAAATGCAATAAGTGCTCAAAATGATGTCCGTCAACCTCAGTGCATTTGGCAATACGTGTAACGACATTCCTCTCAACAGCGAGTAGTTCGCCTTCCGTAATGTTCGCACATGCATTGACAATGCGCTGACGCATATTGTGAGGCGTTGTCTGTGGATCACGATAGCAAATATCCTTCAACTTTCCCCACAGAAAGAAATCCGGGGACGTCAGATCCGGTGCACGTGCTTCGACGACCAATCCACCTGTCATGAAATATGCTATTCAACACCGCTTCAACCGCACGCGAGCTATGTGCCGGACATCCATTATGTTGGAAGTACATCGCCATTCTGTCACGCATTGAAACATCTGGTAGTAACATCGGTAGAGCATTATGTAGGAAGTCAGCATACATTGCTCCATTTAGATTGCCATCGATAAAATGGGGGCCAATTATCCTTCCTCCCATAAAGCCGCACCATACATTAACACGCCAAGGTCGCTGATGTTCCACTTGTCGCAGCCATTGTGGATTTTCCGTTGCCCAGTTGTGCTAATTATGCCGGTTTACGTTACCGCTGTTGGTAAATGACGCTTCGTCGGTAAATAGAACGCGTGCAAAAAATCTGTCATCGTCCGGTAATTTCTCTTGTGCACAGCGGCAGAACTGTACACGACGTTCAAAGTCGTCGCCATGCAATTCGTCATGCTTAGAAATACGGTACGGGTCCAATCGATGTTGATGTAGCGTTCTCAACACCGACGTTTTTGAGATTCCCGATTCTCGCGCAGTTTGTCTGCTACTGATGTGCGGATTAGCAGCGACAGCAGCTAAAACACGCTCTTGGGCATCATCATTTGTTACAGGTCGTGGGTGACGTTTCACATGTAGCTGAACACTACGTGTTTCGTTAAATGACGTAACTATCCGGAGAACGGTCCGGACACTTGGATGATGTCGTCCAGGATACCGAGCAGCATACATAGCACACGCCCGGTGGGCATTTTGATCACAATAGCCATACATCATCACGATATAGACCTTTTCCGCAATTGGTAAACGGTCCATTTTAACACGGGTAATGTATCACGAAGCAAATACCGTCCGCACTGGCGGGATATTACGTGATACCACGTACATATACGTTTGTGGCTATTACAGCGCCATCTATCACAAAGCGAAATAGTGGTCCGACTAAAACATTCATATTCCTTTACGTACTACACGAATATGTAAAAAAAAGGGGGATTCCTATTTAAAAAACGCAGTTGATATCCGTTTGACCTATGGCAGCACCATCTAGCGGGCCAACCATAGCGCCATCTGGTTTCCCCCTTCAAGCTAGACGAGTTTCGTTCTTTGTAGTTTTTTCGTTTGACGCTTATTTCGTGAGATATTTGGCCTAGTCAGTATCAATGGACCACAAATGATTGAAGCGATTTAACAGCTCTAGAATAACTTTATTATTTGAGATATTTTCACAATGCTTTGCACACACATACAAAAACTCAGTTTTTTTAGGGATTCACAAATGTTCGATATGTGCCCCTTTAGTGACTCGGCAGACATCAAGCCGACAATCAAGTTCTCTCCCACACTCGGCGCAGCATGTCCCCATCAATGAGTTCGAAAGCATCGTTGATGCGAGCTCGCAGTTCTGGCACGTTTCTTGGTAGAGGAGGTTTAAACACTGAATCTTTCACATAACCCCACAGAAAGAAATCACATGGGGTTAAGTCGGGAGAGCGTGGAGGCCATGACATGAATTGCTGATCGTGATCTCCACCACGACCGATCCATCGGTTTTCCAATCTCCTGTTTAAGAAATGCTGAACATCGTGATGGAAGTGCGGTTGAGGACCATCCTGTTGAAAGATGAAGTCGGCGCTGTCGGTCTCCAGTTGTGGCATGAGCCAATTTTCCTGCATGTCCAGATAAACGTGTCCTCTAACGTTATTTTCGCAGAAGAAAAACGGGCCGTAAACTTTAAACCGTGAGATTGCACAAAACACTTTAACTTTTGGTGAATTGCGAATTTGCTGCACGAATGCGTGGGGATTCTCTACCGCCCCGATTCGCACATTGTGTCTGTTCACTTCACCATTAAGAAAAAATGTTGCTTCATCACTGAAAACAAGTTTCGCACTGAACGCATCCTCTTCCATGAGCTGTTGCAACCGCGCCGAAAATTCAAAGCGTTTGACTTTGTCATCGGGTGTCAGGGCTTGTAGCAATTGTAAACGGTAAGGCTTCTGCTTTAGCCTTTTCCGTAAGATTTTCCAAACCGTCGGCTGTGGTACGTTTAGCTCCCTGCTTGCTTTATTCGTCGACTTCCGCGGGCTACGCGTGAAACTTGCCCGCACGCGTTCAACCGTTTCTTCGCTCACTGCAGGCCGACCCGTTGATTTCCCCTTACAGAGGCATCCAGAAGCTTTAAACTGCGCATACCGTCGCCGAATGGAGTTAGCAGTTGTTGGATCTTTGTTGAACTTCGTCCTGAAGTGTCGTTGCACTGTTATGACTGACTGATGTGAGTGCATTTCAAGCACGACATACGCTTTCTCGGCTCCTGTCGCCATTTTGTCTCACTGCGCTCTCGAGCGCTTCGGCGGCAGAAACCTGAAGTGCGGCTTCAGCCGAACGAAACTTTATGAGTTTTTCTACGTATCTGTAGTGTGTCGTGACCATATGTCAATGAATGGAGCTACAGTGAATTTATGAAATCACTTCAATCATTTGTAATAGCCCTATATATATAAGTAGGCTGTTTAGGTTTTCTTATTGGTAACGCCACGTAGCGCTCTGTATGAAAATCACTGGCTGTGCTGTGTGCAGTCTGTGGCTGGTTTGCATTGTTGTTGGCTATTTTAGTGATTTTAGTGTTGGGCAGTTGGCTGTTAACAGCGCGTAGCGTTGCGCAGTTGGAGGTGAACCGCCAGCAGTGGTGGATGCGGAGAGAGAGATGGCGGAGTTTTGAAATTTGTAAGACTGGATGTCATGAACTGCTAAGTATATGGCAGGGTCGCCATATGAAACGTCCCCTTAGAAAAATTATACATGACTGCTTAAACTGACACACAATATTTTTGGCGCAACGCAATTTGACTTTCACAAATCCCAACAAAAGAATGGGCCCTGACTAACATTAACCTATACCATTCACAAATCACTTACCTCACAAAAATCTTCGTTACTCGAACTACTGCAATACAGCGAGCCCCACTATTGCCAGCTAAATAAAAGATTCAAACTACTGAAGGCACTAACTACTGATAGGCATAGTTAGGAAATGAAATACTTTGATAGAGAACAAACAATGTATTTACCCTAATAGTGTTGAAAAATCATAATATACATAGCAGTTCATGACATCCGGTCTTACAAATTTCAAAACTCCGCCATTTCTCTCCCCACATCCACCACTTCGGGCGGCTCACCTTCAACTGCGCAACGCTGCGCGCTGTTAACAGCCAACTGCCCAACACTACAATAGCCAACAACAATGCAAACCAGCCACAGACTGCACACAGCACAGCCAGTGATTTTCATACAGAGCGCTACGTGGTGTTACCAATAAGAAAAGCTAAACAGCCTACTTACAATATATATATATATATATATATATATATATATATATATATATATATATATATATATATATATATCGTCCACACGGTGAGACAGATAGCGGCCAGATGGAGTGCGAAGCACCCTCCACCACGCGCCGCACAGCGCGACACAGCGCGCCAGCGCGGCCCTAGCCCTGGGGTCGGCAGCCTCTGTGCAGATAAGACCGCAGCACCGCTTCCTGTCCTGGCGAGATAAGCGCTCCGCCTCTGCTGCCTGGAGCTGTAAGGCCTCACCCACTGCCCGCCGCGTTAGCCCGAACCTAGGTACGGCCCAAGAGGTGTGCGGACATTTGCCACGCCGGACATTTGCCACGATTTTACCTGCTCCTAAGGGTTGGGTCCCTTGTCTCCCCCTCCTCCTCCTCATCGCTGTAGCACAGTAAAGGTACTTACCGAGCCTTTCCACTGGTTTACTTAGCATAGGACCAGAATCTCTTTGGATTTTCCGCCACATTTCTAGAGAGACTTTCGTTGTGGAAACTATTAAACGCATCTCGCATTGAAATCCGCACCAAATTTCGAGCCTCGGTAAAACTTTGTCAGTCTTGGAGATTTTGCGTTCGTCTAAATTATACTTGCCTTTTTCGGTGCTCCTGCAGCAGCTTTCTGTCGTATTTTGTGTACCGTGGGGGATCAGTTCCGTCTCTTATTAATTTATTTGGTATGAATCTCTCTAGTGCTGCTGATACTATTTCTTTGAACGTAAGCCACATATGGTCTTCACTTACATAGTTTGGAAGCATTGGAGACTGTCTCTTATAAAGACGTCAAGCGAATTTTTAGCTGCTTTTATAAATAGATATATTTCGCGTTTAGTTTTGGTGAATTTCTTTGTTACGGAATTGAGCCTCGCTCGACTGTGTGTTCACTAATCCCTGTATCCGTCGTGATGCTCAGGGTATTTGTGGCTAAGAGGTCAAGTGTCTTTTCGTAACCATTTACAATTTGAGTGGCCTCGTGAACTAATTGTTCAAAATAATTAAAAAAAAGGATTTAGAGCAATTACGGAAGCTGTTTTCTGTATACAATAAGGTCTGAAAATGTATTTTTGTCACCATACGGAAGGTAGATTGATGTCACTACCAACTGTAATTTTATGAGTAGGCTACCTGCTTCTGATGGGACTCAAGTTTTCTTTAAACTGTTCAGAAATTGTTTCATCTGAGACCGGGGGTCGGTAAAAGGAGCCAGTTATAAATTTATTCCGGTTATCGAATATAACCTCTTCCCATACTGTCGCAGGAACTATTTGCTTCAATGTGGCTTGTGAGTCGAACACACATTACAGTATTTTTCCTTTGTTTCTGTTGTAGTGCAGATCATTACAGCTACGGCTTCTCCCACCAGAGCCTAGGATGCTTTCTCTGTGACCCTGTAAATACCAGAGCTAAACAATCTAGAACAACAACGTACGTTACAAGCGTAGGATTCTGTATTACTTCATTTCCTTATTTCTAACATTTTAAAATTGTACGTCGGCTTTAGATAACATGTCTATCATAGATGTTCTTTATTCAGTGAACGTATTTGCACTCATGTTTTGAACATTGTCCCGCTACACTTTATTAACTAATGTTTCGCCGCAAGGGATATCGCATTTTAGAGAGTAAATTAATATGGAGTATGTCGTTGTCCTTTTCAAACATTGACATACCCATTTCTTCTTTCCTTATTGTCTTTTGGGCATGCAATTGTAGTGATTAAAGTAGGCACAAATGAAGTGGTAAAAAGGCAATGATTAGCGTACATTCGCATTCTCTTTACATCGTTCCTTTCTTGTTGCTCCCATGGCGATGGACCGTTTCAGTCGCGATCAGTAAGCGTGAAAGGAAGCTACCGTACAGGCAGAGGGATCTATATTTATACTGATCAGAACTAATTACATACTGACATAATAGTCGGTATTGCTTTCGGTTCCCAGAAGTTATAAATATTTTGGTTTCGGAAAAGAAGCTTCTAACAACCCTACCACAACAAAGGTAAAAAATTAATTATGATTTGTAGTGTTGCTCACGCTGCTAAATATTGTAATTTCTGGCAACAACAAAGCTGTATTATGTGGCAGGTGTCAGTAGAGCACAGTTAATAAAGTCATTTCTTGAAATAATGGATAAACTAGGCACTCATCTTTTCGTGTTTCGCACTCATGGCTCAATCGTCGAAAATGTAGGAGGTGATGATTCCAAGCTCGGATGCAAAGAGGCCTAGGTTTTATTCTGCTACATTCAAAAGTTTTATAGATGTGGTTCACAAACGATTCTTGAAGATTAAACTTTTGCAAGTTAGCACAATGGTGATGTAAAAAAGTAATCAGCACTCCGAATTTAAGTTACATTTCTTTTTTATTACTTTTGTTGCAATATCACGTAACTCACAAATCATCACTTCACAATATAAAACATACTTGAAAATATCTTCCTCAGTGTTAAAGTTCACATTTTATAAACTGACTACAATTTGCGTCTTTTCAACATGACGACCAAGACTTGACTCTCTAATTAACGCTTACGCGCCCAAAAATCAGAGTTACAAGTACGTCAAAGATCATACTGACAAAAGAAAGAATTCACATAAGAATAATATCATTGCAATATATAAACATATCGATATATCAAAGTACCTCTACATTAATGAAATCAAATCTGAATGTTGTCTCAGAAAAATGTTAACTACTTTACAGAAACACAGTAGAATATTGCTGGTATCGAGAGGCTGAGGTGAGGTGCCGCAATGGTTACGTATTTCAAGTACCATTACAAGCTCTGTGTTTCGCCTAGATGTCGAAGAAGGAGGTCCCTTGCGTACTGGTTGTATCGAGTAAGATGTGGAGACGACGGTTTGAAAGCGGACAGAAGAAGTACGAGGAAGGGCGTCCCTTACCTGAGGGGTCGCTACGTGGCGAAGGGGCAAGCGTGGCAAATGTCCGGCGAGGCAAATGTCCGGCATTCGCCCAATTGCCGGGCTTCCTTGCAACCAGCACACTAGCGGCAGCCGTTCTGTATGTTCCGGATTTGCAGAAACTGCTGCAGGCGTTTTGGCGAACTTCTGTAGTCAGAACACAGTGAGGACCCCCGCTTGTGCGATCGTAACTTCTGCACCTGTGTTAACTGCGCAATGCAGACAACCCGACGGCGGCCGGGCCATTATACTGACAAGGGAACCTCCCTATCGCACCCCCCTCAGATTTAGTTATAAGTTGGCACAGTGGATAGGTTTTGAAAAACTGAACACAGATCAATCGAGAAAACAGGAAGAAGTTGTGTGGAACTATGAAAAAAATAAGTAAAATACACAAACTGAATAGTCCATGCGAAGATAGGCAACATCAAGGATGTTGGGAGTTGAGGAGCGCTGTGGTCCCGTGGTTAGCGTGAGCAGCTACGGAACGAGAGGTCGTTGGTTCAAGTTTTCCATCGCGTGAAAATTTTAATTTTTTATTTTCAGTGTATGTGTCAAACTCTTATGTTTCCATCACTTTTTTGGGAGTGATTATCACATCCACTAGAAAACCTAAATCGGGCAAGGTAGAAGAATCTTTTTACCCATTCGCCAAGTGTACAAGTTAGGTGGGTCGACAACATATTCCTGTCATGTGACGCACATGCCGTCACCAGTGTCGTATAGAATATATCAGACGTCTTTTCCTGTGGAGGAATCGGTTGACCTATGGCCTTGCGATCAAATGTTTTCGGTTCCTATTGGAGAGACACGTCCTTTCGTCTACTAATCGCACGGTTTTGCGGTGCGGTCGCAAAACACAGACACTAAACTTATTACAGTGATCAGAGACGTCAATGAACGAATGGACAGATCATAACTTTGCCAAAATAAATAAAAACTCTTCGCTGGAGGGGAGACTTGAACCAAGGACCTCTCGTTCCCCAGTTGCTCAAGCTAACCACGGGCCACGGCGCTCCTGAGCTATCCTTGATGTTGCCTATCTTACGCATGGACTACTCAGTTTGTATACTTTGCTTATTTTTTACATAGTTCCACACAACTTCTTCCTGTTTTCTCGATTGATCTGTGTTCAGTTTTTCAAGGCCTACGCATTGTGCCAACTTATAACTAAATCTGAGGGGGGTGCGATGGGGAGGTTCCCTTGTGAGAATGTTGTTACTCTGGTTGTTGTTCTTGTTGTCGTCTTCAGTCGGAGACTGGTCTGATACAGCTCTCCACGCTACTGTATCCTGCGTACCAGGTGTAGAAGTATGAAACCAGAATTTGGCTGCAATAATTACACATGTGTGGTTTGAAACTGATAATCCGTATTTCATTCGGAACAATCTCCATAGCTACTTACAAATTTCTCCTACCTCTCTGGCAGGCTATGACTGCCACACCAAAAGAACGGTTCTCCTTTCGAAGCGAACCATCAGCGAGCCACTTCCATACATTTTCGTACGAACTGAAGCGTTGTTCAGCGACAGCCCGTCCCAGTGGTGCAAATAGATGATAATCGGACGGAGCCAAGTCTGGAGAATAAGACGCATGCCCTAGTACACTACTGACCATTAAAACTGCTACACCACGAAGATGACTTGCTACAGACGCGAAATTTAACCGACAGAAAGAAGATGCTGTCATATGCAAATGGTTAGATTTCAGAGCATTCACACAAGGTCGGCGCCGGTGGCGACACCTACAACGTGCTGATATGAGGAAAGTTTCCAACCGATTTCTCATACACAAACAGTAGTTAACCGGCGTTGCCTGGTGAAACGTTGTTGTGATGCCTCGTGTAAGGAGGAGAAATGCGTACCATCACGTTTATGACCTTCATAAAGGTCGGATTGCAGACTATCGCGATTTCGGTATATCGTATCGTGACATTGCTGCCCTCGTTGGTCGAGATCCAATGACTGTTAGCAGAATATGGAATCGGTGGGTTCAGGAGGGTAATACGGAACGCCGCGCTGGAACCCACGGGCCTCGTATCTCTAGCAGTCGAGATGACAGGCATCTTATCCGCACGGCTGTAACGGTTCGTGCAGCCACGTCTCGATCCCTGAGTCAATAGATGGGGACGTTTGCGAGACAACAACCATCTGCACGAACAGTTCGACGACGTTTGCAGCAGCACGGACTGTCAGCTCGGAGACCATGGTTACGGTTAGCCTTGACGCTGCATCACAGACAGGAGCGCCTTCGATGGTGTTCTCAACGACGAATCTGGGTACACCAATGGCAAAACGTCATTTTTTCGGATCAATCCAGGTTCTGTATACAGCATCTTAATGGTCGCATCCGTGTTTGGCGACATCGCGGTGAACGCACATTGGAAGCGTGTATTCGTCATCGCCATACTGGCGTATCACTTGCCTTTTGATGGTATGGGGTGCCATTGGTTACACGTCTCGGTCACCTTCTGTTCGCATTGACAGCACTTTGAACAGTGTGTTACGACCCGTGGCTCTACCCTTCATTCCATCCCTGTGAAACCCTACATTTCAGCAGGATAATGCACGACCGCATGTTGCAGGTCCTGTACGGGCCTTTCTGGATACAGAAAATGTTCGACTGCTGTCCTGGTCAGCACATTCTCCAGATCTCTCACCAATTGAAAGCGTCTGGTCAATGGTGGCAGAGCAACTGGCTCGTCACAATACGCCAGTCATTAGTCTTGATGTACTGTGGTATCGTGTTGAAGCTGCATGGGCAGCTGTACCTGTACACGCCATCCAAGCTGTGTTTGACTCAATGCCCAGGCGTATTAAGGCCGTTATTACGGCCAGAGGTGGTTGTTCTGGGTACTGATTTCTCAGGTTCTATACACCCAAATTACGTGAAAATGTAATCACATGTCAGTTCTAGTATAATATATTTGTCCAATGAATACCCGTCTATCATCTGCATTTCTTCTTGGTGTAGCAATTTTAATGATCAGTAGTGTATTTCCCAACTGAATGTCTCGATCGTTTCCCTGACCCGTTTTGCTGTGTGTGACGGGGTGTTATGATGGAGCAATATGACTTTGTGTTGCCTGTCTCCATAGTACTGCCGTGTTTCACGTAATGCTCCATTTAAATCGATCATTTGATGTTGGCAGCGGTCAGTATTAACTGTTTCACTAGGTTTTAACAAGGTCATAATATATGACACCCTTCTGGGCCCACCGAACACAGAGCAGTGTCTTCAAAGCGGTTTGGTCTTGCAGTTGATGTCGATCGTTCGCCTGTATTCACCCATGATTTACGACGTTTAGGATTCTCAAAATATATCAGTTTTTCGTCACCTGTCACTAGTCGATGGAGAAACAACTTTCTTTTGTAACTGGCGAGTAACATTTCACATGCGGTCTTTGAAATTGCTTGGTGTCTTTCATTCAGTTCATGCGGAACCCGTTTTCCCACTTGCTGCACCTTTCGCACAGATTTCATCCGAAGAGAAACGGCTTACTGCGTCACATTCAATTGCTCCGCGAGTTCCTGTTGAATTTTCGAATCATCTCCCTCCAGTAAGGCCTGCAATTCCTTGTCTTAGAACTTTTCGGTGGCTTCCCGCGCTCGTCGTTTCTCACGTCAAAATCACCACTTTTTAATTTTTTGAACGACTGGAAACACTGTGTTTCCCAAGAGCATATTCGCCGAAAGCTTTGACAACAATTCGACGCGATTCGGCAGCAGTTTCCTTCAACAGAAAACCAATTCTGCCCGCAAATCGTCGTTCGTAGGCACAAAACTCGACATGTTCAGGGGTTTGAAACGGGTGCCGATGTAAGGAACTCTGGTTACTGTGTGTTGGCATTCGTCGTCAGACGTTACAGGAAGGAGATGGCGCTGCAGACGCGGCCTCACGGGCGCTATACCATGGAGGTAAGAATAAGGGGAGATGGCGCTACGTATCCCAGCCGTACTACGTTTTGAAGCCATGGGGGCGTGGCTCGCTGCCATGACACTCTGACCAAAACATTGCCAGTGTGCTATAGCGCTGCGTGTATTACAGTCGCTAATTGCACCATATACGCATGTAATCGTCATCAGATTGGTTGTTTCAAAGTTTTTGTTTAAAATAAAATCTCGTAAAGGCGAAATTCCGCGTTTCTTCTGATTAAAAATAGTTTTTAATGTAATATTACGAAAAGCTAGTCTTCAGTGTAAACGATACAATTTTGTTAATTCAGTAATAAACGTGTATCACAAACTAAATAATAGAAACTGAAAACTAAGTTAGCTATACCCTCCCTCCAAAGCCCCATAAATACATCTTGTTTGTAATACGTACTGGGACATTTCAGTTACGTTACACTACTGGGAAACACTGTTCATTACCACCAATATTTACTGAAATACTGTACATAGAATGGCAAATCTACACAGTGTCCTGTTTAGGCCTATACTTTACGCCAGTTAATGTAGTGTTAGCTTTTAATTTGGTACATGATGAAGACAAAGTGAGTTACTCAACACTTGGATTATCGACGATACGTACGTATTATACTGAAACGTGAACTTGAAAACTAAGAATTTAATTCTTTGAATTAACATACCTTTTGCAAATGTTTTGGGTATGTAGGGAAAACTGATGGTACAGCATTTTCTCGTAGCCTTACTGTTGAAAGGGAAGTTCGGTCTAGTCCTCTTCTCGGAAATGCTGAGAACATACAGAGCTGCATTTAGACGCACGCCAATTCTTCCTCCTCACGGCATTCTCCCACAGAGCTTTCCGACTTTCATTTTTAGGAAATCTAAAATCATACAGGAGAAAAACACGCTACAGTATTAGTACCGATGTAGCACACGTTCGTTCACAATGAAGTTGTAAAATCACACTTAACGAGACAACTTACACGTGAAATGTTATTCCCTTCGATTTCGCATCACAATCAGAACGATTCGTACATCCCAACACCACACAAGTCACCACAATAGCGCAAAATCCTTCCAAAAGCGAGCGACAAGCCTATGCACACAAGCTTACAGCAGCAATGTTTTGGTCGGATTGAGATGGCTACCCTCGGCTTCACATAGCTTCACAGCTGTGACGTCACGGCGTCTTCCTCTATTCTTTCCTCCATGCCCTATACTGACGGCTAGCACCATCTGTAGGGAAATTCTGGTTCCATACCTTTACACCTGGTAAAGCCGGCGGTACACGGGGCTATTTAGCCAACGTTGACGTGGCGCCCTAAGAGTTTCGTGACGCTGAAAGAGAACTGTCCTATTTGGAATGTCGATTTTCAAGAAGTTTTTGCCGTAAAAGTGGATGAAATTGGGAATTCGATAAACCTACTCAGCCTCTGTAGTATCGATATCACCATATTCTTTGTAAGTCTGTCCCTGAGGCCACAGATGTTGGTCAGAGACGTTACACTTGTTTTGAAGAGAATAGCAAGCAGTGTGTGTTGGGCAGTCTGGCTATGTACTCGGTCTAAAAAGGATTGTCGCCGGCCTGCCGTGTAGTGGAGGCAGCAGTATTTAAAAAGGATTTTGCAATAATATCTTTTGATTAAAAATTGCCGGTGAGTGGGATTGTATTAACGGAGCAGT
Organism: Schistocerca serialis cubense; assembly: GCF_023864345.2. Lineage (NCBI taxonomy): Eukaryota > Metazoa > Arthropoda > Insecta > Orthoptera > Acrididae > Schistocerca > Schistocerca serialis. The sequence goes on from NC_064648.1 coordinate 145,916,185, forward strand.
TACACTGAAGAGCCAAAGAAACTGGTACACCTGCCTAATATCATATACGGCCCCGCGAGCACGCAGAGGGGCAGCAACACGACGTGGCATGGACTCGACTAATGTCTGAAGTAGTGTTGGAGGGAAACTGACACCATGAATCCTGCAGGACTGTCCATAAATGTTGCCTGGTCGGACAGTCTCATTTCGAATAGTATCGAGTGGATGGACGTGTACACGTATAGAGAGGACCTCATGAATCTATGGACCCTGCATGTCAGCAGTGGACTGTTCGAGGTGTGGAGGCTCTGTAATGGTGTGGACCATGTGCAGTTGGAATGATATGGGATCCCTGATACGTCTAGTTGTGGCTCTGACAGGTGACACGTACGTAAGCGTCCTGTCTGATCAACGTCATCCATTCATGTCCATTGTGCATTCCGACGGACTTGGGCGATTCCAGCAGGACAGTGCGATACCCCACACGCCCAGAATTGCCACATAGTGGCTCCAGGAACACTCTTCTGAGTTTAAACACTTACGCTGGCCATCAAAATCCCCAGACATGAACATTATTGAGCGTATCTGGGATTCCTTGCAACGTGCTATTCAAACAGATCTCCACCCCCTGGTACTCTTACGGATTTATGGACAGCCCTGCAGGATTTATGGTGTCCCCTCCAGCACTAATTCAGGCGTTAGTAACCCCTTGTAGCAGTAGCAACTGAACTAACAACTTCGCCAGACACTTGTCTTATGCAGGCGTTGCCGACCGCAGCGCCATGTTCTGCCTGTTTATATATCTCTGTATTTGAATACGCATGCCTTTAACTTCTGAGGTCATCAGTCCCCTAGAACTTAGAACTACTTAACCTAAGGACATCACACATATCCATGCCCGAGGCAGGATTCGAACTTGCGACCGTTGCGGTCGCGCGGTTCCAGACTGTAGCGCCGAGAACCGCTCGGCCACCCCGGCCGGCCCTTATATTTGAAACAAACGTCAAAACGTCAAAGCAAGTAATTGCACACAGGACCCGGGCGGTCTAAGGTGCCTCCCCTCCTTGCCACGGTTTGTCGAATCCTCCCCCCCCCCCCCCCCCCCCCCCCCGTCTGAGGTTCGAGTCCTCCCTCGAGTGCGTGTGGGTGTTGTCCTTACCGTAAGTTAGTTTAAGTAGTGTGTAAGTCTAGGGACCGATGACCTCAGCAGTTTGGTCTCATAGGAACTTCCACAAATTTCCAATTGCACTCACGAAAGTTATTAAGAAATATTTTGCTAACTTGTCTAGGCGTGTGAAATTAATGAGATTGTTACCATGCAGTGGAGTGTGCGCTGATATGAAACTTCCTGGCAGATTAAAACTGTGTGCCGGACCGAGACTCGAACTCGGGACCTTTGCCTTTCGCGGGCAAGTGCTCTACCAACTGAGCTACCCAAGCACGACTCACGCCCCGTCCTCACATCTTTACTTCTACCAGTACCTCGTCTCCTACCTTCCAAACTTGCCCGCGAAAGGCAAAGGAAAGGCAAAGGTCCCGAGTTCGAGGCTCAGTCTGGCACACAGTTTTAATCTGCCAGGAAGTTTCAAAATTTGTGTTGTTGTCATGGCTTAATGAAGCATAGTTTAACTCGGAGTCATCAGTCGTTTAGTTCAGTTCCTCATTTTCATTTTCTGTTATGATTATTTGTATATTCGCGTTGCACACCGCGAGTTGTATATTGAGAAGCCTTTTTTATGAAAACTGATAAGGTACCGTTTTGCATTACACATCGGAAGTATGGCAAATTAAATTTGATTTTTGGCAGTCACATCATCGCCGGCCGGTGTGGCCGAGCTGTTCTAGGCGCTTCAGTCTGGAACCGCGCGACCGCTACGGTCGCAGGTTCGAATCCTGCCTCGGGCATCGATGTGTGTTATGTCCTTAGGTTAGTTAGGTTTAAGTAGTTCTAAGTTGTAGGGGACTGATGACCACAGATGTTAAGTCCCATAGTGCTCAGAGTCATCCGAACCATTTGAAATCACATCATCATTCTTTACGGCGAAAAGGTTGCAAAGCAGAAGAGCGTCCCGTTCGCTCAGGTAGGCCAACAAATTTAATTATCATAAAGTTTCCTGTCCACTGTAAGGTACAGTGATTGTCGGAATGTATTTGGGAAAATATACCAGTTCAGAGGTTTCATATCAGTAAAAGATCTCAGAAAAGTGCTATCTTGTAACTTTTCAAGCAATTTTATCAGAAAGTCAGATGCGTTAAATTTTATATTCATTTGCTGTGTAAATAAATTCACAGTTTTTGTACAATGTTTGTTTGCACGACTGAATATAAAGATTAACAATATTCAGAGCGAACATTTTAATCTGAGTTATTTGTTTCGCAGTCAAATAGTATATGTAAATTTCATGAAAACAGAGTCCACCGCGGTAGCTGAGTGGCCAGCACTACGGAATGTCATGCAAAGGGACCCGAGTTCGATTCCCGGTTGAGTCGGAGTTTTTCTCCGCTCAGGGTGATGTGTTGTCCCTATCATCGTCATTTCATCCCCATCGACACGCAAGTCGACGAAGTGGCGTCAAATCAAAAGACCTGCACCCAGCGAACGGTCTACCCGACGGCAGGCCCTAGTCACACGACACTTCAGTGAAAACTGAGTGCTCTGTCGCAGGCGAATGGCTTGTTTTACGGGCTAGCCTGGATTTCCTACCGGGTAGCGTGATCTTCACATTATTTCCAGTCTAAATTTAATTTTAACACAGTTCTGTTGCCCTGCACTGAGATTTACGGATTTCAATGACAAAATAACTTTTACCAAGTCTTCAGATAGTAACCGGACACTTATAAATACATTAAACTTTCATTGTGACTTACTGCTATTTCACGTTGAGGAGCCAGTTCGTCACGTGAAATATAAAATAGGTTCCGTGATGTTCCGGCGACGTGTCAAGTAAAGCATAACGATTACGAAGCAAGAACGCTTCGTACGTTACAAGTAGAAAGCCTGAGACCCCCAGAAAGTAAGGTGCAGTATTGTACTTGTCCCGTTCACCAGAAGCCGTATTCGGTGGGTTTTATGTTTTACCTTACGCACCACGAATATATGCTGCTTCTAAGCACCAGCGCATTGCGTTTCTTGAGAACGAATCGTCACTGGTACTAAGTGTTGTAATAAACCTAAGGGAAACGTGACGTTGGTGTTTAAGGGATTTTAGTATTTAGTTGTTATCGCGATATAACTGATGTGTTATCACAGTAAGCCGTTTTAAGGCAACGGCACGTTAAACTGTCATGAAAAAGTATCGTTCTAGTTAGGATTTGTTATAATTAAATGTAAATTATTAACACGTTCACCATTAAAGGCTACAGAAGATTGTTGGATGAAACCCAAAGTCTCCTGTAACGGAGCTACAGCCTAGCGCAGCGTGTTAAAAAGCAGAGTTTGATTGGTTCAGAAATGTTCACATGTTTGTGAAATCTTATGGGACTGCTACGGTCTTCAGTCCCTAAGCTTACACACTACTTAACCTAAATTATCCTAAGGACGAACACACACAACCATGCCCGAGGGAGGACTCGAACCTCCGCCGGGACCAGCCGCTCAGTCCATGACTGCAGCGACTTAGACCGGTTTGATTGGTATTGGTTCTGTTCTGATGTCTACTTTACTTAGTGGTAAGATCCGCATCTCACAATATTCTTCTCCTACTTCCCCTTTTGCTCTCTGTTCTATTCCATTCTAGTTTTTCACTTGTTTGTTGTGTGCTTCACTTGTTTCTAAGGTGTGTATGCTCATTCTCCTTTCTGCTCTTTATATCACCATATTGTTCGTTATTTACTTTACTTCTTTCTACTGTGGGTAAAATTTTCTTCTCCTCTCTGCTCCAACCGAGCGAGGTGGCGCAGTGGTTATCACACTGGAGAGAACGACGGTTCAATTCTGCGTCCGGCTATCCTCATTTGGGTTTTCCGTGATTTCCCTAAATCGCTCCAGGCAAATGCCGGGATGGTTCCTTTCAAAGGGCACGGCCGACTTCCTTCCCCGTCCTTCCCTATTCCGATGAGACCGTTGACCTCGCTGTTTGGTCTCTTCCCCCAAACAATCCAACCCAACCTCTCTGCTCCATCTGTAATGCTTATATTCTTTCATACTTGACACTTAACAGTGCTGTCTAAAGAACGTAAATCAGACTCGCATGCAGATCCTCCCAATGGTATCGTAGACTGCAAGACGGACACTAACGCTGAAATCAATAATCACTGGTTTTTGACGTCAGTTTGTCTCGAAACCTGGCAGAAAATCCAAAGAGATTCCGATCGTATGTGACGTATGTTAGCGGCAAGAAACAATCAATGCCTTCTCTGCGCGATAGGAGACAGTGCTTCCAAAGCACAGCCTTCCGAAATGCCTTCACAAAAGAAGACGAAGTAAATATTCCAGAATTCGAATCGAGAACAGCTGCCAACATGAGTAACGTGGACCAAAATATCCTCGGGGTAGTGAAGCAACTTAAACCACTTAATAAAAGCAAGTCTTCTGGTCCAGACTGTATTCCAATTAGGTTCCTTTCGGAGTATGCTGATGCATTAGCTCCATACTTAACAATCATATACAACCGTTCGCTCGACGAAAGATCAGTACCCAAAGGCTGGAAAGTTGCACAGGTCACACCAATATTCAAGAAAGGTACTGAAGTAATCCACTAAATTACAGGCCCATATCGTTAACGTCGATATGCATAGGATTTTAGAACATATATTGTGTTCCAACATTATGAAGTACCTCGAAGAAAACTGTCTATTGACACACAGTCTACATGGGTTTCGAAAACATCTTTCCTGTGAAACACAACTATCTCTTTATTCACATGAAGTGTTGAGTGCTATTGACAAGGGATTTCAGATCGACTCCGTATTTCTGGATTTCCGGAAGGCTTCGGACACAGTACCACACAAGCTCGTAGTGAAATTGCGTGATTGTGGAATATCGTCTCTGTTATGTGACTGGATTTGTGATTTCCTGTCAGAGAGGTCACAGTTCGTAGTAATTGACGGAAAGTCATCGAGTAAAACAGAAGTGATTTCTGGCGTTGCCCAACGTAGTGTTATAGGCCCTTTGCTGTTCTTTATGTATATAAACGATTTGGGAGATAATCTGAGCAGCCGTCTTCGGTTGTTTGCCGATGACGCTGTCGTTTATCGACTAATAAAGTGATCAGAAGACCAAAACATACTGCAAAACGATTTAGAAAAAATATCCGAATGATGCGAAAAGTTGCAGTTGACCATGAATAACGAAAGTTGTGGAGTCATCCACATGAGGGCTAAAAGGAACTCGTTAAACTTCGGTTACACGATAAATCAGTCTAATGTAAAAGCCGTAAATTCAACTAAATACCTAGGTATTACAACAACGAACAACTTAAATTGGAAGGAACGCGTAGAAAAGTTGTGGGGAAGGCTAACCAAAGATTGCGTTTCATGTGCAGGACACTTACAAAATGTAACAGACCTACTAAGAAGACTGCCTACTGCTTGTCCGTCCTCTTTTAGAGTACTGCTGCGCGGTGTGGAATCCTTACCAGATAGGACTGATGGAGTACATCGAAAAAGTTCAAAGAAAGGCAGCACGTTTTGTATTATCGCGAAATGTGGGAGAGAGTGTCACAGAAATGATACAGCATTTGGACTGGACATAATTAAAAGAAGGGCGTTTTTCGTTGCGAAGGAATCTTCTCACGAAATTCCAATCACCAACTTTCTCACCCAATGCGAAAATATTTTGTTGACACCGACCTACATAGGGAGGAACGATCACGAAGATAAAATAAAGGAAATCAGAGCTCGTACGGAAAGATATAGGTGTTCATTCTTTCCGCGCGCTATACAAGAGTGGAATAATAGAGAATTGTGAAGGTGGTTCGATGAACCCTCTGCCAGGCACTTTAATGTGATTTGCAGTTTATCCATGTAGATGTAGATGTAGATGTAGATGAAGGGATGGAGATGATGCGAACCGTCAGCGTGTCTTACACGTTTCCATTTATCAACGGCCGAATCCCAATGCCCTCGTACCCATTGTAATTGTAATTGACGATGTCATCGGGTCAACATGTGAACACGGAGGATGGTCTGCTGAGCAACCCCATGTTCGACAATGTACAGGGTGATTCAAAAAGAATACCACAACTTTAGGAATTTAAAACTCTGCAACGACAAAAGGCAGAGCAAAGCACTATCTGTCGGCGAATTAAGGGAGCTATAAAGTTTCATTTAGTTGTACATTTGTTCGCTTGAGGCGCTGTTGACTAGGCGTCAGCGTCAGTTGATGCTAAGATGGCGACCACTCAACAGAAAGCTTTTTGTGTTATTGAGTATGGCAGAAGTGAATCGACGACAGTTGTTCAGCGTGCATTTCGAAAGAAGTATGGTGTTAAATCTCCTGATAGGTGGTGTATTAAACGTTGGTATAAACAGTTTACAGAGAATGGGTGTTTGTGCAAAGGGAAAAGTTCTGGACGGCCGAGAACGAGTGATGAAAATGTAGCACGCATCCAGCAAGCATTTGTTCGCAGCCCAGCAAAATCGACTCGCAGAGCTAGCAGAGATCTGCAAATTCCACAATCAACAAGATTGGAACTTATCTGTCCGTAACTACCTGAACGTCAACTACCCGAGGCGATGGATCGGCCGCCAGGCAGCCCGTGACAGAGCACTTCATCACTGGCCTCCAAGAAGCCCTGATCTTACCCCCTGCGATTTTTTCTTATGGGGTATGTTAAGGATATGGTGTTTCGGCCACCTCTCCCAGCCACCATTGATGATTTGAGACGAGAAATAGCAGCAGCTATCCAAACTGTTACGCCTGATATGCTACAGAGAGTGTGGAACGAGTTGGAGTATCGGGTTGATATTGCTCGAGTGTCTGGAGGGGGCCATATTGAACATCTCTGAACTTGTTTTTGAGTGAAAAAAAACTTTTTAAATACTCTTTGTAATGATGTATAACAGAAGGTTATATTATGTTTCTTTCATAAAATACACATTTTTAAAGTTGTGGTATTCTTTTTGAATCGCCCTGTACGATGAACGGTGTGCTTCTAGACACTTGTGTGTGAACCAGCGTTCTGCTCTTTCGGAAGAGATGCCACAAATCACCATCTGTCCTACTTTACAGAGCAGACAAGCCTCCTAACCCCACGTTCTGTGAAGTCGTGGACGTCCAACAATTTAGCGCGTAGTAGCAGTTTCACTGTCTTTCTGCCACTTTCCGTAGATACTCACGACAGTAGCACGCGACCGTTCGACCAGCTTCGCCGCTTTCGACATACTCGTTCACAGGTTCTGGCTAATAATAATCTGCCCTTCGTCAAAGTCGCATATCGCAACAGATTTCCCCGTTTGGAGTGATCCGACTTCCATGTCTGCTCCTCTTACATACATACTTTCGTTATAGCGTCTCCTGGCCACAATGCCACATGGGCAGTGGTAGTAATGCTTTGGCTCATCAGTGTATGCTGCACATTCCTTACAACAGGTCTTGTAAGTTTTTGTTATGCCCAGGCAGAATGGCTATTTCATTACCAAACATTATTACTGATATCAGTTCGAGTTGAAGTACTATTCCTATTACGATGTCTGTTGTAGGTAATGGAGATGTAATCGGTACGGGGGAGACATGTAAAAAGTCTGTTCCATAGGAGCAGCGCATTATTAAAAAACGGCATCTGTAAGGGATAGTCAAATGAAATCGAGACAGATGGAAAAATAGTAACTAAACTGTTTATTACTTCAAGACATTTATACCACTGTGAGGGAAGGCGGTCAGTGCCTTAATGGAAAAGTACTTGCGTTTGCTTGCAGAGCCACAGTTCTACCTAGGGAATGCATCTCTTCGTCAGAAGCAAACCAGCGATCACTAATCTACAGAAAATAAACCATTTTTTTCAGCCATCAGTTGCAAGGTAATTTTTACTCGTTTACCTAGGTTTCGATTCCAGTAATGGAATCTTCTTCAGAACCTATAAATTGAATCACATACGGACATATATTACTCACTAAAAAGCATTATCAGTCTAATGATTGCATAATAAAGAAATCGAATTAAATTATTTTGAGAGCCAAACACTGGCCATGTCACAGATTAAAAATTAAAACAATAAAGACGCATAATCATAAGATTATGTCAGTCAAAATTAAAACCATTAAGCCGAACGTAGACGGAGCTACGCCGGCCAGAAATAAGGACCACACGTGAGCGGCTCGAAAACTAGGCATTGTGAGCAGTTACGCGGCGAGGCTCGGCCGCGGCCAAGCGCATGCGCGAGCGCAAACGCAGGCGCGAGAGACAAACTGTCTCAAAATTATTTACAGCTAATATACATGTAAACAAAATGTGACTGAAAGCCGTCCTACAATGGACAAACGTGTCTATTGGTATAGCAACATTAAACAAATTATCTGAGAACGCATAACAACTGATAACAAAATAAGGATTTTTAAAACAATAGTTAGGAGCATTATTAGATATGGTTCAGAAGTGTGGACAACAAAATGGCAACTGAAATCAAAATTATTAGCCACAGAAATGGATTTCTGGAGACGTTCAGCAAGAATATCAAGACGAGAAAGAATAAGAAATGAAGTAATCAGAGACAAGACGAAATGTAAAAATTCAATTATTGATTTCATCGAGCACAAACAACTTAAATGGTATGGACACATCAGACGAATGGAACAGGAAAGGCTACCAAAATGCATAATCGACTGGGTACCAATTGGAAGAAGAAAAAGGGGACGACCACCTGATACATGGATACAGGGAGTTCAGTCAGCAATGAGGAAGAACAACATTCCTGAAGATTCATGGACAAATAGAGAAGAGTGGAGAACAATAATTAGTGACTTACTGTAATCTAGAGTAGGTGCTGGAAAAATGTACTCACATTGTAAATCCAGAAATAATAATAATCTGAGAACAAACGAAGAAAGCCAAGGCATAAAAAGTGCGATTGTACATGTGTGTCTTTGTATTTCGTTATATGCTTGGTAATGACACATAGTTGCTAAGGCGTTTTTATGTTAAAGACATTTTATGCTTAGCACTCATGGTTTCGACACTAATTTTTAGTTACTGTAGCGGGGCTTCGCCCTCTTACTATAATATTTAAATGGAAAAAATTTTTATACCTTGGCTTTGTAGTTTGTTCTCAGGTAAATTGTTTAATGGTGCTATACCAATAGATAGGTTTGTCCATTGTAGGACGGCTTTCAGTCACATTTTGTTTATATGTATATTTGCTCTAAGTAATTTTGAGACAGTTTGTCCCTCGCGCCTGCGCTTGCGCTCGCCTTAATGGTTTTAATTTTGACTGACATAATCTTATGATTATGCGTCTTTATTGTTTTAATTTTTAATCTGTGACATGGCCAGTGTTTGGCTCTCAAAATAATTTAATTCGATTTCTTTATTATGCAATCATTAGACTGATAATGCTTTTTAGTGAGTAATATATGTCCGAATGTGATTTAATTTATAGGTTCTGAAGAAGATTCCATTACTGGAATCGAAACCTAGGTAAACGAGTAAAAATTACCTTGCAACTGAGGGCTGAAAAAAAATTGTTTATTTTCTGTACATTTCACAGTTGCTGACACGCTGCAATATGTTAAAGATTTGTAGATCACTAATGTCTTTGTTCAGGGCTCCAAAAGCACAGACAGGCCTACGCGTTTCTTCGTTCTTTCGGGTACGGTGCAAACTTTCGCTGGGGAGCCATTACACATCCTCCCTACAGTACCAATCCCTCCACCCCTCCAATCCGATGTCCATGTTGTTGGAGCCCTGGAGAAAGGCATTCGTGACCATCCACTTGCTTTGGACAAAGAGGTGGACGCCTGGGTACAGTCATGGTTCCACAGGCAACCAACCCGTGCGGGCTAGCCGCGCGGTCTCGAGCGCCTTGCCATGGTTCGCGCAGCTCCCGCCCGTCGTAGGTTCGAGTCCTCCCTATGGCATTGGTGTGTGTGTGTGTGTGTTATCCTTAGCGTAAGTTAGTTGTGTGTAGGCATAGGTACCTATGACCTTAGTCCCATAGGAACTAACCACAAATTCCCAGGCAACCACAGACAATTTTCTATGAAGGCACTGGGCTCATTCGAAAGTACTGTAAGGACTTGTAAGGATCGCTAAGGAGCCCATGGAATACGGCGTCAGCGACTGCAGTCGTTTCTTTTTAATTGGATGAGTCCATTCTAAAATGAAATCGAATGATCAGACAGGCTCAGTCGTGTCTAAAGCAAATAGTAGACTTTGGTTTATTGCTAAGAGAGTAATCTCAAAAGTAAGGTCTCCTATTTCTTTATAAGTACATACGCCCATGTCATATTAGCTCGCCGCCATGCTGTTCAGAAAGTTATGAACCTCTTCTTTCACCTCGGCGTCGGAGCTGAACCGCTGGGACCACAATTAGTGCTGACAGGCACTGTGAGACTCTGAAAAAACTCAAACGGGCAATTCAGAACCGGAGAAGAGGAATGTTCTCCCTGACAACGCTCGCCCACTCATTGTTAGGCAAACCGTTGCTCTCCTGCGACAGTTTCAGTGGAACATAATCACCCACCCACCCTATAGTCCCGACTGGGCGCCCAGTGACTATCACCTGTTCCCTAGGTTCAAAGAACATTTGGCAGGAAAGCGATTCAGCTCCGACGACGACGTGAACTTTCTGAACAGCATGGCTGCGAGCTAGTACGACATGGGCATACAAAAACTGCCACAGCGTCTACAGAAATGCATCGACAGAAATGGTGAGTATGTCGAAAAATAGCTAAATGTGATGTGATGTGAACCACTGTAGAAATAAACAGGTCTATGTACTTATAAAAAAATAGGAGACTTTACTTTTGGGACTACCCCCTCGCACAAGACTGGGAAATGCAGTCAGTCTACAAAGGAGATTGCTTGCAAATCACTCGTGTGACCCATCTTAGGATATTGTTGAAATGTGTGGGACTCGTAATAAACAGGGCTAATTGGGGATCTTCAACGTATACAAAGAAGGACAGCACGAATGGTCACAGGTTTGTTTGATCCCCGAGAGAGTTTCACTGAGATGCCGAAAGAACTGAAATGGCAGACTCTTGAAGACAGAGGAAACTGTCAAAGTATCAAGAACGGACTGGAAATAATTACTCTGTGAATCTACTACGACGCCCTACGTGTTGCTCCTATAGGGATAGTGAGGAAAATATTAGATTAACTACATGCACGGAGGCGTCTAAACAATCTTTCGCCCTTGCTCCATATGTGAACGGAATGGGAAACAGCGCTATAACTGTTACAACGCGACGTGCGCTCCTCCATGCATCTCACAGTGGTTTTTATATTTAATCCGTTTCCTTTTAAGGAACGATAAACCAAAGTCGCTGCTAGAAATTGTTCGCGATGCATTTCGCTCGGACTTTGCTGGGAGACGTAGAAAGCACAAAACGGAGAGGAGAGCTAAGCTGCCATGCCATGAAACCTAGTATGAAGCGGCCCTTACGGTCGTCCAACGATGATTCTTTCCTGTAGATATCTGTGTAGACAGCGGACAGTAGCATGAATGGCGACTGCACTGAAGCGCCAAAGAAACTGGTATAGGCATGCGTATTCAAATACAGAGATATGTAAACAGCCAGAATACGGCGCTGCGGTCAGAAACGCCATTATACACTACTGGCCACTAAAATTGCTACACCACGAACAAATGCAGATGATAAACGGATATTCATTGGACAAATATATTATACTAGAACTGACATGTGATTACATTTTCACGCAGTTTGGGTGCGTAGATCCTGAGAAATCAGTACCCAGAAAAACCACCTCTGGCCGTAATAACGGCCTTGATACGCCTGGGCATCGAGTCAAACAGAGCTCGGATGGCGTGTACAGGTACAGCTGACCATGCAGCTTCAACACGATACCACAGTTCGTCAAGAGTAGTGACTGGCGTATTGTGACGAGCCAGTTGCTCGGCCACCATTGACCAGACGTTTTCAATTGGTGAGAGATCTGGAGAATGCGCTGGCCAGGGCAGCAGTCGAACATTTTCTGTATCCAGAAAGGCCCGTACAGGACCTGCAACATGCGGTCGTGCATTATCCTGCTGAAATATAGGGTTTCGCAGGGATCGAATGAAGGGTAGAGCCACGGGTCGTAACACATCTGCAATGTAACGTCCACTGTTCAAAGTGCCGTCAATGCGAACAACAGGTGACCGAGACGTGTAACGAATGGCACCCCATACCAACACGCCGGGTGATACGCCACTATGGCGATGACGAGTACACGCTTGCAATGAGTGTTCACTGCGATGTCGCCAAACACGGATGCGACCATCGTGATGCTGTAAACAGAACCTGGATTCATCCGAAAAAATGACGTTTTGCCATTCGTGCACCCAGGTTCGTCATCGAGTACACCATCGCAGGCGCTCCTGTCTGCGATGCAGCGTCAAGGGTAACCGCAGCCACGGTCTCCGAGTTGATCGTCCGTGCTCTCATGTCTGTCATCTCGACTGCTAGTGATACGAGGCAGTTGGGATCCAGCACGGCGTTCCGTATTACCCTCCTGAACCCACCGATTCCATATTCTGCTAACAGTCATTGGATCTCGACCAACGCGAGCAGCAATGTCGCGATACGATAAACCGCAATCGCGATAGGCTACAATCCGACCTTTATCAAAGTCGGAAACGTGATGGTACGGATTTCTCCACCATACGCCAGGCATCACAACAACGTTTCACCAGGTACCGCCGGTCAACTGCTGTTTGTGTATGAGAAATCGGTTGGAAACTTTCCTCATGTCAGCACGTTGTAGGTGTCGCCACCGGCGCCAACCTTGTGTGAATGCTCTGAAAAGCTAATCATTTGCATATCACAGCATCTTCCTCCTGTCGGTTAAATTTCCCGTCTTCAGCGCCTCATCTTCGTGGTGTAGTAGTTTTAATGGCCAGTAGTGTAACACAACACGTGTCTGGCGCAGTTATTAGATCGCTTACTGCTTCTGCAAAGGCAGGTGATCAAGATTTAACTGAGTCTGAACGTGGTGTTATAGTCGGCCCACGAGCGATGGGACACAGCATCTCCGGGGTAGCGACGAAGAGGGAAATTTTCTGTACGACAATTTCACAATTGTACCGGGAGTATAAGGAATCATGCAAAACATCAAATTTCCACATCGCTCTGGCCGGAAAAAGACGACTGAAGAGAATCGTTCAAAGTGACAGAAGTGCAACCCTTCCTCAAAGTGCTAGAGATTTCAATGCTGGGCCATCAACAAGTGGCAGTGTGCGAACTATTGAATGAAACATAATCGATATGGGCTTTCGAAGTCGAAGGCCCACTCGTGCACCCTTGATGACTGCACGACACAACGCTTTACGCCTCGCCTGTGATTGTCAACACCAACATTGGGCTGTTGATGTCAGGAAACATGTTGCCTGCTCTGACGAGTCTCGTTTCTAATCGTATCGAGCGGATGGACGTGTAAGGGTATGGAGACAACCTCTTGAATCCATGGACCCTGCATGTCAGCACGTGACTGTTTAAGTTGGTGGAGGCGCTCTAATGGTGTGAGGAGTGTGCAGTTGGAGTGATATGGGACACCTGGTACGTCTAGATACGACTCTGACAGGTGACACGTACGTAAGCATCCTGTCTGACATTTCCATCCATTTATGTCCACTGTGCATTCCGACGGACTTTGGCAATTGCAACAGGACAATGCGAGACCCTACACGTCTAAAATTGTTACAGAGTGACTCCAGGAACACTCGTCTGAGTTTAAACACTTCCGCTGGCGGCCGGACGAAGTGGCCGAGCGGTTCTAGGCGCTACAGTCTGGAACCGCGTGACCGCTACGGTCGCAGGTTCGAATCCTGGCTCGGGCATGGATGTTTGTGACGTCCTTAGGTTAGTTAGGTTTAAGTAGTTCTAAGTTCTAGGGGACTGATGACCTCAGAAGTTAAGTCCCATAGTGCTCAGAGCCATTTGAACCATTTTGAACTTGCGCTGGCCACCAAACTTCCCAGACATTATAAAATGACTTTTATCTTAATAATATGAATATTTATACAGGGTTATTACAAATGATTGAAGCGATTTCATAAATTCACTGTAGCTCCATTCATTGACATATGGTCACGACACACTGCAGATACGTAGAAAAACTCATCAAGTTTTGTTCGGCTAAAGTCGCACTTCAGGTTTCTGCTGCCAGAGCGCTCGAGACAAAATGGCGACAGGAGCCGAGAAAGCGTATGTCGTGCTTGAAATGCACTCACATCAGTCAGTCATAACAGTGCAACGACACTTCAGGACGAACTTCAACAAAGATCCACCAACTGCTAACTCCATTCGGCGATGGTATGCGCAGTTTAAAGCTTCTGGATGGCTCTGTAAGGGGAAATCAACGGGTCGGCCTGCAGTGAGCGAAGAAACGGTTGAACGCGTGCGGGCAAGTTTCACGCGAAGCCCGCGGAAGTCGACGAATAAAGCAAGCAGGGAGCTAAACGTACGACAGCCGACGGTTTGGAAAATCTTACGGGAAAGGCTAAAGCAGAAGCCTTACCGTTTACAATTGCTAGAAGCCCTGACACCCGATGACAAAGTCAAACGCTTTGAATTTACGGCGCGGTTGCAACAGCTCACGGAAGAGGATGCGTTCAGTGCGAAACTTGTTTTCAGTGATGAAGCAACATTTTTTCTTAATGGTGAAGTGAACAGACACAATGTGCGAATCTGGGCGGTAGAGAATCGTCACGCATTCGTGCAGCAAATTCGCAATTCACCAAAAGTTAACGTGTTTTGTGCAATCTCACGGTTTAAAGTTTACGGCCCCTTTTTCTTCGGCGAAAAAAACGTTACAGCACACGTGTATCTGGACATGCTGGAAAATTGGCTCATGCCACAACTGGAGACCGACAGCGCTGACTTCATCTTTCAACAGGATGGTGCTCCACCGCACTTCCATCATGATGTTCGGCATTTCTTAAACAGGAGATTGGAAAACCGATGGATCGGTCGTGGTGGAGATCATGATCAGCAATTCATGTCATGGCCTCCACGCTCTCCCGACTTAACCCCGTGCGATTTCTTTCTGTGGGGTTATGTGAAAGATTCATTGTTTAAACCTCGTCTACCAAGAAACGTGCCAGAACTGCGAGCTCGCATCAACGATGCTTTCGAACTCATTGATGGGGACATGCTGCGCCGAGTGTGGGAGGAACTTGATTATCGGCTTGATGTCTGCCGAATCACTAAAGGGGCACATATCGAACATTTGTGAATGCCTAAAAAATCTTTTTGAGTTTCTGTATGTGTATGCAAAGCATTGTGAAAATATCTCAAATAATAAAGTTATTGTAGAGCTGTGAAATCGCTTCAGTCATTTGTAATAGCCCTGTATATGTGTTTGGAGAGAGAGATATAGATTGATTTTTATTGAGACTTTACTTTAAGCTGTAACTGGTACCTGAATTTTTGGTTGCTGCCTCCTTAAGTGATCAGCTTCTGCACCAGCTGGTGCCGTATTATAATTTGTTGGAAGTTATTGTTCTTTAAGGTTTAAAATGCGACTCTGTTGGTTACTTGGCCGTATTGCGGATAGCTTTGAGCCCAAGTTTTCATGGCTTTTCGTACCTAAGGGCCACTGTTGTAAGTAAATAAGGTCAAACAGTAATCTACTTTTCGTGAGAAAAGGAGATTGATTGCTTGGCACACAAACTTCCTTCAAACTACACGTTCTGCTGCATGAAAATTGGTCAGTGGAGTTCAGCACCATACTATTATACAAGAACAAAATCCAATTACTGTAATTAAGAAATTATGAGAGGTTGTTACATACTCAATGAAAACTATAGAGAATGCATTTCCTCTCCTGTATTTTAGTGAACTTTGTACACTTACAATTCTGTCGATTGATAGCGGCGACATCAATGAAGTTCATCTCCTTTTCCAAAAACAAGATATTTCTATTCTTCACTTCCAGAAAATTTGTATACATAAATATTTGGCAACTCTTACATATACTTTACTCGGTTTTATCACTAAAATAGCAATTTTCATTAAATGTAACAGTACGTTCTGAGCGACGGTCTAGCAACACGTCCTCTTTCCACAAGATACAGATTAACAGTTCCCCCCCTTTTTTTAATAAATCAATTTTTTTTATTTTTTTATTTTTTATTTTTTTAGAGTCCATACTTCAAGTACTTTCTGAATCAAATTTACATTTACAGTGTTTACATACATTACTGAGCTTCTTACAAGGGAACTTCCCCATCGCACCCCCCTCAGATTAAGTTATAAGTTGGCACAGTGGATAGGCCTTGATAAACTGAACACAGATCAATTGAGAAAACAGGAAGAAGTTGTGTGGAAATGTGAAAAAATAAACAAAATATACAAACTGAGTAGTCCATGGGCCACATAAGCAATATCATGGACAATGTGTGCTCAGGAGCGCCGTGGTCCGGTGGTAGCGTGAGCAGCTGCTGAACGAGAGGTCCTTTGTTCAAGTCTTCCCTCGAGTGAAAATTTTACTTTCTTTATTTTTGCATAGTTATTATCTGTCCGTTCGTTCATTGACGTCTCTGTTCGCTGTAATAAGTTTAGTTTCTGTGTTTTGCGACCGCATAGCAAAACCGTGCGATTAGTAGACGAAAGGACGTGCCTCTCCAATGGGAACCGAAAACATTTGATCGCAAGGTCATAGGTCAACCGATTCCTCCACAGGAAAACACGTCTGATATATTCTTTACGACACTGGTGACGGCATGTGCGTCACATGACAGGAATATGTTGTCGACCCACCAAACTTGTACACTTGGCGAATGGGTAAAAAGATTCTTCTACCTTGCCCGATTTAGGTTTTCTTGTGGATGTGATAATCACTCCCAAAAAAGTGATGAAAACATAAGAGTTTGTCACATAAACTGAAAATAAAAAGTTAAAATTTTCCCTCGGTGGAGGATTTGAACCAAAGACCTTTCCTTCCGCAGCTGCTCACGTTTAAACACGAGACGACGGCGCTCCTACGTTCCCAGTCCCCTTGGTGTTGCATATCTTCGCATGAACTACTCAGTTTGTATATTTGGTTTATTTTTTCACAGTTCCACACAACTTCTTCCTGTTTTCTCAATTGATCTGTGTTCAGTTTTCTAAGGCCTATCCACTGTGCCAACTTATAACTAAATCTGAGGGGGGTGCGATGGGGAGGTTTCCTTGTTAGAATAAAATTAGGCACAAATCAGTTAAGAAAAGGGCAGTGAGTTTCACATAACATTACAACATGCACGTTCTGGGGCGTATCCAGGATGCCTCACAACGTGCCGTTCAGAAGAGATCTCCAACCCCTCATACTTTTACGGATTCATTGACAGCCCTGCAGGATTCATTTCCCTCGAGCACTACCTCAGACATTAGTCCAGTCCATGCCACGTCGTGTTGCGGCACTTATGCGTGCTCACGGTGGCCCTACACGCTAGTAGGCAGGTGCACCAGTTTCTTTGGCTCTTCACTGTAGACTGCGCGCTAGGGATCACGAGGGGTGTGCGCAGTAACAAGCCGCGCCGGTGACGTCAGAGTGAACCCAACGCGCTCACCTCGGCAGCCCGCGATTGCCAAAACGTATTCTGTTCTAATTGCGTTTATGAGTGAAAACAATGTTATTTACAGCATTGTGTATTTTTACTAGTTACTGGCGATTTGGGAGAGAGCTTCGCCGTAATTATCAGTGTATTGAGGCATTTTTCAGGGTCATCTTTAAGTGGAAACTAATGATTTGCTGCGCGATCGCCAGTTGTACCAACCACAAGAGACAACTAAGTAAGTTAGCAAACAAGTGTCAGATATCTAGAATGAGATTTTTACTCTGCAGCGGACTGTGCACTGATATGATACTTCCTGGCAGATTAAAAGTGTGTGCCGGACCGAGACTCGAACTCGGGACCTTTGCCTTTTGCGGGCAAGTCCTCCACCAACTGAGCTACCCAAGCACGACTCACTCCCCGTCCTCACAGCTGATATGAAACTTCCTGGCAAATTAAAGCTGTGTGCCAGACGGAGACTCGAACTCGGGACCTTTGCCTTTCGCAGGCACATCAGTGCACACTCCGCTGCAGAGTGAAAATCTGATTCTGGAAACCTCCCCCAGGCTGTGGCTAAGCCATGTCTCTGCAATATCCTTTCTTTCAGCAGTGCTACTTCTGCAAGGTTCGCTGGAGAGTTCGGAAGTAAAGCTGTGAGGACGGAACGTGAGGCGAAAGGCAAAGGTCCCGAGTTCGAGTCTCGGTCCGGCACACAGTTTTAATCTGGCAGGAAGTTTCAAGTGTCAGATATTTCCCAAAAACAATGGGACAATGGTATGTCGGTCAGTAGTGTATGAGGTGCTACAGTATTAATATGTTTGAAGACCAGGAGCTGATTTAAGAGAGATGTGCATCTGTTGTTGTGAAACTCCTCTTGATCAATGTATAAAGTACTGTACGAATTAATACTGAAATGTCTACAGAAAATTGCCTACACGTGCATGTTAAAATGATACTAAATTGCTTGAAAATTAAAACATCTTGAGCTGTTGCCACCGCTTCTGTGTCGAAAATTCCAGTTATTAAACTGTAGCAACATTTGATGCTATTTCTCACGCAAAAAAGTTAATTATCGAATGCAAACAAGCTCGTAATCTCTAATTGGTTGTGGCCTCCCCTGCAACCCCGCCATCCCCTCCACAAAAAAACAAGTATTGCACACAATAACATACAAACCTGTAAAACACTTTCTGTAAAAAATGTAATTAAAAAGTCTTAACAACTCCAATTTACTGCCAACAAAGCAATATCACGTGAGTGAAATGTAGCAGCACGTGCAAAAAAAAAAAAAAAAAAAGAAATATATTGCAGTCATTCTGTAAAGGTGTAAAGCACCAGAACTTTTATGCAATTTTGAGCCAGTACTTATGTGTATAGAGTTTTGCGTAACTTTTTTTAAGTTATTAATTCTGAAGTAACAGAAAAGGTTCATGATACATTATTACAGACACAGCTAAAGTTCTACAACCGCGATTCATCCATCAGCTGTACGAGTTATTGTTTATTGGCATCAGTCGTAGCGACCATCATGGCAAGAAGATTAAAAACAATGAAATGTGCAGTGTACGCATAAGATCAAGTAAATATGTTAACAGATACGTCAATAAATTATGTGAATGGGCTTGCAAAAGCAATGCAGGCTAAGTCACTAACTATTGCCACCTGGAATAACTCCAAAAGTATGACAGTAGCTGAAATGTTTGTGAGACAAATGTTGTATGGGACAACGGAGGCCATAGAATGACGTTGGTTTTTTTGTTCCTAGGTGGGGTCGCGTCAGAGATATGAAGATCAACTTTGTTTTTTTTTTAAATGGGATGCTATAGCTGGGTACTTATTTTCTGATAGCGGTTATCGAGCCGAATCTAATGATGCGTAACAGTAAGGTCTTTGAAGGTCAACAAAGGTCAAAAAGGTGGCATGAACGTCCATTTACAGTAGGAGTTCCAAGTGATGACCATTGGAATCAATGCAGTACGGAAATCTTCTTATCATGTATTGAGTGGTATTCCATATCACTTCGGCACTTGTCGAGGCACATGCTCTGACAATTCTGTCTCGTATATCGTGCAGATAGTAAATATTCGCCGAATACGGAGTATCCATGTAACGTGCCATTGACATGTAAATACTATTCGACGGTTTTGCAGTACAACACTAATAGGAACGGTAAGACTAGTATCGACGAATAAAGCGAATGTGAATGATGTATTCCTTCGAAGAACAAGTCGATATGCTTCTCATTTATAGAGAATGCCAACGAAATTCAGCGGGAGCTAGAGACTTTTCTGCTGAAAGATATCCCCAACGCACTCACCCTACACGTCCTACGTTTAAATATGTGTATGGTAAACTGAGAACAAGTGTGTTTTTAACGCATCGGAAACATATCCGGCAAAGGAAAGTAACTAACAATTAAATGGAAATTGGTACTGTTCAAATGGTTCAAATGGCTCTGGGCACTATGGGTCTGAGGTCATCAGTCCCCTAGAACGTAGAACTACTTAAACCTAACTAACCTAAGGACATCACACACATCTCTGCCCGAGGCAGGATTCGAACCTGCGACCGTAGCGGTCGCTCGGTTCCAGACTGTAGCCCCTAGAACCGCTCGGTCACTTCGGCCGGCTTGGTACTGTTGCCGCTGTGGTTCGAGACAGTTGTGTTAGTTCGCGTCAAATCGCAAGGGAATCTGCCATGAGCCAGAGAAATGTCTTTCGTGTTCTGCATCGCCATAAATATCATCCTTACCATATCAGTCTCCACCGAAAAGTAACTGGTACGGATGGAACGCGTCGCATAGAATTCTGCCGATGGGCTCAACTTCAGATTCAGAGGGATGACACATTCTTTAATTCGATTTTATTTACTGACGAGGCTACATTCAGGAACCATTGAAATGTTAATTTGCATATCATGCATTACTGGTCAACTAGAAAACCATGCTGGCTGCTGCAAGCTGCACACCAAAAACAGTGGCCGGTGGATGTATGGTGCGGGATTCTGGAGGACAGAATTATAGGCCCCTATTTCATCGAAGGAAAAGTTAAAGGTAGGATGTACACCACATCCTGCAAGAAACATTAGGTCTGTTACTGGCAGTAAATAGGAACAAGGAAGAGAAAGTAGCATATACACCATCGGTGCCCGGCACATCTTTCGCTGAATGCTAGAAATGAGTTACAGAGGCAATTCCGTAATCGTTGGATTGGACATGGGGGAGATGTGTCGTGGGCGGCTCGTTCGCCAGACTTGACGCCTCTGGGCGTCTTCTTGTGGGCATTCGTAAAAGACATTGTTTATAAATCCAACTGCACCAGAAGCTATGCGAGAGAGAATTGTCAGAGCATGTGCTTCGATAAGGAATGTGATAAGGAATACCACTCAGTCCGTGATAAGAGCATTTCAGCACTGCATTGATACCAATGGCCACCACTTCGAACACCTTCTGTAAATGGACGTCGATGTCACCTTTTTGACCTTCGTTGACCTACAAAGACCTTACTGCTACACATCATTGGATTCGTTTCGATAGCTACTATCAGAAAATAAGTACCAAACTATAGCATCCCATTAAAAAAAAAAAAAAAGAAAAGGTTGGCCTTCATATCTCTGAGGCGACCCCACCTAGCAACAAAAAACCAGCGTCATATTATGGCCCCCCTTGTCCCACGCAACATTTTTTGCGCAAATAAACAGCACAAAATTCGCCTCACAATAACTTACACCCATGTGTGAAGGAAACAGCGTACAATCGATCTCAGATAAACAGAGAACGGCAAAGAACACATGCATATACAAGAACTTCAGAGATTATAATGTAAACTACGTATTATCATCTGTTGATCCAATGGAATTAAATTTTCCTTGAGACCAATGAGTCTCAACTTCATTACTGGGCGCCGGCCGAAGTGGCCGTGCGGTTACAGGCGCTGCAGTCTGGAACCGCATGACCGCTACGGTCGCAGGTTCGAATCCTGCCTCGGGCATGGATGTTTGTGATGTCCTTAGGTTAGTTAGGTTTAAGTAGTTCTAAGTTCTAGGGGACTAATGACATAAGATGTTAAGTCCCCTAGTGCTCAGAGCCATTTCATTACTGGTACAAGCTGAAGAAATGAATTAAAATTTGTGCAACTGCTGTGAGTTGTCACCGTGTCTTTTGCTTACTAGGCAGATGTGCTAGCCATTACACATTGTAGCACTACGGGTAACACAACTGCATGGACCACTCTAGCCCGGTGCCCTCCCTAACACACACTTCAGTTGACGCCTCAGCACATTTTCCCCTTCTTAAATCGCCAGTATTGCCAAAGTCTCCAATATTGGAACAGTACTGCAACTTTGTACGTAATGAGGAAATCCTACCTGTACCTCAGGCGCAGTTTATCTATTGATCTGACGGAATTAAATTTTTATTTATTTTTAATTCCATCAATACATCACCTACGCCTGAGGTACAGGCAGGATTTTCCCATTAAGTAAAAAGCTGGGCCGCAATTCCAATACTCGGAGAGCCTCGGCAATATCGACTGCCTCCAAAGCAAAAAGACCCGTGTACAAATTCTAGCTGTTGTAAAAATTGTGATACATTTCTTCAGCTTCTAATATTATCGAGCGTTCTATCATATTCGATGTAGGTTTAATACAAACACATACATTGTCAGGAATCAGAGCGGTGTAAAGAATAAGGTATTACAATGTATCATTGTTTTTTAAATTTATTCTAGATGCCCCATTCAATATTTGTAATACTGCATGATTAGATACAAGATACATTAATAAGAAGCCTAATTATAACGAGGTACAATAGAATGGATGAAAAGTGTTAACAATGGAAAACATTTATATGATTGATACAGGTTTACAGGTAGAACATGATATAAAATTATAGTAATAATTACACTCGCAACTGTAAAGTTCTGTATGATCAATATAATGCTCGCAGGCAGAACACGAGGAAAAGTATACATATAAATTCACTGTAGAAAACTTCGTATGATCGATTTAAGTTTTTCAACTGGAACATCATTTCCTTTTCGTCTTTTAGTAGTATTAATATTTATGTGATGGGAGGCATTATTAAATTGCAAAATTTGTGAAATTAGCCCATGTACGACGTTTTATCGAGAGGCCAGCTGCCCCCCTTTTCTTTAATACTCTTCATTAGGGAATCTCCCTCCGTGTTAAGTTCACGACTCACACGTAACAGGTGAATCACTGTTTTATCACTTTCTTCGCACGTTCAAGCAGCACTCAGGGCTAGCCTGAACCGATGCTAGTAACACATTAATTTTCCATGTCTGGTGTCATGTAAGATTACAGACAAGCGATTCTGTTGTAGTTTCGTGTTGCGTTTTCGCGAACTGCTTGTTTGGAAAGCTTGTCTGCCAGTACATTCCCGGGTGTCTTGCTCGTCCATTCGTCCCTTACAAGTTAATATGCCATTTCCTCTGACGCACCTCTCTAATTGATCTGTTAAATGTAAATGATTCATGTAAGATTACAGACAAGCGATTCTGTTGTAGTTTCGTGTTGCGTTTTCTCGAACTGCTTGTTTGGAAAGCTTGTCTGCCAGTACATTCCCGAGTGTTCCTGCTCGTCCATTCGTCCGTTACAAGTTAATATGCCATTTCCTCTGACGCACCTCTCAAATTGATCTATCAAATGTAAATGATTCCTGGAATTTTTTAACGAATCCAGCGTAATTATACTGTTGCTGTCTATTACAGCTGGCATTTTAACATTTTTTCTTGTAACTTCTCTAGTTTCTCCAAGGTTCGCGAGATTACAAATGGCCGGCCTCTGTGGCCGAGCTGTTCTAGGCGCTTCAGTTCGGAACCGCGCTCCTGCTAGGGTCGCAGGTTTGAATCCTGCTTCAGGCATGGATGTGTGTGATGTCTTGGGGACTGATGACCTCAGATGTTAAGTCCCATAGTGCTTAGAGCCATGTGAATCATTTTGTTCTGCTTGCTTAATGGTGCACCCATACTTTCGTGGGTACTGTGACGGTACGTCACATAAATATTGACATTTTTATCGGTTGTATACCGTAATTATTTTATGAATATAATTAGTGTAAAAGATATAGTTAATGTTCTTGAAACAACTGATATGCAGCGATAATTAAAGAGTAACATCTTTATTTAATGTCTATGAAAATAAAAAGGATCAAAAGAGAGACGCGATTTTACGGCCAAGGAGGAGGACGTATTTTGTGGTACACACACTGTTTTGTTTCGCTATACGGAAGGCAGCCATTGAACAGCTACACATATTTTATGTAAGTTATTCGTATTTATTGCTAAAATAAACTTAATATTATTATTACAAAATGAATTTCTTTGTAGTAGTTGTCACCTCAAATGCTCGCAGTGGCTAATTATTTGTAATAAGCATTTTTTCAGTAATTTGCGTTGCGAGAAGCTCATCTTCCGATGCAGCCTCTGGGCGGCCATTAGGCGCCGAAGTATTACTTTACTTTTCAGTGTTAACAGTAACTGTAAATGGGAGGGATTTCGTTATAAGAACCTTTTTAAAATTGCAACAGAAAATTAATTTACGTTAAAGTTCATGTTTTTAAACTATACAGATTCCATGAGTTCGGTAAGTTTTATCTTGGCCGCTCCACGGCAACAATCGAAATTCTCTCAAGGCTTGCTTTGCAATCAATAAGTAGAAATTAACAAAATTACATTCAATTCAGTTAACGGCAACTATATTTTAGCCATGACGTTCAAAATCTAAAGATGGTACATGAATAACTGAGGTCCTTCAAGAACCACTTTCATGTTTACATACGCACGCAAGTAAAAGTAATAAGAAAAGACAATATCGCTGAGAGAAAGAAGCATGCTGATAAATTAAAAAATAAAAATATATGAAATATATACGTAATTTTTTTTTGTATATGACATAGCGAATGCCACCGACGTCACAGTACGTCAACTGATAGGCAGGTGTGGATGAACAGCTGTTTCAACAGTGTGTACACGCTCCGTATTTGTGGAAACACGATGAAATTGTCACTCAGAGAGTGGTAGTATGCTAGCTTACTTCCCGCAAAGGTACAGGTCCTAACTTCAAGTCCTTCGGAGTACGAACCCGAGCGCTTACCGCTGCACCACCACGCTGTAGAAAATTACTAATCGTAGAGAGTATTTCACCGCAACGGCTTCTTTTAACTGTCGATTTTCTCGACAACGGCTGAGAAGTGCATCTTGGTGCTTTGCCACATTACACCTCTGGCCATGAGCTTTTATTACGCGCAGTATGAATCGAATCTGAATTTCACAATTGGCGGCCTCCCCTTGTTAGTGAACAATGAGTTTGTGATCACAAGCATCGTCGTCGCCGGCTGATACTCTTATCCAAGTTTTCATTTTTTTGTTGTTGCATTTCCATTATTGCATGACAGCTCTGGTATGGAGACGCCTATGGTGGCTTAGCAGACCAATCCTGGCGAGAAACGTCCGCCCACACACATTAAACACAATTTAGGGTGGAGGGTGAGGGTGGGGCTGGTGAAGTACGCATTCGTTTTCCTGCCTCCACTGTTCCTGCCCAAAATGTCGGGCAGCTACTCAAGTATGTAAGTCTGCAGGCCGTTGTTACTGAAGTTAAAATCTTCTGGGTTACTACGCCGCGTCATGTTTCTTCTAAAATGTTCGACGTTTCAAGCCCTATGCTAGTATCTTCCTCAGGATCTTTTCGTGTTCTAGCAGTAGTGGACACCAAAAGATCCTGAGGAAGATCCCAGCAGAGAGGTCGAAACGTCGATCATTTTAGAAGAAACATGACACGGCGTAATAACCCAGAAGATTTTAACTACAGCTACTCAAGAAGTTGTGCGCCAGTGTTTACGATCTCCTGCTGCGTCGTACCGGTTACTTGGGTCAGTCTTTAGACTCTTCAGGTTCTTCTTCAATTGGTCGCTATAGTGCTTCACAGCAGCACCACGGGGTCTCCCTCCTATGCTAACTTCACTGTCCAACATTTGTCGAGCAAGTCTGTTGCTCTTCGTCCGCTGGACACGCCCAGTTCATCTCAGTTGGTGACCAATAGCAATGGCTTCTGCACTGCACACCTTAGCCTTCTCCAGAACCCAAGTCTTTCTACATCTACATCTACATCTACATTGATACTCCGCAAGCCACCCAACGGTGTGTGGCGGAGGGCACTTTACGTGCCACTGTCATTACCTCCCTTTCCTGTTCCAGTCGCGTATGGTTCGCGGGAAGAACGACTGTCTGAAAGCCTCCGTGCGCGCTCGAATCTCTCTAATTTTACATTCGTGATCTCCTCGGGAGGTATAAGTAGGGGGAAGCAATATATTCGATACCTCATCCAGAAACGCACCCTCTCGAAACCTGGCGAGCAAGCTACACCGCGATGCAGAGCGCCTCTCTTGCAGAGTCTGCCACTTGAGTTTATTAAACATCTCCGTAACGCTATCACGGTTACCAAATAACCCTGTGACGAAACGCGCCGCTCTTCTTTGGATCTTCTCTGTCTCCTCCGTCAGACCGATCTGGTACGGATCCCACACTGATGAGCAATACTCAAGTATAGGTCGAACGAGTGTTTTGTAAGCTACCTCCTTTGTTGATGGACTACATTTTCTAAGCACTCTCCCAATGAATCTCAACCTGGTACCCGCCTTACCAACAATTAATTTTATATGATCATTCCACTTCAAATCGTTCCGCACGCATACTCCCAGATATTTTACAGAAGTAACTGCTACAACTACATCTGCATCTACGCCATTACTCTGCTATTCACAGTTAAGTACCTGCCAGAGGGTTCACTGAACCACCTTTAAGCTGTGAAAAACAACTATCTCTTTATTCACATGAAGTGTTGAGTGCTATTGACAAGGGATTTCAGATCGATTCCGTATTTCTGGATTTCCGGAAGGCTTTTGACACTGTACAACACAAGCGGCTTGTACTGAAATCGCGTGCTTAGGGAGTATCGTCTCAGTTATGTGACTGGATTTGTGATTTCTTGTCAGAGAGGTCACAGTTCGTAGTGATTGACGGAAAGACATCGGGTAAAACAGAAGGTAGTGTTATAGGCCCTTTGCTGTTCCTTATCTATATAAACGATTTTGGAGACAATCTGAGCAGCCGATTTCGGTTGTTTGCAGATGACGTCATTTATCGACTAATAAAGTCATCAGAAGATCGAAACTACATCGAAAAAGTTCAAACAAAGACAGCACCTTTTGTATTATCGCGAAATATGGGAGAGAGTGTCACAGAAATGATACAGGACTTGGGCTGGAAATCATTAGAAGAAAGGCCTTTATCGTTGCGGCGGAATCTTCTCACGAAATTACAATCACCAACTTTCTCCTCCGAATGCGAAAATATTTTGTTGACACCGACCTACATAGGGAGGAACGATCACCAACATAAAATAAGGGAAAACAGAGCTCGTACGGAAAAATATAGTTCATTTTTTCCGAGATTGGAATAACAGAGAATTGTGAAGGTGGTTCGATGAATCCTCTGACAGGCACTTGAATGTCATTTGCAGAGTATGCTTGCAGAAGCTCTCTCTCTACCGTTCCACTTTCCTCAACCCACCGATTCCATATTCTTTTAACAGTGATTCGATCTCGACCTACGCGAGCAGCAATGTCGCGATACGATAAACCGCAGACCGACCTTTATCAAAGTCGGAAACGTGATGATACGCATTTCTGCTCCTTACACGAGGCATCACAACAACGTTTCACCAGGCAACGCCGGTCAACTGCCGTTTGTGTATGAGAAATCGGTTGGAAACTTTCCTCATGTCAGCGCGTTGTAGGTGTCGCCACCGGCGCCAACCTTGTGTGAATGCTCTGAAAAGCTAATCATTTGCATATCACAGCATCTTCTTCCTTTCGATTAAATTTCTCGTCTGTAGCACGTCATCTTCGTGGTGTAGCAATTTTAATGGCCAGTAGTGTATTAATTTATGTGGTATACACCTCTCAATTGCCGTCGATACTCCCTCTTTGAAATCATTCCACACGCTTACGTCATGAGATTGGAAGGGGAGGAGACTGTCTCTTAAAAAGGCGTAAAGAGTATTTTTATCATTTTAAATAGATGTACTTTGCGTTTGTTTTTGATGGTTGTGGGTGTTATAGTATTCAGCCTAGCAGTAACTGCGTTGTGGTCGGTAATCCTCGCATTCGTCATGATACTCACTATTTGTCCAGGATTATTTGTTGCTAAGAGGTGAAGTATGCTTTCGCGACCATTTACGCTTCGAGTGGGATCATGAACGAATTGTTCAAAAATAATTATCTGAGAAAGCACTCAGTACAATTCCGCCAGCTTTAAACGCATAATTTTTCCATCATTTCGAGGGTAGATTGAAGTCGCCACCGACTATAATTGTATGAGTGGGGTAGTTATTTGACACGAAGTCATCCCATTTGGTGTTCATAATGTAACTAAGGCTCAATTGGGTGAAGCGTTCTAGTTTTTTAAGATCACGGCGATGTAGTGTCCCGGTTTCGCAGCCATAGAACGGGGTAGAAACGGCAGGTGCTGGATACACCATCAGTGTGGTGCATAGCGTGAGGTCTTTATTGAGGAAAACTCGCTGTAGAAGACGTCCGAAAGCAACTTGTGGAGCATGCATCCTGTTGTCGACTTGTCGACGTTCTTTTCTGATGAAAAATTAGTTGACAATACACACTGATAAGCCAAGACATTATGACCTTCAAGGAATTATTAGACAAGACCAACCAATAGAGCTCTCACCCCCCCCCCCCCCCCCCCCCCCAACATTCTCCACACAGACTCTCTCTCTCTTTTCACAGACACACACGCACACAAAATATAAATAAAATAAATCCCTAAATCTACTCTCTCTCTCTCTCTCTCTCTCTCTCTCTCTCTCTCTCTCTCTCTCTCTCTCCTGTTTCGGCCGGCCGCGGTGGTCTCGCGGTTCTAGGCGCTCAGTCCGGAACCGCGGGACTGCTACGGTCGCAGGTTCGAATCCTGCCTCGGGCATGGATGTGTGTGATGTCCTTAGGTTAGTTAGGTTTAAGTAGTTCTAAGTTCTAGGCGACTGATGACCACAGCAGTTGAGTCCCATAGTGCTCAGAACCATTTGAACCATTTTTTTCTCCTGTTTCAAACACACACACAAAGAGGAAAAAAATCACAACAGCTCTGAAAGATTCAGAACAACCGGCGGAACACCTTCAACTGTTCCACTGCCAGCCATCTTGTCTTTACACCTTCAATTGTTCCACTGCCCGCCATGTTTGTTTTTACAAGTGGTAAAGCAGTGAAACAGTTACAGTGACAGTGACAACGCAATATACAGTGTTTGACAGTAATGAAGATGATTAAAAGGAAAATGTAAGTGAAACGTTATGTAAATAGACATACGCATAGAATTAAATAATTTCAGACATAGAAGTAACAAGTTTTCAAATCGTAATTTTGGCTTAAACAATTCGTGTACTTTAAGGGGCTCCGGAAAGGCTCAAAATCATGAAAAGTTCAATTTTTACTTTTTTGCGTTTTCTGAATCTGCAGACTATTACCTTTTAATAGATATATAATTAATTCAATTCCGAAGACTACAATTATTTTTAAATTTTTTTTGAAATGTGTTCTACATGGGCGTGACCCACTGTCGCGCTGTTAAACTGCTGTCAAATGGTGTTATTATTAACGTCCGTGTTCATCAGGTACATTTTAGTGATGTGAGATAAAGTATGTGTTGTGGCTAACCTGTAATGGTTCAATATATATCGCTGGTGTGATTGTCGATTGTTTCATGTTTATTTACTCTGTCGTTATCTCGAAACTATTCGTAATTAATTCTGTTTCTTCAGTCTCTGTTTTGTTGAAGTATAATAATGAGTAAAAGTAAAGTTATTAGAAATCCTCTGAAGGCTTTTAAGAAAAGGAGAAATGTTGGAAAGCCAAAGGTATGTGTTATTACTGTAAACAATAAAGACGATAACCAAGTGAGTGAACCTAACCTCTCAAGTACACCTGCCCATAGCAGTCAAAGTGGGAAAGAAAATACTTCATAGAAGCAGCTTGGTTCAATGAGTGAAAACTATGAATGTTTTATGGGCGAATCGGATGTGAATGAAATATTTCATATGTCGGTTCTCAAAGGAATTTTTTCAAACTGTGTAAGATGTATTCATTGTAGTGAAGTTGGTCTGGAACTCTCCATAATAAAGCACGTAGGACTTGCTAGTGAAATACAACTGAAATGTGATAAGTGTTCATACATGACCACCTTTTGGAACAGTGTTGCAGTAACTGCAACTGAAGAAAATGGTAGCAAAATCTACGAACACAACAACGAGCGATGCTTGCTTTAGACAAGGAACGCCTTCGGGCTGCAGGCAGGGCTGTAAAGAGTCTAGAAATACAAGCAAGAGTAAACAGGAGGAGGAACAAGAGGAAGCTGGAGGAGGAGTTTGCAGAGGATGAAGATAATCCATCCTATGGACCTGGAATGCACTAAAAAGTTAATCCAATCTTTGTCGCTCGATTCCCAAAACTTTTATTTTCTCATACTAATTACATGTTTTCTAAGGATCTTCCAAACATATTTGTTTCAAACTTTCAGTAAATGTTACACAGTACCTTCTGCATAATTTAACACAGCCTTTTTCCAAAAAACTGTATATTTTTGAATATATAAATAAAAAATTGCAAAAAAATGTTGTGAATTTTCATTACAATTGAAAAAAAATCATTTTTAATAACTGAACTAAAATTTTGTAAAATCCCTGTGTTAAGTATTCCAATAAATAATCTGTAAAAAGTTCAACTTCCTACCTCAAAGGAAAGATGTAATTTATAAGCGTTATTTTAACATTGCAAGTATAGGGCGTTCCGGAGCCCCTTAAGGCAGGGGTTTCCAAACTACGGCCCGCGGGCCGAAACCGGCCCGCAAGTTCCGGCAAACCGGCCCGCGTTAGCTGGCCGGACCTCCCCGGTATCCGGCCCGCCAAATATTTGAGGTGCTACCTATACTGCCAACAATTGAGTTTCGAGGCCTATCGCGGCCAATACA
This sequence comes from Schistocerca serialis cubense, assembly GCF_023864345.2. Lineage (NCBI taxonomy): Eukaryota > Metazoa > Arthropoda > Insecta > Orthoptera > Acrididae > Schistocerca > Schistocerca serialis. Next base: position 145,946,853 of record NC_064648.1, read on the forward strand.
CCGCGACATTGTCGGAGCTCTATCTTTACAAAGCGGAAGGTCACGGTTGAACTTGTGGCTATCCACAATAAACAGACAATTCTCCGTGCGATAGTGAAAAAAGAAGAACGATTAACAGACTAGTTCGGCAAAAACATTTTGAGTAAAAAAATTCTCTCCATTTTATTCTACTCACGAGTCTGGTGCAAGTGTTCCAAATGGACGCCACTTCGGTTACTAGCCTTAGTAATCGATAATTATGGAAGATGCCTCTTTTCACTTTCTTTTGATTACGCTGTAAAATACACAAGTAAATCGTATAGCCGACAGCGGTGGCCGAGCGGTTCTAGGCGCTGCAGTCCGGAACCGCGCGACTGATACGGTCGCAGGTTCGAATCCTGCCTGGGGCATGGATGTGTGTGATGTCCTTAGGTAAGTTAGGTTTAAGTCGTTCTAAGTTCTAGGCGACTAATGACCTTAGATGTTAAGTCCCATAGTGCTCAGAGCCATTTGAACCATTTAAATCGTATAAACTATTTTTATTTCAAGGCAATTTAAAGAAAATACAATACCTGGTGTACATAATGATATTGGATATTTTAGTTGTAACCTATGTATAAAAATAACTGTAATTAATTTATATCTTGAAAACTCAGTGTTAGAGTATTAACGTAAAGAAATTTAACATCTTAGTGATAATTAGTGACTTTTATGTAGCTGTAACTTTCCTTTCATAGTTACCTCCAGTTGTGGATCAAGTTTACTGGTAGAGATAATCATCAGCGACTTCAAATGCTCATTACTTAATTTCGATCTGTAAATACTTTTTACATGTTTCATTTTGGAGAAAAGGCACGTCCACCAAACAAAATTATGTAATTAAGTAAAAATCGTAGTTAGTTTCAACCTTAGATTTTTGCGATTTCATCTTTCCTTTCGCCTTACATCACGGTGATCGTGGAGTGCAAGGGTGCTTTAATCCCGCTAGGTAGATCTTGGCCCTTATGACTTCGTGAAGAAGTCAATGTGGCCCACGGACTAAAAAGTTTGGAGACTCCTACTTTAAGGGATAAGTGGTTGCAGATGACAAACTGTGCAACAAAACGGTCACTGTAGAAACACAACACATCAGAGAAACCACACAACGTGGTAAAAAGGTGTGAATTCGTAATTTATGTGTTTTCTCAAATATCTGTAATTACGATTTAAAAACTAATAGCTGTATGTATACAAACATCAAAAAACACTCTTTATCTGTAACAGATGGAAAATAAAAACCCACTGGAGATGCTGCAACTACAGTGAAACATGTTTGGGTTAACAAACAAAAAATGTGTTTTGCTAAAGGCGGACCCTATCCAAAAATGTACACATTATGACCACTGCCCACCGCAACGGTGGATTCCGCCTGCTGGCGTTGCGGGCACGTGACGCGTGACTAAAGTACCGGGTGATCAAAAAGTCAGTATAAATTTGGAAAGTGAATAAATCACAGAATAATGTAGATAGGGAGGTACAAATTGATACACATGCTTGGAATTACGTTGGGTTTTATTAGAACCAGAAAAAATACAAAGGTTCAAAAAATGTCAGACAGATGGCGCTTCATCTGATCAGAATAGGAATAATTGGCATAACAAAGTAAGGCAAAGTAAAGATGATGTTCTTTACAGGAAATGCTCAATATGTCCACCATCATTCCTCAACAACAGCTGTAGTCTAGGATAATGTTGTGAACAGCACTGTAAAGCATGTCCGGAGTTATGGTGAGGCATTGGCGTCGGATGTTGTCTTTCAGCATCCCTAGAGATGTCGGTCGATCATGATACACTTGCGACTTCAGGTAACCCCAAAGCCAATAATCGCACGGGCTGACGTCTGGGGACCTGGGAGGCAAAACACGACGGAAGTAGTGGTCTAGCAATACTTTGTTCTTTTTGGTCATTCCAAGCATGTGTGTCAATTTTTACCTCTCTATCTACATTATTCCGTGGTTTATTAAGTTTTCAAATTTATACTGACTTTTTGATCACACAATATGTAAGCGTATCAGACACGGACAGGGGATCAGCCTAGCAAAGATATGGGCTGCAAATGCGGAAATTCATTGAGACAAGCGACTTTGACAGAGGGCAGATTGTTATCATGCAGAGCCTGTGAACGAAGCTGGTGGAATGTTCACGTGCTACTGTCGTGAGCATCTGCGGAGAGAGATAGGAGGACAGTGAAGCTACCACTTGGTTGGACGTCCACGACTCTTCACTGAACGTGGGGTTCGGAGGCTTGTCTGCTCTGCAAAGTAGAATGGATGGTGATCTGTGGCATCTCTGCCGCAAGAGCACAGTGCTTGTGCACGCACAAGTGTTTCAGAGCATTAGTTGAACATGGAGCTCTTCAGCAGACCTCCCCTACGTGTTCACATGTTGACCCAACGACGTCGTTAGTTACGAGTGCAGTGGGAACGGGATCATCGTGATTCGACCGTCGATCAACGGAAACGCGTCGGCTCTTCGGATTTTTGCTACAGGAGGTCGGTGGTCGTCACCACAAACGCCATCATCGAGGAGAACGGCGGCTCGAAACGTGCAGCGCGCCACGGACGCAGGTTGGTGGGAGTAGCATTGTGCTGTGGGAGGCATTCTCCTTCGCTTGCACGGCACCTGTGAATCCAAGACACGCTGATAGCCGCGAACCACCTGCATCCCTTCCTTCTCGATGTCTTCTCCGACGGCGATGTCATCTTTCAGCAGTACAAATGCCGCGTCTCGGAGCCAGAACCGTGGTACAGTGGTTTAAGGTCACCATTGTGAACTCACGTAGATGTGTCGGCGACCAAATTCGCCTGCAGTAAATCCTATGCAACCCACCTTGGTCGATATCGGGCGTCATCATCGCATATGCAGATCAGCGGCTCGTTATTTATGAGATCTACATGGTCTGTGTGTAGACATGTAATGCCACATACCTTCACAAACCTACCACATCTGTGATACGCAGAATCTGTGATGTATTTCGTTCCAAAGACAGACAGACAAGCTATTAAGGAGGTGGTCATAGGGATGTGGTTCATCGGTTTACTTCCTAGATAGGGGGAGTGCTCTACTTGTCTCGAAGGTACGCTGGAAACAGAGAGATTTAGTTTATTGGCAACTCCACAGAGTGCTGTTGCACAACGACCCTTGGATTAATAAAATTAGCAGAAGGTAAGCGTTGGCCGTAATTTTGATGATTTATTAACAGCAAAATCGATTTTAGATCACATAATGATCATCTTCAGTGCTTTAGCATACAAATTAAAGCTCGTAGGCACTAGTGTCTAGTTATTAGCAGTAACAGAAGCTATGAAAGGATCCGGAAATACAGCTTTAGGAACTATGTGTGGTAGTACCTTTATTTTTGGATGGTTAGGCCAAACCGTTCATATGCGGTAATGAAACAGTTTAAAACCAGTTGCATCTCTGCAGTTATGTAAGCTGAGAAGCATTGCGTAGCGTACTGCTGTTCAGTTAGCTGATTTAAGACTTGTGAATTTTCTAGAATTCAGTCTGCATTGATTAAATACACTCCTGGAAATGGAAAAAAGAACACATTGACACCGGTGTGTCAGACCCACCATACTTGCTCCGGACACTGCGAGAGGGCTGTACAAACAATGATCACACGCACGGCACAGCGGACACACCAGGAACCGCGGTGTTGGCCGTCGAATGGCGCTAGCTGCGCAGCATTTGTGCACCGCCGCCGTCAGTGTCAGCCAGTTTGCCGTGGCATACGGAGCTCCATCGCAGTCTTTAACACTGGTAGCATGCCGCGACAGCGTGGACGTGAACCGTATGTGCAGTTGACGGACTTTGAGCGAGGGCGTATAGTGGGCATGCGGGAGGCCGGGTGGACGTACCGCCGAATTGCTCAACACGTGGGGCGTGAGGTCTCCACAGTACATCGATGTTGTCGCCAGTGGTCGGCGGAAGGTGCACGTGCCCGTCGACCTGGGACCGGACCGCAGCGACGCACGGATGCACGCCAAGACCGTAGGATCCTACGCAGTGCCGTAGGGGACCGCACCGCCACTTCCCAGCAAATTAGGGACACTGTTGCTCCTGGGGCATCGGCGAGGACCATTCGCAACCGTCTCCATGAAGCTGGGCTACGGTCCCGCACACCGTTAGGCCGTCTTCCGCTCACGGCCCAACATCGTGCAGCCCGCCTCCAGTGGTGTCGCGACAGGCGTGAATGGAGGGACGAATGGAGACGTGTCGTCTTCAGCGATGAGAGTCGCTTCTGCCTTGGTGCCAATGATGGTCGCATGCGTGTTTGGCGCCGTGCAGGTGAGCGCCACAATCAGGACTGCATACGACCGAGGCACACAGGGCCAACACCCGGCATCATGGTGTGGGGAGCGATCTCCTACACTGGCCGTACACCACTGGTGATCGTCGAGGGGACAGTGAATAGTGCACGGTACATCCAAACCGTCATCGAACCCATCGTTCTACCATTCCTAGACCGGCAAGGGAACTTGCTGTTCCAACAGGACAATGCACGTCCGCATGTATCCCGTGCCACCCAACGTGCTCTAGAAGGTGTAAGTCAACTACCCTGGCCAGCAAGATCTCCGGATCTGTCCCCCATTGAGCATGTTTGGGACTGGATGTAGCGTCGTCTCACGCGGTCTGCACGTCCAGCACGAACGCTGGTCCAACTGAGGCGCCAGGTGGAAATGGCATGGCAAGCCGTTCCACAGGACTACATCCAGCATCTCTACGATCGTCTCCATGGGAGAATAGCAGCCTGCATTGCTGCGAAAGGTGGATATACACTGTACTAGTGCCGACATTGTGCATGCTCTGTTGCCTGTGTCTATGTGCCTGTGGTTCTGTCAGTGTGATCATGTGATGTATCTGACCCCAGAAATGTGTCAATAAAGTTTCCCCTTCCTGGGACAATGAATTCACGGTGTTCTTATTTCAATTTCCAGGAGTGTATGTAGTGGGGGACATTCACCTGGGCTTCCATGGCACCTGCGCTAGCAATCGAAGACACCGTGACAACTGTGAACATTATTAGGGACTACCTGTAACCCCTTCAGCTTGATGTCTTCCCCAACACTGGTGGCATTTTCCAGCAGGATAACGGTCCGTGTCACAAGCCCAGAATCGTGCTGCAATGGGTTGAGGCACACGATAGTGAACTCATGTTGATGTCTTGGCCGTCAAATTTGGCTTATCGGCAGGTCCATATACATTACATTCGGGAAGGCATCTGGTGCCACAAACCTCTGGAAACTTACCAAGTGCTTATCGAATCACTGCTGAATGGCGCTCCACGCTTTTATGTAGGTGATCATAATGTTCTGGCTTATAAGCGATCCAGTTGAAAAGAGCATATAATAAAATTTATAAATTACAGAGCGCACCAATCAGAAGACTTTTTTTTTTTTCCTCGCAAATCCAGATTTCGGCTAGTGCCTCGTCATTATCAATCCACTATTTCCTAGTCTTGATGCACGTCAGAACCCTGTTGTTCGGGCATCAGTCACAGTTCTTTGAATAATACTGTATAAAATTCCCGCGGTGACGTTAAAGGCGCAGACTGAACGCAATACACGGTCTAGAGAGACCGACAGCTAACGCCAGCCTGCGAGAGGAGAGGCCCCTGGCAGACGCAACCCGCACGACACCTGTTGCCGCTGCCTCTACCGGATCAGCATAATGCGATAAGCTGTTCTCTTCTCTCCGGCAACATGCCCCTGTTCTCAACTACAACGCGCCTCTGTTAATTGAGGCGAGTTAAGCCTTCTCCCGGAACACACCTCACTCACCTCATACGGGCCCATCTAACGCTGCTCCGTACAACACTTCAACGTTTGTCAACTAAAAGCAAGAACAGTCACCGTTCTACGCTTTTGCGAACCGGTTTTACGGATCTTATGCCCATGATTTTTGGTAAAACCAGACTATCACGAGGATACATTGCTGATGACTGATTTTGAAAAATACACTCCTGGAAATTGAAATAAGAACACCGTGAATTCATTGTCCCAGGAAGGGGAAACTTTATTGACACATTTCTGGGGTCAGATACATCACATGATCACACTGACAGAACCACAGGCACATAGACACAGGCAACAGAGCATGCACAATGTCGGCACTAGTACAGTGTATATCCACCTTTCGCAGCAATGCAGGCTGCTATTCTCCCATGGAGACGATCGTAGAGATGCTGGATGTAGTCCTGTGGAACGGCTTGCCATGCCATTTCCACCTGGCGCCTCAGTTGGACCAGCGTTCGTGCTGGACGTGCAGACCGCGTGAGACGACGCTTCATCCAGTCCCAAACATGCTCAATGGGGGACAGATCCGGAGATCTTGCTGGCCAGGGTAGTTGACTTACACCTTCTAGAGCACGTTGGGTGGCACGGGATACATGCGGACGTGCATTGTCCTGTTGGAACAGCAAGTTCCCTTGCCGGTCTAGGAATGGTAGAACGATGGGTTCGATGACGGTTTGGATGTACCGTGCACTATTCAGTGTCCCCTCGACGATCACCAGTGGTGTACGGCCAGTGTAGGAGATCGCTCCCCACACCATGATGCCGGGTGTTGGCCCTGTGTGCCTCGGTCGTAAGCAGTCCTGATTGTGGCGCTCACCTGCACGGCGCCAAACACGCATACGCCCATCATTGGCACCAAGGCAGAAGCGACTCTCATCGCTGAAGACGACACGTCTCCATTCGTCCCTCCATTCACGCCTGTCGCGACACCACTGGAGGCGGGCTGCACGATGTTGGGGCGTTAGCGGAAGACGGCCTAACGGTGTGCGGGACCGTAGCCCAGCTTCATGGAGACGGTTGCGAATGGTCCTCGCCGATACCCCAGGAGCAACGGTGTCCCTAATTTGCTGGGAAGTGGCGGTGCGGTCCCCTACGGCACTGCGTAGGATCCTACGGTCTTGGCGTGCATCCGTGCGTCGCTGCAGCCCGGTCCCAGGTCGACGGGCACGTGCACCTTCCGCCGACCACTGGCGACAACATCGATGTACTGTGGAGACCTCACGCCCCACATGTTGAGCAATTCGGCGGTACGTCCACCCGGCCTCCCGCATGCCCACTATACGCTCTCGCTCAAAGTCCGTCAACTGCACATACGGTTCACGTCCACGCTGTCGCGGCATGCTACCAGTGTTAAAGACTGCGATGGAGCTCCGTATGCCACGGCAAACTCGCTGACACTGACGGTGGCGGTGCACGAATGCTGCGCAGCTAGCGCCATTCGACGGCCAACACCGCGGTTCCTGGTGTGTCCGCTGTGCCGTGCGTGTGATCATTGCTTGTACAGCCCTCTCGCAGTGTCCGGAGCAAGTATGGTGGGTCTGACACACCGGTGTCAATGTGTTCTTTTTTCCATTTCCAGGAGTGTATAATGCTCCCACCGGCCTGTGTCTGTGGTGCACTGCATGGTTCTAGCAGCCGTTCGCCTGCTTGATGGCATATCTGGACGCAACCATCGACCTGGTTAATAAACGAGATTCACCTGACCAGGCGACCCGACTCTACTGATCTGAGGTCCAATCTCGGTGACCCAGTGTCCACTGTAATCATAAGTGACGATGTTGTCGGGTCAACACGGGAACACATAGGCGTCCTCTGATGCGGAACACCACGTTGTATGCTCCGAAACATTTCTGACTGCGCTGTACTCGTACTCTGGTCTTAGATTGCCGCCCATCCTGCTTTAGAGAGCGGACAATCCTCCGATCCCTCTGTTCAGTGGTGACGCACTGGACCGCAACAATCTCGCTTTTGTCAGAGACTCTTAAGGGGGGTAGGACGTCAAAAATTTAAAAAAAATCGATTTTTCAAAAATATACCTTTTTTGTAGTGCACATCATCCTGAATATTTGATGTAGAAAACATATACTGGGTGAGTCACTAAATATTCCCACCTACAATAACTCCGCAAGTATGATACTAGCTGAAAAGTTTGAGGGACAAATGTTGCATGGGACAACGGGGGACAGAATATGACGTTGGTTTTTTGTTGCTAGGCGGGATCGCTTCACAGATATGACGATCAACTTTGTTTTTTTAAATGCGATGCTATAGTTTGGTACTTATTTTCTGATAGAGGCTATCGAGACGAATCCAGTGATGTGTAACAGTAAGGACTTTCAAGGTCAACGAAGGTCAAAAAGGTGGCTTGAACGTCCACTCACAGAAGGTGTTCGAAGTGATGACCATTGGTATCAACGCTGTGCTGCAATCTTATTATCATGGATTGAGTGGTATTCCTTATCGCATCGGCACTTATCAAAGCACATGCTCTGACAATTCTCTCTCGCATATCTTCAGGCGTAGTTGGAACGTCCTTATAAACAATGTCTTTTACGAATCCCCACAAGAAAAAATCCAGAGGCGTCAAGTCTGGCGAACGAGCAGGCCTCGACACATCTCCTCCGCGACAAATACGATCTGGTAATTGTCTCTGCAAGTCCTTTTTAGCCATCAGCGAAAAATATGCCGGACACCCATCGTGTTGATACCACATTCTGTTCCTTGTTCCTAAAGGTATTTCTTCCAATAATCGACCTAATGTTTCTTGCAGGAATGTGGTGTACTTTCTACCATTAAGTTTTCCTTCGGTGAAACAGGGGCCTATAATTCTGTCCTCCAGAATCCCAGACGATACATTCACCGACCACGGTTTTTGGTGTGCAACTTGCCGCAGACAACATGGATTTTCAGTTGCCCAATAATGCATGTTATGCGAATTAACATTTCCATGGTTCGTGAATGTAGCCTCATCGGTAAATAAAATCAAATTAATAAATGTGTCATTCCTCTGAATCTGAAGTTCAGCCCATCGGCAGAATTCAATGCGACGCATACAATCCGTACCTGTTAATTCTTGGTGGAGACTGATATGGTAAGGATGATATTTGTGGCGATGCAGAACACGAACAACACTTCTCTGGCGCATGCCAGATTCCCTTGCGATTTGACATGAACTAACCCAAGTATCTCCAATCACAGCGGCAAGAGTACCAATTTCCGTTTCCTCGTTAGTAACTTTCCTTTGCCGGATATATTTCCGATCCGTTAAAAATCCAATTGTTCTCAGTTTATCATACACACATTTAAATGTACGACGTGTAGGGTGAGTACGTTGAGGATATCTTTCAGCGTGTAAGTATCTAGCTCTCACTGAATTTCGTTGGCATTCTCTGTAAATGTGAAGCATATCGACTTGTTCTTCGAAGGAATACATCTATCACGTTCTCTTGATTCGACGATACTAGGATTACCGTTCCTATTAGTGTTGTATTGCGAAACCATCGAATGGTGTTTACATGTCAATGGCACGTTAGATGGATACGCCGTATTCGGCGAATAATTACTACTTGCACGATATACGAGGGAGAATTGTCAGAGCATGTGCTTCGATAAGTGCCGAAGTGCTAAGGAATACCACTCAATCCATGATAAGAAGATTGCAGCACTGCATTGATACCAATGGTCACTTCTAACACCTTCTGTAAATGGACGCTCTTGCCGCCTTCCTGCCCTTCGCTGACCTTGAAAGACCTTACTGTTACACATCATCACAGGAGTTCTCTACCAACTGCTATAATGGAAGCCATCAAACCTATAATCAGGGACCTTGAAAATGAAAACTTATTCAAGAAATGTGTTTATGTCGGTACCCAAAACCGAAACGTTTATACGAAAGATTGCCAAAAACCATTTTCGTGGGAAGAATTGCACTTGCTGTTGGTGTTTATGGTGCAGTTTCATGTTTTAATGATGGTGTGCAAAGCAGGAAATATGTATTATAGAAAGTGTGAATTAAGACCGGAGTGAAATGTATCAAAGCTTTGTATGCGATAGACAGAGAGCGTGTAGTGAAAGCAGATAAATCATTTTTGGAGGAGATAAAATCAAGAAGAGTGCATGATAGGAATGTGAAAAGGAGGATAACTGATTTAGAAAATGAAAAAGAACCTGCTTATGGTGGTGGGCAGTTCTGAAACTATGCCAAATACAAGCATAAACTTTAACGTCCATTTTCCGCAGAACGCAAATTTCTCTACTTAGGTACATGTAGCATCCAAAATAAATGTCCTATTACTTTCAAATTTGGTATGCTTACTAAACACAAACTCTTTAATGCAAAACTCTAGAATTTTCCAAATCTATTAAACTATGATGGGTCAGGCTTGTAAGTGAGCGACCGTTTGCAGCTGCAGTCTATGGCGGGTCATACCCCATCGAACACAGGCCGGTGTGAGATGGAGCGTACACTATTATGTTAAGTAGTGCTTTTGACTGTGTACACATGTACTGTTTGTGTTTTCCTTTTTTTCGTGTATAAATGTATAGCTATGGTGTTCTTTTAATCATTGACAAAGGTCTTCTTAAGCACTTGTGGGTTTTATTGTTCTGAAGAAGGTGTAGTTATCTACGCCGAAACCTAGGTTAACACTAGGTGCTTTTTTCGCAATCGAGGCGGGTTTCTAGTTTTTTAACATATTAACCAACGATTGCTGACGCGCTGCGATATTGAAGGTTCTTATACACTTTCAGTTGTTCATTACACAAGAACCAAACATTGTAAAGATATCATACATATATCATTTCGAAGAGAAACCCTGAAAGTTTTTTTATCGTGTATACCGCCACTGCGTAGTTTGGCAATTTGCTGACAGCGCTAGTTGCAAACATCGTGCGTTCATGTGCAGAGTTCGACAAAAACAAGTGTTCAGCGGATTTTTAGAACCAAGTACTGTAAAAAGCCACCACCAAGAAAGGCCATTTACCACTGGCATAACAAATTTGTTACGACGAGTTGTTTGTACCCGGCAAAGAGAAGCGGACGCCCCAGTGTGAGTGAAGTGAATATGGAGCGCGTACGAGAGTCCAAAGAAATCGGTGCGTCGTGCATCCTGTGAACTCGAAATGGCTCCAATGACAGCGTGGGAAGTCCTGCGACAGAAGCTGTCTGTGAAACCATTGGCCGCGAGGGATTACCCGAGCGGTCTAGGGCGCAGCAGTCATGGACTGTGCGGCTGGTCCCGGCGGAGGTAAGACTCCTCCCTCGGGCATGAGTGTGTGTGTTTGTCCTTAAGATAACTTTGGTTAAGTAGTGTGTAAGCTTAGGGACTGATGACCTTAGCAGTTAAGTCCCATAAGATTTCACACACATTGGAACTTTTTTTTTTTTAAACCATTGAACTGGGGCTAGTGCAGAAGCCGGCCTCTGTGGCCGAGAGGTTCTAGGCGCTTCAGTCCGGAGCCGCGCTGCTGCTACAGTCGCAGGTTCAAATCCTACCTCGGGCATGGATATGTCTCATGTCCTTAGGTTAGTCAGGTTTAAATAGTTCTAAGTTCTATGCTGTTGTTGTGGTCTTCAGTCCTGAGACTGGTTTGATGCAGCTCTCCATGCTACTCTATCCTGTGCAAGCTTCTTCATCTCCCAGTACTTACTGCAACCTACGTCCTTCTGAATCTGCTTAGTGTATTCATCTCTTGGTCTCCCTCTATGATTTTTACCCTCCACACTGCCCTCCAATGCTAAATTTGTGATCCCTTGATGCCTCAGAACATGTCCTACCAACCGGTCCCTTCTTCTTGTCAAGTTGTGCCACAAACTCCTCCCCAATTCTATTCAATACCTTCTCATTACTGATGTCATCTAACCATCTAATCTTCAGCATTCTTCTGTAGCACCACATTTCGAAAGATTCTATTCTCTTCTTGTCCAAACTATTTATCGTCCATGTTTCACTTCCATACATGGCTACACTCCATACAAATACTTTCAGAAACGACTTCCTGACACTTAAATCTATACTCGATGTTAACAAATTTCTCTTCTTCAGAAACGCTTTCCTTGCCATTGCGTCTACATTTTATATCGTCTCTACTTCGACCATCATCAGTTATTTTGCTCCCCAAATAGCAAAACTCCTTTACTATTTTAAGTGTCTCATTTCCTAATCTAATTCCCTCAGCATCACCCGTCTTAATTCGGCTGCATTCCATTATCCTCGTTTTGCTTTTGTTGATGTTCATCTTATATCCTCCTTTCAAGACACTGTCCATTCCATTCAACTGCTCTTCCAAGTCCTTTGCTGTCTCTGACAGAATTACAATGTCATCGGCGAACCTCAAAGTTTTTATTTCTTCTTCATGGATTCTAATACCTACTCCGAATTCTTCTTTTGTTTCCTTTACTGCTTGCTCAATATACAGATTGAATAACATCGGGGAGAGGCTACAACCCTGTCTCACTCCCTTCCCAACCACTGCTTCCCTTTCGTGTCCCTCGACTCTTATAACTGCCATCTGATTTCTGTACAAATTGTAAATAGCCTTTCGCTCCCTGTATTTTACCACTGCCACATTCATAATTTGAAAGAGAGTATTCCAGTCAACATTGTCAAAAGCTTTCTCTAAGTCTACAAATGCTAGAAACGTAGGTTTGCCTTTCCTTAAACTATTTTCTAAGATAAGTCGTAGGGTCAGTATAGCCTCACGTTTTCCAATATTTCTACGGAATCCAAACTGATCTTCCTCAAGGTTGGCTTCCACTAGTTTTTCCATTCGTCTGTAAAAAATTGGCGTTAGTATTTTGCATCTGTGGCTTATTAAAGTGATTGTTCGGTAATTTTCACACCTGTCAACACCTGCTTTCTTTGGAATTGGAATTATTACAATCTTCTTGAAGTCTGAGGGTATTTCGCCTGTCTCATACATCTTGCTCACCAGATGGTAGAGTTTCGTCAGGACTGGCTCTCCCAAGGCTGTCAGTAGTTCTAATGGAAGGTTGTCTACTCCCGGGGCCTTGTTTCGACTCAGGTCTTTCAGTGCTCTGTCAAACTCTTCACGCAGTATCTTATCTCCCATTTCGTCTTCATCTACATCCTCTTCCACTTCCATAATATTGTCCTCAAGTACATCGCCCTTGTATAAACCCTCTATATACTCCTTCCACCTTTCTGCTTTCGCTTATTTGCTTAGAACTTGGTTGCCATCTGAGCTCTTGATATTCATACAAGTGGTTCTCTTTTCTCCAAAGGTCTCTTTAATTTTCCTGTAGGCAGCATCTATCTTACCCCTAGTGAGATAAGCCTCTACATCCTTACATTTGTCCTCTAGCCATGCCTGCTTAGCCATTTTGCACTTCCTGTCGATGTCATTTTTGAGACATTTGTACTCCTTTTTGCCTGCTTCATTTGCTGCATTTTTATATTTTCTCCTTTCATCGATTAAATTCAATATTTCTTCTGTTACCCAAGGATTTCTACTAGCCCTCGTCTTTTTATCTACTTGATCCTCTGCTGCCTTCACTACTTCATCTCTCAGAGCTACCCATTCTTCTTCTACTGTATTTCTTTCCCCCATTTGTGACAATTGTTCCCTTATGCTCTCCCTGAAACTCTCTACAACCTCTGGTTTAATCAGTTTGTCCAGATCCCATCTCCTTAAATTCCCACCTTTTTGCAGTTTCTTCAGTTTTAATCTACAGTTCATAACCAATAGATTGTGGTGAGAGTCCACATCTGCCCCTTGAAATGTCTTACAATTTAAAACCTGGTTCCTAAATCTCTTACCATTATATAACCTATCTGATACCCTCTAGTATTTCCAGGATTCTTCCACGTGTACAACCGTCCTTTATGATTCTTGAACCAAGTGTTAGCTATGATTAAGTTATGCTCTGTGCAAAATTCTACCAGGCGGCTTCCTCTTTCATTTCTTACCCCCAATCCATATTCACCTACTACGTTTCCTTCCCTCCCTTTTCCTACTCTCGAATTCCAGTCACCCATGACTATTAAATTTTCGTCTCCCTTCACTACCTGAATAATTTCTTTTATCTCATCATACATTTCATCAATATCTTTATCATCTGCAGAGCTAGTTGGCATATAAACTAAACTTGTACTACTGTAGTAGGCATGGGCTTTGTGTCTATCTTGGCCACAATAATGCGTTGACTATGCTGTTTGTAGTAGCTTACCTGCACTCCTATTTTTTTTATTCATTATTAGACCTACTCCTGCATTACCCCTATTTGATTTTGTATTTATAACCGTGTATCCGCCTGACCAAAAGTCTTGTTCCTCCTGCCACCGAACTTCACTAATTCCCACTATATCTAACTTTAACCTATCCATTTCCCTTTTTAATTTTTCTAATCTACCTGCCCGATTAAGGGATCTGACATTCCACGCTCCGATCCGCAGAACGCCAATTTTCTTTCTCCTGATAACGACGTCCTCTTGAGTAGTCCCCGCCCGGAGATCCGAATGGGGGACTATTTTACCTCCGGAATATTTTACACAAGAGGACGCCATCATCATTTAACCATACAGTAAAACTGCATGCCCTCGGGAAAAATTACGGCTGTAGTTTCCCCTTGCTTTCAGCCGTTCGCAGTACCAGCACAGCAAGGCTGTTTTGGTTAGTGTTACAAGGCCAGATCAGTCAATCATCCAGACTGTTGCCCCTGCAACTACTGAAAAGGCTGCTGCCCCTCTTCAGGAATCACACGTTTGTCTGACCTCTCAACAAATACCCCTCCGTTGTGGTTGCACCTACGGTACGGCCATCTGTATCGCTGAGGCACGCAAGCCTCCCCACCAACGGCAAGGTCCATGGTTCATGGGGGACTGATAACCTCAGATGTTAAGTCCCATAGTGCTTAGAGCCAATTGGACCATTTTTTGAAATTTTCTAAGGGGTAAAAACAGTACAATTCGATTGTGCTACAGTTATGAAACTAAATTATTTTTGTAAATATAATTATTATTATCACTCTTTCGTAAGACTGTAATACTGATTAATAAGTTACCAGTCTATATCTCTTTTTCAAACACGAGCATTAACCCGTGACACAATGTGGTTGAGGTTAGAGCTTATGAAAAGGATGTATGAATATCTTCTACTGACAGTCCACTTTTTACAATCAAACTTTTTACTCTGTGCCATTCATCTAAGACGGTAATATTGAGATGTATACATCACATATGCTTTAATATCTCATCAAAACACCTCCTCTGATTTGTAGCTTGTTGCCACAATGAACCAGAAATTGCTTCATTATTCATCTGGCAATAGACAATCCACCTAATTGGCGGCATAACACAACAGTAATTGCTGCGGGACCTTCGCAGTGTTGTTATTATTAGTAGTAGTAGTTGTGAGACATAAAGCACTGCCAGCCTAAGGTCAGTTCAGATTGTAAGAGTCCAGCAATGAAGTAATTTACAAACAATAAGCATAGCGCGCGCATTTTAATTCGGTTGGTTTTAAATGGTGGTGTTGAGTGTGGGTGAAGCGAGAGTCTCTAGGAAGAGGAGTGGTACAGCGGAAGCATAGTTCGTAGCAAGTGTTTATCCCCAATATGGATACTTAGTTTTCTTTTCTGAACAGGAGTTAACAGATAGAAGTCGAGGCGCGCCGCTAAGCGTTTCATTATTCTATAAAAAAAAGGTTGTTGGAAATAAGCAGAACCATCAGTTGTAATAAAAAGCCTACAGAAAGTACCTTCCTCATTTTAAAAATAAAAGTCTTCGAAAAGAATTTTTTTTCATCCTATAATTTAGTTAGGCGCTGTTGTTAATGACTTTAGTGTTGGGGAGTACTAGATAATATCTTTTGCCATACAAGGGTAATGGCATCAGAAAGGCAGGAAAACGTTGCGCTCATCGAACTGCTTTGTCATTGTGGTTAATGCCGGAATGAGATTTAATGTGTACAAATTCTATAATTTGACCAGTCTTCTTTGTTGATGGTAATGATTGTTAGGCCTAAGCTGTATTTACTAGGTCCTCCATTCGAACTGCTGAAACCAATTTATTGTAGAACGCTTTGTGTGTCAGGAATTATTAATGCCGCGAAGATATTGACGGATCTTCTGTACTTTGTTGCCTGGATAACAGCGAATGTTTCACCTATAAATGTGGAAAGATCGCTGGTAGGTATTACTTTCTTTCTTCCCTGCTTTGTGTACAGATGAAAGCTCATCTTACATGGTTTTCCGTATCCATTTCTAAGCCATCCAGGAGGATTGGTCGTTATTTACGGATACTGCAGGAACGATTATTTGACGCCAAAGAGTCTAGTAAACATGGGCTGTAAAATTCACGCGTTAAGAGCTATGAGCACTTATTCACTAGGGAGAGATGTCTTTCATAGTGGCGACGATGACTTGAGCAGTCTTCTGCGTGGATGATAATGATGTGTTATGTCGTAATGTATTTACTTTGTCCTTTGTTCCAGTTGCTGTAACTAACTCACCGTAGAACGTTTTGTGTGTCGCTCATTATGAACACCTCGGGGATCTTGAGGAACAATCCGCGCATAGCTTGGGAACTTCGCTGGTAGCTCTTAAGGTACGCGTTTCGGAGCCCATGTTTACCAGATTTTTACGCTTCGAATAACCATTATTATCGTATTCCTAAATATTAATCATTCGTCTTGTGACACAGTGTATCCATTGGGGGTCAGGAGGTAAGGTACAGGATGGCATTTATTGAACTATGTGAAATAATATCGCCATAACTTCTGAACGGTTTGCGTTAGGACGTTCGAACTGCACGGTTGTTGTGGCGAATGGTGGGAATTAGTATGGTTTCGTTGAGCGACGAAACCCACTTTCACTTGGATGGGTTCGTCAAAAAGCAAAATTGGCGCATTTGTGACAATGAGAATCCGCATTTCGCGATCGACAAGTCTCTTCACCCTCAACGAGTGACTGTGTGGTGTGCAATGCCCAGTCACGGAATGGTGGGAATTAGTATGGTTTCGTTGAGCGACGAAACCCACTTTCACTTGGATGGGTTCGTCAAAAAGCAAAATTGGCGCATTTGTGACAATGAGAATCCGCATTTCGCGATCGACAAGTCTCTTCACCCTCAACGAGTGACTGTGTGGTGTGCAATGCCCAGTCACGGAATGGTGGGAATTAGTATGGTTTCGTTGAGCGACGAAACCCACTTTCACTTGGATGGGTTCGTCAAAAAGCAAAATTGGCGCATTTGTGACAATGAGAATCCGCATTTCGCGATCGACAAGTCTCTTCACCCTCAACGAGTGACTGTGTGGTGTGCAATGCCCAGTCACGGAATGGTGGGAATTAGTATGGTTTCGTTGAGCGACGAAACCCACTTTCACTTGGATGGGTTCGTCAAAAAGCAAAATTGGCGCATTTGTGACAATGAGAATCCGCATTTCGCGATCGACAAGTCTCTTCACCCTCAACGAGTGACTGTGTGGTGTGCAATGCCCAGTCACGGAATGGTGGGAATTAGTATGGTTTCGTTGAGCGACGAAACCCACTTTCACTTGGATGGGTTCGTCAAAAAGCAAAATTGGCGCATTTGTGACAATGAGAATCCGCATTTCGCGATCGACAAGTCTCTTCACCCTCAACGAGTGACTGTGTGGTGTGCAATGCCCAGTCACGGAATGGTGGGAATTAGTATGGTTTCGTTGAGCGACGAAACCCACTTTCACTTGGATGGGTTCGTCAAAAAGCAAAATTGGCGCATTTGTGACAATGAGAATCCGCATTTCGCGATCGACAAGTCTCTTCACCCTCAACGAGTGACTGTGTGGTGTGCAATGCCCAGTCACGGAATGGTGGGAATTAGTATGGTTTCGTTGAGCGACGAAACCCACTTTCACTTGGATGGGTTCGTCAAAAAGCAAAATTGGCGCATTTGTGACAATGAGAATCCGCATTTCGCGATCGACAAGTCTCTTCACCCTCAACGAGTGACTGTGTGGTGTGCAATGCCCAGTCACGGAATGGTGGGAATTAGTATGGTTTCGTTGAGCGACGAAACCCACTTTCACTTGGATGGGTTCGTCAAAAAGCAAAATTGGCGCATTTGTGACAATGAGAATCCGCATTTCGCGATCGACAAGTCTCTTCACCCTCAACGAGTGACTGTGTGGTGTGCAATGCCCAGTCACGGAATGGTGGGAATTAGTATGGTTTCGTTGAGCGACGAAACCCACTTTCACTTGGATGGGTTCGTCAAAAAGCAAAATTGGCGCATTTGTGACAATGAGAATCCGCATTTCGCGATCGACAAGTCTCTTCACCCTCAACGAGTGACTGTGTGGTGTGCAATGCCCAGTCACGGAATGGTGGGAATTAGTATGGTTTCGTTGAGCGACGAAACCCACTTTCACTTGGATGGGTTCGTCAAAAAGCAAAATTGGCGCATTTGTGACAATGAGAATCCGCATTTCGCGATCGACAAGTCTCTTCACCCTCAACGAGTGACTGTGTGGTGTGCAATGCCCAGTCACGGAATGGTGGGAATTAGTATGGTTTCGTTGAGCGACGAAACCCACTTTCACTTGGATGGGTTCGTCAAAAAGCAAAATTGGCGCATTTGTGACAATGAGAATCCGCATTTCGCGATCGACAAGTCTCTTCACCCTCAACGAGTGACTGTGTGGTGTGCAATGCCCAGTCACGGAATGGTGGGAATTAGTATGGTTTCGTTGAGCGACGAAACCCACTTTCACTTGGATGGGTTCGTCAAAAAGCAAAATTGGCGCATTTGTGACAATGAGAATCCGCATTTCGCGATCGACAAGTCTCTTCACCCTCAACGAGTGACTGTGTGGTGTGCAATGCCCAGTCACGGAATGGTGGGAATTAGTATGGTTTCGTTGAGCGACGAAACCCACTTTCACTTGGATGGGTTCGTCAAAAAGCAAAATTGGCGCATTTGTGACAATGAGAATCCGCATTTCGCGATCGACAAGTCTCTTCACCCTCAACGAGTGACTGTGTGGTGTGCAATGCCCAGTCACGGAATGGTGGGAATTAGTATGGTTTCGTTGAGCGACGAAACCCACTTTCACTTGGATGGGTTCGTCAAAAAGCAAAATTGGCGCATTTGTGACAATGAGAATCCGCATTTCGCGATCGACAAGTCTCTTCACCCTCAACGAGTGACTGTGTGGTGTGCAATGCCCAGTCACGGAATGGTGGGAATTAGTATGGTTTCGTTGAGCGACGAAACCCACTTTCACTTGGATGGGTTCGTCAAAAAGCAAAATTGGCGCATTTGTGACAATGAGAATCCGCATTTCGCGATCGACAAGTCTCTTCACCCTCAACGAGTGACTGTGTGGTGTGCAATGCCCAGTCACGGAATGGTGGGAATTAGTATGGTTTCGTTGAGCGACGAAACCCACTTTCACTTGGATGGGTTCGTCAAAAAGCAAAATTGGCGCATTTGTGACAATGAGAATCCGCATTTCGCGATCGACAAGTCTCTTCACCCTCAACGAGTGACTGTGTGGTGTGCAATGCCCAGTCACGGAATGGTGGGAATTAGTATGGTTTCGTTGAGCGACGAAACCCACTTTCACTTGGATGGGTTCGTCAAAAAGCAAAATTGGCGCATTTGTGACAATGAGAATCCGCATTTCGCGATCGACAAGTCTCTTCACCCTCAACGAGTGACTGTGTGGTGTGCAATGCCCAGTCACGGAATGGTGGGAATTAGTATGGTTTCGTTGAGCGACGAAACCCACTTTCACTTGGATGGGTTCGTCAAAAAGCAAAATTGGCGCATTTGTGACAATGAGAATCCGCATTTCGCGATCGACAAGTCTCTTCACCCTCAACGAGTGACTGTGTGGTGTGCAATGCCCAGTCACGGAATGGTGGGAATTAGTATGGTTTCGTTGAGCGACGAAACCCACTTTCACTTGGATGGGTTCGTCAAAAAGCAAAATTGGCGCATTTGTGACAATGAGAATCCGCATTTCGCGATCGACAAGTCTCTTCACCCTCAACGAGTGACTGTGTGGTGTGCAATGCCCAGTCACGGAATGGTGGGAATTAGTATGGTTTCGTTGAGCGACGAAACCCACTTTCACTTGGATGGGTTCGTCAAAAAGCAAAATTGGCGCATTTGTGACAATGAGAATCCGCATTTCGCGATCGACAAGTCTCTTCACCCTCAACGAGTGACTGTGTGGTGTGCAATGCCCAGTCACGGAATGGTGGGAATTAGTATGGTTTCGTTGAGCGACGAAACCCACTTTCACTTGGATGGGTTCGTCAAAAAGCAAAATTGGCGCATTTGTGACAATGAGAATCCGCATTTCGCGATCGACAAGTCTCTTCACCCTCAACGAGTGACTGTGTGGTGTGCAATGCCCAGTCACGGAATGGTGGGAATTAGTATGGTTTCGTTGAGCGACGAAACCCACTTTCACTTGGATGGGTTCGTCAAAAAGCAAAATTGGCGCATTTGTGACAATGAGAATCCGCATTTCGCGATCGACAAGTCTCTTCACCCTCAACGAGTGACTGTGTGGTGTGCAATGCCCAGTCACGGAATGGTGGGAATTAGTATGGTTTCGTTGAGCGACGAAACCCACTTTCACTTGGATGGGTTCGTCAAAAAGCAAAATTGGCGCATTTGTGACAATGAGAATCCGCATTTCGCGATCGACAAGTCTCTTCACCCTCAACGAGTGACTGTGTGGTGTGCAATGCCCAGTCACGGAATGGTGGGAATTAGTATGGTTTCGTTGAGCGACGAAACCCACTTTCACTTGGATGGGTTCGTCAAAAAGCAAAATTGGCGCATTTGTGACAATGAGAATCCGCATTTCGCGATCGACAAGTCTCTTCACCCTCAACGAGTGACTGTGTGGTGTGCAATGCCCAGTCACGGAATGGTGGGAATTAGTATGGTTTCGTTGAGCGACGAAACCCACTTTCACTTGGATGGGTTCGTCAAAAAGCAAAATTGGCGCATTTGTGACAATGAGAATCCGCATTTCGCGATCGACAAGTCTCTTCACCCTCAACGAGTGACTGTGTGGTGTGCAATGCCCAGTCACGGAATGGTGGGAATTAGTATGGTTTCGTTGAGCGACGAAACCCACTTTCACTTGGATGGGTTCGTCAAAAAGCAAAATTGGCGCATTTGTGACAATGAGAATCCGCATTTCGCGATCGACAAGTCTCTTCACCCTCAACGAGTGACTGTGTGGTGTGCAATGCCCAGTCACGGAATGGTGGGAATTAGTATGGTTTCGTTGAGCGACGAAACCCACTTTCACTTGGATGGGTTCGTCAAAAAGCAAAATTGGCGCATTTGTGACAATGAGAATCCGCATTTCGCGATCGACAAGTCTCTTCACCCTCAACGAGTGACTGTGTGGTGTGCAATGCCCAGTCACGGAATGGTGGGAATTAGTATGGTTTCGTTGAGCGACGAAACCCACTTTCACTTGGATGGGTTCGTCAAAAAGCAAAATTGGCGCATTTGTGACAATGAGAATCCGCATTTCGCGATCGACAAGTCTCTTCACCCTCAACGAGTGACTGTTTGGTGTGCAATGCCCAGTCACGGAATGGTGGGAATTAGTATGGTTTCGTTGAGCGACGAAACCCACTTTCACTTGGATGGGTTCGTCAAAAAGCAAAATTGGCGCATTTGTGACAATGAGAATCCGCATTTCGCGATCGACAAGTCTCTTCACCCTCAACGAGTGACTGTGTGGTGTGCAATGCCCAGTCACGGAATAACCGGTGCGATATTCCTCGATGTAACGGTGACTACCGAAGGATACATGAAGGTTGTGGAAGATGATTCCATCCTCATCACCCAAAGTGACCCTGCTTTCGACAAGATGTGGTTCATGCAATACGGAGCTCGATCCCATCGAAGCAGGAGAGTGTCTGGTGTCCTGGAGGAGCACTTTGGGGCCCGCATTCTGGCTCTGGGGTATCCAGAGGACAGTGGCATGGACCTCGATTAACCGCCATGTTCTCCGGATCTGAACACATGCGACTTCTTTTTGTGGGGCTATATTAAAGACAAGGTGTGCAGCAATAGCCCCGAGACCATTGCTGATCTGAAAACAGCCACTGAGGAGGTCATCGACACCATCGATGTTCCGACACTTTGCAGCGGGTCATGCAGAATTTCCCTATTCGTTTGCGCCACATAATCGCCAATGATTGCAAGTATATCGTCATAAGCTAAATCCGAATATCTGTAGTGACGTTTACATTTTGAATAAAGTGTGCGCACGCTCAAGTTTGCAACTAATTTACGTTTTTTTTTTTTCATATAGCCTAATAATTGACACCGTGTACATGCCAGTAGTGATTCTGAACAAAAAAATGTCTGATAAACGTATGTCCCATTTCCAAGGAAGCCGCCCGCATCTCGTGGTCGTGCGGTAGCGTTCCCGCTTCCTACGCCCGGGTTCCCGGGTTCGATTCCCGGCGGGGTCAGGGATTTTCTCTGCCTCGTGATGGCTGGGTGTTGTGTGCTGTCCTTAGGTTAGTTAGGTTTAAGTAGTTCTAAGTTCTAGGGGACTGATGACCATAGTGCTCAGAGCCATTTTTTCTAAGGAACAGGACAAATGCAGGTGGCGATAAATAAAACATTGTGATCTAATGTTTTCTTTAGCTGTGTACATTTCCACACAAAAGGTGTTCAAACACTCCACCGTCAATTGCAATGGATTTTACATCTGTAGACAGCTGCTGTGTTCCTGGTCTGAGCACATTCGTACGGACCTGCTGTTCCTGCTTTACATAAATGCCATCGTGGAGGAGTACCTTGAAACAGAAGGTATCAGGTGAATGGAGTGGCCTGCCTGTTTTCCAGACCTAAACCCCATCGAGCACGTCTGGGCCGCTCTCGGTCGACGTATCGCTGCACCCCTACGACACTTCAGGATCTCCGACAGGCACTGGTGCGAGAATGGGAGGCTATACCCCAGCAGCTGCTCGACCGCCTGATACATACACTCCTGGAAATTGAAATAAGAACACCGTGAATTCATTGTCCCAGGAAGGGGAAACTTTATTGACACATTCCTGGGGTCAGATACATCACATGATCACACTGACAGAACCACAGGCACATAGACACAGGCAACAGAACATGCACAATCTCGGCACTAGTACAGTGTATATCCACCTTTCGCAGCAATGCAGGCTGCTGTTCTCCCATGGAGACGATCGTAGAGATGCTGGATGTAGTCCTGTGGAACGGCTTGCCATGCCATTTCCACCTGGCGCCTCAGTTGGACCAGCGTTCGTGCTGGACGTGCAGACCGCGTGAGACGACGCTTCATCCAGTCCCAAACATGCTCAATGGGGGACAGATCCGGAGATCTTGCTGGCCAGGGTAGTTGACTTACACCTTCTAGAGCACGTTGGGTGGCACGGGATACATGCGGACGTGCATTGTCCTCTTGGAACAGCAAGTTCCCTTGCCGGTCTAGGAATGGTAGAACGATGGGTTCGATGACGGTTTGGATGTACCGTGCACTATTCAGTGTCCCCTCGGCGATCACCAGTGGTGTACGGCCAGTGTAGGAGATCGCTCCCCACACCATGATGCCGGGTGTTGGCCCTGTGTGCCTCGGTCGTATGCAGTCCTGATTGTGGCGCTCACCTGCACGGCGCCAAACACGCATACGACCATCATTGGCACCAAGGCAGAAGCGACTCTCATCGCTGAAGACGACACGTCTCCATTCGTCCCTCCATTCACGCCTGTCGCGACACCACTGGAGGCGGGCTGCACGATGTTGGGGCGTGAGCGGAAGACGGCCTAACGGTGTGCGGGACCGTAGCCCAGCTTCATGGAGACGGTTGCGAATGGTCCTCGCCGATACCCCAGGAGCAACAGTGTCCCTAATTTGCTGGGAAGTGGCGGTGCGGTCCCCTACGGCACTGCGTCGGATCCTACGGTCTTGGCGTGCATCCGTGCGTCGCTGCGGTCCGGTCCCAGGTCGACGGGCACGTGCACCTTCCGCCGACCACTGGCGACAACATCGATGTACTGTGGGGACCTCACGCCCCACGTGTTGAGCAATTCGGCGGTACGTCCACCCGGCCTCCCGCATGCCCACTATACGCCCTCGCTCAAAGTCCGTCAACTGCACATACGGTTCACGTCCACGCTGTCGCGGCATGCTACCAGTGTTAAAGACTGCGATGGAGCTCCGTATGCCACGGCAAACTGGCTGACACTGACGGCGGCGGTGCACAAATGCTGCGCAGCTAGCGCCATTCGACGGCCAACACCGCGGTTCCTGGTGTGTCCGCTGTGCCGTGCGTGTGATCATTGCTTGTACAGCCCTCTCGCAGTGTCCGGAGCAAGTATGGTGGGTCTGACACACCGGTGTCAATGTGTTCTTTTTTCCATTTCCAGGAGTGTAGTATGCCAACGCCTTGTGTGACGATTATGACGCCAGACACTGTGCCATGCAGACTACTGTTAGCAAATAAAAACAAATAAGCATTGATCAGAATCTAACCCTCGACCTCCTGCATGCTAACCCAGGACGCTATCCAGTGCGTCAACTGCACAGCACTACTGCGACATGCTGACAGAGATAGTTACCGTACACGTGATTACAGTGTTGCCAGATTGCCGACCTTTAATGTCCATTTACTGCCCGAAATATGCGCAGGCCGGAATTTTTTGAGAGAGATTTTTGTGCTGCGAGTATGTGAGGAATCGCTCTGCAAAGTCCGAGTGCGCGAATTTTTCTTCACCCTGCACGTGTAGCCGGAACGCGCTCCGCTGCCTGAGCTACTGCGACACCGGACAATAAAAACGCGTCGATTTGCGAGTCTGGACAGAGGCATTAATCTGTCCGTAGGGCTGTGATGTGGCGCCCACCTCTGGCCGGACCCTTGTTTATGGAAACAGAAACTGACGACTGTATTTCACACACGCGTGATTCGACGTCCATGCGCAACTTCCCGTTTGTCATGAAGGAAGAAGCGGGGCGCACCGTCTACTTCCTCCACGCGTGGTACAACTTTGTGCGCTGCCATTTGGTCCCTTCTGCACTGATAGTGTGTTTCTGTAAGAGGGTACATAGCCATTGAGAATGTTCCACTGAACAATATGAGGTAGGGAACCTGGGACGGGAGATATGGAAGTAACTTGTCTACCGCTTTTTCTAGCGTTACTGTTTTCCAACTTATTTACAAAAAAGTAAACACGTCTGTGCTGTTAATTGACATGTACGAGGGTCACTCCAAAAGAAATGCACACTTTTTTTTTTTTTAAATCCATGTTTTATTCTACACGTTTGAAAGTTTTACAGTGTGTACATACATACATGTTGGAACACGTGAGGCAATACCGACCTTACGGCTTATCTTAGAAGAAAGATTAAGGAAAGGCAAACCTACGTTTCTAGCATTTGTAGACTTAGAGAAAGCTTTTGACAATGTTGACTGGAATACTCTCTTTCAAATTCTAAAGGTGGCAGGGGTAAAATACAGGGAGCGAAAGGCTATTTACAATTTGTACAGAAACCAGATGGCAGTTATAAGAGTCGAGGGACACGAAAGGGAAGCAGTGGTTGGGAAGGGAGTGAGACAGGGTTGTAGCCTCTCCTCGATGACATTGTAATTCTGTCAGAGACAGCAAAGGACTTGGAAGAGCAGTTAAACAGAACGGAATGTGTCTTGACAGGAGGATATAAGATAAACATCAACAAAAGCAAAACGAGGATAATGGAATGTAGTCGAATTAAGTCGGATGATGCTGAGGGAATTAGATTAGGAAATGAGACACTTAAAGTAGTAAAGGAGTTTTGCTATTGGGGAGTAAAATAACTGATGATGGTCGAAGTATAGATGATATAAAATGTAGACTGGCAATGGCAAGGAAAGCATTTCTGAAGAAGAGAAATTTGTTAACATCGAGTATAGATTTAAGTGTCAGGAAGTCATTTGTGAAAGTATTCGTATGGAGTGTAGCCATGTATGGAAGTGAAACAAGGACGATAAATAGTTTGGACACGAAGAGAATAGAAGCTTTCGAAATGTGGTGCTACAGAAGAATGCTGAAGATTAGATGGGTAGATCACATAACTAATGAGGACATATTGAATAGAATTGGGGAGAAGAGGAGTTTGTGGCACAACTTGACAAGTAGAAGGGACCGGTTGGTAGGACATGTTCTGAGGCATCAGGGGATCACTAATGTAGCATTGTAGGGCAGCGTGGAGGGTAAAGATCGTAGAGGGAGACTAAGAGAAGAATACACTAAGCAGATTCAGAAGGATGTAGGTTGCAGTAGGTACTGGAAGATGAAGAAGCTTGCACAGGATAGGGTAGCATGGAGAGCTGCATCAAACCAGTCTCAGGACTGAAGACAACAACAACAACAACAACAACAACAACATACATCCTTTAGGAACAATATTTTCATTTCTCCACATAATTTTCATCCCTCTCAACTGCCTTACGTCACCTTGGAACCAGCGCCTGTATACCTGGACGGTAAAATTCTGGACCAACCTGTTGGAGCCACTGTTTGGCAGCGTGCACAAGCGAGTCATCATCTTCAAATCTTGTTCCACGAAGAGTGCCTTTCAGTTTCCTAAAGAGGTGATAGTCACACGGAGCGAGGTCAGGACTGTAAGGTGGGTGTTTCAGTGTTGTCCATCAGAGTTTTGTGATCGCTTCCACGGTTTTTTGAGTGACATGTGGCCGTGCATTGTCGTGCAACAGCAAAACATCCTGCTTTGGCCGATGTGGTCGAACACGACTCAGTCGAGCTCGAAGTTTCTTCAGTGTCGTCACATATGCATCAGAATGTATGGTGGTTCCACTTGGCACGACGTCCACAAGCGAGAGTCCTTCGGAATCGAAAAACACCGTAGCCATAACTTTTCCAGCACAAGGTGTGGTTTTGAATTTTTTTTTCTTGGGTCAATTTGCATGATGCCACTCCATATAGATTGCCTCTTCGTCTCTGGTGAAAAATAATGGAGACATGTTTCATCACCTGTCACAATTCATGCAAGAAATTCATCTCCACCATTCTCGTACTGTTCCAAAAGTTCGCTGCATACTGTTTTTCTTGTTCCTTTGTGAGCCACTGTAAACATCCTGGGAACCCACCTGGCACAAACCTTTTTTAACGCCAACGCTTTCAGTATTCTGCAAACACTTCCTCTCGCTATCCCAACGTAGCGTGACAATTCGTTCACTGTGATGCGTCTGCCAGCAGTCACCAACTCGTTAACTCTCTGCACATTGTCTGGAGTGTGTGCAGTACGAGGCCTGCCGCTGCGAGGACAATCCTCAATATTGCCGTGCCCGCTTTCATCGCGTAACCTGCTCGCCCACCGACTAACTGTACTGCGATCGACAGCAGCATCTCCGTACACCTTTTTCAACCTCTTGTGGATGTTTACCCACTGTCTCGTTTTCACAGCACAGGAATTCTATGACAGCACGTTGCTTCTGACGAACGTCAAGTGTAGCGGCCATCTTGAAGACATAATGTGATGGCCTCACTCACGGGAACAGGATGAAGTACGAGGTGCATTCAAGTTCTAAGGCCTCCGATTTCTTTTCTCCGGACTGGAAAGAGATAGAAACATGCGCATTGTTTTAAACTGAGGCCGCGTTCATTGTCAATACGTCCCAGAGATGGCAGCACCATACAGCAGATGGAATTTTACCGCCAGCGGCGAGAATGAGAACTGTTTTAAATACTTAAAATGGCGGCGTTTTCCTTACTTGAACAGCGTGCAATCATTCGTTTTCTGAATTTGCGTGGTGTGAAACCAATTGAAATTCATCGACAGTTGAAGGAGACATGTGGTGATGGAGTTATGGATGTGTCGAAAGTGCGTGCGTGGGTGCGACAGTTTAATGAAGGCAGAACATCGTGTGACAACAAACCGAAACAACCTCGGGCTCGCACAAGCCGGTCTGACGACACGATCGAGAAACTGGAGAGAATTGTTATATGGGATCGCCGAATGACTGTTGAACAGATCGCCTCCAGAGTTGGCATTTCTGTGGGTTCTGTGCACACAATCCTGCATGACGACCTGAAAATGCGAAAAGTGTCATCCAGGTGGGTGCCACGAATGCTGACGGACGACCACATGGCTGCCCGTGTGGCATGTTGCCGAGCAATGTTGACCTGCAACGACAGCACGAATGGGACTTTCTTTTCGTCGGTTGTGACAATGGATGAGACGTGGATGCCATTTTTCAATCCAGAAACAAAGCGCCAGTCAGCTCAATGGGAGCACACAGATTCACCGCCACAAAAAAAATTTCGGGTAACCGCCAGTGCTGAAAAAATGATGGTGTCCATGTTCTGGGACAGCGAGGGCTTAATCATTACCCATTGCGTTCCAAAGGGCATTACGGTAACAGGTGCATCCTACGAAAATGTTTTGAAGAACACATTCCTTCCTGCACTGCAACAAAAACGTCCGGGAAGGGCTGCACGTGTGCTGTTTCGCCGCGACAACGCACCCGCACATCGAGCTAACGTTACGCAACAGTTTCTTTGTGATAACAACTTTGGAGTGATTCCTCATGCTCCCTACTCACCTGACCTGGCTCCTAGTGACTTTTGGCTGTTTCCAACAATGAAAGACACTCTACGTGGCCGCACATTCACCAGCCGTGCTGCTATTGCCTCAGCGATTTTCCAGTGGTCAGAACAGACTCCTAAAGAAGCCTTCGCCGCTGCCATGGAATCATGGCGTCAGCGTTGTGAAAAATGTGTACGTCTGCAGGGCGATTTCGTCGAGAAGTAACGCCAGTTTCATCGATTTCGGGTGAGTAGTTAATTAGAAAAAAAATCGGAGGCCTTAGAACTTGAATGGACGTCGTAAGTTTGAAAACAAGCGAGAAGGATGTATCTTCAAATGGTTCAAATGGCTCTGAGCACTATGGGATTTATCATCTGAGGTCATCTGTCCCCTAGAACTTAGAACTACTTAAACCTAACTAACCTAAGGACATCACACAAACCCATGCCCGAGGCAGGAATCGAACCTGCGACCGTAGCGGTCACGCGGTTCCAGACTGAAGCGCCTAGAACCGCACGGCCACTCCGGCCGGGATGGATGTATCTCCACACTGTAAAACTTTCACACATGCAGAATGAAAACTGTATTTGTACAAAAATAGTCTGCATTTCTTTTGGAGTGACTCTCGTACATTCTTCATTTCCTACAAGGAAACAAGGAGGACGAGCCTGATTACCAGGAAGTCATGATGGAGGTTTTGTTTACTTTACTTTTCCACAGGGTGGCTCTGTTGTATCGTATTTACATTGTCTCATGACAGAAAGTGCTATGAATCAGCGACAGATCCATTCATTACTCGGTGCTATTCACAGTCCTAGAGTACAATACGATGGACCAGTACCGGTGCAGTATTTCCTTGTCGCTGAACTGGATGGAGAGGTCCTATGCGAGGTCACCCGACCTGAATCCTATTGATTACACAGGTCTGCAAAGAAATATTTTTTGAATTTTGTTTGAAATTTTATAACTGACTTTTATGTACTTTTCAGCGCTAATTTCAAAAATGCAATCCATTTTTTTCTACCACGTCACGTTTTCTCACAAAAAATGGAATATTTTTGGATAATAACAAAATTTAAGCAATTTATCACACTTTTTCCAACGTTATAAAATTTTATTTTATTTATAAATCATGTTCTAAACTACATTTCCAGTACACTTACATTTCTCTTCAAGCTCATAATTCCTTATAATATCGCTTCCGCTTTCTGTCGAAGCTTCTTTTATTGCTTTTCCGGCTGTGGATTCGTCGAGGATCACCTCTCTTTATCATCCAGCAGTAGTCCGCTATCATGTTGACGTTCCATCTTCCTTGATATCTTCTTTCCATTTCTTTGGTGTCTTGGTGGAATCTTTCGCCCTGCTCTCCACTTACATCACTAAGTTTTGCAGCGAATTAGTCAAGATGTGAGGCGCATACTCTACTTTGAAACGTGCCATAAGTCCAGGAACATCACTGCAAAACACCCGTGAGAAATATCCTTTTTGTTTTTCAAATTGAAACCTCATACGTTGCAAGAACAAAAATAGCAGTCATCACTATGATTTTTGGGCTCCCTCCAAACCATTGGTATTCCAAAACGTAAGGACTGCTTTTCACGTTGAAACCATTGCGCCCGCATCTCGTGGTCGTGCGGTAGCGTTCTCGCTTCCCACGCCCAGGTTCCCGGGTCCGATTCCCGGCGGGGTCAGGGATTTTCTCTGCCTCGTGATGGCTGGGTGTTGTGTGCTGTCCTTAGGTTAGTTAGGTTTAAGTAGTTCTAAGTTCTCGGGGACTGATGACCATAGATGTTAAGTCCCATAGTGCTCAGAGCCTTTTGAGCCATTTGAAACCATTGCCTCTGTTCTTCAACACACACTGAACAAACTTTGTGCCGGGCCCAAGGCTTATCTTGATCGCCTAACTTTATACCAAAATAGGCGAAGTACACTTTTTCAACAAAATCTGAAATGTTTCTTCGGTACTTTTTGACGGTATA
This sequence comes from Schistocerca serialis cubense, assembly GCF_023864345.2. Taxonomy (NCBI): domain Eukaryota; kingdom Metazoa; phylum Arthropoda; class Insecta; order Orthoptera; family Acrididae; genus Schistocerca; species Schistocerca serialis. The sequence continues at coordinate 145,977,201 of NC_064648.1, forward strand.
GTTACCAAAAATGTAGCAGAAGCAATCTGGCGAGTTTATACTTCTTCTGGTAGCCACTGTCCGATGTCCATAAGACGACTTCACAACACAAGAGAACAGTCACTGTTTTAAATCACAGGAAACAACAACACGTGAACAGCACAGAGTGAAGGGGAAGAGGTACAACAGCAGAAGCTCACTGATTGGTGATGGCGGGAGAAGGGGCAGCGCGAAAGACAGGCACTGACATCAAAATACTGCTGGTTTCTCCTAATTACTCTTTATTTTACGTATATCTAGAATAAAAACGGCGAAATAACAGTTTATGGACATCCTAAAAATCAAAATTCAAACTCTCTAGGTAACAGTTTATAGAGATCCTAAAAGCCAAACTCAAATACACTACAGTGCTGAAATATCGAAGAAAGCTAAAACTAGACAAACAGTTTGTGAAACAACTGTACGTGATGGAATTTTTTCACTTGTTTTCCCGAAATCAGCGTTGAAACAATTTTTATGTCGTTGACCTGTGTTATTTCCTATAGGGAAATGAGACTGCAATGGATACGGAGATGGAACTAGTTGGCAGAATTGTAGCTGCCTGTGATGTGATTCGAAACACCCCTTTCTTTCAGGAGTGCTAATTCTGCGAGGTTCGCAGGAGAGCTTCTGTAAAGTTTGGAAGGTAGGAGACGAGGTACTGGCAGAAGTAAAGCTGTGAGGACGGGCCGTGAGTCGTGTCGTGCTTGGGTAGCTCAGTCGGTAGAGCACTTGCACGCACTTGTCCGGCACACAGTTTTAATCTGCCAGCAAGTTTCATATCAGCGCACACTGCGCTGCAGGGTGAAAATCTCATTCTGGCACACCAGGGTGCGTCAGAATCTTGTTCGCCGATGCCATGCTTGCACTGAGGTTGAAGACCGTCAGTTTGAGCACATTATGTAAGGTACAACACAAATGGTACGTTCATTGTGTCAATCCTGATATTTGCAGTTAAGTAACGTAAGTAAAAAAAGTACATACTAATACTACGAGGCCTATCCACAAAGTACATTACGTATTGGAATTAAAAATAAATAAACTATTGGAAATTTTTTAAATTATATACAGATGAAAGCCACACTTAAATACTACTTTTCTACATAGTTGCCATTTAAATTAAGGCACTTATCGTAGCGATGGACGAGCTTGGAAATTCCTTCGTCATAAAATTCGGCCGCCTGCGCCTTCAACCACGTGGTTACCTCTTCTTGAAGCTGTGCGACTCATTACTCTATCGCATCGTTACTGGTGACGGAACATGGGTTAAGCATGTGAACTGCGAGACAAAATTGCAGTCAATGCAGTGGGGGCACACAAATTCACCCCCAAAAACCCAAGAAATGCATGCAGACAATGTTGGCGAGGAAGGTGATGGCGACTGTCTTTTGGGACAGAAAAGGTGTGTTTTTTGTGGATTTCCTGGAAAGAGGCACTACAATAAACTCTCAAAGGTATTGCCAAACTCTGCACAACCTCAGAAGAGCAATACAAAACAAGCGCAGGGGAAAGTTGGGCTGAAAGATCTTGCCGATTCACGACAACGCCCGGGCCCACACGGCAAATGCCACTCGTGAAGTTCTCGAATTTTTTAAGTGGGAGTTGTTTCCTCCCGACCTGGCACCGAGTGACTTCCACTTATTCCCAGCAATGAAGAAGTGGTTGGCTATGCGGCGTTTTGATGACGACGCACAGGTTCAAGAAGTAACCACGTGGTTGAAGGCGCAGGGGGCCGAATTTTACGACGAAGGAATTTCCAAGCTCGTCCATCGCTACGATAAGTGCCTTAATTTAAATGGCAACTATGTAGAAAAGTAGTATTTAAGTGCGGCTTTCATCTGTATACAATAAAAAAAATTCCAATACTTTATTTATTTTTTATTCCAAAACGTAATGTACTTTCTGGATAGCCCTCGTACTTTCGATTTGGTACTGCACTTCAGCAAACTTCAAAAGAGTCATATCATTGCTTCCAGATTGTCTATAGGGACTCGGCTGTAGTGCAATGACTACAGAAAGAGTGGCGACGACATGGAGATACTAACATGGTAAGAAGGGTAGACATGCTTTCATCCAGAAGGAGTACACCATGAGAAGATCGTAGGATTGTTCGACTGGCTCTAGCGAACGAATGGATGGCAAAAACTGAAATCTGAGCAGAGGTTACAGACAGTGTCACCACGAACCATCGGGAAACGATTATAGGAAGCTGGGTTAAGATTTCGAATTGGCGCCCTCGATTACAGCTGACACCGTATCACAGGCAACAGGACCTCGTATGCTGTAGAGCAGGCGTGGCCAACCTATGGTGATCCACAAGCATGATTCACTAAATTGTATTGTATTGTTCTGTATGGAAGTGGGGACCCAGAAACGACGGAGTGGCTTCATCCCCGCCGTAGCCCTCAGTGGTAAACCCCACAACAGGCGACAGCAGTTCACTCATCCCACTGTCGCCCCACAGCGAACCCAGGGTTATTGTGCGGTTCGGTCTCCAGTGGACACCCCGGGAACGTCTCACACCAGACTAGTGTAATCCCTATGTTTGCATGGTACAGTAATGGTGGTGTGCGCGCACGTAGAGAAAGTGTTTGCACAGCGATCACCGACATAGTGTAACTGAAGTGGAATAAGGGGAACCAGCCCTCATTCGCCAAGGCAGATGGAAAACCGCCTTAAAAACCGTCCAAAGATTGGCCGGCACACCAGATCTCGACATTAATCCGCCAGACGGATTCGTGCCGGGAACCAGCACACCTTCCCGCCCGAAAATCAGTGCATTAGACAGCACAGCTAACCGGGTGGGCTTCACTAATTTACTTAAACTCGTCGGATGCTCACGAACTTTTTTTCGTGAATAATGGGATGAAGAATTGTTAAATTGGTTTTCTCAATATTGAATTCAGGTGATTTTTATTTAATATCTTAATAATCTCCTTCAGCAGGCTTCTCCGACTCCAGGTTCCCTACCTCAAATTGTTCAGTCTAGCATCCTCGATGTTGCGTTGAATTTTTGCACGGTCTTAGGGAACACAGTGTATAAGGGGCGAATCACCTACAACTTGCCCAGAAAATATTCCGGAAATGGAAAGTGCTGTTGATGTGCGGTATTCACGGAATGGATTGTTGGTCGGCGGGTCGTATTGTCAGCCAATACACAGATTGTAATAATATTTAGAAAGTGCATTTTTTTGTGCAAAGACCACTTTTTTAATTGGAACAATGCTTGTTGATGTTAACAAACTGAAAATAGGGTAATTATAACGCCAGCGGTGATTCATACAGGATCGTTGTGTGAGTCATTTACGAGATACTGTATTTTGAAAAGCTCCCTTATCACCACATATACAATGCCTGTTATAGCACACAGTAAAGAAAAACATAAGTGGATATACTAGATATGTGGATTCTGACAAGTTAACGAGGGAACTGACCATCACGGGTTGTGTTAAAATGACCACTGACAGCGGCAATACAGGCTTCCAGTCTGGTATTGAAACACTGTTGCATGCACGCTAGACTCTCATCGGAGATGTCGTGGCAGGCTGCAGTAATACGTCGTTGTATATCATCGGCTACAACTGGTGTATCTTTGTAGACAGCTCATTTCAGATTTCCCCACAGAAAGAAGTTTACAGCTTGTCAAATCTGGAGAACAGGCTAGTCAATGTACAAGTCCTCTGGGTCCAGTTTAGCGATCTGTAAACAATTCGTGAAGACTGTGGGCTGCACGGCCATCATGTTGGTACCACTGGTTCCTCCCAGTCTGCAGAGGAACGTCTACTAGCATCTGTGGAAAACGGTCTGTTAGGAGGCTGTGACACCTGTGCGTGTTCCGTCTATGAAAACAGGCCTATGAGCTGGTGGTTGACTATTCCACACAACACATTTCACACTCCATGGACGGTGACGTTTCACCTGACGAAGTCGACGGGGACTGTCAACAGACCAAAAGTGCATCTTTCTGTGGTATACCTGACCATGGTTGGTAAATGTCACTTCACCACTATACAAGATTCATAGTACAGGGCTATTACAAATGATTGAAGCGATTTCATAAATTCACTGTAGCTCCATTCATTGACATATGGTCACGACACACTACAGATACGTAGAAAAACTAATAAAGTTTTGTTCAGCTGAAGCCACACTTCAGGTTTCTGCCGCCAGAGCGCTCGAGAGCGCAGTGAGACAAAATGGCGACAGGAGCCGAGAAAGCGTATGTCGTGCTTGAAATGCACTCACATCAGTCAGTCATAACAGTGCAACGACACTTCAGGACGAAGTTCAACAAAGATCCACCAACTGCTAACTCCATTCGGCGATGGTATGCGCAGTTTAAAGCTTCTGGATGCCTCTGTAAGGGGAAATCGACGGGTCGGCCTGCAGTGAGCGAAGAAACGGTTGAACGCGTGCGGGCAAGTTTCACGCGTAGCCCGCGGAAGTCGACGAATAAAGCAAGCAGGGAGCTAAACGTACCACAGCCGACGGTTTGGAAAATCTTACGGAAAAGGCTAAAGCAGAAGCCTTACCGTTTACAATTGCTACAAGCACTGACACCCGATCACAAAGTCAAACGCTTTGAATTTTCGGCGCGTTTGCAACAGCTCATGGAAGAGGATGCGTTCAGTGCGAAACTTGTTTTCAGTGATGAAGCAACATTTTTTCTTAATGGTGAAGTGCACAGACGCAGTGTGCGAATCTGGCCGGTAGAGAATCCTCACGCATTCGTGCAGCAAATTCGCAATTCACCAAATGTTAATGTGTTTTGTGCAATCTCACGGTTTAAAGTTTACGGCCCCTTTTTCTTCTGCGCAAAAAACGTTACAGGACACGTGTATCTGGACATGCTGGAAAATTGGCTCATGCCACAACTGGAGACCGACAGCGCCGACTTCATCTTTCAACAGGATGGTGCTCCACCGCACTTCCATCATGATGTTCGGCATTTCTTAAACAGGAGATTGGAAAACCGATGGATCGGTCGTGGTGGAGATCACGATCAGCAATTCATGTCATGGACTCCACGCTCTCCCGACTAAACCCCATGCAATTTCTTTCTGTGGGGTTATGTGAAAGATTCAGTGTTTAAACCTCCTCTACCAAGAAACGTGCCAGAACTGTGAGCTCGCATCAACGATGCTTTCGAACTCATTGATGGGGACATGCTGCGCCGAGTGTGGGAGGAACTTGATTATCGGCTTGATGTTTGCCGAATCACTAAAGGGGCACATATCGAACATTTGTGAATGCCTAAAAAAAACTATTTGAGTTTTTGTATGTGTGTGCACAGCATTGTGAAAATATCTCAAATAATAAAGTTATTGCAGAGCTGTAAAATCGCTTCAATCATTTGTAATAACGCTGTACATGTGGGGTGTATTGTTTTGACGCCCATCTACAGAAGTTAACAATATTCTCATAATCGTTTCCATGCAGCTCTTGATGCAGAGAGATGTGAAGGGATGGAACCCTGCCGTCCGCTGTGACCGAGCGGTTCTCGGAGCTTCCGTCTGGTACCGCGCGACGGCTACGGTCGCAGATTTGAACCCTGCCTCGGGCATGCGTGTGTGTGATGTCCTTCGGTTAGTTAGGTTTAAGTAGTTCTAAGTTCGAGGGGACTTATGACCTCAAATGTAAAGTCCCATAGTGCTCAGAGCCATTTGAACAATTTAGGAGCCGATTACCTCAGCAATTTGGTCCCATAAGACCTTACCACAAACTTCCAATTTTTTTCTTAGTTTCGCACGAGCAATGATTTCTAAAACCATGCTGACTCATGGACATAAGCTTCTTGGTTCAAGAAAGTTTATTGCATTTGAGCTGAGAATATGTTCAAGGATTCTGCAGCAAACAGGAGTTACGAATATTGCTCTGCAATTTTGCGGGTCCATTCTTTTACTCTTGTTATATACTGGAGTCACCTGCACTTTTTTCAAGTCGCTTGTGACTTTTTGGTGGGACAGAGATTCACGATAAATGCAAGCTTGGTAAGGAGCCAATGCCGTACAGTACTCTTTGCAAAATCGAAGTTGGGCGATTCCACCCGGACCTGGTGGTTTATTTACTTTCGAATCTTTCAGTTGTTTCTCAACGCCAGGCACCCTATGCTTATTACTATGTCGTCCACGTCCGATGGTCAAATGACGGTATTTATCAATTGAAGTCTGAAAATGAGTCCGTGATCATATTTGTGGCACTTTATTTTACATAAATTTTTACGTTTCGCTATAACCTGTTTCCGCTACTGCCATCTTGAGATCTGTTACAAAAGCAAAAAATGTGTAACCAACTAATCTAGTTTGCTGACACAAAATCTATAAAAGTCCTGGTGCTACATAACAAATATGAAATGTTTAGATGTATGCTAGCTGTACGTACCATAAAATATTCTGATGTAGTATCAACGTCTAACTAAACATGTAGGTAGATAGTAAGTGCTGGTGATGATCACAATGCGTCTGGTATTTATGCAAGGTTCAAAATGGCTCTAAGCACTATGGGACTTAACTTCTGAGGTCATCAGTCCGCTAGAACTTAGAACTACTTAAACCTAAGGACATCACACACACCCATGCCCGAGGCAGGATTCGAACCTGCGACCACCGAGCGAGGTGGCGCAGTGGTTAGACACTGGACTCGCATTCGGGAGGACGACGGTTCAATCCCGCGTCCGGCCATCCTGATTTAGGTTTTCCGTGATTTCCCTAAATCATTCCAGGCAAATGCCGGGATGGTTCCTCTGAAAGGGCACGGCCGACTTCCTTCCCCATCCTTCCCTAATCCGATGAGACCGATGACCACGCTGTCTGGTCTCCTTCCCCAAAACAACCAACCAACCAACCGAACCTGCGACCGCAGCGGTCGCGCGGTTCCAGACTGTAATGCCTAGAACCGCTCGGCCATCGCGGGCGGCTATTTATGCAATGAAACAGAGGCCAGCAGAGGGCACTATAGCTAGGCTACATGATTAATCAGTATCAGAACTGTGATGGTTAAAATGTGGTATGCGCAGTCATTAATTAAAGTTACTTGACATGGCAAAACGAGCGTCTGTTAGTAGATATGTACTGACATATTCCACGTGGAATTGGATCCATAAAATCCACACAAAAAGTGCAGATATTTATTAATAATGTGAAGCTCCCAGCTTAGCAAGGTAAAACATACAGTTGTATAAAAGCCAGTATAGAAAGTATAAGATTAAATACACCTATAAAATAAAATCTTCCAGCCTGACAGATCAATTACCATAAACATAACTGTAAGGTAATCAAAGAAGCAGTGACTATTAATTAAAAACTAAAAATCGATAGTCGATAATACTAACAGAGTGTGGTGTCAATGGTCGGACGACGCAAGTTCTCTGCGGAGGTTCAAATGGCTCTGAGCACTATGGGACTCAACTGCTGTGGTCATAAGTCCCCTAGAACTTAGAAGTAGTTAAACCTAACTAACCGAAGGACATCACACACATCCATGCCCGAGGCAGGATTCGAACCTGCGACCGTAGCGGTCGTGCGGTTCCAGACTGTAGCGCCTTTAACCGCTCGGCCACTCCGGCCGGCTCTCTGCGGAGGGAGGCCCACTCTGCTCGTCTCCGGCGGATTGTCGTGTGGTCGTGTGCGCGCCAGTATACATGTAAACATTTCGTATTTGTTATGTAGCGCCAGGACTTTTATAGATTTAGTGTCAGCAAACTAGATTAGTTGGTGACACACTTTTTGCTTTTGTAACAGATCTCAAGATGGCAGTAGCCGAAACTGGTCATAGTGAAATGTAAAAATTTGTGTGATCAAGACGGACCTGTAAAATAAAATGACGGTATGTTTGTACGATGCTGTAGCGCTAGCAACTTCTTGAACGTGAACAGTTTCCAGTGAAGCGCTGGAACGTGTGCGGGGTTGCATGGCAGGCTGCAAGCTTGCACTGACGCTGGTAGTGGCCATTTCGAGCAAAGGCTTCGAGGGTACGTTGTTTTTTTACGTGTCAGACTCCACAGAGGTACTACAATCACCTTCCTTCGTCTTCAGTTTGCCGCAGGCAGTGTCCCATCAAACAACACAACCCCTCCGGAGACTTATTAACATCTATGTAGGGCTGGACATAAGCACCCATGTGAAATACACGTTCGTTTGTGCTACACCATAGAATAAACAACTGTCGATATTAACAATATTCAAACTCCGATACCTCGCAAACTACTTCGACCACACTACTACAACAGACAGCATGTACTTTCTAACTTAGTCTACTTTTATTGTGGTACTGTCAATAGGTATCGCTCCATTGAAATATTTGTACCCGTCTTACACTAAATATACTGCATTTGGAACTCGAAATAGTCTGTGTATCGGCTGCATAGGTGGGCCTCTGGCTGCCATTCCAGTCTGTGAAGTGACTGGCAGCTGCAATTGGCGCAGTACTTTGCGGTTCAAGGTTTAGTTGATTCACATTGTATGAATGTCTCTCTCTCTCTCTCTCTCTCTCTCTCTGTGTGTGTGTGTGTGTGTGTGAGAGAGAGAGAGAGAGAGAGAGAGAGAGATAGAGAGGGGGCGGCGTGGTGAAAAGTGCTGCCCCCGAAATTTTTATTCTGTTGTCAGCATCGGTTGAGGTGTCACTCGGTCGATTTTTCCGCCTCGCTCACCCAAGTTGCAACGATCTGCCGCTAGACGGCTCCGGATTGTAGCATGTAACATGGCGGTGTATAATGTAACTACGTCGGTGCGTGAGAAACAACGTGCTGTAATCGAGTTTCTAAGCGCAGGATACTCCGTCCACGCATGGATAACCCTTTCCCTCAGCGAGTGCGGAACCACACACGAGCGCTGCGCATCTGCAACGTCGCGGCGCGTATGGTTCACACGCAATGATCGTACTCCATACAGTTCCCACTCGGCCCCAACCGATTTTCGTCTGTTTCCAGGACACAAAGAACACCATCGAGAACTGTAGTGCTATACAGGTCGAGACAGGAGCGACATCGCGGCTCCGTCAAAAAAGCCAATCATTCTACAGCTGCGGTATCAACAAACTGGCTCTCCTTGGGGAAATGTGTTTCTCGCCATGGCGACAATGTTGCGAATTAAATTTGTAGACATCAAGAATCAAGATGTAGAATGTTAATGAAGGCTAAAGAGAACGACAGTTTCACTCTGCGGCGGAGTGTGCGCTGATATGAAACTTGACTGGCAGATTATAACTGCGTGCCGGACCGAGACTCGAACCGGGAGGCAAAGGTCCCGAGTTCGAGTCTCGCTCCGGCACACAGTTTTAATCTGCCAGTCAAGTTTCATATCAGCGCACACTCCGCCGCAGAGTGAAAATCTCATTCTGGAAACATCCCCCAGGCTGTGGCTAAGCCATGTCTCCGCAGTATCCTTTCTTTCAGGAGTGTTAGTTGTGCAAGGTTTCGCAGGAGAGCTTCTGTAAAGTTTGAAAGGTAGGAGACGAGGTACTGGCAGAAGTAAAGCTGTGAATACCGGGCGTGAGTCGTGCTTCGGTAGCTCAGATGGTAGAGCACTTGCCGGCGAAAGGCAAAGGTCCCGAGTTCGAGTCTCGGTCGGGCACACAGTTTTAATCTGCCGGGAAGTTTCATATCAGGGCACACTCCGCTGCAGAGTGAAAATCTCATTCTGGAAACATTCCCCAGGCTGTGGCTAAGCCATGTCTCCGCAATATCCTTTCTTTCAGGAGTGTTAGTTGTGCAAGGTTTCGCAGGAGAGCTTCTGTAAAGTTTGGAAGGTAGGAGACGAGGTACTGGCAGAATTAAAGCTGTGAGGAAGTTTCAAGGTTAAATAGTTTTTACATAAAAAATTCGGAGACATTACTTTTCGGCAAGTCGTCGTATACGCCTCCTAAATCCAACATTACTGATGTGTCTTTCACTTTTTATAGCTCATGTGAGCTCTAAAGGGTAACCTCTGTGCTCCATAACTCTCCGTAACTTTTCCCTAATCACATTACCGAAAGCCTTCTCAAAATCACTAAAAGCAATGTGCGTCTGTTAAACTATGCTTTTCAACCCGCTCCCCTAACATTAAAACTGCAACAGTTAACCCGGGGGCAGTTCTTCCACTAGTAAACCTCCTGCTCTTGTTTTCAGTGTTGTCTTTAAAATTCCTGCTTAAAATTTATATCCTCTGTGAAATAAGCTTATCCCTCTGCAGTGGGCACATAATTTTTTTCCCCCATTTCTATACAGGGTGAATCAGCTGCCCTTACATATGGGTTTTATGCAACGTGCAACGCCTTCAAAAGCAACGCGCGATATTTTCATATTATCTCACTCGCTATCCGCCAACTACAGGGTGAGAATTATCGAACTGTATGAAATAAAATCGTCACAACTTCTGAACGGTTCGCTTTAGGACGTTCAAACTGCACGATTGGACACAGGGCATCCTGGGAATTACGCTACTGGCCATTAACATTGCTACACCAAGAAGAAATGCAGATGATAAACGGGTATTCATTGGACAGATATATTATACTAGAACTGGCATGTGATTACATTTTCACGGAATTTGGGTGTACAGATCCTGAGAAATCAGTACACAGAACAACCACCTCTGGGCGTAATAACGGCCTTGATACGCCTGGGCATTGAGTCAAACAGAGCTTGCATGGCGTGTACAGGTACAGCTGCCGATGCAGCTTCAACACATCGCAGTTCATCAAGAGTAGTGACTGGCGTATTGTGACGAGCCAGTTGCTCGGCCACCACTGACCAGACGTTTTCAATTGGTGAGAGATCTGGAGAATGTGCTGGCCAGGGCAGCAGTCGAACATCTTCTGTATCCAGAAAGACCCGTACAGGGCCTTCAACATGCGGTCGTGCCTTAACCTGCTGAAATGTAGGGTTTCGCAGGGATCGAATGAAGGGTAGAGCCACGGGTCGTAACACATCTGAAATGTAACGTCCACTGTTCAAAGTGCCGTCAATGCGAACAAGAGGTGACCGAGACGTGTAACCAATGGCACGCCATAACATCACGCCGGGTGATACGCCAGTATGGCGATGACAAATGCACGCTTCAAAAAAATTGGCTCTGAGCACTATGGGACTCAACTGCTGAGGTCATAAGTCCCCTAGAACTTAGAACTACTTAAACCTAACTAACCTAAGGACATCACACACATCCATGCCCGAGGAAGGATTCGAACCTGCGACCTTAGCGGGGCGCGGTTCCGGACTGTAGCGCCTAGAACCGCTTGGCGACTCTGACCGGCAAATACACGCTTCCAGTGTGCGTTCACCGCGATGTCGCGAAAAAGCGACCATCACGATGCTGTAAACAGAACCTGGATTCATCCGAAAAAATGACGCTTTGCCATTCGTGCACCCAGGTTCGTCGTCGAGTACACCATCGCAGGCGCTCCTGTCTGTGATGCAGCGTCGAGGGTAACCGCAGCCACGGTCTCCGAGCTGACACTCCATGCTGCTTCAAACGTCGTCGAACTGTTCGTGCAGATGGTTGTCGTCTTACAAACGTCCCCATCTGTTGACTCAGTGATCGAGACGTGGCTGCACGATCCGTTACAGCCATGCGGATAAGATGCCTGTCATCTCGACTGCTGGTGATACGAGGCCGTTGGATACTTTCCTCATTTCAGCACGTTGTAGGAGTCGCCACCGGCGCCAACCTTGTGTGAATACTCGGAAAAGCTAATCATTTGCATATCACAGCATCTCGTTCCTGTCGATTAAATTTCGCGTTTGTAGGGCGTCATCTTCGTGGTGTAGCAATTTTAATGGCCAGTAGTGTAGTATACGCATCCGCACGCATCTTGTTGTTGTCGACCATTTGCGCGTGAAAATGTATGAGCGTATAGCGATTCTGAAGGCCTACTATGCGAGCAATAACAGCCCAACTGCGGCTCAAAGGAAGTGTTGCGAGCGACTTCAAGCTTAAGACAACCGGTCCAAGTGTGCTATAGTCAAGAATTTGATTCACAAGGGTCACAGAACGGGTAGTGTTCATGATGACAGTGTAGGCAATGTCAGTCGTCCAAAAAGGGTGAAAACGCCTGGAAACATCGAGTAAACACGCCCAGCCTTGGGAAAGAGATCAGACGAGCTGCACAACAGGTGGTAATGAATTGGGAGACATTCCGACAAATTGTTGTGGAAGACCTGCATCTCTTCCCATACAAAATTCAAACCCATCAGCCATTAAGACTCAGGGCCGCGGAAAAGCGGTTGTGTTTTGCCAACATTGTTGCCACCAGAATTGACGAACACGACGTTGACGTGAATGTGGTTTGGCTTAGCGACGAAGCAGATATTCATCAAGAAGAAAAATACATGCATTTGGGGGTCTGAGAATCCGCATTTCGCGATCGTGAAGTCTTTTCAGCCTCTACGGATGACCGTCTTTTGTGCAATAACCAGCCACGGAATAATCGGTGCGATATTCCTCGATGGCAAGGTGACTGCCGAACGGTATGTGAATGTTTCGGACGATACATTTCATCCTCATTATTCAAAGTGACCCTTATTTCGACAAGGTGTAGTTCATGCAAGACGGAGCTCGACGCCATCGAAGTAGGAGAGCCAGAGGCCAGTGGCATGGGCCTAGATTGACCGTCATATTCTGCGGATCTGAACACATGCGACTCCGTTTTGTGAGGCTACATTAAAGACAAGGTGTACAGCAGGAACCCCAAAACCATTGCTGAGCTGAAAACAGCCACTCAGGAGGTCATCGGCACCATCAATGTTCCGACACTTCAGCGGGTCATGCAGAATTTCGCCATTCGTCTGCGCCACACCGTCGCTAATGATGGCAGGCATATCGAACACGTCATAACCTGAATCCGAATATTTGTAGTGACGTTAACTGCTGAATAAAGAACGTCCATACCGTAGTTTGTAACTAAGTTACGTTTTTTCCATACAGTTCAGTAACTGTCACCATGTATATAATGAACACAGGGACGAACATAGACTGTATACTAACTTAATGTGTTTTTTTCACATAGTTAAATAATGGTCACCTTGCATCAGTCCTACAGACAAAATAAACAGGTCCTTTCTGTACAGCCGGCCGGAGTGGCCGTGTGGTTCTAGGCGCTTCAGTCTGGAACCGCGCGACCGCTACGGTCGCAGGTTCGAATCCTGCCTCGGGCATGGATGTGTGTGTTGTCCTTAGGTTAGTTAGGTTAAATTAGTTCTAAGTTCTAAGCGACTGATGACCTCAGAAGTTAAGTCGCATAGTGCTCAGAGCCATTTGAACCAACCATTTTTTTCTGTACATAATTTAATGTAATTTAATTTTCTTCTGGGATACGTTTTCGCTGAAGGCCATGGCTTTCGAGTTATTCAAGAAAAACGCATGTGATAAACCACTTTTGTACGTTTTTCTCGAATAATTTGGAAACTACGGCATTCGGCGATCAACGTATCGCAGTACGATGGTGAGTCAAATGAAGACCTTAAATATTTTTTAAAATATTGTTTATTGTGCAGAAGTGGTACAAAGCTGAATCACGTTTCAACATAATCTCCCCCACGCTCAATGCAAGTCCTCCAGTGCTTACACAGTGCATAAATATCTTTAAAAAAATTCTTTTGGTAGTCCTCGTAACCACTCGTGCACTGCGTGGCGTACCTCTTCATCAGAACGGAACTTCCTTCCTCCCATTACGTCTTTGAGTGGTCCAGACATAAGGAAATCACTTGGGGCAGGGTGTGGTGAGTATGGTGGATGAGGAAGACACTCAAAATGCAGGTCTGTGATTGTTGCAATTGTTGTACGGGCAGTGTGGGGCCTCGCATTGTCATGTTGCAAAAGGACACCAGCTGACAGCAATCCACGTCGCTTTGATTTGATTGCAGGCCGCAGATGATTTTTTAGGAGATCTGTGTATGATGCACTGGTGACAGTGGTCCCTCTAGGCATGTAATGCTCCAAAATGACGCCCTTTTTCGTCCCAAAAGAGAGTCAGCATAACCTTCCCTGCTGATGGTTCTGTTCGAAACTTGTTTGGTTTTGGTGATGAGGAATGGCGCCATTCCTTGCTCGCTCTCTTCGTTTTCGGTTGGTGGAAGAGAACCCAGGTTTCGTCCCCAGTAACGATTCTTGCAAGGAAGCCATCATCTTCTCGTTCAAAGCACCGAAGAAGTTCTTCACAAGCATCAACACGTCGTTCTCTCATTTCAGGAGTCAGCTGCCGTGGCACCCATCTTGCAGACACTTTGTGAAGCTGGAGCACATCATGCACAACGTGGTGTGCTGACCCATGACTAATCTGTAAACATGCTGCAGTGTCATTCAGTGTCACTCGGCGGTTTTCCTTCACTGTGGCTTCAACAGCTGCAATGTTCTGTGGAGTCACAACTCGTTGTGCCTGACCTGGACGAGGAGCATCTTCCACTGAAGTCACACCATTTGCGAACTTCCTACTCCATTCGTAGACTTGCTGCTGTGACAAACATGCATCACCGTACTGCACCTTCATTCGTCGATAAATTTCAATAGGTTTCACACCTTCACTACGCAAAAACCGAATGACAGAACGCTGTTCTTCCCTGGTGCAAGTCGCAAGTGGGGCGGCCACCTTTATTTCTGCACGCTGTTTGTAGCACGCTTACCAACTTACAGGATAACGGCGCGAAATTTCTATTTGTTATTGCAAATTTAACGTTTTCATTTGACTCACCGTCGTATATTTAATTTCCTACAAGAAAGTTCGGTTCATTTTTCCCTTTAGGACTAATAATTTGGGCATGGTGAGCGAGAGAATATGAAAATCTTGGATGTGGTATTTGGAGCTATTGCGGGTTGCGTAAAGCGCTTAGAACGGGCTGTCGAATAACCGCGGATATCGAAATTACATTTGCTTGGGTGATTTAGTATAGGATATTTGCAGTGCACCATAGCCGCGTATATACCGGGTGATCAAGAAGTCAGTATAAATTTGAAAACTTAAGAAACCACGAAATAGTGTAGATAGAGAGGTAAAAATTGACACACATGCTTGGAATGACATGGGGTTTTATTCGAACAAAAAAAAAAAAAAAAGAACGAAGTTCACAAAATGACGCGTGAAAGATCTCTTGCGCGCGTCGTTTGGTGATGATCCTGTGCTCAGCCGCCACTTTCGTCATGCTTGGCCTCCCAGGTCCCCAGACTTCAGTCCGTGTGATTATTGGCTTTGGAGTTACCTGAAGTCGCAAGTGTATCGTGATCGACCGACATCTCTAAGGATGCTGACAGACAACATCCGACGCCAATGTCTCACCATAACTCCGGACATGCCTTACAGTGCTGTTCACAACATTATTCCTCGACTACAGCTATTGTTGAGGAATGACTGTGGACATTTGAGCATTTCCTCTAAAGAACATCATCTTTGCTTTCTCTCACTTTGTTATGCTAATTATTGCTTTTCTGATCAGATGAAGTACCATCTGTCGGACATTTTTTGAACTTTTGTATTTTTTGGTTCTAATAAAACCCCATGTCATTCCAAGCATGTGTGTCAATTTGTACCTCTCTATCTACATTATTCCGTGATTTATTCTGTTTTCAAATTTATACTGACTTTTTGATGACCCGGTATTTTCGTCGACTGTCCACGGCGTTATGAAAATATGGAGACGTAGTGGATCGTGGGCGTCGGACGTCGCCCTCCGTTTTGAACACAGGGCGGCCGAGTATTTTTTTATCTTTTATTTATTTTTTCGTTTCTGTATGATCGCGTTTGCCGTAACTCGGTTACAGCTCGGCGCCGTGCAGCCTCTGCTACCTGGAGATAACTCGGTCATTCACTCCTCTGCTCGCACACACCAGACGCGGCGCAGCGTGCTGCCCTTTTCTGATCAAAGGGACAACCAGCCCTTCATTCCATTAGGGCCGCCTTCTTCTGCTTCGTTGTCGGTCGTCGCTGGCAGCCAATAGCGTGCGCCGGACGTTACCTGCGACAGGTTATCCGCGTTTCCGTGTAACTGACCAGAGTTCCTCTCCATCCAGGTGTCAGCAGGTGTTACACTGGCCGCGCATTCCCTGTCAGCGTACGTCTGCTAATGTGATAGACGTAAAAAAATTTGCTGAAATAATTTTTAAGGGAGTGACCGAATAAATGAAATGTTAATTAAATGGACACCCTAGCTGCAAACAGGCGTTGATGTACTTCATTGGGGACATGTTGAAAATGTGTGCCCCGACCGGGACTCGAAACCGGGATCTCCTGCTTACATGGCAGACGCTCTACCCATCTGAGCCAACGAGGGCACAGAGGATAGTGCGACTGCAGGGACTTATCCATGGCACGCTCCCCGTGAGATCCACATTCCCAACATGTCCACACCACTACATTCGTAGTGCGCCTAATAGATGTTTGCCCATCATACTCATTACTCGTGGCAGGTCCCCAATGAAGTAGATCAACGCCTGTTTGCAGCTAGGGTGTCCATTTAATTATCATTTCATTTCGAGCAAAGCTGCATGGTTATTAACGGTAACTGTTCTTTCGGGAACAGATACTACCGTCATATATAGTTAAAATATGGCTTCCCGGCCATCGACCTTCTTGTGCGAACGCACACGCTATGCCCGAACTCGTACGGGACTTGGTAGATTAATCTGCCACGAGTAATGAGTATGATGGGCAAACATCTATTAGGCGCACTACGAATGTAGTGGTGAGGACATGTTGGGAATGTGGATCTCACGGGGAGCGTGCCACGGATAAGTCCCTGCAGACGCACTATCCTCTGTGCCCGCGGTGGCTCAGATGGATAGAGCGTCTGCCATGTAAGCAGGAGATCCCGGGTTCGAGTCCCGGTCAGGGCACACATCTTCACCTGTCCCCAATGAAGTACACCAACGTCTGTTTGCAGCTAGGGTGTCCATTTAATTATCATTTCATTTCTAGGAAAGCTGCATGGTCATCAACGGTAACTGTTCTTTCGGGAACAGGTACTACCGTAATATATAGTGACCGAATAATTGATACACTGGTGTCCAAAATTAAAGCAACAAACCCGTGTTTCCCTGTCCTCCGTCTAATTTGCGATATAATCCAACAAACTGTCTACCAGATGGCCGCACGATCGTGTTCTGCATGGGAGATAGCATTAGTTAGTTAGCTGGTTTGCGAGAGGAGACCAAACAGCGACGTCATCGGTCCCAACATTAGGGAAGGATGGGGAAGCAAGTCGGCCGTGCCCTTTTCAAGCGAGCCATCCCGACATTTGCCTGAAGTGATTTAGGGAAATCAGGGAAAACCTAAATCAGGGTGCCAGGACGCGTGTTTGAACAGTCGTCCTGCCGAATGCGAGTCCAGTGTTAGTCGGTTCTGTCAAATATATTTTTATCCGTACTCCGGGCCTTACGCATTCAGAACCACCACATTTATTATTCTTATGGTCTGACAGAGCACTGAAAGACCTAAGCCGAAACAAGGTCCCGGGAGTAGACAACATTGCATTAGAACTACTGACAGCCTTGGGAGAGCCAGGGCTAACAAAACTCTACCATCTAGTGAGCAAGATGTATCAGACAGGCGAAATACCCTCATGAAGAATATAATAATTCCAATCGTAAAGAAAGCAGGTGTTGACAGATGTGAAAATTACCGAACTATAAGTTTAATAAGTCACGGCTGCAAAATACTAACGCGAATTCTTTACAGACGAATGGAAAAATCGGTAGAAGCCGACCTCGGGAAAGATCAGTTTGGATTCCGTAGAAATGTTGGAACACGTGAGGCAATACTGACCGTACGACTTATCTTAAAAGCTAGATTAAGGAAAGGCAAAGCTACATTTCTAGCATTTGTGGACTTAGAGAAAGCTTTTGACAATGTTGACTGGAATACTCTCTTTCAAATTCTGAAGGTGGCAGGGGTAAAATACAGGGAGCGAAAGGCTATTATAATTTGTACAGAAACCAGATGGCAGTTATAAGAGTCGAGGGGCATGAAAGGGAAGCAGTGGTTGGGAAGGGTGTGAGACATGGTTGTAGCCTATCCCCGATGTTATTCGATCTGTATATTGAGCAAGCAGTAAAGGAAACAAAACAAAAATTCGAAGTTGGAATTAAAATCCATGGAGAAGAAATAAAAACCGTGAGGTTCGCCGATGACATTGTAATTCTGTGAGGGACAGCAAAGGACTTGGAAGAGCAGCTGAACGGAATGGAGTATATAGGATGAACGTCAAAAATAGCAAAACGAGGATAATGGAATGTAATCGAATTGAATTGGGTGATGCTGCGGGAATTAGATTAGGAAATGAGACTCTTAAAGAAGTAAAGGAGTTTTGCTATTTGGGGAGCAAAATAACTGATGATTTTCGAAGTAGAGACGATATAAAATGTAGACGCAATGGCAAGGAAAGCGTTTCTGAAGAAGAGAAATTTGTTAACATCGAGTATAGATTTAAGTGTCAGGAAGTCGTTTTTGAAAGTATTTGTATCGAGTGTAGCCATGTATGGAAGTGAAACATGGACGATAAATAGTTTAGACAAGAAGAGAATAGAAGCTTTCGAAATGTGGTGCTACAGAAGAATGCTGAAGATTAAATGGGCAGATCACACAACTAATGACGACGTATTGAATAGAATTGAAGAGAAGAGAAATTTGTGGGACAACGTGACTAGAAGAAGGGATCAGTTGGTAGGGCATATTATGAGGCATCAAGGGATCACCAGTTTAGTATTGGAGGGCAGCGTGGAGGGTAAAAATCGTAAGGGGAGACCAAGAGATGAATACACTAAGCAGATTCAGAAGGATGTAAGTTGCAGTAGGTACTGGGAGATGAAGAAGCTTGCACAGGATAGAGTAGCATGGAGAGCTGCATCAAGCCAGTCTCAGGACTGAAGACCACAACAACAACAACATGGTTTTAAGGAGGCTTGGCCACTGTTCCTATGTTTCGATAGAGTGTATCGATACGTGGAACTGTTTCAGTGTTTCAGAACGGCTGTGGTTCACTGTTTCGAAACAGTGGTGTTTCATTCCGCCCCTGTCTCGGATAACCGGACCAGATTCGATCTCGAGCCAGACACAGAAACTGTATCGTTGTTTCAAAATAATGCTGTTTCAGTCCACCTGTGCTTGGAACGGACTAATTGTATCGAAACAGTGATGTTTCATTCCGCTCTGTGTCGGATGAGATTCGGGCTCGGCACAGGTACTGAAACACAGCATACCACTTCATGAAACACTTTCAAGGTTGTCGAAATCTTTTTGACAAGCAATAGCATGAAGCTTAAGCTCTCCGAAAATAAAGCTCCGTTTCTAGCTGACTGTGCTATTCCGAAGTGGCGTAACATCTGCTTTATAAACACTAACCAAACAATAAAACAACGCATACCACATTCAAAATAATAAATATGTAAAAATCATTCAGTTAAATTACACTTTTTTTTATAACATACGCTTCTCTGTTCATGTACAGTAATCATATTAAGAAACGCAAGTAAGCCTACAACATTGTGAATAAAAAAAAGGCGTAGAGTGATAGTTATTAGACATATCCATAATTTTGATCTAGGTATAGTTGCAAGCAATCTGTTTGACATATCACTGATAGTGTAATGGTGAACGGGAAGGGCTGGGAAGCATGGTGAATTTATGGCAACGGTTCGAAACACCTTGAAATACAACATTTTTTTCTGTTATATTTTGTTATTAATTCGAATTATTTGGCGTTATTTGTGAGTCTATAGTCACTGTGTCTATTATCCACAATGATTCCCTTTGTGTGCATGGAAATTAGCAGGATGGGTATATTAGCCATACTAAGGGAATGTGGGAATCCCAGTAGCACATCCGTAGTTTCTGCAGTTTGCTCCCACCTCCAGTACCGTCCGTGGTGGTTCTTCTGTCTTCAGCTATGGCTGTCCTCAGCCAATTGAAAAGTATGAAAGTCACACGACACGAAAGCGGCGCATTTGCTGCAGGAAATACGAAACTGCCAAGTCGCCCAAGTGAGAGTTTCATACTTTCTGCGATATGATTAGCGCTCTCGCACCTCATTTGTTTTTGTATGGAGGTACTTATACAGTAGACATTCAAGATGATAAAATGTGTAGGTTCATTAGATTACAAAACACAAACTGTTTCACTGTTTCGAAACATCGTATTGAAACATTACATTGTACTGTTTCATTTGTTTCGAAACAGTTGCGTTTTTTCAGTTTGCCCATCTCTAGTTTTAAGTAACTGCCCATTTTTATACTGGACACCTAATAGAAAATAGAATTGCTTAGCAAACGTTCAGCACCCCCCACCCACTCTCCAACACCTTGTACACGTCATCCGGCCTCTGGCGATTCTCTCGCCACTGCGTGAGTGCTTTGCGGGTTTCGGCCAGTCAGTCAGGCCGAGTCCGCTGCTGCGCGGCTCCACTCAGCTTGCACGGTAAGTTCTGATACGTTTACGTGGCCCTAATTTCGCTGTTTGTTCATGCTAATGTTCCGCTCTTCGTCGTTCGTGTTTAGGGAAGTTTTATCAGCATCGTATTTTATTTTTATTTTCTAGGCCATTGCCGCTCCCATCATTTAAAAAAATTTTTAAAAAAATTAATTTTAACTACTGTTTTCGCCAGATGACAGTATATTGGACGTGAATGGTGGGGAGTGGTTATGGGGCTATGTTCAACGGTACTATGTTATAAACAGCGTATGTGAGTACTTTCTTGTTTCGTTAAAAAAAACTGGCTATTTAAAAGTTTTACGCCTCAGAATTGGGGGATCGAATAGTTTACATGAGCTCTTATTATATTATTTTTTGTACAGATTGCCTGAAGATGCACCGATAAGTGGTGCGAAACCGAACGCAGATTCAATAAAAATCATTCATATAGCCAGTGCGGAATTTTCTTTGAAAAAATTATCGTAAGCGCCGTAAACTACACTCCTGGAAATGGAAAAAAGAACACATTGACACCGGTGTGTCAGACCCACCATACTTGCTCCGGACACTGCGAGAGGGCTGTACAAGCAATGATCACACGCACGGCACAGCGGACACACCAGGAACCGCGGTGTTTGCCGTCGAATGGCGCTAGCTGCGCAGCATTTGTGCACCGCCGCCGTCAGTCTCAGCCAGTTTGCCGTGGCATACGGAGCTCCATCGCAGTCTTTAACACTGGTAGCATGCCGCGACAGCGTGGACGTGAACCGTATGTGCAGTTGACGGACTTTGAGCGAGGGCGTATAGTGGGCATGCGGGAGGCCGGGTGGACGTACCGCCGAATTGCTCAACACGTGGGGCGTGAGGTCTCCACAGTACATCGATGTTGTCGCCAGTGGTCGGCGGAAGGTGCACATGCCCGTCGACCTGGGACCGGACCGCAGCGACGCACGGGTGCACGCCAAGACCGTAGGATCCTACGCAGTGCCGTAGGGGACCGCACCGCCACTTCCCAGCAAATTAGGGACACTGTTGCTCCTGGGGTATCGGCGAGGACCATTCGCAACCGTCTCCATGAAGCTGGGCTACGGTCCCGCACACCGTTAGGCCGTCTTCCGCTCACGCCCCAACATCGTGCAGCCCGTCTCCAGTGGTGTCGCGACAGGCTTGAATGGAGGGACGAATGGAGACGTGTCGTCTTCAGCGATGAGAGTCGCTTCTGCCTTGGTGCCAATGATGGTCGTATGCGTGTTTGGCGCCGTGCAGGTGAGCGCCACAATCAGGACTGCATACGACCGAGGCACACAGGGCCAACACCCGGCATCATGGTGTGGGGAGCGATCTCCTACACTGGCCGTACACCACTGGTGATCGTCGAGGGGACACTGAATAGTGCACGGTACATCCAAACCGTCATCGAACCCATCGTTCTACCATTCCTAGACCGGCAAGGGAACTTGCTGTTCCAACAGGACAATGCACGTCCGCATGTATCCCGTGCCACCCAACGTGCTCTAGAAGGTGTAAGTCAACTACCCTGGCCAGCAAGATCTCCGGATCTGTCTCCCATTGAGCATGTTTGGGACTGGATGAAGCGTCGTCTCACGCGGTCTGCACGTCCAGCACGAACGCTGGTCCAACTGAGGCGCCAGGTGGAAATGGCATGGCAAGCCGTTCCACAGGACTACATCCAGCATCTCTACGATCGTCTCCATGGGAGAATAGCAGCCTGCATTGCTGCGAAAGGTGGATATACACCGTACTAGTGCCGACATTGTGCATGCTCTGTTGCCTGTGTCTATGTGCCTGTGGTTCTGTCAGTGTGATCATGTGATGTATCTGACCCCAGGAATGTGTCAATAAAGTTTCCCCTTCCTGGGACAATGAATTCACGGTGTTCTTATTTCAATTTTCAGGAGTGTATATTTCCTCCTCACTTGTAATGTTTGTACATAGAACATTTTCGTGTTTTCAGGTAAGAGCCGGTTTTCTCAAAGGTAACTACAACCTACACAGTTGGTTCTCGAGGGAGTACCGGACTACTTCACCTGTGAGAGGTAAGTACATCGCAGCAGGAACTTTTCAAAGAGCTGATTCGCTTTTGTAACTGTCAACGTGACGTGCCTGTAGTAAATAGCGGGCGTTTTACAAGCACCATCTGTGTCGCACCCAGCTCGCTGGACTGTTCTTCACACCCATAACGTGTGATGCAGGCATATTGACATGAGAAACGTGATTAGCAATGAAACATTCTTTTAACGAAAGCAGTTTATAGGAAAAAGCCCATTTTTGTCTGATTCGGTGACGTTTAGGATAGCTACCTGTTGCCGTAAGACGTTCAGATGTCTCTCCTGCATTTCGATACTGGAAAAAAGGCTTGAAGTTGGCTGTAACGAAGTCACGGTGTCTCCTTTCCCTTTAAGTAGGCCCTACGCGTGCCTATCTTCTTCCGCGCCTCAATTTCCTTCCGTCCTATTTTGCATCTCGATAGCTCAGTGAACAAGCTGCCCTCAATATCTGAGAGCCATTATTCTTCTCAGAATCGATAAGAGGGTTGAGTGAGAGACGACTAGGGGAGGGAGGGAGGGGGGATGGTGGTGGTGGTGGTGGGGGGAAGGGTTTAATCTGCTGATACTTGTAGGGGGGGGATGAGTGTGGTATGGGGGGGGGGCTGAGAAATGGATGAATGCAAAATGTCAGCGCAGCCTGTTCCCTGGTAATCTAATATGGCGGCTATTCTCAGACTAATAGCGCCGAGTCTAGGAAATATGGCCTAGCGAGAAAATGAGTATCGAGAATTATTCGACGCGGATGGCGGGTTTCGCCTCGCGGACGAGAAACGAGTTTCGATATTCTTCTGCCGACTTGTCGGTCAAACGTATGACACGGGTTTCGAAGGCTGGTTTAAAATACTGCACCGTGCACTAACGCGGTGCAGTCTTACTGATTAACCTTCAAACTTTCTATTTATCAACATCCTAATACAGACTTCTAAGAAAATGAACCAAGTAACTGTCACAGCAAATGAAATGGGTTTCCTTACCAGTGTCATAATAAGCTCGATTGTATCCGTTGTGGATCGTGATGAAGTGCCTCCTTTCGTATAAACTCATCTTGCAGACTATATAATACTATTATAAAGTCTCAAACGAGAGGATCCACTCCAAAGTGGATAAAAAAGGGGAGAGCATCTATGCTCATTGGTATTTCAAAGTGTTATAAATCTTGATTATTTTTATTTCAAATGAAATTACACCCATTGACTTTCATTGTGTGAATGAAAACTGGCTTCACGCCAAACTCACCTACTCTACTACACGATTACTCTGCAATTCACAATTAAGTGCCTGCCAGAGGGTTTATTGAACTACCTTGGAGGTACCTCTCCACCGTCCCAAAGAGTGTGCGAAAAAAAAACCAAATATTTCCACGTGAGCTCTGATTTCTCTTATTTTGATAATTATTTCTCCCCACGTAGATGGGCACCAACAAAGTACACTCCTGGAAATGGAAAAAAGAACACATTGACACCGGTGTGTCAGACCCACCATACTTGCTCCGGACACTGCGAGAGGGCTGTACAAGCAATGATCACACGCACGGCACAGCGGACACACCAGGAACCGCGGTGTTGGCCGTCGAATGGCGCTAGCTGCGCAGCATTTGTGCACCGCCGCCGTCAGTGTCAGCCAGTTTGCCGTGGCATACGGAGCTCCATCGCAGTCTTTAACACTGGTAGCATGCCGCGACAGCGTGGACGTGAACCGTATGTGCAGTTGACGGACTTTGAGCGAGGGCGTATAGTGGGCATGCGGGAGGCCGGGTGGACGTACCGCCGAATTGCTCAACACGTGGGGCGTGAGGTCTCCACAGTACATCGACGTTGTCGCCAGTGGTCGGCGGAAGGTGCACGTGCCCGTCGACCTGGGACCGGACCGCAGCGACGCACGGATGCACGCCAAGACCGTAGGATCCTACGCAGTGCCGTAGGGGACCGCACCGCCACTTCCCAGCAAATTAGGGACACTGTTGCTCCTGGGGTATCGGCGAGGACCATTCGCAACCGTCTCCATGAAGCTGGGCTACGGTCCCGCACACCGTTAGGCTGTCTTCCGCTCACGCCCCAACATCGTGCAGCCCGCCTCCAGTGGTGTCGCGACAGGCGTGAATGGAGGGACGAATGGAGACGTGTCGTCTTCAGCGATGACAGTCGCTTCTGCCTTGGTGCCAATGATGGTCGTATGCGTGTTTGGCGCCGTGCAGGTGAGCGCCACAATCAGGACTGCATACGACCGAGGCACACAGGGCCAACACCCGGCATCATGGTGTGGGGAGCGATCTCCTACACTGGTCGTACACCACTGGTGATCGTCGAGGGGACACTGAATAGTGCATGGTACATCCAAACCGTCATCGAACCCATCGTTCTACCATTCCTAGACCGACAAGGGAACTTGCTGTTCCAACAGGACAATGCACGTCCGCATGTATCCCGTGCCACCCAACGTGCTCTAGAAGGTGTACGTCCACTACCCTGGCCAGCAAGATCTCCGGATCTGTCCCCCAATGAGCATGTTTGGGACTGGATGAAGCGTCGTCTCACGCGGTCTGCACGTCCAGCACGAACGCTGGTGCAACAGAGGCGCCAGGTGGAAATGGCATGGCAAGCCGTTCCACAGGACTACATCCAGCATCTCTACGATCGTCTCCATGGGAGAATAGCAGCCTGCATTGCTGCGAAAGGTGGATATACACTGTACTAGTGCCGACATTGTGCATGCTCTGTTGCCTGTGTCTATGTGCCTGTGGTTCTGTCAGTGTGATCATGTGATGTATCTGACCCCAGGAATGTGTCAATAAAGTTTCCCCTTCCTGGGACAATGAATTCACGGTGTTCTTATTTCAATTTCCAGGAGTGTACTTTTTACTCTCTGAGGAGGCACTTGGTGATTTGACATTTCGTGATGAGGTCCTGTCGCAACAAAGAGCGCCTTTATTTTAATGATTGCCACTCCAATTCGTTTATCATATCCGTGGCACTCTCTCCACTATTTCGCAATTATACAAAACGAGCTGCCCTTCTTTGAACTTTTTCGATACCCTCCGTCAATGCTGTTGGTGTGGATCCCACACTGCACAGCAGTACTCGAGAAGAAGACGGACAAGTGTGGTGTACGCAATCTCTTTAGACCTGTTGCAGTTCGCAACTGTTCAATAAATCGCAGTCTTTGGTTTGCTTTTCCCGCATCATCTTTGTGAAGTTACAAACTACGTTATTCGTAATTGTAATCCTTAAGTATTTAATTGAATTTACAGCCTTTATATTTGAGTATATTATCCTGTAACTGAAATTTACCGGATTCCTTTTAGTTGGTTGGGTGGTTGATCTGCAGGAGGGATCAAGCATCGAGGTTATCGATCCCATTGGATTAGGGATGGATGGGGAAGGAAGTCGGCCGTGCCCTTTTCAAAGGAACTATTCCGGTATTTGTCTGAAACGATTTAGGGAACTCGCTGAAATCATAAGTCAGAATGACCGGGCGTGGGTTTGAACCGTCGTCCTCCCGAATGCGAGTCCAGTTGCTAACCGCTGCGTCACCTTCCTCGTTGTAATTTGTAATACTCATGTCTAGTACTAATGTGGTAAGGGTAAAATACAGGGAGCTGAAGATTATTTACAATTTGCACAGAAACGAGATGGACATTATAAGAGTTGAGGGGCACGAAAGGGAAGCAGTGGTTGAGAAACACGTGAGACAGGGTAGGAGGCTATCCAGGATCTATATATTGACCAAGCAGTAAGAGAAACAAAAGAAAATATTTGGAGTAGAAATTAACGTCCAGGGAGAAGAAATAAAAACTTTGGGGTCTGCCGATGACATTGTAATTCTGTCAGAGACAGCAAAGGACTTGGCAGAGCGGTTGAAAGCAATGGACAGGATCTTGAAAGGAGGATCTAAGATGAACATCAGCAAAAGCAAAACGAGGATAATGGAGTGTAGTCGAATTAAATCAGGTGTTGCTGAGGGAATTAGATTAGGAAGCGAAACACTTAAAGTAGTAAATGAGTTTTGCTATTTGTGAAGTAAAATAACTGATGATGGTCGAAGAAGAGAGGATATAAAATGTAGACTGGCAATGGAAAAGAAAGCGTTTTGTGAGGAAAAGAAATTTGTTTACATCAAGAATAAATTTAAGTGTCAGTATGTCCTTTCTGAAAGTATTTGTATGGACTGTAGCCGTGTATGGAAGTGAAACATGGACGATAAATAGTTTAGACAAGAAGAGAATGGAAGCTTTCGAAATGTGGTGCTAAAGAAGAATGCTGGAGATTAGATGTGTAGATCATGTAACTAATGAGGAGGTACTGAATAGATTTGGGGTGAAGAGAAATTTGTGGTACAACCTGACTAGAAGGACACATTCTGAGGCGTAATTGGATCACCGATTTAGTACTGCAGGGCAGCGTGTGAGGTAAACGTCGTAGAGAGAGACCAAGAGATGAATACAGTAAGCAGATTCGGAGAGATGTAGGTTGCAGTTGTTATTCGGAGACGAAGAGGCTTGCATAGGAAGAGTAGTATGGAGTTGTGCACCAAATCAGTCTTTGGACTGAAGACAACAGCAACAACTACAACCACAACAACAACATCCCTGGAATCAAGACTGAATGTTTTGTTTCTTCGCCGTTTATCACTGGTTGCTGTACCAGCCCTGCCATAACAGATCCATACATTTTTTACGCCTATAGTTAGACGATAAAGTTGATAAGCCGAGCTCCTATTTTCAAACTGATCTAACTGCATTAACTGAGTCGCATAAAGCAGCCATTTTTAGTTTGAGCAGAAAACATTGTGAAGCGCTTGTGTAACTTCATATTAAAGAGTATGGGAGTCCTCTGTTTTGCGATTTTAATCAACTGAGAAACTCTTTCCATATTGCTGACCCTGTTGCTTGTTCTGTTCGTAATGACCACTTCTTGTTCTATTCAGCTACATCTTTTTTATTTTGTGCTCTTTCGCAATAAAGGTCATAAATTTTATTTCGTCACACATTATTTTGTTTCAATATCTGTAGAATTTTTTTCAGGAGGTGGATCGCCATTCTGAGGGCACATCCCCATTTTCTGGCCGTAGTGTGACGTTGTTTGCATATAAAAGACTATTTAACACGCTTTGTGGTACCCAATCCCATACGAACATTAAACCGGAATTTCAATTTCTGAATTACATCACCTGCATGAATATTAAAACGAGTGTGTATATAAATTTCATCTTTCATCTCTTTGTTTAGTTTGCTGGACTGTAGTATTCACACAGATAAATGTTGCGTCCGTGGATAGATTTCTTTAAATCACATGTTAACTGTGGCGGTGTTCGCTCTCGTTCAAAGCACATCACCACGATTTCTCTGGTAACATTATCCAATAAACGAAATGTTAAACTGGTCCTGATTTGCACCAGCAGTGGAAACAAGCCAAGATAAACTGACACCAAAAGCTGAATAAATTTTCTTTACTTCACGTCTGTGCTCACAAATTTTTATGTCATCTGACTACCGCTTTAGCATTTAACGACGCCACTATGGCTCCAGTATATTAGGACATGTTTTTACAAAACAGATCTGAGGATGGTCATTATAGACTGAAACCGTTAGAGTGATGACATAAAAATTCTATATTCGGGTAATTATTCTATTCGCGACCATGTCGCAGCTTGTGAAGCGAAGATGCTGACACTAAAAGCTGAGTTGAAAAAATAAAAAAGATGATAAAAAGTATTAAATACAAAATTAGGCTAATGCAACGACTTTGTTGCAAGAGAAAGAATTTTCTATAGCTCGACCTCAATCCACACTACGGCAGGAGGACATTTTCTACTTCACAGAATCAGTTCTTTTTGCATTAATTCTTTAAGAACTATTCGAAATTCTTCACCCACTGCGTTTATCCTAGATCGCAATCACTTGGCCCGGGATGATGCGTTTCTGGCAATTGGAATGAAACTTACTATTATCGTAGCAGAGTCCCTTCTTTTTAAAACAAAAAGGTTAATTATGTACACTCCTGGAAATGGAAAAAAGAACACATTGACACCGGTGTGTCAGACCCACCATACTTGCTCCGGACACTGCGAGAGGGCTGTACAAGCAATGATCACACGCACGGCACAGCGGACACACCAGGAACCGCGGTGTTGGCCGTCGAATGGCGCTAGCTGCGCAGCATTTGTGCACCGCCGCCGTCAGTGTCAGCCAGTTTGCCGTGGCATATGGAGCTCCATCGCAGTCTTTAACACTGGTAGCATGCCGCGACAGCGTGGACGTGAACCGTATGTGCAGTTGACGGACTTTGAGCGAGGGCGTATAGTGGGCATGCGGGAGGCCGGGTGGACGTACCGCCGAATTGCTCAACACGTGGGGCGTGAGGTCTCCACAGTACATCGATGTTGTCGCCAGTGGTCGGCGGAAGGTGCACGTGCCCGTCGACCTGGGACCGGACCGCAGCGACGCACGGATGCACGCCAAGACCGTAGGATCCTACGCAGTGCCGTAGGGGACCGCACCGCCACTTCCCAGCAAATTAGGGACACTGTTGCTCCTGGGGTATCGGCGAGGACCATTCGCAACCGTCTCCATGAAGCTGGGCTACGGTCCCGCACACCGTTAGGCCGTCTTCCGCTCACGCCCCAACATCGTGCAGCCCGCCTCCAGTGGTGTCAGGACAGGCGTGAATGGAGGGACGAATGGAGACGTGTCGTCTTCAGCGATGAGAGTCGCTTCTGCCTTGGTGCCAATGATGGTCGTATGCGTGTTTGGCGCCGTGCAGGTGTGCGCCACAATCAGGACTGCATACGACCGAGGCACACAGGGCCAACACCCGGCATCATGGTGTGGGGAGCGATCTCCTACACTGGTCGTACACCACTGGTGATCGTCGAGGGGACACTGAATAGTGCACGGTACATCCAAACCGTCATCGAACCCATCGTTCTACCATTCCTAGACCGGCAAGGGAACTTGCTGTTCCAACAGGACAATGCACGTCTGCATGTATCC
Source organism: Schistocerca serialis cubense (assembly GCF_023864345.2). Lineage (NCBI taxonomy): Eukaryota > Metazoa > Arthropoda > Insecta > Orthoptera > Acrididae > Schistocerca > Schistocerca serialis. The sequence goes on from NC_064648.1 coordinate 146,006,643, forward strand.
CGTGCCACCCAACGTGCTCTAGAAGGTGTAAGTCAACTACCCTGGCCAGCAAGATCTCCGGATCTGTCCCCCACTGAGCATGTTTGGGACCGGATGAAGCGTCGTCTCACGCGGTCTGCACGTCCAGCACGAACGCTGGTCCAACTGAGGCGCCAGGTGGAAATGGCATGGCAAGCCTTTCCACAGGACTACATCCAGCATCTCTACGATCGTCTCCATGGGAGAATAGCAGCCTGCATTGCTGCGAAAGGTGGATATACACTGTACTAGTGCCGATATTGTGCATGCTCTGTTGCCTTTGTCCATGTGCCTGTGGTTCTGTCAGTGTGATCATGTGATGTATCTGACCCCAGGAATGTGTCAATAAAGTTTCCCCTTCCTGGGACAATGAATTCACGGTGTTCTTATTTCAATTTCCAGGAGTGTATTTAACAATATTAAGTCATCAATAGCTGGACGAAGAGCTTGTAAAGCTAAACTATCACTGGACTGCAGAAAATAAAATGAGTTATTGAAGTTATTAATAAACCAAGGGATAAATACTCCTGCTGGAGGAAAAAAAGTCGCATATGTTCCTCTTTAAAAAACTCTGACAGAAAAGTGGGGAACATCTGACTGAATCGTCATTTCGCTAAAAATTTTGCATGCTAACATATTTGCTTTACTTCATGGACAAATACGTCCATGGTATATGCAGGTGATAATTCAGATTCGGCACAATATTGAAATATAGAAACGTGTTGCCCGCCAAATTCATTATTAAGCGTTACATGTTTCAAAATTTCATCATCAGATTGAAATGGGATAAAGTGTATAATGAAATGAATGATACCAGCAATACGGTATTAAGCGTTACGCGTTTCGAAATTTCATCGTCAGATTGAAGCTGTAGAATAAAATATACAATGAAATTAACGATAGCAAATATGTGCATAGTAACATATGAATGTATAGAATTTTCAGTTAATATCGTGCTTACGTCTAAACCAAACTTTAGGAAAAAGCTTACGAAAACGAGCACATAGACTGAATACAATACAGATCTCATCTAATATAGGCATGTTTGACAGTGCCGTTGTCTCTTCGAAGAGAAACCCGCGCCGAACCGACTGTGGCGATTAAGCTACCTAAAAAGTAAACACCGATCGGAGTGACCGCGCGGTTTGAGGCGCCATGCCACGGATTGCGCGGTCCCTCCGCCGGAGTTTCGAGTCCTCCCTCGGGAATGTGTGTGTGTGTGAGTGTTGTTATTAGCATAAGTTAGTTTAAGTAGCGTGTAAATCTAGGGACCGATGATCCTAGCAGTTTGGTCCCTTAGGAATTCACACACATTTAAACATTTAAAAAGTAAACGAAAATTGTGACAGGCTGCGATAGCACTGACCAAAGAAGTGAAATCAAAGACTCACATTACAAAGAAAATACACACTGCCATGTACTACATGTCAGAACATCGTGAACAACTTGACAAAGATACATTTACGCTACTTTTATGGAGGAGAAAGTCATATACTTACAATAGGTCTGCTCTCTCACACTGTTTCCTCAATTCTGTCTTCTTCACTGCAACTGTCTGCTCTCTGACTGACTCCTTTCTGTCTTCGCCACTGCCACTGTCTGCTCTCTCACTTACACTGTCTCCTCCTTTCTGTCTTCCCCATTGTCACTGTCTGCTTTCTCACTTACACTGTCTCCTCCTTTCTGTCTTCCCCATTGTCACTGTCTGCTCTCTCACTTAAACTGTCTCCTCATTTCTGTCTTCCCCATTGTCACTGTCTGCTCTCTCACTTACGCTCTGTCTGTCTCCCCCATTGTCACTGTCTGCTCTCTCACTTACACTGTCTCCTCCTTTCTGTCTTTTCCATTGTTACTGTCTGCTCTCTCACTTACACTGTCTCCTCCTTTCTGTCTTCCCACCTGCACTTACACTGTCTCCTCCTTTCTGTCTTCCCCATTGCCACTGTCTGTTGTTTCACTTACTCTGCTTCCTCCTTTGTGTCTTCCCCACTGCCACACTTTGACAGCTCAAAAATTCTGGGGAAGTCAAACTTATTTTTTCACCTATAAATGTATAATTTCGTTCCAAAATGCACGCTGCCCTACACCTATGTGCTACACTACGCCGACCTGGGAGGCTCCAAAATCTACCCCCCCCCCTCCCCACTCCCCCTCCATCAAAGCCTTCGTCACTCTTCCACTGTCTCCTCTCTCACTTTCTGCTCACATTGCTTCTGTCTCCATCCATGTCTTTTTCTCTTTTTCTGCCACTGTCTCTCACTGACCATCTCCTATGTCTTTGCCTGCCATTCCTGTTGTCTCTATCCAACTCTCTTTCTCGCAACATCACTGTCTCCTCACTCCGTCTCTCCTGCTGGTACTGTCTCATATATCTTCCACCATCTCTGTATCTGTGCTACTTTCTATCAGCAAGAAATGATCAGGTACGCTGATGAGCCAAAACATAACGACCACTGCCCACCGCGACGATGGAGGCCGCCTGCTGGTGATGCGGGCACGTGACGCGGTAACAGACACAGACGGAGGATCGCCGTAGCGAAGATATGGGCTGCAAATCGAGAAATTCATTGAGGTAAGCGACTTTGAGAAAGACTAGATTATTATTACGTAGAGCCTCTGAGCGCGTATCTCGAAAACGGCGAAGCTGGTCGAATGTTTAGGTCCTAGTGTCGTGAACATCTACGAAACGAGGTAGAAGGACAGTGAAACTACCACTAGGCGCTAAATGGTTGGATGTCCACGACTCTTCAATGAACGAGGGATTCGTAGGCTTGTGTGCCCTGTACAGTAGGGCAGATGGTGATCTGCGGCATCTCTGCCGAAAGGGCACGACGCTGGTGCACGCACAAGTGTTTCGGAGCACAACGTGTACACCACCCATTGGGATTTTTTGTGATCTCTCAAAGGCTTTTGATTGTGTAAATCATGAAATGCTGCTAGACAAGCTCAAGTATTCCGGCATGAGTGGGACAGTGCACAAATGGTTTAATTCGTACCTAACTGGAAGAGTGCAGAAAGTTGAAATAAGCAGTTCTCGTAATATGCAAAGATTAGCACATTCCTCAAACTGGGGAAGTATCAAGAATGGGCTTCGACAAGGGTCGGTCTTGGGTCCTTTGTTGTTCTTAATATATATTAATGACTTGCCATTCTTTATTCATGAAGAGGCAAAGTTATTTCTCTTTGCTGATGATACAAGTATAGTAATCGCACCTGACAAACAAGAATTAACTGATGAAATTGTCAATAATGTCTTTCATAAAATTACTAAGTGCTTCCTTGTAAACGGACTCTCACTGAATTTTGATAAGACGCAGTACATACAGTTCCGTACAGTAGTAAATGGTATGACGCCATTAATAAATATAGACCTTAATCAGAAGCATATAGCTAATGTAGTATATTCAAAATTTTTAGGTGTGTCCATTGATGAGAGATTAAATTGGAAGAAACACATTGATAATCTGCTGAAACGTTTGAGTTCAGCTACTTATGCAATAAGGGTCACTGCAAATTTTGGTGATAAACATCTTAGTAAATTACCTTACTACGCCTATTTTCACTCATTGCTTGCATGTGGCATCATATTTTGGGATAATTCATCACTGAGGAATAAAGTATTTATTGCACAAAAGCGTGTAGTCAGAATAATAGCTGGAGTCCACCCAAGATCATCCTGCAGACATTTATTTAAGGATCTAGGGATATTCACAGTAGCTTCTCAGTATATATATATATATATACTCTCGTATGAAATTTGTTATTAACAACCAAACCCAATTCAAAAGTAATAGCATTGTGCATAACTACTAGGAGAAAGGATCATCTTCACTATTCAAGATTAAATCTAACTTTGGCACAGAAAGGGGTGAATTATACTGCCACTAAAGTGTTTGGTCACTTACCAAATAGTATCAAAAGTCTGACAGATAACCAACAAGTAATTAAGAAAAAATGAACAGAATTTCTGAATGACAACTCCTTCTACTCAGTAGAGGAATTTTTAGATATAAATTAAGAAAAAAAATTAAAAGTTGTTATACTAATTATGTTGTTAAATTAACTTAATTATGTCATGTATTGGAAAATTTGACTCGTTCCACATCATTACGAAATATCGTATTCATGATCCATGGAACTTTTTTTTTGGTCATCAGTCTACTGACTGGTTTGATGCGGCCCGCCACGAATTCCTTTCCTGTGCTAACCTCTTCATCTCAAAGTAGCACTTGCAACCGCGCGAACCATGGCAAAGCTCCCGAGACCGCACGGCTACCCCGCGCGGCGGTATTATTATCCAGTGGGAGACATTCACCTGAGCCTTCATGGGACCTTGATAGCGCTGGAGGCCACGCTGACAGCTGCGTACCACCTGCATCCCTTCACGCTTCATGTCTTCCGCAACGGCGATGTCATCTTTCACAGTATAATTGTCCGTGTCTCGGAGCCAGAACCGTGCTACAGTGGTTTGAGGAGCATTATAATAAACTCACGCTAATGTCTCCGCGATCAAATTCGCCTGCAGTAAATCCTATGAGACTCATCTAGGTCGTTATCGGGTGTCATCACTGATTATAAAAGTAAAACTTGGCCGTTTATATAGGCGTGAAACACAGTTTTTCGGTGTTTTCTCAGGAACAGCCCATGAACGTATGGTACTTTTATATGCCGCCTAAGGTACATCTTTGACCGCACCTAGTGCAAAAAGAACCAACCGATTACCTGGCCTGGAGGAAGCGTGTAATTACACTCCTGGAAATGGAAAAAAGAACACATTGACACCGGTGTGTCAGACCCACCATACTTGCTCCGGACACTGCGAGAGGGCTGTACAAGTAATGATCACACGCACGGCACAGCGGACACACCAGGAACCGCGGTGTTGGCCGTCGAATGGCGCTAGCTGCGCAGCATTTGTGCACCGCCGCCGTCAGTGTCAGCCAGTTTGCCGTGGCATACGGAGCTCCATCGCAGTCTTTAACACTGGTGGCATGCCGCGACAGCGTGGACGTGAACCGTATGTGCAGTTGACGGACTTTGAGCGAGGGCGTATAGTGGGCATGCGGGGGGCCGGGTGGACGTACCGCCGAATTGCTCAACACGTGGGGCGTGAGGTCTCCACAGTACATCGATGTTGTCGCCAGTGGTCGGCGGAAGGTGCACGTGCCCGTCGACCTGGGACCGGACCGCAGCGACGCACGGATACACGCCAAGACCGTAGGATCCTACGCAGTGCCGTAGGGGACCGCACCGCCACTTCCCAGCAAATTAGGGACACTGTTGCTCCTGGGGTATCGGCGAGGACCATTCGCAACCGTCTCCATGAAGCTGGGCTACGGTCCCGCACACCGTTAGGCTGTCTTCCGCTCACGCCCCAACATCGTGCAGCCCGCCTCCAGTGGTGTCGCGACAGGCGTGAATGGAGGGACGAATGGAGACGTGTCGTCTTCAGCGATGAGAGTCGCTTCTGCCTTGGTGCCAATGATGGTCGTATGCGTATTTGGCGCCGTGCAGGTGAGCGCCACAATCAGGACTGCATACGACCGAGGCACACAGGGCCAACACCCGGCATCATGGTGTGGGGAGCGATCTCCTACACTGGCCGTACACCACTGGTGATCGTCGAGGGGACACTGAATAGTGCACGGTACATCCAAACCGTCATCGAACCCATCGTTCTACCATTCCTAGACCGGCAAGGGAACTTGCTGTTCTAACAGGACAATGCACGTCCGCATGTATCCCGTGCCACCCAACGTGCTCTAGAAGGTGTAAGTCAACTACCCTGGCCAGCAAGATCTCCGGATCTGTCCCCCATTGAGCGTGTTTGGGACTGGATGAAGCGTCGTCTCACGCGGTCTGCACGTCCAGCACGAACGCTGGTCCAACTGAGGCGCCAGGTGGAAATGGCATGGCAAGCCGTTGCACAGGACTACATCCAGCATCTCTACGATCGTCTCCATGGGAGAATAGCAGCCTGCATTGCTGCGAAAGGTGGATATACACTGTACTAGTGCCGACATTGTGCATGCTCTGTTGCCTGTGTCTATGTGCCTGTGGTTCTGTCAGTGTGATCATGTGATGTATCTGACTCCAGCAATGTGTCAATAAAGTTTCCCCTTCCTGGGACAATGAATTCACGGTGTTCTTATTTCAATTTCCAGAAGTGTATTTAAATTTTGACCCTGTACTTTGCACAGCTGCAGTTTGTCCTTTCTTCCGATATAATTATTGTAATAGTCGCTAGGCCAAGGGTTGTCCAAAATACTCAACCCCCTATCTCTGAGGTCAACAGAGCCAGAAATTTGACCCCCTAAAAATCACTATTTCGCGCATGACTTTTTGAAACATTTCGGTCATTGTTGTTGTGGTCTTCAGTCCGAAGACTGGTTTGATGCAACTCTCCACTCTACTCCATCCTGAGCGAGCCTCTTCATCTCCAAATGACTACTGCAGGCTACACCCACTTGGACCGTCTCACTGCATTCAAGCCTTAGTTTCTCCCTTCAATTTGTACCGAAAATATTTTCCTCTGTTACCAGATTTTTGTTCCTCGAAGTCTCAGATTGTGTCAAATCAACCACTCCCCTCCTCCAACCTAGTTGTGCAACGAATATAATTTTATCGAATTCTCATTAGTTATTCGGTGTACCCACCTAATCCTCAGCTTTCACCACATTTCAAAACCTTCTACTATCTTCTGGTATGAACTGCATATCGTTCTCTTTTGAGTCCGTACATGGCTCCGCTCCAGACAAGTACCTTCAAAAGCACTTCCTAATACTCAAACTAGTATTATATGTCAACAAATTCTTCTTTTTTGGAAATGATTTTCTTACTATTGCCAGCTGCACTATTTTTCAACCCTGATAGAAAAATGACCTACTACTTTCAGTGTTAAAAAAAAAAAGAAAAAAAAGAGATGGCTCTGAACGCTATGGGACTTCACTTCTGAGGTCATCAGTCCCCTAGAACTTAGAACTACGTAAACCTAACTAACCTAAGGACATCACACACATCCATGACCGAGGGAAGACTCGAACCTGCGACCGTAGCGGTCGCGCGGGTCCAGACTGTAGCGCCCAGAACCGCTCGGCCACTTCGGCCGGCTCAGTGTTCCCAGTCTGATACTCTGGACGTCGCCCGATTTAAGTGTACTCATCACACTATTTTACGTCTCATACATAAAACCACAAGTCATTATCCGTCGTAACATACTCTAAGTGCTGCAGCCTGGCAACTCCGTCCTGAAGTGTCAGGGTGCAGCACTTGGAGTATGTTACGACGCATAACTTCTTGTGGTTTTATGTATGTGACGCACAGGGTGACAGATATTTGAACCGTATGAATTAAAATCGTCATAACTTCTCAACAGTTTGCGTCAGCATGTTCAGTTTGCACGGTTGGCTGCGGGCCATGATGGGAATCAGCATCGACGTGCATTGTTCGGTTTAGCGACGAATCCCGCTTTCATTTGGATGAGTTTGTCAGTAAGCAAAACTGGCACACTTTGAGGACTGAGGATCCGCATTTCGCGATCGAGAAGTCTCTTCACCCTCAACAGGTGACTGTGTGGTGGGCAGTGTCCAGTCACGGAGTAGTCGGTGCGATTCTCGTCGATGGCACGGTGACTGCCGAACGGTACCCGGAGATTTTGGAAGATGACTTCATCCCCATTATCCAAAGTGACCCTGATTTCGACGAAATCATGCAAGATGGATCTCGACCCTACCGAAGCAGGAGAGTGATGTCATGGAGGAGCACTTTGGGGACCGCATTCTGGCTCTGAGGTACCCAGAGGCCACTGGCATAGGCCTCGATTGGCCGCCACATTCTCGGGATCTGAGCACATGCGACTCCGTTTTGTGGGCCTATATGAAAGACGAGGTGTACAGCAATAACCCCAAAACCATTGAGCTGACAACAGCCATTCAGGAGGTCATCGACAGCACCGATGTTCCGACACTTCAGCGGGTCATGCAAAATTTCGCCACATCATCACCAATGGCGGCAGGCATATGGAACATAGCATAACCTAAATCCGAATATATCAAGTGACGTTTATGTTATATCCTAGCCAGTAATGCCACCCGAGCCCGCTGCCAAAAGGTTGGCAGCATCAAAGTCCGGACGCCGTCCGCATAAGCAGCGCCAGCGAGACAGGAAATCGCCGCAAGTCTGCGCGCGCCACCGCTGGCTTCTGGCTTCTTAAGCGCTGGAGTCGCGAGCGCTAGGACAGTTCAGTATTCGCCGCTCAGTTGTATACTCGCCACCGAATTGTGTACTTGCTAGTCAGTCGTGTGTTCATCGCAGCAGAGTTGTTGTTTGTCGTCAGCCGACGCTGACCTAGCCGCTCCGACTCGAACTAGACAGATTTCTGTAGACACGGAGTTCACTACTGTGTTGCTGTATCTTCGTTAATAAAGATAAGTACCGACTTTTATTTAATCAGAGTGTTTGGGTCTTCATCTTTCTGTTCACTGTTCCAGCGGACCGGTCGGCCCGCTATTAAAAGTGTGGCGGTGACTTCGTAAGCCGTTTCTACAGCGAATTGCTTGTCGCTACGAACGCCGCCACAAAAGTTTACATGTTGAATAAAGTGTGTGCACACCTTAGTTTGTAACTAATTTACGCTTTTTTCCATATAGTTCAATAATTGTCACTCTTTAAAAAATGCGATGAGCACGATATGGAGTACATGACACAGTACATGTACTTGATGATAGCTCACGGCCAAAATTAGTTAATAGGACGTATTTAATTAAATACAATACAGCCTACAGCGGACACTGTATTCTTTTATTAATCGTCCCATGCTTTTGCAGATGTTCATTTTATAATGTCTTTTCAACACACTCTTCATTCCATTCAACTGCTCTTCCAAGGCCTTTGCTGTCTCTGACAGAATTATAACCTCATCGCCAAATCTCAAAGTTTAAATTTCCTCAGAGTGATCTATAATTTGTTCTCCAAATTTTTCTTTGGTTTTTTTTAGTCTTTGCTCAGTATACAGGTCGAATAACATCGGGGATAGGATACAACTCTGTTACATTCCCTTTTCAACCACTGCTTCCCTTTCATGCACATCGGCTCTTTCTGAAAGAGTCTAGATAACCTCTTTCGCACTGTGTTTTACCGTTGCTGATTAGAATTCCAAACAGACTGTAGCACTCAACATTCTCAACACCTTTCTGTAAACGTAAAAGTGATGAATCTACATAGGCTTGCCTTTCCTTAGCCTATCTTCTAAGATAAATCCTACTACCACTACAGAGTCATGAGGTCCTTCATTTCTCCGGAACACAAACTGATTTTGCCCGAGGATAGCTCCTACCAGTTTCTCCATTCTTCTGCATATAACTTGTGTCAGCATTTTATACGATGACTTAATAAAGTTCTGTAATATTCACATGTGTGAGCACCTGCTTTGACTGCAAATAGGAGTTATTATATCCTTCGTAGGAGTCTGAGGGTATTTCGCCTATCTCATACTTGTTGCGCACCTGGTGGAGCAATTTGGTCGTGGCTGACTCTGCCAAGGATTCAGAAGTTTTAACGAAATGTCGTCTGTTCCATGGGCTTTGGTTCCACTAAGGTCCTTCAGACCTGTGTCGCCGGTCGCGGTGGTCTAGCGGTTCTAGGCGCTCAGTCCGGAGCCGCGCGACTGCTACGGTCGCAGGTTCGAATCCTGCTTCGGGCATGGATGTGTGTGATGTCCTTAGGTTAGTTAGGTTTAAGTAGTTCTAAGTTCTAGGGGACTGATGACCATAGATGTTAAGTCCCATAGTGCTCAGAGCCATTTAGACCTCTGTCAATTATCCGGGAAGTATCGTATCTCCCAACTCGTCTTAATATCTTTCGTTTACTTTTCGTCTGATGTCTCGAAGTTCATCTTCCTTATGGTCGATACTGAGAGCAAAAATCAGTGCAGTGCATCGCTGTACCTTTTTTTTTCATCAAGTTGGGAATTGAAGTTGTTAATAAACGAAAAAATAATAAACGAGAGAGTTTTATTTGGTACGGCACGGTTTGTAATCATCCTGCCACAACTGTTTCCAGGTCAAAGTGTCGTGGCGGAGCGGGGATTCCCCTGATGACGTCAGAGGGTATCGCGTTTAATTCCGCCGTCGCGTTTGATATGCAGAGGTTGATTACGCGTGTGACTGCGCCGGGACTTGTCACCGTGTGTTTGTGTGCGAGCGTTAATTAGTGCAGATCACCGGCGGTTAGGCGGCTTCGAAGCCTCGTGCCGGATCGGATGTGTCTCCCGCACGGTAACTCTACCCCGCAGCCATGCCTTTCAGGGGCTCTTCTCTTACCACCTGAGCTACTCTGGCGCAGTTACTACCTGCCCTCGCAGATTCTCTTCCACCAGTACCGCACTACTACCTTCAAACTTGGTTCTCCTTGATTAACCAACTTGCTACGAAGCTAACAGAACTTTACAGTCCTTCAGTCAATACACTAAGACAGTTCGCAAAGAGAGTGGCGATTTATGTACGCTCTTAATTTTCTTTCGAAACAGTATGGACTAGTAAAACCTCCCACACCGATTCTTCACAGAACGGAGCTCCCATGCATTAAACAGCATCAAAGGTCGGAGTACTTTACAAATTAGTTAATGAGTGGATGAGTATACTCTAGGCTATTTGCACTCCGTCCTAAAAAAAGATCTAGTTCTTCACACATTGTAACGTTTATCACATCATACCTCGTCAACTGTGTGTCGTATATACAGTGAAGATCCGAAGAAACTGCTTACATCGTGTAGGGCCCCGTGAGAATACAGAAGTGCTGCAACATGGACGCGCCTAATGTCTGAACAAGTGCTGGAGGGAACTCACACCATCAGTTTTGCAGGACTTTCCATTAATTCGTAACAATACGAGGGGATAGCACGTTGCAAGGCATCCCAGATATGGTCAATAATGTTCGTGTCTGGGGGGTTTGGTGGCCATCCGGGCAGTTTAAACTCAGGAGAGTGTTCCTGGAGCCACTCTGTAGAAATTCTGGATGTCTGGGCTGTCGCATTGTCCTGCTGGAATTGCCCAAGTCCGTCGCAATACACAGAGGACATGAATGGATACAGGTGATCAGACAGAATACGTACGTGTCATCCATCCACTCGATACAATTTGAAACGAGACTCGTCCGACCAGGAAACATGTTTCAAAGTCATCAACAGTCCAATGTCGGTGTTGAAGGGCCCAGGTGAGGCGTAAAGCGTTGGGTCGTCATCAAAGGTACACGAGTGGGCCTTCGGCTCCGAAACCCCATATCGATGATGTTTCGTTGAATGGATCGCACGCTGACACTTGTTGGTGGCCCAGCACTGAAATTCTAGGAATTTGCAGAAGGGTTGCACCTAAAAAAAAAAAAATGGTTCAAATGGCTCCGAGCACTATGCGACTTAACATCTGAGGTCATCAGTTCCCTAGAACTTGGAACTACTTAAACCTCACTAACCTAAGGACATCACACACATCCATGCCCAAAGCAGGATTCGAACCTGCGACCGTAGCGGTCACGTGGTTCCAGACTGAAGCGCCTAGAACCGCTTGGCCACTCCGGCCTGCGGTTGGACTTCCGTCACGTTGCAAGATTCTCTTCAGTCGTCGTTTGTCCCGTTCTTGCAGGATCTTTTTATCGCCGCTGCAATGTCGGAGATTTGATGTTTTACCAGATTCCTGATATTCACGGTACACGCGTGAAATGGTCGTACGGGAAAATCCCCAGTTCATCGCTACCTCGGAGATGCTGTGTGGCATCGCTCTTGCGCCGACTATAACGCCGTCTTCAAACTCACTAAAATCTTGATAACGTGCTACTGTAGTAAGTGATCTAACAACTGCGTCAGGCACTTGTTTTCTTATATAGGCGTTGCCGACCGCAGCGCCGTATTGCGCCTGTTCACATTGATCTGTATTTGAACACCCATGCCTATATCAGTTTCTTTGGCGATTCAACGTATATTCGTTTCACAAGCTGTAACCTTTGAAGGTATTTGAGAAAAGCCACAGTGGTAACACCGGTTTCGGTCAGATCACCGGAGTTAAGCACTGTCGGGCATTTCTAGGACTTGGATGGCTGACCGCTCGGATCTGCCGAGTGTTGTTGGCAAGCGGGCTGCACTCAGCCCTTGTGAGGCCAATTGGGGAGCTACTTGGCTGAGAAGAAGAGGCTCCCGTCACGAAAACTGACAATGGCTGCTGTCCACGTGCCCCTCCTTATCCACATCCAACGTCTCCTTTCGGCTGAAGATGACATGGCGGTCGGTTGGTCCTGCTGGGTCGTCCAAGACCTCTTCGGACGGACTTTGTTAAGTTACGTAATCAGTATTACCGTCTCACAATATAGTGATATTAGTAACGATCTTTCTAAAACAATTTCGTTTCGTGACTGAAGCGCTATTACACACTTTTATTTTTGCCCCGCAGGGGGTTATTAGCCCCAGGTTGGGATTCATTGCCCTATATCAACTAATTTACACTACTGGCCATTAAAATTGGTACACCACTAAGATGACGTGCTACAGACGCGAAATTTAACTGACAGGAGGAAGATGCTGTGATATCCAAATGATTAGCTTTTCAGAGCATTCACACAAGGTTGGCGCCGGTGGCGACACCTACAACGTGCTGACATGAGGAAAGGTTCCAACCGATTTCTCATACACAAACAGCAGTTGACCGGCGTTGCCTGGTGAAACGTTGTTGTGATGCCTCGTGTAAGGAGGAGAAATGCGTACCATCACGTTTGCGACTTTGATAAAGGTCGGATTGTACCCTATCGCGATTGCGGTTTATCATATCGCGACATTGCTGCTCGCGTTGGTCGATATCCAATGACTGTTCGCAGAATACGGAATCGTTGGGTTCAGGAGGGTAATACGGAACGCCGTGCTGGATCCCAACGGCCTCGTATCACTAGCAGTCGAGATGACAGGCATCTTATCCGCATGGCTGTAACGGATCGTGCAGCCACGTCTCGATCCCTGAGTCAACAGATGGGGACGTTTGCAAGACAACAACCATCTGCACGAACACTTCGACGACGTTTGCAGCAGCATGGACTATCAGTTCGGAGACCACGGCTGCGGTTACTCTTGACGCTGCATCACAGACAGGAGCGCCTGCGGTGATGTACTCGCCGACGAACCTGGGTCCACGAATGGCAAAACGTCATTTTTTCGGATGAATCCGGGTTCTGTTTACAGCATCACGATGGTCGCATCCGTGGTTGGCGACATCGCGGTGAACGCTCTTTGGAAGCGTGTATTCGTCATCACCATACTGGCGTATCACCCGGCGTGATGGTATGGGGTGCCATTGGTTACACGTCTCGGTCACCTCTTGTTCGCTCTGAACAGTGGACGTTACATTTCAGATGTGTTACGACCCGTGGCTCTACCCTTCATTCGATCCCTGCGAAACCCCACATTTCAGGAGGATAATGCACGACCGCATTTTGCAGGTCCTGTACTGGCCTTTCTGGATACAGATAATGTTCGACTGCTGCCCTGGCCAGATGTCTCACCAACTGAAAACGTTTGGTCAATGGGGGCTGAGCTGGTATCGTGTTGAAGCTGCTTGGGCAGCTGTACCTGTACACGCCATCCAAGCTCTGTTTGACTCCAATGCCCAGGCGTGTCAAGGCCGTTATTACGGCCAGAGGTGGTTGTTCTGGGTACTGCTTTCTTAGCATCTAAGCACCGAAATTGCGTGAAAATGTTATCACATGTCAGTTCTAGTATAATTTATTGGTCCAATGAATGTCCGTTTATCATCTGGATTTCTTCTTGGTGTAAGAATTATAATGGCCAGTAGTGTATGTCCGCATTCTTTTGATTAAACTGTGTATTTTCAAACAGTAATAGTAAACTCATTAAGCGTGTACAAGATTACAATCTTAGTTGCGCGAAACTATCATATTCTGTAAGGTTTGCAGGTGACAAATGTTGCGAATTCGCTTGAATTCTGTGCGTGCGTTGTGAACGCAATATTGCCACCGCAGTAAACTGTCGTTAGGAGGGGAAACCAGTAAGGAAGTAACAGAAAGACACGTGCAGTGGGGAACTGCAGAATTCGCTTGTCCCCCGGCGCATGAGTCACTAGTAGCGCGGATATTACCAGGAAACTCAACTTCCTGCCAGTGTTTCGCAAAATTCCATTAGCAAAATTCCCCGCCAATGCACGCCATGTTGGCTGTCAAATATAATGAAGGCTTCGTGCGCGGGTACAGCACGGCGCATAATTTGCCGTACACGGGTAGAGTATTGCTTCCACTCGCCGTAATGAACTTCTCTCTCCTGCTCCCTCCTATCCACGTCTCTCTCTTTCTCTCGCAGCTCGGGAAGCCAGCCGGACGGCATTCGCCTACGCCGAGGCCAATTTTGCTACCTGTCCTATAAGAGCGAAACAAAATGGAGGAATGAAAAAGAAGTCTATTTCGCCCCCTCGCCCGGTATTAATCCCAGCGGGACGACTGCTGCGCACTATACGAGAAACACGCGGGCGGTATCCTAGATATCCTGGAAAATAAAGGGCGGGGGCGCGGCGGAGAGAAATGCCGGTCTCCTGAAATTTCTCGTGGGAGACCGCTCGTCCAATATGGCGGCCTCGCTTCGCCCCCATGTGGGCGCGTGCCCTAGAACTCGTGTGGGAAGTTGCGCCAACTCAACTAGGCCAGCCCGCGGCGCAGCTGTCTAACAGATAGTACACGTCTAAGGACTTGATTCCTCTTCCCGCTAAATTCCCAGGTTACCGCATTGTTCAGCATGATCTGTTACCTAACAGCGGTGGTTTCGGCCGTTTATATATCTGTCTACTGCCCGCTCCAGCAACACGAACTGCTGACAGACCAGTTCAAGAATACATTCTGGTTACAAAAATTTTGTCCACATACAAAGTTAGTATTATCTATACTACACCGAGCGAGGTGGCGCTGTGGTTAGCACACTGGACTCGCATTCGGGAGGACGACGGTTCAATTCCTCGTTCGGCCATCCTGATTTGGGTTTTCCGTGATTATCCTAAATCGCTTCAGGCAAATGCTGGGGTAGTTCCTTTGACAGGGTACGGCCGACTTCCTTCCCTAATCCAATGAGACTGATGACCTCGCTGTTTGTTCTCCCCAAATCAACCCATTATACATACTGCCATATAAAGACAAGTCTTGGATTCACTTTGTTGCCAAAAATCTCCAAAACTCTTGACTGATTCCCTTCAAATGTCTGCACAACACTCTTAGACACTGAAGACCCAGAGAAAAATTGTGCACATATCGTGTAGGGCCCCCGTGAGCACGCAGAAGTGGCGTAACACGACGTGGCATGGACTCGACTAATGTCTGAAGTAGTGTCAGAGAGAACTGACACCATGAATCCTGCAGGGCTTTCCATAAATCCGTAAAAGTACGAAGGGGTGGAGATCTCTTCTGGTCAGCACGTTGCAAGGCATCCCCAGTATGCACAATAATGTTCATATGTGAGGAGTTTGGTGGCCAGCGGAAGTGTTTAAACTCAGAAGAGTGTTCCTGGAGCCATCTGTAGCAATTCTGGGCGTATGGGGTGTCGCATTGTACTGCTGGAATCGCCCAAGTCCGTCTGAATGCCCAATGAATGTACAATGGACATGAATGGATGCAGGTGATCAGGCAGGATGCTTACGTACGTGTCACCTGTCACAGTGCTGTCTAGACGTATCGGGGGTCCCATATCAGTCCAACTGCACACGGTCCACACCGTTACAAGGTCTCCAACAGCTTGAACAGTCCGCTGCTGACATTCGGGGTCCATGGATTCATGAGGCCGTCTCCATATCCGCGCACGTCCATCCGCTCGATACAATCTACAACGAGACTTGTCCGAAGAGGTAACATGTTTACAGTCAGCAACAGTCCAATGTCGCTGTTGACGGGCCCAGCTGAGGTGTAAAGCTTTGTGTTGTGAAGTCTGCAAGGGTACACAAGTGCACCTTTGGCTCCGAAAGCCCATATCGATTATGTTTCGTTGAATGGTTCGGACGCTGACACTTGCTGATGGTCCGGCATTGAAATGTCCAGGAATTTGTGGAAGGGTTGCCCATCTGTCAAGTTGACCAATTCTCTTCAGTCGTCGTTGGTCTCGTTCTTGCAGTATGTTTTTCGGGCCGCAGCGACGGCGGAGATTTGATGTTTTATCAGATTCCTGATACTCACGGTACAGTCGTCAATTGGTCGTACGGGAAAATCGCCACTTCATCGCCACCACGCTCCCATAGCTCGTGCGCCGACTGTAACACAACGTTCGAACTCACTTAATTCTTGATAACGTAACATTGTAGATCTATTATAATTATCCGGGCTGTTATGCCGTGGTGGGTTGGTGAATTTTGTCTCAATTCCCAACGTTTCGTCTCCGACTGCGGGAGACATCTTCAAGGGGGTGTGTAGCTCGATGGAAGGTCCAACACACCCACTGGCTCGCTACTGACTGCCGCTAAATTCCGTGTCCGCGCGCTGCCACGCCGCGGCGTGACGTCACGTGTTTTGAAAACCTCAGTGCAATTGGCTGTTGTCCGTCGCCGTCGATCGCCGTTGCCATCACCCAGTTGTGGACGGGTGGTACACATCTTCAACAACGGCATCCATATACCGTTTAATTTCTCACCCTCCTCCTTTCGGTTGAAATTATTTGCGTGTTTAGCGATTTCGATTGCCTTCCTGTAGAGCCTTTCGTAGTATCCGCTCGTGGCCGCTAGTACTTGCGTCTCCTAGAAATGAATATTGTGGTTCCCTGGCTGAAAAGCATGCTCGGCAACAGCTGATCGTTCCGTTTCTCCTCTTCTACAATTTCCCTTGTGCTCTTCCAAACGTTTAGAAACAGTTCTTTTAGTAGTACCCACATAAACATCACCACAGCTGCATGGGATCCTATACACTCCAGCGGGAGCGTGCAGACACGGAATTTAGCGGCAGTCAGTAACGAGCCAGTGGGTGTGTTGGACCTTCCATCGAGCTACACACCCCCTTGAAGATGTCTCCCGCAGTCGGAGACGAAACGTTGGGAATCACCACAGAATTCATCAACCGACCACGGCATAGCAGCCCGGATAATTATAATGGACATGATATTTCCGGCCGTGAAAGTCTACATTTTAGTATTGTAGATCTAACATCTGAACCAGACACTTGTTGTGTTATATAGGCGTTGCCGCCCGCAGCGCGGTATTCTGTCCGAAAGAACAGACAGCCTGTCCATATCAGTATATATTTTGCGATATACTTCGTCGATTCTATCGGATGCGGATGCCACACCGCACTGGAAGTCAAACAAGTGCAGTGTAGGCAGTCTCTTTAGTATACGTGTTGCGTTTTCTCAGTGTTGTGGCAGTAAATCGTAGTCTTCGGTTTGCTGTCCTCACAACATTAACTGTGTGTTCGTTTCAATTCAATTTATTCGTAATGGGTAATCGCTAAGCATTTAGTTCAGTTTAAAGTCTTTAGATTTGTATGATTCGTCATTTAAATTAAATTTATCGGACTCCATTTGATACTCAAGTGGATGACCTCGTAATTTTCATTACAGGGCTAATACAAATGATTGAAGCGATTTCATAAATTCACTGTAGCTCCATTCATTGACATATGGTCACGACACACTACAGATACGTAGAAAAACTAATAAAGTTTTGTTCGGCTGAAGCCGCACTTCAGGTTTCTGCCGTCAGAGCGCTCGAGAGCGCAGTGAGACAAAATGGCGACAGGAGCCGAGAAAGCGTATGTCGTGCTTGAATTGCACTCACATCAGTCAGTCATAACAGTGCAACGACACTTCAGGACGAAGTTCAACAAAGATCCACCGACTGCTAACTCCATTCGGCGATGGTATGCGCAGTTTAAAGCTTCTGGATGCCTCTGTAAGGGGAAATCAACGGGTCGGCCTGCAGTGAGCGAAGAAACGGTTGAATGCGTAGCCCGCGGAAGTCGACGAATAAAGCGAGCAGGGAGCTAAACGTACCACAGCCGACGTTTTGGAAAATCTTACGGAAAAGGCTAAAGCAGAAGCCTTAGCGTTTACAATTGCTACAAGCCCTGACACCCGACGACAAAGTCAAACGCTTTGAATTTTCGGCGCGGTTGCAACAGCTCATGGAAGAGGATGCGTTCAGTGCGAAACTTGTTTTCAGTGATGAAGCAACATTTTTTCTTAATGGTGAAGTGAACAGACACAATGTGCGAATCTGGGCGGTAGAGAATCCTCATGCATTCGTGCTGCAAATTCGCAATTCACCAAAAGTTAACGTGTTTTGTGCAATCCCACGGTTTAAAGTTTACGGCCCCTTTTCTTCTGCGAAAAAAACGTTACAGGACACGTGTATCTGGACATGCTGGAAAATTGTCGCATGCCACAACTGGAGACCGACAGCGCCGACTTCATGTTTCAACAGGACGGTGCTCCACCGCACTTCCATCATGATGTTCGGCATTTCTTAAACAGGAGATTGGAAAACAGATGGATCGGTCGTGGTGGAGATCATGATCAGCAATTCATGTCATGGCCTCCACGCGCTCCCTACTTAACCCCGTGCGATTTCTTTCTGTGGGGTTATGTGAAAGATTCAGTGTTTAAACCGCCTCTACCAAGAAACGTGCCAGAACTGCGAGCTGCATCAACGATGCTTTCGAACTCATTGATGGGGACATGCTGCG
The DNA here is from genome assembly GCF_023864345.2 of Schistocerca serialis cubense. NCBI lineage: Eukaryota > Metazoa > Arthropoda > Insecta > Orthoptera > Acrididae > Schistocerca > Schistocerca serialis. Next base: position 146,025,351 of record NC_064648.1, read on the forward strand.
CCGAGTGTGGGAGGAACTTGATTATCGGCTTGATGTCTGCCGAATCACTAAAGGGGCACATATCTTACATTCGTGAATGCCTAAAAAAACTTTTTGAGTTTTTGTATGTGTGTGCAAAGCGTTGTGAAAATATCTCAAACAATAAACTTATTGTAGAGCTGTGAAATCGCATCAATCATTTGTAATAATCCTGCATTTATGGTCAACTGCCAATTTTCGCATCGTGGAAATATCTTGTTTAAATCGTTTCGCAGTTTGTTTTGATCATCTGATTTTACAAGACGGTAAATGACTGCATCATCTGCAAAGAATCTAAGAGTGTTATTCAGATTGTCACCTAAATCGTTTATGTAGATTAGAAATAACAGAAGCCTATAACGCTTTCTTGGGGACCGCCAGATATTAGTTCTGTTTTGCTCGGTGATTGCTAAATACACTGAAGAGCAAAAGACATTGGTACACCTGCTTAATATCGTGTAGGGCCCCCGCGAGCACGCAGAAGTGGCGCAACACGACGTGGCATGGACTCGACTAATGGCTGAAGTAGCGCTGGAGGAACATCATGAATCCTGCAGGGCTGTCCATAAATCCGTAAGAGTACGAGCGGTGGAGATCTCTTCTGAACAGCACGTTGCAAGGCACTCCAGATATGCTCAATAATGTTCACGTCTGGTGGCCAGCGGAAGTGTTTAAACTCATAAGTATGTTCCTGGAGCCATCTGTAACAATTGTGCACGTGTGGGGTGTCGCATTGTCCTGCTAGAAATGCCATGTCCGGTTCTAGGCGCTCCAGTCCGGAACCGCGAGACTGCTACGGTCGCATGTTGGAATCCTGCGTCGGGCATGAATGTGTGTGATGTCCTTAGGAGTTAGGTTTAAGAAGTTCTAAGTTCTAGGGGACTGATGACCACAGATGTTAAGTCCCATAGTGCTCAGAGCCATTTGAATGCCCATGTCCGTCGGAATGGACAATGGACATGAATGGATGCAGGTGATCAGACAGGATGCTTACACACCTGTCAGACTCGTATCTAGACTCCAACTGCACATGCCCCACACAGCCTCCACCAGCTTTAACGGTCCCCTGCTGACATGCAGGCTCCACGGGTTCATGAGGTTGTCTCCGTGCCCATAAACGTCCATCCGCTCGATACGATTTGAAACGAGACTCGTCCGACCAGGCAACATGTTTCCGTTCGTCAATACTCCAATGTCGGTGTTGATGGACCCAGGCGAGGCGTAGAGCTTTGTGTCGTGCAGTCATTAAGGCTACACGAGTGGGTCTTCGGCTTCGAAAGCCCACATCGACGGTTTCGTTGAGTGGTTCAGACGCTGACACTTGCTGTTGGCCCAGCATTGAAATCTGCAGCAATTTCCGGAGTGGTTGCACTTCTGTCACGATGAACTATTCTCTTCAGTCGTCGTTGGTCCCGTTCTTGCAGGAGTTTTTTCCGCTCGAAGCGATGTCGGAGATCTGATGTTTTACCAGATTCCTGATATTCACGGTAGACTAGGGAAGTAGTAGTACGGGAAAAATTCGCGCTTCTTTGCTACCTCCGAGGTACTCTGACCTATCGCACGTGCGCAGAGTGCAACACCAAGTTGAAACTCTACGAAATCTTGATAACCTGGTATTGTAGCGGCAGTAACCGATCTAACAACTGCGCCAGAGACTTTTTGTCTTATGTAGGCGTTGCCGACCGCTGCGCCGTATTCCGACTGTTCACATATCTCTGTGTTTGAATACGCGTGGCTATACCAGCTTGTTTGGCGCTTCAGGCTATGTTCCAGAACCCTACTGCAAATCGACGTCAGTAATATGGATCTGTAATCCAGCGGTTTACTCCTATTTCCTTTGTTCGGTATTGGTGTGACTTGTGCAGCTTTCCAGTTGTCAGGCGCGGATGTTCGAACGAGGGGTCGGTTGTATGTGATTACTGAGTACAGGGTGTTCATAAATGAATATCTGGGTTGCAATGCTTTATAATACACTCCTGGAAATTGAAATAAGAACACCGTGAATTCATTGTCCCAGGAAGGGGAAACTTTATTGACACATTCCTGGGGTCAGATACATCACATGATCACACTGACAGAACCACAGGCACATAGACACAGGCAACAGAGCATGCACAATGTCGGCACTAGTACAGTGTATATCCACCTTTCGCAGCAATGCAGGCTGCTATTCTCCCATGGAGACGATCGTAGAGATGCTGGATGTAGTCCTGTGGAACGGCTTGCCATGCCATTTCCACCTGGCGCCTCAGTTGGACCAGCGTTCGTGCTGGACGTGCAGACCGCTTGAGACGACGCTTCATCCAGTCCCAAACATGCTCAATGGGGGACAGATCCGGAGATCTTGCTGGCCAGGGTAGTTGACTTACACCTTCTAGAGCACGTTGGGTGGCACGGGATACATGCGGACGTGCATTGTCCTGTTGGAACAGCAAGTTCCCTTGCCGGTCTAGGAATGGTAGAACGATGGGTTCGATGACGGTTTGGATGTACCGTGCACTATTCAGTGTCCCCTCGACGATCACCAGTGGTGTACGGCCAGTGTAGGAGATCGCTCCCCACACCATGATGCCGGGTGTTGGCCCTGTGTGCCTCGGTCGTATGCAGTCCTGATTGTGGTGCTCACCTGCACGGCGCCAAACACGCATACGACCATCATTGGCACCAAGGCAGAAGCGACTCTCATCGCTGAAGACGACACGTCTCCATTCGTCCCTCCATTCACGCCTGTCGCGACACCACGGGAGGCGGGCTGCACGATGTTGGGGCGTGAGCGGAAGACGGCCTAACGGTGTGCGGGACCGTAGCCCAGCTTCATGGAGACGGTTGCGAATGGTCCTCGCCGATACCCCAGGAGCAACAGTGCCCCAATTTGCTGGGAAGTGGCGGTGCGGTCCCCTACGGCACTGCGTAGGATCCTACGGTCTTGGCGTGCATCCGTGCGTCGCTGCGGTCCGGTCCCAGGTCGACGGGCACGTGCACCTTCCGCTGACCACTGGCGACAACATCGATGTACTGTGGAGACCTCACGCCCCACGTGTTGAGCAATTCGGCGGTACGTCCACCCGGCCTCCCGCATGCCCACTATACGCCCTCGCTCAAAGTCCGTCAACTGCACATACGGTTCACGTCCACGCTGTCGCGGCATGCTACCAGTGTTAAAGACTGCGATGGAGCTCCGTATGCCACGGCAAACTGGCTGACACTGACGGCGGCGGTGCACAAATGCTGCGCAGCTAGCGCCATTCGACGGCCAACACCGCGGTTCCTGGTGTGTCCGCTGTGCCGTGCGTGTGATCATTGCTTGTACAGCCCTCTCGCAGTGTCCGGAGCAAGTATGGTGGGTTTGACAGACCGGTGTCAATGTGTTCTTTTTTCCATTTCCAGGAGTGTATTTATTACGTTAAAATTACAATTATAAATGATATATCAAATGAAAAAGCAACTCAAACAGTTGTGTTTTGCACCAGTGCGCATGCACAGCGCGCGATGTTTCCGCCGCAATCCGCTAGACAGCGGTACTAGCGAAGATGGCGACCAGTGAAGAGAAAGCGTTTTGTGTTTTGCAGTTTGCAAAGACCGAATCTATAGTTACTGTGCGACATGCATTCCGGCTGAAGTTCGTTTGTGATCCTCCAAGTGATAATAACATTCGTAGATGGTATCATCAATTTGAAGATACCGGCAGCCTTTGTAAAGGGAAGAGCACAGGACGACCGAGAGTTTGTGAAGAGATCGTTGAGCGAGTGAGAGAGTCGTCCACTCGTGGTCCAAAGAAATCAGTCAGGAAGGCCAGGCGTGAATTAAAAGTTCCCATGTCGACTGTTTGGAAAGTTTTAAGAAAACACGTACAAGTCCATCCTTACTGTTTACAGTTATTACAGGCTCTACAGCCAGCACACGAGGAATTATGTGCCAACTTCGCAAACGAAATGTTGTTTCATGACCCTGAAGATTTTCTGGATCATGTTGTCTTCAGTGATGAATCGACATTTCCCCTTAGTGGACATGTTAACACAAATTGCGCATCTTGTGCTCAGAAAAACCTCACGAGGTGGTACAAATACAACGAGATTCCCCTAAAGTGACTGTTTTTTGAACCGTATGCCGGTGGAAAGTTTATAGGCCTTTCTTGTTTAGTGAACCTACTGTAACTGGTACTTCTTACCTTGATACACTATAGCAATGGCTCTTCCCTCAGTTGGAAGAAGATGAGCCAGAGAACTTCATTTTCCAGCAAGATGGTGCACCACCTCAGTGGCATAGCGAAGTACATGACTGGATGAACTTCACTGTACCCAATTGCTGGATAGGCAGCAAGGGGCCCAATGACAGGGCTTGCTTTGCATGGCCTCCACGTTCACCCGACCTAACGCCATGCGATTTTTTCCTTACCACCCGCCAACCCAATTTTTCGATACCGTAGATTAATGAATATTTTTCTACGTAATGTCTCATATTTTTCACTCCATGCAAATTTGGTTTCATTTTTATATGTAGGTTCGTCGATATTTTGAGATGTTGCAATCGATATAATATCTAGTGTGAATACCTTTGTACTTATTGTTATCTTTGAGGTTGACTTCTGACTTTTGGCGCCGAAGCGTACAAGGTAGTCAAGTTTTTGTGTTGAATATGAACAGTGTTGAGTCTGTGTTGGTTCAAATGGCTCTGAGCACTATGGGACTCAACTGCTGAGGTCATTAGTCCCCTAGAAATTAGAACTAGTTAAACCTAAGTAACCTAAGGACATCACAAACATCCATGCCCGAGGCAGGATTCGAACCTGCGACCGTAGCGGTCTTGCGGTTCCAGACTGCAGCGCCTTTAACCGCACGGCCACTTCGGCCGGCTAGTCTGTGTTGGAAATGAAAATATGAGTCTGAGTTATGGAGAGTGAAAAATGTTGTGAGTTTTATTAAGAGCAGTAACAGCTGCGCAATTGTATGATAAAGTAATGTTTTGAACATGCCAAAGTATAAAAAGGTTGATAAACGTGAATTTCTGTGAAAAGTGAGTGTGAAGAATTATTTTCACGTGACCATTGTTTAAAAAAGTATAAAGCACATTGCAAGGGAAAACATAAATCATCAAATTAATCCTGAAAGATTGTCTTCGTAAGTTCTTCAAGTCGCCGTAAGTAACACCCGAGTGAATTTAGCGCCAACAGCGATAGTCACGCTACCTAGACAACATTTTTAATTACGAGCCAAAGCCAGACCGAGATCGCCGTTGGATTGCAAATACAAGATGAGTGATATTGCTAATTTTCTTCAGTGACTGTAATCAATTGATGTAGCAAATGGCTCTGAGCACTATGGGACTTAACTTCTGTGGTCATCAGTCCCCTAGAACTTAGAACTACTTAAACCTAACTAACCTAAGGACATCACACACATCCATGGCCGAGGCAGGATTCGAACCTGCGACCGTAGCAGTCGCGCGGTTCCGGACTGAGCGCCTTAACCGCGAGACCACCGCGGCCGGCGTGATGTAGCAATACCTGCCACACTAAAGACCTTTTAGTTGCGCAATAAAAAGATCATACTTTGAGTGCGCGACGTGATGATTTTTGAACTAATTAACTGTTAGTGGAAGTACAGTTATAGACTTCATCAAGGATCGTGTGTACGTGCCTCTGCTAATAGCAGACCTCCATGAGTTAAGAAACCGGATTGAAGCAGCTGTTGCTACAATCACTGAAGACACACTTATCAACGATTGGGAAGAACTCGGCTATAGACTAGATCTGTGCCGTGTGGCAAATGGTGCTCGCATTGAACATTTATAAGCTTCTTGGTATAACTGTTTGAGTTAGTTGTTCTTTCATTTGACATATCATTAAAAACTGTTAGTTTAATACAGGGTGATTCAAAAAGAATACCACAACTTTAAAAATGTGTATTTAATGAAAGAAACATATTATACATCATTACAAAGAGTATTTAAAAAGGTTTTTTTTCACTCAAAAACAAGTTCAGAGATGTTCAATATGGCCCCCTTCAGACACACGAGCAATATCAACCCGATACTCCAACTCGTTCCACACTCTCTGTGGCATATCAGGCGTAACAGTTTGGATAGCTGCTGTTATTTCTCGTTTCAAATCATCAATGGTGGCTGGGAGAGGTGGCCGAAACACCATATCCTTAACATATCCCCATAAGAAAAAATCGCAGGGGGTAAGATCAGGGCTTCTTGGAGGCCAGTGATGAAGTGCTCTGTCACGGGCTGCCTGGCGGCCGATCCATCGCCTCGGGTAGCTAACGTTCAGGTAGTTACGGACTCTCCATACAGTTGATTGTGGAATTTGCAGCTCTCTGCTAGCTCTGCGAGTCGATTTTCCTGGGCTGCGAACAATGCTTGCTGGATGCGTGCTACATTTTCATCACTCGTTCTCGGCCGTCCAGAACTTTTCCCTTTGCACAAACACCCATTCTCTGTAAACTGTTTATACCAACGTTTAATACACCACCTATCAGGAGGTTTAACACCATACTTCGTTCGAAATGCACGCTGAACAACTGTCGTCGATTCACTTCTGCCGTACTCAATAACACAAAAAGCTTTCTGTTGAGCGGTCGCCATCTTAGCATCAACTGACGCTGACGCCTAGTCAACAGCGCCTCAAGCGAACAAATGTACAATTAAATGAAACTTTATAGCTCCCTTAATTCGCCGACAGATAGTGCTTAGCTCTGCCGTTTGTCGTTGCGGAGTTTTAAATTCCTAAAGTTGTGGTATTCTTTTTGAATCACCCTGTATAATAAATATTATAAAGCGTTAAAACCGCGATATTCATTTATAAACACCCAGTATGTAGCTATTGTGTGAGCGTACACCGGGAAGAGTAGCCTGCTGAACAGGCTGCAGCCTGCGGAAGATAATTATTGGCGCGCCGACGTAACGAGGTGGCAGCACACGTGATGTGGCTAGCACGGGCTAATGGACTGACAGCTGAGTGCGTGGTGTGGGAGTCTGCATTGCGGTCAGCTGCCACGCGGGCGGCGGGGATGGGGCATGTTTAGCTGCCGCAGGGGATCCAGTATTACAGTCAGAATTTAAAAGGGCTCTGGAAGACTTAAGATCAAGTGAGGCACGAGTGACAGGTAACTGTGGTGTGCCTACTGTAAGACCTTCGGTACACACACCATCAGATTATTTGACTTGTAGCTCTAACGAAGTAGGCGAGTGTCAGCACACGTGATGTGGCTAGCACGGGCTAATGGACTGACAGCTGAGTGCGTGGTGTGGGAGTCTGCATTGCGGTCAGCTGCCACGCGGGCGGCGGGGATGGGGCATGTTTAGCTGCCGCAGGGGATCCAGTATTACAGTCAGAATTTAAAAGGGCTCTGGAAGACTTAAGATCAAGTGAGGCACGAGTGACAGGTAACTGTGGTGTGCCTACTGTAAGACCTTCGGTACACACACCATCAGATTATTTGACTTGTAGCTCTAACGAAGTAGGCGAGTGTCAGCAATGTGTCTCGTGGTCTTATTGTGGCGTGTTTATCTTCTGCCGTTAGATCAGACGATAGAAATGCCACTTGCACGCTTAGAGTAGCAGACTGACGGTGACCAACTTTAAACAGAATTTGATTAATTTTCACACACATTTATTAAAATAATAACAATCATGAACCTTACTTAACTTGAAACTTCCTGGCAGATTAAAACTGTGTCCCCGACCGAGACTCGAACTCGGGACCTTTGCCTTTCGCGGGCAAGTGCTCTACCATCTGAGCTACCGAAGCACGACTCACGCCCGGTACTCACAGCTTTACTTCTGCCAGTATCTCGTCTCCTACCTTCCAAACGTTAGAGAAGCTCTCCTGCGAACCTAGCAGAACTAGCACTCCTGAAAGAAAGGATATTGCGGAGACATAGCTTAGCCACAGCCTGGGGGATGTTTCCAGAATGAGATTTTCACTCTGCAGCGGAGTGTGCGCTGATATGAAACTTCCTGGCAGATTAAAACTGTGTGCCCGACCGAGACTCGAACTCGCGACCTTTGCCTTTCGCGGGCAAGTGCTCTACCACCTGAGCTACCGAAGCACGACTCACGCCCGGTACTCACAGCTTTACTTCTGCCAGTATCTCGTCTTCTACCTTCCAAACTTTACAGAAGCTCTCCTGCGAACCTAGCAGAACTAGCACTCCTGAAAGAAAGGATATTGCGGAGACATGGCTTAGCCACAGCCTGGGGGATGTTTCCAGAATGAGATTTTTCACTCTGCAGCGGAGTGTGCGCTGATATGAAACTTCCTGGCAGATTAAAACTGTGTGCTCTCCTGCAAACCTTCTGTAAAGTTTGGAAGGTAGGAGAGGAGATACTGGCAGGAGTAAAGCTGTGACTACCGGGCGTTAGTCGTGCTTCGGTAGCTCAGATGGTAGAGCACTTGCCCGCGAAAGGCAAAGGTCCCGAGTTCGAGTCTCGGTCCGGCACACAGTTTTAACCTGCCTGGAAGTTTCATATCAGCGCACACTCCGCTGCAGAGTGAAAATCTCATTCTGGCTTACTTAACTTGATTCTTCAGGCTATTTACAATTGACAATATGAAGTTCCTTTGCTCTTGGTACATTAATCTTATTGGTTCAAATGGCTCTGAGCACTATGGGACTTAACTTCTACGGTCATCAGTCCCCTAGAACTTAGAACTACTTAAACCTAACTAACCTAGCGACATCACACACATCCATGCCAAAGGCAGGATTCGAACCTGCGACCATAGCGGTCACGCGGTTCCAGACTGAAGCACCTAGAACTGCACGGCCACACCGGCCATCCGTTAATCTTATTCTTACATATCTCTGATACTCGACAAAGTGTCTATACATTTATCTTCATGGCTATGTACAGGAATATGATAATCTTATTAGGCGCAGACTGAAACTTGGCTACAGGCTAATGCAGACTAATGCAGACTGACTAATCGGAGGTCTGTACACTCGTTATAATACCTCGTGCATTCATGTATCACTGTGCGAGTGTGATCCGCAAGGAGAAAAGGTTCTACGTTAGCAGCAATCTCATTGGCTGCGTTACATATTAATACGCGGATCGGCGGAAGCAGAATTTGGTCCGTCTCTAAGACAGCGCCATCTCGTAGTGCGGAGACGGACGAGCGCTGCGCCTGTGCTGTTGTGCTTAGCGGGGCGCGCTCTAGTGGGAAAGTTGTGTACGCGCTGACTATGCAGAACTATGTACACAACAGTAACATTCCATCAGAGTTTGTAAAGCAAGTCACCGGCCTCGGTGGCCAAGCGGTTCTAGGCGCTTCAGTTTGGAACTGCACCTGCTACGGTCGCAGCTTCGACTCCTGCCTCGGGCATGGATGTGTGCGATGTCTTTCAGTTAGTTAGGTTTATGTAGTTCTAACTTCTAGGGGACTGATGACCACAGATGTTAAGTCCCATAGTACTCAGAGCCATTTGAATCATTTTTTCTCCTTGTGTGAGCAAAAGCGACCACTTGGACCATTGTCCTTATGTACTCATAAACTAACTACACACTTGAGTTCTTATGTTCTACTTATGCAAATCTACTTGATGATTCCAATGTAAAAATATTGTGTATGTCTGTTGTAGAAGACGAATGGATAGTTAATAGGTAAAAAGACAAGGCCTAGTAGAAATCTTTGGATAACAGAGGAGATACAGAATTTAACTGATGAAACAAGAAATATAAAAATTCAGCACAGAAGCAGACGAATGGGAAAGCAAATGAGGTTGATGGGTAGTACTGAAAGGCTAAGCAGGAATGGCTAGAGGACAAATGTAACGATTTGGAAGCATGTCTCACTGCAAGAAAGCTAGATACCGCTCACAGGAAAATTAAGAGACCTTAGGAGAAAAGAGAAGTAGATATATGAATATCAAGCACTCAGATAGAAAACAGAATGGAGAGCTGAAAAGTGGAAAGAGTATATAGAGAGTCTGTACAAAGAACGAGAAGAGGAGTAGATGAACATGAAATGGGAGATATCATTAAGCAAAAATAATTTGCTGCAGCAATGAAAGACCTAAGTCGAAACAAGGCCCTGGGGATAGATGACATTCTGTCAGAACAACTGATAGCTTTGGGAGAGCGAGACATGACAAAACTGTTCCACCTGGTGTCCTAGATGTATGAGACAGGCGTAATGCCCTCAGACTTGGAGACGAATGTAATAATTTCGATTCCAAAGAAAGCAGTTGCTGACAGATATGAAAATTACCGAACTGTCAGTTTAATAATAACTCGAATTCCTTACAGAAAAATAGAAAAACTTGTGGAAGCCACCTCGGAGAAGATCACTTTGGATTATGGAGAAATGTAGGAATGTTTGAGAGAGTACTGATGAAATTACTTATCTTAAAAGATAGATTAAGGAGAGGCAAACATATATTTATAGCATTTGTAGATATACACAAAATCTGTGAAAATGTCGACTGCTGTACTCTCTTTGAAACTGTGAAGCTAGTAGGAGTAAAATAGACGGAGTGAAGGGCTAATTACTACTTGTACAGAAACCAGATGGCAGTTATAAGAGGGGCGTCAAAGGGAAGCAGTGGTTGAGAAGGGAAGGAGACATGGTCATAGCCTGACGCTGTCAATCTGTACATTGAGCATACAGTAAAGGAAACCAAAGAAAAATTGGGAGTAGGAATTGAAGTTCATGGAGAAGAAATAAAAATTTTGAGATTTGCCGATGACATTGTAATTATGTGAGAGAAAACAAGATATTAGGAAAAGCAAAATAAGGATAATGGAATGTAGCCTAATTAAATCAGGTTATTCTGAGGGAATTAATCAGGAAACAAGACAGATAGTAGTGGATGAGTTTTGCTGTTTGGGAAGCAAAACAACTGATGATGGACAAAGTAGATAGGATATAAAATGTAGACTGGCAATGGCAAAAACGGGTTTCTGAAAAAGAGAAATTTGCTAACGTAAAACATATATTTAAGTGTTAGGAAGTCTTGTCTGAAAATATCTTCTGGAGTGTAGCCCTGTATGAAAGTGAAATATGGGCAATAAATAGTTTAGATAAGAGGAGATTGGAAGCTTTTGAAATGTAGTGTTACAGAAGATTGCACTTTTTGAACTAGTGATGAGGTACTGAACAGATTTGTGGAGAAAAGAAATTTGTGGCACAACCTGCCTAGAAGAAGGGATCGTTTGGTGGACACATTCTGAGACATCATGGGATCACGAATTTTGTATCGGAGGGACGTATGTGGGGTAAAAATTGTAGAGACAGACCATGATGGTTGAAATGGCTCTAAGCACTATGGGGCTTAACATCTGAGGTCATCAGTCCCCCTAGACTTCGAAGTACTTAAACCTAACTAACCTAAGGACATCACACACATTCATGCTCGAGGAAGGATTCGAACCTACGACGGTAGCAGCAGCGCGGTTCCGGACTGAAGCGCCTAGAACCGCTCGGCCACAGCGGCCGGCTGCAGACCAAGAGTTGAATACAGTTGGCTGATTAAGAAGGATGTAATACAGTAGTTATCTGCAGATGAAGAGGCTTGCTCAGTACAGAGTAGCATGGAGAGCCACATCGGACTGGTCTTCGCCTGAAGATCACAAGAACAACAGCAAGAGTGTGTACTCTTGAGTTACATTTACGTAAGTCTAATTTATGACCAGATGCTTTTAGCTTCATGTTAATGGCCATAATCTATCACATCAAAAGTTATCACCTTCCCCCTCCCTCCACTTCTTCCACATCCATTACTCTGGTCAAACTGACTGTACTAAATTACTGTTCCCGCCACAAGTCCAGGTTGTGTCTTATCTCCACCACTCTTTGAGGTACGGTACCCATCATCATCAGATGGACTTCTCATTCGTGTTCTGTACATAAGTCGATTACTGTGAAGTGTCAGTAACAGTAGTCTCCGCAGCAGCAGCAGAGATCAACCAACTCCAACAAATGACCACCTTCCACAGCTTTCTACAGTTGTGGGGTCATTTGTCACAATTTTTCACAATTTTTTAGAACTTTGAGGCTTTTTGTTACAATTTTTGAGGATACTGTGCTATTTTCTCCCAGTATTCCAAATACGAACGTTCTAGATCGTCATCCACAGACAGAAGATGTTGTTGTTGTTGTGGTTTTTAGTCCAGATACTGGTTTGATGCAGCTCTCCATGCTACTCTATCCTGTGCAAGCTTCTTCATCTCCCAGTACCTACTGCAACCTACATCCTTCTGAATCTGCTTAGTGTATTCATCTCTTGGTCTCCCTCTACGATTTTTACCCTCCACGCTGCCCTCCAATACTAAATTGGTGATCCCTTGATGCCTCATAATATGCCCTACCAACCGATCCCTTCTTTTAGTCAAGTTGTGCCACAAATTTCTCTTCTCTCCAATTCTGTCCAATATCTCCTCACTAGTTATGTCATCTATCTAATCTTCAGCATTCTTCTGTAGCACCACATTTCCAAAGCTTCTATTCATATTCATGACAGAAGTAGATTATCGTAAATATGAGACTTCTATGTTAAAAAATTACCGCAAGGCGTTATTTAAACAAATACTGCTGCATGCAAATTACACTCATATCCCATGTTTTCATGTTTAACAATTGCCAGTGTACATTATTTAAACTAATAACCTCACATAACATAGAAAGTACGTCGATGTCTCACGTTTAAACAGTTTCCCAGACTGGCACTACCACTGCCACCACTGGCATAGGATGGACGAGACAATTACTTGTTTATTTTAAACAAGAAAACGGCAGGGAAGCAGCCTGCCCGACTCTGCTTTACTACTGATATTTACTGCTTTCTATCTTTCTTTATATAGCCTGACTCTAATGTTTTTATTCCTCTCTGAGCTACTTCGAACTTTCTGACAATGAAGTCATTTAATGTCCATGCCTCACATGCATAAGTTATTATTGGTGATATACATTGGTCAAAAATGTTGTCTTTAGCTCAACTGCACTCTTACACTTTCAACTTGAAGAGTTTCTCCCATGGTACTGCCAGCCCAATTTAACACATCGAAATATTTATAGTGTCAAGTCTTATTTCATATTTTCAAGTTGACCCAGATAGACATATTCTATGACTACACTCCTGGAAATTGAAATAAGAACACCGTGAATTCATTGTCCCAGGAAGGGGAAACTTTATTGACACATTCCTGGGGTCAGATACATCACATGATCACACTGACAGAACCACAGGCACATAGACACAGGCAACAGAGCATGCACAATGTCGGCACTAGTACAGTGTATATCCACCTTTCGCAGCAATGCAGGCTGCTATTCTCCCATGGAGACGATCGTAGAGATGTTGGATGTAGTCCTGTGGAACGGCTTGCCATGCCATTTCCACCTGGCGCCTCAGTTGGACCAGCGTTCGTGCTGGACGTGCAGACCGCGTGAGACGACGCTTCATCCAGTCCCAAACATGCTCAATGGGGGACAGATCCGGAGATCTTGCTGGCCAGGGTAGTTGACGTACACCTTCTAGAGCACGTTGGGTGGCACGGGATACATGCGGACGTGCATTGTCCTGTTGGAACAGCAAGTTCCCTTGCCGGTCTAGGAATGGTAGAACGATGGGTTCGATGACGGTTTGGATGTACCGTGCACTATTCAGTGTACCCTCGACGATCACCAGTGGTGTACGGCCAGTGTAGGAGATCGCTCCCCACACCATGATGCCGGGTGTTGGCCCTGTGTGCCTCGGTCGTATGCAGTCCTGATTGTGGCGCTCACCTGCACGGCGCCAAACACGCATACGACCATCATTGGCACCAAGGCAGAAGCGACTCTCATCGCTGAAGACGACACGTCTCCATTCGTCCCTCCATTCACGCCTGTCGCGACACCACTGGAGGCGGGCTGCACGATGTTGGGGCGTGAGCGGAAGACGGCCTAACGGTGTGCGGGACCGTAGCCCAGCTTCATGGAGACGGTTGCGAATGGTCCTCGCCGATACCCCAGGAGCAACAGTGTCCCTAATTTGCTGGGAAGTGGCGGTGCGGTCCCCTACGGCACTGCGTAGGATCCTACGGTCTTGGCGTGCATCCGTGCGTCGCTGCGGTCCGGTCCCAGGTCGACGGGTACGTGCACCTTCCGCCGACCACTGGCGACAACATCGATGTACTGTGGAGACCTCACGCCCCACGTGTTGAGCAATTCGGCGGTACGTCCACCCGGCCTCCCGCATGCCCACTATACGCCCTCGCTCAAAGTCCGTCAAATGCACATACGGTTCACGTCCACGCTGTCGCGGCATGCTACCAGTGTTAAAGACTGCGATGGAGCTCCGTATGCCACGGCAAACTGGCTGACACTGACGGCGGCGGTGCACAAATGCTGCGCAGCTAGCGCCATTCGACGGCCAACACCGCGGTTCCTGGTGTGTCCGCTGTGCCGTGCGTGTGATCATTGCTTGTACAGCCCTCTCGCAGTGTCCGGAGCAAGTATGGTGGGTCTGACACACCGGTGTCAATGTGTTCTTTTTTCCATTTCCAGGAGTGTATTTGCATCTCTGTATTTGCAACACACATATTTCCCTCTTGTGTCCATTCATTCATGATCTTGGTTACGTCACTGAGAGGAGTACTGTACAGTAATTCGTTTTCTGGGTGAGATTGCTGACGTTACCCCTACAGTGGTGGGATAATCGGCTGCTGGAAGATCAGGATGGGGTGCAGTTTCCCCACCAGGGTTTGGGCTATGTAGGTGGTGGTGACTAAAATCGTACAGTGCACTGTCGGTAAAATGTCGATGGTTATAATAGTGCCGGCGTCAGCAGTTTGCCCAGGCAGGCAGCACGTGCAAGTGGCCGTGGATGCTGGCCGCAGAGTCCTGGCTCAAGGTGGGCGGTGCTGGTGATGGATAACAGATACAGCCCTTCGTTGCTGGCCATCTCGCGGCCACACACTATGCACACTGTGATAAATGGTGTTCTAAGAAATGTCCAAATGCGTGTGAATTCCTGAGGGACCAAACTGCTGAGGTCATCGGTCCCTATACTTACAAACTACTGAAACTAACATACTCTAGGAACAACACACACACCCATGCCCGAGGGAGGACTTGAACCTCTGGTACACTCTGTGCCATGACGCCTCCAACCGCGCTGCTATTCGGCATGGGAATGGTTCAAAAATGGTACAAATGGCTCTGAGCACTATGGGAGTAAACTTCTGAGGTCATCAGTCCCCTAGAACTTAGAACTACTTAAACCTAACTAACCTAAGGACATCACACACATCCATGCCCGAGGCAGGATTCGAACCTGCGACTGTAGCGGTCGCGCGGTTCGAGACTGTAGTGCCTAGAACCGCTCGGCCACCTGTGCCAGCACGGCAATGGTGTTCAGACCGTGTCACCCAGGCTGAAGTCAGCTGCAACATAGGCCCGTACAGGGCAGAGAACACCAACAGTGTAGCGTGGCAGCTGGCTGGCCTAGGTTCGAACTCACGGCCCACCTGGGAGGTGGCCCTAAGCAGAAGGTAGTCACTCAGCAGTGCGATAACACCAAGTTAGCTGCATGCAGACTCACCTCAGCTGGAACCTGGCAGGTACTTATACCAAAGTCAGATTGCCCCAGGGAAGCGTAATAGGTCCTCTGCTTTTTACGATTTACATAAACTATCTGGTTGATGGTATTGACAGCGGCCTTGGACTGTTTGCCGATGATGCTGTAGTCTACAGGAAGGTAGTATCACACAAAAGTTGTGAACAAATGGACGAGGATTTGCAGAAAATAAATGCGTGGTGCAATGACTGGCAGTTATCTCTCAATATTAGCAAGTGTAACCTACTGCATATAACAAGGCGAAAATCCCCATTAATGTACGGGGTGCATTCAAGTTATATGGCCTCCGATTTTTTTCTCCGGACTGGAAAGAGATAGAAACATGTGCATTGTTTTAAAATGAGGCCGCGTTCATTGTCAATACGTCCCAGAGATGGCAGCACCGTACAGCAGATGGAATTTTACCACCAGCGGCGAGAATGAGAACTGTTTTAAATACTTAAAATGGCGACGTTTTCCTTACTTGAACAGCGTGCAATCATTCGTTTTCTGAATTTGCGTGGTGTGAAACCAATTGAAATTCATCGACAGTTGAAGGAGGCATGTGGTGATGGATTTATGGATGTGTCGAAAGTGCGTTCATGGGTGCGACAGTTTAATGAAGGCAGAACATCGTGTGTCAACAAACCGAAACAACCTCGGGCTCGCACAAGCCGGTCTGATGGCACGATCGAGAAAGTGGAGAGAATTGTTTTGGGGGATCGCCGAATGACTGTTGAACAGATCGCCTCCAGAGTTGGCATTTCTGTGGGTTCTGTGCACACAATCCTGCATGACGACCTGAAGATGCAAAAAGTGTCATTCAGGTGGGTGCCACAAATGCTGACGGACGACCACAAGGCTGCCCGTGTGGTACGTTGTCGAGCATTGTTGACGCACAACGACAGCACGAATGGGACTTTCTTATGATCGGTTGTGACAATGGATGAGACGTGGATGCCATTTTTCAATCCAGAAACACAGCGCTAGTCAGCTCAATGGAAGCACACAGATTCACAGCCACAAAAAAAATTTTGGGTAACCGCCAGTGCTGAAAAAATGATGGTGTCCATGTTCTGGGACAGCGAGGGCGTAATCCTTACCCATTGCGTTCCAAAGGTCACTACGGTAACAGGTGCATCCTACGAAAATGTTTTGAAGAACAAATTCCTTCCTGCACTGCAACAAAAACGTTCGGGAAGGGCTGCGCGTGTGCTGTTTCACCACGACAACGCACCCGCACATCGTGCTAACGTTACGCAACAGTTTCTTCGTGATAACAACTTTGAAGTGATTCCTCATGCTCCCTACTCACCTGACCTGGCTCCTAGTGACTTTTGGCTTTTTCCAACAATGAGACACTCTCCGTGGCCGCACATTCACCAGCCATGCTCCTATTGCCTCAGCGATTTTCCAGTGGTTAAAACAGACTCCTAAAGAAGCCTTCGCCGCTGCCATGGAATCATGGCGTCAGCGTTGTGAAAAATGTGTACGTCTGCAGGGCGATTACGTCGAGAAGTAACGCCAGTTTCATCGATTTCGGGTGAGTAGTTAATTAGAAAAAAAATCGGAGGCCTTAGAACTTGAATGCACCTCGTATGAGTACAAAGCGGTAACGTCATTCAAGTATCTGGATGTGACTATTCGAAATGATCTCAAATGGAATTATCGGATTACACAAGTAACGGGTAAGGCCAACTCTAGATTGCGTTTTATTGGTAGAATCCTGAAGCAATGCAGTCCTTCAACAAAGGAAATTGCTTACAATATGTTAGTTCGTCCAGTCTTGGAGTATTGTTCGTCTGTATGGGACCCTCACCAGTTGGGTCTGATTCAAGAGATTGAGAAGGTCCAAAGAAGAGCGGCAAGATTCGTGACTGGTACATTTAGCCATCGCGAGAGCGTTACAAATCTCATAGAAAGTTTGAAGTGGGACACACTTGCAGATAGGCGACGCGCTAAACAGAAGGGGCTGCTCACTAAAGTCCGAAATCCAATCCTCACCGAGGATGCAGAGCATTATTATTAGCAGCAACTTTCAAATCGCGTAATGATCATCATTCAAATATAAGGGAAATTAGAGCTCGTACTGAGGCGTTCAGACAGTCGTTTTTCCCTCGCGCGATCAGCGAGTGGAACAGAGGGAGATATATGAATTTGGCGCGAATTGTGCCCTCCGCCACACACCGCTTGGTGGCTAGCGGAGTATGTATGTAGATGTAGATGTAGAAGTCCGTGGATGGCAACTGTATGTCTCGCCTTCTACTGCAAGTGGTCACCACATCCTAGCCATGAGGTTACATAGGTTGCATCACTTGGCATACTGTACATGTCGTGATAGTGCTGGCTACTATGAGATGTCGCGATACTGCTAGGTACTATGAACATCTCAGAGTGAGGGTTCAAATTAGGTGGTACACATTTGAGCTGGTTGGTCAGTGTTTTCCCAACTACAGCACTTCAGCCTGTAAGCTATAATAGGCTGGAGCACTTGGCAATAACTGTTAGGCAACGAGGATTTTCTTAATCCTGGTTTCCCCATCCAGCCAACCCTTCGAGACACCTTAACACTGCTGCAGAGTGTCCCAAATTCGAATTTCAGATGTAGTGCACCAGTGTGCTGAATCAGTGCTCTTGCACTATGAATATGGCTCCTTGTTCCATGGCGTCTTCCCTTAAGGGGAGCCGGAGGTGGTCAAATCCAAAAAAATTACAATTTTTTTTTAGCTACCGAAAATTAATTGGAACATTCCTCTTTAATGTAAACTTTGAATTATTGTCCTACTCGCCCTAGAAGTGGAGTTATTACCATTTTCTCCCACGCCTGCAGAGGAAATGGGCGGCCGCTGAATGCATCTAACACCCTCTCGTGACTTCCTGGCGAACTGCTTGGGATTTTCTCGGCCTGTTACGCATACAGCGCCTTATGTTACGCATACAGCGAGTGTGCAAGGGTTGGCTACATTGTTTTCTGTGACAAATGAAGCGCTAAGAGCGCGGAACATCGTCTCTTTGCTGTTTACGGTTTCGAATTAGTTCAGTGTTGCGCCTGTTGTTGGTAGTACACTCCTGGAAATTGAAATAAGAACACCGTGAATTCATTGTCCCAGGAAGGGGAAACTTTATTGACACATTCCTGGGGTCAGATACATCACATGATCACACTGACAGAACCACAGGCACATAGACACAGGCAACAGAGCATGCACAATGTCGGCACTAGTACAGTGTATATCCACCTTTCGCAGCAATGCAGGCTGCTATTCTCCCATGGAGACGATCATAGAGATGCTGGATGTAGTCCTGTGGAACGGCTTGCCATGCCATTTCCACCTGGCGCCTCAGTTGGACCAGCGTTCGTGCTGGACGTGCAGACCGCGTGAGACGACGCTTCATCCAGTCCCAAACATGCTCAATGGGGGACAGATCCGGAGATCTTGCTGGCCAGGGTAGTTGACTTAGACCTTCTAGAGCACGTTGGGTGGCACGGGATACATGCGGACGTGCATTGTCCTGTTGGAACAGCAAGTTCCCTTGCCGGTCTAGGAATGGTAGAACGATGGGTTCGATGACGGTTTGGATGTACCGTGCACTATTCAGTGTCCCCTCGACGATCACCAGTGGTGTACGGCCAGTGTAGGAGATCGCTCCCCACACCATGATGCCGGGTGTTGGCCCTGCGTGCCTCGGTCGTATGCAGTCCTGATTGTGACGCTCACCTGCACGGCGCCAAACACGCATACGACCATCATTGGCACCAAGGCAGAAGCGACTCTCATCGCTGAAGACGACACGTCTCCATTCGTCCCTCCATTCACGCCTGTCGCGACACCACTGGAGGCGGGCTGCAATTGTTGGGGCGTGAGCGGAAGACGGCCTAACGGTGTGCGGGACCGTAGCCCAGTTCATGGAGACGGTTGCGAATGGTCCTCGCCGATACCCCAGGAGCAACAGTGTCCCTAATTTGCTGGGAAGTGGCGGTGAGGTCCCCTACGGCACTGCGTAGGATCCTACGGTCTTGGCGTGCATCCGTGCGTCGCTGCGGTCCGGTCCCAGGTCGACGGGCACGTGCACCTTCCGCCGACCACTGGCGACAACATCGATGTACTGTGGAGACCTCACGCCCCACGTGTTGAGCAATTCGGCGGTACGTCCACCCGGCCTCCCGCATGCCCACTATACGCCCTCGCTCAAAGTCCGTCAACTGCACATACGGTTCACGTCGACGCTGTCGCGGCATGCTACCAGTGTTAAAGACTGCGATGGAGCTCCGTATGCCACGGCAAACTGGCTGACACTGACGGCGGCGGTGCACAAATGCTGCGCAGCTAGCGCCATTCGACGGCCAACACCGCGGTTCCTGGTGTGTCCGCTGTGCCGTGCGTGTGGTCATTGCTTGTACAGCCCTCTCGCAGTGTCCGGAGCAAGTATGGTGGGTCTGACACACCGGTGTCAATGTGTTCTTTTTTCCATTTCCAGGAGTGTATTATACTTCTTGTGTAAAGCGTTGTTCTGGTTACGATGTCACGTTTTAGTAACCGTGTATATAAGAAGAGGAAGAACGTAAGGAAAAGAAAATTAACACTAATACCAAGTTGCGTTCTTCTGCTAAGCAACACATGGCCGGCCATAGCCCTGTGACATCTTCTAGGAAATACTACCTAGGGGATGGTGACACCAAAGATTTCAAGACTATAGAGGAACTGAAACTATATGGAAATGAATTTGTAGTTGAAAAGTTGGAATGCATTGGGAATGTGCAAAAGCGTATGGGTGCACGGCTTCGAAGGCTCAAACTTTGGGTTCAAGTAAGCTCAGTGATGGAAAGACAATAGGAGGGAGAGGCAGGCTTACTGATGAGGTGATTGAACGTCTACAGAGATACTATGCGTATGCTATAAGGCAAAATACTAGTAATGTTAGTGACATGCGAAAAGGAGTGTGGGCATTGTTCCTTCATACTGCCTCTTCCAATGAATACCCTCAACACAGCCTGTGCCCAAAAGATTCCTGGTGCAAACATAATGCAAAAAAGGACTATGACCACAAACATGGTTTGCCAGCAGCTGTGATAAATGCAATAAAACCAATTTTTCATGACTTAGCACAGCCAGAATTGTTACACAAATGTCTACACGGAAAGACACGGAATCCTAATGAGAGCGTAAACAATTTGATTTGGAAAGTGATTCCTAAAAGGGTGTTTGTAAGCATAAAAACACTGCACTTTGGCATTTATGATGCAATAGCAACCTACAACCAAGGGAACAGTGTGAAGTGTGAAGTTCTGAAGGCATTAGGATTTACAGCTGGAGTGAACACTGTGCGAGCACTAAGAAATATTGACAGAGAAAGGATAAGAGGAGCAGAAAGAAGAGAAAGGCATATGAAGTATGATGGAACAACAGGCCAGAAAAGAAGACAGAAGAGGAAGCTTTTGGAGGATGAAGAAGAAGACCCTGATAATCCATCCTATAGTGCAGGAATGTATTGAGAAACTTTGATAGTCATTTCCCATAAATTAGAATTTTTCGAATATAAGGAACATTTTCTCAAAATCCACTCAAGCTAGAGAGATGAAACTTTTATACAGCACTCCTAGTGGTCAAACGTAAATTGTAACACAGCCATTTAGCAATATGTTCAGTAGTTTCATTTCAGTTTAATTATAAAGCAATTATTTGTAAAAAAAATTTGGATCATTAATAAAAAAAATAATTGGAAGGAAACTAGAAAATATACTCCAAAATCCCTCTGTCAGAACTGCAATACTGAACCACTCTATATGTAAAAAAAAATTCAAATTTTTCTATTTGGTAGTTTATTCATAAATGTTCCTCAAACTTAGTGATTTTAACATGGGCGGCATAGGCACCTCCGGCTCCCCTTAAGGCTAACAGGTACTTCTCCATGACGCTAGGCAGTTCGTTACACCAGATGAGGCTATGGCACAACACCTATGTTTGAAGGGAGACAGCGCTTCAACAATTCGAGGTGATGCTGCGTCAGTGGAAGTGTACAGTTACAACGCACTGTCATACATTACAGTGGATAATGTCGCAGACGCTTCTGTTGTGGTTAAACAGGTGTGAACAAGGAAGGACCAAATGGCTGATCGCCCAGCTATGGAACTGCAAGAGGAGTAGAGACCCTTGTGTATCATTGGCAGCGTAGCACAATCGAGCCAGTAGTGGAAAATATGAAAATCAGTCAGTGATCACTTTTCTATCGACATTTTGAACGTGATGAACGTCGCCACATGCTGGGTTCTACGACTGCTTACACCCATTTGCAGCATCGGAGATGTTGCTACTGTTCAGACCAGTCTTTAGCCGTCTAATCGCCACAGACGAGTGCCAGTGTACCACAACGACAACGAGACATATGATCACAGCAACCATTGATAAGATGTGGATCCACCACCTCCAGAAAACCCAACACAGAAGCATACTACCTACTGACGAGGTTACAGGAGGCTGTCAAGACCAGGTGTCGCAGGAAGCTGTCAGAATGTTTCTGCTCCCCATCTACACCCCAGGTCATTCTGCATATGGCACAGGCATACATTCTGTTCCTTTGGTCTGTCAAATTTTCCTTTAACCTTCCCTATTTCCTAAAGTAGTACGCAGTGATTTAATCCTCTTTCCCTGGATGAAGAAATCATTTCATATTAGGTACTCCCAGTTGAAGATGAGATGATTTTCCCAGTGGAACGTTTCCTAAACAACCAAAATGTAGAGTTGTAAAACGAATGTCTCCATCACATTATCCATAACTGGGAAATATAGTGTCACGTTGAAGGATGATTATGTAGAGACCTGACACCATCAAGCATTTTTGTTATTGGTAAAAAATTGTGTCTAACCTTTGTAGTTGTATAATTGGCCACCATGCTACGTTAGCATGTTAGCCACATCTGTCACAGACATGTGACTATGACCAAAAAATCTGTTTAGATACCTTAAAAGAAGTCATGTATGCTGTAGTTGTCCAAGTGACCTCAAAGCTACGTCTGAAACTGCGCGACCGCTACGGTCGCAGGTTCCTCGGGCATGGATGTGTGTGATGTCCTTAGGTTAGTTAGGCTTAAGTTCTAGGGGACTCATGACCTCAGAAATTAAGTCCCATAGTGCCCAGAACCATTTGAACCAAGCTACAATAGGGCATCAGCCAAATCTGTCCTAGACACATCACTATGAAGAAATAATTTATTTAGGTATCATAAACGTCGTGTGTGTTGTAGCTACCCAACTAGTGAGAAGCTGTGCTAGAGCATCAGGCAGATCTGTTCTAGGTGTGTGACTATGACAAAAAAAAATTCTCTGAGTACTTACTTACTAGGTTGGCCACACTAACTGCAGCCAGTTTTTGGTCTTGCCAATCAGCCGCTTCCTTCTTGCTTGGTCCATGCAATCTTCTCCATCTCCTCACATCATACACATATCCCCTATGATCCTGTCAGTCCACCTCAGCCATGGTCTTCCCATTGTTCTGTTGTCTCAGATGTCTTCTTCCACCACCTGCTTGGTAATCTGGCCTTCTCACCACATTACATGCCCATACCTCCTCAATCTCCTCTCTCTAATCACAGCAACTATGTCCAGCGACTTCTTAACCCGAACAGTTCGTGGTTTTTCTTTTTTCTCGAGTCGTCTTCGTCTTTCCCTGGCCCAAAAATATGTCTTAGAACAGTATTATCACATGTCAGGAATTTTCTATCTATGTCTTTTTGTTTAGGTATCTTAAAGGATATCATCTGTGCTCTAGTTCTCCAACCAATCACCAGGCTATGTTAGGCCATCAGACACATAACTATGAACAAAAAGTGTGTGTAGGTATCTTAAATGAAGTCGTCTACACTGTAGTTCTCCAAGTGGCCACCAGGCTACGCTAGGACGTCAGCCAGAAGTGCTCTAGGCACATCACCACAACACAATGACCAAAAAATCCGTTTAGGTGTCTTACATGAAGTCGTCTACACTTTAGTTCTCCAAGTGGCCACCAGGCTACGCTAGGACGTCAGCCCGAAGTGCTCTAGGCACATCACCACAACACTATGACCATAAAATCCGTTTATGTGTCTTACATGAAGTCGTCTACACTGTAGTTCTCCAAGTGGCCACCAGGCTACGCTAGGACGGCAGCCAAAAGTGCTCTAGGCACATCACCACAACATTATGACCAAAAAATTCCTTTAGGTGTCTTGCATGAAGTCGTCTACACTGTAGTTCTCCAAGTGGCCACCAGGCTACGCTAGGACGGCAGACGGAAGTGCTCTAGGCACATCACCACATCACTATGACCAAAAAATCCGTTTAGGTGTCTTAAATGAAGTCGTGTACGCTGTAGTTCTCCAAGTGGCCACCAGGCTACGCTAGGACGTAGGGCCAGAACTGCTCTAGGGGCATCAGCACATCGCTATGACCAAAAAAACAGTTACGTGTCTTAAATGAATTTGTCTACACTGTAGTTCCCCAAGTTGGTACCAGGCTACGCTAGGACGTAGGGCCAGAAGTGCTCTAGGCACATCAGCACGTCACTGTGACCAAAATATCCGTTTGGGTATCATAAATGAAGTCCTCTACACTGTAGTTCTCCAATTGACTGCCAGGCAGCCGGCCGGAGCGGCCGAGCGGTTAAAGGCGCTACAGTCTGGAACCGCGCGACCGCCACGGTCGCAGGTTCGAATCCTGCCTCGGGCATGGATGTGTGTGATGTCCTTAGGTTAGTTAGGTTTAAGTAGTTCTAAGTTCTAGGGGACTGATGACCACAGCAGTTGAGTCCCATAGTGCTCAGAGCCATTTGAACCATTTTTGACTGCCAGGCTACTCTGGGGGTAAGCCATACCCGCTCTAGACACATTACTGTGACCAACAAAACTGTTCAGGTATCACAAATGTAGCAGTGTATGTTGTAGTTCCCCGACTGACCACGAGGCTTCGCTGGGGCATCATCCACCTCTGCTTTCGCCTGCCCGCCGCCGAAATGACTGAACGAAGCGGTGCGGCATTTGGCGCAGTTCTCGCTCGCCTCTCGTTTCCAATTGGCAGGTGTTGCAGCGCGCCGGAGTGTGAAACAAATGACGTCTGACGTTTACAGCGTAACGCTGTTACCGACCCTGCCGAATAATTCCAATATTTCTGTCAGTTTTATCTCTTTTTTTTGTTACTCGCGGGAAAACAGCTCTGCGCTGGGAGTCCAAACACTCGACATATCGGACCTGACGCTAAACGGGCCGATCTAATTACCGTCTGTTCGACACGGATAATTCCGGCTAATTCGACGGGTGTGAGCAATTTGAGGAGGCAGCGCAGACAATTTTCACTTGTGAGCTTGCTATATATTATCAGAATGCTGGACAAGATTTGCTCTAATAACACGTGAGGCCTGTTTAGTATATCTACGCTAAAGACACGATTCAGCGCGCATAATTCACATAATTAACGAACAGTTTGTTGAGACGTATTATTGCGACAAATCAAAACAGTTGTTTGAGCGCCCCGAAGTACCAATAATTCGGTAAATCCCTTGAGAACTCTATCGCGGCACATAACAAAGTGTATTCTGGCTGAAGAGGAAAACACCTGACCTCTCCAAGCTAATAATAATAATAATAATAATAATAACCAGAATGAATAATGCTGTCATAGCAGAAAAAAGGCGAATATGTTGTGGGAAGAGTTAGCGGTGTAAAAGAAGGGAACTAGCTTTTCGACTTACCTGGCAGCTTCAAAGACAGTTACATCAAAACTTCTTGGCATATTCGCGCCTTTTTACTTTTTGGTATTAGCAGCCACGTCCTGTAATATAAGGGAAGTAACTTGACAAATGAAGTCATGTCATATAACATGACACATTCCATCATGTCATCAACATGACATCTGTCATGTCAAAAACCACTCAACAGTCAAGATCGCGTAAAATATTATTTTACTTAAGACAATCGGTTTCAGCAGACTATACTGTCATCTACAGGTCTTAAAATCTTTTGTTGTAAAAGATATTGATTTTACGCTGACCTCACGCACAAAATGTCAAAAATGGTTCAAATGGCTCTGACCACTATGGGACATTTGCGGTCGTCAGTCCCCTAGAACAGAACTACTTAAACCTAACTAACGTAAGGACATCACACACACGTCCATGCCCGAGGTAGGTTTCGAACCTGGGACCGAAGCGGTCGCGCGGTTCCAGACTGAAGCGCCTACAACCGCTCGGCCACAACGGCCGGACACAAGATGTCAAGTGGGTAAAAGCAGCATATCATACAAGGCTTGTCACCGCTAAGATATTTAAAAACATAAAGCACCTTGTGCAACAGGCTATGTCTATATACACGACTGTCCTTTAAAATGCTACACCACGAAGATGAAGTGCTACCGACGCGAAATTTAACCGACAGGAAGAAGCTGCTGTGATATGCAAATGATTAGCTTTTCAGAGCATTCACAAAACGTTGGCGCCGGTGGCGACACCTACAACGAGCTGACATGAGGAAAGTTTCCAACCGATTTCTCATCCACAAACAGCAGTTGACCGGCGTTGCCTGGTGAAACGTTGTTGTGATGCCTCGCGTAAGGAGGGCAAATGCGTACCATCACGTTTCCGACTTAGATAAAGGTCGGATTGTAGCCTATCGCGATAATGGTTCATCGTATCGCGACATTTCTGCTCGCGTTGGTCGAGATCCAATGACTGTTAGCAGAATATGGAATCGGTGGGTTCAGGAGGATAATACGGAACGCTGTGCTGGAACCCAACTGCCTCGTATCACTAGCAGTCGAGACGACAGGCACCTTTTCTGCATGGCTGTAACGGATCTGCAGCCACGTCTCGATCCCTGAGTCAACAGATGGGGACATTTGCAAGACAACAACCATCTGCACGAACAGTTCGACGACGTTTGCAGCAGCACGGACTATCAGCTCGGAGATCGTGGCTGCGGTTACCCTTGACGCTGCATCACAGACAGGAGCGCCTGCGATTGTGTACTCAACGACGAACCTGGGTGTGCGAATGGCAAAACGTCATTTTTTTGGATGAATCCAGATTCTGTTTACAGCATCATGATGGTCGCATCCGTGTTTGGCGACATCGCGGTGAACGCACATTGGAAGCGTGTAATCGTCATCGCCATACTGGCGTATCATCCGGCGTGATGGTATGGGGTGCCATTGGTTACATATCTCTGTCACCTCTTGTTCGCATTGACGAGACTTTGAACAGTGGACGTTACATTTCAGATGTGTTACGACCCGTGGCTCTACCCTTAATTCGATCCCTGCGAAACCCTACATTTCAGCAGGATAATGCACGACCGCATGTTGCAGGTCCTGTACGGGCCTTTCTGGATACAGAAAATGATCGACTGCTGCCCTGGCCAGCACATTTTCCAGATCTCTCACCAACTGAAAACGTCTGGTCAATGATGGCCGAGCAACTGGCTTGTCACAATACGCCAGTCACTACTCTTGATGAACTGTGGTATCGTGTTGAAGCTGCATGGGCAGCTGTTCCTGTACACGCCATCGAAGCTCGGTTTGACTCAATGCCCAGGCGTATCAAGGCCGTTATTGCGGCCAGAGGTGGTTGTTCTAGGTACTGATTTCTCAGGATCTATGCACCCAAGTTGTGTGAAAATGTAATCACATGTCACTTCTAGTATAATATATTTGTCCAATGAACACCCGTTTATTATCTGCATTTCTTATTGGTGTAGCAATTTTAATGGCCAGTAGTGTACATACTGCGCACAGTTGCTTGTTGCTTCATACAAACACGGTACGCAATAGCACAGCTGTTTTAGTATGTTGGACATATTGAGTTGTACCTTTTACCCCATTTAAAGTGGATTCGCACTGTTTAGAATATGTCCAGCATATGTAAACAGCAATCGCAGCAGTTGAAAAGTTTCTAATACTGAAGCAGGTCGCCTTTCAGTTCTCTCAAAATCAGAAAATGGTCGCGCTGTATGATACAACGTATCGTTAAAGTTTAGCATTTAGCATGCACTCATCCCCACTATGCGATACTTCTTGTTATAGATGTTCTCCCCCCCCCCCCCTTCCCTCTCGGAGGATATGCGTTTGGGGGAGAAATGCCCCTCCCCCGGGAAAAATTAACCCCCCACCCCATCCCCATCCCCAAGGAACAATTCACCCTCCGAAATTTTATTCCCTCAGAAAAGCTTTTATAGCTAATACATGTACGTTCTTCAGCCATGTATTCTATGTGTTTGTTATAGGTGGCGAATCTCCTGGATTTTTGGCGCAGAATCAGAGACTATAGCCTGTGAATTACATGGTGTCAGGTGTGCCAACACCTTGCGGCTAAGAGAACTCATTCCGTTGGGGAAGTGGGGTTAACTTGTAGAAAAACGCGAATATGTCAAGGTATTTTGATTTAAATGTCTTTGAAGCTTCCAGATAAGTCGAAAAGCTAGATCCCTTCTTTTACATCCGTATCTTTGCCCAGGATATATTCGCCTTTTTTATTCTAAGATAGGAGAATTTTTCCGTCTGGTTCCCAGCTTTTACTCTATCACAATTTTGACATTAGACCGCCATAGTTAGACAATTGATGTCAATTTTTTGTTGACTCGAGCGACAACTGATCTGGTATATAGTTTTTTTATTGTCTTTCGAACCATGCTGCTCTTATCGTGGCAACAGGGAGAGTTTTCAGAAAACAACAGGACGCCCATTAATTGCATGTATTTGTCTGCCTTCTTAAAAACTTTCAACCGATTCACACAAGTCTGAGACATAAAAGTGGCTGGCGTAAAGAATGTCACAAAAGACGCGTTTTGGCACGTAAAATCCGAACTAAGCCAGATTTCTCAAAGCCACTTTTCAGTTGTATCGTAAGAATGCATTTTTTTGTTTATCTGATTCGCTTTAAAGCGTTTTCGCGCATTTAGTTCAATGAAAAACGAATATTACGGGCTGCATTTAGCTGGACTATCATATGTTGACAACGCATAGGTTACTGGATAAAAATATTTCGCTTTAATCTTATCCAGTTACTTACCTTCCTGCAATGTTTGAACCGACCCGCACAAGTTTGAAATATGGAAGTATGCGCTTCAAAAAACACCCAGAAAAAATTGTTTTTTCCCACATAACATCGAAACGGAGATTTTTTGAAACTGTTAAAACTTATCTGAGTCGAAGGTCGGGTACACAGGTGGACCAAATTTGAACCGTCAGTCTCGTTCCAGTCTAAAGTTACTTAATGGCGACTGTTTTCGCGCGTGACACCCTAATGACGGTGACTGTTTTTGCGTGTAAAATTCGTACGGTGGTAATACAAATGGTACTATTACTGAGTATTAATTTCAGCCCAATTAAAATCTTTTGCAAAAGTAGTTAATCCATTTGCAGAATTTAAATGGGCGCCACCCTAGTTCGTCATTCAAACTTTGCGTAATATACTGTAACCTAGCTACAGTAAGACAGATGTTCGAATGGCTATATAAATGGCCGCTGGTCCAGGACAAACCAGAAAGTTTTTACGCCACGTTCCTAGTTCAACTAGGAACCCAGCACCAAGAGCCCCCAAACCGTGGCTCTGCGTGCTGGCTTTTCATTTGTTACAGTGGTCGCACGCTGCAACGGTATAAAACTCCAAGTGGCTCAACAGCATGGTATGAGTGTTTCAGTAGGGTGCCACTTCGGCAACTTTCGTGTCGCTAACGTACCTGCCCAAGTTGTTCAACCGGCAAATGGAGACTTACAGTATAACACGGAATAGCACCCATTCGTCGTCGCTTGCGAATTTCCACGTCATTTGGAGGTGAATGCTAAGTTAAAAACAGGCGGTAATATTTGTCATAGTTAAATCTAGACGTTTCGCACCTTACAGGGGAGAGTTGAAAAATGTGTGCCCCGACTGGGACTCGAACGCAGGACCTCCCGCTTACAGGGCAGACGCTATATCCGACTGAGCCATTTTTTAATTTTTTATTATTTTGTTCGGTAATGTTCGTTGCGTTTCGTCTGGTCAAGTTGATCTTTGATTCCTTTACTCCGTTTTTTTTTTTTTTATTACAGAGGGCCAGCGGCTCTCTGAGCGAACACACAGAGCTACCGTGATGGCGAGCCATTGAGGACACAGACGATAGTGCGATTGCAGGGATTAACTCTGGCACGCTCCCAGTGAGATCCAGACTTTCCAACTTTCTGTCCACACACTACATTTGTAGTGCCCCTGCCCACTAGAGTCATTACTCGCGGCAGTCAATCTACCGATTCCCGTAAGAGTTTGAGCAGTGTGAGTGCATACGCCCTGTTCTTTTGGACATGTCCAAATCGGCAGATTGACTGCCGCAAGTAATGAGTATAGTGGGCAGCAGCACTACAAATGTAGTGTGTGGACAGAAAGTTGGAAAGTGTGGGCCTCACGGGGAGCGTGCCAGAGATAAGTCCCTGCAGTCGCACTACCGTCTGTGTCCTCGGTGGCTCACTCGAATGTGCTGGCATGGTAGTTCAGCGTGTGTGGTCAGAGGGCTAGCTGCCCTCTGTAATAAAAAAAAAACTGAGTTAGAGAATCAAAACTGAACTTGAACAAGTGTCATAGGACACCTGCTCAAAGAAATAGAACGATCAATTACGAACAAAATGAGATCAACAAAAAAAAAAGAAAAAAAAAAGGAGAGAGCTTCTGCCATGTAAGCAGGAGGTCCCGAGTTTGAATCCCAGACAGGACACACATTTCTCAACTATCCCCATTGATGCAGCGAAAGGTCTAGATTTCATCACAATTTCATTCTTCTAGAGCTGCAAGATCACCAATGATATCTGTTCAGATACCAGCTTCACGTAATATTTGTTGTTGGACCTGTATTTCATCCCGCAACTTTCCGATTTCCAGACACGTACTTCACCTCTAGACAATGGGGCCCTGCATTCAATAGCAGTGTGAGTGTGAGAGGTGCGTGAAACTGTATGGCCCTATTTGCACTGATAATCCAAAACACAACGACTACAGCCCACCATGTGGATGCAACACACCTGGTGACGTTGTGGATTGGATTGGATTGTTTGGGGGAAGAGACCAAACAGTGCGGTCATCGGTCTCATCGAATTACGGAAGGAAGGGGAAGGAAATCGGCTGTGCCCTTTCAAAGGAACCATCCCGGCATTTGCCTGGGGTGATTTAGGGAAATCATGGAAAACCCAAATCAGGGTGACCAGACACGGGATTGAACCGCCGTCCTCCCGAATGCGAGTCCAGTGTGACGTTGGGGACATGTAATGTGCTAAGGAGAGTACATATGTGGAGTAAAAATGAATGGGGGATAGTTCTAGGTACGATACAGGCGGTAAAAGGGAATGCACAGCCAGAAGTGACTTTGACAGGCTCTACAGCATAGAACTCCTACAGGTTCCTGTGTAACACAACCACGTAGTCAGTTAGGATTGCAGTTGGCACCGGATCATCGAGACTGGACTGTGAATTGATCCTCTGACTGATGTGGACATGTATACACGCCCCGCTACGCCGTTCTCCAGGTGCAGTGGATGTGTGTATGAGCACCGCTTGGGTTTTCCTTCAGTACTAAAGATAATTGTATACATCCAAAGCCACTGACCTCTTACTGCTGCAGACAGGTTACTTCCATGTCCCAGTGAGTAAATAGGTTTAGACTAAATATATTGTAGTAGCACTACTGTTTACGATAGGGAAAGTTAGTTTTGTGCAGTATTTTGAGCACAAGTTACAGGTGCAGGCCAGATTGAAGTGAGTTACGCATACCAACAGTTGTGAAGTAGAATAGAGGTCACAGGGCCATCAAATTTATGAAAGAGTATAAGTAGCAGTTTTGCATATCGCAAATCACAGGCAGAAGGGGCCCATTGGCCAACCTAGTGTGTTATGAGTACGTCACGTGAGGCGGCACGTATGGCAAAACAGAGGCGCGCAGCTGCGTATAAATAGGTGTGGATTTCTAACGAGATTTATTCAAGTGTGGTAGCTCTCCTGGATGGCGGGGCGTGTCACACCACCAGCTACACGCAGCAGCAGTTCGGGCACCAGCATTCCAGTTCACGGTGGGTTGCCGGTTCGACCCTCTGAGGTCGACGCGGGGTCTGTAGCCATCCAGTGGTGGGCCACTCCACGGCTCGCTACTGTGGACAGTCACCCTGGCTTCCAACCCACATCGGAGGCATCCTGAGGTGAGGGCCGCAGATTCGGTCTCTGGATCGCAGGCACTTGTTGTCGCTGTGACCTTAGCCACGCCGGCGAGAAGCATGCAGATGGCCGCCTGCAGCTAACACCGAGCGGCGCTGAGTCGACAGGGACGCAGACCGCTGAGTCAGCTGCCGGCATTCTGATGACACCGCAACTCCACTGCCTACAAGGCCGACACACAGCTCGCTGAGGCAGCCATTTCACACCAAACCGTTTCGCAGACAGCGAAGTGGTGTCCTCAGCATTATGGGACCCAGTGATGCAGATCGAGAGGAATGGGAGAACTGTAGTTGGAAACAATAAATCACTTGGAAAGCTCAGACGAGTGCCTTCTACCTCTTCCCACTACATTTGGTGTTGCTGTTACATTCGGTGGCAGAAGCTACAACTACAATATCCCGTGAATCTTTCCAGGCTTGAAAAAACCGAACTTGGCGTGCTTTAACCACTGAGCTTCACTAGACATATAGACTTGTGTTCCCATTGTGTCTCTGATTAGTGGTGAAGTTTAAGATACGTCTGGCAAGAAATGGTCATAGAAAAGATAGAAAAAATAATGATTTCACAAAGATGATTCGGGAGTATAAGAAGTGAAGAACCAACACACCAAAACTGGCAAGCATAAACGAGCTTCTTGAGTGGAGAACAGGAAGGAGTTAAAGTCTGATGATGGTCCTGTAAGATGAAAACCGGCTAATGAAGTAAGTTAACACTGCAAAATGAAGAGGGAAAAGAAGAAAACATGAAGTATTTCAGAATTAAGGCGATCGTTGCAATATCGTCTCAGTTATGTGACTGGATTTGTGGTTTCATTTCAGAGTGGTCACAGTTCGTAATAATTGACGGAAAGTCATCGAGTAAAACAGAAGTGATTTCTGGCGTTCCACAAGGTAGTGTTATAGGCCCTTTGCTGTTCCTTATCTGTGTAAGCGATTTGTGAGACAATCTGAGCAGCTGGCCATGGTGGCCGTGCGGTTCTAGGCACTCCAGTCTGGAGCCCCGCTGCTGCTACGGTCGCAGGTTCGAATCCTGCCTCGGGCATGGATGTGTGTGATGTCCTTAGGTTAGTTAGGTTTAAGTAGTTCTAAGTTCTAGGGGACTGATGACCACAGCAGTTGAGTCCCATAGTGCTCAGAGCCATTTGAACAATCTGAGCAGCTGTCTTAGTGTGTTTGCAGATTTATCAACTAATAAAGTCATCAGAAGATCAAAACTAATTGAAAAAATATTTAGAAAAGATATCTGAATGGTGCGAAAAGTGGCAGTTGACCCTAAATAACGAAGAGTGTGAGGTCATCCACATGAGTGCTAAAAGGAACACACTAAACTTCGGTTACACGATAAATCAGTCTAATCTAAAAGCTGTAAATTCAACTAAATACCTAGTTATTACAATAACGAACAACTTAAATTGGGAGGAACACGCAGAAAATGTTGTGGGGAAGGCTAACCAAAGACTGCGTTTTATTGCCCCGACACTTAGAAATGTAACAGACGTACTAAGGAGACTACCTACACTACGCTTTTCCGTCCTCTTCTAGAGTACTGCTGCGGGGTGTGGGATTCTTACCAGATAGGACTGACGGAGTACATCGAAAAAGTTCAAAAAAAGGCAGCACGCTTTGTATTATAATGTTACAGAAATGATACAGAATTTGAGCTGGACATCATTAAAAGAAAGGCGTTTTTCGTTGCAACGGAATCTTCTCACGAAATTCCAATCACCAACTTTCTCCTGAGCATGCGGAAATATTTTGTTGACACCGACCTACATAGGTAGGAACGATCACCAAGATAAAATAAGGGTAATCAGAGCTCGTACGGAAAGATACAGGTGTTCATCCTTTCCGCGCGCTATACGAGATTGGAATAACAGAGAATTGTGAAGGTGGTTCGATGTCCCCTCTGCCTGGCACTTGAATGT
Source organism: Schistocerca serialis cubense (assembly GCF_023864345.2). NCBI lineage: Eukaryota > Metazoa > Arthropoda > Insecta > Orthoptera > Acrididae > Schistocerca > Schistocerca serialis. The sequence continues at coordinate 146,059,033 of NC_064648.1, forward strand.
GATTTGCAGAGTATTCATGTAAATGTATATGGAGATTTAAAAAAAAAAAAAAAATGTGTCCTCTACTCTCGGTGCTAGGCTACTATGCAATCCCGTGGTTCACCTGCAAATTAAGAAGAAAATCTAAATTATAAAAATAAAATCAATTATTTACGCAATGTACAATTACTTGTTTTAAAATGACTGTGCGAAATGTCGCAAAAATTGTTGCCACGAATCCTGAAATACTTAAACATGAAGTATACGAAGTGTAAATAGATACTTCTGTTATCCAAGACTTGCGTGTGAATTCCTAAGGTACCAAACTGCTGAGGCCATCTGTCCCTAGACTTACATACCACCTAAACTAACTTATGCTAAGAATGACACACACACCCATATCTCAGGGAGGACTCGAACCTCCGGCGTGAGGGGCCGCGCAGTCCGTGACATGGCGCCTCAAACCACGCGGCCACTCCGCGCAGCTCAAAGACTTGTAAAATCGGATTAAAAAATAAGAAGGAAAAAAGGAAATTTTTTCGTATGTCATTCGTTCTCATGCAAAGATGTCGAAACTTCGAACAGGAATATTTTGAGAAAAAATTTGCACTAGAAAAAGATTTGTTTTATTGTTATTAGTAAATAAAACTTAAAATGGTGCGCAACTAAGCACATACGTCAGACCTGTACATTCCATATTTTACTCCCAGTAGCGTCTAATGATATGTGGGTATAAACTGGATTCCTGACCTTATGGAAATTCCAACTGTTTTATTTCGCCGGACCGAATATGCGTCTAGCTATGGCAACGCTGGTAGCTTTGAACAAATAGCAATACGTTTGGCAATTTGCGCATTTTCACCTGAGCCTTTTTTTCCCCCTCTTCGTGCGAGAAGCTCAGTGCTGAATGCAACATAATTACTGGCATAATTTCAGAGCGCCACATTCATATTTGTTTTTTCCCCCCCGTCTCGCGCCAGGGCTAATCCCGTTTCCAGTACGGTAAATAGGCATGCTAATAATAATTATTATTATTGTTCTTGCTAATACCATTCGGTTCACCAGGTTTTGTTTTTAATTTTCTTTTTTTTTCTTTTTTTTTTTTATAATTCACCCGACACTGTAGCGAGCTGGAAATTTACCGGCGGGATTTTCTGCTGACTGTACGAACGGCGTGGGCAGTGTTAATTGGAAGTGGTGGAACGAGAGCATAGATTAAATGCTGTGGGAAATGTTGCAAAGGGCAGCTGTGACCTTCTGTTAGCCAGAGAGCTGAGGTGTGGAGGGTTGGTGACAATTATGCAAACAGCGAAACTCTCTTGGCAGTTAATGTGATTGTCCCACCGGAAAATAACTTTACTTATTTAATCACTGCAGTACCAGATTTTTTTTTTCTTTCTGACGTTTCGTTTATTTCTGCACTGGCATTAACGGGTACCTACATCTACATCTATTCTCTCCAAACCGTTACGACGTATAAGGCAGAGGGTATGTTACATTGTCCCAGATATTAGGTATTCTTTGTATTCGATACGCGTATGCAGCGCGGGAAGAACGATTGCCTAAACACCTCTGCGTGTACTGTAATTAATACCATCTCACCTCTGTAGTCCCTGTGGCACCAGTATACGGGGTGGTCCATTGATCATGACAGGGCCAAATACCTCACGAAATAAGCGTCAAACTGAAGAACTACAAAGAATGAAACTCGTTTGGCTCGAAGGAGGAAACCAGATGGCGCTATGGTTGGCCCGCTAGATGGCGCTGCCATAGGTCAAACGGGTATCAACTGTGTCTTTTTAAATAGGAACCCCCATTTTTTATTACATATTCGTGTAGCACGTAAACAAATATGAATGTTTTAGTTGGACCACTTTTTTCTCTTTGTGATAGATGGCGCTGTAATAGTCACAAACATATGGCTCACAATTTAGGACGAACAGTTGGTAACAGGTAGGTTTCTTAAATTAAAATAGAGAACGTAGATACGTTTGAACATTTTATTTCGGTTGTTCCAATGTGATACATGTACCTTTGTGAACTTATCATTTCTGAGAACGCATGCTGTAACAGCGTGATAACCTGTGAATACCACATTAATGCAATAAATGCTCAAAATGATGTCCGTCAACCTCAATGCATTTGGCAATACGTGTAACGACATTCTTCTCAACAGGGAGTAGTTCGCCTTCCGTAATGTACGCACATGCATTGACAATGCGCTGACGCATGTTGTCAGGCGTTGTCGGTGGATCACGATAGCAAATATCTTTCAACTTTCCCCACAGAAAGAAATCCGGGGACGTCAGATCCGGTGAACGTGCGGGCCACGGTATGGTGCTTTGACGACCAATCCACCTGTCAGGAAATATGCTATTCAATACCGCTTCACTCGCATTCGGGAGGACGACGGTTCAATCCCGTCTCCGGCCATCCTGATTTAGGTTTTCCGTGATTTCCCTAAATCGCTTCAGGCAAATGCCGGGATGGTTCATTTGAAAGGGCACGGCCGATTTCCTTCCCCATCCTTCCCTCGTCCCAGCTTGCGCTCCGTCTCTAATGACCTCGTTGTCGACGGGACGTTAAACACTAATCTCCTCCCCTCCAATACCGCTTCAGCCGCACGCGAGCTATGTGCCGGACATCCATTATGTTGGAAGTACATCGCCATTCTGTCATGCATTGAAATATCTGGTAGTAACATCGGTAGAGCATTACGTAGGAAATCAGCACACATTGCACCATTTAGATTGCCATCGATAAAATGGGGGCCAATTATCCTTCCTCCAATAATGCCGCACCATACATTGACCCGCCAAGGTCGCTGATGTTCCACTTGTCGCAGCCATCGTGGATTTTCCGTTGCTCAGTTGTGCATATTATGCCGCTTTACGTTACCGCTGTTGGTGAATGACGCTTCGTCGCTAAATAGAGCGCGTGCAAAACATCTGTCATCGTCCCCTAATTTCTCTTGTGCCCAGAGGCAGAACTGTACACGACGTTCAAAGTCGTCGCCATGCAATTCCTGGTGCATAGAAATATGGTACGGGTGCAATCGATGTTGATGTAGCACTCTCAACACCGACGTTTTTGAGATTTCCGATTCTTGCGCAATTTGTCTGCTATTGATGTGCGGATTAGCCGCGACAGCAGCTAAAACACCTACCTGGGCATCATCATTTGTTGCAGGTCGTGGTTGACGTTTCACATGTGGCTGAACACTTCCTGTTTCCTTAGATAACGTAACTATCCGGCGAACGGTCCGGACACTTGGATGATGTCGTCCAGGATACCGAGCAGCATACATAGCACACGCCCGGTGGGCATTTTGATCACAATAGCCATACATCAACACGATATCGACCTTTTCCGCGATTGGTAAACGGTCCATTTTAACATGCGGAATGTATCACGAAACAAATACTGTCCGCACTGATGAAATGTTACGTGATACCACGTACTTATACGTTTGTGTCTATTACTCCACCATCTTGCCCAAAGCGCAAGAAGTGGTCCGACTAAAACATTCATATTTCTTTACGTACTACATGACTATGTAATAAAAAATGGGGGTTCCTATTTTAAAAAACGCGGTTGATATCCGTTTGACCTATGGCAGCGCCATCTAGCGGGCCAACCATAGCGCCATCTGGTTCCCCCCTTCAAGCTAGACAAGTTTCGTTCTTTGTAGTTTTCTAGTTTGATGCTTATTTCGTGAGATATTTGGCCCAGTCACGATCAATTGACCACCCTGTATAGGGGGCTGTTGTAGTATATTCCTCATTTAATACTGGTTCTTCAGGCTTGGTTTGTATCTTCAAGCGTCTGCCACTTCAATTTTTTCATCTTCACCATTCAAATCTAATGAGAAGCTGGGATTGGTAAAGTGCCAGGTCACAAAAACGTAACAACGAAACGAATGGCGCTGTAAGAGATGCAAACAATTGGCTTAAAGCACGTAGTGCCTTAACTGTGAAGTCTGATAAAGGCAACACTTTTGTCATTATGGAAGTAGAGGAGTATGAAAACAAGATACATGAAAACAACATACATGAATTCTTTAGGATTACTAACATGGTGAAACTGACCAAGGATCCCACAGATACAGGGTGGCGCACGAAATGTGTTACCAATTGTTTCTTTCACAATTTACGACGCACATTAGATATCCCGCTGGGATGTCTACATCAGTACCAGCAGAGCTGGGAAAAACAAATGAGTTACGAAATGACGTGTAATTCACGATACTGCCGCTAGGAGACTAGTAAGCAGCAATGGCTGACAGTGGAAGACTGACGACACAGCAACGATCGGCAATTGCGTTACTTTTTCATGAAACGAAAAACCTTGTTGTGACTCAGAGGCGTTTCCGACAACAGTTTAACACACGATCTGTCCCTTGCAGTAAGACCATCCACAGGTTTTACGATAAATTTGTACAGAAAGGAACAGTATTGGAAGCGAAGCGACTTCGGCCTAAGCCTGTTTGTTCGGCGGAGAATATTGAAGCGGTACGAGTTGTTGTACGAGGGACGTTCAGAAAGTAACCTCCGGTTGATTTAAAAAAATACACCAAGTTAAATAAAAATATTTTAATATATACATCTTACAACTACATCTTTGCACTATTTTTCTACATAGTCTGCATAGAGATTGAGGCACTTACCGTATCTCCTCACAAGCTTTGAAATTCCTTCTGCATAAAAATCACCCGCTTGTGCCTGGAGCCAGCCTGTGACCGCATCTTTGAGCTCTTCGTCGTCATCAAACCGCTGTGACCCGAGCTATTTCCTCAAGTGCATGAAGAGGTGATAATCACTTGGCGCCAGGTCTGGGCTGTAAGGTGGATGGTTGATAACGTCCCACTTGAAGGACTCAAGAAGGGCCGTTGTTCTGCGAGCAGAGTGAGGACGGGCGTTATCGTGCAAAAAAACGATACCGGAAGTCAGCATACCACGGCGTTTGTTCTGCATAGCCCGTCGTAACTTTTTTATTGTTTCACAGTACACGTCTTGATTAATGGTCGTACCACGTTCCATGAATTCAACCAACAACACCCCTTTGGCATCCCAAAACACCGTTGCCATCAGTTTTCTGGCAGAAAAATCTTGCGAGGCTTTTCTTGGTTTGGTAGGCGAATTTGAATGTGCCCACATCTTTGATTGTTCTTTTGTCTCAGGGTTCACGTACTTAATCCAGGTTTCGTCACCGGTCACGATTCTGTTTGACAATGGTTCTCCTTCGTCCTCATAACGTGACAGAAAGTCTAATGCAGAGGCCATTCTTTGAGTTTTGTGGTGGTCGGTAAGAATTTTGGGCACCCATCGTGCACAGAACTTACGGTAACCCAATCTTGCTGTCACTATCTCGTACAGGAGAGTCTTAGAAATCTGTGGAAAACCAGTAGACAACTCCGACATTGAGAAACGTCGATTTTCACGAACTTTTGCATCAACTGTCTGAACGAGTTCGTCAGTCACCAATGATGGTCTACCACTCCTCTCTTCATCATGAACGTTTTCTCGTCCACTTTTAAATAAACGTACCCAATCACGGACAACTCCTTCACTCATAACTCTTGGTCCGTACACGGCACAAAGCTCACGATGAATAGCTGCTGCAGAATATCCTTTGGCTGTAAAAAACCTTATGACAGCACGCACTTCACATTTGGCGGGGTTTTCTATTGCAGCACACATTTCAAACTGCCACAAAAACTAAACTAGCGCAGGTACTACGTTCACCCGACCACGGCTTGATGCCGACTGACCTGTTCAGTGCGTGAACGCACAGATGGCGTCGCTACTCCCCCCACAACCCGCACTGTGACCAATCGGAGGTTACTTTCTGAACCGCCCTCGTATATAGAAGTCCCGGGAAATCGTGTAGAAAGCAGCAGTGCAACTGGGAATATCCAGACGCTCCGTTCAACGCGTTCTTAAAAGTGACCTCCATATGTACCCATACAAGATGACCTGTGCACAGAAGCTCACTGAAGAACACAAGCAGCAGAGACTACTGTTTGCTCAGTGGGCGGAGGATAGGGAAGAAACTCTCAACGACGTTTGGTTTACAGACGAGGCGCATTTTCATTTAGACGGTGTGGTTAACAAACAAAATGTACGCTTTTGGACCACTGAAAACCCACAAGTGCTTCATGAACGACAACTTTATGCTCCGAGGATTACAGCGAGGGCAGCAATTTCCAGTCGCCAACTTATTGGACTCTTTTCTTTGAAGAAACTGTGAGCAGTGAGCGTTATTTGAGCATGCTCCGCAGTAGCTTCATTCCACAGCTTCTTGCTACTGCCTTGCCCTTCAACACGCAGTGGTTCATGCAAGATGGAGCAAGGCCACATACTGCAAACACTGTGTTGGAGTTTTTACACGAGCATTTCGACATGCGGATCATTTCAGTCAGGTTTCCAGGTCGCTTCAGTGACGGACAAAATTGGCTCCCCAATAGTTCAGACCTCAATCCATGTGACTATTTTCTTTGGGGGTACCTAAAGGAAAAAATTCTCCCGAAACGTCCACGTGATTTAATGGAGCTCGGAAGACTTATTCTTCAAGCTTGCGGTGAAATTACGGACGACATGTGCCGTACGGTAATCACTAACCTCAGTGTTCGTTTGAAGGAAGTTGGGAAACGAAATGGTGGACATATTGAGCATGTGCTGAGTTAGAACAAATCTCCATGGACGGCTCTTCATTGTAATATATGTTCGTTTCAGATTGTATTGACAATAAAGTTTATATTCAAAAGTGTTGTGTGATGTCCTTAGGTTAGTTAGGTTTAAGTAGTTCTAAGTTCTAGTGCTCAGAGCCATTTGAACCATTTTATATTCAAAAACAAAATGGTAAAACATTTCGTGCGCCACCCTGTAGATTTAATGTTTTAATTAGAAGAATGTTGAAATAATTTGAATATATGTTTAACGATAATGATACTAAGAATTGCATTGTAATGAACCCTTGAGCACCAACTCTCAGAGCAGAACACAAGATACATAAAGAAAATATCTCTATCTGTCCAGTTGTTAACCATATCGATAGTCCACGATTCATTTTGAGCAAGAGACTGTATTCCTTAGTCAAGGAATTTTATATGTCTGAAACTAATTACGCTATCAGAAACTCCATACATTCAGTCACTACAGTTTAAGATATGAAATTCCAGAAAATTGCAAATTTGTTTCATTTGGTATGTGTAACTTGTACATCCATGTCCCCATAGCTGAGACAGGTAACATTATTAAAAATATTTTTCCCAAGTATCAGAAAATTAGCAAAGCGGAAGCAGATGAAACAATAGTCTTACTAGAACTAACCTTGTTCTTCAGTTGCTTATGTTTCAGAGGGTAGGTATACTCACAACCTTGCAATAGGCAGTTGTATCTCTGGCGCACTAGCAGTAATCGTCGTGAACTATATCGAGAACCAATTTTTTTGAAAACTACAAAGACACGGCGAACAATTACAAATGTTTTAACAGCTCCCTCGGTGAAGTGAATACGATGTAACACAGTTAGCTAATATGCATCCCAAAATAAGGTTTACCATGGAGCTAGAGAAGGAAAAGAGTATCAGCTTCTTAAAGTTTAAAAATAAAGAATGCCGTCGTGAATGACATAAAACGGCCATCTTCTACCGCATGTTAAACAGATTAATTAAAGTAGAAATGACCAAGAGAAAAAAAAGATAAAGAGCTATCAGTCATTCAAGATGTAGACACGAACAATCGATATGATAGAGATATAGAATACACAAAGAATTGGGAGCGAAACTACACAGTTGCAGATGAAATCACACTAGAGATAGAATCTGGAAGCGAGGCCGGCCGACGTGGCCGAGCGGTTCTAGGCGCTTCAGTCCGGAACCGCGCTGCTGCTACGGTCGGAAGTTCGAATCCTGCCTCGGGCATGGATGTGTGTGATGTCCTTAGGTTAGTTAGCTTTAAGTAGTTTTAAGTCTAGGGGACTGATGACCTCAGATGTTAAGTCCCATAGTACTTGGAGCCATTTGAATTTGAGAAGTCTAGATATGCAGTGATACCATATATACGGACATTATCAGACAAAGTACCAAAAACGTTCAGGTACACAAACATTCAGATAGGCTTCTGGACTGATAATCGTTTGGAGAAAAATATCCAGCACACTCTTAATAGTTCCCCACCATTCGCAGAATCATGGATATTAAAACCTAATTGTAGTATGGCACTGAGCACTATGGGACTTAACATCTGAGGTCATCAGTCCCTAATTGTAGTAGCTTCAATAAGTTCTACATAGGACAAACGTGATAGAACTTTAAGGTATGGTATAGGGACCATGCAGTGCCAACTGAGATCAACATATCTGCCTTTAGTATTCATTTACCCACCGAAAATCATAGTTTACAGGATTTTAATAGTACACTCCAGGTTTTAGACCAAGTCAGTAAGGGAAGACGAATATATTTGAAGAAATCGAGATGTACTCTCAGTTTCGTAAACATCCCGACAGTATTCTCAATTAACAAACAAAACTAAATAACAAAAGATTTTTAGAAAACTTCCAACAAATTCTGTGATCTCAGTAGCTACTGGTACTGGATTGTGCCATGTTTTGCACTATGATGCCCATATGATTTTTTTTATTTGTTTAGCGTTGTATATTTCGTGTCCACTACGCTTTACAAGAACCATATCTTAAGAAGTAACAATCTAACCTCAGCATTGTACGTGACTATGCTATGCCACCTAGTACTCTGTACTCTTCCTTTCCGTACAGCTTAAACTGTCAACGTGTTACCTTATCTTTTAATGTCCTGCCAACTATGTTTTAACCTTCCATTTTTATAACATTGTACTTTTATCATGCTTAACGAAATAAAAATTTATTTATACACTTTAATGTATCCGTCAGGTGGGCAATTCCTTTTACGATGTATTATATTATATAGTTACAAGAAGTATCTCATTTTAATTGCTTAAAAGTTTTTTGAACAACAGTTTCAGTGTGTAAGACGTTTTTTGCTATTCTGTGACCAACCATATAACATATTTTACGGTATAACTACACATATCCTGTAATACAAAATGGCTCTGAGCACTATGGGACTTAACATCTGACGTCATCAGTGACCTAGAACTTCGAACTACGTAAACGAAACTAACCTAAGGACATCACACACATCCATGCCCGAGGCAGGATTCGAACCTGCGACCGTAGCGGTCGCTCGGTTCCAGACTGAAGCGCCTAGAACCGCTCGGTCCCAGCGGCCGGCTCCCTGTAATACACTGCGTGCATAATGACATTTCGATGTTGTTCGTTTTACCCTGACTTCAACGTTTTTATTTTGCCTGAATTTCTCTTTATACTGACAAATTGTTATTTTATGAGGGCTAGTGAACATTGTTTTATCCACAACTGGGTTATGTCGTCCGTCCTTTAATTTGTGACGTACTGTGCCGTTGTCCTCAGGCTTCTCATAGTGTGACTGTGAACGCTTTATTTTGCACTGAAAACACCTGGATAATATCCTTCATCAGTTGGGTCGATACAAATAGGCCGATGCCCCCTGGCCAGACTGAAGTAGGTGCATAGGCAAAGAGATTCTAAGATCTAGGACGAAGAAGCTATCTGAATGGGATGGAAATCGGTAGCTGTGATATACCGGGTGATCAAAAAGTCAGTATAAATTTGAAAACTGAATAAATCACGGAATAATGTAGATAGAAAGGTACAAATTGACACACATACTTGGAATGACATGGGGTTTTATTAGAACGCAAAAAAATATTAAAGTTCAAAAAATATCCGACAGATGGGGCTTCATCTGATCAGAATAGCAATTATTAGCATTACAAAGTAAGACAAAGCAAAGATGACGTTCTTCACAGGAAATGCTCAATATGTCCACCATCATTCCTCAACAACAGCTGCAGTCGAGGAATAATGTTGTGATCAGCACTGTAAAGCATGTCCGGAGTTATGGTGAGCCATTGGCGTCGGATGTTGTCTTTCAGCATCCCTAGAGATGTCGGTCGATCACGATACACTTGCGGCTTCAGGTAACCCCAAAGCCAATAATCGCAGGGGCTGAGGTCTGGGGACCTGGGAGGCCAAGCATGACGAAAGTGGCGGCTGAGCACACGATCATCACCAAAGGATGCGCGCAAGAGATCTTTCACGCGTCTAGCAAAATGGGGTGGAGCGCCATCCTGCATAAACATCGTACCTTCCAGCCGGTGTTTATCAGCCAGGCTGGGGATGATGCGATTCTGTAACATATCGCCGTACCTCTCACCCGTCACGGTAGCAGTTATAAAACCAGAATCACGCAATTCCTCGAAGAAAAAAGGCCCGATAACGGTTCGAAAATGTTCAAATGTGTGTGAAATCTTATGGGACTTACCTGCTGGGGTTATCAATCCCTAAGCTTACACTCTACTTAACCTAAATTATCCTAAGGACAAACACACACACCCACGCCCGAGGGAGGACTCGAACTTCCGCCGAGACCAGCCGCACAGTCCAGGACTGTAGGCCACAGACCGCTCGGCTAATCCCGTGCGGCCGGTAACGGTAGATGTGGTAAATCCAACGCATACCGTGACTTTCTCGTCGTGCAGTGGAGTTTTCCACAACAGTTCCAGGATTTTCGGTAGCCCAAATTCGGCAGTTGTGGGCGTTGACAGACCCTCGGAGCGTGAAATGAGCTTCGTCGGTCCACAACACGTTACTCAACCAATCGTCATCTTCCGCCATCTTTTGAAACGCCCACACTGCAAATGCCCACCGCTTCACTAAATCGCCAGCATGATGCCGATGGATTTTGTACGGACAGCATCGGAGGGTACGTCTAAGTGCCAACCAAACAGTAGAGTATGGAATGCCGGTGCGACATGCGACTGCACGAGTGCCGACTTCCCCATGCAAAGACGAACCCACTACTGTCACCATTTCTTCCTGAACTGTCCCAGCAGCATTACACCTTGTGCTCAGTCGGCCACTACGGGGTCTATCGTCTAAACTACCCGTGGCTTCAAACTTCGAAATCATTCTCGCCACAGCTGCATTTGTCAACGAACCTTTACCCGTTCGAATCCCCTTCCTATGGCGATAGGATCGTAACGCTGAACTAGCACATTCCCCATTCTGATAATACTGCTTCACTAAAAGCGCCTTTTCAGGTAACGTCAACATGCTGCGATTGCTGGTGCATCTGATTCTCTCTCTCATTACAGCTCCTTTCATACACGATTGTCATGCGCAGTCACTGACGTTTTGCTGTCAAGCGCCATCTGTCGGACATTTTGCGAACTTTTTTTTGTCGTAATAAAACCCCATGTCATTCCAAGCATGTGTGTCAAATTTTACCTCTCTATCTACATTATTCCGTGGTTTATTAAGTTTTCAAATTTATACTGACTTCTTGATCACCCGGAACATATGCAGACAAACAAATGATTCCAATTGCAGAAAAATTTGACGATTTATTGAAGGCAAAGAGCTTCACAAATTGAGGAAGTCAATAACGTATTATCACCAAGCGAGGTGGCGCAGTGGTTAGACACTGGACTCGCATTCGGGAGGACGACGGTTCAATCCCGCATCCGGCCATCCTGATTTAGGTTTTCGTGATTTCCCTAAATCGCTTGATGTGCCGGGATGGTTCCTTTGAAAGTGCACGGCCGAATTCCTTTCCCATCCTTCCCTAAGCTGGCGAGACTGATGACCCCACTGATTAGTCTCTTCCACCAAATCAACCCAACTCAATAACGCATTTATATTAAAAATGAAGAAATTCCTCTAGCAGTATTTACGGTGATGATTTTATTTTGGCAACTACTTTCAACGTTGTAACAACGGCATCTTCAGGCCCTATAAAATATACCATACATACAATAACCAATGTGACATCATTAATCTAGCCGGCCGAAGTGGCCGAGCGGTTCTAGGCGCTACAGTCTGGAACCGCGCGACCGCTACGGTCGCAGGTTCGAATCCTGCCTCGGGCATGGATGTGTGTGATGTCCTTAGGTTAGGTTTAAGTAGTTCTAAGTTCTAGGGGACTGATGACCACAGAAGTTAAGTCCCATAGTGCTCAGAGCCATTTGGACCAACATTAATCTATGAGTTATTATGTAAACAAATATATTATAAACATATTACATAAGGGAAGAATTCGATAAAATTAATTACATTTTGGCCGTTTTCATTAAATGCAACAATCACTCTGGAAATTAACAATTTATGTGGTACAAATGAAATTATATACAGGGTGGTCCATTGATAGTGACCGGCCAAATATCTCCGAAATAAGCATCAAACGAAAAAACTAGAAAGAGAGAAACTCGTGTAGCTTGAAGGGGGAAACGAGATGGCGCTATGGTTGGCCCGCTAGATGGCGCTTCCATAAGTCGAACGGATACTAACTGTGTTTTTTTTTTAAATTGGAACTGCCCATTTTTACTACATATTCGTATAGTACGTAAAGAAATATGAATGTTTTAGTTGGACCGCTTTCTTCGCTTTGAGACACATGGCGCTGTAATAGCCACAAATGTGCAAGTACGTGGAATCGTGTAACATTCCGCCAGTGCGGACGGTATTTGCTTCGTGTTAAAATGGACCGTTTACCAGTTGCGGAAAAGGTCGATATCGGATTGATGTATGGATATTTTGATCAAAATGCCCAACGCGCGTGTGCTTGTATGCTGCTCGGTATCCTGGTCGACATCATCCAAGTGTCCGGACCGTTCTCCGGATATTTACGTTATTTAAGGAAACAGGAAGTGTTCAGCCACATGTGAAACGTTAACCACGACCTGCAACAAATGATGATGACCAAGTAGGTGCTTTAGCTGCTGTCGCGGCTAATCCGCACGTCAGTAGCAGACAAATTGCGAGAGAATCGGGAATCTCAAAAACGTCGGTGTTGAGAATGCTACATCAACATCGACTGCACCCGTACCGTATTTCTGTGCACCAGGAATTGCATGTCGACGATTTTGAACGTCGTGTACAGTTCTGCCACTGGGCACAAGAGAAATTACGGGACGATGACAGATGTTTTGCACGCGTTCTATTTAGCGACGAAGCGTCATTCACCATCAGCGGTAACGTAAACCGGCACTATTGGGCAACGGAAAATCCACGATGGCTGCGACAAGTGGAACATCAGCGACCTTAGCGAGTTAACGTATGGTGCGGCATTATAGGGGGGAGGATAATTGGCCCCATTCTTCCAACATGACGGATGTCCGGCACATAGCTCAAGTGCTGGTGGAGCGGTATTGAATAGCGTATTTCATGACAGGTGGATTGGTCGTGGTCGTCGAAGCACCATACCATGGCCCGCTGGTTCACCGGATCGGACACCCGGATTTCTTTCTATGGGGAAATTTGAAGGATATTTGCTATCGTGATCCACCGACAACGCCAGACAACATGCGTCAGCGCATTGTCAATGCATGTGCGACCATTACGGAAGGCGAACTACTCGCTGTTGAGAGGAATGTCGTTACACGTATTGCCAAATGCATTGAGGCTGACGGACATCATTTTGAGCATTTATTGCATTAATGTGGTATTTACAGGTAATCACGCTGTAACAGCATGCCTTCTCAGCAATGATAAGTTCACAAAGGTACATGTATCACATTGGAACAACCGAAATAAAATGTTCAAAAGTACCTCCGTTCTGTATTTTATTTTAAAAAACCTACCTGTTACCAACTGTTCGTCTAAAATTTGAGCCATGTGTTTGTGACTAAAACAGCGCCATCTATCACAAAGCGAAAAAAGTGGTCGAACAAAAACATTCATATTTGTTTACGTGCTACACGAATATGTAATAAAAAATGGGGGTTCCTATTTAAAGAAACGCAGTTGATATCCGTTTGACCTATGGCAGCGCCATCTAGTGGGCCAACCATAGCACCGTCTGGTTTCCCCCTTCAAGCTAGACAAGTTTCGTTCTTTGTAGTTTTTTAGTTTGACACTTATTTCGTGAGACCATTGGCCTGGTCACCATCAATGGAGCACCCTTTATATGGAGTTTTGTCCGTCAGTATTGATTATAAGGTAGTAGTTAATGTGTTTGTGCTCGGTTATACTTACTATGTAGTTCACTATGTGGTCAATTCAATAGAGAATTCGCTTTCCTTTGTCCGACTCCATACTGGACACGTTATCGTCTTTCGCCGTTGCGAGTCAGTTTTGTCCTAATTACTTAAGAGGTCTGGTGTTCAGAATAATTTTACTTCCCACTAGCGTGCTTGTTCTCGTAATCAGTGTCTGGCTTATAATTAATTTCATACAAGAACTGATGTATATGGGTAAGCGAAATGAATACCCATGGTGTAATGGTGATATTGGTCGTTAGACTTTTCGCCGTCCTAATAAATAGTGATTAAGCATGTCTTTGAGTGTAATAACCTAATCAACCTTTGACTAGTTCACATTTACAATACGAGTGTTATACGCTGTATACTTTACTGTATGTCTTCGTTCTGGTATTTATTAGAGGAACAGCAATTATTTTACAGGTGTGACGAATTGTTTAGACTGTCAGTACCTAGTTACTTCTTTTGGAGTATTGCTGTGGACTTGATCGTTCTATTGACCATGTAAGCACACTAGACTAGAATTACACTACTTGTGACCAAGGTTACTGCTGTCGATGAGACAAAGACGTTGAAATAGGGTTTTTCAGCGGCATGCTAAGTTACATTTTTATTCGAATGAGCCGATTTTAGATTGATTAGTATGTATTTTACACCACAGACTACCTTTCATTAACTAGGTTCCGTACTCGTTTTCCGGTTTCTTATTATTCGGTTTGCGATGTTACGATTGACGTTGTTTAAGTACCTTGCTTCACTGTCACTTTAGTATAATGACAAAGCAGTGTTGTGCAAACATAACTCTATTTCTACCTTTCCGTCTCTTTACTATTCTTTAATAATGAATCTTACTCTATATACGTCTGATTAACAATGCATATTATCTTTGCCACTTGCGACCGAACCGCCGAATCTTTCCATCAGTAAATGGGGTATGTTCTCAACTGACTCGGTTGTTTTAACCCCCTCCACTGACGGAATGACCTGCTTCCTAATTCCGTATGTATAAAACCAATACGGACTTGTAGCTGTCACGCTTTTGCGCTTACTGCTACGTATTTTAACAGTAAATAGCTCAGTCCTAGTGGTAAGAGGTAGTAGTGAATTCACGTTGTTAATCTTTGAATACAGCACAGCTGCCACAAGCTCAGCTCACTTTTACTCCACTCCTACCCTCGCCATTGCACCACATTAACTAGGTGCTACGTGGACCTTGCTAAATTCACTTGCGTATACATTTTGGCCGTTACTCGCCAGTATTTACCTAATGATTAGTACACTCCTAACCAGACTATTTCCCAAAGAGCTGTGATGATTGAACGGGTTCGATCCACAGCCTACAGTGCCCTACAGTTCACACGATAACACTGCCTACCTGACCCACTTAACTTGGTAGTGAGCTTATGTATCCAATCACCACTGCTAGCAGCAGCGGACAATCCTATCAGCACGACGAGAGAAGCAGACTTACCGTCGAATCCTCCTGAAAATACTTATAACTACGGTCGCCAGCTCTGAAGGAGCAAAAGAATAAATCAATTTTTGGCTCGTTTCAAAGTGAAACGGCGTGAGTTGAATTTAAACTTAATTCTGAATATTACTATTTCTGATCATTCGAGGTGATTCTACAAAGCAAGTACTCTTTCAATTTCTGTGAGTTGGCTTGGTAATTACTACCAAGACTATTTATGCAACTTGGGTTAACAAAATTCTATCCTTCAACTTTATGTAATGATTTTTGGATATTACTCTTTGGACAATTGATATAGAATTACTTAAGTGACTTTACTTGAAAGGTTACTCAGAAAAATTTAAGTAACTATAAATAGGCGACTCATTCTGGTGTGACCATTGCTCTTTTCAACATTCTTATACGCTAAAGTATTCTACAGCAAAAAGAATTGTAAATGAAAGAGGCGATGGTGGCCTCAGTCTGATTTCACTACACTATGTTTGAGGTTACTACACTTTACAATGAACAACATGCGTCGTAATTTTACTCATTACTATATTCTGTCCTCTGTACTTGCATAAAAGAAAACTGGTATTCTCCATTTACATGTATACAAAGTTCGAATTAACAAATGCTGGCAGTCTTGCCTTGGGTAGACGTGTCGGTGCTGGTGGTGAGATGCATGTGGCTAACGCAGCTCTTCACGCCTCGTGCCCTTAATGGCGGCTGGAACTACGAGCTGTAGCACTCGTATAAGCTACTGCACGTCCGCCATAAAATCTGGGCGCAGGAACTCTTACAATCAGCCCCAGTGGCATAGAGGCGGCTTAGATAACCATTCGTCGCGTTTTACTCCACAAACGGCGACGATATTCGCCTCTTCGCTGTTGCACAATCACTTTTGCGTGAGCACAGTTACGCACGTCTGATCACGTCAACACTCCCCAGGCCATTCCATTGTTCAGTCCCTGTGTCTCCAGCTACCCCTAGCTACGCTCGTATCACCAAGAATGGGGCGTTCCCCTACCACCTTTTTACCGAAATCATTTAGCATTTAAGAAAATTTATATTTATTACCCTGGAGTTCATACCAGTCATAATAATTTATTAATAGCGCGTTACAACATTAAATCATACAGTAATAACTTATAATTACCAAGAAAAAGAATACATTTGACGCAGAGAGCTTAGTGCATTGTCTGACAGGTAGCGCTAATTCCCAGTTTCGCCAATAGATGGCGTCAGGGTGCACTCCCTGGCAGTATCAGTATCACACCAGCGCGCCCGTTTCCGACGCGCGGGCTCCAAATTACTGGCAGCCTACCATCATTTCAGTTCCGTTACACACTGTTTATTATCCGTAAGCGTAACGGCTTGTCACCTAAGTTATTTTTTATATATACTCCAATTTCATTTAATGCTTGACGTTGATCTGTAATAAAAACGATCATGTATATATAATTTCATTTTTGCTTATTGGTACCACATAAATTGTTAATTTCCAGAATGATTGTTCCATTTAATGAAAACGGCAAAAATGTAATGGAATTCGTCCATTATGTAATATGTTTATAATATATTTGTTTACATTATAACTCATAGATTACTGATGTCACATTGGTTGTTGAATGTATGGTATATTTTATAGGGCCTGCGGATGACGGTGTGTGGCGGAGGGTACCTTGAGTACCTCTATCGGTTCTTCCTTCTATTCCAGTCTCGTATTGTTCGTGGAAAGAAAGATTGTCGGTATGCCTCTGTGTGGGCTCTAATCTCTCTGATTTTATCCTCATGGTCTCTTCGCGAGATGTACGTAGAAGGGAGTAATATACTGCTTGACTCCTCCGTGAAGGTATGTTCTCGAAACTTCAACAAAAGCCCGTACCGAGCTGCTGAGCATCTCTCCTGCAGAGTCTACTACTGGACTTGATCTATCATCTCCATAACGCTTTCGCGATTGCTAAATGATCCTGGAACGAAGCGCGCTGCTCTCCGTTGGATGTTCTACATCTCTTCTATCAACCCTACCTGGTACGGATCCCACACCGGTGAGCAGTATTCAAGCAGTGGGCGAACAAGTGTGCGGTAACCTACTTCCTTTGTTTTCGGATTGCATTTCGTCAGGATTCTTCCAATTAATCTGTCTGGCATCTGCTTTACCGACGATTAATTTCATATAGTCATTCCATTTTAAATCACTCCTAATGCGTACTCCCAGATAATTTATGGAATTAACTGCTTCCAGTTGCTGACCTGCTATACTGTAGCTAAATGATAAGGGACCTTTCTTTCTATGTATTCGCAGCACATTAGACTGGTCTACATTGAGATTAAATTGCCATTTCCTGCACCATGCGTCCATTCGTTGCAGATTCTCCTGCATTTCAGTTTAATTTTCCATTGTTACAACCTCTCGATATACTACAGCATCATCCGCAAAAAGCTTAAGTGAACTTCCGATGTTATCCACAAGGTCATTTATATATATTGTGAATAGCAACGGTCCTACGACACTCCCATGCGGCACACCTGAAATCACTCTTACTTCGGAAGACTTATCTCCATTGAGAAGACATGCTGCGTTATGTTATCTAGGAACTCTTCAATCCAATCACACACTTAGTCTGATAGTCCATATGTTCTTACTTTGTTCATTAAACGACTGTGGGGAATTGTGCCAAACGCCTTTCGGAAGTCAAGAAACACGCATCTACCTGGGAACCCGTTTCTATGGCCATCTGAGTCTCGTGGACGAATAGCGCGAGCTGGGTTTCACACGATCGTCTTTTTAGAAACCCATGCTGATTCCTACAGAGTAGATTTCTAGTCTCCATAAAAGTCACTATACTTGAACATAATAGTGTTCCAAAATTCTACAACTGATCGACGTTAGAAGATATAGGTCTATAGTTCGGCACATCTGTTCGACGTCCCTTCTCGAAAACGGGGATGACCTGTGCACTTTTCCAATCTTTTGGAACGCTACGCTCTCCTAGAGACCTACGGTACACCGCTGCAAGAGGGGGGGGGGGGGGGGGCAAGTTCCTTCGCGTACTCTGTGTTAAATCGAACTGGTATCCCATGAGGTCCAGCGGCCTTTCCTCTTTTGAGCGATTTTAACTGTTTTTCTATCCGTCATCTATTTACGAGGGCGGTTCAGAAAGTAACCTCCGATTGGTCACAGTGGGGGTTGTGGGGGGAGTAGCGACGCCATCTGTGCGTTCACGCACTCAACAGGTCAGTCGGCATCAAGCCGTGGTCGAGTGAACGTCGTACCTGCGCTAGTTTAGTTTTTGTGGCAGTTTGAAATGTGTGCTGCAATAGAAAACCCCGCCAAATGTGAAGTGCGTGCTGTCATAAGGTTTTTTACAGCCAAAGGATATTCTGCAGCAGCTATTCATCGTGAGCTTTGTGCCGTGTACGGACCAAGAGTTATGAGTGAGGGAGTTGTCCGTGAATGGGTATGTTTATTTAAAAGTGGACGAGAAAACGTTCATGATGAAGAGAGGAGTGGTAGACCATCATTGGTGACTGACGAACTCGTTCAGACAGTTGATGCAAAAGTTCGTGAAAATCGACGTTTCTCAATGTCGGAGTTGTCTACTTGTTTTCCACAGATTTCTAAGACTCTCTTGTACGAGATAGTGACAGCAAGATTGGGTTACCGTAAGTTCTGTGCACGATGGGTGCCCAAAATTCTTACCGACCACCACAAAACTCAAAGAATGGCCTCTGCATTAGACTTTCTGTCACGTTATGAGGACGAAGGAGAACCATTGTTAAACAGAATCGTGACCGGTGACGAAACCTGGATTAAGTACGTGAACCCTGAGACAAAAGAACAATCAAAGATGTGGGCACATTCAAATTCGCCTACCAAACCAAGAAAAGCCTCGCAAGATTTTTCTGCCAGAAAACTGATGGCAACGGTGTTTTGGGATGCCAAAGGGGTGTTGTTGGTTGAATTCATGGAACGTGGTACGACCATTAATCAAGACGTGTACTGTGAAACAATAAAAAAGTTACGACGGGCTATACAGAACAAACGCCGTGGTATGCTGACTTCCGGTATCGTTTTTTTGCACGATAACGCCCGTCCTCACTCTGCTCGCAGAACAACGGCCCTTCTTGAGTCCTTCAAGTGGGACGTTATCAACCTTCCACCTTACAGCCCAGACCTGGCGCCAAGTGATTATCACCTCTTCATGCATTTGAAGAAATGGCTCGGGTCACAGCGGTTTGATGACGACGAAGAGCTCAAAGATGCGGTCACAGGCTGGCTCCAGGCACAAGCGGGTGATTTTTATGCAGAAGGAATTTCAAAGCTTGTGAAGAGATACGATAAGTGCCTCAATCGCTATGGAGACTATGTAGAAAAATAGTGCAAAGATGTAGTTGTAAGATGTATATATTAAAATATTTTTATTTAACTTGGTGTATTTTTTTAAATCAACCGGAGGTTACTTTCTGAACGGCCCTCGTAGATATCTACCATTTTGTCATCTGTGTGACAATCTAGAGAAGGAACTACAGTGCAGTCTTCCTCTATGAAACAGCATTGGGAAATGACCTTTAGTATTTCGGCTTTCAGTCTGTCATCCTCTGTTTCAATACCATTTTGGTCACAGAGCGTCCGGAGATTTTGTTTTGATCCACCTACCGCTTTGATATTTGTTAGGATTTTCTGTCAAGTCAGTACATAGAACTTTCTTTCGAGTTCATTGAACGCCTCTCGCATAGCCGTCCTCACACTAAATTTCGCTTAGTATAATTTTTGTTTGTCTGCAACGCTTTGGCTATGTTTATGTTTGCTGTGATGTTCCCTTTGCTTCAGCAGCAGTTTTCTAACTCGGTTGTTGTACCACGGTGGCTCTTTTCCATCTCTTAAGATCTTGCTTGGCACAAACTCATATAATGCATATTGTACGATGAACTTTGTCCGCTGATCTTCAACACTATCTGCACTTGAGACAAAACTTTTGTGTTGAGCCGTCAAGTACTCTGAAATATGATTTTCGTCACTTTTGCTAAACAGAAAAATGTTCCGACCTCTTTTAATATTTCCATTTACGGCTGAAATCGCCGATGCTGTAACCGTTTTATGATCGCTGATTCCCTGTTCTGAGTTAACTGTTTCAAATAGTTCGGGTCTGTTTATCCCTAGAAGGTCTAACATGTTATCGCCACGAGTTGGTTCTCTTTTTAACAACTGAAGGTAGTTTTCAGATAATGCACGTAAAAAAAAATTTCACTCTATTCTTTGTCCCTGCCACCCCTTACCTCCCAGTCTATATCTGGTAAATTAAAATCTCCCCCCCCCCCCCCCCCCCAACGTTGAAACTAGTTGCCAAAATAAAATCGACACCTTAAATACAGCTGGAGGAATTTCTTCATTTTTAATATACATTTATACCAGCTGACGTCCCACTGTCCTCCATTTCAAATATGGATGTTGTAACGTCCTTCAGATCTTCGGTATTGCCTAACACTCAGCAGTAGAGCAATGAGATTATTTCTTATGTATCGGTGTCGACGTTACAAACAGAACATTGATGAGCTGAACTCGCGACTTGTCCGAGATATTTACTTCACCAAATGTCTTAATTAAATCGTTTATAATCGATGGTTTATCAGTTGCTATTTAAATATTAATGACGAGTTCAAATTAGTTCCAGCGATACCAAATTCCCTATAGACTGGTTGTAATCTCAAATCTGTAATCAGTCGTCACAGTTTTATTAATTCGTAACGTCAAGGAATTTCTGTATAAGCGCCGAGCGCTTCAGTCAAATAATATCGCAGCACGTTACCTCTATAAATAATATTGCAAAACTTGAAAGATAAATGCGTGAATTGACACGATATGCTGGTGTATTACAGAATATTAGTCACTTCCTAACAGAGCCGTGAAGAAGCAGCTTTACCAGGTGTTGGGGGAATAATAAATTATATACTTCGTAACTATCGCCAAGTTCCATAGTCCATTAGTTATTACGAATGAAATAGTCTATCTGTGTTCTCTTCATAAATAGTGCTAACTTCAGGTTATCTAATTAAAAGTCACTTCTGTCTGATATATGCAAGTCCTCCATCTGAATTCTAAATAACGTAGTATCTGAAGTGAAAGTATCGTTTCACCGCGTCATAGTAGATCGCAATTATCAGTTCTGAAAAAAACTATCTAATTGCGCCTACATATACGAGCATTGAAGAGTATGACCTGCTTCGGCTAACTCTCGTAACGTAGTGAAATCAAATGTTCAAATGTGTGTGAAATCTTATGGGACGTAGCTGCTAAGGTCATCAGTCCCAAAGCTTACACACTACTTAACCTAAATTATCCTAAGGACACACACACACACAGCCATGCCCGAGGGAGGACTCGCACCTCCGCCGGGACCAGCCGTACACGTAACGTAGTGACAATGGATTGAATTATCCTTAGCCAATACTCACGCCGGCCGGAGTGGCCGTGCGGTTCTAGGCGCTACAGTCTGGAGCCGGGCGACCGCTACGGTCGCAGGTTCGAGTCATGCCTCGGGCATGGATGTGTGTGATGTCCTTAGGTTAGTTAGGTTTAAGTAGTTCTAAGTTCTAGGGGACTGATGACCTCCGAAGTTAAGTCGCATAGTGCTCAGAGCCATTACTCACGAGTCTCAAAGAGTACTCACACGGAGTATTCTTTGGGAACGTTGGTTCTACTTTGCGAATTTTAATTATAATGATTTTGCGATTTACTATGATTCTGAATTTTGAGTCTGATTTTACTGGAATCCTATATTTCTTTCGTATGTTAATACATTACTAAGTATTAGATTCTTGGCCGGCCGTGGTGGCCAAGCGGTTAAAGGCGCTACAGTCTGGAACCGCGCGACCGCTACGGTCGCAGGTTCGAATCCTGCCTCGGGCATGGATGTTTGTGATGTCCTTAGGTTAGTTAGGTTTAATTAGTTCTAAGTTCTAGGCGACTGATGACCTCCGAAGTTAAGTCGCTTAGTGCTAAGAGCCATTACTCACGAGTCTCAAAGAGTACTCACACGGAGTATTCTTTGAGAACGTTGGTTCTACTTTGCGAATTTTAATGATTTTGCGATTTACTATGATTCTGAATTTTGAGTCTGATTTTACTGGAATCCTATATTTCTTTCATATGTTAATACATTACTAAGTATTAGATTCTTGGCCGGCCGTGGTGGCCAAGCGGTTAAAGGCGCTACAGTCTGGAACCGCACGACCGCTACGGTCGCAGGTTCGAATCCTGCCTCCGGCATGGATGTTTGTGATGTCCTTAGGTTAGTTAGGTTTAACTAGTTCTAAGTTCTAGAGGACTAATGACCTCAGCAGTTGAGTCCCATAGTGCTCAGAGCCATTTGAACCATTTCAACCATTAGATTCTTGATTCAATTACTGGTTAATATCCAAATAATAGTGTCAGCTGGAATTTTGTTCGCTTGTTCATTTTTCATGGAATTTGGAACTTGTTCTGGGGTAATCTTTGGGAATTTTAGAGCTAATTTTTGATTGTCATCTCTCGTCCGAGGAAGTGGCATTACAATGTACGAAGACAATAACATATTGATCCACCTCTGACCCTCATGCAAGCAGTTATTTGGCTTGGCATTGATTGATATGTCCTTCTGAGGGATACTGTGCCAAATTCTGCCCATTTGGTGTCTTTGATCGGCAGAATCCCGGGGCGGGTAGAGGGCCCTGCACGTGATGCTACTCAGCTGGGAAGAGATCTGGCTTGTCAATTATAGGGTATGACAATCACCAAGACAAGCAGTGCAGTTCGCGGGCGGGCGTTATCTTGCTGAAATGTGACAAGCAGTGCAAATTCTTACCGTTCGCGGGCGGCCATTATCTTGCTGAAATGTAAACTCAGGGTGGCTTGCCATGAAAGGCAATAAAATGGGGTGTAGAACATTGTCGAAGAACTGTTGTGCTGTAAGAGCACCACGGATGACAACCAAAGTGGTCCAGGAATGAAATGGAGTCAGGTTGGTATCCCAGGGCTGTCTGAGGTGTCTCCATATACGTCGTCGCCGGTCATCGGGGCCCGATTCGTAGTGGGGCTCTACGCTGAAGACAATTCTACTCCAGTCAATGAGAGAGCATGTCGAATACGTGCCTGGATAAGCCCCAGGTAGTGATAGGATACCAGCCCGCGTCGCCTGCCGTTCGGTCTGGCACCCTGCAGTGATGGTCTAAGCTTCCATTTCATTTCGCAGCAGGACAGCTTTTTGTTGTCATCCGCGGGCCCCCTGCAGCACAACGGAGCGCCGACGATATCCTACGCTCCGTTTTGTTGCCCTAATGGCGAACCATCCTGGGCTTACATTTCAGCAAGATAATGCCCGCTCGAAAACGGCGAGAGTTTCTATTGCTTGTCTTTGTGTTTGCGAAACCACACCTTGGCCAGCAATGTTGCCGAATCTCTCCCCCTTGCAGAATTATGGGCAGGACCCTCGGGATTCTGACCACCTATCGTGCCTATCGAGTAGAATTTGGCACAATATCCATGGGTAACAGAAGAAATACTTCAGTTGATTGATGAAAGGAGGAAGTACAAACATGTTCCGGGAAAATCAGGAATACAGAAATACAAGTCGCTGAGGAATGAAATAAATAGGACTTGCAGGGAAGCTAAGACGAAATGGCTGCAGGAAAAATGTGAAGACATCGAAAAAGAAAAGATTGTCGGAAGGACAGACTCAGCATACAGGAAAGTCAAAACAACCTTTGGTGACATTAAAAGCAACGGTGGTAACATTAAGAGTGCAACGAGAATTCCACTGTTAAATGCAGAGGAGAGAGCAGATAGGTGGAAAGAATACATTGAAAGCCTCTATGAGGGTGAAGATTTGTCTGATGTGATAGAAGAAGAAACAGGAGTCAATTTAGAAGAGATAGGGGATCCAGTATTAGAATCGGAATTTAAAAGAGCTTTGGAGGACTTACGGTCAAATAAGGCAGAAGGGATGTATAACATTCCATCAGAATTTCTAAAATCATTCGGGGAAGTGGCAACAAAACGACTGTTCACGTTGGTGTGTGGAATATATGAGTCGGGCGATATACAATCTGACTTTCGGAAAAGCATCATCCACACAATTCCGAAGACGGCAAGAGCTGACAAGTGCGAGAATTATCGCACAATCAGCTTAACAGCTCATGCATCGAAGCTGATTACAAGAATAATATACAGAAGAATGGAAAAGAAAATTGAGAATGCGCTAGGTGACGATCTGTTTGGGTTTAGGAAAAGTAAAGGGACGAGAGAGGCAATTCTGACGTTACGGCTAATAATGGAAGCAAGGCTAAAGAAAAATCAAGACACTTTCATAGGATTTGTCGACCTGGAAAAAGCGTTCGACAATATAAAATGGTGCAAGCTGTTCGAGATTCCGAAAAAAGTAGGGGTAAGCTATAGGGAGAGACGGGTCATATACAATATGCACAACAACCAAGAGGGAATAATAAGAGTGGACGATCAAGGACGAAGTGCTCGTATTAAGAAGGGTGTAAGACAAAAAAAAAGGTTCAAATGGCTCTGAGCACTATGGGACTTAACATCTATGGTCATCAGTCCCCTAGAACTTAGAACTACTTAAACCTAACTAACCTAAGGACATCACAAAACACCCAGCCATCACGAGGCAGAGAAAATCCCTGACCCCGCTGGGAATCGAACCTGGGAACCCGGGCGTGGGAAGCGAGAAAGCTACCGCACGACCACGAGATGAGGTCGGTGTAAGACAAGGCTGTAGCCTTTCGCCGCTGCTCTTCAATCTGTACATCGAGGAAGCAATGATGGAAATAAAAGAAAGGTTCAGGAGTGGAATAAAAATACAAGGTGAAAGGATATTAATGATACGATTCGCTGATGACATTGCTATCCTGAGTGAAAGTGAAGAAGAATTAAATGATCTGCTGAACGGAATGAACAGTCTAGTGAGTACACAGTATGGTTTGAGAGTAAATCAGAGAAAGACGAAGGTAATGAGAAGTAGTAGAAATGAGAACAGCGAGAAACTTAACATCAGGATTGATGGTCACGAAGTCAATGAACTTAAGGAATTCTGCTACCTAGGCAGTAAAATAACCAATGACGGACGGAGCAAGGAGGACATCAAAAGCAGACTCGCTATGGCAAAAAAGTGCAAGTGCTCTACCATCTGAGCTCAGATGGTAGAGCACTTGCCCGCGAAAGGCAAAGGTCCCGAGTTCGAGTCTCGGTCGGGCACACAGTTTTAATCTGCCAGGAAGTTTCAAGTTTCAGTATTTTAAATGCTTTAATACGCAAAATACCTTCCCATGGTTGGCTTGCAAGCTGTGGAAAGAGCACTAGAATGCACTGGTACAGAGTACCCCAGCAAGTGGATAAAGCGACATCTGTGCATAGAAACATGCACTACATGAATGCTGACGGCTGCGGCGTGCACGCTGTGACCCGAAAGTTGCACACGTGCAGGAGCACCACACGCGTGCAGAATTTCTGGCCGGCCCTGTTCTAGACAGTGTTTCCCATACGCTCTTCGCTTCGCCGGTTTCGCGGTGAACCACGTCATTGCTTATCTTACCAGTACACCTAATTTTCAACACCTATAGCACCTCATCTTAAACTCTTCACCGTCCGGTGTGGCCGAGAGGTTCTAGGCGCTTCAGTCTGGAACCGAGGAGTGACCGCTACGGTCGCAGGTTCGAATCCTGCCTCCAGCATGGATGTGATTGATGTCCTTAGGTTAGTTAGGTTTAAGTAGTTCTAAGTTCTAGGGGACTGATGACCTCAGATGTTAAGTCCCATAGTGCTCAGAGCCATTTTTAAACGCTTCGATTCTTTTATTTTAGTGTTTTCCGATAGTCCAGCATCCAGAATCGGAATACCCTCTTCGCCGGTGCTAGTTTGCTTTTCCTGTCCTCCTTGCTTAGACCTTCATGGGCTATTGTCCTTCCAAGGTAGCAGAATTCCTTCACGATGTCTGCTTTGTAGTCCCCAGCTTCGATGTTGAATTTCTCGGTGCTCTCATTCCTGCTGCTCCTTTCGTCTTTCTTCGATTTACTCTCAGACCACATTCTGTACTGATTAGACAATTCATTCAACTGAACAGGTCCATCATTTCTTGATCACTTCTACTGAGGATAGGAATCTTATCATTGATATCTTTTCACTCTGAACGTTAATCCACACTCCTGAACCTTTCTTTTATTTCTGCCATTGCTTTGTCGAAGTATAGATGATCAGCAGGGGCGAAAAACTACATACTTGCCTTACGCCCTTTTTAACTTAAGCCCTTCTTTTTCTTCCTTTTGCTTCTTGTACAAAAAGTACATTATCTCTGTTTCACTGTAGTGTACACGTAGGGGAGAATGGGTTAATTCCGAACACTTAAGACAGAACAGAAATAAAACAAAACCAGAAAAAGTTGCCAACACTACCTATTACTGAAACTTTAAACGAGTCACTCTTAAATTCGCATTATCAACGTGGATAAATTTTCAATACAAAATTAAATATTAACAAAAAAAAATTTGTGTCCGGGATTTCACCACAGACATGTTTTCGTTGGCCAAAAATTACATTCGTGGCATTCTATTCAATCTCCACAAATTAGACCATAATATTGATGCTCCATCGCAGCTCCTTCGCTGACCTTATCTTCTAAGGTGGTCTGTACTCTTCGTGAATCTTGATCTGAATGTTATCTGCAAATCCTTGTAGGTTCTTCACACCTTTCCTGCTCTACTGGCCCCCTCTAGTGGTTCTAGGCGCTCAGTCCGGAACCGCGGGACTGCTACGGCTGCAGGTTCGAATCCTGCCTGGGGCATGGATGTGTGTGATGTCCTTAGGTTAGTTAGGTTTAAGTAGTTCTAAGTTCTAGGGGTCTGATGACCACAGATGTTAAGTCCCATAGTGCTCAGGGCCATTTGAACCTCTGGGAACGAGAAACATTTATTTATAGACGACATGAAATCTTCTCGTAATAAAACGAACTGTTATTCTGTGTACAAAAGAGTACGTACGAATATTAATTATCTCACTGTGATGTATCTGAAAAGCGGTATACACTCCTGGAAATGGAAAAAAGAACACATTGACACCGGTGTGTCAGACCCACCATACTTGCTCCGGACACTGCGAGAGGGCTGTACAAGCAATGATCACACGCACGGCACAGCGGACACACCAGGAACCGCGGTGTTGGCCGTCGAATGGCGCTAGCTGCGCAGCATTTGTGCACCGCCGCCGTCAGTGTCAGCCAGTTTGCCGTGGCATACGGAGCTCCATCGCAGTCTTTAACACTGGTAGCATGCCGCGACAGCGTGGACGTGAACCGTATGTGCAGTTGACGGACTTTGAGCGAGGGCGTATAGTGGGCATGCGGGAGGCCGGGTGGACGTACCGCCGAATTGCTCAACACGTGGGGCGTGAGGTCTCCACAGTACATCGATGTTGTCGCCAGTGGTCGGCGGAAGGTGCACGTGCCCGTCGACCTGGGACCGGACCGCAGCGACGCACGGATGCACGCCAAGACCGTAGGATCCTACGCAGTGCCGTAGGGGACCGCACCGCCACTTCCCAGCAAATTAGGGACGCTGTTGCTCCTGCGGTATCGGCGAGGACCATTCGCAACCGTCTCCATGAAGCTGGGCTACGGTCCCGCACACCGTTAGGCCGTCTTCCGCTCACGCCCCTACATCGTGCAGCCCGCCTCCAGTGGTGTCGCGACAGGCGTGAATGGAGGGACGAATGGAGACGTGTCGTCTTCAGCGATGAGAGTCGCTTCTGCCTTGGTGCCAATGATGGTCGTATGCGTGTTTGGCGCCGTGCAGGTGAGCGCCACAATCAGGACTGCACACGACCGAGGCACACAGGGCCAACACCCGGCATCATGGTGTGGGGAGCGATCTCCTACACTGGCCGTACACCACTGGTGATCGTCGAGGGGACACTGAATAGTGCACGGTACATCCAAACCGTCATCGAACCCATCGTTCTACCATTCCTAGACCGGCAAGGGAACTTGCTGTTCCAACAGGACAATGCACGTCCGCATGTATCCCGTGCCACCCAACGTGCTCTAGAAGGTGTAAGTCAACTACCCTGGCCAGCAAGATCTCCGGATCTGTCCCCCATTGAGCATGTTTGGGACTGGATGAAGCGTCGTCTCACGCGGTCTGCACGTCCAGCACGAACGCTGGTCCAACTGAGGCGCCAGGTGGAAATGGCATGGCAAGCCGTTCCACAGGACTACATCCAGCATCTCTACGATCGTCTCCATGGGAGAATAGCAGCCTGCATTGCTGTGAAAGGTGGATATACACTGTACTAGTGCCGGCATTGTGCATGCTCTGTTGCCTGTGTCTATGTGCCTGTGGTTCTGTCAGTGTGATCATGTGATGTATCTGACCCCAGGAATGTGTCAATAAAGTTTCCCCTTCCTGGGACAATGAATTCACGGTGTTCTTATTTCAATTTCCAGGAGTGTAGATATTTCATGGTGATAAATCTGTGTTTTCTAGTAAAGACACCGAAAATAATCGGGCGCTGATAACCTCGTTCTTGTGCGCCCTAAAACACTAATCATCATCACCGAAAATAATGAAAACACCAGAAATAGATTTTCATAATCTTTTTACTCTGGTTTGAATGTTCCCTACGAGAAATACGTGGATGGAGACATATGTAACGTATTTGTGGTAAGTATGTGCTGCTATTGATAACCAAACCACTTATTTAAGTAGTATTTGCATCCCTACGTGTATCAAAAATTAACTCTGCATTTTTCAGAGATTAATAATGCGCCGTATAGAGCGAGTTGTAATTAGTATTGTTGGCCGCCATTTGCAAGATGGCAGCTTCTTTCTTAATTTACTCCAATATTACGTGGCATAAAGTCAAAAGGAGATGTCTGACAACTAATTTCTTGAATAAGCAGACTAAAATCAAGTAAATTTCATTTCTTTGCAAACATTAGTATCGATGTCAAAACAGATTCTTATGGTTGCCGTGTCACGGCTATCTTTAGTTCAAGTGACGAGATTTTTCATAGTTAAGAAAGTGCTCAGCTTTGAATTAATAATAAGTTTACCAGCAAAATCTGTTTCTCCACGCAGATCTACGAAAGTAGAAATTATAGTTCATGCTATAAGACTTACCGTTACAATCCTGACATTTCCAAAAGTAAACGATTAACGTGCTTCACACCAATCGGTTCGTAATTTATTTTACATCTATGTAGGCACACCAGAGTGATATATTTATCGGGCACTTGAATATACGTAACGTTAGCCGCAGCCCCAGACGGTGCACAAGTCCTGCCCAATCACCCCCTCCACACCAATCCATATCCTAAGCTCCGCCCATAGTCTGCCGCATGTTCCAACATCAAAGTTGTTCGTATCACAGATATGCCAGTCATAACAACGGAGAAAATCAGTAGTTAGTACGAAATACAGTTTTTCCGGTACCATTGTGAAAAGAATTAGAAATATGTTCATTGAATATGCGAGTTGAAAAATCATCAATAAGAATGAAAAATAAAAATGGTATCCACACTGTCTTTTTTATTTCATGAGCTTTCATCTGCACTATATCAAAACATCTGATATTTGTTAACTGCAGTGAGCGCAAATTTCCGTCACATCACGTAGTGTAAGAAATTCTGTTGGGAAATATTAATTGGTAGTATTGCCAAGGATGCTGTCCATTCTCTCGATTGTCTAAAGTTAATGTTGTGCATAAACAAGGCAAAGTCGATGTCTTGGTTTGTTTCTGATTACCTCATTAAGACTAAAGAATATAAGAGTGGGATAATGTAGAAATGCGTAATGCAAGCAGTCAGATATTTATACAGTGACATTCTTCATTAATATTTGCCTGTGTAATGGGTGAATTTTTACTTGTGAATTCTTGTGACTGCTTGCTTATAGCAGACACGAGATTACTTTGAGTTCTTCTTCAGTGTTTGAGAGCTTTAGAGCTGCCTATTGTTAAACATATGTACATAATTTCGTCAGTGTCATTCCAACACATCTTACCGTACTTTAATGTCTGTTAGAAATCACTTTTGACAGCAGTTGACCACAACAGCCAAGATTAGTTACCTTGTGTATGATAACTTTATTGAGAGTGCACATCTATGTTCCATTTTGCAGTATTACACAAACTACTAAGATGTTCTAACAGCACAACACTGCTAGTATGAACAACCGCGGTAAAACAAAAAACGACGAACAAAAACACGACAGCGACGAGGACTACCAGAGATCATATTGATGCGCTCTTGGTTGGTGTGAAGGGGGGGGGGATAGGTGTGGAGGGGGTAATTGGGTGGGGCTTGTGCAAACGTCCGGGGCTGTCGCTAACATTTCCTCTTGAATATAGAGAGCCTTAACAATATCAGGAGAAAGAAAACTGGTGTTCTACGGATCAGAGCGTGGAATGTCAGATCCCTTAATCGGGCAGGTAGGTTAGAAAATTTAAAAAGGGAAATGGATAGGTTAAAGTTAGATATAGTGGGAATTAGTGAAGTTCGGTGGCAGGAGGAACAAGACTTTTGGTCAGGTGATTACAAGGTTATAAATACAAAATCAAATAGGTGTAATGCAGGAGTAGGTTTAATAATGAATAAAAAAATAGGAGTGCGGGGTAGCTACTACAAACAGCATAGTGAATGCATTATTGTGGCCAAGATAGATACGAAGCCCACACCTACTACAGTAGTACAAGTTTATATGCAAACTAGCTCTGCAGATGACGAAGAAATTGATGAAATGTATGATGAGATAAAAGAAATTATTCAGGTAGTGAAGGGAGACGAAAATTTAATTGTCATGGGTGAGTGGAATTCGTCAGTAGGGAAAGGGAGAGGAGGAAACATAGTAGGTGAATATGGATTGGGGGGAAGGAATGAAAGAGGAAGCCGCCTTGTAGAATTTTGCACAGAGCATAACTTAATCATAGCTAACACTTGGTTCAAGAATCATCAAAGAAGGTTGTATACCTGGAAGAAGCCTGGAGATACTAAAAGATATCAGATAGATTATATAATGGTAAGACAGAGATTTAGGAACCAGGTTTTAAATTGTAAGACATTTTATGGGGCAGATGTGGATTCTGACCACAATCTATTGGTTATGAACTGCAGATTGAAACTGAAGAAACTGCAAAAAGGCGGGGATTTAAGGAGATGTGACCTGGATAAGCTGAAAGAACCAGAGGTTGTAGAGAGTTTCAGGGAGAGCATAAGGGAACAATTGACAGGAATGGGGGAAAGAAATACAGTAGAAGAAGAATGGGTAGCTCTGAGGGATGAAGTGGTGAAGGCAGCAGACGATCAAGTAGGTAAAAAGACGAGGGCTAATAGAAATCCTTGGGTAACAGAAGAAATATTGAATTTAATTGATGAAAGGAGAAAATATAAAAATGCACTAAATGAAGTAGGCAAAAAGGAATACAAACGTCTCAAAAATAATATCGACAGGAAGTGCAAAATGGCTAAGCAGGGATGGCTAGAGGACAAATGTAAGGATGTAGAGGCTTGTCTCACTAGGGGTAAGATAGATACTGCCTACAGGAAAATTAAAAGAGACCTTTGGAGAGAAGAGAACCACTTTTATGAATATCAAGAGCTCAGATGGCAACCCAGTTCTAAGCAAAGAAGGGAAGGCAGAAAGGTGGAAGGAGTATATAGAGGGTTTATACAAGGGCGATGTACTTGAGGACAATATTATGGAAAAGGAAGAGGATGTCGATGAAGACGAAATGGGAGATAAGATACTGCGTGAAGAGTTTGACAGAGCACTGAAAGACCTGAGTCGAAACAAGGCCCCGGGAGTAGACAACATTCCATTAGAACTACTGATGGCCTCGGGAGAGCCAGTCATGAAAAAACTCTATCATCTGGTGAGCACGATGTATGAGACAGGCGAAATACCCTCAGACTTCAAGAAGAATATAATAATTCCAACCCCACAGAAAGCAGGTGTTGACAGATGTGAAAATTACCGAACTATCAGTTTTATAAGTCACAGCTGCAAAATACTAACGCGAATTCTTTACAGACGAATGGAAAAACTGGTAAAAGCGGACCTCGGGGAAGATCAGTTTGGATTCCGTAGGAATGTTGGAACACGTGAGGGAATACTAACCTTACGACTTATCTTAGAAGAAAGATTAAGAAAAAGGAAAACGTACGTCTCTAGCATTTGTAGACTTAGAGAAAGCTTTTGACAATGTTAACTGGAATACTCTCTTTCAAATTCTGAAGGTGGCAGGGGTAAAATACAGGGAGCGAAAGGCTATTTACAATTTGTACAGAAACCAGATGGCAGTTATAAGAGTCGAGGGGCATGAAAGGGAGGCAGTGGTTGGGAAAGGAGTGAGACAGGGTTGTAGCCTCTCCCAGATGTTATTCAATCTGTATATTGAGCAAGCAGTAAAGGAAACAAAAGAATAATTCGGAGTAGGTATTAAAATTCATGGAGAAGAAGTAAAAACTTTGAGGTTCGCCGATGACATTGTAATTCTGTCAGAGACAGCAAAGGACTTGGAAGAGCAGTTGAACGGAATGGACAGTGTCTTGAAAGGAGGATATAAGATGAACATCAACAAAAGCAAAACGAGGATAATGGAATGTAGTCTAATTAAGTCGGGTGATGCTGAGGGAATTAGATTAGGAAATGAGACACTTAAAGTAGTAAAGGAGTTGTGCTATTTAGGGAGTAAAATAACTGATGATGGTCGAAGTAGAGAGGATATAAAATGTAGACTGGCAATGGCAAGGAAATCGTTTCTGAAGAAGAGAAATTTGTTAACATCGAGTATAGATTTAAGTGTCAGGAAGTTGTTTCTGAAAGTATTTGTATGGAGTGTAGCCATGTATGGAAGTGAAACATGGACGATAACTAGCTTGGACAAGAAGAGAATAGAAGCTTTCGAAATGTGGTGCTACAGAAGAATGCTGAAGATAAGGTGGGTAGATCGCATAACTAATGAGGAGGTATTGAACAGGATTGGGGAGAAGAGAAGTTTGTGGCACAACTTGACTAGGAGAAGGGATCGGTTGGTAGGACATGTTTTGAGGCATCGAGGGATCACAAATTTAGCATTGGAGGGCAGCGTGGAGGGTAAAAATCGTAGAGGGAGACCAAGAGATGAATACACTAAGCAGATTCAGAAGGATGTAGGTTGCAGTAGGTACTGGGAGATGAAGAAGCTTGCACAGGATAGAGTAGCATGGAGAGCTGCATCAAACCAGTCTCAGGACTGAAGACCACAACAACATCAACAATATCAAAGATAGAATTACTGGTCCGTGGAATGAAGTTGTCATGAATATGTTGGAGTAGCCTCATGTGATATTGCGATGTATTACGAACAGCCCAAGTGGCGCACACGTATTTTTCAGTGACTGGTACACACTTAGGACACACACACACACACACACACACACACACACACGTTAAATGCACCACATTGAAGCTACAACGATTTTTTTTGTGAGTCATCAATCTTCTGATTGGTTTGATGCGGCCCGCCACGAATTCCTCGTCTGCGCCAACATCTTCATCTCGCAGTAGCACTTGCAACCCACGTCCTCAGTTATTTGCTGGATGTATTCCAATCTGTCTTCCTCTACAGTTTTTGCCCTCTACAGCTCCCTTATTACCATGGGAGTCATTCTCTTCTCCTTGTCGGTGTTTTCCACATACTACTCTCCGATTCTGCGCAGAAACTCCTTATTCCCAAACTTATCAGTCCACCTAATTTTCAACATTCGTCTGTAGCACTACACCTCAAGTGCTTCGATTCTCTTCTGTTTCGGTTTTCCCACAGTCCATGTTTCACTGCCATACACTGCTGTGCTGCAAACGTACATTCTCAGAAATTTCTTCTTCAGATTAAGGCCTATTTTTGAAACTAGTAGAACTATCTTGGCCAGGAATGCCCTTTTCGTCAGTGTTAATCTACCTTTCATATCCTCCTTTCTCCGTCCGTCATTGGTTATTTTCCTGCCTAGGTAGTAGAATTCCATAACTTCATCTACTTTGTGGCCATCAATCGTAATGTTAAGTTTCTCACTGCTGTCATTTCTGCTTCTTCTGATTACTTCCGTCTTCCTTCGATTTACTCTCGATCCATATTTTCTACTCATTAGACTGTTCATTCCATTCAGCAGATCATGTAATTCTTTTTCACTTTCACTGACAAGGGGAGGCCGCCAATTGTGAAATTCAGATTCGATTCATACTGCGCATAATAAAAGCTCATGGCCAGAGGTGTAATGTGGCAAAGCACCAAGATGCACTTCTCAGCCGTTGTCGAGAAAATCGACAGTTAAAATAAACCGTTGCGGTGAAATACTCTCGACGATTAATAGTTTTCTACAGCGTCGTGGCGCAGCGGTAAGCGCTCGGGTTCGTAATCCGAAGGTCGCCGGATCGAATCTCGCGCCATGCAATTTTTTTTATTATTAGTTTTTTGTAATTATATATATAAAGTATTAATGAATTGCTTATGCATGTTGGTGAAGGCGGATCGCTCTCCAATTGTACCGCCTCCATTTTTCCGTTTTTTTTTAACAGGGTGTACCAAAGCTCTCCCGTCCGCACTGATTTTCGACGATGTTATAAGTTGCGCTAGGGACCGCATCTACCTTCTTTCGAAGTTAGCACGCAACTACGCTGTTATGCGGCGGCTCGTTTGGGCCCATTCAACATCTGTCATTCAAGTGTGACGAGCGAGTAACGGAGTTTATATTTCATACCTGCCACAGCAAATTTGTGTTCGTGGGGTCTCTATTCTAATTCGAACGTTTGACTTACGCTATACGTATTCGTTTCGCAATATCGTTTCTACGTCTTCCGTTAACTATACGTGGTTAACATTATAAAGACAATTAATAACATTTGTGAAATACAACTTTGTTTGCGGAAAACATAATGATGTCGCCAGTTTTTCCCACGACAAACGACTTTCAACAACTTATTATATGCATAATTGTTGCAACTGATTGCCGGGAATTATATATATATATATATATATATATATATATATATATATATATATATATATTTGAATTATAAAAAACAACTACTAAAAAAAACAGGTTGCATAGCGCGAGATTCGATCCGGCGACTTTCGGATTACGAACCCGAGCGCTTACCGCTGCGCCACGACGCTGTAGAGAATTATTAATCGTAGAGAGTATTTCACCGCAACGACAACGGCTGAGAAGTGCATCTTGGTGCTTTGCCACATTACATCTCTGGCCATGAGCTTTTATTTTGCGCAGTATGAATCGAGTCTGAATTTCACAATTGGCGGCCTCCCCTTGTGAGTATAGCAATGTCACCAGGGAATCGTATCATTGATATCCTTTCACCATGAATTTTAATCCAACTCCTGAGCATTTCTGTTTCTTTCCATCATTGCTTCTTCGATATACAGATTGAACAGTACGAGAGGAAGTCTGCATCCCTGTCTTACACCCTTACAATGAATCTACACACATACCCATATATACACAAAAAAATCACTACGCTATCTTTAGTGGAACGAACAATCTTTCCACTTTCTCTCTTGTGGTCTTTATTATTTTTCTTTCTTCTTTTTTTTCTAAAATTGTCTTTGATGGAGAACTGATTATTATGTCTGAATGTCATTTTCTGACATTTTCTTTACGTTTGGGATAGGCAGGCCTAACAGTATCTTCAATTACAATTGATTTGGCCAAATCACCTACAGGGGTTACGGACCTCTGCTGCACGTTTAGTGTCGATGCTAGGTCTATATGTTTATCATGTGTCACTGCTTTTTGTACACTTGATGTCGTTGGTACCTGTGCATCATGTGACAGTGATGTCGCATCTACAAAATCTTTTCAAATTTAGTTGTATCTATTGGCCAAATTCCACCTGCCCGGAAATAGTTTGCTGTTTTCTCTACGCTGCTGATGCGGTCGAGAGCTTTCGCGAAAGGTTAGACACCTTCGTACTATGCAATTCGTCGGCCAGCATCTGAAGCCTTGTAAAAGTCGCATTCTCTGCTGCATGAAGCCTATGCAGGTATTAAATATGTCAGGTCCAGTGGTTGCATACGATGTAATGTGTTAGGTGGAGGGGATAACAATATTAGTCTGTAATGGCGACAAAGCGGATAGACTAACGTTACTTTCATGGTTGTTTAAAATAAGTAGAACTGATTCTGTAACAGTCCTAGCAAACGAAATGAACTTACGTAGCCAGTGTACGAATAGATTCTCGTTGATCCAAGCCTGATCGCCAACTGCTTCTATCATACCAGCATTGCCTCCACTCAATAAATGAGCGTCCTAAAAAAAACTTCCTGAAGCACTAAATGCGCAAACAGCTGTTTTTCTAGTGCGTCTTTCACAAGAAGTTGCCACGACCATTTGGTTCTGCCCCTTTGGTGCTAAGACACTTGAATTTCTTTGGACATTAGAAATGCCTGTATCGTCAACATTACAACTACGATTAGTATCAAAGTGGTGTTTTGTTTCCAAAGCTTGCAAGTTGTTGAACATTTTCACTTCTGTTTCATTAAAAGCTGTAATTCCATTGACAGAAGTGGACTCAGGTTTCCATAGCCAAATATTAGGATGGTTTTTTTTTAAATTCGAAGAACCAGTTTTTTCTTGCCATTTGGGACGTTTTGTCAAAATTATGCTTCAAATAATTTACTTCAGCAACTACACTCCTGGAAATGGAAAAAAGAACACATTGACACCGGTGTGTCAGACCCACCATACTTGCTCCGGACACTGCGAGAGGGCTGTACAAGCAATGATCACACGCACGGCACAGCGGACACACCAGGAACCGCGGTGTTGGCCGTCGAATGGCGCTAGCTGCGCAGCATTTGTGCACCGCCGCCGTCAGTGTCAGCCAGTTTGCCGTGGCATACGGAGCTCCATCGCAGTCTTTAACACTGGTAGCATGCCGCGGCAGCGTGGACGTGAACCGTATGTGCAGTTGACGGACTTTGAGCGAGGGCGTATAGTGGGCATGCGGGAGGCCGGGTGGACGTACCGCCGAATTGCTCAACACGTGGGGCGTGAGGTCTCCACAGTACATCGATGTTGTCGCCAGTGGTCGGCGGAAGGTGCACGTGCCCGTCGACCTGGGACCTGACCGCAGCGACGCACGGATGCACGCCAAGACCGTAGGATCCTACGCAGTGCCGTAGGGGACCGCACCGCCACTTCCCAGCAAATTAGGGACACTGTTGCTCCTGTGGTATCGGCGAGGACCATTCGCAACCGTCTCCATGAAGCTGGGCTACGGTCCCGCACACCGTTAGGCCGTCTTCCGCTCACGCCCCAACATCGTGCAGCCCGCCTCCAGTGGTGTCGCGACAGGCGTGAATGGAGGGACGAATGGAGACGTGTCGTCTTCAGCGATGAGAGTCGCTTCTGCCTTGGTGCCAATGATGGTCGTATGCGTGTTTGGCGCCGTGCAGGTGAGCGCCACAATCAGGACTGCATACGACCGAGGCACACAGGGCCAACACCCGGCATCATGGTGTGGGGAGCGATCTCCTACACTGGCCGTACACCACTGGTGATCGTCGAGGGGACACTGAATAGTGCACGGTACATCCAAACCGTCATCGAACCCATCGTTCTACCATTCCTAGACCGGCAAGGGAACTTGCTGTTCCAACAGGACAATGCACGTCCGCATGTATCCCGTGCCACCCAACGTGCTCTAGAAGGTGTAAGTCAACTACCCTGGCCAGCAAGATCTCCGGATCTGTCCCCCATTGAGCATGTTTGGGACTGGATGAAGCGTCGTCTCACGCGGTCTGCACGTCCAGCACGAACGCTGGTCCAACTGAGGCGCCAGGTGGAAATGGCATGGCAAGCCGTTCCACAGGACTACATCCAGCATCTCTACGATCGTCTCCATGGGAGAATAGCAGCCCGCATTGCTGCGAAAGGTGGATATACACTGTACTAGTGCCGACATTGTGCATGCTCTGTTGCCTGTGTCTATGTGCCTGTGGTTCTGTCAGTGTGATCATGTGATGTATCTGACCCCAGGAATGTGTCAATTCCCCTTCCTGGGACAATGAATTCACGGTGTTCTTATTTCAATTTCCAGGAGTGTATTTCCCGCAGTATCTATGGTTAACCCATAAAATAGTTTACTGCATTATATGTCCTTGTAAATCCCTTTCTTGTTCTTTGGAAAATATAATGTTACATCCAGTTTTTGGTTGCCGTATAACTTCTTTTTTGATATGGTCGTCCACAGTACTTCTTGGAACAGAGTAAGCGGCAGCTGCTTCTCCTTGTGAACGTGTTTTGTTCTTGGAACCCTTGATGGCTCTGTGTCAGTCGTCTAGATACGACTCTGACAGGTGACACGTACGTAAGCATCCTGACTGATCACCTGCATCCATTCATGTCCACTGTGCATTCTGACGGAGTTGGGCAATTCCAGCAGGACAATGCGACACTACACACGTCCAGAATTGCTACAGCGTGCCTCCAGGAACACTTTTCTGAGTTTAAACACTTCCGTTGGCCACTTAACCCCTAGACATGAAGGTTATTGACCATATCTGCGATACCTTGCAACGTGCTGTTCAGAAGAGATCTCCACCTTCTCGTAATCTTATGTATTTATGGACAGCCCTACAGGATTGATGGTGTAAATTCCCTCCAGAACTACTTCAAACGTTGGTCGAGACCATGCCACGTCGTGTTGTGGCACTTCTGCGTGGTCGCGGATCCCTGCACAATATTAGGCAGGTGTACCAGTTTCTTTGGCTGTTCGGTGTATGAGGTGCATTCAAGTTCTAAGGCCTCCGATTTTTTTTCTCCAGACTGGAAAGTGATAGAAACATGCGCATTTTTTTAAAATGAGACCGCGTTCATTGTCAATACGTCCCAGAGATGGCAGCACCGTACGGCAGATGGAATTTTACCGCCAGCGGCGAGAATGAGAACTGTTTTAAATACTTAAAATGGCGACGTTTTCCTTACTTGAACAGTGAGCAATCATTCGTTTTCTGAATTTGCGTGGTGTGAAACCAATTGAAATTCATCGACAGTTGAAGGAGACATGTGGTGATGGAGTTATGGATGTGTCGAAAGTGCGTTCGTGGGTGCGACAGTTTAATGAAGGCAGAACATCGTGTGACAACAAACCGAAACAACCTCGGGCTCGCACAAGCCGGTCTGACGACACGATCGAGAAAGTGGAGAGAATTGTTTTGGGGATTGCCGAATGATTGTTGAACAGATCGCGTCCAGAGTTGGCATTTCTGTGGGTTCTGTGCACACAATCATGCATGACGACCTGAAAATGCGAAAAGTGTCATCCAGGTGGGTGCCACGAATGCTGACGGACGGCCACACGGCTGCCCGTGTGGCTCGTTGCCAAGCAATGTTGACGCGCAACGACAGCACGAATGGGACTTTCTTTCCGTCCGTTGTGACAATGGATGAGACGTGGATGCCATTTTTCAATCCAGAAACAAAGCGCCAGTCAGCTCAATGGAAGCACACAGATTCACCGCCACCAAAAAAATTTCGGGTAACCGCCAGTGCTGAAAAAATGATGGTGTCCACGTTGTGGGACAGCGAGGGCGTAATCCTTACCCATTGCGTTCCAAAGGGCACTACGGTAACAGGTGCATCCTACGAAAATGATTTGAAGAACAAATTCCTTCCTGCACTGCAACAAAAACGTTCGGGAACGGCTGTGCGTGTGCTGTTTCACCGAGACAACGCACCCGCACATCGAGCAAACGTTACGCAACAACTTTGAAGTGATTCCTCATGCTCCCTACTCACCTCCCTACTCACCTGGCTCCCAGTGACTTTTGGCTTTTTACAACTATGAAAGACACTCTCCGTGGCCGCACATTCACCAGCCGTGCTGCTATTGCCTCAGCGATTTTCCAGTGGTCAAAACAGACTCCTAAAGAAGCCGTCGCCGCTGCCATGGAATCATGGCGTCAGCGTTGTGAAAAATGTGTACGTCTGCAGGGCGATTATGTCGAGAAGTAACGCCAATTTCATCGATTTCGGGTGAGTAGTTAATTAGAAAAAAAAATCGGAGGCCTTAGAACTTGAATGCACCTGGCATTTCTTACGTAGTTTAGTTTTTAATTTTTATTCACCCTGTTAATTCTGGACGTTAATCTAAGCATTTTATCAGCAGCTTTCAGAACACCAGTTATGTATAGTAACTATCGAGGTTTGTTAAGACAAGATTTAGCAACTAAAAACTATCGTAGTTCCCAGCCTGCACTCGAAATATGCCCAGATCTGCGTGCACTAGACTTACGGGCCTTATATGTTTCCATATCCAATGTGACGTTTGCAACCAGAATATACACTACACCGCTGGCATGTTTATGGTGTAAGAGCTTTACTGTAGGCCTGATCCAGTTTGGTTTCACTGGACTGGGTCACAGGCCGTAATAAGGTAATATGTCACTTCCTTCTTATTACCAGCATAGGTAAGGACAAGGCGGGTTGCATATTAAAAAAAAAAATACCTTCGGTCAGCTTCTGTTTCATTCTATTTTATAGGACACTGTGCAGTGTTTTTAAAGCTTTGAAAACGGGCATTTACCTGTTGGGATATTTTAGGCGGAGTATCCCATGCACGTTGTTGTTGTGGTCTTCAGTCCTGAGACTGGTTTGATGCAGCTCTCCATGCTACTCTATCCCGTGCAAGCTTCTTCATCTCCCAGTACCTACTGCAACCTACATCCTTCTGAATCTGCTTAGTGTATTCATCTCTTGGTCTCCCTCTACGATTTTTACCCTCCACGCTGCCCTCAAATGCTAAATTGGTGATCCCTTGATGCCTCAGAACATGTCCTGCCAACCGATCCCTTCTTCTGGTCAAGTTGCGCCACAAACTTCTCTTCTCCCCAATCCTATTCAATACTTCCTCATTAGTTATGTGATCTACCCATCTAATCTTCAGCATTCTTCTGTAGCACCACATTTCGAAAGCTTCTATTCTCTTCTTGTCCCAACTATTTATCGTCCATGTTTCACTTCCATACATGGATACATTCCATACAAATACTTTCAGAAACGACTTCCTGACACTTAAATCTATACTCAATGTTAACAAATTTCTCTTCTTCAGAAACGCTTTCCTTGCCATTGCCAATCTACATTTTATATCTTCTCTACTTCGACCATCATCAGTTATTTTGCTGCCCAAATAACAAAACTTCTTTACTACTATGTGTCTAATTTCCTAATCTAATTCCCTCAGCATCACCTGACTTAATTCGACTACATTCCATTATCCTCGTTTTGCTTTTGTTGATGTTCATCTTACATACTCCTTTCAAGACACTGTCCATTCCGTTCAACTGCTCTTCGAAGTCCTTTGCTGTCTCTGACAGAATTACAATGTCATCGGAGAACCTCAAAGTTTTTATTTCTTCTCCATGGATTTTAATACCTACTCCGAATTATTCTTTTGTTTCCTTTACTGCTTGCTCAATATACAGATTGAATAACATCTAGGGTACGCTACAACCCTGTCTCACTCTCTTCCCAACCACTGCTCCCCTTTCATGTCCCTCAACTCCCATGTACGTATCGCTATCAAATATCAGTGAGTTGTTTAATATTTTTGTGGTAATCCAGTCTCGCTCAGCAGGGTCCCGCCATTATTATGGAGTTTCGTATTTCTTTCGTTGGCGAATCCGAAGATTTCAAAAATGTTCAAATGTGTGTGAAATCTTATGAGACGTAACTTCTAAGGTCATCAGTCCGTAAGCTTACACACTACTTAACCTAAAGTAACCTAAGGACAAGCACACACACACACACACACACACACACACACACACACACACACACACCAATGCCCGAGGGAGGACTCGAACCTCCGCTGTGACCAGCCGCACAGTCCAGGACTGTAGCGCCTAAGACCGCTCGGCCAATCCCGCGCGGCCGAAGATTTCTAAATAAAGGTGAAACGCTTCACTGCAACCAAGACTGCCTGTCTCTTCAAGAACAGCAACGTTCCTCACAGTGCAACAGCACAGTCGCTAAGTGTTCCACAGAAGAGTGTCAAAAAAGTGAATCAACTGAATACCGAAGTGTCACCCTAGGAGTGTTCTAAAGTTTTCCAGATCGAAAGCGCTGCTAGAGACACGGTATCTAACACGTAGGCAGATTGCCTCAGAGGACACGTTTCTGCCGTGGTTTCAAAGCCTCGGGTGATACAATAAAATGTCTCCGCTGTTCTTTGTTACATTGAGCGGGTCAATAGTTTACTCCACGCCTATTCCCAGTATTGAGACCACGTCTGTGAATCCGTAGCGAGCGTAATCTGGAGCGCTGGGTGCTCGCTGGCGTCAACAGGGGTTGCCCTGAATGAGCTCGTTAACTCCGGCAATGCTAGTGTCGGAGTTGACACGGAGCCACTTGTAATTTGCAACACTTCTCTCTGACTGTCGGCATCTTTTTCCATCCCTCTATGTCAAACTCTCTCTCTCTCTCTCTCTCTCTCTCTCTCTCTCTCTCTCTCTCTCACACACACACACACACACACACACACTTACACACACACGTAATTGTGATTTTCTCCCATTCATATTTAAATCTACCTTTTACGTCATTTTAACCTTAGCCATTGTATACCTGTGACACTAAAAACTAAACTCCGCCCGAGCAGGCCATGAAGGCCCAACGGTACCGGCCGGACGCCGTGTCAACCTCAACCGACTAGCGTCACTGTATGCGGATATGTAGAGGCACGTAGTCAGCACACCGCTCTCGCGGCCGTACGTCAGTTTACGAGACCGGAGCCGCTACTTCTCAGTCAGTAGCTCCTCAGTTTGCCTCACAAGGGCTGACTGCAACCCACTTGGCAACAGCTCTCGGCAGACCGGACGGTCACCCATCCAAGTGATAGCCAAGCCCAACAGTGCTTAACTTCGGTGATCTGACGGGGACCAGTTGTACCACTGAGCAAGGCCGTTGGTTACAGCTTTTACACTACGTGACGAAAATCATTGGGGGCACCTAGATAGTGCAAAATTGACCACCAGAATAGGACCAGTAACAGCAAAATGGGTTGGTTGAGAGAACTCAGTGGACGTCGCATCACTAAGAAAACCATTGGGGAAATTTCAATCCTTCTAAAGCTTCCTAAGTCGACTGTCGGTGGTGCTACTGTAAGTTGGAAACGTGAAGAAAGAACCAAAGCTAAACTGACACCAGGCAGGTCTCATGTAGTGCGGACGGGGAACGTCCAGCATAGCGGAGGGTGGTTGTAAAAAGATTGCAGGAAACCAGGAGAAGGAATCACTCGTGAGTCGTAAAGTGCTACCAGCAGTGCAAGCTGCCATCATAGCTGTGCGTAGGGAGTTGAAGAGAATGGGGGACAATGGGTGAGCATCTCCCTCATAGGGCACACACTTCTGTGGATTGACGATCTAGAGGATGCAGACTGGCAATGTGAAGAAAAGTATTTCCGAAAAAGGGGAACTTCTCAACATCAAATGGAAGTTCAAGTTTTAGCAAGGACTCTCTGAACACCCAGCAGGGTAGCGGAGAGCGGTAATGCGCTGCTTCCTGGACTCGCGTAGGTGCGTCAGCCCCGGATCAAATCCGCCCGGCCGGTATGCCGGCTAGCCTGTATGTGGTTTTTCGGCGGTCTTCCACATCCCGCTAGGTGAATACCAGGCTGGTCCCCACGTTCCGCCTTAGTTACACGACTCAGACATCTGAAAAACGTTCACACTATTTCATGGCTTACACTGGACGCAGACAGCTGGGGTACACTTTTTCTGTCCAGGGGTGGCGAAAGGAAGGGCATGTAGCCACCCTCTGCAACTAACACCGCAAAATCCATAATAACAAGGTCGACCCCGCGTTGGAGTGGGACAAAGGCCCAAAGAAAATGATGATGGACTCTCTGAAGGCTATTCTCTTCAGTGTACTCTTGTATGGAATAGAAGTGCGGACGGTGAACAGTTCAGACTAGAACAGACCAGAAGCCGGCCGGAGTGGCCGGGCGGTTCTAGGCTCTTCAGTCTGGAACTGCGCGACCGCTATGGTCGCAGGTTCGAATCCTGCCTCGGGCATGGATGTGTCTGATGTCCTTAGGTTTAAGTAGTTCTAAGTTCTAGGGGACTGATGACCTCAGATG
Source organism: Schistocerca serialis cubense (assembly GCF_023864345.2). Taxonomy (NCBI): domain Eukaryota; kingdom Metazoa; phylum Arthropoda; class Insecta; order Orthoptera; family Acrididae; genus Schistocerca; species Schistocerca serialis. The sequence continues at coordinate 146,103,753 of NC_064648.1, forward strand.
TCAAGTCCCATAGTGCTCTGAGCCATTTGAGCCATTTTTAGAAGAGACCAGAAGGTGCTTTGCAAGAATGTAGACTATTTGGTGGGTGGACCGAAACGGCTATTGAATCGAATTGGGCAGCAAAGTAGCTCATACCACCACACGACTAAATGAGAAGGATTGGTTGGTAACAGACATGCCGAGGCATCAATGCATCTTTAGTTTGATAATGGAGGGAAGTGTGGCAACTAAAAATTGTACAGATTTAGCAAGGCTTGACCAATGTAAAAAGGTTCAGATGGGTGTACTGTGGAGTAGTTACGCAGAGATTAAGAGGCTTGCACAATGTACAGTAGCGTGGAGAGCTACATGAAAACCAGTCTTTGGACAGAACACCACAAAAACCACAACATTATTTGTTGTGTGATCGAAGATCTTTACTAGCGATGAATTATTCGTTTTTGGGTATCAGTTTCTCGGATGCCGTGAATTCAGCCACTTTTATTTTCCTACTACAATTGCATACACACTCCGCAAGCCACTCGCAAATAGAGCGAGGGGAAAGCGACTGTCTATATACCTCTGTATGAGCCCTAATTTCTCGCATGTTCGTGGTCCTTACAGGAAATGCAGCCTTTGTTGGCGGCCGTAAAATCGTTCTGCAGTCAGCTTCAAACGCCAGTTCTCTAAATTTTCTCAGTACGGTTTCTCGATAAGAACGTCGCCTTCCCTACTTCCCACGTGAGTTCCCAAAGCATGTTCATAACACTTGCGTGTTGTTCGAACCTCTTGTCGTTGTGGTCTTCAGTCTACAGACTGGTTTGATGCAGCTCTCAATGTTACTATCCTGCGAGACTTCATCTCCACGTACCTACTGTAATCTACAGCCTTCCGAATCTGCTTATTCATCTCTTGATCTCCCTCTACGATTTTTACCCTCCACGCTGCCCTCCAGTACTAAATTGGTGATCCTTTGATGCCTCAGAAGATGTCCTACCAACCGATCCCTTCTTCTAGTCAGGTTGTTCCACAAATTTCTCTTCCCCCCCCCCCCCAACTCTGTTCAGTAGATCCTGATTAGTTACGTGATCTATCCATCTAATCTTTAGCATTCTTCTGTAGCACCACATTTCGAAAGCTTATATTCTCTTCTTGTCTAAACTATTTATCGTCCACGTTTCACTTCCATACATGGCTACATTCCATACAAATACTTTCACAAACGACTTCCTGACACTTAAATCTATACTCGATGTTAACAAATTTCTCTTCTTGAGAAACGCTTTCCTCGCCATTGCAAGTCTACATTTTATATCCTCTCTACTTCGACCAAAATCAGTTATTTCGCTCCGCAAATAGCAAAAGTGATCTACTACTTTAAGCGTCTCATTTCCTAACCTAATTCCCTCAGCATCACCCGATTTAATTCGACTACATTCCATTACCCACATTTCGCTTTCGTTGATGTTCATGTTATATCCTCCTTTCAAGACACTCTCCATTACGTTCAGCTGCTCTTTCAAGTCCTTTGCTGACAGAATTATGTCATCGGCCAACCTCAAAGTTACTTCTTCTGCACGGATTTTAATTCCTACTCCAAATTTTTCTTTTGTTTCCGTTACTTCCTGCTCAATCTGTAGATTGAATAACATCGGGGATAGGCTACAATCCTGACTCACTCCCTTCCCAACCTCTGCTTCCCTTTCGTGCCACTAAACTCTGATAACTGCCGGCTGGTTTCTGTACAGATTGTAAATAGCCTTTCGCTCCATGTATTTGACCCCTGCCACCTTCCGAATTTGAAAGAGAGTAAGTCTACAAATGCTAAGGTTCGCCTTTCCTTAATCCATCTTGTAAGATGAGTCGTAGGGTCAGTATTGCCTCACGTGTTCCGACACTTCTACAGAATCCAAACTGATCTTCCCCGAGGTCGGCTTCCTAAGAAATCTAGCAACCCACCCCTGAATTGCTTCGACGTCTTCCTTCATACAGATCTGGTACGGATCACAGACACTCAATCAGTACTCAAGAATAGGTCGCACTAGCGTCTTATATGCGATCTCCGCTCCCAAATTTCTCCCAATAAATGTATGTCGACCATTTGCCTTCCCTACAAAAACCACCACATGCTCGTTCCATTTCCTATGGCTTTGCAACGTTGCGCATATACTGTGTCGACACTACTAATGCTGTTTCTCGTACTCACCCGCATTAACTTACATTTTTCCCCATTTAGGACTAGCTGCCATTCATCAAACAACGTAATATTTGTCGTCTTGTATCCTCCTTCAGTCACTCAAATTCGACATCTTTCAGTACACCACAGAATCATCAGCAAAAAATCGCGCATTGCTGCCCACCCTGTCTGCCAAAACATTCGTGTATATAGAGAACAAACAGCGGTACTACCACACTTCCCTGGGGCAATCCTGACGATACTCTTGTCTCTGATGAACACCCGCTGTCGAGGATAACATACTGGGTTCTGTTATTTAACAAGTCTTCGAGCCACTCACGTGTCTACATCTACATGGATACTCTGCAAATCACATGTAAGTGCCTGGCAGAGGATTCATCGAACCATCTTCAGAATTCTGTTCTGTTCCAATCAGGTATAGCGCACGGAAAGAATGAACGCCTATATCTTTCCGTACGAGCTCTGATTTCCCTTATTTTATCGTGGTGATCGTTCCTCCCTATGCAGGCCGGCGCCAACAAAATATTTTCGCACACGGAGGAGAAAGTTGGTGACTGGCATATCGTGGAAAGATTCCGCCGCAACGAAAAACGCCTTTGTTCTAATGATGTCCAGCCCAAGTCCTGTATCATTTCTGTGACACTCTCTCCCATATTTCGCGATAATACAAACCGGGCTGCCTTTCTTTGAATTTTTTCGATTTACCCCGTCAGTCCTATCTGGTGAGGATCCAACACCGCACAGCAGTATTCTAAAAGAGGACGGACAAGCGTACTGTAGGCAGTCTCCTTAGTAGATCTGTTACATTTTCTAAGTGTCCTGCCAATAAAATGCAGTCTTTGGTTAGCCTTCCCCGCAACATTTTCTATGTGTTCCTCCCAATTTAAGATTTTGGTAATTGTAATTCGGAGGTATTTAGTTGAATGTACGGCCTTTAGATTTGATTGATTTGCCGTGGAATTGAAGTTTAACAGATTCCTTTTAGCGCTCGTGTGGATGACCTCACTCTTTTCGTTATTTAATGTGAATTGCCAGCTTTCGTACCATACAGATATCTTTTATGAATCGTTTTGCAGTTTGTTTTGATCTTCTGATGACTTTATTAGTCGATAAACGACGGCGTCATCTGCAAACAACCGAAGACGGCTGCTCAGATTGTCTCCCAAATAGTTTATATAGATACGGAACAGCAAAGGGCCTAGAACACTACCTTAGGGAACGCCAGAAATCACTTCTTTTTTACTCGATGACTTTCCGTCAATTACTACGTACTGTGACCTCTCTGACAGCAAATCGCAAATCCAGTCACATACTGAGTCCATATTTCATAATCATGCAATTGCACTACAAGCCGCTTGTGTGGTACAGTGTCAAAAGCCTTCCGGAAATCCAGAAATACGGGATTAATCTGAAATACCTTGTCAATAGCACTCGGCACTTCATGCGAATAAAGAGCTAGTTGTTTCACAGGAACGATGTTTTCTAAACCTATGTTGACTGTGTGTCAATAGACCGTTTTCTTCGAGGTAATTCATTATGTTCGAACACAATATATGTTCAAACATCTTGCTGCATATCGACGTTAACGATATGGGCCTGTAATTTAGTGGATTACTCCTACTACCTTTCTTTCCAGTCTTTGGATACGGATCTTTCGTCGAGCGAACGGTTGTATATGATTGTGAAGTATGGAGCTAATGCATCAGCTTACTCTGAAAGGAACCTAATTGGTACTCAGTCTGTACCAGAAGACATGCTTTCATTAAGTGATATAAGTTGCTTCACTACTCCGAGGATATTTGCTTCTGTTACTCATGTTGGTAGCTGTTCTCGATTCGATTTCTGGAATATTTACTTCTTTTGTTAAGGCATTTCGGAAGGCTGTGTTTAGTAACTCTGCTTTGGCAGCACTGTCTTAGTCTCTCCATTGCGATCGTGCAGAGAAGGCACTGTTTGTTTCTTGCCGCTAACATACTTCACCTACGACGAGAATCTCTTTGGATTTTCAGCCATGTTTCGAGACAAACTCTCGTTAGGGAAACAATTATAAGCATCTCGCATTGAAGTCCGCGCTAAATTAGGAGCTTCTGTAAAAGATCGCCAATGTCTCTGAACTTATTCCATATGCTCCTACCTTCGTTAACACCCTGCAGTGGGGCACAGAGTCTAATGCTTACGAAAATGTATACATGTGGAATCTAACAAGGAAACCTCCCCATCGCACCCCCCTCAGATTTAGTTATAATTTGGCAGAGTGGATAGGCCTTGAAAAACTGAAGACAGATCAGTCGAGAAAACAGGAAGAAGTTGTGTGGAACTATGAAAAAAAATAAGCAAAATATACGAACTGAGTAGTCCATGGGCAACATAGGCAACACCAAGAATGGTGTGGGTACAGGAGCGCCGTGGTCCCGTGGTTAGCGTGAGCAGCTGCGGAGGGAGAGGTCTTTGGTTCAAGTCTACCCTCGAGCGTAAAGTTTACTTACTTTATTTTCGCAAAGTTATGATCTGTCCGTTCGTTCATTGACGTCTCTGTTCACTGTAATAAGTTTAGTGTCTGTGTTTCGCGACCGCACCGCAAAACAGTACGATTAGTAGACGAAAGGACGTGCCTCTCCAATGGGAACCGAAAACATTAGATCCAGGAAAACACGTCTGATATATTCTATACGACACTGGTGACGGCATGTGCGTCACATGACAGGAATATGTTGTCGACCCACCTAATTTGCACACTTGGCGAATGGGTAAAAAGATTCTTCTACCTTGCCCGATTTAGGTTTTCTAGTGGATGTGACAATCACTCAAAAGAGTGATGAAAACATAAGAGTGTGTCACATAAACTGCAACAAACGAATGCAACAGTTTCACAGTCGCACAGTTTTCTCTGTGCTCTGTCAAAACATATGTTTTTAACGTTTTCAAATTTTTCCGTGTGTAGACCGTCAAATCCTGCATATGTCCAAGCAAATCTGAACATGTCTTGGAATTATGGAGAGCGAAATTGATTATGTGTGAGTGCCTGAACTCTGATTATTGCCTGAAAATAAAAATTTTAAATTTTTACTGGAGGGAAGACTTGAACCAAGGACCTCCTGCTCCACAGCTGTTCACGCTACCCACGGTACCACGGCGCTCCTCTGCCCACATTATCCTTGATATTGCCTATGTTGCCCATGAACTACTCAGTTTGTATATTTTGTTTATTTTTTCATAGTTCCACACAACTTCTTCCTGTTTTCTCGATTGACCTGTGTTCAGTTTTTCAAGGCCTATCCACTGTGCCAAATTATAACTATATCTGAGGGGGGTGCGATGGGGAGGTTCCCTTGTAAGTTTTTCCCTTCATCCATAGTTCTCAGTATATCATGAGAGAAAACGACAAGCTGAGTTTCGCACCAGCCGTGCTTTCTAAACCCGTACTGACTCGTGGACATAAGCTTCTCAGTCTCAAGAAAGTTTATTACATTCGAACTGAGAATATGTTCAAGGTTTCTGCAACAAACAGAAGTCAGAGACAGTGTTCTGCAATGTTTATTGCGTCGCCTTGTGTGTATGTTTTATTTAATCTAACTTTGGGAGACTTCGCTTAAGCGATGTGTGGTCGAACGTAACGCTTTGTCCCAGCTCTTTGAAGGCACCGCTCATTGAACGGGTGAACGAGTGGCGCAGAGACGCTGGTGGAATCGACATCAAAGTGGTGCGGTCCCTGTAGAAGGGAGTGCGCCATCTAAAGGGAAATTGGAGGAGGCTGAGGGTGGGCCGATGTAGTGGATAACCTGGGAACGAGAGACAGAGAGAGAGAGAGAGAGAGAGAGAGAGAGAGAGAGAGAATCGTATTGGCAGGTGAGTGGTACCTACGCACACGGGGGTACGCGGTCTGAAAATCGCCGAGGTAAGCCTCAAAGGGCTATCGTGGGCGTTAATTACTTTCTGGCTCGCTATTAAGCCGTGGAAGGGACCCCTGCCTAACACACGGCCTGATTAGATCTCGTGTGTCTGTGTGTGTGTGTGTGTGTGTGTGTGTGCGTGCGTGCGTGTGTGTGTGTGTGTGTGTGTCAGAGAGGCCGAAATTTCGCTCCCCATCACCGCCACGCCTGCCCAGCTACTGTACAATATGCTGTTGCAGACAGTAGTGAAATATTCCACCCTGTTCCTCTGTTTGGCCTGTCATGTCCATTACAACTGCTGGCTGAGTTAAATCTTCGTGCGCATCTGCCGCGTTCTGCTTCATACGTTCTCCACAACTGGATCTTCACCGTTGGCCATTAAATTTGCAACGCAGTACTGAGGTGGCTTGCACGAAATGTCAGATTGTGTGCGACGTGCTTGGGCGTGCAAATGATTTGTCATTTCAGCACAACTGCATAAACACACTCTGTGACGAAAAGTATGGCCGGCCGCTGTGGCCGAGCGGTTGTAGGCACTTCAGTGCGGTACCGCGTGACTGCTACGGTCGCAGGTTCGAACCCTGCCTCGGGCATGGTTGTGTGTGATGTCCTTAGGTTGGTTACGTTTAAGTAGTTCTAAGTTCTAGGGGACTGATGACCACAGATGTTAAGTCCCATAGTGCTCAGAGCCATTTGAACCATTTGAAAGCAGAATGGGGCGCTCCGCGGAACTCAGGGACTTCGAACGTGCTCAGGTGATTGGGTGTCACTTGCGTCATACGTCTGTACGCGAGATTTCCACACTCCTAAACATCCTTAGGTCCACTGTTTCCGATGCGATAGTAAAGTGCAAACGTGAAGGGACACGTACAGTACAAAAGCGTACATGGCGACCTCGTCCGTTGACTGACAGACCGCCGACAGTTAAAGAGGGTGGTAATGTGTAATAGGCAGACATCTATCCAGACCGTCACACAGGAATTCCAACTGCATCAGGATCCACTGCAAGTGCTATGACAGTTAGGCGGGAGCTGAAAAAACTTGGATTTAATGGTCGAGCGGCTGCCCATAAGCCATACACCACGCCAGTAAATGCCAAATGACGCCTCGCTTGGTGTAGCGTAAACATTGGACGATTGAATAGAGGAAAAACGTTGTGTGGAGTGTCGAATCACCGTACACAGTGTGGCGATCCTATGGCAGGGAGTGTGTATAGCGAATGCCCGGTGAACGTCATCTGCCAGCGTGTGTAGTGCCAACAGTAAAATTCGGAGGCGGTTGTGTTCTGGTGTGGTCGTAGTTTTCATGGAGGGAGCTTGCAGCCCTTGTTGTTTTGCGTGGCACTATCACAGCACAGGCCTACATTGATGTTTGAAGCACCTTCTTGCTTCCCACTGTTGAAGAGCAATTCGGGGATGGCGACTGCGTCTTTCAACACGATCGAGCACCTGTTGATAATGCTCGGCCTGTGGCGGAGTAGTTACGCGACAGTAACATCCCTGTAATGGACTGGCCTGTACACAGTCCTGACCTGAATCCTATAGAACACCTTTGTGATGCCGGCCGCGGTGGTCTCGCGGTTCTAGGCGCTCAGTCCGGAGCCGCGCGACTGCTACTGTCGCAGGTTCGAATCCTGCCTCGGGCATGGATGTGTGTGATGTCCTTAGGTTAGTTAGGTTTAAGTAGTTCTAAGTTCTAGGGGACTGATGACCTCAGATGTTAAGTCCCATAGTGCTCAGAGCCATTTGACCCATTTTTTGAACCTTTGGGATGTTTTGGGGCGTCGACTTTGTGCCAGGCCTCACCGACCGACATAGATATCTCTCCTTAAAGCAGCACTTCGTGAAGAATAGAATGGGGTGCCATTCCCCAAGATACTTTCCAGCACCTGATTGAACGTATGCTAACACCATATTGAATTCCAGCATTACTAATGGAAGGTGCCACGAACTTGTAAGTAATTTTCAGCCAGGTGTCCGGATACTTTTGATCATATCGTGTACGTTGTAGCAGTGTGGTCTGTATCTCTAAACATACATTGAAAAGCCAAAGAAGCTAGTACACATGCCTAATATCAGTGTATGTACATGTCTTAAGACAGAATAACTCACAGCGTACGATTTAGCCAGAGTATATCCACCCAGTGTTTGAGAATGGGAACACTTAGACTTCGAATGGACTTAAGCATAATACCAAACATTTTCTAATCTTCTTGTCGCTGATACCACAAACACGATTAAACGAAAAACAAATGGTTCAAATGGCTCTGAGCACTATGGGACTTAACATCAGAGGTTATCAGTCCCCTAGAACTTAGAACTACTTAAACCTAACTAACCTAAGAACATCACACACATCCATGCCCGAGGCAGGATTCGGACCTGCGACCGTAGCGGTAACGCGGTTCCGGACTGTAGCTCCTAGAACCGCGCGGCCACTCCGGCCGGCAAACGAAAAACAAAAAAAATTGTTTCGCTTAATGTGTTATCGTTGTTGATGCGGTCAAACTGTCGCATCATCCATGTCGATCTAATTTATTTCCTTTTAACTACTAACTGTATTCGCAACGTATTTGGCAGGCGCTGATCACACACATCAATGAATGAACCTGCAGACGTATATCAGTGTACGCCAGACGTCGTTTAAGAGAGAAGACGTCATAAGTACTGACGTTCGCGAAAAACGTGATTTTGTTAAGAGGAACCTGTTTTATACACGGCAGTTCGATTCTTGAAGAATAGCTGGTGTGGGAGTTAATGGCTCTGCACAGGTAGGAAACATCTGAAGAGAATTATTTACAAATAAATGGTGCAGCGACACTAAATACCATAAGAGGGGCATGAATTAAATTTAACTTTTTGATGTGTCCCCAGTAAGTTGTATGTACGCAGACTCTGATTCAAGTGCACTTCATTCAAACCTTCAGCAGAAACTCAACTAATCGAGTATCTCCTATTTTGGTGATTCTTCTTGAGAGAAGCGCAGTATTGAAAGGCATCGGTGTTTGCGTCCGGCATGTAACGATAATGGTGAATCTTTGACCATTAGGCCATTTACGTACGATTCGTGGCGAATCCTCCTTCATTTCAACGGCTGCAACAACTCCGCTTTCATCATTCACGTTCACTCGTAGTTCAATAATGAGATTTTTTTGGCTTGCTTAATTCAAATAATTAGTTTCCCAGTTCCCCAGTTTCTCTCAGGCTACTGTCAACTGCCTTCAGATTCTACTGTAGATTAAGTATGGGAATACTATGGTGTTCGGATTTGTGCTATCTCATTGTGCCACAAATTGCCCAATGGGTACTTCAAAGAAAATACTAAAACACAAAACAAGTATCAGAACATACGAGAATAGTATCGGTACAGTGCGGAAGCGTTGTAACATATGTATCTGAAACGCCCTCGAGTAGAGTTGCTGTTTGGCGTGGTCTCGGTTCTTATTTGGTCTAGGAACGGGGCATAAAAAGTAATCCCGGACCAACGGCCGTTTGTATAGCCATTCGGACATCCGTTTTACTGTAGCTATGTTACAGTACATTAAGTGAGGTTTGAACGACGAACCGGAGCTGGTGCCAGGCAAATTGTCCGAATCCATTAATTCGTTGTGCAAAAGATTACAATTGCACTGAAATTAATACACAGGTGATGACACCATTTGTTTGTGCACCGTTCGGATTCTACGTGACGTTTTCCTGGGAGGTTTTTAAGGTGCGCCCCTTCCATGCTTTAAACTTGTGCGAATCGGGGCAACCTTTGCAATAAGATAGTTTAGTGGTTCCCAAACTTTCTGAGATCAAAATCGCTGAGTACAATCAGACATCAGGTCGACCGCCCCTCCCCCCCCCCCCCCCCTGCCGCGTGGTACCAACCCCCAACCCGCTGTCCCCTTCCCCACATTAGCACCAACTTTAGCACCCAACTAAATTACAGAATAAAATACTTTCCTTGGAACACTTTAAAAATAAAAGTGATGAAAGATGTGTGATATTTAGCTTGTGTGTGTGTAACGGGGGAGGGGAGGGCAGGGTGTTAAAATGAATGACGTAGGACTTCGTGGTGCATCGCGAGTGCTGTCCACAACTCCTTCTCAGATAAGAAAGCTGAGTATCCACAGTGGAGGTAGACACTTGTTACAAACCATACTTCCCCTGCATTACTCCTCTCCATTGCGGCACTTGCTTTTCGTGCGCGCTGCTACCCTATTTGAAGTCAACTAAGTTAAAATGTATGAACTACACTTACTGTTCGTAAATCACATTGGTACACTACTTACTGCTGAACAGGCATAAACTGCAAAACTTCAGACTGTTAATGCTTTGTGTCTAACCTTTGCCATTAATACGAATAACAGTAATAATAATAATAATAATAATAATAATAAATACTTACGCTATACTAATATTGACCTACTCATTTGGAGTAGTGAAATGGAGTAACACAGACCTAGAAGCACTCCATACACTTACATGATCACAATGCCACAAATATAGAATACATCACATACATTCAGCAACAGAAAGATTCACATTATGCAGAAAGGAAGGAGGAAGGGGATTTATCGACATAAAAAAACCTACATTATGGACAGGTAGACAATTTAAGAAAATTCTTTCTAGAACGAGCAGAAACTAGCAAAATACACAAAGCAATCACTCATATAAATACATCGGCTACACCACTGCAATTTCATAACCACTTCTACAACCCTCTAGATCACATAACGTCAACAGATACGAAGAAAGTAAATTGGATCAAGAAAAAACTACATGGCAAGCACCCGTATCATCTAACACAGCCACACATCGAACAAGATGCATCCAACACATGGCTAAGAAAAGGCAATATATACAGTGAGACGGAAGGATTCATGATCGCAATACAGGATCAAACAATAAACACCAGATATTACAGCAAGCATATTATTAAAGATCCCAATACCACAACAGATAAATGCAGACTTTGCAAACAACAAATAGAAACAGTAGATCACATCACAAGCGAATGTACAATACTAGCAAATACAGAATACCCCAGAAGACATGACAATGTAGCAAAAATAATACACCAACAGCTTGCCTTACGACATAAACTTATAAAACAACACGTTCCCACATACAAGTATGCACCACAAAATGTACTGGAGAATGATGAATACAAATTATACTGGAACAGAACCATAATAACAGATAAAACAACACCACATAACAAACCTGACATCAAATTGACCAATAAAAAGAAGAATTCAACACAACTAATCGAAATATCCATACCCAATAAAACAAATATACAGAAGAAAACAGGAGAAAAAATTGTAAAATACATCCAACTGGCTGAGGAAGTCAAAGACATGTGGCATCAGGATAAAGTTGACATTACACCAATTGTACTATCAACTACAGGGGTCATACCTTACAATGTCCACCAGTACATCAATGCAATACAGCTACATCCAAACTTACACTCCTGGAAATTGAAATAAGAACACCGTGAATTCATTGTCCCAGGAAGGGGAAACTTTATTGACACATTCCTGGGGTCAGATACATCACATGATCACACTGACAGAACCACAGGCACATAGACACAGGCAACAGAGCATGCACAATGTCGGCACTAGTACAGTGTATATCCACCTTTCGCAGCAATGCAGGCTGCTATTCTCCCATGGAGACGATCGTAGAGATGCTGGATGTAGTCCTGTGGAACGGCTTGCCATGCCATTTCCACCTGGCGCCTCAGTTGGACCAGCGTTCGTGCTGGACGTGCAGACCGCGTGAGACGACGCTTCATCCAGTCCCAAACATGCTCAATGGGGGACAGATCCGGAGATCTTGCTGGCCAGGGTAGTTGACTTACACCTCTAGAGCACGTTGGGTGGCACGGGATACATGCGGACGTGCGTTGTCCTGTTGGAACAGCAAGTTCCCTTGCCAGTCTAGGAATGGTAGAACGATGGGTTCGATGACGGTTTGGATGTACCGTGCACTATTCAGTGTCCCCTCGACGATCACCAGTGGTGTACGGCCAGTGTAGGAGATCGCTCCCCACACCATGATGCCGGGTGTTGGCCCTGTGTGCCTCGGTCGTATGCAGTCCTGATTGTGGCGCTCACCTGCACGGCGCCAAACACGCATACGACCATCATTGGCACCAAGGCAGAAGCGACTCTCATCGCTGAAGACGACACGTCTCCATTCGTCCCTCCATTCACGCCTGTCGCGACACCACTGGAGGCGGGCTGCACGATGTTGGGGCGTGAGCGGAAGACGGCCTAACGGTGTGCGGGACCGTAGCCCAGCTTCATGGAGACGGTTGCGAATGGTCCTCGCCGATACCCCAGGAGCAACAGTGTCCCTAATTTGCTGGGAAGTGGCGGTGCGGTCCCCTACGGCACTGCGTAGGATCCTACGGTCTTGGCGTGCATCCGTGCGTCGCTGCGGTCCGGTCCCAGGTCGACGGGCACGTGCACCTTCCGCCGACCACTGGCGACAACATCGATGTACTGTGGAGACCTCACGCCCCACGTGTTGAGCAATTCGGCGGTACGTCCACCCGGCCTCCCGCATGCCCACTATACGCCCTCGCTCAAAGTCCGTCAACTGCACATACTGTTCACGTCCACGCTGTCGCGGCATGCTACCAGTGTTAAAGACTGCGATGCAGCTCCGTATGCCACGGCAAACTGCCTGACACTGACGGCGGCGGTGCACAAATGCTGCGCAGCTAGCGCCATTCGACGGCCAACACCGCGGTTCCTGGTGTGTCCGCTGTGCCGTGCGTGTGATCATTGCTTGTACAGCCCTCTCGCAGTGTCCGGAGCAAGTATGGTGGGTCTGACACACCGGTGACAATGTGTTCTTTTTTCCATTTCCAGGAGTGTATATATACAACTACAGAAATCCGTAATTATTGATACATGTTCAATCTCCCGAAAGTTCCTAAATGCAATATAACATATACTGTACAGTTAAACGGAAGTCACGCTTGATCAAGGTCCGCGTCACTTTCCATTTTTGACCAGACATAACGTCTGAGGAAAGAAAGAAATGATAATAATAGTGTTTCATAGAGCAGTGTAGTAGCCCTTACGTAGTTACTGCTATGTCGTGCTGTTAATTCATTTATGTGTTTCGAAGCCAGTAAAGAAACAATTTCTGGACTACTGCAGGTACTATCTACAACTCGGGGAAGACTTTTCGTGATGTATTTGGTATTTGTCACTTAACATGTCTCACTTTTATCATCAGCGATCTACGGGACAAAGCACAACATACGTGTAATCGATGAACTATGTGGGGAACCTGTAATCTCCACCGAATTAATGCTACTAATTGAGAAAAAGTAATTATTGATGACTTACATAATCAGAATTAGTTATACTGAATTGTGATAATAATACTAACCTTTTGAAAATAATTCAGTTTCGTGACTGAACCAGAATCGAATCATTTAGTTTTTACCCCTCAGAAAATGTCCTTTTATCCCTCAGGGGGTAATTACCCGCGGGTTGGGAACCGCTGAGGTAGATAAATACATGAACTCGCAACGAAATATTTTTTATCCAGTGACCTTTATCCGTTGTCGAGGTTCGATGGTTTAAAATCGAGCTAAATGTAGCATGTAAAAATCATTCTTACGCGAACGGAATGCGCGGAAACTGTGTAAAGTGAACCGAATGAATAAAAAAAATGCCTTATTACGATAAAATTTAAAACCTTCTGTCAAACATCTAGCTTCATTCCAATTTTTCCGTGCGATAAACACGTTTTTCGCTAGTTTTTTACGCGCGCTACTTCCATATTTCATACTTGTGCGAAACTCTTTGAATGTTGAAAGAAGGTAGACAGCATACATGTAATTAATGGTCGTGCTGTTGTTTTGTGGAAACCTTACCCGTTGCCACGCTATAAGCAACATCGCTTGATGGACAATTTAACAAAACATATACCGGAGCAGCCGTCGCCCGAGTCAGCAAAAATATACATCGGTTGGCAAGCTTTGACAGTCTGTCACAATTATGGTAGGGTAAATGACCTTTCCTATCCGTTATTGAAGATGTCAGTTGCTCTAAAAGGAGTACATTATTCAGCAACAAAAATCTCTGATCATTTGCCCAACAATATAAAGTGTCTGGCAAGTAGCAGATCAAGTTTTAAATTTAGCTTAAAATCATTTCTTTTGGACAACTCCTACTCCATGGACGAGTTTGTCTTAGAAATGGCAAAAAAAAATTGTACATCTAAATGTAGTTGCATGTCTAGAACTAAAAATTTCAGTAATATTAGCGCTATTGATGTATGTATGTCTTGTAATCTGACTTGTTCCATATCATATCGATAAATAATAGGGAAAATGATCTACGGAACATGACGTAACTAAAATTAAATTAAAAACTGGGACCCCGAATGAAAAATGCTGCCGGCCGTGGTGGTCTCGCGGTTCTAGGCGCGCAGTCCGGAACCGTGCGACTGCTACGGTCGCAGGTTCGAATCCTGCCTCGGGCATGGATGTGTGTGATGTCCTTAGGTTAGTTAAGTTTAAGCTGTTCTAAGTTCTAGGGGACTGATAACCACAGCAGTTGAGTCCCATAGTGCTCAGAGCCATTTGAACCATTTTTTTGAAAAATGCTCCTATAATAGCACAAAAAAGGCGAATATGGCCTGGGCAAAGTTAGGGATGCAAAAGGCGGGATATAGCTTTACGACTTATCTGGCAGCTGCAAAGACATTTAAATCAAAACATCCTGTCATATTCGTGCTTTTTTACGAGTTAACCCTACTTCTCCAGCGCTGTGAGCTCTCTTAGCTGCGTGATGTTGGCGCACCTGCTTGTTGAAGTTTGTAGGCTATGGTCCCAGATCCCGTGCCCAAAATCCAGAAGAAATGCGCCCATAGGACAGAATGTATAACAACATGTGCTTGAAGGGTAGCTATTCCGGGGGGGAACACATCACATTTCTGGTGGTGGATTTGTTCATGTTACTGTGTTGTACGCGATGTGTTAAAGGGGTTGCGTTAATCACTCTGTGATTACAGGATAGCTTTGTCGTGTGTGTAGGATAGCTTTGTCGGGTGTGTGTGTGTGTGTGTGCGTGCGTGTATATGTGTCTCTCCCTGTCTGTTTGTCCGACTGTCAGGCTGTTAGGAACCTTTTTTCGGGAACGTGTTGACGAATCGAGTTTAAATTTGTCTTGTTTTAAGGTGTAAAAGCTTTAATCTTCTAAGTCAATTCAGTCAAAATATACAACCTTTTATGTCCAATATTTTGATACTCGGAAAGGTCACTCATCAAAAGCTATAGAATGCTTGCCATTCACGTAGAAACATCAAATTTGGTAAAAAGCGAGGTTTCACAGTAAAGGTAAGGCAAAAAACCTGAATATGTAACACGAAAGAAATATTGTTTTGTCCTTTTCTTATCTAGCTATGTATCTGTCTGTCAATGAAATGGAATGTCGTGTGGCTAGGGCCTCCCGACGGGTATACCTGTCGCCTGGTGCAACCCTTTTTTAACTTGATGCCACTTGCGTGTTGACGAGGATGATATGATAATGATTGGGACAACCCAACACCCAGTCCCTGAGCGGAGAAAATCTCCGATCCAGCCGGGAATAGAACCCGGGCCCCTTTGCATAGTATTCCGTCCCGCTGACCACTCAGCTATCGAGGCGACCTGTTTGTCCATTAAGACCCCTTTTCCTTTGAAACAGCTTGGCGTATCAAGTTCAAATTTGTGTTACGTACTAAAGTCTCTGGTTCCTTAGTGGTGTAGAAAATTTAAGATTCTAAGTCAATGAAATGAAATGTCTCGACCATTTGTGTCACACATGTTGACACTCGCAAACTCACTCATCAGAACCTATAGGGTACATTCCGTTGACCTACAACCATGAACTTGGCAACAAGAAAGGTGCCACAGTGGAAGTGAAGTGAAAAATCTGAAACTCGTTACATTGCTATTATATCACATATAAAATCTCTTTCTGCCATTTAAACATACATTACATTTATCATCCGTCATAAGTATTTAGGTAAACACTGGTCCACGCAAATGTAAAATGAATGTTGTACTCATGTTTTAGTACGTAAATGGTTCAAATGTCTCTGAGCACTATGGGACTTAACTTCTGAGGTCATCAGTCCCCTAGAACTTAGAACTACTTAAACCTAACTAACCTAAGGACATCACAAACTTCCATGTCCGAGGCAGGATTCGAACCTGCGACCGTAGCGGTCGCGCGGTTCCAGACTGCAGCGCCTAGAACCGTTCGGCCACACTAGGTGGCTAGTATGTAAATAAAAATGAATTATTACATCTTATCTCTCTAGATAAAATATAAACTGAAGCTCCCAGCTCGCTACTCTTGTATGTCCGGGCTTGTCCGAGGAACAATTGTAGATAGTTTGATACTGTCTTAGAATTCTTGGGTCCAATGTCTTTCCAGTATCGATATCAAAAACAGGGATTGAAGTTCGCGATTGGCAGGATAAGTGAGCAAATGGTATACGTAATTAAATCTGTACAGAATCCCAAGTGCTCAAGTCCTACTCGGACTTGCCCAATTTTTTATTACTTACCATGAGTACCATACTCAGTTCGTCATAAGACTAAACCTGACGTAAACAAACACAAACGCGATGGTTGGCCAGAAGCCGTAGCACACGTACACTGGTGTTGTTAACACTCTTTGAAGTTGGTCCTACTTAACGTATTAGATATCTTATTACTAAATTACGTTAAATGAAACTTTAAGATATTCTAATGTTTTTCTTAATCACGCTTTAGCTGTATGGTATTTATATTAAGAGTGGTGTCTGCCCCCAGTAGCTGAGTGGTGCCGGCACGGTATCTCAGCGTGTTCGGTCAGAGAGCTGGTTGGCCTCTGTAATAAAAAACTGAGAGAAAGAACCAACAACGAACTTAATCGGGCGTCTTATGACGTCCGCCCCGAGCAGATGCAACCAATGAAAGCGAACAAAATGACCTTTTTTTTTTTTTTTTAAGGAAAGAAAGTGGTCAGCGCGACTGAATGTCAATGCTAATGGCCCGCGTTCGATTCCCGGCTAGGTTTTATCCGCTCAAGGACTGGGTGATGAGTTGCCCTAATCATCATCATTTCATCCCTATCGACGCGCATGTCGCCGAAGGAGCACTTCTATTTTACGGCGGAGACAGTGGCAGTTTTGGAAGCACTTAAGTTTGTCTCTAGCACTTCCTTCCCCAAGATATTGATAGTATCTGACTCGCAAAGCGGTCTTAAAAACATTCAGTACAGTCGATGGAACAAAACAACCAACAGTTATATCTTGGATGTGGTATCTGGATATATTCGCAGCACACGCACGGGCCGGACGATCCATTTGTTGTGGGTACCTTCCCAATCTGGTATCGTTTATAATGATGAAGTCGATGCATTACCCAAACAAGCGGCAACGTTAGGCACCGTCCTGGATCTGCAGCTTCCTTATACAGACTACTTACTTACGTGCAGTCAAGGATCACGCAAGACAACAATGGCAGGAAATGTGGAACGTTTCTCAACAGACAAAAGGCGGTTATTACGCAGTGCTCCAACCTCGGATTCCTTCACAGCCGTGGTTCATGAGGACACATCTGGACCGATCCACGATTTCTACCATCATAAGACTCCGCTTCAATCATGCCTCTTTCCCACAACATCTACATCGGATCAACGTTTACAGTTCACCAGCATGTGAGTGTGATCCTGAGTCGGAAGCTGATGTCAACCACTTCTTTTTTGTTTGCCCCAAATTTGACCGTGGACGGTTGGTCTTTCTGAAGACATTGCTGAGTATGGGCTACCATCTGCCTCAATCAGCTTCTTCTCTTTTGTGTACTAAAGACGTTCGTCTATATAAAGTGATAGTTAACTTCATCAAGAGTACTGGTTACAATCTGTAGGTTTTAATGGTGTACGTAAGTTATAAATATGTCTTGCTGATGAAGATATTTCAGAATTGGTGTGAATTGTAAGCCAAGACACTTTTAATTATATTCCAATTCAATTCAATTCAATTTTTAAAATATTACGTACAAAACTGTAACAGTTTAGCTTTTTATTCTTGTAAATATGCATTTCTGTATTTGTTTATTCAATTATGTGTACATTGTCACTATGTGTTGCCTATGGCTAAATTGAGTACCGACTCAAAGGCCAAATAAACAAAAAAAAAAAAAAGGTCGCCGAAGTGGCGTCAATTCGAAAGACTTTCACCCGGCGAACGGTCTACCCGACGGGAGGCCCTAGCCACACGACACTATTATATCAAAAATGGTGTACAGTCACAGACTCTGTATTGTTGTGTTCTGATTGTCGCACTGTTTATACGCAGTGTGAAAATGGCTGAGGCTGCTTCGCGCTCCGTAGTGGAACACTGTTGAAAAGTGCCCGAGGAATAGGTTGTTCTTAACGTTTTCCATAAAATTTGAACAAAAAGTCGGCTTTGAAACTTTCCAAGGTACTGTATTTGATACAGCTGGGATACAAGTAATCACTGGATGTAAGGCGGAATCGATAGTGTTATGAATCTCTCCTTCAAGTCTCGCCTTGGTCATCCTTTTTTCGTTGAATTTGAAATATCTAATCTCGTAATTGTGAAATTTCGCCTCACTTTTTATGAATAATGCATGTCTTCTTGTTTCTAATTATGTACTGCACGCGATCTTTCCGTATTTATTCGAAATAAAAATTCTTTGATATTTTATGAAACATTATTTAATATTTATTTATTTCATTAACAGTACAGAGTAACCCACTGCCTTAAAATGTAAGGTCGGTTGACTGCTTCTCAGTCTAAAAGCAAAGACTTCTCATTGTTACAGTCTTATTGGTACACAGTAATTAATCCTTCTTTTTAAAAAATAATATAAAAAACATAATATATAAAGATTTCTCTGAGGTTACAGCGAATTGAATGCTTAACAATTGTTAAAATGGTTCCATACAATTTGTTACTACCTAGTTGATGAGAATATAATTTATACAATGCGAATGTCAAAGAAAAAAAAGTAACGCAATGAGCGTGGTTAAGAATAATGTGTAATATTTAGAGGGAAGTGATATTCTGCATTAGGATGAGTAATACAGTCCAAGTAGCATGTTGGTTAGTAACGGCCTATTTCTATCTATTTGATATGAGAAGGTCTCAGTACAACCTCGAGCTATTCTCATCTGAAATGGTTTGTGCTAATGTATGTTTACACAGATTATACAGATTAAATGCTGACTGAGGACTTCATGCATGGAATACATGAATTTTAGCCTCACGTGGGAAACACAATTATGTTTGTAACTTGTTAGTTGAAATAGAATATAGTTCGTTGCTACTTGAATGCATTATTCCTTAAATAACTTAATACATTTCTGGCATAGAGAAGAGAATATACTTCTGTCTGCACACAATAAGACCAGCAATACATTACTGCTTGTGTGCAGTATACTTTAAACACTATGCTGGATGTCATTGGGCAGGAGGAGCCTCGGAATAAAAGTTCTTCGACCCTTCTCCTCCCAAGCGACATTACCTTATTACTACATTCCTAGTATGTGGTGCCAGTGTTTGTTTCATGATTGTTGTGTTGTTTGTGACTGTGTTGTGGCATGCAGTGTCATACACTGTTGGTTTTGGTCCCTCACATGTTGATCCCTTCTGAGTCATGTTCACTTGGTGTTCCTTCGTCGGTTTCGGAATCTGTCGTCGTGTTTGTGTTCTCCCATGTGGTTTGTTGTGTTGCATTGTTTGTGCTTGTGTGCTTGTCTACGCCGCCTTCCATATGGGTTTTGGCGCTTGTGCAGTGTGTTCGATAGAATATCGGCTACGCTATTTATTGTGTTCAGCCGTCAGGATTACGTATCATTCTGGCGGTGTCATTGTCGTTCTGTATAGGTCTCGCTTGTGCTAGCGTGTTGCACAGCAGTGCGACATGCTCTGGTGTCCCTGTTTCTCCGCATACGCATACTTTTCGTCGTTAGTTAGTCCCATACGGTTTTAAAGTACCGCATTCGGCCCGTGACGTGTCAGGAAATGGACCATCACCCGGTTTGGGTCGACATGTTTCAGTTGTAGTCTTTCGCGTGCATCAGGAAAGAAAAAGTGTACTCGGCGACCCTTATCCCATGCACCCCACTCTCTCTGCCATGTTTGAATCCGCCATTGTTTCATTTGTGTTTTGCTCATAATCAAGGTTAAATTAAGAAAACAAAACAATTCAATTTTTCAGGACAAAAATGAGATACCAAATACTGTTTATTTGATGATGGCCATTGGTGTATACCACAGATGTTGTCTCACACGAACCAGAGTGATAAGTGTCGTGGAAACATGAAAAGCAATCATTTTCTCAGCATTGAGCACACTACACAAATGCTGCATTCTTAAATTTTCTGCTGTACCGTTACAATATGAACCCAACAGTACTGATCTGGACCCAAGTGAAGAGATTTGTCGCTAGAAATAACAAGACTGTTAAGCTGCCAGAAGTACTGGAACTAACGCACACAGCTTTCGGAACGTCACAAAAGAAGTGTCGAAAATGCCTGTGTGGCTTGTTGATCAACTCGTTATCAAAGTAACAGGTGACAGTTCCCGAACTGAAACTCCTCCGATTCGGATAAGGAAGGAGCTAAGAGATGACCAGATGACTGACTAATACCTTACTAATACCTTTACTGGCTGCAGTATTCAACATACGGTGAAATTTGAACCCACAACACTACCGCAATTCAGACTGTATAACGCTGGCATACGTACGTTCACGTTTTTGTATTTGTTTACTAACAGCCTCTCACGCAGTTGCAGATGACATCATACACTCCTGGAAATGGAAAAAAGAACACATTGACACCGGTGTGTCAGACCCACCATACTAGCTCCGGACACTGCGAGAGGGCTGTACAAGCAATGATCACACGTACGGCACAGCGGACACACCAGGAACCGCGGTGTTGGCCGTCGAATGGCGCTAGCTGCGCAGCATTTGTGCACCGCCGGGTGGACGTACCGCCGAATTGCTCAACACGTGGGGCGTGAGGTCTCCACAGTACATCGATGTTGTCGCCAGTGGTCGGCGGAAGGTGCACGTGCCCGTCGACCTGGGACTGGACCGCAGCGACGCACGGATGCACGCCAAGACCGTAGGATCCTACGCAGTGCCGTAGGGGACCGCACCGCCACTTCCCAGCAAATTAGGGACACTGTTGCTCCTGGGGTATCGGCGAGGACCATTAGCAACCGTCTCCATGAAGCTGGGCTACGGTCCCGCACACCGTTAGGCCGTCTTCCGCTCACGCCCCAACATCGTGCAGCCCGCCTCCAGTGGTGTCGCGACAGGCGTGAATGGAGGGACGAATGGAGACGTGTCGTCTTCAGCGATGAGAGTCGCTTCTGCCTTGGTGCCAATGATGGTCGTATGCGTGTTTGGCGCCGTGCAGGTGAGCGCCACAATCAGGACTGCATACGACCGAGGCACACAGGGCCAACACCCGGCATCATGGTGTGGGGAGCGATCTCCTACACTGGCCGTACACCGCTGGTGATCGTCGAGGGGACACTGAATAGTGCACGGTACATCCAAACCGTCATCGAACCCATCGTTCTACCATTCCTAGACCGGCAAGGGAACTTGCTGTTCCAACAGGACAATGCACGTCCGCATGTATCCCGTGCCACCCAACGTGCTCTAGAACGTGTAAGTCAACTACCCTGGCCAGCAAGATCTCCGGATCTGTCCCCCATTGAGCATGTTTGGGACTGGATGAAGCGTCGTCTCACGCGGTCTGCACGTCCAGCACGAACGCTGGTCCAACTGAGGCGCCAGGTCAAAATGGCATGGCAAGCCGTTCCACAGGACTACATCCAGCATCTCTACGATCGTCTCCATGGGAGAATAGCAGCCTGCATTGCTGCGAAAGGTGGATATACACTGTACTAGTGCCGACATTGTGCATGCTCTGTTGCCTGTGTCTATGTGCCTGTGGTTCTGTCAGTGTGATCATGTGATGTATCTGACCCCAGGAATGTGTCAATAAAGTTTCCCCTTCCTGGGACAATGAATTCACGGTGTTCTTATTTCAATTTCCAGGAGTGTATATGCCGGCAAAAATGGCAACAGAAAAACACAGAAAATATGCCGCAAACAGAGACAGCGATGTTAAAACCATGCTGTAATGCATAGTAAATGATGTATTATGAGAGTGCTAACAGAAATCAGTATTTACAAAACAAAGAAGTATCCATCATTTTGATTTGCAGCTCCTTGTATTGGCCGTGTTTGCAGTTAAAATTGTTGGATGTGTGGTCCTCCAGTTATGCGAAACACCGTTCTTCTCAGTACCCAAACATGCTTTCGGCACCACTGTGCCATCATCAGTGAGTTTTCGTTTTTATTTATTCTTTACATTTGGTGTGCATGAATTTTCTGGATCACTTGTGTGTGAATTACTACAGGTAGCTTGTCATGTTTTCGTGTGGCATGCACTTCCATTCTTCGCATAATGCTGAGGTGGTGTGATCCACACGTAATTACACAAAGTATTTTTCACAAATAACGTAGTAAAACACTTTTCACTTCACCAGAACACAGTACTTGCACACAAGAGTGATCCAGAAAATTCTTGCACACCAAATGTAAAGAATAAATAAAAACGAAAACCCATTGATGATGGCACAGTGGTGCCGAAAGCATCTTTGGGTACTGAGATAAACGGTGTTTTGCATAACTGGCGGACCTCACATCCAACAAACAGGACACGTTTCACAATGTTTTATAGCTGTGCTGTGTTCTGTATGTTTTAGAATTAAAAATGGTTCAAATGGCTCTGAGCACTATGGGACTTAACATCTGAGGTCATCAGTCCCCTAGAACTTAGAACTACTTAAACCTAACTAACCTAAGAACATCACACACATCCATGACCGACGCAGGATTCCAACCTGCGACCGGATCGATCGCGCGGTTCCAGACTGAAGCGCCTAGAACCGCTCGGCCACAGCAGTTCGCTAATATTCACACTCGGAAGCACCTGATTTCTTTGGAATTGCACTTATTACATTTTTCTTGAAGTGTGGGCGTATTTCGCGGGTCTCATGTATCTCGCACGCCAAGTGGGTTTCCCAAAGGTATCAAAAATTCAAACGGAATGTCGTCTTCTACCTGACGCTCGATTCCACTTAGGTCTTTCAATGCTCTATCAAATTCTTCTCGCAATATTGCATCACCCATCTTATGTTAATCTACGTCCTCTTCCTTTTCTATAATAATGCACCTAAGTTCAATTCCCTTTTACAGCCACACTGCATACCCCTTCCACTTTCCAGCTTTCGTTTCGTTGCTTATTAATGGTTTTGTATGCGAGCTAGTTCAATTCCCTTTTACAGCCACACTGCATACCCCTTCCACTTTCCAGCTTTCGTTGCTTATTAATGGTTTTGTATGCGAGCTCTTGATACTGATACAGCTACATCGTGGTATGACAGTAATATTGTCACTATAGTACCTTCCCTTACTAAACCAGTTCTGGTCATATAATGGTAGGGAGTCGGTTGTATTTTTAATAGGAATCTTGATTATTCGTACGAATAGATCGTAACAGTTATTGTGTTCAAATTGTTCAAATGTGTGTGAAATCTTATGGGACTTAACTGCTGAGGTCATCAGTCCCTAAGCTTACACACTACTTAACCTAAATTATCCTAAGGACAAACACACACACACACCAATGCCCGAGGGAGGACTCGGACCCCCGCCGGGACCAGCCGCACAGTCCATGACCACAGCGCCCTAGACCGCTCGGCTAGTTATTGTGAAAACTTATTGAAATGTATTTTTCGCAATCATTACGACTTCATTCGTTATACAGCGCTAGCCTTCAGCCATTGTCTGAGTGTATGGTACGAGGGTGAGTCAAATGAAAACCATAGATTTGTAATAACAAATCGAAATTTCGCGCTGTTATTATGTAAGTTGGCAAGCGTGCTACAAACAGCGTGCAGAATGGCCTGTAGATGGCAACATAGTGCAAATGCAGACATACCGTCACAGTATCGGTATAAAGATGGCCGCCCCACTTGCGACATGTACCAGGGAAGAACAGCGCTCCGTTATTCGGTTTTTGCGTACTGAAGGTGTGAAACCCATTGAAATTCATCGACGAATGAAGGTTCAGTACGGTGATGCATGTTCGTCACAGCAGCAAGTCTACGAATGGAGTAGGAAGATCGCAAGTGGTTTGACTTCAGTGGAAGATGCTCCTCGTCCAGGCCAGGCACAACGAGTTGTGACTCCACAGAACATTGGAGCAGTTGAAGCCACAGTGAAGGAACACCGCCGAGTGACACTGAAATTACAGTGTGTTTACAGATTAGTCATGGGTCAGCACACCACGTTGTGCATGATATGCTCCAGTTTCACAGAGTGTCTGCAAGATGGGTGCCACGGCAGCTGACTCCTGAAATGAGAGAACGACGTGTTGATACTTGTGAAGAACTTCTGCGGCGCTTTGAACGAGAAGGTGATGGCTTCCTTTCAAGAATCGTTACTGGAGAGGAAACCTGCGTTCACTTCCACGAACCGGAAACGAAGAGAGCGAGCAAGGAATGGCGCCATTGCTCATCACCAAAACCAAACAAGTTTCAAACAGAACCATCAGCACGGAAGGTTATCCTGACTCTCTTTTGGCACCAAAAAGGCGTCATTTTGGAGCATTACATGCCTAGAGGGACCACTGTCACCAGTGCATCATACACAGATCTCCTAAAAAATCATCTGCGCCCTGCAATCGAATCAAAGCGACGTAGATTGCTGTCAGCTGGTGTCCTTTTGCAACATGACAATGCAAGGCCCCACACTGCCCGTACAACAGTTGCAACAATCACAGGCCTGCATTTTGAGTGTCTTCCTCATCCACCATACTCACCAGACCTTGCCCCAAGTGATCTCCATATGTTTGGACCACTCAAAGACGCAATGGCAGGAAAGAAATGCGCGGACTACCAGAAGAATTTTTTTCTAAAGGAATTTATGCACCTTCTAAGCGCTGGAGGACTTGCATTGAGCGTGGGGGAGATTATGTTGAAAAGTGATACAGCTTTGTACCACTGCTGCACAATAAATAATATTTAAAAAAATATTTAAGGTTTTCATTTGACTCAGCCTCGTATTAGGCGAAATGAGGTGTCTTAACGGGCGAAATACACTGAAGAGGCAACCAAACTGGTGCACCTGTCTCATATCGTGTAGGATCCACACGAACTCGCAGAAGTTCCGCAATACGACGTGGCTGGGACTCGACTAATGTCTCAAGTAGTGCTGGAGGGAACTGACACCATGAATCCTGCAGGGTTCAAAAATGGTTCAAATGGCTCTGAGCACTATGGGACTTAACATCTATGGTCATCAGTCCCCTAGAACTCAGAACTACTTAAACCTAACTAACCTAAGGACATCACACAACACCCAGCCATCACGAGGCAGAGAAAATCCCTGACCCCGCCGGGAATCGAACCCGGGAACCCGGGCGTGGGAAGCGAGAACGCTACCGCACGACCACGAGATGCGGGCAATCCTGCAGGGCTGTGCATAAATCCGTAAGAGTACGAGGGGGTGGAGATCTCTTCTGAACAGCACGTTGCAAGGCATCCCAAATATGCTCAATGATGTTCGTCTCTCAGGAGCTGGTAGCCAGCGGAAGTGTTAAACTCAGAAGAGTGTTCCTGGAGCCACTCTGTAGCAATTCAGGACTTGTGGGGTGTCGCATTGTCCTGCTGGATTTGCACAGTCCGTCGGAATGCGCAATGGACATGAATGTATGCAGGTGATCAGACAAGATGCTTACGTATGTCACCTGTCACAGTCGTATCTAGACGTATCAGGGGTCCCGTATCACTCCAATTGCACACGCCCCACACAGTTACAGATCCTCCACTAGCTTCAACAGTCCCCTGCTGACAAGTCGGGTTCAAGGATTCAAGAGGTTGTCTCCATACCCGTACACGTCCATCCGCTCGATACAATTTGAAACGAGACTCGTCCGGCCAGCCAACATGTTTCCAGTCATCAACAGTCCGATGTCGATGTTGACGGGTGCAGACGAGATGTAAGGCTTTGTGTCGTGCAGTCATAAAGAGTACACGGGTGGGCATTCGCCTCTGAAAGCCCATATCGATGATGTTTCGTTGTATGGTTCGCACGCTAACACTTATTGATGGCCCATCATTGAACTCTGCAGCAATTTGCGGAATGATTGCAGTTCTGTGACGTTGAACGATTCTCTCCAGTCGTCGTTGGTCCCGTTCTTGCCGGATCTTTTTTCGACGACAGTGATGTCGGAGATTTGATGTTTTACCGGATTCCTGATATTCGTTGCATACTCGTGAAATGGTGGTACGGGAAAATCACCACTTCATCGCTACCTCAGAGATTCTGCGTCCCATCGCTCATGCGTCGACTATAACACAACGTGCAAACTCACGTAAATGTTGATAACCCTGTAAGTAACTTCCTGGCAGATTAAAACTGTGTGCCCGACCGAGACTCGAACTCGCGACCTTTGCCTTTCGAGTCTCGGTCGGGCACACAGTTTTAATCTGCCAGGAAGTTTCATATCAGCGCACACTCCGCTGCAGAGTGAAAATCTCATTCTGGAACCCTGTAAGTAGGCTGTTTAGGTTCTTATATTGGTAACGCCACGTAGCGCTCTGTATGAAAATCACTGGCTGTGCTGTGTGCAGTCTGTGGCTGGGTGGCATTGTTGTAATATTCGCTATTGTAGTGTTGGGCAGCTGGATGTTAACAGCGCGTAGCGTTGCGCAGTTTGAGGTGAGCCGCCAGCAGTGGTGGATGTGGGGAGAGAGATGGCGGAGTTTTGAGAGCGGATGATATGGACGTATGTCCATCAGAGACAGTACATTTGTAAGAATGGATGTCATGAACTGTTATATATATTATGACTTTTGAACACTATTAAGGTAAATCCATTGTTTGTTCTCTATCAAAATCTTTCATTTGCTAACTATGCCTAACAGTAGTTAGTGCCTTCAGTAGCTTGAATCTTTTATTTAGCTGGCAGTAGTGGCGCTCGCTGTTTTGCAGTAGTTCGAGTAACGAAGATTTTTGTGAGGTAAGTGATTTGTGAAAGGTGTAGGTTAATGTTAGTCCGGGCCATTCTTTTGTAGGGATTTTTTGAAAGTCAGATTGCGTTGCGCAACAAATATTGCGTGTCAGTTTAGTGTCGATCAGAATAGGTAAAGACCGAAATGTCTGAGTACGTTCAGTTCTGCTCAGCTGTTTGAAAATCAAATAACGTAAGGGATTTACCAGCACAGCAATTCACTAATTTTTCTAAGGGGACGTTTCAACCCGCCATTGTAGTAGCAGTAACCGATCTAAAAAAGGCGCCTGATATCTGTTGTCTTATATAGGCGCTGCCGACCGCAGCGCCGTATTTTACCTGTTTACACGTCTCTGTTCTTGAATACGCATGCCTATAAAAGTTCGCCGGCGGGGTGACCGAGCGGTTCTAGGCGCTACAGTCTGGAACCGCGCGACCGCTACAGTCGCAGGTTCGAATCCTGCTTCGGTCATGGATGTTTGTGATGTCCTTAGGTTAGTTAGGTTTAAGTAGTTCTAAGTTCTAGGGGACTAATGACCTGAGAAGTTGAGTCCCATAGTGCTCAGAGCCATTTGAACAAGTTCCTTTGGCTCTTAAGAGCACACATCAAGTTGTGCGCCGCGTGTACCCGCAAAGAAGCGATATTAGTTTTCAGAATGGTTAGACAGCTGTGTCACTGCGATCTTATCAAATTGTCGAAGGCAACGCCGAGCGGCTGGTCAGGTCGCCCTATTTGCTGCGCCCCTCACTGCCACCCCTCTTCCTCTCCCGTTCATCTCACGGCGCCAGATCTGGGCAGATGTTAATTAAAACACCTTTCAGGCGCGGAACTTATCGGGAAAGCACAAAGAAATGGAAAATACAAAGGAAACGGCAATTTTCTTGGACGGCGAGGGAAGAAATTTCCTTAGAGAGGCTCCGATTACTTCCACTCCTGTAAGACGAGAGGCATTATTCCCGAATAACGAAACAAAATTGTGCCTCCTTCCTCGTTAGCAGCGCGAAGCGCAGTCGACGTAAACCGGAGAGAAACGCGCTGACAAACCAGCTACAAGGAGCGTGCCAACCAGGTAGGCGATCCTTTTAGAGAATGCGTCCACACAGAGCCGCACCCCTACACAGTACAGTCGCGACACAATAGTGCACAGTGGCGAGAAACCGGCCGAAAGGTTAATGTTTGTATTTGTACTTGACGACGTACTACAGTTTTCAGACAGTGAAATTTATTCCAAAAATTCAACTTAACTGTAACAGATATAGATGTACCACCTTAAAGCGACGTACCGGAATGAAAAGTTGAGACGGCCCAGGATTCTAACACGGTTTTTCGCTTCTCGCGAACGGTCGCCTTGCCACTTGGGCTGTCCGTGTAAGTTCCCTGGACCGACCCAAACTTCCACAGGTGACGCAACTGTCTGTTTCTTCTCATAGATATCAATTAATTTACGCGCATACGCAGATCTCGTGATTCCCTTGCAGGTTTTAGCACCAAAGTAACGAGAAGTCATAGGCTATCGTTGTCATTATCGTCAAACGTCTGTTTTCGCCTTATATATATAATAGGTAAGTATTTGATGATGAGCTACACTTTTGAAATAATGTAATTTATTCTGTACATAGTACAACTGCCGGCTGCAGTGGCCGAGTGGTTCTAGGCGCTTCAGTCTGGAACCGCGCGACCGCTACGGCGCAAGTTCGAATCCTGCCTCGGGCATGGATGTGTGTGGTGTCCTTAGGTTAGTTAGGTTTAAGTAGTTCTAAGTTCTAGGGGACTGATAACCTCAGATGTTAACTCTGTTAGTGCTCAGAGCCATTTGAACCATTTTTTTTCGTAGTACAACTATACCGATTACAGTTAAATCGAATTTGTGGAGTAAATTTCATTAATGTTTGTTTTTAATAATTTTTCTACGTGATTTAGCAACGTTTTACTGCTATGACCGTCTGCCCCCGCCCACACACCCAGATTCTTTAGAGAATCTGAATCCAATGTGTGAAACGTACCTCAGTGTTTATGATGTCTTATCTCCTTAACTGGCCCTCCTACGATGATACAATTTTGCATCAAAAACAGTGGTATGTGTTTGTCCTGTCTGCAAAATGTATTACAAATAGAACTGGTAGTAAAGAAGTAATAAATTAAAGCAGTAGTAATATACTAAAACGGAAAGCTTAATATAGTTTTAGTGGATGAACAGCAGATGAAAAGTGAAAATATAGTGTGCACTTTTTCCTTTCCTTTCCTTTCATTAGTTTCCTTCCCTTTCATGAGTTTCCTTTCCTGTCATGAGTTTCCTTTCCTTTCCTTTCCTTTCATGAGTTTCCTTTCCTTTCCTTTCATGAGTTTCCTTTCCTTTCCTTTCATGAGTTTCCTTTCCTTTCCTTTCATAAGTTTCCTTTCCTTTCCTTTCCTTTCATAAGTTTCCTTTCCTTTCCTTTCCTTTCATGAGTTTCCTTTCCTTTCCTTTCATGAGTTTCCTTTCCTTTCATGAGTTTTCTTTCCTTTCCTTTCATGAGTTTCCTTTCCTTTCATGAGTTTCCTTTCCTTTCCTTTCCTTTCATGAGTTTCCTTACATTTCCTTTCCTTTTATGAGTTTCCTTTCCTTTCCTTTCACGAGTTTCCTTTCCTTTCCTTTCACGAGTTTCCTTTCCTTTCCTTTCCTTTCACGAGTTTCCTTTCCTTTCCTTTCACGAGTTTCCTTTCCTTTCCTTTCACGAGTTTCCTTTCCTTTCCTTTCATGAGTTTCCTTTCCTTTCATGAGTTTCCTTTCCTTTCATGAGTTTCCTTTCCTTTCATGAGTTTCCTTTCCTTTCATGAGTTTCCTTTCCTTTCATGAGTTTCCTTTCCTTTCATGAGTTTCCTTTCCTTTCATGAGTTTTCTTTCCTTTCATGAGTTTCCTTTCCTTTCATGAGTTTTCTTTCCTTTCATGAGTTTCCTTTCCTTTCCTTTCATGAGTTTCCTTTCCTTTCCTTTCCTTTCCTTTCCTTTCCTTTCCTTTCCTTTCCTTTCCTTTCCTTTCCTTTCACGAGTTTCCTTTCCTTTCCTTTCACGAGTTTCCTTTCCTTTCCTTTCACGAGTTTCCTTTCCTTTCCTTTCATGAGTTTCCTTTCCTTTCATGAGTTTCCTTCACGAGTTTTCTCCATGACGGGGGGGGGGGGGGGGGGAGGGGGGTGTCAGTACGAAAATATACTATGTGATCAAAAGTATCCAGGCACATCCCCCACCACCAAAAACCATACGTTTTTCATATTAGGTGCATTGTGCTGTCACCTACTGCCTGGTACTCCATATCAGCTACCTCAGTGGTCATAAGACATCGTGAGAGGGCAGAATGCAGCGCTGTGTGGAACTCCACGGACTTCGAACGTGGTCAGGTGACTGGGTGTGGGCGAGATTTCCACACTCCTAAACGTCCCTAAGTCCACTGTTTCGATGCGATTGTGAAGTGGAAACGTGAAGGAACACTTACAGCACAAAAGCGTACAGGCCGACCTAGTCTGCTGACTGACAGAGACCGCCTACAGTTGAAGAGGGTCGTAATGTGTAATAGGCAGACATCTATCCAGACCGTCACACAGGAATTCCAAACTGCATCAGGATCCACTGCAAGTACTATGAAAGTTAGGCGGGCGGTGAGAAAACATGGATTTCATGGTCGAGCGGCTGCTCATAAGCCACACATTACGGCGGTAAATGCCAAACGACGGCTCGCTTGGTGTAAGGAGCGTAAACATTGAGCGATTGAACAGTGGAGAAACGTTGTGTGGAGTGACGAATCACGGTACACAGTGTGGCAAACTGATGGGAGGGTGTGGGTATGGCGAATGCCCGGTGCACATCTGCCAGTGTGTGTAGTGCTAACAATAAAAGTCTGAGACGGTGGTGTTATGGTGTGGTCGTTATTTTCGTGGAGAGGAATTGCGTGACACTATCACATCACAGGCCTACATTGATGTTTCAAGCACCTTCTTTCTCCCACTGTTGAAGAGTAATTCGGGGATGGCGACCGCATCATTCACCACGACCGAGCACCTGTTCATAGCGCACGGCCTGTGGCGGAGTGGGTACGCGACAATAACATGCCTGGAATGGACTGGCCTGCACAGAGTCCTGACCTGAATCCTATTGAACACGATGTGATGTTTTGGAGCGCCGACTTCGTGCCAGACCTCACCGACCGACATCGATACCCCTCGTCAGTGCAACACTAAGTGAAGAATGGGCTGCCATTCCCCAAGAAACCTTCCAGCATCTGATTGAACGTGTGCATGCGAGAGTGGAAGCTGTCATCAAGGCTAAGGGTGGCCCAACACCATATCGAATTTGTGCATTACCGATGGAAGGCGCCACTAACTTGTAAGTCATTTTCCGCCAAATGTCCGGATATTTTTGATCACATAGTGAATAAAAAAGTAGGAGTGCGGGTTAGCTACTACAAACAGCATAGTGAAAGCATTACTGTGGCCAAGATAGACACAAAGCCCATGCCTACTACAGTAGTACAAGTTTATATGCCAACTAGCTCTGCAGCTGATGAAGAAATTGATGAAGTGTATGACGAGATAAAAGAAATTATTCAGGTAGTGAAGGGAGACGAAAATTTAATAGTCATGGGTGACTGGAATTCGTCAGTAGGAAAAGGGAGAGAAGGAATCATAGTAGGTGAATATGGATTGGGGGGAAGAAATGAAAGAGGAAGCCGCCTTCTAGAATTTTGCACAGAGCATAACTTAATCATAGCTAACACTTGGTTCAAGAATCATGAAAGAAGGTTGTATACCTGGAAGAATCCTGGAGATACTAAAAGGTATCAGATAGATTATATAATGGTAAGACAGAGATTTAGGAACCAGGTTTTAAATTGTAAGACATTTCCAGAGGCAGATGTGGATTCTGACCACAATCTATTGGTTATGAACTGCAGATTGAAACTGAAGAAACTGCAAAAAGGCGGGAATTTAAGGAGATGGGACTTGGATAAACTGAAACAACCAGAGGTTGTAGAGAGTTTCAGGGAGAGCATAAGGGAACAATTGACAGGAATGGGGGAAAGAAATACAGTAGAAGAAGAATGGGTAGCTCTGAGGGATGAAGTAGTGAAGGCAGCAGAGGATCAAGTAGGTAAAAAGACGAGGACTAATAGAAATCCTTGGGTAACAGAAGAAATATTGAATTTAATTGATGAAAGGAGAAAACATAAAAATGCAGTAAATGAAGCAGGCAAAAAGGAATACAAACGTCTAAAAAATGAGATTGACAGGAAGTGCAAAATGGCTAAGCAGGGATGGCTAGAGTACAAATGTAAGGATGTAGAGGCTTGTCTCACTAGGGGTAAGATAGGTACTGCCTACAGGAAAATTAAAGAGGCCTTTGGAGAGAAGAGAACCACTTGTATGCATATCAAGAGCTCAGATGGCAACCCAGTTCTAAACAAAGAAAGGAAGGCAGAAATGTGGAAGGAGTATATAGAGGGTCTATACAAGGGCGATGTGCTTGAGGACAATATTATGGAAATGGAAGAGGATGTAGATGAAGATGAAATGGGAGATACGATACTGCGTGAAGAGTTTGACAGAGCACTGAAAGACCTGAGTCGAAACAAGGCCCCGGGAGTAGACTACATTCCATTAGAACTACTGATGGCCTTGGGAAAGCCAGTCATGACAAAACTCTACCATCTGGTGAGCAAGATGTATGACACAGGCGAAATACCCTCAGACTTCAAGAAGAATATAATAATTCCAATCCCAAAGAAAGCAGGTGTTGACAGATGTGAAAATTACAGAACTATCAGTTTAATATGTCACAGCTGCAAAATACTAACGCGAATTCTTTACAGACGAATGGAAAAACTGGTAGAAGCGGACCTCGGGGAGGATCAGTTTGGATTCCGTAGAAATGTTGGAACACGTAAGGCAATACTAACCTTACGGCTTATCTTAGAAGAAAGATTTAAGAAAATGCAAACCTACGTTTCTAGCATTTGTAGACTTAGAGAAAGCTTTTGACAACGTTAACTGGAATACTCTCTTTCAAATTCTGAAGGTGGCAGGGGTAAAATACAGGGAGGGAAAGGCTATTTACAATTTGTACAGAAACCAGATGGCAGTTATAAGAGTCGAGGGGCATGAAAGGGAAGCAGTGGTTGGGAAAGGAGTGAGACAGGGTTGTAGCCTCTCCCCGATGTTATTCAATCTGTATATTGAGCAAGCAGTAAAGAAAACAAAAGAAAAATTCGGAGTAGGTACTAAAATTCATGGAGAAGAAGTAAAAACTTTGAGGTTTGCCGATGACATTGTAATTCTGTCGGAGACAGCAAAGGACTTGGAAGAGCAGTTGAATGGAATGGACAGTGTCTTGAAAGGAGGATATAAGATGAACATCAACAAAAGCAAAACGAGGATAATGGAATGTAGTCAAATTAAATCGGGTGATCCTGAGGGAATTAGATTAGGAAATGAGACACTTAAAGTAGTAAAGGAGTTTTGCTATTTAGGGAGTAAAATAACTGATGATGGTCGAAGTAGAGAGGATATAAAATGTAGACTGGCAATGGCAAGGAAATCGTTTCTGAAGAAGAGAAATTTGTTAACATCGAGTATAGATTTAAGTGTCAGGAAGTCGTTTCTGAAAGTATTTGTATGGAGTGTAGCCATGTATGGAAGTGAAACATGGACGATAACCAGTTTGGACAAGAAGAGAATAGAAGCTTTCGAAATGTGGTGCTACAGAAGAATGCTGAAGATAAGGTGGGTAGATCACGTAACTAATGAGGAGGTATTGAATAGGATTGGGGAGAAGAGAAGTTTGTGGCACAACTTGACTAGAAGAAGGAATCGGTTGGTAGGACATGTTTTGAGGCATCAAGGGATCACAAATTTAGCATTGGAGGGCAGCGTGGAGGATAAAAATCGTAGAGGGAGACCAAGAGATGAATACACTAAGCAGATTCAGAAGGATGTAGGTTGCAGTAGGTACTGGGAGATGAAGAAGCTTGCACAGGATAGAGTAGCATGGAGAGCTGCATCAGACCAGTCTCAGGACTGAAGACCACAACAACAACAGCGTAACTTCTGCTTCTTCCTAAGCTTGTTCTGGAATCGTGTAATCATAAAATAACGAGTCGTACTGTCTATGTATTCGCAGTACGTTGCATCTGTTTATGTTGATGGTCGACTGCAGATCCCTCCACGGAGCGTCGATTCCCTCCAGGTCTTCAGGCTTTGGTCTGCAATTTTTCAACCTTTGCGAGTTTTCGGTATACAACATCATCCGCGAAATGCCTCATCGGATTCCCAAAGTTATCTAGTATGTTATTTGTACACTGAAAAGCCAGAGACACTGCTACACCTCCCTAATATCGTGCAGGGTCTCCGCGAGCGCGCAGATGTGCCGCTACACAACGTAGCATGGACTCGACTAATGTCTGAAGTACTGCTGGAGGGAACTGACACAATCAATCCTGGAGGGCTGTCCATAAATCCGTAAGAGCACGAGGGGGTGGAGATCTCTTGTCAATAGCACGTTGCAAGGCATCCCAGATATACTCAATGTTCATGTCTGGAGAGTGGTGGCCAGCGGAACTGTTTAAACTCATAAAAGTGTTCCTGGAGCCACTCTGTAGAAATTCAAGACATGTGGGGTGTCGCATTGTCCTGCTGGAATGGCTCAGGCCCGTCGGAAGCAGGGTGCACGGTTTCCACGGGGTTGTCTCCATATGCATACGCGTCCATCCACTCCATGCAGTTTGAAACGTGACTCGGCGGGCCATGCAACATGTTTGCAGTCGACAACTGTCCAGTGTCGGTGTTGTCGGGCACAGGCGACGCGTAAAGCTATGTGTCGTGCAGTCATCAAAGGTAGGCGAGTGGGCCATCCGCTCTGAACACTCATATCGATGATATGTTGTCGAACGTTTCGGATGCTGACACTCGTTGATGGCCCAGCATTGAAATCTGCAGCAATTTCACGTTGAAAGATTCTCTTCAGTCGTCGTTGGTCCCGTTCTT
Source organism: Schistocerca serialis cubense (assembly GCF_023864345.2). NCBI lineage: Eukaryota > Metazoa > Arthropoda > Insecta > Orthoptera > Acrididae > Schistocerca > Schistocerca serialis. The sequence continues at coordinate 146,138,960 of NC_064648.1, forward strand.
GCAGGATCTGTTTCCGGCCGCAGCGATTTAGGAGATATCATGTTTAACCGGATTCCTGATATTCACGGTACCCTCGTGAAATGGTCGTGCGGGAAAGTCCCCACTTCATCGCTACCTCGGAGATGCTGTGTCCCATAGCCTGCGCGCCGACTACAAAACCACGTTCAAACTCCCCTAAATCTTGATAACCCGCTATCATAACAGCAGAGTCGTATTCTGCCTGTTTACATCTCTCTATTTGAATATGCATGTCTGTACTAGTTTCTCTGGCGCCTCAGTGGTTGTTCTGCAGTCATACACTGCTTTGGCTGCAAGTATAGCGAACAGTGTCGGCCGTTGTGGCCGAGTGGTTGTAGGCGCTTCAGCCCGGAACCGCGCTGCTGCTACGGTCCTAGGTTCGAATCCTGCCTCGGGCATGGATGTGTGTGATGTCCTTAGGTTCGTTAGGTTTAAATCGTTCTAAGTCTAGGGGACTGATAAGCTCAGATGTTAAGTCCCATAGTGCTCAGAGCCATTTTCATAGCGAACAGAACTTAACGATCCTGTGTAGGTATACGACGTCTTTATGCAAAATAGTTTTTGTTGTGCTGTTTAATGACCCTTTTTGTGTTCTTGAAAGGAAAGATCATTCCTCACTCAATGTCTGCACTTTACAAGAGAAATGTAAATGAACTGTGCTGTAATGTGCTGTCTCATCGCTCTCTCGGTCCTTAGCAAACGTCAGAAAGACAAATGCGGTGTCATACTTTTATTGTTCCTGCTATTTACTGCACTACATAACCTTTTCTCGTAAAACAAAACGCGTCACAAATCAGTGTTAACGACACTGCTCTCAAACATCCAATACAATATTCAAGAACAGGAGTTTCGCGATATCGACTGTGACAGAACCTCGTTGACAATGTAAAAATAATTGTTTTCATACATTCACTGTCAACGAGCAATCTCAGTGGACATTCGTGTGTTGATTCCTGGAAACCTGTCGTGTTCCAGAGTAGTGTAAAGTTGCACTCAACAGCTTTCCAGTGAAATAAGCTCGATTGCTGTATCTGGGTTATAACCACAGTTACAGTAAGTGGTGTTCAGACAGAAGCTTGTGAATTTCAGAAAATTTCCAAAATTATTCTTAATTGTCGTAAAATTCTGCAAATTGGCAGTTGGAAATCTCTTATGTGGATCATTGGCTGCACCAAATTCAAGACAAATCTGAACTCCATGGGTTGAAAATGGTACTCTTCCACCGTGAAGTGACATGGTATTGCTGTAACGTTTCTTGTACGTCAAGGCAAACGGCTGGTATATGCACAGCCTGACAAAAGAAGTTAAGCGTGCGGAAGACGCGATCACATGTAGGTGTACCTATGTACACATACACACATTCAGTGCCGGCCGCGGTGGCCGAGCGGTTGTAGGCGCTTCAGTCCGGAACCTTGCGGCTGCTACTGTCGCAGGTTCGAATCCTGCGTTGGGCATGGATGTGTGTGATGTCCTTAGGTTAGTTAGGTTTAAGTAGTTCTAAGTTCTAGGGGACTGATGACCTCAGATCATTAGTCCCATAGTGCTCAGAGCCATATGAACACCTTCAGTTCATACGCAAATGATTGAAGTTCTCTTTTACAAGCAGAATCACTACCAGAGCGCATTAGTGTTGTTGGTGTTTAGTGTTGTTACCAGACTGATGAGCCAAAACATGAGGACCATAGCCCACCGCGACGTCGGATATCGTTTGGTGACGTTGTAGGCACGTGATATGGACGGGGAATCACCATAGCGAAGATATGGGCTCCAAATGGGGAAGGCCATTGAGATAAGAGACTTTCACAAAGGGCAGATTATTATGACGCGGAGACTGTGAACGAGTATCTCGAATCGGCGAAGCTGGTCGAATGTTCACGTGCTACTGTCGTGAGCATCTATGGACAGTGAAACTACCACTAGGTGCTTAATGGTTGGACGTCCACGGCTCTTTACAGAACGTGGTGTTCGGAGGCTTGTCTGCTCTGTAAAGTAGAAACTAAAAACTCCTCCAGAACAGGCCATGAAGGCTCGTTGGTACCAACCGGCCGCCGTGTCATCCTCAGCCCACAGGGGTCACTGGATGCGGATATGGAGGGGTATGTGGTCAGCACACTGCTCTCCCAGCCGTATGTCAGTTTCCGAGATCAGAGCCGCTACTTCTCAATCAAGTAGTTCCTCAGTTTGATTCACAAGGGCTCACTGCACCCCACTTGTCAACATCGCTTTGCAGACCGGATGGTCACCCATCCAAGTGCTAGCCCAGTCCGACGGCGCTTAACTTTGGTGATCCGACGGGGACCGGTGTTACCACTGAGCAAGGCCGTTGGCTCTGTAATGTAGGATAGATGGCTATGTGTGGCATCCTCGGAAAAGAGCACAATGCTCGTGCACGCACAAGTCTTTGGAGCACCCCGTTCGTCGTACATTGTTGGACAAGGAGCTCCAGAGCAGACCACCCGTACGTGTTCACACGTTGATCCATGTGCAACGGGCATGGGGCCATCGGGATTCGACTGTCGATCAATGGAAACTTGGCGGCTCTTCCAGCGAATCCCATTTTTGCTTCACTAGGTCGCCGGTCGTCTGCACAAACGACGTCATCGAGGTGAACGGCATTTCGAAACGTGCAGCGCGCCTCTGACACAAGCTGGTAGGAGCAGCCTTATGCTACGGCAGACATTCTCTTGCGCTTGCATAGAACCTGTTGGTAGTAATCGAAGCCACGCCGACAGCTGCGAACCACCTGCATCCCTTTATGGTTAATGCCTTCCCCGACGGCAGTATAATTGTCCGTGTCTCGGAGTCAAAACCTTGCTACTGTATTGTTTGAGGAGCATCATAGTGGAATCACGTTGATGCCTCCGCGACCAAAGTCGCCTTATGTGCAATCCTATGGAACCAAGCCATAAGCGCGTACGCAAACCAGCGGCCCGTTATTTACGCGAATCGCATGACCTGTGCGTAGACATCCGATGCCGGATACCTCCACAAACCTTCAAACGCTGTCGTATCCCTGATTCGCAGAATGAGTGATGTACACTCCTGGAAATTGAAATAAGAACACCGTGAATTCATTGTCCCAGGAAGGGGAAACTTTATTGACACATTCCTGGGGTCAGATACATCACATGATCACACTGACAGAACCACAGGCACATAGACACAGGCAACAGAGCATGCACAATGTCGGCACTAGTACAGTGTATATCCACCTTTCGCAGCAATGCAGGCTGCTATTCTCCCATGGAGACGATCGTAGAGATGCTGGATGTAGTCCTGTGGAACGGCTTGCCATGCCATTTCCACCTGGCGCCTCAGTTGGACCAGCGTTCGTGCTGGACGTGCAGACTGCGTGAGACGACGCTTCATCCAGTCCCAAACATGCTCAATGGGGGACAGATCCGGAGATCTTGCTGACCAGGGTAGTTGACGTACACCTTCTAGACCATGTTGGGTGGCACGGGATACATGCGGACGTGCATTGTCCTGCAGGAACAGCAAGTTCCCTTGCCGGTCTAGGAATGGTAGAACGATGGGTTCGATGACGGTTTGGATGTACCGTGCACTTTTCAGTGTCCCCTCGACGATCACCAGTGGTGTACGGCCAGTGTAGGAGAGCGCTGCCCACCCCATGATGCCGGGTGTTGGCCCTGTGTGCCTCGGTCGTATGCAGTCCTGATTGTGGCGCTCACCTGCACGGCGCCAAACACGCATACGACCATCATTGGCACCAAGGCAGAAGCGACTCTCATCGCTGAAGACGACACGTCTCCATTCGTCCCTCCATTCACGCCTGTCGCGACACCACTGGAGGCGGGCTGCACGATGTTGGGGCGTGAGCGGAAGACGGCCTAACGGTGTGCGGGACCGTAGCCCAGCTTCATGGAGAGGGTTGCGAATGGTCCTCGCCGATACCCCAGGAGCAACAGTGTCCCTAATTTGCTGGGAAGTGGCGGTGCGGTCCCCTACGGCACTGGGTAGGATCCTACGGTCTTGGCGTGCATCCGTGCGTCGCTGCGGTCCGGTCCCAGGTCGACGGGCACGTGCACCTTCCGCCGACCACTGGCGACAACATCGATGTACTGAGGAGACCTCACGCCCCACGTGTTGAGCAATTCGGCGGTACGTCCACCCGGCCTCCCGCATGCCCACTATACGCCCTCGCTCAAAGTCCGTCAACTGCACATACGGTTCACGTCCACGCTGTCGCGGCATGCTACCAGTGTCAAAGACTGCGATGGAGCTCCGTATGCCACGGCAAACTGGCTGACACTGACGGCGGCGGTGCACAAATGCTGCGCAGCTAGCGCCATTCGACGGCCAACACCGCGGTTCCTGGTGTGTCCGCTGTGCCGTGCGTGTGATCATTGCTTGTACAGCCCTCTCGCAGTGTCTGGAGCAAGTATGGTGGGTCTGACACACCGGTGTCAATGTGTTCTTTTTTCCATTTCCAGGAGTGTATTTCTTTCCAAAAGACGGACAAACAAGCAGGTTTTCACAGGGCGTGAGCAGCGTCAGATTTTGACTGATGAGGCAACATACTCTTCCGAGACAGCATTATCAGCACATGACACAATTTTAAAGGCGCCTCTTCGTGTGTTACCATTTGGCCACCTAGTCGAATCGCTCAGTATCCAGATTTCTGGGGCTCTCTGATGTGACAGCGATCCGTGTGAACATGCGAGCTTGCGTACTAGTTGTCAATCTTCCAGTCGACCACCTCTGGATACTACAAAGGAGGATCGCGGTATTGTGAACTGAGCACATCGTACCACCTAGACATCAGCATCTGCTGTCTGAGAAGAAGTAATGGTCTGCGTCAGGCTGCACCACCGAGCGAGGTGGCGCAGTGGTTAGACACTGGACTCGCATTCGGGAGGACGACGGTTCAATCCCGCGTCCGCCCATCCTGATTTAGGTTTTCCGTGAGTTCCCTCAATCACTCCAGGCAAATGCCGGGATGGTTTCTCTGAAAGGGCACGGCCGACTTCCTTCCCCATCCTTCCCTAATCCGATGAGACCGATGACCACGCTGTCTGGTCTCCTTCCCCAAAAACAACCAACAACCAGGCTGCACCATCGCTGAGAGCCATTTATCGCCCACATTTCACTTCTGTACTGGGCTACAATCCAGACAAATGCCCTCAGAAAAGACTTCCTAACATTTAACTTTATATTAGATGTAAACAAATTCTTCTCTTTGAGGCATCCTTCCCTTGCTACAGCTAGTCACCATTTTGCATCCATTCTACAACGGCCATCATCTTACTTTACTGCCCAAGTAGGAGAACTCATCTGCATTCTTTACTGCCTCGGGTTGGATAAAGAGTAGTGGAAATGTTGCATGCGTGCTATCAGTAGCTGATAGCAAAAGATCAGCTGAAATAGTGCAGTTAGTGGTGATGGCTGTAGTTGAGTCAGTTGCTGTGTGTACTGCTTAAAGTGTTAGTGGCTAGTTCAGGTGGCCTAACAGTACATTAGGAAATACGAACAACGAGTAGTGGTTAAGACTGAAGTAGTGCATGGCCATAGCTCAGAAGGTCCTTGTAGTGCCCCCCCCCCTCCCCCATCATCCCTGTTGACAACGCACGGTGCCACATTGTGAAACCCATACAGGAGCTCCTGTGTACGTGGGAATGGGATACTGGAACATTGTGTTCACCCAATATGAGTCTATGGGACTGTAATTGGTTCACAAAAATGTGGGAACCTTTCCATTCCACATGGTTCAGTACAAAACAGACATCATCTTCGCCATAGTGCAGTCCTTCGAGGCATCAGCAGAAATGGATCTGTTGATGGTGTACAATGCCTTCTATCCCTGTGGTGGAAGGTGATCAACATGTGGTCGATTGTAATGAGGGCATGTCATATGGTTAAAGTCTCTCAATAAAGTCATCCTACTTGGGTATTACTGTTCCCTCAGCACTGCCTGAGTTAATTATACTATATTCCATTACGATCGTTTTGAAACTTTCCTGGCAGATTAAAACTGTGTGCCCGACCGAGACTCGAACTCGGGACCTTTGCCTTTCGCGGGCAAGTGCTCTACCAACTGAGCTACCGAAGCACGACTCACGCCCGATACTCACAGCTTTACTTCTGCCAGTACCTCGTCTCCTACCTTCCAAACTTTACAGAAGCTCTCCTGCGAACCTGGCAGAACTAGCACTTCTGAAAGAAAGGATATTGCGGAGACATGGCTTAGCCACAGCCTGGGGGATGTTTCCAGAATGAGATTTTCACTCTGCAGCGGAGTGTGCGCTGATATGAAACTTTCCTGGCAGATTAAAACTGTGTGCCCGACCGAGACTCGAACTCGGGACCTTTGCCTTTCGCGGGCAAGTGCTCTACCAACTGAGTTTCATATCAGCGCACACTCCGCTGCAGAGTGAAAATCTCATTCTGGAAACATCCCCCAGGCTGTGGCTAAGCCATGTCTCCTCAATATCCTTTCTTTCAGGAGTGCTAGTTCTGCCAGGTTCGCAGGAGAGCTTCTGTAAAGTTTGGAAGGTAGGAGACGAGGTACTGGCAGAAGTAAAGCTGTGAGTATCGGGCGTGAGTCGTGCTTCGGTAGCTCAGTTGGTAGAGCACTTGCCCGCGAAAGGTAAAGGTCCCGAGTTCGAGTCTCGGTCGGGCACACTGTTTTAATCTGCCAGGAAAGTTTCATATCAGCGCATACTCCGCTGCATAGTGAAAATCTCATTCTGGAAACGATCGTTTTATTTAATTAATGTTCATCTTACGACCTCTATTCAAGACACTGTTCAACTGCTCGATTAAGTCCCTTGGTGTGTCAGACAGAATCGCATGTCATCATCAAACTATAAAGCTTTTATTTATTCTTCCTGAACTTTAATTCCCTTTCAATTTTTTTTCCTTGCTTTTACTTTACTACTTGCTCAACACACGGAGTGAATAACATCATATATATGAGAGTTGGAACTTTAATAGTGCCAACTATTTATTTACAGTTCGTACAAAATAGATACGTGTTTCAATGTTTTACTGGCCTTAAAAGTAGTCACCAGCGTTGTGTATAACCCGTTGCCAGCGATGTGGAAGTGGTAGGATACTCTTAGCAGTGCCAGTTGTGTTGACGGTTCGAGCGGCGCGGTCTATTGCCCGACGAATTTGTAGCAGTTCTGAAGCGAATGCCGTGAAGTGTTTCCTTCAGTTTAGAACTCCATTTGAACCCAAAAGGGAAGTCAGTGGTGTGCAGTAGGTGGTATAGCTCTCAGCAGCCCCACCAGTCAAACAAGTCAGTAACAACCTGCACTGTACGTGCTTGAGCATTGTCCTGCAAAATGATGGTCAGGTCCTGCAGAAAGTGTCACCACTTCTGTCTGTAAGCCGGTCGTAGATTGTGTCCCAAAAATGAACAGCATACAGACAGAAGTGATGACACTTTCTGCAGGATCTGACCATCATTTTGCAGGACAATCCTCAAGCACGTACAGTGCAAGCTGTTACTGACTTGTTTGACTGACGGGGCTGCTAAGTGCTATACCACCTACCGCAGTCCCCTGACTTAAGCCCTCGTGAGTTCAACTCGATTTCTAAACTGAAGGAAACACTTCACGGCATTCGCTTCAGAACTGCTACAAATTCGTCGGGCAATAGACCGCGCCGCTCGAACCGTCAACACAACTGGCACTGCTAAGAGTATCCTACGACTTCCACATCGCTGGCAACGGGTTATAGACAAGGCTGGTGGTTACTTGGAAGGTCAATAAAACGTCGAGCCAAGTATCTATTTTGCACGATCTGTAAATAAAGAGTTGCCAATATTAAAGTTCCAACCCTTGTAGAATGAAATTTTCATTCTGCAGCGGAGCGTACGCTTGATTTGAAACTTCCTGGCAGATTAAAAATGTCTGCTAGACCGAGACTCTAACTCGGAACGTTCGCCTTTCACGGGCAAGTGAAAGCGTTTGACTCAGTGCCCCACTGCAGACTCCTAACTAAGTTACGAGCATATGGGATTGGTTCCCAAGTATGTGAGTGGCTCGAAGACTTCTTAAGTAATAGAACCCAGTACGTTGTCCTCGATGGTGAGTGTTCATCGGAGGTGAGGGTATCATCTGGAGTGCCCCAGGGAAGTCTGGTAGGTCTGCTGTTGTTTTCTGTCTACATAAATGATCTTTTGGATAGGGTGGATAGCAATGGGCGGCTGTTTGCTGATGATGCTGTGGTGTACGGGAAGGTGTCGTCGTTGAGTGACTGTAGGAGGATACAAGATGACTTGGATAGGATTTCTGATTGGTGTAAAGAATGGCAGCTAACTCCAAATATAGGTAAATGTAAATTAATGCAGATGAATAGGAAAAAGAATCCCGTAATCTTTGAATACTCCATTAGTAGTGTAGCGCTTGACACAGTCACGTCGATTAAATATTTGGGCGTAACGTTGCAGAGCGATATGAAGTGGGATAAAAGTGTAATGGCAGTTGTGGGGAAGGCGGATAGTCGTCTTCGGTTCATTGGTAGAATTTTGGGAAGATGTGGTTCATCTGTAAAGGAGACCGCTTATAAAACACTAATACGACCTATTCTTGAGTACTGCTCGAGCGTTTGGGATCCCTGTCAGGTCGGATTGGGGGAGGACATAGAAGCAATTCAGAGGCGGGCTGCTAGATTTGTTACCGGTAGGTTTGATCATCACGCGAGTGTTACGGAAATGCTTCAGGAACTCGGGTGGGAGTCTCTAGAGGAAAGGAGGCGTTCTTTTCGTGAATCGCTACTGAGGAAATTTAGAGAACCAGCATTTGAGGCTGACTGCAGTACAATTTTACTGCCGCCAACTTATATTTCGCGGAAAGACCACAAACATAAGAGTGATTAGGGCTCGTACAGAGGCATATAGGCAGTCATTTTTCGCTCGTTCTGTTTGGGAGTGGAACAGGGAGAGAAGATGCTAGTTGTGGTACGAGGTACCCTCCGCCACGCACCGTATGGTGGATTGCGGAGTGTGTATGTAGATGTACTCTACCAACCTTTTTCTTTTTTTTTTTCCAACTGAGCTACCAAAGCACAAGTCACGACCTTTCCTCACAATTTTACTTCCGCCAGTTCCTTGTCTCGTACATTCCAGTTCAGAGAAGTTGTGAAGTTATCCTGTCTCGTTTCGCAGGAGAAGGTCTGTGGAAGGTAGGAGACGAGGAACTGGCGGAAGCGAAATTTCAGGACAACTCGTGAGTCGTTCTTCGGTAGCTGAGCTGGTAGAGCACTTGCCCACGAAAGGCAAAGGTCCTGAATTCGAGTCTCGGTCTGGCACATAGTTTTAATCTGCCAGGAAGTTTCGACATCATGAGTAGTTTACAACCCTGTCTCGTTCCCTTCTGAACTGTGGCTTCCCTTTCGTGTTACAGACGATGGGATGCAGAAATTCCTGGTGGACTCTTCCTTAAGAAGGCAACGCGCTACAGCGCAGTTGGCGTCATTTAGCCAGCCGTGTTGTAGGGCTTCTAGCGCAGCTCTTCTGCTTTGTCTGAGAGCAGTGTCGGAAGCGGAGACGAGAACTGCAATACACGGCGGGCCAAACAGCGCCCCCGCAGCCGTCACCGTAAGCGACCGGATAATTGTGCCCGCTCGCCCTTTTCGCCGTCCCTTTGAAGGGCTGCGCAGGGCTGGCTGGGGCCGGAGCCACCTGTTTCGTTGCCAGTGGCGTCCTTTGTGGCCGGGCAGTGTTGTAATTAGCGAGGCCGACAGGTTAGCTAGAGGTTTCTGACACAAAACGCAGCGGTTAGCTAGGCCAGCCACACACAGCTTAAAACTCGCTCGCTTCGCGCGGTCGGAAATTTCCGCGCGTCTTCGCAGCTGCGACGCTACTCGTTGAACGGAACTTAACAGCAGCTGACAGCTGACAGCTGTCATCTTCATTCCGAAGACTATGCCACCTCATTTTCAGTCTATCCTTTGCAAGCCTCTTCATCTCTGTGTAACTACAGTGTGTAAACTTTTAGATGGCAGACCTCTCCCTAGTCCTGAATCGGTAGAAGTCGGTAAACGTCGGGAGGCTTCGGTAGGCACGCAGTTTCGACTGCTGCCAACATTACGTAGTTCACTGTTGTGCAAGGTAGCCATTGTCGTCTGCTTCGTTATTGTTTTTGCGCTGTACTGTTCTGCGTGTTTTTATTGTGCAGTTGTGCTAAACAGTATCAAAATGAATGAAGAGGCAGTTGCTGGCCCATCTCGGGAGTCGCCAACAACCCCTACCGGTAGGCCTACGGTTAGAAGGAAACCAGTATTACGTAGCGATGCTCGCAAAATTACACTCCTGGAAATGGAAAAAAGAACACATTGACACCGGTGTGTCAGACCCACCATACTTGCTCCGGACACTGCGAGAGGGCTGTACAAGCAATGATCACACGCACGGCACAGCGGACACACCAGGAACCGCGGTGTTGGCCGTCGAGTGGCGCTAGCTGCGCAGCATTTGTGCACCGCCGCCGTCAGTGTCAGCCAGTTTGCCGTGGCATACGGAGCTCCATCGCATGTATCCCGTGCCACCCAACGTGCTCTAGAAGGTGTAAGTCAACTACCCTGGCCAGCAAGATCTCCGGATCTGTCCCCCATTGAGCATGTTTGGGACTGGATGAAGCGTCGTCTCACGCGGTCTGCACGTCCAGCACGAACGCTGGTCCAACTGAGGCGCCAGGTGGAAATGGCATGGCAAGCCGTTCCACAGGACTACATCCAGTATCTCTACGATCGTCTCCATGGGAGAATAGCAGCCTGCATTGCTGCGAAAGGTGGATATACACTGTACTAGTGCCGACATTGTGCATGCTCTGTTGCCTGTGTCTATGTGCCTGTGGTTCTGTCAGTGTGATCATGTGATGTATCTGACCCCAGGAATGTGTCAATAAAGTTTCCCCTTCCTGGGACAATGAATTCACGGTGTTCTTATTTCAATTTCCAGGAGTGTATATTGCGTGTGATTGAATGCTGCGAAAGGGAAAGGGAGCAGAAAAAATTGCTTCACCCCATTTACAAATCTTCAGTGAGAGCTGCTACATACACAGGTCAAAGCATGCGTAGCATTGGAACATTCAAACAGTTTTCCAAGAATCATCCTGGAGTATCACCATAAACGGCTGGCAAGAAAAGGAGAGTTCGCATTTCAGATATTTTGTTCGCGATCACTTTGAAGGAGCCCCCTATTTCGTCCGAATTACCTTATATTTCATTTTTCCTTGCTACCGTATTGCTTTGTATGGAAACACCACTGGTTACTGTATTGTTTCGAAACACATTCATATTACAGTACATTTCCAAATTTTAAAAAAATACGTGCAGTATATATATATATATATATATATATATATATATATATATATATATATATATATATATATATATATATATATATATATAGAGAGAGAGAGAGAGAGAGAGAGAGAGAGAGAGAGATTGGCAGTTACGTTATACTATATGGTTTAAGTGTATTTAAATTTTATAATTAATAGTTCAACATTGCGGGGGATGAAATAAAATGAAAAAAAATTGCGAGCAGTGGGAATCGAATCCGGGTCTGCTGCATGACTAGCCTTTACCCTTTTCTTCCGCTTTAGTTCGTTGCATCTGCTCGGGCCCGGTGGACGTCGTAAGACATCCATTGAAGTTCGTTGTTGATCTAATAACTCCGATTTTTTATTACAGGGGGCACGTTACCCCCTGACCGAACACGCTGAGCTACCGTGCCGGCATCCTAATCGATTGTGCTACGCAAACTACAGTGACCTAACTGTTGAAACATTGTCCATTACTCTTTTCGGCCGTTCGGAGAACAACTCACCAAAGTTTCACTGTAATCGCAAGAATGGTTTGTGAGCGCATAGTAGACAAACATACATTCATTTATAGATTTTAATCTACATGACGATTACAGTTTCGTTTACGATTTAAAGCGGGTTTCACATCCAAGCCTTTCGTCTGCTTTCGTGTAAGCATGACGCGCAGTTTACAGTGCCAGCACTGCAACTGGTAGCCGTGCCTTGTCCTCCCCCCCCCCCTCCCGCAGGCTCTCCTCCCCCCCCCCCCCCCCCCCCCCCAGTCAATGCTTGCTTCCTCATCTCCCCGCCCCGCACACCCCACGCAACTCTGCCGTCTTACAGTTAACACACTGTACTACAATCTGTTTCCAATCGAAACTAGCTTGCGGGCCGGGTGGCCGAGCGGTTCTAGGCGCTACAGTCTGGAACCGCGGGACCACTACGGTCGCCGGTTCGAATCCTGCCTCGACCATGCATGTGTGTTATGTCCTTAGGTTAGCTAGGTTTAAGTAGTTCTAAGTTCTAGGGGACTGATGACCACAGAAGTTAAGACCGATAGTGCTCACAAGGGAACCTCCCCATCGCACCCCCCTCAGATTTAGTTATAAGTTGGCACAGTGGATAGGCCTTGAAAAACTGAACACAGATCAATCGAGAAAACAGGAAGAAGTTGTGTGGAACTATGAAAAAATAAGCAAAAATATACAAACTGAGTAGTCCATGCGAAGATAGGCAACATCATGGATAGTGTGACATCAGGGGCGCCGTGGTCCCGTGGTTAGTGTGCGCAGCTGCGGAACGAGAGATCCTTGGTTCAAGTCTTCCCTCCAGTGAAATGTTTACTTTCTTTATTTTCGCAAAGTTATGATACGTCCGTTCGTTCATTGACCTCTCTGTTCACTGTAATAAGTATAGTGTGTGTTTTGCGACCGCACCGCAAAACAGTGCGATTAGTAGACGAAAGGACGTGCCTCTCCAATGGGAACCGAAAACATTTGATCGCAAGGTCATAGGTCAACCGATTCCTCCACAGGAAAACACGTCTGATATATTCTATACGACACTGCTGACGGCATGTGCGTCACATGACAGCAATATACTGTCCTTAGGTTAGTTAGGTTTAAGTAGTTCTAAGTATTAGAGCCATTTGAACCATTTTGCACAGCATAGAACCCATACTTACAGGTGTATGAAACTTTAGAATTTTCCAACTCTATTAAAAACTGTGGTAATTTTTTTTTTCTAAACATGAAGTTTAAAATGTAACAGCTCATTTGACACCTTACCCCCCTTAACGCATTCAGGCATTAGTATTCCTATGATTATTCGATACCTCAGAACATATTGTATCAACCAATCCCTTCTTTTCGTCAAGTTGTGCTGCAAATTTCTTTATTCTCCAGTTTGACTAGTTCATTCCAATTATCCAATCTACCTACCCAATCACAACCTCTTCACTTGTATCTCGGTCTGTGCATCTAATTCTCAGCATTCTTACATAGCGCTACATTCCAGAATCTTCTTTTCCCTTGTTATCCGAGGTATGTGTCATCCACATACACTTCTATACAACGCTACACTCCAGGTAAACGAGTATTACCACAATGCTAACCCGCAACCTGGAGCGTGGTACCAGATGCAGTGTAGTAGCAATGGGAGTTAGATTTTCAATATTTTGCGTGATTATTGATCGAATTTAAAAAAGTTATAAAAATTCTGTCATAATCTGTTGATTAAAATGTGTAGTCTTATATTAAAAGTTTAACATAATAAGACATTACATTTAGGAACAGAGTGTTTGTCTGGTGGCAGTGAAACTGATGTCACGCAAACAGGTGGACTTCCTGCATCCAGTATTTGAGAAAGAGAGTCCTTAGTGATTTCCAGCAAAGATTACACCTAATTTCAAACCTTTATGAAAATTTTTCTCGTTGAAACCCTCTACAAAATCATGAAGGGAACAAAGTTTATTGTTTATTACATTTTCGCTGCTCATGCAGGCAGTATCCGTGTATCCCAATGCATGAACCTGCGAAAGTGTATCGTTATACGACACAATCAGAAGTTCAGGGAACGTGACAAGATAAACATGTACAGGGTGTTTCAAAAATGACCGGTATATTTGAAACAGCAATAAAAACTAAACGAACAGCGATAGAAATACACCGTTTGTTGCAATATGCTTGGGACAACAGTACATTTTCAGGCAGACAAACTTTCGAAAATACAGTAGTTACAATTTTCAACAGATGGCGCTGCGGTCTGGGAAACTCTATAGTACGATATTTTCCACATATCCACCATGCGTAGCAATAATATGGCGTAGTCTCTGAATGAAATTACCCGAAACCTTTGACAACGTGTCTGGCGGAATGGCTTCACATGCAGATGAGATGTACTGCTTCAGCTGTTCAATTGTTTCTGGATTCTGGCGGTACACCTGGTCTTTCAAGTGTCCCCACAGAAAGAAGTCACAGGGGTTCATGTCTGGCGAATAGGGAGGCCAATCCACGCCGCCTCCTGTATGTTTCGGATAGCCCAAAGCAATCACACGATCATCGAAATATTCATTCAGGAAATTAAAGACGTCGGCCGTGCGATGTGGCCGGGCACCATCTTGCATAAACCACGAGGTGTTCGCAGTGTCGTCTGAGGCAGTTTGTACCGCCACAAATTCACGAAGAATGTCCAGATAGCGTGATGCAGTAATCGTTTCGGATCTGAAAAATGGGCCAATGATTCCTTTGGAGGAAATGGCGGCCCAGACCAGTACTTTTTGAGGATGCAGGGACGATGGGACTGCAACAAGGGGCTTTTAAGTTCCCCATATGCGCCAGTTCTGTTTATTGACGAAGCCGTCCAGGTAAAAATAAGCTTCGTCAGTAAACCAAATGCTGCCCACATGCATATCGCCGTCATCAATCCTGTGCACTATATCGTTAGCGAATGTCTCTCGTGCAGCAATGGTAGCGGCGCTGAGGGGTTGCCGCGTTTGAATTTTGTACGGCTAGAGGTGTAAACTCTGGCGCATGAGACGATACGTGGACGTTGGCGTCATTTGGACCGCACCTGCAACACCGCGAACGGAAACCCGAGGCCGCTGTCGGATCACCTGCTGCACTAGCTGCGCGTTGCCCTCTGTGGTTGCCGTATGCGGTCGCCCTACCTTTCCAGCACGTTCATCTGTCACGTTCCCAGTCCGTTGAAATTTTTCAAACAGATTGTATCGCTTTATTGTATCGCTTTTCGGTCCTTTGATTACATTAAAGCTCCGTTGAAAACTTCGTCTTGTTGCAACAACACTGTGTTCTAGGCGGTGGAATTCCAACACCAGAAAAATCCTCTGTTCTAAGGAATAAACCATGTTGTCTACAGCACTCTTGCACGTTGTGAACAGCACACGCTTACAGCAGAAAGACGACGTACAGAATGGCGCACCCACAGACTGCGTTGTCTTCTATATCTTTCACATCACTTGCAGCGCCATCTGTTGTTGAAAATTGTAACTACTGTAATTTCGAAAGGTTGTCTGCCTGAAAATGTACTGTTGTCCCAAGCATATTGCAACAAACGGTGTATTTCTATCGCTGCTCGTTTAGTTTTTATTGCCGTTTCAAATATACCGGTCACTTTTGAAACACCCTGTAGATGCATGAAAAACTACATTTTGCTTAAAATGGCATGTAGTAGAACTTTCTACTTCACTCAATATGTATTAATTATTATTTCTTTACTACTTGTTCTGTTATCAAGAAACTTTGCGTATGGTATCTACGTATACAGCTGGATGCACTTGGAAAATTATATCAACATATATGATGTGTTAGACATTTAGGTGTATGTAAAACCAGCTTTGGCTTAAAGTTGCCTGCAGTAGAACTTAAACATCATGTGTGACATTTTAATATATTACTTCTTTGCTACTAACTCTATTCCCAACACACTTTGCAGTCAATATCTACGTATATCACTTAATATGCCTGCCATGCTACCTCACTGTACAACACATGATTCAGAAGGTAAGACATCATAAACATTGAGACGCATAAATATTTAGCTCTTGCTTAAAATGGAGCGCAAATTACCCAGTTTATATTCATCCACTGTTTCACGGTGAGAGCACTTAGCAACTTCCAGCAAACTTTAATCATAATTTCAAACCTTTCCTAAGCTTTTCTCGATTGCACTTTTAAAGGCCATATTAAACACATTAACTCATTTGTAAAGCAATCTATTGCCTGATGCTGTTTTATGTCTAGCAGAACCTGGATTTAATGATACCTCTAGAAAATATTGCCTCATACTTACATTTATATTACATTCAAACATTCTTCTTTTTCAGAAACGGTTTTCTTTCCCATTCTGCATTCTGTAGGCTCTCTACTTTCACAGTCAGTTACTTTGCTGCTTAGGAAATCACCTGTTGACCACTTTTAGTGATTTCCTAAAGCACTGGCACAGGGCAGAGGGCATACAGAAGGGAAAGCAGAGCACAACTCCTTCGATTTGTATGAAGTCAAGCGTTGCCCTCGACGCCGTTGTTGAAGCTCAGTAGATGCGAAACGATAGCTGTTTTACTGCTACAGCTAGAAATGGACAGTATTACAAAACGAAGCTAATCTAACCGACTAAATGAGTGCTCTTACGAAAGGAAAAGCTAATGAAACAATGTGTGATAAATGTGTAGTTAGAAACTTACTACACGAGCTTTTAAATTAATTACTGGCGACGTGTGCGGGCTGTGAACTGCCGCTGCTTTTAGCTTCAGAGAGCAATGCAGCAATTTGTTTTGTAAACATCCGATTTTCCTTCCAGCACTTTTATTTTCCTCCGTAACTTTTCGTTTCTCTGAGTGATAAAGCCACTTCCAACAGAAACAGATGTTATGGGACACAGAGCAGGAGTCTCAGTGTTGGTATCAATGCTAGAATTTTCATTAATGTTTACAATTGGAAACTAATGCATAGGCGTTACTTTAAATGGAGACTGTTGGCTGCATGAAATTTAATTTACACAAATGTTGTGAATTATGCTCGGGACCTATTTTGTTTCTTTTTTACTTTCCATTTTTATTTTTACTTTCCATTTTTGCTTTCCATTTTTACTTTACTTACATCGAAAATAAACCGAATGAAGGGTCAGTCCACGGTATTTATCAATATTTTGAATAACGCTATGAAAAGCAAAGGCAACGCAGAATATGAGGATGCCGTCTTTACTTCGTCAAAATCTGGGAACAAAAACATTTTTCGACTGTTGTGTTCAAGCCCTACGCACTGGGGTACAAAGTTCTTCTGGCAACTGACACGTGAGGAGGTCGAACTAATCCACACTTATACGACGACATTTTTCAAGATGAAAAAGGACTACCATCACGCAGTACTGAAGTGATTTCCCCAGATGCACTGCGCAAGTGCGAAACTAGGGCTTCCATTTTTATTGTTCGCTAAAACATTTGGTCAGAATCCTTCGAACCTGCTCTTATCTTACCGAGAGAAAAGAAAAAAGAAATCACATCTCGAGAAGCCTGTATCAAAATAGATTCTGTTGTAAATCACTGGCTATCTTTGCCAGTGTTTGGTGGCGTGATGAGTTACACGTAGTTTCTTGCCAAAGTATGCAATGAAAGAGAAGCTTTTAGGCATGTAAGCCAACTGTGCTTTTGTACACAAAATCCAAAGCAGCCATTTGATTGGAAAATTGCAACGTTTATAATGTGTGAGCGCGCCGAGACCGTTACTGCCTGTCCCTGTTTTTACTATAAGTATCACTCCAGCATATTTAATATAATGAAAGCATCTAATGTCACATACGAAGTTCTCCTGAACAGCGTACCATCACTTGCAGCAAAGTAACATGCAATCCAAAACTTTTCTTTGCCTTTCCTTTTTATTCCTTTTCTGAAGGTATTAATACTCGTATGTACACTGAAGCGCCAAAGAAATTGGTATAGGCGTCAGTATTCAAATGCAGAATACGGCGCTGTGGTCGGAAATATCTATGTAAGACGTTCCAAATGATTGGAAAAGGGCACAGGTCATCCCCGTTTCCAAGAAGGGACGTCGAACAGATGTGCAGAACTAAAGATCTATATCTCTAATGTCCATCAGTTATAGAATTTTGGAATACATATTATGTTAGAGTATAATGACTTTTCTGGAGACTAGAAACCTACTCTGTAGAAATCAGCATGGCTTTCGAAAAAGGCGATCGTGTGAAACCCAGCTCGCGCTATTCGTCCACGAGACTCAGAGGGCCATAGACACGGGTTCCCAGGTAGATGCCGTGTTTCTTGACTTCCGCAAGGCGTTCGATACAGTTCCCCACAGTTGTTTAATGAACAAAGAAACAGCATATAGACTATCAGACCAATTGTGTGATTGGATAACAGAACGCAGCATTTCATTATCAATGGAGAGAAGTCTTCCGAAGTAAGAGTGATTTCAGGTGTGCCGCAGGGGAGTGTCGTAGGACCGTTGCTATTCACAATATACGTAAACGACCTTGTGGATGACATCGCAAGTTCACTGAGGCTTTTTGCGGATGATGCTGTAGTATATCCAGAGGTTATAACAATGGAAAAGTGTATTGAAATGCAGGAGGATCATGCAACGAATTGACGCATGGTGCAGGGAATGGCAATTGAATCTCAATGTAGACAAGTGTAGTGTGCTGCGAATACATAGAAAGAAAGATCCTTTATCATTTAGCTACAATATAGCAGGTCAGCAACAGGAGGCAGTTAATTCCATAAATTATGTGGGAGTAGGCATTAGGAGTGATTTAAAATGGAATGATCATATAAAATTAATCGTCGGTAACGCAGATGCCAGACTGAGATTCATTGGAAGAATCCTGAGGAAATGCAGTCCGAAAACAAGGGAAGTAGGTTACAGTACACTTGTTCGCCCACTGCTTGAATACTGCTCACCAGTGTGGGATCCGTACCAGATAGGGTTGATAGAAGAGATAGAGAAGATCCAACGCAGAGCAGCGCGCTTCGTTACAGGATCATTTAGTAATCGCGAAAGCGTTACGGAGATGATAGATAAACTCCAGTAGAAGACTCTGCAGGAGAGACGCTCAGTAGCTCGGTACGGGCTTTTGTCAAAGTTTCGAGAACATACCTTCACCGAAGAGTCAAGCAGTAAATTGCTCCCTCGTACGTATATCTCGCGAAGAGACCACGAGGATAAAATCAGAGAGATTAGAGCCCACACAGAGGCATACCGACAATCCTTCTTTCCAAGAACAATACGAGACTGGAATAGAAGGGAGAACCGATAGAGGTACTCAAGGTACCCTCCGCCACACACCGTCAGGTGGCTTGCGGAGTATGGATGTAGATGTAGAAGTGTCTGGAGCAGTTGTTAGATCGGTTACTGCTACTACACTGGCAGGTTATCAAGATTTCAGTGAGTTTGAACGTGATCTTACAGTCTATGCACGAGCTGTGGCACACAGCTTCTCCGAGGTAGCGATGGAGTGGCTATTTTCCCGTACCACCATTTCACGAGTGTACCGTCAATATCAGAAATCCGGTAAAACATGAAATCTTCGACATCTCTGCAGCTGGAAAAAGATCCTGCAGGAACAGGACCAACGACTACTGAAGGGAATCGGTCAACGTGACAGAAGTGCAACCCTTCCGCAAATTGCTGCAAATTTCAATCCTGGGCCATCAGCAAGTGTCAGCGTGCGAACCGTTCAACGAAACATGGCCTTTCGGAGCCGAAGGACGAGTGGATGGACGTTTACGGGTATGGAGACAATCTCACGACCCCTTGGACTCTGCATGTTAGTTGGGGTCTGATCAAGCTGGTGGAGGATCTGTAATGTTGTGGGACGTGTCCAGTTGGAATGATATGGGATCCCCGATACGTCTACATACGACTCTGATAGGTGACAAGTCCCCCCCATGAACCATGGACCTTGACGTTGGTGGGGAGGCTTGCGTGCCTCAGCGATACAGATAGCCGTACCGTAGGTGCAACCACAACGGAGGGGTATCTGTTGAGAGGCCAGACAAACGTGTGGTTCCTGAAGAGGGGCAGCAGCCTTTTCAGTAGTTGCAAGGGCAACAGTCTGGATGATTGACTGATCTTGCCTTGTAACAATAACCAAAACGGCCTTGCTGTGCTGGTACTGCGAACGGCTGAAAGCAAGGGGAAACTACGGCCGTAATTTTTCCAGAGGGCATGCAGCTTTACTGTATGATTAAATGATGATGGCGTCCTCTTGGGTAAAATATTCCGGAGGTAAAATAGTCCCCCATTCGGATCTCCGGGCGGGGACTACTCAAGAGGATGTCATTATCAGGAGAAAGAAAACTGGCGTTCTACGGATCGGAGCGTGGAATGTCAGGTCCCTTAATCGGGCAGGTAGGTTAGAAAATTTGAAAAGGGAAATGGATAGGTTAAAGTTAGATATAGTGGGAATTAGTGAAGTTCGGTGGCAGGAGGAACAAGTCTTCTGGTCAGGTGACTACAGGGTTATAAACACAAAGTCAAATAGGGGTAATGCAGGAGTAGGTTTAATAATGAATAGGAAAATAGGAACGCGGGTAAGCTACTACAAACAGCTTAGTGAACGCATTATTGTGGCCAAGATAGATACGAAGCCCACACCTACTACAGTAGTACAAGTTTATATGCCAACTAGCTCTGCAGATGACGAAGAAATTGAAGAAATGTATGATGAAATAAAAGAAATTATTCAGGTAGTGAAGGGAGACGAAAATTTAATAGTCATGGGTGACTGGAATTCGAGTGTAGGAAAAAGGAGAGAAGGAAACGTAGTAGGTGAATATGGATTGGGGCTAAGAAATGAAAGAGGAAGCCGCCTGGTAGAATTTTGCACAGAGCACAACTTAATCATAGCTAACACTTGGTTTAAGAATCATGATAGACGGTTGTATACATGGAAGAATCCTGGAGATACTAAAAGGTATCAGATAGATTATATAATGGTAAGACAGAGATTTAGGAACCAGGTTTAAAACTGTAAGACATTTCCAGGGGCAGATGCGGACTCTGACCACTATCTATTGGTTATGACCTGTAGATTAAAACTGAAGAAACTGCAAAAAGTTGGGAATTTAAGGAGATGGGACCTGGATTAACTGAAAGAACCAGAGGTTGTACAGACTTTCAGGGAGAGCATAAGGGAACAATTGACAGGAATGGGGGAAAGAAATACAGTAGAAGAAGAATGGGTAGCTTTGAGGGATGTAGTAGTGAAGGCAGCAGAGGATCAAGTAGGTAAAAAGACGAGGGCTAGTAGAAATCCTTGGGTAACAGAAGAAATATTGTATTTAATTGATGAAAGGAGTAAATATAAAAATGCAGTAAATGAAGCAGCCAAAAAGGAATACAAACGTCTCAAAAATGAGATTGACAGGAAGTGCAAAATGGCTAAGCGGGGATGGCTAGAGGACAAATGTAAGGTTGTAGAGGCTTATCTCACTAGGGGTAAGATAGATACTGCCTACAGGAAAATTAAAGAGACCTTTGGAGATAAGAGAACCACTTGTATGAACATCAAGAGCTCAGATGGCAACCCAGTTCTAAGCAAAGAAGGGAAAGCAGAAAGGTGGAAGGAGTATATAGGGGGTCTATACACGGGCGATGTACTTGAGGACAATAGTATGGAAATGGAAGAGGATGTAGATGAAGATGAAATGAGAGATACGATACTGCGTGAAGAATTTGACAGAGCACTGAAAGACCTGAGTCGAAACAAGGCCCCAGGCGTAGACAACATTCCATTGGAACTACTGATTGCCTTGGGAGAGCCAGTCCTGACAAAACTCTACCATCTGGTGAGCAAGATGTATGAAACAGGCGAAATACCCTCAGACTTCAAGAAGAATATAATAATTCCAATCCCAAAGAAAGCTGGAGTTGACAGATGTGAGAATTACCGAAGAATCAGTTTAATAAGCCACAGCTGCAAAATACTAACACGAATTCTTTACAGACGAATGAAAAAACTAGTAGAAGCCGACCTCGGGGAAGATCAGTTTGTATTCCGTAGAAATACTGGAACACGTGAGGCAATACTGACACTACGACTTATCTTAGAAGAAAGATTAAGAAAAGGCAAACCTACTTTGACAATGTTGACTGGAATACTCTCTTTCAAATTCTAAAGGTGGCAGGGGTAAAATACAGGGAGCGAAAGGCTATTTACAATTTGTACAGAAACCAGATGGCAGTTATAAGACCAGGGGGCCATGAAAGGGAAGCAGTGGTTGGGAAGGGAGTGAGACAGGGTTGTAGCCTCTCCCCGATGTTATTCAATCTGTATATTGAGCAAGCAAAAGAAAAATTCGGAGTAGGTATTAAAATCCAGGGAGAAGAAATAAAAACTTTGAGGTTCGCTGATGACATTGTACTTGTGTCAGAGACAGCAAAGGACTTGGAAGAGCAGTTGAACGGAATGGACAGTGTCTTGAAAGGAGGGTATAAGATGAACATCAACAAAAGCAAAACGAGGATAATGGAATGTAGTCGAATTAAGTCGGGTGATCTTGAGGGAATTAGATTAGGAAATGAGGCACTTAAAGTAGTAAAAGAGTTTTGCTATTTGGGGAGCAAAATAACTGATGATGGTCGAAGTAGAGAGGATATAAAATGTAGGCTGGCAATGGCAAGGAAAGCGTTTCTGAAGAAGAGAAATTTGTTAACATCGAGTATAGATTTAAGTGTCAGGAAGTCATTTCTGAAAGTATTTGTATGGAGTGTAGCCATGTATGGAAGTGAAACATGGACGGTAAATAGGAAGTGAAACATGGACGGTAAATAGTTTGGACAAGAAGAGAATAGAAGCTTTCGAAATGTGGTGCTACAGAAGAATGCTGAAGATTAGATGGGTAGATCACGTAACTAATGAGGAGGTACTGAATAGGATTGGGGAGAAGAGGAGTTTATGGCACAACTTGACCAGAAAAAGGGATCGGTTGGTAGGACATGTTCTGAGGCATCAAGGGATCACCAATTTAGTACTGGAGGGCAGCGTGGAGGGTAATAATCGTAGGGGGAGACCAAGAGATGAATACAGTAAGCAGATTCAGAAGGATGTAGGTTGCAGTAGGTACTGGGAGATGAAGAAGCTTGCACAGGATAGAGTAGCATGGAGAGCTGCATCAAACCAGTCTCAGGACTGAAGACCACAACAGCAACAGGTGACACATATGGAAGCATCCTGTCTGATCTCCTGCAACCATTCATGTCCACTCTGCATTCCGACGGACTGGGGCAATTTCAGCAGGTGAATGCAGCACCCCACACGTTCACAATTGCTAGAGAGTGGCGCAAGGAACACTCTGCTGAGATCAAACACTTCCACTGGCCACCAGACTCCCCAGACATGAACATTAGTGAGCATATGTGGGATGCCTTGCAACGTGCAATTCAGAAGAGACCTCCACTTCCTCGTACTCTAACAGATTTATGGACAGCCCTGCAGAAATTGTCAGTTCCCTCCAGCACTACTTCAGACATTAGTCGAGTCAATGGCACATCATTTTGCGACACTTCTGCGTTCTCGCGGGGGCCCTACACGATATTAGGCAGAAGTTCTAATTTCTTTCGCCCTTCAATGCATGAAACACCATATGTTCATAATCGGTACCGGATGAAATGTTTTTCAGAATTGCTGCATCCAACAGAATGAATTCATCTCCGGCTTTCAGGATATCATGTCAGAAAAGCGCGTGTGATCGATGTTTTCTAAATCGACAGGGCTATTACAAATGATTGAAGCGATTTCATAAATTCACTGTAGCTCCATTCATTGACATATGGTCACGACACACTACAGATACGTAGAAAAACTATCAAAGTTTTGTTCGGCTGAAGCCGCACTTCAGGTTTCTGCCGCCAGAGCGCTCGAGAGCGCAGTGAGAGAAAATGGCGACAGGAACCGAGAAAGCGTATGTCGTGCTTGAAATGCACTCACATCAGTCAGTCATAACAGTACAACGACACTTCAGGACGAAGTTCAACAAAGATCCACCAACTGCTAACTCCATTCGGCGATGGTATGCGCAGTTTAAAGCTTCTGGATGCCTCTGTAAGGGGAAATCAACGGGTCGGCCTGCAGTGAGCGAAGAAACGGTTGAACGCGTGCGGGCAAGTTTCACGCGTAGCCCGCGGAAGTCGACGAATAAAGCAAGCAGGGAGCTAAACGTACCACAGCCGACGGTTTGCAAAATCTTACGGAAAAGGCTAAAGCAGAAGCCTTACCGTTTACAATTGCTACAAGCCCTGACACCCGATCACAAAGTCAAACGCTTTGAATTTTCGGCGCGGTTGCAACAGCTCACGGAAGAGGATGCGTTCAGTGCGAAACTTGTTTTCCGTGATGAAGCAACATTTTTTCTTAATGGTGAAGTGAACAGACACAATGTGCGAATCTGGGCGGTAGAGAATCCTCACGCATTCGTGCAGAAAATTCGTAATTCACCAAAAGTTAACGTGTTTTGTGCAATCTCACGGTTTAAAGTTTACAGCCCCTTTTTCTTCTGCGAAAAAAACGTTACAGGACACGTGTATCTGGACATGCTGGAAAATTGGCTCATGCCACAACTGGAGACCGACAGCGCCGACTTCATCTTTCAACAGGATGGTGCTCCACTGCACTTCCATCATGATGTTCGGCATTTTGTAAACAGGAGACTGGAAAACCGATGGATCGGTCGTGGTGGAGATCATGATCAGCAATTCATGTCATGACCTCCACGCTCTCCCGACTTAACCCCGTGCGATTTCTTTCTGTGGGGTTATGTGAAAGATTCAGTGTTTAAACCTCCTCTACCAAGAAACGTGCCAGAACTGCGAGCTCGCATCAACGATGCTTTCGAACTCATTGATGGGGACATGCTGCGCCGAGTGTGGGAGGAACTTGATTATCGGCTTGACGTCTGCCGAATCACTAAAGGGGCACATATCGAACATTTGTCAATGCCTAAAAAAACTTTTTGAGTTTTTGTATGTGTGTGCAAAGCATTGTGAAAATATCTCAAATAATGAAGTTATTGTAGAGCTGTGAAATCGCTTCAATCATTTGTAATAACCCTGTATACTTGTTGACATCGAGTCATTCCTTCTAAATGGAGAGATACGGTGCCTAACTACTTTTTCTGTGCACAAGACTGCTTTTTCTGCACACTATTATTATCATCGTCGCTGTGTATCATTATTTAGTCTGTCTTGTAATCTACATTGGTACATTTCATGTTACTTAGTTGCATTTCTTTGTTTCAGGTATGGACCAGTTATCTACATGATGCTACACAGTTGGTTGTGCCAAGAGATGCGGACTATTCTATGTCTCACGTGTAAGTATATAAGGAGAAGAATTTGTGAAATGCCGCGCGGGGTAGCCGCGCGGTATAAGACGCCCTGTCACGGTTCGCGCGGCTCCCCCCATGTGAGGTTCGAGTCCTCCCATGGGCATGGGTGTGTGTGTGTTGTCCTTAGCGTAAGTTAGTTTAAGTTAGGTTAAGTAGCGGGTAAGCTTAGGGGCCGATGACCTCAGCGGTTTAATCCCATAAGACATTACCACAAATTTTCCAATTTCGAACTTGTGAAATAGTCGCAGCTGATTTCCTTTTGTGAACTACACTACAAAACTCTGGAGGACGAAAAATCTGCTATGTAGGAATCAATGTGTGTTCCACAACCAACGATCGCCCGAAACCCAACTTTCTCTATTCGTCCACGACATCTGTGAGGCAGAAGATACGGGTGCCCACGTTGACGCGTTAGAAGCAGTTCACTTTTTTTTGTCATCAGTCTACTGACTGGTTTGATGCGGCCCGCCACGAATTCCTTTCCTGTGCCAACCTCTTCATCTCAGAATAGCACTTGCAACCTAAGTCCTCAATTATTTGCTTGACGTATTCCAGTCTCTATTTTCCTCTACAGTTTTTGCCCTCTACAGCTCCCTCTAGTACCATGGAAGTCATTCCTTCATGTCTTAGCAGATGTCCTATTATCCTGTCCCTTCTCCTTATCAGTGTTTTCCACATATTCCTTTCCTCTCCGATTCTGCATAGAACCTCCTCATTCCTTACCTTATCAGTCCACCTAATTTTCAACATTCGTCTATAGCACCACATCTCAAATGCTTCGATTCTCTTCTGTTCCGGTTTTCCCACAGTCCATGTTTCACTACCATACAATGCTGTACTCCAGACGTACATCCTCAGAAATTTCTTCCTCAAATTAAGTCCGGTATTTGATATTAGTAGACTTCTCTTGGCCAGAAATGCCTTTTTGCCATAGCGAGTCTGCAGTTCACTACTGACGCCTCATGAGTAAAGTACGAGCGTAGTGAATACCAGCCTACGGTCTTGCAGAGTGGTAACGCTGGTTCCCGTTTGATCAGCTAAGTTAAGCCCTACAACGCTTCTTCACCAAAGAAAACGAAGTAAATAATCCGGAATTTGAATCAAGAACAGCTGCCAACTTGAGTAACTTGGGAGTAGATATCCTCCGAGTAGTGAAGTAACTTAATTCTTAACAAAAGGAAGTTTTCCGGTCCAGACTGTATACCAGTTAGGTTCCATTCAGAGTATGCTGGTGCAATACCTCCATACTTAATCATATACAATCGTTCGCTTGGCGAAATATCCGTGCCCTACGATTAGAAGACAAGTCGCAATCATATTCAGGAAAGGTAGTAGGAGCAATCCACTAAATTACAGGCCCGTATCATTAACGTCGACATGCATCAAGATTTTGGAACATATATTGTGTTCGAACATTATGAATTACCTCGAAGAATACGGTCTATTGACACACAGTCAACATGGGTTTAGAAAACATCGTTCTTCTGAAACAGATCTAGCTCTTTACTCGTACGAAGTGTCGAGTGCCGTTGACAAGGGATTTCTAATTGAGTCCGTATTTCTAAGTATCCAGAAGGCTTTTGATGCTGTACCGCACAAGCGGCTTGTGGTGAAACTGCGTGCTTATGGTATATCGTCTCACTTATGTGACTGGATTCGTGGTTTCCTGTCAGAGAGGTCACAGTTCGTAGTAATTGACGGAAAGCCAGCGAGTAAAACACAAGTGATTTCTAGCGTTCCCCAAGGTTGTGTTATAGGCCCTTTGCTGTTCCTTTTCTGTACCAGACCAACTGTTAGAGTGGCGAGAAGAACTTCCAGCAAAGAGAACAGTAAACGTCATTCCCAATAGTGAGAAGTCCTCAGATGTAAAAGTAATTTTGGATTTAGCTGTATCCCACTCGCGGGTTACAGGACTGTTACTTTTCACAGGGTGTACTGTAACACGAGAACAAAGGACCCATCACAAACGAATTACCCGAATGGAGCGGGAATCGGTAGATGTGACGTATATGTATAGATAAACAAATGCTTACAGTTTGAAAATAATTGGATCATTTAGATTAAATTACATTAGATTTACTTTCATTCCATTTAATCCATAGTGAAGAGGTCCTTCAGGATGTAGAACATGTAAGAGAAACAATAATACATGAAAAATATTTACAACTGAAACAAATAAGCTAATGTACCATCGACAAGTCCCAAGTGGAATGGTAGTCATTTTTTCAATGAACACTGTATGAAAGAATCAGTTTGCAAACACTAATGCACTGAATTTAAAACAAAAAAGTTTTTTTAAATTTATGAGGTAATAAATATGTAATAGAAGTAGTACAATACTTATTTAGAAAGAACACATCGCTGCACTGAAATGGTGCAGAATATATATATATATATATAATCAGTTGGTCCTACTGAGAAATTCATCAATGGAGTAGGAGTTGGCCAGCAATAAATGCTTTAGGATTGTCTTAAACGGACTGCTTTGGTTGTCATCTGTGGTGCTCTTACACCACAGCGGTTCTTCGACAATGTTCTACACCCCATTTTATTGCCTTTCATGGCAAGCCACCCTGAGCTTACATTTCAGCAAGATAATGCCCCCCCCCCTCTCCCCCCCCCCCCCCCCCCCCGCCCGCGAACTGCACTGTTTGTCTTGGTGATTGTCATACCCTATCACTGACAAGCCAGATCTCTTCCCAGTTGAGAGGCATTACGTGCAGGGCCCTCTACCCACCCCGGGATTCTGCCGATCAAAGACACCAAATGGGCAGAATTTGGCACAGTATCCCTCAGAAGGACATATCAATCAATGCCAATCCTAATAACTGCTTGCATGAGGGTCAGAGGTGGATCAATACGTTATTGTCTTCGTACATTGTAATGCCACTTCCTCGGACGAGAAATGACAATCAAAAATTAGCTCCAAAATTCCCAAAGATTTCCCCAAAACAAGTTCCGAATTCCATGAAAGATGAACAAGCGAACAAAATTCCAGCTGACACTATTATTTGGATATTGACCACTAATTGAATCAAGAATCTAATGGTTCAAATTTCTCTGAGCACTATGGGACTTAACTACTGAGGTCATCAGTCCCCTAGAACTTAGAACTATTTAAACGTAACTAACCTAAGGACATCACACACATCCATGCCCGAGGCAGGATTCGAACCTGCGACCGTAGCGGTCGCGCGGTTCCAGACTGTAGCGCCTAGAACCACCCGGCCACTCCGGCCGGCAAACTGAATTTCATTGGTTTTTAAGCTTTATATGGCTGCTGGCAAGTTACTGAAAATGTGTGTTCCTGAATAATGCTCACTTTTTTGTACAAGAGTGAGTGACTTTAAATTCTTGTGAAGATTATTCTCATTTCTAGTATTGATTCTATGAATTTGAGCTGTTGGTTTGAAAAAGTGATATATTTTTAGTGACAAATTTCTTTAATGAATAAATATATTGGGAAGCAGTAGTTAGTATCCCTAGTTCCCTAAACAGGCTTCTGCAGGATGTTCTTGAGTTCACACCACACATAACTCTTACTGCACGTTTTTGTGGCCGGAAAACAAGAGAGAGAGCTCCACAAACTGAGCAAGTCAATAACGCGTTGCACCATCTTTTGCCCTTATGCAAGCACTGATTCAGCTTGGTGTTGATTGACAGAACTATTGGATGTCCTACTGAGGGATGTCGTGCCAAATTCTGTCCAATTGCCGTTAGATCCTTCAAATTCCGAGATGGTTCGAGGGTTCTGCCCCTAAAGCTCCAAACCTCCTCAGCTGAGGACAGATCCGGCAAACTTTGCCTGCCACGATAGGGTTGGAAAGGCAAGCAGCTGGAACTCTCACCGTGTGTGAGTGAGTATTATCTTGCTGAAATGTAAGCCAAGGCTGGCTTGGCATATAAGACATGTGGGGGCAGAGAATCTACATCTACATTTATACTCCGCAAGCCACCCAACGGTGTGTAGCGGAGGGCGCTTCACGTGCCACTGTCATTACCTCCCTTTCCTGTTCCAGTCGCGTATGGTTCACGGGGAGGACGACTGCCGGAAACCCTCCGTGCGCTCGCGAATCTCTCTAATTTTACATTCGCGATCTCCTCGGGAGGTATAAGTAGGGGCAAGCAATATATTCCTCATCCAGAAACGCATCCTCTCGAAACCTGGACAGCAAGCTACACCGCGATGCAGAGCGCCTCTCTTGCAGAGTCTGCCACTCGAGTTCGCTGAACATGTCCGTAACGCTATCACGCTTACCAAATAACCCTGTGACGAAACGCGCCGCCCTTCTTTGGATCTTCTCTATCTCCTCTGTCAACCCGACCTGGTACGGATCCCACACTGATGAGCAACACTCAAGTATAGGTTGAGCGAGTGTTTTGCAAGCCACCTCCTTTGTTGATGGACTACAGACTGTGAACAGAATATCGTCGATCATACCGCTATGTCGTAAGGGTGCCGCGAATGACAAGCAAAGTGGTTCTGCTGTGGAAGGAAGTGGCACTCCACACCATCACTCCTGGTTTTCGAGCCGTGTGGCGGGTGACAGTCCAGTTGGTGTCCCACCACAGTCTGGGGTGTACATTCAGGTCATTGCCCTGGAACCTCATTGACTGGAGCAGAATTGTCTTCAGTGATGAGTCCCGCTTCAGATCGAGACCCGATGAACAGCTACAACGCGAACGTGAACAGATTGCGCAGTTGCTGAAGTTTGAGCGAGGGCGCGTACTAGGTCTGTGGGAGGCTGCAGAGCTGCGCTAAGTGTCTCCAGAGTCCATCGACGTCGTCAGTTCGCTAGTGGTCAGCAGAAGGTGAACACGCCCATCAGTCTGGGTCTAGACAGTAGCCATACACAGATGCACCCAAGGCCCTTCTAACAGCCGTGTTCCGCAAGTCTCTAGAGGAACGGAAGGTTCCAAATGATTGGAAAAGAGCACAGGTACTCCCAGTCTTCAAGAAGGGTCGTCCCGAGCAGATGCGCAAAACTATAGACCTATATCTCTGACATCGATCTGTTGTAGAATTTTAGAACATGTTTTTTGCTCGAGTATCATGTCGTTTTTTGAAACCCAGAATCTACTATGTAGGAATCAACATCGATTCCGGAAACAGCGATCGTGTGAGACCCAACTCGCTTTATTTGTTCACGAGACCCAGAAAATATTAGATACAGGCTCCCAGGTAGATGCTATTTTTCTTGACTTCCGGAAGGCGTTCGATACAGTTCCGCACTGTCGCCTGATAAACAAAGTAAGAGCCTACGGACTATCAGACCAGCTGTGTGGCTGGATTGAAGAGTTTTTAGCAAACAGAACACAGCATGTTGTTATCAATGGAGAGATGTCTACAGACGTTAAAGTAACCTCTGGCGTGCCACAGGGGAGTGTTAAGGGACCATTGCTTTTCACAATATATATAAATGACCTAGTCGATAGTGTCGGAAGTTCCATGCGGCTTTTCGCGGATGATGCTGTAGTATACAGAGAAGTTGCAGCTTTAGAAAATTGTAGCGAAATGCAGGAAGATCTGCAGCGGATAGGCACTTGGTGCAGGGAGTGGCAACTAACCCTTAACATAGACAAATGTAATGTATTGCGAATACATAGAAAGAAGGATCCTTGATTGTATGATTATATGATAACGGAACAAACACTGGTAGCAGTTACTTCTGTAAAATGTCTGGGAGTATGCGTGCGGAACGATTTGAAGTGGAATGATCATATAAAATTAATTGTTGGTAAGGCGGGCACCAGGGTGAGATTCATTGGGAGAGTCCTTAGAAAATGTAGTCCATCAACAAAGGAGGTGGCTTACAAAACACTCGTTCGACCTATACTTGAGTATTGCTCATCAGTGTGGGATCCGTACCAGGTCGGGTTGACGGAGGAGATAGAGAAGATCCAAAGAAGAGCGGCGCTTTTCGTCACAGTGTTATTTGGTAACCGTGATAGCGTTACGGAGATGTTTAACAAATTCAAGTGGCAGACTCTGCAAGAGAGGCGCTCTGCATCGCGGTGTAGCTTGCTCGCCAGGTTTCGAGAGAGTGCGTTTCTGGATGAGGTATCGAATATATTGCTTCCCCCTACTTATACCTCCCGAGCAGATCACGAATGTAAAATTAGAGAGATTAGAGCGCGCACAGAGGCTTTCAGACAGTCGTTCTTCCCGCGAACCATACGCGACTGTAACAGGAAAGGGAGGTAATGACAGTGGCACGTAAAGTGCCCTCCGCCACACACCGTTGGGTGGCTTGCGGAGTATAAATGTAGATGTAGATGTAGATCACACAAACTTACGTATCGGACTGCACTGCGACTTCACTACAACTTTGCGACACTGTTGCTCCGGTGATATCTGGCGGGGACCATTTGCAGCCGCCTCCGTCAAGCAGGCTGCGGTCCTGCATGACATTGCGGCATCTCCTGGTCACGCCCCAACGATGTGCAGCCCACCTCCAGATGTGTCGCGAAAGGCGCTTCTCCAAGGACAAATGGAGACTCGTTGTCTTCAGTAATGAGAGTTACTTCTGCATCGGTGCTGTTGATGGTCGTTTGCTGTGGCATCCTGTTGGCGAGGACCAACGTCTGGAGTGTATACGACAGAGCCACACATGGCCAACCCGTGGCATCGGGGTCAGAGGACTCATATAGTTACAGTGAGGAAGTGCTGTAACAAATGCACTGAAGAAACTGGTACACCCGCCTAATATCATGTAGGGCGCCCACGATCACGCAGAAGTGCCGCAACGTGACGCGGTGTGGACTCGACTAATGTCTGAAGCAGTGCTGGAGGGAGCTGACACCATCAGTCCTTCAGGACTGCTCATACAGGGTGTTTCAAAAATGACCGGTATATTTGAAACGTCAATAAAAACTAAACGAGCAGCGATAGAAATACACCGTTTGTTGCAAATTGCTTGGGACAACAGTACATTTTCAGGCAGACAAACTTTCGAAATTACAGTAGTTACAATTTTTAACAACAGATGGCGCTGCGGTCTGGGGAACTCTATAGTACGATATTTTCCACATATCCACCATGCGTAGCAATAATATGGCGTAGTCTCTGAATGAAATTACCCGAAACCTTTGACAACGTGTCTGGCGGAATGGCTTCACATGCAGATGAGATGTACTGCTTCAGCTGTTCAATTGTTTCTGGATTCTGGCGGTACACCTGGTCTTTCACGTGTCCCCACAGAAAGAAGTCACAGGGGTTCATGTCTGGCGAATAGGGAGGCCAATCCACGCCGCCTCCTGTATGTTTCGGATAGCCCAAAGCAATCACACGATCATCGAAATATTCATTCAGGAAATTAAAGACGTCGGCCGTGCGATGTGGCCGGGCACCATCTTGCATAAACCACGAGGTGTTCGCAGTGTCGTCTAAGGCAGTTTGTACCGCCACAAATTCACGAAGAATGTCCAGATAGCGTGATGCAGTAATCGTTTCGGATCTGAAAAATGGGCCAATGATTCCTTTGGAAGAAATGGCGGCCCAGACCAGTACTTTTTGAGGATGCAGGGACGATGTGGGACTGCAACATGGGGCTTTTCGGTTCCCCATATGCGCCAGTTCTGTTTATTGACGAAGCCGTCCAGGTAAAAATAAGCTTCGTCAGTAAACCAAATGCTGCCCACATGCATATCGCCGTCATCAATCCTGTGCACTATATCGTTAGCGAATGTCTCTCGTGCAGCAATGGTAGCGGCGCTGAGGGGTTGCCGCGTTTGAATTTTGTATGGATAGAGGCGTAAACTCTGGCGCATGAGACGATACGTGGACGTTGGCGTCATTTGGACCGCAGCTGCAACACGGCGAACGGAAACCCGAGGCCGCTGTCGGATCACCTGCTGCACTAGCTGCGCGTTGCCCTCTGTGGTTGCCGTACGCGGTCGCCCTACCTTTCCGGCACGTTCATCCGTCACGTTCCCAGTCCCTTGAAATTTTTCAAACAGATCCTTTATTGTATCGCTTTTTGGTCCTTTGGTTACATTAAACCTCCGTTGAAAACTTCGCCTTGTTGCAACAACACTGTGTTCTAGGTGGTGGAATTCCAACACCAGAAAAATTCTCTGTTCTAAGGAATAAACCATGTTGTTTACAGCACACTTGCACGTTGTGAACAGCACACGCTTACAGCAGAAAGACGACGTACAGAATGGCGCACCCACAGACTGCGTTGTCTTCTATATCTTTCACATCACTTGCAGCGCCATCTGTTGTTGAAAATTGTAACTACTGTAATTTCGAAAGTTTGTCCGCCTGAAAATGTACTGTTGTCCCAAGCATATTGCAACAAACGGTGTAATTCTATCGCTGCTCGTTTAGTTTTTATTGCCGTTTCAAATATACAGGTCATTTTTGAAACACCCTGTAAATTCGTAATAGCACGAGGAGGTGGAGGTATCTTATAAACAGACCGTAGTAAGGCATCCCATATATGCTCAATAATGTTGTGTTGAGGAGTTTGGTGGCCAGAAGAGTGTTCCTGGAGGCACACTGTAGCAATTATTGACGTGTGAGGTGTCGCATTGTCCTGCAAGATTTGCCCAAGTCCGCCGGAATGGAGAATGCAGATGAATGGATGCAAGTGATCAGACAGGATGCTTACATACGTGTCACCTGTCAGAGTCGTATCACTGGTCCCATATCACTCCAACTGCGCACGCCCCACACCTCTACCAGCTTCAACAGCCCCATGCTGACATCCTGGGTCCATGGATTGATGAGGTTGTCTCCATACCTGTACCCCCGTCCATCCGCTCGATACAATTTGAAACGGCACTCCTCCGACCAACGAACATGTTTCCAATCATCAATAGTCTAATGTCGCTGTTGGCGTAAAGCTTTGTGTCGTGCAGTCATCAACGGTACAGGTCTGGGCTTTCGGCTCCAAAATCCCATATCTATGTTGTTTCGTTGAATGGTTCGCCAACTTCGCACGCTGACACTCGCCCATGAAATCTGCAGCAATTTGCGGAAGTTTTGCACTTCTGTCACGTTGAACGATTCTCTTCAGTCATCGTTGGTCCCTTTCTTCCAGGATCTTTTTCCAGCTGCGGCGATGTCGGAGTTCGATGTTTTACCGGATTCCTGATATTCACGGAACACTCGCGAAATTGTCGTACCGGAAAATCCCCACTTCATCGCTACCTCGGAAATCCTGTGTCACATTCCTCGTATGCCGACTATGCTACCACGTTCAAATTCACTGAAATCTTCATAGCCTGTCACTGTAGAAGTAGTAAGCGATCTGACACCTGCGCCAGGCACTTGCTGCCTTATACAGGCGTTGCCGCCCGCTGCGCCGTATTCTGCCTGTTTACAGATCTGTTTATTTGAATACGCATGCCTATACCAGTTTGTTTGGCGCTTCAGTGTATGTACCGGGTGATCAAAAAGTCAGTATACATTTGAAAACTTAATAAAGCACGGAATAATGTAGATACAGAGGTAAAAATTGACAAACATGCTTGGAATGACATGGGGTTTTATTAGAACAAAAAAAATTTCACAAAATGTCCGACAGATGGCGCTGGACAGCAAAACGTCAGTGACTGCGCATGACAATCGTGTTACAGAATCGCATCATCCCCAGCCTGGCTGATAAACACCTGCTGGAACGTACGATGTTTATGGAGGATGGCGCTCCACCCCAATTTGCTAGACGCGTGAAAGATCTCTGGGTCCGTCGTTCGGTGATGATCGTGTGCTCAGCCGCCACTTTCGTCATGCTTGGCCTCCCAGGTCCCCAGACCTCAGTCCGTGCGATTATTGGCTTTGGGGTTACCTGCAGTCGCAAGCGTATCGTGATCTACGGATGCTGAAAGACAACATCCGACGCCAATGCCTCACCATAATTCCGGACATGCTTTACAGTGCTGTTCACAACATTACTACATCTACATCTACATCTATACTCCGCAAGCCACCCAACGGTGTGTGGCGGAGGGCACTTTACGTGCCACTGTCATTACCTCCCTTTCCTGTTCCAGTCGCGTATGGTTCGCGGGAAGAACGACTGTCTGAAAGCCTCCGTGCGCGCTCTAATCTCTCTAATTTTACATTCGTGATCTGCTCGGGAGGTATAAGTAGGGGGAAGCAATATATTCGATACCTCATCCAGAAACGCAACCTCTCGAAACCTGGCGAGCAATCTACACCGCGATGCAGAGCGCCTCTCTTGCAGAGTCTGCCACTTGAGTTTATTAAACATCTCCGTAACGCTATCACGGTTACCAAATAACCCTGTGACGAAACGCGCCGCTCTTCTTTGGATCTTCTCTATCTCCTCCGTCAAACCGATCTGGTACGGATCCCACACTGATGAGCAATACTACTAGACTACAGCTATTGTGGAGGAATTATGGTGGACATATTGGGCATTTCCTGTAAAGAACATCATCTTTGCTTTGTCTTACTTTGTTATGCTAATTATTGCTATTCTGATGAGATGAAGCGCCATCGGTTGGACATTTTTTGAACGTTTGTATTTTTTTTTGGTTCTAATAAAACCCCATGTCATTCCAAGCATGTGTGTCAATTTGTACCTCTCTACATTATTCCGTGATTTATTCAGTTTTCAAATGTATACTTTTTTGATCGCCGGTATGTGCTTTTCACAAGACAAAGTCGTGTAGTGATGATGTGTTCGGTTGTAATAAGAAGTGGCAGGAAACATCAGCATATAATAATGTTACAAGACCAGATGATGGCAGAGTAGATCCTTGGAAACTGGTAACAGTGTTAGAAAGTATTACTAGCGATCTTGACTGTTCAAGAACATAACTTTCATATCGGCTGAAACGATGGGCGTTATATACGATTGACGTATCCTTTAAAATGAAACTTCCAGACAGATTTAAACTGTTTGCTGGATCGAGACTCGAACTCGGGACGTTTGCCTTTCGCAGGCAATTGCTCTACCGACTGTGCTACCCAAGCACGACTCAAGCTCCGTCCTGACAGTTGTACTTTCGCCAGTACCTCGTCTCTTACCTTCCAAACTTCACAGAAGCGCTCCTGCGAACCTTGCAGAACTAGCACTCCTGGAAGAACAGATATTGCGGAGACATGGCTTTGCAGCAGCCTGGAGGGTGTTTGCAGAATTAAGAATTCTGGAAGTTTCCCTCTGCTGCGTCGACAAAGTCTTGGTGTTCTTTTTTGATTGTTGTTGTTGTTGTTGTTGTTGTTGTGGTCTTCAGTCCTGAGACTGGTTTGATGCAGCTCTCCATGCTACTCTATCCTGTGCAAGCTTCTTCATCTCCCAGTACCTACTGCAACCTACATCCTTCTGAATCTCCTTAGTGTATTCATCTCTTGGTCTCCTTCTACGATTTTTACCCTCCACGCTGCCCTCCAATACTAAATTTGTGATCTCTTGATGCCTCAGAACATGTCCTACCAACCGATCCCTTCTTGTAGTCAAGTTCTGCCACAAACTCCTCCCCAATTGTATTCAATACCTGGTTCAAAAAAAAAAAAAAAAAAAAAAAAAAAAATGGCTCTGAGCACTATGGGACTCAAATGCTGAGGTCATTAGTCCCCTAGAACTTAGAACTAGTTAAACGTAACTAACCTAAGGACATCACAAACATCCATGCCCGAGGCAGGATTCGAACCTGCGACCGTAGCGGTCTTGCGGTTCCAGACTGCAGCGCCTTTAACCGCACGGCCACTTCGGCCAGCTTATTCAATACCTCCTCATTAGTTATGTGATCTACCCATCTAATCTTCAGCATTCTTCTGTAGCACCAGATTTCGAAAGCTTGTATTCTCTTCTTGTCCAAACTAGTTATCGTCCATGTTTCACTTCCATACATGGCTACGCTCCATACAAATAATTTCAGAAACGACTTCCTGACACTTAAATCAACACTCGATGTTAACAAATTTTTGTTCTTCAGAAACGCTTTCCTTGCCATTGCCAGTCTACATTTTATATCCTCTCTACTTCGACCATCATCAGTTATTTTGCTCCCCAGATAGCAAAACTTCTTTACTACTTTAAGTGCCCATTTCCTAACCTAATTCTCTCAGCATCACCCGATTT
This sequence comes from Schistocerca serialis cubense, assembly GCF_023864345.2. Taxonomy (NCBI): domain Eukaryota; kingdom Metazoa; phylum Arthropoda; class Insecta; order Orthoptera; family Acrididae; genus Schistocerca; species Schistocerca serialis. The sequence goes on from NC_064648.1 coordinate 146,176,171, forward strand.
AATTCGACTACATTCCATTATCCTCGTTTTGCTTTTGTTGATCATCTGATGCCCTCCTTTCAAGACACTGTCCATTCCCTTCAACTGCTCTTCCAGGTCCTTTGCTGTCTCTCACAGAATAACAGTGTCATCGGCGAACCTCAAAGTTTTTCTTTCTTCTCCATGGGTTTTAATGCCTACCTTTTTTTTATTATCTTCCATAAAGATTAAACCATTGTTTCGGAACTTAACGCGCATGAGTGGCTGCAAATGGTCTTAAAGTAGCCGAACATCCAGAGGACCCGGTCGATTCCACGTGAACACAGCCCACACCAGCATGGAGCCAACACCAGCTTGCACAGTGCTTTGTTGACAGTTTGGGTCAGCGGCTTCGTAGAGTGTGCGCCACGCTCGGACCCTACCATCAGCTCTTACCAATTGATACGAGAATTCATTTGATGAGGCCACGGTTTTCCTGAAGTCTAGGCTCCAACCGATATGGTTACAGGCCCAGGAGGGGTTCTGCAGGCAATGTAGTGTTCCTGAATCCACTCTGTAGCAGTTCTCGACGTGTGGGGTGTCGTATTGTCTTGCTGGAATTGCCCTAGTCCGTCGGAAATCACAGTGGCCATGAATGGATTCAGGTGATCAGACACGATGCTTACGTACATGTCACCTGTAAGGTCGTCTGCTGCCTATTAACGTCAAATTTCGCCTCACTGCCCTAACGGGTTCGTTCGTAGCACGTCGCACATTGGTTCCTGCGGTTATTTCACGCAGTGTTGCTTGTCTGTCAGCACTTACATCTCTACAGTAACTCTACTGCTCTCGTTTCTTAAGTGGAGGCGTTGGCTGTGGTGAGAAGTAATCCCTGAAATTTGGTATTCTCGGCACATTCTTGACACTTTGGAACTCAGAAATCTGAATTCGCTAACGACTTCCGAAATGGAATGTCCTACGCGTCTAGCTCCAACTGCCATTCCACATTCGAAGTTTAATTCCCGTCGTGCCGCCATTATCACTCCTTACGCCTTTTCACATGACTATAAATGACAGCTTTATCAATGCACCGCTCTTTTATGTCTTGTGTACGCACGCGATACTACCGCCTTCCGTATATGGGCGTATCGCTGTCCCTTGACTTCTGTGACTTCAGTCTAATTAAAGTGCAGTTACTCACAGAGGTCGAAGGTGGGCCGTAATTATTGTATGGCAGGAAAAGTTGGCAACACTCTAATGCGTTAATGCGGAACGGATTAACACTGAAAAAAACTTGTTCCAGTTTTACTACCAGGTGCAAATGTGTCGCTCTGAATGCAAGAAAGTCGTGTGGAAATTTTTCTACTAGTAATGGAACAAGGCGTGGATAGAGAATGTCAAACAAGGGAGAAAGGCATAATGTTGGTTTTTATTATTGAGTTCCACTTACACAATTTGTTCAAGATGTCGGTGAGATGCTGCATACCGCCAGATTTGCACCTGGTGGCCAAAATTAGAACTAATTTCTTCCAGCGTAAATGGGTCCCGCGTTAACGCATTAGCATACCTACCAAGTTTCGCTGCCATGCGATAATTACAGCCCACTCCGAACCTCTGTGATTAATTATAACCACCCGGTACTTTCAGACTCCCGCCGATATCAAAATCTTTAGGATACTTCCTGTTGGTCTAGAATCATGAAAATTTTGGCAAGATCGTGGCTGCCCACTAAAATTAAAGGGGAAAAAACGAAAATTTTTAATTTATTATTATATCACATACGAAAAAATTTATTTGCCATTTGTTGTATGCCCGTCCGTTTGTCTACCTGTTAAGACCACTCTTTCTTAGGAACGGTTAGAAGTATCGAGTTAAAAGTTATGTCGGATGCTAGGGTCTACGACCCATAGGCAACGTAATAAATTTAAGCTGATTGAACACAATCAAAATTGTGGCCATCTAGGTCACATAATTTGATACCCGCGAACTCTCTCATCAAAACCTATTGGTGAACTATCCTGACCGATATCGTGCATGATGATCTAGTGACAAAGCTTATCCTTCGAATCCGAGAGGTCACCCAATCGAATCTCGGTCGGAGCTCATATTTTTCACTTTTCACATTAATCCACCCTTCACCTCTCACCTGTCTGAGAAGTTGCCACAAGCGACAGATAGTTCGGATCATCCTACGTTAGACTACCGGCTCCTCTCCCCGAGTTTGATAACGCAGGTCGCCGAAGCGGCGTCCAGTAGAAACGCCTGTAACAGGCCCGGGAGCCGCACCGGATTATCATTGTTGTTATTGTCACCTGTATCCGTAACTATCGTAGGGCACGCTGCTTCGCTCCCCTACACTGTATGGAGTGCACGCTTTTGTTCGTTTTCCTTTCATCCAATTTTTATGATGATCACAAACTGCGACACCTTCTAAACTTTTCGTGTTGCTTAAGGCATGGTCTTTTCCGAATATACTTCCGACCAAAAAGCGAGTCTCAAAAAAAGATTCAAATGGCTCTGAGCACTATGGGACTTAACTCCTGAGGTCATCGGTCCCCTAGAACTTAGAACTACTTAAACCTAACTAACCTAAGGACATCACACACATCCATGCCCGAGGCAGGATTCGAACCTGACACCGTAGCGGTCGCGCGGTTCCAGACTGAAGCACCTAGAACCGCTCGGTCACAGCGGCCGGCGTGCGATTTTCGTAGGTGCAGTGTCTTTAATCACTCCTCCTACGTTTCTGTGGTGGTATTTCCATAGAAACTTTTATCTCCTGACACACATTTCCTTCTATGTTATCTAGAATTGAAATGCCACCTTTTATACATTTCAGTTTTAAATATTTTTTACATCTTCCATTTCACCCCCTTAGGGGTCGATTTTCCATAAACACTACAGCACACTTTTTTTTATTTCTAACTGAGAAGTCAAATACAATTTTCATAGTTGTAGCTTTAAAATGCTTTAGTAGTCCTTTAATAATTACTTGTTTTCAAAAAACTTTCAGCCACTATTGTACCCCGTTAGTGGTTGAATTTCCATAAATATTGAAAGCATATTTTTTTATTTCTGACTGAGAATTCTGATGCCAATTTTCGTAATTCTAGCTTCGAAATTTCCTTAATAGCGATATACGTTCAAAAAGTCTTTCATTCTCTATTTCACCTCCTTAGCAGTGGACTTTCGAACAGTCCCTTCTTAAACGATGCCTCCAGTATAAGATCCACCCTCTTTAGATGATGAATTCCCAGAAACAAACACAGATTTTTTTCATTTTGAATCGAGAATCCGAATACCAGTTTTGATAGATTTAGCTTTAAAAATGCATTCGCAATGAAATGTTTTCATAAAACATTTCACCCACTGCTTTACCCCCTTGGTGATTATTCCAAAAACAGCGAAACAGGTATTTTTTTAATTTCTAGCTGAGAAGCCAAATTCAAATGTTCATAGAATTAGCTTTACAAATGCTTTCATAATGAAATATTTCATAAAACATTTCATCCCCTATGTCATCCCTTACGGGTTGTATTTCCAAAAACACTGAAACATATATTTTTTTTATCCGTGTTTTTGATTTGCAGCTCCTTGTATTGGCCGTGTTTGCAGTTAAAATTGTTGGATGTGAGGTCCGCCAGTTATGCAAGACATCGTTTTTCTCAGTACCCAAACATGTTTCGGCACCACTGTGCCATCATTAGTGGGGTTTCGTTTTTATTTTTCTGCAATGTGAACATTGTTGTTACATGATTATAAAATTATGTGTATTTTTAATTCAGACAATAGATCGTTGCTTTTTGTAAGTACCAAATATAAAGGTATTTACAAAAAGAAACGATCTATTGTTTGAATTAAAAATACACATAATTTTATAATCATGTAACAACAATGTTCACATTGCAGAAAAATAAAAAGGAAAACCCGCTGGTGATGGCACAATGGTGCCGAAACATGTTTGCGTACTGAGAAAAACGGTGTCTTGCATAACTGGCGGACCTCAAATCCAAAAAAATTATATTTTTTTAATGTAGCACAGAAAAATCAGGTACCACTTCTACTAATGGATCTTCAAAATTTTTTAAAATAAACCTTTAATAAACAGTTTCAATCCTCTATTTCATCCACTTAAGGGCGGAATTTTGAAAAGTCTCTTCTCAAACGGCTCCTACAGTATAAGATACACCTTTCTCAAATTTACTCGGTACGAGCACCTTGTGGAGAAAATAGTTACAGTGTCTTTGAACAATTGCAAAAGGCAAATAAATTTCAAGCCAAGCTTTTTGAGAAACGATAAGACTTACAAACAAGGTTTTTTATTCAGTCTTTTAAATAAGTAAATGGTAAAAATCGCATTCACTTCTTGATGTGCACAGGGACTGCCGAGGTGAGGCTATGAAGCGCTGAATGTACGACTCTCAGCGCTGGCGACAATCATTACGCGGTGCCGAACTGCTGAATACTTTAACAGGCGCAAAATTAGTCGAATATTTATTCGCTTTTGACAGGACACTGTTTAATTCGCCAGCGGCGTCAGAAAGTGTGCCCGTGTGCGTGGGTGGACAGGTGAACGGTTTCGAACCAACGCGAAACGTGTTCCCCCACGGGGGTTTGCGGAATAACAGTGAACGAAAAGCGAGATTTTTTCGCTGAAAAATTAATTGGATTACGCGCATCCGATAAAAGCGGCGTTGCTGGAGGGAGTCGAGCAAACAGCATAAATTAGCGGCGCTGTCTGTGCAGGAGAGAGATTCAGGACCGTCGACAGTTGGCGAGTGAAGTACAGAGGGAGAGAGAGAGAGAGAGAGAGAGAGAGAGAGAGAGAGAGAGAGAAATTCACTGTACCTCATGGTAGTGATGGAAAAAAAAAAAAAAACAGAAAATGAAATAACTCAACTAGTAGCGCAGCTTTGAAAATCTTTGCGTAACAAAACAAAAATTATCACTGACATGTAACATTAGACCAAAATTTTTACCGACGGGTATTGGTGAAATAAAAGAGAACAGAGTATCTTGGAGAAATAAATTTTGCCATCAATGAGAGGATACATAAAACGGAGAGGGCATATGGAATCACAACAAATATATTTACACTCCTGGAAATGGAAAAAAGAACACATTGACACCGGTGTGTCAGACCCACCATACTTGCTCCGGACACTGCGAGAGGGCTGTACAAGCAATGATCACACGCACGGCACAGCGGACACACCAGGAACCGCGGTGTTGGCCGTCGAATGGCGCTAGCTGCGCAGCATTTGTGCACCGCCGCCGTCAGTGTCAGCCAGTTTGCCGTGGCATACGGAGCTCCATCGCAGTCTTTAACACTGGTAGCATGCCGCGACAGCGTGGACGTGAACCGTATGTGCAGTTGACGGACTTTGAGCGAGGGCGTATAGTGGGCATGCGGGAGGCCGGGTGGACGTACCGCCGAATTGCTCAACACGTGGGGCGTGAGGTCTCCACAGTACATCGATGTTGTCGCCAGTGGTCGGCGGAAGGTGCACGTGCCCGTCGACCTGGGACCGGACCGCAGCGACGCACGGATGCACGCCAAGACCGTAGGATCCTACGCAGTGCCGTAGGGGACCGCACCGCCACTTCCCAGCAAATTAGGGACACTGTTGCTCCTGGGGTATCGGCGAGGACCATTCGCAACCGTCTCCATGAAGCTGGGCTACGGTCCCGCACACCGTTAGGCCGTCTTCCGCTCACGCCCCAACATCGTGCAGCCCGCCTCCAGTGGTGTCGCGACAGGCGTGAATGGAGGGACGAATGGAGACGTGTCGTCTTCAGCGATGAGAGTCGCTTCTGCCTTGGTGCCAATGATGGTCGTATGCGTGTTTGGCGCCGTGCAGGTGAGCGCCACAATCAAGACTGCATACGACCGAGGCACACAGGGCCAACACCCGGCATCATGGTGTGGGGAGCGATCTCCTACACTGGCCGTACACCACTGGTGATCGTCGAGGGGACACTGAATAGTGCACGGTACATCCAAACCGTCATCGAACCCATCGTTCTACCATTCCTAGACCGGCAAGGGAACTTGCTGTTCCAACAGGACAATGCACGTCCGCATGTATCCCGTGCCACCCAACGTGCTCTAGAAGGTGTAAGTCAACTACCCTAGCCAGCAAGATCTCCGGATCTGTCCCCCATTGAGCATGTTTGGGACTGGATGAAGCGTCGTCTCACGCGGTCTGCGCGTCCAGCACGACCGCTGGTCCAACTGAGGCGCCAGGTGGAAATGGCATGGCAAGCCGTTCCACAGGACTACATCCAGCATCTCTACGATCGTCTCCATGGGAGAATAGCAGCCTGCATTGCTGCGAAAGGTGGATATACACTGTACTAGTGCCGACATTGTGCATGCTCTGTTGCCTGTGTCTATGTGCCTGTGGTTCTGTCAGTGTGATCATGTGATGTATCTCACCCCAGGAATGTGTCAATAAAGTTTCCCCTTCCTGGGACAATGAATTCACGGTGTTCTTATTTCAATTTCCAGGAGTGTATTTATGTATTTATTTTACCTGGCAAGATTAGGGTCTTCAGGCCCTTTCTTACACCTAACAGGGCATACTCAGATTGAAAGAATTTCAGTTTGTACAGAACATTATGGACATACCACGTCTTATACAGTATCAATGTTAAAGAAGAAAATAGAGAGTATAACAGTAGTACAAGGATAATCATAACAATAAAAATAATTATAAGAATCAAGAATAATAATAATAATAATAATAATAATAATAGTAATGTCTATGTATATGAAAGTAAACATATTTTTCTTTTACGAATGTCAGTCCTATTGCTAGTTGGGAATTTTCTCGCTTTGTTCTTGCAGCTTGTGAGTTATTCACATCGAGCAGAGACATAAGACGATAGACTGGGGTGAAAGATATATAAAGGAGGTAGCTAGGTTAGAGGAAGAGAAATAGAATTGTAAAATTCGAAGCTATGATGGAGAGGAGAAAGAAAGAGATGAGAGGGGCACAACAATGGTGGTTATACCGTCCCTGATATGTAAGTCTTGAGATCCCTCTTGAATGTTGAGTGGTTCTGGATAAGACGCAGATCACAGGGGAGCGCGTTCCATAGTCGTATGGCTGAGATGGAGAATGACACGGAGAAAGATTTTGTGTTATGTAAAGGTACGGCCAAGATGCTAGACATATCCCATCTGGTATTGCGGTTGCGGAATGATGATAGGTGTTTAATGTGAGAGGATAAGTATTGGGGGCACCAGTGGCTAAGAAATCGATGAAGTAAGCACATCGTGTGGAAATCGGGTACCTTATGTGGGCGTATCCAACCTAGCTGAAGGACTGATACGATCATATAACCGTATATTGCACACGTATCTAACGCAAGCATTCATCACTAGCTCGAGGCACCTCGAATTTTCACTATTTGTGCCGTGTTGAACTACATCACAGTAGTAAGGATTAGGCAAGACTAGTGTTTCGACTAATTTTTGTTTAACATGTTGTTGTTGTGGTCTTCAGTCCAGAGACTGGTTTGAAGCAGCTCTCCATGCTACTCTATCCTGTGAAACCTTCATCTCCCAGTACTTACTGCAACACACATCCTTCTGAATCTGCTTAGTGTATTCATCTCCCTCTACGATTTTTAACCTCCACGCTGCCCTCCAATGCTAAATTTGTGATCCCTTGATGCCTCAGAACATGTCCCACCAACCGGTCCCTTCTTCTTGTCAAGTTCTGCCACAAACTCCTCCCCAATTCTATTCAATACCTCCTCATGTGATCTACCCATCTAATCTTCAGCATTCTTCTGTAGCATATGTTTAACATGGGTTGAAAATATTTTTCTAAATTTTTGGATTGCATATAGGGAGGAAAGCGATTTCCGGCAAGCTGTGACTGTTCGTTCTTTCCAGTTTTGGTGTTCATCCAAGATTATTCCAAGGTCCTTTACTGTTTTTTGGTATGGTAGTTGGGTACCATTGAGGAAATATATACAGCTAAAACTCGATTTAATAAACGCAAAAACAATACATTATAGCACAATACTGAAACTAGGTTGCCTCTCCGCAACTGAATGCCTAGAACTCAGTTATAAATTACAAAAACCATCTAGGGAAAGGAAAGACGCACCACGAAGGAATTATCCGAATGGGACAAATATCGGTATATGTGATGTTCATGTACAGATAAATGATTATAATTGCAGAAAAACTGGGTTATTTATTAAAGCGATAGTGCCTCACAAACTGAGAAAGCCAATAACACGTTGGTCCACCTCTGGCTCTTACGGCGTTGATTTACAGAATTTTTGGATGTCCAACCTGAGGGATATAGTGTCAAAGTCTGTTCAACGATATTTTTGGAAAACAAAATATTCAGTATTCATACATACACACAATTTTTGTATTGAAAACTTACACGTCGTGTATTTTATTTTATTTTTTAGAGTGTATGAGCAAGAAGAACCTTGAGGAAAGTTTTAGGTTCAGTAAGAAGCAAAGATATCTGGAAGGTAAAACGCAGTGACGCAGTATAACAAAAGATGGAAAACTTAAAAGAACAATAGCTGTTAGAGATTTATATAGGATGAATGAGAAGAGACTGAGAAATAAATATCTTGGGTAAGAAATTAACAAGTTCACAGCGAGAAGTTAAAAAAGATTTAGAAACATGGAACTTAAAAGCAGAATAGAGAGCAGAATGAGATATTTTCCGAAAGGAGATGGCAAGTTTAGAAGGATTCCGATGCAGAAGCTGTAAGAGAACAGATGTCAAGTTGTCTGAAGAAATAAGACATACATCGCGGACAGATGAAAATATTTTGGAGGAAAAGGAAAGACCACATCAAAAGGAACTGAAATTATCATGTCATGCCCCGTTGGCCGAACTGGTAGGAAAAGAGAAATGTGCTGACTGTTAATGCATTCTTATGTTGCTTCTTGCTCGACCAATTTCATATTTAAGGGCGAAAGCATAAAAATTGTTGCGTTCCACCAATTTCTTTACAAGCCGATATTTCGATTCTTACAGTTAGTCTCTCGCTGGCGAACTCTGTCTAAACAGGATGTCGAACTGTGTGCATGTCGTTAGAACGCAATAGAAACTACTTCCTGATTCTACGCCTGTGTAACAACACGAAATTTTCCAGATTTCTGCCGAAGACCAGAATGAACGCTTTCAGAACTTGTGCAAAAACTATGATGGTTTGAAAGGTAATTGCCAGCCGCGGTGGTCTCGCGGTTCTAGGCGCGCAGTCCGGAACCGTGCGGCTGCTGCGGTCGCAGGTTCGAATCCTGCCTCGGGCATGGATGTGTGTGATGTCATTAGGTTAGTTAGGTTTAAGTAGTTCTAAGTTCTAGGGGACTTATGACCACAGCAGTTGACTCCCATAGTGCTCAGAGCCATTTGAACCATTTTTTTGAAAGGTAATTGTTGTCTCCAAATCATTTATTTATTTATTTATTGCTTATTTAAGCTGACCAAATTATGGCCTTAAATCCTTTTCTTACATCCGACCAGGAACACGAACACGCACAAACACACACACACACACACACACACACACACACACACACACACACACAAATTATAACAATGGCAGTAATAGTGATTTTCATCATTAAGAAAAATGTTAATTTTCAATAATAATGATAATAATAATAATAATAATAATAATGTGATAGCCGGCCGGAATAGCCGAGCGGTTTTAGGCGCTACAGTCTGGAACCGCGCGACCGCTACGGGTGCAGGTTCGAATCCTGCCCCGGGCATGGATGTGTGTGATGTCCTTAGGTTAGTTAGTTCTAAGTTCTAGGGGACTGATGACCTCAAAAGTTAAGTCGCATAGTGCTCAGAACCATTTGAACATTAATAATATGATAAAATGATGGAGCAATTAAGAATTATATTGATTAATTATTACATACAAACTCGATAATAATAATTTCATTATTAATAAAGATTAATAATTGGCAATAGTAATAATAGTAACAATAACAATAATATAATGGAGGCTTAAGAATGATATTGATAATTTTAGCACAGTTAAAGCATTGTTTGGGATTAGAAGAAGTGTAAGAGACAATGAGAGGGAAAAGATCGAAATGAAAGGGGCAATGGGAGCTAGGAAAGAAGAAAATTGAAATAAAAAACACTGTAGAGAAGGAGAGGAAAAAGTGGTGGGGGAGGGAAGTTGATGAGCGTGAGCTGCAAGAACAGACAGCTATTGTTATAGAGGGTGTACCATTTACTGACTTTTGAAGTTTGAAAGGATTTTAATGTCGCTAGTATTTTGAGGAATATTGTTCCAAGGTCTGGTTCCTGATACTGAAATTGATTTAGAGAACGTAGACGTGATGTGTTGTGGCATAGAAAGGACTTTACTTTGCTGAGAACGAGTACTTGTGCTGTGTTGTTCAGATAGCATAGGTTGAAGATAAAGAGGAACGAGTGGAATGATCGAGAAGACGATGCTGCAGGCACAGAGTATGATAATTCCCATCCTTATCAGCATTTAGTCATGATAATTGTTCACAGGCAGGAGTGATGTGGGTGAAATATCATGCTTCACAAATGTATCGCACACAAGCATTCATCGCCAGTTCCAGCCCATATGAGCTCTCATGCAAAACTCCTTGGAGACCCACCAACTACTCTGAGGGATCTACGGCGAATCGCCGTTGAGGAGTCGGAGAATCTGGATCAACAGTGCATTGATGAACTTGCCGACAGTATGTCACGACGAATACAGCCACTGCATCAATGCAAGAGGATGTACTACTGGCTACTATAAGTCAATTCTTTTATCTTGGCGGCTCGCGCATGCCTGCCCAGACGCGTTGACAGTTGCAAAAAAATGGTTCAAATGGCTCTGAGCGCTATGGGACTTATCTTCTGAGGTCATCAGTCCCCTAGAACTTAGAACTACTTAAACCTAACTAACCTAAGGACATCACACACAACCATGCCCGTGGCAGGATTCGAACCTGCACCCGTAGCGGTCGCGCGGTTCCAGACTGTAGCGCCTAGAACATCTCGGCCACCCCGGCCAGCTGCCAGTTGCAAACGACGCACACGCCAAGAGAAGCAGCGCCACAGTATACTATAGTATAGTATAGTTCGCAAACTTATGTTTATGGGGGAGCGCGCAGTTTATGAAGTAAAGCCAGCCGCATTACCCCTTTCGCTGCTACAGAGACGTGCTCCCCGCATTCCGCGCTGTGCGCGATTTTGTCACTGCACTGCCCGCCTGTGCTGACACTTGGTCTTCCGACTGCTTTGACACACTTATCATTCGATTTCACAAAAAACTATTTGGCTCAAAAATTTGATTTTTGCACATCTTCTTGACTGATACCTTCCCCCCCCCCCCCCCCCCCCCCATAAATTATTTAATTCAACGCAGTTATTGTGCAGCATTAAATGATTAAATGTACCAAACCATTGCACGAAATTTTGAAGAGTTTGCAGAGTTAAAAGTCCATAGCATATACTTTCCGTATGGTCGATTTTAGTTGTCACAATATTGAGAGTGAAATGTGGAGAATTTACTTAAATTTCATATAAAATTTACTGTACAACAATATCTCATTTAAGTACCAGACAGGTGTCGTATGTAATATTGAGAAATATTCCGTTTTTCGCGACTGTAATAAAAGTTTTATTTATACCAGAGTCATTTCGCTTTTTTCTAAAAAGTTCTGATTAAAACAGAGTTTTCGAAGTACGCAAAACTGAATTGTGGACGTAAGAAAACGTAGAAACTGAAATATGTCAGTGAGGCGCAGTGCGCAAACAATTTGTGTTTATTACAACGGACAGCAAATACTTGCCAAAACATAGATCAGTCGACGAAAAATTGAATATGATGATGTTGCCAAAGCAGCGAAGCAAAGAAGAAGTAGCTCGGCAACGTACGAGACGAAATTCTGCTCTAAATAATACTTTCAATATCGTCGCAAAAGAATATATCTCAATATGAATAGTAAAACAGCAACTGTGGAAGAGAAGATATACAAACAAAAAGATAACATGAATATTGTATGTGTGCCTTTTCATTGTTTTTAATTGCTGTGAAAAGAAATATTGGAGGAGAAATTTAGAAAAGCCGAAAACTTATTATAATTATAAAGAAGAGACAAGCACAAAAAATTTCAAAAAATTACATTCAAACGAATAAAATTCATAAAGTAAGACACCTCGATATTGTTCTAAAATAAAGAAAATATTAAATACCGAACAAGGTTTGAAGTACAGAACCTTTGCCGGCCAGTGTGGCCGTGCGGTTCTAAGCGCTTCAGTTTGGAACCGCGTGACCGCTACAGTCGCAGGTTCGAATCCTGCCTCGGGCATGGATGTGTGTGATGTCCTTAGGTTAGTTAGGTTTAAGTAGTTCTAAGTTCTGGAGGACTGATGACCTGAGAAGTTAAGTCCCATAGTGCTCAGAGCCATTTTGAACAGAACCTTTCGCTTACCAGCCGAACACCTTAACCATTACATTAACGCAGCTCGTCATTCAACAGAACTCCTGGAGGACTCTAAACTGTCACGCAAGATACTGACACACACTGTTCGTATGACCATGAATTAGTCACGTTTCGTCGAAGTACAATAGGAAATAAACAATTATCGCTGTTCTTTATTGCGAAAAAGCGGTTCGTGAGAATGATACAAACACCTTGCCTTGCTATCGGCTGAATTAGGAGGCTTATTGCTTGTTCGGTTTAATTAATTAGTAGAATATGAAGCAATTGGTATAAAGCATCCTTTTTCCAAACTTTCTGTAAAAGAGTGTCTGCTATCAAGACATTGCTTTTGTTCTATTACTTTATTTATGACTAAACGTTTCTAAAACTGAAGACACTCGTCCGTGCTCTGCACTGCAGTCGAGCTCTGGCAACGTCGTTCTCTGTTCATTGACTGACTGTGTTTTGTGACGTCAGATGCGCAGAACTAACCTAAACTCGGCCGCCGTCGTAAATGATGCGTACTGTAGAGGTACCGGTGTGTACAGCAATCTGGACCACCACCTCTGAAGGTGTCGCTTTATGGTGGTATAACATGCAGTGCGTGGTTTTCGTGAGCAATAAAAGGGGCGGAAACGATGTTTATGTTGATGTCTATTCCAATTTTGTGTACAGGTTCCGGAACTCTCGGAACCGAGGTGATGCAAAACTTTTTTTGATGTGTGTACGTTAACAGCGTTTGTGGAGTGACCTGCCGTGTTTGAGTGTCGCCTATCACCGAACGGTAGCCAGCGGCCGATGTGGCAAAGCCGTAGCGGCAAGTGACAGGCGTCAACTGTCGAGTAATTTTAAACGGACCATAGCTTCAGTTTCAAATGGCATATGCAGAAAGCGCTAAAGATTTACCCCAGCTAAGCAAGACTTGGAAAAACAAATGTGTCCTACGTTCCCGTAGCATAAAAGCGTTATAAAGCGTTGCTTAAGTCAAGAGCACGCAGCTGCCTCACCCAGAAGATGGGATACAGCACGGCGTGAAATGGCAACTAGCGACTACACGTCTGGAAATAACCAGGTGCAGCGGCCGACAGCCTGTTCTTCGCCCCACGCCACGCAACGAACCGAGGGAGCAGTTATTCGCTCTAAAAAATAAAAAAAATAATGGCTCTGAGCACTATGGGACTTAACTTCTGAAGTCATCGGTCCCCTAGAACTTAGAACTACTTAAACCTAACTAACCTAAGGACATTACACACATCCATGCCCAAGGCAGGATTCGAACCTGCGATTGTAGCAGCAGCGCGGTTCCGCACTGAAGCGCCTAGAACCGCTCGGCCACAGCGGCCGGCCCCGTAGGGTGAATGAGGAAGAACACGCCTTTGAGTACCCCGTGTTTGACTGTGATCCGTCGATCACCTCCAACGAGAGTGTCCGCACGTTTAAACATTGTAGGAGTCACAGGTGTGTGCGACCGGGCGGCACGCGGGGGATCGCACGAGTTTGCGCAACCCGCTTCTGATGGTGCCGGACGCCCCACCCAACGACTCACCGTGCTTTTGTTTGCTATTTCGTCTCCGCAGACGTTCTGCAATCGCCTGTGAATATCTGCGATGCTACGATTTCCCACCATGGGTAACTAAGTGGAAGACGCCATTTCGGAGACCCCGTATAGCACAGCCACATATCGGAACTGTATGAAACTATAGCAGTTGAAGCGATAATATTTTACGATACCAAGCGTAGCATTTTTTCAGCCCAAATTAGCAGTGAGTAAAATGTGGTGGGATACTTCTTGAATGCACAAACTGCTTCGTCCACATTACATAATACTAACTTACGAAAACAGTACAGTTACTGAAAAGTATATGAATAAATTATGTTACAACTTAGTATTGAGAATCACTGCTATAGTTCTCAATACAGTCTGAATATAGACTTTAAACCACGTAACTCGAATGAAAAATGCTCCTATCAGAGCAAAAAAAAGGCGAATATGTCCTGGGTAGAGTTAGGGATGTGAAAGAATAGACTTACAATTAGCTAAATTAACACATGTTGACATATTCGCGCTTTTAATGGAATGTAGTCGAATCAAATCGAGTGATGCTGTGGGAATTAGATTAGAAAATGAGCTGCTTAAAGTAGTAAAGGAGTTTTGCTATTTGGGGAGCAAGATAACTGATGATGGTCGAAGTAGTGAGGATATAAAATGTAGACTGACATTGGCAAGGAAAGCGTTTCTGAAGAACAGAAATTTGTTAACATCGAGTATAGATTTAAGTGTCAGGAAGTCGTTTCTGAAAGTATTTGAATGGAGTGTAGCCATGTATGGAAGTGAAACATGGACGATAAGTAGATTAGACAAGAAGCGAATAGAAGCTTACGAAATGTAGTGCTACAGAAGAATTTTGAAGATTACATGGGTAGATCACATAACTAATGAGGAGGTATTGAATAGAATTGGGGAGAAGAGGAATTTGTGGCGCAACTTGACTAGAAGAAGGGATCGGTTGGTAGGACATGTTCTGAGGCATCAAGGGATCACCAATTTAGTATTAGCGGGCAGCATGGAGGGTAAAAATCGTAGAGGGAGACCAAGAGATGAATACGCTAAGCAGATTCAGAAGGATGTAGGCTGCAGTAGGTACTGGGAGATGAAGAAGCTTGCACAGGAAAGAGTAGCATGGAGAGCTGCATCAAACCAGTCTCTGGACTGAAGACCACAACAACAATCCAGTCAAAGAAATTTCCCACGCCCCCGTTGCCCCGCTCCTTCCAGAATAACTTTTTTACCTATTACATGTATGCTCTTGAGCCATATGATATATTGTTTACTATGACTGGCGAACCTATAGGATTTTGAGGACAGGGTCAGGGACTTCAGCCTATAAATTTTAAGATGCAGGTGTGACATCACTCACTGCGCTGGGGAAGTGGGGTTAAGTTGTAAAAAATGAGCGAATACGTCAAGATCATGGAGGTATAAGGAGGGGAGATGCCATGACGTCACAAACTTGAAGCCGACAGAAACCGAGCTCCGCCATTGCAGTTTGGTCAGAAGACTCGTTTCCGATTGTGCTACTGTGTAGAGCTGCTGAAGGTTTTTTCATTTTAAAATGCCGGTTTGTGTTGTTTACGGGTGTACTAACCGTTGGAATAGTGCTACCAAGTTAAAAGGAATCATGTTCCATGCGTAAGTGGCCCCGTTCGTAAAATATTGTCGTTTATATTCGTGAGATGTGCGGCCTTGTTTACGTCTTGTGAAACTGTTTTCTTCTTATTTTATTTCAGATTTCCGATCAATGAAGCTCGTAGGGCTCTGTGGGTTCATATGCTTATTTTTCTTGACAAAGCACAAACGATGTTTGTATTTAGAAATGAAACTTTGTATAAGTGTGTAAACGAGTAAGAAATATCATCCGGTATGTAAACTAGCATAGCTTTCGGGTTCTGCTTTCAGTTTACATCGACACAAATACAGTAAAAGGTGATTTGAGTTTGAAAAGAGCTTTGTACACTGTTATTTTTCATCATTCAAAGTTCGTATCCAAAAGAAACATTTAAGTTAACGAGACCAAATCAGTTGTATTGCTGGGGCAAAAACGCATTAAAAACAAAACAAAAACACCTGAAAAAGCTATTCTGACGTTGTGTTATGCATGTAAACATTGTAACACTCATCATCTGAAATTATTTCGCAGACATAACGTTAAATATGAAGAACACGCAATTCTAACAAGAGCTCTGTCACTGTTTTGACCAATCAAACATGGCGGTCCACCGGCTTCAAACAGACGTACAGCAGACGGCCATAGTGCCATCTCCCATCCTTATACCTCCATGGTCAAGATGTTTCCGTTTAAATGTCTTTGACGCTGCACGACAACTCGTAAAGCTAGTTCCCTTCTTTTACATACCTAACTCTGCCCGCGAATTATTCGCCTTTTTTGTGGTATGATAGGAGCATTTTTCACTCTGGTTCCCAATTTTAGCTCTAACATAAATTTGGCATTAGACCGCCATATCTCGGCAGCCGATGTAGATTTTAGTTGATTCAAGCGAACACTGATCCGGTATAGGTTTTCTTATTGTCTGTCGAACCATGCCACTTATAGCGTGGAAACGGATAAATCTTCCACAAAACAACAGGACGAACATTAATTAAATGTATTTGTCTCCCTTCCTAAAGAAATTCAACCGATTCGCACAAATTTGAAACATGTAAGCGTCGCGCGTAAAAAAAAAAAAAACTAAAAAAACAAGTTTACTGCTTGTAAAATTCGAATGAAGCTGAATTTTAGAAGTAGTTTGCATTTTTATCGTGAGAATGCATTTTTAATTTTTTTGATTCACTTTAATACGTTTCCGCGCATGCAATTCACCTAAGAACGAATTTTACGTGTTCCATGTAGCTCGACTTGAAACCATAATATCTGGTCAATCGATAGAGGTTGTTTGATGAAAAAAATTCGTTTTGACTTTATCCATTTATTTATTTTATTTATTTATTGAAGCGATTTGTACAAGTTTAAAGTATAGAAGCAGCCCATTCTTCACTGAGTGCTGCACTGAGGAGAGGTATCGATGTCGGTCGGTGAGGCCTGGCACAAATTCGGCATTCCAAAACATCCCGAAGGTGTTCTGTAGGATTCATGTCAGGACTCTGTGCAGGCCAGTCCATTACAGGGATGTTATTGTCATGTAACCACTCCGCCGCAGGCCGTGCATTATGAACAGGTGCTCGATCGTGTTGAATGATGCAATCGCCATCCCCGAATTGCTCCTCCACAATGGGAAGCAAGAACGTGCTTAAAACATCAATGTAGTCCTGTGCTGTGATAGTGCCACGCAAAACAACAAGGGGTGCAAGAAAAACAAGACGAAACCATAATACCACCGCCTCCGAATTTTACTGTTGGCAATACACACGCTGGCAGATAACGTTTACCGGGCATTCGCCGTGCTCACACCCTGCCATCGAATCGCCACATTGTGTACCGTGATTCTTTAGTCCATACAACGTTTTTCCACTGTTCAATTGTCCAATGTTTACGTTCGTCATAACAAGTGAGGCGTCGTGTGGCATTTACCGGCGTGATGTGTGGCTTATGAGCAGCCGCTCGGCCATGAAATCCATGTTTTCTCTCCTCCCGCTTAATTGTCATAGTACTTGCAGTGGATCCTGATGCAATCTGGAATTCCTGTGTGATGGTCTGGATAGATGTCTACCTGTTACACATTACGACCCTCTTCAACTGTCGGTGGTCTCTGTCAGTCAACAGACGAGGTCGGGCTGTACGCTTTTGTTCTGTACGTGTCCGTTCACGTTTCCACTTCACTATCATATCGAAAACAGTGGACCAATGGATGTTTAGGAGTGTGTGAATCTCGCGTACAGACGTATGACACAAGTGACACCCAATCACCAGACCACGTTGGAAATCCGTGAGTTCCGCAGAGCGCCCCATTCTGGTCTCTCACGATGTCTAATGGCTACTGAGGTCGCTGATATGGAGTACCTGGAAGTAGGTGGCAGCACAATGCACCTCGTATGAAAAACGTATCTTTTGTGGGTGCCCGGATACTTTTGATCACATAGTGTACATTGCACTGTCAGAGGTAACAGAACGGTTTTGGCTTATAATTTTCGACTTCTTCGTTTCCGGTACAGGGATCCTTACCTCACATTGATACATTTATCCTTATCCATCGTCCTTAGAAGATTTTAACTTCGTCACGTAATCACCCTTTAATGTACACGCAGGTACAGGAGCCACCGCCTAGAACTTTGACGCTCTGTAGCAGCGTTGGATGACGTTTCTGGAGGTGGGTTGCTATGTGAAACTTGGTCTAGTAAGTCCCGTCTACAACCTCTGGAAGTTCGTAACATGGATTGTGAAGCACCCTGTCACTACACACGGCAGTTACCACTATCCTTCTTGATTATTAAGTGAGGTCTGGAACTGGTGCTATGAGTGTTAGAGCCGGAAATGCTATACGTCCATACCAACAAGTCCTCTGTCTAGGTTACGACACGTTCGATATGCCTGCCATCATTGGCGATGATGTGGCGCAGACGAATAGCGAAATTCTGCATGTCCCGCTGAAGTGTTGGAACATCGATGCTCTCAATGACCTCCTGAATTGCTATTTTCATGACAGAAATGGTTTCGGGGTTATTGCTGTACACCTCGTCTTTAATATAAGCCCACAAAAATGAGTCGTATATTTTCTGATCCGGAGAATATGGCGGCTAGACGAGGCCTATGCCAGTGGCCTCTGGGTATCCCAGAGCCAGAATGTGCTCCCCCATGACATGAAACACTCGTCTGCTCCCATGTGGTCGAGCTTCGTCTTGCATGAACCACATTTTGTCGAAATCAGGGTCACTTTGAATAATGGGGATGAAATGATCTTCCAAAACCATCACGTACCGTTCGGTAGTCACCGTGCCATCGAGGAATATCGCACCGATTATTGCGTGAATGGACACTGCACAGCATACAGTTACCCATGGAGGGTGAAGAGACTTCTCGATCGCGAAGTGCGAATTCTCAGTCCCCCAGATGCGCCGATTATATTTTTTTTCACGTGCAGATGGCCGACAAGAACAAGGGGCGTGCGCACGGCCAAAGCAATTCCCATGGCGCCCCGCGGCCAACCGTGCAGTCTGAACGTCCTAACGCAAACTGTTCAGAAGTTACGACGATTCTATTTCATATAGTTCAATAATTGTCACCGTGTATGTGAGAGAAGAGCGATGCGGGTTGCACGTAATCGAAATTTTCGGAATCTATGCTGACTCGTGTGGAGGTCATCCTTTCTGAAATACGTCATTACGTTTGAGATCAGAATGTGTTCTATGATTCTATAAAGAAGTGTTGTCAAGGATATTACTCTTCTTGTAGACAGGTGTGATTTGTGATTTCTTTTGAGTAAATATGGTTAAAAGAAGAGCTAACTCAGCAGAATCTGACAGGTATCCCATTGCATATTGGAGCCTTTTTCAGTTTCATCGATTTCAGCTGTTCATTGCACGACTAACACTAATATCAATATTACTCACTTTTGAGTGATGCGAGAAGTAAACTCTGGCAGCAGTGGTTTTTCTTTTGTTAATACCACTTAGCTCACAATTTTTTAGTTTTCTGGTAAAATTTATAGAAGGGTTTTGAGCTATAAGAGAGATTGGTATAACCACAGAGTTCAGTGCGATTATAGGCCTTTATTAAAGCAAGTCTTACACAAATGGAGCCGCGCGGTTAGGGGCATCATGTCATGAATTGCGCGGCCCCTCTCGCCAGAGGTTGGAGTCCTCCCTCGGGCATGGATGTTTGTGTTGTTCTTAGCATAAGTTACTTTAAGTAATGTGTACGTCTAGGGACCCATGACTTCTGCAGTCTGATCTCATAGGAATTCACACACGTTACAAAAAATGTTTAAATGTGTGTGAAATCTTATGGGACAACTGCTAAGGTCATCAGTCCCTAATCTTACACACTACTTAACCTAAATTATCCTAAGGATAAGGGAGGACTCGAACCTCCACCCGGACCAGCCGCACAGTCCATGACTGCAGCGCCTTACACCGCTCGGCGAATCCCGCGCGGCCACACACGTTATAACATTTGAACAAAAGTGTATAGTGAAGAGAAATGGAAATACTGTATAGTAATAATGAAGAACAGGACATACAGTTAACAAAAAATATCGTGAACACACATGAAGAATCACACACTTTGTTCCCCTGGACAAGCTCTGCCGTCATTACAAGTCACAGTGCTGTGGCTGTGTTGCTTGCAAACAAATATTTTGCAACTGTTGCAAGCCGCAGTAGTTTTTTTTTACCATCACAAAGATAGCAACTTCCAGATCTTCTAGCAACCCCTTCACTTACGGGGATTAATAAACAGGGCGACAGAAATCCTTAGATGTCCCTTGGTAAAGTAAATAGTTGACCCCTTTCTTTAACTGGCTCTCCATTGCAGCCAAGGCCAGGTTTGAGAGGTACGTTGTTCTTCTAAACCTTCAGTCTGAATTATTTACAATGAACAACACTTGGGAATTAATTCCAGCAATATCCAGATACCGGAAAAAGAAGGCCAAAGGCCATCTTCTCAGCCTGCCGTTGTGGCCGAGCGGTTCTAGGCCCTTCAGTCCGGAACCGCGCTGCTGCTACAGTTTCAGGTTCGAATCCTGCCTCGGGCATGGATGTGTGTGATGTCCTTCGGTTGGTTAGGTTTAAGTAGTTCTGAGTTCTAGGGGACTGATGACCTCAGATGTTAAGTCCCATAATGCTCAGAGACATATTTTTGAACTCGTCTGCATGGAGGTGAGCTATGGATGTGGACCTTTGCGCGAGATAGTCTAATATTGTGTGTAGAAGACTCATATATTCCGAGATTCCTGACTTACAGATCGTTCTTGATAATCTGTAAGTTTCCGAGGTATTGTTGGCGTGTATCTTCAAGTGTCTACCAACTCTGGTTTTTCAACATATTCCTGTCACTTTAACACGGGCCAAACAAACCTGTGACACTTTTGGCGCCCAGTTACCTGTTAGTTTCATTTCCCACAAGTCCCACACACTTGATCAGTATTGCAGGATGGGGTGAACGAGTGTCTTGCAAGTAATCTCCTTTACAGACTGGCAGCGTTTTCTCACTATTATACCAATAAACCGAAGTCTGCCTCCTGCCTACCTAACCGTTTCATTTCATATGTACCCACACTGACACATCCATGTATTTGTATGAGGTGACTGATACTAATTGTAAGTAACTTACGTTACAAACATAGCATATTACATTCCTGCGTTTCGTGAAGTGGACAAGTGTAAGTTTCTGAACATTAAAAACAAGCTGTTTATCTTTCCATCACTTCTAAATATTGTCAAGATCTGGCTGGATATCTATGCAGATTTTTATAGGCTCTACTTCACCATAGGTATCTGCATTGCCTGCGAAAACGCTGAGGTAACATCGTCTGCTGTTGTTCTGCACTGTCCTTCAGTCGATGTACGTGTTAACGCACAGCATAAAACATATACTTAAATCGTACTTGTCTATACCGGACACGCCGGCCGGAGTGGCCGAGCGGTTCTAGGCGCTACAGTCTGGAACCGAGCGACCGCTATGGTCGCAGGTTCGAATCCTGCCTCGGGCATGAATGTGTGTGATGTCCATAGGTTAGTTAGGTTCAAGTAGTTATAAGTTCTAGGGGGCTGATGACCTCACAAGTTAAGTCCCATAGTATATATATACAAGGTTATTACAAATGATTGAAGCGATTTCACAGCTCTACAATAACTTTATTATTTGAGATATTTTCACAATGCTTTGCACACACATACAAAAACTCAAAAAGTTTTTTTAGGCATTCACAAATGTTCGATATGTGCCCCTTTAGTGATTCGGCAGACATCAAGCCGATAATCAAGTTCCTCCCACACTCGGCGCAGCATGTCCCCATCAATGAGTTCGAAAGCATCGTTGATGCGAGCTCGCAGTTCTGGCACGTTTCTTGGTAGAAGAGGTTTAAACACTGAATCTTTCACATAGCCCCACATAAAGAAATCGCATGGGGTTAAGTCGGGAGAGCGTGGAGGCCATGACATGAATTGCTGGTCATGATCTCCACCACGACCGATCCATCGGTATTCCAATCTCCCGTTTAAGAAATGCTTCTGCTTTAGCCTTTTCCGTAAGATTTTCCAAACCGTCGGGTGTGGTACGTTTAGCCCCCTGCTTGCTTTATTCGTCGACTTCCGCGGGCTACGCATGAAACTTGCCCGCACGCGTTCGACCGTTTCTTCGCTCACTGCAGGCCGACCCGTTGATTTCCCCTTACAGAGGCATCCAGAAGCTTTAAACTGAGCATACCATCGCCGAATGGAGTTAGCTGTTGGTGGATCTTTGTTGAACTTCGTCCTGAAGTGTCGTTGCACTGTTATGACTGACTGATGTGAGTGCATTTCAAGCACGAAGTACGCTTTCTCGGCTCCTGTCGCCATTTCGTCTCACTGCGGTCTCGAGCGCGCTGGCGGCAGAAACCTGAAGTGCGGCTTCAGCCGAACAAAACTTTATGAGTTTTTCTACGTATCTGTAGTGTGTCGTGACCATATGTCAATGAATGGAGCTACAGTGAATTTATGAAATCGCTTCAATCATTTGTAATAGCCCTATATATATATACTATGGGACTGGACACAGCTTGGCTTTCGCTCCACGTGAAACGAAATCCATTGAGATTAGAACAAACGCGGAAGAATACGTAGTGTTACGTTTACATTAGGTTTATTCTTATGATGAACACAGTACAGCATTTTGTACCGTACACTGGGTTAACTAAACATTTGGTAATCTAAATAACCAATGCGATATCTGTGTATAACTGTTTTTCAAAATGGTTCAAATGGCTTTGAGCACTAACTTCTGAGGTCACCAGTCCCCTAGAACTTAGAACTACTTAAACCTAACTAACCTAAGGACATCACACACATCCATGCCCGAGGCAGGATTCGAACCTGCGACCGTAGCAGTCGCGCGGTTGCGGACTGAAGCGCCTAGAACCGCTCGGTCACAGCGGGCGGCTAGAACTGTTTTTGTTGCAGCGGATATTGTTCTCGTTGTGTTCTGGTATACACCCAATTTTCGTACACAGCTGTACCTCACTATAATCGCAAAATACCACCACTTCGTTGGAGCATGCTCGAGGTAACAGGATTTGACACTTCCAGTCCAACGCGCCGACCACGGATCTAGTGCAGTGCGCAGATTGAGAGAAGTTATATTCGTTCCCGTAATTCTGCAGACATTTCTATAGAAAAAGAGCCTGTCTCTTGCGAAGCTCTGAAAGTAATCAGCCGTAACTAATAACCGAAACTTACGCTAGGAAGCATTGATTCTGCTCCACAGGAAACTTTATTAATTAAAAGTCAAACGAAACTTAAAAGTGTAGAAACCACAGCGAGACTTGGCAATTTTTAATGCGCACTAAAGAAACCAGTGGGTGTTAAAGCTGTGCGGGGCTGCGTTATTTCACAGATTCTTGTAGATGGTGCATTATTTAAAATTTGCAACCGGTTTCGCTTCAACTGTCTTACGTTAATAAAGGAGAATAAATTGTTTTCAACAGTACAGTCGCAGTCGGATACTTTAGAACCCCTTAGTGGAATTTCAGACAACAATCGGGCACGCGTTAGCGTAACACCCTACGCAGCGAATGTTGCTACTTGCGAATTGCGAATTTGTTGGTCAGGAGCAGAAGGATGTCCGTTATCACTATGTTTTATATTTTTCGTTGAGGTATGGAGAGTACATTGTACTTTCTGTGTCTAACGTTAAAGCACTGGAGAGAAAGGGATTTATACCACTGTTGGGCAAGCGCTTACTACTTAATGAAATCGGCTGAATTACTGCCCAGGCATTAATGTATGCCAGGGGCCTCCAAACTTTTTAGTCCGCAGGCCACATTGACTCCTGCACGAAGTCGTAAGGGCCAAGTTCTACCTAGTGGGAGTAAAGCACCCTAGCACTCCACGATCACCGTAATGTAAGGCTAAAGGAAAGATGAAATCTAAAGTTGTGGGAATAGCTAGCACTGAAACGAACTACGATTTTTATTTAATTACATAATTTTGATTGGTGGACGTACCTGACCGAAATTCTGACGTATTTTATTCTGGCGAATTTCACCGACAAAAAAGTATGTCACTGCACATTCTTCACGAAAGCGTCCTGCAAAGTTAACGAAATCTCAAAATCATTGTTAGCAATGCTATTACTGCAAGACATCTGCCTCGGCGAATGCGGGCTGGTTCCCGATTTTCCGCCTCAGTTACACTGTCGGTGATTGCTCAAACACAGCCTCTTTGTACGCGTACACCATAATCACTCTACCACGAAAACATTTGGGGTTACACTCGTCTGTTTCAGTATGAGACGTTCCTCGGGAGGAAGGGGGGGGGGGGCGTTGACTGGGGGCCGAACCGCACAGTAACCCTGGGTTCGGGTGGGGCGCCGGTGGGGTGGGTGGACTGCTGTGGCCTGTTGTGGGGTTGTGGACCACTGAGGGCTACGGTGGGACGAAGCCTCTCCATCGTTTCTACGTCCACAGTTCAATAGACAGTACACAATACAATCGTTTGAAGTTGTACACATTGTGTTATAGCAAGATATTTTATGATTGTAACTTTGAAGTGTGCTGCAACAGACAGAATCGTCGACCATATCTTGCATCTAATTAGCCTATGTAATGGTGAAGATTAGTTGAACCAATGAAGGGCACTCACAGGAATGTAACTGCAGACAACTATTACAGTCCCCAGTTCAATAGACAGTACACAATACAATCGTTTGAAGTTGTATACATTGTGTGGTAGCAAGATATTTTATGATTGTAACTTTGAAGAGTGCTGCAACAGACAGAATCGTCGACCATATCTCGCATCTAATTAGCCTATGTAATGGTGAAGATTAGTTGAACCAATGAAGGGCACTCACAGGAATGTAACTGCAGACAACTATTACAGTCCCCAGTTCAATAGACAGTACACAATACAATCGTTTGAAGTTGTATACATTGTGTGGTAGCAAGATATTTTATGATTGTAACTTTGAAGAGTGCTGCAACAGACAGAATCCTCGACCATATCTCGCATCTAATTAGCCTATGTAATGGTGAAGATTAGTTGAACCAATGAAGGGCACTCACAGGAATGTAACTGCAGACACACTATTACAGTCCCCAGTTCAATAGACAGTACACAATACAATCGTTTGAAGTTGTACACATTGTGTGATAGCAAGATATTTTATGATTGTAACTTTGAAGAGTGCTGCAACAGACAGAATCCTCGACCATATCTTGCATCTAATTAGCCTATGTAATGGTGAAGATTAGTTGAACCAATGAAGGGCATTCACAGGAATGTAACTGCAGACAACTATTACAGTCCCCAGTTCAATAGACAGTACACAATACAATCGTTTGAAGTTGTACACATTGTGTGATAGCAAGATATTTTATGATTGTAACTTTGAAGTGTGCTGCAACAGACAGGATCCTCGACCATAACTTGCATCTAATTAGCCCATGTAATGGTGAAGATTAGTTGAACCAATGAAGGGCACTCACAGGAATGTAACTGCAGACAACTATTACAGTCCCCAGTTCAATAGACAGTACACAATACAATCGTTTGAAGTTGTACACATTGTTTGATAGCAAGATATTTTATGATTGTAACTTTGAAGAGTGCTGCAACAGACAGAATCATCGACCATATCTTGCATCTAATTAGCCTATGTAATGGTGAAGATTAGTGAACCAATGAAGGGCACTCACAGGAATGTAACTGCAGACAACTATTACAGTCCCCAGTTCAATAGACAGTACACAATAGAATCGTTTGAAGTTGTACACATTGTTTGATAGCAAGATATTTTATGATTGTAACTTTGAAGAGTGCTGCAACAGACAGAATCGTCGACCATATCTTGCATCTAATTAGCCTATGTAATGGTGAAGATTAGTTGAACCAATGAAGGGCACTCACAGGAATGTAACTGCAGACAACTATTACAGTCCCCAGTTCAATAGACAGTACACAATAGAATCGTTTGAAGTTGTACACATTGTTTGATAGCAAGATATTTTATATTTGTAACTTTGAAGAGTGCTGCAACAGACAAAATCGTCGACCATATCTTGCATCTAATTAGCCTATGTAATGGTGAAGATTAGTTGAACCAATGAAGGGCACTCACAGGAATGTAACTGCAGACAACTATTACAGTCCCCAGTTCAATAGACAGTACACAATAGAATCGTTTGATGTTGTACACATTGTTTGATAGCAAGATATTTTATGATTGTAACTTTGAAGAGTGCTGCAACAGACAGAATCCTCGACCATATCTTGCATCTAATTAGCCTATGTAATGGTGAAGATTAGTTGAACCAATGAAGGGCACTCACAGGAATGTAACTGATGACAACTATTACAGTCCCCAGTTCAATAGACAGTACACAATACAATCGTTTGAAGTTGTACACATTGTTTGATAGCAAGATATTTTATGATTGTAACTTTGAAGAGTGCTGCAACAGACAGAATCGTCGACCATATCTTGCATCTAATTAGCCTATGTAATGGTGAAGATTAGTTGAACCAATGAAGGGCACTCACAGGAATGTAACTGCAGACAACTATTACAGTCCCCAGTTCAATAGACAGTACACAATAGAATCGTTTGAAGTTGTACACATTGTTTGATAGCAAGATATTTTATATTTGTAACTTTGAAGAGTGCTGCAACAGACAGAATCGTCGACCATATCTTGCATCTAATTAGCCTATGTAATGGTGAAGATTAGTTGAACCAATGAAGGGCACTCACAGGAATGTAACTGCAGACAACTATTACAGTCCCCAGTTCAATAGACAGTACACAATAGAATCGTTTGATGTTGTACACATTGTTTGATAGCAAGATATTTTATGATTGTAACTTTGAAGAGTGCTGCAACAGACAGAATCGTCGACCATATCTTGCATCTAATTAGCCTATGTAATGGTGAAGATTAGTTGAACCAATGAAGGGCACTCACAGGAATGTAACTGCAGACAACTATTACAGTCCCCAGTTCAATAGACAGTACACAATAGAATCGTTTGAAGTTGTACACATTGTTTGATAGCAAGATATTTTATGATTGTAACTTTGAAGAGTGCTGCAACAGACAGAATCGTCGACCATATCTTGCATCTAATTAGCCTATGTAATGGTGAAGATTAGTTGAACCAATGAAGGGCACTCACAGGAATGTAACTGCAGACAACTATTACAGTCCCCAGTTCAATAGACAGTACACAATAGAATCGTTTGAAGTTGTACACATTGTTTGATAGCAAGATATTTTATGATTGTAACTTTGAAGAGTGCTGCAACAGACAGAATCGTCGACCATATCTTGCATCTAATTAGCCTATGTAATGGTGAAGATTAGTTGAACCAATGAAGGGCACTCACAGGAATGTAACTGCAGACAACTATTACAGTCCCCAGTTCAATAGACAGTACACAATACAATCGTTTGAAGTTGTACACATTGTTTGATAGCAAGATATTTTATGATTGTAACTTTGAAGAGTGCTGCAACAGACAGAATCGTCGACCATATCTTGCATCTAATTAGCCTATGTAATGGTGAAGATTAGTTGAACCAATGAAGGGCACTCACAGGAATGTAACTGCAGACAACTATTACAGTCCCCAGTTCAATAGACAGTACACAATAGAATCGTTTGATGTTGTACACATTGTTTGATAGCAATATATTTTATGATTGTAACTTTGAAGAGTGCTGCAACAGACAGAATCGTCGACCATATCTTGCATCTAATTAGCCTATGTAATGGTGAAGATTAGTTGAACCAATGAAGGGCACTCACAGGAATGTAACTGCAGACAACTATTACAGTCCCCAGTTCAATAGACAGTACACAATACAATCGTTTGAAGTTGTACACATTGTTTGATAGCAAGATATCTTATGATTGTAACTTTGAAGAGTGCTGCAACAGACAGAATCGTCGACCATATCTTGCATCTAATTAGCCTATGTAATGGTGAAGATTAGTTGAACCAATGAAGGGCACTCACAGGAATGTAACTGCAGACAACTATTACAGTCCCCAGTTCAATAGACAGTACACAATAGAATCGTTTGATGTTGTACACATTGTTTGATAGCAAGATATTTTATGATTGTAACTTTGAAGAGTGCTGCAACAGACAGAATCGTCGACCATATCTTGCATCTAATTAGCCTATGTAATGGTGAAGTGTAGTTGAACCAATGAAGGGCACTCACAGGAATGTAACTGCAGACAACTATTACAGTCCCCAGTTCAATAGACAGTACACAATACAATCGTTTGAAGTTGTACACATTGTTTGATAGCAAGATATTTTATGATTGTAACTTTGAAGAGTGCTGCAACAGACAGAATCGTCGACCATATCTTGCATCTAATTAGCCTATGTAATGGTGAAGATTAGTTGAACCAATGAAGGGCACTCACAGGAATGTAACTGCAGACAACTATTACAGTCCCCAGTTCAATAGACAGTACACAATAGAACCATTTGAAGTTGTACACATTGTTTGATAGCAAGATATTTTATATTTGTAACTTTGAAGAGTGCTGCAACAGACAGAATCGTCGACCATATCTTGCATCTAATTAGCCTATGTAATGGTGAAGATTAGTTGAACCAATGAAGGGCACTCACAGGAATGTAACTGCAGACAACTATTACAGTCCCCAGTTCAATAGACAGTACACAATAGAATCGTTTGATGTTGTACACATTGTTTGATAGCAAGATATTTTATGATTGTAACTTTGAAGAGTGCTGCAACAGACAGAATCGTCGACCATATCTTGCATCTAATTAGCCTATGTAATGGTGAAGATTAGTTGAACCAATGAAGGGCACTCACAGGAATGTAACTGCAGACAACTATTACAGTCCCCAGTTCAATAGACAGTACACAATACAATCGTTTGAAGTTGTACACATTGTTTGATAGCAAGATATTTTATGATTGTAACTTTGAAGAGTGCTGCAACAGACAGAATCGTCGACCATATCTTGCATCTAATTAGCCTATGTAATGGTGAAGATTAGTTGAACCAATGAAGGGCACTCACAGGAATGTAACTGCAGACAACTATTACAGTCCCCAGTTCAATAGACAGTACACAATAGAATCGTTTGAAGTTGTACACATTGTTTGATAGCAAGATATTTTATGATTGTAACTTTGAAGAGTGCTGCAACAGACAGAATCATCGACCATATCTTGCATCTAATTAGCGTATGTAATGGTGGAGATTAGTGAACCAATGAAGGGCACTCACAGGAATGTAACTGCAGACAACTATTACAGTCCCCAGTTCAATAGACAGTACACAATACAATCGTTTGAAGTTGTACACATTGTTTGATAGCAAGATATTTTATGATTGTAACTTTGAAGAGTGCTGCAACAGACAGAATCGTCGACCATATCTTGCATCTAATTAGCCTATGTAATGGTGAAGATTAGTTGAACCAATGAAGGGCACTCACAGGAATGTAACTGCAGACAACTATTACAGTCCCCAGTTCAATAGACAGTACACAATACAATCGTTTGAAGTTGTACACATTGTTTGATAGAAAGATATTTTATGATTGTAACTTTGAAGAGTGCTGCAACAGACAGAATCGTCGACCATATCTTGCATCTAATTAGCCTATGTAATGGTGAAGATTAGTTGAACCAATGAAGGGCACTCACAGGAATGTAACTGCAGACAACTATTACAGTCCCCAGTTCAATAGACAGTACACAATAGAATCGTTTGAAGTTGTACACATTGTTTGATAGCAAGATATTTTATATTTGTAACTTTGAAGAGTGCTGCAACAGACAGAATCGTCGACCATATCTTGCATCTAATTAGCCTATGTAATGGTGAAGATTAATTGAACCAATGAAGGGCACTCACAGGAATGTAACTGCAGACAACTATTACAGTCCCCAGTTCAATAGACAGTACACAATAGAATCGTTTGATGTTGTACACATTGTTTGATAGCAAGATATTTTATGATTGTAACTTTGAAGAGTGCTGCAACAGACAGAATCGTCGACCATATCTTGCATCTAATTAGCCTATGTAATGGTGAAGATTAGTTGAACCAATGAAGGGCACTCACAGGAATGTAACTGCAGACAACTATTACAGTCCCCAGTTCAATAGACAGTACACAATACAATCGTTTGAAGTTGTACACATTGTTTGATAGCAAGATATTTTATGATTGTAACTTTGAAGAGTGCTGCAACAGACACAATCGTCGACCATATCTTGCATCTAATTAGCCTATGTAATGGTGAAGATTAGTTGAACCAATGAAGGGCACTCACAGGAATGTAACTGCAGACAACTATTACAGTCCCCAGTTCAATAGACAGTACACAATAGAATCGTTTGAAGTTGTACACATTGTTTGATAGCAAGATATTTTATGATTGTAACTTTGAAGAGTGCTGCAACAGACAGAATCCTCGACCATATCTTGCATCTAATTAGCCTATGTAATGGTGAAGATTAGTTGAACCAATGAAGGGCACTCACAGGAATGTAACTGCAGACAACTATTACAGTCCCCAGTTCAATAGACAGTACACAATACAATCGTTTGAAGTTGTACACATTGTTTGATAGCAAGATATTTTATGATTGTAACTTTGAAGTGTGCTGCAACAGACAGAATCGTCGACCATATCTTGCATCTAATTAGCCTATGTAATGGTGAAGATTAGTTGAACCAATGAAGGGCACTCACAGGAATGTAACTGCAGACAACTATTACAGTCCCCAGTTCAATAGACAGTACACAATAGAATCGTTTGAAGTTGTACACATTGTTTGATAGCAAGATATTTTATGATTGTAACTTTGAAGAGTGCTGCAACAGACAGAATCGTCGACCATATCTTGCATCTAATTAGCCTCTGTAATGGTGAAGATTAGTTGAACCAATGAAGGGCACTCACAGGAATGTAACTGCAGACAACTATTACAGTCCCCAGTTCAATAGACAGTACACAATAGAATCGTTTGAAGTTGTACACATTGTTTGATAGCAAGATATTTTATGATTGTAACTTTGAAGAGTGCTGCAACAGACAGAATCGTCGACCATATCTTGCATCTAATTAGCCTATGTAAAGGTGAAGATTAGTTGAACCAATGAAGGGCACTCACAGGAATGTAACTGCAGACAACTATTACAGTCCCCAGTTCAATAGACAGTACACAATAGAATCGTTTGAAGTTGTACACATTGTTTGATAGCAAGATATTTTATGATTGTAGCTTTGGAGAGTGCTGCAACAGACACAATCGTCGACCGTATCTTCCATCTAATTAGCCTATGTAATGGTGAAGATTAGTTGAACCAATGAAGGGCACTCACAGGAATGTAACTGCAGACAACTATTACAGTCCCCAGTTCAATAGACAGTACACAATAGAATCGTTTGAAGTTGTACACATTGTTTGATAGCAAGATATTTTATGATTGTAACTTTGAAGAGTGCTGCAACAGACAGAATCGTCGACCATATCTTGCATCTAATTAACCTATGTAATGGTGAAGATTAGTTGAACCAATGAAGGGCACTCACAGGAATGTAACTGCAGACAACTATTACAGTCCCCAGTTCAATAGACAGTACACAATACAATCGTTTGAAGTTGAACACATTGTTTGATAGCAAGATATTTTATGATTGTAACTTTGAAGAGTGCTGCAACAGACAGAATCGTCGACCATATCTTGCATCTAATTAGCCTATGTAATGGTGAAGATTAGTTGAACCAATGAAGGGCACTCACAGGAATGTAACTGCAGACAACTATTACAGTCCCCAGTTCAATAGACAGTACACAATAGAATCGTTTGAAGTTGTACACATTGTTTGATAGCAAGATATTTTATGATTGTAACTTTGAAGAGTGCTGCAACAGACAGAATCGTCGACCATATCTTGCATCTAATTAGCCTATGTAATGGAGAAGATTAGTTGAACCAATGAAGGGCACTCACAGGAATGTAACTGCAGACAACTATTACAGTCCCCAGTTCAATAGACAGTACACAATACAATCGTTTGAAGTTGTATACATTGTTTGATAGCAAGATATTTTATGATTGTAACTTTGAAGAGTGCTGCAACAGACAGAATCGTCGACCATATCTTGCATCTAATTAGCCTATGTAATGGTGAAGATTAGTTGAACCAATGAAGGGCACTCACAGGAATGTAACTGCAGACAACTATTACAGTCCCCAGTTCAATAGACAGTACACAATAGAATCGTTTGAAGTTGTACACATTGTTTGATAGCAAGATATTTTATGATTGTAACTTTGAAGAGTGCTGCAACAGACAGAATCGTCGACCATATCTTGCATCTAATTAGCCTATGTAATGGTGAAGATTAGTTGAACCAATGAAGGGCACTCACAGGAATGTAACTGCAGACAACTATTACAGTCCCCAGTTCAATAGACAGTACACAATACAATCGTTTGAAGTTGTACACATTGTTTGATAGCAAGATATTTTATGATTGTAACTTTGAAGAGTGCTGCAACAGACAGAATCGTCGACCATATCTTGCATCTAATTAGCCTATGTAATGGTGAAGATTAGTTGAACCAATGAAGGGCACTCACAGGAATGTAACTGCAGACAACTATTACAGTCCCCAGTTCAATAGGCAGTACACAATACAATCGTTTGAAGTTGTACACATTGTTAGATAGCAAGATATTTAATGATTGTAACTTTGAAGAGTGCTGCAACAGACAGAATCGTCGACCATATCTTGCATCTAATTAGCCTATGTAATGGTGATGATTAGTTGAACCAATGAAGGGCACTCACAGGAATGTAACTGCAGACAACTATTACAGTCCCCAGTTCAATAGACAGTACACAATAGAATCGTTTGAAGTTGTACACGTTGTTTGATAGCAAGATATTTTATGATTGTAACTTTGAAGAGTGCTGCAACAGACAGAATCGTCGACCATATCTTGCATCTAATTAGCCTATGTAATGGTGAAGATTAGTTGAACCAATGAAGGGCACTCACAGGAATGTAACTGCAGACAACTATTACAGTCCCCAGTTCAATAGACAGTACACAATAGAATCGTTTGAAGTTGTACACATTGTTTGATAGCAAGATATTTTATGATTGTAACTTTGAAGAGTGCTGCAACAGACAGAATCATCGACCATATCTTGCATCTAATTAGCCTATGTAATGGTGAAGATTAGTTGAACCAATGAAGGGCACTCACAGGAATGTAACTGCAGACAACTATTACAGTCCCCAGTTCAATAGACAGTACACAATAGAATCGTTTGAAGTTGTACACATTGTTTGATAGCAAGATATTTTATGATTGTAACTTTGAAGAGTGCTGCAACAGACAGAATTGTCGACCATATCTTGCATCTAATTAGCCTATGTAATGGTGAAGATTAGTTGAACCAATGAAGGGCACTCACAGGAATGTAACTGCAGACAACTATTACAGTCCTCAGTTCAATAGACAGTACACAATAGAATCGTTTGAAGTTGTACACATTGTTTGATAGCAAGATATTTTATGATTGTAACTTTGAAGAGTGCTGCAACAGACAGAATTGTCGACCATATCTTGCATCTAATTAGCCTATGTAATGGTGAAGATTAGTTGAACCAATGAAGGGCACTCACAGGAATGTAACTGCAGACAACTATTACAGTCCCCAGTTCAATAGACAGTACACAATACAATCGTTTGAAGTTGTACACATTGTTTGATAGCAAGATATTTTATGATTGTAACATTGAAGAGTGCTGCAACAGACAGAATCGTCGACCATATCTTGCATCTAATTAGCCTATGTAATGGTGAAGATTAGTTGAACCAATGAAGGGCACTCACAGGAATGTAACTGCAGACAACTATTACAGTCCCCAGTTCAATAGACAGTACACAATACAATCGTTTGAAGTTGTACACATTGTTTGATAGCAAGATATTTTATGATTGTAACTTTGAAGAGTGCTGCAACAGACAGAATCGTCGACCATATCTTGCATCTAATTAGCCTATGTAATGGTGAAGATTTGTTGAACCAATGAAGGGCACTCACAGGAATGTAACTGCAGACAACTATTACAGTCCCCAGTTCAATAGACAGTACACAATAGAATTGTTTGAACTTGTACACATTATTTGATAGCAAGATATTTTATGATTGTAACTTTGAAGAGTGCTGCAACAGAAAGTATCCTCGACCATATCTTGCATCTAATTAGCCTATGTAATGGTGAAGATTAGTTGAACCAATGAAGGGCACTCACAGGAATGTAACTGCAGACAACTATTACAGTCCCCAGTTCAATAGACAGTACACAATAGAATCGTTTGAAGTTGTACACATTGTTTGATAGCAAGATATTTTATGACTGTAACTTTGAAGAGTGCTGCAACAGACAGAATCGTCGACCATATCTTGCATCTAATTAGCCTATGTAATGGTGAAGATTAGTTGAACCAATGAAGGGCACTCACAGGAATGTAACTGCAGACAACTATTACAGTCCCCAGTTCAATAGACAGTACACAATAGAATCGTTTGAAGTTGTACACATTGTTTGATAGCAAGATATTTTATGATTGTAACTTTGAAGAGTGCTGCAACAGACACAATCGTCGACCATATCTTGCATCTAATTAGCCTATGTAATGGTGAAGATTAGTTGAACCAATGAAGGGCACTCACAGGAATGTAACTGCAGACAACTATTACAGTCCCCAGTTCAATAGACAGTACACAATACAATCGTTTGAAGTTGTACACATTGTTTGATAGCAAGATATTTTATGATTGTATCTTTGAAGAGTGCTGCAACAGACAGAATCGTCGACCATATCTTGCATCTAATTAGCCTATGTAATGGTGAAGATTAGTTGAACCAATAAAGGGCACTCACAGGAATGTAACTGCAGACAACTATTACAGTCCCCAGTTCAATAGACAGTACACAATACAATCGTTTGAAGTTGTACACATTGTTTGATAGCAAGATATTTTATGACTGTAACTTTGAAGAGTGCTGCAACAGACAGAATCGTCGACCATATCTTGCATCTAATTAGCCTATGTAATGGTGAAGATTAGTTGAACCAATGAAGGGCACTCACAGGAATGTAACTGCAGACAACTATTACAGTCCCCAGTTCAATAGACAGTACACAATAGAATCGTTTGATGTTGTACACATTGTTTGATAGCAAGATATTTTATGATTTTAACTTTGAAGAGTGCTGCAACAGACACAATCGTCGACCATATCTTGCATCTAATTAGCCTATGTAATGGTGAAGATTAGTTGAACCAATGAAGGGCACTCACAGGAATGTAACTGCAGACAACTATTACAGTCCCCAGTTCAATAGACAGTACACAATACAATCGTTTGAAGTTGTACACATTGTTTGATAGCAAGATATTTTATGATTGTATCTTTGAAGAGTGCTGCAACAGACAGAATCGTCGACCATATCTTGCATCTAATTAGCCTATGTAATGGTGAAGATTAGTTGAACCAATAAAGGGCACTCACAGGAATGTAACTGCAGACAACTATTACAGTCCCCAGTTCAATAGACAGTACACAATACAATCGTTTGAAGTTGTACACATTGTTTGATAGCAAGATATTTTATGATTGTAACTTTGAAGAGTGCTGCAACAGACAGAATCCTCGACCATATCTTGCATCTAATTAGCCTATGTAATGGTGAAGATTAGTTGAACCAATGAAGGGCACTCACAGGAATGTAACTGCAGACAACTATTACAGTCCCCAGTTCAATAGACAGTACACAATAGAATCGTTTGAAGTTGTACACATTGTTTGATAGCAAGATATTTTATGATTGTAACTTTGAAGAGTGCTGCAACAGACAGAATCGTCGACCATATCTTGCATCTAATTAGCCTATGTAATGGTGAAGATTAGTTGAACCAATGAAGGGCACTCACAGGAATGTAACTGCAGACAACTATTACGGTCCCCAGTTCAATAGACAGTACACAATACAATCGTTTGAAGTTGTACACATTGTTTGATAGCAAGATATTTTATGATTGTAACTTTGAAGAGTGCTGCAACAGACACAATCGTCGACCATATCTTGCATCTAATTAGCCTATTTAATGGTGAAGATTAGCTGAACCAATGAAGGGCACTCACAGGAATGTAACTGCAGACAACTATTACAGTCCCCAGTTCAATAGACAGTACACAATACAATCGTTTGAAGTTGTACACATTGTTTGATAGCTAGATATTTTATGATTGTAACTTTGAAGAGTGCTGCAACAGACAGAATCGTCGACCATATCTTGCATCTAATTAGCCTATGTAATGGTGAAGATTAGTTGAACCAATGAAGGGCACTCACAGGAATGTAACTGCAGACAACTATTACAGTCCCCAGTTCAATAGACAGTACACAATAGAATCGTTTGAAGTTGTACACATTGTTTGATAGCAAGATATTTTATGATTGTAACTTTGAAGAGTGCTGCAACAGACAGAATCGTCGACCATATCTTGCATCTAATTAGCCTATGTAATGGTGAAGATTAGTTGAACCAATGAAGGGCACTCACAGGAATGTAACTGCAGACAACTATTACAGTCCCCAGTTCAATAGACAGTACACAATAGAATCGTTTGAAGTTGTACACATTGTTTGATAGCAAGATAATTTATGATTGTAACTTTGAAGAGTGCTGCAACAGACAGAATCGTCGACCATATCTTGCATCTAATTAGCCTATGTAATGGTGAAGATTAGTTGAACCAATGAAGGGCACTCACAGGAATGTAACTGCAGACAACTATTACAGTCCCCAGTTCAATAGACAGTACACAATAGAATCGTTTGAAGTTGTACACATTGTTTGATAGCAAGATATTTTATGATTGTAACTTTGAAGAGTGCTGCAACAGACAGAATCGTCGACCATATCTTGCATCTAATTAGCCTATGTAATGGTGAAGATTAGTTGAACCAATGAAGGGCACTCACAGGAATGTAACTGCAGACAACTATTACAGTCCCCAGTTCAATAGACAGTACACAATAGAATCGTTTGAAGTTGTACACATTGTGTGATGGCAAGATATTTTATGATTGTAACTTTGAAGTGTGCTGCAACAGACAGAATCCTCGACCATATCTTGCATCTAATTAGCCTATGTAATGGTGAAGATTAGTTGAACCAATGAAGGGCACTCACAGGAATGTAACTGCAGACAACTATTACAGTCCCCAGTTCAATAGACAGTACACAATACAATCGTTTGAAGTTGTACACATTGTTTGATAGCAAGATATTTTATGATTGTATCTTTGAAGAGTGCTGCAACAGACAGAATCGTCGACCATATCTTGCATCTAATTAGCCTATGTAATGGTGAAGATTAGTTGAACCAATAAAGGGCACTCACAGGAATGTAACTGCAGACAACAATTACAGTCCCCAGTTCAATAGACAGTACACAATACAATCGTTTGAAGTTGTACACATTGTTTGATAGCAAGATATTTTATGATTGTAACTTTGAAGAGTGCTGCAACAGACAGAATCCTCGACCATATCTTGCATCTAATTAGCCTATGTAATGGTGAAGATTAGTTGAACCAATGAAGGGCACTCACAGGAATGTAACTGCAGACAACTATTACAGTCCCCAGTTCAATAGACAGTACACAATAGAATCGTTTGAAGTTGTACACATTGTTTGATAGCAAGATATTTTATGATTGTAACTTTGAAGAGTGCTGCAACAGACAGAATCGTCGACCATATCTTGCATCTAATTAGCCTATGTAATGGTGAAGATTAGTTGAACCAATGAAGGGCACTCACAGGAATGTAACTGCAGACAACTATTACAGTCCCCAGTTCAATAGACAGTACACAATACAATCGTTTGAAGTTGTACACATTGTTTGATAGCAAGATATTTTATGATTGTAACTTTGAAGAGTGCTGCAACAGACACAATCGTCGACCATATCTTGCATCTAATTAGCCTATGTAATGGTGAAGATTAGTTGAACCAATGAAGGGCACTCACAGGAATGTAACTGCAGACAACTATTACAGTCCCCAGTTCAATAGACAGTACACAATAGAATCGTTTGAAGTTGTACACATTGTTTGATAGCAAGATATTTTATGATTGTAACTTTGAAGAGTGCTGCAACAGACAGAATCGTCGACCATATCTTGCATCTAATTAGCCTATGTAATGGTGAAGATTAGTTGAACCAATGAAGGGCACTCACAGGAATGTAACTGCAGACAACTATTACAGTCCCCAGTTCAATAGACAGTACACAATAGAATCGTTTGAAGTTGTACACATTGTTTGATAGCAAGATATTTTATGATTGTAACTTTGAAGAGTGCTGCAACAGACAGAATCGTCGACCATATCTTGCATCTAATTAGCCTATGTAATGGTGAAGATTAGTTGAACCAATGAAGGGCACTCACAGGAATGTAACTGCAGACAACTATTACAGTCCCCAGTTCAATAGACAGTACACAATAGAATCGTTTGAAGTTGTACACATTGTTTGATAGCAAGATGTTTTATGATTGTAACTTTGAAGAGTGCTGCAACAGACAGAATCGTCGACCATATCTTGCATCTAATTAGCCTATGTAATGGTGAAGATTAGTTGAACCAATGAAGGGCACTCACAGGAATGTAACTGCAGACAACTATTACAGTCTCCAGTTCAATAGACAGTACACAATAGAATCGTTTGAAGTTGTACACATTGTTTGATAGCAAGATATTTTATGATTGTAACTTTGAAGAGTGCTGCAACAGACAGAATCGTCGACCATATCTTGCATCTAATTAGCCTATGTAATGGTGAAGATTAGTTGAACCAATGAAGGGCACTCACAGGAATGTAACTGCAGACAACTATTACAGTCCCCAGTTCAATAGACAGTACACAATAGAATCGTTTGAAGTTGTACACGTTGTGTGATGGCAAGATATTTTATGATTGTAACTTTGAAGTGTGCTGCAACAGACAGAATCGTCGACCATATCTTGCATCTAATTAGCCTATGTAATGGTGAAGATTAGTTGAACCAATGAAGGGCACTCACAGGAATGTAACTGCAGACAACTATTACAGTCCCCAGTTCAATAGACAGTACACAATACAATCGTTTGAAGTTGTACACATTGTGTGATAGCAAGATATTTTATGATTGTAACTTTGAAGTGTGCTGCAATAGACAGAATCCTCGACCATAACTTGCATCTAATTAGCGTATGTAATGGTGAAGATTAGTTGAACCAATGATGGGCACTCACAGGAATGTAACTGCAGACAACTATTACAGTCCCCAGTTCAATAGACAGTACACAATAGAATCGTTTGAAGTTGTACACATTGTGTGATAGCAAGATATTTTATGATTGTAACTTTGAAGAGTGCTGCAACAGACACAATCGTCGACCATATCTTGCATCTAATTAGCCTATGTAATGGTGAAGATTAGTTGAACCAATGAAGGGCACTCACAGGAATGTAACTGCAGACAACTATTACAGTCCCCAGTTCAATAGACAGTACACAATAGAATCGTTTGAAGTTGTACACATTGTTTGATAGCAAGATATTTTATGATTGTAACTTTGAAGAGTGCTGCAACAGACAGAATCGTCGACCATATCTTGCATCTAATTAGCCTATGTAATGGTGAGGATTAGTTGAACCAATGAAGGGCACTCACAGGAATGGGAATGTAACTGCAGACAACTATTACAGTCCCCAGTTCAATAGACAGTACACAATAGAATCGTTTGAAGTTGTACACATTGTTTGATAGCAAGATATTTTATGATTGTAACTTTGAAGAGTGCTGCAACAGACAGAATCGTCGACCATATCTTGCATCTAATTAGCCTATGTAATGGTGAAGATTAGTTGAACCAATGAAGGGCACTCACAGGAATGTAACTGCAGACAACTATTACAGTCCCCAGTTCAATAGACAGTACACAATACTTTTGAAGTTGTACACACTGTGTGATAGTAAGATATTTTATGATTGTAACTTTGAAGTGTGCTGCAACGGACAGAATCCTCGACCATATCTTGCATCTAATTAGCCTATGTAATGGTGAAGATTAGTTGAACCAATGAAGGGCACTCACAGGAATGTAACTGCAGACAACTATTACAGTCCCCAGTTCAATAGACAGTACACAATACAATCGTTTGAAGTTGTACACATTGTGTGATAGCAAGATATTTTATGATTGTAACTTTGAAGTGTGCTGCAACAGACAGAATCGTCGACGATATCTTGCATCTAATTAGCCTATGTAATGGTGAAGATTAGTTGAACCAATGAAGGGCACTCACAGGAATGTAACTGCAGACAACTATTACAGTCCCCAGTTCAATAGACAGTACACAATAGAATCGTTTGAAGTTGTACACATTGTTTGATAGCAAGATATTTTATGATTGTAACTTTGAAGAGTGCTGCAACAGACAGAATCGTCGACCATATCTTGCATCTAATTAGCCTATGTAATGGTGAAGATTAGTTGAACCAATGAAGGGCACTCACAGGAATGTAACTGCAGACAACTATTACAGTCCCCAGTTCAATAGACAGTACACAATACAATCGTTTGAAGTTGTACACATTGTGTGATAGCAAGATATTTTATGATTGTAACTTCGAAGTGTGCTGCAACAGACAGAATCGTCGACCATATCTTGCATCTAATTAGTCTATGTAATGGTGAAGATTAGTTGAACCAATGAAGGGCACTCACAGGAATGTAACTGCAGACAACTATTACAGTCCCCAGTTCAATAGACAGTACACAATAGAATCGTTTGAAGTTGTACACATTGTTTGATAGCAAGATATTTTATGATTGTAACTTTGAAGAGTGCTGCAACAGACAGAATCGTCACCATATCTTGCATCTAATTAGCCTATGTAATGGTGAAGAGTAGTTGAACCAATGAAGGGCACTCACAGGAATGTAACTGCAGACAACTATTACAGTCCCCAGTTCAATAGACAGTACACAATAC
The DNA here is from genome assembly GCF_023864345.2 of Schistocerca serialis cubense. NCBI lineage: Eukaryota > Metazoa > Arthropoda > Insecta > Orthoptera > Acrididae > Schistocerca > Schistocerca serialis. The sequence continues at coordinate 146,217,391 of NC_064648.1, forward strand.
AATCGTTTGAAGTTGTACACATTGTGTGATAGCAGGATATTTTATGATTGTAACTTTGAAGTGTGCTGCAACAGACAGAATCGTCAACCATATCTTGCATCTAATTAGCCTATGTAATGGTGAAGATTAGTTGAACCAATGAAGGGCACTCACAGGAATGTAACTGCAGACAACTATTACAGTCCCCAGTTCAATAGACAGTACACAATACAATCGTTTGAAGTTGTACACATTGTTTGATAGCTAGATATTTTATGATTGTAACTTTGAAGAGTGCTGCAACAGACACAATCGTCGACCATATCTTGCATCTAATTAGCCTATGTAATGGTGAAGATTAGTTGAACCACTGTAGGGCACTCACAGGAATGTAACTGCAGACAACTATTACAGTCCCCAGTTCAATAGACAGTACACAATACAATCGTTTGAAGTTGAACACATTGTTTGATAGCAAGATATTTTATGATTGTAACTTTGAAGAGTGCTGCAACAGACAGAATCGTCGACCATATCTTGCATCTAATTAGCCTATGTAATGGTGAAGATTAGTTGAACCATTGAAGGGCACTCACAGGAATGTAACTGCAGACAACTATTACAGTCCCCAGTTCAATAGACAGTACACAATACAATCGTTTGAAGTTGTACACATTGTTTGATAGCAAGATATTTTATGATTGTAACTTTGAAGAGTGCTGCAACAGACAGAATCGTCGACCATATCTTGCATCTAATTAGCCTATGTAATGGTGAAGATTAGTTGAACCAATGAAGGGCACTCACAGGAATGTAACTGCAGACAACTATTACAGTCCCCAGTTCAATAGACAGTACACAATACAATCGTTTGAAGTTGTACACATTGTTTGATAGCAAGATATTTTATGATTGTAACTTTGAAGAGTGCTGCAACAGACGGAACCGTCGACCATATCTTGCATCTAATTAGCCTATGTAATGGTGAAGATTAGTTGAACCAGTGAAGGGCACTCACAAGAATGTAACTGCAGACAACTATTACAGTCCCCAGTTCAATAGACAGTACACAATACAATCGTTTGAAGTTGTACACATTGTTTGATAGCAAGATACTTTATGATTGTAACTTTGAAGAGTGCTGCAACAGACAGAATCGTCGACCATATCTTGCATCTAATTAGCCTATGTAATGGTGAAGATTAGTTGAACCAATGAAGGGCACTCACAGGAATGTAACTGCAGACAACTATTACAGTCCCCAGTTCAATAGACAGTACACAATACAATCGTTTGAAGTTGTACACATTGTTTGATAGCAAGATATTTTATGATTGTAACTTTGAAGAGTGCTGCAACAGACAGAATCGTCGACCATATCTTGCATCTAATTAGCCTATGTAATGGAGAAGAGTAGTTGAACCAATGAAGGGCACTCACAGGAATGTAACTGCAGACAACTATTACTGTCCCCAGTTCAATAGACAGTACACAATAGAATCGTTTGAAGTTGTACACATTGTTTGATAGCAAGATATTTTATGATTGTAACTTTGAAGAGTGCTGCAACAGACAGAATCGTCGACCATATCTTGCATCTAATTAGCCTATGTAATGGTGAAGATTAGTTGAACCAATGAAGGGCACTCACAGGAATGTAACTGCAGACAACTATTACAGTCCCCAGTTCAATAGACAGTACACAATACAATCGTTTGAAGTTGTACACATTGTGTGATAGCAAGATATTTGATGATTGTAACTTTGAAGTGTGCTGCAACAGACAGAATCCTCTACCATATCTTGCATCTAATTAGCCTATGTAATGGTGAAGATTAGTTGAACCAATGAAGGGCACTCACAGGAATGTAACTGCAGACAACTATTACAGTCCCCAGTTCAATAGACAGTACACAATACAATCGTTTGAAGTTGTACACATTGTTTGATAGCAAGATATTTTATGATTGTAACTTTGAAGAGTGCTGCAACAGACACAATCGTCTACCATATCTTGCATCTAATTAGCCTATGTAATGGTGAAGATTAGTTGAACCAATGAAGGGCACTCACAGGAATGTAACTGCAGACAACTATTACAGTCCCCAGTTCAATAGACAGTAGACAATAGAATCGTTTGAATTTGTACACATTGTTTGATAGCAAGATATTTTATGATTGTAACTTTGAAGAATGCTGCAACAGACAGAATCGTCGACCATGTCTTGCATCTAATTAGCCTATGTAATGGTGAAGATTAGTTGAACCAATGAAGGGCACTCACAGGAATGTAACTGCAGACAACTATTACAGTCCCCAGTTCAATAGACTGTACACAATACAATCGTTTGATGTTGTACACATTGTTTGATAGCAAGATATTTTATGATTGTAACTTTGAAGAGTGCTGCAACAGACAGAATCGTCGACCATATCTTGCATCTAATTAGCCTATGTAATGGTGAAGATTAGTTGAACCAATGAAGGGCACTCACAGGAATGTAACTGCAGACAACTATTATAGTCCCCAGTTCAATAGACAGTACACAATACAATCGTTTGAAGTTGTACACATTGTTTGATAGCAAGATATTTTATGATTGTAACTTTGAAGAGTGCTGCAACAGACACAATCGTCGACCATATCTTGCATCTAATTAGCCTATGTAATGGTGAAGATTAGTTGAACCAATGAAGGGCACTCACAGGAATGTAACTGCAGACAACTATTACAGTCCCCAGTTCAATAGACAGTACACAATACAATCGTTTGAAGTTGTACACATTGTGTGATAGCAAGACATTTTATGATTGTAACTTTGAAGTGTGCTGCAACAGACAGAATCGTCGACCATATCTTGCATCTAATTAGCCTATGTAATGGTGAAGATTAGTTGAACCAATGAAGATCACTCACAGGAATGTAACTGCAGACAACTATTACAGTCCCCAGTTCAATAGACAGTGCACAATACAATCGTTTGAAGTTGTACACATTGTTTGATAGCAAGATATTTTATGATTGTAACTTTGAAGAGTGCTGCAACAGACAGAATCGTCGACCATATCTTGCATCTAATTAGCCTATGTAATGGTGAAGATTAGTTGAACCAATGAAGGGCACTCACAGGAATGTAACTGCAGACAACTATTACAGTCCCCAGTTCAATAGACAGTACACAATAGAATCGTTTGAAGTTGTACACATTGTTTGATAGCAAGATATTTTATGATTGTAACTTTGAAGAGTGCTGCAACAGACAGAATCGTCGACCATATCTTGCATCTAATTAGCCTATGTAATGGTGAAGATTAGTTGAACCAATGAAGAGCACTCACAGGAATGTAACTGCAGACAACTATTACAGTCCCCAGTTCAATAGACAGTACACAATACAATCGTTTGAAGTTGTACACATTGTTTGATAGCAAGATATTTTATGATTGTAACTTTGAAGAGTGCTGCAACAGACACAATCGTCGACCATATCTTGCATCTAATTAGCCTATGTAATGGTGAAGATTAGTTGAACCAATGAAGGGCACTCACAGGAATGTAACTGCAGACAACTATTACAGTCCCCAGTTCAATAGACAGTACACAATACAATCGTTTGAAGTTGTACACATTGTTTGATAGCAAGATATTTTATGATTGTAACTTTGAAGAGTGCTGCAACAGACAGAATCGTCGACCATATCTTGCATCTAATTAGCCTATGTAATGGTGAAGTTTAGTTGAACCAATGAAGGGCACTCACAGGAATGTAACTGCAGACAGCTATTACAGTCCCCAGTTCAATTGACTGTACACAATACAATCGTTTGATGTTGTACACATTGTTTGATAGCAAGATATTTTATGATTGTAACTTTGAAGAGTGCTGCAACAGACAGAATCGTCGACCATATCTTGCATCTAATTAGCCTATGTAATGGTGAAGATTAGTTGAACCAATGAAGGGCACTCACAGGAATGTAACTGCAGACAACTATTACAGTCCCCAGTTCAATAGACAGTACACAATACAATCGTTTGAAGTTGTACACATTGTTTGATAGCAAGATATTTTATGATTGTAACTTTGAAGAGTGCTGCAACAGACGCAATCGTCGACCATATCTTGCATCTAATTAGCCTATGTAGTGGTGAAGATTAGTTGAACCAATGAAGGGCACTCACAGGAATGTAACTGCAGACAACTATTACAGTCCCCAGTTCAATAGACAGTACACAATACAATCGTTTGAAGTTGTACACATTGTTTGATAGCAAGATATTTTATGATTGTAACTTTGAAGAGTGCTGCAACAGACAGAATCGTCGACCATATCTTGCATCTAATTAGCCTATGTAATGGTGAAGTTTAGTTGAACCAATGAAGGGCACTCACAGGAATGTAACTGCAGACAGCTATTACAGTCCCCAGTTCAATTGACTGTACACAATACAATCGTTTGATGTTGTACACATTGTTTGATAGCAAGATATTTTATGATTGTAACTTTGAAGAGTGCTGCAACAGACAGAATCGTCGACCATATCTTGCATCTAATTAGCCTATGTAATGGTGAAGATTAGTTGAACCAATGAAGGGCACTCACAGGAATGTAACTGCAGACAACTATTACAGTCCCCAGTTCAATAGACAGTACACAATACAATCGTTTGAAGTTGTACACATTGTTTGATAGCAAGATATTTTATGATTGTAACTTTGAAGAGTGCTGCAACAGACGCAATCGTCGACCATATCTTGCATCTAATTAGCCTATGTAGTGGTGAAGATTAGTTGAACCAATGAAGGGCACTCACAGGAATGTAACTGCAGACAACTATTACAGTCCCCAGTTCAATAGACAGTACACAATAGAATCGTTTGAAGTTGTACACATTGTTTGATAGCAAGATATTTTATGATTGTAACTTTGAAGAGTGCTGCAACAGACAGAATCGTCGACCATATCTTGCATCTAATTAGCCTATGTAATGGTGAAGTTTAGTTGAACCAATGAAGGGCACTCACAGGAATGTAACTGCAGACAGCTATTACAGTCCCCAGTTCAATTGACTGTACACAATACAATCGTTTGATGTTGTACACATTGTTTGATAGCAAGATATTTTATGATTGTAACTTTGAAGAGTGCTGCAACAGACAGAATCGTCGACCATATCTTGCATCTAATTAGCCTATGTAATGGTGAAGATTAGTTGAACCAATGAAGGGCACTCACAGGAATGTAACTGCAGACAACTATTACAGTCCCCAGTTCAATAGACAGTACACAATACAATCGTTTGAAGTTGTACACATTGTTTGATAGCAAGATATTTTATGATTGTAACTTTGAAGAGTGCTGCAACAGACAGAATCGTCGACCATATCTTGCATCTAATTAGCCTATGTAATGGTGAAGTTTAGTTGAACCAATGAAGGGCACTCACAGGAATGTAACTGCAGACAGCTATTACAGTCCCCAGTTCAATTGACTGTACACAATACAATCGTTTGATGTTGTACACATTGTTTGATAGCAAGATATTTTATGATTGTAACTTTGAAGAGTGCTGCAACAGACAGAATCGTCGACCATATCTTGCATCTAATTAGCCTATGTAATGGTGAAGATTAGTTGAACCAATGAAGGGCACTCACAGGAATGTAACTGCAGACAACTATTACAGTCCCCAGTTCAATAGACAGTACACAATACAATCGTTTGAAGTTGTACACATTGTTTGATAGCAAGATATTTTATGATTGTAACTTTGAAGAGTGCTGCAACAGACGCAATCGTCGACCATATCTTGCATCTAATTAGCCTATGTAGTGGTGAAGATTAGTTGAACCAATGAAGGGCACTCACAGGAATGTAACTGCAGACAACTGTTACAGCAGTTATCTTTTAGGACAGCATTTTCTAGAAAATAGGCTGACCTGACTCTGAAAAAGAACAAGAAGGGAGCTCCTCCGGATTTTTTTTTTCCAAACCGGTCGCAAGAAACTGGAAACTACCTTTTCGCACTTGTGTCTTGTTTCATGCCAAACGAAGAGAGACCAGGCTGTGCTTTTTCTGTCGTCAGTGCATGAAACTCATGAAATAGTCTCTTCCACAGGAAAGTCTGTTGTAAATCAGGACTCAAACGCCAACAAAGGTGGCTAGAAACTTTTTATTACAAGTGTACATACTACTCCGCTCAGAGAACAACAAAAATATGGCTCAAATGGTTCAAATGGCCCTGAGCGCTATGGGACAACATCCGAGGTCATCAGTCTCCTAGTCTTAGAACTACTTAAACCTAACTAACATAAGGACATCACACACATCCATGCCCGAGGCAGAATCCGAACCTGCAACCGTAGCAGCAGCGCGGTTCCGGACTGAAGCGCCTAGAACCGCTCGGGCACAGTGGGAGTCAGGTTCGATTCCTGGTGCAGCCAGAAGTTTCTTCCTGGTGGGATGCCTGGAACGGTGTGCAGTGAGCCTCGTGATGCCGACTGAGGAGCTGTTTGACCGAATACTAGCGGTTCCAAGGTCAAGAAACACCTCCATACTGCATCTGGTGACGTCATTCGCAGAGGATGACTTGGCGGTCGGCTGGACTGTTGGCCCGTCTAGGGCCAGAACGCAGAACTACCTATTTATGTTCACCTACCTCGGGCACAAAGGCGTTTAAGTGGTCATTCCTCCCGCAATCCATGTTGTTGTGGTCTTCAGTCCTGAGACTGGTTTGATGCAGCTCTCCATGCTACTCTATCCTGTGCAAGCTTCTTCATCTCCCAGTACCTACTGCAACGTACATCCTTCTGAATCTGCTTAGTGTATTTATCTCTTGGTCTCCCCCTACGATTTTTACCCTCCACGCTGCCCTCCAATACTAAATTTGTGATCCCTTGATGCCTCAGAACATGTCCTACCAACCGATCCCTTCTTCTGGTCAAGATGTGCCACAAACTTCTCTTCTCCCCAATCCTATTCAATACTTCCTCATTAGTTATGTGATCTACCCATCTAATCTTCAGCATTCTTCTGTAGCACCACATTTCGAAAGCTTCTATTCTCTTCTTGTCCAAACTATTTACCGTCCGTGTTTCACTTCCATACATGGCTACACTCCATACAAATACTTTCATAAATGACTTCCTGACACTTAAATCTTTCCTTGCCATTGCCAGTCTACATTTTATATCCTCTCTACTTCGACCATCATCAGTTATTTTGCTCCCCAAATAGCAAAATTCGTTTACTACTTTAAGTGTGTCATTTCCTAATCTAATACCCTCAACATCACCCGACTTAATTCGACTACATTCCATTATCCTCGTTTTGCTTTTGTTGATGTTCATCTTATATCCTCCCTTCAAGACACGATCCATTCCGTTCAACTGCTCTTCCAAGTCCTTTGGTGTCTCTGACAGAATCACAATGTCATAGGCGAACCTCAAAGTTTTTATTTGTTCTCCATGGATTTTAATACCTACTCCGAATTTTTCTTTTGTTTCCTTTACTGCTTGCTCAATATACAGATCGAATAACATCGGGGAGAGGCTACAACCCTGTCTTACTCCCTTCCCAACCACTGCTTCCCTTTCGTGCCCCTCGACCCTTATAACGCCATCTGGTTTCTGTACAAATTGTAAATAGCCTTTCGCTCCCTGTATTTTACCCCTGCCACCTTTAGAATTTGAAAGAGAGTATTCCAGTCAACATTGTCACAAGCTTTCTCTAAGTCTACAAATGCTAGAAACGTAGGTTTGCCTTTCCTTAATCTTTCTTCTAAGATATGTCGTAAGGTCAGTATTGCCTCACGTGTTCCAGTATTTCTACGGAATCCAAACTGATTCCTCCCGCAATCCATATGTGAATGTAATGGGAAGACACCCTAATAACTTGTACAATGTCTGCCCCTGGTAGCTGAGTGGTCAGTGCAAAAGAATGTCAATGCTAAGGGCCCGGGTTCGAATCCTGGCTGTGTCAGGGATTTTCTCTGCTCAGGGACTGATCATCATCATCATTTCATTCCCATCGACACGCAAGTCGCCGAAGTAGCGTCTAATCGAAAGACTTGCATCCTGCGAACGATGTACCGAATGGGAGGCCCTAGTCACACGACATTTACTTTTTACTGCCACAATGGGGAAAACCCTCAACGTGCACCTCACAGTAGACTACAAAGTAAGTTGACAATTCGTACCAATATGTTAATACAAACTCATTGAAGTCTGAATACCATTTCGTAGTTCTAACGGAAAAAGGGTAGCGCCAATGATGAGGAAACAAATTAATGTATCCAGTTGTCTACCAGTGATATCATACAAACTGACAGTAATTCCAGTGAGAGTAATCCAAATGTTTAACTATGAAGAAAACACACACACACACACACACACACACACACACACACACACACACACACAAAATAAAGAATTGTATGCTTTGCATTTCCTAAGAATACTAATGAATGTAAGACAGGCTTGTTAGTGTAGTTACTTAATATGATCAGCTACCATACAGCTTCATAAATATAGAATGTAATATATTGGACCAATATAGAAGTGGATTTACTGGCAGAAGTAAAGCTGTGGGGACGGAGCGTGAGTCGTGCTTGGGTAGCTCAGTTGGTAGAGCACTTGCCCGTGATGGCAAAGGTCCCGAGTTCGAGTCTCGGTCCAGCCACACGTGTTTTAATCTGCCAGGAAGTTTTAAGCATTATATTTCCAATCGTTAGCAGTGTAAACACAGGACTTCTGGAGTTGCACATAAGGTTAATGGAGGGAGGCAACTCTAAATACGACATACATTTAAACTTTGTTGTGGATAGATGTAGAAATTTGGACTTTGAGCATAGTGCCTTATCGTGACTGCACAGTCCCTACATCTCCATTTTGTAGTTACCCATAAAGCTTCCACCGGTCTGATGGCGATATAGCTAGCTATATATACTTATTTCTGGTTACAGTTGTTTCCATATCATTCACATATTGAGAGTGGGAGGAATCACTGTTCAAATAACTGTGTAATTTGTCTTAACTGCCTACATCGCTCATATAGGACGGTGTATGATGGGTAGTAGTGTATTCGTCGATTCATCACCTAAAGCTGATTCTTGAATCCTTCCTCTTTGGGCTCTGCTGTAGTTTCCTTGTGCTCATAACAGATTATTCACTCTTTTGTTTCGACATACCCTCTGCTGTGGTCTCTGCATTGGTTTTTTGGGGGTTCACACGGAATTCTTAGACTCTGTACAAAACAACTTGCACCAGATGTTCCATACAGACTTGCATGGGTATTAGACTGGTCATTCGTTTTCATGGCATGAAGGATCCCTTGCCATGTTCTCTACATCAGAGTGAAGAGTGCCTTATACACTTCTGGCATCACTATCAGGCCCCTGTAACAGCACGCCGTGTCCCTAACGCTCTCCCAAAGAGATTGTCCCCATTTGACGGGCCCGTTCGACCGGCCCATTTGACTGCCCCATTTGACGGCACCCTGTTAACAGCGCCAATCTCGCGCGCCGCGCCGCCTATCTCCTCCTCCAGCTCGCAGCCTCCCAGACATTGTATTTCGCCGCCTCTTGTCGCCTCCAGCGCGCCGTCCAATCTGCCCCCCACCCCCCCCCCCCCCCCCGAGGCATCGCCGCCCCCCGTTTAATCAGAGCCGGCGCCGATGACGCGGACGTCGACGCGCCCTCGCGACTCGTAAAGCGAACTGGTTCACCCCTCCAGAGACGGGGTAATACCCTCTCAGCGCTGTTCTCGACAATCTGGCATTTCGGCCCGAAGGAGGATGGACTCTTCGGGAAAGTAATCGACTGCAGCGAGCTCTCCGTGTTTTACGTCACCGTGACCTCCCCCCTCCCCCCCTCTTCCACGGCCCCGCTGGATAAACCGCTCCCTCGGCGCTACGCTGTTCACTGTCCTTCAGCTACATCTATACCCTCGAAAATCAGTCGACTAGTAAATACATTCAGAATTTGATTTCTAATTGGATATTACGCCAGAATGACCGCTAACTTCGCAATATATTAAAAGATATTTGAGAACAGGAAGTGCAATCTATTCCTTGCTTAACTTTTTTTATCACTGATCACTATGAAAGTTCAGTGGAGCCATTCCATCTTTTTCTCATAGGTTCATATTAGTCTCTGTGTGTTGCAACTGGAAAAAGGCGATCCTGCTAATTTTTATGAGTTAATTTCTGTTTTTATTCTCGTTAAATACTTCAGTTTGCTTTTCAGTAGTTGCAGGGGCAACAATCTGGAAGATTGACTGATCTGGCCTTGTAACAGTAACCAAAACGGCCTTGCTGTGCTGGTACTGCGAATAGCTGAAAGCAAGGGGAAACTACAGCCATAATTTTTCACGAGGGCATACAGCTTTACTGTATGGTTAAGAGAATAGAAGCTTTCGAAATGTGGTGCTACAGAAGAATGCTGAAGGTTAGATGGGTAGATCACATAACTAATGAGGAGTATTGAATAGAATTGGAGAGAAGAGGAGTTTACGGCACAACTTGACTATAAGAAGAGATCGGTTGGTAGGGCATATTCTGAGGCGTCAAGGGCTCACCAGTTTTGTATTGGAGGGCAGCGTGGAGGGTAAAAATCGTAGAGGGAGACCAAGAGATGAATACACTAAACAGATTCAGAAGGAGATGAAGCAGCTTGCACAGGATAGAGTAGCGTGGAGAGCTGCATCAAACCGGTCTCAGGACTGAAGACCACCATGAAAACAACTAATACTTCAGTTTATTCATTTTCAGAGCAATATGTTAATTTTCATCACACAATGTCTGGCTGAAGCAAACACCAGCTGGTAACTTGTACACATTTACTCATACCTCTCGCAATGAAACTTCCATCTACACCAGCTCTTGTTGCAGTAGTAACATTCGACCTATTGCCCTTCAAAGACACAATTAAATGCAAAGATAGATCAATACAGATATATATGGCAGTTGCCATAAAACATCGATTGTCGTTTTAAAGTTTTTTTCTGTACCTGTTACAATAATCTGAATTACACAAACTACTTTATGATTTAAAATAACTTTATGAATTTTGCATTACCCCAATGAAACTAAAATTTGTAACATCATTGATCTGGCTGTCACAAAAACATGGACATTAGTGATATTTCCAGGATTGTTACTCCAGAAGGGAATCTGTAATAGGTTAACCGAGTTCTAAGTACAGAGATGACTAAATTAACTGCTCGATACTGCTTCACTGAACAAAATAAGCTCCCGACGTCTAGACATATTACTGTACCCACATATTAAGGTTTCTTCTCCATTCATTCACTGTCTTCGTCTAATGTAGACCTCTTGTTGAAGAGTGAGAAGGTTTGCTAAATATCTCCACAGTGTGAACCTGACGCAGGACCTGTGTGTGGGATACCGGCTAACAACCACACAGGCTGGGTGGCTCACTGGTCCCCATCTGTAATCCGTAAGGCACATTAAATCTGGGGCTAGCTAGCCTCCCAGAATCCCAGATGCAGCCCGTTAGCGCGTTCGGCTATCCAGGCGATTCTTGGACATAATCAAAATATCTTTATAATAAAGTGAAGGAGTGTGTTGGAAACTGAATGTCAAAATTACCATGTATTAAAATAAATACAATATAAGGGAAATAAAAGCGTCATCTTGCAAATAAAAAAATGGTGTTAGTAGCTCATTGCAGCATTATTCTTACTGATAACATGGCCAAACGACTTGTAACTTAGAAGGTTTACATTATAGAAAGAAACGCAATCACATATCGACATTGTCCTGATGCCAGCGAGGTTGAATTATAGTGTATCAGCATTTCACAAGGAAGCCAAATAACCACCAGAGTGCGGTATAACAGGGGTATGGCCAGACATGTGGTCACAGATTTCGATTAACTTTTGCAAGGACGTTCTATATTGAAAATAAACAGACATGTGTTTCGGCTTTTAGCTAGGCTAGCCTTAGGTTTTGAAAACACCGAAGTCAAAACTGATTACTGAAAATCGTTTTTTCAATGCTATACACCGAATGATCGTAAAAAAAAATAAACATTTTATATTGATATAATATGGGTCCGAAGTCTATAATATTTGGATTATTAATGTTCTTGTATTTCATGCCATATGTTGGGTACCCGTCATCCTATGTGACAATAAAAAAAGTCTGATTAAAATTATGTGAGAGTTGACTCTTCAACGCCACTCAACATCACACCTGAACTGCTCAAAATGCTTCCAATGGCTCTGAGCACTATGGGACATAACATTTGAGATCATCAGTCCCCTAGAACTACTTAAACTTAACTAACGTAAGGACATCACACACATCCATGCCCAAGGCAGGATTCGAACCTGCGACCGCAGCGATCGCGCGGTTCCAGACTGAAACGCCTAGAACCGCTCGGCCACCAAGGCCGGCACACCTGAGCTGTACGCCATTGCCAAACTGCCAAAACAAACGGTCAGTTCACTGCCAGTGCTTTGCCTGACATTTTTTCTTGTTGTGTTTGGATCCCAAATCCTAGATCCAGCCCTTTAATTTCGCATTTCATCACACCTGACAGACACATGGAAAACAACACACCGAAAACGGTGGCAACGAAACAACGCAAATTTCGTTCGCACCACTAGACAAAGACTACTGGATTCTTTCGCACAAGACTCGATTACGCTTCACATATTCAATTATTGTCATCACAGAGATTGGCTTACAGTATGTAAATTTCATATGACGTGGCGTGAAACCGAATTCTCTGAAGGCAACAGATGAGCATTGCAAATGGTTGTATGTATAAAAATAAAATAATTCGTTCGGAAGTTGTTCCATAGCGCAGTGGTAAATTAAGAGCTTGAGCTGTGGCAGATTGTAAGTTTGATTCCTGTTGGGTCACAATTCTTTTTTGTATTTTTAAATCTCTATCAAAATGACTCATTATTTTTGTTTTCTATTAATTGGTTTCAATATAATTTTTACTTTTAATCATTTGTAGCATCATTTTGATAATCTTATTGACTTTTTTATTTCTTCTTATTTTTTTCCTACCATTCTTTTCTCGTTTGCAATCTGCCCATGTCGCCTATAAGCTATAAATTAGTTCCAAACAGGACTGCTCATTGGTTCGGTATTATGTCAGTTCACATAGTAAAAGCGAGATGTTACAGTTGGCTTTCAGCGCTTAAAATGAATTTCTTAAGTCTTTTATTTGCTCGTGCATGTCAGCTTTTAATCGCCGAGTGCAAAGCGAGAATGATTAACAATTCTGCCACAGGTTGCTGACCGCCTTTTCCTCGGGGACATTGGACATCAGGAGGTTGTGGGTAGATTAGGAGACGAGTGCAAATTCAGGGCTACAAAACGCTTCGTCTGTCGCATTTCAGTCATTGGTCATTTAAAACCACCCGGGGACTGAGCACCTTGCAGTCTCATGAGACCTGATGGTAGCTGCTACCAACACCACTCTGAGTTACACGAACAGCACTTCAGCACTTCTGAAGTAACCCACCGTGTTGGCGTGGCGCCTTCTACCGAGCGGTAGCCGATGTGGCAACACTGCAGCGCCCTGTGACAGACGTCAGCTACCAAGTTATTTTAAACGGACTATAGTAGAGCGAGGTCTATTTTCGAGCCATTGAGACGCTAGACTACTAAAGCACTGGTGTGTGTTCGATTGCTCATTGTGGCTTTTTTTTTCATGTAATATTTGTTTCTGTGTATCTGATAATGGGAATACCTTTTCTTCCTTTTTATGAAATAAAACATCCAGAGCTGTAATTAATTACCAAATAAGTATGATGATTTACAACTCGTGAAGTTCTGCATAGAGATTTTTTCGGACTACTCCTGAAGTCTTACCTCTCTTTCGTTCCAGTGTCGTTCGCATTCCCACCCGGCCGACCACTTCTGTTCTTGTCACACAGACACCCAGTTTCAACGTTGGTGCCGCTCTCCTGTACCTCATTCCAACTTTTCGTTGGACACCCATTGAACTCTCTTTTTTCTGAAATTCTAATACACAGAAACCCTTCTCAGCTGCAGAAAGTGCTACCTTCATTCCGATACCACCTAGTGACCAGGTACGGAACTACATGTCACATTTGCACTCCGTCTTCAGGCCAGAAGTGACCCATCGGGACCATCCGACCGCCACATCATCCTCACTGGAGGAAGTGGATAGGGGGGTCGTGTGGTCAGCACACTGCTCTCCCAGTCGTTATGATGGTTTTCCTTGATCGGAGCCGCTACTGTTCGGTCGAGTAGCTTCTCAATTGGCATCACGAGGCTGAGTGCACCTCGAAAAATGGCAACAGCGCACGTCGGCCCGGATGTTCACCCATCCAAATGCTGGCCACACCCGACAGCGCTTAACTTCGGTGATCTGACGGGAACCGGTGTATCCACTGCAGCAAGGCCGTTGCCCACACAAGTCACACTTGCAATGAGAAAAAAGACCTTACAAGCTTGCTTTTTCAAATAATATACACTCCTGGAAATTGAAATAAGAACACCGTGAATTCATTGTCCCAGGAAGGGGAAACTTTATTGACACATTCCTGGGGTCAGATACATCACATGATCACACTGACAGAACCACAGGCACATAGACACAGGCAAAAGAGCATGCACAATGTCGGCACTAGTACAGTGTATATCCACCTTTCGCAGCAATGCAGGCTGCTATTCTCCCATGGAGACGATCGTAGAGATGCTGGATGTAGTCCTGTGGAACGGCTTGCCATGCCATTTCCACCTGGCGCCTCAGTTGGACCAGCGTTCGTGCTGGACGTGAAGACCGCGTGAGACGACGCTTCATCCAGTCCCAAACATGCTCAATGGGGGACAGATCCGGAGATCTTGCTGGCCAGGGTAGTTGACTTACACCTTCTAGAGCACGTTGGGTGGCACGGGATACATGCGGACGTGCATTGTCCTGTTGGAACAGCAAGTTCCCTTGCCGGTCTAGGAATGGTAGAACGATGGGTTCGATGACGGTTTGGATGTACCGTGCACTATTCAGTGTCCCCTCGACGATCACCAGTGGTGTACGGCCAGTGTAGGAGATCGCTCCCCACACCATGATGCCGGGTGTTGGCCCTGTGTGCCTCGGTCGTATGCAGTCCTGATTGTGGCGCTCACCTGCACGGCGCCAAACACGCATACGACCATCATTGACACCAAGGCAGAAGCGACTCTCATCGCTGAAGACGACACGTCTCCATTCGTCCCTCCATTCACGCCTGTCGCGACACCACTGGAGGCGGGCTGCACGATGTTGGGGCGTGAGCGGAAGACGGCCTAACGGTGTGCGGGACCGTAGCCCAGCTTCATGGAGACGGTTGCGAATGGTCCTCGCCGATACCCCAGGAGCAACAGTGTCCCTAATTTGCTGGGAAGTGGCGGTGCGGTCCCCTACGGCACTGCGTAGGATCCTACGGTCTTGGCGTGCATCCGTGCGTCGCTGCGGTCCGGTCCCAGGTCGACGGGCACGTGCACCTTCCGCCGACCACTGGCGACAACATCGATGTACTGTGGAGACCTCACGCCCCACGTGTTGAGCAATTCGGCGGTACGTCCACCCGGCCTCCCGCATGCCCACTATACGCCCTCGCTCAAAGTCCGTCAACTGCACATACGGTTCACGTCCACGCTGTCGCGGCATGCTACCAGTGTTAAAGACTGCGATGGAGCTCCGTATGCCACGGCAAACTGGCTGACACTGACGGCGGCGGTGCACAAATGCTGCGCAGCTAGCGCCATTCGACGGCCAACACCGCGGTTGCTGGTGTGTCCATTGTGCCGTGCGTGTGATCATTGCTTGTACAGCCCTCTCGCAGTGTACGGAGCAAGTATGGTGGGTCTGACACACCGGTGTCAATGTGTTCTTTTTTCCATTTCCAGGAGTGTATATTGTTACTTTGTAATGCTACTCGTTCGGCTACAGTAAACCTGTTAGTGTTTTCAGCCTTTCGAAACATGCTATATATACACTAATGTGCGAAGACATGACAACCTGCTTAATGGCTTGTTTGTCCGCCTTTGGAACGAAATACGTCTCTGATTCTGCATATCAAGGATCTGACGGTTTGTTGGTGGGTTGGTGGAAATACGTGGCATTAGATGTCTGCGCACAGGTCATGCACACTACTGGCGATTAAAATTGCTACACCAAGAAGAAATGCAGATGATAAACAGGTATTCATTGGGCAAACATATTGTAATAAAACTGACATGTGATTACATTTTCACGCAATTTGGGTGCATATATCATGAGAAATCAGTACCCAGAACAACCAACTCTGGCCGTAATAACGGCCGTAATACGCCTCGGCATTGAGTCAAACAGAGCTCGGATGGCGTGTACAGGTACAGCTGCCCATGCAGATTCAACATGATACCACACTTCATCAAGAGTAGTGACTGGCATATTGTGATGAGCCAGTTGCTCGGCCACCATTGACGAGACGTTTTCAATAGGTGAGAGATCTGGAGAATGTGCTGGCCAGGTCAGCAGTCGAACATTTTTCTGTATCCAGAAAGGGCCGTACAGGACCTGCAACATGCGGTCGTCCATTATCCTGCTGAAATGTAGAGTTTCGCAGGGATCGAATGAAGGGTAGAGCCACGGGTCGTAACACATCTGAAATGTAACGTCCACCTTTCAAAGTGCCGTCAATGCGAACAAGAGATGACCGAGACGTGTAACCAATGGCACCCCATACCATAACGTCGGACGATACGCCAGTATGGCGATGACGAATACACGCTTCCAATCTGCGTTCACCGCGATGTCGCCTAACAAGGATGCGACCATCACGATGCTGTAAACAGAACCTGGATTCATCCGAGAAAATGACGTTCTACCATTCGTGCACCCAGGTTCGTCGTTGAGTACACCATCGCACGCGCTCCTGTCTGTGATGCAGGGCCAAGGGTAACCGCAGCCACGGTCTCCGAGCTGATAGTCCGTGCTGCTGGAAACGTCGTAGAACTGTTCGTGCAGATGGTTGTCGTCTTGCAAACGTCTCCAGCTGTCGATTCATTGATGGAGACGTAGCTGCACGATCCGTTACAGCCATGCGCATAAGATGCCTGTCATCTCGACTACTAGTGATACGGTCCAGCACTGGTAGTAATACGGTTTGGATCCAGCACGGCGTTCCGTATTACCCTCCTGAACCCACCGATTCCATATTCCGCTGACAGTCATTGGATTTCGACCAACGCGAGCAGGAATGTTGCGATACGATAAACCGCAATCGCGATAGGCTACAATCCGACCTTTATCAAAATCGGAAACGTGATTGTATGCATCACAAAAACGTTTGACCAGGCAACGCCTGTCAACTGCTGTTTGCTTATGAGAAATCGGTTGGAAACTTTCCTCATGTCAGCACGTTGTTGGTGTCGCCACCGGCGGCAGTCTTGTGTGAATGCTCTGAAAAGCTAACCATTTGCATATCACAGCATCTTCTTGCTATCTGTTGCATGTGACCTTCGTGGTGTAGCAATTTTAATGGGCAGTAGTGTAATTCGCGTAAATAACGGGCCATTGATTTGCGTACCCGGTGATAGCGCTCCTCAAAACCAGTGTAGCACGGTTTTGGCTCCGAGACGTGGGCAATTGTACCGAAAGATGACATCGGCGTCGGCGTCGTCGAGGACACTCAGTATCAACAGATGCAAGTGGTTCGCAGCCGTCAGCGTGTAGTCGATTACTACCACAGGTCTCACGGAAGCGCATAAGAATGTCTCCCACAGCGTAGTTCTGCTCCCACCACCCTGCGTCCGTGCCGCGCTGCGCGTTTCGTGCCGCCGTTCACCTCAGTGACAGTGTGTGTGTGGAGAAGACCGTCGACCCAGTGTGGCAGAAATGTGATTCTTCCGAAGACGCGACACGTTTCCATTGATCGGCACTCCAATACCGATGGTGCCGTGCCCGTTGCAATAGACGCCCGGGTTCCCGGGTTCGATTCCCGGCGGGGTCAGGGATTTTCTCTGCCTCGTGATGGCTGGGTGTTGTGTGATGTCCTTAGGTTAGTTAGGTTTAAGTAGTTCTAAGTTCTAGGGGACTGATGACCATAGATGTTAAGTCCCATAGTGCTCAGAGCCATTTGGACCCGTTGCAATAGTAACTGACGATGTCGTTTGGTCAACTTGTGAACAAGTAGGAGTGATCGGAGGGACGTGTACGGGTACGAAGACAACCTCATGAATCCATGGACCCTTAATATCAGCAGGCAACTGTCCCAGCTGGTGGAGGCTCCGTAATAGTGTGGGGCGTGTGCACTTGGACCGATATGGAACCCCTGATACGTCTACATACGGCTCTGGCAGGTGACACGTACGTACGCATCCTGTCTGATGACCTGCATCATCAATCCATGTCCATCCATGACGGACTCTGACAATTCCAGCAGGAAAATGCGTCAACCCCCCCCCCCTTTTATTTCTCACGGGAACCGGTGTATCCATTGTGGCAAGGCCGTTGCCAAGTGAAATGTAGGCTGTCTCTTTTGTGGGTTCGTCGCATCTTCTAAGTGTTCTGCCAACAAAGCGCAGTCTTTGTTTCGCCTTCCCCACAATATTATCTATGTGGTCTTTCCAAATTAATTAAATTGTAATTCCTAGGTATTTAGTCGAATTGACAGCCCTTAAATTTGTGCGATTTAGCGAATACCCAAAATTTATCACATTTATTTTAGTACCCATGTGGATAACGTCGTACTTTTCTTCTGGTGCCAATTGCCACTTTACGCACCATACAGAAATTCTCTCTAGATCATTTTGTAATTGGAATTGATCGTCAGATCATTTTATTACACGGCAAATCACAACATCGGCAAACAATGTAAGGGGGCTGCTCAGATTATCACTTAGATTATTTATGTAAATCAGGGACAGCAGAGGGCCCATGACACTACCTTGCGGAGAGCCAGATATCACTTCTATTTTTTTTTTGTGGTCATCAGTCTACTGACTAATTTCATGCGGCCCGCCACGAATTCCTTTCCTGTGCTAACCTCTTCATCTCAGAGTAGCACTTGCAACCTACGTCCTCAATTATTTGCTTGACGTATTCCAATCTCTGTCTTCCTCTACAGTTTTTGCCCTCTACAGCTCCCTCTAGTACCATGGAAGTCATTCCCTCATGTCTTAGCAGATGTCCTATCATCGTGTCCCTTCTCCTTATCAGTGTTTTCCACATATTCCTTTCCTCTCCGATTCTGTGCAGAACCTCCTCATTCCTTACCTTATCAGTCCATCTAATTTTCAACATTCGTCTATAGCACCACATCTCAAATGCTTCGATTCTCTTCTGTTTCGGTTTTCCCACAGTCCGTGTTTCACTACCATAGAATGCTGTACTCCAGACGTACATCCTCAGAAATTTCTTCCTCAAATTAAGGCCGGTATTTGATATTAGTAGACTTCTCTTGGCCAGAAATGCCTTTTTTGCCATAGCGGGTCTGCTTTTGATGTCCTCCTTGCTCCGTCCGTCATTGGTTATTTTACTGCCTAGTAGCAGAATTTCTTAACTTCATTGACTTCGCGACCATCAATCCTGATGTTAAGTTTCTCGCTGTTCTCATTTCTACTACTTCTCATTACCTTCGTCTTTCTCCGATTTACTCTCAAACCATACTGTGTACTCATTAGACTGTTCATTCTGTTCAGCATATCATTTAATTCTTCTTCACTTACACTCAGGATAGCAATGTCATCAGCGAATCGTATCATTGATATCCTTTCACCTTGTATTTTAATTCCACTCCTGAACCTTTCTTTTATTTCCATCATTGCTTCCTCGATGCCGTGATCGGCTACAGAGATTGATGTTCAATAATCACGATGAACTGTGTGGTCCGAAACACTTCTCCATCCATCAACATTGTGTTCTTTCGGCAAAGATGCCACATATCACCACCTATCCTACTTTACAACGCAGACAATCCTCCGAATCCCATGTTGTGTGATGAGTCGTGGACGTCCAACCGTTTAGCTGGTAGGGGTAGCTTCATAGTCCTGCTGCCTCTGTTCATAGGTGCTCACGACGGTAGCACGTGAACATTCGAGCAGCTTCGCCGTTTGCCAGATACTCGTTCACAGGCTCTGGGTCATAATAACCTGCCCTTTGTCAAAGCCGCTTATATCGGTGGATTTTCCCATTTGCAGTCCATATCTTCGCTAGGGTGATCCCCCGTCCGTGTTTGCTCAGCTCACATACTTTTGTTACCGCTTCATGTGTCCATAACACACCAGACGGCATCCAGTGTTGCGGTGGGGAGTGCTCGTAATGTTTTCTCTTATCACTGTGTAATGTATTGATAGTTATTTTCATCATGGTATATAATGCTCTACGGTTGGACTTTCGTAGCTGGTGATGCTCAACTGACCTGCACCGTGAAAGAGATACCGACGAAATGTACCTCTTGAAACGTCCCCTATTGAACAATTATACATCACTGTGGTTAAACTGACACACAATATTTGTAGCGCGACGCAATCTGACTTTCAATAATCCCTAAAAAAAAATGGTTCAAATGGCTCTGAGCACTATGGGACTTAACTGCTGTGGTCATGAGTCCCCTAGAACTTAGAACTACTTAAACCTAACTAACCTAAGGACAGCACACACATCCATGCCTGAGGCAGGATTCGAAACTGCGAACGTAGCGGTCGCGCGATTCCAAACTGTAGCGCCTAGAACCGCTCGGCCACTTCGGCCGGCAATAATCCCTACAAAAGAATGGCCCTGACTAACATTAAGCTATACCTTTCACAAATCACTTACCTCACAAAAATCTTCGTTACTCGAACTACTGCAATACAGCGAGCGCCACTACTGCCAGCTAAATAAAAGATTCAAGCTACTGAAGGCACTACCTACTGATAGGCACAGTTAGCAAATGAAAGTTTTCGATGGAGAACAAAATGTATTTACCTTAATAGTGTTCAAAAGTCATAATATGTATATCAGTTCATGCCATCCAGTCTTACAAATTTACTGTCCCTGATGGGCACACGTCCAGATCGTCCGCTCTCAAAACTCCGCCATTTCTCTCCCCACATCCACCACCGCTGGCGGCTCACCTCCAACTGCGCAACGCTACGCGCTGTTAACAGCCAACTGCCCAACGCTACAATGGTGAGCATTACAACAATGCAAGCCAGCCACAGACTGCACACAGCACAGCCAGTGATTTTCATAGAGAGCGCTACGTCGCGTTACCAATATAAAAACCTAAACAGCCTATTTACACTCTCTCTCACGGCTGCTACGGTCGCAGGTTCGAATCCTGCCTCGGGCATGGACATGTGCTATGTCCTTAGGTTAGTTAGGTTTAAGTAGTTATAAGTTCTAGGGGACTGACGACCTCAGATGTTTAGTGCCATAGTGCTTAGAGCCATTTGAACCATTTTTTGTACCTCTCTTTGTCAGCCATGTGATATTTATTTTTTCCGACAGGTAAAGAGTTCCGTACCACGACTTCAGAGTCATGTGACGTCACAGCAGTATAAAATATGGCAGACGCTAACGAAATTCATGCATTCGTCAATTACCAGTAGTCTGTGCATTGTAATATTGCTGTTAGGAACGTCAGTAAATACTCGTATAACCATTGGCAACTGCTAAACAGTAACGTTCTACTTCGGAATTCCATTGAGTAGTCTCACCGAAAATGAATAATATGAAAGGTTCCTCCCCGAGGTACAGAACCCGACGTGCTTGTACAGACTGAAACTAATAAGAATGAAAATTCGGTAAAGTTCTTGGTGATGTAAACTTGGCGGCAGAATTTAATACTTAACTTTTCGATCTTCTTATGAGCTTTGGTGCTGATTTCCTGTTGTGTGTAATATGCTCCTTTAAGGAATTGTAGCAATCTCGCCACGGGGTGTAAATCGTCAATGGAAATTCCAAAGTTGTTACGAATTCTTTTATTGCTGCGTAGGTGGTGTGCAGCAATGAACAATTGGCATTAGAAACTGACTACATCTTTATTCTCTGAAAACTGGCTACAATTCGCGTAATGACAGACCCGTTGCACGCTATTTATACTTTTAATAACAATCAAGAGTATCGTTCAAGATGCAAATTTACACAAATTATAATAGAAAATTAATGCACAGACAGAAATTATGGACAACGTAATTAGGTACATTATTTCTTGATGAATATGTGTAGGTAGTTTGTGAAAAAACAAGTTTACAAACGTGAATGAACATAATATACGGAAATTAACAACGTGAATTACAAATGACTAATTTATGAGCAAAATACACGTTGTATCAAAAAGGATAATCCGATTTGCACTCCTATATTTCTGAAACTAATATATACACTCCTGGAAATTGAAATAAGAACACCGTGAATTCATTGTCCCAGGAAGGGGAAACTTTATTGACACATTCCTGGGGTCAGATACATCACATGATCACACTGACAGAACCACAGGCACATAGACACAGGCAACAGAGCATGCACAATGTCGGCGCTAGTACAGTGTATATCCACCTTTCGCAGCAATGCAGGCTGCTATTCTCCCATGGAGACGATCGTAGAGATGCTTGATGTAGTCCTGTGGAACGGCTTGCCATGCCATTTCCACCTGGCGCCTCAGTTGGACCAGCGTTCGTGCTGGACGTGCAGACCGCGTGAGACGACGCTTCATCCAGTCCCAAACATGCTCAATGGGGGACAGATCCGGAGATCTTGCTGGCCAGGGTAGTTGACTTACACCTTCTAGAGCACGTTGGGTGGCACGGGATACATGCGGACGTGCATTGTCCTGTTGGAACAGCAAGTTCCCTTGCCGGTCTAGGAATGGTAGAACGATGGGTTCGATGACGGTTTGGATGTACCGTGCACTATTCAGTGTCCCCTCGACGATCACCAGTGGTGTACGGCCAGTGTAGGAGATCGCTCCCCATACCATGATGCCGGGTGTTGGCCCTGTGTGCCTCGGTTGTATGCAGTCCTGATTGTAGCGCTCACCTGCACGGCGCCAAACATGCATATGACCATCATTGGCACCAAGGCAGAAGCGACTCTCATCGCTGAAGACGACACGTCTCCATTCGTCCCTCCATTCACGCCTGTCGCGACACCACTGGAGGCGGGCTGCACGATGTTGGGGCGTGAGCGGAAGACGGCCTAACGGTGTGCGGGACCGTAGCCCAGCTTCATGGAGACGGTTGCGAATGGTCCTCGCCGATACCCCAGGAGCAACAGTGTCCCTAATTTGCTGGGAAGTGGCGGTGCGGTCCCCTACGGCACTGCGTAGGATCCTACGGTCTTGGCGTGCATCCGTGCGTCGCTGCGGTCCGGTCCCAGGTCGACGGGCACGTGCACCTTCCGCCGACCACTGGCGACAACATCGATGTGCTGTGGAGACCTCACGCCCCACGTGTTGAGCAATTCGGTGGTACGTCCACCCGGCCTCCCGCATGCCCACTATACCCCCTCGCTCAAAGTCCGTCAACTGCACATACGGTTCACGTCCACGCTGTCGCGGCATGCTATCAGTGTTAAAGACTGCGATGGAGCTCCGTATGCCACGGCAAACTGGCTGACACTGACGGCGGCGGTGCACAAATGCTGCGCAGCTAGCGCCATTCGACGGCCAACACCGCGGTTCCTGGTGTGCCCGCTGTGCCGTGCGTGTGATCATTGCTTGTACAGCCCTCTCGCAGTGTCCGGAGCAAGTATGGTGGGTCTGACACACCGGTGTCAATGTGTTCTTTTTTCCATTTCCAGGAGTATATATATATATATATATATATATATATATATATATATATATATATATTGAATTTTTTTTCATGAACAGGAAACTCAAGTAGTTTTTTCCCATATCTTTTCATAAGTGTTCAATATGCCCCCCTTGAGATGCACCACGTAAGTCAATGCGGTACTCGAATTGTTCCCACACTGCAGCGAGCATGTCTTGAGTTACAGCTTCCACAGCTGCTGTTGTGCTATGTCTCAATTCATTCATTGTTGTTGGTAACAGAGGCACATAAACAGAGTCTTTTATAAACCCCCACAAGAAATAATCACATACAGTCAGATCCGGTGACCTTGGAGGCCAGTAATGTAAGGCTGAATCATTTGCTCCAGCGCGACCGATCCATCGTTCAGCAATCCTTTGATATCCTGTTGGTAAACGAAGTCGTTCGAACCAGTCACCAACTGTGGGGAAAGAAAATTCTCAAGCATATCGAGATATGTATTCCTGTAACAGTGTCCACGGGAAAAAAGTATCATACACTTTTTCGCATGAAACTACGCAAAACACCATGTGAACCATCAAAAACTTGAGTTTCCTCATTCCGAACAGTACGTTGTTCACGCACACATCTCAAATAACATAATACACACATCAAAAAAAGTTCTGCATCACCCCGGTTTACAGAATTCCTGAAGATAGACGTAGACTGTGGATATTGTATCACAGACACAGATCCTTTGACTGTTGAGAGATGTTACTAAACTCGCCCAGAGGTGTAAACAACCATGCATGAGCAGCGCCTGTTGCACGAAGGTGGTCCGACAACTGATCAGTTCCAGTCATTCCACCAGGAATGAGGTACAAGGCTCGTGTTGTCTGTAGTTCAACCATGCCTTAGACAGTCAATACCGCGGTTCGATCGCGTCCGCATTGTCACTTTGTGACGAGAAGGGATCTCAACCAGGGAAGTGTCCAAGCGTCTCGAACCAAGCGTCTCGAACCGGACATGCAGGAGATACAGAGAGACAGGAACTGTCGATGACAAGCCTCGCTGAGGCCGCCCAAGGTCTACTACTGCAGTGGATGACCGCTACCTACGGATTATGGCTCGGAGGAACCCTGACAGCAACGCCATCATGTTGAATAATGCTTGCATTCGGAAGGACGACGGTTCAATCCCGCGTCCGGCCATCCTGATTTGGGTTTTCCGTGATTTCCCTATATCGCTCCAGGCAAATGCCGGGATGGTTCCTTTGAAAGGGCACGGCCGACTTCCTTCCCCGTCCTTCCCTAATCCGATGAGACCGATGATCTCGCTGTCTGGTCTCCTTCCCCAAACCAACCAACCAACCTTGAATAATGCTTTCCGTGCAGCCGCAGGAAGTCCTGTTAGCCGGCTGCGGTTCTGGGCGCTTCAGTCGGTAACCGTGCTGCTGCTACGGTCGCAGGTTCGAATCCTGCCTCGGCCATGGATGTGTGTGGTGCCCTTAGGTTAGTTAGGTTTAAGTAGTTCTAAGTCTAGGGGAGTGATGTTAAGTCCTGTAGTGCTTAGAGCCATTTGGACGTCGTGTTACGACTAAAACTGTGTGCAATAGGGTGCATGGTGCACAAGTTCACTCCTGGCATCCATGGCGAGGTCCATCTTTGCGACCACGACACCATGCAGCGCGGTACAGATGGGCCCAGAAACATGCCGAATGGGCCGCTCAGGATTGGGATCACGTTCTCTTCACCGACGAGTGTCACATATGCCTTCAACCAGACAATCCTCGGAGACGTGTTTGGAGGCAACCCGGTCAGGCTGAACACCTTAGACATACTGTCCAGCGAGTGCAGCAAGGTGGAGGTTCCCTGATGTTTTGGGGTGGCATTGTGTGGGGCCGACGTACGACGCTGGTCACCGAAGGCGCCGTAACGGCTGTACGATACGTGAATGCCATCCTCCGGCCAATAGTGCAGCCATATCGGCAGCATGTTGGCGAGACATCCGTCTTGATGGACGACAGTTCACATCTTGTGAATGACTTCCTTCAGGATAACGACATCGCTCGACTAGAGTGGCCAGCATGTTGTCCAGGCATGAACCGTATCGAACATGGTTCAAATGGCACTGAGCACTATGGGACTTAACTTGTGAGGTCATCAGTCCCCTAGAACTTAGAACTACTTAAACCTAACTAAGGACATCACACACATCCTTGCCCGAGGCAGGATTCGAACCTGCAACCGTAGCGGTCACGCAGTTCCAGACTGAACCGCGCCTAGAACCGCTCGTCCACACATCTACATCTACATTTATACTCCGCAAGCCACCCAACGGTGTGTGGCGGAGGGCACTTTACGTGCACTGTCATTACCTCCCTTTCCTGTTCCAGTCGCGTATCGTTCGGGGGAAGAACGACTGTCTGAAAGCCTCCGTGCGCGCTCTAATCTCTCTAATTTTACATTCGTGATCTCCTCGGGAGGTATAAGTAGGGGGAAGCAATATATTCGATACCTCATCCAGAAACGCACCCTCTCGAAACCTGGACAGCAAGCTACACCGCGATGCACAGCGCCTCTCTTGCAGAGTCTGCCACTCGAGTTTGCTAAACATCTCCGTAACGCTATCACGGTTACCAAATAACCCTGTGACGAAACGCGCCGCTCTTCTTTGGATCTTCTCTATCTCCTCCGTCAGACCGATCTGGTACGGATCCCACACTGATGAGCAATACTCAAGTATAGGTCGAACGAGTGTTTTGTAAGCCACCTCCTTTGTTGATGGACTACATTTTCTAAGCACTCTCCCAATGAATCTCAACCTGGTACCCGCCTTACCAACAACTAATTTTATATGATCATTCCACTTCAAATCGTTCCTTACGCATACTCCCAGATATTTTACAGAAGTAACTGCTACCAGTGTTTGTTCCGCTATCATATAATCATACAATAAAAGATCCTTCTTTCTATGTATTCGCAATACATTACATTTGTCTATGTTAAGGGTCAGTTGCCACTCCCTGCACCAAGTGCCTATCCGCTGCAGATCTTCCTGCATTTCGCTACAATTTTCTAATGCTGCAACTTCTCTGTATACTACAGCATCATCCGCGAAAAGCCGCATGGAACTTCCTACACTATCTACTAGGTCATTTATATATATTGTGAAAAGCAATGGTCCCATAACACTCCCCTGTGGCACGCCAGAGGTTACTTTAACGTCTGTAGACGTCTCTCCATTGATAACAACATGCTGTGTTCTGTTTGCTAAAAACTCTTCAATCCAGCCACTCAGCTGGTCTGATATTCCGTAGGCTCTTACTTTGTTTATCAGGCGACAGTGCGGAACTGTATCGAACGCCTTCCGGAAGTCAAGGAAAATAGCATCTACCTGGGAGCCTGTATCTAATATTTTCTGGGTCTCATGAACAAATAAAGCGAGTTGGGTCTCACACGATCGCTGTTTCCGGAATCCATGTTGATTCCTACATAGTAGATTCTGGGTTTCCAAAAACGACATGATACTCGAGCAAAAAACATGTTCTAAAATTCTACAACAGATCGACGTCAGAGATATAGGTCTATAGTTTTGCGCATCTGCTCGACGACCCTTCTTGAAGACTGGGACTATCTGTGCTCTTTTCCACCGGCCTGCTTTAACAACGTGAATCAGATAGGTCGTTCACTAACGTTTTCCACTACCAGTGTACCGGAAAAAAATGTAAATGCCGCGAGGTTTCGTTCGTGTGTTGTGCATGGTGCGAGAAACATTTATGCCCTGCCTGTTTCTATGATACGCTTCACCACACTAATTTCGAGAACGCTCAATAACAGACGATCAGTTAGGATTATGCAATAATATACTTTTTTTTAAGTAAAAGGCAAAGAAAATTAATGCAACTATCATAATGTTGTCAGACACAAGGAAAGGGAGATCGAATGAAAGACAGCCACGACCAAGGATCGAACGCGGTCCAGTCCAATGCTTTCTCAATTTGACCACCGACCTCGCCCTGACACACGCGTAGCACAGGTTAACCACAGTATGAAAGCACAATAAGTTGAAAATTATTAACTTTCGATCCCATATTACAGTAATAAAAAATGCTTGTCTTTAGACGATCTTTCGATCTACATCTTTGAAAACACGATTTTCTGTCATCAACTTTCTATATCTACATTTAAATCGGTATTCCGCAGTCCACCTACGGTGCGTGGTGGAGGCGGCACATATACCACTATTAGCCAT
The DNA here is from genome assembly GCF_023864345.2 of Schistocerca serialis cubense. Taxonomy (NCBI): domain Eukaryota; kingdom Metazoa; phylum Arthropoda; class Insecta; order Orthoptera; family Acrididae; genus Schistocerca; species Schistocerca serialis. Next base: position 146,245,336 of record NC_064648.1, read on the forward strand.
TTCCATTCGTGTTCCACTCGACTATTTTATACCTCCGTATGAGCCCCAATTTCTCGTATCTTGTCTTCGTGCTCCTTCCACGCATTGTATGTTGGAGGCAACAGTATCGTTCTGCAGTCAGATTCAAGTGCCGGTTCTCTAAATTTTCTCATTAATGCTCCACGAAAAGAATGTCACCTTCCCTCCAGGGAGTCCCATTTGAATTCCTGAAGCATGTTCATAGCACTTGGGTGTTGTTCGAACCTCCCTGTAACAAATGTAGCAGCCCGCTTCTGAATTGCTTCGATGTCTCACTATAATCCGGCCTTGTAAGGATCCCAAACACTCGAGCAGTACTCAAGAATAGGTCACATCAGCGTCCGACAGCTGAACCACGCTTTCCTAAAATTCTCCCAATAAACCGAAGTCGACCATTCGCCTTTCCTATCACAATCCTCACACTCTCATAACATTTCCTATCGCTTTGCAACGTCACGCCCAGATATTTAAATGACGTGACTGTGTCAAGCAGGTCACTAGTAAAGCATTATCCGATCATTAGGCATTTGAAACTTACTGGCAGATTAAAACTGTGTGCCGGACCGAGACTCGAACTCGGGACCTTTGCCTTTCGCGGGCAAGTGCTCTACTGGCAGAAGTAATGCTGTGAGGACGGGGCGTGAGTCGTGCTTCGGTAGCTCAGTTGACGCCGGCACGGTAGCTCAGCGGGTTCGGTCAGAAGGTTTAGCTACCCTCCGTAATAAAAAACTAAGTGAACGGATCAACGAGCAAATGTCATAAGACGTCCGCCACTAACAAAGTCAACAACCAATATAGAACAAAACGAGATTAAAAAAAAAAAAAAAAATTGGTAGAGCACTTGCCCGCGAAAGGAAAAGGTCCCGAGTTCGAGTCTCGGTCCGGCACACAGTTTTAATCTGCCAAGAAGTTTCATATCAGCGCACACTCCGCTGCAGAGTCAAAATCTCATTTGAAAATCTCATTCATTAGGCATTTCTTTTTCCCACACATGCACATTGACTTACGGTTTTCTCCATTAAGCTCTCTGCCATCCATCACACCAACTAGAATCTTGTATCTTCTTACAGTCACACAACTTCGACACCTTACCGTACACCACAGCATCAGCAAACAGCCGCAGATTGCTGCCTAACCTGTCCGCCAAATCATTTATGTACGAGGATAATCCCAAAAGTAAAGTCTCCTATTTTTTTATAAGTACATAGATCTGTTTATTTCTACAATGGTTTACATCAGTTTACAGCTTGAATATTTAGCTATTTTTCGACATAATCACCATTTCTATCGATGCATTTTTGTAGACGCTGTGGCAGTTTTTGTATGCCCATGTCGTACCGGCTCGCCGCCAGGCTGTTCAGAAAGTTATGAACCTCTTCTTTCACCTCGTCGTCAGATCTGAATTGCTTTCCTGCCAAATGTTCTTTGAACCTAGGGAACAGGTGGTAGTCACTGGGCGCCAGGTCAGGACTATAGGGTGGGTGGGTCATTATGTTCCACTCAAACTGTTGCAGGAGAGCAACGGTTTGCCGAGCGATGCGTGGGCGAGCGTAGTCGTGGAGAATGTGCACGCCCTTGCTCGACATTCCTTTTCTCCGGTTCTGAATTGCCCTTTGAGTTTTTTCAGAATCTCGCACTACCTGTCAGCCTTAATCGGGGTCCCAGTGGGCACAAACTCGACCAACAATACCGCTTTCCGATCCCAAAAAACGATTTTCATGACTTTACCGCCAGACTGTGTTTGTTTGTTCTCTGTCTTTGCCGAAGAAGGATGCCGCTACTGGCGTGACTGTTACTTGGTCTCAGGTGTAAAGTGCTATGCCCAGGTTTCGTCACCCGTGACAATTGAGTCCAGAAAGTCATCCTGTTCGGCAGCAAGGAGGTGAAGAAACGTGGGGGAAGCGTCAATTCGTTGCCGCATGTGGTCTTCAGTCAGCATGCGTGGCACCCATCTTGCGCACACCTTCCGGTAGTTCAATGTTTCCGTTAAAATTCTGTGAGCGGTGCTTCGGGAAACCTCAGGAACCAACGTGCAGAGATCATCCAGGATGATCCACCGATCTCCACGCATGCTTCGCTCAACCTTCAACACTGTCTCCTCAGAAATTGAAGGTCTCCCTCTCCTTTGCTCGTCGTGAATTTCGGTCCGACCAGCTGCAAACTCTCTACACCACATACGATCATTTTTGACATCCATGCACGACTCACCATACACTTTCGTCAATTTGCGATGGATTTCAATCGGCGCAGTGCCCTTTGCGTACAGAAATCGAATAGCTGCCTGCAATTCTCACTTGGCGGTAACATCCAACGAGAGCTCCATTCTCAACGCCAGCCGGGGTGGCCGAGCGGTTCTAGGCGCTTCAGTATGGAACCGCCCGACCGCTACTATCGCAGGTTCGAATCCTGCCTCGGGCATGGATGTGTGTGCTGTCCTTAGGCTAGTTAGGTTTAAGGAGTTCTGTAGAGACCAGATGACCTCAGATGTTAAGTCCCATAGTGCTCTGAGCCATCTGGACCAGCCATTCTCAACGGCTGCCAAGCCAAGATTGAGCGCCTCAGTAGTGTGACCACCTGCCACACAGAGTTCTACACTTCCAAAACAATACGAGACCTTACTTTTGGGATTACCCACGTATACAGAGAACAACACTGGTCCTATCACACATCCCTGTGGCGTTCGTGAGATAACCTCAGCGTCGAGGACAACATACTGGGTTCTACAACTTACGAAGCCTTCGAGTCACCCACATATCTGAGAACCTATTCCTCATGCTCTTACTTTCTTTGACGTGGCACCGTGTCTAAACTCTTGCAGGAAATCTAGAAATATGGAATCTGCCTGTTGCCTTCATCCATAGTTCGCAGCACATCATACAAGGTGCATTCAAGTTCTAAGGCCTCCGATTTTTTTTTCTAATGAACTACTCACCCGAAATCGATGAAACTGGCGTTACTTCTCGACGTAATCGCCCTGCAGACGTACACATTTTTCACAAACCTGACGCCATGATTCCATGGCAGCGGCGAAGGCTTCTTTAGTAGTCTGTTTTGACCACTGGAAAATCGCTGAGGCAGTAGCAGCACAGCTGGTGAATGTGCGGCCACGGAGAGTGTCTTTCATTGTTGGAAAAAGCCAAAAGTCACTAGGAGCGAGGTCAGGTGAGTAGAGAGCATGAGGAATCACTTCAAAGTTGTTATCACGAAGAAACTGTTGCGTAACGTTAGCTCGATGTGCGGGTGCGTTGTCTCGGTGAAACAGCACACGCGCAGCCCTTCCCGGACGTTTTTGTTGCAGTGCAGGAAGGAATTTGTTCTTCAAAACATTTTCGTAGGATGCACCTGTTACCGTAGTGCCCTTTGGAACGCAATGGGTAAGGATTACGCCCTCGCTGTCCCAGAACATGGACACCATCATTTTTTCAGCACTGGCGGTTACCCGAAATTTTTTTGGTGGCGGTGAATCTGTGTGCTTCCATTGACCTGACTGGCGCTTTGTTACTGGATTGAAAAATGGCGTCCACGTCTAATCCATTGTCACAACCGACTAAAAGAAAGTCCCATTCGTGCTGTCGTTGTGCGTCAATATTCCTTGGCAACATGCCACACAGGCAGCCGTGTGGTCGTCCGTCAGCATTCGTGGCACCCACCTGGATGACACTTTTCGCATTTTCAGGTCATCATGCAGGATTGTCTGCACAGAACCCACAGAAATGCCAACTCTGGAGGCGATCTGTTCAACAGTCATTCGGCGATCCCCCAAAACAATTCTCTCCACTTTCTCGATCGTGTCGTCAGACTGGCTTTTGTGAGCCCAAGGTTGTTTCAGTTTGTTATCACACGATGTTCTGCCTTCATTAAACTGTCGCACCCACGAACGCACTTTTGACACATCCATAACTCCATCACCACATGTCTCCTTCAGCTGTCGATGAATTTCAATTGGTTTCATACCACGAAAATTCAGAAAACGAATGATTGCACGCTGTTCGAGTAAGGAAAACGTCGCCATTTTAAGTATTTAAAACAGTTCTCCTTCTCGCCGCTGGCGGTAAAATTCCATCTGCCGTACGGTGCTGCCATCTCTGGGACGTATTGACATTGATCGCAGCCTCATTTCAAAACAATGCGCATGTTTCTATCTCTTTCCAGTCCGAAGAAAAAAAATTGGAGGCCTTAGAACTTGAATGCACCTAGTATGAGAAAAGGGCAGGCTGAGTTTCGTACGAGTGATGCCCTCTAAAACAATGCTGATTCATCGACATAAGCTTCTCGCTCTGAGGAACGTTTATTATGTTCGAACTGAATGTTGAAGGATTGTGCAGCAAAGTGATGTTGGCGAGATTGGTCTGTAATTTTGTGGGTCAGTTCTTTTGACCTCCTTATACACATGAGTCACCTGCGCTTTTTTCCAGTCACGTGGGACTTTGCACTAGGCGAGAGATTTACGATAAATTCAAGCTAAGTGACGGGCCATTGTCGTAGAGTTCCCTTTGAAAGACCGAACTGGATTCCAGCCGGACTTGGTCATTTATTTGTTTTCAACGCCAGAGATGCTTATTACAATGTCGTACATACAGGAGACTGTTCGATGATCAAATTACGATATGTTTGTTCGGTTCTCCTGATTGAACAATTTCCCGAACATGAAATTTAAAATTTCGATTTTCGTTTTGCTATCTTCAAATGCTATACCAGACTGGTCAACAAGTGACTGGACGGATAACTTAGATCTACTTAGCCATTCTACATACGACCGGTATTTTCTTGGGTTTTCTGCCAGACTTTTGGCTAAAGTATAGATCTTTTCACAAACAAACGAATCTCTACTAACCTTTGCTCGTCATCATTTGCTCGTTCTCTTTTGAGCTGAGTGTGCAACAGCCTGTGCTACCTCAGCAGTTGCCGGCCGTTGTGGCCGAGCAGTTCTAGGCGCTTCAGTCCGGAATCACGCTGCTGCTACGGTCGCAGGTTCGAATCCTGCCTCGGGCATGGATGTGTGTGATGTACTTAGGTTGGTTAGGTGTAAGTAGCTCTATGTCTAGGGGACTGTTGACCTCAGATGTGAAGTCCCGTAGTGCTTAGAGCCATCTCAACTTCAGCAGTTTCTGATTCTTGTTGTGAAACCATGATCGGTCTTTTCCGTCCTTAATCCACTTTGACCTCAATCTTTTAAAAAACCAGGGAGTGTCTAACAAAGAGTCGAAACCCGTGTCTGTTTATTTTCAGTGCAGAACGTCCTTGCAAAACTTGATCAAAATTGGTCAGCCACATGTCAGTCCTTCCCCATGTAAACACAGGCGTCAGTAGAAGGCTGTCAGCCATATTGGTCAGTCTTAGAAATCTGTTTCTCTATTAAAGACCTGTGTTAACTGTACCCTCTTGGCGTTAACGTGTCGATTTAACAGTCGGCTCCGAGTATGTACCGGGTTATTACAAATGATTGAAGCGATTTCACAGCTCTACAATAACTTTATTATTTGAGATATTTTCACAATGCTTTGCACACACATACAAAAACTCAAATAGTTTTTTTAGGCATTCACAAATGTTCGATATGTGCCCCTTTAGTGACTCGGCAGACATCAAGCCGATAATCAAGTTCTCTCCCACACTCGGCGCAGCATGTCCCCATCAAAGCGTTCGAAAGCATCGTTGATGCGAGCTCGCAGTTCTGGCACGTTTCTTGGTAGACGAGGTTTAAACACTGAATTTTTCACATAACCCCACAGAAAGAAATCGCATGGGGTTAAGTCGGGAGAGCGTGGAGGCCATGACACGAATTGCTGATCATGATCTCCACCACGACCGATCCACCGGTTTTCCAATCTCCTGTTTAAGAAATGCCGAACATCATGATGGAAGTGCGGTGGAGCACCATCCTGTTGAAAGATCAAGTCGGAGCTGTCGGTCTCCATTTGTGGCATGCGACAATTTTCCAGCATGTCCAGATACACGTGTCCTGTAACGTTTTTTTCGCAGAAGAAAAAGGGGCCGAAAACTTTAAACCGTGAGATTGCACAAAACACGTTAACTTTTGGTGAATTGCGAAATTGCTGCACGAATGCGTGAGGATTCTCTACAGCCCAGATTCACACATTGTGTCTGTTCATTTCACCATGTTGCTTCATCACTGAAAACAAGTTTTGCCCTGAACGCGTCCTCTTCCATGAGCTTTTGCAACCGCGCCGAAAATTCAAAGCGTTTGACTTTCTGATCGGGTGTCAGGGCTTGTAGCAATTGTAAACGGTAAGGCTTCTGCTTTAGCCTTTTCCGTAAGATTTTCCAAACCGTCGGCTGTGGTACGTTTAGCTCCCTGCTTGCTTTATTCGTCGACTTCCGCGGGCTACGCGTGAAACTTGCGCGCACGCGTTCAACCGTTTCTTCGCTCACTACAGGCCGACCCGTTGATTTCCCCTTACAGAGGCATCCAGAAGCTTTAAACTGCGCATACCATCGCCGAACGGAGTTAGCAGTTGGTGGATCTTTGTTGAACTTTGTCCTGAAGTGTCGTTGCACTGTTATGACTGACGGATGTGAGTGCATTTCAAGCACGACATACGCTTTCTAGGCTCCTGTCGCCATTTTGTCTCACTGCGCTCTCGAGCGCTCTGGCGGCAGAAACCTGAAGTGCGGCTTCAGCCGAACACAACTTTATGAGTTTTTCTACGTATCTGTAGTGTGTCGTGACCATATGTCAATGAATGGAGCTACAGTGAATTTATCAAATCGCTTCAATCATTTGTAATAGCCCTGTACTTTGAAACAATATACTTATTTTGATGAGTACTCATAATGAGACAATTGAAAGTCTTATTTTTTTATCGCCAATTCTCACGAGCGTAGAGTACACCACAGCAAAACAGCTGAACGTTTTATTTGTGTTTAAAGCGAGATCAAAGAGCTACTCCGCAAGACTCACCAATATGGCGGAAGCAGGCTTCGCTGTTTCGGCATAAGGGCGTCTCCCTGAAAACAAAGCGCAGGAGCACTATTGCTGGAAAGGGAAATAACTGACGCCCGCATCTCAATATTCATTGTCTTTGGTCGGAATATAAAGGTATTGTCCACCGCGTGCTAGAGAAGTATGTGCCTAGCAAAAATATAGGGGAGGGAAATGATCCACCTTGGTACAACAAACATATTATTAAGTTGCTGAGAAAGCAGAGAATTTTGCCCTGTCGTTTTAAACGTAGTCACTGCCCCGCTGACAAACAGAAATTATGCGAAATGAAAGCAGCTGTCAGAAAGACAGCATATTCTAAAAGCAACGCTAAAAAATTTTGGTCGTTCGTAAAATCTATGAAACAGATAAGTCAATACCTTCTCTTGCGGACAGTAAGGGTAATGTAACTGCTGCACCATTGCACCTTTCAATTATCGAACAAACGCAAGGATGGCTGACATAGTGTTAAGTGTATCTGGGATTGTAAAACAGTTAAGTTCCTTAGACGCCAGGAAGGCATCTGGCCCAGACGTTATCCCCATAAGATTACATTCTATGCTACAAATATAGCACTATTCTCATCCATCATCTATCTGAGATCATTGGAACAGCGGAAAGTTCCACGGGACTGGAAGAAGGCCCAGGTCATAGGAATCTATAAAAAGGGTAGAAAATAGGATGCACATAATTACCGGCCAATTTCACTGACATCGGTTTGTTGGGGAATCATGGCACAAATTTTGTGTTCAGACATAATGACGTTTCTAGCCTCTGAGAGGCTCATCTTCAGAAACCAGAACGGTTTTAGGAAACAGCGCTCATGCGAGACACAGCTGGCCCTCTTTGTGCATGATATACGACAGGCTCTAGATACCGGCTCCCAGCTTGATGCCATATTTCTCGGCTTTCGAAAGGCGTTCAACTCAGTTCCGCGCTGTCGCTTGCTCCAAAAAGTGCGCGCTTACAGCCTATCCGATGACATATGCGGTTGGATAGAAAGTTTTCTAACAGACAGGGAGCAGTATGTCGTCCTGAATGGGGTGACTCCAACAGAAACAAGAGTAACTCCAACAGAAACAAGAGTTACTCCCAACAGAAACAAGAGTAACTCCCAACAGAAACAAGAGTAACTCCCAACAGAAACAAGAGTAACTCCAGCAGAAACAAGAGTAACTCCAACAGAAACAGGAGTAACTCCAACAGAAACAAGAACAGGAGTAACTCCAACAGAAACAGGAGTAACTCCGACAGAAACAGGAGTAACTTCAACAGAAACAGGAGTAACTCCAACAGAAACAGGAGTAACTCCAACAGAAACAGGAGTAACTCCAACAGAAACAGGAGTAACTCCAACAGAAACAGGAGTAACTTCAACAGAAACAGGAGTAACTTCAGGTGTGCCTCAGGGAAGCGTAATAGGTCCGCTGCTTTTTACGATTTACATAAACGATATGGTTGGTGGTATTGACAGCGGCCTTAGACTGTTTGCCGATGACGCTGTAGTCTACAGGAAAGTAGTAACACACGAAAGTTGTGAACAAAGCAATGAGGATTTGCAGAAAATACATGCGTGGTGTAATGACTGGCAGTTATCTCTCAATATTAGCAAGTGTAACCTACTGCATATAACAAGGCGAAAATCCCCATTAATGTCCGAGTACAAAATAAATGCCCAGTCTTTGGAAGCGGTAACGTCCGTCAAGTATCTCGGTGTGACTATTCGAAATGATCTCAAGTGGAATGATCAGATTACACAAGTAACGGGTAAGGCGAACTCTAGATTGCGGTTTATTGGTAGAATCCTGAAGCGATGCAGTCCTTCAGCAAAGGAAAAAGCTTACAATACGTTAGTTCGTCCGGTCTTGGAGTATTGTTCGTCTGTATGGGACCCTTACCAGTTGGGTCTGATTCAAGAGATTGAGAAGGTCCAAAAGAAGAGCGGCAAGATTCGTGACTGGTACATTTAGCCATCGCGATAGCGTTACAAATCTCATTGAAAGTTTGAAGTGGGACACACTTGCAGATAGATGGCGCGCTAAGCGAAAAGGGCTGCTCACTAAATTCCGAAATCCGATCTTCGCCAAGGCTGTAGAGCATATATTATTACCACAAACTTTCAAATCGCGCAATGGTCACAATTCGAAGATCAGGGAAATTGGAGCTCGTACTGAGACATTCAGATAGTCGTTTTTGCCTTCGCGATGCGCGAGTGGGACAGATGGGGGAGGGGGGAATATGACTTTGGCGCGAATTGTGCCCTCCACCACACACCGCTTGGTGGCTAGCAAAGTCTATATGTAAATGTAGATATGCCAGCAGAATTTCACTTGATCAGTTTATTAAGAAAAATCTGGCGTTATTTCGGAGTCGGTAGGTATTGGTATTGTTTGCTAGCATTCTTGTGGTGCAACCTTTGACTTCAATCGCATTACTATTGCTAGTAAAACCTGGAAATTCTCGTGTTTTCTGCTATTGCCAGTAAATCCCCACTTCCCATTTAATTAGAGACTCGAATTCCCACGTATAAAATAGCTACAAACGTCTGATTACTTTATAAATGGATTAACGTGTTAAACTTTTAGATCGCGCATGCAAGCGAGAAGCACGGACAAGGTTTGAAATTATGTTTAACGTTTGCTAGCAAAAGATAAGTTTTTCACGGATATAATGTTTATGTCGTCATATCTTCCGAAATACAGGTTGTACAATAATATGTTGAGGTTCTTTGGTGCGACGTCAAGTGTGCGGGACTGCTGTTTAAATTCCTCGTGAATATTTTATAAAGTTTTAGTCTTCAGTTATTTATTTTAAAGTTTGTTTGTATTACTATCTGATGTAAAAGTACTTATTAGTGGACTTTCATTAATCTCCATCTTCCTTCCTGTGTTATTGACTTGAGTGGTCTGTTATTCGTGTGTGCGCTTACGCCGTTCGTCCGAGTCTGACGCCTAAGCAGTGTGTTTACATTTCGCGGCGTGCGGTTGGAGCTGTAGCGGCTATAAAGCAAAGTACTGACAAAGTTATTTGCGCTCTGTTATACAGCTATTAAATTTAATAGTTTTCAGCGGAGTTCCGTACTGTTTGTGACAGAATAATGATTTAATAAACTTCAGGAAACGTTCGCTGGCTGTGGTTTTGTAGAGTTATCTGTGTGTTAAAGTCGTTTAGTAAATTTCGTGCTTTAATTTTCAGTTGACGTTTCTTATTGTTTCTAGTGAAATATTTGAGTAAAATTTTCATTCAGTGTTTTACCTTCGCCGAGTGTTCCAGTGGCCATTTGAATTGTTGTTGCTTGTAGCTAATAATTTTGTGAAGCTTTGTTGGTATTGGTATTAGCTGTGGTGTAGGAGAATAAATACAAGTACGGGGGCAGTTCAATAAGTAATGCAACACATTTTTTTTCTGAAACAGGGGTTGTTTTATTCAGCATTGAAATACACCAGGTTATTCCCCAATCTTTTAGCTACACAACACTATTTTTCAACGTAATGTCCATTCAACGCTACGACCTTACGCCACCTTGAAATGAGGGCCTGTATGCCTGCACGGTACCATTCCACTGGTCGATGTTGGAGCCAACGTCGTACTGCATCAATAACTTCTTCATCATCTGCGTAGTGCCTCCCACGGATTGCGTCCTTCATTGGGCCAAATATATGGAAATCCGACGGTGCGAGATCGGGGCTGTAGGGTGTATGAGGAGGAACAGTCGACTGAAGTTTTGTGAGCTCCTCTCGGGTGCGAAGACTTGTGTGAGGTCTTGCCTTGTCATGAAGAAGGAGAAGTTCGTTCAGATTTTTGTGCCTACGAACACGCTGAAGTCGTTTCTTCAATTTCTGAAGAGTAGCACAATACACTTCAGAGTTGATCGTTTGACCATGGGGAAGGACATCGAACAGAATAACCCCTTCAGCGTCCCAGAAGACTGTAACCGTGACTTTACCGGCTGAGGGTATGGCTTTAAACTTTTTCTTGGTAGGGGAGTGGGTGTGGCGCCACTCCATTGATTGCCGTTTTGTTTCAGGTTCGAAGTGATGAACCCATGTTTCATCGCCTGTAACACTCTTTGACAAGAAATTGTCACCCTCAGCCACATGACGAGCAAGCAATGCCGCACAGATGGTTCTCCTTTGCTCTTTATGGTGTTCGGTTAGACAACGAGGGACCCAGTGGGAACAAACCTTTGAATATCCCAACTGGTGAACAATTGTGACAGCACTACCAACAGAGATGTCAAGTTGAGCACTGAGTTGTTTGATGGTGATCTGTCGATCATCTCGAACGAGTGTGTTCGCACGCTCCGCCATTGCAGGAGTCACAGCTGTGCACGGCCGGCCCGCACGCGGGAGATCAGACAGTCTTGCTTGACCTTGCGGCGATGATGACACACGCTTTGCCCAACGACTCACCGTGCTTTTGTCCACTGCCAGATCACCGTAGACATTCTGCAAGCGCCTATGAATATCTGAGATGCCCTGGTTTTCCGCCAAAAGAAACTCGATCACTGCCCGTTGTTTGCAACGCACATCCGTTACAGACGCCATTTTAACAGCTCCGTACAGCGCTGCCACCTGTCGGAAGTCAATGAAACTATACGAGACGAAGCGGGAATGTTTGGAAATATTCTACAAGAAATTTCCGGTTTTTTCAACCAAAATTGGCCGAGAGAAAAAATGTGTTGCATTACTTATTGAACTGCCCTCGTATTTGCTTTCTTAGTAGACAGAGAATTTCGAGACCACTGTTGTTAGTTCTATAAATAGTTCTACTGGTGTAACTGAACTCAGGTAACATAGTCATATAGTTTTTTTTTTCAGTAACTATAAAATTTTACCATGAATGAGAAGTGTGGGCTCTGTCGTAGGTTTGTGAGTAGTGGGTTGCGGTGTTGGATTTCTTCAGAGTATTTTCATTGGGGGGAATGCAGTGGGGAAGCCAGTGGACATTCTAGCGGAACCCTCTCCTGGGAATGCAGAATTTGTAGTAGAAAATAGTTGACAGAGGAGCAGGAGAGTAAGATCTGTGCTCTTCAGGTGCAATTACAACGCGCAGAGGAGGAACTAGATGGGTTGAGGAGGGTGAAGGGTGATGGGGAATGGGAACTGGCAGTTGGCAAGAAGGCAGCTTGGAGGAGGTGGTATTCAGACAGTTACACTTTGCTTATAAGCAATAGATATGACCAACTGTCAGAGTGGAGAGAAACCACTTGTAGCTGTAGATGTAGGGAAAATGCAGCAGTGCTCAGCAGTTAAAAGGCCTAGGTCAGATGCAAAGTCTAAGAGAAGGAACGTTCTGCTGCTAGGTAGTTCGCACGGTAGAAGTGTGGGCCAGCAGTTGTAGGAAGTGTTGGGAGTAAGTACCAGGTCACCAGCCTAGTGAAGCCTAGTGCAGGGTTGGCTCAGGTGACTGAGAGCATAGGGGAGTTATGTAGGAATTACACAGAGGAGGATTAGATAGTGATAGTGGGTGGAGCAGGGAACAGTCTTGATAGGGACGTGGAATATGATGTAGGTGGTGACCTGGTAGAGATAGCTATTCAAACTGGTGGCACTAATGTGCATTTCGTACAACTGTTTGAGTGTCTTGATCGGCCTCATATTAGCGCGGCTGTTAGGCGCATTAACGTCTGGAGAGGGTGCTGATGGCAGAGGGCACGGGTCGCATCTCAGTGGTGCCAGTTGGGTCTAACAGTACATCGGGTTTCACTAGGCATGACCTGCAACTCAATAAGTATGGGAAGGGAACGTTGGCAAAGCTTATAGGTGACAGTGTAGTGGGTGGTGGTGGGATCACTCATGGAAAAATTCCTGTCGTAGTTGGCGTTAGAGCTGCACCTTTTTTGGATTGAAGTCAGCTGATAGATATACCTGCTTAAAGGAAGTGCCTCTAACTAAGGGCTCACCTCCAGAGGATGTAATGTTTCCAAGTAGAGAAGGAATTAGCATATTTCATCAAAATATAAGAGGTATTAGAGATAAAGTTAGTGAACTGCTTATAGGTGTTGACTCTGAAATTATTGGTATATCAGAGCACCACTTAATTTGACAATTCAGAGGCTTCCTTTACCAGGATACAGATTACCTGATTGTTTCTCAAGGAGTTCCTTGTGGGTTGGGGGAGTGGTTATGTACATAAAAAACAGTATTCCATTTGTGTCCATAGAGTATCATGGCACTGCACTGAACAGATGTTTGAAGGTTGTACAGGGGCAGTTGAACTTGGTGAAACTATATTTGTAATTGTTGTTTATAGGTCCTCAAACTCTGACTTCAGAGCATTTTGGCTCAAGCTACATAGGGCTCTTGATTCACTTGGTAGGAAGTACCAGAAGTTAGTTATATGTGGTGACTTCCATATAAATTTTGTACATGATGTAGCAAAAAAGAGGATGTTCTTAGATCTCCTAAATTGATATGATCTGATGCAGACGGTGTTCTTTCCACCTAGGGTGCAGGGGAACAGTAGCACAGCCATAGACAATATTTTTATTCGTTCTTCATTACTGGATGGGCATTCTGTTAGTTAAAGGGTTAATGGCGTTTCAGACCATGATCACAAATTTTAACACTGAAAGGCTTTCGAACTCAAACAAATGTCGCATATAATTACAAACTATGTAGGAAAGTTAACCCAACGGCAAGAGTTTTTTAAAGCTTGTCAAGGAGAAAGAGCGGCAGGACGTTTATAGTGCCGATAACATAGATGGTAAATACAGAGCTTTCCTTAACACATTTCTCATGCTCTTTGAGAGGTGCTTTCCGTTAGAACATTCTAAACGGGTTATTAACAGTAATAGGTAGCCCGGATGGCTGACTAGTGGGATAAGGATATCGTGTAGAACAAAGCGGGAATTATATCAAAATGTTGTAAGTAGTCACCATCAAGCTACAGTAGCCCATTACAAACAGTGTTATAAGGTTCCAGAATGAGGTTTTCACTCTGCAGCGGAGTGTGCGCTGATATGAAACTTCCTGGCAGATTAAAACTGTGTGCCGGACCGAGACTCGAACTCGGGACCTTCGCGTGCCCGCGAAAGTCAAAGGTCCCAAGTTCGACTCTCGGCCGGCACACAGTTTTAATCTGCCAGGAAGTTTCAGTGTTGTAAGGTGCTTAAAAATGTTATTAGGAAAGCAAAGAGTATGTGGTATGCAAATAGAATAGCTAATTCACAGGATAAAATTAAAACCATATGGTCAGTTATGAAGGAAGTGGCTGGTGAGCAGCACAAGGCCGACGATATAGTCAGTTCGTAGTAAAAACATTTCTGTTACTGATAAATCAGATATCTTCTTCTTAAGTTGCCAATCCTAAGATTGATTTGCAGCAGCTCTCCATTCAGTGTGATTGTCGGCCAGCCTCTTCAATTCCGTGAAACTTCCGCATCCTAGGTCCTGCATTATCTGGCTTATGTACTTCCTTCTAGGTCTGCCTCTTGCCCTTTTGCCCTCCACAAGGCCTTCCGTTATAGTGTGGAGAAGACTTTCATGTCTCAGAATGTGTCCCATCCATATATCTCTCCTCTTCTTGACCGTCTTCCAAAGAACTGGAACTTCCTCCGCTCTCTGCAGGACTTCTTCATTTGTCATCCTGGCCGTCCATGGAATTTTTAACATCCTTCGCAGACACCACATTTCGAATCCTTCAATCCTTCTTCTTTCGTCCTCTCCAAGTGTCCAGGTTTCGCTGCCGTAGAGAAGCACACTCCCAACAAAGGTCTTTATTAACCGCTTCCTTAACGACAGACTTATCATGTTAGATGTGAGGAGTCCTTTCCTTTTATAGAATGCAATCTTTGCCTGATTTATTCTACTTATTACATCTTTCCTACTGCGACCATCTGATGTTATTCTGCTTCCCAAGTAGACAAAGTCTTGTATTTCTTTCAACTTCTCTCCATTCAGCCTTATATTCGTAATTGCTTGATTATTTTGTTTGCTTGCAACTAAGATTTTTGTTTTTGACTTATTAATTTTCATGTTGTACCGTGTAGCAAGAGTGTTTTACATTTCCTCCAACACTACTTGTAATTCTTCCTCATTTTCCGCTAGGACAGCAATGTCATCCGCAAAACGCAGCATATCAACTATTTTTCCCTGCATCCTGATTCCATTAGCTTGTCCTAACTTTTCTCTGACCTCGTCTACTGCTTTCTGTATGTACATATTAAGGAGGACAGGGGAGAGTGCACATCCCTGTCTCACACCCTGTTTAATTTTTGCTTGTTGTTGATGTTCCCCACATCTCACTATTGCCACCTCTTCTTTGTATATGTTCCATATCGTTCTCCTGTCCTTGTACTTAGCTCCAGTTTCCCTCAATATCTGGAATAGTTTTTTCCATTCAACCTTATCAAAGGCTTTTTCGAGGTCAATAAATGCTATGTAGGTGTCCTTTCCTTTTTCCATTCTTTTTTCTATTATGAGCCTTAGGGCCATAATGGCTTCTCGCGTACCTCTCCCTCTTCTAAAGCCAAATTGGTCTTCTGTGAGCATGCATTCCACGTTCCCTTCAATTCTTCTGAGGAGGATGGTCGTCAAAATTTTTGATGCGTGTGATGTTAGGCTGAGGGTTCTGTATTGTGCACACGATTTTGCTGGCATTTTCTTTGGTAATGGAACAATAATACACTTTTTGAAATCCTCAGGCAGCTCTCCAGTATCATATATTTGGCAGATTAATTTATACAATTTATCTTTTATTTCTGTTCCAGCTGCTTTGATGATTTCTGCAGGCAATGAGTCAATTCATGGTGCTTTTCCGTGCTTAAGTGCATGTAGTGCCTGATCAAATTCAGACCTTAGTATGCTGTCTCCTAGTTCATCTTTATCTACTTCGTCCTCACTTTCAATCATGCCATCTTGTACGTTGCCTCCATATAATTTCTCTAGGTGTTCCTTCCACGTAAGTGCTATATCTTCATGATTATACACCATCTTATTATCCTCTCTTATTAGGGCATTGCATCTAATCCTTTGTCCTCCTGAGAAGAAGCGTTTCACTGTTTTGTATGCTAATTCAAGGTTCCCTTTCTTCAGAAGGTCTTCAACTTCTTTGCATCTGTCTTCAAGGAATCTTTCTTTTACTTGCTTCAACTTCCTGTTGATTTTGTTCCTAAGCATTCGGTATGCCGTTTTCCCTTCTTCCGTTTCATTATTTTTGAGCTTCCTTCTTTCCTCAAACATAAGTATTATTTCATCAGTTATCCACTCCTTCCTCTTTTCAGGTTTTTGTTTTCCAATTATCTCTTCAGCTGCTTTTATTAGGCCATCTCTCATATTTTCCCAATGTTGTTCTACATTCTCTATAGGATGCTGTTGAATTAGATCCTTAGCCCTTTCTTGGAACTCCTTCTGCGTCTCACGGTTTCCAAGCTTCCCTATATCCAGTTTTCCATTTCCTATTTTCTTCCTTATGCATTTGAACTTGAGTCGGCATTCCGCAACAACCATGTTGTGATCACTCACAATATCTGGGCTTGCGTATGCTCTAGAGTCTTTTAGTTGATTTCTAAATCTATTTTTGACTAGAATGTAATCAATTTGGTATCGTTCTCTATCCCCTGGTGACTTCCAGGTGTATCTTCTACGGGGGTGATGTTGAAACCACGTGTTCGATATTATCAGTTGATTCTTGTTACAAAATTCTATAAGTCGGTCTCCTCTATCATTCCTTTTACCAAGACTGTAGCGTCCAACAGCTGGCTGTACCTCTTTATCTCCTACTATTGCGTTCCAGTCTCCCATGATTATTAAATTTGTTTCTCCTTTGATTCCTCTCATGGCTCCATTTAACTCTTCATATACAGCTTCAACTTCCTCATCCTCCTGGTTTGTGGTAGGCATATAGACCTGTATCACAACAATCTCTGTAGGTTTGGTATCCAGACTGACAAGTATTATCCTTCCTCCATATTGTATATATCCCTTCACTCTCTGCCACAATTTTCGACTCATAACTACTCCAACCCCACCTGCTCCAGGTCTATCTTCTATCGTTCCTGTGTGAATTATCCTGTACTCATCACTCCAGAAATCTCCGCAGTTAGGCCATCTCATTTCAGACACTCCTAGTATATCCAACTTCCTTTTCTTCATTTCTTGCTTAAGGTTTTCGAGCTTCCCCATCTGCAGTAAGGTGCGGACGTTCCACGTTCCAATTCTACTATAGTTCTTTTTATTTCCTTTCTTCCTATGAACTGTTGAAACGAGATCTCTGGTAGTCCCCTCCCGGAGATCCGAATGAGGGGCTATTACTCCGGATTGCATTTTTACTAGAGCTTGTTTCATATTCATATTATGGTTGCTGATACTTGAGAAATCTAATTAGATCTTTAATGAAGTGGTTTCTCCTTGCCTTCTTCATCCTATGCCATTGGCCATCATGTGGCTCTTCCGCCTTTAGGGACAGTTTCCCATCCCAAGGACAAGAGGGTGCCCTGCCTCTACCTGCTCATCCGCCCTCCTAGGAGGCCGTTGCGCTTGGTAGAGGGTGTCTCCTTATTCCGGGAGATACTCGGTCGCCATATCCTCGTTAGTGGTAACAGGGTGTAACGTGCAGCAATCTTTGGCTGCAACTCGTGAAGGTGAGGTTGGCATTTGTATGGAGAGGCTGTGTGAGACGCATCACATACCTTACACCCCAAATCAGATATATGTGCAGTATTTAACAATAATTTTCTGAGCATTGCTGGTGAATTAAATACAAATTTAGTTTCTCCAGGAAATCATATAACTCTCGTGGAAAATGTCTTTCAGAGATTGATGTCTGAAATATTCCTCTGTGATACAGACAAGAGGGAGATTGAGTCAATAATTAAATCACTGAAGACTAAGGACTGTCATGGTTATGATGGAGTGTCTAGCAGAATATTAAAGTACTGTGCTGCATAAGTTAGCCCTGTATTTAACCATATTTGTAATTTTTCCTTTAGGAATGGCCAGTTTCCTGAACGATTAATGTGCTTAGTAGTAAAGCCGCTTTATAAAAAGGGAGAAAAGAATAATGTACACAATTTTAGACCTATTTCTATGTCATCAGTGTTTGCTAAAGTTATTGAAAAGGCTGTGTGTGTAAGGATAATTGATCATTTTACACTCCTGGAAATGGAAAAAAGAACACATTGACACCGGTGTGTCAGACCCACCATACTTGCTCCGGACAATGCGAGAGGGCTGTACAAGCAATGATCACACGCACGGCACAGCGGACACACCAGGAACCGCGGTGTTGGCCGTCGAATGGCGCTAGCTGCGCAGCATTTGTGCACCGCCGCCGTCAGTGTCAGCCAGTTTGCCGTGGCATACGGAGCTCCATCGCAGTCTTTAACACTGGTAGCATGCCGCGACGGCGTGGACGTGAACCGTATGTGCAGTTGACGGACTTTGAGCGAGGGCGTACAGTGGGGATGCGGGAGGCCGGGTGGACGTAACGCCGAATTGCTCAACACGTGGGGCGTGAGGTCTCCACAGTACATCGATGTTGTCGCCAGTGGTCGGCGGAAGGTGCACGTGCCCGTCGACCTGGGACCGGACCGCAGCGACGCACGGATGCACGCCAAGACCGTAGGATCCTACGCAGTGCCGTAGGGGACCGCACCGCCACTTCCCAGCAAATTAGGGACACTGTTGCTCCTGGGGTATCGGCGAGGACCATTCGCAACCGTCTCCATGAAGCTGGGCTACGGTCCCGCACACCGTTAGGCCGTCTTCCGCTCACGCCCCAACATCGTGCAGCCCGCCTCCAGTGGTGTCGCGACAGGCGTGAATGGAGGGACGAATGGAGACGTGTCGTCTTCAGCGATGAGAGTCGCTTCTGCCTTGGTGCCAATGATGGTCGTATGCGTGTTTTGCGCCGTGCAGGTGAGCGCCACAATCAGGACTGCATACGACCGAGGCACACAGGGCCAACACCCAGCATCATGGTGTGGGGAGCGATCTCCTACACTGGCCGTACACCACTGGTGATCGTCGAGGGGACACTGAATAGTGCACGGTACATCCAAACCGTCATCGAACCCATCGTTCTACCATTCCTAGACCGGCAAGGGAACTTGCTGTTCCAACAGGACAATGCACGTCCGCATGTATCCCGTGCCACCCAAAGTGCTCTAGAAGGTGTAAGTCAACTACCCTGGCCAGCAAGATCTCCGGATCTGTCCCCCATTGAGCATGTTTGGGACTGGATGAAGCGTCGTCTCACGCGGTCTGCACGTCCAGCACGAACGCTGGTCCAACTGAGGCGCCAGGTGGAAATGGCATGGCAAGCCGTTCCACAGGACTACATCCAGCATCTCTACGATCGTCTCCATGGGAGAATAGCAGCCTGCATTGCTGCGAAAGGTGGATATACACTGTACTAGTGCCGACATTGTGCATGCTCTGTTGCCTGTGTCTATGTGCCTATGGTTCTGTCAGTGTGATCATGTGATGTATCTGACCCCAGGAATGTGTCAATAAAGTTTCCCCTTCCTGGGACAATGAATTCACGGTGTTCTTATTTCAATTTCCAGGAGTGTTTATCACACGATTTGCTGTCAAATGTACAGTTCGGGCTTTAGAAGTCGTTTAACAACTGAAAATGCTACATTTTCTTTTCTGTGTAAGGTACTGGTTGGGCTAAACAAAATGTTTCGAACGCTAGGCATATTTTTTTATTTAACTATAGCGTTTATGTTGAGCACAGGATATTGCTCCAGATGTTGGACCATTACAGAATACAGGGAGTAGCTAACAATTGGTTCACCTCTTAGTTTAGCGACAGACAGCAAAAGGTCATTATTCATAACGTTGAGAATGGCTGTGATGTGGAGTCTGAGTGGGGTACAATTAAGGGTGGGGGGGGGGGTACCCTAAGGATCAGTGTTGGGACCACTCCTGTTGCTTATTTATATAAGTGATATGCCCCTAGTATTATGGGTAACTCTAAAACATTTCTGTTCGCTGATCACACTACATTGGTAGTAAAGGAGATTGTGTGCAACATTGACCTGTTTTCAAATAGTGCAGTTCCTGACCTAAGTTCATGGCTTGTAGAAAATAAACTAACGCCAAATCACAGTAAGACTCAGTTTTTTCTAACAAACAATTCAACAAAACCTGACCTTTTAATTTCACAGAACGGGCATATGATTAGTGGAACTGAACTGTTCAAATTTCTAGGCGTTCAAATAGATAGTAAACTGTCATGGGAAGCCTATGTTCAGGATCATGTTCAAAGACTTAATGCTGCTATTTTTACTATTCGAACGATATCTAAGTGAGTGATCGTTAGGCACGAAAATTAGTCTACTTTGCTTATTTTCATTCTCTTATGTCGTATGGTATTATATTTTTGGGGTAACTCTTCGTATTCTAAAAGGATATTTTTGGCTCAGAAACGTGTGGTTCGGGCAGTGAGTAATGTAAGTTCACGAACCTCTTGTCGACCCCTGTTCACGAATCTGGGTATTTTGACATTGGCCTCTCAATATATATATATTTCTTACTGTCATTTCTTGTTAACAATGTTAGTTTATTCCCAAGAATAAGCAGATTTCACTCAGTTAATACTCGGCAGGAATCAAACCTGCATTAAGATCGGACTTCCTTAACTCTTGTGGAGAAAGCTGTGCAGTATATTGCTGCATCTATTTTCAATAAGCTACCACTCGAATTCAAATATCTTCGCAGTAATTCACGCGCTTTCAAATCTAAACTGAAGAGTTTCCTCATGGGTCTATTCTGTCGGGGAGTTCCTTGAAAAATTAAGCTGATTCTTGTTGCATTGTCGATTGCGTTTACTTTAACTCATGGATTGACTTCTTTCGGTTTCATAAACATTTTATTGTTATGTGCTATTACTTTTATGTTGCAATTTCATGTACTGACATGCTCCATAGCCTTTGAGATTTGCTCCCCAATTTGTTCCTGTGGAACTTGACGTGCAAATAAATAGAAAAATATCAGCGGGTAATTTTAGTGGTGGCCTACATGTGAATGCTCTCTACCAAACGTGCTGCGTACAGAGTTACTAGTAAAGAAGTAATAAATTAGAACGTCATGTCTGTCGCTGAAGTTTTACTGCGTGAGTAGCGAAAATATTGTCGGTGTAAATTTTTTTCTTTTCATCGTTCAGCTTGAAAAAGTGTCGTGAAGGTCTGAAATTGAGATGTCATCAAAAGATGGGGATGTTACCCAACAGTAGATCCGAGATATATTGTAAAAATCGTATAATCTTGAATAGTATTACTCACAAACCCTGTAGTTACTTCCACATGCTCATCAGGAAGAATACAATCTTATACCGAAAGCTGTAATCATGGATTAAAGGCAGACAATTCAATGACTGACATAGCCCCTTTTCAGTTTAAACAACGCTCATTTTATCATAAATATGGTGTAACTAAAAAAGATAGTATATTTCCAAGCAAAATATTCGTAGTAATAATTTCAACTTGTTCATGCAAACACCTACTATTTGTAAAAACATTCGTAGTGGAACAATACATACAGTCTGTTTCCGTAAAAGCGTGCAAAAATCTAACAGGACATAGAGCATGCTGTACTTGACAATGTGAGTTCGGGAACCTGGTGTCGGAGAAGATAATATGAATAAAATCACATCACTGTGTACTTTTTATTTACATTAGTTACGGTCAACTGTAAATACCATCATTTGTACTGTGTCTTACAAGATGTGCTGAAACTGACGGCTATCAACCTCAGTGCCAGCGTGGCATCAGCGAACGAGATTCTGACGTACCCTGACAAATGTCCCTGGTGTGTTTCTAGTCACATCACAGGCAGCTACAATTCTGGCAACTAATTCCATCTCCGTATCCACTGAAGTCTCACACACAAGTGAGTTTAGATACGCCGATAGGAAATAATCAAGGGGTATTCAGGTCAGGGGACCTCGCAGGCCGTGGAATAGGACCTCCGCTTCCAATCCAGCGACCAGGAAACACAACACTGACATGGTTGTGGACATCCATACTGGAGTGAGGCGGCGCACCGCCATGTTGTTGATTGATAACTTGTTATGTCATGGAAAAACGTAAATACGATACATCAGAGCCACCCTATGCATTCCGTATTTCTAAATTTCCGGAAAGCTTTTGACACCGTTCCTCACAAGCGACTTCTAATCAAGCTGCGGGCCTATGGGGTATCGTCTCAGTTGTGCGACCGGATTCGTGATTTCCTGTAAGGAAGGTCGCAGTTCGTAGTAATATACGGCAAATCGTCGAGTAAAACTGAAGTGATATCGGGTGTTCCCCAGGGAAGCGTCCTGGGACCTCTGCTGTTCCTGATCTATATAAATGACCTGGGTGATAATCTGAGGTTGTTCGCCGATGATGCTGTAATTTACCGTCTAGTAAGGTCATCCGAAGACTAGTATCAGTTGCAAAGCGATTTAGAAAAGATTGCTGTGTGGTGTGGCAGATGGCAGTTGACGCTAAATAACGAAAAGTGTGAGGTGGTCCACATGAGTTCCAAAATAAATCCGTTGGAATTCGATTACTCGATAAATAGTACAATTCTCAAGGCTGTCAATTCAACTAAGTACCTGGGTGTTAAAATTACGAACAACTTCAGTTGCAAAGACCACATAGATAATATTGTGGGGAAGGCGAGCCAAAGGTTGCGTTTCATTGGCAGGACACTTAGAAGATGCAACAAGTCCACTAAAGAGACAGCTTACACTACACTCGTTAATCCTCTGTTAGAATATTGCTGCGCGGTGTGCGATCCTTACCAGGTGGGATTGACGGAGGACATCGAAAGGGTGCAAAAAAGGGCAGCTCGTTTTGTATTATCACGTAATAGGGTAGAGAGTGTGGCAGATATGATACGCGAGTTGGGATGGAAGTTGTGGGGCGGCGGATGAGTTTGTAGAAAAATAATTTGCTGCATAAATGCTTGCATGTAGAATCAGTTTCTGGCTTTTAGAATGTTGTTAATGCTGTCTTTCGCCGTTCTCAACACTGGCTCTCTATTTACTTTTTGGCACCCAGAAAGTGATTTAATAAAACATGGAACCAGTAATTAGAGATCCTAGTGCCCACTTCATTTGAGATACCATTATAGCTGCAGCTTATAGCTCTGAGGAATTAGGAGATTGTCCGGGATTTCTAATCAAAAACGGTTTTCCAAAATAGTTGAGTATATTCTGAAATTCACTGATAAAAAACACAAGTATCCCTACAACCTAACTAACAGAGCAGTTCAGAGTCTAATGCGCTGATGCAACTATAAATGTCCGAATTAAATGTTAAAAAGAATGCTCGCCATAATTTGATGAAAATATTTCATCAAACGCCACGCTAAATATTTGGTAGAATGTCTGTCCCGCGACGGCACGTGAAAATACGACAATACGCAAACTGAAACTAGATAATGAAAATCATCCCAGAATTAACACTTCACTTGAAATGTTTTCATGGTTCCGCGTATCTCTAGTAACTTAATACGGCACCCGAGGCTGTTTGTAGCAGTGACACTGATGCGACGCGACTCCCGACACAGATGGCGTGTCATTCAGCGTCTGGAGAGAACTGGGGCCTTCCTTCCTCGCGCAGCGTTCTTATATATAAAGCCGCGGTGCGGACGGCTAAGGGAACGCCTGATCTTTTCGGCTCCCCCGACTAGCCGCTGGGCTAGTAACGCACCACTTCAAGTTACATAATAATTTATAGCTTCTTTGGCTGATGGCCGAAGAAGCTCTTAATTTAAACGTGCATTCAGCACGCAGGTAAGTATTGATAATAAAATTTTGACGTGGCTAAGTTAAATATTTTGGGCGAGAGAATTAATGAAATTACACTGCACGCAGTAGATGAGCTCTGAACTGGCCCTTTTGAGATCCGCTATCGCTATAATTTTGTAGGTACTAAAAGGAAACTTTACACATCTTCATAGTCATAGCGGACCTCCAACCTATTTAAATCTAAACATCCTAGCCTTATTTATTAGCCTACTTAATCTATCTTGCTTCCTTCAGTTTTGAGAGGAAAACCACAAAATAATGAATTTCCACTAAAATCTTAATTTGTGAAATTCAAAGTACTGTTTTTATTAAATCATTATGAAAGATGAATCTAAATATAAATTTTGAAGTCTCTAGCTCTTTTCTGTTGCGCCAATGATTTTTTCAGAAAAACGTCCAAATTTCGAAAATGGCTGAAGTTATCGAACTGATATTTAACACACATTAATTTAGTATTATTCCTGACATGCTAGAAAAGTTTTAGGTCATTTGCCTGATTTTTACAGTATTGCGCAACATTTATGACGTCAGAGCTAGTTACAGCAGACTGGCTGGCACACAATGGAAACAGATGTGAATTTACTACAGCGTGAGTAGGCTGCTTCCTTACATCACCCTCTACTTAAATTTTTTGTTTATGAATGTTAATGAATGAAAAAAAATTTAATTACAAAAGGGAAGCAAGAGTACAGTTTAACTCCCTATAAAAAAATCAAAATTGAAATATAAACCTGTAGAAACATTAAAGAAAACTGATTACCTACATTAATTATTTAAATTGTGGGCATGTTCACTGCCTTTTAAACAATGTCATTACTCAAAATTTTAAGCAAAGTCAATGAAATATTTTGGCATACATATTGCCTTAGACAAACAAACACATACAAATTGAAAAATTATGAAAATCTTAGATCCATTAAATACATTTTTACATACACAAATTCAAAGAAAATAACATGATACATAGACAGATGATTATCTCTTAGCAGTCTTTTCTAAACCTGAAAGAAAAGTTCACAAATAATTTTTACACACGTGGTTGTAGCCGCTTTGGCTGGCGTCCTACACTTCCATTCACAAGGGTAGAGGAGGGGAAGTTGCTATGGTGTGCGTCCTTCACGTTCTCTCTAAATAACATGGGGAAAGGGGAGGGGTCACTGTGAGTTGTGTCCAAGTCACTCCACACTTTCACGCAGCTACCAGGGTGCCATTATCTGGTTTGTCCTGTAGAACAAACAAAAGAGTGCCTCAGGCTCTGTTCACTTAATATCTATGGGTGGGTCACAATGAAATGGGGATATATACATTTTATCCTTCAATATTTTCCTGGAACAAAGTTAACAGAACTTTTTCAATTTTACTCTCGTGGTTACTTAATTGTCATAAAATCGGTAAACAAATGGCTCAAAACGCCGTTAGTCACGTACTAGAGAAAATCTATGCTCAAGGCATACAATCATGAATCCTATTTAACATCAATTTATTATTTCTGGGCCGGAACACTGAACCAATGCTCGGTACATTCCTGACAAATTTGCATTTTATTTACTTAACTGACTCATCTTTGATTACCTTATTCTTAGAGATAGTATGAGCATGATTAGTGGTTGTTTTCTCAGCTTCTTTGTACATGTGAGTAACTTTTGGTAATAGTACAGTTGTGAGTGTTCAAAACACACTACGTTTAGTTGACTACAAAATCCACTTATTGGTCCTCTGCTGTTGTGTCATTTCCCCATCTGCAATTATGTACTTACTTACTTTGAAGTGTATTTATGCTGAGCTATAATAATGTTTCACGTCTGTCAGTATGTTATTTATTTATTTTGCTAGTGTATGTACTTATTTAACACTCACTCTATTAATATTTAAAGCATAGGATAGCACATTTATTTCATATTCATAGCGTATTGCAGCTGATCAGTTTGCTCACGTGGCAATCCATTTCCACTCGATCGGACGCTGAAACCACAGGTAGTCTCTCTCAGACCTACCACTAAAGTGCATCAAGTAATTATAGACGAGCGTAATGCTAAATTCCTTAAACCTATAGGACACCATGAGCTGCTCTGTCTCATCTAACATAAGGGTACCTATGGTCGCATTCACACCTCCAACTCATAACCTCAATACGTGTAGGTGTATCGTGTCACACACTACACTAAAATAATGGCCAGCTCCAACCTTATAAATACTTCAGGGACGTGTCCTTCACGTCTCAACCACAAACACTGCTCAATTCTATTACACTGTCTTTCCTTGCTACACCAGGTGAGTTTAATCTTACAACTTATCTGCATATTTTTCATAACACTAAGCAATCTCTTTCTTACTATTTATTAGTTAGCTCTAATGCATACACTATGTTTCACTACCACTTCAGATCCTGCTTGTACATGAATTCATATATCTTTTTAAATTACTGTTGGTGGACCATTTCCTATAAAACAACACTTAGTAGTTACTACATTACCAGGGTACTATACATAATTGTTACTCAAATACATTTGTATCTTCACTACGTCATACTTCTCTATTGTTTGTCACTATTAGGTTTGTCACATTAGGTATTTTTCTTCACTAATCGGTAGATAGAATGGTTGCATAACTCATGGCTTGATAGCTATGACAGAAAATTTTCATATCTGGAAAGAAGAGGTCGAAATTTTTGTAGATAGGAAAGATGAAGAGTGAGTGAGACCTGAAAAGGAAAGAAGATCTCACACAGCTGGGACTGCACAGCTGCCACACTGTGTAGAGGTTACAGGACAACCTCCTCCCTACAGCATTCATTCACTACCTATGAATTTCTTTAGGTCGATCACGTTCCTGAGACCTAATAGCTTCTTACTTTTAGGGTACTCCAGCCTATATGCATTGGCATGTGGTTTTCTTATTATCCTGAAAGGTCCATGGTATACGAACATGAATTTCTTTGTTTCTGCATTTACTTTCTTTGATTTTTCTTTGGTTTTGACAAGGACTAATTGACCTATTTCAAAGCTAGTAGGTACAGCTTTTGTGTCATGACGCTTCTTCCTTTCCAACGCTCTTTTTCTCATATTAGCCCTAGCTTTTAGTTTCTTCTCGTCTGTGGATATTTGCGTTAGAATAGGGAATTCTACCATATCTGCAATCACATTGTGCGGTTCTTGGCCAAACATCGATTCGCAAGGTGCAAAACCAGTTGCATCATGTCTTAAGTTGTTAATTACATTCTCAAAATACTTAATGTGCTCTGCCCAACTTGAGTGTTTCCGAGCACAATAAGTTCTGCAAAGCCTATTCAATTCCCTCATAATACGTTCACTCATATTTCCTTGGGGGAAATACGCAGATATTTTCAGATGTTTCACGCCGGCCTTATCTAGACATTCCTTAAATCTATCAGAAGTAAATTGAGGCCCATTGTCCGACAGCAAATTCTTCGGAACGCCAACGTTCACGAAGAAATCTTTTTCCAATTTTTCAACCAACGTTTTTACATTTGCTCTTTTAATTGGGTATAGCTTAACATATTTACTGAATCCATCCACAACAACAAAAACATGGGTACAACCACCTCTCGAAACAGGAAGAGGGCCAAACAAATCACAAGCCAGTAATTCTAGGGTTTCAGTTGGCTCTACTGAATGCATATCTCCTTGTATTCTGGTGTTAGCAGCACGGACTTTCTGGCACACTACACAAGATGCTAGGCGCTTGGCCACCCGGCGGTACATGTTGTCAAACACAACTTTCTCTTTTAATTTTGCAATGCACTTCTTTGCACCATAGTGCCCATACCTCAGGTGTACATAGTCGATTAGTAAGTCTACATGTTGTGAGGGAAAGCACAGCTTCCACTCACAAACATCTATCTTTTTCCTCCTAAACAGAATACCTTTATGCAAACAATAGTATTGCGAAACCTTAGGATAGTTCGCATTTCCTAAATAGCTCTTCACTAATTTCAGTTGGTCATCTGCATTCTGCTCACGTCTCAAGTTCTTAATCACTCTCTTTAATGCACTTTCTTCCTTCGTGCAATGCAAACATACGAACTTCATTTAGGTCTGTTGCTGTAATTCCCGGGTCATCACAGAGCTCCGCACTTCTAGATAACCCATCAGCTACCAGATTGTCTTTCCCTTGAATATATTTAATCTCAAGGTCAAACTGCTGGAGATACAATGACCATCTTACCAAACGAGAATTCCTCAACTTACAGGTCTTTAAAAAGGTCAACGCCTTATGGTCACTGTAAACAATTATCTTGTGACCTAATAGATACTGCTCAAACTTCTGTACCCCAAATACAATTGCCAACGCTTCTAGTTCTGAGATGCCATAATTTCTCTCTGCTGCCTGTAAAGATCGACTTGCGAAAGCTATAGTCTTGTGCACTTCTTGTTCGTTCTCTATTTCTACTTGGAATATCTCCACAGCTATACCATAGCCACTAGCATCAACAGACATACAGAATGGTTTTTCAAAGTCAGGATGATGCAAAATTGGATTATTAATTAAAGATTGTTTAAGCACCTCAAACGCCTGTTGACATTCTGCTGTCCAAACCCAAGGGGTATTCTTTTTCAGCAGGAGGTGAAGACAGGGAGCATTAAAAGCCTGATCACTAACAAAACGCCTATAGAAGCCGAAAAGACCGAACATTGATCTCAACTGCTTCTTGTTTCTGGGAGCCTCAAATTTTTCAATGACTGCTAGCTTGCCTGGGTCAGGCAGAATACCTTTTCCACTTATCCTATATCCCAAGAAACCTATTTCCTCTTTAACGCACTCTGTCTTTTCAATCTTTAGCTTCATGCCACCTCTCTCAATAGCCTCTAACACTTCCTCTAATAAAGCTATGTGTTCTTCCCAGGTAGAAGTTGCTATTAACAGGTCATCGACGTAGACTGTTATTTTATTACTTAAAGCTGGCCCTAAAACATGGCACATCACACGTACGAAGGCACAAACAGAGATATTAAGTCCGAAAGGTACCACACGGTACTGGTAACAAACTCCTTCGTACAAGAAAGCTGTGTATTTCCTTGAACTTTCCGCCAGTGGCAAATTCCAATATCCACACGTGATGTCCATAGAAGTTAAGAATTTTACTCCCCGGAATTTTTGCAATAACTCGTCCATGTTCTGCGGTCTATCACTTTCCCTAACCACTATTTCATTCAACCAACGAGCGTCCAAGACCAATCTGACACTCGCGTCTCTTTTTGGTACAAGAACAAGAGGATTATTGTACTCACTGACCGCTTTCTCAATCACACCCCACTCCAGCATTCTCTGTATTTCCTTTCGAACTGCCTCCTTCCTAGCTACATGTATTTGGTATGGCTTCCTGAAAAACACTTGGCCAGGTTTCACCTTTAATTGACATTCATAACCTTTGACTATGCCAGGTCGATCTGAAAATACCTTATGATGCCTTTTTAGAACCTGTCTCAGTTCTTCCTTCTGATTGGCGGAAATGTTATCGATTTCCTGCAATTTAGCATCTATTTTGTCCAAAATAATTGCTTCTTCTTCTTCTGTGTTCAGCTTACTTGTACTAAGATTAACACCTTCGTCCCAATACCTCCTATTTTTCAGAACTCGTATAGGCAGCTCCCAAGTTTCTTAATCAGTTACTACATGCTTATCACTAAAAGGTACTATAATTACTCCGGTTATTGGCAAGACCATTTTTAACTGGCTTCTTTCAAAGTCAACAACACTCTGATATTTCGACAAGAAATCTATGCCAATTAAAACCTCAATACTGAGATTGTTTACAATTAAACATGGATGATCAATTAAATTACCATTAATGTTAAAGGGTAGTAAAGCTTCTTGCTTTACCGTTTTTGAAACCTTGCCAGTAGCACCAATTATTCTTAGTCCTGATACCCTCATTACTGTAAGCTTGTCTTTACCAGGTAATGCATCAAAGAAGGACTGAGATATTGCACTCACCTCACTTCCACTATCTAAGAGACATCGTACATTGATACCCAACATATTCACTATTATTATAGGGTGGCTTATTCTAGGTTGTACAGGTGGTTCCTCAAATTCATCTAGTAGTTCCTTTTGGATTTGTCTCCAACTAAAGTGATCGACATCTGTCTTCATTACATTTAGGTGACAGTGTGTAGGGGTTTCCTGAATTACATTTTCAGCTGCCTTTTCCAGTCGGTCTATTAATTTTAAATCGAAACACCGCACGACTTCATTACATTTAGTTTGCTGAACATGACCCAAATTACTGTAGTCTGAGCGATTCTGCGCCTCCAGACCGGGCATAACACTAGTTACAGCTAAACCACTTTTACCATTATCGTCTGTTTCCTTCTCAAGTGACAACTGGTCACAGCTACTGGGTTCATCGACCCTCAACAGCCTACCCTCTACATTTTCACTTATCTCCTGTCCTAAATCTATTAGTACATTTTCAACATCCTGCACAGGCACTTTAGATAAGAGCACATCATCTTCATCGTAAATATAAGCATGAATTTCTTCTGCTTCTTCACCTGACAATTCAATATTTTGTAGCTCTTCCCTATCATTACACTCCTGCGCCTTCTCTTTCTCTTCCCACTTAGAAAGCGTTTCTAACACGGTATCTATCAAATACTGTGAGTGATTTAATATTTCTGTTGTATCCTTAGGTGCTACCGACTCTTCATCCACATCTTCAGTTTGAGTATTCTGATCTGTCTTACCAATTCCCTTAACTACTGGCATAGGAAAAGTAACCGCCTGGTGAGCGCCAGTGTCCTCATAGATGGGAACTAGTTTTCCTGCCTCGGCCTACTACTGTTTCCTTTATTTTCATTATAGTTAACTGGCACAGCATTACTTTCCGTACTGTTGTTTACATGCATATTTCTGTTTGGAACAAAATTATTATCCCTTGGACGCCATTGTTGGTTCTGATAATCATTTCTCCAATTCCTGCCTCTCTTAGGATGGCGAACACCTACTGTTCTGATGTTTGCATTGCCATTTTGCTCGTTCCTAAAATTACTATTATTGTTATTGGCATTTCGGTTATTGCGTGCTTGCTCCTCATTGGCCGCAACACGTTCTACACGTTCCAAATACTCAATGAAACGATCCAGATTATCTCTAGGGGCAGATATAATTCTCGTTTGCCAATACCATGGCAGTTTGGCTTCAAGACCTAGTATAATCATTTCTGGTTTTAGCTTTTCCGCCAAATGTGAGAAACGAGAGATCCATGACCTAGCAAACTCTTTAATTGATTCCTTGCCTGCATTGAAGCGTTTTCCACTCCAAAATTCTCTCAACACTTCATTTTGCTTATTGCTAGACCAATACTCATTAATGAAAGCTGTTTTAAACTCCGCTAATGTTTTACACTTCAACATAACATCAGCTGACCAACGCATGGCGTCACCTGCTAAATGGCTTTTAATAAATGAGATTTTCTCTCGTTCAGACCAAGTCGGTGGAATCACATCTTCAAAATCGTTCCAGAAATCTAGCGGGTGGATATTTTTATCTGGATCAAACCGCAAGAACTGCCGACACCCGATAAAAGCGGCGTTTGCAGCTACAAGTTGTTGTATACTACCATTACCAGAAGTTACTGAAGCTGCTTTACTTTCAATGTTAGCAATGTTAGTACTGATATTTTCTACTTTCATTTCAACATTATCTACTCTTTGCACAATATGAGTAGTATCACTTTTGATTGCATCTACGTCCGCTTGACATATGTTTACTTTTATATTAACATCTTTAAATCTATCTGAGCACAGTTCAGATTCCGCCTCGATCTTTTCTGTTAACTTGTGCTCCAGCTTCGCATCTTCCATTTGGAAGTCCTTGCGAACCTCAGCAACTTCGGATTTTACTGTTTTATACATTTCAGAAAATTGTTGAGCAACCTTTTTCTTAATATCCTCGTGGTTGTAATCAATTTTATAATTCAAACTGTCTAGATCCTCTTTCAACTTATTGCAACCAGCCTTGAAGGTATCGTCCATTACCTCCAATCGCTTATTAAAATTTGTTTGGCTGGCCACAATCTCAGACTTTAATTCAGCATTACTGCTTTTGACCTCACTTATTTCAGACTTTAATTCAGCTGTCATTCTAGCATTACTGGCTGACATTTTTGCATTACTGGCAGCTATTGCTTGTAATATAACATTTAGATCAACAGCCCCAGCATCTTTGGTTTGCTCACTAGCTGGCTTTTTATCACACTCAGGTGACGAAAAACTAGCTCCAATACCAGAATCATCAAAACTAAATGAAACTTCTGATTGATTAGTCATATCTAACTGCTCCTTCTTAAACTCTACCATCTCTGATGACTGTTTCATTTTTAATTCATCAGAGAAACTATCATCCAATAAATTTACAATTTCAACTTTCTGCTTTACTACAGGGGTCTCTATTATTGAATCATTGCCCCTTCGCACACTACTGTCAGGAGACAATACTTCATTTTTCACTTTAACATTACTACTTTCATGCATGTTTATACTTGAAATGTTGTCTGAATTTACAGTTCCCTCAACAGACATAGGTTCTAATTTAAGTTTAAACTCAGTTTCTTTTGGCGGTTCCATCGCCGACAGTCTTTTAGTGCAGGTTAGTAAAATTTTTAACAGCTTTTCACTTAACTTAGTTCCTTCTGCACGACGTATGGCGTTGCCGGCGCGGCGTACCAGGATTCCTGATGCGACATGGCACGTTGAACTGCAGACGGCTCTCCGACGGCTGTTGTGTGTTTGCGTGGCCCGCAATTGCAGGCTCTGCGCCGGCTGCTCCAGCGGACGACTGCGGTGCGGCGAGACTGGCTTCTCGCGATGCCGGCAGCACCGCTAGACTCAGTGCCAGCTCCGTCAATCCAGATGCGTTGTTAATCCAATTGCGTCGTCCACATGCACACGTAACACATTCACTGTTCTATACTCAGTTGCGTGTCGCATTTCACTCGCGAATCCGAATAGTTAAAATCACTTTCACTTAGTTGGTTTCCCGGCCGATGCACCATATGTGGGGCGGCGGATGAGTTTGTAGAAAAATAATTTGCTGCATAAATGCTTGCATGTAGAATCAGTTTCTGGCTTTTAGAATGTTGTTAATGCTGTCTTTCGCCGTTCTCAACACTGGCTCTCTATTTACTTTTTGGCACCCAGAAAGTGATTTAATAAAACATGGAACCAGTAATTAGAGATCCTAGTGCCCACTTCATTTGAGATACCATTATAGCTGCAGCTTATAGCTCTGAGGAATTAGGAGATTGTCCGGGATTTCTAATCAAAAACGGTTTTCCAAAATAGTTGAGTATATTCTGAAATTCACTGATAAAAAACACAAGTATCCCTACAACCTAACTAACAGAGCAGTTCAGAGTCTAATGCGCTGATGCAACTATAAATGTCCGAATTAAATGTTAAGAAGAATGCTCGCCATAATTTGATGAAAATATTTCATCAAACGCCACGCTAAATATTTGGTAGAATGTCTGTCCCGCGACGGCACGTGAAAATACGACAATACGCAAACTGAAACTAGATAATGAAAATCATCCCAGAATTAACACTTCACTTGAAATGTTTTCATGGTTCCGCGTATCTCTAGTAACTTAATACGGCACCCGAGGCTGTTTGTAGCAGTGACACTGATGCGACGCGACTCCCGACACAGATGGCGTGTCATTCAGCGTCTGGAGAGAACTGGGGCCTTCCTTCCTCGCGCAGCGTTCTTATATATAAAGCCGCGGTGCGGACGGCTAAGGGAACGCCTGATCTTTTCGGCTCCCCCGACTAGCCGCTGGGCTAGTAACGCACCACTTCAAGTTACATAATAATTTATAGCTTCTTTGGCTGATGGCCGAAGAAGCTCTTAATTTAAACGTGCATTCAGCACGCAGGTAAGTATTGATAATAAAATTTTGACGTGGCTAAGTTAAATATTTTGGGCGAGAGAATTAATGAAATTACACTGCACGCAGTAGATGAGCTCTGAACTGGCCCTTTTGAGATCCGCTATCGCTATAATTTTATAGGTACTAAAAGGAAACTTTACGCATCTTCATAGTCATAGCGGACCTCCAACCTATTTAAATCTAAACATCCTAGCCTTATTTATTAGCCTACTTAATCTATCTTGCTTCCTTCAGTTTTGAGAGGAAAACCACAAAATCATGAATTTCCACTAAAATCTTAATTTGTGAAATTCAAAGTACTGTTTTTATTAAATCATTATGAAAGATGAATCTAAATATAAATTTTGAAGTCTCTAGCTCTTTTCTGTTGCGCCAATGATTTTTTCAGAAAAACGTCCAAATTTCGAAAATGGCTGAAGTTATCGAACTGATATTTAACACACATTAATTTAGTATTATTCCTGACATGCTAGAAAAGTTTTAGGTCATTTGCTTGATTTTTAAGGCATTGCGCAACATTTATGACGTCAGAGCTAGTTACAGCAGACTGGCTGGCACACAATGGAAACAGATGTGAATTTACTACAGCGTGAGTAGGCTGCTTCCCTACAAAGTCATTAAAGCAAAGATGTTTTTTTGTCGCGACGAGATCTATTTACGAAATTTCAGTCACCAACTTTCTCTTCCAAATGCGAAAATATTTTGTTGAGCCCAACCTACATAGATAGGAATGATCATCAAAATAAAATAAGAGAAATCAGAGCTCGAACAGAAAGGTGTAGATGTTCGTTTTTCCCGCGCGCTGTTCGGGAGTGGAATGGTAGAGAGATAGTATGATTCTGATTCGATGAACCCTCTGCCAAGCACTTAAATGTGAATTGCAGAGTAGACATGTAGATGTAGATGGACAAGTAAGACATCATAACTTACTACTAATCAGGCTCGTCCTCCTTGTTTCCTTGCAGGAAATGAAGAATTTGAGTCTAAATAATCAGCACAGAACGCGTATATGCATGTTAGCTGTAAATACGCGTGAAAACAGTTATGTTAGACAAAGCAGGAGGCAAGTTTACTTCCTTATCTCCTTAAGCTGGTGTCTCCAACCACTGGTTCCCTACCGTAAATTGTTCAGTGGAGCATTCTGTGTCCTGTTATATTTTTGCACGCTATTGCGGAAACACCACGTATTAAAACAGATAATATAATGGAAGACATCCAATTTAGTGCCTTGGCTTGTAACGTAGGAGAGTTAATTCCACACTTCTTAAAAATGGTTCAAATGGCTCTGAGCACTATGGGACTTAACATCTATGGTCATCAGTCCCCTAGAACTTAGAACTACTTAAACCTAACTAACCTAAAGACAGCACACAACACCCAGCCATCACGAGGCAGAGAAAATCCCTGACCCCGCCGGGAATCGAACCCGGGAACCCGGGCCTGGGAAGCGAGAACGCTACCGCACGATCACGAGATGCGGGCTCCACACTTCTTAATTATTAAACAAACCTGTTTATTTTGACAGACACATATGTTGGTAAAGTTGTCACTCTTGACCGTTCTCCCAAACTTCACTTCTATATTGTTTTCCGCTACACCGCTTCATGACACATTTCCTTAGAATATTATCAAAACACTCGAGAAACTGCAAAAGGAACAATACCAGTCATGTCTGAAACATCTTGTACCTTCTCAGGTTTTAGAGGAATGCCGGCCATGTATGCTCTCGGCACATTACGAAAAATGGGGACTATCTCAGTGTTAACCAGAGGAAATTCATATTTCACCATCCCGCTGCCACTGAAAAAAAAAAAAGACCAGACGCGTTTTGACCGAACAGTACGTCAAAATACATTGTTTAGGACATCCCCCTACAGTACTGTGACCACGCATAAAGTTCAGTCACGCTATGTAGGGACTTGTCTCTGTGACAAGTCCTCTTTCTGGACGAAACGAAATTTCAAAACTAGTTTAGACAGGAAAACATCCTGAACAAGTCCCGTTTTAGAACCAACAGATGCGAAATCGTGTGAACATAACAATTAAAATAATAACTTATATACCCCAAAAATGATGTCCCCATTTTGATCTCAACTCCTCAATTACGTATAAATTTTGCTGGAAGTCGCTAAGATTTCTCATTCTCAGGTACTACGAGAACAAAGTCCGGATGTTTGCTGATCCTTAGACGTACCACCTCAAGACAAACACGCAGTTCGTAACTGTAACACTTGTGGTATTGTGTTGAACGTGTAACATAAAGTTGTACGTCGTAATGGTTAGACTATGACAACATTTAAATTTTTTTTTAAGTCGGTCAGTAATGACGTCAAACATGAAAATCAATTTTTGTTGCTGCCGAAAGCCGTCACACAGGCAACACGCAAGTAGTTCAAGAACTCCGGTTTCAGATTCTTGGTCCTGCATTCCGGGTTCCGTGTTAGTTGCTGGTAATACAGGTAGACGTGCAAACCATACATCGATTTTTCGAAAACATCGATATTCTATTAGAAACATTCGATGTTTCCTATTCCAAATAATCGAAGTAATTTTGAACGATGTTTTATGTCGATGTTTAGTCTGAGATTTGAAACAATAGCCTCGTTTATCAGTTTACTTGATTCCTAGCTGTTTTTATACTTTTTTGTGAAATTAGTGATCTAAAGAGGGATAGGATTGCGATAAATTGATCTGTTAAGCGTCATGAATTTTTAAATTTGTGGAAACCGTGAGTCGCTGGTTTAATCTTAATTCTGAAACGTTAAATACGAGGGTTGCAACTTAAATAGTGGCAACTATTTATGCACAACCGATACAAAAGAGTTACATGTTTGCACCTGTT
Organism: Schistocerca serialis cubense; assembly: GCF_023864345.2. Lineage (NCBI taxonomy): Eukaryota > Metazoa > Arthropoda > Insecta > Orthoptera > Acrididae > Schistocerca > Schistocerca serialis. The sequence goes on from NC_064648.1 coordinate 146,281,801, forward strand.
GCTGTCCTTCAAAGTAATCACCAGCATTGTGTAGAACCCGTTGCCTCCGACGTGCAAAGCGTGGTATACCGTTAGCAGAGCCTGTTCTGTTGATGGTGCGAATGAAGCTGTCGACTGCCTGACGAATCTCTGGAACAGTTCTGAAGTGAATGCCACGAAGTGGTTCCTTCATCTTCGGAATCAAATAAAAGTCACAAGGACCCAAGTCTGGGGAGTATGGTGGATGGTACAGTACTTCCCAGTCCCATCGACCGAACAGAGCAGCCACAGCTTGCGCTGTATGTACCCGCGCATTGTCGTGCAAAATGATGTGTGGGTTGCGCAGAAAGTGTCGCCGTTTTTTTTCGCAAAGCTGGTCGCAGGTGATGCTCCAAAAACGAACAGTAATACTGTGCATTGACGGTCTGCCGTGGAGGAAAGTAATGCGTTAGCATAACACCATCAGAGTCGTACTGGAAAGTCACCATATCTTCAAACCGCTCCATTTGCACCATCAACTGAACTGGCTCTGCTAACGGTATACTACGCTTTGCACGTCGGAGGCAACGGGTTCTACACAATGCTGGTGATTACTTTGAAGGACAGTAACAGGTGAAAAGGCCAGCCGAAGTGGCCGTGCGGTTAAAGGCGCTGCAGTCTGGAACCGCGTAACCGCTACGGTCGCACGTTCGAATCCTGCCTCGGGCATGGATGTTTGTGATGTCCTTAGGTTAGTTAGGTTTAACTAGTTCTAGGTTCTAGGGGACTAATGACCTCAGCAGTTGAGTCCCATAGTGCTCAGAGCCATTTAACAGGTGAAAACATGTAACTCTTTTGTATCGGTTGTGCATAAATAGTTGCCACTATATAAGTTACAACACTCGTACATGTCTCCTTTGTTGCTTGTTATAGTTTAGTTGTTGTTGATATTTGGAATACAGCTATGGTATAATGTCAGTAAAATTGTTCATTTATTTGCACAGTTCTAGTGTACTCCTGTCTTACTTCGTGAAATATTTTATTCTTTTGTTTCATACAAACGAAATAGTGATGTATGGGTTTGTATATCTGAGCTGTCGATAAAAAAAATATTAGTAAAACGTTTGAACGTACTGAACGCATTTGGATGTGGCATAGAATGAGACCATAAGCTGGATTAACTGTAAGATACTCTTTATCTCGCGAATGGGTTTCCCTGGGATTATTTCCGACTGTCATTGGCAATTAAGTAATGTTATATCTAGACAGATAATCCAGGCCATGGTGTACCTGTCTACCAAATACAGCTAGTAAGTTACGTCAGTGAAATAGTTAATAATAGTTTACCAAAAATACGATTATACTCCAGTCCAAAAATGAATTTTGCAAACAGATAACAAGACAATTTTGGAATCGAATCTAACTCGACTGATGCACTGGCTACTGCGTGTAAGTTATTATGTTTTAAAGATTCTTTTGCCAAGAGTAAAGTGGTCACAGACTTAAATAGATTACCGTAGGTAACATGACCAACAAATCCGATTCTTCTGGCGAATTAGAGAAAGACGATAAGACAATTGATGTATGGAAGTATCATAAAGATTTAGCACATAGTAGCATAAAGTTTAGGTAGTTGCCATCTACTGCTACAATAGAAACCGAAGTTCAAATGTATATCGGTTCAGCTGTTGCTCCGATCACTCAGAATCCTATTGAGATGTGGGAAGACATTACATCTGTGTTTATTGGGACTGCAGAAATACGCCATGAAATATTTGGCAATTGTTGCAATGTCGGTTCCAAGTGAACGACTTTTTTTTTCCAAACCCGGTTCGAAACAATAACGGAACAATTTGTCTTTGACGGGGAAACGGCTGTCAAAACTGTTGTGTTGAGAGTCATTTACTAAAAAGTAACACATAACTTGGAATACTAAAGAAAAGAAAAGAATACTCATTAATGATTACGGCGATGACACTGTTATGTCATATACTTCAGTCTCGCGGTAGTTAAAAGCTTGTAATGAAATATAGAACGGTAATTGGATTTCACTTTATCAAAATTTGTACAAGCAATTAGCTAATGTCCTTCACACACACACACACACACACACACACACACACACACACACACTCACACTATAGGGTAAAAACACACAGCCGGCCGGAGTGGCCGGGCGGTTCTAGGCGCTACAGTCTGGAACCGCGCGACAGCTGCGGTCGCAGGTTCGAATCCTGCCTCGGGCATGGATGTGTGTGATGTCCTTAGGTTAGTTAGGTTTAAGTAGTTGTAAGTTCTAGGCGACTGATGACCGTAGAAGTTGTCCCATAGTGCTCAGAGCCATTTGAACCAAAGACATACAAACAGAGTTGCTCGCATTGAAGATTTGAAAAAAACATCGGGGTTTCGATACATCGATGTTTTCTAGCCTTTTAAAATATAGCTGTGTTATTTTTTTTTTTTTTTCGAGACATCGATATATCGATGTTCATCACTGCCATGTTTTCATCCTTAAATATAGATGCTGCATATTAATTTCACGTTGATACACAGCTCCCTAGCGCTTCATCGGTAAAAATCGGTAGAAGTCGGACAGCTTCGGCCGGTAGTCATTTGTTTTTTGCTACAGCCAACAGTAGCTAGCAGACAGTACTGTGTTACGAAGTCATTCTTGTGTGCTGTATTACTTTGTTGTATTTCGCTGTATCCATACTGTTTCCTTTCCTTGCGATAGGTGTATGTAATTGGTAGAATTAGGATCTCCATTCTACTTGTAAATGCTTTGAGGCGATGTCATTGTCGTTTACCAACGACATTTAAGCGATTTTTTAAACTCAAGACTTACATATTAGGGACGGTATAGCCACCATTGTTGTGCTCCTCTCATCTCTTTCTTTCTCCTCTCCATCATAGCTTCGAATTTTACCATTATATTTCTCTTCCTCTAACCTAGCTACCTCTTTTATATCTCTTTCACCCCATTCTATCGTCTTATGTCTCTGCTCGTTGTGAATAACTCGCAAGCTGCAAGAACAAAGCGAGAAAATTCCCAACTAGCAATAGGGCTGACGTTCATAAAAGAAAAATATGTTTACTTTCATATACATAGTCATTAATATTATTATTATTATTATTATTATTATTCTTGATTGTTATAATTATTTTTTGATTGTTATAATTATCATTGTACTACGTTTATAATTCTATTTTTTTCTTTAACATTAATGTTCTGTAGAAACTGAAATTTGTTGAATCTGAGTATGCCTGATTAGGTGTAAGAGAGGGCCTGAAGGCCTTAATCTTGCCAGGTAAAATAAATGCATAAATAAATAATCAGCCAAATTACAGTTAACGCACTGTATATGCGCTCGTAATGGTGTCGCGTTCAGAATTCTAGGGCAGTCACACTATAGGTATTACTATCCGGATGTGCAGTGTCCAGCGGAACACCCTGAAGTGCAGCTTTTTATACAATAAACAATCTATAACAAGTATTGCGTAACAGGATTCGTGACAGACGCTCGAATTCGGTAACTGCCTAGACATCACAATCACACGGCTGCAATATAAACCGAAACGAAATCTGACCAATTAAAAAAAAAGAGAGAACAGAGGACGTACACTGGCAAGCTTAAACATTATGACCACCTACCTATCAGGCGGTATATCAAAGTTTGGCACGGATAACAACGGCGACACGTCGTGGCATGGAAGCAGTGAGGTCGCTTTAGGGAACTGGCACCATACAGGGTGAAAAGTATTTAAACCGACAAACTGTGGGAGGTTGTAGGGGACATCAAAACAAATGTTGTTCCCTAATGTCATTTTTTCCTATGAGGATTATTTAAACCGGCAGAGGAAGATTTCTCTGGCGGCAAATTAATTAAACCAACAAACACTTCCGTTTTTTATGACCAAGAGACAACACATTAACACAACACAATTTCAATGACAGTAGATTTTCAGAAATGCCTCCATTGACAAGTAAATAAAGGTTACACCGTCGGATCATGTTCTGTCTGACACGGGCAAAAACCCCAGGAGTATCCTGAATTTTTCCTGCTGCTGCTACTATTTGGAGTAGGTATTAAAATTCATGGAGAAGAAATAAAAACTTTGAGGTTCGCCGATGACATTGTAATTCTGTCAGAAACAGCTAAGGACTTGGAACAGCAGTTGAATGGAATGGACAGTGTCTTGAAAGGAGGATATAAGATAAACATCAACAAAAGCAAAACTAGGATAATGGAATGTAGTCGAATTAAGTCGGGTGATACTGAGGGAATTAGATTAGGAAATGAGACACTTAAAGTAGTAAAGGAGTTTTGCTATTTGGGGAGCAAAATAACTGATGATGGTCGAAGTAGAGAGGATATAAAATGTAGACTGGCAATGGCAAGGAAAGCGTTTCTTAAGAAGAGAAATTTGTTAACATCGAGTGTAGATTTAAGTGTCAGGAAGTCATTTCTGAAAGTATTTGTATGGAGTGTAGCCATGTATGGAAGTGAAACATGGACGATAACTAGTTTGGACAAGAAGAGAATAGAAGCTTTCGAAATGTGGTGCTACAGAAGAATGCTGAAGATAAGGTGGGTAGATCACATAACTAATGAGGAAGTATTGAATAGGATTGGGGAGAAGAGAAGTTTGTGGCACAACTTGACCAGAAGAAGGGATCGGTTGGTAGGACATGTTCTGAGGCATCAAGGGATCACCAATTTAGTATTGGAGGGCAGCGTGGAGGGTAAAAATCGTAGAGGGAGACCAAGAGATGAATACACTAAGCAGATTCAGAAGGATGTAGGCTGCAGTAGGTACTGGGAGATGAAAAAGCTTGCACAGGATAGAGTAACATGGAGAGCTGCATCAAACCAGTCTCAGGACTGAAGACCACAACAACAGCTACTATCCGGGCAACCAGATCCTCTTCTGATGCAACAGGAGTTGCGTAATCAAGGTTGCGCATCTCTCCGCACACAAAAAGTCCAGAGGGGACATATCTGGGGATCGAGCAGGCCATGGTACAGGACCACCTCTGCCAGTCCAAGTTTCTGGGAACCGTCGGTCCAGGAATCGACGCACACTACGACTGAAATGTGCCGGCGCCCCGTCATGTTGGAACCGAATGCGTTGTCTTGTAGGGAGCGGGACGTCTTCCAGCAATTCTGGGAATGCTCTGGCGAGAAAATTGTAATATTGTCTACCATTTAATGGTCTAGGTAGCCGATACGGCCCAATTAAACAGTCTCCAATAACACCGACCCACACATTAACGATGAACCGCACTTTATGAGCTTTAGTAACTGTGGCATGTGGGTTATCCTCACTCCAAACATGCGAATTGTGCATGTTGAAGACTCCATCACGCTCAGAAGTTGCTTCATCGGTAAACAACACACAGGATGGAAATGTAGGATGCATTTCGCACTGTTCCAGGTACCACTGCAAAAACTGTGCTCTGGGTGGATAATCAACTGGTTCCAGGTTGTGGATACACTGTATGTGAAATGGACGTAACATTTGCTCTCGAAGGTCTGTTCTTACCTTCATCTGATTCATCCCAATGTTACGCGCAATTGCACGAGTGCTGATTGAAGGATCCCGCTCCACATGCTGCAAGACAGCTTTCTCAAATTGCAGCGTTCTTACCGTGCGATGGCATCCCTGTTCAGCTAATCTGCAAAATGACCCGGTCTCACGCAGACGTTGGTACACAGCAGCAAAAGTCGTATGACGCGGGATACGGCGATTAGGATATTGTTGTTGATAAACCCGCTGTGCAGCTCGTCTGTTGTGGTGCGCAACGTAGTACGCACCAACCATATCAGTGTACTCACTCCAGGTATATCGCTCCATTAGTAAACAGAGACAATGCACTACTACACTGGTGGACAGCAGTTAGCTACAACTGAAGATCGTAATACGGCCACTAACAACTGAAGATCGTAATACGGCCACAAACAACTGAAGATCTTAATACGGTCACTAACAACTGAAGATCGTAATACGGCCACTAACAACTGAAGATTGTAATACGTCGACTAACAACTGAAGACCGTAATACAGCCAAACGCACCAACCATATCAGTGTACTCAGTCCAGGTGTATCGCTCCATTAGTAAACAGAGACTACTACACTGGTGGACAGCAGTTACCTACAACTGAAGATCGTAATACGGCCACTAACAACTGAAGATCGTAATACGGCCACAAACAACTAAAGATCTTAATACGGCCACTAACAACTGAAGATCGTAATACGGCCACTAACAACTGAAGACGTAATACGGCCACTAACAACTGAAGACCGTAATACGGCCACTAACAACTGAAGATCGTAATACGGCCACTAACAACTGAAAATAGTAATACGGCCTCTACCGGTTTAAATAATCCCCATAGGAAAAATGACATTAGGGAAAATATTTGTTTTGATGTCCCCTACAACCTCCCAGAGTTTGTCGGTTTAAATACTTTTCACCCTGTATGTGCACACACACGTCACATAATTCCTCTACATACCGGGGAGGAAACCGATGAACTCCAACGCCACGTTCAGCCGCATGCAAGATGTGCTCGATCGGGTTGAGATCTGGCGGATTAGGGGGCCACCATGTCAATTGGAACTCGCCACTGTGTTCCTAAAACCACTCCGTCACACTGTTGGCTTTGTTACATGGCGCACTATCTTGTTGAAAAATGCCACGCCGTCAGGAAACGTGATCGTCACGACAGGTGTACGTGGTCTGCAACCAGTGTGCGATATCCCTCGGCAGGCACTCTCACCACAGCACTGCTCGAACACCCGACAAGTCGTGCGGACACGGTGCCGAGCCTCCGGGCCATGAATCTGACTTCAGTCAAACTAACAAGGGACCCTCCCCATCGCACCCCCCCCTCAGATTTAGTTATAAGTTGGCCTTGAAAAACTGAACACAGATCATTCGAGAAAACAGGAAGAAGTTGTGTGGAACTATAAAAAATAAGCAAAATATACAAACTGAGTAGTCCATGGGCAACATAGGCAACATCAAGGTGACCGTGGGCACAAGAGTGCCGTGGTCCCGTGGTTAGCGTGAGCAGCTGCGGAGCGAGAGATCCTTGGTTCAAGTCTACCCTCGAGCGAAAAGTTTACTTACTTTATTTTTGCAAAGTTATGGTCTGTCCGCTCGTTCATTGGCGCCTCTGTTCACTGTAATAAGTTTAGTGTCTGTGTTTTGCGACCTCACCGCAAAACCGTGCGATTAATAGACGAAAGGACGTGCCTCTCCAATGGGAACCGAAAACATTTGATCCAGGAAAACACATCTGATATATTCTATACGACACTGGTGACGGCATGTGCGTCACATGACAGGAATATGTTGTCGACCCACCTAACTTCCACACTTGGCGAATGGGTAAAAAGATTCTTCTACCTTGCCCGATTTATGGTTTCTTGGGAATGGGATAATCACTCCCAAAAAAGTGATGAAAACATAAGAGTGTGTCACATAAACTGCAACAAATGAATGCAACAGTTTCACAGTCGCACAGTTTTCTCTGTGCTCTGTCAAAACATATGTTTTTAACGTTTTCAAATTTTTCCGTGTGTAGACCGTAAAATCCTGCATATGTCCAAGAAAATCTGAACATGTCCTGGAATTTTGGAGAGCGAAATTGATTATGTGTGAGTGCCTGAACTCTGATAATTGTCTGAAAATAAAATTTTAAACTTTTTACTGGAGGGAAGACTTGAACCAAGGACCTCCTATTCCGCAGCTGCTCACGTTAACCACGGGACCACGGCGCTCCTGTGCCTACATTATCCTTGACGTTGCCTATGTTGCCCATGGACTACTCTGTTTGTATGTTTTGCTTATTTTTTCATAGTTCCCCACAACTTCTTCCTGTTTTCTTGATTGATCTGTGTTCAGTTTTTCAAAGCCTATCCACTGTGCCAAATTGTAACTAAATCTGATGGGGGTGCGATGTGGAGGTTCCCTTGTAAGATAGATCTCGCGGCTTCCCCATTCTACACACGGACTGCACGCTTACTGAGACTACATGCACCGTCTCTCTCTCTGTCTCTCTCTCTCTCTCTCTCTCTCTCTCTCTCTCTCTGTGTGTGTGTGTGTGTGTGTGAGAGAGAGAGAGAGAGAGAGAGAGAGAGAGAGAGAGAGAATAGTAGGCATTGCTCCTCAGGATAGCAGGTTGGTGGTCATAATTTTCTGGTTGATAAGTGTAGAGCATAAATACCTGAAGTGCAGAATTTTTCTTGGTTATAACGTTGTCAGACCACTTAAGTTGTTCAGGCCGTTCGAAGGCAGCTTGTTTGAAGCAGTAGAGCTGTAGATATCATGCAACCAGTGTCCAGTTTGTGAATAAATGGCGTTTCGAGCACTGACGTCTGAACGTAATTTTTTTATAATTTATGGAAAACCCCACCCAAATATAATACTTGGAGTAGTTGCAAAGCCAAGAATTAAGAAGAGACTGGATGATGAACGCGGACAACAACACTCCATCTCAAACCAAAATCCTGCCAAGTTAAATTTATTTTTTCTCTGATTCTCACGCAATGTTGTAATCTTAGGTTCGGGAGTAAATTTGTAGCGTATTTCAGAATGAGGTTTTCACTCTGCAGCGGAGTGTGCGCCGATATGAAACTTCCTGGCAGATTAAAACTGTGTGCGCGACCGAGACTCGAACTCGGGACCTTTGCCTTTCGCGGGCAAGTGGTCTACCAACTGAGGTTCGCAGGAGAGCTTCTGTAAAGTAGGAGACGAGGTACTGGCAGAAGTAAAGCTGTGAGTACCGGGCGTGAGTCGTGTCGTGCTTCGGTAGCTCAGTTGGTAGAGCACTTGCCCGCGAAAGGCAAAGGTCCCGAGTTCGAGTCTCGGTCGGGCACACAGTTTTAATCTGCCAGGCAGTTTCACTGTAGCGTATTTGTTTTGCATGTTGGTAGTCCGCCCGCATCTCGTGGTCGTGCGGTAGCGTTCTCGCTTCCCACGCCCGGGTTCCCGGGTTCGATTCCCGGCGGGGTCAGGGATTTTCTCTGCCTCGTGATGGCTGGGTGTTGTGTGGTGTCCTTAGGTTAGTTAGGTTTAAGTAGTTCTAAGTTCTAGGGGACTGATGACCATAGATGTTAAGTCCCATAGTGCTCAGAACCATTTGAACCATTTGTTGGTAGTCCAGTTGCTACGGCTATATTTGTCGACTGTCATTTTTATTTGTAGTTTACTCTTGCTATTTGAGTTTACAGACTGTCACTTTTTTCTTTGGAGATAGTGAGTGGAGCTGTGGACGCTAGAAAACGGTGTACCAAATGAAGATATTGGAAAATTTGCGACATGTTCTCCTGCTTGAGTTCAACAAATATGTAACAGCATTGGAGGCAGCCAGAAACATTTGCGCCGTGTCTGGGGATAATGATACTGGACGGAGAAAACAAGAAAATGAGTTTCTCGGTTCAGAGAGGATTGTTTTGACATGAATGACTCTGCACGTTCAGGAAGAGCTTCACTGTTCGATGGCAAATACGGTGAACTGTGATCATTTCACCATCGTGCGACATTTGCACGCAATGGGGAAGGTTCAAGAATCTGCTGGCTGGTCATCAACTGGCTCGTGAACAACATTGACCATTTCCAAACCGTATCGTTACTGGTGATGAGATTTGGCGTCTTTATATGTTAACATATAACATAACATAACATAACAAGAGGAAGGAATGGTATAGCTCAAACAAAGCAGCAGCTCACCGTACAAAGACCTGGGAACGTTCACAATAGATAATGTTACGTGTCTGGTGGAATAGCGACGGTGTGGCGTACTACGGATTGCTTTCCCGAGGTATAACCATCACAGCTGACATTTACTGTCGACAACTGGGATCTCGTGCAGTCGCAGTCGAAGAAGAACGACCAGGAAGACCGCGTTAAGTGATGCTATTCCATGATAACGCCGGCCCAGATTCCGCTATACAGGAGCCGGTTCGGGGGAGTCATTCCGCACATACCTTATTCTCCTTTTCCATCCTCTGTACAACTACCTTCAAAGAATTTCCCTTCCGGATGAGAATGCGCTCTGGCCATGGCTCGACGAGTTCTTCGCCTCAAAAGGACGTGATTTATACACCCGCGGAGCGAAAAGTTACCCCAACGTTGGCAGACAGTTGTAAATAGCTGGAGAAAGGCTACGATCTTATGCACCTTCAATAAATGCAATAATTTGTAGTCGGGTGTTCTGCCGGATATCAGCGTCGTACTTGCACGATATTTCGGTCACGTAGCTCGTGGCCTTCGTCAGGTGCTACCTGAGACTGCTCCTTGAGTGGACCTGGTCCAGTATTTATGCCTATGGCCTTCCCCCTCCACCAACGGCTGCAGGCGCTTCCTCTGTGGTCCGCGCCCATTCCCTGCGACCTGCTGGAGCGTTGCTGCTCCGTTTTCCGTCCGCTGCGGTTCTAGGTGTTCCCTCTGCGGTCCACGCCCACCAAACCCGCTCCTGGGGTTTCATCTACGGTCTGTGGTACCAAGCGTTCCCCCTGCGGTCCGCCCCCGCTCACCACGACCTGTTGGAGCGTTGCCGCTCCGTTTTCCGTCCGCTGCGGTTCTAGGTGTTCCCTCTGCGGTCCGCGCCCACCAAACCCGCTCTTGGGGGTTTCATCTACGGTCTGGGGTACCAAGCGTTCCCCCTGCGGTCCGCGCCCGCTCACCACGACCTGTTGGAGCGTTGCCGCTCCGTTTTTCGTCCGCTGCGGCTCTGGATGTTCCCTCTGCGGTCCGCGCCCACCAGTCCCACTTCTGGGTGTTCCATCTTCGGTCTGGTGCGCCTGGCAGTCCGTCAGGGGCTCGTTTTCCATCTCCATGTCTCTGGTTCTTCTGTTTGTGTAGTGCTGCAGCTGGCCCCGTTGCTCCTTTATCATGCAAGTACGACGCTGATATCCGGCAGAACACCCGACAACCCAAGATGTAGTGTTGCTGTTTCCTTTCTTCTAAAGCCTTGTTGGATGCAGCTCTCCATGCTACTGTATCCTGTGCAAGCCTCTTTTAGCTACTATAACCTTCATCCATTTCAGTCTGCTCACTATATTCAAGTCTTTGTCTTCCTCTCAAATTCCCCTTGCCTCCTTCACTATCCCTTGATGACTCAAGATGTGTCGTATCAACAAATCACCTCTGTTAGTCACGTTGTGCCACATATTCCTCTTATCCGCACTTCGATTCACTACTTCCCCATTAATTATTAGATCTTCAGCTGTAATCCGTAGTATCACATTTCAAAAGCTCGTAATCACTTCTTGTCTGGACCGCCTATGTTCCACGTTTCACTTCCATACATCACTACACTCCGGTCAAATACCTTCAGAGAAGACTTCTAACGCTTCAGTTTATGTCCTACGTTAATACACTATGTGATCAAAAGTATCGGGAGACCCCAAAAATAGAAGTTTTTCATATTAGGTGCACTGTGCTGCCACCTACTTCATGTGAGCGACCTCAGTACTCATTAGACATCGTGAGAGAGCAGAATGAGGCGCTCCGCGGAACTCGTGGTCTGCGAACGTGGTCAGGTGATTGGGTGTCACTTGTGTCTTATGTCTGTACTCGAGATTACGCGATATTTCCATACTGCTAAACATCGCTAGGTCCACTCTTTCCGATGTGATAGTGAAGTGGAAACGTGAAGAAACACGTTAAGGCCGGCCGGACTGGCCGAGCGGTTCTAGGCGCTACAGTCTGGAACCGCGAGACTACTACGGTCGCAGGTTCGAATCCTGCCTCGGGAATGGATGTGTGTGATGTCTTTAGGTTAGTTAGGTTTAAGTAGTTCTAAGTTCTAGGGGACTGATGACCACAGCAGTTAAGTCCCATAGTGCTCAGAGCCATTTGAACCATTTTTGAAACACGTTAAACACAAAAGCGTTGACTGATAGAAAACGCCGACAGTTGAAGAGGGTCGTAACGTGTAATAGGCAGACATCAATCCAGACCATCACACAGGAATTCCAAACTGCAAGTACTTGACGATTAGGCGAGAGGTGAGAAAACTTGGATTTCATGGTCGAGCGGCTACTCATAGGCCACACATCACGCCGGTATATGCCAAACGACCCCTCGCTGAGTGTAAGGAGTGCATAATGTGGCGATCCCATGGCAGGGTGTGGGTATGGCGATTGCCCGCTGAACGTCATCTGCCAGTGTGTGTAGTGCCAACAGGAAAATCGGAGGCGGTGGTGTTATGGTGTGGTCGTGTTTTTCATGGAGGGGGCTTGCACCCCTTGTTGTTTTGCGTGACATTGTCACAGCACAGGTCTACATTAATGTTTGAAGCACCTTCTTGCTTCCCAATGTTGAAGAGCAATTCGGGGATGGCGATTGCATCTTTCAACACGATCGAGCACCTGTTCATAATGCACAGCCTCTGGTGGAGTGGTTACACGACAATAACATCCCTGTCATGGACTGACGCGCACAGAGTCCTGACCTGAATCCTATAGAACACCTTTGCGATGTTTTGGAGCGCCGATTCGTGCCAGGCCTCACTGACAGACATCGGTACCTCTCCTCAGTGCAGCACTCCGTGAAGAATGGGCTGCCATTCTTCGAGAAACCTTCCAGTATCTGTTTGAACGTGTGGCTGCGAGAGTGGAAGCCGTCATCAAGACTAAGGGTAGGCCAACACCATAATGAATTCCAGCATTACCGATGGAGGGCGCCATGAACTTGTAAGTCATTTTCAGCCAGGTGTCCGGATACTTTCTATCACATAGTGTACCACCTACCTCAGAACCACTTGTTCTATTGATTTGTGGCTGTAGTCATTACAGAAAATCTTTCAGATGTTTTTTATTCCAGTGTTTCAACATAATAACAATTCTTTTGACAATGACCGGTTTCAATCAGTATTGACCATCCTCATATCTTTTTCTGCACCATATCATAAAGTGATAAGGCCGTAATGGCATCGTCAACATATATAAATATACTCAGCACAGCATCATCGCGTAGATGTAAAATAAGGTGTACAATAGGCCACATCGTCCACACAGTCATTTAACGAAGGATAAAATTTTTTTCCGTCAGTGTATATTAGCTCTTTCACATAGTGTCCAGCCCTTGTCTGCTCATACTATTTCATTTGCCACTCCACTGCTTCATCCAGCCCAGTTTAACTATAGCTGACGCCCCAGCAGGTGTTTTTTGTAATGGTAACGGTCCCCCATATGCTCTGTAACCTCTCCAATCCTTCAGATTACTTGTTTATTCTGCCCAGTTAATTTCTAACGCTCTTCGACAGTGCCACATTTCAGCTGCTTCTTGGTCCAATTTTCCTGAGCTTCGAATGCGTACATTTCGCTTCTGTACAAAGCTGTGCTCCGTGCATACGAGGTGCATTCAAGTTCTAAGGCCTCCGATTTTTTTTTTCTAATTAACTACTCACCCGAAATCGATGAAACTGGCCTTACGTCTCGACGTAATCGCCCTGCAGACGTACACATTTTTCACAACGCTGACACCATGATTCCATGGCAGCTGCGAAGGCTTCTTTAGGAGTCTGTTTTGACCACTGGAAAATCGCTGAGGCAATAGCAGCACGGCTGGTGAATGTGCGGCCACGGAGAGTGTCTTTCATTGTTGGAAAAAGCCAAAAGTCACAAGTCACTGGGAGCCAGGTCAGGTGAGTAGGGAGCATGAGGAATCACTTCAAAGTTGTTATCACGAAGAAACTGTTGCGTAACGTTAGCTCGATGTGCGGGTGCGTTGTCTCGGTGAAACAGCACACGCGCAGCCCTTCCCGGACGTTTTTGTTGCAGTGCAAGAAGGAATTTGTTCTTCAAAACATTTTTGTAGGATGCACCTGTTACCGTAGGGCCCTTTGGAACACAATGGGTAAGGATTACGCCCTCGCTGTCCCAGAACATGGACACCATCATTTTTTCAGCACTGGCGGTTACCCGAAATTTTTTTTGTGGCGGTGAATCTGTGTGCTTCCATTGAGCTGACTGGCGCTTTGTTTCTGGATTGAAAAATGGCATCCACGTCTCATCCATTGTCACAACAGGCGAAAAGAAAGTCCTATTCGTGCTGTCGTTGTGCGTCAACATTGCTCGGCAACGTGCCACACGGGCAGCCGTGTGGTCGTCCGTCAGCATTCGTGGCACCCACCTGGATGACACTTTTCGCATTTTCAGGTCGTCATGCAGGATTGTGTGCACAGAACCCACAGACATGCCAACTCTGGAGGCGATCTGTTCAACAGTCATTCGGCGATCCCCCAAAACAATTCTCTCCACTTTCTCGATCGTGTCGTCAGACTGGCTTGTGCGAGCCCGAGGTTGTTTCAGTTTGTTGTCACACGATGTTCTGCCTTCATTAAACTGTCGCACCCACGAACGCACTTTCGACACATCCGTAACTCCATCACCATATGTCTCCTTCATCTGTCGATGAATTTCAATTGGTTTCACACCACGCAAATTCAGAAAACGAATGATTGCACGCTGTTCAAGTAAGGAAAACGTCGCCATTTTAAGTATGTAAATCAGTTCTCATTCTCGCCGCTGGCGGTAAAATTCCATCGGCCGTACGGTGCTGCCATCTCTGGGACGTATTGACAATGAACGCGGCCTCATTTTAAAACAATGCACATGTTTCTATCTCTTTCCAGTCCGGAGAAAAAAAATTGGAGGCATAAGAACTTGAATGCACCTCGTACATTGTCAGCAACCGCTCCATGACTTTCGCATCAGCATCTGATACCACCAGAGCTCTCCATTTGGAGAAATATTTCTTCGCCTGTAACCTTCATTCACTTTGATATAACCCCTTATTGAGCCGCCTGCATTAATATACTCGCCCCTCCGCTCCCACCCCACCACGAACCATAGAGCTCGTCTTGGTGGATTTGCTTGCGTTTCTCAGATAGCCATACTGCAGGTGCAACCTCAGTGAGGGGGTATCTGTGGGGAGGCCAAAGAAAAGTGTGGTTCCAGAAGAGGGCAACAGCCTTTTCAGTAGTTGCAGGGACAACAGTTCTGATGAAGGGCTGATCTGGCCTTGTCACTTTGGCCAGCATGGGCCTCACTAAGCTTCTTCTGTGAACGGTTAAAAGCGAGCTGACCGTGCAGATATTTTTTCCCGAGCCCATGCAGCAGTACCCTCGCCATGTTGGCGGAATCGTTCTTAACGCTTTCTCAGAATATTATTTTGAACAGTTAGTTCAGGTGCCGACTCGACGTGTAAATGGTTGCGAAAACATACTTGACCTCTTAGCAACAAATAATCTTGACCAGATACGGAGCGTCATGTCGGATGCAGGGATTAGTGAACACAAAACTGTCGTAGCTAGACTGAGTACCGTAATATCCAAACCCACCAAAAATAAACGCAAAATACATATATTTAAAAAAGCAGATACAAATTCGATTGACAGCTTCCTAAGAGACAGTCTCCGCTTCCAGTCTGACTGTTTGAGCACTGGTCAGATGTGGTGTAAAAGATGTGGATTAAATTCGAAGAAATAGTATCGATGACAGCTGAGAGGTACACACCAAATAACTTAGTAAGAGATGGTACTGATCCAACACGGTACACGAAACAGATCTGAACACTGTTACAGAGGCAACGAAAAAATCATGCCAAATTTAAAAGAACCAAAATTCCCCAAGTTTTAGAGAAGCACGAAATTTAGTCCGAACTTCAGTGTGCCATGCTGTTAATAGTTACCACAGCGAAACTCTGTCTCGAAATCTGTTAGAAAACCTAAACAGATCCTGTTCGTATGTAAAGTACACCAGTGGCAAGACGCAGTCAATACCCTCACTGCACGATAACAATGGTGATATTATGGAAGACAGTGACAGTTACTAAATAAGGTTTTCCGAAATAACTTCACAAAAGACGACGTAGTAAATATTCCAGAATTCGAATCAAGAACAACTGCCAACATGACTAAGAAGAAGATATCCTCGATGTATCGAAGCAGCTTAAATCACGTAATAAAGGCAAGGCCTCCCGTCCAGATTGTATACCATTCAGGTTTCCGTCAGAATATGGTTATACAGTAGCTCCAGACGTAGCAATCATATACAACCGCTCATTCCTCGTAGAAAGATCCGTACCCAAAGTCACACCAATACCCAAGAAAGGAAACAGGAGTAATCCTGTGAATTACAGACCTGTATCACTGACGTTGATTTGCAGTAGAATTTTGGAACATACACTGTGCTCGAACATTAGGAATCAACTTGAGGGAAAAGGTTTATTGAAAGATAGCCAACACGGGTTCAGAAAATATCGTTCTTGCGAAACGCAACTAGCTCTTTATTCTCAAGAAGTGATGAGTGCTATAGATAGGAAATGTCAAATTGATTCCATATGTTTAGATTTTCAGAATGCTTTCGATTTCTAATTAAATTGCGTGCCTGTGGAGTACTGTTTCAGTTCTGTGACTGGATTCGTATTTCCTATCAAAAAGGTTACAGTTGATAACAACTGACGGAAAGTCATCGAGGAAAACACAAATAAAATTTGGCTTCCCCCCAAATAAGTGTTACAGGGCCTCTGTTGTTCCTGATCTATATAAACGATTTAGGAGAAAATCTCAGAAGCCCTTTTAGATTGTTTGCAGATGATGCTGTCAGTTACCGTCTTGAAGTCATCAGATGATCAAAACGAATTGCAAAATGATTTAGAAAAGACCTCCGCATGATGCAAAAAGTGGACTTGTGCGCCCTCTTCGTGGCTATTGCTGTGGGTTCCACACGGAATTGGGTTGACAGAGGACATCGAAAAAGTCCAAAGAGGGGCAGATCGTTATTTTATTTTCTCGAAATAAAGGAGAAAGTGACACAGATATGATACACGACTTAGGTGGCAGTCATTAAAACAAAAGCTACGCCAAAACCTTCTCATGGAATTCCAATCACCAACATTCTTCTCAGAGTGAGAAATATTATGTTAGTGTTTGCCTGCATAGAGAGAAACGATCATCATAATGAAATACGAGAAATCAGAGCTCACAAGGAAAGATTTAATTGTTCGTTTTTCCCACGCGCAGTTCGGGGGTGGACGGTAGAGAGGCAGATTAAAGGCGATTACATGAACCCTCTGCCAGGCACTTAACTGTGAACTGCAGAGTAGTCATCTACATGTACAGTGTTGTTGTTGTTGTTGTGGTCTTCAGTCCTGAGACTTGTTTGATGCAGCTCTCCATGCTACTCTATCCTGTGCAAGCTTCTTCATCTCCCAGTACCTACTGCAGCCTACATCCTTCTGAATCTGCTTAGTGTATTCATCTCTTGGTCTCCCTCTATGATTTTTACCCTCCACGCTGCCTTCCAGTACTAAATTGGTGATTCCTTGATGCCTTAGAATATGCCCTACTAACCGATCTCTTCTTCTAGTCAAGTTGGGCCACAAATTTCTCTTCTCTCCAATTTTATTCAATACCTCATCAGTAGTTATGCGATCTACCCATCTAATCTTCAGCATTCTTCTGTAGCACCACATTTCGAAAGCTTCTATTCTCTTCTTGTCCAAACTATTTATCGTCCATGTTTCACTTCCATACATGGCTACACTCCATACATATACTTTCAGAAACGACTTCCTGGCACTTAAATCTATACTCGGTGTTAACAAATTTCTCTTCTTCAGAAACGCTTTCCTTGCCATTGCCAGTCTACATTTTATATCCTCTCTACTTCGACCATCATCAGTTATTTTGCTCCCCAAATAGCAAAACTCCTTTACTACTTCAAGCGTCTCATTTCCTAATGTAATTCCCGCAGCATCACCCGATTTAATTCGACTACATTCCATTATCCTCGTTTTGAAGAGCCAAATAAACTGTAGGGCCCCTGCGAGAACACCGAAGTGCCGCAACACGGCGTGGCATGGGCTCGACTAATGTCCGAAGTAGTGCTGGAGGGCATTGACACCATGGATTCTGCAAGGCTGTCCACAACTCCGCAAGATAACGAGGGGGTGGAGATCTCTTCTGAACAGCACGTTGCAAGGCATCCCAGATATGCTCAGTAATCATGTCTGGGGAGTTTCGTGACCAGCGGAAGTGTTTAAACTCAGAACTGTGTTCATGGTGACACTCTGTAGCAGTTCGGGACGTATGGGGTTTCGCATGGTCCTACTGGAATTGCCCAAGTCCGTCGGAATGCACAATTGACATGAATGGATGCCGGTGATCAGACAGGATGCTTACGTACGTGACGCCTATCAGACTCGTATAGAAACATATCAGAGGTCCCATAACACTCCAAGCGCAAACGCCCTTCACCATTACACTGGACTCGCATTCGGGAGGACGACGGTCCAATCTCGCGTCCGGCCATCCTGATTTAGGTTTTCCGTGATTTCCCTAAATCACTCCAGGCAAATGCCGGGATGGTTCCTCTGAAAGGGCACGGCCGACTTCATTCCCAATCCTTCCATAATCCGATGAGACCGATGACCACGCTGTCTGGTCTCCTACCCCAAACCAACCAACCAACCAACCTTCACCATTACAGAGCCTCCATAGACTTGAACAGTCCCCTGCTGACATCCATGGGTTCATGAAGTTGTCTCCATACCCGTACACGTCCATCCTCTCGATACAATTTGAAACGACACTCATCCGACCAGGCAACATGTTTCCAGTCATCAAGAGTCCAATGTCGGTGTTAACGGGTTCAGGCGAGGCGTAAAGCTTTGTGTCGTGCAGTCATCAAGGGTACACGAGTGGGACTTGCACTCCGAAAGTCCGTAACGATGTTTCGTTGAATGGTTCGCACGCTGACATCTGTTGATGGCCCAGCATTGAAATATGCAGCAATTTGTCAAGAGTTGCACCTCTGTCACGTTGAACTATTCTCTTCCATCATCGTTGGTGCTGCTCTTGCAGGATTCTTTACCGGGCGCAACGATGTCGTTGATTTGATTTCTTACCGGGTTCCTCATATTCACGGCAGACTAGTGAAACTATCGTTCGGAAAAATCCCCACTTCACTGATGCCTCGGAAGTCTCATATAGGCGTTGCCGACCGCAGCACCGTATTCTGCCTGTTAACATATCTGTTTATATAAATACGCATGCCTCTACCAGTTTCTTTGGCGCTTCAGTGTAGATGTACGGTTAATGATTTTGGTATCGTCTTGGATAAAATATTGCCGAGGTAAAATATTCCCTCATTCATATCTCCGCTACTTAGGACGCTGGGTAAGTACAGATTGGAAAAAGGGGATAACTTGAAGGTAGACATACTGGGAAATGAAACATGGGAGATAAGCGGTTCGCCGGCCGGAGTGGCCGAGCGGTTCTAGGCGCTTCAGTCTGGAACCGCGCGACCGCTACGGTCGCAGGTTCGAATCCTGCCTCCGGCATGGATGTGTGTGATGTCTTTAGGTTAGTTAGGTTTAAGTAGTTCTGAGTTCTAGGGGACTGATGACCTCAGATATCAAGTCCCATAGCGCACCGAGCCATTTGAACCACAAGCGGTTCAGAGAACAGAATGGAATTGTTTGAAATGTGGTGGGACAGAAGATCGCTGAAGGTGAACCGAGTAGGTTCCATAACTTATTAGGTGTGTATAGAACTGGTCATAAAATAGATTTTGGCACAGTTTGAACAAAAGAAGGGATCGGTTGATAGCACACGATCTGAATCACCAAGATATCTCCGATTTGCAAATGGAGGGAAGTGTGAGAGGTAAAAATCGTAGAGGGAGACCAAGAGATGAGTACACTAAGCAGGCTGAGGTGGGTGTAGGCTGAAGTGATTATGCAGAGGTGGAGAGGGTTCGCACGAATTTGTCCGGCGTTGGTAGCTGCGTCACACCAGTCTCTGAAGACCAGAGGAGCGGTAACAACAGCAACAAAACAGTTTGGGGAGGACTAGGTGAGATAAAGGTGTGCTAATTTTACTGAGGACTACATTCGTTGCAGATAAGAAAAGCGAGATGTTTATCGGAGAAAGGAGAATAAAGGCGACGAGGGAGCCTTACCAGTGTGTTGCTGTCTTGGAAGCAGTACTCTGTTTGAACTTCTGTTTATTTATTCTGCTGTTTGTAGCAAAAAAAAAAGTTGCGTTCCGTACTGCTCTGGATAGTTTTAGCTGACATTTGGCACCGGAAAGCCAATTAGCGTTAATTAAGCGTCACGTTTCAGTAACAAGACGGGTGGGCGGATATCGATGTCTCGTTTTAGGCTGGAGCAGCGATATTGTGCCAGACGATCTTCAGAGGCTAGGAGCGAATCCTATCATCTCGTGTAGCTGGAGAGTCACTGTATGGTGGAAAGACGTCGGAGGAATAACTGGTGTCCCACGCAATTTCTCCTTTTTTTTCACACTGCTCGAAAGCTCTTGGTGCAACTGCTGAGGCTTTTCTTCAGAACTCGAATGTCAATTCTTCTGAAATTGATGTCCCCTATAAATGCGACCGTGGCTTGAGATTATCCTGTAGATCGTTTACATGTGTACACAACGGGGAAAAATTAGTACGCCCTTTTAGAGGTTTCTGAGTCTACTGAACTAAAATTATGTGTAACTAAAATTAGTTACGATAAGGTACAAGAAAAGTACACAACATTTTAACTGCGCAATTGTATTTCCGAAAGCAGTGGCTGAAATGCAATTATTGTATTTCAGTAGACTCAGACCATACAGTTTGATGTCCTGTAAAAGTTCCATGTCAATGGCTACAGTGTTGCCTGAAATACGTGGAAGCCAAGGCACTAAATTTAACATTTGGATAGGTCGTTCCAACTCCCCTGAAAGAGCATATATAGAAAAATCTGCTACGGTTCAGTGCAGAAGGCCGGCCGGAGTGGCCGAGCGGTTAAAGGCGCTACAGTCTGGAACCGCACGACCGCTACGGTCGCAGGTTCGAATCCTGCCTCTGGCATGGATGTGTGTGATGTCCTTAGGTTAGTTAGGTTTAAGTAGTTCTAAGTTCTAGGGGACTTATGACCACAGCAGTTGAGTCCCATAGTGCTCAGAGCCATTTGAACCATTTTTTTCAGTGCAGAACAGAAGGTAGCTGGATGAAGTAGGAATGAGACGAACAGAGATGTCACTTTTGTTGAGAGACGGAAATTACGACGATCACCGTGGTTTCTGATGGTCCCCTGGACTTTATAAAACGCTGGACATGGTTTTTAATGTGTGATCACCACAGACGGCAGTGCATGCCCTCGTGCTGTTCACAAGGTTTGGTAAGGAGTTCTTGTGGAAGGACATTCCACTCCTCACCTTGCCACACTTCCCGCTGCCTCACCCCTCGGAGGTTCGAGTCCTCCCTCAGGCGTGTGTGTGTGTGTGGGTGTGTGTGTGTGTGATCGTGGTATTGCATTGTATGTTAATTGGGGGCCTAGAAACGACTGATAGGCTCCATCACCCACCACTGCCGCAGTGGCCCACAACCCCATCACGACTACTGCAGACCACTTCACCCCTCTGCCACCCCACACCGAATCACTCTTTCAAGGTTATTGTGCGGTTCGCCCCCCCCCTCCCCCACCACGTGGACCCCCCCACCCCCACAGGGAACATCTCACACCAGGCAGGTGTAAGCCCTATGTTTGCGTGGTAGAGTAATGGTGGTGTATGCGTACGTGAGGAACTTGTTTGTGCAGCAATCGCCGACATAGTGAAGCTGAGGCGGATTAGGAGAACCAGCCGGCATTCGCCGAGGCAGATGGAAAACCGCCTAAAAACCATCAACCGACTGGCCGGCTCACTGGACCTCGACACAAGTCCGCTTGGTAGATTCGTGCTGGGGACCAGGCGCTCCTTCCCAATCCGGAAATCCATGCTGTAGACCACACGGCTAACCGTTTCTAGGCTCCGTCACCCACCGCTGCCGCAGTGGCCCACAATCCCATCACGACTACTGCAGACTAGAGTCCTGCATGACCGAGTAAGCGAGCACAAAATACGAGATGGGGCGAGCACACCCTAACTGGATAGGGTGCCCACACTAGTTCTAGTGACCGAGCATAGAAGCCGGGACCGAATACGTAGCGCACAACTTCAAACGCATTACACGTGTCATTATCCATGTGAGACTGCAGCCAGTATGGGCTTCTCATTTGTGGTCTCTCTCTCTCTCTCTCTCTCTCTCTCTCTCTCTCTCTCTCTCTATCTATCTCTCTGCAATCGTGCAGTGCGAGGAAACCAGTGCAGTAAGACGTAAGATTGAAATCAATGTTAACACATTGAGGAGAGGGGAAGGTGTAAAAAGCCAAGTACGGAGCATGTTTTTGGTGGTTGCAGACGAAAACAGTGCGTCTACTGGATACGTATCGTGCATAAACTGCTCAACATTATTGTGTTTCCAATCGGGAACCACTCTTTTAAAGAAACACAGTTGCAAGAAACCTCACAAAGATACAGCTCCTTCAGGAATACCGGCAGTAATAAAAAATAGTATTACAGCAAAGTGTGTTGCAATGTGTGCTAAACATATGAGACCTTTTAATGCTGTTTGCGGTGAAGGTTTCAGAGAACTGGGCCAAGAATGAATACATCTAGGTGCGCATTATGGAAAAGTTAACGTGGCAGATGTCATGCCACATCCCTCTACTATAAGCAGACATGTCAGAGAACAAGCTGATGCAATACGAAACAGTATAATGCCTTCTGTTAGTGCGGAAGTTACTAATAAAACATGTGCTGCGACAGTTGATATGTGGACTGATTCGCATAATCAGGTGCACTATTTGACGATTACGTCTCATTACATTAACACAGATTGGTCTCTTCTGATCAATGTTTTATTTACAACAAAATTCCCGGACATTAAGAAGATGGGAGTAAATATTATAAAAGAAAGTGCTCTATGAATTTAGCTGTGTAACGTACCCATTCCTGGAAACGTTACTTTTGTATTAAAAGAAAGAGACAGAGAGAGAGAGAGAGAGAGAGAGACAGAAATAGAGAGAGAGAGAGAGAGAGAGAGAGAGAGAGAGAGAGAGAGGGGCGATGGATTTGTACAGTGCAGCGCAGCGAGCCGGGGCGAGGCGAGGTGAGACGTCAGCGGTGACCGGTCATGCTCGGTTATCCGCGTGTCCGGAATCCGGACAACAGACACGGGGCGAGTACGTGGCCGAGCCGAGGGGTGTGGGGCCGGAAACGAGCGGTTCGGTCCCCCCGTCAACAGGCGAGCCCGTGACCGGTCAAACATGGAGCGTTGCAGCACTCTACTGCAGACCACTTCACCCCTCTGTGCCACCCCACCCCACACCGAATCACTCTTTCAAGGTTATTGTGCGGTTCGCCCCCCCCCCCTCCCCGATGGAGCCCCTACCCCCACAGGGAACGTCTCACACCAGACAGGTGTAAGCCCTATGTTTGCGTGGTAGAGTAATGGTGGTTTACACGTACGTGGAGAACTTGTTTGCGCAGCAATCGCCGACATAGTGTAGCTGAGGCGGATTTGGAGAACCAGCCGGCATTCGCCGAGGCAGATGGAAAACCGCCTAAAAACCATCAACCGACTGGCCGGCTCACTGGACCTCGACACAAGTCCGCTTGGTAGATTCGTGCTGGGGACCAGGCGCTCCTTCCCAATCCAGAAATCCATGCTGTAGAGCACACAGCTAACCGGGTGGGCCCGTGTGATCCTTACTGTAAGTTAGTTACGCTAAGTAGTGTGTAAGCCTAGTGACAGATGACCTCAGCAGTTTGGTTCCATTGGAACTACCAAAAAATTTCCAAAAATTCCATTCCATCAGCGGCGCGGCTGACAACTGGTGGAAGGTTGTTGGTGCATGTGGACTTGCTGGAATATGTCTCCCCAATGCATCTCACACGTGCCCGATCAGATTTAGTTCAGGGGAACGGGCAGGGTAGTCCATTTGCCGAATATGCTCCCGCTGCAAGAGCCCCTCAACCAGCGCAGACAGATGCGATCACACGTTGTTATCGATACAAATGAATAAAAGGGCTGAATGCACTCCTGAAGCGACGCACATGGGAAAGGAATACAGTGTCACAGTACTGGTTACATGTGAGTGTGCTGTGTTCAAAGACCAGGTGGTCAGCACACTCACGCACCAATCTGCCTTCCCACACCGCAAGACCTGCACCACGAAAACGATAATTTTCGACAATGTTGAGGATGCTTAAGCGTTCCTGTATGGGGCATGGTAAGAACGGCTGCACCCTTTAGTGACCAAACTATTTCCGGAAGTTGTAGACTTTTTATGAACACTTCATTGGGCTAAGAAACCGTTCATAAAATCATAGTTTAAATCTTGAAAGTGAGAGTTTAACCTACGAGTATAAAAAAATTAGTGGGAACTATTGTTCCCACCGAAATCAGGAGTAACTTCATTTGCTAATTTAAAAAAAAATGTATTTCCTTTATTTTTTAGTACAAAAACATATTAAACATTACATTTGTATTTGTATTAGTTCATACTGTCCTTTGAGTTCACTAAAGTGATGTACTACGGAACTTACAGAAGCACGGTGCTGCACACAAAGGTACACGGCAGTTGCTACTCATTATTTTTGTTCTCTTTTCTTTCTTCTTGGTGCTACATTAGCGGCATCTTCTGTTTTTTGTCCCTTTTGTAGGGAAATGAGTTCCAACTTTCTCAAGAGAAACTTCATCTGGTACTCCAGACACACCTCTTTTTGGTGTTTGAAAATGAACAGGCCTTCCTCTTCTCTTACGACTTGAGAAGCCAGAGATAAGCTGCCTTACCAAGTGCAATCTAAATTTAGCTGGTCTGCTTCTGTCTTCTGTAGCTTCTACATAACGCAGGAATTGACAACTGCCAAATCCACAAGAAAGAAAAACACTCTGTGCCACCACTTCTATGAACGACGGCCTACAGCATACCGTTCACGCAGCTGATCATATCTATCCACTCCTTCCATTGTTTTATTATACTCTGCCACAGCCAATGGGCAGAATACTTCACTTCTGCTTCCACTAACTTACCTTGTAATATTTATATAATTTTCAGTCAAATCCAGCAAATATACATGAATACTATCTCCCTCATAAATATAAAAGACGATAAATTTAAGTCACTTCACACGCAAAAGGAAAGCACACTATCCAAAAAACGCTGTAGCGGTCGAAACAGTGGCTCGTTTTCACGCGGGAACTGCGCTTCTGCATTGATTGACTCACAAGGTAGAAATACGACAGCTTTCGCCTAACCGTTGACAATCTACATATAATTAGTACACTCTAACAGAGATGGTAGCACAAGTTAGAAGTGGGAACACGGATTACCACTGAACTTACAGACTATAGTTCCCACTGGTCACTAAAGGGTTTACTTATCTATGAGCTCGCTTCCGCGGTCCATATGGGAGCGACATGTAGGGGGTTTTAATACACCCATCAAAAAAAGTTAACTGGCTCTCATAACTTGTATTGAGATAAATGTCTTCTACGGTATTTTTGGATCATACAGAAGCCTGCCAGAGTGGCCGAGCGGTTCTAGGCGCTTCAGTCCGGAACTGCGCGACGGCTACGGTCGCAGGTTCGAATCCTGCCTCGGGCATGGATGTATATGATGCCCTTAGGTTAGTTAAGTTTAAGAAGTTCTAAGTCTAGGGGACTAATGACAAGATGTTAAGTCCCATAGTGCTCAGAGCCATTTGAACTATTTGATCATACAGAATGTTACGCAAAGGAAGACTACTGTGTATGTTCTATTTGAACCAATTATGAAACAAAAGAGCTACATTATTTGAAAAAAAAAGGTTGAATTCTGCCTCAACATCAAAACAGCCATTCAAAAGGTCATAGACAGCACCGATGGTCCGACACTACAGCGGGTCATGCAGAATTTCGCTAGTCGTCTAAACCACATCGTTACTAATGATGACAGGCATATCGAACATGTCATAACCTAAATCCGAATATCTATAGTCACGTTTACATGTTGAATAAAGTGTGTGCACGCCGTGGTTCGTAACTAACAAGGGGAGGCCGCCAGTTGTGAAATTCAGATTCGATTCATACTGCGCGTAATAAAAGCTCATGGCCAGAGGTGTAATGTGGCAAAGCACCCAGATGCACTTCTCAGCCGTTGTCGAGAAAATCGACAGTTAAAAGAAACCGTTGCGGTGAAATACTCTCTACGATCAATAATTTTCTACAGCGTCGTGGCGCAGCGGTAAGCGCTCGGGTTCGTAATCCGAAGGTCGCCGGATCGAATCTCGCGCCATGCAACCTTTTTTTTTTTTTTAGTATTTGTTTTTTGTAATTCATATAAAAATATATATATATATATATATATATATATATATATATATATATATATATATATATATATATATATGAATTACAAAAACAAATACTAAAAAAAGCAACCTTTTTTTTAGTATTTGTTTTTTGTAATTCACCATTATGTTTTCCGCAAACAAAGTTGTATTTCACAAATGTTATTAATTATCTTCATAATATTATCCACGTATAGTTAACGGAAGACGAAGAAAAGATATTCGGAAACGAATACGTATAGCGTAAGTCAAACGTTCGAATTGGAATATTGACACCACGAACACAAATTTGCTGTGGCAGGTATGAAATATAAACTCCGTTACTCGCTCGTTACACTTGAAGGACAGATGTTGAATGGGCCGAAACGAGCCGCCGCATAACAGCGTTGTTGCGTGCTAACTTCGAAAGAAGGTAGATGCGGTCCCTTGCGCAACTTATAACATCGTCGAAAATCAGTGCGGACGGGAGAGCTTTGGTACACCCTGTTAAAAAAAAGGGAAAAATGGAGGCGGTACAATTGGAGAGCGATCCGCCTTCACCAACATGCATAAGCAATTCATTAATAGTATATATATATATATATATATATATATATATATATATATATATATATGAATTACAAAAAACTAATAATAAAAAAAAAGTTGCATGGCGCGAGATTAGATGCGGCGACCTTCGGATTACGAACCCGAGCGCTTTCCGCTGCGCCACGACGCTGTAGAAAATTGTTAATCGTAGAGAGCATTTCACCGCAACGGTTTCTTTTAACTGTCGATTTTCTCGACAACGGCTGAGAAGTGCATTTTGGTGCTTTGCCACATTACACCTCTGGCCATGAGCTTTTATTATGCGCAGTATGAATCGAATCTGAATTTCACAATTGGCGGCCTCCCCGTGTAAGTTACGTTTTTTCCATGTAGTTCAGTAATTGTCATCCTGTATACAGACTGAAGCGACAAACGAAAAGGCTAGGATCTGAACGTGGGTCCCATTCTCATTAGACAGGTCTCTTACCACTACACGAACCTGGCACAGATCCAATTCCAACCGTGGTACAAATTTTTGTCACTTCAGCCTGCGTATATACATCATAAACATACTTTTTTATGTTCTGTAACTCCTCTATTAATTGGAATGAATCGTTTCTGAACACCCTGTAGAAAAGTCCTGCAGCTGACTTCAGGCATGGTGTTGACAACTTCGAAGTTCAAAATGGTTCATATGGCTCTGAGCACTATGGGACTTAACATCTGTGGTCATCAGTCCCCTAGAACTTAGAACTACTTAAACCTAACTAACCTAAGGACATCACACACATCCATGCCCGAGGCAGGATTCGAACCTGCGACCGTAGCGGTCTCGCGGTTCCAGACTGCAGCGCTTAGAACCGCACGGCCACTTCGGCCAGCCAACTTCGAAGTCCACATCTACATGGTTACTCTGCAATTCACACTTAAGTGCATGGCAGAGGGTGTAAGTAGGCTGTTTAGGTTTTCATATTGGTAACGCCACGTAGCGCTCTGTACGAAAATCACTGGCTGTGCTGTGTGCAGCCTGTGGCTGGTTTGCATTTTTGGAATATTCGCTATTGTAGTGTTGGGCAGTTGGATGTGAACAGCGCGTAGCGTTGCGCAGTTGGAGGTGAGCCGCCAGCAGTGGTGGATGTGGGGAGATAGATGGCGGAGTTTTGAGAGCGGATGATCTGAACGTGTGTCCATCAGAGAGAGTAAATTTGTGTGAGACTGGATTTCATGAACTGACATATATATATTATAACTTTTGAACATTATTAAGGTAAATACATTGTTTGTTCTTTATCAAAATCTTTCATTTGCTAACTGTGCCTATCAGTAGTTAGTGACTTGACTAGTTAGAATCTTTTATTTAGCTGGCAGTATTGGCGCTCGTTGTATTGCAGTAATTCGAGTAACGAAAATTTTGTGAGGTAAGTCATTCATGAAATGTACAGGTTATTGCTAGTCAGGGTCATTCATTTGTAGGGATTATTGAAAGTCAGATTGCGGTGCGCTAAAAATATTGTGTGTCAGTTTAGTGTTGATCAGAATAGGTAATGAGCGAAATGTCTGAGTACGTTCAGTTCTGCTCAGCTGTTTGAAAATCAAATAACGTAAGAGGTTTATCAGCACAGTAATTCATAAATTTTTCTAAGGGGACGTTTCAAGGGTTCATCGAACCTTTTTCATACTACATCTCTACCATTCCACTCTCAAATGGCGCGTGGAAAAAAGGAACACCCAAATCTTTCCGTTCGAGTTCTGATTTCTCTTATTTTATTATGATGATCATTTCTCCCGACTTAGGAAGGTGTCAACAAAATATTTCCGCATTCGGATGAAAAAGTTGGTGACTGAAATTTCATAAATAAAGAAAACCGCCTTTGTTTCAGTGACTGCCACCCCAACTCGCGTATCTTATCAGTGACACTCTCACCCCTATTGTGCGATAACACGAAACGAGCTGCCCTTCTTTGCAATTTTTGGATGTCCTCCATCAATCCTACCTGGTAAGGATCCAATACCGTGCAGCAATATTCCAGCAGAGGATGGACAAGTGAAATGTAGGCACTCCGTCTTCAGGCCACAAGTGGCCCATCGGGACCATCCGACCGCCGTGTCATCCTCAAGATGAGGATGTGGATAGGAGGGGCGTGGGGTCAGCACACCGCTCTCCCGGTCGTTATGATGGTTTTCTTTGACCGGAGCCGCTACATTCGGTCGAGTAGCTCCTCAATTGGCATCACGAGGCTGAGTGCACCCCGAAAAATGGCAACAGCGCATAGCAGCTGGATGGT
Source organism: Schistocerca serialis cubense (assembly GCF_023864345.2). Classification (NCBI taxonomy): domain Eukaryota; kingdom Metazoa; phylum Arthropoda; class Insecta; order Orthoptera; family Acrididae; genus Schistocerca; species Schistocerca serialis. The sequence continues at coordinate 146,310,804 of NC_064648.1, forward strand.
CACCCATCCAAGTGCCGGCCACGCCCGACAGCGCTTAACTTCGGTGATCTCACGGGAACCGGTGTATCCACTGTGGCAAGGCCGTTGCCAAGTGTAATGTAGGCTTTCTCTTTAGTGGGCTAGTCGCATCTTCTAAGTGTTCTGCCAACAAAGCGCAGTTTTGTTTCGCCTTCCCCACAATATTATCTATGTCGTCTTTCCAGTTGACGTTGTAATTCCTAGGTATTTAGTCGAATTGACAGCCCTTAGATTTGTGCGATTTAGCAAATACCCAAAATTTATCAGATTTATTTTAGTACCCATGTGGATGACCTCGCACTTTTCTTTGCTTAGTGCCAATTTCCACTTTTCGCGCCATACAGAAATGCTCTCTAGATGATTTTGTAATTGGAATTGATCTTCAGATCATTTTATTACTCGGCAAATTACAACATCTGCAAACAATCTAAGGGGGCTGCTCAGATTATCACCTAGATGATTTATGTAAATCAGGGACAGCAGAGGGCGTATGACACTACCTTGCGGAGCGCCAGATATCACTTCTATTATACTCGATGATTTACCGTCTATCACTACGAACTGTGACTCTCTGAGAGGAAATCACGAATCCAGTCATACAACTGAGACGATACTCTACATGCACGCAATTTGATTAACGGTCGCTTGTGAGCAACCGTATCAAAAGCCTTCTGGAAATCTAGGAATATGGAATCGATCTGAGATCCCTTGTCGACAGCACTCATTACTTCATGGGAATAAAAAGTAAATCATTTTCTTCAAGGTGATTCATAATGTTAGAGTGCAATATATGCTCCAAAATCCTACTGCAAATTGAGGTGAGTGATATGGATCTGTAGTTCAATGGGGTACTCCTATTTCCCTTCTTGACCTGTTCTACTTTCCAGTCTGTAGGAACAGACCTTTCCTCAAGTGACTAATTGTATATAATTGCTAAGAAAGACGCTATTGTGTCTGCATAATCTGAAAGGAACCTGATTGGTGTACGAGGTGCATTCAAGTTCTAAGGCCTCCGATATTTTTTTCTAATTAACTACTTACCCGAAATCGATGAAACTGGCGTTACTTCTCGACGTAATCGCCCTGCAGACGTACACATTTTTCATAACACTGACGCCATGATTCCATGGCAGCGGCGAATGCTTCCTTAGGAGTCTGCTTTGACGACTGGAAAATCGCTGAGGCAATAGCAGCACAGCTGGTGAATGTGCGGCCACGGAGAGTGTCTTTCATTGTTGGGAAAAAGCCAAAAGTCACTAGGAGCGAGGTCAGGTGAGTAGGGAGCATGAGGAATCACTTCAAAGTCGTTATCACGAAGAAACTGTTGCGTAACGTTAGCTCGATGTGCGGGTGCGTTGTCTTGGTGAAACAGCACACGCGCAGCCCTTCCCGGACGTTTTTGTTGCAGTGCAGGAAGGAATTTGTTCTTCAAAACATTTTCGTAGGGTGCACCTGTTACCGTAGTGCCCTTTGGAACGCAATGGGTAAGGATTACGCCCTCGCTGTCCCAGAACATGGACACCATCATTTTTTCAGCACTGGCGGTTACTCCAAATATTTTTGGTTGCGGTGAATCTGTGTGCTTCCATTGAGCTGACTGGCGCTTTGTTTCTGGATTGAAAAATGGCATCCACATCTCATCCATTCTCACAACCGACGAAAAGAAAGTCCCATTCATGCTGTCGTTGCGCGTCAACATTGCTCGGCAACATGCCACACGGGCAGCCATGTGGTCGTCCGTCAGCATTCGTGGCACCCACCTGGATGACACTTTTCGCATTTTCAGGTCGTCATGCAGGATTGTGGGCACAGAACCCACAGAAATGCCAACTCTGGAGGCGATCTGTTCAACAGTCATTCGGCGATCCCCCAAAACAATTCTCTCCACTTTCTCGATCGTGTCGTCAGACCGGCTTGTGCGAGCCCGAGGTTGTTTCGGTTTGTTGTCACATGATGTTCTGCCTTCATTAAACTGTTGCACCCACGAACGCACTTTCGACACATCCATAACTCTATCACCACATGTCTCCTTCAACTGCTGATGAATTTCAATTGGTTTCACACCACGCAAAGTCAGAAACCGAATGATTGCACGCTGTTCAAGTAAGGAAAACGTCGCCATTTTAAGTATTTAAAACAGTTCTCATTCTCGCCGCTGGCGGTAAAATTCCATCTGCTGTACGGTGTTGCCATCTCTGGGATGTATTGACAATGAACACGGCCTCATTTTAAAACAATGTGCATGTTTCTATCTCTTTCCAGTCCGGAGAAAAAGAATCGGAGGCCTTAGAACTTGAATGTACCTCGTACCATCTGTACCGGAAGACTTGCCATTCTTAAGCGATTTGAGTTGTTTCGGAACTGGTGATATTCTGCTAGTGACTAAGAGGAGCTGTGTGTTTGTATACGCATTTGGCGGAGGGTTGCAGAGTTTGAAACTGTTTGAGCGACGTCTGACGGCAGCATAAATCAATCCGTGTTGTGTGCGCCCACTATGGCGTTTGACCATAGCTACGTTGCGCCTTGCTATGTGATGCCCTCTCTGTGTGTGATAGCATTCCTTCTACTCGGTCGATATACAGTTTGCCGCGCGGGATTAGCCGAGCGTTGTAGGGTGCTGCAGCCATGGACTGTGCGGCTGGTCCCGGCGGAGGTCCGAGTCCTCCCTCGTGTGTGTGTGTGTGTGTGTGTGTGTGTGTTTGTCCTTAGGATAATTTAGGTTAAGTAGTGTGTAAGCTTAGGGACTGGTGACGTTAGCAGTCAAGCCCCATAAGATTTCACACACATTTGAACATTTATAGTTTTCAGTGGACATAGTTGGCAGAACCATCTGATTGTCAGTAGTGCCATAGCCTAACACATTCAAAAAAGGGGGACGCTTTGTACGGATGCACTTGGCTCAATGCATTTATATGTTTCAAAAATATGATGGCGAGTCGAAATTAACACTTACATGGAATGGGGTCACTGACTACCCATTTCGTATGCAGCATCAGTAAACACTCCACGAGAGTACTGTATAGGACTCAAATGAGTGGTCACCCTTTTGCATACACTTGTTAGGAATCTTTTGTGTGTTTATAAATGTGAGGGAGCTGGAACTTGCAACATACACTGTACATTGTTCTCTATGGATTTGCGGGTGACTGACTGCTCACTTTGTATTCAGTATACAAAAGAGCTACACGAAAAGGCGAGGGATATTCTGGAAGTAGTCCGCAGTTCGTGGTCAAGTGGCTAGCGTTGCTGCCTCTGGATCACAGGGTCCCGGGTTCGATTCCCGGCCGGATTGGACATTTTCTCTGCCTAGGGACTAGGTGTTTATGCTGTCCTCATTATTTCATCATCATCATCATTCGTGACAGTGGCTTGACTGGACTGACTAAAAATTGTATTGTGTAAAAATTGGAACTTTGTACAGGCGCTGATGACCGCGCAGTTGAGCGCCCCTCAAACCAAACATCATCATCATCATCATAATACGCGGAAAGTAAGTTTCGATCGATCGCGAAACGGGCACCACTGTGACACCTCCAATGAAGCTTTGCATGGAGTGTTTGGCCGTGCTCCAGTACGCCCGCCGATCGCGTCACGTCTCTCTTTTTACGGCTGAGTGCTCAGTGAGCACGTAAAGATACCTAAAACATGGTATCTGCCGCCGAGCGCGAGGGTCTAGTGCGAAATTTCGCCTGATACTATGCAGCCCACACAACATAACTGTCGTGCATTTCCTTCTCCAAGACCGTTTTCAGCCACATTCTGCAGGTGCAATGAAGATGCTCCTGCAGCGTTTTCGGTGGAAAGCATTTGATTACCCGTAATACCGCCCGTCATTGGCTCCCTCTGAGTCTCACATGAACCGCTCGCTATGAAGGCAACATTTTGACACAGGCAACGAGGTGTACACCAGCGTAGAGAATTGGCGGAAAGCACTGGCGGCTGCCTTCAATGACGAAAGTATTGGAAAGCTGGTACAATGCTGTGCCAAATGTTGAAGTCAGACCGGCGTCAATGTAGAGAAGTAACAGGAAGTTGTAGCTAACTGTTAGAAATGAAACATTTTTGATTTTCACAGTGGTTTGCATTTCGTGGTCCATTCGAACTTACTTCACGAATACCCCTTGTACTATTTCAGTTGCGTGTCACTAAACTTCATTTCATGTGGATGCACTTCGTTGAAGGCAGTAACGTATTTCGAAATGTGAGAGGTGGATGTCAGAATTTGCGGGACAGGCTGTAGTAGGTACGTACACGTTTAGGCAATCAAAGTTGCTAGAACTGCCTGACGGTCAGGGATACTAGTGTCACATATCACATCCTCAAATGGGAGAGTCAGTGTGCTTGCATTTGGCTCAATGCATTTAAGTATTTCACAAATGCTACTGTGTCTCGAACTTGCAACACACACTGTACTCTGTACTTGACTGGAACTGGATTCAGTGATTTCCCATTTCGTATACAATACACATAGTATACAAATACTCCACTAAAGTAGTATATGCGTAACGAGGGACTCGGATGAGTGATCAACTCGTTTGCATATACTTGTTTCGTAGCATTTACCGAGCGAGGTGGCGCAGGGGTTAGCACACTGGAGCCGCATTCGGGAGGACGACGGTTCAAACCCGCGCCCGGCCATCCTGATTTACGTTTTCTCTGATTCCCTAAATCTCTCCAGGCAAATGCCGGGATGGTTCCTTGGAAAGTACCACGGCTGACTTCCTTTCCTGTCCTTCCCTAATCTGATGAGACCGATGACCTCTCTGTCTGGTCTCCTCTGCCACAACAACCCCAACCCGTAACATTCATGTGTATCAAAATGTGAGGGATGTCGAACTTGTGGGAAACAGCCTGCTTCATATTTGAATGCAGTTGGTTCACGTATGACTTGTCGATCTGGGGAAACGGGGGGAAGGAGATTCACAAACAACCGTGTAAAATGGTTCAAATGGCTCTGAGCACTATGGGACTTAACTTCTGAGGTCATCAGTCCCCTAGAACGTAGAACTACTTAAACCTAACTAACCTAAGGACATCACACACACCCATGCCCGAGGTAGGATTCGAACCTGCGACCGTAGCGGTCGCGCGGTTCCAGACTGAAGCGACTAGAACCGCTCGGCCACTTCGGCCGGCAAACAACCGTGTAGTTGGGAAGAAACTGTGAGGCAGTATGAAATGAAATTTAATGTAAACAAGTGTAAGTTTCTGTTTACAGCTAGAAAGAAAGATAGACCAACTAGCAGAATAAGGATTGGAAGTGAATATCCGCAAAAGTTGGAAAGTGCGAAGTGCTTGGGAAGTGTGGTATAGGAAAGTGGAAGAAATGAGAAAGAGATCGACGAACATAGCAAACAGGCGGAAGCGTTCTTGCGAAGTGTTAGGAGCCTGGTTTGGAACAAAGACGTCCCACAAAAAAGCAAATATGCACGAGGGCGCTTCAGAAAGTAATGTCCAATAGGTCGCAAAATGAAGAACACAGTGAAAGTCAAAAAAAATTTTTTTTTCACAACAGTTAACCACACCTTCCAGCTACCTCTCTAAATCGATGAAACTCCAACTTACACATTTATCGCAGCGTTGTACAAACTTTCCAGTGCCCCTGTCACAGAAAGCAGCTGCCTGTGTTTTTCAGTAATTCTTTGCGATGGTCTGCCTTTCGTTGTTTGAGCCAAAATGTTGTCTTCGTAGCCAGCGGTTCATGTGAGCAGAGATGAACAATGGAGTGAGGCAGTTAAGGGATGTACTGTGAGTGATCAAACATTGCAGGAGCGTCTTCATTGCCCCTACAGAATGCGGCTGAGAATTACCTTGAAGAAAGAAATGCATAGCATATATGTTATGTGGGCTGCATAGCTTTAGGCGAAACCTCTCATTAGATCCCCATACTTGGCGGGAGACACTGTTGTTTTTGGCATTTCTAAGTGATCAATTCGCGCTCTGAACTGAAAAGAGTGCCGTGAAGCTATCAACAGGCACACTAGACACTGCCCAACACATCTGTGCAAAGAATGAGATTTCCACTCTGCAGCGGAGTGTGCAGTGATATGAAACTTCCTGGAAGATTATAACTGTAAAGTTTGGAACGTAGGAGACGAGGTACTGGCAGGAGTAAAGCTATGAGGACGGGACGTGAGTCGTGCTTGGGTAGCTCAGATGGTAGAGCAGTTGCCCGCAAAAGGCAAAGGTCCCGAGTTCGAGTCTCGGTCCAGCACAGGAAGTTTCACATCTCTGCAATGTTCCATCGGATTATCACAGTGGTTTCCATTTCGCACCTAATAGAGCCTTACTTTGTGAACGCGCCTCGTAATATATGAAGTTGCTTGAGTCCAATACTGATCTATGCATCTAAAACGTGGGTAATGAAGAAAAGATCTGTCCGCATATTACAGGTGTGTCAAATTCCTCAGAAGTAGGAGTGAAAAGGAGAGATAGGATGAGGAATGATAGGATAGAAACATCAAAAAATGGTTCAAATGGCTCTGAGCACTATGGGACATAACGTCTGAGGTCATCAGTCCCCCAGAACTTAGAACTACTTACAACTAACTAAGCTAAGGACATCACACGCATCCATGCCCGAGGCAGGATTCGAACCTGGGACGGTAGCGATCGCGCGGTTCCAGACTGAAGCGCCTAGAACCGCTCGGCCACACTGGCCGGCAGAAGCATCAAGGCTTAAAGAGAATGGAAAGCAAGACTGTCAAGAAAATACATGAAATGGAGAAGCGAAGGAACGACCGAGAGGATATATATATATATATATATATATATATATATATATATATATATATATATATATATATATATATATAGTTAGTTGGATCGTGTGAAGTGGTGTGTTGAAAAAAGAGGCGACACGTGAGCCGGTGGGAAAACCGGACTTGATGGCGAGGCTTATTTTCCGAACAGACCCAGCCAGCGATTGAAAACTGTTCATGGATGATGATGATGTTGACGATGATGATGATTCACTGACTGCCCACTTTGCGTTGAACGTTCAAGACGGTACAGAAAAATTTTATTTTCAGACCGTGAAACTCAGCTTCACTTTCAACTTTTTTAGTCATCTCTTCCTCACAATAATCATCATCCAACAAACGTGGAACAAGAAATGAAAATAATGAGAATAAGCAACCATGACAAACATCGTATACAAACGCAAGAAAACTTCCACATCCAGAAAGCCATAGCAGAAAACAAACATGGATAAATGAACAAACACACATGAGCACAGGCTCCCTACTACACTTAATAAAGGAAATAATAACATAAAAAAAACTCTTCCCCACACCATCTGCACACACACACACACACACACACACACACACACACACACACACACACACACACACAAATGCATACACGAACAGATTACAGATACTTCAAAGATACTTCAATAATTACACCGAAAGTTTGGCAATTACATTCCATCTTTGGCAAAAACATTTGACAGTCGGCAACAAAAAAAAAAAAAAAAATGGTTCAAATGGCTCTGAGCACTATGGGACTTAACATCTTGGGTCATCAGTCCCCTAGAACTTAGAACTACTTAAACCTAACTAACCTAAGGACATCACACACATCCATGCGCCCGGCAGGATTCGAACCTGCGACCGTAGCAGTCGGCAACAGAAACCAAAACATTGCATTGAAACAAGCGTTCAGTTCATAGTGCTGTGGAATTTGGGAAAAAACCGCAAATTGGCATTCGTAAGAAGCAGAACACCAAAAATACAACAGAAGCGTAATATGTAAAAAATTGTCCACGCAACCTGTAAGTAGAATTCAAAACATTACTACTTAATAGGAAATACCAACCACCAGAACTGTTTATAACCTAAATGCACAGTGGCAAAAATGTAAATTAAATAGCTAACATATGTACATATTCCAGGCCACTGATGATGCCTTGCGGAAAATAAAGGCGAAATGCGTATGGCACTAAAATTTTGTTTTATTCAGTTGCTGTCAGACGGTTCATGAGTAAAAATTACCAATATACCGTGAGCTTCACTTTGTCTGGACGCATTTGGTTCAAGATGGATACGTTTTTAGGAAATGTCAGGGGGTACGTGTCGTAACTTGCGGGACACACTGTACTTCGTACTCGCATGGAGCTGGATCACTGACTGCCTGTTTAGTATTGAATATAGAGAATACTACACAAAAATTCTGTATCAGTATGGTGAGACTCCGTTTGGATGCGCTTGGCTGAGGGCAGTGACGTGTTCCGAAATGTGAGGGCGGCGTGTCGGAACTTGCGGTACACGGTGTGGTCGGCAGTGACACGGAACGTCGGCGCCGGCGGCGACTGCATTTGGCGGCTCGGCGCCCTGTGGTGGGACGGACTATAGCGGCGGCGGTCGATATATCGGGCCCTGGAGCGCGCTGGCCAGAACAATGGGCGGCGGGCACAGACACGCAGAGGAGACGCGAAACAACGGACCAGATTGCGTGGCGGCGGTGACTGACTGCCGCGCCGACACCTGCCGCCCGGAAACAGCCACCCCAGCCTCCACCCCCTACCACCCACGCCTGCCAGCGCACAGTCGCCTGGGAGGACGCGCAGGCGACGCGTGAAGTTGATACGATAGGCGGGCTGGCCCTCTGCACTAGGCCAATGCGTCATCGCGTAGCCCAGGCCCTCCGCTCGAACCACAGCCGCCATTAGACAGCCAGAGGTCTGGACCGCTCCCTCCAGCGATACACCAACGACTGCTATCAGGACGTTGTCAGCAGCTGCCACACCACTGTGTTGACGCTGCGTTGAATTCACCAAAGGACGTGGCGTCGAACATATGTATGTACAGCAGGGTGGCGCAGAGGTTATCACACTGGACTCTAATTCCAGAGGACGACGGTTCAAACCTGCGTCCGGCTATCCCGATTTATTTTCGTAATTTAGAGAAATCGCTCCAGGCAAATGCCGGAATGGTTCCTTTGAAAGAGCACGGCCGATTTCCTTCCGCATCCTTCACTAATCCAATGGGACCGATGACCTCGCTGTTTGGTCCCCTTCCCCCATTCAACCAACCAACCACTGTGTTAGGTTTTTACTACGCAGCTTTGCGCTGTTCTCCAGGCTGTCCAATACATACGTCGCATTCTGCGGATACAGTATATACACTACCGGCCGCCGGCCGAAGTGGCCGTGCGGTTCTAGGCGCTGCAGCCTGGAACCGCGAGACCGCTACGGTCGCAGGTTCGAATCCTGCCTCGGGCATGGATGTGTGTGATGTCCTTAGGTTAGTTAGGTTTAACTAGTTATAAGTTCTAGGGGACTAATGACCTCAGAAGTTGAGTCCCATAGTGCTCAGAGCCATTTGAACCACTACCGGCCATTAAAATTGGTACACCATGAAGATGACGTGCTGCAGACCCGACGCAGGTATACCAGTTTCTTTAGCTCTTCAGCGTATATTGCAGTCTAAGCAACGCATGTGAAAAGTTGAAACAGTTATGGCGTCAGACCTCAGTTGCACCTTCTAGAAGTCGCTAGTACAGTTTAAGAAGCAACCTTTGTACAGCCTTTTCCATCATTGGGAAGGTACTGCTTCTGATGACCAAGCACATAGGTTACTGAAACTAAGAAAGAACTAGTCATAACAGTAATCTGGGGACTTTTTTCTCGTATGGCTGTGAAATATGGGTCATAATGATACATTATATACAACGCCTGCAATCACTGGAAGGTTGTATATGGAGGAGGGCGCTGAAAATAAACTGCAGAGGTCAAAAAGTCGAACGGTAGCTCATCGAGAAAGTAGATGAAACAAGGGAAGTGGGCAGTGCCTTAGCATTCAGGGAAATGAAATTCACTGGCTAAGAGATATATGACAATTAGACTACTGGCCATTAAAATTGCTACACCACGAAGATGACGTGCTACAGACGCGAAATTTAACCGACACGAAGAAGATGCTGTGATATGCAAATGATTAGCTTTTCAGAGCATTCACACAAGGTTGGCGCCAGTGGCGACACGTACAACGTGCTGACATGAGGAAAGTTTCCAACCGATTTCTCATACACAAACAGCAGTTGACCGGCGTTGCCTGGTGAAACGTTGTTGTGATGCCTCGTGTAAGGAGGAGAAATGCGTACCGTCACGTTTCCGACTTTGATAAAGGTCGGATTGTAGCCTATCGCGATTTCGGTTTATAGTATCGCCACATTGCTGCTCGCGTTGGTCGAGATCCAATGACTGTTAGCAGAATATGGAATCGGTGGGTTCAGCAGGGTAATACGGAATACCGTGCTGGATCCCAACGACCTCGTATCTCTAGAAGTCGAGATGACAGGCATCTTATCCGCACGGCTGTAACGGACCGCGCAGCCACGTCTCGATCCCTGAGTCAACAGATGGGGACGTTTGCAAGACAACAACCATCTGCACGAACAGTTAAGACGACGTTTGCAGCAGCACGGACTATAAACTCGGAGACCGCGGCTGTGGTTACCCTTCACGCTGCGTCACAGACAGGAGCGCCTGCGATGGTGTACTCAACAACGAACATGGGTGCACGAATGGCAAAATGTCATTTTTCGGATGAATCCAGGTTGTGTTTAAAGCATCATGATGGTCGCGTCCGTGTTTGGCGACATCGCGGTTAACTCACATTGGAAGCGTGTATTCGTTATCGTATCACCCCGCGTGATGGTATGGGGTGCCACTGGTTACACGTCTCGGTCACCTCTTGTTGGCATTGACGGCACTTTGAACAGTGGACGTTACAATTCAGATGTGTTAGGACTCATGGCTCTACCCTTCATTCGATCCCTGTGAAACCCTACATTTCAGCAGGATAATGCACGACCGCATGTTGCTGGTCCTGTACGGGCCTTTTTGGATACAGAAAATGTTAGCCCTGGCCAGCTCATTCTCCAGATCTCTCTCCAATTGAAAACATCTGGTCAATGGTGGCTGAGCAGTTGGCTCGTCACAATACGCCAGTCACTACTTTTGATGCCCAGTGGTATCGTGTTGAAGCTGCATGGGCAGCTGTACCTGTACACGCCATCGAAGCTGTGTTTGGCTCAATGCCCAGGCGTATCAAGGCCGTTATTGCGGCCAGAGGTGGTTGCTCTGGGTACTGATTTCTCAAGATATGTGCACCCAAACTGCGTGAAAATGTCATCACATATTAAATCTAGTATAATATATTTGTCCAATGAATGCCCGTTTGTCATCTGCATTTCTTCTTGGTGTAGCAATGTTAATGGCCAGTGGTGTATATGCTCAGACTCTCAGCTCTCTCCTCAGTCTCCAAGCTCTCTGCCCTGTCCACCCTCTGGTCCACCGGATTCAGGACTGCCTCCACTTGCTCCACTTGGGGGGGCGCGTCTCTGTGGCGTTCCTCTGGATCCCAGGACACGTTGGTATCTGTGGAAACGAGGCGGCCGATGTAGCGGCCAAGGCTGCAGCCTCTCTTCTTTGGCCAGCTGTTCGCACGCTTCCCTTCGCTGATCTACGGAGTGTTTTATGTCGTCGTGTTGCTCTTTTATGGTACGCACGTTGGTCTACACTTCGCAATAATAAATTGCGGGACGTGAAAGCTCTTCCCTGTGCTTGGACCTCTTCCTCCCGAACGCGTCGTCGGGAGGAGGTAATTTTAACTAGACTCCGGATAGGAGCCATCGACATCTTTTATGTGGCGATCCTCCCCCGCTTTGTTCCCACTGCCCTCAACTATGACGGTGAGACACCTTTTACTCGAGTGCCCGTATTTTACTCCGTTACGCGCCCGTCTACAGCTGTCGCCTGATACATCTTCCATTTTAGCAGATGACACGCACTCAGCCGATCGCGTTCTCGAGTGTATTAGTGTCAGTGAGATGACGTCAGTCATTTGAAGCTCTTCTTGGGGACAAACTACTCCCTTCTATAGTGTTTTTTTAAGCTTTCCTTTTGTTTTTTAGTTTCCCCATCTTTTTTTAGTTTCGCTCCCATTGCTGCTGGTTTTTTTACCTTTTGCTAAGCCACAGACCGGGCGCTAATGACCGTAGCAGTTTTGCGCCCTAAAACCATAACAAGAAAACCAACCAACCATACGTATGTGACGGTAACAGAACCCCTAACCACAAAGTACTGCAGTTGTTGCTATGTGGTTGCTACGAGGTGCATTCAATTTCTAAGGCCACCGATTTTTTTTCTAATTAACTACTCACCCGAAATCGATGAAACTGGCGTTACTTCTAGATGTATTCGCCCTGCAGACGTACACATTTTTCACAACGCTGACGCCATTATTCCATGGCAGCGGCGAAGGCTTCTTTAGGAGTCTGTTTCGACCACTGGAAAATCGCTGAGGCAATAGCAGCACGGCCACGGAGAGTGTCTTTCATTGTTGGAAGAAGCCAAAAGTCACTAGGAGCCAGGTCAGGTGAGTAGGGAGCATGAGGAATCACTTCAAAGTGGTTATCACGAAGAAACTGTTGCGTAACGTTAGCTCGATGTGCGGGTGCGTTGTCTCGGTGAAGCAGCACACGCACAACCCTTCCCGGACGTTTTTGTTGCAGTGCAGGAAGGAATTTGTTCTTCAAAACATTTTTGTAGGATGCACCTGTTACCGTAGTGCCCTTTGGAACGCAGTGGGTAAGGATTACGCCCTCGCTGTCCCAGAACATGGACACCATCATTTTTTCAGCACTGGCGGTTACCAGAAATTTTTTTGTTGGCGGTGAATCTGTGTGCTTCCATTGAGCTGACTGGCGCTTTGTTTCTGGATTGAAAAATGTCATCCACATCTCATCCATTGTCACAACCGACGAAAAGAAAGTCCCATTCGTGCTGTCGTTGCACGTCAACATTGCTCGGCAACATGCCACACGGGCAGCCGTGTGGTCGTCCGTCAGCATTCGTGGCACCCACCTGGATGACACTTTTCACATTTTCAGGTCGTCATGCAGGATTGTGTGCACAGAACCCACAGAAATGCCAACTCTGGAGGCGATCTGTTCAACAGTCATTCGACGATCCCCCAAAACAATTCTCTCCACTTTCTCGATCGTGTCGTCAGACCGGCTTGCGCGAGCCCGAGGCTGTTTCGGTTTGTTGTCACACGATGTTCTGCCTTTATTAAACTGTCGCACCCACGAACGCACTTTCGACACATCCATAACTCCGTCACCACAGGTCTCCTTCAACTGTCGATGAATTTCAATTGGTTTCACACCACGCAAAGTCAGAAAACGAATGATTGCACGCTGTTCAAGTAAGGACAACGTCGCCATTTTAAGTATTTAAAACAGTTCTCATTCTCGCCGCTGGCGGTAAAATTCCATCTGCCGTACGGTGCTGCCATCTCTGGGACGTATTGACAATGAACGCGGCCTCATTTTAAAACAATGCGCATGTTTCTATCTCTTTCCAGTCTGGAGAAAAAAAATCGGAGGCCTTAGAACTTGAATGCACCTTGGAGCTTGGAAGCAGCAAGTATTCAGGGCACAAATACGTTAGACCACAGTCGTGGCAAAAATAGTTGCAGAGATAGATTAGTGGCAATCAGCAGTGACTAAGTTGGAATTCAGTGGATGCTTGTGTGTGTAGCGACCATCGAGTATTTAAATTTAAAGAAAGATAGCAGTCAGTCGCAAAAAACGCGTTTTGATTATTGCATCGTGTCTAGGTTTCGGCTATAACATGGTCATCGGTGCATTACCAAGGAGTGACACACGACCCAATGTGTGCGAGCATAAACAGATGACAAATGACACAGGCCTGTACGTGGCATGGTGCCTGCCGTGTAAAGGCCACTGTCATTTGTCATCTGTTTACGCTCTGACGCACTGGGACGTGTATCATCAAAAAAATGGTTCAAGTGGCTCTGTGCACAATGGGACTTAACATCTGAGGTCATCAGTCCCCTAGAACTTGGAACTACTTAAACCTAACTAACCTAAGGACATCACACACATCCATGCCCAAGGGAGGACTCGAACCTGCGACCGTAGCGGTCGCGCGGTTCCGGACTGTAGCGCCTAGAACCGCTCGGCCACACCGGCCGGCCGTGTATCATCACTCTGTGGTAATGGTTGCTTGGTTGAATTGGAGAAGGGGACCAAACAGCGAGGTTATCGGTCCCATCGGATTATGTGAAGGTTGGGAAAGGAAGTCGGCTGTGCCCTTTCAAAGGAACGATCCCGACAGTCGCCTGAAGCGACTCAGGGAAATAACGCACAAAACGTAAATCAGGATGGCCGGACGCGGATTTGAACCCCCCCCCCTCCCCCCCCCCCCCCCCCGCCCCTCGAATGTGAGTCCAGTGTGCTAACCACTGCGACACCTCGCTCGGTATCGATGGTGACTGTGTTATCTACATGGATACTCGGCAAATCGCTCTTCAGTGCCTGCCAGAGGATTCATCCGACCATTCACAAGAATTCTCTATTATTCCACTCTGGAATAGCGAGCTGAAAAAAAAGAGTACATGCATTTTTCGTGCGAACTCTGATTTCCCTTGATTATGAAGCTCGTGTCTCCCTATGTAGGCCGGCGCCAACAAAATATTTACACATTCCGAGGAGAAAGTTGGTGATTGAAATTTCATGAGAACATCCCGCCTCAGGGAGAAACGCCTTCGTTTTAATGATGTCCATCTCAGCCCTCTTATCATGTCAGTATCACTCTCTACCGTATTTCTCGATAATACGAAACGTGCTGCCCTTCTTTGAAGTTTCTCGATGTATTCTGTTAATCCTATCTGGTAAGGATCCCAGATCGCGCAGCAGAATACAAAAGAAGACGTAGAAGCGTAGTGTTGCCAGTCTGTTTAGTAGATCTGCTGCATCTACTAACGAGGGAATCTCCCCATCGCACCCCCCTCAGATTTAGTTATAAGTTGGCACAGTGGATAGGCCTTGAAAAACTGAATACAGATCAATCGAGAAAACAGGGAGAAGTTGTGTGGAACTATGAAAAAATAAGCAAAATATACAAACTGAATAGCCCATGCGCAAGATAGGCAACATCAAGGATAGTGTGGGCGCAGCAGCGCCGTGGTCCCGTGATTAGCGTGAGCTTCCCTAGAGTGAAAAGTTAATTTTTTGAAAGTTATGATCTGTCCGTTCGTTCATTGACGTCTCTGTTCACTGTAATAAGTTTAGTGTCTGTGTTTTGCGACCGCACCGCAAAACCGTGCGATTAGTAGACGAGAGGACGTGCCTCTCCAATGGGAACGAAAACATTTGATCGCAAGGTCATAGGTCAACCGATTCCTCCACAGGAAAACACGTCTGATATATTCTATACGACACTGGTGACGGCATGTGCGTCACATGACAGGAATATGTTGTCGACCCACCTAACTTATACACTTGGCGAATGGCTAAAAAGATTCTTCTACCTTGCCCGATTTAGGTTTTCTTGTGGACGTGATAATCACTCCCAAAAAAGTGATGAAAACATAAGAGTTTGTCGTGTAAACAGAAAATAAAAAATTAAAATTGTCACTCGAGGGAAGGCTTGAACCAAGAATCGCTCGTTCCGCAGCTGCTCACGCTAACCACGGGACCACTGCGCTCCTACCTAGATGTTGCCTATGTCGGCCATGGACTACTCAGTTTGTATATTTTGCTTATTTTTTTCATAGTTCCACACAACTTCTTCCTGTTTTCTCGATTGATCTGTGTTCAGTTTAACAAGGCCTATCCACTGTGCCAACTTATAACTAAACTGAGGGAGGTGCGATGGGGAGGTTCCCTTGTAAGTGTTCTTCCAATAAAACGCAGTCTTTGGTTAGCCTTCCCCGCAACATCTTCTATGTATTCTTTCCAATTTAAGTTGTTCGTTATTGTAATTCCTAGGTGTTTAGTCAAGTTTATGGCCTTTAACATTTGATTGATTTATCGTATAGTCAGTTTCCTTTTAGCACCCATGTGGATGACCTCACACTTTTCGTTAATTAGGATCAATTGTCAGTTTTCGCAGCATACAGATATCTTTACTAAATCTTTTTGCAATTGCTTTTGGTCTTCTGTCCGCAGCTTGCGGTAGCGTTCTCACATTCTCCGCACGGGGTCCCGGGTTCGATACCCGGCGGAGTCAGGGATTTCTCCCGCCTCGAGATGACTGGCTGTTGCTGTGTCGTCTTCATCACCACCATTCATCCTCATTACAGTCGGAGAAAGGCAATGGTAAACCACCTCCGCTAGGACCTTGCCTAGTACGTCGGTGCTGGTATCCCGCATCGTCCCCTGCGCTCCTCGGAGTATGGGACCTCATCATCATCATCATCATAATCATCATCATCATTATTTCGTCTTGCGACGATTTTACTGGACTATAAACGAGAGCATGATCTGCGTACAGCCTAAGACGGCCGCTGAGATTGTCTCCTAAATTGTTTATATAGATAAGGAACAGTAGAAGGCCCATAACACTACTATCGGGAACGCCAGAGATCACTTCTGTTTTGCTCGATGACTTTCCGTGAGTTACTACGAACTGTGACCCCTCTAACAGAAAATCACGAATGAAGTGGCATACCTGTGACGATATTCCATAAGCATACTATTTGGTTACAAGCCACTTGAGAGACACGGACGAAATTTAGATTTGTCCAATAAATTTGGAGTTTTTTTGCGAATGACTGCTGTCCTCCTTTAAATTTAAATCTGCGATGATTTATTGATAAAAGTTTACTAGTACCTAACTGGACAGTGCAGATTGTGTCTGGCAATATAGATCTGTCGTCGAGAACTGGTATGGTCCAAGACACAATCACTGTGTCTAATGTTCAGTTTAGTTCTTCCTGTTGGCGAACATGGACGAGTCTTGAGCTACTGCATTAAAATTATCTGAGGATTTCTTGAGGTACTGCCTGACGGGTTGAGTGGAGCAGTGTGTCTGTTTATGTCAGCTTTTTGCAGATGGATATGCATTTGGGAACGATTTGTGTGACAATGCGGATCTTCTGTAGGTGCGCGCCCTCTTTGCAGCTCAGCCTATTTTACGCCTAACTCACAGGCAACCTGCTGCTCTTTTGTAGTGGCTGTGTTCCGTACCTTCTGAGTTACACAGAACACTTAATCTTCCTCTTGTTCTCTCTCTCTCTCTCTCTCTCTCTCTCTCTCTCTCTCTCTCTCTCTCTCTCTTTTATTTTTATTATACAGGGTTATTACAAATGATTGAAGCGATTTCACACCTCTACAATAACTTTATTATTTGAGATATTTTCACAATGCTTTGCACACACATAAAAAAACTCAAATAGTTTTTTTAGGCATTCACAAATGTTCGATATATGCCCCTTTAGTGATTCGGCAGACATCAAGCCGATAATCGAGTTCCTCCCACACTTGGTGCAGCATGTCCCCATCAATGAGTTCGAAAGCATCGTTGATGCGAGCTCGCAGTTCTGGCCCGTTTCTTGGTAGAGGAGGTTTAAACACTGAATCTTTCACATAACCCCACAGAAAGAAATCGCATGGGGTTAAGTCGGGAGAGCGTGGAGGCCATGACACGAATTGCTGATCGTGATCTCCACCACGACCGATCCATCGGTTTTCCAATCTCCTGTTTAAGAATGCCGAACATCGTAATGGAAGTGCGGTGGAGCACCATCCTGTTGAAAGATGAAGTCGGCGCTGTCGGTCTCCAGTTGTGGCACGAGCCAATTTTCCAGCATGTCCAGATACGCGTGTCCTGTTACGTTTTTTTCACAGAAGAAAAAGGGGCCGTAAACTTTAAACCGTGAGATTGCACAAAACACGTTAACTTTTGGTGAATTGCGAATTTGTTGCACGAATGCGTGAGGATTCTCTACCGCCCAGATTCGCACATTGTGTCTGTTCACTTCACCATTAAGAAAAAATGTTGCTTCATCACTGAAAACAAGTTTCGCACTGAACGCATCCTCTTCCATGAGCTGTTGCAACCGCGCCGAAAATTCAAAGCGTTTGACTTTGTGATCGGGTGTCAGGGCTTGTAGCAATTGTAAACGGTAAGGCTTCTGCTTTAGCCTTTTCCGTAAGATTTTGCAAACCGTCAGCTGTGGTACGTTTAGCTCCCTGCTTGCTTTATTCGTCGGCTTCCGCGGGCTACGCGTGAAACTTGCCCGCACGCGTTCAACCGTTTCTTCGCTCACTGCAGGCCGACCCGTTGATTTCCCATTACAGAGGCATCCAGAAGCTTTAAACTGCGCATACCATCGCCGAATGGAGTTAGCAGTTGGTGGATCTTTGTCGAACTTCGTCCTGAAGTGTCGTTGCACTGTTATGACTGACTGATGTGAGTGCATTTCAAGCACGACATACGCTTTCTCGGCTCCTGTCGCCATTTTGTCTCACTGCGCTCTCGAGCGCTCTGGCGGCAGAAACCTGAAGTGCGGCTTCAGCCGAACAAAACTTTATGAGTTTTTCTACGTATCTGTAGTGTGTCGTGACCATATGTCAATGAATGGAGCTACAGTGAACTTAGGAAATCGCTTCAATCATTTGTAATAGCCCTGTACTTAGTGATTGGCCTGTTCACGTCACAGAGGACTTCGTTGCCAACGTTTCTTTGGTCTTCCAGTGTTTCGTCTTTTAGTCTCCAGGACAATCGGACAAAATACATTGGTGTGCAAAACGTAAGGACGAAACTAGCTTACACGTGATGTGTCGCTGACAAGTAACATAGCTCCATGAAACATGGGCTATACACGGAAAGAATTTCTTCAATATATTTCTGAAGGTAACTGGAAGAAATGCGCAATAAAAAACGAACATACATAACACTTTTATTCAAAGACAAGAATTACACTGAGGTCGCAGCAATTCAAGATGGTCACGTGGACTGTTTGGGAGTGAAACAGGGAGAGAAGTTACTAGTTGTGGTACGAGGTACCCTCCCCCACGCACCGTATGGTGGATTGCGGAGTATTTATGTAGATGTAGACGTACTAGATGCAATATTCGTGTGCCGTGGCATCCACAAGATGGAGAGGATATTCTTGTTTACTCGTAAATATCCCCTGGGAGGGGTGTTATGACTGTATTAATAGGATGTGTGACCATCACGTAGACCAGTTGGCTTTGTGTTTATCATTATTTTTAAAGCTTATTCTAATTCTGCTAATGTTAGTACATCTCTTCAACGGAGTTGTATTGAAGGGGACTGAATATTTGGCTCTAAAATTCATAGCCGTGGTCCTGCATGCGGAGTATGCTCCTCAGAAAACAACATTGTATTTAAGGGCGATCTTTCATATATTTGAATCCTTGGGCTTGGTGTGGACTTCGATACGTACACTATGTACTCTATGTAAATATTAAAAAGTATAGGGGATAAACTGCTCCTTGGTTGACATACATTTCTTTAGATAGTACGTTTTCGGTCCTCGATGGTGAGTGTTCATCGGGAGGTGAGGGTATCATCTGGAGTGCCCCAGGGAAGTCTGGTAGGTTCGCTGTTGTTTTCTATCTATATAAATGATCTTTTGGATAGGGTGGATAGCAATGTGCGACTGTTTGCTGATGATGCTGTGGTGAACTGGAAGGTGTCGTCGTTGAGTGACTGTAGCAGGATACGAGATGACTTGGACAGGATTTGTGATTGGTGTAAAAAGTGGCAGGTAACTCTAAATATAGATAAATGTAAATTAATGCAGATGAATAGGAAAAAGAATCGCGTAATGTTTGAATACTCCATTAGTAGTGCAGCGCTTGAAACAGTCACGTCGATTAAATATTTGGGCGTAACATTGCAGAGCGATATGAAGTGGGACAAGCATGTAATGGCAGTTGTGGGGAAGGCGGATAGTCGTCTTCGGTTCGTTGGTAGAATTTTGGGAAGATTTGGTTCATCTGTGAAGGAGACCGCTTATAAAACACTAATACGACCTATTCTTAAGTACTGCTCGAGCGTTTGGGATCCCTATCAGGTCGGATTGAGGGAGGACATAGAAGCAATTCAGAGGCGGGCTGCTAGATTTGTTACTGGTAGGTTTGATCATCACGCGAGTGTTACGGAAATGCTTCAGGAACTCGGGTGGGAGTCTCTGGAGGAAAGGAGGCGTTCTTTTCGTGAATCGCTACTGAGGAAATTTAGAGAACCAGCATTCGAGGCAGAGTGCAGTACAATTTGACTGCCACCAACTTACATTTCCCGGAAAGACCATAAAGATAAGAGAGATTAAGGCTCGTACAGAGGCATATAGGCAGTCATTTTTCCCTCTTTCTGTTTAGGAGTGAAACAGGGAGAGATGTTACTAGTTGTGGTACGAGGTACCCTCCCCCACGCACCGTATGATGAATTGCGGAGTATTTATGTAGATGTAGATGTACTAGATGCAATATTCGTGTGCCGTGGTATCCACAAGATGGAGAGGATATCCTTCTTTACTCGTAAATGTCCCGTGGGAGCGGTGTTATGACTGTATCAAGTGTTCCTTCGTAATCAGTGAATGTGAGGTCTTCCTTCTTTCAAAGAAAATACCTGCACGACTGACCCTTCGTGAGCACATCATGTTTTCAGGAGACAAAGTGTCTGACACAGAACGTTACCTTTTATCATCTGTTTTTCGATCTAGATCTATATGCACATAAATACAATGTAACTTGCAATTAAGTGCCTGGCAGAGGGTTCATCGAACCACATTTAAGCTACTCTCGAACAGCGTGCAGGAAAAACGAATACTTAAATTTTTCCTTTCGAGCTCTGATTTATCTTATTGTATTATGATGATCATTCTTCCCTATGTAGGTGGGCGCCAACAAAATATTTTCAGACTCTTAGGACAAAGTTGGTGATTGAGATATCACGAGAAGATCCAGCCGCAACGAAAAATGCCTTTGAATGATTATCACCTCAGTTCACGTAACATATACTTGGCGTACTCTCCCCTATTTCGCGAAAGTAAAAAACCATCTGCACTTCTTCGAACTTTGTTCTCCGGCCATCATATCTGATGTGGATACCACACCGCACCACAGTGCTCCAGAAGAGGGCGGACAAACATAGAAAACGTAACAGGTCCATTAGAGAGACCACTTACACCAAGTGTTCCGCCAATAAATCGTAGTCTTCGGCTCGCTTTCCACACAACATAATCTACGAGATCGATTGAAGTTATTCGTATCTGCAATCCCTAAGCATTTAGTTGAATTTGTGTGGTTTATCGAATGACTAAAATTTAGCGGATTTCTTTTAGAACTCATGTGGATGACTTTGCACTTTTCATTATTTTCAGTTATCACTTTTCGCAATTTTTTGGTCATATGATGACTTAATATGACGGTAAATGACAGAATCTTCTGGGAACGATGTAAGTGGGCTGTACAGATTGTCTCCTAAATCGTTTTATGTAAATCAGGAACATTGAGAGGCACCCACATGCCTTGCTCATACTGTGGCATCAAGCAGTCAGGCCTGCAAGATGAGTGGTCTGCCAAGCGAGTGGATTCATTCTTAATTTATCGAGTAACATGAACTCTCGTACTCACAATTAATTTACAAATTATTCTCCTGTGTGAATATTACGCAACGGAAACGAATAACGTACATCTGACTATTAGTAATTTGCACAACTCTACTGTTCACTACGCACTGGCAATACCACATTTTCGTTCTTATTCAACGGCTTTGATCAACACGTGGCCATCGCAGTGAATATGAATGGCGCACACATTATAAAGTCTGGATATCATGACAACATACTATTCGAAGGAAAAGGTCACCAATCTTTTTCTTTTCACTATCTTTTTTATTCCGATAAATTCTGTAACCTAAACACACCATTACATTTTCTACAACAATTACACATGAGAAACTCCGCCCAGTGGGCATGGCTTAACATTGGTGATTCTCTGCCTTATGGTCTCGTAATTATCTAACACTACAGTGCACTTTATGGATAGGATGGTGGATCTTTTGCTATATCTCACACTTCGACTCTCACACCCATCATCACGAAAATTTCCTCCAGACCGAGTGGTACAAAAATGAACATGCATAACAAACTGCCTCTGAACCTATCTTGCTACTCTCCCATGCAAACCACACATACTTAAATTAGATGACATACACCACACTGCAACGTGGAATGCAACACAAGGAATAGTCACAACATTATAATCACATCACTTTCAGCTTTCCCACTTCAATTAGTACTTATCCCAGTTTCGCACGACACTGCCCCACTTCGTAATTTTTCTTTCCTACTATGAACTCTGGAGGATATATGCACATCTTCCTGTGCAATGCAAGCCAAGTGGCGTTGCTGGATAGACGGCTGACTCACCTTGGTTCTCTCTCAGAGTGTTGTAGTTTGAATCAAGCGTCACACGGAAACATAACACGCAAAGTAATATTATGAACATATTCATCACACACGCGAGTCCTCAACTGATACCATGGACGAGTACTTCTCTTTATCCTTTGTCTCATACACAGATTGAGACTCACACAGTACTCACCACGTGGAAGTACTCGTCTCTAATTTCAAGTTCTGCACACGCCATTCCTTAAATATTTCCAACTTATAGTACACACGCTAGTAATTCAGCTTAACTTAAGCACTCGGAAGTATTTAAACTTATTGCTACACGTGGTTTCATTGTGACCGTTGGTCACATCCGAAGATTACTACGATCCCATTAATATTACCTGCCTGACATTTAATTCTCCCCACAAAAGTTCCTGAAATAGAGAAATTATTATTCCAAACTACTCTTAAGTATTTCACATGCATACCATTCTATCCACTCTTTTCTCTTTACGGAGCACACCTAAGACAGGTCTTACCAACACTAGATCCAGCGGCAGGGTGCTGAATCATGGCTGTTCTTCCAGTCATCTCGCACCTCTGTCGAAGCGGGGGAGCACTTTGATACCGTATTGGTCAGCCACATTTCAGGCACACAAAACTCAGGTAAATTTCATCTCTTTGGTTCCACCAAAGGTGACCAAAGGACCGTCTCAAAGATGATCATATATTGCACCTTCACCATCTGTGGTTAGCAGACGACCATACATTCATTCATTTCACAGATCTCACCAAACTGGATGTAGGGATTTATTTTGTGGGAGTGCACATGTGATTAATTAAATAAATAGTCATTCTTTCCTACACTGGTATCCGGCTTTCATGTATTAAGTGAAATTGAGTTATTATTACAAAAAATATGTTGTACTGACAAGAATAAGGAAGAATGTTGTACCTATTTTCAATGTCGGGCGGTACTGTAGCCTTTCAACATCATAGGGCCTACAACGCTTCCTTGGGGAGATCCAGATATTACATCTGCTTTACTTGATAACTTTCCATATATTGCTACGAGCTGTGACCTCTCTGAGAGGAAATCGCAAATCCAGCTGCAGAACTGAGACGATACTCCAGTGACACACAATTTGATTAGAAATCTGTCCTGAGGAACGGTGCCAAAAGCCTTCTGGAAATCTAAAAATACTGAATTATGTAAAAATTGTGGCTAGGTGCTGCAGCAATCAGTTTCGAATTATTTCAGAATAAAAACAGACTTTGGTTGTGACGAACACTGTTTTCGTTCTGAAATATGGATTCAATTTGATATCACATGTCTGCAGCACTCATTGCCATTCTCGCTGCGCAGAGCATTTTGTGTGTGTGTGTGTGTGTGTGTGTGTGTGTGAAATCTTATGGGACTTAACTGCTGAGGTCATCAGTCCCTAAGCTTACACACTACTTAACCTAAATTATCCTAAGGACAAACACATACACACCCATGCCCGAGGGAGGACTCGAACCTCCGCCCGGGACCAGCCGCACAGTCCATGACTGCAGCGCCTAAGACCGCTCGGCTAATCCCGCACGGCGCCGAGCATTCTGAAGTAGGAAACGCTTTCAAACCCCCAGATTTCGGCACGTTCGAGAAACGAAGATAACTGACGACCTTATTAAAACTGAGAACATATTTTTGACACGCTTAGAGGCACCTGTACTTCGTGATTTTTCATTGTGATTTTTCATTTTTCTTCGTGATTTTTCATTTTTCTTCGTGATTTTTCATTTTTCTTCGTGAGTTTTCATTTTTATTCGTGATTTTTCTTCGTGATTTTCTGTCTGCCTGCTGAGAGAAAGTGTACTTTTCGCCATAGCCACCAAAGTTAGAGCTTCAAACGTCACTTAACAACTAATTTAAATCAAACTATACTCTACAAGAAACTGGCGACAAAGTACTGGAGTTAATTCGACAGATCCGATTCGACTACATACATAGGGTACGTCAAAAATATCTGACGGTTTTTAATTAATGATACCTGCCTTTTGTTTATTCATAACCTGTGAGGCTGCAGAACTACGTTTACAGAGTTTGTGGATTTAGAGAACACTTATGGCACGTATGTTCAACATTTCGCGGCCCTGTCAGCAACTGTATAAATATGAATGTTAAATTAACAACAGCCTCAGTTGCAATGTTTACGTAGATTTACCTAGGTTTCAGTTGGGATAACCCGACCTTCTTCAGAATAAAAGAAACTACGATTTGTCCATAATGGACAACGTTAAAAACTAGAAACTACAATATAGTAATACATCGTCATATTGCAATAACTTACCTGGGAAGCAAGTACGCGTGACACACTATCACGCATGCGCTCTCGAGGCTGTAGCCACTTCCAGTACAACATCCGTTGCTGCCGTACTGCGGTCGCGAAGTGGGGCCGAGGTTGTTTCCCAGGTAAGTTAGTGCAATAGGACGATGTATTACTATATTATAGTTTCTAGTTTTTGACGTTGTCCATTATGGACAAACCGTAGTTTCTTTTATTCTGTAAAAGGTTGGGTTATCCCAACTGAAACCTGGGTAAAACTGAGTAAACATTGCAACTGAGGCTGCTGTTAATTTAAAATTAAAAAAAAAAAAAAACTTATGACACG
This sequence comes from Schistocerca serialis cubense, assembly GCF_023864345.2. NCBI lineage: Eukaryota > Metazoa > Arthropoda > Insecta > Orthoptera > Acrididae > Schistocerca > Schistocerca serialis. Next base: position 146,335,664 of record NC_064648.1, read on the forward strand.
GTTGACTCTTTGTAATTATGAAGGTAGCACGGATAAAATACAGGAATCCAAATGTTATTTACAATTGGTACAGAACCCAGACTGCAGATGGAGGAGTCGAAGGACATGAAAGGGGAGCATTCGTTGAGAATGGAGCGAGACGGGTTTGTTTTGCGTACCCCATGTCGGTTAGCCTGCACATTGAGGAATCTGAGAACAAAACAGAGGACGAATGTAGGAAGTTCGGCGAAGAGAAATAAAAATTTTCAGGTGCGCTTGTGAGATTGTAGTTGTGTCCGAGACAGAAAACTACTTCCGAGATCAGTTGAGTGGAATGAACTACAAGATTAGCATCAACATAATTAAAACAGTGGTAGTGCAGGGTATTCGAAATAAATCGAGTTATGTTGTGAGGCGTGCACTACCAGAAAAAAGAATCGACAGCCGCTAGGACTGTTCGGTGGTTCTACTTCTAGGTGGGGCGGAATAGGCGCTGTATCACTGTGAGAGGTACAGATACGAGCGAGTGTGCGGAAAAACAACTGTACACGAAGATGACGTGCTACAGACGCGAAATTTAATCGATAGCAAGAAGATGCTGTGATATGCAAATGATTAGCTTTTCAGAGCATTCACACAAGGTTGGCGCCCGTGGCGACACCTACAACGTGCTGACACGAGCAAAGTTTCCAACCGATTTCTCATACACAAACAGCAGTCGACTGGTGTTCCCTTCTGAAACGTTGTTGTGATGCCTCGTGTAAGGAGGAGAAATACGTACCATCTCGTTTCCGAGTTTGATAAAGGTCGGATTGTAGCCTATCGCGATTGTGGTTTGTCGTACCGCGACATTGCTGCTCGCGTTGGTCGAGATCCAATGACTGTTAGCAGAATATGGAATCGGTGGGTTCAGGAGGGTAATACGGAACGCCGTGCTGGATACCAACGGCCTCGTATCACCAGCAGTCGAGATGACAGGCATCTTATCCGCATGGCTGTAACGGATCGTGCAGCCACGTCTCGATCCCTGAGTCAACAGATGGGGACGTTTGCAAGACAACAACCATCTGCACGGACAATTCGACGACGTTTGCGGCAGCACGGACTATCAACTCGGAGACCACGGCTGCGGTTACCCTTGACGCTGCGTCACAGACAGGAGCGCCTGCAGTGGTGTACTCGATGACGAACCCTGGTGCACGAATGGCAAAACGTCATTTTTTCGGATGAATACAGGTTCTGTTTACAGAATCGTGATGGTCGCATCAGTGTTTGGCGACATCGCGGTGAACGCACATTGTAAGCGTGTATTCGTCATCACAATACAGGCGTATCACTCGGCGTGACGGTATGGGGTGCCATTGGTTACACGTCTCGGTCACCTCTTGTTCGCATTAACGGCACTTGGAGCAGTGGACGTTACATTTCAGATTTGTTACGACCCGCGGCTCTACCCTTCATTCGATCCCTGTTAAACCCTGCATTTCAGTAGGATAATGCACGACCGCATCTTGCATGTCCTGTGCGGGCCTTTCTGGATACAGAAAATGTTCGACTGCTGCCCTGGCCAGCACATTCTCCAGAACTCTCACCAATTGAAAACGTCTGGTCAACGGTGGCCGAGCAACTGGCTCGTCACAATACGCCAGTCACTACTCTTGATGAACTGTGGTATCGTGTTGAAGCTGCATGGGCAGCTGTACCTGTACACGCCATCCGAGCTCTGTTTGACTCAATGCCCAGGCGTATCGAGGCCGTTATTACGGCCAGATTTGGTTGTTCTTGGTACTGATTTCTCAGGGTCTATGCACCCAAATTGCGTGAAAACGTAATCACATGTAAGTTCTAGTATAATATATTTGTCCAATGAGTACCCGTTTATCATCTGCATTTCTTCTTGGTGTAGCAATTTTTCCTGCGCACCTTCGTACCCTCAGGTGCAGCATTAGCGACGCCTCTGCCTTTCGCTCGCCGTTTCTGGGCGCACGGCGCGGTTTGGCAGCGCACCTGGTGACAGGTGGTGGGCGTCGCCGCTATGGGTGCCTCCATGGCCCCGCCCCCGCTAATCACCATAGGGGTACCGTCGCAGCCGAGCGGCGTACCGTATAAATAAACAAACAACGCGCGCGGACCGCTCGCGTGTCACAGCGCCCCGCCTCTCGCGTTTTGTTTCGTCCGCTCTTTTGTAGCGCGGCAAACTTTTGCAGACAACGGCGCGCCCGCTGCGGCGTGTTTTTGAGGTTACGCCCCGGGCGCCTCCTGTGTGTGTGTGTGTGTGTGTGTGTGTGTGTGAGAGTGATCGATTCTGTCCCTTGAGGCCGCCTCCGGCGCCAGCCAACCCCAACACGCGTAACACATCCGTTTCTCGGCAAAGCGAATCCTGTACTAACCAGTGCCAGGAGCTATTGCCGTCAATTGCTGTTAACAGAATTAACGTTATTGATGCCGAGGGAGAAGAAAGCGGGGACAGTGCCATCAGGAACGGTGACGCAACCTGCAGAGCTATCTACATTGAACAGCCAGAGAAACTGGTACACCTCCCTAATTTCGTGTATGGCCCTCGCGAGCACGCAGAATTGCCGCAACACAACGTAGCATGGAGTGGACTAATATCTGAACTAGTGCTGGAGGGAATTGACAGCATGAATCCTGCAGGGCTGTCCATAAATCCGTAAGCGTACGAGGGGGTGGAGATCTCTTCTGAACAGCACGTTGAGAGGCATCCCAGATAAGTTCAATAATATCTGGGGTGTTTGGTGGCCAGCGGAAATTTTTAAACTCAGAAGTGTAATGTGCTGCGAGTGCATATAAAGAAAGATCCCTTATCAACTGGAAGCAGTTAATGCCGTAAATTATCTGGGAGTACGCATTAGGAGTGGTTTAAAATGGAATGATGATATAAAATGAAATCTTCACTCTGCAGCGGAGTGTGCGCTGATATGAAACTTCCTGGCAGATTAAAACTATGTGCCGGACCGAGACTCGAACTCGGGACCTTTGCCTTTCGCGGCCAAGGTACTGGCGTAAATAAAGCTGTGAGGACGGGGCGTGAGTCGTGCTTGGGTAGCTCAGTCGGTAGAGCACTTGCCCGCGAAAGGCAAAGGTCCCGAGTTCGAGTCTCGGTCTGGCACACAGTTTTAATCTGCCAGCAAGTTTCATGATCATATAAAGTTGATCGTCGGTAAAGCAGATGGCAGACTGATATTCGTTGGAAGAATCCTAAGGAAATGCAATCCGAAAACAAAGGAAGTAGGTTACAGTGCGCTTTTTCGCCCACTGCTTGAATACTGCTCAGCAGTGTGGGATCCGTACCAGATAGGGTTGACAGAAGAGATAGAGAAGATCCAATGGAGAGCAGCGCGCTTCGTTACAGGATCATTTAGTAATCGCGAAACCGTTATGGAGATGATAGATAAACTGCAGTGGAAGACTCTGCAGGAGAGACGCTCAGTAGCTCGGTACGGTGTTTTGTTAAAGTTTCTAGAATATACCTTCACCGAAGAGTCAAGCAGTATATTGCTCCCTCCTACGTATATCTCGCGAAGGGACCATGAGGATAAAATCAGAGAGGTTAGAGCCCACACAGAGGCATAAGGACAATCTTTCTTTTCACGAACAATACGAGGCTGGAATAGAAGGGAGAACCGATAGAGGTACTGAAGGTACCCTCCGCCACACACCGTCAGATAAGTTCGTACCGACTAAGGTCCAAAGCGAGGGGAAAGATCCACCGTGGTATAACAATCATGTACGAAAGGTACTACGGAAACAAAGAAAGCTTCATCATAGGTTTAAGAGTAGTCGAATCATAGCTGATAAGGAAAAGCTGAACGAAGTGAAAAAGAGCGTAAAGAGAGCAATGAGAGAAGCATTCAACGAATTCGAACATAAAACATTGGCAAACAATCTAAACAAGAACCCTAAAAAGTTTTGGTCATATGTAAAATCGGTAAGCGGATCTAAATCCCCTATTCAGTCACTCGTTGACCACGATGGCACCGAAACAGAGGACGACCGAAGAAAGGCAGAAATACTGAATTTAGTGTTCCGAAACTGTTTCACTGCGGAAAATCGTAACACGGTCCCTGACTTCAGCCGTCGCACGGACGCCAAAATGGAAAATATTGAAATAAACGATATCGGAATTGAAAAACAACTGCTATCACTTAGTAGCGGAAAAGCATCCGGACCAGACGAGATACCCTTAAGATTCTACAGTGATTATGCTAAAGAACTTGCCCCCTTTCTATCAGCAATTTATCGTAGATCGCTGGAAGAACGTAAAGTACCTAGCGACTGGAAGAAAGCGCAGGTCGTTCCCATTTTCAAGAAGGGTCATAAATCAGATGCGAATAATTATAGGCCTATTTCGCTTACGTCAATCTGTTGTAGAATAATGGAACATGTTTTGTGTTCTCGTATTATGACGTTCTTAGATAATACAAATCTCCTTCATCATAACCAACATGGATTCCGCAAACAGAGATCATGTGAAACTCAGCTCGCCCTATTTGCCCAAGAAATTCACAGTGCCGTAGACACTGGCGAGCAGATTGATGCCGTATTCCTGGACTTCAGGAAGGCATTTGATACGGTTCCGCACTTACGTTTAGTGAAAAAAATACGAGCTTACGGAATATCGGACCAGGTTTGTGATTGGATTCAGGATTTCCTAGAAGAAAGAACACAACATGTCATTCTTAACGGTTCAAAATCTGCAGATGTAGAGGTAATTTCGGGAGTACCGCAGGGAAGCGTGATAGGACCTTTATTGTTTACAATATACATAAATGACTTAGTTGACAACATCGGTAGCTCCGTGAGGCTATTTGCAGATGACACGGTTGTCTACAAGAAAGTAGCAACATCAGAAGACTCGTACGTACTCCAGGAGGACCTGCAGAGGATTAATGCATGGTGCGACAGCTGGCAGCTTTCCCTAAACGTAGATAAATGTAATATAATGCGCATACATAGGGGCAGAAATCCATTCCAGTACGATTATGCCATAGGTGGTAAATGATTGGAAGCGGTAACGACCGTAAAATACTTAGGAGTTACTATCCGGAGCGATCTGAAGTGGAATGATCACATAAAACAAATAGTGGGAAAAGCAGGCGCCAGGTTGAGATTCATAGGAAGACTTCTAAGAAAATGTGACTCATCGACGAAAGAAGTAGCTTACAAAACGCTTGTTCGTCCGATTCTTGAGTATTGCTCATCAGTATGGGACCCTTACCAGGTTGGATTAATAGAAGAGATAGACATGATCCAGCGAAAAGCAGCGCGATTCGTCATGGGGACATTTAGTCAGCGCGAGAGCGTTACGGAGATGCTGAACAAGCTCCAGTGGCGGACACTCCAAGAAAGGCGTTACGCAATACGGAGAGGTTTATTATCGAAATTACGAGAGAGCACATTCCGGGAAGAGATGGGCAACATATTACTACCGCCCACATATATCTCGCGTAATGATCACAACGAAAAGATCCGAGAAATTAGAGCAAATACGGAGACTTACAAGCAGTCGTTCTTCCCACGCACAATTCGTGAATGGAACAGGGAAGGGGGGATCAGATAGTGGTACAATAAGTACCCTCTGCCACACACCGTAAGGTGGCTCGCGGAGTATAGATGTAGATGTAGATGTAGATGTAGCAATTCTGGACGTGTGGGGTGTCGCATTGTCCTACTGAAATTTGCCGACGTCTGCCTGAATGCACACTGGACACGAATGGAAGCATAGGATCAGACAGGATGCTTACGTACGTGTCACCTGTCAGACTCGTATCTAAACGTATCAGCGGCCCCATATCTTTGCAACTTCACACGTCCCACACCATTACAGAGCCTCCACCAGCTTGAACAGTCCCTTGATGACATGCAACGTTCATGGATTCATGAGGTTTTCTCCATCCCCGTACACGTCCTTCTGCTCCACACAATTTGAAACAATACTCGTCTGACCAGGCACCATATTCGCAATCATCAACAGTCTAATGTCGGTATTGACGGATCGAGGCGAGGTGCAAAGCTCTGTGTCGTGAGGTCATTAAATGTACACGTGGGCCTTCGGCTGCGAAAGCCCGTGTCTATCATGTTTCTTTGAACGGTTCCCACGCTGACACTTGTTGATGTCCCAGCAATCTGCAGCAATTTGCGGAAGGTATGCACTTCTGTCACTTTGAACAATTGTCTTCAGTCGTCGTTGGTCTCGTTCTTGCAGGATCCGGCCGTAACGGTGTCGGACATTTGATGTTTTACCTTATTCCTGATATTCACGGTACAGTCGTGGAATGGTCGTACGGGAAAATCCCCTCTTCACCACTACCTCGGAGATGCTGTGCCCTATCGCTATAACATCACGTTCAAACTCACTTAAACCTTGATAACCTGCTATTGTAGGACCTTAAATATTTTATACAATTATGGCTCTAAAAAGATTCTCTGACAACGGAGATATACAAGCAAGTAAATTGAGTAGAGTAAATCATGTGTTATCAGTCACGGGGATCGGATCTAACAACTGCGCCGGACGCTTATTGTCTTATACAGGGTGTTACAAAAAGGTGCGGCCAAACTTTCAGGAAACATTCCTCACACACGAAGAAAGGAAATATGTTATGTGTACATGTGTCCGGAAATGCTTACTTTCCATGTTAGAGCTCATTTTATTACTTCTCTTCAAATCACGTTAATCATGGAATGGAAACACACAGCAACAGAACGTACCAGCGTGACTTCAAACACTTTGTTACAGGAAATGTTCAAAATGTCCTCCGTTAGCGAGGATACGTGCATCCACCCTCCGTCGCATGGAATCCCTGATGCGCTGATGCAGTCCTGGAGAATGGCGTTTTGTATCACAGCCGTCCACAGTACGAGCACGAAGAGTCTCTACATTTGGTACCGCGGTTGCGTAGACAAGAGCTTTCAAATGCCCCCATATATGAAAGCCAAGAGGGTTGAGGTCAGGAGAGCGTGGAGGCCATGGAATTCGTCCGCCTCTACCAATCCGTCGGTCACCGAATCTGTTGTTGAGAAGCGTACGAACACTTCGACTGAAATGTGCAGGAGCTCCATCGTGCATGAACCACATGTTGTGTCGTACTTGTAAAGGCACACGTTCTAGCAGCACAGGTAGAGTATCCCGTATAAAATCGTGATAACCTGCTCCATTGGGCGTAGGTGAAAGAACGTGGGGCCCAATCGAGACATCACCAACAATGCCTGCCCAAACGTTCACAGAAAATCTGTGTTGTTGACGTGATTGCACAATTGCGTGCGGATTCTCGTCAGCCCACACATGTTGATTGTGAAAATTTACAATTTGATCGCGTTGGAATGAAGCCTCATCCGTAAAGAGAACATTTGCACTGAAATGAGAATTGACACATTGTCGGATGAACCATTCGTAGAAATGTACCCGTGGAGGCCAATCAGCTGCTGATAGTGCCTGCACACGCTGTACACGGCACAGAAACAACTTGTTCTCCCGTAGCACTCTCCATACAGTGACGTGGTCAACGTTACTTTGTACAGCAGCAACTTCTCTGACGCTGACATTAGGGTTATCGTCAACTGCACGAAGAATTGCCTCGTCCATTGCAGGTGTCCTCGTTGTTCTAGGTCTTCTCCAGTCGCGAGTCATAGGCTGGAATGTTCCGTGCTCCCTAAGACGCCGATCAATTGCTTCGAACGTCTTTCTGTCGGGACACCTCCGTTCTGGAAATCTGTCTCGATACAAACGTACCGCCCCATGGCTATTGCCCCATGCTAATCCACACATCAAATGGGCATCTGCCAACTCCGGTTTTGTAAACATTGCACTGACTAAAAAACCACGTTCGTGATGAACACTAACCTGTTGATGCTACGTACTGATGTGCTTGATGCTAGTACTGTAGAGCAATGAGTCGCATGTCAACACAAGCACCGAAGTCAACATTACCTTCCTTCAATTGGGCCAACTGGCGGTCAGTACATACTGACGAAGCTAAAATGAGCTCTAACATGGAAATTAAGCGTTTCCGGACACATGTCCACATAACATCTTTTCTTTATTTCTGTGTGAGGAATGTTTCCTGAAAGTTCGGCCGTACATTTTTGTAACACCCTGTATAGGAGTTGCCGACCGCAACGCCTTATTCTGCCTGTTTACGTATCTCTATATTTGAATACGCATGCCCATACCAATTTCTTTGGCGCTTCAGTGTACTTGCATAATAATATCAGCGACAAGTCAATTATTTTTCTCTCCTTTTCTGCTCAACCCTGTTTAATAATTTTGGAATGTCCATATTTTATTTTATTACTGTCACTGATGATGACAAAACTATTGACAGCTCATGATCTAGCGGTTAGCATTCCGGACTCACCCTCGTGATGTGCTGGGTTCGATTCCCGGCCGGGTCTGATCTTCTCCGTTCGGGTCTGCTTGTGTGTGTGTGTGTGTGTGTGTGTGTGTGTGTTTGTTGTCGTCCTCGTCATCGTCATGTTAACATCATTGACACGCAAGGCACCGAGGAGACGCCCAATAAAAAGAATTTCGCCAGGCTGCCGAACGCCCCGAACGGCGTTATCTCGGCCAATGAATGCAGACGCACGTTTCATTTCATTCTACTGATATGCGAGCGCACGTGCGGGTATCAGCTGGTCATTTATAAAATTCTAACAGCGGTCGAGCTATTCCCAGTGAAAACTGAGAGACGAATTCGTCGCACTAACGTAGCGTCAACTAATAATAAAAGACAGAGAAACTGCCGAGGTGAAGAGGCGTCGTTTAACATAAGAAACAGGAACACTTAGGTCGTGTGTTGTGACCCCGAGTGGAAGTGAATGACGTGAGACCCTCTAAGCATATTTAAGGCCAGGGTCTTACTCAGATGAGCAAAAAATCGGCAAAATTTGGAAAAAAATTCTGGCACAATGAAAAAACACAGAGGGGACCTATTTGGGAATTATGATTGATCATACTTTGACTTTATTTTGGATTGTCAATGCAAAAAAAATAAATCAAAGTGGCGCCCGTAATTATGGTTTGATCAAGGGCCTGCGGGTTTGAAGTACGCAGACTGCATGCACTTCATCCTCTCAAGAGTTACCTGAAATCAAAAATGGACAACAGCAGTCGATACTACATTACATTTGTGGAAGGTTATACCTTATCACAATGAAATAACCGTAACTTTAACGATATGGTGCTAGCTCGAACTTTGAATTAGATTTTTGGAGCTTTTTATCGCTCTTTATGGCTTTACAAGTGATAGTTAAGATTGTTGTTGTTGTGCTCTTCAGTCCTGAGACTGGTTTGATGCAGCTCTCCATGCTACTCTATCATGTGCAAGCTTCTTCATCTCCCAGTACCTACTGCAACCTACATCCTTCTGAATCTGTTTAGTGTATTCATCTCTTGGTCTCCCTCTACGATTTCCACCCTCCGCGCTGCCCTCCAATACCAAATTGGTGATCCCTTGATGCCTCAGAATATGCCCTACCAACCGATCCCTTCTTCTAGTCAAGGTGTGCCACAAATTTCTCTTCTCCCCAATTCTATTCAATACCTCCTCATTAGTTATGTGATCTACCCATCTAATCTTCATCATTCTTCTGTAGCACCACATTTCGAAAGTTTCTTTTCTCTTCTTGTCTAAACTATTTATCGTCCATGGTTCACTTCCATACATGGCTACACTCCATACAAATACTTTCAGAAACGCTTTCCTTGCCATTGCCAGTCTACATTTTATATCCTCTATACTTCGACCATGATCAGTTATTTTGCTCCCCAAATAGCAAAACTCGTTTACTGCCTTAAGTGTCTCATTACCTAATCTAATTCCCTCAGCATCTCCCGACTTCATTCGACTACATTCCATTACCCTCGTTCTCCTTCTGTTGATGTTCATCTTGTATCCTCCTTTCAAGACACTGTCCATTCCGTTCAACTGCTCTTCTAAGTCCTTTGCCGTCTCTGACAGAATTACAATGTCATCGGCGAACCACGAAGATTTTATTTCTTCTCCATGGATTTTAATTCCTACTCCGAATTTTTCTTTTGTTTCGTTTACTGCTTGTACAATATACAGATTGAGTAACGTCGGGGAGAGGGTACAACCCTGTCTCACTTCATTCCCAACCACTGATTCCCTCTCATTCCCATCGACTATATAACTGCAGTCTGGTTTCTGTACAAATTATAAATAGCCTTTCGTTTCCTGTATTTTACCCATGCCACCTTTAGAATTTGAAAGAGTATTCCACTCAACATTGTCAAAAGCTTTCTCTAAGTCTACAAATGCTAGAAATGTAGGTTTGCCTTTCCTTAATCTATTTTCTAAGATAAGTCGTAGGGTCAGTATTGCCTCACGTGTTCCATCATTTCTACGGAATCCAAACTGATCTTCCCCGAGATCGGCTTCTACTAGTTTTTCCATTCGTCTGTAGAGAATTCGTGTTAGTATTTTGCAGCTGTGACTTACTAAACTGATAGTTCGGTAATTTTCACATCTGTCAACCCCTGCTGTCTTTGGGATTGGAATTATTATATTCTTCTTCAAGCCTGAGGGTATTTCGCCTGTCTCATACGTCTTGGTCACCAGACGGTAGAGTTTTGTCAGGGCTGACTCTTCCAAGGCTGTCAGTAGTTCTAATTGGAATGTTGTCTACTCCCGGCGCCTTGTTTCCACTTAGGTCTTTCAGTGCTCTGTCAAAGCCTTCACGCAGTATCATATCTAGATTAACAAATTTCAAATACGAGGCCTGTCCAAGAAATTCCGGAACACTTGTTATTTCACGCCAGTGGTGTGTTGGAACGAAATGCGGCTAGCATGCCTGCACACGCCTGTGTTTAGTATGTAACTGCCGGAAGCTTCATTGTTGTAGGGATGTTAGTTATTGATAAGTGATGTTTTGAGTAGAACGCCGTGTCACACAATTTGCGAATTTCGAGATGGCAGAGTTAGAGGAGCGACGCGTCTGAATTAAATTTTGTGTAAAGCTCACGAAAAACTTTACAGAGACACACCGAATGGTGCAGGGAGCCTACAGTGATGAGTGCTTTAGCCGTACTCGGTGTTACCAAAGGTACACACTGTTCAAAAATGGCCGGACGAAAGTTGAAGATGACCCTCGTTCAGGACGTCCTTCGACGCTCATGTCAGGATCGTCAAATTGTGCGTGCCAGTCGGAGACCGACTGTCCGAGAGACTGCACAGAAGAACGTAACATTTCAGTTGGATCATGTGATGAAATCCTGACACAGCATCTTGGAATGCATCGTGTTGCCGCCAAGCTCGACCCACGGCTCGTGAGTCAAGACCAGAAAGACCTTCGCCATGCAATCAGTGAAGAGTTTTTTATTGCACAAATGAGAACAAGATGTTCCTTGAGAGAGTCGTCACTGCTGATGGGGCGTAGATCTATGGTTATGATGCTGAGACCGAGATTCAGTCTTTTCCGGGCGGGAAGGAGCGCCTGGTCCCCGGCACGAATCCGCCCGATGGATTTGTGTCGAGGTCCGGTGAGCCGGCCAGTCTGTGGATGGTTTTTAGGCGGTTTTCCATGTACCTCGGCGAATGCGGGCTGGTTCCCCTTATCCCACCTCAGTTACACTATGTCAGCGATTGCTGCGCAAACAAGTTCTCCACGTACGCGTACACCACCGTTACTCTACCACGCAAACAGAGGGGCTACACTCGTCTGGTGTGAGACGTTCCCTGGGGGGTCCACCGGGGACCGAACCGCACAATAACCCTGGGTTCGGTGTGGGGCGGCGGAGGGGTGAAGTGGACTGCGGTAGTCGTCGTGGGGTTGTGGACCACTGCGGCTGCGGCGGGGATGGAGCCTCACCGTCGTTTCTAGGTCCCCGGTTAACATAACATAACATAACATAACCTAACATAACATAAGGTTCAGTCTTCACAGTGGGTTGGGAAAGGCACTACAAGACCAAAAAAAGCTCGTCAGTTCAGGTCAAATGTGAAATCCATGCTGATAGTTTTCTTCGACTTTATAGGATTAGTTCACCTTGAATTGGTGCCAGAGGGACAAACTGCTAATCGATGGACAAGACACGTGTTTACTTCTCGAGAGTCACAGGTAGAAGTTAGTAGGTTGAACCGTTTCCATTTTATGCTGCACGCAGATATGAGAAATCTTTTCTGGAGTAAAACCTGTTTAAAGATAACGGAAAACTTTTATATGTATTGCCGGCCGGAGTGGCCGAGCGGTTCTAGGCGCTTCAGTCGGGAACCTCGCTGCTGCTACAGTCACAGGTTCGAATCCTGCCTCGCGCATGGATGTGTGTGATGTCCTTAGGTTAGTTAGGTTCAAGCAGTTCTAGGTTCTAGGGGACTGATGACCTCAGGTGTTAAGTCCCGTAGTGCTCAGAGCCATTTGAACCCTTTTTATATGTATTATTCAATTTGCATAAAAACTACATGTTATCTGTTTTTGAAGTCGCTGAACGCAAATATGAATTTCAAAATTCAAAATGGATAATCCAATATGGCGGACCAAAAATTATGTTTTGACCAACTTTCAGCAAAATTTGACCCATAAAAGTGTTTTCGTTACTTACGTTTAATCTGGAAACCCAGAACCCTGTGTCAAATTATCCTGTAACTGTAATTGTTCGTGGAGAGCAATTCCCCCGTTTTTCTTGCCGATGAAAGGCGCTCTGACGGAGCTGGAATGTTGCGTCCGGCAGCCTGCTCACGCTGTTGGTCAGATTTTGCGGCGAATTTGTTTGCACGCGTGCTGCAATACGAATCATTTTGTGAACGTACGTCACGGCACGACAAGTTTTCTACCTGAGGCGGGCGTCTCTAGCTGTGTGTGTCGCACGGCGGCCGTGACACTGCTCCGAGCAACGGGCTGTAGAAACTTTTGTAACGCACGGGTTAAAAAAACATTTTCGTCCCTACATTCTAGACACATACACGTTCAGAAAAACGCAAAACAGAAATTCCACCATTTTGAATGAGATCGGGGCCTTAATTTTACAATTTAAAATGCAATAGGGATGGGTTGTTTGGGGGAAGAGGCCAAACAGCGAGGTCATCGGTCTCATCGGATTAGGGAAGGACGGGGAAGGAAGTCCGCCGTGCCCTTTCAAAGGAACCATCCCGGCATTTGCCTGGAACGATTTAGGGAAATGACGGAAAACCTAAGTCTGGATGGCCGGACGCGGGATTCAACCATCGTCCTCCCGAATTCGGGTCCAGTGTGCTTAACCACTGCGCCACCTCTCTCGGTTTTAAAATGCAGAATTGGAGAGAATGTAATATAAAGTGATTTAAACGACATGAAAGGTGCGTAGTAAAGTAAAATAAGACAGTGACACTAGGCGTGAATTTGAAGAATAAATGCTTTGCAAACTGAATAGGGTATTTACACGTATACTGAAAACAAAATTATTAAGCAACGAGCTTCGAACTGTGCTAACCGGCAAACGTTTCTTTTTCTTTACTGTCAAAAACCCCTTATTTTCACTTTAGGATAGACATACAGCTATCACTGCATGCAACGTTTCCAGCCACAAGAAAACCATACAGCAACAGAAACTTCCTGGCAGATTAAAAGTGTGTGCCCGACCGAGACTCGAACTCGTAACCATTGCCTTTCGCGGGCAAGTGCTCTATCAGCTGAGCTACCCAAGCACGACTCACGCCCGGTACTCACAGCTTTACTTCTGCCAGTACCTCGTCTCCTACCTTCCAAACTTTACTGACGCTCTCCTGCGAACCTCGAAGAACTAGCACTCCTGAAAGAAAGGATATTGCGGAGACATGGCTTAGCCACAGTCTGGGGGATGTTTCCAGAACGAGATTTTCACTCTGCAGCGTAGTGTGCGCTTATATGAAACTTTCTGGCCGACGAGGTACTGGCCGAAGTAAACCTGTGAGGACGGGGCGTGAGTCGTGCTTGGGTAGCTCAGATGGTAGAGCACTTGCCCGCGAAAGGAAAAGGACCCGAGTTCGAGTCTCGGTCGGGCACACAGTTTTAATCTGCCAGGAAGTTTCATATCAGCGCACACTCCGCTGCAGAGTGAAAATCTCATTCTGGAAACATCCCCCAGGCTGTGGCTAACCCATGTCTCCGCAATATCCTTTCTTTCAGGAGTGTTAGTTCTGCAAGGTCGCAGGAGAGCTTCTGTAAAGTTTGGAAGGTAGGAGACGAGATACTGGCAGAAGTAATGCTGTGAGTACCGGGCGTGAGTCGTGCTTCGGTAGCTCAGACGGTAGAGCACTTGCCCGCGAAAGGCAGTGGTCCCGAGTTCGAGTCTCGGTCGGGCACACAGTTTTAATCTGCCAGGAAGTTTCATATCAGCGCACACTCCGCTGCAGAGTGAAAAATCTCATTCTGGCATACAGCAACAGGTCAAATGCTTACCATTATGCGTCTTGAGGAATCATAAACACAAAATTGTGCTGTACGGTCTATCACCACACGTTTGAGCCCCTCACAACATATTTGGCCACTAAAGAAATTTTTTTTTTTAAGTCGTTGATGGCATAACTAGTTCTTTAAGTGTTGATGCCGGTTTCTGGAAGTACGAGGGCGGTTTGAAAAGTTCTCGGAAACACCACGAGAGGTCAGCGCTAGCGCAGCGAGTTGGTCACGTGGTACTCTTTGGACTGTTGCCTGCATGGAGGTAAGAGTAAGGGGGGATGGCGCTACGTATCCCAGCCGTACTACGTTTTGGAGCCATGGGGGCGTGGCTCGCTGCCATGACAATCTGACCGAAACATTGCCAGTGTGCTGTAGCGCTGCGTGTATTACAGTCGCTAATTGCACCATATACGCATGTAACGTCATCAGATTGGTTGTTTCAAAATTTTTGTTTAAAATAAAATCTCGTAAAGGCGAAATTCCGCGTTTCTTCTGATTAAAAATAGTTTTTAATGTAATATTACCAATAGCTAGTCTTCAATGTAAACGATACAATTTTGTTAATTCAGTAATAAACGTGTATCACAAACTAAATAATAGAAACTGAAAACTAAGTTAGCTATACCCTCCCTCCAAAACCCCATAAATACATCCTGTTTGTAATACGTACTGGGACATTTCAGTTACGTTACACTACTGGGAAACACTGTTCATTACCACCAATATTTACTGAAATACGGTACATAGAACGGCAAATCTACACAGTGTCCTGTTTAGGCCTATACTTTACGCCAGTTAATGTAGTGTTAGCTTTTAATTTGGTACATGATGAAGACAAAGTGAGTTACTCAACACTTGAATTATCGACGATACGTACGTATTATACCGAAACGTGAAAACTAAGAATTTAATTCTTTGAATTAACATACCTTTTGCAAATGTTTTGGGTGTGTAGGGAAAACTGATGGTACAGCATTTTCTCGGAGCCTTACTGTTGAAAGGTAAGTTCGGTCTATGTCCTCTTCTCGGAAATGCTGAGAACATATAGTGCTCCATTTAGACGCACGCCAATTCTTCCTCCTCACGGCATTCTCCCACAGAGCTTTCCGACTTTCATTTTTAGGAAATCTAAAATCGTACAGGAGAAAAACACGCTATAGTACAAGTACCGATGTAGCACACGTTCGTTCACAATGAAGTTGTAAAATCACACTTAACGAGACAACTTACACGTGAAATGTTATTCCCTTCGATTTCGCATCACAATCAGAACGATTCGTACATCCGAACCCCACACAAGTCACCATAATAGCGCAAAATCCTTCCAAAAGCGAGCGACGAGCTTATCCACACAAGCTTACAGCAGCAATGTTTTGGTCGGATTGAGATGGCTACCCTCGGCTTCACATAGCTTCACAGCTGTGACGTCACGGCGTCTCCCTCTATTCTTACCTCCATGGTTTTAGGATTGTCGGAGTTCTTGGTGCAAGTGTTTACGTGGAACCGTGTGTACCTTCTGTGATCCCCATTGATCAAACGAATGCTGTCTGTCTGCGCACTGGAGTAGGCAACGGTGGAAGGGAATTGATTAGGTTGTTGGTTGGTTCTTCAGCCGTCCCTAGGTCGTGTTGCCACCCGATCGTTCAGTGTTACGCTTGGCTGCCTGTCTCACCTAAACTGTGATTCGAGTTTCCTCCCCAGGCCGATCCTTGGAACACTTCTGAGCACCACTGTTCTGCTGTTTGTCATTCTGATTTTCTTTTCTCGCAAGTACTGTACCAGGACTTCAGCCTTGTATTAATTTTGTCTGTGCTATGTTCAGTATACGGCAACGGCCTTGCCGCAGTGGATACACCGGTTCCCGTCAGATCACCGAAGTTAAGCGCTGTCGGGCGTGGCCGGCAGTTGGATGGGTGACCATCTGGGCCGCCATGTGCTGTTGCCATTTTTCGGGGTGCATTCAGCCTCGTGATGCCAATTGAGGAGCTAGTCGACCGAATAGCAGCGGCTCCGGTCAAAGAAAACCATCGTAACGACCGGGAGAGCGGTGTGCTGACCACACGCCCCTCCTATCCGCGTCATCAATGAGGATGACACGGCGGTCGGATGGT
The DNA here is from genome assembly GCF_023864345.2 of Schistocerca serialis cubense. Lineage (NCBI taxonomy): Eukaryota > Metazoa > Arthropoda > Insecta > Orthoptera > Acrididae > Schistocerca > Schistocerca serialis. The sequence goes on from NC_064648.1 coordinate 146,352,148, forward strand.
CCCCATGGGCCACTTGTGGCCTGAAGACGGAGTGCTTTATGTTCAGTATATGTCCTTCAGCGATAAAGGTTCGCTGTTGTTATGTTGAAATATTACTGGACTTTCAGCCGACGAATTAATTTAAATTCTCCTTAATGTGACTTTTAGCCGAAATTTGTAAATGCTTGCCTTTCGAAGAATTTCCTTCGCTAATCTGAAATATTATTTGGGCCTTTAGCCGAGAAGATATTCTAACTTTAGTTACGTAAGGGCTTCATCGTTTGTCTAAATTCTTATGCCTTGAAAGGAATCATTTGAGGATATTTTCATTTTAGTTAAGTAAGGCCTTCAGCGGTTTCTCTAAATCCTTGTCTTTTAAAAGAAATTATTTAAACTTTATTATCTGAATTTACTTGGGCCCTCAGCCTTGAAATGATCCTTGTTGTTTTAAATATAAAACTGTTCATTGGTTTTCGAGGCATAAAGTTGTGTGTTGTTGTGTAGCTAACGGGAACTGATCTTGGCCCCTTTCCAAAACCTGGTCGGCTCTGTCCTGTGAAAGCAGATTTCATCCTGGCCAGTGAAAAAATGAATTTTAATTTGGCTGGGAGAGTTTAGATGAGGATCGGCGCGGTGCTCGGCCAAGATGTGTCACTACCCGAGAAATCATTGCGAAAGTGTACAAAATGGTCACGGAAGATTGTCGATTGAAAGTGCGTGAAATTGCTCACGCTTGCCAGATGTCATCTGCAAGGGTATATGACATTTTAACTGAAGAACTAGAAATGAAAAAATTATCTGCAAGAGCAGTGCCGTGACACTCGACGCGCGCCCGCACACGTGGGCCGTCGCCATGGCAAAATTACACGAACTGAGGTTTGAATTGTTGCCACAGCCGCCTTATTCACCTGATACGGCTGCGTCAGACTTCCATCTCTTCCCAAAACTGAAAATTTTTCTTGGTGGACGAAGATTCACTTCAAACGAAGAACTGATAGACGGAGTTTTTTGCAGGCTTGGAAAAAACTCATTTTGGAGATGGGATCAAGGCACTGGAACATCGTTGGACCAAGTGCATTAACCTACAAGGAGACTACATTGAAAAATAAAAAAAAAGCTTGAGTGATTTATCTACTTTTTTCTATTACGTTCCGAGAACTTTTCAAACCACCCTCGTACATTTAAGTAATGTGGCATCGTTAGCTTGTACACTATTGAGTAGCATAATACGAACAGGACAACACTTAATTCCTTTTGGAATGAGCAGAAAAATGCAGGCCGTTGGAATTCTTAAAAGCCTCTTCTACGATCTTTTCTAGAATAAGATGGCAACGGAATAAATTGTACTTGCACTCAATCACAAAGGGTCTCCTTAAATCTAATGTTATATCTTTGAAGCAGTTCATTCCCTAAATTCACATTCAGTATTGAAGTAGTCACACTTAGTTGAGTTCCACTTCTCTGGTTGCTAGTTCCATTTCTCTAGGTGCATAAAATAAGACATTTCAATATCATCCGTATCATTCTGCGTCAATCTTCGCCATCTATTGCACAGTCGAAGTTAACCTTCACGTCGTGGGTCTGGTGGTTGATCTGCCCGGGATAAAATATTTTTTTCCACAGTTTTTTTCTTGTAGTTCACGAATTTCCTTGACTCAAATGGTTCAAATGGCTCTGACAAGGGAACCTCCCCATCGCATCCCCATCAGATTTAGTTATAAGTTGTCACAGTGGATAGGCCTTGAAAAACTGAACACAGATCAATCGAGAAAACAGGAAGAAGTTGTGTGGAACTATGAAAAAAAATAAGCAAAATATACAAACTGTGCAACATAGGCAACATCAAGGAGAATGTGAACTCAGGAGCGCCGTGGTCCCGTGGTTAGCGTGAGGAGTGGCGGAACTAGGGGTCCCTCGACTGAAAGTTTTACTTTCTTTATTTTCGCAAAGTTATGATCTGTCCGTTCGTTCATTGACGTCTCTGTTCACTATAATAAGTTTACTGTCTCTGTTTTGCGACCGCACCGCAAAACCGTGCGATTAGTAGACGAAAGGACGTGCCTCTCCAATGGGAACAGAAAACATTTGATCGCAAGGTCGTAGGTCAACCGATTCCTCCACAGGAAAACACGTCTGATATATTCTATACGACACTGGTGACGGCATGTGCGTCACATGACAGGAATATGTTGTCGACCCACCTAAGTTGTACACTAGGCGAATGGGTAAAAAGATTTAGATTTTCTTGTGGATGTGATAATCACTCCCAAAAAAAGTGATGAAAACGTAAGAGTTTGTTACATAAACTGAAAATAAAAAATTAAAGTTTTCACTCGAGGGAAGACTTGAACCTAGGACCTCTCGTTCCGCAGCCGCTCTCGCTAACCACGGGACCACAGCGCTCCGGGACCACCATCCTTGATGTTGCCTATGTTCGCATGGACTACTCAGTTTGTATATTTTACTTATTTTTTTCGTAGTTCCACACAACTTCTTCCTGTTTTCTCGATTGATCTGTGTTCAGTTTTTCAAGGCCTATCCACTGCGCCTACTTATAACTAAATCTGAGGGGGGGGGTGCGATGGGGAGGTTCCCTTGTGAGCACTATGGGACTTACCATCCGAGGTCATCAGTGCCCTAGACTTAGAACTACTTAAACCTAACTAACCTAAGAACATCACACACCTCCATGCCCGAGGCAGGATTCGAACCTGCGACCGTAGCAGCCGCGCGGTTCCAGACTGAATTTCGTTGGCAAGAAACACAGAGTGGCGCGATTTCATTGCCCTTTTGCTGCCTTCTGCGTTATTTGTTGTTAGAGACTGGAAACTGCATTCCTCTTCTCAGCTTCTTCGCTGCTGGCCGAAACCCGTTTTCAACAAGGTACTACTGTTGGTTTGTACTTGCGTAATGAGTATTTTGAAGACTGTCGCAATGTAGAAGAGCTTCTGCTATTGGCAGCATTCCCTACGGATTTTTCCAGCCTGGTACCTCTGTCGGCCACAGATTCGTCGCCGCATTTGATCGTTGTGTGTGCAAAATATGTGTTTGCATTGTTTTTGACTTGTTCTTCGCACTCACCAGCGCTCGCTGCCATTTACACATCATCTTCCACTTCCACATAGTCGTTCTGGTGTTCCTCATCAATCGTGCAGTCAGTCAGGCTGATCAGCGTTCGCCTGTTTTTCTGTTCGGAGATGGGTTCCGCAACTTGTTCATTCACGTTTCTGCCACTGCGAGTCCCTGATGGGGTCTACCCCGCCCCCCGACAGAACTGTTGCATATGCCATCGCTGCTGGTTGATTATTCTCAATACGCAATTGTACAGCGGCTCTGCCCTCACAATTTTCCCTCGCGTGTTCAGTGGAATTGCATACGGAGCATGGACAGGATTAAAGCCTACACAACAGACGCTCTATGACCCCATACAGCCACAAAAGAGAGGATCTGCTGTTTTAATTCTAAGCTATTGCATATGCTTTTGTAATTCCACTTAAGGTATTCGATTGCCATTGAGCTTGGCATCCCATTTTCTCAACACATTATTTTCTTGATACAGGAACTTGAGGCGTAGCGCCGTATACCGATGTTGCATTGGAGGCGGTTAAGTGGGACATGTGTCTCAGAGCTGGAGAGTGACAGATGGTGACGCGAGACAGGACGCGCACCCAGTTTATGTATCAGCCAATAGAGGATAGGGGACTCTGATTTAGTTTCGATTGTACCCACTAGAGGACACGCGTAAAGCTGAAATACTAAACACCTTTTTCCAAAGCTGTTTCACAGAGGAAGACCGCACTGCAGTTCCTTCTCTAAATCCTCGCACAAACGAAAAAATGGCTGACATCGAAATAAGTGTCCAAGGAGTAGAAAAGCAACTGGAATCACTCAATAGAGGAAAGTCCACTGGACCTGACGGGATACCAATTCGATTCTACACAGAGTACGCGAAAGAAATTGCCCCCCTTCTAACAGCCGTGTACCGCAAGTCTCTAGAGGAACGGAGGGTTCCAAATGATTGGAAAAGAGCACAGGTAGTCCCAGTCTTCAAGAAGGGTCGTCGAGCAGATGCGCAAAACTATAGACCTATATCTCTGAAGTCGATCTCTTGTAGAATTTTAGAACATGTTTTTTGCTCGCGTATCATGTCATTTCTGGAAACCCAGAATCTACTATGTAGGAATCAACATGGATTCCGGAAACAGCGATCGTGTGAGACCCAACTCGCCTTATTTGTTCGTGAGACCCAGAAAATATTAGATACAGGCTCCCAGGTAGATGCTATTTTTCTTGACTTCCGGAAGGCGTTCGATACAGTTCCGCACTGTCGCCTGATAAACAAAGTAAGAGGCTACGGAATATCAGACCAGCTGTGTGGCTGGATTGAAGAGTTTTTAGCAAACAGAACACAGCATGTTGTTATCAATGGAGAGACGTCTACAGACGTTAAAGTAACCTCCGGCGTGCCACAGGGGAGTGTTACGGGACCATTGCTTTTCACATTACATATAAATGACCTAGTAGATAGTGTCGGAAGTTCCATGCGGCTTTTCGCGGATGATGCTGTAGTATACAGAGAAATTGTAGCGAAATGCAGGAAGATCTGCATCGGATAGGCACTTGGTGCAGGGAGTGGCAACTGACCCTTAACATAGACAAATCTTATGTATTGCGAATACATAGAAAGAAGGATCCTTTATTGTATGATTATATGATAGCGGAAGAAACACTGGTAGCAGTTACTTCTGTAAAATATCTTGGAGTATGCGTGCGGAACGATTTGAAGTGGAATGATCATATAAAATTAATTGTTGGTAAGGCGGGTACCAGGTTGAGATTCATTGGGAGAGTGCTTAGAAAATGTAGTCCATCAACAAAGGAGGTGGCTTACAAAACACTCGTTCGACCTATACTTGAGTATTGCTCATCAGTGTGGGATTCGTACCAGATGGGGTTGACAGGAGAGATAGAGAAGATCCAAAGAAGAGCGGCGCGTTTCGTCACAGGGTTTTCTGGTTAGCTGATAGCGTTACGGAGATGTTTAATAAACTCAAGTGGCAGACTCTGCAAGAGAGGCGCTCTGCTTCGCGGTGTAGCTTGCTGTCCAGGTTTCGAGAGGGTGCGTTTCTGGATGAGGTATCGAATATATTGCTTCCCCCTACTTATACCTCCCGAGGAGATCACGAGTGTAAAATTAGAGAGATTAGAGCGCGCACGGAGGCTTTCAGACAGTCGTTCTTCCGGCGAACCATACGCGACTGGAACAGGAAAGGGAGGTAATGACAGTGGCACGTAAAGTGCCCTCCGCCACACACCGTTGGGTGGCTTGCGGAGTGTCAATGTAGATGTAGATGTAGAAAGTAATAGAATGTTTTTCATAAACTGTTCTAGTATTTTCATAAAGTGTTATTATCTCTCTTTGTGTATGTAAAATGTTATAAATGTGTTTTAGCAGAATGAATGATGCGTGAGTGTGGTTTAAGGTTAATATGAAGATAATTGTTTAACGAGTTATGTAGTGGGATTTAGTGTGGGAACATTTCGAAGTAGTATGGATGCGGACAAAGGGGATTTTTGTAGAATAAATTTGTAAAGTAAGTTTATGGTAAAGGGAGAGATAAATAACAATAGTAAATAACTTTATGCATAAACAAAACTTCAGCATATTAGATAATTACGTCGGTAAAAAGTGCAGTCGCTAGTTTTACTGTTTTGCGATTGGTTATTGATGAAAAGCGCACACTGATGCGGGAGAATGTTGTTTTGCTATTGGCTGTTGAGTAAACTGACCAGTGGTAAAGCAATATTCATCGCGCGCCTTTCTCTGCTGGTAGACAAGACTTACAGTATTCCAGAGTGGAGTCGGAGTCTAGCCATGGAACAGTTCGGACGTGTGTAGTAGTAGTTGCGATTGAAATAAGTTGCCGTATCTAGCAGTGTTTCATACATCAAAAGTGTAAAGTGACGGCATAATTATTCCGACGGGTGTGTAGAAATGTCGGAATTTTTAAGTAAATTTTGTGACGAGAAAAGACAAATTCCGCGTGGCGTATTGAGCAGGTCGGTGGCTAAAAACTGTGACTGCATTAGGTACCGACAGACGTAATATTTGGCGAACATTCTCAACCAAAAACAATACGTATATTTGTAGCTATTACGTTTTCGGGAAATGCAACACCATAAACTTGCTAACGTGAGCGAAAGGTATTGTCAGTGACTGTGTTAAGACTAGCACGGGCTTGGCAGTGATACTTGTTCACCTGAGTTTCAGAATATATATTAATTAAGGACAAAATTTCCAACCTTTCATTTCGTGTGAAAACTTTCTCCCGAAATGTCGATTAGTGACTTTAATTGCAGCCTGGTCCACGTCGAAGAACAGTAGGTTTCGCTCTGCTTCCCTACTGATGATCTGCTGAGACAATGTTCACAGGTAGGTGCAGGTTCGTCGTAAAGGGACGGAAGGGACCGCGCCGCACTTCTCTGATCTTGCCAAGCCAAGATCTGTGTATGTTACTTATACTGCTCTGACATAACCATCATTATGCTTAAATTTAACGCTACCATTGGTACGCTGACTGTTTCCTCACAAATGTCGTTAATTCCACATTTTCCGTGTACTCTGTTCACAGCATTGACAATTTGAATGTCTATACCGTCCTCATCAAGCAACTTCATATCATCCAGTTCCGAACAACGGGAAGGGTAGGGCTTTCAGTGTGCCATTCAAAACTACACTGAAGCGACAAAAAAAAAAAAAAAAAAAAAAAAAACTGATACAGGCATGTGTATTCAAATACAGAGATATATAAACAGGCATGATATGGCGCTGCAGTCGACAATGCGTGTATAAGACAACAAGTGTCAGGGGCAGGTAATTCTGACATTGCTGCTACAATGGCTGGTAATTAACATTTAAGTGAGTTTGATCGTGGTGTTATACTCGGCGCATGAGGGATGGGACATAGTATGTCCGAGGTAGCAATGAAGTGAGGATTTTCCCGTACGACCATTTCACGAGTGTACTGGAGTACTCTCTTTCAAATTCTCAAGGTGGCAGGGGTAAAATTCAGGGAGCGAAAGCTATTTACACTTTGTACAGAAACCAGATGGCAGTTATAAGAGTCGAGGGCATGAAATGGAAGCAGTGGTTGGGAAGGGAGTGAGGCAGGGTTGTAGCCTCTCCCCGATGCTATTCAATCTGTATATTGAGCAAGCAGTGAAGGAAACAAAAGATATTAAAATCCATGGAAAAGGAATAAAAACTGTAAGATTCGCCGATGACATTGTAATTCTGTCAGAGACAGCAAAGGACTTGGAAGAGCAGTTGAACGGAATGGACAGTGTCTTGAAAGGAAGATATAAGATGAACATCAACAAAAGCAAAACGAGGATAATGGAATGTAGTTGAATTAAGTCGGGTGATGTTGAGGGTATTAGATTAGGAAATGAGAAAGTAGTAAAGGAGTTTTGCCATTTGGGGAACAAAATAACTGATGATGGTCGAAGTAGAGAGGATATAAAAAGTAGACTGGCAATGGCAAGGAAAGCGTTTCTGAAGAAGAGAAATTTGTTAACATCGAGTATAGATTTAAGTGTCGGGAAGTCGTTTCTGAAAGTATTTGTATAGTGTGTGACCATGTATGGAAGTGAAACGTGGATGATAAATAGTTTGGACAAGAAGAGAATAATGCATGGGGGCTTAGTTATACAGATATGAAATGCAAATACTTTTTAATTTTTTTTTTAGTAGCTGTAAGTCCGATTACGAAGTCTCGTAAACGGTAGGCCCTGACTAGTTTTAGTACGCAATCTGACTGCATAGAATAACAACAAAGAATGAAAGAAAATTTCCGTTAACACAATTAATTAATTAAGTCCCTAGCAACTATAAAACCTAGGAAACAACAAAACACAAGTGTAGCTGTTCTGTGTGTGGAAGTGTGATTCAACGTACGCATCTGGCACGGTTCTTCGTCAATAAGACAAGATATTTTGAACACCATTTACACTGAAGCAATTTAAAAAATAGAAATACTATAATTGCGTAAGGAAACCAGAATTACACTCTAATACAAGAACACAAGCCAGATGCTTTGTTGACTGAACCTGTAATGACGCATTATTTAAGACACTGAAATAATAAAAAAAGGGAATTTTTTTACCTTCATATATATTGACGAAAAGCACTCTGATCATTACAATATCTCCATTCGAACAACATCTGCTGTCTAGCCCATCAAACAACTGCATAAAACATGGCCTCAAATAGTACAGCTATCAATATCCTCTCAGCAAGATCTGCACAACCACTCACTACGACGACATCTCAACAACGACTGACTACTGCCACATCTCGACAAGAACTCTCCACTACGACATCTCAGCAAGCACTGCCAGTGGAGGCGGCTGAATAACACTCTTTGGCGCAATCTCTGGCGCTGTGGCTCAGTGTAGCCACCTTTCAATAGAAGCTTTCGAAATGTGGTCCTACAGAAGAATGCTGAAGATTAGATGGGTAGATCACATAACTAATGGGGAGGTATTGAATAGAATTGGGGAGAAGAGAAATTTGTGGCACACCTTGACTAGAAGAAGGGATCGGTTGGTAGGGCATATTCTGAGGCATCAAGGGATCACCAATTTAGTATTGGAGGGCAGTGAGGAAGGTAAAAATCATAGAGGGAAACCAAGAGATGAATAGACTAAGCAGATTCAGAAGGGTGTAGGTTGCAGTAAGTACTGGGAAATGAAGAAGCTTGCACAGGATAGAGTAGCATGGAGAGCTGCATCAAACCAGTCTCAGGACTGAAGACCACAACAAAAACACCGTTGTATACACTGTCAGAATTAATTAGTTTTCATACATATTGTAAATTCTTATTTTAAGTAGTCCCTGTATTTATAGTGAACCCCCCCCCCCCCCACCATTTTTACTGCACCTTACATGTGATCATGGTACTATTTTACATATGATTTGTCGGTTCCTCTGCCACTCATAGTACAAGTTTTGAAGACAATAAATATGTGGATTGATGATGGTTACATTACTATAACGCGTCTGTTTTATCAATGCGTCTATTACGATACTGAAGATTTTACAATATGTATGAAAACTAATTAATTCTGATAGTGTATATTACGGTGTAAGACTGAGTTATTGTAGTTAAGGAAATTTAGATGTAACACTTGCAGCTTTTAAGCAATACGCTCTGTATTTCAATATGATTTATTGCTCTGATATAACATTCACTGTATAATTCTCGTTACATAAAGTAATATGCAACACTTTATTCTTTTAGTCGATATGCTCTGTATTTCAATACAGAACCTGAAGATGGCTTAGTGTGACGTCGAAACTGGCTGCCTAGAAATAAACCTATGCATCGGCGATTGGTATTGTTTTTAGTGAAAATTGCTTTTATTGTGGCGCTTATGAGTCCTGGTTTGTGTTTTCAGGTTCCCCTGAACGCGCCAGACGTCAGCTCTGCAAGACTTGAACTTCAGTGCACCGGCCGTGCTTCGCCGCACAAGCGAATGGTGTCATAGTCATAAATTCGGGAACAAGTAATTTCAGACGTAGAGGGCTCTTTTTAGCAGACATCAGTATTTTAAAACAGTTTTTGTGCGATATTGCTAGCACGGCACAGGAATTCTGGGACTAACATTTCGGGCCGAACAATTGTACCAACTTAAACTGACGCTTCACTGTTTTTCATTTGGAAATTTACTCAGAAACATTTGTTCTAGGAGTCCTTACACGTGGCTACTATTATCCTTCGCGTAACGAAGCTTTGCAGCTAGGACCAAAGAAGGACTTTTAAGGGTTACGGGAGTGTATACTGCGTCAGGGATGTGAGTGAAATGTGTGTCAGTGAGGACTAAAAAAGAAAAAAAACATAAATGACTATAATCTAACCCACGTGCTGCTGCAGCTATATCAAAAAGTAAGTGTGTGCATATTAGGGAGCGTGGAACTAGGACGGCTGATAAACGCGTGTGGTTGTGTGAGGTGTTAAGGCGAGGCACGTACTGGACGGTCTAAGGTTCGTTCTTACGTCTTGATAAACTGGGTGTCGGGAGTCGACTCGCGGACCTTTAAGGACAGGCGGACACTGTCGTCGCTGGAGACGCGGCCGTCGACGGGTCATGCCCTCGCGCCCTCGGCTGGCGAGGAGCAGCTGATGATGGACAGTCGACGTCCGGGTCAGGAGCGCCGGAGCTGTTTCGAACGGGAATCCGGCCATCATCTTCAGGAGCATCTGAAAAGGTGAGTGCCTCCTGTTATTAGTAGACGCTCGCTCACGGGCTGTCTGCATCTGTACCTCATAGGTTAAGTCATATTTTTTCTATTAATACGCTATCTTCATTTACTATAATTTTATTTTCGCCGTTCAAGTCCAATCCACGTAGGAACTTGGAATCCATTTTCAACAGCGTCACTGACACTTCATGGAGTCAATGTACTGGAATTACTTTTCACTGTATCACATCAAAACGAAAGATTTTTTTATAAAAATATTTTAATTAAATGTAACAGTACATACAGGGCTATTACAAATGATTCACTGTAGCTCCATTCATTGGCATATGGTCACGACACACTACAGATACGTACAAAAACTCATAAAGTTTTGTTCGGCTGAAGCCGCACTTCAGGTTTCTGCCGCCAGAGCGCTCGAGAGCGCCGTGAGACAAAATGGCGACAGGAGCCGAGAAAGCGTATGTCGTGCTTGAAATGCATTCACATCAGTCAGTCGTAACAGTGCAACGACACTTCAGGACGAAGTTCAACAAAGATCCACCAACTGCTAACTCCATCCGGCGGCGGTAGAGAATCCTCACGCATTCGTGGAGCAAATTCGCAATTCACCAAAACTTAACGTGTTTTGTGCAATCTCACGGTTTAAAGTTTACGGCCCCTTTTTTACAGGACACGTGTATCTGGACATGCTGGAAAATTGGCTCATGCCACAACTGGAGACCGACAGCGCCGACTTCATCTTTCAACAGGATGGTGCTCCACCGCACTTCCATCATGATGTTGGGCATTTCGTAAACAGGAGATTGGAAACCGATGGATCGGTCGTGGTGGAGATCATGATCAGCAATTCGTGTCATGGCCTCCACGCTCTCCCGACTTAACCGCATGCGATTTCTTTCTGTGGGGTTATGTGAAAGATTCAGTGTTTAAACCTCCTCTACCGAGAAACGTGCCAGAACTGCGAGCTCGCATCAACGATGTTTTCGAACTAATTGATGGGGACATGCTGCGCCGAGTGTGGGAGGAACTTGATTATCGGCTTGATGTCTGCCGAATCACTAAAGGGGCACATATCGAACATTTGTGAATGCCTAAAAAAACTTTTTGAGTGTTTGTATGTGTGTGTAACAAAGCATTGTGAAAATATCTCAAATAATAAAGTTATTGTAGAGCTGTGAAATCGCTTCAGTCATTTGTAATAACCCTGTATAGGAAAGACCGTACCCAGAATGTAGCAGACCAGTCATCGTGAAGAAGATTGCAGCACAGACGTTCAAAATATTGGTGGTGTAGTTGTTTTAGTGCTTTAGTAGGATCCTTCTGTCATCTCCCGCCGATCAGTTGAAGAATCGAACTTCCATTCGATTTTTGTAATCGCGAGGAGACGACGCGGATACTAATTATTACGAAAAAGTGGTACCGATGTACGGTAGGGTGAAAAATGTGTAGCAATAACTACAAGCGATGAAATACTCTGAACACCAAATTATTCCGAAAGACTAACAGCAATTCTTTTACAAATGATATAATTCCAATCCCAAAGAAAGCAGGTGTTGACAGATGTTAAAATTACCGAACTATCAGTTTAATAAGTTACAGCTGCAAAATACTAACGCGAATTCCTTACAGACGAATGGAAAAACTGGTAGAAGCGGACCTCGGGGAAGATCAGTTTGGATTCCGTAGAAATATTGGAACACGTGAGGCAATACTAACCTTACGACTTATCTTAGAAGAAAGATTAAGAAAAGGCAAACCTACGTTTCTAGCATTTGTAGACTTAGAGAAAGCTTTTGACAATGTTAACTGGAATACTCTCTTTCAAATTCTGCAGGTGGCAGGGGTATTGTTTCTGAAGAAGAGAAATTTGTTAACATCGAGCATAGATTTAAGTGTCAGGAAGTCGTTTCTGAAAGTATTTGTATGGAGTGTAGCCATGTATGGAAGTGCAACATGGACGATAACTAGTTTGGACAAGAAGAGAATAGAAGCTTTCGAAATGTGGTGCTACAGAAGAATGCTGAAGATAAGGTGGGTAGATCACGTAACTAATGAGGAAGTATTGAATAGGATTGGGGAGAAGAGAAGTTTGTGGCACAACTTGACTAGAAGAAGGGATCGGTTGGTAGGGCATGTTTTGAGGCATCAAGGGATCACAAATTTAGCATTGGAGGGCAGCGTGGAGGGTAAAAATCGTAGAGGGAGACCAAGAGATGAATACACTAAGCAGATTCAGAAGGATGTAGGTTGCAGTAGGTACTGGGAGATGAAGAAGCTTGCACAGGATAGAGTAGCATGGAGAGCTACATCAAACCAGTCTCAGGACTGAAGACCATAACAACAACAACAACAACAAGTTATGTAACATATTAGTCAATGCATCAGCAGCATCTGTAGTATGTCAGTAACAACGACACTCACCTTTACTTCGTAATTCGGTAATCGTAGGCCATATATGCTACAGTCACATGCGAACTACATTGTAAAACAGATTCTGTAATTCTAGAAACATGTGTATAGCCGATTCTGAGAATTATTAAAATTTTACAGGAAGGGTAGTTTTTCTCCTAAACAATGTGTCGTACAATGATACAGCATTGGAGATAGGTCCATTGCTGTATTTGGATACCGTGTGCAAAACGTGTTGCCATTAGAGGTAGTAGTAAAGAAGCAGTAGATCAAAACGTCACACTAGGTTCTGAAGTTTTATTGGGTGAATTGTGAAAATACAGCAAACAATAAACTTTTTCCTTTGATTAATTTGTGGTTAGGTCACCAACAAAAAGTTTCAAGAAGGTTTGAAACTAGGTGCAGAGTTTGTTGGAAATCTCTGTGCTCTCATTCTAAAATACTAGACAAATATATTTTTTAAATGAACACACCGCTATTTGACTGTATTGTTCTTTATTTAATTATGGCCCAGGTTTCGGCCTTTTATGCCATTTTCAAGTGATTGCAAAAAGCAAACATTGCATGCAGTAAGACCAAGTAGATTTTCAAAAGATGTAACATGCCGAAATATGTAATATTGCAGGGCATCAAGCTCAAAATTGGGCATAAATTAAGAAAAATATTCGATCCCCACCAAATGCCAGATGTAAAATCATCTTGCAACAAGATCATTAAATAATGTTGTTTAGTAAAAGCAGGTTTACTTTGCTATCTAAAAAATGAACACATGTTAATGAGTGGTAATGACTATCATTACGGCTCAAGAACATGTGTTCGTCATCTATATGCCAAAGTAAATGAGTTTTTATTAAATATGATGTGCTCCCACAGTTATTTAATGACCTTTTTACAAGGTGATGATTTTACATCAGGCATTTTGTGGGGATCGAATATTTTTTCTCAATTTATGGTCAATTTTGAGTTTGGGTGTCCTGCAATATCACATTTCGTAATTATATACTAATTTTCATTCATAAGAATTGCAGCGGAAGTCATGTATCTGAAGATGTGGACTAATACAAGAGTGTGTTAGCGCCCAAGAGGGCCACACCTCATACTGATGGACGTCTGTTCCGAATGGAAGTTTAGTCATTTAATAGCAGTTACGTGGTGAACATTACCACAAGTTTTGATAAATATCGAACTTATGCTCCGTGTTGTAGCATCTCCTATTTTCGTCAGTGTATGAGGAGTTGTAGTATAAAGCGATATTAAAACGCTAAGAATCTGTAAAATCAATGTTAGGGAAGACGGATAGGGCACTTTGTTTTTATGGACGTATTCTAGGAAAGTGTGGAGGAACTGTAAAGCAAACAGCATACAAGACGCTAGACTAGTCCGACTAATTCTAGAGTACTGTTCCAGTATTTTGGATTATCATTGAGGCATGGCGGCGGATAAGGAGCGAATTCAGGGATGCGAAACTGTTCGGTATAGACCGTACCAGAGTGTAACAAAGATGCTCAGGGAAGATAAATGGAGATATATGTATATATATATATATATATATATATATATATATATGTATATATATATATATGTATATATATGTATATATATATGTATATATATGTATATATAAGTATATATGTATATATATATGTATATATGTATATATATATATATGTATATATGTATATATATATATTTTTTTTTTGAGAAAGTTAGGGTAGTCACCAAGAATAAAAGATATTTGGCAGTACACCCTGGAATATAATCAGTCATCTTTTGTGAGAGATCGCATATTAATGGAACAGAACTGAGAGGAGATAACATTGTCAGAATAGTGCCCCCCACCACGCACTATACAATGGCTTTCGATGTAGATATGCAGATACAGGCACCGTGTTACAAGCTCGAGATGTTAAACTGGTCGTACCTGTTTCTATTCAAGTTTTACGCCTCCCCCGAAATTGAGCCATAAAGATCTTTTCGACGCAAGTTACGACACAGTTGCAATTTCCGCGAATAATTTCTCTCGGAGGTGTCTGAGAACACCACCTCCGCCGCAGTTCCGGTCGAGTGGGGAGCGCATCGAAACGTCAGGGGCTATCACGAGAACGGGAAGGAGATGGCGTTTTAATGGTCGCCCGCCATCAAAACCCGGCGGGCGCAATTCGGGGCGAAAGTGCCTCTAAAACTCGCGCGGAATTTTCCGACGCGCGAGATGATTGGAAAACTCCTCCAGGAACGGACGGCAGTACGCATTTATTAGCGCGTTAAACCCAATCCTCCCTTCTTCCTAGCACTGAGGGTTTGTATTGTCACGTCACTGCAATCGGTAAGAGCTTACGGCGGAAAAATGGCTGGCAACTGCGCTGTAGGGTTTTGCCGTCTTAACTACCAGTCTGGGAGGAATCTCCTTTATTCGAGACATCTGAGTGCCTGTTTCATCACTGACCGAATCTCGTCAGGTTTCAATGGCGGCGTGTCGAGAAGGATCCGGTTTATAGGCTGCAGAAGTATAATTGGGCTGTGTGTTGACCCTTGTGGGACATTACAAGGTGCATTCAAGTTCTAAGGCCTCCGATTTTCTTTCTCCAGACTGGAAAGAGGTAGAAACATGCGCATTGTTTTAAAACGAGGCCGCGTTCATTGTCAATACGTCCCAGAGATGGCAGCACCGTTCGGCAGATGGAATTTTACCGCCAGTGGCGAGAATGAGAACTGGTTTAAATACTTAAAATGGCGACGTTTTCCTTACTTGAACAGCGTGCAATCATTCGTTTTCTAAATTTGTGTGGTGTGAAACCAATGGAAATTCATCGACAGTTGAAGGAGACATGTGGTGACGGAGTTACGGATGTGTCGAAAGTGCGTTCGTGGGTGCGACAGTTTAATGAAGGCAGAACATCGTGTGACAACAAACCGAAACAGCCTCGGGCTCCCACAAGCCGGTCTGACAACACGATCGAGAAAGTGGAGAGAATTGTTTTGGGGGATCGCCGAATGACTGTTGAACAGATCGCCTCCAGAGTTGGCATTTCTGTGGGTTATGTACACACAATCCTGCATGACGACCTGAAAATGCGAAAAGTGTCATCCAGTTGGGTGCCACGAATGCTGACGGACGACCACACGGCTGCCCATGTGGCACGTTGCCGAGCAATGTTGACGCGCAACGACAGCAAAAATGGGCTTTCTTTTGGTCGGTTGTAACAATGGATGACACGTGGATGCCATTTTTCAATCCAGAAACAAAGCGCCAGTCAGCTCAATGGAAGCACACAGATTCACCGCCACCAAAAAAATTCGGGTAATCGCCAGTGGTGAAAACATGATGATGTCCATGTTCTGGGACAGCGATGGCGTAATCCTTACCCATCGCGTTCCAAAGGGCACTACGGTAACAGGTGCATCCTACGAAAATGTTTTGAAGAACAAATTCCTTCCTGCACTGCAACAAAAACGTCCGGGAAGGGCTGCGCGCGTGCTGTTTCACCGAGACAACGCACCCGCACATCGAGCTAACGTTACGCAACAGTTTCTTCGTGATAACAACTTTGAAGTGATTCCTCATGCTCCCTACTCGCCTGACCTGGCTCCTAGTGACTTTTGGCTTTTTCCAACAATGAAAGACGCTCTCTGTGGCCGCACATTCACCAGCCCTGCTGCTATTGCCTCAGCGATTTTCCAGTGGTCAAAACAGACTCCTAAAGAAGCTTTCGCTGCTGCCACGGAATCATGGTGTCAGCGTTGTGAAAAATGTGTACGTCTGCAGGGCGATTACGTCGAGAAGTAACGCCAGTTTCATCGATTTCGGGTGAGTAGTTAATTAGAAAAAAAATCGGAGACCTTAGAACTTGAATGCATCTCGTATGTAACCATTGCCTTAATTCGTATTACAGACGGAGCAGTTTCCGAAAGTACTTCATGACATAAGTTTAGGCAATAGAAACTGAGGTTACCACCCTGTCACTTTGTTTAGTATGTGATCAGTAAGTCTGTCACCCCAGATTATTTAAAGATTCTGACGCCCATGTATAAAACTGCTACAAAGGTCTGGTTGCTTTACAAATGAGACAACGACAGAAGTAAAGATTTGTCGTTAAACATGTTAAAATTTTATGATTGAAGATGCGAAACTCTAATTAGTAGGTTTCGTCAGTTACAGTGTATGTTTATTATACGTCGCACAATGATATAATTTTGTCGATACCTTTAGTGCGATATGTGAATACTGGGTGGCGAATAACGTTAGTAGTGAATAAAAGATAAATTAAAATGTCATACTTCATACTGAAGTTTTACTGAATGTTTTCCTTCCATTATTTGGAGTGGCTGTAAGTGAGAGAAAGTTTAGAAAATGTCAGAATTTGTACTAAGTGTGCGTTCCAACTCGCTAAGTGGTCTCATTATTAACACTGGGAGACCATAGTCTGCACAATATGCGCTCCATTATATGCAAAAATCTGTTTTTACGCGAGTCAGTATTTACTTTATTGCGTGAACTATGTGCAATGATATAATTTTGTAGGCACATTGAGCGCTGTGTGTGGGTACTGTCTGTAAAATCCTGTTGCGAACAGAGTTGGTAGTAAATATAAATGCCGTGTGAGTAGAGCTTTCCGTCGGGTACACAGTTCGCCGGGTGCAAATCTTTCGATTTGACGCCACTTCGGCGACTTGCCCGTCGATGGGGATGAAATGATGATGATTAGGACAACACAACACTCAATCCCTGAGCGGAAAAAATCTCCGACTCAGCCGGAAATCGAACCCGGGCCCTTACGATTGACAGTCTGTCCCGCTGACCAGTTTTTTGTTGTTGTTGTTGTTCTCATTTTGTTCGATGTCGTTCGCTGCATTTGTTCGGTGCGATTGTCCCAGGACACCCGTTCAAGTTCATCGTTCATCTGTTCATTCATTTTTTTTATTACAGAGGGCAGCTAATCCTCTAACCGAACACGCTGAGCTACGGTGCCGGCCAACCACTCAGCTACCGGGGGTGGACTAGAGTTGGCAGTAATGAAATAATGAATTAAAACGTCATGTCTGTTTCTAAAGTTTTACAGCGGAACAGTGAAAATGTAGTAGGCAATAAACTTTTTTCCTTCTGTTATTCTGTAGGGATGTAACCGTGAAAAAGTTTGGGACAGGTTTGAAATCATGTGTAAAGTACACTGGAAGTCGCTAAGTGTTCTCGTTGTCATACTGGATGAATATAGTCTGGGTAATACGCGCGCCATGAGCTGGATTGCTTGAAGACATATACACAGGAATACGTGTCTTGCTGCGTTAAACCTTTAACGCAGATTATTAGTGAGTGGGTTGTGACAGCATTTTAAGTTTTTACTTTCGGAAATTAAATTTTTGTTGTTTGTGGAAGCCGTTTCTGTTTGAAACAAATAAGTCAAATTTGGCATTTTCTGTGGTGTTGATTGTGTAGATCATAAAACTGTTCTATAGGAACTAAGAAGTATGTTTTTTAAAGTCTTCCCCTTGAAAGCAACGGGGACTAAAAATTAGGGGCTCGCATTAACAAATGATACGACAGGAATAAGATTAAAGTCGGAATGCGGAAATATTAAATATGGTGTCCCACAAGGCTCAGTGCTTGTCATGCTCTTATTATGGTCTGCATTAGTGATTTATCCGAAGACCGGAAGTCTCTTCAGTTGTTGGTGAAAAAAGTATATTATTAGAGCGTCCAAACACAGCCAGCCAGCGCCCACCAGCTTAACATTCAATCTTACAAAGATTCATATACTATTCCAAACACGTAAAAACGACTTATAACTACGAGGAACGTCCAATAAGTAATGCGTTTTTTTACTCAACCAATTTCGGTTGAAAAAAATGTAGAATATTATCTGTGACGCGGTGGAATATGCTCGCTTCATCCACTATAATTTCATGAAGTTGCGATATACAGAGCCTTCAAAATGGTTCTTGCATCAGAGGTGCTTTCCAAGCAGAGAACTATGATTGAATTATTTTTTCCGGGAAACCAGAGCATGACAGATATTCACAGGCGACTGCAGGACGCCTACGGAGACCGACAGTGAACAAAAGCACGGTGAGGCGTTGGGCGAAGCGTCTGACATCTTTGCAACAAGGTCGCGTAAACCTGTCCAAACTCCTGAATGGCAGCCGGGCGCACACAGCTTGACTCCTGCAGTGTTGGAACGTGCGGACACTCTCATTCGAGATTATTGACGGGTGACGATCAAACATTTCGCTGCTCAACTGGACGTCTCTGTTGGTAGTGCTGGCACATTCGTCCACCAGTTTGGGGTGCTGAAAGCCACTGGGGTTCTCGCTGCCTAACAGAAGAGCATGAAGGGAAACGGAGGACCATCTGTATGGAACTGCTTGCGTGCTACAAGGCTGCTCGTGACAATTTTTTGTCGAACATCGTGACAGGCGATGGAACATGGGTTCATCACGCCGAACCGGAAACAAATCGGAAATCCATGAGCGGCGCCACATCAGCTCTTCTGCGAAAAAAAAGTTCAAAGGCGCGCCTCCGCCAGCAAACGGTCTTCTGGGATCCTGAACGGGTTATTCTATTTGGCGTCCTCCCATATGGCGCAACAATCAATTCTGAAGCGTATTGTGCTACCCTGAGGAAGACATCATCCAAGTCTCCACAGTCCAAAGGAGCTGACAAAACTTCATTGAATTGTTCTCCATCATCAATCAGCCCTGATCTCGCTCCTTGCATATGTTTCGCGGGACGCAGTACGTGGGTGTTGGGGAGGTTATTGATGATCCGACGTGGACTAGTAGAGTACCATCTGGGCATAAAGGCTCTCCCTGTGAACTGGTCAAAGGTCGCCGTATTGAATGGAGGTTATGTTGAAAAAAGAGTTTGGTTGCCAAAAGGGTGGAGAATGGTGTGGTCTATTGGAATCCTGAATAAAAACATGCTTTCAGAAAAAAAGTGGTGCATTGCTTATTGAACTGTCATAGTAGTAGTTCTGTTGAGTGTGCACACAGTGGATAAGCCTCCATATGTGAGGTTTCTGGGTATCCGCATGGGTAACGGAAGAAGCGTGTGCGTAAGTTAACTGAAGACATCATTTCTACCTGCTGCAGGTCGTCCGCTTGGAAATGATATTTACAGGACAGAACCAATGAAATGTTGTTGACATACAGGGAGGACAGGTCTGACTGCTGTGGCATACGTCAGAGAGCATGCTTCCTGAAGGACCTGTCTTGCCCACAGGCAACAGGCTGCTATTTTGTCGAGTACCTTTCAAACCACTTCAGCACTCTGTCTAGCATTTTTCCAATCAGCGTGTCAAAGCTGACGACGTCCAATGCATAGCTGAAGTCTAGTACTGGCAACAGTGTGGCCTCGCAGTCTCCTGTGGGGTATTTCAGATTAATAGTTATTACAATAAGTGCAGTTTTGTGGTATTTCGTTAACATAAAAACGTATTGGTATTTGTCGTAGAAGCGAACTTTTTATCAGGATTCTGTAATGGTTCTTTATTTACGTGACCATTACGGCACTCCAACCCCAGTTCTCGATACCAGTAATGTCGTACTACTCTTCTGCGAAGTAACAGACATATTTTTGTGACAATATTCACAAAAAAATGGTTCAAATGGTTCTGAGCACTATGGGACTTAACATCTGTGGTCATCAGTCCCCTAGAACTTAGAACTGCTTAAACCTAACTAAGCTAAGGACGTCACACACATTCACGCCCGAGGCAGGATTCGAACCTGCGACCGTAGCAGTCGCGCGTTTCCGGACTGCGCGCCTAGAACCGCTAGACCACCGCGGCCGGCCAATATTCACATTTGGGTTTATTAATGTATACGTACTCCGATGTATCGATATATTACAGTGATATGGTTCTTGTGTGTATTCATTTCTGTGAGACTGTCATATTTTTTGACTTGTAACCGTTTTGGCGCGAAAGCGCACAGAGCAGTCTTTGTTTCACTTTGCAGAAGTAAAGTTGTTATTTCGCTTAGTAAAAGAACAGTCAAGTCTTGTGTTTGGTTAAAGTGGAAATTAAATATATGAAGATTGATACAAAATTGTTTTCTTGATGATGTGACAATTAAGAAGTAGTATATGTGAATTTACAAGAAGTTTAATAAAAACGTGCATCGTGAACATCAAGTTAAAAATTATTTCTACCATACCATTGTTCAGATCTGGGATTGTTTGATCATTAAGAATTTCCTGAAAAACGCACTTGTTAGGTCTTCAAATATTTTTAAAATACAGATCTGGATCTTCTAGCAATCAAAGTGGAATCACCCCAGAATCAACAAGATGAGTCATAACAACTTCGACGAAATCTACGTAGGAATCCATTCAACTTAAGTGCCAAAATTAATGACTTTTTTACAGTGACTTCATTATTTCCATTCTGACGGTACCATCCACAGTCAATAACTTTGTTGTTGCCCGATAAAGCGAACATATGCTGCGTGAGCAACATTATTAATCTTGTGGTGTCACCGCCAGACACCACACTTGCTAGGTGGTAGCTTAAATCGGCCGCGGTCCATTTAGTACATGTCGGACCCGCGTGTCGCCACTGTGTGATCGCAGACCGAGCGCTACCACAAGGCAGGTCTCGATATACGATAGAGCACTCGCCTCAGTTGTACGGACGACATTGCTAGCGACAATACGGACAAAGCCTTCCTCTCATTTGCCGAGAGTCAGTTAGAATAGCCTTCTGCTAAGTCCATGGCTACGACCTAGCAAGGCGCCAATTGTAACAGTGCATGTATCTTACGAGTCTCATTTGTATAGTCCAGAGAGATGTATCACAAGGAGTAAATAAAGTTAAGTATATTCCAAAGCTACGTATTTTCTTGATAGCAGTCATAACGTATCTTGTTCCAGACTTGACGCCAGTCGGCGTGTGTGTACGCGTGCCTTTCTTTCGGCTACTTCAGTGTGGCGTAACAGTCTTGTTACGTCACAACAAATCTGATTTCTAACCTACTTTGCAAGTGGCGGTATTGTTAGAATTCAGCTAGTTGATCGTAAACAGACACTGTAAATACGTCCGTATGCTACACTATCTGCCCAAGAGTATCTGGGCATCGACCACCAGATATCACTAGAGGTGGAATCTCCAGCATAAAAGGAAGGGGGGAAGTATTGTTTTGTCAGTACAGATGAATGGATCGGTCAGCAGATTTCAGTGACTTCCGCCATAGTGGGCTGTTGGTCATGTGAAGCGGAAACGTGAAGCAGCAACAATAGTTAAACCGAAACCAGGCAGAATTCATGTACTGACGGAGACAGACCTGCGAGCAGTGCGGAGAGTAAATGTAAAATATCGCACGGAACCACCGGAAGCAGTCACTCGTGTTTTTCAGTGTGGTACCAGCAACCCAGCTAAGAAAATGACTGTGCGTTGTTGTTGTTGTTGTTGTTGTGGTCTTCAGTCCTGCGACTGGTTTGATGCAGCTCTCCATGCTATTCTATCCTGTGCAAGCTTCTTCATCTCCCAGTACCTACTGCAGCCCACATCCTTCTGAATCTGCTAAGTGTATTCATCTCTTGGTCTCCATCTACAATTTTTACCCTCCACGCTGCCCTCCAACGCTAAATTTGTGACCCCTTGATGCGTCAGAACATGTCCTACCAACCGGTCCCTTCTTCTTGTCAAGTTGTGCCACAAACTCCTCTTCTCCCCAATTCTATTCAGTACCTCCTCATTAGTTATGTGATCTACCCATCTAATCTTTAGCATTCTTCTGTAGCACCACATTTCGAAAGCTTCTATTCTCTTCCTGCCCAAACTGTTTATCGTCCATGTTTCAAAATGGCTCTGAGCACTATGGGACTTAACTGCTGAGGTCACCAGTCCCCTAGACCTTAGAACTACTTAAACCTAACTAACGTAAAGACATCACACACATCCATGCCCGAGGCAGGATTCGAACCCGCGACCGTAGCAGTAGCGCGGTTCCGGACTGAAGTGCCTAGAACCGCTCGGCCACCGCGGACGGCCCGCAAAAAAGATCACCCTGAATATAATTAGGGTGAAGTGGCCAATGATCTAGTCATTGGCGATGTGCGCCAGGCTCTAACTTTTACAGCAGTCGGCGAAATGACGCGATTATTGAGGATAAAGGGCAATGCGAGCTACATTGTGCGCATATTTTGAAAGTTTGGGTCTGACGGGAGGCGTGCTAGGGTAATCTGTGAAGCTGCAACGACCACTGTGTCCAGATGGCTTAGTTGTCAGAGCATCTGCCAAGTAAGTGGAAGACCCGGGTTCGAACCTCGTCTAGCACAAATTTTCAACTTTCCCATAGATTTCAGTCAATGCCCAGTCTCAGCCAACGTCTGTAGTTCCTTTGTGAGTGTTGGGAAAAGCCTGGACACATTTTTTTTTTTTGGGAAAAGGGGAAGTGAGAGAACATCACTTTGGAGAGTGAGAGGGTGCCTGCAGTGGTAATGCTGCCGTCGGCGCTTCCTGTCTTTATTTGCGCAAGGAGCCCTCGGAGCGCGTTCACACGGGTCGTGGGCGGGAATTACATTAGCCGTGATAGAGCGGGATTAGGGCGGCTTTTAAATCAAGCGTGTTCCGGGCAGCGGCCGTATCGACCCCCGGCTACACGCGGCCGTATTTGCATGCTAATGGCGACGAATGGGTCCCCGCGGCATACACCGCCGCGCCGCGCCGCACCGCACTACACTGCACTGCACTGCCGTATTGACCTCCGACGGCCGACAGACAGCACGCGTGTCCAAGTGTAGCATCCGCTTCTGCGTTGTCAAATTTTCGAAACGTGCTGCAAATCTCTGCGTTTGCGTCTCAAACACTCGTCACTCCAGTGCGGAATATACAGGGTAATTCGCGAAGATATGCAAATATTTTAATTTGTTATTCTACAAGTAAAACTAAAGAAAAAAGTTCGTCAGGGAACTGTATCTATGCTTTATAGATCTAGAAAAGGCATATGACCGGGTTCCTAGGAGGAAGTTATTGTCTGTTCTACGAGATTATGGAATAGGAGGCAAACTTTTGCAAGCAATTAAAGGTCTTTACATGGGTAGTCAGGCAGCAGAGTTGACGGTAAATTGAGTTCATGGTTCAGAGTTGTTTCAGGGGTAAGACAAGGCTGCAACCTGTTTCCACTGTTGTTCATTATTATTTATGGATCATATGTTGAAAACAATAAGGCTGGGTGAGATTAAGATAGATGAACACAAAATAAGCAGTCTTGCATATGCGGATGACTTAGTTGTGATGGCAGATTCGATTGAAAGTTTGCAAAGTAATATTTCAGAGTTAGATCAGAAATCTAAGGCCTATGGTATGAAGATTAGCATCTCCAAAACGAAAGTAATGTCAGTGGGAAAGAAATATAAACGGAGTGCCAAATAGGAGGAACAAAGTTAGAGCAGGTGGACGGTTTCAAGTACTTAGGATGCATATTCTCACAGGATGGCAACATAGTGAAAGCACTGGAAGTGGGGTGTAGCAAAGCTAATGCAGTGAGCGCTCAGCTACGATCTACTCTCTTCTGCAAGAAGGAAGTCAGTACCGAGACTAAGTTATCTGTGCACCGTTCAATCTTTCGATCAACTTTGTTGTATGGGAGCGAAAGCTGGGTGGATTCAGGTTACCTTATCAACAAGGTTGAGGTTACGTATATGAAAGTAGCTAGGATGATTGCAGGAACTAGTAGATGGGAACAATGGCAGGAGGGTGTCCACAATGAGGAAATCAAAGAAAAACTGGGAATGAACTCTACAGATGTAGCAGTCAGGGCGAACAGGCTTAGATGGTGGGGTCATGTTACACGCATGGGAGAAGCAAGGTTACCCAAGAGACTCATGGGTTCAGCAGTAGAGGGTAGGAGGAGTCGGGGCAGACCGAGGAGAAGGTACCTGGATTCGGTTAAGAATGATTTTGAAGTAATAGGCTTAACATCAGAAGAGGCACCAATGTTAGCACTGAATGGGGGATCATGGAGGAATTTTATAAAAGGGAGGGGGGGGGGGGGGGTTTGCTCCAGACTGAACGCTGAAAGGCATAATCAGTCTTAAATGATGATGATGATGATGATGATAACATACGTCCGCAAATGTTTAGTTACGGCTAATAAAAGATTTTGCCTGAAATTTGGCAACTTCGCTAGAAGCCATCTCAAAACTGTACGAGGTTAAAGCAAAGCACGATTTCCTTTTATTGTGTTGTTATTGTTCTGGTGAATCTAATAAAACGTGTTCCAGACGTGTATCTGCAGTAGTTCTCCAGAACATCCAGAGGAGCAAAGATTATTGTACAAGTAAATTTGTTTACTTTCCGTTAAGAACGTAGAAAAATTTGTCATTTTTTTATTTACCTTTTTATACCAGGGATTCAAAGTCGTGTAGAACTTTATAAAAGACATCGTATTTATGGCAGTGACTGTTAACACTTTATCTCACGATTGCAAGTTCGGCCTTAGGCCATTATCAAAGGCAGATTTTTATGGCTTTAAGTTGACATGGCTTAAAGCCACAAAAATCTGCACTTGATAATAGCCTAAGGCCGAAATTGCAATCGTAAAATAAAGAAACTTTTACAGTCACTGGCGTAAATATGATCTCTTTTTTTTAAAGTT
This sequence comes from Schistocerca serialis cubense, assembly GCF_023864345.2. Taxonomy (NCBI): domain Eukaryota; kingdom Metazoa; phylum Arthropoda; class Insecta; order Orthoptera; family Acrididae; genus Schistocerca; species Schistocerca serialis. The sequence continues at coordinate 146,377,391 of NC_064648.1, forward strand.
TATGTGATTCTTGGCAACCGTTAGTGAGTTGGCTCTGACTAGGGAACCTCCCCATCGCAATCGCACCCCCCTCAGATTCAGTTATAAGTTGGCACAGTGCATAGGCCTTGAAAAACTGAACACAGATCAATCGAGAAAACATGAAGAAGTTGTGTGGAACTACGAAAAAATAAGTAAAATATACAGTTTGCGTAGTCCATACGCAAGATAGGCAACATCAAGGACAGCGCGAGCACAGGAGCGCCGTGGTCCCGTGGTTAGCGTGAGCAACTGCGAAACGAGAGGTCCTTGGTTCAAGTCCTGCCTCGAGTGAAAAATTTATTTTCTTTATTTTCGCAAAGTTATGATCTGTCCATTCGTTCATTGACGTCTCTGTTCACTCTAATACGTTTAGTGTCTGTGTTTCACCTCCAGTGAAAAGATTAATATTTTATTTTCAGTTTATGAGACAAACTCTTATGTTTTCATCACTTTTTTGGGAGTGATTATCAGATCCACAAGAAAACCTAAATCGGGCAAGGTAGAAGACTCTTTTTACCCATTTGCCAAGTGTACAAGTTAGGTGGGTCGACAACATATTCCTGTCATGTGACGCACATGCCTTCACCAGTGTCGTATAGAATATATCAGACGTGTTTTCCTGTGGAGGAATCGGTTGACCTATGACCTTGCGATCAAATGTTTTCGGTTCGCATTGGAGACGCACGTCCTTTCGTCTACTAATCGCACGGTTTTGCGGTGTGGTCGCAAAACACACACTAAACTTATTACGGTGAACAGAGATTTCAATGAACGAACGGACAGATCATAACTTTGCGAAAATAAGAAATTAAAATATTAGCTCGAGGGCGGACTAGATCCGCTGACCTTTCGTTCCGCAGCTGCTCACGCTAACCGCGGGACCACGACGCTCAAGAACTCAGATTACCCTAGATGTTACCTATCTTAACGAATAGACAACTCAGTTTGTATATTTTGTTTATTTTTTCATAGTTCTATACAACTTTTTCCTGTTTTCTCGATTGATTTGTGATCAGTTTTTAAAGGCCTATCCACTGTTCCAACTTATAACTAAATCTGAGGGGGGTGCGATGGGGAGGTTCCCTTGTGAGCACTATAGGACTTAACTTCTGAGGTCATCAGTCCCCTAGAACGTAGAACTACTTAAAACTAACTAACCTAAGGACATCACACACATCCATTCCAGAGGCAGGATTCGAACCTGCGACCGTAGCGGTCACGCGGTTCCAGACTGTAGCGCCTAGAAACGCTCGGCTACATCGGCCGGCGTATGTGAGTTGTTTCAGTCGTTTCCTAACCTTGAAACGAGTTAGTTTTCTGTATTGTTCAGTGAAAGAACATGATAACAACAGGATATTTAAGTGAAACCACGTAGTAACTGTTGTAGTTTGTTCATTATGGGTGAAATAGGGATGCTTTTCAAATTTACGACAGAGGAATACGCCGATATCGTCCTCACATTATGGCAAATGTGATGGTAATGTTACGGCTGCAGTTAACGAATATCGCGTACAGCCGGCCGTGGTGGCCGAGCGGTTCTAGGCGCTTTACTCTGGAACTGCACTGCTACTACGGTCGCAGGTTCGAATCCTGCCTCGGGCATGGATGTGTGTGATGTCCTTAGGTTAGTTAGGTTTAAGTCGTTCTAAGTGCTAGGGGATTGATGACCTGCGCTCTTAAGTCCCATAGTGCTCAGAGCCATTTGAACCATTTTGAATATCGCGTACGTTATCCAGTTCGGAGGATTCCGAATGCACGCCACGCGGAGTGGCCGCGCGGTTTGAGGCGCTCGCCCCCCCCCCCCCCCCCCCCCCTCCCCCGCCGCCGGAGGTTCGAGTCCTCCCTCGGGCATGGGCGGGTGTGTTGTACTCAGCGAGATTTAGTTTACGCAGTGTGTAAGTCTAGGGACCTATGACTTCAGCAGATTGGTCCCTTAGGAATTCACACACATTTGAGAGATTTTTTTTTCTAAATTTGGTCAATAGCCTTCCTCAGAAAGAACTTCATCCTCTCTCCAGGCTTTCCAGCTTGATCTCAAGAAGCATTTCCGTAACAGTTACGTGGTGTTCGAACCGACCGGTAACAAATCTGGCAGGCCGCCTCTGAATTGCTTCGATGTGTTACTTTAAGGGGCTCCGGAACGCCCTATACTTGCAATGTTAAAATAACGCTTATTAATTATATCTTTCCTCACAAAGTATTTGAGGTAGGAAGTTGAACTTTTTACAGATTATTTATTGGAATATGGGCTACAACTTAACACAGGGATTTTACAAAATTTTAGTTCAGTTATTAAAGATGATTTTTTTTTCAATTGTAATGAAAATTCACAACATTCTTTTGCAATTTTTTATTTAGATATTCAAAAATATACAGTTTTTTGGAAAAAGGCTGTGTTAAATTATGCAGAAGGTACTGTGTAACATTTACTGAAAGTTTGAAACAAATATGTTTGGAAGATCCTTAGAAAACATGTAATTAGTATGAGAAAATAAAAGTTTTGGGAATCGAGCGACAAAGATTGGATTAACTTTTTAGTGCATTCCAGGTCCATAGGATGGATTGTCTTCATCCTCTGCAAACTCCTCCTCCAGCTTCCTCTTGTTCCTCCTCCTGTTTACTCTTGCTTGTATTTCTAGACTCTTTACAGCCCTGTCTGCAGCCCGAAGGCGTTCCTTGTCTAAAGCAAGCATCGCTCGTTGTTGTGTTCGTAGATTTTGCTACCATTTTCTTCAGCTGCAGTTACTGCAACACTGTTCCAAAAGGTGGTCATGTATGAACACTTATCACATTTCAGTTGTATTTCACTAGCAAGTCCTACGTGCTTTATTATGGAGAGTTCCAGACCAACTTCACTACAATGAATACATCTTACACAGTTTGAAAAAATTCCTTTGAGAACCGACATATGAAATATATCATTCACATCCGATTCGCCCATAAAACATTCATAGTTTTCACTCATTGAACCAAGCTTCTTCTGTGAAGTATTTTCTTTCCCACTATGACTGCTATGGGCAGGTGTACTTGAGAGGTTAGGTTCACTGACTTGGTTATCGTCTTTATTGTTTACAGTAATAACACATACCTCTGGCTTTCCAACATTTCTCCTTTTCTTAAAAGCCTTCAGAGGATTTCTAATAACTTTACTTTTACTCATTATTATACTTCAACAAAACAGAGACTCAAGAAACAGAATTAATTACGAATATTTTCGAGATAACGACAGAGTAAATAAACATGAAACAATCGACAATCACACCAGCGATATGTATTGAACCATCGCAGGTTAGCCACAACACATACTTTATCTCACATCACTAAAATGTACCTGATGAACACGGACGTTAATAATAACACCATTTGACAGCAGTTTAACAGCGCCACAGTGGGTCACGCCCATGTAGAACACATTTCAAAAAAAAATTTAAAAATAGTTGTAGTCTTCGGAATTGAATAAATTATGTATCTATTAAAAGGTAATAGTCTGCAGATTCAGAAAACGCAAAAAAGTAAAAATTGAACTTTTCATGATTTTGAGCCTTTCTGGAGCCCCTTAATGAGACCTGGTACAGATCCCAAGCACTCTAACAGTACTCAAGAATGGGTCGCACTAGCGTCTTAGATGCTGTCTTCTTTATAAATGAACCACTCTTCCCTGAAATTCTCGCAATAAACCAAAGTCGACCATTTGCCTTCCCTACCACAGTTGCCACATGTTCGCTCCACCTCATATCGCTTTGCAAGGTGACGCCAAGATGTTTAAATTACATGACTGTATCACGCAAGACACTATTAGTGCTGAATGCGAACACTACGGGTTTGTTTTTCCTACACTTTCACATTAACTTACGTTTTTCCGCATTTAGAGGTAGCTGACATTTATCATTGGGGGAAGTGGCAACAAAACGACTACTCACGTTGGTGCGTAGAATATATGAGTCTGGCGACATCCCATCTGACTTTCGGAAAAGCATCATCCACACAATTCCGAGGACGGCAATAGCTGACAAGTGCGAGAATTATCGCACAATCAGCTTAACAGCTCATGTATCGAAGCTGCTTACAAGAATAATATACAGAAGAATGGAAAAGAAAATTGAGAATGCGCTAAGTGACGATCAGTTTGGCTTTAGGAAAAGTAAAGGGACGAGAGAGGCAATTCTGACGTTACGGCTAATAATGGAAGCAAGGGTAAAGAAAAATCAAGACACTTTCATAAGATTTGTCGACCTGGAAAAAGCGTTCGACAATATAAAATGGTGCAAGCTGTTCGAGATTCTGAAAAAAGTAGGGGTAAGCTATAGGGAGAGACGGGTCATATACAATATGTACATCAACCAAGAGGGAATAATAAGAGTGGACGATCAAGAACGAAGTGCTCGTATTAAGAAGGGTGTAAGACAAGGCTGTAGCCTTTCGCCCCTACTCTTCAATCTGTACATCGAGGAAGCAATGATGGAAATAAAAGAAAGGTTCAGGAGTGGAATTAAAATACAAGGTGAAAGGATATCAATGATACGATTCGCTGATGACATTGCTATCCTGACTGAAAGTGAAGAAGAATTAAATGATCTGCTGTACGGAATGAACAGTCTAATGAGTACACAGTATGGTTTGAGAGTAAATCGGAGAAAGACGAAGGTAATGAGAAGTAGTAGAAATGAGAACAGCGAGAAACTTGACATCAGGATTGATGGTCACGAAGTCAATGAAGTTAAGGAATTCTGCTACGTAGGCAGTAAAATAACCAATGACGGACGGAGCAAGGAGGACATCAAAAGCAGACTCGCTATGGTAAAAAAGGCATTTCTGGCCAAGAGAAGTCTACTAATATCAAATACCGGCCTTAATTTGAGGAAGAAATTTCTGAGGATGTACGTCTGGAGTACAGCATTGTATGGTAGTGAAACATGGACTGTGGGAAAACCGGAACAGAAGAGAATCGAAGCATTTGAGATGTCGTGCTATAGACGAATGTTGAAAATTAGGTGGACTGATAAGGTAAGGAATGGGGGGGTTCTACGCAGAATCGGAGAGGAAAGGAATATGTGGAAAACACTGGTAAGGAGAAGGGACAGGATGATAGGACATCTGCTAAGACATGAGGGAACGACTTCCATGGTACTAGAGGGAGCTGTAGAGGGCACAAACTGTGGAGGAAGACAGCGATTGGAATACGTCAAGCAAATAATTGAGGACGTAGGTTGCAAGTGCTACTCTGAGATGAAGAGGTTAGCACAGGAATTCGTGGCGGGCCGCATCAAACCAGTCAGTAGACTGACGACAAAAAAAAAAAAAAAAAAAAAAAAAGACATTTATCACACCAACTTCGACACCGTACCGTATACCACGGCAAATAACCAAAGACTGCTGCCCACTCCGACCGCCAAATCATTTATGTATATAGACAACAACAACAACAACAACAGCGGTCCCGTCACACTTCCCCGAGGCTTTCCTGACGATACCCTTCTCTGTGATGAACACTCGCCGTCGAGGAAGGATAACATATTTTGTTCTGCAACTTAAAAAGTGTTCGAGGCACTCACACATATGTGAAGCTATTCCATATGCTCGTACCTTCGTTACCAGCCTGTAATGGAGCAAATGTTTTCCATAAATCTCGAGTTATATTGGTTACTCATCGTTGTGTAAGACCCTTGTTTTTCAAAGGAATTCCGTAGAAAAGAAATATGGATTAGTTTAGTTGTAGGTTACGTACATTCTCAACCAATACGTCTCTTGCAGTTATTTTTAACACACAATTTGTTTTACATTGAGAAAGTCGTCCGTCCGACATTCCAGGCTATGAGCAGCCAGTAAAAATGATGCAGAAATTTCGTACGTACCACAGTCATGTATAAGAAATACTGGAAGTGGAAATGTTTTGATGCTCAGCTAAATACGGCATTCCAGCTGTTTGCTTCGTACGATTAATACAATTATACGCTGGCCACACATGGTGCATGATTTATAATCAACGAAAATACTCTTGAATTATATTTCGATCACAAGAAATATGGTTCTCCAGCAAGTTTCGTAGCTGACCATATTAAATGTTCAGTGTGTCTGACGTTACAAAATAAAGCGGACAGTGTGGTTCGTTGCTTACAACCACACTTCCGCAACGCATATGTATACTCTGTTCATCACAAGAATAAACACTAACGCGACGATTGGTCAGAAGCCGTAGCACACGTACACTGGTGTTGTTACGCTCTTGGAAGTAGGTCCTACTCAGGTATTAGATACCTTATTACTAACAAGAGAACCTCCCCATCGCACCCCCCTCAGGTTTAGTTAGAAGCTGCCACAGTGGATAGGCCTTGAAAAACTGAACAATCGAGAAAACAGGAAGAAGTTGTGTGGAACTATGAAAAAAATAAGCAAAATATACAAACTGAGTAGTCCATGCGCAAGACAGGCAACATCAAGGACAGTGTGAGCTAAGGAGCGCCGTGGTCCCGTGGTTAGCGTGAGCAGCTGCGGGGCGAGGTGTCCTTGGTTCAAGTCTACCCTCGAGTGAAAAGTTTAATTTTTTATTTTCAGGCAATTATCAAAGGTCAGGCACTCACACATAATCAACTTCGCTCTCCAAAATTCCAAGACATGTTCAGATTTGCTTGGACATATGCAGGATTTGACGGTCTACACACGGAAAAATTTGAAAACGTTAAAAACATATGTTTTGATAGAGCTCAGGGAAAACTGTGCGACTGTGAAACTGTTGCAGTCATTTGTTGCAGTTTATGTGACAAACTCTTATGTTTTCATCACTTTTTTGGGAGTGATTATCACATCCACAAGAAAACCTAAGTCGGGCAAGGTAGAAGGATCTTTTTACCCATTCGCCAAGTGTACAAGTTAGGTGGGTCGACAACGTATTCTTCTCATGTGACGCACACGCCGTCAGCAGTGTCGTATAGAATACATCAGACCTTTTTTCCTGTGGAGGAATCGATTGACCTATGACCTTGCGATCAAATGTTTTCGGTTACCATTGGAGAGGCACGTCCTTTAGTCTACTAATCGCACGGTTTTGCGGTGCGGTCGCAAAACACAGACAGTAAACTTATTACAGTGAACAGAGACGTCAATGAACGAACGGACAGATCATAACTTTGCGAAAATAAAGAAAGTAAACTTTCCACTCGAGGGAAGACTAGAACCAAGAACCTCTCGTTCCGCAGCTGCTCACGCTAACCACGAGATGCCTATCTTGCTTATGGACTACTCAGTTTATATTTTGCTTATTTTTTTCATAGTTCCACAACTTCTTCCTGTTTTCTCGATTGATCTGTGTTCAGTTTTTCAAGGCCTATCCACTATGCCAACTTCTAACTAAATCTGAGGGGGGTGCGATGGGGAGGTTCCCTCTAAGTTAAAGTCAACGAAACTTTAAGATATTCTAATGTATTGACAGCCATCAACAGTTTCCTTAATCATGCGTTACCTCTGTAGTTTTCGTTTCAGAAATCTCTGTACTATTGTGCTCTGATTGTTGCGCTGTTGATACGCAGGATGAAAATGGCTGAGACTGCTTGCCGTAGTGCAACACGGTTAAAAAGTGCCCAGAAATAGGTTGTCCTTAATGTTTTTCACAAATTTAAAAAAAAAAATCGGCGTTGAAGTTTTCCGGGGTACTGCATTTGATGCAAGAGAAATTGAGCACCAATTGGATTTCTGGTACAATTGGTAGCGTAAGATATTGATTAGTTGGTGGTATTTCAGAGGTGCTGGTTCAAGTCGCGCTTTGGTCATCCTTCTTTTTGTTTCGTTCAATTTGAAATACCAGGATCTCGTAACCCTCAAATTCATTATCATTTTCTATGAATAATGCACGTCTTCTTGGTTATAATTATATGCTGCACGCGATATTACTGTTTTCATTTCAAATATAAATTCTTAATCATCATTTAAGACTGATTATGCCTTTCAGCGTTCAGTCTGGAGCATAGCCCCTTATAAAATTCCTCCATGATCCCCCATTAAGTGCTAACATTGGTGCCTCTTCTGATGTTAAGCCTATTACTTCAAAATCATTCTTAACCGAATCCAGGTACCTTCTCCTTGGTCTGCCCCGACTCCTCCTACCCTCTACTGCTGAACCCATGAGTCTCTTGGGTAACCTTACTTCTCCCATGCGTGTAACATGTTCGCCCTGACCGCTACATCTATAGAGTTCATTCCCAGTTTTTCTTTGATTTCCTCATTGTGGAAACCCTCCTGCCATTGTTCCCATCTACTAGTACCTGCAATCATCCTAGCTACTTTCATATCCGTAACCTCAACCTTGTTGATAAGGTAACCTGAATCCACCCAGCTTTCGCTCCCATACAACAAAGTTGGTCGAAAGACTGAACGGTGCACAGATAACTTAGTCTTGGTACTGACTTCCTTCTCGCAGAAGAGAGCAGATCGTAGTTGAGTGCTCACTGCATTAGCTTTGCTACACCTCGCTTCCAGTTCTTTCACTATGTTGCCATCCTGTGAGAATATGCATCCTAAGTACTTGAAACCGTCCACCTGTTCTAACTTTGTTCCTCCTATTTGGCACTCAATCTGGGTATTGTGTTGTGCTAATTAACTATCGGTATTTTATGAAAGATTGTTGATAAAGGTTGGTTAAATTAACAAAACATAACAGTTTAATATTTTAGTACAAAAATGAGAAACTTCATACTCTTTGAAACTTCCTGGCAGATTAAAACTGTGTGCCCGACCGAGACTCGAACTCGGGACCTTTGCCTTCCGCGGGAAAGCGCTCTACCGACTGAGCTACCGAAGCACGACTCACGCCCGGTACTCACAGCTTTACTTCTGCCAGTATCTCGTCTCCTACCTTCCAAACTTTACAGAAGCTCTCCTGCGAACCTTGAAGAACTAGCACTCTTGAAAGAAAGGATATTGCGGAGACAGAAAGTTTCATATCAGCGCACACTCCGCTGCAGAGTGACAATCTCAGTCTGGAAACATTCCCCAGGCTGTGGCTAAGCCATGTCTCCGCAATATCCTTTCTTTCAGGAGTGCTAGTTCTGCAAGGTTCGCAGGAGAGCTTCTGTAAAGTTTGGAAGTTGGGAGACGAGATACTGGCAGAAGTAAAGCTGTGAGTACCGGGCGTGAGTCGTGCTTCGGTAGCTCAGATGGTAGAGCACTTGCACGCGACTTCGAGTCTCGGTCGGGCACACAGTTTTAATCTGCCATGAAGTTTCATATCAGCGCACACTCCGCTGCAGAGTGAAAATATCATTCTGGTTAATAATCTTTATGTGGACTTTTTCCATTGTTTTATACCACAAATGTAGTCTCATACGAACCAGAGTGGTAAGTGTTGTAGAAACATGACACTCATTTTCACAGCTTTGATCACACCATATAAATGGTGCATTTCTACAATTACCACTGTACCATTAGTCCGCCCCCGGTAGCTGAGTGGTCAGCGCGACAGTGTGTCAATCCTAAGGGCCCGGGTTCGATTCCCGGCTGGGTCGGAGATTTTTCTCCGCTCAGGGACTGGGTATTGTGTTGTGCTTAACATAATCATCATTTCATCCCCATCGACGCGCAAGTCGCCGAAGTGGCGTCAAATCGAAAGACTTGCAAGTGGCGAACTGTGTACCCGACGGGAGGCCCTAGTCGCACGACATCATCATCTACTGTACCGTTACAGTATGAAACCAACACAATTGATCTGGAGACAAGGTAAGGGAAATGCCAAGACAGTTAAGCTGCCAAGCGTACTGGAACCAACGCACGCCGCTTTCGGCTCGTCATGAAAGAAGTGGAGAAAATCCGGCGCCTGGGTGGTTGTTGATCGACCCGTTATCAACGTCGCAGATGACAGTTATCAAGAACTACGAACACATAATGTACACTCCTGGAAATGGAAAAAAGAACACATTGACACCGGTGTGTCAGACCCACCATACTTGCTCCGGACACTGCGAGAGGGCTGTACAAGCAATGATCACACGCACGGCACAGCGGACACACCAGGAACCGCGGTGTTGGCCGTCGAATGGCGCTAGCTGCGCAGCATTTGTGCACCGCCGCCGTCAGTGTCAGCCAGTTTGCCGTGGCATACGGAGCTCCATCGCAGTCTTTAACACTGGTAGCATGCCGCGACAGCGTGGACGTGAACCGTATGTGCAGTTGACGGACTTTGAGCGAGGGCGTATAGTGGGCATGCGGGAGGCCGGGTGGACGTACCGCCGAATTGCTCAACACGTGGGGCGTGAGGTCTCCACAGTACATCGATGTTGTCGCCAGTGGTCGGCGGAAGGTGCACGTGCCCGTCGACCTGGGACCGGACCGCAGCGACGCACGGATGCACGCCAAGACCGTAGGATCCTACGCAGTGCCGTAGGGGACCGCACCGCCACTTCCCAGCAAATTAGGGACACTGTTGCTCCTGGGGTATCGGCGAGGACCATTCGCAACCGTCTCCATGAAGTGGGCTACGGTCCCACACACCGTTAGGCCGTCTTCCGCTCACGCCCCAACATCGTGCAGCCCGCCTCCAGTGGTGTCGCGACAGGCGTGAATGGAGGGACGAATGGAGACGTGTCGTCTTCAGCGATGAGAGTCGCTTCTGCCTTGGTGCCAATGATGGTCGTATGCGTGTTTGGCGCCGTGCAGGTGAGCGCCACAATCAGGACTGCATACGACCGAGGCACACAGGGCCAACACCCGGCATCATGGTGTGGGAAGCGATCTCCTACACTGGCCGTACACCACTGGTGATCGTCGAGGGGACACTGAATAGTGCACGGTACATCCAAACCGTCATCGAACCCATCGTTCTACCATTCCTAGGCCGGCAAGGGAACTTGCTGTTCCAACAGGACAATGCACGTCCGCATGTATCCCGTGCCACCCAACGTGCTCTAGAAGGTGTAAGTCAACTACCCTGGCCAGCAAGATCTCCGGATCTGTCCCCCATTGAGCATGTTTGGGACTGGATGAAGCGTCGTCTCACGCGGTCTGCACGTCCAGCACGAACGCTGGTCCAACTGAGGCGCCAGGTGGAAATGGCATGGCAAGCCGTTCCACAGGACTACATCCAGCATCTCTACGATCGTCTCCATGGGAGAATAGCAGCCTGCATTGCTGCGAAAGGTGGATATACACTGTACTAGTGCCGACATTGTGCATGCTCTGTTGCCTGTGTCTATGTGCCTGTGGTTCTGTCAGTGTGATCATGTGATGTATCTGACCCCAGGAATGTGTCAATAAAGTGTCCCCTTCCTGGGACAATGAATTCACGGTGTTCTTATTTCAATTTCCAGGAGTGTATTATGTAGACAAAGGTAACATATCGTCTAGTTTCTGTTTTTCCTGAATACTATGAACGAATGGTTGCTAACTTTTTATTTTATTACTGTTACAATAACTTGGTTCCTGCTTTAGAATGGAGCACCAAAGAAACTGGTACACTTGCCTAATATCGAGTAGGGCCATCCGAGCATGCAGAAGTGCCGCAATACGTTGTGGCATGGACTCCAGTAATGTCTGAAGTAGTGCTGGAGGGAACTGACACCGCGAATCCTGCAGGGCTGTCCATCCGTAACACTACGATCGGGTGTTCTCTTCTGAAGAGCCGGTCGTGTTGCCGAGCGGTTCTAGGCGCTACAGTCCGGAACAGCGCTACTGCTGCGGTCGCAGCTTCGAATCCTGCCTCGGGCATGGATGTGTGTGTGATGTCCTTAGTTTAGTTGGGTTTAAGTAGTTCTAAGTTCTAGGGGACTGATGACCTCAGAAGTTAAGTCCTATAGTGCTCAGAGCCATTTGAACCATCTTCTGAAGAGCACGTTGCAAGGCAAAATGTACACGTCTAGGGAGTTTGGTGGCCAGCGGAAGAGATTAAACTCAGAAGAGTGCTCCTGGAGCCACTCTGTAGCAATTCTGGACTTGTGGGGTGTCGCATTGTCCTGGTGGAATTGCCAGAGTCCGTCATGGATGGATTGATGCAGGTAATCAGACAGGATGCTTACGTACGTGTCACCTGCCAGAGCCGTATGTAGACGTATCAGGGATTCCATATCGGTCCAACTGCACACGCCGCACAACATTAAGGAGTCTCCACCAGCTTGGACAGTTGCCTGCTGACATGAAGGATCCATGGATTCATGAGGTAGTCTTTGTACCGGTACACGTCCAACCGCTCGATACAATTTGAAACGAGACTCGTGAGACCAGCCAATATGATACCAGTCGTCAACAGCCCCAGGCGAAGCGTAAAGCTTTGTGTCGTGCAGTCGTCGAGGATAAATGAGGGCGCCTTCGTCTCCGAAAGCCCATACGATGATGTTTCGTTGAATGGTTCGCACGCTGACACTTGTTGATGGTCCAGCACTGAAATCTGCAGCAGTTTGCGGAAGGGTTGCACTTCTGTCACACTGAACGATTCTCTTCAGTCGTCGTTGCTCCCGTTCTTACAGGATCTTTTTCCGACCGCAGCGATGTCGGAGATTTGATGTTAACCGGATTCCTGACATTCGCGGTACACTCGTGAAATAGTCGTGCGGGAAAATCCCCACTTCATCGCTACCTCGGAGATGCTTTGTCCCATTGCTCTTGCGCCGACTATAGCACTACGTTCAAAGTAGCAACAGTACATCTACATCTTCATCTACATTTATACTCCGCAAGCCAGCCACCCAACGGTGTGTGGTGGAGGGCACTTTACGTGCCACTGTCATTACCTCCCTTTCCTGTTCCAGTTGCGTATGGTTCGCGGGAAGAACGACTGCCGGAAAGCCTCCGTGCGCGCTCGAATCTCTCTAATTTTACATTCGTGATCTCCTTGGGAGGTATAAGTAGGGGGAAGCAATATATTCGATACCTCATCCAGAAACGCACCCTCTCGAAACCTGGACAGCAAGCTACACCGCGATGCAGAGCGCCTCTCTTGCAGATTCTGCTACTCGAGTTTGCTAAACATCTCCGTAACGCTATCACGCTTACCAAATAATCCTGTGACGAAACGCGCCGCTCTTCTTTGGATCTTCTCTATGTCAACCAAACCTGGTTCACAGATCCCACACTGATGAGCAATACTGAAGTATAGGTCTAGCGAGTGTTTTGTAAGGCACCTCCTTTGTTGATGGACTACATTTTCTAAGGATTCTCCCAATGAATCTCAACCTGGTACCCACCTTACCAACAATTTTATATGATCATTCCACTTCAAATCGTCCCGTACGCATACTCCCAGATATTTTACAGAAGTAACTGCTACCAGTGTTTGTTCCGCTATCATATAATCATACAATAAAGGATCCTTCTTTCTATGTATTCACAATACATTACATTTGTCTATGTTAAGGGTCAGTTGCCACTCCCTGCACCAAGTGCCTATCCTCTGCAGATCTTCCTGCATTTCGCTGCAATTTTCTAATGCTGCAACTTCTCTGCATACTACAGGATCATCCGCGAAAAGCCGCATGGAACTTCCGACACTATCTTCTAGGTAATTTATACATATTGTGAAAAGCAATGGTCCCATAACACTCCCCTGTGGTACGCCAGAGGTTACTTTAACGTCTGTAGACGTCTTTCCATTGAGAACAACATGCTGTGTTCTGTTTTCTAAAAACTCTTCAATCCAGCCACACAGCTGGCCAGATACTTGTTGTCTTCTGTAGGCGTTACCCTCCGCATCAGCGCGCATTCTGCCCGTTTACATCACTCTGTCTTTGGATAGTCACGGCTATAAAAGTTCCTTATTTCATAGAAATGGAGGACTAATCTTTTATTAAAGCCAACAAAGCGTTGCTCTCCACTGCTACGTCGATTCTTAAAAATAGTTCCAGCCTGGGGTTGGCGCCATTCCGTAACACAAAGGCTGTCCGGCGATGTCAGTGAGGAAATGCCGTACAGACCGGATGGGGACAAAGTGCTGCACATCGCACGCACACAGAGTACGTTAAGACTCGACACACGGCAACTGCGGCATTCTTGTCTATGCGATGCTGTACCAGTTCTAATGGCGTGTCTCTGTTACTCGTTTCTGTTGTTGTTGCTATTCACATTGCACTGATCGCTTTTCTCATTTTCTCCAATAACACAACATTTCAAACTAATGCAAATTTTACGAATAAAAATTGCTCCTGTTTTAAGGGGAGCCGGAACAATCCATCTCCTCTGTGGTGTCACCGCCAGACACCACATTTGCTAGGTGGTAGTTTTAAATCGGCCGCGGTCCATTAGTACATGTCGGACCCGCGTGTCGCCACTGTGTGATCGCAGACCGAGCGCCACCACAAGGCAGGTCTCGAGATACGGACGAGCACTCGCCCCAGTTGTACGACGACTTTGCTAGCGACTACACTGACGAAGCCTTTCTCTCATTTGCCGAGAGACAGTTAGAATAGCCTTCAGCTTAGTCAATGGCTACGACCTAGCAAGGCGCCATTACCCTTACATAGTTTGATAGTTATCGTATGAAATGTCTCATCAAGAACGATGTATACAACAAGGATTTAAAGTTAAGTAATAGCAGCTACGTACTTTTCTTTATATCATTCAATAAGTATCCTGTTTCAGACCTCTATCTAGCCTACGTGAGATTACGCGTGCCTTTTGGCTACTTCAGTGTGGCGTAGCTGTCTTGTTACGCCACAACATCCTCCGTGTTAATTTTAGCAAATAGAAGAAACATTTTTTTCTAAAACAAACATATTGCTCTGAAATTTCGACTACATGTTCAGTGAATATTTCTCTACGAAGTTAAAATTCCATGTTGAGAAATATTTATTGGTTTTTGTTTTACAATTTTTTTAGACATGCTTATTTTTGTCTCTAAAATTTTGCACTTTTTCTTATATAACTCTTGAATTATACTATTTTTTTTACAATTTGTTATAAAAATGAAGGAAAAGAAGTAAACAATGTGGTGCATAAATTTCATTGATATACTGTTAGCAGTTTTTGAGGAAATATTCCTCAAAGATGAAGATTTGAAAGCAACGGGAAGTGGCTTCCAAAGTTTTTTAACACATTCCGGCCCCATATGATGGATTATCAGCATCCTCTTCCGGTCTTAGTTTCCTTTTCACCGGTCTTTTCTTCCCTTTTCCTGCATGTTGAAGGCTTTTGCCTCTTCTTCCTGCATTATGGAAATGGTGTTCTACATCTACATCTACATCTACATCCATACTCCGCAAACCACCTGACGGTGTGTGGCGGAGGGTACCCTGAGTACCTCTATCGGTTCTCCCTTCTATTCCAGTCTCGTATTGTTCGTGGAAAGAAGGATTGTCGGTATGCCTCTGTGTGGGCTCTAATCTCTCTGATTTTATCCTCATGGTCTCTTCGCGAGATATACGTAGGAGCGAGCAATATACTGCTTGACTCTTCGGTGAAGGTATGTTCTCGAAACTTTGACAAAAGCCCGTACCGAGCTACTGAGCGTCTCTCCTGCAGAGTCTTCCACTGGAGTTTATCATCTCCGTAACGCTTTCGCGATTACTAAATGATCCTGTAACGAAGCGCGCTGCTCTCCGTTGGATCTTCTCTATATCTTCTATCAACCCTATCTGGTACGGATCCCACACTGCTGAGCAGTATTCAAGCAGTGGGCGAACAAGCGTACTGTAACCTACTTCCTTTGTTTTCGGATTGCACTTCCTTAGGATTCTTCCAATGAATCTCAGTCTGGCATCTGCTTTACCGACGATCAAATTTATATGATCATTCCATTTTAAATCACTCCTAATGCGTACTCCCAGATAATTTATGGAGTTAACTGCTTCCAGTTGCTGACCTGCTATTTTGTAGCTAAATGATAAAGGATCTATCTTTCTGTGTATTCGCAGCACATTACACTCGTCTACATTGAGATTCAATTGCCATTCCCTACACCATGCGTCAATTCGCTGCAGATCCTCCTGCATTTCAGTACAATTTTCCGTTGTTACAACCTCTCGATACACCACAGCATCATCTGCAAAAAGCCCCAGTGAACTTCCGATATCATCCACAAGGTCATTTATGTATATTGTAAATAGCAACGGTCCTATGACACTCCCCTGCGGCACACCTGAAATCGCTCTTACTTCGGAAGACTTCTCTCCATTGAGAGTGACATGCTGCGTCCTGTTATCTAAGAACTCCTCAATCCAATCACACAATTGGTCTGATAGTCCATATGCTCTTACTTTGTTCATTAAACGACTGTGGGGAACTGTATCGAACGCCTTGCGGAAGTCAAGAAACACGGCATCTACCTGTGAACCCGTGTCTATGGCCCTCTGAGTCTCGTGGACGAATAGCGCGAGCTGGGTTTCACATGACCGTCTTTTTCGAAACCCATGCTAATTCCTACAGAGTAGATTTCTAGTCTCCAGAAAAGTCATTATACTCGAACACAATACGTGTTCCAAAATTCTACAACTAATCGACGTTAGAGATATAGGTCTATAGTTGTGCACATCTGCTTGACGTCCCTTCTTGAAAACGGGTGTTGTGTCGTGGTTGGAAGCCTAACCGTTTCAGCACATCGCATTTGATAATGTTTCCTTCATTGAATGTTGCCACTGCATCATACACTCGAAAATGCAATGTTTTTCTCTGTACACACACTCTTTTTGGGAATCCTAATCGAAATTAAATTATTTACACTTTCATTTGGATTTTGTTTTTCCCCAGTGTTTTTTTAAGTGCTCTTGCTGTGTGTGTTTTTATACTGTGGCCATTTAACTTCTGTGTGTGACTTCAGTGTGTTTTAAGTGCGCCACAAATCACCGACTGTGTCATTTTAACTGTATCTCTACTTTCTAACTCTACCCCAGTGAACGTCCCCGTGTTAGTGTATGTTTTAGCTTCCATTGTCTCTATTTACTGTGTTTTTGGTATTTTTATCCGACTTTAGGGTCTAGTGGACTATTTTATATGACTACCAAATACGTAAAGCAGGTACGAGCAAAATTCGTCAAATACGCAAAATTGAACAGCTGAACAACAAAAAGAAAACTCCACAAGTCAACGCACACGGTCTAGCGTTTATGTCAACGAGTTAAAATTTCATAGAGTGGCTGAGATACTAGTTACAGCGCTCCTAGCGGCAACCAACGCTAACTCGGCCGCCATGTTCTCCTTAGTCAAAACATTAGGAAAGCGTTACTGTTGTTTGTGTTGGAAGTGTGTCAGCTGTTGTGATATTACTGCAATATTTAACTTTTCTGGTTGACTTTTTTGTTACAAAATATAAAGTCAACATGCGTGCAGTGTGTTCAGCGTTCAACTGCACAAATCGCAGCGATAAAACAACAAATATTTCATATTATAAGTAAGTATATTAGTACCGAAATATGACACACGTTTTTTAATGTTTATTAATGAGTCATTTGCATTGGAACTGTAATTATGCTTTAGACAAATGCAGGAAAGTAATTTATTTATCGTTGATTACAGATTTCCTTTAAAAGATAAGGAAATTACAAAAAGATGGGTTATAAATATGAAGCGAGAAAACTGGTTTCCTACTACAGCCAGTTACCTCTGTTCAGCTCATTTTGAAGAGAAATACACTCCTGGAAATTGAAATAAGAACACCGTGAATTCATTGTCCCAGGAAGGGGAAACTTTATTGACACATTCCTGGGGTCAGATACATCACATGATCACATTGACAGAACCACAGGCACATAGACACAGGCAACAGAGCATGCACAATGTCGGCACTAGTACAGTGTATATCCACCTTTCGCAGCAATGCAGGCTGCTATTCTCCCATGGAGACGATCGTAGAGATGCTGGATGTAGTCCTGTGGAACGGCTTGCCATGCCATTTCCACCTGGCGCCTCAGTTGGACCAGCGTTCGTGCTGGACGTGCAGACCGCGTGAGGACGCTTCATCCAGTCCCAAACATGCTCAATGGGGGACAGATCCGGAGATCTTGCTGGCCAGGGTAGTTGACGTACACCTTCTAGAGCACGTTGGGTGGCACGGGATACATGCGGGCGTGCATTGTCCTGTTGGAACAGCAAGTTCCCTTGCCGGTCTAGGAATGGTAGAACGATGGGTTCGATGACGGTTTGGATGTACCGTGCACTATTCAGTGTCCCCTCGACGATCACCAGTGGTGTACGGCCAGTGTAGGAGATCGCTCCCCACACCATGATGCCGGGTGTTGGCCCTGTGTGCCTCGGTCGTATGC
This sequence comes from Schistocerca serialis cubense, assembly GCF_023864345.2. Classification (NCBI taxonomy): domain Eukaryota; kingdom Metazoa; phylum Arthropoda; class Insecta; order Orthoptera; family Acrididae; genus Schistocerca; species Schistocerca serialis. The sequence continues at coordinate 146,395,576 of NC_064648.1, forward strand.
AGTCCTGATTGTGGCGCTCACCTGCACGGCGCCAAACACGCATACGACCATCATTGGCATCAAGGCAGAAGCGACTCTCATCGCTGAAGACGACAAGTCTCCATTCGTCCCTCCATTCACGCCTGTCGCGACACCACTGGAGGTGGGCTGCACGATGTTGGGGCGTGAGCGGAAGACGGCCTAACGGTGTGCGGGACCGTAGCCCAGCTTCATGGAGACGGTTGCGAATGGTCCTCGCCGATACCCCAGGAGCAACAGTGTCCCTAATTTGCTGGGAAGTGGCGGTGCGGTCCCCTACGGCACTGCGTAGGATCCTACGGTCTTGGTGTGCATCCGTGCGTCGCTGCGGTCCGGTCCCAGGTCGACGGGCACGTGCACCTTCCGCCGACTACTGGCGACAACATCGATGTACTGTGGAGACCTCACGCCCCACGTGTTGAGCAATTCGGCGGTACGTCCACCCGGCCTCCCGCATGCCCACTATACGCCCTCGCTCAAAGTCCGTCAACTGCACATACGGTTCACGTCCATGCTGTCGCGGCATGCTACCAGTGTTAAAGACTGCGATGGAGCTTCGTATGCCACGGCAAACTGGCTGACACTGACGGCGGCGGTGCACAAATGCTGCGTAGCTAGCGCCATTCGACGGCCAACACTGCGGTTCCTGGTGTGTCCGCTGTGCCGTGCGTGTGATCATTGCTTGTACAGCCCTCTCGCAGTGTCCGGAGCAAGTATGGTGGGTCTGACACACCGGTGTCAATGTGTTCTTTTTTCCATTTCCAGGAGTGTATATGTACCACACAAATGTCCAGAGGCGCCTTTTGTCAAAAGCAGGACATACTATCTTTAACTTTCCACCACATTTACAAAAGCAAGATAAAGAATTACGACCACAACCCAGAAAGAGATCTTTCGACAATTTGCAAGATAGTGCTGTTACAGTGACATCATTAGCACAAAGTAAGTCAATAATTTAATTTTACTCCGTCTTCTTATTACTTTGAATTACATACTTTCTATTATAATCTTATGGTGTAACTCTGTTATAAACTTATGATGTAACTGCATTCTTTCAGTGCCTGTCGGACCCACATCTGTTTCTGCTGACCACAATTACTGTCTACCAAGCCCTAAGAAGTTGAAAACACAATATAACAGAGTACAAGCAGAGAATGTGCGACTAAAGAAGCGGATAAAGCAAATGAAGCAACTTAGTGTACGACACAAAAGAAGAATAGTGCAGTTACAGAGTTTAGTTGCTGGTTTGAGAAGAAGGCTATGTAGTTCAGTTTCTGATATGTTAAACAGTGAACATGTAGTTGGTTTGTTGAAGGAACTATTGGAACTTCAGTGCAGTGCTAAAGTAAGCCATTATTCTCAGCAAATAAGGAAATTTGCCCTGACCCTACACTTTTATTCTGCCAAGGCATAGCGACAAAAATATCGCATTTCTGCGCCCGTTACTGTTTCTAATAGTTAACCACAGCATGTTTAGAAGTTTCACCGTAATATTCTGGTGGTACCTGCTCTAATTGCATTAATTTATGGGCAACAAGTAACGTTATAGTGGATGGACAGACTTATTTGAGTTGTCTTGTAGTGTTATCTACATCGAAAACTTTAGCCATATTTCGACAGAAACGTCCCTTTTTGCTGTCAGTGTACACTGAAATCACTGCTGTCTATTGCTTGTTTCAGAAAAAATAAAGCTAGTATGGGCTATTTCAGGTAAGTCAAACGCAGTTACAAGGGGGCAGGACACAGCAGACGAATGCCTTGACTAAAGAAAACATCGCGGCCAGAACTTCAATTTGCTTCAAACATGGCGGACCTATAGCCACTCTATGAAATTTTAACTCGTTGGTTTATGTTTACCGATATGAACAGTCACTTGTCACAGAGATAAAGCCATACAACGTAGGAAAACAAAAGACTCGCTTCTGTGAACGAGAACGCGTTATGCAGATCCTGGTGCCTCTCGCGTCCATCTAGAAAAAGGTAATGATTTTACTATTTTATATTTCTAGTATTTACTGAGTTTAACGAAGGCGGTGTTGGCCTGATACATTCGACGGCGCCCTTTGGCTACACTGACTAAAGAATTCTTAAGAAATACCAAATTAAGGTATTTGCTCTTTCAATAGGTGATCTGTTTATACATGCTTATAGGTTATCCAAGTCTGCACAACGCGATCGCGATTCTTAAATAGATGTATTTGTTCTCTGTTTTCTATTTGGATAACCTGAAGATACTGCGTGAAGAGTTTGACAGAGCACTGAAAGACCTGAGTCGAAACAAGGCCCCGGGAGTAGACAACATTCCATTAGAACTACTGATGGCCTTGGGAGAGCCAGTCATGACAAAACTCTACCATCTGGTGAGCAAGATGTATGAGACAGGCGAAATACCCACAGACTTCAAGAAGAATATAATAATTCCAATCCCAAAGAAAGCAGGTGTTGACAGATGTGAAAATTACCGATCTATCAGTTTAATAAGTCACAGCTGCAAAACACTAACGCGAATTCTTTACAGACGAATGGAAAAACTGGTAGAAGCGGACCTCAGAGTTTGGATTCCGTAGAAATGTTGGAACACGTGAGGCAATACTAACCTTACGACTTATCTTAGAAGAAAGATTAAGAAAAGGCAAACCTACGTTTCTAGCATTTGTAGACTTAGAGAAAGCTTTTGACAATGTTAACTGGAATACTCTTTTTCAAATTCTGAAGGTGGCAGGGGTAAAATACAGGGAGCGAAAGGCTATTTACAATTTGTACAGAAACCAGATGGCAGTTATAAGAGTCGAGGGGCATGAAAGGGAAGCAGTGGTTGGGAAAGGAGTGAGACAGGGTTGTAGCCTCTCCCCGATGTTATTCAATCTGTATATTGAGCAAGCAGTAAAGGAAACAAAAGAAAAATTCGGAATAGGTATTAAAATTCATGGAGAAGAAGTAAAAACCTTGAGGTTCGCCGATGACATTGTAATTCTGTCAGAGACAGCAAAGGACTTGGAAGAGCAGTTGAACGGAATGGACAGTGTCTTGAAAGGAGGATATAAGATGAACATCAACAAAAGCAAAACGAGGATAATGGAATGTAATCAAATTAAATCGGGTGATGCTGAGGGGATTAGATTAGGAAATGAGACACTTAAAGTAGTAAAGGAGTTTTGCTATTTACGGAGCAAAATAACTGATGATGGTCGAAGTAGAGAGGATATAAAATGTAGACTGGCAATGGCAAGGAAATCGTTTCTGAAGAAGAGAAATTTGTTAACATCGAGTATAGATTTAAGTGTCAGGAAGTCGTTTCTGAAAGTATTTGTATGGAGTGTAGCCATGTATGGAAGTGAAACATGGACGATAACCAGTTTGGAGAAGAAGAGAATAGAAGCTTTCGAAATGTGGTGCTACAGAAGAATGCTGAAGATAAGGTGGGTAGATCACGTAACTAATGAGGAGGTATTGAATAGGATTGGGGAGAAGAGACGTTTGTGGCACAACTTGACTAGAAGACGTGATCGGTTGGTAGGACATGTTTTGAGGCATCAAGGGATCACAAATTTAGCATTGGAGGGCAGCGTGGAGGGTAAAAATCGTAGAGGGAGACCAAGAGATGAATACACTAAGCAGATTCAGAAGGATGTAGGTTGCAGTGGGTACTGGGAGATGAAGAAGCTTGCACAGGATAGAGTAGCATGGAGAGCTGCATCAAACCAGTCTCAGGACTGAAGACCACAACAACAACAACAACCTGAAGATAACTAAATAAGGCGAAACGCGTCGTTGAAAAATAAAAAAAAGCTAAAATTGCAACCAAGACTGTTCTTAACCAATACTTCTAAAGACTGGTTTGCTGTTATGCCACATATGGACTGGAAGAATTTCTAAAACACTGACTAATTCGGCAAAGATACCCTGCTTGCAGCCAGCCGTCAGAGGTGACACACCGAGTCGCTACAACTGTTTACGCGGAGCGTCAACTTTGCAGCGATGAAAAACACACTTAGAATTCACTTAGAAGGATGAAACTTGATTTGTCTTATTCACAAAAGTCCAAATAATTTTATGATGAAAAAAAACCAAAAAATGTTAATTTTGTCATTTTCATCGTTCCGGCTCCTCTTAAGGGGGGGTAGGACGTCAAACGGGCCGACTTGGAGCAGGAGAGGCACCACAGGACATTTTAATTCCACTGTCTATACTTTTACAAATAAATTCATAAAACTCTGTCAGCATGACCAGGAAGAATTCGGGATTCACACTCGTAGCAGTGGAAGTTCAAAAACATAACAAAATAAATTTTTTTTACATGTGAAATTTCATCATTTTTTTTCGCTTACTATTGGCTACACTTGTTGCTATAGGTACATTTTTCTTCACAAGTAAGAGAGATTCTTTGATGAATTTTGCGCAGTGTACAAACAATACTTAGACACTGGACTCGCATTCGAGAGGACGACGGTTCAATCCCGCGTCCGGCCATCCTGATTTAGGTTTTCCGTGATTTGCCTAAGTCGCTTCAGGCAAATGCCGGGGTGGTTCCTTTGAAAGGGCACGGCCGACTCCCTTCCCGAAACCGATGAGACCGATGACCTCGCTGTTTGGTCTCCTTCCCCAAAACAACCCCAACAAACAATTCTTACAGGTGAATATTGGGGAATCCAGCCGGATGTTTGCGTCGTTCTCGCACGATATTTCAACAGCGTGCCTCGCTGTCTTCTTCAGGTGCTACATGAGGCTGGTCCTTCGGTCGATCGAGTCCAGTATTTATGCCTGGGAGGATTTATTATGCCGGCTGGATTCCCGAATATCCAAGATGTCAACAGATCGCCGGGAAAGCATGAAGAATTAATACTTACAGGTGTATGAAACTCTAGAATTTACCAAATCTCTTAAAAACTGTGGTAAAAATTGAGATAATCGACAACAAAATTCGATTTTTTTCCAAACATAAAGTTTAAAACGTAACAGCTTATTCATTTTTTCATAAATTAAATAGGCTCTACAGTTTAAGACACCTGTAATTATGGTTTGTAAGCTGTGCAAAATTAATCGAACAGTCTCTTTTACTTATGAAGAAAAATGTACCTATAGCAACAAATGCAGCCAATAGTAAGTGGAAAAAATGATGAAATTTCACATGTAAAAAAAATAATTATTTTGTTATGTTTTTGAACTTCCGCTGCTACGAGTGTGAACCCTGAATCCTTCCTGGTCATGCTGACAAAGTTTTATGAATTTACTTGTAAAAGTATAGACAGTGGAAATTACAATGTCCTGTGGTGCCTCTCCTGCTCCAAGTCGGCCCGTTTGACGTCCTACACCCCTTAAGAAAAGGTTTATTTAAAAAACGAAAAGTTTACGCACAGCAGCTATGAGTAATTGATATTTTTTCTGCTCTGTGGTTAGTAAAAAAATAAAAAAAGTACGTGTCACAACCGAGAGAAAGAAAAAACCGAACAACACTTGTTTAGAACTGAGATATCGGTGTCGGTTTTAACCGGTCGGTAGTTTTTTTTTCGCTTACCTAGCGTGGTGAGCCGTGTAGTGGCGTGCCGGGCGGCCGTACAGACCTCCCGTGTCCACTGGAGGGGGAGTCTGGGGTCGGCTTGACGGGAGCGCAATCATCGCAACTCGTTCATCGGCCTCATCATCGTCATCATCATCATCAGGGCGCCCGTGGCGGAGGCTGTCCGGAGCGGCGTGGGGGAGTGGGGGACGCCGTGATTCAGACAGTTGGCAGCCCTGCCGCTCGGTCGCCGTTCTCACGGTCCTTGTCGACTCGCCGAGCCTGCGATTTGCTGCTGCTCCAGAAACCGACTGGCTCTCACTGATAACGAAGGCAAACAGTACAGTATCCGTTTATAACATTGCGAGTACCTATTCTCTCCCCGTTTACTTGACGCCAATTTGAAAGTCCCTAATACCTTCACAGGAAATATCTGACAGAAATAGTAAGCAGTCAATTAGTTCCAAATTGGAAGGTTCGTGGAAACTCGTTTACCGTGGTTTCAGCGTTTGTAGAAAAGTCTTCTTCTGATGGAAATGCTGACAACCTAAGCAAAATGGTTCAAATGTCTCTGAGCACTATGGGACTTAACTGCTGTGGTCATCAGTCCCCTAAGAACTACTTAAACCTAACTAAGCTAAGGACATCACACATATCCATGCCCGAGGCAGGATTCGAACCTGCGACAGTAGGGGTCGCGCGGTTCCAGACTGCAGAGCCTAGAACCGCTTGGCCACTTCGGCCGGCCAACCTAAGCAACTGTGAAAACATACACATACGTGTACACACACACACACACACACACACACACACACACACACACACAATAGACGAAAAGATATACATGCAGCGTGACAATTATTGAAGTACGTAAAAGAAAAATGTAAATTACTTACAAACTACGGCGTGTGAGTACACTTTTTGCGACATGTAAACCTCACTACAGATCCAGAATGAGATTTTCAATCTGCAGCGGAGTGTGCGCTGATATGAAACTTCCTGGCAGATTAAAACTGTGTGCCGGACCGAGTCTCGAACTTAAGTTTCATATCAGCGCACACTCCGCTGCAGAGTGAAAATCTCATTCTGGAAACATCCCCCAGGCTGTGGCTAAGCCATGCCTCCGCAATATCCTTTCTTTCAGGAGTGCTAGTTCTGCAGGGTTCGCAGGAGAGCTTCTGTAAAGTTTGGAAGGTAGGAGGCGAGGTACTGGCAGAAGTAAAGCTGTGAGGACGAGGCCTGAGTCGTGCTTGGATAGCTCAGTCGGTAGAGCACTTGCCCGCGAAAGGCAAAGGTCCCGAGTTCGAGTCTCGGTCCGGCACACAGTTTTAATCTGCCAAGAAGCGTCACTACAGATATTCGGATTGAGGTTATGACATACTCGATACGCCTGTCATCAATGGCGATGATGTGGCGCAGACGAATAGCGAAATTCTGCATGATCCCCAATGTGGGAACGTCGATCAATGGCTGTTTTCAGCACAGCAATGGTTCCGCGATTATTGCTGTATATCTTGTCTTTAATACTGCCCCTTAGAAAGTAGTCGCATCTGTTCAGATCCGGTGAATGTGGCGCCCAATCGAGGCCCAAGCCAGTGGCCTCTGGGTACCCCAGAGTCAGAATGCGGTCCCAAAAGTGCTCACCCGGGACGTCGAACACTATCCTGCTTTGATGGAGGGGTCGAGCTCCGCCTTGCATGAACCATATCTTGTCGAAATCAGGGTCATTTCGGATAATGGGGCTGACATCATCTTCCAAAACCTTCACGTATCTTTCGGTAGCCACCGTGCCATACGGAATATCGCGCCGATTATCGCGTGACTGGACAGTAATAGTGTAGTAATAGACGGCAAATCATCGAGTAAAACTGAAGTGATATCAGGTGTTCCCCAGGGAACCTCTGCTGTTCCTGATCTATATAAATGACCTGGGTGACAGTCTGAGCAGTTCTCTTAGGTTGTTCGCAGAAGATGCTGTAATTTACCGTCTAGTAAGGTCATCCGAAGACCAGTATCAGTTGCAAAGCGATTTAGAAAAGATTGCTGTATGGTGTGGCAGGTGGCAGTTGACGCTAAATAACGAAAAGTGTGAGGTGATCCATACGAGTTCCAAAAGAAATCCGTCGGAATTCGATTGCTCGATAAATAGTACAATTCTCGAGGCTGTCAATTCAACTAAGTACCTGGGTGTTAAAATTACGAACAACTTCAGTTGGAAAGACCACATAGATAATATTGTGGGGAAGGCGAGAAAAAGGTTGCGTTTCATTGGCAGGACACTTAGAAGATGCAACAAGTCCACTAAAGAGACAGCTTACACTACACTCGTTCGTCCTCTGTTAGAATATTGCTGCGCGGTATGGGATCCTTACCAGGTGGGAAGGGTGCAAAAAAGAGCAGCTCGTTTTGTATTATAACGTAATAGGGGAGAGAGTGTGGCAGATATGATACGCGAGTTGGGATGGAAGTCATTAAAGCAAAGACGTTTTTCGTCGCGGCGAGATCAATTTACGAAATTTCAACCACCAACTTTCTCTTCCGAATGCGAAAATATTTTGTTGAGCCCAACCTACATAGGTAGGAATGATCATCAAAATAAAATAAGAGAAAGCAGAGCTCGAACAGAAAGGTTTAGGTGTTCGTTTTTCCCGTGCATTGTTCGGGAGTGGAATGGTAGATAGATAGTATGATTGTGGTTCGATGAACCCTCTGCCAAGCACTTAAATGTTAATTGCAGAGGAATCATGTAGATGTAGATGTAGACAGTACCACACAGTCAGCCGTTGAAGGTGAAGAGGCGACTCTGCTGCGGAATGCACACTCTCAGTTCCACAAATGCGCCAATTTTGCTTACTGAGGAACCCATCCAGATGAGAGTGGGCTGCGTCGCTAAACCAAACCATACTGCTCTTGAAACTTCCTGGCAGATTAAAACTGTCTGCCCGACCGAGACTCGAACTCGGGACCTTTGCCTTTCGCGGGCAAGTGCTCTACCAACTGAGGTACCGAAGCACGACTCACGCCCGGTACTCACAGCTTTAATTCTGCCAGTACCTCGTCTCCTACCTTCTCATACTGCTCTTACTAATTCCCATGCTGCTCCGCAGCCAACCGTGGAGTTTGAACGTTCTAACGCACTCCATTCAGAAGTTATGACGATTTTACTTCAAATACACTCCTGGAAATGGAAAAAAGAACACATTGACACCGGTGTGTCAGACCCACCATACTTGCTCCGGACACTGCGAGAGGGCTGTACAAGCAATGATCACACGCACGGCACAGCGGACACACCAGGAACCGCGGTGTTGGCCGTCGAATGGCGCTAGCTGCGCAGCATTTGTGCACCGCCGCCGTCAGTGTCAGCCAGTTTGCCGTGGCATACGGAGCTCCATCGCAGTCTTTAACACTGGTAGCATGCCGCGACAGCGTGGACGTGAACCGTATGTGCAGTTGACGGACTTTGAGCGAGGGCGTATAGTGGGCATGCGGGAGGCCGGGTGGACGTACCGCCGATTTGCTCAACACGTGGGGCGTGAGGTCTCCACCGTACATCGATGTTGTCGCCAGTGGTCGGCGGAAGGTGCACGTGCCCGTCGACCTGGGACCGGACCGCAGCGACGCACGGATGCACGCCAAGACCGTAGGATCCTACGCAGTGCCGTAGGGGACCGCACCGCCACTTCCCAGCAAATTAGGGACACTGTTGCTCCTGGGGTATCGGCGAGGACCATTCGCAACCGTCTCCATGAAGCTGGGCTACGGTCCCGCACACCGTTAGGCCGTCTTCCGCTCACGCCACAACATCGTGCAGCCCGCCTCCAGTGGTGTCGCGACAGGCGTGAATGGAGGGACGAATGGAGACGTGTCGTCTTCAGCGATGAGAGTCGCTTCTGCCTTGGTGCCAATGATGGTCGTATGCGTGTTTGGCGCCGTGCAGGTGAGCGCCACAATCAGGACTGCATACGACCGAGGCACACAGGGCCAACACCCGGCATCATGGTGTGGGGAGCGATCTCCTACACTGGCCGTACACCACTGGTGATCGTCGAGGGGACACTGAATAGTGCACGGTACATCCAAACCGTCATCGAACCCATCGTTCTACCATTCCTAGACCGGCAAGGGAACTTGCTGTTCCAACAGGACAATGCACGTCCGCATGTATCCCGTGCCACCCAACGTGCTCTAGAAGGTGTAAGTCAACTACCCTGGCCAGCAAGATCTCCGGATCTGTCCCCCATTGAGCATGTTTGGGACTGGATGAAGCGTCGTCTCACGCGGTCTGCACGTCCAGCACGAACGCTGGTCCAACTGAGGCGCCAGGTGGAAATGGCATGGCAAGCCGTTCCACAGGACTACATCCAGAATCTCTACGATCGTCTCCATGGGAGAATAGCAGCCTGCATTGCTGCGAAAGGTGGATATACACTGTACTAGTGCCGACATTGTGCATGCTCTGTTGCCTGTGTCTATGTGCCTGTGGTTCTGTCAGTGTGATCATGCGATGTATCTGACCCCAGGAATGTGTCAATAAAGTTTCCCCTTCCTGGGACAAGGAATTCACGGTGTTCTTATTTCAATTTCCAGGAGTGTATTTGAATAATTGTCACCCTGTTTACACACATGGGTTGATCAAAAGTAGCAGTACACACTTGGTGAGTGTACTGTCTGTCTTAAAATATGAGTAAAATGTCAAATAATGTTTTGTTTGATATTGCTACTAAAATGGTTCAAATGGCTCTGAGCACTATGGGACTTAACATCTATGGTCATCAGTCCCCTAGAACTTAGAACTACTTAAACCTAACTAACCTAAGGACATCACACAACACCCAGCCATCACGAGGCAGAGAAAATCCCTGACCCCGCCTGGAATCGAACCCGGGAACCCGGGCGTGGGAAGCGAGAACGCTACCGCACGACCACGAGATGCGGGTGATATTGCTACTTTTAAGAATTATGCAGTAGAGTAAGGATCAGAAGTGCAAGACAAACAACACAAAACTGACTCTTCTCAGGAAGAAGCGGCACGAAGGACCCGACATTCTGTACGTTTATCCCACGACACGTTCAAAATGGTGTACATCTACACGAAGGCAGTCACTCGCTCGAATTCTTCTGCTCGTGGAGTGTCGCAGGCCCGATTCACCTCATTCTGGACAGTTCCAGAGCCGTTTTCAGTTCGCTGCTGTAATTTTGCCACGTTTCCAGTCGCAAATCCATACACGAGCTCCTCCAAGTGGCCCCAATGGTAGAAAGGTCCATGACTTAAGATCTGCCGGCCGCTGTGGCCGAGCGGTTCTATGGGCCTCAGTCAGGAACCACGCGCCTGCTACCGTCGCATGTTCAAATCCTGCCTCGGGCATGGATGTGTGTGTGATGTCCTTAGGTTAGTTAGGTTTAAGTAGTTCTAAGTTCTAGGGGACTGGTGACCTAAGAAGTCCCATAGTGCTCTGAGCCATTTGAACCATTTTTTTTAACCTCGTACTAAAAACAACAGCATGGGCACATAGCCCTTATTTAGTTTCAGAACAGGTGGCATGTCGCACCTGGCGCATTCTGATATCAATGTTTTAAACCACTTCCACACTGATTACTAGATAGCCCGGTTTTTACTGACGAAGGTTGGGCACCTAGCCCATATTTTGACAATAAAACGATTTTTTTAAAATTACAATGAACACCGTTAGCTGCGTACAGGCGTTGACATACGTCAACGGGGACAGATGAAATTGTGTGCCCCGACCGGGACTCGAACCCGGGATGTACTGCCTACATGGCAGACGCTCCATCCATCTTTTTTCAATTTTTTTTTTTAATCTCATTTTGTTCGCTCTTGTTCGTTCCATCTGCTCGGGGCGAACATCGTAAGACATCCGTTTAAGTTCGTTGTTGACCGATTAACTCAGTTTTTTTTATTTTTTTTTTTTTTACAGTGCAGAGGGCAGCTGACCCTCTGACCGAACACGCTGAGCTACCGTGCCGGCATCCATCTGAGCCACCGAGGACACAGAGGATAGCGCGACTGCAGGGATTTATCTCTGGCACGCTTCCCGCGAAACCCACATTCTCAACGTATTGTCCCGCACTACATTTTGTTTTTGCCACTGAGACCGGATTTTATAATTAGTCGATAGTTATTTCTTCTGAAACAGCAAAGAGCCGGGTGCAACTAGTACAAAATATTATCCAGCATTGACGGACGACACCGGCAAACCCTCGGCAATATGTCGACAACTGTCTGCAACATCAGAAATATTGCCCGGCCATGCCAGAAGAGCTGACCGGTATGGCCGAGCTGTTATAGGCACTTCAGTCTGGAACCGCTACGGCCGCAGGTTCGAATCCTGCCTCGGGCATGGATGTGTGAGGTGTCCTTAGGTTAGTTAGGTTTAAGTAGTTCTAAGTTCTAGGGGACTGATGACTTCACATGTTAAGTCACATAGTGCTTAGAGCCATTTGAACCATTTCTGAACTTGGCGATGTAGAGATCTGTCGAGCCAAACCCCTGGTCCTACGCGACCTGTCCACCTATACGGGAAAAACAAAACTGAGACTCTCTCTTGCGTGCTGACTCAAATGTGCAGAGGCCGCAGCTCGTAGTCTCGCGGTCGCGTTCTCGCTTCCCCAGCGTGGGGTCCCGGGTTCGAATCCCGGCGGGTCAGGGATTTTGACCTGCCCCGAGATGACTGGCTATGTATGTTTCATCATCATTCATGCGAGATTGGGCTGAGCAATGGCTGCGAATTTGTACAGGCGCTGATAACCGCTCAGTTGAGCGCCCCACAAACCAAACGACGTCGTCGTCGTCGTCGTCGTCGTCGTCGTCATCATCATCATCTAATGTGCAGAGGCAGCTACGAGTAAGCAACACCAGCCTCTTTTCCGGCAAACACGACACACCAAAAGCCTTGACTAGTCCACGGTGTAACGCCTAACCGACGTTATGCATCATAACTCGGAAATAGAGCAACATCAGACAAAACATTAACATTTTACTTTTATTTTGATCCATACATCACAGCGACGAAGTGTGTACAGTTACTTCTGAATCACCCTATATCATCATATACCTCGTTACGAATACAGAGTCCGCATCTCGTGGTCGTGCGGTAGCGTTCTCGCTTCCCACGCCCGGGTTCCCGGGTTCGATTCCCGGCGGGGTCAGGGATTTTCTCTGCCTCGTGATGGCTGGGTGTTGTGTGTTGTCCTTAGGTTAGTTAGGTTTAAGTAGTTCCAAGTTCTAGGGGACTGATGACCATAGCTGTTAAGTCCCATAGTGCTCAGAGCCACGAATACAGAAACAAAAAATTATTCAGACTGACTGGATTACTTGCTGCGGCAGAACTACGTTAAAATACAGCGAAAGGCACCAGTCTAATATAAAATTTCATCTCGGCATGCTCGACACGGTGGCTGCAATATGGTATTGCCTCACCGATATACAGCTAGCGTAGGAAAGCTTCTGGCAAGACAGGGGACGAATAGTGTGAGCGATAGCGAATAAAAGTCTTATCGCGCTAAACTTCCTACAAGCGTTAGCATTAAAATTATGACATTAAAAACAAGCTCGTGTTTAGCTGTGAACATATTTGAAAATTAATAAAACGGTGATGGTGATGATGAGCTGCCATACTCCGAGGAGCGAAGGGGACGATGCAGGACACCCGCACCGCCCTACTGGGCAAGGTCGTAGCGGAGGTGGTTTGGCCATTGCCTTCCTCCGATCGTAATGGGGATGAATGACGGTGATGAAGACGACACAGCACCCAGTCACCTCGAGGCAGGAAAATTCCCTGACCCTGCCGGGAATCGAACCCGGGACCCCATGCGCGGGAAGCGAGAACACTACCGCAAGACCACGAACTTTGGACAATAATACAGTAACAAATAATATGTTACCATCTACAAAAAAGTCATTGTGGTAAAAATAGATTGCATAAAACTGTGAATTGTGCAAATAGAAACAATTGCAAAAAGAACCAGGGCGGAGAATGGAGGGGAAGGGGGGAGGGTGAAAGGGGAGAGAAAAAGGGGAGATGGAAAGAGATGGTGATGGATGGAGGGCGGAGGGAGGAAATAGTCAATCGTGTATGACTCTCAAATACAACGTCTCTAAGAAAACTACGAACCTCAGACCTCTATAAGCATATGTTACGCCATAACAAAGAAGAAATACGCATTTACAGGCGAAGAAAATGACTTATCCTATAGCCATATGGAAGATCGAGCCATTTCACTGCTACTTTAACGAAAGCATGGATGTGAAACTATCTAGAAAATTTATGTGTTTTAGTTGCACCTGCTCCTTTCAACTGGATCTATCTTTGTGAGTAAAATCACTGAAAAGCTCCAATTCTTCTAGCAGGTAAGGCCTGGAACCTTTACTTTCTACACTCCTGGAAATGGAAAAAAGAACACATTGACACCGGTGTGTCAGACCCACCATACTTGCTCCGGACACTGCGAGAGGGCTGTACAAGCAATGATCACACGCACGGCACAGCGGACACACCAGGAACCGCGGTGTTGGCCGTCGAATGGCGCTAGCTGCGCAGCATTTGTGCACCGCCGCCGTCAGTGTCAGCCAGTTTGCCGTGGCATACGGAGCTCCATCGCAGTCTTTAACACTGGTAGCATGCCGCGACAGCGTGGACGTGAACCGTATGTGCAGTTGACGGACTTTGAGCGAGGGCGTATAGTGGGCATGCGGGAGGCCGGGTGGACGTACCGCCGAATTGCTCAACACGTGGGGCGTGAGGTCTCCACAGTACATCGATGTTGTCGCCAGTGGTCGGCGGAAGGTGCACGTGCCCGTCGACCTGGGACCGGACCGCAGCGACGCACGGATGCACGCCAAGACCGTAGGATCCTACGCAGTGCCGTAGGGGACCGCACCGCCACTTCCCAGCAAATTAGGGACACTGTTGCTCCTGGGGTATAGGCGAGGACCATTCGCAACCGTCTCCATGAAGCTGGGCTACGGTCCCGCACACCGTTAGGCCGTCTTCCGCTCACGCCCCAACATCGTGCAGCCCGCCTCCAGTGGTGTCGCGACAGGCGTGAATGGAGGGACGAATGGAGACGTGTCGTCTTCAGCGATGAGAGTCGCTTCTGCCTTGGTGCCAATGATGGTCGTATGCGTGTTTGGCGTCGTGCAGGTGAGCGCCACAATCAGGACTGCATACGACCGAGGCACACAGGGCCAACACCCGGCATCGTGGTGTGGGGAGCGATCTCCTACACTGGCCCTACACCACTGGTGATCGTCGAGGGGACACTGAATAGTGCACGGTACATCCAAACCGTCATCGAACCCGTCGTTCTACCATTCCTAGACCGGCAAGGGAACTTGCTGTTCCAACAGGACAATGCACGTCCGCATGTATCCCGTGCCACCCAACGTGCTCTAGAAGGTGTAAGTCAACTACCCTGGCCAGCAAGATCTCCGGATCTGTCCCCCATTGAGCATGTTTGGGACTGGATGAAGCGTCGTCTCACGCGGTCTGCACGTCCAGCACGAACGCTGGTCCAACTGAGGCGCCAGGTGGAAATGGCATGGCAAGCCGTTCCACAGGACTACATCCAGCATCTCTACGATCGTCTCCATGGGATAATAGCAGCCTGCATTGCTGCGAAAGGTGGATATACACTGTACTAGTGCCGACATTGTGCATGCTCTGTTGCCTGTGTCTATGTGCCTGTGGTTCTGTCAGTGTGATCATGTGATGTATCTGACCCCAGGAATGTGTCAATAAAGTTTCCCCTTCCTGGGACAATGAATTCACGGTGTTCTTATTTCAATTTCCAGGAGTGTATGTGCGGAAGTTCTGCGTCTCGTGGTCTGCGTGGTGTGTGATGGAGAAGCAGCAAGTGGTCAGCAAGAGTGGAACTGTACACATTTTCCCACCTTCACTTAGCAGGAGCTCTTTACATCTTACTTTAAACGGTCTCCCCATCTCGTTACATGTAGTTTTATAAACACCACAGTTTTTCTGACAGAATAGGTTCATTTTTGTTTCAGGCTGTTGTCTGCAGAGATATGTGACGACGCCTTTCGGCTGTATTTTAACGAACCTCTGCCACAACATCTATCCCAGTAAATTTGAATAAGTTTTTGTTTTTGCACTCCTATCGAGATTATATATATATACACACACACACACACACACACACACACACACACACACACACATATATATATATATATATATATATATATATATATATATGGAGGGGACACCTTGAATCCTGCGGGACTGTCCATAAATACGTAAAGCCGTCGGCACACGGACGGTGCATCCGAACGTTGAGCGTTGAGCGTGCCGAGTTTCTGACGTCACAGCGTGGAATAGCACGTTCAGGAGTCTTTCCGAACGTCCAGAGCAGTATCTGGCATGTCAGATATTCTGAGCGTGCGTCTGAGCGTTGACCAATGAGATGGCACAACGCCACCTACGTCACACGCACGCCGTCTCCCTTCAGTACAGAGTTGTGAGGCGCCATATTGGCATTCATTTCAAGGCTACATGTATATAATTATGCCGTTTTTGAGCACCAGCAAAGTGAGAATCACTGGAAAACCCGTTGTTAAATGTGTGATTCGTTCCAATAAAATAATGAAACGCATAATATTCGTGGCAAAAGAATTATTGTAAGTTGCATATTATGAGAGTTGCCTATTTGAAGGCAACGACACACTGAAGATCCACGCAAAGCGCATTGTTTCAGTTAGTAACATATCTACGATTAAGGTTTTCAGCAAGTTCTAAGATACTAAGATTAAGATCTAAAGTTTTGATGTCGGTTTAGCGTAATGAGTAGCGGCACTGGCCAACACGCAGTAATTTTGTTGGGACGGTGGTTCGCGTCTTGACACAACCAAATTTTTCCTAACATTCGCGTTTTTATTAGGTTCTGATAGTTTATTGTTAGTTTAATATAAGTATGTACTATAATATTTGATGTTATGTAAATAGAAGTTCACCTTTTTTTGAGGGGTGACTTTGTTCGATTGGCTTAATCTAAAGGACAGCTTGCGCTACTTGTATAAAGATATTTTCCTCCTTTTTCTTTTACGCTTCATAAGTCACATGTTGCAAAGATTCTGCTACGGGTTAGGAGCAGTTATGAAGTAAGACTGACCTTGGAGTTATACTAAAATGTGGGAATGATGAAATAATGTTTATCTTATGCGGAGAATTATTCCAAATTTGTAACGCACTGTTTGTAATGGAACTTTAATAAGCCTGTGTGCTTATTGATTGGACATGGTACTTTCCTTTTCATGGACGATGGAGGAAATGTGCGTTTTAATAGAGCTAACGTGGGAATTTTACGCGCGCCCGTTGAGTAAACAGTGCGATTTACGAACTAGAAACATCCCTCAACTGCCGCTGGAGTGCGTTGCTATCGCGTATACCACGTTGGGGCCCACGTACCGTGTGCACAAGTCGCATCGTTCCTGAGCGTTCAGCAGCACGTTGAACTGGCCACGCTCAACGTTGACGTTCGACAGCACGGTCCGTGTGCCGACGGCTTAAGAGTACGAGGCTGTGGAGATCTCTTCTGAGCAGCACGTTGCAAGGCATCCCAGATACGCTCAATAATGTTCATGTCTGGGGAGTTTAGTGGCCAGCGGAATTGTTTAAACTCAGAAGTGTGTTTCTGGAGCCACTCTGTAGCATTTCTAGACGTGTGGGGTGTCGCATTGTCCTGCTGAAATTTCCCAAGTCCGTCGGAATGCACAATGGACACGAATGGATCCAGGTGATCAGACACGATACTTACGTACGTGTGACCTGTCAGAGTCGTATCTAGACGTATCAAGGGTCCCATATCGCTCCAACTGCACACGCCCCACACCATTCCAGAGCCCCAACCAGCTTGAACAGTCCCCTGCTGGCATGTAGGGTCTATGCATTCGTGAGGTTATCTCCATACCCGTACACATCATCCGCTCGATACAATTTGAATTGAGACTCGTCCGACCAGGCAGTACGTTTGCAGTCAACAGTCCAATGTCGGTGTCGACGGGCCCATGCGAGGCGTAAAGCCTTATGTCGTGCTGTCATCAAGGTTGACGATAAGCACGAAACCGAGAAAAACTTTAGAAAAGGTGTGAAATTAGTACGAAGCGTTTCGGAATTTATCCACCTTCGATGAGCGATTACTGCACGTACATGTCACGTTTCAACTTGTTCGTCAAATGCAATATTTACGTACACTTGTTGCAGCTAACGTTGGTTAACTGGAAGGCCAGTAAAGTTATCAATGAGTAGTTTAGGATAACATTTTAAATTCTGTAAATAACTGTACGAAAAATACTGGAGATCAAATTTTTGTTTCCCTGGAACCCATTAATACGCGACGTGCAAAAAAGAACATGCTGATTCTAGCTTCTATAAAAATCTCGAAAGGAGGATATAAGATGAACATCATCAACAGAAGCAAAACACAGATAATGGAACGTACTCGAATTAAATCAGGTGATGCTCAGGGAATTACGTTAGAAAACGATACTTAAATTAGTAGATGAGTTTTGTTATTCGGATTTGTAAGAAAATTAGTACAATTTTCAGTTGGACTAGTCGCGCACACTGTATATGTAGTAGTACGTGATTCATTACACTGACGGATGCAATCAACAAGTATCGCGTAATACACTAGGCTATATACAGGGTGTTTCAAAAATGACCGGTATATTTGAAACGGCAATAAAAACTAAACGAGCAGCGATAGAAATACACCGTTTGTTGCAATACGCTTGGGACAACAGTACATTTTCAGGCAGACAAACTTTCGAAATTACAGTAGTTACAATTTTCAACAACAGTTGGCGCAGCGGTCTGGGAAACTCTGTAGTACGATACTTTCCACATATCCACCATGCGTAGCAATTATATGGCGTAGTCTCTGGATGAAATTACCCGAAACCTTTGACAACGTGTCTGGCGGAATGGATTCACATGCAGATGAGATGTACTGCTTCAGCTGTTCAATTGTTTCTGGATTCTGACGGTACACCTGGTCTTTCAAGTGTCCCCACAGAAAGAAGTCACAGGGGTTCATGTCTGGCGAATAGGGAGGCCAATCCACGCCGCCTCCTGTATGTTTCGGATAGCCCAAAGCAATCACACGATCATCGAAATATTCATTCAGGAAATTAAAGACGTCGGCCGTGCGATGTGGCCGGGCACCATCTTGCATAAACCACGAGGTGTTCGCAGTGTCGTCTACGGCAGTTTGTACCGCCACAAATGCACGAAGAATGTCCAGATAGCGTGATGCAATAATCGTTTCGGATCTGAAAAATGGGCCAATGATTCCTTTGGAAGAAATGGCGGCCCAGACCAGTAATTTTTGAGGATGCAGGGACGATGGGACTGCAACATGGGGCTTTTCGGTTCTCCATATGCGCCAGTTCTGTTTATTGACGAAGCCGTCCAGCTAAAAATAAGCTTCGTCAGTAAACCAAATGCTGCCCACATGCATATCGCCGTCATCAATCCTGTGCACTATATCGTTAGCGAATGTCTCTCGTGCAGCAATGGTAGCGGCGCTGAGGGGTTGCCGCGTTTGAATTTTGTATGGATAGAGGTGTAAACTCTGGCGCATGAGACGATATGTGGACGTTGGCGTCATTTGGACCGCAGCTGCAACACGGCGAACGGAAACCCGAGGCCGCTGTCGGATCACCTGCTGCACTAGCTGCGCGTTGCCCTCTGTGGTTGCCGTACGCGGTCGCCCTACCTTTGCGGCACGTTCATCCATCACGTTCCCAGTCCGTTGAAATTTGCAAACAGAACCTTTATTGTATCGCTTTTCGGTCCTTTGGTTACACTAAACCTCCGTTGAAAACTTCGTCTTGTTGCAACAACACTGTGTTCTAGGCGGTGGAATTCCAACACCAGAAAAATCCTCTGTTCTAAGGAATAAACCATGTTGTGTACAGCACACTTGCACGTTGTGAACAGCACACGCTTACAGCAGAAAGACGACGTACAGAATGGCGCACCCACAGACTGCGTTGTCTTCTAAATCTTTCACATCACTTGCAGCGCCATCTGTTGTTGAAAATTGTAACTACTGTAATTTCGAAAGTTTGTCCGCCTGAAAATGTACTGTTGTCCCAAGCATATTGCAACAAACGGTGTATTTCTATCGCTGCTCGTTTAGTTTTTATTGCCGTTTCAAATATACTGGTCATTTTTGAAACACTCTGTAACAAGACGTCAACCTCTCAGGTGGCAGAGACTGGAACTCGATATGAAGGCAGTGTGTGTGGGGGAGGGGGGGGGGGGAGGGGGGGGAGGGGGGGTGTTCGTTGGTTGGTTGGTTGGTTGGTTGATCTGATTGGAGGAGACCAAACAGCGAGGTCATGGGTCCCATAGGACTAGGGAAGGATGGGGAAGGAAGTCGGCCGTGGCCTTTCAAAGGAACGATCCCAGCATTTGCTTGAACGGATTTAGGGAAATCAAGGAAAACCTAAGTCAGGATTCAGGATGCACGGACGTGCGTTTCGACCGCCGCTCTCCCAAATGCGAGTACATTGCGCCGCCTCGCTCGGTGTTGGTGCGTGTGCGTCTTTCCTGCAGATGGGAAACAAACACCATTAGAGCGTGTTGTATACATAAACCACGATTGTGACAGAGCCACGAGGAAAACAGTTATCACGTGATGAAAAAAGGGAAAATCGGTGCCTAGAAGGAAATGGGACTTCGTAATTGTCAAATCTCCAAGAAGCGGAACCGTTCAAGTCCAGTGATTTATAACTGCGTTAGAAGGAGCGCTCGGTATGGGCAGAACGGAAAATATGGGCAAAATAGAAAATTCTGAGAGTCACTGAAACGGTTACTTTTACTCAAAGCAAAGGCCACAAACCGTTATTACTGTCAACTTGTTGCTGATTTACAGTTGCCAGTAACTGTACGACAGATTTCATCAAATGAAAACATCTTGCACTCAAGAAACGACTGCAGAAATCTGCTCTAACAACCAAATATAAGCAGGCTGGACTGGAGTTTGCTGAAAAACGTATGTCATGTATTTAAGAATGGAATAAAGTAATCTTCAGTGTTGAGAAGAAGTTTAATTTAGATGGTACGTATGGATGCGAGTATGATTTGCGTGATCTGAGAACAAAGCAGAGGTAAGAATGAGCACAAATTTTGGTGTTGGAAGTGTTACGGTTTGGGCAGCATTCTGTACTGAAGGTAAATCGCGTACAACTTGGGTGACCGCTAAAAACAGAATTGGTTGCAATGTATGAGGATGTAGGGGACGAAAGGCTAATGTGTTTAACTAGATAACCGGTATGTGCATGTTTGCTACGACTAGAAAGTGGTTTGAAGACAGACTTGTACTGGCCTGCACGTAGCCGGGATCTGAACCCAGTGAAAAACTTACGGGGAATACTTGCAAGGCGTCATTGTCGCAATGGAAGGCAATTTGAGGCCTCGTGAGAACTGGCAAGAGCGATACGGGAAGAGTGGGCGACTATTCCACTGCAACAACTACGTACACAAACAAAATGAATGCTGAAGAGAATCTTTGAGGTAATAGGAAGAATGGGGGTTGGACAAAATACTACCAGTGCAATAACGCAACATGGCAGTCAGCGCCTTAACATTAACTTCCATCCAGGAAATGCAAATGGCTTATTTTATTACTCATGTTATGAAAGAAACTTCATTATTAGCTGCTGGTAAACCTTTCGGGATATGAGATCGTGGTCGACAAAATTCTTCAATTCCTGACGTTTCGTCCAGGACTGCGCTGGACATCCCCAGAGGAGCTCCTCCGCTGATTCTTGCCGACCCTTAGTCATTTTCGCCTCGCTCTGTTTGCGAGTGGAATGGAACGGGAAATGACAAAGAGTGGTACAAGGTACCCTGCGCCACGCACCTTTCGGTTTCTTGCGGAGTGTCTGTGTAGATGCAGATGTAATGCTAGTCAAAGCCGTAAGCAAGTTTACTTCCATATCTGCTTAAACTGGCTTCTCCGACCCTAGGTTCCATATGTCAGATTGTGCAGTGGAGCATTCTCTGTGTCTTATTCGGTTGTTCCTATGTGATACATGTCGCTAATGTTCCACTTGTCGCAGCCATCGTGGATTTTCCGTTGCCCAATAGTGCATATTATGCCTGTTAACGTTACCGCTGTTGGTGAATGACGCTTCGTCGCTAAATAGAAATAAGCATCAAACGAAAAAACTGCAAAGAACGAAACTCGTCTAGCTTGAAGGGGGAAACCAGATGGCGCTATGGTTGGCCCGCTAGACGGGGCTGCCATAGGTCAAACGGATATCAACTGCGTTTTATAAAACAGGAACCCCCATTTTTATTACATATTCGTGTAGTACGTAAAGAAATGATTGATTTAGTTGGACCTCTTTTTTCCCTTTGTGACAGATGGCGCTGTAATAGTCACAAACACATGGCTCACAATTTAAGACGAACAGTTGGTAACAGGTAGTTTTTTTTTAATTAAAGTACAGAACGTAGGTACGTTTGAACATTTTATTTCGGTTGTTCCTATGTGATACATGTACCTTTGTGAACTTACCATTTCTGAGAACGCATGTTGTTACAGCGTGATTACCTGTAAATACCACTTTAATGCAATAAATGCTCAAAATGATGTCCGTCAACCTCAATGCATTTGGCAATACGTGTAACGACATTCCTCTCAACCGCGAGTAGTTCGCCTGCCGTAATGTTGACACATGAACTGACAACGCGCTGACGCATGTTGTCAGGAGTTGTTTGTGGATCACGATAGCAAATATCTTCAAACTTTCCCCCGCAGAAACAAATCCGGGGACGTCAGATCTGGTGAACGTGCGGGCCACGGTATGGTGCTTTGACGACCAATCTACCTGTGACGAAACATGCTATTCAATGCTGCTTCAACCGCACACGAGCTATGTGTCGGACATCCATCATGTTGGAAGTACATCGCCATTCTTTCATGCAGTGAAACATCTTGTAGTAACATCGGTAGAACATTACGTAGGAAATCAGAATACATTGCACCATTTAGATTGCCATCCATAAAATGGGGGCCAATTATCCTTCCTCCCATAATGCCGCACCATACATTAACCCGCCAAGGTCGCTGATGTTCTACTTGTCGCAGCCATCGTGGATTTTCGGTTGCCCAATAGTGCATATTATGCCTGTTAACGTTACCGCTGTTGGTGAATGACGCTTCGTCGCTAAATAGAACGCGTGCAAAAAATCTGTCATCGTCCCGTAATTTCTCTTGTGCCCAGTGGCAGAACTATACACGACGTTCAAAGTCGTCGCCATGCAATTCCTGGTGCACAGAAATATGGTACGGGTGCAATCGATGTTGATGTAGCATTCTCAACACCGACGTTTTTGAGATTCCCGGTTCTCGGGCAATTTGTGTGCTGCTGATGTGCGGATTAGCTGCGACAGCAGCTAAAACACCTACCTGGGCATCATCATTTGTTGCAGGTCGTGGTTGACGTTCCACATGTGCCTGAACACTTGCTGTTTCCTTAAATAACGTAACTGCCCGGCGAACGGTCCGGACACTTGGATGGTACCGTCCAGGATACCGAGCAACATACATAGCACACGCTCGTTGGACTTTTTGATCACAATAGCCATACATCAACACGATATCGACCTTTTCCGCAATTGGTAAACGGTCCATTTTAACACGGGTAACGTATCACGGAGCAAATACCGTTCGCCGGCCGCGGTGGTCTCGCGGTTCTAGGCGCGCAGTCCGGAACCGTGCGACTGCTACGGTCGCAGGTTCGAATCCTGCCTCGGGCATGGATGTATGTGATGTCCTTAGGTTAGTTAGGTTTAAGTAGTTCTAAGTTCTAGGGGACTGATAACCACAGCAGTTGAGTCCCATAGTGCTCAGAGCCATTTTTTTTTTTTTTTTTGAAATACCGTTCGCACTAGCGGAATGTTACGTGATACCACGTACTTACACGTTGGTGACTATTACAACGCCATCTATCACAAAGCGAAAAAAGTGGTCCAACTAAAACATTTTATTACGCACTACACGAAAATGTAATAGAAAATGGGGGTTCCTAGTTTAAAAAACGCAGTTGATATCAGTTTGATCTATGGCAGCGCTATCTAGCGGGTCGACCATAGCGCCATCTGGTTTCCCCCTTCAAGCTAGACGAGATTCGTTCTTTGTAGTTTTTTCGTTTGACGCTTACTTCGTGAGATATTTGGCCCGGTCACTATCAATGGACCACCCTGTATACATATAAGACATCAACAATCATGATGGAATTACGTAGTTTTATAGAATGAAGGCGTTCACGACCAGATGACTTAGCTTTTGGTAAAACTTTCGGGATGTGAGGTCGTGCTCCAAGAAACTCTTCTGTTCGTGACGTTTCGTCCAGGACTCCGCTGGACGTCCTCAGAGGAGCTCCTCCGCTGAGTCTTGCCGACGCTTAGTCATTTGTGCCTCGCTTTGTTGCGAGTGGAACGGGAGGGGAAATAACAAGTATTGGTACAAGGTACCCTGCGCCACGCACCTTTCGGTTGCTTGCGTAGTGTCTGTGTAGATGTAATGCTGGTAAAAGCCGTAAGCAAGTTTACTTCCATGTCTGCTTAAACTGGCTTCTCCGACCGTAGCTTGCCTATTGTTCAGTGGAGCATTCTCTGTGTCCTGTTACATTTTCGCACACTCTTGCGGAGACATCGCTTATACACATTTACAGGCGCCGGCACCTGTAACTTTGACGCTTTGTAGAATCATTGAATGACCTTTCCAGATATGGGATCCAACGTAAAACTTGATCTACTAAGTCCCCTCTACAACCGCTAGAAGTGTTTAACTTGAATTGTGAAACGCCCTGCAGCTACACTCCCGGAAATTGAAATAAGAACACCGTGAATTCATTGTCCCAGGAAGGGGAAACTTTAAAGACACATTCCTGGGGTCAGATACAGCACATGATCACACTGACAGAACCACAGGCACATAGACACAGGCAACAGAGCATGCACAATGTCGGCACTAGTACAGTGTATATCCACCTTTCGCAGCAATGCAGGCTGCTATTCTCCCATGGAGACGATCGTACAGATGCTGCATGTAGTCCTGTGGAACGGCTTGTCATGCCATTTCCACCTGGCGCCTCAGTTGGACCAGCGTTCGTGCTGGACGTGCAGACCGCGTGAGACGACGCTTCATCCAGTCCCAAACATGCTCAATGGGGGACAGATCCGGAGATCTTGCTGGCCAGGGTAGTTGACTTACACCTTCTAGAGCACGTTGGGTGGCACGGGATACATGCGGACGTGCATTGTCCTGTTGGAACAGCAAGTTCCCTTGCCGGTCTAGCAATGGTAGAACGATGGGTTCGATGACGGTTTGGATGTACCGTGCACTATTCAGTGTCCCCTCGACGATCACCAGTGGTGTACGGCCAGTGTAGGAGATCGCTCCCCACACCATGATGCCGGGTGTTGGCCCTGTGTGCCTCGGTCGTATGCAGTCCTGATTGTGGCGCTCACCTGCACGGCGCCAAACACGAATACGACCATCATTGGCACCAAGGCAGAAGCGACTCTCATCGCTGAAGACGACACGTCTCCATTCGTCCCTCCATTCACGCCTGTCGCGACACTACTGCATGCGGGCTGCACGATGTTGGGGCGTGAGCGGAAGACGGCCTAACGGTGTGCGGGACCGTAGCCCAGCTTCATGGAGACGGTTGCGAATGGTCCTCGCCGATACCCCAGGAGCAACAGTGTCCCTAATTTGCTGGGAAGTGGCGGTGCGGTCCCCTACGGCACTGCGTAGGATCCTACGGTCTTGGCGTGTATCCGTGCGTCGCTGCGGTCCGGTCCCAGGTCGACGGGCACGTGCACCTTCCGCCGACCACTGGCGACAACATCGATGTACTGTGGAGACCTCACGCCCCACGTGTTGAGCAATTCGGCGGTACGTCCACCCGGCCTCCCGCATGCCCACTATACGCCCTCGCTCAAAGTCCGTCAACTGCACATACGGTTCACGTCCACGCTGTCGCGGCATGCTACCAGTGTTAAAGACTGCGATGGAGCTCCGTATGCCACGGCAAACTGGCTGACACTGACGGCGGCGGTGCACAAATGCTGCGCAGCTAGCGCCATTCGACGGCCAACACCGCGGTTCCTGGTGTGTCCGCTGTGCCGTGCGTGTGATCATTGCTTGTACAGCCCTCTCGCAGTGTCCGGAGCAAGTATGGTGGGTCTGACACACCGGTGTCAATGTGTTCTTTTTTCCATTTCCAGGAGTGTATTAGAAAGTTTTATAGATTTGCGGAACTGGGTTTAAAGAACGTAGAGTGGTGGCTGGAGCATGTCTCCTGTTTAAGCGGGGGGGGGGGGGGGAGGAGGAGGAGGAGAGGGGGGTATGGGGAGGGGGGGGGGAGGAAGGAACGAGTGATGTATCCGTAACGCGACGTCGGGGTTTGCGGGACGCGGGGTTGGACACACGCAGAAGCGCCGGCGGCCGGAAATAGCAGAGCGGATTGACGGGATATGAGGCCAGCGGGTGCCTGCTGGAGCTGGAGCACGTCACGGAGTGGCTGCCGTGTCTGGACAGCCGAGTCCCGTCCTTCCGGCGCCGGGATCCGAAAGCAACGACGACTGTTCCACTGGCCGAGGTGCGGCTGGCTCCACATCGGAAGCAAGTGCGCAATTAAAACCAGTCACTCGTTAAAACTTTGAACATAGCTCCTAAGGTTCAGTGACCGTGTCAGAATAATATTGGAACAAATAAGCCCTCGGTCACAAATATTAAGTCAAAATTGGCCACGTTTCGACGCTACTATGAGCGTCGTCTTCAGAATTAGACTAACTGTTCTAAAACGTTTAAGGTATATAGTACATTAATAAAGTTTGCACTGACTGGAAAAGATGCAGTACTTACAAGTCACTTATTAAAAAAGATCCGAGCCGGAAAGGCGACGTCCTGGACAGTTGGGAGATGGCGAGCCGCTAAGGGTTGCAACGAGACAGTTAGTCTAATTCTGAAGACGACGCTCATAGTAGCGTCGAAACCAGGTCAATTTTGACTTAAATATTTGTGACCGAGGGCTTATTTGTTCCAATACCAGTCACTCGTTGTTTAAAATTCGGGACCGAAATGGGGTACAACCGGATACCTTAACATATATGTCATATAAAGTACTTTCAGTGATCAGTACGTTTGCAAATTAAGGTTAAAAAAAATTGTTCAAATGGCTCTCACCACTATGGGACTTAACTTCTGAGGTCATCAGACCCCTAGAACGTAGAACTACTTGAACCTAACTAAGCTAAGGACATCACACACATCCATGCCCGAGGCAGCATTCGAACCTGCGACCGTAGCGGACGCGCGGTTCCAGACTCTAGCGCCTAGAACCGCTCCGCCACTCCGGCCGGCCAAATTAAGGTTCTTCAGGTCTGTTTATATACTCAATAACGTGATACTAGTCCGCTTTCGCTTAGTTGTACTGAAATGCAGGAGGATCGGCAACGAATTGACGCATGGTGCAGGGAATGGCAATTGAATCTCAATGTAGACAAGTGTAATGTGCTGCGAATACGTACAAAGAAAGATCTATCATTTAGCGACAATATAGCAGGTCAGCAACTGGAAGCAGTTAATTCCATAAATTATCTGGGAGTACGCATTAGGAGTGATTTAAAATGGAATGACCATATAAAGTTGATCGTCGGTAAAGCAGATGCCAGACTGAGATTCATTGGAAGAATCCTAAGGAAATGCAATCCGAAAACAAAGGAAGTAGGTTACAGTACGCTTGTTCGCCCACTGCTTGAATACTGCTCAGCAATGTGGGATCCGTACCAGATAGGGTTGATAGAAGAGATAGAGAAGATCCAACGGAGAGCAGCGCGCTTCGTTACAGGGTCATTTAGTAATCGCGAAAGCGTTACGGAGATGATAGATAAA
This sequence comes from Schistocerca serialis cubense, assembly GCF_023864345.2. Taxonomy (NCBI): domain Eukaryota; kingdom Metazoa; phylum Arthropoda; class Insecta; order Orthoptera; family Acrididae; genus Schistocerca; species Schistocerca serialis. Next base: position 146,423,051 of record NC_064648.1, read on the forward strand.
CTCCAGTGGAAGACTCTGCAGGAGAGACGCTCAGTAGCTCGGTACGGGCTTTTGTTGAAGTTTCGAGAACATACCTTCACTGAGGAGTCAAGCAGTGTATTGCTCGCTCCTACGTATATCTCGCGAAGAGACCATGAGGATAAAATCAGAGAGATTAGAGCCCACACAGAGGTATACCGACAATCTTTCTTTCCACGAACAATACGAGATACCTGTCAGGACTTACAACAGACATTATGAGAAAGTACTTGCGCAGCAGTTCATCGTAGGTCGCTGGAGCGGCGAAGGACTAGCGACTGGAAAATAGTGCGAGTATTCCCGTTTTGAAGAAAGGTTGTAGGAAAGAGACACACAATTATACGCCTGATGTGTTGGTAAATGTGCCAACACCTTGTAGATAGAGGAGGCCGAAATCTAACGCAGACGGGCGTGAATTCTGGAACAGGAGAAGTAGTGAATGCTAATAAGAAAAGTATGCAGCTCCTCGAATACTTAACTTTTAATTATCCTTGTTGGTTTACAACGTTCTTGATGAGACATTTCATACGATAACTATCAAACTATGTAAGGCTAATGGCGCCTTGCTAGGTCGTAGCCATGGACTTAGCTGAAGGCTATTCCAACTGTCTCTCGGCAAATGAGAGAAGGCTTCGTCAGTGTAGTCGCTAGCAAAGTCGTCGTACAACTGGGGCGAGTGCTAGTCCGTATCTCGAGACCTGCCTTGTGGTGGCGCTCGGTCTGCGATCACTGACAGTGGCGACACGCGGGTCCGACATGTACTAATGGACCGCGGCCGATTTAAAGGCTGCCACCTAGCAAGTGTGGTGTCTGGCGGTGACACCACAACGCCTATATCTCTGACGGCAATCTCTGTAGAACTATCTAACATTTTGTATGCTGCTTACAGTTTATGCGCAGTTCGAGAACGGACGTCTCTTCCTTAAAACTCATTAATTCTTCAAAACAGATCTTTCGAAACTTAGCTTGTTCTGTTCCTTCAAGAGACCCATAGCGCTGTAGTCACCGGCGCCCGGAATGATGCCGTGTTCCTTGACTTTGGGGAAGGCATTTGACGGCCTTATCATAGCGCCAGATTTGTGACTCGATTCGGGACTCCCTTGCACAGAGTATTCACAAGGGAACCTCCCCATCGCACCCGCCTCAGATTTAGTTATAAGTTGGCACAGTGGATAGGCCTTGAAAAACTGAACACAGATCAATTGAGAAAACAGGAAGAAGTTGTGTGGAACTGTGAAAAAATAAGCAAAATATACAAACTGAGTAGTCCATGGGCGACATAAGCAACATCATGGACATCACGAGCCGAGGAGCGCCGTGGTCCCGTGGTAGCGTGAGCAGCTGCAGAACGAGAGGTCCTTGGTTCAAGTCTTCCCTCGAGTGAAAATTTTACTCTCTTTATTTTTGCATAGTTATTATCTGTGCGTTCGTTCATTGACGTCTCTGTTCACTATGACAAGTTTAGTGTCTGTGTTTCGCGACCGCATCGCAGAACCGTGCGATTAGTAGACGAAAGGACGTGCCTCTCCAATGGGAACCGAAAACATTTGATCGCAAGGTCATAGGTCAACCGATTCCTCCACAGGAAAACACGTCTGATATATTCTATACGATACTGGTGACGGCATGTGCGTCACATGACGGGAATATGTTGTCGACCAACCTAACTTGTACACTTGGCGAATGGGTAAAAAGATTCTTCTACCTTGCCCGATTTAGGTTTTCTTGTGGATGTGATAATCACTCCCAAAAAAGTGATGAAAACATAAGAGTTTGTCACATAAACTGATAATAAAAAATTAAACTTTTCACTGTATGGAAGATTTGAACCAAGGACCTTTCGTTGTGCAGCTGCTCACGTTACCACTAGATCACGGCGCTCCTGCGTTCCTAGTGTTCTTGATGTTGCATATCTTCCCATAAACTACTCAGTTTGTATATTTTGCTTATTTTATCACAGTTCCACACAACTTCTTCCTGTTTTCTCAATTGATCTGTGTTCTGTTTATCAAGGCCTATCCACTGTGCCAACTTATAACTAAATCTGAGGGGGGTGCGATGGGGAGGTTCCCTTGTCAGTACGTCACTGTTAACGGAACAACATCGACAGATGTAAAGATACTCGGAAGAGCACGAATATCCCAGTGAAATGTCTACATCTACACGGACACTCTGCAGATCACATTTAAGTGCCTGGCAGAGGGTTCATCGAACCACCTTCACAATTCTCTATTATTCCAATCTCGTATAGCGCGCTGAAAGAATGAACACCTATATCTTTCCGTTCGAGCTCTGATTTCCCTTATTTTATCGTGGTGATCGTTCCTCCCTATGTAGGTCGGTGTTAACAAAATATTTTCGCATTCGGAGGAGAAAGTTGGTGATTGGAATTTCGTCAGAAGATTCCGTCGCAACGAAAAACCCCTTTCTTTTAATGATTTACATCCCAAATCCTGTATAATTTCTGAGAGACTCTCTCCCATATTTCGCGATAATACAAAACGTGCTGCCTTTCTTTGAACTTTTTCAAAGTACTCCGTGAGTCCTACCTGGTAAGGATTCCACATCGCGCAGCAGTATTCTAAAAGAGGATGGACAAGCGTAGTGTAGGCAGTCTCCTTAGTAGGTCTGTCACATTGTCCAAGTGTAGTGCCAAGAAAACTCAGTCTTTGGTTAGCCTTCCCCAAAACATTTAATGTGTGTTCTTTCCAATTTAAGTTGTTCGTAATTGTATTAGTACTTAGTTGAATTTACGACTTTTAGATTAGACTGATTTGTGTAACCGAAGTTTAACGAGTTCCTTTTAGCACTCATGTGGATGACCTCACACTTTTCGTTATTTAGGGTCAACTGCCGCTTTTCGCACCATTCAGATATCTTTTCTAAATCGTTAAGCAGTTTATCTTGGTCTTCTGATGACTTTATTAGTCGATAAACGTTATCTGCAAACAACCGAAGACGGCTGCTCAGATTGTCTCCCAAATCGTTTATATAGGTAAGGAACAGCAAAGGGCCCGTAACACTACCTTGGGGAACGCCAAGTGCGATAGGGGGTATACAGTGAGGGGCGAAAAGTCATGGGATTGCAGTATGGTACTATACACTTGGCGGTAGTAGTTCTTACACAATATATGAATGGGCAGTGCATTTGCAGAACTGTCATTCGTGTTCAGATAAGTCATGTACAAACGTTTCCTACTGTAAACAGTCCTCACGCGTGTGCCGCCGCATGACGTTGTGCAAATCCCACAATATTTCCTCGCAGCAACTGTCCGACATCATCAGGTGATTAAATCTCGCTGGTGGCTAGGTACGACTGGCAAGATCCGCATGTCGACGCCGCTGTATATAGAGCACACGCGTGAAGATTGCGCAGGCGCGGAAACCACGCATGCGCAAAAATTTGCAGATAGAAGTCGGCAATTGCAGAACACAGTCTGAACACAGGACATCACATGATTTATGAAAAGACGGAAGTTTTATCCCCAGCATCCTCTTTCTAGGATCTCGTCATTAAGGAAGCAATACAGGGTTATTACAAATGATTGAAGCGATTTCACAGCTCTACAATAACTTTATTAGTTGACATATTTTCACAATGCTTTGTTACACACACATACAAAAACTCAAAAAGTTTTTTTTAGGCATTCACAAATGTTCGATATGTGCCCCTTTAGTGACTCGGCAGACATCAAGCCGATAATCCAGTTCCTCCCACACTCGGCGCAGCATGTCCCCATCAATGAGTTCGAAAGCATCGTTGATGCGAGCTCGCAGTTCTGGCACGTTTCTTGGTAGAGGAGGTTTAAACACTCAATCTTTCACATAACCCCACAGAAAGAAATCGCACGGGGTTAAGTCGGGAGAGCGTGGAGGCCATGACACGGATTGCTGATCGTGATCTCCACCACGACCGATCCATCGGTTTTCCAATCTCCTGTTTAAGAAATGCCGAACATCATGATGGAAGTGCGGTGGAGCACCATCCTGTTGAAAGATGAAGTCGGCGCTGTCGGTCTCCAGTTGTGGCATGAGCCAATTTTCCAGCATGTCCAGATACATGTGCCCTGTAACGTTTTTCTCGCAGAAGAAAAAGGGGCCGTAAACTTTAAACCGTGAGATTGCACAAAACACGTTAACTTTTGGTGAATTGCGAATTTGCTGCACCAATGCGTGAGGATTCTCTACCGCCCAGATTCGCACATTGTGTGTGTTCACTTCACCATTAAGAAAAAATGTTGCTTCATCACTGAAAACAAGTTTCGCACTGAACGCATCCTCTTCCATGTTGCAACCGCGCCGAAGATTCAAAGCTTTTGACTTTGTCATCGGGTGTCAGGGCTTGTAGCAATTGTAAACGGTAAGGCTTCTGCTTTAGCCTTTTCCGTAAGATTTTCCAAACCGTCGGCTGTGGTACGTTTAGCTCCCTGCTTGCTTTATTCGTCGACTTCCGCGGGCTACGCGTGAAACTTGCCCGCACGCGTTCAACCGTTTCTTCACTCACTGCAGGCCGACCCGTTGATTTCCCCTTACAGAGGCACCCAGAAGCTTTAAACTGCGCATACCATCGCCGAATGGAGTTAGCAGTTGGTGGATCTTTGTTGAACTTCGTCCTGAAATGTCGTTTCACTGTTATGACTGACTGATGTGAGTGCATTTCAAGCACGACATACGCTTTCTCGGCTCCTGTCGCCATTTTGTCTCACTGCGCTCTCGAGCGCTCTGGCGGCAGAAACTTGAAGTGCGGCTTCAGCCGAACAAAACTTTGTGAGTTTTTCTACGTATCTGTAGTGTGTCGTGACCATATGTCAATGAATGGAGCTACAGTGAATATATGAAATCGCTTCAATCATTTGTAATAGCCCGGTACATATCCATACAGCTGATAACCTTATCAACAGGGATGCGGGATTTCAACTGAGTACAGCCTGTAACCCTGCATTGGCTGCTGTTAAATCACGACGAGAAAGCAAAGAGCTTTCGATAATAGACCCGTCATAACGTTGGCAGCATGTTAGTAAACACAGCGTCAGCGCACGCGCAGAACGGCCGCTCTGCGTTTCCCGGCAGAGGGCGTTGGAGAGCCTGTATAGGCAGAGTGTGGCCATGCGGACGATACGGCGGCCATTTTTCTGCCAAACTGCGGGGGGGGGGGGGGGGGGGGATGCATTTGAATGGCCAGTAGTTGAGTACACACCCACCGAATCAAAAGGACAAGACAGTATGGCGAAATCATTCGGTAAATGCCTTTCTTTACACCTATAATACAGTCACAGTAGCCTACTACGTAGAGCACAGGAAAATTTAACACAGTGGCTGTAAAAATTATTCGTTACTTGCATTTATCTCCTTTAAAGTTCGTTTACTACGCATATTGCAATGAAAGTAACCTAAATAAAAAAATATAGTGTATAGCATTTGTTTTGTATCGGAAGTGCATAACGCTAAAGATTTAACGTACCTGTATTGCGTCGGATGAATGAAAGTCGTAAGCAGGTGTTCACTTGTGACATGCAAAAAGTGTGAGACGTATTGGTACTTCTTGTCACGTCTTCAAACTTTTTGCATGTCACAAGCAATCAACTGCTTATATTTCATATATATATATATAATATACTGAATACCTCTCGTAAATAACAAACGAAAAGCACCGAGCGAGGTGGCGCAGTGGTTAGACACTGGACTCGTATTCGGGAGGACGACGGTTCAATCCCGCGTCCGGCCATCCTGATTTAGGTTTTCCGTGATTTCCCTAAATCGCTCCAGGCAAATGCCGGGTTGGTTCCTCTGAAAGGGCACGGCCGACTTCCTTCCCCGTCCTTCCCTAATCCGATGAGACCGATGACCACGCTGTCTGGTCTCCTTCCCCAAAACAACCAACCAACAAACGAAAAAGATTACAAAAACCGGATAATGTCAAATGTAGACTACTGTAATAACGACCAAATATAACAAGAAAACAACCGTATCCCTTCTATCCCACAGTAAGTAGGGTACCTACAATTATTTACTACGAATAATGGTTCAGCAACCACGAAAACTGCGGAAAACGTGCTTACAACTTGCCTGCGTCAACAGTCAGGTAATAATACTGAAACCAAAATAATGCCTAGTGTTCTGATTCGAAGGCCGGCCGGAGTGGCCGTGCGGTTCTAGGCGCTACAGTCTGGAGCCGAGCGACCGCTACGGTCGCAGGTTCGAATCCTGCCTCGGGCATGGATGCGTGTGACGTCGTTAGGTTAGTTAGGTTTAAGTAGTTCTAAGTTCTAGGCGACTGATGACCTCAGAAGTTAAGTCGCATAGTGCTCAGAGCCATTTCAACCATTTTTTTTTTTGTTCTGATTCGGAACGAAATAAAGTTTGACGCTATAAAGTCGAATGAACATGGCACAACAACTTTCCGTTTCCAGCAAGGACGTCAGATACTGGCTTCAGAAGAGCTTGTGATGCTACCAGTATGCACGGACTGTTAAGGAAATAAGAGCTTAAAAATGCAGTAAATTGTAATAGGCCTACCTCTTTTGCGTGACTAACAATATTTAAAAAAACTGCCCACTGCTTTCGTATTTCTTCATTGCGTGGAATGCTAACATGCGAAATCCACCTTCGCCTCTATTGGAACAACCAAATGCAGCACAACCTGGCATCGTTTACGAACGTCTATAAAACGAATTATAGATGTCAAAAACAATACTGTACAATTACTAACGTGTTTACTTCAAACATGTAGGCCTACCGACTTCATCACAAAACGCTTCATTATATCAACTCGTATTTAAGATCCCAAATGCTAATTACGTACGAAAAACGATATACACTCCTGGAAATTGAAATAAGAACACCGTGAATTCATTGTCCCAGGAAGGGGAAACTTTATTGACACATTCCTGGGGTCAGATACATCACATGATCACACTGACAGAACCACAGGCACATAGACACAGGCAACAGAGCATGCACAATGTCGGCACTAGTACAGTGTATATCCACCTTTCGCAGCAATGCAGGCTGCTATTCTCCCATGGAGACGATCGTAGAGATGCTGGATGTAGTCCTGTGGAACGGCTTGCCAAGCCATTTCCACCTGGCGCCTCAGTTGGACCAGCGTTCGTGCTGGACGTGCAGACCGCGTGAGACGACGCTTCATCCAGTCCCAAACATGCTCAATGGGGGACAGATCCGGAGATCTTGCTGGCCAGGGTAGTTGACTTACACCTTCTAGAGCACGTTGGGTGGCACGGGATACATGCGGACGTGCATTGTCCTGTTGGAACAGCAAGTTCCCTTGCCGGTCTAGGAATGGTAGAACGATGGGTTCGATGACGGTTTGGATGTACCGTGCACTATTCAGTGTCCCCTCGACGATCACCAGTGGTGTACGGCCAGTGTAGGAGATCGCTCCCCACACCATGATGCCGGGTGTTGGCCCTGTGTGCCTTGGTCGTATGCAGTCCTGATTGTGGCGCTCACCTGCACGGCGCCAAACACGCATACGACCATCATTGGCACCAAGGCAGAAGCGACTCTCATCGCTGAAGACGACACGTCTCCATTCGTCCCTCCATCTACTGTTTTGTTGTCTACTGTTTTGTTTTGAACGGCCAGTGTCGGTTGGTCGCAGTCAGTGTGCTCCCTGCCGCCGTTGGATAAGCAGCTGAGCAGCAAGTCGTATACTCCTAGCTCACTCATTTGTTACATAGTTTAATTCTTAATTTCTTTGCGTGTTTTTGGTTCTTGCATTGTTTAATTCATAAATTTCGGGCGTATTATAGTATTTGAGAGTGTAGCATCGTGTTTTAGTACCTGAATAGTGTAATTTCGCTTAGTCTCCTTCCGCCGCCGAGCAGTGTCAGCAGTGCATAAGTAGTAGCATTACTGCATTTACTAGGCAATCTTGTATTTTAATAACCGTTTACATTTTGTCGATTTGTTTGCGCTCTCTGTAGATTAGTTCAGACGTTCGTTGCAAAACAGTTTTTGGCATGGATAGGGACTGCAACTGCTGTGTTCGGATGCAGGCTGAGTTGGCATCCCTTCGCTCCCAGCTTCAGGCAGTGTTGGCTTCGGTCACACAGCTTGAGGCTGTTGCCAATGGGCATCACTGTGGGGGTCGGGATGGGGGTTTGTCGGGGACGGCCAGCTCGTCCCACGCATCCCCTGATCGGACTACGACTGTGGTTGCCCGGGATACTGCCCGCATTGAGGCTGATCCCTCACCTGTGGTAGAGTGGGAGGTCGTTTCAAGGTGTGGCAGGGGGCGAAAGACATTCCGGAGGGCTGAACGGAAAGCCTCTCCAGTTTGTCTGACGAACCGGTTTCAGGCTCTGTCTCAGGCTGATACTGATCTTCGGCCTGACATGGCTGCTTGTCCTGTTCCAGAGGTTGCCCCTCAGTCTGCAAGATCCGGGCAGTCGCAGAGGGTGGGCTTACTGGTAGTTGGGAGCTCCAACGTCAGGCGCGTAATGGGGCCCCTTAGGGAAATGGCAGCAAGAGAGGGGAAGAAAACCAATGTGCACTCCGTGTGCATACCGGGGGGAGTCATTCCAGATGTGGAAAGGGTCCTTCCGGATGCCATGAAGGGTACAGGGTGCACCCATCTGCAGGTGGTCGCTCATGTCGGCACCAATGATGTGTGTCGCTATGGATCGGAGGAAATCCTCTCTGGCTTCCGGCGGCTACCTGATTTGGTGAAGACTGCCAGTCTCGCTAGCGGGATGAAAGCAGAGCTCACCATCTGCAGCATCGTCGACAGGACTGACTGCGGACCTTTGGTACAGAGCCGAGTGGAGGGTCTGAATCAGAGGCTGAGACGGTTCTGCGACCGTGTGGGCTGCAGATTCCTCGACTTGCGCCATAGGGTGGTGGGGTTTCGGGTTCCGCTGGATAGGTCAAGAGTCCACTACACGCAACAAGCGGCTACACGGGTAGCAGGGGTTGTGTGGCGTGGGCTGGGCGGTTTTTTAGGTTAGATGGCCTTGGGCAAGTACAGAAAAGGCAACAGCCTCAACGGGTGCGGGGCGAAGTCAGGACATGCGGGGACCAAGCAGCAATCGGTATTGTAATTGTCAACTGTCGAAGCTGCGTTGGTAAAGTACCGGAACTTCAAGCGCTGATAGAAAGCACCGAAGCTGAAATCGTTATAGGTACAGAAAGCTGGCTTAAGCCAGAGATAAATTCTGCCGAAATTTTTACAAAGGTACAGACGGTGTTTAGAAAGGATAGATTGCATGCAACCGGTGGTGGAGTGTTCATCGCTGTTAGTAGTAGTTTATCCTGTAGTGAAGTAGAAGTGGATAGTTCCTGTGAATTATTATGGGTGGAGGTTACACTAAACATCCGAACTAGGTTAATAATTGGCTCCTTTTACCGACCTCCCGACTCAGCAGCATTAGTGGCAGAACAACTGAGAGAAAATTTGGAATACATTTCACATAAATTTTCTCAGCATGTTATAGTCTTAGGTGGAGATTTCAATTTACCAGATATAGACTGGGACACTCAGATGTTTAGGACGGGTGGTAGGGACAGAGCATCGTGTGACATTATACTGAGTGCACTATCCGAAAATTACCTCGAGCAATTAAACAGAGAACCGACTCGTGGAGATAACATATTGGACCTACTGATAACAAACAGACCCGAACTTTTCGAATCTGTATGTACAGAACAGGGAATCAGTGATCATAAGGCCGTTGCAGCATCCCTGAATATGGAAGTTAATAGGAATATAAAAAAAGGGAGGAAGGTTTATCTGTTTAGCAAGAGTAATAGAAGGCAGATTTCAGACTACCTAACAGATCAAAACGAAAATTTCTGTTCCGACACTGACAATGTTGAGTGTTTATGGAAAAAGTTCAAGGCAATCGTAAAATGCGTTTTAGACAGGTACGTGCCGAGTAAAACTGTGAGGGACGGGAAAAACCTACCGTGGTACAACAACAAAGTTAGGAAACTACTGCGAAAGCAAAGAGAGCTCCACTCCAAGTTTAAACGCAGCCAAAACCTCTCAGACAAACAGAAGCTAAACAATGTCAAAGTTAGCGTAAGGAGGGCTATGCGTGAAGCGTTCATTGAATTCGAAAGTAAAATTCTATGTACCGACTTGACAGAAAATCCTAGGAAGTTCTGGTCTTACGTTAAATCAGTAAGTGGCTCGAAACAGCATATCCAGACACTACGGGATGATGATGGCATTGAAACAGAGGATGACATGCGTAAAGCTGAAATACTAAACACCTTTTTCCAAAGCTGTTTCACAGAGGAAGACCGCACTGCAGTTCCTTCTCTAAATCCTCGCACAAACGAAAAAATGGCTGACATCGAAATAAGTGTCCAAGGAATAGAAAAGCAACTGGAATCACTCAATAGAGGAAAGTCCACTGGACCTGACGGGATACCAATTCGATTCTACACAGAGTACGCGAAAGAACTTGCCCCCCTTGTAACAGCCGTGTACCGCAAGTCTCTAGAGGAACGGAGGGTTCCAAATGATTGGAAAAGAGCACAGATAGTCCCAGTCTTCAAGAAGGGTCGTCGAGCAGATGCGCAAAACTATAGACCTTTATCTCTTACGTCGATCTCTTGTAGAATTTTAGAACATGTTTTTTGCTCGCGTATCATGTCATTTGTGGAAACCCAGAATCTACTATGTAGGAATCAACATGGATTCCGGAAACAGCGATCGTGTGAGACCCAACTCGCCTTATTTGTTCATGAGACCCAGAAAATATTAGATACAGGCTCCCAGGTAGATGCTATTTTTCTTGACTTCCGGAAGGCGTTCGATACAGTTCCGCACTGTCGCCTGATAAACAAAGTAAGAGGCTACGGAATATCAGACCAGCTGTGTGGCTGGATTGAAGAGTTTTTAGCAAACAGAACACAGCATGTTGTTATCAATGGAGAGACGTCTACAGATGTTAAAGTAACCTCTGGCGTGCCACAGGGGAGTGTTATGGGACCATTGCTTTTCACAATATATATAAATGACTTAGTAGATAGTGTCGGAAGTTCCATGCGGCTTTTCGCGGATGATGCTGTAGTATACAGAGAAGTTGCTGCATTAGAAAATTGTAGCGAAATACAGGAAGATCTGCAGCGGATAGGCACTTGGTGCAGGGAGTGGCAATTGACCCTTAACATAGACAAATGTAATGTATTGCGAATACATAGAAAGAAGGATCCTTTATTGTATGATTATATGATAGCGGAACAAACACTGGTAGCAGTTACTTCTGTAAAATATCTGGGAGTATGCGTACGGAACGATTTGAAGTGGAATGATCATATAAAATTAATTGTTGGTAAGGCGGGTACCAGGTTGAGATTCATTGGGAGAGTGCTTAGAAAATGTAGTCCATCAACAAAGGAGGTGGCTTACAAAACACTCGTTCGACCTATACTTGAGTATTGCTCATCAGTGTGGGATCCGTACCAGGTCGGGTTGACGGAGGAGATAGAGAAGATCCAAAGAAGAGCGGCGCGTTTCGTCACTGGGTTATTTGGTAACCGTGATAGCGTTACGGAGATGTTTAATAAACTCAAGTGGCAGACTCTGCAAGAGAGGCGCTCTGCATCGCGGTGTAGCTTGCTCGCCAGGTTTCGAGAGGGTGCGTTTCTGGATGAGGTATCGAATATATTGCTTCCCCCTACTTATACTTCCCGAGGAGATCACGAATGTAAAATTAGAGAGATTAGAGCGCGCACGGAGGCTTTCAGACAGTCGTTCTTCCCGCGAACCATACGCGACTGGAACAGGAAAGGGAGGTAATGACAGTGGCACGTAAAGTGCCCTCCGCCACACACCGTTGGGTGGCTTGCGGAGTATCAATGTAGATGTAGATGTAGATGTAGATTCACGCCTGTCGCGACACCACTGGAGGCGGGCTGCACGATGTTGGGGCGTGAGCGGAAGACGGCCTAACGGTGTGCGGGACCGTAGCCCAGCTTCATGGAGACGGTTGCGAATGGTCCTCGCCGATACCCCAGGAGCAACAGTGTCCCTAATTTGCTGGGAAGTGGCGGTGCGGTCCCCTACGGCACTGCGTAGGATCCTACGGTCTTGGCGTGCATCCGTGCGTCGCTGCGGTCCGGTCCCAGGTCGACGGGCACGAGCACCTTCCGCCGACCACTGGCGACAACATCGATGTACTGTGGAGACCTCACGCCCCACGTGTTGAGCAATTCGGCGGAACGTCCACCCGGCCTCCCGCATGCCCACTATACGCCCTCGCTCAAAGTCCGTCTACTGCACATACGGTTCACGTCCACGCTGTCGCGGCATGCTACCAGTGTTAAAGACTGCGATGGAGCTCCGTATGCCACGGCAAACTGGCTGACAAATGCTGCGCAGCTAGCGCCATTCGACGGCCAACACCGCGGTTCCTGGTGTGTCCGCTGTGCCGTGCGTGTGATCATTGCTTGTACAGCCCTCTCGCAGTGTCCGGAGCAAGTATGGTGGGTCTGACACACCGGTGTCAATGTGATCTTTTTTCCATTTCCGGGAGTGTACAACTAAATCGAACATGCATGCACAACGCATAGCAAGTCTCTCAATAATTCAAATACCTTTTAATCGTTTCCAAAAGTCCTCTGAACTTCAATTCAACTCAAAAGCACGGCGAACATAGGAAGCTCGAGAGACATTAGGCGCCATATTTCTGCCAAAGCTAATCAATCAATCACGGGCAACTTCACCACTGTCTCTGTATACAGGTTCTCTAGAGGGCGTTTGAGTCTGGCGCCATCTATCTGCATATTTTTGCACATGCGTCGTTTCCGTGCCTGCGCTATCTTCACGCACGTGCTCTACATACAGCGGCGTCGACATGCGGATCTTGTCAGTCGTACCTAGCCACCAGCGAGGTTCAACCACCTGATGATGTCGGACAGTTGCTGCGAGGAAATATTGTGGGATTTGCACAACGTCATCCGGCGGCACACCCGTGAAGACTGTTTACAACATATCCGCCGGGGAAGCCTGAAGAGTCACACATTTCCTACTGTTTATAGCCAGACGGGGTGGTAGTTGGAGCTAGTTCAAATGTTCAAATGTGTGTGAAATCTTAACTGCTACGGTCATCAGTCCCTAAGCTTACACACCACTTAACCTAAGTTTTCCTAAGGACAAACACACACACCCATGCCCGAGGGAGGACTCGAACCTCTGCCGGGACCAGCCGCATAATCCATGACTGCAGCGCCTTAGAGCACTCGGCTAATCCCGTGCGGCAGTTGGAGCTTGACGCATGGGACATTCCAGTTAGGAAATTCTCTATTTCCAGATCCACCGTGTCAAGAGTGTGCCGAGAATACCAAATATCAGGCATTGCCTCTCAACTAGGACAGCGCAGTGACCGACGGCCTTCACTTAACGACCGAGAGCAGCGACGTTTAGGTCGTGCTGTAAGTGCTAACAGACAAGCAACACTGCGTGAAATAACCGCAATGTGGGACGTACGACGGACGTATCCGTTAAGATAGTGCAGCGACGTGTGGCGTTACTGTGGTACGGCAGCAGAAGGCCGACGCGAGTGCCTTTGCTAACAGCAGGACATCATCTACAGCGCCCGTCCTGCGCTCGTGACCACATCGGTTCGACCCTTAGACGACTGGAAAACCGTGGCCTGGTCAGATGAGTGAAGATTTCAGTTCGTTAGAGCTGATGGCAGGGTTCGAGTGCGGCGCAGACACAACGAAGCCAAAATGGTTCAAATGGCTCTGAGCTCCATGGGACTTAACATAGGTCATGAGTCCCCTAGAACTTAGAACTACTTAAACCTAACTAACCTAAGGAGATCATACACATCCATGCCCGAGGCAGGATTCGAACCTGCGACCGTAGCAGTCACACGGTTCCGGACTGAGGCGCCTAGAACCGCTCGGTCACAACGGCCGGCCAACGAAACCATAGGCCTAAGTTATCAACATCGCATTTCCCAAGCTGGTGGTGGCTCCATATTGTTGCAGGCTTTGTTTACATGGAATCGGCTGGGTTCTCTTGTCCAGCTGAAACGATCATTGATTGGAAATATTTGTGTTCGGGTGCTAATATTTTGGATGTCACGCAAAAGGGCAAAACTTCAGTAGCATCTGAGTAATAGTGGGCAACATCTCTACCAAAGAGATTGTACTGGGAGAGACTGTTAGTAGAACCTTGTGGGTGGAGTGCAGTTTTGGGGGGAGAGAGAGAGAGAGAGGGGGGGGGGAGGGGTGGTTGTTAGTTTTTAACGCCCCGTCGACAACGCGGTCATTAGAGACGGAGCGCAAGCTCGGGTTAGGGAGGGATTGCCAAGGAAATCGGCCGTGCCCTTTCAAAGGAACCATCCCAGCATTTGCCTGAAACGATTTAGGAAAATCACGGAAAACCTAAATCAGGATGGCTGGAGACGGGATTGAACCGTCGTCCTCCCGAATGCGAGTCCAGTGTGCTAACCACTGCGAGACCTCGCTCGGTGGGGGGGATCAAGTTGTATCTTGTGTTGGCGTAAGAAGTGTTTAGGCTGTGCTGTGTGCTGGGAATAATTTTCTTGTATTATTTTTCATTTATGGAGATATTTTGTAAATTCATTCAGATGACGTCGAAAGGTACTGTAATAGCGCATTTGCCCAGATATCCAAGTGTAGCAGTTAATTTGGTCAGTGATTTAGAATTGGAGATTTTTGTGATAATGTGACAATGTGTGACTTACTGATTTTTCTTTGAAGTTGGATAGCATACATGTTTGTAAGAAAGTAATGAGAATTTGTTCAGGTTTTTGGCTGAGTGGTTCTAAGCACTTCAGTCTGGAACCGCGCGACCGCTACGGTCGCAGGTTCGAATCCTGCCTCGGACATGGATGTGTGTGATGTCCTTAGGTTAGTTAGGTTTAAGTAGTTCTAAGTTCTAGGCGGCTGATAACCTCAGCAGTTAAGTCGCATAGTGCTCAGAGCCATTTGAACCAGCCAATCCGAGCAGTTCATTCTTGGTCGTCGATTCTTATTATTCCCTCTTGGGTCTTGCACACATTATACATTACACGTCTCTAACATGGATATTAAGCGTTTCCGGACACATGTCCACATAACATCTTTTCTCTATTTGTGTGTGAGAAATGTTTCCTGAAAGTTTGGCCGTACCTTTTTGTAACACCCTGTATATCCCGCCAGCGATCGGCACTGACGTGTGAAAAAGCTGTGTCCGTTAGTTCCGGTACGTCTGGTAGTTTTGAAACGTCCCCTTTGAAAAATTATACATGACTGTGCTTAAACTGACACAAATTTTTTTTTGCGCAACGCAATCTGACTTTCAAAAATACCTACAATAGAATGGCCCTGACTAACATTAACCTATACCTTTCACAAATCACTTACCTCACAAAAAATCTTCGTTACTCAAACTACTGCAATACAGCGAGCGCCAGTACTGGCAGCTAAATAAAAGATTCAAACTACTGAAGGCACTAACTACTGATAGGCATAGTTAGCAAATGAAAGATTTTAATAGAGAACAAACAATGTATTTACCTTAAAAGTCATAATATATATATTGCAGTTCATGACATCCAGTCTTACAAATTTCAAAACTCCGCCATTTCTCTCCCCACATCCACCACTGCTGGCGGCTCACCTCCAACTGCGCAATGCTACGCGCTGTTAACAGCCAACAGCCCAACACTACAATGGCAGACAACAATGCAAACTAGCCACAGACTGCACACAGCACAGCCAGTGATTTTTGATACAGAGCGCTACGTGGTGTTACCAATAAGAAAACCTTAACAGCCTACTTACAAAGCCCCCATGCTCCCCACAAAAAATTTTACAAATTGTTTTGGGTAGTGGCCTATACAGATTTGGAAAAAATTTTCATAATTACAATAACAAAGATATAAAATGCACACACTTATCGATACAATGTTGGTCATAAGCAGATTTTCTCACAGTCCATAAAGACAGTCCCGATCATTCATCACAATATTAATTACAATATTATGCACAAAGTCTGAGCAGTAAAAGAAAATGTGCACGGAAGTAGTGGATTTCCATGCAGTCTTGAAGAAGTAGTGTTGTCCTTCCAACAGAAAGACAGTGCTGACTATTGACATGCAAACCCACCGCAGAGTCAGTCGAAGTTTTGAAGAATATTGGTAGGTAGGTCATCACAGAGTATACCCACTGTAGTCCTGGTAGAGATTATGGTATTGGTGGGCCATCAAAGATGCAGACCCACTGTAGTCCTTGTAGAGACGGCCAGCAGCCATCTGTTGGAACTGTGCAGGTGCACAATCACCACCGAAGAGTCTTGCAGACAATATAGCAAGTCCATAAACCACCACTTGTGCACTCACAAAGTTTTTTTTTCTAATTGTCCTTAGAACCAGCAATGCTGTTAACCAGTCCCTTGCTGAATTTTTAACACACGTGCAAACACTAACAGTCCCTACTTTTCGCATATTGTCCATATACTATGACCAACAGAAACGTGTGCAGTGAAATGAAACTTACAAGTTACTTAATTTGATGAACTGGTGTCAATTGCAATTTTATAACATGAGAATACAATAACAAAGGTACAAAATACATCATTAAAGAACATACCAATACAGATGTCATTTGTAGTAATATGGGCTTTACAAAAGAATAGAAATAACATATACATCAGTGTCACAGGAATTATGACATAAGTACATACATGAAAGATCAGAATAACTTTTGAAACATCAACTTCACACGTGAGCAACAAAACAGAACAGGTAAATAATGTCTAAACATCTTTACAAAGTAAATAACATACTATTAATGCCAATTACATTTGAAGATAACAGTATTCCTCATCATAGTGAATGTACCTTAGTATTAGAAGAGAAAAAAATTCTATGAAACAGTATACAGAGACAGGAAGAAAACAAATACACAAGGGTATGCAAACACATAGGGGGATGACACAATGGAAAGGACAGGGTTCGTTTTCAGTGTAACATTTGGTACTGCAGTATTTTGCGAACAAAGCCTTTTTTGTTCTTGGAGATCTCCCTTCGTTCATCATTATTCCCAAAAAGTCCTATCTATACCTCTTTTCTGTATTCTAACCATATTTCTTTCAAAATAATTATGGTTCATTGTACAATACTCATTTTGGCCCAAATCGTTTTCATATAACTTCTCAATGCATTGCTGCCAATTTATCACAACTCGTTCTCACATATAGCCTACCCCATCTGAAGCTAACTTAAATCTACTGATCTCAGATGCTAAACTAAGGAACGAGGCAATGCAGCAGCACAAAACAACTAACACAAACAGCAATGATAAAAAATACAAATGGCAAAGCAAGCAGCATAAATTAGCAAATGCAATATTACAACTAATATAAGGCAATGCGCAGCAAACAAGAAAAATAAATCAGTAGCAAAACTAGCTTAATACAATGTAAAATTCAGTAGGACCATGCCTGGCAAACGTCAGCAGCAAATGCAATAACTTATACCTAAACATGACATAGCTCAAGCAGAAAAAATATTACAGTAAAAATGGCCATGTTTAATACCTATATCACATCTTAACACTAGAGTGATGCATCACGAGAACTTACACTAGCAGATAAGTTACCAAATCGTAAAGAAATTATTTATGCAATTCCTGTGAAGGGAAATGTCTATGTATATGCCCTCGTTTTCTTGGAACTAGATCATAAATTTCTTATTGACTGGATCTGTAGGCATAAAATAACTATATTAGTACATCTATTAAATTTTATTTTAACCAATAGATATTAAACAAATTGAGTAAATAAATACATAAAGCAAGCCATATGGCATTTCTCTCAACTAGCAAGACAATAGCTGTGAAATGTTTCTCATCGTTTCAGTAGGCATTTTAGGAAATATAATAAAGTAAGAGCTCCACAGTTTTCAAGTTTGAGCGTGTCGTATTTGCGATGCTTTCTACAAAGGAATGTCAATAGCGAGGATAATGGCCTCCCTTTTTTTTCTCGACCTGTGCCTCTGAAAGGCACACACTAATGGCTTTCGTGCAGGCGATTGTCGCGCAGCTGGGTGGCCACAACGCATTATGTGCATGTGGTCACTTAACTTTCTTACCGAAATATTTACGACACCAGTTTCCACTACAGTGACAGTCTCATATGAAGTATAAAATTAATCACTCAAATACGTGTACTGTAGCGCTAAACTGTGCATCTTGTTGTAAGATAATCTCTGTGGAAGTGTCGTAGTTATCGTCCTCCGAAAGCTAAGTTCTGCAGAAGTCAATGTACGTACCTAATGATAAACAAAAGTGAAATGCTTTGCGTATAGATATCTTAGTTATTACCCTTATTGGCATGATGAAGAAAGTACTGTACTGTAACGTATTGTTGTGCCACGAGAAAGGCTGTCCCATTGTTGCTATACCACAAAAGTTACTACTAAAACATGTTTTAATTTCCAGAATAATGCAGAAAAACTGTGCAGATATAAAACAGAAACACCGCAAAAGCAACATTGTAAATTGTCATTCATTAGTAGCGTCGTGATAAAATCGTGTAGCTGTCACATAAACTAACCACTGTGTCATCTGGTATCTCACAGAAAGTACTTTAAATCCAGAATGTTTTAAGTAAACCAAAATGTTGCATTAAAATCGCATTAGCAGTACCGGTATATGTTCTAAGTATATAACCCTTATAGTCGTTATGTAATCATGCAACTAACAAGCAAGAATGTACACACACAATAACACTGTGTCGTCTGTTCACTATAACAATGCATTCGTAATTTCTGTTTAAAAATGTTCCCTAGGTTCTAGGGTGGATAGTTAACTTCAAAACATTGTTGCATGTTAACTCAGTGTGACAAATTGTACTAGTAGCGTGAAGTGAAAAGTTTTATGGCAAAGACTAAGTTAAAAAGAAGATTATCTTTCAATAAACGGTTTTACATGTGCAATGTGGTGTAAACCTTTACTCTTCCTAGTACGCAGAGTTTCAACTGGTATATGTCGGATTCTGTAAGTTCCATTGTAAACTAGAGAGAATTTGTGACTCAAGTGTTTCTTCTTATGTGACAATGAATGAGCTTTAATGAGAACTTTCTGACCAATATATAATTTCTTTGCATTTGCTTTACCGGGTAGTTTTCTCCTTTTGTCTGCTGCAGATTTTATATTTTTAATAGCCAAATCAATTATGTCTTTGTGTCAAAGTTTACGTGTATTCGGGAAAGGTACAAGCTCTCTGATTTTGTTCGGTGGTTCTTCATTCTTCAGTACAAGAGTAGGTGGTAAAGCAGTGGAGTTGTGAGGCATTTCATTCAGCACGTTTTGAAATAAGTGTAAATATCTGTCCCAATGCTGATGTTTCTGTGACAATAAAGTCTGCAAAGCTTATTGATTTCTTTCATAATCCATTCGGAGGGGTTACAATGTGGTGAGTACAATGAAATAAAAACAGGTTTGATTTTATGATTCCGAAGCATGCGTGACCAAACAGCAGATCTGAATTGCGGTCCGTTATCTGAAATGACTTTAATAACGTGTCCAACTTCACGTAAGAAATTTTTAACAAAGGCTTTACGTAACGGTATGAAAGAAACAAATTTTGAAGTAAGTTCAACGGTGAGTAGAACGTTCTGACAAGCGGTCCCAAGAGATCAACAGCAGCAAATTCTTTTAATTTAGAAGGAATGATAGGAAACAGCCGAGCACGATTGGAGATAGTAGATGGTTTCGTCTTTTGACAAAGTTTACAAATAGACAAGACTCTTCGAATACTCTTTTCCATATTGTTAAAATAACAAGTCGTTCGAAGAATATGGTAACATTTTCGTGGGCCAAAATATGCATAGCTGAAATGAATGTACCAAATGAGCTTATTAACAAAATCGTCAGGAATGCAAAGTACCCATGCTTGTCATCAACAGCGCAGCGTTTGAACAGTATGTTGTTTCTAACCAGATAATAATGCCGAATCTGTCTGTGTGTGTCTTTTCATGCCATTTGCTTTTGATGTCTTTCCAAATCGGATCTTTATCTTGTTCATGAGCAATGTCCTTTAAAGATGTGGTGATGAAGTTTTCAAAGGCGACTTTCTGAATGTAAAGAATACTGAAATTTTTGTCGAGGTTGCCTTCTGTGTTACTTTTCTCAAGCCCAGCCGGTGCGCGTGACAGTGCATCCGCAACAATGTTCTCCTTGCGGGGAATGTAGACTATTAGACTATTGTGATGTGGAATTCTTGCAGAAACAATGCCCAACGTTTTAACCTGCCATGATTTAATTTTGAAGACATAAGAAATTGTAATGCACGATGATCACTGTATACTTTTACGTGCTTACCAGAAAGAAAGAAACGGTATTTGTTAAATGCCCAAACGATAGCTAAAGCTTCTAATTCAGTAACGGAATAATTTTTTTCAGATTTTGTTAGCACTCGGCTAGCAAAAGCAATGGTTTTCTGAACAGTAGTGTCATTTTCTGTGGCTTCTTAAAGTAAATGGGCACCAAGACCGACTTTAGAAGAATCCGTGCTAAGGCAGAAATCTTGTGACAGATCTGGATGAGCTAGTATTGGCGCATTAAGTAGCGATTCTTTCAAAGAACTGAATTCCAACTGTGCTTGTTCGTCCCAGTTCCAAATAGTATTTTTTCCAGTGAGAGAACAAAGTTTTGGTGTAACTAGAATTTGCATATTCAGAAAACGACGGTAAAAATTTACGAGACCTAGAAAACTGCGGACTTTTCTTTTTGTGGATGGAACTGGAATGGCTCTGATTGCTTCTAACTTTTCAGGATCCGGCTGAATGCCTTCAGAAGAAATAATACGTCCCAAAAACCTCACCTTTGACCTACCGAATTCAGACTTTTCCAAGTTAACTGTAATTCCAGATTCTGCAAAAATACATAACAAACCATTGAGGATGCGATTATGTTGTTCCCATGAAGCTTCTGCTATTAGAATATCGTCCACATGTAAGGTGATGTGGCGTTTTAAGAACTCAGGTAATATCGAATTTAGCCCACGAATGAACGCTGCCGAAGAAATGTTCAAACCAAAAGGAAGTTTCCGAAACTGATAACAAACGCCGAAACAAAGGAAAGCTGTGTATTTTCTACATTCTGGATGAAGTTCCATCTGATAAAAGCTGGATCTGAGATCAATAGAAGACAACACTTTTACACCATTAAAATTTTGAAGAAGTTCTTCCAACGTTTGCGGCCTGTCTGTTTCAGAAATAATGATAGTATTGATTTGTCTCGAATCTAAGATAAGCCTGATCGGTCCATTTTTCTTCTCAACAACATGTAATGGATTGTTGTATGAGCTTACTGCAGGCTCAATAATGCCCTCGTCAAGCATAGATTGTATTTCTATTCTAACACGGTCCCTATAATGCGCCGGAATTACATATGGTCTAACACAAAATTTAGTATGCTCACGAACACGAAATTGGTATTGAAATCCCTTGATTGTTCCTGTTTTGTGAGTAAAAACTGTGGAATGTGCTTGTAAAATCTCAAAAAGGTCCTCCCTATCAGTGTCATTACAATTCTCAATTGTTTGAATTTTATTCTGAATTAACTTATTAGTGTCAAATGCGCCGTCTATATCATCCCTGTCAGTACTTGCAGAGTGATTGTTAGTGTCAAGTTCCGTCGAAAATTCCGAACTGCTGTCTAACAGAAGGTAAAGCCGATTAATTTCCGCGTCATGGTTTGAGAGCCAGTCTTCAAATTTCAAAGCTATTGACTTATTTTCTTTCTCTAAACTTATTTCAGCATCGTGAAAGCTTAAGATTGCTTTGTATTCATTCAAAAAGTCTACTCCCAATATAATTTCCGTCGACAATAATGGAACAATAAGAAAGCTCATAGAGAAGCCGTAGCTTTGACAAAAGAATTCTAAGTTGGTTTGTTGGCGTACATCTACACTTTTTCCAAAGATTGCACCTTGTAATTTAATCTTACGTAACGGAAGTGTGGGACAATCGTTCGATTTGTTGCATTTGCTAAAGGCTGTTACACTAATTACTGGAATGGGACTGCCAGAGTCAAGTACTGCCGTAAATTTTACGTCATTTACAGTAATGTGAATCACAGGATATGCAATGTTGTTATGTTTTACGTCGTGTTCCTGGAGTAAGATGTCCCTAATGTCTTCCATTTTTACGTAATTACTAGCTACGGCAGCTGCGTCGTCAGTTTCATACGTACGTTTTGTGGCTGCCACTGGTATGAGTCATTGCCTATTGTCTCTTTGTTGGCGTGCGTCGTTATTGGGGTTTGGAGACCTAACTTCTACAAATTCACCTTGTCGAGAGGGCCCTGCTCTGTTTGAATCCCGCCAGTTCTGATGCAATTCAGGTCTGTCGTTACAATCATATCGTCTGTCGTCATGTCGGTAGATTCCATAGTTACTTTCTTGTCGGTCACGTGGTGGAGAACTTCTCCCTGAATCTTAACTGCGCGCTGGACCGTTGCGTCTGAAGTTATTCTGTCTCCCTTGATAATAATTATTTTGGTTCCCATATTGTCTGTTTCTCTGATTGTCTCTGTGATAGTCATTACCGCAGAGAGGTGATCTTTCCCTGTAGTTATTACTACTCTGCCAACGGTTGTCATACGGGTGGTGTCTGTTTTGGTCACGATTTGTGTTGTGAGAATAGCCTTGTCGCGTCCAGTTATTATTTCTTTCATCGCGGAATTGCGACGGATATGACCTGTAATTGTTGTGTTCCTGTTTTCGCGTTCCGCGATTGTCAGTGTCAATTTCCAATTCTTGTAACAGTCCCTGAAAAGCTTCAATGTTATCTTTGCGACGTCCTGCCAAAATAATATGTCGTAAATGTTCAGGTAATTTGATTAAGCAAATGCGGATGAGTTCTGAGGGGCTGTATGGGTTTGACAGCTATTGATTCTTGTGCAACATGTCTTCAAAATATTTCACAAGACTGGAGATTCAGATTGTTCGAAATGTTTCATCATTATGATGCTATGTTTTACTGGGTCTTCTGTAGCTTGAGACCAATATGCTGAGAGGAAGGCATGATAAAATTCTCCTTCACTGTGACAATCGTGAATGACCGATCGCATTCTTACAGCTGGTTCATTCTCTAAGTAGCCACACATAAATTCTAATCTGTGCTCTAATGACCAGTTGGGAGGAAAACAATGAGAGAATTGATGGAGCCATGCTTGTGGATGAATGTCGTTGCCAGAATTCTTAAATGTTTTGAATTTGCGTGTAGTAATGAACAGCTTATAGTCAAAATCATCATGTCGGCGATTCGCATGTCGGTCATTGTTGCGTCGTTTCGGCGGTTCCATTTCAAAATTCGGTGCACCTTGCCAATTTGTTTCATAATTTCCGAAATGCGCTGTGTTATTATTTTGCGGCTGTTCCGTATTTCTAAGTCCCTCTTCCCGTGTTGGAGCGCGAGTGTCCTCTGAAATACGTAATTCTTGTATTACCTGTGTCAGCTGATCTTGTACTTCCCGGATTTCTCTTTGGTGTTGCGTATTAATTTGATTCTGATTTTGTTTGAATTTCCTAATTTGTTCGTACTCTTCTGTGTCATTAAAGACATTACCATCTACCTTCGTAGATAAATTATCTAGCTGATCCGAAAGTTCGGCTACTTTCTCTGATAGTGAACTAATTTCCTTCATGTGTCTTTCTGAACCAATTTGCAGAATATCTACTGTGTCCTTTAAGTTTTCCTGAGTTTTTGCAAGTTGCGTAACCGAATCGGTAGATGCAACTGAGTCAATTTTAGCTTGCAAGGGCTCATGATTTTCATGAACAATAGTTTGCAATTCTTTTATGGCTGCTTCGTGATTCTGTAATGCATTTTCATGCCGCGAAAAAATAGGTTGAAAATGCTCACAAATTTGTGTTTCTACGTCATTACACACTTTTTGACATTTCGATTCAATGTTATGTAACTCAGTAGTTAAATCTTCACGTGTTTGTTCAAGTATGGTGTCTAACTTTTGAAGCTTTTGCTGTGTTTGTCTCTGATTTCGTTCCATTATGTCTAACGTTTGAAGGTTTTGTCCCATTTGTTGCATTAATTGTAATAACAATGCACTGGTGTCTGAAACATGTTCCTCAGTGCTATTCGGCAATGCATTTGAACCGGCAATATTCGCAGTTTGAAAAGCAGAAAATGTGTCTTGACTTATTTGAGAAAAGGGTGAGGACGCAAAACCTGAATCTACAGTATTTGCAATATCGTGTTCTGTCATTTCGGATTCCTGAGGCGAGCTGTTGCCGACCGGTCGATCGATAATGCTTCCTTGTTCACTACCTGTTTCACTGTCTACACCATTATTTGCCGCCCGCTCAATTTCCCTATGCACAGTTACCAAATTACTACTTCGAATGTCTGTTAATTCATTACACAGTGGTGCTGATAAGCTACGCTCGTTGTCACTATTATTTCTCAGTTTACTTTGGAGCCTAGTGTTACGTTTTTCACACGCCATTATTGTCACAATATTTCACACGATAACACAGACAAGCACAATTTGAAGAGCAAAAATAAGAGAACACATTAACATAGCACTGAAAATAATATCTAGTTAATTGCAAGCGCAGCTGCGAAATACTTGGTGCAAATTTACATGAATGCCACAACAACAATGAAAGACTGCAACTACAAAGGAAATTCTCTCTATAATTACGCGCTAGCAATAAACAAAATCTACACTAATTACACAAACTACAAGAAAAAATCAGAAGATTCCAGTGAGGTATCCTCGGCTAAGGGTCGACATATGAAACGTCCCCTTTGAACAATTATACATGACTGTGCTTAAACTGACACACAATATTTATAGCGCAACGCAATCTGACTTTCAAAAATCCCTACAAAAGAATGGCCCTGACTCACATTAACCTATACCTTTCACAAATCACTTACCTCACAAAAATCTTCGTTACTCGAACTACTGCAATACAGCGATCGCCACTACTGCCAGCTAAATAAAAGATTCAAACTATGGAAGGCACTAACTACTGATAGGCATAGTTAGCAAATGAAAGATTTTAATAGAGAACAAACAATGTATTTACCTTAATAGTGTTGAAAAATCATAATATACATAGCAGTTCATGACATCCAGTCTTACAAATTTGAAAACTCCGCCATCTCTCTCCCCACATCCACCACTGCTGGCGGCTCACCTCCAACTGCGCAACGCTACGCGCTGTTAACAGCCAACAGCCCAACACTAGAATGGCAGACAACAATGCAAACTAGCCACAGACTGCACACAGCACAGCACAGCCAGTGATTTTTGATACAGAGCGCTACGTGGCGTTACCAATATAAGAACCTATAGAGCCTACTTACAGTTTCACAGTCTCATTACTTCTCGGGCCAAATCCGGCAGCTTGGCTCCAGGTCAGTTCTGTTGCGTTCATATTGTAACGGTTCAGTAGTAAATGTTAAAACGCAGCATTTGTATGATGTGCTCGATGCTGCGAAAATGATTGCTTTACATGTTTCTACGATACTTATCTACGTCTGTGGAATAAAACGATGGACATAGTCCATATGACGACTATTTGGTTTTTCATTTTTCCCTTAAAAAATTAAATTGTTATGTTTTCTTATGAACAGTCTTTCATAAAACATGAGTAATTAAGAATTTGTATTTGAAATGGAAACAGGAATTTCGCATCCAATACGTAATTAGAAACGAGAAGACGTGCATTATTGATAAAAAATGATTGAGTTTTTTAGTAACGAGGCGTGGGTATTTCCAGTTGAACGAGAAAAAAAATAATACTTCGAAGACTTTCTTTGGAGCTCATTTTGTTCAGTATTGTTCGTTGAATTTGTTATCACAGAGGGTACCTAACTATCTGACCGAACACGCTGAGCTACCGTGCCGGCTCGACTTGAACCAACGGACGAGTAACCGCATTTGGTTCACACTCCATTACGCTACCAACTGCGCTACGCGTTTGAATCGAGAGAATTAATCAACTGCATTATATACAAATATGGGAAAACATAAAAGCCGATTATCTCCGTAAATTTATGAAAAACATTAAGAACAGCCTATTTATCGCCACTTTTTAACCGTGTTCCAAGCGCATGTTTCACTACGGAACAGAAAGCGGCTTCAGCCATCTTTATTCTGTACATTAACAGCACGACAGTCAGAGCACAACCCTGCAGAGGCTCAGACTGTACACGGTTTTTGAAATAAAAACTACGCAGTCAAAGCGTGATTAAGGAAAACGTTGATGGTTGTTAATACATTTGAATATCTTAAAGTTTCATTTAATGTAACTTAGTAATAACATACCTAATACGTAAGTAGGACCTACTTCGAAGAGCGTAACAACACCAGTGTACGTGTGCTACGGCTTCTGACCAATCGTCGCTTTTGTGTTTGTTTACATCAGGTTTATTCTTATGATGAACGGATTGTAGTACCGGTCAGGAAAACTGACAATGGCCGGGAGAGCGTTGTGCTGACCACATGCCCCTCCGTATCCACATCAGTGACGCCTAAGGTCTGAGGATGACACGGCGGCCGGTCGGTACCATTGCACCTTCAAGAGCTGTTCGAATATTTGATACTAACTTCTCTTGGCCAGGAATTCCCTTTTTGTCAGTGCTAGTCCATTTTTCATATCGTCCTGCCGCGCGGGACTAGCCGAGCGGTCCGAGGCACTGCAGTCAGGGACTGTCCGGCTGCTCCCGGCGGAGGTTCGAGTCCTCCCTCGGGCTCGGGTGTGTGTGGTTTTCCTTAGGACTATTTAGGTTAAGTAGTGTGTAAGCTTAGGGACTGATGACCTTAGCAGTTAAGTCCCATAAGATTTCACACACATTTGAACATTTTTTTGAACATCCTTGCTCCGTCCGTCATGGGTTACTTTGCAACCTAGGTAGCAGAATTTCTTAACTTCATCTGCTTCGTGAACATCAGTCCTGATATTAAATTTCTCGCTGTTCTCATTTCGGCTACTCCTGATTACTTTAGTCTTTCTCGATTTCCCTCAGTCCGTATTGTGCAATCATTACACTGTTGATTCCATTCGACACATGCTGTAATTCTTCTATACTTTCACTGAGGATAGCAATGTCGTCAGCGAATCTTATCATTGATATTCTTCCACCCTGAATTTTAAATCCACTCTCGAACCTTTCTTTTATTTCCATCATTGCTTCTTCGATGTACAGATTGAACAGTACGGGTGAAAGACTACAACCCTGTCTTACCCCCCTTTTTAATCCGACGGTTCTTGGTCGTCCACTCTTATTTTTCGCTCTTAGCTCTTGTACATTTTGTATATTACCCGTCTAGCTGACCCCTGTTTTTCTCAGAATTTCCAACCTCTTGCACCATTTGACACTGTCGAACGGTTTTTCGAGGTCGACAAATCCCATGAACGTGTACTGATTTTTCTGTAGCCTTGCTTCCATTATTAACCGCAATGTTAGAGAACGGCCTTATGCCACCGTATTAAAATTTGCGACTACTCGATTCTCTCCCGCAGGCGACCTGTTTTGGTTTTCGTCGACTCGGCTCTTTCGTTACGGCGCGACAGCGTTACGGAGATACTCAATAAACTCCACTTACAGACACTACAAGAGGCATTCTGCAATACGGAGAGGTTTATTGCAGAAATTCAGATAGCAGAGAGTCGTACGAGATATTATTTCTACTCACATACGTCTTGTCAAATGATCACGACAAGAAAATTCATGAAATTAGAGGTTTACCGACACTTTAAGAACTCGGTGGAAAAAGGTGATAGCTCACGTTTGACACATCCGATGTCTAACATAGACGGTGGACTCATTAGTGGCCGGCCGCTGTGGCCGAGCGGTTCTAGGTGCTTCAGTCCATAACCGCGCTGCTGCTACGGTCGCAGGTTCGAATCCTGCCTCGGGCGTGGATGTGTGTGATGTCCTTAGGTTAGTTTGGTTTAAGTAGTTCTAAGTCTATGGGACTCATGACTCAGATGTTAAGTCCCATAGTGCTCAGAGCCATTTGAACCATTTGAACTCATTAGTGTGGCTGAACCGTGTAGGTTCAGTGCCGAGTAGGGATGACTCCAGCATTTATCCCTTTCCGCATCAAAGTGATAAAGGGATGAGATTCGAAAGCTTACAGGGTCTGTGCATCGTGGTCTTCAATTATTCTTCCTATGCAGTATTCTCGAGTGTAACAGCTGACGGGGACCAGACAGTGGTACCAGAAGTACCCTCTGTCACACACCGTTAGGTGGCCAGGTGAAGATACAGGTACAAGGCAGAATATGTCATAAACCTAAATTACGGTGGCCGGACGCGAGATTGAACCGTCGTCCTCTCGAATGCGAGTCCAGTGTGCTAACCACTGCGCCACCTCGCTCGGTAATGGCACAGGTAACGGGGACCAGACAGCGGTACCAGAAGTAGCCTCTGACACACAGCGTTAGGTGGCCAGATGAAGACACAGGTGGTTGTTGTTGTTGTTGTTGTTGTGGTCTTCAGTCCTGAGACTGGTTTGGTGCAGCTCTCCATGCTACTCTATCCTGTGCAAGCTTCTTCATCTCCCAGTACCTACTGCAACCTACATCCTTCTGAATCTGTTTAGTGTATTCATCTCTTGGTCATCCTCCACGATTTTTACCCTCCGCGCTGCCCTCCAATACTGAGTTGGTAATCCCTTGGTGCCTCAGAACATGTCCTACAAACCAATCTCTTCTTCTAGTCAAGTTGTGCCACAAATTCCTCTTCTCCCCAATTCTTTTCAATACCTCATTGTTAGTTGTCTGATCTACCCATCTAATCTTCAGCATTCTTCTATGCACCGCATTTCGAAAACTTCTATTCTCTTTTTGTCTAAACTATTTATCGTCCATGTTTCACTTCCATACATGGCTACACTCCATACAAATACACTCCGGGAAATGGAAAAAAGAACACATTGACACCGGTGTGTCAGACCCACCATACTTGCTCCGGACACTGCGAGAGGGCTGTACAAGCAATGATCACACGCACGGCACAGCGGACACACCAGGAACCGCGGTGTTGGCCGTCGAATGGCGCTAGCTGCGCAGCGTTTGTGCACCGCCGCCGTCAGTGTCAGCCAGTTTGCCGTGGCATACGGAGCTCCATCGCAGTCTTTAACACTGGTAGCATGCCGCGACAGCGTGGGCGTGAACCGTATGTGCAGTTGACGGACTTTGAGCGAGGGCGTATAGTGGGCATGCGGGAGGCCGGGTGGACGTACCGCCGAATTGCTCAACACGTGGGGCGTGAGGTCTCCACAGTACATCGATGTTGTCGCCAGTGTTCGGCGGAAGGTGCACGTGCCCGTCGACCTGGGACCGGACCGCAGCGACGCACGGATGCACGCCAAGACGGTAGGATCCTACGCAGTGCCGTAGGGGACCGCACCGCCACTTCCCAGCAAATTAGGGACACTGTTGCTCCTGGGGTATCGGCGAGGACCATTCGCAACCGTCTCCATGAAGCTGGGCTACGGTCCCGCACACCGTTAGGCCGTCTTCCGCTCACGCCCCAACATCGTGCAGCCCGCCTCCAGTGGTGTCGCGACAGGCGTGAATGGAGGGACGAATGGAGACGTGTCGTCTTCAGCGATGAGAGTCGCTTCTGCCTTGGTGCCAATGATGGTCGTATGCGTGTTTGGCGCCGTGCAGGTGAGCGCCACAATCAGGACTGCATACGACCGAGGCACACAGGGCCAACACCCGGCATCATGGTGTGGGGAGCGATCTCCTACACTAGTCGTACACCACTGGTGATCGTCGAGGGGACACTGAATAGTGCACGGTACATCCAAACCGTCATCGAACCCATCGTTCTACCATTCCTAGACCGGCAAGGGAACTTGCTGTTCCAACAGGACAATGCACGTCAGCATGTATCCCGTGCCACCCAACGTGCTCTACGATCGCCTCCATGGGAGAATAGCAGCCTGCATTGCTGCGAAAGGTGGATATACACTGTACTAGTGCCGACATTGTGCATGCTCTGTTGCCTGTGTCTATGTGCCTGTGGTTCTGTCAGTGTGATCATGTGATGTATCTGACCCCAGGAATGTGTCAATAAAGTTTCCCCTTCCTGGGACAATGAATTCACGGTGTTCTTATTTCAATTTCCAGGAGTGTACTTTCAGAAACGACTTCCTGACATTTAAATCTATACTCGATGTTAACAAATTTCTCTTCTTCAGAAACGCTTTCCTTGCCATTGCCAGGCTACATTTTATATCCTCTCTACTTCGACCATCATCAGTTATTTTGCTCCCCAAATAGCAAAACTCCTTTACTACTTTAAGTGTCTCATTTCCTAATCTAATTCCCTCAGCATCACCCGACTTAATTAGACTACATTCCATTATCCTTGTTTTGCTTTTGTTGATGTTCATCTTATATCCTCCTTTCAAGACACTATCCATTCCTTTCAACTGCTCTTCCAAGTCCTTTGCTGTCTCTGACAGAATTACAATGTCATCAGCGAACCTCAAAATTTTTATTTCTTCTCCATGGATTTTAATACCTACTCCGAACTTTTCTTTTGTTGCCTTCACTGCTTGCTCAATATACAGATTGAAGAACATTGGGGAGAGGCTACAGCCCTGTCTCACTCCCTTCCCAACCACTGCTTCCCTCGACTCTTATAACTGAAACCTGGTTTCTGTACAAATTGTAAATAGCCTTTCGTTCCCTGTATTTTACCCCTGCAACCTTTAGAATTTGAAAGAGAGTATTCCAGTCAACATTGTCAAATGCTTTCTCTCAGTCTACAAATACTAGCAACGTAGGTTTGCCTTTCCTTTATCTTGTAAGATAAGTCGTAGGGTCAGTATTGTTACGTGTTCCAGTATTTCTGTTGTGGAATCCAGACAGATCTTACAGGGCAGAATATATCAAAACCGGTCGAAATACTTACGACTATGTACAAAAATACGATATCCTACCAATTTTTCACTTTCTGCATCATTTCAGCTAAATTTTGCATCCTCTTGCATTGTGTGTATGTGTATTACGCGCAAGAACGGACGAATGCGTTATAAAATGAATACACACGCATCACTTCGTGAAACTGCGAATGCGCAAAATAAAAAAAAAAATAAAAAAAAAGGTTGATCGTGTTACGCATAGCACGCTTGCAAAAGCTTGTTATTTTTTTCCCCCGCTTAAAATTGGGCGCAGGGACGATTTTGTTTCGTAGTGTTAACATTCGACACGACCGGTTCTGGCGTTTACGGAATGCCGTCTGTCACAGGGTGGAAATAATTCCCGAGCTAGTCGGCGCTCCAAACCACGCGCGGCGTATCAAAGGCTGGCTGCTGTTCGGTGCGAGAAGGTCGTCGGACGGGCGTTGTACGTGATCCCGATAATTGGAACGTACAGTATTTCAACGCGCTCACAGTTTCGTATAGTGGTAATTTACATGACGTCATATTTAGACGCCACTGGCTGTACAGTGGATGCGGGTGGTTATTTGGTAGCGACAGAGGCAAGTACTCAAATCCAAACCTCCATTTTGATTTTAAAAGATTAAAATCTACTAAAAAGTTATGTTTCAGAAGCATATAACATTTACTTTATAATGATATGCACCATTTACCTTTTACTTTTACGAAAAATAATAAAAGGTCATTATTAAAAAATGTGTTCCAGAATCTTACACTAAGCAACTTCAAAAAATGGGTGGTGTAATGGTTCTCTATTCGCGAAACCATTACCACCTGCCAACCCTATTTTTCGATACCATAGATTAATGAATATTTTTCTCCGTAATGTCTAATATTTTTCACTCTATTCACATTTGGTTTCATTTTTGCACTACCGGACATTAAAATTGCTACACCAAGAAGAACTGCAGATGATAAACGGGTATTCATTGGACAAATATATTATACTAGAAATGATATGAGATTACATTTTCGTCGCGCGGGATTAGCCGAGCGGTCTGAGGCACTGCAGTCAAGGACTATGCGGCGGGTCCCGGCGGAGGTTCGAGTCCTCCCTCGGACACGGGTGAGTGTGTTTGTCCTTAGGATAATTTAGGTTAAATAGTGCGTAAGCTTAGGGGCTGATGATTACATTTTCGCGCATTTTGGGTGCATTGATCCTGAGAAATTAGTACCCAGAACAACCTCCTCTGGCCATAATAACGGCCTTGATACGCCTGGGCATTGAGTCAAACAGTCTGTGGACGGCGTGTACAGGTACAGCTGTCCATGCAGCTTCAACACGATACCACAGTTCATCAAGAGTAGTGACTGGCGTATTGTGACGAGCCAGTTGCTCGGCCACCATTGACCAGACGTTTTCAATTGGTGAGAGATCTGGAGAATGTGCTGGCCAGGGCAGCAGTCGAACATTTTCTCTAATCAGAAAGGCCCGTACAGTACCTGCAACATGCGGTCGTGCATTATCTTGCTGAAATGTAGGGTTTCGCAGGGATCGAAAGAAGGGTAGAGCCACGAGTCGTAAAACATCTGAAATGTAACGTCCACTGTCCAAAGTGCCGTCAATGCGAACAAGAGGTGACCGAGACGTGTAACCAATGGCACCCCGTACCATCACGCTGGGTGATACGCCAGTATGGCGATGACGAATACACGCTTCCAATGTGCGTTCACCGCGATGTCGCCAAATACGGATGCTACCATCATGATGCTG
Organism: Schistocerca serialis cubense; assembly: GCF_023864345.2. Lineage (NCBI taxonomy): Eukaryota > Metazoa > Arthropoda > Insecta > Orthoptera > Acrididae > Schistocerca > Schistocerca serialis. The sequence continues at coordinate 146,455,716 of NC_064648.1, forward strand.
TAAACAGAACCTGGATTCGTCCGAAAAAATGACGTTTTACCATTCGTGCACCCAGGTTCGTCGTCGAGTACACCATCGCAGGCGCTCCTGTATGTGATGCAGCGTCAAGGGTAACCGCAGCCATGGTTCCGAGCTGATAGTCCAATCTGCTGCAAACGTCGTCGAATTGTTCGTGCAGATGGTTGTTGTCTTGCAAACGTCCCCATCTGTTGACTCAGGAATGTAGATGGGGCTGTACGATCCGTTACAGCCATGCGGATAACATGCCTGTCATCTCGACTGCCAGTGATACGAGGCCATTGGGATCCAGCAAGGCGTTCCGTATTACCCTCCTGAACCAACCGATTCCATATTCTGCTAACAGTCATTGGATCTCGACCAACGCGAGCAGCAATGTCGCGATACGATAAACCGCAATCGCGGTAGGCTACAATCCGACCTTTATCAAAGTCGGTAACGTGATAGTACGCATTTCTCCTCCTTACACGAGGCATCACAACAACGTTTCACCAGGCAACGCCGGTCAACTGCTGTTTGTGTATGAGAAATCGGTTGGAAACTTTCCTCATATCAGCACATTTTAGGTGTCGCCACCGGCGCCAACCTTGCGTGAATGCTCTGAAAAGCTAATCATTTGCATATCACAGCATCTGCTTCCTGTCGGTTAAATTTCGCGTCTGTAGCACGTCATCTTAGTGGTGTAGCAATTTTAATGGCCAGTAGTGTATATGTATGCACGCCGATATTTCGAGATGTTGAAATCGATATAATATCTAGTGTGAATATCAGTGTATTTATTGCTATCATTGATGCTGGCTTGTGACTTTTGGCGCGGAAGCGTACGCAGTAGTCAAGTTTTTGTGTTGAATATGAACAGTCTTGACTTTGTGTTAGAAATGAAAAGATGAGTCTGAGTTGTGGACAATGAAAAATGTTGTGAGTTTTATTAAGAGCACTAACGGCTGCGAAATTGAATGATCAAGTAAGGTTTTGAACATGCGAAAGTATAAAAAGTTTAATAAATGTGAACTTCTGTGAAAAGTGAGTGTGAAGAATTATTTTCAAGTGACATTTGTTTAAAAAAGTATGGAGCACATTGCAATGAAAAACAAAAATCATCAAATTAATCCCGAAAGATTGTCTTCGTAAGTTCTTCAAGTCGGCGTAATTAACACCCGAGTGAATTTCGCACCAACAGCGACAATCATGCTACCTAGACAACATTTTTAATTACGAGCTGAAGGCAGAGCGAGATCGTCGTTGGATTGCAAATGCAAGATAAGTGATATTATAGTTAATTTTCTTCACTGACTGTAATCAATTGATGTAGCAATACCTGCCACACTATAGACCTTTTAGTTCAAAATGGTTCAAATGGCTCTGAGCACTATGGGACTTAACATCTGAGGTCATCAGTCCCCTGGAACTTAGAATTAAACCTAACGCCGGCCGGAGTGGCCGAGCGGTTCTAGGCGCTGCAGTCTGGAGACGCGCAACCGCTATGGTCGCAGGTTCGAATCCTGCCTCGGGCATGGATGTGTGTGATGTCCTTAGGTTAGTTAGGTGTAATTAGTTCTAAGTTCTAGGGGACTGATGACCTCAGAAGTTAAGTCCCATAGTGCTAAGAGCCATTTGAACCATTTGAAACCTAACTAACCTAAGGACATCACACACATCCATGCCCGAGGCAGGATTCGAACCTGCGACCGTGGCGGTTGCGCGGCTCCAGACTCTAGCGCCTAGAACCGCTCCGCCACTCTACCTTTTAGTTGCGCAATAAAAAGATCATACTTTGAGTGCGCGACGTGATAATTTTTGAAGTAATTAACTGTTAGTGGAGGTATTGTTATAGTGGGAAAACTGGACCCCAAGTGAAAATACTCGAAACGAGAATAAACAGCAAGTTTGAAAAATGGGTGGTATAACTGGACCCCATGTAGAAATACCCTTCACGACAGTAAATATAATTAGAAAAAGGTATTAAATCACAGAAAACAGTATCAAACTACCTACATTTTACATTACATTACATTAATCGTTTTCTGTGGATCCCTTGGAGAGGAGTCTTTGGGATGTGGAAAGAGTCAAAGTATGTTTTCTTTTTTTTTTTCTCAGATACATGGATATTGTACAATCCTAATGCAGGCAGAGTTATGGGATATAATCCTTTTGAAGAGTTGGCCAACAAGAAGTTCTTTAATTCACTCAGAAACCGATCTTTATCACTTACAAGACCTTTGACGTGCTCTGGTAAGTTATTGAATATATAAGTACCCATGTATTTGACTCCTTTTTGTACTAATGTTAAGCTTTTATAGTCCTCATACAGACTGTTTTTAGGTCTGGTATTATAATCATGTTCTGCACTGTTTTGTGTAAAAAGAGACATGTCGGAAATGACAAAGGACATCAATGAGTATATGTAGTGATAAGTAGTAGTTAGAATACCAAGTTTCTTAAAGAGGTCTCTGCATGGTGATCTAGGACCGACACCAGATATGATTATAACGACTCGTTTCTGAATCTTGAAAATGTTCTCTCTGTGAGAGGAGTTTCCCCAAAAGATGATTCCATAAGTCATTAGTGAATGGAAGTAGGCCGAATAAACTAACTTCTTCAAATTTAAATCACTTATTTCTGCTATCATGTGTACTGCAAATGTAGCTGGACTAAGGCGTTACATTAAGTCTATAGTGTGAGTTTTCCAATTCAGGTTGTGGTCAATTTGTAGCCCTAAAATTTTGACACTGTCTACGGCTTTAAATTCATTGTTTGAATACATTATACTTACAGGGTCAGGTATTCTTTGTGAGGTACTAAACTATATGTACCGGGTCTTGTCAAAATTCAGTGACAATCCATTTGCTGTGAACCAACCATTGATACTTACGAATGTTTCATTAGCTGTGACATCACGGCCATCTTTGACAAGTCATTACGACTAATCCCAAAGAATTAAGCTTCCATATCAAGACAGTTATGAACCAGCTCTTCTTCAACATTTTCAACGAAGATTGCAGGTCTGCCTGTTTTTTGTTTCTACCTCAGGTGTACGTAGGGGAGAGTTCCCGATTATCGGATACTTTTCTTTATGATTATATATGACGTACTCTATTTCACGCTATGTTAAAATAAAATACACTTTCACGTGCCACAAGCATCCCAATAAAATATATCTTACCAACGTTTTCATTATTGATATTATTTTGGTCACAAATTGTACATCATCTGATTTATGAGCATTTTGATGTTTTTAAATTCGGGTTCCTGTTATCGGATAGTAGTGAGGATTAAGTACAATTCGATATAAAAAGAAACATACTTTATCTTATGAGTACTTTTAATAGAGAATATGCAAAAACATTACTTCCAGAACACAAAGAAAACACTGTCAAGAATGAGATAGATACAATAAAGAGCATTGCCATAAGCAATGGCTATACAGCCAAATGAATTGTCAATTTAATCAGACAAATACACAAAAGCAAGACAACGAATGGACACACTGTGAAAGGAGAAAAAATATTCGCCAGTATCCCATACCTGGGCTCCATATCACAAAAAATCGCCAACCTTTTCAGAGAAACAAATGCAACAGTTGCATTCTCAACCAATAATAAGTTTGGGAACCTACTCAGCCATAACGTAAAATCAAATACACAAACATACTACAACAGCGTAGTCTACAAAGTATCATGCCCCAGTTGTACTGCCTACTATGTCGAGAAAACGGGCCGAAACTTCAAGAGCCGTTTTCGAGAACATGTAAATGCTTTCACGCTCAAGAATTTCGAAAAATCAGTCATCGCACAACGTATGTTGGAAACGAAACATGTCATCAACAGTCTAGAAAAGAATTTGGTAATACTACATAAAGAAGCCAATGGTGAGACCCTAAGTCTGCTAGAAGAACTGGAGATATACCTCCACAAAATTAATAAAACCAGAATGTATGTTAAATGAACGAACAGATTTCGCAAGCCATAATTATTTCAGTAATTTTAAAGACGAATTCCAAAGTTATTTCTTGCATATGTCAATTGTTTAATAGTTATATCTTTACCACTACGAATAAATTCATCTTTGACAACACTATGTATAAAAACATCTGTGAAGTGTTTATAAACATGCGTGCAAACGCATATCTTGATTGAAGTGACATGTACTAAAACGACGGAGGAAAGAATATTTGCCTGTAGTAAAACGTTAAAAATGCTCTCCTTGGTTTATGTGGTAAGTTTACACTGTTCATTTTTCACTATTTTGTACATATTTTCAGAGTTCAACTTACGAAATTCATAACCTAACATTAAACGTTTTAGTGACAGGAATATGCATTTCACCTCAGTGAGGATAAGAAATAAAACATGTATTAAGTCAAATTACACCTGACGATGAACCCACAGGGTCCGAAATGCATATTGCAGTTGATAAAACACGAAAAAGTTGTGACTGAGGCCGTTGCTTAATTCAAAGCTTCAATGTTTTGAAAAGTCATGTTTTAAGCTGCAAAATATGGATAAAATTAAATTAAAAAGCAGGAGTTATTCATTTGTTTACCGTGCGTTACTTGCGTAATTTATTACAATGATCACATATGTTTTCCTTCCCTTCTTGACAACACTAGAACGCAATTCATGCGCTTGACGAAGACATTTTGTGCAACGGATCCACTGTTTGCCACTTGAGTCTAATTGCAAGCGTGATTCCAATATAGGCAGCCCTGACCCGCTATGTCTTCGTTCAAAAATGGCTCTGAGCACTATGGGACTTCACATCTTAGGTCATCAGTGCCCTAGAACTTAGAACTACTCAAACCTAACCAACCTAAGGACATCACACACATCCATGCCCGAAGCAGGATTCGAACCTGCGACCGTAGCAGTCCCGTGGTTCCGGACTGCAGCACCTAGAACCGCTCGGCCACTCCGGCCGGCTAGTGATTTTGTGCTTGATGGACCTGGTTTAGGCCTAGGCTTACCTGTTGGGCCTTGTAATTGCAAATTTTCTTCAAGCGATTTCTTGAAAGGCGAGCTAGTGATTGCGGTGACTCTATTAGTGGGATGTACTGTTGCATTTCTTTGGCTGACTGATGGAGGTGGACGCACATGGAAAGGTGAAACAATTTCTTTCGTTTGGCAGGGCTCCAGAAGTTCAGTATCATTGCCAGGATCATTTTCGTGCCCATCTCCCAATTGGATAAAGTCCAGTTCTGAAAAAAAAAAAAATGGTGTTGAAATGGGACTATGCCGCATGTTTTGAAACCACTTACCGCAATTTTAAGATCTGCGCATTTAGCATGCGCCTTCCCCATCGATTCCCTGACTTGATATGGTGTAACTTCCCTAAAGGGATGGTTAGACATCCAGGACTCTATTTCACGGCTGTAATATGTTTTGAATGGTCCCATGAAGGCTACGTCTAATGGCTGGAGTTTGTGTGCTGTGTGTGGTGGTAGACACACGATTATTACACCATGTTTCCGAGCTAGTTCAATCACGTCCATGTTCCTCGTGTGGGAGAAACGCCCATCCAATAACAATATAACTGGGTTGCCGGTATATGGTTTCTAAAGAAGTGCTTGAACCATTCTGTAAAAATATGGAGCTGCATCCATCCTGAGGGGTGACAACTTGCAATTGTTCCTGGAGGACAACCGTTAAACAATTCCGCTTTCATTTTTTTTTTACGAGGAAATACAATCAGCGGCGGAACAAACACGCCAGCTGCACTCAATATAAGGGATCCTCTTTCTTGTGATGACAAACTTCATGACTGCTTTTTGCCCTTTAAGCTAATAACTTTGGTACGTCGATTTTGATCAACGGTTATTACCGTTTCATCTACGTTAAACACGTTGGCGGGATTGAAACCGATCTTTTCTAGCTCAGGTTCCAGATGGCCGAAAAAGGAATCAACGTTTTTCTTTGAAAAACCTTCAGTTCTAGCAAAAGAAACGCACTCTGGTAAATTTCTGACCCCTCCCCTCTCCTCCCGCCCCCCTCGCTACTCCTTTTGAAAGCCGCCAATGGATGTTCAATGTCATTTCTCACTGCTAATTGGAAAGCGAGTTGCCTTGCGTCACATGACAGTAACCCAAAATACCTGCTTTCCATTACTTTACAGTAATGTACCAATTCTTTTTCCAAGTCATTTACTGGCATACAATACTTTCCTGGTTTTTTGCTAACCAAACTTTCAACATTTACAGTTTTGTTCTTTACACAATCTTTTACGACTGATTTGGGAACGCGGTAGATATTTGCTCCTTTCAAATACCCACATTTCTTCCTCTAACGGCATTTACTGCTTCTAACATTGCTTGCGGGTCCCATTGTTTCCTTTTCTTGATTGGTTTCGACAGTGACATCTACAAAAGAAATATAAGGTAAGTAAAAAAAAAGCTAAGCCAACCATCGGATATCCGATAATTAGAAGCCTGCCAATATCCGATAAAGGGAATCCACGCTTGAACAGGAAGACCAACATGAACAAAGACAGTATGTAACAAAAACATTATTTCGAACTATTGTTCAGAAGTTGAAACTATAAGCTTTCCCACTATATATACACTCCTGGAAATTGAAATAAGAACACCGTGAATTCATTGTCCCAGGAAGGGGAAACTTTATTGACACATTCCTGGGGTCAGATACATCACATGATCACACTGACAGAACCACAGGCACATAGACACAGGCAACAGAGCATGCACAATGTCGGCACTAGTACAGTGTATATCCACCTTTCGCAGCAATGCAGGCTGCTATTCTCCCATGGAGACGATCGTAGAGATGCTGGATGTAGTCCTGTGGAACGGCTTGCCATGCCATTTCCACCTGGCGCCTCAGTTGGACCAGCGTTCGTGCTGGACGTGCAGACCACGTGAGACGACGCTTCATCCAGTCCCAAACATGCTCAATGGGGGACAGATCCGGAGATCTTGCTGGCCAGGGTAGTTGACTTACACCTTCTAGAGCACGTTGGGTGGCACGGGATACATGCGGACGTGCATTGTCCTGTTGGAACAGCAAGTTCCCTTGCCGGTCTAGGAATGGTAGAACGATGGGTTCGATGACGGTTTGGATGTACCGTGCACTATTCAGTGTCCCCTCGACGATCACCAGTGGTGTACGGCCAGTGTAGGAGATCGCTCCCCACACCATGATGCCGGGTGTTGGCCCTGTGTGCCTCGGTCGTATGCAGTCCTGATTGTGGCGCTCACCTGCACGGCGCCAAACACGCATACGACCATCATTGGCACCAAGGCAGAAGCGACTCTCATCGCTGAAGACGACACGTCTCCATTCGTCCCTCCATTCACGCCTGTCGCGACACCACTGGAGGCGGGCTGCACGATGTTGGGGCGTGAGCGGAAGACGGCCTAACGGTGTGCGGGACCGTAGCCCAGCTTCATGGAGACGGTTGCGAATGGTCCTCGCCGATACCCCAGGAGCAACAGTGTCCCTAATTTGCTGGGAAGTGGCGGTGCGGTCCCCTACAGCACTGCGTAGGATCCTACGGTCTTGGCGTGCATCCGTGCGTCGCTGCGGTCCGGTCCCAGGTCGACGGGCACGTGCACCTTCCGCCGACCACTGGCGACAACATCGATGTACTGTGGAGACCTCACGCCCCACGTGTTGAGCAATTCGGCGGTACATCCACCCGGCCTCCCGAATGCCCACTATACGCCCTCGCTCAAAGTCCGTCAACTGCACATACGGTTCACGTCCACGCTGTCGCGGCATGCTACCAGTGTTAAAGACTGCGATGGAGCTCCGTATGCCACGGCAAACTGGCTGCCACTGACGGCGGCGGTGCACAAATGCTGCGCAGCTAGCGCCATTCGACGGCCAACACCGCGGTTTCTGGTGTGTCCGCTGTGCCGTGCGTGTGATCATTGCTTGTACAGCCCTCTCGCAGTGTCCGGAGCAAGTATGGTGGGTCTGACACACCGGTGTCAATGTGTTCTTTTTTCCATTTCCAGGAGTGTATATCACATAAAACCGTTGTTGTTGTCTTCAGTCCTGAGTATGGTTTGATGCAGCTCTCCATGCTACTCTATCCTGTGCCAGCTTCTTCATCTCCCAGTACCTACTGCAACCTACATCCTTCTGAATCTGCTTGGTGTATTCATCTCTTGGTCTCCCTCTATGATTTTTACCCTCCACGCTGCCCTCCAATACTAAATTGGTGATCCCTTCATGCCTCAGAACATGTCCTACCAATCGATCCCTTCTTCTAGTCAAGGTGTGCCACAAACTTCTCTTCTCCCCAATTCTATTGAATACCACCTCATTAGTTATGTCGTCTACCTATCTAATCTTCAGCATTCTTGTCCAGCACCACATTTCGAAAGCTTCTATTCTCTTCTTGTCCCAACTATTTATCGTCGATGTTTCACTTCCATGCGTGGTTACACTTTCAGAAACGACTTCCTGACACTTAAACCTATACTCGTTGTTAACAAATTTCTCTTCTTCAGAAACGCTTTCCTTGCCATTGCTAGTCCACATTTTATATCCTCTCTACTTCGACCGTATACACTTAAATATAGTCGATTTCTGCGCGTATAGTGAACTCTGCAGAATATCGTTCAAGTGGCTGTGAACACTATGGGACCTAACTTCTGACGTCATCAGTCCCCTAGACTTAGAACTAATTAAACCTAACTAACCTAAAGACATCACACACATCAATGCCCGAGGCAGGTTTCGAACCTGCGACCGTAGCGGTCGCGCGGTTCCAGACTGTAGCTCCTAGAACCGCTCGTCCACTCAGGCCGGCCTGCAGAATATTTCCAAATTCAAAAACACATACAGTTTGTGGGTCTTACCTTTCAGTATATATAGGGTGTTTCAAAGATGACCGGTATATTTGAAACGGCAATAAAACCTAAACGAGCAGCGATAGAAATACACCGTTTGTTGCAATATGCTTGGGACAACAGTACATTTTCAGGCGGAGAAACTTTCGAAATTACAGTAGTTACAATTTTCAACAACAGATGGCGCTGTAAGTGATGTGAAAGATATAGAAGACAACGCAGTCTGTGGGTGCGCCATTCTGTACGTCGTCTTTCTGCTGTAAGCGTGTGCTGTTCACAACGTGCAAGTGTGCTGTAGACAACATGGTTTATTCCTTAGAACAGAGGATTTTTCTGGTGTTGGAATTCCACCGCCTAGAACACAGTGTTGTTGCAACAAGACGAAGTTTTCAACGGAGGTTTAATGTAACCAAAGGACCGAAAAGCGATACAATAAAGGATCTGTTTGAAAAATTTCAACGGACTGGGAACGTGACGGACGAACGTGCTGGAAAGGTAGGGCGACCGCGTACGGCAACCACAGAGGGCAACGCGCAGCTAGTGCAGCAGGTGATCCGACAGCGGCCTCGGGTTTCCGTTCGCCGTGTTGCAGCTGCGGTCCAAATGACGCCAACGTCCACGTATCGTCTCATGCGCCAGAGTTTGCACCTCTATCCATACAAAATTCAAATGCGGCAACCCCTCAGCGCCGCTACCATTGCTGCACGAGAGACATTCGCTAACGATATAGTGCACAGGATTGATGACGGCGATATGCATGTGGGCAGCATTTGGTTTACTGACGAAGCTTATTTTTACCTGGACGGCTTCATCAATAAACAGAACTGGCGCATATGGGGAACCGAAAAGCCCCATGTTGCAGTCCCATCGTCCCTGCATCCTCAAAAAGTACTGGTCTGGGCCGCCATTTCTTCCAAAGGAATCATTGGCCCATTTTTCAGATCCGAAACGATTACTGCATCACGCTATCTGGACATTCTTCGTGAATTTGTGGCGGTACAAAATGCCTTAGACGACACTGCGAACACCTCGTGGTTTATGCAAGATGGTGCCCGGCCACATCGCACGGCCGACGTCTTTAATTTCCTGAATGAATATTTCGATGATCGTGTGATTGCTTTGGGCTATCCGAAACATACAGGAGGCGGCGTGGATTGGCCTCCCTATTCGGCAGACATGAACCCCTGTGACTTCTTTCTGTGGGGACACTTGAAAGACCAGGTGTACCGCCAGAATCCAGAAACAATTGAACAGCTGAAGCAGTACATCTCATCTGCGTGTGAAGCCATTCCGCCAGACACGTTGTCAAAGGTTTCGGGTAATTTCATTCAGAGACTACGCCATATTATTGCTACGCATGGTGGATATGTGGAAAATATTGTACTATGGAGTTTCCCAGACCGCAGCGCCATCTGTTGTTGAAAATTGTAACTACTGTAATTTCGAAAGTTTGTCTGCCTGAAAATGTACTGTTGTCCCAAGCATATTGCAACTAACGGTGTATTTCTGTCGCTGCTCGTTTAGTTTTTATTGCCGCTTCAAATATACCGGTCATTTTTGAAACACCCTGTAGGAGAGATATCGAAAAATGCAGGGTACTGTAAATTTTTTTCGATTGTGAGAACATGTGATGACGAACACATTAGCAACACGTGAAGCAAGGCGACAGCCGTGTCAGTACCAGGCAGTTGGCCCGCCAGTACGTTGTAAGCCAGACGACGGTGTGGAACGTTCTCCGTGACAATTGCCACTACCCATATCACTCAGCAGCGTGAGCAGCGCTTATTAGCGGCAGTCTTTCCACGGTGGGGGCAGTTTCGTGACTGGTTTCTTCACCACGTAACCATAATTGCCTAAAACGCTGTATCACATCCTCCACAAGGTGTGTGAGCAAGAAATATAAATCGGACACAACATTACCAATTACTATGACAGGCGAGGTCGCAAGGGCATGACGTATGAGGAACAGTAGCACCCTCGAGGAGGGAACTATGCATACGGTAAGTGTGGCTGCATGGTACAACGCATATTATACCGCGGTCTATCTGACAAAGTATGGCGGAATAAATGGTATCTAGGATGAGCAATACTAACCTTACGACTTATCTTACAAGAAAGATTAAGAAAAGGCAAACCTACGTTTCTAGCATTTGTAGACTTAGAGAAAGCTTTTGACAACGTTAACTGGAATACTCTCTTTCAAATTGTGAAGATGGCAGGGGTAAAATACAGGGAGCGAAAGGCTATTTACAATTTGAACAGAAACCAGATGGCAGTTATAAAAGTCGAGGGGTATAAAAGGGAAGCAGTCGTTGGGAAGGGAGTAAGACACGGTTGTAGCCTCTCCCCGATGTTATTCAATCTGTATATTGAGCAAGCAGTGAAGGAAACAAAAGAAAAATTCGGAATGGGTATTAAAATTCATGGAGAAGAAGTAAAAAACTTTGAGGTTCGCCGATGACATTGTAATTCTGTCAGAGACAGCAAAGGACTTGGAAGAGCAGTTGAACGGAATGGACAGTGTCTTGAAAGCAGGATATAAGATGAACATCAACAAAAGCAAAACGAGGATAATGGAATGTAGTCGAGTTAAGTCGGGTGATGCTGAGGGTATTAGATTAGGAAATGAGACACTTAAAGTAGTAAAGGAGTTTTGCTATTTAGGGAGTAAAATAACTGATGATGGTCGAAGTAGAGAGGATATAAAATGTAGACTGGCAATGGCAAGGAAAGCGTTTCTGAAGAAGAGAAATTTGTTAACATCGAGTATAGATTTAAGTGTCAGGAAGTCGTTTCTGAAAGTATTTGTATGGAGTGTAGCCATGTACGGAAGTGAAACATGGACGATAACCAGTTTGGACAAGAAGAGAATAGAAGCTTTCGAAATGTGGTGCTACAGAAGAATGCTGAAGATAAGGTGGGTAGATCACGTAACTAATGGGGAGGTATTGAATAGGATTGGGGAGAAGAGAAGTTTGTGGCACAACTTGACTAGAAGAAGGGATCGGTTGGTAGGACATGTTTTGAGGCATCAAGGGATCACAAATTTAGCATTGGAGGGCAGCGTGGAGGGTAAAAATCGTAGAGGGAGACCAAGAGATGAATACAGTAAGCAGATTCAGAAGGATGTAGGTTGCAGTAGGTACTGGGAGATGAAGAAGCTTGCACAGGATAGAGTAGCATGGAGAGCTGCATCAAACCAGTCTCAGGACTGAAGACCACAACAACAACACAACAACAGGATGAGGACCATGCATTTTGCCGGCCGGAGTGACCATGCGGTTCTAGGCGCTACAGTCTGGAACCGCAAGACCGCTATGGTCGCAGGTTCGAATCCTGCCTCGGGCATGGATGTGTGTGATGTCCTTAGGTTAGTTAGGTTTAAGTAGTTCCAAGCTCTAGGGGACTGATGACCTCAGAAGTTGTCCCATAGTGCTCAGAGCCATTTGAACCATGCATTTCCGGACGTGATTAGATCTTTTTTTGTTCCGTTCTCATCGATCAATGCCAAGAGGTGGTAGACGGTGGAAAAAATCACCCTGTATTTACGCTTGGACCCGCTAGAGTTCAAGAGAATGTCGAAGCAAAAGACCAGGAGATCCGCTTCGGATGGGGGAAGGACCAGTTTAGGTCATCTTCATGTATTATCGATTCTTGGGGCGAGGGCTGTTTGATGAAACGTTTCAGTGCGGATGCGTAACCGGAGCCAGAACTCCGCCGAGGATCTGAAATCTGCGAGTCGAGGGTTAATGTGCAGAACTATAGACCTATATCTCTAACGTCGATCAGTTGTAGAATTTTGGAACATGTATTATGTTCGAGTATAACGACTTTCCTAGAGACTAGAAATCTACTCTTATGGAATCGGCATGGGTTTCGAAAAAGACGGTCGTGTGAAACCCAGCTCGCGCTATTCGTCCACGAGACTCCGAGGGCCATAGACACGGGTTGCCAGGTAGATTCCGTGTTTCTTGACTTCCGCAAGGCGTTCGATACACTTCCCCACGGTCGTTTAATGAACAAAGTAAGAGCATATGGACTATCAGACCAATTGTGTGATTGGATTGAAGAGTTCCTAGATAACAGAACGCAGCATGTCATTCTCAATGGAGAGAAGTCTTCCGAAGTAAGAGTGATTTCAGGTGTCCCGCAGGGGAGTGTCGTGGGACCGTTGCTTTTCACAATATACATAAATGACCTTGTGGATGACATCGGAAGTTCACTGAGGCTTTTTGCGGATGATGCTGTGGTATATCGAGAGGTTGTAACAATGGAAAATTGTACTGGAATGCAGGAGGGTCTGCAGCGAATTGACGCATGGTGCACGGAATGGCAATTGAATCTCAATGTAGACAAGTGTAATATGCTGCGAATACATAGAAAGAAAGATCCCTTATCATTTAGCTACAATATAGCTGGTCAGCAACTGGAAGCAGTTAATTCCATAAATTATCTGGGAGTACGCATTAGGAGTGATTTAAAATGGAATGATCATATAAAGTTGATCGTCGGTAAGGCAGATAGAGAAGATCCAACGGAGAGCAGCGCGCTTCGTTACAGGATCATTTAGTAATCGCGAAAGCGTTACAGAGATGATAGATAAACTCCACAGGAAGACTCTGCAGGAGAGACGCTCAGTAGCTCGGTACGGGCTTTTGTTGAAGTTTCGAGAACATACCTTCACCGAGGAGTCAAGCGGTATATTGCTCTCTCCTACGTATATCTCGCGAAGAGATAAAATCAGAGAGATTAGAGCTCACACAGAGGCATACCGACAATCCTTCTTTCCACGAACAATACGAGACTGGAATAAGAGATAGAGGTACTCAAGGTACCCTCTGCCACACACCGTCAGGTGGCTTGCGGAGTATGGATGTAGATGTAGATGTAATGGGCTGGGGTCTTTGCGGTGTGGGTAGCACGAAGTTGGGGATTTTGGTCTCGCGGACAGTGTGTCCAGATGAGTGAGACACTTAAGACAAGTGTTTTAGTGATGTAGAGCATCGGGGTTCGAGTCCCGGACCAATACGAGATTTCAGCTCTCGCCGTTGCATTGCCACAGTGCACTGTGCAGATGTAAGTCATAATTTGCTTCCTATCTCTGTCCCATCCCGTTTGCTTTTCATTCTTTTCATCCCAATTAGTCCCATGTAGAAGTAGATGTTGAAGAGTGGTTTAATGCAGCTATCTATCCTCTCCAAGCTTTTTCTTCTCCACATAACTACCTCAACCTACATGCACCTGAACCTGCTTACTGTGGTCAATCCCCAGTCTGGCTCTCCATTTTTTACTCCGCCCAACACTTCCTTGCAGTTAGTACCTCGCATGAGAGTGTCCGCACGTTTCGACCTTGCAGGAGTCACTGCTGTGAGCTAGCAAGCGGGAGATCGGATAGTTTGTACGAACTTGTTGCAATAATGACATACGTCTCGCCTTGCAAGCGTTTCTTCAACTGACCTATTTTAGGAAAGTCATACTACAAATTTTTTTTCGTAGTTGTATTCTATAGCTTTCCATTAGTTTTCTAGTCTCTGCAAGTAAGCTTCAGGACTTTGCAGGTCTTCCCTGCATTTCGCTATAGTATTCTAGCGTTGCAAAATTCGCGTAAACAACAGCATCATTCGCTGTACTCGATACATTAATCGTTCAAGTGGCTCTGATCGCTATGGGACTTACCATCTGAGGTCATCAGTCCCCTAGACTTAGAACTACTTAAATCTATGGAGTGTAGCCGTGTATGGAACTGAAACATGGACGATAAATAGTTGGGACAAGAAGAGAATAGAAGCTTTCGAAATGTGGTGCTACAGAAGAATGCTGTAGATTAGATGGGTAGATCACATAACTAATGAAGTATTGAATACAATTGGGAAGAAGAGGAGTTTGTGGCGCAACTCGACAAAAAGAAGAGACCGGGTAGTATGACATGTTCTGAAGCATCAAGGGATCACAAATTTAGCATTGGAGGGCAGCGTGGAGTGTAAAAATCGCAGAGGGAGACCAAGAGATGAATACACTAAGCAGATTCAGAAGGATGTAGGTTGCAGTAGGTACTGGGAGATGAAGAAGCTTGCACAGGATAGAGTAGCATGGAGAGCTGCATCAAACCAGTCTCAGGACTGAAGACCACAACTATAACAAACCTAACTAACCTAAGGACATCACACACATCCATGCCCAAGGCAGGATTAGAACCTGCGACCGTAGCGGTCGCGCGGTTCCTGACTGAAACGCCTAGAACCTCTCGGCCACAGCGGCCGGCTCGATGCATTATCAGATACATGTTACTTCCGCGATGAGGCAGAATATTTCCCTAATAAAATGGCAGAGCACTGTGGTAATCGAACAAGGCTTCTAGCTGAACATTGTGCCAAGCGAAAAACGCCGGGACACTCCGCTCGGTACTTATTGAGTTACAGGGAGTGCCTACTCTTTCTTCACAGCTATACGCCCCCATCGTTGCAGAAAATAATATTGGGTTTATGAAGGTCATTAAGAGTTTATGGGGGCGCCGAGATATTGGACGATAAAAGCAGTTTTGTGGTTACTAAAAGGTCAGCGAACTTCACATTTCTCTTTCCCTAGAAGGCAGGTGAGAACAGTCGCACACGGAAACAGTGTTGAAAACTGCGACTAATGGAATATTTTCTTTTGTTGTCGTTTTACTTTTTGCAAGTGTTATTGCAGACGATTACGGAGGGTGAATATTAATGGAACAGACAAACAGCATGGACGGATTTCTGACTGGAAATGGTGGAAAAATGTTCCGGAAATGCAAAGTTGCCACAGTAGATGGTGCTGAAGACTGAAAGTTTTTCTGACCATTTTCCGTGAGTTCCTTGTGTGTCTCAGGCAGTGTACTGTAAGCAGCAGAATGGTCCGATGTTCATGTAGGGAACATGCCGAGATTGTGTTTGTGTGCGGCCAAGAGGATGGAAACGGTCGAGAGGCAGCACGGCTGTGCCAAAACAAGTACCCTCACAGACTACAGCCACGTCACGTAACATTTCAAGCCCTTTTTGGGCATTTGCGAGATTTTAGGTCCTTCCAGACAGACGAACGTTGTGTGATGTCATATCCATGAATACTGACCATTCCTTCTGCGACACCGTGTACAGTTGTAGGAAGTTCGCGGTGTGGCCGAGCGGTTCTAGGCGCTACAGTCTGGAACCGCGCGACCAATACGGTCGCAGGTCCGAATCCTGCGTCGGGCGTGGATGTGTGTGATGTCCTTAGGTTAGTTAGCTTTAAGTAATTCTAAGTTCTAGGGGACTTATCACCTCAGATGTTAAGACCCATAGTGCTCAGAGCCACTTGAACCATTTTTTTAGGAACTTTGCTCCTAGTTTTTGGTGATATTACCTCCGGCGGAAGTATGTGGTCAACTTCTTTACAGACTTCTCCGCATCTTGTGGTCTAGTGGCTAGCGTTACTACCTCAGGGTCCCAGGTTCGATTCCCGGCCGGGCTGGGGATTTTCCCTGCCCGGGGACTGGGTGTTTGTGTTGTCCTCATCATTTCATCATCATCCTCATCATTCGTAACTGTGTGTAGATTGGAGTGTGAAAAAAATTGGACTGTGAAAAAATTGGGATTTTGTACAGTTGCTGGTAACCGCGCAGTTGAACACCCCACAAACCCATCATCATCATCATCATCATCATCATCATCATCATCGACCCTGTGTACTGTTGAAACCGTGACGTGGTGTGAGGTGACACAACCTCGGGGATTTTCCTGCAGACATGACGTCACTATAATCATACCGTGCTGGTTTACGCACTCCCTTTGCTCCAGACCTGAAAGGCCCCTTCTGTAAGACTGACGTAAGCGAGGCAGACGTACCACTCCCCTCGGCACGTCTTCCCCGGCGGAGCTCTTTGAAACACTCGATAGACGTTCTGCGAAGCTCATGAACTATTCTCTTTTACCCTGAAATTCTGCCCCACACCCTGCATGTAAGTGCCTGTGTGTGTGTGTGTGTGTGTGTGTGTGTGTGCTATAATGTGCTATAGTGTTTACAAACAGATTTTTCACCGCTTGCTTAAAGTAATCGACATTGCAACATATTCAAGGTATTTCCTTATCAACATCAAAACAGTGGCAAGTAAGACATGTATAACATAAATACAGATAGATCGTAATGTCGTAGTGTTTCTCTTTGGCAGGTATTCTGGCCTGTACATCTGCATATTAATACATACTCTCTTAACATCTGTGAACTGTGTAGCGGAGGGTACTTGCTAAATCCAGCCTTGTCGTCAAATATGACATGTCTGGGTTCAAATGGTTCAAATGGCTGTGAGCACTATGGGACTTAACATCTGTGGTCATCAGTCCCCTAGAACTTAGAACTAATTAAACCTAACTAACCTAAGGACATCACACACATCCATGCCCGAGGCAGGATTCGAACCTGCGACCGTAGCAGTCGCGCGGTTCCGGACCGAACCGCTAGACCACCGCGGCCGGCACATGTCTAGGAAACCTGCTTTCTCGAATCGATAGACAATATTTCAAACAAATCGTATTAAAGAGTTTTATTACGAAAGGAAAAGATTACAATACGTAACTTCGTCAGTTACACAGATGTGTCGCAAGTGAAGGGTGACATACAAAATAAGCAGCGTTGTTCAGTAGAAACAATCCTCAGTCTGCTGCTACATAGAGTGTATAAATGAGGTAACGAGCGTTGACGCTTCTATCCCAGTCGCTATTCTTGAAGCTACTCTTCAACTGGGCTGCGACCATTGGGGCGCGGAGCTTATGCCCTCATCGCATCAGGGCCGCTGCTGTTGAGTTGTCCTGGAGCCCTATTCTTGTTCATACCGATCGGTGCACTAGGTTAGCCTCGGCTGTGACGTCAATTTCGGTTTTCTATCCGACGTTACTATTCAGTAAGCTTCTGAGGCGTGATACCGATCGGTCCTCCTGCCGATTTTTCGACAACTTATAACGATATGTTTACGTAATGTGTATACATAAACATACAGTTATAAATGTCCCCGTTCGTAGTCGCTAAATAACAATATGTTTACTTTTGTGCTGTAACATATAGCTGTAATCAGCGGTGGAAATAGCCGGCCGGTGTGGCCGTGCGGTTAAAGGCGCTTCAGTCTGGAACCGCGTGACCGCTACCGTCACAGGTTCGAATCCTGCCTCTGGCATGGATGTGTGTGATGTCCTTAGGTTAGTTAGGTTTAATTAGTTCTAAGTTGTAGGCGACTGATGACCTCAGAAGTTAAGTCGCATAGTGCTCAGAACCATTTGAGCCAGCGGTGGAAATATATTTGCGAACGCCGATTGTGTGCGGCTGTTTCTTGTTGGATCGTCTGATCAGTCGGAAGTTGCATTGCAAGAGGAGAGTAAATACCTATTCAAAATATAATAATTTTTGGATAGCTCACCATGAATTTCCTAAGGGACCGTAGTTTATCATGCATGCATTTACCAGTAGAATATGGCGTGGAGAAAATATTTCGCCGCGTACTACTTCCGTCCGATTTCGACGAAAGAATTCGTGACTGTGAACTCTCTATTTGGCAGAAACGTAAAGAAAATTAAATAACTTCATGAAGGAGTGAGACATAGATTCTATATTAAATAAATAGTCCATACACCAGTTCCATTTAACTCTGAATTTATGGCAATTAATAGACGAACTTACACTGCAATGAAGGATGTAACCTCCCCAGAGAAATTTGAAAGACAATATTTAAATGTTAACTAGAATAGAACCTAGTGTAACCTCCCAGCAAATAAAATAATTTATTGACAATGACAATTAAATGAGAAATAGCAATCTGAGCCAAATGTAAGCTGTCCACAAAAATGAAAGTCAATTCAATAAAAATGAAATCTCAGTGACAATGAAAACGCAAATAGACCGAAATGTCGATCTGAGGCCTCAGTAAAATTGCATCTGCTCTTATTTTTCGCCATAGCTTGGAGGAAATGCATCGCAAAATTCTTTGAACTTACGTAAATTTTTTCTTTAAGGAAATGCATGGGAAATTTTCTTTCAATAAAATGATTGTTTTGTTAAAATGCTTGGTTTGAAAACAAAATTATTATTGGGGCGATTCTTGAACAAATTAATTACACTTAAGATGCATTACATTATCAGATGAGCGCAATGCTGCTTCATTACCTTATTCAAAAATATACCTCGTCCTGAATCTTGACCAGAGGGCCATGTCGACGCCCGCCGACTCCTCACACACAACTCCGACTGTCTCTCGCGCGCTACTACCAGCTCTCGCGACTCGCTACGTACAACTGAACTCTCCCGCAACTCGACCGCAACTTCCCCTGCCGACTCCCTACATGCAACTGAACTCTCGCGCGGTGAAGCGCAGACTAGCAACGATAAATAACTCTCTGGTCAGAGATTCTCTCATGCCTCGCCATCGCTGTACTAAATACATACGCGTTTCAAGGATTTAACATGGATGCCGTTTTGACTGGCACTTCTCTTCTCGTAATGACAATAATTCCTTTGACGTTTTCACATACACGTCGCACAATAAATTTACTGCTATGCAGTATTGCACTTTTAGTACTGCACTTTTACTTTACACTAAAATAATATTATTTTTAACGATGATAATACGGCGGCAAGACATGCGCGTCCGACACAAGTTACAAGAGACAAGAGAAGAGTGAGTAACTGTTCATCGAGAATATCTCGAACATAAAAAAAAAATGTGTAAAAGTGTTCTTCTTCTGTCCGTTTTTCGCGCCGCGGTTTTCAAAGTCAATTACTCGCTGCATCTCTGAAGGCGCTTCGACAATAAACAAGTTACGTCACAGGTCGTTCACCTTTTACATTTTCGTAACATTATTTGCTAACTGTAGCTGTTGCCGAGCGATTGTTCGATTAGTGAATGATTTAAAATGATAAGGCAATCACATAATGTTACAAACTGCACTGAGAGATTTTGAATTTTGGTATATCCCTGTGGTTCTTTTTGGTGTGGTTTATTTACACCTAGAATTTGTTATTATAAATATACTGAGCGGCTTTAGCATCGGATTTGGTGATTGCGTTACTTAAGAACCGCCAGGGCATGTGTGGGTGGAAAGTGAGTTCATAATAGACTATTTGCCTTAGTTAGAAATATGCTATGTATTGTTTCTGTGAATGATTATAACACAAAAGAAAACAGATTAGGTCAATATTTTCATAAAATACCAGTTATTTTATGCAATTAAGAGTTCAAAGATCATTAAATACCAAGACGTCGCCTCTGCTTACATACAGGGTGTTACAAAAAGGTACGGCCAAACTTTCAGGAAACATTCCTCACACACAAAGAAAGAAAATACGTTAAGTGGACATGTCTCCGGAAACGCTTACTTTCCATGTTAGAGCTCATTTTATTACTTCTCTTCAAATCACATTAATCATGGAATGGAAACACACAGAAACAGAACGTACCAGCGTGACTTCAAACACTTTGCTACAAGAAATGTTCAAAATGTCCTCCGTTAGCGAGGATACGTGCATCCACCCTCCGTCGCATGGAATCCCCGATGCGCTGATGCAGCCCTGGAGAATGGCGTATTGTATCACAGCCGTCCACAATACGAGCACGAAGAGTCTCTACATTTAGTACCGGGGTTGCGTAGACAAGAGCTTTCAAATGCCCCCATAAATGAAAGTCGAGAGGGTTGAGGTCAGGAGAGCGTGGAGGTCACGGAATTGGTCCGCCTCTACCAATCCGTCGGTCACCGAATCTGTTGTCGAGAAGCGTACGAACACTTCGACTGAAATGTGCAGGGGCTCCATCGTGCATGAACCACATGTTGTGTCGTACTTGCAAAGGAACATGTTCTAGCAGCACAGGTAGAGTATCCCATATGAAATCGTGATAACGTGCTCCATTGAGCGTAGGTGGAAGAACATGGGGCCCAATCGAGACATCACCAACAATGCCTGCCCAAACGTTCACAGAAAATCTGTGTTGATGACGTGATTGCACAATTGCGTGCAGATTCTCGTCAGCCCACACATGTTGATTGTGAAAATTTACAATTTGATCACGTTGGAATGAAACCTCATCCGTAAAAAGAACATTTGCACTGAAATGAGGATTGACACATTGTCGAATGAACCATTCGCAGAAGTGTACCCGTGGAGGCCAATCAGCTGCTGATAGTGCCTGCACACGCTGTACAAGGTACGGAAACAACTGGTTCTCCCGTAGCACTCTCCATACAGTGACGTGGTCAACGTTACCTTGAACAGCAGCAACTTCTCTGACGCTGACATTAGGATTATCGTCAACTGCACGAAGAATTGCCTCGTCCATTGCAGGTGTCCTCGTCGTTCTAGGTCTTCCCCAGTCGTGAGTCATAGGCTGGAATGTTCCGTGCTCCCTAAGACGCCGATCAATTGCTTCGAACGTCTTCCTATCGGGACACCTCCGTTCTGGAAATCTGTCTCTATACAAACGTACCGCGCCACGGCTATTGCCCCGTGCTAATCCATGCATCAAATGGGCATCTGCCAACTCCGCATTTATAAACATTGCACTGACTGTAAAACCACGTTCGTAACGAACACTAACCTGTTGATGCTACGTACTGATGTGCTTGATGGTAGTACTGTAGAGCAATGAGTCGCATATCAACACAAACACCGAAGTCAACATTACCTTCCTTCAATTGGGCCAACTGGCGGTGAGTCGAGGAAGTACAGTACATACTGACGAAACTAAAGTGAGCTCTAACATGGAAATTAAGCGTTTCCGGACACATGTTCACATAACATCTTTTATTTGTGTGTGAGGAATGTTTCCTGAATGTTTGGCCGTACCTTTTAGTAACACCCTGTATATTACGAGTGTTGGCTAAAATTAGTGGCTTAGCGTATTCTTTTCCGCAAATGGTTTACTTATTAACTATCGAAACGCGTTTAAAACTTGTAAGTAACAACGTGAAGGAATTTTGTGAAGCCTGATAGAGGAAACCTTCCAAAACCTCATCTATTTACGGCTTACGACCACATCATTCGGCAACGAAGTCAGCCTGCATCTCTCTCAAATAAAATTACAGAAAATAAGGCGCTGACAGCATGTGACTTCTAGTAGCGAAGTTGGTTTTTTTCTGTTCGTGTTTGCTACACGAGACTTCGTTAATCGTCCAAGTTAAACATTTTTCTGAAATATTCGTAGTAATTTACACGTAAGAGTGCGCTTTCTCAGTAACGAGTATCTCCGATTTCGTGACTTCCATATGTTTAAAAAATGAAATTGATATGCGTGAAACAACTGACAGTGACATATATTCTTTTTCTTGTCACAAATAATTCACCACTTTTTTTCTGAATACTTAGCAATTTCCGAGTGTGTGGTCAGGCAGGAATATAAGAGCACAGCTTAAATTACTGCGAATGAAACTAGCAGTAATCGTCTCTATACTGTAGCTTGTCACAAGTATTTATCTGCGATCGAATCCTTAACAACAGTAGACAGAGATGAAATGTTCCCGCCACAATATTTTCATACTATACAACCATATATGAAACATTTTGATTCATCAGATGCATGTTATAAACTACAACGAACGTCCATAGCTGTACTCTCCACACGCTCTCGAAAAGGCGCTTTTTTAAATAATGTTTTTATCAACCAAATCGTTGATGTATCATATAGGCAAGTACGGTACTTCATCATTTGGATCTCTAGGAGCCGCACGGGATTAGCCGAGCGGTCTGAGGCGCTGCGGTCATGGACTGTGCGGCTGGTCCCGGCGGAGGTTCGAGTCCTCCCTCGGGCATGCGTGTTTGTGTTTGTCCTTAGGATAATTTAGGTTAAGTAGTGTGTAAGTTTAGGGACTGATGACCTTACCAGTTAAGTCCCATAGGATTTCACACACATTTGAACGTTTTTTTTTTAATTTTTATTTTTTATCACTAGGAGCGAGCTAGAACCACATTCTTTGCATCTTCTCATTCTTTGACACTTTCTTAAACAGTTTTTGGGGTTCCTGGAGATCTGTTCCGTCTATGCAACTAACTGAAGGCAGGTTTTTCCCTCAAGCGTTTCACTTCTTTTATTGCCGGCCGAAATGTCCGAGCGGTTCTAGGCGCTACAGTCCGGAACCGCGCGAGCGCTACGGTCGCAGGTTCGAATCCTGCCTCGGGCATGGATGTTTGTGATGTCCTTAGGTTGGTAAGGTTTAAGTAGTTCTAAGTTCTAGGGGGCTGATCACCTGAGAAGTTAAGTCCAGTAGTGCTCAGAGCCATTTGAACCATTTCAGCTTCTTCAATTTGTGAAGCATCATCACGATTAAAGGAAGCGAAACGCATATGGTAATAAACAAACTACCTTCAATTAGTCGCATAGACGGAACGTACCTGCATGAATTTTGAAGCAACTAAGGAACGACGGAAAACAGAAAAAATGACGAATTTTTTGGGTGTTTCTATAGATGTATTTGTACAACGTGGTACTACACTCCATTCCTAACTCATATTCCGAAACGTAAAATCCAAAACAAGACGTCGATGTGAATGAGAATAAAATGTCATAATGTGAGATTTACGACAGTTTCCAGAACACAGTCAATATTCTACCGTTATTGTGCATTCATAGAAGCCTGTGGTCAGCAAGTTTTGACTTTAACCACACTTTTCGGTACTGTGAAGAATGGCATGTCTGTGTCGGCTGCTAGCCGCTTAGAGTCCATGATGCTGTGGCGCTTGCGTGCGCATGCGCGGATCTGACGCAGGTCGCTTTTGGTTGGTTGGCGTGAAAAGAAGTGATAACAGCGTTTCGCTTCACTAGATCGTTCGGCATACCTTCCGAAATGCTTACAGAATAATGTCGGGGCTCTCTTTCGAAAACAAGACCACTTGGTGCGCTTGCGTACCGAAACGATCGGCAAAATGGGGGGAAGATACAGAATAGGGCGCCTGGAGAGAGGTCGGTCAGCGTGCAATTGGTTGATTTCTTCTCACAACCATCTCTTCTCTGCCGGCCGAAGTGGCCGTGCGGTTAAAGGCGCTGCAGTCTGGAACCGCAAGACCGCTACGGTCGCAGGTTCGAATCCTGCCTCGGGCATGGATGTTTGTGATGTCCTTAGGTTAGTTAGGTTTAACTAGTTCTAAGTTCTAGGGGACTAATGACCTCAGCAGTTAAGTCCCATAGTGCTCAGAGCCATTTGAACCATCTCTTCTCTCTTGTTCTCGACTGGCGTGCAGGCCCTTCACTTAGCACCATAACAGTACTTCCAAGTCTACATGCCATTAGTGTTCTGTTCGCATACAGTACCTGATAAAAGCTATGCAGACTCTCCTGTATAATTTGTAATCGACCACAAGATGTCACCAGATTTCGACCTCCCAGTGTAAGTGGACACAGGGAGCCGTGTGTTGTCAGTAGAGAAGCTGTAACAGCACAGTGGATGGGTCAGGAAAGCTCAGTGACTTGGGACTGTTACTCAGCTTATACACAATGACTGGTCCAAGTTCCATGAGGGACTTTTTTTGACTTGTCCATTATAATTATCCGGGCTGTTATGCCGTGGTCGGTTGATGAATTCTGAGGTGATTCCCAACGTTTCGTCTCCGACTGCGGGAGACATCTTCAAGGGGGTCCGAAACTTGATGGAAGGTCCAACACACACACTGGCTCGCTACTGACCTTCCATCAAGCTTCGGACCCCCTTGAAGATGTCTCCCGCAGTCGGAGACGAAACGTTGGGAATCACCTCAGAATTCATCAACCGACCACGGCATAACAGCCCGGATAATTATAATGGACATGATATTTCCGGCCGTGAAAGTTTACATTTTAGTATCTTTTTTTGACTGTTGGTCATGTGATCGTGGACTGGGAATGTGAGGCAACAACCATAGCTCAACCGAAACCAGAGACACCCCATGTACTGACAGTCGTGAACCATAGAACGTTGCCGAGGATGGTTGTTAGAAGTGGCATCAAATTAGCGGAAGGGGTTAAAAAGTGTGATGTTAGGAAGAACTCCACTTACAGATGGTAAAATTGTTGTTTTTAAAAACACGACCGGTTTCGCGACCTACAGTTGGTTCAAATGGCTCTGAGCACTATGGGACTTAACTTCGAAGGACATCAGTCCCCTAGAACTTAGAACTACTTAAACCTAACTAACCTAAGGACATCACACACATCCATGCCCGAGCCAGGATTCGAACCTGCGACCGTAGCAGCAGCGCGGTTCGGGACTGAAGCGCCTAGAACTGTAAGTAGGCTGTTAAGGTTTTTATGTTGGTAACGTCACGTAGCGCTCTGTATGAAAATCACTGGCTGTGCTGGGTTCAGCCTGTGGCTGGCTGACATTGTTGGAACATTCGCTATTGTAGAGTTGGGTAGTTGGATGTGAACAGCGCGTAGCGTTGCGCAGTTGGAGGTGAGCCGCCAGCAATGGCGGATGTGGGGAGAGAGATGGCGGAGTTTTGAGAGCGGATGATCTGGACGTGTGTCCATCAGGGAAAGTAAATCTGTAAGACTCGATATCATGATATATATATGACTTTTGATCACAATTAAGGTAAATACATTGCGTGTTCTCTATCAAAATCTTTTATTTGCTAACTATGCCTATCAGTAGTTAGTGCCTTCAGTAGTTTGAATCTTTTATTTAGCTGGCAGTAGTGGCGCTCGCTGTATTGCAGTAGTTCGAGTAACGAAGATTTTTGTGAGGTAAGTGATTCTTGAAAGGTATAGGTTATTGTTAGTCAGGGCCATTCTTTTGTGCCGATTATTGAAAGTCAGATTGTGTTGCGCTAATAATATTGTGTGTCAGTTTAGTGTTGATCAGAATAGGTAGAGAGAGAAATGTCTGAGTACGTTCAGTTCTGCTCAGCTGTTTGAAAATCAAAAGCGGTATCCAAGCACAGTAATTCATAAATTTTTCAAAGGGAATGTTTGAGAACCTACAGTTGCATCATTAGGTGCAACATACACGGTAAGAATCAAAGTACAGTGTCAGCTTATTTTGTCGATACTAAAATTAATAAAAGAATGTCTAAAATATACTCACAACTTTCAAATATCATAAGCATAACCATCGATCGTAGCCAAAATTTACTATTCAGAGTATTGTCAATACTTCGGGGAGCGAAAGGTGAAAAACCTGCTCTATTCTTTAAAATTTGCCTGCATGTAAAAAGATAAAAGAAAATATTTTATAGTGAGCTGACGCTAAATTTTTTTCTAAAAAGAGGTAGATTCTATAACGCTCAAAACAGCCGAGCTGACAAAGGAACGCCCTCCCCCTCCCCCCCCCCCCCACCTTTTTTTGTAAAATACCATCTCTGGGTGCAGTATCTGAAAAAAAAAACTGGCAGACGTATGAGATGTAAAAGCATTATTCCAGCGTATTTTAAATTTTCAGATCTAGGCGGAAAACTCAGACAGAAGGAAAATGCTGTGGCAGATAAATGAAGCGGGAGTATACCGCATCAGTGATTGCCCTAAAAATATATATACGACAAACCGGCAGGCTATTTCGAATAAAATTTCAGGAACACATTAAATAAATACCGCGCGATCTGCATCAACAGCGCACGTACGATGAGGGCCGCTGCATCACAAGCCCTTCAGAAAGTTTAAAATATTTCACAAAAAAGAAAAAAAAACCATATTTTAAATACACCGAACCGGCCGCTGTGACGGAGCGGTTCTAGGCGCTTCAGTCTGGACTCGCACGATCGCTACGGTCGCAGATTCGAATCATCCCTCGAGCACCGATGTGTGTGATGTCCTTAGGTTAGTTAGGTTTAAGAAGTTCTGAGTTCTAGGGGACTGATGACCTCAGATGTCAAGTCCCATAGTGCTCAGAGCCATTTGATTGGCCTGATTTGCTTTGCCTTACTCTCCATCTTTCTCGTTTCTCTTTCAATGTCTCCTCCTCTCTACACAGTGCCTCGAGTTCATACTCTGCCTTTCTCCTCCTCCTCCTTCCCTTACTCGCTAACAGCTCTTGCGACGGCACCGTCGCACAGTAGAGACCGCCCCCGCCCCCCCACCCCCGCCAGGGCGCTACGAGATACACGGGCGTGCCGGGCGCCGTACATACAGGGGAGCAGCCAAAGGCCTGTCTGGGCGTATCTGTGTTATTGTTTGCGGAAACACTCGGGCTGACTGTGTCCACACGCTGCCCCGACCACTCGAGACGCCCTGAAAAGCGATCGGTAGTGGGAGGGGAGATGGGAGGGGCGGGGGGGAGGGGTGGCGCAGTACGTGTCAGTGCGTGGGAGTCTGAGCGGGGCGTGTGCGCAGCGCAAACACGGAGGATGATGGCCAATCACAGCGACTGCTGTAGATCGCCGGCCCCACTTCAAAACAGCCACAGGCAGTGACCCAGTAGGTGGACAGATAGACGTGATCAAAACACCAGTGGACACCGTACTCTTATTAAAGGGAAGTCCTGTATGAACGCACGAAAAATAGTTTTCCTGGTTAATTTTTCAAGTGAAATTAAGAGTAATCCAAAATCTACCTAAATCTTATTCCTTATACTTTTGTCTAAAGTCAGTTTCGTGTGCATATCAGACGCTCACGGTAACTGCTGCCCTAGGCGGAAAGACCCGTTGCATCCGGATCATCGGTCATTAGCGTGAATTGGTTGATTGGGTTGTTTAGGCGAGGAGACCAAACAGCGAGGTCATCGGTCTCGTCCGATTAGGGAAGTCGGCCGTGCCCTTTCAAAGGAACCATCCCGGCATTTGCCTGGAGCAATTTAGGGAAATCACGGAAAGCCTAAATCAGGATGGCCGGACGCCGGATGGAGCCGTCGTTCTCCCGAATGAGAGTCCCGTGTGATATCGACTGCTCCACCTCGCTCGCTCGGTAGCGTGAATTCCCAAAGCCCTCCCACTGAAGAGCCAAAGAAAGTGGCACGCGAGCCTAATGTCGTCTAGGGCCACCGTGAGTACGCAGAAGCGACGCAGCACTACGTGGCACAGTCGACTAATGTCTGAAATACAGGGTATATACACGACTGGCCATTAAAATTACTACACCAAGAAGAAATGCACATGATAAACGGGAATTCATTGGCCAAATCTATTGTACTAGAACTGACATGTGATTACATTTTCTCCCAATTTGGGTGCATAGATCCTGATAAATCAGTACCCAGAACAACCACCTCTGGCCGTAATAACGGCCTTGATACGCCTGGGCGTTGAGTCAAACAGAGCTTGGATGGCGTGTACAGGTACAGCTGCCCATGCAGCCTCAACACGATACCACAGTTCATCGAGAGTAGTGACTGGCGTATTGTGACGAACCAGTTGCTGGGGCACCATTGACCAGACATATCCAATTGGTGAGAGACCTCGAGAATGTGCTGGCCAGCGCAGCAGTCGAACATTTTCTGTATTCAGAAAGGCCCGTACAGGACCTGCAACATGCGGTCGTCCATTATCCTGCTGAAATATAGGTATTCGAAGGGATCGAATGAAGGGTAGAGCCACGGGTCGTAACACATCTGAAATGTAACATCCACTGTTCAAAGTGCCGTCAGTGTGAACTAGAGGTGACAGAGACGTGTAACCAATGGCACCCCATACCATCACGCCAGGTGTTACGCCAGTATGGCGGTGACGAATACACGCTTCCAATGTGCGTTCACCGCGATGTCGTCAAACACGGATGCCACCATCATGATGCTGTAAACAGAACCTGGATTCATCCGAAAATTGACGTTTTGCCACTCGTGCACCCAGGTTCGTCGTCGAGTACACCATCGCAGGCGCTCCTGTCTGTCATGCAGCGTCAAGGGTAATCGCAGCCACGGTCTCCGAGCTGATAGTGCATACTGCTGCAAACGTCGTCGAACTGTTCGTCTAGATGGTTGTTGTCTTACATACGTCCCCATCTGTTGACTCAGGGATCGAGACGTGGCTGCACGATCTGTTACAGCCATGCGGATAAGATGGCTGTCATCTCAAGTGCTAGTGATACGAGGCCTTTGGGATCCAGCACGGCGTTCCGCATTAGCCTCTTGAACCCACCGATTCCATATTCTGCTAACAGTCATTGGATCTCGACCACCGCGAGCAGCTATGTCGCGATATGATAAACCGCAGTCGCGATAGGCTACAATCCGACCTTTATCAAAGTTGGAAACGTGATGGTACGCATTTCTCCTCCTTACACGAGGCATCACAACAACGTTTTACCAGGCAACGCCGGTCAACTGTGTATGAGAAATCGGTTGGAAACTTTCCTCATGTCAGCACGTTGTAGGGCTCGCCACCGGCGCCAAACTTGTGTGAATGCTCTGGAAAGGTAATCATTTGCATATCACAGCATCTTCTTCCTATCGGTTAAATTTAGCGTCTGTCGCGCGTCATCTTCGTGGTGTAGCAATTTTAATGGCTAGTAGTATATAAATGAATATCGGGGTTTTAACGCTTTATAATATTTATTATATTAAACTTACAGTTATAAATAATATGTCAAATGAAAGAGCAACTCAAGCAGTTCTACGAAGAACCTTATAAATGTCTAATGTGAGCACCATTTGTCACACGGCACACATCAAGTCTATAGCCGAGTTCTTCCCAAACATTGATAAGTATGTCTTCAGGCATTGTAGCAGCAGCTGCTTCAGTCCGGTATCTTAATTCAGGGAGGGCTGCTGGTAGCGGAGGCACGTACACACGGTCCTTGATGAAGCCCCAAAGGAAAAAAATCGCACGGTGTTAGGTCGGGTGAAACTGGAGGCAGTGCAAAGCAAGCCCTGGCATTGGGCCCCTTGCGGCCTATCCAGCGCTTGGGTAGAGTGAAGTTCAACCAATCGCGTACTTCTCTATGCCAGTGAGGTGGCGCACCATCTTGCTGGAAAATGAAGTTCTCTGGCTCATCTTCTTCCAACTGAGGGAAGAGCCATTGCTCTCGTGTATCAAGGTAAGTAGTGTGAGTTACTGTAGGTTCACCAAAATAAAGGCCCATAAACTCTCCGCTGGGATACGGAACAGTCACTTTAGCGGAATCTCGTTGCATTTTTACCACCTCGTGAGGATTTAATGAGCCCCAGATGCGCACATCGCGAGTGTCAACATGTCCACTAAGGTGAAAGATCGATTCCTCAATGAAGGCAACATGATCCAGAAAATCTTCATAAGTCATGAAACAACATTTCGTTTGCGAAGTTGGCACGTAATTCATGGTGTGCCAGCTTTAGACCCTGTAATCACTGTAAACAGTAAGGACGTAGTTGTACGCGTTTTCTTAAAACTTTCCAAATGGTCGACATGGGAACTTGTAATTCACGACTAGCCTTCTGGACTGATTTCTTTGGGCTATGAGTAAACGAGTCTCTCACTCGCTCAACAGTCTCTTCACTAACTCTTGGTCGGCCTGTGCTCTTCCCTTCCGAAAGGCAGCCGGTATCTTCAAATTGATGGTACCATCTACGAACGTTATCACTTGGAGGATCATAACCGAACTTTAGCCAGAACGCATGTTGCACAGAAACTACAGTTTCGGTCTGTGCAAACTGCGAAACACAAAACGCTTTCTGTTCACTAGTCGCCATGTTCGCTACTACCGCTGTCTAGCGGACTGCGGCGGAAACATTGCGCGCTGCGCATGCGCACTGGCGCCAAACACAACTGTTCCAGTTGCTCTTTCATGTGTCATATCATTTATAACTGTGAGTTTAATGTAATAAATATTCTTCCTTATTCTTTCTTTTGCTGACGCCATAGTCCTGCAGTGATTGCAGGGTCGGCGCGGTTAGAACAGATTTGGCAAGGTTAGTTTTAGGGGTGGCTGGATGCTCTTACCACCACCACCACCACCCCGTACCCGCCAGGATGGGATCAGGCTCTGAGCACTATGGGACTCAACTGCTGAGGTCATTAGTCCCCTAGAACTTAGAACTAGTTAAACCTAACTAACCTAACGATATCACAAACATCCATGCCCGAGGCAGGATTCGAACCTGCGACCGTAGCGGTCTTGCGGTTCCAGACTGCAGCGCCTTTAACCGCACGGCCACTTCGGCCGGCAGGATGGGATCAGTGTACCCCAGCTGTCCTTATCTAGTGTAAATCGTGAAATAGCGCGAACGTCTTTCAAATGTCTGCGACGCGTGTAACTGAAGCAGAACTTTGGGACCAGCCTAGTATTCACCTAGCAGGATGGGGAAAACCGCCTAAAAACCACATCCGGGCTGTCCGGCACACTGGCACTCGTCATTAATCCGCCGGGTGGATTCGATCTGGGGCCGGCGCGCCTACCCGAGTTCAGGAAGCAGCGCATTAGCGTCTCGGCTACCCTGGCGGCTAATGTAATAAATATTATAAAGCGTAAAAACCCCGATATTCATTTATAAACACCCTGTGGTGCTGAAGGAAATACTTAACTTTCACTATTACACGGAAGTGTCGCAATGAAAGGGCGACTTACAGAATAAGCAAAGTTCTGCAGTATGAACACTTCTAAGTCGCTGCTGTACAAGTCACTAGTCTTGAAGCTACTCTTGGACTGGCCATGACCAATCGGACTTGACGCTTATGTCCTCTTCGTGTAGGGGCCGCTGCTGTAGCGTTGTCATGTTGGAAAGTGGTCGGTCAGTGTGCGACTGGCTGGCTGGCTTCTTCTCGCAGCCTGTCGTTCCCGACTGGCGTGTCGGCGCTTAACTTTACGGCGTAACATTCCTACCTCCCCCCCCCCCCCCCCTAACCAAAAGCGACGGACCAGTGTCGTATAAGGAGCACGACAACGGGAGGGGAGGCAGGAGTGTGGACGCGGCGATGGACTGGAAGCTGTGGCTGCAGGGGACGTCAGACGTCCAGTCATACCCCGCAATCTGGCCTTCGCTCTGGTGGAAATGCTCCCCGGAAAACGCCCAGAAAGGTATGTGTACGGGAATCGACAATGATGGACAAGAGTGGATGTAGGTGATCAGACAGGATGCTTACATGTCACCTGTCAGAGTCGTATCTAGACTTCTCAGGGGCCAGTAGATGGTTCGAGTGCTGACACATTATCTGCGACTCCAGTAATGCTGGCAACTGATGTGTTATGCATGGTGATCATATCAACATGTATTGCACCAAAAACGGCCTGAAGATGACGCACTGAAGCGTTGAAACTGGTAGCGACAAAATAAAATAAAATCATAATGACGGCTGTAGGTGTTTGTATTTATTTGTCACGATAGTAAACGGCCGTCGTCGCAGAGACCTCCTGCTGAAAAGATGGACACACAGAACATTCAGATCTGTTGAATGGGGATGATGATGATGATGACGATGATGATGTTTGGTTTGTGGGGCGCTCAACTGCAGGGTCATCAGTGCCCGTACAAAGCCCCAATTTTTACCCAGTCCAATGTAGCCACGAATGATGGTGATGAAATGATTAGAGCAACACAAACACCCAGTCCCCAGGCAGAGAAAATTCCCAATCCGGCTGGGAATCGAACCTGGGACCTCATGATCCAGAGGCAGCGACGCTAGCCACTAGACCATGAGCTGCGGACGGTGAGTGGGGAGTCCATGCTACTGAAGCTCCTCGGCCAGTTAATCAACTGTGAAACGTTGCGGTGAGATATTGTTGCACGATCTGTAGAAACTGGAATTGTGCCCTAATTGTGCATGAACCTTGCATTGTCTTTCTGCAAGGGTAACCTTATCGAATATCTCTGGCAATGCGTTACACACAAATCGGTGATACGCAGCACCTGTTAGTCTGATTACTAAAGTGTTCAGCTTTGTAAGTTTGACAGTTCCTGCTTGTATACAGATACTGAAACAATTCTGGTTCAAATGGCTGTAAGCACTATGGGACTTAACATCTGAGGTCATCAGTCCCCTAGAACTTAGAACTACTTAAACCTAACTAACCTAAGGACATCACACACATCCATGCCCGAGGCAGGATTCGACCCTGCAATTGTAGCAGCAGCCCGGTTCCGGACTGGAGCGCCTAGGACCTCTCGGCCATAGCGGCCGGCAAACGATTCTGATGCCTCACTTCTGTAACGGATCGAGGTTTTGCATCTGGCCATATGTGAGTTATCATATAGCTTAAAAAAACTAAAGGTACAAAATTTTAGAGTGTTTTGAGTAGATAAAGAAAATTTTAGTGTGTTTATAGATAAAAGAAACACCCCTTTCACTTGACAAAAATATAACAGGTGTACTGCTTCACCGCTAGGCATCCAGTAATCATTTGACGCTACTCATGTTCGGAGGGGTGTGACGAATATTTGTTCAGGGGTGTTTCTGACCTCCTAAGGGTTTCTCTTCAGGATGTGGGGGGGGGGGGGGTGGCGCTTAAGTGTTTCGTGTACGAGACACTGATAGAGGCCCCAAAAGATTTGGTTGCGAGTGTAGCTAATGCTGCAGCCATTATTCGTGAAACAGCTGGTGAACATCACTAAAAAAATTGCTATCACAAAAATTGCTATCACTAGTATTAAGGGACCATCTATCTGCTCATTTATCTCATCACTCCATTTGAAGTACGTCCTCGTGAGACTATACTTAATTCTGCAATATCGGCACGAAAAATCATGGCAGTATACACCAGTCTACCGTTCGTTAAAGATTTTGTTCAGTGCTTAGAAAAGATCTTGATGAAACTGAATATCTCCACAAACCCATCTGGAAGATGCAGGAACACCTAAAGTCGGACAAGAATGCTCGCAGATCCCTGGAAGAAGCAGGAATTGACAGAATTCCGTATAGTTGTAGAGACGTGTACATGGGTACTACTAAAAGAACAGCGCAAGAGCACAAGGGCAACTGCTGAATTGGAGGAATGATAGGTCAACTGTTGCGGGACATGCTTTGCATCCAAGAGACCATCGGATTCCACTTGATGAAACTCAGATACTGGCAGCCACAATTGGACACCATGAAAGGCTGCATAGGAAGTCCATAGAGACTTTTAAAACATCCCAATTTTTTTAATCGAAAGGAAGAGCGTGTGAAGCTCGTTGGTATCTGGATCCCAGTGTTGAAAAAGATGTATTCCAGTCTTCACCATGCCGTGACGGCAATAGCGGACGGCAGCGACCTGTTGTACTCGATATTTCAAAAGCTGTGTCGTCACACCTCTGCACGGGAGCACGTGGAAACGGAATTTTACTTCAGTCAGTTGCGATCCAAGGTGTGTATCGGACGTTTGAAGAAGCTACAACCTCCATTGAAGTACTATGCCGCAGATGGAGACGAAACGTTGTGTTTGAACAAAAAATTCATACGCTCAGGACTTAACAGCACGCCATCCATACAAATTACAAAAATGGCTCTATGTATGTCTGTTCATCTCCACTCTTTTCTCTGTATGTACGTTCCACATCTCCAACTACACCGGTGGACCGATTTCACCCCAACTTGGTACACAGTCTGGTGAGAAATGTGCATCTACCAGAGGGTTGGGAGTGAAAAAGCAGTGTAGCCCACGACACATCGAATCTGTGCTTTAGCCATCCGGTATTTGAGAATGGGATCACTTCGAGACTTGCAACGAACTATACACGTAATTTCAAACCTCTAAGAAACATTTTCTCACGTCCCTCCACAAAACAGACAGTGAGGTGAAAGGAGGAGATAGGCATAGATAGGAGAAGGAGCAGGTGGACAGAGAGAGGGTAGAGAAGGAGATGGACAGAGAAAGAAAAGACGAAGTGGAGAGAGGCAAGGGGAGGAAGGCTTAGGAAGAGAAAGGGGGGAGGTAGTGAACACAGAGAGAGGGGGAGGAAGAAATGGACAAAGAAAGGGAATAGGAGGAGTTGGACAGAGACAAGATAGATGAGGAGATGGACAGAGAAAGGGGTGGAAATAAACAGAGAGAGGGGGGAAGAGATGGACAGTGATAGGGAGGAGAGGGAGATGGACAGAGAGATTGATGTAGAGAGGGGCAGGAGGCGACGATGGACAGAGCAGATGAGGGGGGGAGGACAGGGAGGAGGGTAAGAGGAGGTGGACAGAGAGAGAGAGAGAGAGAGAGAGAGGGGATGAAGGAGAAGATGGACAGAGAGAAAAGAGACAGGGGGAGGCAGGAGATGGACTAACAGAAGATTGGAGAAAATACGTACCCAAACAAAACCGCGTACTGACCTAGTATTTTAATAAGTGTGAAATTTACGCCCGTGAACAGCTACGTTTTACAAAATAAGTGACACAAAAGTTCTGAGACTGGCGTGGCAAAACATGAAAACAATATGCCTGTTGTATGTGTGTACAGGCCTTACAAATTCTGGAACAATGATCCCAGTGGAGCAAGCGTGGCTTGAATTATTGGACGTTTCTCATTTGGTCTGGTTTCCTCGCTTTGTTTGGCTGTCCGACCGCACTCACAATATAGATCACGACCTTTGCATACACTGCCCGCAGGAAAAGGGAAACAGTTTGCAGAAAATACTCAGTAAAACACACACATACACACACACACACACATACATACATACATACTTACACGCTACCACCGACTATAGCGAGTCGTCATTGTCAACCGCGCGAAGTGAGGTCAGAAGAAAGAGAATACAAATGACGTGACTCTTGGTCGTCGCAGGAAGATCTCTGGTGAAGGAACAAAAGAGGGCGGGAGATTTTTTCCGCTTCCATTATTGCGTATTCTCGCCCGGCCTCGAGCTAATAAATATAACGCCCCGTTCATTCTACCAACCCTCAGCGCTCATTTTAAAAATGTAAATTGCTACTTAGAAACGTCCTGGAACTGACGAATGAATACTGTATTCTCCATTTGTACTTTTATAATTCACACAGGTTGGTAAGTACAAGGTATAACATTCGTATTAGTTTGCGTGATACAAAAATTTGTGCACAGTAGTGGTAATACGTATTGTGGTTTCGATTTAATGTATTTTTCGAGCGAAAAAAATTCGAGATTATTCAGCGATGTTGAGCTTCCGCGAATATTTCGAATGTTCTGCAACATTCTGGATCGGAATCAGTGACGCGAAGCCAGTTCTTAAATACGAAGATAAAGAAAAAAAAAAATCGTTTTTCGCGAAATCCTTATATTGGTTCTCTAAATATTCACCTTCAAAATTTTTGCACTTCTGTACACGTTCGAATCATGCGGGAAACATTTTTTTCCGCTCTGATCTTGGTATAGAAAAACAAGATTTTGGTCGTGTTTATTATTTTTTTTCAGGGGTTCGACGTGGACACAGATCTTTCGTTTGACACAAGGAAACCAAAATGTCACGAGGCGAAATGAGTATCCGCCTACAGAGAGAAACTAAGAGAAGAAAAGGAATGGTTTTGCGAGCAACCAGGTTTTGCAATAAAAGATGTAATTCAACAAACAAGCCATCGAATACAGTGATACCAGGAGAAGCAAAAATTTTGACCCAAGTCGAAAGTGTAAACTTCCCAACAGAGTTACTACATTGGCTCAATGTTCTGGTACGCTCAAGCAAAAAAGCCTCTAAATAACACCATAGAGCCGTCCGCTGTGGTCGAGGGATACTAGGCGCTTCAGTCTGGAACCGCGCGACCGCTACGGCCGCAGGTTCGAGTCCTGCCTCGGGCGTGGATGTGTGAGATGTCCTTAGGTTAGTCAGGTGTAAGTAGTTCTAAGTTTTACGGGACTGATGACCTCAGATGTTAAGTCCCATAGTGCTCAGAGTCATTTGAACCTTTTTTTAACGCCATAGAAATAGAAAACAAAAAGGGCAATCTATTTTCATACCACGAATTCCATTCATTTCAGCTTCCTTAGCATTCAGCCTTAAATCGGTACTGTTTCTGGTACGATTACCATACACTTTAATTATCGATACATAATTTCCGATTGGTGTGGAGTGAATTTAAAAGAATCGTCTTTATTGCGCAGACATCTATACGTAGTGTATCCGCCTGTGGCTTTCGTGTTTCCATCTGGAAGCAAACAGCAAATTTAGTTTACAATAATATAATCTGAATAAGTTACTAACTATACAAAAGATTAACTGCCCGCATCTCGTGGTCGTGCGGTAGCGTTCTCGCTTCCCACGCCCGGGTTCCCGGGTTCGATTCCCGGCGGGGTCAGGGATTTTCTCTGCCTCGTGATGGCTGGGTGTTGTGTGATGTCCTTAGGTTAGTTATGTTTAAGTAGTTCTAAGTTCTAGGGGATTGATGACCTAAGATGTTAAGTCCCATAGTGCTCAGAGCCATTTGAACAAACTGCGCATTTTCTGCATGCAAAAGAACAACGGTGAAATTTCCGCAATCAGGGTAAAAATAACTGAAAACATTAAATGGTGCTTCAGAGTTATTACTTATGAACGTACCCATAATCACCATCGTATTTGTGTGTTTTAGAGTTTTTGGATCCTTAGTAAGAACTCTTGTTGATGCTGTAACCCAGGCACAAATTGTTTTTATGCGTGGAGGTCACTTTATGGCAAACGTGATTCTCGGGAGCGAGAATGGCGAGTACATTTTCTACGTCGTATACCATCTCGCTGGTCAAACAAGTTTTGTGGTTGAGAGCCCATAAATTTGTTCGGTGCGTAAGTTTCTAGCGTTTTTCCATAAGTTTCATTATCACAGCAGATATACATAACACAGACTTTAGTCATCAATAACATATTCTCCTTCTCTGTTTACAACAGTCTGTCTACGATGGGGTAACTTTTCAATTCCGCCACTGTTGAAAACCCGTGGCGAAGATCTGGTCGAGCCACGTTCGAAGCGCATTTTCATCCTGAAAGGAAGTTCCTTGAATGTTCTTCGATAGAGAGCGAAATGGTTCAAATGGCTCTAACAAGGGAACCTCCCCATCGCACCCCCCTCAGATTTAGTTATAAGTTGGCACAGTGGATACGCCTTGAAAAACTGAACACAGATCAATCGAGAAAACAGGAAGAAGTTGTGTGGAAGTATGAGAAAAATAAACAAAATATACAAACTGAGTAGTCCATGCCCAAGATAGGCAACATCAAGGATAGTGTGAGTTCAGGAGCGCCGTGGTCCCGTGGTTAGCGTGAGCAGCTGCGGAACGAGAGGTCCTTGGTATTGGTTCAAGTCTTCCCTCGAATGAAAAGTTTAATTTTTTATTTTCAGACAATTATTATCTGTCCGTCTTTTGGGAGTGATTATCACATCCAGAAGAAAACCTAAATCGGGCAAGGTAGAAGAAT
Organism: Schistocerca serialis cubense; assembly: GCF_023864345.2. NCBI lineage: Eukaryota > Metazoa > Arthropoda > Insecta > Orthoptera > Acrididae > Schistocerca > Schistocerca serialis. The sequence continues at coordinate 146,493,651 of NC_064648.1, forward strand.
CTTTTTACCCATTCGCCAAGTGTACAAGTTAGGTGGGTCGACAACATATTCTTGTCATGTGACGCACATGCCGTCACCAGTGTCGTATAGAATGTATCAGAAGTGTTTTCCTGTGGAGGAATCGGTTGAACTATGACCTTGCGATCAAATGTTTTCGGTTCCCATTGGAGAGGCACGTCCTTTCGTCTACTAATCGCACGGTTTTGCGGTGTGGTCGCAAAACACAGACACTAAACTTATTACAGTGAACAGAGACGTCAATGAACGAACGGACAGATCATAAATTTGCGGAAATAAAGAATGTAAACTTTTCACTCGAGGGAAGACTTGAACCAAGGACCTCTCGTTCCGCAGCTGCTCACGCTAACCACAGGACCACGGTGCTCCTGACTTCTCATTATCCTTGATGTTGCCTATCTTTGACACGGACTGCTCAGTTTGTATATTTTGCTTTTTTTCCATAGTTCCACACAACTTCTTCCTGTTTTCTCGATTGATCTGTGTTCAATTTTTCAAGGCCTATACACTGTGCCAACTCATAACAAAATATAAGGGGGGTGCGATGGGGAGGTTCCCTTGTAAGCACTATGGGACTTAACATCTGAGGTCATCAGTCCCCTAGAACTTAGAACTACTTAAACCTAACTAACCTAAGGACATCGCACACATCCATGCCCGAGGCAGGATTCGAACCTGCGACCGCTGCAGCCGCGTGTTTCCGGACTGAAGCGCCTAGAACCGCTCGGCCACAACGGCCGGCTGATAGCGGAGAAGGTGAAAATATGAGGGTAATAAATCAGGTGAATGAGGAGGGCGTGGGATGAGTTTCAACTCCCGTTTTCTGTTTTTTGTCTAGCAGAATGCGGACCGACGCTATTGTAGAGAAGCGTCACTTCACGCAGTCTTCCTGGTCGCTGGTTTTTGGACTGCTCCTTCAAGACGTTTCAGTTGTTGAAATAAATGTCAACAGAGACAGTCACGCCTCGGGGAAACAAATCGTAGTACACCACGCCGTCGCTTTTCCACCAAATGTACCACATTATCGTTTGTGGATGCACACAGGTGTTTGTATGGGGAGTTGTTTGCTTCGCTTTTGGGCTCAACCATTCCTTTCTTCTCCTTATTACAGCATTAAGTCACCACTTCGCACGACCATAAAACAATTTAGGATAGGAATGGTCGGTGTTGTTCACGAGCCATCTGATGACAAGCAGTCAGAGATGAACCTAGGGTCACCCGTTGATTTTGGCTTAGAGCGTGCGATACCCACACGCCCCTTTTCTGAACCTTACTCACTGCATGCAGATGTCGCCCGATGATGGAATGATCACAATTCATCACACTTGCCAATTCTCGAGTTCATTGTCGTGGATCATTGCGCATTAGTGCGTTCGAACGATCTTCATCAAACCGCGAAGACCATTAAAGTCAAAGCGATCTTCCTTAAAACCACAAAATCGTTTTCTTGCCGTGTGGGCCGTGCTGCGTCTCGCGTTAGTGCTGTTTGTAGCTTTCCGCCCACTGTTGAAGGCTAGACAGTATTCCAGAATGAGATTTTCACTCTGCAGCGGAGTGTGCGCTGATATGAAACTCCCTGGCAGATTAAAACTGTTTGCCCGACCGAGACTCGAACTCGGGACCTTTGCCTTTCTCGGGCAAGTGCTCTACCATCTGAGCTACCGAAGCACGACTCACGCCCGGTACTCATAGCTGTACTTCTGCCAGTACCTCGTCTCCTACCTTCCAAACTTTACAGAAGCTCTCCTAGCACTCCAGAAAGAAATCATATAGCGGAGACATGGCTTAGCCACAGCCTGAGGGATGTTTCCAGAATGAGATTTTCACTCTGTAGCGCAGTATGCGCTGATATGAAACTTCCTGGCAGATTAAAACTGTTTGCCCGACCGAGACTCGAACCCGGGACCTTTGCCTTTCGCGGGCAAGTGCTCTACCATCTGAGCTACCGAAGCACGACTCACGCCCGGTACTCACAGCTTTACTTCTGCCAGTACCTCGTCTCCTACCTTCCAAACTTTACAGAAGCTCTCCTGCGAACCTTGCAGAACTAGCACTCCTGAAAGAAAGGATATTGCGGAGACATGGCTTAGCCACAGCCTGGGGGATGTTTCCAGAATGAGATTTTCACTCTGCAGCGGAGTGTGCGCTGATATGAAACTTCCTGGTAGATTAAATCTGTGTGCCCGATCGAGACTCGCACTCGGGACCTTTGCCTTTCGCGAGCAAGTGCTCTACCATCTGAGGTACCGAAGCACGACTCACGCCCGGTACTCACAGCTTTACTTCTGCCAGTATCGCGTCTCCTACCTTCCAAACTTTGCACAAGCTCTCCTGCGAACGTTGCAGAACTAGCACTCCTGAAAGAAAAGATACTGCGGAGACATGGCTTAGCCACAGCCTGGGGGATGTTTCCAGAATGAGATTTTCACTCTGCAGCGGAGTGTGCGCTGATATGAAACTTCCTGGCAGATTAAAAACCGTGTGCCCGACCGAGACTCGAACCCGGGACCTTTGCCTTTCGCGGGCAAGTGCTCTACCATCTGAGCTACCGAAGCACGACTCACGCCAGGTACTCACAGCTTTACTTCTGCCAGTATCTCGCCTCCTACCTTCCAAACTTTACAGAAGCTCTCCTGCGAACATTGCAGAACTAGCACTCCTGAAAGAAAGGATATTGCGGAGACATGGCTTAGCTGCAGCCTGGGGGATGTTTCGAGAATGAGATTTTCACTCTGCAGCGGAGTGTGCGCTGATATGAAACTTCCTGGCAGATGAAAACTGTGTGCCCGACCGAGACTCGAACCCGGGACCTTTGCCTTCCGCGAGCAAGTGCTCTACCATCTGAGCTACCGACGCACGACTCACGCCAGGTAATCACAGCTTTACTTCTGCCAGTATCTCGTCTCCTACCTTCCAAACTTTACAGAAGCTCTCCTGCGAACCTTGCAGAACTAGCACTCCTGAAAGAAAGGATATTGCGGAGACATGGCTTAGCCACAGCCTGGGGGATGTTTCCACAATGAGATTTTCGCTCTGCAGCGGAGTGTGCGCTGATATGAAACTTCCTGGCAGATTAAAACTGTGTGCCCGACCGCGACTCGAACCCGGGACCTTTGCCTTTCGCGGGCAAGTGCTCTACCATCTGAGCTACCCTAGCACGACTCACGCCCGGTACTCACAGCTTTACTTCTGCCAGTATCTCGTCTCCTACTTCCAAACTTTACAGAAGCTCTCCTGCGAACCTTGCAGAACTAGCAGTCCTGAAAGAAAGGATACTGCGGAGACATGGCTTAGCCACAACCTGGAGGATGTTTCCAGAATGAGATTTTCGCTCTGCAGCGGAGTGTGCGCTGATATGAAACTTCCTGGCAGATTAAAACTGTGTGCCCGACCGCGACTCGAACCCGGGACCTTTGCCTTTCGCGGGCAAGTGCTCTACCATCTGAGCTACCGAAGCACGACTCACGCCCGGTACTCACAGCTTTACTTCTGCCAGTATCTCGTCTCCTACTTCCAAACTTTACAGAAGCTCTCCTGCGAACCTTGCAGAACTAGCACTCCTGAAAGAAAGGATATTGCGGAGACATGGCTTAGCCACAGCCTGGGGGATGTTTCCAGAATGAGATTTTCACTCTGCAGCGGAGTGTGCGCTGATATGAAACTTCCTGGCAGATTAAAAACCGTGTGCCCGACCGAGACTCGAACCCGGGACCTTTGCCTTTCGCGGGCCATTGCTCTACCATCTGAGCTACCGAAGCACGACTCACGCCCGGTACTCACAGCTTTATTTCTGCCAGTATCTCGTCTCCTACTTCCAAACTTTACAGAAGCTCTCCTGCGAACCTTGCAGAACTAGCACTCCTGAAAGAAAGGATATTGCGGAGACATGGCTTAGCCACAGCCTGGGGGATGTTTCCAGAATGAGATTTTCACTCTGCAGCGGAGTGTGCGCTGATATGAAACTTCCTGGCAGATTAAAAACTGTGTGCCCGACCGAGACTCGAACTCTGGACCTTTGCCTTTCGCGGGCAAGTGCTCTACCATCTGAGCTACCGAAGCACGACTCACGCCCGGTACTCACAGCTTTATTTCTGCCAGTATCTCGTCTCCTACTTCCAAACTTTACAGAAGCTCTCCTGCGAACCTTGCAGAACTAGCACTCCTGAAAGAAAGGATATTGCGGAGACATGGCTTAGCCACAGCCTGGGGGATGTTTCCAGAATGAGATTTTCACTCTGCAGCGGAGTGTGCGCTGATATGAAACTTCCTGGCAGATTAAAAACTGTGTGCCCGACCGAGACTCGAACTCTGGACCTTTGCCTTTCGCGGGCAAGTGCTCTACCATCTGAGCTACCCTAGCACGACTCACGCCCGGTACTCACAGCTTTACTTCTGCCAGTATCTCGTCTCCTACTTCCAAACTTTACAGAAGCTCTCCTGCGAACCTTGCAGAACTAGCAGTCCTGAAAGAAAGGATACTGCGGAGACATGGCTTAGCCACAACCTGGAGGATGTTTCCAGAATGAGATTTTCGCTCTGCAGCGGAGTGTGCGCTGATATGAAACTTCCTGGCAGATTAAAACTGTGTGCCCGACCGCGACTCGAACCCGGGACCTTTGCCTTTCGCGGGCAAGTGCTCTACCATCTGAGCTACCGAAGCACGACTCACGCCCGGTACTCACAGCTTTACTTCTGCCAGTATCTCGTCTCCTACTTCCAAACTTTACAGAAGCTCTCCTGCGAACCTTGCAGAACTAGCACTCCTGAAAGAAAGGATATTGCGGAGACATGGCTTAGCCACAGCCTGGGGGATGTTTCCAGAATGAGATTTTCACTCTGCAGCGGAGTGTGCGCTGATATGAAACTTCCTGGCAGATTAAAAACTGTGTGCCCGACCGAGACTCGAACCCGGGACCTTTGCCTTTCGCGGGCCATTGCTCTACCATCTGAGCTACCGAAGCACGACTCACGCCCGGTACTCACAGCTTTATTTCTGCCAGTATCTCGTCTCCTACTTCCAAACTTTACAGAAGCTCTCCTGCGAACCTTGCAGAACTAGCACTCCTGAAAGAAAGGATATTGCGGAGACATGGCTTAGCCACAGCCTGGGGGATGTTTCCAGAATGAGATTTTCACTCTGCAGCGGAGTGTGCGCTGATATGAAACTTCCTGGCAGATTAAAACTGTGTGCCCGACCGAGACTCGAACCCGGGACCTTTGCCTTTCGCGAGCAAGTGCTCTACCATCTGAGCTACCGAAGCACGACTCACGCCAGGTACTCACAGCTTTACTTCTGCCAGTATCTCGTCTCCTACCTTCCAAACTTTACAGAAGCTCTCCTGCGAACCTTGCAGAACTAGCACTCCTGAAGGAAAGGATACTGCGGAGACATGGCTTAGCCACAGCGTGGGGGATGTTTCCAGAATGAGATTTTCGCTCAGCAGCGGAGTGTGCGCTGATATGAAACTTCCTGGCAGATTAAAACTGTGTGCCCGACCGAGACTCGAACCCGGGACCTTTGCCTTTCGCGGGCAAGTGCTCTACCATCTGAGGTACCGAGGCACGACTCACAGGTTTTGCTAGACAGTATTGTTTAGTTGGAATGGTTGAGGTTGTTTGTCTTCTTCTCGTGTTCACTGGCGCCACTCGGTTTCGCAAGCGTTGCCTGTCCGCTAGTGGCAGCAGCGGCGCTTATCAATATGTAGCAACTGTTGCCCTGTCTTTTGGGTCACGTCGTTGTTTCTCCGGGTCGTGTGAGTGGGCCAGTTCGGTTGGGGACTCAGCAGGAGCCAGGTCCACGCAGTGCGAGAACGCGCCGGGACCACTGGAGAGGCCACATGGAAGGGCTGTGGCCACAACGGTGCACGTCTTTGTCGTTAACCGGATCCAGCAAGCTTTAAGATGAGTCAATCCAAGTACAGTGTGTAAACTTTTAGATGGCAGACCTCTCCCTAGTCCTGAATCGGCAGAAGTCGGTAAACGTCGGGAGGCTTCGGTAGGCACGCAGTTTCGACTGCTGCCAACATTATGTAGCTGACTGTGTTGTACGAGGTAGCCATTGTCGTCGGCTTCGTTACAGTTTTTGCGCTGTACTGTTCTGCGTGTTTTTATTGTGCAGTTGTGCTAAACAGTATCAAAATGAGTGAAGAGGCAGTTGCTGGCCCCATCTCGGGAGTCGCCAACAACCCCTACCGGTAGGCCTACGGTTAGAAGGAAACCAGTATTACGTAGCGATGTTCGCAAAATTATATTGCGTGTGATTGAATGCTGCGAAAGGGAAAGGGAGCAGAAAAAATTGCTTCACCCCATTTACAAGTCTTCAGTGAGAGCTGCTACATACACAGGACAAAGCATGCGTAGCATCGGAAGATTCAAACAGTTTTCCAAGAATCATCCTGGCGTATTACCATAAACGCCTGGCAAGAAAAGGTGAGTTTCCATTTCAGATATTTTGTTCGCGATCACTTTGAAGGAGCCCCCTATTTCGTCCGAATTACCTTATATTTCATTTTTCCTTCTACCGTATTGCTTTGTATGGAAACACCACTGGTCACTGTATTATTTCGAAACACATTCATATTACTGTACTTTGCAATCGGATGAATGGTTTGTGAGCGCATAGTAGACAAACATAATGTACATGACGATTTCAGCCGGCCGGGGTGGCCGTGCGGTTATACGCGCTACAGTCTGGAACCGCGTGACCGCTACGGTCGCAGGTTCGAATCCTGCCTCGGGCATGGATGTGTGTGATGTCCTTAGGTTAGTTAGGTTTAAGTAGTTCTAAGTTCTAGGGGACTGATGACCTCAGAAGTTAATTCGCATAGTGCTCAGAGCCATTTTTTTGCCAACCGGTTGCATAAGGGTGACTTCATCAGAAGGTAAGGTAATTACATGAAGAGGTGACGAAACCTGGTCAAGGTATATAGATAACCTATGCAACCGGTTGGCAGATTTTTACATATTTTTCAAACTTATTTACTGCCATTCCTGGCGTCTGATGCCTTCTGCTGTGTCTGTGGCGACTTGCCTTAATATTACAATACTTGTAAGTTCTAAATCGCAGCGAGTTCTTAAACAATTCTTAGTTTACGGCCACTCTTGGTATGTAAGGCCTTCAGACGAGATTGTGGACGCTTGCCTTAAAATTTTGATTTGGTATTTGCATATACGCAGTCTTTAAAACCTTATTTACTGCCATCCATGGCGTCTGATGCCGTCTGCTGTGTTTGTGCTGACTTGCCTTTAATATTTCAATACTTGTAATTTGTAAGTTGCAGCGAGTTTTAAACAATTCTTAATTTATTGCCATTGCTGGCGTGTAAGGACTTCTGCCCAGATCACAGTGGATTGCTTCTAAAACGTTATCTGCTGTGTCTGTATTTAATGGTGATTTTCTAAACTGCAACTCTCTCAAAGCACTATTATTTACACTGTTGTTTATCTCTTCATTAATAACGTGTGGTATTTTTATTTATTGTTGAGTCTGGAAGTACTGGTTTAAAATAAATTGTGTGTGTAACTGATTACGGCCCCGACCACAATCGTAACCGAATCCTGCTTTCCCTTGACTACTATCAGATCTCACCGTGTTCGGTCCAGTCACATTATCTCCCCAAATGAGACAAATGTTTCTGGTTGTCCCCGCTGCTGCCACCCCTCTACTGAAACACACGAATAAGTCGGAAATTTTCCGATTATTCCACTGGTCACTCCATCCTCTAGCGCCCATAGATCCACTCACTATCTCCAAATGATAAACTGAAAACATGTAAACTCAAATAGCAACAGTGAACTACAAATAAAAAATGAAAATTGGTAAATAAACCCGTATCAGCCAACATACAAAATAAAAACCCACCAACCTAATATGTGTGTGGGAACGGCCTTGCCCCAGGGGATACACCGGTTCCCGTGAGATCCCTGAAGTCAAGCGCTGTCGGGCGTGTCTGGCACTTGGATGGGAGACCATCCAGGCCGCCATGCGCTGTTGCCATTTTTCGGGGTGCACTCAGCCTCGTGATGCCAATATAGGAGCTACTCGACCGAATAGTAGCGGCTTCGGTCATAGAAAACCATCATAACGACCGGGAGAGCGGTGTGCTGACCACACGCCCCTCCTATCCGCATCCTCAATTGAGGATGACATGGCGGTCGGATGGGCCACTTGTGGCCTGAAGACGGAGTGCTTCAGTATAGTGTGTGTGTTCCACATTCCCTCCTAACGATTGGACCGATGTCAGCCAAACTTGGTACACGTGTGCATAACTGTCAGGCGACAATCGCTGTGAGGGTAAGAACTATTAAAGGGGTGGGGGTGAGAAAGAAGCATAGACTGCGACGCCTAAATTTTTCAGAATGTATTTAGCCAGTATTTGATAATGAAGAGCACTTGGGGACCGGCAATAAACTTAACACACAATTTAAAACCTTAGCGGAATTTTTTCTCGTTGACAATCCTTACAGAATGATGAAAGGGAAAATGTTTATCACCTACTATTTTTCTGTTGTTCATGCAGATACTGGTGACGAGAAACGGTGTCTTTACGCTAACATAAGGGAAAGAAAAGAATGGGTGAGCCCAAACGAAGTACCCACTCCGAATACGAAGACATATGCGCATCCTTAAAAGATAACGTTGTCCATTCGGTGGAACAGCGACGGTGTGGTGAATTACGAACTGCATGACGCTATAATTTATTACTTCTTTCCTACTAAGTGTATTTGCAACGCTTTTTCAGATAGTATGCACATATACCACTGAATGCAAATGCAAAATTATATCATTGTACGACACATGACTTATGAGATACGATGTCATAAACATTAAGTACAAGGTCAGACTCTGCGTTGTAAGTGCGTGGGCGAACAGCTGTTAATAAATATTTGGGCAATGTCGGATTTCTCCGCCAGCTACAGTACAATTTATGATGTGGAATGTGTCAGCTGAACTAACATATAACAGATATTTAATTAAAAAAAGAGGAAGAAACACTTGTATGGCTACATTCTGGCCAATTGCAGGGCCTTTTTATGTATAAATCGATAATTTTATGTAATTAGAATATTTGTACAGTATACTAAGAGGACACCTCCTTAATCTATGTTTGTAAACACTTTTACTTTCTGTCACAAGTTTTATCAAATCACCAGAGAGTGTTGCAGTTGCATGCTTCTGTCCCTTTCTGAGCCAAAGTCAAAGGAGGGTAATGCAGATATTTTCTCCTCCTAGTGTTGGGATCCTGAATATCTGTGTTAGTCTCATACTCAGGTGGACTGTAGGCGACAAATTTCGGAAGTCAGTAAACGTACTGTGAGGCTGTGGTTAAGGTTCGCATCTACCCTCAAGAGGTGCCTGCGAGATATACTTGTGTGAACACCACACGTAATTACTTTCTTTTGGGTAATATATACTTCGCCCAGGTGAGGAGTTAGTCCGGAATGGTACCCTGTACGACATCATTCACAGTGCCGTAGACACTGGCGAGCAGATTGATGCCGTATTCCTGGACTTCAGGAAGGCATTTGATACGGTTCCGCACTTACGTTTAGTGAAAAAAATACGAGCTTACGGAATATCGGACCAGGTTTGTGATTGGATTCAGGATTTCCTAGAAGAAAGAACACAACATGTCATTCTTAACGGTTCAAAATCTGCAGATGTAGAGGTAATTTCGGGAGTACCGCAGGGAAGCGTGATAGGACCTTTATTGTTTACAATATACATAAATGACTTAGTTGACAACATCGGTAGCTCCGTGAGGCTATTTGCAGATGACACGGTTGTCTACAAGAAAGTAGCAACATCAGAAGACTCGTACGTACTCCAGGAGGACCTGCAGAGGATTAATGCATGGTGCGACAGCTGGCAGCTTTCCCTAAACGTAGATAAATGTAATATAATGCGCATACATAGGGGCAGAAATCCATTCCAGTACGATTATGCCATAGGTGGTAAATCATTGGAAGCGGTAACGACCGTAAAATACTTAGGAGTTACTATCCGGAGCGATCTGAAGTGGAATGATCACATAAAACAAATAGTGGGAAAAGCAGGCGCCAGGTTGAGATTCATAGGAAGAATTCTAAGAAAATGTGACTCATCGACGAAAGAAGTAGCTTACAAAACGCTTGTTCGTCCGATTCTTGAGTATTGCTCATCAGTATGGGACCCTTACCAGGTTGGATTAATAGAAGAGATAGACATGATCCAGCGAAAAGCAGCGCGATTCGTCATGGGGACATTTAGTCAGCGCGAGAGCGTTACGGAGATGCTGAACAAGCTCCAGTGGCGGACACTTCAAGAAAGGCGTTACGCAATACGGAGAGGTTTATTATCGAAATTACGAGAGAGCACATTCCGGGAAGAGATGGGCAACATATTACTACCGCCCACATATATCTCGCGTAATGATCACAACGAAAAGATCCGAGAAATTAGAGCAAATACGGAGACTTACAAGCAGTCGTTCTTCCCACGCACAATTCGTGAATGGAACAGGGAAGGGGGGATCAGATTGTGGTACAATAAGTACCCTCCGCCACACACCATAAGGTGGCTCGCGGAGTATAGATGTAGATGATGTAGATGTAGATTCAGCGAAAATATGCGAAATATATGAAGTTACTATGTCCCGAAAGATGTGACAGTAGCAACGGAGCCTAAAAGTTATAGCATCTCAGCTACACGTCTTCTCCAGTTTCAGTATTCATCAATATATACAGTTCGGATGGTCGACCGGGCGTACTCGCTTCGCCTTTACATGTAATAGAATTGCAACGATGCAGAGAAGTTTTGCTTGGCGCCTGCTCAAGAATGATACGTAAAATAAAAAAAATTAAATAAATAATGAAAAAGCCGCTTTAACGTGCGAAATGCGGGATTCGGACAGGTGCGTCGGCCTTGGTTTGAACCCACATGATGGACTGACAACTGTGGCCGGTGTGGTAGCCGGCCTGGATGTGGATTTTGGGCGGTTTCCCATACCAGACTACGTGAATACTGCGCTGGTTCCCAACTCCCTCTTCAGTTACGGGATTCGCAGGAACTTCGAAACGTTCCCACTCTTCATATGGGATGATACTACACGCAGTAAGTTGGGGTACACACATTCCGTCCCAGGCGATAACGGGGTGGCAACAGAAAGGCCATCTGGCCACCACTTGCAAGAGGAACTTCCCATTGCACCCCCTCAGATTTAGTAGTAAGTTGGCCCATTGGATGGCCCATCAAAAACTGAACACAGATCAAGTATCAAAATACGAGGTGCATTCAAGTTCTAAGGCCTCCGATTATTTTTCTAATTAACTACTCACCCGAAACTGGCGTTACTTCTCGACGTAATCCCCCTGCAGACATACACATTTTTCACAACGCTGACGCCATTATTCCATGGCAGCGGCGAAGGCTTCTTTAGGAGTCTGTTTTGACCACTGGAAAATCGCTGAGGCAATAGCAGCACGGCTGGTGAATGTGCGGCCACGGAGAGTGTCTTTCATTGTTGGAAAAAGCCAAAAGTCACTAGGAGCCAGGTCAGGTGAGTAGGGAGCATGAGGAATCACTTCAAAGTTGTTATCACAAAGAAACTGTTGCGTAACGTTAGCTCGATGTGCGGGTGTGTTGTCTTTGTGAAACAGCACACGCGCAGCCCTTTCCAGACGTTTTTGTTGCAGTGCAGGAAGGAATTTGTTCTTCAAAACATCTTCGTAGGATGCACCTGTTACCGTAGTGCCCTTTGGAACCCAATCGGTAAGGATTACACCCTCGCTGTCCCAGAACATGGACACCATCATGTTTTCAGCACTGGCGGTTACCCGAAATTTTTTGGGTGGCGGTGAATCTGTGTGCTTCCATTGAGCTGAGTGGCGCTTTGTTTCTGGATTGAAAAATGGCACCCACGTCTCGTCCATTGTCACAACCGACGAAAAGGAAGTCCCATTCATGCTGTCGTTGCGCGTCAACATTGCTCGGCAACATGCCACACGGGCAGCCGTGTGGTCGTCCGTCAGCATTCGTGGCACCCACCTGGATGACACTTTTCGCATTTTCAGGTCGTCATGCAGGATTGTGTGCACAGAACCCACAGAAATGCCAACTCTGCAGGCGATCTGTTCAACAGTCATTCGGCGATCCCCCAAAACAATTCACTCCACTTTCTCGATCGTGTCGTCAGACTGGCTTGTGCGAGCCCGAGGTTGTTTCGGTTTGTTGTCACACGATGTTCTGCCTTCATTAAACTGTCGCACCCACGAACGCACTTTCGACACATCCATAACTCCGTCACCACATGTCTCCTTCACCTGTCGATGAATTTCAATTGGTTTCACACCACGCAAATTCAGAAAACGAATGATTGCACGCTGTTCAAGTAAGGAAAACGTCGCCATTTTAATTATTTAAAACAGTTCTCATTCTCGCCGCTGGCAGTAAAATTCCATCTGCCGTACGGTGCTGCCATCTCTGGGACGTATTGACAATGAACGCGGCCTCATTTTAAAACAATGCGCGTGTTTCTATCACTTTCCAGTCCGGAGAAAAAAAATCGGAGGCCTTAGAACTTGAATGCACCTCGTAGGAAGAACGTGTACTGAACTGTGGGAAAAAAGATGAAAGACAGAAATAGTCAACTGTCCAAACTTAATCTATGCAGTATTGGGGAGCACTTATCATGTGTGTGTCGTGGTTGTGGGTTCTCGGGGTTTGACGGCGAAGTGGGAGACCCGGTGAAAATCTCACTTGGTCCAAACTTTTTTTTTTCCCAAAGTTACGTACTTCCCGACCGGTCACTGGCGTGCCTGTTTGCTGTGTTGTAATTTGTGTGTGTGTGTCATGGCGTAACGTGAGTTCTCTACAGTGAAATAACGAAGGAATCTGCAGACGTACGCACCTCCTATCTGTTGTAAACAGTTACCGCATGTTATCCCTCTTGCGTTCCTTTTTTAGAAGTTTTGACACTTTAATTCGTTCGTTCTAACATAATTCACACCCGTTTATTTCTTGTTTTCCTTCTATGGGGCATCTCGCCTGCTGTTCCATCATCTTTCGGGCGTGCACTCGGGACAGCGACAATTCTTCTTGTGATATTTCGGCTAGAAACCTCCCAGCCATCTTCAAGGCGACTCAGAGACTGAGTTCATAGCGTTTGCGCGTGCCTATTTATACGGAGAGTCACGTGATACAAAGCTGCTGAGGATTGAAAGCGCATGCGTCAACGATGTCAAAGTCGCCACTACTGCGCTAGTCATAGATAAGAAGTATATAGCAAAGATAAACATATAAGCGCAGAGTGCAAACAAAATAGTGCTGCTGCGAATCCACTGTACTTGTGAATAAATAATTAATCTTTAAAAGTGGTAACACCTGTCGGAAGTGAAGATGCAGAAATTCTTTCCGAACGAAGGTGCGAAATAAGCGGTTTCCAAGCACTGTCAAGATGAAATCCTTCGTCCCGCTTTAGCAGGTTGTCGGCCAGTTGTATTTCTACAGCTTCCTTAATAACTGAGTCCCAGAAAGATCTTTATAATCCATGGCACGGCCAGTAGAAATGGAATGTTCGGCAACTGCTGATTTGTTGGACTGAAGAAGACGTGTGTACCGCTGGTGTTGGACGTAGCGTTCCTGTACAGGCGCGTGGTTTGCCCTATGTAGCGTTTGCCACACTCACAAGGGAACCGAGCGAGGTGACGCAGTGGTAGCACACTGGACTCGCATTCGGGAGGACGACGGTTCAATCCCGCGTCCGGCCATCCTGATTTAGGTTTTCCGTGATTTCCCTAAATCGGTCCAGGCCAATGCTGGGATGGTTCCTTTGAAAGGGCACGGCCGACTTCCTTCCCCATCCTTCCCTTATCTGATGAGACCGATGACCTCGCTGTTTGGTCTCTTCCCCCAAACAACCCAACCCAACTCACAAGGGATTTCATAAACTCCCGCCTTTCGCGAGAGCAGATCCTCCTTAACGGATCCCAACAAGGCTGCAGTCTTAGCTGGTGGGCGGAATATCACGTCCACTTCATGTTTCTTCAAGATTCTAGCGATTTTAAAAGAAACATTACCCACGTACGGGAGAAAGGCTGTAGATTTCACTTACCTTTCCACTTCCTCATCCTTTTCCTGTGATTTTTCTGCAGTTTTTATTTGCAGGGCTTTCTTAATCTGCTGTTGCGAATAGCCATTTCTCCTAAAAACTGCCTCCAGGTGTACAAGCTCATCCTGCAGGCTGTCAACATCAGACACTACATGAGCCCTGTGGACCAAAGTTTTCAGAACACTCATAATTTGCGACGGATGGTGGCAGCTAGACGCCTGCAAATACGGGTCTGTGTGTGTGGGCTTACGGTATACGCAATGACCTAGGGATCCATCTTCTTTCCGGCGAACCAGCACTTCCAGAAACGGTAAACAGCCATTCTTCTCTCGCTCCGTAGTGAACTTGATGTTTCCGTGAATGGAATTGAGATGTTCCAAAAGCTCTATCAGTTTATCCTCTCCGTCGGGCCACACTACAAAAGTGTCATCCACGTATCTCCAGAAGACCATCGGTTTTAATACTGCTGAGTTGAGGGCTTTCTTTTCAAAATCCTCCATAAACAAATTAGCCACCAGGGGAGAGAGAGGATTCCCCATAGCGACACCGTCACTTTGTTCGTAATATTGTTCACCAAATAAAAAATAAGTGGAGGTTAATGCATGCTTAAACAAATCTGTTACATCATCCTCAAACTTGCTGCTAATGAGATACAGGGAGTCAGCCAGACGTACTTTGGTGAACAACGTGACAACGTCAAAACTAACTAATAAATCCGTGCTATTGAGCTTCAGACCTTTCAGCCTACTGATAAAATCCGACGAGTTGTGGATATGATGTTCACATTTCCCCACAGACGGTCTCAACACAGAGGCTAAATATGTTGCCAACGAGTACGTTGGTGCACCTATATTGCTAACTATTGGTCGAAAAGTCAGCACTTTTAAAATCCGTTAAGGATGATCTGCTCTTGCGAAAGGCGGGAGTTTATGAAATCCCTTGTGAGTGTGGCAAACGTTACATAGGGCAAACCACGCGCACTGTACAGGAACGATGCGTCGAACACCAGCGGTACACACGTCTTCTTCAGTCCAACAAATCAGCAGTTGCCGAACATTGAATTTCTACTGGCCATGCCATGGATTATAAAGATGTTAACTACTGCTTGATCTTTCTGGGACTCAGTTGTTAAGGAAGCTGTAGAAATACAACTAGCCGACAACCTGCTAAAGCGGGACGAAGGATTTCATCTTGACAGTGCTTGGAAACCGCTTATTTCGCACCTTCGTTCGGAAAGAATTTCTGCATCTTCACTTCCGACAGATGTTACCTCTTTTAAAGATTAATTATTTATTTACAAGCACGGTCGATTCGCAGCAGCACTATTTTGTTTGCACTCTGCGCTTATATGTTTATCTTTGCTATTATACATGTTATCTATGACTAGCGCAGTAGTGACGACTTTGACATCTTTGACGCATGCGCTTTCAATCTTCAGTAGCTTTGTATCACGTGATTCTCGGTAAAAATAGGCACGCGCAAACGCTATGAACTCAGTCTCTGACTTGCCTTGAAGATGGCTGGGAGGTTTCTACTCGAAATATCACAAGAAGAATTGTCGCTGTCACGAGTGCACGCCCGAAAGATGATGGAACATTATGTCCGCCGGGAAAACTTCAAGAATCACATCTCGCCTGCTGTCACTATTCATCACAGAATATGAGTCATGTGGTAAGAACATACTACCGTCGTAAGTAAACGTGATGTATATTGACAGGTACAATGACGAGACGGACAAAGAAATGGCTCTGAGCACTGAGCACTATGGGACTTAACTTCTGAGGTCATCAGTCCCGTAGAACTTAGAACTACTTAAACCTAACTAACCTATGGACATCACACACATCCATGCCCGAGGCAGGATCGAGTGACGGTGCTCAACATTGCATAAATTAAATTTCACTTTCTTCCTGTTTGCATTCTTGGTCTGTGTTCCGTTTTGACGGGTTATCCAACGGGCCAACTTGCCACTAAATCTGGGGGGGGGGGGGGGGGGTGCGATGGGGAGTTGTTAGATCAGGGGTATCCAACCCGCAGCCACAGCGAAGACTGGGTGACAACACGAGGAGCATCCCACCACACCTTAGTTCAGGAGTGTCCAATCCGCGGGCCGCATGCGGCGAAAAGTATCATAGCGCACCTAGAAGAGAGCGTCAGTCGCACGATCCGAATAAAATTTTTTTTCATGATGTTCCTTTAATGTAAAATTACGATGAATTGAATATTTTTAATTTGAAACTCCCACCACACGATGTCATTATCTCGTCGGTCTATCTCGTTCTTAGCATTGCCGCCTATGCTACACTTGATCGCCCAGAACGCCAAACTTGTAACTGGCCAGTCCATCAGACTGGCTGGCCGGTTATCTTACGGCTACTTCAGTTACAAATGCAAAACTAGAGATTTACAGACGTAGAGCGAAATTAATTTATGGAAATACAAAGGAACTCTGTCTTATTTCTGTACAATTGTACAACATTCCAGAATTCGAGTCGAGAACAGCAGCCATCATAAATAACGTAGAAGTAAATATCCCCGGAGTAGTGAAGCAAAGTAAATCACTTAATAAAAGCGAGTCTTCTGGTCCAGACTGTATACCAATTAGGTTCCTTTCGGAGTATGCTGATGCATTAGCTCCATACTTAACAATCATATACAACCATTCGCTCGACGAAAGATCCGTACTCGAAGACTGGAAAGTTGCACAGGTCACGCCAATATTCAAGAAAGGTAGTATTAGTAATCCACTAAATTTCAGACCCGTATCGTTAACGTCGATATGTAGCAGGATTTTAGAACATATATTGTCTTCGAACGAAACGGTCTATCGACACACAGTCAATATGAGTTTAGAAAACATCGTTCCTGTGAAACACAACTGGCTCTTTACTCATATGAAGTGCTGAGTGCTATTGACAAGCGATTTCAGATCGATTCCGTATTCTGGATTTCCGGAAGGCTTTTGACACTGTGACACACAAGCGGCTCGTATTGAAATTGCATGCTTATGGAATATCGTCTCAGTTATGTGACTGGATTTGTGATTTCCTGTCAGAGAGGTCACAGTTCGTAGTAATAGACGGAAAATCATCGAGTAAAACAGAAGTGATTTCTGGCGTTCCCCAAGGTATTGTTATAGGCCCTTTGCTGTTTCTTATCTATATAAATGATTTGGGAGACAATCTGAGCAGCCGTCTTCGGTTGTTTGCAGATGACGCTGTCGTTTATGGACTAATAAAGTCATCAGAAGATCAAAACAAACTGCAAAACGATTTAGAAAAAATATCCGAATGATGCGAAAAGTTGCAGTTGACCATGAATAACGAAAATTGTGAAGTCATCCACATGAGTGCTAAAAGGAACTCGTTAAACTTCGGTTACACGATAAATCAGTCTAGGTATTACAATTACGAACAACTTAAATCGGAAGGAACACATGGAAAATGTTGTGGGAAAGGCTAACCAATGACTGCGTTTTATTGGCAGGAGACTTAGAAAATGTAACAGACCTACTAAGGAGACTGCCTACACTACGCTTGTCCGTTCTCCTTTAGAATACTGCTGCGCGGTGTGGGATCCTTACCAGATAGGACTGACGGAGTACATCGAAAACGTTCAAAGAAAGCCAGCATGTTTTGTATTATCGCGAAATATTGGAGAGAGTGTCACAGAAATGATACAGGATGTGGGCTGGAAATCGTTAAAAGAAAGGCGGTTTTCGTTGCGACGGAATCTTCCCACGAAATTCCAATCACCAAATTTCTCCTCCGAATGCGAAAATATTTTGTTGACACCTACCTGCATAGGGAGGAACGATCACCACGATAAAGTAAGGGAAATCCGAGCTCGTACGGAAAGATATAGGTATTCATTCTTCCGGAGCGCTATCAGAGATTGGAATAACAGAGATGAACCCTCTGCCCGGCTCTTAAATGTGTTTTGCAGAGTATCCATGTAGATGCAGATGTAGAATTGTGATAAAGAACATTTTTCACCATACGATATTGCAGTACCTGTGTTATTCTGAATTACCATGCACACTTCGTTTGGACATCAATATACGAGAAGGACTTCGTGTTGCCACATCGTTATCGAAGGGCGGATTAAAGGGGAGGGGGGGGGGGGGGGAGCGGAAGGGACGATCGCCCCTCCGAGAGTTGAAACTAAATTAAAATCATACGTTAATTTTTGAAATCCTGCGCCAAAGTTGAGCACGCGAATTCATAGTCTTCGTCACTGGATTTAATAATTTAATTCAGTATTCCCCAAGCCACCTCGCTTTGTGTGCTGAGAGAATGTGCTAGCTGTATCAGTGACTTGTACTCCCCCTCCTGTGCGAATTGTGGGCGCCAAATATCAGCAGAGCTTCCTTATGTGCCACGGCAGCAAGCCTTACGATTGTACACTGAAGCGCCAAACAAACCGGTACAGGCACGGCTATTCAAATACAGAGATATGTAAACAAGCAGAATACGGTGCTGCGGTCGGCAACGCCTATACAGGGTGAGTCACCTAACGTTACCGCTGGATATATTTCGTAAACCACATCAAATACTGACGAACCGATTCCACGGACCGAACGTGAGGAGAGGGGCTAGTGTAATTGGTTAATACAAACCATACAAAAATGCACGGAAGTATGCTTTTTAACACAAACCTAGGTTTTTTGAAATGGAACCACGTTAGTTTAATTAGCGCATCTGAACATATAAACAAATACGTAATCAGTGCCGTTTGTTGCATTGTAAAATGTTAATTACATCCGGAGATATTGTAACCTATAGTTGACGCTTGAGTACCACTCCTCCGCTGTTCGATCGTGTGTATCGGAGAGCACCGAATTACGTAGGGATCCAAAGGGAACGGTGATGGACCTTAGGCACAGAAGAGACTGGAACAGCACATTACGTCCACATGCTAACACCTTTTTATTGGTCTTTTTCACTGACGCACATGTACATTACCATGAGGGGTGAGGTACACGTTCGACGGGCGTTCCATAGGACGTGGAGGATGCGTAAATTGGCCAGCCCGTTCTCCTGAACTTACACCTCTGGACTTCTTTCTGTGGGGTACGTTAAAGGAGAATGTGTACCGTGATGTGCCTACAACCCCAGAGGATATGAAACAACGTATTGTGGCAGCCTGCGGTGACATTACACCAGATGTACTGCGTCGTGTACGACATTCATTACGCCAGAGATTGCAATTGTGTGCAGCAAATGATGGCCACCACATTGAACATCTATTGGCCTGACATGTCGGGACACACCCTATTCCACTCCGTAATTGAAAACGGAAACCACGTGTGTACGTGTACCTCACCCCTCATGGTAATGTACATGTGCGTCAATGAAAAAGACCAATAAAAAGGTATTAGCATGTGGACGTAATGTGTTGTTCCAGTATCTCCTGTACCTAAGGTCCACCACCGTTCCCTTTGGATCCCTACGTAATTCGGTGCTCTCCGATACACACGATCGAACAGCGGAGGAGTGGTACTCAAGCGTCAACTATAGGTTACAATATCTCCGGATGTAATTAACATTTTACAATGCAACAAACGGCACTGATTACGTATTTGTTCATATGTACAGATGTGCTAACAAAACTAACGGGGTTCCATTTAAAAAAAACGTAGGTTTGTGTTAAAAAATATACTTCCGTGCATTTTTTTTATGGTTTGTATTAACCAATTACACTAGCCCCTCTCCTCACGTTCGGTCTGTGGAATCGGTTCGTCAGTATTTGATGTGGTTTACGAAATATATCCAGCGGTAACGTTAGGTGACGCACCCTGTATAAGACAACAAGTGTCTGGTGCAGATGCTAGTACGGTTACAGCTGCTACAATGGTAGTTTATCAAGATTTAAGTCAGTTTGAAAGTGGCGCTGTAGTCGACACACGAGCGATGGGACACAACGTCTTCGAGGTAGCGATGAAGTGGGGATTTTCCCATACGACCATTTCACGAGTGTACCGTGAATATGAGGAATGCGCTAAAACATTAAATCACCGACGTCGCTGCGGCCGGGAAAAGATCCTACGAGAACGGGACCAACGACGAGTGAAGAGAATCCATCAACACGACAGAAGTGCAACCCTTCTGCAAATTGCTCCAGATTTCAATGCTGGGCCATCAGCAAGTGCAGCGTGCGAACCATTCAACGAAACATTATCGATGTGGATGGGCTTCTGGAGCAGAAGGACCACTCGTGTGCCCTTTATAAGTGCACCACACAAAGCTGTACGCCTCGTCCGTGCCCACCAACACCGCCCAGACTATATCCTTAACGAACAAACAGAGTTGGCTAACGCCCCTTTCCTGACAAATTGTTGAGTGGAAACATGCTGCCTGGTCGGACGAGTCTCGTTTCAAGTCGTATCGAGCGGATGGACGTGTACGGGTATGGAGACAACCTCATAAACCCATGGACCCTGCATGTCAGCAGGGGACTGTTCAAGCTGGTGGAGGCTCTGTAATGGTATGGGGCGTGTGCAGTTGGAGTGATATGCGATCCCTGACATGTCCAGACACAACTCTGACAGGTGACACGTATGTAAGCTTCCTGTCTGATCACCTGCATCCATTCATGTCCATTGTACATTCTGAAAGGCAATTCCAGCAGGACAATGCGACACTCCACACGTCCAGAATTGCTACAGAGTTTTTCCAGGCACACTTTTCTGAGTGTAAATACTTCCGCTGGCTCCCAAATTCCCCAGACATGAACATTATTGAACGTATCTGGGATGTTGATCGTGTTAGGATAGCAACCAGCCACAAATTGAGTTCCTTTATTCAAAGGAAACCGTTACCGGTTTCGAATCGTTGCGATTCATCATCAGACGGTTTACACGCTTTCTTTCTACATTTGGTGTGTTTTTTACAGATTAATTGTCCTAAAATATAAATAAAACACAATTAAAAACACGCCACACACAGATGGTTGCGTTGCAGATTTTCGTTGCATGTGACTTACGTGAAACGTCGGTTTCGAGTGATTGTTTCTATAACGTTCATCCAATCGATGTAAATGCATTCCCACTGCATCCTCGTTGTTGCACACGTAATAGTTCTCACTGTACACTTTAGATTTGTCACTGAGTTCATTTCAACCACGCACCACATGTTTTGGTACATACAAAGAGCTTACAAACATATGGGTGTCACAGATGCTATGATATATCGTAACATTTGACGATGATGTCCTATGTTTGGAAAGGATCATATATTCTTTTACAAAACTGTAATGTCTTTTACATTAGTGTAGAGAGATTGAATATATTTTTTTAAATATATATATATAAATCTGTTATTGCTAATTTAATTATAAAGTTTTTTATATATATTTAGAGCTGTATAGGTAAAATAGTACATTATTTTATTACATTTGGCAGCATGAGAATTATAGTAACATATAAATTTTCTACTTGATCTGCAGATAGGTGTACTAATATTATTTGCTTTGGAGGCTGGAAAGTAATTTTTGGAAATTTTTCAGGAAAGGGGCGTTAGCCAACTCTGTTTGTTCGTTAAGGATATAGTCTGGGGTGCTGTTTTTGTGTGTGTGTGTATTTCTAATTCTTCTAATATATTCATAGTGGCCCCTTTTTCTGTTAGATGTAAAATCTTTAAGTTGTCCTCAATGTTACCCACTGAATGGTTTTCTTCAGCAATATGGGCTGCAAATGCTGATTTGGTAACTTGAACAAATTTTAGGCAAGTGTTCCAGTTTCTTTGGTTCTTTAGTGTATAATCTCGTTGCTTAGGACTGCTGTATGTTGGAATCATTCTTCCTTCATCGTCCAAAGTCATTTTATAGTCATTTCCTTTCAGTCCGGTTTTGAGCTGAGGAAGTGCTTTGGAATGGACAAGCGTAAATTGTTTGGGACACTGTTATTATTACCGACAGGGTTTTTGGAGTAAAGAGATCTCTGTCCGACAGAGAATCTAGGACGTGGTTGACGACGACGTGGTAGTTTGGGTCTGGCCGTGAGTCGGATGCGGAAATGGTAAGGCGACCGCACGCGATTAGCGGGAAATCCGGGTTCGAGTCCTGGAGCGGCACATATTTACACCTGATGGTTGTCCCTATCAGCAGCTGTGAATTCATTTAACATCACTGCAAGTCGGTTGAAGTTAGGGGATTTCATATGCACTACACTCACTGCCGATGTTTGCTTTCTATCGGTACTGTACTTCTGTCATAACAGGTTTAATTAGGTATCATATCCATTGCTGCAAATGAGAGCCACATTTGAAGATGAACGTCTCTGTTACGGGCAACCACGAAATCTTTCTACTTCTGTGTGCAATTTCTACCACAGCAGCTGATTAGTGCAAATCAAAGTGTCTTAGTATTGCAAGTGATGGCGAAAGCTGCCTCCATTGTTCTTCGTCGTCCCTCAACAATGTGCGGCCTAAGAATACTCGTCTTTTCCCAACAAGGCGCAGGGAAGCTAAAAGACTGGACACCCCTGCCGTACATCAGCCGTGCCAAAATCCTTAGCAACAATGCCGACCCCACGTAGTCGCGGGATTAACGCGTGAGAAAAAGACGGAGGCCTATTCATCAATATGCACGCGTGAGAAGCCGGCCGCTGTGGCCGAGCGGTTCTAGGCGCCGAGCGGTTCTAGACGCTTCAGTCGGGAACCGCGCTTCTGCTACGGTCGCAGGTTCCAATCCTGCGTCGGGCATGGATGTGTGTGATGTCCTTAGGTTGGTTAGGTTTAAGTAGTTTTGAGTTCTAGGGGACTGATGACCTCAGATGTAAAGTCCCGTAGTGCTCAGAGACATTTTTGAACACATGAGAACTTCCCACATCCTGCCATGTTTATTATTTCTTGTTTGTATACTGGGTTATAGGAGATGGGATGTCTTTGAAGGCACAAAGCCAGATGAGCTTTTACTTTTTTTTGAAGCGAGACCAGTTGTGCAAGATCTGTAAGTAAGTACGTTTTCAGAAAAATGTCGTTTACTCCTTTTTCTCTGTTGATATATCGTTGCTCAGTTTCTCATCATCAGCGATTATAATAATAATAATAGTAATACTAATTATTATCATTATTATTATTATTATGTTTATCTAGACCCGGGTTTCCCAACAAAATTTTCTCGAAGACCCCCTCATCGAGCATGATTGGAACCTTGTCACATCACAGTATCAAGTACCGGTACCTAAAAAAGCCAAATTAAGAGTCTTTTTATACGTTTTCTATTTTTGGTACTTAGAAAAAACATTGACATATTCATTATTGAAAAAATATTATGCTTAAAACTTTTTTCAATTTAGCCATCATTGTTAGTGTTAAATTTTTGATTATTGCTCAAAACTTTGTTTTCAAATCTGGGTGTTTAGTATAACAAACTCCTTAAATAATTAAAATTGAATATGAACCGAAAATGACAGGAAAAAATTGAAACTGAGTCTATTGTTCTTTCAAGTCTAGTAGACTTGAGATTACACGAGTAGACGTGTGAAAAACAAGAAAACACAAACTTCGTACAAGGTATTATTTATTTGAAAAAATACAGTAACAACAGAGTACTCAATCAGTATACAGTTAGTTTTAATTTTCAGTTCTTAATGAGATGAGTTCAATTTGACTTTTGAGTCCATTATTTTTGAAATGTTAGGTTTCAAACTTGAAACTTTCACTCTGAAATCCGACCGCATGTCGAACCGATTCCTATATTTGTTTTTCATGCAGGAAGCGGTCAAAACAAAAAAATTGTTATAATACGAAATATATTTAATATATTTTTTATTCTAAAAGCATCTTGTGGACGCCACCTGTTGGGAACCACTGATCTAGACTAATAACCGGCTAAAAGGGTCAGTTGCAGGCTGCCTACCTGACGACTTCCAGGGGCAACACAATTTTGATTAGCAGTATTTCATATAATTACCGAACCAATTTAAAACTTTGACACGCTGTCATGATCTACTCATTAACAGGAATAACATTACTTTAATTGTTTAACACAATAAGTCAAGCATTAATTTTTTCTATTCTTGTTAGGAACTGAAACCCATGAAGTCAAGGTCGTGTATGAGATTTTCTTTATGTGAGTGGATTAGTAGTTTTGCCTAGCACTGTAGCCAACTTCAGATCATAAAACATTCTCGAGTAGTGTTGGTGTCATTACAGGTTCATATGTCGTTAAAATCTTTCTTAATATGACAACATCATTACATGACATACACTCCTGGAAATGGAAAAAAGAACACATTGACACCGGTGTGTCAGACCCACCATACTTGCTCCGGACACTGCGAGAGGGCTGTACAAGCAATGATCACACGCACGGCACAGCGGACACACCAGGAACCGCGGTGTTGGCCGTCGAATGGCGCTAGCTGCGCAGCATTTGTGCACCGCCGCCGTCAGTGTCAGCCAGTTTGCCGTGGCATACGGAGCTCCATCGCAGTCTTTAACATTGGTAGCATGCCGCGACAGCGTGGACGTGAACCGTATGTGCAGTTGACGGACTTTGAGCGAGGGCGTATAGTGGGCATGCGGGAGGCCGGGTGGACGTACCGCCGAATTGCTCAACACGTGGGGCGTGAGGTCTCCACAGTACATCGATGTTGTCGCCAGTGGTCGGCGGGAGGTGCACGTGCCCGTCGACCTGGGACCGGACCGCAGCGACGCACGGATCCACGCCAAGACCGTAGGATCCTACGCAGTGCCGTAGGGGACCGCACCGCCACTTCCCAGCAAATTAGGGACACTGTTGCTCCTGGGGTATCGGCGAGGACCATTCGCAACCGTCTCCATGAAGCTGGGATACGGTCCCGCACACCGTTAGGCCGTCTTCCGCTCACGCCCCAACATCGTGCAGCCCGCCTCCAGTGGTGTCGCGACAGGCGTGAATGGAGGGACGAATGGAGACGTGTCGTCTTCAGCGATGAGAGTCGCTTCTGCCTTGGTGCCAATGATGGTCGTATGCATGTTTGGCGCCGTGCAGGTGAGCGCCACAATCAGGACTGCATACGACCGAGGCACACAGGGCCAACACCCGGCATCATGGTGTGGGGAGCGATCTCCTACACTGGCCGTACACCACTGGTGATCGTCGAGGGGACACTGAATAGTGCACGGTACATCCAAACCGTCATCGAACCCATCGTTCTACCATTCCTAGACCGGCAAGGGAACTTGCTGTTCCAACAGGACAATGCACGTCCGCATGTATCCCGTGCCACCCAACGTGCTCTAGAAGGTGTACGTCAACTACCCTGGCCAGCAAGATCTCCGGATCTGTCCCCCATTGAGCATGTTTGGGACTGGATGAAGCGTCGTCTCACGCGGTCTGCACGTCCAGCACGAACGCTGGTCCAACTGAGGCGCCAGGTGGAAATGGCATGGCAAGCCGTTCCACAGGACTACATCCAGCATCTCTACATCTACATCTACATCTATACTCCGCGAGCCACCTTACGGTGTGTGGCGGAGGGTACTTTTTGTACCACTATCTGATCCCCCCTTCCCTGTTCCATTCACGAATTGTGCGTGGGAAGAACGACTGCTTGTAAGTCTCCGTATTTGCTCTAATTTCTCGGATCTTTTCGTTGTGATCATTACGCGAGATATATGTGGGCGGTAGTAATATGTTGCCCATCTCTTCCCGGAATGTGCTCTCTCGTAATTTCGATAATAAACCTCTCCGTATTGCGTAACGCCTTTCTTGAAGTGTCCGCCACTGGAGCTTGTTCAGCATCTCCGTAACGCTCTCGCGCTGACTAAATGTCCCCATGACGAATCGCGCTGCTTTTCGCTGGATCATGTCTATCTCTTCTATTAATCCAACATGGTAAGGGTCCCATACTGATGAGCAATACTCAAGAATCGGACGAACAAGCGTTTTGTAAGCTACTTCTTTCGTCGATGAGTCACATTTTCTTAGAATTCTTCCTATGAATCTCAACCTGGCGCCTGCTTTTCCCACTATTTGTTTTATGTGATCATTCCACTTCAGATCGCTCCGGATAGTAACTCCTAAGTATTTTACGGTCGTTACCGCTTCCAATGATTTACCACCTATGGCATAATCGTACTGGAATGGATTTCTGCCCCTATGTATGCGCATTATATTACATTTACCTACGTTTAGGGAAAGCTGCCAGCTGTCGCACCATGCATTAATCCTCTGCAGGTCCTCCTGGAGTACGTACGAGTCTTCTGATGTTGCTACTTTCTTGTAGACAACCGTGTCATCTGCAAATAGCCTCACGGAGCTACCGATGTTGTCAACTAAGTCATTTATGTACATTGTAAACAATAAAGGTCCTATCACGCTTCCCTGCGGTACTCCCGAAATTACCTCTACATCTGCAGATTTTGAACCGTTAAGAATGACATGTTGTGTACTTTCTTCTAGGAAATCCTGAATCCAATCACAAACCTGGTCCGATATTCCGTAAGCTCGTATTTTTTTCAATAAACGTAAGTGCGGAACCGTATCAAATGCCTTCCTGAAGTCCAGGAATACGGCATCAATCTGCTCGCCAGTGTCTACGGCACTGTGAATTTCTTGGGCAAATAGGGCGAGCTGAGTTTCACATGATCTCTGTTTGCGGAATCCATGTTGGTTATGATGAAGGAGATTTGTATTATCTAAGAACGTCATAATACGAGAACACAAAACATGTTCCATTATTCTACAACAGATTGACGTAAGCGAAATAGGCCTATAATTATTCGCATCTGATTTATGACCCTTCTTGAAAATGGGAACGACCTGCGCTTTCTTCCAGTCGCTAGGTACTTTACGTTCTTCCAGCGATCTACGATAAATTGCTGATAGAAAGGGGGCAAGTTCTTTAGCATAGTCACTGTAGAATCTTAAGGGTATCTCGTCTGGTCCGGATGCTTTTCCGCTACTAAGTGATAGCAGTTGCTTTTCAATTCCGATATCGTTTATTTCAATATTTTCCATTTTAGCGTCCGTGCGACGGCTGAAGTCAGGGACCGTGTTACGATTTTCCGCAGTGAAACAGTTTCGGAACACTGAATTCAGTATTTCTGCCTTTCTTCGGTCGTCCTCTGTTTCGGTGCCATCGTGGTCAACGAGTGACTGAATAGGGGATTTAGATCCGCTTACCGATTTTACATATGACCAAAACTTTTTAGGGTTCTTGTTTAGATTGTTTGCCAATGTTTTATGTTCGAATTCGTTGAATGCTTCTCTCATTGCTCTCTTTACGCTCTTTTTCGCTTCGTTCAGCTTTTCCTTATCAGCTATGATTCGACTACTCTTAAACCTATGATGAAGCTTTCTTTGTTTCCGTAGTACCTTTCGTACATGATTGTTATACCACGGTGGATCTTTCCCCTCGCTTTGGACCTTAGTCGGTACGAACTTATCTAAGGCGTACTGGACGATGTTTCTGAATTTTTTCCATTTTTGTTCCACATCCTCTTCCTCAGAAATGAACGTTTGATGGTGGTCACTCAGATATTCTGCGATTTGTGCCCTATCACTCTTGTTAAGCAAATATATTTTCCTTCCTTTCTTGGCATTTCTTATTACACTTGTAGTCATTGATGCAACCACTGACTTATGATCACTGATACCCTCTTCTACATTCACGGAGTCGAAAAGTTCCGGTCTATTTGTTGCTATGAGGTCTAAAACGTTAGCTTCACGAGTTGGTTCTCTAACTATCTGCTCGAAGTAATTCTCGGACAAGGCAGTCAGGATAATGTCACAAGAGTCTCTGTCCCTGGCTCCAGTTCTGATTGTGTGACTATCCCATTCTATACCTGGTAGATTGAAGTCTCCCCCTATTACAATAGTATGATCACGAAACTTCTTCACGACGTTCTGCAGGTTCTCTCTGAGGCGCTCAACTACTACGGTTGCTGATGCAGGTGGTCTATAGAAGCATCCGACTATCATATCTGACCCACCTTTGATACTTAACTTAACCCAGATTATTTCACATTCGCATTCGCTAATAACTTCACTGGATATTATTGAATTCTTTACTGCTATAAATACTCCTCCACCATTGGCGTTTATCCTATCCTTGCGGTGTATATTCCATTCTGTGTCTAGGATTTCGTTACTGTTCACTTCCGGTTTTAACCAACTTTCCGTTCCTAATACTATATGCGCACTATTTCCTTCAATAAGAGATACTAATTCAGGAACCTTGCCCTGGATACTCCTGCAGTTTACCAATATTACGTTAACTTTTCCTGTTTTTGGTCTCTGAGGACGGACGTTCTTTATCAACGATGATAATGTCCTCTCTGGTAAGCCGTCAGGTATTTTATCGTTTCGCCCAAGGGGGGGTCCCTCTAACCTAAAAAACCCCGTGTGCACGCCACACGTACTCTGCTACCCTAGTAGCTGCTTCCGGTGTGTAGTGCACGCCTGACCTGTCTAGGGGGGCCCTACAGTTCTCCACCCAATAACGGAGGTCGATGAATTTGCAACCATTATAGTCGCAGAGTCGTCTGAGCCTCTGGTTTAGACCCTCCACACGGCTCCAAACCAGAGGACCGCGATCGACTCTGGGCACTATGCTGCAGATATTAAGCTCAGCTTGCACTCCGCGTGCGATGCTGGTTGTCTTCACCAAATCAGCCAGCCGCCGGAAGGAACCGAGGATGGCCTCAGAACCCAAGCGGCAGGCGTCATTCGTTCCGACATGTGCTACTATCTGCAGCCGGTCACATCCAGTGCGTTCAATAGCTGCCGGAAGGGCCTCCTCCACATTACGGACGAGACCCCCCGGCAAGCACACCGAGTGCACACTGGCATTCTTCCCCGACCTACCCGCTATTTTCCTAAGGGGCTCCATAACCCGCCTAACGTTGGAGCTCCCTATAACTAATAGGCCCGCCCTCTGTGACTGTCGGGACCTTGCTGGAGAATCGGCCACTGGCCCAACAGGCGAGGCATCCTGTGGTGGCTCGGAAACGATGTCATCACCACTAGGAAGCACCCCGTACCTGTTGGAAAGGGGTAAGGCAGCTGCCACGCGGCCAGATCCCACCTTCGCCTCTACGATCGTCTCCATGGGAGAATAGCAGCCTGCATTGCTGCGAAAGGTGGATATACACTGTACTAGTGCCGACATTGTGCATGCTCTGTTGCCTGTGTCTATGTGCCTGTGGTTCTGTCAGTGTGATCATGCGATGTATCTGACCCCAGGAATGTGTCAATAAAGTTTCCCCTTCCTGGGACAATGAATTCACGGTGTTCTTATTTCAATTTCCAGGAGTGTATTTAAAAACAGTTTTACATCGCTCGTGGTCAGTATAATTAAACGAAGGCCATTAAAGGCTGTCGTAAATTTTCGACCACATAACTGTTGTTAGGCAGTGTATAGGACGCGTTTGCGCGACGTTGTTGCGATGATGGCAGCCGCCTCGCCCAACGACTCATCGTGCTTTTGTTCACTGACAGGTCTCTTTAGACATTCTGCCAGCGTCTATGAACATCTGCGATTCTCTGGTTTAGCGTCGAAAGAAGCTCAGTGAGAGCTCTCTGCCTGGAATGCATCAGCATTACAGGTGCCATTTTGAAGTTCATGTATAGCGCCACCATCTATCGTAACTTTATGAACCAATAGAAGCTGAATCGGGAATATTCCACGGTGCCCCACAAAAAACTCCGCATTTTTGCAACATGCCCTTGAGTGATGTGTGATTTTAGCCTTCTAGTGACGGCCGAAAAAGAATGTCGAGTTAGTGTATCATATTGCCGTTTGCGCCTGATTCGTCAGCTAAACACTTATTTTTATCCATCTACGTCAAACAAGAACTTTTTATCACCTAAAACAACTGTCACAATCGTACCATAAGCAAGGTTTTGAGGTACCAGCATCTGAACGCTATAAATGTTTCAAGAATTGGTTGGAAAGCATGCAGAAGTGTACATACAGGGTGTTTCAAAAATGACCGGTATATTTGAAACGGCAATAAAAACTAAACGAGCAGCGATAGAAATACACCGTTTGTTGCAATATGCTTGGGACAACAGTACATTTTCAGGCGGACAAACTTTCGAAATTACAGTAGTTACAATTTTCAACAACAGATGGCGCTGCAAGTGATGTGAAAGATATAGAAGACAACGCAGTCTGTGGGTGCGCCATTCTGTACGTCGTCTTTCTGCTGTAAGCGTGTGCTGTTCACAACGTGCAAGTGTGCTGTGGACAACATGGTTTATTCCTTAGAACAGAGGATTTTTCTGGTGTTGGAATTCCACCGCCTAGAACACGGTGTTGTTGCAACAAGACGAAGTTTTCAACGGAGGTTTAATGTAACCAAAGGACCGAAAAGCGATACAATAAAGGATCTGTTTGAAAAATTTCAACGGACTGGGAACGTGACGGATGAACGTGCTGGAAAGGTAGGGCGACCGCGTACGGCAACCACAGAGGGCAACGCGCAGCTAGTGGAGCAGGTGATCCGACAGCGGCCTCGGGTTTCCGTTCGCCGTGTTGCAGCTGCGGTCCAAATGACGCCAACGTCCACGTATCGTCTCATGCGCCAGAGTTTACACCTCTATCCGTACAAAATTCAAACGCGGCAACCCCTCAGCGCCGCTACCATTGCGATATAGTGCACAGGATTGATGACGGCGATATGCACGTGGGCAGCATTTGGTTTACTGACGAAGCTTATTTTTACCTGGACGGCTTCGTCAATAAACAGAACTGGCGCATATGGGGAACCGAAAAGCCCCATGTTGCAGTCCCATCGTCCCTGCATCCTCAAAAAGTACTGGTCTGGGCCGCCATTTCTTCCAAAGGAATCATTGGCCCATTTTTCAGATCCGAAACGATTACTGCATCACGCTAACTGGACATTCTTCGTACATTTGTGGCGGTACAAACTGCCGTAGACGACACTGCGAACACCTCGTGGTTTATGCAAGATGGTGCCCGGCCACATCGCACGGCCGACGTCTTTAATTTCCTGAATGAATATTTCCATGATCGTGTGATTGCTTTGGGCTATCCGAAACATACAGGAGGCGGCGTGGATTGGCCTCCCTATTCGCCAGACATGAACCCCTGTGACTTCTTTCTGTGGGGACACTTGAAAGACCAGGTGTACCGCAAGAATCCAGAAACAATTGAACAGCTGAAGCAGTACATCTCATCTGCATGTGAAGCCATTCCGCCAGACACGTTGTCAAAGGTTTCGGGTAATTTCATTCAGAGACTACGCCGTATTATTGCTACGCATGGTGGATATGTGGAAAATATCGTACTATAGAGTTTCCCAGACTGCTGCGCCATCTGTTGTTGAAAATTGTAACTACTGTAATTTTGAAAGTTTGTCTGCCTGAAAATGTACTGTTGTCCCAAGCATATTGCAACAAACGGTGTATTTCTATCGCTGCTCGTTTAGATTTTATTGCCGTTTCAAATATACCAGTCATTTTTGAAACACCCTGTATTTTGAAGGTGAATAAGTTGAGAAACAATGAAATGATTTCCACACGCCTAGAACCAGATCTGTTCTCTGGTGTGTGCCGGATAGTACTTTCTGTAGAATTGTCGCTTCTTCTGTTTCTTTCCAGTAGTGAATGGCCTCCTGTAAGAATGATTAAGAACAATTCTTACATAAAAAGTTTTTCTTTCATGTTTTTGTGTTGTTACAAGTCCCCAAAACTTCTTTAAAATTATTTTTTACTTGTGTGCTGAGATCAGAATCTCATGAAGACTGGGCTTCAACTCATGTGTGTCGTCTATGGAAAACTCAGCTTGCACTGTGAACATGCTATCGAATGTTTTCTGCAGAGGACAATACGTTAGAGTTTTCTCTCTTCTTGTTACAGGTAAGTACGACCCTCGATTGCCCGATCAGCGTGGTGTGCTGCAATGGTCGTAATGAAGACCATGGAAACGGTGGTCGTGATTTTCACCGGTATGAAGTAAGTACTTGTAAATGAAAACAGATGGTCGACTTGGTTTTGTAACATTCGTTTTGTAACTAGATATATTGGGATTTGAGCTGTGTCCAATCTTATAAATAGTTTTGTTATTTGCCTGAAGCAACAGAGAAATGATAGAGCCGATAGCTGCGACCAAATCTCAAAGGACATTTTATCATGCAGTACCTGATTTCAACAGAATCGGCGCCCACAGCCGCCGAAAGACGTAGATTTAGGTGACTCTGTACACGGTGATTCAGCTGCCTTCTACCGAAGGGTGTTATGCAACCCGCAACACCTTCAAAAGCCGCACACGAGATGTTTATATTCTGACGCTCACTATGTGCAAAAATGGAAATGATCGAATGGTGTCAGTGGACGGGAGTTCCCAGGTGGGAAGTTCGGTCGCCAAGTGCAGGGCTTACTGAGTGCGACGCCACACTGGGCGACTTGCGGGAATCGAACCAGGGACCCCGTGCGTGGCATACCAACGTGCTGACCTTTCAGATATTGCAGCGGACACAATGTGCAAAATATCGGTCCCACATAAAAAATGAACAGGACGTCCAGCGAAAATGTATCCCAGTACCAGATTTAAGTACAATAAATTTCGTACGAAAAGCTTGTTCCTTTTTTTCTGCAGGGGTAATACACTGCTGGCCATTAAAATTCCTATACCACGAAGATGACGTGCTACAGACGCGAAATTTAACCGATAGGTAGAAGATGCTGTGATATGCAAATGATTAGCTTTTCAGACCATTCACACAAGGTTGGCGCCGGTGGCGACACCTACAACGTGCTGACATGAGGAAAGTTTCCAACCGATTTCTCACACACAAACAGCAGTTGACCGACGTTGCCTGGCGAAACGTTGCTGTGATGCCTCGTGTAAGGAGGAGGAATGCGTATCATCACGTTTCCGACTTTGATAAAGGTAGCATTGTAGCCTATCGCGAGTGCGGTTTATCGTATCGCGACATTGCTGCTCGCGTAGGTCGAGATCCAATGACTGTTAGCAGAATATGGAATCGGTGGGTTCAGGAGGGTAATACGGAACGCCGTGCTGCATCCCGACGGCCTCGTATCACTAGCAGTCGACATGACAGGCATTTTATCCACATGGCTGTAACGGATCGTGCAGCCACGTCTCGATCCCTGAGTCAACAGATGGGGACGTTCGCAAGACGACAACCATCTGCACGAACAGTTCGACGACGTTTGCAGCAGCACGCACTATCAGCTCGGAGACTGTGGCTGCGGTTACCCTTGACGCTGCATTACAGACGGGAGTGCCTGCGATGGTGTACTCGACGACGAACCAGGGTGCATGAATGGCAAAACGTAATTTTTTCGGACGGATCCAGGTTCTGTTTACAGCATCATGATGGTCGCGGTGAACGGACATTGCAAGCGTGTATTGGTCATCGCCATACTGGCGTATCACTCGGCGTGATGGTATGGGGTGCCATTGATTTCACATCTTGGTCACCTCTTGTTCGCATTGACGGCACTTTGGACGTCACATTTCAGATGTGTTACGACCCGTGGCTCTACCCTGCATTCAATCCCTGCTAAACCCTACATTTCAGCAGGATAATGCACGACCGCATGTTGCAAGTCCTGTACGGGCCTTTCTGGATACGTTCGACTGCTGACCTGGCCAGCACATTCTCCAGATGTCTCACCAATTGAAAACGTCTGGTCAATGGTGGCCGAGCAACTGGCTCCTCACAATACGCCAGTGACTACTCTTGATGAACTGTGGTATCGTGTTGAAGCTGCATGGGTAACTGTACCTGTTCACGCCATCGGACCTCTGTTTGACTCCATGCCCAGGCGTATCAAAGCCGTTATTACGGCCAGAGGTGGTTGTTCCGGGTGCTGATTTCTCAGGATCTATGCACCCAAATTGAGTGAAAATGTAATGTCAGTTCTAGTATAATATATTTGTCCACTGAATACCCGTTTATCATCTGCATTTCTTCTTGGTGTAGCAATTTTAATGGTCAGTAGTGTAGCTGGCGAATAGCGAGTGAGAGGATATGAAAATCTTGCGTGTGGTATTTGAAGATGTTGTGGGTTGCATAAATCCCATCGGTTGGAGCAGCTGAATCACACGCTCTACAGAGCGTGATCGGAAAGTATTTTCAGACCAGCTCAGTAGTGTAGAGAAGGCTGAGCCGAACGGGTTGATAAGGGAAACTTGTGGTCTGTCAAACAATGAAAGAGTCTCATATTGTTCTACAAAAGCCACCTAAGCTACAGTGACCTGCGTGGTTTTTAATGTCCTCTCGCAGTGTTACGCCCCTGGTTTAGCTAGCTGTTTGTTAACGTTATTTATTTAAACTTTCCCACGAGGGTGATGGAAAAAAGAGACTTTCGTTAACTTCGTGAGAAGCTAATTACGTTTACTATACGATCCAAACTTTGCTCCTAGCGTAGTACAGGGCGATCGATATAAACATGAACTAAGCCCGTGGGCCACAATAGCCCTCTGAAAGCTCGTAGGAACGGGAAATTTGTTATATGAACTCAGCAGTCCTCGGAGAATCAGAAGTTATTGGTAATCGGGTCGTTGTTTCTGCGTATGAGGCCCCTTCTCCGGTTTAGTGATGACAAAGACTTTGTACGTGAAGCACTCGACGGCGTGACTGTCAGTACCCGTACAAATCCCCAAACTTTTCGCTTTTCAGTTTCGCCATTTCCTGAGTGATGATGAAAGGACAACACAAACACCCACTTCTTGGGCGGAGAAAAACCCCGACCCGGCCAGGAGTCGAACCTGGGACCCTGTGATCCAGGGGCAGCAACGCTGCTACCCAATAAACCACGAACTGCGGACTCTGCTATAATGCCGCGCTCTTGTTAGTTGCGGTAACACCGAGTTCCGGATGTCTAATACTGAAAAACCTGTTAAGACGAATAGTACCGAAGACTGGTGTGGTTTCTCCATTTGATTACGTTTCTTTTGTCACTGTCTGCTAGATAAAACAAAATAGGCCTTTCCAATGTTGCAACAGTTGTTAACACACGCCAGTTAATTGAGACTGTTTTGGCACAGATGGTCATTTTTATGTGTCTCATTTAAGTAAATAACACGACAGAACATAATTCAAGAAGTACCAGTATGAAGTTCCTGTTAGGTTACTACAAGCAAAACGTTTTATTTTAGGAAATAGTTTCATTTTCATTCGTATGTAGTAGTAGTAAGAAATTTTTATATAAATTTGGGATCGTCATATTCTTCCATATAATTTGTGTGGTTTCCCAGTTTCTGCTGCTTCCTCGTTCTAACAAACTCTCTTCTCATCACTAATTCTGTAACTATTCCTGCCACTGTCAAAACTTATGCTCCAGTTGACTTCACTAACCCTGCCAGAATCACGGGTTTAGTTATCCCGCGTTTATTCTCCGGTTAGGCGTTATTACGTGTTCGTACAACGCATTTTCCGCGCTATTCCGAAAATAGAATCAAGCGGCTGCTAACTTCGGAGTGTACGACTAGCCGTTAATAGTGTAGCGATTCACTGGACTCACATTCGGGAGGACGACGGTTCAATCCCGCGTCCGGCCATCCTAATTTAGGTTTTTCGTTACTTCCCTAAATCGCTCTAGGCAAATGCCGGGATGGTTCCTTTGAAAGGGCACGGCCGACTTGCTTCCCCGTCCTTCCCTAATTCGATGAGACCGATGACCTCGCTGTCTAGTCTTCTCCCCGAAACAACCCAACCCCAAGTATAGCGATCGGCTAAAAATTCAATGTCAAAATTTCATTTTCTTGGATACACCGAGAAGATAGTACATAATCTTTCTTACCTGTTATTCCTGTCAGTCATTTTTTTGCCACTCTGGTACTCCGAATCTATGGATTTCGCTAATAATTACAACAACGATCATCATCCGCACACCCAATCAGCCGTATAAACAAACAACGATTGGGATTTACCCGTTCGGGTTTATTCGGCTGAGCTCGTATAGCCCCATTCTCCTTTGTCTGTGGAAAAGCTCTTTATTTCTAGATGCGACGGGGATTCCCCTAGCAGAGACATCACGTACACTACGCACGCATTCAAAAATCAATTTATGATTCGTTCAGAAACCAACTTAGAATGTGCACTCCTGGAAATGGAAAAAAGAACACATTGACACCGGTGTGTCAGACCCACCATACTTGCTCCGGACACTGCGAGAGGGCTGTACAAGCAATGATCACACGCACGGCACAGCGGACACACCAGGAACCGCGGTGTTGGCCGTCGAATGGCGCTAGCTGCGCAGCATTTGTGCACCGCCGCCGTCAGTGTCAGCCAGTTTCCCGTGGCATACGGAACTCCATCTCAGTCTTTAACACTGGTAGCATACCGCGACAGCGTGGACGTGAACCGTATGTGCAGTTGACGGACTTTGAGCGAGGGCGTATAGTGGGCATGCGGGAGGCCGGGTGGACGTACCGCCGAATTGCTCAACACGTGGGGCGTGAGGTCTCCACAGTACATCGATGTTGTCGCCAGTGGTCGGCGGATGGTGCACGTGCCCGTCGACCTGGGACCGGACCGCAGCGACGCACGGATGCACGCCAAGACCGTAGGATCCTACGCAGTGCCGTAGGGGACCGCACCGCCACTTCCCAGCAAATTAGGGACACTGTTGCTCCTGGGGTATCGGCGAGGACCATTCGCAACCGTCTCCATGAAGCTGGGCTACGGTCCCGCACACCGTTAGGCCGTCTTCCGCTCACGCCCCAACATCGTGCAGCCCGCCTCCAGTGGCGTCGCGACAGGCGTGAATGGAGGGACGAATGGAGACGTGTCGTCTTCAGCGATGAGAGTCGCTTCTGCCTTGGTGCCAATGATGGTCGTATGCGTGTTTGGCGCCGTGCAGGTGAGCGCCACAATCAGGACTGCATACGACCGAGGCACACAGGGCCAACACCCGGCATCATGGTGTGGGGAGCGATCTCCTACACTGGCCGTACACCACTGGTGATCGTCGAGGGGACACTGAATAGTGCACGGTACATCCAAACCGTCATCGAACCCATCGTTCTACCATTCCTAGACCGGCAAGGGAACTTGCTGTTCCAACAGGACAATGCACGTCCGCATGTATCCCGTGCCACCCAACGTGCTCTAGAAGGTGTAAGTCAACTACCCTGGCCAGCAAGATCTCCGGATCTGTCCCCCATTGAGCATGTTTGGGACTGGATGAAGCGTCGTCTCACGCGGTCTGCACGTCCAGCACGAACGCTGGTCCAACTGAGGCGCCAGTTGGAAATGGCATGGCAAGCCGTTCCACAGGACTACATCCAGCATCTCTACGATCGTCTCCATGGGAGAATAGCAGCCTGCATTGCTGCGAAAGGTGGATATACACTGTACTAGTGCCGACATTGTGCATGCTCTGTTGCCTGTGTCTATGTGCCTGTGGTTCTGTCAGTGTGATCATGTGATGTATCTGACCCCAGGAAAGTGTCAATAAAGTTTCCCCTTCCTGGGACAATGAATTCACGGTGTTCTTATTTCAATTTCCAGGAGTGTATTAGGAAACGTTCAAAATCATATGAATAATCGATAGACGAACACGTGCTGGGTGCTATGTGTTCTGTGAAACAATGTTTTTTTCCTTCAAGAAAAGGAATTTGGCGCCCCCTGAATTTACCGCCAGGGGCAGATACACCAGTTGCCCCAGCCCGCCTCCCACCCCTCCAGTAGAGCCGGGCATGCGATACATGCAGGAAGAGAGTGTGTGAGGTTCAGGAACATGCCAACTGGGGTGTGGAACCATGCTGACTCCAGTGGTCAGCCGCGCTGGGTTTCTCTGTTGAGGATCCGTGGCACGGACAGCGCGATCGAGGAGGTCCCACAGATCCTCGTATCGGTTCGAGGCCGGGGAGTTCTGGAGCCAGGGGAGTACAGTAAACTCACCCTTCTGCTCTTCGAACCACATACATACACAGCGTTGCATTGTCCTGCTGGTAGATGCCATAGTGCCGAGGAAAAACGGACTGCACGTAAGGGTAAATACAGAGGGGGTCCAAAAAAATGTATCCACTGTTTAAAAGTCCATAACTGCCAAACTAATTGACGGAGTTGTCTCATCTTTGGTAG
This sequence comes from Schistocerca serialis cubense, assembly GCF_023864345.2. Taxonomy (NCBI): domain Eukaryota; kingdom Metazoa; phylum Arthropoda; class Insecta; order Orthoptera; family Acrididae; genus Schistocerca; species Schistocerca serialis. The sequence goes on from NC_064648.1 coordinate 146,531,776, forward strand.
TGTAATAGTTTGTAGTTCCAGAAATCGCCACACAAGCGTTGTGTTGCGTTGTTTTGTTTTGTCAGATAACAGTCGCCAGATAGTCAGTGTTTTGTTCGGAGTTGCACCTAGTTACTCGAGTAAACATAGCTGGCGCAAGGCTTACATTCGATGAAAGGAAGTCGGTTTTGAAGTGGTATTTTAAGTACGAAAACACTAATGAGGTTCAGGGGCAATGGCGAAATGAGTATCAAATAGAGCCACCGACACGTTTAACGGTTCGTCGCGTTCGAGACAAGTTTGAAGCCGAAGGCTGTGCTAAAGATGTACACAAACAACGATCTGGACGACCTGTAGCAGTATCAATCCCAGCTATCTCCCGTCGTGTGTTACAATTCACTCGCTCACCACAGAAGTCTGTGAGACAGTGTGCCCGTGAAACTTGAGTGAGTCGCTCAAGTGTTCAGCGAATTTTGAAGACAGCAAAGTGGAAGTGCTACATCCCACGATTGCTACACGCAATGAACGAGGACGACCCAGATCGTAGAATGGAGTACTGCGAGTGGTTTGCTAACATGGTGGACAACGATGAAGAGTTTGGAGAGATGATTGTGTGGTCTGATAAGGCACAGTTCACACTCAATGGTACAGTAAATCGCCACAATTGCATCTACTGGGCCGCCGAAAATCCGAACGTCCATGTAGACAAAGCCGTGAATTTGCCAGGAGTACATGTGTGGTGTGGGTTCTCTTACCGGGCCTCGATTGGGCCATTCTTCTTTGACGGCACAGTTACCGGTGAGGTGTACCTTCAGGAGTTTCAGACATCCATTTTACCTGCCATCCGAGACTTGTGTGGAGACGGAAGAGTTTACTTTCAACAAGATGGTGCCCCAGCCCACAACCAAAATCGTGTTAGGGCGTATCTCGATGAAAATCTACTATGAAGATGGATAGGCCGTAGAGGTGCTGTGGAGTATCCACCACGTTCCCCAAACCTAACTCCTCTGGACTTTTACCTGTGGGGAACACTAAAGGACGTCGTTTATCGACAAACGCCACGCAGATTGGATGAACTCCGAGAATCCATCGTACATTCATTTGCAAATATCCAACTGAACACGTTGCAGTCAGTAATTCGTGCTGCACTTCGGCGGCAACGTTTGTGTGTGGATGTTAATGGTGACCATTTCAAACACCTACAGTGATATCTTTAAGTTGGACTTTAAGCTACACTTTCACCAAAAGTGAGACAACTCCGTCAATTAGTTTGCAAGTCATGGACTTTTAAACAGTGGATACATTTTTTGAAGCCCTCCATATATGCCCACCCGGCTAGCTGCGCAATCTAACACGCTGTTTCCCGAGCGGGAAGGCGTGCCGGTCCCCAGCACGAATCCACCTGGCGGATTAGAGTCGAGGTCCGCTGTGTCTGCCAGCCTGTGGATGGTTTTTAAGCCGGTTTCTCTATCGGCGAATGCGGGTTGGTTCCCCTTATTCCGAGGGGGGGGGGGGGGGGTTCCACAGGGGACTGAACTGGGTACGGTGTGGGGCGGCGGTGGGGTGGGTGGACTGCTGTGGCCTGTTGTGGGGATGTGAACCACTGAGTGCTACGGCGGGACGAGGCCTCTCCGTCGTTTCTAGGTCCCCCTTTAATACACAAAGGTAAATATGGTCCCACTCTGCCTTCCAGAATGACAAGCCGACCAGGGAATGCGCCGAAAACATTCCGTAACTGATGATAATAAGCAGATGGCTGATATTCTAAACCTGGCTTTCAAAAACTCGTTTACGGTAGAGGGCTGCAGCACCATTCCCCCTTTCAATTACCGAACAAACGCAAGGATGGCTGACATAGTGTTTAGTGTATCTGGGATTGTCCGCAGCTCGTGGTCGTGCGGTAGCGTTCTCGCTTTCCACGCCCGGGTTCCCGGGTTCGATTCCCGGCGGGGTCAGGGATTTTCTCTGTCTCGTGATGACTGGGTGTTGAGTGATGTCCTTAGGTTAGTTAGGTTTAAGTAGTTCTAAGTTCTAGGGGACTGATGACCATAGATGTTAAGTCCCATAGTGCTCAGAGCCATTTGAACCATTTTATCTGGGATTGTAAAACAGTTAAGATCCTTAGACGGCACGAAGGCATCTGGCCCAGACGGTATCCCCGTGAGATTATATGCTGACTATGCTACAAATATAGCACCATTCTTATCCATCATCTATCAGAGATCATTGGAACAGCGGAAAGTTCCACGGGACTGGAAGAAGGCCGAGGTCATAGCAATCTATAAAAAGGGTAGAAAATCGGATGCACATAATTACCGGCCAATTTCACTGACATCGACTTGTTGTAGAATCATCGAACATATTTTGTGTTCAGACATAATGACCTTTCTAGACTCTGAGAAGCTCATCTGCAGAAACCAGCACGGTTTTAGGAAACAGCGGTCATGCGAGACACAGCTGGCCCTCTTTGTGCATTTCATACAACAGCATCTAGATACCGGCTCCCGGGTTGATGCCGTATTTCTCGACTTTCGAAAGGCGTTCGACTCAGTTCCGGACTGTCGCTTGCTACAAAAAGTGCGCGCTTTACGGTCTATCCGATGACATATGCAATTGAATAGAAAGTTTTCCAACAGACAGAGAGCAGTATGTCGTCCTGAATGGGGTGACTTCAACAGAAACAAGCGTAACTTCAGGTTTGCCTCAGGGAAGCATAATAGGTCCGCTGCTTTTTACGATTTACATAAACGATATGGTTGGTGGTATTGACAGCGGCTTTAGACTGTTCGCCGATGATGGTGTAGTCTACAGGAAAGTAGTATCACACGAAAGCTGAGAACAAATCAATGAGGATTTGCAGAACATAAATGCCTGGTGTAATGGCTGGCAGTTCTCTCTCAACATTAGTAAGTGTAACCTACGCCGTATAACAAGGCGAAAATCCCCATTGATGTACGAGTTCAAAATAAATGCCGTCTTTGGAAGCGGTAACATCCGTCAAGTACCTGGGTGTGACTATTCGAAATGATCTCAAATGGAATGATCAGATTACACAAGTAACGGGCAAGACGAACTCTAGATTGCGGTTTATTGGTAGAATCCTGAAGCGATGCAGCCCTTCAACGAAGGAAATAGCTTACAATACGTTAGTTCGCCCAGTCTTGGAGTATTGTTCGTCTGTATAGGACGCTTACCAGTTGGGTCTGATTCAAGAGATTGAGAAGGTCCAAAGGAGAACGGCAAGATTCGTGCCTGGTACATTAAGCCATCGCGAGAGCGTTACAAATCTCATAGAAAGTTTGAAGTGGGACTCAGTTGCAGATAGACGACCCGCTAAACGGAAGCGGCTGCTCACTAAATTCCGAAATCAGATATTCGCTTAGGATGTAGGGCATATATTACACTACTGGCCATTAAAATTGCTACACCAAGAAGAAATGCAGCTGATAAACAGCAAATTGGACAAATACATTATACTAGAATTGACATGTGATTACATTTTTCACGAAATTTGGGGGGAAAGATCCTGAGAAATCAGGACGCAGAACAACTACCTCTGGCCGAAATAACGGCCTTGATACGCCTGAATATTCAGTCAAACAGAGCTTGGATGGCGTGTACAGGTACAGTTGCCCATGCAGCTTCATCACGATACCACAGTTCATGAAGGATAGTGACTGGCCTATTGTGATGAGCCAGTTGCTCGGCCACCATTGACCAGACGTTTTCAATTGGTGAGAAATCTGGAGAATGTCAGCAGTCGAACATTTTCTGTATCCAGAACGGCCCGTAGATAACCTGCAACATGTGGTCGTGCATTATCCTGCTGAAATGTAGGGTTTCGCAGCGATCGAATGAAGGGAAGAGCAACGAGTCGTAACACATCTGAAATGTAACGTCCACTGTTCAAAGTGCCGTCACTGCGAACAAGAGGTGACCCAGACGTGTAACCAATGGCACCCCATACCATCATGCCGGGTGATACGCCAGTATGGCGATGACGAATACACGCTTCCAATGTGCGTTCACCGCTATGTCGCCAAACACGGATGCGACCATGACGATGCTGTAAACAGAACCTGTATTCATCCGAAAAAATGACTTTTTGCCATTCGTGCACCCAGGTTCGTCGTCGAGTACACCATCGCAGGCGCTCCTGTCTGTGATGCAGCGTCAAGGGTAACCACAGCCACGGTCTCCGAGCTGATAGTCCGTGCTGCTGCAAACGTCATCGAACTGTTCGTGCAGATGGTTGTTGTCATGCAAACGTCCCCATCTGTTGACTCAGGGATCGAGACATGGATGCACGATCCGTTACAGCCGTGCGGATAAGATGCCTGTCATCTCGACTGCTAGTGATACGAGGCCGTCCGGGATCAAGCACGGCGTTCCGTATTACCCTCCTGAACCCACCGATTCCTTATTCTGCTAACAGTCATCGGATCTCGACCAACGCGAGCAGCAATGTCGCGATACGATAAACCGCAATCGCGATAGGCCACAATCCGACCTTTATCAAAGTTGGAATCGTGATGGTACGCATTTCTCCTCCTTACACGAGGCATCACAATAACGTTTCACCAGGCAACGCCGGTCAACTGCTGTTTGTGTATGAGAAATCGGTTGGAAACTTCCCTCATGTCAGCACGTTGTAGGTGTCGCCACCGGCGCCAACCTTGTGTGAATGCTCTGAAAAGCTAATCATTTGCATATCACAGCATCTTCTTCCTGTCGGTTACATTTCGCGTCTGTAGCACGTCATCTTCGTGGTGTAGCAATTTTAATGTCCCTGCATACTCATGTTGCGCGGCGGACTGGCGTATTACATCTCTTGCTTATATAGCGTTGAAGTCGCGGCTGACCCTCAATTTGATTTCTCCTAGAGGTTTCCGCTCGATGTTACGTACACTGGAAAGTTTCCGTTGACGTCAGGGCTTGTGTCCCTTGGCGCAGCCTCGATTAGTTCCATCATGTGTTTAGTCCGTGATCTGACGGGCTACAGGAGGTCCCTACTTTACATAACATATGAAAAACTTCTGTTGTCGTCCAACTGCGGATCAACTTATGTCTTAATTGCGTGTTTTGATCGTATGCGTTATCTCTCTCTCTCTCCTTCACAAATATCCTCGACTATGTTTTCTCAATGCTTGAACTCGGAGGCTTCCAGCTTCGTGAGGTGATAGTTGTTCTCCGCTCATTTCATCTGACAAATAGTGTTTAATAAAATCATTATTAATTTGTTTTTCTTGGGACTGGACAGTGCTTATCACCTATTTTTCAGCTCCACACAAAGCTATACTACAAACATACATTCACAAAAGTTTATACAGAGTGGGGATGCTGACGTTAGGGCACAGGAAAATGTAAAGCTATTTTTGAAAATGGAATTTTTGATTCAGAAAATACAACAATTAAAAAAAAGCCTCATCACCATTTCAGTCAACACGTCCCTCTCCTACATCTACATCCATACTCCGCTAGCCACCTGATGGTGTGTGGCGGAGGGTACCTTGAGTACCTCTATCGGTTCTCCCTTCTATTCCACTCTCGTGTTGTTCGTGGAAAGAAAGATTGTCGGTATGCCTCTGTGTGGGCTCTAATCTCTCTGATTTTATCCTCACGGTCTCTTCGCGAGATATACGTAGGAGGGAGCAATATTCTGCTTGACTCCTCGGTGAAGGTATGTCCTCGAAACTTCAACAAAAGCCCGTACCTAGCTACTGAACGTCTCTCCTGCAGAGTCTTCCACTGGAGTTTATCTATCACCCCCGTAATGCTTTCGCGATTACTAAATGATCCTGTAACGAAGCGCGCTGCTCTCCGTTTGATCTTCTCTATCTCTTCTATCCACCCTATCTGTTACGGATCCCACACTGCTGAGCAGTATTCAAGCAGTGGGCGAACAAGTGTGCTTAACCTACTTCCTTTGTTTTCGGATTGCATTTCCTTAGGATTCTTTCAATGAATCTCAGTATGGCACCTTCTTTACCGACGATCAACTTCATATGATCATTCCATTTTAAATCACTCCTAATGCCTACTCCCTGATAATTTATGGATTCAATTGCTTCCAGTTGCTGACTTGCTATATTGTAGCTAAATGATAAAGTATCTTTCTTTCTATGTATTCGCAGCCCATTACACTTGCCCACATTGCGATTCAATTGCCATTCCCTGCACCATGCGTCAATTCTTTGCAGATGCTCCTGTATTTCAGTGCAGTTTCCCATTGTTACAAACTCTCGATATATTACAGCATCATCCGCAAAAAGGTGATGTACATACATATATTGTGAATAGCAACGGTCCTACGACACTCCCCTGCGGCACACCTGAAATCACTCTTACTTCGGAAGACTTCTCTCCATTGAGAATGACATGCTGCATTCTGTTATCTAGGAACTCTTCAATCCAATCACACAATTGGTCTGATAGTCCATATGCTCTTAATTTGTTCGTTAAACGACTGTGGGGAACTGTATCGAACGCCTTGCGGAAGTCAAGTAACACGGCATCTACCTGGGAACCCGTGTCTACGGCCCTCCGAGTCTCGTGGACGAATAGCACGAGCTGGGTTTCACACGATCGTCTTTCTCGAAACCCATGCTGATTCGTACAGAGTAGTTTCTATTCTCCAGAAAAGTCATTATACTCAAACATAATACGTGTTCCAAGATTCTACAACCGATAGACGTTAGAGATATAGGTCTATAGTTCTGCACATCTGTTCGACGTCCCTTCTTGAAAACGGGGATGCCCTGTGCCCTTTTCCAATCCTTTGGAACGCTACGCTCTTCTAGAGACCTACGGTACACCGCTGCAAGAAGGGGGGCAAGTTCCTTCGCGTACTATGTGTAAAATCGAACTGGTATCCCATCAGGTCCAGCGGCCTTTCCTCTTTTGAGCGGTTTTAATTGTTTCTCTATCCCCCTGTCATCTATTTTTATGTCTACCATCTTGTCATCTGTGCGACAACCTAGAGAAGGAAGTACAGTGCAGTCTTCCTCTGTGTAACAGCTTTGGAAAAAGACATTCAGTCTGTCATCCTCTGTTTCAGATCCATTTTGGTCACAGAGTGTCTGGACATTTTGTTTTGATCCACTTACCGCTTTGAGATAAGACCAAAATTTCTTAGGATTTTCTGCCAAGTCAGTACATAGAACTTTACTTTCGAATTCATTGAACGCCTCTCGCATAGCCCTCCTCACACTACATTTCGGTTCGCGAAATTTCTGTTTGTCTGCAAGGCTTTGGTTATGTTTATGTTCGCTGTGAAGTTCCCTTTGCTTCCGCAGCAGTTTTGTAACCCGGTTGTAGTACCACGGTGGCTCTTTTCCATCTCTTACGATCTTGCTTGGCACATACTCATCTAACGCATTATGTACGACGGTTTTGAACATTGTCCACTGCTCCTCAACACTATCTGTACTTGAGATTTAAAACTTTTGTGTTGAGCCGTCAAGTACTCTGAAATCTGCTTTTTGTCACTTTTGCTAAACAGAAAAATCTTCCTACCTTTTTTTAATATTTCTATTTACGGCTGAAATCGTCGATGCAGTAACCGCTTTATGATCGCTGATTCCCTGTTCTGCGTTAACTGTTTCAAATAGTTCGGCTCTGTTTTGTCAGCAGAAGGTCTAATACGTTATCGCCGCGAGTCGGTTCTCTGTTTAACTGCTCAAGGTAGTTTTCAGATAAAGCACTTAAAAAAATTTCAATGAATTCTTTGTCCCTGCCACCCGTTATAAACGTCTGAGTCTCCCATTCTATATCCGGCAAATTGAAATCGCCACGCAGAACTATAACATGGTGGGGAAATCTACTCGAAATAGTTTCCAAATTTTGCTTCAGGTCCTCTTGGTTGACATGTTTCTGTATCACTCTGCAAACCACTGTGAAGTGCATGGTAGACTATACATACGAAGGCCGTTTCCCGTTCCATTCACGCAGCTGGTGATCGAGGCTCCACTCGCAGCGGGGCTCATCACTGAAGACAATTCTACTCCAGTCACAGAGATTGCAGGCATAGACTTGCCGCGACACGCCCCAGAAAGTGATGGTATACGAACCTGTCGCCCGCTATACATCCAGACATACGAAGGCCGTTTCCCGTTCCATTCACGCCGCTGGTGGTTGAGGCTCCACTCGGAGAGGGACTCATCACTGAAGACAATTCTACACCAGTCACAGAGATTGCAGGCATAGACTTGCCGCAACACTCCCCGGACAGTGATGGTACACGAACCTGTCGCCCGCTATACATCCAGACATACGAAGGCCGTTTCCCGTTCCATTCACGCCGCTGGTGATCGAGGCTCCACTCGAAGCGGGCTCATCACTGAAGACAATTCTACTCGAGTCACAGAGATTGCAGGCATAGACTTGCCGCGACACGCCCCGGAAAGTGATGGTATACGAACCTGTCGCCCGCTATACATCCAGACATACGAAGGCCGTCTCCCGTTCCATCCACGCCGCTGGTGATCGAGGCTCCACTCGAAGCGGGGCTCATCACTGAAGACAATTCAACTCCAGCCACAGAGATTGCAGGCATAGACTTGCCGCGACACGCCCCGGAAAGTGATGGTATACGAACCTGTCGCTCGCTATACATCCAGACCTACGAAGGCCGTCTCCCGTTCCATTCATGCCGCTGGTGGTTGAGGCTCCACTCGAAGAGGGGCTCATCACTGAAGACAATTCTACTCCAGTCACAGAGATTGCAGGCATAGACTTGCCGCGACATGCCCCGGAAAGTGATGGTATACGAACCTGTCGCCCGCTATACATCCAGACATACGAAGGCCGTTTCCCGTTCCATTCAGGCCGCTGGTGGTTGAGGTTCCACTCGGAGAGGGACTCATCACTGAAGACAATTCTACTCCAGTCACAGAGATTGCAGGCATAGACTTGCCGCAACACTCCCCGGACAGTGATGGTATACGAACCTGTCGCCCGCTATACATCCAGACATACGAAGGCCGTTTCCCGTTCCATTCACGCCGCTGGTGATCGAGGCTCCACTCGAAGCGGGCTCATCACTGAAGACAATTCTACTCCAGTCACAGAGATTGCAGGCATAGACTTGCCGCGACATGCCCCGGAAACTGATGGTATACGAACCTGTCGCCCGCTATACATCCAAACATACGAAGGCCGTCACCCGTTCCATCCACGCCGCTGGTGATCGAGGCTCCACTCGAAGCGGGGCTCATCACTGAAGACAATTCTACTCCAGTCACAGAGATTGCAGGCATAGACTTGCCACGACACGCCCCGGAAGGTGATGGTATACGAACCTGTCGCTCGCTATACATCCAGACATACGAAGGCCGTCTCCCGTTCCATTCACGCCGCTGGTGGTTGAGGCTCCACTCGAAGAGGGGCTCATCACTGAAGACAATTCTACTCCAGTCACAGAGATTGCAGGCATAGACTTGCCGCGACACGCCCCGGAAAGTGATGGTATACGAACCTGTCACCCGCTATACATCCAGACATACGAAGGCCGTTTCCCGTTCCATTCATGCCGCTGGTGATCGAGGCTCCACTCGAAGAGGGGCTCATTACTGAAGACAATTCTACTCCAGTCACAGAGATTGCAGGCATAGACTTGCCGCGACATGCCCCGGACAGTGATGGCATACGAACCTGTCGCTCGCTATACATCCAGACATACGAAGGCCGTCTCCCGTTCCATTCACGCCGCTGGTGGTTGAGGCTCCGCTCGAAGAGGGACTCATCACTGAAGACAATTCTACTCCAGTCACAGAGATTGCAGGCATAGACTTGCCGCAACACTCCCCGGACAGTGATGGTATACGAACCTGTCGCCCGCTATACATCCAGACATACGAAGGCCGTTTCCTGTTCCATTCACGCCGCTGGTGATCGAGGCTCCACTCGAAGCGGGGCTAATCACTGAAGACAATTCTACTCCAGTCACAGAGATTGCAGGCATAGACTTTCCGCGACACGCCCCGGAAAGTGATGGTATACGAACCTGTCGCCCGCTATACATCCAGACATACAAAGGCCGTCTCCCATTCCATCCACGCCACTGGTGATCGAGGCTCCACTCGAAGAGGGTCTCATTACTGAAGACAATTGTACTCCAGTCACAGAGATTGCAGGCATAGACTTGCGCGACACTCCCTGGACAGTGATGGTATACGAACCTGTCGCCCGCTATACATCCAGACATACGAAGGCCGTTTCCCGTTCCATTCACGCCGCTGGTGATCGAGGCTCCACTCGAAGCGGGGCTCATCACTGAAGACAATTCTACTCCAGTCACAGAGATTGCAGGCATAGACTTTCCGCGACACTCCCCGGACAGTGATGGTATACGAACCTGTCGCCCGCTATGCATCCAGACATATGAAGGCCGTTTCCCATTCCATTCACGCTGCTGGTGATCGAGGCTCCACTCGAAGCGGGGCTCATCACTGAAGACAATTCTACTCCAGTCACAGAGATTGCAGGCATAGACTTGCCGCCACACGCCCCCGAAAGTGATGGTATACGAACCTGTCACCCGCTATACATCCAGACATACGAAGGCCGTCTCCCGTTCCATCCACGCCGCTGGTGATCGAGGCTCCACTCGAAGAGGGGCTCATCACTGAAGACAATTCTACTCCAGTCACAGAGATTGCAGGCATAGACTTGCCACGACACTCTCCGTACAGTGTTGGTATACGAACCTGTCGCCCGCTATACATCCAGACATACGAAGGCCGTTTCCCGTTCCATTCACGCCGCTGGCGATCGAGGCTCCACTCGAAGAGGGGCTCATTACTGAAGACAATTCTACTCCAGTCACAGAGATTGCAGGCATAGACTTGCCGCGACATGCCCCGGACAGTGATGGCATACGAACCTGTCGCTCGCTATACATCCAGACATACGAAGGCCGTCTCCCGTTCCATTCACGCCGCTGGTGGTTGAGGCTCCGCTCGAAGAGGGACTCATCACTGAAGACAATTCTACTCCAGTCACAGAGATTGCAGGCATAGACTTGCCGCAACACTCCCCGGACAGTGATGGTATACGAACCTGTCGCCCGCTATACATCCAGACATACGAAGGCCGTTTCCTGTTCCATTCACGCCGCTGGTGATCGAGGCTCCACTCGAAGCGGGGCTAATCACTGAAGACAATTCTACTCCAGTCACAGAGATTGCAGGCATAGACTTTCCGCGACACGCCCCGGAAAGTGATGGTATACGAACCTGTCGCCCGCTATACATCCAGACATACAAAGGCCGTCTCCCATTCCATCCACGCCACTGGTGATCGAGGCTCCACTCGAAGAGGGTCTCATTACTGAAGACAATTGTACTCCAGTCACAGAGATTGCAGGCATAGACTTGCGCGACACTCCCTGGACAGTGATGGTATACGAACCTGTCGCCCGCTATACATCCAGACATACGAAGGCCGTTTCCCGTTCCATTCACGCCGCTGGTGATCGAGGCTCCACTCGAAGCGGGGCTCATCACTGAAGACAATTCTACTCCAGTCACAGAGATTGCAGGCATAGACTTTCCGCGACACTCCCCGGACAGTGATGGTATACGAACCTGTCGCCCGCTATGCATCCAGACATACGAAGGCCGTTTCCCATTCCATTCACGCTGCTGGTGATCGAGGCTCCACTCGAAGCGGGGCTCATCACTGAAGACAATTCTACTCCAGTCACAGAGATTGCAGGCATAGACTTGCCGCCACACGCCCCCGAAAGTGATGGTATACGAACCTGTCACCCGCTATACATCCAGACATACGAAGGCCGTCTCCCGTTCCATCCACGCCGCTGGTGATCGAGGCTCCACTCGAAGAGGGGCTCATCACTGAAGACAATTCTACTCCAGTCACAGAGATTGCAGGCATAGACTTGCCACGACACTCTCCGTACAGTGTTGGTATACGAACCTGTCGCCCGCTATACATCCAGACATACGAAGGCCGTTTCCCGTTCCATTCACGCCGCTGGCGATCGAGGCTCCACTCGAAGAGGGGCTCATCACTGAAGACAATTCTACTCCAGTCACAGAGATAGCAGTCATAGACATGCCGCAACACGCCCCGGAAAGTGATGGTATACGAACCTGTCGCTCGCTATACATCCAGACATACGAAGGCCGTCTCCCGTTCCATTCACGCCGCTGGTGGTTGAGGCTCCACTCGAAGAGGGACTCATCACTGAAGACAATTCTACTCCAGTCACAGAGATTGCAGGCATAGACTTGCCGCAACACTCCCCGGACAGTGATGGTATACGAACCTGTCGCCCGCTATACATCCAGACATACGAAGGCCGTTTCCCGTTCCATTCACGCCGCTGGTGATCGAGGCTCCACTCGAAGCGGGGCTCATCACTGAAGACAATTCTACTCCAGTCACAGAGATTGCAGGCATAGACTTTCCGCGACACGCCCCGGAAAGTGATGGTATACGAACCTATCGCCCTCTATACATCCAGACATACAAAGGCCGTCTCCCGTTCCATCCACGCCACTGGTGGTCGAGGCTCCACTCGAAGAGGGTCTCATTACTGAAGACAATTCTACTCCAGTCACAGAGATTGCAGGCATAGACTTGCGCGACACTCCCCGGTCAGTGATGGTATACGAACATGTCGCCCGCTATACATCCAGACATACGAAGGCCGTTTCCCGTTCCATTCACGCCGCTGGTGATCGAGGCTCCACTCGAACCGGGGCTCATCACTGAAGACAATTCTACTCCAGTCACAGAGATTGCAGGCATATACTTTCCACGACACTCCCAGGACAGTGATGGTATACGAACCTGTCGCCCGCTATACATCCAGACATACGAAGGCCGTTTCCCGTTCCATTCACGCTGCTGGTGATCGAGGCTCCACTCGAAGCGGGGCTCATCACTGAAGACAATTCTACTCCAGTCACAGAGATTGCAGGCATAGACTTGCCGCCACACGCCCCCGAAAGTGATGGTATATGAACCTGTCGCCCGCTATACATCCAGACATACGAAGGCCGTCTCCCGTTCCATCCACGCCGCTGGTGATCGAGGCTCCACTCGAAGAGGGGCTCATCACTGAAGACAATTCTACTCCAGTCACAGAGATTGCAGGCATAGATTTGCCGCGACACTCTCCGGACAGTGTTGGTATACGAACCTGTCGCCCGCTATACATCCAGACATACGAAGGCCGTTTCTCGTTCCATTCACGCCGCTGGCGATCGAGGCTCCACTCGAAGAGGGGCTCATCACTGAAGACAATTCTACTCCAGTCACAGAGATAGCAGGCATAGACATGCCGCAACACGCCCCGGAAAGTGATGTTATACGAACCTGTCGCTCGCTATACATCCAGACATACGAAGGCCGTCTCCCGTTCCATTCACGCCGCTGGTGGTTGAGGCTCCACTCGAAGAGGGGCTCATCACTGAAGACAATTCTACTCCAGTCACAGAGATTGCAGGCATAGACTTGCTGTGACACGCCCAGGAAAGTGATGGAATACGAACCTGCCGCCCGCTATACATCCAGACATACGAAGGCCGTCTCCCGTTCCATTCACGCCGCTGGTGATCGAGGCTCCACTCGAAGAGGGGCTCATCACTGAAGACAAATCTACTCCAGTCACAGAGATTGCAGGCATAGACTTGCCGCGACACTCCCCGGACAGTGATGGAATACGAACCAGTCGCTCGCTATACATCCAGACATACGAAGGCCGTCTCCCGTTCCATTCATGCCGCTGGTGGTTGACGATCCACTCCAAGAGGGACTCATCACTGAAGACAATTCTACTCCAGTCACAGAGATTGCAGGCATAGACTTGCCGCAACACTCCCCGGACAGTGATGGTATACGAACCTGTCGCCCGCTATACATCCAGACATACGAAGGCCATTTCCCGTTCCATTCACGCCGCTGGTGATCAAGGCTCCACTCGAAGCGGGGCTCATCACTGAAGACAATTCTACTTCAGTCACAGAGATTGCAGGCATAGACTTGCCGCGACAAGCCCCGGAAAGTGATGGTATACGAACCTGTCGCCCGCTATACATCCAGACATACGAAGGCCGTCTCCCGTTCCATCCACGCCGCTGGTGATAGAAGCTCCACTTGAAGAGGGTCTCATCACTGAAGACAATTCTACTCCAGTCACAGAGATTGCAGGCATAGACTTGCCGCGACACTCCCCGGACAGTGATGGTATACGAACCTGTCGCCCGCTATACATCCAGACATACGAAATCCGTTTCCCGTTCCATTCACGCCGCTGGTGATTGAGGCTCCACTCGAAGTGGGGCTCATCACTGAAGACAATTCTACTCCAGCCACAGAGATTGCAGGCATAGACTTGCTGCGACACTCCCCGGACAGTGATCGTATACGAACCTGTCGCCCGCTATACATCCAGATATACGAAGGCCGTTTCCCGTTCCATTCACGCCGCTGGTGATCGAGGCTCCACTCGAAGCGGGGCTCATCACTGAAGACAATTCTACTCCAGTCACAGAGATTGCAGGCATAGACTTGCCGCGACACACCCCGGAAAGTGATGGCATACGAACCTGTCGCTCGCTATACATCCAGACATACGAAGGCCGTCTCCCGTTCCATTCACGCAGCTGGTGATCGAGGCTCCACTCGAAGAGGGGCTCATCACTGAAGACAATTCTACTCCAGTCACAGAGATTGCAGGCATAGACTTGCCGCAACACGCCCCGGAAAGTGATGGTATACGAACCTGTCGCCCGCTATACATCCAGACATACGAAGGCCGTCTCCCGTTCCATTCACGCCGCTGGTGATCGAGGCTCCACTCGAAGAGGGGCTCATCACTGAAGACAAATCTACTCCAGTCACAGAGATTGCAGGCATAGACTTGCCGCGACACTCCCCGGACAGTGATGGAATACGAACCAGTCGCTCGCTATACATCCAGACATACGAAGGCCGTCTCCCGTTCCATTCATGCCGCTGGTGGTTGACGATCCACTCCAAGAGGGACTCATCACTGAAGACAATTCTACTCCAGTCACAGAGATTGCAGGCATAGACTTGCCGCAACACTCCCCGGACAGTGATGGTATACGAACCTGTCGCCCGCTATACATCCAGACATACGAAGGCCATTTCCCGTTCCATTCACGCCGCTGGTGATCAAGGCTCCACTCGAAGCGGGGCTCATCACTGAAGACAATTCTACTTCAGTCACAGAGATTGCAGGCATAGACTTGCCGCGACAAGCCCCGGAAAGTGATGGTATACGAACCTGTCGCCCGCTATACATCCAGACATACGAAGGCCGTCTCCCGTTCCATCCACGCCGCTGGTGATAGAAGCTCCACTTGAAGAGGGTCTCATCACTGAAGACAATTCTACTCCAGTCACAGAGATTGCAGGCATAGACTTGCCGCGACACTCCCCGGACAGTGATGGTATACGAACCTGTCGCCCGCTATACATCCAGACATACGAAGGCCGTTTCCCGTTCCATTCACGCCGCTGGTGATCAAGGCTCCACTCGAAGCGGGGCTCATCACTGAAGACAATTCTACTTCAGTCACAGAGATTGCAGGCATAGACTTGCCGCGACAAGCCCCGGAAAGTGATGGTATACGAACCTGTCGCCCGCTATACATCCAGACATACGAAGGCCGTCTCCCGTTCCATCCACGCCGCTGGTGATAGAAGCTCCACTTGAAGAGGGTCTCATCACTGAAGACAATTCTACTCCAGTCACAGAGATTGCAGGCATAGACTTGCCGCGACACTCCCCGGACAGTGATGGTATACGAACCTGTCGCCCGCTATACATCCAGACATACGAAATCCGTTTCCCGTTCCATTCACGCCGCTGGTGATTGAGGCTCCACTCGAAGTGGGGCTCATCACTGAAGACAATTCTACTCCAGCCACAGAGATTGCAGGCATAGACTTGCTGCGACACTCCCCGGACAGTGATCGTATACGAACCTGTCGCCCGCTATACATCCAGATATACGAAGGCCGTTTCCCGTTCCATTCACGCCGCTGGTGATCGAGGCTCCACTCGAAGCGGGGCTCATCACTGAAGACAATTCTACTCCAGTCACAGAGATTGCAGGCATAGACTTGCCGCGACACACCCCGGAAAGTGATGGCATACGAACCTGTCGCTCGCTATACATCCAGACATACGAAGGCCGTCTCCCGTTCCATTCACGCAGCTGGTGATCGAGGCTCCACTCGAAGAGGGGCTCATCACTGAAGACAATTCTACTCCAGTCACAGAGATTGCAGGCATAGACTTGCCGCAACACGCCCCGGAAAGTGATGGTATACGAACCTGTCGCCCGCTATACATCCAGACATACGAAGGCCGTCTCCCGTTCCATTCACGCCGCTGGTGATCGAGGCTCCACTCGAAGAGGGGCTCATCACTGAAGACAAATCTACTCCAGTCACAGAGATTGCAGGCATAGACTTGCCGCGACACTCCCCGGACAGTGATGGAATACGAACCAGTCGCTCGCTATACATCCAGACATACGAAGGCCGTCTCCCGTTCCATTCATGCCGCTGGTGGTTGACGATCCACTCCAAGAGGGACTCATCACTGAAGACAATTCTACTCCAGTCACAGAGATTGCAGGCATAGACTTGCCGCAACACTCCCCGGACAGTGATGGTATACGAACCTGTCGCCCGCTATACATCCAGACATACGAAGGCCATTTCCCGTTCCATTCACGCCGCTGGTGATCAAGGCTCCACTCGAAGCGGGGCTCATCACTGAAGACAATTCTACTTCAGTCACAGAGATTGCAGGCATAGACTTGCCGCGACAAGCCCCGGAAAGTGATGGTATACGAACCTGTCGCCCGCTATACATCCAGACATACGAAGGCCGTCTCCCGTTCCATCCACGCCGCTGGTGATAGAAGCTCCACTTGAAGAGGGTCTCATCACTGAAGACAATTCTACTCCAGTCACAGAGATTGCAGGCATAGACTTGCCGCGACACTCCCCGGACAGTGATGGTATACGAACCTGTCGCCCGCTATACATCCAGACATACGAAATCCGTTTCCCGTTCCATTCACGCCGCTGGTGATTGAGGCTCCACTCGAAGTGGGGCTCATCACTGAAGACAATTCTACTCCAGCCACAGAGATTGCAGGCATAGACTTGCTGCGACACTCCCCGGACAGTGATCGTATACGAACCTGTCGCCCGCTATACATCCAGATATACGAAGGCCGTTTCCCGTTCCATTCACGCCGCTGGTGATCGAGGCTCCACTCGAAGCGGGGCTCATCACTGAAGACAATTCTACTCCAGTCACAGAGATTGCAGGCATAGACTTGCCGCGACACACCCCGGAAAGTGATGGCATACGAACCTGTCGCTCGCTATACATCCAGACATACGAAGGCCGTCTCCCGTTCCATTCACGCAGCTGGTGATCGAGGCTCCACTCGAAGAGGGGCTCATCACTGAAGACAATTCTACTCCAGTCACAGAGATTGCAGGCATAGACTTGCCGCAACACGCCCCGGAAAGTGATGGTATACGAACCTGTCGCCCGCTACACATCCAGACATACGAAGGCCGTTTCCCATTCCATTCACGCCACAGGTGATCGAGGTTCCACTCGAAGCGGGGCTCATCACTGAAGACAATTCTACTCCAGTCACAGAGATTGTAGGCATAGATATGCCGCGACACTCCCCGGACAGTGATGGTATACGAACCTGTTGCCCGCTATACATCCAGACATACGAAGGTCGTTTCCCGTTCCATTCACGCCGCTGGTGATCGAGGCTCCACTCGAAGAGGGGCTCATCACTGAAGACAATTCTACTGCAGTCACAGAGATTGCAGGCATAGACTTGCCGCGACACGCCCCGGAAGGTGATGGTATACGAACCTGTCGCTCGCTATACATCCAGACATACGAAGGCCGTCTCCCATTCCATTCACGCCGCTGATGGTTGAGGCTCCACTCGAAGAGGGGCTCATCACTGAAGACAATTCTACTCCAGTCACAGAGATTGCAGGCATAGACTTGCCCGACACTCCCCGGACAGTGATGGTATACGAACTTGTCGCCCGCTATACATCCAGACATACGAAGGCCGTTTCCCGTTCCATTCATGCCGCTGGTGATCGAGGATCCACTCGAAGAGGGGCTCATCACTGAAGACAATTCTACTCCAGCCACAGAGATTGCAGGCATAGACTTGCCGCGACACGCCCCGGAAAGTGATGGTATACGAACCTGTCGCCCGCTATACATCCAGACATACGAAGGCCGTTTCCCGTTCCATTCATGCCGCTGGTGATCGAGGCTCCACTCGAGCGGGGCTCATCATTGAAGACAATTCTACTCCAGTCACAGAGATTGCAGCCATAGACTTGCCGCGACACGCCCCAGATAGTGATGGTATCCGAACCTGTCGCTTGCTATACATCCAGACATTTGAAGGCCGTCTCCCGTTCCATTCACGCCGCTGGTGGTTGAGGTTCCACTCGAAGAGGGGCTCATCACTGAAGACAATTCTACTCCAGCCACAGAGATTGCAGGCATATACTTTCCACGACACTCCCCGGACAGTGATGGTATACGAACCTGTCGCCCGCTATACATCCAGACATACGAAGGCCGTTTCCCGTTCCATTCACGCTGCTGGTGATCGAGGCTCCACTCGAAGCGGGGCTCATCACTGAAGACAATTCTACTCCAGTCACAGAGATTGCAGGCATAGACTTGCCGCCACACGCCCCCGAAAGTGATGGTATATGAACCTGTCGCCCGCTATACATCCAGACATACGAAGGCCGTCTCCCGTTCCATCCACGCCGCTGGTGATCGAGGCTCCACTCGAAGAGGGGCTCATCACTGAAGACAATTCTACTCCAGTCACAGAGATTGCAGGCATAGACTTGCCGCGACACTCTCCGGACAGTGTTGGTATACGAACCTGTCGCCCGCTATACATCCAGACATACGAAGGCCGTTTCTCGTTCCATTCACGCCGCTGGCGATCGAGGCTCCACTCGAAGAGGGGCTCATCACTGAAGACAATTCTACTCCAGTCACAGAGATAGCAGGCATAGACATGCCGCAACACGCCCCGGAAAGTGATGTTATACGAACCTGTCGCTCGCTATACATCCAGACATACGAAGGCCGTCTCCCGTTCCATTCACGCCGCTGGTGGTTGAGGCTCCACTCGAAGAGGGGCTCATCACTGAAGACAATTCTACTCCAGTCACAGAGATTGCAGGCATAGACTTGCTGTGACACGCCCAGGAAAGTGATGGAATACGAACCTGCCGCCCGCTATACATCCAGACATACGAAGGCCGTCTCCCGTTCCATTCACGCCGCTGGTGATCGAGGCTCCACTCGAAGAGGGGCTCATCACTGAAGACAAATCTACTCCAGTCACAGAGATTGCAGGCATAGACTTGCCGCGACACTCCCCGGACAGTGATGGAATACGAACCAGTCGCTCGCTATACATCCAGACATACGAAGGCCGTCTCCCGTTCCATTCATGCCGCTGGTGGTTGACGATCCACTCCAAGAGGGACTCATCACTGAAGACAATTCTACTCCAGTCACAGAGATTGCAGGCATAGACTTGCCGCAACACTCCCCGGACAGTGATGGTATACGAACCTGTCGCCCGCTATACATCCAGACATACGAAGGCCATTTCCCGTTCCATTCACGCCGCTGGTGATCAAGGCTCCACTCGAAGCGGGGCTCATCACTGAAGACAATTCTACTTCAGTCACAGAGATTGCAGGCATAGACTTGCCGCGACAAGCCCCGGAAAGTGATGGTATACGAACCTGTCGCCCGCTATACATCCAGACATACGAAGGCCGTCTCCCGTTCCATCCACGCCGCTGGTGATCGAAGCTCCACTTGAAGAGGGTCTCATCACTGAAGACAATTCTACTCCAGTCACAGAGATTGCAGGCATAGACTTGCCGCGACACTCCCCGGACAGTGATGGTATACGAACCTGTCGCCCGCTATACATCCAGACATACGAAATCCGTTTCCCGTTCCATTCACGCCGCTGGTGATTGAGGCTCCACTCGAAGTGGGGCTCATCACTGAAGACAATTCTACTCCAGCCACAGAGATTGCAGGCATAGACTTGCTGCGACACTCCCCGGACAGTGATCGTATACGAACCTGTCGCCCGCTATACATCCAGATATACGAAGGCCGTTTCCCGTTCCATTCACGCCGCTGGTGATCGAGGCTCCACTCGAAGCGGGGCTCATCACTGAAGACAATTCTACTCCAGTCGCAGAGATTGCAGGCATAGACTTGCCGCGACACACCCCGGAAAGTGATGGCATACGAACCTGTCGCTCGCTATACATCCAGACATACGAAGGCCGTCTCCCGTTCCATTCACGCAGCTGGTGATCGAGGCTCCACTCGAAGAGGGGCTCATCACTGAAGACAATTCTACTCCAGTCACAGAGATTGCAGGCATAGACTTGCCGCAACACGCCCCGGAAAGTGATGGTATACGAACCTGTCGCCCGCTACACATCCAGACATACGAAGGCCGTTTCCCGTTCCATTCACGCCGCTGGTGATCGAGGCTCCACTCGCAGCGGGGCTCATCACTGAAGACAATTCTACTCCAGTCACAGAGATTGCAGGCATAGACTTGCCGCGACACGCCCCAGAAGGTTATGGTATACGAACCTGTCGCTCGCTATACATCCAGACATACGAAGGCCGTCTCCCATTCCATTCACGCCGCTGATGGTTGAGGCTCCACTCGAAGAGGGGCTCATCACTGAAGATAATTGTACTCCAGTCACAGAGATTGCAGGCATAGACTTGCCCGACACTCCCTGGACTGTGATGGTATACGAACCTGTCGCCCGTTATACATCCAGACATACGAAGGCCGTTTCCCGTTCCATTCACGCCGCTGGTGATCGAGGATCCACTCGAAGAGGGGCTCATCACTGAAGACAATTCTACTCCAGTCACAGAGATTGCAGGCATAGACTTGCCGCGACACGCCCCGGAAAGTGATGGTATACGAACCTGTCGCTTGCTATACATCCAGACATACCTAGGCCGTCTCCCGTTCCATTCACGCCGCTGGTGATCGAGGCTCCACTCGAAGCGGGGCTCATCACTGAAGACAATTCTACTCCAGTCACAGAGATTGCAGGCATAGTCTTGCCGCGACACTCCCCGGGCAGTGATGGTATACGAACCTGTCGCCCGCTATACATCCAGACGTACGAAGGCCGTTTCCCATTCCATTCACGCCACAGGTGATCGAGGTTCCACTCGAAGCGGGGCTCATCACTGAAGACAATTCTACTCCAGTCACAGAGATTGTAGGCATAGATATGCCGCGACACTCCCCGGACAGTGATGGTATACGAACCTGTTGCCCGCTATACATCCAGACATACGAAGGTCGTTTCCCGTTCCATTCACGCCGCTGGTGATCGAGGCTCCACTCGAAGAGGGGCTCATCACTGAAGACAATTCTACTGCAGTCACAGAGATTGCAGGCATAGACTTGCCGCGACACGCCCCGGAAGGTGATGGTATACGAACCTGTCGCTCGCTATACATCCAGACATACGAAGGCCGTCTCCCATTCCATTCACGCCGCTGATGGTTGAGGCTCCACTCGAAGAGGGGCTCATCACTGAAGACAATTCTACTCCAGTCACAGAGATTGCAGGCATAGACTTGCCCGACACTCCCCGGACAGTGATGGTATACGAACTTGTCGCCCGCTATACATCCAGACATACGAAGGCCGTTTCCCGTTCCATTCATGCCGCTGGTGATCGAGGATCCACTCGAAGAGGGGCTCATCACTGAAGACAATTCTACTCCAGCCACAGAGATTGCAGGCATAGACTTGCCGCGACACGCCCCGGAAAGTGATGGTATACGAACCTGTCGCCCGCTATACATCCAGACATACGAAGGCCGTTTCCCGTTCCATTCACGCCGCTGGTGATCGAGGCTCCACTCGAGCGGGGCTCATCATTGAAGACAATTCTACTCCAGTCACAGAGATTGCAGGCATAGACTTGCCGCGACACGCCCCAGATAGTGATGGTATCCGAACCTGTCGCTTGCTATACATCCAGACATTTGAAGGCCGTCTCCCGTTCCATTCACGCCGCTGGTGGTTGAGGTTCCACTCGAAGAGGGGCTCATCACTGAAGACAATTCTACTCCAGCCACAGAGATTGCAGGCATAGACTTTCCGCGACACTCCCCGGACAGTGATGGTATACGAACCTGTCGCCCGCTATACATCCAGACATACGAAGGCCGTTTCCCGTTCCATTCACGCAGCTGGTGATCGAGGCTCCACTCGAAGCGGGGCTCATCACTGAAGACAATTCTACTCCAGTCACAGAGATTGCATGCATAGACTTGCCGCGACACGCCCCCGAAAGTGATGGTATACGAACCTGTCACCCGCTATACATCCAGACATACGAAGGCCGTTTCCCGTTCCATTCACGCCGCTGGCGATCGAGGCTCCACTCGAAGAGGGGCTCATCACTGAAGACAATTCTACTCCAGTCACAGAGATAGCAGTCATAGACATGCCGCAACACGCCCCAGAAAGTGATGGTATACGAACCTGTCGCTCGCTATACATCCAGACATACGAAGGCCGTCTCCCGTTCCATTCACGCCGCTGGTGGTTGAGGCTCCACTCGAAGAGGGGCTCATCACTGAAGACAATTCTACTCCAGTCACAGAGATAGCAGGCATAGACATGTCGCAACACGCCCCGGAAAGTGATGGTATACGAACCTGTCGCTCGCTATACATCCAGACATACGAAGGCCGTCTCCCGTTCCATTCACGCCGCTGGTGGTTGAGGCTCCACTCGAAGAGGGGCTCATCACTGAAGACAATTCTACTCCAGTCACAGAGATTGCAGGCATAGACTTGCTGCGACACGCCCAGGAAAGTGATGGAATACGAACCTGCCGCCCGCTATACATCCAGACATACGAAGGCCGTCTCCCGTTCCATTCACGCCGCTGGTGATCGAGGCTCCACTCGAAGAGGGGCTCATCACTGAAGACAAATCTACTCCAGTCACAGAGATTGCAGGCATAGACTTGCCGCGACACTCCCCGGACAGTGATGGAATACGAACCTGTTGCCCGCTATACATCCAGACATACGAAGGTCGTTTCCCGTTCCATTCATGCCGCAGGTGATCGAGGCTGCATCGAAGAGGGGCTCATTACTGAAGACAATTCTACTCCAGTCACAGAGATTGCAGGCATAGACTTGCCGCGACACACCCCGGACAGTGATGGTATACGAACCTGTCGCTCGCTATACATCCAGACATACGAAGGCCGTCTCCCGTTACATTCATGCCGCTGGTGGTTGACGATCCACTCCAAGAGGGACTCATCACTGAAGACAATTCTACTCCAGTCACAGAGATTGCAGGCATAGACTTGCCGCGACACTCCCCGGACAGTGATGGTATACGAACCTGTCGCCCGCTACACATCCAGACATACGAAATCCGTTTCCCGTTCCATTCACGCCGCTGGTGATCGAGGCTCCACTCGAAGTGGGGCTCATCACTGAAGACAATTCTACTCCAGCCACAGAGATTGCAGGCATAGACTTGCCGCGACAATCCCCGGACAGTGATGGTATACGAACCTGTCGCCCGCTATACATCCAGACATACGAAGGCCGTTTCCCATTCCATTCACGCCGCTGGTGATCGAGGCTCCACTCGAAGCGGGGCTCATCTCTGAAGACAATTCTACTCCAGTCACAGAGATTGCAGGCATAGACTTGCCGCGACACGCTCCGGAAAGTGATGGTATACGAACCTGTCGCCCTCTATACGTCCAGACATGCACAGGCCATTTCCCGTTATATTCACGCAGCTGGTGATCGAGGCTCCAGTCGAAGCGGGGCTCATCACTGATGACAATTCTACTCCAGCCACAGAGATTGCAGGCATAGACTTGCTGCGACACGCCCCGGAAAGTGGTGGTATACGAACCTGTCGCCCTCTATACGTCCAGACATGCGAAGGCCATTTCCCGTTCCATTCACACGGCTGGCGATCGAGGCTCCACTCGAAGCGGGGCTCATCACTGAAGACAATTCTACTCCAGTCACAGAGATTGCAGGCATAGACTTGCTGCGACACTCCCCGGACAGTGATCGTATACGAACCTGTCGCCCGCTATACATCCAGACATACGAAGGCCGTTTCCCGTTCCATTCACGCCGCTGGTGATCGAGGCTCCACTCGAAGCGGGGCTCATCACTGAAGACAATTCTACTCCAGTCACAGAGATTGCAGGCATAGACTTGCCGCGACACACCGTGGAAAGTGATGGCATACGAACCTGTCGCTCGCTATACATCCAGACATACGAAGGCCGTCTCCCGTTCCATTCACGCAGCTGGTGATCGAGGCTCCACTCGAAGAGGGGCTCATCACTGAAGACAATTCTACTCCAGTCACAGAGATTGCAGGCATAGACTTGCCGCGACACGCCCCGGAAAGTGATGGTATACGAACCTGTCGCCCGCTATACATCCAGACATACGAAGGCCGTTTCCCGTTCCATTCACGCCGCTGGTGATCGAGGCTCCACTCGAAGCGGGGCTCATCACTGAAGACAATTCTACTCCAGTCACAGAGATTGCAGGCATAGACTTGCCGCGACACGCCCCAGAAGGTTATGGTATACGAACCTGTCGCTCGCTATACATCCAGACATACGAAGGCCGTCTCCCATTCCATTCACGCCGCTGATGGTTGAGGCTCCACTCGAAGAGGGGCTCATCACTGAAGATAATTGTACTCCAGTCACAGAGATTGCAGGCATAGACTTGCCCGACACTCCCTGGACTGTGATGGTATACGAACCTGTCGCCCGTTATACATCCAGACATACGAAGGCCGTTTCCCGTTCCATTCACGCCGCTGGTGATCGAGGATCCACTCGAAGAGGGGCTCATCACTGAAGACAATTCTACTCCAGTCACAGAGATTGCAGGCATAGACTTGCCGCGACACGCCCCGGAAAGTGATGGTATACGAACCTGTCGCCCGCTATACATCCAGACATACGAAGGCCGTTTCCCGTTCCATTCACGCCGCTGGTGATCGAGGCTCCACTCGAAGCGGGGCTCATCATTGAAGACAATTCTACCCCAGTCACAGAGATTGCAGGCATAGACTTGCCGTGACACGCCCCGGATAGTGATGGTATACGAACCTGTCGCTTGCTATACATCCAGACATACCTAGCCCGTCTCCCGTTCCATTCACGCCGCTGGTGATCGAGGCTCCACTCGAAGCGGGGCTCATCACTGAAGACAATTTTACTCCAGTCGCAGAGATTGCAGGCATAGTCTTGCCGCGACACTCCCCGGGCAGTGATGGTATACGAACCTGTCGCCCGCTATACATCCAGACGTACGAAGGCCGTTTCCCATTCCATTCACGCCGCAGGTGATCGAGGCTCCACTCGAAGCGGGGCTCATCACTGAAGACAATTCTACTCCAGTCACAGAGATTGTAGGCATAGATATGCCGCGACACTCCCCGGACAGTGATGGTATACGAACCTGTTGCCCGCTATACATCCAGACATACGAAGGTCGTTTCCCGTTCCATTCACGCCGCTGGTGATCGAGGCTCCACTCGAAGAGGGGCTCATCACTGAAGACAATTCTACTGCAGTCACAGAGATTGCAGGCATAGACTTGCCGCGACACGCCCCGGAAAGTGATGGTATACGAACCTGTCGCTCGCTATACATCCAGACATACGAAGGCCGTCTCCCATTCCATTCACGCCGCTGATGGTTGAGGCTCCACTCGAAGAGGGGCTCATCACTGAAGACAATTCTACTCCAGTCACAGAGATTGCAGGCATAGACTTGCCCGACACTCCCCGGACAGTGATGGTATACGAACTTGTCGCCCGCTATACATCCAGACATACGAAGGCCGTTTCCCGTTCCATTCATGCCGCTGGTGATCGAGGATCCACTCGAAGAGGGGCTCATCACTGAAGACAATTCTACTCCAGCCACAGAGATTGCAGGCATAGACTTGCCGCGACACGCCCCGGAAAGTGATGGTATACGAACCTGTCGCCCGCTATACATCCAGACATACGAAGGCCGTTTCCCGTTCCATTCACGCCGCTGGTGATCGAGGCTCCACTCGAGCGGGGCTCATCATTGAAGACAATTCTACTCCAGTCACAGAGATTGCAGGCATAGACTTGCCGCGACACGCCCCAGATAGTGATGGTATCCGAACCTGTCGCTTGCTATACATCCAGACATTTGAAGGCTGTCTCCCGTTCCATCCACGCCGCTTGTGATCGAAGCTCCACTTGAAGACGGTCTCATCACTGAAGACAATTCTACTCCAGTCACAGAGATTGCATTCATAGACTTGCCGCGACACTCCCCGGACAGTGATGGTATACGAACCTGTCGCCCGCTATACATCCAGACATACGAAATCCGTTTCCCGTTCCATTCACGCCGCTGGTGATCGAGGCTCCACTCGAAGTGGGGCTCATCACTGAAGACAATTCTACTCCAGCCACAGAGATTGCAGGCATAGACTTGCCGCGACAATCCCCGGACAGTGATGGTATACGAACCTGTCGCCCGCTATACATCCAGACATACGAAGGCCGTTTCCCATTCCATTCACGCCGCTGGTGATCGAGGCTCCACTCGAAGCGGGGCTCATCTCTGGAGACAATTCTACTCCAGTCACAGAGATTGCAGGCATAGACTTGCCGCGACACGCTCCGGAAAGTGATGGTATACGAACCTGTCGCCCTCTATACGTCCAGACATGCACAGGCCATTTCCCGTTATATTCACGCAGCTGGTGATCGAGGCTCCAGTCGAAGCGGGGCTCATCACTGATGACAATTCTACTCCAGCCACAGAGATTGCAGGCATAGACTTGCTGCGACACGCCCCGGAAAGTGGTGGTATACGAACCTGTCGCCCTCTATACGTCCAGACATGCGAAGGCCATTTCCCGTTCCATTCACACGGCTGGCGATCGAGGCTCCACTCGAAGCGGGGCTCATCACTGAAGACAATTCTACTCCAGTCACAGAGATTGCAGGCATAGACTTGCTGCGACACTCCCCGGACAGTGATCGTATACGAACCTGTCGCCCGCTATACATCCAGACATACGAAGGCCGTTTCCCGTTCCATTCACGCCGCTGGTGATCGAGGCTCCACTCGAAGCGGGGCTCATCACTGAAGACAATTCTACTCCAGTCACAGAGATTGCAGGCATAGACGTGCCGCGACACACCCCGGAAAGTGATGGCATACGAACCTGTCGCTCGCTATACATCCAGACATACGAAGGCCGTCTCCCGTTCCATTCACGCAGCTGGTGATCGAGGCTCCACTCGAAGAGGGGCTCATCACTGAAGACAATTCTACTCCAGTCACAGAGATTGCAGGCATAGACTTGCCGCGACACGCCCCGGAAAGTGATGGTATACGAACCTGTCGCCCGCTATACATCCAGACATACGAAGGCCGTTTCCCGTTCCATTCACGCCGCTGGTGATCGAGGCTCCACTCGAAGCGGGGCTCATCACTGAAGACAATTCTACTCCAGTCACAGAGATTGCAGGCATAGACTTGCCGCGACACGCCCCAGAAGGTTATGGTATACGAACCTGTCGCTCGCTATACATCCAGACATACGAAGGCCGTCTCCCATTCCATTCACGCCGCTGATGGTTGAGGCTCCACTCGAAGAGGGGCTCATCACTGAAGATAATTGTACTCCAGTCACAGAGATTGCAGGCATAGACTTGCCCGACACTCCCTGGACTGTGATGGTATACGAACCTGTCGCCCGTTATACATCCAGACATACGAAGGCCGTTTCCCGTTCCATTCACGCCGCTGGTGATCGAGGATCCACTCGAAGAGGGGCTCATCACTGAAGACAATTCTACTCCAGTCACAGAGATTGCAGGCATAGACTTGCCGCGACACGCCCCGGAAAGTGATGGTATACGAACCTGTCGCCCGCTATACATCCAGACATACGAAGGCCGTTTCCCGTTCCATTCACGCCGCTGGTGATCGAGGCTCCACTCGAAGCGGGGCTCATCATTGAAGACAATTCTACCCCAGTCACAGAGATTGCAGGCATAGACTTGCCGTGACACGCCCCGGATAGTGATGGTATACGAACCTGTCGCTTGCTATACATCCAGACATACCTAGGCCGTCTCCCGTTCCATTCACGCCGCTGGTGATCGAGGCTCCACTCGAAGCGGGGCTCATCACTGAAGACAATTTTACTCCAGTCACAGAGATTGCAGGCATAGTCTTGCCGCGACACTCCCCGGGCAGTGATGGTATACGAACCTGTCGCCCGCTATACATCCAGACGTACGAAGGCCGTTTCCCATTCCATTCACGCCGCAGGTGATCGAGGCTCCACTCGAAGCGGGGCTCATCACTGAAGACAATTCTACTCCAGTCACAGAGATTGTAGGCATAGATATGCCGCGACACTCCCCGGACAGTGATGGTATACGAACCTGTTGCCCGCTATACATCCAGACATACGAAGGTCGTTTCCCGTTCCATTCACGCCGCTGGTGATCGAGGCTCCACTCGAAGAGGGGCTCATCACTGAAGACAATTCTACTGCAGTCACAGAGATTGCAGGCATAGAATTGCCGCGACACGCCCCGGAAAGTGATGGTATACGAACCTGTCGCTCGCTATACATCCAGACATACGAAGGCCGTCTCCCATTCCATTCACGCCGCTGATGGTTGAGGCTCCACTCGAAGAGGGGCTCATTACTGAAGACAATTCTACTCCAGTCACAGAGATTGCAGGCATAGACTTGCCCGACACTCCCCGGACAGTGATGGTATACGAACTTGTCGCCCGCTATACATCCAGACATACGAAGGCCGTTTCCCGTTCCATTCATGCCGCTGGTGATCGAGGATCCACTCGAAGAGGGGCTCATCACTGAAGACAATTCTACTCCAGCCACAGAGATTGCAGGCATAGACTTGCCGCGACACGCCCCGGAAAGTGATGGTATACGAACCTGTCGCCCGCTATACATCCAGACATACGAAGGCCGTTTCCCGTTCCATTCACGCCGCTGGTGATCGAGGCTCCACTCGAGCGGGGCTCATCATTGAAGACAATTCTACTCCAGTCACAGAGATTGCAGGCATAGACTTGCCGCGACACGCCCCAGATAGTGATGGTATCCGAACCTGTCGCTTGCTATACATCCAGACATTTGAAGGCTGTCTCCCGTTCCATTCACGCCGCTGGTGGTTGAGGCTCCACTCGAAGAGGGGCTCATCACTGAAGACAATTCTACCCCAGTCACAGAGATTGCAGGCATAGACTTGCCGCGACACGCCCCGGATAGTGATGGTATACGAACCTGTCGCTTGCTATACATCCAGACATACCTAGGCCGTCTCCCGTTCCATTCACGCCGCTGGTGATCGAGGCTCCACTCGAAGCGGGGCTCATCACTGAAGACAATTTTACTCCAGTCACAGAGATTGCAGGCATAGTCTTGCCGCGACACTCCCCGGGCAGTGATGGTATACGAACCTGTCGCCCGCTATACATCCAGACGTACGAAGGCCGTTTCCCATTCCATTCACGCCGCAGGTGATCGAGGCTCCACCCGAAGCGGGGCTCATCACTGAAGACAATTCTACTCCAGTCACAGAGATTGTAGGCATAGATATGCCGCGACACTCCCCGGACAGTGATGGTATACGAACCTGTTGCCCGCTATACATCCAGACATACGAAGGTCGTTTCCCGTTCCATTCACGCCGCTGGTGATCGAGGCTCCACTCGAAGAGGGGCTCATCACTGAAGACAATTCTACTGCAGTCACAGAGATTGCATGCATAGACTTGCCGCGACACGCCCCGGAAAGTGATGGTATACGAACCTGTCGCTCGCTATACATCCAGACATACGAAGGCCGTCTCCCATTCCATTCACGCCGCTGATGGTTGAGGCTCCACTCGAAGAGGGGCTCATCACTGAAGACAATTCTACTCCAGTCACAGAGATTGCAGGCATAGACTTGCCCGACACTCCCCGGACAGTGATGGTATACGAACTTGTCGCCCGCTATACATCCAGACATACGAAGGCCGTTTCCCGTTCCATTCATGCCGCTGGTGATCGAGGATCCACTCGAAGAGGGGCTCATCACTGAAGACAATTCTACTCCAGCCACAGAGATTGCAGGCATAGACTTGCCGCGACACGCCCCGGAAAGTGATGGTATACGAACCTGTCGCCCGCTATACATCCAGACATACGAAGGCCGTTTCCCGTTCCATTCACGCCGCTGGTGATCGAGGCTCCACTCGAGCGGGGCTCATCATTGAAGACAATTCTACTCCAGTCACAGAGATTGCAGGCATAGACTTGCCGCGACACGCCCCAGATAGTGATGGTATCCGAACCTGTCGCTTGCTATACATCCAGACATTTGAAGGCTGTCTCCCGTTCCATTCACGCCGCTGGTGGTTGAGGCTCCACTCGAAGAGGGGCTCATCACTGAAGACAATTCTACTCCAGCCACAGAGATTGCAGGCATAGACTTTCCGCGACACTCCCCGGACAGTGATGGTATACGAACCTGTCGCCCGCTATACATCCAGACATACGAAGGCCGTTTTCCGTTCCATTCACGCAGCTGGTGATCGAGGCTCCACTCGAAGCGGGGCTCATCACTGAAGACAATTCTACTCCAGTCACAGAGATTGCATGCATAGACTTGCCGCGACACGCCCCGGAAAGTGATGGTATTTGAACCTTTTGCACTCTATACGTCCAGACATGCGAAGGTCATTTCCCGTTCCATTCATGCAGCTGGTGATTGAGGCTCCATTCGAAGAGGGGCTCATCACTGAAGACAATTCTACTCCAGTCACAGAGATTGCAGGCATAGACTTGCCGCGACACTCCCCGGACAGTGATGGTATACGAACCTGTCGCCCGCTATACATCCAGACATGCGAAGGCCATTTCCCGTTCCATTCACGCCGCTGGTGATCGAGGCTCCACTCGAAGCGGGGCTTATCACTGAAGACAATTTTACTCCAGTCACAGAGATTGCAGGCATAGACTTGCCGCGACACGCCGCGGACTGTGATGGTATACGAACCTGTCGCCCGCTATACGTCCAGACAACGAGGAGTGATGATCTAGCGTGCCATTTGATAGCAGATTTCCTTTGGCTGTCGTTCACGGCACTCTTAGAGAACAGCAGTTGGTCGACGATATTCTACGCCCAGTTTTGTTCCCTTCATGGCAAGCCATCCTTGGCATACATTTCAGCAAGATAATGGCCGCTCACACACGGCGGATGTTTCCAGTGCTTGTCTTCGTGATTGCCAAACTCTGCCTTGGCCAGCAAGGTGGCCGGATCTCTTCCCAACTGACAAGGGGAGGCCGCCAATTGTGAAATTCAGATTCGATTAGTACTGCGCATAATAGAAGCTCATGGCCAGAGGTGTATTGTGGCAAAGCACCAAGATGCACTTCTCAGCCGTTGTCGAGAAAATCGACAGGTAAAAGAAACCTTTGCGGTGAAATACTCTCTATGATTTATCATTTTCTACAGCGTTATGGCGCAGCGGCAAGCGCTCGGGTCCGTAATCCGAAGATCGCCGGATCGAATCTCGCGCCATGCAATTTTTTTTTTTTAGTATTTTTTTTTTGTAATTCAAATGTGTGTGTGTATACATACACACACACACACACACACACACACAGTCACACATACATACACACACACACATATATATATATATATATATATATATATATATATATATATATATATATATATTCCCGGCAATCAGTTGCAACAATTATGCATATAATAAGTTGTTGAAAGTCGTTTGTCGTGGAAAAACTGGCGACTTCGAACATCATTATGTTTTCCGCAAACAAAGTTGTATTTCACAAATGATATTAATTGTCTTCATGATGTTAACCACGCATATTCCGAAACGAATACGTATAGCGTAAGTCAAACGTTCGAATTATAATAGACATCCCACGAACACAAATTTGCTGTGGCAGGTATGAAATATCAACTACGATACTCGCTCGTTACACTTGAAGGACAGATGTTGAATGGGCCGAAATGAGCCGCCGCATAACAGCGTAGTTGCCTGCTAACTTCGAAAGAAGGTAGGTGCGGTCCCTAGCGCAACTTATAACATCGTCGAAAACCAGTGCGGACGAGAGAGCTTTGTTACACCCTGTTAAACAAACGGAAAAGTGGAGGCGGTACAATTGGAGAGCGATCCGCCTTCACCAACATGCATAAGCAATTCATTAATAGTTTTATATATATATATATATATATATATATATATATATATATATATTATTTGAATTACAAAAAACTAATAATAAAAAAAGTTGCATGGCGCGAGATTCGATCCGGTGACCTTCGGATTACGAACCCGGGCGCTTACCATTGCGCCACGACGCCGTAGAAAGTTATTATTCGTAGAGAGTATTTCACCGCAACGGTTTCTTTTAACTGTCGATTTTCTCGACAACGACTGAGAAGTGCATCTTGGTGCTTTGGCACATTACACCTCTGGCCATGAGCTTTTATTATGCGCAGTATGAATCGAATCGAATCGAATCTGAATTTCACAATTGGCGGCCGCCCTTGTGAGTACGTTTGGAGCATTAGGCTCACACGGGAACCTCCCCATCGCTCCCCCCTCAGATTTAGTTATAAGTTGGCATAGTGGACAGGCCTTGAAAAACTGAACACAGATCAACTGAGAAAACAGGAAGAAGTTGTGTGGAACTGTGAAAAAATAAGCAGATTATACAAACTGAGTAGTTCAAGGGAAGATAGGCAACAGTAAGGACACTGGGAACGCAGGAGCGCCGTGGTCTCGTGAGCAGCTGCAGAACGCAAGGTCCTTGGTTCAAATCTTCCATCGAGTGTAAAGTTTAATTTTTTATTTTAAGTTTATGTGACAAACTCTTATGTTTTCATCACTTTTTTGGGAGAGATTATCACATCCATAAGAAAACCTAAATCGGGCAAGGTAGAATAATCTTTTTACCCATTCGCCAAGTGTACAAGTTAGGTGGGTCGACAACATATTCCTGTCATGTGACGCACATGCAGTCACCAGTGTCGTATAGA
Source organism: Schistocerca serialis cubense (assembly GCF_023864345.2). NCBI lineage: Eukaryota > Metazoa > Arthropoda > Insecta > Orthoptera > Acrididae > Schistocerca > Schistocerca serialis. The sequence continues at coordinate 146,565,056 of NC_064648.1, forward strand.
ATATATCACACGTGTTTACCTGTGGAGGAATAGGTTGACCTATGACCTTGCGATCAAATGTTTTCGGTTCCCGTTGGAGAGGCACGTCCTTTCGTCTACTAATCGCACGGTTTTGCGATGCGGTCGCAAAACACAGACACTAAACTTATTACAGTGAACAGAGACGTCAATGAACGAACGGACAGATAATAACCATGCAAAAATAAAGAAAGTAAAATTCTCACTCGAGGGAAGACTTGAATCAAGGACCTGCCGTTCCGCAGCTGCTCACGCTACCACGGGACCACAGCGCTCGTGAGCTCACATTGTCCATGATGTTGCCTATGTCGCCCATGGACTACTCAGTTTGTATATTTTGCTTATTTTTTCACAGTTCCACACAACTTCTTCCTGTTTTCTCAATTGATCTGCGTTCAGTTTTTCAAGGCCTATCACTGTGCCAACTTATACCTAAATCTGAGGGGGGTGCGATGGGGAGGTTCCCTTGTCAGGGTTCTGCAACCAACTCGGGATTCTGACGATCTAACGACTCACTTGGACAAGATGTGGGACGTTCTCCCTCAGGAGCACACCCAATACCAAGCCGATAACTGCTTTCATAAGGGTGAGAAATGCACCAACGCATAATTCACTTCCTCAATTTGTGCACCTCTTTCTCTTGAATAAATCATGCAATTTTTCTGAAACTGTGAGCATTAATATGTCTGTACATGTACATCACGTCTGTCGATTTCCGCCCAATCGGAAAATTTCTTCATGGTGCGTCGTTTGCCTTCGTGTGGCCGAGCGGTTCTAGGCGCTCCAATCTGGAACCGCGAGAGCGCTACGGTCGCAGGTTCAAATCCTGCGTCGGACATGGATGTGTGTGACGTCCTTAGGTTGGTTAGGTTTAAGTAGTTCTAGGGGACTGATGGTCTAAGTAGTTCTAGGGGACTGATGGTCTCAGATGTTAAGTCCCACAGTGCTCAGAGCCATCTGAACTATTTTCGTTCGACTTAGAGTGTATTAATGTCGTTTGCCAGACCATCTTTATGTACGCTTTGTGATCAAAAGTATCCGGACCCCTGGCTGAAAATGATTTAAAAGTTCTCGCCGCCCTCCATCGGTAATGCTGGATTTCGGTACGGTGCTGGTCCACGCTCAGCCTTGGTGACAGCTTCCACTCTCGGAGGCATACGTCTGTCAGGTGCTGGAAGGTTTCTTGGGGAATAGCAGCCCATTCTTCACGGAGTGCTGCACTGAGGAGAGGTATCGCTGTCGGTCGGTGAGGCTTGGCACCAAGTCGGCGTTCCAAAACATCCCAGAGGTGTTCTATAGGATTCAGGTCAAGACTCTGTGCAGGCCAGTCCATTACAGGGATGTTATTGTCGTGGAACCACTCCGCCACAGGCCATGCATTATGAAGAAATGCTGGACCGTGCTGAAAGATGCAATCGCCATCCTCTAATTGCTCTTCAACAGTGGGAAGCAAGAAGGTGCTTAAAACATCAATGCAGGCCAGTCCTGTGATACTGCCACGCAAAACAACAACGGGTGCAAGCTCCGTCCATGCAAAACATGAACACAACATAACCCCACCGCCTCCGAATTTTACTGTTGGCGACACACACGTTGGCAGATGACGCTCACTGGCCATTCGCCATAGCCACACCCTGCCATCGGATCGCAACATTGTGTGCTGCGATTCGTCACCGCACAACGTTTTTCCACTGTCGAATCGTCCAAATTTCCTTACACCAAGCGAAGCGTCGTTTGGCATTTACCGGCGTGATGTGTGGCTTATGTGCACTCGCTCCACCATGAAATCCAAGTTTTCTCATCTTCCGCCTAACTGTCATAGTACTTGCAGTGGATCCTGATGCAGTTTGGAATTCCTGTGTGATGGTCTGGATAGATGTCTGCCCCCTACTCATTACGTCCCTCTTCAACTGTCGGCGATCTCTGTCGGTCAACAGACGAGGTCGGCCTGTACGCTTTTGCGCTGTACGTGTCCCTTCACATTTCCACTTCAGTATCACATCCGAAACAGTGGACCTAGGGATGTTCAGGAGTGTGGAAATCTCGCGTACAAACGTATGACACACGTGACACCCAATCACCTGACCACGTTCGAAGTCCGTGAGTTCCGCGGAGCGCCCCATTCTGCTCTCTTACGATGTCCAATGACTACTGAGGTCGCTGATATGGAGTACCTGGCAGTAGGTGGCAGCACAATGCACCTAATCTGAAAAACGTGTGTCTTTGAGGGTGTCCGGATACTCTTGATCACATAGTCTATATCACTCTACGGCAAAAAGGGTATCTGCAACGCGAGATGCAGTTTGCCTACCGTAGTGTAGTATCATAATGTACTCATTAAGAGACGTAATCCTATGTAAAATGTTTGAGGCAGTAGGCCAAGTATTAAATTTAGCAACTGAGTTTATCTCTTGAGACAGCCCAACTGATCGCGCCCAAAATAGCCGGTTATATTCATTCATTATCTCAGAAAGGCAAACCTACGTTTCTAGCATTTGTAGACTTACAGAAAGCTTTTGACAACGTTAACTGAAATACTCTCTTTCAAATTATGAAGGTGGCAGGGGTAAAATACAGGGAGCGAAAGGCTATTTACAATTTGTATAGAAACCAGATGGCAGTTATAAGAGTCGAGGGGCATGAAAGGGAAATAGTAGCTGGCAAAGGTGTGAGACAGGGTTGTAGCCTCTCCCCGATGTTATTCAATCTGTATATTGAGCAAGCAGTAAAGGAAACAAAAGAAAAATTCGGAGTAGGTATTAAAATTCATGGAGAAGAAGTAAAAACTTTGAGGTTTGCCGATGACATTGTAATTCTGTCAGAGACAGCAAAGGACTTGGAAGAGCAGTTGAACGGAATGGACAGTGTCTTGAAAGGAGGGTATAAGATGAACATCAACAAAAGCAAAACGAGGATAATGGAATGTAGTCAAAGTAAATCGGGTGATGCTGAGGGGATTAGATTAGGAAATGAGACACTTAAAGTAGTAAAGGAGTGTTGCTATTTGGGGAGTAAAATAACTGATGATGGTCGAAGTAGAGATGATATAAAATGTAGACTGGCAATGGCAAGGAAATCGTTTCTGAAGAAGAGAAATTTGTTAACATCCAATATAGATTTAAGTGTCAGGAAGTTGTTTCTGAAAGTATTTGTATGGAGTGTAGCCATGTATGGACGTGAAACATGGACGATAACCAGTTTGGACAAGAAGAGAATAGAAGCTTTCGAAATGTGGTGCTACAGAAGAATGCTGAAGATAAGGTGGGTAGATCACATAACTAATGAGGAGGTATTGAATAGAACTGGGGAGAAGAGAAGTTTGTGGCACAACTTGACTAGAAGAAGGGATCGGTTGGTAGGACATGTTTTGAGGCATCAAGGGATCACAAATTTAGCATTGGAGGGCAGCGTGGAGGGTAAAAATCGTAGAGGGAGACCAAGAGATGAATACACTAAGCAGATTCTGAAGGATGTAGGTTGCAGTAGGTACTGGGAGATGAAGAAGCTTGCACAGGATAGAGTAGCATGGAGAGCTGCATCAAACCAGTCTCAGGACTGAAGACCACAACAACAACAACATCTCAGAAAGAGAATTCCAGCAGTTCTTACTCGTATTATCTAATCTTTTCGGAATTTTTTCTCGTTTCCATTCTACAAAATAATGAAAGAAAAAAGTTTATCGCTTAATACATTTTCGCTGTTGATCCAGTGAAACTTTACCACCAAGCATGACATTTTAATTTATTATTTGTTTACTACTGACTTCGTTCGCAAGACACATTGGAGAGAGTGTCCGCATATAGCAGTGAACGTACCAGCGATATAATATCATTGTCGGACACACAGTGCGGGATGTATGACGTTATAAATGTTGAGGTGCATGAAACGGATTTCTACAGGTGGTAGTCAGGACCTTTGAAGAATCTGAAGTGGGGATGGGGCATAGTAGATGTTACTGATTAGCATTTAGCATACATTATCATCAGCATTTCCCTTGTGCGCGTCTGGTTGTCGAATCTCTTGTTAGCATCGCTGATTCTATTCTCGAAGAAAGTTGAAGGCTTGGTGATCATGCATTCTTGCACCTCCTCCAAAACCTGGTCTTGATGGAAAGCAGAAAAGTGAAAATCACGTTGAGCCGGGTCAGAATGCTCTGGAAGGTTTTTACAGCACTGGATGGTCTTCCCGCCTGTGTCAAGAGCAGGAATTAGCGTGGAGAGAAATCAAATTTTTTTGGGAGCTTCCCTCTGGTTTTGAGTTTCGGTTTTCAGATCTCGCTGTTGGCTTCGCTGTTCCCTGTTCGACCTTTAGCTGCGCAGTGGAACAGAAGCACATCTTTCGTGTCCTAAACGCTCTCACGGTCATGAGTAGTGAACGGTTTTTACTGTAAGCGAGGATGAGTGTTTTCCCAGTATGCTCAGTCGATTACCCTGGGAAAAAAGTAGTCGTCCCAGAAGTACCCTCCACTACACACCTAAAATTGCTCGCGGATGATAGTATAGTAGAAGTCATAAGGGCGGCTTAGCGAGCTGCGAAAGTCGTCCTTAACTAATGACGCAGTAACGGGGCAACACACGGGTCGAATGGTCGAAATTGCCTCCCCTGCCCCTCCTCACAAGAAGGAAAGAATTCCGCTCTTCCGACCGCCCTGATCGATTTTCCCAGACCCTTTTATAGCCGTTACGTGTTACTGCTCTTCCCCCCTCCACGCCCTCCCGTTTCCACCCCTTCTTCAACCCCCCCGCCCATTGTGCTTCTAACAGCAATCTCTCTCCCTCACTCGTTCGTGAGACACACCGACCACCCATTCACTTTAGCGGCGCATCGGCTGTTTACGGAAAGACTGGACCCCCTGTCTCTCTCCCCCACCGCCGCCCCCTCCCCCCCCCTCTCTCTCTTTCTCTCTTTCTTCCTCCATCGACACACCACTCACAGTCGATACGTCGCCGGCACACAACTATCGCTTTCCGCTGTCGCCTCACACTCTTCCTCGCCCCCCTTTCTACCACGCTTCTCCTCTCCCCCACTTCTCCAGACGCCGCTTGCCTCCAGCAGTTACCACTCCAGTGCCCACCCCCCCACCACCCCCCTTTGAGTTCCCTCCCACGTTCTGAACCCGGCACGCTGCCTGGAGCCACTTGCTGGACCCAAACACGTGACTACCGACCGTGCGCACAGCTGGAGAGATCAGTGCCACGCGAAACGTCGTTTCGTCCTCTTCTCTTCGCCCCTAGACAGCTGCCGGTGGCACGTTTCCACCCTGACGAGAGCATATTTACGGCCCGTGAAGAGGCACGCGATATTCCGCCAGTTCGTCGCAGGCCACACCACGGAGAAAACTCCCACCCGTTGCAAAACAGAGGGATCAAGTTGCGTACGTTAACAATGATTTTAATTGTTCCGACTGTTTGATTAGTATTTCTTGTTCAACCCATTGGCCTGCGGCAGTTTCCAACTCCGCTATGGCATGACGTTTCGTATACCATTGAAAAACTAAGAAATCGGCCGGCTGGAGTGGCCGAGCGGTTCTAGGCGTTACAGTCTTGAACCGCGCGACCGCTACGTCGCAGGATCGAATCCTGCTTCGGGCATGGGTGTGTGTGATATCCTTAGGTTAGTTAGGTTTAAGTAGTTCTAAGTTCTAGGGGGAGGAAACCGCCCGTGGTCTAGGGGTCCTAACCTTAATTTCCCATATTTCCCCTGATATATAGGCAGCTCTCTGGGGTGGGTTTACTCAGGAGCCAACGCCTGAAGTGGATCAGATTTTTTGTTATAGAATGGGAAAAAAATTTGTTATAGAATGGGAAAAAAAGGGGTAGCGTCTTTGATTCGTAATCAAAACGTCTTCGGTCCCGGGTTCGATCCCCGCCACTTCCTAAATTTTGATAAATAATCAGCATTGGCGGCCGAAGACTTCCGGCATAAGAAGTCAGCCTCATTCTGCCAACGGTCTTGTCAAAGAGGCCGGAGGAGCGGATAGAGGTTCGGGGCACTCTTTTGACCTAGGGGCGGAAGAATCAGCAATGATCAACGACATGAGGATGCAGAAGGCAATGGAAACCACTGCATTAAAGACACGTAACGTGTATCCACAGGACATGTGGCCTGTAATTGAAGAAGTGTCATAATGATCTCTCCATTGGCAAAAGATTCCGGAATAGTCCCCAATTCGGATCTCCGGGAGGGGACTGCCAAGGCGGAGGTTACCATGAGAAAAAGATTGAATCATCAACGAAAGGATAACGTTCTACGAGTCAGGGCGTTGAATGTCAGAAGCTTCAACGTGGTAGGGAAACTAGAAAATCTGAAAAGGGATATGCAAAGGCTCAATCTAGATATAGTAGGGGTCAGTGAAGTGAAGTGGAAGGAAGACAAGGATTTCTGGTCAGATGAGTATCGGGTAATATAAACAGCAGCAGAAAATGGTGTAACAGGTGTAGGATTCGTTATGAATAGGAGGGTAGGGCAGAGGATGTGTTGCTGTGAACAGTTCAGTGACCGGGTTGTTCTAATCAGAATCGACAGCAGACCAACACCGACAACGATAGTTCAGGTATACATGCCGACGTCGCAAGCTGAAGATGAACAGATAGAGAAAGTGTATGAGGATATTGAAAGGGTAATGCAGTATGTAAAGGGGGACGAAAATCTAATAGTCATGGGCGACTGGAATGCAGTTGTAGGGGAAGGAGTAGAAGGAAAGGTTACAGGAGAATATGGGCTTGGGACGAGGAATGAAAGAGGAGAAAGACTAATTGAGTTCTGTAACAAGTTTCAGCTAGTAATAGCGAATACCCTGTTCAATAATCACAAGAGGAGGAGGTATACTTGGAAAAGGCCGGGAGATACGGGAAGATTTCAATTAGATTACATCATGGTCAGACAGAGATTCCGAAATCAGATACTGGATTGCAGGGCGAACCCAGGAGCAGATATAGACTCAGATCACAATATAGTAGTGATGAAGAGTAGGCTGAAGTTAGACATTAGTCAGGAAGAATCAATCCGCAAAGAAGTGGGATACGGAAGTACTAAGGACTGACGAGATACGTTTGAGGTTCTCTAACGCTGTAGATACAGCAATAAGGAATAGCGCAGTAGGCAGTACAGTTGAAGAGGAATGGACGTCTCTAAAAAGGGCCATCACAGAAGTTGGGAAGGAAAACATAGGTACAAAGAAGGTAGCTGCGAAGAAACCATGGGTAACAGAAGAAATACTTCAGTTGATTGATGAAAGGAGGAAGTACAAACATGTTCCGGGAAAATCAAGAATACAGAAATACAAGTCGCTGAGGAATGAAATAAATAGGAAGTGCAGGGAAGCTAAGACGAAATGGCTGCAGGAAAAATGTGAAGACATCGAAAAAGATATGATGGTCGGAAGGACAGATTCAGCATACAGGAAAGTCAAAACAATCTTTGGTGACATTAAAAGCAACGGTGGTAACATTAAGAGTGCAACGGGAATTCCACTGTTAAATGCAGAGGAGAGAGCAGATAGGTGGGAAGAATACATTGAAAGCCTCTGTGAGGGTGAAGATTTGTCTGATGTGATACAAGAAGAAACAGGAGTCGATTTAGAAGAGATAGTGGATACAGTATTAGAATCGGAATTTAAAAGAGCTTTGGAGGACTTACGGTCAAATAAGGCAGAAGGGATAGATAACATTCCATCAGAATTTCTAAAATCATTGGGGGAAGTGGCAACAAAACGACTATTCACGTTGGTGTGTAGAATATATGAGTCTGGCGACATCCCATCTGACTTTCGGAAAAGCATCATCCACACAATTGCGAAGACGGCAAGAGCTGACAAGTGCGAGAATTATCGCACAATCAGCTTAACAGCTCATGCATCGAAGCTGCTTACAAGAATAATATACAGAAGAATGGAAAAGAAAATTGAGAATGCTCTAGGTGACGATCAGTTTGGCTTTAGGAAAAGTAAAGGGACGAGAGAGGCAACGGCTAATAATGGAAGCAAGGCTAAAGAAAAATCAAGACACTTTCATAGGATTTGTCGACCTGGAAAAAGCGTTCGACAATATAAAATGGTGCAAGCTGTTCGAGATCCTGAAAAAAGTAGGGGTAAGCTATAGGGAGAGACGGGTCATATACAATATGTACAACAACCAAGAGGGAATAATAAGAGTGGACGATCAAGAACGAAGTGCTCGTATTAAGAAGGGCGTAAGACAAGGCTGTAGCCTTTCGCCCCTACTCATCAATCTGTACATCGAGGAAGCAATGATGGAAATAAAAGAAAGGTTCAGTAGTGGAATTAATATTCAAGGTGAAAGGATATCAATGATACGATTCGCTGATGACATTGCTATCCTGAGTGAAAGTGAAGAAGAATTAAATGATCTGCTGAACGGAACGAACAGTCTAATGAGTACACAGTATAGTTTTAGAGTAAATCGGAGAAAGACGAAGGTAATGAGAAGTAGTAGAAATGAGAACAGCGAGAAACTTAACATCAGGATTGATGGTCACAAAGTCAATGAAGTTAAGGAATTCTGCTACCTAGGCAGTAAAATAACCAAAGACGGACGGAGCAAGGAGGACATCAAAAGCAGACTCGCTATGGCAAAAAAGGCATTTCTGGCCAAGAGAAATCTACTAATATCAAATACCGGCCTTAATTTGAGGAAGAAATTTCTGAGGATGTACGTCTGGAGTACAGCATTGTATGGTAGTGAAACATGGACTGTGGGAAAACCGGAACAGAAGAGAATCGAAGCATTTGAGATGTGGTGCTATAGACGAATGTTGAAAATTAGGTGGACTGATAAGGTAAGGAATGAGGAGGTTCTACGCAGAATCGGAGAGGAAAGGAATATGTGGAAAACACTGATAAGGAGAAGGGACAGGATGATAGGACATCTGCTAAGACATGAGGGAATGACTTCCATGGTAGTAGAGATTGGAGTACGTCAAGCAAATAATTGAGGACGTAGGTTGCAAGTGCTACTCTGAGATGAAGAGGTTAGCACAGGAAAGGAATTCGTGGCGGGCCGCATCAAACCAGTCAGTAGACTGATGACCAAAAACAAAAAAAAAGTTCTAGGGGACTGATGACCTCGGATGTTTAGACCCATAGTGCTCAGAGCCATTTGAACCATTTTTGAACTAAGAAATCATTATGTTTACTGATGTATAACACTCGATTTCTTTCGATATTTTGCAAGTTATAAGCAATCATTTTCAGGATTTTTTAGGTTCATCCTCCCCGCACCCCCCCTCGTCCCACCAAAAAAACACCCTCCAGAAATTGTGTAGTGTGCAAAGCAAGGAAGAAGAAAAACGATACACGGCATTAGTGTGAGAAATGTCTAGTGGTTTTGCACAAGCCTGTACTTTTTCGGGTATACCACACCAACAAAAACTTCTAAAACAGTATTATCGTCCCTCCTCATCACTACAATAATACTGAAGACAGATTTATAACGAATTCCTATCAAAAAATTATATACTTTTGGGAGAAGTCCATAAGACAAAATATTCTGGTTTTCATAAGTTTAAATCGTAAATGTAGCGTCGACTATGGGGAAAAGTGTTGGTAAGACAATGGGTTAATTGCGCCCACTGTCCTGCAAAACTTCAAGAAATGACAATTTCCCGCTGGACTGTTGTTAAATTACATTACGTATTGTCTCCATATCGTCTATTACATTACCGTACAGTAGCAGGTCGCAGTGAAATGCGACGATGTGTATTCATTCCTGTTACAAGGACATCGTCAACCATATTCACATATTTTTCGTCATACTAGCTTTTCGTCTTGGCTTCGTTGTTGTTGTTGTCGTCGTTGTTGTTGTTGTTTTTGTTGTTGTTGTTGTTGTTGTTGTTGTTGTTGTTGGTGGTGGTGGTGGTGGTGTGGTCTGCAGTTTGAAGTCTGGTTTCATGCAGCTCACTACGCTACTCTATCCTGTGCAAGCCTCTTCATCTCTGAATAACTACTGCAACCTACATCTTTCTGCATCTCCCTATTGCACACGTCTCTTGGTCTCCCTTTACAATTTTTACCCCCCCCCCCCCCCACACTTCCCTCCAATACAAACTGGTGAACCCATGATGTCTCAGAATCTGTCCTATCAACCGATCCCTTCTTCTAGTCAGGTTGTGCCAGACATTTCCTCTCTCCTCAATTATACTCAGTACCTCCTCACTAGTTACGTGGCCTGCCTATCTAATCTTCACCAATCGTCTGTAGCGCCACATTTCGAAAGCTTCTATTCTCATCTTCTCACTTCCATACATGGCTACAGTCCGCCGGCCGGAGTGGCCGAGCGGTTCTAGGCGCTACAGTCTGGAACCGCGGGCATGGATGTGTGTGATTTCCTTAGGTTAGTTAGGTTGAAGTAGTTCTAAGTTCTAGGGGACTGATAACCTCAGAAGTTGAATCCCATAGTGCTCAGAGCCATTTTGGCTATATTCCATAAAAATACCTTTAGAAAAGACTTCTCGACACTTAAGTCTATATTTAATGTTAACAAATTTCTCTTCTCCAGAAAACTCCTCTCTTGCCATTGAAAATCTACTTCATGTATTCTGCCTGCTTCGGCCATCATCAGTTATTTTACTGCCCACATACCAAAATTCATTTACTACTTTCAGTGTCTCGTTTCCTAATGTAATTCCCTCAGCATCACCTGATTTAATTCGCCTACATTCCATTCTCCGCGTTTTGGTTTTGTTGATGTTCATCTTATATCCTCCTCTCAAGACACTGTCCATTCAGTTCAGCTACTCTTCCAAGTCCTATGGTGTGTCTAACGTAATTACAATGGCATCGCCAAACCTCAAAGTTTTTATTACTACTCCAAATTTTTCTGTTGTATACTTTAATGCTTGCTCAATATACGGACTGAATAGCATAGGGGACAGGCTACAACCCTGTCTCACTCCCTATCCACCCACTGCTTCCGTTTCATGCCCCTCGATTCTTGCAACTGCCGCTTGGTTTCCTTTCAAGTTGTAAACAGCCTTTTGCTCCCTGTATTTTACCCCTGCTACCTTTACCATTTCAAAGAGACTGTTCCTGTCAACATTGTGTGTGTGTGTGTGTGTGTGTGTGTGTGTGTGTGTGTGTGTTCTTCAGTCCTGAGACTGGTTTGATGCAGCTCTCCATGCTACTCTATCCTGTGCAAGCTTCTTCATCTCCCAGTACCTACTGCAACCTACATCCTTCTGAATCTGTTTATGGTATTCATCTCTTGGTCTCCCTCTACGATTTTTACCCTCCACGCTGCTGTCTAATACAAAATTGGTGATCCCTTGATGCCTTAGAATATGCCCTACTAACCGATCTATTCTTCTAGTCAAGTTGGGCCACAAATTTCTCTTTTCTCCGATTTTATTCAATACCTCCTCATTAGTCAACTTTATTATACTACAAACGTAGGTTAGACTTTCCTTAACCTATCTTCTTAGATAAGTCGTAGGGTCAGTACTGCCTCGCGTGTTCCTAAATTTCTCCAGAATCCAGACTGATCTTCCCAGAGGTTAGCTTCTACCAGTTTGTGCATTCATCTCTAAGGATTCTGTGTTAGTATTTTGCAGCCATGAGTTGTCAAACTGATAGTTCCAAGTACTCGCGCCTGTCAGCACCTCCTTTCTTCGCTGCTGGAACTATGACATTCTTCTTGAAGTCTGAGGGTACTTCGCCTATTTTGCACACCAGATGGAATAGTTTTGTCATCGTTAGTCCTACCAAGACTTCAAATTGTTGTGTATATCTGACATAATTTATACCCGCGTACAGGGATTGAACAAAAATACGGAAACACCGCGAGAAATGCATGCTTGAACATACATTATGTGACGAAAAGTATCCGGACACCTGCCTGAAAATGACTTAGAAGTTCGTGACGCCCTCCACCGGTAATGCTGGAATTCAGTACGGTGTTGGCCCACCCTTAGCCGTGAAGACAGCTTCCTCTCTTGCAGGTATACGTTCAATCAGCTGCTCGAAGGATTCTTGGGGAATGGCAGCCAATTCTTGACGGAGTCCTGCACTGAGGAGAGGTATCGATGTCGGTCGGTGAGGCCTGGCACGAAGTCGGCGTTCCAAAACATCCCAAAGATGTTCTATAGGACTCAGGCCAGGACTCTGTGCAGGCCAGTCCATTACAGGGATGTTATTGTCGTGTAAGCACTCCGCCGCAGGCTGTGCGTTATGAAGAAATGCTGGACCGTGCTGAAAGATGCAATCGCCATCCTGTAATTGCTCTTCAACAGTGGGAAGCAAGAAGGTGCTTAAAACATCAGTGTAGGTTTGTACTGTGGTAGACACACACGATAGTGATAGTGAAAAACACGATCACACCATTACACCACGGCCTCTGAGTTTTACTGTTGGCACTACACGTTTTGACAGATGACGTTCATCGGGCATTCGCCATTGCCAGACCCTGCCATCGAATCGCCACATTGCGTACCGTGATTCGTCACTCCACACAACGTTTTTCCACTGTTAAGTTGTCCAATGTTTAAGCTCCATACAACAAGCGAAGCGTCTTTTGGACTTTAACCGGCGTGATGTGTGGCTTATGAGCAACCACTCGACCATGAAATCCAAGTTTTCTCACCTCTCGCATAACTGTCATGGTACTTGCAGTGGACCCTGATGCAGTTTGGGATTCCTGTGTGATGGTCTGGATAGATGTCTGCCCATTACACGTTACGACCCTCTTCAACTATCGGCGGTCTCTGTCAGTCAACAGATGAGGTCAGCCTGTACTGTAAGTGTCCCTTCACGTTTACACTTCACTATCACATGGAAAACATTGGACCTACAGATGTTTAGGTCTGTCGAAATCTCGCGTGCATATGAATGACACACATGACACCCAATCAGCTGACCACGTTCGAAGTCCGAGAGTTCTGCGGAGTGCCCCATTCTGCTCTCTCACGATGACTAATGACTACTGAGGTCGCCGATATGGAGTACCTGGCAGTAGGTGGCAGCACAATGAACCTAATGACAAAAACTTATATTTTTGGCGAGTGTCCGGATACTTTTGATCACACAGTATATTTAACATAGTTTAAACATACCTCTACATATATTTCAATCAAACCTGTAGCAAATTTCGTCCTGCAGCTTCGTTTGGCTCTTAAAGAAATTTGTATTCCTGCGTAGGTAACCAGTATGCTGTAAGTCATGAGCAATGACTCAATTTTTTACCTGTCAGAATGGTAGAAACGATTTCTAGGAAGGGTGTTCGATAAGAAATGCAGCTTTTTCTTCCTGGAAGGAGGTTGGTTTCCTTCAGGATTCTATTACATCCGATTATTTCCACTCTTTTGGCTACTAAAACAAATTTTTCATCTTAATTTCCGTCGAATGCGACGTCCTTACGCCACCTAACATGGAGAGCCTGTATACCCGCATGGTGCCACTCTACTAAAGTGCGCGTCATTTATGTTGGCGGCCGAGTTTAGGTTTGTTCTGCGCATCTGACGTCACAAAACACAGTCAGCCAATGAACAGAGAACGACGTTGCCAAATCTCGACTACAGAGCAGAGCACGGACGAGTGTCTTCAGTTTTAGAAACGTTCAGTCATAAATAAAGTAACAGAACAAAAGCAGTGTCTTGATAGCAGATTTTCTTTTATAGAAAGTTTGGAAAAAGCATTCTTTATACCAATTGCTTCATATTCTATTAATTAATAAAAGCAAACAAGCAATAAGTCTTCTAATTCAGGCGATAGCAAGGAAAGGTGTTTGTATCAATCTCACGAACCGCTTTTTCGCAATAAAGAACAGCGATAATTGTTTATTTCGTATTGTACTTCGACGAAGTGTGAGTAATTCATAGTCATACCAACAGTGTTTGTCAGTATGTTGCGTGACCTGTTAGACACCTCGTGGTGTTCCATTATAGGACGAGTTGCGGTAGCGTAACGGTTAAGGCGTTGGGTTATTAAACGAAGGGTGTAGAGTTCAAATCTTGTGCGGTGTTTATTATTTTCTTTATTTAAAAACAATATCGAAGTCTCTTACTTCACGAATTTTATTCGTTTGAATGCAATTTTTTGAAATTTCTAGTGCTTTGTCTCTTCATTAACCCTTTCGCTGCTGCAGACACGTGCTCCCCGCATTCCGCGCTGTGCGCGATTTTGTCGTCACTGCACTTCTCGCCTGTGCAGACACATTGTGTTCTCACTGCTTTGACACACTTATCATTCGATTTCGCAAAAACTATTTGGCCCAAAAATTAGATTTTTACACATCTTCTTGACTGATACCTTCCCCCCATAAATGACTTAATTTTGTTTCGATGTTCAACCCAGTTATTGTGCAGCATTAAATATAGTAAACCATTGCACGAAATTTTGAAGAGTTTGCAGAGGTAAATGTCCATAGAGTATACTTTCCGTATGGTCGATTTTAGTTGCCACAATTTTGAGAATGAAATGTGGACAAGATACCTAAATTTCATATAAAATTTACTGTGTAACAATATCTCATTTAATTTAAGTACCACATAGGGGTCGTATGTAATATTGAGAAATATTTCGTCTTTCGCGACAGTAATAAAGGTTTTACTTACACCGGACACGTTTGGCTTTATTTTAAAGCACTTCAATCAATGAAAGGTATGGCTCATACACAATGGTACTCATGTTCTCTTTCTTGTTTTTTTCCCACAGTCGCAGTTTTACCAATGGTACTGAAATATATCCCTCTTCTGCAACTGTAATAAGCGACTTACTTAGACCAGACGCGTTTCTCTCTTTTGAAGCATCATAAGAGGACTGTATTTTGTGTCCTCCATTGCCAAGTCACCTTTCGTAGTTTTGTGCTGCGGTAGCACAATATTCAACGTTTGTGTTGGCTCATCAGTGTTTTAGCAAATAAATGCTGTTTGTGTGTGCCACACACAAAATTATATTTGACATAGCTATGAGCACTTCACTGACAGACGGTATATTCAAGTCCTAATGTTTTTGTAAGTCCACAGTTTTGTTTAATGTATTTTGTCTACTTCCATTTGATTGATTGAAGTGCTTTAAAATAAAGCCAAACGTGCCCAGTGTAAGTAAAACTTTTGTTACAGTCGCGAAAGGTGGAATATTTCTCAATATTACATACGACACTTATGTGGTACTTAAATTAAATGAAACATATAGGTATCTTGTCCACATTTCATTCTCAACATTGTGGCAACTAAAATCGACCATCCGGAAAGTATATATACTCTATGGACATTTACTTCTGCAAACTCTTCAAAATTTCGTGCAATGGTTTACTATATTTAATGCTGCATAATAACTGCGTTGAACATCGAAACAAAATTAAGTCATTTATGGGGGGAAGGTATCAGTCAAGAAGATGTGTAAAAATCAAATTTTTGGGCCAAATAGTTTTTTGTGAAATCGAATGGTAAGTGTGTCAAAGCAGTCGGAACACCATGTGTCTGCACAGGGGAACAGTGCAGTGATGACAAAATCGCACACAGCACGGAATGCGGGGAGCACGTCTCTGTAGCGGCGAAAGGGTTAATGCGGCCGTGGTGGCTTTACTTCATAAACTGCGCGCTCCCCCCTAAACGTAAGCTTGCGAACTATGCTATACTATGGCGCTGCTTCTCTTGGCGCGTGCGTCGTGTGCAACTGGCAACGCAGCAATCTACCGCGTCTGGGCGGGCATGCGCGAGCCGCCAAGATAAAAGAATTGAACTATAGTCGACATCGGAGCCAACGTCTTCATCCACGTACTGCTTCCCGTGGAGTGAATCCTTCATTGGGCCAAATGGATGGAAGTCGGAAGATGGTGGGTGGATGAGGAAGAACAGTCCAATGAAGTTTTTTGAGCTCCACTCGTGTGGACAAAATTGTGTGAGGGCTTGCGTTGCCATGGAGAAGAAGTTGGTTTGCATTTTGGTGGCGACCATACTGAAGTCGTTTCTTCATTTCCCTGAGGATGGCACAATATACTTCAGAGTTGATCGCTGCACCATAAGCGAGGACACCAAACACAATAAGCCCTTCAGAGTATCAGATTTCACTGGCTGAGGGTGCGGCTTTCAACTTTTTGTTCGAAGGAGAAGTGTTGCAGATCCATGGTTTTGCCGTTTCGTTTCCGCTTCGAAGTGATGAAGCCATGTTTCGTTGCCTGTGACGATGTTCGACAAAAAAAATTTTCACGGTCAACCTCGCAACGCGCCAGCAATCCCACACAGATGGTCAGTCGTTGCTCTGTATGATCTTCTATTACGTATTGAGGAACTCAGCGGGCACACACTTTTCAGTACCGTAGCTGGTGGGTGACTGTGCCAGCACTGCCAACGGAGAAGTCCAGTTAAAGGGCTCCGGAACGCCCTATACTTGCAATGTGAAAATAACGCTTATAAATTACATCTTTCCTCACAAAGTATTTGAGGTAGGAAGTTGAACTTTTTACAGATTATTTATTGGAATATGGGCTACAAGTTAACACAGGGATTTTACAAAATTTTAGTTCAGTTATTAAAGATGATTTTTTTTCAAATTGTAATGAAAATTCACAACATTTTTTTGCAATTTTTTATTTATATATTCAAAAATATACAGTTTTTTGGGAAAAGGCTGTGTTAAATTATCCAGAAGGTACTGTGTAACATTTACTGGAAGTTTGAAACAAATATGTTTGGAAGATCCTTAGAAAACATGTAATTAGTATGAGAAAATAAAAGTTTTGGGAATCGAGCGACAAAGATTGGATTAACTTTTTAGTGCATTCCAGGTCCATAGGATGGATTATCTTCATCCTCTGCAAACTCCTCCTCCAGCTTCCTCTTGTTCCTCCTCCTGTTTACTCTTGCTTGTATTTCTAGACTCTTTACAGCCCTGTCTGCAGCCCGAAGGCGTTCCTTGTCTAAAGCAAGCATCGCTCCTTGTTGTGTTCGTAGATTTTGCTACCATTTTCTTCAGTTGCAGTTACTGCAACACTGTTCCAAAAGGTGGTCATGTATGAACACATAACACATTTCAGTTGTATTTCACTAGCAAGTCCTACGTGCTTTATTATGGAGAGTTCCAGACCAACTTCACTACAATGAATACATCTTACACAGTTTGAAAAAATTCCTTTGAGAACCGACATATGAAATATTTCATTCACATCCGATTCGCCCATAAAACATTCATAGTTTTCACTCATTGAACCAAGCTTCTTCAGTGAAGTATTTTCTTTCCCACTTTGACTGCTATGGGCAGGTGTACTTGAGAGGTTAGGTTCACTCACTTGGTTATCGTCTTTATTGTTTACAGTAATAACACATACCTTTGGCTTTCCAACATTTCTCCTTTTCTTAAAAGCCTTCAGAGGATTTCTAATAACTTTACTTTTACTCATTATTATACTTCAACAAAACAGAGACTCAAGAAACAGAATTAATTACGAATATTTTCGAGATAACGACAGAGTAAATAAACATGAAACAATCGACAATCACACCAGCGATATATATTGAACCATCACAGGTTAGCCACAACACATACTTTATCTCACATCACTAAAATGTACCTGATGAACACGGACGTTAATAATAACACCATTTGACAGCAGTTTAACAGCGCCACAGTGGGTCACGCCCATGTAGAACACATTTCAAAATTTTTTTAAAAATAGTTGTAGTCTTCGGAATTGAATAAATTATATATCTATTAAAAGGTAATAGTCTGCAGATTCAGAAAACGCAAAAAAGTAAAAATTGAACTTTTCATAATTTTGAGCCTTTCCGGAACCCCTTAAGCAGCGAGGTGTTTGACTGTGATCCGTCGGTCACCTGGAGTGAGAGTGTCCGTACGTTCCAACATTGCGGGAGTCGCACCTGTGCGCAGCCCGCCGTTACGCGGGACATCGAACACGTTTGCGCGAGCTCCTTGCGGTGATGACAGACGCCTCGCCCGACGACTCACCGCGGTTTTGTTCACTGACAGGTCTCCGTAGACATTCTGCGAGCGCCTCTGGATATCTGTGATGCTCTGGTTTTTCACCAAAAGACACTCAATGACAACTCTCTGCCTGAAAACGCATCTCCTTTACGGACGCCGTTTTCAAGGCTACGTATAATCCGCGATGTTTCACAACAAATTGCGCATTTTTTCAACCGAAATTGGCCTAGGAGAAAAGTGTGCTGCATCACTTATTGAACGCTCCTTGTACATTTGTAGTCAGGTAATTGTCCCATCTTATTCCGTGACATTTATTGGCATTGCTTTTTACACTCCTGGAAATTGAAATAAGAACACCGTGAATTCATTGTCCCAGTAAGGGGAAACTTTATTGACACATTCCTGGGGTCAGATACATCACATGATCACACTGACAGAACCACAGGCACATAGACACAGGCAACAGAGCATGCACAATGTCGGCACTAGTACAGTGTATATCCACCTTTCGCAGCAATGCAGGCTGCTATTCTCCCATGGAGACGATCGTAGAGATGCTGGATGTAGTCCTGTGGAACGGCTTGCCATGCCATTTCCACCTGGCGCCTCAGTTGGACCAGCGTTCGTGCTGGACGTGCAGACCGCGTGAGACGACGCTTCATCCAGTCCCAAACATGCTCAATGGGGGACAGATCCGGAGATCTTGCTGGCCAGTGTAGTTGACTTACACCTTCTAGAGCACGTTGGGTGGTACGGGATACATGCGGACGTGCATTGTCCTGTTGGAACAGCAAGTTCCCTTGCCGGTCTAGGAATGGTAGAATGATGGGTTCGATGACGGTTTGGATGTACCGTGCACTATTCAGTGTCCCCTCGACGATCACCAGTGATGTACGGCCAGTGTAGGAGATCGCTCCCCACACCATGATGCCAGGTGTTGGCCCTGTGTGCCTCGGTCGTATGCAGTCCTGATTGTGGCGCTCACCTGCACGGCGCCAAACACGCATACGACCATCATTGGCACCAAGGCAGAAGCGACTCTCATCGCTGAAGACGACACGTCTCCATTCGTCCCTCCATTCACGCCTGTCGCGACACCACTGGAGGCGGGCTGCACGATGTTGGGGCGTGAGCGGAAGACGGCCTAACGGTGTGCGGGACCGTAGCCCAGCTTCATGGAGACGGTTGCGAATGGTCCTCGCCGATACCCCAGGAGCAACAGTGTCCCTAATTTGCTGGGAAGTGGCGGTGCGGTCCCCTACGGCACTGCGTAGGATCCTACGGTCTTGGCGTGCATCCGTGCGTCGCTGCGGTCCGGTCCCAGGTCGACGGGCACGTGCACCTTCCGCCGACCACTGGCGACAACATCGATGTACTGTGGAGACCTCACGCCCCACGTGTTGAGCAATTCGGCGGTACGTCCACCCGGCCTCCCGCATGCCCACTATACGCCCTCGCTCAAAGTCCGTCAACTGCACATACGGTTCACGTCCACGCTGTCGCGGCATGCTACCAGTGTTAAAGACTGCGATGGAGCTCCGTATGCCACGGCAAACTGGCTTACACTGACGGCGGCGGTGCACAAATGCTGCGCAGCTAGCGCCATTCGACGGCCAACACCGCGGTTCCTGGTGTGTCCGCTGTGCCGTGCGTGTGATCATTGCTTGTACAGCCCTCTCGCAGTGTCCCGAGCAAGTATGGTGGGTCTGACACACCGGTGTCAATGTGTTCTTTTTTCCATTTCCAGGAGTGTATTTTGTATGTCGAAAGCGTCTGTCTTTAAATCAAAAGCCAGGGAGTTACAAAATCAACAGTTACCAACAGTAACATGTGTGAGGCATGCTGACAAGGGAACCTCCCCATCGCACCCCCCTCAGATTTAGTTATAAGTTGGCACAGTGGATAGGCCTTGATAAACTGAACACAGATCAGTTGAGAAAACAGGAAGAAGTTGTGTGGAACTGTGAAAAAAATTAGCAAAATATACAAACTGAGTAGTCCATGGGCGACATAGGCAACATTATGGACAATGTGAGCTCACGAGCGCTGTGGTCCCGTGGTAGCGTGAGCAGCTGCGGAACGGCAGGTCCTTGGTTCAAGTCTTCCCTCGAGTGAGAATTTTACTTTCTTTATTTTTGCATAGTTATTATCTGCCCGTTCGTTCATTGACGTCTCTGTTCACTGTAATAAGTTTAGTGTCTGTGTATTGCGACCGCATCGCAAAACCGTGCGATTCGTAGACGAAAGGACGTGCCTCTCCAACGGGAACCGAAAACATTTGATCACAAGGTCATAGGGTAACCGATTCCTCCACAGGAAAACACATCTGATATATTCTATACGACACTGGTGACTGCATGTGCGTCACATGACAGGAATATGTTGTCGACCCACCTAACTTGTACACTTGGCGAATGGGTAAAAAGATTCTTCTACCTTGCCCGATTTAGGTTTTCTTGTGGATGTGATAATGTGTCCCAAAAAAGTGATGAAAACATAAGAGTTTGTCACATAAACTGAAAATAAAAAATTAAACTTTTCACTCGCTGGTAGATTTGAACCAAGGACCTTTCGTTCCGCAGCTGCTCACGTTACCGCGAGACCACGGCGCCCCCGCGCTTACCTTTTCCTTGATTTTGCTTATCTTGCACATGGACTACTAAGTTTTTATATTTTGCTTATTTTTTCACAGTTCCACACAACTTCTTCCTGTTTTCTCAATTGATCTGCGTTCAGTTTGTCAAGGCCTGTCCACTGTGTCAACTTGTAACTAAATCTGAGGGGGGTGCGATGGGGAGGTTCCCTTGTGAGATGTCGTTTCGAGAAAGGGGGGCTGTCGCTCTCAACTATCTGACTCACCGCTGTTTCACACCATCTGACACGTCCGCTGCTCGTGGTCTAGTGGATAGGGTTGCTGCCTCTGGATCGTGGGGTCCCGGGTTCGATTCCCGGCCGAGTTGATGATTTTCTCTGCCGGGGGACTGGGTGTTTGTGTTGTGCCCATCATTTCATCAACATCATGATTCGTGACAGTGGCTCAATTGGACTGAGTAAAGAAACAGGACTGTGTGAAAAATTTGGTGAAGACTGTGCAGTTGAGCGCCCAACAAAACCAACCACCACCACCACCATGCGATACCAGAGAGGGCGTTTAACATGTTACATCTGTGGTACTCACACAGTCTAACATAACAGTCGCGACACTCACTGCTGTAAAAGTTGTTGCCGTTTGACAGATGGAGCGACACTAGCGCTCCAAGCGGCGGGTAAGGTGAACGTCAGACGCGTCGTAAGCATAACGTTTGTTTTGCATCCATTTCCTACGTAATTTCCGATTTATTCGAGTTATTTTCTTGCCTCCAAGAGTTTGTGTGGTATCAGAAGGCATATACGTTTCTAAAAATGATTCTAAAATATGCGCAAGTATGGACAAAAACCATGAATAGAGTGGCAAGCTACAACACATTCGTGAAGAAACACTTGTGACATTGGACAGAATTGCAGCTTACCACGTTGATATCAAAAGAATATAAACACACAGGTTCACATGTAAGAAGCACAGACACGTACCTCTACATGCAAAAGCGATCGACAGCTCATTTATCGTTCTGTAGGCTTACTGTGTTTGTCATTGTCTCCTGTTGCCACAAGTACGACCTTCATCTTTATATTATTCTAAGTGGGACAAGCAACTGCCAAATAGTGGGAGACATATGCTGAAAACACTATAATGAGCTGATTACATTACATTTCACGAAAAACCAAATATTAGAATAATTTTCAAACAATCTGTCTGTTGGCACTTTCCTTGTCCCGTAATAGTTTCGCTAGATCTGGACATTCTGACACTTCACACACTTTTGTAAGACACGAACAGCTGCACTTAATTTAACCACTTCATCGTCAAAGCAGGTCTGTGTTGACGATTCACACGAATCTGGCACTGATACATGGAGAGTCGAACTGGCTGCTTCTGTGTCATAGGACTGTTTTACAGCTTTAGATTGACTCTCGAATCTTTGTGGCAGTTTCTTCTTCATTGTGAGCTGAGGGGGTTTATTTGGAATGTCAAACAGTGTGGGTACTGCATTCCAAACGAGTTTGTTATTGTCTGCGTTCATGAACCGGTTTTGTTCGAAATGTAGCAAACAAAAGCTAATATTATTACACAGGTAAACTGGGTCTTTCTTCATAAGGTCTTCTCGTCCGCTATTAACTAGCCATTTTCTGCTCCTAAAACGAAACATTCATTATTTATACACATATAGTTTGCAAGTGAATCCTGACGATACAGTTTAGTAACATGATGGTATATACCTCCCAGGATCCTTAGGAAACGTAAAAAAAGACAGCTGTGGTGTCTTCTTCCTGTTGTTGCTTCAATTTATTGCGCTACAAACGTTCCCGATGGTAAAAACCATTGTACAAATCAAAATAAACAATCACTATTCGCTTTCACGATCGCGCCGAACTCACAGTTCAACCTACCGGCCGCTTGGGGCGCTGCTGGCGTTGTAGCAACAAAATAAAGGCGAAGTGTCGCGACTGTTATGTTAGACTGTGGTAGTCAGCCGTGTGGTATCATCTTTGGTCCACAAACTTGCTGACGAAACTACTGACTCACCGCATTCCTGAGTCTCACGGCCTGGTTAACCCTTTCAGGGGAAGTGGTTCCGTTTGAAACCACGTACGATTTTCTCATTTTGTGGCAAAAGGGCAGTGGCTACAATTGGGGACACCATTCAGCAGCCCCCAGGGGCTCAGCATTCATTTGCTGGGTACGGGCTTGGCGACCCCGGGGTTCCTGAGCTGGGGACTGGTAAGCGCCACCTGTCCCCCGTCACCGTAAGCTCTGAGTACACTTCAGCGACCACCGTGCGGCGCGGCGGTGGAATGTTGTGTGTCTCAGGGAATGGGGATCTTGGCTTGGCCGCCCGGATCGCGAGGATGGAACAAACCTCTATAAAAAACCCCTCAATCTTCCGGTGTGCTCCGCGCCTATGAGATGCATGGCTGTTGAGGTGGAACAGTCGCAAGCGGGCAACCTCTGGGGCACCTGCCGCACCCCAGTTGTATACGGCTTACTCAGGCACGCGGGGCTCTGTCTGAGCGGACCTGTAGTTCCCTAGCTGCTCGTGGGACCGCAATGGACCCTTCGACCTCTACATTTCCCCCTACCAGTGGATTGGGTGGGCCGCTGGTAGGCAAACACACCCCTTCGAAAAAGCGACTTCGTGCTTCGAGTCCTCCAGCTCCTGGTGTTGCTAGAGATTTATCAGACTGTTGTAACAGAGCACATGCTGATAATCAGAATGTGTTTTTGATTATTAAACGAAAGGAGGGTAGCTTTGAGAGGGTTTCTCCCTTTTACATCCACAAGGGTCTTGAAGGAATTGTAGGTACACTGAAATCTGTTAAGCGACTGCGCAATGGTACTCTCTTAGTTGAGACTTCTAGTTCCCGTCAAGTCGCTTCTCTTCGGAAAGCACCCTGTCTCGGAGAGTACGCTATCGAGACCGAGCTCCACTCCACACTCAACTATAGTAAGGGTGTTGTGACATGTAGGGACTTGGCGGATATCTCCACAGACGAGTTGAAATCTGAGTGGGCTGCCGAAGGTATTGTTGATGTGCAGAATATTATGAGGCGAGTCGATGGGGACCTAGTAAAATCCGACTCGTTTATTCTCACGTTCAGTTGCCCGCGACTTCCAGAGCATGTTAAAGCGGGGTTCTTACGTTTGCCAGTACGGCCGTATTTCCCCAACCCAATGCGCTGCTTTAAATGTCAGCGCTTTGGGCATACTACATTGGGGTGCAATGGGATAGCCACTTGCGGTAAATGTGGTCAGCCTGCCCATGAAGGAGCTGATTGTTCGTCGCCTGTGAAGTGCGTGAATTGCTCTGGGAGTCACCCTGTCTGGAGCCGGGTCTGCCCCATCTATCTCGACGAACGGAAGATACAGGAGATTAAAACATCTAAGCGCATACCCTATGGTGAGGCCAAGAAGCTCTTTAAGGCCATGCAACCTCCTGTGTTTACTACATCTTTCGCTTCCGTTCTGAAAAAACCGGTACAAATGGCCACTGTTGCTACGCAAACGGAGGTTGCTAGTGTTAGCACTAATACCTGCGTTTGCCAGTTCACTTGTGCTGCTGCGGTTGTTTTGCAACCTGCAGCTCTCCCCGCAACGTCGGACAAGGCCGTGGTTGCTGACATTGGGGTACTTCCTGCCTCTTCCCCTATGGCGCCTTCTGCCCAGGCGAGTAAAGCTCCAACTGCTGACAAGGCTCTGCATTCTAAGCCCCCTAAGACCAAGACGCCGAAGGTGAAGATTTTGCCACCTGCGGAGACTGATCAGGGTCGGTCCGATGACGAGACCATCGTACTGTCTGACATCTCCCGTGAGTCGTCATCGGAGCTGACGGACATTGATGTCGACCGGGGGCGCTCTTCTCGCCCCAGGAATAAATCTCCGGCCAGTACGGCTCTCCTCCAAAACACAGAGGCAGGGTGAAAGTTCAGCCACCCTGATCACTGGCTCCCATCTTACAGTGGAACCTAAATGGGTTCAGGACGCATTTGGCCGAACTACAACTCCTTGTACGTGAGTTCCCTTTGTGCTTATGTCTCCAAGAGACACATTTTCGGGCCACTGATGCTCCTTCTTTACGGGGCTATACCGTCTATCGGAAAGATGATCTGACGGGGGAAAGGGCAAAGGGTGGTGTTGCGGTTTTTGTCCGTGACATGCACCCCTCATCTGAGCTCCCTCTCGTTACAGACTTGCAAGCAGTTGCAGTTGACCTTTTTGTGGGTCGGAGGCTCACAGTCTGTTCACTTTACTTACCTCCTCAGGATGCGATAGACTCTGAGGCTCTCTCAGACCTTATTGGCCAACTTCCCCGCCCCTTTCTTCTTCTGGGGGACTTCAATGCTTATAATGTCTTATGGGGCTCGTCGACTACTTGCCCCAGGGGTCGCATTCTGGAACGCCTCATGGTGTCTGAAGAACTGTGCATCCTCAACTCTGGTGCCCCCACTCATTTCTGTACTGCTTCTGGGTCGTCGTCAGCTATTGACCTTTCCTTTTGCTCTCCAGCACTAGCGGATTCTGCTCTATGGGAGGTTGATGCTGACCTCCATTCTAGTGACCACTTCCCCCTTTGGATTCGCCTACTGGATGAGGCTATGGCATTTCCGGTACCGCCCCGGTGGCACCTCTGCAGGGCTGACTGGACACTTTTTAGCCACCTGGCCGTTTTGGAACACCGTGGCAGCGTCCACGAATGGGTAGACCATGTTACAGCTGTGATCTCCCGTGCGGCTGAATTGTCAATCCCACGGTCATCCGGTCATCCCAAGAGGCGTCCTGTCCCTTGGTGGACCCCTGAGTGCCGCTCAGCCATCCGAGCCCGCCGTGCCGCTCTGCGCCGCTTCAAGTGCCGTCCCACGGCTGACAATCTTGCAACCTTTCGGGTGGCAAGGGCTAAAGCGCGACGCGTGATTAAAGAGAGCAAACGACGGTCATGGCAATCGTTCTTGAACTCCATCTCCCGCTCCACTAGTTCTACGAAAGTATGGGAAGCCATCAGGAGGATTTCCGGGAAACTCGGCCAGCTACCCGTCACGGCCTTGCTGCATCAGGGAAGTCTCCTCACGGCGCCGAGAGACATTGCCCAGACACTGGCAATGCATTTTGCGGAATCTACCGCCACTATTAACTGTGATCCAGATTTCTGCCGCTACCGCACTGCCATCGAGAGGGGTCACTTGGACTTCCGGTCTCCTAATTCTGAACCCTACAACTGCCCCTTCACAATGTGGGAACTGGATTCGGCGCTGTCTGTGGCTCATGATACTGCGCCTGGTCATGATCAAATCCGGTATAGCATGCTGCGGCACTTGCTACTGCCTTCCAAGGAAGTTCTCCTGAATTGTTTTAATATGATATGGTTATCCGGCACGTACCCTGACTCGTGGAGGGAAGCGATTTTGATACCCCTCCTCAAACCAGGGAAGGACCGAACGCATCCCAGTAGTTATCGGAGTATCGCCTTGACGAGCTGTGTCGGGAAGACGTTGGAACGCATGGTCAACCGTCGCCTGGTTTGGCTGCTCGAGACCAGGCAGCTCCTTAGCCCCTCTCAGTGTGGCTTTCGGAGATGGCGTTCCACTATAGACAACTTGACCCTGCTTGAGGCGGCCATCCAGCAGGCCTTCCTGCGTAACCAGCATTGTCTAGGTGTATTCTTTGACATTCATAAGGCGTATGACACTACTTGGCGCCGCCATATCCTCAATCAACTCCATGAGTGGGGCTTTCGTGGCCGTCTCCCCATCTTCATTCGGTCCTTTCTTTCCCACCGCCTCTTTCGCTATAGGGTTGGTAATGTGCTATCTGATTTGTATGTGCAGGAGAATGGTGTTCCTCAGGGAAGCGTTTTAAGTGTCACCCTCTTTGCCGTCGCCATTAACAGTATTACGTCCACTATCCGGAGTCCTGCCCAATGCTCCTTGTTTGTGGACGATTTTGCTGTTTTCTGTTCTTCCTCCAGTCTTGTCACTGCTGGTCGACAGTTGCAGCTTACGATACGGCGATTAGAGGCATGGACTGCGAAGACGGGTTTTACCTTTTCTGCAGACAAATGTGTGTGTGTTCATTTTAATCGTTCTCGACGTGCTTTTACCTCCCCTGAATTGCGTCTGAGGGACACCAATCTTCCTTTTAGCGACACTGTGCGGTTCCTGGGCCTCACTTTTGATTCAAAGTTGTCGTGGTTGCCTCACCTTAAAGACCTCAAGGTGCGGGCCCTGAAGGCACTGAATATTTTGAAGTGTCTGAGCCATCGGTCCTGGGGAGCAGATCGGGCGCGTCTGCTGCAGTTTTATAGGGCTTTCGTCCGATCGCGACTTGACTATGGTTGCACCGTGTATGGGTCAGCAAGGCCTTCGTATCTGAAGATTCTTGACGCAGTACACCATGAGGGTATCAGGCTGGCCACTGGTGCCTTCCGTACCAGTCCCATCCCCAGCCTGTGTGCTGAGGCAGGGGAACCGCCGCTCGCCATCCAGCGGAAACTCCTCATGGTGCGACGGGTGTGTCAATTCCTTGCCTGTCCTACCTCCCCTGCGTACCCTACCGTTGCCCGACCGCCTATGGAACGTCTCTTTTCCAGTCGTCCCAGGGCAACGAGACCGTTTGGGATTCGTGCCAAGCATTTGCTTGAGTCCCTTGGTGTGGAGCGTGTGGCCCCCCAACGACAAGGTTTTACTCGCCTGCCTCCCTGGTTGCTCCAGAGGCCCAGCGTCGTTTTAGACTTGTCGGAGTACCGGAGGAGCTGCACTCCTGCGTTTGTTTTTACCGCCTTATTTTACGATATTTTAAACCAGCATCCCGACCATGTACCAGTATTTACGGATGGCTCTAAACAGGGGGACTCTGTTGGTTGTGCTGTTGTTTTCCCTGATCGACTCGTCAAGTTACGGCTTCCTGCGGCGTTTACCATCTTTGATGCCGAATTGTTTGCGATCATGCGGGCATTGGAGCAGATGAGATGTGTCCCCAGTCGTAAGTTCCTCATCTGTTCTGACTCCCTGAGTGCCCTTCAGACCGTGCAACACTTGTACCCAGCGGATACGGTCGTCCAGAACATCCATGATGCCCTACTCCACCTGCAGCGGCAGGGGAAGGAGATTTCCTTCTGCTGGGTGCCGGGGCACGTGGGAATTACGGGAAACGAGCTGGCGGATGTGGCTGCCAAAGATGCATGTTCCCTCCCTGACGTTGTTGAATGTGCCGTCCCCCTCCATGCTGTTACCTCCCTCCTGCGTTTTCGAGTTATGCGTCAGTGGGAAGAGGAGTGGCTGGCAGTCGGTGAAAATAAGCTGCGTCTGGTGAAGGCCGCCACGCGGCCATGGCGTACTTCCTCCCAGTCATGCAGGCGGGATGAGGTTCTCCTCACTCGCCTCCGCATCGGGCACAGTCCCTTCACACATGGTTTTCTACTCCGGCGGGAGGATCCCCCAATCTGCAGTGCTTGTGGCGTCCGGATTACTGTCCGCCACATTTTACTTGATTGTCTTTTATTCTCTGACCAGAGGGCGGTGGTTTCTTTGCCACCGGATTTGCCCTCTATTTTGCAAGACGACGCATCGTCTGTGGTGAAGGTTTTACGGTTTTGTGTCCTGTCCAATTTGTTGCCACGGATTTTAGGGAGAGGGTTTTAATGTGCAGCTGGATGACTGGCTCACCCAGATTTTAGGTAAGAGGTCCGCCAGTCACGAATACCTCCTTGTTTCCCTTCGGTTTCTGTCCTCCCTTCCTTGTGTTTCCTTTCCTTTTTTCGTGCACTCCTTCTCCTCTTGTTTTGCCTCTGTACGTGAGGATTTGGAACTGCGTCTTTTCGCTGTTCCCCTTGTTCGCTGTTCGTCTTAGTCCCTTCACTGCATGTGTTCCTGTTTTTATACGTTTGGGCGCTGATGACCTCGCTGTTTAGCGCCCGTAAACCTCAAACACACACACACACACACACACCATTCAGCAGCCTAGTTGGTGCTGCCCTCTACCGGCTGTCGCTGGAACCGCTTCAAAATCTGTAAGTATTAGAAAGTAGTGAGGCGAGTTGCATAGCCGTTTTTGTACTCTGTGCGCGAACGTCTTTGTTCTCAAATTGTGACACTATCCTTCTGTATTAGGTAACTTTTATGCATGTACTAAATGCAGAATACTGTTCTGTTTACATTAATACTGTATGTACTGCAATTCCATTTGAAACCACTGCTTCTGTAACGACATCATTAGTAGGCGTGACGAATTTTTTTTCTCCAGTTTCACGTGATGTATTCTCACAGACTAAAGGATGAGGAAATTCTGGAGCGCCTTTTCGCAGATATTCCTTCAGATCCCGACTCACAGATTGACACTAGCAGTGACAGTGAAACTGATAGCTAAAGATAGTGATCTGCCATTGCCTGCATCAAATACACTCCTGGAAATGGAAAAAAGAACACATTGACACCGGTGTGTCAGACCCACCATACTTGCTCCGGACACTGCGAGAGGGCTCTACAAGCAATGATCACACGCACGGCACAGCGGACACACCAGGAACCGCGGTGTTGGCCGTCGAATGGCGCTAGCTGCGCAGCATTTGTGCACCGCCGCCGTCAGTGTCAGCCAGTTTGCCGTGGCATACGGAGCTCCATCGCAGTCTTTAACACTGGTAGCATGCCGCGACAGCGTGGACGTGAACCGTATGTGCAGTTGACGGACTTTGAGCGAGGGCGTATAGTGGGCATGCGGGAGGCCGGGTGGACGTACCGCCGAATTGCTCAACACGTGGGGCGTGAGGTCTCCACAGTACATCGATGTTGTCACCAGTGGTCGGCGGAAGGTGCACGTGCCCGTCGACCTGGGACCGGACCGCAGCGACGCACGGATGCACGCCAAGACCGTAGGATCCTACGCAGTGCCGTAGGGGACCGCACCGCCACTTCCCAGCAAATTAGGGACACTGTTGCTCCTGGGGTATCGGCGAGGACCATTCGCAACCGTCTCCATGAAGCTGGGCTACGGTCCCGCACACCGTTAGGCCGTCTTCCGCTCACGCCCCAACATCGTGCAGCCCGCCTCCAGTGGTGTCGCGACAGGCGTGAATGGAGGGACGAATGGAGACGTGTCGTCTTCAGCGATGAGAGTCGCTTCTGCCCTGGTGCCAATGATGGTCGTATGCGTGTTTGGCGCCGTGCAGGTGAGCGCCACAATCAGGACTGCATACGACCGAGGCACACAGGGCCAACACCCGGCATCATGGTGTGGGGAGCGATCTCCTACACTGGCCGTACACCACTGGTGATCGTCGAGGGGACACTGAATAGTGCACGGTACATCCAAACCGTCATCGAACCCATCGTTCTACCATTCCTAGACCGGCAAGGGAACTTGCTGTTCCAACAGGACAATGCACGTCCACATGTATCCCGTGCCACCCAACGTGCTCTAGAAGGTGTAAGTCAACTACCCTGGCCAGCAAGATCTCCGGATCTGTCCCCCATTGAGCATGTTTGGGACTGGATGAAGCGTCGTCTCACGCAGTCTGCACGTCCAGCACGAACGCTGGTCCAACTGAGGCGCCAGGTGGAAATGGCATGGCAAGCCGTTCCACAGGACTACATCCAGCATCTCTACGATCGTCTCCATGGGAGAATAGCAGCCTGCATTGCTGCGAAAGGTGGATATACACTGTACTATTGCCGACATTGTGCATGCTCTGTTGCCTGTGTCTATGTGCCTGTGGTTCTGTCAGTGTGATCATGTGATGTATCTGACCCCAGGAATGTGTCAATAAAGTTTCCCCTTCCTGGGACAATGAATTCACGGTGTTCTTATTTCAATTTCCAGGAGTGTAGAAGGACAAATGTGTAGTCACGTTGCTGCCTACGATTGATTCGCCTGTATATGTTGAAGAAGTGAGCCGTAAAGAAAAGGATAGAAAAATCGCAAAGCTACCTTGCCCGCAAATAGTGAAATCATATAATGCAAATATGGGACGTGTCGATAAGGCAGATATGAACAGTTTTTATGCAATAGACAGGAAATCACGAAGGTGGTGGCTAAGATTATTTTGGCATATAGTTGATATTTCTATTGGAAATGAATTTATTCTGTTTAGATTATGTAATCCAACAGCGAAGCAAGTGCTAAAGGACTTTCGAAGACGTGTTGCCACAGGCCTAGTAGGCAGTAATGTCTTCAAAGATAGTCCTGGCCATTCCAGTACACCGTCAGAACCATCTACAAAAAAAACTGAAAACTGTTGTTCCCCATGAGAAACGTATATCGGAAGCAAAACATCTGCCAAAACATGGAACCTCAAGGCGTGTGTGCACTGCAGCACAAAGAAAGGGCCCCCACAGAAGCAAATGGAGATGTAGTCACTGCCAGGTACCCTTATGCTTGTCTGCAAAAGGAATTGCTTTTTACTGTATCATCAAAAGTGATGACATTTAGCGGACAGTGGCTCCATTTGAAACCACCCTGTACATGTTCAGTTTATGTATATTTCATTTAATTTTTACAGTTTTCTGTCTCACTGTATGAAAATTAATATAATAAAAACAAGGAAAAATTAAAAATTAATTTTTTTTATTTTGTCCCTGAAAAGGTTAACAAACTGAGCGACATATATATCTTTTTCTGCATAGATAGTGAATAAGTGCTTCATTTTCAATTTGCATGAAACCAAGGGTCATGTTAGATAGCTCGGGTAGGCTCTTAAGACTCTTATGGCGAAGGGAGGTGGGGGAGGACGATTTGGGACTTGGGTGGCCTCTGAGTTTTCGTACGACACACCAGCATGTAATACACCCACACTTGCGACCTTAGTGTTTCGTAATAAATAACATTAGGTACATACCACTGTGGCTTTCCGAAGATATTGTTCATTACTTTCGCAGATTCTGTTCCCGCATTCGATCGTCACGGGCTTAAGCTTTATTTTTATTAATGGAAGTCAATAAATTCAAAACTTGGCTAATTATGGTCTCGTTCATTCGTGGTTATAGCAATGCAAAGACCTCCGTGCGGACCTAACCTAATCCACAGTTTCTGAATGTTCAGTTAGCAGTTTTCAGTTTAGCACATTCCATCCACTAAATAAAAAAACACGCTACCCTGTGCAGTTAATGATATGAAATGCTTTTACCTTTAAGTTAGGATATTATTACAGTGCTTCCGAATCCACTAAAATATTCAGCATTCATAAGTCTTTTATCGTAATGTATAGCAACCAGCGATATCAGTAGCCTCGTTGACTTCGGCTCAGCGCTACACACAATGATAAACTCCGTTCTTTCGAATCGTAACTGTCACTTCAATACTTTTCACAATTAATGAAACATCAAGTAGTTCAAAAGTAATAGAGAACCAACGTATATTTCGGAAAATAAATTCGAGACACAATATCATATAAAATCTCATAGCGTACTATCCCTAATTTCAGAGATGCTATTTCCAAGGCTACTCAGATCTTTCGTCTTACATTTCAAAATTCATTTCAGAGTAGGTACCTTCAGTATGCCCTACATCATCAAGTAATAACAGTTATTCAGAAAAATCATCTGCAAGCAGGTATTGAAATGTTGTGAATAACTTTCCACATTTTTTAAAATATTCATTACTTATACCTTTTTTTTTTACACATTGACAAGATCTCCACCTCTAAAACATTATTCCGATTCCTGAACAGCTTTCATCTAAAAGTGGTTGGAGATGTACATGAACTAAACACCTTTTTAATTTTACAATTCTCAGTACATTTTGTTCGCTTGCCTTCATTGTCAGCGCAAGGCCTGGTGAGTTGTTTCGGGATGTCTCCTAAGGCAGACCGCGATTGGGGGTCCGGCGACGGTTTTTTCTTCTCAGCGTAGAGACGGGTACCATGCACCACGCGAGCAAATTGCAGCTTCTTCTTCTTCTTCTTCTTCTTCTTGTTCTTCTTCTTCTAGTGACTACAAGTGCCCTGTTGTCTGCCTCATTTCGTGGATGCACTGGACCAGTTGCAGTCGCATCTATTGGATAGTGATCTGGACAGTTGTATCCCTTGTGGGCGTTCATGTTTACAAATTTTAGCTACTCTTGAAGGGTCCATCCTTTCCATATGGTCATTCCCATTTGTTCTTATGTCTTCATCCATTTATTTGTATTTCGTATTCCACATTGTTCCATTATGACACATTTATTCTTTCGTACCACATAGTTACTGTTCAAATAACTTACGGGTTTGCTGCCGGGTGACGTTGTCGACTACCGCCGATATTTCGGCAGGAGCACACGCTGCCATTCTCAAGGCACAATTGCAAGGAGGAAGCAATGTGCAAGGGAATTTAATACCTCGGTTCACAGGGGAGAAACAAGGAAGATACCACAGACAGAACAACTAACCTCAGAGTCAACACAAAACCAAGGATAACCAACATCAGAAACATCGATAGTGACTATTAACCAACAGGAGAGGTAGCACTAATTCTGTCCCTCTGTTTTTTTGATGAGAGACAGAGCCGGATTCCAAGCGGCATTTAAACACAATCCACCATCTCTGTTAATACGGTTGCTTGATAGTTTGATTTCAACAGCTTCCTTAATAACACTATCCCAATAGCTGGACGTGCAAGCCAGAATCTCCGTGTTGTTGTATTCCATAGGATGAGCGGTGCCAAGGCAATGTTCTGCAATAGCGGATTTGCTCGTCTGTTGTAAGCGTGTGTGACGCTTATGTTCGATACACCGGTCTTCCACAGTCCTGATTGTCTGACCAATATATGACATGCCGCAACTGCAAGGAATACGATAGATCCCAGCGTTACGCAAACCAAGTTCATCTTTTTTCTTCTTCCTTGCAGTTGTGCCTTGAGAATGGCAGGGTGTGCTCCTGTCGAAATATCGGCTGTGGTCGACGACGTCACCCGGCAGCAAACCCGTAAGTTATTTCTTTGAACATTCAATTCGCCGCGAAAAGTTAAATTCTCACACATACTTACTCCTTGGATATGTCTTCGGACATTCATTTGCACTGCTGTTAACTTTTATTTTAACGTTTTTATTTCCGCATATACCAAAACAGAACGGACATTGTTTTACATACACTCTTGGAAATTGAAATAAGAACACCGTGAATTCAATGTCCCAGGAAGGGGAAACTTTATTGACACATTCCTGGGGTCAGATACATCACATGATCACACTGACAGAACCACAGGCACATAGACACAGGCAACAGAGCATGCACAATGTCGGCACTAGTACAGTGTATATCCACCTTTCGCAGCAATGCAGGCTGCTATTCTCCCATGGAGACGATCGTAGAGATGCTGGATGTAGTCCTGTGGAACGGCTTGCCATGCCATTTCCACCTGGCGCCTCAGTTGGACCAGCGTTCGTGCTGGACGTGCAGACCGCGTGAGACGACGCTTCATCCAGTCCCAAACATGCTCAATGGGGGACAGATCCGGAGATCTTGCTGGCCAGGGTAGTTGACTTACACCTTCTAGAGCACGTTGGGTGGCACGGGATACATGCGGACGTGCATTGTCCTGTTGGAACAGCAAGTTCCCTTGCCGGTCTAGGAATGGTAGAACGATGGGTTCGATGACGGTTTGGATGTACCGTGCACTATTCAGTGTCCCCTCGACGATCACCAGTGGTGTACGGCCAGTGTAGGAGATCGCTCCCCACACCATGATGCCGGGTGTTGGCCCTGTGTGCCTCGGTCGTATGCAGTCCTGATTGTGGCGCTCACCTGCACGGCGCCAAACACGCATACGACCATCATTGGCAGCAAGGCAGAAGCGACTCTCATCGCTGAAGACGACACGTCTCCATTCGTCCCTCCATTCACGCCTGTCGCGACACCACTGGAGGCGGGCTGCACGATGTTGGGGCGTGAGCGGAAGACGGCCTAACGGTGTGCGGGACCGTAGCCCAGCTTCATGGAGACGGTTGCGAATGGTCCTCGCCGATACCCCAGGAGCAACAGTGTCCCTAATTTGCTGGGAAGTGGTGGTGCGGTCCCCTACGGCACTGCGTAGGATCCTACGGTCTTGGCGTGCATCCGTGCGTCGCTGCGGTCCGGTCCCAGGTCGACGGGCACGTGCACCTTCCGCCGACCACTGGCGACAACATCGATGTACTGTGGAGACCTCACGCCCCACGTGTTGAGCAATTCGGCGGTACGTCCACCGGCCTCCCGCATGCCCACTATACGCCCTCGCTCAAAGTCCGTCAACTGCACATACGGTTCACGTCCACGCTGTCGCGGCATGCTACCAGTGTTAAAGACTGCGATGGAGCTCCGTATGCCACGGCAAACTGGCTGACACAGACGGCGGCGGTGCACAAATGCTGCGCAGCTAGCGCCATTCGACGGCCAACACCGCGGTTCCTGGTGTGTCCGCTGTGCCGTGCGTGTGATCATTGCTTGTACAGCTGTCTCGCAGTGTCCGGAGCAAGTATGGTGGGTCTGACACACCGGTGTCAATGTGTTCTTTTTTCCATTTCCAGGAGTGTATTTTTATACTGAACACCCAAATAACTGGTACACCTGGCTTATATAGTGTAGAGCCCCCGCAAGCAGGCAGAAGTGCCGCAGCACGGCGTGGCGTGGACTGGATTAATGTCTGCAGTAGTGCTGGAGCGAAATGACACCATGAATCCTGCAGGGCTATCCATAAATCTGCCAAAATACGAGCGGGGGGGGGGGGGGAGGGCAAAGGAGGTGGAGATCTCTTTTGAACTCGTTGCAAGGCATCCCAGATACGCTCAATAATGTTCATGTTTAGGGAGTACGACGGCCAGCCGAAGTGTTTAAACTCAGAAGAGTGTTCCTGGAGCCACTCCGTAGCAATTCTGAAAATCTAGGATATCGCATTGTCCTGCTGGAATTACCCAAGTCCGTCGGAATGCACAGTGGACATAAATGTATGCAGGTGATCAGACGGGATGCTTACGTACATGTCACCTGTCGGAGTCGTATCTAGACGTATCAGAGGTCCAATATCACACCACACCCGCACACGCCCTACACCATTTCAGAGCCTCCAGCAGCTTGAACACTCCACCACCGACATGTGGGGTGCACTGATTCATGAGCTTGTCTCCCATCCACTCGATACAATTTGAAACGAGAGTCGTCAGACCAGGCAACATGTTTCCCATCTTCAACAGTCCAATGTCGGTGTTGACGGGTCCAGGCGAAGCGTAAAGCTTTCTGTGGTCCAGTCATCAAGGATACACGAGCGGGCCTTTGGCTCCGAAAGCCCATATCGTTGACGTTTCGTTGAATGTTTCGCACACTGACACTTGTTGATGGCCCACCATTGAAATCTAGAGCAATTTGCGGAACGGTTGCACTTCTGTCACGCTGAACGATTCTCTTCAGTCTCGTTCTTGCAAAATCTTTTTCCGGCCGCAAAGATGTCTGAGATTTCGTGTTTGACCCGATTCCTGATATTCACGGTACCCTCGTACGAGAAAACCCCCACTTCATCGCTACGTCGTAGATGCAGCGTCTCATCGCTCATGCGCCGACTATAACACCACGTTCAAACCTGCCATTGTAGCAGCAGTAACCGATCTAACAACTGCGCCAGACACTTACTGTGGTACATAGACAAAATGGATCAAATGGCTCTAAGTGCTGGCATGTGTGGCTGAGCGGTTCTAGGTGCTACAGTCCGGAACCGCGCGACCGCTACGGTCGCAGGTTCGAATCCTGCCTCGGGCATGGATGTGTGTGATGTCCTTAGCTTAGTTAGGTTTAAGTAGTTCTAAGTTCTAGGGCACTGATGAACTCAGATGTTAAGTGCCATAGTGCTCAGAGCCATTTGAAACATTTTCGCTCTAAGCATTATGGGTTATCAGTCCCCTACACTTAGAACTACTTAAACCTAACCAACCTAAGGACATCACAAACATCCATGCCCGAGGCAGGACTCGAATCTGCGACCGTAGCGGTCGCGCGGTTCCGGACTGAAGCACCTAGAACCGCTCGACCACAGCGGCCGACGGTATATAGTATAGACGTTCCGACCGCAGCGCCCTATGTTTCCTGTTTATACACTAAGTGATCAAAAGCATCGGGACACATCCAGGCCTTCGTTTTTCATATTAGGTGCATTATGCTTTTACCTACTACCAGGTACTCCATATCAGAGACCTCAGTAGTCATTAGACATCGTGAGGGAGCAGAATGGGGCACTCCATGGAACTCACGGACTTCGAACGTGGTCAGGTGACTGGGTGTCACTTGCGTCATACGTCTGTACGCGAGATTTCCACACTCCTAAACATCCCTAGGTCCACTGTTTCCGATGTGATATTGAAGTGGGAACGTGAAGGGACACGTACAGCACAATAGCGTACAGCCTGACCTCGTCTGTTGACTGACAGAGACCGCCGACAGCTGAAGACGGTCGTAATGTGTAATAGGCAGACATCTATCCAGAACATCACACAGGAATTCCAAATTGCATCAGGATCCACTGCAAGTTCTATGACAGGCGGAAGATGAGAAAACTTGGATTTCATGGTCGAGTGGCTGCTCATATGCCACACATCACGCTGGTAAATCCGAAACGACGCCTAGCCTGGTGTGAGGAGCGTAAACATTGGACGATCGAACAGCGGAAAAACGTTGTATGGAGTGACGAATCACGGTTCACAACGTGGCGATCCTATGGCGAGGTGTGGGTATGGCGAATGCCCGGTGAACGTCATCTGTCAGCGTGTGTAGTGCCAACTGTAAAATTCGGAGGCGGTGGTGTTATGGTGTGGTCGTGTTTTTCATAGACCCCTTGTTGTTCTGCGTAGCACTATCACAGCACAGGCCTACATTGATGTTTCAAGCACCTTCTTGCTTCCCACTGTTGAGGAGCAGTTCGGGATGGTGATTGCATCTTCCAACACGATAGAGTACCTGTTCATAATGCACGTCCTGCGACGGAGTGGCTACACGACAATAACATCCCTGTAATGGACTGGCCTGCACAGAGTCCTGACCTGAATCCTACAGAACGCATTTGGTTCATCTTGAAACGCTGACTTCGTGCCAGGCCTCACCGACCGACATCGACATCTCTCCTTAGTGCAACACTGCTTGAAGAATGGGCTACCATTCCCCAAAAAACCTTCCAGCACCAGATTGAACGTATGCCTGCGAGAGTGGAAGCTGTCATCAAGGCTAAGGGTGGGCCAACACAATACTGAATTCCAGCAGTACCGATGGAACTTATAAATCGTTTTCAGTCACGTGTCCGGATACGTTTTAACAGTGTATATCTCTGCATATGAAATCGCGTGCTTATACCCGTTTCTTTTGCGCTTGAGTGTATTTTCCCCTCATTTGTCATAAACTGGTTTAAAATGGGTCTGAGCACTATGAGACTTAACATCTATGGTCATCAGTCCCCTACAACTTAGAACTACTTAAACCTAACTAACCTAAAGACAGTACACAACACCCAGCCATCACGAGGCAGAGAAAATCCCTGACCCCACCGGGAATCGAACCCGGGAACCCGGGCGTGGGAAGCGAGAACGCTACCGCACGACCACGAGATGCGGGCATTAACTGGTTTCTCCATACAGTATTTTATAGGCATAAGAAATAAAACACCTCTTCAAATCACCACATATTCGTACTTAAACACATATAGATTCTACTAATATTATAAAATTATCAATATCTATTTCCGATCTATTGTGCGGCGGAAAATTACCGACGGTCCGGCCCATAAAGGACCGCATTGGCGCACAGCACAGCACAGTTCAGTTTAGGGACCAGTCCCATTCCTTTTCTACAAAAACGTCCACCCCTCCTACACCGATAGAGCACTTACCCTAGGAATGTCGGCACGAGGGATAAAGTTGTCGAAACGATATGTCATCGTTCGCTCCTAATTACCGAGCTGGCTTGGGTAGGACGAGACTGGAGAACGGCGGCGAGCGTTCTGGAATCGCTCCACAGCCACGGCGGGCGCCGTCGAGGTGCTGGTCGATGGAGCCCTCGAGTCGGCTTTATCCGGCGGCGCGGCCCTTGTTTTCAGGGCCCTGCGCCGCAGTCGGTGGCCGCGCGTGACCCGCTATAAAGACGCCGGGCTGAAGCCGGCGCACGTGCCGTGACGTCACAGCAGGTGCCGAGGGCCCAGGGGAAGGGCGTAGGGCAGGTAGGCACTCAGCATGCGGATGAGAGGGAGAGAACTTTGTCGCCAACGTTGTGCGGGGGTCTCCCATGAAAACCAAGTGATAGTAGGAGAATGAAACATTTTGGAAATGCTTGTAAGGACTTGCGAAAGAGAAATGACGAATAAATCATTGAATGAAACACATTTTAATTTGTGTATAACAGGGTAAAATTTCTTAACTGCGTCCCGTGTTTACTTTCCAGGTTCCAAATATTGCTCAATGTGACGAACATTTGCATCAACGACAAACTGGAACAGCATTGGATATACCAATCACAATCACAATTGTGATGGTTTCATAGCTTCTGTTGCTGCAAACAACTAGACACCAGTGCCTACGAGCCTTATTTTTTACGCTAAAGCGCTGACGGTGATTAATATGTGATCGAAAATCGATTTTGCTGTTAATAAATCATCAAAATTACGGCCAATGCTGACCTTCCTTCTAATTTTATTTACCATATGGTCGTTGTGCAAACAGCACTCTATGGAGTCGCCAATCAATCACAATACTGTTTGCAGCACTTCGAAAGGTGGAATATTCAGCTGTCGTGACGCGGCTTGTGCACTGCTTCCAGAATCTACAATGCGTCCAGCATTCTCAGCCAATTTTTTTTTTTTTTTTTCATCCGTCTTCTGTCTGCTTTGGTACTGCCCGCCACGTATTCCTATCCTATGCCAACCTCTTCATCTCAGAGCAGCACTTCCAACCGGTGTCCTCAATTATTTGCAGGATGCATTCCAATCTCTGTCTTCCTCTACAATTTTTGCCCTCTACAGCTCCCTCTAGTACCATGGAAGTCATTCCCTCATGTCTTAGCAGATGTCCTATCATCCTGTCCCTTCTCCATATCAGTGTTTTCCACATATTCCTTTCCTCTCCAATTCTGCGCAGAACCTCCTCATTCCTTACATTATCAGCCCACCTAATTTTCAACATTCTTCCGTAGCACCTCATCTCAAATGCTACTATTCTCTACTGCTCCGGTTTCCCCACAGTCCACGTTTCACTACCATACACTGCTGTACTCCAGACGTACATTCTCAGAAATTTCTTCCTCAAATTAAGGTCGATATTTGATATTAGTAGAATTCTCTTGGCCAGGAACGCTCTTTTAGCCATTGCTAGTCTGCTTTTGAAGTCCTTGCTCCGTCCGTGATTGGTTATTTTGCTGTCCAGGTAGCAGAATTCCTTAACTTCATCTACTTCGTGACCATCAATCCTGATGTTGAGTTTCTCGCTGTTCTCACTTGTACTGCTTCTCATTACCTTCGTCTTTCTTCGATTTACTCTCAATCCATACTCTGCACTCATTAGACTGTTCAAATGTGTTCAAATGTGCGTGAAATCTTATGGGACTTAACTGCTAAGGTCATCAGTCCCTAAGCTTGCACACTACTTAACCTAAGGACAAACACACACACCCACGCCCGAGGGAGGACCTGAACCTTCGCCGGGACCAGCCGCACAGTCCATGACTGCAGCGCCGTAGACCGCTCGGCTAACCCCGCGCGGCCATTAGACTGTTCATTCCGTTCGGCAGATCATGTAATTCTTCGCCACTTTCACTCAGGATAGCAATGTCATCAGCGAATTGTATCACTGATATCCTTTCACATTGAATTTTATTTCCACCGCTAAACCTTTGTTTTATTTCTATCATTGCTTCTTCGATGTACAGATCGAACTCTAAGGGGAAAGACTACATCTCTGTCGTACGCTCTTTTTAACCTTAGCACTTCATTCTTGGTCGTCGATTCTTATTATTCCCTCGTGGGTCTTGCACACGTTGTATATTACACGTCTCTCCCTCTAGCTTCCCCCTATTTTTCTCAGAATGTCTAACATCTTGAACCATTTTACACTATGGAACGCTTTTTCCAGGTCGACAAATCCTATGAAAGTGTCTTGATTTTTCTTTAGCCTTGCTTCCATTATTAGCCGTAACGTCAGAATTGCCTCTCTCGTCCCTTTACTTTTCCTAAAGCCAAACTGATCGTCACCTAGCGCATTCTCAATTTTCTTTTCCATTCTTCTGTATATTATTCTTGTAAGCAGCTTCGATGCATGAGCTGTTAAGCTGATTGTGCGATAATTCTCGCACTTGTCAGCTCTTGCCGTCTTCGGAATTGTGTGGATGATGCTTTTCCGAAAGTCAGATGGTATGTCACGGACTCATACATTCTACACACCAACGTGAATAGTCGTTCTGTTGCCACTTCCCCCCAATGATTTTAGAAATTCTGATGGGATGTTATCTATTCCTTCTGCCGTATTTGATCCTAAGTCCCCCAAAGGTCTCATACTGCATCCCCAGCTCTTCTAAAGCGACTCATGTTTCTTCCTCTATCACATCAGAGAAATCTTCACCCTCATAGATGCTTTCAATGTACTCTTTCCATCTATCCCCTCTCTCCTCTGCATTTAATAGTGGAATTCCCGTTGCACTTTTACTGTTATCACCTGAAACGTCCCCTTAGAAAAATTATACATGACTGTGCTTAAACTGACACAAAATATTTTTTAGCGCAACGCAATCTGACTTTCAATAATCCCTACAAGAGAATGGCCCTGACTAAATTAACCTATACGTTTCACAAATCACTTACCTCACAAAAATCTTCGTTACTCGAACTACTGCAATACAGCGAGCGCCACTACTGCCAGCTAAATAAAAGATTCAAACTACTGAACGCACTAACTACTGATAGGCATAGTTAGCAAATGAAAGATTTTGATAGAGAACTTACCTTAATAGTGTTCAAAAGTCATTATATATATATATCAGTTCATGACATCCAGTCTTACAAATTTCCTTTTTCTGATGGACACACGTCCAGATCATCCGCTCTCAAAACTCCGCCATCTCTCTCCCCACATCCACCACTGCTGGCGGCTCACCTCCAACTGCGCAACGCTACGCGCTGTTAACAGCCAACTGCCCGACACTACAATAGCGAATATTCTAATAATGAGTCCAACCAGCCACAGACTGCACACAGCACAGTCAGTGATTTTCATACAGAGCGCTACGTGGCGTTATAAACACAAAAACCTAAACAGCCTACTTACACACCTTTGCTTTTAATTTCACCGAATGTTGTTTTGACTTTGCTGTAGGCTGAGTCACTTCTTCCAGCAATCATTTGTTTTTCGATTTCTTCACATTTTTCACGTAGCCGTTTCGTCTTAGCTCCCCTACACTTCCTGTTTATTTCATTCCATAAGGACTTATACATCTTTATTCCCGAATTTCCCTAAACTTTTTTTGTACTTGGAGACAGTAAATTCTTTAGCCTCTCCCAGGAACAGTTCCCAAATCGCCAGCTAATTCGAAGTTTCGAATCGCGTTCTGCAACCGCGATGCAGAAAGAGGACCTTCCCGTATTCCTTCAGTGCATCGATACTCGCGAAGAGCAGGTACACTGTTGCCTTTGTTTTGATAAAATGGTTCAAATGGCTCTGAGCACTATGGGACTTAACCGCTGTGGTCATCAGTCCCCTAGAACATAGAACTAGTTAAACCTAACTAACCTAAGGACATCACACACATCCATGCCCGTGGCAGGATTCCAACCTGCGACCGTAGCAGCAGCGCGGTTCCACACTGTAGCGCCTAGAACCGCTCGGGCACTCTGATCGGCTTGATTTGTCCAAACCGATGTTGACTGCCTGCAAACTTAGTGTAGACTGACGCCTGTGTTTCAGCCCTACGTCGCCGCAACAGTACCGCTGCCCAACGGCAGATCGTGGCAACTACTACTACTGACAACGCAGATCCTGGACATCATTCCTACAACGTTGGGTACCCATACGGCGAACACTGTTCAGTCTAAACTGGCTCAAGTAGAGCAAGTTTAATTAAAACCACCGTGCACTTCGGGAACACGGGACGAAATGAGATAGTTAATGTATAGCAATAAGAAAACACATCTTCACTGTCTACGCCGGCATATACACTGTGTGCTCACTTGAAACACTTCTGGCATGCGATTCAGCGCTCGCTAGAAATGCAGTAAAAGTTCCCACATCTTCCTCTTCTCTGATTCACTCTCCCCTGTTATCTTCTTCTTTTAATTCTTATATCCCTTTCATCTCGCCTGTTTTTTTTTCTTTTTTTTTGTGAAGTTACCTTTTAAAGGTTTAATTTTAACGCACAGTGTTTTTCAGCTGACATCCCTGTTCATCCCTGTTCAACCATTTTTAACGTTTTTGCACCTCTTTTCATGTCTGTGCTTGCAACAGCGTCATACGCACATAAAAAAAAAGTTTTACATCACCTCGGTTCCGATAGCTCCAGAACCCGTACAGAACGTTGGAATATACATCAACATAAACATCATTTCCGCCCTATTTATTCCTCATGAAAACCACACATTGCATGTTATACCACCATACAGTGAAGCCTTGAGAGGTGGTAATCCAAATGGCTGTACACACCAGTACCTCTAATACCCAGTAGCACGTCCTCTTGCATTGATGCATGCCTGTATTCGTCGTGGCATACTATCCTCAAGTACATCAAAGCACTGTTGGTCCAAATTGTCCCACTCCTCAGAGTGCTCGGTACGTCACGCCGTCCATAAACAGAACTTTTCAATCTATGCCAGGAATGCTGGATAGCATTCATGTCAGGACAACATGCCGGCCACCCTAGTCGAGCGATGCCGCTATTCTGACGGAAGTCATTCACAAGATGGACACGATGGGGGAGCGAATTGTGGTCTACGAAGACGAATGCCTCGCCCATATGCTACCGATATCGTTGCACTATCGGTCGGAGGATGGCATTCACGTATCGTGCAGCCTTCTGTGAACACCAGCGGCGTACGTCGGCCCCACATAACGCCATCCCAAAACATCAGGGAACCGACACCTGGCTGCACTCGCTGGAAAGTATGTCTAAGGCGTTCTGCCTGACCGGGTTTGACGAGTGTACCGTGAATGCCAAGAAT
The DNA here is from genome assembly GCF_023864345.2 of Schistocerca serialis cubense. Taxonomy (NCBI): domain Eukaryota; kingdom Metazoa; phylum Arthropoda; class Insecta; order Orthoptera; family Acrididae; genus Schistocerca; species Schistocerca serialis. Next base: position 146,608,659 of record NC_064648.1, read on the forward strand.
CCGGTAAAACTTCAAATCTCCGACATCGCTGCGGCCGGAAAAAGATGCTGTAAGAACGGGTCCAACGACGACTGAAGAGAACCGTTCAACTTGACAGAAGTGGAAACCCTTCCTCAAATTGCTACAGATTTCAATGCTGGGCCATCAACAAATGTCTGCGTGTGAATCATTCAACGAAACATCATCAGTATGACCTTTCGCAACTGAAGGGCCACTCGTGTACCCTTGATGACTGCTTGACACAAAGCTTTACGCTTCGCCTTGGCCCGTCAACACCCGACATCGGACTGTTGATGACTGGAAACATGTTGCCTCTGTAATGGTTCTTTATTTACATGACCATTACGGCACTCCAACTCCAGTTCTCGATACCAGTAATATCGTACTACTTTTCTGCGAAGTAACAGACATATTTTTGTGACAATATTCACAAATGGGTTTATTTGTGTATAGGTACTCCGATGTATCGATGTGTGACAGTGATATGGTTCTTGTGTGTATTCATTTCTGTGAGACTGTCACAATCTTTGACTTACTTGTAACCGTTTTGGCGCGAATGCGCACAGAGCAGTCTTTGTTTCACTTTGCAGAAGTTAAGTTGTTATTTCGCTTAGTAAAAGAACAGTCAAGTCTTGTGTTTTGTTAAAGTGGAAATTAAATACAGTATATGAAGATTGATACAAAACTGTTTCCTTGATGATGTGACAATTAAGAAGAAGTATATGTGAATTTACAAGAAATTTCATAAAAACGTGGATCGTAAACACCAAGTCAAAAATTATTGTGACAGCCAGAGCGAGAGCACCAACAGCAGCGAGTACTGTTTGTATAAAGCGTTTTTGTACTTATTTGCTGCGCTTAGCTTTTAAATAGTTTTTCTGGGAAAACCTAGCGTAGTTTTCGCGTCTCGTATTTCAGTGAGTGTTTCTTGATTATCAGAGTAGCTCATCAGAAGATTATCTTGGGAATTTGTCACCGTATAGAGTAGGGTAAACATAGTCATGTGTAGGGACTGTGGTTGTTGTGAGCGGACGCAAGGAGAATTGGCCACTCTTCGGGGGCAGGTGGAGGCTTTGTCTGTTAGGCTCATCGAGCTCGAGGCGCAGGCGTCGGCTCGTAGTGGCGTTGGGGCAACTGTGGTGAGACCTATGCCGACTTCGGTGGCCTTGGAATCACAAGGAACCCCTGATGTCGCTGCGTCTTCCGGCAGTGAGCATCTTACCGGTCAGCCATCACTCCAGGGTGAATGGCGGACAGTGGTGGGCTCGCGCGTGCCTGGCCGAAAGGCGAAGGTGGGATCTGGCCGCGTGGCAGCTGCCTTACCCCTTTCCAACAGGTACGGGGTGCTTCCTAGTGGTGATGACATCGTTTCCGAGCCACCACAGGGTGCCTCGCCTGTTGGGCCAGTGGCCGATTCTCCGGCAAGGTCCCGACAGTCACAGAGGGCGGGCCTATTAGTTATAGGGAGCTCCAACGTTAGGCGGGTTATGGAGCCCCTCAGGAAAATAGCGGGTAGGTCGGGGAAGAATGCCAGTGTGCACTCGGTGTGCTTGCCGGGGGGTCTCGTCCGTAATGTGGAGGAGTCCCTTCCGGCAGCTATTGAACGCACTGGGTGTGACCGGCTGCAGATAGTAGCACATGTCGGAACGAATGACGCCTGCCGCTTGGGTTCTGAGGCCATCCTTGGTTCCTTCCGGCGGCTGGCTGATTTGGTGAAGACAACCAGCATCGCACGCGGAGTGCAAGCTGAGCTTAATATCTGCAGCATAGTGCCCAGAGTCGATCGCGGTCCTCTGGTTTGGAGCCGTGTGGAGGGTCTAAACCAGAGGCTCAGACGACTCTGCGACTATAATGGTTGCAAATTCATCGACCTCCGTTATTGGGTGGAGAACTGTAGGGCCCCCCTAGACAGGTAAGGCGTGCACTACACACCGGAAGCAGCTACTAGGGTAGCAGAGTACGTGTGGCGTGCACACGGGGGTTTTTTAGGTTAGAGGGACCCCCCCTAGGGCGAAACGATAAAATACCTGACGGCTTACCAGAGAGGACATTATCATCGTTGATAAAGAACGTCCGTCCTCAGAGACCAAAAACAGGAAAAGTTAACGTAATATTGGTAAACTGCAGGAGTATCCAGGGCAAGGTTCCTGAATTAGTATCTCTTATTGAAGGAAATAGTGCGCATATAGTATTAGGAACGGAAAGTTGGTTAAAACCGGAAGTGAACAGTAACGAAATCCTAGACACAGAATGGAATATATACCGCAAGGATAGGATAAACGCCAATGGTGGAGGAGTATTTATAGCAGTAAAGAATTCAATAATATCCAGTGAAGTTATTAGCGAATGCGAATGTGAAATAATCTGGGTTAAGTTAAGTATCAAAGGTGGGTCAGATATGATAGTCGGATGCTTCTATAGACCACCTGCATCAGCAACCGTAGTAGTTGAGCGCCTCAGAGAGAACCTGCAGAACGTCGTGAAGAAGTTTCGTGATCATACTATTGTAATAGGGGGAGACTTCAATCTACCAGGTATAGAATGGGATAGTCACACAATCAGAACTGGAGCCAGGGACAGAGACTCTTGTGACATTATCCTGACTGCCTTGTCCGAGAATTACTTCGAGCAGATAGTTAGAGAACCAACTCGTGAAGCTAACGTTTTAGACCTCATAGCAACAAATAGACCGGAACTTTTCGACTCCGTGAATGTAGAAGAGGGTATCAGTGATCATAAGTCAGTGGTTGCATCAATGACTACAAGTGTAATAAGAAATGCCAAGAAAGGAAGGAAAATATATTTGCTTAACAAGAGTGATAGGGCACAAATCGCAGAATATCTGAGTGACCACCATCAAACGTTCATTTCTGAGGAAGAGGATGTGGAACAAAAATGGAAAAAATTCAGAAACATCGTCCAGTACGCCTTAGATAAGTTCGTACCGACTAAGGTCCAAAGCGAGGGGAAAGATCCACCGTGGTATAACAATCATGTACGAAAGGTACTACGGAAACAAAGAAAGCTTCATCATAGGTTTAAGAGTAGTCGAATCATAGCTGATAAGGAAAAGCTGAACGAAGCGAAAAAGAGCGTAAAGAGAGCAATGAGAGAAGCATTCAACGAATTCGAACATAAAACATTGGCAAACAATCTAAACAAGAACCCTAAAAAGTTTTGGTCATGTGTAAAATCGGTAAGCGGATCTAAATCCCCTATTCAGTCACTCGTTGACCACGATGGCACCGAAACAGAGGACGACCGAAGAAAGGCAGAAATACTGAATTCAGTGTTCCGAAACTGTTTCACTGTGGAAAAATGTAACACGGTCCCTGACTTCAGCCGTCGCACGGACGCCAAAATGGAAAATATTGAAATAAACGATATCGGAATTGAAAAACAACTGCTATCACTTAGTAGCGGAAAAGCATCCGGACCAGACGAGATACCCTTAAGATTCTACAGTGATTATGCTAAAGAACTTGCCCCCTTTCTATCAGCAATTTATCGTAGATCGCTGGAAGAACGTAAAGTACCTAGCGACTGGAAGAAAGCGCAGGTCGTTCCCATTTTCAAGAAGGGTCATAAATCAGATGCGAATAATTATAGGCCTATTTCGCTTGCGTCAATCTGTTGTAGAATAATGGAACATGTTTTGTGTTCTCGTATTATGACGTTCTTAGATAATACAAATCTCCTTCATCATAACCAACATGGATTCCGCAAACAGAGATCATGTGAAACTCAGCTCGCCCTATTTGCCCAAGAAATTCACAGTGCCGTAGACACTGGCGAGCAGATTGATGCCGTATTCCTGGACTTCAGGAAGGCATTTGATACGGTTCCGCACTTACGTTTAGTGAAAAAAATACGAGCTTACGGAATATCGGACCAGGATTGTGATTGGATTCAGGATTTCCTAGAAGAAAGAACACAACATGTCATTCTTAACGGTTCAAAATCTGCAGATGTAGAGGTAATTTCGGGAGAACCGCAGGGAAGCGTGATAGGACCTTTATTGTTTACAATATACATAAATGACTTAGTTGACAACATCGGTAGCTCCGTGAGGCTATTTGCAGATGACACGGTTGTCTACAAGAAAGTAGCAACATCAGAAGACTCGTACGTACTCCAGGAGGACCTGCAGAGGATTAATGCATGGTGCGACAGCTGGCAGCTTTCCCTAAACGTAGATAAATGTAATATAATGCGCATACATAGGGGCAGAAATCCATTCCAGTACGATTATGCCATAGGTGGTAAATCATTGGAAGCGGTAACGACCGTAAAATACTTAGGAGTTACCATCCGGAGCGATCTGAAGTGGAATGATCACATAAAACAAATAGTGGGAAAAGCAGGCGCCAGGTTGAGATTCATAGGAAGAATTCTAAGAAAATGTGACTCATCGACGAAAGAAGTAGCTTACAAAACGCTTGTTCGTCCGATTCTTGAGTATTGCTCATCAGTATGGGACCCTTACCAGGTTGGATTAATAGAAGAGATAGACATGATCCAGCGAAAAGCAGCGCGATTCGTCATGGGGACATTTAGTCAGCGCGAGAGCGTTACGGAGATGCTGAACAAGCTCCAGTGGCGGACACTTCAAGAAAGGCGTTACGCAATACGGAGAGGTTTATTATCGAAATTACGAGAGAGCACATTCCGGGAAGAGATGGGCAACATATTACTACCGCCCACATATATCTCGCGTAATGATCACAACGAAAAGATCCGAGAAATTAGAGCAAATACGGAGACTTACAAGCAGTCGTTCTTCCCACGCACAATTCGTGAATGGAACAGGGAAGGGGGGATCAGATAGTGGTACAATAAGTACCCTCCGCCACACACCGTAAGGTGGCTCGCGGAGTATAGATGTAGATGTAGATGTAGATTTCTACCATACCATTGTTCTGATCTGGGATTGTTTGATCATTAAGAATTTCCTGAAAAACGCATTTATTAGGTCTTCAAATATTGCTAAAATACAGACTTGGACATTCTAGCAGTCAAAGTGGAATCACCCTAGAATCAACAAGATGAGCCATAACAACTTCGACGAAATCTATGTTTGAATCCATTCAAGATAAGTGCCAAAATTAATGACCTTTTTACAGTGACTTCATTATTTCCATTCTGACGATACCATCCACAGTCAATAACTCTGTTGTTGCCAGATAAAAGCGAACGTATGCTGCGTGAGCAATATTATTAATTTGATTTCTAACCTACTTTGCAAGTGGTGGTATTGTTAGACCTGGACGGACGGATATCGTTTAAAATTGTATCGAGCAGATAGACGTGTACGGGTATGGAGACAACCTCATGAATCCGTGGACCCTTCATGTCAGCAGGGGGCTGTTCAAGATGGTGGACGCTCTGTGATGGTTTGGATGTGTGCAGATGGAGTGAATGGGACCCCTGATGCATCTAGATACGATTCTGACAGATATGTACGCAGCGATCCTGTCTGACCACCAGAATCCATTCATGTCCATTGTGCATTCCGAAGGACTTGGGCAATTCCAGCAGGACAAAGCGATACCCCACGAGTCTAGAATTGCTACAGAGCTATTGAGCGTATCTGGGATGGGGAATGATATTTTCACTCTGCAGCGGAGTGTGCGCTGATACGAACCTTCCTGGCAGATTAAAACTGTGTGCCGGACCGAGACCCGAACACGGGAACTTTGCCTTTCGCGGATAAGTGCTCTACAAACTGACCTGCCCAAGCATGACTCACGCCCCGTTGTCACAGCTTTACCTCTGCGAGTGTCTCGTCTTCTACCTTCCAAACTTTACAGAAGCTCTCCTGCGAACCGCGAAAGGCAAACGTCCCGACTTCGAGTCTCAGTCCGGCACACAGTTTCAATCTGCCAGGAAGTTTCATATATGGGATGACTTGCAACGTGCTGTTCTGAAGAGATCTCCACCTCTTTGTACTCTTACACATTTATGGAGAGCCCTGCAGGATTCGTGGTGTTAATTCTGTCCAGCAGTACTTCAGACGTTAGTCGAGTCCATGCCACATAGTGTTTCAGCACTTGTGAGTGCTTGCGCAGTGCATACACCATGTTAGGCAGGTGTACCAGTTCCTTTGGCACTTCAGTGTATCAAGGCAATAAAAAGAATCTGTTGTATCCACGGACCCAACCAACCAATCAACTCGCACACGCGCGCCCTGACCATGACATCGCTAGCCACAGATCCTGTCGCGGTCGCCGGCGCCTCAGGGCGTTACCGCCGATGGGTGAGGTCGCACCATGGCTGAACTCGGGTCCGCAGAGCCCTCTGCCTTTTGCATATAATGAGGAGCGCTGACCCCGGGACGGACAGTCTATTGTCGATTGTCTATTGCTAGCCATTAATGGAGTTTCTAGCGGAGCCATTGCAGTGTGATATTTGCTACTGTATTCGACTAGGCTCAGTACACGGATTACTCTCGGATATTACTTGGACTTGTATTGCTGGCGCATTTCTTGTCATTAATTATTTTTCGGCCAACAGACATAGCTACATCCTGGTCACAACCCACGCTTTATACAATTTGTGGTGGCTGCCCCAAAAGTACTGCCGAGGACCTTGGATTTGGGAGCCATCACAAAAGAATCACAGTACGAAAAACTGCTACCCTCGTCTACCGCAATAAATTACGAATACTTTTAGTCTCTGGTGGATTGTCGTTCACGCTGTGCGGTGGCTTGGCTTTGCCACACGGCGGTCCTCTGCGTTTATCCCACATTAGGACTGCAGTTGTTGTCGTTTCTGCGCTCTGGCGCACCTCCTCAGGACTGTCGGGTGGCTCGCCGCTTAATTAAACAGCGCTGCCTGCCCAGCCGCTGTCTAACAGCGGCTCGACTCGCCTCTCTCCTGCCCTCGTGCACGTTTAGGCCCTTGGCGTCATCTTCAGGACCGAGCTCAGACTGCGTGTGCGAGCAGTGGAGAGGCCGGGGTGGGGGAAATGCTGGGAGTGGGGGTAGGGGAGGGGAAGAGACAACACAGAAGTAGGGGAACCCCCGTCCTCACCTCGCCGGCGCGTTCTCATACTGGCAGGCTGTCTCGAGCTCTCACTTGTCGTGGGCGAGTGCACTTTGCTTCATCCGGAAGAGTCATTCTGAATGGGCTTCAATGAATTTCCTCTGGTAGTCTACATTTTCTTTCAGTTACAGTCAGTGTCAATTTGAGCCATAGGCCATATGATGATAAAGCAGTAAAACAATTTATTATTTTATGAATTTCAGCAACCAGCTACTTTTTTATACACTGATTAGCAAGAGCCTTATGACCACCGATCTACTATCGATATAAACCCCTCCAGGCGATAGCAGCGTCAACTGGCGAGGAATGACTACTAGTCAGACACACACATGGTTCATGTAGCATTAGTGAGTGTGCTGCCCATTTGCACACTACTGGCCATTAAAATTGCTACACTAAGAAGAAATTCAGATGATAAACAGATATTCATTGGACAGATATACTAGAACTGACATGTGATTACATTTCCACGCAATTTGGTTGCATAGATCCTGAGAAATCAGTACCCTCTGGCCGTAATAACGGCTTTGATACGCCTGGGCATTGAGTCAAACAGAGCTTGGATGGCGTGTACAGGTACAACTGCCCATGCAGCTTCGACACGATTCCACAGTTCATCAGGAGTAGTGACTGGCGTATTGTCATGAGCCAGTTGCTCGGCCACCATCGACCAGACGTTTTCAGTTGGTGAGACATCTGGAGAATGTGCTGGCCGGGGCAGCCGTCGATTATTTTCTGTATCCAGAAAGGTCCGTACAGGAGCTGCAACATGCAGTCGTGCATTATCCTGCTGAAATGTAGGGTTTTGCAGGAATCGGATGAAAGGTAGAGCGACGGGACGTAACACATCCGAAATGCAACATCTACTGTTCAAAGTGCCGTCAATGCGACCAAGAGGTGACCGAGACATGTAACCGATGGTACCCCATACCACCACGCAGAGTGATACGCCAGTATGGCGATGACGAATACACACTTCCAATGTGCGTTCACCTCGATGTCGCCAAACATGGATGCGACCATCACGATGCTGTAAACAGAACCTGGATTCATCCGAAAAAATGACGTTTTGCCATTCGTGCACCCAGGTTCGTCGTTGAGTACACCGTCGCAGGCGCTCCCGTATGTGATGCAGCGTCAAGGGTAACCGCAGGCACGGTCATTGAGGTGATAGTCCGTGCTGCTGCAAACGTCGTCGAACTGTTCGTGCAGATGGTTGTTGTCTTGCAAACGTCCCCATCTGTTGACTCAGGGATCAAGACGTGGCTGCACGATCCGTAACAATCGTGCAGATAAGATGCCTGTCATCTCGACTGCTAGTGATACGAGGCCGTTGTGATCCAGGACGGTGTTCCGTATTACCCTCCTGAACCCACCGAATCCATATTCTGCTAACAGTCGTCGGATCTCGACCAACGCGAGCAGCAATGTCGCGATACGATAAACAGCAATCGCGATAGGCTACCATCCTACCTTTATCAAAGTCGGAAACGTGATGGGACGCATTTCTCCTCCTTACACGAGGCATCACAACAACGTTTCACCAGGCAACGCTGGTCAACTGCTGTTTGTGTATGAGAAATTCTTGGAAAATTTCCTCATGTCAGCACATTGGTGTCGCCACCGGTGCCAACCTTGTGTGAATGCTCTGAAAAGCTGATCATTTGCATATCACAGCATGTTCTTCCTGTCAGTTAAATTTCGCGTGTGTAGCACGTCATCTTCGTGGTGTAGCAATTTTATTGGCCAGTAGTGTAGATTAGGAAACGCGCGCAATCTGAGTTTGAACGCGGGCAGATAGTGATGGCCCGGAGGCTCGGCATGAGTATTTTGGAAACTACCGACTTGTCTGGTGTTCGAGAAGCGCTGTGGTGAGTGTCTTCAACACATGGCGGAAACGAGATGAAACCACATCCAGACGTCATGAGGTTGGGCGGCCATCCCTCATTACAGTTGTCGGACATCTTAGGTTGTGCAGACTGGTAAAACAGGACAGGCGGCGAACTATGACAGAACTACCATCAGAGCTTAATGCTGGGCGGAGTACAAGAATGTCTGAACACACAGTGCACCAAACACTCCTAACGATGGGCTTCCGCAGCCGGCGACCCAAGTATGTACCAATGTTATCACCACAACATCAGAAACTACGACTGAAATGGGTACGTGAGCATCGGCACTGGGCTTTGACGCAGTGGCGATATCCTCTTCATCATGTCAATGGGAGGGCGCGAATCCATCATCTTCCAGAGAAGAGCTCATCGACAACTGTACTGGACGGAGACAAGCTGGCAGCGGCTCCATGATGCTCTGCGTAATATTCATGTGATCATCGATGGACACAGTGGAGCTCATGAAAAACACCATGATGGCCATGGAGTACCGTATGCTGGTTTGGAGGCTGCATACAGCCCTTCTTGTCCACCATGTTTCCCGACAGCAGTGGCATTTTTCAACAAGATAATGCGCTATGTGACAAGGCCAGGAGTGTTATGGAATGGTTCGAAGAACATGGTGGCAGAGTTCGAGTTAATATGCTGGCCCCCCAACTAGCCAGATCCGAACCCGTTTGAACACATTTGGAATATGATTGATGTGGTGTCAGAGCTTATCACTCCCCTCCCTGGAATTACGGGAATCAGGTGAGTTGTTTGTGCAGATATGGTGCCAGCTTTCTCCAGCCACCTAATAAGGCCTGATTGCTTCCCTGCCACGATGCGGTGCCGCTGTTATCCATGCCAGAGGTTGACATACCGGCTATTAGATAGCACTCCGTCTTCAGGCCACGAGTGGCCTACCGGGACCATCCGACCGCCGTGTCATCCTCAGGGGAGGATGCGGATAGGAGGGGCGTGGGGTCAGCACACCGCTCTCCCGATCGCCATGATGGTATTCTTGACCGAAGCCGCTTCTATTCGGTCGAGTAGCTCCTCAATTGGCATCACGAGGCTGAGTGCACCCCGAAAAATGGCAACAGCGCGTGGCGGCCTGGACGGTCACCCATCCAAGTGCCGGCCACGCCCGACAGCGCTTAACTTCGGTGATCTCACGGGAACCGGTGTATCCACTGCGGCAAGGACCAGCTATTAGATAGGTGGTCATAAGACTGAGTCTGATTTTTTTCCTCGAGCTTTCGTAATAGATTCCTATCTTTGCCATGAATATTTGAAAAAAGTGTTTCTATATTTAGTGCCCATAGGCTGCAGCGCTCTCGTATCGCTAAGTTGGTGGTAATAATGCTCTGTATTGTAGACGCTCTTTTAATTTCGCATATCAAGCAATGGAAGTGGCGCGAGAGGAGCAGTACGGCGCAATAAAATTCTGTATTCGTCTAAACCATACAGCCACTGGAACTTACGAAAAGCTGCTACCTTGCGCAACAGTGATTAGGTGTTTCAAAGACTAGTTTGTGTTAAGCAAATTGGGTCTGCTGTTTCGGCTTCTGCCGTGTTTGAAGCCAACATTGGCACCGCTCCAATGATTGTGCGTGGGATCGGACGATAACATAGCGTAACATTAGTGATGTGTTTACAATTTCACGTGACAGCATCTTTACGATCATGCACGATCATCTCCACACGACCCGTGTCTGAGGCCATTGGGTGCCACGTCTGTTGACTCCCGAACAAAAGGCTGTGCGAATGGGGGCAAGCCATAGCGTGCTGCGTCTCTTTGCTGATGGAGAGGGATGCGTTTCTGGAGTCAGTTATCACCGGTGGTGATTCATGGCTGCATCGTTATGAAGGAAAACTAACCAGGACAGCGGGGAAAGCACCAAGTTCTCCAACAGCAAAAAAGGCGCAAGTTGTTCGATCTGCAAGGAAAGTCTTGATGATAACGTTTTTTGTCTGTGATGCCTGCTGTTTCCTCTCACATTGTCGTCACAGATTGCAAGTTACTGTCTAAACGGAGGAAGAACATTGCAAGGAAACCACCAGAACTTTCTCGAAGTGGGTGGCCACTTCATCATGACAATGCACGGTCTCACGTCGCAAATTGAGTCTTATCGTATATGGCGCAGTTCAGCGTCACCTGTGCACGTCATGCATCTTACAGCCCTGATTTTGAACCCTGTGATTTTTTTTTTTTCTCCCATGACTAAAGGCAAAGCTTCAGGGTATTTCATTTGAGAACTCTGAAGCGGTGCTAAAAAAAAAAAAAAAAAAAAAAAAAAAAAAAAAAAAAAAAAACAAAAGTGGTTCACAAGGAACAGAAAAGGAATGGCCTGTACCATATTTTAGAGGACTGCCACAGACACCATATAGAGTGGATTCAAGTAAGAGAGGAATACTTCGAAAATGATCACGTAGACATTGAAATGAAGTAATAAACATCTCTGAAAAAAATTCAGTCTCAGTCTTTGTCGATTGGCCCTCATATTATTCCACCTTTCAAACTTCCGCCCACCTTCAGTTGGTGTAATACACATTTGAATCTTGAATTAGCAGTACATCAACAGCATTTACTGCAGTTCGGATGCGGCAGCTGCTTGTAACAGTCTGATAATTGAAGATTTAAATATGCAATATACCACCTGAAGATAGGTGAAAGTCTGAAACGCATGTTGACATAAAAATACATAAAAGTGGCTGATTGCTGTATTCTGTAAAGTAAAGTAACCCATAGCCACTGCGACCAGTAAAATGAATAAATTGTAGCAATACAGTTATGCCACACGTTTTGGCCATCTTTGCAATGCTCATCATAAGGGTGAATAACCTATTTAGTCATACTGAACTGTACTGCAACAAATATGGTTGAAACGTTGTTAGTATAATTGCTCTTGTGTTTATTCAAATCCATATTCCTTATTTATTGCTTTATTTGAGCTGGCACAGGTACGTCGATACAGGCCCACATTTCTATATCCAACGATTCAATGTAACATATTTGTTAAAGGTGGTGATGGAATGACACTGTTGGACATTAGAACTAAAAGACCGAAAGCGCAGCGACAAACGTCAAATGTCATGCAGAATATTACAATGAAGCGCCAAATATAGGTAAACAGGAAAAATACGGCTCTGCGGTCGGCAATGCCTATATAAGACAAAAAGTGCTTGACGCAATTATCAGACTGGTTACTGCTGTTACAGAGGCAGGTTATCAAGATTTAAGTGAGTTTGAACGTTGTGAGCATGTGGATGCTATTCTGTCATTCTGCACAACGGATTAATCTGAGATGTGCCCTTTACCCTGTGGCTCCTGCAAGATGCAATTTCCGCCCCCACACCACTACAGAAGTCAGACAGAAGCTCCTAACGTTCTAAAGAGAAATGCCTGAAAAACTTTCAGCAATAAATAGCTTCTGGAGTCGTCTGCTGTAAGGAAATGACACAAAATTCACAAAATTTCTTACGTAACTATTGGGATACTTGAGTACTGGAGTAGTGCTAGTTAGTGTAAGAAAAACATGAAACTACCGAAAATTATTATTTATTTCGCAAAAATTCTGAGAAATCACAATGGCACTTTTAGTTATGAACTGAACACACTAATTCCGGGTTCTTTCCGGAATGTGAAGTTACCTCTTAAGGATAGGATTCGCTAATGAAATTTTTAAGATTGTTATTGACTTGGCAGAATGGCTGAGAGCCGCGCCTACTCAACTCGAATAATTATCCTTTAGAATGTTGCTAGGTACGGTCGAGGCTGTCGCGTGTAAAATGCAGTGAAGTGTACTGTTGTGGAGGAAATATGGGGCTCCCAATAGCTTTAGTGCACAATAACGTAAGCTGCGATGACTGCTGTCTAGCCGGCCGAAGTGGCCGTGCAGTTAAAGGCGCTGCAGTCTGGAACCGCAAGACCGCTACGGTCGCAGGTTCGAATCCTGCCTCGGGCATGGATGTTTGTGATGTCCTTAGGTTAGTTAGGTTTAACTAGTTCTAAGTTCTAGGGGACTAATGACCTCAGCAGTTGAGTCCCATAGTGCTCAGAGCCATTTGAACCATTTGACTGCTGTCTGCGCCGATCGCTGCTGACAAATAAGATAACTCTCGTTCTATCTGGATTGACCTTCGCCAATCAAACTCTCCCTATGCCTTGATGAACTCAAGGATCCCTATTCGCCTTTAGTCTAACTATTGGTGTGGTACATCGGTCAGATAACCAGTCCATCGCAATGCCACTCAAAAATTCGCTCGCAGGCGTTTAACTGTAACTCTGTCCGTTCACACCGCACAATAAGTGTGTTGGCCAACACAGTGAACAATGCTTAATCACAAGGACTCAATACAGGGTTGCACTTCGATTCGCTCTCGACAGAGGTGCTCTCCCAGTGAAGTACTGACGAGAGACTTGTTCCTCGCTCCAAGAGCGACAACGGAACGGACCCTCTCCACACCAGACGAGAAGGGGTATATCTTTCGGTCTATTCCATTACTCCTACAGCTCAAGGCATCAGAAATATTGTCTGCTAATCAGCATTGCTCTTCTAAAACCGGAGAATGACGTTTTGTTTAAGGCAACCAATCCAGAAATCTGTAGCATCGGCGTTTGGCGTTTGCTGTCTCCCTGTGAAAATCTCTGAAACTGCGTGCTATGTGTAGGCTGGGCGCTCCCACACAATGTAGCGGAATTAGCTTTTAAGCCAAACACGGGGTCGTTCCTCCTTTCCACTTGGGCGGCCACCGGCCGAAGTACATAGCTCCCTTTGAAAACCTCTGAAGGGACCGGCGTCCTGGCATGTGGTGTTTGCCTCTCCCGAACTAAAAGCTTTTGTGACTGTCGGGTCTTGAGTGTGTGTGTGTTTGTGTGTGTGTGTGTGTGTGTACGCCCGATTTGAGTATTTCAACCACGGTGCGCGTTTGCGATTTATTAGTCATTTGCATATTGTTTACATGAATTCATACAATATTGGCTTTATCTTATCTAGTTTGGGTTCGACTGAAGCGTCTTGATGTGCGGAATATGATTGTGAGGGCGGAATATGTAAGCAATGAAGGTCAAGAGACCACGACATCTTACAACGTGGTGTTGTAGTCGATGCACGAGTGATGGGACACAGCACCTCCAAGGTAGCGATGAAGTGGCAATTTTCCCATACGACCATTTCACGAGTGTACCGTGAATATCAGAAACCGAGTAAAACATGAAGTCTACGACATTGCTGCGGCCGGAAAAAGATCCGGCAAAAACGGGACCAACGTCGCTTGAAGAGACAGAAGTGCAACCCTTCTGCAATTTGTTGCAGATTTCAATGCTGGGCCATCGAGTGACAGCTTTTGGAGCTGAAGGGCCACTCGTGTCCCCTTGAGGACTGCAAGACACAAACCTTTACGCCTCCTCTGGGTCTGTCAACACCAACATTGGACTGTTGATGACTGGAAACATGTTGTCTGGTCAGACGAGTCTCGTTTCCAATTGTATCGAGCGGATGGAAGTGTACTGGTATGGAACAACCTCATGAATCCACTGACCTGCATGTCAGCAGGGGACTGTTCAAGCTGGTGGAGGCTCTGTAATGGTGTGTGGCGTGTGCAGTTGGAGTGATATGGGGCCCGTGATATGTCTAGATACGACTGTGACAGGTGTCACGTACATAAGCATCCTGTCTGGTTCAAATAGCTCTGAGCACTATGGGGCTTAACTTCTGAGGTCATCAGTCCCCTAGAACACATCCATGCCCCAGGCAGGATTCCAATCTGCGGCCGTAGCGGCCGCGCGGTTCCAGACTGTAGCGCCTAGAACCGATCGGCCACTCCGGCAGGCGCATCCTGTCTGATCACCTGCATACATTCATGTCAGTTGTGCATTCCGACGGACTTCGGCTGTTCCAGCAGGGTAATGCGACACCCCACACGTCCAGAATTGCTAGAGTGTGACTCCAGAAACACTCTTCTGAGTTTAAACACTTCCGCTGGCCACCAGACTCCCCAGACATGAACTTTATTGAACATATCTGGGATGCCTTACAACGTGCTGCTAAGAAGAGATCTCCACCTCCTTGTACTCTTACGTATTTATGGACAGGCGTCAATTCCCTCCAGCACCACTTCAGACATTAGTTGAGTCCATGCCACATCATGTTGCGGCACTTCTGTGTGCTCGCGGGGGCCCTACGTGATATTAGGCATGTGTACCAGTTTCTTTGGCTGTTCAGGGTACCTGCTTATATACGCAAAATGCTGCGGGTAGGCCTACCCAGACAGCAACCAACAACACATCCGAGGGAAAGCGTCACATAACTAGTAGGCGTCATCATTACCGAAGACAGACGCTACTCGGCAGTGCCCCGACCACTCACCAGGAGGCAACCCAGTCTCCGGTAGAGGTCACTCGCCCCATGGACCTATTCTGCTATGAGTGCCATGTGACCATGGAGGTAAGAATAGAGGGAGACGCCATGACGTCACAGCTGTGAAGCTATGTGAAGCCGAGGGTAGCCATCTCAATCCGACCAAAACATTGCTGCTGTAAGCTTGTGTGGATAGGCTCGTCGCTCGCTTTTGGAAGGATTTTGCACTATTATGGTGACTTGTGTGGTGATCGGATGTACGAATCGTTCTGATTGTGATGCGAAATCGAAGGGAATAACATTTCATGTGTAAGTTGTCTAGTTAAGTGTGATTTTACAACTTCATTGTGAACGAACGTGTGCTACATCGGTACTTGTACTATAGTGTGTTTTTCTCCTGTACGATTTTAGATTTCCTAAAAATGAAAGTCGGAAAGCTCTGTGGGAGAATGCCGTGAGGAGGAAGAATTGGTGTGCGTCTAAATGGAGCACTATATGTTCTCAGCATTTTCGAGAAGAGGACTAGACCGAACTTCCCTTTCAACAGTAAGGCTCCGAGGAAATGCTGTAGTTTTCTCTACACACCCAAAACATTTGCAAAAGGTATGTTAATTCAAAGAATTAAATTCTTAGTTTTCAAGTTCACGTTTCAGTATAATACGTACGTACCGTCGATAATCCAAGTGTTGAGTAACTCACTTTGTCTTCATCATGTACCAAATTAAAAGCTAACACTACACTAACTGGCGTAAAGTATAGGCCTAAACAGGACACTGTGCAGATTTGCCATTCTATGTACCGTATTTCAGTAAATATTGGTGGTAATGAACAGTGTTTCCCAGTAGTGTAACGTAACTGAAATGTCCCAGTACGTATTACAAACAAGATGTATTTATGGGGCTTTGGAGGGAGTGTATAGCTAACTTAGTTTTCAGTTTCCATTATTTAGTTTGTGATATACGTTTATTACTGAATTAACAAAATTGTATCGTTTACACTGAAGGCTAGCTATTCGTAATATTACATTAAAAACTATTTTTAATCAGAAGAAAGGCGGAATGTCGCCTTTGCGAGATTTTATTTTAAACAAAAACTTTGAAACAACCAATCTGATGACGTTACATGCGTATATGGTGCAATTAGCGACTGTAATACACGCAGCGCTATAGCACACTGGCAATGTTTTGGTCAGAGTGTCATGGCAGCGAGCCACGCCCCCATGGCTTCAAAACGTAGTACGGCTGGGATACGTAGCGCCATCTCCCCTTATTCTTACCTCCATGAGTAGAACGTGCGGCATTCTGACAGCATTTATGCAGGAGGTCTTGTACATACCAGAGAGCACAGTTCACTCCATGTGATTTCATCAGCCAGGCACTGGTTCTTCAAGGATTCCTTCAATCAGAAATTTACTGCAGCAACTACGACACCGATTTCAGTGTCAGTGATCGGCTAGTAGAGTTGCAAGATTTCTTGGCTGTCCCTAGTGCATTTTCCATGTTGTCGCGCTGGGTAACTGCGAGGTCTAGGCGCCCTTCCACGGTTCACGAGGCTCTCCCCCCCCTCGCCCCCCCCCGCCCCCTCCCACCCCCCCGTCGGCATGGGGTTGTGTGCTTGTCCTTAGCGTAAGTTAGCTTAAGTTAGATTAAGTAGTTTGTAAGCCTAGGGACCGAGACCGATGACTTCATCAGTTTGGTCCCATGATACCTTACCACAGAATCCTTAAACAGAGTGTCAGCTGTGGATGAAGATTAGGAAAAAGAAAACATGACAAACTGTGAAAGAAAACAGGCACTATAAAAATATAATACATCAGGAAAACGACACCATGTGGTAAAAAGAAATAAAATAAAAGCCCACTCGCGATGCTGCAACTGCAGTGAAACATGTTTGGGATAAAAAAACAAAATTGTGTTTGCTAAAGGCGGACCCCATGCAAAAACATTTGTATAGCAAACGCTAATAGAACACCTTCAACCTCAAGATATATTTTCATTCTGGCAGATTAAAACTGTGTGCCAGCCCGAGACTCGAACTCGGGACCTTTGCCTTTCGCGAGAAAGTGCTCTACCAACTGAGCTACCCAAGTACGACTCACGCACAGTCCTCACAGCTTTGCTTCTGCCAGTACTCGTCTCCTACCTTCCAAACTTCACAGAAGCTCTCCTGCGAGCCTTGCTGAACTAGCACTCCGGAAGGAGAGCTTCTGTGAAGTTTGGGAGGTAGGAGACGAGGTACTGGCAGAATTAAAGCTGTGAGGACTGTGCGTGAGTCGTACTTGGGTATCTCAGTTGGTAGAGCAGTTTCCCGCAAAAGGCAAAGGTCCCGAGTTGGAGTCTCGGTCCGGCACACAGTTTTAATCTACCAGGAAGTTTCATATCAGCGCACACTCCGCTGCACAGTGAAAATATCATTCTATATTTTTATTCTTTGTTTATCTTTGTAGCCCTTAAAGTCACCAAAGACTGAAGTTAACTTCACTATCTGTCTACGAATGTGTGTAGTCACATTTTGACTGTTTACTTATCGTAGTTTCAGAGCCTGCGGTTGGGGAACAAACCTAGCAGTCACCTAAACGTCTGCGGAAAATCGTCTCAAAACCACGCCTAGCCTGTACGATGCACCAGAACAGCTGTTGTCAGTTCGGTCCGAGTTTCTCTGACGTCCTAGTCTCCCTAAGTAGCGCGTTAAGCTTCTCCAGGTTGTCTGTAAGTTGTAATAAACGATAACCATGATAAATGTAATCGAACACAGCCACGACTAGATCCTCAGATCGATGAATGCCAAAGTGTATTCGTAAACGTTTTCACATACGAAGGGCGTTCGAGAAATCATTTTTTCCTAGGCCAATTTCGGTTGAAAATTTCAGCATTAGTTGTGGGGCACCATAGAATATTCCCGTTCAGCCCCTGTAGATTCATGAAGTTTCGATACGTACCGACACAATGCACAGCCCTCAAAATAGTGTCACGGAGCCCGCATCTCGTGGTCGTGCGGTAGCGTTCTCGCTTCCCACGCCCGGGTTCCCGGGTTCGATTCCCGGCGGGGTCAGGGATTTTCTCTGCCTCGTGATGGCTGGGTGTTGTGTGCTGTCCTTAGGTTAGTTAGGTTTAAGTAGTTCTAAGTTCTAGGGGACTTATGACCACAGCAGTTGAGTCCCATAGTGCTCAGAGCCATTTGAACCATTTGAGTGTCACGGATCACAATGGGACGCCTCGCTGGACAACTGGGCGTCTCTGTTGGTAGTGCCGCCTTGCTCGTCCACCAGTTGGGACACTGAAAGGTGTTCCGTACCGCCTAACAAAAGACAATAATGAGCAAACGGAGGACCACCAGCATGCAGTTGCTTCCGTGTTACGAGGCTGATGCTGACAATTTTTTGTCTAAAATCGTCACAGGTGATGAAAGATGGCTTCATCACTTCGAACTGGAAACAATGCCAATCCATGGAGGGCGGCCACTCCATCTTGCCGCCATAGAAATGGTCAAAGTCACACCCTCGACCGGTAAGCTCATGGGGTCTTCTTGGACTCTGAAGGGGTTCTTCTGTTTGATGTCCTCGCCCGTGGTCCAACGACCATCTCTGAAGTGTATTGTGCTATCTTCAGTTAACTGAAGAAATGACTTCAGCGTGTTCGTCACCACAAAACTGCAAACGATCTTCTACATCTACGTTTTCACTCTGCAAATCACACTTAAGTGCCTGACAGCGGGTTCATGGATTTACCTTCGCAACAATTCTGAATTGTTACAATCCCAAGTATCACGCGGATAAATGAACACCTATATCTTTCCCTGTGTGCGCCGATTCCCCTTATTTTGCTATGATGATGGTTTCTCTCTATATATGTCGACGTCAACAAATATTTTTGCATTCGGAGAAGAAAGTTGGTGGTGAAATTTCGTGAGAAGATTCCGCCGAAATGAGAAACGTCTTTGTTGTACGAGGGCAGTTCAATAAGTAATGCAACACATTTTTTTTCTGAAACAGGGGTTGTTTTATTCAGCATTGAAATACACCAGGTTATTCCCCAATCTTTTAGCTACACAACACTATTTTTCAACGTAATCTCCATTCAACGCTACGGCCTTACGCCACCTTGAAATGAGGGCCTGTATGCCTGCACGGTACCATTCCACTGGTCGATGTCGGAGCCAACGTCGTACTGCATCAATAACTTCATCATCATCCGCGTAGTGCCTCCCACGGATTGCGTCTTTCATTGGGCCAAACATATGGAAATCCGACGGTGCGAGATCGGGGCTGTAGGGTGCATGAGGAAGAACAGTCCACTGAAGTTTTGTGAGCTCCTCTCGGGTGCGAAGACTTGTGTGAGGTCTTGCGTTGTCATGAAGAAGGAGAAGTTCGTTCAGATTTTTGTGCCTACGAACACGCTGAAGTCGTTTCTTCAATTTCTGAAGAGTAGCACAATACACTTCAGAGTTGATCGTTTGACCATGGGGAAGGACATCCAACAGAATAACCCCTTCAGCGTCCCAGAAGACTGTAACCATGACTTTACCAGCTGAGGGTATGGCTTTTTCTTGGTAGGGGAGTGGGTGTGGCGCCACTCCATTGATTGCCGTTTTGTTTCAGGTTCGAAGTGATGAACCCATGTTTCATCGCCTGTAACAATCTTTGACAAGAAATTGTCACCCTCAGCCACATGACGAGCAAGCAATTCCGCACAGATGGTTCTCCTTTGCTCTTTATGGTGTTCAGTTAGACAACGAGGGACCCAGCAGGAACAAGCCTTTGAATATCCCAACTGGTGAACAATTGTGACAGCACTACCAACAGAGATGTCAAGTTGAGCACTGAGTTGTTTGACGGTGATCCGTCGATCATCTCGAACGAGTGTGTTCGCACGCTCCGCCATTGCAGGAGTCACAGCTGTGCACGGCCGGCCCGCACGCGGGAGATCAGACAGTCTTGCTTGACCTTGCGGCGATGATGACACACGCTTTGCCCAACGACTCACCACGCTTTTGTCCACTGCCAGATCACCGTAGACATTCTGCAAGCGCCTATGAATATCTGAGATGCCCTGGTTTTCCGCCAAAAGAAACTCGATCACTGCCCGTTGTTTGCAACGCACATCCGTTACAGACGCCAATTTAACAGCTCCGTACAGCGCTGCCACCTGTCGGAAGTCAATGAAACTATACGAGACGAAGCGGGAATGTTTGAAAATATTCCACAAGAAATTTCCGGTTCTTTCAACCAAAATTGGCCGAGAAAAAAGAAGTGTTGCATTACTTATTGAACTGCCCTCGTAATAATGTCCACCATAAATGCTGTATCAAGTCAGTGACAGTCTCTCCCCTGTTTCTCGACAGTACAAAACGTGCTACTCTTCTCTGAACTTTCTCGATGTACACCTTTAGTCCTATCTGGTAAGGAACCAACACCGCACAGACAGACAGGCGTAGTGTAAACAGGCTCTTTAGTAGATCTGTTACATTTTCTAAGTGTTCTGCGAATGAAACGCGCTCTGTTTTGCTTTTCCCATAACGTTTTCTCCTAGTTCTTTCATCTACATCTACATCTACATCCATACTCCGCGAGCCACCTGACGGTGTGTGGCGGAGGGTACCTTGAGTACCTCTATCGGTTCTCCCTTCTATTCCAGTCTCGTATTGTTCGTGGAAAGAAGGATTGTCGGTATGCCTCTGTGTGGGCTCTAATCTCTCTGATTTTATCCTCATGGTCTCTTCGCGAGATATACGTAGGAGGGAGCAATATACTGCTTGACGCTTCGGTGAAGGTATGTTCTCGAAACTTTGACAAAAGCCCGTACCGAGCTACTGAGCGTCTCTCCTGCAGAGTCTTCCACTGGAGTTTATCTATCATCTCCGTAACGCTTTCGCGATTACTAAATGATCCTGGAACGAAGCGCGCTGCTCTCCGTTGGATCTTCTCTATCAACCCTCTCTGGTACGGGTCCCACACTGCTGAGCAGTATTCAAGCAGTGGGCGAACAAGCGTACTGTAACCTACTTCCTTTGTTTTCGGATTGCATTTCCTTAGGATTCTTCCAATGAATCTCAGTCTGGCATCTGCTTTACCGACGATCAACATTATATGATCATTCCATTTTAAATCACTCCTAATGCGTACTCCCAGATAATTTATGGTATTAACTGCTTCCAGTTGCTGACCTGCTATTTTGTAGCTAAATGATAAAGGATCTATCTTTCTGTGTATTCGCAGCACATTACACTTGTCTACATTGAGATTCAATTGCCATTCCCTGCACCATGCGTCAATTCGCTGCAGATCCTCCTGCATTTCAGTACAATTTTCCATTGTTACAACCTCTCGATACACCACAGCATCATCTGCAGAAAGCCTCAGTGAATTTCCGATGTCATCCACAAGGTCATTTATGTGTATTGTGAATAGCAACGGTCCTATGACACTCCCCTGCGGCACACCTGAAATCATTCTTACTTCGGAAGACTTCTCTCCATTGAGAATGACATGCTGCGTCCTGTTATCTAGGAACTCCTCAATCCAATCACACAATTGGTCTGATAGTCCATATGCTCTTACTTTGTTCATTAAACGACTGTGGGGAACTGTATCGAACGCCTTGCGGAAGTCAAGAAACACGGCATCTACCTGTGAACCCGTGTCTATGGCCCTCTGAGTCTCGTGGACGAATAGCGCGAGCTGGGTTTCACACGACCGTCTTTTTCGAAACCCATGCTGATTCTTACAGAGTAGATTTCTAGTTACCAGAAAAGTCATTATACTCGAACACAATACGTGTTCCAAAATTCTACAACTGATCGACGTTAGAGATATAGGCCTACAGTTCTGCACATCTGTTCGACATCCCTTCTTGAAAACGGGAATGACCTGTGCCCTTTTCCAATCCTTTGGAACGCTACGCTCTTCTAGAGACCTACGGTACACCGCTGCAAGAAGGGGGGCAAGTTCCTTCGCGTACTCTGTGTAAAATTGAACTGGTATCCCATCAGGTCCAGAGGCCTTTCCTCTTTTGAGCGATTTTAATTGTTTCTCTATCCCTCTGTCGTCTATTTCGATATCTACCATTTTGTCATCCGTGCGACAATCTAGAGAAGGAACTACAGTGCAATCTTCCTCTGTGAAACAACTTTGGAAAAAGACATTTAGTATTTCGGCTTTTAGTCTGTCATCCTCTGTTTCAGTACCATTTTGGTCACAGAGTGTCTGGACATTTTGTTTTGATCCACCTACCGCTTTGACATAAGACCAAAATTTCTTAGGATTTTCTGCCAAGTCAGTACATAGAACTTTACTTTCGAATTCATTGAATGCCTCTCGCATAGCCCTCCTCACACTACATTTCGCTTCGCGTAATTTTTGTTTGTCTGCAACGCTTTGGCTATGTTTATGTTCGCTGTGAAGTTCCCTTTCCTTCCGCAGCAGTTTTGTAACTCGGTTGTTGTACCACGGTGGCTCTTTTCCATCTCTTACGATCTTGCTTGGCACATACTCATCTAACGCATATTGTACGATGGTTTTGAACTTTGTCCACTGATCCTCAACACTATCTGTACTTGAGACAAAACTTTTGTGTTGAGCCAACAGTTACTCTGAAATCTGCTTTTTGTCACTTTTTCTAAACAGAAAAATCTTCCTACCCTTTTTAATATTCCTATTTACGGCTGAAATCATCGATGCCGTAACCGCTTTATGATCGCTGATTCCCTGTTCTGCGTTAACTTTTTCAAATAGTTCGGGTCTGTTTGTCACCAGAAGGTCTAATATGTTATCGCCACGAGTCGGTTCTCTGTTTAACTGCTCAAGGTAGTTTTCAGATAAAGCACTTTAAAAAATTTCACTGGATGATGTTCGTAATTGTAATTCCTACACATTTAGCTGAATTTATGGCCTTTAGATTTCACCAATTTATCGTGTAACAGAAGTTCAACGGATTCCTTTTAGTACTCATGTGGATGACCTCACATTTTTCATTATTTAGGGTCAATTTCCAATTTTTGCACCATGCAGATACATTTTCTAAATCTTTCTGCAATTTGTTCTGATCTTCTGTTGACTATTAAACAATAAACTACAGTCTCATCTGCATACAACCTAAGACAGCTGCTCACGCCAATAACACTTGTGTCCCGACTGAGAACTGTGGCTCTCTGACAGGAAATCACGAATCTAGTCACATAATTAAGAGGGCATTCCATAAGTACGCAATTTCACCAAAGGCCGCTTGTGTGGTACTATGTCAAAAGCCTTCTGGACATCTAGAAATACAGAATCGACTTGAAATCCCTTGTCTGTAACAGTCAAAACCCAGTGTGTATAAAGAGCTACTTGTGTAATAAAAAAAAAAAAAAAAAAAAAAAAAAAAAAAAAAAAAAAAAATGTATTTTCTAAATCCGTGTTGATTGTGAGTCAATAGACGGTTCTCTTCGATCTAATTACTAACGTTCGAGCACAACATACGTTCCAGAATCCTGCTGCACATCCACATTAACGATATGAGCCTGTAATTTAATGTATTACTCCTACTACCTTTCTTGAATATTGGTGTGCAACTTTCCAGTCTTGGGTACGGAGCTTTCGTCTAGCGAGTGGTTGTATATGATTGTTAAGTATGGAGCTATTGCATCGACATATTGTGAAAGCAACCTAACTTGTATACGCTCTGTACCGTAAAACTTGCTTTTATAAAGCGATTTAAATTGCTTCAGTATTCTGACTATATCTACAGGTCTATTACAAATGATTGAAGCGATTTCATAAATTCACTGTAGCTCCATTCATTGACATATGGTCACGACACACTACAGATACGTAGAAAAACTCATAAAGTTTTGTTCGGCTGAAGCCGCACTTCAGGTTTCTGCCGCCAGAGCGCTCGAGAGCGCAGTGAGACAAAATGGCGACAGGAGCCGAGAAAGCGTATGTCGTGCTTGAAATGCACTCACATCAGTCAGTCGTAACAGTGCAACGACACTTCAGGACGAAGTTCAACGAAGATCCACCAACTGCTAACTCCATTCGGCGATGGTATGCGCAGTTTAAAGCTTCTGGATGCCTCTGTGAGGGGAAATCAACTGGTCGGCCTGCAGTGAGCGAAGAAACGGTTGAACGCGTGCGGGTAAGTTTCACGCGTAGCCCGCGGAAGTGGACGAATAAAGCAAGCAGGGAGCTAAACGTACCACAGCCGACGGTTTGGAAAATCTTACGGAAAAGGCTAAAGCAGAAGCCTTACCGTTTACAATTGCTACAAGCCCTGACACCCGATGACAATGTCAAACGCTTTGAATTTTCGGCGCGGTTGCAACAGCTCACGGAAGGTGATGCGTTCAGTGCGAAACTTGTTTTCGGTGATGAAGCAAAATTTTTTTTAATGGTGAAGTGAACAGACACAATGTGCGAATCTGGGCGGTAGAGAATCCTCACGCATTCGTGCAGCAAATTCGCAATTCACCAAAAGTTAACGTGTTTTGTGCAATCTCACGGTTTAAAGTTTTTTGGCCCCTTTTTCTTCTGCGGAAAAAACGTTACAGGACACGTGTATCTGGACATGCTGGAAAATTGGCTCATGCCACAACTGGAGACCAACAGCGCCGACTTCATCTTTCAACAGGATGGTGCTCCACCGCACTTCCATCACGATGTTCGGCATTTCTTAAACAGGAGTTTGGAAAACCGATGGATCGGTCGTGGTGGAGATCACGATCAGCAATTCGTGTCATGGCCCCCACGCTCTCCCGACTTAACTCCGTGCGATTTCTTTCTGTGGGGTTATGTGAAAGATTCAGTGTTTAAACCTCCTCTACCAAGAAATGTGCCAGAACTGCGAGCTCGCATCAACGATGCTTTCGAACTCATTGATGGGGACATGCTGCGCCGAGTGTGGGAGGAACTTGATTATCGGCTTGATGTCTGCCGAATCACTAAAGGGGCACATATCGAACATTTGTCAATGCCTAAAAAAACTTTTTGAGTTTTTGTATGTGTGTGTAACAAATCATTGTGAAAATATCTCAAATAATAAAGTTATTGTAGAGCTGTGAAATCGCTTCAATCATTTGTAATAACTCTGTACTTCTAAGTTACTCATCTTGGCAGCTGTTCTTGATACGAATTCTTGAATATTTACTTCAGCGCTGAAGGAATTTCGGAAGGCACTCCTTTTGTGGCACTGCGATCGATAGTATCTCCATTGCTGTCGCACAGAGAAGGCATTGACTGTGTCTTGCCACTAGCATACTTTACATACGACCAGAATCTCTTTCGATTTTCTGCCAGGTTTCGAGACAAAGTTTCGTTGTGGAAACTGTTATCGTCTTTCTCCGTGACAACGCAAGACCTCACACACGCCTCTGCACCTGAGAGGAGCTCACAAAACTTCATCGGACTATTGTTGTTGCCGCGCGGGGTGCTGGCGCGGTTTGAGGCGCCATGTCACGGATTGTGCGGCCTCTCCCGCCTGAGGTTCGATTCCTCCCTCGGGCATGGGTGTGTGTGTTGTTGTTAGCATAAGCTAGTTTACATTGTGTGTAAGTCTAGGGGCTTTAGCTGTTTGGTCCCTTAGGAATTCTTACACATTTGCACATTTATGACTGATCTTCCACCCTATGGCCCGGATGTCGCACCTTCCAACTTCCATCTGTTTGGCCCAATGAAGGATGTTCTCCGCGGGAAGCAGTACATGGATGATGGCGAGGTTGTTCATGCAGCAAGACGTTGGCTCTTCGTCGACCAGTAAATGGGTACCATGACGGCATACAGGCCCTACCATTAATGGGGATAAGGCTGACCCTTTGAACGGAGATAAGGTGAATAATAGGGTTTTATTGCCAAAAGAGTGGAAAATAATATGCTGTATTTAATATTTTTTTTGTGTGGGATCTAAAATTGAAAAAAAAAAATGGTTCAAATGGCTCTGAGCCCTATGGGACTCAACTGCTGTGGTCATTAGTCCCCTAGAACTTAGAACTACTTAAATCTAACTAACCTAAGGACATGACACACACCCATGCCCGAGGCAGGATTCGAACCTGCGACCGTAGCAGCAGCGCGGCTCCGGACTGGAGCGCCTAGAACCGCTCGGCCACCGCGGCCGGCTAAAATTTGAAAACCTCTCTCACACGGGCCTGATTTAGCTTCACTGATCAGGATAGTAAAAACATGCGTATGTTAAGGGAATTTTCAGTCTCAAAGCAGGCTTATCACATTCACACAGTTCAATACTGTTCTATCCTGATTAAATTGAGCTTAACTTAAATTCCATAAGGCAGTGAAGCAATTTCGAAGTCTCGGTGAGACGAAAACTGTCAGTCGATCTCCTGGAAACATTTGTAATAATTATTAACTTTCGGTGATCACATGGGGAAGACCGGAGATCTGCTGGTAAGACCGTGTCAGCCCATTTATTGGAAGTAATAAACTGCATATCTTGAGCATACAAAACGGCAGGTTCGTCCAGTGTAAATCAGACGTTCCCCACTGATCCCGTGCAACACAGCGTAGTAAGCAGACACTGTCAATAGTAATCAGTTAAATAACACGCGAACACACTTACTTTAGTTTAGTTCATGTATTAAATTCCTTCTCATACAGAATCTCATCAAGATGGCGACTAGCTCAACAATACACACATATACATCCTCCCTCTTTCACGACTAATCGGCAAGAAATCCTCCATTCTTTTCCTAAGAGAAAACATAGATAGCAGAGAAGCTATTCCATGGAGTTAATGGACGCTCCAAGGAATAAATGGGCTTGAAACTACTTTGCATTGATAATCGGTAAGATAAGAAGAGATATTTCGAGATATGTACTGAGTTATATAATTTATAAAATGTTCTGAAAATATCGCGGAGAGACCGCTGCAAGAGACATTACATGTATTTGAATCCTGCGTAAAAACAACCTGCTTCGATAAAAAAAGTGTTCAATTACTTACTGAACGCTCTTCGTACATACAAGAAATTCTTGTCGAAGAATTCAGTGACGTAAGTTCACGTCAAAGGAAAACAAATGACGTACCTTTACGTTTGTCAAATTCAGAAAAAGTATAGACCGGGGGTATTTCACAATACTAACTGAATTTATATGAGGTCTCAATACAACCAAAATAGGGCGTCTGGAGTAGACAAAATTCCTTGAAAATCTTTGGGAGAGCTTTTCATGACACGTGGTGTGCAAGATATACGACATAGATGAAGTACCACTGACTTTGACGAGTATAATTATTCCAGTTCCAATTGATTACAGATGAGTGGACGGCCTCGAGGAAGTTCAATTTAGGTTCCGCAGAAATGCAGGAAGATGTACGGCAATACTAACCCGACGTCTTACCTTAGAAGATATGTTGAAGGAAAGCAAACATACGGTTATAACATTTGTGGAAGTGGAGAAAACTTCTGACAACGTTGACTGGAATACACTATCTAGCCGTTATTAAATATAAAGCCCGACGTGTTATCTCCGACTACTACAGAACGCAGACTACATCTATACTCCGCAAGCCACCCAACGGTGTGTGGCGGAGGGCACTTTACGTGCCACTGTCAGTACCTCCCTTTCCTGTTCCAGTCGCGTATGGTTCGCGGGAAGAACGGCTGTCTGAAAGCCTCCGTGCGCGCTCGAATCTCTCTAATTTTACATTCGTGATCTCCTCGGGAGGTATAAGTAGGGGGAAGCAATACATTCGATACCTCATCCAGAAACGCACCCTCTCGAAACCTGGCGAGCAAGCTACACCGCGATGCAGAGCGCCTCTCTTGCAGCGTCTGCCACTCGAGTTTGCTAAACATGTCCGTAACGCTATCACGCTTACCAAATAACCCTGTGACGAAACGCGCCGCTCTTCTTTGGATCTTCTCTATCTCCTCCGTCAACCCGATCTGGTACGGATCCCACACTGGTGAGCAATACTCAAGTATTGGTCGAACGAGTGTTTTGTAAGCCACCTCCTTTGTTGATGAACTACATTTTCTAAGGACTCTCCCAATGAATCTCAACCTGGTACCCGCCTTACCAACAATTAATTTTATATGATCATTCCACTTCAAATCGTTCCGCACGCATACTCCCTGATATTTTACAGAAGTAACTGCTACCAGTGTTTGTTCCGCTATCATATAATCATACAATAAAGGATCCTTCTTTCATGTATTCACAATACATTACATTTGTCTATGTTAAGGGTCAGTTGCCACTCCCTGCACCAAGTGCCTATCCGCTGCAGATCTTCCTGCATTTCGCTACAATTTTCTAATGCTGCAACTTCTCTGTATACTACAGCATCATCCGCGAAAAGCCGCATGGGACTTCCGACACTATCTACTAGGTCATTTATATATGTTGTTAAAAGCAATGGTCCCATAACACTCCCCTGTGGCACGCCAGAGGTTACTTTAACGTCTGTAGACGTCTCTCCATTGATAACAACATGCTGTGTTCTGTTTGACAAAAACTCTTCAATCCAGCCACAGAGCTGGTCTGATATTCCGTAGGCTCTTACTTTGTTTATCAGGCGACAGTGCGGAACTGTACTGAACGCCTTCCGGGAGTCAAGGAAAATGGCAAATACCTGGGAGCCTGTATCTAATATTTTCTGGGTCTCATGAACAAATAAAGCGAGTTGGGTCTCACACGATCGCTGCTTCCGGAATCCATGTTGATTCCTACATAGTAGATTCTGGGTTTCCAAAAACGACATGATACTCGAGCAAAAAACATGTTCTAAAATTCTACAACAGATCAACGTCAGAGATATAGGTCTACAGTTTTGCGCATCTGCTCGACTACCCGTCTTGAAGACTGGGACTACCTGTGCTCTTTTCCAATCATTTGGAACCTTCCGTTCCTCTAGAGACTTGCGGTACACGGCTGTTAGAATGGGGGCAAGTTCTTTCGCGTACTCTGTGTAGAATCGAATTGGTATCCCGTCAGGCCCAGTGGACTTTCCTCTGTTGAGTGATTCCAGTTGCTTTTCTATTCCTTGGACACTTATTTGGATGTCAGCCATTTTTTCGTTTGTGCGAGGATTTAGAGAAGGAACTGCAGTGCGGTCTTCCTCTGTGAAACAGCTTTGGAAAAAGGTGTTTAGTATTTCAGCTTTACGCGTGTCATCCTCTGTTTCAATGCCATCATCATCCCGGAGTGTCTGGATATGCTGTTTCGAGCCACTTACTGATTTAACGTAAGACCAGAACTTCCTAGGATTTTCTGTCAAGTCGGTACATAGAATTTTACTTTCGAATTCACTGAACGCTTCACGCATAGTCCTCCTTACGCTAACTTTGACATCGTTTAGCTTCTGTTTGTCTGAGAGGTTTTGGCTGCCAAGTTTAAACTTGGAGTGAAGCTCTCTTTGCTTTTGCAGTAGTTTCCTAACTTTGTTGTCGAACCACGGTGGGTTTTTCCCGTCCCTCACAGTTTTACTCGGCACGTACCTGTCTAAAACGCATTTTACGATTGCCTAGAACTTTTTCCATAAACACTCAACATTGTCAGTGTCGGAACAGAAATTTTCGTTTTGATCTGTTAGGTAGTCTGAAATCTGCCTTCTATTACTCTTGCTAAACAGATAAACCTTCTTCCCTTTTTTTATATTCCTACTAACTTCCATATTCAGGGATGCTGCAACGGCCTTATGATCACTGATTCCCTGTTCTGTACATACAGAGTCGAAAAGTTCGGGTCTGTTTGTTATCAGTAGGTCCAAGATGTTATCTCCATGAGTCGGTTCTCTGTTTAATTGCTCGAGGTAATTTTCGGATAGTGCACTCAGTATAATGTCACTCGATGCTCTGTCCCTACCACCCGTCCTAAACATCTGAGTGTCCCAGTCTATATCTGGTAAATTGAAATCTCCACCTAAGACTATAACATGCTGAGAAAATTTGTGTGAAATGTATTCAAAATTTTCTCTCAGTTGTTCTGCCACTAATGCTGCTGAGTCGGGAGGTCGGTAAAAGGAGCCAATTATTAACCTAGCTCGGTTGTTGAGTGTAATCTCCACCCATAATAATTCACAGGAACTATCCACTTCTACTTCACTACAGGATAAACTACTACTAACAGCGACGAACACTCCACCACCGGTTGCATGCAATCTATCCTTTCTAAACACCGTCTGTACCTTTGTAAAAATTTCGGCAGAATTTATCTCTGGCTTCAACCAGCTTTCTGTACCTATAACGATTTCGGCTTCGGTGCTTTCTATCAGCGCTTGAAGTTCCGGTACTTTACCAACGCAGCTTCGACAGTTGACAATTACAATACCGATTGCTGCTCGGTCCCCGCATGTCCTGACTTTGCCCTGCACCCGTTGAGGCTGTTGCCATTTCTGTACTTGCCCAAGGCCATCTAACCTATAAAACCGCCTAGCCCACGGCACACAACCCCTGCTACCCGTGTAGCCGCTTGTTGCGTGTAGTGGACTCCTGACCTATCCAGCGGAACCCGAAACCCCACCACCCTATGGCGCAAGTCGAGCAATCTGCAGCCCACACGGTCGCAGAACCGTGTCAGCCTCTGATTCAGACCCTCCACTCGGCTCTGTACCAAAGGTCCGCAGTCAGTCCTGTCGACGATGCTGCAGATGGTGAGCTCTGCTTTCATCCCGCTAGCGAGACTGGCAGTCTTCACCAAATCAGATAGCCGCCGGAAGCCAGAGAGTATTTCCTCCGATCCATAGCGACACACATCATTGGTGCCGACATGAGCGACCACCTGCAGATGGGTGCACCCTGTACCCTTCATGGCATCCGGAAGGACCCTTTCCACATCTGGAATGACTCCCCCCGGTATGCACACGGAGTGCACATTGGTTTTCTTCCCCTCTCTTGCTGCCATATCCCTAAGGGGACCCATTACGCGCCTGAGTTATAATGAGTCGGAAGACGTGACAGGGAAACGGTAGTTAGGAACGGATTGAGATAGTGTTGTACCCCATGCTCGATGTTATTCAGTCTGTAAGGGAAACCAAGAAAAAAATATGGAAAGAGATTATAAGATCAGTGTCAACAAAACTAAAACAGTCGATGATCAGGAAATTAGATTGGGAAATGAAACACTGAAAGTCGTAGAAGACGTCTGTTGACAGCTGACGAAAGTGTTGTTTTATTGATACACAAGCCGCATCGTCTGGGGCAACAATGTTCGCCAATGTTAAGTGACAACCTCCACTGAATAATATATCTTGACAAGAAGCAATTGGTCCACCTATGCCATCCTAATATTGCTGCACCTGTTGATACACCTTTAGGTCCTGAAACCTGTTATGAATCAATAAAACAAGCGTTGTACCAACTTTCCGCGAAATTGTTCTTAACATCATGGCTTTCAACAGCTGCGGATGCCCAGAAAGTAAAGTTCGTAACTGATAGTCCCTGATGTAGAGAGGATATAAAACGCAGAGCAACAACAGGAAGGAAACCAATTTTGAAAAAGAGGAACTGCTTAGCATCGAAAGTAAATTTATCAGTTAGGGAATATTTTTTGGCTATAGCCTTGCACAGAAGTGAAACTTGGGCGATGAGCAGTTGATACAAGAAAATAATATAAGGTTTTGGGATGTGGTGAGACAGAAGAATGCTGAGGATTAGATGGGCAGATTGAAAAATTTTCCAGGTGCGAACGGGACGCGCGCAGTGAGTGTGCCCATACAAATTTGTGTATGTAGACTGTTCATCCGCCCAGGGAATCGTAAATATCGGCCATTTTTGTCTCTTATCTGCACTGACACTGGCAAGATATCGGTCTCAGGGATTCCAAGATTTTCAAGAATATTTTAATTTCAGTAACATAAGTGTGACAAAGTAGTTCTCCAGTCAATCTGACGGCGTCGTAATCCTAAAAGACAAACATCAGGCGAAGAATAACTTTATTGCTCATATGACTCGTTTCGGAATTTATCCCCAAATGAGCGATTGCTGCACGTCGAAATGGCGTTTCAAGTTGTACGGGAAACGGAACATTCGCAGAGCAGTCTGCAAATGTTTGATGTCGGATAACAAATGACACATGAAATATTTTTTCGTATTATACAGTTACAAGCTAACAATTTTCGGACTTGTTCCTTTACTTGCAGTGTGTGAAACTTTACTTCTTGCCAAATTGCACCATTGTAGATCGATGGGAAGTACCATATAGATTTTGATGAGCGAGTATCAAAATGTGTGACCTAAACAGCCGTAGCTTTGCATTCCATTGTCTTACAGCCTTACATTAATTTCAGCGCCGTGGGCCTATAGACTTTAGTGTGTGACATAAATTTCAACTTTCCCGAAAGAAAGTGGCCTTAACAGACCAAAAGACACGAGTCAGAAAAAAAAAAGAATTATTATGATGTAATTACAGATTCACAGTTTTCGGATTTTTACCTTCGGTTGCACTGTGATACATACCATTTGCAAAATTTCATGGTTCTAGACCAAGGTGAAATACCCTTTAGGTTTTGATGAGTGAGTTTCCGAGTGTTAATATATATATCACATAAATGGCCGTATCATTTGATTGCAGTGACTTAGTTCAATGTTTTACTTTGTCAAGGAGCCATAGACCTCAGTAGCTGATATAAATTTCGAACTTCATTCCTTAGGAAAAGGATTTTAACAGTCGGACAAACAGACAGGTAAACGGACAAACAACAAATCAACGCTGTAAGTGTTCCGTTTTTACCGATGTGGATCGGAACTCTAATAAAGGAATGAGGAGGAACTGAATCGAACTGGAGGGAAAAGAAATTTATGGTAGAAACTTGGCAAAAGATATAATTTCGTTAATGGGACGTATCGTGAGGCATCAAGGAATCGTCAGTTTAGTGTTGAAGGGAATTGTGTGTGTGTGTGTGTGTGTGTGTGTGTGTGTGTGTGTGTGTGGACCGGGGGGGGGGGGGAGGGAGGGGGCTAAAATTACAGAAGGATACTAGGTGATGATACTGACAGTAAACAGATTCAGAAGGACGTAGGTTGTAGTAATTATTCGGAGACGGAAAAACTTTCGCAGGATAGAATCAGTCTTCGATTGAAAAAAACAACAACAACAACAATAACAACTACGACGTTGTGTTACAGTGTTTCACTGATACTTTATCGCTGTTTCTTTTTTCTTCACGTAACTGCTTGTCAAGTCCCTCCCTTTTTTTTCAGCAGTCCCTGCTTGTCTTTCAGTTGCAGGCGTATTCCCGCCCCCACGCGTCACACGTAACGAGACGGCCGCCTGCCACCCCACCCCGCCTGCCTCCCCCGTCCCCAGACGCAGCCAATTGGCCGCGTCACGTCACGGCGCGTTGCCATGGCGACAGACTTCTGACGTCACGCCCCGGCCCGCGCTGCGCGTGTTGCCTACCCGCCAGGGGCCATCCTGGCGTACGTCCCACTGAAAGCGACTGCGAGTGACGAAAAAAGCAGGTCGGGGGAAAAATCAAAAGCTGTACTTCCTCGATACATGAACAGCGTTCTCCTCTTTTCGTGTCAATCTGCCACCTTTGCAGCCTTCTAATGCTTCCTGCGACAGAGCACAATCATTTTGTACATAATCCGCAGTTCCTGCCTGGTTGATTTGATTATTACCATTTTCGTAGCGTGTGAGATTGGTCTCTTGCAACTAAACAGCAGGCCGTTTCTTTCTTTCTCTGCCTCTTGATGGCTGGGTGTTGTGTGATGTCCTTAGGTTGGTTAGGTTTAAGTAGTTCTAAGTTCTAGGGGACTGATGACCATAGATGTTAAGTCCCATAGTGCTCAGAGCCATTTGAACCATTTGAACCGTTTGTTTCGTCATACGTACCACTGAATGCCTATTTATTTTGTGTGTATATGTACGTACTGGATGTGGCCAATATCACACCAAAATTGTCTTGTAGCGCTGGAGTGACAATGTTGTTTGCTCGTTACGCCAAGACGAAAACTTTAAAATTACACGAATCTGCCGTTTTTTCAGACATTAATTTGGTACTAATAGCAATGGTGCTGAACTGTTGGTGGTACAGTTGCAATTCAGAATATCTTAAAGAAAGAAATATTACTTTTCATAAGTAAGTGCCACAAAGTTGTAATTATAGTCATAGTACTTGTTAGAGGTTCGCTGGGTGTTGAAAAATATCGAGACACGTTATAATAAAGCCTTAAAGTTTTAGGGCTACTTTTTGTGAAGATATCGCCATATAAATTTATGAGACGATACAAGACAAATTTTGTAGTGTGGTTTCAGTTTGCTGTTAGTCAACCCATTTTATGTATATTCATCTCAGGCGCTGTATATATGATATATCGCAGACTGAGTCATGAACTGTGCGCTATTCACTTTTCCGAACCATTGTGCTTATTTTTCAGCCAACGTAAGTTTCGTGTGACGTGCTTAATTATTACGTGGATTTAATATATTAGTTTCTCTAAGCATGAAAGAAGACTAAAAAGGTTGTACCAGAAGGTAAAAATGGAAGAGTTTAGTTCCTAAAAATAATTCAATTTGTGAGTCAATGCCTCTGTATAATACAAATTTTGAAACCATTGTGCTTACTGTACATTTCGCACGATTGCAAACTTTTGTATTAGAACCTAACCAGTTGCACTCTCCCCCCTCCCCCCCCCCCCCCCCCCCCAGTTCATTGAAGAATCAAACTCGTAAATGTAAAACAGATTAAGATCTTTGATTACTGTACAAATGAGATAATGTATTATATATTTGATGTTAGGCTCCTGAAACATTTATAGTTGAAGACGCAAAATCCTAACTGTGTTGGTTTTATTAGTTTCGGATTATTGACCCGCAGACTAAATAGAAAAGTGAAAACCAAAAGCCGGCCACGGTGGTCTAGCGGTTCAGGCGCTCAGTCCGGAACCGCGCGACTGCTACGGTCGCAGGTTCGACTCCTGCCTCGGGCATGGATGTGTGTGATGTCCTTAGGTTAGTTAGTTTTAAGTAGTTCTAAGTTCTAGGGGACTGATGACCACAGAAGTTAAGTCCCATAGTGCTCAGAGCCATTTGAGCCATTTTTTGAAAACCAAAACTGGTAATCAAAAAATGTGGTAACACTTATATGTTTTTCTACAAGATCTTTCCGGCAAATAGTGCATACTTCGAAAACGTTTCTTTTAGCCTTGATTGTAGAAGAACGTAAGTCATAAAATCAAAATCTTGAAATTGCAATTTAGCAATATAATTTCGTTCAAGTATCACAGTATCAATTTTGTAACTTGCATGATGTGCCAAGTTACAGATGCATGTAACTGTACTCTCAGTATAAGTAAGTAATGTAACAAAGACAGCCAGTGAGAAAAAATTTATAAGATGTTTGGAATTACGTTTTCAGTTTGCTGGAAGTCACGCCAAGTGCTCTCATTCTGAAACTCTGGAAGGGCGTAGTCTGGGTATTTTGCACTCTGTTTTAAGCAGAAGCTGGTTTATCACGAATCGGAATGTTTACGACATCATACAGCCTGAAATATGTCTCGTACAATGATATAATTATGAAGGCACATTAAGCGGCATATGTGGATACTGTACGGAAAATGTGTTGCGAATAGGGTCAGTAGTAAAGACGTAACAAATTAAATAGTGTTGGCTGACGCTGAAGTTTTACTACATGGGCATCGAAAATGCAGTAAGCTGTAAATTTATTTCCTTTCATTATTTTGTGCAACGTGCCAGCGACAAAAATTTTCGTGAAGGTTTGTAATTATTTCCGAAGTTAGTAGCAAGTAGCTAAAATGGCTTCATTCTCAGATCGTGGATGAATAAGGTATGGGCATTTGCGGGCCTTGAAACAGGTTGCCTCAGGACATATACACGGTTTTTAACTGAGGTATGTACTAGCTGTATTAAACCTTTAACAGAAACTGATATCTGTTAATGAGAAGATCAATGCAGCATTTAAAATTCTTTAATTCGGTCAATAATTATGTGAAACAGTGAAAATTGTATCTTTGTTGCCAAGGGAAGGGATCAGATAGGCAACCTGCAAATACGCATGTACATCGCATTAGGGTTTTAGCAATACAGATGATGTGGAGAATGATTACGTGCGATTAATAGTTTAGTTTCGCTAAGAACGAAGGAATATTCAACATACGGAAACATATAGAAAGTATAAACGGAAGAATATGTGCGGACAGTAACTCCAAGGAATTTAAGGAGCTGGGACGTGGATAGTCTCAAAGAACCAGAGGTTGTACAGAGTTTCAGGGAGAGCATTAGGGAACGATTGACAAGAATGGGTGAAAGAAATACAGTAGAAGAAGAATGGGTAGCTTTGAGAGATGAAATAGTGAAGGCAACAGAGGATGAAGTAGGTAAACAAACGAGGGCTACTAGAAATTCTTGCGTAACAGAACAGATATTGAATATAATTGATGAAGGGAGAAGATATAAAAATACAGTAAATGAAGCAGGCGAGAAGGAATTCAAACGTCTCAAAAATGAGATCAACTGGAAGTGCAAAGTAAGCAGGGGTAGCTGTGGGACAAATGTAAGGACGTAGAAGCATATATCACTAGGGGTAAGATAGATACTGCCTACAGGAAAATTAAAGAGATCTTTGGAGAAAAGAGAACCACCTGTATGAATATCAAGAGCTCATGGAAAATCAGTCCTAAGCAAAGAAGGGAAGGCAGAAAGATGTAAGGTGTATGTAGAAGGTCTATACAAGGGCGATATCCTTGAGGACAATATTATGGAAATGGAAGAGGACGTAGACGAAGATGAAAAGGGAGATATGACACTGCATGAAGAGTTTGACAGAGCACTGAAAGACCTAAGCCGAAAGAAGGCCACGGGAGTAGACAACATTCCATTAGAACTACTGACAGCCTTGGGAGAGCCAGCCATGACAAAACTCTACCATCTGCTGAACAAGATGTATCAGACTGGCGAAGTACCCTCAGACTTCAAGAAGAATATAATAATTCCAATCCCAAAGAAAGCAGGTGTTGACAGATGTGAAAATTACCGAAATATTAGTTTAATAAGTCACGGATGCGAAATAACAAGAATTTTTTTCAGATGAATGGAAAAACTGGTAGAAGGAGACCTCGGAGAGGATCAGTTTGGATTCCGTAGAAAAGCTGGAACACGCGAGGCAATACTGATCCTACGACGTATCTTAAAACCTACCGGTAATGTATTCCACCGTCAGATGTATCAGAACGGTTTTCGCTTATAACTTTCGGCTCATTCGTTTCCTGTATAAGGATTCTTACCTCGAATTGACACATGTGTCCTTCTACATCTTCGCAGAAAGTTTGTAACATCGTCGCGGAATCACCCTGTATATACGTACACTTACAGACACCGGCGCCTATAACTCTGATGCTGTATAGCGTCGCTGAATGACGTTTCTGGACGTGGGTTCGTATGTAGAACGTGACCTACCAAGACCCTTCTACAACCTCTAGAAGTGTGTAACATGAATTGTGAAACACTCTATATCTATACGTATAGTATTTTCAGGAATCACGATATCATTTCAATTCTCATATTCACATACACTGAAGCGCCGAAGAAACTGGTATAGGCATGCGTATTCAAATACAGAGTATGTGAACAGGCAGAATACGGCGCTGAGGTCAGAAACACCTGTATAGCCGGCCGGAGTGGCCGTGCGGTTCTAGGCGCTACAGTGTGGAATCGCGAGAGCGCTACGGTCGCAGGTTCGAATCCTACCTCGGGCATGGATGTGTGTGATGTCCTTAGGTTACTTAGGATAGTTAGGTTTAAGTAGTTCTAAGTTCTAGGGGACTGATGGCCTCAGAAGTTAAGTCCCATAGTGCTCAGAGCCATTTGAACCAATCACCTGTATAAGACAAGTGTCTGGCGCAGTTGTTAGATCGCTTACTGCTGCTACAATGGCAGGTTATCAAGATTTAAATGAGTTTGAACGTGGTGTTACAGTCGGCGCACGACCGATGGGACACAGCATCTCCGAGGTAGCGGTGAAGTGGGATTTTCCCGTATGACCACTTCACGAGTGTACCGTGAATATCAAGAATCCGGGAATACATCAAATCCCCGATATCGCTGCGCTCGGAAGAAGATCGTGCAAGAATGGGACCGACGATGACTGAAGAGAATCGTTCAACATGACAGAGGTTCAACCCTTTCGCAAATTGCTACAGATTTCAGTGCTGGGCTATCAACAAGTAACTGCGTATGGACTATTCAACGAAACATCGATATGGACTTTCGGAGCCGAAAACCCACCCCGTACCCTTGATGACTGCACGACTCGTCTGGGCTGACTGGAAAATGTTTCCTCGTCGGACGAGTTCAAATGGTTCAAATGGTTCTAAGCACTATTGGACTTAACATTTGAGGTCGTCAGTCCCCTAGACTTAGAACTACCTAAACCTAACTAACCTAAGGACATCACACACATCCATGCCGGAGGCAGGATTCGAAACTGCGACCGTAGCAGCAGCGCGGTTCCGGACTGAAGCGCCTAGAACCGCTGGGCCACAACGGCCGGCTGGTCGAACGAGTCTCGTTTCAAATTGTATCGAATGGATGGACGTGTGGGGTGTGGAGACAGCCTCACGAATCCAAGGATCCTGCTTCTCAGCAGGGGACTGTTCAATCTGATGGAGGCTCTGTAATGCTGTGGCGCGGTGTGCATTTGGAGTAATACGGGGCATCTGAGACGTCTAGATACGACTCTGACAGGTGACACGTACGTAAGCATCCTGTCTGATAACCTGCATCCATTCATGTCGATTGTGCATTCGGACGGACTTGGACAATTCCAGCAGGACAATGCGACACCCCACACGTCCAGAATTGCTACAGACTGGCTCCATGAACACTCAAGTTTATACACTTCCGCTGGGCACCAAAATCCCCAGACATGAATATTACTGAGCATATGATTGCTTGCAACTTGCTGTTCAGAAGAGGTCCCCAACCCCTCGTGCTCTTACCGATATATGGACAGATCTACGGGATTCGTGGTGTCAATTCCCTATAGTACTGCTTCAGACATTAGTGTAGTCCATGCTCCGTCCATGCCACTTCTCGTGGTGGCTGCGGCCTCTGGCTCATCAGTCTAATTAAAGTGTAGCCACTCGCCGAGGTCCAGTGTGGGCTGTAATTATCTTCTGGCCGTGAAACTTGGCGTGTATGCCAATGCATTACTGCGGAACCCATTTACACACCGAGCGAGGTGGCGCAGTGGTTAGACACTGGACTCGCATTCGGGAGGACGACGGTTCAATCCCGCGTCCGGCCATCCTGATTTAGGCTTTCCGTGATTTCCCTAAATCGCTCCAGGCAAATGCCGGGATGGTTCCTTTCAAAGGGCACGGCTGACTTCCTTCCCCGTCCTTCCCTAATCCGATGAGACCGATGACCTCGCTGTCTGGTCTCCTTCCCCAAACCAACCAACCAACCCATTTACACTGGGAAAACTGTTAGTTCCAGCTATGGCCACCAGGTAAAAATCTGGCGCTATAGACTGTTTGTACGAGGTGCATTCAATTTCTAAGGCCTCCAATTTTTTGTCTCCAGACTGGAAAGGGATAGAAACATGCACATTGTTTTAAAATGAGGCCACGTTCATTGTCAATACGTCCCAGAGATGGCAGCACCGTACGGCAGATGGAATTTTACCGCCAGCGGCGAGAATGAGAATTGTTTTTAAATACTTAAAATGGCGACGTTTTCCTTACTTGAACAGCGTGCAATCATTCGTTTTCTGAATTTGCGTGGTGTGAAACCAACTGAAATTCATCGACAGTTGAAGGAGATGTGGTGATGGAGTTACGGATGTGTCGAAAGTGCGTTCGTGGGTGCGACAGTTTAATGAAGGCAGAACATCGTGTGACAACAAACCGGAACAACCTCGGGCTCGCACAAGCCGGTCTGACGTCACGATCGAGAAAGTGGAGAGAATTGTTTCGGGGGATCGCAGAATGACTGTTGAACAGATCGCCTCCAGAGTTGGCATTTCTGTGGGTTCTGTGCACATAATCCTGCATGACGACCTGAAAATGCGAAAAGTGTCATCCAGGTGGGTGCCACGAATGCTGACGGACGACCACACGGCTGCCCGTGCGGCACGTTGCCAAGCAATGTTGACGTGCAACGACAGCACGAATGGGACTTTCTTTTCGTCGGTTGTGACAATGGATGAGACGTGGATGCCATTTTTCAATCCAGAAACAAAGCGCCAGTCAGCTCAATGGAAGCGCACATTCACCGCCACCAAAAAAATTTCGGGTAACCGCCAGTGCTGAAAAAATGATGGTGTCCATGTTCTGGGACAGCGAGGGCGTAATCCTTACCCATTGCGTTACAAAGGCCACTACGGTAACAGGTGCATCCTACGAAATTGTTTTGAAGAACAAATTCCTTCCTGCACTGCAACAAAAACGTCCGGGAAGGGCTGCGTGTGTGCTGTTTCACCACGACAACGCACCCGCACATCGAGCTAACGTTACGCAACAGTTTCTTCGTGATAACAACTGTGAAGTGATTCCTCATGCTCCCTACTCACCTGACCTGGCTCCTAGTCACTTTTGGCTTTTTCCAACAATGAATGACACTCTCCGTGGCCGCACATTCACCAGCCGTGCTGCTATTGCCTCAGCGATTTTCCAGTGGCCAAAACAGACTCCTAAAGAAGCCTTCGCCGCTGCCATGGAATCATGGCGTCAGCGTTGTGAAAAATGTGTACGTCTGCAGGGCGATTACGTCGAGAAGTAACGCCAGTTTAATCGATTTCGGGTGAGTAGTTAAGTAGAAAAAAAATCGGAGGCCTTAGAACTTGAATGCACCTCGTATTTAAACCTAACCAACCTAAGAACATCACACACATCCATGCCCGAGGCAGTATTCGAACCTGCGATTGTAGCGGTCACGCGGCTCCAGACTGTAGCGCCTAGAACTGCACGGCCACTCCGGCCGACATGTTTCCAGTCGTCGACAGTCTAATGTCTGTGTTGACGGGCCCAGGCGAGGCGTAAAGTTTTGTGTCGTGCAGTCATGAAGGGTACACGAGTGGGCACTTGGCGACCAGCAAATCGGTTTCCCAGATTGTATACCAGTCAGATTCCTGTCAAAGTACGCTAAGACAATAGCTCCATATTTAGCAATCATTCAAGGTGATTCTCGAAGACATGCAAATATTTTAATATGTCATTCTACAAGTAAAACTAAATAAAAAAGTTGTTTAGTTACTGAGTAACGGCTAATAAAAGATTTTTCCTGCAATTTAGCAATTTCGCTAATATGAAGCCATCGCAAAACTATACGAGTTTAACGTAAAGCACGATTTCCTTTTATTTTGTTGTTGTTAGTATGGTGAATCTAATAAAACATGTCCCAGACGTGTGTCTGCAGTAGTTCTCTCTCTCTCTCTCTCTCTCTCTCTATATATATATATATATATATATATATATATATATATATATATATGTGTATGTGTGTGTGTGTGTGTGTGTGTGTGTGTGTGTGTGTGTGTGTGACAGAAGTAATATATTGATGTAGTATACAGAGAAGTTGCAGCATTAGAAGATTGCAGCGAAATGCAGGAAGATCTGCAGCGGATAGGCACTTGGTGCAGGGAGTGGCAACTGTCCCTTAACATAGACAAATGTAATGTATTGCGAATACATAGAAAGAAGGATCCTTTGTTGTATGATTATAAGATACCGGAACAAACACTGGTAGCAGTTACTTCTGTAAAATATCTGGCAGTATGCGTGCAGAACGATTTGAAGTGGAATGATCATATAAAATTAACTGTTGCTAAGGCGGGTACCAGGTTGAGATTCATTGGGAGAGTCCTTAGAAAATGTAGTCCGTCAACAAAGGAGGTGGCTTACAAAACACTCGTTCGACCTATGCTTGAGTATTGCTCATCAGTGTGGGATCCGTACCAGGTCGGGTTGACAGGGAAGATGGAGAAGATCCAAAGAAGAGCGGCGCGGTTCGTCACAGGGTTATTTGGTAACCGTGATAGCGTTACGGACATGTTTAGCAAACTCGAGTGGCAGAGTCTGCAAGAGAGGCGCTCTGCATCGTGGTGTAGCTTGCTGTCCAGGTTTAGAGAGGGTGCGTTTCTGGATGACGTATCGAATATATTGCTTCCCCCTACTTACACCTCCCGAGGAGATCACGAATGTAAAATTAGAGAGATTCGAGCGCGCACGGAGGCTTTCCGGCAGTCGTTCTTCCCGCGAATCATACGCGACTGGAACAGGAAAGGGAGGTAATGACAGTGGCACGTAAAGTGCCCTGCGCCACACACCGTTGGGTGGCTTGCGAACTATAAATGTAGATATAGATGTAAATGTGTGTACATTTGTGTAATGTGTACGGATTTTCAGCTCGATGCTAACGAATTAGAACCTGAAATTGCCGTAATGAAATGTTTTACTCGATATTTTACATTTTTTCAATCATAAACGCAGT
Organism: Schistocerca serialis cubense; assembly: GCF_023864345.2. Lineage (NCBI taxonomy): Eukaryota > Metazoa > Arthropoda > Insecta > Orthoptera > Acrididae > Schistocerca > Schistocerca serialis. The sequence continues at coordinate 146,651,321 of NC_064648.1, forward strand.
CACATTTGTCGCTTGCGGTACTATCTCTTTCGGAAGGATGACTGTCGGGTTATCCACTCGGCGATGGTTCGTAAAGCACATCTTTTACTGCAAGTGGCGTCTGTTTACCTATGTCCTCGGTTGTCGTTTTCTGGAATCTCGAGATGAGTGGATCCGAAGATGGCAGAAGCCGATGGAATATGTCGTACATCGCTCTCTAACGGTCGAGTTGGATGTAAAATTTTCTCTGTCAGGCCGGATATCCTTATCTCGAGCTTCCTGCGCATCTGCAGACATCCGATCAATCGGCAACGAAGCAGCTTCGATTCGGGCATATCCGTACACCAAAACTATTGTGGGCTGACGTCGGCATAGGGCATTACCACATAATATTGTGAGTCCAGCGTAGCTGGCACACGACATTCGACAAATATACGTACATTTCTTTCACAGTTGTTGATAGATATACTTTATTTCTAGTGTTCCCTGTACAAAAGCTGTATAGTTCTTCAGAATATTGCAAAGGAAACCAAAGTACTCGTAAAAATTTTAATCTCGCAAAAATTGATTTGCCACTTTACGAAAATATTACCATCACAGTTCCGAATAGCTCCGCAAGAGTTCTGCAGAAGACCATGGTGATTTTTTTTTTTTTGTGCAGGTACTGCAGCCTACATCCTTCTGAATCTGCTTAGTGTATTCATCTCTTGGTCTCCGTCTATGATTTTTACCCTCCACGCTGCCCTCCAATACTAAATTGGTGATCCCTCGATGTCTCGGAAGCGTTCTAACGAATATGCGTGAAAAGGCTGTGGACAGAAACGCGGTTTGCGGAGGCTCGGTTAATTTCTTTTTTACGAGATTTCAGTCACGTTGAAATTAATGCACCGGCCTGATTTTAAGCGTAAACACAGTCACCCTCTACCAACTTCAGCCTGGAGCGCGACTGATGGTTCAGATTTGGTCCACCGGTGTATTGCTCTAAGACAATTTATAACAGTCTGAAAAATTCTTCCTTCATTTGAATTTTTCGTACAGAAAACACATTCTTCTGAGAAGTTCTTCTAGCACACCACCTCTACGCTTTAAACTTGAACGAATCGGTCGTAGTGGTAAGTTCCTGTGGGACCAAACCGCTGAGGTCCCTAGGCTACACACACCTTAATCTAACTTAAACTAAATTACGCTAAGGACAACACACACACCCATGCCCATGGGAGGGCTCTAGCCTCCGATGGGGGGAGCCTCCAGAACCGAAACAATGCGCCATAGACCGTACGGCTACGAATCGGTTTACGGAGGTAGATACCTGGATGAATTCAAGACGGAATTTTTTATCTACTTATCTTTATCCGTTGTCGAGATACGATGATTGAAAGTCGAACTAAATGTACCACGTAAATTCCTTCTTACGTGAACTGAATGCACAGAAACAGCATGTTGTTGTTGTTGTGGTCTTCAGTCCTGAGACTGGTTTGATGCAGCTCTCCATGCTACTCTATCCTGTGCAAGCTTCTTCATCTCCCAGTACCTACTGCAGCCTACATCCTTCTGAATCTGCTTAGTGTATTCATCTCTTGGTCTCCGTCTATGATTTTTACCCTCCACGCTGCCCTCCAATACTAAATTGGTGATCCCTCGATGTCTCAGAACATGTCCTACCAACCGATCCCTTCTTCTAGTCAAGTTCTGCCAGAAGCTCCTCTTCTCCCCAATTCTATTCAATACTTCCTCATTAGTTATGTGATCTACCCATCTAATCTTCAGCATTCTTCTGTAGCACCACATTTCGAAAGCTTCTATTCTCTTTTTGTCCAAACTATTTACTGTCCATGTTTCACTTCCATACATGGTTACACTTCATACAAATACTTTCAGAAACGACTTCCTGACACTTAAATCTATACTCGATGTTATCAAATTTCTTTTCTTCAGAAACGCTTTCCTTGCCATTGCCAGTCTACATTTGATATCCTCTCTACTTCGACCATCATCAGTTATTTTGATCTGCAAATAGCAAAACTCCTTTACTACTTTAAGTGTCTCATTTCCTAATCTAATTCCCTCAGCATCACCAGAGTTAATTTGACTACACTCCATTATCTTCGTTTTGCTTTCAAGACACTGTCCATTTCGTTCAGCCAAGTCGTTTGTTGTCTCTGACAGAATTACAATGTCATCGGCGAACCTCAAACTTTTTATTTCTTCTCCATGGATTTTAATACCTACTTCGAACTTTTCTTTTGTTTCCTTTATTGCTTGCTGAATATACAGATTGAATAACATCGGGGAGAGGCTACAACCCTGTCTCACTCCCTTCCCAACCACTGCTTCATTTTCATATCCCTACTGCCATTTGCTTTCTGTACAAATTGTAAATAGCCTTTTGCTCGCTGTATTTTACCCCTGCCACCTTTAGAATTTGAAAGAGAGTATTCCAATCAACATTGTCAAAAGCTTTCTCTAAGTCTACAAATGCTAGAAACGTAGGTTTGCCTTTCCTTAATCTAGCTTCTAAGATAAGTCGTAGGGTCAGTATTGCCTCACGTGTCCCAATATTTCTACAGAATCCAAACTGATCTTCCCCGAGGTCGACTTCTATCAGTTTTTCCATTCGTCTGTAAAGAATTCGCGTTAGTATTTTGGAGCTGTGATAAAATTAATAAAAAAATGAATTTTTACGGTAAAATTGAGAACTTGATTCAAAAATTAGTTTCGCTTGTATTTTATGTGCAAAAACAAAAGGTTTTTCTGGGAGGATTTTAAAGCGAGCTGCTACTATATTTTATACTTCCAGGAATCGGTTGAAATTATGTAGTAAGTTGCACAAATAAGTGTTTTCTTTTGTGAAACCGTTCTCTGTCGCCACAGTATAAGCAACATTGTCGAGCCATGGACGGATCGTGTTTCTGCCGTTTATTCCTTGACATCCTGTTTCTTATTAGATTTTCTGGCGTTACTAAATTGCTGGCTTGCCTGCCCGTGAGTGGCAGCAGCAGCAGCGCTGGTTGGTTGGTGGTTGGGAAGAGACCAAACTGCCAGGTCATTTGTCTCATCGGATTACGGAAGCACGAGGAGGGAAGTCGGCCGTGCCCTTTGAAAGGAACCATGCCAGCATTTGCCTGGAGCGATTTAGGGAAATCACGGAAAACCTAAATCAGGATGGCCGGACGCGGGATTGAACCGTCGTCCTCCCGAATGCGAGTCCAGTGTGCTAGCCACTGCGCCACCTCGCTCGGTTGGCAGCAGCGCTTATCGACAAAAGCGCTGTCGTACTATTTTTTGAGCGACCGCTAGTATTTCCGGGTCGTCGTGTGACGGGGTCTCTGGAGGAACGGAAGGTTCCAAATGATTGGAAAAGAGGACAGGTAGTCCCAGTCTTCAAGAAGGGTCGTCGAGCAGATGCGCAAAAATATAGGCCTATATCTCTGACGTCGATGTGTTGTAGAATTTTAGAACATGTTTTTTGCTCGAGTATCATGTCGTTTTTGGAAACCCAGAATCTACTACGTAGGAATCAACATGGATTGCGGAAACAGCGATCGTGTGAGACCCAACTCGCTTTATTTGTTCATGAGACCCAGAAAATATTAGATACAGGCTCCCAGGTAGATGCTATTTTTCTTGACTTCGGGAAGGCGTTCGATACAGTTCCGCACTGTCGCCTGATAAACAAAGTAAGAGCCTACGGAATATCAGACCAGCTGAGTGGCTGCATTGAAGAGTTTTTAGCAAACAGAACACAGCATGTTGTTGTCAATGGAGAGACGTCTACAGACGTTAAAGTAACCGCTGGCGTGCCACAGGGGAGTGTTATGGGACGATTGCTTTTCACAATATATATAAATGACCTAGTAGATAGTGTCGGAAGTCCCATGCGGCTTTTCGCGGATGATGCTGTAGTATACAGAGAAGTTGCAGCATTAGAAAATTGTAGCGAAATGCAGGAAGATATGCATCGGATAGGCACTTAGTGCAGGGAATGGCAACAGACCCTTAACATTGACAAATGTAATGTATTGCGAATACATAGAAAGAAGGATCCTTTACTGTGTGATTATATGATAGCGGAACAAACACTGGTAGCAGTTACTTCTGTAAAATATCTGGGAGTATGCGTGCGGAACGATTTGAAGTGGAATGATCACATAAAATTAATTGTTGGTAAGGCGGGTGCCAGGTTGAGATTCATTGGGAGAGTCCTTAGAAAATGTAGTCCATCAACAAAAGAGGTGGCTTACAAAACACTCGTTCGACCTATATTTCAGTATTGCTCATCAGTGTGGGATCCGTACCAGGTCGGGTTGACAGAGGAGATAGATCCAAAGAAGGGCGGCGCATTTCGTCACAGGGTTATTTGGTAAGCGTGATAGCGTTACGGAGATGTTTAGCAAACTCGAGTGGCAGACTCTGCAAGAGAGGCGCTCTGCGTCGCGGTGTAGCTTGCTGTCCAGGTTTGGAGAGTTTGCGTTTCTGGATGAGGTATCGAATATATTGCTTCCCCCTACTTATACCTCCCGAGGAGATCACGAAGGTAAAATTATAGAGATTAGAGCACGCACGGAGGCTTTCAGACAGCCGTTCTTCCCGCGAACCATACGCGACTGGAGCAGGAAAGGGAGGTAATGACAGTGGCACGTAAAGTGCCCTCCGCCACACACCGTTGGGTGGCTTGCTGAGTATAAATGTAGATGTAGATGTAGATGAGCAGCGTTGAGGTCCGGACAGCCACGACTCGCCCGACCATTGCCGGCACACGTGACTTCACTGGGGACGAGCTCGGTTGGTCGTTCGGTCGGTCGTCTCATCGGACGACGTGTATTTGGTCGCCGACCGCTTCCGAGTTCTCTGTGTGTGTCGACTTGTGATTCCTCCTAGTTGTCCCACAGTGACTGGTTTTAGTACTGTGCGAGTTGTTTGTGGCAGTGTTTTCGCGGAACGATGTGTAGATTGTGTGGTTTTGACTGAGCAGCTATTTTAATGCTGTCTGCGTGCTGCATAGAGTCGGTCGGTTGGGACGGAGCAGCGAGGAAGTCTCCGTGGTGCGAGGTCAGGCCGGAACCGCTGGCGGCGTGGGCGCGCGGTCGGATTTGAGGCGCCAGCTGCGAGGGCGACAAAGTTTGTTGCCCAGCGAACCTGGACACTGAAGTTGAGTGATCAGTTAGCCCATTATGAAACCTCAGCTGTGACATCTCTTTGTTCATTGCCAGTGGTTGCTTCCGTGTGGAGTGTTGGAGACAGCGAAATTTTGCAGCCGCCTTACTGTACGGTCTTTAACTATTAAATTGGTTGTTACTTATCAGTGAAGTGCGCCAGCGGTATTTTCTGCCTTGTGGCGGTCAACCTGCCCTGTTCGTTAGCGTAGTTTTCTGGCAGTGTGTTTTCCATCACCGTGTTGATGCAGTCTGGCACGGCGTGTAGCGCGACAGCCTTTTAGTTGTTTATTCATATTTTTTTCTTAAGTGTGGTTATTGTGCCTTTGTTGTTTTTACACGCCAATTTTGAAGACGTAGTGATGCTGGTGTCTTCGTCCTCAGCCGATATTTTCCATTTTCGTATCATTGGCCGGGTGTAAGGGCAATGAGTAGGTTTCTAGAATGAAATTTTCACTCTACAGCGAAGTGTGCGCTGATATGAAACTTCCTGGCAGATTAAAACTGTGTGCCGGATCGAGACTCGAACTCGGGACCTTTGCCTTTCGCGGGCAAGTGCTCTACCATCTGAGCTACCGGAGCACGACTCACGCCCGGTTAATCTGCCAGGAAGTTTCATATCAGCGCACACTCCGCTGCAGAGTGAAAATCTCATTCTGGAAACATCCCCTAGACTGTGGCTAAGCCATGTCTCCGCAATATCCTTTCTTCCAGGAGTGCTAGTTCTGCAAGGCTCGCAGGAGAGCTTCTGTAAAGTTTGGGCCGGCCGAAGTGGCCGTGCGGTTAAAGGCGCTGCAGCCTGGAACCGCAAGACCGCTACGGTCGCAGGTTAGAATCCTGCCTCGGGCATGGATGTTTGTGATGTCCTTAGGTTATTTAGGTTTAACTAGTTCTAAGTTCTAGGGGACTAATGACCTCAGCAGTTGAGTCCCATAGTGCTCAGAGCCATTTTTTTTTGTAAAGTTTGGAAGGTAGGAGACGAGGTACTGGCAGATGTAAAGCTGTGAGGACGGGGCGTGAGTCGTGCTTGGGTAGCTCAGTTGGTAGAGCGCTTGCCCGCGAGAGGCGAAGGTCCCGAGTTCGAGTCTCGGTCCGGCACACAGTTTTAATCTGCCAGGAAGTTTCAATGAGTAGGTTGTTGGTCAGTCCTTAAGCTGTCCCTGGGTCGGGTTGGCATCCGATTGTTTAACCTTACTCTTGGCTGCCTGTCTCATCTCACCTTATATTAGAGCTGCCTTCTCAGGCTGACCCTTTGAACACTTCTGAACACCACTGTTCTGTTGGATTTAGATTGTGAGTTTCATTTTAGCCTTATGCACTGTGCGAGGCCTTCAGCTGTCTATTAATCTAGTTTCTTTAAACTTTAAAATAAAGCATTCAGCTAACTTAAATTAAAATTTGTAGATTGATTTGTTTAATAACTAAAATTTTGAAAGTTTGTTCTATCTGCAATTCTTGTTATCCAGACCCTTAGTCCTGAGTTGTCCAATGTCTTGTGTGTGGCCTTCAGCCGAGCTTTTACGTTAAATATTTTTAAATAAGGCCTTCAGCCACGTGTATTTTTTAAAGTAATTTTTATAACTTGTGTTCAGACCTTCAGCCGTTCTTGTTTTAGCTGTGGTGATGGGCCTTCAGCCCAGCAGGTATTGCAAGTTTTCTTAACTAGGCCTTCAGCCGTGTCGTTTTAATATGATCCTTTTAAGGCAATGTCTATTTAAGTGGTTCTTAGGAAAATAAAAGTTTGTGTGTTCTGTGCAACTAACATTAACTGATTACAGCCCCCTCCACAACCATAACCTGATCCGCTCTGTCCCGCGAATCCAGATTTCAATTGTTCGAAAGTGAATATAGAGATATATGCCAAGTAAGTCGTCGCTTGAGTAAAACAAAACAAAACAAAAAAATCTACATCGGTTGCGAAGATACAGCGGTCAAATATCAAAGTTATGAGAGACTTAAAGTTGGGAACCATAATGAAGAATATCCCTGTTATAGTGTAAAGGAAGGCGTATATGTCCTGGGCAAAGTTACCTGGCAGCTTCAAAGATATTCCAACGAAAACATCTTGAGATAATCGTGCTTTCTTACGATTTAACACTACTACATTCTCAGCGCAGTGAGCTCTCTTAGCTGCAAGATGTTGGCACACCTGCATCTTGCAATTTATACGCTAGAGTCAATGATCTTGTGCCCAAAAGTCCAGAATATTCGATAGCCATAGTAAACAATATATAACATCTTACGGCTGAGGGGCATACATCAAATAGCTAAAATAATTTTCTGTGGGATAAAGTTTCTGAGGGTGGATTTTATACTGCGGTGGGAAGGGGAAGCAATTTTTTTTTGTTTCTAGGGCGGTGGAATAGTTCATTTTAGCCCCTTGGGGATCATTTCTCCCCCAAAGTCACCTCCTGCTGCATGTGTTGTGACGGGGCTAAGAATAAATACACACAAATTTATGCGCTTCTGGAGAGTGGGATGCATCTACAATAGAAAGTATCGCAGAGTGGGGATGCACGTATCAAATGGGCTCTGAGTTCTATGGGACGTAACTGCTGAGGTCATCAGTCCCCGAGAACTTAGAACTACTTAAACCTAACTAACCTAAGGACATCACACACATCCATGCCCGAGGCAGGATTCGAACCTGCGACCGTAGGGGTCGCGCGGTTCCAGACTGTAGTGCCTAGAACCACTCGGTCACTCCGGCCGCCGGGTGCACGTATCCTAAACACAATTATGTCACACTGCACGACATGAGAAATGTCATGCTGGATGAAATGATGGCATGCGTCATGTTATACGACATGACAACATGCATCATGTTACTTTACTTGACACAATGCATTATACACTGAACCGCCAAAGAAACTGGTATAGGCATGCGTATTTTCAAATACAGAGATACGTAAATAGGTAGAACACGGCGTTGGGGCTGACGACACCTATTTATGACAACAAGTGACTGGCAGGAGGTTGTTGTTGTTGTTGTTGTTGTGGTCTTCAGTCCTGAGACTGGTTTGATGCAGCTCTCCATGCTACTCTATCCTGTGCAAGCTTCTTCATCTCCCAGTACCTACTGCAACCCACATCCTTCTGAATCTGCTTAGTGTATTCATCTCTTGGTCTCCCTCTGCGATTTTTACCCTCTACGCTGCCCTCCAATGCTAAATTTGTGATCCCTTGATGTCCTACCAACCGATCCCTTCTTCTAGTCAAGTTGTGCCACAAACTTCTCTTCTCCCCAATCCTATTCAATACCTCCTCATTAGTTACGTGATTTACCCACCTTATCTTCAGCATTCTTCTGTAGCACCACATTTCGAAAGCTTCTATTCTCTTCTTGTCCAAACTAGTTATCGTCCATGTTTCACTTCCATACATGGCTACTCTCCATACAAATATTTTCAGAAACGACTTCCTGACACTTAAATCAATACTCGATGTTAACAAATTTCTCTTCTTCAGAAACGATTTCCTTGCCATTGCCAGTCTACATTTTATATCCTCTCTACTTCGACCATCATCAGTTATTTTACTCCCTAAATAGCAAAATTCCTTTACTACTTTAAGTGTCTCATTTCCTAATCTAATTCCCTCAGCATCACCCGATTTAATTTGAATACATTCCATTATCCTTGTTTTGCTTTTGTTGATGTTCATCTTATATCCTGCTTTCAAGACACTGTCCATTCCATTCAACTGCTCTTCCAAGTCCTTTGCTGTCTCTGACAGAATTACAATGTCATCGGCAAACCTCAAAGTTTTCACTTCTTCTCCATGAATTTTAATACCTACTCCGAATTTTTCTTTTGTTTCCTTTACTGCTTGCTCAATATACAGATTGAATAACATCGGGGACAGGCTACAACCCTGTCTCACTCCTTTCCCAACCACTGCTTCCCTTTCATGCCCCTCGACTCTTATAACTGCCATCTGGTTTCTGTTCAAATTTTAAATAGCCTTTCGCTCCCTGGTTATCAGGAGGTTATCAAGATTATCAAGATTAAAATGAGTTTGAACGTGGTGTAATGGGACACAGGCATCTCCGAGATAGCGACGAAGTGGGGATTTTCCCGTACGACCATTTCACTAGTGTATCGCGCATATCCGGAATCTGGTAGACCATCAAATCTTCGACATCGGTGCGGGCGGAAAAAATCCTGCAAGAACGGGACGAACGACGACTTAAGAGAATTCTTCAACGAGTCATGAGTGCAGCCCTTCCACCAATCGCTAAAGATATCAATGCTGGGCCATCAACAAGTGTCAGCGTGCCAACCATCCAACGAAACATCATCGATATGGGCTTTCGGAGACGAAGGCCTACTCGTGTACCCTTGATGACTGCACGACACAAAGCTTTACGCCTCGTCTGGGACCGTCAACACCGACATTGGACTGTTGATGACTGGAAACATGTCGCCTGGCCATATGTGTCTGGTTTCAAATTGCATAAAGCGGATGGACGCGTACGGGTATGGAGACAACCTCCTGAATCAAAGGACCCTGTATGTCAGCAGGGGACTGTTCAAGTTGGTAGAGGCTCTGTAATGGTGTGGGGCGTATGCAGTTGAAGTGATATGGAACCGCTGATACGTCTAGATACGACTGACAGGTGACACGTACGTAACCATCCTGTCTGATCACCTACATCCATTCATGTCCATTGTGCATTCCGACAGAGTTGGACAATTCCAGTAGGGCAATGCGACACCCCACACGTCCATAATTGGAGCAGGGTGGTTCCAGGAACACTCCTCTGAGTTTAAACACTTCCGCTGGCGATCAAACTCCCCAGACATGAACATTATTGAGTAAATGTGGGATGCCTTGCAATGTGCTGTTTCAGAACAGATCTCCATCAGCACGTACTGTTTCGGATTTGTGGACAGCCCTGAAGGACTCATGGTGTCACTTCTCTCAGACATTAGTTGAGCCCATGCCACTAAATCCACAAAAAGATTTAAACAACCATGCGTGAGCAGCGCCTATTAGGAATCCGACAACCGATCAGTTCCAGTCATTCCATCAGGAAGGAGGTACACGGCTCGTGTTGTCTGTAGTTCAACCATGCCTAGACAGTTAATACTGCGGTTCGATCGCGTCCGCATTGTTACTTTGTACCAGGCAGGGCTCTCAACAAGGAAAGTGTCCAGGCGTCTCGAAGTGAACCAAAGCGATGTCGTGCAGGCATGGAGGAGATACAGAGAGACAGGAACTGTCTATGTCATGCCTCGCTCAGGCCGCTCAAGGGCTACTACCTTAGTGGACGACCGCTACCTACGGATTATGGCTCGGAGGAACCCTGACAGCAACGCCACCATGTAGACTAATGCTTTTCGTGCAGCCACAGGACGTCGAGCTACGACTCAAACTGTGCGCAACAGGCTGCACGATGCGCAACTTCACTCCCGACGTAGATGCCGAGGTGCATGACACGCGGTACAGATCTGCCCAACAACATGCCAAATGGACGGCTCACGATTGGCATCACGTTCTCTTTACCGACGAGTGTCGCACATGCCTTCAGCCAGACAATCCTCGGAGACGTGTTTGGAGGCAACCCGATCAGGACGAACCCCTTAGATACACTGTCGAGCAAGTGCAGCAAGGTGCAGGTTCCCTGCTGGTTTGGAGTGGCATTATGTGGGGTCGACGTACGCCGCTGGTGGTCACGGAAGACACAGCAAGGGCTGTACGATACATGAATGCCATCCTCCGACCGATAATGCAACTGTATCGGCAGCATATTGGTGAGGCATTCGTGTTCATGGACGACAATTCGCGCCCCCATTGTGTACATCCTATGAATGAGTTCCTTCAGGATAACCACATCGCTCGACTACAGTCGTCAGCATATTCTCCAGACATGAATGCTATCGAACGTGCCTTGGATAGATTGTAAAGGGCTGTTTATGGATTACGTGACGTATCAACCATTCTGAGGAGTGGGACAATCTGGACCAACAGTGCCTAGGTGAACATGTGTATAGTAAGCCACGACGAATGCAGGCATGCATCAATGCAAGAGGACGTGCTACTGGGTGTTAGAGGTACAGGTGTGTACAGCTGTCTGGACCACCACCTCTGTAGGTCTCGCAGTATGATGGTACAGCATGTAATGTCTGGTTTTCATGAGCAGTAAAAAGGGCGGAAATGATGTTTATGTTGATCTCTAGGTTCCGATACTCTCGGAACTGAGGTGATGCAAAACTTTTTTTGATTTGTCTATTACTAGCTCTGTTCGCAACTCATTTTGCATACGGTATCCACATATGTCTCTGAATGTAGCTGCAAAGCTATATCATTGTACGACTCCTATTTCAGGAGATATTATGTCATAAACATTGAGATGTTTGGAGAAGTAGCTGCTGCTTAAAACGAAACGCAAATTACGAAGCGAATCGTCATCCAGTGTTTGATAATGAGAACATTAGCGACTTCCAACAAACACTGAACGTAATTTCATCATTTTCTAAGCTTTTTCTTACTTACATGCTTCGTATATTTATCACATTAACTCCTTTATAGAGTGCTCAAAAGTTTGATGTTGTTTTATACACGGGAGTGATTCTTTAAAGAATCATAGCTTCACCGCCTATTTTTGTTTTTTGTTTTTTGAATTCTCATCATTACGGGCAACGAGACACGGGTCCATCATCCCACTCCTGCAACAGAAAGATCGTGTACATGGACTTACACATCCTCACGTACACGGAAGAAAGCCAGGTTGCGGCACGAGAAGAGAAGTTCACGACCACAGTTGAGTTCAACTGCGAAGGAGCTGTGTACGCAGGATTAATGCTGATTCGTGGTTTGCGGCAGTGACTTATCTGCTTAACGCCATGAAGAGGAAGAAGCACGGAAAATCAAGCCACGGCGTTGTTCTCCTGCAAGGCATGCAACACGCAACACGACGCGCACACCACAAGCTCCGCTTCAACATTTTGCGATGGCAGGTTTGGAAGCATCGGCTGTGCAGTGCAAATCTTGCACCATGACATGTCCAGTTTTTTTCGGTAAGCTCAAGGAACGTCTGTCGTGGTAGATGTTGACACAGCGGTTGTCAAACTGCTGCGTGACCAAGGAGTAGATCTTGAACCGTGATTTACTTTCAAAGAATATTCTTAACAATTTATTTCATTTACTAGCGACTCTTCAAGAACATTAACACATTTGATCACACTATGTAAGCATGGAAATAGTTGCCAGGGAGTAACTGATGAAATCATAACCAAATTCCTTTTAGCAAATGGGAATTTTATTCACTTTAGTAGTGCCTAAAAGCATTTTTTTTTAAAGAAACAGATTTAAAATTATAATCAGGAGGCACCCTCTAAATATTAAAGTTACAATTTATTCAGAGGCAGAAAGAAACAAGTTTTGACTGTGTGAGCTTTCGGGCTGAGAACCTTGCCGCTCCCTTTTGACACGGCCGTAGTTACGGCCGCTCACAACAGCCTCTGGAAGACTACATGCAACACACCAGATAACTCTAAACCAAGAGTTTTAACAATTTACACAAGCACACAAACTATGCACCTCCCGTAGGAGGGATGGAAATGGTACAAAACACTAACAATAAAAATTTCAACCTTGCCACCGAAGGTGCAACTTGATTTTAACTTCTAAGAAAAGTCTTACGGTGACAGGGTGGCAACTTTATATACTAAACTGATCATTTAAATAAAAGCCCATGAAATGCCATCTTATGTAAATTTCTACAAGGTTGGCCAAACAACAGTTAAGATGCTCTACAATACACAGTTACCGCCTCTCAAGATCATAGGCAATAATATCAAAGTTTCCAAAGATCAAAACATATTTCAGGTATTAGGCCGTTACACTCCAAGTAATAAATTCGTCAACATACCAAATTCAACAAACATGACAGAGGCAGTTACTAACGTACGGTAGATCGATAGGGAGATTACCAAACAACCCGAACCGCAGGTTGCTCTAACCCTCCCCAACTCCACAAGGGAAAACGGACCACCCAATTTATAAACAACCACCTTCCCGCGGGTGGGCAAACGGAGAAGAATGGTGGGACGACCCCAAAGCTGGTGACCTCACCAAGAAAACAAGTAGAATTGAACAAGAGTAAATCAAACAAGATATTACCAATCACTTAACTTCTAATAAACTGCGATTTATGGAGAAGACCTGGCGCAGCACCCCCAAATCGCTCTCCCGAACCGTCCGCTGCCAGCCGCTTCAACGGACGCAGGAAGGCGCGCCGATCTCCCGTCTCACGGCGTCGCAGCTCGCACCGGCCAGACCGATGTCGTGGGTTGACTCCTGTTGCTCTCGTGTCGGCCGCGAAGCCACTACCCCTCGCTATACGGCGCGGCCCACTGGACTCACGTGGCGACCTCACATGCGCCGACGCTCAAGACGGACAAGTCATCTTGTGTCTCAGTGTTTGGCCGACCAACCGATTGATCAAACCGCCAATGAACGTTGCCTGAGCAAACTCGAGCAGACTGGCGGTCTAACGCGCAGACTCAGATGAAGGAACTCAGCCCCGACAGGGCGACCACTCCCTGAGTTCTCTTACTGGCGAAGCGGAAAGACTCTCATTTTGCTGGATCTAAAGGTTGATCTGAACGACAGACATACTTGCACTCCGAACGACAGCCAGACACTAACTGCCTAACAAATGCGGACCAGAGACAGACTAGGCCAGCTGGGGCCGACTGACCCAGACTCACTGACTGGCGAGCTCATAGCGCCCCTTAAATGCAAGTGAACAGGCAACCTTTCCCCTTTCCCACCAGAGGGAGACACCAAAGCTGCGATTGCCGCAGCGGCGCCACCGCCAGAAACGGAGGGCGACTGCTTCACACTACGCGCTGCGGCGCGCTCTTTAAAACAGCAAATTTTACCACGGCTCAGATCTCCAGCGTCGAAGAACTCAACTGTTGATAGAACGCTCCGACAGTTTTTGCACAGACTTGGTCACTATGCTGCAAAATAGTGTCGTGTATGTGTGTCACTTTTACGGGTAGTGCAGTACTCAATAAAGATTACTTGACCTGACATAGTAATGGGTAACACACCTTTCGAAGTCCCTTCGTAGTTACTAAAAGTCGTGTGCGGTTCGAGGCAATCTGAATTTTGATACATTCACGCAGTCCTTTGCAAACGTTTCCCTTGTCAAATACGACTCTGGATGTGAACGTCCATCTCTGTATGTAGCAAAGCTATCTCATCACAGATGCCGGATCCCTTTCGGATGCAGTGCCAACACTGTTCCACACCTCCTCCGCCTCCGTGCGCCTGCTACAATTTTCCTGTGTTTACTTCTGTCTCGCCTTCCATAATATGTTGCTACTCAGCACTGATTGGTTTTCGTTCTGTTTGTTCCAGGTAGGGCCACCTGTTACTCTCGCTACAAGGCGTGTTTACTCCAGCCCGTGAGTACTCTCTTTCCATAGTCTGTTTCGAAATCTGTATAAATATTTGCACGCGAAATAATTTCATGTGGGATGCCATATTTTTCCTTCTTCTTGTTACACAAAGGGTGTTTGCTGTGTACGCAATTCCGAAGGTAAACATCCGCTTAATCCCTAGTGAACACCACTCGCTAATTCCCCTGACAAACTACGAGTACCGAGTGATTAAAACGATATAAATAACTCTCTCATTTGACGCTGCAGCAAGTAAATAAAAGCACTTACGATTTGTAAGGTACATTAACACCCCGGACTCACGCAATTGTTGGGACCGAGCGATCGGATTTACGCAAGTTCGGGTCTAATTTTGCATATAAATGCATACAAATTATGTTAAGTTGGGACCAGAGACTAAATAAAACAATGCAATTGAGAAGAAAAATGATTAATAAAAATCTTCAACAAAACTACGAATTACACTCGAATTACAGTACAGTATTATTCAGTGTAAACCGGGGTTATTGTGGCGTAGGAGGCTCCATAAAATCTGATAATGGTGTGGAACGAGTCAGATTTTTTTTCTTCTCATGCCAAATTTCTCGTTGCGCGCTAATGATTTTTTATTCCCCGTGTAATGTGCTGCGAATACATAGAAAGAAAGATCATTTATCATTTAGTTACAATATAGCAGGTCAGCAACTGGAAGCAGTTAATTCCATAAATTATCTGGGAGTACGCATTAGGAGTGATTTAAAATGGAATGATCATATAAAGTTGATCGTCGGTAAAGCAGATGCCAGACTGAGATTCATTGGAAGAATCTTAAGGAAATGCAATCCGAAAACAAAGGAGGTAGGTTACAGTACTCTCGTTCGCCCATTGCTTGAATACTGCTCAGCAGTGTGGGATCCGTACCAGATAGGGTTGATAGAAGTGGTAGAGAAGATCCAACGGAGAGCAGCGCGCTTCGTTACAGGATCATTTAGTAATCGCGAAAGCGTTACGGAGGTGATAGATAAACTCCAGTGGAAGACTCTGCAGGAGAGACGCTCAGTAGCTCGGTACGGGCTTTTGTTGAAGTTTCGAGAACATACCTTCACCGAGGAGTAAAGCAGTATATTGCTCCCTCCTACGTATATCTCGCGAAGAGACCATGAGGATAAAATCAAAGAGATTAGAGCCCACACAGAGGCATACCGACAATCCTCCTTTCCACGAAAAATACGAGACTGGAAGGGAGAACCGGCTTTTCGCGGATGATGCTGTAGTATACAGAGAAGTTGCAGCATTAGAAAATTGTAGCGAAATGCAGGAAGATCTGCAGCGGATAGGCACTTGGTGCAGGGAGTGGCAACTGACCCTTAACATAGACAAATGTAATGTATTGCGAATACGTAGAAAGAAGGATCCTTTATTGTATGATTATATGATAGCGGAACAAACACTGGTAGCAGTTACTTCTGTAAAATATCTGGGAGTATGCGTGCGGAACGATTTGAAGAATGATCATATAAAATTAATTGTTGGTAAGGCGGGTACCAGGTTGAGATTCATTGGGAGAGTGCTTAGAAAATGTAGTCCATCAACAAAGGAGGTGGCTTACAAAACACTCGTTCGACCTATACTTGAGTATTGCTCATCAGTGTGGGATCCGTACCAGATCGGTCTGACGGGGGAGATAGAGAAGATCCAAAGAAGAGCGGCGCGTTTCGTCACAGGGTTATTTGGTAACCGTGATAGCGTTACGGAGATGTTTAATAAACTCAAGTGGCAGACTCTGCAAGAGAGGCGCTCTGCATCGCGGTGTAGCTTGCTCGCCAGGTTTCGAGAGGGTGCGTTTCTGGATGAGGTATCGAATATATTGCTTCCCCCTACTTATACCTCTCGAGGAGATCACGAATGTAAAATTAGAGAGATTCGAGCGCGCACGGAGGCTTTCCGGCAGTCGTTCTTCCCGCGAATCATACGCGACTGGAACAGGAAAGGGAGGTAATGACAGCGGTACGTAAAGTGCCCTCCGCCACACACCGTTGGGTGGCTTGCGGAGTATAAATGTAGATGTAGATGTAGGTACTCAAGGTACCCTCCGCCACACACCGTCAGGTTGCTTGCGGAGTATGGATGTTGATGCAGATGTAGGTATGTAACAGAAATGCTCATTTCGTTGGAGTCTACTTTTTTTCTAAAATTTGTAACCCTTTTTCAATAGATTTCATACCTTCTGTCAAGTTGGCAGCCGTCATTTGATCTTCTGTTTGAACTGGGTATAAAGACTCACGTTGTTCAAGTTTTGCGTTTGCTCACACGTTTCTGTACGCCCATCAATCGTCAGCTCTTGAGCGTGTGAATCCAGAAGATCATCACCATCATCATCATCCATGTCTAAATTTAGTTGTCCGGCAAGATCGACCACTTCTTCATTCACAGCATCGATTTGATCAGGATCTGGCGATGATTGATCCTGGGTTTAGATGGTGCAAAAAATGGACAGAGTTTTCTTTCAAACACCAGTTAAAGTTTTTTTTTTTTTGAAATTTCATTCCGAGATTGTGCAGTAATTCTCAAGGCATCTAAAAATTTGAATTGCTTTCAAAAGTGTTTAACAGAGACCTGATTGTTTTGCTAACAGCTGCAGCACACGCGACACAGAGCGACAGCCACGTGTCTTCTCGGCAAAGCAGTGGAGCGGACGCGACGGCAGCTATGAAATACCTGACATACGATTTTAAGAAAACTATTCGGTGAAAAAGATTGATTCTTCCGCAAGCTGTAGCTTGACATCTTTAAACGATAAAGGTCTGAATTTATTTTCGTTATTCGTCATAGTTACTGTGCTGCACGAAATTGAGTACGTGCCTGCACGAAATTTTTAAGAATTTGCAGAGGTAAACTCACATGGTGTAGACTTTCCGTATAGTACATTTAAGGCCATACATTACTGCATGTGAAATGCAAGCAATATACGTAAATTGTATTTAAAGTTGAGACCGGAATGATATCTCTGTTCGTTCTTGAGATATTGGTTGTTATATCCACGAACGGGTCGCACGCGTCGCGTCCGAACTTTTCCTGCGCTTCGGGAATCAAGTGGTCGTAACAATCGTCGTATATCATTAAAGGATCAAGATGTCGAAACGACGAATTTTGGGCCGGCCGCTGTGGCCGTGCGGTTCTAGGCACTTCAGTCCGGAACCGCGTGACTGCTACGGTCGCAGGTTCGAATCCTGCCTCGGGCATGGAAGTGTGTGATGTCCTTAGGTTAGTTAGGTTTAAGTAGTTCTAAGTTCTCAGATGTTGACTCCCATAGTGCTCAGAGCCATATGAACCATTTTTGACGAATTTTGGAAATGGCAGCACACAGAAAGGACTATATTATCATATGATTAACACTCGTTACGTTTTTGTAAACGCGTGAGCAGAGCGAAAATAAGACTCCCTATAACCTGCACCATAAGGTTTTGTCCAAATTTTCATAGCCAAACAAAGGGAGAGAAACAGGTAAACGAGGTATCAAAGAGCAGCATGACGTCTAGTTTGGCATGAAAATATATAACTGCTTGACAATAATCAGGGTAATTAACGAAAACTTAATTAATAAGGTGACGAAAAATCGAAATATTTCGCGAAAAGCTGCTGCCAGGCTATGTAAATAAAGTGTCAAAATTTTTATCTGTTCAGGATCTAGCTATTTTCCACATAAAAAGATGCATTGGTGCGGTATTTAAATATCGGAAAGGCTTCTTTCGAATCAAGTACGTTAGGAAGGCAAAACGAGGAATCAGTAAGATCATGCTTTCATAATAAAACTTGAAATTAAAAAATGAAAGAAATCAGTTAAATACTTTATGAAATGATTTGTGTAAAAGAAATAAGTACATCATAGAAACGCTCTACGTGCCTTTGAATGATGCTAGAAATCATGAACAGAAAATGAGGTGCACCAAACTTACAGACTATTTAAAGCAATTGAAACGCATGGCTTTAACACTGACTGCTGATGAATTACATTCGCAGCATCAAATATCTGTAAAATTTCATGCTTCATTGTAATTTATTAGGAATTACTCTACTGGCCATTAAAATTGCTACACCAAAAAGAAATGCAGATGATGAGCGGGTATTCATTGGACAAATATATTATACGAGAACTGACATGCGATTACATTTTCACGCAATTTGGGTGCATACATCCTGAGAAATCAGTACCCAGAACAACGACCTCAGGCCGTAATAATGGCCTTGATACGTCTGGGCACCGAGTCAAACAGAGCTTGGATGGCGTGTACAGGTACAGCTGCCCATCCAGCTTCAACACGATACCACAGTTCATGAAGAGTAGTCACTGGCGTATTGTGACGAGCCAGTTGCTCGGCCGCCATTGACCAGACGTTTTCAATTGGTGAGAGATCTGGAGAATGTGCTGGCCAGGGCAGCAGTCGAACATTGCCCGGAAAGGCCCGTACAGGACCTGCAACATGCGGTCGTGCATTATCCCGCTAAAATGTGGGGTTTCGCAGGGATCGAATGAAGGGTAGAGCCACGGGTCGTAACACATCTGAAATGTAACGTCCACTGTTCAAAGTGTCGTCAGTGCGAACAAGAGGTGACAGAGACGTGTAGCCGATGGCACCCCATACCGTCACACCGGGTGATACGCCAGTATGACGATGACGAATACACGCTTCCAATGTGCGTTCACTGTGAGGTCGCCAAACACGGATGCGACCATCATGTCGCTGTAAACAGAACCTGGATTCATCCGAAAAATGACGTTTTGCCATTCGTGCACCCAGGTTCGACGTCGAGTACACCATCGCAGGCGCTCCTGTCTGTAATGCAGCGTCAATTGTAACCGCAGCCACGGGCTCCGAACTGATAGTCCATGCTGCTGCAAACGTCGTCGACCTGTTCGTGCAGATGGTTGTTGTCTTTCAAACGTCCTCATCTGCTGACTCAGGGATCGAGACGTGGCTGCACGATCCGTTACAGCCGTGCGGATAAGATGCCTGTCATCTCGACTGCTAGTGACACGAGGCCGTTGGGATCCAGCACGGCGTTCCGTATTACCCTCCTGAACCCACCAATACCATAATCTGCTAACAGTCATTCGATTTCACCAGGCAATGCTGGTCAATTGCTGTTTGTGTATGAGAAATCGGTTGGAAACTTTCCTCATGTCAGCACGTTGTAGGTGTCACCATCGGCGCCAACCTTGTGTGAATGCTCTGAAAATATAATCATTTGCATATCACAGCATCTTCTTCCTGTCGGTTAAATTTCGCGTCTTTAGCACGTCATCTTCGTGGTGTAGCAATTTTAATGGCCAGTAGTGTAAATGTGTGTGATATACTGGAATTGGTGTGAAGGTCAATTTCTTTGGCAAGACCTTAAAAATATACTTAGCGATATAGTGTAAATGGTAGACGTAAAACTTAGTATACGGAATTGTAACTCAGTCAGCAAAAATATAAGAACGACTCAGAATGTTTTCCTAATACGTACTCATGAACTGCATAAGCTACACCTACACAACAGCTAGCTTCCATTCACTAGTAACAACCTGTGTGCTTATATTTGTATTTAGCGTAGTTAGTCATGCAGTAGTCATTCCTCGGCATTTACTGGCTGTTGTAAGTTCTTGATCATGTAAAAAAAAAAAAAAAAAACATTTAATTTATTGATGAGATAGTCGAATGCTCCTCTGCCCATTCACGTGTATTCGGAGAATTTGTCTGGTGATCTTCATAGTTGATGATATTTATGAAATTCTCCATGGAGATTCCTTCATTTGTAAATTTCATGCACAGCATTCCTTTTCGCTTTATTTTCTTAAGTAAACCCAATTCTGTAGCCTTACTCACTGGCTACAGTATTCCACAGGTTAAGGGATGCCCTTTTATAGAAACAGCTGGTTGGCTCTGAAGCAGCCATCTTGTAGCAGGACACCCAAGCTTTTTGCCCGATGCTGCTGCTTGTCGCTGGAGCGTCGTGTATCCAGAAGTCGCTCGCTGTCGCTCGCTTCTGTCGCTCACGTAGGAAACGGCCTTACGTTGACTGTCTTCCCGCGAGATATACATAGGAGGAAACAATGTATTTGTTAAGGGGCACGACAGGGTGACAGACGAAAATATTGCTCAAATTCAGGTTTTTTCTCAACCGTACTGGAATGAAGTAGACGAAAGGGGTTTCCTGCAGCGGGCAAAGCGTACATTGAAGTTTTTATTGGTGTTTTTTATTGAAAAATATTAATATCTTCACTGTGTAATTGGGATTTTCCCGAGGTAGTTCGTTTGTCGAACTCCGGTTGTGGTTATCTGAAACGTGAAATTAACATATCATGCTGATCCTTAGAGATGTAATTTTAGTTCATCATAGCGGTTTTAAGCAAGTAGGCGACATTATAGATTTTTTGAAAAAAAAATGTCCATTTTTCAACTCCTCTTTTTTGGCCGAAAAAATATTAAAAATCGGCCTTGATGAACTGAAGAAAATTCAGTTTCGTTGAAGAGAGACCAAAAATCATTAAAATCGGATGAAAACTGTAGCGTGGGCGACAACGACCATATCGAAAAACGTGGTTTTCAGGAAAACGGCCGCGTGTAATTAGCCGAGCGGTCTAGGGCGCTACAGTCATGGACTGTGCGGCTGGACCTGGCGGAGGTTCGAGTCCTCCCTCGGACATGGGTGTGTGTGTTTGTCCTTAGGATAATTTAGGTTAAGTAGTGTGTAATCTTAGGGACTGATGACCTGAGCAGTTAAGTCCCATAAGATTTAACACACATTTTTTGAGAAAAACGCGTTTAAACTGAAAATTTTCCATCATATATGAAAAAAAGGGACAAACTTACGATATATCATCGTTGCATTGTCCGTAATAACTACCGCTCCGGCCAGCGGATGAAAGTTTTCTTCTATTTTGACCCGGTAAGCCCTCATTTTCGTCCTCAAAAGCGCTTTTCGTCGCTGCGCGTATCGCCGCTCGGGTCTTCAGAGAATCGTCCGCATTTCATCGCCGGTTTTGCTTTGAAGGGAATCTGCCACGTGCATTGATGCAGGTACGGCCTACAATGAATACACAAATGGCCAAATCTGAAGCAACGTTGGCAATTTCATTTCGGCTGGATGTATTTTTGGTGCGTATCTGCAATGAGTTTGTTGAAAGTTTCTCTCACGTTACGAATAAAACCGCCCAAGCAACGTCCCAGAAAATCATGTTTACTCGTATCGCTACAAATAGGGAGTATGAACGCGAAACCGGTTCTCTGACACCGAGATGTGCCGTGCGCGTTCGACTTCAAACGCTCACAGAATTGGTACTTTTGGAGTTCGCGCATAATGTTTTGGGGAATAATTCTTCAATGCACACACGTTCGGATTCCGTAACAAAAAAAAAAGTCGAGTTTTTTTCGACCATAACTCTGTCGTTCCCACTTATCTCAGCTGTACAGAAATTAAAATAAAACTGAAATTTACCGAATGTATCTGTTGTAGTCTCATCAAAGTGTTTGAAAGATGTTGAAAAATTCCGTGCATGAGCTAAAGAGCAGAAACCAATTTTTAATATACCAAGTTCTTTTAATCGAACTAAAAAGTATATAGGGAGATTCACGAAGATATGCAAATATTTTTATGTTATTCTACAAGTAAAACTAAAGAAAAAAGTTCGTAGAAACATAGTTCCGCAAATGTTTAGTTATGGAGTTAACGGCTAGTACAAGATTTTGCCTGAAATTTAGCAACTTAGATAATATGAAGCAAACGCAAAACTGTACCAGGTTAAAGTAAAGCGCGATTTCCATTTATTTTGTTGTTATTGGTCTGGTGAATCTAATGAAACATGTCCCAGGCGTGATCTGCAATAGTTTTCCGGAACATCCAGAGAAACAAAGACGTAATTTCCTAAAATTTTTTATTTATTAACTACTTGGCCCAATTTGTTTCCTAAATTCCAGATAATTTGCACAAAGGTTTCAACAGAAGTTGTAGACAATTTAATTTCGGAATAATGATAGTAATAACATTAACTGATACTGTATGACTGTGTCAGGTAATCTACAAAGTGCAACAGTTACTATGTTGTTTCACTTAAATCACTCTTGTTATTACGTTATTTCATTGAACAATACAGAAAACTAACTCGTTTCAAGTTTAGGAAATGACTGAAACAACTGACTAACGGTTGCCAACAATGACATCTTAATGAATGTCAACAATGACATCTTAATGGATAGTAAACGAACTTACTTGTATAATAAGCTTTGTTTCTCCGGGTGTTCTGCAAAACTACTGCAGATACACGTGTGGGACATGTTCTATTAGATTCATCAGACGAATAACAACGAAATAAGTGGAAATCGTGCTTTACTTTCACCTCGTACAGTTTTTCGATGGCTTCATATAAGCAAAGTTGCTAAATTTCAGGAAAAATCTTTAACTAACCGTAACTCGGTAACTAAACATTTGAGGACCTATGTTTATATGACCTTTTTTCTTTAGTTTTACTTGTAGAATAACATATTAAAATATTTGCATATTTTCGTCAATCACCCTATATAGTAATTTCCCCCTAACCCTGTACAGGCGCCATACAATATAGTGATGAAAGGTCGTGATTCTCAGTTTTTAAAATCTGTGAACGTAGCTGTAAGATTTAAAAAGAAAAACTTGTGGTGCGTGCAATAAATAACTTTTGTATGAATAGATCATTTCTATTATCTGTACTACTGCATACATCCCACGTGTTTCATTGTAAATGCTACAAGGCCTTTCACAGTTATTAAAAATTCACAATGACATATTTTCAGGACTCCCTGTGTTGGCTTAGGAACCTGTGTGAGGCTATATTTCTTAGTCCGGTTTAAAAACACGGATATTAAAAAATTAATCTTTTATTCAAATAATTTTTCTCATTTTGATTCTGAATTTTTTTCTGTGGGGATATGTTATGGCCCTGGGATTGAACTTACAACGAAGGAAACCCACTTTAAATGTCACCTGGGATTACTTTGTAGACAGTGGAGTTGATGACTATTTTCTACTTCGTCTTACCTCGCATTCTTATAACTGATGTTTGATGTTGCTGGCTAGTCCTGTTTGCAGCTCTCTTCTGTTGTATTGTTCGTCAGTGGAAGGTAAAGGCATTGTAATGTTCGAAAACTGAAAATAATGATCTTAGCCTCACGTTCAAACTGTTTCAAATGGCTCTGAGCACTATGGGACGTAACATCTATGGTCATCAGTCCCCTAGAACTTAGAACTACTTAAACCTAACTAACCTAAGGACGTCACACGCATCCATGCCCGAGGCAGGATTCGAACCTGCGACCGTAGCAGTCGCGCGGCTCCAGACTGAGCGCCTAGAACCGCTAGACCACCGCGGCCGGCCTTAGCCTCACGTAATTCCATCGTCATTGTGCTGGTACTTCGTCTATTCAGTCTGATTTTACTAGCAAGTTAAGTGAGCCAGCACTTGAAGTGTTTTGTATCGGATGTTCCGTACCTGGCGTTGTGCTACATGATGTAGCTCTTATGAGGATTCTCGTTTCTCTGTTGAACAATCTGTTTGGTTTGGTTTCGATGAGCTGTGCAGACAGGCGCTGCATACTCCACAACTGGTCTTCTGAAGTTCTTGTATGTATCAGCTTTAGATCGTCTGAAACTCAGCAAATGCTTTCTTTAATCTCTTTTAAAAGTCGTACTCATGTAACTTTTGCTGTGATGTCTGTGTGAGGTGTGGAGTCTGTACAGTACTGGCAGTTGCAGCAGCAGCAGCAGCCCGTATGTAAATAGGCGGCGCTGTGTCCCCTGAACAAACACACACTCCGCAGGGTCTCGGGGAACCCCCTGAGCGCCCAGCCGCTCCCAGCAGGCACCTGGTGGGGGATCCCCGCGGGGAATAACATCTCTCTCTCTCTGCCGCTGTTCCAATTGTTTGTAGTAGCCACGTCCTCTTCCCATGGGCCACTCCACGCCATTCTACCCCGCCCCCTCCCGTCCCTGCCGGCCAGAGTGGCCGAGCGGTTCTAGGCGCTACAGTCTCGAACCACGAGACCGCTACGGTTGCAGGTTCGAATCCTGCCTCGGGCATGGATGTGCGTGATGTCCTTGGGTTAGTTAGGTTTAAGTAGTTCTAAAAGTTCTAGGGGAGTGATGACCTGAGGTGTTAAGTCCCGCAGTGCTCAGAGCCATTTGAACCATTTTGAACCTCCCGTCCCTCCCCATGTAACTGATGAAGGCTCTAAGCTCTTAGTCCGCCATGGTAGCTGCGCGACCAGTGCAGCAGATTGCTAAACGGACGAGATTTTCTCCGCTCGGGGAGTGGGTCTTGTGCTGTCCTTCATGTCACACAGTCATAATTGGCTGAGTAGCCATGGCCCGAAATCCAATAAATTGAAAAAGAAAGTAAACTGCGAATTCGGCACTGGTCCCGTACATAGGCGTCCTGGGACAGTTGTTAGGTATGCCGATTTAGGTGAGGCTCTCGTGCTGTATTGTTGTTGTTGTGGTCTTCAGTCCTGAGACTGGTTTGATGCAGCTCTCCATGCCACTCTATCCTGTGCAAGCTTTTTCATCTCCCACTACCTACTGCAGCCTACATCCTTCTGAATCTGCTTAGTGTATTCATCTCTTGGTCTCCCTCTACGATTTTTACCCTCCACGCTGCCCTCCAATACTAAATTGGTGATCCCTTGATGCCTCAGAACATGTCCTACCAACCGATCCCTTCTTCTGGTCAAGTTGTGCCACAAACTTCTCTTCTCCGCAATCCTATTCAATTCTTCCTCATTAGTTATGTGATCTACCCATCTAATCTTCAGCATTCTTCTGTAGCACCATATTTCGAAAGCTTCTATTCTCTTCTTGTCCAAACTATTTATCGTCCATGTTTCACTTCCATACATGGCTACACTCCATACGAATCCTCTTTATAATACAAATGGTTCAAATGGCTCTGAGCACCATGCGACTTCTGAGGCCGTCAGTCGCCTAGAACGTAGAACCAATTAAACCTAACTAACATAAAGACATCACACACATCCATGCCCGAGGCAGGATTCGAACCTGCGACCGTAGCGGTCGCTCGGGTCCAGACAGTAGCGCCTAGAACCGCACGGCCACTCCGGCCAGCTTGATAATACAGCTCCGGATGATATCTTGTCGCAGTATAGAAAAACCTCGGTTATAGCAACATAGAAATTTTATAAACTGTAACCCCATGGCCTTTTAAGTCTGTCAAACAGTAAGTTAAGCAGTGCTCTTCTAATACACTTTGCAGCATGGAAGCTATCTGCCACAGAACCTACACTCATGCTCATAAATTAAGGATAACTGCAGAATGTGGTGCCACACGACGTGGCAACACACAGAACTGGCGCTAATAGCTTAGGGACATAGGGAACACACACGACACAGGTTAAGTCCACAGTATAGGTGATAAGTTGAGAAAATCGTCCCAAAACACTCGTGCTACAAAACGCCACTGTTTCCTGCGCATGTACCACAATATTGATGTGGGGTATGATCACCGTACACAGGCCACACAACGGGTTGGCATACTCTGGATCAGGTGGTCGAGCAGCTGCTGGGGTATAGCCTCCCATTCTACATCTACATCTACATTGATACTCCGCAAGCCACCCAACGGTGTGTGGCGGAGGGCACTTTACGTGCCACTGTCATTACCTCCCTTTCCTGTTCCAGTCGCGTATGGTTCGCGGGAAGAACGACTGTCTGAAAGCCTCCGTGCGCGCTCGAATCTCTCTAATTCTACATTCGTGATCTCCTCGGGAGGTATAAGTGGAAGCAATATATTCGATACCTCATCCAGAAACGCACCCTCTCGAAACCTGGCGAGCAAGCTACACCGCGATGCAGAGCGCCTCTCTTGTAGAGTCTGCCACTCGAGTTTATTAAACATCTCCGTAACGCTATCACGGTTACCAAATAACCCTGTGACGAAACGCGCCGCTCTTCTTTGGATCTTCTCTATCTCCTCCGTCAGACCGATCTGGTACGGATCCCACACTGATGAGCAATACTCAAGTATAGGTCGAACGAGTGTTTTGTAAGCCACCTCCTTTGTTGATGGACTACATTTTCTAAGCACTCTCCCAATGAATCTCAACCTGGTACCCGCCTTACCAACAATTAATTTTTTATGATCATTCCACTTCAAATCGTTCCGCACGCATACTCCCAGATATTTTACAGAAGTAACTGCTACCAGTGTTTGTTCCGCTATCATATAATCATACAATAAAAGATCCTTCTTTCTATGTATTCGCAATACATTACATTTGTCTATGTTAAGGGTCAGTTGCCACTTCCTGCACCAAGTGCCTTTCCGCTGCAGATCTTCCTGCATTTCGCTACAATTTTCTAATGCTACAACTTCTCTGTATACTACAGCATCATCCGCGAAAAGCCGCATGGAATTTCCGACACTATCTACTAAGTCATTTATATAAATTGTGAAAAGCAATGGTCCCATAACACTCCCTTGTGGCACGCCAGAGGTTACTTTAACGTCTGTAGACGTCTCTCCATTGATAACAACATGCTGTGTTCTGTTTGCTAAAAACTCTTCAATCCAGCCACACAGCTGGTCTGATATTCCGTAGGCTCTTACTTTGTTTATCAGGCGACAGTGCGGAACTGTATCGAACGCCTTCCGGAAGTCAAGAAAAATAGCATCTACCTGGGAGCCTGTATCTAATATTTTCTGGGTCTCATGAACAAACAGTGCCTGTCGGAGCTCGTGAAGTGTCCTAGAGGTTTGAAGACGTGCAGATGTGCTCGATGGGGTTTAGGTCTGAAGAACAGGCAGACTACTCCATTCGCCTGATATCTCCTGTTTCAAGGTACTCCTCCACGATGGTAACCCCTTGGGGAGCGTGTGTTGTTATCCATCAGGAGGAAGGTGGGACCCACTGCACCCCTGAAAAGGCGGACATACTGGTGCAAAATGGCGTTCCCAAACACCTGACAGTTCCTCTGTCAAATACATGCAGGGGTGTAGATGCACCAATCATAATCCCACCCATCAAACCATGACCTCCATACAGGTCCGTTTCAAGGACATTAAGGGGCTGGTATCTGGTTCCTGGTTCACTCCAGGTGTAAACCCGGCGAGAATCACTGTTCAGACTATACCTGGACTCGTCCGTGAACATAGTTCCAATGACCATGTACTGTGTTCTTGAGACCAGGCTTTACGGGCTCTCCTGTGACCAGGGGTCAGTGGAATGCACCTTGCAGGGCTCTGAGCGAATGAACCATGTCTGTTCAGTAGTCTGTAGACTGTGTGTCTGGAGACAACTGTTCCAGTGGCTGCGGTAACGTCCAGAGCAAGGCTACCTGGCAGTACTCCGTGGCCGTCTGCGGGCACTGATGGTGAGATATCGGTCTTCTTGTGGTGTTGTACACTGTGGACGTCCCGTACTGTAGCGCCTGGACAAGTTCCCCGTCTGCTGGAATCGTTACCATAATCTTGAGATCACACTCTGTGGCACACGGAGGGCCCATGCTACGACCTGCTGTGTTTGACCAGCCTCCAGTCGCCCTACTATTCTACCACTCATAACGTCATCAATATGTGTTCTTTGAGCCATTTTCAACACACAGTCACCATTAGCACGTCTGAATAACGTCTGCACACTTACTCGCTGCACCGTACTCTGCCACGCACCAACACACCTCTGCGTATGTGGACTGCTGCCAGCGCCACCGTGCGGTGACCGCAGGTCAAATACACCGCATTGTCATACCCCGAGGTGATTTAAACGCGCAAACCACCCACCAGAGCGTTGTTTCACCATGTATCACCATTATCCTTTATTTATGAGCATGAGTGTATATACTGTAACCTTATAGTCTTTTGAAGTCCGTCAAACAGGAAGTTAAGCGGCGCTCTTCTACCACACATTGCAGCATGGGAGCTATCTGCCACAGAACCTATTTTTTACTGTGAATAACAGTGTTGTGACGACAAATACATACTACTAAAGCTATGGAAAATTTAGAAGAAGGAAACCAAAGTCGAAAAAATAGAATGCCAGTTGGAAGAGTAAAAACAGTGTGGGCAAAACAACACTGCCACAGAAAATATTCCATGTACCTCAGTAGAGACATCCCAACGCACATCAGCCACCCCAGTTTTTGACGCGACCTCGGGGAAGATCAGTTTGGATTCCGTAGAAATGTTGGGACACGTGAGGCAATACTGACCCTACGACTTATCTTAGAAAATATATTAAGGAAAGGCAAACCTACGTTTCTAGCATTTGTAGACTTAGAGAAAGCTTTTGACAATGTTAACTGGAATACTCTCTTTCAGATTCGGAAAGTGGCAGTGGTAAAATACGGGGAGCGAAAGGCTATTTACAATTTGTACAGAAATCAGATGGCAGTTATAAAGAGTCGAGGGGCATGAAAGGGAAGCAGTGGTTGGGAAAGGAGTGAGACAGGGTTGTTGGCTCTCCCCGATGTTATTCAATCTGTATATTGAGCAAGCAGTAAAGGAAACAAAAAAAAAATTTGGAGTGGGTATTAAAATCCAGGGAGAAGAAATTAAAACTTTGAGGTTCGCTGATGACATTGTAATTCTGTCAGAGACAGCAAAGGACTTGTAAGAGCAGTTGAACGGAATGGACAGTGTCTTGAACGGAGGATATAAGATGAACATCAACAAAAGCAAAACGAGGATAATGGGATGTGGTCCAATTAAATCGGGTGATGCTGAGGGAATTAGATTAGGAAGTGAGACACTTCAAGGAGTAAAGGAGTTTTGCTGTTTGGGGAGCAAAGTAGCTGACTATGGTCGAAGTAGAGAGGATATAAAATGTAGACTGGCAATGGCAAGGAAAGCGTTTCTGAAGAAGAGAAATTTGTTAACATCGAGTATTGATTTAAGTGTCAGGAAGTCGTTTCTGAAAGTATTTGTATGGAGTGTAGCCATGTATGGAAGTGAAACCTGGACGATAAATAGTTTAGACAAGATGAGAATAGAAGCTTTCGAAATGTGGTGCTACAGAAGAATGTTGAAGATTAGGTGGGTAGATCACACAACTAATGAGGAGGTATTGAATAGGATTGGGGAGAAGAGACGTTTGTGGCACAACTTGACTAGAAGAAGGGACCGGTTGGTAGGACATGTCCTGAGTCATCGAGGGATCACAAATTTAGCATTGGGGGGCAGCGTGGAGGGTAAAAATCGTATAGAGATGAAGATGAATACACTAAGCAGATTCAGAAGGATGTAGGTTGCAGTAAGTACTGGGAGATGAAGGAGCTTGCACAGGATAGAGTAGCATGGAGAGCTGCATCAAACCAGTCTCAGGACTGGAGACCACAACAACAACAAGTTAGGTTGCCTTATCTTAAGGTGCACGAAGTATTTCCTGGGACAGTGTTTTCCTGAACCAGGGTCAACTTCAACTTCCGTCTAGCCATTTTTAAACTGTGTGGTCCGCCTCCGTAGCGTAGCGTTACTACCTACCACGCAGGGGCCCGGGTTCGATTCCCGACGGGGGTCTGGGTGTTGTGTGTCCATCACCATCATCATCATCGACTCGCAAGTCGCCGAAGTGGCGTCAGCTAAAGAGGACTTGCAAATAGGGTGGCCGAACTCCCCCGAATGGGGCCTCCCGACCAACAATGCCATACGATCATTTCATTTCATAAACCGTGTGAACCATTCGTATCGCCGAGCACGGTTTAAGCTCCCACCACCGTAGCCTTCCTGCATCATTTGATGTGTCTGTGAAGGTTTTCTCGAGTTCCATGCAAAATTTGATGCAGACATGTTGCTCCTCTAACTCTGCCATCTTGAAATTCGCAAACTGTGCGACGCAACTTTCCATTCAATACAGCGATGAACAATAACTAAGAGCCCTACAACAATGAAACTTTCGGCAGTTACGCATTAACCACGGGCGTGTGCACGGACGCCAAACGCCTTTCGCTGCAACACACCATTGGCGCGATATTACGAATTTTCCTGAATTTCTTGAACAGACCTCGTATGTTGTGTAAGTTTTGATTACCTGATCACTTTAGAAGACTGTAAATGTCATCATCATCTCGGAACAATCTAAGAGAGCTGCTCAGATTGTCTAATAAATCGTTTATGTAGATAAGGAACAGCAGAGGGCTTATATGACTTCCATGAGGAATACTAAAGGTAAATTCTCTTTTAGTCGATGAGTTTCCGACTGTGACCTTTCTGACAGAAAATCACTAACCGAGTCGCACAACTGAAGCGATACTGCATAGCCACGGAATTTGATTAGAAGTCGCTTGTGAAGAGTGGAGTGAAAAGCCTACATCTGCTCTCCGAAAGGCACCATACGGTGTGTGATGGAGGGTACTTCATTCCTTTTCCAGCCCCCCCCCCCCCCCCTCCCCGCCACGAGAGTTCAGAGAGTATAATGATTGCTTATAGGTTCCTTGTGGGCACGAATCTCTGTTTTACCTTGATACTCTCTTCTCGAGATTTTCGTAGGAGGCAGCAAAGTACTGGTTGAGTCTTGCAGGCGTGTACGCTCTCGGAACTTCAACTATAAACCATAACGTGATACAGAACGCCTCTCTTTCAGCGTCTGCCACAGGATTTGGCAGAGCATCTCTGTGACGCTTTCGCGCTTACTAAACGAATCTGTAACGAAACGTGCTGCTCTTCTTTGGATCTTCTACATATCTTCTATCTACACTGAGATGGCAAAGGTGATCTGATTGCGATATGAACGTGTACATATGGCGCTAGTATCACGTACACAAGCACTGGATTGCATATTTCTTAAAATACTAGCAAGATTGCTCTTTCTCATGAAATGACGGGTACATAACTGACTAGAAGACTGATATTGGCAAAGACGTTTATCGTCTTTATTGTAAACACATCAAAAAAGTTTTTCATCACCTCAGTTCCCAGAACTCCTGAAGATAGACGTTGACTGTGGATATTGTATCACAGACACAGTCCCTTTGACCAGAATTGTCACTAAACCCTCCGAAAGATGTAAACAACCATGCATCAAAAAATGGTTCAAATGGCTCTGAGCACTATGGGACTCAACTGCTGAGGTCATTAGTCCCCTAGAACTTAGAACTAGTTAAACCTAACTAACCTAAGGACATCACGAACATCAATGTCCGAGGCAGGATTCGAACCTGCGACCGTAGCGGTCTTGCGGTTCCAGACTGCAGCGCCTTTAACCGCACGGCCATTTCGACCGGCAACCATGCATCAGCAGCGCCTATTAGACGGAGCGGATGCCACTACCGATCAGTTCCAGTCATTCCACCAGGAAGGAGGTACACGGCTCGTGTTGTCTGTAGTTCAATCATACCTAGACGGTCAATACCGCATCCGCATTGTTACTTTGTGCCAGGAAGGGCTCTCAACAAGGGAAGTGTCAACGCGTGTCGGAGTGAACCAAACCGATGTTGTTCGGACATGGAGGAGATACAGAGAGACAGGAATGTCGAAGACAGGCCTCAGTCAGGCCGCCCAAGAGCTACTACTGCAGTGGATGACCGCTACCTACAGATTATGACACGGAGGAACCCTGACAGCCACACCACCTTGTTGAATAATGCTTTTCGTGCAGCCACAGGACGTCGTGTTACGATTTAAACTGTGTGCCATAGGCTGCATGGTGCATAACTTCACTCCCGACGTCCATGGCTTGGTCCATATTTTCAACCACGACACCATGCAGCGCGGTACAGATGGGCCCAACAACATGCCGAATGGACCGCTCAGGATTGGAATCACGTTCTCTTCACCGACGAGTGTCGCATATGCCTTCAACTAGACAACGGAGACGTGTTTGCGGGCAACACACTGTATAGCGAGTGCAGCGAAGTGGAGGTTCCCTGCTGTTTTGGGGTGGCATTATGTGGGGCCGACGTACGCCGCTGGTGGTCACGGAAGGCTCCGTAACGGCTGTACGATACGTGAATGCCATCCTCCGACCGATAGTGGAACCATAACGGCAGCGTATTGGCGATGCATTCGTTTTCATGGACGACAATTCGCGGCCCCATCTTGCACATCTTGTGAACGACTTCCTGCAGGATAACGACATCGCTCGACTAGAGTGGCCAGCATGTTCTCCAGACATGAACCCTATCGAACATGCGTGAGATAGATTCAAAAGGGCTGTTACGTACGACGTGACCCACCAATCATTCCCATGGATCTACGCCGAATCGCTGTTGAGGAGTGGGACAATCTGGACCGACAGTGCCTTGATGAACTTGTGGATGGTATGCCACGACGAATACAGGCACGCATCAGTACAAGAGGACGTGCTGCTGCGTATTAGAGCTACCGGTGTGTACAGCAATCTGGACCACCACCTCTGAAGGTCTCGCTGTATGGTGGTACAACATGCAATGTGTGGTTTTCATGAGCAATAAAAGGGCGGAAATGATGTTTATGTTGATCTCTATTCCAATTTTCTGTACAGGTTCCGGACCTCTCGGGACCGAGGTGATGCAAAACTTTTCTTGACGTGTGTATTATCACAGTTCGCCCTTTGCGGCTCAAAATGAGTAAACTAAACGCAGTACGATCTTCCTCAACGAAATAATTTTGCAGGAAGGTGTTTAGTATTTAGGCGTGTACTTAGATGAGTTCGTTCCATTTACTGATTTAAGGAAATGCCGAAACGTAGAAGGATTTATATAAAATTTTAATGTAATTCACATATACAGCCAGGATGCTGGACTTACGGATCTTGCGCAGCATTTACGCAACGACAGTAGCTATTTGGTGCAAGGTATATTCAGAGGGTAACGGAATACCGTCATTTCGCGAGTTGTATTAATGCGTTTGGTGCGATTCTTTCGTTTTTGTGTTGGTAAATGTAATGCAAGGCTTGTCCAGAAAGTAAGTTCCGATCAGTCGCGAAATGGAAACTACATAGAAAATCGGCAATGTTTTATTTGCGACAATTGGCTCCACCTTCCAGCTGCTTCTCTACATAGTCGCCGCTCCAGCTAGGACATCTGTCGCACCGTTATACCAACTTTCCAATACCCTCGTCATAGAAGGCAGCCGCCTGTGCTTCCCGCCAATTCTCTACGCTCATCTATAGCTCGTTGTCTGCTCGAAAATGTTGTCTTCATAGCCAGTAGTTAGTGTGAGCAGAGATGAAACACAGAGGGAGCCAATTACGGGCTGTAGAGCGGGTGATCAAACACTTCCCATCGAAAACGCTGCAGGAGCATTTTTATTTCCCGTGCAGACTGCGACCGAGAATTGTCACAAAGTTGGATCCGTATGACAGTTCTGTAATGTGGGCTGCATAAAATCAGGCTAAATCTCTTACCAGGACCTCGTACTTGGCGGGAGACACTATTTTCTACGCATCTCTATGTGCTCACCATGCGCTCAGAATTGGAAAGAGCGAAGCGATGCAACCGACAAGGATACTAGAGACACTGTCGAACACATACGTGCAGAGCGGTATTAGATTTTCACTGTAGTTTCCATTTCTTGGCCGGCTGTTGTGGCCAAGCGGTTCTAGGCGCTTCAGTGCGGAACCGCGTGACCGCGATGGTCGTAGGTTCGAATCCTGCCAGGGGCATGGATGTGTGTGATGTCCTTAGGATAGTTAGGTTTAAGTAATTCTAAGCTCTAGGGAACTGATGACCTCAGATGTTAAGTCCCATAGTACTCAGACCCATTTGAACCATTTTTCAATTTCTTGACCGATCGGAACTTACTTTCAGAATATCCCTCGTATGTCTACTAACTGTACGGTATTCGTCGCTCAGATATACAAGGTGAGTCACCTAACTTTACCGCTGGATACATTTCGTAAACCACATCAAATACTGACGAACCGATTCCACAGACCGAACGTGAGGAGAGGGGCTAGTATAATTGTTTAATACAAACCATACAAAAATGCACGGAAGTATGTTTTTTAACACACACCTACGTTTTTTTAAATGGAACCCCGTTAGTTTTGTCAGCACATCTGAACATATAAACATATACGTAATCAGTGCCGTTTGTTGCACTGTAAAATGTTAATTACATCCAGAGATATTGTAACCTAAAGTTGACGCTTGAGTACCACTTCTTCGCTGTTCGATCGTGTGTATTGGAGAGCACCGAATTACGTAGGGATCCAAAGGGAACGGTGATGGACCTTAGGTACAGAAGAGACTGGAACAGCGCATTACGTCCACGTGCTAACACCCGTTTATTGGTCTTTTTTACCGACGCACATGTACATTACCATGAGGGGTGAGGTACACGTACACACGTGGTTTCCGTTTTCAATTACGAAGTGGAATAGAGTGTGTCCCACTGGAAACGCGTCGACGTATGTGGTATCAGCATGATGGTGCACCTGCACATTCCGCAGTTAACACTAGGCTGATCCTTGACAGGATGTTCGACGGGCTTTTCATAGGACGTGGAGGACGCATAAATTGGACAGCCCGTTCTCCTGATCTTACACCTCTGGACTTCTTTCTGTGCGGTACGTTAAAGGAGAATGTGTACCGTGATGTGCCTACAACCCCAGAGGATATGAAACAACGTATTGTGGCAGCCTGCGGCGACATTACACCAGATGTACTGCGGCGTGTACCACATTCATTACGCCAGAGATTGCAATTGTGTGCAGCAAATGATGGCCACCACATTGAACATCTATTGGCCTGACATGTCAGGACACACTCTATTCCGCTCCGTAATTGAAAACGGAAACCACGGGTGTACGTGTACCTCACCCCACATGGTAATGTACATGTGCGTCAGTGAAAAAGACCAATAAAAAGGTGTAAGTTAGCATGTGGACGTAATGTGCTGTTCCAGTCTCTTCTGTACCTAAGGTCCATCACCGTTCCCTTTGGATCCCTACGTAATTCGGTGCTCTCCGATACACACGATCGAACAGCGGAGGAGTGGTACTCAAGCGTCAACTTTAGGTTACAATATCTCCGGAAGTAATTAACGTTTTAGAATGCAACAAACGGCACTGATTACGTATTTGTTTGTATGTTCAGATGTGCTAACAAAACTAACGTGGTCCCATTTAAAAAAAAACGTAGGTTTGTGTTAAAAAACATACTTCCGTGCATTTTTGTATGATTTGTATTAAACAATTACACTAGCCCCTCTCCTCACGTTCGGTCTGTGAAACCGATTCGTCAGTATTTGATGTGGTTTACGAAATATATCCAGCGGTAACGTTAGGTGACTCACCCTGTATAGTCTCTTATCGGCTGTCAAAAGGGTTTCACGTGTTTTGGTAGCAACGGCGATTATTTATTTTGATATAGCAATGGATCAGCGAATTTGTATTAACTTTAGTACTAAGGACGAAATAAGTCATAGGAAAGATTCAGAAATTTTAAGTATTTGTCTTGATGGGTCAGCTACGAGTAAAACCAGGTTTTACGAATTGGATAAGCGTTTCGAAGAAGTCCATGAAGACGGCGAAGATGATGACTGCCCTGGGCGGCCTAGCAAATCATCAACCGATGACATGGTCGGAACAGTGGAAAGACGGTCGTTATGAACGATCGCCGAATCGCAGTGAGAGAAGTCGCTTATGGTGCTGGTACATCAA
This sequence comes from Schistocerca serialis cubense, assembly GCF_023864345.2. Taxonomy (NCBI): domain Eukaryota; kingdom Metazoa; phylum Arthropoda; class Insecta; order Orthoptera; family Acrididae; genus Schistocerca; species Schistocerca serialis. The sequence goes on from NC_064648.1 coordinate 146,687,450, forward strand.
CTGGCTCGTGCCGTGAATTTTGGGTCTCAAACCAGTGATACCGTAATGCCTATCAGAACTGTTGGATTTCGAACAGAAACCGCGGCGTTGCGAGTTGTCCTGAGGACTCACTAGATGAAGTCAGCCACGTCGCAGGACTATCCACGCCAGTCATGGCGGCTGGTGTAGCACGGATTTACGGATGCGGCGCCGAAGCCGCGGCCGAGTCGTCCCAGTGGAAGCATTCTGCATCCCAAGACCGAGCAAATCTCGACACGTGTTGTCACGTGTGAAGGTTATGCCCACTGCGTTCTGTGATAGAGGCCTAGTGCACCTTCCGCTCCTGCCACAACGTCCAGGGATCAGTAAGGAGTAGCGTAATTTGGAAAAAAAGAGCCAGGATTTATGGCGAAACAATTTGTGGCTTTTGCACCAGGATAATGCACTACTGGCCATTAAAATTGCTACACCCAGAAGAAATGCAGATGATAAACGTGTATTCATTGGACAAATATATAATACTATAACTGACATATGATTACAATTTCACGCAATTTGCGGACATAGATCCTGAGAAATAAATACCCAAAACAACCACCTCTGACCTTCATAACGGCCTTGATACGCCTGGGCATTGAGTCAAACAGAGCTTGGATGGCGTGTACAGGTACAGCTGCCCATGCAGCTTCAACACGATACCACAGTTCATCAAGAGTAGTGACTGGCGTATTGTGACGAGCCAGTTGCTCGGCCACCACTGACCTGACGTTTTCAATTGGTGAGAGATCTGGAGGATGTGCTGGCCAGGGCAGCATTCGAACAGTTTCCGTATCCAGAAAGGCCCGTACAGGACCAGCAACATGCAGTCGTGCATTATCCTGCTGAAATGTAGGTTTCGTAGGAATCCAATGAGGGATAGAGCCGCGGGTCGTAACACATCTGAAATGTAACGTCCACTGTTCAATGTGAACAAGAGGTGACCAAGACGTGTAACCAATGGCACCCCATACCATCACCCCGCGTGATACGCCAGTATGGCGATGAGGAATACACGCTTCCAATGTCGCCAAACACCGATGCGACCATCACGATACTGTAAACAGAAGCTGGATTCATCCGAAAAAATGACGTTTCGCCATTCGTGCATCCAGCTTCGTTGTTGAGTACACCATCGCAGGCGCTCCTGTCTGTGATGCAGCGTCAAGGGTAATCGCTGCCACGGTCTCCGAGCTGATATTCCGTGCTGCTGCAAACGTCGTCGAACTGTTCGTGCAGATGGTTGTTGACTCAGAACGTGCCCCATCTGTTGACTCAGGGCTCGAGACGTGGGTGCACGATACGTTACAGCCATGCGAATAAGATGCCTGTCATTTCGACTGCTAGTGATACGAGGCCGTTGGAATCCAGCACGGCGTTCCGTATTACCCTCCTGAACCCACCAATGTTCTGCTGACAGTCATTGGATCTCGACCGAACGCGAGCAGCCATGTCGCGATACGATAAACCGCAATCGCGATAGGCTACAATGCGACCTTTATGAAAGTCGAAAACGTGACGGTACGCATTTCTCCTCCTTACACGGGGCATCACAACAACGTTTCACCAAGCAACGCCGGTCGACTGCTGGTTGTGTATGAGAAATCGATTTGCAAACTTTCCTCGTGTCAGCGCGTTGTAGGTGTCGCCAACCGGCGCCGACCTTGTGTGAATGCTCTGAAAAGCGTATCACAGCATCTTCTTCCTGTCGGTTAAATTTAGCGTCTGTAAGACGTCATCTTCGTGGTGTAGCAATTTTAGTGGCCAGCAGTGCTGCTCACACGTCGTTGCTTGTTCGTGAATTTTTTGCCTAAAACAATACAGTCAATGACCCCATCTGACATTTTTTGTTCCCAAAAGCAGAGAAATCCGTAAAAGGGCGGCCGTTTTAAAAGCGTGGATGAGAGTTAAAAGGTTTCGCTGAAACAGCTGAAATGTATTTGAAAGATAGAGTTCCTGAAGTGTTTTGGGTATCGCAAGGAGCGCTGGCGTAAATGTAGGAGGGTAATTCAATTATTATCCGCAATTTAGTTATATTTTTGTTTATTTTGGTAGTACTGTCGTTTTACGTTGATGACACAGGCTTTGTTAATTTGTTGTTATATCATTTCAATTATCAAGCTGCTAGGTTAGTTTCGTTATCGCTGCCGTGTTGTTAGTCATGGCTGCTCCGCTGTCTATTTGCACCAATGAAGAGCAACGTTCATTGATCCTTTTTTTTTTTTGTGGTCCGAAGGCGTATCAGGGGCAGAAATTCATCGAAGACTTTCGGTACAGTACGGAAAGAGTGTTTTGCCACAACGGAGTGTCTACGAACGGATTGAAAAATTCCGAAATGGCCGCACAAGTGTTATGCACGATCAAGGAACCGGACGACCGTTTACCGCCACAAATGAAGAAACAATTTAGCGTTCACGTGAAATGATTCTCTTAGACAGACGATTAACTATTGACGAAGTGGCACATTGTCTGCAAATTAGTCACGGTTCTGCCTACAAAATCATCCACAATAGACTTCTGTTTAATAAAGCTTGTGCAAGATGGGTCCAGAAAAAACTCACACAGTTGCATAAACAAACGCGCTTTGACATCTGCAAAAAAAATTTGGTTCGCTATGGTAACCAAGGGAACAACTTCTTAGACGGGATCATTGCTGGTGACGAAGCACGGATCCATCATTACGAGCCGGAGAGTAAACGGCAGAGTATGGAATGGAAACATCCAAATTCGCCGTGCAAGAAAAAGTTCGAGACCCAGCCGTCCGCAGGAAATCTGATGGTCCAAATGGCTCTGAGCACTATGGGACTTAATTTCTGAGGTCATCAGTCCCTTAAAGCTTAGAACTACTTAAACCTAGAATGAGATTTTCACTCTGCAGCGGAGTGTGCGCTGATATGAAACTTCCTGGCAGATTAAAACTGTGTGCCCGACCGAGACTCGAACTCGGGACCTTAGCCTTTCGCGGGCAAGTGCTCTACCAACTGAGCTACCCAAGCACGACTCACGCCCGATAGTCACAGCTTTACTTCTGCCAGTACCTCGTCTCCTACCTTCCAAACTTTACAGAAGCTCTCCTGCGAACTTAAACCTAACTGACCTAAGGACATCACACACACCCACGCCCGAGGCAGGACTCGAACCTGCGACCGTATCGGTCGCGCGGCTCCAGACTGTAGCGCCTAGAACCGCTCGGCCACTCCGGCCGGCGAAAACTGACGCTTACGGTTTTTTTGGGACGCAGAAGTTCCAGTACTGGAACATTATGGGGAAAGGGGCACAACAATATACAGTGTACTTTACAGTGAGATGCTTACTGCTAGGCTAAAGCCTGCAACTCGAAGCAAACGCCGAGGATTGCTGTCAAAAGGTGTTGTCAGGTTACCCTAGCCCGCCCGGTTGGCCGTGCGGTCTAACGCACGGCTTTCCGGGCGGGAAGGAGCGCCTGGTCCCCGGCTCGAATCCGCCCGGCGGACTTGTGTCGAGGTCCGATGAACCGGCCATTCTGTGGATGGTTTTTAGGCGGTTTTCCATCTGCCTCGGCGAATGCGGGCTGATTCCCCTTATTCCGCCTCAGGTACACTGTGTCGGCGATTGCTGCGCAAACAAGATCTCCACGTACGCGTACACCACCGTTACTCTACCACGCAAACATAGGGTCTGGTGTGAGACGTTCCCTGGGGGGGTCCACCGGGGGTCGAACCGCACAATAACACTGGGTTCGGTGTGGAGCGGCGGAAGGGTGAAGTGGACTGCGGTAGTCGTCGTGGGGTTGCGGACCACTGCGGCTGCGGCGGGGACGGAGCCTCTCCGTCGTTTGTAGGTCCCCGTTTAACATACAATACAATACAGGTTACCTTCCATTCGGAAAGTGGGTGCACTCAGCGACTGTATGTGACTTATAAATTATAGAGCGCAGCAATCAGTCGTGCTTTTTAGATTTTATTATGCAAATCCAGATTTCGGCTAGTTGCTGTCCATTCTCAATGCGCTATTTTTAATTCTCAATGGATCTAAGTCCCTGTTGTTCGGGCGTCAGTAACTAGCCGAAATCTGGATTTGCATAATAATATCTAAAAAGGACAACTGATTGCTGCACTCTATAATTTATAAAAAAAGTACACTCGCTATGGCAAAAAAGGCATTTCTGGCCAAGTCTACTAATATCAAATACCGGCCTTAATTTGAGGAAGAAATTTCTGAGGATGTACGTCTGGAGTACAGCATTGTATGGTAGTGAAACATGGACTGTGGGAAAACCGGAACAGAAGAGAATCGAAGCATTTGAGATGTAGTGCTATAGACGAATGTTGAAAATTAGGTGGACTGATAAGGTAAGGAATGAGGAGGTTCTACGCAGAATCGGAGAGGAAAGGAATATGTGGAAAACACCGATAAGGAGAAGGGACAGGATGATAGGACATCTGCTAAGACATGAGGGAATGACTTCCATGGTACTACAGGGAGCTGTAGAGGGCAAAAACAGAGATTGGAATACGTGAAGCAAATAACTGAGGACGTAGGTTCCAAGTGCTACTCTGAGATGAAGTGGTTAGCACAGGAAAGGAATTCGTGGCGGGCCGCATCAAACCAATCAGTAGACTGATGACAAAAAAAAAAAAAAAATTCCAGAAAGGCCTGTACAGGACCTGCAACATGCAGTCGTGCTTTATCCTGCTGAAATGTAGAGTTTCGCAGGGATCGAATGAAGGGTAGAGCCACGGGTCGTTAACACATCTGAAATGTAACGTCCACTGTTCAAAGTGCCGTTAGTGCGAACGAGAGGTGACCGAAACGTGTAACCATTGGCACCCCATACCATAACGCCGAGTGAGACGCCAGTATGGCGATGACGAATACACACTTCCAATGTGCGTTCACCACGATGTCGCCAAACACGGATGCGACCATCATGATGCTGTAAACAGAACCTGGATTCATCCGAAAAAACGACGTTTTGCTACTCGTGCACCCAGGTTCGTTGTCGAGTACACCATCGCAGGCGCTCCTGTCTGTGATGCAGCGTCAAGCGTAACCGCAGCCACGGTCTCCGAGCTGATGGTCCGTGCTGCTGCAAACGTCGTCGAACTGTTCGTGCAGATGGTTGTTGTGTTGCAAACGTCCCCATCTGTTGACTCAGGGATCGAGACGTGGCTGCACGATCCGTTACAGCCATGCGGGTAAGATGCCTGTCATCTCGACTGCTAGCGATACGAGGCCGTTGGGTACAGGTGTAGAGTACTGGCCATTAAAATTGCTACACCACGAAGATGACGTGCTACAGACGCGAAATTTAACCGACAGGAAGAAGATGCTGTGATATGCAAATGATTACCTTTTCAGAGCATTCACACAAGGTTGGTGACACCTACAACGTGCTGACATGAGGAAAGTTTCCAACCGATTTCTCATACACAAACAGCAGTTGACCGACGTTGCCTGGCGAAACGTTCTTCAAAAAATGGTTCAAATGGCTCTGAGCACTATGGGACTTAACTACTGAGGTCATCAGTCCCCTAGAACTTATAACTACTTAAACCTAACTAACCTAAGGACATCACACAGATCCACGCCCGAGGCAGGATTCGAACCTGCGACCGTAGCGGTCACGCGGTTCCAAACTGACGCGCTTAGAACCGCACGGCCACACCGGCCGGCGAAACGTTCTTGTGATGCCTCGTGTAAGGAGGAGAAACGCGTACCATGACGTTTCCGACTTTGATAAAGGTCGGATTGTAGCCTATCGCGATTGCGGTTTACCGTATCGCGACACTGCTGCACGACAATGCCTGTCCGCAAACTGCTGCCCACACTGCTGGAACGTTCCAGAAACTCAAATTTGAAGTACTGGATCATCCTACATATAGTCCAGACCTTGCACCTTCTATCATTTGTTTGGTCCACTCAAGCATTAAGGGGCCGTCGATTTGCCTCGGACTAAGCAGTGAAAACAGCGGTGCAGTCCTGACTCGCAGCTCAACCAAGGACCTTCCTTTATGAGGGCATCAGGAAGCTTGTATAACGATGGCAATTTTACATTTGCAATGGCATATCTCACGCCTACATTTACCTGTCATCTTGCAGTGTTTTAGCACTGAAATGTGTTAAGTGGACGAATGTATTCGAGAAATTTCGTTACTGTAAATTAACTATTTTTTGCTGTTTCGATTTTCTTTCCGTCAGTACTTGAAGTGGGGACTGTATTGAAACGGGCGAATGAAATCGTTGCAATTAAAAAAAGTAATATAATTTTTTTGAACACATCTCGCATGCGAAGAGATGTATTCAGGAAATCAGTAACTAAGAAACCCATGACGAAAATGGAGCATGTGAAAGTCATGAATCCTACTCGGTGGGATTGATCTTAGTTTAGGGTGAACAGGCGTAATCAGACACAACTTGCTGTACTCGTATTTTATGCTTGTCTTACTGGTCAGCTGGAAGTGTCTGGAGCCTCCACTATTTCTCTCCCCGTTGAACTACGTCGCGCTACTGAAGCACTAGGCGAGTAATCCACGTGTACTTGGCCAGTATCCCATTTTCCAAATAGGCTGCAGAAAGATTTCTGGCGGCCGGTACCGAAATTCAGCAAACAATTCGAACATAAATAACAGTTAAAGCCCGCAGTAATTGGAAATTCCGTTTCCCGGATTACCTCACCGATTAATTTGACAGTAGGATATTTTAATCCGCCATTTATGGCTACGCAAATAACGGCCGGTATCGGTAAACAATATTAAAACATAGCGCGTACGCTCGGGTTGTGTGTAACCTGCATAGTACGCGAAAGTCCTAAATTTCGTCGATAGGCAAAGTGCAAAACATTTCAGTTGAATCTCTGTATTTTTCTCAAATTACTAGACCAGGTCTTTCAGAAACGCTTCCTCGTCAAGGAGTAGAATTAATTTTCTTCAGTCCGAAGACTGGCCTGATTTAATTCTTCATGCTACTTCGTCCTGTGTAAGCCTCTTCATCTTCGGATAACAACTGCATCCTACAGCATAAAGTGGACCAAAATGACATAGCGGGACAAAACGAGATAGTGGATTTTTTTTTTTTTATTTTATTTTGCGACTCACAGTATGATAGTCTCTGTTTTATTTGTTTGCTTGTGGTGGCTACACTTTACCCACAAGCCATTAATCTTTGCCTTCTTCCATTTCGTGGCGTAAGGGAAACAACTTTCGAAGTCAACGAAACCAATACTTCTGTTAGAGAACTTTTAAAATCGTGCAGTACTAATTTTGTGTAAGATTTATTATCGGTGGGAGACAAGGCCTTAAATCTTTAGCAATATTTTTATTTTATGTTTTTTAGTTGTCTTGGCTATGACGAAAGATCAGGCTTGTGTTGAAGAGAGCAAAATGACAGGACTAGGTCGTTTTCGCCCTACTCGATCACATACTTAATCGAGTACTGTAATGTGATGTGTCTGTTTATAAAAAGACTGTTAGAAATAAAAAAAAAGGTTCAAATCGCTCTAAGCACTATGGGACTTAACATCTGAGGTCATCAGTCCCCTAGAACTTAGAACTACTTAAACGTAACTAACCTAAGGACATCACACACATCCATGCCCGAGGCAGGATTCGAACCTGCGACCTTAGCAGCAGCGCGATTCCTGACTGAAGCGCCGAGAACCGCTCGGCCACAGCGGCCGGCCTGTTGGAAATATAAACAGTAACTAGCCATACCAAATGTTTAAGTTCTGAAGCAAAACCAGCTTCAGAAAGTAGAAACGGAATTAAGAAAATCAAACCGAGACGTTTTGCCATGATTTCACCCCCAGATGAAGAATGATTTGCAGATATAAACGTTAGTACTGATGAAGAAGAGGACCCAGCTTGTATTTACTGTTGCGAGTTACTCAGCCAAAGAAAGTATGGTTGTAGCTTCTCAGAATTCAGCCATGCTGGTTGTTTCGGACTTTAGGGCGTAGAAAAAAGTTTGCATGTGAGTTGTGTCAATAATATAATGATTGTGTAATTATCTGAATTGAAAATATTATTCATGGGGTAGATTTTACTAGAAAACGTATTAATTTGTTAGTATCGTAGTTCTAACAGTGAAGGTATGCCGCGCGGGATTAGCCGAGCGGTCTCAGGCGCTGCAGTCATGGACTGTGCGGCTGGTCCCGGCGGAGGTTCGAGACCTCCCTCGGGCATGGGTGTGTGTGTTTCTCCTTAGGATAATTTAGCTTAAGTAGTGTGTAAGCTTAGGGACTGATGACCTTAGCAGATAAGTCCCATAACATTTCACACATATTTGAACATTTAATGAAGGTATAACATATGATTATGAACAATTCTTCCCACTCCATGGCGTTTTTGGTACAGCATCCGTGGTAGTATATCGAAAGAAAACGTCTTCGTTGGAGGTGAACAATACTTTTTCTTGATGCGCTTCGACATTCTGCGGCATCATCAAGAAATTTGCAGTATTACAATTTTTTGATGATGCCCTAAGGGCGAACCGCATCAATGAGAGTATTCTTCCCCTCCAATGAAGACTCTTTTTCTTTCGAAATATATGTTTATGCTTACACTAACGATTTAACAGTAAAAATAAAGGAATAACTCTGCTAAGCGGAAAGGTTTGTCATTCTGTCCCACCAGGTAGTCCAAAATGAAACACTGACAACATTTTTGAAATTGTGAATTCATAGCGAAAGTGATTATTTTATATTGAATTCTTTATGCATATGCAACTTTACAAACTTCAGTCTACTGCTGGGGGCTCCCAAACTTCTCATCTCACGTAACACTTCGAGAATGCTGGTACTTTGGTGGAACACCTTGTTTATTTTGAAAGTCAATAAAAATTTTAAAAAATATGATAGACTTGTGTTATTCAGTAATTATTCCAATTGTACATCATATCTAATAACACAGACGCCATAATAGAATTTCTTATAAAATGAGACATAACGTTGAAAAAAAAATGCCATGTTTTTCGCGGAGCACTTATTTATTTCCGGGCGCACAGTTTGCGAAACACTGGTCATAAAATTAGATTTGTGTAATTCTAACTAGCACAGATGAGCTGTGAAAGAAAATTAATCTTTTATTTTGTTGTTTTGAATCCCTTTCCGCCATCCACTTGAACTTCCTTACTGTTGTCAAGCTTTCGTTTCCCTCTACAATTTATGCACTTAACACTTTCCTCCATAACCAAACTGACGATTCCTTCTTGAATCAACATGCATACCATCAATCTGCCCCTTTTATTAGTCAAATTGAGCCATAAATTTCTGTTCCCCTCACTTCTGTTGACTCACGATCCATGAATTATCCGATTTTTCCATTTGTTGTGTCGAATTTTTTTTAGGCGAAAACGGAAGGGATTTCTGCATCGCATTGTGACTGGGGACGAAAAATAGGTTCATTACGATAACCCTAAACGCAAAAAATCATGGTGATATCCCGGCTATGCTTCCACGTCGACGGCAAAATCGAATATTCACGGCTCCAAGATCATGCATTTGGTGGGATCAGCTCGGCGTCGTGTACTATGAGGTGTTAAAACCAAGTCAAACAATCACAGGTGCTCGTTACCGAACGCAATTAATTGCGTTTGAGCAGGGCATTAAAAGACAAACTGCCGCAATACAGCGGCAGTTCCGTAAGTTCGTCAACTTCCTGATCACCAATTCTTATCTTACGTTTAAGGCTATTCTCATTTCTGCACGACAACGCTCGACCCCTCGTTGCAAAAAGAGGTCAAAACGTACTTGGAAACGTTAAAATGGGAAGTCCTACCCCCCCATCCCCGTATTCTCCAGACATCGCTCCCTCTGATTATCACCTGTTTAGATCAATGGCGCATGCATGGCCTCGCTGACCAACACTTCCGATCTCATGAAGAAATCACAAATTGGATCGATTCACGTGGATCGCTTCAAAAGATGAACAATTTTTTCGACGCGGGATTCGTACACTGCCCGAAAGATGGGAGAAAGTAGTGACCAGCGATGGAAAATACTTTGAATGATACATGTGTAACCAATTTGTTTTATTAAAGCCTCAAATGTTGAGGAAAAAACGGCGGGCCGGTGGCCGAGCGGTTCTAGGCGCTTAAGTCCGGAACCGCGTGACTGCTACGGTCGCAGGTTCGAATTCCGCCTCGTGCATGGATGTGTGTGATGTCCTTACGTTAGTTAGGCTTAAGTAGTTCTAAGCCTAGGGGACTGATGACCTCAGATGTTAAGTCCCGTAGTTCAAATGGCTCTGAGCACTATGGGACTTAACATCTGTGGTCATCAGTCCCCTAGAACTTAGAACTACTTAAACCTATCTAACCTAAGGACATCACACACATCCATGCCCGAGGCAGGATTCGAACCTGCGACCGTAGCAGTCGCGCGGTTCCGGACTGAGCGCCTAGAACCGCATGACCACCGCGGCCGGCTAAGTCCCGTAGTGCTTGGAGCCATACGAACCATTTGAACCAAAAAACCGGCAGAAGCTAAGCTGTACGCCTTTTACATGAGCCGCGAAAATGAAGTAAGCGATGAACTTTTTCTCTTTTCACATTTCTTTTCTCTCAGATTATGCGCAGAACCTTCTTATTCCTTATCTTATCTCCCTTCCCGCGCCCGGGTTCCCGGGTTCGATTCCCGGCGGGGTCAGGGATTTTCTCTGCCTCGTGATGACTGGGTGTTGTGTGATGTCCTTAGATTAGTTAGGTTTAAGTAGTTCTAAGTTATAGGGGACTGATGACCTCAGACGTTAAGTCCCATAGTGCTCAGAGCCATTTGAACCATTTTTTTCCTTACCTTATCAGTCCACCTAATATTCAACATTCCTCTGTAGCACCACATGACAGCGATAAAAAGTTTTCAATTACGTCTAAAGGAAGCCATGATGTGCCCTCATTGTGAAATACTAGATTGAATATAGTGTGGGGAATTTCCGCGTCCTGAGTTACACCTTCTCAAGACAGTTTGTAATTTTAATACTTGACATGTTGTGTTGAACCTTTGACGCAAGGTTGTACAGTCACGAAGAGGCTCGCACGGGACACATCAGTACGGAAAGCTGCATCAAGCAAGTGTTCCGAGCGAAGACCATAACAACAACAACAACAACAACAACAACGGAGAAAGCACGGTGGCTGTACAAGTTGGCCCTGGCGACGGAAGGCCGTACCCCATTGGGTGAGGGAGGCAGGGGAGGGAGAGTTGTTTGCGGACGCTGTGAGCGTGTAGCGAAGCAATATCGACCACCGCCCGTATGAGAACACGGGGTGTAATCCCTTGCCTTGTATGGGCTTTGTGTTGATGTGAACACTGGAAAGCTGGCCTAGTTACCACAGCATTTGTGTGAGCGTGCGTGTGCGTGAGTGTTTGAAAGGCGGTTACGCGGTATACCGTTCCCCTGCCAAACAGACGGTTCATAAAATGCCAGTGTGGCGCAGGGCGGCATTATGAACTTCGACATCCACGTATTGTAGCAACATTGTACTGTCTACCGTCATTGCCTCGCAGAATTAATTATTCCGAGATGCGACTGAGGATACGGCGATTCTAGCCGTCGACAATAGTATCAGTGGCGTAAAAATTTTGTGTACAGACACTTGTGTAGAAGACAGGAACTGATACTGAGATACCAAAGAAAAATCAGAACTGCTGATCTTCATTTTCAAATGTACGAGGCGTGTTTTTTAAGTAAGTACCGTTTTGAAATTAAAAAAAGACGTGCTAAGATATCTTAATAATTTTATTTTTACATGAAAGCCTGTACATTAGTCTACTTTTCTACATAATTTACGTCAATATTGAGGTACTTGTCATAACGTTGTAGCAGTTCTTGAATACCCTCCTCATAGAAGTCTGCCGCCTGACTTGTTAACCACTGCATCACCACTGTCTACATCTACATCTACATTCATACTCCGCAAACCACCTGACGGTGTGTGGCGGAGGGTACCTTCTATTCAAGTCTCGCATTGTTCGTGGAAAGAAGGATTGTCTGTATGCATCTGTGTGGCTCTAATCTCTCTGATTATATCCTCATGGTCTCTTCGCGAGATATACGTAGGAGGGAGCGATATACTGCTTGACTCTTCGGTGAAGGTATGTTCTCGAAACTTTAACAAAAGCGCGTACCGAGCTACTGAGCGTCTCTCCTGCAGAGTCTTCCACTGGAGTTTATCATCTCCGTAACGCTTTCGCGAATACTAAATGATCCTGTAACGAAGCGCGCTGCTCTCCGTTGGATCTCCTCTATCTCTTCCATCAACCCTATCTGGTACGTATCCCACACTGCTGAGCAGTATTCAAGCAGTGGGCGAACAAGCGTACTGTAACCTACTTCCTTTTTTTCGGATTGCATTTCCTTAGGATTCTTCCAATGAATCTCAGTCTGGCATCTGCTTTACCGACGATCAACTTTATATGAACATTCCATTTTAAATCACTCCTAATGCGTACTCCCAGATAATTTATGGAATTAACTGCTTCCAGTTGCTGACCTGCTATTTTGTAGCTAAATGATAAGGGATCTATCTTTCTATGTATTCGCAGCACATTACACTTGTCTACATTGAGATTCAATTGCCATTCCCTGCACCATGCGTCAATTCGCTGCAGACCCTCCTGCATTTCAATACAATTTTCCATTGTTACAACCTCTCGATATGTATATTGTGAAAAGCAACGGTCCTACGACACTCCCCTGCGGCACACCTGAAATCACTCTTACTTCGCAAGACTTCTCTCGACTGAGAATGACATGCTGCTTTCTGTTATCTAGGAAATCTTCAATCCAATCACACACTTGGTCTGATAGTCCATAAGCTCTTTCTTTGTTCATTAAACGAATGTGGGGAACTGTACCGAACGCCTTGCGGAAGTCAAGAAACACGGCATCTACCTGGGAACCCGTGTCTATGGCCCTCTGAGTCTCGTGAACGAATAGCGCGAGCTGGGTTTCACACGACCGTCTTTCTCGAAACCCATGCTGATTCCTACAGAGTAGATTTCTAGTCTCCAGGAAAGTCATTATACTCGAACATAATACGTGTTCCAAAATTCTACAACTGTTTTGACTTCGTCATCGTCTTGAAGACGCTGACCGCCCAGGTGTTTCTTCAACTGCAGGAACAGATGGCAGTCACTGGGCGCAAGATCGGGGGTGCACGGAGGATGCTCTAGAGTTTCCCATCGAAAAGATGTGATGAGATCTTTGGTCTGATTCGCCACATGCGGACGTGCATTGTCTTGCAGCAAACCGATGCCCTTGCTCAACGTCCATGGCCTGTTGCTTTGATTCTGGTGTGACGTAGGTCACCCATACTTCATCGCCCGTAACAATTTGGCTTAAGAAATCATCACCGTCGTTATGGTACCGCTCAAGGAAAGTCAGTGCACTGTCTAAACGTTTGGTTCTGTGCACATCCGTCAACATTTTCGGTACCCAACGTGCGCACAATTTTCGCCAATTCAAGTGCTCGGTCACAATGCCATACAAAACACTACGAGAAACATTAGGAAAATCATCCCGCAAGGAGGAAATTGTAAAGCGTCTGTTTTCTCTCGCCTTATTGTCCACTTCCTGCACCAAACTTTCATTAACGACCAAAGGACGCCCACTCCGTTGTTCATCGTGTACATTTGTGCGGCCATCTTTAAATGCTCTCACCCACTTTCTTACCATTCCATCACCCATAATGTTTTCTCCGTAAACTGCACAGATCTCACGATGAATATCGGTCGCTTTTAGCCCTTTAGCACTAAGAAATCTTATAACAGCCCGTACTTCACAGTCGGCGGGAATCACGATTATCGGAGGCATCTTAAACACTCGGTACGCAACGTAAACAAGAAAGAACCAGACTGTAATGGCGTCAGTGGGTAGGTTAATGTACAGGCTTTCATGTAAAAATAAAATTATTGAGATATCTTAGCACGTTTTTTTTTTAATTTCAAAACACGCCTCGTACCTTACGAAAGGAGGATCGCAACATTATTGCACAACAACTGCCATCGGATAAGAGATAGTAAAGGCGTCAGATAAAGAAATAGAGAAGGAAAGAGACACTGAACGAGGAAGAGTGAGAGGCTGAGCTCAAGGAAAAGTAAATGGAACAGAACGACACAAACACCTCTTGTAGAATTCGAAAAGGGTTGCGGAGTAAAGGATGGAAATAGAGACAGAGAGAATTTCTAAGCAGTGGACACCAAAGATCCAAATAGCTGTCGAGGGAGGGGAATATGCTACAAGAATACAGCAATTTCTGATCAACGGGGGGACTGCAGATTGAGAGATGCCGAATAAAATGCGTTTGAATACTGTGAGGAAAATGTCTTCAAGCCTGAACGACTTTTTTGTCTTTCTTTGAGTCCATCAGTCTTCTGACTGGTTTGATGCGGCTCGTCACGAATTCTCCTCCTGTGCCAACCTCTTACTCTCAGAGTAACTGTAGCAACCTATGTCCTCAATTATTTTCTTCTTCCAAGTTGTTACGCTGTATAGCTCCCTCTAGTACCATGGAAGTTATTCCCTGATTTTAGTACTTTCAACGTTGCAGCCCAGTCAGCAATCGCGATAATCTGATATATAAGAAACTATCAGCCTCGATTGCGGTAATCAAACCAACCTTTACCTACGTTTCAGCCCAAGTAATTGAGCCTTCATCAGAAGATAAACCTGATTCTATAATATGTCTACGAGGGCATCGTCTAGAAAGAGGACATTTTAAAAATGTTTTAGTTTTATTTCTAGACCATGCGCTCGCAGACATACTACAGAATCAGGTTTATCCTCTGGTGAAGGCTCAATTACTTGGGCTGAAACCTAGTTAAAGGTTGGTTTGATTACCGCAATCGAGGCTGATAGTTTCTTACATATCATTCCTTGATGTCTTAACAGATGTCCTATCATCCTGTCCCTTCTACTTGTCAGTGTTTTCCACATATTTATTTTCTCTCCGATTCTGCGCAGAACCTCCTCATCCTTTACCTAATCAGTCCACCTAATTTTCAACATTCCTCTGCAGCACCACATCTCAAATACTTCGATTCTGTTCTGTTATCGTTCTCCCACAGTACGTGACTCACTGCCGTAAAATGCTGTCCTCCAAACGTAAATTCTCAGAAATTTCTTCCTCGAATAAAGGCATATGTTTGATACCAGTTGACTTCCGATGGCCAGGAATTCCTTTTTCTCCTGTGGTACTCTGCTTTTTATTCTGTCCTTGCTCCGTCTATCTTGGGTTATTTTGTTGCCTAGGTAGCAGAATACCATAACTCCATTACTTCGTGACCATCAATCCTCATGTTAAGTTTTACGCTGTTCTCACGTCCACTACTTCTTATTACTTTCGTCTTTCATCGATTTACTCTATATAAACGATTTAGGAGACAATCCGAGCAGCCGTCTTAGGTTGTTTTGCAGATGACGCTGTCGTTCATCGACTAGTAGAGTCATCACAACAAATTTAAAAATGATTTAGTAAAGTGGTGCTAAAATTTGCAATTGACCCTATATAACGAAAAGTGTGAGTTCATCGATATAAGTGCTTAAAGAAATGCGTTAAACTACGATTACACGATAAATCGGTCAAATCTAAAGGCCGTAAATTCAAGTAAATACCTAGAAAATAAAATTACGAACAACTTAAATTGGAAGGAACACATTGAAAATGTTGTGGGGAAGGCTAACAAAGACTGCGTTTTATTGGCAGAACGCTTAAAAAATGTAACACACCTACTAAGGAGACTGCCTACACTACGCTTCTAGCCCTCTTTTAGAATTCTGACGCACGGTGTGGCATCCTTACCAGAAAGGATTGACGGAGTACATCAAGTAAGTTCAAAGAAGGGTAGCACGTTTTGTGTTGCAAAATAGGGGAGAGAGTGTCACTGAAATGAGACAGTATTTGGGATGGACATCATTAAAAGAAAGGCTTCTTTCGTTCCTCTCACGAAATTTCAATCACCAACCTTTCCTCTGGATGCGAAAATGTTTTGTTGACGTCGACCTATAGAAGAAGAAACGATCACCGAAAGATATAGGTGTTCGTTTTTACCGTTCGCTGTACGAGATTGGAATAAGAGAGAATTATTGTGAAGGTGATTCGATGAACCCTCTGCCAGGCACTTAAATGTGATTTGTAGAGTATCCATGTAGATGTTTCCATAATTACGTGTCTCTAGCCACTACCCTATGGTGAAAACATAGAACTGTCAGGTACAGTGTTTTTCACTTTACGATTTCGTGAACGCTTTCACTGCTAATTGTCATTGTCTGACAATTATAACAAATCGTACAAGACTGACGCGTTTATGATAATTTTTCAACACGCCATTCCCTTGAGACGGCATACTGCGATGATACAAAAGTTAATCAGAAATCAACGAAATATGGTGAAATCCCATATGGTGTCTTCTTCATTTATCTGCTTCTATCGAATTTCGTGGTTGCCTAGAGTTTATGCAAGCTATGTCATTTTGAGGTCACTACGCAGTGAGCTTATGTCGCTCTCTGATGTGTTACGCATCAGTTGGCAAGACCCAGCCGATCCGGCAGCACCTCTGAAGATGAAGGACGCAGCCCTGGCCGAAACGTCAGGACCACGACCACACAAGCCACAACATTCACCAGCAACTGAGCCAAACGTTCGTGAAACCCTTCAGCGCATGTGCAGGGAATGAGAAGTTGTTCGACTTCGTATCAACACACGCTTTTTTTTTTCTTGTTGTTTAAACGCGGTAGAGGAACTCTCGCTGAAATTAAGTTTGAGCAGGCTCTTTTTCCTACCCCAGGTTTAACTTTTCATTTTTACCTGCCAGGGCAGTGATGTTGATATTACTCGTGATTACCTCGGACAGATGTTTGAAGAGCGTGCAGTGCGATGTAAACAAAGGAGAAATTTTCACAGGCCTCGTGTATGAGTTATTTCTCGCAAGTGTGATGCTGAAAATACAGGCGCCTGTTGTTACTGGCTACGCTCATACTCTCCTCATACATAAATCGCATTGCTTAGTAATCTACTTCCCACATTTCCCTTTACTAGTGTACTCTAGTACAAAAAAAAAAAGATGCACCACCAAGAAGTTACGCAGACTGGTCACAAACTGATATTGACACTGGTATCGGTGGGAAATGAAAAATTCTTTAGCGATAGATAGATGAATGAAATTATAATGAAATCTAGACCTTTAGCTGCTTACAGGCGTTGATAAATATCATCGGGGACAGTTGAAAAATGTGCGGCACGTACGGACGGGACTCGAACCCGGGACCTCCTCCTTACATGGCAGCGCTCCATCCACCCCCCCTTTTCTTTTTTTTTTTGTTTTTTAAGGTACAACAATCCTTATTGAACAAGCTAACAGTACATTCATATACAGAATGCAACAGTTCTTCAAAGTACAATTTAACATTTTTAGTTTAACAAAAATTTAAAAAACATTAAATACTACAAAATATAACACTGTCTTTTTTTTGTCGATGCATGAGAACGTGGATAAGTGTGTTGCATCATGTGACGGGTAGAAATGGCACACCCCAACATTGAGGTGGTTCAAGGAAGACGCTGCGGAGATAACCTGCAAAAGTTTGTCGGTAAGATGGTTTTCGGGTGAGGGTGATATGCGCGGTCACAACTTTGTAGCAGAAGTCGAGGACTGTATGTGGACCACTCTGAAAGAGGTGTTCTAAAGCTTGTCCTCGGAACCAGATGAGTGTATGGTGCCTAGCAAGAGGGTGGTGAAGTGTCTGGAGCAACAACAAGAAATCAGGTTACCGTCGTTGGCGGGTCACGGAGGTAAAAGCCCACGATTCGTCGGATGAGGAGCCATACGTTTTGTTTCAGGGGCCACGTAAGACGGTGCTCGTCGGTGTCTTCGAGCTGACAGTCAGGGCAGAGTGGGGAGGTGGCCCGTCCTATGCTATAAAGTCGACTATTAGTCGCGAATTTGCTATGGACTAAAACGTACCACAGTGCAGACACAGACGACGGTAAAAAGGGGGTATTCACACACCCCCAGCTGGCCGGGGTGACCGAGCGGTTCTAGGCGGTCGCAGGTTCGAATCCTGCCTCGGGCATGGATGTGTGCGATGTCCTTAGGTTAGTTAGGTTTAAGTAGTTCTAAGTTCTAGGGGACTGATGACCTCAGAAGTTACGTCCCATAGTGCTCAGAGCCATTTGAACCGTACACCCCCCAAACCGTTCGCCGGTTAATGTCAGGCTGCTGTAGGCCCATAGGGTCGCAAGGGTTGGACAGCATAAACAAACGATAATAGTCTTTTGTAAGGGGAGGACGGGTGACTGGAAGATCGGCCCGAACGTAGCTGAGTTCTATGAAACAATTGGCGACGTGGTACAATAATGGAGAAATAGGCGCCACATTGATCGGTGGATCGAGAGAAGCTGGTCGGAGGATATCTAAGAGACTGCGTGTTAAGGTCGGGACCGGGCTCCGCCAGTGCCGCAACATAGTATCGATAAAGAGTGCAGAAGATCGTGCCCGCACGTTGACGAGTCCGAGGCCACCTTTTGCAGGAGGCAGTTTTAGAGTGTTGTAGCGAACTTTGAAAAGTGCCCCTGCTGACACGAAATATCCAAAGGCTGACTGGATGCGGTGGTCAAGGAGTAATGGCATTGGGAGGATCTGGGCGACGAGTACCAGTTTAGGGGCGACATAGATGTTGACATAGGACACACGTTGGAGTTGGTTCCAACTGAGCCACCGAGGACACGGAGGATAGTGCGGCTGCAGGGACTTACCTCCGGCACGCTCCTCGTGAGACCCGCACTTTCCAACTTACACTACATTTTTAGTGGCCCTGCCCAACATACTCATTACTCGCGGCAGTCAATCTACCTATTCCCGTAAGAGTTTGAGCAATGTGAGTGCATCTGCACGGCTCTTTCTGACATGTCGGAATCGGTTGAGTGAGTGACTGCCGCAATTAAAGAGTATAGTGGGCAGGGGAACTGCAAATGTAGTGTGTGGACAGTAAGTTGGAAGTGTGGGTCTCACGGGGAGCGTGCCAGAGATAAGTCCCTACAGTCGCACTACACTCTGTGTCCTCGGTGGCTCAGTTGGGTGGAGCGTCTGCCATGTAAGGAGGAGGCCCCGGGTTCGAGTCCCATACGGGACATATATTTTTCAACTGCCCTCGTTGATATTTACCAACGTCTGTAAGCAGCTAAAGGTCTAGATTTCATTGTAATTTCATTCCTCTAGAGCTGCAAGCTCACCAATGATATCTGTACAGATACCAGCTTCAGAGAGATGAATGTGTGACGCTGCAGTGCTGTTTCGCCACGCACCTGGCCAGGATAATAAACAGGTGACACGGCGATATCAGGGTGTGAAGTATCTACGAGTTTCATTGTGTGGCCTCAGTTGATCAGTAACACTATTCCTTGCAGACAGAATGTGTGTGAAATCTTATGGGACTTAACTGCTAAGGTCATCAGTCGCTACTTAACCTAAATTATCATAAGGACAAACACACACCCATACCCGAGGGAGGACTCGAACCTCCGCCGGGACCAGCCGCACAGTCCATGACTGCAGCGCCTGAGACCGCTCGACTAATCCCGCGCGGCTTCGCAGACAGACATGTGAACAAGATATAGCTGAGAGAGGACGTCTAGTTTCGCCCAAAGTAGTGTGAAGCAATCGACGAACCTCTCGAGATTTCAACAGGAGCGATACCACTATTCCACGATGTTGGCAGGAATGGGTGAAGCATTGCCGAACATGGCGTCAAGAAGTATGTGGTCGACCTAGAGAGACGACAGAACGTGGGGACCATGCAGTCCTCAGAGAGGCATTCAGAGCCCCGGATTCATCCTCATCATCATCATCCTCATAATCCTCAACATCATCATCCTCCTCATCATCATCCTTAACATCCTCATCATCATCCTCCTCCTCCTCATCATCATCATCCTAATCATCCTCATCATCATCCTCATTATCCTCATCATCCTCATCATCCTCCTCCTCCTCCTCCTCCTCCTCCTCATCATCATCATCATCGATCCACCGTGCAGTTGGTGTTTCAGTGACCTCAAGGACCATTCATAGGCGGTTCACAGAGAGGAGGCTGTGCTCATGGTGCCCCTTGAACCGATTACCATTGACCTCTATACACAAAGAAGACAACGGAATCTCATTGACTGGAGTAGACTTGTCTTCGCTTAAGAGTCCCGCTTCGAACTGCCCCCTAATGACCGGTGAAGACGTGTCTGGAAACGCCACGGACAATGGTGGGATATCAACCATACGGTCCAACAACCAGGAGTGCTGATCTGGGCTGCCATTTCGTCCCATAGTAGGACCCTTTGCTTGACATTGGCGGCCCCTTTACTGCACAGTGATACTGAGCAGTGCCGCGGCTCGCGTTGGTGCCATTCCTAGGTTGGCATCGTTTAGTTGTATAGTCACTTTTGTCGTCTTCTTCTTGTGTTCATTGGCTCCTCTCCGTTTGCAAGCAAGTGGCAGCAGCTGCGTTTATCGATATCTAGTAATAGTGGTACTAACGTTGGGCGACATTGGGTGGTGTTTCCGTGTCGTGTGAGTCGACAGTGCAGTCCGCGCAGCGCGGGATCATGCAGGTACCACTGGTGGCACTCATGCACTGCTGGGTGGAAGGGCTGTAGTCGTGAGGGGTACAACCTCGTTGTCAACTGGACCCAGGAAGTTTGAGTGGGTCTTAATTCAAGTAGTGAAACCTCCACCTCTCTGAGATCCCGCCAATTTGCTGCCGGCCAGTGTGGCCGAGCGGTTCTAGGTGCTTCAGTCTGGAACCGCACGACCGCTACGGTCGCAGGCTCGAATCCTGCCTCGGGCATGGATGTGGTCCTTAGGTTAGTTAGGTTTAAGTAGTTCTAGGGGGACTGATGACCTCATATGTTAAGTCCCATAGCGCTCAGAGCCATTTGAACCACTTTGCTTGCGTGTTGCTGCTCGCAGTGTCGCCGAGGCGAAGAGCAGCGAGTTGAGCGTTTGAGGATGGCGAAACTAATTAGCCTTCCTGCACTTCTTATTATTAATTGCTGCATTCTATATGTTATTATTTGTGAAGTCCAACCAGTGGCATTTTTCCTTCCTAGTGGCCGCCAACGCCCCAGTTACCTGCCCTGGAGCTTAGTGTAGATTACGGCAGTGTACTTTTCCTCGCCTTTCAGCTACTGTCCGGTAAGGCGTGTAGTTCGACAGCTTCCTTGATTTGTGGGCCAGGCAGGCGATTTTTTTTCCTGCTCTGGTATTGGTAGCAGTGGTTCCTTTCTGCTTCTGGGTGCTCTAAACACTGGAGTCTGAAGACCTGGTGCTGACCACCGGTTCCAGCTCGGGTTTGTTATTCCATCGTTGCATTGGTCATCGGTCGTTAGGTAGATTAGGTAAATGATTATTGGTCATGCGTTTAAACTGCCACTAATCTGAGTTACTATCTCGTGAAGTGAATGCATCTCTTGGCTGCCTGTCTCATCGCTTGCGAAGTTTTGAGGGACTTTCCTAGGTCGATCCTTGGAGCAACGTCTACGCACCCCCTCCCTCCCCCCCCCCCCCCCCCCCGGGTTTGGTCTGATTTGATTATTATTTTAAAAAATTAATAACTGTAATTTCAAGTTTGAAGTAGTTTAACTGGTTCTTAAGATTGCTATTCAGGCTTCCAGCCGCGAAACAGATTTAAATTATCACTATTGGGGCCTTCAGCCGAGATATAGTTTTGAATTTGTTGTCACTAAGGCCTTCAGGTGTGGAACACTTCTTAATTTATTGTCACATTTTCTTTATTGTCGTTTCCAAATAAAGTGTACGTGACTGAAAAATAAACTAACCATTGCTAACTGATTACGGCCCCGTCCACAATCGCAACCCAATCCTGCCTTCCTGCGTACCAGGTCTCAGATACGTCGATGATGTTCTACGCCCCGCTTTGTTTCCGTTCTTGGCAACCCATCCTGATCATACATTTCAGCAAGATAATTCCTGCCCGGGCACGGCGGAGGCTCTACTGCTTGTCTCGGGCTTGCCAAACCCTACCATGGTCAGCAAGATCGCCGGATCTCTCCCCAATTGAAAATGTTCGGGACCCTGCAACCATCTCGGGATATTGCCGATCTAACGCGCCGATTGGACAGATATTTCTCAGGACGACACCCAACAACTCCATCAATGAGTGCCAAACCGAATAACTGCTTCCATAACGGCCGCAGTTGAACCAATGCGTCATTGACTTGCTCAGTTTGTGAAGCTCTTTCTCTTGAATGAATCATCCAATTTTTCTGGAATGGTGATAATCCATCTACCAATATGCGTCCCATTCGGATCATTCCTTCGTGATGCGTCGTTTCTTTTGTTTTAGAGTTTATGTTGTTGTGCCAACGAATGGTTGGAAGCAGCTCTCCGCGCTACTGCATCCTGTACAAGCCTGTTGTTACTACATAACTACCACAATCTACATCCAAATGAACCTGCTTATTGTAGTCATACCTTGCGCTCTCTCTCTCTACAATCCCACCTTGTCCTCCCCATACTCTTCGATCCATTATCAGACTCACCGTGCCTTGATACCTAAGACTCGTCCCAATAACCGAGCCTTCATTTTACTCAGCTTGTACCGTAAATTTCTTTTCTCCGCAGTTCAGTTCTGTGTCTTCTCATTAGTTACATCAAAATGGTTCAAATGGCTATAAGCACAATGGGACTTAACATCTGAGGTCATCAGTCCCCTAGACTTAGAACTACTTAAACCTAACTAACCTAAGGACATCACACACATCCATGCCCGATTCAGGATTCGAACCTGCGACCGTAGCAGCCGAGTGGTTGCGGACTGAATCGCCTAGAACCGCTCGGCCACAGCGGCCGGCTTAGTTACATCGTTAACTCGTCTAATCACCAGCATTTTCCTGTAGCACCACATTTCAAAAGCGCCTGTTCTCTTCTCGTCTGAACTGTTTATCGTATGCGATTCATCTCCGTACAAAGCTACACTTCAGACAAATACCTCCACAAAAGACTTGCTAATACTTAACTTTACAGTACATTTGATTCTAATAATTTTTTCGGATTTTTTTTTCTTTTACGGGCCTGCGTTTGGTGTAGCCTCTACTTCGTCCACTGTCATTTATTTCGCTACCCAAATACTATTACAACCACGACTATTTCTGTAAGGATTTGGGATTGCTACATTCCTCTTCAAATCTGAGTGTATTTCGCCCGTCTCATATGTCTTGCACATCAAGTGCAGTAGTTTCGCTATGGAATTTAAAATTATGAAGGAATTTGGCCTACTCCTGGAGCCTTACAATGGCGTTGGTCTTTCAGTGCTGTGACAAATTCATGTCGCAAAATCGCAGTGTCATTTAACGTTTGCAGGACAACACATAACTAATACCATTGTAATTAACAAGTATCGAAATGTAATTAATAGGTTCCATTTCGTGTGTCGGTAATACACTCCTGGAAATTGAAATAAGAACACCGTGAATTCATTGTCCCAGGAACGGGAAACTTTATTGACACATTCCTGGGGTCAGATACATCACATGATCACACTGACAGAACCACAGGCACACAGACACAGGCAACATAGCATGCACAATGTCGGCACTAGTACAGTGTATATCCACCTTTCGCAGCAATGGAGGCTGCTATTCTCCCATGGAGACGATCGTAGAGATGCTGGATGTAGTCCTGTGGAACGGCTTGCCATGCCATTTCCACCTGGCGCCTCAGTTGGACCAGCGTTCGTGCTGGACGTGCAGACCGCGTGAGACGACGCTTCACCCAGTCCCAAACATGCTCAATGGGGGACAGATCCGGAGATCTTGCTGGCCAGGGTAGTTGACTTACACCTTCTAGAGCACGTTGGGTGGCACGGGATACATGCGGACGTGCATTGTCCTGTTGGAACAGCAAGTTCCCTTGGCGGTCTAGGAATGGTAGAACGATGGGTTCGATGACGGTTTGGATGTACCGTGCACTATTCAGTGTCCCCTCGACGATCACCAGTGGTGTACGGCCAGTGTAGGAGATCGCTCCCCACACCATGATGCCGGGTGTTGGCCCTGTGTGCCTCGGTCGTATGCAGTCCTGATTGTGGCGCTCACCTGCACGGCGACAAACACGCATACGACCATCATTGGCACCAAGGCAGAAGCGACTCTCATCGCTGAAGACGACACGTCTCCATTCGTCCCTCCATTCACGCCTGTCGCGACACCACTGGAGGCGGGCTGCACGATGTTGGGGCGTGAGCGGAAGACGGCCTAACGGTGTGCGGGACCGTAGCCCAGCTTCATGGAGACGGTTGCGAATGGTCCTCGCCGATACCCCAGGAGCAACAGTGTCCCTAATTTGCTGGGAAGTGGCGGTGCGGTCCCCTACGGCACTGCGTAGGATCCTACGGTCTTGGCGTGCATCCGTGCGTCGCTGCGGTCCGGTCCCAGGTCGACGGACACGTGCACCTTCCGCCGACCACTGGCGACTACATCGATGTACTGTGGAGACCTCACGCCCCACGTGTTGAGCAATTCGGCGGTACGTCCACCCGGCCTCCCGCATGTCCACTATACCCCCTCGCTCAAAGTCCGTCAACTGCACATACAGTTCACGTCCACGCTGTCGCGGCATGCTACCAGTGTTAAAGACTGCGATGGAGCTCCGTATGCCACGCCAAACTGGCTGACACTGACGGCGGCGGTGCACAAATGCTGCGCAGCTAGCGCCATTCGACGGCCAACACCGCGGTTCCTGGTGTGTCCGCTGTGCCGTACGTGTGATCATTGCTTGTACAGCCCTCTCGCAGTGTCCGGAGCAACTATGGTGGGTCTGACACACCGGTGTCAATGTGTTCTTTTTTCCATTTCCAGGAGTGTATAACCTGACTATTGATATACTTTCCGGGATGTGAGGTCGTGGAAAAGTTCTTGCACCACGACCTCATATCCCGGAAAGTATATCAACAGCCATGTCACCCGGTCGTGAAAGCCTTCATTCTACAATATAACCTGAGATAGCTAGCAATTCAAATAGTAATTTCCGATAAAACCAACTTTTTTTTTGTTTTGAGTTCCGCTACTAGTGGAAGCTACAAGGTTGAAATTTTGATAAGTAAAAGACATCACACTGATATTCCTGTTGTAATAATTTCTTTGTTTCAGGATTTATTGAGATATCAAAATTTTGGATTCTGCTGAAAACGTTAGTGACAAACATGAAGTTTTAATTGCATGTGTAGTTTTAATATCATGTGCAGTTACGTATAAAAACAGCATCCTGAAGTCATTGTTGTAATATAGTACTTTTTTGGGAGGGGGGGAGATCAGTTATCAAAATGTAAGTTTTTGATTTCGCTACAAATAGAAATGGAAATAAAAGTAGTAATGATGTGTAGTTAAATATATGAAAGACATCGTACTGAGGTTCCTGGTAACAACGAAACAGTGTAGATTTACCACACTTTCGGTTTACCTTACCAAATTAGAAAATTCATAAAGATCCACCAATTTTCGAGTCTGTTAAGATATTACCGCAAGTTACAGAAATTTGTAAATAAGCAGATTAGTAAGTGAAATTCTAGAAGCTCCTCGGTTTTACAAATCATAGAGCCCGCATTTATTCGAGTAAAGACACAGTTTCACCGACAACAATCTTCTCCGTGGAAAAACTGACATTCTTATAGAATAGCAATTCGGAAAATTTCAAATGCGAATTTTGTTTAGCGCAAGGGGTCTTCTTAGTCTCTTGTCAAAAGCCATTCGCACTTACGAGAGTCGTACGAGGTGTTCTACATCTACATCTACATTTATACTCTGCAAGCCACCCAACGGTGTGTGGCGGAGGGCACTTTACGTGCCACTGTCATTACCTCCCTTTTCTGTTCCAGTCGCGTATGGTTCGCGGGAAGAACGACTGTCTGAAAGCCTCCGTGCGCGCTCTAATCTCTCTAATTTTACATTCGTGATCTCCTCGGGAGGTATAAGTAGGGGGAAGCAATACATTCGATACCTCATCCAGAAACGCACCCTCTCGAAACCTGGCGAGCAAGCTACACCGCGATGCAGAGCGCCTCTCTTGCAGAGTCTGCCACTTGAGTTTGCTAAACATCTCCGTAACGCTATCACGGTTACCAAATAACCCTGTGACGAAACGCACCGCTCTTCTTTGGATCTTCTCTATCTCTTCCGTCAACCCGACCTGGTACGGATCCCACAATGATGAGCAATAAAAAATGGCTCTGAGCACTATGAGACTTAACATCTATGGTCATCAGTCCCCTAGAACTTAGAACTACTTAAACCTAACTAACCTAAGGACAGCACACAACACCCAGCCATCACGAGGCAGAGAAAATCCCTGACCCCGCCGGGAATCGAACCCGGGAACCCGGGCGTGGGAAGCGAGAACGCTACCGCACGACGACGAGATGCGGGCATGATGAGCAATACTCAAGTATAGGTCGAACGAGTGTTTTGTAAGCCACCTCCTTTGTTGATGGACTACATTTTCTAAGGACTATCCCAATGAATCTCAAACTGGTACCCGCCTTATCAACAGTTAATTTTATATGATCATTCCACTTCAAATCGTTCCGCACGCATACTCCCAGATATTTTACAGAAGTAACTGCTACCAGTGTTTGTTCTGCTATCATGTAATCATACAATAAAGGATCTTTCTTTCTATGTATTCGCAATACATTACATTTCTCGATGTTAAGGGTCAGTTGCCACTCCCTGCACCAAGCGCCTATCCGCTGCAGATCTTCCTGCATTTCGCTACAATTTTCTAATGCTGCAACTTCTCTGTATACTACAACATCATCCGCGAAAAGCCGCATGGAACTTCCGACATTATCTACTAGGTCATTTATATATATTGCGAAAAGTATTGGTCCCATAACACTCCCCTGTGGCACGCCAGAGGTTACTTTAACGTCTGTAGACGTCTCTCCATTGATAACAACATGCTGTGTTCTGTTTGCTAAAAATTCTTCAATCCAGCCACACAGCTGGTCTGATATTCCGTAGGCTCTTACTTTGTTTATCAGGCGACAGTGCGGAACCGTATCGAACGCCTTCCGGAAGTCAAGGAAAATAGCATCTACCTGGGAGCCTGTATCTAATATTTTCTGGGTCTCATGAACAAATAAAGCGAGTTGGGTCTCACACGATCGCTGTTTCCGCAATCCATGTTGATTCCTACAGAGTAGATTCTGGGTTTCCAAAAACGACATGATACTCGAGCAAAAAACATGTTCTAAAATTCTACAACAGATCGACGTCAGAGATATAGGTCTATAGCTTTGCGCATCTGCTCGACGACCCTTCTTGAAGACTGGGACTACCTGTGCTCTTTTCCAATCATTTGGAACCTTCCGTTCCTCTAGAGACTTGCGGTACACGGCTGTTAGGGGGGGGCAAGTTCTTTTGCGTACTCTGTGTAGAATCGAATTGGTATCCCGTCAGGTCCAGTAGACTTTCCTGTGTTGAGTGATTTCAGTTGCTTTTCTATTCCTTGGACACTTACTTCGATGTGAACCGTTTTTTCGTTTGTGCGAGGATTTAGAGAAGGAACTGCAGTGCGATCTTCCTCTGTGAAACAGCTTTGGAAAAAGGTGTTTAGTATTTCAGCTTTACGCGTGTCATCCTCTGTTTCAATGCCATCATCCTCCCGGAGTGTCTGGATATGCTGTTTCGGGCCACTTACTGCTTTAACGTAAGACCAGAACTTCCTAGGATTTTCTGTCAAGTCGGTACATAGAATTTTACCTTCGAATTCACTGAACGCTTCACGCATAGCCCTCCTTACGCCAACTTTGACATCGTTTAGCTTCTGTTTGTCTGAGAGGTTTTGGCTGCGTTTAAACATGCAGTGAAGTTCTCTTTGCTTTCGCAGTAGTTTCCTAACTTTGTTGTTGAACCTCGGTGGGTTTTTCCCGTCCCTCACAGTTTTACTCGGCACGTACCTGTCTAAAACGTGTTCCAAAGAAGCGCATGCAGTTGGTCTGTACGAGTTGTGGCTGTGTTTGTTAACGAAATTTACTGATCGTCTGATCCTTAAAGGCAGTATGAAATGATTTTTATGTTAACCTATCTCAGTATCACGTATAACGCTCAAGTTTTCGCGTGCTGCCTCGTTTGAATAGACGCTTTGCGAGTGGATTACTAGAACATTCCACTTTATGGGCGAGTAAACATGTCACTTAACTGTCCTGCCAATAACATCAGTAAAGACTTTCAAACACTTAAATCTATTAATTTGTATTCAGTGTTCGCCCATCATCAGTTAATTTGCTGCCCAAACGCAAAACCAATTGTTTCCTCATCTGATTCCCTCAGCATCACTCGCTTTAATTGTACTGCTTTCCATTACTTCTGTTAAACGTCTATTGATGTTTGTCTTCTAAACTCCTTTCAAGATAATACTCAATCCGTTCGACTGCTGTTCCGATTCCTTTGCCACCTCCTACCGAATTACAATGCTGTTGAGAAACTTCGAAGTTTTTATTTCTTCTCTTTGGTTTCCCTTACTGCTTGCTCTACGTTGTTGTTGTTGTTGTGGTCTTCAGTCCTGAGACTGGTTTGATGCAGCTCTCCATGCTACTCTATCCTGTGCAAGCTTCTTCATCTCCCAGTACCTACTGCAGCCTACATCCTTCTGAATCTGCTTAGTGTATTCATCTCTTGGTCTCCCTCTACGATTTTTACCCTCCACGCTGCCCTCCAATACTATATTGGTGATGCTTCGATGTCTCAGAACATGTCCTACCAACCGATCCCTTCTTCTAGTCAAGTTGTGCCACAAACTCCTCTTCTCCCTAATTCTATTCAATACCTCCTCATTAGTTATGTGATCTACCCATCTAATCTTCAGCATTCTTCTGTAGCACCACATTTCGAAAGCTTCTATTCTCTTCTTGTCCAAACTAGTTATCGTCCATGTTTCACTTCCATACATGGCTACACTCCACACAAATACTTTCAGAAACGACATCCTGACACCTAAATCTACACTCGATGTTAACAAATTTCTCTTCTTCAGAAACGCTTTCCTTGCCATTGCCAGTCTACATTTTATATCCTCTCTACTTCGACCATCGTCAGTCTCTTAGTACACATTGAATAACTTTGGTGAGCATACTGCAACCCTTTCTCATAATCTTCTCAACTACGGCTTCCCTTTCATATACTTCGACTCTTATAACTACAGGCTGGTTTCTGTAGAAGTAGCAGACAACATTTCGCCCTCTGTATTTTATCCTTACTAGCTTCTGAATTGCAAAGAGTGTGCTCCTGTTTAGAATGTCAAAAATGTTCTCTAAGTTTACAAATGCTATAAACGTTAGTTTTTTTCCACTATGGGCATTACTTCCTATGTCTTTGGGTTACTGGTGTAAGTTTGCCTTACATCACAGTACCTCCCGAGATAACTAGTACGCTGAGCACTGCCTCGCATTATCTACATTTATCCCATAAATTTCCCGCTCGGGGTAGCCGTGCGGTCTTGGGCGTCTTGTCACGGTTCGCGTGGCTCGCCCCGTCGGAGGTTTTAGTCCTCTCTCGGGCATGGGTGTGTGCGTTGTCCTTACTGTATGTTAGTTTAAGTTAGATTAAGCAGTGCATAATGAAAAGTGGCTACACTGAGCTGCAGCGCCAGAGATTGCGCCAAAGAGTATTATTCAGCCGCCTCCACTGGCAGTGCTTGTTGAGAAGTGGTAGTGGAGAGTGCTTGTCGAGAAGTGGGCAGTAGGAGTTCTGATGTAGCCGTGACCAGTTGTGAGCATGTTGTATGCAGTTGTTCTGATGGGCTAGACAGCCGATGCTGTTCGATTGCGGATGTTGTAATGATCAGAGTGTATGTTTCGTCAATATATATGAAGCTAATAAATTTTTTTTATTTTTATTTCAAATGTCTTAAACAATAATGCCTCTTGGTCACAGGTTTAGTCAATAAAGCATCTGGCTTGTGTTCATGTATTAGAGTGTAATTCTGGTTTCTATGTGCAAGTATAGTATTTCTAATTTTTTTCTATCACGTCAGTATAAATGGTATTTAAAACATCTTGTCTTGTTGAGGAAGAACCGTGCCAGATGTGTACGTTGAATCACACTTCCACACACAGAACAGTTACACTTGTGCTTTGTTGCTCGTAGTTTTTGTTTCGTAGCTTTATAGTTGCTGGGGACTTAATTAATTAATTGTGTTAACGGAAATTTCCTTTCATTCTTGGTTGTTATTTTATGCAGTCAGATTGCGTACTAATACTAGTCAGGGCCAACCGGTTACGAGACTTCGTAGCCGGACATTCAGCTACTAAAATTAAAATTATTTGCATTCTATATAATTAAGCCCCCATGCAATAAGCCTAGGGACCAATGACCTCAACAGTTTGGTCCCATAGTCCTTACCACAAAATTCCAACATCCAAAAATGTGCCAGAGGTTGAAAATACCGCTACAGTTGGTTCTGTTAATTAACACACGACCTGTTTGGGGCTGCTATACGCCGATCTTCGGGTGTCCTAACTTGGCGCCTCGGGGTCACAGCACCAAGTATTCCTTCTGTTATTGATGAAAGGAGAAAGTACGGAAATGTCCCGGGAAACTCAAGAATACACAAATACAAGTTACTGAGGAATGAGTTAAATAGAAAGTACAGGGAAGCTAAGACGAAATGGCTGCAGGAAAAATATGAAGACATGGAGAATGAAATGACTGTCGGTGGGACAAGACTCAGCATACAGGAAAGTGAAAACAACATTCGGTGGCATTAAAAGCAACGGTGGTAACATTAAGAGTGCAACGGGAATTCCACTGTTAAATGCAGAGGAGAGAGTGGACAGGTGGAAAGAATACAGTGAAAGTCTCTATGAGCGGGAAGATTTGTCTCATGTGACAGAAGAAGAAACAGGAATCGATTTAGAAGAGATAGGGAATCCAGTATAAGAATCAGAATTTTAAAGAGCTTTAGACGCCTTAAGGTCAAATAAGGCAGAAGGGATGGATAACATTCCATCAGAATTTCTAAAATCATTGGGGGAAGTGGCAACAAAACGACTATTCAGATTGGTGTGTAGAATGTATGAGTCTGGCGGCATACCATCTGACTTTCGGAAAAGCATCATCCACACAATTCCGAAGACGGCAAGAGCTGAAAAGTGCGAGAATTATCGCACAGTCAGCCTAACAGCTCATGCACCCAAGTTGCTTACAATAATAATATACAGAAGAATGGAAAAGAAAATTGAGGATGCGCTAGATGACGATCAATTTGGCTTTGGGAAAGGTAAAGGCACGAGAGAGGCAATTCTGACGTTGCGGTTGCTAATGGATACAAGACTAAAGAAAAATCAAGACACGTTCATAGGATATCTCGAGCTAGAAAAAAACATTCGACAATGTAAAATAGTAAAAGATGTTCGAAATTCTAAAGAAAGTATGGATAAGCTATAGGGAGAGACGGGTCGTATACAATATGTACAACAACCAAGAGGGAATAATAAGACTGGACGATCAAGAACGAAGTGCTCGTATTAAGAAGGGTGTAAGACAAGGCTGTAGCCTTTCGCCCCTATTCTTCAATCTGTACATCGACGAAGCAATGATGGAAATAAAAGAAAGGTTCAGTAGTGGAATAAATATTCAAGGTGAAAGGATATCAATGATACGATTCGCTGATGACATTGCTATCCTAAGTGAAAGTGGAGAAGAATTAAATGATCTGCTGAACGGAATGAACAGTCTAATGAGTACACAGTATGGTTTGAGAGTAAATCGGAGAAAGACGAAGGTAATGAGAAGTAGTACAAATGAGAACAGCGAGAAACTTAACATCAGGATTGATGGTCGCGAAGTCAATGAAGTTAAGGAATTCTGCTACCTAGGCAGTAAAATAACCAATGACGGACGGAGCAAGGAGGACATCAAAAGCGGACCAGCTATGGCAAAGAAAGCATTCCTGGCCAAGAGAAGTCTACTAATATCAAATACCGGCATTAATTTGAGGAAGAAATATGTGCGAATGTACGTCTGCAGTACAGCATTGTATGGTAGTGAAACATGGACTGTGGAAAACCGGAACAGAATATAATCGAAGCATTTGAGATGTGGTGCTACAGACGAATGTTGAAAATTAGGTGAACTGATAAGGTAAGGAATGAGGAGGTTCTGCGCAGAATCGGAGAGGAAAGGAATATGTGGGAAACACTGATAAGGAGAAGGGACAGGTTGATAGGACATCTGTTAAGGTATGAGGGAATGACTTCCATGGTACTAGAGGGAGCTGTAGAGGGCAAAGACTGTAGAGGAAGACAGAGATTGGAATACGTCAAGCAAATAATTGAGGACGTAAGTTGCAAGTGCTACTGTAGTAGGTTGAAGAGGTTAGCACAAGAGAGGAACTCGTGGCTGGACGCATCAAACCAGTCAGAAGACTGATGAAAAAAAAAGTAAGTAACTTTTGAGGCAATTCACATTGTGATTCAGTTTTAGAGAAACTCTTTATTTAATAACTGAAAGGCCAGATGAAAGCAGTGAACTTTGCGGATAAATCTGTTTTTCTACAGAAAATACCCTTCTATCCACAGTTTTGCAATTTGGCTTTTGAGGCACACTGCATAGTGTAGACAAAATCCCATAAGGGGACAGAACTCTTTTGCAAATACGTATATCCATCTTCATAAAGAAAATAACTTGTTGATGTACCTATTTTGCTATGACTTTTAAGATACACAGTAGGTTATAGCTGGAAGCGTATAAGATGGCAGTGACTGTTTGCAAACAATTCTTTTTCCGTACGTTAAATAACTCCTAAGGCCCCTTGCATTTTGATGCGACTTTTTACACACACCGTATAACTTTGGCGAAGCTGGTGAGGAGGCAGTGAACGTTGCGAAAAAATATGTTTTCATACAGTAAATAACCTTTGAGGTACCTTCTTTTGTGACGTGACTTTTGAGACACGCTGTATATTTCAGCCGGAAACCATTTGGATGCAGAGATCGTTCGAGAGTAAATCTGTTTCCGTACAGAAAATAATTTTTGATGCTACTGTTTTGCGATATTTTTTTTTGGGGGACGCAATTTTCGTTAATGTGGAAAGCCCGTATGAAGCCAGTAATCGTTTTCCGAATAAATATGTCTTCATGCGCTAAATAAATTTTTAGTGTCTGCAGCTCGTGGTCTTGCGGTAGCGTCCTCGCCTCGCGGGGTCGCGGGTTCGATTCCCGGCCGGGTCAGGGATTTTCTCTGCCTCGTGATGACTGGGTGTTGTGTGTTCTTCATCATCATTTCGTCATCATTGACTCGCAAGTCGCCGAAGTGGCGTCAACCAAAAAGGACTTGCGATACGGCGGCCGAACTTCCCCACATGGGGGCTTCCCGGCCAACAATGCCATACGATCATTTCATTTCAATTTTTAGTCTCCTTGTGATGAGATTTGGCTTTTGAGCCACACTCCGTATTTTACCGATAAAGCAATAGATAAACATTAAGTTAAAATTAAAAGGAAGGTCAGCGTTGGCGGTAATATTGATGTTTTGTTGATAGCAGAATCGATTTTCGATCACATAGTGATCATCTTCAGTGCTGTACAAATTAAACTCCGACACTGGTATCAATAACCAAAACTGATCACAATATTGTGATCGCTACTCAGTAAATCGAAGAAAGACGAAATTAATGAGAAGTGGCAGTAATGAGAGCAGCGAGAAACTTAACATCAGGATTGATGGTCACTAAGTAGACAAAGTTAAGGGATTCTGCTACCTAGACAGTAAAATGATGGATGGAGCAGGAGAACATAAAAAGCTGACTAGCATTGGCAAAAAGGACATTCCATACCAAGTAGAAGTGCTAGTATCAAACATTGGCCTTAATTTGAGGAAGATATTTCTGAGAATGTCCGTTTTGAACACGGCATTATATGTTAGTCAGTCATGGACTGTGGCAAAACCGGAACAGAAGAGAATCGAAGCCTTTGAGATGTGGTGCTACAGGAGAATGTTGAAAATTAGGTTGACTGATAAGGTAAGGAGTGTGGAGGAAGGAATATATGTTGAAAACAGTGATAATAAGAAGGGACAGGACAATCTGACATCTGTGACTCTGGGATGAAAAGGTTGGCACAGAACAGGAATTCGTGGTGGACACATCAAACCAAACTTGAAAAGCCTTTGAGGCACCTTGTCTTTTGATACACTGTTCTATCTAGCAGAAACCAATGACAAGCCAGGGAGCTTTGCAAATAAATTTCTTTGATGGTGCAAATATCTTTTCAGGCACCTTGTGTTCGTGATGTCGCTTTTGAGACATACTGTGCGTTTTAAACAAACTGCGCTATATGGATAAACGCAATAATAAGACAGTGAACTTCAAGCATAAATTTATTCTCATACTCTAAATAACTTTTGAGACACCTTGTATTTGTGATGTGACATGTGGGACATAATATGCTTTTTAGACACATTCCCCTATCTAGTTGAAACCAACAAGAAGGCAGCAAGCTTCACACTTAAATTTATTTTTAAACTATCAATAATTTTTGAGGCACCCTGTGTCTGTAATGAAACTTTTGGGACCCACTATGCTTTTTAGACACATTGCACCATCTAGTTGAAGCCAATAAGAAGGCACTAAACCTCTTCCATAAATTTGTTTTTGTAGAATAAACTACTTAGTAGACATGTTGTGTTTGTGTTGCGACTTTTGGGACCCACTATGCCCTTTAGACACACTGTACCATCTAGTTGAAGTCAATAAGAAGGCAGTAAAATTTGCGCGTAAATTTATTTTTACACTATAAATAACCTTTGAGTCACCGTGTGTTGCTGATGAGACTTTTGGGACCCCTCTATGCTTTTTAGACACACTGCACTACCTAGTTGAAGCCAATAAGAAGCAGTTAACTTCCCACTTAAATTTGTTTTTATACTATAAATAACTTTTGAGGCACCTTATGTTTTGATGAGACTTTTCGGACACATTTTGCCTTTTCGACACACTGCAGCTTCCAGTTGAAGCCAATAAGAAAGAAGTAAACCTTGCACATAAACTTTTATTTGCTCTATAAATAACTTTTGAGGCACCTTGTGTTTGTGATGTGACATTTGGGACACACTATGCTTGAAACTTCCCCTTTGAACAATTTATACATGACTGTGCTTAAACTGACACACAATATTTTGTTAGCGCAACGCAATCTGACTTTCAAAATTCCCTACAAAAGAATGGCCCTGACTAACATTATTTTTTTCTTTGTGGAGATCATTTTCAAAGTCTCTAACTTTCACTCTTTCCTTCTCCAATAGCACAATGAACTGCTGCAATCTTTCTTCATGGTACACTGTCTGTCTTTTTAGATTCTCAATTTCCATTTCTTGTTCTCTTTGCACTCTCATTAAATCATTTACTTTTTTCTCAGATTCTAAGTTACATGCTTTTTCCTTGTTCAAACTTTCAAGTAACTGCAGAACATGTTTCTTTCCAGATTCCACAGCTGCTTCAAGTTGTTCAACTTTGTGTTCAAGCAGCTGAGTTGTCTGCATTGCAGTACTTCCACTACAACTGTTACGAAATGTGAATTTATTTGCAGGGATAGTAATATTAACTGTAGATAATCGCATACCAATATGGTTAGTTTCGTTCATACTATCTGCAGCTGGAATAAGTTGCTGCACATATGAAAGTTCCTCTGGTGACAGGACTTCTGCACCAAACCTTAGTATTTTGCTCACAATCTAACAACCTCTGACTCTTTTCTTCTAAATCTTGTTTTAGTTTTTTAACAGTCTGCTTCAGCTTTTCTGTTAGAATAACCTTCAGGTGTTTTGCCTGCACTTTCTGTTTCAAACTATGTTCTTTGTCCACTGATAATAGCTCTGAATCTGTACTGAGAACGGTAACATCTGATTCAGTACCATTTCCATCTGTGTAGACGGTATCCACCTTGTCATCTGAGACTCCAGTAGCAGGCATGCTAAGATTGGAACTAGGTATTTCAATTAACAAGTCAGGGCCATTCTTTTGTAGGGAATTTTGAAAGTCAGATTGCGTTGCGCTAACAAAATATTGTGTGTCAGTTTAAGCACAGTCATGTATAAATTGTTCAAAGGGGAAGTTTCATGCTTTTTAGACACACTGCACCATCTAGTTGAAGCCAATATGAAAGAAGTAAACCTCGCACATAAACTTTTATTTGTCCTATAAATAACATTTGAGGCACCTTGTGTTTGTGATGTGCCATTTGGGACACACTGTGCTTTTTAGACACGTTGCCCTATCTAGTTGAAGCCTACAAGAAGGCAGTAAAATTTGCGCGTAAATTTATTTTTATACTGTAAGTACAGGCCTATTACAAATGATTGAAGCGATTTCATAAATTCAGTGTAGCTCCATTCATTAACATATGGTCACGACACACTACAGATACGTAGAAAAACTCATACAGTTTTGTTCGGCTGAAGCCGCACTTCAGGTTTCTGCCGCCAGAGCGCTCGAGAGCGCAGTGATACAAAATGGGGACAGGAGCCGAGAAAGCGTATGTCGTGCTGGAAATGCACTCACATCAGTCAGTCATAACAGTGCAACGACACTTCAGGACGAAGTTCAGCAAAGATCCACCAACTGCCAACTCCATTCGGCGATGGTATGCGCAGTTTAAAGCTTCTGGATGCCTCTGTAAGGGGAAATCAACGGGTCGGCCTGCAGTGAGCGAAGAAACGGTTGAACGCGTGCGGGCAAGTTTGACGCGTAGCCCGCGGAAGTCGACGAATAAAGCAAGCAGGGAGCTAAACGTACCACAGCCGACGGTTTGGAAAATCTTACGGAAAAGGCTAAAGCAGAAGCCTTACCGTTTACAATTGCTACAAGCCCTGACACCCGATGACAAAGTCAAACGCTTTGAATTTTCGGCGCAGTTGCAACAGCTCACGGAAGAGGATGCGTTCAGTGCGAAACTTGTTTTCAGTGATGAAGCAACGTTTTTTCTTAATGGTGAAGTGAACAGACACAATGTGCGAATCTGGGCGGTAGAGAATCCTCACGCATTCGTGCAACAAATTCGCAATTCACCAAAAGTTAACGTGTTTTGTGCAATCTCACGGTTTAAAGTTTACGGCCCCTTTTTCTTCTGCGAAAAAAACGTTACAGGACACGTGCATCTGGACATGCTGGAAAATTGGCTCATGCCACAACTGGGGACCGACAGCGCCGACTTCATCTTTCAACAGGATGGTGCTCCACCGCACTTCCATCATGATGTTCGGCAATTCTTAAACAGGAGATTGGAAAACCGATGGATCGGTCGTGGTGGAGATCGTGATCAGCAATTCGTGTCATGGCCTCCACGCTCTCCCGACTTAACCCCATGCGATTTCTTTCTGTGGGGTTATGTGAAAGATTCAGTGTTTAAACCTCCTCTACCAAGAAACGTGCCAGAACTGCGAGCTCGCATCAACGATGCTTTCGAACTCATTGATGGGGACATGCTGCGCCGAGTGTGGGAGGAACTTGATTATCGGCTTGATGTCTGCCGAATCACTAAAGGGGCACGTATGGAACATTTGTGAATCCCTAAAAAAACTTTTTGAGTTTTTGTATGTGTGTGCAAAGCATTGTGAAAATATCTCAAATAATAAAGTTATTGTAGAGCTGTGAAATCGCTTCAATCATTTGTAATAACCCTGTAATTTACGAGGCACCCTGTGTTTCTGGCGAGACTTTTGGGACCCAATTTGCTTTTTAGATACATTGCACCATCTGGTTGAAGCCAATAAGAAGGCAATAAACTTCCCCCATAAATTTGTTTTTGTACTATATAAAACTTTGTAGACATTTTGTGTTTGTGATGAGACTTTTGGGACCCACTATGCCTTTTAGACACATTTCACCATCTAGTTGAAGCCAATAAGAAGGCAGTAAAATTTGCGCATAAATTTATTTTTATACTATAAATAACCTTTGAGTCACCCTGTGTTTCTGATGGGACTTTTGGGACCCACTATGCTCTTTAGACACACTGCACTATCTAGTTGAAACCAATAAGAAGGTAGTAAACTCCACACATAAATTTATTTTTATACTGTAAGTAATTTTTGAGGCATTCTGTGTTTGTGGCGAGACTTTTGGGACCCACTATGCTTTTTAGACACATTGCACCATCTAGTGGAAGCCAATAAGAAGGCAGTAAACTTCCCCCATAAATTTGTTTTTGTACTATTGATTACTTTCTAGGCATCTTGTGTTTGTGATGCGACTTTTGGGACCCACTATGCTTTTTAGACACACTGCACCATCTATTTGAAGCCAATAAAAAAGAAGTAAACGTCGCACATAAATTTTTGTATGTACTATAAATAACTTTTTGAGGCACCTTGTATTTGTGAGGTGACTTTTGAGACACACTGTGCTATAGCCGAATGCCCAAGTGGACGCAGAAACCGTTCGTACACAGTTCTGGTTTTATCCTGTAACTAAGTAGATGCACCTTGCCTGACGTGGCTGAGTTTCGAGCCTCGCTGTATACTGCAGACGGAAGCTCATATGAAGTCAGAGAACACTGGGATCAGCTCTGTTTTCGAGCACCGTAGGAGAGTAGTGGCAGGCAGTTGTTTAATTAACAGACGTCGACCCCGTTCGGGGAGCTGATAAGTCCCAAATCCGCGAACTACCCGCAGGCGCGCTGGCGTCCTATTCGTGCAGTTAACCGGCTCTATTTATCCCGACATGTCCGCCGCAGCAGCCACAAACAGCCGCGCTGCGAACTGCGCAAATACGCGCAGCTTCTGTTGCGACGACGGTAAACACACGTCCGCGCCCAAAACTAATTGGCAAACCCGCCGGAATTATGGCGGTCCAAATGAGTTGTCCCAGCGGCCGCCGCAAGGTCCACAAACACCTGATGACAACACAGCGGACGCCGTTCGAAACGTTCGCTTACCTACGTCACACGATGCACGGGCCACCACTGAAAATTACCGAACATTCTGCGCTTTAGCAGGAGGTAACTCATGTAACTGCACCGTGGCTTTGTAGATTTTTCGCTACTTTGACTCTGTGATCCTGTACTTGACCTCTTCCTGAGGCCAGTGGTACACTATCATATTTCTTTGACAAAAAAATATGATCAAATATCCGTGAGATTTCTTTGACAAAGATCATTGACGTGGCGCTCGAAAGGGGTATAACGCTGTCGTCATATTTTTCGTCAAATTTCAAGATGGCGGACGACAACTTATTACGTGCTGCAGTTGCTAGTACCGTAAGTGCATTGTGTGTGTATTCGGAAGAAAAGCGGCGGAAAAAACATATTTGGATGAAGCCTTAGGTATTACGTCGATATGATAAAAGGATTCAGCAAAATGTGTTACGAGAGCTGCAAGTGGAGGAAGTCTAGTCTTAATATATAAATTACTAACGAATGGATGAGAGTCTATTTCAGTATTTGCTCAGTAAAGCGGCTTCTCATATTACAAAACAGAATACTCTCTTGAGAAATGCTGTATGTGCAGAAGACAGCCAAACTGTGACACTGCGATTTCTTGATATATGAGACGGCTACTGTAGGTTACGACACAGCACTCGAATATCACGTTGCACATTAACCAAAATAATTCGACAAACGTGTGAAGTGATTTATAAAGCACTGAAGGGGCAATGTTGTTATTGTGGTCTTCAGTCCTGAGACTGGTTTGATGCAGCTCTCCATGCTACTCTATCCTGTGCAAGGTTCTTCATCTCCCAGTACCTACTGGAACCTACATCCTTCTGAATCTGCTTAATGTATTCATCTCTTGGTCTCCCTCTACGATTTTTACCCTCCACGCTGCCCTCCAATACTAGATTGGTGATCCTACCAACCGATCCCTTCTTCTAGTCAAGTTGTGCCACAAACTTCTCTTCTCCCCAATTCTGTTCAATACTACATCATCAGTTATATGATCTACCCATCTAATCTTCAGCATTCTTCTGCAGCACCACATCTCGAAAGCTTCTATTCTCTTCTTGTCCAAACTACTTATCGTCCATGTTTCACTTCCATACATGGCTACACTCCATACAAATACTTTCAGAAACTACTTCCTGACACTTAAATCTATACTCGATGTTAACAAATTTCTCTTCGTCAGAGACGCTTTCCTTGCCATTGCCAGTCTACATTTTATGTCCTCTCTACTTCGACCATCATCAGTTATTTTGCTCCCCAAATAGCAAAATTCCATTACTACTTTAAGTGTCTCATTTCCTAATCTAATTCCGTCAGCATCACCCGACTTAATTCGACTACATTCCATTATCCTCGTTTTGCTTTTGTAGATGTTCATCTTATACCCTCCTTTCAAGACACTGTCCATTCCGTTCAACTGCTCTTCCAAGTCCTTTGCTGTCTCTGACAGAATTACAATGTCATCGGCGAACCTCAGAGTTTTTATTTCTTCTCCATGGATTTTAATACCTACTCCGAACTTTTCTTTTGTTTCCTTTACTGCTTGCTCAAGGGGCAATATGTGAAGATAAATAAACGATTAGTACACTAGTTGGGCAATAAGAACTATTTTTAATTTTGAATAATTTACTTAAGGGAATTAGTGTTGCGAGAAGTACAAAATTAACAAAAAGTACGAAACAGATGAAGCGCTTTTTAACTTGCGGCATCCAGAGTTCAAAAATGGACAAAGCAGAATGGAAAGCTAAGAAAGAATTTTTTATTTTAGAGTGTGACCACATCCTCTATTCCGAAAAGCTGCCTGGATGTTTCCAGGTGCAGAAGTGGATGGCTGTAGCTGTGATTGAGGACACGAAGTAGCCTGCAGCATATCCCACCTGCCCATCAACACACAATTAATAGCATGCATCCCCCCGGTCCTAGTCGAAGCAAGTTTATTAAAAAAAAAGCGTCTAAGAAACAAACCAACTTCGAAGCCATGTTTACAAACACACTACAGAGACGTCAGACAGCTGTAGCGACGCCAGCGCTTGAAGCGGTTACATTTCACATTGCAGTGAACAGAAGACGGACGACGTTTGCGATCAAATCTACGGCGAGGTCTTAGACGTGATCGTATTTATTTTACAACAGGAGAGATTTGACAAAGTTCCCTATCGCACCATCAAATTTATTTGACGTAAGAATTTGACATATCAACCTGGACAAAGAAATATACTTTGTGATCAAAAGTATCCGGACACCCACAAAAACACGTTTTACACATTAGGTGCATTGCGCTGCCACCTATTTCCAGGTACTCCATATCAGCGAGATCAGTAGTCATTAAACGTCGTGAGAGAGCAGAATGGGGCGCTCCGCGGAACTCACGGACTTCGAACATGGCCAGGTGATTGGGTGTCACTTGTGTCATACGTGTGTACGCGAGGTTTCCACACTCCTAAACATCCCTAGATCCACTGTTTCCGGTGTGATAGTGAAGTGGAAACGTGAAGGGACACGTACAGCACAAAAGCGTACAGGCCGACCTCATCTGTTGACTGACGGAGGCCGCCGACAATTGAAGAGGGTCGTAATGTGGAGTAGGCAGACATCTATCCAGACCATCGCACAGAAATTCCAAACTCCATCAGGTACTGCAAGTACTATGACAGTTAGGTGGGAGGTGATAAAACTTGGATTTCATGGTCCAGCGGCTGCTCATATGCGACACATCACGCCGGTAAATGCCAAACGACGCCTCGCTTGGTGTAAGGAGCGTAAACATTGGACGATTGAACAGTGGAAAAAACATTGTGTTGAGTAACGAATCACGGTACACAGTGTGACGATCCGATGGCAGGGTGTGGGTATGGCGAGTGCCCGGTGAACGTCATCTGTTAGCGAGTATAGTACCAACAGTAAAACTCGAAGGCGGTGGTGTTATGGCGTGGTCGTGTTTTTCATGGAAGGGGCTTGCATCCTTTCTTGTCTTGAATGGCACTATCACAGCACAGGCCTATACTGATACTTTAAGCACCTTCATGCTTCCCACTGCTGAAAAGCAATTGGCGATTGCATCTTTCAACACGATCGAGCACCTGTTCATAATGCACGGCCTCTAGCGGAGTGGTTACGCGACAATAACATCCGTGTAAAGCTGGCCTGGACAGCGTCCTGATCAGAATCCCATACAACACCATTGGGATTCTTTGAAACGCCGACTTCGTGCCATGCCTCACCCACCGACGTCGATACCTCTCCTCAGTGCAGCACTCCGTGAAGAATGAGCTGCCATTGTCCAAGAAACCATCCAACACCTGATAGAACGTGTGCCTGAGAGATTGGAAGCTAAGGGTGGGCCAACACCATACTGAATTCCAGCATTACCGATGGAGGGCGCTACGAACTTGTCAGTCATTTTCAGCCAGGCGTCCGGATACTTCTGATCACATATTATATATCATAGTGAATGCTGGCCTAACGGGGATGTCTTTTACGTGTTTGCAAAAAACCGGCCGGTGTGGCCGAGCGATTCTAGGCGCTTCAGCCTGGAACCGCGCGACCGCTACGGTCGCATCTTCGAATCCTGCCTCGGAGATGGATGTGTGTGATTTCCTTAGGTTAGTTAGGTTTAAGTAGTTCTAAGATTAGGGGACTGATGACCTCAGATGTTAAGTCCCATAGTGCTTAGAGCCATTTGAACAATTTTTTGAAATCTTTCCTCGATTATTCTGCGAAATTTATTCCGACTTGTTTTGTGTACGACGAGGGATCTGTTCCGCCTCTTCAATTTTTTATTCGATCAGTCTTGCAACCATTTTGATGCGGCTCGTCACTAATTATTCTCCTGTGCCAACCTCTTCATCTCACAGTAGCACTTCCGCCCCACATCTTCAATTACGACGAGCTTTCAATAAGTACTGCAACACTTATTTTCCTCCGCCAATTTCGGTTATGCAAAACAAAACAAAAAACAAGAAATGGTTCAAACGGCTCTGAGCACTATGCGACATAACTTCTGAAGTCATCAGACGCCTAGAACTTGGAACTACTTAAACCGAACTAACCTAAGGACATCACACACATCCATGCCCGAGGCAGGATTCGAACCTGCGACCGTAGTGGTCGCTCGGCTCCAGACTGTAGCGCCTAGAACCGCATGGGCTAATGCAAAAAATTTGTGGAATTTGTTATGGGACATCGCCAAATATACCAGCTTCAGCTCGTATAGTTCCAAGATTTTCCGATAGGTAGCGGACCTATACGTAGCGTTCAAAACGGCGTCTGTATCGGAGGATCATTCCATGCTGAGAGGTGACAATGAGTTTCTTTTGGCGAAAAACCAGAGAATCGCAGATGTTCATAGGTGCTTGCGGAATATCTAGGGCGACCTGGCAGTGAACAAAAGCAAGGTGAGTCGTTGGGCAAGGCCTCTCTCATCATCGCAGTTTGGTCGCATAAACCTGTCCGAACCCCCGCGTGCCGGCCGGTCGCACACAGCTCTCACTCGTGGGATGTTGGACTTCAGGGCGTTCGTCGCCACAAAAATGCAAATGAACTTCTCCATGACGACGTAAGCTTCAGACATGTGTTGCGACTTGTTAGCAGCAGACACACTGGCTGCACCAAAGACTGAGACGGCGTGGAGTTTTACAATTATTTACTGAACTTTCCTGCTCTCCTGCGAACCTTGCAGTCTCGGTCGGGCACACAGTTTTAATCTGCCAGGAAGTTTCATGTTTGTCTCTTCTTGTTTGGATGTGCCTCCACAGAGATCTGGTTTCCTGCACTCTTCTAAGCACCTCGTCATTTGTTACTTTGTCTCTCCAGCTGATCTTCATCATCCTTGTATAGCACCACATCCCCAGGGCCTGTAGCTGTCTTCTAATTGTCCAAGTTTCACATCCGTATAGGGCCACACTCCTAACGAAACCTT
Organism: Schistocerca serialis cubense; assembly: GCF_023864345.2. Lineage (NCBI taxonomy): Eukaryota > Metazoa > Arthropoda > Insecta > Orthoptera > Acrididae > Schistocerca > Schistocerca serialis. Next base: position 146,731,298 of record NC_064648.1, read on the forward strand.
TCATGATACGTTTCCGTATTTTCGGACTGATGTTGTTGCTGGAGAGTAAGTTCCTTCTCCGATTAAATGCAGTTTTGGCCTTTTGTATTCTGGTCGCAGTTTCTTTCCGGCTTCTACCATCTCTTCTGATTTTGCTTCCCAGATAAGTAAATTCCCTTATCACTTCCAGCTCCTCTCTTCCAGTTCTCATTCTCAGAGGTTCATATTCTACTCCTGTACTGCATACAATCACTTCAGTCTTTTTCTTGTTTATTCTCTTTCCATACTGATTGCATACAATTTTTTCCATCGTTCTGAGGACTTCCTCTAGATCTTCTTTTGTCTGCGTGACTACAGCAATATGATCTGCATAACGTAGCATGTCTATCTTCTGCCCATTAATTTTGAGCCCCACCTCAGTAGTTTCTCGAACTTAGTTTATAGCTTCCTGGATGTAGCCACCGAAAATGAGAGAGATCACATCCTTGTGTTGCCCCTTTTCTTATATTTGCTTCATGGTGACAGTTCGTAATCACTGCCACCTCATTCTTATAGCAACTGAGTATCACACGGATGTCTTTGTGCTTTATTCCACTTTTCCTCAGCACTCTGGAAATAATATGGCGTATTGAAATACTGAATAAAATCAACTTGCTTGCATTACTCATTGAATTCCCCTCTTATCTGTCGGATGTTTTCACTCTCTAGAGCTGCCTCTGGTACCATGCTATTTATGCCTGCTGTCGTAACACATGTCCTATCGTTCTCTCCCATCTTCTTGTCAGTGTTTTCGAAATACTCCTGCGCAGAACCTCCTCATTGCTTACGCTATCACTCCACCTAATTTTCAACATCTTTCTGTAGCACAATTTTTCAAACGGTTCGATTCTCTTCCGTTCTTGTTGCCCCACAGTCCATGATTCGCTATCATGCCACGTTGTGCTGCAAGCGTACATTGTCAGAAATGTCTTCCGCTGGTTAACGTCGATTTTTGATGGAATACTACAAGACCTTTTGTTGGAAGGGTTCTCGGGTGTCCAACCGGATACGATCGTCAAATGTCCACGATTTTATTTATTTAGCATATGGCATTTAAGTACATTTCAGTATTGGATCACGTTATTCTACATTACATATATTCACAGCCAAACATCTTGTATATATTGAATGGATTTTTGGGATGCCATGAGGAATTCTTGAAAGTCCCCACTGAACGCTCCGGCACTGCATTCTTCTCTGATGTGTTGGATGGTCTGCTTAGGCGCGCCACAGTCACATGCTGGCGAAGACAGCAGTCCCCATTTGAAGAGTTAGTCAGCACATCTTCCACACCCAGTTCTTAGTTGGTGTTGGTTCAGAGTTGACCAGATCTTGCAGGGCTGATCAAACCCAGGAACTGCCTCAGTCATACAAGGCATTAGGTGGCAAGTTTTTGGGGCATTCTGGAGCCATTCTCTTCTCCAAGAGTTGATGTCAGCTCCAGTGAGGCTGGTAGAGCAAGGGGAGGATGTCTTGAACGAAGTTTCTTGATGTTCAGATCAGGTATATCGATGTGTACCGGTAGTTCAGGGTTTGCTTCGATCTTGTTGTATTCCCTGACCAAGGCTGCTTCTCGTCGTATTTTTGGGGGTGGTATATGACTCAGGACAGGTAGCCATAGCCGTGCGGTTAAAGGCGCTGCAGTCTGGAACCGCAAGACCGCTACGGTCGCAGGTTCGAATCCTGACTCGGGCATGGTTGTTTGTGATGTCCTTAGGTTAGTTAGGTTTAACTAGTTCTAAGTTCTAGGGGACTAATGACCTCAGCAGTTGAGTCCCATAGTGCTCAGAGCCATTTGAACCATTTGAACAGGTAGCCATATGTTAGGTGTAGACCTAACGGTTCCTGAAATAATGCGCATGTTGTTGTTAAGTTCGACATCGGTTTTGTTCACATGACTGTTGTTCAGTCATACTGGTCCACAGTACTCCGCCGCAGAGCATCCCAGGGTCAGCGCAGACGGCCTCAGAGTTGTTGCCGTTGATCCCCAGGTTGTTCCACAGAGTTTGTGGATGAGGTTGTTTCTTGTTCTCAGCTTGGCAGCTGCTTTTGTAAGCTATGATTTAAATGACAAGTTTTTGTCTAACGTTACCCCTAAGTGCCTTGACTCCTTTTTGTGGCTGAGTCTTGTGTCGTCAAGATATACTTCCAGAGCTCTGTCGGCTTTTCTGTTATTGAGGTGCAAGCAAGTTACTTCTGTCTTCGTGGCGCTAGGCCGAAGCCTCCATTTACGGAAGTATGCTGCCAGGGCAGACAAATCGGATGTCAGGGTTTCTTCCAGTGTATCAAAATCGGTGTGCCTCGTTGCAATGGCCCAGCGATCAGCGTAGCTAAATTTCGTACACGCTGTTTCTGTCACGTCAGCAATGCATAGGCTTAAAAGCAGTGGGGCTCATACCGAGCCTTGAGGTAAGCCATTTTGAAGGAATATCGTAGGCATTCGACGATCGTATCCGGTTTTGAGACCTGAGAACCCTTCAAACAGCATATACGCTCGGAAAGCCTTAGATCACTATAAGATATCTCTTGGTCAGGAATGCCGTCATTGACTGTGCTAATCTGCTTTTTACGTGTCGTACCGACAGTAGATCTCAAACTTATCCCATTTTTGTGTATGTCCAGAAGGCTTTTGATGTCGTACGTCACAAACGGCTTCTAATCAGACTGCGTGCCTATGGAGTAAGGTCTCAGTTGTACTACAGGATTTCGGTGCTTCCTGTCAGAAAGGTCAGAGTTCGTACTTACTGGCGGAAAGTCATCGAGAAAAACACAAGTGATACCTCGCGTTGGCCAGGAAAGTATTATAGGCCCTCTCTTCTTCACATAAGCGATGTAGGAGACAGTCCCGGAAGCCATCTTGGACGGTATGCAGATGATGCTATCGTTTACCTGCTAACGAAGTCCTCAGGAGATCAAAAGCAGTTGCAAACAGATTTAAGCACGATGTATGTATGGTGCAAAAAGTGACAAATGACTGTAGCATGTCTTCGACATGAGCACTTGAAACATACCCTTACAAAAATTATTAATGATAGTGGTGGTAAACCTGTACGTTATTTGATTTTCAAACAGCTCAGCAAAACTGTACTCAGGCATTTATCTCTTTACTTATTCTGATCAACACTAAACTGATACACAATATTATTTTTTTTTTTTTAGCGCAGCGCAACTTGACTTTCAATAATCTCTTCAAAAGAATGGCCCTGACTAACAATAACCTATACCTTTCATGAATCACTTACCTCACAAAAATCTTCGTTACCCTAACTACTGCGCAATACAGCGAGCGCCAATACTGCCAGCTAAATAGAAGATTTTAACTACTGAAGGCACTAACTACTGATAGGCACAGTTAGCAAATGAAAGATTTTGATGGAGAACAAACAATGTAGTTTACCTAAGTGGTGTTCATAAGTCATAATATATATATAAATATATATATATATATGTATATATATCAGTTCATGACATCCAGTCTTACAAATTCCCTTTTTCTGATGGACACACGTCCAGATCGTCCGCTCTCAAAACTCCGCCATCTCTCTCCCCACATCCACCACTGCTGGCGGCTCACCTCCAACTGCCCAACGCTACGCGCTGTTAACAGCCAACTGCCCAACACTACAATAGCGAATGTTCCAACAATGCCAACCAGCCACAGACTGCACACAGCGCAGTCAGTGATTTTCATACAGAGCGCTACGTGGCGTTACCAACATGAAAACCTAAACAGCCTACTTACATACTAAAAGCGATCCGCTAAATTTCCGTTACACGATAAATCACACAAATCTCAAGGCTGTCAGTACAACTGCATACATACGGATTACAAAGACGAAGATCGTAATTTGGAACTGTGACATAGAACATGTTCGGGGAAACGAAAGACTCTTAGAAGACATAGTAAATATACATCTGCATCTACGTCATACTGCGGAAACTGATGTGTCGACAGAAGTGCCGACACAGTGTGGTTTGAGGAGGCCGACATGCGCGCTATAAGCTCACGCAGGATGGCGTGAGGTCTGAAACAGGATACGTAATGAATGCTATAAAGAAAAGTACGTAGCTGCTGAAATACTTAACTTTAATCCATCATTTGTATACATCGTTCTTGATGAGACATGCTTCATACGATAACTATCAATTGCTATGGCGCCTTGCTAGGTCGTAGCCATTGACTTAGCTGAAGGCTATTCTAACTATCTTCTCTGCAAATAAACGAGGCATCGTCAGTGTTGCATCGCTAGCTAAGTCGTCCGTACAACTGGGGCGAGTGCTAGTAAGTCTCTCTAGACCTGCCGTGTGGTGGCGCTCGGTCTGCGATCACTGACAGTGGCGACACGCGGGTCCGACATGTACTAATGGACCGCGGCCGATTTAAAGGCTACCACCTAGCCAGTGTGGTGTCTGGCGGTGACACCACAGAAACCACCTAATGGTCTGTGGTAGAGGGTACTTTTTGCACCATGATCTGATCCCTCCCCATCCTCCTACCCTGCCCCACCCGCGAATGGAGTGGGGGAGGAATGATTGTCAATAAGGCTCTGTATTGGCTCTAATTTCCCGGATTTTCTTATCATACTCGTTTCGCGAGATGTGTAAGGGAGGAAGTAATACACACCTGGAAATGGAAAAAAGAACACACTGACACCGGTGTGTCAGACCCACCATACTTTCTCCGGACACTGCGGGAGGGCTGTACAAGCAATGATCACACGCACGGCACAGCGGACACACCAGGAACCGCGGTGTTGGCCGTCGAATGGCGCTAGCTGCGCAGCATTTGTGCACCGCCGACGTCAGTGTCAGCCAGTTTGCCGTGGCATACGGAGCTCCATCGCAGTCTTTAACACTGGTAGCATGCCGCGACAGCGTGGACGTGAACCGTATGTGCAGTTGACGGACTTTGAGCGAGGGCGTATAGTGGGCATGCGGGAGGCCGGGTGGACGTACCGCCGAACTGCTCAACACGTGGGACGTGAGGTCTCCACAGTACATCGATGTTGTCGCCAGTGGTCGGCGGAAGGTGCACGTGCCCGTCGACCTGGGGCCGGACCGCAGCGACGCACGGATGCACGCCAAGACCGTAGGATCCTACGCAGTGCCGTAAGGGACCGCACCGCCACTTCCCAGCAAATTAGGGGCACTGTTGCTCCTGGGGTATCGGCGAGGACCATTCGCAACCGTCTCCATGAAGCTGGGCTACGGTCCCGCACACCGTTAGGCCGTCTTCCGCTCACGCCCCAACATCGTGCAGCCCGCCTCCAGTGGTGTCACGACAGGCGTGAATGGAGGGACGAATGGAGACGTGTCGTCTTCAGCGATGAGAGTCGCTTCTGCCTTGGTGCCAATGATGGTCGTATGCGTGTTTGGCGCCGTGCAGGTGAGCGCCACAATCAGGACTGCATACGACCGAGGCACACAGGGCCAACACCCGGCATCATGGTGTGGGGAGCGATCTCCTACACTGGCCGTACACCACTGGTGATCGTCGAGGGGACACTGAATAGTGCACGGTACATCCAAACCGTCATCGAACCCATCGTTCTACCATTCCTAGACCGGCAAGGGAACTTGCTGTTCCAACAGGACAATGCACGTCCGCATGTATCCCGTGCCACCCAACGTGCTCTATAAGGTGTAAGTCAACTACCCTGGCCAGCAAGATCTCCGGATCTGTCCCCCATTGAGCATGTTTGGGACTGGATGAAGCGTCGTCTCACGCGGTCTGCACGTCCAGCACGAACGCTGGTCCAACTGAGGCGCCAGGTGGAAATGGCATGGCAAGCCGTTCCACAGGACTACATCCAGCATCTCTACGATCGTCTCCATGGGAGACTAGCAGCCTGCATTGCTGCGAAAGGTGGATATACACTGTACTAGTGCCGACATTGTGCATGCTCTGTTGCCTGTGTCTATGTGCCTGTGGTTCTGTCAGTGTGATCATGTGATGTATCTGACCCCAGGAATGTGTCAATAAAGTTTCCCCTTCCTGGGACAATGAATTCACGGTGTTTTTATTTCAATTTCCAGGAGTGTATGTTCAAAATGGTTCAAATGGCTCTGAGCACTATGGGACTTAACATCTGAGGTCTTCAGTCCCCTAGAACTTAGAACTACTTAAACCGAACTAACCTAAGGACATCACACACATCCATGCCCGAGGCAGCATTCGAACCTGTGACCATAGCAGTCGCGCGGTTCCGGACTGAAGCGCGTAAAACCGCTCGGCCACACCGGCCGCCAAGTGCTCTGTCCGGAAAGTGCTCTTTCGAAATTTCGACAGCAACGCTCTCAGTGAAGCACAACGCCTCTCTTGTAGCTTCTGGCCCTAGAGTTTGTTGAGCGTCTCTGTAACGATCTCGTGGCGAAACATGCAGCTCTTCTTCGGACCTTCTCTGTCTCTCCTAGCAGTCCTGCCTGGTAAAGGTACCCGGACTGAAGAACAATACTCAAAAATCGGTCTCAAAACCGCCTTATAAGCACATTTTTCGTGGTTGCGATACATTTCCTTAAGATTCTTCTTCTGAATGTCAGTCTGACGTCTGCTCTTCCTACTATTTGTTTTATGTGGTCATTCTACTCAACGTTGTTCCGGATACTTACTCCTAGATATTTTACAATAGATACTGTACCCAGCAATTCGTCATCAATAGCGTAGTTGTAAAGAATTGGCTTTCTTTTGCTGCGTATGCGCCGTATGTCACATTCATTTACTTTCAGGGTCAGCTGCCACAGACTGCACCATTTATCAACCCACTGTAGGTCATTTTGCAAATCGTTACTGCCTTCTAGTGTTGTTACTTTGTTACAGACCACCGCATCGTTTGCGAGCAGTCTGAAAGGGCATCCTACGCTTTCTACTAGATCATTGATATACTGGGTGTATCAAAAAGAAATATCCGATTTAAAAAGTTGATAACTATTATGTTACTTGAGTTATGTGCATGGATGACGTACTGTTGCTGTGGTGTCACCGCCAGACACCACACTTGCTAGGTGGTAGCCTTTAAATCGGCCGCGGTCCGTTAGTATACGTCGGACCCGCGTGTCGCCACTATCAGTGATTGCAGACCGAGCGCCGCCACACGGCAGATCTAGAGAGACTTCCTAGCACTCTTCCCAGTTGAACAGCCGACTTTGCTAGCGATGGTTCACTGACAAAATACGCTCTCATTTGCCGAGACGATAGTTAGCATAGCCTTCAGCTACGTCATTTGCTACGACCTAGCAAGGCGCCATTACCAGTTACTATTGATATTATGAGTAATGTACCGTCAAGAGCGACGTTCACCATTTATGGATTAAAGTTAAGTATTCCAGCAGCTACGTACGTTTTTTCTAAATTCTAATTTCCTTGTTCTGTTCCAGACCTCACGCCAGCCTGCGTGAGCTAAAACGCGTGCCTTTCGGCTTCCTCTAGTAACACGGTGTTGGCTCTCCTGCCAACCCACAACAGGTGGAAAGAGCAGACACTCGAGTTTTACACCCCGCTAGGTATCAGGTGTGCACCCGCTTCAGTTCTGGTAAAAATAGTGTCGGGACAGCTGAAAGCGTTTTCTGTTCCACGTTTTGCATAGTACGGGTCACTAATAACCGTTCAGCGTGACTCTCGCATTAGGTATGGTGTGGATGGCATGAACATTTCCGAGAAACAGCTCATTTGTGTAAAGGCAATTCGCCGGGCCGTCCCCGAGTGTCTGACACAGACGTCGAACGCATCCGCCACAGTTCCACAAGGAGTCCGCTGAAATCCGTTCGCCGTGCAGCTCGACAGCCCAACATCCCCCGATGTCTGTCTGGCGTGTGTTGCGTCGACGTTTACACACGGAACCACACAAAATTAAGGTACTGCAAGCTCTTCATGAAATTGACAATCAATGTGTGGAGTTCTGTAATTTCGTTCTTGGCATGATGGAGGAACACAGTTTTCTTTCATACTTAGTGTTTAGCGACGAGGCAAGATTCCGTTTAAATCGAAAGGTGAACCGCCATAATGTGAGAATATGGGGTACGAAATTACAACATGATGTTGTACAACATGAGAAGGACTCAAAAATTTAATGTGTTTTATGGAGTTTCAAGGGAAAAGGTGTGCGGTCCATTTTTCTTTCCCGTGAACTGTTTTACAGGAAGCACGTATCTCGATATGCTTTTCCCACAGTTGGAGACTGATTTGAACGACTTTATTTACCATCAGGATGCGGCACCGCCACACTGACATCTGGAAGTGCGGGAAATTTTGAATCGGGAGGATTACTGAACCATGGATCGGTCGCACTGGACCAGATGATTCAGTCTTACATTTATGGCCTCCAAGGTCATCGGACCTGACTGTATGCGATTATTAAAAGACTCTGTTTATGTGCCTCCGTTACCAACAACAATGAATAAATTGAGACATCGAATAACAGCAGCTGTGGAGGCTGCAAATGAAATGTGTGTGGGTTCAAAAAAAATGGTTCAAATGGCTCTGAGCACTATGGGACTTAACTTCTGACGTCACCAGTCCCCTAGAACTTAGAACTACTTAAACCTAACTAACCTAAGGACATCACACACATCCATGCCCGAGGCAGGATTCGAACCTGCGACCGTAGCGGCCTTGCGGTTCCAGATTGCAGCGCCTTTAACCGCACGGCCACTTCGGCCGGCTGTGTGGGTTCCTTAGGAACTAAACTACTGAGGTCATCGGTGCCTAGAGTTACACGCTACTTACACTAACGCTAAGAACAACACACACAACCACGCCCGAGGGAGGTCTCGAACCTGTTGTGGGAGGGGCCGCGCAATCCGTGACATGGCGCCTCAAACAGAGCGACCAATCCGCGCCCCCAACCTGTAAATCAAGATATTGTCGTTTCAGTGTGGGAACAATTTTAATACCACATTGACATATGCCGTGCTTCTCAAGGTGGGCATATTGAACATCTATGAAAATGTATGAAAAAAAAAATTTTCAGTTTCCCGTTCTTCAAAAAACAAAATTCATTGATATGTTTATTAGTTTCACGAATATAGACGTGTCAAATCGGATAATTCTTTTTGATACACCCTGTATATTGCAAACAGCGACGGTCCTATCACACTTCCCTGGTGTACTACGGAAATTACCTTTACATCTGTCTGTTTTCTTCCGTTAAGAACGACGTGTTCAGTTCTGTCTGCAAGGAAGTCTTCAATCCAGTGGCAAATTTGCTCCAATACTCGATAAGCTCGTTTTTTTTTCACTAAACGGCAGTGTGGGACGGTGTCAAATGCCGTCCTGAAGTCAACGAACATATCAACCTATAGCGCTGTGAATTTCACGGAGGAACAGAGCGAGCTGAGTTTCGCAAAATCTGTGTTTGCTGAATCCATGTTTTTTTTTTTTTTTTTTTTTTTTGTTATAGAGGAGACATTGGCTTTCCAAAAACGTAAAAACGTCACGATTCTTGATCATAAAACATGTTCCATAATTGTACAACAGATAGACGTCAGAGATATACAGCGTGTGGCGCTTAAATCCGGACAAATTTCAATTTCAATTTACCCGCCACATCGTAGTCCCGCCGGATGTCGCGATTGGCGTTCTTGAAAGTTGTAGTTATCTATTAAACAGCCAGAACCTCAAAATGACCCAGATATTACAGACATGTCCCGAATACAACCGAATAAAATAAATAAATGTCGTGTGGCTAGAGCCTCCCGTCGGGTAGACCCTTCGCCGGGTGCAAGTCTTTCGATTTGACGCCACTTCGGCGACTTCCTTGTCGATGGGGATGAAATTATGATGATGATTAGGACAACACAACACCCAGTCCCTGAGGGGAGAAAATCTCAGACGCAGCCAGGACTCGAACCGGGCCCTTGAGGATTGACATTCTCTCGCGCTGACAACTCAGCTACCAGGGGCGGACATACAACCGAAGAATCGCGATTTTGGAAAGTCTTCGCGCTAGGCGTCCGTCGACTGAAACAGTTCGATTCCTCGGGTACACTAGATCGAATGTTTACGATATTGTGGACAAGTACACTACTGGAAATTGAAATAAGAACACCGTGAATTCATTGTCCCAGGAAGGGGAAACTTTATTGACACATTCCTGGGGTCAGATACATCACATGATCACACTGACAGAACCACAGGCACATAGGCACAGGCAACAGAGCATGCACAATGTCGGCACTAGTACAGTGTATATCCACCTTTCGCAGCAATGCAGGCTGCTATTCTCCCATGGAGACGATCGTAGAGATGCTGGATGTAGTCCTGTGGAACGGCTTGCCATGCCATTTCCACCTGGCGCCTCAGTTGGACCAGCGTTCGTGCTGGACGTGCAGACCGCGTGAGGCGATGCTTCATCCAGTCCCAAACATGCTCAATGGGGGACAGATCCGGAGATCTTGCTGGCCAGGGTAGTTGACTTACACCTTCTAGAGCACGTTGGGTGGCACGGGATACATGCGGACGTGCATTGTCCTGTTGGAACAGCAAGTTCCCTTGCCGGTCTAGGAATGGTAGAACGATGGGTTCGATGACGGTTTGGATGTACCGTGCACTATTCAGTGTCCCCTCGACGATCACCAGTGGTGTACGGCCAGTGTAGGAGATCGCTCCCCACACCATGATGCCGGGTGTTGGCCCTGTGTGCCTCGGTCGTATGCAGTCCTGATTGTGGCGCTCACCTGCACGGCGACAAACACGCATACGACCATCATTGGCACCAAGGCAGAAGCGACTCTCATCGCTGAAGACGACACGTCTCCATTCGTCCCTCCATTCACGCCTGTCGCGACACCACTGGAGGCGGGCTGCACGATGTTGGGGCGTGAGCGGAAGACGGCCTAACGGTGTGCGGGACCGTAGCCCAGCTTCATGGAGACGGTTGCGAATGGTCCTCGCCGATACCCCAGGAGCAACAGTGTCCATAATTTGCTGGGAAATGGCGGTGCGGTCCCCTACGGCACTGCGTAGGATCCTACGGTCTTGGCGTGCATCCGTGCGTCGCTGCGGTCCGGTCCCAGGTCGACGGGCACGTGCACCTTCCGCCGACCACTGGCGACAACATCGATGTACTGTGGAGACCTCACGCCCCACGTGTTGAGCAATTCGGCGGTACGTCCACCCGGCCTCCCGCATGCCCACTGTACGCCCTCGCTCAAAGTCCGTCAACTGCACATACGGTTCACGTCCACGCTGTCGCGGCATGCTACCAGTGTTAAAGACTGCGATGGAGCTCCGTATGCCACGGCAAACTGGCTGACACTGACGGCGGCGGTGCACAAATGCTGCGCAGCTAGCGCCACTCGACGGCCAACACCGCGGTTCCTGGTGTGTCCGCTGTGCCGTGCGTGTGATCATTACTTGTACAGCCCTCTCGAAGTGTCCGGAGCAAGTATGGTGGGTCTGACACACCGGTGTCAATGTGTTCTTTTTTCCATTTCCAGGAGTGTATAATGCTTCAGAGAAGTCTGGAGTTCATGCCCTAGGAGAAGTGAAAGAGAGGGTGACATCGCCCCGCCATATTTCTTTGAAAGGGAACAAACTGTCACAAAAGAAGTTTTGACGAATGTCGTGAAACCGTGGATATAAACTGTGGCCTCGGGGAGACAATACGTCGTCAACAGGACGGTGCAACGGCTCATACGTGCCATTTAGTCTAAAACTGGCTCTCTGATAACGTTGACATGTTCTGTTGAAAAGGGCTCTGGCCCCTCGAAGAGCCCGGATTTGAACCACCTCCACTACTGTGTCTGGAGCGTAGTCGGAAGAGTTACCAGTAAGACGAGGCACCGTAATGTCGCATCTCTACGCACCGCTACCGAAGCAGCATTCGAGGATATGGAAAGCGCTGTTTTAAGAGTGCTTGCGATCGCTTCAGGACAAGATTGGAGGCGGTCATTGCGTCTGAAGGGGGTTACATCGAGTAATGTTGCTCCTGAAAGATACCACTGCTTTTATGTAAAATGATTTTCATTTACATTTGTATTTAGTTTTAATAAATTAGCTTTTAAAAATTGTTTCATTTGTCCGTATTTAAGCGCCGCGCCATGGAGTCATGTAAGTGAGTGCAGCTATCCTACGGCCCTCCTTGAAAACTGGAATGACCTACGCTTTTTTCCCAGTCACTTGGTACCCTTCGTTGCTACAGCAACCTACAATGAGCTGTTGCTAGAAGGGGAGCAAGTTCTTCCGCATAATCTTTGTAGAAACTTGTAGTTATCTTAACTTGTCCTCTTGCCTTTCCATTACTAAGCGATTGTAGTTGCTTTTGTGTTCGGCGATCGGTTATCTGAGTCTACGAAGGAGACCGCCTTCACTACGCTTCTCCGTCATATTTTGTATTGCTGCGCGTTATCAGATCCTTACGAGATATACCGAGCGAGGTGGCGCAGTGGTTTGCACACTGGACTCACATTCGGGAGGACGACGGTTCAATCCCGCCTCCGGCCATCCTGATTTAGGTTTTCCGTGATTTCCCTAAATCGCTTCAGGCAAATGCCGGGATGGTTCCTTTGAAAGGGCACGGCCGATTTCCTTCCCCATCCTTCCCTCACCCGAGCTTGCGCTCCGTCTCTAATGACCACGTTGTCGACGGGACGTTAAACACTAATATCCTCCTCCTCCTTACGAGATAAGATCAGCAGAGGACATCAAAAAAGCTCAAAGAAGGGTAGGTCGCTTTGTGTTATCGCGAAACGAGAGAGAGAGAGAGAGAGAGAGAGAGAGAGAGAGAGAGAGAGAGACAGTGTCCGGAATATGATACGCCAGTTGGGGTCGCAAACATTAAAACGAAGGCGTTTCGCATTGCGTAGAGATCTTTTCACGAAATTTCTCCTCCGAATGTGAAAAGCTGTTCTATTGACGCCCACCTACGTAGGCACAAATGATCATCGTAACATCATGAGAAAAAGCAGTGCCAATACATAAGGATTTAAGTGTTCGTTTCTCTCGTGCGCTGTTCCGGAGTGGAACAGTAGCCAAATTGTCTGTAGGTGAGTCCATGAACTTTCTGCCAGGCACTTGCGTGTGAACTGAAGAGTAGTCACATAGATGACGGTGTCCCCCTTGCTTCGACTGCAATCTATCACTTTTTCTTCCTCAGTAGCGGAGTACCTTCACCTCAGCTACTTCGTGGCATAGTATTAAAGGTTTCGCTAATTTCATTTCTCCTACTCCTCTTTACTTTCGTCTTTCTTCGTTTTGCTCACAGTCTGTAGTACGTGTTCATTAGACTGTTCATTTCATTCGATAGGTCCTGCATTTGTTCTTAACTTTCACTGAGGATGGCATTGTTGTCAGCAAGTCTTCGCTTTGATATCCTTGTACACTGAGCTTTAATTCCACTCTTAAATTTCGTCCTTGACTGTTCGATGTGTAGATTGAACAGAGACATCATTTTCAAATGTGTTATTAGTTCTCGTGAAAACGGGGCAGCTTAGAAATTGACCAAGTTGTTGTCACGGATAGTTTAACAAAGCAATGTTGTGTGCAAAATGAAATTTATATATGAAGCTTCTCATTTGCTGACATTTTTTATTCACCTTCACAAAAGATTTTTCTTCCAGAATTTCGCCGCTGTCAAAAATGATGGGAAATTATTGCCATTGTCAAGTGTTTTTTTCTTGTGCTATACAATTTATTCGTGATTTTTTCGATGTTTCGGGTTCTGCATTCTTTACTTTAATATACACTCCTGGAAATGGAAAAAAGAACACATTGACACCGGTGTGTCAGACCCACCATACTTGCTCCGGACACTGCGAGAGGGCTGTACAAGCAATGATCACACGCACGGCACAGCGGACACACCAGGAACCGCGGTGTTGGCCGTCGAATGGCGCTAGCTGCGCAGCATTTGTGCACCGCCGCCGTCAGTGTCGGCCAGTTTCCCGTGGCATACGGAGCTCCATCGCAGTCTTTAACACTGGTAGCATGCTGCGACAGCGTGGACGTGAACCGTATGTGCAGTTGACGGACTTTGAGCGAGGGCGTATAGTGGGCATGCGGGAGGCCGGGTGGACGTATCACCGAATTGCTCAACACGTGGGGCGTGAGGTCTCCACAGTACATCGATGTTGTCGCCAGTGGTCGGCGGAAGGTGCACGTGCCCGTCGACCTGGGACCGGACCGCAGCGACGCACGGATGCTCGCCAAGACCGTAGGATCCTACGCAGTGCCGTAGGGGACCGCACCGCCACTTCCCAGCAAATTCGGGACACTGTTGCTCCTGGGGTATCGGCGAGGACCATTCGCAACCGTCTCCATGAAGCTGGGCTACGGTCCCGCACACCGTTAGGCCGTCTTCCGCTCACGCCCCAACATCGTGCAGCCCGCCTCCAGTGGTGTCGCGACAGGCGTGAATGGAGGGACGAATGGAGACGTGTCGTCTTCAGCGATGAGAGTCGCTTCTGCCTTGGTGCCAATGATGGTCGTATGCGTGTTTGGCGCCGTGCAGGTGAGCGCCACAATCAGGACTGCATACGACCGAGGCACACAGGGCCAACACCCGGCATCATGGTGTGGGGAGCGATCTCCTACACTGGCCGTGCACCACTGGTGATCGTCGAGGGGACACTGAATAGTGCACGGTACATCCAAACCGACATCGAACCCATCGTTCTACCATTCCTAGACCGGCAAGGGTACTTGCTGTTCCAACAGGACAATGCACGTCCGCATGTATCCCGTGCCACCCAACGTGCTCTAGAAGGTGTAAGTCAACTACCCTGGCCAGCAAGATCTCCGGATCTGTCCCCCATTGAGCATGTTTGGGACTGGATGAAGCGTCGTCTCACGCGGTCTGCACGTCCAGCACGAACGCTGGTCCAACTGAGGCGCCAGGTGGAAATGGCATGGCAAGCCGTTCCACAGGACTACATCCAGCACCTCTACGATCGTCTCCATGGGAGAATAGCATCCTGCATTGCTGCGAAAGGTGGATATACACTGTACTAGTGCCGACATTGTGCATGCTCTGTTGCCTGTGTCTATGTGCCTGTGGTTCTGTCAGTGTGATCATGTGATGTATCTGACCCCAGGAATGTGTCAATAAAGTTTCCTCTTCCTGGGACAATGAATTCACGGTGTTGTTATTTCAATTTCCAGGAGTGTATATGAAATAGCACAGTTTGGTAATCGTTATAGAATTAATGGAGAATCTGTAAAAAAAACCTTCTACTTTCCATGATCTTATGCAGAAAACATCACTTAGAATTTTCTGTGCACAGTACACATTGAAAACAACAAGATTTACAAAAATAATTTTACATATAATCAAAACACATAACACTGTAGGTCGTCCACAGAGTATAATATACTATCCATTCGTACAGAGAATTTATTCTTAATGATCTACATAATTATTTTCTTATATAAATATTTTCAGAAGAGCTTTTTACTGCGTATCACTATTTTCAGTTAAGTATACTTTCGAAGCATATTTTATCTTCAAATTTTTATAATACAAATATATATCACAGTTTCTGTTACACTTTGTATGCTGAGCTACTTATATATGTCACTATTGGACTTATTGAAACTCCTTTGTGTATTGTTCACTCTGTCCCTGAATGTGGTGCTTTTAGGCTCATACATATGACATATTTCTTTTGAGTTACTGTTGTTGTCAGAATGGGACATTATTCACATCGCGAAAAACATGAAGACAAAATAAATGAAAAACTCAACTGTGAATGAGTGAATTTCTCTGATGCTTCGCTAGTACACTTAGTTAAAATGGTGATACATAGACACAAGTAGCTGTGTAAATGAATATAAGCAAATAATAATCCAGATTATTGAAAAAAAATATGCTGTGTGCAGAATAACACTCTAATGATACTCTGTGGACTATCCATAGCGTTCAGTCTATCGATTATATATAAAAATACGGTAGTGACTGTTTTGTTTTTGTACGTTTGCTGTTACAGCAGTACTGTGCGCAGAAAATTGCGTGCGATGTTTAATAATCCTGAGTTTCTACGTAACTGGTTTACAACAACAAAATAAATGTAGTTTTTACCAAATGCCCCATTAACTCTGTATAAAAACCGAACATTAATTACAAAATTGGTTAGCTTTTCTGTACAGTACAAGCAACAGAACAATACAGGACCTTACACATCGAAAACATCACGTATAAATAGCATAAAAACACAGGAAAATGTGCTTGAAAATTGGAATTATTTCCTGCAATGTATAATGCGAAAGATTACTCAGAAGAAAATCGTGATCAGCGGAAAATGTTATTTCATAAAAAAGGACATCGTTATTTCAGTCACAGGCTTTGGCCAACTATTTACCATGGGCAAAATCAGATTAATTATTAGAAGAAATAACTCATCGAATTGATGTCTCATAGCTTGTATCCATCAGATATACACTGCCTAAGGAATTTTTTTCGTTGCTTCACATGCAACAGAAAATGGGTCCACAGCTATTTCCACTACTTTAAGGTTGTGCTGAATCCGTCTAAATGTACAAAACAGTATGTATATATTTCCGTAATTTTTCTAACTTATGCGAAACTGTATAGGTTTCAAAAGATAATATTTTTCGAAAGAATAAAATGATTTGGACAAAAAATTATTTCTTCTTACAACTTCAATGGTGGGCCACATATTTCGTTCTAGTGTTTTCACATCTCTGTAACTATAACATGCAACACCGCTCTCTGTTTTTTGCATTCTAGCATTTTCTGCTCCTACTCCCACACAATGAAGCGTTGCAGGCATGCATTTTTATACAGTTTCTCCTCAGTTGCACACCAATCTCAGTTCAAAATGGTTCAAATGGCTCTGAGCACTATGGGACTTACCATCTGTGGTCATCGGTCCCCTAGAACTTAGAACTACTTAAACCTAACTAACCTAAGGACATCACACACATCCATGCCCGAGGCAGGAATCGAACCTGCGACCGTAGCAGTCGCGCGGTTCCGGACTGAGCGCCTAGAACCGCACGGCCACCGCGGCCGGCACAGACACCAGTAGAGCGCTGATTTATCGGAGAAATCTTTCTTCGCACATGGCAGTCTATTTATTACACTTTCCATCCTTTGGACTCCCTCGATTGGAGATTATTCTTTCACTTCTTGTGCAGCTATGTTGTAGACAATTTTTTTATTTAAAGCAAGTTGTTAGTCATCTTTTCCGTTCTTCACTACTATCATCTTGTGTTATTTACCCATAGGAAGGGTCACATAGCAGACGTACTTTTTGAGTCATCAGTCTTCCGATTGGTTTGATGCGGCCCGCCACGAATTTCTTTCCTGTGCCAACATCTTCATCTCAGAGTAGCACTTGCAACCGAAGTCCTCAATTATTTGGTGGATGTACTCCAGTCTCCGTCTTCCTCTACAGTTTTTGCCCTCTACAGCTCCCCCTAGTAGCATGGAAGTCATTCCCTCATGTCTTAGGAGATGTCCTATCATCCTGTCCCTTCTCCTTGTCAGTGTTTTCAACATATTCCTTTCCTCTCCGATTCTGCGTAGAACCTCCTCATTCCTTACCTTATCAGTCCACCTAATTTTCAACATTCGTCTGTAGTATCACATCTCAATTGCTTCGATTCTCTTCTTTTCCGTTTTTCCCGCAGTCCATTTTTCACTACCATACAGTGCTGTACTCCAGACGTACATCCTCAGAAATTTCTTCCTCAAATTATGGCCTATGTTTTATATATTAGTAGAATTCACTTGGCCAGGAACGCCCTTTCTGCCAGTGCTAATCTGCTTTTGATGTCCTCCTTGCTCTGTCCGTCATTGGTTATTTTAGTGCCTAAGTAGCAGAATTTTTTAACTTCACCTACTTCGTGACAATCAATCCTGATGTTAAGTTTCTCGCTTTCTCGTTTCTGCTACTTCTCATAACCTTCGTCTTTCTTCGATTTATTCTCAGCCCACATTCTGTTCTCAGTAGACTGTTCATTCCGTTCAGCAGATCATGTAATTCTCCTTCACTTTCATTCAGGATAGCAATATCATCAGCGAATCGTATCATTGATATCCTTTCGCCTTGTATTTTAATTCCACTTGAAACGTCCCCTTTGAACAATTTATACACGACTGTGCTTAACCTGACACACAATGTTTTTAGCGCAACGCAATCTGACTTTCAAAATTCCCTACAAAAGAATGGCCCTGACTAACATTAAACTATACCTTTCATAAATCACTTACCTCACAAAAATCTTCGCTGCTCAAGCTACTGCAATACAGCAAGCGTCACTACTGCCAGCTAAATAAAAGATTCAAACTACTAAAGGCACTAACTACTGATAGGGATAGTTAGCAAATGAAAGATATTAATAGAGAACAAACAATGTATTTACCTTAATATCATCACAAGTCATAATATATATATCAGTTCATGACAAATTGCAAACCTCCGCCATCTCTCTCCCCACATCCACCACTGCTGGCGGCTCACCTCCAACTGCGCAACGCTATGCGCTGTTCACAGCCAGCTGCCGCTGCCCAACACTACAATGGCAGACAACAATGCAAACTAGCCACAGACTGCACACAGCACAGCCAGTGATTTTCATATTGAGCGCTACGTAACGTTGCCAATAGGAAAACATAAGCAGCCTACTTACATAGAGAAAACATAAACAGCCTACTTACATAGCCCCCATGCTCCCCACAAAAATTTTTACAAATTGGGTTGGGCAGTGGCCAATACAGATTTGAAAAAAATTTTTTCACAATTACAGTAACAAAGATATAAAATGCACACACTTATTAATATTATGTTGGTCAAAAGATCAAAATTTCTCACAGTCCATAAAGACAGTCCACATTGTTCATCACAGTAAAAACGCAGAGTTTTTCTCAAAGTCCAAGCAGTAAAAGAAAATGCACATAGAAGTAGTGGATTTCCATGCAGTCTTGAAGAAGTAGTGTTGACCTTCCAACGGAAAGACAGTGCTGACTCTCGACATGCAGACAGGTAATGGGCCACAACAGAGCAAACCCACAGCAGAGTCATTCGAAGTTTGGAAGAATATTGGTAGGTAGGTCATCACAGAGCAGACCCACTGGAGTCCTGGTAGAGATTGTGGTATTGGTGGGCCACCAGAGGTGCAGACCCACTGCAGTCCTTGTAGAAATAATGGCGTTGGTAGGTCATCATAGATGCAGACCCACTGTAGTCCTTGTAGAGATAATGGTATTGGTGGGCCACCAGAGGTGCAGACCCACTGTAGTCCTGGTAGAGACGGCCAGCAGCCATCCGTTGCGACTGTGCAGGTGCACAATCACCATCGAAGATTCTTGCAGAGAATATAGCAAGTCCATAAACCACCACTTGTGCACTCAGAAAGTTTTTCTTTTAATTGTCCTTAGAACCAGCAATGCTGTTATCCAGTCCCTTGCTGAATTATTAACACACGTGCAAACACTAACAGTCCCTACTTCTCATATATTGTCCACATACTATGACCAGCAGAAACGTGTGCAGTGAAATGTAACTAACAAGTTAATAATGTCATGAACTGGTGACAATTACAATTTTATAACATAAGAATACAATTACAAAGGTACAAAATACATCATTGAAAACATAATAATACAGATAACATTTGTAGTACAGGCTTTACAAAAGAATAGAAATAAACATATACATCAGTGTTACAAAAATAGTGACATAAGTACATACATAAAATAATGAGAATAGTTTTCGAAACATTAATTTCACACATGAACATTGAAACAGAACAGAATTGTAAACAACTTTACAAAGAAAATAACATATTATTAATGCAACTTATATTTGAGGATAACAGTATTCCTCCTCATAGTGAATATAGCTTAGTATTAGAAGAGAAAAAAAATTCTATGAAACAGTACACAGAGACAGGAAGAAAACAAATACTCAAGGGTACACAAACACATAGTGGGATAACACCAATAGGAAAGGACAGGGTTCGTTTTCAGTGTAACATTTGGTACTGCAGTCCAACCCAAAACTTCATATATCTTTCCTCTTATTTCATCCTTTGTTTCCACCAAAAAAATTCTATCTAAGCATGCTTTCTGTATTTATATGTTCACACATTTCTTACCTCAACATTTATTTCCAAGAAGATCCTACCTAAACCTGTTTTATGTACTTTTTTCGTATTAATTCTCAATGCATTTCTTCCAATTCATCGCAACTCATTCTCTTATATAGTCTACCCCCTCTTAAGCTAACTTAAATCTACTGAGCTCAGATGCTAAACTAAGGGACGAGGCAATGCAGCATCACATAACAAATCAACACAAACAGCAATGCAAAAAAATGCAAATTGGCAAAGCTAGCAGCATAAATGAGCAAAAGTCAAATTCAATAACACTATGCCTGGCAAACAGCAGCAACTTATACCTAAACATGACATAGCGCAAGCAGAAAAAATATTACACTAAACAACAATGCAGATAAGGGAAATGTATATTCACATCTTAATGTCTATGTAATTAAAGTGGTGCACCACAAGAAGTTATTCTACCAAAAAGTTACCAATTACTTGAAAAGAAAATTATGAATGCAGTTACTAGTTCCTTCTTATTGTTCTTTCCTTTCCAAGTGCTCCTTTTTTAAAGAATGTGGATCATAAAATAATTATTTAATAGATCTGTTGACAGAAAGTGTTCACATTAGCAAATGCATTTCATTTTATAAAAGCAATGCAGCAACACAGCTGGAAACCAGATATCAAATGAAATAAGCAATTACGCAAACCAAAGCATAAAAATATCATTCAATAGTCATGTGACATTTCGTAAGTCAGTAGCTCTCAACTCTCGGAGAAAGACACTTGTCATAATCAGGTGTGCAGATGTAGGAATATTTCCCATCAATTCATAAGCATTTCAATAATTAGCACAAAGTGCGAGTAATCATATGTTTTCAAGTAACAAGGGTGTCGCATTAGCGATGAAAGGCACACCCTAATGGCTTGTTCTCCAGGTGTTTGACACAGCTGTGTGCCCACAACGCATTACAAAAATCATATGTTTTCAAGTAACGAGCGTGTCGCATTAGCGATGCCCTCTACAAAGGAATGTCATTAGCAGGGGTATAGGCTTCCGGAAAGGCACACCCTAATGGCTAGTTCTCCAGGTGTCTGACACAGCTGTGTGCCGACGACGCACGTGCAGGTGGTCACTTTCTTACGGAAATATTTAAAATCCTATAAATATAAGTGTCCAAACAAAACACTCGTCAGCACCGTGACAGAGTCACGAATTTACACACATTTCATAACTCTTAAAGTACGATTCTTGGTTTCCAACATCCTTTTCATAAATCAGAGTCCCTAAACACTACTCATTATTCCTTACCTCATTATACATATACATATTCGTCGACACTTCTTCAATATTTCATCGTGAGAAATACGTAGCATAATAAACATTCCTCAACAACATAATACACATCGTCGTCGTAATAATAACATCATAAAACTTCAGTCAAATCTCAAAATCGTCGTAACTTCCTCCAATAATTTCTAAGCCTAAAATAATTCTCTGCTCATGTCAAAAGTGTCAGCTGCCTCAAACGTACTTTAAAAATCATGATCTCATACCAAATACATCATTCAAAGCTCTCATAGTATCACAATGGTTCCGAAAAAATATGAAGAGTTCACACAGTACAGACAAAATACAATTTCGTAAGTGTGAAGTTATCCAACGGTGTAATTACGTAAACATCTGTCACTGATATAGTAAAAAACATGTTTATCTCTCAGTTAAATGATCAGATAGCTGTGTAATTTGTGTGTTAGAGAAATATGGTACCGATGTGTAAAGTTGTATAAGCAAATACCATATTAGCTAGGGTTCCTTGTGGTTGCCACACACATGGTACACAAAGTAAGCGTGTACCCCCCTGAGGATTTATGTAATTATACCCTCAGGTGTTACAGATTACAGCAATGAAATGAAATATATCACGGAAAACTTTCTTTGTAATTCAAAAATCTTTAAAATTAAATGTTTTAAGTATAAAATTGATCACTGAAATGCGTGTCCTGTAGCGCTAAATGTGCATCTTGTTGTAAGATAATCTCTGTGGAAGTGTCGTAGTTATTTTCCTCCGAAAGCTAAGTTCTGCAGAAGCCAATGTACTTACCTCATGATAAAAAAAAGTGAAATGCTTTGCGTATAGATATCGTAGTTATTATGCTTATTGGCGTGATGAAGAAAGTACTGTACAGTAACGTATTGTTGTGCCACGAAAAAGCTGTCTCATTGTTGCTATACCACAAAAGTTACTACTAAAACATGTTTTTCTTTCCAGAAGAATTCAGAAAACTGTGCAGATATAAAACAGATACACCGCAAAAGTAACATTGTAAATTGTCACTCATTAGTAGCGTCGTGATAAAAATCGTGTAGCTGTCACATAAACTAACCTCTGTGTCATCTGGTATCTCTCAGAAAGCACTTTAAATACAGAATGTATTTTCAAGTAAACCAAAATGTTGCATTAAAATCTCATTAGCAGTACCAGTATGTGTCCTAAGTATGTAAGCCTGATAGTCGTTACGTAATCGTGCAACTAACAAGCAAGAATGTACAAATACAACACTGTGTCATCTGTTCACTATAACAATGCATTCGTAATTTCTGTTTAAAAATGTTCCCTAGGTTCTAGACTGGATATTTAACTTCAAACATTGTTGTATGTTAGCAGTTTCTTAAGTCTAACACATCATACTAGTAATGTAAAGGGAAAAGTTATATGGGAAAGACAAAGTTAAAAAGCAGATTATCTCTCAATAAACGGTTTTACATGTGGAATGTGGTGTAAACTTTTACTCTTCATAGTACTCAGAGTTTGAACTTGAATGCAATTGTCAGGCGGTATACGTCGGTAAAGAATACTGGAGTTTTTCTCAAGGTTAGCGTCTATGTTATTTTTCTCTGAGCCACCTGGCGCACGCGGCTGCCTGCTGTGCGAGTCATTGTCTGTCTCTTTGTTGGCGCGCGTCGTTATTGGGATTAGGAGACCTAACTTCTACAAATTCGCCTTGCCGAGAGGGCCCTGCTCTGTTTGAATCCCGCCAGTTCTGATGCAATTGACGTCTGTCGTTATGATCATATCGTCTGTCGTCATTTCGGTAGAATCCGTAGTTTCTTCCTTGTCGGTCACGTGGTGGAGAATTTCTCCCTGAATCGTAACTCCGCGCTGAACTGTTGCGTCTGAAGTTATTCTGTCTCCCCTGGTAATAATTGTTTTGGTTCCCATATTGTCTGTTTCTGTGGTTATCCCTGTCATATTCATTACTACGGAAATGCGATCTTTCTCTGTAACTATTACTACTCTGCCAACGGTTGTCATACGGGTGGTGTCTATTTTGGTCACGATTTGTGTTGTGAGAATAGCCTTGTCGCGTCCAGTTATTATTTCTTTCATCGCGGAATTGCGACTGATGTGATCTGTAATTGTTGTGCTCCTGCGTTCCGCGATTGTCAGTGTCACTTTCCAGTTCTTGTAACAGTCCCTGAAAAGCTTCAATGTCGTCTTTGCAACGTCCTGCCAAAATAATGTGTCGTAAATGTTCAGGTAATTTGATTAAGCAAATGCGGATGAGTTCTGAGGGGCTGTATGGGTTTGACAGGTACTGATTCTTGTGCAACATGTCTTCAAAATATTTCACAAGACTGGAGAATTCAGATTGTTCGAAATGTTTCATCATTATGATGCCATGTTTTACACGGTCTTGTGTAGCTTGCGACCAATATGCTGAGAGGAAGGCATGGTAAAATTCTCCTTCACTGTGGCAATCGTGAATGACCGATCGCATTCTTACAGCTGGTTCATTCTCTAAGTAGCCACACATAAATTCTAATCTGTGCTCCAATGACCAGTTGGGAGGAAAACAATGAGAAAATTGATGGAGCCATGCTTGTGGATGAATGTCGTTGCCAGAATTCTTAAATGTTTTGAATTTACGTGTAGTAATGAACAGCTTATAGTCAAAATCGTCATGTCGGCGAGTCGCATATCGGTCATTGTTAGGTCGTGTCGGCCGTTCCATCTCAAAATTCGGTGCACATTGCCAATTTCTTTCATAATTTCCGAAATGCCCTGTGTTATTATTTTGCGGCTTTTCCGTGTTTCTAAGTCCCTCTTCCCGTGTTGGAGCGCGAGTGTCCTCTGAAATACGTAATTCTTGTATTACCTGTGTCAGCTGATCTTGTACTTCCCGGATTTCTCTTTGGTGTTGTGTATTAATTTGATTCTGATTTTGTTTGAATTTTCTTATTTGTTCATACTCTTCTGTGTCAGTGAAGGCTACGGGTCTTGTGTCATTCAGATCATCATCTACCTTTGTAGATAAGTTAGTGACCTGATCCGAAAGTTCGGCTACTTTCTCCGATAGTGTACTTATTTCTTCAGTGTGTTTTTCTGAACCAAGTTTCAGAGTATCTACTGTGTCCTTAAAGTTTTCCTGAGTTTTTGCGAGTTGCGTAACCGAATCGGTAGATGCAACTGAGTCAAATTTAGCTTGCAAGGTCTCATGATTTTCATGAACAATAATTTGCAGTTCTTTTATGGCTGCTTCGTGATTCTGTAATGCATTTTCATGCCGCGAAAAAATAGGTTGAAAATGCTCACAAATTTGTGTTTTTACGTCATTACAGACTTTTTGACATTTCGATTCAATGTTATGTAACTCAGTAGTTAAATCTTCACGTGTTTGTTCAAGTGTTTGTTCCAATGAGTCTAACTTTTTAAGATTTTGTTCCACTGTGTCTAACTTTTGAAGCTTTTGCTGTGTTTGTCTCTGATTTTGTTCCATTGTGTCTAACTTTTTGAGATTTTGTTCCACTGTGTCTAACTGTTGCTGTGTTTGTCTCTGATTTTGTTCCATTTGTTGCATTAATTGCAATAATAATGTATTAGTGTCTGGAATCTGTTTCTCTACGCTGTTCGGCAGTGCATTTGCACCGGCAACATTCACATTTTGACAAGCAGAAAATGTGTCTTGACTTATTTGAGAAAACGGTGAGGATCCAAAACCTGAATCTACAGTATTTGCGAGATTGTTTCCTGTCATTTCGGATTCCTGAGGCGAGCTGTTGCCGACTGATCGATCGATAATGCTTCCCTGTTTCTACATGTTTCAATGTCTACACCATTATTTGACGCCCGCTCCATTTCCCTATGCACAGTTACCAAATTACTACTTTGAATATTTGTTAATTCATTACATGGTGGCGTTAACACACTGCTTTCGTCTTCACTGTCATTTCTCAGTTTACTTTGGAGCCTAGTATTACGTTTTTCACACGCCATTATTGTCAGAGTATTTCACATGATAACAAAGAAAAGCACAATTTGAAGATCAAAAATAAGAGAACACATTAACATAGCACTGAAAATAATATCTAGTTAATTACCAGCGCAGCTGCGAAATACTTGGTGCAAATCTACATGCATGCCACAACTGTTTTACAGTACAACAATGAAAGACTGCAACTACAAAGGAGATTCTCTCTACAATTAAGCGCTAGCAATAAACAAAAGCTACACTAAATACACAAACTACAAGAAAAAATCAGAAGATTCCAGTGAGGTATCCTAGGCTAAGGGTCGACATATGAAACGTCCCCTTTGAACAATTTATACACGACTGTGCTTAACCTGACACACAATGTTTTTAGCGCAACGCAATCTGACTTTCAAAATTCCCTACAAAAGAATGGCCCTGACTAACATTAAACTATACCTTTCATAAATCACTTACCTCACAAAAATCTTCGCTGCTCAAGCTACTGCAATACAGCAAGCGTCACTACTGCCAGCTAAATAAAAGATTCAAACTACTAAAGGCACTAACTACTGATAGGGATAGTTAGCAAATGAAAGATATTAATAGAGAACAAACAATGTATTTACCTTAATATCATCACAAGTCATAATATATATATCAGTTCATGACAAATTGCAAACCTCCGCCATCTCTCTCCCCACATCCACCACTGCTGGCGGCTCACCTCCAACTGCGCAACGCTACGCGCTGTTCACAGCCAGCTGCCGCTGCCCAACACTACAATGGCAGACAACAATGCAAACTAGCCACAGACTGCACACAGCACAGCCAGTGATTTTCATATTGAGCGCTACGTAACGTTGCCAATAGGAAAACATAAACAGCCTACTTACATAGAGAAAACATAAACAGCCTACTTACACACTCCTGAACCTTTCTTTTATTTCCATCACTGCTTCCTCGATGTACAGATTGAAGCGAAAGGCTACATCCTTGTCTTACACCCTTCTTAATACGAGCACTTCGTTCTTGGTCGTCCACTCTCATTATTCCCTCTTGGCTGTCGCACATATCGTATATTACCCGTCTCTCCCTATAGCTTACCCCTACTTTCTTCAGAATTTCGGACATCTTGCACCATTTTACATTGTCGAACTCTTTTTCCAGGTCGACAAATCCTATGGACGTCTCTTGATTTTTCTTTAGTCTTGCTTCCATTATTAACCGCAAAGTCAGAATTGCGTCTGTCTTGCCTTTATCTTTCGTAAAGCCAAGCTGACCGTCATCTAGCGCATCCTCAATTTTCTTTTCCATTCTTCTGTATGTTATTCTTGTCAGCAAAATGGATGGATGAGCTGTTAAGCTGATTGTGCGATAATTCTCGCACTTGTCAGCTTTTGCGGTCTTCGGAATTGTGTAGATGATGCTTTCATCCTTATATTGCTAGCGGCAGTATGTCGTAGAATTTTGGAAGAGATTTCATGCTTGTGCATTATGACATTTTAGGAGACGGAAAATCTCCCGTCTAGGAATCAGTGTGGTTTCCGAAAGCAACGTCCGTGTGAGTCCGAGTTGGGTCAGTTCGTCGACGAGACACAGAGATCAATAGACACAGACGTCCACGAAGATATCGTGTTCCTTGACTTATGCAAAGCGTTCCATACAGTTAGACAGTTCCGGCCAGTGAATGAAGTGTGAATCCATGGAATACCAGAGCAGCTGTTAATTCGACTGAAGAGTTTCCAGCACACAGAGCACAGCATGTGATTTACAACAGAGAGAAATCTTCAGAGGTTAAAATTAAATTCGGGCGTACAGTATGGGACTATTTTAGGACAGTTCCTTTTCACAATGTACAGTGTGTCCTACCTAGTTTTGCCACCTCATATGTTTCCGAAATAAAATGAAATGAGAAAAAAGCAATTGGCCAGGAAGGTACGTGTAACAGGGGCTCACGCAGTGGGCAGGAACTCACAATCCCTGCAGGTAAACAAACATCGCTTTCAACGTAAAACTACGTTTTTAAAAAAAAATGGAATTGTACAATTTTTCCTACAGAAATGAAAACTAGATGCACAATTAGTGATGGCAGACTTCGTATCACCGCTATAAACCACATACTTTCTGGAATACTTAGATTTTAAATAACTGAACAGTGCCACAGTTTCAGCCCGTAATTTCTGTAACGCCGTAATGCGGGTTGCCTGCTATAGGCGAACCTCTCTTTGCGCGTTACGGCAGAAACTGTGGCATCGTTTCCATCCTTTTAAGTCTACATATTTGAAGAGGAATCGGGTTTAAGTCTTCCGTCACTAATTATACGTTTAGCTTTCATTTCCGTAGGTGAAACGTGCACGAATCATTTTAAAAAAAACCGTAAGCTTGCGTTTAAAGTGATGTTTGTTTACTTGTAGGGATTGTACATTCCTGACCGTTGTGTGAGCCCCTAACATAGTAGGCGTATCCCTTGCCAATTGTATTTTGTTTCGCTTCGCAAAATAAATGAGGTGGCAGAGGTAGGTGGCACACCTTATAATAAATAACGTAGTAGATAATGTCGGAATGTCCATGAGGGTTTTCGCGCTTAATGCTGTTGTGTACAGAGAAGTCACGAAGTCAGAGGAGCGTGGCGAAATACAGGAAAGCCTGCAGAAGGCCGACGTTTGGTGCAGGAATCGGCAGTTTTTTATTTTTATTTTTTATTTATTTATGTTTTAGTCATCAGCCTTCTGACTGGTATGATGCGGCCCGCCACTGATTCCATTCCCGTACCAACCTCTTCCTCTGTGAGTAGCACTTGCAACCTACGTCCTCAATTATTTGTTGGATGTATTCCAATCTCTGTCCTCTACAGTTTTTGCCCACTACAGCTCCTCTAGTACCATGGAAGTGTTTCCCACATGTCTTAACAGATGTCTTATCACCCTGTCCCTTCTCCCTGTCAGTGTTTTCC
Organism: Schistocerca serialis cubense; assembly: GCF_023864345.2. Classification (NCBI taxonomy): domain Eukaryota; kingdom Metazoa; phylum Arthropoda; class Insecta; order Orthoptera; family Acrididae; genus Schistocerca; species Schistocerca serialis. The sequence goes on from NC_064648.1 coordinate 146,759,527, forward strand.
ACATATTTCTTTCCTCTTTGATACTGTGCAGAACCTCCTCATTCCTTACCTTATCAGTCCACCTAATTTTCGACATTCTTCTCTAACACCACAACTCAAATGCTTCGTTTCTCTTCTTTTTCGGTTATTCCGCAGTGCCATACAATCCTGTTCGCCAAACGCACATTCTCAGAAATTTCTTCCTCGAATTAAGGTCTATGTTTGATACTAGTTGACTTTTCTTGGCTAATAATTCTCTTTTTTCCAGCGCTATTCTGCTTTTTATGCCCTCCATGTTCCATCCGCTGTGGATTATTTTGCTACCTGCGTAGCAGAATTCCTTAACTACATTTACTTCATGATCACCAAAACTGATGGTAAGTTTCTAGTTCTTCTCATTTCTGCTACATCTCATTACTTTGGTCTTTCTTCAATTTGCTGTCAGTCCATGTCGTGTACTCACTACATTTTTGATTACATTCACCTGATCCTGTAACGCCTCTTCACTTTCTCAGGAGATAGAAATATCATCAGCGAATCTTATCATTGATATCCTTGAGTTTTAATTCCATTCTTGAACCTCTCTTCTACTTTCATCATTGGTTCTTCGATGTGTAGACTGAACACTAGGGATGGAAGACTACATCCCTGTCTTGCACTCTTTGTAATCCGAGCGCTTCTTTCTTGGTCTTCCACTCTCATTGTCCCCTCTTGGCTCTTGTACATATTGTATATTACCAGTCTTTCCCTAGAGCTTACCCCTATTTTTCTCGGAATTTCGAACCTATTGCGCTATTTCACATAGTTGTACATATTTTTCGTGTCGACAAGCCCTACGAACATGTCTTGATTTTTCTTCAGTCTTGCTTCCAGTATCAACCGTAACGTGAGAACTGCCTCTCTGGTGTCTTTACCCTCCCTGAAGCCAAATTCACCATCATCTAACACATCCTTAGTCTTCTTTTCCATTCTTCTGTATATTATTCTTGTCAGCAACTTGGATGAATGAGCTGTTAAGCTGATTGTGCAATAATCCTCGCACTTACCGGCTGTGTGCAATTTCCAGAAATGTGTGGATGATATTCTTCCGAAAGTCGGATGGTACGAAGTGAGTCAAATGAAAACCTTAAATTTGTAATAACAACTCGACGTTTCGCGCCGTTATCCTGTAAATTGGTAAGCTTGCTACAAACAGCGTGCAGAATGGCCTGTAGGTGGCAGCATAGTGCAGATGACACATACCGTCGCAGTATCAGTATAAAGATGGCGCCCCACCTGTGATTTGCACCAGGGAAGAACAGTGTTATTCGGTTTTTGCGTAGTGAAGGTGTGAAACCTATTGAAATTCATCGACGAATCAAGGTTCAGTACGGTGATGCATGTTTGTCACAGCAGCAAGTCTACGAATGGAGTAAGAAGTTCGCAAACGGTTTGACTTCAGTGGAAGTTGCTCCTCGTCCAGGTCAGGCACAACGGGTTGTGACTCCACAGTTGAAGGCATAGTGAAGGAAAACCGCCGAGTGACACTGAAATTACAGCATGTTTACAGATTAGTCATGGGTAAGCACAACACATTGCGCATGATGTGCTCCAGTTTCACAAAGTGTCTGCAAGATGGGTGCCACGGCAGCTGACACCTGAAATGAGAGAACGACGTGTTGATGCTTGTGAAGAACTTCTTCGGTGCTTTGAACGAGAAGGTGATGGCTTCCTTGCAAGAATCGTTACTGGGGACGAAACCTAGGTTCTCTTCCACCAACTGGGAACGAAGAGAGCGAGCAAGGAATGGCGCCATTCCTCATCACCAAAACCAAAGAAGTTTCGAACAGAACCATCAGCAGGGAAGGTTACGCTGACTCTCTTTTGGGACGAAAAAGGCGTCATTTTGGAGCATTACATGCCTAGAGGGACCACTGTCACCAGTGCATCATACACAGATCTCCTAAAAACATCAGCCGGCCACGGTGGCCGAGCGGTTCTAGGCGCTACAGTTTGGAACAGCGCGACCGCTACGGTCGCAGGTTCGAATCCTACCTCGGGCGTGGATGTGTGTGATGTCATTAGGTTGGTTAGGTTTAAGTAGTTCTACGTTCTAGGGGACTGATGACCTCAGAGGTTAAGTCCCATAGTGCTCAGAGCCATTTGAACCATTTTTCCTAAAAAATCATCTGTGGCCTGCAATCAAATCAAAGCGACGTGGATTGCTGTCAGCAGGTGTCCTTTTGCAACATGACAATGCAAGGCCCCACACTGCCCGTACAACAGCTGCAACAATCACAGACCTACATTTTGGGTGTCTTCCTCATCCACCATACTCACCACACCTTGCCCCAAGTGATTTCCATATGTCTGTACCACTCAAAGACGCAATGGAAGGAAAGAAGTTCCGTTCTGATGAAGAGGTACGCCACGCGGTGCATGAGTGGTTGCGCGGACTACCAAAATAATTTTTTTTTTTTAAGGGAATTCGTGCACTTTGTAAGCGCTGGAGGACTTCCATCGAGCGTGGGGCAGACTATGCTGAAAAGTCATACAGCTTTGTACCATTTCTGCACAATAAATGATATTTAAAGAAATATTTAAGGTTTTCATTTTACTCACCCTCGTATATCCTCAAACTCATACATTCTACACATCAACGTGAATAGTCGTTTTGTTGCCACTACCCCCAAGGATTCTAGAAATTCTAATGGAATGTTATCCATCCCTTCAGCCTTATTTGATTTTAAGTCTTCCAGAGCTCTTTTAAATTCTGGTTCTAATACTGGATCCCGTATCTCTTCTGTATCAACTCCTGTTTCTTCTTCTACCACATCAGACAAATCTTCACCCTCATAGAGGCTTTCAATGTATTCTTTCCACCTATCTTCTCTCCTCTGCATTTAACACTGGAATTCGCGTCGCACTTTTAATGTTATCACCACCGATTTTAATTTCACCGTATGTTGTTTTGACTCTTCTGTATGCTGAGTCAGTCCTTTCGACAAGCATTCGGTTTCCGATTACTTCACATTTTTCACGCAGCTATTTCGCCTTCGCTTCCTTGCACTTTCTGTTTATTTCATTCCTAAGTGACTTACATTTCTTTATTTCTGAATTTCCTTGAACATTTTTGTTCACAACATAATTCTAATGCGTCGTAATTCAGACAATTTGTACGAAACGTTTATAAATTATACCTAAAACCTTCATCATGAATCAGTGTATCTGTTAGGGAAGACCGGATCAAAATCCTTACAGCAGTTCCTGAGATCATACATACAGATATGTAGCAATTCGTTTCTTCCCAATATTTCTTCACCTCTTCTCTGAGTTCCTTCTTGTGTCCTTCCATTAACCACATTACATGAGAAGCAAGTTTGGCATAACGAGATCCTGATATAAAATATTGTTTTTGGTGAGGTTCAAAATAATTTCGACCACTATGTGCTGCTGTTAAATTTATTGGAACAATATGAACCTTAACATTTGTTTTAGATTACTAGCCTCTTATTTTGCCTTGGATCTTACCGGTTATTTGTTTCGTCAAACGGAATAGTTGCAAGAGTTAGGGGATATGAAAGGGAAGTAGTGGCTGAGAAGGGAGTGAGGCGGGGTTGTGTTACATGCCCCTGTTACTCAACTTTTACATTGACCAAGCAATGGAGGAACCAAGAAGAAATCTGAATTTCGCGTTTAAGTTTAGGGAGAAGCAATAAAAACTTCACAGCTTGCCGACGATATTGTAATTCTGTCGAAGATGGCAGTGGACATGGAAGAGAAGTTTAACGAAATGGGTAGTGCCTGAAAAGAAAAGGGGTTTAATAGTCAAAATCAACGAAACCAGAACAATTATAATGGGGTATATTCGAATGGAATCAGGCGATGCTGCGGGAAGTAGATTAGCAAATGAGACACTTCAAGTTGTACGATGAGCTTTGCTTTTTGGACACTGATGATGGCCGAAGTACAGACGATAAAAAATGCAAACTAACAACAGCAAAAATATGAATCTGTAACAGAGACTACATCTGCTTACTATTCTTGTACTTTTGCTGATGTTCATCTCATAACCTCTTTTCGAGACAATATCCAACCCGTTCAACTTCTCTCCCAAGTTTTACTAAGTCGTCAGGATTACAGTGTCATAGGAAAAGCTGAAATTTCGATTTAGTCTCCCTGAAGATTAACTTCCATTCCAGATTTCTCACTCGTTTCCCTTACTGCTTGCTGAACGTACATCTTGAGCAACACTGGGATCCTTTACCCCTGTAGAAGAGCCGCAGAAATTACTCTTTCTCTACACGAATAGTATTACATAGTTGGTACACTCATCAAAGGAAATAAAATACACTCTAAGACAAAAAAAAGGACTCACGACAAATACATTATGCAATTGGGACGGAAATCTGTAGATGTGATGTTTAAGTACAGAGAAACGATTGATTACAAATTCAGAAAAAATTGGATGCTCTAATCAAGAGAAAGAGCATCACAAATTAAGAAACCCGATAACGAGTTCGTCCACCCCTGGCCGCTAAACGAGCCGTTATTCGGCTTGGTATTGATTGATAGAGTTGTTGGACATGTTCCTGTTGGAAATCGTGCCAAATTCCGTCCACCTGAGGTGTTACACCGTCAAAACCGGAGCTTCCTGGAGGATCGTGCGGATAATGCTTGCTGAATTTGTGAAGACCTTTATCTTGAATGAATCAACCGATTAGGCAAACACGAAGGGAAGCAGTCGAAGCCCTCGCCTCTTATGGGCAGACATTAACCTGCTGAAAGATAAGCCCAGGATGGCTGGACCACCGCTGGCCGTGCGTCTACAGAGAGGTCTTCTACCTCGAATCTCACTGACGCCTTTTATGGGCAGACATTATCTTGCTGAAAGATAAGCCCAGGGTGGCTGGACTACCGCTGCTCTTGCGTCTACAGAGACGACATCGGCCTCGAATCTCACTGTCACCTTTTATGGGCAGACATTATCGTGCTGAAAGATAAGCCGAGGATCGCTGGACCACCACTCTCCTTGCGTCTACAGAGACGTCTTCTGCCTCGAATCTCACTGACGCCTTTTATGGGCAGACATTATCTTGCTGAAAGATAAGCCCAGGATGGCTGGACCACCGCTGTCCTTGCGTCTACAGAGACGTCTTCTGCCTCGAATCTCACTGACGCCTTTTATGGGCAGACATTATCTTGCTGAAAGATAAGCCCAGGGTGGCTGGACTACCGCTGCTCTTGCGTCTACAGAGACGACATCGGCCTCGAATCTCACTGTCACCTTTTATGGGCAGACATTATCGTGCTGAAAGATAAGCCGAGGATCGCTGGACCACCACTCTCCTTGCGTCTACAGAGACGTCTTCTGCCTCGAATCTCACTGACGCCTTTTATGGGCAGACATTATCTTGCTGAAAGATAAGCCCAGGATGGCTGGACCACCGCTGGCCGTGCGTCTACAGAGACGTCTTCTACCTCGAATCTCACTGACGCCTTTTATGGGCAGACATTATCTTGCTGAAAGATAAGCCCAGGGTGGCTGGACTACCGCTGCTCTTGCGTCTACAGAGACGACATCGGCCTCGAATCTCACTGTCACCTTTTATGGGCAGACATTATCGTGCTGAAAGATAAGCCGAGGATCGCTGGACCACCACTCTCCTTGCGTCTACAGAGACGTCTTCTGCCTCGAATCTCACTGACGCCTTTTATGGGCAGACATTATCTTGCTGAAAGATAAGCCCAGGATGGCTGGACCACCGCTGGCCGTGCGTCTACAGAGACGTCTTCTGCCTCGAATCTCACTGACGCCTTTTATGGGCAGACATTATCTTGCTGAAAGATAAGCCCAGGGTGGCTGGACTACCGCTGCTCTTGCGTCTACAGAGACGACATCGGCCTCGAATCTCACTGTCACCTTTTATGGGCAGACATTATCGTGCTGAAAGATAAGCCGAGGATCGCTGGACCACCACTCTCCTTGCGTCTACAGAGACGTCTTCTGCCTCGAATCTCACTGACGCCTTTTATGGGCAGACATTATCTTGCTGAAAGATAAGCCCAGGATGGCTGGACCACCGCTGTCCTTGCGTCTACAGAGACGTCTTCTGCCTCGAATCTCACTGACGCCTTTTATGGGCAGACATTATCTTGCTGAAAGATAAGCCCAGGGTGGCTGGACTACCGCTGCTCTTGCGTCTACAGAGACGACATCGGCCTCGAATCTCACTGTCACCTTTTATGGGCAGACATTATCGTGCTGAAAGATAAGCCGAGGATCGCTGGACCACCACTCTCCTTGCGTCTACAGAGACGTCTTCTGCCTCGAATCTCACTGACGCCTTTTATGGGCAGACATTATCTTGCTGAAAGATAAGCCCAGGATGGCTGGACCACCGCTGGCCGTGCGTCTACAGAGACGTCTTCTACCTCGAATCTCACTGACGCCTTTTATGGGCAGACATTATCTTGCTGAAAGATAAGCCCAGGGTGGCTGGACTACCGCTGCTCTTGCGTCTACAGAGACGACATCGGCCTCGAATCTCACTGCCACCTTTTATGGGCAGACATTATCGTGCTGAAAGATAAGCCGAGGATCGCTGGACCACCACTCTCCTTGCGTCTACAGAGACGTCTTCTGCCTCGAATCTCACTGACGCCTTTTATGGGCAGACATTATCTTGCTGAAAGATAAGCCCAGGATGGCTGGACCACCGCTGTCCTTGCGTCTACAGAGACGTCTTCTGCCTCGAATCTCACTGACGCCTTTTATGGGCAGACATTATCTTGCTGAAAGATAAGCCCAGGGTGGCTGGACTACCGCTGCTCTTGCGTCTACAGAGACGACATCGGCCTCGAATCTCACTGTCACCTTTTATGGGCAGACATTATCGTGCTGAAAGATAAGCCGAGGATCGCTGGACCACCACTCTCCTTGCGTCTACAGAGACGTCTTCTGCCTCGAATCTCACTGACGCCTTTTATGGGCAGACATTATCTTGCTGAAAGATAAGCCCAGGATGGCTGGACCACCGCTGGCCGTGCGTCTACAGAGACGTCTTCTACCTCGAATCTCACTGACGCCTTTTATGGGCAGACATTATCTTGCTGAAAGATAAGCCCAGGGTGGCTGGACTACCGCTGCTCTTGCGTCTACAGAGACGACATCGGCCTCGAATCTCACTGTCACCTTTTATGGGCAGACATTATCGTGCTGAAAGATAAGCCGAGGATCGCTGGACCACCACTCTCCTTGCGTCTACAGAGACGTCTTCTGCCTCGAATCTCACTGACGCCTTTTATGGGCAGACATTATCTTGCTGAAAGATAAGCCCAGGATGGCTGGACCACCGCTGTCCTTGCGTCTACAGAGACGTCTTCTGCCTCGAATCTCACTGACGCCTTTTATGGGCAGACATTATCTTGCTGAAAGATAAGCCAAGGGTGGCTGGACTACCGCTGCTCTTGCGTCTACAGAGACGACATCGGCCTCGAATCTCACTGTCACCTTTTATGGGCAGACATTATCGTGCTGAAAGATAAGCCGAGGATCGCTGGACCACCACTCTCCTTGCGTCTACAGAGACGTCTTCTGCCTCGAATCTCACTGACGCCTTTTATGGGCAGACATTATCTTGCTGAAAGATAAGCCCAGGATGGCTGGACCACCGCTGTCCTTGCGTCTACAGAGACGTCTTCTGCCTCGAATCTCACTGACGCCTTTTATGGGCAGACATTATCTTGCTGAAAGATAAGCCCAGGGTGGCTGGACTACCGCTGCTCTTGCGTCTACAGAGACGACATCGGCCTCGAATCTCACTGTCACCTTTCATGGGCAGACATTATCGTGCTGAAAGATAAGCCCAGGATGGCTGGACCACCGCTGTCCGTGCATCTACAGAAACGTCTTCTGCCTCGAATCTCACTGTCACCTTTTATGGGCAGACATTATCGTGCTGAAAGATAAGCCCAGGATGGCTGGACCACCGCTGTCCGTGCATCTACAGAAACGTCTTCTGCCTCGAATCTCACTGTCACCTTTTATGGGCAGACATTATCTTGCTGAAAGATAAGCCGAGGATCGCTGGACCACCACTCTCCTTGCGTCTACAGAGACGTCTTCTGCCTCGAATCTCACTGACGCCTTTTATGGGCAGACATTATCTTGCTGAAAGATAAGCCCAGGGTGGCTGGACCACCGCTGTCCTTGCGTCTACAGAGACGTCTTCTGCCTCGAATCTCACTGACGCCTTTTATGGGCAGACATTATCTTGCTGAAAGATAAGCCCAGGGTGGCTGGACTACCGCTGCTCTTGCGTCTACAGAGACGACATCGGCCTCGAATCTCACTGTCACCATTTATGGGCAGACATTATCGTGCTGAAAGATAAGCCCAGGATGGCTGGACCACCGCTGTCCGTGCATCTACAGAAACGTCTTCTGCCTCGAATCTCACTGTCACCTTTTATGGGCAGACATTATCTTGCTGAAAGATAAGCCGAGGATCGCTGGACCACCACTCTCCTTGCGTCTACAGAGACGTCTTCTGCCTCGAATCTCACTGACGCCTTTTATGGGCAGACATTATCTTGCTGAAAGATAAGCCCAGGATGGCTGGACCACCGCTGTCCTTGCGTCTACAGAGACGTCTTCTGCCTCGAATCTCACTGACGCCTTTTATGGGCAGACATTATCTTGCTGAAAGATAAGCCCAGGGTGGCTGGACTACCGCTGCTCTTGCGTCTACAGAGACGACATCGGCCTCGAATCTCACTGTCACCTTTTATGGGCAGACATTATCGTGCTGAAAGATAAGCCGAGGATCGCTGGACCACCACTCTCCTTGCGTCTACAGAGACGTCTTCTGCCTCGAATCTCACTGACGCCTTTTATGGGCAGACATTATCTTGCTGAAAGATAAGCCCAGGGTGGCTGGACCACCGCTGCTCTTGCGTCTACAGAGACGACATCGGCCTCGAATCTCACTGTCACCTTTTATGGGCAGACATTATCGTGCTGAAAGATAAGCCCAGGATGGCTGGACCACCGCTGTCCGTGCATCTACAGAAACGTCTTCTGCCTCGAATCTCACTGTCACCTTTTATGGGCAGACATTATCGTGCTGAAAGATAAGCCCAGGATGGCTGGACCACCGCTGTCCGTGCATCTACAGAAACGTCTTCTGCCTCGTATCTCACTGTCACCTTTTATGGGCAGACATTATCTTGCTGAAAGATAAGCCGAGGATCGCTGGACCACCACTCTCCTTGCGTCTACAGAGACGTCTTCTGCCTCGAATCTCACTGACGCCTTTTATGGGCAGACATTATCTTGCTAAAAGATAAGCCCAGGGTGGATGGACCACCGCTGCTCTTGCGTCTACAGAGACGACATCGGCCTCGAATCTCACTGTCACCTTTTATGGGCAGACATTATCGTGCTGAAAGATAAGCCCAGGATGGCTGGACCACCGCTGTCCGTGCATCTACAGAAACGTCTTCTGCCTCAAATCTCACTGTCACCTTTTATGGGCAGACATTATCGTGCTGAAAGATAAGCCCAGGATGGCTGGACCACCGCTGGCCATGCGTCTACAGAGACGTCTTCTACCTCGAATCTCACTGACGCCTTTTATGGGCAGACATTATCTTGCTGAAAGATAAGCTCAGGATGGCTGGACCACCGCTGGCCGTGCGTCTACAGAGACATCTTCTACCTCGAATCTCACTGACGCCTTTTATGGGCAGACATTATCTTGCTGAAAGATAAGCTCAGGATGGCTGGAACACCGCTGGCCGTGCGTCTACAGAGACGTCTTCTGCCTCGAATCTCACTGTCACCTTTTATGGGCAGACATTATCGTGCTGAAAGATAAGCCGAGGATCGCTGGACCACCACTCACCTTGCGTCTACAGAGACGTCTTCTGCCTCGAATCTCACTGACGCCTTTTATGGGCAGACATTATCTTGCTGAAAGATAAGCCCAGGATGGCTGGACCACCGCTGTCCTTGCGTCTACAGAGACGTCTTCTGCCTCGAATCTCACTGACGCCTTTTATGGGCAGACATTATCTTGCTGAAAGATAAGCCCAGGGTGGCTGGACCACCGCTGCTCTTGCGTCTACAGAGACGACATCGGCCTCGAATCTCACTGTCACCTTTTATGGGCAGACATTATCGTGCTGAAAGATAAGCCCAGGATGGCTGGACCACCGCTGTCCGTGCATCTACAGAAACGTCTTCTGCCTCGAATCTCACTGTCACCTTTTATGGGCAGACATTATCGTGCTGAAAGATAAGCCCAGGATGGCTGGACCACCGCTGTCCGTGCATCTACAGAAACGTCTTCTGCCTCGAATCTCACTGTCACCTTTTATGGGCAGACATTATCGTGCTGAAAGATAAGCCGAGGATCGCTGGACCACCACTCTCCTTGCGTCTACAGAGACGTCTTCTGCCTCGAATCTCACTGACGCCTTTTATGGGCAGACATTATCTTGCTGAAAGATAAGCCCAGGATGGCTGGACCACCGCTGGCCGTGCGTCTACAGAGACGTCTTCTACCTCGAATCTCACTGACGCCTTTTATGGGCAGACATTATCTTGCTGAAAGATAAGCCCAGGGTGGCTGGACTACCGCTGCTCTTGCGTCTACAGAGACGACATCGGCCTCGAATCTCACTGTCACCTTTTATGGGCAGACATTATCGTGCTGAAAGATAAGCCGAGGATCGCTGGACCACCACTCTCCTTGCGTCTACAGAGACGTCTTCTGCCTCGAATCTCACTGACGCCCTTTATGGGCAGACATTATCTTGCTGAAAGATAAGCCCAGGATGGCTGGACCACCGCTGTCCTTGCGTCTACAGAGACGTCTTCTGCCTCGAATCTCACTGACGCCTTTTATGGGCAGACATTATCTTGCTGAAAGATAAGCCAAGGGTGGCTGGACTACCGCTGCTCTTGCGTCTACAGAGACGACATCGGCCTCGAATCTCACTGTCACCTTTTATGGGCAGACATTATCGTGCTGAAAGATAAGCCGAGGATCGCTGGACCACCACTCTCCTTGCGTCTACAGAGACGTCTTCTGCCTCGAATCTCACTGACGCCTTTTATGGGCAGACATTATCTTGCTGAAAGATAAGCCCAGGATGGCTGGACCACCGCTGTCCTTGCGTCTACAGAGACGTCTTCTGCCTCGAATCTCACTGACGCCTTTTATGGGCAGACATTATCTTGCTGAAAGATAAGCCCAGGGTGGCTGGACTACCGCTGCTCTTGCGTCTACAGAGACGACATCGGCCTCAAATCTCACTGTCACCTTTTATGGGCAGACATTATCGTGCTGAAAGATAAGCCCAGGATGGCTGGACCACCGCTGTCCGTGCATCTACAGAAACGTCTTCTGCCTCGAATCTCACTGTCACCTTTTATGGGCAGACATTATCGTGCTGAAAGATAAGCCCAGGATGGCTGGACCACCGCTGTCCGTGCATCTACAGAAACGTCTTCTGCCTCGAATCTCACTGTCACCTTTTATGGGCAGACATTATCTTGCTGAAAGATAAGCCCAGGATCGCTGGACCACCACTCTCCTTGCGTCTACAGAGACGTCTTCTGCCTCGAATCTCACTGACGCCTTTTATGGGCAGACATTATCTTGCTGAAAGATAAGCCCAGGGTGGCTGGACCACCGCTGTCCTTGCGTCTACAGAGACGTCTTCTGCCTCGAATCTCACTGACGCCTTTTATGGGCAGACATTATCTTGCTGAAAGATAAGCCCAGGGTGGCTGGACTACCGCTGCTCTTGCGTCTACAGAGACGACATCGGCCTCGAATCTCACTGTCACCATTTATGGGCAGACATTATCGTGCTGAAAGATAAGCCCAGGATGGCTGGACCACCGCTGTCCGTGCATCTACAGAAACGTCTTCTGCCTCGAATCTCACTGTCACCTTTTATGGGCAGACATTATCTTGCTGAAAGATAAGCCGAGGATCGCTGGACCACCACTCTCCTTGCGTCTACAGAGACGTCTTCTGCCTCGAATCTCACTGACGCCTTTTATGGGCAGACATTATCTTGCTGAAAGATAAGCCCAGGATGGCTGGACCACCGCTGTCCTTGCGTCTACAGAGACGTCTTCTGCCTCGAATCTCACTGACGCCTTTTATGGGCAGACATTATCTTGCTGAAAGATAAGCCCAGGGCGGCTGGACTACCGCTGCTCTTGCGTCTACAGAGACGACATCGGCCTCGAATCTCACTGTCACCTTTTATGGGCAGACATTATCGTGCTGAAAGATAAGCCGAGGATCGCTGGACCACCACTCTCCTTGCGTCTACAGAGACGTCTTCTGCCTCGAATCTCACTGACGCCTTTTATGGGCAGACATTATCTTGCTGAAAGATAAGCCCAGGGTGGCTGGACCACCGCTGCTCTTGCGTCTACAGAGACGACATCGGCCTCGAATCTCACTGTCACCTTTTATGGGCAGACATTATCGTGCTGAAAGATAAGCCCAGGATGGCTGGACCACCGCTGTCCGTGCATCTACAGAAACGTCTTCTGCCTCGAATCTCACTGTCACCTTTTATGGGCAGACATTATCGTGCTGAAAGATAAGCCCAGGATGGCTGGACCACCGCTGTCCGTGCATCTACAGAAACGTCTTCTGCCTCGAATCTCACTGTCACCTTTTATGGGCAGACATTATCGTGCTGAAAGATAAGCCCAGGATGGCTGGACCACCGCTGTCCGTGCATCTACAGAAACGTCTTCTGCCTCGAATCTCACTGTCACCTTTTATGGGCAGACATTATCTTGCTGAAAGATAAGCCGAGGATCGCTGGACCACCACTCTCCTTGCGTCTACAGAGACGTCTTCTGCCTCGAATCTCACTGACGCCTTTTATGGGCAGACATTATCTTGCTGAAAGATAAGCCCAGGGTGGCTGGACCACCGCTGCTCTTGCGTCTACAGAGACGACATCGGCCTCGAATCTCACTGTCACCTTTTATGGGCAGACATTATCGTGCTGAAAGATAAGCCCAGGATGGCTGGACCACCGCTGTCCGTGCATCTACAGAAACGTCTTCTGCCTCAAATCTCACTGTCACCTTTTATGGGCAGACATTATCGTGCTGAAAGATAAGCCCAGGATGGCTGGACCACCGCTGGCCATGCGTCTACAGAGACGTCTTCTACCTCGAATCTCACTGACGCCTTTTATGGGCAGACATTATCTTGCTGAAAGATAAGCTCAGGATGGCTGGACCACCGCTGGCCGTGCGTCTACAGAGACATCTTCTACCTCGAATCTCACTGACGCCTTTTAGGGGCAGACATTATCTTGCTGAAAGATAAGCTCAGGATGGCTGGAACACCGCTGGCCGTGCGTCTACAGAGACGTCTTCTGCCTCGAATCTCACTGTCACCTTTTATGGGCAGACATTATCGTGCTGAAAGATAAGCCGAGGATCGCTGGACCACCACTCTCCTTGCGTCTACAGAGACGTCTTCTGCCTCGAATCTCACTGACGCCTTTTATGGGCAGACATTATCTTGCTGAAAAATAAGCCCAGGATGGCTGGACCACCGCTGTCCTTGCGTCTACAGAGACGTCTTCTGCCTCGAATCTCACTGACGCCTTTTATGGGCAGACATTATCTTGCTGAAAGATAAGCCCAGGGTGGCTGGACCACCGCTGCTCTTGCGTCTACAGAGACGACATCGGCCTCGAATCTCACTGTCACCTTTTATGGGCAGACATTATCGTGCTGAAAGATAAGCCCAGGATGGCTGGACCACCGCTGTCCGTGCATCTACAGAAACGTCTTCTGCCTCGAATCTCACTGTCACCTTTTATGGGCAGACATTATCGTGCTGAAAGATAAGCCCAGGATGGCTGGACCACCGCTGTCCGTGCATCTACAGAAACGTCTTCTGCCTCGAATCTCACTGTCACCTTTTATGGGCAGACATTATCGTGCTGAAAGATAAGCCCAGGATGGCTGGACCACCGCTGTCCGTGCATCTACAGAAACGTCTTCTGCCTCGAATCTCACTGTCACCTTTTATGGGCAGACATTATCTTGCTGAAAGATAAGCCGAGGATCGCTGGACCACCACTCTCCTTGCGTCTACAGAGACGTCTTCTGCCTCGAATCTCACTGACGCCTTTTATGGGCAGACATTATCTTGCTGAAAGATAAGCCCAGGGTGACTGGACCACCGCTGCTCTTGCGTCTACAGAGACGACATCGGCCTCGAATCTCACTGTCACCTTTTATGGGCAGACATTATCGTGCTGAAAGATAAGCCCAGGATGGCTGAACCACCGCTGTCCGTGCATCTACAGAAACGTCTTCTGCCTCGAATCTCACTGTCACCTTTTATGGGCAGACATTATCGTGCTGAAAGATAAGCCCAGGATGGCTGGACCACCGCTGGCCATGCGTCTACAGAGACGTCTTCTACCTCGAATCTCACTGACGCCTTTTATGGGCAGACATTATCTTGCTGAAAGATAAGCTCAGGATGGCTGGACCACCGCTGGCCGTGCGTCTACAGAGACATCTTCTACCTCGAATCTCACTGACGCCTTTTATGGGCAGACATTATCTTGCTGAAAGATAAGCTCAGGATGGCTGGAACACCGCTGGCCGTGCGTCTACAGAGATGACTTCGGCGTCGAATCTCACTGACTGAGTAGAATTGTCTTCAGCATCAGAGAAGATATGGCTGGAGGCATCCTAGACAGTGGTATGATTCCAACCTGACTGTCGCCCGCCATACAACTCGACAACCGGGTCTGATCGTCTGGGGTGGCATTTCTTGTCATAGCGGGTTTCCTTTGTTTGTCGTCCGTGGCAACCTTACAGCGCAGCGGTACCTCGACGACATACTAGGTCCCGTTTTGTTGCCCTTCGTGGCAAGCCATCCTGGGCTTACTTTTCAGCAAGATAATTGCCGGCCGCACACGGCGAGAGTTCCTACGGCTTGTCTTCGCGCTTGCCAAACCCTGCATCGGCCACCAAGTCAATGGATCTCTCCCCATTTGCGGGGTTTTGGAGCATTATTGGCAGAGCCGTCCAACAAGCTCGGGATTCTGACGACCTAGCGCACCAACTGGGCAGCATTTGTCACGATAACCCTCAGGACGACATCCAACAACTCTATGAGTCGAGTCCACAGCTCGTGGTCTCGCGGTCGCGTTCTCGCTTCCCGAGCACGGGGTCCCGGGTTCGATTCCCGGCGGGGTCAGGGATTTTCAGCTACTTCGAGATGACTGGGTATTTGTGTTGTCCTCATCATGTCATCATCATTCCTGAAAGTGGCGAGTTTGGACTGAGCAAAGGTTGGGAATTTGTAGGGGCGCCGAGAACCGCGCAGTTTAGCGCCCCACAAACCAAACGTCATCGTCATCATCATCATCTATGAGTCGATGTCAAGCCGAATAACTGTTTGAATAACGGCCAGAGGTGGACAAAGGCGCTATTGACTTCGTCTATGTGTGAAGATTTTTCTCTTTAAGGAATCATTCAATTTTTCTGAAATTGTAAACAAATGTTTGTCTATACACGTACATGACATCTACCGATATCCGTGCCATTCGCATAGTTTCTTCGTGGTGCGCCTTTTTACTGTCTTGGAGTGTATTTTGACGTTTTGCATGACGTTGTAATTCGGAGGCCGAGCAGTTCTAGGCGCTTCAGTCCGCAACCGCGCTGCTGCTGCGGTCGCAGGTTCGAATCCTGCCTCGGGCATGGACCTGAGTGATGTCCTTAGGTTAGTTAGGTTTAAGTAGTTCTAAATCTAGGGGACTGATGACCTCAGATGTTAAGTCCCACAGTGCTTAGACACACTTGTAGCATATTTGTAATTAGGAATTGATTTATGGGTGGTAACTACGGAACATGAGGATTGGAGTATGTTGGTCAAACGGGTCGTTCCAACAAATAATGGAAAAACAAACGTGGCTGAGGCTGAAATTCCGTAATACAATCCCAGACAGTTCAACCATGCGACCTGGTCGAATTTAAGGGAAGTTGGAACGCCCAATCCCGACAATGCTAAATTTAGTGACTTGCCTTCCTTGTATTTCAGGAATCAGTGTAGTCATTGACATGAAATACTTCCAGGGTATTAAACTCTGTGTTATGAGTCTGCTGTTCTACAATAATTGCGTTTCAGGCACTGCTTTCGGAAATACAATTTTGTGCACTTTTTTGTACGCTACCCTAAATAATTTTAATTATACATAACATTATGTTGTTCTTTTATTTCAGTAGATTCAAGATATGTATATTATTACTCCCTGAAAATTTTAGGGAAAAATGATACAGAAAATGTACATTTTCAGGAACGGCTTTAAAGTTTCAAAAAGCTGTAACTCACCATATTTAGGCTTCATTTTTTTTTATTTTAGTCACTCATAAGCACCCTGCACCATACTGTACACCATCCTCTTTATCTTTTTCCAAGTTTTTTCTTCTTTTCTTCTTTCTGGACTCCTTAGTGGCCAACCGTGCTGCATACTCTCCTTTATCAATGCGAACCTTGTCCATCCGTTCAAGTTCTCTGATGCAGTTTGCTCCAGGATTAATTCCCATATGCTGTAGCACTTTCACCATACCAATGTTGCCATCATTAAAAACAATAATAGCATCACTGAACCCCCCACTTCAGTGTCTTCATACCAACACTCAGCGCTCTTATGTAACCAAGATCATGCGCTCAGTACAAAAGCGGCCAACGCAGACCAGCGGAATAATTCCGCTGTGAGCTATATCTGCAGCAGCATTGAAGCACTATGCCGCGTCGACGTGTATATCGTCAACGTCGCCATCGCATGCCAGTCTACAAACACGTAATAAGCCTGTAGAATAAACTTGGCACAAATGAAACTGCACAAAGTGTCATATGAATGGACCCATTTTTTTCGGTGGATGTTGAGTTAATTTCTCACTTGATGTCGGAACTGGAGCAGCTGGCAGAGGGTGCTTCACACTCGCTATTCTCCGCTGTGAAAACGCTTCGCTACCTGGACTAGAATCTTTCGCCGATCGAGATGTAAACGAGTCCATATAAGATTATTGAACGACTCATTGAGATTTTGAGTCCAACCATGCAGACACTTCTTCACTAATTCAGGATTTGCCAGGTCTCTGTAAATAGGTTTTAAATATCCGTGACTGCTGCTGGGATGGAATGTTTATGGCTGTGTGAACTGTTTGAGTACTGGGCATTGCGGTAATTGCACCATGAATCAGGTCCAGGAGGGCAAAGGTGGTGTACTGGTTTTTCATGAGTAGACAGTATGTGGGAGAAGGTAGCCCATACTGCCTGCTTCATCTTCAACAAATCCTCAGTATTATTTGTAATGGCCGTCCCATGATACTGTTGTAGTACATCAATCATTTTCTCTGTCAGCCTGCCTCTTATGCTTTTACCATCAGAAAGTTTCTTGTCTCTCAAACTTTGTTTCAGCTTCCTCAACCTGCTACCCATCCTCTTCTGGACATTACCTTTATAACACAGCAATCCACAGCATTCTATATAAAAAATTAACGATTTTATTAGATCTTGAAGTAATGCGCGTAAAAATTTTAACATTTTCAACCCGTGTAGATCATATTTAAAAACATAATCTAAAATACTTCCCATGTTAGTTTATAAGTGAAATATATACCAATTTATTCGGAAAATTGCAAATTTTATAATGAGATAAAAATCCTAAAATACAAAAAAAAAATTCCGTTCTAACATCCCTTAACAGGAGACGGAAAGCAATTTTATCCCTATTCCGTCAATGCTATTTTACCCTTTGAAGGTACACTTTTCAAAAGAAGTGTAAGTGAGAAACAATGAAATTTTTACTGCGTATATGTAACATATATGCCTCAATTTACAAGTAAAATGAACATAATACCTCTCATGGTTTTGATGGAAAAAATTATTCTTTCACTAGAAAAATTTAACTCTCTTTTTACATTAATTGTTATAAAACAGTATGATTGTTTGGTGGTTCTCAATTTACTTGTAATAACTTATTATCATGTGCAGTACAAATTGATCAAATTTCATGTTTCTAACCCAATCAGTTTATCAGATAATGGTACCTGAAAGTAAAAAAAAAGTAGTTTTGATAAAAATCCATTTAAAGTTTAATATTGGAATTCTAGTATAGTTATTGATGAGAATGACTTACCACTAATATTTTCCTGCACGATGCTGAGCATCATCTGAATCATACTGATCTTCTTTTCTTCTCCTGGTCGCTCTTCTTTTGTGTCTGGGTTCTTTAGTGCATTTTAAATTAGCAATATTTGCTTTGCGAATTCTTTTTTTATCTATTTGCACCAAGAATTTTGCAGTATTTCCACTAGATTTTATGCCCAATAATTCCAAAACATCCAGTTTTCTAATTACACCATCGCTGAAGCATAAAATAGCATCATAAACACCAAATTTGAGGGTTGTAAGCTGAAGAAATACAGTTTTCGGTAACCGGTTCCAAATGACAGAATTCACACATTCATTTAAATTTTGGGTTTTCCCATGAAGACATTTCTTCAACAAGGTATCTTTACAATGGTTTCTAAATATGTAATTTCATTCATTACTGATGCAGGTAAAGAATGTTTGTGGTCATATCTGGCACTTCTCCTGTACTTACACCAAGTGTCAGGATCATTCGGGCAAAGACCGTGCACTGGATTTTCATTTGTGGAAAGTTTATGGAGAAAGATAGCCCATACAGCTTTTTTCATGTTTTCTAAATCCCGACATTTCTTCATATGGCCAAGCCATAATAATTCTGTAATCTATTTCAACATTTGTCAGGCGACCATTACCACCTATCTTCTTACCATCTTCCAATACTATTTTTGAATTTTCTTTCAATTATCTTCTCAGCTTGGACCCCATTGTCTTCTGGACATGCCCAATGCACTCTAATTTAGAAATGGTGACATTAGGACCATAGGGTTGTTCTGCACATACCAGCCTTGGTGTCAGCGTCCCCAGACTGCACAGAGCGTAAACAAAACCATGATCTCACGAAAAAATTGTCGTATTTGTATAAAACAAAAACTGTTTCACGCAGGAAAGACCATGCATTTCAGATATGCTAAAATCTAATTTTTGAAGCCCACTTGCCTTCCGTCGCCCATTAAGGGGAGCCGGAGGTGCCTATGCTGCCCATGTTAAAATCACTAAGTTTGAGGAACATTTATGAATAAACTACCAAATAGAAAAATCTGAATTTTTTTTTACATATAGATGGTTTAGTATTGCAGTTATGATAGAGGGATTTTGGAGTATCTTTTCTAGTTTCCTTCCAATTATTTTTTTTATTAATGAACCAAATTTTTTTTACAAATAATTGCTTTGTAATTAAACGGAAATGAAACTACTGAACATATTGCCAAATGGCTGTGTTACAATGTAAGTTTGACCACTAGGAGTGCTGTATAAAAATTTCATCTCTCTAGCTTGAGTGGATTTTGAGAAAATGTTCCTTATCTTGGAAAAATTCTAATTTACGGGAAATGGCTATCAAAGTTTCTCAATACATTCCTGCACTGTAGGATGGATTATCAGGGTCTTCTTCTTCATCCTCCAAAAGCTTCGTCTTCTTTTCTGGCCTGTTGTTCCATCATACATCATATGCCTTTCTCTTCTTTCTGCTCATCTTATCCTTTCTCTGTCAATATTTCTTAGTGCTCGTCCAGTGTTCACCCCAGCTGTAAATCCTAATGCCTTCAGAACTTCACACTTCACACTGTTCCCTTGATTGTAGGTTGCTATTGCACCATAAATGCCAAAGTGCAGTGTTTTTATGCTTACAAACACCCTTTTAGGAATCACTTTCCATATCAAATTGTTTACGCTCTCATTAGGATTCTGCGTCTTTCCGTGTAGACATTTGTGTAACAATTCTGGCTGTGCTAAGTCGTGAAAAATTGGTTTTATTGCATTTACCACAGCTGCTGGCAAACCATGTTTGTGATCACAGTCCTTTTTGGCATTATATTTGCGCCAGGAATCTTTTGGGCACAGGCTGTGTTGAGGGTATTCATTGGAAGAGGCAGTATGAAGGAACAATGCCCAAACTGCTTTTCGCATGTCACTAACATTACAAGTATTTTGCCTTATAGCATACCCATAGTATTTCTGTAGACGTCCAATCACCTCATCAGTAAGCCTGCCTCTCCCTCCTATTGTCTTTCCATCACTGAGCTTACTTGAACCCAAAGTTTGTTTGAGCCTTCGAAGCTGTGCACGCATACGCTTTTGCACATGCCCATTGCATTCCAACTTTTCAACTACAAATTCATTTCCATATGTTTTCAGTTCCTCTATAGTCTTGAAACCTTTGGAGTCACCATCCCCAAGGTAGTATTTGCTAGAAGATGTCAGAGGGCTATGGCCAGCCATGTGTTGCTTAGCAGAAGAACGCACTGTTTCAGTAATTGTAGTATCGCAACTTGGTATTAGTGTTAATTTTCTTTTCCCTACGTTCTTCCTCTTCTTATATACACGGTTACTAAAACGTGGCATCGTAACCAGAACAATGCTTTACACAAGAAGTATAATACTACCAACAACAGGCGCAACACTGAACTAATTCGGAACGGTAAACAGCAAAGAGATGATGTTCCGCGCTCTTAGCGCTTCATTTGTCACAGAAAACAATGTAGCCAACCCTTGCACACTCGCTGTATGCGTAACATAAGGCGCTGTATGCGTAACAGGCCGAGAAAATCCCAAGCAGTTCGCCAGGAAGTCACGAGAGGGTGTTAGATGCATTCAGCGGCCGCCCATTTCCTCTGCAGGCGTGGGAGAAAATGGTAATAACTCCACTTCTAGGGCGAGTAGAACAATAATTCAAAGTTTACATTAAAGAGGAATGTTCCAATTAATTTTCGGTAGCAAAAAAAAATAAAAATGTAATTTTTTGGATTTAACCACCTCCGACTCCCGTTAAGGAGGGCCATTACAAGACGAATGTTGACAGTTTCAGGACAAGTGGATGATTTATTGAAGAGTAAGAGCTGAACAGATTAAACAAGTTAGTGCACTGTGGCCCGTTTGCAAGCAGATATTCGGCTTGGTATTCACTGATGGAGTTCTTGGATGTGCTTGTGAGGGATACTGTACCGGATTCTATCCAATTGGCACGTTAAATCGTCAAAATCCCGTGATGGTTGGAGGGCTCCCCTTAAGTTTCAAGATTTACACTGCCTCTTACATTTGTTCAGCACGAGCAGAGTCGCACTTTACGAGGCCGCCTGTAGGCAGTTGTGGTCCACCCACCGGGTGAGTTGGCTACGCACAGCGCTTGCCATGTATGTGTGTGTGTGTGTGTGTGTGTGTGTGTGTGTGTGTCCGTGCGCGCGAGCTCGCGTGGGACGTTAAAATCGACGGCGACGCGACAAACAAGGGCTTTGCAGCCCAATCAACAAAACCAAATTAAGGGGCTCCTCTCTGTGTGTGGCGGCGGGGCAGAGTGGGGGGCGTGGCTTTGAGATTGGCCACTAGATGGCGTGGCCAGCGCGCTAACAAAGGGTGTCTACCCGTCAGCGTTTACACGAGACACGACTTTCCGAAGTCGGAAACCGAGCTTCGGAAACACACACCCCTGCCCATTAAAATTGCTACACCACGAAGAAATGCAGTTGATAAACAGGTATTTATTCGACAAATATATTATACTAGAACTGACATGTGATTACATCATGCAATTTGGGTGCATAGATCCTGAGAAATCAGTACCCAAAACAACCACCTCTGGCCGTAATAACGGCCTTCATACTCCCTGGGCATTGAGTCAAACAGAGCTGGGATGGCGTGTACAGGTACAGCTGCCATTGCAGCTTCAACACGATACCTCATCAAGAGTAGTGACTGGCGTACTGTGACGAGACAGTTGCTCGACCACCATTTGCCAGACGTTTTCAATTGGTGAGAGATCTGGAGAATGTGCTGGCAGGGCAGCAGTCCAACATTTTCTGTATCTAGAAAGGCACGTACAGGGCCTGCAACATGCGGTCGTGCGTTATCCTGCTGAAATGTAGGGTTTCGCAGGGATCGAATGAAGAGTAGAGCCATGGGTTGTAACACAGCTGAAATGTAACGTCCACTGTTGAAAGTGCCGTTAATGCGAACAAGAGGTGACCGAGACGTGTAACCAATGGCACCCAATAGCATCACGCCGGTTGATACGCCAGTATGGCGATGACGAATACACGCTTCCATTGTGCGTTCACCGCGATGTCACCAAACACGAATGCGACCATCATGATGCTGTAAACAGAACCCGGATTCATCAGAAAACATGACGTTTTGCCATTCGTGCAGCCAGGTTCAGCGTCGAGTACACCATCGCCGGCGCTCCTGTCTGTGATCCAGCGTCAAGGGTAACCGCAGCCACGGTGTCCGAGCTTATAGTACGTGCTGCTGCAAACGTCGACCAACTGTTCGTGCAGATGGTTGTTGTCTTGCAAACGTCCGCATCTGTTGACTCGGGGATCGAGACGTTGCTGCACGATCCGTTACAGCCATGCGGATAAGATGCCTGTCATCTCGACTGCCAGTGATACGAGGCCGTTGGGATCCAGCACGGCGTTCCGTATTACCCTCCTGAACCCACCGATTCCATATTTTGGTAACAGTAATTGGATCTCGACTAACGCGAGCAGCAATGTCGCGATACGATAAACCGCAGTCGCGATAGACTACAATCCTCCTAACACGAGGCATCACAACAACGTTTCACCAGGCAACGCCGGTCAACTGCTGTTTGTGTATGAGAAATCGGTTGGAAACTTTCCTCATGTCAGCACGTTGTAGGTGTCGCCACCGGCGCCAACTTTGTGTGAATGCTCTGAAAAGCATATCACAGCATCTTCTTCCTGTCGGTTCAATTTCGCGTCTGTAGCACGTCATATTCGTGGTGTAGCAATTTTAACGGCGAGTAGTGTCTTACCTTTATCGTGTTTACACGTAAGCCAAGATTGATGTCGCGTATGTAATCTCACTGGATGCAAAGTTAAATCACCGCAGTCGATACGCACAGATGAACTGCTAAGCCTTTTGAGGTGCCGCAGCTACTGAGCACGTGCTCAACCGCACGTGAGCTTAAGGCAGTAGCTGCTTCAAGCGGACATTGTGGGTAAAGATGGGTAAATGTAAGGACGTGACAGAGTGGCAAGCGGGTTTGGCCATGGTCGTGGCTATACCGTATGTGAAGTTGATGGCTTCGTTGGTTTTTCGCGGTGGACTGTTCATCGCGTCTGCAGACAGTGGTTGCAGCACATGTGGCCACGAAACACGATGTCAGAACTGCCGTCGGAAAAAGATGGTTATTGAGAGGAACCGAAGACGATTTTCTTAGGTAATCAGAATCGCTTCCAAACCCGACAGAAGTCGATGCAGGCAGTGGATCAATGTCCATTCCAACCCGTTAGCGAGAGAACATTTCGACGGGAGTTGGTTACCTCCCAAGAGGCCACTTCTTACGCAGCCACAGCTTGATGGAATTGACACCATGAATCCTGCTGGGCTGTTCATAAATGCGTAAAAGTACGAGGGGGTGGAGATCTCTTCTGAACAGCACGTTGCAAGGTATGCCAGATATGTCCAATAATGCTCATGTCTGGCGAGTTAGGTGGACAGCGTAAGTGTTTAAATACAGAAGAGTGTTCGTGGAGCCACTCTGTAGCAATTCTGAAGGTGAGGGGTGTCGCATTGTCCTGCTGGAATTGCCCAAGTCCGTCGGAATGCACAATGGAGATGAATGGATGCAGGTGATCAGACAGGATGCTTACGTGTCACCTGTCAAGAGTCGTATCAAGACGTATCCGGGGTCCCATATCACTGCAGCTGCACACGACCAACACCATTACAGAGCCTCCATTAGTTTGAACAGTCCCCTTCTGACATTCAGGGTCCACGCATTCATCGGGTTCTCTCCATACTCGTACACGTACAACCGCTCCGTACAATCTGAAACGAGTCTCATCCGGTCAGGCAACATCAACCCAATGTCGGTGCTGACGGGCCCAGGCGAGGCCTAAAGCTTTTGTGTCGTGCTACACGAGTGGGCCTTCGGCTCCGAAAGCACTTATCTATCATGTTTCGTTGAACGTCTCGCACGCTGGGACTTCTGATGGCCCAGCATTGAAATCTGCAGGAATTTGCGGAAGGGTTGCACTTATGTCGCGTTGAACGATTTTCTTCAGTCGTCGTAAGTCCCGTTCTTGTAGGATCTTTTTCCGGCCGCAGCGATGTCGGAGATTTGATATTTTACCGCATTGCTGATACTCATGATACACTCGCGAAATTGTCTTACGCGAAAATCCCCACTTCATTGCTATCTCTGAGATGCTGTGTCGCTTAAATCTTGATAACGCCGTTGTAGCAGCAGTAAACGATCTAACAGCCACGCCATAACTCGTTGTCTTACGACGGTTGGAACTTAAAAAAATGGTTCAAATGTCTCTGAGCACTATGGGACTCAACTGCTGAGGTCATTAGTCCCCTATAACTTAGAACTACTTAAACCTAACTAACCTAAGGACAATCACACACATCCATGCCCGAGGCAGGATTCGAACCTGCGACCGTAGCGGTCTCGCAGTTCCAGACTGCAGCGCCAGAACCGCGCGGCCACTTCGGCCGGCGGTTGGAACTTAGTGGGGACTATTTATTCACAACCAAGACAAGAGTTACATGAAACTTCCTGGCAGATTACAACTGTGTGCCGGACCGTGACTCGAACTCGGGACCTTTACCTTTCGCGGGCAAGTGCTCTACCATCTGAGGAAGTTTCATACCAGCGCACACTCCGCTGCAGAGTGAAAATCTCATTCTGGAAACATCCCCCAGGCTGTGGCTAAGCCATGTCTCCACAATATTTTTTCTTTCAGGAGTGCTAGTTCTGCAAGGTCTCCACGAGAGCTTCTGTGAAGTTTGGAAGGTAGGAGACGAGGTACTGGCAGAAGTAAAGCAGTGGGGACGGGGAGTGAGTCGTGGTTGGATAGCTCAGATGGTAGAGCACGTGCCCGCGAAAGGCAAAGTCCCGAGTTCGAGCCTCGGTCCGGCATACAGTTTTAAGCTGCCAGGAAGTTTCGTATCAGCGCACACTCCTCTGCAGAGTGATAATCTCATTCTGAAAAGAGTTACCTGTTTGCCCTTTTTACTGTCCTTCACAGTAGTCACCAGTGTTGTGTAAAACCCGTTGCCAGCGATGTGGAAGGCGTAGTATACCGTTAGCAGAGCCTGTTCTGTTGATGGTGCGAATGGAGCGGTATACCGCCTGTCGAATCTCTGGAACAGTTCTGAAGCGAATGCCACGAAGTGGTTCCTTCATCTTCGGAATCAAATCAAAGTCACAATGACTTAACTCAGGAGAGTACGGTGGATGATACAGTACTTCCCAGTCTCATGGACCGAACAGAGCAGCCACAGCTTGTGCTGTATACGTCCGCGCATTGTCGAGCAAAATGACGGGTGGGTTGCGCAGAAAGTGTCGCCGCTTCTTTCGCAAAGCTGGTCGCAGGTGATGCTCCAAAAACGAACAGTAATACCGTGCGTTGACAGTCTGCCGTGGAGGAACGTAATGCGATAGGATAACACCATCACAGTCGTACACGAGAATCACCATAACCTTAGACCGCTCCATTCGCACCATCAACAGAACGGGCTCTGCTAACGGTATACTACGACTTCGACAGCGCTGGCAACGGGTTCTACACAACGCTGGTGACTACTTTGAAGGACAAGAACAGGTGCAAACATGCAACTCTTTTGTATCTGTTGTGGTTAAATAGTTGCCACTATTTAAATTCCAACCCTCGTATATAGGCGTTGCCGACCGCAGCGCCGTATTCTGCCTGTTTACATGTCTCTGTAGTTGAATACACATGGCTGTACCACCTTTTTGGCGCCTTAATGTATAAGGGTTCCAATTCTACCGATTGAGGTACCACAAACACCTACGATACAGTATGGCCCCAGCTTCAATCAGTGTCAAGTGAAACGTGATGGACCGCTACGGTCGCAGGTTCGAATCCTGCCTCGGGCATGGATGTGTGTGATGTCCTTAGGTTAGTTAGGTTTAACTAGTTCTAAGTTCTAGGGGACTAATGACCTCAGCAGTTGAGTCCCATAGTGCTCAGAGCCATTTGAACCATTTTTGGAACGTGATGTCTTACGACAGCACGCCGCATAGTCGGCAGAGAACCGAGCACAGAACCCGCACTGTGAGCCACACAACGGCGAGAGCTCATGCATTTGCGCGTGGCCGGCGGTCAGTCCGTCTGCTTATTGGTCTCGCCAGCGGCCTTACGCTCCAATAGCTGCACAGTTTTTGCCAGCGGCGTCTCGCGTACCAGTACTGCGGTAAGCTTTCTGGCGTCGCGAGTGCTCGCTTTCCGTCTGGGTTTTAATCGGCAGCTCCTGATTGGTTTCAGACACACGCGGGAGCCGGCAGTAATAGGATCCACAGGGGTATCGATCCTGAAGATTTGCGCGACCGTGACGGCAGAAGCGACTCGAATACTCGATAATTGGGAGATAGCGCAGTTTCGACAGCTGCTTCTTCAGAGACGCGCTTACAGCGAAATATCGGTAGTTTCGTGTCGCTGTGTGTGTGTGTGTGTGTGTGTGTGTGTGTGTGTGTGTGCGCGCGCGCGCGCGCGCGTGTGTGTAAGACAGAGAGGGGATGGCGGGGTGCCGCATGCGGGCGGGGGGCCGAGAGGGGTAGAGAGAGAGGAAGAATTGGACCGAAATAAACTGAGAGAGAAAAGGAAATAGTGGCAGAGTAGTAGTGTGTGTGTGTGAGAGAGAGAGAGAGAGAGAGAGAGAGAGAGAGAGAGAGAGAGAATGAGGCAGAAAGAGAGAAAAAGAAATAGTGAAAAAGAAAACGTGTGACACAGCCAAAGAGAGTGAGAGAGGGGGGGGGGCGAGGGAGGGAGGAATAAATTGTGGACCTGTCGCAGGGACACGGACGCAGTGAAGTGCTCAAAGTATTATGGTGTGCATTGTGAGGATTGTGGATTCCACAAGTGCAACTGTGCGGGGCCAATCAATCAATCAATACTTTACAATATCTGGGCACGAAATTTCTGTGCGAGAACCACCTTTGGACTTCCGAGATGCTGTGTTCACATTTTCAATGTTGTGGAAGTTTGAAAGAAACTGTCCTCGTTTACGATCTTTCCAAACCAAAGCCGTGATACCTTAGCCACTACAACGAAACTGGAACTCTCCTCCGGACATGTTCTTTTCATTTAAGTCTTTTGGGAACCCAACTCTACCTTACCTCACTGTCCCACAAGCATTTATACTTCGTTTCTTCAGATCGAGCATCAGGGGTACAGCTTGTGATGCTTTCCTGCTAATTGTGAACTAGGGTGTTTTATAACTCTCGCACCTAGACACTTTTCTCTCTCTTGACCATTTTTCCCTGTATAAAGCTGATATTTGGAACGTAACCAGTTTCATTCGCCAGTAGCCAATCTTTGTACCCACGTTTTATGAGTTTTTGTGGCATACACTGCTTGAGGCTGGATCTACCTTTGAAACTAATCATTGATTCGTCCACAGCAAGGCGTTCTGTTTGCTTATAACTTTCTGCGTACCTCTTGCTAAGATAGTCCAATAGTTCCCACTGTCTTGAACAATTTATCGAAGCCTTTTCCTCCCATTTTTGATTCATTTGCATGAATATGGTCTAGCAATCACGAAAATCTATTCCGAGGCATGAGATTTGAAATGTATGAATCACGGAGAACTGGATCAGAGGACCAATAATCCCTATATGAAGGATATTTTTTTATACCCATTAGTAAATTTATGGCAAGAAATTTCTTCATTTCGTCAATATCGGTTGGTTTCAAAACTGTGGAACCTCCAAGCTTTTGAGTTGCATATAAATTTGTTTGATACACTAGATGGTCTAATAAATCATCACCAAATAAGCAACCAAATATTTCAGCGGGACTTGATTTGTTACATGGGATATTTGAACCATATTCTTGTGTAAACTCAGTTGTTGCATTTGACAGTATCTGTTGAACCCATTCAATATGCTCATTTATTTCTGTATTGTTATCACACGCATCGCCGTCATTGTTGCCATTACTAACGCGAACAGAGTCACTTTCAGCACAAACACCTTCATTCACATCCCCTTCAAATTCAACTACGCTCTCATCAGGTAAAAGAAGTCGAAGTCATTCATCATTTTCGCCTGGTTCACTTCCAGTATCGGAAGCAGCCGACTCAGTATCACTTGGAATTTCAGCAAGTATGTCCATTAGCATATTTGTGGTAAGGTCACAAGCTCTGAATTGCAGATTTACTCTTGATGGTGGTCTATTATTCATAATGACCCGCTGTAAAGAATAAAGGAAATTACCGTTTGAGGGTCGTTATGTCCCAGTGGTTTCATTCTGAAACCACCTACATATTCGTAAAAAAACTAAACTTTAAATTATAATTATCAATAAAAACATCTGCCAAATATCATAAAATGAAGCATAAGAATAATCCGTTACCAGGAATTCTTATTATCTACTGTATATTCGTCACAAAACAATTTTATGTGAAGGCTGTGTCGAAAGCACGTGTACTCGGCGCAACACTACACAAATAATGCTTTTACCCGATGGAAATGAATGAGGATATAGATGAAGACGAAATGGGAGATAAGATACTGCGTGAAGAGTTTGACAGAGCACTGAAAGACCTTAGTCGAAACAAGTCCCCAGGAGTAGACAACATTCCATTAGAACTACTGACGGCCTTGGGAGAGCCAGTCATGACAAAACTTTACCATGTGGTGAGCAAGATGTATGAGACAGGCGAAATACCCTCAGACTTCAAGAAGACTATAATAATTCCAATCCCAAAGAAAGCAGGTGTTGACAGATGTGAACATTATCCAACTATCAGTTTAATAAGTCACAGCTGCAAAATACTAACGAGAATTCTTTACAGACGAATCGAATGGAAAAACTGGTAGAAGCCGACCTCGGGGAAGATCAGTTTGGATTCCGTAGAAATACTGGAGCACGTGAGGCAATACTGACCCTACGACTTAGAATCTTACGAGAAAGATTAAGGAAAGGCAAACCTACGTTTCTAGCATTTGTAGACTTAGAGAAAGCTTTTGACAATGTTGATTGGAATACTCTCTTTCAAATTCTGAAGGTGGC
This sequence comes from Schistocerca serialis cubense, assembly GCF_023864345.2. NCBI lineage: Eukaryota > Metazoa > Arthropoda > Insecta > Orthoptera > Acrididae > Schistocerca > Schistocerca serialis. Next base: position 146,788,726 of record NC_064648.1, read on the forward strand.
GGGTATAAAATACAGGGAGCGAAAGGCTATTTACAATTTGTACAGAAACCAGATGGCAGTTATAAGAGTCGAGGGGCATGAAAGGGAAGCAGTGGTTGGGAAAGGAGTGAGACAGGGTTGTAGCCTCTCCCCGATGTCATTCAATCTGTATATTGAGCAAGCAGTAAAGGAAACAAAAGAAAAATTTGGAGTAGGTATTAAAATTCATGGAGAAGAAGTAAAAACTTTGAGGTTCGCCGATGACATTGTAATTCTGTAAGAAACAGCAAAGGACTTGGAAGAGCAGTTGAACGGAATGGACAGTGTCTTGAAAGGAGGATATAAGATGAACATCAACAAAAGCAAAACAAGGATAATGGAATGTAGTCAAATTAAATCGGGTGATGCTGAGGGAATTAGATTAGGAAATGAGACACTTAAAGTAGTAAAGGAGTTTTGCTATTTGGGGAGTAAAATAACTCAAGATGGTCGAAGTAGAGAGGATATAAGATGTAGACTCGCAATGGCAAGGAAATCGTTTCTGAAGAAGAGAAATTTGTTAACATCGAGTATAGATTTAAGTGTCAGGAAGTCGTTTCTGAAAGTATTTGTTTGGAGTGTAGCCATGTATGGAAGTAAAACATGGACGATAACTAGTTTGGACAAGAAGAGAATAGAAGCTTTCGAAATGTGGTGCTACAGAAGAATGCTGAAGATAAGGTGGGTAGATCACGTAACTAATGAGGAGGTATTGAATAGGATTGGGTAGAAGAGAAGTTTGTGGCACAACTTGTCTAGAAGAAGGGATCGGTTGGTAGGACATGTTTTGAGGCATCAAGGGATCACAAATTTAGCATTGGAGGGGAGCATGGAGGGTAAAAATCGTAGAGGGAGACCAAGAGATGAATACACTAAGCAGATTCAGAAGGATGTAGGTTGCAGTAGGTACTGGGAGATGAAGAAGCTTGCACAGGATAGAGTAGCATGGAGAGCTGCATCAAACCAGTCTCAGGACTGAAGACCACAACAACAACAACAACCCGACAACAATCACTTCGCTACTGCAACAAGTAGCTGGCGCTGACGCTGGGTGTCACCAGCAGTCAACGTGGGGTGGTAGTTTCAAGAATGAACCTCTGGATCGCAAAAGCAGGCAAAGTAAGAAAGACTGAAACCACTTGGTCGGAAAGGCCTACTGAGGCCTAAGCGCTGTAATGTGCGGGTGACAGAGACGAGAACCTACGTCATGGGGAAACCCAGTAGACCGCTTTGGTTACCAAGGAAACGTAGCAGTGTTAAATATGTCGCACTTAAAATCGGCCATAAAGGGAAACATTTATGAAAACTATTTCATTCTGTAGTGATCCAAGGAATCAAGCCACAGTAATTTTAATCTGCCATCCCCCATAAAATTTCGTGGTGATCGCAATAAAACTTGAATATTGATCATATCTTTAATCAACGCTTTGGTCGATCTTAACGATCGACATTTCATAAAGAAGCGCATCATTAAAATAACAAATGCCGGCCGAAGTGGCCGTGCGGTTAAAGGCGCTGCAGTCTGGAACCGCAAGACCGCTACGGTTGCAGGTTCGAATCCTGCCTCGGGCATGGATGTTTGTGATGTCCTTAGGTTAGTTAGGTTTAACTAGTTCTAAGTTCTAGGGGACTAATGACCTCAGCAGTTGAGTCCCATAGTGCTCAGAGCCATTTGAACCAAAATAACAAATTTTGTAAATATCAACTCAGTAACTTCATTTGTTTAAGAGATATAGTAAATTTGAGTTATCAGTATTTTCAGTCAAGCATCAGATCATCATTTTCCGCACACAAAACGCATTGAACGATAACAGCATGACACCTTATTGAACCATTAGGTAATAGAATATTTGTTGCAAAGTTTAGTGGATAATAGTGACTTTTGTTCTTTGTTCGTTTATCAGAAAGCATACTGGTGCAAGACTACTGGCCGTGACATTCGAAGTTAAGAAGGAAATTGTATTGGTTTTGTGTAAAAGAACTGAACGTTTATTATGTAATGGATATTACTGTTACTTTATTTAGAACGTGGAAGTGTTCAAGCTTTGATTATTTAAATACGTTAAAATGTAAAATAAGCTGTAGCCAATCAGATGGACGGCTTCAGGAAAGGGAACTGCGCTAGTCAGTTGAGCGGAGATGTTCGGCGCGCGGGAAACGCGGTCGGAGACTGGCAGAGGGGCAGTGCTGGTGGAGACCCAAAGGGGACAGTTCTGATGCAGACGCGAAAGCGGACAGTCGGTCTGTAGCCAGCTAGGAAGTGAGACGACTTAAATTTCCCGTTGTGTGGTATCGCGGGACTTGGTCTCTGAGCGGTGAGCAGCCGCACGCCCGGTGTGAACTTTTCGCTTAGTTAACGAGTTGGAGTAATTGAACTTACAATTCACGATGAGATTGTGAATGATCAAACTGTGTCAAATGAATATGCGCTCAGGTGTAACAGAAACTCTAAATACGACCACTTTCGCTATTAGTTTGCTTTCTGAATAAACATTGTTTCCAACCAAATCACAACTGTGTGGCCTACATCATTTATGGGTCGTTAATTTAGCTTCCGATATTATTATTACTGTTATTCTATCAATCTATGAGACTGGAGCAACTTCGTCATCCTAATCGCAAGAGATCTGAGATCCAGCGGAACAAATTGAAGCCATTTGTTGCACCAGAAAAGCGATTTGACAGAGCATCACATACGCCAGGAAAAGGACGGTCTCGAACATGTGCACACTGTAGTACTGCTAAAGAGCCACATCGAACAGGATCATTCTGCAAAAGGTGTAATGTGAGATTGTGCTTAACAAAAACAAAAAAGTGTTTCACTGAATTTCATAAGAAAATGTAGCCATGAAAACTGTCGTAACAGCCCAGTGCTTTCACTATGAAACCACCTAGAATATTTTATTATGGAATATAAATTTTATTGTTGTTACACTATATTATTGCTTTTTGAGACAGTAAAAGTAGAATGAGACTTTCACTCTGCAGTGGAGTGTGCGCTGATATGAAACTTCCTGGCAGATTAAAACTGTGTGCCCGACCGAGACTCGAGAACTCGGGACCTTTGCCTTTCGCGGGCAATTGCCCTACCATCTGAGCTACCGAAGCACGACTCACGCCCGGTACTCACAGCTTTACTTCTGTGAGTACCGGGCGTGGGTCGTGCTTCTGTGAGTACTGGGCGTGAGTCGTGCTTCGGTAGCTCAGATGGTAGAGCACTTGCCCGCGAAACGCAAAGGTCCCGAGTTCGAGTCTCGGTCGGGCACACAGTTTTAATCTGCCAGGACGTTTCAGTAAAAGTAGATTGTGAAAAAAAAATTGTTATAATTTTCTTCTTATGTTTATTCAAACGTTCACATGTGTGTGAAGTCATCAGTCCCTAAGCTTACACGCTACTGAACCTAAATTATCCTAAGCACAAACACACACACCCATGCCCGAGGGAGGACTCGAACCTCCGTCGGGACCAGCCGCACAGTCCATGACTGCAGTGCCTGAGACCGCTCGCCATGGGCCTCAAAGGGGTAGACAATAGACGCCTGTGAGTTACCCCATCTCGTGGTGAATATGCGCCGTTTGTGGCACGCATTCCTGGACGGCAGGGTTCGTTTCACAATTCCTGAAGGCTGACCCTTTCGGCCATATATTTAAATGAGAGAGCAATGCTCGTTAACTCACATGTGGGACGAAGTGTTTCGACAGTGCAACGCGTGTGTGCGGAATGGTTCACGGAAAGTCGTAGAACACGACAAGATGGGTCAGGTCGCGCCATCCAGAACAGACCCCGAGAATATCTACATCTCATCTCAATGGCATTTCAGGGCAGATCCCCTGCGTTCTCGTAGGCTTTGGTGCAACAGTGGAACACATCGTACGCTATCAGGGGTGACCATTCGTCGCTATTCATTACGGCACGGGTGGGCGTCGTCCACTTCTCCGCCTACCTTTCCCGAATGTGCAGAAACATGGTAGACTGCAGTGCTGTATGGAAGGACGTCACCAGGGACAGAAAAGGCATCAGCTAGAGTGTGAGGTTCTGTTTGTTTGAAAACGATGGCCGCATTTTGTTTCGCCACAGAGAGGGGGAGCGGTATCACAGTGAGTGCATTTTCATAAGACATACAGCGTCATCTCGGGGCTTTATGGTGTGGGACGCTGTTGGGCACAGCCACAAATGACAGATGGTGCGTGTCCAGGCCACTGTGACGAGTATGACCTACGTGAATGGCATCCTGTGATCCGTAGCCATATCCTTTCTGCCCACCACTTCAGAGGCCATTTTTCAGCAAGACAATGCACGAGCACATGTTGCTGCACGATCACGTGTCTTCTTGGTGTCTCAGGATGTCAGCCTTTTGCCCTGGCACGCCAGATCACCTGACCTGTCGCCAGACGAAAATGTGTTGGATATTTTGAAACTATGGGTGCAACGCTGTGATCCATTGTCAGTCACTAAAGAACGAACTTTGCAACTAGGTGAATGCAGCATGGATGGCTATACCATAGGCTTCCAGCTCTTCATATTCATACAGGTGGTTCTCTTTTCCCCAAAGGTCTCTTTAATTTTCCTTTAGACAGTATCTACGTTACTCCTAGTGATATGTGCTTCTACTTCCTTACATTTGTCTTCTAGCCATCCCTGCTTAGCCATTTTGCACTTCCTGTCAGCCTCATTTTTTAGACATTTGTATTCCCTTACGTGTGCTTCATTTATAAGATTTTTATATTTTCTCCTTTCCTCGATTAAATTCAGTGTGTCTTGTGTTACCCAAGGATTTCTACTAGCCGTTTTTACCTACTTGATTCTCTGCTGGCTTCACTATTTCATCTGTCAAAGCTACCCATTCTTCTCCCATTCTATTCTTTTCCCGTGTTTTTGTCAATCGTTCGCTGATGCTCCCTCTGAAAGCCTCTACAACCTTTGTTTCTTACAGTCTATTCAGGTCCCATCTCCTTCAATTCCTGACTTTTCGCAGTTTCTTCAGTTCTAATCTTCTAACCATACAGTAGAGCGGCTATAGTTTCCCCTTCCTTTCAGCCGTTAGCAGTACCAGCACAGCAAGGCAGTTTTGGTTGATATTAGAAGGCCAGGTCAGTTTATCATCGAGACCATGGCCCTTGTAACTGCTGAAAAGGCTGCTGCCCCTCTTCAGGAACCACACGTTTGTCTGGCCTCTCAACAGATACCCCTCCGTTGTGGTTGCACCTACGGTACGGCCATCTGTATCGCTGAGGCACGCAAGTCTCCCCACCAACAGCAAGGTCCGTGGTTCATGGAGGGAAGTCATTATTCTAGTAATACTGTTTTGTTGGATTTACACGATACTTTTATTTCTAAGAATTTGAAGCTATAAATGAAGATGCAGAGAAGGTGACCTTTAGAATTGCCCATTTAATCTCTCCAGAGGAATTGCGACCAAACTCCACTGAGTCGTTTGTGACAGAATGCTCCGACATTGCTAGTGAATCCGTACGTCCTCTAAGTACAGCACAATTTCATGCAGTGCGTCTGTCTCGACACACAGTTGCACGCCGTGTAGAAGATGATGGCTGTTAATCAGTTGAAATCGATTTGCAAAAGTGAATAAATAAAACATGATTTTCCGACTGGTTGCTGCATATTTGGTAATTTTAGTGATCAATGCTAACCGTGAGAGGGCGACAATTCTTTGCATATTCTCTGGCGGGCCTTGATGAAAGCACGGACTTCACTGTGCTATATTCGTCCAAGGGGTGAATATAGATTCAAATATCACACAAGAGCTTCTTGGTTTAGTCGACACGAGAGACACATGTACTGGCGACGATATATTTAGTGCTGTTCAGCATGCTGTTATGAAATTGAATCTGCCCTGGAATAAACTCGCTTCCGTCGCCATTAATAGCGTTCAAAATATGTCTGGCGGTAACTTGACATTTGTGGGACGACTAAAATCTAAGGAGAGCCCAGGACAGTAATTTCTCTCAGGTGCACTGTAATTCATCAACAGGCACTTTGTGCGAAGTCTATGCAGTTTGACAGAGTTATTAATGTCGTTGTTAGGACTGTAAATTTCATAAGGCGTGCGAGATTGAATCACAGACAATTTGGAGAGTTAATGGATTCACTGGAATCTGACTTCAACGATATACCCTATTTTTGTCAGGTAAGATGGCTGAGTACGGTTAAAACCCTTTAACGTTTCTTCCCTTTGCTTGAACAAGTAAACGCCAAGTTCTCAAGTGTACATAAAACAGCGCCAAGTAAAAGGTTCGTCGTAACTACAACATTTATGAGAAACCTTTTATAATGAGCTGTGTTTTATCCACTTACCAACTTGGCCTAAAGTCCAACTTGTTTATATGGGTAGATGCGTATGAGGCCTGAAGATGGCACAATGAAATGTTGAAACTGGTAGCCTTAACAGTAAAATACAGGGCTATTACAAATGATTGAAGCGATTTCATAAATTCTCTGTAGCTCCATTCATTGACATATGGTCACGACACACTACAGATACGTAGAAAAACTCATAAAGTTTTGTTCGGCTGAAGCCGCACTTCAGGTTTCTGCCGCCAGAGCGCTCGACAGCGCAGTGAGACAAAATGGCGACAGGGGCCGAGAAAGCGTATGTCGTGCTTGAAATGCACTCACATCAGTCAGTCATAACAGTGCAACGACACTTCAGGACGAAGTTCAACAAAGATCCACCAACTGCTAACTCCATTCGGCGATGGTATGCGCAGTCTAAAGCTTCTGGATGCCTCTGTAAGGAGAAATCAACGGGTCGGCCTGCAGTGAGCGAAGAAACGGTTGAACGCGTGCGGGCAAGTTTCACGCGTAGCCCGCGGAAGTCGACGAATAAAGCGAGCAGGGAGCTAAACGTACCACAGCCGACGGTTTGGAAAATCTTACGGAAAAGGCTAAAGCAGAAGCCTTACCGTTTACAACTGCTACAAGCCCTGACACCCGATGACAAAGTCAAACGCTTTGAATTTTCGGCGTGGTTGCAACAGCTCATTGAAGAGGATGCGTTCAGTGCGAAACTTGTTTTCAGTGATGAAGCAACATTTTTTCTTAATGGTGAAGTGAAAAGACACAATGTGCAAATCTGGGCGGTAGAGAATCCTCACGCATTCGTGCAGCAAATTCGCAATTCACCAAAAGTTAACGTGTTTTGTGCAATCTCACAGTTTAAAGATTACGGCCCCTTTTTCTTCTGCGAAAAAAACGTTACAGGACACGTGTATCTGGACATGCTGGAAAATTGGCTCATGCCACAACTGGAGACCGACAGCGCCGACTTCATCTTTCAACAGGATGGTGCTCCACCGCACTTCCATCACGATGTTCGGCATTTCTTAAACAGGAGATTGGAAAACCGATGGATTGGTCGTGGTGGAGATCACGATCAGCAATTCGTGTCACGGCCTCCAAGCTCTCCCGACTTAACCCCATGCGATTTCTTTCTGTGGGGTTATGTGAAAGATTCAGTGTTTAAACCTCCTCTACCAAGAAACGTGCCAGAACTGCGAGCTCGCATCAACGATGCTTTCGAACTAATTGATGGGGACATGCTGCGCCGAGTGTGGGAGGAACTTGATTATCGGCTTGATGTCTGCCGAATCACTAAAGGGGCACATATCGAACATTTGTGAATGCCTAAAAAACTTTTTGAGTTTTTGTATGTGTGTGCAAAGCATTGTGAAAATATCTCAAATAATAAAGTTATTGTAGAGCTGTGAAATCGCTTCAATCATTTGTAATAACCCTGTACACACATCTAAAAAGTTTTGCGTCACCCCTGTCCCCAGAACTCCTGAAGATAGACGTTGACTGTGCATATTGTGACATAGGCACATTCCCTTTGAATGTTCAGAGATGTCACCAAACCCTCCCAAAGATGTAAACAGCCATGCATGAGCAGCGCCTATTAGACGGACGGGGTCCGACAGCCGATCAGTTCCAGTCATTCCAGCAGGAAGGAGGTACAGGGCTCGTGTTGTCTGTAGTTCAGCCCTGCCTAGACGGTCAATACCGCGGTTCGATCGCGTCCGCATGGTTACTTTGTGCCAGGAAGGGCTCTCAACAAGGGAAGTGTTCAGTCGTCTCGGAGTGAACCAAAACGATGTTGTTCGGACATGGAGGAGATACAGAGAGACAGGAACTGTCGATGACATGCCTCGCTCAGGCCACCTAAGGGCTGTATGACCGCTGCCTACGGATTATGGCACGGAGCAACCCTGACAGCAACGCATGTTGAATAATGCTTCTCGTGCAGCCACAGGACGTCGTGTTGCGACTCTAACTGTGCGCAATCAAACTGTGCGCAATAATGATGCGCAGCTTCACTCCCGACGTAAACGGCGAGTTCCATCTTTGCAACCACGACACCATGCAGCGCGGTACAGATGGGCCCAACAACCACTCAGGACTGGCATCGTGTTCTCTTCACCGATGAATGTCGCATATGCCTTCGACCAGAGAATCGTAGAAGATGTGTTTGGAGGCAGCCCTGCCAGACTGAACGCGTTAGACGCACTGTCCAGCGAGTGCAGCAAGGTGGAGGTTCCCTGGTGTTCTGGGGTGGCATTATGTGGTGGGCCGACGTACGCTGCTGCTGGTCAGAGAAGGCGCCGTAACGTCTGTAGGATACCTGAATGCCATCCTCCGACCGATTGTGCAACCATATCGGCAGCATATTGGCGAGGCACTCCCGTGCATATCTTGTGAATGACTTCCTTCAGGATAACAATATCGCTCGACAAGAGTGGCCAGCTTGTTCTCCAGACATGAACCCTATCGAACATGCCTTGGATAGACTAAAAAGGGCTGTTTACGGACGACGTAACCCACCACCGACTCTGAGGGATCTACGACGAATCGCCGTTGAGGAGTGGGACAATCTGGACCAACAGTGCCTTGATGAACTTGTGGATAGTATGCCATGACGACTACAGGCATGCATGGATGCAAGAGGACGTGCGACTGGGTATTAGAGGTACCGGTGTGTACAGCAATTTGGTCCACCACCTGTGAAGGTCTCGCTTTGTGGTGGTACAACATGCAATGTGGGGTTTTCATGAGCAATAAAAATGGCGGAAATGATGTTTATGTTGATCTGTAATCCAATTCTCTGTTGGAACCGAGGTGATGAAAAACTTTTTTTGATGTGTGTGTGTGTGTGTGTGTGTGTGTGTGTGTGTCTGTGTGTGTTTAAGTAAAGGAAGTTTTGCAACAGCCCAGAAAGTGACTCAGCATTAAGCTTCCTGCTTTCCTTGAGTCACACGTAGATGCGAGATTATTGTTTGTTTCGATACTTTCAAATTATGCAAAAGACTGGTAAACGAATCTCCACAGGCCAAGAAGATTTTTATTAGGTCTTTTAAAGATTATAAAGACGTGGGCACAACCTACTCGAATGGAACTGGAATTTCTTGCGGACGGATACACAAGATTTTAAAATACTTCTACAGATAGTCGAGGGATGAAATTCGCAATACGACGACATCATCACAGGGCCAACTTCTGCTCCTCTCCGATTACCAGTGGCAATTCGTACTCTTAAGTCACTACAGATTCTTCTAATGGCGGGATGTGAGCTGCTTGACTTGGAAGCATCGTAATAAATGTGACCAATAACGAATAGACAACCATCTCATCATGTGATATGAGACTTACAGTTTGAAATAAGCGAATACTTTTAGCCAATAGTTTCTTTGTAGTCGTTTGAGAACAACTGTACAGCGAAAAAGCGTACAGATCCCATATATATAGTGTTTTATTTTTTGTGCTAGAAGTAAAACGTTTTCCAAAAATGTACTTCAGCAGCTTGGCTTCGTTTACATGCAGCATGTCGTTTCAGCAGCGCAGCATATGACTCCAGATTCAGGTTTCTGCTTTCCTTGATTCAAACCAAGATACAGACACATTTCTTTGCGTGACACGCCAGACAAGCCTGCCACAGAGCGAGTGTCCATGGCAGAGAATTGCGACAGTGACTCTAGGCAATGCATCATATTGCGTGCTACGCTTCACAAGACGAGTGCAGTAACACGACCTAAAAACATACAACATGCGTGTTTTTTTTTTAAATTTTTACTTTGATCAGTGCCACCTCTGCCAGCCTCCGATGCATACACTATGTGATCAAAAGTATCCGGACACCTGGCTGAAAACGACTTACAAGTTCGTGGCGCCCTCTATCGGTAATGATGGAATTCAATATGGTGTTGGGCCACCCTTAGCCTTCATGATACCTTCCACTCTCGCAGGCATACGTTCAATCAGTTGCTGGAAGGTTTCTTGGGGAATGGCAGCCCATTCTTCACGGAGTGCTGCACTGAGGAGAGGTATCGATGTCGGTCGGTGAGGCCTGGCACGGAGTCGGCGATCCAAAACATCCCAAAGGTGTTCTGTAGGATTCCGATCAGGACTCTGTGTAGGCCAGTTCATTAAAGGGATGTTACTGTCGTGTAACCACTCCGCTGCAGGCCGTGCGTTATGAACAGGTGCTCGGTCGTCTTGAAAGATGCAATCGCCATCCCCGAATTGCTCTTTTACAGTGGGAAGCAAGAAAGTGCTTAAAACATCAATGTAGGACCTGTGCTGTGACAGTGCCACGCAAAACAACAAGGGATGCAAGCCGCCTCCATGAAAACACCATAACACCACCGCCTCAGAATTTTACTATTGGCATTACACACGCTGGCAGATGACGTTCACCGGACATTCGCCATACCCACACCCTGCCATCCGATCGCCACATTGTGTACCGTGATTCCTCGCTCCACACAACGCTTTTACACTGTTCAATCGTCCAATGTTTACGCTCCTTACACCAAGCGAGGCGTCATTTGGCATTTATAACCGTGATGTGTGGCTTATGAGCAGCCGCTGGACCATGAAATCCAAATTTTCTCACATCCCGCCTAACTGCCATAATACTTGCAGTGGATCCTGTGTAATGGTCGGGATAGATGTCTGCCTCTTACACGTTACGACTCTCTTCAACTGTCTGCAGTGTCTGTCAGTCAAGAGACGAGGTCGGTCTGTACGCTTTTGTGCTGTACATGCCCCTTCACATTTCTACTTCACTCTCACATCGGAAGCAGTGGACCTAGGGATGTTTAGGAGTGTGGAAATCTTGTGTACAGACGTAAGACACAAAGGTGATCGTGTTCGCAGAGCGCCCCATTCTGCTCTCTCACGATTTCGAATGTCTACTGAGGTCGCTGATATGGAGTACCTGGCAGTAGATGGCAGCACAATGCACCTAATGTGAAAAAGTATGGTTTTCGGGGTGTCCGGGTACTTTTGATCACATAGTGTACTAAACCACTCGTGCACACACACACACACATACGTCTACGATTCGCAAGCAGTAATTACATTGGTTGTAAACATATTACTTACATCACGATGTTCTCTAATCGTTGCCACGACATGTCACTTGAAACATCAGTTCAATACGGAACACATAACAATCATGCGTCCACATATATTTCCTGCCATGTTTTTCTTGCATTCCGTAAGTTATATTAAAGTTATGATATTCACTTGTTTACCGTTGCTCTCTGAAATTTCTCCGTAACTCTGCACAGTGGGCTGTAAACAAAATACACTGCACCACGCTAGTCGTTTGTCCACAGATACGCACTTTGTTACCCGTGCAAAACTGAGTTGGGACGCTAGTTCAGTCTACCACTCTATGGGGTGACTGAGCTGCCATTACCGATGGATTTTATGCAGCCCCCAACGTCTTTAAAAACCACAAGCTAGATTTTCACACACTCTTGCTTGGTATGCACTAACTAATAGGCCTGCAAGAAAATGAATGGAATCTGTTTGTAGGAAACTTAACGTAGTTAAATTTTGCACTGGGATACGTTTTTGCTGGAATCCATGGATTTAGACTCATTCAAGAAAAACGTGTTCGATGGTCACTTCTCTACGTTTTCCTTGAATAATTCGTAAACTATAGCCTACAGCCTCTACTGAAAACATATCCCAGTACAAAATTTAACTACATTAAATTTCCAACAAAAGGTCCTTCTCATTTTTTCTGTAGCACTAACAGTTTGTGTTTAGCGAGCAAGAGAATAGGAATGACTTTCTCGTGATATTTGAAGGCGCTGTGTGCCACCTAAAACGCAGCAGAATCACCCTGTGTAATTGGATCGGTCATTTTACAAACAGCAAAACTCTATAAGTCTATATTTTTCAGGAAATGTAAAAAGCTATTTGTGAAAGAAAGTTCAACACATATCAAAAGTAACTTCGTCCTTTCTAAAGAGTACAGTTAGGCGAGTAATTTAACATAGAGTATAATCTGCAGCTCCTATTAAACCCAGCCAAAACAGTGATCAAAGCGATTGGAGTTACAGTGTTTCTAAAATTAACTCAAATACTCGTGAAAATGTACCGTTAAAATGTGCAGTTGTAATCAGCTTAAAGATAATTTTAATCTCAAAAGCTGTGAAACGCATAAAAACTGATTCATACAGCAAACTTACAGAAAAGTACTATATCTGTAATAAACTGTCTGTTATTTCACGTACTTCTTTCGGAAGACAAATCGTGCTTCGACCAAAATCGCGGCCACTGGGGAGAAAAGAATGTTCTCTCTGGGAAAAGAAGCACTAGAATTTATCAAAATCCTCTATTTCTGTGAGAACCATAAAAAAACCACTACAGCTCTAACTCAAGAGGTGGGTCTCCATCACAGCCTTCAGAATGCAATTATCTATATAATGCAGAAAAAAACTAGTTCATTTGGTTCTTTGTTACCCTGGGTGTCATCATAGAGTTAAAAATGACCTACTCTTGATTTTGTACTATGAATTTGAAAAACGTTGAGGTTTAACTGTAGAAGACAAAAAACTCCTGCATAGGAGTATTGGGCGGTGAAATATTCTGCTTGCAGTCAGATATTATAACAGTCAGATCCTCCATAGATTCGTTGTAACTTAAAGACAATTGCAAATTTTTTCAGCCCTCCTTTCTGATTAACTCTGCTTCATCAAATTTCTTTGCTTTCTCATTGGCAAATGGGGATTTCTGTTCCTGGTCCATCAGAACTTCACATGTGGAGCAAGTTTTTACTTGAGCCCTCCCGAAACTGGGGTGAAAAAGGTCTTTGAAATATTTAGCATAGTACTGATATTTAACGTCTATATCAGCATGTTTTTGCTTAAACGTATGAAAGGTGATTTTCGCATTTAACGTTGCATCAAAGCATTACTTCACCTTGGAGGAATGTTGTTGTTGTGGTCTTCAGTCCTGAGACTGGTTTGATGCAGCTCTCCATGCTACTCTATCCTGTGCAAGCTTCTTCATCTCCCAGTACCTACTGCAACCTACATCCTTCTGAATCTGCTTAGTGTATTCATCTCTTGGTCTCCCTCTACGATTTTTACCCTCCACGCTGCCCTCCAATGCTAAATTTGTGATCCCTTGATGCCTCAAAACATGTCCTACCAACCGATCCCTTCTTCTAGTCAAGTTGTGCCACAAACTTCTCTTCTCCCCAATCCTATTCAATACCTCCTCATTAGCTACGTGATCTACCCACCTTATCTTCAGCATTCTTCTGTAGCACCACATTTCGAAAGCTTCTATTCTCTTCTTGTCCAAACTAGTTATCGTCCATGTTTCACTTCCATACATGGCTACACTCGATACAAATACTTTTAGGAACGAATTCCTGACACTTAAATCTATACTCGATGTTAACAAATTTCTCTTCTTCAGAAACGCTTTCCTTGCCATTGCCAGTCTACATTTTATATCCTCTCTACCTCGACCATCATCAGTTATTTTGCTCCCCAAATAGCAAAACTCCTTTACTACTTTAAGTGTCTCATTTCTTAATCTAATTCCCTCAGCATCATCCGACTTAATTTGACTACAATCCATTATCCTCGTTTTGCTTTTGTTGATGTTGGAGGAATAGAGACTCTGATTTCTTGGAAAAGACTCAATATGTTGATCAATGAGAATCTTTTTTTCAGCAGACTTTGAATTTGCTGTGTTTTTTTTTTCCTTTTAAATAAACTGTGGACTTACTAGCTACTGTCACAACTTAAGACCACGGAAAGCTGTCAATATGTTGTGGCAGAACTCTTTTCTTTCATCATCGATTGTGACGAAGTACTTGAAACTGTGACTACGCGTAATGGATGAGGCACTTTTAGAGGGACGGTGTCTTTGTAAACAGTTACAGGCGATGAAACCTTGTAAGTACGAAGGTTGCGCAGGAAGTAATACACCGCATTTTTTTTTCTTCAACAATTCTTTATTGAATGCAATGAGAATTACGCACACGAAAGAATGATGTTTTATTACACACCCTGTTTTTCCACGTGATCTCCATCCCGTCCTGTGGCCTTCCCCCAGCGCAAAGCAAGGGCGTGTAGGCCCTGTCGGTACCAATCCTTGTCCTGGTGGGGGAGCCAGTGCTTCACTGTTGAATCACCTTCTCATCGTCCTCAAAATGTCTTCCACGAATGGCATCCTTAAATGGCCTAAACGAAGTCCGGGGGTTCTAGGTCAGGGCTGTAGTGTGGATGGGGTATCTATATCTATATCTATATCTACGTCATACTCCGCAAGCCACCTAATGGTGTGTGGCGGAGGGTACTTTCGGTACCACAATCTGATTCCTCCAACCTTGTTCCACTCGCGAACAGTACGTGGGAAGAATGATTGTCGGTAAGCCTCTGTATTGGCTCTAATTTCTCGAATTTTCTCCTCGTCGTCAGTACGCGAGATCTATGTGGGGAGAAGTAATATGTCGTCCGTCTCCTCCTGGAAAGTACTGTCCCGAAATTTCAATTGTAAATCCCTCCGTGATGCACAAAGCCTCTCTTGTAAGGTCTGCCAGTGGAGTTTGTTTATCATCTCCGTAACGCTCTCTTCTCCAGTTAAACGATCCCGTGACGAAACGCGTCTCTCTTCGTTGGATCTTCTCTATCTCCTCTACCAGTCCCATCTGATAGGGATCCCAGAAAGATGAACAATACTCAAGAATCGGGCGAACAAACGCCTTATAAGCCACTTCCTTCGTGGATTAGTTACATTTCCTCAAGATTCTTTTGATGAATCTGAGTCTTGTGTCATATGGCCATTCCACTTAAGATCGCTCTGGATAGTTACACCTATATATTTTTCGGCAGACGCTGTCTCTAGCTGTTTGTCATCACTTGTCACATTGTCCAGCCCTGTTTTGCGGTGTGTTCAGCACTCGTCAGACATGTGTGGGGCCGAGCTTTATCGCTCTGCAGCAAAACACCTGCTGGGTTGCTGTGGCGCCGGAAGTCGCGGAAAGCGCGCCTTGAGTTTTGTTAATGTGTGGACGTATGCTCCTGAATTAATGGCGCCGGCTCTTGGCATCACAGCAGTGAGGACCACACCTTCACAGTCCCAAAACACGGTGATCATGACCTTACCGGAGGAAGCACTTGTTTTGAATTTTTCTCTTCTGTGGAGTGGGAATGACGCCATTCCATCGACTGCCGTTCTGTTTCGGATTCAAAATGGCGAACCCACATTTCGTCACCTGTCACAATCTGGGACAAGAAGGCCTCCCTCTCAGCTTCGAAACGTTGAGACAAATCAAGACAAACGTCTTCTTTTTTTTCTGTGCTATTCGTGATCCATCATTAGACACAGCGGGACCCATCTTGCACACACCTTCGAATATCCAAGAGTGCGCACAACTGCATCCACACTTCCTTTGCTGATTGACAGATTCAGCACCAACTGCCAAGACGTAATGCGTTTGCCCTCGCGCATTACAACATCAGCTCGCCGCAACATGTCAGGTGTGACAGCCGTGGATGGTCTCCACAACCACTGCAATTCGTGCAGCTCCGCCGAACCGCCTTCTGATGAACTCTATTGATTTATTGATCCATCTTGAACCATTTTTCATGCAATTGATGTCGTCATTTTACATACATTATATAATTACAAAATAAGTCATACATTTTTAACATTCTGAATGGGTAAATATGTTTTATACTGCACATGTTTAGTAGTCACTAAACATAAATGTGTCGTGCAGAATGACAAAAGGAGATACTGTATGTGTAACACAATACACATGCTAACAAGGGAACCTCCCCATCGCACCCCCCTCAGATTTAGTTGGCACAGTGGATAGACCTTGAAAAACTGAACACAGATCAATCGAGGAAACAGGAAGAAGTTGTGTGGAACTATGAAAAAAATAAGAAAACATACAAACTGAGTAGTCCATGTGTAAGTAAGGTCAGGAGCGCCGTGGTCTCGCGGTTTGCGTGAGCAACTGTTGGAACTAGAGGTCCTTGGTTCAAGTCTTCCCTCGAGAGAAAATTTTATTTTTTTTATTTTCAGAAGATTATTATCTGACAAACTCTGTTTTCATCGCTTTTTTGGGAGTGATTATCACATCCACAAAAAAACCTAAATCAGGCAAGGTAGAAGAATCTTCTTACCCATTCGCCAAGTGTACAAGTTAGGTGGGTCGACAACATATTCCTGTTCGGTTGACCTATGACCTGGCGATCAAATGTTTTCGGTTCCCATTGGAAAGGCACGTCCTTTCGTCTGCTAATCGCACGGTTTTGCGGTGCGGTCGCAAAACAGAGACAGTAAACTTATTACAGTGAACAGAGACGTCAATGAACGAACGGACACATCATAACTTTGCCAAAATAAAAAAAGTAAACTTTTCACACGAGGGAAGAGTTGAACCAAGGACCTCTCATTCCGCAGCTGCTCACGCTAACCACGGGACCACGGCGCTCCTAGGCTCAGACTCCCCTTGATGTTGCTGATCTTGCTCATTGACTACTCAGTTTGTATATTTTCTTATTTTTTCATAGTTCCACACAACTTCTTCCTGTTTTCTCGATTGATCTGTGTTCAGTTTTTCAAGGCCTATCCACTGCGCCAACTTACAACTAAGTCTGAGGGGGGTGCGATGGGGAGGTTCCCTCGTAAGAAAAACATTTTAAATGGTTCAAATGGCTCTGAGCACTATGGGACTCAACTGCCGAGGTCATTAATCCCCTAGAACTTAAACTAGTTAAACCTAACTAACCTAAGGACATCACAAACATCCATGCCCGAGGCAGGATTCGAACCTGCGACCGTAGCGGTCTTGCGGTTCCAGACTGCAGCGCCTTTAACCGCACGACCACTTCGGCCGGCAAAAACATTTTAACAAATGTAAATGAGACAGACTTAATACATGTTAACCATAGGGGAAAATGCATTATGTAAATAAAGCACAACAGCATGGTACAATAACATTTTCAGAAGAACTTATGTAATAGGGTGGTCATGTCATACAGCAGTCACCTTCCGTGCCCTCCCACCTCCCCTCCCCCCCTTCCCGCCTCGCGCAACTAACTGCACTTCTGTCGACAGCAGATGCTCCATAGACTTCGCACAAATGATTGTGAATATTCCCCACAGTTCCTTTCTCTGCAGTTAGAAATTCAGTCACCACACGTTCTTTGTAACGTACATCACCTTCAGACGCCGTTTAGAATCTCTCCTGCAGCTACGCTATCTGTCGGAAGTGATAAAAACTTGGCTTTCACTCCGGAGACTTCAACTAATATATACATAAAGTTTCGCATTCGTAGCATTGTTTTCTGCTGAGAAAGAAATGCCATGCATTACTTTCTGGACAACACTCATATATATCGCGTTCATCTTCACTCTTGACCTTATTACATCGATATAAGTAAGATATCTGGCGAAATATATCAACATTACCGAAAGATGCTTTCCTCCAATTACATTTCGCACCTGTTTTTCTTTCCGAAATTATTTCTTCTGCACTCTTTATGTATTCACTCCCTTGAACACAGGCTCTTTCAATGACCTCACTTTTGTATTCAACTTCATTCCTCACACCACTCTTTCGTTTCGTGGTCTTCTCCACTATCACAGAGCTTTAAGATAAAGCTATCAACGTGCACCTTGTAATCACACAAGACCAAGAATCTTCCGCTCTGTCTGAAAGACAGCCAACTCTTCATTAGTGACGAATATTATTACTTGAATAAACAGACCACACAGCACTGCCAACAGAATCAGCAGTGTTGCCACATGAAGATCAGAAACACCAAAATGCAGATTTACGTGGTGTATAAACTTACCACACACAAAAAACATAGACACCTAGATTCTCGAACATATTCTCAGTTCGAATATAATGAATTTCCTTGAGAGAGAGAAGTTGCTGTCCATGCATCAGCACGGCTTTAGAAAGCATCGCTCCTACGAAACGCAACTCGCCCTTTTTTCACATGATATCTTGCGAACCGTGGATGAAGGGCATCAGACGGATGCCATATTCCTTGACTTCCGGAAAGCGTTTGACTCGGTGCCCCACTGCAGACTCCAAACTAAGGTACGAGCAAATGGGATTGGTTCCCGAATATGTGAGTGGCTCGAAGACTTCTTAAGTAATAGAACCCAGTACGTTGTCCTCGATGGTGAGTGTTCATCGGAGGTGAGGGTATCATCTGGAGTGCCCCAGGGAAGTGTGGTAGGTCTGCTGTTGTTTTCTATCTACATAAATGATCTTTTGGATAGGGTGGATAGCAATGTGCGGCTGTTTGCTGATGATGCTGTGGTGTACGGGAAGGTGTCGTCGTTGAGTGACTGTAGGAGGACACAAGATGACTTGGACAGGATTTGTGATTGGTGTAATGAATGGCAGCTAACTCTAAATATAGGTAAATGTAAATTAATGCAGATGAATAGAAAAAAGAATCCCGTAATGTTTGAATACTCCATTAGCAGTGTAGCGCTTGACACAGTCACGTCGATTAAATATTTGGGCGTAACATTGCAGAGCGATATGAAGTGGGACAAGCATGTAATGGCAGTTGTGGGGAAGGCGGATAGTCGTCTTCGGTTCATTGGTAGAATTTTGGGAAGATGTGGTTCATCTGTGAAGGAGACCGCTTATAAAACACTAATACGACCTATTCTTGAGTACTGCTCGTTTGGGATCCCTATCAGGTCGGATTGAAGGAGGACACAGAAGCAATTCAGAGGCGGGCTGCTAGATTTGTTACTGGTAGGTTTGATCATCACGCGAGTGTCACGGAAATGCTTCAGGAACTCGGGTGGGAGTCTCTGGAGGAAAGGAGGTGTTCTTTTCGTGAATCGCTACTGAGGAAATTTAGAGGACCAGCATTTGAGGCTGACTGCAGTACAATTTTACATGCCGCCAACTTACATTTCGCGGAAAGACCACAAAGATAAGAGAGGTTAGGGCTCGTACAGAGGCATATAGGCAGTCATTTTTCCCTCGTTCTGTTTAGGAGTGGAACAGGGAGAGAAGATGCTAGTTGTGGTACGAGGTACCCTCCGCCACGCACCGTATGGTGGATTGCGGAGTATATATGTAGATGTAGATGGAAATTACGTCGTTTCTACACAGAAGACCTGGACATAAATAACCCATTTTGTGTAAAATGTTGAATTACGATGTTTCTAAGATGACCGATACAATTATGTGAATCTGTCCTATGACTTGCGCTTCTTCCCAGTGGCTAACTACTTTTCGTTGCCCGATCGATCTACGATAAACTCCTACTACAATATGGAATCAACAGCTGCCTTACAGACCATAACTGTTGCAAAGTGATTGCAGTGTGTGTGTGTGTGTGTGTGTGTGTGTGTGTGTGTAGCTAAGCGACGGAAAGGACAGAACTTTGCTCAGCGTACCCGTCCGATGACAAATGAAGCTGTAGCTTCCATATGGCGGAAAGCTGTGGCGACGAATTTTCGCTATCACTCCGCCGCGCGACGATGTATCAAGGGGAACACATGGGCGTCCCATGTGCCACACTCCCGCTGATAAAACCCCCGGCCGTTGTGACAAATGTTCGCTCTTCTCCGCTAACGGCCGACCCCTGCCCCGTATAGAAAATGAAAAACGTTGCGGCGGTACTTCCGAAGATGCAGCTAACGCCGGCTCAGAGATAAAACCCTACACGGTAATTTTAGGTCAAGAAGAATTTCCAAAACTTTTCTCTTTTGATCACTGACGTAATGGTGATGCCTGCTGTTACGTCACTTCTCGTCGCGCAGTTCTTTACAGCGTTATCCGTGGTCATATATTCATTGTTTTCGGTGTAATTTTAAAAATTTTGCTTGTCTGCAAGAAAAAATACTGCCTCTTCTGTCTCGTCAGAATTTTTAAATCGTATGGATATATCTATTTGTTTCGTTTAATGTATATACACTACTGGCCATTAAAATTGCTACACCAAGAATAAATGCAGATAATAAACGTGTATTCATTGGACAAATATATTATACTACAACTGACATTACATTTTCACACAAATCAAATGGTTCAAATGGCTGTGAGCACTATGGGATTTAACATGTGAGGTCATCAGTCCCCTAGACGTAGAACTACTTAAACCTAACTAACCTAAGGACGTCACACACACATCCATGCCCGAGGCAGGATTCGAATTTGCGACCGTAGCGGTCGCGCGGTTCCAGACTGAAGCGGCTAGAACCGCTCAGCCACACAGGCCGGCCATTTTCACACAATTTGGGTGCATAGATCCTGAGAAATCTGTACCTCTGGCCGCAATAACGTTCTTGATACACCTGGGCATTGAGTCCAACAGAGCTCGGATGGCGTGTATAGGTACAGCTGCCCGTGCAGCTTCAACACGATACCACAGTTCATCAAGAGTAGTGACTGGCGTATTGTTACGAGCCAGTTGCTCGGCCACCATTGACCAGACGTCTTCAGTTGGTGAGATATCTGGAGATTGTGCTGGCCAGGGCACCAGTCGAACATTTTCTGTATCCAGAAAGGCCCGTATAGTACCTGCAACATGCGGTCGTGCATTATCCTGCTGAAGCGTAGGGTTTCGCAGGGATCGAATGAAGGGTAGAGCCATGGGCCGTAACACATCTGAAATGTAACGTCTACTGTTCAAAGTGTCGTCAATACGAACTATAAGTGACCGAGACGTGTAACCAATGGCACCCCATACCATAACGCCGGGTGATACGCCAGTATGGCGATGACGCTTCCAATGTGAGTTCACCGCGATGTCGCCAAACACGGATGCGACCATCATGATGCTGAAAAGAGAACCTTGATTATCCGAAAAAATGACGTTTTGCCATTCGTGCACCCAGGTTCGTCGTCGAGTACACCATCGCAGGCACTCCTGTCTGTGATGCAGCGTCAAGGGTAACCGCAGCCATGGTCTGCGAGCTGATAGTCCGTGCAGCTGCAAACGTCGTCGAACTGTTCGTGCAGATGGTTGTTGTCTTGCAAACGTCCCCATCTGTTGACTCAGGGATCAAGACGTGGCTGCACGATCCGTTACAGCCATGCGGATGTCATCTCGACTGCTTGTGATACGAGGCCGTTGGGAGCCAGTACGGCGTTCCGTATTACCCTCCTGAACCCACCCATTCCATATTCTGCTAACAGTCATTGGATCTCGACCAACGCGAGCAGCAATGTCGCGATACGATAAACCACAATCGCGATACGCTACAATCCGACCTCTATCAAAGTCGGAAACGTGATGGTACGCATTTCTCCTCCTTACACGAGGCATCACAACAACGTTCCACCAGGCAACGCCGGTCAACTGCTTTATGTGTATGAGAAATGGGTTGGAAGCTTTCCTCATGTCAGCAAGTTGTAGGTGTCGCCACCGGCGCCAACCTCATGTGAATGATCTGAAAAGCTAATCATTTGCATATCACAGCACCTTCTTCGTGTCGGTTGAATTTCGCGTCTGTAGCATGTCATCTTCTTGGTGTAGTAATTTTAATGGGCAGTAGTGTATTTTTTTTTAAGTTGGTACTGATTTTGGTGGCCGAGGTTACCTGTAGGGCTTTTTATTACATTATTCGGTTTGTTGTCTTTCAGATAATTCACATAGTTAAAGTTCTACTTCTGACTCCCCTGACCCATACGTACGTACATACATACATACATTACATACAGGGTCTTTCCTTAAGTGCGGTTAAATATTTAACAGGATACGGTCTGCCCCACTGAACAATTTGAGGTAGGGAAACAGGGATCGGAGAAGCCAGCTTAAGGAAATAACAGAAACAAAATGACATTACTTTTTAATTTACATTAATTACAGTTAACTGTCCGCCCGAAAGCTGAGTGGTCAGCGGGGCTGTCTGTCATGCCAAGGGGCCCGGGTTTGATTCCCGGGTGGATCGGTGATTTTCTCCGCTCAGGGACTGGCTGTTGTGTTGTCCTCATTATCATTTCATCATCATCAGCGGAAGGCAACGGGAAACCACCACTGGAATCACTTCCCAAGATGCTCACGCGGAGGACCTCCCTGGCGAGGCTTCCCCCATGATAAGACCTGCCGTACGGCAGAACACAACGTTAAAAGTAAATAAATAAAAAATAAAAAAAAAGTTAACTGCAAGTACCATCGCTGAGGCAATGAGCGTGCCATTTCTACAGTATCTTAGTATCTTACAAAATATGCTGAAACTGACCCCCATCAACCTCAATGCAAGCGTGACATCAGTGAACAAGATTCTGACTGACCCTGACAAATATACCTGGTGTGTCTCGAATCGCATTACAGGCAGCTACAATTCTGGCAACTAATTCCGTCTCCGTATCCATTGGGGCGTCATACACAAGTGACTTCAGATGTCCCCATAGGAAATAATGAAGGTGATTCAGGTGAGGTGACCTCGCAGACCATAGTATAGTACCTCTCCTTCCAATCCAGCGACCAGGAAACACAGCACTGAGATGGTTTCGGACATCCTCGCTGAGGGAGACGGTGCACCACCATGTTGTATCCACATCCTCTGACGAACACCCAAGGGTACGTTCTTGAACAACACAAGTAGACCTCTTTGCACGAACCTCTAGCACAGTTGGCGAATCAGACGGCCAGACAGAAGATATGGCTCAATGAGATTGTAGCCTACAATACCGTCCCACATATTCAGAGCAAAACGTTCAAATGGTTCAAATGGCTCTGAGCACTTTGGGACTTCTGAGGTCATCAGTCCGCTAGAACTTAGAACTGCTTAAACGTAACCAACCTAAGGACATCACACACATCCATGCCCTAGACAGCATTCGAACCTGCGACCTTAACGGTCGCGCGGTTCCGGACTGTAGCGCCTAGAACCGCTCGGCCACTCCGGCCGGCGAGCAAAACTTACTTAATGGTGTGACTCTACTGCACCGTGAGGGTTTTGTTCATCCCACACTTGGCTATCCCTGCTGTTCGAAATACCGTGACGATCACATGTGGCCTCGTTTGTAAACAGCGCATTTGGAGGTAATCTGGTCGATCAGTCCATTGTTGAAGCAACCACTGACACAATGTGACCCTCAGTGCAACGTCAGTCACAGACATTGCATGGACTCGTTGTGGGTGATAAGGGTGTAATTGTTGCTCGCGGAGTACTCGCCTCGCACTAGTTAGTATCTGGAACACCTATTTCACGTCCAATACGACGAGTACTTGTAGCGGAGTCCTCTGCAACTCGTTACAGCACGTCCTCTTCAAAATTGGGTGTGCGAGTGGTCCCCATGCCTGCCGCATCTGTCGATCGAGAGAAATAAACAGTCGGGACGGATGATGCCTGTTAGGAAACCGTTCCACGCTCGGGCTTCCACCAGCGAGAGCATTCTAACGTCTTCCCCATACGCAAGCTGCATGTCAGTGGGTTCTAAGAAACTGTACCGGTACTACTCCATCGAATGGTACTGTGCGTCTCTGAACAGCGCTGAGTAATGAATGGATCTGCCGTTGATTCATAGCATCTTCCGTCATGAGACAATGTAAATACCATACAACAGAGCCACCTTACGGACAAGTAAAAGCCGGCCGCAGTGGCCGTGCGGTTCTAGGCGCTTCAGTTTGGAACCGCGTGACCGCTGCGGTCGTAGGTTCGAATCCTGCCTCGGGCATGGATTTGTGTGATGTCCTTAGGTTAGTTAGGTATAGGTAGTTCTAAGTTCTAGGCGACTGATGACCTCAGATGTTAAGTCCCATAGTGCTCAGATTTAATTTGGACAAGTAAAGTAAACAAAACCTGCATCATGACTTCCCAGTGATCGGGGCCGTCCTTCTTGTTTCCGTGCAGCAAATGAAGAATGTACATGTAAATGAACAGCACAGTACGTTTAAACTTATGTGCATGTTAGTTGTAAATAGCCAATGGCCTTGCAGCAGTGGTAACACCGGTTCCCGTCAGATCACCGAAGTTACGCGCTGTCGGCTTGGGCTAGCACTTGGATGGGTGATCATGCGATCTGCCGAGCGCCGCCGGCAAGCGAGGTGCACTCAACCCTTGTGAGGCAAATTGAGGAGCTACTCGATCGAGAAGTTGCGGCTCAGGTCTCGCAAATTGACATACGGCTGCGAAAGCGGTGTGCTGACCACATGCCCCTCCATATCCGCATCCAGTGACGCCTATGGGCTGAGGATGACACGGCGGCCTGTTCGAGAGGAGTTTAGTTTTAGTTGTAAATAAACTGGAGACACAGTGGTAGACAAGGTTACTTCTGTATTTCCTTAAGCTAGGTTCTCTGACCTACCTCAAATTGTTCAGTGGTTCAAATGGCTCTGAGCACTATGGGACTCAACTGCTGAGGTCATTAGTCCCCTAAAACTTAGAGCTAGTTAAACCTAACTAACCTAAGGACATCACAAACATCCATGCCCGAGGCAGGATTCGAACCTGCGACCGTAGCGGTCTTGCGGTTCCAGACTGCAGCGCCTTTAACCGCACGGCCACTTCGGCCGGCTTGTTCAGTGGGGCATCTCCTATGTCCTGTTACATTTTTTCACGCTCGTACAGAAACACTATGTATGCACTGTGTGGTCAAAAGTATCATGATGCCTGTTGGTGGACATTAATGTGTAGTGCCGGCCGGTGTGGCCGTGCGGTTAAAGGCGCTTCAGTCTGGAACCGCGTGACCGCTACCGTCGCAGGTTCGAATCCTGCCTCGGGCATGGATGTGTGTGATGTCCTTAGGTTAGTTAGCTTTAATTAGTTCTAAGTTCTAGGCGACTGATGACCTTAGAAGTTAAGTCGCATAGTGCTCAGAGCCATTTGAATGTGTAGTGTGTCCACCCTTGGCCTAAAATGACCGCCTAAACTCTGCTGGGAACACTTTCAGTGAGGAAATTCGAATTTTGTGGTAAGTCCCTTGGGATCAAATTGCTGAGGTCATCGGTCCCTAGGCTTACACACTACTTAATATAACTTAAACTAACTTACGCTAAGGACAACACACACACCCATGCCCGAGGGAGGACTCGAACATCTGATGGGGGGGGGGGGGGGGAGGGGGGGGCAGAGAGGAGCCGCCGCGCGAACCGTTACAAGGCGCCTAGACCATGCGGCTATACCGTGCGGCTTTTGAGCGTGGAGTCTGAATATCTGCGGCGTAACAGCAGCCCATTCCTCTTCAAGTCATCAAGAACTGAAACCAAGGAAGGCAGTGGTATTGGACGTTGGGGTCTATGGTGAAGTCGACGTTCCATGTCATCTCAGCGGTGTTCCTTTAGGATGAAGGCAGGATTATGGACAGGCCAGTCCATATCAGGAATGTTTTTGTCCCCAGCCAGTGCCCCACACATGCTGCTGTATGACAGGGTGCGCTGTCACGCTGGTGTAGTCGGTCTTGCCGATATGTTTACTATATGCAATATTCACTGAAGCGCCAAAGAAACTGGTAAAGGCATGCGTATTCAAATAAAGAGCTGTATATAAACCGACAGAATGTGGCGGTGCGGTCGGGAACGGCTTTATAAGACAAGTGACTGGCGCAGTTGCTAGATTGCTTACTGCTGCTACAATGGCAGGTTATCAGGAAGTGAGTTTGAACGTGGTGCTATAGTCGGCACCCTAGCGATGGGAAACAGCATCTGAGAGGTGGCGATGAAGTGGCGATTTTCCTGTATTGCCGTTTCACGAGTATACCGTAACTATCATGAATCCGGTGAGACATCAAATCTCCGACATCGCTGCGGCCGGAAGAAGATCTGCAAGAACGATACCAATGATGACTGAAGAGACTCGTTCAACATGACATAAGTGCAACCCTTTTGCAAACTACTGCAGACTTCAATGCTGGACCACCAACAAGTGTCAGCAAGTGTACCATTCAACGAAAAATCGTCAATGTGGAATGCCGGAGTGGAATGCCCATTCGTGTGCCCTTGATGACTCGCCTGGGACCATCAGCATCGACGTTGGATTGTTGATGGCTAGAAACATGTTGCCTGGTCAGACAAGCCTCGTTTCAAATCATATTGAGCGGATGGAAGTGTACGGATATGGAGACAACCTCATGAACCTATGGACACTCTGTAGTGGTGTGAGGCGTGTGCAGTTGGAGTGATACAGCACACCTGATACATCTACATATGAGTGTAACAGTGACACGTACATGACCATTCTGCCTGACCACCTGCAGCCTTTGATGTCCATTGTGCATTCCGACGGACTTGGGCAATTCTAGCAGGACAATGCGACACCCCACATGTCCAGAATCGTTACATAATGGCTCCAGGAAAACGTTTGCGAGTTTAAACACTTCCGATGGCTAGCCAACTCCCCAGATGCGAACATTATTGAGCATATCTGGGATGCCCTGCGACATCCTGTTCAGAAGAGATCTCCAGCCCCTAATACTCTTACTGATGTATGGATAGCCCTGCAGAATTCATGGTGTCAATTCTCTCCAGGAGTATGTCAGACAATAGTCGATTCCATGTCACACAAGTGTCACTTCTGTGTGCTCGTGGGGGCCCTATATGATTTGGGCAGGTGTACCAGTTACTTTGGCTCTTCATTGCATAGGACGGTAATATGTGTTCATACCTTTCAGTACTCAGCATTTTGTTGACCACAATAATGGGACCACATCCTAACCCTAACATCACCTTTTCCATACTCCACTGTTGGCATTACACATGATGACAAGAAGCGTTCTCCAGCCATTCAAATACAAACCCTTCCATTGTATTGCTGCAGGGTATAGCGTGATTCATCACTCCGAATAACTCATTTCCAGTCGTCACTCTTTACACCACCTCGCTCAGCACTGGCTACAGAAATACGTGATATAGGAGTTGCTGCTCCACCGCTGTGTCCCAGCCTTTCACCACCCTACACACAGACATTTTGCTACGTGGACTGTTTATAGCACTGTAGAACTTATGAGTAATTCGTTCCTCAGATTTCTTGCATTTGTTTTAGAACCATCATCTGCAGGTGTCGACAGTTGCTGTCCGTTAGTGCAGGAGATCTGCCTCGCGTAGGTATAGTGGTTGTTGTTTCACCCTCTCCACAACACAATCACGACAGCAACATACGACCTGGGCAGCTTTGGGGGAGCTGAAATGTTCCCCATCGATTTTTCGGACGACGTCCAGCTGCCGAGTACACTCTTTCTTTCCTGATGTACGCGAAAGACTACAAGTGAAACGTGTCAACCCCAGCTGGGGGATAGTCCATTTCCTGACAGGCCACAGGCTGTAACAGGTACATTTAAACCGTATGGGACTAACGATGGAGTATGCGTATGCAGAGAAACTGGGACACCAGAACATGTCACACTGCTGTGGAACATGGTAGCACAAGTGAGACCTATACAGAACAACAATGACCTCGCCAGAATAACACATAATCCTGATGACTGAAACACAATAAATAGCGTAGCCGATATTGCATCAAACACTTTGCACAAAGAATACAAGCGCCAAAACCCATATGAGAGGACCAAAACACGACCACAGATTCCGAAACCGAGGAAGGAACACTAAGTAAATATGCCTCAGAAGGGATCAACATGTTAGGGATCAAAACCAACAATGCATGACACTGCATGCCACAACACAGTCACAAACAACACAACAATCATAAAACAATAAACCCTGGCACCATGTACTAAGACTGTATTAACGAGGTAATGACACTTGTGAGGAGAGGGTTCGAAGAACTTTTATTCTGAGGCTCCTCCCCCCCAGTGACATCCTGCATAGTGTTTATACTGCACACAAGTAGTAATGTACTGCTCGTCTCCATTCAAAGCTACAGACAATGAATTTTATGTATCAGTAATGTATTAAGTTATTTAAGGAATAATGCATTCAAGTAGTAATGAACTATATTTTATTTCTACTAACAAATTATAAACATAGTGTATTTCTCATGTAAAGCTAAAATTCATGTATTCCATGTATGAAGTGCTCAATCAGTATTTAACCTGTATAATCTGTGTAAACATACATTAGCCCAAACCATTTCAGATGAAAATAGCTTGAGGTTGTACTAAGACCTTCTCATCTGAAATAGGTAGAAATAGGTCATTATCAACCAACATGAACTTAGACTGTATTACACATCCAAATACATCACTAACCTCGACAAATTATTTTCACCACACTCATTGTATTACATTTTCTTTTTGTTTTTTCAATTTTTCTTTGACTTTTGTGTTATATTAATTATATTCTCATCAAATAGGTAGTAACAAATTATATGGAATCATTTTAACAATTGTTAAGCATTCATTTAGCTGTAACCTCAGAGAAATCTGTGTATATTATGTTCTTCATATTATTTTTTTTAAAAAAACAGCATTAACAACTGTATACTAATAACATTGTAACAATAAGAAGTCTTTGCTGTTAGATTCAGAAGCATCTGACACACCTTACATTTCAAGCCAGTGGGTTACCCTGTATTCTTAATGAAATAAATAAATAAATACACAAATAGTCACTCAGCTCCTTTGAGCCATCCACTTTACTGTTAGCCTTTCTCTGCACTTCCTTTACGATTTCAGCGAAAAATGTTTTGATTATAAAGTAAAATAATGAGGAAAACACAAGACACTGAAATCAACAGTAATTCGGCTTTTCAGTATCAACAAACGTAATTTTTTATTTTTAAGTATGTGTATGCAAAGTGGTATTAGATACGGATGAAGTCAGTATCTGAATTTTACGCATGTGCTTGGCAGAGCATGATAGCAACGCACACAAAAGAGCGAAAGAAACTAGCACACCTGCCTAATATCGTGTCGGTTCCCCTGCAAGCAAGCAGAAGTGCCGCAATGCGACGAGATTAATGTCTGAAGTGCTGCTGCAGGGAACTGACACAAAGGAAACCTGCAGGGCTCTCTACGAATCCGGAAGAGCACTAGCGAGTGGAGTTCTCCTCTGAACACCACACTGCAAGGCATCCCAGATACGCTCAATAATGTTCATGTCTGGGCAGTTTGGTGGCCAGTGGAAATGTTTAAACTCAGGCGAGTGTTCCTGGAGCCACACTGTAACAATTCTGAACGTGTCGTGCTGGAATCGCCCAAGTCTGTTGGAATGCACAGTGGACACGAATGGATGCAGGTAGTGAGACGGGATCCCATATCCAACTGCACACACTCGGGAGCATTACAGAAGCTCCACCAGCTTGAACAGTCACCTGCTGACATGCGTGGTCCATGGACTCATGAAGTTGTCTCCCGAACACATCCGTCTGCTTGCTACAATCTGAAACGAGATTCGTCCGAGCAGGCAACATTTTTCCAGTTATCAACAGTCCAATTTTGGTGTTGATGGGCCCAGGCGAGATATAAAGCTCTGTGTTGTGCAGTCATTAAGGCTACACGGGTCGATCTTTGGACGTGTTTTTATAAAACAGATCTGAAGATGTCATTATAGACCGAAACCGGTACTCTAATGACAAAAATTTGTTCCCGTAGACGCGAAGTAAAAGAAATTTATCATACAAGGTGTACATTAAGTCCGGGAACACTTTCAATTGTTTATTGCGCAAGAACTAAACATTGTACAGATGTCATACATACTGCATTTTAAAGAGGAACTCTGATAGTTTTTGTACAAACATTCGATATGCGGACCATGAGTGACCTGGCAGACATCAATACGGTAATGGAATTCTTGCCATACCCGTCCCTGCATGGCATCGTCGACTGTGGCAGTCGCTTCCCGTTTTTTCTCCCGGAGCTCTGCTA
The DNA here is from genome assembly GCF_023864345.2 of Schistocerca serialis cubense. NCBI lineage: Eukaryota > Metazoa > Arthropoda > Insecta > Orthoptera > Acrididae > Schistocerca > Schistocerca serialis. The sequence goes on from NC_064648.1 coordinate 146,818,776, forward strand.
CATCACATGGTTGAGGCGGTACACACACCAGATCTTTAATGTGTCCCCACAGAGTGGCCGAGCGGTTCTAGGCGCTTCAGTCTGGAACCGCGCGATCGCTACGGTCGCAGGTTCGAATCCTGCCTCGGGCATGGGTGTGTGTGATGTCCTTAGGTTAGTTAGGTTTAAGTAGTTCTAAGTTCTAGGGGACTGATGACCTCAGAAGTTGAGTCCCATAGTGCTCAGAGCCATTTGAACCATTCATTTTTGAACGCTTCTCAATGCCGGGCACAAGCAACTCGACGTAACGAATTTGTTGTGCCAGTGGTGAATGGCCTTCCGTGTTGGTGGCTTCTTACCGTACTTGGTCCTAAACACCCGTTGAACAGCTGTAGTACACTTGTTTTTGTCGAACTCCAACACACAGAAAGCTCGCTCCGCGGCTCAACCCGCCATGTTTGCGACTAGCACTGAGTATCGGCAAATTACCAAACTACGCTATGGAACAACAACTTGCAGGGTTTCTCTTCAAAATGACATATGTATGATATCTGTACAATGTTTGGTTATTGTGCAATAAATAATTGAAAGTGTTCCCAGATATATATATATATATATATATATATATATATATATATATATATATATATATATATGGTGTTACAAAAAGGTACGGCCAAACTTTCAGGAAACATTCCTCACACACAAATAAAGAAAAGATGTTATGTGGACATGTGTCCGGAAACGCTCAATTTCCGTGCTAGAGCTCATTTTAGTTTCGTCCTTCCACCTACGCTCAATGGAGCACGTTATCATGATTTCATACGGGATACTCTACCTGTGCTGCTAGAACATGTGCCTTTACAAGTACGACACAACATGTGGTTCATGCACGATGGAGCTCCTGCACATTTCAGTCGAAGTGTTCGTACGCCTCTCAACAACAGATTCGGTGACCGATGGATTGGCAGAGGCGGACCAATTCCGTGGCCTCCACGCTCTCCTGACCTCAACCCTCTTGACTTTCATTTATGGGGCATTTGAAAGCTCTTGTCTACACAACCCCAGTACCAAATGTAGAGACTCTTCGTGCTCGTATTGTGGACGGCTGTAATTCAATACGCCATTCTCCAGGGCTGCATCAGCGCATCAGGGATTCCGTGCGACGGAGGGTGGATGCACGTATCCTCGCTAACGGAGCACATTCTGAACATTTCCTGCAACAAAGTGTTTGAAGTCACGCTGGTACGTTCTGTTTCTGTGTGTTTCCATTCCATGATTAATGTGATTTGAAGAGAAGTAATAAAATGAGCTCTAACATGGAAAGTAAGCGTTTCCGGACACATGTCCACATAACATATTTTCTTTCTTTGTGTGTGAGGAATGTTTCCTGAAAGTTTGGCCGTACCTTTTTGTAACAACCTGTATATATATATATATATATATATATATATATATATATATATATATATATATATATATATATATGAAGGTCTTGTTTCAATAGTATTAGTCCATCCTTGTTCATATTGAGATACAGAGTCCGAAAGTTAGATGAACGCTGAAAAATCTGCAGTTGAGATACCAGAAATATTCAAGCCTATGCCTTCTTGCTAGAGATGAAACTTTCTTTCTGTTTGTTTGACTTATTCATTTCAGAAGCGTTATAGACAGAAAAGTGGAGATAATGGACTCGAACCACTATTGAAAGAAGCCCTTCGTATATTACCAAAGGTCTATGAAAGATCGCGGTCAACGCACTTGAAATTTCTATACGATCCCCTAACGAATATTTGGACAAACATAAGCTAAATATTTTCCACTATACGTATTATGTAAATAGGTAAAGCAAAAACGTTGTTACCAAACATCTCGAAAAGTATTTGACCGATTTCCTTCAAAGTTTTTGGCCGACTTACTTCAAATATCTATGTTCAGATGAGACAATGGAGAAATTTAATGAAATATTAAACGACTAGCAAACGAAATATGTTGTGATACAATAACTGTAATCCCTATCACGACAGTAAGTTACAGCGGGAGTACTCTTCTTGCAGATTGTACCGCCAGACGTCGCTGGACCGTAGGACATGGAAAAGATCCAGAATTTGACAGGAACATGATCGCAAACCCTTATTTATTGGTTAGTTCCCGTTGTTACATACGCAGCGGAAGAAGGCTCGCTGTGAAGAAGCTACTGCCGAACGCAATAGAGGCAGACATCTTGACAGAGCAGGCTGCAGCTGAAGACGTGTTCATCCCTCGCATTCCATTGATACCCAGTGATTTAAATATGGCCTTTGATTTAAAGGGATTGCTCTTTCCCATGCGACTTGCACGCACTGTGACTATTACATCTACATTTATACTCCGCAAGCCACCCAGCGGTGTGTAGCGGAGGGCACTTTACGTGCCACTGTCATTGACTCCCTTTTCTGTTCCAGTCGCGTATGGCTCGCGGGAAGAACGACTGTCTGAAAGCCTCCGTGCGCGCTCGAATCTCTCTAATTTTACATTCGTGATCTCCTCGGGAAGTATAAGTAGGGGGAAGCAATATATTCGATACCTCATCCAGAAACGCACCCTCTCGAAAGCTGGCGAGCAAGCCACACCGCAATACAGAGCGCCTCTCTTGCAGAGTCTGCCACTTGAGTTTGTTAAACATCTCCCTAACGCTATCAAGCTTACCAAATAACGCTGTGACGAAACGCGCCGCTCTTCTTTGGATCTTCTCCATCTCCTCCGTCAACCCGACCTGGTACGGATCCCACACTGATGAGCAATACTCGAGTATAGGTCGAACGAGTGTTTTGTAAGCCACCTCCTTTGTCGATGGACTACATTTTCTAGGGACTCTCCCAATGAATCTCAACCTGGCACCCGCCTTACCAACAATTAATTTATATGTTCATTCCAATTGAAATCGTTCGGTGCGCATACTCCCAGATATTTTAAAGAAGTAACTGCTACCAGTGTTTGTTCCGCTATCATATAATCATACAGTAAAGGAACCTTCTTTCTATGTATTCGCATTTGTCTATGTTAAGGGTCAGTTGCCACTCCCTGCACCAAGTGCCTATCCGCTGCAGATCTTTCTGCATTTCGCTACAATTTTCTAATGCTGCAACTTCTCTGTATACTACAGCATCGTCCGCGAAAAGCCGCATGGGACTTCCGACACTATCTACTAGGTCATTTATATATATTGTGAAAAGCAATGGTCCCATAACACTCCCCTGTGGCACGCCAGAGGTTACTTTAACGTCTGTAGACGTCTCTCCATTGATAACAAAATGCTGTGTTCTGTTTGCTAAAAAATCTTCAATCCTGCCACACAGCTGGTCTCATATTCCGCAGGCTCTTACTTCGTTTATCAGGCGACAGTGCGGAACTGTATCGAACGCCTTCCAGAAGTCAAGGAAAAGGGCATCTACCTGGGAGCCTGTATGTAATATTTTCTGGGTCCCGTGAACAAATAATGCCGCACAGGGCCGTCACTTTGTGTGGCAGATACTAAACAACCGCCGCAATGCCGGACACGGGAGCTAGTAGTAAATAACATACACTGAGCCAGAACATTATGACCGCCTACCTAATTAGCCACCTTCTGCACGAATAACAGCGACTACGCTTCGTGGCATGGAAGTAATGAGGCCATGGTAGGTCGCTAGAGAGAGTAGCACCCCATCTGCACACACAGGTCAGCTAATTCCTGTAAATTTCGGGAAGGGGGTCCATGACATCTGATGCCATGTTCAGTCACATGCCAGATGTTTAGGATCAGCTTCAGACGTGGTGAGTTGAGGGACCAGCACGTCAATTGGAACTTACTAGTGTGTACCTCGAACCGGTCCATCAAACTACTGGCCTTGAGACATGATGCATTATCTTGCTGAAAAATGCCACTGCCGTCTGGAAACGTCATCGTCGTGAAAGGGTGTACGTGGTGTACGGTGTACGATACACCTTGGTTGTGATTGGTGCCTTGCACGAGCTCCACTGGACCCACAGATGGCCACGTGAATGTTTCACAGAGCATGATGGCGCCACTGCGAGCTTGTGTCCATCCCTCCGCACGGGTATCGAGCTTTTCCCCTGGAAGATGACGGATTCTCTTCCTCCCGTCAGCACTGTGAAGAAGGTATCGGGATTCATCAGGCTGTGCAATCCTCTGCCACTGCGCCAACGCGGGGTGGCCGAGCGGTTCTAGGCGCTTCAGTCTGGAACCGCGCGACCGCTACGGTCGCATGTCCGAATCCTGCCTCGGGCATGGATGTGTGTGATATCCTTAGGTTTAAGTAGTTCTCTTAGGGGACTGATGACCTCAGATGATAAGTCCTATAGTGCTCAGAGCCATTTGAGCCATTTTTGAACTGCGCCAACGTCCAGTGCCGATGATCACATGCCCATTTCAGCCGTAGTTCCCGATGTCGTGATGTTGACATTGGCAGATGGACGGCTCGTCGGCTGGTGAGGACCATCGTTAAGAGTGTTCTGCGCACTGTGTGTTCAGACAAAAAATCAAATGTTCAAATATGTGTGAAATCTTACGGGACTTAACTGCTAAGGTCATCAGTCCCTAAGCTTACACACTAGTTAACCTAAATTACCCTAACGACGAACACACACCCATGCCCGAGGGAGGACTCGAACCTCCGCCGGGACCTGTGTTCAGACACACTTGTACAGTGCCCAGCATTAAAGTCTGATGCTATTTCCACAACAGCTGGCGGCGTGTCCTCTCCAGCCTACAACGTCCCACATCTGTAATGAGTGGTGGCTGCCCAACCCAACGGCGTCTGGACATGTGTTGGCCACGTGTTGAAGACACTCACCACAGCACTCCTCGAACAGGTGAGCAGTCATGGACTGTCCGGCTGATCCCGGCGGAGTTTCGAGTCCGCCCTCGGGCGTGGGAGTGTGTGTTTGTCCTTAGCATAATTTAGGTTAAGTAGTGTGTAAGCTTAGGGACTGATGACCTTAGCAGTTAAGTCCCACAAGATTTTACACACATTTTTTCCTGAACACCCTACATGTCGTGCAGTTCCCGAAATCTTCGTGCCGACCCTGCAGGCCACTACAATCTGCCCACGGTCAGACTCAGGTAGATCGCACACCTTCCCCATTCTACATGCGGACAGTGAGCTCGCTGAAACTACATGCTCAGAATGGCTTAAATGGCTCTGAGCACTATGGGACTTAACATCTAAGGTCATCAGGCCCTAGAACATAGAACTACTTAAACGTAACCAACCTAAGGACGTCACACACATCCATGCCCGAGGCAGGATTCGAACCTGCGACCGTAGCGGTCTCGCGGTTCCAAACTGAAGCGCCTCGAACCGCTCGGCCACAGCGGCTGGCCTACTACATGCACTGTGCGTGTGTCTGACTAGCAGTCATTCCCCACCAGGTGATGCTGCTGTTGCCTGGACGGGTTTATATCGATAGTAGGTCGCTGGGCGTGATGTTGTGGCTGATTGCTGGTCTTACGCAAACTGCTTCTTGGGCCATCGTCGATGGCATCTGAACGTCGCAATTACAAATAAAATGACGTTCATCTTTGAGAGATGTTATACGTATTTTCCTGACAATTTCGAACATTTTTCACCACTTAAAATGAAAACGTTTAAAACTTTAAAAAATTTTAAGGCCGAACTTTTTCAGAAGGAGTCATGCTATTTTTACGAAATAAATGTTAATTTTTTTTTTTTTTTGTGAGAACTTAAAAGCGACTACTCCTGCACCCTCGGCCTGTGGTCTGTACGGAGCGGCGACTTCAGCGCTTATTATTTCTGCCGCGGCCGCGTTTGTTAGGTGGGTTCACCGCGCCGCAAACTCGCTCTAAAAGTTTCCCAATTAAAGTTGCTTTGCTGTTGCTGTTGCTCCTGCCCCCCGCCCCCCACCCCCTTTGCCCCTCCATCCCCTCCCGCACTGTGTGCCCTTCCGTTGAACTGTTGCGCTGACGTCCGCTCTTGTTTCACTTCTAATGCGTCCGATTTCTTTGTCTCCGCAATTATATTTCCGTATAAAGGCGAGTGGTGTTTCACAATGAAATTATAAGTAAGCGGAAAGCCACAGGTAGTGGGGTAAACCGGTACACCATCAGCGACACCAGACAGAGAACTGCGAAGTGACTGTGCATAGCTAAAACAATATCGTAAAGCGGTGTGACTTTGAAGGGGAGGCGACTTTGAACAGCCAATTATCGTCTTTTAAAACTAAATGCTGGACTCTAGTGTGTAAATATGGAACTAAGGTCAAGGTTATTAAATATCGCCAATAATTGATACTTTCAGATGACACGACAGTCGATATGAAATAACATTGTATACCAACGCTAGAAAATAACAAAACATTTGCCTATTATTAGATGCATTTTTGAATAAACGAGTTTTTATGGGCAAAGTTAACACTTTCAGAAAGCATAAAATGTTAAATTTATTCCTTGGTGACGTAAAAATATAAAATGGGAAGTCTTGTCTTTCAAGGGGTGACTTTGAACAGTGCCGTCCCTATTCTTTGACACATCATCTCCATGGAAAACATGTTTTAGTGAAGTCTCCTTCAAAGAAAAGTGTAAAATATTATTGTACATGTTATCACTCATGATGTAATTACACTTCTGAGGAAATGGCGTTCCAAGGTGGAATCAGACGCAGTTTTTTTGTGTGGCCTAATGTTCCCAATGTGTCAGATTTTGAGAAAGACGACATTTGTAGGATTCTATCTGATTCTGAGGTAGGTGGAAGGGGAAAGCTTCATTTTGAGTTAAAATTTGATGTCTATGACATCTGCTAGAGTGGGCACTCTTTGTGGCAGCTTCCTTTCCTGCAGAGTGTTTGCAGATGTATTTCTTTAAAATGCGATAACTTTTTTTCATTACTTTTGCCAGACTCATACCGACTGTTTTGAAAAGATCTACTTTTAAATAATTTTCTTATTTTATAACAAGCTCAGCGACCATTTCCATTATTAGCAAAACTAACCCATAATCATGCGAACAGTTTCAGGTGATTTTAAAAAATCATAAAAATACTCAAATTTTTCTAAGTAAGTTATTTTTAAAACTATATTTATATACAAAAATCACACTGTTTCACATGATAGCGGTGTCATTTAAAAGTAATTGACATGACTCCCACAGAATAGGCAAATGTTTCCATGTTCAAAGTGACCCCCACCCCTGGCGTGAAAGTGAACAGTGAAAAATTTAAAAAAAATAAACTAATCGTGGACGATAAAAATGTAGAATATGATTTATCATATTCAGCAACACCTCTTGCAACTTCGCAAAAAGTTTCATGTCAGTGTCTTGAGAAGTTTCTGTTTAATTTACAAAAATTAATTTAAAATGTTCAGAGTCACCCCGTTTTACGGCCTACTAATTAGAGAGAGATGTACATAATTGTAGGCCTATATCGATGTCCATCTGCAGTAGGATTACCTAAAACTTTTTATCGCCGAAACATTGTGTGACGTTAGTGCAGGATCAAAATCTGCTCTCTGTAAAGTAAAATGGTTTCCGTAAATAGAGAACTTGCGAAATTCAGTTCGCTTGGTTCGTCTATTATACGGTGATCAACATAAGTTTTGCATATTGCTTTGTTGTCAATATTGCACACAACAGAAAAGAAAGCTCATTTCGTTCTGTCAGCTGCAGTCGTAAATAAACAAAAGTAAACAATATAAACACATTTCCTCTAGATGACCACAAAACAGCCTTAGAAAAGATTCCACTATAAACACTACAGTTTTTCCTCACTATTATGTTGAATTACACATTGTTTATGAACCAATTGACCTGCTTCATAGTTGCAGACGTTTCTGGATGCGGTTAGGCATAGTCCTTACGAAATTGTCTAGATAATCCTCTGTGATAGTGTCCCATGCCTCTCTGATATCCTGTAAGGTCTATGGTGGGAGAGGACGATTGCAAATTTCTCGTTTTAGCATGGACCATGCATTCCGAGTACAGTTGAGATCTGAACAATATAAGGCCATTCAAATCAAGTAGTTCTGTGCTCCACTAGGAAGGTGTTGAAAAGATTTTGACGATGGGGACGTGAATTGTCGTCCATCAGCGTGAATCCCTCTCCAATATGTTCACCAAATGGAACCACAACTCATGCAAGGATTTCATCGTGATATTTCACACCTGTCATCCTCTCGTGTATTGGCATAAGTGATTCCCTGGGGTTAAACATCCAAGACATGACTGCACCACCTTGACATGGGTGGTGGTCTATGATATTGTTGTTGAGGTTCTGCTCCTTGCCTCCGTACGCAAATATCAGTACTCTTAGCGTTTTATCAGAAAAGAGCATTATGTCCCACTGCTGCCTAGTCCACAAAGAGTGTCTGCATGCCAGTGCAGCCCGAGACCCTCTCCAAATCCTGTTTAAAGGAAGGCCCTTGAGCGGTCTTCTTGCATTAGCTCCTGATCCTGGAGCCTATTCCCTATCGTTTGTGTTGACATCTGCTCACCTATAGTTCTTTGGAACTACTGCTGTAGACATGTAGCAATGGGTTCATAGTTTTTGTTTGCAGATATGTGTGACGATCCTCAACCGATTCTGTCGCTAGAAACTTGTCCCATATTCTAGAGACAACGCTTGGACTCAGTGACATTCACTGCGACGTCCACCTGTTCCAGTGACTATATCGTAAAAAGACACTCTCCATTGCTGTACTCGAATATGGGTTCTCTAGTGGTCATCAGGAAGAGGGTAGTGTGTGTGTGTGTGGCCACATATGGTTTGTGATCACAGAATAACAACATTTATTGATCAGCAGTAATACATTGTCTGCTGGTCCTCTGGGCGAGGTTTGCTTCCACTTGTACGAGGTGCATTCAAGTTCTATTGTTTTAAAATGAGACCGCGTTCATTGTCAATACGTCCCTGAGATGGCAGCACCATACGGCAGATGGAATTTTACCGCCAGCGGCGAGAATGAGAACTGTTTTAAATACTTAAAATGGCGACGTTTTCCTTACTGGAACAGCGTGCAATCATTCGTTTTCTGAATTTGCGTGGTGTCAAACCAATTGAAATTCATCGACAATTGAAGGAGACATGTGGTGATGGAGTTACGGTTGTGTCGAAAGTGTGTTCGTGGGTGCGACAGTTTAATGAAGGCAGAACATCGTGTGACAACAAACCGAAACAACCTCAGGCTCGCACAAGCCAGTCTGACGACACGATCGAGGAAGTGTAGAGAATTGTTTTGGGGGATCGCCGAATGACTGTTGAACAGATCGCCTCCAGAGTTGGCATTTCTGTGGGTTCTGTGCACACAGTCCTGCATGACGACCTGAAAATGCGAAAAGTGTCATCCAGGTGGGTGCCACGAATGCTGACGGACGACCACACGGCTGCCCGTGTGGCATGTTGCCGAGCAATGTTGACGCGCAACGACAGCACAAATGGGACTTTCTTTTCGTCGGTTGTGACAATGGATGAGACGTGGATGCCATTTTTCAATCCAGAAACAAAGCGCCAGTCAGCTCAATGGAAGCACATAGATTCACCACCAAAAAATTTCTGGTAACCGCCAGTGCTGAAAAAATGACGGTGTCCATGTTCTGGGACAGTGAGGGCGTAATCCTTACCCATTGCGTTCCAAAGGGCACTACGATAACAGGTGCATCCTACGAAAATGTTTTGAAGAACACATTCCTTCCTGCACTGCAACGAAAACGTCCGGGAAAGGCTGCGCATGTGCTGTTTCACCGAGACAATGCACCCGCACATCGAGCTAACGTTACGCAACAGTTTCTTCGTGATAACAACTTTGAAGTGATTCCTCGTGCTCCCGACTCACCTGACCTGTGACTGTGACTTTTGGCTTTTTCCAACAATGAAAGACACTCTCTGTGGCCGCACATTCACCAGCCGTGCTGCTATTGCCTCAGCGATTTTCCAGTGGTCAAAACAGACTCCTAAAGAAGCCTTCGCCGCTGCCATGGAATCATGGCGTCAGCGTTGTAAAAAATGTGTACGTCTGCAGGGCGATTACGTCGAGAAGTAACGCGAGTTTCATCGATTTCGGGTGAGTAGTTAATTAGAAAAAAAATCGGAGGCCTTAGAACTTGAATGCACCTCGTAATACTCCTGGCGGTGACGAAGGGGGCTGGCAGACGCTGACAAGTACGCCCAATGCTGCGACTGTAGGTGCACTGGCGTAACTGGAGTCCTCTGCCTCGGCAGCGTCGCTAAGGCCGTGCTGGGGCATACCACGGTGGCTGAAACCACCTGTCGCAGGCCCCTTCTGTGCTCCTGGATGGGGAGTGTGGCAGTAGAAAAGGTCAGTGCCCTGTCTCGGCGACCATCCCCAGCTGTGGCTGTTTGGCGTCTGTGGCGGGGGTCCCCAGATCTGGCCCCGGTCGCGGTGTTTCTGGAGGTACTGTCCCGGCTCAGGGTGATGGCAACAGTGTGTTACCAAAGTGCACCCCAGGCAATGACTCCCATTACAGGGGGCTGTCTGCTGACAGCATATGAGGTGTCACTCTGGCGGCTCCAAAGTAATGACCTACGCTACAACGGAGATCAGTGCGATGTCTCTAATGACAGTGATGACTCCAACACACCGAGCTAGGTGGTGCAGTGGTTAGCACACCGCACTCGCATTTGGGAAGACGACAGTTGAAATCTGCGTCTGGCCGTCCTGGTTCAAGTTTTCTGTGATTTCCCTTAGTCGCTTCTGGCAAATTCTGGGATGGCTCCTTTGAAAGGGCACGCCTGATTTCCTTCCCGATCCTTCCCTACTCTGAGCTCGTGCTCCATCTGTATTGACCTCCATGTCAACAGGACGTTGAACACTAATCTTATCCTCCTCACACCCTCTGACGATGGCTCATAATGACAAGCTGACTGCTGGTCCTTAAATATGGCTTTTGCCGCTGTTGTCTGCAGTTCTTCCTCCCCAGTAGGTCGGTGGAATATTCTGGTGTTGCTCGGCTGGCGAAACTGACCCGATTTCCGCCCTTGATGCTAATCCCCTGGTGTGCGGTGAGCTGCTTCTTGTCCCGTCCTCTGCTGCTCAGCGACACACTGTTCTCCTTCGTGTTGCTTAACTCGCCACTCCACTGACTCCCTTGTGTCACAGTACCATACCACTGTGCAGCGTAACAGAATATAACATGCATACGACTTCTGGCCAATATTCCTTCATATTTTAAGAAACTTCATTACTGTTAATCTCCTACCTTCAACTAACTTAATCACTCTAGTAATTCGACCACCATATGGAATCTCTGTACGTTCTCGTCATCTAAACCATCATGAAGCACCACAGCTCTCGCAGTGAGACACAGCACAAGCATTGCAATGCTTACAAGTGGAATAGTTGCCACAGATTAGATTAATACTAGTTCCATGGATCATGAATACGATATTTCGTAATGATGTGGAACGAGTCGAATTTTCGAATACATGACATAATTAGGTTAATTTAACAACATACTTAAGTTAATATAACAACTTTATTTTTTTGTGTTTTTTTGTTTTTCTTTATTTTTATTTTTATTTTTATTTTTTTTATTTTTTTAATATTTTTGTTTTTTTTCTTTTTTTTTCTTAATTTATATCTAAAAATTCCTCTATGGAGTAGAAGGAGTTGTCATTCAGAAATTCTTTTAATTTCTTCTTAAATACTTGTTGGTTATCTGTCAGACTTTTGATACTATTTGGTAAGTGACCAAAGACTTTAGTGCCAGTATAAGTCACCCCTTTCTGTGCCAAAGTTAGATTTAATCTTGAATAGTGAAGATCGTCCTTTCTCCTAGTATTGTAGTTATGCACACTGCTATTACTTTTGAATTGGGTTTGGTTGTTAATAACAAATTTCATAAGAGAGTATATATACTGAGAAGCTACTGTGAATATCCCTAGATCCTTAAATAAATGTCTGCAGGATGATCTTGGGTGGACTCCAGCTATTATTCTGATTACACGCTTTTGTGCAATAAATACTTTATTCCTCAGTGATGAATTACCCCAAAATATGATGCCATATGAAAGCAATGAGTGAAAATAGGCGTAGTAAGCTAATTTACTAAGATGTTTATCACCAAAATTTGCGATGACCCTTATTGCATAAGTAGCTGAACTCAAACGTTTCAGCAGATCATCAATGTGTTTCTTCCAATTTAATCTCTCATCAATGGACATACCTAAAAATTTGGAATATTCTACCTTAGCTATATGCTTCTGATTAAGGTCTATATTTATTAATGGCGTCATACCATTCACTGTACGGAACTGTATGTACTGTGTCTTATCAAAATTCAGTGAGAGTCCGTTTACAAGGAACGACTTAGTAATTTTCTGAAAGACAGTATTGACAATTTCATCAGTTAATTCTTGTTTCTCAGGTGTGATTACTATACTTGTATCATCAGCAAAGAGAACTAACTTTGCCTCTTCATGAATATAGAATGGCAAGTCATTAATATACAATAAGAACAACAAAGGACCCAAGACTGACCCTTGTGGAACCCCATTCTTGATAGTTCCCCAGTTTGAGGAATGTTCTGATTTTTGCATGTTACGAGAACTACTTATTTCAACTTTCTGCACTCTTCCAGTTAGGTACGAATTAAACCATTTGTGCACTGTCCCACTCATGCTTGTCTAGCAGAATTTCATGATTTACACAATCAAAAGCCTTTGAGAGATCACAAAAAATCCCAATGGGTGGTGTTCGGTTATTCAGATCATTCAAAATTTGACTGGTGAAAGCATATATGGCATTTTCACAGACTTCACATACTGCCTCCCTCAAAGCAGAATCTAGGACTGTTGCCGCCAGAATTACTTTACAAATAAACCAGTGACAACATATTCATCGATCAAAACGTTCCTTATTAAAGTTCCAGCAAAACACAGCATTTGTTTAGACCACCCTATCTAGAGCAGCGTAGACATTGGTGGACAGGTTGCTCTCGTGTTGACTTGGTTCCACACGCCGTTCAATACAGTTCTGCTCTGTCGTTTGGATGATGATGATGATGATGTTTGGTCTGTGGGGTGCTTAACTGCGCGGCTGTCAGCACCCGTAAAAATTCCCAACGTTTGCTCCAATCTCGCCAGTTTAATGAATGAGGATGAAATGATGACGACAACACAAACAATCTGTCGTTTGGCGAACAAAGCACGAGCTTGTCGAATAGCAGACCAGTTCTGCGACTGCTTGCGGGACTGCCTTGCACACAGAAACCAACACGTTTCACGTCAGTCTGGAGGTTTCTCTGTGGCCATTGTCACTGAATTTAAAATCTCGTGGGTTGTCAGACCGCGTTATTGATTCTTGTAAGCGATCGACGTTTCTAGTCCTGTGCTGCGAGGTTCTCCATAATCTTGTTGCGTCCACGTTGGTTGAACACTATCAAAGACCAGATTCGCGTTCTCTGATAGAGGGGGAGTTTCCCCGCCCTTATGTTAGAGAAGTGAGATAACTGCGTAAAATCCGCAACGACTGAACTCAACCAAGAGTTTCCTCAGGACATCAAAGGAACTTAGAACCACTGGTGAAAAAGCTAGCTTACAACTATGGAGGGCTACGACCTACCTTCCCCCTCGTTGGAAAAGAGCTGGTGAAGCTCTACCTCCAGGCCATGGCGGGGAATGGACATCTTGGAAGTCCCTGAACAGACTGATATCCGGAGTTGGAAGATCAAAAGTTAACTTGGCAAGATGGGGATACACTGGTACAAATAACATTCGGTGTGACTGTTGAGAAGAACAGACAGTTCGGCACATGCTTCGGTGTCGATTGTGTCCAGTCTCCTGTACAGAAGATGATCTTCAACAAGCAACAGAAAGTGGACTGGAAGTGGCCAGGTTTTGGTCGAAATTAATTTAATCATAACTGTGTAAAATATATGTGCATGTATATTTCTGAAACGAAAATAATAATAATTGAGTAAAATTCCAGTGGCTACCACTGGTGGGCCATTGTCATTGGATAGCGAGTGAAGTATTCCCGCACTAATGCTGAAGAGGAAGTGGGGGTTTACCAGCTAAAATTGTTGTGGCCATAGAAAGGAGCGAGATATTAAGCCATAATATGCTTGAGCGCCTGTCATTCATGCAAACAGTTTAATATACACTCCTGGAAATTGAAATAAGAACACCGTGAATTCATTGTCCCAGGAAGGGGAAACTTTATTGACACATTCCTGGGGTCAGATACATCACATGATCACACTGACAGAACCACAGGCACATAGACACAGGCAACAGAGCATGCACAATGTCGGCACTAGTACAGTGTATATCCACCTTTCGCAGCAATGCAGGCTGCTATTCTCCCATGGAGACGATCGTAGAGATGCTGGATGTAGTCCTGTGGAACGGCTTGCCATGCCATTTCCACCTGGCGCCTCAGTTGGACCAGCGTTCGTGCTGGACGTGCAGACCGCGTGAGACGACGCTTCATCCAGTCCCAAACATGCTCAATGGGGGACAGATCCGGAGATCTTGCTGGCCAGGGTAGTTGACGTACACCTTCTAGAGCACGTTGGGTGGCACGGGATACATGCGGACGTGCATTGTCCTGTTGGAAAGCAAGTTGCCTTGCCAGTCTAGGAATGGTAGAACGATGGGTTCGATGACGGTTTGGATGTACCGTGCACTATTCAGTGTCCCCTCGACGATCACCAGTGGTGTACGGCCAGTGTAGGAGATCGCTCCCCACACCATGATGCCGGGTGTTGGCCCTGTGTGCCTTGGTCGTACGCAGTCCTGATTGTGGCGCTCACCTGCACGGCGACAAACACGCATACGACCATCATTGGCACCAAGGCAGAAGCGACTCTCATCGCTGAAGACGACACGTCTCCATTCGTCCCTCCATTCACGCCTGTCGCGACACCACTGGAGGCGGGCTGCACGATGTTGGGGCGTGAGCGGAAGACGGTCTAACAGTATGCCGGACCGTGGCCCAGCTTCATGGAGACGGTTGCGAATGGTCCTCGCCGATACCCCAGGAGCAACAGTGTCCCTAATTTGCTGGGAAGTGGCGGTGCGGTCCCCTACGGCACTGCGTAGGATCCTACGGTCTTGGCGTGCATCCGTGCGTCGCTGCGGTCCGGTCCCAGGTCGACGGGCACGTGCACCTTCCGCCGACCACTGGCTACAACATCGATGTACTGTGGAGACCTCACGCCCCACGTGTTGAGCAATTCGGCGGTACGTCCACCCGGCCTCCCGCATGCCCAATATACGCCCTCGCTCAAAGTCCGTCAACTGCACATACGGTTCACGTCCACGCTGTCGCGGCATGCTACCAGTGTTAAAGACTGCGATGGAGCTCCGTATGCCACGGCAAACTGGCTGACACTGACGGCGGCGGTGCACAAATGCTGCGCAGCTAGCGCCATTCGACGGCCAACACCGCGGTTCCTGGTGTGTCCGCTGTGCCGTGCGTGTGATCATTGCTTGTACAGCCCTCTCGCAGTGTCCGGAGCAAGTATGGTGGGTCTGACACACCGGTATCAATGTGTTCTTTTTTCCATTTCCAGGAGTGTATAATAATCGTATCTTCAAAAACAGATATCTGTTAGACAACTGATGCCACTTCAAAGAAGAAGAATTTTTCATTGTGTAGCTATATGACTCATTCTCTCTCTCTCTCTCTCTCTGTGTGTGTGTGTGTGTGTGTGTGTGTGTGTGTGTGTGTGATTTTGACACACACACACACACACACACACACACACACACACACACACACACACACAGAGAGAGAGAGAGAGAGAGAGAGAGAGAGAGAGAGAGTTGGGTACAACACGACCTTGTTCTGTCAAGAATTGTACCATTGCCCCCTGTTTTATTGTTGAGATCCTAAATGGCCAAAAGTCTCTTTGTCATTTTGTAGTTATCAATTTCCTGACGCTGTAGATGCATATTCCCCAAATGTTTTTGAAAAACTGCCTTTGAAGATTAGAGGATTTCTGAGGACTTTTGTGTTAGAAACTCTATTAACTTATTAACTTACTAGCCAGTGGCTGAATGTGTAACGTAATACCATTCTGGGTACAGAATTGCTAGTATTGAGTATCTCAAAATTTCTATACTGAGTTTTTACTTTTATTTAAAGCTATATAAATAATAATATACATGTTCGGTTGTTCAAAATCGTGTATCTCCGAAACTCTTTGGCATATTGCTGTTAAATTTTGACACATTCTAATACAGACTTGTTTTAGGTACCTTTAGGTTCTCAACAATAAAACAGGGGGCAATGGCACAATTCTTGACAGAACAAGGTCGTGTTGCACCCAACTCCCTCTCCCTCTCCGTGTGTGTGTGTGTGTGTATCAAAATCACACACACACACACACACACACACACACACACAGAGAGAGAGAGAGAGAGAGAGAGAGAGAGAGATATGAGTCATATAGCTACACAATGAAAAATTCTTCTTCTTTGAAGTGGCATCAGTTGTCTAACAGATATGATATCTGTATATGTAATATATAAGATATCTCTACTAGCTTTTACAGATTCTTTGTAACATTGTTTCCCAATTATTAAGTTTATAAAACATTATACATTACACATATCAAAAAATAGGCATACAAAAACCCCCACACATTCCAATTCAACGTTGCGTCAGAATTTCAAAGCATTTGTCTAAAACTTTCGGAGATTTGCAGTTACGAACATTTACTCTTTCTATCTATAACTACTGTCATGGATGTTCGTTTCCTCAAAACCTCAGTAGTTCTAGACGGATTGCCCTGGAAATTTGACTCAACATTTTCGAATACTCACACGTTCTTATATACCCACTGGAACGCCATCTGGTATATGTGTAGTATATATGTAATAAAAGAGGACTTGCTATAAAAATATAAATGATGGTTTGTTCAAAACTGCTAATCTCTAAAAATTCGTGACCAATTGCTTTGAAATTTTGACAATACATTAAATTCAAATAAAGGTTTGTTTTCAGTACCTAACTTCTTAATATATATATATATATATGAGTCAGCTAACAATACCGCTGGATATATTTCGTAAACCACATCAAATACTGACGAATCGATTCCACAGACCGAACGCGAGGAGAGGGGCTACTGTAAATGGTTAATACAAACCATACAAAAATGCGCGGACGTATGTTTAACACAAACCCACGTTTTTTTAAATGGAACCACGTTAGTTTTGTTAGCACATCTGAACATATAAACAAATACGTAATCAGTGCCGTTTGTTGCATTGTAAAATGTTAATTACATCCGGAGATATTGTAACCCAAAGTTGACGCTTGAGTACCACTCCTCCGCTGTTCGATCGTGTGTATCGGAGAGCACCGAATTACGTAGGAATCCAAAGGGAACGGTGATGGACCTTAGGTACAGAAGAGACTGGAACAGCACATTACGTCCACATGCTAACACCTTTTTATTGGTCTTTTTCACTGACGCACATGTACAATTGCAATCTCTGGCGTAATGAATGTCGTACACGCCTCAGTACATCTGGTGTAATGTCGCCGCAGGCTGCCACAATACGTTGTTTCATATCCCCTGGGGTTGTAGGCACATCACGGTACACACGGTACAAGATGGCCACCACATTGAACATCTATTGGCCTGACATGTCGGGACACACTCTATTCCACTTCGTAATTGAAAACGGAAACCACGTATGTACGTGTACCTCACCCCTCATGGTAATGTACATGTGCGTCAGTGAAAAAGACCAATAAAAAGGTGTTAGCATGTGGACGTAATGTGCTGTTCCAGTATCTCCTGTACCTAAGGTCCATCACCGTTCCCTTTGGATCCCTACGTAATTCGGTGCTCTCCGATACACACGATCGAACAGCGGAGGAGTGGTATTCAAGCGTCAACTTCAGGTTACAATATCTCCGGATGTAATTAACATTTTACATTGCAACAAACGGCACTGATTACGTATTTGTTTATATGTTCAGATGTGCTAACAAAACTAACGGGGTTCCATTTAAAAAACGTAGGTTTGTGTTGGAAAACATACTTCCGTGCATTTTTTTATGGTTTGTATTAACCAATTACACTAGCCCCTCTCCTCACGTTCGGTCAGTATTTGATGTGGTTTGTGAAATATATCCAGCGGTAACGGTAGGTGACTCTCTCTCTCTCTCTCTCTCTCTCTCTCTCTCTCTCTCTCTCTCTCTCTCATATATATATATATATATATATAGGGATACCATTATTACCAAAATCTTAAAATGAACGGTTTTAAATTTGTACATGTTACTGTAATAAACATTTAGGCATGTATAGACTATATACCTTTTAAAATATAAATATGTATATAAAATATACAATAGTGAAACGTTGTTAGCAAACAGCTTATTGGTTTATAATTAGATCACTACTACAGAATCTGAGTTTGCAATAACAATAAACAAGGCTCAGTTCTTTAAATACTGTTGTATAAAGAAGATAGACTGTGTGGAGAACATATCGATTGGTTGTATGGCGCCCTCTATATGAACTGTGTAATATATAACATTCAAAGGAAAGCAAAAAACTTCCAATTTCCATTGGAATGACATAAAATAAAACGTAAGTAAAATTCTTTCCATTGCTGTCCGACTTATTTCCACATTTGCCAGTAAACATATAAAATATAGGAAAATTTCACAATTTACTTACAAGACACAAGGAGGCACATGCTACATGTAGCCATTACAACTGATCTGACTCACAAAGAGTGAACCTGCAAATTTTCTTATATTTTCTATTTTTGCTGGCAAGTGTGGAAATAAGTCGGACAGAAATGTAAAAAAAAATTACTTATGCTTTATTTTATGTTATTCCAATGCAAATTGGAAATTTTTCACTACATTAGTATTCAAAGAACTGTGACTGACGCCCGAACAACAGGGAAATGACGTGTATCGAGACTAGAAAATAGTGTTATATAATCTAATGTAGAAGCCATACAGGTTATGCCATGAGTTGTAACTTCTTATAGCATATCCTGACCATGTACTTCTTGTATTTTAGCATTGTTAATGGCAGGGCAGTAGCCGAAATCTGGATTTTTCCAGATAAAACCTACAAAAAAGGACGACTGATTGCTGCGCTCTATAATTTATAAATAATATCACAGTGGCTGAGTGCACCAACTTTTCTAATGGAAGGTAACGTGACAATGTTTGTTAATTAATATTTCCATTTGTTAACAAACATGCATTTTAAATTACAGTGAAAAAAACGATGCTACTAGCGAATTCACAGTGGGCTCAGCCTCGGAGTACTACTCAAATAAGGCTAAAACTGCTTTGCACTAGACAGCGAACAAAAATCTTCTAACTTCAAAGACCATTTTTCGTCTAATCTTGAGAATTTCATTGTGTTGTACTAAGAATTCCGTGTGAGAGCACTAACCATCAAATTCTGTAACCACGAAGATAGTCGAAGAGGGCGAGTCGTTGTCAGCAGATGCGATTTTTTTTTTTTTTTTTTTTTTTCCGTCAGTCTACTGACTGATTTGATGCGGCCCGCCACGAATTCCTTTCCTGTGCTAACCTCTTCATCTCAGAGTAGCACTCGCAACCTACGTCCTCAATTATTTGCTTGACGTATTCCAATCTCTGTCTTCCTCTACAGTTTTTGCCCTCTACAGCTCCCTCTAGTGCCATGGAAGTCATTCCCTCATGTCTTAGCAGATGTTCTATCATCCTGTCCCTTCTCCTTATCAGTGTTTTCCACATATTCCTTTCCTCTCCGATTCTGCGTAGAACCTCCTCATTCCTTACCTTATCAGTCCACCTAATTTTCAACATTCGTCTATAGCACCACATCTCAAACGCTTCGATTCTCTTCTGTTCCGGTTTTCCCACAGTCCATGTTTCACTACCAAACAATGCTGTACTCCAGACGTACATCCTCAGAAATTTCTTCCTCAAATTAAGGCCGGTATTTGATATTAGCAGACTTCTCTTGGCCAGAAATGCCTTTTTTGCCATAGCGAGTCTGCTTTTGATGTCCTCCTTGCTCCGTCCGTCATTGGTTATTTTACTGCCTAGGCAGCACAATTCCTTAACTTAATTGACTTCGTGACCATCAATCCTGATGTTAAGTTTCTCGCTGTTCTCATTTCTACTACTTCTCATTACCTTCGTCTTTCTCCGATTTACTCTCAAACCATACTGTGTACTCATTAGACTGTTCATTCCGTTCAGCAGATCATTTAATTCTTCTTGCGTTGTATCAATTGGAAATTCTCTGATGCCACACCACAGCAGGAGATACCAATTCCGACCCACGAGACTTGCTGAAAGGTATCTAATTCTATTGATTCATAATATACTGTGTAGACAGTTACATTCCCCATAAAAGCGGTTAGTGTTGTGTAATTCGCTTCATGCACCAAATCAAAAAAATCGTTAAATGAAAACTGAGGACATTTTTTTTTTTCATTTTCAGGTAAATGATGATGCGATCGCCGTCTTTCTAGCTGCGCCATATCTTGTGGTAAGTGTGGCTCTATTGCTCGCGCGTGCGCTGTTTCGTGGAGACATACAGACGCACTGTGTTTGTTACAGTTGTTCCTGACTACAGTACATCTACATCTACATCTATACTCCGCAAGCCACCCAACGGTGTGTGGCGGAGGGCACTTTACGTGCCACTGTCATTACCTCCCTTTCCTGTTCAGTCGCGTATGGTTCGCGGGAAGAACGACTGTCTGAAAGCCTCCGTGCGCGCTCGAATCTCTCTAATTTTACATTCGTGATCTCCTCGGGAGGTATAAGTAGGGGGAAGCAATATATTCGATACCTCATCCAGAAACGCACCCTCCCGAAACCTGGCTAGCAAGCTACACCGCGATGCAGAGCGCCTCTCTTGCAGAGTCTGCCACTTGAGTTTATTAAACATCTCCGTAACGCTATCACGGTTACCAAGTAGCCCTGTGACGAAACGCGCCGCTCTTCTTTGGATCATCTCTATCTCCTCCGTCAGACCGATCTGGTACGGATCCCACACTGATGAGCAATACTGAAGTATAGGTCGAACGAGTGTTTTGTAAGCCACCTCGTGTCGTGTTATCAGCACAAATCTCTTCTACCAAAAATGATTGTCAAGTACGTAGCAGAGGAAATCATGCCACAACTTAAGCGCTATTTAATTTTTTTTTATCCATAGTTGTTTAGTGAGCTTACCACCATATCATGTGGTGTCACCGCCAGACACCACATTTGCCAGGTGGTAGCCTTTAAATCGGCCGCGGTCCGTTAGTATACGTCGGACCCGCGTGTCACCACTATCAGTGATTGCAGACCGAGCGCCGCCACACGGCAGGTCTAGTCTAGAGAGACTCCCTAGCACTCGCCCCAGTTGTACAGCCGACTTTGCTAGCGATGGTTCACTGACAAATTACGCCCTCATTTGCCGAGACGATAGTTAGCATAGCCTTCAGCTACGTCATTTGCTACGACCTAGCAAGGCGCCATTACCAGTTACTATTGATGCTGTAAAACATGTACCGTCAAGAGCGATGTTCACCAATTATGGATTAAAGTTAAGTATTCCAGCAGCTACGTACGTTTTTTGTTAGTCTCATT
This sequence comes from Schistocerca serialis cubense, assembly GCF_023864345.2. Taxonomy (NCBI): domain Eukaryota; kingdom Metazoa; phylum Arthropoda; class Insecta; order Orthoptera; family Acrididae; genus Schistocerca; species Schistocerca serialis. The sequence goes on from NC_064648.1 coordinate 146,840,328, forward strand.
TCCTTGACCTGTTCCAGACCTCACGCCAGCCTGCGTGAGCTAAAACGCGTGCCTTTCGGCTTCCTCTCATAGTGGGTTGGCTCTCTTGCCAATCCACAACATATAACATAAATGATAATTAAAAGAATCAGGCCACATAGTGAATGATAAAAAATCGGTATACTACACCGTGCTAACTTGCAACAAATAGTACGATTCTTGTAGAGTGCCGAGGGGAGAATAAGGCAGTAACAGTACAATTACACTCATTTATTCTGAAATGAAAATGCTTCGTGCTTTGACTTGTATAAGGTAACAAATATTCACTATGATTTTCTAAAGTTAATGTAAAATTATTAACCGCCAACTATCTTAATAGTCTTTTTTTAATTTTCAAATAAAACTCTGCATTTGCTTTGGTTCCACAACAGCATCTCTGAATGAGTTCTGCTGCTCACTGTGTATTCTCCGTATGTTAATACATTGTCAGCTAATTAATCACTACTAAACACCATTGTTTACATAACTAATATCTACAAGTTAATGACGCTACGACGCCAAATGTATTAGGACCAGCCGGCCGGAGTGGCCGTGCGGTTATAGGCGCTACAGTCTGGAACCGCGTGACCGCTACGGTCGCAGGTTCGAATCCTGGCTCGGGCATGGATGTGTGTGATGTCCTTAGGTTAGTTAGGTTTAAGTAGTTCTAAGTGCTAGGGGACTGATGACCACAGATGGTAAGTCCCATAGTGCTCAGAGCCATTTGAACCATTTTTGTATTAGGAGCAGCATAAATAAATGAACTTCAGCTTGTGTCCCACAACGACTCAATTACGCAGATTTTGTTTCTACTGTACTTCATTAAAGTGAATTACATTTATGCCACGAAACGTCTTGCCAGACATAGGAAATAATCCAGAATGAAATTTCCACTCTGCAGCGGAGTGTGCCCTGATTTTGAAACTTCCTGGCAGATTAAAACAGTGTGCCGGACAGAGACTCGATCTCGGGAGCTTTGCCTTTCGCGGGCAAGTGCTCTACCAACTGAGCTACCCAAGCACGAGTCACGACTTCTGCCAGTATCTCGTCTCCTACCTTCCAAACGTCTGGAAACATCCCCCAGGCTGTCGCTAAGCCATGTCTCCTCAGTATCCTTTCTTTCAGGAGTGCTACTTTTGCAAGGTTCGCACGAGATCTTCTGTAAAGTTTGGAAGGTAGGAGACGAGGTACTGGCAGAAGTAAAGCTGTGAGGACGGGGCGAGAGTCGTGCTTTGGAAGCTCAGTTGGTAGAGCACTTGCCCGCGAAAGGCAAAGGTCCCGAGTTCGAGTCTCGGTACGGCACACAGTTTTAATCTGCCAGGAAGTTTCATATCAGCGCACACTCCGCTGCAGAGTGAAAATCTCATTCTGGAAACATCCCCCAGGCTGAGGCTAAGCCATGTCTCCGCAGTATCCTTTCTTTCAGGAGTGCTACTTTTGCAAGGTTCGCAGGAGAGCTTCTGTAAAGTTTGGAAGGTAGGAGACGAGATACTGGCAGAAGTAAAGCTGTGAAGACGGGGCGTGAGTCGTGCTTTGGAAGCTCAGTTGGTAGAGCACTTACCCGCGAAAGGCAAAGGTCCTGAGTTCGAGTCTCGGTCCAGCACAAAGTTTTAATCTGCGAGGAAGTTTCTCAGCAAATTATTATTGGTAAATAGGGCGTCATCACCTAACAAAGTACATGTGAGCCGTGTTGCGGCTTGCATTGGTGCCATTAGTAGATTGGCATCGTGTAATACGAGGTGCATTCAAGTTCTAAGGCCTCCGATTTTTTTTCTAATTAACTACTCACCCGAAATCGATGAAACTCGCGTTACTTCTCGACGTAATCGCCCTGCAGACGTACACATTTTTTACAACGCTGCCATGATTCCATGGCAGCGGCGAAGGCTTCTTTAGGAGTCTGTTTTGACCACTGGAAAATCACCGAGGCAATAGCAGCACGGCTGGTGAATGTGCGGCCACAGAGAGTGTCTTTCATTGTTGGAAAAAGCCAAAAGTCACTAGGAGCCAGGTCAGGTGAGTAGGGAGCATGAGGAATCACTTCAAAGTTGTTATCACGAAGAAACTGTTGAGTAACGTTAGCTCGATGTGCGGGTGCGTCGTCTCGGTGAAACAGCACATGCGCAGCCTTTCCCGGACGTTTTTGTTGAAGTGCAGGAAGGAATTCGTTCTTCAAAACATTTTCGTAGGATGCACCTGTTACCGTAGTGCCCTTTGGAACGCAATGGGTAAGGATTACGCCCTCGCTGTCGCAGAACGTGGACACCATTTTTTCAGCACTAGCAGTTACCCGAAATTTTTTTGGTGGCGGTGAATCTGTGTGCTTCCATTGAGCTGACTGGCGCTTTGTTTCTGAATTGAAAAATGGCATCCACGTCTCATCCATTGTCACAACCGACGAAAAGAAAGTCCCATTCGTGCTGTCGTTGCGCGTCAACATTGCTCGGCAACGTGCCACACGGGCAGCCGTGTGGTGGTCCGTCAGCATTCGTGGCACCCACCTGGATGACACTTTTCGCATTTTCAGGTCGTCATGCAGGGCTGTGTGCACAGAACCCACAGAAATGCCAACTCTGGAGGCGATGTGTTCAACAGTCATTCGGCGATCCCCCAAAACAATTCTCTCCACTTTCTCGATCGTGTCGTCAGGCCGGCTTGTGCGAGCCCGAGGTTGTTTCGGTTTTTTGTCACACGATGTTCTGCCTTCATTAAACTGTCGCACCCACGAACGCACTTTCGACACATCCATAACTTCATCAACTGTCGATGAATTTCAATTGGTTTCACACCACGCAAATTCAGAAAACGAATGATTGCACGCTGTTCAAGTAAGGAAAACGTCGCCATTTTAAGTATTTAAAACAGTTCTCATTCTCGCCGCTGGCGGTAAAATTCCATCTGCCGTACGGTGCTGTCATCTATGGGATGTATTGACAATGAAGGCGGCCTCATTTTAAAACAATGCGCATGTTTCTATCTCTTTCCAGCCCGAAGACAAAAAATCGGAGGCCTTAAACCTTGAATGCACCTCGTAGGGATAGTGGTGTCTCGTTTTCTTCTTGTGTTTACTGGCGCCATTACATTTGCTAGCGTTGTCTGTCTGCAAGTGGTAGCAGCAGCGGTTATTGGTACCTAGTACATTGTGGTACTATCTTTGGAAGGACGTCAGGTGTTTCCCGGGTCGGAGTGTGTTGGGGAGTTCGGTTGGGACGGAGCAGCAATTAGGTCCAGCAGTGCGAGGACTGCTGGCGGCACACAGGCACTGCTGGACCGAGATGATGATGATGATTAGTGTTTTAGGGCGCACAACAGCGACCGAGGGGCTGTAGTTACGAGGGTAAGAACCTCGTTGTCCACCGGACGCAGGACGTTTGAGTTGAGTGAACACTAACCCAGTAGTGAAACATCCACTATTTTGAGATCACGACATTTGTTCGCGCGTTGCTGGTCCCAGGGTCGCTGAGACGAAAAGCAACGAGTAGAGTGTTTGGAGTTGGCGAAATTAATTAGCCGTCCTCCACTTCTTACTATTAATCATTGTTATATTTTGACTAAAGTTCAGTCTTGATCACGTCATGTATGTTTTGATGATACAAGTAACCGGTTTCGGTTCTTTCTACAAAACCATCATCAGACCCATGGCTCCCTTAGGATGGTAGGCTGCTACGCAGCGAGGAGAGCTCCACCTACCATCCTAAGGGAGCCATGGGTCTGATGATGGTTTTGTAGAAAGAACCGAAACCGGTTACCTGTATCACACGCAGCGAGGAGAGCTCCGCCTACCATCCTAAGGGAGCCATGGGTCTGATGATGGTTTTGTAGAAAGAACCGAAACCGGTTACCTGTATCACACGCAGCGAGGAGAGCTCCGCCTACCATCCTAAGGGAGCCATGGGTCTGGTGATGGTTTTGTAGAAAGAACCGAAACCGGTTACCTGTATCACACGCAGCGAGGAGAGCTCCGCCTACCATCCCTAAGGGAGCCATGGGTCTGGTGATGGTTTTGTAGAAAGAACCGAAACCGGTTACCTGTATCACACGCAGCGAGGAGAACTCCGCCTACCATCCCTAAGGGAGCCATGGGTCTGATGATGGTTTTGTAGAAAGAACCGAAACCGGTTACCTGTATCACACGCAGCGAGGAGAGCTCCGCCTACCATCCTAAGGGAGCCATGGGTCTGATGATGGTTTTGTAGAAAGAACCGAAACCGGTTACCTGTATCACACGCAGCGAGGAGAGCTCCGCCTACCATCCTAAGGGAGCCATGGGTCTGATGATGGTTTTGTAGAAAGAACCGAAACCGGTTACCTGTATCACACGCAGCGAGGAGAGCTCCGCCTACCATCCTAAGGGAGCCATGGGTCTGATGATGGTTTTGTAGAAAGAACCGAAACCGGTTACCTGTATCACACGCAGCGAGGAGAGCTCCGCCTACCATCCTAAGGGAGCCATGGGTCTGATGATGGTTTTGTAGAAAGAACCGAAACCGGTTACCTGTATCACACGCAGCGAGGAGAGCTCCGCCTACCATCCTAAGGGAGCCATGGGTCTGATGATGGTTTTGTAGAAAGAACCGAAACCGGTTACCTGTATCACACGCAGCGAGGAGAGCTCCGCCTACCATCCTAAGGGAGCCATGGGTCTGATGATGGTTTTGTAGAAAGAACCGAAACCGGTTACCTGTATCACACGCAGCGAGGAGAGCTCCGCCTACCATCCTAAGGGAGCCATGGGTCTGATGATGGTTTTGTAGAAAGAACCGAAACCGGTTACCTGTATCACACGCAGCGAGGAGAGCTCCGCCTACCATCCTAAGGGAGCCATGGGTCTGATGATGGTTTTGTAGAAAGAACCGAAACCGGTTACCTGTATCACACGCAGAGAGGAGAGCTCCGCCTACCATCCTAAGGGAGCCATGGGTCTGATGATGGTTTTGTAGAAAGAACCGAAACCGGTTACCTGTATCACACGCAGCGAGGAGAGCTCCGCCTACCATCCTAAGGGAGCCATGGGTCTGATGATGGTTTTGTAGAAAGAACCGAAACCGGTTACCTGTATCACACGCAGCGAGGAGAGCTCCGCCTACCATCCTAAGGGAGCCATGGGTCTGATGATGGTTTTGTAGAAAGAACCGAAACCGGTTACCTGTATCACACGCAGCGAGGAGAGCTCCGCCTACCATCCTAAGGGAGCCATGGGTCTGATGATGGTTTTGTAGAAAGAACCGAAACCGGTTACCTGTATCACACGCAGCGAGGAGAGCTCCGCCTACCATCCTAAGGGAGCCATGGGTCTGATGATGGTTTTGTAGAAAGAACCGAAACCGGTTACCTGTATCACACGCAGCGAGGAGAGCTCCGCCTACCATCCTAAGGGAGCCATGGGTCTGGTGATGGTTTTGTAGAAAGAACCGAAACCGGTTACCTGTATCACACGCAGCGAGGAGAGCTCCGCCTACCATCCTAAGGGAGCCATGGGTCTGATGATGGTTTTGTAGAAAGAACCGAAACCGGTTACCTGTATCACACGCAGCGAGGAGAGCTCCGCCTACCATCCTAAGGGAGCCATGGGTCTGATGATGGTTTTGTAGAAAGAACCGAAACCGGTTACCTGTATCACACGCAGCGAGGAGAGCTCCGCCTACCATCCTAAGGGAGCCATGGGTCTGATGATGGTTTTGTAGAAAGAACCGAAACCGGTTACCTGTATCACACGCAGCGAGGAGAGCTCCGCCTACCATCCTAAGGGAGCCATGGGTCTGGTGATGGTTTTGTAGAAAGAACCGAAACCGGTTACCTGTATCACACGCAGCGAGGAGAGCTCCGCCTACCATCCTAAGGGAGCCATGGGTCTGGTGATGGTTTTGTAGAAAGAACCGAAACCGGTTACCTGTATCACACGCAGCGAGGAGAGCTCCGCCTACCATCCTAAGGGAGCCATGGGTCTGATGATGGTTTTGTAGAAAGAACCGAAACCGGTTACCTGTATCACACGCAGCGAGGAGAGCTCCGCCTACCATCCTAAGGGAGCCATGGGTCTGATGATGGTTTTGTAGAAAGAACCGAAACCGGTTACCTGTATCACACGCAGCGAGGAGAGCTCCGCCTACCATCCTAAGGGAGCCATGGGTCTGATGATGGTTTTGTAGAAAGAACCGAAACCGGTTACCTGTATCACACGCAGCGAGGAGAGCTCCGCCTACCATCCTAAGGGAGCCATGGGTCTGATGATGGTTTTGTAGAAAGAACCGAAACCGGTTACCTGTATCACACGCAGCGAGGAGAGCTCCGCCTACCATCCTAAGGGAGCCATGGGTCTGATGATGGTTTTGTAGAAAGAACCGAAACCGGTTACCTGTATCACACGCAGCGAGGAGAGCTCCGCCTACCATCCTAAGGGAGCCATGGGTCTGATGATGGTTTTGTAGAAAGAACCGAAACCGGTTACCTGTATCACACGCAGCGAGGAGAGCTCCGCCTACCATCCTAAGGGAGCCATGGGTCTGATGATGGTTTTGTAGAAAGAACCGAAACCGGTTACCTGTATCACACGCAGCGAGGAGAGCTCCGCCTACCATCCTAAGGGAGCCATGGGTCTGATGATGGTTTTGTAGAAAGAACCGAAACCGGTTACCTGTATCACACGCAGCGAGGAGAGCTCCGCCTACCATCCTAAGGGAGCCATGGGTCTGATGATGGTTTTGTAGAAAGAACCGAAACCGGTTACCTGTATCACACGCAGCGAGGAGAGCTCCGCCTACCATCCTAAGGGAGCCATGGGTCTGATGATGGTTTTGTAGAAAGAACCGAAACCGGTTACCTGTATCACACGCAGCGAGGAGAGCTCCGCCTACCATCCTAAGGGAGCCATGGGTCTGATGATGGTTTTGTAGAAAGAACCGAAACCGGTTACCTGTATCACACGCAGCGAGGAGAGCTCCGCCTACCATCCTAAGGGAGCCATGGGTCTGATGATGGTTTTGTAGAAAGAACCGAAACCGGTTACCTGTATCACACGCAGCGAGGAGAGCTCCGCCTACCATCCTAAGGGAGCCATGGGTCTGATGATGGTTTTGTAGAAAGAACCGAAACCGGTTACCTGTATCACACGCAGCGAGGAGAGCTCCGCCTACCATCCTAAGGGAGCCATGGGTCTGATGATGGTTTTGTAGAAAGAACCGAAACCGGTTACCTGTATCACACGCAGCGAGGAGAGCTCCGCCTACCATCCTAAGGGAGCCATGGGTCTGATGATGGTTTTGTAGAAAGAACCGAAACCGGTTACCTGTATCACACGCAGCGAGGAGAGCTCCGCCTACCATCCTAAGGGAGCCATGGGTCTGATGATGGTTTTGTAGAAAGAACCGAAACCGGTTACCTGTATCACACGCAGCGAGGAGAGCTCCGCCTACCATCCTAAGGGAGCCATGGGTCTGATGATGGTTTTGTAGAAAGAACCGAAACCGGTTACCTGTATCACATGCAGCGAGGAGAGCTCCGCCTACCATCCTAAGGGAGCCATGGGTCTGATGATGGTTTTGTAGAAAGAACCGAAACCGGTTACCTGTATCACACGCAGCGAGGAGAGCTCCGCCTACCATCCTAAGGGAGCCATGGGTCTGATGATGGTTTTGTAGAAAGAACCGAAACCGGTTACCTGTATCACACGCAGCGAGGAGAGCTCCGCCTACCATCCTAAGGGAGCCATGGGTCTGGTGATGGTTTTGTAGAAAGAACCGAAACCGGTTACCTGTATCACACGCAGTGAGGAGAGCTCCGCCTACCATCCTAAGGGAGCCATGGGTCTGGTGATGGTTTTGTAGAAAGAACCGAAACCGGTTACCTGTATCACACGCAGCGAGGAGAGCTCCGCCTACCATCCTAAGGGAGCCATGGGTCTGATGATGGTTTTGTAGAAAGAACCGAAACCGGTTACCTGTATCACACGCAGCGAGGAGAGCTCCGCCTACCATCCTAAGGGAGCCATGGGTCTGGTGATGGTTTTGTAGAAAGAACCGAAACCGGTTACCTGTATCACACGCAGCGAGGAGAGCTCCGCCTACCATCCTAAGGGAGCCATGGGTCTGATGATGGTTTTGTAGAAAGAACCGAAACCGGTTACCTGTATCACACGCAGCGAGGAGAGCTCCGCCTACCATCCTAAGGGAGCCATGGGTCTGATGATGGTTTTGTAGAAAGAACCGAAACCGGTTACCTGTATCACACGCAGCGAGGAGAGCTCCGCCTACCATCCTAAGGGAGCCATGGGTCTGATGATGGTTTTGTAGAAAGAACCGAAACCGGTTACCTGTATCACACGCAGCGAGGAGAGCTCCGCCTACCATCCTAAGGGAGCCATGGGTCTGATGATGGTTTTGTAGAAAGAACCGAAACCGGTTACCTGTATCATCAAAACATACATGACGTGATCAAGACTGAACTTTAGTCAAAATATAACAATTAATTGATCACTGCTTTCCAAAAATGTTTACCAAAATTGTATTAATCATTGAATTCCTTGTGTTTTAATTGGTGAAATTCAACCAGTGGTATTTTTCTGCCTACTGGCACCCAATGCCCCAGTTAGCTGCCCTGGATGTTAGTGTATTTTCGCCACTGTTTGGTAAGGCGTGTAGTTCGACAGCGTCCTTGATTGTGGTTCGGATATTTGGTTTCTTGTGGACTACTTTGGTTGTAGTGGTTCCTTCTGCTTCTGGATGTTCTAAACACTGGATTCTGAAGACACAGTTCCGCCTTGCCTGCGTTATTCCATTGTTGTATTGGTTATCAGACGTTAGGTAGATTTTGCAAGAGTGTTCGGCTGCGTTTAAGCGGTCACTAGTTTGAGTTGCCATCTGGTTAGGTCAATGCAGCTCTTGGCTGCCTGTTTATGTGTTTACGAAGTTGAGCGACTTTCCCAGATCGATCCTGGGAGCACTGTCTCAGGCCCACTTCTTTTTTGATTTGGTCAGAGTGTGATAATTGTTTTCTTCTTTAATTTTGATTATGAATTATTACTGTTTGGGCCTTCAGCCAACAAGAGTTTGAATTTCATGTTAATAAGGCGTTCAGCTGGGAGTGTAACTTGTCTTAAGAAATTTTAATTAGACCAAATATCTTATCAGTGAACTGTTGATGATTGTTGTTTAAATATCTCTCAAACAAGTTTAATTGCTTCTCAGAAATTTGCTATCCAGGCCTTTAGCCGTCCAACTGTTTTTTGAGTAGCGTTTACGCTTCCCACGCCCGGGTTCCCGGGTTCGATTCCCCGCGGGGTCAGGGATTTTCTCTGCCTCTTGATGGCTGGGTGTTGTGTGCTGTTCTTAGGTTAGTTAGGTTTAAGTAGTTCTAAGTTCTAGGGGACTGATGACCATAGATGTTAAGTCCCATAGTGCTCAGAGCCATTTTTTTTTGTTTTTTGAGTTATTACTATAGGGCTTTCAGCTGACAAATAATTTCAATTTCTTGTTAATAAGGCCTTCAGCCATGAACGCAATTGGTTTTAAGAATTTTTTTATTAGATACTGTCTCTTAATAGTGAAATTTTCATGATTGTCTTTTTCAGCCGGCCGAAGTGGCCGTGCGGTTAAAGGCGCTGCAGTCTGGAACCGCAAGACCGCTACGGTCGCAGGTTCGAATCCTGCCTCGGGCATGGATGTGTGTGATGTCCTTAGGTTAGTTAGGTTTAACTAGTTCTAAGGTCTAGGGGACTAATGACCTCAGCAGTTGAGTCCCATAGTGCTCAGAGCCATTTGAACCATTTGTCTTTTCCAAAATATTTTAGTATGTCTTGGAGAACTGGTTCTTATGAATTTGCTATCCAGGGCTTCAGCTGTCAAATTGTTTTTTGAGTTACTACTTTGGGGCCTTCAGCCGACAAATAATTTGAATTTCTGGTCAATAACGCCTTCAGCTGCGAGTGCAACTTGCTTTAGACATTGTGTCTTAACAGTCAAATTGAATAATTGTTCCTTATTGTCAACTTTATTTGCATTTGTTTCCAAATAAAGTGTGCATAATTTAAAAAAAAAAAACCTGAGCAACCAACGGTAACTGATTACGGCCTCGTCCACACCGAATCCTGCCCTCCCCAAGACCAGGTCCTAACATAATACATCTGGAGTACACTGTCTAAATGCCCACGTACAGAAGTCAACGTCCGCCCGCGGTAGCTGAGGGGTCAGCGCGACAATGTGTCTGGGTTCGATTCCCGGCTGGGTCGGAGATTTTCTCCGCTCAGGGACTGGGTGTTGTGTTGTCCTAGTCATCATCATTTCCTCCCTATCTACGCCGAAGTGGCGCAAAATCTAAAGACTTGCACCCGGCGAACGGTCTACCCGACGGGAGGCCCCAGTCACATGACATTTACGTTTTTATTTACAGAAGTAAACACGATTCTCACTGCAGTTTCCACGCAGCTCTTGATGCACCGAGAGGGATAGGGATGGAACCCGCGCGGCGATGGAGAATGCATAGGACACTTGCCCGACTCATGCCACTTCATCGTGCGATTGCGCGGGAGCTAACGTGCGAATCAACTGCAACAGCAGCAACAACATCAATTTAACCCTCTTCTGTCGTCACTTGTTTCCGTCTATTATGTTGTCTATGTGTTACACTACCATTGTCACGTAACTGATTGAAGAGGCTGATCAATAACTGCTGGTATGGTTGATGTGTGTTGGGGTACCTTGCTGCATACATCGTACATGAACGAACTGCACTCTTCCTGCACTCTCCTTACACCATGAGCAAGTCGGCTTTTTCTGCGTCCCTCACGACCTACTGCTTCGGCTTTCACACACTATCTGACTAGCAAGTCGCAATACACTCAAGGAACAGAGAAGCACAGTGTACGCAAACATAACATACAGGGTGTTTCAAAAATGACCGGTATATTTGAAACGGCAATAAAAACTAAACGAGCAGCGATAGAAATACACCGTTTGTTGCAATATGCTTGGGACAACAGTACATTTTCAGGCAGACAAACTTTCGAAATTACAGTAGTTATAATTTTCAACAACAGATGGCGCTGCGGTCTGGGAAACTCTATAGTACGATATTTTCCACATATCCACCATGCGTAGCAATAATATGCCGTAGTCTCTGAATGAAATTACCCGAAACCTTTGACAACGTGTCTGGCGGAATGGCTTCACATGCAGATGAGATGTACTGCTTCAGCTGTTCAATTGTTTCTGGATTCTGGCGGTACACCTGGTCTTTCAAGTGTCCCCACAGAAAGAAGTCACAGGGGTTCATGTCTGGCGAATAGGGAGGCCAATCCACGCCGCCTCCTGTATGTTTCGGATAGCCCAAAGCAATCACACGATCATCGAAATATTCATTCAGGAAATTAAAGACGTCGGCCGTGCGATGTGGCCGGGCACCATCTTGCATAAACCACGAGGTGTTCGCAGTGTCGTCTAAGGCAGTTTGTACCGCCACAAATTCACGAAGAATGTCCAGACAGCGTGATGCAGTAATCGTTTCGGATCTGAAAAATGGGCCAATGATTCCTTTGGAAGAAATGGCGGCCCAGACCAGTACTTTTTGAGGATGCAGGGACGATGGGACTGCAAACATGGGGCTTTTCGGTTCCCCATATGCGCCAGTTCTGTTTATTGACGAAGCCGTCCAGGTAAAAATAAGCTTCGTCAGTAAACCAAATGCTGCCCACATGCATATCGCCGTCATCAATCCTGTGCACTATATCGTTAGCGAATGCCTCTCGTGCAGCAATGGTAGCGGCGCTGGGGGGTTGCCGCGTTTGAATTTTGTACGGATAGAGGTGTAAACTCTGGCGCATGAGACGATACGTGGACGTTGGCGTCATTTGGACCGCAGCTGCAACACGGCGAACGGAAACCCGAGGCCGCTGTTGAATCACCTGCTGCACTAGCTGCGCGTTGCCCTCTGTGGTTGCCGTACGCGGTCGCCCTACCTTTCCAGCACGTTCATCCGTCACGTTCCCAGTCCGTTGAAATTTTTCAAACAGATCCTTTATTGTATCGCTTTTCGGTCCTTTGGTTACATTAAACCTCCGTTGAAAACTTCGTCTTGTTGCAACAACACTGTGTTCTAGGCGGTGGAATTCCAACACGTGAAAAATCCTCTGTTCTAAGGAATAAACCATGTTGTCTACAGCACACTTGCACGTTGTGAACAGCACACGCTTACAGCAGAAAGACGACGTACAGAATGGCGCACCCACAGACTGCGTTGTCTTCTATATCTTTCACATCACTTGCAGCGCCATCTGTTGTTGAAAATTGTAACTACTGTAATTTCGAAAGTTTGTCCGCCTGAAAATGTACTGTTGCCCCAAGCATATTGCAACAAACGGTGTAATTCTATCGCTGCTCGTTTAGTTTTTACTGCCGTTTCAAATATACCGGTCATTTTTGAAACACCCTGTAGTTGCTGGTCGCTGGATTGGGAGGGGAGATATTGTTCCATAGCCTGCGAGGTCACCCGACCTGAATGACCTTGATATTTCCTATAAAAACTCTAAACTCCACCCGAAGAGGCCATGAGAGACGAAAGATCCGTACCCAAAGAGTGGAAAGTTGCACAGGTCACACCAATTTTCAAGAAATATACTAGGAGTAATCCACTAAATTACAGGCACATATCGTTAACGTCCGTATGCAGCAGGATTTTGGAACATACATTGCGTTCGAACATTATGAATTACCTCGAAGAAAACGGTCTGTTGACACACAGTCAACATGGGTTTAGAAAACATCGTTCCTGTGAAACACAACTAGCTCTTTATTCACATGACGTGTTGAGTGCTATTGACAAGGGATTTCAGATCGATTCCGTATTTCTGGACTTCCGGAAGGCTTTTGACACTGTACCACACAAGCGCCCCGTAGTGAAATTGCGTGCTTATGGAATATCGTCTCAGTTATGCGACTGGATTTGTGATTTCCTGTCACAGAGGTCACAATTCGTAGTAACTGTCAGAAAGTCATCGAGTAAAACAGAAGTGGTTTCTGGCGTTCCTCAAAGTAGTCTTATAGGCCCTGTGGTGTTCCTTACCTATATAAATCATTTGGGAGAGAATCTGAGCAGCCGTCTTCGGTTGTTCGCAGATGACGCTGTCGTTTCTCGACTAATAAAGTCATCAGAAGGTCAAAAACAAACTGCAAAACGATTTAGAAAAGATATCTGTATGGTGCTAAAAGTGGCAGTTGACCCTAAATAACGAAAACTGTGAGGTCATTCGTATGAGTGCTAAAAGGAACTCAAACTTCGGTTACACGATTAATGTAAAACCCGTAAATTCAATTAATACCTAGGTATTACAATTACGAACAACTTAAATTGGAAGGAAAACACTGAAAATGTTGTGGGGAAGGCGAACCAAAGACGGCGTTTTATGGGCAGGACACTTAGAAAATGTAACAGACCTACTAAGGAGACTCCCTGCACTACGCTTGTCCGTCCTCTTTAAGAATACTGCTGCACGGTGTGGGATCCTTACCAGATAGGACTGACGGAGTACATCGAAAAAGTGCAAAGAAGGGCAGCACGTTTTGTACTATCGCGAAATGTGGGAGAGAGTGCCACAGAAATGATACAGGATTTGGGCTGGGCATCATTAAAAGAAAGGAGTTTCTCGTTGCGACGGAATCTTCTCACGAAATTTCGATCACAAACTTTCTCCTCCGAATGCGAAAATATTTTTTTGACACGGACCTGCATAGGGAGAAACGATCACCACGACAAAATAAGGTGAATCAGATCTCGCACGGAAAGATATAGGTGTTCGTTCTTTCCCCGCGCTATGCGAGATTGCAATAATAGTGAATTGTGAAGGTCGTTCGATGAACCCTCTGCCAGGCACTTATATGTGATTTTCAGAGTATCCATGTAGATGTAGATGTATGTAGATATAGAACAGTATTTCCAGTGTATGTGTCAACCACTTTTGCCATGAACGGATACTCTATTAACAATACATCGAGCCGTGTGCTGTGTAGCGCGAATGAGATGACTTCCAAACCACCCTGTACTTCGGTCCTTCCGCATTCGTCCGGTGTTAGATGTTGACGACCCATCAGAATGGGGCAGTCCACCAGAGTTACAGTTTCACACACCAGTACCAGAAAACCAGTACAGAAAGTATGAAAAAGGCTTTACAGTCTCAAAATGTTACGCGAATCAAGTTATTAACTTTGCCTTCGTTATTAGTTGATTTATCAGCAGGTTTATTGAAGAAGAACTGCCGTTTACTTCTCTCTCTGTATACAATTCGTGTGGGTCTAAAGCCAGACGTCGCAAATTAGTTTCTTACCAGTGTAGACGCAGGCACGGGAGAAATTATTAAACGGAGCGACTTTGTCCACTGAAATTTGTTTCAGCACACACACACCCATGTTTGGCGATTTCACCAGACCGATTAATTAAACGCGATGACGCCTGGTTTCATATTGAAAAATTTGTTCACTCGGAAAGGCGGTGCTGTTCTGTCAAAACGAGTTATTCAAGCGAGCAAGGACAGAGAAGCACAGAGCGAAATTGACACACAGAGGGAATATGACTAATTGCAACGTAATCGAGGATTGGCTTTTTTATAGTTAGCTTTTTTCCTTCCATTCTTTTGATTCCAATTAATAACTAGAATTTGTTTCGGGACTACGTGACACAAAAGAGTTTGACGTGGAGACAAAATTGTATTACTTTTGAAATGAAATTAGTTGCGATGTTAATAAACAATTTTTTCGTATCGATTCCCACGCGAAACGAGATTATCTGGATCAAGACTAGCGAAAAAAATTACGAGCCGTCTCTATTAGACTACTATACTGTTTCTTATCGCAGATGTAATTTAGAGTGACAAGTATTTAACTATATGAAAAAAAGTAAATTAGTTACGATCTACGCTGTGGACACACTTTATTCAGCATGTAAACGTCACTACAGATATTCGGATATAGGTTATGACACGTTCCATAAGCCTGCCATCATTGGGGATGATGTGGCGTAGACGAAGAGCGAAATTCTGCATGACCCACTGCAGTGCCGGAACATCAGTGCTGTCGACCACCTCCTGAACGGCTGTGTTCAGCTCAGCAGTGGTTTTGGTGTTATTGCTGTACACCTTGTCTTTAATACAGCCCCGCAAAAAGGGAGTCGCATGTGTTCAGATCGTTAGAATATGGCGGCCAATCGAGGCCCATGTCAGTGGCTTCTGGATACCCCAGAGCCAGAATACGGACCCAAACTGCTCCACCAGGACATCAAACACACTCTGCTTAGATAGGGTCGACCTCCGTCTTTCATGAACCACATCTTGTTGCAATCAGGGGATAATGGTGAAACGTCCCATTAGAAATATTTATGAATGATTGTGCTGATAAACCTCTACGTTATTTGATTTTCAAACAGCTGAGCAAAACTGAACGTACTCAGACATTACTCTCTTTACTTATTCTGATCAACACTAAACTGACATACAATATTTTTTAGCGCACCGCAATCTGACTTTCAAAAATCCCTACAAAAGAATGGCCCTGACTAACAATCACCTATGTTGTTGTTGTGGTCTTCAGTCCTGAGACTGGTTTGATGCAGCTCTCCATGCTACTCTATGCTGTGCAAGCTTCTTCATCTCCCAGTACCTACTGCAACCTACATCCTTCTGAATCTGCTTAGTGTATTCATCTCTTGGTCTCCCCCTACGATTTTTACCCTCCACGCTGCCCTCCAATGCTAAATTTGTGATCCCTTGATGCCTCAAAACATGTCCTACCAACTGATCCCTTCTTCTAGTCAAGTTGTGCCACAAACTTCTCTTCTCCCCAATCCTATTCAATACCTCCTCATTAGTTACGTGATCTACCCACCTTATCTTCAGCATTCTTCTGTAGTACCACATTTCGAAAGCTTCTATTCTCTTCTTGTCCAAACTAGTTATCGTCCATGTTTCACTTCCATACATGGCTGCACTCCATACAAATACTTTCAGAAACGACTTCCTGACACCTAAATCTATACTCGATGTTAACAAATTTCTCTTCAGAAACGCTTTCCTTGCCATTGCCAGTCTACATTTTATATCCTCTCTACTTCGACCATCGTCAGTTATTTTACTCCCTAAATAGCAAAACTCCTTTACTACTTTAAGTGTCTCATTTCCTAATCTAATTGCCTCAGCATCACCCGATTTAATTTTTACTACATTCCATTATCCTCGTTTTGATTTTGTTGATGTTCATCTTATATCCTCCTTTCAAGACACTGCCCATTCCGTTCAACTGCTCTTCCAAGTCCTTTGCTGTCTCTGACAGAATTACAATGTCATCGGCGAACCTCAAAGTTTTTACTCCTACTCCATGAATTTTAATACCTACTCCGAATATTTCTTTTGTTTCCTTTACTGCTTGCTCAATATACAGATTGAATAACATCGGGGAGAGGCTACAACCCTGTCTCACTCCTTTCCCAACCACTGCTTCCCTTTCATGCCCCTCGACTCTTATAACTGCCATCTGGTTTCTGTACAAATTGTAAATAGCCTTTCGCTCCCTGTATTTTACCCCTGCCACCATCAGAATTTGAAAGAGTATTCCAGTCAACATTGTCAAAAGCTTTCTCTAAGTCTACAAATGCTAGAAACGTAGGTTTGCCTTTTCTTAATCTTTCTTCTAAGATAAGTCGTAAAGTTAGTATTGCCTCACGTGTTCCAACATTTCTACGGAATCCAAACTGATCTTCCCCGAGGTCCGCTTCTACCAGTTTTTCCATTCGTCTGTAAATAATTCGCGTTAGTATTTTGCAGCTGTGACTTATTAAACTGATAGTTCGGTAATGTTCACATCTGTGTCTATCTTGGCCACAATAATGCGTTCACTATGCTGTTTGTGGTAGCTAACCCGCACTCCTATTTTTTTATTCATCATTAAACCTACTCGTGCATTACCCCTATTTGATTTTGTATTTATAACCCTGTAATCACCTGACCAAAAGTCTTGTTCCTCCTGCCACCGAACTTCACTAATTCCCTCTATATCTAACTTTAACCTATCCATTTCCCTTTTTAAATTTTCTACCTGCCCGATTAAGGGATCTGACATTCCACGCTCCGATCCGTAGAACGCCAGTTTTCTTTCTCCTGATAACGACGTCCTCTTGAGTAGTCCCCTTCCGGAGATCCGAATGGGGGACTATTTTACCTCCGGAATATTTTACCCAAGAGGACGCCATCATCATTTAATCGTACAGTAAAGCTGCATGTCCTATACCTTTCACAAATCACTTACCTCACAAAAAATCTTCGTTACTCAAACCACTGCAATACAGCGAGCGCCAGTACTGCCAGCTAAATAAAAGATTCAAACTACGGAAGGCACAGTTAGCAAATGAAAGATTTTGATAGAGAACAAACAATGTATTTACCTTAATAGTGTTCAAAAGTCATAACACATATCAGTTCATGACATGCAGTCTTACAAATGTACTGTCTCTGATGGACACACGTCCAGATCATCCGCTCTGAAAACTCCGCCATCTCTCTCCCCACATCCACCACTGCTGGCGGCTCACCTCCAACTGCGCAACGCTACGCGCTGTTAACATCCAGCTGCCCAACACTACAATAGTGAATTCCAACAATGCAAACGAGCCACAGACTGCACACAGCACAGCCAGTGATTTTCATACAGAGCGCTACGTGGCATTACCAATAAAAAAAACCTATACAGCCTACTTACAATGGGTATGAAATCGTCTTCCAAAACCTTCACGTACCGTTCGTCAGTCACCGTGCTATCAAGGAATATCGCACCGGTTACTCCGTGACTGGACGTCGCACACGACACAGTCAGCCGTTGAGGGTGAAGGGACTTCTCGACCGTGAAATGCGGATTCTCAGTCCCCCAAATGCGCCAATCCTGCTTATTGGCGGCCCCACCAAAATTAAAGAGGGCTTCGTCGCTAGACCAAGCCATGCATGCGCCTTCTAATCCCCATCGTGCCCAGGGGCCAACAGTGCAGTTCGAAAGCCCTAACGCAAACCGTTCAGACGTCACGACGACCTTATTCCATATAGTTCAATAATTGTCTGTATCACAAACTGCGACATCCTCGCGAAAAAACACAGTGACCCGTATATGTAATAAGTTTCCTTTAATTTACGTCTATGGTCACAATCTTTTCTGCTTAACAGATTACCCGTTTCGGTCTTTAATGACCATCTCATCAGATCTGTCTGTTTTTAGGACTTTGTTTTTATGAGACAGATCTGATAAGATGGTCATTAAAGACCGAAACCGGTAATCTGTTAAGCAGAAAAGATTGTGACCATAGACGTAAATTAAAGGAAATTGTCTGTATAATAGGACCAGTGGCCGAATTAAACCGAAATTATGTCTTTCGCGTCGCAGTTCAAACCTACTTGGGACAGTTTCGCCAATCTTGCTATCGAATTTCAACAAAAACTAAAAAAAAATTTTTTTTAAGCGTCCTGTATGTTCGAGGACCTTCACAACGTACTGGAGGTGACAAAAATATCGAAACACAAGACGCCACCGTGCCTAATATGGTGTAGGAAAACCGCTGGCGTCCAAAACAACTTCAAGTCGTCTAGGAATGGGTAAATACAGGTTCTGTTTGGTTTTCAAGTGAATCTAATGCCATTCTTTCTTCAAAATATACACAAGAAAAAATGTTTTGTGTCACCTCGCTTCCGAGAGTTCAGGACCTGTACAGAAAAATGGAATAGAAATAAAGATAAACATTTTGTACGCTCTTTTTATTGCTCATAAAAACCACACATTGCATGTTGTACCACCATACAGCTAGAACTTCAGAGGTGGTAGCCGGCCGAAGTGGCCGTGCGGTTAAAGGCGCTGCAGTCTGGAACCGCAAGACCGCTACGGTCGCAGGTTCGAATCCTGCCTCGGGCATGGATGTTTGTGATGTCCTTAGGTTAGTTAGGTTCAACTAGTTCTAAGTTCTAGGGGACTAATGACCTCAGCAGTTGAATCCCATAGTGCTCAGAGCCATTTGAACCATTTGAACCATCAGAGGTGGTGGTCCAGATTGCTGTACTCACTGGTACCTCTAATACCCAGTAGCACGTCCTCTTGCATTGATGAATGCCTGTATTCGTCGTGCCATACCATCCACAGGATCATCAAGGCGCTGTCGGTGCAGATTGTCCCACTCCTCTACGGCGATTTGGCGTAGATCCCTCAGAATGGTTGGTGGGTCACGTCGTCCATAAACAGCCCTTTTCAATCCATCCCAGGCATGTTCTATAGGGTTCATGTCTGGGGAACATGCTGGACACTCTAGACAAGCTATGTCGTTGTGCTGAAGGAATTCATTCACAAGATGTGCACGATGGGGCGCGAATTGTCGTCCACGAAGACAAATGCCTCACCAATATGGTTGCACTATCGGTCGGAGGATGGCATTCACGTATCGTACAGCCATTACGGCGCCTTCCATGACCACCAGCGACATACGTCGGCCCCACATAATGCCACCTTGCTGCACTCGCTGGACAGTTTGTCTAATGCGTTCAGCCTGACTGGGTTGCCTCCAAACACGTCTCTGACGATTGTCTGGTCGAAGGCATATGCGACACTAGTCGGTGAAAAGAACGTGATGCCAATCCTGAGCGGTCCATTCCGCTTGTTGTTGGGCCCATCTGTACCGCGCTACTTGGTATCGTGGTTGCAAAGACGGACCTCGACATGGATGTCAGGAGTGAAGTTGCACATCACGCAGCCTATTGCGCGGAGTTTGAGTCGTAACACGACGCCCTGTAGCTGCACGAAAAGCATTATTCAACATGGTGGTTTTGCTGTCAGGGTTCCTCCGAGCCATAATCCGTGGGTAGTGGTCATCCACTGCAGCAGTAGCCCTTAGGTGGCCTGAGCGAGGCATGTCATCGACAGTTCCTGTCTCTCTGTGTCTCCTCCATGTCTGAACAATATCGCTTTGGTTCACTCCGAGACGCCTGGACACTTCCCTTGTTGAGAGCCCATCCTGGCACTAACAATGCGGACGCATTCGAACCGCGGTATTGACCGTCTAGGCACGGTTGAACTACAGACAACACGAGCCGTGTACATCCTTCCTGGTGGAACGACTGGAACTGATCGGCTGTCGGACCCCCTCTGTCTAATGGGCGCTGCTCATTCATGGTTGTTTACATCATTGGGTGCGTTTAGTGGCATCTCTGGACAATCGAAGGGAGTGTGTCTGTGATACATTATCCACAGTAACGTCTATCTTCAGGAGCTCTGGGAACTGGGCTGATGCAAAACGTTTTTTGATGTGTGTACATGGCAAGGTAGGGTAACGATAATGGAGATGGATAGCGATGATGAATCCTTCTCAGAGTTGATCACAAAGGCTCAGTAATGTTGACATCTGGTGCCTGTATTCATAACGGGAAAGTGGCCCAGCGGTTCTAGGCGCTTCAGTCTGGAGCCGAGCGGCCGCTACGGTCGCAGGTTCGAATCCTACCTCGGGCATGGATGTGTGTGATGTCCTTAGGTTAGTTAGGTTTAAGTAGTTCTAAGTTCTATGGGACTGATGACCACAGCAGTTGAGTCCCATAGTGCTGAGAGCCATTTGAACCATTTGAAAAATGTGAAGACATCGAACAAGATATGATTGTCGGAAGGACAGACTCAGCATACAGGAAAGTCAAAACAACCTTTGGTGGCATTAAAAGCAACGGTGGTAACATTAAGAGTACAACGGGAATTCCACTGTTAAATGCAGAGGAGAGAGCAGATAGGTGGAAAGAATACATTGAAAGCCTCTATGAGGGTGAAGATTTGTCTGATGTGATAGAAGAAGAAACAGGAGTCGATTTAGAAGAGATAGGGGATCCAGTATTAGAATCGGAATTTAAAAGAGCTTTGGAGGACTTACGGTCAAATAAGGCAGAAGGGATAGATAACATTCCATCAGAATTTCTAAAATCACTGGGGGAAGTGGCAACAAAACGACTATTCACATTGGTGTGTAGAATATATGAGTCTGGCGACATACCATCTGACTTTCGGAAAAGCATCATCCACACAATTCCGAAGACGGCAAGAGCTGACAAGTGCGAGAATTATCGCACAATCAGCTTAACAGCTCAAGCATCGAAGCTGCTTACAAGAATAATATACAGAAGAATGGAAAAGGAAATTGAGAATGCGCTAGGTGACGATCAGTTTGGCTTTAGGAAAAGTAAAGGGACGAGAGAGGCAATGTGACGTTGCGGCTAATAATGGAAGCAAGGCTAAAGAAAAATTAAGACACTTTCATAGGACCTGCAAAAAGCGTTCGACAATATAAAATGGTGCAAGCTGTTCGAGATTCTGAAAAAAGTAGGCGTAAGCTATAGGGAGAGACGGGTCATATACAATCTGCACAACAACCAAGAGGGCATAATAAGAGTGGACGATCAAGAACGAAGTGCTCGTATTAAGAAGGGTGTAAGACAAGGCCGCAGCCTTTCGTCCCTTCTTCAATCTGTACGTCGAGGAAGCAATGATGGAAATAAAAGAAAGGTTCAGGAGTGGAATTAAAATGCAAGGTGAAAGGGTATCAATGATACGATTCGCTGATGACATTGCTATCCTGAGTGAAAGTGAAGAAGAATTAAATGATCTGCTGAACGGAATGAACAGTCTAATGAGTACACAGTGTGGTTTGAGAGTAAATCGGAGAAAGACGAAGGTAACGAGAAGTTGTAGAATTGAGAACAGCGAGAAACTTAACATCAGGATTGATGGTCACGAAGTCAGTGAAGTTAAGGAATTCTGCTACCTAGGCAGTAAAATAACCAATGACGGACGGAGCAAGGAGGACATCAAAAGCAGACACGCTATGGCAAAAAAGGCATTTCTGGCTAAGGGAAGTCTACTAATATCAAATACCGGCCTTAATATGAGGAAGAAATTTCTGAGGATGTACGTCTGGAGTACAGCATTGTATGGTAGTGAAACATGGACTGTGGGAAAACCGGAACAGAAAAGAATCGAAGCATTTGAAATGTGGTGCTATAGACGAATGTTGAAAATTAGGTGGACTGATAAGGTAAGAATCGGAGAGGAAAGGAATATGTGGAAAACACTGATAAGGAGAAGGGACAGGATGATAGGACATCTGCTAAGACATGAGGGAATGACTTCCATGGTACTAGAGGTAGCTGTATAGGGCAAAAACTGTAGAGGAAGACAGAGATTGGAATACGTCAAGCAAATAATTGAGGACGTAGGTTGCAAGTGCTACTCTGAGATGAAGAGGTTAGCACAGGAAAGGAATTTGTGGCGGGCCGCATCAAACCAGTCAGTAGACTGATGACCAAAAAAAAAAAGTTCTAGGGGGCTGATGGCCATAGCAGTTACGTCCCATAGTGCGCAGAGCCATTTGAACCACAATGTTTTGTTCCCGACATCGTGATCCACGTTCCCTTTAGATACGGATCTCCCGTGAACCACTCTCCAGACCAAGTCGAGACTCATATGTGAAAAGAACATTGGTCCACTGTTCGACTGTCCAGGTCGCATGTTGACGACTCCACTCTACACTCTCACAGCAGATCTCCAACAATAAAGTCCCCCCTGCTGAACCCTTCTGTACACAGTCTGCCCCTACACAACACGTCCGGTGGATGCTGCGAAGTCCATGACTGTTGCTATGCAGTACTCACAAGGGAACCTCCCCATCGCACCCCCCTCAGATTTAGTTATAAGTTGGCACAGTGGATAGGCCTTGAAAAACTGAACACAGATCAATCGAGAAAACAGGAAGAAGTTGTGTGGAACTATGAAAAAAATAAGCAAAAATATACAAACTGGGTCGTCCATGGCTAAGAAAGGCAATATTAAGGGGGATGTGAGCCGCGGAGCGCCGTGGTCCCGTGGTTAGCGTGAGCAGCTGCGGAACGAGAGGTCTTTAGTTCGAATCTGCCCTCGGCTGAAAATTTTGCTATCTTTATTTTCGCAAAGTTATGATCCGTCCGTTCGTTCATTGACGTCTCTGTTCACTGTAATAAGTTTAGTGTCTGTGTTTTGCGACCGCATCGCAAAACCGTGCGATTTGTTGACGAAAGGACGTGCCTCTCCAATGGGAACCGAAAACATTTGATCGCAAGGTCATAGGTCAACCTATTCCTCCACAGGAAAACACGTCTGATATGTTCTATACGACACTGGTGACGGCATGTGCGTCACATTACAGGATTATGTTGTCGACCCACCTAACTTGTACACTTGGCGAATGGGTAAAAAGATTCTTCTACCTTGCCCGATTTAGGTTTTCTTGTGGATGTAATAATCACTCCCAAAAAGTGATGAAAACATAAGGGTTTGTCACATAAACTGCAACAAATGACTGCAACAGTTTCACAGTCGCACAGTTTTCCCTGTGCTCTACCAAAACATATGTTTTTAACGTTTTCAAATTTTTCCGTGTGTAGAGCGTCAAATCCTGCATATGTCCAAGCAAAGGTGAACATGTCCTGGAATTTTGGAGAGCGAAGTTGATTAAGTGTGAGTGCCTGAACTTTGATAATTGCCTGAAAATAAAAAAATTAAACTTTTCACTGGAGGGTAGACTTGAACCAAGGACATCTCGTTCCGCAGCTGCTCAGGCTAACCACGGGACCACGGCGCTCGTGAGCTCACATTGTCCATGATGTTGCCTATGTTGCGCATGGACTACTCAGTTTATATATTTTGCTTATTTCTTTCATAGTTCCACACAACTTCTTCCCGTTTCCTCGATTGATCTGTGTTCAGTTTTTCAAGGCCTATCCACTGTGCCAACTTATAACTAAATCTGAGGGGGTGCGATGGGGAGGTTCCCTTGTAAGGCGCTACTGTCGTGCCCTTACAGCCAAATAACGGCCCCCTCCTTCGGGTCGGCCGTGCCCATGTCTTCTAGATACTGTTTCGTTGTCTCTATAAACAGTTGCCACATCCGAGAAGCCTTCCACTGCAGCGAGTCAGAGGTGTCTTCTCTGTGCCACACTGCACCGTCTGTGGCTGCCTACACAGCGACTGTGGGTGTGAGGCTACGCGGCAAACACTATTCCGTTTGATAGGTGCCCTGACGTCAGCGACAGCGTGGTTGTCCATTGATCAGAATTCCATCTTCCGTGCAGAGCACGATATATGAACAACTGGTCACAGTTTGTGAGATTA
Organism: Schistocerca serialis cubense; assembly: GCF_023864345.2. Taxonomy (NCBI): domain Eukaryota; kingdom Metazoa; phylum Arthropoda; class Insecta; order Orthoptera; family Acrididae; genus Schistocerca; species Schistocerca serialis. Next base: position 146,864,522 of record NC_064648.1, read on the forward strand.
TATTATGAATTAGACATTGGACGCAGAAATCGCGGTTTGTTGATTTCATTTTTGACACCAGTGTAGAAAAACTACACCCATCTGACTGCGCTGGAGTTCTGGTTGGTAGGGAGGAAGTTAATCTTTTTTTTACTACGTGACCACCCTGAAATTCACAATTAAGTGCCTGGCAGAGGGTTCATCGAAACACTTTCACGTTATTTCTGTACTGTTCCACACATCGGCACTTGGCCTCCTTGTTGGATTATTCGTTAGTGTAGTGTTGGGCAGTTAGATGTGCAGCGCGTAGCGTTGCGCAGTTGCAGGTGAGCCGCCAACAGTGGCGAATGTGGAGAGAGAGTGATGACAAAGTTTTGAGAGCGGACGATCTGGGCGTGTGTCCGTCAGAAAAAGGAAATTCGTCAAAATAGATGTGAAGAATATATATATACCGTTTGACAATGTTGACTGGAATACTCTCTTTCAAATTCTGAAGGTGGCAGGGGTAAAATACAGGGAGCGAAAGGCTATTTACAACTTGTACAGAAAGCAGATGGCAGTTACAAGAGTCGAGGGGCATGAAAGGGAAGCAGTGGTTGGGAAGGGAGTGAGACAGGGTTGTAGCCTCTCCCCGATGCTATTCAATCTGTATATTGAGTAGTAAAGGAAACAAAAGAAAAGTTCGGAGTAGGTATTAAAATCCACGGAGAAGAAATAAAAACTTTGAGGTTCGCCGATGACATTGTAATTCTGTCAGAGACAGCAAGGGACTTGGAAGAGCAGCTGAACGAAATGGACAGTGTCGTGAAAGGAGGATATAAGATGAACATCAACAAAAGCAAAACGAGGATAATGGAATGTAGTTGAATTAAGTTGGGTGATGCTGAGGGAATTAGATTAGGAAATGAGGCACTTACAGTAGTAAAGGAGTTTTGCTATTTGGGGAGCAAAGTAGAGAGGATATAAAATGTAGACTGGCAATGGCAAGGAAAGCGTTTCTGAAGAAGCGAAATTTGTTAATATCGAATGTAGATTTAAGTGTCAGGAAGTCATTTCTGAAAGTATTTGTATGGAATGTAGCCATGTATGGAAGTGAAACATGGACGATAAATAGTTTGGACAAGAAGAGAATAGAAGCTTTCGAAATGTGGTGCTACAGAAGAATCCTGAAGATTAGATGGGTAGATCACATAACTAATGAGGAGGTATTGAATAGAATTGGGGAGAAGAGGAGTTTGTGGCACAACTTGACTAGAAGAAGGGATCGGTTGATAGGACATGTTCTGAGGCATCAAGGGATTACAAATTTAGTATTGGAGGGCAGCGTTGAGGGTAAAAATCGTAAAGGGAGACCAAGAGATGAATACACTAAGCAGGTTCAAAAGGATGTAGGTGGCAGTAGGTACTGGGAGATGAAGAGGCTTGCACAGGATAGAGTAGCATGGAGAGCTGCATCAAACCAGTCTCATGACTGAAGACCACAACAACAACTATATATATATATATATATATATATATATATATATATATATATATATACTTTTGAACACTATTGAGGTAAATACATTGTTTGTTCTCTATCAAAATCTTTCGTCTGCTAACTATATGCCTATCAGTAGTTAGTGCCTTCAGTAGTTAGAATGTTTTATTTAGCTGGCGGTATTGGCGCTCGCTGTATTGCAGTAGTTCGAGTAAGGAACATTTTTGTGAGGTAAGTGATTCATGAAGGGTATAGGTTATTGTTAGTCAGGGCCATTCTTTTTTAGAGATTATTAAAAGTCAGATTGCGTTGCGCTAAAATATTGTGTGTCAGTTTAGAAATGATCAGAATAAGTAGAGAGAAAACTGAGTACATTCAATTTACTCAGCTGTTTCTGTATCAAATAACGTAAAAGTTTACCAGCACAGCCATTCTTTACATCAAAGGGGAACTTTCAAAATTAATAAATGGGTCATCCTTCTGAATATGAAGTTGAGGCCAACGGCAGAATTGAATGCGAAGCATACAATCCATTCCAGTTAATTCTTGGTGGAGACTGATATGGTAAGGGTGATGTTTATGGCGATGCACAACACGAACAACACTACTCTGGCTCATGCCAAGTTCCCTTGCGATTTGTCGTGAACTGACGCAAGGATCTCGAACCGCAGTGGCAAGAGTCTCAATTTCCGTTTCGTCGCAAGTAACCTTCCTTTGCCGGATATGTTTCCGATGCGTTAAAGATACAGTTGTTTTCAATTTATCATACTCATATTTTAAATGTACGACGTGTAGGGTGAGCACGTTGAGGATATCTTTCAGCGTATAAGTCTCTAGCTCTCACTGAATTTCGTTGGCACTCCCTGTAAATGAGAAGCATATCGACTTCTAATTCGAAGCAATACATAATTCACATTCGCTTAATTCGACGATAGTAGTCTTACCTATCCTATTAGTATTGTATTGCGAAACCGTCAAAAGGTGTTTACATGTCCATGGCACGTTCGATGGATACGCCGTATTCGGCGTATGTTTGTATTTGCACGATATACGAGAGAGAATTGTCAGAGCATGTGCTTCGATAAGTGGCGAAGTGATAAGGAATACCACTCAGTCCATGATAAGAAGATTGCAGCGCTGCATTTATACCAATGGTCATCACTTCGAACACCATCTGTAAATGGACGTTCATACTACTTTTGTGACCTTCTTTGACCTTCAAAGACCTTACTGTTACACATCGTTCAATTCGTCTCGATAGTCGCTATAAGAAAATAAGTGCCAAACTACAGCATCCCATTAAAAAAAAAAAGTTGACGTTAATATCTCTGACGCAACACAAAGTAGCAACAAAAAATCAGCGTCATATTATGGCCCCCGTTTTCTCATGCTACATTTGTCCTACAAATTTTTAAGTAACTATAATAGTTTCGGAGTTTTTCTAGGTGGCACTAGTTAGTGACTCACCCTGTACAGTGTTTTCATTAACTGTACGGAGTAACACTTCTCTTCTCGCAGCAACCTTCCGAAACGGTCAACGAATAGTTTCCTCGTAACCTAGCACGCGGGTTACGGGATGAGAAAAAAAAAAAATATCTTGTTTTTACGTCAGTACAGATGACGTACGAAATTAAAATTACTCGGAATCGGAAAACGCGGCTCTTTCATTATCAGGACTCAAATATATACTGGACAGCTGTCATAAATATTCATTGCCGTGCGTTCGTGTTTACGCCTCCGGCAGACAGTGTACGGATTTTTCGTCATTAGCAACGTGCGCTCGCGGACTGCCTTGAAAGCTCGTAATACAATATCTGCAGAATGCGCGGCGCTGACATGTCTCTGTCGTCTGCTGCAGAACATTTTGCGATGTTTGCTGAGAACTGCACGCGCTGTCGATACACTGGACACACGCATTGCCCACTGTTAACTCATAGTCCAGTACAAAACACAGTACGATCATAAGGTGAGTCCCGGTGGGTAGAAGCAAAACTAGAAAAAATATCAAACTCCCATGTATAAACCAACTTGGAACTACTGGTTACGTTACAACTGAATTAATGTGATCAAAAGTATCCGGATACTCCCAGAAACACGTTTTTAATATTAGCTGCATTGTGCTGACACCTACTGCCAGGTGCTCCATATCGTCGACCTCAGTAGCCATTAGACATCGTGACAGAGCAGAATGGGGAACTCACGGACTTCGAACGTGGTTGGGGTTGGGTTCTTGGGGAAGAAGACCAGACATCGAGGTCATCGGTCTCATCGGATGAGGGAAGGAGGGGGAAGGAAATCGGCGGTGCCCTTTCAAAGGAACCATCCCGGCATTTGCCTGGAGCGATTTAGGGAAATCACGGAAAACCTAAATCAGGATGGCCGGACGCGAGATTGAACCGTCGTCCTACCGAATGCGAGTCCAGTGTGCTAACCACTGCGCCACCTCGCTCGGTCGAACGTGGTCAGGTGATTGGGTGTCACTTGTGTCATACGTGTGTACGCGACATTTCCACACTCCTAGACATCCCTAGGTCCACTGTTTCCTATGTGATAGTGAAGTCGAGACGAGAAGGGACACGTACAGAACAAAAACGTACAGGCAGACATCGTCTGTTGACTGACAGAGACCGCCGATAGCTGAAGAGGGTCGTAATGTGTAATAGGCAGACATGTATCCAGACCATCACACAGGAATTCCACACTACATCAGGATCCACTGCAAGTACTATGACGGTTAGGTGGGACGTGAGGAAACTTGGATTTCTTGGCCGACCGGCTGCTCATATGCCACACATCACGCCAGTATTGCCAAGCGACGCCTCGCTTGGTGTAAGGAGCGTAAACGTTGGACGATTGAACAGTGGAGAAACGTTGTGTGGAGTGACGAATCACGGTACACAATGTGGCGATCCGATGGCAGGGTGCGGGTATGGTGAATGCCCGGTGAACGTCATCTAACAGCGTGTGTAATGCCAACAGTAAAATTCGGAGGTGGTGGTCTGGTGGTGTGGTCATGTTTTCCATGGAGGGGGCTTGCACCCCTTGTTGTTTTGCGTGGCACTATCACAGCGCAGGCCTACATTGATGTTTGAAGCACCTTCTTGTTTCCAACTGTTGAAGAGCAATTGTCGAATGGCGATTGCATATTTCAACACGATCGAGCACCTGTTCATAATGCAAGGCCTGCAGCGGAATGGTTACACGACAGTAACATCCCTGTAACGGACTGGCCTGGACAGAGTCCTGTCCTGAATCCTATAGAACACCTCTGGGATGTTTTGGATCGCCGACTTCATGCCAGGCCTCACCGACCGACATCGATACCTCTCCTCAGTGCAGCACTCCGTGAAGAATGGGCTCTCATTCAAATGGTTCAAATGGCTCTGAGCACTACGGGACTTAACTTCTATGGTCATCAGTCCCCTAGAACTTAGAACTACTTAAACCTAACTAACCTAAGGAGATCACAAACATCCATGCCCGAGGCAGGATTCGAACCTGCGACCGTAGCGGTCGTTCGGTTCCAGACTGCAGCGCCTAGAACCGCTCGGCCACCCCAGCCGGCAATGGGCTCTCATTCCGCAAGAAACCTTCCAGCACCTGACTGAACGTGTGCCTGCGAGAGTGTTAGCTGTCATCAAGGCTAAGGGTGGGCCAACACCATACTGAATTCCATCATTACCGATAGAGGGCGCCACGAACTTGTAAGTCATTTTCAACCAGGTATCCGGATACTTTTCATCACACAGCGTATTTGATAGTAACCACATAAGCTAAAAAAAGTTTAGAGAATGTTTGAAATTACATTTAAAGTTTGTTGGAAGACGCTAACCGCCCTCATTATGGAACACTGCATGATTGAATTTACCTCCAATTTAACCAATAGCTAGTTTTTGATCCGTCCCACTGTTCACGACGTCATATAACGTCAACCATGTGTGGTTCAGTGACACCATTTTGCAGGTGCAGGGCGACAATTATTGAACCATAGGAGAAAAAATCGTAAATTAGTTTCAAACTACGGCACGCACACGCTTTATTCAACATGTAAACGTCACTACAGATTTTCGGATTTAGGTTATGACACATTCGATACGCCTGCCATCTCTGGCGATGATGTGGCGTAGACGAATAGCGAAATTCTGCATGACCCGCTGAAGTGTCAGAACATCAATGCTGTAGATGACCTCCTGAACGGCTGTTTTCAGCTCAGCAATGGTTTTGGTGTTATTGCTGTACACCTTGTCTTTAATATAGGCACGCAAAAAGGAGTCGCATGTGTTCAGATCGTCAGAATATGGTGGCCAACCGAGGCCCATGCCAGTGGCCTATGGGTACCCCAGAGCCAGAATGCTCCTACAGGACATCATCTGCTTCGATAGGGACGACTTCCGTCTTCCATGAACCACACCTTGTCGCAATCAAGGGATAATGGGTACCGTTCGTCAGTCACCGTGCCATCAACGAATATCCCACCGATTATTCCGTGATTGGACATTGCACAGCACGCAATCACGCGTTGAGGGTGAAGAGACTTCTCCATCGCGAAATGGGGATTCTCAGTCTCCCAAATGCGCCAATTCTGCTTATTGGCGGAGTCACCACAATTAAAGAGGGCTTCGACGCTAAACCAAGCCATGCATGCGCCTTCTAATACCCATCGTGCCCCGCGGCCAACAGTGCAGTTTGAACGTCCTAACGCAAACCGTTCAGAAGTCATGACAATATTATTTCATACAGTTCAATAACAGTCCCCTGTATATAGACCAGATGCGGTTTGAGTTCAAAGAAATAGTGCCGACAATGCTACAGAGATTTATACCAACCACATTAACAAATGACGGAGGTTGTAGGGAAGCAGCCTACTCACGCCGTAGTAAATTCACATCAGTCTTTCCATTGTGTGCCAGCCACTCCGCTGTAACTAGCTCTGACGTCATAAATGTTGCGCAATACTTTAAAAATCAAATAAATAACCTGAAACGTTTCTAGCACGTCAGGAGTAATACTAAATCAATATGTGTTTAATATCTGTTCAATAGCTTTAACCATTTTCGAAATTTGGACGTTTTTCTGTAAAAATCATTGGCGCAACAGAAAAGAGCTAGAAACTTAAAAATTTGTATTTAGATTCCTTTTGCATAATAATTTAGTAGAAGCAGTATTCTGGATCTCACAAATTAAAATTTTAGTTGAAATTCATGATTTTCTGATATTAGTCTTAGAAATTAAGGAAGCAAGATGGATTAAGTAGGCGAATAAATAAAGCTAGGATGTTTAAATTTAAGTAGAAGGGAGATCCGCTATAATCATAAAGATGTGAGATGTTTCAATTGAATAACCATAAAACTATAGCGATAGCGTATCTCCAAAGGGCAAGTTCAGAGCTCGTCTACTGCGTGTAGTGTAATTAAATTAATTCTCTCGCCCAAAATATTTGACTTAGCCACGTCAGACTTTTATTATGATTACTTACTTGTGTGCTGATTGCACAGTTGAATTGAAAGCTTCATTGGCCATCAGCAAAGGAAGCAATGATTTATTCTGTAACTGAAAGTGGTGAATTACTAGCCCAGCGGCTAGTCGGAAGGGCGGATTTAATCAGCCGTTCCCTTAGCCGTCCGCACCGCGGCTTTATATATAAGAACGCAGCGCAAGGAAGCAAGGCCCCAGTTCTCTCCAGACGCTGAATAGCACGCCATCTGTGTCGGGAGTCGCGTCGCGTCGGTATCATTGCTATAAACAGCCTCGGATGCCGTATTAAGTTACTCGAGATACGCGTAACCATGAAATCGTTTTCGAGTGAAGTGTTAATTCTGGGATGACGTTGATGATCGATCTTCAGTTTGCGTATGTCGTATTTTCACGTGCCGCCGCAGGGCAGACATTCTACCATTATTAGCGTGACGTTTGATGAACATTATCATCAAATTATGGCGAGCATTCACTTAAACATTTAATTTGAACAGTTATAGTTGCATCAGCGCATTAGACTCTGCTCTGGTAGTTGAATTGTGTGGATTCTTTTGGTCTGTGACTTTCAGAATATAATGAACATTTTAGAGAGAATGGTTTTTGATTATGAATCCCAGACAATCTCCTAATTCCTCAGAGCTATAAGCTGTAGCTACAAGTGTATTTCTCAGATGAAGTGGTCACTAGGAATTCTAATTACAGGCTTCACGTTTTGCTAATCACTTTCTGGTTGCCAATATTGTAGTTAGAGAGCCAGTGTTGACAACGGCAAACAACAGCCCTAAATAAATAATAGGATCATTTAAGAATTATTCCACCCGCCGCCCCACGAGGTGATCGCCCATCATACATAAAACGGGTCCGAAAACTGTTGCGGAAACAACGCAAAAAGCATGCCAAAGTTAAGCGAACGCAAAGTCTCCAAGACTGGCGTTCTTTTTTAGAACCTCGAAATTTAGCACGTACTTCAATGCGAAATTCTTATAAGAGTTTAGACAATGAAACATGTCTAGAAACCTGCCAGAAAATCCAGAGAGATTCTGGTCGCATGTAAAGTATGCTAGTGGCAAGACACAATCAATGCCTTCTCTGTGCGATAGCAATGGAGATATTATCGAAGACAGTGTTGCCAAAGTAGAGTTACTAAACACAGCCTTTCGAAATGCCTTCACAAAAGAAGACGAAGTAAATATTCCAGAATTCGGATAGAGAACAGCTGCCAACATGAGTAACGTAGAAGTAAATGTCCACAGAGTAGTGAAGCAACTTAAATCACTTAACAAAAGCAAGTCTTCTGTTCCAGACTGTATAACAATTAGGTTCGTTTCGGAGTAAGCTGATGCATTAGCTCCATACTTAACAATCACATACAACTGTTCGATCGACGAAAGATGCGTATCCAAAGACTGGAAAGTTGCACAGGTCACACCAGTATTCAAGAAAGGTAGTAGGAGTATTACAGGCCCATATCGTTAACGTCGGTATGCAGCAGGATTTTGGAACATATTTTGCGTTCCAACATTATGAATTACCTCGAAGAAAACGGTATATTGACGAACAGTCAATATGGATATAGCAAACATCGTTCTTTTGAAGCACAACTAGCTCTTTATTAGCGTGAAGTGTTGACTGCTATTGACAAGGGATTTTGGACTGATTCCGTACTTTTGGATTTCAAGATGGTTTTTGGCACTGTTCCACACAAGCGGCTTGTAGTGAAATGGAGTGCTTATGGAATATCGTCTCGGTTATGTGACTGGATTCGTGATTTCTTGTCAGAGAGGCCACTGTCGGAAAATGGTCGAGTGAAACGGAAGTGATTCCCGGTGTTGCTCAATGTAGTCTTACGGCGCCTCTACTGTTCCTTACCTACAGGGTGGTCCATTGATTGTGACAGGGCCAAATATTTCACGAAATAAGCGTCAAACGAAAAAATTACAAAGGACGAAACTCGTCTAGCTTGAAGGGAGAAACCAGATGGCGCTATGGTTGGCCCGCTAGATGGCGCTGCCATAGGCCAAACGGATATCAACTGCATTTTTTAAAATAGGAACCCCCATTTTTTATTACATCACATGTATACTGTCCTGTTTTGTGAACAGATACCGCGCCTGGAAACTATTGGGTGCAAGGATCTTATAGCAGAAGAGAAAACATTATCACGAAGAGAAAACATTATCGCGAAGTACAAAGAATATACATGGTAACAACTTATTACAGAATGAATTTGGAGGTGGAAAGGATTTGGAGGTGTTTGTTTTGAGGTGTAGAATACATGTGTTGGAATAAGTACTTCAGATGGTACATAAATCCAATTTTGACAAGTCAAAATTGCTTAAACTTCATAACCTTTTCTACACTCAGGTGAAATGTCAAAACAGGTTAAACTTCATACTCGTTTATACGATCGTGTGAAATGTTACAAACTTTAAGTACAATAATCATATTGGCTACAGTGGTAAAATTATACACAAATAACAATTTCGGTTGGGATTAATAGATAGATATGAAAGGCTAGAGGCAGAGGAGAGGTAGAGAAAGAGAAAGTGAGAAGTAGAGAGAGGGTGGAAAGAGTGATCGTTTGAGAGCAAACTTACAAAGCAAGGGTTCTTAAGATTATATCTGTTACATGTAATAACTGACAAACACGTTGGGGTAATACATTGGTTAATGCTGTAAAATATGGTGATTGATGTACTGCATTGCAATTTTAATGACATAGGCAGTTGCTGAAAACAGAGATGACACTATTGTAAATAATTGTTGTCATTTGAGATGGATTCAGGCTGTTTTGTTTTGTTTTCGTATATTTGGAGTGTTCCAAGGATGTCTAGACTTCTGCCTTTTGGTTGGATGTGTAGGAAACTGATACTTGTCTTGTTAACATGGTGTTTTGTCTCATGCAGGTGTGTTGGTATTGATGATGTGTGGTATTTTTTTTGTTTTTTAGTGCTGCCATGTGTTCTTTGAATGTACTCTCAAATGATCTGCCTACGTAGAAGCAGTCCCAGACGAAACGTTCAATTTTATACACACCTGTGGGATGAAGTGGGTTTTGTGTGCTGATGTTGTGGGATAACTTTTGTCCAGTCTTGTTGTCTGTGGTAAAGGATATGCACATGCCTTTTCGTTTGAAGACATTGGGAATCTGATATGAAATGTTACCTAGAAAGAGGATTGCATGGAAGATGTTATTTTTTTGTTTTTTGTGTTGTGATTGCTTTGCCATCATTGAGTGTTTTAGGTTGTCTATTATGGAGCTGTTATAACCATCTTCAATAGCTGTTTGTTTTATTATTTCAATTTCTCGATCACATTTGTCTTCAGAGAGTGGTAGTTGGATAGCTCTATTGCTCATCTACCGGAATTCTGCCATTTTGTGGGTTGTGGGGTGACAAGAGGACGATTGTAATATCTGTTGTGGTAGGCTGCCAATAAATTTCAAACTGATGTCTGTTATTCTTTATTCTAATGGTAAGGTCTAAGAAATTTATACTGTCATGTGTTTGGTGTCCAACTGTGAATTTGATGTTTTCATGGGAGTTGTTGAATAACTGGTTCAACTCTCTGATGTCATCTTTTGTGCCATTGATTGAAATGATGGTAGTAGTAAATGATATTTTTGAGGAAGTGGTGATTGGAATACAGGATTTTGTCTTCTGAGTTACTTATAAATATTTCAGCTAGCACCGAGCGAGGTGGCGCAGTGGTTAGCACACTGGACTCGCATTCGGGAGGACGACGGTTCAATCCCGTCTCAGGCCGTCCTGATTTAGGTTTTCCGTGATTTCCCTAAATCGTTTCAGGCAAATGCCGGGATGGTTCCTTTGAAAGGGCACGGCCGATTTCCTTCCCAATCCTTCCCTAACCCGAGCTTGCGCTCCGTCTCTAATGACCTCGTTGTCGACGGGACGTTAAACACTAACCACCACCACCACCTTCAGCTAGCAATCCGGAAAGATATGAGCCCATTCCCAGACCATCTGTTTCCTTGTAGATTTTTATTGTTACATTTAAAATAGTGGTATGAAAGTGTGAATTCAAGTAATTCCATTAGTTCAGTAATGTGAATTGAAGGGATTTTTTTATGCTTTTGTAGGTTGGCATTGATTATCTGTAGTGTGGGATCTATTGGCACAGAAGAATAAACGTTTTGTATGTCGAATGAGGCAAATGTGGCTCCATCAGGTACTTGTATGTTTTTGACATATTGTGTGAATTCTGTTGTGTTTTTAAGTGTCCTCTAATTATTGAATGTGTATGCTTCTTTGAGAATTTTGAAGAGCATTTTGTTTGAGTTTGTATGTTGGGCTTTTCTTACAGGTCACCTAGGCCTGATGGGGGTCACATTTTTGTGTATCTTTGGTTGTGATCTAGGGCAAGGTGCTTGTTGGCTCGTTGTTACAATGTTTCTAGCCTCTTGGATGGTGAATAGAAAGTTGATGCTGTTTGAAATGTGTTTAATCTCTTTTTGTATTCTGGCTGTTAGATCTTTACGTATTTTGGTTATGTTGTTGGTTTCGAAGAAGTCTAAAGTTTTTTCTACGTATGTTGCTCTGTTCATTACAAAATTGGTGTTAGCCATGTCACCATCGTCTGACCATCTCCTTGAAGGAGACTATAATTTTCACTCTGCAGCGGAGTATGCGCTGATGTGAAATTTCCTGGCAGATTAAAACTGTGTGCCCGACCGAGACTCGAACCCGGGACCTTTGCCTTTCGCAGGCAAGTGCTCTACCATCTAAGCTACCCAAGCACGACTCACGCCCGGTCCCCACAGCTTTACTTCTGCCAGTACCTCGTCTCCTACCTTCCAAACTTTACAGAAGCTCTCCTGCGAATATTACAGAACTAGCAGTCCTGAAAGAAAGGATATTTCGGAGACATGGCTTTGCCATAGCCTAGGAGATGTTTCCAGAATGAAATTTTCACTCTGCAGCGGAGTGTGCGAAGATATAAAACTTCCTGGAAGACTAAAACTGAGTGCCGGAGAGAGACTCGAACTCAGGACCATTGCCTTTCGCGAGTAGAGCACGTGCCCGCGAAACGCAAAGGTCCCGAGTTCGAGTCTCGGTCCGACCCACAGTTTTAATCTGTTCAAAGTGCCGTCAGTGCGAACAAGAGGTGACCGAGATGTGTAACCGATGGCACTCCATACCACTACGCTTGGTGATACGCCAGTATGGCGATGAGGAATACACGCTTCCAATGTGCGTTCACCGCGATGTCGCGAAACACTGATGCGACCATCACGATGCTGTAAACAGAACCTGGAATGACGTTCTGCCATTCGTGCACCAGGTTCATCGTTGAGTACACCATCCCAGGTGCCCCTCTCTGTGATGAAGCGTCAAGGGTAACCACAGCCGTGGTCTCCGAGGTGATAGTCCGTGCTGCTGCAAACGTCGTCGAACTGTTGGTGCAGATGGTTGTTGTCTTGCGAACGTCCCCATCTGTTGACTCGGGGATTGAGAAATGGCTGCACGGTCCGTTGCAGCCATGCGGGTAAGATGCCCGTTATCTCGATCGCTAATGATACGAGGCCGTTGGGATCCAGCACGGCGTTCCATATTACCCTCCTGAACCCACCGATTCCATATTCTGCTAACAGTCATTGGATCTCGACCAACGCAATCGCGATAGGCGACCTTTATGAAGTCGGAAACGTGATGGCACGCATTTCTCCTCCTTACACGAGGCATCACAATAACGTTTCACCAGGCAACGCCGGTCAACTACTGTTTGTGTATGAGAAATCGGTTGGAAACTTTCCTCATGTCAGCACGTTGTAGGTGTAGCCACGGGCGCCAACCTTGTGTGAATGCTCTGAAAAGGTAATCATTTGCGTATCACAGCATGTTCTTCCTGTCGGCTAAATTTCGCGTCTGTAGCACGTCATCTTCGTGGTGTAGTTTCAGACTTGAAGCTGTTGACACCAAGTAAGTCACCAGGTCCGGATGGAATCCGCATCCGGATTTTCAGAAAAAACTCTACGGCATTGGCCCCTTACCTAGCTTGCATTTATCACGAATATCTCAGCCAGTGCAAAGTCCCCAGCGACTGGAAGACAGCGCAGCTGCCTCCTGTGTATAAGAAAGGCAAAAGAACGGAACAGAAAAATTACAGACCAATAGCCCTAACAACGATTTGCTGCAAAATCCATGAAACATATTCTCAGTTCGAATACAATAATTTTTTTTTCAGACCGAGAATATTATGTCCACGAATCAGCACGCCTTTAGAAAGCATCAGTCGTGCGAAACCCACATGATGTATCGCAAACTATGGATGAAGGGCGACAGGTAGATTCCATATTTCTAGATTTCCGGAAAGCATTTGACACGGTGCCCCACTGCAGGCTGCTAACGAAGATATCTACTAATGAAGATAAGCGTGTGGTCCGAAGGCTCCTTAAATAATAGAACCCCGTATGTTGTCCTTGAGGGAAAATGTTGATCAGAGACAAGGATAACGTTAGGAGTGCCTCAGAAAAGTGTGACAGGACCGCTGTTGCTCTCTGTATACATACACTACTGGCCATTAAAAGTGCTACACAACGAAGATGACGTGCTACAGACGCGAAATTTAACCGACAGCAAGAAGATGCTGTGATACGCAAATGATTAGCTTTTCAGAGCATTCACACAAGGTTGGCGCCAGTGGCTACACCTACAACGTGCTAACATGAGGAAAGTTTCCAACCGATTTCTCATACACAAACAGCAGTTGCCGGCGTTGCATGGTGAAACGTTGTTGTGATGCCTCGTGTAAGGAGGAGAAATGCGTACCATCACGTTTCCGACTTCATAAAGGTCGCCTATCACGATTGCATTGGTCGAGATCCAACGACTGTTAGCAGAATATGGAATCGGTGGGTTCAGGAGGGTAATATGGAACGCCGTGCCGGATCCCAACGGCCTCGTATCATTAGCGATCGAGATAACGGGCATCTTACCCGCATGGCTGCAACGGACCGTGCAGCCATTTCTCAATCCCTGAGTCAACAGATGGGGACGTTCGCAAGACAACAACCATCTGCACCAACAGTTCGACGACGTTTGCAGCAGCATGGACTACGAGGTCTGAGACCATGGCTGCGGTTACCCTTGACGCTTCATCACAGAGAGGGGCACGTGGGATGGTGTACTCAACGATGAACCTGGTGCACGAATGGCAGAACGTCAATCCAGGTTCTGTTTACAGCATCACGATGGTCGCATCCGTGTTTCGCGACATCGCGGTGAACGCACATTGGAAGCGTGTATTCCTCATCGCCATACTGGCGTATCACCAAGCGTAGTGGTATGGGGTGCCATTGGTTACACGTCTCGGTCACCTCTTGTTCGCACTGACGGCATTTTGAACAGTGGACGTTACATTTCAGATGTGTTACGACCCGTGGCTCTACCCTTCATTCGATCCCTACGAAACCCTACATTTCAGCAGGATAATGCACGACCGCATGTTGCAGGTCCTGTACGGGCCTTTCTGGATACAGAAAATGTTCGACTGCTGCCCTGGCCAGCACATTCTCCTGATCTCTCACCAATTGAAAACGTCTGGTCAATGGTGGCCGAGCAACTGGCTCGTCGCAATACGCCAGTCACTACTCTTGATAATCTGTGGTATCGTGTTGAAGCTGCATGGGCAGCTGTACCTGTGCATGCCATCCAAGCTCTGTTTGACTCAATGCCCAGGCATATCAAGGCCGTTATTACAGCCAGAGGCGGTTGTTCTGGGTACTGATTTCTCAGGATCTATGCACCCACATTGCGTGAAAATGTAATCACATGTGAGTTCTAGTATAACATATTTGTCCAATGAATACCCGTTTATCATCTGCATTTCTTCTTGGTGTAGCAATTTTAATGGCCAGAAGTGTAAATGGTCTGGAGGACAGGGTGGGCAGCAGTCTACGGTTGTTTGTTGATGATGCTGTGAAGCATGGAAAGTGTGGTCGTCCAGTGACTGTAGGAGGATCCAAGATGGCTTGAGAAATTTTTGTGTGTGTGTGTGTGATGAGTGGCAGCTGGCTCTAAGAGTAGAAAAAATATAAGTTAATGTGGATGAGTAGGAAAAATAAACACGAAATTTCAGCTAATGCCTTATTAGCGAGCTGCATGACACAGTTATATCAATTAAAAATCCAACGCGTAACGTTGCAAAGCGATATGAAATGGAATAAATATGTAGCAGGGAAGACGAATGCAGAGCATGGGAGAATTTTAGGAAATTGCGGTTTGTCTGTAAATGAGACCGCATATAGAAGACTAGTTAGGCCCCCTCTTGAGGATTATTCTAGTGTCTCGAATCTGCGACAGGTCAGATTAAAGGAAGACGTCTTAGCGGGCTGCTGGACTTGTTGCCTGTGGATTCCGACAGCACGCAACTGTTACTGAGATGCTTCGGGAACTCAAATGGAAATCCCTGTAGAGAAGGCGACGTTCTTTTCGAGAAACACTGTTGAGAAAAATTACAGAACCGGCATTTGAAACTGACTGCCGAACGATTCTACTGTCGCCAACATCCCTTGCGTGTAAGGACCAGATAAGGTAAGAGAAGAAGGGCATTATACGGAGACATACAGAGTCGTTTATCCCTCGCTCTATTTCCGAGTGGAACAGGAAACGAAATGAGATGTACAGGGTATCCTCCGCCGCGCACCGTACTGTGGCTTGCGGTATATGTATGTACACACATCAAAACAGTTTTGCATCCCCTCGGTTGTGAAAGTTCCGGAACTATAAAGAAAATTGGAATGAGGGTCAACAAAAACATCATTTCTCTCCTTTTTATTGCTCATGAAAACCACAAATAGCACGTTGTACCACCATACATCGAGAACTTCAGAGGTGGGGACTCCAACCTTCCCTCGATATGTTGGCAAAAATACTTGTTCAAAACCGGTGGTAGGCAGAAAACATCTACCGAGATTGTCCTAAAGGCTTTCTCCGAAAATTATTTCGAGTAGTTAGTCCACGAGCCCACGCGAATTGTAAATGGTTGCGAAAACACACTTTTAGCCACAAACAATCCAGAGCTAATAGAGAACATCATGACTGATACAGGGATTAGTGATCACAAGGTCGTTGTAGCTAGGCTCAATACCGTTTCTTCCAAATCCACCAGAAACAAACGCAAAATAATTTTATTTAAAAAAGCGGATAAAGTGTCACTAGAAGCCTTCCTAAGAGACAATCTCCATTCCTTCCGAACTGACTATGCAAATGCAGACGAGATGTGGCTCAAATTCAAAGATATAGTAGCAACAGCAATTGAGAGATTCATACCTCATAAATTGGTAAGAGATGGAACTGATCCCCCGTGGTACACAAAACAGGTCCGATCTCTGTTGCAGAGGCAACGGGAAAAGCATGCGAAGTTCAAAAGAACGCGAAATCCCGAAGATTGGCTAAAATTTACAGACGCGCGAAATTTGGCACGGACTTCAATGCGAGATGCATTTAATAAGTTCCACAACGAAACATTGTCTCGAAATTTGGTAGAAAATCCGAAGAAATTCTGGTCGTATGTGAAGTACACAAGCTGCGCAGTGCCGATGGTACTGTTACCGACGACTGTGCCGCTAAAGCGGAGTTATTGAACGCAGTTTTCCGAAATTCTTTCACCGGGGAAGACGAATGGAATATTCCAGAATTTGAAACACGAACAGCTGCTAGCATGAGTTTCTCAGAAGTAGATACCTTATGGGTGGCGAAGCAACTCAAATCGCTTGATACGGGCAAGTCTTCAGGTCCAGATTGTATACCGATTAGGTTCCTTTCAGATTACGCTGATTACAATAGCTCCCTACTTAGCAATCATGTACAACCGCTCGCTCACCGATAGATCTGTACCTGCAGATTGGAAAACTGCACAGCTCGCACCAGTGTTTAAGAAGGGTAGTAGGAGTAATCCATCTAACTACAGACCTATATCATTTGCAGTAGGGTTTTGGAGCATATACTGTATTCAAACATTATGAATCACCTCGAAGGGAACGATCTATTGATACGTAATCAGCATGGTTTCAGAAAACATCGTTCTTGTGCATCGCAGCTAGCTCTTTATTCGCACAAAGTAATGGCCGCTATCGACAGGGGATCTCAAGTTGATTCCGTATTTATAGATTTACGGAAAGCTTTTGACACCGTTCCTCACAAGCGACTTCTAATCAAGCTGCGGGCCTATGGGGTATCGTCTCAGTTGTGCGACTGGATTCGTGATTTCCTGTCAGGAAGGTCGCAGTTCGTAGTAATAGACGGCAAATCATCGAGTAAAACTGAAGTGATATCAGGTGTTCCCCAGGGAAGCGTCCTGGGACCTCTGCTGTTCCTGATCTATATAAATGACCTGGGTGACAATCTAAGCAGTTCTCTTAGGCTGTTCGCAGATGATGCTGTAATTTACCGTCTATTAAGGTCATCCGAAGACCAGTATCAGTTGCAAAGCGATTTAGAAAAGATTGCTGTATGGTGTGGCAGGTGGCAGTTGACGCTAAATAACGAAAAGTGTGAGGTGATCCACATGAGTTCCAAAAGAAATCCGTTGGAATTCGATTACTCGATAAATAGTACAATTCTCAAGGCTGTCAATTCAACTAAGTACCTGGGTGTTAAAATTACGAACAACTTCAGTTGGAAAGACCACATAGATAATATTTTGGGGAAGGCGAGCCAAAGGTTGCGTTTCATTGGCAGGACACTTAGAAGATGCAACAAGTCCACTAAAGAGACAGCTTACACTACACTCGTTCGTCCTCTGTTAGAATATTGCTGCGCGGTGTGAGATGCTTACCAGGTGGTATTGACGGAGGACATCGAAAGGGTGCAAAAAAATGGCAGCTCGTTTTGTATTATCACGTAGTAGGGGAGAGAGTGTGGCAGATATGATACGCGAATTGGGATGGAAGTCATTAGAGCAAAGACGTTTTTCGTCGCGGCGAGATCTATTTACGAAATTTCAGTCACCAACTTTCTCTTCCGAATGCGAAAATATTTTGTTGAGCCCAACCTACATAGGTAGGAATGATCATCAAAATAAAATAAGAGAAATCAAAGCTCGAACAGCAAGGTTTAGGCGTTCGTTTTTCCCCCGCTGTTAAATGTGAATTGCAGAGTAGTCATGTAGATGTAAATGTAGATGTACCTCTAACACCCAGTAGCACGTCCTCTTGCATTGATGCATACCTGTATTCGTCGTGGCATACTAGCCACAAGCTCATCTTGGCACTCCTCAACGGCGATTCGACGTAGATCACTCAGAGAGGTTGGTGGGTCACGTCGTCCATAAATAGCTCTTTTCAATCCATATCAGGCATGTTCGATAGGGTTCATGTCTGGAGAATATGCTGGCCACTCTAGTCGAGCGATGTCGTCATCCTGAAGGAAGTGATTCAGAAGATGTGCACGATGGGGGGTGCGAATTGTCGTCCCTGAAGAGGAATGCCTCGCCAGTACGCTGCCGATATGGTTGCACTATCGGTCGGAGGATGGCATTCACGTATCGTACAGCCGTTACGGCACCTTCCATGATCACCAGCGGCGTACATCGGCCCCAGATAATGGCGCCCCAAAACATCAGGGAAACATCCACCATGCTGCACTCGCTGGACAGTGTGTCTAAAGCATTGAGTCTGAACGGGTTACCTTCAAACACGTCTCTGATGATTGTCGGGTTGAAGGCATATGTGACACTCATCGGTGAAGAGAATGTCATGCCAATCCTGAGCGGTCCATTCGGCATGTTGTTCGGCCAATCTAGCGTGATTGCAAAGACGGACCTAGGCATGGACGTCGGGAGTGAAGTTGCGCGTCATGCAACCTACTGCGCACAGTTTGAGTCGTAACACGACGTCTTGTGACTGCACGAAAAGCATTATTCAACATGGTGGCGTTGCTGTCAGCCCCCCCCCCCCCCCCCCGAGCCATATTCCGTAGGTAGCAATTATACACTGTAGTAGTAGTCCCTGAGCGGTCTGAGAGAGGCGTGTCAACAGTTCCTGTCTCTCTATATCTCCTCGATGTCCGAACAACATCGGTTTGGTTCACTCCGAGACGCCTGGACACTTTCCTTGTTGAGAGCCCTTCCTGGCACAAAGTAACAATGCGGACGCGATCGAACCGCGGTATTGCCTTCTAGGCATGTACCTCCTTCCTTGGAGAATGACTGGAACTGATCGGTTGTCGGATCCCCTCTGTCTAATAGGCGCTACTCATGCATGGTTGTTTACATCTATCGGCGAGTTTCGTGTAATTTCTGAACAGTCAGAGGGACTTTGTCTGTCATAAAATATCACAGGTCAACGTCTATCTTCAGGAGTTTTGGGGACTGGTGTGATCCAAAGCTCTTTTTGATGTATGTAGATGTAGGTAAAGAATGGGATACGTCAGTTTGTCAGAAAAAAAGCAGAGTATGATTTACAGTGATTTTCCATCTACAGCAGAGTGGAAGCTGGTATGAAACTTCCTGGCAGATTTAAACTGTGTGGGAGTGGAGCCTGCGAGATGAGGTGCTTACTGGCGGTAGAGAGGCCGTGAGGGCGGGCCGTGAGTCGCAGTTGGACAGCTCACTCGGTAGAGCGAGTGTACCGAAAAGCCAGACTCCCTGGTTCCAGGTCCTGTCTGGCACAGAGTTTTAATCTGCCACGAAGTTTCAGCGGAGTATGAAGAACCGGAAGGCCTTCATGAAATGTATGAAGCTCCAACTGGATGCAGTAGCAGGACGCTGTAGCCAAACAAACGGCGCAGCTATTCTTTGATTACGGCGGAGGGCGCTGATTGGTTGAGTGGGCAGTTCCCCCGCAAGAGGGGAGCCCGTATCGATTGACTGCGCGCTAATAGCCTAATTGGTGCTCCAGCGGCCATTGCGGTGTGACGTAATTGGTGCTCAGGTGGCTGCCACTGGAGAACATTACCACCGGAGCACCCAGCTACCCGGCATGCTACGACCTCCACTCAACCGCACGAAAGAACTCGCTTAAATTGCGTCCAACCTACAGATTTTCAATTCGTTATAACAGAAAATAAGTTTGGTGGCGTCGATTGTTTGCGTTCGGTAAGGGCGTTTATTACAACTCCGTTCACAGGAAAGTTTCCTCACTGTGCTACGAAAAGGATTTGTGAGCCATTGTTCCAGATGCCCTTGTTGTTGTGGTCTTCAGTCCAGAGACTCGTTTAATGCAGCTCTCCATTGCTACTCTATCCTGTGCAAGCTTCTTCATCTCCCAGTACGTACTGCAGCCTACATCCTTCTGAATCTGCTTAGTGTATTCATCTCTTGGTCTCCCTCTACGATTTTTACGCTCCACGCTGCCCTCCAATACCAAATTGGTGATCCCTTGATGATGTCTCAGAACATGTCCTATCAACCGATCCCTTCTTCTAGTCAAGTTGCGCCACAAACTCCTCTTCTCCCTAATTCTATTCAGTACCTCCTCGTTAGTTATGTGATCCACCCATCTAAACTTCAGCATTCTTCTGTAGCACCACATTTCGAAAGCTTCTACTCTCTTATTGTCTAAACCAATTATCCCCCACGTTTCACTTCCATTTGAAGCCATTTATGGACTTGTGTTCCCAAACAACGGTGTAATTTCTATGGATGACAGAGAGCTCTGTCACTGGGCCACAGTTGTTCGCAACTTGTTTGAAGAACATTCTGGATTGTTCGAGCGAATGATTGGACCTCCCAGGTCACCTGACATAAATCCCATCGATCATATATGGAACAATCGGAAGTTCAGTTCGGGCACAAAATCCTCCACCATGAACACATCCGCATGCACGGCTATAGAGTAGGCCTGGCTCAATGTTTCTTCAGAGGACTTTCAAGGACTTGTTGAGCCCATGCCACGTCGAGTTGCTGTACGACACTGGGCAGGAGGAGGTCCGATACGATATTAGGAGGTATCCTGTGACCTTTGTCTTTTCGGTGTATTGACTTAGCACCGGCCTATGACACCATACGTCTACATAAGCCGGCCGGACTGACAGAGCGGTTCTAGGCGCTACAGTCTGGAACCGCAACGGTCGCAGGTTCGAATCCTGCCTCGGGCATGGATGTGTGTGATGTCCTTAGGTTAGTTAGGTTTAATTAGTTCTAAGTTCTATGCGACTGATGAGCTCAGATGTTAAGTCCCGTAGAGCCATTTGAACAATTTTGAACGCCGGTAAATGCCAAGCGACGCCTCGCTTGGCGTAAGGAGCGTAAACATTGGACGATTGAACAGTGGAAAAACGTCGTGGAATGACGAATCACGGTACACAGTGTGGCGATCCGATGGCAGGGTGTGGGTATGGTGAATGCCCGGTGAACGTTATCTGCCAGGGTGTGTAGTGCCAACAGTAAAATTCGGAGGCTGTCGTGTTATGATGTGGTCGTGTTTTTCATGGAGGGGGCTTTGTACCCCTTGTTGTTTTGCGTGGCTCTATCACAGCACAGGCCTACATTGATGTTTTAAGCACCTTCTTGCTTCCTACTGTTGAAGAGCAACTCAGGCGATTGCATATTTCAACACGATCGAGCACCTGTTCATAATGCACGGCCTGTGGCGGAGTGGTTGCACGACAACGACATCCCCGTAATGGACTGGCCTGCACAGAGTCCTGACCTGAATCAGATAGAACACATGGATGTTTTGGAACGCCGACTTCGTGCCAGACCTCACCGACCGACATCGATACCTCTCCTCAGTGCAGCACTCCGTGAAGATTGGGCTGACATTGCCCAACAAACCTTCCTGCACGTGGTTGAACTTATGTCTGAGAGAGTGAAAGCTGACATGAAGGCTATCGGTGGGCCAACACGATACTGAATTCCAGCATTACCGATGGAGGGCAACTTCTAAGTCATTTTCAGCCTGGTGTCCGGATGCTTTTGATCACATAGTGTATAAGCGAAAATGGGAAAAATGCTATTACGCTGATGACTTGGCAACACCCACACAATCTAAGGCAG
The DNA here is from genome assembly GCF_023864345.2 of Schistocerca serialis cubense. Taxonomy (NCBI): domain Eukaryota; kingdom Metazoa; phylum Arthropoda; class Insecta; order Orthoptera; family Acrididae; genus Schistocerca; species Schistocerca serialis. The sequence goes on from NC_064648.1 coordinate 146,886,414, forward strand.
TATTCCTAGATTTTGGGAAATTGTTTGACACGGTGTGCCGCTGCACCCTTTAAAGAAGGTACGACTGTATGGAATGGGTTCACAGATATGTGAGCGGCTCGAAGACTTCTTTAACAATAGAATCAACTTCGTCCTCTTCGAGAGCGAGTGTTCATCAGAGACAAGGGTATCGTCCGGAATGTCCCAGGGAAGTGTGATAGGACCGCTCGTGTTCTCTATATACATAAATGACCTGACAGACAGGGTGGGCAGCAAACTGCGTTTGTTTGCTGATGATGCCGTGGCGTAGGGTAAGGTGACGAAGTTGAGTGACTGTAGGAGGGTACAAGACGACAGACAAAATTTCCTGTTAGTCTGATGATTGCGGTTGTTTGCTGATGATGCCGTGGCGTAGGGTAAGGTGACGAAGTTGAGTGACTGTAGGAGGGTACAAGACGACAGACAAAATTTCCTGTTAGTCTGATGATTGCGGTTGTTTGCTGATGATGCCGTGGCGTAGGGTAAGGTGACGAAGTTGAGTGACTGTAGGAGGGTACAAGACGACAGACAAAATTTCCTGTTAGTCTGATGATTGCGGTTGTTTGCTGATGATGCCGTGGCGTAGGGTAAGGTGACGAAGTTGAGTGACTGTAGGAGGGTACAAGACGACAGACAAAATTTCCTGTTAGTCTGATGATTGCGGTTGTTTGCTGATGATGCCGTGGCGTAGGGTAAGGTGACGAAGTTGAGTGACTGTAGGAGGGTACAAGACGACAGACAAAATTTCCTGTTAGTCTGATGATTGCGGTTGTTTGCTGATGATGCCGTGGCGTAGGGTAAGGTGACGAAGTTGAGTGACTGTAGGAGGGTACAAGACGACAGACAAAATTTCCTGTTAGTCTGATGATTGCGGTTGTTTGCTGATGATGCCGTGGCGTAGGGTAAGGTGACGAAGTTGAGTGACTGTAGGAGGGTACAAGACGACAGACAAAATTTCCTGTTAGTCTGATGATTGCGGTTGTTTGCTGATGATGCCGTGGCGTAGGGTAAGGTGACGAAGTTGAGTGACTGTAGGAGGGTACAAGACGACAGACAAAATTTCCTGTTAGTCTGATGATTGCGGTTGTTTGCTGATGATGCCGTGGCGTAGGGTAAGGTGACGAAGTTGAGTGACTGTAGGAGGGTACAAGACGACAGACAAAATTTCCTGTTAGTCTGATGATTGCGGTTGTTTGCTGATGATGCCGTGGCGTAGGGTAAGGTGACGAAGTTGAGTGACTGTAGGAGGGTACAAGACGACAGACAAAATTTCCTGTTAGTCTGATGATTGCGGTTGTTTGCTGATGATGCCGTGGCGTAGGGTAAGGTGACGAAGTTGAGTGACTGTAGGAGGGTACAAGACGACAGACAAAATTTCCTGTTAGTCTGATGATTGCGGTTGTTTGCTGATGATGCCGTGGCGTAGGGTAAGGTGACGAAGTTGAGTGACTGTAGGAGGGTACAAGACGACAGACAAAATTTCCTGTTAGTCTGATGATTGCGGTTGTTTGCTGATGATGCCGTGGCGTAGGGTAAGGTGACGAAGTTGAGTGACTGTAGGAGGGTACAAGACGACAGACAAAATTTCCTGTTAGTCTGATGATTGCGGTTGTTTGCTGATGATGCCGTGGCGTAGGGTAAGGTGACGAAGTTGAGTGACTGTAGGAGGGTACAAGACGACAGACAAAATTTCCTGTTAGTCTGATGATTGCGGTTGTTTGCTGATGATGCCGTGGCGTAGGGTAAGGTGACGAAGTTGAGTGACTGTAGGAGGGTACAAGACGACAGACAAAATTTCCTGTTAGTCTGATGATTGCGGTTGTTTGCTGATGATGCCGTGGCGTAGGGTAAGGTGACGAAGTTGAGTGACTGTAGGAGGGTACAAGACGACAGACAAAATTTCCTGTTAGTCTGATGATTGCGGTTGTTTGCTGATGATGCCGTGGCGTAGGGTAAGGTGACGAAGTTGAGTGACTGTAGGAGGGTACAAGACGACAGACAAAATTTCCTGTTAGTCTGATGATTGCGGTTGTTTGCTGATGATGCCGTGGCGTAGGGTAAGGTGACGAAGTTGAGTGACTGTAGGAGGGTACAAGACGACAGACAAAATTTCCTGTTAGTCTGATGATTGCGGTTGTTTGCTGATGATGCCGTGGCGTAGGGTAAGGTGACGAAGTTGAGTGACTGTAGGAGGGTACAAGACGACAGACAAAATTTCCTGTTAGTCTGATGATTGCGGTTGTTTGCTGATGATGCCGTGGCGTAGGGTAAGGTGACGAAGTTGAGTGACTGTAGGAGGGTATAAGACGACTTAGACAAAATTTCCTGTTAGTCTGATGATTGGCAGGAAGCCCTGAATATGGAAAAATGTAAGTTGATGCGTTGTTGTTGTTGTGCTCTCCAGTCCTGAGACTGGTTTGACGCAGCCCTCCATGCTACTCTATCCTGTGCAAGCTTCTTCATCTCCCAGTACCTACTGCAGCCTACATCCTTCTGAATCTGCGTAGTGTATTCACCTCTTGGTCTCCCTCTATGATTTTTACCTTCCACGCTACCCTCCAATACTAAATTTGTGATCCCTTGATGCCTCAGAACATGTCCTACTAACCGGTCCCTTCTTCTAGTCAAGTTGTGCCACAAACTCCTCCCCAATTCTATTCAATACCTCCTCATTAGTTATGTGATCTACCCATCTAATCTTCAGCATTCTTCTGTAGCACCACATTTCGAAAGCTTCTTTCTCTCCTTGTCTAAACTATTTATCGCCCACATTTCACTTCCATACATGGATACACTCCATACAAATACTTTCAGAAACGACTTCCTGACACTTAAATCAATACTCGATCTTAACAAATTTCTTCAGAAATGCTTTCCTTGATGCGTATGAGTAGGAAAAACAAATCCGTAATGTTGGGATACAGCATTACTAGTGCCGTGCTTGACACAGTAAGGTCGTTTAAATATCCGGGCGTAGCGTTGCAAAGCGGTATGAGGTTGGACGAGCATGTGAGAACTATGGTAGGGAAGGCGAATGGTCGACTTCGGTTGATTGGGAGAATTTTGGGGAAATATGGCTCACTTGTAAATGAGGTAGCATATAGGACGCCGGTGCGACCTATTTTTGGGTACTGTTAGAGAGTTTGGCGTCAGTACCACTTGGGATTACAAGAAAACACCGTCACATTTCAGAGGCGGGCTGCTGGATTTGTTTCTGGTAGCTTCGAACAACGCGTAACTGTTACGGAGATACTTCGGGAACTCAAATGCGAATCCCTGGAGGGAAGGGACGTTCTTTTCGAGAAACGCTACTGAGAAAATTTAGAGAACCGTCATTTGAAGGTGATTGGCGAACGATTCTACTGCTACCAACATACACTGTGCGTAAGGACCGCGAAGGTAGGATACGAGAAACGCTACGGTTGCAGGTTCGAATACTGCCTCGGGCATGGATGTGTGTGATGTCCTTAGGTTGGTTAGGTTTAATTAGTGATGACTGACAACCTCAGCTGCCGTCAGGTGTTGTTGATATACCTCTATGTGGACAGCTGAAAATGTGTGCCCCGACCGGGAATCGAACCCGGGATCTGCTGCTTACATGGCAGACGCTCTATCCATCTTTTTTTTTTTTTTATCTCATTTTGTTCGCTTTTGTTCGTTGCTTCTGCTCGGGGCGGACGTCGTAAGACATCCGTTGAAGTTCGGTTGTTGATCGATTAACTCAGTTTTTTATTACAGAGGGCAGCTAACCCTCTGACCGAACACGCTGAGCTACCGTGCCGGCAAAACCATCCACAGACTGTCCGGCTCGCCGGACCTAGACACAAATCCGCCGACGGATTCGTGCCGGGGACCAGGCGCTTCTTCCCACTTCGGAAAGCCGTGAGTTAGACCGCTCGGCTAACCGGGCGGGCCTTCTATCTGAGCCACCGAGGACACAGATGACTAGCGCGACTGCAGGGACTTATCCCTTTCACGCTTCCCGTGAGACCCACATTCCCAACTGTCCACAATTCTACATAAGTATTGTCCCGGTCGGGGCACACATTTTCAGCTGTCCACATCGAGGTATATCAACAACACCTGTCGGCAGCTGAGGTTGTCAGTTAGTCATCATTTATTCCAGGGAAAAGCTGCACGGTCATCAACAGTAACTGTTCTTTCGAGAACAAGTTACTGTCTTCGTATATATAGCTTTAATTAGTTCTAAGTTCTAGGGGACTGATGACCTCAGAAGTTAACTCGCATAGTGCTCAGATCCATTTGAACAATTTTTGATACGAGAAAATAGCGCTCATACAGACAGAGGCATATAGAGTCGTTTTTCCCTCGCTCTGATTGCGACTGGAACAGGAAAGGATATGACTAGCAGTGGTACTGGGAACCGTCCAGAGTGCAGCGTAGTGTCTACTGCGAAGCATCTATGTACATGTAGATGCAGATATAGGTGTAGGGACTGCGAGCAAGGCGAGCGAATACTCACTAGGAACCTATATACGATAAATACACTATGTGATCAAAGGTATCCGGACACCTGGCTGAAAATGACTTAAAAGTTCGTGGCGCCCTCCCTCTTTAATACTGGGATTCAGTATGGTGTTGGCGTACCGTTAGCCTTGATGACAGCTTCCATTCTCGCAGGTATACACTCCTGGAAATTGAAATAAGAACACCGTGAATTCATTGTCTCAGGAAGGGGAAACTTTATTGAAACATTCCTGGGGTCAGATACATCACATGATCACACTGACAGAACCACTGGCACATTGACACAGGCAACAGAGCATGCACAATGTCGGCACTAGTACAGTGTATATCCACCTTTCGCAGCAATGCAGGCTGCTATTCTCCCATGGAGACGATCGTAGAGATGCTGGATGTAGTCCTGTGGAACGGCTTGCCACGCCATTTCCACCTGGCGCCTCAGTTGGACCAGCGTTCGTGCTGGACGTGCAGACCGCGTGAGACGACGCTTCATCCAGTCCCAAACATGCTCAATGGGGGACAGATCCGGAGATCTTGCTAGCCAGAGTAGTTGACTTACACCTTCTAGAGCACGTTGGGTGGCACGGGATACATGCGGACGTGCATTGTCCTGTTGGAACAGCAAGTTCCCTTGCCGGTCTAGGAATGGTAGAAAGATGGGTTCGATGACGGTTTGGATGTACCGTGCACTATTCAGTGTCCCCTCGACGATCACCAGTGGTGTACGGCCAGTGTAGGAGATCGCTCCCCACACCATGATGCCGGGTGTTGGCCCTGTGTGCCTCGGTCGTATGCAGTCCTGATTGTGGCGCTCACCTGCACGGCGCCAAACACGCATACGACCATCATTGGCACCAAGGCAGAAGCGACTCTCATCGCTGAAGACGACACGTCTCCATTCGTCCCTCCATTCACGCCTGTCGCGACACCACTGGAGGCGGGCTGCACGATGTTGGGGCGTGAGCGGAAGACGGCCTAACGGTGTGCGGGACCGTAGCCCAGCTTCATGGACACGGTTGCGAATGGTCCTCGCCGATACCCCAGGAGCAACAGTGTCCCTAATTTGCTGGGAAGTGGCGGTGCGGTCCCCTACGGCACTGCGTAGGATCCTACGGTCTTGGCGTGCATCCGTGCGTCGCTGCGGTCCGGTCCCAGGTCGACGGGCACGTGCACCTTCCGCCGACCACTGGCGACAACATCGATGTACTGTGGAGACCTCACGCCCCACGTGTTGAGCAATTCGGCGGTACGTCCACCCGGCCTCCCGCATGCCCACTATACGCCCTCGCTCAAAGTCCGTCAACTGCACATACGGTTCACGTCCACGCTGTCGCGGCATGCTACCAGTGTTAAAGACTGCGATGGAGCTCCGTATGCCACGGCAAACTGGCTGACACTGACGGCGGCGGTGCACAAATGCTGCGCAGCTAGCGCCATTCGACGGCCAACACCGCGGTTCCTGGTGTGTCCGCTGTGCCGTGCGTGTGCTCATTGCTTGTACAGCCCTCTCGCAGTGTCCGGAGCAAGTATGGTGGGTCTGACACACCGGTGTCAATGTGTTCTTTTTTCCATTTCCAGGAGTGTACATTCAATCAGGTGCTGGAAGGTTTCTTGGGGAATGGAAGCCCATTCTTCAAGAAGTGCTGCACTGAGGAGAGGTATGGATATCGGTCGGTGAGGCCTGGTAAGGTCGGCGTTCCAAAACATCCCAAAGTTGTTCTATAGGATAGGTTCACGACTCTGTGCAGGCCAGTCCATTACAGGGATGTTATCGTCGTGTAACCACTCCGCCACAGGCCGTGCATTATGAACAGGTGCTCGACCGTGTTGGAAGATGGAATCGCCATGCGCGAATTGCTCTTCAACAGTGAGAAGCAAGAAGGTGCTTAAAACATCAATGTAGGCCTGTGCTGTGATAGTGCCGCGCAAAACAAGGGGTGAAGCCCCCTCCATGGCAAGGTCCTGAGTTCGAGTCTCGGTCCGGCACAAAGTTCTAATCTGCCAGGAAGTTTCATCCCCATGACTATCGTTTGTCAGTCTATATCGACAGATAAATTATATTCATGGCCATACATTAAAGCATGTTCCATCTCCTTATCACACAGAGCCACCATCGAGCTTTATGCTAGAAATAGTGATAATCTGATAATGAACGTGAAAAAGTTCGAAAACTGGTTCGTGGGATAATAAACAACTATTCAGAAAACTGACTGGTTGCAGTTTGATGGATCTACATTCAATTAAGTCACCAGTTCTAAAATATCCATAATGGATAAGCTTAGTCCATTGAGGTTGTGTTTAATATTTTAAACCTCGCCATAAGCTCCAGCATTCTTTAAGAATTTGCTTTAAACGAACTGGTACGTGCGATACTGCTGCCTGCGACACGTCAGACATTACTGCTTCCAATTCATCCACGTGCCGCGATTTTCTCTCATGAGCCTCTTACTCAGCCAACCCCCACAGAAAAAATCGTGAAGAGTTAAATCAGGGCTGCGGGCGGGCCATTCGTGTGCACCACATCTCCCTGTCTGATGACCAGGGTATGATCGTGCAGGTATTGGCGGACATCGTCTGCAAATTGTGCGGGTCCTCCATTCTCCGTGAAGTGAGGCTGTAGGTTGTTCCATTTTTAAATTAGTGGTCCCACTTGACCATGCAGCATTTCCAGCTTTCTTTCGCTATTCACTGTGTTCCACAGAAATAAAGGACCGACAACTTCAGATGACATGATACAACACCGTACTGCCCCCTTCGCATGCTGCTGTGCTTTTTCAACAGATTTGTGTGTGTTTTCAGCTGCCCATAATGGCAGTTATGCCTTTTTTTTTACAAATGCTCCAATGTGGAAACTGTGGTATCCCCGTCGGCACAGTAGTGTCTTGTACTGTAGCGGAGTAAGGGAAAGGACGTTATTGTGGCTGATATCACCTTTCTACAAAACAAATGCACATGTGGATTTGTTTATTTGTAATGGCTACTTAAATTGAATAGAGTCCATCTTTGTGGTACAAGCTCATCAGTGACACTCCTCTTGCAGACAATATTGGTAATCTTGCTGTTACAAACTAATCTGGTCGCTATCTAGTGTCATAGCCTCACTGAGTCAGTGAGCCCCCCCACCCCCCACCCCCCACCCCCACCGGTCAGTGGCAGCCAGCTACACCACTGGCCATTAAAATTGCTACACGAAGGAGAAATGCAGATGATGAACGGGTATTTGTTGGACAAGTATATTATACTAGAACTGACAAGTGATTACATTTTCACGCCATTTGGGTGGATAGATCCTGAGAAATCAGTACCCAGAACAACCACCTCTGGCCGTCATAACGGCCTTGATACGCCTGGGCATTGAGTCAAACAGATCTTGGTTCGCGTGTACAGGTACAGCTGCCCATGCAGCTTCAACACGATACCACAGTTCATCGAGAGTAGTGACTGGGGTATTGTGACGAGCCAGTTGCTCGGCCACCATTGACCAGACATTTTCAGTTGCTGAGAGATCTGGAGAATATGCTGGCCACTGCAGCAGTCGAACATTTTCTGTATCCAGAAAGGCCCGTACAGGACCTGCAACATGCGGTCGTGCATTATCCTGCTGAAATATAGGGTTTCACAGGGATCGAATGAAGGGTAGAGCCACGGGACGTAACACATCTGAAATGTAACGTCCACTGTTCAAAGTGCCGTCAATCCGAACAAGAGGTGACCGAGACGTTTAACCAATGCCACCCCATACCATCACGTCTGGTGATAAGCCAGTATGGCGATGGCGAATACACGCTTCCAATGTGCGTTCACCGCGATGTCGCCAAACACGGATGCGACCATCATGATGCTGTAAACAGAACCTGGATTCATTCGAAGAAATGACATTTTGCCATTCGTGCACCCCGGTTCGTCGTCGAGTACACCGTTGCAGGCGCTCCTGTCTGTGATGCAGCGTCAAGTGTAACCGCAGCCACGGTCATCGAGCTGATAGTCCGTGCTGCTGCAAACGTCGTCGAACTGTTCGTGCAGATGGTTGTTGTCTTACAAACGTCCCCATCGGTTCACTCAGGGATCGAGACGTGGCTGCACGATCCGTTACAGCCGTGCGGATAAGATGCCTGTCATCTCGACTACTAGTGATACGAGGCCGTCGGGATCCAGCACGGCGTTCCGTATTACCTTCTTGAACTCACCGATTCCATATTTGGGTAGCAGTCATTGGATCTCGACCAACGCGAGCAGCAATAATCCGCAATCGCGATAGGCTACAGTCCGACCTTTATCAAAGTCGGAAACGTGATGGTACGCATTTCTCCTCCTTACACGAGGCATCACAACAACGTTTCACCAGGCAACGCCGGTCAACTGTTGTTTGTGTATGAGAAATCGGTTGGAAACTCCTCATGTCAGCACGTTGTAGGTGTCGCCACCCGCGCCAACCTAGTGTGAATGCTCTGAAAAGCTAATCATTTGCATATCCACAGCATCTTCTTGCTGTCGGTTAAATTTCGCGTCTGTAGCACGTCATCTTCGTGGTGTTGCAATTTTAATGGCCAGTAGTGTGAATACATGCTGTCGAGAAGGCGTTGGCGGCTTGTTCTTGTCGGTGTGTCTCTGGCGTCTCACGTGACAGGCACGCTCGATCCATCGCCTACTATCGATCTTCGCACTAGATCTTTGCAGACCGGTGTGCTAGCGACAGAGTACGCCAGCACAGAAAAAAGGCCATTCCAACCCAAGAAAATATCTCAACACTCCATTCTTCTATCAACACAATGGGAAACAATTGCTACACACAATGTAGCCTCCAGAGTGTAAAAGTGACATCTTTCTTAGGAATCGTTGCAGTCGTGTGATGTGGAAGACCACTTTCACGAGATCCTCGACGCAGTCATTTCTTAGGGCTCCTCATGAACATTTCGCACACTCTGTCAACATTCCCTCGTGTCCTTGAAGTTGACAGTCTACTTGATCTTCCCACACCGACGACACCCCCCTGTTGCCTGTAGCTTGGAATGGCAGTTTTGAAACGTTTCTGCAGCCAGTGTTGCACAGGTCCGCCGTTTCGCCCTCCACCACATCTGAGCTCACACTGCAGATGCCCAGACCTCATAACGAGACCGAGTGAGGTGGCGCAGTGGTTAGCACACTGGACTCGCATTCGGGAGGACGACGGTTCAATCCCGTCTCCAGCCATCCTGATTTACATTTTCTGTCATTTCCCTAAATCACCTCAGGCAAATGCCAGGATACTTCCTTCCCCATCCTTCCCTAGTCCGATGACCTCGCTGATTGACCCCCTCCCCTAAATCAAGCAACCAACCTCATAACGAGCTGCTGTTCTGGCCCATTCTTCGACCGCACACGTAGGAAATTGAACAAAAACAAACGAAAAAATGATGTCAAACGCAACATCTAGGAGTGCTATTCCTAACAAAAGTAGCTCTAAGAAAACTGGTTCATAAATAAAGAAATTTTAGTACTGTCAGCATTGCAGCCCAGTCAGTAACCGTGATAATCTAATACATAAGAAACTATTGCGGTAACGAAACCAACCTGTACCTAGGTTTCAGCCCAAATAATTGAGCCTTCTTCAGAAGTTATACCTGAACCTATAATTTGTCTAAGAGGGTATAGTCTAGAAATATGTGACTACGCCTATTCAGGCTGTTTTAGTTTTATTTCTAGACCATGCCCTCTTAGACAAACTATAGATTCAGGCATATTTTCTGAAGAAGGCTCAATTATTTGGGCTGAAACCTAGGTAAAGGTTGGGTTCTAAGAGGGCATGGTCTAGAAACAAAACTAAAACAGCCTGAATAAGCGTTGAAAGTATCTACCCAAAATTGTATCCTTTTATTCTGTGAAAGTATCAGTGATTAGATTGTTCTAAATTAATTATTCAGGAAACCTGCATCTGACTGCGTCTATGAACTTGTTTCTTGCACTCCTCCATTTTGCCACAAATGCAACATGTATTTGACTCAGCAATCAAGTTTAAGAGAATAATGCCGCTTGTGCAACGGCATTAAGATGCTACTGGCAAATTAACTTTTGGCCCTGATGTTTACTTGGTTCTTTCATTGGTGGGTAAGTTTAGTTTACTACTCATTTTCATATTCAATACAAGCAAAGGATGTGGATTATGATTCAGGCTGTTAGATTTAAACGCAATGTTGATCTCAATATATATATTGTTAAAATTTTAAGCCATTCACAAAACCTAATACTTCAAACATTTTGGTAGCACGAATCACTCTTACAAAAAATTTTACAAAACGCTTACTGCGTCAAACCTCGGACATACAAATCCTAACTCTGAACATAAAACCAATTTGAAATGATTAAATATCTTCTCTCATTTACATGCTAAAGTTTGGTCAGGGGCAGCGACCTACCACACGTCTGCTTCCTCCGGGCACATAGCTGCGCCTCTTTGGTTTTTTTTACTGCATGCGCCCAGCTCTCTTAACCATCAAAGATCCTCCTACTCAAAGATATTATACTCGTTCCACCTTGCGGTTGGCAACTACCGACTATTTTCTGGAGGTGCCCTGATCAGACCTTAGCACATACCTTTCAGTGCAGTCACTGTTTTAGTTTTATTTCTAGACCATGCCCTCTTAGGTAAACTATAGATTCAGGTATACTTTCTGAAGAAGGCTCAATTATTTCAGCTGAAACCTAGGTAAAGGTTTGTTTCATTACCGCAGTCGAGGCTGATAGTTTCTTAAATAAAAGAAATTTTAACCGTTTATAAACAGGGAGTGACTTATGAGGCAGCCAGTAGAACATTTGCGCCCACGCAGCCTTCACGCGTGCGTCTGTGACGCCACACCGCCGCCACACGCCGTCGACCCCCCCCCCCCCCCCCCACCCCACCCTCTAGTCCTGCGTACATGTTTCCGCGCGTAATGACGTCAGTCCCAACGCAATTAAGCCGCGGGACCGCGGGTCAACACCGCCCATGTTTGCCTCTGGCGGCAGTCGGAAAAGCGGCCTAAACGCCAAACTGGCCCCAGTGCCGGATACCACCAGCTCTCCACACTGCCAAGTCCGCTAAGCTAAGAGGCGTCCACTGGCTCTCCGTTGTTTCACTTCGCTGTCACCCTGTTCACGTCCTCCACAGCAGACTTCACGCCACAGCCAGCGTCACAGGAGAGATCGATCACGCACAGTATTTCACTGACATTCTACCTGTGGATGCGCGGTTCGAATCTCGAGCACAGGAACAAAAGTGCGTAACCGGTACCTCATCCCATCTCTGATAATTGACGCCGTGACCTATACCTAGGCTATATTTGGCTTCGTGGTGGATGCCTTGTTTCAGTCGTGAGGAATTTCCGTCCATCGGTTATCAAGAAAGAAAATGTTGCCTTGCCGCAGTGGATACACCGGTGGCCGTGCGATCACCGAAGTTAAGAGCTGTCGGGGTTCGTCGGCACTTGGATGGGTGACCATCCAGCTGCCATGCGCTGTTGCCATTTTTCAGTCTCGTGATGCCAATTGAGGAGCTACTCAACCGAATAGTAGCGGCTCCGGTCAAAGAAAACCATCATAACGACCGGGAGACCGGTGTGCTGACCCCACGCCCCTCCTATCCACATCCTCCACTGAGGATGACACGGCGGTCGGATGGTCCCGGTAGGCCACTCGTGGCCTGAAGATGGACTGCTTTTTTTCTGTTTGCCTGCTAATATCTGTATCAGTATTATAATGACATATGTGGGAGTTCCAGGACACCTGATTATGGCAATCCACTCACTACACAAAATCAGTAATATTACATCCGTACTGTAACATATGGACCAGAATCAACTAATATTAACCAAGGAGGTACCCCACTGTCACCCATTTTTTCAATGTTTATATTGGCGTTGCGATTCTCAAATGATTCATTATATCAATGACATACGTGTAAGCGAGAACAATTGGCAAAAATTTTTAGTGTCTCTTCATTTAGTACATTGTAGTGAAATTTCAATTCCTGAGTATTACATTCCAGTTCCACTCCTGACTGCGACAAAAAAAGTTGAAAAAAGCTTGCACAGGCAGACACTCCTTTCTTGTTCTGTATTTCCTCATATTATACTGAAGAGCTAAAGAAACTGGTACACGTGACTAACATCGTGTAGAGTCCCCAGGAGCTCGCAGAAGTGCCGCAACACGACGTGGCATGGACTCGACTAATCTCTGAAGTAGGGCTGGAGGGAACTGACACCATGAATCCTGCAGGGCTGTCTATAAATCCATAAGAGTACGAGGGGGTGGAGATCTTTTCTGAACAGCAAGGCATCCAAGGTCTGCTCAAAAACGTTCACGTCTGGGGAGTTTGGTAGCCAGCGGAATTTATTAAACTCAGAAGAGTCTTCTTGGAGCCACTCTGCAGCAGTTCTGCTGCATTTGCCAAAGACCGTCGGAATGCACAATGGACAGCTGGCCGCAGTGGCCGAGCGGTTCTAGGCACTTCAGTCCGGAACCGCGCTGCTGCTACGGTCGCAAGTTCGAATCCTGCCTCCAGCATGGATGTGTGTAATGTGCTTAAGTTAGTTAGGTTGAAGTAGTTCTAAGACTAGGGGACTGATGACCTTAGATGTTAAGTCCCATAGTGCTTAGAGCCATTTAAACCATTTTAACAGTGTGATGGGATGGCTGTGTCCGTACAATGCCCCAACACAGAGACGTCCAGATGTCGGTCTTCACGCGGTGCTGTAAAGCGCTGGCGAATCGATCTTGCTCAACTCGCGTCTTGTACTGACTTGTCTCCCTGTAGCGCGTCCACAACCCCGTGGATGACAGAGGCACTCGAATGTGCAGCAACGCGGCTCTAGTCCTCCCTTTCTGGATCAAACAGGCCATCTTTGCATTTCTCTCTGCCTTAAGTTCTCACATTGCCTATGCTTGGTTTAATACAACGACCGCTAGTGACAACTGCCATCTGTGTAAAAAAATGGTTCAAATGGCTCTTAGCACTATGGGACTTAACATCTGAGGTCATCAGTCCCCTAGAACTTAGAACTACTTAAACCTAACTAACCTAAGGACATCACACACATCCATGCCCGAGGCAGGATTCGAACCTGCGACCATAGCAGTCGCGCGGTTCCGGACTGAGCGCCTAGAACCGCTAGACCACCGCGGCCGGCTGCCATCTCTGTACCTCACCAGAAAACACTGGGACACAGGTATTCGCTTCCTACCGAGGGATCACCTGACGCTCTTATATATGTAACACAGCCAACAGACGGCGTACGAATAATTGTTGCCTACAATGACGGCGAATATCTGAAGCAGTGCAGTAAGACCACAGGTAGCTTGTTTATCAAAATATATTCAACATACCAGACGTTAATACACGTGTTCCCCCACTCTTTCGAACAGTGTCTACCAGAAGCAACAACGGTGTCCCAACGTATTGCCTTGTAGTATACCACGACTAATTTATTAAAACTCTGATAAATATTTCCTTTGCTGAAATTGTATTTCAGCAGCGTGTTTGCTGTTTCTCAGGTATAATTTCCTGATTCTAAGAGCTGTTCTTCTAGATCCATAGAGATGTAGTTTTACTTATTAAACTATCATTCTCAGACCGAAAGCTTTCGCCCACGGTATTTGAATAAGGAAATCTCGTTTGTTCCTGGTTTGTCTCACACTCAGGCACCATAGCCAAACTCGACTTGCCCAGTAAACCACTCGACCTTTATTCCGAACAGAGTGTCTGGAACTGCTGGGATTGGGTTGTTTTGGGGGGAGGAGACCAGACAGCGAGGTCATCCGTCTCATCGGATTAGGGAAGGACGCGGAAGGAAGTCGGCCGTGCCCTTTCAAAGGAACCATCCCGGCATTTGCCTGGAGCTATTTAGGGAAATCACGGAAAACATAAATCAGGATGGCCGGACGCGGGATTGAACCGTCGTCCTCCCAAATGCGAGTCCAGTGTGCTAACCACTGCGCCACCTCGCTCGGTAAACTGCTTGGAACAGTGGTGATACGTAGCAATCAGCCTCACACTCTGGAATCTGTACAGAATGGAAATATCAAAAAAGGGTCGCTTCGGCTGCACAGGGGAGGATGCTGTTGCACAGTCTTCATCCACGAGAGGCACTATTATCAAGGCTAGAGGCATCTTGCCCGGTATTAATGTCATGTCTCTTGAGGATTGCTAATTTGTGTCTCGTATAGTTACCCTGCCTACAGGTAACCTGTTCCACACCTGACTCAAGAATAAAATTACGTGTCTGATCTGTGCTTCTGTTCGCCATAACAGGCTGCGAGCGACACTCATGCCGACATGTGCACTACATTTCTAATGGTTCTAATGGCTCTGAGCACTATGGGACTTAACATCTGAGGTCATCAGTCCGCTAGAACTTAGAACTACTTAAACCTAACTAACCTAAGGACATCACACACATCAATGTCCGAGGCAGGATTCAAACTTTCGACCGTAGCGGTCGCGCGGTTCCAAACTGAAGTGCCTAGAACCGATCGGCCACCAGAGGCCGGCGCACTACATTTCCCTCAAACGACTGTACAACCGGTGGCCATGGGCAATTCGCCCTTATATTAGAAAATTTTTGTCCATGTGGTATTGACTAGGCGTAAATAATCAGGATAAATGCGAGCAGGACTCACGCACCACACTATATATATATATATATATATATATATATATATATATATATATATATATATATATATGGTTGTAACACCACAGTTTAATACTTTCAATAATTGGTTTTGATTTATTATGAGTAATGTAAAGCATATATTCCTTAATATGTAATGTCTTTGATCTACTCTAAAGAATGTAAAAGTTTTGTGACATGTTTACTCTTTCCAAGTGAAGTTTTTGTATTATATGGAGGAGAGTAGCATTTAATTATGTTTATTTGTGTTAGCTTCTTAATATGCTTAAATGATGAGATTTTTTAAAATATGTTTGTTGGTAACTACATTGTAACTGGTTCATGCATAGGGACTTCGCATTATACAGTACTGGCCATTGAAATTGCTACACCAAGAAGAAATGCACATCATAATCGGGTATTCATTGGACAAATATATTATACTAGAACTGACATGTGATTACATTTTCACTCAATTTGGGTGCATAGATCCTGAGAAATCAGTACCTCTGGCCGTAATAAAGGCCTTGATACGCCTGGGCATTGAGTCTAACAGAGCTTGTATGGCGTATACAGGTACAGCTGCCCATGCAGCTTCAACACGATACGACAGTTCATCAAGAGTAGTGACCGGCGTATTGTGACGAGCCAGTTGCTCGGCCACCATTGACCACACGTTTCCAGTTGGTGAGAGATCTGGAGAATGTGCTGGCCAGGGCAGCAGTCGAACATTTTCTGTATCCAGAAAGGCCCGTACAGGACCTGGAACATGCGGTCGTGCATTATTCAGCTGAAATTTAGGGTTTCGCAGGGATCGAATAAAGGGTAGAGCCACGGGTCGTAACACATGTGAAATGTAACGTCCACTGTTCAGAGTGCCGCCAGTGCGAACAAGAGGTGACCGAGACGTGTAACCAATGGCACCCCATACCATCACGCCGGGTGATACGCCAGTACGGCGATGACGAATACACGCTTCCAATGTGCGTTCACCGCGATGTCGGCAAACACGGATGCGACCATCGTGGTGCTGTAAACAGAACCTGGATTTTGCCATTGGTGCACCCAGGTTCGTCGTTGAGTACACCATCGCAGGCGCTCCTGTCTGTGATGCAGCATCAAGGGTAACCGCAGCCACGGTCTCCGAGCTGATAGTCCGTGCTGCTGCAAACGTCGTCGAACTGTTCGCGCAGATGGTTGTTGTCTTGCAAACGTCCCCATCTGTTGACTCAGGGATCGAGACGTGGCTGCACGATCCGTTACAGCCATGCGGATAAGATGGCTGTCATCTCGACTGCTAGAGATACGAGGCCGTATGAATCCAGCACGACGTTCCGTATTCTCCTCCTGAACCCACCGATTCCATATTCTGCTAACAGTCATTGGATCTCGACCAACGCGACCAGCAATGTCGCGATACGATAAACCCCAATCGCGATAGGCTACAATCCGACCTTTATCACAGTCGGAAACGTGATGGTACGCATTTCTCCTCCTTACACGAGGCATCACAACAACGTTTCACCAGTCAACGCCGGTCAACTGCTGTTTGTGTATGACAATTCGTTTGGAATCTTTCCTCATGTCAGCACGTTGTAGGTGTCGCCACCGGCGCCAACCGTGTGTGAATGCTCTGAAAAGCTAATCATTTGCATATCACAGCATCTTCTTGCTGTCGGTTAAATTTCGCGTCTGTAGCAAGTCATCTCCGTGGTGTAGCAGTTTTAATGGTCAGTAGTGTATAACGACCTGGTACGATAATGAGCCGAAATACGATGTTGGCACTAACCTCAGACATCTCGTAGTGATTGCACTTTTCTATGAAGCAGTACTATCTAAAAAAAAAAAAAAAAAAAAAAAAAAAAAGCAGAGATATTCATCCACGTCTCATTGGGTTGATGCATGACAGAGACTTAAGTCATCAATAATATACAGGGTGTTCCAAAAAGAGTCATCTTATTTTAAAAAAACCATAACTATTATGTTATTTGAGACATGCGCATGAACAACGTACTGTTGGAACGAGCAAACTCTCGAGTGTGACACATGGTTCCCACTAGGTAGCAGCACTGTGCGCCCACTTCAGCAGTTATGGTAAAAATAGTGTCGGGACAACAGAAAGCGTTCTGTGTCCCACGTTTCGCGCGCGCAGTGCGGGTCAGTAATAACTGTTCAGCGTTTCTTTCGTACTCGGTATGGTGCAGATCCTCCTACGGCACAGAGCATTAGACGATGACATGAACAAATCTGAGAAACAGGTCGTCCGTGTAGAGGCAAATCGCCGGGCCGTCCCCGAGTGTCTCACACGGACGTCTAACGCATCCGCCACAGTTCCACAACGAGTCCGCCGAAGTCCGTTCGCCGTGCAGCTCGACAGCTCAACATGACCCCGATGCCCGTCTGGCGTGCGGTGCGTCGATGTTTTCACACGAAACCGCACAAAATTCAGCTACTGCAAGCTCTTCATGAAGGTGACAACAACGTACGGAGTTCTGTAATCTCTTTCTTGGCGAGGTGAAAGATGACACTTTTCTTTCACGCTTGGTTGTTATTGACGAGGCAACATTCGATTTAAATGGAAAGGTCAACAGTGATCATCTGAGAATATGGGGTACGGAACAACTACATGAAGTTACACAACATGAGAGAGACTCTCCAAAATTTGATATGTTTTGTGCAGGTGTACGGTCCATTTTTCTTTGCCGAGAACACTGTTACAGGAAGCACATCTCGGTATGCTTGAGAACTCTCTTTTCCCACAGTTGGAGACTGATTCGAACGACTTCATTTACCAACAGGATGGCGCACCGCCACGCGTCTGCAAGTGCGGGAAATTTTGAATCACAGGTTTACTGAACGATGGATCAGTCGCACTGGACCAAATGATTCAGCCTTACATTACTGGCCTCCAAGGTCACCGGCGTTGACTGTATGTGATTATTTCTCGTGGGGGTTTGCCAACAATAATGAATGAGCTGAGACAACGCATAACAGCAGCAGTGGAAGCTGTACCTGAAGACATCCTCGCTGCAGTTCGGGAACAGGGTGAATACTGCACTGACATATGCCGTGCATTTGAAGGGCGGCATATTGAACATCTGTGAAAAGGTATAAAAAAAACCTTTTGAGTTTTCCGTTCATACAAAAAAAAAAAAAAACAAATTTCCTTGGATATGTTGGAAATTTGTGATAAGGTCTTATGGGACCAAACTGCTGAGGTCATCGGTCCCTAAGCTTACGCACTACTTAATCTAACTTACACTAAGTACAACACACACACACACACACACACACACACACACACACACACACACACACACACACACACTAACATGACGGAGGGAGGATTCGAACCTCCGACGGGGGTAGCCCTTTGTATATGTAGATTAGTTGCAGAAATATACACGCGCCAAATCGGATGATTCTTTTTGCTACACCCTGTATTTTCCTTCACTATTTACAACAGTCCGCGCCAACACTGTGGTAACTTTCCAATTCTGGGACTGCGGAAATCACGTGGTACTGAAGCGAAGAATTCGTCGAGTCATGTTCGGAACGCAAGTTCATCCGGGAAGGAAGTTCCTTGGAGGTTGTTCGATAAGAGAGCGGAAAAGGTGAAGAATCTAATGACGCAGGATCAAGTGAATGAGGTGGGCGTGGAATAATTTCCCAACTACTGTACAGTGTTTCTCGTCAGTCCGGTGGAATGCGAGCGCGCGTTACCGTGGAACAGCAATCCTCCACGCACTCTTCCTGGTCGTTGTTCTTGAATTGCGTCTGCAAGGTTCAAATGGCTCTGAGCACTATGGGACATAACTTCTGAGGTCATCAGTCCGCTAGAACTTAGAACTGCTTTAACCTAACTAACCTAGGGACATCACATACATCCATGCCCGAGGCAGGATTCGAACCTGCGACCGTAGCGGTCATGCGGTTCCAAACTGAAGCGCTTAGAACCGCACGGCCACACCGGCCGGCTAAGGTCTGCAAGGATTCTAGTTGTTGGCAGTAAATGGGAGCAGTCTCGGTCACACCTGTCGTTGTTCGACCAGATACTTTATCTTTTGTGCATGCGCGCAGGTCTTTGTACGGGGTGTTGTTGCTTTGTTTCGGCTCAACCATTCCTCTCTTTTCCCCTTAATTCAGCTCAAAGACAGCATTAAATTTTCTCGTCGCCAGCAGGATTTTAGAACACATATTGTGTTCGAATATTATGAATTACCTCGAAGAAAACGGTGTATTGACACACAGTCAGCATGGGTTTAGAAAACATCGTTCCTGTGAAACACAACTGGCTCTTTACTCACATGAAGTGCTGTGTGCTATTGACAAGGGATTTCAGATCGATTCCGTATTTCTGGATTTCCGGAAGGTTTTTGACACTGTATCACACAAGCGGCTCGTAGTGAAATTACGTGCTTATGGAATATCGTCTTAGCTATGCGACTGGATTTGTGATTTCCTGTCAGAGAGGTCACAGTTCGTAGTAATTGACGGAAAGTCATCGAGTAAAACAGAAGTGATTTCTGGCGTCCCCCAAGGTAGTGTTACAGGCCCTTTGCTGTTCCTTACCTATATAAACGATTTGGGAGACAATCTGAGCAGCCGTCTTCGGTTGTTTGCAGATCACGCTGTCGTTTATCGACTAATAAAGTCATCAGAAGATCAAAACAAACTGCAAAACGATTTAGAAAAAATATCTGAATGGTGCGAAAAGTGGCAGTTGACCGTAAATAGTGAAAGGGTGAGGTCATCCATATGTGCTAAAAGGAACTCGTTAAACTTCGGTTACACGATAAATCAGTCTAATCTGAAAGCAGTAAATTCAACTAAATACCTAGGTATTACAATAACGAATAACTTAAATTTCAAGGAACACATGGAAAATGTTGTGGAGAAGGCTAATCAAAGACTGCGTTTTATTGGCAGGACACTTAGAAAATGTAACAGACCTACTAAGGAGACAGCCTACACCACGCTTCTACGTCCTCTTTTAGAATACTGCTGCACGATGTGGGATCCTTACCAGATAGGACTCACGGAGTACATCGAAAAAGTTCAAAGAAATGTAGAAATATGGGAGAGAGTGTCACAGAAATGATACAGAATTTGGACTGGACATCATTAAAAAAGGCGTTTTTCGTTGCGACGGAATCTCCTCACGAAATTCCGATCACCAACTTTCTCCTCCGAATGCGAAAGTATTTTTTTAGCACCCACCTACATAGGGAGGAACGATCACCAAGATAAAATAAGGGAAATCAGAGCTCGTACGGAAAGAAATACAGTAAGTGTTCATTCTTTCCGCGCGCTATACGAGATTGGAATAACGGAGAATGCCTTGCCATGCACTTAAATGTGACTTGCAGAGTATCGATGTAGATGTAAATGGGTGTATTTGTTGGAACTACGAAGTACCCCAACACATGCATATTCTTATCTCATTAGAATTCCACCAAATACAAAAAAATTTTAGAAAAATACAAAATGATCTTGCCAGCATCAAGAACGTTAACTCTCTACTCTGATGGATAACGAAGTGCCAAACTCCGGAAAATACAGGGCTATTACAAATGATTGAAGCGATTTCATAAATTCACTGTAGCTCCATTCATTGACATATGGTCACGACACACTACAGATACGTAGAAAAACTCATAAAGTTTTGTTCGGCTGAAGCCGCACTTCGTGTTTCTGCCGCCAGAGCGCTCGAGAGCGCAGTGAAACAAAATGGCGACAGGAGCCGAGAAAGCGTATGTCGTGCTTGAAATGCACTCACATCAGTCAGTCATAACAGTGCAACGACACTTCAGGACGAAGTTCAACAAAGATCCACCAAATGCTAACTCCATTCGGCGATGGTATGCGCAGTTTAAAGCTTCTGGATGCCTCTGTAAGGGGAAATCAACGGGTCGGCCTGCAGTGAGCGAAGAAACGGTTGAACGCGTACGGGCAAGTTTCAGGCGTAGCCGCGGAAGTCGACGAATAAAGCAAGCAGGGAGCTAAACGTACCACAACCGACGGTTTGGAAAATCTTACGGAAAAGGCTAAAGCAGAAGCATTTCTTAAACAGGAGATTGCAAAACCGATGGATCCTTCGTGGTGGAGATCATGATCAACAATTCATGTCATGGCCTCCACGCTCTCCCGACTTAACCCCATGCGATTTCTTTCAGTGGGGTTATGTGAAAGATTCAGTGTTTAAACCTCCTCTACCAAGAAACGTGCCAGAACTGCGAGCTCGCATCAACGATGCTTTCGAACTCATTGATGGGGACATGCTGTGCCGAATGTGGGAGGAACTTGATTATCGGCTTGATGTCTGCCGAATCATTAAAGGGGCACATACCGAACATTTGTGAATGCCTAAAACAACTTTTTGAGTTTTTGTATGTGTGTGCAAAGCATTGTCAAAATATCTCAAATAATAAAGTTATTGTAGAGCTGTGAAATCGCTTCAATCATTTGTAATAACCCTGTATAAGATTTCGAACGAAAAACGGCGCTTGTATTAAGTGCCTTTCATAACTTCTTATCAGTTCTACATTAATGTCTGCCTGCGTGTTGTACATTTTTCAGAATTTTCTGACTTAGCTATTTAAAGAGTATAAAGGTATCGGAACGTCCCCGCAGCCCGCAGCTGTCCCCTTGAAAACGGCGGATCCTCTCAGTCGGCTGTTCCAGAACGGCAGCTGAGGCCGTAAAATGAAAATAGAGCATCGCGGCGCGACGGGAAAACTCTTTGGTCGAGATGGAGGAAGCCGCTGCCACATCTTTCCTTCTTTCTTTCTTTCTTTTTTGTTTCTTGTCGGTAGCAAATATCGCAGGAAAAGACAGAGGGAGGAAGAGAGAGAGAGAGAGAATGACTTCTATGACACGACGCCAAGATAAACGCAGCTGCGAAAGTATAGCAGCTTGCGGCAGAACTGCTGGAGGAGTATCTTTGGCTCGGAGGTAATACACACGTGGAAGCGTCTATCATCTCTGGCGCGCCGGAAGTGACGTAACACGAGCACAAGACTGGTCAGTGCCCAGAGGGATACGACGCAGCTCTCCAAAAAGCCACTCCTTTGATGATTAGACATTTATGAGGAGCGTTAACAATATACACTTCAAGCAAGCATTTCGACGGAATCTCCAGTGGCTGAATACTATGTATTCATATGGCATGTTGTCACTTGTGTGCCTCTTCTAGTCTCATTCACAATGAAGAAGACGAATTTGTATGCGATAGTGCAAACAATATATGGTTGTCCATGAGGAAAGAAATCGCAGCTACCCAAGGAAAAACACAATAACATCAACCTTTTAGACCAAGGTGAAGAACCATAAGTGAACGTGAAGTTGAATGTTGCCTCCTGGTGGTTAATAGCAAACATTTCATTTTATATATTATCTAAAAGGGAGATGAACGAATAAGATTTCTGAATGTTCATAACTACGCAACACCAACAGTTATGAGAAATATGCATTTTCCTCAAAAGAACTGTAACAAGAATTCTACAAAGACCAAAGAAATTTCTGTATGGGCATTTTCTACGTCTACATCTACATACGTACCCCGCCAACCACGTTAAGGTGCGTGACGGAGGGTACTATGTGCCACAACTGGTCATTTCCTCTCCTGTTCTACTCCCAAGTACAGTGAGGGAAAACGACTGTCTATATACCACCGTATCAGCCATAATTTCACAAAGTAGGCTAATTACTCTATCTACACTTTCTTAGATTCTACATCTTCATCTTTACTCTGCAGTCCACTTTACGGTGCGCGGTGGAGGGTACCCAGTGCCATTCTTAGTTTTGTCGTTTCGCTCACAAATAGAACGAGGGAAAAAACGACAGACTATGTGACTCTGTATGAGCCCTAATTTGTCGTATCTTATCTTCGTGGACCCTACGCCAAATGCACGTCGGCGGCTATAGAATCGTTGTGCAGTTAGTTTCAAATGCCGGTTCGCTAGATTTTTGCAATAGCGTTCACTGAAAATAATGTCGTCTTCTCCCCAGGGATTCCCACTTGAGTCCCCGAAGCATATCGTTAACACTTGGCTGTTGTGAGAACTTACTGGTAACAAATCTAGCAGCCCGCCTTTGAATTTCTTCGATGACTTTCTTTAACCTGACCTGATACTGATCCCAAATACTCGAGCAGTACTCAAGAATAGGTCGCACCAGTGTTGAACTATATGAAATAAAATCGTCATAACTTGTGAACCGTTTGGGCATGGTGCTAATTAGTATGGTTTGGTTTAGCGACGAAGCTAGCTTTCATTTGTATGGGTTTGTCAGTAAGGGGACTGATAATCCGCATTTCAAGATCGAGAAGTCTCTGTGTGGTGTGCAGTGTCCCAGTCACGGAATAATCGGTGCGATATTCTGTATGGCACGGTGACTACCGAACGGTACGCTGCATAGCACTGCCAACATACAAACACATAAACAGGCTACTTGCAAAATGATTATGTGCAACATCACAGTTTACCTTGATCGCCCTTTAAGAAGACCACAGCTCCCTTTGATCGCTTTCTAGCAAAAATTGAAGTGGTCAGCTGAAAGACGTTTCACTCACTGTACATGTTTTCCGCCTTGCATCATGAATAGGAACTATATTCATAGAGTTTTTAAAAATATATCAAAGCAATAATTCCGCGATTAACATCGGCCTGCGATAATGTTAGCCAGAGATGAGGAAGAGTGAACATCTCTGCCTACGTTCTTATGTTTCTCCCTCCGTAGGGAAAGAGATGGATAATTAATTATGAGTCCTGAGTTGTCTGCCATAATTAATAGACTGTTGAGAGCGAGTGTGTAACAAGGGAAGTGATCCCAAATTAGCAAAAGCAGAAGCAAATTAACGGAGGACGCTATTGTAATAAACTTATTTATGGGACAGTTCTAATAGCCGTAATTAATTTTATATGAGAGAATCTGCGTAAGATGCGAGAATTCTTCCAATACTGGAATATATTGTGCGAGTCTAAAATACAAGAATAAATGGTATACACTCCTGGAAATGGAAAAAAGAACACATTGACACCGGTGTGTCAGACCCACCATACTTGCTCCGGACACTGCGAGAGGGCTGTACAAGCAATGATCACACGCACGGCACAGCGGACACACCAGGAACCGCGGTGTTGGCCGTCGAATGGCGCTAGCTGCGCAGCATTTGTGCACCGCCGCCGTCAGTGTCAGCCAGTTTGCCGTGGCATACGGAGCTCCATCGCAGTCTTTAACACTGGTAGCATGCCGCGACAGCGTGGACGTGAACCGTATGTGCAGTTGACGGACTTTGAGCGAGGGCGTGTAGTGGGCATGCGGGAGGCGGGGTGGACGTACCGCCGAATTGCTCAACACGTGGGGCGTGAGGTCTCCACAGTACATCGATGTTGTCGCCAGTGGTCGGCGGAAGGTGCACGTGCCCGTCGACCTGGGACCGGACCGCAGCGACGCACGGATGCACGCCAAGACCGTAGGATCCTACGCAGTGCCGTAGGGGACCGCACCGCCACTTCCCAGCAAATTAGGGACACTGTTGCTCCTGGGGTATCGGCGAGGACCATTCGCAACCGTCTCCATGAAGCTGGGCTATGGTCCCGCACACCGTTAGGCCGTCTTCCGCTCAAGCCCCAACATCGTGCAGCCCGCCTCCAATGGTGTCGCCACAGGCGTGAATGGAGCGACGAATGGAGACGTGTCGTCTTCAGCGATGAGAGTCGCTTCTGCCTTGGTGCCAATGATGGTCGTATGCGTGTTTGGCGCCGTGCAGGTGAGCGCCACAATCAGGACTGCATACGGCCGAGGCACACAGGCCCAACACCCGGCATCATGGTGTTGGGAGCGATCCCCTACACTGGCCGTACACCGCTGGTGATCGTCGAGGGGACACTGAATAGTGCACGGTACATCCAAACCGTCATCGAACCCATCATTCTACCATTCCTAGACCGGCAAGGGAACTTGCTGTTCCAACAGGACAATGCACGTCCGCATGTATCCCGTGCCACCCAACGTGCTCTAGAAGGTGTAAGTCAACTACCCTGGCCAGCAAGATCTCCGGATCTGTCCCCCATTGAGCATGTTTGGGACTGGATGAAGCGTCGTCTCACGCGGTCTGCACGTCCAGCACGAACGCTGGTCCAACTGAGGCGCCAGGTGGAAATGGCATGGCAAGCCGTTCCACAGGACTACATCCAGCATCTCTACGATCGTCTCCATGGGAGAATAGCAGCCTGCATTGCTGCGAAAGGTGGATATACACTGTACTAGTGCCGACATTGTGCATTTCTAAGAGTGCCTTCGTTAAAATTTTTTTTTTTTTTTTTTTTTTTTCATCAGTCTACTGACTGGTTTGATGCGGCCCGCCACGAATTCCTCTACTGTGCTAACCTCTTCATCTCAGAGTAGCACTTGCAACCTACGTCCTCAATTATTTGGTTGACATATTCCAATCTCTGTCTTCCTCTGCAGTTTTTGCCCTCCACAGCTACCTCTAGTACCTTGGAAGTCATTCCCTCATGTCTTAGCAGATGTCCTATCATCCTGTCCCTTCTCCTTATCAGTGTTTTCCACATATTCCTTTCCTCTCCGATTCTGCGTAGAACCTCCTCATTCCTTACCTTTTAAGTCCACCTAATTTTCAACATTCGTCTATAGCACCACATCTCAAATGCTTCGATTCTCTTCTGTTCCGGTTTTCCCACAGTCCATGTTTCACTACCATACAATGCTGTACTCCAGACGTACATCCTCAGAATTTCTTCCTCAAATTAAGGCCGATATTTGATATTAGTAGACTTCTCTTGGCCAGAAATGACTTTTTTGCCATAGAGAGTCTGCTTTTGATGTCCTCCTTGCTCCGTCCGTCATTGGTTATTTTACTGCCTAGGTAGCAGAATTCCTTAACTTCATTGACTTCGTGACCATCAATCCTGATGTTAAGTTTCTCGCTGTTCTCATTTCTACTTCTTCTCATTACCTTCGTCTTTCTCCGATTTACTCTCAAACCATACGGTGTACTCATTAGACTGTTCATTCCGTTCACCAGATCATTTAATTCTTCTTCACTTTCACTCAGGATAGCAATGTCATCAGCGAATCGTATCATTGATATCCTTTCACCTTGTATTTTAATTCCACTCCTGAACCTTTCTTTTATTTCCATCATTGCTTCCTCGATGTACAGATTGAAGAGCAGGGGCGAAAGGCTACAGCCTTGTCTTACACCCTTCTTAATACGAGCACTTCGTTCTTGATCGTCCACTCTTATTATTCCCTCTTGGTTGTTGTGCATATTGTATATGATCCGTCTCTCCCTATAGCTTAACCCTACTTTTTTTCAGAATCTCGAACAGCTTTCACCATTTTATATTGTCGAACGTTTTTTCCAGGTCGACAAATCCTATGAAAGTGTCTTGATTTTTCTTTAGCCTTGCTTCCATTATTAGCCGTAACGTCATAATTGCCTCTCTCGTCCCTTTACTTTTCCTAAAGCCGAACTGATCGTCACCTATCGCATTCTCGATTTTCTTTTCCATTCTTCTGTATATTATTCTTGTAAGCAACTTCGATGCATGAGCTGTTAAGCTGATTGTGCGATAATTCTCGCACTTTTCAGCTCTTGACGTCTTCGGAATTGTGTGGATGATCCTTTTCCGAAAGTCAGATGGTATGTCGCCAGACTCATATATTCTACACACCAACGTGAATAGTCGTTTTGTTGCCACTTCCCCCAACGATTTTAGAAATTATGAAGGAATGTTATCTATCCCTTCTGCCTTATTTGACCGTAAGTCATCCAAAGCTCTTTTAAATTCCGATTCTAATACTGGATCCCCTATCTCTTCTAAATCGACTCTTGTTTCTTCTTCTATCACATCAGACAAATCTTCACCCACAAAGAGGCTTTCAATGTATTCTTTCCACCTATCTGCTCTCTCCTCTGCATTTAACAGTGGAATTGCCGTTGCACTCTTAATGTTACCACCGTTGCTTTTAACGTCACCAAAGGTTGTTTTGACTTTCCTGTATGCTGAGTCTGTCCTTCCGACAATCATATCTTTTTCGATGTCTTCACATTTTTCCTGCAGCCATTTCGTCTTAGCTTCCCTGCACTTCCTATTTATTTCATTCCTCAGCGACTTGTATTTCTGTATTCCTGATTTTCCCAAAACATGTTTGTACTTCCTCCTTTCATCAATCAACTGAAGTATTTCTTCTGTTACCCATGGTTTCTTCGCAGCTACCTTCTTTGTACCTATTTTTTCCGTCCCAACTTCTGTGATGGCCCTTTTTAGAGATGTCCATTCCTCTTCAACTGTACTGCCTACTGCGCTAGTCCTTATTGCTGTATCTATAGCGTTAGAGAACTTCAAATGTATCTCGTCATTCCTTAGTACTTCCGTATCCCACTTCTTTGCGTATTGATTCTTCCTGACTAATGTCTTGAACTTCAGCCTACTCTTCATCATTACTATATTGTGATCTGAGTCTATATCTGCTCCTGGGTACGCCTTACAATCCTCCAGTATCTGATTTCGGAATCTCTGTCTGACCATAATGTAATCTAATTGAAATCTTCCCGTATCTCCCGGCCTTTTCCAAGTATATCTCCTCCTCTTGTGATTCTTGAACAGGGTATTCGCTATTACTAGCTGAAACTTGTTACAGAACTCAATTAGTCTTTCTCCTCTTTCATTCCTTGTCCCAAGCCCATATTCTCCTGTAATCTTTTCTTCTTCTCCTTCCCCTACAACTGCATTCCAGTCGCCCATGACTATTAGATTTTCGTCCCCCTTTACATACTGCATTACCCTTTCAATATCCTCATACACTTTCTCTATCTGTTCATCTTCAGCTTGCGACGTTGGCATGTATACCTGAACTATCGTTGTCGGTGTTGGTCTGCTGTCGATTCTGATTAGAACAACCCGGTCACTGAACTGTTCACAGTAAGACACCCTCTGCCCTACCTTCCTATTCGTAACGAATCCCACACCTGTTATACCATTTTCTGCTCCTGTTGATATTAGCCGATACTCATCTGACCAGAAATCCTTGTCTTTCTTTCACTTCACTTCACTGGCCCCTACTGTATCTAGATTGAGCCTTTGCATTTCCCTTTTCAGATTTTCTAGTTTCCCTACCACGTTCAAGCTTCTGACATTCCACGCCCCGACTTGTAGAGCGTTATCCTTTCGTTGATTATTCAATCTTTTTCTCATGGTAACCTCCCCCTTGGCAGTCCCCTCCCGGATATCCGAATGGGGAACTATTCCGGAATCTTTTGCCAATGGAGAGATCATCATGACACTTCTTCAATTACAGGCCACATGTCCTGTGGATACACGTTACGTGTCTTTAATGCAGTGGTTTCCATTGCCTTCTGCATCCTCATGTCGTTCCGCCCTCTTTGACAAGGCCGTTGGCAGAACGAGGCTGACTTCTTATGCCGGAAGTCTTCGGCCGCCAATGCTGAATATTTATCAAAATTTAGGCAGTGGCGGGGATCGAACCCGGGACCGAAGACGTTTTGATTATGAATCAAAGACGGTACCCCTAGACCACGGTGTACCAGAGTTGAAACAATTAAAATGGCGTACGATATAGTTACAAATTTATAGAAAAAGACATTTTTTATATAAAAAGGGTACATACTGACTAACAAAGACAGAGGCAGTACTTACATGTCACATATAAAATATTTAACAGGCCAGAAGGGCTTTAGTCACAAAATATATAAAAAGGAATCGGTGAAAGCGAGCCATTGTAGGCTGCTCATAACTGGACAGCCACAGGTTGCAACGGACTTTGTGATCAGTCTTCGCGGAAGTCAAAAAAAGAAATGTTCTTCGCTTGCCATGCTATGGCGATCTAACGCCAAAATTTTGGGTAGAGTACAAGTTGGGAACCAGAATGAAAAATGGTGCTATCATAGCACAAAAAAGACGAGTGTGTCTTGGGCAGAGGAAGGAATGTAAAAAAAGGAACTAGCTTTCCTTTTTTTAAACAGTCACTCCTTTTCGTGTTTTATTAAGTACACGATGCATTTTTGGTAGTTAGGTTATGAATTTCCTAAGTCAGACGCGGAAAATATGTGCGAAATAGTGGAAAAGATAAACAGTGTAAACTTACCAAATAATCCAAGAAAAGCGTTTTTAACGTTTTAGCAACAGCATACATTCTTTTCTCCATCGTTTTCGTACATATCGCTTCATACAAGAGGCACATTCGCACACACATGTTTGTAAATACTTCACAGATGTTTCTGTACATGGTGTAGTCGAAGATGAATTTATTCGTAGTACTAAATATATAATTATTAAACAATTGACATATGCTGGAAACAATGGAGATATGCAGGAAATAACTTTAGAATGGGTCTTTAAAATTACTGAAATAGCTGTGGCTTGCGAAATCTGCTTGTTCATTTAACATAAGTTCTGTTTTTTTGATTTTGTGGAGGTATATCTCCAGTTGCTCTAACAGATTTAGGGTCTTACCCTTGGGTTCAATATGTAGTACTACCAAATTGTTTTCTAGATTATTGATGACATTTTTCGTTTCCAACATATGTTGTGTAGTGATTTGATTTTTAGAAGTGGTTCAGAGGGAAAGCATTTGCGTGTTCTTGAAAACGGGTTTTGAAGTTTCTGCCTGTTTCCCCTACATAGTAGGCAGGACAGCTGGGGCGTGATACTTTGTACACTCCACTGTTGTATGTTTGCGTGTTTGGTTTTGCGATATGCACGAGTAAGTTTCCTAACTTATTATTAGTTGAGAATGAAACTGTTACATTTGTTTTTTTGAAAAGGTTTGCAATTTTTTTGGAGAATATTTTCTCGTCTTTGACAGTGTGGCCATTCGTTGTCTTGCTTTTGTGCATTTTTCTGTCTAAATTGTCAATTGTTTTGGCTGTGTAGCCAATGTTTATGATAATGCTCTGTATTGTACCTATCTCATTCTTGAGGGTATTTTCTTCTAAATCGAGAGGCCCCGTGCAGTGAGCTCCCTTTAGCTTCAGGGTGTTGGCACAGCTGCATCTTGCGGTTTATAGCCTAAAGTTCCTGATTCTGTGCCCAAAATGCAGAAGATTCGCCAGCCATAGTAGACAACATATACTGAACCACCAAATAAAGCGGTATAGGTATGCGTATTCAAGTAAAGGCAGAATACATGAACTACTGTTGTCGGTGTTGGTGTGCTGTTGATTCTGATGAGAACACCACCACCACTGAACAGTTCATCACAGTAACTCACTCTCTGCCCCACCTTCCTATTCATAACGAATCCTACTTCCGCTGTACCATTTTCTGTGCGTACAACTCTTCAAACATTCGCAGTGTTTAATGTTGTTCCACAAAACATGGGACCCACAATCCGAGCTGCTGACGCGGCACACAACACTCCTAGAGGTTTCTCTCTAATCGTATAGGGATTGTTTCTTGACCAGTGTCTGATGTTCTGGCAGATTACATGCCCTGTCAGATGCAATCAGGCTTCATCACTCCTGAAATACCCGCAGCGGATCCAAAATTCAATTCTGACTTGTTCGACATTACTCACAGTAATTCACACGTCTCCCTGTATTTTCTTCTTTCAGTTCCTCACCACTTGTCACTTTGCGCGGCTTGGCTTCCTCCCTACATGGTGTAAAGCACTTCGGGAAGCCCTACGCGAAACGTTCACTTGTTGCGACAATTTACATGTCTACTCCGGATCATTCGTGCTCGAATATCCGCGATCAAAGCAGATGTATGAACAGACGGGGCTCGATTCCTTTTTGCGCTTGCAACTGACTCTAGTATGCCACTTCGTAACGAAATCCTGTATATGGCTCTGAGCACTATGCGACTTAACTGCTGAGGTCATCAGTCGCCTAGAACTTTGAAATAATTAAACCTAACTAACCTAAGGACACCACACACATCCATGCCCGAGGCAGGATTCGAACCTACGACCGTAGCGGTCGCTGAGCTCCAGACTGTAGCGCCTAGAACCGCACGGCCACTCCGGCCGGCGAAATCCTGTATACTGGTCTTTGTTGGTATGGAAACGCCAGACGGGAAAATTCGTCGCAAAAATTTCTCGTGTGTCCTTAACTCTTAGCTACTGAGAATGTTGATAGGAACACAGTTACTATGGAGGGGTCTCTCAGAGCGTCTTTTTAATTTTTATAAATAAAACCACTGTTTTGGTGAATATACACTGAAGCGCCAAAGAAACTGCTATAGACATGCGTTTTCAAATGCAGAGATGTGTAAACAGGCAGAATACGGCGCTGCGGTCGGCAACGCCTATATAAGACGACAAGCGTCTGGCGCAGTTGTTAGATCGGTTACTGCTACTACAGTGGCAGGTTATCGATATTTATGTGAGTTTGAACGTGGTGTTATAGTCGGCGCACGAACAATGGGACCCAGCATCTCCGAGGTACCGATGAAGTGGGGATTTTCCCGTACGATCATTTCACGAGTGTACTGTATCATGAATCCGGTGAAAATCAAATCTCCGACATCACTGCGGCTGGAAAAAGATCCTGCCATAACGGGATCGACGACGACTGAAGATAATTGTTAGTGAAAGAAGTGCAATCTTTCCGCAAATTGCTGCAGATTTCAGTGCTGGGCCATCAGCAAGTGTCAGTGTGCGAATCATTCAAAGAAACATTATCGATATGGGATTTCGGAGCCGATGGCGGATGAATGTGTACGGGTATGGAGACATCCTCATGAATCCATGGACCCTGCATGTCAGCAGGGACTGCTCAAGCTGCAGGAGGCTCTGTAATGAGTGTATGCAGTTGGAGTGATATGGGACCCCTGATACGTGTAGACACGACTCTGACAGGTAACGCGTGCGCAAGAATCCTGTCTGATCATCTGCATCCATTTGTGTCCACTCTGCATTCCTACCGACTTGGACAATTCCAGCAGGACAATGCGACACGCCACACGTCCACAATTGCTACAGAGTGGCTCCAGGAACACTCTTCTGAGTTCAAACACTTCCGCTAGCCACCAGACTCCCCAGACATGAAAATTACTGAGCATATTTGGGATGCCTTGCAACGTGCTGTTCAGAAGAGATTTCCCACCACTCGTACTCTTACGGATTCATGGGCTGGCCTGCAGTATTCGTGGTGTCAGTTCCCTCCAGCACTACTTCAGATATTAGTGGAGTGCGTGCCACGTCGTGTTGCGGCACTTCTGCGTGCTCGCGGGGGCGCTACACGATATTAGGCAGGTGAACCAGTTTCTCTGGCTCTTCAGTGTAAGACCGAGCGAGGTGGCGGAGTGGTTAGCACACTGGACTCGCATTCGGGAGGACGACGGTTCAATCCCGTCTCCAGCCATCCTGATTTAGGTTTTCCGTGATTTCCCTAAATCGTTTCAGGCAAATGCCGGGATGGTTCCTTTGAAAGGGCACGGCCAATTTCCTTCCCAATCCTTCCCTAACACGAGCTTGCGCTCCGTCTCTAATGACCTCGTTGTCGACGGGACGTTAAATACTAACCACCACCATCTTCAGTGTAATTCCCTTCTTTTACATTCCTAACTCTACCGAGGACATATTGGCCTTTTTTTTTCATTCAGGTTTTGAGATACACAAGAAAACGTAAGAGTCCTGAGATGGAATGCTGAAGGGCGCTACATGCATCGAGCTTGGTCTCATCTTCGGCATCGTTTTCCCAGCAGAACATATGAGTTATGTAAGAAGCGAGAACTGTCCCTTGCAGCGAGTTGTAGGCTAAAAGCGCCATTCATCTCTGGACGGCAGAGAGACGGGAAAATAGCGTCCGTCACTCCCATTACCCGACTGCCGGTCGTTTTAGAAAAATGCGACTCCTTGACGCTGGAAGCAGAAAGACGAATCGAGAAGCACACCGACGCTTACAACATATGAAGAAAATAGTATTTGCCATGACGACAAATATAAAAGTGTTTGTCCCTCGTCGTGGTAGTTTGTTGACATGTTTTTGCGGTTGCCGGACTCCGGTTTGTTAACTTTCTTAAGAGAACGCACTTCTTTTGTGAAATGGAAATTATTACATTGAAAGAATAACAGTGCACATTAATATCACATCGCTTTATTTATCCCGTTAGCACGTTACACTCTTCCCCAACAATGCCTAACCACACACACACACACACACACACACACACACACACACGCGCGCACGCGCGCGCGCTTTACCTGTTAAGTTCATTCCACATTCATGCTGCAGTAACCATACTACGTTTCATAAGCACATTAATATGAAGGGTAGTCACTGACAGCGAAAGCTGTTTTCTATCTGTTTAAACTGCAACATATTCGCACTTTTGTCCACAAATTTCATAAATAACCCCTCGCGCCTTCCTGGTAATAAACCGAATCACTTTTACCGTACAATGCGATGTACCACTTTCAGCTCTTATTAATTATCCCCTTTAGCAAATTCTTCTTACTGCAGAATGGCTGCCGGCCGCGGTGGTCTAGCGGTTCTAGGCGCTCAATCCGGAGCCGCGCGGCTGCTACGGTCGCAGGTTCGAATCCTGCCTCGGGCATGGATGTGTGTGATGTCCTTAGGTTAGTTAGGTTTAAGTAGTTCTAAGTTCTAGGGGACTGATGACCACAGATGTTAAGTCCCATAGTGCTCAGAGCCATTTGAACCATTTTTTTTGCAGAATGGCTGTTATTGAACTTTCGCTACTGGACACGGCGTACATAAAAAACGAGTGATTGGGCTACTACGACTCATTGTGGAGACTTTTGTACGGGCATACCGATGATTCAGAACGAATAAACCATTTAAGGAAACACAAAATGTTCAGATGTGTCGTGAAATCTTATTGAACTTAACTGCTAAGGTCATCAGTCCCTAAGCTTACACACTACTTAACCTAAATTATCCTAACGGCAAACACACACACCCATGCCCGAGGGACGACACGAACCTCCGCCGGGACCAGCCGCACAGTCCATGACTGCAGCGCCTTAGACCGCTCAGCTAATCCCGCGCGGCTAAAGAAACACATTTTTATTTCGAAATGAAAAGCCGACATATTAATTGCGTACGATGTTTGCGTTCCAGGTTACTAACATTGCTCAGTGTGATGACCATCTACATTCACATGCTTCAAATGGCTCTGAGCACTGTGGGACTTAACTTCTGAGGTCATCAGTCCCCTAACCTAAGGACATCACACACATCCATGCCCAGCGCAGGATTCGAACCTGCGACCGTAGCCGTCGCGCGGTTCCGGACTGAAGCGCGTAGAACCGCTCGGCCACCGCGGCTGGCAAAGGTATCTAGCCACCCCCAAAAACAAACGTTTTTCTTATTAGGTGCATTGTGCTGAAACCTACTGCCAGATAGTCCGTATCAGCAATCTCAGTAGTCATTAGACATCGTGAGAGAGCAGAATGGGCTGCTCGGCGAAAGTGGTCAGGTGATTGCGTGTCACTTGTGTCATACGTCTGTACACGAGATTTCCACACTCCTAAACATCCCTGGGTCCACTGTTTCCGATGCGATAGTCAAGTGCAAACGTGAAGGGACACGTACAGCACAAAAGCGTACAGGCCGACCTCGTCTGTTGACTGACAGAGACCGCCGTCAGTTGAAGAGCGTCGTAATGTGTAATAGGCACACATCTATCCAGACCGTCACACAGGAATTCCAAACTCCATCAGGATCCACTGCAAGTGGTATGACAGTCAGGCGGGAGGTGAGAAAAGTTGGATTTCATTGACCAGCAGCTGCCCATAAGCCACAAATCACGCCGGTAAATGCCAAACGACGTGTCCCTTGGTGTAAGCAGCGTAAACATTGAACAGTGGAAAAACGTTGTGTGGACTGACGAGTGAAGGTAAATAATGTGGCGATCGTATGGCAGGGTGCGGCTATGGCGAATGCCCGGTGAAGGTCATCTGCCAGCATGTGCAGTGCCAACAGTTGAATTCGGAGGCGGTGGTTTCGTAGTGTGGTCGTGTTTTTCGTTGAGGGGGCTTGCAACCCTTGTTGTTGTGCGTGGCACTATCACAGCACAGGCCTACATTGATGTTTTGAGCACCTTCTTGCTTCCCACTGTTGAAGAGCAATTTGGGATGGCGATCGCATCTTTGAACACGATCGAGCACCTCTTTATAATGCACGGCCTTTCGTGGAGTGGTTACAGGGCAATAACATCCTTGTAATGGACTGGCCTGCACAGTGCCCTGACCTGAATCCTATAAAACACGTTTGGGACGTTTTGGGACGTCGACTTCGTTCCAGACCTCACCGAACGACATCGATACCTCTCCTCAGTGCAGCACTGCGTGAAGAATGGGCTGCCATTACCCAAGAAATCTTGCAGCACCTGATTGATCGTATGCCTGCGAGAGTGGAAGGTCATGAAGGCAAGGGTGGGCCAACACTATATTCAATTTCAGCATTACCGATATATTTTTTAAAGACATAAAATGCATATCTACATCTACATTGATACTCCGCAAGCCACCCAACGGTGTGTGGCGGAGAGCACTTTACGTGCCACTGTCATTACCTCCCTTTCCTGTTCCAGTCGCGTATGGTTCGCGGGAAGAACGACTGTCTGAAAGCCTCCGTGCGCGCTCTAATCTCTCTAATTTTACATTCGTGATCTCCTCGGGAGCTATAAGTAGGAGGAAGCAATATATTCGATACCTCATCCAGAAACGCACCCTCTCGAAACCTGGCTAGCAAGCTACACCGCGATGCAGAGCACCTCTCTTGCAGAGTCTGCCACTTGAGTTTATTAAACATCTCCGTAACGCTATCACGGTTACCAAATAACCCTGTGACGAAACGCGCCGCTCTTCTTTGGATCTTCTCTATCTCCTCCGTCAGACCGATCTGGTACGGATCCCACACTGATGAGCAATACTCAAGTATAGGTCGAACGAGTGTTTTGTATGCCACCTCCTTTGTTGATGGACTACATTTTCTAAGGACTCTCCCAATAAATCTCAACCTGGTACCCGCCTTACCAACAATTAATTTTATATGATCATTCCACTTCAAATCGTTCCTTACGCATACTCCCATATATTTTACAGAAGTAACTGCTACCAGTGTTTGTTCCGCTATTATATAATCATACAATAAAGGATCCTTCATTCTATGTATTCGCAATACATTACATTTGTCTATGTTAAGGGTCAGTTGCCACTCCCTGCACCAAGTGCCTATCCGCTGCAGATTTTCCTGCATTTCACTACAATTTTCTAATGCTGCAACTTCTCTGTATACTACAGCATCATCCGCGAAAAGCCGCATGGAACTTCCGACACTATCTACTAAGTCATTTATATATATTGTGAAAAGCAATGGTCCCATATCACTCCCCTGTGGCACGCCAGAGGTTACTTTAACGTCTGTAGACGTCTCTCCATTGATAACAACATGCTGTGTTCTGTTTGCTAAAAGCTCTTCAATCCAGCCACACAGCTGGTCTGATATTCCGTAGGCTCTTACTTTGTTTATCAGGCGACAGTGCGGAACTGTATCGAACGCCTTCCGGAAGTCAAGAAAAATAGCATCTACCTGGGAGCCTGTATCTAATATTTTCTGGGTCTCATGAACAAATAAGGCGAGTTGGGTCTCACACGATCGCTGTTTCCGGAATCCATGTTGATTCCTACATAGTAGATTCTGGGTTTCCAGAAATGACATGATACGCGAGCAAAAAACATGTTCTAAAATTCTACAAGAGATCGACGTAAGAGATATAGGTCTATAGTTTTGCGCATCTGCTCGACGACCCTTCTTGAAGGCTGGGACTATCTGTGCTCTTTTCCAATCATTTGGAACCCTCCGTTCCTCTAGAGACTTGCGGTACACGGCTGTTAGAAGGGGGGCAAGTTCTTTCGCGTACTCTGTGTAGAATCTAATTGGTATCCCGTCAGGTCCAGTGGACTTCCCTCTGTTGAGTGATTCCAGTTGCTTTTCTATTCCTTGGACATTTATTTTGATGTCGGATAACACTGAACGAATTTCGGTTCTAATTGTGTGCGAAATAAACAACCAAAACGCAAAGAGAAGTCGTCGGCTCCCAGTTTCTCTCTCACACTTGCATTCAT
Source organism: Schistocerca serialis cubense (assembly GCF_023864345.2). Classification (NCBI taxonomy): domain Eukaryota; kingdom Metazoa; phylum Arthropoda; class Insecta; order Orthoptera; family Acrididae; genus Schistocerca; species Schistocerca serialis. The sequence goes on from NC_064648.1 coordinate 146,923,628, forward strand.
TTTTCCTTCACTACCAACGCTACTATTACCATCGGTTATGCCACCACATACTGCATCATTTATGTTATGTAGCTTCAGCTGAACTGCCGAGGTCTAGCAGCTCTAGTCATGGACTAAATGACTGACGTCAGGGGCAACATGAGATGGAGCTCCGTCAAATCTGGTGATCTTGGCGGCCACACAATTTGGAAAGATCGCTGCCACTTCGTCAGCGTCCAGTGCCGATGGTCACGTGCCCATTTCAGTCATAGCAGCCGATGTTAATGTTGGCACATGCGCAAGTCGTCGGTTGCGGAGGCCCATCGTTAGGAGTGTTCGGTGCACTGTGTGTTCAGACACACCTGTACTCCGCTCAGCATTAAAGTCTGATGTTAGTTCGGCCACAGTTCACCGCCTGTCCTGCTTTACCTGTCTCTCCAGCCTGCGACGTCCGACACCTGTAACGAGGGGGCGGCCGCCCAAACCCACGACGTGGTTTCACGTCGGTTTCGCCACGTGTTGAAGACACTCGCCACAACACTCCTCGAACACCCGATTAGTCGTGCAGTTTCCGAAATACTCGTGCCGAGCCTACGGGCCATGGCAATCTGCCTTCGGTCAAACTCATATAGACCACGCGCCTTCCCCATTCTACACACGGACTGCACGCTCACTGATACTACGTCAGTCATTCCTCCCCAGGTGATGCTGCTATCACCTGGACTAGTTTATATCGATACCAGGTTCGTGGTCATAGATGTTCTGGCTGGTCAGTGTATCTTATCAGTTTATAGAAGATGGCTTTGAAGCTCAGAAGGTGACAGGAATGGGATTTGTCGACTTAGCAGCGGCGTATGACAGTCAATCACCAGCTACTACTAGTCAGGGTCTACATTCTGGTCAAAGATTTGGGTCTAACCAGACTCATCGCCCCCCCCCCCCCCCGCCCCCCCCTTCTGCAGAATCGCAGGTTCTTCGTCGACTTTCAAGGACAGCGTAGTCGATAGAGGCTACAGAAGAATGGCCTCCTGCAAGGACGTGTTTTGGCTCCAATTCTAATATTCAAAAATGGTTCAAATGGCTCTGAGCACTATGGGACTTAACATCTGTGGTCGTCAGTCCCCTAGAACTTAGAACTACTTAAACCTAACTAACCTAAGGACAGCACACAACACCCAGCCATCACGAGGCAGAGAAAATCCCTGACCCCGCCGGGAATCGAACCCGTGAACCCGGGTGTGGGAAGCGAGAACGCTACCGCGCGACCACGAGATGCGGGCTCTAATATACACACGAACGACCAACGTATAGCCCGAAACACCATGAGTTACTTATATGCTGACGACAACCCCCTCTAGCCACCCAGAGCACATATTTTGAATCAGTGGAGAACAACCTCACGAATGCCCTTGGCGATCTATCCACATACTACAGCAGAAACCAAACCCTTCAAAGACCCAAGTGTGTGCCTTTCATCTGAGAAACAAGGAAGCTACTCACAAATTAATAATAGTATGGTCGGTGATTGAACTGGAACGCTACGAGACTCCAAAATGCTTAGGAGTGACACTTGATAGATCTCTCACTTTCAAAAAGCACTGCATGAAACGCAAGTCCAAAGTCTCCACCAGGAACAATCTCCCACGGAAACTGGCCGGACCACAGTGGGGTAGTCAATCTGAAACAATCCGACACCTGCAATGGCACTATGCTATTCTGCACAGATTATGCCTGTCCCGTTTGGTATAATTCTGCTCATGCCAAAAATTTGGATGCAGCTCTCAACGAAACCTGCAACTTGCTTGAAACCCACTCCAGTTGAATGGCTTTACCACATTGCAGGAATAGCATCACCATCTGTTCGAAGAGGGATAGCTGCGAACATGGAAATAAAGGTATTGGAACAGGAAATTACTCATCCTCTGTATGGGCATGAACCGCATCCGCAACGATTGAAGTCAAGGAAGAGTTTCCTTGGGACATTAAACTAAGTTACAATCACTGCTGGAAAAAGTAGGTTACGACTAGGGAGGGCCATGTCCTACCTACCCCCTGGTTGGAAAAGAGTTGTTGAAGCTTTACCTCCAGGCCATGACGGGGAATGGACAACTTGGAAGTTCCTGAATAGACTGAGATCCATAGTTGGAAGATCAAAAGTTAACCTGGCAAAATGGGGATACACTGATCCAAACGATATTCGATGTGACTGTGGAGAAGAACAGTCAGTTCGGCACATGCTTCGGTGTCGATTGCGTCCAGTCTCCTGTACAGAAGATGACCTTGAACAAGCAACAGAAAATGCTCAGGAAGTGGCCAAGTTTTGGTCAAAAGTAATTTAATCATAACAGTGTAAAATGTATGTACATGTACCTGTATGTTTCTGACACGAGAATAATAATAATCAGTTTTATGACCACCAATAAATTACGCTTGCGATGAACGACGATAAGCTGTTTTTAACGATGTCATGTATTGTAGGATGTAGGTTCGCCAGTTATGCAAAACACCGTTTTTTCCCAGTTCCCAAACATGTTTCAGCACCACTGTGTCATCATCAGTAAGTGTTCGCTTTATTTAATATCTAATGTGAACATTTGTACTAAATGATTGCAAAATTATGTGGATATTTAGTTCAAACAATAATTCTTTTCTTTTTGTTAATACGTTTACACTCAGTGTGCATGATTTTTCAGGACCACTTGTGTATTATTTATTATAGATAGCTTGTCATCTGCAACCAAACGATGCTGATGAGAAATTTTGTTGCGAGTTAACCTATGATCTAAACGTCTATCTACATCTACACCTCCATGGATAGTCACCAAATCACATTTAAGTGCCTGGCAGAGGGTTCATCGAATCACCTTCACGATTCCCTATTATTCCAATCTCGTATAGCGCGTGCAAAGAACGAACACCTGTATCTTTCCGTACGAGCTCGGATTTCCCTTCGTTTATCGTGGTGCTCGTTTCTCCCTACGTAGATCGGTGTTAAAAACATATTTTCGCATTCTGAGGAGGAAGTTGGTGATTGGAATTTAGTGAGAACATTCCGTCGCAACGAAAAACGCCTTTCCTTCAATGATGTCCAACCCAAATGCTGTATCATTTCTGTGACACTCTCTCCCATATTTTGTGATAATACAAAACGTGGTGTCCTTCTTTCAACTTTTTCGATGTCCTATATGGTAAGGATCCCATACCGGGCAGCAGTATTCTAAAATAGGACGGACAAGCGTAGTGTAGGCAGTCCCCTTAGTAGATCTGTTACATTTTCTAAATGTCCTGCAAATAAAACGCAGTCTTTGGTTAATCTTCCCCACAACATTTTCTGTGTGCTCCTGCCAGTTTAAGTTCGTAATTGTAACTGTAATACCTGGGTATTACGTAATTTAGTTATCCACATCATTTTGTAATCATTTAGTAAACATGTTCTCATTACAGATTAAATGACACGGAAACCCATTGATGATAGCACAGTGATGCTGAAACATGTTTGGGTACTTGGAAAAAACGGTGTTTTGCATAACTGGCGGAACTTGCATCCTACAATTTTAACTGCAAACACGGTAAACATAAGGTGCTGCAAATCCAAATGATGGTTGTCATGTATGAATGTTGTCATTTTAAGAAAGGTCTTAACCATGTGCAGAGCGGTAATGGCACTTACACTAATCAAGGACATTTTAGGGCATGTGTTATGTGCAGTTCTGCAAGCTTTTGTATATTGCTAGCATGAGAAAAGAATTGCTTTGCATCTTATAAGGGGAGGTCACGACGTTGACACCAGAGATTTCCGACCCGTGGCTCTACCCTTTATTCGATCCCTGCGAAACCCTACATTTCAGCAGGATAATGCACGTCCGCATGTTGCAGGCCCTGTACGGGCCTTTGTGGATACAGAAAATGTTCGACTGCTGCCCTGGCCAGCACATTCTCCAGATCTCTCACCGTGTGGTCAATGGTGGCCGAGCAACTGGCTCGTCACAATATGCCAGTCACTACTCTTGATGAACTGTGGTATCGTGTTGAAGCTGCATGGGCAGCTGTACCTGTACACGCCATCCAAGCTCTGTTTGACTCAAAGCCCAGGCTTATCAAGGCAGTTATTACGGCAGAGGTAGTTGTTCTGGGTACTGATTTCTCAGGATCTATGCACCCAAATTGCGTGAAAATGTAATCACATGTCAGTTCTGGTATAATATATTTGTCCAATGAGTACCCGTTTATCATGTGCATTTCTTCTTGGTGTAGCAATTTTAATGGCCGGTAGGGTACTTTGGACCTCGACGCTTCGAGCTGCAGTCACAGAGACAGGCTCCATTCTGAAGTTAACTTGCGTAGCGGTGAGACGTAGATAATGTACCAAGAACGAATAGTGTAGGCGCAAATTTTTTGAATGTCACAAAATTTACATTTGTACTACAAAAATGAAGGTCCGAGCGGGAGTCAATTGTTGCTTCGTACACGTTCGTCTTAGGAAGCTCGAACGCTAACCACTTGACAACCATGAAGTCTAACATCCGGCTCCTACGCACAGATGTACCAGTTACAGAACACACACCTAAAACTTCTCATGCGATTTTCTCGGAATTTCCAAAGTAGTGCATATTACTATTTTCCCATTATGTTGTTTTTGGCCTTCTGAAGTTCTACACAGTTTGAAATGAATCTGTGATCCCAACGTCGTGGCCTCCCCTTGTTAGCTCTGAAGATGGCTAGATTGTTAGCCAAATCTAGTAATTCTTCCAAATAAACAGGGTTCCGCATGATATGTTCACCTCATGGTTTTTCAATTTCAAACATTAAACATTTACAACAGATCGCGTATGTCCTGATTGACACTGTCAACAATCTTCCTTAGCATTTCTAGTGGAGACTGAAGAGCATCACAAATGACAGCAATTTTCCTGTCGATCTGTAAACCATAACAAATGGTAGCAGTTCTACTATAGTTCACAAAACATAAGGAACAGTAGCGTATATACTACGATTGGTAACTTTCGTAAGCAGTTCCACATGATGTGAAATCGCTGCCATTTTTCTATCACTGACATCTTCCTCTGGGTAAAAACTTGAAAATTCCTTCTTGATACGAAACTACTTGCGTGACTAACAAGGAGAGCTCCCCAGCGGTGGAATCGACTTTTTGACACCAAATATACGGTGATGCTGGTTTCCCATGTGGACGCTCATTTGCGAGTAATTGACGAAAAAGATTCGGAATTTTGTGTGACACTAAAGAGCGTTAAAACACATGTGTCAAATAGTATGGTTGAGTGGTGTAACGCATCGCATAACATATTCCTATGCAGGACATTGTGGGTTCGAATATCGACAGATGCAGTTATTTTCTTTTTAAATCGTTGTCAAAGTGACCTTGATCAATACTTTTATTCAATAAATTGGTCAAATGAAATGTCCCATTTCTATTCATTTGTCACATCATTTTCATCACTGTATGAGTTTTTCATTTCTTTCATTTTGTCTTCGTGTTATTGTTTTTCCAGTCAGCACTTTTATGAATATGAATTTAATTATGTTTATCTACTATACTATTCAATTATTTGAAAATTCCATCGGTTAGAAAACAAGACAAAATAAATGTATTTTTCGTTACCAGATATGCAATTTTTTGAACGATAATCGTCATACAAAAATTTAAAACATAGCCTAAGTAACTACTGCACTACGGACAAAATATTGCAGATGAAGATTTAAATGAAAAAAGGATTTATAAGTAAAACGAAATCCAAGATAAATGAGAAACAGCCGTAATCAATGGAATAATGTGGACGAAAAAACAAGGTGTTAAAACAAAATAAATTAAATCGAAATTAATGAAAAAACACATGAACGAAGATTTCAAGTGGAGAAAGAATGATAGGAAGAAAAATGAGAGCGAATGAATAAGTTGATATTACGATTTCACTTATAACTCACTGGAATGAAAATAAAAGATTATATTTAAATCAGTTAACTGAGTGAAAATGATGATCAAAGTCATTTCGGTTAAGATTTAAAAGCAGTTCTAGGTGATTCAGTCTGGAACCGCGCTGCTGCTACGGTCGCAGATTCGAATCCTGCCTCGGACATGGGTGTTGTGTGATGTCGTTAGGTTAGTTAGCTTTAAGTAGTTCTAAGTCTAGGGGACTGATGACCTCAGATGTTAAGTCCCATAGTGCTTAGAGTCATTTGAACCACTTTAAGGTTTAAAAATAAAAAGAATTTACTGCACTTGACTAGATTTTTTTCTTTTTTTGCGATTTTTCAGTTACTTATTTTCAAAATACACCACTTCGCAGGTTATTTTTCAATACGAATTTTTAAACTCTGTCTGCTTGGGTCAAACTAATAAGTTTAAGGTGGAAGACGTCAGTAGTGAAAGAAAACGAAACAGAGGCTCTCATGTTATTCAAGTAGACTAAAATAATTATAAGAAAACTAAGGATTCGAACCCACAAGCTTCTCCATGTAAAGCAATTATGCTCTCAATTACATCACTCAACCATATTGCATAATACAAACTTATTAAAGCTATTCCGTATCACAGAAAATTTCGAAATTTGTTTCGTCAGACTCTCGCAAATGAAGGCCCAGTAGGGTGAATGGCTGCAGAGTTTGTTACCAGGGACCTTAACCTACATAGCCGTATAGATGGTTTCAAAAAGTCGATCCCAGCGTTGGGGACATCTCCTTGAAAGAAGAGGTCTTAATAAATACTTGAGCGTAAGTTCAGAATGGCCGATTTCACTCGGCTTCTGCTGCCTACAGCGCCCGATTTCGCCGCTGTTAATTACTTCAGATGTCAGTGACTGACTGAAATACAAGGAGAGAAATATACACTACTGGCTATTAAAAATTGCTACACCAAGAAGAAATGCACATGATAAACGGGTATTCATTGGACAAATATATTATACTAGAACTGACATGTGATTACATTTTCATGCAATTTGGGTGCATAGATCCTGAGAAATCAGTACCCAGAACAACCAACTCTGGCCGTAATAACGGCCTTGATACGCCTGGGCATTGGGTCAAAACAGAGCTTGGATAGCGTGTACAGGTACAGCTTCCCATGCAGCTTCATCACGATACGACAGTTCATCAAGAGTAGTGGCTGGCGTATTGTGATGAGCCAGTTGCTCGGCCACCATTAACCAGACGTTTTCAATTGGTGAGAGATCTGGAGAACGTGCTGGCCAGGGCAGCAGTCGAACATTTTCTGTATTCAGAAAGGCCCGTACGGGACCTGCCACATGCGGTCGTGCATTATCCTGCTGAAATGTAGGGTTTCGCAGGGATCGAATTAAGGTACAACCACGGGTCGTAGTACATCTGAAATGTAAATGCCGTCAATGCGAACAAGAGGTGACCGAGACGAGTAACCAATGGCACCCCATACCATCACGCCAGGTGATACGCCAGTATGGCGATGACGAATAAACGCTTCTAATGTGCGTTCACCGCGATGTCGCCAAACACGGATGCGACCATCATGATGCTGTAAACACAACCTGGATTCATCAGAAAAATGACGTTTTCCCATTCGTGCTCACAGGTTCGTCGTCGAGTACACCATCGCAGGCGCTCCTGTCTCTGGTGCAGCGTCAAAGGTACCCGCAGCCACGGTCTCCGACCTGATAGTCCATGCTGCTGCAAACGTCGTCGAACTGTTCGTGCAGATGGTTTTTGTCTTGCAAACGTCCCCATCTATTGACTCAGGATCGAGAAGTGGCTGCATGATCCGTTACAGTCATGCGGATAAGATGCCTGTCATACGATAAACCGCAATCGCGATAGGCTACAATTCGACTTTTATGAAAGTCGGAAACGTGATAGTACGCATTTCTCCTCCTTACACGAGGCATAACAACAACGTTTCACCAGGCAACGCCGGTCAACTGCTGTTTGTGTATGAGAAATCGGTTGGAAACTTTCCTCATGTCAGTACGTTGTAGGTGTCGCCACCGGCGCCAGCCTTGTGTGAATGCTCAGAAAAGCTAATCATTTGCATATCACAGCGTCTTCTTCCTGTCGGTTAAATTTCGCATCTGTAGCACGTCATCTTCGTGAATGGCCAGCAGTGTAATAAATACTTGAGGCTAAGTTCATAACGGCTGACTTCGCTCGGCTTCTGCTGCCTACAGCACCCGATATCGCCAGTGTTAACGACTTCAGATGTCAGTGCCTGAGTGAAATACAAGGAGAGAAATATAGAAAGTGTGGATTGGATACGGTGGAGAGGTGATGGGTGGAAGGTTCAGTATGTGAAGGAGAGAGAGTGTGAGAATGGTGTAAGAGATAGACAGAAGAGGGACTGACAGAGTGAGTGCGATTGAGAGGAAGAGCTATTAAGATAAAGAAAGAGAGAGGCAGTGGGGTGAAGAGTGAGAGTGGGAGTGAGAGAGGGCAAGGGAACATGGAAGGTTTGGATTAGATACAGTGAAGACATGTGTGGTGGAAGGGTGATTGTGTGAAACAGAGTGAACGAGAATGGTATTAGAGATGGACGAGAGAGGGACTGATGGAAAGAGAGAGAGAGAGAGAGAGGGAGAGAATATGCGAAGGAGAAAGAGACAGTTGCGAATGACGTCAGCAAGATAAGGCGAGGGGCAAGTGGTATGGAGTGGAGGGGGCAGTAGCCATTAATCAGCTTATTTCCGTGGCAGAGCCCTGGCCCAGAAACGTTCAGAGGTGGAGAGAAAAAGTGTATGTAAGAGGAAAGTAAGGGAAGGGAAAATTCTTTTTCCGGAGAGCTGAGGTGAGGCGAGGCCTGCCGGTGGCAGAACGGACGGACGGACGCGGGAAGGCTGCGACCTGTCAAGTATGTCAAAGAGGCCCTCCCGGGAGAAACAGGCTGTGCCGTGCTGCCAACCGACGCACAGTCCGTAACTCCGGAGGCGAGTCTCAGTGGAGCACGTCTGTAGAGAATTGCTGCTACATCTACAAGTCTGCTCAAAATTACTTTGTGAGTGACAGCCAGGAAGTCGGCGCTGGGAAGACGTGAGGCGGAGCACGCATCCAGCCTGTCCCACGAGGTCTACAGGCAGCCACCCCCGCACCCCCCACGCGTGGTTGCCAGGCCTTCACCCCCCCCCCCCCCCCCCTGTACAACACTTCCACCTTGCACTGCGCTACAGTTTGAGGCGGACTGCTATTCAAAAATGGTTCAAATGGCTCTGAGCGCTATGGGACTTAACATCTGAGGTTATCAGTCCCCTAGAACGTAGAACTACTTAAACCTAACTAACCTAAGGACATCACAAACATCCATGCCCGAAGCAGGATTCGAACCTGCGACCGTAGCGGTCGCGCGGTTCCAGACTGAAGTGCCTAGAACCGCTCGGCCACCGCGGCCGGTTTGACTGATTTATCGTGTAACTGAGGTTTAATGGATTCCTTTTAGCACTCATGCGGATAATCTCACACTTTTCGTCATTTTGGGGGCAACTGCCAATTTTCTCACCGAACAGATATATTCTCTAAATCGTTTTGCAATTTGTTTTGATCTTCTGATGACTTTACTAATCGCTAAACGACAGCGTCATTTGTAAACAACCTAATACGGCTGCTCAGATTGTCTCCCAAATCGTTAAGGAACAGCAAAGGGCCAATAGCACTAACATGTGGAACGCCATAAATGACTTCTGTTTTAATCGATCACTTTCCCTCAAGTAGTGCGAACTGTGACCTCTCTGCTCTGAATCCAGTCACACAACTGAGACGATATTCCATAAGTACGCAATTACACTACAAGCCGCTTACACAAGTGGCAAGGAGAGAAACATTGAAGGTGTGGATTGGATACAGTGAAGAAATGTGAGGTGGAAGGGTGATTGTGTGAAAGAGAGTGAATGAGAATGGTGTTAGAGACGGACGAGAGGGACTGATGGAAAGAGAGTGCGTGCGATTGAGAGGATGAGTTACTGAGATTGAAAGAAAGAGAGAAAGAGAGAGGGAGAGTATATGCGAAGGAGAAAGAGAGAGTTGCGAATGACGTCAGCAAGATACGGCGAGAGGCAAGGTACAGTGTCAAAAGTGTTCTGGTAACCTAGAAGTACGGAATCAATTTGAAATCCCTTGTCAATAGCACTCAACACTTCATGCGAATAAAGAGCTAGTTGTGTTTCACAAGAACGATGTTTTCTAAATGCATATTGACTGTGTGTCAGTACATTATTTTCTTCGAGATAATTCATAATGTTTCAACGCAGTATATGTTCCATAATCCTGCTGCATAACGAAATTAACAATACGGGTCTGTAATTTAGTAGATTGCTCCTGCTGCCTTTCGTGAATATTGGTGTGACCTGTGCAACTTTCCACTCTTTGGGTACGGATCTTTCGCCGGTTGTATATCATTGTTAGGCAATCTTGTCAAGATCTGATTGAATAATTCTGATGTTTCTTTCAGATAGTACTGCTTTATGGATAACTGCATCATCTGCGAAAAATTTGAGGTTCCTGTTAATATTCTTCTAATAATATTGTCTGCCAGACTTAAACCTAACTAACCTAAGGACATCACAAACATCAATGCCCCAGGCAGGATTCGAACCTGCGACCGTAGCGGTCGCGCGGTTCCAGACTGAAGCGCCTAGAACCGCTCGGCCACACCGGCTGGCGGACTGCTATTGTGTGGTGATTATTCCTTGTGCGCTCACAAGGCGACAGTGGAGTTTTCATAATTTTTTAGGGTTCTATACCTCAGTTGGTGAAGACGGAACGCTTACAGGATCACTTCGTTGTCTCTGTGTATTTACGACTGTTCAGAACCCTTTTTCTCATAAACGTATGCTTATCAAGCTGAAGTTTACGTCACTTCTTCTTAGTTAATGCATTGAAAAGATAAGAATATTTATGGGTTAAATGGCTCTGAGCACTATGAGACTTAACTTCTGACGTCATCAGTCCCCTAGAACTTAGAACTAATTAATCCTAACTAACCTAAGGACATCACACTCATCCATGCCCGAGGCAGGATTCGAACCTGCGACCGTGGCGGTCGCTCGGCTCCAGACTGCAGCGCCTTATGTCAAGTATTTTCATATTCACAAAGTTACTTTTACACACCTACAGCGTACACGACATTGACCTAGAATCATGAAATTTACCAAGAAACAAAGGTTTCACACAGCAACCAAATGAAAAAAAAAAAAAAAAAAAAAACGAAGTAAGTACAGTGTGACTCTTGAAATTTTCCCGGCGTATCGAATATTCCACAAGATTTCGGGATTGCAGCCGGATCTCATCGACTTCTTTCCACGATATTTCGGCTGACAACCTTACAGCCATCTTCAGGCGAGTGTTTGACACTGGAGATTGCTCGTGCAAGTCGCTCTATGTATACGTAAAAGTGTCGCCGGCGCGCATGCGCAAGTTACCGTAGCATGCGCGCCACCTGTCGATTCCAGGGCCCTCTACAATATTACTGTACCTATGGAGCGCAAACGAATGCGTGAAAAAAGTAAAACATGCACGCAGATATGTCCAAAACAATAAAATGCAAAATTTCAATATTAAAATTAAAATTACTTGTCGCTCGACATATCAGAAGCCATAAAAAGTTTTCTTTTGGTTGAAATTAAAGAAATCAACGGGTCCCAGGCCTTATTCAATAAAAAGCCGCCATCACGGTTAATGAGATTTTCCGCTAAACGTATTTCCACGGATTCCTTCACAACTGAATCCCAGAAGGATCTCGATGGGGCCAAGATTTTCGTGGCCGAATAATCCATAGTATGTCCTGTGGAAATACAGTGTTCGGGTATGGCCGACTTACTGGGCTGTAAAAGGCGAGTGTGGCGCTCATGTTCAACGCAGCGGTCGTGCACTGTGCGTGTGGTCTGACCAATGTAGGCTTTCCCACACTCGCAAGGTATTTTATAAATTCCAGCCTTCCGTGATCCCAGATCATCCTTGGCTGAGCCCAGAAGAGCACGAGTCTTTGTAGGTGGCCGGAAGATTGCTTTCGCACGATGTTTCTTTAAAATTCTGCCTACTTTCGATGAAATGTTCCCGACATGTGGGAGAAATGCTCTGGACTTAAACACCTCCTTTTCCTCTCGATCTTGTGGGTGGTCACGTTTTTTCCTCCTTAAAGCAGTACTGACCTGATGTGCAGAATATCCATTATGTTGAAATACAGATTTCAAGCGCTCTAATTCGTCTGCAAGGCTGTCTTTATCAGACACGACATGTGCCCTATGCACCAACGTTCGAAGGACGCCCATAGTTTGTGACGGGTGATGACAGCTTGACGCCTGCAGGTACAGGTCCGTATGCGTGGGTTTTCGATAGACAGAATGCCCCAATGACCCATCCACCCTGCGTTTAACCATGACGTCCAGAAATGGTAGGCAACCATCCTTTTCAACTTTCATCGTAAACTGAATGATTGTGTGGATGGAATTCAGATGTTGTAAAAACCGTGAAAGCTCTGCTTCACCGTGAGGCCACACTACAAAGGTATCGTCGACGTATCGCCAGAAGACTGTTGGTTTCAACATCGCCGAATCGAGAGCCCTCTCCTCTAAGTCTTCCATATAAAAGATGGCTGTAAGGTTGTCAGCCGAAATATCGTGGAAAGAAGTCGATGAGATCCGGCTGCAATCCCGAAATCTTGTGGAATAAGTACAGTGTGATTATAATGAAAGTTAAACTTTCAAACCCCTGTAGAAATAACGCCGCTGGTCAGAATGACGTCAAATTGCAACGGAATATTATCGCAGAAGGGGAGAATCGTGTGGCATTAGAAAAATGAATAGTTACAAAATGTAGCAATAGATTGCGCTATAGGCATCGTGATCGTCGATTTTCAACGTGCATATGACAGCATCCACAGGAACAGCCTGAATCCCTGAGAAGGTAGTGAGAATGGTGCAGTCTTGTATGGAAGGGTCAAAGGCAGCAGTACGTTTCCGAGGAGCCACATCAGAAACATTCGATATTGAGACAGGCCTCAGACAAGGGGATGCTCTCTCGTGTGTTCTGTTCAATGTCAACTTACAGCAAGTAATAAAAAGAGTGTAGGCAAAAGGAGTGGGCTGGAGTACAGATGGACGGTAACTTCAATTGTCTCGCATATGCAGATGACATAGTACTATTAAGTGAATCAAAGCACGAGTTGAAAGAAATGTACCGAAAATGGACAATAATGCACAGAAAGTAGGGTTCAAAGTGAATCGAGACAAAACAGAGTTCATGCAATTAGGAAGAAGACAAGAGCAGGCAGTATTTCTTGAGATAGATGGCAAGAGTTTCAAGAGAGTAGACCAGTTCAAATACTCGGGATCGTGGTTTACCACGGACAACCACATAAAAATGGACATCAAGGAAAGAATAGCAGTGGGAATGAAATGCATGCATTCCCTCAGAGAGACGCTCGGCTCTAAATCGATCTCAACGAACACTAACAAGGGAACCTTCCCATCGCACCCCCCTCAGATTTAGTTATAAGTTGGCACAGTGGATAGGCCTTGAAAAACTGAACACAGATCAATCGAGAAAACAGGAAGAAGTTGTGTGGATCTATGAAAAAAATAAGCAAAATATACAAACGGATTAGTCCATGCGCAAGATATGCAACAACAAGGGTAACACGAGTGTAGGAGCGCCGTGGTCCCGTGGTTAGCGTGTGCAGCTGTGGGAAGAGAGGTCCTTGGTTCAAGTCTTCGTGTGAAAAATTAATTTTCTTTATTTTCGCAAAGTTATGGTCTGTCCGTTCGTTCATTGACGTCTCTGTTCACTGTAATAAGTTTAGTGTCTGTGTTTTGCGAACGCACCGCAAAACCGTGCGATTAGTAGACGAAAGGACGTGCCTCTCAATGGGAACCGAAAACATTTGATCGCAAGGTCATAGGTCAACCGATTCCTCCACAGGAAAACACGCGTGATATATTCTATACGACACTGGTGACCGCATGTGCGTCACATGACAGGAATATGTTATCGACCCACCTAACTTGTACACTTGGCGAATGGGTAAAAAGATTCTTCTACTTTGCCCGATTTAGGTTTTCTTGTGGATGTGATAATCACATAAACTGCAACAAATGAATGCAACTGCCAGCCAGGGAGCCTCGTTAGCAGGAATACTCTCTCCTCCGTGCGCCGAAGTCGACTGACGTCGTGTGTTTCGATGTTTGTTTAGGTGTGGCGTCCCCATACTACGGCGCAGTTACCTCGCATCGGACGGACGGACGGACAGATAATAATTGTCTGAAAATAAAAAATTAAAATTTTTTCTCGAGGGAAGACTTGAACCAAGGAGCTCTCGTTCCGCAGCTGTTCACGCTAACCACGGGAGCACGGCGCTCCTGAGCTCACTTTATCCTCGTTGTTGCCTATCTTCCGCATGGACTACTCAGTTTGTATATTTTGCATATTTTTTACATAGTTCCACACAACTTCTTCCTGTTTTCTGGATTGATCTGTGTTCAGTTTTTCAAGGCCTATGCAATGTGCCAACTTATAACTAAACCTGAGGGGGGTGCGATGGGGAGGTTCCCTTGTGAGATGAAAATCTACAACGCAGTGATATGGCCATCAGTAATGTAAGGTTACATGGAGTGACAGGGTAAGGTATGAGGAGGTTCTCCGCAGAATCGGCGAGGAAACGAATATATGTAAAACACTGACAAGGAGAAGGGAAAGGATGATGGGCCATGTGTTAGGACATCAGGGGATAGCTTCCATGTTACTAGAGGGTCCTGTAGAAGGTAAAAACTGTAGTGGAAGGTAGAGATCTGACATCCAACAAATAGTGGAAGATATATGTTGCAGGTGCTACTCTGACAAGGGGAGGCCGCCAATTGTGAAATTCAGATTCGATTCATACTGCGCATAATAAAAGGTCATGGCCAGAGGTGTAATGTGGCAAAGCACCAAGATGCGCTTCTCAGCCGTTGTCGAGAAAATAGACAGTTAAAAGAAACCGTTGCTGTGAAATACTCTCTACGATTAGTAATTTCCGACAGCGTCGTGGCGCAGCGGTAAGCGCTCGGGTTTCCGAACGTCGCCGGATCGAATCTCGCGCCATGCAACTTTTTTTTTATTATTAGTTTTTTGTAATTCAAATATATATATATATATATATATATATATATATATATATATACTATTAATGAATTGCTTATGCATGTTGGTGAAGGCGGATCGCTCTCCAATTGTACCGCCTCCATTTTTCCCTTTCTTTTTAACAGGGTGTACCAAAGCTCTCACGACCGAATTGATTTTCGACGATGTTATAAGTTGCGCTAGGCACCGCATCTACCTTCTTTCGAAGTTAGCAGGGAACTACGCTGTTTTGCGGCGGCTCGTTTCGGCCCATTCAACATCTGTTCATCAAGTGTAACGAGCGAGTAACGGAGTTTATATTTCATACCTGCCACAGCGAATTTGTGTTCGTGGTGTCAATATTCTAATTCGAACGTTTGACTTACGCTATACGTATTCGTTTCGCAATATCGTTTCTACGTCTTCCGTT
This sequence comes from Schistocerca serialis cubense, assembly GCF_023864345.2. Taxonomy (NCBI): domain Eukaryota; kingdom Metazoa; phylum Arthropoda; class Insecta; order Orthoptera; family Acrididae; genus Schistocerca; species Schistocerca serialis. The sequence goes on from NC_064648.1 coordinate 146,939,100, forward strand.
AACTTTACGTGGATAACATGAAGATAATTAATAACATTTGTGAAATACAACTTCGTTAGCGGAAAACATAATGATGTTCGAAGTCGCCAGTTTTTCCACGACAAACGACTTTCAACAACTTATTATATGCATAATTGTTGCAACTGATTGCCGGGAATTATATATATATATATATATATATATATATATATATATATATATATATTTGAATTACAAAAAACAAATACTAAAAAAAATTGCATGGTGGGTAATTCGATCCGGCGACTTTCGGATTACGAACCCGAGCGCTTACAGCTGCGCCACGACGCTGTGGAAAATTATTAATCGTAGAGAGTATTTCACCGCAGTGGTTCCTTTTAACTGTCGATTTTCTCGACAACGGCTGAGAAGTGCATCTTGGTGCTTTGCCACATTAAACCTCTGGCCATGAGCTTTTATTATGCGCAGTATGAATCGAATCTGAATTTCACAATTGGCGGCCTCCCCCTTGTAAGTGAGAAAAGGAAAAACCATTAATATTTGAAAGAAGAGTAACGAGGAAGATACGGGGAGCAGTTTTAGGTAACGGAGAATGGAGGAGGAGGAAGAACGAGGAAATCTACCTTCTGATGCGAGAACCAACTATCCTACAGGAGATAAAGAGCAAAAGAATAAAATGGGTGGGCCACGTAGCGCTTATGCCAGATCGAAGACGGGCGAAGATGGCACTAGCGGGGAAACCAAACACCAAACGCCCCATTGGACGAACAAGGCAGCGCTGATGGACGACCTGGCGAAGGACTTAGCAGTCCTGGGAGTTGAAGACACCTGGAGGAACTGGGCACAAAACAGGAAGGAATGGGGGCAGTTTGTGGAAGCAGGGCCTGTGATCGCTGAGTATCTGTCTGTCTATCTATCTATCTATCTATAGGCATCATAGTGGTCGACTACAAATGACAAATGAATCATACAACAATGTCTGAGGTGCACGTCTGACGTTAAACTGCACTACTCAGTGTGCGTGGGTGTACAGGTGTGATACTGTTAGTTACGTAAGCCCATCCACCACGGCGAGGTCATATCACATCGGTTGGGAAAAATCGGTTTTTAAGTGTCCTGAGGCCAAAAACCACATAAAAAGCATCACTCACATCGGTTTTTAACGGTCCTGAGGACAAAAACCGCATCTAAAGCATCATTCAAAATCAAATCGGATTATAACATGCCGTGTGACTGGCGCAAAACATGTTCACTTTCAGTATGGTGTCCACCGTTTTGTGCAACAAGCTGAAATCGTGGAACGGCAAGTTCCAGAACAGATGGAAGTGTCTGGCATCTGCTTTACCGACGATCAACTTTATATGGGCATTCCACTTTAAATCACTCCTAATGCGTACTCCCAGATAATTAATGGAATTAACTGCTTCCAGTTGCTGACCTGCTATACTGTTGCTAAATGACATGGGATCTTTCTTTCTATGTATTCGCAGCACATTACACTTGTCTACATTGAGATTCAATTGCCATTCCCTGCACCAGGCGTCAATTCGTTGCAGATCCTCCTGCATTTCAGTACAATTTTCCATTGTTACAACCTCTCTATATACGACGTGCATTCAAGTTGTAAGGCCTCCGATTTTTTTTCTCCGGACTGGAAAGAGATGGAAACATGCGCATTGTTTTAAAATGAGACCGCGTTCATTGCCAATACGTCGCAGAGATGGCAGCATCGTACGGCAGATGGAATTTTACTGCCAGCGGCGAGAATGAGAACTGTTTTTAAATACTTAAAATGGCGACGTTTTCCCTACTTGAACAGCGAGCAATCATTCGTTTTCTGAATTTGCGTGGTGTGAAACCAATTGAAATTCATCGATAGTTGAAGGAGACCTGTGGTGATGGAGTTATGGATGTGTCGAAAGTGCGTTCGTGGGTGCGACAGCTTAATGAAGGCAGAACATCGTGTGACAACAAACCGAAACAACCTCGGGCTCGCACAAGCCGGTCTGACGACACGATCGAGAAAGTGGAGAGAATTGTTTTGGGGGATCGCCGAATGACTGTCGAACAGATCGCCTCCAGAGTTGGCATTTCTGTGGGTTCTGTGCACACAATCCTGCATAACGACCTGAAAATGCGAAAAGTGTCATCCAGGTGGGTGCCACGAATGCTGACGGACGACCACACGGCTGCCCGTGTGGCACGTTGCCGAGCAATGTTGACGCGCAACGACAGCATGAATGGGACTTTCTTTTCGTCGGTTGTGACAATGGATGAGACGTGGATGCCATTTTTCAATCCAGAAACAAAGCACCAGTCAGCTCAATGGAAGCACACAGATTCACCGCCACCAAAAAAATTTCGGGTAACCGCCAGTGCCGAAAAAATGATGGTGTCCATGTTCTGGGCCAGCGAGGGCGTAATCCTTACCCATTGCGTTCCAAAGGGCACTACGGTAACAGGTGCATCCTACGAAAATGTTTTGAAGAACAAATTCCTTCGTGCACTGCAACAAAAACGTCCGGGAAGGGCTGCACGTGTGCTGTTTCACCGAGACCATGCACCCGCACATCTAGCTAACGTTACGCAACAGTTTCTTCGTGATAACAACTTTGAAGTGATTCCTCATGCTCCCTACTCACCAGACTTGGCTCCTAGTGACTTTTGGCTTTTTTCAACAATGAAAGACACTCTCCGTGGCCGCACATTCACCAGCCGTGCTGGTATTGCCTCAGCGATTTTCCAGTGGTCAAAACAGACTCCTAAAGAAGCCTTCGCCGCTGCCATGGAATCATGGCGTCAGCGTTGTGAAAAATGTGTACGTCTGCAGGGCGATTACGTCGAGAAGTAACGCCAGTTTCATCGATTTCGGGTGAGTAGCTAATTAGAAAAAAAATCGGAGGCCTTAGAACGTGAATGCACCTCGTACTACAGCATCATCCGCAAAAAGCCTCAGCGAACTTCCGATGTTATCCACAAGGTCATTTATGTATACTGTCTATAGCAACGGTCGTACGACATTCCTGTGCGGCACACCTGAAATCACTCTTACTTCGGAAGACTTCTCTCCATTGAGAATGACATGCTGCGTTCTGCTACCAAGGAACTCTTCAATCCAATCACACAATTGGTCTGATAGTCCATATGCTCTTACTTTGTTCGTGCAAAACGGGACCAACGAGTACTGACGTGAATCGTTCTGCGTGGCAGAAGTGCAACCCTTCCGCAAACTGCTGCAGATTGCGGTTTTGGACCACCAACAAGTGTCAGCGTGCGAACCATTCAATTAAACATAATCTATATGGTCACTCGTGTACCCTTGATGACTGCACGACACAAACCTTTACGCCTCGTCTTGGCCTGACAACACCGAGATTGAACTGTTGATCACTGGAAACATGCCTGGTCAAGAGAGTCTCGTTTCAGACTGTATCGACCGAATGGACCAGATGACCTCAGATGTTAAGTCCCATAGTGCTCAGAGCCATTTGAACTTTTTTTTTCCTTCTAACAGCCGTGTACCGCAAGTCTCTAGAGGAACGGAAGGTTCCAAATGGTTGGAAAAGAGCACAGGTAGTTCCAGTTTTCAAGAAGGGTCGTCGAGCAGATGCGCAAAACTGTAGGCCTATATCTCTGACATCGATCTGTTGTAGAATTTTAGAACATGTTTTTTGCTCGTATATTTCATTTCTGGAAACCCAGAACCTACTCTGCAGGAACCAACACGGATTCCGGAAACAGCGACCGTGTGAGATCCAACTCGCTTTATTTGTTCACAAGACCCAGAAAATGTTAGATACAGGCTCCCAGGTAGATGCTATGAAACGTCCCCTTAGAAAAATTATACATGACTGTGCTTAAACTGACACACAATATTGCTTAGCGCAACGCAATCTGACTTTCAATAATCCCTACAAGAGAATGGCCCTGACTAAATTAACCTATACGTTTCACAAATCACTTACCACACAAAAATCTTCGTTACTCAAACTACTGCAATACAGCGAGCGCCAACACTGCTAGCTAAATAAAAGATTCAAACTCCTGAAAGCACTAACTACTGATAGGCATAGTTAGCAAATGAAAGATTTTAACAGAGAACAAACAATGTATTTACCTTAAAAGTGTTCGAAAGTCATAATATATATAACAGCTCATGACATCCATTCTTACAAATTTACTCTTTCTGGTAGACACGTCCAGATCATCCGCTCTCAAAACTCCACCATCTCTCTCCCCACATCCACCACTGCTGGCGGCTCACCTCCAACTGCGCCACGCTACGCGCTGTTCACATCCAACTGCCAACACTACACTAGCGAATATTACAACAATGCCAACCAGCCACAGACTGCACACAGCACAGTGAGTGATTTTCATACAGAGCACTATGTGGTGTTACCAATAAGAAAACCTAAACAGCCTACTTACAATGCCATTTTCCTTGACTCCCGGAAGGCGTTCAATACAGTTCCGCACTTCAAAAATGGCTCTGAGCACTATGGGACTCAACTGCTGAGGTCATTAGTCCCCTAGAACTTAGAACTAGTTAAACCTAACTAACCTAAGGACATCACAAACAGCCATGCCCGAGGCGGGATTCGAACCTGCGACCGTAGCGGTCTTGCGGTTCCAGACTGCAGCGCCTTTAACCGCACGGCCACTTCGGCCGGCAGTTCCGCACTGTCGCCTGATAAACAAAGTGAGAGCCTACGGAATATCAGACCAGCTGTGTGGCTGGATTGAAGAGTTTTTAGCAAACAGAATACAGCATGTTGTTCTCAATGGTTTAACAATATTTGTAAATGACCTAGTAGATAATGTCGGAAGTTCCATGCGGCTTTTCGCGGATGATGCTGTAGTATACAGAGAAGTTGCAACATTGGAAAATTGCAGCGAAATGCAGGAAGATCTGCAGCCGATAGTCACTTGGTGCAGGGAGTGGCAACTGACCCTTAACATAGACAAATGTAATGAATTGCGAATACATAGAAAGGAGGATCCTTTATTGTATGATTACATGATAGCGGAACAAACACTGGTAGCAGTTACTACTGTAAAAAATCTGGGAGTATGCGTACGGACGATTTGAAGTGGAATGGTCATATGAAATTAATTGTTGGCAAGGCGGTTGCCAGGTTGAGATTCATTGGGAGAATCCTTAGAAAACGTAGTCCATCAACAAAGGAAGTGGCTTACAAAACACTCGTTCGACCTATACTTGAGTATTGCTCATCAGTGTGGGATCCGTACCAGGTCGGGTTACAGAGACAGATAGAGAAGAACCAAAGAAGAGCAGCGCGTTTCGTCACAGGGTTATTTGGTAACCGTGGTAGCGTTACGGAGATGTTTAGCGAACTCGAGTGGCAGACTCTGCAAGAGAGGCGCTCTGCATCGCGGTGTAGCTTGCTGTCCAGGTTTCGAGAGGGTGCGTTTCTGGACGAGGTATCGAATATTTTACTTCCCCCTACTTACACCTCCCGAGGCGGTCACGAGTGTAAAATCAGAGAGATTCGAGCGCGCAGGGAGGCTTTCCGGCTGTCGTTCTTCCCGCGAACCATACGCGACTGGAACAGGAAAGGGAGGTAATGGCAGTGGCACGTAAGGTGCCCTCCGCCACACACCGTTGGATGGCTTGCGGAGTATAAATGTAGATGTAGAACATGGTCAAATTGTAGCTGCCTACATGGTGGTTGCTTCTGTGACGAAGGGAGTCAAACTGTTTGATGTTTCAAGAGACGCCGTATCGAAGACTTATACCGTACACAGGAAAAGCGGAAAAATGTAATTGAAGTCACAGTGTGGAAAAAAGTGTATCTTGAATGATCGGGCCAGACTGTCACTGAAGAGGATCGTGATGGAAAAATAGGACAGCAGATGCAAAAATCACTGCAGAACTGAATGTCGGAGTCGCGGACCCTGTCAACACGAAAACAACAGGAAGGTAGCTCCATAATCAGGGAATTGGAAAGCGAGGTGGAATTACAAACCCAGTCATCAGTGATTCAAATGCCAGTAACAGGAAAGTGTGGTGCCTACGTCGTAGAACATGGACTATGCAGCAATGCAAGAAAGACATTTGTTGGGATGAGCAATGTTCGATACTGTTTGCATCTGCTGGTCGTGTGTACGTCCGAAGAGTGAAACGTGGCGGGCGTTTGGGGGTGAATTGGGCAGCCATATCGTGGTATTCCATCGGCTACATGGTTATTCTGTATGGTAGCGATACTGCCAAGGATTATGTGGCCATTCTGGCTGACGACGTCCATTCCAGGGTACAATGTTTGTTCCCCAATGACCATGCTGTGTTCCAAAACGACAGGACTCCTGTTCAGCTCACATCGTGCACGACTGGTATTGTAAGCACGAGGATGAAGGCCATCAAAGTCACCATATCTCAATGTTACTCAGCCGTTGTGGTCTACTTTTTAGAGAACGATGCTTGATCGCCATCCACCTCCAACTTCGTTGCCTTAGAGTTGGGTTCTATTTTGATGGAAGAGTGGTATAAGATTTCCTTGAAAAGCATACAAGACATCCAGAATGAGATTTTCAGTCTGCAGCGGAGTGTGCGCTGATATGAAACTTCCTGGCAGATTAAAACTGTGTGCCCGACCGAGACTCGAACTCGGGACCTTTGCCTTTCGCGGGCAAGTGCTCTACCATCTGAGCTACCGAAGCACGACTCATGCCCGGTACTCACAGCTTTACTTCTGCCAATATCTCGTCTCCTACCTTCCAAACTTTACAGAAGCTCTCCTGCGAACCTTGCAGAACTAGTACCGGGCGTGAATCGTGCTTCGGTAGCTCAGTTGGTAGAGCACTTGCCCGCGAAAGGCAAAGGTCCCAAGTTCGAGTCTCGGTCCGGCACACGGTTTTAATCTGCCAGGAAGTTTCATACAGGACATGTTTTTTTATCCATTACGAGGCGACTGGAAGCTGTGTTGACTGCCAATTGTTTCCCGCCACTGTATTAGGAGTCCTAATGTGTTGCGTTTGAGTTCTTTCGACAATTTTGTCCAACCCCCGTAGGCAGCAGTAATTATTCAGAGATGAAGAGGATTGGACAGGAGACAGTAGAGTGGAGAGCTAAATTAAACCAGAGAATAACATAAAAGAAAAACGTTTGATTTAGACAGTTAAGTGTCTTCGAAACAGACCGCAAAAAGTGCCATGCTATTTTTTATTTTTATTTTTATTTATTTATTTATTTTGCTAGGTTGGCGAATGAATGTGCTTGCTACATTTTTCTCATCCGCCTTAGGTGATACGTGACGTCTTTGTTTGTTTCAGGTAAGACGAAGTTCGGGCTAAACTGTTTGAAGATCGCAGTCGTCAGTCGTTGACCATCTTCCCAGTGGCGCACACGGTAAGCAAACTGAAGATAAACCAAAAACCACTATCACCTCTATTGAAAGCAAATGGTAACCGGGACTACCTACCGAGGTGACAAAAGTCATGGTATATCTTTTAATATCTTGTCGGACCTCATTTTGCTTAGCATTGTGCAGGAACTCGATGTAGCATGGACTCAGCAAGTCGCTGGAGGTCCCCAGCAGAAATATTGAGCCGTGCTGCCTCTACAGCTGTCCATAATTGGGAAAGTGATGCCGAAGGAGGATTTTGTGGAGGCAACTGACCTCTCGATATGTCCTAGAAGGCTTCGATATTCGGGCAATCTTCGTGGTCAACTCATTCGCTCGAACTGTCCACAATGTTCTTCAAACCAATCGTGATAAACTGTGGCCTACTGACGTGAGACGGTTGTTTGGGAACACGAAGTCCATGAATAACTGCAAATGGTCTCCAACTAGCCGAACACAACCGTTTCCAGCCAATGATCGGTTCAGTTGGATCAGAGGACCCGGTCCATTCCATGGAAACACAGCCGACATCATTGTGGAGCCACCTCCAGTTTCTGCAGTGTTCTACTGACAACTTGGATCCATGGCTTCGTGCTGTCTGCGCCAGACTCGAACCCTTCCATCAGCTCTCACAATCTAAAATCGGGAACAGGCCACGATTTTCCAGCTGTGTAGGGTCCAACCGATATGATCACGACACCAGGAGAGGTGTGCTGTTAGCAAATGCACTCGCGTCGGTCGTCTGGTGCCATAGCCCATTAACGCCAAACTCGACGTAATGTCCTAACGGACACGTTCGTCGTACGTCCCACATTGATTTCTGTGGTTACTTCACGCAGTGTTGCTTGTCTGTTAGCACTGACAGCTCTACGCCAACGCCGCTGCTCTCGGTCGTTAAGTGGAGGCCATCGGGCACAGCATTGTCTGTGGTGAGAGGTAATGCCTGAAATTTGGCATTCTCGGCACATTCTTGACTTTGTGGATGTCGGATTATTGAATTCGCTAACGATTTTCGAAATGAGATGTCCCATGCGTTTAGCTCCAACTCCTATTTCGCGTTCAATGTTAATTACCGTCGCACGGCCGCAATCACATCGGAAACCTTGTCACCTGAATACAAGTGACAGCTCCGCCAATACACTGTAATTTTCTACCTTGTGCACACGATACTACCACCATCTGTATATGTGCATAGGCTTTCGCTAGCCCATAGCTAGCCGGCCGCTGTGGTCGAGCGGCTCTATGCGCTTCAGTCCGGAACCGCGCGACTGCTACGGTAGCAGGTCTGAAGCGTGCCTCTGGCATGGATGTATGTCATGTCCTTAGGATAGTTAGGTTTAAGTAGTTGTAAGTTCTAGGGGACTGATGTCCTCAGATGTTAAGTCCCGTAGTGCTCAGAGCCATTTCAACCATTTGTACCTCACAATTTCTGTCACGTTAGTGTAAGATAGATTATATAATGGTAAGTCAGAGATTTAGGAACCAGGTTTTAAATTGTAAGACATTTTCAGGAGCAGATGTGGACCCTCATCACAATCTATTGGTTATGATCTGTTGATTAAAACTGAAGAAACTGCAAAAAGGCGGAAATAACTAATGAGGAAGTATTGAGTAGGATTGGGGAGAAGAGAAGTTTGTGGCACAACTTGACTAGAAGAAGGGATCAGTTGGTAGGATATGTTCTGAGGCATCAAGGGATCACGAATTGAGTATTGGAGGGCAGCGTGGAGGGTAAAAATCGTAGAGGGAGACCAAAAGATGAATACACTAAGCAGATTCAGAAGGATGTAGGCTGCAGTAGGTACTGGGAGATGAAGGAGCTTGCACGGGATAGAGTAGCATGGAGAGCTGCATCAAACCAGTCTCAGGACTGAAGACAGCAACAACACAACATAGTGTAAGTACAGAAGGTCGGCTATATAAGTCGTGAAGTGTAGATTTAAGCCCAGCTGGTATGAGTATTGATTTGGAGAGGTGAGGCTGTATATCTACATTTCAGTGTGTGTTGGAGGGTGCGTATTGCGTTATTGTAACTATACCGACTCCGATCGCCCCCTTAGGACACCAGTCGAAGATGGTAACCTCGTCGTAATCGCTGCCCTACTTTATCCATGACGACGGATTTTGTGCCTCTGCCATGGGATTCATGGTTTCCTGCCATAAACGTCACAGTACCTAGTAACTGAGGGGAAGTCATCCAGAGAAACTCACTTTGTATCTGGGATTCCCCAGTGAAGCGTTACAGGCCCTCTGCTGTTATCATTGTACATAGTGGGTCCGACGAGAAATGGTCAGAATTCATGGATGTGGTAGGAGCGATCATTGGAAGCAAAAATGTCCAGTAAAATGGCTCTGAGCACCATGGGACTTAACGTCTGAGGTCATCAGTCCCCTAGACTTAGAACTACTTAAACCTAACTAACCTAAGAACATCGCACACATCCATGTCCGAGCCAGGATTAGGACCTGCGACCGTAGCGGTCGCGCGGTTCCAGACTGAAGGGCCTGGAACCGCTCGGCCATACCGGCCAGCAAAATGTCCAGTAAACAACGGCTCTAAAATGCATACTTTACGAGCCGTGAGCACTTCTTCGTTTTCGATATTCTGAAACAAATCTTTTCTACTGCAGGCTCTTTGCTTTCCATATTTCTGGAGGAGGTAGTACGGACCGGAACAAGAAAAAAATTGCCAACCACACATGGGGTCTAACATGGCTCTGAGCACTATGGGACTCAACTGCTGAGGTCATTAGTGCCCTAGAACTTAGAACTAGTTAAACCTAACTAACCTAAGGACATCACAAACATCCATGCCCGAGGCAGGATTCGAATCTGCGACCGTAGCGGCCTTGTGGTTCCAGACTGCAGCGCCTTTAACCGCACGGCCACTTCGGCCGGCGAATTCGGGAATAAATTTGTTTTGGTGATATATTCAAGTTATTAACATTGCAGGATGAGTGGTTAATGTAAACAAGCTGGCTGCGGTGGCCGAGCGGTTGTAGACGCTTCAGTCCGGAAGCGTGTGACTGCTACGGTCGCAGGTTCGAACCCCGCCTCGTGCATGGATGTGTGTGATGTCCTTAGGTTAGTTAGGTTTAAGTAGTTCTAAGTTCTGACCTCAGATGTTATGTCCCATAGTGGTCAGAGCCACTTGAACCATTTCTAATGTAAGCGTTAGATAAGCCATTACCAACGTGAAATGCTGGTACAATAATAAACGATGCAACCGCCAGAATTTTATATCCAAGTTTGCAAACGTGCATGCATTGTGTTGTACATGTGGCGGATGAATGTTTGTGGGATGGAGTTCCATGGCTGTTGCCTTCTGGCAGGTAATACAGTGATGGTCAATGCTTTTTGTGGATGACGCTGGAGTTGTCACCCTATGATCTTCTCGATCTTCTCGATTGGCGACATATCTGGTGATCGAACACACCAAGGCAACGTGTCGACACTCTGTAGAGAATGTTGAGTTACAACAGCGGTATTTGGGCGAGCGTTATCCTGTTGAAAAATAACCCCTGGAATTCTGAATGGCAGCTGAACAGGTCGAGTCAGCAGATGGAAGAAAAAATTTGCAATCAGGGTGCGTGGGATTACCACGAGGGTGCTCCGCTGTCGTACGAAATCGGATACCAGACCATAACTCCAGGCGTAGGGGCAGGCAACTGGCCTCCTTACAACCTCCTTACAACCAGTCGCTCAAAAGATGAAAGGCCGCTGGACCTGATGGGGTACCAGTTCTATTTTACACAGAGTACGCGGAGGAACTTGCCCCCCCTTCTTGCAGCGGTGTACCGTAGGTCTCTAGAAGAGCGTAGCGTTCCAAAGGATTGGGAAAGGGCACAGGTCATCCCCGTTTTCAAGAGGGGCGTCGAACAGATGTGCAGAACTATAGACCTATATCTCTAACGTCTATCAGTTGTAGAATTTTGGAACACGTATTATATTCGAGTATAATGACTTTTCTGGAGACTAGAAATCTACTCTGTAGGAATCAGGATGGGTTTCGAAAATGACGATCGTGTGAAACGCAGCTCGCGCTATTCGTCCACGAGACTCAGAGGGCCAAGGCACGGGTTCACAGGTAGATGCCGTGTTTCTTGACTTCCGCAAGGCGTTCGATACAGTTCCCCACAGTCGTTTAATGAACAATGCAAGAGCATATGGACTATCAGACCAATTGTGTGATTGGATTGAAGAGTTCCTAGATAACAGAACGCAGCACGTCATTCTGAACAGCCATCATCTTTCAGATCTAGAAAGACGCCTAGTTACCAGCTTTCGTTTATGGCGCACAACTTCTTGGTGCTGCGATTTTTTTCCTTCAGTGTATATGTCGTACGTGCTTGTTGGCGTACAGAGGTCACTGGTTGTCGGCGCAAGGGTCGTCGTGAACTCAGCCCCCTGTCTGCGAGCCGCCTATTGACGGTTCAGATGGCTCTGAGCACTGTGGGACAACTTCTGAGGTCATCAGTCCCCTAGACTTAGAACTACTTAAACCTAACTAACCTAAGGACACCACACACATCCATACACGAGGCAGTCGCGCAGTTCCGGACTTCTGATGCGCCTAGAACCGCTCTGCCACCGCGGCCGGCGCCTATTAATTGTCATTGTCGTAACGGAAGCGCCAGTTGCACGTCGGATGGATGACGATGAATCTGGGGCTATGAGTGTCTCTCTGACGATTGCTCGACCCCTATGTTCTGTAGTCTCTCTTGGTCTACTGCTTCCTTCTGGCGCTATGTGTGGCCACGGTTCATCCATTCCTGCCAACATTGTCCAATAGTGGCACCGCTCCTATTCAAATGTCCAGCGATGCGCCGATTACTCCAACCGGCTTCTTTGAACCTAACTAAGATCCTGTCTCAAATGCTCACATCCGCGTCTTGTATTGTTCACGCGCCTGTCTGCGAGGCATAGTTACTCTCCAGCTGTGTACACGGAATGAAATTAGCAGATACATACACCCTAGTATCGACATGTCCCCTATTTACTATCCTTGCCACATGCGCGGTTAAACTCCGCTGCAGCGTCACACATTCATCCATGGGCCACCAGAGTTTACAGTTCTGCATTTTGCGTAAATATCTGTGTGAATATCAGTTTGTGACCTACTTACATTAACTCCATCGTGACGCGTTTTTCTTTTTTTGTCTTAGTGCGTACATTTCGGGTGAGCTATATTAATGTGGAACTGAATGAAAAATTTATCGTGCTGTATGCGTTTCCCCAACACTGAAAGGCCACAGGAAAAATGTACATTATACAAACAATTTTTTAAAAACAGTTTGGCGGTACGAATAAATATTACGGGTATACGTTCAGGCTGTTTATAAATTGCATTTCAAAATGTAGACATATACTGACAATGCAAAACATTATGACCACTGGCCTCCGCGAATTTGGTTTCCGCCTGGTGACCCGGTAACAAAAGTACGCGAGCGGAGCAGATAAAGTCCGTTCAGATAAGCGACTTTGACAAAGGGCTGCTTGTTATTACCCAGAGCCTCTGAAGGAGCATCTCGAAAACGGAGAAGCTGGACTAATGCTCACGTGCTACTGTCGTGAGCATACGCGGTAAGAGGTGGAAGGACAGTGAAAATACCGCTAGGCGCCAAATGGTTGGACGTCCACGACTCTTCACAGAACGTTGAGATAGGAGGCTTATCAGCTCTGTAAATCAGGATAGATGGTGCTCTCTGTCCTCTTTGCCGGTGCATGGACAAGTGTTTCGGAGCACACCGTTCATCGTATATGTTGAACATGTAGGTTCTGCAGAGCACCACCCCTACATGTTGACCCAACGACGTCGTCAGTTACGATTGCTGTGGTCACGGGACCATCGGGATTCGACCGTCGATCAATGGAAACGTGTCGCCTCTTCGGGTGAATCACATTTCTGCTACTCCAGGTCGCTGATCATCTGAACAAACCCCATCATCGAGGGCAACGGCAGCTCGAAACGTGCAGCGCGTCACGGACGGAGACAGGTGGGATCGGTATTTTGCTGTGGGAGACATTCCCCTGCGCTTGCATGGGACCTGTGGTAGTACGAGGTGCATTCAAGTTCTAAGGCCTCCGATTTTTTCTCTCCGGACTGGAAAGAGATAGAAACATGTGCATTGTTTTAAAATGAGGCCGCGTTCATTGTCAATACGTCCCAGAGATGGCAGCACCGTACGGCAGATGAAATTTTACCGCCAGCGGCGAGAATGAGAACTGTTTTAAATACTTAAAATGGCGACGTTTTCCTTACTTGAACAGCGTGCAATCAATCATTTTCTAAATTTGCGTGGTGTGAAACCAATTGAAATTCGACAGTTGAAGGAGAGATGTGGTGATGGAGTTATAGATGTGTCGAAAGTGCGTTCGTGGGTGCGAAAGTTTAATGAAGGCACAACATCGTGTGACAACAAACCGAAACAACCTCGGGCTTGCACAAGCCGGTCTGACGACACGATCGAGAAAGTGGAGAGAATTGTTTTGGGGGATCGCTGAATGACTGTTGAACAGATTGCCTCCAGAGTTGGCATTTCTGTGGGTTCTGTGCACACAATCCTGCATGACGACCTGAAAATGCGAAAAGTGTCATCCAGGTGGGTGCTACGAATGCTGACGGACGACCACACGGCTGCCCGTGTGGCACGTTGCCGAACAATGTTGACGCGCAACAACAGCACGAATGGGACTTTCTTTTCGTCGGTTGTGACAGTGGAAGAGACGTGGATGCCATTTTTCAATCTAGAAACAAAGCGCCAGTCAGCTCAATGGAAGCAGACAGATTCACCGCCACCAAAAAAATTTCGGGTAACCGCCAGTGCTGAAAAAATGATGGTGTCCATGTTCTGGGACAGCGAGGGCGTAATCCTTACCCATTGTGTTCCAAAGGGCACTACGGTAACAGTTGCATCCTACGAAAATGTTTTGAAGAACAAATTCCTTCCTGCACTGCAACATAAACGTGGGCTGCACGTGTGCTGTTTCACCAAGACAACGCACCCGCACATCGAGCTAACGTTACGCAACAGTTTCTTCGTGATAACAACTTTGAAGTGATTCCTCATGCTCCCTACTCACCTGACCTGGCTCCTAGTGACTTTTGGCTTTTTCCAACAATGAATGACACTCTCCGTGGCCGCACATTCACCAGCCGTGCTGCTATTGCCTCAGCGATTTTCCAGTGATCAAAACAGACTCCTAACGAAGCCTTCGCCGGTGCCATGGAATCATGGTGTCAGCGTTGTGAAAAATGTGTACGTCTGCGGGGCGATTACGTCGAGAAGTAACGCCAGTTTCATCGATTTCGGGTGAGTAGTTAATTAGAAAAAAAATCGGAGGCCTTAGGACTTGAATGCGCCTCGTAACTGAAGACATGCTGATAGCTGCAAACCACCTGCATCAATTCATGCTCAATGCTTGGTTCAAATGGCTCTGAGCACTATGCGACGTAACATCTGAGGTCATGAGGTCATCAGTACCCTAGAACTTAGAACTATTTAAACCTAACTAACCTAAGGACACCACACACATCCATACCTCAGACAGGATTCGAACCGGCGACCGTAGCAGCAGCGTGGTTCCGGACTGAAGCCCTTAGAATCGGTCGGCCACCGCGGCCCGCGCCGATGTCGTCTCTCAGCACTATAATTGTCCGTATCTCGGAGCCAGAACCGTGCTACAATGGGTTGAGGAGCATTATACTGATCTCGCCCACCAAATTCGCCTGATGTAAACCCTGTCGCACCCATGTGGGTCGCTGTAGGGCGCCATCACCGTGTATACAAATTAGCGGCTCGTTATTTACGAGAATTACGTGACCTGTGCGTAGACCTTTAATACCACATACAGTCTAATGAGTACACAGTATGGTTTGAGAGTAAATCGGAGAAAGACGAAGGTAATGAGAAGTAGTAGAAATGAGAACAGCGAGAAACTTAACATCAGGATTGATGGTCACAAAGTCAATGAAGTTGAGGAATTCTGCTACCTAGGCAGTTCAATAACCAATGACGGACGGAGCAAGGAGGACATCAAAAGCAGACTTGCTATCGCAAAAATGGCATTTCTGGCCAGGAGAAGTCTACAAATATCAAATACCGGCCTTAATTTGAGGAAGAAATTTCTGAGGATATACGTCTGGAGTACAGCATTGTATGGTAGTGAAACATGGACTGTGGGAAAACCGGAACAGAAGAGAATCGAAGCACTTGAGATGTGATGCTATAGACGAATGTGAAACGTCCCCTTAGAACAATTATAGATGACTGTGCTTAAACTGACACACAATATTTTTTTTATTTTTTTAGCGCAACGCAATCTGACTTTCAAGAGAATGGCCCTGACTAAAGTAATCTATACGTTTCACAAATCACTTACCTCACAAAAATCTTCGTCACTCGAACTACTGCAATACAGCGAGCGCCACTACTGCCAGCTAAATAAAATATTCAAACTACGGAAGGCACTAACTACTGATAGGCATAGTTAGCAAATGAAAGATTTTAATAGAGAACAAACAATGTATTTACCTTAATAGTCATGATATATATAGCAGTTCATGCCGTCCAGTCTTACAAATTTCAAAACTCCGCCATTTCTCTCCCCACATCCACCACTGCTGGCGGCTCACCTCCAACTGCCGAACGCTATGCGCTGTTAACATCCAGCTGCCGAACACTACAATGGCAGACAAGAATGCAAACTAGCCACAGACTGCACACAGCACAGCCAGTGATTTTCATACAGAGCGCTACGTGGAGTTACCAATAAGAAAACCTAAACAGCCTACTTACAAATGTTAAAAATTAGGTGTACTGATAAGGTAAGGAATGAAGAGGTTCTATGCAGAATCGGAGAGGAAAGGAATATGTGGAAAACACTGATAAGTAGAAGGGACAGGATGATAGGACATCTGCTAAGACATGAGGGAATGACTTCCATGGTACTAGAGGGAGCTGTAGAGGGCAAAAACTGTAGAGGAAGACAGAGATTGGAATACGTCAAGCAAATAATTCAGGACGTAGGTTGCAAGTGAGGTGAAGAGGTTAGCACAGGAAAGTAATTCGTGGCGGGCCGCATCAAACCAGTCAGTACACTGATGACCAAAAAAAAAAAAAAAAAAACCTCCACAAACCTGCCAGCAAACTGTCAGATTACTGGTACGCAGGATCTGAGAGATATTTCGTTCCAAAGACGGAGCAACAAGGTATTAAACAGGTTGTCATAATGTCTTCGCTCATCAATATTCCTGACACCAAAAGGTAACAAAAAATCTCTGAACATGGGTCCTATAATACTTCTTAAGTGGTATGTAGCGCCACCACAGTCCAATCGGTTAAACCACTCGACCGTCAGATGGCGTACCTACTGATTTCGAAAACAAGGCTGTCGTTCCTAATATTGTCGTATCGAAATGGGGAAACGATACAAACCACTACAGCGATTGGCGACGACAACTAACCCTCAACTACCGTATTTTTCATATGGAGTTATTTACGAATAAAGGGAATCTATATATGAAGGCAGTAACTGTTCTCGAAAGAAGACTACTGTTGCTGACCGTGCAGTTTTTCCCTGGAATAAATGATGACTAACTGAAACCTTCAGCTGCCGACAGGTGTTGTTGATATACCTAGTCATCATTTATTCCAGGGAAAAGCTGCACGGTCAACAACACTAATCTGTTCTTTCGAGTACAGTTACTGTCTTCATACATATATATATATATATATATATATATATATATATATATATATATATATGGAGACAGTAAAAAAGGCTACCCAGCCATTGACCTTCGTCTGTGCGAATGCGCACAGGTTGCCCTAAACTCTTAAGGGAATCGCCAAAGCGTGCGCGAGTAATGAGTGAATGGGCAAATGTCTATAAGGTACATTACTTTTGTAGAATTGTGGACGGTTGGGAATGTGAGTCTCACGGGAAGCGTGCAAGGGATAAGTCCCTGCAGACGCAATATCCTCTGTGCCCACGGTGGCTCAGATGGATAAAGCATCTGCCATGTAAGCAGGAGATCCCGGGTTCGAGTCGCGGTCGGGGCACACATTTTCAGCTGTCCACATGGAAGTATATCAACAACACCTGTCGGCAGCTGAGGGTTTCAGTTAGTCATCATTTATTAAAGGGAATCTAGTTGGTACTAACCTTTCACGTATGTAGATATGGCTCTGAGCACTATGGGACTTAACATCTGAGGTCATCAGTCCCCTAGAACTTAGAGCTACTTAAACCTAACTAACCTAAGGACAACACACACATCCATGCCCGAGGCAGGATTCGAACCTGCGACCGTAGCGGTCGCGCGGTTCCAGACTGAAGCGCCTAGAACCGCTCGGCCACTCCGGCCGGCGGAAGTAGATATTTTCAGTGGCTAATTTGCTTGAAATTAACTTGGATAATTTTGAAACAATGCCACCGCCAAGGGAATTGAACAAACGTCATTGCAAAACCAGTTGATTGCGGCATTGGCGTACGTAATTTATGACTGCGTGCACATGTCGATTACGTAATTTCATATCGTGCGTGCTGATGCACATATTCCCTGCAGTTGCTGAATTTAGCAACTGTGGATTGATTCTGTTCAATAGCACAGGTCTGCGACATAAAAATTGTTTCAAATTTATTAAATGATTTTTATAGTGTTTTCAACGGTGTTTTCCGGAAAAATACTGAAACAATTACTTCACGTACCGTTGTTTCACAGAGTTCTTGTCTACGTTTAGCTTTTTCGATGTTTCAGCACTCGAGTGAGTTTGAATTTTGGTTTGACGATCTCCATAAACTGTTATTTGGCCGTTTTTATACTAGATATACGTAAAATATGTTACCGAAACCTTGAACTGGTTTTAAGCAAACTCTGCTATTCAGACCACAAATGGACACTATGTGGTGATTTAAAAGTGATCTCAATGCTGCTTCGTCAACAAAGTGGCTATACAAAGTTCCCTCGCTTTCTCTGTGAATAGGACAGTAGAGACAGAAAGCAACACTACATAAGAAAAGCTTGGCCCCTGAGAAAAACCTTAAAGGTATAGGTTAAAAATGTTGAGAGGTGCCGGACCGTTGTGGCCGTGCGGTTCTAGGCGCGTCTGTCTGGAACCGCGTGACCGCTACGGTCGCAGGTTCGAATCCTGCCTCGGGCATGGATGTGTGTGATGTCCTTAGTTTAGTTAGGTTTAAGTAGTTCTAAGTTTCTAGGGGGCTGATGACCTCAGATGTTGAGTCCCATAGTGCTCAGAGCCATTTGAACCATTTTGTTGAGAGAAAAAGCGTTGTGGATCCCAAAAAGGTGTTACTTCCACCACTTCGCATTAAGTTGGGCTGATGAAACAATTTGGTAAGGCATTGCATAAGGAATGGGGGTGTTTCAGATATCTTTCTTCGCAGTTTCCTGGTTTATCCGAGCCAAAGCTAAAGGATGGAATCTTTGTCGGACCAGACATTAGAAAACTAATGATAGATCCCAACTGTGTGGACAAAATGGAAAGGAAAGCAAAATCAGCATGGACATCTTTTAAATTAGTTGTTACCGGTTTCGTAGGAAACAAAAGAATTTCAGACTACAAGACAATTGTCGCAGACATGCTCGACAACTGTAAGAAGCTGGGCTGTAACATGCGCACTAAAGTTCATTATCTCCACTCACATCTTGACTACTTCCCTGCAAACCTTGGTGTTGTAAGTGAAGAGCAGGGCGCAACATTCCACCAACACATCGAAGAAATGGAAAGAAGATATCGAGGAAGATGGAACGTCAACATGACACTGGACTACTGCTGGATGATGATAATAAGAGATGATCCTTAACGAGTCCACAGCCTGAAAAGCAATAAAAGAAGCTGCGAAAGAAAGCGAAAGCGTCATTATAAGGAGTTATAAGCTTGAAGAGAAATGGAATTATACTGAAAATGTAGTTTAGAACATGATTTATCAATAAAATAAAATTTTATAACGTTGGAAAAAAAATGTGATAAATTGCTTAAATTTTGATGTTATACCAAAAAATACTCCCTTTTTGTGAGAAAACCTTACATGAAAGAAAAAATGGATTGTATTTTTGAAATCAGCGGTGAAAAGTGCATAAAAGTCAGTTATGAAATTTCAAACAACTTTCAAAACATATTTTTTTGCAGATTTGTGTAATTTGTGACAACAAATTCTTAATACGATAAAATCCACTGTGACTACTGTAAAACTGAAGTAGTCTTCAGTACGACACCACATTAGAGGTCCCATCACACAATCACTTACCTTGACAGATTTATTTTTTAGATGAATTAATGAGACAAGAAAAATAATACTTTCAAACTAATGAAACTCGTTAACAAAATACGAACTACTGAAACAACGCCGAAATACTGGACACCACCCGATCAACAGGCAATTACGATATAGAAATATAAGCAAATTGCCTGCAGTATTTGTTTAGTGCCGGCGTCCAAATAAAATAAAATAATTATTTTCAAACAAAATAATACTACGCTTAAGGTCTGTTATTATGCAAACTGCCTGTTGCTTGATTTAGATTTACTCATGAATGTTGAAACACGTATGTAACGCAGCAGCGATGGCGAGGCATTGTAGCATCTGTGACCAGAGAGTATGCGCTTGACCACGCGAATGTTGCGAGCGGTTCTCAGTCAGTGAGTAGTCGTTGCGAGTCTGTAGCTCTGTCTAGTTGAGAGCAGTACTCAGTCTGTAGTCGTCATGCAGAGCGGTCGGTCAGTAGTAGCAGCCCAGTGCGGTTGTGTGATGTAGGCGGTCGGCAACACTGGTCAAGATGAGGAATAAGGTATACTGTTAATTAATATAATCATTAGATAATGAAAAATTTTATTTATTGTAACTATTCTGCAACAAGTTCCCCAATAATAATTTTTATTTCAAAAGCATTTTCTCAAAAATTTAATTTTTATTGAACTCAAGATTTCGTTGCACTTCCCATTTCATTCCACTTCTTTTGAAGAAAAATTCCACTAAAATCACAAAAAAAAAAAGAGAATATTATTATTTGCAATGCAGTTCCTCCAAGCGGTGCGCAACAACAAGAGCAGATATGTGACATCCATTTATTATGAGGTAAGACTTTAATTCTGATTGTTTACACAGGGCCAAAGACCGATATTTCGGTTTAATTGAATTTTCTTGTCACTGAATGGACTTTAATTTTTTGAAGGATTTATATTTGAGTCAGATTGCGAATTTCACATTTTTTGTTGCCATTGTCAGTACATTTCATTATGGGCAGGTTACGCATAGAGCCATGTCCATCAGCATTTCTAATTAGTATCGTCCTTTTCTTTTAAAAAATTTGTGGGGAGGTTACACTTGGCTCCCATTTCTATTAAGTATTGCTTTATTTTCTTTAAAAAATTTGTGGGGAGGTTACACTTGGCTCCCATTTCTATTAAGTATTGCTATATTTTCTTATAAAATTACGGTGGGGAGGTTACACTTGGCGACACCCAGTCCAGGATCGTATTTCGTTGAGAGTCTTTTGAACAACAGTCAGATATCTGCTCTTGTTTGCTTAGATATAATTAGGATTTAGCGCAACGCTTTTAATAATATTGTGACTTTCTCTCTACAGGTCAACGGCAATTTGTTGCTTTGTTGTATTTGTGTGTTGCTTTTGCATTGTGTTGATTTGTTTTGTGAAAAATTTTGACTATTGTAAAAATGCCGCGAAAGACTGTGAATAGTGTATCGCGAAGTATTGTGAATGAAATTACCGACTTAAACAACGTGACCGATAGTAATTGTGATACGCAACGCAATGATGACAATCCTGCGTTCACTAACAATCAGTGCATTCCAACCACTAAAGATGACTTTCACCTTAATGATGAACAAACGAACTCAATTGTCTCGTCTGTTAACTTGACGACAATTGATGACGCAGAATGCTCTATGGTAATGAGCGCTGCCGAGCTTAACACACCCGATTTGGAAAATTCAAGTAACATACAAACAAATTTTTCGAATGAAAATGGTCAGTGTAGTGAAAGTACGACGGATTTATTTAATTCCGAAATAACGTCTGACAATGTACATCCGACTGACAAAACTTTTTGTAAATCTCAGAATAACCAAATGGTTACAGTAAGCGAGAGAGTTCCAGATCCACCACTAAACAGCACAGAGAGTATAAACGCTAACTTTGGCTTTGAACAAATTATGGTAAGATTGCTACAACAACAGAGTGAAAATTTCAAACAGTTTAATGAAAGATTTAATAAAATCGATGAAAATTTCAAACAACAGAACGAAAAACTTGACAATAATGACAAAAAACAAGACAAACTTAGTGAACAAATTAGAGACGTTGCCGCGCAGTGCCATGACACTAAGGAACAGTTGCGCGTGGAAATTGAGGCTTGTTCACAAAAAAATAGCGAAGAAATAAAGTCTGTTGCACAAGAATTAAGGGAAATGCAAACAGCCGCAACAGAAACACTCAGAGACGAAATTAGCGGAGTCGCTAAACAATGCTCTGAAAAAGCTGCACAATTACGGGACGAGTTTAAAGCAATGACGGTAGAACTTTCGCGCACTATGGACGCAAAGATAGACGCGAAATTCGAACAACAGAACACTCAGATTAACGAGCGCTTTAATCAGCACATACAGAACAGTGATACGCGTTTCCGCAGATTTATTCAGGATCAAAACAAAGTAAAACGACAAGTCATGGAAACAATCACTGCACAAAGACAAGAGGACAAACGTAAAATATTCGCGAAAGCGAAGACGTATGTAGACAATAATATTACTACAGTGTCCGACAAAATTAATACCATAGAACAATTGAACGCGGAATTACAGGATGAAATTTCTGGTCTTAAAGCAAAAACAGATACACACACAGTAAATATTCAAACAGTGACAGATAGATTCGAACAACTAGATCTAACACAGGATTGCGATGTCATCAAAGCTGATGTTAAAAAACTGAGCGAAACTACGCGCAAGTTGCAAAAACAGATTAATGCGTCTGATTCTAAAACCGATGATCAGGTTAAAATACTGACTGAAAAATGTGATGAATTGGCCAGTCGTATTGATGTTATCGAAAATACTAATGACAATAAATCAGACGATACTGCACCGGTTTCTTTTATCCAAACACCTGAATTTCAAAATTTACAGCAGACAATTAATGAAATCGATTCATCTAACAACACGTTACGTCGGAAGTTATCAAATTTACAACAAGAAGTAACAGAAATGAAAAACATTTCAGTTAATAACATACCACAACAGGCGCCACTTTATGAACATGTGTCAGACTTACGCAGTGTGTATAATGTGAACAATTTACAGCAACTACGCGACTTAAAATCCGAAAAGCCACGCGACTTAAAATCTGGAAAGCTACGCAACTTGAAATCCGAAATGACACAGACGAACAGATTCACACACAAACCTGAACGTGTTATCAAACTGAGTGACGAGAACGTAGATTTCGAGCAATTTGCATTTGTAAGAAAATCTAAGGAATTTAATAAAGACAGAACACAGGTACACACTTTGAGCTGTATACGACAAATTGTTTTTATGCTTTCACCGCTATTGCGTGTAATGCAGAAACTAGCTTTGAAACAGATGCGACAATTTATTTTTGTATTTACAACAGCATTGCGTATAATGAAGAAACTGGAATTAGCAAGAATACAGCGATTTGCTTTGGAAATTTTACCGCCATTGCCTGTAACACAAAAGCTAAAATTTATTCGCAGTGCGTAATAGACCTCAGGGGATTCATTACGCTTTAATGAATATGTGCCGTAGCGAGCATAGGGCCCCGAGCTGTAGTAGTGCTGTTTCATCTTTAGTTTTCTGCACTGCTGCCTTCTCTTCTACTATCCTTTATATCTATCAAAACTGCTCTTTAACTATTGCTCTATCTAGTATTAAGAAATATGTAATGAATACCCGATGTGACAAACTTTTACCGAATGTGACAATTTTCATTAGGCACTCCAGAACCAGCGTAATTTTAATAACGGATAAAATCGTAATCATCAGTATGTGTAAAATTATCAGCAATAGAAACCATATTTTTGTAACAATAGATGTTTTTCACCACAATAGCATGAAAGTCAGCCGCTTAGCATACCTAACCAACAATGCAGTCTACAAGGTCAACCAAACTTCAATGTTTCGCCGCGTGCACGTATAGTCCCAGCTCCAACAAATAGTAACGCATGGCAGCAAAGAAATAACCACGTACAGACAACACACCATTTCAAGTCGTATCGCAATGCGCCGTATAGAAATTACTATCATGACAGACGTAAAAAAAAAAAAAAAAATGATGAGCACAATTTTCAGCGTACATTTTAATAACAGTCGATCTTTTCAGCAGCAAGAACATCAGCAACAACAAATAATCATGAATGGAACAGACAATAGGTGTCATCCATAGCGTAACACGTCATTAAGAAATAACAGAACAGTTCATATAGTGGATATGCCACAACATTCTCCCGTAAATAACAGCACGTACGATAGAATTTGAGCAGACACAGTACAGGTTTTATATTCCAGTAACGTAAGCAATAATTTTGACACGCAGAATCTTCTTCACGAAAATGTTATTAATTTTGACGCCATCCGACACACGTTTGCATTAAGGACAGAATTACGATGTACGTAGACGATATTCTTATCGCAGAAGCTAACTGGTCCGAACACAATCTGATTCTTGAACAACTGTTACAAACTTTTCATGCACAAGGACTTACAGTTAATCTTAGTAAATCGCACTTTGGCAAAACTTCTATAAAATTTCTTGGACACGTAATTTCAGCAGAAGGCATTGCACCTGATCCGGAAAAACTTCAAGCTCTACGTGACATTACTGTTCCTACGACGAAGAAGCAATTACGCAGTTTTTTGGGCTTAATTAACTTTTTTCGTAAATTTATTCATCATTCTGCTTTAGACACGCCTAGACTATGCCAATTAACAGGTAAAAACAGTATTTGGTCTTGGGATAAGCAAGCACACTCTGAATTCATGAACCTGAAACATGCTTTGTTGAATGCACCACTTTTATCGCACCCAGATCTTACTAGAAATTTTTCCATTGCCACCGACAGTTCCAACACCGCTTTAGGCGTACACATTTTCCAGGAAATTGAAGAAGATGGTTCAATTGTAATCAAAAACATCGCATTTGCAAGCCGCATTCTGTCACCTGCTGAACGAAATTACTCCGTTACAGAACTTGAAACATTATGTGTTGTATGGGCTTTTACGAGATTTCGGCACTTTCTTTATGGCAGACATACCACCGTTTACACAGACCACAGAGCGATACAATTTTTACTCTCGGCTAAATTTACTCACGACAGGTTAAGTAGAAGGAAACTTTATTTACAGGAATTTAATTTTACAATAGTTCACATTCCCGGTACGCAAAATGTTATAGCAGACGCACTATCGCGTTCTCTCGGCAACAATCAGCAAGACGAAGCAACCAACTTCTGCAAAGCAAATTTCAGTGTCATGTACATTCAGCAAGTTGCATTTGAAAATTTTATTTCATCGTCATTACAGGACATAGCACAAGAACAAAACAAAGACAATGTGTGGAAAGAAATTAAACAGCTTTGGCAAGATAAGAATAATGTTACGATTAGAAACCACTACACTGTACGCAATGACATTCTGTTTCGCCGCTCTCATCCTGACAGCAACAATTGGTTATTATGCATTCCTGACGAACTGGTTAACAAACTAATTTGGTACACTCATTTAAGTTACGCACATTACGGAGCAAGAAAATGTTTTCTTATACTGAGACAGAACTGTTATTTTGCCAACATGGAGAAACGTATACGACGAGTTTTAGCGTCTTGTAAAATTTGCCAGAAAGCTAAATCAGACACCACTTCACATATTCCTCCTTTATATCCCATTATACCTGTTAAATTAAGACACATGGCCGCAGTAGATATTTTTGGTCCGATTCCCAGAACTAACAGAGGTTTTTGCTACATATTTGTCGCTGTTGAGCTCACTTCAAAATTTGTTACTTTCACTCCATTACGCAAAGCTACTGCTAAAACTGCTTCGAAAGCATTTGTAAAACATTTTCTATCTCATGTAGGGCATGTGATGAACGTAATTTCTGACAATGGATCTCAATTTCGTAGTAGTATATGGACACGCATGTTACGAGCTAGAAACATTTCTCCGATTTATATATCCAAGTACCACGCTTCTTCGAACCCCTGTGAAAGATTAATGAAAGAAATTGGTAAGCTGTGCCGAATATACTGCCACAAAAGACATATTGATTGGGATACACACATACTCTCATTCCAAGATGTAATTAATTCCATTCCAAATGAATCCACTATGCTATCTCCGACTGTTATACTGAAAAACGTTGAACCACCGAACAAAATTAAAGAATTAATAGAATTTCCCAAAAGTCGTCGCCTACGACACCACGAAATAATTGACATTGCGCTGAAGAACATCAAACGTGCCGCAGAGCGCCGGAGAAGACAGAAAAAACAGGTTTGTAAACGCCGAGACTTTCACGTTGGACAGAAAATATTAGTGCGTACACACTATTTATCCAGCAAATTAAAAGGTAAGTGCAGTAAATTTGAACTTCTATACACAGGTCCATATCGGATTCGCAGTATCCCTCACCCCAATGTTGTACACGTCGAAACTTTGAGAACCAGAAAATCGAAAGGCAATCACCATATATCAAACATTAAACCGTTTATTGAGTGAAACCACTGTATGATTCAACACACTATGATGCCATTTACTAATGCAATTATTTCACGTGACTAATTATTGATGATTATCGTATTTTTTCTTGGCAAGTGCCCGGCAAGGTAAGGTTAGCAGGTCGCTCTTCTTGTCGTTACACATCAGACCGTGCATATTTTTCCAGATGAATTTACACATTTACGACTATTTCAGCAATTATATTTATGTGACTATTTATTGATGATTATCGTGTTTTTTCTTGGCAAGTGCCCGGCAAGGTAAGGTTAGCAGGTCGCTTTTCTTGTCGTTACACATCAGACCGTGCACATTTTCCATTTTTTTGTGTATGTGACTGTACTCCAGTTTTGTTTGTATGGACTATGAAATAGTTAAGATATAACACACACCAGTCGACTTTGACATTTTTTTTGCCTTATGACATCTCAACATCGTGACTGTTTCACATTTTTTTTGCTGCTGCATTGTATTATTCTGTGTATATTTTTGTTTTTGAACACTGTCAATGTTTTTGACATATTACGTTTTCTGTCATGTTATGCTGTAGGGTTAATTATGTTACCATAAACCAGTCATTATCTAGGGGGTATATGATTTAAATGCAGGACATTAATCTTTGTTCATCAATTTCAGAAAGGAATGATGATTCTAAGAAATAAATTTAACATAAATGGGAATTTCACCTACGGAATAAACGAAAGGAGATGCAATAACTTTATGAGGAAGAGTAAATGGATCAGGATTAACAGGCATTAACAAGAATATACTATACTCATCACAGAATAGCAGTCTTAACTAATTTTTTCTTTCAGAATACAAGGTGATTGATGCAGGCTGTCAGAGAGAACTACACATCTTAGTTTTAGTGATGAAATATGCTAGAGATAAGGAATAGTTGTGTAATGAGTAATGAAGTGATTTTTTGCAGATGATAATGAATACTGATGAATAATGATGAAGGAAATGGTATTATGAATAATGAAGTTTTTCTTTACAGGTGATGATAATGGTGAAGTTATGATGATATGGATAATGAAGTTTTTTTTTCTTTACAGATGAGGATAGTGTTGAAGTTATGTATTTATGCTACGTAGTTATTTAAGTATTTATTGCAGTTTGCTTTGACAGCAGGTGTTATATTGCATAGTAGGATGACTGAAAGTTTTGGAAAGGACAGCTATGGAACACATTTTTATACACACTTCACTGCCTGTTAATTCGAAGTTCACTACTTTTCAGCATAGTGTGCGTTTCTTCTTTCAGGTCAATAATCCATTTTGTATTTTTTCCAGGAGAAGTTTTTCATGATACTTACTAAACCTGTTGCTTATTATACCTGTTCTAGTACTTGCATTTTTATATTTTTACCCATTTGTGTTTATCATTTATAAATGTGATCACATGTACTGCCTTGTTACATAATCTTGCTACAGCTGACTCATGACGAATGACGTTACCTATCCTCATTTGCAGCAATAGGTCAAAAGCAAAAAGTATTATGCCTCAGCAATTAATTATCGATCCCAACGCAATGCATTGCTAACAAAAAACATGTATTACCAGTTCCACATAATGTCACTAGTTTATGATAATTCTGAATAATACTGATCAACTCTGAATAGCATGTCACTTGAGTAATGACCTCTTAATGAGACTATATTCAAAATAATGCTTTGTCACTAGCTAATAACTGCCACTGTTTATTGTAATGATACCACTTATACTGCCTGTGATTATTAATGATTTGACTGTAATTAACTGATTTTTAATAATGACTTCGTAATAACCTGAATAATACTGAATGATGATTCTATTCAATACTTGCTGGCCACTGAGTGCCAATAATTGTCACTTGAAGAATTGTGATTAATTATGCCATTGATTAGCTCTTGTTTCCAATGTTGATACTTTGTAACCAGAAAAGAATGTGACTGTTTAATAATGCTTTGTAATTAATTAAGGCTAATAATTCTTACTATATTGAAATGACAAATGATTAATTAATTAACTGTAATTAGACAAATGATTAATTAACGACAAATGATTAATTAACTGTAATTAGACAAATGATTAATTAACTGTAATTAGACAAATGATTAATTAACGACAAATGATTAATTAACTGTAATTAGGCAAAGGCTAATGATTATTGGAATGACAAATGATTAATTAACTGTAATTAGGAGAAGGTTAATGATTCTTAATTATACTCTGTAACTGAAAAGAATGCGATTATTTCATAATGCTTTGTAACCAGGAAAAGAAGGCTACTGATTCTATGTACAACAATTAATGAACATTTTTCTGTAATACTACATACTTGGTACAGAAATGTTCAATAACTGGGCTATGAATGCCACAAACTACTAATTAAGTCTGTAATTGTCAATATTATGTGACTTGATGTCCTTCACCTCATAAGCTGACTACCCTGAATTATTGCAATGTCCATTTGTCCTGTCTATCCCAGTGATCATGGAGCACTATATTTGGTTTTGCACTAATTCTACGTTGGTGTGCCTTGTAAGAGTGTGGTGTTGACACGACATGCTGTCCACCACCATGAGCGATGAAGACATTATTATGGTCCCACTGTTTGGTGTACCTAATGTACTGCCAAAATGAAAACATGGAACATTACTACGACAGTTCAGTGTCTTGGCTACACTGATAAATTCTGATGGGAAAAGAACTTCAAGTTGTGTCACTTGGTGTTGTATTTCTGTGGAAAGATATGGACTTTCAGAGCAGCTGTGTGCAATCTAAAGTGCTACAACCATGATGCAATCCTTCCCTTTCCTATCCTGATTCTTGCCACATAGTTCATAGGTTATACATTTTTCGATTCGCTGAACTCCAATGCGAATACACTTATGTCACTTGTCAATATAATATTTTTGCCAGTCTGTTCATTTGTTCTGAATATGCTAAAGAATTTTTTCAGTGCCTGTGCACTTTATTATCTGTCAAATAATTTGTATATACTTTTCTGATTTGCTACTATGTTTTGTACTCACATTTTGTCTTTGTCTGATATATTTTGTACTTAGTGCGTGTGCACAACATTTACTTTATGTACTACATCTAATTATTCTTGCCAGTCTGTTTATTTGTTCTGCATATGCTAAAGAATTTTTTCAGTGCCTGTGCACTTTGTTATCTGTCAAATAATTTGTATATACTTTTCTGATTTGCTACTATGTTTTGTACTCACATCTTGTCTTTGTCTGATATATTTTGTACTTAGTGCGTGTGCACAACATTTACTTTATGTACTACATCTAATTATTCTTGCCAGTCTGTTTATTTGTTCTGCATATGCTAAAGAATTTTTTCAGTGCCTGTGCACTTTGTTATCTGTCAAAAATTTTGTATATACATTTTTCTGATTTGCTACTATGTTTTGTATTCACATTTTGTCTTTGTCTGGTATATTTTGTACTTAGTGCGTGTGCACAACATTTAAATATTCTGTAAGTTGTAGAATTTTGTTAATTAAAGAAAAATTTTGCCGCGCTTGGCAAGTCCAAATGACTCACCATCGCTGCCAAATTTTTGCCCCCCCAGTGGAGGGTTATGAAACACGTATGTAACGCAGCAGCGATGGCGAGGCATTGTAGCATCTGTGACCAGAGAGTATGCGCTTGACCACGCGAATGTTGCGAGCGGTTCTCAGTCAGTGAGTAGTCGTTGCGAGTCTGTAGCTCTGTCTAGTTGAGAGCAGTACTCAGTCTGTAGTCGTCATGCAGAGCGGTCGGTCAGTAGTAGCAGCCCAGTGCGGTTGTGTGATGTAGGCGGTCGGCAACACTGGTCAAGATGAGGAATAAGGTATACTGTTAATTAATATAATCATTAGATAATGAAAAATTTTATTTATTGTAACTATTCTGCAACAAGTTCCCCAATAATAATTTTTATTTCAAAAGCATTTTCTCAAAAATTTAATTTTTATTGAACTCAAGATTTCGTTGCACTTCCCATTTCATTCCACTTCTTTTGAAGAAAAATTCCACTAAAATCACAAAAAAAAAGAGAATATTATTATTTGCAATGCAGTTCCTCCAAGCGGTGCGCAACAACAAGAGCAGATATGTGACATCCATTTATTATGAGGTAAGACTTTAATTCTGATTGTTTACACAGGGCCAAAGACCGATATTTCGGTTTAATTGAATTTTCTTGTCACTGAATGGACTTTAATTTTTTGAAGGATTTATATTTGAGTCAGATTGCGAATTTCACATTTTTTGTTGCCATTGTCAGTACATTTCATTATGGGCAGGTTACGCATAGAGCCATGTCCATCAGCATTTCTAATTAGTATCGTCCTTTTCTTTTAAAAAAATTGTGGGGAGGTTACACTTGGCTCCCATTTCTATTAAGTATTGCTTTATTTTCTTTAAAAAATTTGTGGGGAGGTTACACTTGGCTCCCATTTCTATTAAGTATTGCTATATTTTCTTATAAAATTGCGGTGGGGAGGTTACAATGTTTCAGAGGGATCAAATTTGATATAGTACTATTAAATTCTGTTGTATATTTATGATACTCGATTATGCCAATACAAATATTGGAATATCAATAACCTATACTAGGGAATATGTAGGTCAATAATGTAGTCTACCACACTGTAAATAGGCTGTTTAGGTTTTTTAATTGGTAACGACACGTAGCGCTCTGTATGAAAATCACTGGCTGTGCTGTGTGCAGTCTGTGGCTGGTTGGCATTGTTGATGTAATATTCGCTGTTGTAGTGTTGGGCAGCTGGATGTTAACAGCGCGTAGCGTTGCGCAGTTGGAGGTGAGCCGCCAGCAGTGGTGGATGTGGGGAGAGAGATGGTGGAGTTTTGAGAGCGGATGATCTGAGACAGTAAATCTCTAAGACGGATGTCATGAACTGATATATATATATTATGACTTTTGAACACTATTAAGGTAAATACATTGTTTGTTCTCTATCAAAATCTTTCATTTGCTAACTATGCCTATCAGTAGTTAGTGCCTTCAGTAGTTAGAATCTTCTACACTCCCGGAAATGGAAAAAAGAACACATTGACACCGGTGTGTCAGACCCACCATACTTGCTCCGGACACTGCGAGAGGGCTGTACAAGCAATGATCACACGCACGGCACAGCGGACACACCAGGAACCGCGGTGTTGGCCGTCGAATGGCGCTAGCTGCGCAGCATTTGTGCACCGCCGCCGTCAGTGTCAGCCAGTTTGCCGTGGCATACGGAGCTCCATCGCAGTCTTTGACACTGGTAGCATGCCGCGACAGCGTGGACGTGAACCGTATGTGCAGTTGACGGACTTTGAGCGAGGACGTATAGTGGGCATGCGGGAGGCCGGGTGGACGTACCGCCGAATTGCTCAACACGTGGGGCGTGAGGTCTCCACAGTACATCGATGTTGTCGCCAGTGGTCGGCGGAAGGTGCACGTGCCCGTCGACCTGGGACCGGACCGCAGCGACGCACGGATGCACGCCAAGACCGTAGGATCCTACGCAGTGCCGTAGGGGACTGCACCGCCACTTCCCAGCAAATTAGGGACACTGTTGCTCCTGGGGTATCGGCGAGGACCATTCGCAACCGTCTCCATGAAGCACACCGTTAGGCCGTCTTCCGCTCACGCCCCAACATCGTGCAGCCCGCCTCCAGTGGTGTCGCGACAGGCGTGAATGGAGGGACGAATGGAGACGTGTCGTCTTCAGCGATGAGAGTCGCTTCTGCCTTGGTGCCAATGATGGTTGTATGCGTGTTTGGCGCCGTGCAGGTGAGCGCCACAATCAGGACTGCATACGACCGAGGCACACAGGGCCAACACCCGGCATCATGGTGTGGGGAGCGATCTCCTACACTGGCCGTACACCACTGGTGATCGTCGAGGGGACACTGAATAGTGCACGGTACATCCAAACCGTCATCGAACCCATCGTTCTACCATTCCTAGACCGGCAAGGGAACTTGCTGTTCCAACAGGACAATGCACGTCCGCATGTATCCCGTGCCACCCAACGTGCTCTAGAAGGTGTAAGTCAACTACCCTGGCCAGCAAGATCTCCGGATCTGTCCCCCATTGAGCATGTTTGGGACTGGATGAAGCGTCGTCTCACGCGGTCTGCACGTCCAGCACGAACGCTGGTCCAACTGAGGCGCCAGGTGGAAATGGCATGGCAAGCCGTTCCACAGGACTACATCCAGCATCTCTACGATCGTCTCCATGGGAGAATAGCAGCCTGCATTGCTGCGAAAGGTGGATATACACTGTACTAGTGCCGACATTGTGCATGCTCTGTTGCCTGTGTCTATGTGCCTGTGGTTCTGTCAGTGTGATCATGTGATGTATCTGACCCCAGGAATGTGTCAATAAAGTTTCCCCTTCCTGGGACAATGAATTCACGGTGTTCTTATTTGAATTTCCAGGAGTGTATTTAGCTGGCAGTATTGGCGCTCGCTGTATTGCAGTGGTTCGAGTAACGCCTGCTGCGGCGCCCCATACGGAGCAACATTTGCGGGACTGTTGTTGAGCGGATACTTTTGCCAGCCCCTTGGTTCATCTGGAGCGTCAGTTGCTTTACGGTTGCATGCCTGTTCACCCATACACATGTCAACAGCCATCATTCACCCATCGTCTAAGGCCTGTGGTGTATGACAACTGCCTCGGCGCCTGTTGTGGATAGCAACATCTATCAGATGCGAACAGTTTACAACCTTAGCTTTTTTATACATGCTTCGGCGCTTTACTCGAAATCTTATAATCGTGCCCATCTGGAAGTCGAATTAATCGTTCTGTTTCCGCAATACAACGATTGCACTGTTTTCTGCATACTGGAGCCAAAGAAACTGGTACACCTGCTTAATATCGTGTAGCACACAGAACTGCCACAATGTAAAGTGGCATGGATTCGACTAATGTCTGAAGTAGTGCTGGAGGGAACTGACACCATGAATCCTGCAGGGCTCTCAATAAATTCGTAAGACTATGAGGCGGTGGAGATCTCTTCTGAACAGCACGTTGCAAGGCATCCCCGATATGCTCAATAATGTTCTTGTCTGTGGAGTTTGGTGGCCAGCAGAAGTGTTTGGACTCAGAAGAGTGTTCTTGGAGCCACTCTGTAGCTATCCTGGATGTGTAGAGTGTTGCATTGTCCTGCTGGTATTGTCTGTCAGAATGCACATTGGAGATGAATGGATGTAGGTGATCAGGTAGGATGCTTACGTATGTGTCACCTGTCAGAGTCGTATCTAGACGTATCAGAGGTCGCACATCTCTCCAACTGCACATGCCCCTCACCAGCCTGAACAGTCCTCTGCTGAAATGCAGTGTCCACGGATTCGCAATGTTGACTCCACACCTGTACACGTCCATCCACTTGATACAATTTGAAACGAGGCTCGTCCGAGCAGACAGCATGTTTACAGTCGTCAAGAGCTGAATGTCCATGTTGATGGGCCCAGGTGAGGTGTAAAGCCATGAATCGTGCAGTCATCATAGGGCCTTTGGTTTCAAATGCCTATATTGATGATGTTTCGTCGAATGGTTCACACGCTGACACTTATTGATGGCCCACCACTGAAATCTGCAGCAATATTCGGAAAGGTTGTCTGGTACCGCGCGCTGCGGAATTTGAATCCCCGCCAGACATCATGGACGTCGAAGACCCATAGAGGTCGCTGCACCGTAGTTTGTGGCGGCGCGCGACTCCTGGCCACAGTGGAACACGTGGTTCCAGCGGCCAATAGCGGCGTCCCGGATCGAGTACTTAAGCGCCTGCCTGTCGCTCAGCCTGGACTCGCACACGTTAAGTGGACATTCTCGCGCCGGAGATCATCGCCATCAGTTTTGTATGTGTGCCGTCGTGTTTGTGCCTCAGTGTTTTCGCCGCCCACGCTCCATCGTTCACGTGTCGTCTCCATCATCAGTGTCTGTGTTCAGTACTAAGAGTTTCTTTGGTTTTCTTCACGTGTGAACGGCTTCGCGCTTTTTTATTACTGTGTCTACTGATTTTTGTCCCCCATTATGTTATGTTTGTTCTGTGTCTCCCTTGTTTTTCTCATGTAATACCTGTGGCTGAAGAGCGGCGTACTGTGCCGCTGCCAGCCCACCTTATGTAAGGTGTGAAATAACAATAAAGAAAAAGAAAAAGCTCAGCCTGCCAGTCTAACCTTGCGTGCATCTAGGACATATCGCCTTGCATTAGACAACGTCTTGACGTTCGTGTTTTCTTTACGAGTGGACGCGGTTGACTTCTTTGGTTCGTGACTCGGTTGTCTGTTCTTGTTGTGTCGTAAGGTCCTTCGTTGGCCATGTCTGTCCTCTCCCGTTGTGTTCCTGGAGCCACTCTGTAGCAATTCTGACCGTGTGGGGTGTCGCACTGTCCTGCTGGAATTACCCATGTCTGTCGGAATGCACAATAACGCACAATGGAGATGAATGGATGTAGGTGATCAGACAGGATGCTTACGTTCGTGTCACCTGGCAAAGTGGTGTCTAGACGTATCAGGGGTCTTGCCACATTTCCGTCACTACAACCCCGCAACTGTTCCGGTCGCCGTTACAACAGGCTGCACTTCCATCATGTCGTACAATTCTCTTCAGTCGGCGTAGGTCCTGTTCTTGCAGGATCCTTTGCCTGCTGCAGCGATTTGGGTGATTTGATATTTTCCCGGATTCCTGATGTTCACGGTGCACTTGTGAAATGGTTGTACGGGAAAATACCCACTTCATCGCTACCTCGGAAATGCTGTGTCGCATCGCTCGTACACCGACTATAATACCACGTTCAAACCACTTATATCTTGATAACCTGCAATTGTAGCAACAACAACCAATCTAACAACTACGCTTGACACCTGTCTTACATAGGCATTGCAAACTGCAGCGCCATATTCTGCCTGTTTACATATCTCTGTATTTGAATACACAGCCTATACCAGTTTCTTTGGCGCATCAGTGTAGATTACTACTGCTCAGTCCGAAATTGCAATAACTATAAACAACACTCAAGGTGGGGTAAATGAAGAGGAGTAGATGAACAGATACGAGGGAGGAAGTGATTGATAGAGGTATAGGCGAGGATGATGGAGAAAAAGAGTGGTACAAGTAGATTAACAGGGAGATGTGGGACATAAATGCAACTTTATATACAACGTTATACACTAAATATGCATGGGAGCATGTTGCCTAGTCGGACGAGTCTCGTTTCAAATTGTACCAACTGGATGGACGTGTATGGGTATGGAGAAAGCTTCGCAAATCCATGGACACTGCATGTCAGCAGGGGAGTGTTCAAGCTGGTGGAGGCTCTTTCATGCCGTTAGGCGAGTACAGCTGAAGTGATATGCGACCCCTGATACGTCTAGACACGACTTTGCCAGGTGACACGTACGTAAGCATCCTGTCTGATCACCTGCATCCATTGTGCATTGGAAATTCCAGCAGGACAGTGCAACACCCCACACGCCTAGCATTGCTACAGAGTGGCTCCAGGAACACTCTTCTGAGTTTAAACGCTTTTGCTGGTCGCCATACACCCCCAGACATGAAAATTATTTAGCATATCCGGTATGCCTTGCAACGTGCTGTTCAGAAGAGATCTCCACCTTCTCGTAATCTTACGGCTTTATGGACAGCCCTGCAGGATTCATGGTGTCAGATTCCTCCATCACCACTTCAGACATTATTCGAATGCGTGCCACGTCTTGTTCGGCACTTATTACATTTGTCTTTCCCGATTTACTCACCATTCATATTCCGTACTCATTAGACTGTTCATTCCATTCAACATGTCATTTATTTCTTCTCTGCTTTCACTATGGACAACAAAGTCATCAGCGAATCTTGATGTCCTTTCACCCTGAATTATTAACTATATCTCGACCCTTCCTTTCATATGCGTCTACACTTCTTCGATGTAGAGACTGAAAAGTAGGGGCGAAAGTCTCCATACCTGTTGTACACCCTTTTTAATCTGAGGTCTCAGTTCTCGCTCTTCCACACTTATTATTTCCTGTTGGCTCACGTACATGTTGTTACCCGCCTCTCTCTACAGCTTACACCTAATTTTCTCACAATTTCGAATATCTTTTTTTTTGTTCTGTTTCACATTGTCGAACGCTTTTTCCATCTCGATATCTTGATGTTTCTTCAGTTTCCCTTTCATTATCAAGTGCAATGTTACAACTGCCTTTGTGGTGCCTTTACCTTTCCTAAAGCCAAACTGACACATCCTCAATTTTATTTCCCATTCTTCTGCAGGAATGGTCTTCTCAGCGACTTGGATGCATGAGTCGTTAAGCTGAATGTGCGATAGTTTCCGCACCCATCTGCCGCTGCTGTCGTCGGAATTGTGCGGATGATGTTTCTGCGAATGTCTGATGACACGTCGGCCGTCTCTTAGATTCTACACACCAACTCGAACACTGGTTTGGTTGCTATTTTCCCCAATGCTTGTAGACGTTCCGATGGCATGTTACCTATTCCTTTTGCTTTATTTCATCTTCAGTCTTTCAGAGCTCTTTTAAATTCTGATTGTAGACAGATCGGCTTGTTGATACGCTTCACAACCGAATACGTGCATGCCTCCAGACTAGATGGGGTGGAACCGCATACTTAAAAGTGGGCTCACACTACCAAGTAAACTCAACTCGATTTTGTAACGTCACCTGCCCTCTCAATCCGAGCTTACTTCCTCCCCTCCTCCTCGTAGTGTTTTTTTTTATTTTATTTCATTTCATTTTTATTTAATTTTTTTTATTTTTTGGTGAGGTAGTGTATACATTTCATGTCAGTATCAGAAAAATCTGGTGGAATGCATGGGACATGATGAATTCGTTTCATTCAGTTCAATATAAACATATCTAATATGAAAATTGTCAACGAGATTAGTGTTCCGTATCTCAGTCGGTATAAACACAGCTCGTATAGGATCTACTTTGCTCCCCATTTGACTATCCGTCTGTCCGTAAGTTCGACTGTTAAAAAACAATTTTCTCAGGAACGGTTAGATGAATCAGGTTGAAATTTATGTCACATGGTCACTTGGCAGTGTAAAACAATTGTAGCTTATAAGTCAGTGCGATCGAAAAATGGAGCCCAACTTGTCATATATGTTGATCCTCGCAATGTACACTCCTGGAAATTGAAATAAGAACACCGTGAATTCATTGTCCCAGGAAGGGGAAACTTTATTGACACATTCCTGGGGTCAGATACATCA
Organism: Schistocerca serialis cubense; assembly: GCF_023864345.2. Classification (NCBI taxonomy): domain Eukaryota; kingdom Metazoa; phylum Arthropoda; class Insecta; order Orthoptera; family Acrididae; genus Schistocerca; species Schistocerca serialis. Next base: position 146,976,444 of record NC_064648.1, read on the forward strand.
CATGATCACACTGACAGAACCACAGGCACATAGACACAGGCAACAGAGCATGCACAATGTCGGCACTAGTACAGTGTATATCCACCTTTCGCAGCAATGCAGGCTGCTATTCTCCCATGGAGACGATCGTAGAGATGCTGGATGTAGTCCTGTGGAACGGCTTGCCATGCCATTTCCACCTGGCGCCTCAGTTGGACCAGCGTTCGTGCTGGACGTGCAGACCGCGTGAGACGACGCTTCATCCAGTCCCAAACATGCTCAATGGGGGACAGATCCGGAGATCTTGCTGGCCAGGGTAGTTGACTTACACCTTCTAGAGCACGTTGGGTGGCACGGGATACATGCGGACGTGCATTGTCCTGTTGGAACAGCAAGTTCCCTTGCCGGTCTAGGAATGGTAGAACGATGGGTTCGATGACGGTTTGGATGTACCGTGCACTATTCAGTGTCTCCTCGACGATCACCAGTGGTGTACGGCCAGTGTAGGAGATCGCTCCCCACACCATGATGCCGGGTGTTGGCCCTGTGTGCCTCGGTCGTATGCAGTCCTGATTGTGGCGCTCACCCGCACGGCGCCAAACACGCATACGACCATCATTGGCACCAAGGCAGAAGCGACTCTCATCGCTGAAGACGACACGTCTCCATTCGTCCCTCCATTCACGCCTGTCGCGACACCACTGGAGGCGGGCTGCACGATGTTGGGGCGTGAGCGGAAGACGGCCTAACGGTGTGCGGGACTGTAGCCTAGCTTCATGGAGACGGTTGCGAATGGTCCTCGCCGATACCCCAGGAGCAACAGTGTCCCTAATTTGCTGGGAAGTGGCGGTGCGGTCCCCCACGGCACTGCGTAGGATCCTACGGTCTTGGCGTGCATCCGTGCGTCGCTGCGGTCCCGTCCCAGGTCGACGGGCACGTGCACCTTCCGCCGACCACTGGCGACAACATCGATGTACTGTGGAGACCTCACGCCCCACGTGTTGAGCAATTCGGCGGTACGTCCACCCGGCCTCCCGCATGCCCACTATACGCCCTCGCTCAAAGTCCGTCAACTGCACATACGGTTCACGTCCACGCTGTCGCGGCATGCTACCAGTGTTAAAGACTGCGATGGAGCTCCGTATGCCACGGCAAACTGGCTGACACTGACGGCGGCGGTGCACAAATGCTGCGCAGCTAGCGCCATTCGACAGCCAACACCGCGGTTCCTGGAGTGTCCGCTGTGCCGTGCGTGTGATCATTGCTTGTACAGCCCTCTCGCAGTGTCCGGAGCAAGTATGGTGGGTCTGACACACCGGTGTCAATGTGTTCTTTTTTCCATTTCCAGGAGTGTACTTTCCGCTCGCTAGAATACAGAATGTGGCAAACTAGAATACTGAATGTCGCAAGAAACAGGCTTCAAATGGTTCAAATGGCTCTGAGCACTATGGGACTTAACTTCTGAGGTCATCAGTCGCCTAGAACTTAGAATTAATTAAACCTAAATAACCTAAGGACATCACACACATCCATGCCCGAGGCAGGATTCGAACCTGCGACTGTAGCGGTCGCTCGGTTCCAGACTGTAGCGCCTAGAACCGCACGGCCAATCCGGCCGGCTAGTATCAGTTAACGTGCAGTCTGTGTAGAATGGGGAAGGCGTGCGATCTACCTGAATTTGACCGAAGACAGATTGTGATGGCCTCGCAGGCTCGGCACGAGCATTTCGGAAATTGTACGACATGTCAGGTGTCAAAGGAGTGCTGTGGTGAGAGTCTCTTAAACATGTGGCGAAACCGAGGTGAAAGCAAGTCCAGACGTCGTGGGGTTGGATAGTCACGCCTCATTACAGATGTCGGACGTCGTAGACTGGGCAGACTGGTGAAGCAGGACAGGCGGCGAACTGTGCCGCAAATAACATCAGACTTTAATGTGGGCAGAGTATAACTGTGTCGGAGCACGCAGTGCACCGAACACTCCTGATGATGGGCCTCTGCAGCCAGCAACCCGTGCATGTACTAATGTTAACACCACGACATTGGCAACTACGACTGCAATGGGCATATGACCATCAGCACTGGACACTGGTGTAGTGGCAGAGCGTTGCACGGTCTAATGAATCCCAATACGTTCTTCATCATGCTGATGGGAGGGCAAGAAACTGTCGTCTTCCAGCAGAACAACTCCCTGACACCTGTACTGCGAGACGGAGACGAGCTGGCGGTGGTTCCATTATGCTCTGGGGAACATTCGCGTGGGCATCCATGTGTAGAGTGGAGCACATGCAAGGCACGATAATGGCCAAAGAGTGTCGTACAATGGTTGCAGACAACACACACCCCTTCGTGACGATCACATTTTCAGATGGCAGTGGCATTTTCCAACAAGATAATGCGCCATGTCACAAGTCCAGGAGCGTGATAGAGTGATTCAAGAACACAGTGGTGGGTTCCAATTAATGTGTTCCCCCTGCACCCCTTCCACCTGTGAACCCGATCGATAACATCTGGGATATGATTGAACGTGCCACCAGAGTTCATCGCCCCCTTCCCAGGAATTTACAAGAATTAGGTGACGTGTGTGCCAGCCTGCTCCTCCGAGCTACCAAGACATCATTGCTTTCATATCACTAAGCGTCACCGCTGTTATCCGTGCCTAAGGTGGACATACCGACTGTTAGATAGGTTGTAAGGTGGCTATAATTTCGCACCTTACAAGGACTCATCCACATACTTTGCCGTGATCTACAAACACAATTAAGTATAATGTGATAGATTGTACATCGTATATACAGGGTGTTTCAAAAATGACCGGTATATTTGAAACGGCAATAAAAACTAAACGAGCAGCGATAGAAATACACCGTTTGTTGCAATATGCTTGGGACAACAGTACATTTTCAGGCAGACAAACTTTCGAAATTACAGTAGTTACAATTTTCAACAACAGATGGCGCTGCGGTCTGGGAAACTCTATAGTACGATATTTTCCACATATCCACCATGCGTAGCAATAATATGGCGTAGTCTCTGAATGAAATTACCCGAAACCTTTGACAACGTGTCTGGCGGAATGGCTTCACATGCAGATGAGATGTACTGCTTCAGCTGTTCAATTGTTTCTGGATTCTGGCGGTACACGTGGTCTTTCAAGTGTTCCCACAGAAAGAAGTCACAGGGGTTCATGTCTGGCGAATAGGGAGGCCAATCCACGCCGCCTACTGTATGTTTCGGATAGCCCAAAGCAATCACACGATCATCGAAATATTCATTCAGGAAATTAAAGACGTCGGCCATGCGATGTGGCCGGGCACCATCTTGCATAAACCACGAGGTGTTCGCAGTGTCGTCTAAGGCAGTTTGTACCACCACAAATTCACGAAGAATGTCCAGATAGTGTGATGCAGTAATCGTTTCGGATCTGAAAAATGGGCCAATGATTCCTTTGGAAGAAATGGCGGCCCAGACCAGTACTTCTTGAGGATGCAGGGACGATGGGACTGCAACATGGGGCTTTCCGGTTCCCCATATGCGCCAGTTCTGTTTATTGACGAAGCCGTCCAGGTAAAAATAAGCTTCGTCAGTAAACCAAATGCTGCCCACATGCATATCGCCGTCATCAATCCTGTGCACTATATCGTTAGCGAATGTCTCTCGTGCAGCAATGGTAGCGGCGCTGAGGGGTTGCCGCGTTTGAATTTTGTACGGATAGAGGTGTAAACTCTGGCGCATGAGACGATACGTGGATGTTGGCGTCATTTGGACCGCAGCTGCAACACGGCGAACGGAAACCCGAGGCCGCTGTCAGATCACCTGCTGCACTAGCTGCGCGTTGCCCTCTGTGGTTGCCGTACGCGGTCGCCCTACCTTTCGAGCACGTTGATCCGTCACGTTCCCAGTCCGTTGAAATTTTTCAAACATATCCTTTATTGTATCGCTTTTCGGTGCTTTGGTTACATTAAACCTCCGTTGAAAACTTCGTATTGTTGCAACAACACTGTGTTCTAGGCGGTGGAATTCCAACACCAGAAAAATCCTCTGTTCTAAGGAATAAACCATGTTGTCTACAGCACACTTGCACGTTGTGAACAGCACACGCTTACAGCAGAAAGACGACGTACAGACTGGCGCACCCACAGACTGCGTTGTCTTCTATATCTTTCACATCACTTGCAGCGCCATCTGTTGTTGAAAATTGTAACTACTGTAATTTCGAAAGTTTGTCCGCCTGAAAATGTACTGTTGTCCCAAGCATATTGCAACAAACGGTGTATTTCTATCGCTGCTCGTTTAGTTTTTATTGCCGTTTCAAATATACCGGTCCTTTTTGAAACACCCTGTATGAATATTTAAAGGAGACTGGCATTGTCACGCACGCCTTGTAAATAATTGTTAACACTTATTGCGTGAAAGGTGATGGAGTGTTTGTATTATAAAAACGGAGTAATGAATGATTGGCTATAGTAGTAGAGGTTGGAACACCAGTGGAAATGAAATGGTAGGCGGAGCTCAAGCCCTGGGTGGAAGGCCCACACTAGAAGTAGCAAAACGGATGTTGAGACACCTGACGCTGGGGCACAATAGTGTCGCGACCGGCCGCTATTGTAGTAGGGGGCCGGAAGGATAACCGGATAATACTTCCGAACTTTGCAAATCGTGGACGCAGTTGAGAGGAACGAAGAAGCGGCACCTCAGAAAGCACGCAGGCTGCGTTATTGCCAAGGACTTTTACTCAGAAGCGTACCATTGTACGAGTATACGTATTTCCTCGGAAACTTTCCGTGCTGTGCAACAAAAGACTAAAATGTGGTTGGTCGGCGTTCTGAAGAATCTGTAGAGAGGGAGAATATTCGGTGGTTTCGGGAATCTGATTCGTTTTCGGAATTACGAGGGTGGGGAGCCGAGCCTTGCTGGGAGGCCAGCGGTGGAGAGACGAGAAGTCTTCCGTTGTGAGCCCCCGTGTGTGATGGTCCCCCCGATATCATCTTTGTTGGGCCAGACGGATTTGGTGTCTTTGCTCTCACTAGAGTGTATAGTTAGAACAGTTAGGCACTGTACTGTTGCGAACCTATACGATTCTGGACTTCACCTCTGGGTTGGAAGAAGTCATTGAGTACACAGTGTTCAGTAATTGAGAGCACTTCCTCTGCCCATACTTACGTTGAGACGTTATCTGAACTCCGTCCTTGTGGCTGCGAGTTCGCGTTTCCCCTCTGCAGAACACAGAGTGGAGAAAGTATTAGAGTATATTAGTCAGAGGACCGCCTTCTGCCGTCCTAGTGTTTGAAAGGGTTTTCATTTTTGTAATTGGAGTTGTTCCATCGTCGTAGACGTGTACGAGAACCAGCACACCGACGCACCAGACGCAGTACATACGGTGATATCGCAAATTACTTCGGCTTATTAAGGCTAGAAAGCTAAACAGCTGTGATCACGTTGGTTTATTTCCTCTGAGGTTCCACACCACCGTAGATCATCTCTGAAAGCAGTGTCTTCTAGTGTTTGGTACGTGGATGATGGCAGTCTTTTTCGCATTGTTGATATTAGATAGCGCAGTCATAATAAGGGGCAGAGTTGGGCAGTTGATTAGTAATTTTACTTAGGGAATGTAAACTTTGTAATATAAGGTTTTTTTAATCTACAATAAATATATAAGCAGGAACAACGTTTATCATCTACTAGTAGGATTAGTTGCCTTCATCATTCATTTATCTTTTGATTGTAATTTAAGGAATTAAGAGATACTAATATCTGCTTCAGGGGTAGTCAGACAGGGCCAAATCTTCATTTTAGCGTTTATTATTCTCCGTTGCGCACATTTATTTTACACCCGCCTGGAGTGGCATCTTGGAAGGTAGTCGTAATGTTGTGGTTGATCAGTGCGTTTTGATACTCACAGAAACACTCATTAAAAACTATAGAATGCTTACCATTGATGTAGAATAAATTTGCCAACTATGACGGTTTCACAGCAAAAGCAAAGAGATAAGAAATTAGAAATTTTTTAATTTTTAATTCTATCACACGAAACACTATTTCTTCAAAACTAAAGCTAAAATTTTCGCGAAAGTCTTCGAATTCACGGTACCGAAATATCCTGCGAATGTCAGCGTCGATTATCGTCGAGATTTTCGATTCGCAGGGTGGATGAAATGTCTGTATACACTCCTAGAAATGGAAAAAAGAACACATTGGCACCGGTGTGTCAGACCCACCATACTTGCTCCGGACACTGCGAGAGGGCTGTACAAGCAATGATCACACGCACGGCACAGCGGACACACCAGGAACCGCGGTGTTGGCCGTCGAATGGCGCTAGCTGCGCAGCATTTGTGCACCGCCGCCGTCAGTGTCAGCCAGTTTGCCGTGGCATACGGAGCTCCATCGCAGTCTTTAACACTGGTAGCATGCCGCGACAGCGTGGACGTGAACCGTATGTGCAGTTGACGGACTTTGAGCGAGGGCGTATAGTGGGCATGCGGGAGGCCGGGTGGACGTACCGCCGAATTGCTCAACACGTGGGGCGTGAGGTCTCCACAGTACATCGATGTTGTCGCCAGTGGTCGGCGGAAGGTGCACCTGCCCGTCGACCTGGGACCGGACCGCAGCGACGCACGGATGCACGCCAAGACCGTAGGATCCTACGCAGTGCCGTAGGGGACCGCACCGCCACTTCCCAGCAAATTAGGGACACTGTTGCTCCTGGGGTATCGGCGAGGACCATTCGCAACCGTCTCCATGAAGCTGGGCTACGGTCCCGCACACCGTTAGGCCGTCTTCCGCTCACGCCCCAACATCGTGCAGCCCGCCTCCAGTGGTGTCGCGACAGGCGTGAATGGAGGGACGAATGGAGACGTGTCGTCTTCAGCGATGAGAGTCGCTTCTGCCTTGGTGCCAATGATGGTCGTATGCGTGTTTGGCACCGTGCAGGTGAGCGCCACAATCAGGACTGCATACGACCGAGGCACACAGGGCCAACACCCGGCATCATGGTGTGGGGAGCGATCTCCTACACTGGCCGTACACCACTGGTGATCGTCGAGGGGACACTGAATAGTGCACGGTACATCCAAACCGTCATCGAACCCATCGTTCTACCATTCCTAGACCGGCAAGGGAACTTGCTGTTCCAACAGGACAATGCACGTCCGCATGTATCCCGTGCCACCCAACGTGCTCTAGAAGGTGTAAGTCAACTACCCTGGCCAGCAAGATCTCCGGATCTGTCCCCCATTGAGCATGTTTGGGACTGGATGAAGCGTCGTCTCACGCGGTCTGCACGTCCAGCACGAACGCTGGTCCAACTGAGGCGCCAGGTGGAAATGGCATGGCAAGCCGTTCCACAGGACTACATCCAGCATCTCTACGATCGTCTCCATGGGAGAATAGCAGCATGCATTGCTGCGAAAGGTGGATATACACTGTACTAGTGCCGACATTGTGCATGCTCTGTTGCCTGTGTCTATGTGCCTGTGGTTCTGTCAGTGTGATCATGTGATGTATATGACCCCAGGAATGTGTCAATAAAGTTTCCCCTTCCTGGGACAATGAATTCACGGTGTTCTTATTTCAATTTCCAGGAGTGTAGTTTGTAGGGAAGTCTCAGTCTGCGAGGCCCACTCGCACCTGGTCAGATGTTTTTTTAATAACGCTCCAGACGAAAAAGTGGTCATTCGTATTTAAAAACGCGTATGGATTCATGAAACGATTACTGGCATAACCGCTCGTGTTTGATCCGAGGCAATTCGAGTACAAAGTAACAGCTCTTAAGCTGTGAGTATAATGCTGCGTCGTTCTCCCGCAGGCAAGCGAAAAATTACGACTTCTTCGTTTTCCCAGGAGAGGATTTTGTGGCTCCGGACAGGTGTATAGAGTGTATAAGGTCACCGCCGGGAGTGCTGGAAATAAAACGTGAAGGGCTGCGGGGGTGGAGGTGAGTGTGTGTGGGCGGCAGGGGGCGGGGGATAGAATGGGACGGCTGCTCGACGTGGACAGGTGGGCAGAGAGAGATCGGTGACGTCAGCGGCGGGGGTGGAAGGCTTGCCGGTGGAAGTGGCTCGGGCTGTGAAAAGAGGCCAGGAATAAAAGTGGTCCGTGAATGGAGCCGTGTGGTAAGGGAGGCCGCAACGCTCTGCCCCCGCTGTTGCGGGCTGAATTAGGCGGCGTGAGCGCGGGGGAGGGTAGCGGCTTAGGGGCAGGTGGTGGCTTGGGAAGGGGTGGAAAAGGGAGGGCAGTATTGGAGAATAGAGCGCGAAGACACTCTGCGTCTGGACACGCCACGGTGTCCAATGCTACTACATTTCTCCACTGTATAAGACAGTGGTAATACAAAACTTGTGCAGTTTCAATTCCAAGGTTGTACGAGGTGCATTCAAGTTCTAAGGCCTCCGGTTTTTTTTCTCCAGACTGGAAGGAGATAGATACATGCGCGTTGTTTTAAAATGTGGCCGCGTTCATTGTCAATACGTCCCAGAGATGGCAGCACCGTACGGCAGATGGAATTTTACCGCCAGCGGCGAGAATGAGAACTGTTTTAAATACTTAATATGGCGACGTTTTCCTTACTTGAACAGCGTGCAATCATTCGTTTTCTGAATTTGCGTGGTGTGAAACCAATTGAAATTCATCGACAGTTGAAGGAGACCTGTGGTGATGGAGTTATGGATGTGTCGAAAGTGCGTTCATGGGTGCGACAGTTTAATGAAGGCAGAACATCGTGTGACAACAAATTGAAACAACCTCGGGCTCGCACGAGCTGGTCTGACGACACGATCGAGAAAGTGGAGAGAATTGTTTTGGGGGACCGCCGAATGACTGTTGAACAGATCGCCTCCAGAGTTGGCATTTCTGTGGGTTCTGTGCACACAATCCTGCATCACGACCTGAAAATGCGAAAAGTGTCATCCAGGTGGGTGCCACGAATGCTGACGGAAGACCACAAGGCTGCCCGTGTGGCACGTTGCCGAGCAATGTTGACGCGCAACGACAGCACGAATGGGACTTTCTTTTCGTCGGTTGTGACAATGGATGAGACGTGGATGCCATTTTTCAATCTAGAAACAAAGCGCCAGTCAGCTCAATGGAAGCACACAGATTCTCCGCCACCAAAAAAATTTCAGTGCTGAAAAAATGATGGTGTCCATGTTCTGGGACAGCGAGGGCGTAATCCTTACCCATTGCGTTCCAAAGGGAACTACGGTAACAGGTGCATCCTACGAAAATGTTTTGAAGAACAAATTCCTTCCTGCACTGCAACAAAAACGTCTGGGAAGGGCTGCGTGTGTGCTGTTTCACTGAGACAACGCACCCACACATGGAGCTAACGTTACGCAACAGTTTCTTCGTGATAACAACTTTGAAGTGATTCCTACTCACCTGACCTGGCTCCTAGTGGCTTTTGGCTTTTTCCAACAATGAAAGACACTCTCCGTGGCCGCACATTCACCAGCCGTGCTGCTATTGCCTCAGCGATTTTCCAGTGGTCAAAACAGACTCCTAAAGAAGCCTTCGCCGCTGCCATGGAATCATGGCCTCCGCGTTGTGAAAAATGTGTACATCTGCAGGGCGATTACGTCGGAAAGTAACGCCAGTTTCATCGATTTCAGGTGAGCAGTTAATTAGAAAAAAAATCGGAGGCCTTAGAACTTGAATGCACCTCGTAAATTGCAGAATGACGACTTGCTGAAAGGAGTGGAAGAGGAAGCTATCTAGTATAAGTTTCTGCAGAGCTTGGTGGAATCATCGCTGACTCTTGGTTTAAGGGGAGACGTTCATGAAAAACACACACTATATGATAGATTCACCAAATCCACAATTTTGAAAATACATCAATGACATTTTGTACCATGCTTTACATGAAATCAACACATTTACTATTATGTTCCTTGGATTATGTATTTAACTTTTTATCGAATTTAAGAATATTATATATATATATATATATATATATATATATATTAAACAAGGAAAATTTTGTGGGAATCTATTCAATAGTTTCTGGTTTTATATATATATATATATATATATATATATATATATATATATATATATATAAAACCAGAAACTATTGAATATATATATATATATATATATATATATATATATATATATATATAAACCAGAAACTATTGAATAGATTCCCACAAAATTTTCCTTGTTTAATCTCGATGCATATAAAATGCGTTTTGAATATACCAAATTAGAGAATTTAGATAATTTTTAAATTATATTCTCTAACTACGGGGTGTTCAAAAAGTCTCTCCGCAGTACCGTATGATTGTTCGCCTGCCTGGGTTACTTCCCTTCGAGTGGACTCTCCCAACATTCCACGTTTCGTTTATCTCAGCCAACGTCAGTAACGTCGTTTGTGTGTGTCCTTCGTTCGTTTCCTTTCTGTCACTGTTAAAATGCTAACCATTATAGAACGTGTGTTTTTAGTCGAACAAGTGTTCAAAGCTGGCGGTAAATACACAGTTTCAGTTCGTCGAACATTTAATTCAATTTTCACGGAGACAGCACTCACACGTCACGATACTGTGCGAGATTTGACTAACAAATTTCGAAGTACGGGTTCAGTGACAGATGCACCGAGAAGTGGTCGTCCTAGCGTTTCCTCTGAGGATAAAATACTCGATACTTCCGACAAAGTGTCCATGAGTCCGAACAAGTCAGTAAGAAAACTCGCCCAGGAAATCGATGTTAGTGTTGGAACGGCCCATACAGCTGTAAGGAGAACTTGAGAACTTTTCCCATACAAAGTGACAGTCGTGCAAGAACTGGAAAATACTGATCATGGTAAGAGACTGCATTATTGTCAATGGTTCAAAAAAGACTTAATGAAACGTTTTTCACTGATGAGGCGTGGTTTCATTTATCCGGGTACATGAACTCGCAAAATTCTCGTATGTGGAGTACTGGAAATCCATCGTGTATTCATGAGGAACCACTTCATTCTGTGAAAATAGGAGTTCCGATTGCAATTTCTAGACGGATTGTAGGTCACATATTTTTCGACGAAACACAAAATGCACAACGATACTGCAGTGATGTTCTGTGCCCATTCATAGGAGAACTTCTGTTAAGTGAAATAATGAACGGTTATTTTCAACAAGATGGTGCAGCCGCGCATACCGGTCGCGTTTCAGTGCCACTGCTTGCTGATGTTTTTGGTGATCGCGTAATTTCACAGGGACTTTGGCCTCCACGATCGCCTGACCTAACACCACCTGACTTTTTCTTCTGGGGCGCAGCGAAAGCAACTGTCTATAAAAACCGTCCAAAATCCATCGATGAATCGAAAACTGCAATATCCACTTTCACTGCTTCTGTTACAGAAGAAATGTTACAGCTTGTGTTTGGAAACTTGATTACACGAACTGAATTGTGCATTCAACAACAGGGGGGACACTTTCAACATTTAATGTGAAAATCTGTAAGTAAAAACGAATATTCAATAAATGAATAACTTGTATTTCACTGTGTTTCATTTCGGTATATTCATTGTGGCATACGGCACGCGCGACTAACAATCATGCGGCACTGCGGAGAGATTTTTTGAACAGTCCGTATAGTATAAAATTCACGGAAAATTCCAAGCACTTTCCCCATATCTCAGCCTACACTCAGAATTGCAAAAAAAAAAAAAAAAAAAAAAAAAAAAAAAAAAAAAAAAAAAAAAATTGGGTTCATAGAAATAAGTTTGGCATATTTTGTATTTCTAGCTGCCATGGATTCTGAGAAACAGGTACATAAACTTTAAAAAAAACATAGTTTTCGGGAAATGCAATTTAAATTTCAACTTTACTTTTTTTTGTCACCTATTCAGAAGGTGCCATATTTGTATATTTGTACTCATAGAAGGCTGCTCTTCTTGTTTCTTGTTTTCTGCCTTCTTTGCTTTACCAGGTCTTCAACTGACTTCAACTGAGAGCTGCAGAGGGGCGTTGTAAATCTATTTTTCTCAAGATGTCTTGAGTGAAATTACAATATCTTCATCCTCCCTATGTTCCGATACAAGAGCTGCATCATAGCTTACAATGTGGTTTTAGGGAATCATTAGAGACTGATTTGCATTGTGGGTTTCGACATTAACACAACTTTTTTAGAACTTTAGGATCAGCCAGAAACCAGTAAGTGGGCTTGATAGCATTCAGAATACAATATCTAAGCGTCTCCTTGTGAATATAGGGGCTGTTATCCCTCTGAGCTTGTACATAATTAAACCAGCTGACGTTGCACCGATGATGAATGGGATGTACGTCTCTTCACATCATGTGGAAGTATGTAGCCCAGAGTGCACTTTTCATGTCACTTACACTGGATGGGTTATGTCTGATAGCCTTTCCACACTACACTTGAACACTGTCTAACATCTTCTTTGAGTCTCTTGTGTCCAGCAATGCCTTTACTATCTTGCAACTTTGTTATTATTTATAAAATGCAGAACGAAGTCATACATGATCTTTAAAAACAGCTACTATACATCATAGTCTTCTAGATGTACGAGGGGCGTTTGAAAAGTCCGTGCAAAAATAAAAACCACTTACGTGTTTGGGGTAAACCTTTTTCACTTTTCGACATAGTCTCCTTTTAGACTTACACAATTCGTCCAACGCTGTTCTAATTTGTTGATCCCTTCCGAATAATAGGAATTGTCCAAGTCTGCAAAATAGCTATTAGTTGCTGCAATCGTCTACTTGTTTGAATAAAATCTTTGTCTCGCCAGCCATTTCTTCAAACTGGGGAACAAATAGTAGTCCGTGGGAGCCAAGTCTGGAGAATGGTGGGGATGTGAAACGAATTGGAATCCTATATCCATTAATTTTCCGACCACAACTGCTGAGGTGTGTGCTGGTGCATTGTCGTGATGGAAAAGGACTTTTTTTGCGGTCCAATCGCCGGCGCTTTTATTGTAGTTCGGTTTTCAAACTGTCCAATAACGATGAATAATATGCACCTGTAATAGTTACACCCACTTCGATGAGGATTATCCCTTGCGAATCCCAACAGACAGTCGCCATAACCTTTCCGGCCGAAGGAATGGTCTTCGCCTTTTTTTGGTGCAGATTCTGCCTTGGTAACCCATTGTTTAGATTGTTGTTTGGTCTCAGGAGTATAGTAATGTATCCATGTTTCATCCACAGTGACGAAACGACGCTTAAAGTCCTGCGGATTCTTCCTGAACAGCTGCTAATAATCCGATTCCGTATTTGGTCAAGCGTGAGCAATCGCGGAACCCATCTTGCGGATAGCTTACTCGTGTCCAAATGTTTAAGCAAAATATTATGTACCCATTCATTTGAGATTCCCACAGCACTAGCAATCTCACGCACCTTAACTCTTCTGTCATCCATCACCATATCATGGATTTCATCAGTGATTTCTGGAGTCGTAACCTCCACAGGGCGTCCAGAACGTTCAACATCACTTGTGCCCATATGGCCACTCCGAGTACAGAGTCACCGTAATGTTTATCAAGGTTCTCTTTAGTATCCTGAGGCGTTTAGCCTTTCATAAAGTAGTGTTTAATCACCACACGAAATTCTTTTTCGTCCTTTATTTGACAATCACTCGACTTCCTTGATTCACACGAATGCCAGGCGCAAAGAAATAGACCAATATGGCTGAAACTTGGTGTGCGTTCTTTCCAAAGATGCTACTAACTAAACATGACCTCGATACGCGCCGGTGGTGCTATCTCCCGGTCTTTTCACGAACTTTTCAAACGCCCCTCGTATTCCGCGCAAGTTTTCTTGAAAATAATTCACAGAATCGTTGTTCACCTAGCTAGCATGCAAATGTGGTTTCAGTAAGTGGGTGAGCCACAATGGTCGCATCACATATTTAATTATTTTTCAGGTAGTTCGGATGCGATTGCATCATTGAAACTTTGGTATCTTATTGTCCATGAGTTCTACTAATAAATAAAAAATAAATTTTAAATTGGCATTTTCGGTCAATTTCATGAATGTCTCCCCTTAAGAATCATGAAAGCTGTTGGTGTACACCAAAGAGACCTGGAGGCATTGGAAGGTTTCAGATTGAATGAGAGATTTTAAACTGTAAGTCATTTACAGGGGCAGGTGTGGACTGAGACCATAATTTATTGATTCTGAAGTGCAGATTAAAACTGAAGAATTCGCAAAAGTGTAAGAGATGAAAGAGATGAGAGCAGGAATTGAAAGAATCAGAGGTTGTTAAGAGTTCCGAAAGGTGTATTCGGTAATAATTGATCGAAACAGGAGAAACGAATATTGTAGAAGACGAATGGGTAGTTTCGAGAGATGAAATAGTGAAGGCAGCAGGCGATCAAGTAGGTAAAAAAAAAAAAAAAAAAAAAAAAAAAACCAGGCCCAGCGTAAATCCTGGGATATCACAGCAGATACTGAATTTGGAAAAAATGAATTCCGTTTGTGTAGATAGTGATAGACTTATCGTAAGGTACTATTTTTGTTATTTTTGACTAAAATCACCCGCTTACTACAGTCTGGAACCGCGTGACCGCGACGGTCGCAGGTTCGAATCCTGCCTCGGGCATGGATGTGTGTGATGTCCTTAGGTTAGTTAGGTTTAAGTAGTTCTAAGCTCTAGGGGACTGATGACCTCAGAATTTAACTCCCATAGTGCTCAGAGCCATTTGAACCATTTTTGAATCACCCGTTTATGATACAATCACAACCTGTTTCGGCCTTCTACATTCTACATTCTACATTTATACTCCGCAAGCCACCCAACGGTGTGTGGCGGAGGGCACTTTACGTGCCACTGTCATTACATCCCTTTCCTGTTCCATTCGCGTATGGTTCGCGGGAAGAACGACTGTCTGAAAGCCTCCGTGCGTGCTCGAATTTCTCTAATTTTACATTCGTGATCTCCTCGGGAGGTATAAGTAGGGGGAAGCAATATATTCGATACCTCATCCAGAAACGCACCCTCTCGAAACCTGGCGAGCAAGCTACACCGCGATGCAGAGCGCCTCTCTTGCAGAGTCTGCCACTTGAGTTTATTAAACATCTCCGTAACGCTATCACGGTTACCAAATAACCCTGTGACGAAACGCGCCGCTCTTCTTTGGATCTTCTCTATCTCCTCCGTCAGACCGATCTGGTACGGATCCCACACTGATGAGCAATACTCAAGTATAGGTCGAACGAGTGTTTTGTAAGCCACCTCCTTTGTTGATGGACTGCATTTTCTAAGGAGTCTCCCAATGAATCTCAACCTGGTACCTGCCTTACCAACAATTAATTTTATATGATCATTCCACTTCAAATCGTTCCGCACGCATACTCCCAGATATTTTACAGAAGTAACTGCTACCAGTGTTTGTTCCGCTATCATATAATCATACAATAAAGGATCCTTCTTTCTTCAAAGGCCATCTTCAGATGCTGCGGGTGGCATTTGATGAACAAGTGTTGATGCGTTGTCAACTCGTTCGTCAAGTGCCACTCATATCATCTGAAGATGCCCTCTGAAGAGAGGTAACGGTAGTATCGTAAAAAATTGCTTGCGTCAGAAATAAAAACAAGTAACACCTTAAGTGTTGAATTTTTGGTGTCGTCCAAAGAGCTGGATGCCAAAGCAAGGTCGGTACTTCGTAACGTAACCATAAGGCGGCGTCCTAGGTGAGCGAACTGTTGCGAATGTTCTGCTGTGCGGCGACTGCGCGGAAATATCAAACAATGGCCAACGGTCAAATTGACCTGCGAGAGCGCGCACGTTTGAGGCAGTGTGCGACACAGAACAACAAGAAAAGAGAAGCGCAACTCCCGTGTTAAAGAGGGAAACACAGACCGACAGCAGCGCTTCTAGTGGTATGGAGATTAACTAATAAATAAAGGATAAACATTGCGGGTTGCATCCCTCCTAGTTTATGTACGTTTAAGGTGGGTTTCTTTTTGGCTTGTAATTTTCTTATCTCAGTTTTCCGGGCGTGCTATGTAATTATTTTAGCTAGCATCATAATAAAAACATTTAAACACAGCTATAGCACATTGCAATACAGCAGTGACAAACCTATTATTCAGGAATATTTGTAGTCCAATTTAGCTGCTATAATTTAATTTAGCTTCAGCCATTTACGCTACAAGCTTGTTTCGACTTACTGTCTGTTTTAAGTGTTGCGTCTGGTTCTTACGACGCACAAAACATTCTGGAGCCTTTAAATGTTGATGGAAATCAATATACGTAAGTAATTTACAAGTCTATTTTTGACGTTTGCGTGTGACAGTCGATGCTCCTACGATGTTTTTCTTCAGCAGCGACTGCCAGACGCAAACGTCAAAAATAAGTTTGCAAACTGACACACTTATATTGATTTCTATCAATCTACTAAAGCTCCAGGACGTTTTGTGCGTC
Organism: Schistocerca serialis cubense; assembly: GCF_023864345.2. Taxonomy (NCBI): domain Eukaryota; kingdom Metazoa; phylum Arthropoda; class Insecta; order Orthoptera; family Acrididae; genus Schistocerca; species Schistocerca serialis. The sequence continues at coordinate 146,992,781 of NC_064648.1, forward strand.
GTAAGAACTACACACAACGCTTGAAATTGACAGTAAGACTCAACAAGTTTGTCGTCTAAATAACTGTCACAAGTTAAATAAAAACTGTAGCAGCTAAATTGGGCTACAGATATTCCTGAATAATGTCATACTTTGAGATCTTACAAGCTGTGGGGTCAATGGAGGAAAAAACCTTAGAGAATAATCATCAGTTAAAGAGGTTCAATTAAGAAATGTTTATCACAGTGGTAATTAATGAAGAATTCAAAAATCTGTTACAACTAGGTTTCAGGACTGTAATGTCTGAGTAACTGCCCAAGAAACTTGCACTACTGACCACTAATTTCTTAAAAATATGTTCCTACATCTCACAATTGTAAATGCTTCAATACAAAAGAGAAAACAGCAATATTCAGTACTAAAAATAGGACAGTTGGATAAAAACAGTGAAATGAAAACAACTTACTTTTTATTCCTCAAGCACAATATAAGAAATTGTAGTTCATTAACACCAGTTATGTCATTAGCATCTATATAATGAACACTTGCCATAGCATGACTAGTAATGGTAGGCCTAATTCACTATTAAGAACAATTTCACCTGATTCACTACCGATATTAGTAATTTCACAAGGAACACCTGCCACATGTTTTGGAAACACACCCCTGTTTAGCCTATGCCAAGTTTTATTCACAAAATCTTCTTTGAAAAAATAATCTTCACAAAATAAGTAGCACAATTCACATTAGGTGACAGTTCACAAACACTTTTCCATTGTTGAAGTTGTTTTGGAAACCTGTAGAAATGCTTGTTGCTAACTTTCTCCATTGATACCACGCAATATCCAAATGAACAGTCGGGGCATTTACAGGACTACTTCGACGTCAGTTTGTTGTGTTGAATATTCTGAAAAAACATAAAATTCTTCATTAAATAAAACTACTACTGACATATCAAAGTTATTTAAATAAACAAACGGAAAGCACACAGCTTAATTCATGATAAAACGGAATACATTTCATTTATAGGCTACGAGATTATTTACTGTAAATTAAATATCTTACCTTAGGATTAATTGTGTACATTTTTTCAGCAGGAAATCTCTTCAGTTCCACAGTGAACTTCATGAAATGTAAAGTATAAAATCTGTTTACACTCCTGGAAATTGAAATAAGAACACCGTGAATTCATTGTCCCAGGAAGGGGAAACTTTATTGACACATTCCTGGGGTCAGATACATCACATGATCACACTGACAGAACCACAGGCACATAGACACAGGCAACAGAGCATGCACAATGTCGGCACTAGTACAGTGTATATCCACCTTTCGCAGCAATGCAGGCTGCTATTCTCCCATGGAGACGATCGTAGAGATGCTGGATGTAGTCCTGTGGAACGGCTTGCCATGCCATTTCCACCTGGCGCCTCTGTTGGACCAGCGTTCGTGCTGGACGTGCAGACCGCGTGAGACAACGCTTCATCCAGTCCCAAACATGCTCAATGGGGGACAGATCCGGAGATCTTGCTGGCCAGGGTAGTTGACTTACACCTTCTAGAGCACGTTGGGTGGCACGGGATACATACGGACGTGCATTGTCCTGTTGGAACAGCAAGTTCCCTTGCCGGTCTAGGAATGGTAGAACGATGGGTTCGATGACGGTTTGGATGTACCGTGCACTATTCAGTGTCCCCTCGGCGATCACCAGTGGTGTACGGCCAGTGTAGGAGATCGCTCCCCACACCATGATGCCGGGTGTTGGCCCTGTGTGCCTCGGTCGTATGCAGTCCTGATTGTGGCGCTCACCTGCACGGCGCCAAACACGCATACGACCATCATTGGCACCAAGGCAGAAGCGACTCTCATCGCTGAAGACGACACGTCTCCATTCGTCCCTCCATTCACGCCTGTCGCGACACCACTGGAGGCGGGCTGCACGATGTTGGGGCGTGAGCGGAAGACGGCCTAACGGTGTGCGGGACCGTAGCCCAGCTTCATGAAGACGGTTGCGAATGGTCCTCGCCGATACCCCAGGAGCAACAGTGTCCCTAATTTGCTGGGAAGTGGCGGTGCGGTCCCCTACGGCACTGCGTAGGATCCTACAGTCTTGGCATGCATCCGTGCGTCGCTGCGGTCCGGTCCCAGGTCGACGGGCACGTGCACCTTCCGTCGACCACTGGCGACAACATCGATGTACTGTGGAGACCTCACGCCCCACGTGTTGAGCAGTTCGGCGGTACGTCCACCCGGCCTCCCGCATGCCCACTATACGCCCTCGCTCAAAGTCCGTCAACTGCACATACGGTTCACGTCCACGCTGTCGAGGCATGCTACCAGTGTTAAAGACTGCGATGGAGCTCCTTATGCCACGGCAAACTGGCTGACAGTGACGGCGGCGGTGCACAAATGCTGCGCAGCTAGCGCCATTCGACGGCCAACACCGCGGTTGCTGGTGTGTCCGCTGTGCCGTGCGTGTGATCATTGCTTGTACAGCCCTCTCGCAGTGTCCGGAGCAAGTATGGTGGGTCTGACACACCGGTGTCAATGTGTTCTTTTTTCCATTTCCAGGAGTGTATAATGAAGATCAGTAGTATGTAAATACACTCCTGGAAATGGAAAAAAGAACACATTGACACCGGTGTGTCAGACCCACCATACTTGCTCCGGACACTGCGAGAGGGCTGTACAAGCAATGATCACACGCACGGCACAGCGGACACACCAGGAACCGCGGTGTTGGCCGTCGAATGGCGCTAGCTGCGCAGCATTTGTGCACCGCTGCCGTCAGTGTCAGCCAGTTTGCCGTGGCATACGGAACTCCATCTCAGTCTTTAACACTGGTAGCATGCCGCGACAGCGTGGACGTGAACCGTATGTGCAGTTGACGGACTTTGAGCGAGGGCGTATAGTGGGCATGCGGGAGGCCGGGTGGACGTACCGCCGAATTGCTCAACACGTGGGGCGTGAGGTCTCCACAGTACATCGATGTTGTCACCAGTGGTCGGTGGAAGCTGCACGTGCCCGTCGACCTGGGACCGGACCGCAGCGACGCACGGATGCACGCCAAGACCATAGGGTCCTACGCAGTGCCGTAGGGGACCGCACCGCCACTTCCCAGCAAATTAGGGACACTGTTGCTCCTGGGGTATCGGCGAGGACCATTCGCAACCGTCTCCATGAAGCTGGGCTACGGTCCCGCACACCGTTAGGCCGTCTTCCGCTCACGCCCCAACATCGTGCAGCCCGCCTCCAGTGGTGTCGCGACAGGCGTGAATGGAGGGACGAATGGAGACGTGTCGTCTTCAGCGATGAGAGTCGCTTCTGCCTTGGTGCCAATGATGGTCGTATGCGTGTTTGGCGCCGTGCAGGTGAGCGCCACAATCAGGACTGCATACGACCGAGGCACACAGGGCCAACACCCGGCATCATGGTGTGGGGAGCGATCTCCTACACTGGCCGTACACCACTGGTGATCGTCGAGGGGACACTGAATAGTGCACGGTACATCCAAACCGTCATCGAACCCATCGTTCTACCATTCCTAGACCGGCAAGGGAACTTGCTGTTCCAACAGGACAATGCACGTCCGCATGTATCCCGTGCCACCCAACGTGCTCTAGAAGGTGTAAGTCAACTACCCTGGCCAGCAAGATCTCCGGATCTGTCCCCCATTGAGCATGTTTGGGACTGGATGAAGCGTCGTCTCACGCGGTCTGCACGTCCAGCACGAACGCTGGTCCAACAGAGGCGCCAGGTGGAAATGGCATGGCAAGCCGTTCCACAGGACTACATCCAGCATCTCTACGATCGTCTCCATGGGAGAATAGCAGCCTGCATTGCTGCGAAAGGTGGATATACACTGTACTAGTGCCGACATTGTGCATGCTCTGTTGCCTGTGTCTATGTGCCTGTGGTTCTGTCAGTGTGATCATGTGATGTATCTGACCCCAGGAATGTGTCAATAAAGTTTCCCCTTCCTGGGACAATGAATTCACGGTGTTCTTATTTCAATTTCCAGGAGTGTATGAGACAAATACAAAGACGACTGTAACCGTAGACTTCAGTACAGAGCAAGACGACAGAATATCAACAACCGCCATTGGACAGCTCTTGTTGGTCAATTTCAGCTTCGTTTGACCCGTAGCGCCTCTAGTGGTCTGGAAGGAACTACCTTGCTTGTTGCCCTTTTTTCCCATATAGCTTTCACCCCCGTGGTGTGCGACGCGAGTTGTGGCGAAGCGGACGCGATCAACTTGTTTGATATTTCCGCGCGACGTGGACACGGTTTGCAGTATGTTTCTCATCTTAAAATGGCTGAAATTTTAATCAGTGCTGTTCCAGAACGGCGTGTATTGTGGGACAAGAGTAATAAAGATCATCATAACCGTTTAATATCATACCGTGAATGGGGGGAAGTTGCGAAAATAATTGATACTACAGATAACTACATGTGTAAGATACATTTATTAAGCAGTGTTGTTTACTTTCTGTGAGTAGGATTTTGTTCAACATACAGTTTAAAATTTTTCTTCATTGCCGATATAAATGATACTACAAGTAAGAACACACTTTTTAAGCAGTATACTCTGCATTCTTTTTTACACGATTTTGTCCAAAATACAATTTAAAATTATCCCTCACTTGCACAGCTGCTCGTGATGATGCATTGTATCTCTTTTGTAATTTGTCTTGTGCTGAATTTGGTATATTCCGGTATACATCTACATCTACATCTACATCTATACTCCGCGAGCCACCTTACGGTGTGTGGCGGAGGGTACTTATTGTACCACTATCTGATCCCCCCTTCCCTGTTCCATTCACGAATTGTGCGTGGGAAGAACGACAGCTTGTAAGTCTCCGTATTTGCTCTAATCTCTCGGATCTTTTCGTTGTGATCATTACGCGAGATATATGTGGGCGGTAGTGATATGTTGCCCATCTCTTCCCGGAATGTGCTCTCTCGTAATTTCGATAATAAACCTCTCCGTATTGCGTAACGCCTTTCTTGAAGTGTCCGCCACTGGAGCTTGTTCAGCATCTCCGTAACGCTCTCGCGCTGACTAAATGTCCCCATGACGAATCGCGCTGCTTTTCGCTGGATCATGTCTATCTCTTCTATTAATCCAACCTGGTAAGGGTCCCATACTGATGAGCAATACTCAAGAATCGGACGAACAAGCGTTTTGTAAGCTACTTCTTTCGTCGATGAGTCACATTTTCTTAGAATTCTTCCTATGAATCTCAACCTGGCGCCTGCTTTTCCCACTATTTGTTTTATGTGATCATTCCACTTCAGATCGCTCCGGATAGTAACTCCTAAGTATTTTACGGTCGTTACCGCTTCCAATGATTTACCACCTATGGCATAATCGTACTGGAATGGATTTCTGCCCCTATGTATGCGCATTATATTACATTTATCTACGTTTAGGGAAAGCTGCCAGCTGTCGCACCATGCATTAATCCTCTGCAGGTCCTCCTGGAGTACGTACGAGTCTTCTGATGTTGCTACTTTCTTGTAGACAACCGTGCCATCTGCAAATAGCCTCACGGAGCTACCGATGTTGTCAACTAAGTCATTTATGTATATTGTAAACAATAAAGGTCCTATCACGCTTCCCTGCGGTACTCCCGAAATTACCTCTACATCTGCAGATTTTGAACCGTTAAGAATTACATGTTGTGTTCTTTCTTCTAGGAAATCCTGAATCCAATCACAAACCTGGTCCGATATTCCGTAAGCTCGTATTTTTTTCACTACACGTAAGTGCGGAACCGTATCAAATGCCTTCCTGAAGTCCAGGAATACGGCATCAATCTGCTCGCCAGTGTCTACGGCACTGTGAATTTCTTGGGCAAATAGGGCGAGCTGAGTTTCACATGATCTCTGTTTGCGGAATCCATGTTGGTTATGATGAAGGAAATTTGTATTATCTAAGAACGTCATAATACGAGAACACAAAACATGTTCCATTATTCTACAACAGATTGACGTAAGCGAAATAGGCCTATAATTATTCGCATCTGATTTATGACCCTTCTTGAAAATGGGAACGACCTGCGCTTTCTTCCAGTCGCTAGGTACTTTACGTTCTTCCAGCGATCTACGATAAATTGCTGATAGAAAGGGGGCAAGTTCTTTAGCATAATCACTGTAGAATCTTAAGGGTATCTCGTCTGGTCCGGATGCTTTTCCGCTACTAAGTGATAGCAGTTGTTTTTCAATTCCGATATCGTTTATTTCAATATTTTCCATTTTGGCGTCCGTGCGACGGCTGAAGTCAGGGACCGTGTTACGATTTTCCGCAGTGAAACAGTTTCAGAACACTGAATTCAGTATTTCTGCCTTTCTTCGGTCGTCCTCTGTTTCGGTGCCATCGTGGTCAACGAGTGACTGAATAGGGGATTTAGATCCGCTTACCGATTTTACATATGACCAAAACTTTTTAGGGTTCTTGTTTACATTGTTTGCCAATGTTTTATGTTCGAATTCGTTGAATGCTTCTCTCATTGCTCTCTTTACGCTCTTTTTCGCTTCGTTCAGCTTTTCCTTATCAGCTATGATTCGACTACTCTTAAACCTATGATGAAGCTTTCTTTGTTTCCGTAGTACCTTTCGTACATGATTGTTATACCACGGTGGATCTTTCCCCTCGCTTTGGACCTTAGTCGGTACGAACTTATCTAAGGCGTACTGGACGATGTTTCTGAATTTTTTCCATTTTTGTTCCACATCCTCTTCCTCAGAAATGAACGTTTGATGGTGGTCACTCAGATATTCTGCGATTTGTGCCCTATCACTCTTGTTAAGCAAATATATTTTCCTTCCTTTCTTGGCATTTCTTATTACACTTGTAGTCATTGATGCAACCACTGACTTATGATCACTGATACCCTCTTCTACATTCACGGAGTCGAAAAGTTCCGGTCTATTTGTTGCTATGAGGTCTAAAACGTTAGCTTCACGAGTTGGTTCATCTTGGAAAAACGGCACCTGTGGCTCGTTTATTGATTCAAGATCACTGATGATGTTGTGTAATAAAGTTACAGCTTTAACAATACGCACTGCATTTTCCACACTAGTTTCGATAGCTTTATGCAAAATTCTAAAATTAGATCTTATAGAACCAAATGAACATTCCACCACCATTCTTGCCCTAGATAACCGATAGTTGTATATCTATTTACCGTCACCTGCAGTCGTTCTTTCTGGGAAAGGCCTCATTAAATATTCCTTTAGTGGAAATCCTGGCCGCCCGGAGTGGCCAAGCGGTTCTAGGCGCTAATGTCTGGAACCGAGCGACCGCTACGGTCGCAGGTTCGAATTGCCTCGGGCATGGATGTGTGTGATGTCCTTAGGTTAGATAAGTTTAAGTAGTTCTGAGTTCTAGGGGCCTGATGACCTCAGAAGTTTAGTCCCATAATGCTCAGAGCCATTTTTTGGAAATCCTGAATCACCTAGAAAAACATATGGACACTTGATACTGGATCCTAGCAAAAATTCTTCTTCAGGTTGTTTTAGTCTTCCCTTTTCTATTGCATGTCGGAAGGGCCATTCATTAAACACATCTGAGTCATTGTCTTTGTCGTAGGAGCCTACATTCACCATGGCAAACCTATAATATGCGTCGGTGACGGCTAATAATCCAATGGAAAAGGATTTGTAGCAGTAATACATGGGACCAGATTTACTGGTTTTTTTTAATGCGAATGTGTTTAGCATGAAGATTAGCGTCTCCAAAACGTAAGTAATGTCAGTGGGAAAGAGATATAAACGGATTGTTTGCCAAATAGGAGAAACAAAGTTAGGACAGGTGGACGGTTTCAAGTACTTAGGATGCATATTCTCACAGGATGGCAACATAGTGAAAGAACTGGAAGCGAGGTGTAGCAAGCTAATGCAGTGAGTGCTCAGCTACGATCTACTCTCTTCTGCAAGAAGGAAGTCAGTACCGAGACTAAGTTATCTGTGCACCGTTCAATCTTTCGATCAACTTTGTTGTATGGGAGCGAAAGCTGGGTGGATTCAGGTTACCTTATCAACAAGGTTGAGGTTACGGATATGAAAGTAGCTAGGATGATTGCAGGTACTAGTAGATGGGAACAATGGCAGGAGGGTGTCCACAATGAGGAAATCAAAGAAAAACTGGGAATGAACTCTACTGTATAGATGTAGCAGTCAGGGCGAACAGGCTTAGATGGTGGGGTCATGTTACACGCATGGGAGAAGCAAGGTTACCCAAGAGACTCATGGGTTCAGCAGTAGAGGGTAGGAGGAGTCGGGGTAGACCAAGGAGAAGGTACCTGGATTCGGTTAAGAATGATTTTAAAGTAATAGGTTTAACATCAGAAGAGCCACTAATGTTAGCATTGAATAGGGGATCATGGAGGAATTGTATAAGGGGGGCTATGCTCCAGACTGAACGCTGCAAGGCATAATCAGTCTTGAATGATGATGTGTTTCGCATCTATAATTCCATGACAGTTAGGGAATTGCCATCTGTCCCAAAAACATTGTGCTATTTTTTTAAAAGTCATCTTCTGTTGGCTCGGGCATGTGCGTCATTAAGAGTGTTGTCCAGATAGCTTTACAAACCTCTGCAACGATTTTGGAAAGAGCCGTTTTAGAAATTCTGAATGAAAAAGCGATTTGGCGTAACGGTATGGCCGTGGCTAAGTACCTGGAATAATGAAAAATCTGTGTTAATTTCTTAAATTTTATGAATTTGTGCAAAAATGGGGTAGGTTCTAAATTGGAGAATATTATTTTTTTTCCTTTTTACGTATATAATGCAATATATCGAACTTAACAAATAACATAATTATTTGTATAACCTGTCGCTTTCACATCTGCTGACAACAGAATGGTGAGCTAGTCTTTGTTTACACGCTAACGAGCTCGAGATTATAGTATTGAGAGTGATATCCTGCCATTATGTGCCTTTAACAGCTTTTCCAATAGATCGTCGGCCGCTGTGGCCGAGCGGTACTAGGCGCTTCAGTCCTGAACCGCGCGACTGCTACGGTCGCAGGTTCGAATCCTGCCTCGGGCATGGATGTGTATGATGTCCTTCTGTTAGTTAGGTAGTTAGGTTTAAGTAGTTCTACGTTCTAGGGAACTGATGACCTCAGATGTTACGTCCCATAGTGCTCACAGCCATTTGAATCATTTTTCAATAGATCGTCAACAAGCAGTCAGTTGTTATGATATAGAGTGATGCAGTCGATAAGCAATTATAAATCACGTAGGTCAAATTTGCCATAAGAACACGGTTAACTGTGGAGTAAACGTCTGCAGTATCTCATCAGTTATTATGTCACTAAACAATCGCATTAATTTCCTAAGCTTCTGTGTATATGGATAGTAGTATGGACAGTTTGATACTAAATTTGTCTCATGTTGCCTCAGCTCATATAGCGTATGGAAAGTTCCATTTTCACTGAGAGCGAATATACGGCTCGCCATTAATTCTAAACAATCAAGTCAACAATTCGTAGCGTTCCCAGCTGAAACGGCAATTGTTAAGGAGACAGATAACAACCTTTTAGTACCGTTATGCTTTGAAGTCTTTCTCTTTTTAAATTTTTACTTCAGGTGATGCGGAAAATAAAAAAATGGAAAAATATAAGGGACACGTTTGGAAAAGAATTGAACAAAATACCTAAGCCTCGTTCTGGAGCTGACGCTGACAGTGAACTGGTATATAGAGGCACCTGGCCATATTTTAAGTCCATGCTGTTTTTAAAAACCAGATGGCAGTTATAAGAGTCAAGGGGTACGAAAGGGAAGCAGTGGTTGGGAAGGGAGTGAGACAGGGTTGTAGCCTCTCCTCGATGTTATTCAATCTGTATATTGAGCAAGCAATAAAGGAAACAAAAGAAAAATTCGGAGTAGGTATTAAAATTCTAAAATTCTGCGTGGTGTCTGTCTGTTCTAAGTCGTGTCTCCCTACCACTTTCACGCAACGACGCTCTGAGCGTGTTTTTTAGGGAATTGACTAGTTTGAACCTGGGACCTGTTGCTGGTAAGGAGACGCCAGACCACACATGACATGTAGAGTTCAGAAGAGTTCAGTGAGACTAGCGATGATATAATCAAATACTTCATGATTTCAGCGTCAGCTCCACTGCACTCCCTGTAAAAGAATCTTAATACTAACTAAAATTAGTGGAAGGGGTTCAAGGCTTTTCTATTTTTAGTTAGCTGGTAAAATAACATCGAAAAAGCAGTTAAGTTTACCATTGGAAATTTTACTCTACTCACAAAACATTGCTTATAAATTGCACTATTGAAGGAAATATGTTAATACAGGATGATAAAAACCAACCTGCATTCAACAAAAATGTGAACGAATATTCCCTGAATGGGTTTCCAAGTTCTACAATGGATCGAAGGATGACGTATGCCATATCACATCTATAATCTAGATTTATGTTAAGTTTCATAAAAGAGAAAACTATCAAAATCGTCTACAGTGACCCTCAATTATCTTAAATTACTTATTTAACTTGTCGTAAATTACAGTGGTTGATGTGGCTTCTCAATAATTATATAACAGAAAAATCATCGCGTTTCAGATTTTTACTTCAAGTAGCAAATGTGAACACCATGAGCTTTAATTGTCGATCGACACTAGTATTACGCAAAAAGGGGATGTAACAGATGAGACTTCTGCAGTTCCGAGTGAAGCTTTATGCGCTGTTATGCGGCATCGCATGCGTTCATTACATTGTCGTTGGTTAGGCAGCGTCAGGGGGCGGCGGGCGGCGCAGCCCCAAACAGCTCGCCGTCTCAGAAGCAACTTCCTCCTGACTTCTCCTTACTACAATTTACCGAAGTTGGTTTAAAAAAAAAAAAAACTACCTGGCTGTGTTTGCATCTGACCAATCAGGGTCTCAATGTTAACCTTAAGCTCCGCCTACAAAAATTCTGTCTATCCAATGAGAAACGTTATACTTTTCGTGGTGGGGCAATGTTTTTAACGTTTGCAACGTAACAGAGACGCGAAAAAGTCTCACGCTAAAACTTGCAGCTGGTGTGGCCCTTTTAGTGTTATTGTAAGATGTATACTGTTCTTCTGGAGGGCCCTATCTTGTAACATGGGCTGGGGGGTGGTCCTGGCGGTTTGCTGGAAACGTGGGTGTCCGTCCCTTATCGTAGGGCCTTCTAGCTTACACGACTCTCCTCTCGGCTTCTGTTCTCGTTTCTCCCCTCGGAACTGCGTTTGTTTCACGGTGGGAAGGTATGACATGCATTTAGGCATTCTTGTGTTAGTCTGTGGTATTCCATTTGATCACTCGTTGATCGAATTACTTTGGTTAATTTAATGTCACGATTTATTCGGAGATATGTGACATACTGCTGGATTTGCTTATCATGTGAGGGTTTTCATGGAAGGTGTTGGATTTGCCTGACACCTTACAAAATCCATGGAGAAGAAATAAAAACTTTGAGGTTCGCCGATGACATTGTAATTCTGTCAGAGACAGCAAAGAACTTGGAAGAGCAGTTGAACGGAATGGACAGTGTCTTGAAAAGAGGATATAAGATGAACATCAACAAAATCAAACAAGGATAATGGAATGTAGTCGAATTAAGTCTGGTGATGCTAAGGGAATTAGATAAGGAAATGAGACACTTAAAGTAGTAAAGGAATTTTGATATTTGGGAAGCAAAATAACTGATGATGGTCGAAGTAGAGAGGATATAAAATGTAGACTGGCAATCGCAAGGAAAGCGTTTCTGAAGAAGAGAAATTTGTTAACATCGAGTATAGATTTAAGTGTCAGGAAGTCATTTTTGAAAGGATTTGTATGGAGTGTAGCCATATATGGAAGTGACGCATGGACGATAAATAGTTTGGACAAGAAGAGAATAGAAGCTTTTGAAATGTGGTGCTACAGAAGAATGCTGAAGATTAATTGGGTAGATCACATAACTAATGAGGAGGTATTGAATAGAATTGGGGAGAAGAAGAGTTTGTGGCACAACTTGACAAGAAGAAGGGATCGGTTGGTAGGACATGTTCTGAGGCATCAAGGGATCACCAATTTAGCATTGGAGGGCAGCGTGGAGGGTAAAAATCGTAGAGGGAGACCAAGAGATGAATACACTAAGCAGATTCAGAGGGATGTAGGTTTCAGTAAGTACAGGGACATGAAGAAGCTTGCACAGTATAGATTAACATGGAGAGCTGCATCAAACCAGTCTCAGGACTGAAGACCACAACAACAACAGCTATTTTTAAAAGATACTTTGGCACAACGAAAAACAGAAGGGAACATCAGCCAGAACACCCGGCAGCGAGCACGTCTTCGGATTTTTGGACTACATGTGCTACTGCTCTGGAAGACGACATGGATGTGAGGGACACAGAAGATGCCTTTGAAAGCGCTACTTTCAGCATCAGTTACGAGACTCTCAATGACAGTAGTGTTGACGACAACTGTGAGCCTGATCTTCAGGTTGCTGTAGTTGGACTGCCAGAGCAGGCCATGCCCCAAAGCAACAGAAACCACCCGCAATGATAGCATCCCTTCAGGCTAGATAAATCCACCGGCTGCAACGAGAAATAAACGTGAGCAAAAAAGAGGATGGGTTGTATGCATTTCTCCAATTAGAGAGAGAGAGAGAGAGAGAGAGAGAATTAATATAATTGGTCAGGACGAAGAAGATAACAGTGATAAAGACCTTCTGTGGTTCAAGACAATATTGCCATATATGAAACAGTTGCCATCATTAAATAAATTACATTTTAGAACACAAATGCAGGAGTTGTTATTAAAAGAGTTGTCGAAGCTAAATACGCCACAGGTGCCACAAGTTGATCATTCATATCTTACTAATGTTTGAGAAATGTAAAATATAAGTACATACAGTTATGTGAATAAAGAAGTAAAAGGACTGATAGATTGATAGGGAGATTACCGAACAACCCGAACCGCAGGTTGCTCTAACCCGCCCCTACTCCACAAGGCAATATCGGACCACCCAATTCATAAAAAACCACCTTACCGCGTGTGGGCAAACGGAGAAGAATGGTGGGACGACCCCAGAGCAAAACGGCTGGTGACCTCACCAAGAAAACAAGTAGAATTCATCAAGAGTAAATCAAACAAGATATCAGCAATCACTTAACTTCTAATAAACTGCGATTTCTCGAGAAGAACTGGCGCAGCACCCCCAAATCGCTCTCCCGAACCGTCCGCTGCCAGCCGCTTCAACGGACGCAGGAAGGCGCGCCGATCTCCCGTCTCACGGCGTCGCAGCTCGCACCGGCCAGACCGACGTCGTGGGTTGACTCCTGCTGCTCTCGTGTCGGCCGCGAAGCCACTACGCCTCGCTATACGGCGCGGCCCACTGGACTCACGTGGCGACCTCACATGCGCCGACGCTCAAGGCGGACAAGTCATTTAGTGTCTCAGTGCGCGACCGACCAACCGACCGATCCAACCGCCAATGACCATTGCCTGAGCAAACTCAAGCAGACTGGCGGCCTAACGCGCAGACTCAGATGCAGGAACTCAGCCCCAACCGGGCGACCACTCGCTGAATTCTCTTACTGGCGGATTGGAAAGAGTCTCATTTTGCCGGCCTTAAAGGTTGATTCGAACGACAGACATACTAGCACTCCGAACGACAGACACACTAACTGCCTAACAGATGCGGACGAGAGACAGACAAGGTCAGCTGGGGCCGACAGACTGACCCATTGACTGCCGAGCTCATAGCGCCCCTTAAATGCACGTGAACAGGCAACCTTTCCCCTTTCCCACCAGAGGGAGACACCAGAGCTGCGACTGCCACAGCGGCGCCACCGCCAGAAACGGAGGGCGACTGCTTCACACTACGCGCTGCGGCGCGCTCTTCAAAACAGTAATTTTTACCGCGGCTCAATAATCACACAAACTCTCAACAGATGTCCATACGGTTGCGTTCTGCACGGAAGATGGCATTCTCGTCAACAGACAACCACTCCAGCGATGGCATCAGGGCACCTATCAAACGGGGTAGTGTTTGCCGGGTCGTCCTACATCCACAATCGCTGTGTATACAGTGTATGCAGTTATTTTTTTGGTCATCAGTCTACTGACTGGTTTGATGCGGCCCACCACGAATTTCTTTCCTGTGCTAACCTCCTCATCTCAGAGTAGCACTTGCAACCTACGTCCTCAATTATTTGCTTGACGTATTCCAATCTCTGTCTTCCTCTACAGTTTTTGCCCTTTACAGCTCCCTCTAGTACCATGGAAGTCATTCCCTCATGTCTTAGCAGATGTCCTATCATCCTGTCCCTTCTCCTTATCAGTGTTTTCCACATATTGCTGTCCTCTCCGATTCTGCGTAGAACCTCCTCATTCCTTACCTTATCAGTCCACCTAATTTTCAACATTCGTCTATAGCACCACATCTCAAATACTTCGTTTCTCTTCTGTTCCGGTTTTCCCACAGTCCATGTTTCACTACCATACAATGCTGTACTCCAGACGTACATCCTCAGAAATTTCTTCCTCAAATTAAGGCCGGTATTTGATATCAGTAGACTTCTCTTGGCCAGAAATGCCTTTTTTGCCATAGCGAGCCTGCTTTTGATGTCCTCCTTGCTCCGTCCGTCATTGGTTATTTTACTGTCTAGGTAGCATAATTCCTTAACTTCATTGACTTCGTGACCATCAATCCTGATGTTAAGTTTCTCGCTCTTCTCATTTCTACTACTTCTCATTACCTTCGTCTTTCTCCGATTTACTCTCAAACCGTACTGTGTACTCATTAGACTGTTCATTCCGTTCAGCAGATCATTTAATTCTTCTTCACTTTCACTCAGGATAGCAATGTCATCAGCGAATCGTATCATTGATATCCTTTCACCTTGAATTTTAATTCCACTCCTGAACCTTTCTTTTATTTCCATCATTGCTTCCTCGATGTACAGGTTGAAGAGTAGCGGCGAAAGACTACACCCTTGTCTTACACCCTTCTTAATATGAGCACTTCGTTCTTGATCGTCCACTCTTATTATTCCCTCTTGGTTGTTGGACATATTGTATATGACCCGTCTCTCGCTATAGCTTACCCCTACTTTTTTCAGAATCTCGAACAGCTTGCACCATTTTATATTGTCGAACGCTTTTTCCAGGTCGACAAATCCTATGAAAGGATTTTTCTTTAGCCTTGCTTCCATTATTAGCCGTAACGTCAGAATTGCTCTCTCGTCCCTTTACTTTTCCTAAAGCCAAACTGATTGTCACTAGCGCATTCCCAATTTTCTTTTCCATTCTTCTGTATATTATTCTTGTAAGCAACTTCGATGCATGAGCTGTTAAGCTGATTGTGCGATAATTCTCGCACTTGTCAGCTCTTGCCGTCTTCGGAATTGTGTGGATGATGGTTTTCCGAAAGTCAGATGGTATATCGCCAGACTCATATATTCTACACACCAACGTGAATAGTCGTTTTGTTGCCACTTCCCCCAATGATTTTAGAAATTCTGATGGAATGTTATCTATCCCTTCTGCCTTATTTGACCGTAAGTCCTCCAAAGCTCTTTTAAATTCCGATTCTAATACTGGATCCCCTATCTCTTCTAAATCGACTCCTGTTTCTTCTTCTATCACATCAGACAAATCTTCACCCTCATAGAGGCTTTCAATGTATTCTTTCCACCTATCTGCTCTCTCTCCTCTGCATTTAACAGTGGAATTCCCGTTGCACTCTTAATGTTACCACCGTTGCTTTTAATGTCACCAAAGGTTGTTTTGACTTTCCTGTATGCTGAGTCTGTCCTTCCGACAATCATATCTTTTTCGATGTCTTCACGTTTTTCCTGCAGCCATTTCGTCTTAGCTTCCCTGCACTTCCTATTTATTCCATTCCTCAGCGACTTGTATTTCTGTATTCTTGATTTTCCCGGAACATGTTTGTACTTCCTCCTTTCATCAATCAACTGAAGTATTTCTTCTGTTACCCATGGTTTTTTCGCAGCTACCTTCTTTGTACCTATGTTTTCCTTCCCAACATCTGTGATGGCTCTTTTTAGAGATGTCCATTCCTCTTCAACTGTACTGCCTACTGCGCTATTCCTTAGACCTAAAGGTAGAAAACTACAAGTTAATGGGGATCAGTAGGAAACAAAAATCCGTAATCTTCGAATACAGCATTATCAGTGTGATGTTTGACACAGCGGTTCTAGGCACTTAAGTCTGGAACCGAGCGATCGCTACGGTCGCAGGTTCGAATCCTGCCTCGGTGCCGGCCGCGGTGGTCTCGCGGTTCTAGGCGCGCAGTCCGGAACCGCGCGACTGCTACGGTCGCAGGTTCGAATCCTGCCTCGGGAATGGATGTGTGTGATGTCCTTAGGTTAGTTAGGTTTAAGTAGTTCTAAGTTCTAGGGGACTGATGACCACAGCAGTTAAGTCCCATAATGCTCAGAGCCATTTGAACCATTTGAACCTGCCCCGGTCATGGATGTGTGTGGTGTCCTTAGGTTAGTTAGGTTTAAGTTCTAGGGGACTGATGACCTCAGATGTTGAGTCCTATAGTGCTCAGAGCCATTTGATTCCATGCGACGGAGGGTGGATGCATGTATCCTCGCTAACGGAGGACATTTTGAACATTTCCTGCAACAAAGTGTTTGAAGTCACGCTGGTACGTTCTATTGCTGTGTGTTTCCATTCCATGATTAATGGGATTTGAAGAGAAGTAATAAAATGAGCTCTAACATGGAAAGTAAGCGTTTTCGGACACATGTCCACATAACATATTTTCTTTCTTTGTGTGTGAGGAATGTTTCCGGAAAGTTTGGCCGGACCTTTTTGTAACACCTTGTATTTTTGAGTCAGGGTAACACAGCGTGTTAATTACCGAGATTACATTCGTCAAGTCTTTTTCTAAAGTTTTCCTCGGGTGAATACTTAACGTCAGATATTGGAGAAATTGACTCATTCGTAAATTTGAAGGTGTTTTATAAATGGAAGTTGGGTTCTGTAAAGAGTCGGTTGTCGGTGGTTTTTCCCCGTGTGTACTAACTAGAAGAATATTTCCCCCTAAAGTCAGTGACGACTCACAGCCAGACACTTGTAGTTATCTCGCGAACGGCTTCTCTGCCGTGTTTACCCGCACGTTTTTGCTCACATCATGGTATACCTTCAGGTCACTGAGTTTTCGCTCTTAACTATTGTTAACTGTGTGTTGGAAGAACTGTTCCTTACCTGGAAAGTGGTACACAGCTAAAGTTACTTCTATATTTAAAAAAGGCAGTATGAAGGACAAGGGAAATTTTAGAGCAATAAGGTTATAACATTTATGTGAAAATGATTAATCAAAGATTACAAATTAACGCTGATGCAATAATCTCAGAAGAAGAGTCAGGCTCCTGAGAAGGATGATAGTGTAATTCTGCAATATTTATAATAAGATAAAGTATTGAGAAACGTCAAGAATTCCCTTTAGAAAAGTATTTTGCATTTGTTGATTATGAGAATGCTTTTCATAAGGTCAAAATACACATTTTATGGAAAATACTAAAAAGGTTTCCCTAAACACTTCACTAATAAGATAAACTGTAAGTTAATATATAAATACTTATAAGCTCAGTTTAGAAGTGAAGATGTCAGATGAAATTTTAATAAATGAAGGTGTTCATCAAGGATGCAGTGTATCACCCACTTAATTTATATAGCGGCGATATAGCTATGAAGTTGACAGACGAAATACTGTTAGGAATTAAAATTGGATTTAGCGCACCATTATATACCCTGTTTCATGTTGATGATGAGAAAACTGTACAGGATACAGAAGATAATTTAGAAAGTACTTAGATTGAACCAAAACGCTATACACACCATCAAAAATGTTTTGCATCACCTACATTCGGGGAGTTCCAGAACATATACAGAAAATTGGAATAGAGACGAACATAAACATCATTTCCGCCCTTTTATTGCTCATGAAAAGCACACATTATCTTGTACCACCATACAGCGAGATCTTCAGAGGTGGTGATCCAGATCGCTGTACACACCGCTACCTCTGATACACAGTAGCACGTCCTCTTGCATTGATGCATGCCTCTATTCGTCGTGGCATACTATCCACAAGTTCATCAAGGCACTGTCGGTCCAGATTGTCCCACTCCTCAACGGCGATTCGGCGTAGATCCGTCAGAGTAATTGGTGAGTCACGTCGTCCGTAAACAGCCCTTTTCAATCTATCCCAGGCATGTTCGATAGGGTCCATGTCTGGAGAACATGCTGGAATCTCTAGTCGAGCGATGTCGTTATCCTGAAGGAAGTCATTCACAAGATGTGCACGATAGGGGCGCAAATTGTCGTCCACGAAGACGAATGCCTCCCCAATATGCTGCCGATATGGTTGCACTGTCAGTCAGAGGACGGTATTCACGTATCGTACAGCCCTTACAGCCCCTTCTGTGATCACCAGCGGCGTACGTCGGCCCCACATAGTGCCACCCCAAAACAGCAGGGAACCTCCACCTTGCTGCACTCGCTGCACTGTGTGTCTGAGGCTTTCAGCCTGACCGGGTTGCCTCCAAACACATATCCAACGATTGTCTGATTGAAGGCGTATGCGACACTCATCGGTGAAGAGAACGGGATGCCAAACCTGAGCGGTCCAATCGGCATGTAATTTTGGCCCATCTGTACCGCGCTACGTGGTGTCGTGGTTGCAAAGATGCACCTCGCCATGGAAGTCGAGAGTGAAGTTGCGCACCATGCAGCCTACTGCGCACAGTTTGAGTCGTAACACAACGTCCTCTGGCTGTACGAAAAGCGTTGTTTAACATGGTGGCGTTGTTGTCAGGGTTCCTGCGGCCATCCACTGCAGTAGCAGCCCTTGAGCGGCCTGAGCGACGCATGTCATCGACAGTTCCTGTCTCTCTGTATCTCCCCCATGTCCGAAGAACACCGCTTTGGTTGACTCTGAGACGCCTGGACACTTCCCTTGTAGAGAGCCCTTCCTGGCACGAAGTAATAATGCGGACTCGATCGAACCTCGGTATTGACTGTCTAGGCGTGGTTGAACTACAGGCAGCACGCGCCGTGTACCCCCTTCCTGGACCGAGCGAGGTGGCGCAGTGGTTAGACACTGGACTCGCATTCGGGAGGACGACGGTTCAATCCCGCGTCCGGCCATCCTGATTTAGGTTTTCCGTGATTTCCCTAAATCGCTCCAGGCAAATGCCGGGATGGTTCCTTTCAAAGGGCACGGGCGACTTCCTTCCCCGTCCATCCCTAATCCTATGAGACCGATGACCTCGCTGTCTGGTCTCCTTCCCCAAAAACAACCAACCAACCTACTTCCTGGTGGAATGCTGGCTGTCGGACGCCATTCGTGTAATAGGCTGCTCATGCTTGGTTGTTCACAGCTTTAGTTTTCAGTGACATCTTTGAACAGTCTGTGATACAATGTCCACAGTCAACGTCTGTCTTCAAGAGTTCTGGGAATCAGACTGATGAAAAACTTTTTTTTATGTATGTATTTCAAGTTAACTATCTGTAAAAGAGACAAAGATAACGACTTTCAAAGTAAAGAATCCAGTCAGATGTAAAAGAACAATAAATGACGAAATTTTCCAACAACTGTTGTCAGTTCAATTATCTGAGATGTGTTATCAGTTTCAGCTAGAACGAAGGCACCGAGAAGAAGCTTAATCCATATCAAGCTATCTAGGGAACGATTGTAAGAACTCTGGGAAGAAAATCAATAAAGGAAACTCACATTAAATACTGTAAAATTATGGCCGTTCCAATCTTTCTGTATGTTTCCAAATCATGGACAGCAACAAAAAGTGACGTATACAGTAGAGATGAAGTTCATGAGATATGTAACGGGCTGTTGTAAAGTAGACAAAAGAAGGATTGAAACGATAGGATCAGATTTAAAAATCACTTCAGTTAATGACCAGGCAGAAACGAAAGAACGAAATGTGAGGCTCATGTTGATAGAATGACAGAAAAAACATTGCTAAGAAAGATAAGGAATTATCGGCCGACTGGAAGGAAAGACCTACAGTCAGTTCCACAAGAAAATGTACGCCGTTATCTGTATGGAGTAAAAGATACTGTTATAAATGTATGTTTACATGAAAATACATGTTATTACTAATTGCCCAATTACCTAATTGTTAATCCAAACTCTGCCATTGTCGATAATAGCTTGGCACCTTTTTGGCACAGGCTTTTCACGAGATTTTCAGTACATTCTCTCGGTAACAATCTGAATATTATCCTGATATTAAGCCGGCCGAAGTGGCCGTGCGGTTAAAGGCGCTGCAGTCTGGAACCGCAAGACCGCTACGGTCGCAGGTTCGAATCCTGCCTCGGGCATGGATGTTTGTGATGTCCTTAGGTTAGGTTAGGTTTAACTAGTTCTAAGTTCTAGGGGACTAATGACCGCAGCAGTTGAGTCCCATAGTGCTCAGAGCCATTTGAACCTGATATTACACGACAGCTGCTTCAAAGTACATTATTGTTTCCCTTTAAGCTTCATTATACATACGACCAAACGTTTTCGATCGGATTTGCATGCGGAGGTACTGCAGGCCAATCCATCGTGGACACCCCATTGTCTTGTTTGTTCCCACGATGTACAGAGGCGGCTGCGACATTTCGGATCATTACCCTCTTCAAGCGCCCAGTTTGCCTCGTTCGAACCAGACAGCTTATTAACGGACCTCAGAAGTAACTTTTGATAAATACTACGCATTGTTCAGCGTTCATATTGGCTGTAAATAAGTGCAAAAAACGAAAACTGCAACTGACAAAACAATACACTATATACTCTACTGGCCATTAGAATTGCTAAAACAAGAAGAAATGCACATGATAATCGGGTATTCACTGAACAAATATACTATACTAGAACTGACATGTGATTACATTTTCACGCAATTTGGGTGCATAGATCCTGAGAAATCAGTACCCAGAACAACCACCTCTGGCCGTAATAACAGCCTTGATACGCCTGGGCATTGAGTCAAACAGAGCTTGGATGGCGTGTACAGGTACAGCTGCCCTTGCAGCTTCAACACGATACCACAACTCAGCAAGAGTAGTGACTGGCGTATTGTAACGAGCCAGTTGCTCGGCTAACATTGACCAGACGTTTTCAATTGGTGAGAGATCTGGAGAATGTGCTGGCCAGGGTAGCAGTCGAACATTTTCTGTTTCCAGAGAGGCCCGTACAGGACCTGCAACATGAGGTCGTGCATTATCCTGCTGAAATGTAGGGTTTCGCAGGGATCGAATGAAGGGTAGAGCCACGGGTCGTAACACATCTGAAATGCAACGTAACCCAATATTATCACGCCGGGTGAATCGCCAGTATGACGATGACAAATACACGCTTCCAATGTGCGTTCACCGCTATGTCGCCAAACACGGATGCGTCCATCACGATGCTGTAAACAAATCCTGGATTCATCCGAAAAAATGACGTTTTGCCATTCGTGCACCCAGGTTCGTCGTTGAGTACACCATCGCAGGCGCTCCTATATGTGATGCAGCGTCAAGGGTAACCGCAGACATGGTCTCTTAGCTGATATTCCGTGCTGCTGCAAACGTTGTCGAACTGTTCGTGCAGATGGTTGTTGTCTTGCAAACGTCCCCATCTGTTGACTCGGGGATCGAGACGTGGCTGCACGATCCGTTACAGCCATGCGGATAAGATGCCTGTCATCTCGACTGCTAGTGATCCAGCACGGCGTTCCGTATTACCCTCCTGAACCCACCGATTCCATATTCTGCTAACAGTCATTGGATCTCGACCAACGCGAGCAGCAATTTCGCGATAAGATAATCCGCAATCGTGATAGGCTACAATCCGACGTTTATCAAAGTCGGAAACGTGATGGTACGCATTTCTCCTCCTTACACGAGGCATCACAACAACGTTTCACCAGGCAACGCCGGTCAACTGCTGTTTGTGTATGAGAAATGGGTTGGAAACTTTCCTCATGTCAGCACGTTGTAGGTGTCGCCAGCGGCGCCAACCTTGTGTGAATGCTCTGAAAAGCTAATGATTTGCATATCACAGCATCTTCTTCCTGTCGGTTAAATTTCGCGTCTGTAGCACGTCATCTTCGTGGTGTTTGCAGTTTTAATGGCCAGTAGTGTATATACACTGTGCAAAAGTGCATTGTGACCCCTACCAGAGATGCTGCTGTGGACGTTACATTTAACATCATGGCGTACAATTTCTTGTGGAACTGTAGGTAGATCTTGTAAAGAGATGAATGGACGAATGATATAGAAGGGAACAGATGACTACAACACCTAGTCGTTGCAAGGAGATGATGATGATGATTGTGATAATAATTACGTTGATCCCTGTATTTAAGTGTGACGCTGTTTCTCTAGTGCATGCATGTCACTGCCTCAGCAACCCCCCCCCCCCCCCCCCCCCCCCGGCTTCCTGCGGTTACTACTTTCAGAACCTTTCCACATAACGAGCCGCTCGCAGATAAACACGTCATGGGCCAGAGTACCGCATCTCCCGCAGAAGACATCCATCTCCGTGACAGCTGATTGGCTGAGATGTTTTCGTCTCGGTTCACACGCCGTCGCTTCCTGCACCTCCCTGCGACGCCTGGAGGATATACATATGTGTACACGTGTGTGTGTGTGTGTGTGTGTGTGTGTGTGTTCGCGCACATCCCTCGGGGGACTCGTGCGTCTACTATATTTGGAAGCGGCGACGCCTGTCTTCGACATGTGACTCATGGATATTGAGAGGGATATCTTTGGCGCTCGCTTGCGCTGGAGTGAGAAACCGGTAGGAGGTAGGGGGGGGGGAGGCAGAGGAGGTGGGGGTGGGATTGGGATGGGGTGGTGAGCCTGTAGCATGGACGGGGTGGATCCCTTTCCTTTTTGCGTCACTGCCTGGGGGTCCCACAGGACTGCGCAATGTCCGCCGTCGGCCTATATCGATGCTGACTACGGCAGCGGGCAGAGGCGGTGCGGTCGCCAGATTGCGACTATCGATAGTCGATAGTCACCCCATCCCAGCAAAGCCCCCTGCTGATCTCGCTTTTCTATTCACGACGGGGCGAGAGCTACTTTTCTGTCCCGTCTGAGATTGACTAGACTGGGCCGAACGGCAGAAGAGATTAGGAGAGGAGAGCATATAAGAAGTTCTCCGTGGGGTGACGGCCACATTTCTTAACGCTAAGTAAACTTTTCCTGTGTTAGTAATGTAGTTGCCGTTGGGGTCTTCAGTCCAGAGACTGGTTTGATGCAGCTCTCCTCTTCATTTCCGAGTAACTACTGCACCCTACATCCCTCTGAATCTGCTTACTGTATTCATCTCTTGGTCTCCCTCTATTATTTTTATCCCCCCCCCCCCCCGCTCTTCCCTCCACAACTAAACTGATGATCCCTTGATGACTCAGAACGTGTCCTACCGTGGGATCCCTTCTTTTAGTGAGGTTGTGCCACATATTTCTCTTCTCCCCAATTCTATTCTTTACCTCCTCATTAGTTACGTGATCGACCCATCGAATCTTCAGCATCCTTCTGATGCACCGCATTTCAAAGGCTTCTATTCTCCTCGTGTGTAAATTCTTTAATCATACTTCGGTACATGGCTACACTGCATACAAATAACTTCAGAAAGGACTTCCTGACACTTAAATCTGTACTCGATGTTGACAAATTTCAGAAACGCTTTCCTTGCCATAGCCAGTCTACATTTGATATCCTTTCTCTTCGACCTTCTTCCGTTATTTTGCTCCCTAAAACTCATCGACTACTTTAAGTGTGTCGTTTTATAATCTGATTCCCTGAGCATCACCTGATTTAATTCGACAACAATCCATTATCCTCGTTCTGCTTTTGTTGATGATCATCTCATATCCTCCTTTCAAGACACTGTCCATTCCGTTCAGCTGCTCTTACAAGTCCTTTGCTGTCTCTGGCAGAATTACAATGTCATCGGCAAACCTCAAAGTTTTTATTTCTTGTCCCTGGACTTTAATTCCAACTCCAATTTTTTCTTTTGCTTCCTTTACTGCTTTCTCTATGTACAGATTGAATAAAATCAGGGATAGGCTACAACCCTGTCTCACTCCCTTCTCAACCACTGCTTCCTCTTCGTGGCTCTCGACTCTTATAACTACCATCTGGTTTATGTACACATTGTAAATAGGCCTATATTTTACCCCTGCCACCTTTAGAATTTTAAAGAGAGAGTTCCAATCGACATTGTCAAAAGCTTTCTACACTCCTGGAAATTGAAATAAGAACACCGTGAATTCATTGTCCCAGGAAGGGGAAACTTTATTGACACATTCCTGGGGTCAGATACATCACATGATCACACTGACAGAACCACAGGCACACAGACACAGGCAACAGAGCATGCACAATGTCGGCACTAGTACAGTGTATATCCACCTTTCGCAGCAATGCAGGCTGCTATTCTCCCATGGAGACGATCGTAGAGATGCTGGATGTAGTCCTGTGGAACGGCTTGCCATGCCATTTCCACCTGGCGCCTCAGTTGGACCAACGTTCGTGCTGGACGTGCAGACCGCGTGAGACGACGCTTCATCCAGTCCCAAACATGCTCAATGGGGGACAGATCCGGAGATTTTGCTGGCCAGGGTAGTTGACTTACACCTTCTAGAGCACGTTGGGTGGCACGGGATACATGCGGACGTGCATTGTCCTGTTGGAACAGCAAGTTCCCTTGCCGGTCTAGGAATGGTAGAACAATGGGTTCGATGACGGTTTGAATGTACCGTGCACTATTCAGTGTCCCCTCGACGATCACCAGTAGTGTACGCCCAGTGTAGGAGATCGCTCCCCACACCATGATGCCGGGTGTTGGCCCTGCGTGTCTCGGTCGTATGCAGTCCTGATTATGGCGCTCACCTGCACGGCGCCAAACACGCATACGACCATCATTGGCACCAAGGCAGAAGCGACTCTCATCGCTGAAGACGACACGTCTCCATTCGTCCCTCCATTCACGCCTGTCGCGACACCACTGGAGGCGGGCTGCACGATGTTGGGGCGTGAGCGGAAGACGGCCTAACGGTGTGCGGGACCGTAGCCCAGCTTCACGGAGACAGTTGCGAATGGTCCTCGCCGATACCCCAGGAGCAACAGTGTCCCTAATTTGCTGGGAAGTGGCGGTGCGGTCCCCTACGGCACTGCGTAGGATCCTACGGTCTTGGCGTGCATCCGTGCGTCGCTGCGGTCCGGTCCCAGGTCGACGGGCACGTGCACCTTCCGCCGACCACTGGCGACAACATCGATGTACTGTGGAGACCTCACGCCCCACGTGTTGAGCAATTCGGCGGTACGTCCACCCGGCCTCCCGCATGCCCACTATACGCCCTCGCTCAAAGTCCGTCAACTGCACATACGGTTCACGTCCACGCTGTCGCGGCATGCTACCAGTGTTAAAGACTGCGATGGAGCTCCGTATGCCACGGCAAACTGGCTGACACTGACGGCGGCGGTGCACAAATGCTGCGCAGCTAGCGCCATTCGACGGCCAACACCGCGGTTCCTGGTGTGTCCGCTGTGCCGTGCGTGTGATCATTGCTTGTACAGCCCTCTCGCAGTGTCCGGAGCAAGTATGGTGGGTCTGACACACCGGTGTCAATGTGTTCTTTTTTCCATTTCCAGGAATGTAGTTGCTAACTGCTAGTGATAAAAACGTACAGTTATTTTATCGTTATTTGATACAATTATCTGCTGAGTGATACTTGGGTCAGTGGGTGCTACATTCGTTTGACTGCTGAGATGAAAAGCAACTGCTCTGTTGTACTCGAAATATTGTTGTGCACAGACTCTCGTTACAAAAGGGTCTCGACATGCAAATTTCACGTGTTTGGCAAAGTTGCTGGAACTGTGATCTGGTTCATGGCAGTCCAGCACATAAGCTGAGCACACTAAATTGCCCCATTTTACTACCTGTCTATCGGTAGACAAGCCCGTTTCATTTGTGTAACACTAGCTTCACTCCAAGTATAAACGCAGCCAAAACCTCTCAGACAAACAGAACCTAAGATGTCAAAGTAAGCGTAAGGAGGGCTATGCGAGCGTTCACTGAATTCGAAAGTAAAATTCTATGTACCGACTTGACAGAAAATCCTAGGAAGTTCGTATCATGTCGTTTTTGGAAATCCAGAATCTACTCTGTAGGAATCAACATGGATTCCGAAAACAGCGATCGTGTGACACCCAACTCGCTTTATTTGTTCATGAGACCCAGAAAATATTAGATACAGGCTCCCAGGTAGATGCCATTTTCCTTGACTTCCGGAAGGCGTTCGATACAGTTCCGCACTGTCGCCTGATAAACAAAGTAAGAGCATACGGAATATCAGACCAGCTGTGTGGCTGGATTGAAGAGTTTTTAGCAAACACAACACAGCACGTTGTTATCAATGGAGAGACGTCTACAGACGTTAAAGTAACCTCTGGCGTGCCACAAGGGAGTGTTATGGGACCATTGCTTTTCACAATCTATATAAATGACCTAGTTGACAGTGTCGGAAGTTCCATGCGGCTTTTTGCCAATGATGCTGTAGTATACAGAGAAGTTGCAGCATTAGAAAATTGTAGCGAAATGCAGGAAGATCTGCAGCGGATAGGCACTTGGTGCAGGGAGTGGCAACCTACCCTTAACATAGACAAATGTAATGTATTGCGAATACATAGAAAGAAGGATCCTTTATTGTATGATTATATGATAGCGGAACAGACACTGGTAGCAGTTACTTCTGTAAAATATCTGGGAGTATGCGTGCGGAACGATTTGAAGCGGAATGATCATATAAAATTAAGTGCTGGTAAGGCGGGTACCGGGTTGAGATTC
Organism: Schistocerca serialis cubense; assembly: GCF_023864345.2. Lineage (NCBI taxonomy): Eukaryota > Metazoa > Arthropoda > Insecta > Orthoptera > Acrididae > Schistocerca > Schistocerca serialis. The sequence goes on from NC_064648.1 coordinate 147,019,614, forward strand.
ATTGGGAGAGTCCTTAGAAAATGAAGTCCATCAACAAAGGAAGTGGCTTACAAAACACTCGTTCGACCTATACTCGAGTATTGCTCAACAGTGTGGGATCCGTATCAGATCGGGTTGACGGAGGAGATAGAGAAGATACAAAGAAGAGCGGCACGTTTCGTCACAGGGTTATTTGGTAACCGTGATAGCGTTACGGAGATGTTTAGCAAACTCGAGTGGCAGAGTCTGCAAGGGAGGCGCTCTGCATCGTGGTGTGGCTTGCTCGCCAGGTTTCGAGAGGGTGCGTTTCTGGATGAGGTATCGAATATATTGCTTCCCCCTACTTATGCCTCCCGAGGAGATCATGAATGTAAAATTAGAGAAATTCGAGCGCGCACGGAGGCTTTCAGACAGTCGTTCTTCCCGCGAACCATACGCGACTGAAACAGAAAAGGGAGGTAATGACAGTGGCACGTAAAGTTCCCTCCGCCACACACCGTTGGGTGGCTTGCGGAAAATAAATGTAGATGTAGATGTAGTCCACACTGTCGCTTTTAACCTGTCTGGCGCTGTAATGGTCCATTTGACTTGCAGCGAGTTTCCTTAAGTCTGCGCAAAAATTAGGAGGTCATAGAGGTTGCTCCACTCAACAATTTGAGGGAGACGATCTCGGGTCAGAAAAGCCAGCTTAAGGAGATATGGAAGTAAAAAAATGGCTCTGAGCACTAGGAGACTTAACTTCTGAGGTCATCAGTCTCCTAGAACTTCGAACTACTTAAACCTAACTAACCTAAGAACATCACACACATCCATGCCCGGGGCAGGATTCGAACCTGCGATCGTAGCAGCAGCGCGGTTCCGGACTGAAGCGCGTAGAACCACTCGGCCGCAGCGACCGGCTTACTTCCTGGCCGTCTGAATGACCACCTGTAGGTGCGGTTTGCGCAAAGAGTTCTATCTGAGTTGTTGGAGAACGTACCCTTGGTTGTTCGTGAGGGGATGTGGATACAACATTACGGTGCGCCGCCTAACTTCAGTGTGGATTTCCGCATGCATATCAATGATGTATTTGCTGGTCGCTGGATTGAAAGCGGAGGTTGTATTACACGGCTGAGGTCACCTGAGCTGAATCCTCTTGATGATTTGCTATGGGGATGGCTGAAGTCACTTGTGCGTGAGGCCCCAGTGGATACAGAGATGTAAATAGTTGCCAGAATTGTAGCTGCCTGTAATGTGATTCGAAACACATCAGGGATATTTTCCAGGGTGCGTCAGAACCTTGTTCGCCGACGTCATGCTTGCATTGTGGTTGATGGCCGCCAGTTTCAGCACATTTTATACGATACGGTACAAATGGTACGTTCATTGTCTCAGTGATGGTATTCGCAGTTAACTAATGTAAATGAAAAAGTACACAGTAATGTGATTTTATTCCTATTATCTTCTCATGCTGGCTTCTCCGACTCCAGGTTCCCTACGTCTGTTCTGTTAAACATCCTTTATGTCCTGTTAAATTTGTGCACGCTCTTACGGAAACAACCTGTATATGGCGCTACACGGCTGCTTTTTAACTTCCTAGCTGTATACAGTCGCAGATGCCCTGTCTAGTGCTACACAGCCGAATTTCACGTGCCTAGTACTACACAGTCCAGTTTGATCTTTCTGGAGGTGCACAGATGCAGTTGACATGTATAGTAACAGTCCGCTGAAAAAGTCACTGTGCACTCAACTACAGACTACAGATGTTGATCAAATTGGAACTTTGTCTCAACGTTGGCAGAACACAAGTTGGCAACACTGCTCATTAAAAATACACAATTTTTTTTTTAAATTTACTCTACTGTTACTTAATGTTTAACTGTTTGATTCATTTGACGAAAGATAATGAATATTACGTGCAGTGTTTATAGGTTCACTGTGTTTTTAAATGACAGTACTTTCGGCTGAGGAACGTACTTTTCTTATTGAACATCTGTTGCGACAAGGCGATAAATACACAGATTTAGTGCACTAAGTATTTGCCGAAAAATTCCAAGAAATAGTTGTATCTTATCGTAATATGGATTGTCGACTTATTGAAAAATTTCGAGAAGCAGGCTCAGCCTTAGCTCGAATTGGAAAACCACCTAAACTGTATCTGGGACAAGAAAAATATATTGGATTGTGACAATATCTAAAGCTGTTTCATAAGCATTGAAGTTGTTGCCATATAAAGTGTCAGCAATGCGAGAACTGGAAGACGTGTATCAAGAAAAGCGAACCCGTCAGTGCAAACGGTTTACACCTTTTTTTGGGATGAATGCCTTTGACGTTCTCAATGTCACCTTCTAAAGATAGTTCGCAGCTCGTAGTCGAGTGGCTAGCGTTACTGCGTCTCGATCACTGGGTCCCAGGTTCGATTCCCGGCCGGGTCGGGCATTTTCACTCCCCGAGGACTGGGTGTTTGTGTTGTCCTCATCATTTCATCACCATTTGGGAAAGTGGCGAGACTGGACTGTGTAAAAGAATGGGACTTTGTATGGGCGCTGATGACTACACAGGTGAGCACCACACAAACCGAATATCACCATCATTCTAAAGGTATACAGACGAGGCCTGGTCACACCTCTCTGGTCATGTTTACAAACGCAACACACGATTACGATGAACGGAGACTCTTCATGCTGTGCTTTAGATGCCACTGCACGGTCAGAAAAGTGGGGGTGTGGCTAGCAATATCCAGACAGCACATTGTTGGAACTTTATTTTTGAAGAAACCATGAACTGTGAACGTCATTGGTTAATAATCCACGATTTAATTGGCCAGGCAAAGGAAGAGCCAATCAATGACTGACGATTCCAACAAGTCGACGCTACAATGCATGCAGCTAAAAATACTTACATGTCTTCTGGAAGAGTGTTTTGGGGAATGTGTCATCTCAAAAAACCTAATGCCCCCCTCCCCGCCTCATCGTAGCGTGCTTCACCAGACATTTATCCATGGAGAGCTGCAAAATCTGAAGCGTGTCACAATCACCCATGCACACTCTGTGTGGATAACTGAGCAGCGTGTCACAAGTCAGATCTGCAGAACGTGCTTAATAAAGTGACTTGTATAGCCGCTTGTCGATGTCATTTCGAACATGTATACATGTACTGTAACTGCATGGCAACTTTCCCACCACCATGTACTGCACAGCTACGTTTGATCTGTGTAGCACTATGCTGCCCCATTTGACGTGCCTTGCACTACACTGCCCCATTTGACGTGTCTAGCACTATGTGCCCCCATTTGACTCGCCCGTTGCACTATGCAGCCCCATTTGACTTGGCGATCACAGCTACCAGCCCTCACTGGAATACCCTCTCTCGTGCTCCACTGTGAGCAACCCCCGACTGCGAGTGTAATTGGCCGGATAATTGGGCTCTGCTTTAAAACACTCACCCTTCTCCCTCACCCCTTGCCAGTCTGTTACCCATTCATCGGTGTTTCTGAGGAGTACGGGAGACAGGGCAGAGGATGAGTTCGACGACGACGACGACGACGCCAAATTGTTATAATGGACCAATTACGGCAGGACAACAGGGGCAAAGTGAAATGGAGTAGAACGAGAGAGGCTGCAACTGGGAAGTGGGGGAGGGAGGAGACGTCGTCTCCCTATTCACTCCCTGTCACCCCTTCCACCACCTCGCTGCTCCCCTGTACTGTCGACTGACGGATTAAACAGTTCACAGACTTCGAAACGTACATCGCAGCCTCTACACACACTTAATATGAAACAGTAATGTGTGGATGATTCAGATAGATACAGAAACCTGTGGCATACGTCTCGAACACAGCTTTACTCAAATGGATGGGATTGCTTATTTCATCGCCGTCTTGCCGATCACGTTTGGAACGCTAGAGATGTGCTTTTTGCAAACTGCTTTAGACACTCTGTTATCCTTGTAGCATAATAAAGACCATATTTTAAACGAAGGTTGCCTTATTTTAGTCGTGTACTCCGTAATTTTTCGAGTAAATAGGAAACTAGTCTTCTTCAGTAAAGTTTGATAAGAGATTCATTCCTCCCACATACACTTTGCATATAAAGGAATAACGCCCTCTCTCCTAGTTGATTAAGGAATCGAATTTCCACGTATAACACGGCATTAAACGTCTGATTACTTTACAAATTAGTTAATATGGTAAATACTTGAAGTTAAGCTTGTGAAACTTTTACGATTGAAGACGCAGAGCTGGAATTATGTTGGTTTTATTACTTTCAGATTATTCACCCATACGCTAATGAGAAAGTTTGAAAAAAGGTTTGAAAATATGTTTCAAGTTCGTTGAAAGTTGCCAAGTGCTCTCGTTATCAAATACTTGATCAATATAGTCTGGGTAATTTGCGTTCCGTTCTCGGGAAAGTAAATTTTTTCCGCATCTCAATGTTTATTAAATCATATCTCCCGTACTGTGTGTCGTACAATGAAATAATTTTACAGGTACATTCAGAAGCGTATGTGGATGCCCTCTGCAAAATGTGTTGAAAAGAGAGTCAGTGGTAAAGAAGTAACAAATTAAAACGTTATGCCGGATGCTGAAGTTCTACTGCATGAAAGGCGACTATGTAGTAAGTCACAACCTTTTCTACTTTAATTAATTTGTATGTGTGTGTGTGTGGGGGGGGGGGGGGGGGGGGGCGGGGGGGTCATCGATAAAAGGAAAAAGTTTCAAAAATAACACTGATAATCCCGTAACTAAAGGTACTTTAGAAGAAGCTCTTTAGTGATTGATGCACGTGGAAGTTGTCAATCACTTCCTGATTTATTTATTTGGGATGTTATCACGCCTTGAAACTGTACAACTTCTTCTTGAAAAGTCCATCCACTCCTCTTATATTTTCTTTTGTCCTTTCCTTGGAGTCTGCACCATATAAACAGATGCTTTTTATTACCGTTTCATATAACCTGTTTTTGTCTTTTTTTTAAATTTTATCTGACCAGCTTACTGATTGCCTGTTTAGCTTGTGTTGTCGTGTGCCTTATTTCTTCTTTATTGTAACCTTAATCGGAGATTATAACTCGTTGATATTTATACCTCGGACAGGCTTCAAAAGCTTTTCCTACGATGTCATGCTCTTTCCTTCCTACAGACAGATATTTTGTTTCAGAAAAATTTATTGTTAGACCGGCAATATTGTATGTGTGTAAGATTTTCTTCATAGTGTACTCTATAAGAAAGCCATCTACAACGAAAATTATTTGATGATTGGCGAATAGTAAAATCGACAGATGGTCCCCCATCTCTGTGAAGACCCGTCCTCCACACTTTTCCACCGGTTTTATAACAACTTAATTCAGATAATGTTTAAAAACAGCCTTCTCTAAGAGGTTTGCTTGGCTGTATTACTCAGGAGATTTATACTGCTATTTGAATTACTATATGTTATCCCGCATGAACTTCTTTAACTTCAGCAAAGTATATCTTATTTTTGCACTCTCGTCAAAAAATATCGATACAGATTCTTTGCTGGTACTTTGTCACATGTTTCCTCTAAATCTCTGAAAGTGAAATTTGTCTCTGCTGTATTTTTTCAATTGTTCTTTCATTGTAAATATCCATTCTTTATAACACCAGGCTTACTTTTAACAACAACTAAACGACCAATTTTGGAGCTGCATTTGTTTTTGAGTCCTCAGTCTTCTGACTGGTTTGATGCGCCCCACCACGAATTACTGTCGTGTGCCAACCTCTTCATCTCACTGTAGCACTTGCAACCTACGTCCTCAATTATTTGCTGGATGTATTCCAATCTCTGTCTTCCCCTACAGTTTTTACCCTCCACAGCTCCATCTAGTACTATGCAAGTTGTTCCCTGCCGTTTTAACGAATGTCCTGCCATCCTGTCCCTACTGTTCGTCAATGTTTTCCACATATTTCTTCCCTCGCCAATTCTTTGGAGAATCTCTTCATTCTTTACACTACCAGTCCACCTAATTTTGGACACTCTTCTGTAGCGCTACATATCAAATGTTTAGAGTCTCTTCTGTCCCGGTCTTCCCATAGTCCAAGTTTCACTACCATACAGTGGTGTGCCCCAGATGTACATTCTCAGAAACTTCTTCCTCATATTAAGGCCTATGTGTGAAGCTAGTACACGTCCAGGAATTCCCATTTTTCCAGTGCTAGTCTGCTTTTGCTATCTTCCTTGTTCTGTCCATCGTGGGTTATTTTGCTGCGTCGGTAGCAGAATTCTTTAACTTCATCTACTTCCTCATCACTAATCCTGATAAGTTACTCGCAGTTCTCATTTGTCCTTTCTCATTACTTTCCTCTTTCTTCGATTTGCTCACACTCCATATGCTGTACCCATTAGATTTTTAATTCCATTCAGCACATCTTGTAATTCTTCTTCACTTCCACTGAGGATGGCGATGTCATCACCGAACTTTATCAGTGATATCCTTTCATCTTGAATTTTAATGCTACTCCTGAACTTTTGTTTTCGCCTTTGCTTCTCCGATGCGTAGATTGAACAGTAGGGGCGAAAGACTACATTCCTGTCTTGCAGACTTAATTGCTACGACAATTACAAATGACAATTTTAAAAATATCGCAGCTCAATTTCGCAGTCGATAGGACGTTCGTAAAAAGGTAAAAATGTCTCTGTCGGATGCTGTATTCCTAACATCAGACAACAAAGCCCCACAAGATGCTTAGGAAGAGTAGAGTTGAAGGCTGTGAGCTACGTTATAATTATGAACCTTCCAATAATAATAATAATAATAATGTCGTGTGACTAGGGCCTCCCGTCGGGTAGACCGTTCGCCTGGAGCAAGTCATTCGATTTGACGCCACTTCGGAGACTTGCGCGTCGATGGAGGTGAAATGATGATGATTAGGACAACACAACATCCAGTCCCTGAGCGGAGAAAATCTCCGACCCAGCCGAGAATCGAGCCTGGGCCCTTAGGATTGTCATGCTGCCGCGCTGACCACTCAGCTACCGGGGGCGGACTTTGAAACATCGCCATGTACGCTTACCAGTGCAACGTAACAAGTGTTTCCTGCAACAGGTAGCACAAGGTATTTCTCGTTGCCACGCACTAAGGCAGCCACGTCGGACTGCAGCTGAGCGCACATAGGCCGAGCAGCGAGACTGGGGCGTAGGAAGGGCCGCCTGCCTCCCTGGGGGTTCCCAGCCACACCTGTATCGATAGTCGATACGCTCACTCGACTGGACCACTCGCCCGCGCGCGGGGGCTCGATATATCGGGCTGGAGCTGCACCGTGGAGCGCAGCCGTAGCAGGGGGCTTCGGAAGCACAGACCTCGCAACTTACTTCAGAAGCTTTTCCGCTTTTATCTGAGAATTTCTGTGAGGCAGTTGTTTTTCTGATCGCTGTTCCTGCTAGTTTTCTGTGAAGTCTAAGAGTTCTCTGATCGCAACCTCAACCGCTTGAAGATTCTTGACGAATGAAAGCTGCGTATACCATCCGGGATTCGAAGCCGGAACCTAGCCTTTTGCAGGTAATGCTCTTATTGTTGTTGCTGTTGTTGCTTCAGTTCTAAGAAGGGTTTCATGCAACTCCCCACGTTACTGCATCCTGTGCAGCGCTTTTAATCTCTGCCTAACTGGTTTGATGCGGCCCGACACGAATTCCTCTCCTATGCGAACCTCTTCATCTGAGAGTAGCAACCCACGTCCTCAATTATTTTCTGGATGTATTCCAATCTCTATCTCCCTCTGTAGTCCTTCCCTCTACATATTCCCTGATGTCTTAACAGATGTCCTTTCATCCTGTCCCTTCTTCTTGCCAAGTGTTTGCTATATATTTCTTTTCTAACCAATTCTTCGGAGAACCTCATCATTGAAACTTGCTGGCAGATTAAAACTGCGTGCCGGACCGAGACTCGAACTCGGGACCTTTGCCTTTCGCCAGCAAGTGCTCTACCAACTGAGCTACCCAAGCACGACTCACGACCCGTTCTCACAGCTTTAATTCCGCCACTATCTCGTCTCCTACCTTCCAAACTTTACAGAAGCTCTCCTGCAAAGGTCCCGAGTTCGAGTTCCGGTCCGGTACACAGTTTTAATCTGCCAGCGAGTTACAAACCAGCGCGCTCTCCGCTGCCGAATGAAAATTTCATTCTGGAAACCACCTCATTCCTTACCTTATCAGTCCAGCTAATTTTCAACATTTTTCTCTAGTGCCACATGTCAAACGGTTCGAGTGTCTTCTTTTCCTGTTGTCCCACAGTCCATGTTTTACAACCAACAGTCCTGGGCTCCAAACGCACATTGTCAGAAATTTATTCCTCAAATTAAGGCCTATGTTTGAACCTCTAGTAGCAGACTCGTCTTGGCCAGGGTTGTCCTTTCTGCAAGTGTTAGTCTGCTTTGGATGTCCTCCTCGCTCATCTCGTCATGGGTTATTTTGCTGCCTAGATAATAAAATTCCTTAACTTCATTTACTTCTGTTTCTCGTTCTGTCTCATCATCATACAAATCTTTGCCCTCACGGAGACCTTCAATGTACTCCTCTCTGCATTTAACTCTGGAATACCCATGAATATTACCACCCTTACCTTTAATTTCGTTGAAGATTGTTTTGACTTTTCTATATGCTGAGTCAGTCCTACCTACGATCATCTCATTTTCGATTTCTTCACATTTCTCACGCAGCCATTTCGCCTTTGTTTCCCAGCACTGCCTGTTTATTTCGTTCCTCGTCTTTTTGTACTCCTGAACTTTTTCTTTCATTGATCAGTTGAATTATTTGTACCTATGTTCTTGCTGCCAACTTCTGTGATCGCCCTTTCGAGGTATGTCCATTCCTGTTCTACTGCACTGCCTACTGAGCTATTCCTTATTGCAGTATCTACAGTCTCAGAGAATTTCAAGTTCTACACTCATTCCTTATTACAGCCGTATCCCATCTCTTCGTGCACTGCTTCATCCTGACCAGTCTCTTAAACTTCAGCCTAATCTTCATCACTACTTTATTGTGATCTGAGTCTATATCTGCTCCTGCATATGTCTTACAATCCAGTATCTGGTTTTGGAAACTGACGTATTCAAGTACCTGCTGCTCTTTTCCAAGTATACCTATTTCTCTTGTGACTCTTGAACAGATTATTCGCTAATACCAAATTAAATTTATTGCAGAACTCAATTATCCCTTCTCCTCTCTCATTTGTAGTACGTAGCCCACATTCTCCTGTAACATTTTCTTCTACTCCTTCGCCTAAAATCACATTCCAATCCTCCATGACCAGTAGATTTTTATTTCCCTTTAGGTTCTGAATTATCCGTTCAGTATTCTCATACGTACTCAATTACCTGTTCAATATCCTCATGTACCTTTTCTATCTTTTCGTCTTAGGTTTGCGACGTTGGCATGTGACCTGAACTATTGTTGTCGGTATTAGTTTGCTATCGCTGAACTGGTCACAATAATTCACTCTCTGCTGCTGTCGATGTTACCCTTACTCATCTGACGAGCACTCCTCGTCCTCTTTCCATCTGACTTCACTGACCCCGCTGAGCGTTAACATTTCCCTTTTCAAGTTTTCTAGCTGACCTACCACGTTCAGATTTCTGACATTCCACGCATCACCCGTAGAATGTTATCCTTTCGTTTGCTATCCTTAACTACTGCATCCTAAACTTGAACCCTCTCACTTAGTCTACAGTTTTTACGCCCCTCCCCCCCCCCCCCCTCCGAATACACACACGTCTCCCTCCATTATCAAACTGTCGATTTAATGATGCCTCAGGACGTGCCCTACCAACACATCCCTTCTTTCAGTCGACTTGTGCTGAAAATTTCGTTTCTCCCCAATACATTTCAGTACCTCGTCATCAATTCTTTGGTCTACCCACATATTTCTCAATATTATTTTGTAGCAACACATTTGAAAATCTTCTATTCTGTTCCTCGTTGAACTGCTTCTCGTCCATGTTGCACTTCCGTAGAGGACTACACTCCAGACAAATCCCTACAGAAAAAAAACTTCCTAACACTTAAATCAATATTAGACGACATGTTTTCAGATTTATCTTCTTCAGAAACACTTTTGTAACTATTCTCAATCTGCATTTTATCTCCAGTCTACTTCTGCCTTGATCATTTACTTTGATGGCCAGATAGCGAAACTAATCTACTACTCTTACTGTCTCTTTCTCTAATTCCATTCCCACAGCTTCACGTGATTCACTTTATCTGTAATCTTTTTTTTTCGTTGATGTTCACCTTATAATAGTCCGCCCCAGTAGCTGAGTGGTCAGCGTGACGGATTGCCGTCCTCTGGGCCCGGGTTCGATTCCCGGCTGGGTCGGAGATTTTCTCCGCTCAGGGACTGGGTGTTGTGTTGTGTTCATCATCATTTCATCCCCATCCGGCGTGCAGGTCGCCCAATGTGGCGCCGAATGTAATAAGACCTGCGATATGGCGGCCGGACCTGCCCCGCGAGGGGCCTCTCGGCCAATGACGCCAAACGCTCATTTCCATTTCATTTCCATACCTTATAATAGATTTTCAAGACATCAATTCCGTTCAAGACCTCTCCAAGTCCATTGCCATATATAACAGAATTTAATGTCATTGACAAACCTTAAAAGTTTTTATATTTTCTCTCCTACACTTAACTCCGCTATCCCAATTCCTCCTTGATTTCCTTCGATGCTTGCTTAGTACACAGAGTGAATAACATCTGGGGTGGGCAAAGACCCCTGATTTACTCCCGACTGCTTGCCTTCTACTCTCGTAAGTGCAGTCTGGTTTCTGCTTCACGACAGCGTAAAACCGCTCAATTTAGAAATAGCTCCGTAGACTGTAACAAATTTTGAAATAAGTCATCAGTGTGGAAAATGTGTGAGTACACTTTGTGATTGCTATTTATATTTTTTGACAGAGACTGTACTACACTTTCTTCACATGTTGCTATGTCACTTTGTAAAGACCCCTCATCGCTTCGGTCGCTGTTTGTTCCTCTTCTGCTGAGTTTGTTTTCATTTAGTCAACTCAGTGCGCCATATTTGTTTTGGCTCCTCCAGCGGCGATCTACGGTATTATGGCGCAGATTTTTACCTGGAAAGGAATAAAAAATTAATTATATAACTTTATTTTTTAGGGTGATATTTAAAACTTAAATATCTTCCGACTTCTCTCAACTACATGTATGTTTACACGGATTCTTTGCAAATCACACTAAAGTACGTGGCACAGGATTCATCGAACCACCTTCACAACAATTCTCTATTATTCCACTTTCGAACAGCGCGCGGAAAAAGTAACACGTATATCTTTCCGTGAAAGCTCTTTTTTCCCTTATTTCATTGTGATGACTGTTTCTCCCTATGTAGGTCGGCGTCAACAAAACATTTCGGAGAAAGATTCCCTCACAACAAAAAGCGCCTTTCTGTTAATAGTGTCCATCCCAAATCCTGTATCATGTCAGTGACACTATCTCCCCTATATCGCAATAATACTAAACATGCTGCCCTTCCTTGAACTTTCTCGATGTACTCCGTCAGTCCTATCTCGTAAGGTTCCCAGACCGCGCAGCAGTTTTCCAAAAGAGGAAGAACAAGCGTAGTGTAGGCTGTCTCTTTAGTAGTGTCCTGCTAATAAAACAAAGTCTTTGGTTTCCCTTCCCCACCACATTTCTGTATGTTCTTTCCAACTTAAATTGTTCGTGACTGTAATTCCTAGGTATTTATATGAATTTATGGCTTTCAGATTAGACTGATTTATCTTGTAACCGAAGTTTGAGTTCCTTTTACCACTCATGTAGATGACCACAGACTTACCGTTATTTAGGGTCAACTGTCGCTTTTTGCACCATTCAGATATCTTTTCTAAATGGTTTTGCAGTTTGTTTTGGTCTTCTGATGACTTTATTAGTCGATAAACGACAGCGTCATCTGTGAACAACCGAAGACGGCAGCTCAGATTGTCTCCCAAATCGTTTATATAGATAAGGAACAGCAAAGGGCCTATAACACTATCTTGGGGAACGCCTGAAATCACTTCTGTTTAACTCGATGACTTCCCGTCAGTTACTACGAACTGTGACCTCTCTGACAGGAAATCACGAATCCAGTCACATTACTGAGACGATATTCCATAAGCACGCAATTTCACTACGAGCCGCTTGTGTGGTACTGTGTCAGAAGCCTTCCGGAAATCCAGAAATACGGAATCGATCTGAAATCCCTTGTCAATAGCACTCAGCACTTCATGTGAATAAAGAGCTAGTTGTGTTTCACAGGAACGATGTTTTCTAAATCCGTGTTGACTGTGAGTCAATAGACCGTTTACTTCGAGTTAATTCATTACGTTAGAATACAATATATGTTATGAAATACTGCTGCATATAGACGTTAACGATCTGGGCCTTTAATTTAATGGATTACTCCTACTATCTTTACCGAGCGAGGTGGCGCAGTGGTTAGACACTGGACTCGCATTCGGGAGGACGACGGTTCAATCCCGCGTCCGGCCTTCCTGATTTAGGTTTTCCGTGATTTCCCTAAATCGCTCCAGGCAAATGCCGGGATGGTTCCTTTCAAAGGGCACGGCCGACTTCCTTCCCCATCCTTCCCTAATCCGATTCGACCGATGACCACGCTGTCTGGTCTCCTTCCCCAAACCAACCAACCAACCAACCAACCTACTATCTTTCTTGAATTTTGGTGTGACCTGTGCAACTTTCCAGTCTTTGGGTATGGATCTTTCGTCGAGCGAACGGTTGTATATGATTGTTAAGTATGGAGCTAATGCATCAGCATACTCTGAAAGGAACCTAATTGGTATACAGTCTGGACCAGAAGACTTACTTTTATTAAGTGGTTTAAGTTGATTCACTATTCCGAGGATATTTGCTTCTACGTTATTTGTGTTGGCAGCTGTTCTCGATTCGAATTCTGGAATATTTACTTCGTCTTCTTTTGTGAAAGCATTTCGGAAGGCTGTGTTTAGTAAATCTGCTTTGGCAGCACTGTCTTCGATAGTATCTCCATTGCTATCGCGCAGAGAAGGCATTGATTGTTTCTTGCCGCTAACAAACATCACATCTCTTTTCTACCTGGTTTGGAAATAAAGCTTCGTTGTGTGAACTATAATATGTACCTCGCATTGATGTCCGCGGTAGATTTCGAGCTTCTGTAAAAGATCGCCAATGTTGGAGATTTTGCGTTCGTTTAAATTTGGCAAGCTTTTTTCGTTGTTTCTACAACAGTGTTCCGACTTGTTTTGCGTACCAAGGCGGATCAGCTCCTGCGTTTGTTAATTTATTTGGTTATGTTTGTATATTTTCCGTAATAATATAGCAGAAAATTTACACTCAGCCCCTTACTTGGACTTCTCTAAATTTCGCTTGGACCCAATATTTCTCCAATTCTTCACGCATTATTTGTTCCAGTATATTTCTCCATTTTCCTGCATTTATTTATTTTATGTTAATGTACTCTTTTTTCATCAATCTCCTGACCGATTTGACATAGGCCGCCACAAATTCGTTCCTTCGGCATCCCGATCACCTCAGATTACCACTTGCAGCCAACTTTCATAATTATTTGCTGTATGTATCCAGTCTCTCTTCCCCTACAGCTTTTAGCCTCTACAGCTTTCTCCAGTGCTGTCGGACTGGCGTCTTATCAGGTGTACTATCATCGTGTCCGTCCTGATTATCAGTATCTCCCTTCTGTTCCTTTCCTCGGTCCTGCGGTGAATCCCCTCATTCCTTTTCTTACTTGTCCACGTAATTTGCAGCTTCCTTCTATAGCGCCACTTACCAAACTCTTCATTCTCTTCTTCCCCAGATTTTATATGAGAATGGTATCTGTTCTTTCGACATGTCCGAAAGAACAGAGCCGGCCGTAGTGGCCGAGCGGTTCTAGGCGCTTCAGTCTGGAACCGCGCGACCGCTACGGTCGCAGGTTTGAATCCTGCCTCGGGCATGGATGTGTGTGATGTCCGTAGGTTAGTTAGGTTTAAGTAGCTCTAATTTCTAGGGGACTGATGACCTCAGATGTTAAGTCCCATAGTGCTTAGATCCATTTGAACCATTTGAAAGAACAGATACCATCTTAATATAGTTAAGGCTAACCGGCCATTCACCTTCTTCTTCTATGTGGATGCACACGTATTGCCCGAACTCTTACGGGACTCGGTCAGATTGTCTGCCGCGAGTAATGAGTGGAGTGGGCAGAGACACTACGAATGTAGTGTGTGGCCACTAAGGTGGGAATATGGGTCTCATGGGATGAGTGCACGGGATAAGTCCCTGCAGTCGCACTATCCTCTATGCCCTTGGTGGCTCATATGGATAGAGCGTCTGCCATGTAAGCAGGAGATCCCGCGTTTGAGTCCCGGTCAGTGCACACATTTTCAACTGTCCCCGTTGATGTATATCAACGCCTGTCGGCAGCGTAGGGTCTTGATTTAATTATCATTTCCTAGATTTCCTACACTTTCATGATTCACTTTCATAGAATGCTGTGCTTGATGTTAAGTTTGTCTGTAATCTGATCAGTCCTCATTCCTTTCGTCTTTCTTCGGTTTACTCTTACTCCATATTCTGTGCTTATGAGACAGTTTATTCCATTCAGAGGGTCCTGAAGTTCCTTCAGGGTCCTGAAGTTCCTTCTCTCGTTCAAACAGGATAGCAAGGTCATCAGCAAATCTTATCATTGATATCCCTTTACCCTGAATGTTAATTCAGTTCCTGAACATTTTCATTTCTGTCACAGCTTCTTTGAAAGTACCGAACGGGTGATACTCTACATCCCTGCCACATACCTTTTCTAATCAGAGCAGTCATAGTCTACCCTTCTTATTGTTACCTATCGGTTATTGTACATGGTGTACATTACCCGGAAATTTCGAACATCTTGCATCATTTTACATTGATGTAAGTCGGCAGAGCCTATGAACATGTGTCTCTTGAGTGTTGTTTCCATTTACAAGCACAACGTCAAAACTGCCTCTTGTGTGCATTTATTTTTCGTAAAGGCAAACAGATTGTGATCTAACTAATCTTCATTCCCTGACACCATATACAGGGCTATTACAAATGATTGAAGCGATTTCATAAATTCACTGTAGCTCCATTCATTGACATATGGTCACGACACACTACAGATACGTAGAAAAACTCATAAAGTTTTGTTCGGCTGAAGCCGCACTTCAGGTTTCTGCCGCCAGAGCGCTCGAGAGCGCAGTGACACAAAATGGCGACAGGAGCCGAGAAAGCGTATGTCGTGCTTGAAACAAAGATCCACCAACTGCTAACTCCATTCGGCGATGGTATGCGCAGTTTAAAGCTTCTGGATGCCTCTGTAAGGGGAAATCAACGGGTCGGCGTGCAGTGAGCGAAGAAACGGTTGAACGCGTGCGGGCTAGTTTCACGCGTAGCCCGCGGAAGTCGACGAATAAAGCAAGCAGGGAGCTAAACGTACCACAGCCGACGGTTTGGAAAATCTTACGGAAAAGGCTAAAGCAGAAGCCTTACCGTTTACAATTCCTACAAGCCCTGACACCCGATGACAAAGTCAAACGCTTTGAATTTTCGGCGCGGTTGCAACAGCTCATGGAAGAGGATGCGTTCAGTGCCAAACTTGTTTTCAGTGATGAAGCAACATTTTTTCCTTAATGGTGAAGTGAACAGACACAATGTGCGAATCTGGGCGGTAGAGAATCCTCACGCATTCGTGCAGCAAATTCGCAATTCACCAAAAGTTAACGTGTTTTGTGCAATCTCACGGTTTAAAGTTTACGGCCCATTTTTCTTCTGCGAAGAAAACGTTACAGGACACGTGTATCTGGACATGCTGGAAAACTGGCTCATGCCACAACTGGAGACCGACAGCGCCGACTTCATCTTTCAACAGGATGGTGCTCCACCGCACTTCCATCACGATGTTCGGCATTTCTGAAATAGGAGATTGGAAAATCGATGGATCGGTCGTGGTGGAGATCATGATCAGCAATTCATGTCATGGCCTCCACGCTGCCCCGACTTAACCCCGTGCGATTTCTTTCTGTGGGGTTATGTGAAAGATTCAGTGTTTAAACGTCCTCTACCAAGAAACGTGCCAGCACTGCGAGCTCGCATCAACGATGCTTTCGAACTCATTGATGGGGACATGCTGCGCCGAGTGTGGGAGGAACTTGATTATCGGCTTGATGTCTGCCGAATCACTAAAGGGGCACATATCGAAAATTTGTGAATGCCTAAAAAAAACTTTTTGAGTTTTTGTATGTGTGTGTAACAAAGCATTGTGAAAATATCTTAAATAATAAAGTTATTGTAGAGCTGTGAAATCGCTTCAATCATTTGTAATAACCCTGTATTCTGTCGGTTTACAACATATACACCTTCATTTAAACAAGGAAAGCATCTTCATACAAACGATATATAGTTTTGCTTGTGCGTTTCCATTGCCAACGGTCTTGCCGCATTGGTAACACCGGCTCCCGTCAGACCGCCGAAGTTAAGCGCTGTCGGGCTGGGCTAACAGTTGGATGGGTGACCATCCAGTCTGCCGAGCGCTGTTGGCAAGCGGGGTGCCCTCCGCCCTTGCAAGGCAAACTGAGGATCTACTTGACCGAGGAGTAGTGGCTCCCGTCTAATAAACTGACATATGGCCGGGAGAGCGGTGTGCAGACCACACGCCGCTCCATATCCGCATCCAGTGACGCCTGTGGGCTTGAGGATGACACGGCGGCCGGTCGATCCCGTTGGGCCTTCATGGCCTGTTCGGAAGGAGTTCTTTTTTGTGCTTTTCCATTACATTCATCATGTCCATCATTTACTCTGTTTCTTCATCATCTTCCATCTTTAGCACTTTTGATGCTATTTTCCAGTACTCTTGTCTTCTATTAATTTTATTTCATTTTGCTGTGAATGTTAAGTAATTGGAATTGTTACAGTGCCTGTTTTGTTTTTGAGAACATTATTTTCTGTTCTACACACACGCACTCACACATACGCAGAAAGTTTTACTTCGATGTTTAATGTTTTTCTGGTTTGTTCCATTTACATTTTTTTTTACTGTTTAACATTTTAAATTACGTTAGTGTTGCTCTGTGAGACATGAAGTTCACTGTTTGTTCTTTTCACTTTCTGTATATATAATGTCTTTCAAGTATTATTCAAGAGTGCTGCATTCTCTTTCACCATGATAGTGAGTTATCGTTTGATCATGCTCCTTGACAGCCGGAAACCGGTTAACAAAATAAATTACGCGTTGTAAATCATCCACATTTTTTGCATTTCATTCGTAATTATGAGGTTTTCCTACCAAGCAGCGATGGATGAAGCAGGTAGAATGTGTACACCTTTGCATGCTGATTTTTGTTCGCTCTCTGTAAGAGCAGCGTCAGTTAATACTTTATTCAGTTTTTCTTAGCATTTTATTCCATCGCATGGGGTCTTGTGTCTACATGATTTTGCAAATTTTTATTTGATTACTTTTGTTTATTTGTGGACGGGTACCCTTCCTGACGCCGCAGTCGACAAGGTGACCGGAGGCAGGGAAGTGATGCGCGCAACCTATGTGTGAGTCGTGTTCTGTGTGTTGCCGCATTTTCAACTGTTTGTGTATCGTAGTCCCCTCAGCCGGAGGTTGGGGAACCAGCCTAGCATTTGCCTAAACGAACGTGCAAATCCGCCTGAAAGCTGCAGTAAGGGTCGCCGGAGCATCGCCACACCAGCGGTCTCTAGTTCGATCCCTGTCTCACGCACCTCCCTGCGTCGCGAGCTAGCTTGCTGCGCCTCAGTTCTACAAGAGCACGTATTTGCATAAATCGTAAATACAATCTTGGTACTACTTGATAAACGAAGAGCGGCAACAGCTGTTAAATCATCCTACATTGAAACGACTGGTTTCTCAATTTATAGTTGCAACCTCACGTATACGTAATCAGTCGGTACAAAATCCAGACCAGGGTTAAATGGACGACACAGCATTATCGGCCTCTTTTATTGTGATTTGACTGAGAAGGTTGTGTCATCCACTTAACCCTGGTCCGGATTTTATACTGAGCTATTATGTATACGTGAGGATGCAGCTATAAACCAGACGTTTCAATAAAGGATCATTTAACAGCTGTTGTCATTCTTCATTTATCAAGATTTATTCCCACAAGTGTGGCCCAATAGAGTACAAAGTCGTCCGTAATACATATACAGGGTGCTCCATTGATCGTGACCGGGCCAAATATCTCACGAAATAAGCGTCAAACGAAAAAACTGCAAAGAACGAAACTCGTCTAGCTTGAAGGGGGAAACCAGATGGCGCTATGGTTGGCCCGCTAGATGGCGCTGCCATAGGTCAAACGGATATCAACTGCGTTTTTTTAAATAGGAACCCCATTTGTAATTACATATTCGTGTAGTACGTGAAGAGATATGAATGTTTTAGTTGGACCACTTTTTTCGCTTTGTGATAGATGGCGCTGTTTTAGTCACAAACGTATAAGTACGTGGTATCACGTAACATTCCGCCAGTGCGGACGGTATTTGCTTTGTGATACATTACCCGTGTTAAAATGGATCGTTTACCAATTGTGGAAAAGGTCGATAATGTGTTGATGTATGGGTATTGTGATCAAAATGCCCAACGGGCGTGTGCTATGTATGCTGTTCGGTATCCTGGACGACATCATCCGAGTGTCAGGACCGTTCGCCGGATGGTTACGTTATTTAAGGAAACAGGAAGTGTTCAGCCACATTTTAAACGTCAACCACGACCTGCAACAAATGATAATGCCCAAGTAGGTGTTTTAGCTGCTGTCGCGGCTAATCCGCACATCAGTAGCAGACAAATTGCGTGAGAATCGGGAATCTCAAAAACGTCGGTGTTGAGAATGCTACATCGACATCGATTGCACCCCTGCCATATTTCTATGCACCAGGAATTGCATGGCGACGACTTTGAACGTCGTGTACAGTTCTGCCACTGAGCGCAAGAGAAATTACGGGACGATGACAGATTTTTTGCTCGCGTTCTACTTAGCGACGAAGCGTCATTCACCAACAGCGGTAAAGTAAACCGGCATAATATGCACTATTGGGCAACGGAAAATGCACGATGGCTGCGACAAGTGGAACACCAACGACCTTGGCGGGTTAATGTATGGTGCGGTATTATGGGAGGAAGGATAATTGGCCCCCATTTTATCGATGGCAATCTAAATGGTGCAGTGTATGCTGATTTCCTACGTAATGTTCTACCGATGTTACTGCAAGATGTTTCACTGCACGACAGAATGGCGATGTACTTCCAACATGATGGATGTCCGGCAAATAGCTCGCGTGCGGTTGAAGCGGTATTGAATAGTATATTTCATGACAGGTGGATCGGTCGTCGAAGCACCATACCGTGGCCCGTACGTTCACCGGATCTGACGTCCCCGGATTTCTTTCTGTGGGGGAAAGTTTGAAGATATTTGCTATCGTGATCCACCGACAACTCCTGACAACATGCGTCAGCGCATTGTCAATGCATCTCCGAACATTGCGGAAGGCGAACTACTCGCTGTTGAGAGGAATGTCGTTGCACGTATTGCCAAATGCATTGAGGTTGACGAACATCATTTTGAGCACATATTGCATTAATGTGGTATTTACAGGTAATCACGCCGTAACAGCATGCGTTCTCAGAAATGATAAGTTCACAAAGGCACATGTATCACATTGGAACAACCGAAATAAAATGTTCAAACGTACCTACGTTGTGTATTTTAATTTAGAAAACTTACCTGTTACCAACTGTTCGCCTAAAACTGTGAGCCATAAATTTGTGAGTATTACAGCGCCATGTATCACAAAGCGAAAAAAGTGGTCCAACTAAAACATTAATATTTCTTTACGTACTACACGAATATGTAATAAAAAATGGGGGTTCCTATTTAAAAAACGCAGTTGATATCCGTTTGACCTATGGCAGCGCCATCTAGCGGGTCAACCACAGCGCCATCTGGTTTCCCCCTTCAAGGTAGACAAGTTTCGTTCTTTGCAGTTTTATCGTTCGACGCTTATTTCGTGAGATTTTTGGCCCGGTCACTATCAATGGACCACCCTGTACATGCTATGCTCCACCGCGACATACATGCACAGTTTCTGACTATAATAGTTGACTTATTGTGCCAAACCTTTAACCTCTTAATCGGCAGATTATTAGCGCATTTTAAATTTTTAAATTCGGCCAATGATTATATGAAAAATATTGAAATTCAAATTCTTTTTTCTTCTTGGTAGCAGTTGGATATGCAGTTTGAAACTGCGAATGAGCGCCATACCTCGGGTTAGTCGTTTAGTGGTATAGATGATCTTGCGTGTAACAGAGTCTTTTTGCAAGTCGTTTGGCTTTGCGGACGGTTAGCAGAGAGACGGATACCTGTTCCGATCGCATGAAAGGCAACAGAAAAGGTATAACGTTTTCCATGCTAAGTCGCGAAGACGTGCAGAAAAGTAGTGCCTCAGAATTTTTAATTCTGTCCTCAGTATCGGTTGAGATACTACATGTCATGCATATTACTTGATCGACTTTCCCGCTACGCTGGCGCAAGTTATAACCCTCTGCCGAGAGGGTTCCGAATTGTATCTCGGTGGTGTCGGTGTGTGATGAACAGCGTACTGTAATCCAGTTTCTAACCGAAGGGTTCGTTCACACACCCTTTCCTCCATCATGACTAGAGACCGGATTAGATGCATTTGCATGTTGCGTATGCATTTGCAAGCTTGGCTCCTTTTCACTTGTTATTGCCTCTCTCTTTTTTTTTTTTTTTTGCTGGTTTGATGCGTCGAGCCACGAATTCCTCTCTTGTGCTAACCTCTTCATCCTACTACAGTAGCACTTGCATCCTACGTCCTCAATTATTTGCTGGATGTATTCCAATCTCTGTCTTCCTCTACAGTTTTTGCCCTCTACAGCTACCTCTAGTACCATGGAAGTCATTCCCTCATGTCTTAGCAGATGTCCTATCATCCTGTCCCTTCTCCTTATCAGTGTTTTCCACATATTCCTTTCCTCTCCGATTCTGCGTAGAACCTCCTCATTCCTTACCTTATCAGTCCATCTAATTTTCAACATTCGTCTATAGCACCACATCTCAAATGCTTCGATTCTCTTCTGCTCCGGTTTTCCCACAGTCCATGTTTCACTACCATACAATGCTGTACTCCAGACGTACATCCTCAGAAATTTCTTCCTCAAATTAAGGCCGGTATTTGATATTAGTAGACTTCTCTTGGCCAGAAATGCCTTTTTTGCCATAGCGAGTCTGCTTTTGATGTCCTCCTTGCTCCGTCCATCATTGGTTGTTTTACTGCCTAGGTAGCAGAAATCCTTAACTTCATTGACTTCGTGACCATCAATCCTGATGTTAAGTTTCTCTACTACTTCTCATTACCTTCGTCTTTCTCCGATTTACTCTCAAACCATACTGTGTACTCATTAGACTGTTCATTCCGTTCAGCAGATCATTTAATTCTTCTTCACTTTCACTCAGGATAGCAATGTCATCAGCGAATCGTATCATTGATATCCTTTCACCTTGTATTTTAATTCCACTCCTGAACCTTTCTTTTATTTCCATCATTGCTTCCTCGATGTACAGATTGAAGAGTAGGGGCGAAAGGCTACAGCCTTGTCTTACACCCTTCTTAATACGAGCACTTCGTTCTTGATCGTCCACTCTTATTATTCCCTCTTGGTTGTTGTACATATTGTATATGACCCGTCTCTCCCTATAGCTTACCCCTACTTTTTTCAGAATCTCGAACAGCTTGCACCATTTTATATTGTCGAACGCTTTTTCCAGGTCGACAAATCCTATGAAAGTGTCTTGTCTTGATTTTTCTGTAGCCTTGCTTCCATTATTAGCCGTAACGTCAGAATTGCCTCTCTCGTCCCTTTACTTTTCCTAAAGCCAAACTGATCGTCACCTAGCGCATTCTCAATTTTCTTTTCCATTCTTCTGTATATTATTCTTGTAAGCAGCTTGGATGCATGAGCTGTTAAGCTGGTTGTGCGATAATTCTCGCACTTGTCAGCTCTTGCCGTCTTCGGAATTGTGTGGATGATGCTTTTCCGAAAGTCAGATGGTATGTCGCCAGACTCATATATTCTACACACCGACCGGATTAGTCTTTTTGTTGCCACTTCACCCAATGATTTTAGAAATTCTGATGGAATGTTATCTGTCCCATCTGCCTTATTTGATCTTAAGCTCTCAAAAACTGTTTGAAATTCTGGTGCTAATTCTGGGTCCCCTACCTCTTCTAAATCGACTCCTGTTTCTTCTTCTATCACACCAGACAAATCTTCCCCCTCACACTTTCAATGTATTCTTTACGCCTATCCGCTCTCTCCTCTGCCTTTAACAGTGGAATTCCCGTTGCACTCTTAATGTTACCAAGCTTGCTATTAATTTTAGCAAAGGTTGTTTTAACTTTGCTGTATGCTGAATCTGTCCCTCTGGCTATCATTTCTTTTTCGATGTCATCACAATTTTCCTGCAGCCATTTGGTCTTAGGTTCCCTGCACTTCCTATTTATTTCATTACTCATCGACAAGGACAGCGTTATCTGGATTTCAGTTGAGGAAATTACAGACACTTGTGCCTGTTACTTTGCGAATGTAATTCAAAAAATGGTTCAGATAGTTCTACGCACTATGGGAATTAACATCTGAGGTTATCAGTCCCCTAGAACCACTTAAACTAACCTAAGGACATCACACACATCCATTCCGGAGGCATGGTTCGAACCTGCGACCGTAGCAGCAGCGCGGTTCCGGACTGAAGCGCCTAGAACCGCTCGGCGACAACGGCCGGCGCGAATGTAATTGTTGGTGCTTTAAAAGAAAAGCCTCCTTCTTCCTACTTAGTGGCCTGCAAAGAACTTGAAAAAGTAAATCATTCTACGATTGCCAGATTTGTGAACGAGGGTATTAGAAAAATCTTCTGCAGATGGAAGGGTGTTTGTGTTTATTTCACATGCTGCTCCCTATAGTAAAGGAGTTTTGCTATTTGGGGAGCAAAACAAATGATGATGGTCGAAGTAAAGAGGATAAAAAATGTAGACTGGCAATGGCAAGGAAACCGTTTCAGAAGAAGAGAAATTTGTTAAAATTGAGTATAGATTTAAGTGTCAGGAAGTCGTTTCTGAAAGTATTTGTATGGAGTATAGCCATGTATGGATGTAAATCAGACGATAAATAGTTTAGACAAGAAGAGAATAGAGGGTTTCGAAATGTGGTGCTACACAAGAATGCGGAAGATTAGATGGGTAGATCACATAGCTAATGAGGAGGTATTGAATAGAATTGGGGAGAAGAGGGTTTGTGGCACAACTTGACTAGAAGAAGGGATCAGTTGGTAGGACATGTTCTGAGGCATCAAGGGATCACCAACTCAGTATTGGAGGATAGCGCTGAGGGTAAAAATCGTAGAGGGAGAGCAAGAGAGGAATACACTAAACAGATTCAGAAGGATTTTAGAAGGACGTAGGTTTCAGTAGGTACTGGGAGATGATGAAGCTTGCGCAGGATAGAGTAGCATGGAGAGCTGCATCAAACCAGTCTCAAGACTGAAGACCACAACAACGACAACATATGATGAAAGCAAGAAAAGCCCTCCTAGAATTTATTCCAATTTCATTCATCTGACGTACGTTGCTGAAGAAGTACATTCCACGTTTGCGAATGTAAATAAACTGATTCCATCCACAAAGGAAGTGTTTCTAAAAGCTCCTGCTCGCATCAAGAGCTACGAAGAAAAACTACCGAATGTACCTTTACCTCCCGAACCGGTGGTAACTCGTTGTGGTACGTGGGTCGAAGCTGCGTTGTTTTACAGTGAACATTTAGAGGCCATTAGAGGGGTAGTAAACGACTTCGATAGAGCAGTGGCTTTGGCAGTTTGCCAGTCCAAGGAAGTGTTATGAGCCGTCTTCTGTTCGTAATCTACATAAATGGTTCGCGACACAATGTGAGGAACCCTGTGAGACTGTGTATATATACAGGGTGTTTCAAATTATATTTGAAACGGCAATAAAAACTAAACGAGCAGCGATAGAAATACACCGTTTGTTGCAATATGCTTGGGACGATAGTACATTTTCAGGCAGACAAACTTTCGGAATTACAGTAGTTACAATTTTCAACAATAGATGGCGCTGCGGTCTGGGAAACTCTATAGTACGATATTTTCCACATATCCACCATGCGTAGCAATAATATGGCGTAGTCTCTGAATGAAATTACCCGAAACCTTTGACAACGTGTCTGGCGGAATGGCTTCACATGCAGATGAGATGTACTGCTTCAGCTGTTCAATTGTTTCTGGATTCTGGCGGTACACCTGGTCTTTCAAGTGTCCCCACAGAAAGAAGTCACAGGGGTTCATGTCTGGCGAATAGGGAGGCCAATCCACGCCGCCTCCTGTATGTTTTGGATAGCCCAAAGCAATCACACGATCATCGAAATATTCATTCATGAAAATAAAGATGTCGGCCGTGCGATGTGGCCGGGCACCATCTTGCATAAACCACGAGGTGTTCGCAGTGTCGTCTAAGGCAGTTTGTACCGCCACAAATTCACGAAGAATGTCCAGATAGCGCGATGCAGTAATCGTTTCGGATCTGAAAAATGGGCCAATGATTCCTTTGGAAGAAATGGCGGCCCAGACCAGTACTTTTTGAGGATGCAGGGACGATGGGACTGCAACATGGGGCTTTTCGGTTCCCCATATGCGCCAGTTCTGTTTATTGGCGAAGCCGTCCAGGTAAAAATAAGCTTCGTCAGTAAACCAAATGCTGCCCACATGCATATCGCCGTCATCAATCCTGTGCACTATATCGTTAGCGAATGTCTCTCGTGCAGCAATGGTAGCGGCGCTGAGGGGTTGCCGCGTTTGAATTTTGTATGGATAGAGGTGTAAACTCTGGCGCATGAGACGATACGTGGACGTTGGCGTCATTTGGACCGCAGCTGCAACACGGGGAACGGAAACCCGAGGCCGCTGTCGGATCACCTGCTGCACTAGCTGCGCGTTGCCCTCTGTGGTTGCCGTATGCGGTCGCCCTACCTTTCCAGCACGTTCATCCGTCACGTTCCCAGTCCGTTGAAATTTTTCAAACAGATCCTTTATTGTATCGCTTTTTGGTCCTTTGGTAACATTAAACCTCCGTTGAAAACTTCGTCTTGTTGCAACAACACTGTGTTCTAGGCGGTGGAATTCCAACACCAGAAAAATCCTCTGTTCTAAGGAATAAACCATGTTGTCTACAGCACACTTGCACGTTGTGAACAGCACACGCTTACAGCAGAAAGACGACGTACAGAATGGCGCACCCACAGACTGCGTTGTCTTCTATATCTTTCACATCACTTGCAGCGCCATCTGTTGTTGAAAATTGTAACTACTGTAATTTCGAAAGTTTGTCCGCCTGAATATGTACTGTTGTCCCAAGCATATTGCAACAAACAGTGTATTTCTATCGCTGCTCGTTTAGTTTTTATTGCCGTTTCAAATATACCGGTCATTTTTGAAACACCCTGTAACATTCTCATGTAGCGTCTAGTGAAGTCATCGGATGATCTGAACCAACTGCAAAATGATTTAGTCAAAATAGCTTGATGGTGTGAAAAGTGGTAATTGATCTTAAATAATGAAGTGTGTGCGGTCGCCCACATCAGTAATAAAGGCAATTTCATGAATTTCAGTTACTCGCTAAATCGCACAAATCTGAAGGCCGTCAATTCAACCAAATACTTAGGGATTACAATTACGAACAACACAAACTGGAACGGTTGCACAGATAGCGTTGTGGGGAAGCCGAAGCAAAGATTGTGACTACGACGGCTTTCCCGGCGTATTAATTGATAATATTCTTCTCGGGTCATAACGTCTTCATGACACAATATTTCCGCGGTCCAACTGGCCGCCATCTTCAGGTGAGAGCGCTGGTGCACGATCTCGCCGGAACTGACTGCCCAGCGCAAGCGGCGGCCCCTATATAGGCCGCAGAAGACCCACAACGCGTGCGCGAGAAGGTGCTGTAGCTGCCCTCTAGCGCAGTAAACATGCCGCGCCGCCAGTGGTGGAAAGAGGCGAAATCGAGATATCGCTGTCAAAAATAAAAGAAAAAATTTTTTTATTCCGACGATTGAAACACAGACCGCTGTTTTTTAATGTCAGATAACACCGGGTCCCAAGTCTTACTTAAAAGATAACCCTTGTCTCTATTAATAAGATTGTCAGATAAACGAATCTCTATGGATTTTTTTAAAACACAGTCCCAATAGCGAGATGCCGGGGCAACCATTTGTGTCGCATCATATAGCATTCTGTGTCCCTCGGTGAGACAGAACTCCGCCACCACGGATTTCTCAGGTTGAAGCAGCCGTGTGTGCCGCTGATGCTCAACACATCGGTCCTGAATGGTCCGGATTGTCTGACCAATGTAAGCCTTCCCACAGTGGCAAGGGATCTTGTACACACCATTAGAGAAGACGAGGATCTGATAGTTCTACCAGCGGACAAAGGCAACGCAACGGTTCTTCTGTCACGTGATGACTATCTGGGATAGATGGATCTCTTACTTGAAGACTCAGCATACAGAACATTGCAGGACGACCCAACTGAACGGATAAAACGGAAGACGCTTTCACTGCTGAAGAAGAGTTCTTTACCTGACGACGTTCTTAAAAAACTTCGTCCTGGTGCTGCCTTGCCACCGAGATTATACGGTCTACCGAAGATTCATAAGAAAGGGGTCCCGCTTCATCCGATCGTGAGTAATCTGGGTGCTCCTACCTACAATCTAGCCAAGTATTCAGCATCTGTTCTTGGCCCTGACGTCGGTAAATGCGAACATCACATTCCCAATTCTATGGTGTTTATTCAGAGATTGAAGTCCTTGTCTCTTAGTCCCTGCGATTTGCTTGTGAGCTTTGATGTCGTGTCGCTTTTTACCCGGGTTCCTCTGGAAGAATCCTTGCAACTAATTGGTGAGAAACTGGATGAGGAAACAACCAGGCTTTGTCGCCACGTGCTGACGTCGACGTACTTTTTATTCAATGACAAATATTTTGAACAGACTGACGGAGTGGCTGTGGGGAGCCCATTGTCCCCAATAGTCGCCAACCTTTTTATGGAAGATTTGGAGGACAGGGCGCTGAAGACGGCGTCCTTAAAACCAACCTGTTTCTGGAGGTACGTTGACGACACGTTTATGGTGTGGCCTCATGGGAGAGAAGCTCTTGACCGCCTCCTAGATCATTTTAATTCCCTGAATCCTAGCATCAAGTTTACCATGGAGATGGAAAGTGATGGGAAGCTTCCGTTTCTGGATGTTCCGGTGCACAGAAAGGATGATGGGACACTGGGACACAGTGTTTACCGAAATGCTACGCACACGAACCGTTACCTGCATGCTTCTAGCTGTCATCCATCGTTCCAGCGTACGGGGGTTGGGTTGGGTTGTTTCGGGGAAGGAGACCAGACAGCGAGGTCATCGGTCTCATCGGATTAGGGAAGGACGGGGAAGGAAGTCGGCCGTGCCCTTTGAAAGGAACCATCCCGGCATTTGCCTGGAGCGATTTAGGGAAATCACGGAAAACCTAAATCAGGAAGGCCGGACGCGGGATTGAACCGTCGTCCTCCCGAATGCGAGTCCAGTGGCTAACCACTGCGCCACCTCGCTCGGTCGTACGGGGGTCCTTCGGACGTTGGCGAGAAGAGCTTATGCCATTTCAGATGGAGAAAGCTTGACACAAGAAGTGGACCATCTTAAGGTTGTGTTCAAGCAGAATGGCTATACAGATAAACAGATCCGTTGTGCTTTCCAGTTTGGACCATCGCCTGAACCACCAGAAGATACCTGCAAATCGGTGGCCTTTCTGCCTTTTGCTGGGAGCATTTCCTCGAAGATAGGAAGAATTCTACAAAGATATCATATCAAAAGTATTTTTCGTCCGCCAGCCAAGATTAGAGCGCTCCTTGGCTCTGTTAAGGATGACTTGGGTTTGAGGAAGCCCGGTGTGTACAAGATCCCTTGCCACTGTGGGAAGGCTTACATTGGTCAGACAATCCGGACCATTCAGGACCGATGTGTTGAGCATCAGCGGCACACACGGCTGCTTCAACCTGAGAAGTCTGCAGTGGCGGAGCACTGTCTCACCGAGGGACACAGAATGCTATATGATGCGTCTTCCGTTTTATCCGTTCAGTTGGGTCGTCCTGCAATGTTCTGTATGCTGAGTCCTCAAATAAGAGATCCATCTATCCCAGATAGTCATCACGTGACAGAAGAACCGTTGCGTTGCCTTTGTCCCTTGGTAGAACTATCAGATCCTCGTCTTCTCTAATGGACCGGACGGCTGCCCTTTCGAGACAGCGATATCTCGATTTCGCCTCTTTCCACCACTGGCGGCGCGGCATGTTTACTGCGCTAGAGGGCAGCTACGGCACCTTCTCGCGCGCGCGTTGTGGGTCTTCTGCGGCCTATATAGGGGCCGCCGCTTGCGCTGGGAAGTCAGTTCCGGCGAGCTCGTGCACCAGCGCTCTCACCTGAAGATGGCGGCCAGTTGGACCGCGGAAATATTGTGTCATGAAGACGTTGTGATCCGGCTGCATACCCGAGAAGAATATTATCGAAGCAAAGATTGTTTTACTTACAAAATGCAACATGCAAGAGGTCTACTAAAGGGACTGCCTACGCTACGCTTGTCCGTCCTCTTCTGGAGTTTGACAGCGTAGCGAGGAATGTTTACCAGATAGGAATGACGGAGGACATCGAAAAAGTTCAAAGAAGGGCAGCTCGTTTTGTACAATCCCGAAATAAAGGAGAGAGTGCAACGAATACGATACGTGAATTGAGCTGTCAATCATTAAAGGGAAGGTGTTTTTTTTTCACGTAATTTCAATCACAAGCTTTCTCCTCAGAAGACGAAGATATTTAGTTGACGCCACCTACACTGGGAGAAATGATCATCATTATAAAATCAAAGAAATCAGACAGAGAGAGAGAAGGAAGTGTTACCAGACGTACTGTCGTGGTGCAAAGGCCGTCTACCTCTACATGACTAGTCCATAACTCACAGTTAAGTGCCTGGAAGTGCTACTAGAACCACCATCAGACTATTTTTGTACCGTTCGACGCTCTAGAAACGCACAAGGCAAAGGAACGCCTATATCTTTTCGTGCCAGCTCTGAGTCTTGATATTTTATCACGACGGAAATGACCCCTATGCGAATGGGACTTAACAAAATATTTTGGCGTCCAGAGAAGAATGATATCTGGCCGCAACGAAAGACTCCTTTGTTTTATTTATTACCGTGGGACATTCTGCCATGTTTCGCGATGATGCGAAGCTAACTGTTCTTCTTTGACTTTATCGATGTCCTCCGTCAATGCTAACTGCTAACAAGGGAACCTCCCCATCGCACTCCCCTCAGATTTAGTTATAAGTTGGCACAGTGGATAGGCCTTGATAAACTGAACACAGATCAATCCAGAAAACAGGAAGAAGTTGTGTGGAACTGTGAAAAAATAAGCAAAATATACAAACTGAGTAGCCCATGGGCGACATAGGCAATATCATGGAGACAGTTGGCGCACGAGCGCCGTGGTCTCGTGGTAGCGTGAGCAGCTGCAGAAGGAGAGGTCCTTGGTTCAAGTCTTCCCACCGAGTGAAAATTTTACTTTCTTTATTTTTGCATTGTTATTATCTGTCCGTTCGTTCATTGACGTCTCTGTTCACTGTAATAAGTTTAGTGTCTGTTTTGCGACCGCACCGCAAAACCGTGCGATTAGTAGACGAAAGGACGTGCCTCTCCAATGGGAACCGAAAACATTTGATCGCAAGGTCATAGATCAACCGATTCCTCCACAGGAAAACACGTCTGATATATTCTATACGACACTGGTGACGGCATGTGCGTCACATGACAAGAATATGTTGTCGACCCACCTAACTTGTACACTTGGCGAATGGGTAAAAAGATTCTTCTACCTTGCCCGATTTAGGTTTTCTTGTGAATGTGATAATCACTCCCAAAAAAGTGATGAAAACATAAGAGTTTGTCACATAAACTGAAAATAAAAAATTAAAGTTTTCACTCGATTTTTTAAAATTTTGTTTTATTTTTTTTTTTCGGGGGGGGGGGGGACAGGAAGGCAGGGTAAGCAAACAGTCTTTATTCGTACAATTGTACTATCTTAGGGATAAGAAAAGGATCGAGACAGCAAAAACAAAGCAAAAACAATTTGGAAACCAGAAAATCAACGTAAAGGCCGCCCTTCGATGGAAGATTTGAACCAAGGACCTTTCTTTCCGCAGCTGCTCACATGACCACGAGACCACGGCACTCCTGCATTACCGGTGTCCTTGATGTTGCTTATCTTCCCATGAACTACTCAGTTTGTATTTTTGGTTATTTTTTCACAGTTCCACACAACTTCTTCCTGTTTTCTCGATTTATCTGTGTTCAGTTTTTCAAGGCCTATCCACTGTGCCAACTTATAACTAAATCTGAGGGGGGTGCGATGGGGAGGTTCCCTTGTAAGAATCGCACACCACGCAAAAATACTCCAGAAGAGGACTGAGAAGCGTAGTATAGGCAGTGTCTGTAACGGATTTGGCATATTTTCAATAAAACGCAGTCTTTGGATTTGCCTTCTCCACATTCTCTTTGTGATCGAATCAGTGTAAGCTGTAGGCAGCTGATGTCCCTATGTTTTAACGTAAACGGACAAGCTTTAAGCATGTGTGTTTTGTGTCGTGCGTTTCTTCGTCGCCCCCTTATGACAGACAACTGCTCACAACCGGCGGGAGAAACATATGTCTTCTCCCCTTGAAAGGAAAAAGCGCTCAGCGACCACAACTCTAGTTAGCATCACGAAAATTCAACGGTACCACTGCGCGATCAACAGGTTGTCGGTATTCCTGTGTTTCCCGGCCCAGCGAGGGATCTCGGGAGCAACAAGTGGATTCTGGAGCAAGACGACGTTCCCTGTGTCGAGATGAGAGTTGAGCGGAATGAGAGAACGTGTGATAACCAGGACCAGTCCCACCTTTGGAGGTCTTATATCATCGGTGTGTCCAAGAGGCGGGCCACAATCTATGTCTTTGCTCCGCAAGCCACAGTATGGTACGTGGTGGAGGGTATTTTTTATACCACTGTCGCTTCCGCGCCGGCCGCTGTGGCCGAGCGGTTCTAGGCGCTTCAGTCCCGAACCGCGCTGCTGCTACGGTCGCAGGTTCGAATCCTGCCTCGAGTGTTGATATGTATGATGTCCTTAGCTCAGTTAGGTTTAAGTAGTTCTAAGTCTAGGGGACTGGTGACCTCAGCAGATGCTGAGCCATTTGAATTTTGTCGCTTCCGTCCTCTTCTGTTACACTCCCGAGTGGATCGCGAGAACAGCGATTGCTGGAAAGGCCCCGTACCGCTTCGGATCTCTCTAATTTTACCTTCCAGTCTTTTCAGAAGATATATGTAGGAGGAAACAGTACAACGGTTGACTCTCGAAGGAGCATAATTTGAGCAGTAAACGACACCGTCATTGCATTGTCTGCCGATGGAGTTTATTGGGCTTCTCCGTGACGCCTTCGTGCTTACTAAATTACCTTGTAACGAAACCTGCTGCCTACACTACGCTTGTCCGTCCTCTTTTGGAGTACTGCTGCTCGATGTGGGATCTTACCAGGTAGGTTTAACGGAGTACAGGGTGATCAAAAAGTCAGTATAAATTTGAAAACTGAATAAATCACGGAATAATGTAAATAGAGAGGTACAAATTGACACACATGCTTGAAATGACATGGAGTTTTATTAGACCCCACCCCCCAAAAAAAACAAAGTTCACAAAATGTCCTACAGATGGCGCTTCATCTGATCAGAATAGCAATAATTAGCATAACAAAGACAAAGCAAAGATGATGTTCTTTACAGGAAATGCTCAATATGTCCACCATCATTCCTCAAAAATAGCTGTAGTCGAGGAATAATGTTGTGAACAGCACTGTAAAGCATGTCTGGAGTTATGGTGAGGCATTGGCGTCGGATGTTGTCTTTCAGCATCCCTAGAGATGTCGGTCGATCACGATACACTTGCGACTTCAGGTAACCCCAAAGCCAATAATCGCACGGACTGAGGTCTGGGGACCTGGGAGGCCAAGCATGACGAAAGTGGCGGCTGAGCACACGATCATCACCAAACGACGAGCGCAATAGATCTTTCACGCATCTAGCAATATGGGGTGGAGCGCCATCCTGCATAAACATCGTACGTTTTAGCAGGTGTTTATCAGCCAGACTGGGGATGGTGCGATTCTGTAACATATCGGCGTACCTCTCACCCGTCACAGTAGCAGTTACCTGTTGTCCAGCACCATCTGTCGGACATTTTGTGAACTTTATTTTTTTTTTTTTTGTTGTAATAAAATCCCTTGTCATTCCAAGCATGTGTGTCAATTTTTACCTCTCTATCTACATTATTCCGTGGTTTATTAAGTTTTCAAATTTATACTGACTTTTTGATCACCCGGTACATCGAGAAAGTTCAAAGAAGGGCAGCACGTTTTGTATTATCGCGAAATAGGGGAGAAAGTGTGACGGACATGATACAAGATTTGGGGTGGACGCCATTAAAACAAAGGCGTTTTTCCTTGCGACGGAATATTCTCACGAAATTTCAAATACCAACTTTCTCCTCCGAATGCGAAAACATTTTATTGACGCCGACCTACATAGGGAGAAACGATCCTCATAATAAAATAACGGAATTCAGAGCTCGCATGGAAAGAGATAGGTGTCCGTATTTTTAGTGTGCTTTTGGAGAGTGGAATAATAGAGAATTATCGTAAACGTCGTTCGATGAACCCTCTGCCAGGAACTTAAATATGATTTGCAGATGTACGAGGGCAATCCCAAAAGTAAGGTGTCCTATTTTTTTTATACGTACAGAACCTTGTTTGTGTGGCAGTTGGTCACACTGTTATGAAGAGTGCTTCACGAGGTGAGTGTAAACGTGCGCACGCCGCGCTGAGGCGCTCAGTCTTGGCCTGGCAGCCGTTGAGAATGGAGCTCTCGTTGGATGTTACCGCCAAGTGCGAATTGAGCGCAGTTATCCGGTTTTTGAACGCAGAAAGCACTGCGGCGATTGAATTCCATCGCCAATTGGCGGAAGTGTATGGTGACTCGTGTATGGATGTCAAAATTTTCGTAAGTGGTGCAGAGAATTTGCAGCTGGTCGGACCGAAATTCACGACGAATAAAGGAGCGGAAGACCGTCAATAACTGAGGAGACAGTGTTGAAGTTTGAGCAAAGCATGCGTGAAGATCGGTGGATCATCCTGGATGATCTCTGCACGTTGGCTCCTGGGGTTCCCCGAAGCACCGCTCACAGAATTTTAACGGAAACATTGAACTAGCGGAAGATGGGCGCCACGCATGCTGACTGAGGACCACGTGTGGCAACGAGTCGATGCTTCCCGCGCATTTCTTCACCGCCTTGCAACCGAACAGGACAACTTTCTTGACTCAATTGTCACGGGTGACGAAACCTGGGCATACCACTTTACACCTCAGACCGAGCAACAATCACGCCAGTAGCGGCATGCTTCTTCGCCAAAGCCGCGGAAATTCAAACAAACAAAGTCTGCCGGTAAATTCATGAAAACCGTTTTTTTGGAATCGGAAAGGGGTATTGTTGGTCGACTTTATGCCCACTGGGACCCCAATTAACGCTGACAGGTACTGTGAGACTCTGAAAAAACTCAAACGGGCAATTCAGAACCGGAGAAGGGGAATGTTGAGCAAGGGTGTGCACATTCTCCATGACAACGCTCGCCCACACATCGCTAGGCAAATACGTTGCTCTCCTGCAACAGTTTCAGTGGAACATAATCACCCACCCACCCTATAGTCCTGACTTGGCGCCCAGTGACTACCACCTGTTCCACAGGTTAAAAGAACATTTGGCCGGAAAGCGATTCAGCTCCGACGACGAGGTGAGAGAAGAGATTAATAACTTTCTGAACAGATGGTATGTCATGGGCGTACAAAAACTGCTACAGCGTCTACAAAAATGCGTCGGCAGAAATGGTGATTATATCGAATAATAGCTAAATGTTCAAGCTGTAAACTGAAGTAAACCATTGTAGAAATAAAAAGGTCTATGTACTTATAAAAGAATAGGAGACCTTACTTTTGGGATTATCCTCGTATATGTAGTGGGGAGCATGATATCGGGGATCGAATCCCGGTCCGACATAAGTTTTGAACTTTCCCCATTGATGTAAAGCAATGCCCGCAAGCAGATAAATGTCATTAATTCCTTTGTGTCTTGAAACAGTGATTCTAAATTCCCCTATTATTTAACTATTAACCAAAAGAGAGAAGATGAAATAATGATGAAGCTGTCAATTGCTCCGGGGTCCACAACTGATCGCTAACCACGCTTACAGTTAACATGTTTCTCACCAGTGTGGCGAGCAGTTTGAAGCAGCTCCGTACTGCAGCAATCTCTGCGGTCCTCCATCGCTCACCTGCTGCATCCGATAGGACTCTGATTTGTGTCGCAGCGCCCAAACTCTATCTGAGAACTTCAGCATTGTATTTACTGCTGCCAGTTACTCCCGAGCTCTTACCTACCCGCCAGGATATCCGAGAGCGCTAACGCGCTGCTTCCTGGACTCGGGTTGGCGCGCCGGCCCCGGCCTCGGCGTATTAACGACGAGGGCCGGTATGCCGGCCAGTCTGGATGTGGTTTTTAGGAGGTTTTCCACATCCCGGTAGGTGAATACCGGGCTGGTCCCCCCGTTCCGCATCAGTTACACGACTCGCAGACATTTGAAAACGTTTGCACTATTTCGTGGCTTACACTAGTCAGCTGGGGTACACTTCTTCCATCCCGGGGGGTTCGGGGTGGCGGCAGGAAGGGTATCCGGCCACCCTCTGCTATTAACACTGCCAAATCCGTCGTAACAGAGCCAACCCTGCGTTGGAGCGGGACAAAGGTCCGAGAAACAAAAAAAGAAACTCCCGAGCTCTTACCTGACCATTCCCGTCAACGAAATTATTCTTTGTAATCTCTATAACTTCCCAACGTAATCTGACTCAACTTTATGCAATTACCCAAATACCTGACTGCATTTTCACCGCCCCCACAGCTATCGAGGCTGTCCTCCTCGCGTCCCCAAAGCCAACTGCCTGCACACCAGCGACCAAGCAGCCATCTTGCCTGTGTTTTTTCACAGTCCACACAACCCAGTTTTCTGTCCAATGGCACAGACCAATCAGACTCCGAGAAGCGTGTAGGGATACATCTTACTTGGAACCCTTCAGCCGAGGAATCTGACTATCCAATGAAACCCCTCTCCTAAAACTTGGTGGGAAGGTCCATTTCTCCATCGACGTACGACCTACGAGTCACATAAGCCGCACAGGAATGCGTCCTTGGGGACTCTTCTGCAGATTTTTCTGGCCTGTCCATCCCCGTATTGCGCCACGATAGCTAACGGAACCTCCCTGTCCTCCCTCACAAAAAAAAAAAAAAATGGTTCAAATGGCTCTGAGCACTATGGGACTTAACATCTGAGGTCATCAGTCCCCTAGAACTTAGAACTACTTAAACCTAACCAACCTAAGGACATCACACACATCCATGGCCGACGAAGGATTCGAACCTGCGACCGTAACAGTCGCACGGTTCCAGACTGAAGTGCCTAGAACCGCTCGGTCACAGCGGACTACCGTCCCTCACTAACCACAGCAGAAATTCAACCTAAGACGAATCTAGAAAGAGAATTGGGACAGAGTTGGAATTTTCTGATCAGGAAGGACACTTAAAAATTTAAAAAATACTTAGCTTTACGTGAACACGTCCTCTGCGCATCGGTATTACTGCACAGAATTGAAAACAAGCAAAACATAATACGGTACGAAGCTAAATAAACCGGGCCTAGAATCAGTAAAAGAGGTACGAAGACAACGTACGGCTAACACCAGCCATTTATCTGCAAACGCCAAGCGCCTATCCGTATCATTTCTCGATGGTATGGCTATAGTTTCAGATCCTTCATTATTGTCTGCAGTGCTGTGCGTGAAATATTCAGTTCTCTAGACATACGCCTTTGAGTTTTTCAGCTTTCCAGCGGATGTGCTTCAAACACGCAAGTTCTGTTACCGGTACGCATAGTTCTGGGCCTACCCGCTCCATTTACACGCAATACACTACCAGTAGCGTCAGATTTACTGTTTATTCTCGCTGTCGTTAGCAAAGAGGTGCATTTCCTCCAAACTCGACGTACTTGTTTCTTGCAACGAAGAGTAGGCTGAAGTTCAAGAGGGTACTCACGAAGAAACAATGTGCAAAGAAACGTGACACGGAGACGCTGACTGAAAGATTTTTAAAACTTTTTAAAATTTTCAAAATTTTTCTGTATTTCGTCTCTATCGCATTTAACGTTAAAAAAATTATTTACAAAATGAGCACCAGTTTCGGTGGCTTGACAACCATCTTCAGATCACATGATTATAAATGCACTCGCGTTGTACAAGACCGTAGCATCGTCCATAATCTTCTAATTTTAAATCTCCATGTAAAACGTGCTATATAAATAGTGAGCTGTCGTAGATAAGTCCGCCGTTCGTGCTCTCGGGGTAGCATTCTCACTTCCCGAGCACGGGGTCCCGGGAGATGACTGGATGCTGTTGTGTCGTCTTCATCATCATCATTCATCCCCATTAGGGTCGGAGGAAGACAACGGCAAACCACATCCATTAGGACCTTGCCTAGTACGCCGGTGCGGGTTTCTCGCATCGTTCCCCCTACGCTCATAGATAACGTGGCCGTACATAGCATATTTTGCCTGTAGATTTAAAGTAGGAGCGTTATGTACAATGCATCGGTCTTGTACGCTACGAGTGCATTTATAATCATGTGATCTGAAGATGGTTGTTAAGCTACCGAACCTGGTCATCACTTTACAAATAATTTTTTAACGTAAATGCGACTGTGATGATATATAGAAAATTTTTGAAAGATTTAAAAAGTTTTATACAGAGTTTTTAAATTTTTTATAATTTTGCAGTCGATTATCTGCGTACGATCGCTTTCTCCTTTTATGAAAATGTTAGATATTTTCACGTTTGAAGTTCTCTGAGGCTAAAACACTACGATAATGAATGTCAGTAGGCACTTCGCTTGAAGAGAAATGGACATCTCTAAAAAGAGCAGTCACAGAAGATGAAATGTAAAATATAGGTAGAAAGAAGGTAACAGCGAGGAAACCATGGATAACAGAAGAAATACTTGAGTTGATCGAAAAATGTACAAAAGTATTTGTGAAAATTCAGGAATACAGAAATACAACACACTTAGGACTGAAATTAGTGCAGCGATGCTAAGGCGAAATGGCTGCATGAAAAATGTCAAGAAATCGAAAAATGACTGTCGGAAGGTCTGACTCACCTTACAGAAAATTCTAAACAATCTTCGGTGAAGTGAAAAGCGAGGGCGATAACATTAACAGTGGAATGGGAACTCCACTGTTAAATGCAGAGGAGTGAGGGAGTAGGTGGAATGAATACATTGAATGCCACTAGGAGTGGAGCAAAAATGGTTGAAATGGCTCTGAGCACTATGGGACTTACCATCTGAGGTCACCAGTCCCTTAGAACGCAGAAATACTTAAACCTAACCAACCTAAGGACATCACACACATCCATGCTCGAAGCAGGATTCGAACCTGCGACCGTAGCGGTCGCGCGTTTCCAGACTGAAGCGCTTAGAACTGCTCGGCCACCATGGCCGGCTACGAGTGGAGCACTTGTCTCATGACGTGATAGAAGCAGAAATGGGAGTCGATATGGAAGAGATAGGGGATCAGTATTAGAGTAGGAATTTAAAAGGGCTTTAAAGAACTTAAAATCAAATAAGACAGAAGGAACAGACAACATTTTTCATCGGAATTTCTAAAATAATTGGTGCAATTGGCAACAAAATGACTAGTCATGCTGATGTGTAGAATGCGTCAGAGTGGTGACATGCTATCATACTTTCGGGAAAACATCATCCAAACAATTCCGAAGAGAGCAAGAGCCGACTAGTGTGAGAATTATCCCACAGTCATCTTAGCTGAGAATTATCCCACAGTCATCTTAGCAGGTCATACATTCAAGTTGCTGGCAAGAATAGTACGAGTATGCAGAAGAATGGAAAAGAACAATGAGGACGTATTAGGTGACGATCAGTTTGGCCTTAGGAAACGTAAAGGCACCGGAGAAGCAGCTGTGACATTGCAGGTGATAGTGGCAAGCAACACAGAAGAAATATCAAGACACGTTCATAGGATTTGACGTCTTGGGAGAGGCGTTCCACAATGTAAAATGGTACAAGATGTTCGAAATTCTAAAAATAGTAGGGGTAAGGTACAGAGAAAGACAGGTAATATGTGATATGTAGAAGAACCAAGAGGGAACAGTAAGAGTGGAAGTGCAGGAATATAGGCAGAGATGTAGTCTTTCGCCCCTACTGTTCAATCTGTACATCGAAGACGGAATGACAAAAATAAAAGAAAGCTTCAAGAGTAGAATTAAAACTGAAGGTGGAAGGATATCAATGATAAGATTCGCTGATGAGATTAGTGTCCTCATTGAAAGTGAAGAAGAATTATCTGTTGAATGAAATGAACATGGTAGTTAGAAGAAAATATGGATTGAGGGTAAATTGAAGAAACTTGAAAATAATGTTACGTCATTTAAAAATGGTTCAAATGGCTCTGAGCGCTATGCGACTTAACTTCTGAGGTCATCAGTCGCCTAGAACTTAGAACTAATTAAACCTAACTAACCTAAGGACATCACACACATCCATGCCCGAGGCAGGATTCGAACCTGCGACCGTAGCGTCACGCGGTTCCAGACTGAAGCGCCTAGAACCGCACGGCCACACCGGCCGGCTTACGTCATTTACGAGGTGCGGCTAGAAAAAAACCGGACTGATGCTGGAAAAAACATTTATTTACAATTATTTACAATTTCATGTTATCTCCTTCAATGTACTCTCCTCCTCGGTCTCTACACCGCTCCATACGAATTTTCCACTGTTCATAGCAATGCTGCAGATCATTTTCGGTAAGTCCATACATTACTTCCGTCGCTTTTTCTTTTACTGCTTCAACAGTCTCAAATCTAGTTTCTTTCAAAGCTGACTTGACTTTAGGGAAAAGAAAAAAGTCACAGGGGGCCAAATCAGGTGAGTAGGGTGGATGATCTAAGATGGGAATGTTGTGTTTTGCCAAAAACGTCTTCACTGACAACGCACTGTGAGCTGGGGCATTGTCTTGGTGAAGGATCCATGACTTTTTTTCTCCACAAATCGTTCCGTTTTCTCCGTACTCGCTCACGTAGGGTAGCCAGGACGCTAATGTAGTAATTCTGATTCACTGTTTGTCCCTCTGGTACCCAATCAATGTGCACAATCCCTTTGATGTAAAAAAAAAAAACAATCATCATTGCCTTGAATTTCGATTTTGTCATTCGTGCTTTTTTTTTTGTCGTGGAGAACCAAGAGTTTTCCAATGCATCGATTGGCGTTTAGTTTCGGGATCGTAAGTAAAAAACCACGATTCATCGCAAGTAATAACATTTTGTAAGAAGGTGGGATCACTTTCAATGTTTTCCAGGATGTCAGGACAAATCATTCTTCGGCGTTCCTTCTGTTCAATTGTGAGACACTTTGGAACCATTTTTGAACACACTTTGTTCATGTTGAAACTTTCATGAAGAATCTGCCTAACACTTTCCTTGTCAACTCCTGTTAACTCAGTCACTGCTCTGATTGTTAAACGGCGATCTTGTCGAACAAGTTTACCGATTTTTTCAGTGTTTGCATCAGTTTTTGCTGACAATGGTCTGCCAGTGCGAGTGTCATCACTGGTGTCTTCGCGGCCATCTGTAAATCGTTTAAACCACTCAAACACTTGTATTCGCGATAAACAAATCATCGCCGTAGACTTGTTGTAACATTACAAACGATTCACTTGCAGATTTTCCTAGTTTGAAACAAAATTTGATGTTAACACGCTGTTCTTTCTGTACACTCAACATTTTCCGACGCACAGACGAAACGTCAACTACTCAAAACAGACGCCACGGGCAGACTGAGTGCAGGAGGCAGATGAAACTCGAGCAGTAGGCGGAGCGAGAGTCACGTGACAGGCCACGCGACTTTCAGCCTTATTGCATTCGTTTTATTGTTTCACCAGTACTAGTCCGGTTTTTTTTTGGCCACACCTCGTATACACGGTCCAGTCACATTAATGTGACAAGTGCCTACGTTCGACGTTAAGGTGCAGACATCGCTCACATATAACAGGTGGCAGCACTAGCAGTGGAGGGTATAATAAGCGTGACGAGGGGAAGCGGAATACTGCGAAGTCGTAATACGGAAATGGAGTGATTTATCTCTCGTCCAAAAGGGCGTATGATCATTGGCTTTCGAGCCAAGGGTGGAAGCATTTTCGAAACGGCTAAGTGTGTAAACTATTCGCGTGTTGTCGTGGTGAAAGTATACGGCGCTAGGCAAAATAGCGCTATTCGAAACCGGCGCTGCGCAGTTGTGGTACACCATCGACCACAGAAGACTGAGGTGGCCGGCGGCTAGGGAGATGTGTACGAGCGAATGGACGTGCGACTCCTGAGCAACGGACCGCCCAGACGAACCATGGGGCTACCAACAGGGTCTCTTCAACTACCGTTGAGCGAGCGTTGCAGTGTACGGGCCTTCATCGGGGAGGAGTCCGTCCCCGGTAGCTGAATGTTCAGCGTGACGGATTGTCAATCCTCTGGGCCTGGGATCGATTCCCGGCTGGGTCGAGGTATTTTCTCCACCCGGGGACTGGATGTTGTGCTGTCTTCATTATCAACCCATCATCCTCATCGACTGCAAAAAAAAAAAAAAAAAAAAAAAAAAAAAAAAAAAAAAAAAAAATGGCTCTGAGCACTATGGGACTTAACATCTATGGTCATCAGTCCCCTAGAACTTAGAACTACTTAAACCTAACTAACCTAAGGACATTACACAACACCCAGCCATCACGAGGCAGAGAAAATCCCTGACCCCGCCGGGAATCGAACCCGGGAACCCGGGCGTGGGAAGCGAGAACGCTACCGCACGACCACGAGATGCGGGCTCATCGACTGCAGCTCGCCGAAGTGGCGTCAGATTGAACCTGCACCCGGTGAACGGTCTGCCCGACGGGGGGCCCTAGCCATGCGAATAAACAAACAAATCGGCGAGGCAGGTTGGAATCTGCACGACAATATCGCAACCGGACGTTCACGGTGTGCCAGCAGGTGATTAGTCACGTTTCATTCTCCGTCGGATATCTGTTGGCGTGTACGGCGTGAAACATCTGAAAGCAAACACCTTGCATATGTTGTGGTCTGAAGAATGTTTCTGTGGTATTCGCTGGCGTTATCATCCTGGAAGCCACAATGGATCAACACAGGTATGCACCTATCCTCGGGGACCACGTTGACCCCCACATGGAGTTTCTACATCTATATCTATACTCCGCAAGCCACCTGACTGTGTGTGGCGGAGGGTACCTTGAGTACCTCTATCGGTTCTCCCTTCTATTATTGTTCGTGGGAAGAAAGATTGTCGGTATGCCTCTGTGTGGGATCTAATCTCTCTGATTTTATCCTCTTGGTCTCTTCGCGAGATATACGTATGAGGGAGCAAGATACTGCTTGCCTCCTCGGTGAAGGTATGTTCTCGAAACTTCAACAAAACCCCGTACCGAGCTACTGAGCGTCTCTCTTGCAGGGTCTTCCACTGGAGTCTATCTACCATCTCCGTAACGCTTTCGCGATTACTAAATGATCCTGTAACGAAGCGCGCTGCTCTCCGTTGGATCTTCTCTATCTCTTCTATCAGCCCCATCTGGTACGGATCCCACACCAGTGAGCAGTATTCAAACACTGGACGAACAAGTGTTATCGGACTGTATTTCCTTAGGATTCTTCCGATGAATCTCAGTCTGGCATCTGCTTTACCGACGATTAATTTTATGTGATCATTCCATTTTAAATCACTCCTAATGCCACCTCCCAGATAATTTATGGAATTAACTGCTTCCAGTTGCTGACCTACTATATTGTACATAAATGATAAAGGCTCTCTCTTTCTGTGTATTCGCAGCACATTACACTTGTCTACATTGAGATTCAATTGCCATTCCCTGCACCATGCGTCAATTCGTTGCAGATCCTCCTACTTTTCAGTACAATTTTCTCTTGTTACAACCTCTCGATATACTACAGCATCATCTGCAAAAAGCTTCAGTGAACTTCCGACGTTATCCACAAGGTCATTTATATATATTGTGAATAGCAACGGTCCTACAACACTCCCGTGCGGCATACCTGAAATCACTCTTACTTCGGAAGACTTCTCTCCATTGCGAATGACACGCTGCGTTCTGTTATCTAGGAACTCTTCAATCCAGTCACACAATAGGTCTGATAGTTCATATGCTCTTTCTTTGTTCATTAAACGACTGTGGGGAACTGTATCGAACGCCTAGTGGAAGTCAAGAAACATGGCATCTACCTGGCAACCCGTGTCTATGGCCCTCTGAGTGTATTTCTCCTCTGCACGAAGGCATTTACCAGCACGACAATGCAACGTGTCACACAGCTCGCATTCTGCTTGCGTGGTTCGGAGAGCACCAGGATGACTTCACCGTGCTCGCATGGCCACGAAACTCCCCGGCTCGAGGAACTGTGGGATCACCTCGATCGCAGCTGTCCATGGCACTCGCATTGGCAGATTCCACATCTCTGTCGGTACCTTACAGAAACCTCACTGACATTA
This sequence comes from Schistocerca serialis cubense, assembly GCF_023864345.2. NCBI lineage: Eukaryota > Metazoa > Arthropoda > Insecta > Orthoptera > Acrididae > Schistocerca > Schistocerca serialis. The sequence continues at coordinate 147,062,466 of NC_064648.1, forward strand.
TTCCTGAACGTTTCATCGACATCTACATGGATACTTTGCAAATCACATTCGGGTGCCTGGCAGAGGGTTCATCGAACCACCTTCGCAATTCTTTATTATTCCAATCTCCTATAAGTCACGGAAAGAACGAAGACCTATATCTTTCCGTACGAGCTCTGATTTCCCTTATTTTATCGTGGTGATCGTTCCTCCCTATGTAGGTCGGTGTCAACTAAATATTATCGCATTCGGAGGAGAAAGTTGGTGATTGCAATTTCGTAAGAAGATTCCGGTAGAACGAAAAACGCCTTTCTTTTAATGATGTCCAGCCCAAATCCTGTATCATTTCTGTGACACTCTCTCCCATATTTCGGGATAATACAAAACGTGCTGCCCTTCTTTGAACTTTTTCGATATACTCCGTCAGTTCTATCTGGTAAGGATCCCACACCGCGCAGCAGTATTCTAAAGGAGAACGGACAAGCGTAGTGTAGGCAGTCTCCTTAGTAGGTCTGTTACATGTTCTAAGTGTCCTGCCAATAAAACGCAGTCTTTGGTTAGCCTTCCCCACAACATGTTCTGTGTGTTCCTTCCAATTCAAGTTGATCGTAATTGTAATACCTAGGTATTTAGTTGAATTTATGGCTTCTAGATTCGACTGATTATCGTGTAACCGAAGTTTAACGAGTTCCTTTTAGCACTCTTGTGGATGACCTCACACTTTTCGATATTTAGGGTCAACTGCCACTTTTTGCATCATTCAGATATTTTTTTCTAAATCGTTTTGCGGTTTGTTTTGATCTTCTGATCACTTTATTAGTCGATAAACGACAGCGTCATCTGCAAACAACCTAAGACGGCTGCTCAGATTGTCTCCCAAATCGTTTATATAGATAAGGAACAGCAAAGGTCCTGCAGCACTACCTTCGGGAACGCCAGATATCACTTCTGTTTTACTCGACGACTTTCCGTCAATTACTACGAACTGTGATGTCTCTGACAGCAAATCACAAATCCAGTCACATAACTGAGACGAGATTCCATAAGCACGCAATTTCACTACAAGCCGCTTGTGTGGCACAGTGTCAAAAGCCTTCCGGAAATCCAGAAATACGGAATCGATCTGAAATCCCTTGTCAATAGCACTCAGCTCTTCATGTGAATAAAGAGCTAGTTGTGTTTGACAAGAACGATGTTTTCTAGATCCATGTTGACTATGAGTCAATAGACTGTTCTCTTCTAGGTAATTCATAACGTTCGAACACAATATATGTTCAAAACTCCGACGTTAACGATATGGGCCTGTAATTTAGTGGATTACTCCTACTACCTTTCTTGAATATTGGTGTGACCTGCGCATCTTTCCAGTCTTTGGTTACGGATCTTTCGTCGAGCGAACGGTTGTATATGATTGTTAGGTATGGAGCTAATGCATCAGCATACTCCGAAAGGAACCTAATTGGTATACAGTCTGGACCAGAAGACATGCTTCGTTTTCACTACTCCGAGGACATTTACTTCTACGTTACTCATGTTGGCAGCTGTTCTCGATTCGAATTCTGGAATATTTACTTCGTCCTCTTTTGTTAACGCATTTCGGAAGGCTGTGATTAGTAACTCTGCTTTGGCAGCACTGTCGTCGATAGTATCTCCATTGCTATTGCGCAGAGAAGGCATTGATTTTTTCTTGCCGCTAACATGCTTCACATACGACCAGAATCTCTTTGGGTTTTCTGCCATTTTCGGATTCGGTTCGCACTGCAAAAGGCTTTTGACTGCTGGTCTCGTTAATGTGGCTGCGCGGTGTATGAACTGTAAATAGCAGCGGTCCCATAACACTATCTTGAAGTACTCCGGAAGTCGATTTTGTTCCGTAAAGATCGACGTGTGGGGACGTATGTGCAAGGGAGTTGTATATCCAGTCTCTGATCTGGTCCGATACTCAGAAAGCTTGCATTTTGTCCAGTGAGTTTTCGGAAGTCGAGGAACACGGCATCAGCGTGGCAGCCTGTATTGGCAGGCCTCTGGATGTCGTGGACAAACAGAGCAATCTGAGATTCACAAGACCTGTTTGCAGGATCCATGTTGATTTTTTATATGGAGGAGATTTTGCTGTCAAGAATCGTTTTTCCAAAGGTGGTGTCATATACAGGATTTTTTTTAAAAAAGAGTATTCCATATTTTGACACATGGTGTCATGTACAGACCTTACAGTTACGAGTACTTGCTATTACGATCGACCTACAGAACGTAGTAAACAAACGAGGACGCAGTCCTCTGTTGTTGTGAACTGACGAAAGTAACGAATGTGAAAGCGAAATAAAAGTCGTACTAACAGACTAATCTGTACCGTACCTTGATGTTTACGTTTCTGTTTTTTTCCTTTATTGTTATTTCATCCCTCACGCCCCATATGGGCGGCAGGTGGGCAGTTAGCGGTGCAATACTCCGCTCTTCAGCCGAGAGCGTTCTTCAAGGTATAAAAAAGAGGGCAGAAAAAAAATATTATGAGGATATTTTTTTGTGCTTAGGTTCACACCGTATTTAACACTCTTTTGCACACTAGAAGCTGGTCTGTTTGACGATAACACAGTAATGCAAGAATTTTTAACATGTTGCAGCCCTGTCAGCAACTGTCATAAATTAACACGTCAAAAATCCGCCTCAGTTGCGAAATGTTACTGGTCTACACCCAGGTTTCAGCTAGAGTAATCTAGCCTTTTTCAGAAGCGTAAACTAAACTCAACTAATACATGCCGTGCCTTATTCCGGAATGTATTTGTTTATTTTATGCCTCTGAAGAAGGCTAGATTGGCTGAAACCTAGGTAAAGACCAGTAACATTTCGCAACTGAGGCGGGTTTTTGACATATTAACACAATAATGAGTTTGACTTTGTTTACCACATTCTGCACGTCGTTCGTAATAGCAAAGAAACCTCGCAGAGAAAAGATACGTTTCGCAGTAGCGAATGTTATTGGTATTGAATAGTATGTAAAGGAATTCAACTCAGTAACTTCAGCTCACAGATCTGTTCACAGCGTCCATTGAAGTTTCAGTCTCAGTTATACACAGACGTTGCAGAAGGCAGCACAGTCTACAGTTTAGTATACAGCACCGACAGATAGCATAAGAGTCTCTTTTTCCCCAGCAAAGGTGAACAGTCTCGTAGCTCTTACGTTATGCATTTCAGAGCTCATGTTTACTGGACTTCCTTTTCTCGTTTTTCTGTATTTTACCACCTCTCAAAATATGTCATACTTTTCTTCGACACCATATACATTATAAACGGACATCCTTCTCTAGCATTACTTTCTCTCAACAGTAGTTTTCGATACCAATAGTATTTTTAAAATTTTTAACAGGTCAGTATTATCTCAGTTGCTTTTCTGAAAACTTTCATAGAATTTTATGCACAGTATGTTACATTTCAAGCTAAAATTCATGAAAAGGAACTACTTTATAAAATGTTTTAGTCTCGATGTTATAATCGATAAGTACTAGTTCTGAATGTACAGTTAACATTAATTTTTTAGAAACATTTGAATTAATGAATTATTTGCACTCTTAAAATTTGTATTATTAATTACACAATCCCATACTGTTTACTATGTTTATTACTGGATTCATTTATGAAATAACAATCGAAATTAATAGTGTAACGAAAACTAGTAGGAATTCATTTGCTTAGACAAATTGTAAACCCTTTGGAATATTTTTATTTCCGCAAAGTGTCAGAGTCGTAAGCTTGCCTCCGATGTGATCAGACGTATTTTTGTATAATAGGGGGGAACAATATCATTTCGGATTCGTTAATGTGAAAAATCAAAATACTGAATGATATACTAAAATGTGGCAAAATCAGTGCAAAATATACTTGCGCAAAAAAAATTCTGCAACAACAATTTTCCAATTTATTCACTTCAAACCAACCGTGAAGACTTGATTTTACACTCCTGGAAATTGAAATAAGAACACCGTGAATTCATTGTGCCAGGAAGGGGAAACTTTATTGACACATTCCTGGGGTCAGATACATCACATGATCACACTGACAGAACCACAGGCACATAGACACAGGCAACAGAGCATGCACAATGTCGGCACTAGTACAGTGTATATCCACCTTTCGCACCAATGCAGGCTGCTATTCTCCCATGGAGACGATCGTAGAGATGCTGGATGTAGTCCTGTGGAACGGCTTGCCATGCCATTTCCACCTGGCGCCTCAATTGGACCAGCGTTCGTGCTGGACGCGCAGACCGCGTGAGACGACGCTTCATCCAGTCCCAAACATGCTCAATGGGGGACAGATCCGGAGATCTTGCTGGCCAGGGTAGTTGACTTACACCTTCTAGAGCACGTTGAGTGGCACGGGATGCATGCGGACGTGCATTGTCCTGTTGGAACAGCAAGTTCCCTTGCCGGTCTAGGAATGGTAGAACGATGGGTTCGATGACGGTTTGGATGTACCGTGCACTATTCAGTGTCCCCTCGACGATCACCAGTGGTGTACGGCCAGTGTAGGAGATCGCTCCCCACACCATGATGCCGGGTGTTGGCCCTGTGTGCCTCGGTCGTATGCAGTCCTGATTGTGGCGCTCACCTGCACGGCGCCAAACACGCATACGACCATCATTGGCACCAAGGCAGAAGCGACTCTCATCGCTGAAGACGACACGTCTCCATTCGTCTCTCCATTCACGCCTGTCGCGACACCACTGGAGGCGGGCTGCACGATGTTGGGGCGTGAGCGGAAGACGGCCTAACGGTGTGCGGGACCGCAGCCCAGCTTCATGGAGACGGTTGCGAATGGTCCTCGCCGATACCCCAGGAGCAACAGTGTCCCTAATTTGCTGGGAAGTGGCGGTGCGGTCCCCTACGGCACTGCGTAGGATCCTACGGTCTTGGCGTGCATCCGTGCGTCGCTGCGGTCCGGTTCCAGGTCGACGGGCACGTGCACCTTCCGCCGACCACTGGCGACAACATCGATGTACTGTGGAGACCTCACGCCCCACGTGTTGAGCAATTCGGCGGTACGTCCACCCGGCCTCCCGCATGCCCACTATACGCCCTCGCTCAAAGTCCGTCAACTGCACATACGGTTCACGTCCACGCTGTCGCGGCATGCTACCAGTGTTAAAGACTGCGATGGAGCTCCGTATGCCGCGGCAAACTGTCTGACACTGACGGCGGCGGTGCACAAATGCTGCGCAGCTAGCGCCATTCGACGGCCAACACCGCGGTTCCTGGTGTGTCCGCTGTGCCGTGCGTGTGATCATTGCTTGTACAGCCCTCTCGCAGTGTCCGGAGCAAGTATGGTGGGTCTGACACACCGGTGTCAATGTGTTCTTTTTTCCATTTCCAGGAGCGTACATTTTCAGCTTCGAGAATGAGTCCCATAGACAAGAAGAACAAGAGCCATGACAAGCTAAGTAAACTTGAAAGTGTATTGTAATCTTCGCTCCTCTCAAATCTTCATAAAAGACTTTTCTTATCAATAACTTGGACTGGGCATTGTTTAATGTGGACAATAGCTGGAAGAAGGAAGGAGGCTAGGGCAGTCCACACACTTGTTCATCGTAGCGCTTCCCGGCTTCGATGTCGTTATTACCAGTTGCGACCGACTTCATTTCTGACAAGGGAACCTCCCCATCGCACCCCCCTCAGATTTAGTTATAAGTTGGCACAGTGGATAGGCCTTGAAAAACTGAACACAGATCAATTGAGAAAACAGGAAGAAGTTGTGTGGAACTGTGAAAAAATAAACAAAATATACAAACTGAGTAGCCCATGGGTTACATAAGCAACATAGTGGACTCTTTGGGAAAAGGAGCGCCGTGGTCCTGAGGTAGCGTGAGCAGCTGCAGTACGAGAGGTCCTTGGTTCAAGTCTTCCCTCGACTGAAAATTTTACTTTCTTTATTTTTGCATAGTTATTATCTGTCCGTTCGTTCATTGACATCTCTGTTCACTGTAATAAGTTTAGTGTCTGTGTTTTGCGACCGCACCGCAAAACCGTGCGATTAGTAGACGAAAGGACGTGCCTCTCCAATGGGAACCGAAAACATTTGATCGCAAGGTCATAGGTCAACCGATTCCTCCACAGGAAAACACATCTGATATATTCTATACGACACTGGTGACGGCATATGCGTCACATGACAGGAATATGTTGTCGACCCACCTAACTTGTACACTTGGCGAATGGGTAAAAAGATTCTTCTACCTTGCCCGATATAGGTTTTCTTGTGGATGTGATAATCACTCCCAAAAAAGTGATGAAAACATAAGAGTTTGTCACATAAACTGAAAATAAAAAATTAAACTTTTCATTCGATGGAAGATTTGAACCAAGGACCTTTCGTTCCGCAGCTGCTCACGTTACCACGAGACCACGGCGCTCTTGCCTTTCTCTTCTCCTTAATGTTGCCTATCTTGCCATGAACTACTCAGTTTGTATATTTTGCTTACTTTTTCACAGTTCCACACAACTTCTTCCTGTTTTCTCAATTGACCTGTGTTCAGTTTTACAAGGCCTGTCCACTGTGCCAACTTATAACTAAATCTGAGGGGGGTGCGATGGGGAGGTTCCCTTGCGAGGAAAGTGTGATCAGCTTTTATTTTCTCCGTCTCAGCTGCATGAATGTACAGTTTACCGCTGCAGTGGTCATCGGTTTCGGGCTGACTCACCCGTCCTCTGACTACACATCTTGTTAGTAACCGTAACTCGTTGTGCAACATGGTGCCAAGAGGCACGAACAGCCCTGTACAAGAAAGTCAAACTGGGAACAACAAATGCTCTCACTGATAAGATCTCTTACAGTTCTAGTTACGGTGAATAACAAGATGTGTCGCGTGACATTGCGCGAGTCAACCCGAAACCGCTACCCTGTACGGCAATAATTTGTACATTGGTGCAGCTGAGACAGACAAATTAGAAATTTATCAAATTTTCCTCATCACTATACATCCCGAAGCAGCGTGCTTCGAATCTGAAAGACTTTGTTTCTGTCGGTATTTCGAAAGGAGCTCCCCAGGGATTAGTTGAGGAATATTTGCAACAGTATCCCATTTCAGAAAACTCGCTCTCTCAGTTTCATCTTTCCACATCTTCTTAGCTTCCCTACAAAGCAGCAATCCGTTTCTCGTACTGGCCTTTGATAAGCCTACCATTCAGTCCTGAGATTGCGCTTGTGAGACATCAGCTGTCCACTCCACGGTGTCGTTTTATCACATCTTAAAATACGTCACTGTACAAAATACATGGAAGGATGGAGAATAAGACTGATTATCTCTGACACGACGATCAGTTTCGCTTTAAGAACGGTATGGGCACCAGAAGGGCACTTCTGACGTTGTGCGTGATAATGTAAGCAAGACGTAGCAGAAACGTTCATACAATACGTCGGCTTGTAAAAGATATCAGAGTTTTTGAGGAAAATAGCTATAGGGAAACGGAGGTAATATACAATATGCACTAGAACCGAGAGGAAACAGTGGGAATTGAGGATCAGCAAAGAAGTGATCAGATTAAAAAGAGAGTAAAACAGGGTTTTGTCTTCTTCCCGTACTGTTCAATTTGTACCTAGAAGAAGCAATGACAGAAGTAAAACAAAAGATCAAGAGTGCACTAAATTCACGGTGAAGGAGTATCAAGGATCATATTCGCCGATAACATTACTCTCATTAGTGAAAGTGACGAAGAACTGCAGGTTCTGTTGAATTAATGAACTTATGAAGAAAGAAAAGCACTCCGTGTTCAGGCCACGAGTGGCCTACCGGGTCCATCCGACCGCCGTGTCATCCTTAGCTGAGAATGCAGATAGGAGGGGCGTGTGGTCAGCACACCGCTCTCCCGGTCGTTATGATGGTTTTATTTGGCCGGAGCCGCTACTATTCGGTCGAGTAGCTCCTCATTTGGCATCACGAGGCTGAGTGCACCCAAAAAAATGGCAACAGCGCATGGCGGCCTGGACGGTCACCCATCCAAGTGCCGGCCACGCCCGACAGCGCTTAACTTCTGTGATATCACGGGAGCCGGTGTATCCACTCGCGGCAAGGCCGTTGCTAAATGAAGAAAGAGAAATAAGATTAATCAGAGGTCGCACAGGAAGATGTAACTGCTCGATTTTCCCTCGCGCCGTTCGAGAGTGGAACGGTAGAGAAATAAGACTTCCTGGCAGATTAAAACTGTGTGCCGGACCGAGACTCGAAGTCGGGACCTTTGCCTTTCGCGAGGGTAGTGCTCTACCGACTGAGCTACCCAAGCACGACTCACGCCCCGTCCTCACAGCTTTACTTCTGCCAGTACCTCGTCTCCTACCTTCCAAACTTTACAGAAGCTCTCCTGCGAACCTTGCAGAACTAGCACTCCTGAAAGAAAGGATATTGCGGAGACATGGTTTAGCCACAACCTGGGTGATGTTTCCAGAATGAGATTTTCACTCTGCAGCGGAGTGTACGCTGATACTAAACTTTTCAAAGCTCCATATCAGCACACACTCCGCTGCAGAGTGAAAATCTCATTCTGGTAGAGAAATAGCTTGAAGGTGGTCCGAGGAACCCTTCGCCAGGTACTTAATTCAGTAATCGTTTAGGTGTAGACGAGGAACGAAAGTGATGAGAGGTAGCAGAAGTGCGATTAGCTGTAAACTTAACATCGAAGTTGGCGACTCCCAAGCAGACGATGTGAAGCTACCTTGGAAGCAAAACTTCACTTGACGAACGGAACAATGAGGACATAAAAAACGGAGATCAAAGACGGCTTTCGTGGCCAAGAGAAAGAATACTGCTAGTGGCCAACAGTGGCCTTAATTTGAGGAAGAAGTTTCTGAAAATGACTAAGGGGTGATTGAAAAGTTTGCGTATGAGGGCGTTGCTGCAGCTTATATGCGACGTAGCGCGACTCCGATGCGGGTATACAAGCACCGACACGTAGGCAAGGGATCAGCGTAGCATTCGTGTCTGTATGACGTCCGTATGGTAAACGTGGAAACGTGAACTATAACGACATTACCAAATGCGTCCGAACAGGTTCAAAATGGTTCAGATGGCCCTGAGCACTATGGGACTTAACTGGTGTGGTCATCAGTCCCCTAGAACTTAGAACTACTTAAACCTAACTAACCTAAGGATACCCCACACATCCATGCCCGAAGCAGGATTCGAACCTGTGACCGTAGCGGTTCCAGACTGTATCGCCTGGAACCGCTCGGCCACTGCGGCCGGCCGGACGTACGGGACCAACATGTCAGGGACAATTGGACAATGGCTGCTGTTTCATAATATCACCAGTGTGTGGGAGATATTCGAACTGCTCGACTATAGTCATGATCTATCCCCACCCGCCCTATAGTTCCGACCTTCTCCCATTTTACAACCACACCTTCGGTCCCTTAAAAATGGATTTTCAGGGTCGCCGGTCCCTATCGGACTAGGATGTGCGACAAGCAGTTACGGACTTCTTCACGCAGCAGGGCGCGGTGTCTTAATGAACAGGTATCTTCAACTTTGAGCGTCGGTGGAATGATTGCATCAATGCTTACGGCGATTTTGCCTGGGTTGCATACCGATTTTCGACTCTACGGCCTTCGAACAAAAACTTTTTGATTGCCTACCATACGTTCAGAACATAGTTCTGCAGAGAAGTGAATCGTGGACTCTGGGAATGTCAGAAAACAAGAATATCACAGCGTTTGAGATGTGGTACTGTAGAAGTATGTTGAAAATTAAGTGTACTGATTAAATGAGAAATGGGAAGGTTTTCTGCAGAAACGGCGAAGAAAGAAACCACAGGAAACACTGACTAGAGGAAGGGACAGTATGACAGGTGTTAACACAACAGGCAATAACTTGCATGGTACTAACAAGGGAACCTTCCCATCGCACTCCCCTCAGATTTAGTTATAAGTTGGCACAGTGAATAGGGCTTGAAAAACTGAACACAGATCAATGGAGAAAACAGGAATAAGTTGTGTGGAACTATGAAAAAAATAAGCAAAATATACAAACTGAGTAGTCCATGCGCAAGATACGCAACATCAAGGATGCTGTGAGCTTAGGAGCGCCGTGGTCCTGTGGTTAGCGTGAGCAGCTGCGGATCGAGAAGCCCTTGGTTCAAGTCTTCCCTCGAGTGAAAAGTTTCCGTTCTTTATTTTCGCAAAGTTATGATCTGTCCGTTCGTTCATTGACGTCTCTGTTCACTATAATAAGCTTAGTGTCTGTGTTTTGCGACCGCACCGGAGAACCGTGCGATTAGTAGACGAAAGGACGTGCCTCTCCAATGGGAACCGAAAACATTTGATCGCAAGGTCATAGGTCAACCGATTCCTCCACAGGAAAACACGTCTGATATATTCTATACGACACTGGTGACGGCATCTGCGTCACATGACAGGAGTATGTTGTCGACCCACCTAACTTGTACACTTGGCGAATGGGTAAAAAGATTCTTCTACCTTGCCCGATATAGGTTTTGTTGTGGGTGTGATAATCACTCCCAAAAAAGTGATGAAAAGATAAGAGTTTGTCACATAAAGTGCAACAAATGAATGCAACAGTTTCACAGTCGCACAGTTTTCTCTGTGCTCTGTCAAAACATGTGTTTTTAACGTTTTAAAATTTTTCTGTGTGTAGACCGTCAAATCCTGCATATGTCGAAGCAAATCTGAACATGTACTGGAATTTTGGAGAGCGAAGTTGATTATGTGTGAGTGCCTGAACTTTGATAATTGTCTGAAAATAAAAAATTAAAATTTTCATTCGAGGGCAGACTTGAACCAAGAACCTCTCGATCCGCCGCTGCTCACGCTAACCACGGGACCACGGTGCTCCTCAGCTCATCCTGTACTTGATGTTGCTTACCTTGCGCATGGACTACTCAGTTTGTATATTTTGCTTATTTTTTTTTCATAGTTCCACACAACTTCTTCCTGTTTTCTCGACTGATCTGTGTTCAGTTTTTCAAGGCCTATCCACTGTGCCAACTTATAACTAAATCTGAGGGGGGTGCGATGGGGAGGTTCCCTTGTAAACAAAAGTGTTTGAGTCTACAGTTTAGTTAGGTGCTAAATATGATGATACTATGGGGATAGAAAGTGTGGACAACAAGCCCCATAGTGGGGGAATGGGACGGGAAGCTGTGGTAGAAGCTAATGTCTAATTGCACTCAGGGTTAATGATCTAAGAAAGGTTGGTAACCACTGTACTAGATGGAGGTGTGGAGGGTAAAAAGTGGGGCGTGAGTGGTTGGGGGGGGGGGGGGGGGGGGTACGTGGGGAGCAGAGATTGGGATTCCAAAACAGATAATAGATAACGTCAAATGCTGCTCTGAGATATGCGAGGTGTATTCAAGTTTTAAGGCCTCCGATTTTTTTTCTAATTAACTACTCACCCGAAATCGATGAAACTGGCGTTACTTCTCGACGTAATCGCCCTGCAGACGTACACATTTTTCACAACACTGACGCCATGATTCCATGGCAGCGGCGAAGGCTTCTTCAGGAGCCTGTTTTGACCACTGGAAAATCGCTGAGGCAATAGCAGCACGGCTGGTGACTGTACGGCCACGGAGAGTGTCTTTCATTGTTGGAAAAAGCCAAAAGTCACTAGGAGCCAGGTCAGGTAAGTAGGGAGCACGAGGAATCACTTCAAAGTTGTTACCACGAAGAACCTGTTGCGCAACGCTAGCTCGATGTGCGGCTGCGTTGTCTCGGTGAAACAGCACACGCGCAGCCCTTCCCGGACGTTTTTGTTGCAGTGCAGGAAGGAATTTGTTCTTCAAAACATTTTCGTAGGATGCACCTGTTACCGTAGTGCCCTTTGGAACACAATGGGTAAGGATTACGCCCTCGCTGTCCCAGAACATGGACACCATCATTTTTTCAGCACTGGCGGTTACCCGAAATTTTTTTGGTGGCGGTGAATCTGTGTGCTTCCATTGAGCTGACTGGCGCTTTATTTCTGGATTGAAAAATGGCATCCACGTCTCATCCATTGTCACACCCAAAGAAAAGAAAGTCCCATTCGTGCTGTCGTTGTGCGTCAACATTGCTCGGCAACGTGCCACACGGGCAGCCGTGTGGTCGTCCGTCAGCATTCGTGGCACCCACCTGGATGACACTTTTCGCATTTTCAGGTCGTCATGCAGGATTGTGTGCACAGAACCCACAGAAATGCCAACTCTGAAGGCGATCTGTTCAACAGTCATTCGGCGATCCCCCAAAACAATTCTCTCCACTTTCTCGATAATGCCATCATACCGGCTTGTGTGAGCCCGAGGTTGTTTCAGTTTGTTGTCACACGATGTTCTGCCTTCATTAAACTGTCGCACCCACGAACGCACTTTCGACACATCCATAACTCCATCACAACATGTCTCCTTCAACTGTCGATGAATTTCAATTGGTTTCACACCACGCAAATTCAGAAAACGAATGATTGCACGCTGTTCAAGTAAGGAAAACGTCATCATTTTAAGTATTTAAAACAGTTCTCATTCTCGCCGCTGGCGGTAAAATTCCATCTGCCGTACGGTGCTGCCATCTCTGAGATGTATTGACAATGAACGCGGCCTCATTTTAAAACAATGCGCATGTTTCTATCTCTTTCCAGTCTGGAGAAAAAAAAATCGGAGGCCTTAGAACTTGAATGCATCTCGTAGTGGCTAGCGCAGGAGCGGAATTCGTGCGGGATGCAGCAAACTGATCGTAAGAATGATGTAAAATAAGAAATAAAAAAACAATCTTAGTTCTTCACTCAGTTGTGTCTTTTTATATCACTCCGTCTTCAGCCCACGAGTCGGGAGCGTCCGAACGCCGTGTCATCCTCGGTGGATGATGTGGATAAGAGGGACGTGGGGTCAGCACACCGCTCTCCCGGTCGTAAGATGGTATTCTTGACCGAAGCCGCTACTACTCGGTCGAGTAGCTCCTCAATTGGCATCACGAGGCAAAGTGCACCCCGAAAAATGGCAACAGCGCATGGCCGCCCGGATGGTCACCCATCCAAGTGCCGACCACGCCCGACAGCGCTTAACTTCGGTGATCTCACGGGAACCGGTGTATCTACTCCGGCAAGGCCGTTGCCGTCTTTTTGTATCAGAAGACAAAATATGGAACTGCCCTTTTCTGTACTTGCTGTACAACTTCTTCTGCAACCCCCTCGATTCCCCCCCCCCCCCCCTTCCCCGTCCCGCCAATGCCACTTGCAGCATTCTCCATACTGTTGCGACTGCACGTACCGTGCAGCCCCTGAAGCTCTGCAGCCTGCGCAGCACCCAGCAACAAGTGGCAGGCAGTTCTGCGGCCCGGTCCAACTCCCGCAGAATCGATTCACGCGCCGCTTCCCTACCCTACTCCCTCGCGCCGGCGACCCCAGTCACCGCCACACTAACCCCTTCCCCCCCCCTCCCTGATACTCAAACTGCCCCTCCCCCCAACACACACACACACACACACACACAGACATACACACACTGAGCGGCCAGCAGATGGCTCCTCCCACGACCGTGCAACATGTCTCATCAGCACCACCCGTGACCGGGACAGGCGCCTGCGATTCAGACCACCCGCTGCGCTGGCGTGCCAGATTGGTTGCCTAACTCCCGGAAGGCTCACGTACGATCGTTTCGCTTCCTAAAACTGATCAGCTATTACAATACCCATACCCACGTAGCGCGGTATTGCTCCACCACTTCCGCCCATAACCTTCAACAGGCCGTTTCAGTAACAACTCTTCAGGTTCTTGATTCACGTCGCGTAGTCACAATCATTACCGCCATCAGCTGCTGGATATCAACTGTCTGATAAAAAGCGTGCCGGCCGAGGTGGCCGAACGGTTCTAGGCGCTACAGTCCGGAACCGCGCGACCGCTACGGTCGCAGGTTCGAATCCTGCCTCGGGCATGGATGTGTGTAATGTCCTTAGGTTAGTTAGGTTTAAGTAGTTCTAAGTTCTAGGGAACTGATGACCTCAGAAGTTAAGCCCCATAGTGCTCAGAGCCATTTGAACCATAAAAAGCGTCTCCGACATTTTCCAACAGCTGCGTTCTCTAGCTAGAGGCAAACATATTTCTACCGCATGTTTTCTCACCGAAGTCTCTACAACATTTCCACATAATGGTACCAACCAATCGAATAAAGTCAGTAAGGGCAGTGCAGTGGGTTATCACTATTTTGCAACACGAATAATTGTACACTGAAGAGCCAAAATAAAATACTGGTAGACCTGCATGATATCGTGTAGGGCCCCCGTGAGCAAGCAGAAGTGCCACACCGTGACATGGCGTGGAATCCAATAAAATCTGAAGTAGTCCTGGAGGGAATTACACCATGGCTATCCATAAATCCGTAAGAGTACGACGGGGTGGACATGTCTTCTGAACAGCACGTTGCAAGGTATCTCAGATATGCTCATTATGTTCATGTCTGGGGAGTTTGGTAGCCAGCGGAAGTGTTTAAAAGCACAAGAATGTTCCTGCAGCCAGTCTAGCAATTCTGAACATGTGAGGTGTCTCATTGTACTGCTGGAATTGCCTAAGTGCGTCAGAAGGCACAATGGACATGAATGAATGCAATCAGATAGGATGCTTACGTACGTGTAGTCACCTGTCAAGAATCGTATTCAGACATATCAGGCGGCCAGCAGGGGTGGCCGAGCGGTTCTAGGCGCTACAGTCTGGAACCGCGCGACCGCTACGGTCGCAGATTCGAATCCTGCCTCGGGCATGGATGTGTGTGATGTCCTTAGGTTTTAGCTTTAAGTAGTAGTTCTAAGTTCTAGGGGACTGATGGCCTCAGAAGTTAAGTCTCATAGTGCTCAGAGCCATATCAGGGGGCCCATATCTCTCCAAGTGCACACGCCCCACACCATTACAGAACCTCCACGAGCTTGAACAGTCCCCTTCTGACATGCAGAGTTCATGGATTCATGACGCTGTTTCCATACCCGTACACGTCAATCTGCTCGATACAATTTGAAACGATCCTCGTCCGACCAGGCAACTTGTTTACAAATACCCTTACCGATCATACTTCGTTAAAATAAATGTCTTGTGACTGGGGCTTCCCGTCGGATAGACCGTTCGCCGGGTGCAAGTCTTTTGATTTGACGCCACTTCGGCGAATTGCGCGTCGATGGGGATAAAATGTTGATGATCAGGACAACACAACACCCAGTCCCTGAGAGGATAAAATCTCCGACCCAGCCGGGAATCGACTTTCTGTCGCGCTGACAACTCAGCTACCGGGGGCGGACATTGTGCTTCGTTGAATGGGTTGCACGGTGACTCTGATATTCACGGTAGACTCAAGAAATGTCGTACGGGAAAATCCCCACTTCATCGTTACCGCCGGCCGAAGTCGCCGTGCGGTTAAAGGCGCTGCAGTCTGGAACCGGAAGACCGCTACGGTCGCAGGTTCGAATCCTGCCTCGGGCATGGATGTTTGTGATGTCCTTAGGTTAGTTAGGTTTAAGTAGTTCTAAGTTCTAGAGGACTAATGACCTCAGCAGTTGAGTCCCATAGTGCTCAGAGCCATTTGAACCATTTGATTAGAAGTCGCTTGTGAGGAACGGTATCAGAAGCTTTCCGGAAATCTAGAAATACGGAATCAACTTGAGACCCCCTGTCGATAGCGGCCATTACTTCGTGCGAATAAAGAGCTAGCTGCCGGCCGCGGTGGTCTAGCGGTTAAGGCGCTCAGTCCGGAACTGCGGGACTGCTACGGTCGCAGGTTCGAATCCTGCCTCGGGCATGGATGTGTGTGATGTCCTTAGGTTAGTTAGGTTTAAGTAGTTCTAAGTTCTAGGGGACTGATGACCACAGATGTTAAGTCCCATAGTGCTCAGAGCCATTTTGAAAGAGCTAGCTGCGTTGCACAAGAACGATGTTTTCTGAAACCATGCTGATTACGTATCAATAGATCGTTCCCTTCGAGGTGATTCATAATGTTTGAATACAGTATATGCTCCAAAACCCTACTTCAAACCGAAGTCAATGATATAGGTCTGTAGTTCGATGGATTACTCCTACTAACCTTCTTAAACACTGGTGCGACCTGCGCAATTTTCCAATCTGTAGGTACAGATCTATCGGTGAGCGAGCTGTTGTATATGATTGCTAAGTAGGGAGCTATTGTACCAGCGTAATCTGAAAGGAACCTAATCGGTATACAATCTGGACCTGAAGACTTGCCGTGTCAAGCGATTTGAGGTGCTTCGCAACCCCTAAGGTATCTACTTCTAAGAAACTCAGCAGCTGTTCGTGTTTCAAATTCAGGAGTATTCCATTCGTCTTCCCTGGTGAAGGAATTTCGGAAAAATGCGTTCAATAACTCCGCTTCAGCGGCACAGTCGATGGTAACAGTACCATCGGCACAGCGCAGCGAAGGTATTGACTGCGTCTTGCCGCTTGTGTACTTTACATACGACCAGAGTTTCTTCGGGTTTTCTACCAAATTTCGAGACAATGTTTCGTTGTGGAACCTATTAAAGACGTCTCGCATTGAAGTCCGTGCCAAATTTCGCGCGTCTGTAAATTTTAGCCAATCTTTGGGATTTCTCGTTCTTCTGAATTTCGCTTGCTTTTTCCGTTGTTCCTGGCGTTGAAGAGTAGCTAAAAGTCGCTGCATCCAGATGGAATCCCAACCGGTTTTACAAAAAGGACTTTTCGCCACAGTTCCCTTGCTTAGTTTGAATTCATTGCAAATCTCTAGCCCAGCACAAAGTTCCAGGTGACTGGGAAAAAGTGCAGGTAGCTCCTACATACACACTACCTTGGTGATGCTGTGTCCCATCGCTCGTGCGCCGACTACATCACCACATTCAACCTCGCTTAAATCTTGATAACCTGCCATTTTAGCAGCAGCAACCTACCAACTGCGCCAGACGCTGTTGTCTTATACAGGGTGTTACAAAAAGGTACGGCCAAACTTTCTCGAAACATTCCTCACACACAAAGAAAGAAAATATGTTATGTGCACATGTGTCCGGAAACGCTTACTTTCCATGTTACAGCTCATTTTATTACTTCTCTTCAAATCACATTAATCATGGAATGGAAACACACAGCAACAGAACGTACCAGCGTGACTTCAAACACTTTGTTACAGGAAATGTTCAGAATGTCCTCCGTTAGCGAAGATACATGCATCCACCCTCCGTCGCATGGAATCCCTGATGCACTGATGCAGCCCTGGAGAATGGCGTATTGTATCACAGCCGTCCACAATACGACCACGAAGAGTCTCTACATTTGGTACCGGTGTTGTGTAGACAAGAGCTTTCAAATGCCCCCATAAGTGAAAGTCAAGAGGGTTGAGGTCAGGAGAACGTGGAGGCCACGGAATTGGTCCGCCTCTACCAATCCATCGGTCACCGAATCTGTTGTTCAGAAGCGTACGAACACTTGGACTGAAATGTGCAGGAGCTCCATAGTGCATGAACCACATGTTGTGTCGTACTTGTAAAGGCACATGTTCTAGCAGCACAGGTAGAGTATCCCGTATGAAATCATGATAACGTGCTCCATTGAGCGTAGGTGGAAGAACTAAAATGATCTCTAACATGGAAATTAAGCGTTTCCGGACGCATGTCCACATAACATATTTTCTTTATTTGTGTGTGAGGAATGTTTCCTGAAAGTTTGGCCGTACCTATTTGTAACACCCTGTATAGGCGTTGCTGACCGCAGCAGCCATTCGCCAGCAAGTGCTCTACCAACTGACACAGGAGAGCTTCTGTGAAGTTTGGAAGGTAGGAGACGAGGTAATGGCGGAAGTAAAGCTGTGAGGGAGGGTCGTGAGTCGTACTTACGTAGGTCATTCGGTACAACACTTGCCCGCGAAAGGCAAAGGTCCCGAGTTCGAGTCTCGATCCGGCACACAGTTTTAATCTGCCAGGAAGTTTCATATCACCGCACACTCCGCATCAGAGTGAAAATCTTATTTCGCATCCATTTGTAGGGTACTTCCCGTCATTTGCTGCCCCACGTGTCTTGTATTAAATTACTTATCCCTGGCCATCTGCGTCGCTTCCAAGGTTTTTAAACTTTAATAAGAATCAGCTTGTACACCCATGGCCCCTTCCATTCCATACTGCCTCTCTCTCTCTCTTTCTCTCTCTCTCTCTCTCTCTCTCTCTCAGCTTTCCCTCTTCTGCCTACCACCCTTCGACCAGACATTATGTGATCCTCTTTTGTCATCCGAACCTAGACGTGGCCCCTTTGACGTCGCCGCATCGTCCCACACACACACACACACACACACACACACACACACACAGAAAGAACGCTACCATTCTGTGTCGTATTTCCGGGGAACCGCAGACGCGGAGGAAGGGGTTAAACGATCGAAGAGAGCCGCGATAGAATAGCGTGCAGACGTAGCGATGTATGGACGCGACTCAGCAAAAAACCACCCTCCTAATCTTTTCATCTGTGGTGGAGCAGACAGACGTCTCCCGTCTTTTGTCCCTGTAGTTGTTACGTTAAGTCATCTTGGGTGAGTGCTACATTCACAGATGAAATAACCCACGGCACAAAACGTAGATGACACGTTATTAACCAAATGAAACTGATACTGTTAAAGTTACTCGTAGCCTCTGACAGATGTGGAAATTATCGAACTACCTCCTGACTACATCTTCATCTACATCTATACTCCGCAAGCCATCCAACTTGCCACTGTCATTACCTCCCTTTCCTGTTCCAGTCGCGTATGGTTCGCGGGAAGAACGACTGCCGGAAAGCCTCCGTGAGCGCTCGAATCTCTCTAATTTTTACATTCGTGATCTCCTCGGGAGGTATAAGTAGGGGGAAGCAATATATTCGATACCTCATCCAGAAAAGCACCCTCTCGAAACCTGCACAGCAAGCTACACCGCGATGCAGAGCGCCTCTCTTGCAGAGTCTGCCACTCGAGTTTGCTAAACATCTCCGTAACGCTATCACGCTTACCAAATAACCCTGTGACGAAACGCTCCACTCCTCTTTGGATCTTCTCTACCTCCTCTGTCAACCCGATCTGGTACTGATCCCACACTGATGAGCAATACTCAAGTATAGGTCGAACGAGTGTTTTTCTAAGGACTCTCCCAATGAATCTCAACCTGGCACCCGCCTTACCAACAATTACTTTTATATGATCATTCCACTTCAAATCGTTCCGTACGCAGCCGGCCGGAGTGGCCGAGCGGTTCTAGGTGCTACAGTCTGGAACCGCGCGACCGCTACGGTCGCAGGTTCGAATCCTGCCTCGGGCATGGATGTGTGTGATGTCCTTAGGTTAGTTAGGTTTAAGTAGTTCTAAGTTCTAGGGGACTGATGACGTCAGCAGTTAAGCCGCATAGTGTTCAGAGCCAAATGAACCATTCGTTCCATACGCATATTGCCAGATATTTTACAGTAGCAACTGCTACCAGTGATTGTTCCGCTATCATATAATCACACAATAAAGGATTCTTCTTTCTATGTATTCGTAATACATTACATTTTTCTGTGTTACGGGTCAGTTGCCACTCCCTGCACCAAGTGCCTATCCGCTGCAGATCTTCCTGTATTTCGCTGCAATTTTCTAATGCTGCAACCTCTCTGTATACTACAGCATCATCCGCGAAAAGCCGCACGGAACTTCCGACACTATCTAGTAAGTTGTGGTTGTAAAATATTGTCGACAGTTATTTACAGAATAATGGATAAAAGTGGTAGAAGCAGACTTTTGGGGAGATCAGTTTGAGTTCGTGAGAAGTGGTAATACTCGACTCGATACTGACCATTCGACTTAGTGTAGAAGATCGATTGATGGAAGCCCAACTTACGTTAGTTAGTTAGCGTTTATAGCATATGACGATTTATAGAAATATTTTCCCAGATTGACTTGAATTCACTCTTTTAAATTCTGAAGGTAGCGCAGGAATAACATTCAGGGAGCGAAAGATTATCTACAAATTGTACAGAAACCGGACTGAACTTATAAGAGTCGAACGATATGAAAGGGGAGGAGTGGTCTAGAAGGGACTGACACAGGGCTGTAGCCTTGAAACCTTCCCGTCTCCTCTATATCTCTTTTGTTACGCAACCTTCCCTTCTACAATAACCTATGAAACCTTACCTTGGGAGTTCTATCTCTTGCTTAATAATAACAAATGAAATCTTCCCTTTTAAATTTATTCTCTTTTTCAATCTTCGCATACAAATTTAATTGCTGCTTATTAAAAAGTTATTTTCTGATTATTTCGACGAAACATATAATGTGTCGTCGTCGTGGCCCTCAGTCGTTACCTGCAATAACCCAAAACTGTTCCTTACCTTTTTTACTGGTACTGGGTCGCCATCTGACTGCTACATCGAACTGCGACATGAATGTACTTACTCTGGTTTACTATACTCTATTAGCTGCTGATGGGCTTTCATAATAAGTGGCTGTATTTATTAACAAAGCTGACGTTATTCTTTAACTATGAATTACGTAACTTCAGTCAAATTAATTAAACTTTTTCTTGACAACAATAAAATTTTGCAAAGTTTTCGTTGATGGTTTTTGGGATGGATTATAATCAGTAATGCAATATTGCTGGCAAAAATTAATTATATTCTGAAAACGATTCTTCAAATATTACTGTTAGTAATGAAATGATTTTACAAATGTTCAAATAGGACTTACTTTTTACAATAATCTTACAGCCAGCATTGCGCAAATATACCTGCACTAGTCTTGAGTTTCTCAAAAAAAAAAAAATAATTCAATAATATTAGTTCCTCTTATGATAATAGCTGATGTCTCTGTACATCCGTTTATAATCTCTCGTAAATCACAGCTGGTGGCTGGCAGGCACACCGCTCCTCTCAACCTCTCGCTTCAGACCTGCTACCGACTCCCTTCACATCTCGCTTACTACTGACTTCCTACGAACGCTAAAGTGCGGCCTCTCCTGCCAACAATGCTTTCTGGTGCAAACAATCCCTGCTACCATCACAAAATGTATCAATCCGCTGTCTTTCCCGCTCTTTTCTTAAAATGTATCCGTACGCGGTCTCTCCCGCTCTTTTTAAAATTATAACAATGTGCGGCGTCTCACGCCAGCAATACTTTGGTCCAGACATTCCCTGCTGCCACAATTATTCCCAAAATGACAAATATTAATTATTCCTACTTAATCCTATTAATAAAATATAAACGTCTTTCATAAATTGTGGTTTGACAATAGACAATAGAAATATACACGTGTTACAACTTATCCCCAATGTGATTCAATCTGGACATTGAGCAAGAAGTATAGGAAGCCAAAGAAAAATTTGAAGGAAGGATTCTAGTTCAGGGAGTGGAAATAAAACCTAGAGGTTTGCCGATCGCTCTGTAATTCTGTAAGGTACAAGAAAGTAGGAGGGGCGTAATGGAACCCTTTTTTTTCTCGGCCAATTTCTGTTGAAACAGTGCGGAATTTTTTTGTGGGACATCGTGGAATATTCCCGCCTCAGCCCGTGTAGTACCATAAAGTTCCCACAGGTGGCGGCGCTATACGCAGCGTTCAAAATGGCGTCTGTGACGAAGGTCGGTTCCAAGCAGACAGCTGTCTTTTGAGTTTCTAGTGGCGGAAAACCAGAGTACTGCAGGTACTCATAGGCGCTTGCAGAATGTTTACAGTGAGCTGGCAGTGAACAAAAGCACGGTGAGTCGTTGTGCGAGGCCTCTGTTCGTCATCGCAAGAAGGTCGCGCAAACCTGTCCGGCCGGCCGCACGCAGCTGCCACTCCTGCAATGTTGGAACGTGCGGACACTCTCACTCCAGATGATGCACGGATCACAATCAAACACATCCATGCTGAACTGGTCATCTCTGTTGCTAGCACTGACACACTCATCCACCAGTCGGGATACTAAAAGGTGTGTGGCCACTAAATCCCTCGCCTTCTACACTACTGGCCATTAAAATTGCTACACCACGAATATGACGTGCTACAGACGCGAAATTTAACCGACAGGAAGAAGATGCTGTGATATGCAAATGTTTAGCTTTGCAGAGCATTCACACAAGGTTGGCGCCGGTGGCGACACCTACAACGTGCTGACATGAGAAAAGTTTCCAACCGATTTCTCATACACAAACAGCAGTTGACCGGCGTTGCCTGGTGAAACGTTGTTGTGATGCCTCGTGTAAGGAGGGGAAATGCGTACCATCACGTTTCCGACTTTGATAAAGGTCGGATTGTAGCCTATCGCGAATGCGGTTTATCGTATAGCGACATTGCTGCTCGCGTTGGTCGATATCCAATGACTGTTGGCAGAATATGGAATTGGTGGGTTCAAGAGCGTAATACGGAACGCCGTTCTGTACCCCAACGGTCTTGTATCACTAGCAGTCGAGATGACAGGCATCTTATCCGCACGGCTGTAACGGATCGTGCAGCCACGTCTCGATCCCTGAGTGAACAGATGGGGACGTTTGCAAGACAACAACCATCTGCACGAACAGTTCGACGACGTTTGCAGCAGCACGGACCTTTGACGCTGCATCACAGATAGGAGCGCCTGCGATGGTGTACTCGACGACGAACCTGGCTGCACGAATGGTGAAACGTCATTTTTTTTTATGCATCCAGGTTCTGTTTACAGCATCACGATGGTCGCATCCGTGTTTGGGGACATCGCGGCGAACGCACATTGCAAGCGTGTATTCGTCATCGCCATACTGGTGTATCACCCGGCGTGATGGTATGGGGTGCCACTGTTTACACGTCTCGGTCACCTCTTGTTCGCAATGACGGCACTTTGAACAGTGCACGTTACATTTCAGATGCGTTACGACCCGTGGCTCTACCCTTTATTCGATCCCTGCGAAACCCTATATTTCAGCAAGATAATGCACGGCCGCGTGTTGCACGTCCTGTGCGGGCCTTTCTGGATACAGAAAATGTTCTACTGCAGCCCTGGCCAACACATTCTCCAGATCTCTCACCAATTGAACACGTCTGGTCAATGTGTGACCGAGCAACTAGTTAGTCACAATACGCCAGTCACTACTCTTGAACTGTGGTATCGTGTTGAAGCTGCATGGTCAGCTGTACATATACACTCGATCCGAGCTCCGTTTGACTCAATGCCCAGGCGTATCAAGGCCGTTATAACGGCCAGAGGTAGTTGCTCTGGGTACTGATTTCTCAGGATCTATGCACCCAAATTGCGTGAAAATGTAATCACATGTCAGTTGTAGTATAATATATTTGTCCAATGAATTCCTGTTTACCATCTGCATTTCTTCTTGGTGTAGCAGTTTTAATGGCAGTACTGTAACTTCGATCTGTTTGGCGCAATGAAGGATGCTCTCTGCGGGAATCAGTACGTGGATGATGGGGAGGTTATTGATGCAGCAAGAGTAGCACCATGCGGGCATACAGGCCCTCCCAGTAAGATGGGATGATGCCGTCGCACTGAACGGAGTCTATGCTGAAAAGTAGGGTTTTGTAGCCAAAACAGTGGGGAATAATGTGCTATGTTGGAATACTGAGTAAAACCAACCTGCTATCAGAAAAAAATGTGTTGCACCACTTGCTGAAGACCCGTCATAAGTAGACTTTCTCGGGTTAATTTACGTCTATACTCACCACCGCAGTTTCGTCGGCATCTGTTTGATACTCTCGTGGGAGGGGGAGGGGGGGGGAGAGAGAAGCAAACAAAACTAAACATTTTAAAGAACATGGTTCTTATATAGGAGAAACAGCGATCTGTTACTATTACAAATAAACTAGAAGCAGTCTTGATCGCTTAACTTTTTTAATGGTGACCGGTTTCGATCTTTATAACAGATCATTTTCGGACCATGAATGTCGGCCGGAGGCAAGAGGATTGCCATGCGGTGCGCCGCGCGGGATTAGCCGAGCGGTCTCAGGCGCTGCAGTCACGGACTGTGCGGCTGGTCCCGGCGGAGGTTCGAGTCCTCCCTCGGGCATGGGTGTGTGTGTTTGTGCTTAGGATAATTTAGGTTAAGTAGTGTGTAAGCTTATGGACTGATGACCTTCAGCAGTTAAGTCCCATAAGATTTCACACCAAAAAAAAAATGACATTCATGGTCCGGAAATGATCTGATATAAAGATCGAAACCGGCCACCATTAAAAAAGTTCAGCGATCGAGACTGCTTCTAGTTTATTTAAACAAAACTTAACTGTGACCATTTGTGCTGCCCTTCTCTGTATGTTCAATATCTCCTGCTAGTCCTGTTTTGGTACGGGTCCGACACACACACTTGATCAGTATTGTAGGGTGGGTATTCTGCGAATAAACCGAAGTGTGCTACATGATTTACGTGCGACTGAACCTGTCTGATCGTTTTATATCATATCTTCAGAGACCGCCCCCGATAGCTGAGTGGTGCTGGCACGGTAGCTCAGCGTGTTCGGTCAGAGAGCTGGTTGGCCTCTGTAATAAAAAAAAACTGAGTGGAAGGATCAACAACGAACTTCAATGGATGTCATGTCACATCCGCATCGAACCAATTTATTATGTCTCACTGTTAAGAGGCACAAAACGCGTGGGTGTTTTCAGCTCGTTACTAAATGCAAATAAGTAGGAGGCCGAGTTGATAGGAGCTGAAGGAGTCGAGGTTGCAATAATATGCGGTACGGCACACTGTTAAAGAGAAGGATTATTATTCAAGAAACACATACAACAATGAAATTACTTGTCTTCAGTAGTTTGTAGGACTGCAGCTGCGGCTATGAACTTACAATCTCGTAACATGGAATACCCTGAACTAATACAACATATTCTCACGGAGTAAGCCTGATGGGCCCTCCTCAGAGAATCGATGCAAACATTACAGAACTGGCTGAGGGCCGATAATGGAAGTGCGTCTGCCTAGGTTGAAATCTAGCTAAGAAGTTGAAACGTCCCCTTAGAAAAATTAACGAATTACTGTGCTGATAACCCACTTACGTTATTTGATTTTCAAACAGCTGAGCAAAAGTGAACGTACTCAGACATTTCTCTCTTTACTTATTCTGATCATCACTAAACTGACAGACAATATTTTTAGCGCAACGCAATCTGACTTTCAAAAATCCCTACAAAAGAATGGCGCTGACTAACATTAACCTATACCTTTCACAAATCAGTTACCTCACAAAAATCTTCGTTACTCGAACTACTGCAATACAGCAAGCGCCACTAATGCCAGCTAAATAAAAGATTCTAACTACTGAAGGCACTAACTACTGATAAGGATAGTTAGCAAATGAAAGATTTTGATAGAGAACAAACAATGTATTTACCTTAATAGTGTTCAAAAGTCATAATATATATATATATCAGTTCATGACATCCAGTCTTACAAATTTCGTTTTTCTGATGGACACACGTCCAGATCATCCGCTCTCAAAACTCCGCCATCTCTCTCCCCACATCCACCACTGCTGGCGGCTCACCTCCAACTGCGCAACGCTACGCGCTGTTAACATCGGACTGCCCAACACTACAATAGCGAATATTACAACAATGCCAACCAGCCACAGACTGCACACAGCGCAGTCAGTGATTTTCATATAGAGCGCTACGTGGCGTTACCAACATAAAAACCTAAACAGCCTCCTTACAAGGTGAACGAGGCACACTCCAGTTCCGTCGAGCTGCACAGCCCGCTGGAGTGCGCTGTGCTCGGCAGACGACGGGCTGCCAAGCTTGCGTTGGGGCATGGAGGTAAGAGTAAGGGGAGATGGCGCTACGTATCCCAGCCGTACTACGTTTTGAAGCCATGGGGGCGTGGCTCGCTGCCATGACACTCTGACCAAACCACTGCCAGTGTGCTATAGCTCTGCGTGTATTACAGTCGCTAATTGCACCATATACGCATGTAACGTCATCAGATTGGTTGTTTCAAAGTTTTTGTTTAAAATAAAATCTCGTAAAGGCGAAATTCCGCGTTTCTTCTGATTAAAAATAGTTTTTAATGTAATATTACGAATAGCTAGCCTTCAATGTAAACGATACAATTTTGTTAATTCAGTAATAAACGTGTATCACAAACTAAATAATAGAAACTGAAATCTAAGTTAGCTATACCCTTCCTCCAAAGCCCCATAAATACATCTTGTTTGTAATACGTACTGGGACATTTCAGTTACGTTACACTACTGGGAAACACTGTTCATTACCACCAATATTTACTGAAATACGGTACATAGAATGGCAAACCTACACAGTGCCCTGTTTAGGCCTATACTTTACGCCAGTTAATGTAGTATTAGCTTTTAATTTGGTACATGATGAAGACAAAGTGAGTTACTCAACACTTGAATTATCGACGATACGTACGTATTATACTGAAACGTGAACTTGAAAACTAAGAATTTAATTCTTTGAATTAACATACCTTTTGCAAATGTTTTGGGTGTGTAGGGAAAACTGATGGTACAGCATTTTATCGGAGCCTTACTGTCGAAAGGGAAGTTCGGTCTATGTCCTCTTCTCGGAAATGCTGAGAACATATAGTGCTCCATTTAGACGCACGCCAATTCTTCCTCCTCACGGCATTCTCCCACAGAGCTTTCCTACATTCATTTTTAGGAAATCTAAAATCCTACAGGAGAAAAACACGCTATAGTACAAGTACCGATGTAGCACACGTTCGTTCACAATGAAGTTGTAAAATCACACTTAACGAGACAACTTACACATGAAATGTTATTCCCTTCGATTTCGCATCACAATCAGAACGATTCGTACATCCGAACACCACACAAGTCACCACAATAGCGCAAAATCCTTCCAAAAGCGAGCGACAAAGCTATGCACACAAGCTTACAGCAGCAATGTTTTGGTCGGACTGAGATGGCTACCCTCGGCTTCACATAGCTTCACAGCTGTGACGTCACGGCGTCTCCCTCTATGCGTTGGCGCCGCGTTGTAGTAGTATCTGTGCCTATGATATTACCCAAATGAAAAAAAAAAAGTGGTCAGCACGACAGAACGTCAACCCTACGGGCCTGGATTCGATTTCCGTCTGGGTCTGAGATTTTCTCCGCTCAGGGACTGGGTGTTGTGTTGTCCTAATCATCATCATCTCATCCCCATCGACACGCAGGTCGCCGAAGTGGCGTCAAATCGAAAGACCTGCACCAGGCGAACGGTCTACCCGACGGGAGGGCCTAGTCACACGACATTTCCATTTTTATATGCTCATAAATTGTTTCACCCTGGCATTTGTATGTGTTGTGGGATCAGAGGATACTATCTTTTGTCTTTTGAGCATAGTTTTACGTCTCTCTGCAGTAAGTCGCGAGTCGTCGCACCACTTCTTACAAATCACTGACTCGATATTTGTGCAGCTTTTCCAGGACAGTACTGCATTTTTGATTACTGAATCATCTGGGAAAAGTCTGAAGTTGGTACCCACGTAGCGTGCAGGGCCATTAATATAAGGCACGAACATCAAGAGTCCGTTGACACTTCCGTGGGGCACCAACTGATTTGTGTGTATATATACAGGGTGTTTCAAAAATGACCGGTATATTTGAAACGGCAATAAAAACTAAACGAGCAGCGATAGAAATACACCGTTTGTTGCAATATGCTTGGGACAACAGTACATTTTCAGGCAGACAAACTTTCGAAATTACATTAGTTACAATTTTCAACAACAGATGGCGCTGCGGTGTGGGAAACTCTATAGTACGATATTTTCCACATATCCACCATGCGTAGCAATAATATCGCGTAGTCTCTGAATGAAATTACCCGAAACCTTTGACAACGTGTCTGGCGGAATGGCTTCACATGCAGATGAGATGTACTGCTTCAGCTGTTCAATTGTTTCTGGATTCTGGCGGTACACCTGGTCTTTCAAGTGTCCCCACAGAGAGAAGTCACAGGGGTTCATGTCTGGCGAATAGGGAGGCCAATCCACGCCGCCTCCTGTATGTTTCGGATAGCCCAAAGCAATCACACGATCACCGAAATATTCATTCAGGAAATTAAAGACGTCGGCCGTGCGATGTGGCCGGGCACCATCTTGCATAAACCACGAGGTGTTCGCAGTGTCGTCTAAGGCAGTTTGTACCGCCACAAATTCACGAAGAATGTCCAGATAGCGTGATGCAGTAATCGTTTCGGATCTGAAAAATGGGCCAATGATTCCTTTGGAAGAAATGGCGGCCCAGACCAGTACTTTTTGAGGATGCAGGGACGATGGGACTGCAACATGGGGCTTTTCGGTTCCCCATATGCGCCAGTTCTGTTTATTGACGAAGCCGTCCAGGTAAAAATAAGCTTCGTCAGTAAACCAAATGCTGCCCACATGCATATCGCCGTCATCAATCCTGTGCACTATATCGTTAGCGAATGTCTCTCGTGCAGCAATGGTAGCGGCGCTGAGGGGTTGCCGCATTTGAATTTTGTACGGATAGAGGTGTAAACTCTGGTGCATGAGACGATACGTGGACGTTGGCGTCATTTGGACCGCAGCTGCAACACGGCGAACGGAAACCCGAGGCCGCTGTTGGATGACCTGCTGCACTAGCTGCGCGTTGCCCTCTATGGTTGCCGTACGCGGTCGCCCTACCTTTCCAGCACGTTCATCCGTCACGTTCCCAGTCCGTTGAAATTTTTCAAACAGATCCTTTATTGTATCGCTTTTCGGTCCTTTGGTTACATTAAACCTCCGTTGAAAACTTCGTCTTGTTGCAACAACACTGTGTTCTAGGTGGTGGAATTCCAACACCAGAAAAATCCTCTGTTCTAAGGAATAAACCATGTTGTCCACAGCACACTTGCACGTTGTGAACAGCACACGCTTACAGCAGAAAGACGACGTACAGAATGGCGCACCCACAGACTGCGTTGTCTTCTATATCTTTCACATCACTTGCAGCGCCATCTGTTGTTGAAAATTGTAACTACTGTAATTTCGAAAGTTTGTCCGCCTGAAAATGTACTGTTGTCCCAAGCATATTGCAACAAACGGTGTATTTCTATCGCTGCTCGTTTAGTTTTTATTGCCGTTTCAAATATACCGGTCATTTTTGAAACACCCTGTATAAGTACAATATAACTTCTGCACAATTTCAGTGCAGTAATGTGTTCATTGTAAATAAGTATTATAGTAGTTGTATTACATGTTTATTACCTTATAAATAAATAAAAAACTTTTTTATTTTAAATTCAGTGCATTAGTATTTGTAAAATGAGTCTTTCATGTAGTGTTCATTAAAAAATGACGACCATTCCACTTGGGACCCGTGGAATGGTACATAAGCTTATTTGTTTTTGTTGTAAATATTTGTCATGTGTTGTTCTTTTTCTGACATGTTCCACATCCTGGAGGACCTCCCCACTACGGATCAATTGGAATGAAAGTAAATCTAATCTAATCTAATTCCCGAAGTTACTCCTAACTCTGATGATGACACTCCAGTCATGATAGTCCGCAGCTCGTGGTCGTGCGGTAGCGTTCTCGGTTCCCGTTCCCGGGTTCGATTCCCGGCGGGGTCGGGGAATTTCTCTGCCTCGTGATGACTGGGTGTTGTGTGATGATGTCCTTTAGGGGACTGATCACCATACATATTAAGTCCCATAGTGGTCAGAGCCATTTGAACCAGTCATGATAATGTGCAACGTCCTCCTTAAAGAAATCCTCAGCCCAGTCGCGAATTTCGTCTTACACCGCTTTTTTTTCCTTGTAATCGTTGGTGTCGTATCCAGTCGAATGGTTTTCGCATGCCAAGAAATCCTTCATCGACCCGACTGCGCTGTTCCATGATACAGCAGAGGTGAGAAGCATCACCTTCACGCACAGTCTTTAGTAGCCTGTATCTGCGTTATTTCGCGGAAAGACCACAAAGAGAAGAGAGATTAGGGCTCGTACAGAGGCATATAGGCAGTCATTTGTCCCTCGTTCTGTTTGGGAGTGGAACAGGGAGAGAAGATGCTAGTTGTGGTACGAGGTACCGTATGGTGGATTGCGGAGTATGTAGATGTACCTTCGGACAATCTGTGGCCCTCTTGCACCCTCCCACCTCTCCCCACCCCCAGGTGCTTCCCCCTCCCCATATAACTGCGGCACGGTCTCCTCTGACGTTCAGTTTGTTTCGTACGCCGACACACGCAACACGGCTGCCGGTCCGTAAGTTTCCATACCGCCCTCTCGATACACCTATTGCTTCTGATACCCTTTCGCTTCCTTGCGCAAACGTGGTTCGAGACATCTGTGCCATCGCCACTGGGTACTTTTATTCAGCTCTGTAAAATTTGAGTGTGTTTTAAGTACAATATTTATTTTAACGATAGTACGCCAGTTGTGCTTGTTACCTTTTCTCTTAGCGGAACCTTCTTTTCTGATAGAACGTCGGGACATTCTCTTTGACCAATGCTTGCATTATTGTGTATACTCTCATCTGCGAGGAAGTGATGTCATCATGATTCTGATAAGTGAGTTAACGGATCATTTTATCTGCAGTCTTAATTTTGTCACGCGAAAATGTTTTGCGATTGTTTTCGTGCTATTTGTCCTCATGTGCATGTGCTCATCCATAGTGGAAATATACATATAAATAAGATACACGTGTTTGGAGAACACAATCTTTGTATTGCTATTCTTTATGTTTTTTTTTTTTTTTTTTTTTTTTTTTTTTTTTTTTTTTTTTTTTTTATATTGGCTCTGGTACCGAACTGCATATATCGAGGGAAGGGACTAGGGACTATCGCGCCACCGGCTTAGTCGGCTGTTTCAACATTTCAACTTTCCCGTGAGAGTATTTAAAGAAAAAACACTTTTGTAGCGTTTATGCATAAAGTTATTACGTTTACAATTCGACCTCAACTTAAGCCCTCCAAGCACGGCAGTTTCGTAGTAAGAAGGCCACACAGACAAAATGATTGAATTGTTAGTTTCAGGGTGTTAAAATTGCGAGGTAATATTTACACCAACTTTAAATTTACGCAAATGATGTATACATTCAGAGTCTTTTTAAAGTCCTGGGCATCTGTAATATATACCAGGTGTACCGGTATGAAATGAGCGTTAAGATACAAATGTGTCGATAGGGAACATTTGTTGTGAACGAGCCTTAATTTTTTTTTCTTTTTTCGTTGGTATGACATCTGTCAGAGATATTTAGTACACATCAAGTCATGGAACAAACAACATCATATGTTTTCATCTTGTACCAGAAAGTGATGATTTGCGGACAGCATTAATTTTTCGTTTTCATTTGAAAAAAAGTGCTGCAGAGTCGCATCGATTGCTTCTCGAGGCATATGGTGATCATGCCCTGTCAGAAGCAACGTGCAAAAGATGGTTTCAACGGTTCAGAAATAATGATTTTGATGTAAGAAATGAAGAACGTGGAAGACCACCAAAAAGGTTCGAAGACGCCGGATTGCAAGCAATATTGGATGAAGAAGCAAATGGCAGCAATGCTAAATGTTGCACAACAAACAATTTCTGACCGTTTGAAAGATATGGGAAAGATCCAAGAGTGTGGAAAATGGGTGCCACATGAACTGAATGAAAGACAGATGGAAAACCGAAGAACTATTTGTCAAATTTTGCTTCAAAGGCATGAAAGAAAATCAATTTTGCATCGAATTGTTACTGGCGATGAAAAATGGATTTATTTTAAGAATCATAAACGGGATAAATCATGGGTTAATCCGGGACAACCATCAACATCGACTGCAAAACCACATCGATTCGGCAAGAAGACAATGCTCTGTGTTTGCTGAGATCAGAAAGGTGTGGTGTATCACGAGCTTCTAAAACCCGGTGAAACTGTGAATACTAATCGCTACAGACAACATACGATCAATTTGAACTATGCATTGCTCGAAAAAAAGACCAGAATGGGCCAGAAGACATGGGAAAGTAATTTTTTTACACGACAATGGATCTGCACACAAAGCAAAACTGGTTCAGCATACAATCAAAACACTCGGCTGGGAGCTGCTACCCCACCCGCCGTATTCACCAGACTTGGCCCCTTCCGACTACCATTTGTTTTCATCAATGGGACACGCATTGGCTGAGGAACACTTCGATTCCTACGAAGAAATCGAAAATTGGGTGTCTGATTGGTTTGCTTCAAAAGACGAACATTTCTATTGGCGTGGTGTCCACAAATTGCCAGAAAGGTGGTCAAAATCTATAGAAAGCAATGGTCAGTACTTTGAATAAAATGTTTTTGCTTTTCAATCTGTATATTGAGCAAGCAGTGAAGGAAACAAAAGAAAAATTCGGAGTAGGTATTAAAATCCATGGAGAAGAAATAAAAACTTTGAGGTTCGCCGATGACATTGTAATTCTGTCAGAGACAGCAAAGGACTTGGAAGAGCAGTTTAACGGAATGGACAGTGTCTTGAAAGGAGGATATAAGATGAACATCAACAAAAGCAAAACGAGGATAATGGAATGTAGTTGAATTAAGTCGTTCCCAAAAGTATTTTTACGGAGTGTAGCCATGTATGGAAGTGAAATGTGGACAATAAATAGTTTGGACAAGAAGAGAATAGAATCTTTCGAAATGTGGTGCTACAGAAGAATGCTGAAGATTAGATGAGTAGATCACATAACTCATGAAGAGGTATTGAATGGGATTCGGGAGAAGAGAAGTTTGTGGCACAACTTGACTACAAGAAGGGATCGATTGGTAGGACATGCTCTGAGACATCAAGGGATCACCAATTTAGTATTGGAGGGCAGCGTGGAGGGTAAAAATCGTAGAGGGAGACCAAGAGATGAATACACTAAACAGATTCAGAAGGATGTAGGTTGCAGTAGGTACTGGGAGATGAAGGAGCTTGCACAGGATAGGGTAGCTTGGAGAGCTGCATCAAACTAGTCTCAGGACTGAAGACCACAACAACAACAACTTTTCAGTTCAAAATTAGTGTTTTACTTTCACAAAAAAACGCTCATTTCAGACCGGTACACCTGGTATATGGAGACTGAAGCAGCGAATAAAAATTTGTGCAAAGACTGGGTCTCGAACCTGGGTCTGCTGCTCACAAAGGCAGATGCGGTAATCACTACGCCACCGTTGCACAGTGGCTTTCCACGCAGTTGTGCAAAGCCATTGTGTCAGGGTGGCGTAGTGATTACCGCATCTGCCTATTCAGTAGGAGACCTCTTTTGGAATTCTGGCCTTGGTACAAATTTTCATTCATCGCTTCAGTCTGCATAAATTCGTTAATTTTGCAATTTGTAAGTGTGTGACTGAGGTGGTCACATAATGACAACCCAGAAAAGGAATACCAGCAACGGTTTAATATCGGAAATAATCGATGTAGTAGTGAATTTTTGTAGAGTTGTAAGAGGGAGTGGTCTGAACATCATCCTAAAAATCCTGACAGGTGGAAGGGGGCGAGCATATTTGAAAGCCGCTTATGTAAGTTCCCTTTGAATAACTCGAAAACTGCGGCCTCTAGCAAAAACGTATCCCAGTACAACGTTAAATTATATTAAACGTCTTACAAAGAAAGGCTCTATTCATTTTTTTCTTTAGGACCAAAACTTTGCACGTAGAGGGTGAGAGAATATCGAAAATCTCATGCACCGCGCATGCGCTGTAGTTTAGGGGGTTTTTATAGGCCAGTATGTCGTAGTTTCCCGACTTTATGGACTATAAATGTCCTGTATGAAATTGTTCGGTTCAACTTCATCCTTGCCCCGTCGGAGGTTTGAGTGCTCCCTCGGGCATAGGTGTGTGTGTTGTCCTTAGGTAAGTTAGACTACGTAATGAGTAAGCTTAGGGACCGATGACCTGAGCAATTTGGTCCCATAAGACCTTACCACAAATTTCCAAATTTTTTCAGCTTCGTCTGCTACAGGATGTCTCAGGAGGGATGATCAGTATTGAAGGATATCACAAGAAGATCATTCGAAGGAAAAATCTTCATCTGGACACATGTCCTATTCCGAATGGTTTCCGAGCTAGAACACATTTACTGGTCTAGTGGTGCGCACATGTGCCTCTTACCCACCCAACCTCTTCGACGTTTTATTCTAGCTCAACCTACCTCATTGCTTTCAACCGGTTTTTTTCGGGATGGAAATGAAATGAGTAGTTTGGCGCCTTGCTGCAGGGTTGGGTTGATTTCGGGGGAAAAGACCAAATTGCGAGGTCATCGGTCTCAACATATTAGGGAAGGATGGGGAAGGAAGTCGGCCGTGCCCTTTCAAAGGAACCATCCCGGCATTTGCCTGAAGCGATTTAGGGAAATCACGGAAAACCTAAATCAGGATGGCCGGACGCGGGATTGAACCGTCGTCCTCCCGAATGCGAGTCCAGTGTGCTAACCACTGCGCCACCTCGCTCGGTCCCTTGGTGCAGGTCTTATTACATTCCACGCCACATTGGGCGACCTGCGAGCAGGATTTTTCTCAAGATGTCTTTCTGCCATAGGAATAGGTCTGGACTCACAATTGAACCTTGTGGGAACCCTTTTGTGATTTCTCTCCTGTCACTAAAATTTTCTGTCTTTTAGACGTTGTTTGAATTACTCAGCACAACTTTTTGTCTCCTGTTTGTTGAGTATGATTTAAACCAGTTGTGTGTAAGGCCACCAATTCCACAAATAA
Source organism: Schistocerca serialis cubense (assembly GCF_023864345.2). Taxonomy (NCBI): domain Eukaryota; kingdom Metazoa; phylum Arthropoda; class Insecta; order Orthoptera; family Acrididae; genus Schistocerca; species Schistocerca serialis. The sequence continues at coordinate 147,096,999 of NC_064648.1, forward strand.
TAATGTATGTTAAATGTACTCTATCTTGGAATAGAGCATATATCTGAAGTTTGTCCTGGGACAGCCTGTATGCACTGCCCCACAAAAAGATTGAATCGACCAGAAGAAATGTGCACATGTGAGTGTAATCATACACATGCATACACCTCTGTCCCCTTCTGTGGGCTTCGCCCCTTTGATCAGTAGTGTGTATGTAGGAGCTATCTGCACTTTTTCCCAGTCACCTGGAACTTTGTGCTGGGCTAGAGATTTGAAATGAATTCAAACTAAGCAAGGTAACTGTGGCGAAAAGTCCTTTTTGTAAAACCGATTGGGATTCCATCTGGATGCAGCGACTTTTAGCTACTTTTCAACGCCAGGAACAACGGAAAAAGCAAGCGAAATTCAGAAGAACGCCAAATCCCAAAGATTGGCTAAAATTTACAGACGCGCGAAATTTGGGACGGACTTCAATGCGAGATGCCTTTAATAGGTTCCACAACGAAACATTGTCTCGAAATTTGGTAGAAAACCCGAAGAAACTCTGGTCGTATGTAAAGTACACAAGCGGCAAGACGCAGTCAATAACTTCGCTGCGCAGTGCCGATGGTACTGTTACCATCGACTGTGCCGCTGAAGCGGAGTTACTGAACGCATTTTTCCGAAATTCCTTCACCAGGGAAGACGAATGGAATATTCCTGAATTTGATACACGAACAGCTGCTGAGTTTCTTAGAAGTAGATACCTTAGGGTTTGCGAAGCAACTCAAATCGAAACTTCCTGGCAGATTAAAACTGTGTGCCCGACCGAGACTCGAACTCGGGACCTTTGCCTTTCGCGGGCAAGTGCTCTACCATCTGAGCTACCGAAGCAGGACTCACGCCCGGTCCTCACAGCTCTACTTCTGCCAGTATCTCGTCTCCTACCTTCCAAACTTTACAGAAGCTCTCCTGCGAACCTTGCAGAACTAGCACTCCTGAAAGAAAGGATATTGTGGAGACATGGTTTAGCCACAGCCTGGGGGATATTTCCAGAATGAGATTTTCACTCTGCAGCGGAGAGTGCGCTGATATGAAACCTCCTGGCAGATTAAAACTGTGTGCCCGACCGAGACTCGAACTCGGGACCTTTGCCTTTCGCGGGCAAGTGCTCTAGTGCTAGAGCACACAGTTTTAATCTGCCAGGAAGTTTCATATCAGCGCACACTCCGCTGCAGAGTGAAAATCTCATTCTGGCAACTCAAATCGCTTGATACGGGCAAGTCTTCAGGTCCAGATTGTATACCGATTAGGTTCCTTTCAGATTACGCTGATACAATAGCTCCCTACTTAGCAATCATATACAACCGCTCGCTCACCGATAGATCTGTACCTGCAGATTGGAAAATTGCGCAGGTCGCACCAGTGTTTAAGAAGGTTAGTAGGAGTAATCCATCGAACTACAGACCTATATCATTGACTTCGGTTTGCAGTAGGGTTTTGCAGCATATACTGTATTCAAACATTATGAATCACCTCGAAGCGAACGATCTATTGATACGTAATCAGCATGGTTTCAGAAAACATCGTTCTTGTGCAACGCAGCTAGCTCTTTATTCGCACGAAGTAATGGCCGCTACCGACGGGGGATCTGAAGTTAATTCCGTATTTCTAGATTTCCAGAAAGCTTTTGATACCGTTCCTCACAAGCGATTTCTAATCAAGCTGCGGGCCTACGGGGTATCGTCTCAGTTGTGCGACTGGATTCGTGATTTCCTGTCAGGAAGGTCGCAAATCGTCGAGTAAAACTGAAGTGATATCGGGTGTTCCCCAGGGAAGCGTCCTGGGACCTCTGCTGTTCCTGATCTATATAAATGACCTGGGTGACAATCTGAGCAGTTCTCTTAGGTTGTTCGCAGATGATGCTGTAATTTACCGACTAATAAGGTCATCCGTAGACCACTGTCAGTTGCAAAGCGATTTAGAAAAGATTGCTGTATGGTGTGGCAGGTGGCAGTTGATGCTAAATAACGAAAAGTGTGAGGTGATCCACACGAGTTCGAAAAGAAATCCGTTGGAATTCGATTACTCGATAAATAGTACAATTCTCGAGGCTGTCAATTCAACTAAGTACCTGGGTGTTAAAATTACGAACAACTTCAGTTGGAAAAACCACATAGATAATATTGTGGGGAAAGCGAGCCAAAGGTTGCGTTTCATTGGCAGGACACTTAGAAGATGCAACAAGTCCACTAAAGAGACAGCTTACACTACACTCGTTCGTCCTCTGGTAGAATATTGCTGCGCGGTGAGGGATCCTTACCAGGTGGGATTGACGGAAGACATCGAAAGGGTGCAAAAAAGGGCAGCTCGTTTTGTATTATCACGTAATAGGGGAGAGAGTGTGGTAGATATGATACGGCATTTGGAATGGAAGTCATTAAAGCAAAGACGTTTTTCGTCGCGGCGAGATCTATTTACGAAATTTCAGTCGCCAACTTTCTCTTCCGAATGCGAAAATATTTTGTTGAGCCCAACCTACATAGGTAGGAATGATCGTCAAAATAAAATAAGAGAAATCAGAGCTCGAACTGAAAGGTTTAGGTGTTCGTTTTTCCCGCGCGCTGTTCGGCAGTGGAATGGTAGAGAGATAGTATGATTGTAGTTCGATGAACCCTCTGCCAAGCACTTAAATGTGAATTGCAGAGTAGCCATGTAGATGTAGATATAGATTTATCTCTAAGTGGTCCCTATGGCATATGGGAGTGTGTAGCTGTGAGACGATGGTACGGTGGGGGACTGATGACCTTAGCTGTTTAGTCCCCCTTAAACATCCCAACAACCACCACCATCGATGGTACGGCTGTAGGATCCTCCTGCGTGAACGATTTGGGCAGAGGCGTGTGACGGAAAGCAACAGGTGCGGCAGCGACCTAGCGCTGTTAACCTCGTCGGCTGGCACCGGTCGTGACGGGAAGCCATTACGCTGCGTCACATACCGGCCGCTATGGCGGGGCGTTATTACGGCGACGCGTCGACCGTGGCGCCGGCTACGTGCCGCGGCGGTTGGCACGCCTGACTAAAGCGGGCAGGCAGCGCTGCGTGCGGGGAAGTCCCGCCCTGCCACCGCCACCAGTCTGGCCACGCACGTGGGGCGTCACACGTGTGACTGACGTGTGACAGCGAGCGGGCGCCCACCACCCGCGTGTGTGGCATGCCTGGAATACATCAGCACACCTGTCCTCTCCTCAGGCACACATATACACCTGCCGACAACGAGCTAACTGCGTAATTATCTGATTTATTGGTACTACATACTAAACACGGTGTTACAAAAAGGTACGGCCAAACTTTCAGGAAACATTCCTCACACACAAAGAAAGCAAATATGTTACGTGGACATGTGTCCAGAAACGCTTACTTTCCATGTTAGAGCTCATTTTATTACTTCTATTCAAATCACATTACTCATGGAATGGAAACACATAGCAACAGAACGTACCAGCGTGACTTCAAACACTTTGTTACAGGAAATGATCAAAATGCCCTCCGTTAGCGGAGGATACGTGCATCCACCCTCCGTCGCGTGGAATCCCTGATGCACTGATGCAGCCCTGGAGAATGGCGTATTGTATCACAGCCGTCCACAATACGAGCACGAAGAGTCTCTACATTTCGTACCGGGGTTGCGTAGACAAGAGCTTTCAAATGGCCCCATAAATGAAAGTCAATAGGGTTGAGGTTAGGAGAGCGTGGAGGCCACGGAATTGGTCCGCCTCTACCGATCCATCGGTCACCAAATCTGTTGTTGAGAAGAGTACGGACACTTCGACTGAAATGTGCAGGAGCCCCATCGTCCGTGAACCACATGTTGTGTCGTACTTGTAAAGGCACATGTTCTAGCAGCACAGGTAGAGTATCCCGTATGAAATCGTGATAACGTGCTCCATTGAGAGTAGGTGGAAGAACATGGGGCCCAATCGAGACATCACCAACAATGCCTGCCCAAACGTGCACAGAAAATCTGTGTCGATGACGTGATTGCACAATTGCGTGCGGATTCTCGTCAGCCCACACATGTTGATTGTGAAAATTTACAATTTGATCACGTCGGAATGAAGCCTCATCCGTAAAGAGAACATTTGCACTGAAATGAGGATTGACACATTGTCGGATGAACCATTCGCAGAATCAGCTGCTGATAGTGCCTGCACATGGTACGGAAACAACTGGTTCTCCCGTAGCACTCTCCATAGTGACGTGGTCAACGTTACCTTGTACAGCAGCAACTTCTCTGACGCTGACATTAGGGTTATCGTCAACTGCACGAAGAATTGCCTCGTCCATTGCAGGTGTCCTCGTCGTTCTAGGTCTTCCCCAGTCCGCGAGTCACAGGCTGGAATGTTCCGTCCTCCCTAAGACGCCGATCAATTGCTTCGAACGTCTTCCTGTCGGGACACCTTCGTTCTGGAAATCTGTCTCGATACAAACGTACCGCGCCACGGTATTGCCCCGTGCTAATCCGTACATCAAATGGGCATCTGGCAACTCCGCATTTGTAAACATTGCACTGACTGCAAAACCACGTTCGTGATGAACACTACCCTGTTGATGCTACGTACTGATGTGCTTGATGCTAGTACTGTAGAGCAATGAGTCGCATGTCAACACAAGCACCGAAGTCAACATTACCTTCCTTCAATTGGGCCAACTGGCGGTGAATCGAGGAAGTACAGTACATACTGACGGAACTAAAATGAGCTCTAACATGGAAATTAAGCGTTTCCGGCCACATGTCCACATAACATATTTTCTTTATTTGTGTGTGAGGAATGGAATGTTTCCTGAAAGTTTGGCTGTACCTTTTTGTAACACCCTGTAGAAAGCACTGTCTTACCATGGTGAAAATGTGCACGTTGCAGAACTGCCAAAGTACGAGGGTCACTCCAAAAGAAACGCTCACTATTTTTTGAAAAAATCCATCTTTTATTCTACGTCTTTGAAAGTTTTACAGTATGTAGATATATCCTTTAGGAACAGTATTTTCATTTCTCCACATAATTTCCATCCCTCTCAACTGCCTTACGCCATCTTGGAACCAGCGCCTGTATACCCACACGGTAAAATTCTGGATCAACCTGTTGGAGCCACTGATTGGCAGCATTCACAAGGGAGTCGTCATCTTCACACCTTGTTCCACGAAGAGAGTCTTTCAGTTTCCCAAAGAGGTGATAGTCACATGGAGTCAGGTCAGGAGCCGGCCGGAGTGGTCGAGCGGTTCTAGGCGCTACAGTCTGGAACCGCGGGACCGCTACGGTCGCTGGTTCGAATCCTGCCTCAGGCATGGATGTGTGTGATGTCCTTAGGTTAGTTAGGTTTCAGTAGTTCTAAGTTCTAGGGGACTGATGATCTCAGATGTTAAGTCCCATAGTGCTCAGAACCATTTGAAACGTTTTCAGGTCAGGACAGTAAGGCGGGTGTTTCAGTGTTGTCCATCCGAGTTTTGTGATTGCTTCCACGGTTTTTTTGACTGACATGTGGCCGTGCATAGTCGTGCAACAGCAGAACATCCTGCTTTTGCCGATGTGGTCGAACACGACTCAGTCGAGCTCGAAGTTTCTTCAGTGTCGTCACATATGCATCAGAATTTATGGTGGTTCCACTTGGCACGATGTCCACAAGCGAGAGTCCTTCGGAATCGCCCGCATCTCGTGGTCGTGCGGTAGCGTTCTCGCTTCCCGCGCCCGGGTTCCCGGGTTCGATTCCCGGCGGGGTCAGGGATTTTCTCTGCCTCGTGATGGCTGGGTGTTGTGTGCTGTCCTTAGGTTAGTTAGGTTTAATTAGTTCTAAGTTCTAGGCGACTGATGACCTCAGCAGTTGAGTCGCATAGTGCTCAGAGCCATTTGAACCATTTGAACCTTCGGAATCGAAAAACACCGTAGCCATAACTCTTCCAGCAGAAGGTGTGGTTTTGAATTTCTTTTTTTCTTGGGTGAATTTGCATGATGTCACTCCATTGATTGCGTCTTCGTCTCTGGTGAAAAATGATGGAGCCACGTTTCCTCACCTGTCACAGTTTTTCCAAGAAATTGATCTCCACCATTCTCGTACTGTTTCAAAAGTTCGCTGCACACCGTTTTTCTTGTTCCTTTGTGAGCCACTGTCAACATCCTGGGAACCCACCTGGCACAAACCTTTTTTAACGCCAACACTTCCAGTATTCTGCAAACACTTCCTCCCGCTATCCCAACGTAGCGTGACAATTCGTTCACTGTGATGCGTCTGCCAGCAGTCACCAATTCGTTAACACTCTGCACATTGTCTGGAGTGTGTGCAGTACGAGGCCTGCCGCTGCGAGGACAATCCTCAATATTGCCGTGCCCGCTTTTATCACGTAACCTGCTTGCCCACCGACTAACTGTACTGCGATCGACAGCAGCATCTCCATACACCTCTTTCAGCCTCTTGTGGATGTTTCCCACTGTCTCGTTTTCACAGCACAGGAATTCTATGACAGCACGTTGCTTCTGACGAAAGTCTAGTGTAGCAGCCATCTTGAAGACATGCTGTGACGGCGCCACTCACGGGAACAGGTTGAACTAAGTCTGAAACCAAGCGGGAAGGGTGTATCTACACACTGTGAAACTTTCACACATGCAGAATTAAAACTGTATTTTTACAAAAATAGTGTGCATTTCTTTTGGAGTGACCCTCGTACTGCTCTTGCATTGGGGACGAGAAAACCCTCCGGGAGAAAACCGACACCGGTATTTTACTTCTGAATAACTGGTTTTTTTCGGTGTTTCTTTGGTCTCACCTACAAGAGGCTCCTTTCAGTTTTTACCAGCAGCCGAGTAAAAAACAGACATACCACTTTGCAATGGCAGCAGTGCCAAAATGTTTGGTTTTTAAAACTTAATTTTTTTGGAAATTCGATTTCTGTCAAATTTTTTCATGACATTTCCACTGCTTTGAAATATTGGGTTAGTACAAAAAGTGAGAAAAGCGACAGGTGCTATTTTAATAACAACAGCGACAGAAACGAGCAATGAACATACGAAATAAGAATAGGTTCAGTATTGTTGACACAATACTGTACCTATTTCTGTATGGGGTGGCTTATTAGATGATACAGCATGTACGTACAGTTTGCCGGACTTTCCCTCACATGGTAGACACCGTAGTTTCTCAATGTCGTTCTCAGACATCGGTTGTGTTGCGGAATGGTAGTGCGTCGGCAGTCTGGGAGTGAGCATTGACACAGACGAGGAACGAGAGAAGTTCTGACGGCTAGTGACATGAATTAAAAATCATCTGTACAAAACAGTTTCTAATTAATAGAAAACTGTATTTCTACTAAAGGAGGAACTGATACTTAACTTCCTGAGCCTCTTATACGGAGTGGTCCATTGATCGTGACCGGGCCAAATATGGCACCAAATAAGCGTCAAACGAAAAAACTACAAAGAACGATACTCGTCTAGCTTGAAGGGGGGAAACCATATGGCGCTGTGGTTGGCCCGCTAGATGGTGCTGTCACAGGTCAAACGTGTATCAACTGCGCTTTTTTTTAAATAGGAACCCTCATTTTTTATTACATATTCGTGTAGTACGTAAAGAAATATGAATGTTTTAGTTGGACCACTGTTCTCGCTTTGTGACAGATGGCGCTCAAATAGTCACAAACACATAGCTCACAATTGTGGACGAACAGTTGGTAACAGGTAGGTATTTTAAATTAAAATACAGAACGTAGGTACGTTTGAACACTTTATTTCGGTTTTTCCAATGTCATACATGTACTTTTGTGAACTTATCATTTCTGAGAACGCTTGCTGTTACAGGGGATTACCCGTAAATACCACATTAATGCAATAAATGCTCAAAATGATGTCCGTCAACCTCAATGCATTTGGCAATACGTGTAGCGACATTCCTCTCAACAGCGAGTAGTTCGCCTTCATTAATGTTCGCACATGCATTGACAGTGCGCTGACGCATGTTGTCAGGCGTTGTCGGTGGATCACGATAGCAAATATCCGTCAACTTTCCCCACAGAAAGAAATCAGGGGACGTCAGATCCGGTGACCGTGCGGGCCACGGTATGGTGCTTCGACGACCAATCCACCTGTCATGAAATATGCTACTCAATACCGCTTCAACCGCACGTGAGCTATGTGCTGGACATTCATCATGTTAGAAGTACATCGCCGTTCTGTCATACAGTGAAACATCTTGTAGTAACATCGATAGAACATTACGTAGGAAATCAGCATACACTGCACCATTTAGATTGCCATCGATAAAATGGGGGCCAATTATCCTTCCTCCCACAATGCCGCACCATACATTAACCCGCCAAGGTCGCTGATGTTCCACTTGTCGCAGCCATCGTGGATTTTCCGTTGCCCGATAGTGCATATTATGCCGGTTTACGTTACCGCTGTTGGTGAATGACGCTTCGTCACTAAGTAGAACGCGTGCAAAAAATCTGTCATCGTCCCGTAATTTCTCTTATGCCCAGTGGCAGAACTGTACACGACGTTCAATGTCGTCGCCATGCAATTCCTGGTGCACAGAAATATGGTACGGGTGAAATCAATGTTGATGCAGCATTCCCAACACCGACGTTATTGAGATTCCCGATTCTCGCGCAATTTGTCTGCTACTGATGTGCGGATTAGCCACGACAGCAGCTAAAACACCTACTTGGGCATCATCATTTGTCGCAGGTCGTGGTTGACGTTTCACATGTGGCTGAACACTTCCTGTTTCCTTAAATAACGTAACTGCCCGGCGAACGGTCCGGACACTTGGGTGATGTCTTCCAGGATACCGAGCAGCATACACAGCACACGCCCGTTGGGCATTTTAATCACAATAGCCATACATCAACACGATATCGACCTTTTCCACAATTGGTAAACTGTCCATTTTAACACGGGTAATGTATCACGAAGCAAATACCGGCCGCACTGGCGGAATGTTACATCATGCCACGTACTTATACGTTTGTGATTATTACAACGGCATCTATCACAAAGCGAAAAAGGTGGTCCAACGAAAACATTCATATTTCTTTACGTACTACACGAATATGTAATTACAAATGGGGGTTGCTAGTTAAAAAAACGCAGTTGAAATCCGTTTGACCTATGGCAGCGCCATCTAGCGGGCCAACCATAGCGCCATCTGGCTTCCCCCTTCAAGCTAGACGAGTTTCGTTCTTTGTAGTTTTTTCGTTTGACTATTATTTCGTGGGATATTTGGCCCGGTCACTATCGATGGACCACGCTGTATATTTGTGGATTTCTTCACATGTTGCGGAAGTGATTCTGGATGAGTGGAGGTACAGTCCTGTGTTGGTTATCACGTTTCAGGTTCAGAGAAGTGGCGTGCCAGTTGCCGACAATTCCCTTGATTAGTTATTGCGAATTTTCCATCCTGTTTTGTGAAGCGTAAGTTTTCAGGTGTTTACCAGCGGACGTTGCTCGCGAAAGTCCACGTAGAATTCTCCCATGTTGTGCTTGCAGAAGTTTCCTTCTGCAGCATCCAGTTGCCCCTCGACGTACAGGGTGTATCAAAAAGAATGATCCGATTAAAAAAAATAGTTCAATCCATGAGATATGTGCGTGAACAACATACTGTTGGAAAGAGTAAACTCTCGAGTTTTACATGGTTCCCGCTAGGTAGCAGCAGTGTGCGCCCACTTCACTTCCACTAAAAATTTTGTTGGGACAACTTGTAATGTCTCTTGCAGCGGTCTCTCCGCGATGTTTTCGATATTTTCAGAAATTTTATAAATTATATAACTCAGTACATATCTCGAAATATCTCTTCTTATCTTACCGATTCCTAAACGTCAATATACGATGATTATCAATGCAAAGTAGTTTCAAGTCCTATTATTCCTTGGAGCGTGCATTTACTCCATGGAATAGCTCCTCTGCTGTCTACGTTTTCTCTTATGAAAAGAATGAAGGGGTGCTTGCCGATTAGCCGTGAAAGAACGAAGATGTATATCTCTGTATTGTTGAGCTAGTCGCCATCTTGATGAGATTCTGTATGAGAAGGAATTTAATACATGAACTAAACTAAAGTAAGTGTGTTCGCGTATTATTTAGCTGATTATTACTGACAGTGTCTGCTTACTACGCTGTGTTGCACGGGATCGGTGGGGAACGTCTGATTTACACTGGACGAACCTGCCGTTTTGTACGCTCAAGATATCCAGTTTATTACTTTCAATAAATGGGCAAACACGGTCTTACCAGCAGATCTCCGGTCTTCCCCATGTGATCACCGAAAGTTAATAATTATTACAAATGTTTCCAGGAGATCGACTGACAGCTTTCGTCGCACCGAGACTTCAAAATTGCTTCACTGCCTTACGGAATTTAAGTTGAGCTCAATTTAATCAGGATAGAACAGTATTGAACTGTGTGAATGTGATAAGCCTGCTTTGTGAATGAAAATTGCCTTAACATACGCATGTTTTTTACTATCCTGATCAGTGAAGCTAAATCAGGCCGGTGTGAGAGAGGTTTTAAATTTTTTGAATACCACAAAAAAATATTAAAATCTGATAGCGTTTTGTGTTCTACGTTCTGCGCAGTACGGGTCAGTAATGACTGTTTAGCGTTACTTTCGTACTACTAGCCACATTGTGGATCCTCCTACAGCACAGAGCTTTAGACGATGGCACGAACAGTTTCGTGCAACAGGTTGTTAGTGTAAAGGCAAATCGCCGGGCCGTCCCCGAGTGTCTGACACAGACGCCGAACGCATCCGCCACGGTTTCACAAGGAGTCCGCTGAAATCCGTTCGCCGTGCAGCTCGACAGCTCAACATCCCCCGGTGTCTGTCTAGCGTGTGTTGCGTCGACGTTTACACGTGAAACCGTGCAAAACACAGCTACTGCAAGCTCTTCATGAAGGTGACAAACAACAACGTGTGGAGTTCTGTAATTTCGTTCTTGGCAAGATGGAGAATGACACTTTTTTTTCCAAGCTTAGGGTTTCGTGACGAGGCAAGATTCCATTTAAATGGAAAGGTGAACCGTCATAGTGTTAGAATATAGTGTACGGAACAACCACATGAGGTTGTGCGATAAGAGAGGGACTCTCCGAAATTTAATGTGTTTTCTGCAGTTTCACGGGAAAAGCTGTGCGGTCCATTTTTCTTTGTCGATAACACTGTTACAACAATCACATATCGCGATATGCTTGAGAACTTTCCTTTCCCACAGTTGGAGACTGATTCGAACGACTTCATTTACCAACACAATCGGGCACCGCCACACTGGCATCTGGAAGTGCGGGAAATTTTAAATCAAAGGATTACTGAACGATGGATCAGTCGCACTGGACCAAATAATTCAGCCTTACATTACTGGCCTCCAAGGTCACCGGACCAGACTATATGTGATTGTTTCTTGTGGGGGTTTATAGAAGACTCTGTTTATGTGCCTCCGCTACCAACAGCAATGAATGAACTGCGACATCGCATTACAGCGGCTGTGGAAACTGTAACTCCAAGACATGCTGGCTGCAGTGTGGGAACAGTCTGAATACCGCATTGGCGTATGCCGTACATCTCAAGGGTGGCCTATTGAACATCTATGAAAAGTTAGTTTGAGAAATATAGACGTGCCAAATCGGATGATTCCTTTTGATGCAACCTACACTTTCCGTTGGTTTGCCTAAAGAGCTTTCTCCCTAGTTTTCTTGACTGCTTAAAACGATACTGGTTTTCTGGGGACTGTTTTACTGTTGTATTCCTGGAAGCCTTGTCTGCGTATTTCAAGTGCGTTTTCACATTCAGAGTCCCACCCTGGATGTCTAGTGTCCTTTTTGCGTGGTATCAGTTGTTTTGCTTTTTGTGTGCTCCTTCTATGGAATTCTTCCCATGTACTTGCTTGTTATCTTGCTCTTTTGTGATATTATGATGGATTCTACGATCTTTTTCGTGTCAAATTTCTCGCTTTTCTGATGGCTTCGCCTGTTTATTTCACTACTATGCGTAGTGTCTCGCAAGGTATGAGTGTCTGCCACGGAAGCTAGGATTTGACACAGAACTCGACGCCTGCTGCAGACGTAATACTTGCCAGCGGTCAGCCTTAAGCCCATTGTACACGGGACGTGTGAGCTTGCAAGATTACCCATGGTCCTTTATTGTATGATAGCAGAACAAACACGGGTAGCAGTTACTTCTGTAAAATATCTGGTAGTATGCATACGGAACGATTAGAAGTGGAATGATCATATAAAATTAATTGTTGGTAAGTCGGGTGCTAGGTTGAGATTCATTGGGAGAGTCCTTAGAAAATTTAGTCCATCAACAAAGGAGGTGGCTTACAAAGCATCTCGTTCGACCTATACTTGAGTATTGCTCATCGCCGGCCAGAGTGGCCGAGCGGTTCTAGGCGCTACAGTCTGGAACCGCGCGACAACTACGGTCGCAGGTTCGAATCCTGCCTCGGGCATCGATGTGTGACGTTCTTAGGTTACTTACGTTTAAGTAGTTCTAAGTTCTAAGGGACTGATGACCTCAGAAGTTAAGTCCCATAGTGCTCAGAGCTATATTGCCCATCAGTGGGGGATCCGTACCAGGTCGGGTTAACAGAGGATATAGAGAAGATCCAAAGAAGAGCGGCGCGTTTCGTCACAGGGTTATTTGGTAAGCGTGATAGTGTTAGGGAGATGTTTAGCAAACTCGAGTGGCAGACTCTGCAAGAGAGGCGCTCTGCTTGCTGTCCAGGTTTCGAGAGGGTGCGTTTCTGGATGAGGTATCGAATATATTGCTCCCCCCTACTTATACCTCCCGAGGAGATCACGAATGTAAAATTAGAGAGATTCGAGCGCTCACGGACGCTTTCCGGGAGTCGTTCTTCTGCGAACCATACGCGACTGGAACAGGAAAGGGGGGTAATGACAGTGGCACGTAAAGTGCCCTCCGCCACACGCCGCTGGGTGGCTTGCGGAGTATAGATGTAGATGTAGATGTAGATGCACCATTTCCGACGGCGCCTACCGTGTGGACGGGGCCGCTTGCACGAGATTCGCGCGTACGACGGCTAGAATGCGGAATAGGATGGGGTGTTATTCTGACGCGTATGTAGGTGCTTCGCGCATGCGCAGACGACCATCTGGGGAGGACAGCTGAGAAACTGCGTGAAGTTCTATGTGAACTGCGTACCTCTCTCCTGCCCACTTAAACGTAGTACAGCAGGTTGTTTGTCTCACAAAAATTAGCGCGTGAAATATCTGCAATTTTCAGTAAATATTATTTGAAGCTTTATTTCGGTTACACAGTTTATCAAAAGCTGTTGCTACTTTAAGCCATTCCTCTTCAGTTGTTGGAGTCTCTAAAAAAAAGTAGAATTGAAAGTTTGCACATTCTTTTGATTCGGTAATATAGGAAACAAGTACATTCAAACGGTTATCCCTCAAAGAGTTACGGATATTGCAGCATACATCTGTTATCGGTTTAGACAGACTCGAAACTGAAATACGATGCACGAAAGACAAGCTCTTGTAAGATTCGCCATTCGCCAGAAATCGCTATGTATCTGTTAACCTGGATAGGAATGAAGTATGACAATTTTCAGCTAATATAGTTGAACAAACACACAAAATTAAAGTCTTGCTTTCCGCTTGGCGAAATTGCTTCTCTCATAACTCTATCTCTCAGGCGAATATTGAGTTCAATGAAGGATGACAGCTTGTCGAAAGAAGTTGCACCCATTGTCGCAAAATTTGATCCTTTTCCTGGTCCCTTCTTTGTAGGCACAGCCGTACCGGCAGTTGTGTTTTTTGGCATGTCTTTCTTTCCGTTTTTCTTTATGACGAAAGCCGCAGCTACGGTAACAAGACCAAGGCGATATCTTCTTCCATCCTTCTAAGGAAATTCAAATGCTTCAAATGGCTGTGAGCACTATGGGACTTAACTTCCGAGGTCATCAGTCCCCTAGAACTTAGAACTACTTAAACCTAACTAACCTAAGGACATCACACACATCCATGCCCGAGGCAGGATTCGAACCTGCGACCGTAGCGATCGCGCGGTTCCAGACTGTAGCGCCTAGAAACGCTCGGCCACTATGAACGGCGTCTTCTAAGCCTTGTCTTTCGGAAGTATTTAAACGTCTTTTATAAAGATGACATTTACACATGTGAATGTCATACTTTCATATAAACCTCGCGAAAACAATTACATGCAACGATGTAGTGATCGTCTAAGTACAAATAAATGTGATGCCCTTTGAAGACGATATAAAATACCCGAAAACGAAATAACGCCGACGATTCTCGTCAGTGGCGGACACAGAAAAACCTCACTGACGTTGCGGTAAAGATATCTTGAGCTACCTTTACTTTTACTGTAATGAAAAATAAAGTAACATGCAACGTTTAAGAAAGTACACTCCTGGAAATTGAAATAAGAACACCGTGAATTCATTGTCCCAGGAAGGGGAAACTTTATTGACACATTCCTGGGGTCAGATACATCACATGATCACACTGACAGAACCACAGGCACATAGACACAGGCAACAGAGCATGCACAATGTCGGCACTAGTACAGTGTATATCCACCTTTCGCAGCAATGCAGGCTGCTATTCTCCCATGGAGACGATCGTAGAGATGCTGGATGTAGTCCTGTGGAACGGCTTGCCATGCCATTTCCACCTGGCGCCTCAGTTGGACCAGCGTTCGTGCTGGACGTGCAGACCGCGTGAGACGACGCTTCATCCAGTCCCAAACATGCTCAATGGGGGACAGATCCAGAGATCTTGCTGGCCAGGGTAGTTGACTTACACCTTCTAGAGCACGTTGGGTGGCACGGGATACATGCGGACGTGCATTGTCCTGTTGGAACAGCAAGTTCCCTTGCCGGTCTAGGAATGGTAGAACGATGGGTTCGATGACGGTTTGGATGTACCGTGCACTATTCAGTGTCCCCTCGACGATCACCAGTGGTGTACGGCCAGTGTAGGAGATCGCTCCCCACACCATGATGCCGGGTGTTGGCCCTGTGTGCCTCGGTCGTATGCAGTCCTGATTGTGGCGCTCACCTGCACGGCGCCAAACACGCATACGACCATCATTGGCACCAAGGCAGAAGCGACTCTCATCGCTGAAGACGACACGTCTCCATTCGTCCCTCCATTCACGCCTGTCGCGACACCACTGGAGGCGGGCTGCACGATGTTGGGGCGTGAGCGGAAGACGGCCTAACGGTGTGCGGGACCGTAGCCCAGCTTCATGGAGACGGTTGCGAATGGTCCTCGCCGATACCCCAGGAGCCACAGTGTCCCTAATTTGCTGCGAAGTGGCGGTGCGGTCCCCTACGGCACTGCGATGGATCCTACGGTCTTGGCGTGCATCCGTGCGTCGCTGCGGTCCGGTCCCAGGTCGACGGGCACGTGCATCTTCCGCCGACCACTGGCGACACCATCGATGTACTGTGGAGACCTCACGCCCCACGTGTTGAGCAACTCGGCGGTACGTCCACCCGGCCTCCCGCATGCCCATTATACGCCCTCGCTCAAAGTCCGTCAACTGCACATACGGTTCACGTCCACGCTGTCGCGGCATGCTACCAGTGTTAAAGACTGCGATGGAGCTCCGTATGCCACGGCAAACTGGCTGACACTGACGGCGGCGGTGCACAAATGCTGCGCAGCTAGCGCCATTCGACGGCCAACACCGCGGTTCTGGTGTGTCCGCTGTGCCGTGCGTGTGATCATTGCTTGTACAGCCCTCTCGCAGTGTCCGGAGCAAGTATGGTGGGTCTGACACACCGGTGTCAATGTGTTTCTTTTTCCATTTCCAGGAGTGTATTATTTAAACGGATTGCACACCAATAAGACAGTGCCACCTTGTGATATAAGGAAGTTACAAATGTGGTTCTCTTCCTTAAATGATGTATTCTATGCGCCTATACGTCCCGGCAAATCGGTTAATTACATCCTCAATAGGACAGTAAATGTCAGGGTGAGTGTTCAAGAAAGCTAAGCCATTAACTCGATCCTTCTTCACTGTCGACCTCTGCCATGTCTTTGTAAACCGCAGTGCTGAAAACTTCTTCCTACTGTAGCAATAGGTGCAGGGAGACAGACAAATATTTTGTACAGCGTGTGCATAGTGGGATAGTCAGATCTTGGGCAAACAGACATCGCTTCCATAACAGAATCACGATCATTAAGGGCGTTTATACTCGTTTGCTTCTGCTGAAGAATCTCCTCAATTAGTCTCTTTTTAATCACGAAACAATAGAATATTCGCCACTTTTCTCGAACAAATGCCATTCAGAATAACGTATCGAGGTCAATAGAATGGCCGCAACTTTTCTCTTAGGTATGTGTTTGCTATCTGTCTCACTATGTGATCAAAAGTATCCGGACACCCGGCTGAAAATGGCTTACAAGTACGTGGCACCGTCCATCGGTAATGCTGGAAGTCAGTATTGTGTTGGTCCACCCTTAGCCTTGATGACAGCTTCCACTGTCGCAGGTTACCTTCTATCAGGTGCTGGAATGTTTCTTGGGGATTGGCAGCCCATTCTTCAAGGAGTGCTGCACTGAGGAGAGGTATCGATGTCGGTCGGTGAGACCTGGCACGAAGTCGGCGTTCCAAAACATCCCAAAGGTGTTCTATAGGATTGAGGTGAGGACTCTGTGCAGCCCAGTCCATTACAGGAGTGTTATTGTCGCGTAACCACTCCGCCACAAGCGGTGCATTATGAACAGGTGCTCGATCGTGTTGAAAGATGCAATCGCCATCCCCGAATTGCTCTTCAACCGCGGGAAGCAAGAAGGTGCTTAAAACATCAATGTTGGCCTGTGCTGTGATAGTCACACGCAAAACAACAAGCGGTGCAAGTCCCCTCCGTGAAAAACACGACCACACCATAACATCACAGTCTCCAAATTTTACTGTTGACACTACACGCGCTGGCATATGACGTTCCCCGGAGATTCGCCATACCTACACCCAGCCATCGGATCGCCACATTGTGTACCGTGATCCGTTACTCCACTCAACGTTTTACCACTGTTGAATCGTCCAATGTTTACGCTTCTTACAACAAGCGAGGCGTCGTTTGGCATTTACCGGCGTGATGTGTGGCTTATGAGCAGCCGCTCGCCCAAGAAATCTTTCTCACATCCCGCCTCACTGTCATAACATTGGTTAAAAACAGTCTTGCTTGCAGTTTTAGTTTATTTTTCAACGACGCCTTTCGCCTTATTTAGGTATTTTCAGGTTATCTTCATAGAAAACAGAGAATAGATCTATTTCAGAATCACGATCGCGTTGTGCAGAGTTGGATAACCTGTAAACTGATCAAATATTGAAAGAGCAAATACCTTAATTTGGTATTTCCTAGAAGAATCCTTTAGTCAGTGTAGCCAAAGGGCATCAACGAATATATCAGGCCAATATCGCCTTCGTTCAATTCAGTAAAAACTAGAAATATAAAATAGTAAAATCATTACCTTTTCTAGATGGACGCAAGAGGCCCCAAGATGTGAATAACGTGTTCCCGCTCACAGGAGCGAGTAACTCCAACTCTGCACAACGCGATCGCGATTCTTAAATAGATGTATTTGTTCTCTGTTTATAACCTGAAGATGCCTAAATTCGGCGAAACGCGTCGTTGAAAAATAAAAACCTAAAATTGCAACCAAGATTGTTTATAACCAATACTGTTAAGCACTGGTTTGCTATGTGCCACATATGGATTGGAAGAATATCCACTGTGATAGTACTTGCAGTGGACCCTGATGCAGTTTGGAATTCCTGTGTGATGGTCTGGATAGATGTCTGCCTATTACACATTACGACCCTCTTCAACAGTCGCCAGTCTCTTGTCAGCCAACACACGAGGTCGGCCTGTACGCTTTTGTGCTGTACGTGTCCCTTCACGTTTCCACTTCACTATCACGTCGGAAACGGTAGACCTAGGGATGTTTAGGAGTGTGTGAATCTCGCGTACAGACGTATGACACAAGTGACGCCCAATCATCTGACCAGATTCGAAGTCCGTGAGTTCCGCGGAGCGCCCCATTCTGCTGACTCACGATGTCTAATGGCTACTTAGGTCGCTGATATGGAGCACCTGTCAGTAGGTGGCAGCACAATGCATCTAATATGAAAAACGTATGTTTTTGGCGGTGTCCGGATACTTTTGATCATATAGTGTATGCCAGCCGGAGTGGCCGTGCGGTTCTAGGCGCTTCAGTCTGGAACCGCGCGACCGCTACGGTCGCGGGATCGAATCCTGCCTCGGGCATGGATGTGTGTGATGTCCTCAGGTTAGTCAGGTTTAAGTAGTTCTAAGTTCTAGGGGACTGATGAACTCAGCTGTCCCATAGTGCTCAGAGCCTTTTGAACATAGTGTATATGCCGGACAGAAACGTATAAAATACGATGACACGGACGCGTGTGCTACATAAGAAAGTACAACTACTCGATTCAGTCGAGTCGACTGAATGAAAGAAACAAATGAACAGCGTGCGGGCTGACTGGAAAGGGGGGGGGGGGCAGGTAGCAAAGCGGGTGGACCCGAAAGTGGGGAGGGAGGGGGGCGTGACGCCCCCCCCCCCTCCCCCCAATGTATCCGCCACTGATTCACGTTCTGGAAGTTGTCAACAAACACGTAGATGAGACGACGTGACAGAGAAGTGCCGTATAGCCGCCTTTTTGTGGTTGGACGTTCTACCGCATGGAGCGGTGCAACAGACAGCGACGTTCTTGCGAGAGTCGCACGTCTAGCGTAAAGCGGGCTTTATAACGTCGCGGCTGGAAACACAGCGGCGCTTCGCCCGCTCGAGACGAGTCGCAGCGATAACAGAAAACAAAAGCGTTTTGTGAGCGAGCGAGCCGCCACTGAAAGCACTGGGCCTGCCGAAGGAGGCGCCGTGTTCTGAAATAGTCTGGCGGCGAAGGGGCGGCCCCCCGGGGGTGGTTGCCGGGGGAGAGGGTGGGAAAGGGGTGGGCGTGGGTGAGGAGCACAGCGGTGGGCTCAAGAGGGCCGCCACACAAAAGGGCAGCGAGCGGTTTGTGCGGTCTCTGGTCCCGCGCCACTGCAGAGGCGAAAGGCGAGTTAGCAGTCTGGGGTGCGCGGGGGCGGAAGGCTTCGTGGGTGGCTCAGTCGTTGTCAGGTTCTCAGAGACGGAGAGGGAGCGAGGGGGAGAGAGAGACAGAGAGACAGGAGGTAAAACTCCCCCTCGCCTTGTAAATCCTTCAGCCAAGTTGTCGTCCAACAGTGCGCTACAGACGAGTAGCGGAGACCGGCTGCAGTTTTCAGCCGCTGTATTTCTGCCTCGCTCTGTGTTAATGCACAGTCAACAGCGACAAGTGTGGCTCTTGCTGCAGTCTCGGCTGAAGTGTACAAAAAAGGCTTCAAAACCAAAATACACCATTAGTGTTGATCTCTCAAAAAATGAAATGGCTCTGAGCACTATGCGACTTAACTTCTGAGGTCGTCAGTCCCCTAGAACTCAGAACTAATTAAACCTAACTAACCTAAGGACATCACACACATCCATGCCCGAGGCAGGATTCGAACCTGCGACCGTAGCGGTCGCTCGGCTCCAGACTGTAGCGCCTAGAACCGCACGGCCACTCCGGCCGGCTGTGTTGATCTCTCGTTTCGCGGTTTATGGGAACGTAACAAATGATACAGTAAAAGTTCTAGAATGAAATTTTCACTCTACAACGGAGTGTGCGCTGATATGAAACTTCCTGGCAGATTAAAACTGTGTACCGCGCACTTGCCCGCGAAAGGCAAAGGTCTCGAGTTCGAGTCTCGGCCCGGAACACAGTTTTAATCTGCCAGGAAGTTCCACAGTAAAAATGAGTCGAGTTTGTTATGGCATGGTGCTACAGCAACCAGTTTCGAATTATTTCAGAATATAAACAGTCTTGGTTGCGAATTTATTTAATATCACTGACGCGTTTCACCCTTTTGTGACATCATCAGACTGTACAAAAGTAGCTGGGTATGAAACCCATCCGTCATAAAGCCGTATAAAATCAAACTGGACACAACACTAACTGGATATGTAATCCAAGCGACATGAGAACATATGCAATACAAAATGGATCTCGTGAAGAGGAAAGTAAAACCCCCAATATATCATGAAGAAGGTGCAGGAAGTGGCGGAAACGTTTCAGTGACTGTCCCGTGTTACCTTGAGCACACCAGTAGACTCCACCATAGCACTACAAAATAGGTTCAAAAAATGGTTCAAATGGCTCTGAGCACTATGGGACTCAACTGCTGAGGTCATTAGTCCCCTAGAAATTAGAGCTACTTAAACC
The DNA here is from genome assembly GCF_023864345.2 of Schistocerca serialis cubense. Lineage (NCBI taxonomy): Eukaryota > Metazoa > Arthropoda > Insecta > Orthoptera > Acrididae > Schistocerca > Schistocerca serialis. Next base: position 147,117,288 of record NC_064648.1, read on the forward strand.
TAACTAACCTACGGACATCACACACATCCATGCCCGAGGCAGGATTCGAACCTGCGACCGTAGCGGTCGCGCGGTTCCAGACTGTAGCGCCTACAGCCGCTCGGCCACCTCGGCCAGCCTTCCAGTGTGTTCAAGGTGCACATTGCATTTTTTGACGAATAGATTAAATATCCAGTCACTGTTGCGTCCAGTTTCGATTTCATATGGCGTTATAATGAATGGGTGTCATATGCAGTTACTTTTACACACTGTGATGATGCCTCAAAAGGATGAAACGCGCCATTTGTATTAAATAACTTCGCAACCAAGCTGTTTTTACTCTAAAAAATGATGCAGTTATTTTGTAAGCTGTCTATAAAAGATTTATCTATGAATGAAAATACTGAATATTCTTTTTTCCAAAACTTCCTACTTGTGTAACGTAAGCTTTAGATATGGTATTCGACTGCTGAGCAAATACTAACTGTAATTTGATCTTCTGTTGCGCATGTCAACAGTCTCGTGAAACAAAACTTTAAACTTAGTGAAATGCCGAGTTTGACGTGATGAAAGTCAGGCACCTCATTTACTACTCACGCACCGCGCTCACTCCTGTTTGTCCCAGTACAGTAAAAGCGAATTATTTGCAATGGCCGAAAATACATGAAAACCTTACAATTTTTGAAACGACCTTACTTCAAATTATTAAATTTTCGGGAACGAAGGAAAATATTCTGTGGATGAGTATATGAATAGGACGGGCTATCCAATCAGTGGCGGCTCTTAAAGTATGCATTCTGGGTGTTCATAAATTTATAATTTCACGTAAATATGACAGTGTGAAATTAATAAATGGCTTGGTTGAAATGGCTCTGAGCAGCATGGGACTTAACTTCTAAGGTCATCAGTCCCCTAGAACTTAGAACTACTTAAACCTAACTAACCTAAGGACACCACTCCCATCCATACCCGAGGCAGGATTCGAACCTGGGACCGTAGCGGTCGCGCGGTTCCAGACTGACGCGCCTAGGACCGCTCGGCCACCCCGGCTGGCCGAAATTAATAGCATTTGCTGTATATCACTTATGCTTATTTACATATTTACACAATTTCAGTCGCTGTCAAACTCTGGGACCAAAAATCGGACACAGACTGCAAACCACCGAGACAACAGAAAAAGTATCAAACATCGAAATCGACATCAGAAAGAGACGAATGAAGTTCTATGAACACCTGTACAGATTACCTGGAAACAGACTAACTAAACGCCTATTGGAATATGTGATATCCCTTAAAGCATCAGTATCTTGGGTAACTGAAATTAAGAAGGACTTGACAAAAGCAGAAATTGACGTAACAAACACATCAGACAGGGATGCAGTCAGAAGCAATATTGATAAGTGGAAATTTATTCCAGAGATGGAACGAAAACCATACCGACGAATCTGGACTGAAGAAAAGAAGAAGGCGTTCGGGGAGAAAACGAAGAAACATTGCGAAAATGGGAAGAACCCTAAGGAAGTTCTCCAGTGGGGACATTCGCTAATAATATTAATAATAATAATAACAATATAAAATGTATAACTTGTCTGAAAAAAAGAAAGAATTGTTTTTGTGGAATTTTGTTGTTTTGTGTATAATTAAGTACAGCTTGTGGCAAGAACGAAATAATGTTTAAGCTATCACTACTCTCCGTTTCGCATTTTTGTGTGATGCGAATTTTCCCACTTTTTTTAGCTTTTTGAAGAAATGTATAAGATTCCTAATGCATGTATTAGTTAACGAATTAACTTCCAGGCTGAAAATCAGGCTTTCTTACGTTGCACCCACAACAACAAGTTACGCTTATTGTACCGCCTTTACATTACGTTTAACAGCATTCAGAGGAAAATAACTAATAAATCCGCAAGGTGTCGAAAGTTAGGGTGTTCATGTGCTGTTGTGCTCTATCACAACAGCCGCCACTGTGTCTGATGTTTAAGGAACAGAATGAAATGGATATTTTGCCGTTACTGCGGTTTAAGGAACAGAATGAAATGGACATTTTACCGTTACTGCGGTTACTAGGTTTTGCAATCTCTTAAAAAATAAAAAATAAAACACCTTGAATAAAGTTCTTTTCTTGAGGAAGTAATTCATATGCATGGCCAAGTTATGTTTTAGAGAGTTTCAAGTTGTTTGATTTTTTACAGGGTTGTAAGTCTAATCAAAGTACATACAAAATGGTTTCATTGACCACTGTCTGCAGCAGTAGCAGCAATAACAGTGTTACATACAGGCCGTTTCCTCATGTCATCATTGAAGTACATATATTCATGCGGAATATGATCAAGTAAACGTTGAAGATCTTGCATTTTCTTCCTGTTAATAGCCACTGGTCCATTGTTAAGACTTTTCAAAACTAAAAACAACGCACAGTTCCGGAAGTAAAAGATAGAATGTAGGCTTCCATAATTCTCCCAAGTATACAGAAGTCACAACACCTAACTGTAACTTCACGGGGTGTAGGACGTCAAACGGGCCGACTTGGAGCAGGAGAGGCACCACAGGACATTTTAATTTCCACTGTCTAAACTTTCGCAAATAAATTCATAAAACTTTGTCAGCATGACCAGGAAGGATTAAGGATTCACAATCATAGCAATGGAAGTTCAAAAAAATAAGAAAATAATTTTTTTTTTTTACATGTGAAAGTTCATCATTTTTTCGCTTCTATTGGCTGCGTTTGTTGCTATAGGTACACGTTTCTTCATAAGTAAGAGAGATTCTTCGATGAATTTTGTGCAGCATACAAACCATACTTACAGGTGTATGAAACTGTAGAAATTATTTAATTTATGGAAAAATGAGTGTGCTGTTACATTTTAAACTTCATGTTTAGAAAAAAACTCAAATTTTGTAGTTAATTATCTCAAATTTTAACACAGTTTTTATTAGATTTGGAAAATTCTAGAATTTCATACACCTGTACGTATGGTTTGTATGCTGTGCAAAATTCATCGAAGAATCTCTCTTACTTATGAAGATGAGTGTACCTATAGCAACAAATGCAGCCAATGGTAAGTGAAAAAAAGGTGAAATACAAATGTAAAAAAATAATTTATTTTCTTTTATTTTTGAACTTCCACCACTATAAGTGTAAATCCTGAATCATTTCTGGTCATTCTGACAAAGTTTTATGAATTTATTTTTAAAAGTTCAGACAGTGGAAATTAAAAATTCCTGTGGTGTCTCACCTGCTCCATGTCGTCCTGTTTGACGTCCTTCCCCCCTTAATATTTTCCGGTATAAAGGAACACGGTTCACATTTGTCTCTCTGGTACTTTGGAACATATCTACTTTTTGATGCGTTCGACAGTAGGCCTTCCTTGTAGTACGTTGGCCACGACTTAGAGAAGCCCTACATTTCTTCAGTTTCCCTTAGCTAATGAGATTACTGCCCTCAGTCAAAACGAGGGAGAATCAGAGCAGCTGTAGAATGGAATGAACAGTCGATGGAGTACGGAATACGGACTGAGAGAAAGTGGAAGAAAGACGAAACTAATGAGAAATATAGGAAGTTAGAACAGCGAGAAACTTAACATAAGGATTGCTGATCACGAAGTAAGTGAAGGTAAGGAATTATGCTACTTAGGCAGAAAAATAACCTATGAGGGAGGAGCAAGGAGAACATCGCAAGCAGGCTAGCACTGACAAAAAGAGCATTCCTGGTCAAGATGAGTCTACTCGTAACGAACATAGGGGTTAATTTGAGGAGGAAATTTCTGAGAATGTACATTTGGAGCACAGAATTTGTAAGGTAATCAAACATGGACTGTGGAAAACCGGAGAGAAGAGAATAGAAGCCTTTGAGTTGTGCTACAGGCGAATGTTGAAAATTAGGTGGCCTGGTAAGGTAAGGAATTAGGAGGCTCTCTGTACAGTCGGCGAGGGAAGGTATAACTAACAAAGAGAAGGGACAGGGTGATAGGGCGTCTCTTAAGACATAAGGGATTGACTTCCATGGTACTAGAGGTAACTTAAGAGGGCAAAAACCGAGAGAAAGACAAAGAGTGGAATACATCCATCAAGTAATTGAGGATGTTCGTTGCAAGTACTGCTCTCAGACAAAGTGTTGGCACAGGAGAGGAATTCGTTGTGGGTCGCGTCTAACCATTCAGAAGACTGACAAATACACTACTGGCCATTAAAATTGCTACACCACGAAGATGACGTGCAACAGACGAGAAATTTAACCGACAGGAAGGTGATGCTGCGATATGCAAATGATTAGCTTTTCAGAGCATTCGCACAAGGTTGGCGCCGGTGGCGACACCTACAACGTGCTGACGTGAGGAAAGATTCCAACCGATTTATCATACACAAGCAGTAGTTGACCGGCGTTGCCTGGTGAAACGTTGTTGTGATGCCTCGTGTAAGGAGGAGAAATGCGTACCATCACGTTTCCGACTTTGATAAAGGTCGGATTGTAGCCTATCGCGATTGCGGTTTATCGTATCGCGACATTGCTGCTCGCGTTGGTCGAGATCCAATGACTGTTAGCAGAATATGGAATCGGTGGGTTCTGGAGGGTAATACGGAACGCCGTGCTGGATCCCAACGGCCTCGTATCACTAGCAGTCGAGATGACAGGCATCTTATTCGCATGGCTGTAACGGATCGTGCAGCCACGTCTCGATCCCTGAATCAACAGATGGAGACGTTTGCAAGACGACAACCATCTCCACGAACAGTTCGACGACCTTTGCAGCAGCACGGACTATCAGCTCGGAGACCGTGGCTGCGGTTACCCTTGACGCTGCATCACAGACAGGAGCGCCTGCAATGGTGTACTCGACGACAAACCTGGGAGCACGAACGGCGAAACGTCATTTTTTTTGGATGAGTCCAGGTTCTGTTTACAGCATCACGATGGTCGCATCCGTGTTTGGCGACATCGCGGTAAACGCACATTGGAAGCGTGTATTGGTCATCGCCATACTGGTGTATCACCAGGCGTGATGGTATGGGGTGCCATTGGTTACACGTCTCGGTCACCTCTTGTTCGCATTGACGGCACTTTGAACAGTGGACGTTACATTTCAGATGTGTTACGACCCGTGGCTCTACCCTTCATTCGATCCGTGCGAAACCCTACATGAAACCGCATGTTGCAGGTCCTGTACCGGCCTTTCCGGATACAGAAACTGTTCGACTGCTGCCCTGGCCAGCACATTCTCCAGATCTCTCACCAATTGAAAAACATCTGGTCAATGGTGGCCGAGCAACTGTCTCGTCACAATACGCCAGTCACTACTCTTGATGAACTGTGGTATCGTGTTGAAGCTGCACGGGCAGCTGTACCTGTACACGGCATCCAAGTTCTGTTTGACTCAAAGCCCAGGCGTATCGAGGCCGTTATTACGGCCAGAGGTGGTTGTTCTGGGTGCTGATTTCTCAGGATGTATGCACCCAAATTGCGTGAAATATTTCCTGTCACATACGCTACATAAATATCCACGAAAAGGAAAAAAAATCGCAGTATATTAAAATGTTTAGTGTCCACAAAAGATGCACATATTACAATGTTAGTGATTCTTGTCGGAAGGAGCAACCTTCATGTGTTCTTTTCTTGGTAATACCTTTATGGTCCACATGCATGAAAGACTCATTATTCTTCATGTTATATATACGAAATACTTTTATCCATTGCTGCCGAAGATAAAATACATCCTATATTGGCAGTTTTAGCTGTGGAACATTTTGCATGAAGTCAAAACAAATTATCAAGAAGTGAAGCTATATGTCTGCATTCTTTTTCGGTAATTTTACGCTCGTGAAGAACTTATCAGCTCGTCGTTTATGAACAAGTCCCACACCAGCTACTGGTCTTCTAGCAGTATCGTTCAACACTAGACTTGAACTAAGAAAAGCGAAACCAAAGCATAGGAATGCCATAGATGGCACATCAAGATGACCACTCCTGAAAGAGCATTATTCCAGGAGTACTTTCCATATATATCTCTCTCTGTCTCTGTCTCTCTCTCTCTCTCTCTCTCCCTCTCTCTCTCTCTCTCCATCCGAACAGGCTTAAGAGGCCCAACGGTTATGACCGACCGCAGCCTTTAAGGCGTAACTGGATGCAAATATGGAGGGGCATGTGGTCCGCACACTGCTGTTCCGGCCGTATGTCAGTTTAGGAGACCGGTGGCCTATATAGGACGTCGAATTGCAATCTTGCGTCAGTTCTCAGCGGGACTCATCAGCAGAAGCAGCATTTCCTGAAGATGGCGAACAGTTGGATCGCCGAAATATCGAGTGAAGTTGATTTTAGGATCCGGCAGCAAACCCGAAAAGACTTTCAAGACTTATTACGCCGGGAAAGCCTACGTAGTCACAATGTGGTGTTTTCATGAGCAGTAAAAAGGGCGAAAATGATGTTTATGTTGATCGCTATTCCAATTCTCTGTACAGGTTCCGGAACTCTCGGAACCGAGGCGATGCAAAACTTTTTTTGATTTGTTTACAACAGTCGGCGAAGGTGATATTTTGTCTGAACGTAACCAAAGGGATTTCGCAGAATGAGAAAGAAGTGAAAGATGAAATATAAGCGTTTCTGCAAGATGAGTCAGCGGACTGTGTGGTGTCGTATATGCTCGACTGTGCGGACAACGCACATGGGGAGTACAATGACGATAATACTGAAACGTGTCGAGCCATTTAGTTCATAATCTTGTCGGACAGGGCGCCACAAATCCCGTTGTGCAAGAAGCGGGTATAAGTAGACTTAAGGGGCTCCGGAAAGGCTCAAAATCACGGAAAGTTCAATTTTTACTTTTTTGCGTTTTCTGAATCTGCAGACTATTACCTTTTAATAAATGTATAATTTATTCAATTCCGAAGACTACAACTATTTTTAAACTTTTTTTGAAATGTGTTCTACATGGGCGTGACCCACTGTGGCGCTGTTAAACTGCTGTCAAATGGTGTTATTATTAACGTCCGTGTTCATCAGGTACATTTTAGTGATGTGAGGTAAAGTATGTGTTGTGGCTAACCTGTGATGGTTCAATATATATCGCTGGTGTGATTGTCGATTGTTTCATGTTTATTTACTCTGTCGTTATCTCGAAACTATTCGTAATTAATTCTGTTTCTTGAGTCTCTGTTTTGTTGAAGTATAATAATGAGTAAAAGTAAAGTTATTAGAAATCCTCTGAAGGCTTTTAAGTAAAGGAGAAATGTTGGAAAGCCAAAGGTATGTGTTATTACTGTAAACAATAAAGACGATAACCAAGTGAGTGAACCTAACCTCTCAAGTACACCTGCCCATAGCAGTCAAAGTGGGAAAGAAAATACTTCACAGAAGAAGCTTGGTTCAATGAGTGAAAACTATGAATGTTTTATGGGCGAATCGGATGTGAATGAAATATTTGATATGTCGGTTCTCAAAGGAATTTTTTCAAACTGTGTAAGATGTATTCATTGTAGTGCATTTGGTCTAGAACTCTCCATAATAAAGCACGTACGACTTGCTAGTGAAATACAACTGAAATGTGATAAGTGTTCATACATGACCACCTTTTGGAACAGTGTTGCAGTAACTGCAACTGAAGAAAATGGTAGCAAAATCTACCAACACAACAACGAGCGATGCTTGCTTTAGACAAGGAACGCCTTCGGGCTGCAGACAGGGCTGTAAAGAGTCTAGAAATACAAGCAAGAGTAAACAGGAGGAGGAACAAGAGGAAGCTGGAGGAGGAGTTTGCAGAGGATGAAGATAATCCATCCTATGGACCTGGAATGCACTAAAAAGTTAATCCAATCTTTGTCGCTCGATTCCCAAAACTTTTATTTTCTCATACTAATTACACGTTTTCTAAGGATCTTCCAAACATATTTGTTTCAAACTTTCAGTAAATGTTACACAGCACCTTCTGCATAATTTAACACAGCCTTTTTCCAAAAAACTGTATATTTTTGAATATATAAATAAAAAATTGCAAAAAAATGTTGTGAATTTTCATTACAATTGAAAAAAAATCATCTTTAATAACTGAACTAAAATTTTGTAAAATCCCTGTGTTAAGTTGTAGCCCATATTCCAATAAATAATCAGTAAACAGTTCAACTTCCTACCTCAAATACTTTGTGAGGAAAGATGTAATTTATAAGCGTTATTTTAACATTGCAAGTATAGGGCGTTCCGGAGCCCCTTAAGTAAATGGAATATCATCCGCACTACAGGAAAAAGAAAGAAAAAAATCAGTGACAGATTTAGAATTAGTCCGCAGGTAAATGACCGTGTAGTGCGTGAGAAAAACTACGGATGTTCAAGGGGGAACAAGGCGCACTTGTCACAAAAAAACTGGTGTTTGCGCGTTTCAAGGATGCTCGAGACAATTCACACGATGTGCACACTGACCTACTGCGTTATGCACATCGAACTACGCGCGACATGGGTTACACTGATTTCAAGTGAAGCAGTGGATGGTTGCACAACTTAAAACAGTGCTACAGAACTGGAAGACGTAACGAAATTGCAGACAAAGCGCCAACTTGACGATGTAGAGCAAACTGCGGAATCTGCCCGAAAATTTTTAGATGAGATAAACAAACTTACCCATTTTTCAGTAAGGGAGTTTCAACTCGGCCAATCGGCCATTTTTCAGTAAGGCATTTTCAACTCCGACCAATCGGAATTGGAAGAGGAATTGCAATTGAAGGGCCCCCCGGAAATTATAGGTACCAAGAGAGTTGTATCAAAATCAACTAGCAAATAGGGTCAATGCTTTAATACGTTGGTATACAGTTAATTCCGACTGTTAATCTGGATGGTAAATTGGCTGGAGAGTTATTCACTGTGCTGCGAGAAGCTGAAGGAGCTTTGTCCCTTATGATTCTTTCTCGCGTGCGTGATACTACAAGTGCAGTAGGAATATTTACGTCACAGCAAGCAAGAGTTGGGGAAATGAGCGTAAGAGTACTAAAACTAGGCCTATATGAGTACTGCTTTTGGCCAATGGCTGATCAAAATATCTTGCTTTTGCTTGATTCCTGACCTGCGTAAAAAAAAAACTTACTCTTTCAGAGCAAACTGTCCCTCCTGAAAACTGACATTGCAGTTCATACCACCTGGAACCACTGGACAGGATGTCCGCCTTGGTATCTGAGTGGTCAGCGCGACATAATGTCAATCCTAAGGGCCTGGGTTTGATTCCCGGCTGGGTTGGAGATTTTTCTCCGCTCAGGAACTGAGTGATGTCCTAATCATCATCATTTCATCCCCATCGACGCTCAAGTCGACGAAGTGGCGTCAAATCGACAAATCGAAGACTGGCACCCGGTGAATGGTGTACCCGACGGGAGGCCCTAGTCACACGACAGATTTTTTTTTTTTTACTGGACAAATTCAGGCTCTGGATCTGCAGCTACGCCTTAAAGGATAACCAGTTTCACGATAAGCTCCACGAGAGACTGTTTCGTATTCGGTTGCATGCCATCACATTCCACCAGTTCTCGTTACCCCGTTGCACCAGTATCACTCTATATGCCTTCTTTAAGAGTGGATGTCTAGCTGAACGTTCTGCACGGCTTGTAACTCAGAATGAGTTCGCCTTCGATCGTGATCGTACGAACCTTCATAATCACTGTGCGTACCATTTTCTATGGTGCAAGTTAATAGTTTGTTTTGAGCATGTCTTGAGTATTGACGATGCCTGTTTTGTGAGATGTAATATGTACATATATCCCATAGAAGGTTGATCTCTGCATTTCCCAGACAATTATTTTCTTCGCCTTCCTGGTGCACATGATGAGTCACTAACAGCTAATATTTTTCTTTTCCTAATTCTTGACGTAACACTTTCAAATGTGGCTTACTAAAGATCCAACTTCCAACCTCGCACACAAGGGGTTTCTACATCTACACGTATACTCTGCAAATCACATAAGTGCCTGGCAGAAGGTTCATCGAACCCCCTTTACAATAATTCTCTGTTATTCCAATATCGTACAGTGCGCGGAGAAAACGAACAGCTGTATCTTTCCGAGCAAGCTCTGATTTGCCTTATTTTATTATGGTGATCGTTTCTCCCTATGTAAGTCGGTGTCAACAAAATATTTTCGCATTCGGAGGAAAAAGTTGGTGATTAAAAATTCCCTATGTAGGTCGGTGTCAACAAAATATTTTAGCATATGGAGATGAAAGTTGGTGATTGAAATTTCGTGAGAAGATTCCAGCAGAACGAAAAACGCCCTAGTTTTAATTATGTCCATCCCAAATCCTGTATCATTTCAGTAACACTCTCTCCTCTATTTCGCGATAATACAAAACGTGCTGCCCTTGTTTGAACTTGCTCCATGTCCTCCGTCAATCCTATCTCGTAAGGGTCCCACACCGCGCAGCAGTATCAAAATGGCTCTGAGCACTATGGGACTTAACATCTGAGGTCATCAGTCCCCTAGATCTTAGAACTACTTAAACCTAACTAACCTAAGGACAGCACACACACCCATGCCCGAGGCAGGATTCGAACCTGCGACCGTAGCACCAGCGCGGCTCCGGACTGGAGCGCCTAGAACCGCACGACCACCGCGGCCGGCGCAGCAGTATCCTACAAGGATGGACAAGTGTAGCGTAGGCAATCTCCTTAGTAGATGTTACATTTTTTAAGTGTCCTGCCAATGAAACGCACTCTTTGGTTAGCCTTCCGCACAACATTTTCTATGTGTTCCTTCCAATTTAAGGTGTTCGTAATTGTAATTCCTAGGTACTTAGTTGAATTTACGGCCAATAGATTTGACTGATTAATAGTGTAACCGAAGCTTCACAGATTCCTTTTAGCACTAATGTGGGTGACCTCACGCTTTTCGTTAGTTAGGGTTAACTGTCACTCTTCGCTCCATTGAGATGTCTTTTCTAAATCGTTTTGCAGTTTGTTTTGATGTACTGATGACTTGTAGTCGATAAACGACAGCATCATCAGCAAACAAGAGGGCTGCTCAGATTGTATCCCAAATCGTTTATATAGGTAAGGAACAGCAAAGGGCCCGTAACACTGCCCAGGGGATTGCCAGAAATCACTTCTGTTTTACTCGATGACTTTCCGTCAGTTACTACGAACTGTGACCTCTCTGACAGGAAATCGCAAATGCAGTCACATACCTGAGACGATATTCCATAAGCACGCAAATTCACTACAAGCCGCTTGTGTGGTACGGTGTCAAAAGATTTCCGGAAATCTTGAAATACGGAATCAGTTTAAACTACCTTGTCAAAAGCACTGAACATTTCGTGTAAGTAAAGAGCTAATTATGTTTCAAAAGAACGATAGTTTCTAAATCCATGCTGTGTCAACAGATCGTTCCCTTCGAGGTAATTCGTAATCTTAGAACACAATATATGTTCCAAAATCCTCCTGCATATCGACTTTAATGATATGGGCCTGTAATTTAGTGGATTACTCGTACTACCTTTGTTGAATATTGGTGTGACCTGTGCAACTTTCCAGTCTTTGGGTACGGACCTTTCGTCGAGTGAACAGTCGTATGTCATTTTTAAGTATGGAACTATTGTATCAGCACACTCCGAAAGGATCCTAACTGGTATACAGTCTGCAGAGTTGCTTTTGTTAAGTGATTTGAGTTGCTTCACTACTCTGAGGGTATCTACTTCTAAGTTACTCATGTTGGCAGCTGTTCTTGATTCGAATTCTGGAATATTTACTTCGTCTTTTTGGTAATTTCCAAGAATGATTGCCTATCGAAGTCGCGGTGCCCAAACGATACATATCGAACGTGCGATCGTAAATCGATCATGCGAATCTGGTGGCGGGCGTTATGTGTATGTTTACGGTGGTCGGTACAGAAACAAGAAATGAAGGGCGTTACAAAAATACTTGTAATTGCAAGGAGACGCCTTCCATTACTCGTCGTCGGCGTTGTCATCATGTGAAAGTCCATTTCGGTGGTCTGGATGGATGATTTGGAAGAGTCGAACTGTGTATTCTTCCTTAAACTAGTTCGTTTTCCGCACTGTCCGCAATGAAATTGCAAACGGTATTTCAGCATCGAAACTGTTCTTACGGAGTTTTACACACTTCCCACCACCACAATCTACATAGTCCCTTCTTTCCTCTTCCGGTGGTACTCCATATTTGCGACAAAAAAGTCGAACAATTTTCTACGCTGGATAAACATCGAATTAGATTTTTCCATGTGAGAGAATCCGCCGAAGAAACGTCAAGAACACCAGACATCCCACAAACAATGCGTGGAGGTATGTAATTTAGAGCAACTAAGGGAACGACAGAAAAGAGATAAAAATGACGATCACAAATAATTGATCACAACGCCCGCCACCAGTCACATGATCGATTTACGACCGAACGTTCGATATGTATCGTTTGGACACTCAAAATTCGATAGGCAATCATTCTTGGAAATTACCGTCATTTTTGGTGACGGAATTTCGGAAGGCTGTGTTTAGTAACTCTGCTTTGGCAGCACTGTCGTCGATAGTATTTCCATTGCTATCGTGCAGAGAAGGCATTGACTGTGTCTTGCCGTTAGCATCCTTGACATACGACCAGAATCTCTTTGGATTTTCTGCCAGGTTTTGAGACAACGTTTCATTATGGGAGAGCTCGCTTTGTAAGTTCAAGGACAGAAACCACAAACTGTAGACGGCGTAATCCATCATGGCTTCCGCCAAATGCCGCTTGTAGTGTAGAAAGCCGTATCACATCTCATTGGCCACGTTCCCCTCCGCGAAGCAAAAATCTGACACGTCCGATTCTGCCTTTCACCTTTGCGAATGCTCCGCGACGCGAAATCGCACGTTTGCGACGCCGCAGAACTACAGCCACGTTCGCTTCCACGTCCCGTGGAAGCCGGTGCGACACGACGGAGGCCTCGATCCAGGAAGAGCTGGAAGGAATGCTTCCGCCGTCCAATCGAGATTCACGGCGTGCGCCGACCGCGTGTGTTAGCCGCGCGGTCACGCCGCGGCTAATGTGTCTGTGCGTCGTATAGGGAGGAGCGGCGTGCGTTACGCACCTGCGTTTATGGACAGCGCGAGGACGGCGGGGCGCCACCCACGCACCGAAGCGGTGCGTGCCACGCATTCTTCACGGCCCCATCACGGCTGACATTGCGTAACGCTCCAGCTGCGAGTACGAACACAACTGGTCAAAACCGTGACAATGCATTCTGAACCTGGGACTGTTTAGGCCGAGAGATACTGTGACGCCCAGCTTAACCCGCAGGACAGGACAGGTAGTTCAAATTGTGGAAAGGGGCCAAGTTACACTTGAACATACAACTTTATTATTTGATCAAACATTACAAGAGCTGAAAAAAAAAATTTTTAAACACACAGCTTTAATCTCTGGGACTTCATTACCGGCTCAAAGCCACTTTAATTTAAAAATGGCTGAAGGCCAATAACTTAAAACGCAAGCATAACCAGAAATTTAAAAGGCAAGCCTTATCTTACAATAGTTCTTTATTTAGGCTGAAAGCCCAAAGAATATGAGATTTTCAGAGCAAACAATTTGAATTCAAATCGGCTGAAAGCCCAACACTTAAGGCTAAACCCTCCATCGGCTCCTTTCCCCCACTCCGCCCCACCCCTTTTTATTTTCCGAACCCTCTGCCCAGGTTCCCGCCACCTGCCCTCGGCTGTGGCATGTCATATTCGCCAAGTTTTTAGTGCAGTGTTATTCGTCTTTCCCAAGTGTTGCGAACAGAAATCGTGCTGTCGCTGGGTGTGAATTTTACGTCTCTTGCGAACAGAAATCAGACTGTCACCGTGTTTTTTCAATTGTCTGTCTGTTATTTTACCTGTCTGCATCATATGTATTTTATTAGCATCATCATCAATTTGTTCTATGTTTTAAGTTCCACGATCTTTTCGTCATTTTACCATGTAAGTCTCCGATTTTATCGCCTGTTTTTCTTATTTATTACTCTTCATCTTTTTAAAACACAGTCTGTAGGCTGAAGAGGGGCATACTAAGCTGCTGCCAGCCCCCCCCCCCCCTTTCAGGGGGGAATCGAAACTCAGTAAAGGGGAAAAAATACGGTTATCGTAGTATGTTACGAAACAAAGCAAAGAAGGCGTTGGGCCCAAAATCGCTTTGTTCGTTGGGTACCCTAGTGGGCTCATGGTTTTTGGCCTTGTAAATCTCCAACAAGCGCGACCCGTCTCTGCCCTGTGTAGAATACGCATATCGGCTACGGTGTGGCCTATTTCTACCAAATGCATCCCCAATGCAGTTTGGGTATGTGCCTGCAAATGCTTCCTGATTCTTATTTTAAAAGAACCTCCACTTTGACCGATATAAAATTTCTCACAACTACTACAAACGATCTTGTAAACCCCAGAACCGTCGAATTTATCAGAATCAGTAACTTTGTTTTACACGGAGTTTCAGAGTGTTGTTATCTTGAAAACCACACCTAACCTTAGATTTACCCGTACACTTTTCACCATAATTGACTCGCAAGGCCGGCCGGTGTGGCCGAGCGGTTCTAGGCGCTACAGTCTGGAACCGCGCGACCGCCACGGTCGCAGGTTCGAATCCTGCCTCGGGCATGGATGTGTGTGATGTCCTTAGGTTAGTTAGGTTTAAGTCGTTCTAAGTTCTAGGGGACTGATGACCTCAGAAGTCCAATAGTGCTCAGAGCCATTTCAACCATTTTCTTGACTCGGTAGTTGCGTCGCCTAAAAAGGACTTGCAACACGGCGGCTGAACTCCCCCCGAATGGGACTTCCCGGCCAACAATACCATAATGAGATTTTCACTCTGCAGCTGAGTGTGCGCTGATATGAAACTTCCTGGCAGATTAAAACTGTGTGCCCGACCGAGACTCGAACTCGGGACCTTTGCCTTTCGCGGGCAAGTGCTCTACCAACTGAGCTACCGAAGCACGACTCACGCCCGGTACTCACAGCTTTACTTCTGCCAATACCTCGTCTCCTACCTTCCAAACTTTACAGAAGCTCTCCTGCGAACCTTGCAGAACTAGCACTCCTGAAAGAAAGGATATTGCGGAGACATGGCTTAGCCACAGCCTGGGGGATGTTTCCAGAATGAGATTTTCACTCTGCAGCGGAGACTGCGCTGATATGCAACTTCCTGGCAGATTAAAACTGTGTGCCCGACCGAGACTCGAACTCGGGACCTTTGCCCTTCGCGGGCAAGTGCTCTACCAACTGAGCTGCCGAAGCACGACTCACGGCCGGTACTCACAGCTTTACTTCTGCCAGTACCTCGTCTCCTACCTTCCAAACTTTACAGAAGCTCTCCTGCGAACCTTGCAGAACTAGCACTCCTGAAAGAAAGGATATTGCGGAGACATGGCTTAGCCACAGCCTGGGGGATGTTTCCAGAATGAGATTTTCACTCTGCAGCGGAGACTGCGCTGATATGCAACTTCCTGGCAGATTAAAACTGTGTGCCCGACCGAGACTCGAACTCGGGACCTTTGCCCTTCGCGGGCAAGTGCTCTACCAACTGAGCTACCGAAGCACGATTCACGCCCGGTACTCACAGCTTTACTTCTGCCAGTACCTCGTCTCCTACCTTCCAAACTTTACAGAAGCTCTCCTGCGAACCTTGCAGAACTAGCACTCCTGAAAGAAAGGATATTGCGGAGACATGGCTTAGCCACAGCCTGGGGGATGTTTCCAGAATGAGATTTTCACTCTGCAGCGGAGACTGCGCTGATATGCAACTTCCCGGCAGATTAAAACTGTGTGCCCGACCGTGACTCGAACTCGGGACCTTTGCCCTTCGCGGGCAAGTGCTCTACCAACTGAGCTGCCGAAGCACGACTCACGGCCGGTACTCACAGCTTTACTTCTGCCAGTACCTCGTCTCCTGCCTTCCCCCAGGCTGTGGCTAAGCCATGTCTCCGCAATATCCTTTCTTTCAGGAGTGCTAGTTCTGGAAGGTTCGCAGGAGAGCTTCTGTAAAGTTTGGAAGGTAGGAGACGAGGAGGTACTGGCAGAAGTAAAGCTGTGAGTACCGGGCGTGAGTCGTGCTTCGGTAGCTCAGTTGCCCGCGAAAGGCAAAGGTCCCGAGTTCGAGTCTCGGTCGGGCACACAGTTCTAATCCGCCAGGAAGTTTCAACAATACATAAGTGTTTTTTTTTTTTTTCTTGTCAGTTCTGCGGCCTGAAGGGTGCTGCTGGTGACCTGTTGTACAGGCAGTTGGATCAACAGGTGCCGGTTTCCGCCGTAATGTGACGTCACTGGTTGGGTGGTGTCCGCCTCAACGGGTTGAGCGATTTACGAGCGTCCGATGCCTCCAACAGGCGGCGGTGGCGCGGGCGGTAAAGCGACGAGCAGATCTCGTGTTTAATGCATCGCTGGGCTGTGTGTGTGTGTGTGTGTGTGTGTGTGTGTGTGTGTGTGTGTGTGTCGCGGTGGGGGGCAGGGGGGAGGAGGAGGAGGAGGCGAGAATTGGCGGCCAAGCGCTGGTAGAGCCGTGAAAAGAGCTCCGGTATTTCTTGCCGTCCCCATGGAACAATGGGCCTTCACAGAACGACGTACGCCACAGCTGTCACAGATAAATCCGCCCCTAAACGATACCTTCGCAGTGGACGTACATTAAAAAAAATTAAAATTTATTTTTATCGTTAATGGATTTCGTCTTTGACGATTGCGCTTGCGATACTGTCCAAATCTCATTTAAGCCTCCCTTTCACGTTTTTACCATTCCTCCGCCTGTCCATTTCGTTTCGTGACGGCACGTGTTTATTCTTTTTTTTCTTTCGTTATCATTGTTACTGTATTAACACTTTGGAGCTCAAGCCCGAGCATAGCTCGAGGCTGCAACTTTGCGTTTGCGTTAAAAATACCGCTCCCGAGTATAGGTCGGGCTCCTATTTTCTTGACGCTCACTTGTCACTCGAAAACTGTATTCAATCCGTGTGAGAACAAGGTAGAGGCGACCCTTTCGTTTGACTGGCGCTGCCTTCCGTTGTCTATTTGTAGAATTATTTGGAAAGAAACGTTGGCGAACGTAACAGCTGCTGTCGTGAATGAGTGAGCCAATATGATCGTATTCGTGTAATTTCTTACACATACTGGTTAGCTTTTGCAGTTCGCTGTAATTCTACCACAACTGAGTCACGTTTCTTGACTGGGCAAGAAAGCTTGGTAGCTCAAGAGGAATAAATTGCTCAGCAACTAACCCTGCCCTTCTTTCTTGGGACGATAATTGTACTCTCTGTCATCATTATTTAAAATTTATAATTATCAAAGAAGTAAGCATCAAGAATGAATCTTGTACCTTGACCCTTTCTTGGTATGTATTACTCTTGAAGATACATCAATTACGAATATGCCAGTAACGCTTTAAATAAGAGCATGAATGAACTGTTTCCTGCGCCAATATTCTTCTAAGCGGCCCGTCTCAAAAGCTGTAACTGATGGACTGTCACCGAACTTGGGTGCACGCAGCAGCTACATCTATTCAGTTATTAGACATCGCTTGCAGCATTCAGTTTCGCTTTCAAATGGTTCAAATGGCTCTGAGCACTATGGGACTGAGGTCATAAGTCCCCTAGAACTTAGAACTACTTAAACGTAACTAACCTAAGGACATCACACACATCCATGCCCGAGGCAGGATTCGAACCTGCGACCGTAGCAGTCGTGCGGTTCCGGACTGCGCGCCTAGAACCGCTAGACTACCGCGGCCGGCTCAGTTTCGCTTTGTTTGCCCTATTTTACAATTTTGGCGCTAGACCCTGTTCAGATTTCTGCACACAGAAAGTACATTCGCCATAGCTGGTTTTTGACAACTGTACTGTCTAGAAGTATCGAGATGCCTGAACGTGGTCTAAATGAGTAATAAATAACTAGGAAACTAAATTAAGAAATGAAAGTAACTTCTACGCATAACTAGACGCACTTCAATACTTTATCAGCTTCCAAATCTACAAATAAGCTCTCCGAACGACTGTGGAGTAAATGGCAGAGGTTACTTCCGTTTGTAGCAGTTATTGACTTACCCACACATACTCAGCATCTATTGCGCAGTAATATTGTCTCTGTATATTGTGCGAAAGTACGAGGGCTAGAACTGCAGAATATTTCTGTACGGTGTTTATGTCCGGGACGCGTCTGTTAGAACTCTTGACTTCACACGTCGGCGCTAGGCGTGTATTACGACAGAGTCGCTTGCCTTGCAAAACACAAGCGGGAATTATGCAGAACGGACGAATGGCTGAAGAGCTTCCAGTAAACATTTCAATGGACCTGAAGCTCATTCACTGCGGCATACATTCATAAACCACCACCGCAACAACAGATCGTTCAGATGGCTCTAACCACTGTTGGACTTAACATCTGAGGTCATCACTCCCCTAGAACTTAGAACTACTTAAACCTAACTAACCTAAGGACATCACAGACATCCATGCCCGAGGCAGGATTCGAACCTGCGACCGTAGCAGGAGCGCGGTTCCGGACTGAAGCGCCTAGAACCGCTCGGCCACCTCGGCCGGCAGATCTGCGTTCTTCTCGGCTGTGGCTCAACAGTGGAACAGCGTAACACATCGTATACTACCACCGGTTACAGTTTGTCAGCCGGCCAGAGTGGCCGAGCGGTTCTAGGCACTGCAGTCTGGAACCGCGCGACCGCTACGGTCGCAGGTTCGAGTCCTGCCTCGGGCATGGATGTGTGTGATGTCCTTAGGTTAGTTAGGTTTAAGTAGTTCTAACTTCTATGGAACTGATGACCTCAGAAGTTAAGTCCCATAGTGCTCAGAGCCATTTGAACCATTTGAACAGTTTGTCACGTTTTATTACGGCACGAGTTACGTGCGCTTCGTCCGCTTCCCCGCCTACGTTTGACGAATGTACTGAAACGTGCTAGACGGCAACGGTGTATGGGAAGACAGCAGTGCGAACAGGAACGGCATCAGATAGTGTTTTCGGACGAAACCAGGTTCTGTTTGTTTGAAAATGATGGCCGCATTTTGGTTCGCCGCAGACAGTGGGAGCAGCATCACAGTGAATGCAATCACACAAGGCATACAGCGCCAACTCAAGGCTTCATGGTGTTGGGTGCTATTGGGTACAATAACAAATAACAGATGGTGCGGGTCCAGGGCACTGTGATCAGTGTGACGTACGTGAATGATATCCTGCGACCTGTAGCCATACCCTTTCTGCACAACACCCCAGACTCCATTTTTCAGCACGACAACGCACGACCACATGTTGCTGCACGGACACGTGCCTTCTTGGTGTCACAGGATGCCAGACTTTCAGACTTTTGCCCTGGCACGCCAGATTGAGAGGTGGCATGAGCTCCCTCTCATATTTCTATCTTACGATTCTCCTCTCTAATTGCATGCGGTGGAAAGTTGCTATTCCTTCACACGCGGACTTCCCACGCAGCGTCTCTCGTCACCCGGGTGGTCCGGTGACAGGCGGGCTCTGCTGATTTTGAAAGGGTGTGAGGGAGTCGAGTGAATGCTTTCCAGACGCCGACATTGTCAAAAGACACGCCCGGAGGGGCCTGAAGTAGCGGCTGGGCTAGAGGTTCCGTTACTTCGCAGAAACTTAGCGAAAACACTTTCTGGCGGGCTACCAGCGAGGCGTGGGAATGACTTGTGTACCCAGGCAGTTGTGGCGGGAAAATTCCCGCGCTTTCTGCAAAATAGTAACTGTGATTGGCTGGCTCAGGGCATAGCTCCGTGACGTAGCAAAATCAGCGCAGAAATTGGCGCCAAGAATCTCCATTGGTGGAATGGTAGTGCTCCGGCAATAGAGTGGGATTTTCCGCCGGTTTTCGAGTTGCTGATTGGAACGTTTAAGCACGGCCACTGTCGTGGGGGCGGGAATGTGGTGTGTTCGGCCTGTACGGGTGCTCTAGGTAGTCGGCTCTCGCCTTTCGGTCAAGGACGTCGAAGCAACCAGCCACCGCTTCCGGTACGCCAAATCGTGTTATTGCAGTTAAGAAGACAGTTTGGTAATGTATGTCCGCAGCACCGGCAGACAGGGATTTTCCTAGGTGATAATCAGAGCTCAGCAGAGCGCGCCTGTTCGTCTTTTTCTAACTTTGTTCTGTCTTGAGTAGCAGCAATTAATGTTGGGTTGGCTATGTGTTTTCTCTTAAGATTAGAGTTGCAAGGAATGGGCTCCACACACCAATTCGTCATAATCCTCACAATCTAGTTTAGGGACAACTTCACATTCACAGCGTTTGTTTGAGTATCCAATTTGAGCCAATTTGATGTATTGTAAATGTTTCATGTGTTTTTGTTTATTATTTTGTGTTTAGTCTTAATAAATCATATTGTTATTTTGGACAGAACTTTCATTCTGTTAATTGGTAGAGCAACCCTGTCAATCCTCACTATGTTAATGAAACCTTCGTTTATTTAACTTATTTATCAAATTAAATTATTGCAGGTGCCAAACTCTCTTCTACTCCACTGGCAGGGTTGATTAGAGTCAGTTCGCGTTTTTTTTAAATCCTTGTGCAACAGCAAAACTCGGAGTTAGAATAGGGGGGCTTAGAGCATCATTTATATATGTAGATTCTAGAAGAATTTAGTGTTAAATACACTGCTAGCGCCGGCACCTCGCAAGATCACCAGACTTGTCGCTAATCGAGAATGTGTGGTGAAAAGACTGTGACCCAATACCTAGCACCACAGGTGAACTTTGGAACCAGGTGAATGCAGCAAGGAAGGCTATACCACAGGAGACCATTCCCCCCTTAGACGCGTCGATGCCATCATGCGTGGAGCACGTTATCAGGGCCCATGGCAGACCCTGTGCCTGCTAGCCAGGAAGACACATGCTGAATCGAGGTGTGTTGAATGCTAGTCATTTTTGCAGAACATACTTATGAACATATCCTGTGCATGCGAACGTGCTATCTGTAGTCGTTCAAGGTTTTCTGTTTTTTCTGAACGTGAGTATATATTGCAGTAACTGTCAATAACTGTCTCGTCCAATCAATAGTCAGCACTGCGCAGCAAATACTGAGCATGTGACAGCCTCTTTACGGTTTCTTGCCCTTCCATTCCCGTGTGGAGCATAGGGCTACTGACCGCTTGAACGCCTCAGTGCACCCTTTCTTCCCTATACCTTCGGAAGTGATACGTATTGCTCAGAAGAGCACTCGCTCATGTAATACTGGTTGTTGAAACTTCGTAAATAGGCTATCGAAGGGTAATTGGCATGTACCTTCGAGAGTCTGTTCATTCAAGTTTTCCAACATTTCACTGACGCCCTCCCACTGGCTAAGCAAATCTGTGACCATCGTGCTGCCCTTCTCTGTATGACTTCGACGTCCCCTGTTAGTTCTATGTGGTACGGTCCCCCACACTTGAGCAATATTCCAAGATGGACTGCAGGAATACTTTGTAACGTGAGTTTCCCTAGTGTACTACAAACAAAGGCAGTCAGCCACGTGATTCGCCTGCGGATGAGTCTATGTGATCAGAAGAATGACGCGCTGTGCTCTGTTTGTTACGATCACATTATCCAGATCTTGGACACGAGCTTCTTCATTCTACTTGGCTGAAAATAAACATCTGCATTTCCAAAACAAGTAAGGAGGAGTACATACGATAACAAAGCAGCTTCATCTCTGGAAAATGTGACTTTGCAACTATTGCACATGTTAACATATACTGTTTCAAACAAAAGTTCAGCATTTTGGTAAACAACGCATTATTTGTGTTTCCGGTGAATCTGCCGGTCATGACTGTGCTTATGTAGTTAATTGTCGGACATTGCTTGGACACAAGAGCAAAGGTTTACAGGCAAAATACCACAAGAGAACAAACGTCCATTTTTTTTCTTATTTTTTACGTTGGACCTCGGCTGGGTTGGATATGCCCCCATGTTTTACTACATGAAAACCAAAAATACAGTAAGCGATAAATTTTCTTCCTTTCATCACTTCATGGGAGGGGTCAGCGACAAAACGATACCAAAATTTCGAAATCTTGTTTAATGTTTCTCCTAAGTCGCAAAGTGCGCTCATTCTCAAATACTATATGAACAGCTAGCTATATCCGGCGAAAATCTTTATACGTTATAGCTTAGCCGGCAAACGTTGTTTTCTCACATAAATTATCTCTAGTCTATAAGAATAATGTATATGTGTGATATAATAGCCGTTGTTGCGGGAGCTCGTGACACAAACAATAACAATGCCCGAAAACTGTGTAGGGAGTGAGAAAAGGCTTAGGGGGAAGTCCGGCAGTATCGGCCACTATTAGTTCTGGCGATTCTACGGTAGATCGCGCGGATTTAACAATTGCAGCCGATACACGGCTCGTCCATGAGCACACAAACATAGCGGCAAATTCGTGTCGAAACGTGTTCGCCAGCATTATGAATAACGCCAAGCACTCACGCATCGATTTTTATCGCACTTAAAAATATTGTACGATTAAATTCATTTTAGAGGAACAAAGGAGAACATAGGAACTTCTTTGTTCCGCTAAAAAAATTTGATCATACGATATATTTCCGTACGATAAAAATCGATGCGTGTGCGCTAGGCCTAAATGTCGGTTTGGCGAATCATGCGTGCTACCTAGTTAAACTTCTCGGTCCAGTTACGTCGATTCAAAGAGCGATATTTGATCGTCGCTTTTGGTACGTTTTCTTCGAAAATGGTTCAAATGGCTCTAAGCACTATGGGACTCAACTTCTGAGGTCATCAGTCCCATAGAACTTAGAACTACTTAAACCTAACTAACCTAAGGACATCACACAGATCCATGCCCGAGGCAGGATTCGAAACTGCGACCGTAGCGGTCGCGCGGTTCCAGACTGTAGCGCCTAGAACCGCTCGGCCACTCCGGCCGGCACGTTTTATTCAATTACCTATCTATCGAATAGTGAAAGACTTTCACCGGTAGACACCTGGCGGGGATAACTGATCAAGTGCTAATTGATCAGTTATCGACAGGGGCTGAAAATTGTTAAATTAATAAAACCGCTATTAAAAAATAGGAGTTGGTGGTAGAAGGGTGAAAATTTAGGGTTGCCTGTATTTTGTAATGCCACATCATAAAAAAATAAAAATAAAAAGTTGTGTCCAAAATAAAAAAAATTTGGGGTTGGACCACCCTTATCACTTACGGGTAGGAAAACAGAATACGATCGATTCTCAGACGTACCGAATATACATGTAAAATTTCATCAGAATGGATCGAACTGTTGAAGAAGTGATAATTGATCAGTTATCGACCGGGGTTGAAAATTATTAAATTACTAATAATCGATATTAAAAAATAGGGGTTGGTGGTAGATGGGTGAAAATTTAGGGTTGCGTGTATTTTTTAAAGCCATATCATAAAAAAATAAAAAGTTCTGACCAAAAAATAAGAACAATTTTTTTTGGGGTGGACCATCCTTATCACTTAGGGGTACGAAAAATAGATAACGACCGATTCACGAACCTGCCGAATACACATGTAAAATTTCATCAGAATCGATCGAACCGTTTCGGAGGAGTGTGACAACTAACGCTGTGACACGAGAATTTTATAAATAAGGGCATGTGG
Source organism: Schistocerca serialis cubense (assembly GCF_023864345.2). Lineage (NCBI taxonomy): Eukaryota > Metazoa > Arthropoda > Insecta > Orthoptera > Acrididae > Schistocerca > Schistocerca serialis. The sequence continues at coordinate 147,140,805 of NC_064648.1, forward strand.
ATACCGTAATTTGCCCTCAACACGTACAAACGCTTTTTAACTTTGATGCTTGACTTACTGTGTTAAACTTTTAACGTAACATTTTATCTCTTAATGAGTGCATTGACACAGCGTTTCAGATTCGGTCACAGTTATGTGAAACATAGAAAATTATATTTTTTTGTGTCAGATAGCTGATAGACAGGCAACATGCAACTGAACTATGTGACTTTACAGACAGATAAAAAATGGAAATGTCGTGTGGCTAGGGCCTCCCGTCGGGTAGACCCTTCGCCTGGTGCAGGTCTTTCGATGTGACGCCACTTCGGCGACCTGCGCGTCGATGGGGATGAAATGATGATGATTAGGACAACACAGCACCCAGTCCCTGAGCGGAGAAAATCCTCCGACCCAGCCGGGAATCGAATCAGGGCCCTTAGGATTGACAGTCTGTCACGCTCACCACTCAGCTAACGGGGCGTACTACTGACAGATGTAATTACATGTGCCTGGAGACATATTGAGTCTCAACTTTATCTTCGATAAAGATAGAAGCTGAAGTAACAAGTTAAAATTCGTGCCCTGGGTGGGACTCGAAGCCAGGTCTCCTGCTTACGAGGCAGATGTGGTATCTACTACACCATTCTGGCAGTGTGGCTAACATAGCTTACGGAGAGTATTCGTTTAGAGTATTCCGTACAGGTATGTGACGTTGCCAGGGTGGTGCAATGGGTAGCACATCTTCTTGATAAGCAGGAGAACCGCGTTCAAATACCAGCTTTGGCACAAATTTTAACTGATTACTTCACCTTTGTTGAAAATTAGGTGGACTGATAAGGTAAGGAATGAGGAGGTTCTACGCAGAATCGGAAAGGAAAGGAATATGTGGAAAACACGGATAAGGAGAAGGGACAGGATGATAGGACATCTGCTAAGACATGAGGGAATGACTTCCATGGTACTAGAGGGAGCTGTAGAGGGCAAAAACTGTAGAGGAAGACAGAGATTGGAATACGTCAAGCAAATAATTGAGGACGTAGGTTGCAAGTGCTACTCTGAGATGAAGAGGTTAGCACAGGAAAGGAATTTCTGGCGGGCCGCATCAAACCAGTCAGTAGACTGATGACCAAAAAAAAAAAAAAACTTCAGCTTGTATCCTTACGTGTGACTTCAGCCTTTTAGTAATACAGCCTGATCCAACGATTTACGTTTCTGTAGTCTGTATGGTTGGGTCAATGGAAGCATCCAGTTGCACCTGTCTGCTTTGATATGTGACATAATGGCATTGTGCTGTGTGACGTTACTAAAGCGCAGAGTTTTTGAGTTGGTTGTGTTTGTAGATATCATGTTGTTGTATTTCATCATCTGGTGGTGGATATGGACATGCTAGAGTAACTTGTGGTATTGGGTTCATTTGAGTTTTGGTGGTCATCGTGATAACATTGTTTTGAGTTTAAGTACACTCCTGGAAATTGAAATAAGAACACCGTGAATTCATTGTCCCAGGAAGGGGAAACTTTATTGACACATTCCTGGGGTCAGATACATCACATGATCACACTGACAGAACCACAGGCACATAGACACAGGCAGCAGAGCATGCACAATGTCGGCACTAGTACAGTGTATATCCACCTTTCGCAGCAATGCAGGCTGCTATTCTCCCATGGAGACGATCGTAGAGATGCTGGATGTAGTCCTGTGGAACGGCTTGCCATGCCATTTCCACCTGGCGCCTCAGTTGGACCAGCGTTCGTGCTGGACGTGCAGACCGCGTGAGACGACGCTTCATCCAGTCCCAAACATGCTCAATGGGGGACAGATCCGGAGATCTTGCTGGCCAGGGTAGTTGACTTACACCTTCTAGAGCACGTTGGGTGGCACGGGATACATGCGGACGTGCATTGTCCTGTTGGAACAGCAAGTTCCCTTGCCGGTCTAGGAATGGTAGAACGATGGGTTCGATGACGGTTTGGATGTACCGTGCACTATTCAGTGTCCCCTCGACGATCACCAGTGGTGTACGGCCAGTGTAGGAGATCGCTCCCCACACCATGATGCCGGGTGTTGGCCCTGTGTGCCTCGGTCGTATGCAGTCCTGATTGTGGCGCTCACCTGCACGGCGCCAAACACGCATACGACCATCATTGGCACCAAGGCAGAAGCGACTCTCATCGCTGAAGACGACACGTCTCCATTCGTCCCTCCATTCACGCCTGTCGCGACACCACTGGAGGCGGGCTGCACGATGTTGGGGCGTGAGCGGAAGACGGCCTAACGGTGTGCGGGACCGTAGCCCAGCTTCATGGAGACGGTTGCGAATGGTCCTCGCCGATACCCCAGGAGCAACAGTGTCCCTAATTTGCTGGGAAGTGGCGGTGCGGTCCCCTACGGCACTGCGTAGGATCCTACGGTCTTGGCGTGCATCCGTGTGTCGCTGCGGTCTGGTCCCAGGTCGACGGGCACGTGCACCTTCCGCCGACCACTGGCGACAACATCGATGTACTGTGGAGACCTCACGCCCCACGTGTTGAGCAATTCGGCGGTACGTCCACCCGGCCTCCCGCATGCCCACTATACGCCCTCGCTCAAAGTCCGTCAACTGCACATACGGTTCACGTCCACGCTGTCGCGGCATGCTACCAGTGTTAAAGACTGCGATGGAGCTCCGTATGCCACAGCAAACTGGCTGACACTGACGGCGGCGGTGCACAAATGCTGCGCAGCTAGCGCCATTCGACGGCCAACACCGCGGTTCCTGGTGTGTCCGCTGTGCCGTGCGTGTGATCATTGCTTGTACAGCCCTCTCGCAGTGTCCGGAGCAAGTATGGTGGGTCTGACACACCGGTGTCAATGTGTTCTTTTTTCCATTTCCAGGAGTGTATTTCATCATCTGGTGGTGGATATGGACATGCTAGAGTAACTTGTGGTATTGGGTTCATTTGAGTTTTGGTTGTCATCGTGATAACATTGTTTTGAGTTTAGGAAGTTGGTTCACTGATGTGGGTTGTGGAAATGTTTTCAGTGAGTTGTTAAGGCTTTTATGCTTATGTGTTTTGTGTTTTTGTTAGATATCATTGTTTTGGTGTTTGTTGTGCGGAAAGAAGAGTAATTGTTTTATTACTTTTTTATGTGTGAATATGACAGTGAAGTTCACGAGTGGATCATAACGTTCTGAGAAGGGTGATGGTATCATGTCTGACATACAATTTCAGCAGATGTTCGGTCTTACTGCTGAATAGCCGCGCGGGATTAGCCGAGCGGTCAGGGGCGCTGCAGTCGCGGACTGCGTGGCTGGTCCCGGCGGAGGTTCGAGTCCTCCCTCGGGCATGGGTGTGTGTGTTTGTCCTTAGGATAATTTAGGTTAAGTAGTGTGTAAGCTTAGGGACTGATGCCCTCAGCAGTTAACTCTCATAAGATTTCAGACACATTTGAACATTTTGAACTGCTGAATATGTAAGGTGTGACGTTTGTAGCAACAACATAAGGTTGACGAGAGTTCCGGCAGCTCGGACCAGGTAGATATGCAGGTGGCGGGAATATATATACAGGGTGAGTCACCTAACATTACCGCTGGATATATTTCGTAAACCACATCAAATACTGACGAACCGATTCCACAGACCGAACGTCAGGAGAGGGGCTAGTGTAATTGGTTAATACAAACCATAAAAAAAATGCACGGAAGTATGTTTTTAACACAAACTTACGTTTTTTTTAAATGGAACCCTGTTAGTTTTGTTAGCACATCTGAACATATAAACAAACACGTAATCAGTGCCGTTTGTTGCATTGTAAAATGTTAATTACATCCGGAGATATTGTAACCTGAAGTTGACGCTTGAGTACCACTCCTCCGCTGTTCGATCGTGTGTATCGGAGAGCACCGAATTACGTAGGGATCCAAAGGGAACGGTGATGGACCTTAGGTACAGAAGAGACTGGAACAGCACATTACGGCCACATGCTAACACCTTTTTATTGGTCTTTTTCACTGACGCACATGTACATTACTATGAGGGGTGAGGTACACGTACACACGTGGTTTCCGTTTTCAATTACGGAGTGGAATAGAGTGTGTCCCGACATGTCAGGCCAATAGATGTTCAATGTGGTGGCCATCATTTGCTGCACACAATTGCAATCTCTGGCGTAATGAATGTGGTACACGCCGCAGTACATCTGGTGTAATGTCGCCGCAGGCTGCCACAATACGTTGTTTCATATCCTCTGGGATTGTAGGCACATCACGGTACACATTCTCCTTTAACGTACCCCACAGAAAGAAGTCCAGAGGTGTAAGATCAGGAGAACGGGCTGGCCAATTTATGCGTCCTCCACGTCCTATGGAACGCCCGTCGAACGTGTACCTCACCCCTCGTCGTAATGTACATGTGCGTCAGTGAAAAAGACCAATAAAAAGGTGTTAGCATGTGGACGTAATGTGCTGTTCCAGTCTCTTCTGTACCTAAGGTCCATCACCGTTCCCTTTGGATCCCTACGTAATTCGGTGCTCTCCGATACACACGATCGAACAGCGGAGGAGTGGTACTCAAGCGTCAACTTTAGGTTACAATATCTCCGGATGTAATTAACATTTTACAATGCAACAAACGGCACTGATTACGTATTTGTTTATATGTTCAGATGTGCTAGCAAAACTAACGGGGTTCCATTTTAAAAAAGACGTAGGTTTGTGTTAAAAAACATACTTCCGTGCATTTTTTTATGGTTTGTATTAACCAATTACACTAGCCCCTCCCCTCACGTTCGGTCTGTGGAATCGGTTCGTCAGTATTTGATGTGGTTTACGAAATATATCCAGCGGTAACGTTACGTGACTCACCCTGTATATATATATATATATATATATATATATATATATATATATATATATATATATATGTGTGTGTGTGTGCGTGTCCGTAAATGTGGTGGATAAACCAGGTGGTATTGCCGGAGGCTTTGATTAGTAAATATTTTGTTTGTTTTATTCTAACGTGAAAGGCTTATTTCAATAGTGGTATAATTCGATTTTTGTTCATTGTGAGATATAGAGTCCTAACGTTAAATGAGCGCTGAAAAATCTGCAGTTAAGATACCAGAAATATTCAAGCATATGGCTTCTTGCTAGAGATGAACCTTTCTTTTTGTTTGTTTGGATCATTAATTGCAGAAGCATTATGGGTAGAAAAGTGGAGATAATGGACTTGTAAAATTATTGAAATAAGCCCTTCAAGTAATTGTGACGTTATGATGTTTTGTGTGTTTTAGCTTTATGGTTGGTGGATTTTGTTTTAATTGATGTAGTGAATATAGGGTATTTGGGTTTTTGAGTTGCAGGGATTTTGGTTTCACTTATCCGAGTTGTAGGTGCTGATTTTTTTGGCATCGATAGCTGCAGTTGAGCTATAGGTCAAGGGAAATTTCCGATTCCACGGTTTGGAGTTGTAGGTGTTTGTTATTTGATATCGATATCTGCAGTTGAGCTATGTAGGTCGAGGGAAATGTCCTATTTTGCTTTTTGGGGTTATAGGTGATGCTTGTTTCGTATTGATAGCTGCGATTGACCTATATAGGTCAAGGGAAATGCCGATTCCTGTGGTTTAGTTGGTGTAGCGGAATTTTGTAATTTAATTTTTTTTTGAGTTATCTGTTTTGGGATGGTGCGGTGTTTCTTTCTTGTTGTATATTTAGTTTGCCCCTTTCCTTAAACTCCCAGTTTTCCGTGGATGACCTGCTAATTTCAATTTATTTTTGGAGTGAGATGTTACTGTGTCATTTTTATTTTTTGTCCCGGTTCGCTGTTGTGTGTATGTAGTGACGTCACTGTTGTCATTTTGTATACGCTGGAAGTTGCCGTTTCCACCACGCTGATGATGTCATGCGTCAAAGGAGACGGGTGGAATCGGATGGAATCGGACGCTTCTGTAATCCGCGTATGATGTTATCTTCGACCGTATACAGGATATCCCAGGAGGGATGGTCAGTATTCAGTGAAATGACAGGACGAAGGAAGCGAGGGAATCTGGTAAACAAAAGCTCTGAACTGCATACTTTAAGAGCTATAAGCACTTCCTTATCTTCGATACCGTGAAACAAATCTCTTCCACTGCTAGCTCTTTCTTTTCGATGCTTTGAGAGATGGTATTGTGGACCAAATCATCAAAAAGATGTCCAGTAAACATGGGTTTCAAAGTGCGTACCTTTAAGAGCTATGAGCACTTGGTCATTTTCGCTACTGTGAAACACATATCTTCCCCTGAACGAGTGCTCGTAGTTCTTAAGGTATACATTTTACGGCCCACATTTACTACAGTTTTTGTCTCGAATTATCCTTTCTGTCATGTCCCTGAATACTGTCCACTCCTCCTAGCACAACCTGTAGAACAGTGCCGAATGTCTTATAGAAATCTAAAAGTACACCATCTCTCTGTTAGCCTGCGTCAACTGTTTGCCAGATTCCGTGCAAGACCAATGTGATCTGTAACTTCGCTGAATCGTTTAAAGTAATGCTGGGGTGTTTCCTTACCAGCTTGTGTTCCTACTGGAATGTCCCCGTTACCGACACGAATGCCGGGATGATTCCTGGAAGGAAACCACGCCATTCCCGTCGCCAACATGTTGTTCGCTGTGTGTCTCTAACCCATTAAGTACCAGTGTCCTATTTTGAGGACAGGGCACATATTTATGTATAAATACACAATAAATTATTAATTTGCAACTATTACTGTTCTACGTCATTTGTTGATGCTTTTTATAACAAATGTATGCTTACAGGAAATTGAAAGCAATAAATCCTACCATTGATTGATTATTGAATAGTAAGGCACACTTTTCGTTATTACAGGTATTTACTTTATCGACAATTTAGTAATATTTGAAATTTGTGGCAAAGATCTTTTTGTGATTACTTATAGTCCATAATGTGTCTTTTAAACTACTTACATTGTTAGCGCAATTGGACTTACATTCATTGTTTTCCAGTGTCATAAAATTTGGTGTACTCGAAATAGGACACTGGGACTTGGTGTTATCATGTCAGTTATTTGTATTGCTGCACGTTCGAATATGAAACTTTGCTACTGCTGATGTATTTTCTTTTTAGAACATGGTAATTTTATCAGATTTTGTTGCTGAGGTAAGTAACGGCCCCTCTTTTATGTTACCCATTAGTAAATAATACAGTTACAGATGGACAGAGGTATTTACACATTCCCTTTTCTGTAGTTTGTGCTAATGTATTATTCTTTCATTTCACTTTATTTTATTTCATTTCATTTTATATAAATTATAATGGCCTTCAGACGAGATAGATACCTCACTAACGAAGAAATAGAAGAAATAATAAACAGTGACGCATTCTATAATGCGGTGTCAGATGATGAGGACCATATTGATATCACCGTATGTCCTCCTGAAGTAGACTGTATGACCAACGAAGAAGAAGGTCCAGACGACGTTACTGGAACCGAGTAGTCCTAAACATGCTGGACTGCATTGAAAAATCCGAGAATCATTGTGTATACTTTCACAATTTCTTCACTAGTAGAGCTAGTAGAGATCTGATTCATCTGAGAAATTTCGGTTTTCGAGCAACTGGGACTGCCAGAGAGAATCGAGTCGGTGACTGTCCACTACTGAGCAGCAACGAACTGAAAAAGACAGTTCGAGGAAACTATGACTACCAGTTCGACAGGAGAGGTGAAGTCTTATTTGTTCGATGGTACGACAACAGATGCGTTACAATTGGTACAAATTTTGACAAAGTTGAACGTTTTGAAGTCGTAGTACGCATACATGGGACGTGTTGACCACCATGACTGGTTAGTTGGAAAATATGCAAGGGTAATTAGAGGGAGAAATTGGTACTGGGTCCTATTTACACGTATGCTGGAAATGACCCTCGTAATGTCTGGCTCTTCTACAGACTAGTACATGGGAAAAATGCACTGGATTTACTGGATTTCAGACGTACTGTTACAGTTACATACCTGAAATTGGACACTAGAAGACCGAATATTGGACGTCCAATGGAATACCCATCAAGTCAGTTGAGAGTGATACCAGACATCAGGTTTGATGGAATTGGACTTTTTTTTTTTTTTTTGTTTTTTTTTTTTTTTTTGGGTCATCTGTCTACTGACTGGTTTGATGCGGCCCGCCACGAATTCCTTTCCTGTGCTAACCTCTTCATCTCAGAGTAGCACTTGCGACCTACGTCCTCAATTATTTGCTTAACGTATTCCAATCTCTGTCTTCCTCTACAGTTTTTGCCCTCTACAGCTCCCTCTAGTACCATGGAAGTCATTCCCTCATGTCTTAGCAGATGTCCTATCATCCTGTCCCTTCTCCTTATCAGTGTTTTCCACATATTCCTTTCCTCTCCGATTCTGCGTAGAACCTCCTCATTCCTTACCTTATCACTCCACCCAATTTTCAACATTCGTCTATAGCACCACATCTCAAATGCTTCGGTTCTCTTCTGTGCCAATTTTCCCACAGTCCATGTTTCACTACCATACAATGATGTACTCCAGACGTACATCCTCAGAAATTTCTTCCTCAAAATTAAGGCCGGTATTTGATATTAGTAGACTTCTCTTGGCCAGAAATGCCTTTTTTGCCGTAGCGAGTCTGCTTTTGATGTCCTCCTTGCTCCGTCCGTCATTGGTTATTTTACTGCCTAGGTAGCAGAATTCCTTAACTTCATTGACTTCGTGACCATCAATCCTGATGTTAAGTTTCTCGCTGTTCTCATTTCTACTACTTCTCATTACCTTCGTCTTTCTCCGATTTACTCTCAAACCATAGTGTGTACTCATTAGACTGTTCATTCCGTTCAGCAGATCATTTAATTCTTCTCCAGTTTCACTTAGGATAGCAATGTCATCAGCGAATCGTATCATCGATATCCTTTCACCTTGTATTTTAATTCCACTCCTGAACCTTTCTTTTATTTGCATCATTGCTTCCTCGATGTACAGAATTGGTCATATGATTGACAAAAGAAGCACGCAAAGATGATGTGTAAGAGCTAAATGCAATGGGAAACCAAAAACATATTGTGTGAAATGCCGTGTATCACTGTGTACGAAGTGTTCTGTACCATTTCACAAGAAATAAATAGTTAAGACTTGAATGCAGTTTAGTATGTTATACGATACTGTTAGATCCCAGCGTCCTATTTTGAGGACGGCCATTATATCAGCATGTATAAATATTTTTTGGCTATTTTTGTACTTATTGTGGTTCATACAGTATGTACATTATAATTAAGGAATAAAAAATTCAATTTAAAAAAAAATTAATTTGGGGCTTAATGGGCTAATAACCACGATATCGATTATCTGTCGGGAAGAAGTTGTAAAACGTAATTCTTGAATTGGACGGACTCACCCTGATTCGTTACGTCTGCACCTGGCAGTTCAGGCAGTATTCTGAATTCTTTGTTCTTGTTAGGTTTTGTGATGTCTAGGACTTGCTTGAATTTATTCTCTTGACCTTGATCTTTTACATTAATTTATTAATTCTCTTTGTTGAAGCCTTACAAAGCGTACTTCGCCCCCCTGCTTTTTGCCTCTTGATCACTTTGAAACGCCTTCCACATGCCGCTTGTAGCGTAGTGCATTATGCATACAGTGCAATTAATAATGTTTTTCTCCTTTTTCTTCTAGGTAATTCGGAAGTAATGCAGTAACGTCTTCGCCTTCTCGAAGTATGTGAGTAATTTTAAACTCAGTTTCATCCAGTAGCTATAAAAGAATCACTTGACAAGAGACGAGTAACTGCAAGCTGTATTACATTGTAGCCGAAAGTGTGTATCATCCGAGCCAACTTTTACTGCGTGCAGATTCAGGTTACGATGCAACAAGAAATTGTCCATCTGAAGCAGTTGACTATATAGGTCGAATAAAAGAGCTTAGAATTCAATAGAACAGTGTTCGGCGTCTCCTTGGATCACCAGACTGACGCCTGCTGACGGTAAAGCTACCCTTTCTTGAAGTCGCTGTGGCGAAAAAATATGCGAAGTAGTCGGACATTGTGGAGAACGATGTTGATGAAGGCGATGAAAGGGTCCTGTAGCCACCTTTCATTAGTCCGGTAGCCCATTTTCATTACCATTTCTCTTTCTTTTCCTTGTTTCTCTATTCTCTTTACTCTCATAGTCGTGTGATTGAATGAATGTGGTTGTGTGTCACGTTGCTAGAGGGTGGCGTAGTCTGCTGCAGAAAGTCTGCGATAGTCGTACAGATTCAGCAGCAGTTGTACAGAATAGCCAACTCTCGTAGTGGTCAAGTAGGCAAAGAGGTTTTCGCTACTTGTGAGAAATCCACCTGCGTTAGGTTGGTGGCGGAAATGGCATCTTTCGGTTTTCCGGTCCACGCGGAGCGTGGAAGAGGCTGGAGAAGCGGGAGGCAGTCTGCCGCCGGTACGGGAAGCGTCCACAGCTGTGCTCCAGTCGAAGAAGGGTGAGTTAGACTGACCGCGTGGCGCGTTGTTACTTGGCGAGGGGACAGCTGTTAGCCTTTGGTCTCGCTTTTCAGCTCTGAAAGATTGCTTTGCCTTGTCGCAGCAAGGAATGCAAAACTTTGGCAGATTTTTCTTTTAGCAAATTTCTGTAGCAGACTTGGATCCGCCGGAAGAGCGCCACACAAAGGTGTCGATAAGAAGTGAGCACTCGCTTCTGTATGAGTGTCTGTTTATCTTCAGCTATGCCTGTATAAGCTTTCACCTTTCTAAATATTTAGAGCCTTGCCTTCTCGTAAATTTTCCTTACTTTCCGTGTCTTTCGTCCGTGTGGAGCCAACCACGTGGTAGAACATTATAGTTGTTGGGCTACCGGCGTCACTAACTGTCCCATCGCATGTTTGTTTTAGATAATGTTAACATGATTGTGTGATGTGATATTGTTGGAATTTGGCACTATACCTAGAAATTGTGCCTCCACAAACCACGTGTTATCAGGAATCGTGTACATGCCTCACATCCTTAGTTTAGGAATAAATGATTTTATCTACAATTTTCTCTTGTGTTCCGAGATTAAGTTTTTGCGCCTAAGCCACTCACCTCGTAGCTTTCCCTTTAGCACATCCAATGCGTTTCCTTACGCACAGGTCCAGTGATTAGTCTCCCCTTGTATTTTATAACAAATGCTTTAGATTAAGTCATATTTTCAGGTGTGTTGCTGGGAGCTGATCTTATGCAGTGTTCATGCATTTTCTATTTTATTTTAAATGTTTGATTGCCGTGAACAGCGCACGGGCAATACTATTAATTACATCGTATCCGCTGTGAGCGACCTCACAACGTATGCATTTTTTGTGAGTTTTTGGTCTGTGATCAAATTAATTTATTTTCCGACTCGACCAAATCTTTGATTAGTTGTGTGGTTTGAGTCGGTGGCGACCCTATTCTTCTCACGTTGATTTCATAAGCAACAAGTATTTCCATTCCGAATAATAAGGAATAACCCGTAGTAACGTGGTTAGTTACAGCGATGATTAGCTCTTCCTTATGGAAGCACCATGTCGATGTGTCCTGCGAACGTGTGCTCGACCATGTTGCTCTGACATTCACAGACAGGTGAATCAGGCTCGAAGCAGGTCAAGAGAGCCAGGACAGATGTCAACTGACATGAGCCGATCCCACATAACCACCCCACCCCCTCCCGCCTCCCCCACCGCGACTACCCTGTTGCAAACCTACCTAGCAAACAGCTGTAGTACGGAAACGGAACGTTTCCGGACGTCTGTTACTATTCAAAGTATTATGTACTCACTACCGTCTCGCACATGTCCGAAAGAGCGGGCACTGTTTCGATCCAGCAGCCATTATGAATTAAGACACAAATTAATTACAGACATTGGCTGCTTAGCACGACTTCGAAATATATTCTTGATTGCACAACTCTTTATTAAGCGTTACGGGTTTCAAAATTTCATCGTCAGACTGAATGTGTCGAATGAAGCGTACAAGAAATTAATGACAGGAAATGTACACTAGCGTGTATCTAAGTGTTGCACTGCACAGAAATACCAAATAGTATCGTACTTACATAAAAATCAAATTTTAGTACAAAGCTCAGCAAAGTGATAAGATTAACTGAAAACGGTAGAAATCATATAGGCATATTTGACAGTGCCGTCGTCTATGGAACTGAGTGAGGCCATTGAACTGTTAAAGAGGTGGACCACGACCAGCAGCAGGTGGCGCTAAAATCGACCATAGAGAGCAAGTCAGAGAGTACGTTTACAAACTACTGCACACTACGATGCAGTAGCTGTCACCTCGTGAACAAATTTGAGAAAAACATTTTTGTTACATTTATAGAAGAGAAAATCATACTAATGGCATGGAAAGATTTTAAACATGGCTGCAGCAGCAACTGTTAGAATTCTTCACAATAAAGGATGACAGCCAAAAACAGTTGCAGGATAGAATTTTTTTTTTATTAAAATTCTTGACCAAGGTTTCGGTACATATAAATATACCTTCATCAGAAGTAAAACTTCTAAAATTACATCATGCACTGGAGAATAATAAAACAATTATGCCAAAGGCGTCGTCAGTAAATTAAAATATCATCTCCATTTGTACAACATGTGTAATGGGCACAGGATCAAAGCGAACAGTTAAACACCGTTGCTTCGCCTGTGAACTATGGAGATGATATTTTAATTTACTGACGACGCCTTTGGCATAATTGTTTTATTATTCTCCAGTGCATGATGTAATTTTAGAAGTTTTACTTCTGATGAAGGTATATTTATATGTACCGAAACCTTGGTCAAGAATTTTAATAAAAAAAAATTCTATCCTGCAACTGTTTTTGGCTGTCATCCTTTATTGTGAAGAATTCTAACAGTTGCTGCTGCAGCCATGTTTAAAATCTTTCATGCCACTAGTATGATTTTCTCTTCTATAAAAGTAACAAAAATGTTTTTCTCAAATTTGTTCGTAGTGTGCAGTAGTTTGTAAACGTACTCTCTGACTTGCACTTTCATAGGCGAAGCAACGGTGTTAAACTGTTCGCTTTGATCCTGTGCCCATTACACATGTTGTACAAATGGAGATGATATTTTAATTTACTGACGACGCCTTTGGCATAATTGTTTTATTATTCTCCAGTGCATGATGTAATTTTAGAAGTTTTGCTTCTGCTGAAGGTATATTTATATGTACCGAAACCTTGGTCAAGAATTTTAATAAAAAAAAATTCTATCCTGCAACTGTTTTTGGCTGTCATCCTTTATTGTGAAGAATTCTAACAGTTGCTGCTGCAGCCATGTTTAAAATCTTTCATGCCACTAGTATGATTTTCTCTTCTATAAAAGTAACAAAAATGTTTTTCTCAAATTTGTTCGTAGTGTGCAGTAGTTTGTAAACGTACTCTCTGACTTGCACTTTCATAGGCGAAGCAACGGTGTTAAACTGTTCGCTTTGATCCTGTGCCCATTACACATGTTGTACAAATGGAGATGATATTTTAATTTACTGACGACGCCTTTGGCATAATTGTTTTATTATTCTCCAGTGCATGATGTAATTTTAGAAGTTTTGCTTCTGCTGAAGGTATATTTATATGTACCGAAACCTTGGTCAAGAATTGTAATAAAAAAAAATTCTATCCTGCAACTGTTTTTGGCTGTCATCCTTTATTGTGAAGAATTCTAACAGTTGCTGCTGCAGCCATGTTTAAAATCTTTCATGCCACTAGTATGATTTTCTCTTCTATAAAAGTAACAAAAATGTTTTTCTCAAATTTGTTCGTAGTGTGCAGTAGTTTGTAAACGTACTCTCTGACTTGCACTTTCATAGGCGAAGCAACGGTGTTAAACTGTTCGCTTTGATCCTGTGCCCATTACACATGTTGTACAAATGGAGATGATATTTTAATTTACTGACGACGCCTTTGGCATAATTGTTTTATTATTCTCCAGTGCATGATGTAATTTTAGAAGTTTTGCTTCTGCTGAAGGTATATTTATATGTACCGAAACCTTGGTCAAGAATTTTAATAAAAAAAAATTCTATCCTGCAACTGTTTTTGGCTGTCATCCTTTATTGTGAAGAATTCTAACAGTTGCTGCTGCAGCCATGTTTAAAATCTTTCATGCCACTAGTATGATTTTCTCTTCTATAAAAGTAACAAAAATGTTTTTCTCAAATTTGTTCGTAGTGTGCAGTAGTTTGTAAACGTACTCTCTGACTTGCACTTTCATAGGCGAAGCAACGGTGTTAAACTGTTCGCTTTGATCCTGTGCCCATTACACATGTTGTACAAATGGAGATGATATTTTAATTTACTGACGACGCCTTTGGCATAATTGTTTTATTATTCTCCAGTGCATGATGTAATTTTAGAAGTTTTGCTTCTGCTGAAGGTATATTTATATGTACCGAAACCTTGGTCAAGAATTTTAATAAAAAAAAATTCTATCCTGCAACTGTTTTTGGCTGTCATCCTTTATTGTGAAGAATTCTAACAGTTGCTGCTGCAGCCATGTTTAAAATCTTTCATGCCACTAGTATGATTTTCTCTTCTATAAAAGTAACAAAAATGTTTTTCTCAAATTTGTTCGTAGTGTGCAGTAGTTTGTAAACGTACTCTCTGACTTGCACTTTCATAGGCGAAGCAACGGTGTTAAACTGTTCGCTTTGATCCTGTGCCCATTACACATGTTGTACAAATGGAGATGATATTTTAATTTACTGACGACGCCTTTGGCATAATTGTTTTATTATTCTCCAGTGCATGATGTAATTTTAGAAGTTTTGCTTCTGCTGAAGGTATATTTATATGTACCGAAACCTTGGTCAAGAATTTTAATAAAAAAAAATTCTATCCTGCAACTGTTTTTGGCTGTCATCCTTTATTGTGAAGAATTCTAACAGTTGCTGCTGCAGCCATGTTTAAAATCTTTCATGCCACTAGTATGATTTTCTCTTCTATAAAAGTAACAAAAATGTTTTTCTCAAATTTGTTCGTAGTGTGCAGTAGTTTGTAAACGTACTCTCTGACTTGCACTTTCATAGGCGAAGCAACGGTGTTAAACTGTTCGCTTTGATCCTGTGCCCATTACACATGTTGTACAAATGGAGATGATATTTTAATTTACTGACGACGCCTTTGGCATAATTGTTTTATTATTCTCCAGTGCATGATGTAATTTTAGAAGTTTTGCTTCTGCTGAAGGTATATTTATATGTACCGAAACCTTGGTCAAGAATTTTAATAAAAAAAAATTCTATCCTGCAACTGTTTTTGGCTGTCATCCTTTATTGTGAAGAATTCTAACAGTTGCTGCTGCAGCCATGTTTAAAATCTTTCATGCCACTAGTATGATTTTCTCTTCTATAAAAGTAACAAAAATGTTTTTCTCAAATTTGTTCGTAGTGTGCAGTAGTTTGTAAACGTACTCTCTGACTTGCACTTTCATAGGCGAAGCAACGGTGTTAAACTGTTCGCTTTGATCCTGTGCCCATTACACATGTTGTACAAATGGAGATGATATTTTAATTTACTGACGACGCCTTTGGCATAATTGTTTTATTATTCTCCAGTGCATGATGTAATTTTAGAAGTTTTGCTTCTGCTGAAGGTATATTTATATGTACCGAAACCTTGGTCAAGAATTTTAATAAAAAAAAATTCTATCCTGCAACTGTTTTTGGCTGTCATCCTTTATTGTGAAGAATTCTAACAGTTGCTGCTGCAGCCATGTTTAAAATCTTTCATGCCACTAGTATGATTTTCTCTTCTATAAAAGTAACAAAAATGTTTTTCTCAAATTTGTTCGTAGTGTGCAGTAGTTTGTAAACGTACTCTCTGACTTGCACTTTCATAGGCGAAGCAACGGTGTTAAACTGTTCGCTTTGATCCTGTGCCCATTACACATGTTGTACAAATGGAGATGATATTTTAATTTACTGACGACGCCTTTGGCATAATTGTTTTATTATTCTCCAGTGCATGATGTAATTTTAGAAGTTTTGCTTCTGCTGAAGGTATATTTATATGTACCGAAACCTTGGTCAAGAATTGTAATAAAAAAAAATTCTATCCTGCAACTGTTTTTGGCTGTCATCCTTTATTGTGAAGAATTCTAACAGTTGCTGCTGCAGCCATGTTTAAAATCTTTCATGCCACTAGTATGATTTTCTCTTCTATAAAAGTAACAAAAATGTTTTTCTCAAATTTGTTCGTAGTGTGCAGTAGTTTGTAAACGTACTCTCTGACTTGCACTTTCATAGGCGAAGCAACGGTGTTAAACTGTTCGCTTTGATCCTGTGCCCATTACACATGTTGTACAAATGGAGATGATATTTTAATTTACTGACGACGCCTTTGGCATAATTGTTTTATTATTCTCCAGTGCATGATGTAATTTTAGAAGTTTTGCTTCTGCTGAAGGTATATTTATATGTACCGAAACCTTGGTCAAGAATTTTAATAAAAAAAAATTCTATCCTGCAACTGTTTTTGGCTGTCATCCTTTATTGTGAAGAATTCTAACAGTTGCTGCTGCAGCCATGTTTAAAATCTTTCATGCCACTAGTATGATTTTCTCTTCTATAAAAGTAACAAAAATGTTTTTCTCAAATTTGTTCGTAGTGTGCAGTAGTTTGTAAACGTACTCTCTGACTTGCACTTTCATAGGCGAAGCAACGGTGTTAAACTGTTCGCTTTGATCCTGTGCCCATTACACATGTTGTACAAATGGAGATGATATTTTAATTTACTGACGACGCCTTTGGCATAATTGTTTTATTATTCTCCAGTGCATGATGTAATTTTAGAAGTTTTGCTTCTGCTGAAGGTATATTTATATGTACCGAAACCTTGGTCAAGAATTTTAATAAAAAAAAATTCTATCCTGCAACTGTTTTTGGCTGTCATCCTTTATTGTGAAGAATTCTAACAGTTGCTGCTGCAGCCATGTTTAAAATCTTTCATGCCACTAGTATGATTTTCTCTTCTATAAAAGTAACAAAAATGTTTTTCTCAAATTTGTTCGTAGTGTGCAGTAGTTTGTAAACGTACTCTCTGACTTGCACTTTCATAGGCGAAGCAACGGTGTTAAACTGTTCGCTTTGATCCTGTGCCCATTACACATGTTGTACAAATGGAGATGATATTTTAATTTACTGACGACGCCTTTGGCATAATTGTTTTATTATTCTCCAGTGCATGATGTAATTTTAGAAGTTTTGCTTCTGCTGAAGGTATATTTATATGTACCGAAACCTTGGTCAAGAATTTTAATAAAAAAAAATTCTATCCTGCAACTGTTTTTGGCTGTCATCCTTTATTGTGAAGAATTCTAACAGTTGCTGCTGCAGCCATGTTTAAAATCTTTCATGCCACTAGTATGATTTTCTCTTCTATAAAAGTAACAAAAATGTTTTTCTCAAATTTGTTCGTAGTGTGCAGTAGTTTGTAAACGTACTCTCTGACTTGCACTTTCATAGGCGAAGCAACGGTGTTAAACTGTTCGCTTTGATCCTGTGCCCATTACACATGTTGTACAAATGGAGATGATATTTTAATTTACTGACGACGCCTTTGGCATAATTGTTTTATTATTCTCCAGTGCATGATGTAATTTTAGAAGTTTTGCTTCTGCTGAAGGTATATTTATATGTACCGAAACCTTGGTCAAGAATTTTAATAAAAAAAAATTCTATCCTGCAACTGTTTTTGGCTGTCATCCTTTATTGTGAAGAATTCTAACAGTTGCTGCTGCAGCCATGTTTAAAATCTTTCATGCCACTAGTATGATTTTCTCTTCTATAAAAGTAACAAAAATGTTTTTCTCAAATTTGTTCGTAGTGTGCAGTAGTTTGTAAACGTACTCTCTGACTTGCACTTTCATAGGCGAAGCAACGGTGTTAAACTGTTCGCTTTGATCCTGTGCCCATTACACATGTTGTACAAATGGAGATGATATTTTAATTTACTGACGACGCCTTTGGCATAATTGTTTTATTATTCTCCAGTGCATGATGTAATTTTAGAAGTTTTGCTTCTGCTGAAGGTATATTTATATGTACCGAAACCTTGGTCAAGAATTTTAATAAAAAAAAATTCTATCCTGCAACTGTTTTTGGCTGTCATCCTTTATTGTGAAGAATTCTAACAGTTGCTGCTGCAGCCATGTTTAAAATCTTTCATGCCACTAGTATGATTTTCTCTTCTATAAAAGTAACAAAAATGTTTTTCTCAAATTTGTTCGTAGTGTGCAGTAGTTTGTAAACGTACTCTCTGACTTGCACTTTCATAGGCGAAGCAACGGTGTTAAACTGTTCGCTTTGATCCTGTGCCCATTACACATGTTGTACAAATGGAGATGATATTTTAATTTACTGACGACGCCTTTGGCATAATTGTTTTATTATTCTCCAGTGCATGATGTAAATTTAGAAGTTTTGCTTCTGCTGAAGGTATATTTATATGTACCGAAACCTTGGTCAAGAATTTTAATAAAAAAAAATTCTATCCTGCAACTGTTTTTGGCTGTCATCCTTTATTGTGAAGAATTCTAACAGTTGCTGCTGCAGCCATGTTTAAAATCTTTCATGCCACTAGTATGATTTTCTCTTCTATAAAAGTAACAAAAATGTTTTTCTCAAATTTGTTCGTAGTGTGCAGTAGTTTGTAAACGTACTCTCTGACTTGCACTTTCATAGGCGAAGCAACGGTGTTAAACTGTTCGCTTTGATCCTGTGCCCATTACACATGTTGTACAAATGGAGATGATATTTTAATTTACTGACGACGCCTTTGGCATAATTGTTTTATTATTCTCCAGTGCATGATGTAATTTTAGAAGTTTTGCTTCTGCTGAAGGTATATTTATATGTACCGAAACCTTGGTCAAGAATTTTAATAAAAAAAAATTCTATCCTGCAACTGTTTTTGGCTGTCATCCTTTATTGTGAAGAATTCTAACAGTTGCTGCTGCAGCCATGTTTAAAATCTTTCATGCCACTAGTATGATTTTCTCTTCTATAAAAGTAACAAAAATGTTTTTCTCAAATTTGTTCGTAGTGTGCAGTAGTTTGTAAACGTACTCTCTGACTTGCACTTTCATAGGCGAAGCAACGGTGTTAAACTGTTCGCTTTGATCCTGTGCCCATTACACATGTTGTACAAATGGAGATGATATTTTAATTTACTGACGACGCCTTTGGCATAATTGTTTTATTATTCTCCAGTGCATGATGTAATTTTAGAAGTTTTGCTTCTGCTGAAGGTATATTTATATGTACCGAAACCTTGGTCAAGAATTTTAATAAAAAAAAATTCTATCCTGCAACTGTTTTTGGCTGTCATCCTTTATTGTGAAGAATTCTAACAGTTGCTGCTGCAGCCATGTTTAAAATCTTTCATGCCACTAGTATGATTTTCTCTTCTATAAAAGTAACAAAAATGTTTTTCTCAAATTTGTTCGTAGTGTGCAGTAGTTTGTAAACGTACTCTCTGACTTGCACTTTCATAGGCGAAGCAACGGTGTTAAACTGTTCGCTTTGATCCTGTGCCCATTACACATGTTGTACAAATGGAGATGATATTTTAATTTACTGACGACGCCTTTGGCATAATTGTTTTATTATTCTCCAGTGCATGATGTAATTTTAGAAGTTTTGCTTCTGCTGAAGGTATATTTATATGTACCGAAACCTTGGTCAAGAATTGTAATAAAAAAAAAATTCTATCCTGCAACTGTTTTTGGCTGTCATCCTTTATTGTGAAGAATTCTAACAGTTGCTGCTGCAGCCATGTTTAAAATCTTTCATGCCACTAGTATGATTTTCTCTTCTATAAAAGTAACAAAAATGTTTTTCTCAAATTTGTTCGTAGTGTGCAGTAGTTTGTAAACGTACTCTCTGACTTGCACTTTCATAGGCGAAGCAACGGTGTTAAACTGTTCGCTTTGATCCTGTGCCCATTACACATGTTGTACAAATGGAGATGATATTTTAATTTACTGACGACGCCTTTGGCATAATTGTTTTATTATTCTCCAGTGCATGATGTAATTTTAGAAGTTTTGCTTCTGCTGAAGGTATATTTATATGTACCGAAACCATGGTCAAGAATTTTAATAAAAAAAAATTCTATCCTGCAACTGTTTTTGGCTGTCATCCTTTATTGTGAAGAATTCTAACAGTTGCTGCTGCAGCCATGTTTAAAATCTTTCATGCCACTAGTATGATTTTCTCTTCTATAAAAGTAACAAAAATGTTTTTCTCAAATTTGTTCGTAGTGTGCAGTAGTTTGTAAACGTACTCTCTGACTTGCACTTTCATAGGCGAAGCAACGGTGTTAAACTGTTCGCTTTGATCCTGTGCCCATTACACATGTTGTACAAATGGAGATGATATTTTAATTTACTGACGACGCCTTTGGCATAATTGTTTTATTATTCTCCAGTGCATGATGTAATTTTAGAAGTTTTGCTTCTGCTGAAGGTATATTTATATGTACCGAAACCTTGGCCAAGAATTGTAATAAAAAAAAATTCTATCCTGCAACTGTTTTTGGCTGTCATCCTTTATTGTGAAGAATTCTAACAGTTGCTGCTGCAGCCATGTTTAAAATCTTTCATGCCACTAGTATGATTTTCTCTTCTATAAAAGTAACAAAAATGTTTTTCTCAAATTTGTTCGTAGTGTGCAGTAGTTTGTAAACGTACTCTCTGACTTGCACTTTCATAGGCGAAGCAACGGTGTTAAACTGTTCGCTTTGATCCTGTGCCCATTACACATGTTGTACAAATGGAGATGATATTTTAATTTACTGACGACGCCTTTGGCATAATTGTTTTATTATTCTCCAGTGCATGATGTAATTTTAGAAGTTTTGCTTCTGCTGAAGGTATATTTATATGTACCGAAACCTTGGTCAAGAATTGTAATAAAAAAAAATTCTATCCTGCAACTGTTTTTGGCTGTCATCCTTTATTGTGAAGAATTCTAACAGTTGCTGCTGCAGCCATGTTTAAAATCTTTCATGCCACTAGTATGATTTTCTCTTCTATAAAAGTAACAAAAATGTTTTTCTCAAATTTGTTCGTAGTGTGCAGTAGTTTGTAAACGTACTCTCTGACTTGCACTTTCATAGGCGAAGCAACGGTGTTAAACTGTTCGCTTTGATCCTGTGCCCATTACACATGTTGTACAAATGGAGATGATATTTTAATTTACTGACGACGCCTTTGGCATAATTGTTTTATTATTCTCCAGTGCATGATGTAATTTTAGAAGTTTTACTTCTGATGAAGGTATATTTATATGTACCGAAACCTTGGTCAAGAATTTTAATAAAAAAAAATTCTATCCTGCAACTGTTTTTGGCTGTCATCCTTTATTGTGAAGAATTCTAACAGTTGCTGCTGCAGCCATGTTTAAAATCTTTCATGCCACTAGTATGATTTTCTCTTCTATAAAAGTAACAAAAATGTTTTTCTCAAATTTGTTCGTAGTGTGCAGTAGTTTGTAAACGTACTCTCTGACTTGCACTTTCATAGGCGAAGCAACGGTGTTAAACTGTTCGCTTTGATCCTGTGCCCATTACACATGTTGTACAAATGGAGATGATATTTTAATTTACTGACGACGCCTTTGGCATAATTGTTTTATTATTCTCCAGTGCATGATGTAATTTTAGAAGTTTTGCTTCTGCTGAAGGTATATTTATATGTACCGAAACCTTGGTCAAGAATTTTAATAAAAAAAAATTCTATCCTGCAACTGTTTTTGGCTGTCATCCTTTATTGTGAAGAATTCTAACAGTTGCTGCTGCAGCCATGTTTAAAATCTTTCATGCCACTAGTATGATTTTCTCTTCTATAAAAGTAACAAAAATGTTTTTCTCAAATTTGTTCGTAGTGTGCAGTAGTTTGTAAACGTACTCTCTGACTTGCACTTTCATAGGCGAAGCAACGGTGTTAAACTGTTCGCTTTGATCCTGTGCCCATTACACATGTTGTACAAATGGAGATGATATTTTAATTTACTGACGACGCCTTTGGCATAATTGTTTTATTATTCTCCAGTGCATGATGTAATTTTAGAAGTTTTGCTTCTGCTGAAGGTATATTTATATGTACCGAAACCTTGGTCAAGAATTTTAATAAAAAAAAATTCTATCCTGCAACTGTTTTTGGCTGTCATCCTTTATTGTGAAGAATTCTAACAGTTGCTGCTGCAGCCATGTTTAAAATCTTTCATGCCACTAGTATGATTTTCTCTTCTATAAAAGTAACAAAAATGTTTTTCTCAAATTTGTTCGTAGTGTGCAGTAGTTTGTAAACGTACTCTCTGACTTGCACTTTCATAGGCGAAGCAACGGTGTTAAACTGTTCGCTTTGATCCTGTGCCCATTACACATGTTGTACAAATGGAGATGATATTTTAATTTACTGACGACGCCTTTGGCATAATTGTTTTATTATTCTCCAGTGCATGATGTAATTTTAGAAGTTTTGCTTCTGCTGAAGGTATATTTATATGTACCGAAACCTTGGTCAAGAATTTTAATAAAAAAAAATTCTATCCTGCAACTGTTTTTGGCTGTCATCCTTTATTGTGAAGAATTCTAACAGTTGCTGCTGCAGCCATGTTTAAAATCTTTCATGCCACTAGTATGATTTTCTCTTCTATAAAAGTAACAAAAATGTTTTTCTCAAATTTGTTCGTAGTGTGCAGTAGTTTGTAAACGTACTCTCTGACTTGCACTTTCATAGGCGAAGCAACGGTGTTAAACTGTTCGCTTTGATCCTGCGCCCATTACACATGTTGTACAAATGGAGATGATATTTTAATTTACTGACGACGCCTTTGGCATAATTGTTTTATTATTCTCCAGTGCATGATGTAATTTTAGAAGTTTTGCTTCTGCTGAAGGTATATTTATATGTACCGAAACCTTGGTCAAGAATTTTAATAAAAAAAAATTCTATCCTGCAACTGTTTTTGGCTGTCATCCTTTATTGTGAAGAATTCTAACAGTTGCTGCTGCAGCCATGTTTAAAATCTTTCATGCCACTAGTATGATTTTCTCTTCTATAAAAGTAACAAAAATGTTTTTCTCAAATTTGTTCGTAGTGTGCAGTAGTTTGTAAACGTACTCTCTGACTTGCACTTTCATAGGCGAAGCAACGGTGTTAAACTGTTCGCTTTGATCCTGTGCCCATTACACATGTTGTACAAATGGAGATGATATTTTAATTTACTGACGACGCCTTTGGCATAATTGTTTTATTATTCTCCAGTGCATGATGTAATTTTAGAAGTTTTGCTTCTGCTGAAGGTATATTTATATGTACCGAAACCTTGGTCAAGAATTTTAATAAAAAAAAATTCTATCCTGCAACTGTTTTTGGCTGTCATCCTTTATT
The DNA here is from genome assembly GCF_023864345.2 of Schistocerca serialis cubense. NCBI lineage: Eukaryota > Metazoa > Arthropoda > Insecta > Orthoptera > Acrididae > Schistocerca > Schistocerca serialis. The sequence continues at coordinate 147,164,192 of NC_064648.1, forward strand.
GTGAAGAATTCTAACAGTTGCTGCTGCAGCCATGTTTAAAATCTTTCATGCCACTAGTATGATTTTCTCTTCTATAAAAGTAACAAAAATGTTTTTCTCAAATTTGTTCGTAGTGTGCAGTAGTTTGTAAACGTACTCTCTGACTTGCACTTTCATAGGCGAAGCAACGGTGTTAAACTGTTCGCTTTGATCCTGTGCCCATTACACATGTTGTACAAATGGAGATGATATTTTAATTTACTGACGACGCCTTTGGCATAATTGTTTTATTATTCTCCAGTGCATGATGTAAATTTAGAAGTTTTGCTTCTGCTGAAGGTATATTTATATGTACCGAAACCTTGGTCAAGAATTTTAATAAAAAAAAATTCTATCCTGCAACTGTTTTTGGCTGTCATCCTTTATTGTGAAGAATTCTAACAGTTGCTGCTGCAGCCATGTTTAAAATCTTTCATGCCACTAGTATGATTTTCTCTTCTATAAAAGTAACAAAAATGTTTTTCTCAAATTTGTTCGTAGTGTGCAGTAGTTTGTAAACGTACTCTCTGACTTGCACTTTCATAGGCGAAGCAACGGTGTTAAACTGTTCGCTTTGATCCTGTGCCCATTACACATGTTGTACAAATGGAGATGATATTTTAATTTACTGACGACGCCTTTGGCATAATTGTTTTATTATTCTCCAGTGCATGATGTAATTTTAGAAGTTTTGCTTCTGCTGAAGGTATATTTATATGTACCGAAACCTTGGTCAAGAATTTTAATAAAAAAAAATTCTATCCTGCAACTGTTTTTGGCTGTCATCCTTTATTGTGAAGAATTCTAACAGTTGCTGCTGCAGCCATGTTTAAAATCTTTCATGCCACTAGTATGATTTTCTCTTCTATAAAAGTAACAAAAATGTTTTTCTCAAATTTGTTCGTAGTGTGCAGTAGTTTGTAAACGTACTCTCTGACTTGCACTTTCATAGGCGAAGCAACGGTGTTAAACTGTTCGCTTTGATCCTGTGCCCATTACACATGTTGTACAAATGGAGATGATATTTTAATTTACTGACGACGCCTTTGGCATAATTGTTTTATTATTCTCCAGTGCATGATGTAATTTTAGAAGTTTTGCTTCTGCTGAAGGTATATTTATATGTACCGAAACCTTGGTCAAGAATTTTAATAAAAAAAAATTCTATCCTACAACTGTTTTTGGCTGTCATCCTTTATTGGGAATGGCATGAAAGGTGCGTCCATAGGTAACATCGTAAAAAACTTCACAGAGGTAGTCTTAAGTCAGTAATCAAAAGAGAAGACAATTGTAACCAACGACTGGTGTGGTACAATATAAACCCAATATGAGGAATAAGTAAAATGTGTGTAGGAATATCTTCACAACCACCACAAAATGAATGTACATATCAAAGTTTTGAACATGGCTGCTTGGTTCAGTGACCATTTATAAATTAAAATTGAAACAAATGAGGCCTCGGTAACAAATTTTTTTTAGTCTTATTAACCATGTTCCAACATTTCAGAGAGTGCCTTCATCGGAATTTAGACATTTAAAGTGTGTCCATGTGCAGAGTGGGGAAGGCACGCAGTCTATCTGAGTTTGGCTGAGGGCAGATTATGGTGGCCCGGACGAAAGACGCACTGTGACCATGCTGTCGCTTGATATTATAGGGCGGCCTCTGGCCACTGCGTCTGCCGATCGTTGTCTGTGCCACCCTGAAGCACAGCCTGATCTGTCAACGAAACTATGTTCTTTTTTTTGGCTCAAAGGTAACGTTTTAGTATTTTTTTTTTTTTAATTCGCAATTGCCGGTTCCTTTAGATCCGTCAACGTCCCCGAGAATAGAGCTCTTCCGGAACTTCCTCCAGCTCCGGAGAAAATCCATCAGTGGCCCCTAGGGAGCACACGGGTATATTTCTCATCCGATCTCGCGCAACGGTGGGGAGGGGGGGGAAATATCGGCCACATTTATCCGGTCTTATTCCTCTCCACCTCTCCTCAGACAGTAGCGACCCGTGACCGTGGAATCCTGTCGGCGAGGGGCTGAGAGGATGCTGCGGAGGGGGCGGGGGGGGCGGAGAAACTCCGTTGCCAATCTACAGCTCTTCCCTCTCCACATCTGCCACACTACCTGCTGTCTCTCTGTCTTCTCTGCTGTCCCAGTTTCCCTGCCGCCTGCGCAATATCGCCCGCAGCGGTGCTAACCCCCCTACCGTGGCTCCCCCTCCACTTTCGTCTCCCCCCCCCCACCCACTACACTCCCTGCGCCACCGGCGGGCTTCCCCCCACCCCTCCCCCCTTACCACAGCACTACCTGTGCGACTGCGGGAATCAGATTAGACGGCGCAGCTCCTCTGATTCGGCGCGCTGAACTTCCGAGAATGAGGCGGCGACGTCTTTGCTGGAATTTTCTGGCGAAACACGCCGACTGGTGAAGGGAAGTGTGTTGTAGCACGAAGCTGCAGTCCAGATATTCGTCGAACCGCGTAGACTTATCTGACTGAAAGGGTCCGGACACCATTATGTAATCCGGAACTGACCGCAAGATGTTCAAAGAGGCCGACCCGCCAGTACAGAAGGAGATTGGGAAAGGGGGGGGGGGGTCCCAAAAGACAAGCGGTAACAGCAGAATGGGCCGGCCGGTGTGGCCGAGCGGTTCTAGGCGTTTCGGTCTGGAACTGCGCGACCACTACAGTCGCAGGTTCGACTCCTGTCTCGGGCATGGATGTGTGTGATGTCCCTAGGTTAGTTACGTTTAAGTAGTTCTAAGTTACTGATCACTTCAGTCCCCTAGTGCTCAGAGACATTTGAACCATTTTTTGAGCACAATGGGTCAGTCAGTGGGGCCCAGAGAAAGGACTAGTTACTACACGTCATCGTCGTCGGCTGATATTCGTATCCGCGTTTTCATTTCTCTGCTGAGATTTCCTTTGTCACGGTTCAGGCGTGGAAATGTCTCTGAAAAAAATGGTTCAAATGGCTCTGAGCACTATGGGACAACATCTGAGTTCATCAGTCACCTACAACTTAGAACTACTTCAACCTAACTAACCTAAGGACATCACACGCATCCATCCCCGTGGCAGGGTTCGAACCTGCGACCGTAGCAGTCACGCGGTTCCAGACTGAAGCCCCTAGAACCGCTCGGCCACTCCGGCCGGCAAACGTCTCTGATGGCTTAGTAGTCCAATCCTAGCATGGAATATGCGACCGCAGAAATTACAAATGATGGAAGGTGGATGACGTCTCTGGGCCTGGAGGAAAAGCGTCTGGCGTTTGAAATTCTCCAGTCTTCGACGTTCCCGCCCAAAGTTCTGAAGAGCATTTGAGTCAGTTGAGCTATGGTGGGCCAGTTACTCGGATCGACGTTCAGGGATTTTAGATTTTTCTTATACTGATCCTTACAGCGGTTAAGAAGGCAGCTGGCGGCCTTTTACCTGCGTTCACTTCACTGTGCAACATTAGACGTGGAAGTCTGTCATCTCTCATCCGCTGGACATGGCCAACCCATCTTAGTCGGCGCCCAGTAATGAGAGCTTCTATACTATTAATTTTCTCTTTCTCGATGTCATCCCATTTCATATTCATGATGTATCTCAGCTTCTATGGGTTGAAGCATTCTAGTTTCTTCAGGTCGCGGCGGTATAATGGTTGGGGTTGATTTGGGGGAAGAGACCAAACTGGTAGGTTCAAATCCCTCTGAGCACTATGGGACGTAACATCTATGGTCATCAGTCCCCTAAGAACTACTTAAACCTAACTAACCTAAGGACATCACACAACACCCAGTCATCACGAGGCAGAGAAAATCCCTGACCCAACTGCTAGGTCATCGGTCTCATCGGATTAGGGAAGTATGGGGAAGGAAGTCGGCCGTGCCCTTTCGAAGGAACCATCCCAGCATTTGCCCGAAGCGATTTAGTGAAATCACGGAAAACAACCTAAATCAGGATGGCCGAACTCGGGATTGAACCGTCGTCCTCCCGAATGCGAGTCCAGTGTGCTAACCACTGCGCCACTTCGCTCGGTATAATGTCCAGGTTTTGCAACCACAGAGCAGCGTTGAGATGACAACAGCTGTATGCACCATCAAATGGTTCAAATGGCTCTGAGCACTATGGGACTTAACATCTGAGGTCATCAGTCCCCTAGAACTACTTAAACCTAACTAACCTAAGGACATCACACACATCCATGCTTGAGGCAGGATTCGAACCTGCGACTGTAGCGGTTGCGCGGTTCCAGACTGTAGCGCCTAGAACCGCTCGGCCTCCCCGGCCGGCTATACACCATCAAACGCCCAAATGCTACATGGGCAGCACGTATACTGTTCTCCACGTCTTTTTCAGATGAGCAGTTAGATGAGAATATGCTTCCTAGATAAAGGAGGTGGTCCACTTGTTCCAACGGTGCATCAGAAATGAATATGCTGAAATCCGGAAGGGAAGAGCCAGGATCTGGCGGTGTGAGCATCTTAGTCTTTTAAATAATGATGGAAAGAGCAAATCGTTTGTATGCCTTGATGAAACAATTCACAGACTGATGCATCTCTGCAGGTGAATGAGCTGGAGAGGCATTGTCGTCAGCAAACTGCAACTCTGTTACACGAGCTTCACTCGTGAACCTTTTTGAGTGGTGTCTGGATTGGTTTAATAATCCTCCATCGAACCTGTACTTTACTTCTGCGCCAGTGCTGTTTATAGATGTTTCATGAAGCATTGCTGCCAGGTAATAGGCAAATAATGTTGGTGCAGGAACGCATCCTTGTTTGAGTCCACTCGTTATTGGGAATTCATTAGATGTTTCATTCGGGCAGATGACCCGTACAGTCATGTCATCATGGAGAGCTTTAATCAGGCCAACAAATTGTTCAGGGAGCCGAAACATTTTAAGACCATCCACATGCATTCTCTGGGAACTGTATCAAAGGCCTTTTCTGGACGTCACCTGAGTAACAGATCCACCAGGGACCTTTCAGCCCCTCTAAGGCCCCCCAAGTCGACTGTTGGTGATCTGATTGTGAATAGGAAACGTGAAGGCTCAACCACGCCTAAACCGAGACCTGGCAGAAATGTACTGAAGCAGAGAGACCACCGAGCACTGTGCAGGATGGTTGTAAGAAATGTCACTTGTAGGGAGTTGAGTGAGCTAGAACGGTTCTCAGTGCTAAGCGAAGTGGACAGTGGCTGATTAGAAAGAGTGATTTGGAGTAATGAATCACGCTACACCCTGTGGCAATACGATGGAAGAGTTTGGGTTTGGGGAATGCCCAGACAACGATACCTACCATCGTGTGTAGTGCCAGCAGCGAAGTACAGAGGAAGGTGCTGTGGCGCTATAGGGGTGGTTTTCGTGCTAGGGGGTATGGTTCCGTTATTGCACTTACTTTTTTGGGTCTTCTGACTGATTTGATGTGGCCCACCACCAATTCCTCTCCTCTGACAACTTCTTCATCTCAGGGTAGCGCCTGCGACCTACGTCTCCATTTATTTGCTTGATGTATTCCAATCTCTATCTTCCTCAACAGTTTTTGCCCTCTACAGCTCCCTCTGGTACCATGGAGGTCATTCCCTCATGTCTTAACAGGTGTCTTATCATCCTGTCCCTTCTCTTTATCGCCGGCTGCAGTGGCCGAGCGGTTCTAGGCGCTTCAGTCTGGAACCGCGCGACCGCTACGGTCGCAGGTTGGAATCCTGCCTCGGGCAAAGACGTGTGTGATGTCCTTAGGTTAGTTAGGTTTAAGTAGTTCTAAGTTCTACGGAACTGATGACCTCAGATGTTAAGTCCCATAGTGCTTAGAGCCATGTGAACCATTTTCTTCTCTTTGTCAGTGTTTCCCATATATTCCTTTCCTCTCCCATTCTATACAGAACCTCCTCATTCGATACCTTATCAGTCCACCTGTTTCAACATTCGTCTGTAGCACCACATCTCAAATGCTTCTATTCTCTTCTGTTCCGGTTTTCCCACAGTTCATGTTTCACAACCATACAATACTGTACTCAACAATTTCTTCCTCAAATTGAGTCCTATTTTTGATACTAGTAGACTTCTCTTGCTATTGCTAGTCTGCTTTTGATGTCCTCCTTACTCTGTCCGTCATTGGTTATTTTGCTGCCTAGGTAGCAGAACTCCTTAACTTCTTCTACTTCGTGACCATCAATCATGTTAAGTTTCTTGCTGTTCTCATTTCTGATACTTCTCATTGCTCTCGTCTTTCTCAGATTTACTCCCAGTCAATATTCTTTACTCACTAGACCGTTCATTCCATTCAGCAGATCATGTAATTCTTCTTCACGTTCACTGAGGACAGCAATGTCATTGATATCGTTTCAGCTTGAATTTTAATTCCACTCCTAAACCTTTTATTTTCATCATTGCTTCTTCGATGTAGAGATTGGACAGTAGGGGCGAAGGACTACTGCATTTAAGAAGAAGGTATATACGGGAGCATCTGAACATATTTTACATGATATTCTAGGAATAGTTCGGGGTCGATGACTGTTTGTATGGGCATTACAATGCATTATATCATGAAGGAGCATCTGTGAGGAAATGGCTACTGGACAGTAACATTCCTCAAATGGACTCATCTGTCCAGGGTCCCAATCTGAACCCAGTGGAACGTCTCTGGGATGAGTTATAACATTGCCTTTGCTCCAAACAGCGGTGTCTCAGGTTTCGGCTCTTGAGGAAGAATAATGCACTGCCATTCCTTCACGTACATTCAGACACCTCACTCAAAGTGTTCCCAGCAGAGGTGAAGTGTGGAAACAGCCATGTCCACTAATAAGTGTCCACATGAAGATCATATCAGCGCACACTCCGCTGCAGAGTGAAAATCTCATTCTGTAAACATCCCCCAGGCTGTGGCTAAGCAATGTCTCCGCAGTATCCTTTCTTTCAGGAGTGCTAGTTCTGCAAGGTTCACAGGAGAGCTTCTGTGAAGTTTGGGAAGTAGGAGACGAGGTGCTGGCGGAAGTAAAGCTGTGAGGACGGGGCGTGAGTCGTGCATGGGTAGCTCAGATGGTAGAGCACTTGCCCGATTTCGAATCTGCCAGGAAGCTTCAGGTGTCCAGATGCTTTTGATCAGGTACTGTACAAGTAATACACGAAATGGCTTGCTGTTGTTCTACGAGCAGTGTAGCGTAGGTAGTTGGAGGAGCGAATCGTTGCTCATGTTTGAGAAAAAAAGCCTAGATCATTCCCGTTTTAAAGGAAAAAAAAAAAGAGATCGTGGAACAGATGCACAAAACCGCAGGCCTATATTTGTGACGTTGGTCTGTTGTAGCATTTTCGAACATGTTTTATGCTCGCGTGTAATGACATGGATTGCGCAGACAACGATCGTGTTAAACGCAACTCGCTCTATTCATCTATGAGACCCAAACAGGCAGCAGATACTGGCGTCCATCGTTGGTATCTTGATATCCAGAGGGTGTTAGATCACAATTCCGCACCGACGCCACACGAACGAAATAGGAGTATATGGAATATCAGAACAGTTACGTGGCTGGACTGAAGAGTTCCTAGAGGACAGAAGTCACTTTGGACTTACCACAACGGAGTGTTACGCCACCATTGCTTTTGACAAAAAATGGTTCAAATGGCTATGAACACTATGGGACTTTACTTCTGAGGTCTTCAGTCCCCTAGACTTAGAATTACTCAAACCTAACTAACCTAAGGACATCACACACATCCATGCCCGAGGCAGGACTCTAACCTGCGACCGTAGCAGCAGCGCGGTTCCGGACTGAAGCGCCTAGAACCGCTCGGCCACACCGGCCGGCCCTTACTTTTGACAGTATACTTAAATGTCCTGTTGGAGGAAGTCGCAGGGTCCATGCGGCTCTTTGCGGATGACAGTGTTGCATTGATCACAGTATCCGTACCTAAATACCGGAAAATTGCTCAAGTCACACCGATACGCAAAAAGGGAATAACAGTAATCCGCTGAATTACAAGCCCATATCACTAACGTCGATTTGCAGTATGATTTTGGAACATATACTGTGTTCGAAGAAAATGATTTATTGACACATAGTCAGCACGGATTTAGAAAATATCGTGAAACACAACTAGCTCTTTATACTCATGAAGTAATAAGTGCTATCTACAGGGGATGTCAAATTGATTCCATATTTTTAGATTTCCAGAAGGCTTTCGACACCGTTTCTCATAAGCGTCTTCTAACTAATCTGCGTGCCTATGGTATATCGCCTCAGTTGTGCGACTGGATTCATGATTTCCTGTCAGAAATGTCGCAGTTCGTAGCAATAGACGAAAGTTCGTCGAGTAAAACAGAAGTAATATCCGGCATTCCCCAAGGAAGTGCTATAGGCCCTCTATTGTTCCTGATCTATATTAACGACATAGGACACAATCTGAGTAGCCCTCTTACATTATTTGCTGATGATGCTGTCATTTACCGTCTTGTAAAGACATAAGATGACTAAAACGACTTGCAAAATGATTTAGATAAGATATCTGTATGGTGCGAAAAGTGGCAGTTGACCCTGAATAAAGAAAAGTGTGAAGTTATTCACATGAGTACTAAAAGAAATCCGCTAAATTTCCCTTACCCGATAAGTCACACAAATCTGAAGGCTGTAAATTCAACTAAATACTTACGGATTAGAGCTACAACTAACCCAAGTTGGAACGATCACATAGATAATGTTGTGGGTAGACCAAACCAAAGACTGCGATTCATTGGCAGAACAATTAGAAGGCGCAACAGGTCTACTAAAGAGACTGCTTACACCACGCTTGTCCGCCCTATTCTGGAGTATTGCTGTGCGGTGTGGGATCCGCGTCAGGTGGGACTGACGGATGACATCGAAAAAGTACAAAGAAGGGCAGCTCGTTTTTTACCACCGCGAAGTAGGGGAGATAGTGTCACAGACATGATACGTGAATTGGAGTGGGAATGATTAAAACAAAGGCGTTTTTCGTTGCGACGGGATCTTCTCATGAAATTCCAATCACCAGTTTTCTCCTCCGATTGCGAAAACATTCTGTTGGCACCTACCTGTATAGGGAGAAATGTTCATCACGATAAAATAAGAGAAATCAGGCCTCACACAGAACAATTTATGTGCTCATTTTTCCCGCGTGCCATTCGAGAGTGGAACGGTAGAGAGACAGCCTGAAGGTGGCTAATTGAACCGTCTGCCACGCACTTTATTGTGAATAGCAGAGTAATCTCGTGGACGTAGATGTAGATACATAGAAGTCGCGACGCTAGAAAACAGTAGCGAAACACGGAAAACCTGTGTAGAATCGATGCTTGGTGTGGAGTGGAAACTGACACTCCACATAAACAAACGCTGCGTACCGCCCAATAAACACAAAAACCAGTCTTTATAAAAGACATCGTATTTACGACAGTGACTGTAACACTTTCTTTATTTCACGATTGCAATTTCGGCCTTAGCCATTATCGAATAAAGATGTTATGGCAAATGAGTTGACATGGCCTAATACCCATAACATCTTCACTTGATAATGGTCTAAGACAGAAATTGCAATCGTGAAATAAAGAAAGTGTTACTGTCACTGGCCTAAATACACTACTGGCCACTAAAATTGCTGCACCGTGGCGAAATACAGATGATAAAGGGGTATTCATTGGACAAATATATTATACTAGAACTGACATGTGATTACAAAAAAAATGGTTCAAATGGCTCTGAGCACTATGGGACTTAACTGCTGAGCTCATCAGTCCCCTAGAACCTAGAACTACTTAAACCTAACTAACCTAAGGACATCACACACATCCATGCCCGAGGCAGGATTCGAACCTGCGACCGTAGCGATCGCGCGGTTCCAGACTGTAGCGCCTAGAACCGCTAGACCACTCTGGCCGGCCATGTGATTACATTTTCACGCAATTTGGGTGCACAGATGCTGAGAAATCAGTACCCACAACAACCACCTCTGACCGTAATAACGGCCTTGATAGGCCTGAGCATTGAGTCAAACAGAGCTTGGATGGCGTGTACAGGTACAGCTGCCCATGCAGCTTCAACACGATACCACAGTTCATCAGGAGTAGTGACTGGCGTAGTGAGACGAGCCAGTTGCTCGGCCACCATTGACCAGACGTTTTCAATTGGTGAGAGATCTGGAGAATGTGCTGGCCAGGGCAGCAGTCGAACACTTTCTGTATCCCAAAGGCCCGTACAGGTCCTGCAACATGCGGTCGTGCACTATCCTGCTGAAATGTAGGGTTGCGGAGGGATCGAATGAAGGGTAGAGCCACGGGTCGTAACACATCTGAAATGTAACGTCCACTGTTCAAACTGCCGTCAATGTGAACAACAGGTGACCGAGACGTGGAAACAATGGCACCCCATACCATCACGCCGGGTGATACGCCAGTATGGCGATGACGAATCCACGCTTCTAAAGTGCGTTCACCGCGATGTCGCGACCATCATGATGCTGTAAACAGAATCTGGATTCATCCGAAAAAGTGACGTTTTGTCATTCGTGCACCCAGGTTCGTCGTGGAGTACACCATCGCAGGCGCTGCTGTCTGTGATGCAGCGTCAAGGGTAACCGCAGCCACGGTCTCCGAGCTGATAGTCCATGCAGCTGCAAACGTCGTCGAACTGTTCGTGCAGATGGTGGTTGTCTTGCAAACGTCCCCATGTGTTGACTCTGGGATCGAGACGTGGCTGCACGATCCGTTACAGCCGTGCGGACAAGATGCCTGTCATCTCGACTGCTAGTGATACGAGGCCGTTGGGATCCAGCACGGCGTCCCGTATTACCCTCCTGAACCCACCGATTCCATATTCTGCTAACAGTCATTGGATCTCGACCAACGCAAGCAGCAATGTCGCTATACGATAAACCGCAATCGCGATAGGCTACAATCCGTCCTTTATCAAAGTCGGAAATGAGAAATCGGTTGGAAACTTTCCTCATGTAAGCACGTTGTAGGTGTCGCCACGGGCGCCAACCTTGTGTGAATCATCTGAAAAGCTAATCATTTGCATATCACAGCATCTTCTTCCTGTCGGTTAAATTTCGCGTCTGTAGCACGTCATCTTCGTGGCGTAGCAATTTCAGTGGCCAGTAGTGTATGATGCCTTTTATAAACTTCTACATGACTGTGGATCCCAGTTGTATGAACTTAATTAGAAAGACCCGTCATTGTACGATTATAAGATAGAACTCACTTTTGCCGACCGCTGTGGCCGAGCGGTTCTAGGCGCTTCAGTCCGAAACCGCGCTGCTGCTACGGTCACAGCTTCGAATCCTGGCTCGGGCATGGATGTGTGTGATGGCCTTAGGTTAGTTAGGTTTAAGTAGTTCTAAGTCTAGGGGACTGATGACCTCATATCATAAGTCCCATAGAGCTATTTTGAACCATTTTTGACTCTTTTACGAACTATCAAGAAGTATGCGTACGGCGTGACTGAAAGTAAATGGAGGACACAAAACTAACCGTAGGCAAGGCAGATGTCGCACTGAGATTCATTGGAAGCATCTTCGGGATGTGTAGTGCATCCACAAAGTCAGTAGCTTACAAAACACTCGTTCGACCAATACTTGAATACTACTCTTCGGTATGGGATCTGTACTGATAGAGGAAGCAGAGAATCCCCAAAGAAGAGCAGGGCGTTTCGTCACAGATTCGTTTAGTAAGCGTGAAAGCTCGTCGAGTAGCAGACGCTGCAAGAGAGGGATCATGCATCACAGTACGGTCTATTGTCAAAGTTCCCAGAGCGTACGTTAGTAGGAGGGTCAACCAAAATATTCCCTCCTCTGACATATATCTCAGCGACACAGGTGTCGCCTGGCCACCAAGAGCTGTTTGCAGGACGATTGATTGACGGACCATGTTATATGGCTCCTTCCGTGTATAGCGATTTTACGACTATGACGAATGGGGCCTGAAGATGGCATCAATGTAATGCCGAAACTGGTAGCCCATAGAAGTTCATAAAATAAATTTCTACAATACATTCGGCTGTTGGTAAATTATTGCATCAAGAAGTTCATGCCAGCCGTCGTCAATGAAGACTAACGTTCGGCTCTGCTAATGGTATACTACGCCTTCCACATCGCTGACTACGGGTTCTACACAACGCTGGTGACTACTCTGAAGGACAGTAACAGGTGCAAACATGTAACTCTTTTGTATCGGTTGTGAATAAATAGTTACCACTATTAAAGCACCAACCCTCGTACTTAATTTCTGACACAGATATGCTTTTCCATTTGTTTCTGGAAAGTACTTTTGAAATGAGTCTTTGGTTTGGTGGGCTATTTTTATGACTTCTGCTGTGACAATTTTTGTATTCTGTTTTTGTATTTGTAGTTAAGCCACTGTACACTATTTTGTTTTCTGATGATGTCTCACTTTGTCTTGTTCCCATTCTTGTGTTTTGTATGTCTGTTTCTGCGACAGTCTGCAGTTGTATTGATGTGTAGCGTAGTCAGAATTCTGGACAGCATTGTAAGGTGGCGGTTTGGTTGTAATTGGGGAACTATTGGGTTGGTGCATAACTTCGTAGCGTTTTTCCATTTCCTTAATAAACACAAACATTATGAAGTACCTCGAAGAAAACGATTTATTGACACACAGTCAGCACGGATTCAGAAAACATCGTTCTTGTGAAACACAACTAGCTCTTTATACTCATAAAGTAATAGGTGCTATCGACAGGGGATGTCAAATTGATTCCATATTTTTAGATTTCCAGAAGGCTTTCGACACCGTTCCTCACAAGCGTCATCTAACCAAACTGCGTGCCTACGGAGTATCGCCTCAGTTGTGCGGCTGGATTCGTGATTTCCTGTCAGAAAGGTCACAGGTCGTAGTAATAGACGGAAAGTCATCGAGTAAAACAGAAGTAATATCCGGAGTTCCCCAAGGAAGTGTTATAGGGCCTCTATTGTTCCTGATCTATATTAACGACATAGGAGACAATCTGAGTAGCCGTCTTAGATTGTTTGCAGATGATGCTGACAGTTACCGTCTTGTAAAGTCATCAGATGATCAAAACGAATTGCAAAATGATTTAGATACGATATCTGTACTGTGCGAAAAATGGCAATTGACCCTGAATAAAGAAAAGTGCGAAGTTATTCACATGAGTACTAAAAGAAATCCGCCAAATTTCGATTTCCAGATAAATCACACAAATCTGAAGGCTGTAAATTTAACTAAATACTTAGGGATTACAATTACAAATAACCTAAACTGGAACGATCACATGCGTAACATTGTGGGTAGAGCAAACCAAAGACTGCGATTCATTGACAGACCACTTAGAAGGTGCAACAGGTCTACCAAAGAGACTGCTTACACAACGCTTGTCCGACCTATTCTGAAGTACTGCTGTGCGGTGTGGGATCCGCATCAGGTGGGACTGACCGAAAAAGTACAAAGAAGGGCAGCTCGTTTTGCGTTATCGCGAAATAGGGGAGATAGTGTCACAGACATGATACGTGAATTGGAGTGACAATGATTAAAACAAAGGCGTTTTTCGTTGCGACGGGATCTTCTCATGAAATTTCAGTCACCAGTTTTCTACTCCGATTGCGAAAACATTCTGTTGCCACCCGCCTACATAGGGAGAAATGGTCATCACGATAAAATAAGAGAAATCAGGCCTCACACAGAAAAATGTACGTGTTCGTTTTTTCCCGCGTGCCATTCGAGAGTGGAACGGTGGAGAGACATCTTGAAGGTGGCTCATTGAACCTTCTGCCAGGCACTTTATTGTGAATAGCAGAGTAATGATCTAGATGTAGATGTAGACAACAGGTACATATCAATAATATATTCTCCTTCACTATTTACAACGTTGGGGTAACTGCTAGAATGTGTGACTGTTGAAATAACGTGTTTCTGAGGCGGAGAACTCGTCGAGCTATCTTCGGAGCGCATTTTCATCCGTAAAGAAAGTTCTTTGGAAGTTGTTCCACCGAGAGCGGAAAAGATGAAATTCTGAGGGCGCAAGATCAGATGGATAGGGTGGGTGCGGATTGACTTCCCAGCCCAGCTCCTGTATAGTGTTTTTCGTCAGTCTGATAGAATGTGGGCGGGCGTTATTGTGGAATGGCACCGGTTCACACAGTCCTCCTGCTCGTTGTTCTCTAAATGCGTCTGCGAGACGTCTCAGTTGGTGACAATAAGTGTCAGCAGTGACGGTTACACCTCGGGGTAGGAATTCGTAGGTCACCACACCGTCGCTCTTGCACCAGATGCATAACATTACTTTTTGTAAATGAGCGCTGCTCTTTCTACGGGGAGTTACTGCTTTGTTTGAGCTCAACGATTCCTTTCTTTTCCTGATGTTAGCATAAAGACACGGTTTCTTGTCGCCAGTGACGATACAGGGTAGGAACTGTCGGTGTTGTCCACGAGCCAGTTGATGACGAGCAAACATAGATGTACATACGGTCACCCGATTACTGCGGCTCAGTGCATGCGGTAACCATATACCATTTTCGAACCTTCCCTATTGCATGCAAATGTCGCACGATGGTGGAATGGTCACAGTTCGTCACATTTGGCGGTTCTCGACTCCACTGACGTGGATCGTTGTGGATAAATGCGATTAAACGATCTCCATCAAACTCTGAAGGTCTTCCTGAACGCAGAGAGTTACTAAAACCAAAACGATCCTCCTTAAGGGGAGCCGGAGGTGCCTATGCTGCCCATGTTAAAATCACAAAGTTTGAGGAACATTTATGAATAAACTACCAAATAGAAAAATTTGAATTTTTTTTTTTTTACATATAGAGTGGTTTAGTTTTGCAGTTATGACAGAGGGATTTTTGAGTATCTTTTCTACTTTCCTTCCAATTATTTTTTTTATTAATGACCCAATTTTTTTTACAAACAATTGCTTTACAATTAATCTGAAATAAAACTACTGAACATATTGCCAAATGGCTGTGTTACAATGTAAGTTTGACCACTAGGAGTGCTGTATAAAAATTTCATCTCTCTAGCTTGAGTGGATTTTGATAAAATGTTCCTTATATTCGAAAAATTCTAATTTACGGGAAATGGCTATCAAAGTTTCTCAATACATTCCTGCACTATAGGATGGATTATCAGGGTCTTCTTCATCATCCTCCAAAAGCTTCCTCTTCTGTCTTCTTTTCTGGCCTGTTCTTCCATCATACTTCATATGCCTTTCTCTTCTTTCTGCTCCTCTTCTCCTTTCTCTGTCAACATTTCTTAGTGCTCGTACAGTGTTCACCCCAGCTGTAAATCCTAATGCCTTCAGAACTTCACACTGTTCCCTTGGTTGTAGGATGCTATTGCATCATAAATGCCAAAGTACAGTGTTTTCATGCTTACGAACACCCTTTTAGGAATCACTTTCCAAATCAAATTGTTTGCGCTCTCATTAGGATTCTGCGTCTTTCTGTGTAGACATTTGTGTAACAATTCTCGCTGTGCTAAGTCATGAAAAATTGGTTTCATTGCATATATTTCTTAGTGCTCGTACAGTGTCACTAACATATTCACGAAATCTGTCACTTTCACCATTCAGCTTCTTGCTAGAAGATGTCAGAGGGCTATGGCCGGCCATGTGTCGCTCAGCAGAAGAACGCACTGTTTCTGTAATTGTAGTATCGCAACTTGGTATTAGTGTTAATTTTCTTTTCCCTACGTTCTTCCTCTTCTTATATACACGGTTACTAAAACCTGGCATCGTAACCAGAACAACGCTTTACACAAGAAGTATAATACTACCAACAACAGGCGCAACACTGAACTAATTGGAAACGGTAAACAGCAAAGAGACGATGTTCCGCGCTCTTAGCGCTTCATTTGTCACAGAAAACAATGTAGCCAACCCTTGCACACTCGCTGTATGCGTAACATAAGGCGCTGTATGCGTAACAGGCCGAGAAAATCCCAAGCAGTTCGCCAGGAAGTCACGAGAGGGTGTTAGATGCATTCAGCGGCCGCCCATTTCCTCTGCAGGCGTGGGAGAAAATGGTAATAACTCCACTTCTAGGGCGAGTAGGACAATAATTCAAAGTTTACATTAAAGAGGAATGTTCCAATTAATTTTCGGTAGCAAAAAAAAAAAAATCGTAATTTTTTGGATTTGACCACCTCCGGCTTCCCTTAAAACGAGAAAACAGTTTTCTTACCTAGTTTCTGTCTGCCTCCGCTGCTGTCACCGCTCTATTGAAGCCAAACAGAAGAGTATGTCTGAAATGTTCCAATATCTCCGATCCACGCTCCATTTTCGAGCATCCATAGCTGTACCCACGCTCTCTAAATGGCAAAATAGTTTTTTGTTGTGGACAACCGCATCTGAAGTGATACGCATTCGTGGAATGAACCGCTTTCAGCTTTTACAGGAACACGATGGGTTTCGTCATTTCATATCACCAATCAGACTACCTGCAAAAGGGTTGGGAATGAACCAGGAGACACTGCGACAAATTGTTGTTGAGCACCTGCATCTCTTGCCATACAAAATTCAAACCTGTCAGCCATTACGCCCCAAGGCCATGGTAACTGTGGTGTCACCGCCAGACACCACACTTGCTAGGTGGTAGCCTTTAAATCGGCCGCGGTCCGTTAGTATACGTCGGACCCGCGTGTCGCCACTGTCAGTGATTGCAGACCGAGCGCCGCCACACGGCAGGTCTAGGGAGACGTCCTAGCACTCGCCCCAGTTGTACAGCCGACTTTGCTAGCGATGGTTCACTGATAAAATACGCTCTCATTTGCCGAGACGATAGTTAGCATAGCATTCAGCTACGTCATTTGCTACGACCTAGCAAGGCGTCATTATCATTTGCTATTTATCTTGTGATGCATGTACCGTCAGACCGATGTTCACCAATTTATGGATTAAAGTTAAGTATTCCCGCAGCTACGTACGTTCTTTGCTACTATAACTTCCTTTACCTGTTCCAGACCTCACGCCAGCCTGCGTGAGCTTAAACGCGTGCCTTTCGGCTACCCGTCACTGTGGATTGGCTGTCTTTCCCGTCCACAACAGTAACAGCGGATGCGTTTCGCCAACACTACTGTCCACAACATCACTTTCATTTGGATGCGTTCGTCAATAAAATTAGCGCATTTGGCGGACTGAGAATCCGCATTTTTCCATAAAGAAGGCTCTTCACCCTCAACGGGTGACCATTTAGTGCGCAATGTCCAGTCACGGAATAATCGATGCGATATTCCTCGACGGCACGGTATCTAGCGAATGGTACGTGAAGGTTTTGGAAGATGACTTCATCCACATTACGCAAAGTGACCCTGATTTCGACTAGAAATGGGAGATCCGCTCCTGAACTGATTCATAGAGTTGAATCTTTCAAAGGAGTGAACAATCAGTGATTCAGAAAAAAAGAACGGTAGCTCCAAATGTTTCCCACACAGCAGAGAGAGAGAGAGAGAGAGAGAGAGAGACGGAGCATATCAGCGGGGCCTCTGCTGGTCAGAGCACACTGCACGCCACACAACACAGCCAGCGCCGGCCTCTGCCCTGCTTCTACCTTGGCTGCCTGCATTGTGCAGTGCCCCATTGGATTTTGTGTTTCACATATGCCGTGCCGTCTCTGTGCTTCCTCTGCCGCGTGCATTGTCTGGAGCAGCTTAACTCAGCATCGCACTCCATCGGCGATCGTTTCAGTCGCACGTCCTGCCCTCTGGGCAGTTGATGCGAGCAACAGGACCGAGAGCCTCCTAGTGGAGAACATAAGAACTACTTGCAACAACCTGCTCGCAAGAGAACGGACGATTTGTCTCGGAGCGGATGACTGGCGGCCATTCACCGCACCCTCGGAACTCGCCCACTCAACGCTCACCCCACCGTTTTCGACTCTAGCCAGAGCGTTGAGCAAAGCAACTGAGGTGTCACTCTGGTCTCTGCGGTCTTAGCTCACGCAGTACTACAGCTCAAGGCTCGACCTGCTTGACTCAGCGCCTCTGCATCAGAGTTCGTCTCTACTGGATATTGTTCTTTGTAGTAATACCGCTATGCATATTACAATATTATGTTATGTATACATCATTTGTTTTTATTTAATTTTATTTGTTTAAACTGATCAGATTAGGTTCCTGATGACTCCTCTTACTATAGGATTTTTTATTATGGACACTCGAATTTACACTTTAATTACGAGCGAACCAATAAATGTATTGCAAAATGTGATAGACCAATATTTTCCTTGTTTTATTCTGCGTAAGGCTATATGCAGCACTTTAGTCTTACAGTCAAATTTATATTTTTTTTCTAATTGTAGTACGGATTTTGCGATTTTGGGCGTCTTCGGAAGGAAACGTTCACTTTAAAAATATATGGCTTGGGATGTATTTGTACGAGGTTAATGAAATTTTAATACATTATAGCCAAATACATTGTTAATGTAAATCTCAAGTTACAACATTTTCCGATCACCCAAAAAACCACGATAGTGCAAAATAAATCGATAATCAAAAACTTTGTCATATCGTGGAAATTTCAATAAACAATACAAAATTCTTACTCATTATCTGTGTTACTTCAAAATGGGATCAAATAAGATCAAAATACAGGTATAGTACTGGAATAAACCAAGTTTAAAGGGCAATGTGCCTTCCATTTATTTTCTATTGGGAATGAGTGGTGAGTCATGAAAAAGACCTAGTTCATTTCAGGGAGTGAACAGTTCTGATCCGATCTCTGAAAAGAACAGTTTTGCCCATCTCTAATTTCGACAAGATGTGGTTCAGGCAGGACAGAGCTCGACCCCATCGAAGCAGGAGTGTGTTTGATGTCCTGGAGGAGCACTTAAGGGGCCGTATTCTGGCTCTGGGGTACCCAGAGGCCACTGGCATGGACCGCGATTGGCCGCCATTTTCCCCGGATCTGAACACGTGCGACTGTTTCTTAAGTTGTACAGCAATAACCACAAAACCATTGCTGAGCCGGAAACAGCCATTCAGGAGGTCATCTACAGCATTGATGTTCCGACACTTCAGCGGGTCACGCAGAATTTCGCTATTCGTCTCCGCCACATCATCGCCAATGATGGCCAATCAAACATGTCATGACCTAAAGCCGAATATCTGTAGTGATGTTTAGATGTTGAATCAGGGATTGTAAAACAGCTAAGATCCTTAGACGCCAGGAAGGCATCTGGCGTAGACGGTATCCCCGTAAGATTTTATGTTGACTATGCTACAAATATAGCACCATTCTTATCCACCATCTATCAGAGATCATTGCAACGACGGAAAGTGCCACGGGACTGAAAGAAGGCCCAGGTCATAGTAATCTAAAAAAAGGGTACAAAATCGAATGCATATAACTACTGGCCAATTTCACTGACATCGACTTGCTGTAGAATCACGTAACAAATGGCTCTGAGCACTATGGGACTTAACATCTTAGGTCATTAGTCTCCTAGAACTTAGAACTACTCAAACCTAACTAACCTAAGGACATCACACACATCCATGCCCGAGGCAGGATTCAAACCTGCGACCGTAGCAGTCCCGCGGTTCCGGACTGAAGCACCTAGA
This sequence comes from Schistocerca serialis cubense, assembly GCF_023864345.2. Taxonomy (NCBI): domain Eukaryota; kingdom Metazoa; phylum Arthropoda; class Insecta; order Orthoptera; family Acrididae; genus Schistocerca; species Schistocerca serialis. The sequence goes on from NC_064648.1 coordinate 147,183,717, forward strand.
ACCGCACGGCCACCGCGGCCGGGAATCACGGAACATATTTTGTGTTCAGACATAATGACGTTTCTAGACTCTGAGAAGCTCATCTGCAGAAACCAGTACGGTTTTAGGAAACAGCGGTCATGTGAGACACAGCTGGCCCTCTTTGTGCATGACATACAACAGACTCTAGATACCGGCTCCCAGGTTGATGCCATATTCCTCGACTTTCGAAAGACGTTCGACTCAGTTCTGCACTGTCGCTTGTTCCAAAAAGTACGCGCTTACAGTCTCTCCGATGACATATGCGGTTGGATAGAAAGTTTTCTAACAGACTGGGAGCAGTGTGTCGTCCTGAATGCGGTGACTTCAACAGAAACAAGCGTAACTTCAGGTGTGCCCCAGGGCAGCGTAATAGGTCCGCTGCTTTTCAATATTTACATAAACGATCCTGTTTATGGTATTGACAGCGGCTTTAGACTGTTTGCCGATGATGCTGTAGTCTACAGGAAAGTAGTATCACACGAAAGTTGCGAACAAATCAGTGAGGATTTGCAGAAAAGGAATGCGTGCTGTAATGAGTGACAGTTATCTCTCAATATTAGTAAGTATAACCCACTGCGTACAACAAGGCGAAAATGCCCATTAATGTACGAGTACAAAATAAATGATCAGTCTTTGGAAGCGGTAACATCCGTCAAGTACCTGGGTGTGACTATTCGAAATGATCTCAAATGGAATGATCAGATTACAGAAGGAACGGGTAAGGCGGTTTATTGGTAGAATCCTGAAGCGATGCAGTCCTTGAACAAAGTTCGTCCAGTCTTGGAGTATTGCTCGTCTGTATGGGACGCTTACCAGTTGGGTCTGATTCAAGAGGTTGAGAAGGTCCAAAGAAGAGCAGCAAGATTCGTGACTTTTACACATTTAGTCACCGCGAGAGCGTTACAAATCTCGTTGAAAGTTTGAAGTGGTATACACTTGCTGAAAGACGACGCGCTAAACGGAAGGGGCTGCTCACTAAATTCTGAAATCCGATCTTCGCCGAGAATGTAGAGCATATGTTATTACCACCGACTTTCAAATCGCGCAATGATCACCATTCAAAGATAAGGGAAATTAGAGCTCGTACTGAGGCGTTCAGACAGCCGTTTTTCCCTCGCGCGATCCGCCAGTGGAACAGAGGGGTCGAGGGGGGGGGGGGATATGATTTTTGGGTGAATTTTGCTCTCCGCCACACTTGGTGGCTAGCGGAGTGTATATGTTGATGTAGAATAAAGTGTGTGCACGCTTTAGTTTGTAACTCATGTACGTCTTTTTCATATATGTAGTTCAATAATTGTCACCCAGTACATAAATAGGTTTGTATGGAACTGTAAGTGCACGAGACCTATATCTCTAACGTCGATCAGTTGTAGAGTTTTGGAACACGTATTATGTTCGAGTATAATGACTTTTCTGGAGACTAGAAATCTACTCTGTAGCAATCAGCATGGGTTACGAAAAAGACGGTCGTGTGAAACCCAGCTCGCGCTATTCGTCCACGAGACTCAGAGGGCCGTAGACACGGGTTACCAGGTAGATGCCGTGTTTCTTGATTTCCGCAAGGCGTTCCATACAGTTCCCCACAGTCGTTTAATGATCAAAGTAAGAGGATATGGACTATCAGACCAATTGTGTGATTGGATTCAAGAGTTCCTAGATAACAGAACGCAGCATGCCATTCTCAATGGAGAGACGTCTTCCGAAGTAAGAATGCTTTCAGGTGTGCCGCAGGGGAGTGTCGTAGGATCGTTGGTATTCGCAATATACATCAATGACTTTGTGGATGACATCGGAAGTCACTGAGGCTTTTTGCGGATGATGCTGTGGTGTATCGAGAGGTTGTAACAATGGAAAATTGTACTGAAATGCAGGAGGATGTGCAGCGAATTGACGCATGGTGCAGGGAATGGCAATTGAATCTCAGTGTAGAGAAGTGTAATGCGCTGCGAATACATAGAAAGATAGATCCCTTATCATGCAGCTACAATATAGCAGGTCAGCAACTGGAAGCAGCATTAGGAATGATTTAAAATGGAATGATCATATAAAGTCGGTAAAGCAGATGCCAGACTGAGATTCATTGGAAGAATCCTAAGGAAATGCAATCCGAGAACAGAGGAAGTAGGTTACAGTACACTTGTTCGCCCACTGCTCGAATACTGGTCACCGGTGTCGGAGACGTACCACATACGGTTGATAGAAGAGACAGAGAAGATCCAACGGAGAGCAGCACGCTTCGTTACAGGATCATTTAGTAATCGCGAAAGCGTGACGGAGATGATAGATAAAATCCAGTGGAAGACTCTGCAAGAGAGATGCTCAGTAGCTCGGTACAGGCTTTTGTTGAAGTTTCGAGAACCGATGAATCATGGAGTATATTGCTCCCTCCTACGTATATCTCGCGAAGAGACCGTGAGGATAAAATCAGAGAGATTAGAGCCCACAGAGGCATACTGACAATCTTTCTTTCTACGAGCAATACGAGACTGGAATAGAAGGGAGAACCGATAGATGTAGTCAAAGTACCCTCCGCCACACACCGTCTGGTGGCTTGCGGAGTATGGATGTAGATGTAGATAATTGTCACCCTGTACGTGATTAGGTTTGTATGGATCCGTGAATGCACGAGTGCTATTCGCACCTGGCCTTTTTTTTTTGTTAGTTGGGGAGGCGACAGTTTGGTAGTGAGTTGCGGAACTGGTGTCGAACACTTGGGTTGCTGAGTTGTCGCGGCGGTACGTGCTGTGGCGCGCCGAACTGGTGGCGACCGCGCCAGGAGAAGAGTCGGGAACAGACAGGACGGGGCAGGGCTGGCTCCTGAGGGAGGCGCAGGCAGGAAGCGGCCCATCTTAGGGCCGGACGCCCTGCCGGGTCCTGAGGAAGTGGCCAGTTAGCCATCAAGGCCCTCCCCATCGCCACCAATCAGCGCCGCCGCCGTCGCCGGCACGACCGCGTGCGCGCCTTTCGGTAGCCGGCCGTCCGCCCATCTCCAGCTTCCGCACCCGAATAGCACCAACACACACGCACGGCGGTCGCACTGCTACGCGTCTTTGCGTTCGAGCGATGAGAATGTAGCACAGCGGACGTCCACCAGTTCCCACTACTAGAGGTCGTACGGCACTTGGCGGCTAGGAACGGGCTCTACTACGAGGGCAGTGAGGGAAACAAAAGAAATATTCGGAGTAGGTATTAAAACCCGTGGAGAAGAAATATAAACTTTGAGGTTCGCCGATTGCATTGTAATTCTGTCAGAGACAGCAAAGGACTTGGAAGAGCAGTTGAGCGGAATGGACAGTGTCTTGAAAGGAGGATATAAGATGAACATCAACAAAAGCAAAACGAGGATAATGGAATGTAGTAGAATTCAATCAAGTGATGCTGAGAGAATTAGATTAGGAAATGAGACACTTAAAGTAGTAAAGGAGTTTTGCTATTTGGGGAGCAAAATAACTGATGATGGTCGAAGTAGAGAGGATATAAAATGTAGACTGGCAATGGCAAGGAAAGCGTTTCTGAAGAAGAGATTTAAGTGTCAGGAAGTCGTTTCTGAAAGTATTTGTATGGAGTGTAGCCATGTATGGAAGTGAAACATGGACAATAAATAGTTTGGACAAGAGGAGAATAGGAGCTTTCGAAATGTGGTGCTACAAAAGAATACTGAAGATTAGATGAGTAGATCACATAACTCATGAGGAAGTATTGAATAGGATTGAGTAGAAGAGAAGTTTGTGGCACAACTTGACTAGCAGAAGGGATCCGTTGGTAGGACATATTCTGAGGCATCGAGGGATCACCAATTTAGTATTGGAGGGCAGCGTGGAGGGTAAAAATCGTAGAGGGAGACCAAGAGATGAATACACCAAAGCAGATTCCGATGTAGGCTGCAGTAGGTACTGGGAGATGAAGAAGCTTGCACAGGATAGAGTAGCATGCAGAGCTGCATGAAACCAGTCTCAGGACTGAAGACCACAACAACAACACACCTGTTTATTTCTACAACGGTTTACATCAGTTCACAGCTTGAACATTTAGCTACTGGGTGATCAAAAAGTCAGTATAAATTTGAAAACTGAATAAATCACGAGATAATGTAGATAGAGAGCTACAAATTGACATACATGATTGGAATAATATGGGCTTTTATTAGAACCAAAAAATAGAAAAGTTAAAAAATGTCGACAGACGGCGCTTCATCTGATCAGAATAACAATAATTAGCATAACAAAGTAAGACAAAGCAAAGATGATGTTCTTTATAGGAAATGCTCAATATGTCCACCATCATTCCTCAACAATAGCTGTAGTCGAGGAATAATGTTGTGAACAGCACTGTAAAGCATGTCCGGAGTTAGGGTGAGGCATTGGCGTCGGATGTTGTCTTCCAGCATCCCTAGAGATGTCGGTCGATCACGATACACTTGCGACTTGAGGTAACCCCAAAGCCAATAATCGCACAGACTGAGGTCTGGGGACCTGGGAGGCCAAGCGTGACGAAAGTGGCGGCTGAGCACACGATCATCACCAAACGACGCGCGCAAGAGAGCTTTCATGCGTCTAACAAATATGCGGTGGAGCGCCATCCCGCATAAACATCGTACGTTCCAGCAGGTGTTTATCAGGCAGGCTGGGGATGATGCGATTCTGTAACATTCTCACCCGTCACGGTAGCAGCTACAAAACCAGAATCACGCATTTCCTCGAAGAAAAAAGGCCCGATAACGGTAGATGTGGTAAATCCAACCCATACCGTGACTTTCTCGTCATGCGATGGAGTTTCCACGACAGTTCTGGGATTTTCGGTAGCCCAAATTCTGCAGTTGTGGGCGTTGACAGACCCTCGGAGCGTGGAATGAGCTTCGTCGGTCCACAACACGTTACTCAACCAATCGTCATCTTCCACCATCTTTTGAAACGCCCACACCGCAAACGCCCTCCGCTTCACTAAATCGCCAGGTAACAGTTCACGACGCCGATGGATTTGATACGTATAGCATCGGAGGGTACACCTAAGTGCCAACCAAACAGTACAGTGTGGAATGCCGGTGCGACGTGCGACTGCACGAGCGCTGACTTCCCCGTGCATAGACGAACCCGCTACAGTCTCCATTTCTCCCTGAACTGTCTCAGCAGCATTAAGCCTTGTGCTCGGTCGGCCACTACGGGGTCTATCGTCTGAACAACCCGTGGCTTCGAACTTCGAAATCATTCTCGCCACAGCTGCATTTGTCAATGGAATCCCCTACCTATGGCGATAGGATCGTAACGCTGAACTAGCACATTCCTCATTCTGATAATACAGCTTCACTGAAATGCTGCGACTGCTGGCGCATCTGATTCTCTCCCTCATTACAGCTCCTTTTATACACGATTGTCATGCGCTGTCACTGACGTTTTGCTGTCCAGCGCCATCTGCGGACATTTTGTGAACTTTTTTTTAATTATAATAAAACCCCATGTCATTCCAAGCATCTGTGTCAATTTTTACCTTTCTATGTACATTATTCCGTGGTTCATTAGGTTTTCAAATTTATACCGACTTTTTGATCACCCGGTATTTTTCGACATAATCACCATTTTTGTCTATGCATTTCTGTAGACGCTGTGCCAGTTTTTGTGTGCCCATATCATACCAGCTCGCCGCGATGCTGTTTAGAAAGTTATGAACCTCTTCTTTCACCTCGTCGTCGGAGCTGAATGGCTGGGACGTCAACGCTGACAGGTACTGTGAGACTCTGAAAAAGCTCAGACGGGCAATTCAGAACGGGAGAAGAGGAATGTTGAGCAAGGGCGTACACATTCTCAATGACAACGCTCGCCCACACATCGATCGGCAAACCGTTGCTCTCCTGCAACAGTTTCAGTCGAAAATAATCACCCACCCACCCTATAGTCCTGACTTGGCGCCCAGTGACTATCACCTGTTCCTTGGGTTAAAAGAACATTTGACCGGAAAGCGATTCAGCTCCGACGACGTGAAAAAAGAGGTTCATAACTTCCTGAACAGCTTAGCGGCGAGCTGGTACGACATGGGCATACAAAAACTGCCACAGCGTCTACAAATATGCACCGACAGAAATGGTGACTATGTCGAAAAATAGCTAAATGTTCAAGCTGTAAACTGATGTAAACCATTGTAGAAATGAACAGGCCTATGTACTTATAAAAAAAATATAGGAGACCTTACTTTTGGGATTACCCTCGTAATAACGCTACTCATTTATTCTAGATTTCTGTGGCCACATTCTTTTAAGTTGCTTTAGAGTTCCCGAGGGTACTATCGTTCCGTCGTTACAACCACACTGAAGCGCCGAAAAAATCGGTAGAGGCATGCGTACTCAAATACAGAGATACACTCCTGGAAATGGAAAAAAGAACACATTGACACCGGTGTGTCAGACCCACCATACTTGCTCCGGACACTGCGAGAGGGCTGTACAAGCAATGATCACACGCACGGCACAGCGGACACACCAGGAACCGCGGTGTTGGCCGTCGAATGGCGCTAGCTGCGCAGCATTTGTGCACCGCCGCCGTCAGTGTCAGCCAGTTTGCCGTGGCATACGGAGCTCCATCGCAGTCTTTAACACGTAGCATGCCGCGACAGCGTGGACGTGAACCGTATGTGCAGTTGACGGACTTTGAGCGAGGGCGTATAGTGGCCATGCGGGAGGCCGGGTGGACGTACCGCCGAATTGCTCAACACGTGGGGCGTGAGGTCTCCACAGTACATCGATGTTGTCGCCAGTGGTCGGCGGAAGGTGCACGTGCCCGTCGACCTGGGACCGGACCGCAGCGACGCACGGATGCACGCCAAGACCGTAGGATCCTACGCAGTGCCGTAGGGGACCGCACCGCCACTTCCCAGCAAATTAGGGACACTGTTGCTCCTGGGGTATCGGCGAGGACCATTCGCAACCGTCTCCATGAAGCTGGGCTACGGTCCCGCACACCGTTAGGCCGTCTTCCGCTCACGCCCCAACATCGTGCAGCCCGCCTCCAGTGGTGTCGCGACAGGCGTGAATGGAGGGACGAATGGAGACGTGTCGTCTTCAGCGATGAGAGTCGCTTCTGCCTTGGTGCCAATGAAGGTCGTATGCGTGTTTGGCGCCGTGCAGGTGAGCGCCACAATCCGGACTGCATACGACCGAGGCACACAGGGCCAACACCCGGCATCATGGTGTGGGGAGCGATCTCCTACACTGGCCGTACACCACTGGTGATCGTCGAGGGGACACTGAATAGTGCACGGTACATCCAAACCGTCATCGAACCCATCGTTCTACCATTCCTAGACCGGCAAGGAAACTTGCTGTTCCAACAGGACAATGCACGTCCGCATGTATCCCGTGCCACCCAACGTGCTCTAGAAGGTGTAAGTCAACTACCCTGGCCAGCAAGATCTCCGGATCTGTCCCCCATTGAGTATGTTTGGGACTGGATGAAGCGTCGTCTCACGCGGTCTGCACGTCCAGCACGAACGCTGGTCCAACTGAGGCGCCAGGTGGAAATGGCATGGCAAGCCGTTCCACAGGACTACATCCAGCATCTCTACGATCGTCTCCATGGGAGAATAGCAGCCTGCATTGCTGCGAAAGGTGGATATACACTGTACTAGTGCCGACATTGTGCATGCTCTGTTGCCAGTGTCTATGTGCCTGTGGTTCTGTCAGTGTGATCATGTGATGTATCTGACCCCAGGAATGTGTCAATAAAGTTTCCCCTTCCTGGGACAATGAATTCACAGTGTTCTTATTTCAATTTCCAGGAGTGTATGTTAACAGGCGGAATACGGCGCACTGGTCGGCAACGCCTGTGTAAGACAAGTGTCTGGCGCAGTTGTTGCTGGTTACTGCTGCTACAATGGTAGGTTATCAACATTTAAGTGAGTCTCAACATGGTGGCGATGGGACACGGCACCTCTGTGGTAGCGATAAAGTGGGGATTTTCACGTACGACCATTTCATGACTGTACCGTGAATATCAGGAATTGGGTGAAACATCAAAATCTCCGACGTCGCTGAGGCCGGAAAAATATCCTGCAAGAACGGGACCAACGACGACTGTACAGAATCGTTCAACGTGACAGAAATATAACCCTTCCGCAAACTGCTGCAGATTTCAATGCTGGGCCATCACCAAGTGTCGCCGAGCGAACCATTCAACGACACATCGTCGATGTGGGCTTTCGGAGTCGGTACACGTATGGGGCTCCCCAACGTGCAATCTTAAGGCCCGTCCACACGCAACGATCTGTCTGCGCAAGTGTCTGCGCACATCGCATCTGCGCAGACAGATCGTTGCGTGTAGAGAGAAGATTTGCACCAACCTGAGGTGTGTGCAAACCTGGAAGTTGGAGTTTGGAGGTTTGAGCGAAACCTCTCAAATCTGTGGGTTCAAACCACATCTGCGCAGACAAGTTGGAGCGTGTGGACAGGAGATCGCCGCAAATCTGGCGCGAAACAGCTGTTTGCTCAGTCTAGTGTTTGTATTTGTGCGCACAGGGCATTAAAATGGCCGATACTCGTCAGTGTTCTCGAGAGTTTGTAAGTGAATTCATTGAAATATACAGAAACCACCCATGTTTGTGGAAGATTAAAAGTAAAGAATATAGTGACCGAGACAAAAAGACAGCAGCAGACAATGCTCTAATTGAAAAATTGCGGGAGTTATTTCACTCAACTCTTGTTTCGATATTGTGGTTGAAAATTCCAAATCGTTGTAGCTCCTTCCTGTTGCTAGGAATCTTAATGTTACCGCCAGCCGTTCATGAGGAGAAATTGCCCTTCTCTATACAAGTATCTTTTCTCATAATATGAGGGGTTACAAAAATGGCTCTGAGCACTATGGGACTTAACATCTATGGTCATCAGTCCCCTAGAACTTAGAACTACTTAAACCTAACTAACCTAAGGACAAGACACAACACCCAGTCATCACGAGGCAGAGAAAATACCTAACCCCGCCGGGAATCGAACCCGGGAACCCGGGCGCGGGAAGCGAGAACGCTACCGCACGACCACGAGCTGCGGACTGAGGGGTTACAAGCTTTAAGAGATAATTATTAGTTTCGACATCTATCCGCAAATAATTTCGCCAGTCGTTAGGTTCGTCCTCCAACTCTCGCAGTAAATTTACATGAGAAAACTGCTTTCGCTTTAGCAGGCACTGTCCACACCATTTTGACCGCTTTCTCTGATTCCTGCGGTTGGTCTGAATGTTTTTTGCAACACAAGTTGCGAACACAGACCACTACATAACATCCTCCATTCCTATATTTCAAAATAACTGAATTAAATTTTTGACGTTTACGGGAAGTGTAATCGCTAGCCACTGATATTTCTTTTCTACACCGATAGATGGTGGCCGAGTAGTAGATTGGGGTTTGTGTCGTGTGAACACACCACATTTGCAGCGATCTTTTGCATGTACAGACATCTGCGCCGATGTCTGCGCAGACAGATCGTTGCGTGTGGACCGGGCTTTAGGTCCACTATTGTGCCTGATACACACTGAAGTGACAGCCATAGGACACTGATATGCACATCGACAGATGGCGGTACAAAAGTGCAGTGCATTGCCTACTCAGCCGATACATGTGAGAAGGTTTCAGATGTCATTATGATCGACGACTGGAATTACCTGAATGGTAGTTGGAGCTAGACACATGGAACATTCCATTTCGGAAATCGTTAGGGAATTCAGTGATCTGAGATCCACAGTATCAAGAGCGTGCCGAAAATGCCAAACTTCAGGCATGACCTCCCGCCAAGGACAACGCAGTGACCGACCGCCTTCACGTAACGACAGAGAGCAGCTTCGTTTGCGTAGAGTTGTCGATGCTAGCAGACAAGCAAAGTGCGTGAGATAACCGCAGAAATCAATGTGGGACGTACGACGGACGTATCCGTTAGGACAGCGCGGCCATATCTGGCGTCAGTGGGCTATGGCAGCAGAGAACTCGCCTGCAGGGCCTCTCCTGGGATACGGATGGCTCTCAGCACTATGGGACTTAACTTCGGAGATCATCAGTCCCCTAGAACTTAGGACTACTTAAACCTAACTAACCTAAGGACAACACACACATCCATGCCCGATGCTGGATTCGAACCTGCGACCGTAGCGGTCGCGCGGTTCCAGACTGTAGCGCCTAGAACCGTTCGGCCACTCCGCTCGGCATAATTATATATAAGGAGAATCTATACAGTGCCACAACCAATTTGTCTAGCCGTTTAAATACCCTGCTATCGTAGTAAAAAATAACTACGGGAAAGAAAACTAGGACGCACATTTTCACAGGACAGCAGAACACTTACTTCTCTTCTTGCAGTTTGTTTTTAACAGAAAAGCAGTACATTGTTGTTTAAAACAATATATAACCTATACATATTTAAATGTTTATTAGGGTATCGTTTAAAAATTTCAAGTAAATCAGTCAAGAATTTCTTGGGTCTTTTGATAATTATGTTTTCCTATATGTAATTAAACATATGTGGCGCCGGCCGCTGTGGCCGAGCGGTTCTAGGCGCTTCAGTCTGCAATCGCGCCACCGCTACGATCACTGGTTCGAATCCTGCCTCGCGCATGGATGTGTGTGATGTCCTTAGGCTAGTTAGGTTCAAGTAGTTCTAAGTCTAGGCGACTGATGACCTCAGAAGTTAAGTCCCATAGTGCTCAGAGCCATTTGAACCATTTTTGAACTCCTAAAACAACTTCCCTCAGCCATATTTGGACTTGGGAGAAGCATTACAGATCTTGGGGAGAGGCAAATTAGTAAGCTGATGTTGTTTGCACATTTTCATTCAATAATTCAATATGGGATAATGCTCTTCAGGAAACAACGTTTTCGTTGTTCAAAAAAGGTGCTGTTTGACTAATATGTTGGGTTCAGTGACGATCATCTTCTAGCCATCTGTTTACGGAGTTAGCCAGCCGGAGTGGCCGACGGTTCTAGGCGCTACAGTCTGGAACCGCGCGACCGCTACGGTCGCAGTTTCGAATCCTGCCTCGGGTGTCGATGTGTGTGATGTCCGTGGGTTAGTTAAGTTTCAAATGGTTCAAATGGTTCTGAGCACTATGGGACTCAACTGCTGAGGTCATTAGTCCCCTAGAACTTAGAACTAGTTAAACCTAACTAACCTAAGGACATCACAAACATCCATGCCCGAGGCAGGATTCGAACCTGCGACCGTAGCGGTCTTGCGGTTCCAGACTGCAGCGCCTTTAACCGCACGGCCACTTCGGCCGGCTTAGTTAAGTTTAAGTAGTCCTAAGTTCCAGGGGACTGTTGACCTCAGCAGTTAAGTCCCATAGTCCTCAGAGCCATTTGAACCATTTTGTTTACGGAGTTAGGCCTTTTTATTACTGCCTAGCAGTATTTTTATTTCCTCTAATCTATTCCCTCTAAGTTTGTTGTAAATATCCACTGCTAGTCAAAAGGAACAATTATGTATATCATCATCCATAAGGAACAAATGACATTCATTACTCGCCATTACGGTTCACTTCAACACAAAACAGGGTGCAGAATGCTGTAACGAAAATTGTTAATCACTTACCCAGTGATATAAAAGATCTGACACACGGCAAAGTAAAATTTGAAAACAATGTGAAAATATTCTCCTCTATAACTCCTGTTCTGGACATGAATTTCTGTTATTGTAATGTGTAAAAGGTGGTCGTAAGAATTACTGACTCACACCTGTAAATTAAAAAAATACAAAAAACAAAAACGTTTTATATTTTCAGCATGTAAACATATTTATAAATAAGTTAGCGATGGAGTGTAACATGACTCACTCCACATAATTATAAATTACCGTGAAAAATGATCCGTTGAACATGAAACTAAAATTTCTACAAGAATTTTTCAAAGAGTAGCATTCATAGAGACAGTAAACGAAACGGTACGAAACTACACTGAACGTAATGGACTGTGAAAACATTTCACAATACATTTCAAAGGGCGGCATTCACATTGTCACTCGAGGGAATGCAACGAAATTGAGTCGAACGGAACGTCAAAACATTCGACAATGCATTTGAAGGGCGGCATTCACACGAGCTGCCTAATAAAGGGGAGGGGACGGAACTGAACAGAATGCAACGAAACAAAACATCAAAACATTCGACTATACATATCAAAGGGCAGCATTCACACAGGTCGTGATAACGGCACGGAACTTCAAAACGTTCTGCCATGCGCACTCTGACGCGGGTCACGTGATCAGGACTGCGACAGCAGCGCGCCAGGCGGCCAGCGAGCGCAACTGCCAGTTGCCAGAGACACTTGATTTTTCTCGAAGCCACACTCTGTTATCGTTTTCTTGTGTATCCATCCCTTTGCCAGGAGGTCTCTGGAACGACGGCCGTTTACTATTGTGACAAAATAAAACACCTACAGCCGTTCTTATGATTTTAATTTGTTGCAACCAGTTTCAACGCTTAAGGCTGTTGTTGATGCGGTACGGGTTGATATGACCCTCTATATATATATATATATATATATATATATATATATATATATATATATATATATATATCGCCAGCGTTGCTGGATACGCAGATATTGTTTCAGCACTCCAGCCATCAACTGCCAACTCAGTTGGTTGGAATGCTGACACATTATCTGCGTATCCAGTAATGCTGGAAACTGATGTGGTATGTACAGGGTGGTCCATTGATCGTGACCGGGCCGAATATCTCACGAAATAAGTGTCAAACGAAAAAACTACAAAGAACGAAACTGGTCTAGCTTGAAGGGGCAAACCAGATTACGCTATGGTTGGCCCGCTAGATGGCGCTGCCATAGGTCAAACGTATATCAAATGCGTTTTTTTAAAACAGGAACCCCCATTTTTACTAGATATTCGTGTAGTACATAAAATATGAATGTTTTAGTTGGACCAATTTTTTTCGCTTTGTGATAGATGCCGCTGTAATAGTCACAAACATATGGCTCTCAATTTTAGACGAACAGTTGGTAACAGGTAGGTTTTTTTTAAATTAAAATACAGAACGTCGGTACTTTTGAACATTTCATTTCGGTTGTTCCAATGTGATACATGTACCTTTGTGAACTTATCATTTCTGAGAACGCATGCTGTTACAGCGTGATTACCTGTAAATACCACATTAATGCAATAAATACTCAAAGTGATGTCCGTCAACCTCAATGGTTCAAATGGCTCTGAGCACTATGGGACTTAACATCTATGGTCATCAGTCCCCTAGAACTTAGAACTACTTAAACCTAACTAACCTAAGGACATCACACAACACCCACCCATCACGAGGCAGAGAAAATCCCTGACCCCGCCGGGAATCGAACCCGGGAACCCGGGCGTGGGAAGCGAGAACGCTACCGCACGACCACGAGACGCCGGCCAACCTCAATGCATTTGGCAATGCGTGTAACGACATTCCTCTCAACACCGACGTTTTTGAGATTTCCGATTCTCGCACAATTTGTCTGCTACCGATGTGCGGATTAGCCGCGACAGCAGCTAAAAACACCTACTTGGGCATCATCATTTGTTGCAGGTCGTGGTTGACGTTTCACATGTGGCTGAACACTTCCTGTTTCCTTAAATAACGTAACTATCCGGCGAACGGTCCGGACACTTGGATGATGTCCAGGATACCGAGCAACATACACAGCACACGCCCGTTGGGCATTTTGATCAGAATAACCATACATCACCACGATGTCGACCTTTTCCACAATTGGTAAACGGTCCATTATAACACGGGTAATGTATCACGAAGTAAATACCGTCCGCGCTGGCGGGATGTTACGTGATACCACGTACTTATACGTTTGTGACTATTTGAGAGCCATCCATCACAAAATGAAGAAAGTGGTCCAACTAAAATATTCATATTTCTTTACGTACTACACAAATATGCAATAAAAACTGGGGGTTCCTATTTTTTTAAAAACGCAGTTGATATCCGTTTGACCTATGGCAGTGCCATCTAGCGGGCCAACCATAGCGCCATCTGGTTTCCGCCTTCAAGCTAGACGAGTTTCGTTCTTTGTAGTTTTTTCGTTTGACACTTATTTCGTGAGATATTTGGCCCGGTCACGATCAATGGACCACCCTGTACATACCACATCAGTTTCCAGCATTACTGGATACGCAGATATTGTGTCAGCATTCCAACCAACTGAGTTGGTAGTTGATGGCTGGAGTGCTGAAACAATATCTGCGTATCCAGTAATGCTGGCAACTGATGTGGTAGATACAGGGTGTTATAAAAAGGTACGCCCAAACGTTCAGGAAACATTCCTCACACACAAAGAAAGAAAAGATGTTATGTGGACATGTGTCCGGAAACGCTTAATATCCATGTTAGAGCTCATTTTATTACTTCTCTTCAAATCACATTAATCGTGGAATGGAAACACACAGCAACACAACGTACCAGCGTGACTTCAAACACTTTGTTACAGGAAATGTTCAAAATGTCCTCCGTTAGCGAGGATACGTGCATCCACCCTCCGTCGCATGGAATCCCTGATGCGCTGATGCAGCCTTGGAGGATGGCGTATTGTATCACAGCCGTCCACAATACGAGCACGAAGAGTCTCTACATTTGGTACCGGGGTTGCGTAGACAAGAGCTTTCAAATGCCCCCATAAATGAAAGTGAAGAGGGTTGAGGTCGGGAGAGCGTGGAGGCCACGGAATTGGTCCGCCTCTACCAATGCGTCGCTAACCGAATCTGTTGTTGAGAAGCGTACGAACACTTCGACTGAAATGTGCAGGAGCTCCATCGTGCATGAACCACATGTTGTGTCGTACTTGTAAAGACACATGTTCTAGCAGCACAGGTAGAGTATCCCGTATGAAATCATGGCGGTGAATCGAGGAAGTACGGTACATACGGACGAAACTAAAATGAGCTCTAACATGGAAGTTAAGCGTTTCCGGACACATCTCCACATAACATCTTTTCTTTCTTTGTGTGTGAGGAATGTTTCCTGAGAGTTTGGCCGTACCATTTTGTAAAACCCTGTGTAGGGATCATATCAACCTGTATCGCATCAACAACAGCCTGAAGCGTTGGCCGGCCGAGGTGGCCGAGCGGTTCTAGGCGCTACAGTCTGGAACCGCGCGACCGCTACGGTCGCAGGTTCAAATCCTGCCTCTGGCATGTATGTGTGTGATGTCCTTAGGTTAGTTAGGTTTAAGTAGTTCTAAGTCTAGGGGACTGATGACCTAAGATGTTAAGTCCCATAGTGCTCAGAGGCATCTGATTTGATTAACCTCTTTGATGCGTCTTAGCTATTGTTGTAAAACATTTTCCACGTGTCACGGAAGATTGTTAACGTATATTTGGTGCTATCGCGCTTGAGTTTGTTAGCTTTACTGATAGAACATGTTTCGTTATTAAATATCTTGATCATGTGCCTAATTCGAAGAGGTGTCTCTTGTGCATCGCAAACATTAGTTTCTTAATTATCAAACGCAAAGTGTCACTTTGAAAGAATGAGAGTACAGAGTAACACTACTTCGTCGTATTATAGCGTTGGCACTCCATAACAATGCTCAACGCCATCCAATGTCGTTTATCAGATGTGATCATTCCACATTCGTGCAGAAGTAACCGCAGCTGTATCGCATTTCCACATTAATTGGAGAGCCACTCACTGATCACAGGCGTCTTTTCGTATCTGTTTAAACTGCAATATGTTCCGATAGCGAAGTTTCTGATCAATAACAACAACAACAACAATCCTATTTCATCCTCAACTTTCATTAAGTAATTCCGCATGCGTTTCCGCGAATAAACCGAATCATAAATCACTTTTACCCTATAACGAACGCGAAGTAAGGTATACAATTACGTGAGCTGACAGCGTATTTTTATTGGACAAATGCCAGATTGCTTCATTATATCGATTTCTACTGTGAAATTATGTAAGTATTTTTATACTTTCGGTTATGTTTTATGATATGCACGATATTCCCAGTTCTTTGGGGGATCTAGTCTCTGTATGATGCATAATTTTGACATGTATGCTCCCGAGTACGTAGTTATTGATGTTACATTGTCTTCAGGTTACATGTCTTTCTGAAGAAGACAGAGTTACATGTGTGGAAATCGTGGTAAGAGATTGAATGAAACCACCTGGTTGCCTGCTTTGGATTCGTTTACTGATGACTAACCGTTGCTGAAGCAGATCCATGTTCAAAATTGAAATATAGACTATTTTTTTTAACTTCTTATATATTCACATGATGGACAGACAAACCTCTAACTGCAAAATAGGCAACCGCGAAAGAACCTTCGTTACTGCAGTTGATCATCGAAAGAATGAAGTACCAAAATAAGTCTCTTAGAAATGAAATAAATAGAGGCGAAATGGCTACGGGCAAGACACGAAGAAATCGAAAAAGGAATCATCGACGGGAAGACTGACTCGGCAAATGAAAAACTGGAATCGACCTTCGTGAAATTAAAGGCATGAATGGCAACATTAAGAGTGCAACGGGAATTTCGATGTAAAACGCGGAGGAGGAAGCGACAGATGGAAAGATTACATTGAAGGACCCGATATGGGGAGGAATTCTCTGATGATGTGAAAGAAGAAGAAATTAGAGGCACAGTATTGGAGTAAGAATTTAGAAGAACTTTGGAAGACTTAAGATGCAATAAGGCGGAAAGGACAGATAACATCCCATCTGAATTTCTAAATATTTAGGAGAAGTGGCAACAAAACGATTATTGACATTTTTGTGCAGAATTTATAAGACTGGCGGTATGCCATCAGACTTTGGAAATACATCATCCACACAATTCCGAAAAAAGAATGAGCTAACAAGTGTGAGAATTATCGCACAATCAGCTTAACATTTCACGCACCCAAGCTGCTGATAAGAGCAACACAAAAGAATGGAGAAGAAAACACCTGGGGAACGCCAAAAATCACTTCTGTTTAACTCGATGACTTCCCGTCAATTACTACGAACTGTGACCTCTCTGACAGGAAATCGCAAATCCAGTCACATAACCGAGACTATATTCCATAAGCACGCAATTTCACTACGAGCCGCTTGTGTGGTACAGTGTCAAAAGCGTGCTGGAGATGCAGAAATACCGGCTCGCTTGTCAATAGCACTCAACACTTCATGCGAGTAAAGAGCTAGTTTTGTTTCACAGGAACGATGTTTTCTAAATCCATGTTGACTGTGTGTCAATAGAGAGTTTTCTTCGAGGTAATTCATAATGTTCCAACACAATTAATGATATCGGCCTGTAATTTAGTGGATTACACCTACTACCGTTCTTCAATATTGGCGTGACCTGTGCAAGTTTCCAACCTTTTGGTTCGGATCTTTCATCAACCGAACGGTTGTACATGATTGTTAAGTATGGAGCTATTGCATCAACATACTCCGAAAGGAACCTAATAGGTATACAGTCTGGACCAGAAGACTTGCTCTTATTAAGTGATTTAAGTTGCTTCACTACTCCGAGGATATTTGCTTCTACGTTACTCATGTTGGTAGCTGTTCTCGATTCGAATTCTGGAATATTCGCTTCGTCTTCTTTTGTGAACGCGTTTCAGAAGGCTGTGTTTAGTAACTCTGCTTTTGCAGCACTGTCTTCAAAAATGGTTCAAATGGCTCTGAGCACTATGGGACTTAACATCTATGGTCATCAGTCCCCTAGAACTTAAAACTACTTAAACCTAACTAACCTAAGGACAGCACACAACACCCAGTCATCACGAGGCAGACACTGTCTTCGATAGTGTCTCCATTGCTATCGCGCAGAGAAGGCATTGATTGTGTCTTGCCGCTAGCATACTTCACATACGACCAGAATGTCGTAGGATTTTCTATCAGGGCTCAAGACAAAGCATCTCGCATCCAAGGCCGAGCTAAATTATGAGCTTCTGTAAAAGATCGCCTATCTTGGGGATTTTGCGTCTGTTTAAATTTGGCACGTCTTTTTTTTTTTTTTTTTTTTTGGTTAGTTCGTCTTCCGTTTTCTTTTCTGAAGAAAATTACATGGAGTGATAGGGAAAGGTATGAGGAGGTTCTGCGCAGAATCGGCGAGGTAACGAATATATGTAAAACACTGACAAGGAGAAGGAAAAGGATGATAGGCATGTGTTAGGACATAAGGGGATAGCCTCCATGTTACTAGAGGGTCCTGTAGAAGGTAAAAACTGTGGTGGAAGACACAGGTCTGACATCCAACAAATAGTGGAGGACATATGTTGCAAGTGCTACTCTGAGATGAAGAGGTTAGTACAGGACAGCAATTTGTGGTGGGTCGCATCAAACCAGTCAGATTCCTCATGACTCAATAAATGGTTCCAATGGCTCTAGGCACTGTAGGACATGACATCTGAGGTCATCAGTCCCCTAGACTTAGAACGACTTAAACCTAACTAACCTAAGAACATCACTCACATCCATGCCCGAGGCATGATTCGAACCTGCGACCATAGCAGCAGCGCGGTTCCGGACTGAAACACCTAGAATCACTCGGCCACGATGACTCAATAAATAAATAAATAAATAAATCAGAGCCCAATATTATTGAGTCTTTGTGGTCTACATTGGAGAGAACAGTGTGTCATCACGATCTTCGTATATCATCGTTGTGTGAACTTGCCTCTGTTTTCGAGCAAGAAAGGTATAAGCTTCCCTTCAAAATCATAGAGGACCTGTACTTATTAATTCCGAGGTGACTCAAAGCTGTTTTCCTACACAGTGTTACGCATGGTCATGTGTTGAGCTTTTTCTGTCTCCACATTTTTTCTACTCCTGTAGTTCTTAATGTTGTTGTTGTTGTTGTTATGGTCTTCAGTCCAGAGATGTTTTGATGCAGCTCTCCACACTGCTCTATCCTCTGCAAGCTTCTTCATCTCCAAGTACCTACTGCACCATACATCCTTCTGAATCTGCTTAGTGTATTCATCTCTTGGTCTGCCTCTACAACTTTTTACCCTCCACGCTGCCCTCCAATACGAACTTGGTGATCCCTTGATGCCTCAAAACGTGCCCTACCAACCGATCCCTTCTTCTAGTCAAGTTATGCCATAGATTTCTCTTCTCCCCAATTCTATTCAGTACCTTCCCATTAGTTAAGTGATCTACCCATCTAATCTTCAGCATTCTTCTGTAGCACCACATTTCAAAAACTTCTATTGTCTTCTTGCCTAAACTGTTTATCGCCCATGTGTGACATCCATACATGGCTACACTCCACACAAATACTTTTAGAAAAGACTCCCTGACACTAAAATCTATACTCGATGTTAACAAATTCCTCTTCTTCAGAAACGCTTTCCTTGC
Source organism: Schistocerca serialis cubense (assembly GCF_023864345.2). NCBI lineage: Eukaryota > Metazoa > Arthropoda > Insecta > Orthoptera > Acrididae > Schistocerca > Schistocerca serialis. Next base: position 147,203,052 of record NC_064648.1, read on the forward strand.
CATTGCCAGTCCACATTTTATATCCTCTCTACTTCGACCATCATCAGTTATTTCGCTCCCCAAATAGCGAAACTCATTTACTACCTTAAGTGTCTCATGTCCTAATCTAATACCCTCAGCATCACCTGATATAATTCGACTACATTCCATAAATATCGTTTTGCTTTTGTTGATGTTCACCTTGTATCCTCCTTTCAAGACACTGTCCATTCCGTTCAACGGCTCCTCCAGGTCCTTTGCTGTCTCTGAGAGAATTACAATGTCATCAGTAAACCTCGAAGTTTTTATTTCTTCTCCATGGATTTTAATTCTTACTCCAAATTTTTCTTTTGTTTCCTTCACTGCTTGCTGTATATATAGATTGCATAACATAGGCTGCAACCGTCTCACTCCATTCCCAACCACTGCTTCGCTTTCATGTCCCTCGACTCTTATAACTGCCATCTGGTTTCTGTACAAATTGTAAATAGCCTTTCGCTCCCTGCATTTTACCCCTGCCACCTTCAGAATTTGAAAGAGAGTGTGCCAGTCAACGTTGTCAAAAGGTTTCTCTAAGTCTACAAATGCTATAAACGTAGGTTTGCCTTTCCTTAACCTATTTTCTAAGATAAGTCGTAGGGTCAGTATTGCATCTCGTGCGCCAACATTTCTATGGAATCCAAGCTGATCTTCCCCGAGGTCGGCTTCTACCAGTTTTTCCATTCGTCTGTAAGAAATTAGTGTTAGTATATTGCAGCCGTGACTTATTAACCTGATAGTTCGGTTATTTTCACACCTTTCACCACCCGATTTCTTTGGATTTCGGGTTATTATATTCTTCTTGACGTCTGAGGGTATTTCGCCTGCCTCATACATCTTGCTCACCAGACGGAAAAGTTTTGTCGCGGCTGGCTCGTCCAACGCTATCAGTAAATCTGGCGGAATGTTGTCTACTCCCTGGGCCTTGTTTCTACTTAGGTCTTTCAATGCTTTGTCATACTCTTCACGCAGTATCATATCCTCATTTCATCTTCATCTGCGTCCTCTTCCATTTCCATAATATTGCCTTTTACGTCCTTACATTTGTCCTCTAGCCATCTCTGCTTAGCCATTTTGCACTTCTTGTCGATCTCATTTTTGAGACGTTTGTATTCCTTTTTGCCTGCTTCATTTACTGCGTTTTTGTATTTTCCCCTTTCATCAATTAAATTCAATATCTCTTCTGTTACCCAAGGATTTCTACTAGCCCTCTTCTATTTACCTACTTGATCCTCTGCTGCCTTCACTACTTCATCCCTCAGAGCTACCCATTCTTCTTCTACTGTATTTCTTTCCCCCATTCCTGTCAATTGTTCCCTTATGCTCTCCCTGAAACTCTCTGCAACCTCTGGTTCTTTCAGTTTATCCAGGTCCCATCTTAAGTTCCCACATTTTCGCAGTCTCTTGAGTTTTAAACTACAGTTCATAACCAATAGATTGTGGTCAGAGTCCACATCTGCCCCTGGGAGAGTCTTACAATTTAAAGCCTGTCTTACCATTATACGATCTATCTGAAACTTTCCAGTGTCTCCAGGCGCCGGCCGGGGTGGCCGAGCGGTTCTAGGCGCTAGTCTGGAATCACGCGACCGCTATGGTCGCAGGTTCGAATCCTGCCTCGGGCATGGATGTGTGTAATAGAAGTTAAGTCCCATAGTGCTTAAAACCTCTTTGAACCATTTTTTGTCTGCAAGCCTCTTCCATGTATACAACCTTCTTCATGATTCTTGAACCAAGTGTTAGCTATGAATAAGTTATGCTCTGTGCTAAATTATACCATGCGGCTTCCTCTTTCATTCGTCACCCCCATTTCATATTCACCTACTACTTTTCCTTATTTTCGCTTTCCCTATTATTTTATTCCAGTCTCCCATGACTATTAAATTTTGGTTTCCCTTCACTGTCTTAATAATTTCTTTTATCTCATCATATATTTCCTCATCTGCGGAGCTAGTTGTTATGTAAATTTGTAATAGTGTGGTAGGCGTGGGCTTCGTGTCTATCTTGGCTACAATATAGCGTTCACAATGATGTTCGTAGTAGCTTACCAGCGCTCCTATTTTTTATACGCTATTAAACCTACTCTTGCATTAGTCCTATTTGAGTTTGGATTTATAACCCTCTATTCACCTGACCAGAAGTCTGTTCCTCCTGCCACCGAACTTCACCAATTTCCACCATATCTAGCTTTAACCTATCCATATCCCTTTTTAAATTTTCTAACCTAACTGCCCCATTAAGCAATCTGACATTCCACACTCCGATCCATAGAACACCAGCTTTGTTTCTCCTGACGAATAGGGGACTGTTTTACCTGCGGAATATTTTACTCAGGAGGACGCCATCATCATTTAACAATACAGTAAAGCAGCATGCCCTCGCCAAAAATAATGGCTGTAGTTTCCCCTTGCTTTCAGCCGTTCGCAGAACCAGCACAGCAAGGCCGTTTTGGTTAATGGTACAAGGCCAGATCAGTCAATCGGTTGTTAATAAAACGGGGAAAATGTTCAAATGTGTGTGAATCTTATGGGACTTAACTGCTAAGGTCATCAGTCCCTAAGCTTACACACTACTTAAACTAAAGTATGCTAAGGACACACACCCATGTCCGAGGGAGGACTCGAACCTCCGCCGGGACCAGCCGTACAGTCCATGACTGCAGCGCCTAAGACCGCTCGGCTAATCCCGCGCGGCGAATGAAACGGAAAAAAAACATCGTTGGTACTCTTGAAGTGAGGCCTGGCGTAGTTTTATTGCAGTAAGGTCTTTCGTACTCCCATAGCTCATCGTTTTAGTCTACAATCTGTCGAGTTTTTCTCAGACGAATGTTTTGTTTGTTACGAAACTTCGTTGGGGCTTGCGTTGACTGAAGATCGCCTTCGTGTAGAGAGCCTTTAGGCGTCCTTGTAGACGATCGCTGACGTCACGTCGTCTCTCCCCCCCTCCCTCCCCCCCCCCACCATCCCCGGCGAAAGACGCCGAAGCGGAAGCGGTGTTCCGGAGGCGTGACGCGAATCCGTCGTCAGGGCCCGCATAGGCCCATCACCGCCTGTGGCTCGGCGGACAGCGTGTTGGCGAAGTGGTGGGGAGAGGGAGAAATTGCAGATGGCAGTCACGTGCTCGCTAATGCGGCCGCCACCCGCAGCCAGAATCGATAATGCGCGAGCGGTCGATCTATCGCCTCGCCGCGGTTCTCGCAGTCGACACGACGCCATGAGATAGGGAGCGGAAAACGTGCCGGTTAATACCGATACCTGTATTTCGGTTGTGAATAACCAGTATGTACCGGTATTAGTTTTGTCTCGGCTGTAACAGATTTGTTTTGTTTTTTACTAGTATCCGTGTAAACAAATCTGGTACATAAATTTGCCACAGTACCAGGTGTACCGGTATGGAATGAGGGTTGAGATACAAATGTGTCCATAGGGAACTTTTGTTGTGAACGAGCCTTAATTTTTTTTTTGTTTGGTTGCTATGACGTCTGTCAAAGATATTTAGTATACATTAAGTCGCTGGCCGCGGTGGTCTAGCGGTTCTAGGCGCTCAGTCCGGAACCGCGCGGCTGCTACGGTCGCAGGTTCGAATCCTGCCTCGGGCATGGATGTGTGTGATGTCCTTAGGTTAGTTAGGTTTAAGTAGTTCTAAGTTCTAGGGGACTGATGACCACAGATGTTAAGTCCCATTGTGCTCAGAGCCATTTGAACCATTTATACATTAAGTCATGGAACAAACAACATCATACGTTTTCATCGTGTTAACAATGTCGAATTTTGTACCAGGCAGTGATGATTTGCGGAAAGCATTAATTTTTTGTTTCCTTTTTCAAAAAAAGTGCTGCAGAGTCGCATCGAATGCTTGTCGAGGCATATGGTGATCATGCCCTGTCAGAAGCAACGTGCAAAAGATGGTTTCAATGGTTCAGAAATAATGATTTTGATGTAAGAAATGAAGAACGTGGAAGACGACCAAAAAGGTTCGAAGACGCCGAATTGCAAGCAATATTGGATGAAGATGATACTTTAAGTCAGAAGCAAATGGCTGCAGTGCTAAATGTTGCGCAACAAACAATTTCTGACCGTTTGAAAGCTATGGGAAAGATCCAAAAGTGTGGAAAATGGGTGCCACATGAATTGAATGAAAGACAGATGGAAAACCGAAAAACCATTTGTCAAATTTTGCTTCAAAGACACGAAAGAAAATCAATTTTGCATCGAATTGTTACTGACGATGAAAAATCGATGTATTTTAAGAATCCTAAACGGTTAAAATCATAGGTTAATCCGTGACAACCATCAACATCGACTGCAAAACCAGGTAGATTCGGCAAGAAGACAATGCTCTGTGTTAGGTGGGATCATAAAGGTGTGGTGTATCATGAGCTTCTAAAACCCGTAAAACTGTGTAAACTAATCGCTACAGACAACAAATGATCAATTTGAACTATGCATTGATCGAAAAAAGACCAGAATGGGCCAGAGGACATGGTAAAGTAATTGTTTACACACGACAATGCACCTGCACACAAAGCAAAACTGGTTCAGGATACAATCAAAACACTTGGCTGGGAGCTGCTACCCCACCCGCCGTATTCACCAGACTTGGCCCCTTCCGACTACCATTTGCTTTCATCAATGTGGCACGCATTGGCTGAGGAACACTTCGACTCCTACGAAGAATTCGAAAATTGGGTGTCTGATTGGTTTGCTTCAAAAGACGAACGTTTCTGTTGGCATGGTGTCCACAAATTGCCAGAAAGGTGGTCAAAATGTATAGAAAGCAATGGTCAGTACTTTGGATGACATGTTTTTACTTTTCAATTCAAAATTAGTGCTTCATTTTCAGAAAAAAGAAAACGGTCATTTCATACCGGTGCACCTGGTATTGGTGTTAATTTCTTTTCTTTTGGAAGAAAAGTTTTTTTTAAAAAAAATGAATAACGTTTACTTCTAAAACTCCCATTGTTTTGAAGTATTGTGTTATTATAGAAAATGTGAAAAGCGATCAGTGCTGTTTTAATGACAGTTACAAAAAAAAGCACCAAACACATGACAAGAACTTGAGATGAGAAAATTCGATCAGTTACAACGGATACCGGTATTTTAGTTCTGTAGTTCTGGATAACCGCTGTGTGTCGGTATTTGTTTGGTCTTGGTTATAACAGGTTTGTTTTATTTTCTACTACTATCTGTCTAAATAATTCGATGTATAAACTTCCCATAGCAGTGGTGTAAAAATTTTTCCTTTTTGAATAAAAGTTTTTTTTAAAGAATGAACGCTGTTTGTTTCTAAAACACCCATTTCTTTGAAGTTCAAAAATGGTTCAAATGGCTCTGAGCACTATGGGACTTAACATCTGTGGTCATCAGTCCCCTAGAACTTAGAACTACTTAAACCTAACTAACCGAAGGACATCACACACATCCATGCCCAAGGCAGGATTCGAACCTGCGACCGTAGCAGTCCCGCAGTTCCGGACTGAGCGCCTAGAACCGCTAGACCACCGCGGCCGGCCGCTTTGAAGTACTGGGTTATTATAACATATGGGAAAAGCGTTGAGTGCTGTTTTAATAACAATGCCAACAGTTGGTAAAACAACAAACACACGATATAAGAACTACGGATAAGAAAATCCGACCAGTTAAAACCGATACCGGTATTTTTAGTCCTGCATAACAGTTATATAACGGTCTTTGTTCGGACTCGATTATAACAGCTGTTTTTTTTGTATTTTTTAGTAATAGCTGACTAAAGATAACGGTATACCAGTTAGCCGTGGCAGCCGTGCTAAAATTCGTCGTTTTTAAATACGCCTTTTTTTAAAAAAAAGGAGTAATTTTTATTCGTAAAATTTGCATTGGTTTGGAATATTGCGTTATTATAGAAAATGGAAAAGGCTGCATTAGCTTTATAAGATGAAACATTTTTTTATTTTATGAAATAATGGAGGAAGAAAACTGTTGCAACACTGATAAATTAAAAACTGTACATTGCACTACAAGTAGAAAGTAGCTGATTTGCTGTTTTTTGTCTACATAACATGCCAATATCTGCTTGTAGCTCTTCAAAACGGACAAATGAACATGAGTAACAGAGTTTTTAAGCCTCTATTTTCACCCTTTACCAATGACTATTCGTAATGCCCAGATAGTGGTTTGATTCCCTATTACAGTACAGTTTTTGAGCAAAGTTTCACAAAAAATAGAATAAATGGGAGAATATTGGTGATTTTTTTAGTATTTACCCACTTATCACTTTTTGAGAAAGCAGCGGTGGACAGACTAAGTTTTCTCTTATGTGCCTATTTAATGTAATGTTTTGATTCTTTTGTTGATTGGCTACTCCATGCGTGTTGTGTGCACCACGACCAATTGGTGGATAGAATTGCAAGGAAAATCAGCATTGGCCGTATTTTGTTGTTTTATTGTCAGCAAAATCGATTTTTGGTCACTCAGTGACCATCCTCAGTGCTGTAATAAACAATTTAAATTGGTAGGCACTGGTATCGAGCTATAACCACAAGCTTAGAGCGATCACATAAACTGATTCTTTTTATCTTGGAACTGAGACAGTCAAAATAATAGTAATAAAACCGAAAACCTGTTACTTCAGAAACCGGTAAGGTTAAACTGAGGTGGAAAAAAACGATACAACCGAAAACCGGTTGTTTCAGTGGCAATCGCCATCCCTAATAATGACTGGTACAGCATTGTTGAGATGATAACGAATCTGCTACCGTTTAGCGTCGCCTCTACGTGCAGTGTGCGAGAATTGTTCCCACATTGGTAGGTTCTCAATGACATTTCTTGTAATGTTCTAGGCGCTATAGTCTGGAGCCGAGCGACAGTTACGGTCGCAGGTTCGAATCCTGCCTTGGGCATGGATGTGTGTGATGTCCTTCGGTTAGTTAGGTTTAAGTAGTTCTAAGTTCTAGGCGACTGATGACCTCAGATGTTAAGTCCCATAGTGCTCAGAGCCATTTGAACCATTTCTTTTGACAAAGTTTTACGAATTTATTTGTAAAAGTATAGACAGTGGAAATTAAAATGTCCCGTGATGCCTTTCCTGCTCTAAGGCGGTCCGTTTGACGTCCTACCCCCCTTACTATCTGCCCGGGTTGGTAGCCACAACGGAACGAAAAAGAAAGTTTAAACGAACTTCATTCATTTACTGAGAGGATGGATAAGACATTATTTTACTGCCTCCATATTTCCAGCATAGTTGTAACCACGCCTGTGTTACGACTAAAATTACGAAAAATTATAAAAACAAGATGCTATCTGCCCAACACCAGAGAGTATCCTGCGGCACAGCCGGGGAGCGTAAAATATATCTTTGTTGCCTTCACTCGCAGCGTTGGCCGATTATTCGAAAAAAAATATTTTAAAAATGTATTAATGAAATAAGTTAATTATTTTTTGTACTGCCTTTCCAGTTAATTGTACTTCTATTTATATTCGATTGTTTACCATTGGTGTTCCAAGTGGGAAAGCTTGTCATTGTTTTGGTTTTGGAAGTTACGGTAGGAAATATTAACGCAGGAAAATTTCAGCTGAATAACTGTGCTCTGAGTCGATGCAGAATTGTGTATATCAGATGAATTTAGTTTTGTACTGATGATTGTCGTTATAATGTCATCACGTCTCTTCAGGAAAAGCTACTTCCTTTGAAAGAACTAAACTGAAACAGTCTTTATTCTCAGACAACTTTCTATAGTGCATAATTTTTTTACTGCCCAAGGAAACAAATGATGGTGATTTAGGCACAGTCTAACAAATGCAGTCGTCGCACTCACCGCTGTGAAAACTGTTAAGTCTTTCACATTTGTAACGACAGTAGCGCCCCTAGCGGCGAAAAAGCTACCAATGTTAATGTTCGTTTTCAGTTCTCTACGTACTTAAGGAAATAGCTATTTTTTTCATGTCCCAGGCATCAGTAAATTATCGAGAGACATGAAGATCGTGAAGTAAATGTAAAAGCAGCTGAATGTCTGATTTGGCTACAACTTATCCGCGAAGAAATATTTTCGAATGCGTGCGTAATTGCAGACTTGACACACAATAACTTTGTATGGAAGCTAATGATTAGCACTTTACTCGACTTAAGAATATTTTTGTAAATGTAACTACTTTTTCTTGAAAAGCGTATGTATTGAAGATCCTTTCCGTTTGTGGATCCGATGAATCAACAGTTAAGGAACGGATTTCTTCTTTGTTGGAAACAGTTTTATTGCTTTTGACCTTTTAATATGACGTGTTCAGCTATCATTGTAGTGGCTTATTTGATACCTTAAATAACGTAGGTATTGCATTCTGTACACCCCAGTTCCCTTCGATCTATGTTCAGTAATTTGCGTGGAAGTATAGTGAACAAAATAATTTTCAGTAGATATACGACGTCCTTCTGCGAAAGGTCAGGTGTTATGCTGTTTATTAGCCCTTTTTATGTTCCTTAAAGAAAACGATATTCGTCAATAAATATCTGTAGATTACAAGAAAATCGTAAATAAACTGTCCGGTAATGTATTGTTTCAAACCTCCCACGGTCCTAAGGAAAATAAAGATTGACAGTTTCTTAGTTATTACCAATTTTATCGCGCGACATATGCTCCCTATTGTAAAAAACTACGTTACAAATGACATCGTATTCAGAAGTGTAACTTACTGTGTTGCTGTCGTAGTGTTGTGTGTGTGTGTGTGTGTGTGCGCGCGCGCGCGCGCGCGCGCGCGCGCGTTAGACTGTGATTTCAGGTACAACACTACACACTGTCTGTAATGTCAAGCCGGCCGCGGTGGTCTCGCGGTTAAGGCGCTCAGTCCGGAACCGCGCGACTGCTACGGTCGCAGGTTCGAATCCTGCCTCGGGCATGGATGTGTGTGATGTCCTTAAGTTAGTTAGGTTTAAGTAGTTCTAAGTTCTAGGGGACTGATGACCACAGAAGTTAAGTCCCATAGTGCTCAGAGCCATTTGAACCATTTTTTTTTTGTAATGTCAATAACAACAACAACGGAAATTCTTCCCACTGTTATTTTTATTTTTTCCTCTCTGTGAATAGTTACATCACTAAATTCCTCACTCTGGGGAGTCCTGTCACCTTTCAAATGGCAGCCTACGTGTAACAACAATGAGACGATATGTGCAAGCCACGTAGAAAAGAGAAAAGGCCCTACAGAATAATGCGGCCCTTAGATGCGCAATCGGCAGCAGCGTTGCCTACCATAACTCCCAAATTATATTCTACATATTCGTTACTTCTGTAATACTTCTGCAAAACTGTAGAGAGTTATACAGAGAAAACCAGTACACCAAACACCTCCCTTGCGATTGTGGGTTCTTCAGTGCGTTAGGGGAAAGAAAGAACTTGTTTTCCTTAGTAAGAGGTGAGTTAAGCCTTGTTTCAGCGAATTCATGACGCTAGCACTCGTCTTACACACTGTTCGCCTGCTTAGCTGGGTATAACGTGCTCGCCTCCCATGTAAGCTGGCCCGGGTTCGATTCGCGCCGGGTTGGAGATTTTCTCCGCTCGTGTACTGGGTGTTGGACTGTTCACATCACCATTTCATCCACATCACTGTCGCCCAAGTCGTCCAATGTGGTATCGAATGAGACTTGCACTTGGTGGCTGAACTTCCCCGAATAGGAGTCTCCCGTTCATTTCCATTTTATCTTACACACCAATAATAATCAGCAAGAGCCTTGCTGAGTAATGAACGTGAGTCCTTCCCGTATTGCACCACTTACGAAGCAAGAGCAACTTGCGCTGTGAACTCCCTCGTTGTAATCTAAAGGACAAAACAAGTTACAACAATGAGTTTTGCAGAATGCAGTGCACTGTTATACAGTTTGCTTGCGGTGTTGAGCTGAGTTACGTTCACTTTAGTATTTGATCTGAAGTGTGCCCGCGTGCAAAATCTTGCATTTCGCTGGTGTTTCGCGATGGGACCTAATCCTAAACACTAAGATTATTACATATAGATTTGGGAGTCCTATCCTCAGTTTACAGGGTGTTTACGTCCTGATGAAAATGATACTACAAGAACCTGCTGTACTTACTGCAAGTGCGGAATTAATGCAAAATTAACAGACATTAAAAAGTATGTTAAAACACAGAAAGACAGGAAATAATAGGATCCTTCAGGAAGTTGTCGACAACGGAAGCTTCAGTTTAAAAGCGAGACAAAAACAAATGCCAGTAAATTATCGGAGACAGGAATTTCCACGTTCATTGTTGAATACATGTCATTTCTTTAGCGTGATGATCACTTGTCAGAATTACGTAAAAAATAATTTTCAGATAGCCAATGTGCGAGAGAACTCCAGTTACAGGGAAGTAGGTGCAGAGAACTTGTAAACGTTTTAGCTCCACACTTTCCGAAAAATGTTGCGTCAGGATATTGGTGAAGATGGATTCAGCTTAATTTTAATTGTATCAACAGATATTACAAAATTACTCGGCGTTTGTATACGCCATTTCAGCATGTCAATGGAAAAAATGGTGTGCACGTTCGTGTGTGTGGTGGAAATGGACTATGGCACATTGTTAATTCAATAAAAGCTTTCTTGGAGTGTCATGAAGTTAATCCAGAAAATATAATTGGGGTCGGGGTTGAGTATGCTTTCGTAAACACGAAAATTTAGACTTATCACGCATGATTATGCCGCGTTGGGTTCGTCATTCATTGTAGTTAGCAATCTCTCATGCAACAGAAGAGACACTGCCAAGAAATCTAGACATTTTGCGTCGAGGAGCCTTCAACTAGATTTCGCATTCTTCTAAGCGCCAGTAACTGTACAGGTACATTTATAAAATATTAAATGAAGAGGAGGAACTTTTTAACAATCCAGCTGCGTGTGAGACGCGATGGCTTTTTATTGATCCGGTTGTTACAAGAATATTATCACAGTGGGAAGAAATAATACTTCACTTTCACTTGTCAGATCGTCCGCAGCTCGTGGTCGTGCGGTAGCGTTCTCGCTTCCCGCGCCCGGGTTCCCGGGTTCGATTCCCGGCGGGGTCAGGGATTTTCTCTGCCTCGTGATGACTGGGTGTAGTGTGACGTCCTTAGGTTAGTTAGGTTTAAGTAGTTCTAAGTTCTAGGGGACCGATGACCATAGCTGTTAAGTCCCATAGTGTTCAGAGCCATTTCAACCATTTTTGAACTTGTCAGATCTAAAGAAAACCGCTACACAGCTGAAATGCTGTACAGCATGTACTGCGATCCAGCGAATAACTTATATTTGTGTTATTTAAAACCGATGGTACAGGAAGAGCAAAAGACTACCATGGCTAGAAGTGAGGACGTTGACTCTACGAAATTACTTTAGGGTTCGACAAACCACATCCAGTCAGTGAGTAGGAGGATTATAATACGTACAGCGAAGGTAGATGTCACCACAAGTGATACTGATTCGTGTGTAGATCCTAAACCGTAAATGGGGTATGAATTTGAGAAAATGATTTCAGAAATTAAGTTCAGCCATGATACTATCTCCTTCGCAAACGGTGCATGCGTTTCACAATAAAACTCACTAAAGAATTAAGAAAAAGGCTTCTTAATAAAATTCCCCCCTCCCCCTCCAAGAACCATGGACCTTGCCGTTGGTGGGGAGGCTTGCGTGCCTCAGCGATACAGACAGCCGTACCGCAGGTGCAACCACAACGGAGGGGTATCTGTTGAGAGGCCAGACAAACATGTGGTTCCTGAAGAGGGGCAGCAGCCTTTTCAGTAGTTCCAGGGGCAACAGTCTGGATGATTGACTGATCTGGCCTTGTAACATTAACCAAAACGGCCTTGCTGTGCTGGTACTGCGAACGGCTGAAAGCATGGGGAAACTACAGCCGTAATTTTTCCCGAGGCCATGCAGCTTTACTTTATGGTTAAATGATGATGGCGTCTTCTTGGGTAAAATATTCCGGAGGTAAAATAGTCCCCCATTCGGATCTCCGGGCGGGGACTACTCAAGAGGATGTCGTTATCAGGAGAAAGAAAACTGGCGTTCTACGGATCGGAGCGTGGAATGTCAGATCCCTTAATCGGGCAGGTAGGTTAGAAAATTTAAAAAGGGAAATGGATAGGTTAAAGTTACATATAGTGGGAATTAATGAAGTTCGGTGGCAGGAGGAACAAGACTTTTGGTCAGGCGAATACAGGGTTATAAATACAAAATCGAATAGGGGTAATGCAGGAACGGTTTAATAATGGATATCAAAATATGAGTGCGTGTAATCTACTACAAACAGCACAGTGAACGCATTATTGTGGCCAAGATAGACACGAAGCCCACGCCTACTACAATAGTACAAGTTTATATGGACAAGAAGAGAATAGAAGCTTTCGAAATGTGGTGCTACAGAAGAATGCTGAAGATAAGGTGGGTAGATCACGTAGCTAATGAGGAGGTATTGATGAATAGAATTGGGGAGAAAAGGAGTTTGTGGCACAACTTGACTAGAAGAAGGGACCGGTTGGTAGGACATGTTCTGAGGTATGAGGGGATCACCAATTTAGTATTGGAGGGAAGCGTAGAGGGTAAAAAACGTAGAGGGAGACCAAGAGATGAATGCACTAAGCAGATTCAGAAGGATGTAGGTTGCAGTAGGTACTGGGAGATGAAGAAGCTTGCACAGGATAGAGTAGCATGGAGAGCTGCATCAAACCAGTCTCAGGACTGAAGATCACAACAACAACAACAACAACAACAACAACAATGACATTCACACGCTGAAAAAATAATATTCTATAAACGAGGTTGTCAAGTCTATTAAAGAACCGATCACTGAATTAGCTGAAATGTTTCGTTATACTAAATCCAACATAGTTGAATCCATGGCGGAATATCAGTTTAATAAAATGGTGCAACACTAGTAATACAGTGAATTTCTAGGCTGAAGAAGGTATTTATGAAGATTCCACTGTCTTGAATTCCTTTGAAGAGTTATGGTGTCTCGCAGTTAAAGTGTTAAGTCTGACCCATTCAAATGTAGGAGTGGAGAACATTTTCAGTCAGATGAGCATTGTGGAATCAAAACTGCGTAATAGGACGAATATCGGTACTCTTAACTCGATTATTGAATTAAGCGCATAGGAAAGTACTGTCATCATATGAACCATCTAACTCCATGTTTGAAGTTAAGAGGTGCAATGTCAAATTACACCAGACAGTCTGCTCCTGACAATGGAGCAGCCAGGCCTAGTCGGTCGTCTCCAAGAATGGAGGAATATGGACGTGAGGACGAGAACTTAATGTAAATACACTCCTGGAAATGGAAAAAAGAACACATTGACACCGGTGTGTCAGACCCACCATACTTGCTCCGGACACTGCGAGACGGCTGTACAAGCAATGATCAAACGCACGGCACAGCGGACACACCAGGAACCGCGGTGTTGGCCGTCGAATGGCGCTAGCTGCGCAGCATTTGTGCACCGTCGCCGTCAGTGTCAGCCAGTTTGCCGTGGCATACGGAGCTCCATCGCAGTCTTTAACACTGGTAGCATGCCGCGACAGCGTGGACGTGAACCGTATGTGCAGTTGACGGACTTTGAGCGAGGGCGTATAGTGGGCATGCGGGAGGCCGGGTGGACGTACCGCCGAATTGCTCAACACGTGGGGCGTGAGGTCTCCACAGTACATCGATGTTGTCGCCAGTGATCGGCGGAAGGTGCACGTGCCCGTCGACCTGGGACCGGACCGCAGCGACGCACGGATGCACGCCAAGACCGTAGGATCCTACGCAGTGTCGTAGGGGACCGCACCGCCACTTCCCAGCAAATTAGGGACACTGTTGCTCCTGGGGTATCGGCAAGGACCATTCGCAACCGTCTCCATGAAGCTGGGCTACGGTCCCGCACACCGTTAGGCCGTCTTCCGCTCACGCCCCAACATCGTGCAGCCCGCCTCCAGTGGTGTCGCGACAGGCGTGAATGGAGGGACGAATGGAGACGTGTCGTCTTCAGCGATGAGAGTCGCTTCTGCCTTGGTGCCAATGATGGTCGTATGCGTGTTTGGCGCCGTGCAGGTGAGCGCCACAATCAGGACTGCATACGACCGAGGCACACAGGGCCAACACCCGGCATCATGGTGTGGGGAGCGATCTCCTACACTGGCCGTACACCACTGGTGATCGTCGAGGGGACACTGAATAGTGCACGGTACATCCAAACCGTCATCGAACCCATCGTTCTACCATTCCTAGACCGGCAAGGGAACTTGCTGTTCCAACAGGACAATGCACGTCCGCATGTATCCCGTGCCACCCAACGTGCTCTAGAAGGTGTAAGTCAACTACCCTGGCCAGCAAGATCTCCGGATCTGTCCCCCATTGAGCATGTTTGGGACTGGATGAAGCGTCGTCTCACGCGGTCTGCACGTCCAGCACGAACGCTGGTCCATCTGAGGCGCCAGGTGGAAATGGCATGGCAAGCCGTTCCACAGGACTACATCCAGCATCTCTACGATCGTCTCCATGGGAGAATAGCAGCCTGCATTGCTGCGAAAGGTGGATATACACTGTACTAGTGCCGACATTGTGCATGCTCTGTTGCCTGTGTCTATGTGCCTGTGGTTCTGTCAGTGTGATCATGTGATGTATTTGACCCCAGCAATGTGTCAATAAAGTTTCCCCTTCCTGGGACAATGAATTCACGGTGTTCTTATTTCAATTTCCAGGAGTGTATAAATTAAAAAAAAACACACTTTCTTTTGGACAGAATTTCATTATTATCATCAATTTCGTTTAAATATAGTAATAAATTGTAAGCGAAATTTGATATTTTATGTATTTCTATATTTGTTTTAAATTTGGGGTACTTTGATTAAAAATGCCGACATTTTAAATGACTTCTTGGTAGGGCTGATGGTTGCGGGCAGGTGCTATAGGGGAAATGCCAAGTTCTGGAGGATAAGCGCAGTTCTACGGTGATGCCTACACCCACATATTTTGTAAACACTAAGTAGAGGCCCTCCACGTCCACATTTTGTTGACGACCATTGAAAAAGATCTGTCACCTCTGCATTGGTTAGTGTCTACAAAGAATTTCGCTGAAGACAGCGATTTATTTTCGCATGGCTTCTCAATCATTTGTAACTTTCGGAGAAGCATCGTGAGCTGCCATATTAAAATTTCCTTCTTTTGCCAAAACACAACGGAGTTTACACAGATCTGCCTCACAAACATGTTGTGCAGACACAGTTGCAATAAAATTCTGAAACAGTGTTTTATTAAGTTTACAAGTTTATTAGTTCAGGAACTGAGGACAGTAGCCTGTGAAAAACCATATTGTTGATACAAAATAAAGGTGTAACATCGTCACTTACGTTGTATCGAAACCCATACCATTTCTCGTTTCACCAGCTACTGATGGCCCTTAAAAATTTCATTGTTTCACGAAAGAAGCCTGCAGATAGTGGAATAACACGTTAGAAAATGAAGTTTTGCATTGTAACTATATGGCAAAATACTGTCCTTTTTGCGTGCTACCATTTACCGTAATATCATTTCAGTATCTGAAGCCGTTTATGAAATATGAGAAATGTTGTATTTTACTCTGGCTTTGTCGCTGGCGCGGCGCGATCGCAAATGAGTGTGCTACGTCAGATAAATTTTCTCGAGAGTAGTGATATATGGAGACCTCCATCCAATTCTAAAGGAAAATTCAATAAGTTAGCTAAATTTCGTATGCAGCAAGATATTATGTAATAAGCACCAAACGCAAAATCATGGAGACTCCTGTTTTTCGTTGCAAACTTCGTTGAATTTCGCACAGTGTATTAGTGATGGAAGTATAACAATAACTATTACAATTAACGAAATGATGGGCAGATCTTTATGAAGCTGGCATATGAAGTTGTAACTAACGCAAAGATGAAACTCTTTTACCCAAAAGTTTCTGTAAAATATTTTTACAAAAATTGAGGGGGGTGGCAAACAATGTCGGCCTCCCTTTCTGGACAAATGAATGAACTGGCCTAGCGATCTGGACAAAAAGCGCATAAGCTACTGGAGTCCACTTCTTCCATCGACACACCAAACAATAGTCGCCATGACCGTATTACGTGATTAGCTTTTCAATTCGCAACGGAAAATTGCGAGTCAGAGAGAGAATTATAGGTGTAAATGTTTGTTGTTGTCTCTGTCTAAATTTAAATGTGAACCAGAAGCATTCTAGCTATAATGACACAGCTACAGCTGAGCAGTCATCACTCTCTTATCGGGAAAAGAATAAAGAGAAGCAATAGAAAGTATTTTCTTTTGACGGTTGTTGACAGTTACACTTTGTAGGGATCCCTTAGTTGTGCAACTCTTAAGTGAAATAACAAACCAACTACCTAATGACATGAGTATCCGATAGTGAAGAGAAATGGAAATGCCGTGTGGCTAGGGCCTCCCGTCGGGTAGACCGTTCGCCTGGTGCAGGTCTTTCGATTTGACGCCACTTCGGCGACCTGCGCGTCGACGGGGATGAAATGATGACGATTAGGACAACACAACACCCAGTCCCTGAGCGGAGAAAATCCCCGACCCAGCCGGGAATCGAACCCAGGCCCTTTGGATTGACAGTCTGTCGCGCTGACCACTCAGCTACCGGGGGCAGACAGTGGAGAGAAGAAAATGTTCTACAGTTATGTTTTTTTTTTAGATGTGGTCATTACAGAATACAATATGGAGACAAAACTAAAATCTAAAATTCTTTTAAAATTTTGTCAGTCCTACAAATAGTGTCGCATTGTTGTTGACTGTTTGTGAAGCATGTGCGTATCTTATTATGGTAAGCCACAATTTAGTGAGAATATTGTATTAGAACGAATAAAATAATCACATTTTGTGGTACGGAGTAGGAGTAACGCAGCAAGAAGGACGTAAGCAGCAGATTAGCACACGCAAAGAGAAATTATTGGTTAAAAACAGTCTTGGTTGCAATTTTAGTTTTTTTTTTTTTTTCAGCTACGCGTTTCGCCTTATTTAGGCATCTTCAGGTTATCTTAATTTGGTATTTCTTAGAAGGGTCCTTTAGACAGTGTAGCCAAATGGCATCGTCGAATATATCAGGCAAACATCGCCTTCGTTAAACTCAGTAAAAACTTTTCAAGATGGACGCGAGTACGCATTTATTGCAACGTTTTCGCTTGTTTTATTTATTTTGTTTTATATTGCCAATAAGCCACATGGTGACCACGTTCCAGTTTCAGTTCTTCGTTGTTTCTTCTTTTCTTTCAGTATGGCTGCATCTATTCACTATATTTCTTCTTTCTGTCTTCAGACCATTTTCAAACAGTATTTTTGGTACTCTGCCTTGCAATCCTTCCATTTTCAATACTTTTTCCCGAAAGACGTCTCTGTCATTTATATCTTCGATTTTTACATTGTTTCTTTCTAAATCCTTTTCTACCTCGTTGACCCAGCTTGTTGTGGACTTCTTACCTCACAAATATTTGAAAATCTCATTAGTTAATCTACTGTCTTGCTTTAGAAATAGATGCCCATTTTTTCTCATTACGTTTGCAATATTTACTATATTTTAGTATACTTCTGCATTACTTCCTATTTTACAACCATCTGCTGTGTTTTGTGACCCAAATATTGTCCTTATAATTCGCCTTTCTAGTACTTCTAATTTATGTAAATTATTGTTTAATGCCTGGCATTCGCTTGCATACAGACATTCTGGCTTCACTAATGTGCTATAATCGTTTTTTTTTTTTTTTTTTTTTGCATTTTTGAATGGGCGCATTTTATTGTAGACGTCTTTGGTGATACCGTATGCTCTCCTCATTTTATGTAACCTTTCCTCTAATGAAGATTTTTACAAAGAATTTTCTTGGATTACCTCCTCTAGATATTTGAATTTTCTTTCCCTATTTGGTCAACACCCGTTTTCAGAAATTTTGGAACATCCTTAACGTTTGTTAGAAATTTTTTTTCTACAGAAATTCTTAAGCTGGCTATTTCTTCCAGGAGATTTATTTGTGTTACAGCAGAAGCCATATTTTCAGAAATTATAGCAAAGTTATGCTCAATTGCAAGACAGTTGATTTCGATCTTTTTGCTTCCTTTTCCTAACCTTATAGATGAGATGCTGAGTTCAATAAGTTTTTCGTTCCTAATTCTTACTATTATCTCTAACACACCACCTCTTGTTCACATTGACGGCACTTTGAACAGTGGACGTTACATTTCAGATGTGTTACGACCCGTGGCTCTACCCTTCATTCGATCCCTGCGAAACCCTACATTTCAGCAGGATAATGCACGACCGCATGTTGCAGGTCCTGTACGGGCCAAACGTCTGGTCAATAGTGGCCGAGCAACTGGCTCGTCACAATACGCCAGTCACTACTCTTGATGAACTGTGGTATCATGTTGAAGTTGCATGGGCGGCTGTACCTGTATACGCCATCCAAGCTCTGTTTGACTCAATGCCCAGGCGTATCAAGGCCGTTATTACGGCCAGAGGTGGTTGTTCTCGGTACTGATTTCTCAGGCTTTATGCACCCAAATTGCGTGAAAATGTAATCACATGTTAGTTCTAGTGTAATATATTTGTCCAATGAATACCCGTTTATCATCTGCATTTCTTCTTGGTGTAGAAATTTTAATGGCCAGTAGTGTAATTTCAGTTGTACTTTTTCGCGAAATAGCCACATGATCTTGTAAGGTGTCAGGCAAATCCAACACCCTCCATGAAAACCCTGACATGATAAGCAAATCCGGCAGTATGTCACATAGCTCCGAATAAATCGTGACATTAAATTAACCAAAGTAATACGATCAACGAGTGAGCAGATGGAATACCACAGACTAACACAAGAATGCCTAAATGCATGTCATACCTTCCCACTGTGAGACAGACGCAGTTCCGAAGGAAGAAACGAGAACAGAAGCCGAGAGCAGAACTGTGTTAAGCTAGAAGGTCCTACGATGAGGGACGGACATCCACGCCGCCAGCTAACCGCTAGGGCTACACCAGCTGCAAGTTTTAGCGTGAGACCTTTCTCGCGTCTCTGTTACGTTGCAAACGTTAAAAACATTGCCCCACCACGAAAAGTGTAACGTTTCTCATTGGATAGACAGAATTTTTGTAGGCGGAGCTTAAGGTTAACATTGAGACCTTGATTGGTCAGATGAAAACACAGCCAGATAGTTTTTTTTTTAAACCAAATTCGGTAAACTGTAGTAGGGGAAGTTAGGAGAGAGTTGCTTCCGAGACGGCGAGGTGAGCGGAGCTGTGCTGCCCGCCGCCCCATGACGAACACCGACAAGGTAATGAACACACGCAATGCCGCATAACAGCGCATAAAGCTTCGCTCAGAACTGCAGAAGTCTCATCTGTTACATCCCCTTTTTGCGTAATACTAGTGTCGATCGTCAATTAAAGCTCATGGTATTCACATTTGCTACATAAGTTAAAATCTGAAACGCGATGATTTTTCTGTTATATGATTATTGAGAAGCCACATCAGCTACTGTAATTTACGACAAGTTAAATAAATAATTAAAGATAACTGAGGGTCACTGTAGACCATTTTGATAGTTTTCTCTTTTTATGAAACTTAACTTAAACCTAGATTATACACTCCTGGAAATGGAAAAAAGAACACATTGACACCGGTGTGTCAGACCCACCATACTTACTCCGGACACTGCGAGAGGGCTGTACAAGCAATGATCACACGCACGGCACAGCGGACACACCAGGAACCGCGGTGTTGGCCGTCGAATGGCGCTAGCTGCGCAGCATTTGTGCACCGCCGCCGTCAGTGTCAGCCAGTTTGCCGTGGCATACGGAGCTCCATCGCAGTCTTTAACACTGGTAGCATGCCGCGACAGCGTGGACGTGAACCGTATGTGCAGTTGACGGACTTTGAGCGAGGGCGTATAGTGGGCATGCGGGAGGCCGGGTGGACGTACCGCCGAATTGCTCAACACGTGGGGCGTGAGGTCTCCAGAGTACATCGATGATGTCGCCAGTGGTCGGCGGAAGGTGCACGTGCCCGTCGACCTGGGACCGGACCGCAGCGACGCACGGATGCACGCCAAGACCGTAGGATCCTACGCAGTGCCGTAGGGGACCGCACCGCCACTTCCCAGCAAATTAGGGACACTGTTGCTCCTGGGGTATCGGCGAGGACCATTCGCAACCGTCTCCATGAAGCTGGGCTACGGTCCCGCGCACCGTTAGGCCGTCTTCCGCTCACGCCCCAACATCGTGCAGCCCGCCTCCAGTGGTGTCGCGACAGGCGTGAATGGAGGGACGAATGGAGACGTGTCGTCTTCAGCGATGAGAGTCGCTTCTGCCTTGGTGCCAATGATGGTCGTATGCGTGTTTGGCGCCGTGCAGGTGAGCGCCACAATCAGGACTGCATACGACCGAGGCACACAGGGCCAACACCCGGCATCATGGTGTGGGGAGCGATCTCCTACACTGGCCGTACACCACTGGTGATCGTCGAGGGGACGCTGAATAGTGCACGGTACATCCAAACCGTCATCGAACCCATCGTTCTACCATTCCTAGACCGGCAAGGGAACTTGCTGTTCCAACAGGACAATGCACGTCCGCATGTATCCCGTGCCACCCAACGTGCTCTAGAAGGTGTAAGTCAACTACCCTGGCCAGCAAGATCTCCGGATCTGTCCCCCATTGAGCATGTTTGGGACTGGATGAAGCGTCGTCTCACGCGGTCTGCACGTCCAGCACGAACGCTGGTCCAACTGAGGCGCCAGGTGGAAATGGTATGGCAAGCCGTTCCACAGGACTACATCCAGCATCTCTACGATCGTCTCCATGGGAGAATAGCAGCCTGCATTGCTGCGAAAGGTGGATACACACTGTACTAGTGCCGACATTGTGCATGCTCTGTTGCCTGTGTCTATGTGCCTGTGGTTCTGTCAGTGTGATCATGTGATGTATCTGACCCCAGGAATGTGTCAATAAAGTTTCCCCTTCCTGGGACAATGAATTCACGGTGTTTTTATTTCAATTTCCAGGAGTGTAGATGTGATATGGCATAGGTCATCCTTCGATCCATTGTAGAAATTGGAAACCCATTCAGGGAATATTCGTTCACATTTTTGTTGAACGCAGTTGGCTTTTATCATCCTGTATTAAAACATTTCCTTTTATCAATAGTGCAATTTATAAACAATGTTTTGTGAGTAGAATAAAATCTACAATGGTAAACTTAACTGCTTTTTCGACGTTATTTTACCAGCTAACTAAAAATAGGAAAGCCTTGAACGCCTTCCACTAAATTTAGTTAGTATTAAGATTCTTTTACAGGGAGTGCAGTGGAGCTGACGCTGAAATCTTTTATTTGATTATATCATCGCTAGTCTCACTGAACTCTACATGTCATGTGTGGTCTGGCGTCTCCTTACCAGCAACAGGTCCCAGGTTCAAACTAGCCAATTCCCTAAAAAAACACGCTCAGAGCGTCGTTGCACGAAAGTGGTAGGGAGACAAGACTTAGAACAAACAGACACCACGCAGAATGTTAGAATCTAACGAAAATTCTTCTAACGTTGGGTTGGGAGATATGCACGTTTCGGCTTTTCTTGGGAGTTTTATAAAGGAGGTTAACTTTAGCTACAGGTGAGGTCTTTTTTTATTTTGCTTTCTATATATGGTCAGCAGCGAATAACAGAGAAGAAAAAATCTTCCAAGCACGGGTCTCGTCTGACTTTCCTGAACCAGGCGGCGAATCGAGGTCACAGGCAGAGCAGCTGGGAGACCCCAGACAGACAGACTACAGAACTGGCTCCGCCAGCGCGTATTCGCCTCCGGACCGCGCTTCGCACCTCCAGCCCGTAGTACGCATAATCGAATGGCGCCCCCTGACGCGTGGTTCCAGCTCAGCGGCAGCGGGCGTGCGGCGCCGCACACCCACAGCCACGCACCACAGCTCGTTCCCACCTAAACCACAAAACCCTACCCCCAGCACCGCGACGGGAAAAAACCCTCCCCCGCCCTCATCGCTGTGCGAGCTCTCTGCACGTAGCGACTCCCCCCCCCCTTACCCCTCCCCACACCACCCCCAACACCCCCCGCGCCCCCCACCCCCACACCGCCGCCTTCACCTGGCAACCACTTGTTGACGTCAGGCGCCACCCCACCTCATTTTTGGTAGCGAGCGCGCGGAGCTGCGAAATGAGATTTTCCTGCCTCCCTTCCTCTTCATTTACTGCACTCTCCCTCTCACTCACTCATTCTCTCTCTCTATCCTCAACTCCATCCTTCCCACACGCACAACCACTCTCCTCTAGCACTCCAAAATTAGCTACTCGGAGAGAGAAAGAAAAACTGAGGGTGCCTGCCATCTATTGCGTACTGATATTTTTTTTTTTTTTCGAAACTCGTTGGGAAGAAAAATTTTGCAATCGCCTCTTGTTTCCTGCTTAACTACACACGGGTCTCCCTTTGATTCTTGGTCAAACACCTGTTGCTTCAGCATTCACGTTTCTCAGACGCCACAACTCCTCCTCAGCGTTTACTAACGCTAATAGGGAGATTTTTAATCTTTTTCTTTTTGGTGGCACCGTTGCATTGAAGAGTTGGACCTGTCTATTAACCCTATCTGGCCTTTTTTTCCTTCCACTTTTAGAGAATACAGTCGACCTTCCATAATTCTAAGAACCTCAGAGGAATATCAAACAACTGAGAGTTCGAAACTTCCTGGCAGATTAAAACTGTGTGCCGGACCTAGACTCGAACTCGGGACCTTTGCCTTTCACGGGCAAGTGCTCTACCAACTGAGCTACCCAAGCACGACTCACGCCCCGTCCTCACAGCTTTACTTCTGCCAGTACCTCGTCTCCTACCTTCCAAACTTTACAGAAGCTCTCCTCCAAACCTTGCAGAACTAGCACTCCTGAAAGAAAGGATATTGCGGAGACATGGCTTAGCCACAGCCTGGAGGATGTTTCCAGAATGAGATTTTCGCTCTGCAGCGGAGTGTGCGCTGAAATGAAACTTCCTGGCATTCTGGAAACATTCACCAGGCTGAGGCTAAGCCATGTGTCCGCAGTGTCCTTTCTTCCAGGAGTGCTAGTTCTGCAACGTTGCTCACTAGGGCCTTTTTGGCAAAAAACAACATGGCGGTTGTACCCCACCCACCATACTCGCCAGATTTGGCACCTTGTGACTTGGCGCTACTCACAAAACTGAAACTCGAGTTGAAAGGCCGTCGGTTCGACATTCTAGAGAGGAATCGAGAAGCATCGCTGGCGGTGATGAACACCCTCAAAGAACAGGAAACGTCTGACCAGTGGTGGTAGCGCTGGGACCGGTGTGTACGAGCGGATGGGAACTAGTTCGACGGCGATGGTGACCATTAGTCCAAAGGTAAGGTTTTCAACAGATGGCAGATTTCTCGAAAATTCTGGACAGCACCTCGTATTCTAGCAACTCCACGTGACATGGGCTCAACAAGTCGTTGGAAGTCCCCTGCAGAAATATTGAGCCATGCTGCCTCTATAGCTGTCCATAACTGAAAAAGTGTTGCCGGTGCAGGATTTCGTGTTTGAACGGACCACTTGATTACAACTCGTGAATGTTCGATAGAATTCATGCTGGCGACCTGAGTAGCCATATGATTCGCTCGAATTCTCCAGAATGTCCTTCAAACCAATCACGAACAATTATGCCTTAGTGACAAGGCGCGTTGTCACTCATTAACATTAAATCGGAAGAAGAGAAATTTGTTAACATCGAGTACAGATTTAAGTGTTAGGAAGTCGTTTCTGAAAGTATTTGTGTGGAGTGTAGCCATGTATGGAAGTGAAACATTGACGATAAACAGTTTGGATAAGAAGAGAATAGAAGCTTTTGAAATGTGGTGCTACAGAAGAATGCCGAAGATTAGATGGGTAGATAACGTAACTAATGAGGAGGTAATGAATAGGATTGGGGATAAGAGACGTTTGTGGCACAACTTGACTAGAAGAAGGGATGGGTTGGTAGGACATGTTCTGAGGCATCAAGGGATCACCAATTTAGTTTGGGGGGCAGCGTGGGGGGGGGGGGGGTAAAAATCGTAGAGGGCGACCAAGAGATGAATACACTAGGCAGATTCAGAAGGATGAAGGTTGCGGTAGGTACTGGGAGATGAAGAAGCTTGCACAGGATAGAGTAGCATGGAGAGCTGCATCAAACCAGTCTCAGGCCTGAAGACCACAACAACAACAACATATCGTTGTTTCCGAACGAGATGTCCATGAATGATTGCAAATGGTCTCCAAAAAACATAACGAGGACCTGGTCCATTCCATACAAACATAGCGCACACCGTTATGGAGCGACCACCAGCTTGTACTGTGCCTCGTTGACAACTTGGATCCATGGTATAGTAGGGTCTGCTGCACACTCGAACCGTCCCATCAGCTCTTACCGACTGAAATCGGGACTCATCTGGCCAGGCCACGGTTTTCCAGTCGTCCAGAGTCCAATCGATATTCTCACCAGCCCAGTAGAGGTACTGCAGACGATGTGGTACTGTTGCCTTCGGTCGTTTGCTACCACATCTCGTTAACGCCATATTTCGCTGCACTGTCCTAACGGATGCGGTCGTTGCGCGTGCCACATTGATTTCTGCCGGTATTTCACGCAGTGTTGCTTGTCTATTAGCACTCACGACTCTACGCTGCTCTCGGTCGTTAAGTGAAGACCGTCGGCCATTGCGCTGTCCGTGGTGAGAGGTAATGCCTGGAATTTGGTATTCTCAGCACACTCTTGACATTGTGAGTTTCGGAATATTGTATTCCCTAACGATTTCCGAAATGGAATGTCCCATGCGTTTAGCTCCAACTACCATTCCGTGTTCAGAATCTGTTAATTTTCGTTGTGTCGGAAACCGTTTCGCACGAAACACCTGAGTACAAGTGGTAGTTCCGTCAGTGGACTGTCCTCTTATACCTCGTGTGTGGCGTAGTACTGCAATGTGTATATGTGCATATCACTATCCCATGACCGAGCGAGGTGGCGCAGTGGTTACACACTGGATTCGCATCCGGGAGGACGGCAGTTCAATCCGCGTCCGGCCATCCTGATTTAGGTTTTCCGTGATTTCCCTAGATCCCAGGCAAATGCCGGGATGGTTCCTTTGCAAGGGTACGGCCGATTTCCATCCCCGTCCTTCCCTAATCCAATGAGACCGCTGACCTCGCTGTCTGGTCTCCTTCCCCAAAACAACCCTCTCCCATGACCTTTGCCGGCCGAAGTGGCCGTGCGGTTAAAGGCGCTGCAGTCTGGAACCGCAAGACCGCTACGGTCGCAGGTTCGAATCCTGCCTCGGGCATGGATGTTTGTGATGTCCTTAGGTTAGTTAGGTTTAACTAGTTCTAAGTTCTAGGGGACTAATGACCTCAGCAGTTGAGTCCCATAGTGCTCAGAGCCATTTGAACCATTTGAACCCATGACCTTTGCTACCTTGGCGTATTGGACAACATTACGTCACAGTCGGTAACCATTATTTCGTATAAGTGTTACATCTTGATTTGTCTCAAGTGCCGGCCGATGTGGCCGAGTGGTTCTAGGCGCTTCACTCCAGAACCGCGCTGCTGCTACGGTCGCAGGTTCGAATCCTGCCTCGGGCATGGATGTGTGTGATGTCCTTAGGTTATTTAGGTTTAATTAGTTCTAAGTTCTAGGCGACTGATGACCTCAGAAGTTAAGTCGCATAGTCCTCAGAGGCATTTGAACCATTTTTTGATAGTTATTGACTCACCCTGTAGATGCATCTCATTCTCTAGAAGCGCATAAATTTGTGTCTATATGTTCTTATACCCCTCACCATACATGCGACACGGGGTGGGTGTAAGAGAGCCCACTGCGCTGGGGAAGTAGGGTTAACTCGTAAAAAAGCGTAAATATGTCAAGATGTTTTGATTTGAATGTGTTTGGATCTGCTGGGTAAGTCGAAAAGCTAATTCTTTCCTCTTACATTCCGAAATCTACCCAAGACATATTCGCCTTTTTAATGCTATGAAAGGAGCACTGTTCATTCTGGTTCCCAACTTTTACTCTGCCATAACTTTGATGTTACATCACCATAGCTTGGTAAGTGATGTAGATACGTGTTGACTTAAGTGACAACTGGTTTGGTATATATGTTGCTTATATCGTAGCATCGGATAAAACTTATACAAATCAACAGGACGCCATTAATTAAATGCGTAAGGACACATTCAAGGAAAATTTGTATCTATTCGCGCAAGTTTGGAAACAAAAATGGCAGGCGTAAAAAAAAAACAAAAAAACCACAAACAAGTATTTTTTTGCACGTTAACTCCAAACGGAGCAAGATTTTTTTTAACTGTTAAATCCCGTAGATCATGAGCCGATACACCGTTGTGCCAAATTCGAACCGCCAGTCCTGAATTATTTAAGGGTTACTGTTTTTGCACATAAATGCGTGGAAATGGTGTCATGAGCTCAGCAATAATTTCAGCCCAATTAAAATCTTTTGCAAAAGGAATTAATTGATTCGTACAATTTGCCACCAGTTGCAGTTCGTCATTCAAATCTTGCTCAACAGACTGTAACATAGCTACAGTAAGACAGATGTTTGAGTGGCTAGACAAATAGGGAATTATAATTGGAACCGAGACACTTAAAGTAATAGACGAGTTTTGTTATTTTGTCAGCAAAATAATAGGTAATGCCTGAAGTAGAAAGGATATAAAATGTAGACAGGTGACAGCAAGAAAAGCGTTTCTGCAGAAGGAAAATTTGTTAACATCGAATAAACAGATTGAAATTCTTACAGGACACTGCATTAACCCTTCATATAGAGATCAGCAATAAATTTTCTTAAACAACAATACACAAGTTTTCTTTTAAAGCTGATTGTGAGAAAGAAAATGCTGTGCTTGGCTCTTCTATGAAAATGTGCTGTTTCGTTTTCGTTCTGACCTTGGTTTTGACCGCAATTGCAGTGAAATGAAATGAAATGAAATGAGCGTATGCCATTGTTGGCCGGGAGGCCCCATGCGGGGGAGTTCGGCCGCCGTATTGCAAGTCCTTTTCAGTCAATGATGATGAAATGGCGATGGATACACAACACCCAGTCATCTCGAGGGAGAGAAAATCCCTGACCCCGCCGGGAATCGAACCCGGCACCCCGTGCGCGGGAAGCGAGAACACTACCGCAAGACCACGAGCTGATTTTAAGTATTTGATAAATTGTTTGTTTAATATATATTACTGCTCTTGGAACAAAAACTGTACACACAACAGTGTGCCAATGTGGTTGCTTCCTTAAGTCGGTTTTCACACGACCAATCACCTTACAGCGGTAGAGTGCACACAGAATAACGCGGTAGATAGATGCACTATTGGCAGAATACATGTAGGGAGAGCATTGGGTAGTGTTGGGGAGGGTTGTGGGCAGGCTCTGTAGGTGAAATGCTGAGTGCTGGAGGGGTATGGTGTTCTTTGGGGAGGGGACCAAACAGAGAGGTCATAGGTCCCATCGGAAAAGGGAAGGACGCGGAAGGAAGTCAACTGTGCCCTTTCAAAGGAACCATCCCAGCACCTGCCAGAAGCGATTTAGGGAAATCACGGAAAATCTAAATCAGGATGGCTGGCCGTGGGTTTGGACTCTAGTCCTCCAGAATGCGAGTCCAGTGAGCTAACCACTG
Organism: Schistocerca serialis cubense; assembly: GCF_023864345.2. Taxonomy (NCBI): domain Eukaryota; kingdom Metazoa; phylum Arthropoda; class Insecta; order Orthoptera; family Acrididae; genus Schistocerca; species Schistocerca serialis. The sequence continues at coordinate 147,230,701 of NC_064648.1, forward strand.
CGCTACCTCGCTCGGTGGAAGTACTGTTCTACGAGTAAACTGAAGCCTACACTCACTGTTCTTATAAATATTAAGTGGAGGCTCTCCACGCCGACACTTACGTTGTGACCATTCAAAAAAATCCGACATCTCTAAAATGGTCAAATGGCTCTAAGCACCATGGGACTTAACATCTGAGGTCACCAGTCCCCTAGAACTTAGAACTACTTAAACCTAACTAACCTAAGGACATCATACACATCCATGCCCGAGGCAGGATTCGAACCTGCGACCGTAGCAGCAGCGTGGTTCCGGACTGAAGCGCCTAGAACCGCTCAGCCACAGCGGCCGAATCCAACATCTCTGCTTTGGTTTACATTTAAATAGAATTCCGATGAAAATGTAACTATAACAGCGATTTATTTTCGCCTAGCTTGTTAATCACTTGCTCAAATGTGTGGGCCTGCCGCTGTGGCCGAGCGGCTCTAGGCGCTTCAGTCCGGAACCGCGCTACTGCTTCGGTCGCAGGTTGGAATCCTGCCTCGGGCATGGGTGTGTGTGATCCTTAGGTTTAAGTAGTTCTAAGTCTAGGGGACTGATGACCTCAGATGTTAAGTCCCATAGTGCTCAGAGCCATTTGAACCATTTTGAACCAAATGTGTGGGACCCGTTCCAGATAGGACAAACACAGGATATTGAACGTATACAGAGAAGGGCAGCAAGAATGATCACCGGTTTGTTTAATCTGTGGGAGAGTGTCACAGAGAGACTGGAGAAACTGAACTGGCAGGCTCTTTAAGATAGACGTAAACAATCCCGAGAAAGCGTGTTAAAGTTTCGAGAATCGGCTTTAAATTTTATTCTAGGAGTATACTACAATCCACTACGTATCGCTCACATAGGAATCGCGACGATAAGATTAGGATAATTACCGCAAGCACAGATGCATTCAAAGAATCATTTTTCGCGCGCTCCATACTCGAATGGTACGGGAAGAAACCCTAATAACTGCTACAATGGAAAGTACTCTCTGCGATGCACCTCACAGTGGTTTTCTAAGTATAGATTTAGACGTTTTGTCAGGAATTGCGTGTCATTGCCTAGTCTGGGTGGATTTAAATTGCGCAGCAAAATGTTTGGTGAACCAGTTTCCAAACGCAGGTTGTGGTGGTCCAGGCAAATAGAGTGAATTCAAGGGTCGAGTGGGGTAACAGACAGCTTCGTTACACCAGTGTCGACCGATCTGAACATCATCAGCTCGACGGAAAACGTTCGTTGTAGTCGTAAATTGATTTTATAAAAGTAGTAGGAAAAGACAGATGTCTAATTACCGTAAAGAGAGGTCATCGGTCCAATCGGATAAGGGAACGATGGGGAAGGAAGTCGACTGTACCCTTTCAAAGGAACCGTCCCAGCATTTGCTTGAGGCGATTTAGGGAAATCACAGAAAACCTAAATCAGGCACGCTAAGTTGGAGACAGGCACAATTAAAAGACATTTGCACGTATGCTTTCGGCCACAGCCTTCGTCGGAAAAAGAAACACGCACGATTCATTCACATAAGCAAACACACCTCAGACACACATGACCACCAACTCCGGCAGGTCGTACCAGAGTCTCTTTTAATTGCACCTGTCCGCAACTTCACGTGTCGTCTTTACGGTAAGTAGAGATTTATGTTTTCCTACATTGTTGATAAAGTCAACCTGGAGTTTCCATTGTTTGGTCAACATAGACATTTCTAGCTGCCAATATCGCTCGTTAATGAGCCATCCGTGGTTGATCTATTAATCTATTAAATTAGGAATACTTTTTCCATTCATTTTTAGAAGCATCAGTGTTGCAGAAATTATCTGGCAGTTAAATTAATTGCGTATCTTAATGAAATCAATATTACCATCAACAATGTCCAGCAGTTGATTGGAGAATGTGACTGCTGATGCATCATTTTGCACCTGTACACGGATATCCATGATCAGCAGCAATGTCTGTAATTTCGCCAGAAACTGGATAATTTCAAACATGCGTTAATCTCATCCGCGTACGTAGAACGTGGAACGACAGCTAATGTCTGCCGAAAACCGCAATGGAGCCCCACAGAAATGTCTGGTATTGCCGTTCAAATCTTGCAGTGTTCTATTTAATGCCTAAGTAGAATGTTTATGAGTCATAATTTGGCATTTTATTAGTAAATTGGCTTTACCGGATCTAAATCCCCTATTCAGTCACTCGTTGACCACGATGGCACCGAAACAGAGGACGACCGAAGAAAGGCAGAAATACTGAATTCAGTGTTCCGAAACTGTTTCACTGCGGAAAATCGTAACACGGTCCCTGACTTCAGCCGTCGCACGGACGCCAAAATGGAAAATATTGAAATAAACGATATCGGAATTGAAAAACAACTGCTATCACTTAGTAGCGGAAAAGCATCCGGACCAGACGAGATACCCTTAAGATTCTACAGTGATTATGTTAAACAAGTTGCCCCCTTTCTATCAGCAATTTATCGTAGATCGCTGGAAGAACGTAAAATACCTAGCGACTGGAAGAAAGCGCAGGTCGTTCCCATTTTCAAGAAGGGTCATAAATCAGATGCGAATAATTATAGGCCTATTTCGCTTACGTGAATCTGTTGTAGAATAATGGAACATGTTTTGTGTTCTCGTATTATGACGTTCTTAGATAATACAAATCTCCTTCATCATAACTAACAAGGATTCCGCAAACAGAGATCATGTGAAACTCAGCTCGCCCTATTTGCCCAAGAAATTCACAGTGCCGTAGACACTGGCGAGCAGATTGATGCCGTATTCCTGGACTTCAGGAAGGCATTTGATACGGTTCCGCACTTACGTTTAGTGAAAAAAATACGAGCTTACGGAATATCGGACCAGGTTTGTGATTGGATTCAGGATTTCCTAGAAGAAAGAACACAACATGTCATTCTTAACGGTTCAAAATCTGCAGATGTAGAGGTAATTTCGGGAGTACCGCAGGGAAGCGTGATAGGACCTTTATTGTTTACAATATACATAAATGACTTAGTTGACAACATCGGTAGCTCCGTGAGGCTATTTGCAGATGACACGGTTGTCTACAAGAAAGTAGCAACATCAGAAGACTCGTACGTACTCCAGGAGGACCTGCAGAGGATTAATGCATGGTGCGACAGCTGGCAGCTTTCCCTAAACGTAGATAAATGTAATATAATGCGCATACATAGGGGCAGAAATCCATTCCAGTACGATTATGCCATAGGTGGTAAATCATTGGAAGCGGTAACGACCGTAAAATACTTAGGAGTTACTATCCGGAGCGATCTGAAGTGGAGTGATCACATAAAACAAATAGTGGGAAAAGCAGGCGCCAGGTTGAGATTCATAGGAAGAATTCTAAGAAAATGTGACTCATCGACGAAAGAAGTAGCTTACAAAACGCTTGTTCGTCCGATTCTTGAGTATTGCTCATCAGTATGGGACCCTTACCAGGTTGGATTAATAGAAGAGATAGACATGATCCAGCGAAAAGCAGCGCGATTCGTCATGGGGACATTTAGTCAGCGCGAGAGCGTTACGGAGATGCTGAACAAGCTCCAGAGGCGGACACTTCAAGAAAGGCGTTACGCAGTACGGAGAGGTTTATTATCGAAATTACGAGAGAGCACATTCCGGGAAGAGATGGGCAACTTATTTCTACCGCCCACATATATCTCGCGTAATGATCACAACGAAAAGATCCGAGAAATTAGAGCAAATACGGAGACTTACAAGCAGTCCTTCTTCCCACGCACAATTCGTGAATGGAACAGGGAAGGGGGGATCAGATAGTGGTACAATAAGTGCCCTCCGCCACACACCGTAAGGTGCCTCGCGGAGTATAGATGTAGATGTAGATGTTGCACACGGCAATTTCGTTATTATAAATGTTGCATCTCGAGCACTGAATGTGCTGTTCTCCACCATCCGAGAAAGTAACAGCAGTGGCTGACGATGCAATAGCTAATGCGATTTTATTTTGCGGTTGCACTCCGAATCACGGAATGTTTTCCCTGTGCCACCTACGGAGTCAAAAAAAAAAAGAACAGAGAGAGAGAGAGAGAGAGAGAGAGAGAGAGAGAGAGACAGAGACAGAGAAGCAATCGGCGGTGTCGAACTGTTGTCTCTGGATTTTTTCCCCGGATTCTGTGTGGTACATTTTTGCTCAAGTGATTTTCATATTTATCCAAGAAATTCGATGATTGTGCCGGAAAGCATGCCACTTCTGCACCTGTACTGTGAATTTATACCATATTGTCTGTGTCGCGCAGCGTTTTGGTACTATACTTGGGTTAAAATCAGTAGACGCAATAACATTTGTTTATTATGACCAGTTTCGGCTTATGTTGAAGCCATCCTCAGATTTTTTGGGCCTCCTATGGCTGGTGCAGGCGTCTCCTCGGTTGTTCCCATTCCGTCTGAAATATCGCGCTACATCGGAATAAAACAATGTCCATGCGGACTGACCGAAAATACCTGTTCGTTTGCATAATTCGAAAAATTCAGTCAGTAAGCTTTCTCGTGGATTGAATCACTTTGGAGAGTACACTCTCTTCATCTACGTCTACATCTACATGGTTACTCTGCAATTCACACTTAAGTGCCTGGAAGACGGTTCATCGAACCATTTTCATACTACTTCTCTACCATACCACTCTCGAATGGCGCTGGGAAAAAGGAACACCGAAATATTTCCGTTCGAGCTCAGATTTCTTTTATTTTATTGTGATGATCATTTCTCCCTACGTATATGGGTGTCATCAAAATATTTTCGCATTCGGAAGAGAAAGTTGATGGCTGAAATTTCGTAAATAGCCGGCCGCGGTGGACATGCGGTTCTAGGCGCTCAGTCCGAAACCGCGCGACTGCTACGGTCGCAGGTTCGAATCCTGCCTCGGGCATGGATGTGTGTGATATACTTAGGTTAGTTAGGTTTAAGTAGTTCTAAGTTCTAGGGGGCTAATGACCTCATATGTTAAGTCCCATAGTGCTCAGAGCCATTTGAACCATTTCGTAAATAGATCTCGCCGCAAAGAAAACCGCCTTTCTTTCAGTGACTGCCACCCCAACTCGCGTATCATATCAGTGACACTCTCACCCTTATTGCGCGATAACACGAAACGAGCTGCCCTTTTTGCACTTTTTCGATGTCTTCCGTCAATCCTACCTGGTAAGGATCCCATCTGCAATGTTCCAACAGAGGACGGACAAGTGCAATGTAGGCTGTCTCTTTAGTGGGTTTGTCGCATCTTCTAAGTTTCTGCCAACAAAGCGCAGTCTTTGTTTCTCCATTCCCCACAATATTATCTATGTGGTCTTTCCAACTGAAGTTGCTCGTAATTGTAATTCCTAGGTATTTAGTCGAATTGACAGCCCTTAGATTTGTGCGATTTATCGTATACCTAAAATTTATCAGATTTATTTTAGTACCCATGTGAATGACCTCGCACTTTTCTCTGTTTAGTGCCAATTGCTACTTTTCACACCGTACAGAAATACTCTCTAGATCATTTTGTAATTGGAATTGATCGTCTGATAATTTTACTAGAGGGTAAATTACAGCGTCATATGCAAATAATCCAAGGGGCGCTCCTCAGATTATCATCTAGATCATTTATGTAAATCAGGAACAGCAGAGGGCCCTTGACACTACCTTGCGGAACGCCGTATATCACTTCAGTTCTACTCGATGGTTTATCGTCTGTCACAACAAACTGTGACCTCTCTGAGAGGAAATCACGAATCCAGTCACAAAACTGAGACGTTACTCCATATGCACGACATTTTATTAATAGTCGCTTGTGAGGAATGGTATCAAAAGCCTTCTGGAAATCTAGGAATATGGAACTGATCTGAGATCCCTTGACAGCACTCATTACTTCAAGGGAATAAAGAGCTAGTTGTGTTGCACAAGAACGATATTTTCTGAACCCGTGTTGGTTATGTATCAATAAGTCATTTTCTTCAAGGTGATTCGTAATGTTCGAGTATAGTATATGCTCCAAAATCCTACTGCAAATTGAGGTCATTGATTTGGGTCTGTAATTAAGTGCGTTTCTCCTATTTCCTTTCTTGAATATTGGTGTGACCTGTGCTACTTTCCAGTCTTCTGTCAAATAAACACGTTGATCGTTTTCAGGATGCACAGCCAAATGCCTGACAGATGGATCTTGTTCGTGCATGGAATAACTCAGAATATCCTAGACAGATTCGTTGCTGCTGATGTATTTCCCCATCTTTCAGCGTGTTATTTCGTCGTTTTCATTTACATTTTAATCTGCAAATACTGTCATATCACCGCTCTTATGAACGTATTTGCAAATGTATTTGACTCACTTAACATAACCACAAAACACTTTAATATGAGCCAGAATGAGATTTTCACTCTGCAGCGGAGTGTGCACTGATACGAAACTTCCTGGCAGATTAAAACTGTGTGCCGGACCGAGACTCGAACTCGGGGTCTTTGCCTTTCGCGGGCAAGTGCTCTACCAACTGAGCTACCCAAGCACGACTCACGCCCCGTTCTCACAGCTCTACTTCTGCCAGTACCTCGTCTCCTACCTTCCAAACCTTTACAGAAGCTCTCCTGCGAACATTGCAGAACTAACTAATCTGCTAAGGAAGTTTCATATCAGCGCACACTCCGCTGCAGAGTGAAAATCTCATTCTGGAAACATTCCGCAGGCTGTGGCTAAGCCATGTCTCCGCAATATCCTTTCTTTCAGGAGTGCTAGTTCTGCAAGGTTCGCAGGAGAGCTTCTCTAAATTTTGGAAGATAGGAGACGAGGTACTGGCCAAAATAAAGCTGTGCGGACGGGGCGTGAGTCGTGCTTGGGTAGCGCAGATGGTAGAGCACTTGCCCGCGAAAGGCAAAGGTTCCGAGTTCAAGTCTCGGTCCGGCACACAGTTTTAATCTGCCAGGAGCTTTCACTTTAATGTGAGCTTTTTACGATTTCGGGGAATAGAGGCGAATATGTTACTATGCATTGATTGTCAATGTCGGTCTGATTGCCATTGTTTCACGTTCGCTTTGTAAATGAATGACCTCCACTGTCTACGTTCCTGGACGATACAATGGATAACCGTTGATGTTCGTAATAATGTCGTTAACAGTTTTGGGAAACGCGTAATACAGTTTCCATTTTCCACACACGGTGCTGTCGTGTTCACATCTCTGGTCGTGTTTTGTCGACTAACCAAACCAGAGTATGTGCGCGCGGCAAACCTCGTTTTTGCCGTTCAATAGAATGCAGCCAGCAACGTATTGGTCAGAAAACGTGTAATTTGGTTATTAAATTAACCAATGATTTTAATTTTCGCTTGAACACACGTGCCGTAATGTCGTGGCGGTGTACTGCTAATTGACCTGGCAATAACAAAGTTTGCATTGCTTCCCACTTGGGATTACATGTGGACGTTATAAATAAATCTGGTTGTCCATAAACGCCCACGAAGCCGTAGCTCCTTGCATGACGTGGACTGAGGTATACGTGGACGGATGTATGAACCCGTTTCCGATTTCGTTGATATATAATTTCTATCCACGTTATCGACAGCAGCAGCTCTCAAATGAATTTACTCTCCGAACGCAGCCTCGCTTGACTGACACGCCTGTGACGTAATCGCTTCCCACACGTGTCCACGGTATACTGATGAAACAGTTGCAGACATTTGAGAATGTGACTATGTTTTGAACACGGCTGTCATCAGCAACAGTAAGTAATTACAGGGTCACAAATTTCCAATCAACCGGTTGCAAATAGAATTTACAATTTTTTAATTAGTTTTCTACTCCAGAAGAAACTGTTACCTTACCTAAAAATATCACAGGAAGGTACATTAATAGCAGGTAGGCATTAGAGCAAACACTTAATTTTTACAAATTAAACTGCATAAAAATACTCACATGTGGTTAAAAGGAAATTTGAGTGACATCTCTCTAGTCAAAGCAAGTTGTTGTTGTTGTGGTATTCAGTCCTGAGATGATTTGATGCAACTCTCCATGCTACTCTATCCTGTGTAAGCTTCTTCATCTCCCAGTACCTACTGCAACCTACATCCTTCTGAATCTGCTTAGTGTATTCATCTCTTGGTCTCCCTCTACGATTTTTACCCTCCACGCTGCCCTCCAATACTAAACTTGTGATCCCTTGTGCCTCAGAGCATGTCCTACCAACCGATCCCTTCTTCTAGTCAAGTTGTGCCACAAACTTCTCTTCTTCCCAATTCTATTCAGTACCTCCTCGTTAGTTACGTGCTCTACCCGTCTATTCTTCAGCATTCTTCTGTAGCACCACATTTCGAAAGCTTCTATTCTCTTCTTGTCCCAACTATTTATCGTCCACGTTTCACTTCCATACACAGCTACACTCCATACTAATACTTCCAGAAACGACTTCCTGACACTTAAATCTATACTCGATGTTAACAAATTTCTCTTCTTCAGAAACGCTTTCCTTGCCATTGCCAGTCTACATTTTATATCCTCTCTACTTCGACCATCATCAGTTATTTTGCTCCCCAAATAGCAAAACTTCTTTACTACTATGTGTCTAATTTCCTAATCTAATTCCCTCAGCATCACCCGACGTAATTCGACTACATTGCATTATCCTCGTTTTGCTTCTGTTGATGTTCATCTTATATCCTCCTTTCAAGACACTATCCATTCCGTTAAACTGCTCTTCCAAGTCCTTTGCTGTCTATGACAGAATTACAATTTCATCGGCGAATCTCAAACTTTTTATTACTTCTCCATGGATTTTAATACCTACTCCGAACTTTTCTTTTGTTTGCTTCATTGCTTGCTCAATATAAAGATTGAATGACATCGGAGATAGGCTACAACCGTGTCTCACTCCCTTCCCAACCACTGCTTCACTTTCCTGTCCCTCGACTCTTATAACTGCCATCTGGTTTCTGTAAAAATTGTAAATAGCCTTTCCCTCCCTGTATTTTACCCGTGCCACCTTCAGAATTTGAAAGAGAGTATTCCAGTCAACATTGTCAAACGCTTTCTCTAAGTCTACAAATGCTAGAAACGTAGGTTTGCCTTTCCTTACTCTTTCTTCTAAGATAAGTCGTAGGGTCAGTATTGCCTCACGTGTTCCAATGTTTCTACGTAATCAAAACTGATCTTCCCCGAGGTGGGGTTCTACTAGTTTTTCCATTCCTCTGTAAAGAATTCGCGTTAGTATTTTGCAGCTGTGGCTTATTAAACTGATTGTTCGGTAATTTTCACATCTGTCAACACCTGCTTTCTTTGGGATTGTAATTATTATATTCTTCTTGAAATCTGAGAGTATTCCGTGTGTCTCATACATCTTGCTCACCAGATGGTAAAGTTTCGTCATCAGTCCCCTAGAACTTAGAACTACTTAAACCTAACTAACCTAAGGACATCACACACACCCATGCCCGAGGCAGGATTTGAACCTGCGACCGTAGTGGTCACGCGGTTCCAGACTGAAGCGCCTAGAACCGCTCGGCCACACCGGCCGGCTACTTCTGTCACGTTGAACAATTCTCTTCAGTCGTCGTTGGTCCCGTTCTTGCAGGATCTTTTTCCGGCCTCAGAACAGTATTCCTGGAGCCACTCTGTAGCATTTCTGGACTTGCTGGGTGTCGCATTGTTTCTCTGGAATTGACCAAGTCTGTCCGAACGCACAATGGACACGAATGGACGCAGGTGATCAGACAGGATGCTTACGTACGTGTCACCTGTCAGCGTCGTATTTAGATGTATCTGGGGTCCCATATCAACCCAACTGCACACGCCGCACACCATTACAGAGCTTCCACGAACTTGGACAGTCCCCTGCTGACATGCAGGGTCCATGGATTCATGAGGTTGTCTCTGTACCTGTACACGTCCCTCCTCTCGATACAATTCGAAACGAGTCCGACCAGGCAACATGTTTCCAGCCATCAACAGTCGAATGTCGATGTTGGCGGGCCTAGCTGAGGTGTAAAGCTTTGCGTCGTGCATTCATCAAGGATACACGAGTGGGCCTTCCTCCGAAAGCCCATATCGATGATGTTTCGTTGAATGGTTCGGACGCTGACACTTGTTGATGGCCCAGCATTGAAGTCCGCAGCAATTTATAGAAGGGTTGCACCTCTGTCATATTGAACGATCGTCGGTGGTCCCGTTCTTGCAGGATCTTTTTCGGGCCACAACGATGCCGGAGATTTGATGTTTTACCGGATTCCTGATATTCACAGTGCACTCGTGAAATGGTCGTACGGGAAAATCCCCACTTTATCGCTACCTCGGAGGTGCTGTGTCCCATCGCTCGTGCGTCGACTATAACACCATGTTCAAACTCACTTACATCTTGAAAGCAGCAGTAACCGGTCAGACAATTGCGCGAGACACTTGTTACTTTATAAAGGCGCGCTCACCGCAGTGCTGTATTCTGCCTATTTACATGTCTCTGTATTCGAAGACGCACGCGTATACCAGTTTTTTGGCGCTTCAGTGTATTACAGAATGTGAATTTGCAAAAACAGTAAGCAAGTTTTAAGGGCATAGAGAGGAGGTAAGAGGAGTTGTGGGGATGGGAGGGGGAGGAAATGGACACCAAACAAACAAGATGACTTGAAGAGAGAGGGGAAGATAAATGGACAGAGAGGAGTTGGGAGGGGGTGTGGATACAGAGGTGAGAGAGGGAGAGAGAAAGAGATGTGGAAAAGGATATGGACAAACGGAGGAGCAGATGGGCAGAGGCAGAGAATGGGTTCGGTTGTTTGGGGGAGGGGACCAAACAGCGAGGGTATCTGTCTCATCGGTTTAGGGAAGGATGGGGGAGGAAGTCGGCCGTGCCCTTTCAAAGCAACCATCCCGACATTTACCTGGAGCGATTTAGGGAATCACGGAAAACCTAAACAGGATGGCCGGAGGCGGGATTGAACCGTCGTCCTCCCGAATGCGAGTCCAGTGTGCTAACCACTGCGCCAACTCGTTCGGTAAAGGCAGAGGAGAGGAGATTAGAGCTATGACCATTTCCCATACGCATTATATAAACGTGTGCTTTTTCTTGTCTTTCTTTCCCAATTAACCAGGCTGAGCCACTGCAAAACATGGCTGGGTACAACTAGTACGTAAATGAGAATAGCCAAGGATCAAGTAGACTTCATGTCACGGTGTTGCCATTTATTGACCAGCAGTTTCCACAAATCAGCATGCATTTGGAAACTATCGCTCGTGCGAAACATATCTGCATCTACATCCGCACTCCGCAAGCCACCTGACGGTGTGTGGCGGAGGGTACCTTTTATTCCAGTCTCGTATTGTTCGTGGAAAGAGAGACTGTCGGTATGCCTCTGTGTGGGCTCTAATCTCTCTGATTTTATCCTCATGGTCTCTTCGCGAGATATACGTAGGAGGGAGCAATATACTGCTTGACTCCTCGGTGAAGGAATGTTCTCGAAACTTCAGCAAAAGCCCGTACCGAGCTACTGAGCGTCTCTCCTGCAGAGTCTTCCACTGGAGTTCATCTGCCATCTCCGTAACGCTTTCGCGATTACTAAATGATCCTGTAAAGAAGCGCGCTGCTCTCCGTTGGATCTTCTCTATCTCTTCTATCAACCCTATCTGGTACGGATCCCACACTGCTGAGCAGTATTCGAGCAGTGGGCGAACAAGCGTACTGTAACCTACTCCTTTGTTTTCGGATTGCATTTCCTTAGGATTCTTCCAATGAATCTCAGTCTGGCATCTGCTTTACCGATGATCAACTTTATATGATCATTCCATTTTAAATCACTCCTAATGCGTACTCCCAGATAATTTATGGAATTAACTGCATCCAGTTGCTGACCTGCAGTATTGTAGCTAAATGATAGAGGATCTTTCTTTTTATGTATTCGCAGCACATTACACTTGTGTACATTGAGATTCAACTGCCATTTCCCGCACCATGCGTCAATTCGTTGCAGATCCTCCTGCATCTCAGTACAATTTTCCATTGTTACAACCTCTCGATATACTACAGCATCATCCGCAAAAAGCCTCAGTGAACTTCAGATGTCATCCACAAGGTCATTTATGTGTATTGTGGATAGCAACGGTCCTACGACACTCCCCTGCGGCACACGTGAAATCACTCTTACTTCGGAAGACTTCTCCCCATTGAGAATGACATGCTGCGTTCTGTTATCTAGGAACTCTTCAATCCAATCACACAATTGGTCTGATAGTCCACATGCTCTTACTTTATTCATTAAAAGACTGTGGGGAACTGTATCGAACGCCTTGCGGAAGTCAAGAAACTCGGCATCTATCTGGGAACCCGTGTCTATGGCCCTCTGATCTCGGGAGGACGACGGTTCAATCCCGCGTCCGGCCATCCTGATTTAGGTTTTCTGTGATTTCCCTAAATCGTTCATGCAAGTGCCGGGACGGTTCCTTTTAAAGGGCACGGCCGACTTCCTTCCCCGTCGTTCCCTAATCCAATCAGACCGATGACCTCGGTGTCTGGTCTCCTTCCCCAAACAACCCAACCCCCAACCCCTCTGATCTCGTGGACGAATAGCGCGAACTGGGTTTCGCACGATCGTCTTTTTCGAAACCCATGCTGATTCCTACAGAGTAGATTTCTAGTCTCCACAGCTTGCCCTTTTCTCAGACGATATCCTGTCGAAAGTGTATGAACTGGCAAATTCCATTTTCCTAGATTTGCGAAAAGCGTTCGTCACGCTGCCCCACTGTACACTGTTAATGAAGGTACTAGCGTGAGGAATAGGTTCTCTGACTGTGAATGGCTCGAAGACTTCTTAAGTAACAGAACCCAGTACGTTGTCCTAGACAGCAAGTGTTCATCAGTGACAAGGGTATCCTCAGGAGTGCCCCAGGGAAGTGTTGGGGGGTTGTTTTGGGGAAGGAGACCAGACAGCGAGGTCATCGGTCTCATCGGATTAGGGAAGGATGGGGGAAGGAAGTCGGCCGTGCCCTTTCAAAGGAACCATCCCGGCATTTGCCTGGAGCGATTTAGGGAAATCACGGAAAACCTAAATCAGGATGGCCGGACGCGGGATTGAACCGTCGTCCTCCCGAATGCGAGTCCAGTGTCTAACCACTGCGCCACCTCGCTCTGTGGGAAGTGTGATAGGACCGCTGTTGTTCTCTGTATACATAAATGATATGACAGAGAGGGTCAACAGCAATTTGCGGTTGTTTGCTGATGATGTCGTGGTGCACGGTAAGGTGTAGAAGTTGAGTGTCTGTAGGGAGATACAAGATGACGTAGAGTGGTGTCATGAATGCAGCTAGCAATAAACGTTGAAAAATGTAGGTTAATGCGGATGAGGAGAAAGATCAAACATCTATATCTACATCATACTCCGCAAGCCACCTAATGGTGTGTGGCGGAGGGTACTTTCGGTACCACTATCTGATCCCTCCAAACCTGTTCCACTCGCGTATAGTGCGTGGGAAGAATGATTGTCGGTAAGCCTCTGCATTGGCTCTAATGTCTCGAATTTTCTCCTCGTAGTCAATACGCGAGATGTATGTGGGGGAAGTAATATGGTACCTGACTCATCCTGAAAAGTGCTGTCCCGAAATTCCAATAGTAACTCTCTCCGTGATACACAACGCCTCTTTTGTAACATCTGCCAGTCGAGTTTGTTTAGGATCTCCGTAACTCTCTCTCGCCAGCTAAACGTTGCCGTGACGAACTGCGCCGCTCTTCTTTGGATCTTCTCTATCTCCCTTATCAGTCCTACCTGACAGGAATCCCAGGTAGACGAACAATACTCAAGAATCGGGCGAGCAAGCGCCTTATAAGCCACTTCTTTCGTGGATGAGTTGCATTTCCTTAAGATTCTTCCGATGAATCTGAATCTGGTGTCTGCTTTTCCCAGTATCTGTTTATATGGTCATTCTAGTTAAGGTCGCTCTGGATAGTTACGCCTAGATATTTTACTGAGACGCTGTCTGTAGCTGTTTGTCATCAATAGTGTAGATCTACAGTAGTGGATTTCTTTTCCTTTGTATGCGCAGTGTGTTACGTTTATTTACGTTCAGAGTCAACTGCCAGAGCCGGCACCATTCGACAATTCTCTGCAGGACGTTCTGCAAATTCTTACTATCATCTGGCGTTTCTACTTTGGTATAGACAACAGCATCACCTGCGAATAGCCTTAAAGAGCATCCGACGCTTTCTACTAGATTATTTATAGATATTGTAAACAGCAACGGTCCTATCACACTTCTCTTTGGTACTGCGGATATTACCTTTACATCTGTCGATTTAGTTCCGTTAAGAGCGACTTCTTGAGTTCTATCTGCAAATCCAATCGCACGTCTGCTCCGATACTCCGTAAGCTCGTATTTCTTTTAATTAAACTGCAACGGTAATGTTCGGATACAGTACTACTAGTGTCCTGCTGGATACAGTCAAGGTGTTTAAATATCTGGACTTAACGTTGCAAACTGATAAAATGATTTCATCTTGGAGCTCTTCCATTTGGTCCGTGTTTGCATAGAAAAACAGTAATATCAGAAAAATGAGTCCGCCTTGGTGCAAAAGACCTTGTTATTCGCTTATTTCTTTACTCTCCCAAACTAGTTTCGGCGACAAATATCACCATCATCAGTGATTTTTTAAAATCTTATTTATTGTATGTTACCGTATGAGTCCGCCATGATGCAAAACACCTTCTTATTCGTTTATTTGTTCATTCTCCCAAACTAGTTTCGGCGACAAATATCACCATCATCAGTGATTTTTTAAAACCTTATTTATTGTATGTTACCGTATGAGTCCGCCATGATGGAAACCACCTTCTTATTCGTTTATTTGTTCATTCTCCCAAACTAGTTTCGGCGACAAATATCACCATCATCAGTGATTTTTTAAAATCTTATTTATTGTATGTTACCGTATGAGTCCGCCATGATGCAAAACACCTTCTTATTCGTTTATTTGTTCATTCTCCCAAACTAGTTTTGGCGACAAATATCACCATCATCAGTGATTTTTTAAAATCTTATTTATTGTATGTTACCGTTTGTTTAAATATCTGGACTTAACGTTGCAAACTGATAAAATGATTTTATCTTGGAGCTCTTCCATTTGGTCCGTGTTTGCATAGAAAAACAGTAATATCAGAAAAATGAGTCCGCCTTGGTGCAAAAGACCTTGTTATTCGCTTATTTCTTTACTCTCCCAAACTAGTTTCGGCGACAAATATCACCATCATCAGTGATTTTTTAAAATCTTATTTATTGTATGTTACCGTATGAGTCCGCCATGATGCAAAACACCTTCTTATTCGTTTATTTGTTCATTCTCCCAAACTAGTTTCGGCGACAAATATCACCATCATCAGTGATTTTTTAAAATCTTAATTATTGTATGTTACCGTATGAGTCCGCCATGATGGAAAACACCTTCTTATTCGTTTATTTGTTCATTCTCCCAAACTAGTTTCGGCGACAAATATCACCATCATCAGTGATTTTTTAAAATCTTATTTATTGTATGTTACCGTATGAGTCCGCCATGATGCAAAACACCTTCTTATTCGTTTATTTGTTCATTCTCCCAAACTAGTTTTGGCGACAAATATCACCATCATCAGTGATTTTTTAAAATCTTATTTATTGTATGTTACCGTATGAGTCCGCCATGATGCAAAACACCTTCTTATTCGTTTATTTGTTCATTCTCCCAAACTAGTTTCGGCGACAAATATCACCATCATCAGTGATTTTTTAAAATCTTATTTATTGTATGTTACCGTATGAGTCCGCCATGATGCAAAACACCTTCTTATTCGTTTATTTGTTCATTCTCCCAAACAAGTTTCGGCGACAAATATCACCATCATCAGTGATTTTTTAAAATCTTATTTATTGTATGTTACCGTATGAGTCCGCCATGATGCAAAACACCTTCTTATTCGTTTATTTGTTCATTCTCCCAAACAAGTTTCGGCGACAAATATCACCATCATCAGTGATTTTTTAAAATCTTATTTATTGTGTGTTACCGTATGAGTCCGCCATGATGGAAAACACCTTCTTATTCGTTTATTGGTTCATTCTCCCAAACTAGTTTCGGCGACAAATATCACCATCATCAGTGATTTTTTAAAATCTTATTTATTGTATGTTACCGTATGAGTCCACCATGATGCAAAACACCTTCTTATTCGTTTATTTGTTCATTCTCCCAAACAAGTTTCGGCGACAAATATCACCATCATCAGTGATTTTTTAAAATCTTATTTATTGTATGTTACCGTATGAGTCCGCCATGATGCAAAACACCTTCTTATTCGTTTATTTGTTCATTCTCCCAAACAAGTTTCGGCGACAAATATCACCATCATCAGGTTTTTTTTTTTAAATCTTATTTATTGTATGTTACCGCATGTTTTAAGCAATTATTGTCGCTCTCTGCGACAAATTTTCTGTGCGCTTTTTTTCTGTTGCCGTTTTTTACTTAGCCAATATGATGTCATGTTCGTTGGATGGTATGTGGCTTCTTTAATTCACAGAAAAACAAGACTTCCACAGTCTGTTTCTGAAGATGGCGTAATGTTCTGGATCAGAAACAGAGTGCGGAAGATTTGTTTTTCTGTGTATAAAAGCAGCCACATACCATCCAACGAACATGACATGATGTCCGCTAAGTAAAAAACGACAACAGGAAAAAAGCGCACAGAAGATATGTCGCAGACAGCGACAATAATTGCTTAAAACATGCGGTAACATTCAATAAATAAGATTTTAAAAAACCACTGATGATGGTGATATTTGTCGCCGAAACTTGTTTGGGAGAATAAACAAATAAACGAATAAGAAGGTGTTTTGCATCATGGCGGACTCATTTTTCTGATATTACTGATATGAGGTGGAAAGAGCACGTGAGAACTGTGGTAGGGAAGGCGAATGGTCGACTTAGGTTTATTGCGAGAATTTTAGGAAAGAGTGGTTCAGCTGTAAAGGAGACCGCATATAGGACGCTGGAGCGACCTATTCTTGAGTACTGACCGAGTGTTTGGTCTAACTGAAGGAAGATATCGAAGGAATCCAGAAGCGGACTGCTAGGTTTGTTACCGGTAGTTTCGACGAGCAGGCGAGTTGTAGGTGAATGCTTCCTGAAGTCAGGAGAGAGTCCTGGGGGGAAGATGACGTTCTTCACTGGAAACACAACTGAGAAACTATTTTTCAGTATCAGTGTTTTACAGTGTACATGCAATGTTCTTCTGACGAGCTTGCTTGTCTGACTGTTACGATCCACAGCTGTATGAAATAGAAGAAATGTATTCCCAATTGCGAATACGTTTGGTCTTCAGCTGCACAATGTATTGGCGACACTTGAAAATTTATGCCGGACTGGGACTCGAAACCGGATTGCACGTATTACATCTACATCCATATCCATATCCATACTCCGCAAGCCACCTGACGGTGTGTGGCGGAGGGTACCTTGAGTACCTCTATCGGTTCTCCCTTCTATTCCAGTCTCGTATTGTTCGTGGAAAGAAGGATTGTCGGTATGCCTCTGTGTGAGCTCTAATCTCTCTGATTTTATCCTCATGGTCTGTTTGACTCCGCGATGAAGGTATGTTCTCCAAACCAACAAAAACCCGTACCGAGCTACTGAGCGTCTCTCCTGCAGAGTCTTCCACTGGAGTTTATCTATCATCTCCGCAACGCTTTCGCGGTTACTAAATGATCCTGTAACGAAGCGTGCTGCTCTCCGTTGGATCTTCTCTATCTCTTCTATCAACCCTATCTGGTACAGATCCCACATTGGTGAGCAGTATTCGAGCAGTGGGCGAACAAGTGTACTGTAACCTACTTCCTTTGTTTTCGGATTGCATTTCCTTAGGATTCTTCCAATGAATCTCAGTCTGGCATGTGCTTTACCGACGATCAACTTTATATGATCCTTCTATTTTAAATCACTCCTAATGCCTACTCGCAGATAATTTATGGAATTAACTGCCTCCAGTTGGTGACCTGCTGTATTGTAGTTAAATGATAGAGGATCTTTCTTTTTATGTATTCGCAGCACATTACACTTTGAAACGCGTACGTTTCATATGTATTCATTACCAGCGATGGCGAGGCATGACAGAATCTCTGACCAGAGAGTTATTTATCGTTGCTAGTCTGCGCTTGACCGCGCGAGTGTTGAGTTGCGAGTTGCGTTCTGTCTGCAGTAGTAGTCAGTCGGCAGTAGTTGTAGCGAGTGGACGGTTGTACTGAGCGGGCGTCGGCATGCGTCGGCGGCGTGCTCTCCTTGCAGCTCTGGTCACGATTTGGTACGAGGTATATTGTTTTAGAAGGTAATGAAGCAGCATTGCGCTCAGATAATAACATATGTTAATTGTAATTAATTTGTTCAAGAATTGCCCTAATAATAATTTTCTTATAAAGTAACTGTTTTAAAGAAAAAGATTCATTTCAAGTTAAATAATACTTCCTATGCATTCCCTCCAAGAATCAAAATTAAATATGGGCCAGCATTGCACGGAGCTGTGCCGAAAAATAAGAGCAGATATAGATGCAGTTTTACTGAGGTAAGGATTTTTAACCTCCCCGCAATAATGTTAGTCAATATAAAATGAATAATAAAATGAGCGAAGCGTAACCTCCTTGCAAAATTAAAGAATAACAATGTCCCAAATGTAAACTCCACATAAAAGTTAAGGAATGAAGATTGCTCATTAAACCCACAATAATGTTAATTAAATAACGAACCATGAACTGAATGTAACATCTCAACAGCAAATAATTAAACCTGGTAAATTTTATAAGGGCAGCTGCGCTGACCTTCGGCCCTGTGAAATAATTAAACCTGAAAAATTCTTACCTCAGTAAAACTGCATCTATATCTGCTCTTATTTTTCGGCACAGCTCCGTGCAATGCTGGCCCATATTTAATTTTGATTCTTGGAGGGAATGCATAGGAAGTATTATTTAACTTGAAATGAATCTTTTTCTTTAAAACAGTTACTTTATAAGAAAATTATTATTAGGGCAATTCTTGAACAAATTAATTACAATTAACATATGTTATTAGCTGAGCGCAATGCTGCTTCATTACCTTCTAAAACAATATACCTCGTACCAAATCGTGATCAGAGCTGCAAGGAGAGCACGCCGCCGACGCATGCCGACGCCCGCTCAGTACAACCGTCCACTCGCTACAACTACTGCCGACTGACTACTACTACAGACAGAACGCAACTCGCAACTCAACACTCGCGCGGTCAAGCGCAGACTAGCAACGATAAATAACTCTCTGGTCAGAGATTCTGTCATGCCTCGCCATCGCTGGTAATGAATACATATGAAACGTACGCGTTTCAACTTGTCTACATTGAGATTCAACTGCCATTCCCCGCACCATGCGTCAATTCGTTGCAGATCCTCCTGCATTTCAGTAAAATTTTCCATTATTACAACCTCTCGATATACTACAGCATCATCCGCAAAAAGCCTCAGTGAGCTTCCGATGTCATCCACAAGGTCATTTATGTATATTGTAAATAGCAACGGTCCTACGACACTCCCCTGCGGCACACCTGAAATCACTCTTACTTCGGAAGACTTCTCTCCATTGAGAATGAGATGGTACGTTCTGTTATCTGGGAACTCTTCAATTGGTCTGGTAGTCCATATGCTCTTACTTTGTTCATTAAACAACTGTGGGGAACTGTATCGAACGCCTAGCGTAAGTCGAGAAACGCGGCATCTGCCTCGGAACCCGTGTCTATGGCCCTCTGAGTCTCGTGGACGCGAGTGGTATCTTAATTTTTTTTTCTTTTGTCAGCGTGGAGTATATAGTAGGGTTTCAGGGGGCAGAATCGGCGGGGTTCGCAACCCGAGGCTTGGCCACACGTTGAAGAAGAGAGAGAGAAGGGGAAGTATGTGACAAACTAAAAACAAAGACAAATATAGTAGTTTACATCCATAGAGCAACAGTTGTGCTATTTTTATTTTATTTTATTTTATATTTTTTATTTTTATTCCATTATGCTACTCCAGGCGGGTGTAAAATGAATGTGCGCAACGGAGAATAATCCCAGGTCATACTTATATCTCATCCAAATTTAATCAGTCGGTACTTTCGCGAAACAGTCCCTCAAATACTCCTCAATGGTACCCAACTACCATACCAAAAAACAGTAAAGGACCTTGGAATAATCTTGGATGAACACCTAAACTGGGAAGAACAAACAGTCACAGCTTGCCGGAAATCGCTCTCCTCCCTACATGCAATTCAAAAATTTAGAAAAATATTTCCAACCCATGTTAAACAAAAATTAGTCCAAACACTAGTCTTGCCTAATCTTTACTACTGTGATGTAGTTCAACACGGCACAAATAGTGAAAATTCGAGATGTCTCGAGCTAGTGATGAATGCTTGCGTTAGATACGTATGCAATATACGGTTGTATGATCATATCAGTCCTTCATACTCCCAGCCAGGTTGGATACGCCCACATAAGGCACGCGACCTCCACACGATGTGCTTACTTCATCGATTTCTTAGCCACTGGTGCCCCCAATACTTATCTTCTCACATTAAACACCTATCATCATTCCACAACCGCAATACCAGATCGGATATGTCTAGCATCTTGGCCGTACCTTTACATAACACAAAATCTTTCTCCGTGTCATTCTCCATCTCAGCCATACGACTATGGAACGCGCTCCCCTGTGATCTGCGTCTTATCCAGAACCACTCAACATTCAAGAGGGAGGAACTCAAGACTTACATATTAGGGACGGTATAGCCACCATTGTTGTGCCCCTCTCATCTTTTTCTTTCTCCTCTCCATCATAGCTTCGAATTTTACCATTCTATTTCTCTTCCTCTAACCTAGCTACCTCTTCTATATCTCTTTCACCCCATTCCATCGTCTTATGTCTCTGCTCGTTGTGAATAACTCACAAGCTGCAAGAACAAAGCGAGAAAATTCCCAACTAGCAATAGGACTGACATTCATAAAAGAAAAATATGTTTACTTTCATATACATAGTCATTATTATTATTATTGTTATTATTATTATTATTATTATTATTGATTGTTACAATTATTTTTTGATTGTTATAATTATCATTGTACTACTTTTATAATCTCTCTTTTTTTTCTTTAACATTAATACTGTATAACATGTTATATGTCCTTAATGTTCTGTAGAAACTGAAATTTGTTGAATCTGAGTATGCCTGGTTAGGTGTAAGAGAGGGCCTGAAGGTCCTAATCTTGCCAGGTAAAATAAATGCATAAATAAATAAAATAAACGCTAAAATAAAGGTTTGTCCCTGTCCGACTACCCCCTGAAGCAGATCTCAGGATCTCTTACTTCTATAAATTACAATCTAAACATAAATGAATGGTGAAGGCAACTAATCCTACTACTAAATGATAAACGTTGTTCCTGGTGATATATTTATTGTAGGGTAAAACAAAAACTTTACATTACAAAGTTTACGTTTCCTAAGTAGAATTGCTAATCAATTGCCCAACTCTGCTCCTTATGATGACTGCGCGATCTAATATCAATAACTCGAAATGACTGACATCATCTACGTACCAAACACTAGAAGACACTACTTTCAAAGATGATCTACGGTGGTGTGGAACCTCAGTGGAAAAAAACTAACGTGATCACAGCTGTTTAGCTTCTGTAGCCCTCATAAGCCGAAGCAATTTGCGATATTACCGTATATATTTCCGGTGCGTCAAAGTGATGGTTCTCGTACTCGTTTGCGACGATGGAAGAACTCCAGCCACAAATAAACCCTTTCAAACACTAGGACGGCAGAAGGCGGTCCTCCGACTAATATACTCTAATACTGACTTCTCCTCTCTGTGTTCTACAGCCGAGAAACGCGCACTCCCAATCACAAGAACGGAGGTGAGATAACGTCTCAACGTAAGTATAGGCAGAGAAAGTTCTCTCAATTACTGAACGCTGCGTACTCAACGACGACTTCCAACCCGGAGGTGAAGGCCAGGATCGTGTAAGTTCACAACAGTACAGTGCCTAACTGTTCTCACAATAAACTCTCCTGAGACCAACGACAGCTAGTCCGTCTGCACCCACAGATGCTGATATCGAGTGACCGTCACACATGGGCGCTCACAACGGAAGACATAGTTTCTTCACCGCTAGCTTACCAGCAAGGCTCGACTCCCCACCCTCGTAATTCCGAAAACGAATCATATTCCCGAAAACACGGAATATTCTCCCTCTCCACAGGTTCTTCCGAATGCCGACCAACCGTATTTTAGTCTTTTGTCGTCCAGCTCGGAAAATTTGCGAGGGAAAACCTATACAATGGTACGCTTCTCACAAGGGAACCTCCCCATCGCACCCCCCTCAGATTTAGTTATAAGTTGGCACAGTGGATAGGCCTTGAAAAACTGAACACAGATCAATTGAGAAAACAGGAAGAAGTTGTGTGGAACTGTGAAAAAATAAGCAAAATATACAAACTGAGTAGTTCAAAGGAAGTTAAGCAACATTAAGGACGATAGAAACGTAGGAGCTCCGTGGTCTCGTGGTAACGTGAGCAGCTGCGGAACGAAAGGTCCTTGGTTCAAATCTTCCATCGAGTGAAAAGTATAATTTTTTATTTTCAGTTTATGTGACAAACTCTTATGTTTTCATCACTTTTTTGGGAGTGATTATCACATCCACAAGAAAACCTAAATCGGACAAGGTAGAAGAATCTTTTTACCCATTCGCCAAGTGTACAAGTTTGGTGGGTCGACAACATATTCCTGTCATGTGACGCACATGCCGTCACCAGTGTCGTATAGAATATATCAGATGTGTTTTCCTGTGGAGGAATCGGTTGACCTATGACCTTGCGATCAAATGTTTTCTGTTCCCATTGGACAGGCACGTCCTTTCGTCTACTAATCGCACGGTTTTGCGATGCGGTCGCAAAACACAGACACTAAACTTATTACAGTGAACAGAGATGTCAATGAACGAACGGACAGATAATAACAATGCAAAAATAAAGAAAGTAAAATTTTCGGTCGAGGGAAGACTTGAACCAAGGACCTCTCGTTTAGCAGCCGCTCACGCTACCACGGGACCACGGCGCTCCTAAATTTACATAGTCCATTATGTTGCTTATGTGGCCCATGGACTACTCAGTTTGTATATATTTTTTTTTTTTTTTCATAGTTCCACACAACTTCTTCCTGTTTTCTCAATTGATCTGTGTTCAGTTTATCAAGGCCTATCCACTGTGCCAACTTATAACTAAATCTGAGGGGGGTGCGATGGGGAGGTTCCCTTGTGAGTAAAAATCCTTGGAAATAACCCAGCCTGCGTGGTTTTCGAGGCGCCGCTTCTTCCTTCCTCTCATCTGCGTCCAAGATTTCCCGAGTTCGGAAGTATTATCCGGTTATCCTTCCGCCCCCTGCTACAATAGCGGCCGGCCGTCACCCTATTGTGCTCCAGAGCTCAGGTGCCACGACGTCCGTGTGGCTACTTCCAGAGTTTAAGCAGAACCAACACCTGTGTGGGCCTTCCACCCAGAGCTTGAGTTCTGCCTGCCGTTTCATCTCCACTGGCGTTCCAAACACTACTAGTATAGGCAATCATTCATTGCGCCGTTTTGATAATAAAGACACTCCGTCACCTTTAATGAAATAACCGTCAACAATTATTTACAAGACACGTGACAATGTCAGTCTCCTTTGTATATTGATATATACGATGTTGTTGTTGTGGTCTTCAGTCCTGAGACTGGTTTGATGCAGCTCTCCATGCTACTCTATCCTGTGCAAGCATCTTCATCTCCCAGTACCTACTGCAACCTACATCCTTCTGAATCTGCTTAGTGTATTCATCTCTTGGTCTCCCTCTACGATTTTTACCCTCCACGCTGCCCTCCAATGCTAAATTTGTGATCCCTTGATGCCTCAAAACATGTCCTACCAACCGATCCCTTCTTCTAGTCAAGTTGTGCCACAAACTTCTCTTCTCCCCAATCCTACTCAACACCTCCTCATTAGTTACGTGATCTACCCACCTTATCTTCAGCATTCTTCTGTAGCACCACATTTCGAAAGCTTCTATTCTCTTCTTGTCCAAACTGGTTATCGTCCATGTTTCACTTCCATACATGGCTGCACTCCATACAAACACTTTCAGAAACGACTTCCTGACACTTAAATCTATACTCGATGTTACCAAATTTCTCTTCTTCAGAAACGATTTCCTTGCCATTGCCAGTCTACATTTTATATCTTCTCTACTTCGACCATTATCAGTTATTTTACTCCCTAAATAGCAAAACTCCTTTACTACTTTAAGTGTCTCATTTCCTAATCTAATTCCCTCAGCATCACCTGACTTAATTCGACTACATTGCATTATCCTCGTTTTGCTTCTGTTGATGTTCATCTTATATCCTCCTTTCAAGACACTATCCATTCCGTTCAACTGCTCTTCCAAATCCTTTGCTGTCTCTGACAGAATTACAATGTCATCGGCGAACCTCAAAGTTTTTACTTCTTCTCCATGAATTTTAATATCTACTCCGAATTTTCTTTTGTTTCCTTTACTGCTTGATCAATATACAGATTGAATAACATCGGGGAGAGGCTACAACCCTGTCTCACTCCCTTCCCAACCACTGCTTCCCTTTCATGCCCCTCGACTCTTATAACTGCCATCTGGTTTCTGTACAAATTGTAAATAGCCTTTCGCTCCCTGTATTTTACCCCTGCCACCTTCAGAATTTGAAAGAGAGTATTCCAGTTAACGTTGTCAAAAGCTTTCTCTAAGTCTACAAATGCTAGAAACGCAGGTTTGCCTTTTCTTAATCTTTCTTCTAAGATAAGTCGTAAGGTTAGTATTGCCTCACGTGTTCCAACATTTCTTCGGAATCCAAACTGATTTTCCCCGAAGTCCGCTTCTACCAGTTTTTCAATTCGTCTGTAAAGAATTCGCGTTAGTATTTTGCAGCTGTGACTTATTAAACTGATAGTTCGGTAATTTTCACGTCTGTCAACACCTGCTTTCTTTGGGATTGGAATTATTATATTCTTCTTGAAGTCTGTGGGTATTTCGCCTGTCTCATACATCTTGCTCACCAAATGGTAGAGTTTTATCATGACTGGCTCTCCCAAGGCCATCAGTAGTTCTAATGGAATGTTGTCTACTCCCGGGGCCTTGTTTCGACTCAGGTCTTTCAGTGCTCTGGCAAACTCTTCACGCCGTATCTTATCTCCCATTTCATCTTCATCTACATCTTCTTCCATTTCCATAATATTGTATTCAAGTACATCGCCCTTGTATAAACCCTCTATATACTCCTTCCACCTTTCTGCCTTCCCTTCTTTGCTTAGAACTGGGTTGCCATCTGAGCTCTTGATATTCATACAAGTGGTTCTCTTCTCTCCAAAGGTCTCTTTAATTTTCCTGTAGGCAGTATCTATCTTACCCCTAGTGAGACAAGCCTCTACATCCTTACATTTGTCCTCTAGCCATCCCTGCTTAGCCATTTTGCACTTCCTGTCGATCTCATTTTTGAGACGTTTGTATTCCTTTTTGCTTGCTTCACTTACTGTATTCTTATATTTTCTCCTTTCATCAATTAAATTCAATATTTCTTCTGTTACCCAAGGATTTCTATTAGCCCTCGTCTTTTTACCTACTTGATCCTCTGCTGCCTTCACTACTTTATCCCTCAGAACTACCCATTCTTCTTCTACTGTATTTCTTTCCCCCATTCCTGTCAATTGTTCCCTTATGCTCTCCCTGAAAGTCTGTACAACCTCTGGTTCTTTCAGTTGATCGAGGTCCCATCTCCTTAAATTCCCACCTTTTTGCAGTTTCTTCAGTTTCAGTCTGCAGTTCATAACCAATAGTTTGTGGTCAGAATCCACATCTGCCCCTGGAAATGTCTTACAATTTAAAACCTGGTTCCTAAATCTCTGTCTTACCATTATACAATCTATCTGATACCTTTTAGTATCTCCAGGATTCTTCCAGGTATACAACCTTCTTTTATGATTCTTGAACCAAGTGTTAGCTATGATTAAGTTATGCTCTGTGCAGAATTCTACAAGGCGGCTTCCTCTTTCATTTCTTCCCCCCAATCCATATTCACCTACTATGTTTCCTTCTCTCCCTTTTCCTACTGACGAATTCCAGTCACCCATGACTATTAAATTTTCGTCTCCCTTCACTACCTGAATAATTTCTTTTATCTCGTCATACATTTCATCAATTTCATCATCATCTGCAGAGCTAGCTGGCATATAAACTTGTACTACTGTAGTAGGCATGGGCTTTGTGTCTATCTTGGCCACAATAATGCGTTCACTATGCTGTTTGTAGTAGCTAACCCGCACTCCTATTTTTTTATTCACTATTAAACCTACTCCTGCATTACCCCTATTTGATTTTGTATTTATAACCTTGTAATCACCTGACCAAAAGTCTTGTTCCTCCTGCCACCGAACTTCAGTAATTCCCACCATATCTAACTTTAATCTATCCATTTCCCTTTTTAAATTTTCTAACCTACCTGCCCGATTAAGGGATCGGACATTCCACGCTCTGATCCGTAGAATGCCAGTTTTCTTTCTCCTGATAACGACGTCCTCTTGAGTAGTCCCCGCCCGGGGATCCGAATGGGGGACTATTTTACCTCCGGAATATTTTACCCAAGAGGACGCCATCATCATTTAATCATACAGTAAAGCTGCATGTCCTCGGGAAAAATTACGGCTGTAGTTTCCCCTTGCTTTCAGCCGTTCGCAGTACCAGCACAGCAAGGCCGTTTTGGTTAATGTTACAAGGCCAGATCAGTCAATCATCCAGACTGTTGCCCCTGCAACTACTGAAAAGGCTGCTGCCCCTCTTCAGGAACCACACGTTTGTCTGGCCTCTCAACAGATACCCCTCCGTTGTGGTTGCACCTACGGTGCGGCCATCTGTATCGCTGAGGCACGCAAGCCTCCCCACCAACGGCAAGGTCCATGGTTCATGGAGGGATATACGATGTACAACTTATCATGTGATACCTAATTGATCACGGCAAAGTATGTGGATGAGTTCTTGTAAGGTGCGAAATTATGCCCACCTTACCTTATGTATACATGAAGAACCATAGGGGAAGACCTGTGGTACGTTGTGCTAAGTCGGAGAGGGATGCTACTAACACGTGATGCGCGTTCAGGAGAAAACCGGGAAACAATACAACAACAGACAAGGCTAAAGTGACGCAACAACGTATGTGACGCCGGATGACGCGGCGTGTCTTTTTTTTTCAGTCTGTGTTGTGCCACATTCGTTCGCTAGAGTTTATGATAGGTCATAGCAACTTCTCTCCCCAAGGACGTTACGGCTGTTCGGTCGATGACGCAGGAACTCGATAGGTAATTTTAAAAGTGTTGACCGTATTGTGGTGAACAATAGTATGGTGCTGCTTGTGGAGGTAACACCAGAAATCAAGAACGTGTCTGGGGTCGGCACAGTAGAGATATTTCACGGCGTGATCGCCGGTCCACCACATTGCATTCATGTTAGCCTTGGGTAGAACGTTGACCACAGCTGCTGGACCGACCAAACTCCCATAATAGCCTAATCGCCAAGGCAACTGCTCGCGTTAAACGGGAAATCCAGCTTCGAACCCGTCACCAATAAATTGTGTAGGTCACGTCTAATCCTACTAGGAATTTTTGAATTCATTTCTACTACGGAGAAAATTATGAGAACCGGTATTCGCAACAGACTGCAGAACTATTCTACTGCCATCAAACTGGCCGCTGTGACCAAGCGGTTCTAGGCGTTTCAGTCTGGAACCGCGCGACCGCTACAGTCGCAGGTTCGAATCCTGCGTCGGACATGGATGTGCGTGATGTCCTTAGGTTAGTTGTGGGGGACTGTAGGGGGACTGATGATCTCAGAAGTTAAGTCGCATAGTTCTAACAAGGGAACCTCCCCATCGCACCCCCCTCAGATTTAGTTATAAGTTGGCACAGTGGATAGGCCTTGAAAAACTGAAAACAGATCAATTGAGAAAACAGGAAGAAGTTGTGTGGAACTGTGAAAAAATAAGCAAAATATACAAACTGAGTAGTTCATGGCAAGATAGGCAACGTAAAGGACACTCCGAAGGCGGGAGCGCCGTGGTCTCGTGGTATCGTGAGCAGCTGTGGAATGAAAGGTCCTTGGTTCAAATCTTCCATCGAGTGAAAAATTTACTTTTTTATTTTCAGTTTATGTGACAAACTCTTATGTTTTCATCACTTTTTTGGGAGTGATTATCACATCCATAACAAAACCTAAATCGGGCAAGGTAGAAGAGTCTTTTTACCCCTTCGCCAAGTATACAAGTTAGGTGGGTCGACAACATATTCCTGTCACGTGACGCACATGCCGTCACCAGTGTCGTATAGAATATATCAGATGTGTTTTCCTGTGGAGGAATCGGTTGACCTATGACCTTGCGAGCAAATGTTTTCGGTTCCAATTGGAGAGGCACGTCCTTTCGTCTACTAATCGCACGGTTTTGCGATGCGGTCGCAAAACACAGACACTAAACTTATTACAGTGAACAAAGACGTCAATGAACGAACGGACAGATAATAACTACGGAAAAATAAAGAAAATAAAATTTTCACTCGAGGGGAGCTTTGAACCAAGGATCTCTCGTTTAGCAGCGGCTCACGCTACCGCGGGACCACGACGCTCAGGAGCTCACTGTCTCGATGATGTTGCTTATCCGGCCCGTGGACTACTCAGTTTGTATATTTTGCTTATTTTTTCACAGTTCCACACAACTTCTTCCCGTTTTCTCAATTGATCTGTGTTCAGTTTATTAAGGCATATCCACTGTGCCAACTAATAACTAAATCTGAGGGGGGGTGCGATGGGGAGGTTCCCTTGTCAGAGTGATATAAACCATTTGATCTGCCAGCATTATACACCACACATAGTCATGGTTCGTATGGACATATAGACAGTAGTGCTTCCTTCAGTCTGTGAATGGATCAGGACAGGAACTGATTATCTGCGGTACAATATATCCTCCGCCAAGCACCATATTGTTGCTTGCAGACTATGCATGTGCGTTTAGACGTAGGTGAAGTGCTAGGTATGAAACTTCCTGGCAGATTAAAACTGTGTGCCCGACCGAAGCTCGAACTCGGGACCTTTGCCTTTGGTAGAGCACTTTCCCGCGAAAGGCAAAGGTCCCGAGTTCGAGTCTCGGTCGGGCACACAGTTTTAATCTGCCAGGAAGTTTCATATCAGCGCACACTCCGCTGCAGAGTGAAAATCTCATTCTGGAAACATCCCCCAGGCTGTGGCTAAGCCATGTCTCCGCAATATCCTTTCTTTCAGGAGTGCTAGTTCTGCAAGGTTCGCAGGAGAGCTTCTGTAAAGTTTGGAAGGTAGGAGACGAGGTACTGGCAGAAGTAAAGCTGTGAGTACCGGGCGTGAGTCGTGCTTGGGTAGCTCAGTTGGTAGAGCGCTTGCCCGCGAAAGGCAAAGGTCCCGAGTTCGAGTCTCGGTCGGGCACACAGTTTTAATCTGCCAGGAAGTTTCATATCAGCGCACACTCCGCTGCAGAGTGAAAATCTCATTCTGAAGTGCTAGGTGTTTGGAATTTCGGGACGTCACCACACGACATCCCATTGTATGTGGGTGTGCGTTGGGACAGGTAGGTGAACTCTTCTCTTCTCGACTCCAGTCTGTGGCGAGGCGCTCTGCCCAGTGAAAGCAGCCCAGCTGAAGCTGGTGGCGGTGGCGGCGGGGGTGGGTGGTTCTCGCCCCAGCCACCCTAATCCCCCGCACCCCCGGCAGCAGCAGCTAAGGACGCACTTGCTGACGTCACGGGCCCGTCGCCGCGAGAAATCCAATTTGCTGAGGTTCCTCCCCCACCCTGCCCCGGGGGCCACGACCGCCTCGTCACCAGCCGGAAACGTCTGCGTCAACACGGCCCGCCAACTAGCTTCTCATTAGGGGCCTAAGCGCCGCAGCGGAGCCGTCTCCCACACACGGCGCTAGCTGGGTGCGCCCCATTAGACCAACACCTGCTGTCGTCTTACAGACAGCTCGCTGCCGCCGACGCATCTCACCTTCTACCTCCCTGTTGGTGACAAGTCTTTCTCTCAAGTGGAAATGTGCGCGGATCATTACAGAGTATATGACTCACCAGCTGTCCAAATGTATGATTTGTTTCATTTTGAAACGCAACATGTTTCGGGAAGACATGATTCCATATCAAGGTCTGTTAACATGGAATAGATAAGTTCCTTGGATACTTGTGCTGTGTACCAGGATCTTTCTGGAATAATTGGCAGGTATCAGACAGTTGCCCCGAGATGACGTGAGTGCAGTAACACAGTCTTGCGATCCGATCACCATCATCATCATCATCATCATCACTTGTAAAATTTGAACACAGTTTCATGCGTTGTCAGTGTATGCCGCCTTTAGAATCTGAAGATGGTCATTGTATGGCCGAATCCGGTTATGACTGTGTCATAAACATGTGACTGCGTCCATAAATAAACAAAAAATTTTACAACAGAAGCAATCAAGCACTCCATAGACAAAATGTCGTTTTTTCCAAAATCATCATCACTGTTGTGCTCAAAGACAGATTTTCACATAGTAACTCTCCATGGCCCCCCATGAACCATGGACCTTGCCGTTGGTGGGGAGGCTTGCGTGCCTCAGCGATACAGATGGCCGTACCGTAGGTGCAACCACAACGGAGAGGTATCTGTTGAGAGGCCAGACAAACATGTGGTTCCTGAAGAGGGGCAGCAGCCTTTTCAGTAGTTGCAGGGGCAACAGTCTGGATGATTGACTGATCCGGCCATGTAACACTAACCAAAATGACCTTGCTGTGCTGGTACTGCGAACGGCTGAAAGCAAGGGAAAACTACGGCCGTAATTTTTCCCGAGGGCATGCAGCTTTACTGTACGGTTAAATGATGATGGCGTCCTCTTGGGTAAAATATTCCGGAGGTAAAATAGTCCCCCATTCGGATCTCCGGGCGGGGACTACTCAGGAGGACGTCGTTATCAGGAGAAAGAAAACTGGCGTTCTACGGATCGGGGCGTGGAATGTCAGATCCCTTAATCGGCCAGGTAGGTTAGAAATTTTAAAAAGGGGAATGGATAGGTTAAAGTTAGATATAGTGGTAATTAGTGAAGTTTGATGACAGGAGGAACAAGACTTTTGGACGGGTGAATACAGGGTTATAAATAAGAAGGGACTGGTTGGTAGGACATGTTCTGAGGCATCAAGGGGTCACAACTTTAGCATTGGAGGGCAGCGTGGAGGGTAAAAATCGTCGAGGGAGACCAAGAGAGGAATGCACTATGCACATTCAGAAGGATGTAGGTTGCAGTAGGTACTGGGAGATGAAGAAGCTTGCACAGGATAGAGTAGCATGGAGAGCTGCATCAAACCAGTCTCAGCACTGAAGACCACAACAACAACAACAACAACAACTACTCTCCATGCTCTCCTGACTTCTGCCATTCTCTTCAGGTTTCTCCTCTCAGTCTCCTCCCATGACCTATACCTTCTAAATCGTCCATCAACAAGCACTCAAGTCTCATCGAGTGTCCCATCTAGTTGTTCTCTCCTCTTACCAATACTTTCCAACGCTCTCTACACTTCTACTTACTCTTTCCATCCAGCTTATCCTCTCCATTCTCCTCCACATCCCCATCTCAAATGCTTCTAGCCATTTCTCATCTTCTACACATACATCTCTCTAGATAAATCGGAAGCCATCGTACGGTGCGTGGCGGAGGGTACTGTGTACCACTACAAGTGATTTCCTTTCCTGTTCCATTTGCAAATAGAGCGAGGGAAAAACGACAGTCTATATGCCACTGTATGAGCCCTAATTCGTCATATCTTCGTGGTCCTTACGCACAATGTATGTTCGCGGAAGCAGGATCGTTCGGCAGTCAGCTTCATATGCCAGTTCTCTAAATTTTCTCAATAGTTTCTTCGAAAAGGACGTCGCATTCCCTCCAGGAATCTCCATTTGAGTTCCTGAAGCATCTCCGTAACACTTACGTGTTGTTCAAACTTATCGGTAACCAATCTAGCAGCCCGCCTCTGAATTGTTTATTGGACTTATCTAAGAAAGTATTCATTCCCAGACCCACATTTATTGTACTTATTTTTCTTGTTTCGATGCGTACTGTCATGTCTCAAAGTGTTCGACTTTTTTTTAACATCCTGTACATGTTGTCTGTTGTATTTGTATACAACTTTTCAACGACTGCTGTAAATTTATTTTAATTCGTAATCTCTATCCACATACACAATATTTCAGCACATTACCGAGTTTGTGGCGACAATATAAGAAAACTGCAAGCGAGACCCAAGTGCGTTCTCTAAGTGGTGATTAAATATTAAAATAAATGGTGATTAATTATTAAAATAAATACTCAACACTGCTGAGAAAAGTTTCAGAAATGAATGATAAGCTTGGGGAACTTGCTGGTGGGTCATAAACGCAAATTGCCATAGGCAAAAGAGTAAATAAATAGTTTGCTAATTGTTCACACTGTAGCGGTCACCTCTCGGTTCAGGATTCTTAGTCAGCATAGAGGCTGAGCAGGTGAGCTCAGAAGCTTGTGTGGGTGGCTGTCTTCCATGCCTCGTCCACGTTGCAGCGGTACTTTCGCGTTCTCGTCAATACGGTACCAGAACGTTTAAGTTCTACCACTGTAAAGACGGAAGATCCACAATTCGGAATGTCAGAACTG
Organism: Schistocerca serialis cubense; assembly: GCF_023864345.2. NCBI lineage: Eukaryota > Metazoa > Arthropoda > Insecta > Orthoptera > Acrididae > Schistocerca > Schistocerca serialis. The sequence continues at coordinate 147,263,485 of NC_064648.1, forward strand.
TGTAGTAAGTAGCGGCAGGAACACCACCACAAAATCACGCAGCACTAACGCTCCAAACCATCGACTCTCGGAGAGAGATTTTAACCGTGTTCAATCTAATGGTAAAGTATCGAACTATTTTTCTCCGAATCATAGAGTTTGTGGGAAAAGCAGTGAGAATAATTACTTTTGGCAGCCTTTTATCAGACAAAGACTATTATAACAATAAACTGTTTCGCTTAATAAAACGGCCGCCAGCCCAAATCGGGCACAGTGTCTACACAAACAGATGAAGTCAATTTTCGACACTGAATAAATAACTACTTCCATTTACTACGGTCACTTGGCAATAAGTACTATCAATCCCACTTTCTGTTACTTATGGAATTTATCTCTATACTTCAGTAATTATTTAAAGATGAGACACATATGTTTCAACAAGGATACAAAAATAATATTAAACTTAGAATGAAATTTTCACTCTACAGCGGAGTGTGCGCTGATATGAAACTTCCTTACAGTTTAAAACTGTGTGCCGGACCGAGACTCGAACCCGTGTTTCAATCTGCCAGGAAGTTTCATATCAGCGCACACTCCGCTGCAGAGTGAAAATCTCATTCTGGAAACATCCCCCAGGCTGTGGCTAAGCCATGTCTCCGCAATATCCTTTCTTTCAGGAGTGCTAGTTCTGCAAGGTTCGCAGAAGAGCTTCTGTAAAGTTTGGAAGGTAGGAGACGAGGTACTGGCAGAAGTAAATCTGTCAGGACGGGGCGTGAGTCGTGCTTCGGTAGCTCAGTTGGTAGAGCACTTGCCCACGAAAGGCAAATGTCCCGAGTTCGAGTCTCGGTCTGGCACACAGTTTTAATCTGTCAGGAAGTTTAATATTAAACTTATAGCTATCATTCATATGACCAAAACTATTATTTAACACGACTAAATTTCATTTCTATAGGGCTGTTATTTGTTAACATTTTACTAACACCAATATTTGTCTGGCTTTCTTTTGACATGGAGAAGCAACAAGAATAATTACTGTTAAGATTGTTGCAGTTAAACAATTATGTTACTTTACTTTCAGAAATACTATTGAAAACTTTTCCTCATGGTCACGCAAAGCGGTGGCCCTTAAACTGATACATGCAAACTTTAGTATTTGACAGTGATTTTCAGTACTACCAAAACAGTACTCTTGCCACTAATTTACTATTATTCAAGCTTCAGTAAACATCAGGATACTCGGAATAAATTCGTTTAGGTGAGGACCCTACTGAGGTAAATGACATAGGAAAATCATGGTTAAATACGTAGGTACATTTAACACTTATATTCCACTGATTGATGATGGATGGTTCATACTGTGATACACTTCTAAATGAAGTACTTTGCCTGTTACTGATGTCGAAGGTGGCGTGAGGCGTGCTGCGTAGTAACATTGCGCAGGTACGGCTCTTCATGTCTTTCTCTTGGTGGCGACAAGAAAATTGCAAATTTCTGAGCTATTAATTTATTGTAACTCTTCAGGCTTTCCCGGCGATCTAATGACATCTTGTGTTATCGGGTGTTCTGCCGGATATCAGCGCCGTACTTGCACGATATTTCGGTCACGTAGCTCGTGGCCTTCATCAGGTGCGACCTGAGACTGCTCCTCGAGTGGACCTGGTCCAGTATTTATGCCTATGGCCTTCCCCCTCCTCACTGCCAGGCGCACCAGACCGAAGATGGAACACCCAGAAGTGGGACTGGTGGGCGCGAACCGCAGAGGGAACATCCAGAGCCGCAGCGGACGAAAAACGGAGCGGCAACGCTCCAGCAGGTCGCAGGGAATGGGCGCGGACTACAGAGGAAGCGCCTGCAGCCGTTGGTGGAGGGGGAAGGCCATAGCCATAAATACTGTACCAGGTCCACTCTAGCAGCAGTCTAGGTCGCACCTGATGAAGGACACAGTTTTCCGTAATTCCTTCACGAAAGAAGACGAAGTAAATATTCCAGAATTCGAAACCAGAACAGGTGTTATCAAGAGTGACACAAAAGTAGATATCTTAGGTTTTGCGAAACAAATCACTTAAGAAAGCCGCGCGGGATTAGCCGAGCGGTCTAAGGCGCTGCAGTCATGGACTGTGCGGCTGGTTCGAGTCCTCCCTCGGACATGGGTGAGTGTGTTTGTTCTTAGGATAATTTAGATTAAGTAACGTGTAAGCTTAGGATCTGATGACCTTAGCAGTTAAGTCCCATAAAATTTCACACATATTTGAACATTTTTTTCACTTACGAAAGGCAAGTCTTCCGGTCCAGATGGTATACCTATCAGGTTCCTTTCAGAGTATGCAGACACAATAGTGCCTTTCTTAGCAATCATATACAACAGTTCACTTGGCGAAAGGTCTGTTCCTAAAGACTGGAAAGTAGCACAGGTCACACCAATGCTCAAGAAAGGAAATAGGAGTAACCCATTCAGTTACAGACCCATGTAACTGACCTCAATCTTCAGTAGGATTTTGGAGCATATATTGAACTCGAACATTATGAATCACCTTGAAGAAAATGACTTATTGATACACAACCAACACTGGTTCAGAAAATATCGTTCTAGCTCTTTATTCCCAAGAAGTAATGAGTGCTGTCGACAAGGGATCTCAGAATGATTCCATATTCCTAAATTTCTAGAAGGCTTTTTGATACCGTTCCTCAGAAGCGACTATTAATCAAACTGCGTGCATATGGAGTATCGTCTCAGTTGTGTGACTGGATTCGTGATTTCCTCTCAGAGAGGTCACAGTTCTTAGTGATGGACGGTAAATCATCGAGTACAACAGAAGTGATATCTGGCGTTCCGCAAGGTAGTGTCAAGGGCCCTCTGCTGTTCCTGATTTACGTAAAGAATCTAGGTGATAATCTGAGCAGCACCCTTAGATTGTTTGCAGATACTGTAATTTACCGTCTAGTAAATTTATCAGACGATCAATTCCAACTACAAAATGATCTAGAGAGAATTTCTGTATGGTGCGAAAAGTGGCAATTGGCACTAAAGAAAGAAAAGTGCGAGGTTATCCACATGGGTACTAAAAGAAATCCGATAAATTTTGGGTATACGATAAATCGCACAAATATAAGGGCTGTCAATTCGACTAAATACCTAGGAATTACAATTAAGAGCAACTTAAATTGGAAAGACCACATAGATAATATTGTGGGTAAGGGAGAAACAAAGACTGCGTTTTGTTGGCAGAACACTTAGAAGATCCGACAAACGCACTTAAGAGACACCCTACATTACACTTGTCCGTCCTCTGCTGGAATATTGCTTCGTGGTGTGGGATCCTTACCAGGTAGGACTGACGGAGGACATCGAAAAAGTGCAAAGAAGGGCAGCTCGTTTAGTGTTATCGCACAATAGAGCTGACAAGTGCGAGAATTATCGCACAATCAGGTGCACAGCTCATGCATCGAAGCTGCTTACAAGAATAATATACAGAAGAATGGAAAAGAAAATTGAGAATGCGCTAGGTGACGATCAGTTTGGCTTTAGGAAAAGTAAAGGGACGAGAGAGGCAATTCTGACGTTGCGGCTAATAATGGAAGCAAGGCTAAAGAAAAATCAAGAGACTTTCATAGGATTTGTCGACCTGGAAAAAGCGTTCGACAATATAAAATGGTGCAAGCTGTTCGAGATTCTGAAAAAAGTAGGGGTAAGCTATAGGGAGAGACGGGTCATATACAATATGTACAACAACCAAGAGGGAATAATAAGAGTGGACGATCAAGAACGAAGTGCTCGTATTAAGAAGGGTGTAAGACAAGGCTGTAGCCTTTCGCCCCTACTCTTCAATCTGTACATCGAGGAAGCAATGATGGAAATAAAAGAAAGGTTCAGGAGTGGAATTAAAATACAAGGTGAAAGGATATCTATGATACGATTCGCTGATGACATTGCTATTCTGAGTGAAAGTGAAGAAGAATTAAATGATCTGCTGAACGGAATGAACAGTCTAATGAGTACACAGTATGGTTTGCGAGTAAATCGGAGAAAGACGAAGGTAATGAGAAGTAGTAGAAATGAGAACAGCGAGAAACTTAACATCAGGATTGACGGTCACGAAGTCAATGAAGTTAAGGAATTCTGCTACCTAGGCAGCAAAATAACCAATGACGGACGGAGCAAGGAGGACATAGACTCGCTATGGCAAAAAAGGCAATTCTGGCCAAGAGAAGTCTACTAATAACAAATACCGGCCTTAATTTGAGGAAGAAATTTCTGAGGATGTACGTCTGGAGTACAGCATTGTATGGTAGAGGGCAAAAACTGTAGAAGAAGACAGAGATTGGAATACGTCAAGCAAATAATTGAGGACGTAGGTTGCAAGTGCTACTCTGAGATGAAGAGGTTAGCACAGGAAAGGAATTCGTGGCGGGCTGCATCAAACCAGTCAGTAGACTGATGAAAAAAAAAAAAAAAAGGGGGGGTGGGGAGTGAGATAATATTGTGGGGAAGTCGAATCACAGACTGCGCTTTGTTAGCAGAACATCCGACAAACCCACTAAAGAGACAGCCTACATTACACTTGTCCGTCCTCTGCTGGAATATTGCTGCGGGGTGTGGGATCCTTACAAGGTAGGATTGACGGAGGACATCGAAAAAGTGCAAAGAAGGGCAGTTCGTTTCGTGTTATCGCGCAATACGGTGTGAGTGTGTCACTGATATGATACGCGAGTTGGGGTGGCAGTCACTGAAACAAAGGCGGTTTTCTTTGCGGCGAGATCTATTTACAAAATTTCGATCACGAAGTTTCTCTTCCGAATGCGAAAATATTTTGTTGACACCCACATACGTAGGAAGAAATGATCATCATAATAAAATAAATCGGAGCTCGAACGGAAAGATTTAGGTTTTCCTTTTTCTCACGCCTCATTCGGGAGTGGAATGGAAGAGAAGTAGTATGAAAATGGTTCGATGAACCCTCTGCCAGGCACTTAATTGTGAATTGCAGAGTAACCACGTAGATGTAGGTGACTGATCCTGTGTGATTTTATGCCGCCGATGGAGATGAACTATAAATCTACGGCGGGAGAAAGTGTAGGGGGGGGGGAGAGAGAGAGAGAGAGAGAAAGGAGGGGGGTGGGGGGGGGGTTGAGCGGCGAGGAGATTTTATAAGGGTCGCCCTCAGGGCTGTTAACCCCTGTGCGCGCTCTCGCCTGCAATTACCCCCTGTAGCAACGCGGCGTTTGAGGTGGCGGTGGTTTTCATTAAGGGAGGGAAACTCCGAAAGGCCAGCTAGCTCTCATTACACCTCTCTCTCTCTCTCTCTCTCTCTCTCTGTCCTTAAAAAAATTAAAAAAAGGAATATACCTCTGCGGCAGCCAGCGGTTTCAATTTCCCAAACTCCGTGCCTACTTGTTGCTTAATTAAAAAAGAGCCCGCCAAAGTCGCTCCGGCACGCTGCGTTTCCACCTCAGTGTGACGTCCTCAGGACCGGTCACGAGGACGAGGCAATCGTCCCGTTTCCTTTTAATTTCAATTATGTATTTAATTAATTACCTTTTTTTATTAGTCTTCCGAATGGTTTGTTGCACCTCGCCACCAATTCCGCTCCTATGCCAACCTCTTCATCTCAGAGTAGCATTTGCAACCTACACCATCAATTATTTGTTGGCTGTGTTTCAGTTTCCGTATTTCTCTACAGTTTTTACTCTTTACAGCACCATCTAGCACCACGGAAGTCATTCCCCAACTCCTTATGTCCTGTCATCTTGTCCCTTCTCCTAATCATTTTCCTTTCTTCACCGATTCAACAGAGAACATGCTCATTTTTGCGCTGTCTGTACATTGGTGAGGAAATACCGTATGACAAGAACCATCTTGTGCGTGTTTTAATTTATTATGGAGCTGAAATTTTATATTTGACAGACGCCTCTCCACTACATTTTAACATACCTCTGCCACATCATATCATTCAATTGTCTGTATTTCCTTCTGAACCAAGAATCTTTTTATAAACGTTGAAGGCTTTGTAAAAGGGCCGGCCGCTGTGGCCGAGCGGTTCTTCAGTCCGGAGCCGCGCTGCTACTTCGGTCGCAGGTTCTAGTCCTGCCTCGGGCATGGATGTGTGTGATGTCCTTAGGTTTGTTAGGTTTAAGTAGTTCTAAGTTCTAGGCGACTGATGACCACAGGGACCGAAAGGCTATTTACAATTTGTACAGAAAGCAGATGGCATTCATACGAGTCGAGGGGTATGAAAGGAAAGCAGTGGTTGGGAAGGGAGTGAGACAGGGTTGTAGCCTCTCCCCGATGTTATTCAATCTGTATATTGAGCAAGCAATAAAGGAAACAAAGAAAAAGTTCGGAGTAGGTATTAAAATTCATGGAGGAGAAATAAAAACTTTGAGGTTTCCCGATGACATTGCAATTCTGTCAGAGACAGCAAAGGACTTGGAAGAACAGTTGAAGGGAATGGACAGTGTCTTGAAAGGAAGATATAAGATGAACATCAACAAAAGCAAAACGAGGATAATGGAATGTAGTCGAATTAAGTCGGGTGATGAATAGAAGCTTTCGAAATGTGGTGCTACAGAAGAATGCTGAAGATTAGATGGGTAGATCACGTAACTAATGAGGAGGTATTGAATAGAATTTGGGAGAAGAGAAGTTTGTGGCACAACTTGACTAGAAGAAGGGATCGGTTGGTAGGACATGTTCTGAGACATCGAAGGATCACCAATTTAGTATTGGAGGGCAGCGTGGAGGGTAAAAATCGTAGGGGGAGACCAAGAGATGAATACACTTAGCAGATTCGAAAGGATGTAGGTTGCAGTAGGTACTGGGAGATGTAGAAGCTTGCACAGGATAGATAGAGTAGCATGGAGAGCTGCATCAAACCAGTCTCAGGACTGAAGACCACAACAACAACAACAGTGCTCAGAGCCATTTGAACCTTTGTAAAAGGACTTTCATAAACATTCCAATTTGCAAGAAATTGGGTGTTTTCTATTTCTACGAGAAGATTGCTGCTCCAGCCATGTACAAAATTTTGATACACCCTCATTTTTTGTGAGCCCACCTAATTTCCAACACCGTTCTGTAGCACAACATTTGAAACATTTCGATTATCGTGTTTTCCGATTTTGCCACAATCCGTGTTTCAATACCTTACAATGCTGTCTTCCGGAATTATATTCCTCAAGATGTATGTTTCATACAAGTAGATTTCTATTGGCCAGGAATGCCGTCTTTTCCTTTTTATCACCTTCTTTCTCCGTTCGTCATATGTTGTTTTGCTTCCAGCCTAGCAGAATTCCTTAAATTTGTCTATTTCGTGTGCACAAATTGTGACATTAAGTTCGTCACTAATCTCATAACTTTTGTCTTTCTTTGAATCACTCTCAATCGTTACAGTGTACTCACTAGACTGTACATTCCACTCAACAGAGCCTGTAATTCTTCTGTACTTCCACTGATGATGAAAATATCATCAGCCAATCTTAGCGCTGATGGCCTTTCAGACTGATTTCTATTCCCGCTGTTGAACGTTTCTTTTACACTGAAGGGCCAAAGAAACTGGCACACCTGCCGAATATCGTGTAGAGCCCCCGCGAACACGCAGAAGTGACGCAACACGAAATGGCATGGACTCGACTATGTCTGAAGTAGTGCTGGAGGAAATTAACACCATGAATCCTACAGGGCTGCTCATAAATGCGTAAGAGTAGGAATGGGTGGAGAACTCTTCTGAACAGTACGTTGTAAGGCATCACGGATATGATCAATAATGTTCACGCCTAGGGAGTTTGCTGGCCACCGGAAGTGTTTAAACTCAGAAGAGCGTTTCTGGAGTTACTTTGCACCAATTTTGGGCGTGTGTGTGGTGTCGCATTGTCCTGCTGGAATTGTCCAAGTCAGTCGGAATGCGTAATGAATGGGTGCAGGTGACCGGACAAGATGCTTACGTACGTGTCACCTGTCGGAGTCGTATGTAGACGTATCAGGGGTCCCATATCACTCCAGCTGCACACACCCCACACCACTACAGAGCTTCCACCAGCTTGAACAGTCCCCTGCTGACATGCAGGGTCCACGGATTCCTGAGGTTGTCTCCATACCCGTACACGTCCACTGGCTCGATACAATTTGAAACGAGACTCATCCGACCGGGCAACAAGTTTCCAGTCATCAACAGTCCAATGTCGGTGTTGACGGGCCCAGGCGAGGTGTAAAGCATTGTGTCGTCATCAAGAGTACACGAGTGGGCCTTCGACTCCCAAAGTCCAAATCGATGATGTTTCGTTGAATGGTTCGCACACTGACACTTGTTGATAGCCCAGCATTCAAATCTGCAGCAGTTTGCGGTACGGCTGCACTTCTGTCACGCTGAAACATTTCGCTTCAGTCGTCGTTGGTCCTGTTCTTGCAGAATCTTTTTCCGGCCGCAGTGATGGCGGAGATTTGATGTCTTATCGGATCCCTGATATTCATGGTACACTCGTGAAATAGTCATACGGGAAAATTCCCACTTTATCGCTACTTCGGAGGTGCTGTGTCCCATTTGTCGTGCGCCGACTATAACTCAATTAAATCTTACAGCGCCGGCCGGAGTGGCCGTGCGGTTCTAGGCGCTACAGTCTGGAACTGAGCGACCGCTACGGTCGCAGGTTCGAGTCCTGCCTCGGGAATGGATGTGTGTGATGTCTTTAGGTTAGTTAGGTTTAAGTAGTTGTAAGTCTAGGGGACTGATGACGTCAGATGTCAAGTCCCATAGTGCTCAGAGCCATTATTTGCAACACACTGTGTATACACACACACACACACACACACACACACTGATGAACAAAACCCTTATGACAACCTGCTTAATAGCTTGCTTGTCCGTTTGCGGAACGAAGTACATCACTGATTCTGCCCATCAGGGATAGTTTGTTGGTGGGTTCCTGGAGGTATGTGGCATTACATGTCTACGCTCAAATAATGTAATTCGCGTATATAAAGGGCCACTGATTATGCGTATTTTAGTGATGGCGCCCGGTAGGGACCCAGATGGGTTGCATAGGATTTACATCAGGCGAATTTGGTCGCCGAGCCGTCAACGTAAGTTCACTGCAAAAAATGGTTCAAATGGCTCTGAGCACTACGGGACTTGACATCTGAGGTCATCAGTCCCCTAGAACTCAGAACTACTTAAACCTAACTAACCTAAGGACATCACACACATCCATGCCCGAGGCAGGATTCAAACCTGCGACCGTAGCGGTCGCGCGGTTCCAGGCTGAAGCGCCTAAAACCGCTCGGCCATTGCGGCAGGCAGTTCACTGCAGTTCCCCTCAAAGCACTGTAGCGCGGTTATGGCTCCGAGACACGGACAAATATTCCACTGAAAGATAACTTCGTTGTCATGGTAGACGTCAAGCATGTCTTCGGTTATGTAAGTGTGCAGGCTTTCGTGGCCGTTATCACCGAAATTAAAATCTTCTGAACTATTAGGCCGCGTCATGTTTCTTTTAAAATATTCGACGTTTCTACCCCTCTGCTGGCATCTTCCTCAGGGTCTTTGGATGTCCACTACTGCTAGAACACTACAGGGTTCTATGACTAGTGGACACCCGAAGATCCTGAGGAAGATGCCAGCAGTGGGGTCGAAACGTCGAACATTTTAGAAGAAACATGACGCGCCCTAATAACCCAGAAGATCTTAACTTCCATGTCTTCGATTACTATCACAGGTCCCATGCAAGCGCAGGAGAATGTCTCCCAATGCCGCCACCAGCCTGCGTCCATCGCACGCTGCACGTTTCGAGCCGCCGTTCACCTCGTTCTGTGGAGACGACCATCGACCTTGTGCAGCAAAAGTGTGATTCGCTCGAAGAGCCTACAGTTTCCATAGATCGACGCTCGAATCCCGATGGCCCCATGCCAACAGCAATCGTAACTGACAATGTGGTTGTGGCAGCATATGAACGCTTACGGATGGTCCTCTGCGGAGCTCCCATGTTCATCAATGTACGATTAATGGTGTGCTCCGAAAGACTTATGCACGCACCAGCATTATGCTCTTTCTGTGAAGATGCCACAGGTCAGCAAATATCCTACTACACAGAACAGCAAAGCCTCCAAACCCCCACGTTCTGTGAAGTTCCGTGGACGTCCAACCATTTGGCGCTTCTGGTATTTTCACTCTCCTCCTACCTCTTTCCTTAGATGCTCACGACGGTAGCACGTGAACAATCGACCAGCTTCGCCGCTTTCAAATGGCTCTGAGCACTATGCGACTTAACTTCTGAGGTCATCAGTCGCCTAGAACTTACAACTACTTAAACCTAACTAACCTAAGGGCATCACACACCTCCATGCCCGAGGCCGGATTCGAACCTGCGACCGTAGCGGTCACGCGGTTCCAGACTGAAGCGCCTTTAACCGCACGGCCACACCGGCCGGCTCGCCGCTTTCGACATGTTCACAGGCTCTGCGTAATAACAATTTGCCCTTCGTCAAAGGCGCTTATCTGAATGTATTTCCCCGTTTGCAGCCCACATCTTCCCCAGGGTGATCTCCCGACCGTTTCTGCTCCGCTTACATGCTTTTGTTACCGCGTCACGTGCCCGCAACAACACCAGGCGCAATACAACGTCGCGGAGCGCAGTTTATCATTGTACGAGGGCAGTTCAATAAGGAATGCAACACATTTTTTTTCTGAAACAGGGGTTGTTTTATTCAGCATTGAAATACACCAGGTTATTTCCCAATCTTTTAGCTACACAACACTATTTTTCAACGTAATCTCCATTCAGTGCTACGGCCTTACGCCACCTTGAAATGAGGGCCTGTATGCCTGCACGGTACCATTCCACTGGTCGATGTCGGAGCCAACGTCGTACTGCATCAATAACTTCTTCATCATCCGCGTAGTGCCTCCCACGGATTGCGTCCTTCATTGGGCCAAACATATGGAAATCCGACGGTGCGAGATCGGGGCTGTAGGGTGCATGAGGAAGAACAGTCCACTGAAATTTTGTGAGCTCGTCTAGGGTGCGAAGACTTGTGTGAGGTCTTGCGTTGTCATGAAGAAGGAGAAGTTCGTTCAGATTTTTGTGCCTACGAACACGCTGAAGTCGTTTCTTCAATTTCTGAAGAGTAGCACAATACACTTCAGAGTTGATCGTTTGACCATGGGGAAGGACATCGAACAGAATAACCCCTTCAGCGTCCCAGAAGACTGTAACCATGACTTTACTGGCTGAGGGTATGGCTTTAAACTTTTTCTTGGTAGGGGAGTGGGTGTGGCGCCACTCCATTGATTGCCGTTTTGTTTCAGGTTCGAAGTGATGAACCCATGTTTCATCGCCTGTAACAATCTTTGACAAGAAATTGTCACCCTCAGCCACATGACGAGCAAGCAATTCCGCACAGATGGTTCTCCTTTGCTCTTTATGGTGTTCGGTTAGACAAAGAGGGACCCAGCGGGAAGAAACCTTTGAATATCCCAACTGGTGAACAGTTGTGACAGCACTACCAACAGAGATGTCAAGTTGAGCACTGAGTTGTTTGATGGTGATCCGTCGATCATCTCGAACGAGTGTGTTCGCACGCTCCGCCATTGCAGGAGTCACAGCTGTGCACGGCCGGCCCGCACGCGGGAGATCAGACAGTCTTGCTTGACCTTGCGGCGATGATGACACACGCTTTGCCCAACGACTCACCGTGCTTCTGTCCACTGCCAGATCACCGTAGACATTCTGCAAGCGCCTATGAATATCTGAGATGCCCTGGTTTTCCGACGAAAGAAACTCGATCACTGCCCGTTGTTTGCAACGCACATCCGTTACAGACGCCATTTTAACAGCTCCGTACAGCGCTGCCACCTGTCGGAAGTCAATGAAACTATATGAGACGAAGCGGGAATGTTTGAAAATATTTCACAAGAAATTTCCGGTTTTTTCAAACAAAATTGGCCGAGAAAAAAAATGTGTTGCATTACTTATTGAACTGCCCTCGTATATACGGTAATTGTCAAGCATACCATAGCGATCGATATTTGGTCCAGTCCCAGAGTTGATCCTTGAGGTACGCTTGTAAATTTTGACATATGTTTTCAAATAAATAAATATGTAACAAGAACAAGAGCGAACGTAGTATATAGACTTGGTTATAAATAAATATGTACACTACTGGCGATTAAAATTGCTACACCTCGAAGATGACGTGCTACAGACGCGAAATTTAACCGACAGGAAGAAGAATCTGTGATATGCAAATGATTAGCTTTTCAGAGCATTCACACAAGTTTGGCGCCGGTGGCGACACCTACAACGTGCTGACATGAGGAAAGTTTCCAACCGATTTCTCATACACAAACAGCAGTTGACCGGCGTTGCCTGGTAAAACGTTGTTTTGATGCCTCGTGTAAGCAGGTCAAATGCGTAACATGACGTTTCCGACTTTGATAAAGGTCGGATTGTAGCCTATCGCGATTGCGGTTTATCGTATCGCGACATTGCTGCTCGCGTTGCTCGAGATCCAATGACTGTTAGCAGAATATGGAATCGGTGGGTTCAGGAGGGTAATACGATACGCCGTGCTGGATGCCGACGGCCTCGTATCACTAGCAGTCGAGATGACAGGCATCTTATCCGTACGGCTGTAACGGATCGTGCAGCCACGTCTCGATCCCTGAGTCAACAGATGGGGACGTTTGCAAGACGACAACCATCTGCACGTACAGGTAGACGACGTTTGCAGCAGCACGGACTATCAGCTCGGAGACCGTGGCTGCGGTTACCCTCGACGCTGCATCACAGACAGGAGCGCCTGCGATGGTGTACTCGACGACGAACCTGGGTGCACGAATGGCAAAACGTCATTTTTTCGGATGACTCCATGTTCTGTGTGCAGCAGCATGATAGTCGCATCCGTGTTTGGCGACATCGCGGTGAACGCACATGGGAAGCGTGTATTCGTCGTCGCCATACTGGCGTATCACCCAGCCTGATGGTATGGGGTGCCATTGCTTACACGTCTCGGTCAGCTGTTGTTCGCATTGACGGCACTTTGAACAGTGGAAGTTACATTTCAGATCTGTTACGACCCGTGGCTCTACCCTTCATTCGATTCCTGCGAAACCCTACATTTCAGCAGGATAATGCACGACCGCATGTTGCAGGTCCTGTACGGGCCTTTCAGGATACAGAAAATGTTCGACCGCTGCCCTGCTCAGCACATTCTCCAGATCTCTCACCAATTGAAAACGTCTGGTCAATGGTGGCCGAGCAAATGGCTCGTCACAATACGCCAGTCACTACTCTCCTTGAACTGTAGTATCGTGTTGAAGCTGCATGAGCAGCTGTAGCTCAGGCGTGTCAAGGCCGTTATTACGGCCAGAGGTGGTTGTTCTGGGTACTGATTTCTCAGGATCTATGCACCCAAATTGCGTGAAGATGTAATCACATGTCAGTTCTAATGTAATATATTTGTCCAATGAATGCCCGTTTATCATCTGCATTTCTTCTTGGTGTAGCAATTTTAATGTCCAGTAGTGTATAAATCTGTAAGAAGAATATGTGTGAACGTAGTATAGAGACTTGGTTATAAATAAATATGTAACTAGAACAAGAAGGGTGCAATATGGATTCCTGTGGCACCCCTGATAACGTGGAGAGCTACGCTGGTTACGGGTGAGCAAGCCGTGCTCAATAGAATGCCACGTTCTGTTGACGGCACTGAATGAACGCAAAACTTGTCCCTTCCTCCGTGTCCCTCTCCCCTCTTTCCACTCACACCCCTTGTGTTCTCCAGCGCCTACGTAATTACTCGCGGTCGCCACACTGCATCGCTGGAGATTCATCTCGCTCCAAGTCGCCGCTTGCCTCGGCTCCTAGCTTTTGCAGCTCAATAAGACATCCGACAACTTCGCCCCGAGAAATTTCGCGTCGACTCGCCTGCTCCCATTCTTCACTCCTCTCTTACAACTTTACCCATTCCTCCTCCAAATGGAACCTCTGTCCACAGTGCTACTGCGAATTGCTCTTCACTCATCGCCCACTAATTTAGCCGCCTTGCAACAGAAACAGCGAGCAGCACACTGTCTTCCCTGTGGAACAACTTGCGGCCTCGTCCCTTCCACAAATCCCCAGTGACGTATTTTGAGACAATTTAACTGTGAAACTTTAATTTTGTGATCCATCTATTACTGCTGGGGGCGTCGGCACACCTGTCCTTACATTTCCCGCTCCGTTTTCGCCGGATATTGTCTATAACAGCCGGTTCTGTGCAAAATTTCACATACTGTTTTCGGAGAAAATTTGCACTCATTTGTAATATAGTTTTTATTGTGAATATTAAAATGTAAACTCATTCACAACTAAAAGCACTAAAACTTGACTCTTTCCGAAGGCGCAAGGCTTCATCAAAATGGTTCAAATGGCTCTGAGCACTATGGCACTAAACATCTGTGGTCATCAGTCCCCTAGAACTTAGAACTACTTAAACCTAACTAACCTAAGGACATTACACACATCCATGCCCGAGGCAGGATTCGATCCTGCGACCGTAGCGGTCGCGCGGTTCCGGACTGAGCGCCTAGAACCGCTAGACCACCGCGGCCGGCAAGCCTTCATCATCAGAATTATTATACAAGAGTGTTACGAGGCTAATCCGGAAAGTAAAGTTACAAGAATTTTTTGAAGTACAAAAAATGAATTTATTTTAATGAAATGTACATTAAATGTAAGCGTAGGCTTCCGCGGCCGTTGTCTTCTTCATTAAAATTCTTCAGGGTATCAGACCGCATCGTCATAATTTAAAATGCGCCAACGCTGGCCGAAACGTTGGCGCATTTTAAATTATGACGATGCGGTCTGATACCCTGAAGAATTTTATTGAAGAAATGTACATTAATTGTACTGTTGGTCTTGCATTACACAGGCCAACGATGGAAAATTTTTTTTGCTGAAAATACCGTATTCTTATGTTTTTTAGGGTGGGTAATCCAAGTACGACACTTACAAAACTGTATCATCCACCATTTCTTCACATTTTACAGTTAAATGTATTAACTAAGCGATTTTTTAAAGAATTTAACGAATTTTATACAGTTAAAATAATTTAAAAAGGAGGTATAATGAATGTTTATGACGCTGGCAGCACTACTGAAAAATATTTGCAGACAAAAAAAAAATTGTCCATCCTCTTTTTATGTCAATAGATGGTGGATTGTTTACTGTCAACGTAACCTCACTTTCCCGTTTCCTGTGTATGTGCTCAGTATAATGTCTAATCGTTGTTGTAAAAACTCTGCTGACTGTTTTTCTTATATTCGCGGAGAATTCAGAAGCTAAAGTAATAGAAGGCGACTTTGTCAGACCTGACATTAGTAAATTGATGTTTGATGTTAACTATTAATTCACAATGGCGTTAAATGAGAAAGGAGCGTGGGTATAATTCAAGCAAGTCGTTACGAAGTTCTTAGGACATGAAAAAGACCCAGAATATGTTTCTGTTATAGCTACAGAGTTAAAGAAGTTTAAAACTTTAGCATGTTTAATGAGCCTGGAAGTTCACTTTTCTAACAGTCGCGTTGATTATTTGCCGGAGAATACGGGAGATATTAGTGAGGAGCAAGGACAGCGTTTTCACCAGGACATTAAAGTGATGGGAGAATGCTACCGAGGCAGCTGCAACACCAACATGATGGGGAACTAGTGTTGGTCACTTGACCGAGAAGTTCAGCAAATGACTCATCGTAGAAGAAGCTACGCTAGAAACTTCAAAGAAAAAAGAGAAAGAAAGTACAAACCAATTCCAGCTGACAAATGAAACCTCCATTAACATACGGGGTGATTCAAAAAGAATACCACAACTTTAAAAATGTGTATTTAATGAAAGAAACATAATATAACCTTCTGTTATACATCATTACAAAGAGTATTTAAAAAGGTTTTTTTCACTCAAAAACAAGTTCAGAGATGTCCAATATGGCCCCCTCCAGACACACGAGCAATATCAACCCGATACTCCAACTCGTACCACACTCTCTGTAGCATATCAGGCGTAACAGTTTGGATAGCTGCTGTTATTTCTCGTTTCAAATCATCAATGGCGGCTGGGAGAGGTGGCCGAAACACCATATCCTTAACATACCCCCATAAGAAAAAATCGCAGGGGGTAAGATCAGGGCTTCTTGGAGGCCAGTGATGAAGTGCTCTGTCACGGGCTGCCTGGCGGCCGATCCATCGCCTCGGGTAGTTGACGTTCAGGTAGTTACGGACAGATAAGTGCCAATGTCGTGGCGCTCCATCCTGCTGAAATATGAATTGTTGTGCTTCTTGTTCGAGCTGAGGGAACAGCCAATTCTCTAACATCTACAGATACTGTAGTCCAGTTACAGTAGCACCTTCGAAGAAAAAGGGACCAAAAACTTTATTGGCTGAAATGGCGAACAAATGTACAACTAAATGAAACTTTATAGCTCCCTCAATTCGCCGACAGATAGTGCTTAGCTCTGCCTTTTGTCGTTGCAGAGTTTTAAATTCCTAAAGTTGTGGTATTCTTTTTGAATCACCCTGTATATCATTGTTTTAAGTAGCTAACTGTAAATACAGACCATGCTTATGTTGTAACAAAGCGTTTCATTAATTTCCCCGTTTACCGTATAGCATAGGATTTTTATTCTATATAATAAAAAGCATATTGCTCGAAACCTATGGGTGATACAGAAAACACTAAGGCTAGCTTTGGATTCAGCTCTTTTTTTTTTTTTTTTGTCATCAGTCTACTGACTGGTTTGATGCGGCCCGCCACGAATTCCTTTCCTGTGCTAACCTCTTCATCTCAGAGTAGCACTTGCAACCTACGTCCTCAATTATTTGCTTGACGTACTCCAATCTCTGTCTTCCTCTACAGTTTTTGCCCTCTACAGCTCCCTCTAGTACCATGGAAGTCATTCCCTCATGTCTTAGCGGATGTCCTATCATCCTGTCCCTTCTCCTTATCAGTGTTTTCCACATATTCCTTTCCTCTCCGATTCCGCGTAGAACCTCTTCATTCCTTACCTTATCAGCCCACCTAATTTTCAACATTCGTCTATAGCACCACATCTCAAATGCTTCGATTCTCTCCTGTTCCGGTTTTCCCACAGTCCATGTTTCACTACCATACAATGCTGTACTCCAGACGTACATCCTCAGAAATTTCTTCCTCAAATTAAGGCCGGTATTTGATATTAGTAGACTTCTCTTGGCCAGAAATGCCTTTATTGCCATAGCTCATAAAGATGTACAAAGATCAGCTATCAGAGTAAAAAAAGTTTTTCAAAAAAAATTTTTCGTTGGCCTGTGTTATTTTTCCACATAATCACCATTTACCGCAATACAGTTTATCATCCACAGGGCGCGTTTTCTGATTCGTGTGTCATAGGCGTCTCCCGCCGCCTTTTTCAATCAGTTCTTCACTTCGATTTTCACCTCGCCGTTGTCGGAAAAGTGTTTTCCATGAGGGTGTTCCTTCAATTTAGTGAACAGATGATAGTAACTAGGTGCGAGATCGGGGCTGTGAGAGGGGTGGCTTAAAACATCACAACCAAACGAAATCAACAACTCTTGTGTTGGATGAGCGGCGTGCTTACGCGCGTTGTCATGATGGAGACAGACTCCCTTCGTCTGCATCCCGCGTCGTTTGTTTTGCGTGGCTCTCATATTATCTTGCAGCATTTATTGTTCCACCTCTTTCCAAAAAATCAACGAGGAGATCACTTTTTCTGTCCGAAAGCACCATGATTTTCCCCGCTGTTTGCTGAGTTCGATGCAGCTCTCCATGCTACCCTATCTTGTGCAAGCTTCATCATCTCCCAGTACTTACTGCAACCCAAATCCTTCTGAATCTGCTTAGTGTATTCATCTCTTGGTCTTCCTCTACGATTTTTACCCTCCACGCTGCCTTCCAATGCTTAATTTGTGATCCCTTGATGCCTCAGAACATGTCCTACCAACCGATCCCTTCTTCTAGTCAAGTTGTGCCACAAACTTCTCTTCTCCCCAATCCTATTCAACACCTCCTCATTAGTTATGTGATCTACCCATCTAATCTT
This sequence comes from Schistocerca serialis cubense, assembly GCF_023864345.2. Lineage (NCBI taxonomy): Eukaryota > Metazoa > Arthropoda > Insecta > Orthoptera > Acrididae > Schistocerca > Schistocerca serialis. The sequence continues at coordinate 147,281,523 of NC_064648.1, forward strand.
CAGCATTCTTCTGTAGCACCACATTTCGAAAGTTTCTATTCTCCTCTAGTCCAAACTATTTATAGTCCATGTTTCACTTCCATACAAGGCTACACTCCATACAAATACTTTCAGAAACGACTTCCTGACACTTAAATCTATACTCGATGTTAACAAATTTCTCTTTTTCAGAAACGCTTTCCTTGCCATTGCCAGTCTACATTTTATATCCTCTCTACTTCGAACATCATCAGTTATTTTGCTCCCCAAATAGCAAAACTCCTTTACTACTTTAAGTGTCTCATTTCCTAATCTAATTCCCTCAGCATTACCCGACTTAATTCGACTACATTCCATCATCCTCGTTTTGCTTTTGTTGCTGTTCATCTTATATCCTCCTTTCAAGACACTGTCCATTCCGTTCAACAACTCCGTCAAGTCCTTTGCTGTCTCTGACAGAATTACAATGTCATCACCGAACCTCAACGTTTTTATTTCTTCTCCATGGACTTCAATACCTACTCCGAATTTTTCTTTTGTTTCCTTTACTGCTTGCTCAATATACAGATTGAATAACATCGGGGACAGGCTACAACCCTGTCTCACTCCCTTCCCAACCGCTACTTCCCTTTCATGCCCCTCGACTCTTATAACTGCCATCTGGTTTCTGTACAAATTGTAAATAGCCTTTCGGTCCCTGTATTTTACCCCTGCCACCTTCAGAATTTGAAAGAAGGTATTCCAGTCAACATTTTCAAAAGCGTTCTCTAAGTCTACAAATGTTAGAAACATAGGTTTGCCTTTCCTTAATCTTTCTTCTAAGATAAGTCGTACGGTTAGTATTGCCTCACGTGTTCCAACATTTCTACGGAATCCAAACTGATTTTCCCCGAGGTCCGCTTCTACCAGTTTTTCCATTCGCCTGTAAAGAATTCGCGTTAGTATTTTGCATCCGTGACTTATTAAACTGATAGTTCGGTAATTTTCACATCTGTCAACACCTGTTTTCTTTGGGATTGGAATTATTATATTCTTCTTGAGGTCTGAGGGTATTTCGTCTGTCTCATACATCTTGCTCGCCAGATGGTAGAGTTTTGTAGCTCACCCAAGGCCATCAGTAGTTCTAATGGAATGTTGTCTACTCCCAGGGCCTTGTTTTGACTCAGGTCTTTCAGTGCTCTGTCAAACTCTACCTGCAGTATCGTATCTCCCATTTCATCTTCATCTACATCCTCTTCCATTTCCACAATATTGTCCTCAAGTACATCGCGCTTATATAGACCCTCTATATAATCCTTCCATCTTTCTGCTTTCCCTTCTTTGCTTAGAACTGGGTTTCCATCTGAGCTCTTGATATTCATACAAGTGATTCTCTTTTCTCCAAAGGTCTCTTTAATTTTCCTGTAGGCAGTATCTATCTTACCCCTAGTGAGATAAGCCTCTACATCCTTACATTTGTCCTCTAGCCATCGCTGCTTAGCCATTTTGCACTTCCTGTCGATCTCATTTTTGAGACGTTTGTATTACTTTTTGCCTGCTTCATTTACTGCATTTTTATATTTTCTCCTTTCGTCAATTAAGTTCAATATTTCTTCTGTTACCCAAGGAGTTCTACTAGCCCTCGTATTTTTACCTACTTGATTCTCTGCTGCCTTCACTACTTCATCCCTCAGAGCTACCCATTTTTCTTCTACTGTACTTCTTTCCACCATTCCTGTCAATTGTTCCCTTATGCTCTCCCTGAAAGTCTGTATAACCTCTGGTTCTTTCAGTTGATCGAGGTCCCATCTCCTTAAATTCCCACCTTTTTGCAGTTTCTTCAGTTTTAATCTACAGTTCATAACCAATAAATTGTGGTCAGAGTGAGAGGCACCCACATGCCTTGCTCATACTGTGGCATCAAGCAGTCAGGCCTGCAAGATAAGTGGTCTGCCAAACGAGTGGATTCATTCTTATTTATCGAGTAACATGAACTCTCGTACTCACAATTAAGTTACAAATTATCCTCCTGTATGAATAATACGCAACGGAAACGCACATCTGACTATCAGTAATTTACAGAACTCTGACCACTACGCACTGGCAATACCACATTATTGTTTGTTTTTTTAACGGCTTTTATCAACACGTGGCCATCGCACTGAATATGAGTGGCGCACACATTATAAATTCTGGATATCATGACAACATACAATTCGAAGGAAAAGGCCACCAATATTTTTCTTTCCACTATCTTATTTATTCCGATAAATTCTATAACCTAAACACACAAATTCTATAACCTACAACAATAACACATGAGAAATTCCGCCCAGTGGGCATGGCTTTACATTGGTGATTCTCTATCTTATGGTCTCGTAATTATTTAACGCTACAGTGCACTTTCTGGATAGGATGGTGGATCTTTTTCTATATCTCACACTTCGACTCTCACAACCATCATCACGATACTTTCCTCCAGACCGAGCGGTACAAAAGGAACACGCATAACCCACTACCTCTGAAACTACCTTGCTACTCTCCCATGCAAATCACACATACTTAAATTGCATGACATACACCACACTACAACATGAAATACAACACAGGGAACAGTCACAACCTTATCACTTTCAGCTTTACCACTTCAATTAATATTTATCCCAGTTTCACACGACACTGCCCCACTTCGTAATTCTACTTTCCTACTATGAACTCTGGAGATATATGCACGTCTTCCTGTGCAATGCAAACCAAGTGGCGTTGCTGGATAGACGGCTGACTCACCTTGCTTCTCTCTCAGAGTATGAATCAAGCGTCACTCGGAAACATATCACGCAAAGTAATATAAAGAACATATTCATCACACATGCGAGTCCTCAACTGATACCATGGACGAGTACTTCTCTTTATCCTTTGTCTCATACACAGATTGAGACTCACACAGTACTCACCACGGGGAAGTACTCGTCTCTAATTTCAAGTCCTGCACACGCCATTTCTTAAATATGTCAACTTATAGTACACACGCTAGTAATTCAGCTTAACTTAAGCACACGGAAGTATTTCAACTTATTGCTACACGTGGTTTCATTGTGACCGTTGGTCACTTCCGAAGATTACTATGATCCCATTAATATTACCTGCCTGACATTAAATTCTCCCCACAAAAGTTCCTGAAATAGAGAAATTATTATTTCAAACTACTCTTAAATATTCCACATGCATACCATGTCTCTGCTCTTTTGTCTTTACGGAGCACAACTAAGACAGGTCTTAACAGCACAAGATCCAGCGGCAGAGTGCTGAAACATGGCCGTTCTTCAGGTCCTCTCGCACCTCTGCCCACGTGGGGGAGCACCTTGCTACCGTATTGGTCAGCCAAATTTCAGGCGCTCAAAGCTCCGGTAAGTTTCATCTCTTTGGTTCCACCAAAGGTGGCCAAAGTATCGTCTCAAAGATGATCATATATTCACATTCACTATCTGCGGTTAGCAGACGACCATACATTCATTCATTTCACAGATCTCACCAAACTGGATGTAGGGATTTATTTTGTGGGAGTGCACATGTGATCAATTAAATAAATAAATTGTCATTCTTTCCCACTGGTATCCGGCTTTGCTGTATTAATTGAAATTGAGTTGTAATTAGAAAAAAATGTGTTGTTCTGACAAAAATAATGAAGTATGTTGTACCTATTTTCGATGTCGGGCGGTACTGTACCCTTTCAACACCGGCTACCCATGCAGAAAAAAATTGCACGGTACTATCCTTGCAATGCGAGGGTAGTTCCGAACATTTTTTTTTTAAAGAGAGCTGTATTAGAACAAACGTAGCAAGTCATCGTAATAACCAGGAGGAGACCATAGCCCCTGGTGACCTCAAATAGATGACCAAATGCTGTTACTTTACCAAATTATTGACACAGTTGTTGCATTATTGTACTCTCCACAATCTGGAGTAACGTACACATACATATTTACAACAATCCAAATGACAAATAAAACATCACATCATACAAATAAAAAAATAATGGTGAGAGAAAAATTGGCTTAGTTACCGGGATCTCCGTTGTTTTTAGGAGTAATCCAAACTTCAATAATTCTAAAACAAATAAAAAATACTAATTGTACTCATGAAATTTTAAATAGCTCACCGTCCAAACACAGAGCAAGTAATCTGACATTTTATAAATTGCGGGGTAAAAACCTTTACACAGCAAAGTCTTAATACAAAACAAAATCAACAAAAGAAAAACATTGCGTACACTAGTTACACGTAGAAGTCAGGCTCCATACCATTACTCTAAAATATACATCAAACCTACAGAGAAATAAAACTGAGAAGAAAAACAATGAAATATACCACAAGTTACATACTGATTACGTAATATAGTCAACCTAAGACATCATGTCATACCTAATTAACTATCATCACTTAAGCAATTTCCACCACTACTCGACTGTGAATTTAACCCTATCCTTGTCCACCAGTACAAATACCTGCTGCTGAACCAGTCAGTCCATCAACTTTGATCAATACACGCAATAAATAGTTTAGCAATAAGTGCTTGAATCCACCAGTAGCTCTCGTATCTTACTCTACTGCTCATTTCTCTGTTGTCACACATTTAGACGACAAGAGCTTGCATTTCGACTTGCCTTCGTTACACTTTAATGTGAAATATCACCACTGTGATAATGAAAATAAGTGGCTTCAGTCAACACACCAACAAGATCATTACTGTCCACAACATCAAAATGCATCAGTTAATTCCGATATTTGTTGTGCAATGCAAACTCTTGGCACCTGTGACAACCTTACTGACCAATGCAACAAGAGCCGCTACGTTAGTATTACGCCACTGGCTAATAAATAAAGCATCGTTGTACCAAATATTCTAATAAACATGCTACGTGAACTTGATAACCCAGAACAAACAAAACAAACACTAACTATTCTAAACACAAATGTTAATGAAATACAATTACACTTGCTGTCCCTTCTGGAATGAAACATATAAAAAAAAATTTACACAATTACAAGTACAAATACATTATTCCCTATCTTGCGAGTCACACGAAATCATTTCATTCTGTGATTTTCTTGGGGTCAAAAAAGTTGCTGACAGGTTCCCAAGAAACACTGTCTCGGTGTCAAAGCTCTCCCATGGTTACCCGGACGAAAGTCTTTAAGTCACTCAAATCGGCATTTTGAACACATTAAACACAAATGTCATAGTCACTGTCAGAGTACCATCCACACGAATCTGGTCGTCCAGAAATGGCCCTACAACTACTATTACCCACGGTTCTGTTCTTTCAGTTCATGGTGTAACTAAAAGTCGTAAGTTCCAACAAACAGCACTTATTCCCACACCAATTAAAGAAATGTCTCCTACTACAAATGTCCCACTTTAGTTTCTTGCGTTCATACAATAATTAGTCACCAAACGACAACTGTCCTCTTTAAGTTTACCAAGCGTCCCACATGCAATTCACAAAGCACACTTAACAAGTCACTGCCAAAAAGTTTATGGATCCCAACGTTCAGTGGTCAAGACAAAACAAAACAATCGTCCTGTCTGCTAAAGACAAAATCTTTTCCACCACTCACAACGTGGGAACACCAGTCCTTCACTTTCCACCTTATGGAGACATACGAGCAGTCATCTTGTTTCATGGCTCCACAGTCCAGTACTAGTTAATAGTTGCTGGTAATTGTTGAGCAGAAGAAACCACCCGCTGTTGCCTCCGCGGGATACTTTCCCCCGTCGTAAGGGTGGCGGAACTTATGAATGGCCAGTGGTACGTGCGTGTCGCCCCGGGCCGTTGACCTGCTGTAGCGGGCGCGTGGAGTGTACCCCGACCGGCAGTGGAGTGGGGAGTGCCGCGGCTCTGTCGCCTCTCCCATGGCGACGTCAGCTTGGCCGCCTCCATTTTTATGTAGGTATGGGCGCGTTCTGCATGGGCACCTCAGCGCTACGACACCCAATCAGTCAGACCCTTCCCTGCATCTCACAACATTACAGACAAAAGGATATTCTTACAGTATTTAAATACTCATTGATTACATGTATGATCTATTAGATACATTGGTAATAAAAGAATCTTTGTTCCAAAAAATGTAAAATCATACACCCTAGTTTTCTACACATACAACATCAACATTTATCCCTTTTCTATATACAGCCCACACTTGTGTTATTGATTGTACCTGTCGTCCCTCATACAAAACATGAAAGTGAAAAAAAAAAAACCAAAAGGAATAAGAAACAATCTATACAGCTCATAATTACAATATCAAATAGTAGACTACTTTAACATCCTATCACAGTGAAAACATTAGAAACTGTTGATTCTAAAACTACAATATACAGTGAACCTTTGTGCTTGTAACAGACTGAAATTAATACCCCTTGAAAGTGTTCTAACAAAAAAATAAGAAATAATCTACACAGCTCACAATTACCTACCACATGGTATTAAATAGTAAACTACTTTAACATCCTAACACAATAAACATTTTAGAAACTGATGACTCTAAATCTACAACATACAATGCACCTTTGTGCTTGTGACAGACTGAAATTAGTATCTCTTTATATATTTTACCTTTTTATTATATAAAACAACATTTCTAGGACATGTATGAACCATCCACATGATGTCAGATCCTGACCTGCCATCGAGGTTCACCCAAATCAAACAATAAAGCACAATAATGTTTTAGTTATGGATCGGTAGCATCCCCTTTACAGGAGTGTGCGCATTGATCACACTACTTTACGACTCTCACTCACCAGACATCACATTTTCCTTCTCATTCAATCCATTAATACACTAACAGAATAGGTCTAGAAGTCAGCTAACCTTAACACCACCACACTCACGACAACATACCATACCTTTGCTCCCTTATACTCAACCACATAACACATGAAGCTGTTTCGGATATAGCATTCCAGTCTCCGAATTCGTCCTTTCACTCAGGCACCTCTCTCCATCGGCTTACCTCTGCATTAACTTTACCGATTATTGATCCTGCTAAATATCAACTTAGAATTGCGACATTTCATCTAAGAACAAAAAATACACAAATTATTCATCCTGCAAAATAATTGTACACATTCTTGGTACCGTTTTGATTAGTTATACTGGTACCAGGCTTCAACAACAACAACAAATATTATTTTTGCCAAATCGCAAATGTTATGCTAAGAATTAGATCTACACTTATATTACATCTTACGTCAGTGTTCCACAACGTTCACCATCTGGATCTCATACTCCCTTTATGTCCCTTCACATTGTGCAGTCGTCCTCATCTCTTCATTCGTATTTCGGCTCTCCGTCCGTCCATTTCTCCATCATTTCCTGGTCTTCCTTCGCCATTTGCATCACTCTCGATTGCAGCATACACAGGCCTCTCTGTAACATACGTCTAAGACATCTCCACATTATTAATTCTACTCACTTTTCTTTACCACTGTTTCATCACGTCGAATCTCTCTTCATTAATCACACTGCTTCACGTCGCTTCTCTCCTTAAATATCACCTTTATCCCCTATTATTTATCATGTCGCTTCTCTCTCTATCTACCATATTTATCCACTCATTAATCATCACGTCGTTTCTGCTTGATCCTTATTTGTATGACAAGAAATACGTACATACACCACTCTGTCGACTCCTGTTCATGACTCATTCGACCAGTCTATTCCGTCATATTTCCTGACATCCCACCCGAAAATTCTTATGTTCGATTTGATCCTGCACAACGTTACACACCAAAAATAAATACACTGACTATCTACCATAAATTTCCTACTTTCGATCTATCCTTAACTTTTCCATAATTTGATGTTAGAAATGTGATGAAGCCCACGAGATTGTTTTCCTTTGATCGTCTCAGTAAGTACAGCATTTTCATGGACAATCCGTCTCACTCTAAATGGTCCACTATACACAGTAAAGAATTTGCTAGTTAGGAATCTGTGCTTACATGAAAAGCTGGGAGAAATGGGACAGCCCAAGTGTTAGAAACTTAGGTGCTAGTGGCCTCTTTCCTTAACAGCAGATTCCGAACAACCATACGCAGCACCTCATTATAACTGTCACTATGACAATGACATACTACAGATCAGATGGCAGCTAATCTAAAAACTTCGATCACAATGTTGACTTTTTACATTACATGTTAAGTACCTGCAATAGTCAAATCGCACTAATTAAACTGGACTCATTGGCATTAACCTAACATTTTTAGCAACTGGTTTTTGAGGAAACAGTCCTTTTACTTTAGTGTTCGAAATTAAAATTTGCAAATTTTAGATGCCATTACTGGTGTTTCATTCTCTGATCAGAAGTATGGTATTTGCATTCCTATCCTTCAATCCATTATGACAAGAATGCAATGCCAGGATTCCATGCCCTCCTGTCATTCTGATAGTTTCTGCCGTTCCTATCCTCGACTCTGTCTGACCTATGATTCATGTCTCCGCACACAATGTTGCTCTCATTTCCCAGTTCCTGTAACAAGTGCTGAAATGACGCAGAATCGTCTAAGCCTCTGCCTGCTATCGCTATATCTCTGCGCAATTTCACTGGCAACTTCGTTATACAGATCCTAATGAGTTCCCCAGGTTCGTATGGCACATCCAAATACCTATTTCGTCTCAGCCTTTCCTGACAGCACGCCACTGGATCTCTTATACCACCTTCGTTACAATTTAACATCATTAATATGCTTTGTGTAACCTGGTCCTGCTTACTTTTCGACCAGAATTCATTTAAATCGCTACTACAGTCTTTAATAACTTCCTGCATTTTCGCTTTAGCCTCGTCCCTTAAATATTTACACTCAATCTTCATTTTGAGGAGCAGTCCCCACGATGAAGGTAATGAATCTTGAAATTGAGACAGCCTTGGACTATACCCAGTTGGGTTTGCCACCTGTTTTATCCGACACAACCGTTCTTCTAACTCTCTGAGTTCGTCTTCCTCTTTCTTCCTATTTTCGTTTTTTGAATTTATCTCACTCTTCCTCTGCAATCTACCTGGTGGTGTGTCACCTTCGCTACTGCACGCTAATTGCAACTGTGCTAGTTGTTCCCTATTTGTTTCTAATTGTGCCTCCTTAAACTGTAATAGTGATTGTATCTCCCCCTGGTTGGCATAAAGCTCTCGCTGCGTACTGTCAGAGCCTGTCTCGCCTCTTATACTGATCTTTTCTACATCTGCACTAATCTTCTTCATTCTGACCACTACCTCTTTGATTCGCTCATCTGGCAACACGTCCCTATGTTCTGTAATATCACTCTCTATTGCAATTATTCGTACCTCCAAATTATTGGCTTTTTCTTTCACGGCGTCACATACTTGCTTCAATGCATCCAGATTCTTCTCCCCCTCATCTGACCGATTATTAACTGCGGGCAGAAGCTCATCGATAACTGTGTGTAGCTTCCTCATTGCCTCATTATTTCCCCTATCCATTGCCTCCAATCTTTCCTTAGTCTCCCTATCTCTCTCCTTATTATCTTTATCCATCGCTTCCAATCTTTCCTTATTATACCTATCTCTCTCCTTATTATCTTTATCCATCGCTTCCAATCTTTCCTTATTTGCCTCCAATCTTTCCTTATTATCTCTATCCATCCTCTGTAAAAACTGCAGTAGCACATTGTCATTTGCTACTTTTGGTGCGCTCACCTCATTCGCCTGAGGAACCGTAGCTTCACCAAGGGTAGCTTCACTTTCACTGCATACCTGAACTAGTCCCGGCTCGCCCGCGTCGTCGGGAAAAGCCCCCGATTGTGGACAAAGCTTGCCGCTTAAATGATCACCTAGCCGTGGTCCGCTGCACAATTCAGCCCCTTCCGAGTGTTTGCCGTTCTCGCTGATTAACCCAAGGTCGACCCTACTTCCTGCTGCACTGCTACGTTCACCCCAGAATCGCTATTCTCCATGGTGACTACACTTTTCGACTGCGACCTAGTTACTACGGACATTACGCCAAAAAAATTATGTAACGATCTTCCAGCTTTGGACGATATAACAATTAATTACATAAAAAAATAAAAGATCCTCACCAATCTGGAAAGAAATTGCAAACAAGAAAAATTTTACTTCTTAGCGCTATCACAATATATTCCATCAAATAAAAAAATCTTAGCAGCAAACCCTAACAGCAAAAATATCCTGGCAAAATATCCTGGCAGGGTCGAAATTATGAGAGGCGCCCACATGCCTTGCTCATACTGTGGCATCAAGCAGTCATGCCTGCAAGATGAGTGGTCTGCCAAGCGAGTGGATTCATTCTTATTTATCGAGTAACATGAACTCTCGTACTCACAATTAAGTTACAAATTATCCTCCTATATGAATAATACACAACGGAAACGCACATCTGACTATCAGTAATTTACAGAACCCTGACTGTTCACTACGCACTGGCAATACCACATTTTCTTTTTGTCTTTTATTTAACGGCTTTTATCAACACGTGGCCACCGCACTGAATATGAATGGCGCACACATTATAAATTGTAGATATCATGACAACATACAATTCGAAGGAAAAGGCCACCAATCTTTTTCTTTTCACTATCTTATTTATTCTGATAAATTCTATAACCTAAACACACAAATTCTATAAATTACAACAATAACACATGAGAAATTCCGCCCAATGGGCATGGCTTTACATTGGTGATTCTCTATCTTATGGTCTCGTAATTATTTAACGCTACAGTGCACTTTCTGGATAGGATGGTGGATCTTTTGCTATATCTCACAATTCGATTCTCACAACCATCATCACGAAACTTTCCTCCAGACCGAGCGGTACAAAAGGAACACGCATAACCCACTACCTCTGAAACTACCTTGCTACTCTCCCATGCAAATCACACATACTTAAATTACATGACATACACCACACTACAACATGAAATACAACACAGGGAATAGTCGCATTATCACTTTCAGCTTTTCCACTTCAATTAATATTTATCCCAGTTTCACACGACACTGCCCCACACCGTAATTTTTCTTTCCTACTATGAACTCTGGAGGATATATGCACGACTTCCTGTGCAATGCAAGCCAAGTGGCGTTGCTGGATAGACGGCTGATGCACCTTGCTTCTCTCTCAGAGTATGAACCAAGCGTCACACGGAAACATATCACGCAAAGTAATATTAAGAACATATTCATCACACACGCGAGTCCTCAACTGATACCATGGACGAGTACTTCTCTTTATCCTTTGTGTCATACACAGATTGAGACTCACACAGTACTCACCACGTGGAAGTACTCATCTCTAATTTCAAGTCCTGCACACGCCATTTCTTAAATATTTCAACTTATAGTACACACGCTACTAATTCAGCTTAACTTAAGCACACGGAAGTATTTCAACTTATTGCTACACGTGGTTTCATTGTGACCGTTGGTCACTTCCGAAGATTACTACGATCCCATTAATATTACCTGCCTGACAGTAAATTCTCCCCACAAAAGTTCCTGAAATAGAGAAATTATTATTTCAAACTACTCTTAAATATTCCACATGCATACCATGTCTCCACTCTTTTGTCTTTACGGAGCACACCTAAGACAGGTCTTAACAGCACAAGATCCAGCGGCAGAGTGCTGAAACATGGCCGTTCTTCAGGTCGTCTCACACCTCTGCCCAAGTGGGGGAGCACCTTGCTACCGTATTGGTCAGCCACATTTCAGGCGCTCAAAGCTCCGGTAAGTTTCATCTCTTTGGTTCCATCAAAGGTGGCCAAAGGATCATCTCAAAGATGATCATATATTCACATTCACTATCTGCGGTTAGCAGACGACCATGCATTCATTCATTTCATAGATTTCACCAAACTGGATGTAGGGATTTATTTTGTGGGAGTGCACATGTGATCAATTAAATAAATAAATTGTCATTCTTTCCTATCTTCATCATACATTTCTTCAATGTCTTCATCATCTGCAGAGCTAGTTGGCATATAAACTTGTACTACTGTAGTAGGCTTGGGCTTCGTGTCTATCTTGGCCACAATAATGCGTTCACTATGCTGTTTGTAGTAGCTTACCCGCATTCCTATTTTCCTATGCATTATTAAACCTACTCCTGCATTACCCCTATTTGATTTCGCGTTTATAACCCTGTATTCACCTGAGCAAAAGTCTTGTTCCTCCTGCCAGCGAACTTCACTAATTCCCACTGTATCCAACTTTAACCTATCCATTTCCTTTTTTAAATTTTCTAACCAACCTGCCCGATTAAGGGATCTGACATTCCACGCTCCGATAACAACGTCCTCCTGAGCAGTCCCCGCCCGGAGATCCGAATGGGGGACAATTTTACCTCCGAAATATTTTACCCAAGAGGACGCCATCGCGTCGTTATCCTGTAGCCTGCTACAAACAGCGTGCAGAATGGCCTGTAGCTGGCAGCATAGTGCAGATGCACACATACCGTCGCAGTATCAGTATAAAGATGGCCGCCCCACTTGCGACTTGCATCAGGGAAGAACAGCGTTCTGTTGTTCGGTTTTTGCGTATTGTACTGTGTAAAACCTATTTAAATTCATTGGCGAATCAATGTTCAGTACGATGATGCATGTTTGTCACAGCAGCAAGTCTACGAATGGAGTAGGATGTTCGCAAATGGTGTGACTTTAGTGGAAGATGCTCCTCGTCCAGGCCAGGCACAACGACTTGTGACTCCACAGAACATCGCAGCAGTTGAAGCCATAGTGAAGGAAAATCGCCGAGTGACACTGAATGACATTGCAGCATGTTTACAGACTAGTCATGGGTCAGCACACCACATTGTGTATGATGTGCTCCAGTTTCACAAAGTGTCTGCAAGATGGGTGCCACGGCAGCTGACTCCTGAAATGAGAGAACGACGTGTCGATGCTTGCGAAGAACTTCTGTGGCGCTTTGAACGAGAAGGTGATGGCTTCCTTCCAAGAATCGTTACTGGGGACGAAACCTGGGTTCACTTCCACCAACCGGAAACGAAGAGAGCGAGCAAGGAATGGCGCCATTCCTCATCACCAAAACCAAAGAAGTTTCGACCAGAACCATCAGCAGGGAAGGTTATGCTGACTCTCTTTTCGGACGAAAAAGGCGTCATTTTGGAGCATTAAATGCCTATAGGGACTACTGTCACCAGTGCATCGTACACAGATGTCCTAAAAAATCACCTGCGGCCTGCAAGCAAATCAAAGCGACGTGGATTGCTGTCAGCAGGTGTCCTTTCGCAACATCACAGTGCAAGACCCCACACTGCCCGTACAACAGTTGCAACAATCACAGACCTGCATTTTGAGTGTCTTCCTCATCCACCATACTCACCAGACCTTGCCCCAAGTGATCTCCATATGTTTGTACCACTCAAAGACGCAATGGGAGGAAAGAAGTTCCGTTCTGAAGAAGAGGTACGCCACGCGGTGCACGATTGGTTACACGGGCTACCAAAAGAATTTTTTTCTAAAGGAATTTATGCCCTTTGTAACCCCTGGAGGACTTGCATTGAGCGTGGGGGAGATTATGTTGAAAAGTGATACAGCTCTGTACCATTTCTGCACAATAAATAATATTAAAAAAAATATTTAAGGTTAACATTTGACTCTCCCTCCTACTTTACAAATGTGTTAATGTGTTAAATATCCGTCATTAATCATGTAAGAGAAAACTGATTTAAAAAAAACGTTTTAAATTACTTTTAAAGTCGCTAAGTGCTCTCATTATCAAACACTGGATGAGAATAAATTCGGTAATTTGCATTCCTTTTTAAGGGAAAGCTAATTTTTTGGGCATCTGGATGTTTATGGTGTCGTATCTCCCCAACTGTGCACTGTACGATGATGTAATTTTGCTGGAAAGTTGAGCGGTATTTGTGGGCAGTGCCAACGAAAATGTGTTCCTAATAGAGAGAGTAGTAAAGGAGTAATAAATTGAGATGTTATGCCTGGTGTTGAAGTTTTACTGCATGAACAGCAAAAACGTTTTTCCTTTGGTTATTTCGTGGGGGATGTCATCGAGCAAAGTTTCGGAAGGGTTTGAAATTAGTGTAAAGTTTGCTGCAAGTCACTATTCTCAAATACTGGATGAATATAGTCTGGGCCGCCCGGGATTAGCCGTGCGGTCTAGGGCGCTGCAGTCATGGACTGTGCGGCTGGTCCCGGCAGAGGTTCGAGTCCTCCCTCGGGCATGGGTGTGTGTGTTTGTCCTTAGGATAATTTAGGTTCAGTAGTGTGTAAGCTTAGCGACTGGTGACCTTAGCAGTTAAGTCCCATAAGATTTCACACACATTTGAACTATTTTGAGCAGTATAGTCTGGGTAATTTGAGCGCCAGGAGTTGTAGTGCTTCAGAAGATATACAGAGTTTGTGACTATAATACTTGTTTATTATGGCAAAGCCTGAAATTAAGACTGTACCTTGAAAGGTGGCTACACTGAGCCACAGCGCCAGAGATTGCGCCAAAGAGTATTATTCCGCCGCCTCCACTGGCAGTGCTTGTCGCAGGCCCCCACAACCGCACGGGTGCTCGTCTGTGAAGAGCGGACAAATTGAGTAGCTGGGCGGCGGCCATTAGAGTGGTAAACTGACGCGCGGAGTTCGAATGTTTATACATCGCTTTTGGTTATAAAACGCCTTCCCTTGAGTTAGGTCACAAACATAATGCCTCATTTAAATACGTTACTACAATATACTTTTTAGTTTATGAACAAACAGCAACTAGTCACTGTTTATGAATTTATCTTACGTACTACATGGAATCTGCCGTAGCTAAAAGTCATGGACTGGACCCCTAGCATTTTTCGTAGTTCATTTACGATAGATGTACGCAAAATGCATCAAAATACTCCAAGATTTGCCCACTATATTAATAGATATTTTCTGACGCTACCTTGCTTCAGATTTTATGACGAGAAGTGCGTTATATATGGCATAGTGCTTTGGCAACTCACGACCAGATTATCATGTTTCAACCTAACCTAGACCATGAAAACACTACCGATCAGCCAACTTTCTTCAAAATGATCAGAACATATAAAATGGTATTCTGTCGGTCGGAAATGTTGCCTCCTGACAGCGTGTAACCATTTTTGTAACAGCTGTGGCTTTGAGAAAGCAAACCTGCAAATAGATGCACAGACATTATGCTAATACCATGTTACAAAAACATTTATTAAGCAAGTGCACTGGCATACAAAACAGCTTAAAATATTCACATACCTGTGAAATGTAATATTCGTTCCTTTCTCGAATTTATTTGTACAATTAATCGCTGCACAACTCTTCACCATTGTACATCTTGTGATTGGATTGTACATACAGTAGAACTACGAGTAACAAATACTGTATGTACCCCCCAACAAATATACAACGTTGAATCAGGGTCTTCATAAACAACAATACTACACAACACATCAGCCACTATAATGGCGTCCAGCCGAAGATTCAAATTATCCCGCGACTGCAGCGCCATCAGTGGGTCTAGATATTTTTTACAACGTCTTTGGCTTGTCGAGAACTCGTAGTAGTAGAGTGCTTGCTGAGATGTCGTAGTGAAAAGTTCTTGTCGAGAAGTCGTGGTGGAGAGTGCTTGTTGAGATTTTGTAGTAGTGAGTCGGTGTTGATACGTTGCAGTAGGGAGTGCTTGTTCCACGTTTTATGCAGTTGTTTGATGGGCTAGACAGCAGATGTAGTTCGAATGGAGATATTGTAATGATCAGAGTGCTTTTCGTCAATATATATGAAGGTAAAATATTCCCTTTTTTTTCATTATTTCCATGTCTTAAATAATGCGTCATTACAGGTTCAGTCAACAAAGCATCTGGCTTGTGTTCTTGTATTAGAGTGTAATTCTGGTTTCCTTACGCAATTACAGTATTTCTATTTTTTTTAATTACTTCAGTATAAATGGTATTTAAAATTTCTTGTCTTGTTGAAGAAGATCCGTGCCAGATGTGTACGTTGAATCACACTCCCACACATAGAACAATTACACTTGTGTTTTGGTTTCGTAGGTTTTATAGTTGCCTGGGACTTAATTAATTAATTGTGTTAACGAAAATTTTCTTTCATTCCTTGTTGTTATTCTATGCAGTCAGATTGCGTACTAAAACTAGTCAGGGCCAACCGTTTACGAGACTTCGTAATCGGACATACTACTAAATCAAAAAATTAAAAGTATTTGCATTATATTTAACTAAGCCCCCATGCAACCTCTTAATGAGAAGATGTCAGAATTTTACAACGGCGTGGTGACAAGTTACGCCTCCGAATTTGTTATGTGAAAACTCTTACCCATTTAAAAATAAAACGAACGTTATAATTCTGCATCTTCATTCTAGGACGTCTACGTACTTGTTTCTCGGCGCAGTCACCCTGACGATGCCCGCCCGACTAGCCGCGCGGTCTCACGCGCTGCTTCCCGAGCGTGAAGGCGTGCCGGTCTCCGGCACGAATCCGCCCGGCGGATTAGTGTCGAGGTCCGGTGTGCCGGCCAGCTTGTGGATGGTTTTTAAGGCCGTTGTCCATCTGCCTTGGCGGATGCGGGCTGGTTCCCCTTATTCCAACTCAGTTACACGATGTCAACGATTGCTGCGCAAACACTGTCTCCACATACGTGTACACCATAATTACTCTACCACCCGAACATGTGGGGTTACACTCGTCAGGTATGAGAAGTCCCTGGAGGGGGGGATATCACTGGGGACTGAACCGCACAATAAGCCTGGGTTCGGTGGGGTGGGTGGACTGCTGTGGCCTGTTGTGGGGTTGTGAACCACTGAGGGCTACGGTGGGACGAAGCCTCTCTGTCGTTTCTGGGTCCCCAGTTCAATACACACACATAAACACACAACCTTAAGATTAGCACATTCCTCCCGACGAGAGACCAGTTTCTTGGAATGTTTGATTTTCTTGACGGAGCCACAACCTCACCTCTGCTTGTACCGCTTCATCACTATCAAGGCAAAGTCTTTCTTTTTTTTTTACTTTATTTTTAATTTAATTTTTTTTTATTTATTGAGTATCAATTCCCCCCGAAGGGGGTGGGCTGGCAGCAGCTTAGTATGCCGTTCTTCAGCCTACAGACTTTGTTAAAAATATGAAGAGAATAAATAATAAAAACAGGCGATAAAATCGGAGACTTAAAGAGTAACATGGCGAAAAAAAATCGTGTAACGTAAAACAAAGAACAGAGGGATGATGATGCTAATAAAATACATATGAAGCAGACAGGTAAAACAATAGACAATTAAAAAAAACACGGCGACAGTCTGGTTTCTGTTCGCAAAGGACATAAAAATCACACCTAGCGACAGCATGGTTTCTGTTCGCAACATGAGAAAGATGAACAACACTGAACAGTCACTGGAACACTGCACTAAAAAGTTGGCAAATGTGACATACCACAGCCGATAGCAGGTGGGGGGGAAACTCGACAGATGATGGGAAAATAAAAAAAAAAAACACACAACCTTAAGATTAGCACATTCCTCCCGACGAGAGACCAGTTTCTTGGAATGTTTTATTTTCTTGACGGAGCCACAACCTCACCTCTGCTTGTACCGCTTCATCACTATCAAGGCAAAGTCTTTTTTTTTTTACTTTATTTTTAATTTAATTTTTTTTAATTTATTGAGTATCAATTCCCCCCGAAGGGGGTGGGCTGGCAGCAGCTTAGTATGCCGTTCTTCAGCCTACAGACTTTGTTAAAAATATGAAGAGAATAAATAATAAAAACAGGCGATAAAATCGGAGACTTAAAGAGTAACATGGCGAAAAAAAATCGTGTAACGTAAAACAAAGAACAGAGGGATGATGATGCTAATAAAATACATATGAAGCAGACAGGTAAATCAATAGACAATTAAAAAAAAACACGGCGACAGTCTGGTTTCTGTTCGCAAAGGACATAAAAATCACACCTAGCGACAGCATGGTTTCTGTTCGCAACATGAGAAAGATGAACAACACTGAACAGTCACTGGAACACTGCACTAAAAAGTTGGCTAATGTGACATACCACAGCCGATAGCAGGTGGGGGGGAAACTCGACAGATGATGGGAAAATAAAAAAAAAAAACACACAACCTTAAGATTAGCACATTCCTCCCGACGAGAGACCAGTTTCTTGGAATGTTTTATTTTCTTGACGGAGCCACAACCTCACCTCTGCTTGTACCGCTTCATCACTATCAAGGCAAAGTCTTTCTTTTTTCTTTATTTTTTTTTTTTACTTTTTTTTTTTTTTTTTTTTTTTAGCCCGCCGAAGTGGCCGTGCGGTTAAAGGCGCTGCAGTCTGGAACCGCAAGACCGCTACGGTCGCAGGTTCGAATCCTGCCTCGGGCATGGATGTCTGTGATGTCCTTAGGTTAGTTAGGTTTAACTAGTTCTAAGTTCTAGGGGACTAATGACCTCAGCAGTTGAGTCCCATAGTGCTCAGAGCCATTTGAATCATTTTTTTTTTAATTTATTAAGTATCAATTCCCCCAGAAGGGGGTGGGTTGGCAGCAGCTTAGTATACCGTTCTTCAGCCTACAGACTTTGTTAAAAATATGAAGAGAATAAATAATAAAAACAGGGGATAAAATCGGAGACTTAAAGAGTAACATGGCGAAAAAAAATCGTGTAACGTAAAACAAAGAACAGAGGGATGATGATGCTAATAAAATACATATGAAGCAGACAGGTAAAACAATAGACAGACAATTAAAAAGCACGGCGACAGTCTGGTTTCTGTTCGCAAAGGACATAAAAATCACACCTAGCGACAGCATGGTTTCTGTTCGCAACACGAGAAAGACGAACAACACTGAACAGTCACTGGAACACTGCACTAAAAAGTTGGCAAATGTGACATACCACAGCCGATAGCAGGTGGGGGGAAACTCGACAGATGATGCGAAAATAAAAAAAGGGGGGAAGGAGAGGAAAAACGTAGGGAGGGAGGGGGGGACAGGAGACGATGGAGGATGAGGACCCATAAGAGGGGTGGGGGGTGCTGGGCAGATGCGACAGGGTGTGGGGAAGGCAGAGGAGGGGAATACAGAAGGACTCGGGGGGGGGGGAGAAGGGAGGTAGAGAGAGGTTTGGTGGGGAGAAAACAGGATGGAAGGGGGGGGAGATGGAGCCCAGGAAAAGGACAGAGGAAAGGAGGGGGGGTGAGGATCAGAGTTCATAGGAGGGATAAATGGAGGGAGAAAGGACATCATCCAGGAGGGGGAGTCGATGGAAGCCACCTTGAGAAAGGAGATGATGGGTGTAGAGATGGAGGGTAGGGGGGACACAACAGTGAAGACGTGGCAGGGGGTGGGGATGGGAGAGGAGAGGAGCAACCAGGGCGTGAGGGGGATCAAAGGCAAAGTCCTCTGGGTGCTGTTTAAATTTGGAAACAGATGCAAATCTCACAGGGCCAAGTAGGGGCTGTATGGGGAAATGTCGATGACAGTAAACCCAAGGCGTCTGATTGTGGTAATATCGCAGCTCCCGTATGTGGTCTGGTGTTGTTATGCTGAAAGAGAAGGCGCTCCTTGCGTGGACAAACTCGTAGGATTCGAAATTCTGTTACATCACGCTGTTTCGCACGTACCGTCGTAATTACGTTACACACCGACGTGTTACACGCTGTAATTCGGAGCCCTCTAGTGGCACAAGGCTGCAAGTTGTGTGGCGGAGGGTACCTTGAGTACCTCTATCGGTTCTCCCATCTATTCCAGTCTCGTATTGTTCCTGGAAAGAAAGATTGTCGGTATGCCTCTGTGTGGGGTCTAATCTCTCTGATTTTATCCTCATGGTCTCTTCGCGAGATATACGTAGGAGGGAGTAATATACTGCTTGACTCCTCGGTGAAAGTATGTTCTCGAAAAAACCCGTACCGAGCTACTGAGCGTCTCTCTTGCAGAGTCTTCCACTGGAGTCTATCTATCATCTCCGTAACGCTTTCGCGATTACTAAATGATCCTGTAACGAAGCGCGCTGCTCTCCGTTGGATCTTCTCTATATAGATATGTTGTTGTTGTGGTCTTCAGTCCTGAGACTGGTTTGATGCAGCTCTCCATGCTACTCTATCCTGTGCAAGCTTCTTCATCTCCCAGTACTTACTGCAACCTGCATCCTTCTGAATCTGCTTAGTGTATTCATCTCTTGGTCTCCCTCTACGATTTTTACCCTCCACGCTGCCCTCCAATACTAAACTGGTGATCCCTTGATGCCTCAGAACATGTCTTACCAACCGATCCCTTCTTCTGGTCAAGTTGTGCCACAAACTTCTCTTCTCCCCAATCCTATTCAATACTTCCTCATTAGTTATGTGATCTACCTATCTAATCTTCAGCATTCTTCTGTAGCATATAGATATAGTAAGTTCATAACTTTTCTTTACATTTAAAAAGCTATGAGAATTTTCACATAAAATATTCTGAGTCATTACTTTTCAGCACACCATCCAAAATTTTTTAATTCGATTAGTAATTGTGTGAAATATTGAAAATTAACAATGGATGCATTTACATAATACAAGCGAAAGCCGAAGACACATACCAGAAGTGAATGTGTTGATTGGATTTACAAACAAGAGCGTTTATGGGCCGGTTTTTTTTTTTTTTTTTTTTTTTTTTTTTTTTTTTTTTTTTTTTTTTTTTTTTTTTTTTTTTTTTTGCGGAAGAGTCATTTACAGGAGAAATCTACCTTGATATGCTGGAGCAGTCTCTGAAACGACAGCTTCAGCATGGCGTTGCTGTTTCCAGCAGGATAGAGCACTCCTTACTCAGCTGTCCGAGTAAACGAGTACGTAAATCGAAGATTCGTCAATCAAATTCGTAAGCAGAGGTTCAAAAGGTCTATGGACATCGCGTCCACCTGATTCGATACCTTTAATTTCTTCGGAACCGCGTTACTGCTACGGTCGCAGGATCGAATCCTGCCTCGGGCATGGATGTGTGTCATGTCCTTAGGTTAGTTAGGTTTAAGTAGTTTTAAGTTCTAGGGGACTGATGACCTTAGATGTTGAGTCCCATAGTGCTCAGAGCCATTTGAACCATCAGAGTTCGAATCTGAGATTCAGGGTGGGCTATTCCACAAGAGATGGTACAGAATGTCGGTCTGCTCTTTAATGGTAGGACCAAAGTTTTGAAGTGGACGCAGCTCATGTTGATATGCGACGAATATGCATACATAGATTGACAGTATAGAGGTAGATGCCTTTTTGTTACAGTGTCAATTATTTCGTTGAAATAAGTGGATCCGTGTGTTTCTGATGAGAAAGGTTTGCTCCTTCGAAATGCGTCAGTTGTAGTGCTTTGATATTGTGAAAGACGGCTGAGCCTACATTTTAATATTCATTTAAACAACCAAGAGCTTATATTCATTATAGATAAAATCTATTTTTCAATTCACCATGTGCATTGCATTCTTTTATTAAAATGACCAGTTTAAGATCCATATGGATCGCATTCATGTCTGATTGAATTGGTTACAAATGTGATCCGTCGAACTTAGTACCTAAGTTTCCAGGTTAGTGTCGTAAATTTTATGAAACGGTAGTGGGGACACAAGTACCCTCCTCCTCACACCGCTAGCTAGGTTGCAGACTATAGATGCAGTAGCATGGAATGTGGAGCTTCGAGGACAATGCAATCATGGGCGAATATGTCTACAAGGGTTAGTTACAAAGATGCAAAAAATAAATTTAAATTACGTAATTATGTTTACTAAGTGGACACGTATCTTGCCATTCGTTGTCGTCCTCGTTTGCCGAAATGCAAATGGGTATTTCGGCGTCAGTGTTCAACAGGAACCCACCCATGCGGACTGGTATCTCTATGTTAGCAGCTACAACCACAAACTAGGACCTTGGTGAGTCGAGCGGAGGCTCTTTCAGACGCTGTAAACCTGCGGAAAGAACTGAGTTTTCAAAGGACACGTCCGAAACAGCCGACCATTATCGCAAACCAAAGTCTTCAAAGACCCACGAGGACATAAAGAAGCTTGGATCTTTGCCATTTTGTGGTTCAGTAAAGGTAAGATTAGCTGTGCTCCTGAACAGACAAAATAAATTCAGCCTCACCATTCACCAAAAATTTGACAAGTCATGCGACCGGTGAAATTTGATTTGGGCCTCAGAAGGCCAGGAATATACAGGATACTGTGTGGATGTGGACAGCTGTATGTCAGGAAGACTGTGCACGGTTGCATAGCTGTATTGAAGTGGCCTGGTGTGAACAGCCATTGGATTTCGGAAGTGCGTTGCAGGAAGAGTGTGCCAGCCATTGGTTCCTCAGGAACACAGTACCAAAGAGTTAAATATTTTATTGAGATTCATGACATTACACTCCTAGCATAGCGGCGACGTGGGCCCCACCCCTCTAAGGTGCATGGCGTGGATGACATGCGATGCACTGTGGTAGCCTTGACGTCTGTTCCCAGAAATGCTGACACCCTGAAGCCCATTCAGCGGTTTGTACCTCAGTTAGGTGTGTCCGGGTTGCTTGCAGAAGCCGCCAGTGGTGTGGAAGCCTGCCAGAATACTCCAGTTAGATGTACAGGGTGATTCAAAAAAAATACCACAACTTTAGGAATTTAAAACTCTGCAACGACAAAAGGCAGAGCTAAGCACTATCTGTCGGCGAATTAAGGGAGCTATAAAGTTTCATTTAGTTGTACATTTGTTCGCTTGAGGCGCTGTTGACTAGGCGTCAGCGTCAGTTGATGCTAAGATGGCGACCGCTCAACAGAAAGCTTTTTGTGTTATTGAGTACGGCAGAAGTGAATCGACGACAGTTGTTCAGCGTGCATTTCGAACGAAGTATGGTGTTAAACCTCCTGATAGGTGGTGTATTAAACGTTGGTATAAACAATTTACAGAGAATGGGTGTTTGTGCAAAGGGAAAAGTTCTGGACGGCCGAGAACGAGTGATGAAAATGTAGCACGCATCCAGCAAGCATTTGTTCGCAGCCCAGGAAAATCGACTCGCAGAGCTAGCAGAGAGCTGCAAATTCCACAATCAACTGTATGGAGAGTCCTACGAAAAAGGTTAGTTATGAAACGTCAACTACCCGAGGCGATGGATCGGCCGCCAGGCAGCCCGTGACAGAGCACTTCATCACTGGCCTCCAAGAAGCCCTGATCTTACCCCCTGCGATTTTTTCTTATGGGGGTATGTTAAGGATATGGTGTTTCGGCCACCTCTCCCAGCCACCATTGATGATTTGAAACGAGAAATAACAGCAGCTATCCAAACTGTTACGCCTGATATGCTACAGAGAGTGTGGAACGAGTTGGAGTATCGGGTTGATATTGCTCGAGTGTCTGGAGGGGGCCATATTGAACATCTCTGAACTTGTTTTTGAGTGAAAAAAAACCTTTTTAAATACTCTTTGTAATGATGTATAACAGAAGGTTATATTATGTTTCTTTCATTAAATACACATTTTTGAAGTTGTGGTATTCTTTTTGAATCACCCTGTATTTTGGCTGCTTATGGAAAGTGCCAGTGCTGTGGAAGCCTGCCAGAATTCTCCAGTTGGGCAAGATGTGGTTGGTTCTGGAAGGTGCCAGTGGTGTGGAAGTGTGCTAGAATTCTCCAGTTACACGTATCATGGCTTCTTATGGAATGTGCTAGTGTTGTGGAAGTCTGCCAGAATTCTCCATATGGGCGTGTTGTGGATAGTTGTAGACTGGTAAAGCCGACCTCGGGAAGATCAGTTTGGATTCCGTAGAAATGTTGGAACACGTGAGGCAATACTGACCTTGTGACTTATCTTAGAAGGAAGATTAAGGAAAGGCAAACCTACGTTTCTAGCATTTGTAGACTTAGAGAAAGCCTTTGACAATGTTGACTGGAATACTCTCTTTCAAACTCTGAACGTGGCAGGGGTAAAATACAGGGAGCGAAAGGCTATTTACAATTTTTACAGAAACCAGATGGCAGTTATAAGAGTCGAGGGGCATGAAAGGGAAGCAGTGGTTGGGAAGGGAGTGAGACAGGGTTGTAGCCTCTCCCCGATGTTATTCAATCTGTATATTGAGCAAACAGTAAAGGACACAAAAGAAAAATTCGGAGTACGTATTAAAATTCATGGAGAAGAAATAAAAACCTTGAGGTTTGCCGATGACGTTGTAATTCTGTCAGAGACAGCAAAGGACTTAGAAGAGCAGTTGAACGGAATGAACAGTGTCTTGAAAGGAGGATGTAAGATGAACATCAACAAAAGCAAAACGAGGATAATGGAATGTAGTCGAATTAACTCGGGTGATGCTGAGGGAATTAGATTAGGAAATGAGACACTTAAAGTAGTAAAGGAGTTTTGCTATTTGGGGAGCAAAAAAACTGATGATGGTCGAAGTAGGATATAAAATGTAGACTGACAATGGCAAGGAAAGCGTTTCTGAAGAAGACAAATTTGTTAACATTGAGTATAGATTTAAGTGTCAGGAAGTCGTTTCTGAAAGTATTTGTATGGAGTGTAGCCATGTATGGAAGTGAAACACGGACGATAAACAGTTTGGACAAGAAGAGAATAGAAGCTTTCGAAATGTGGTGCTACAGAAGAATGATGAATATTAGGTGGGTAGATCACGTAACTAATGAGGAGGTATTGAATACGATTGGGGAGAAGAGAAGTTTGTGGCACAACTTGACTAGAATAAGGGACCGGTTGGTAGGACATGTCTTGAGGCATCAAGGGATTACAAATTTAGCATTGGAGTGCAGTGTGGAGGGTAAAAATCGTAGAGGGAGACCAAGAGATGAATACACTAAGCAGATTCAGAAGGATGTAGGTTGCAGTAGGTACTGGGAGATGAAGGAGCTTGCACAGGATAGATTAGCATGGAGAGCTGCATCAAACCAGTCTCAGGACTGAAGACCACAACAACAACAACAACAACAACGTGGCTAGTTGTGGTAGGCGCCAGTGATGTGGAGGCCTGCCAGAATACTCCAGTCAGATGTATTGTGGCTGCGTATGGAAAGTGCCAGTGCTGTGGAAGTCTACCAGAATTCTCCATGTGTTTGAAATACTGTCTCCCAGCTTATAAGCAGACATTGGCCCATACACACCGTAAACCTCACCACGAAAACCCTTCTAAGATAGCCAGTGTTTGTAGTCCACAATGGGTACACAATCACCTTTCGTCATTGAAATGTACAGAAAGTAAGACTGAGTACTGAAAGTGGCAATTTAAGAGCCAGTTTTAAACATCTGCTATTCAAAGGACAAATTGTTTCTGGGACAGCACCATAAAAGAAGCAGTCGAGATCCAGAGTACTGGAAACATCCTTGGTAACATGGGTGGTCTCCAGTTAAGGACAGCTTGGAACCTGGTCATCAGAAGACTGATGTGGACGCAGTCTTGCAACCAAAACATTGCCTTATATGGCGCTGGATCGGGTAACAGTGACGTCACAAGTCGTAGCGCCGGTGTATGAAGACGCCAGTAGCAGCCACACCAAAGTCGTCATTTGACAACGGCTGAGGACTAACCGGTCAGAAGTCATGGGTTTTAAACCACTTATTGCAGCTGGAAACGTCATACAATTTTGTCAATTTTGTTTGTTTGTTTGCAGGTAGGACCTGCACCTCTGTAGTCAAGGAACAATTTAAATTCCCACAGTCAAGTGCCATTAGCACACTGCTAGAGAAGCCAAAAACTAAATGGCGGAGCCAATCACCTCTTTTATCTGCGAGGAGCACCATTTCAGTTTAAGTGGCGTGCTGTTACTCTGGTGTGGAGATTTAAATGCATTCAAGATCTGTTCACGTAAAAAAAGTTATTCATGAAAACAAACAAAAAACGGGATACTTTTCGTGGAGATTACGTGATTTATTGTATTCTTTTATTTTTTATAGTAACCTTTCATCTATGTTCGAGACATATATTAAGCATACTCCTCCTTCCCACTTTGTTTCCACGTCTCCCTTCCTCTATCCTTCCACCTCATGTTCCCACCTCACCTGCTCCTCCCCCCCCCTCTTTTTCCATTTCCTTCACCCCCCTCTCTGACAATATCCTCAGCCCTGCTTCTGACCATATCGCCCTTCCCCTTTCTCATTCCATCTCCACCTCCCCTTCTACCATTTCCACCTGACCACAACCCCTCTACACCATTCACCTGCCTCACGCACCCCCTCTCCGCCCTTTGTCAGTCCCTTCCTCTGTTGACCTCAACCTATTCCCAGCCCTACTCATTGGCAGGTGTATCCCCTGCAATAAAACAAGCTCATACTACTCCCACAACGTGTCTGTCATGCAGGGCAGTTAGTGTATGACAGTCGAAGCAGCAGGTCGTGAGTGGACGGTGCGATGAACCCATGCAGAAAAAGCCAACATGCTCATGGTGTATGGACAGTGTAGGAAGAATGCAATTCGTTCTTGTATTGTCTATGCTGCAAGATATCCCAATAGACATCAACTACACTACCGGCCATTAAAATTGCTACACCACGAAGATGACGCGTTACAGATGCAAAATTTAACCGACAGGAAGCAGATGCTGTGATATGCAAATGATAAGCTTTTCAGAGCATTCACACAAAGTTGGCGCCGGTGGCGACACCTAAAACGTGCTGACATGAGGAAAGTTTCCAATCGATTTCTCATACACAAACAGCAGTTGACCGGCGTTGCCTGGTGAAACGTTGTTGTGATGCCTCGTATAAGGAGGGGAAAAGCGTACCGTCGCGTTTCCGACTCTGATAAATGTTGGATTTAGCCTATCGCGATTGCGGTTTATCGTATCGCGACATTGCTGATCGCGTTGGTTGAGATCCAAAGACTATTAGCAGAATATGGAATCGGTGGGTTCAGGATCGCAACGGCCTCGTATCACTAGCAGTCGAGATGACAGGCATCTTATCCGCATGGCTGTAACGGATCGTGCAGCCACGTCTCGGCCCTGAGTCAACAGATGGGGACGTCTGCAAGACAACAACCATCTGCACGAACAGTTCGACGACGTTTGCAGCAGCACGGACTATCAACTCGGAGATCGTGGCTGCGGTTACCCTTGACGCTGCATCACAGACAGGAGCGCCTGCGATGGTGTACTCGACGACGAACCTGCGTGCACGTATGGCGAAACGTCATTTTTTCGGATGAATCCAGGTTCTGTTTACAGCATCATGATGGTCGCATCCGTGTTTGGCGACATCGCAGTGAACGCACATTGGAAGCGTGTATTCGTCATCGCCATACTGGCGTATCACCCAGCGTGACGGTATGAGGTGCCATCGGTTACACGTCTCGGTCACCCCTTGTTCCCACTGACGGCACTTTAAACAGTGGACGTTACATTGCAGATGTGTTACGACCCGTGGCTGTACCCTTCATTCCATTCCTGCGAAACCCTACATTTCAGCAGGATAATGCACGACCGCGTGTTGCACGTCCTGTACTGGCCTTTCTGGATACAGAAAATGTTCGACTGCTGCCCTGGCCAGCGCATTCTCCAGATCTCTCACCAACTGAAAACGTCTGGTCAATGGTGGCCGAGCAACTGGCTCGTCACAATACGCCAGTCACTACTCTTGATGAACTGTGGTATCGTGTTGGAGCTGCATTGGCAGCTGTACCTGTACACGCTATCGAAGCGTTGTTTGACTCAATGCCCAGGCGTATCAAGGCCGTTATTACGGCCAGAGGTGGTTGTTCTGGGTGCTGATTTCTCAGGATCTATGCACCCAAATTGCGTGAAGATGTAATCACATGTCAGTTCTAGTATAATATATTTGTCCAATGGATGCCCATTTATCATCTGCATTTCTTCTTGGTGTAGCAGTTATAATAGCCAGTAGTGACTCGTATATGGACAATTATTTATCAGCCTCCTCGGCCAGTTACGTGAAAGTGGTTGTGTAACACCTAGACAACGTAACAGAAGGAAACAAGTGACGATAGAAGAAAGGGAAATTAATGTTCATACTGCTGATGTTAGCTCCCACACAGCTGCACGAGAAAGTGGCATAATTAGGCAAGTGTCCTACTTATTGTCCATCGACATAGGTTCCAAGCTATCACATCACCCTCCATCTAGAGCTGCATGAGATGATTATGAGAGTCGTGTTAACTTCTGTTCCTGGGAATTAGGATACTCCAGATGTATTATGTATCTTTTTCTGAAGCCACATTAACCAATCATGGTCAGTAAACCGCCAAAACATGCACTATCGATCTGTTTGCATTCCCCATTGGTTTCGTCAGGTGGAACGTCAGCATCCATGGAGTGTAAACGTGTGGTGTGGGATAGCGAACCACCAGCTCATAGGCCCACATTTCGCAGACGGAACAACGAATGTAGGCAAGTATTGCAACCTCTTAACTGATCATTTTCCAAGATGGGGAAAGCTGGAAGACGCTCTCTGCAAGGACTTACCAACTACAGCCATTGATATGCAATGACGCATTACTGCAGCCTGCTCGGACATCTCTGCTGAAAAACTAGCATGTGTGCAGCAGTCGTTCCATAGAATGGAAGCGTGTATTACTGCTGCCAGTATTCATTTTGAACACAACTTGTGATGGTCAGTTACCTCGTTACTGATCAGAATCCACATAGTGTATGAACTTGCGGTGTTCCTTAGTGTGTGCAAGCACAGGTGTTGTACGAGTGTCGGTGTGGGAACTTTTCAAAGTACAATATCTCGTAAACCACTCGCACTAGAAAAATGGCTCTGAGCACTATGGGACTTAACTTCTGAGGTCATCAGTCCCCTAGAACTTAGAACTACTTAAACCTAAGGACATCACACACATCCAAGCCCAAGGCAGGATTCGAACCTGCGACCGTAGCGGTCGCGCGGTTCCAGACTGAAGCGCCTAGAACCGCTCGGCCACTCCGGCCGGCTACTCGCACTAGATTCCTGCAGCAAACAGCGCTGACATTCCAGTTTACCCAACTTTTACACACATCAAAAAAGTTTTGCATCACCCCGGTTCCCAGAACTCCTGAAGATAGACGTTCTGTGGATGTTGCAGCTGGCCGGAGTGGCTGAGCGGTTCTAGGCGCTACAGTTTGGAACCGCGTAACCGCTACGGTCGCAGGTTCGAATCCTGCATCAGGCTTGGATGTGTGTGATGTCCTTAGGTTAGTTAGGTTTAAGTAGTCCTAGGGGATTGATGACCTCAGAAGTTAAGTCCCTAGTGCTCAGAGCCATTTGAACCATTTTTTGTGGATATTGACTGTTCAGAGATATCACTAAACCCGCCCAAAGATGTAAACAACCATACATGAGCAGCGTCTGTTAGACGGAGGGGGTCCGACAGCTGATCAGTTCCAGTCATTCCACCGGGAAGGAGATACACGGCTCGTGTTGTCTGCAGTTCAACCGTGCCTTAGACGGTCAATACCGCCGTTTGATCGCGTCCGCATTGTTACTTTGTGCCAGGAAGGGCTCTCAACAAGGGTAGTGTCCAGGCGTCTCGGAGCGAACCAAAGCGATGTTGTTCGGACATGGAGGAGATACAGAGAGACAAGAACTGTCGATGACATGCCTCGCTCAGGCCCCCTAAGGGCTGTATGACCGCTACCTACGGATTATGGCACGGAGGATCCCTGACAGCAACACCACAATGTTGAATAATGCCTTTCGTGCAGCCACAAGGCTTCGTGTTGCGACTCAAATTGTGCGCAATAGGCTGCATGATGCGCAGCTTCACTCCCGACGTCCATGGCGATGTCCATCTTTGCAACCACCACACCATGCAGCGAAATACAGATGAGCCCAATTACATGCCGAATGGACCGCTCAGGATTGGCATCACGTTCTCTTCACCGATGAGTGTCGCGTATGCCTGCAACCAGACAATCGTCGGAGACGTGTTTGAAGGCGTCAGGCTGAACGCCTTAGAAACACTGTCCACAGAGTGCAGCAAGGTGGAGGTTCCCCGCTGTTTTGACGTGGCATTATGTGGGGCCGACGTACGCCGCTGGTGGTCATGGAAAGCGTCGTAACGGCCGTACGATATGTGAATGCCATCCTCCGACCGATAGTGGAACCATATCGGCAGCATATTGGCGAGGCATTCGTTTTCATGGACGACAATTCGCGCCCCCATCGTGCGCATCTTGTGAATGACTTTCTTAAGGATAACGACATCGCTCGACTAGAGTGGCCAGCATGTTCTCCAGACATGAACCCTATAGAACATGCCTGGCATAGATTGAAAAGGGCTGCTTATGAACGACGTGACCCACCAGCCTCTCTTAGTACCCTACGCCGAACCGCCGTCGAGGAGTGGGACAATCTGGACCAACAGTGCCTTGATGTACTTGTGGATAGTATGCCACGACGAATACAGGCACGCATCAATGCAAGAGGACGTGCTACTGGGTTCAGAGCTCTGGTGTGTACAGCAATCTGGACCACCACTTCTGAAGGTCTCGCTGTATGGTGGTACAGCATGCAATGTGTGGTTTTCATGAGCAATAAAAATGGCGGAAATGATGTTTATGTTGATCTCTATTCCAATTTTTTCTGTATAGGTTCCAGAACTCTCGGAACCGATGTTCACAATGGTTCAAAAGACTCTGAGCACTATGGGACTTAACGTCTGAGGTCATCAGTCCCCTAGAACTTAGAACTACATAAACCTAACTAACCTAACCACATCACACACATCCATGCCCGAGGCAGGATTCGAACCTGCGACCGTAGCGGTCGCGCGGTTACAGACTGGAGCGCCTAGAACCGCTCGGCCACACAGGCCGGCTCGGAACCAAGGTGATGCAAAGCTTTTTTTGATGCTTGTAGTTCGTTAATGTCAAGAGTTTTATGACACTTTAATATTAAACTTCTAAACTCGTGAAACTTCCTGGCAGATTAAAACTGTGTGCCCGACCGAGACTCGAACTCGGGACCTTTGCCTTTCGCGGACAAGCTGTGGCTAAGCCATGTCTCCGCAATATCCTTTCTTTCAGGAGTGCTAGTTCTGCAAGGTTCGCAGGAGAGCTTCTGTAAAGTTTGGAAGGTAGGAGACGAGGTACTGGCAGAAGTAAAGCTGTGAGTACCGGGCGTTAGTCGTGCTTCGGTGGCTCAGTTGGTAGAGCACTTGCCCGCGGAAGGCAAAGGTCCCGAGTTCGAGTCTCGGTCGGGCACACAGTTTTAATCTGCCAGGAAGTTTCATATCAGCGCTCACTCCGCTGCAGAGTGAAAATCTCATTCTAAACTCGTGTTTGTAAGTGTCTGGTCGGAATCTGAGAAATGTATAAAACCTACTTTGATATCGAAATATATAAATATCAGTGCAGGGCAACAGAACTGTGTTAAAATTTGGTTTTGAACAGAAATATGTGAAGCTCACGCTGCACGATATGAAATCCAGAGTAGCAGGTACATCAAACAATTCATCTGCGAAAAAGCAATCCGTTCTCTATTAAATTTACATATGCAATCTGGCTACCAAAACAAAATGATACAGACCAAAAATGTTAGCCCCGAATATAGCTAATATTTATCTCACCTCACAGTGGACATTGGCGATAATTAAATTTCTTGGCCTACCTGTGCGAACGGAACGCTCCTCTGTTCTATAACCTGTCACTATTAAGATCCTTGATCTGACTGTCCAAAACCACGTATCATTTACCGTACTTTCCATGTGCAATGCAGCGCGGTATCTTTCAATTTTCACAAAAATGCTTCTCAGTACACAACTAGCGATGCGCAATGCTAATATGAAAACACAGTCATGAAAGTAAATGAAAATGGGGAACTAATCTTAAGGACTGATAATTGAGGACAAGGATTCCAATTTAAAGTAAGCATTAAACCTTGATAACAATACACCTTTTCATGAAGTTCTCACATCTAAACAAGTTAGCAAAACATTACTCAATAACTTTCTTGTGTATAATTGCCTTTCTTGACACTTGTTTCGACTACCACACTAGTCCACGTGCTTCACTATAAAATTTCTGCAGCCAACCTTAACCACATGAAATGTACTAACAGTAAGAAACTGCACAATTACAAATATAAAAAGACTGGATTACATTAAAAATTACCTTTTGTCATTCCTGCATTCATGTCTCGTCATGTCTTCAAAATTTTTCCTCAAAACATGTTATTACGAAAATCCTTTTAAATAATGCTGCCTCCACTACACAGCAGGTCAGATTCCACTCATCTGAAACCAAGTCTATTGCCAGACTGTCCTACAAACAGTACTCACTGGTACTCTCTGACTTACTCCAAGCCGGCCGCGGTGGTCTCGCGGTTAAGGCGCTCAGTCCGGAACCGCGCGACCGCTACGGTCGCAGGTTCGAATCCTGCCTCGGGCATGGATGTGTGTGACGTCCTTAGGTTAGTTAGGTTTAAGTAGTTCTAAGTTCTAGGGGACTGATGACCACAGAAGTTAAGTCCCATAGTGCTCAGAGCCATTTGAACCATTTTGACTTACTCCAATATCTTTGGTCTCAAAACAGAGACTTACAAAGAATATGTCCGCCCCAGGTAGCTGAGTGGTCAGCGTGACAGAATGTCAATCCTAAGGGCTCGGGTTCGATTCCCGGCTGGGTCGGAGATTTTCTGCGCTCAGGGATTGGCTGTTGTGTTGTCCTAATCATCATCATTTCATCCCCATCGACGCGCAAGTCGCGGAAGTGGCGTCAAATCGAAAGACTTGCACCCGGTGAACGGTCTACCCGACGGGAGGCCCTAGCCACACGACATTAATTTTTTTACAAAGAATATCATTATGTTGTTGCAATAAAAAGTGTATGTTTGCAATACAAAATACACGTTATAAGTATTATTACAATGGCCGGCCGGGGTGGCCGAGCGGTTCTAGGTGCTACAGTCTGGAACCGCGCGACCGCTACGGTTGCAGGTTCGAATCCTGCCTCGGGCATGGATGCGTGTGATGCCCTTAGGTTAGTTAGGTTTAAGTAGTTTTAAGTTCTAGGGGACTGATGACCTTAGAAGTTAAGTCCCATAGTGGTCAAAGCCATTTCAACCATCTTATTATTACAATGTGTTGATTGGCTAACAATACGAGCCCTGTGAAAGCCGCACTTCAGTAGCACTTCCAATTTACGGAATATCTGCAGTGCAAGTTTTAGATGGTTCACCCTGCATAACTCTTTTGAAGACATTACACGCTCCATTGTACCACTTTTCTCAGTCTCTTCTCCTATATTGCAGTTCCATGAATCGTCTATCTGCAGACGAATGCAGCTGAGCTTCAAAAGACGGGCTGGACACCTTATTCAAAAGGTCTCCTGCTACCCGACTGAGCTCTTTGTAGCGGCAAGGTTGCCCCCCCCCCCCACCCAATACTCTTCCCCCCCTCCATGTCCCACCCCACCATCCCCCACCATCGACACAGTGGACGTCTCTTCCAGCCGCTCCTAGTGTCTCCCTTAGTCGGGACGCTTCCTCCCAAAGGGCTCCTTTTCAACAGCCGCTGGTGCCGTGCTGGTGGTGGGGGTGGTTTTTATTTCGCCGCTACGCGCAGGGATTATAATTAATACGGCTTCTGCGACCGCCAACTTAGCGGCAGGGTTTCGGCATTCGCTTCTCGGAGAGTTCCACCAATCTCAGGTCTTGTTCTAATTAATCTGGCAGCCCGTATCTGAAGGTCCTGGTGCGGGATTAATCAGCAAGGTAGGGGGGTGCCCCATTCCACTCGCTCAGTGAAGGCTCGAGCAAAGTTGCTTCTAAAGTGTAAGTCTCTCCCTTTGTGTGTGTGTGTGTGTGTGTGTGTGTGTGTGTTGTATCTACCTGGGCAAGCATCTTTCTCACCCGTACGCAGGGCACTTAAAAAGATTGACGCATGTTGCTACAATTTGCTACGGTCGCAGATTCGAATCCTGCCTCGGGCATGGGTGTGTGTGATGTCCTTATGTTAGTTAGGTTTAAGTAGTTCTACGTTCTAGGGGACTGATGACCACAGCAGTTGAGTCCCATAGTGCTCAGAGCCATTTGAACCATTTTTGCTACAATTGTAATTCCGGGAACCAGTAGAGAGATGAAAGCTGCCTCACTTGTGATGAGTAATATGTCGTATAAGTACATCTACATCTATGTCAACATGACTTAACCTTGCCACCGAAGGTGCAACTTGATTTTACCTTCTATGAAAAGTCTTACGGTGAAAGGGTGGCAAAGTTTATGTACTAAAATGATCATTTAAGTAAAAGCTCTTGAAATGCAATCTTATATAAAATTCTACAAGGTTGGCCAAACAATAGTTAAGATGCTCTACAGTACACAGTTACCGACTCTCAAGATCATAGGCAATAAAGATCAAAACATATTTCAGGTATTAGGCCGTTACACACTCAGCAATAAATTCGTTAACACGCCAAATCCGACAAACATGACAGAGGCAGCTACTAACGTACGGTAGACTGATAGGGAGACTACCGAACAACCCGAACCGCATGTTGATCTAACCCGCCCCTACTCCACAAGGGAAAAAACGCACCACCCGATTTATAAACAACCACCTTCCTGCCGGTGGGCAAACGGAGAAGAATGGTGGGACGACCCCAAAGCAAAACGGCTGGTGGTCTCACCAAGAAAACAAGTAGAATTTAACAAGAGTAAATCACACAACGTATCACCAATCACTTAACTTCCAGTAAATTGCGATTTCTCGAGAAGACCTGGCGCAGCACCCCCAAATCGCTCTCCCGAACCGTCCGCTGCCAGCCCCTTCAACGGACGCAGGAAGGCGCGCCGATCTCCCGTCTCACTGCGTCGCAGCTCGCTCCGGCCAGACCGACGTCGTGGGTTGACTCCTGCTGCTCTCGTGTCGGCCGCGAACCCACTACGCCTCGCTATACGGCGCGGCCCACTGGACTCAGGTGCCGACCCCACATGCGCCGACGCTCAAGATGGACAAGTCATCTGGTGTCTCAGTGCGCGACCGACCAACCGATCGATCCAACCGCCAACGACCACTGTCTGAGCAAACTCGAGCAGGCTGGCGGCCTAACGCGCAGACTCAGATGCAGGAACTCAGCCCCGGCCGGGCGACCACTCGCTGAGTTCTCTTACTGGCGGAGTGGCAAGACTCTCATCTTGCCGGCTTTAAAGGTTGATTCGAACGACAGACATACTAGCACTCCGAGCGACAGACAGACACTAGCTGCCTAACAAATGCGGACCAGAGACATACTAGCAAGCTGGGGACGAGAGACTGACCCAGGCCGACCGACTGGCGAGGTCATAGCGCCCCTTAAATGCACGTCAACAGGCAACCTTTCCCCTTTCCCACCAGAGGGAGACACCAAAGCTGCGATTGCCGCAGCGGCGCCACCGCCAGAAACGGAGGGCGATTGCTTCACACCACGCGCGCGCTCTTCAAAAAAATGGTTCAAATGGCTCTGAGCACTATGGGACTTAACATCTGTGGTCATCAGTCCCCTAAGAACTACTTAAACCTAACTAACCTAAGGACATCACACACATCCATGCCCGAGGCAGGATTCGAACCTGCGACCGCAGCAGTCGCGCGGTTCCGGACTGAGTGCCTAGAACCGCTAGACCACCGCGGCCGGCCGCTCTTCAAAACAGCAATTTTTACCACGGCTCAATGACTTTCAGTCACATCCAAGTGCTTTGCAAAGGGTTCATAGAACCAGTTTGAGACTAGAATAAGGTGACAAAAGTAACGTGGTACCTTATAATATCATGTCGAACTTCCTTCCGGGTCAACAGGTTGTTTGAAGTTCCCTGCAGAAATAATGAGCCAGGCCACCTCCATAGCCGTCCATAATTGCAACAGTGTTGCAGGTGCAGAATTTTGTGCACGAACTGACCTCTCACTTATGTCCCATAAATGTTTGATGGGATTCATGTCGGGCACGGGGCGATCAAGCCATTCGCTCCAATTGTCCAGAACGTCCTTCAAACCAGTCACGAACAATTGTGGCTCGGTAACATGGGGCATTGGCCCGTGGCTGCAAGAGGTATCCAAGTAACAGCAGATAACCAATTCCAGTCAATGATCGGCTCAGTTGGACCAGAGGACACAGTCCATTCCATGTAAACACAGCCCACACCTTCACGAAGCCACCATCACCTTCCACAGTCCCTTGTTGACAAACTATGTCCGTGCCTTCGTGAGGTCTCCACTATACTCGAACCATACCATCAGTTCGTACCGACTGAAATCGTCACTCATATGACCAGACCATGGATTTCGGAGTCTTCTAGGGTCCAACCTGTATGGTCAGGAGCCCAGAAGTGGCGCTGCAGGCGATGTCGTGCTGTAAGCAGAGGCAGTTGCGTCGGTCATCCGCTGACATAGCTCGTTGTTGTTGTTGTGGTCTTCAGTCCTGAGACTGGTTTGATGCAGCTCTACATGCTACTCTATCCTGTGCAAGCTTCTTCATCTCCCCATACCTACTGCAACCTACATCCTTCTGAATCCGCTTAGTGTATTCATCTCTTGGTCTCCCTCTACGATTTTTACCCTCCACGCTGCCCTCCAATACTAAATTGGTGATCCTTTGATGCCTCAGAACATGTCCTACCAACCGATCCCTTCTTCTAATCAAGTTGTGCCACAAGCTCCTCCCCAATTCTATTCAATACCTCCTCATTAGTTACGTGATCTACCCATCTAATCTTCAGCATTCTTCTGTAGCACCACACTTCGTAAGCTTCTATTCTCTTCTTGTCCAAACTATTTATCGTCCACGTTTCACTTCCATACATGGCTACACTCCACACAAATACTTTCAAAAACGACTTTCCCACACTTAAATCTATACTCGATGTTAACAAATTTGTCTTCTTCAGAAACGCTTTCCTTGCCATTGCCAGTCTACATTTTATATCCTCTCGACTTCGACCATCATGAGTTATTTTGCTCCCCAAATAGCAAAACTCCTTTACTACTTTAAGTGTCTCATTTCCTAATCAAATTCCCTCAGCATCACCCGATTTAATTCGACTACATTCCATTATCCTCGTTTTGCTTTTGTTGATGTTCATCTTATATCCTCCTTCCAACACACTGTCCATTCCGTTCAACTGCTCTTCCAAGTCCTTTGCTGTCTCTGGCAGAATTACAATGTCATCGACGAACCTCAAAGTTTTAATTTCTTCTCCATGAATTTTAATACCTACTCCGAATTTTTCTTTTGTTTCCCTCACTGCTTGCTCAATATACAGATTGAATAACATCGGGGAGAGGCTACAACCCTGTCTCACTCCCTTTCCAACCACTGCTTCCCTTTCATGCCCCTCGACTCTTATAACTCCCATCTGGTTTCTGTACAAATTGTAAATATCCTTTCGCTCCCTGCATTTTACCTCTGCCACCTTAGCTCATTAAGGCCAAATTTCCCCACACTACTCTAACGGATCCATTAGTGCACCTCCCACATTGAATTCTACAGTTGTTCCACGCTGTTCGCTTGTCTGTTAGCACCGACAACTGAACACAAACGTCGCTGCTCTCGGTCGTTAAATGAAGGCCGTAGGCCACAGCATTGTCCGTCGTGTGAGGTAATGCCTGAAATGTGATATTCTCGGTACGCACTTCACTCTATGGAGGTCAAATATTGAATTCCCTAACGATTTCCGAAGCGGAATGTTCCATGTATCTAGTTCCAACTACCATTCCGCGTTCAAAGTCTACTAATTGCAGTAGTGTGACCATAATCACGTGGGAAACATTTTGACATGAATCGCCTGAGTACAAATGACAGCTCAACCAATGTGCTGCACTTTCATATCTCGTCTATACGTTACTACCGTCAACTGTGTATGGGCATTTCACTACCCCGCGACTTTTGTCGCTTCATTGTATTTCTCGACACTTTAACTCACGTGAAAAACATGAACTCCAAAATCTGCCTGTTCGGGATGTGACTTTTCTTGTTTTGCCACTATGATTATCTCTCCCTAAGTAGGTAGAAGTCGACCAAACACACCGTTGTTTCAAGGAAACTGGTACAGGCAAGCGTATTCAAACACAGAGGTATGTAAACAGGCAGAATACGGCGCTGCGGTCGGCAACCCTATATAAGACAGAAAGGGCCTGGCGCAGCTCTTACAAGGGAACCTCCCCATCGCACCCCCCTCAGATTTAGTTAGCAGTTGGCACAGTTGATAGGCCTTGAAAAACTGAACACAGATCAATTGAGAAAACAGGAAAAGTTGTGTGGAACTATGGAAAAAAAATAAGCAAAATATACAAACTAAGTAGTCCATACGTAAGATAAGCCACATCAACGAGAGTGCGAGATCAGGAGTGCCGTGGTCCCGTGGCTAGCGTGAGCAGCTGCGCAACGAGAGGTCCTTGGTTCAAGTCCTCCCTCCAGTGAAAAGTTTAATTTCTTATTTTCAGTTTATGTGACAAACTCTTATGTTTCCGTCACTTTTTTGAGAGTGATTATCACATCCACAAGAAAACCTAAACGGGCAAGGTAGAAGAATCTTTTTACCCATTCGCCAAGTGTACAAGTTAGGTGGGTCGACAACATATTCCTGTCATGTGACGCACATGCCGTCACCAGTGTCGTATAGAATACATCAGACGTGTTTTCCTGTGGAGGAATCGGTTAACCTACGACCTTGCGATCAAATGTTTTCGGTTCCCATTGGAGAGGCACGTCCTTTCATCTACTAATCGCACGGTTTTTCGGTGCGGTCGCAAAACACAGACACTAAACTTATTACAGTGGACAGAGACGTGAATGAACCAACGGGCAGATCATAACTTTGCAAAAATAAGAAATTAAACTTTTAACTCGAGGGCAGACTTTAACCACTAACCTCTCGTTCCGTAGCTGCTCACGCTAACCACGGGACCACGACACGACGCTCTTGAGCTCATCCTGTCCTTGATGTTGCTTATCTTGCACATGGACTACTCAGTTTGTATATTTTACTAATTTTTTTCATAGTTCCACACAACTTCTTCCTGTTTTCTCCATTGATCTGTGTTCAGTTTTTCAAGGCCTATCCACTGTGCCAAGTTCTAACTAAATTTGAGGGGGGTGCGATGGGGAGGTTCCCTTGTTAGATCGGTTGCTGCTTTTGCGATGGCAGGTTATCAAGATGTAATTGAGTTTGAACACTGTGTTATAGTCGGCGCAAGACCGGTGGGACACAGAATCTCCGAGGTAGCGATGAAGGGGATTTTCACGGACGACTGCTCCACGAGTGTACCGTGAGTACCAGGTAAACATCAAATCTCCGACATCGCTGCGGCCGGAAAAAGATCCTGCAAGAACGAGACCAGCGACGACTGAAGAGAATCGTTCGACATCACAGAAGCGCAACACTACCGGAAATTGCTGCAGATTTCAGTGCTGAGTCATCAACAAGTGTCAGCGGGCGAACCATTCAACGAAACATCATTGATATGGGCTTTCGAAGCTGAAGACCCCCTCGTGTACCCTTGATGATTGCACGACGCGAAGCTCTACGCATCGCCTGGGCCCGTCAACACCGACATTGGACTGTTGATATCTGGAAACGTGTTGCCTGGTCGAACGAGTCGCGTTTCAAATTGAATCGAGCAGACGGATGTGTTGTTCCCTGGTGCAAGTCGCAAGTGGTGTGGCCATATTTATACTGATACTGCGTCGGTATGTGTCCATCTGCACTATGCTGCCACCTACAGGCCATTCTGCACGCTGTTTGTAGCACGCTTACCAGCTTACAGGATAATGGAGCAAAATTTCGATTTGTTATTACATTTAAGGTTTTCATTTGACTCACCCTCGTTTAACTATTATAGTTGCAATCAATTAACAAAACTCTTGTACATAAAAAAGTCAATTGAACTGCTTATATTAGAAAAACTATTATCTAGTTCGTAAGTAAATTGAAATGTAAAGTAATAATACGATATCTACAAAAATACTGTATGTATTGAAATGGTGGAGCTTTTTTTTGCATTTTATTAATTTCATTGATATGATAGTTGCAATTAATATTTTATTATAGGTGCAATGAATTCGATAAAAATTCTTACAGATAAAAATAATTTTTTTAAAATAAAATTATAATAATCAATCTTTTTGACAGGGAGTCAGATGTACTGTTTGTACTAGGAAAACAAGTATGTACCTCATGTAACTTGACGTATAGGGGAATAATCATTCTACAGCTGAAAAACCTATACATTCAAATTGTGCCCTTTTTTCGGTCAGTAACTAATTTCTGCGGTGAAATTGTTGCTATTGATGTAACTATTATAGGAGTATAAACCTAATGAAAATTCTTGTAGATAACAATAAATTTGTTTCTCTTGTTTATAATATCAAGCTTTTTTTTACTAGAAGACATTTATCTAGCTCACCAATAAATTGAAAGTCAACATGATGCCACAGCTTCAAAACTGAAATGGTGATGGTAAAGCTAACCTCAGCAACACATCACAGGCCGTTCGTAACAAATAGAAAGTCCTGCCTTGTAAGACACTGTTTTCTCTGTCTCTCTCCCTCTCGCCTGCAACTCCCCACAGCTCCCGCAAAACTCAGCTCCTTGCTTGTTCTACCTCTTCCCTTGCCACCACTACATCACTCTGCGGTCAGGATGAAGCCGCCAAGTTTGGCGTCCATTTCCCGTGACAACAGTCGGTCTGCCGGCAGGTGCAGCCTTTCCCATCCCCCCCTCCACCTCCGCCCCCGCCCCCTCCCCTGCAGCAGGGGCTGCCTTTGAGACACCCTGCGGCCGCCATGATTAAAGGCTCCGTGGCACAAGAGCGACCACGGATACCCTACACTCTACCTGCCGCCTTCAGTGGTGCGTCTGCAGACACCGGAGACTTGGCCGAGTTACTTCGAGGCGAGTCTGTTCAGAGGGGCGCGTATTGGAAGCTTTCAGCCAGTTCTCTTAACGACGGCCCCACACCACACCACATTACATTCCATCAGTCGTATTCTACACTCTGTATCCACTAGTAAACCTCACACTTCCGGTTCTTTAAAGATTGGAACTCTCATTTATAAATTAGTTTCAGACATGTGATTCCTTTAGATTAGATTAGATTAATACTTGTTCCATAGATCATGAATGCGACACTTCGTAATGATGTGGAACGTGTCAGGTTAATAAAAGATGTCTGTAC
This sequence comes from Schistocerca serialis cubense, assembly GCF_023864345.2. Taxonomy (NCBI): domain Eukaryota; kingdom Metazoa; phylum Arthropoda; class Insecta; order Orthoptera; family Acrididae; genus Schistocerca; species Schistocerca serialis. Next base: position 147,322,563 of record NC_064648.1, read on the forward strand.
AAGATATTACATTACACAAAATATTGCATGACACTAATGTTTTTTTTTCCTTAATTTATATCTAAAAATTCTGAGTAGAAGGAGTTGTCATCTAGAAATTCTTTTAATTTATTTTTAAATGTTAGTTGGCTATATGTCAGGCTTTTGATGCTGTTTGGTAGGTGACCAAAGACTTTTGTGGCAGCATAATTTACCCCTTTCTGTGCCAAAGTCAGATTTAACCCTGCATAGTGAAGATCATCCTGTTTCCTGGTGTTATAGCCATGCACACTGCTATTACTTTTGAACTGGGTTGGATTATTAACAACAAATTTCATAAGTGAATATATATACTGTGAGGATCCCTAGATCCTTAAATAGATGTCTGCAGGATGACCGTGGGTGGGGTCCTGCAATTATTCTGATTACACGTTTTTGAGCAATGAATACTTTTCTACTGAACGATTAATTACCCCAGAATATGATGCCATACGAAAGCAGTGAATAAAAGTAGGCATAGTAAGCTAATTTACTGAGATTCTTATCACCAAAATTTGCAATAACCCTAATAGCATACGTAGCTGAACTCAGACGTTTCAGCAGACCATCAATGTGTTGCTTCCAGTTTAACCTCTCATCAGTGGACACACCTAGAAATTTTGAAAGTTCTACCTTAGCTACAGACTTCTGTTCAAAGTCTATATTTATTACTGGAGTTGTGCCATTTACTGTACGGAACTATATATACTGTGTTTTATCAAAATTCAAAGAGAGTCCGTTTGCTGAGAACCACTTAATATTTTTGTGAAAAACATCATTTACAATTACATTACTTAGTTCTTGGTTTTTGGATGTTATTACTATACTTGTATCATCATCAAAAAGAGCTAACGTTGCATCTTCATCAATGTGGAATGGTAAGTCATTAATGTATATCAAGAACAGTAAAGGACCTAAGACTGAACCCTGTGGGACTCCGTACTTGATAGCCCCATCCCCCCCCCCCCCCCCAGTTTGAGGAATCAGCTGTTGTTTTAACATTACATCAACCACTTATTTCAACTTTCTGCATTCTTCCAGTTAAGTGTGAATTAAACCGTTTGTGCACTGCCCCCTCTAGCCATAATGATTTAGCTTATCCAAAAGAATTCCATGATTTCCACAATCAAAGGCTTTTGAGAGATCGCAAAAAATACCAATGGGTGATGTCCGGTTATTCAGAGCATTTAATATTTGATCAGTGAAAGCGTATATAGCATTTTCTGTTGAAAAGCCTTTCTGAAAACCAAACTGACATTTTGTTAGTACTTTATTTTTACAAATATGGGAGGCTACTCTTCAATACTTTCTCAAAAGTTTTTGATAGAGCTGTCAGAAGAGAGATTGGGCGGTAGTTGTTGACATCCGACGTTTTGAATCAGTTAATGTGTTATATATATATATATATATATATTTTTGGTCATCAGTCTACTGACTGGTTTGATGCGGCCCACCACGAATTCCTTTCCTGTGCTAACCTCTTCATCTCAGAGTAGCACTTGCAACCTACGTCCTCAATTATTTGCTTGACGTATTCCAATCTCTGTCTTCCTCTACAGTTTTTGCCCTCTACAGCTCCCTCTAGTACCATGGAAGTCATTCCCTCATGTCTTAGCAGATGTCCTATCATCCTGTCCCTTCTCCTTATCAGTGTTTTCCACATATTCCTTTCCTCTCCGATTCTGCGTAGAACCTCCTCATTCCTTACCTTATCAGTCCACCTAATTTTCAACATTCGTCTATAGCACCACATCTCAAATGCTTCGATTCCCTTCTGTTCCGGTTTTCCCACAGTTCATGTTTCACTACCATACAATGCTGTACTCCAGACGTACATCCTCAGAAATTTCTTTCTCAAACTAAGGCCGGTATTTGATATTAGTAGACTTCTCGTGGCCAGAAATGCCTTTTTTGCTATAGCGAGTCTGCTTTTGATGCCCTCCTTGCTCCTTGCTCCTCTGCCTAGGTAGCAGAATTCCTTAACTTCATTGACTTCGTGACCATCAATCCTGATGTTAAGTTTCTCGCTGTTCTCATTTCTACTACTTCTCATTACCTTCGTCTTTCTCCGATTTACTCTCAAACCATACTGTGTACTCATTAGACTGTTCATTCCGTTCAGCAGATCATTTAATTCTTCTTCACTTTCACTCAGGATAGCAATGTCATCAGCGAATCGTATCATTGATATCCTTTCACCTTGTATTTTAATTCCACTCCTGAATCTTTCTTTTATTTCCATCATTGCTTCCTCGATGTGCAGATTGAAGAGTAGGGGCGAAAGGCGACAGCCTTGTCTTACACCTTTCTTAATACGAGCACTTCGTTCTTGATCGTCCACTCTTATTATTCCCTCTTGGTTGTTGTACATATTGTATATGATCCGTCTGTCCCTATAGCTTACCCCTACTTTTTTCAGAATCTCGAACAGCTTGCACCATTTTATATTGTCGAACGCTTTTTCCAGGTCGACAAATCCTATGAAAGTGTCTCGATTTTTCTTTAGCCTTGCTTCCATTATTAGCCGTAACGTCAGAATTGCCTCTCTCGTCCCTTTACTTTTCCTAAAGCCAAACCGATCGTCACCTAGCGCATTCTCAGTTTTCTTTTCCATTCTTCTGTATATTATTCTTGTAAGCAGCTTCGATGCATGACTTGTTAAGCTGATTGTGCGATAATTCTCGCACTTCTCAGCTGTTGCCGTCTTCGGAATTGTGTGGATGATGCTTTTCCGAAAGTCAGATGGTATATCGCCAGACTCATATATTCTACACACCAACGTCAATAGTCGTTTTGTTGCCACTTCCCCCAATGATTTTAGAAATTCTGGTGGAATGTTATCTATCCCTTCTGCCTTATTTGACCGTAAGTCCTCCAAAGCGCTTTTAAATTTCGATTCTAATACTGGATCCCCTATATCTTCTAAATCGACTCCTGTTTCTTCTTCTATCACATCAGACAAATCTTCACCCTCATAGAGGCTTTCAATGTATTCTTTCCACCTATCTGCTCTCTCCTCTGCATTTAACAGTGGAATTCCCGTTGCACTCTTGATGTTACCACCGTTGCTTTTAATGTCACCAAAGGTTGTTTTGACTTTCCTGTATGCTGAGTCTGTCCTTCCGACAATCATATCTTTTTCCATGTCTTCACATTTTTCCTGCAGCCATTTCGTCTTAGCTTCCCTGCACTTCCTATTTATTTCATTCCTCAGCGACTTGTATTTCTGTATTCCTGATTTTCCCGGAACACGTTTGTACTTCCTCCTTTCATCAATCAACTGAGGTATTTCTTCTGCTACCCATGGTTTCTTCGCAGCTACCTTCTTTGTACCTATGTTTTCCTTCCCAACTTCTGTGATGGCCCTTTTTAGAGATGTTCATTCCTCTTCAACTGTACTGCCTACTGCGCTATTCCTTATTGCTGTATCTATAGCGTTAGAGAACTTCAAACGTATCTCGTCATTCCTTAGTACTTCCGTATCCCACTTCTTTGCGTATTGATTCTTCCTGACTAATGTCTTGAACTTCAGCCTACTCTTCATCACTGCTATATTGTGATCTGAGTCTATATCTGCTCCTGGGTACGCCTTACAATCCAGTATGTGATTTCGGAGTCTCTGTCTGACTATGATGTAATCTAATTGAAATCTTCCCGTATCTCCCGGCCTTTTCCAAGTATACTTCCTCCTCTTGTGATTCTTGAACAGGGTATTCGCTATTACTAGCTGAAACTTGTTACAGAACTGAATTAGTCTTTCTCCTGTTTCATTCCTTGTCCCAAGCCCATATTCTCCTGTAACTTTTTCTTCTACTCCTTCCCCTACAACTGCATTCCAGTCGCCCATGACTATTAGATTTTCGTCCCCCTTTACATACTCCATTACCCTTTCAATATCCTCATACACTTTCTCTATCTGTGCATCTTCAGCTTGCGACGTCGGCATGTATACCTGAACTATCGTTGTCGGTTTGGTCTGCTGTCGATTCTGATTAGAACAACCCGGTCACTGAACTGTTCACAGAAACACACCCTCTGCCCTACCTTCCTATTCATAACGAATCCTACACCTGTTATACCATTTTCTGCTGCTGTTGATATTACCCGATACTCATCTGACCAGAAATCCTTGCCTTCCTTCCACTTCACTTCACTGACCCCTACTATATCTAGATTGACCCTTTGCATTTCCCTTTTCAGATTTTCTAGTTTCCCTACCACGTTCAAGCTTCTGACATTCCACGCCCCGACTCGTAGAACGTTATCCTTTCGTTGATTATTCAATCTTTTTCTCATGGTAACCTCCCCCTTGGCAGGCCCCTCCCGGAGATCCGAATGGGGGACTATTCCGGAATCTTTTGCCAATGGAGAGATCATCATGACACTTCTTCAATTACAGGCCACATGTCCTGTGGATACACGTTACGTGTCTTTAATGCAGTGGTTTCCATTGCCTTCTGCATCCTCATGTCGTTAATAATTGCTGATTCTTCCGCCTTTAGGGGCCATCTCCCACCCCTAAGACAAGAGAGTGCCCTGAACCTCTATCCGCTCCTCCGCCCTCTTTGGCAAGGCCGTTGGCAGAATGAGGCTGACTTCTTATGCCGGAAGTCTTCGGCCGCCAATGCTGATTATTTATCAAAATTTAGGCAGTGGAGGGGGTAGAACCCGGGACCGAAGACATTTTGATTATGAATCAAAGACGCTACCCCTAGACCACGGTGTTATATACGGGACGTTAAACGCGTAAACAAGCTAACGTTTCATAAAGGTTTGAAGTTGTGTTTAAGGGGGGGTAGGACGTCAAACGGGCCGACTTGGAGCTGCAGAGGCACCACAGGACATTTTAATTTCCACTGTCTATACTTTTACAAATAAATTCATAAAACTTTGTCACCATGACCAGGAAGGATGGAGGACTCACACTCATCGCAGCGAAAGTTCAAACACGTAGCAAAATACCTTTTTTTACATGTGAAATTTCTTCATTTATCACTTATTACTGGCTGCATTTGTTGCTATAGATACACTTTTCTTCCTAAGTAAGAGAGATTCGTCGATGAATTTTTCATAGCATACATACAGTAGTTACAGGTGTATGAAACTCTAGAATTTTCCAAATCTATTAAAAAACTCTGGAAAAAATTGAGATAATTAACTATAAAACTTGAGTTTTTCCTAAACATGAAGTTTAAAATGTAACAGCCGGCTGGAGTGGCCGTGCGGTTCTAGGCGCTACAGTCTGGAGCCGAGCGACCGCTACGGTCGCAGGTTCGAATCCTGCCTCGGGCATGGATGTGTGTGATGTCCTTAGGTTAGTTAGGTTTAATTAGTTGTAAGTTCTAGGCGACTGATGACCTCATAAGTTAAGTCGCATAGTGCTCAGAGCCATTTGAACAATTTGAACCATTTAAAATGTAACAGTTCATTCATTTTTTCGTAAATTAAATAACTTCTAGAGTTTCATACACCTGTAACTATGGGTTGTATGCTGTGTAAAAGTCATCGAAGAATCTCTCTTACTTAGGAAGAAAAGTGTACCTATAGCAACAAATGCAGCCAGTAGTAAATGAAAAAATGATGAAATTTCACATGTACAAAAATGTGTTTTGTTACATTTTTGAGCTTCCACTGCTATGAGTATGAATCCTGAATCCTTCCTGATCATGCTGTTAAAGTTTTATGAATTTATTTCTAAAAGTATAGACAGTAGAAATTCAAATGTCCTGTGGTGCCTCTCCTGCTCCAAGTCGACCTGTTTGATGTCTTACCCCCTTAAAGTTTGTTGGAAATCGTTAACAAGGGGAAGATCTCAAACAGGAGCAATCGATTCTGCTCATATTGGGCAGGTCGCTTGTGTACGAAGACTCTGAGATACTTTGGCTCAACATACTCCCACTTCCCTCAGAGTTTCTTAGAAAATGACCCCTAATGTTCACGACGAGTAACCAGTCGAAATTGACGGGATCGGTAGATAATTGAAAACTGAGTATTTGGGAGCAGGAAAGAGGATGGAAGATGTTGCGAGTGCCGTTTATATACACCTACGGTGAACGAAGCGCCGTTCAACGAATGTGCCGTTGGTCCAGCGCCTCTGGCTGGGAGGAGAGAACCTACGTTGAATTCCAAAATGCAGTAGTTTTTTACCGTGTCGAAACTAATAGCAGTAGGAGCGATAGTAAGGTTAGTAACATAATAACAAGGTAGGCATATAAATTTCTCAGCGACTTGGATTAGCAGATAACTAAAATTGTAATAGTGGTAGCTTTACAATGGTTCTTCCACTGTTTCGTGTCCTCACGAGCAACGACAAAGATGATACTTATCATTCAAACATTGAAAGTTTGCTTTAAATTTCGTTACGTTACGGCTTACAATTCTGTAACACTGTCTGGAGTTAAGCAACCATCCGTTGCTTCCCTTAAAATCACTGTAACCTGTATCGCGCGCAGTTTGATGCGCATAACGTCGTAGATCATTATCACACACTTCCCGTAAATTGTATCGAGCATTCTTGAAATGCGCAAACACAAGTTTTTGTAACAAGTGTGTCCTGTCTTCCCTTGAATATCTGTAGTTTTTCTTATGCATTACAGCGTCAAATTGCTGCGGACTTATTCGAAATCTATTCATAACTGTTTATTTACTATCGTGCGGATGACACTCCATCTACGTAGTTATCCTTACTACACGCTCCTTGGGCAACGATCGTCCTTTACTACGTTTCACTGGAGACGGGATTTGTGGCTCCCTGTCCGACAATGATAATGAACTACATGCCTTACACCTGTTTCAATATCACTTTCACTTCTTAAACACGCATCGATATCAATGTCCTCCTTATGTACAATCTCCACACGGTCGAGCGCATACGACACAACACATTCCACTGACTCACCTTGCCGTAGCGCTAATACGAGAGTTGGAACTTAAACAGTGGCAACTACTTATTCACAACCGATACAAAAGAGTTACATGTTTACTCCTGTTACTGTCCTTCAAAATAGTCACTGGCGTTGTGTAGAACTCGTTGACAGCGATGTGGAAGGCGTAGTATACCGTTAGCAGAGCCTGTTCTGTTGATGGTGCGAATGGAGCGGTCTACTGCCTGTCGAATATCTGGAACAGTTCTGACGTGAATGCCACGAAGTGCTTCCTTCATCTTCGGAATCAAATCAAGGTTACAAGGACTTACGTCCGGAGAGTATGGTGGATGGTACAGTACTTCCCAGTCCCATCGACCGAACAGAGTAGCCACAGCATTGTCGTGCAGAAAGTGTCGCCTCTTCTTTCGCAAAGCTGGTCGCGGGTGATGCTCCAAAAACGAACAGTAGTACCGTGCATTGACGGTCTGCCGTGGAGGAACTTGATGCTGTAGGATAACACCATCACAGTCGTACACGAGAATCACCCTAAATTTCACCATACTGGGGCTCTGACGCACTTTCGACTTTCGCGGTGACCCATAATGATTTGTGAATAAATAGTTGCCACTATTTAAGTTCCAACCATCGTATTTCATCCGCCATCTTTCTCATTCCGCAAAATTCCTTGGCTTCCTTTTTGACGAAATGTCAACTTCGGCAGCTGTTGTAGATATAATATGATATTTGCCTTGTTTATAGTTGCATTTGCTATGCTTTATATAAAACAACTAGGACTGTAGCACTATTGTGAGTTACTCCTTGACTAAGCAGTTCAACTATGCTCCTTAGCCTCGTACTGTGTCCACCACTGGATAACTCCAGTCCCACCCCTTGTTGCCATTATCAGGCAATATTGTGCTTCCATGGTAGTCAATATGTGGAGTGTCGAATGCCGTAAACATCGTTGAGCTTTCGCGACAATCGCACTCGAGAGGTTCCTTGTAAGTAATCAGCGTCAAAAACCTCGAAAAGTATTTCAGATTCGTTCATTTCCTTCCGTTTTCTGAATAGGACTCTCTCCAAAAGCTGGAGGGTCTCCAAGACGACAACAGTATCTATCTGAAACATCAAAGTTCAATCAGAATGCTAAATAAGCAAAACCTACATGATGCCAATGAAGTCTGATACATTGACTGCTGTTGTAAACACTTAAATTGGCGAAGTATTTCAGATATATCACAGCAAATGGCATCTACACAGAGCGCATGAAAAATTGGAGTTATCTCGACATCTGTCAGCAACAGATGACGCGCGAACCACGAGTGAACTCTGGATCTGTTCGCAATGCTCTCACTCTGAAATGTAGAGTAGTATGTAGAAGAATATAATAATTCCAATCCCAAAGAAAGCAGGTGTTGACAGATGTGAAAATTACCGAACTATCAGTTTAATAAGTCACTGCTGCAAAACACTAACGCGAATTCTTTACAGACGAATCGAATGGAAAAACTGGTAGAAGCGGACCTCGGCGAAGATCAGTTTGGATTCCGTAGAAATATTGGAACACGTCAGGCAATACTGACCCTACGACTCATCTTAGAAAATACATTAAGGAAAGGCAAACCTACGTTTCTAGCATTTGTAGACTTAGAGAAAGCTTTCGACAATGTTGACTGGAATACTCTCTTTCAAATTCTGAACGTGGCAAGCGTAAAATACAGGGAGCGAAAGGCTATTTACAATTTGTACAGAAACCAGATGGCAGTTATAAGAGTCGAGGGGCATGAAAGGGAAGCAGTGGTTGGGAAGGGAGTCAGACAGGGTTGTAGCCTGTCCCCGATGTTATTCAATCTGTATATTGAGCAAGCAGTGAAGGAAACAATAGAAAAATTCGGAGTAGGAATTAAAATCCATGAAGAAGAAATAAAAACTTTGAGGTTCGCCGATGACATTGTAATTCTGTCAGAGACAGCAAAGGACTTGCAAGAGCAGTTGAATGGAGTGGACAGTGTGTTGAAAGGAGGATATAAGATGAACATCAACAAAAGCAAAACGAGGATAATGGAATGTAGTCGAATTAAGTCGGGTGATGCTGAGGGAATTAGATTAGAAAATGAGACGCTTAAAGTAGTAAAGGAGTTTTGCTATTTGGGGAGCAAAATAACTGATGATGGTCGAAGTAGAGAGGATATAAAACGTAGACTGGCAATGGCAAGGAAAGCGTTTCTGAAGAAGAGAAATTTGTTAACATCGAGTATTGATTTATGTGTCAGGAAGTCGTTTTGTATGGAGTGTAGCCATGTATGGGAGTGAAACGTGGACGATTAATAGTTGGGACAAGAAGAGAATAGAAGCTTTCGAAATGTAGTGCTACAGAAGAATGCTGAAGATTAGATGGGTAGATCACCTAACTAATGAGGAAGTATTGAATAGAATTGGGGAGAAGAGGAGTTTGTGGCACAACTTGACAAGAAGAAGGGACCGGTTGGTAGGACATGTTCTGAGGCATCAAGGGGTCACAAATGTAGCATTGGAGGGCAGCGTGGAGGGTAAAAATCGTAGAGGGAGACCAAGAGATGAATACACTAAGCAGATTCAGAAGGATGTAGGTGGCAGTAAGTACTGGGAGATGAAGAAGCTTGCACAGGATAGAGTAGCATGGAGAGCTGCATCAAACCAGTCTCAGGACTGAAGACGACAACAATAACAACAACAACAACATGTAGGCGTACATGCAGATGTTTATTATCATGTATTAAGCCCTTTATGTTTGTTCCCGAAGAGTAAATTGCGGGACCGATTTCACAGGAGTAAACAATCGCAACGAGGATAGCGGAAAACGACACGCGTTCCTTACTCCATGTCGCACCCAATGCGCCGCGAGACGCTCAAATGTTTCGTCGAGTGGGGGGGGGGGGGGGGGGGGGGGACGAGACACTTTACGCAGTACCGACTCGAAAACTGGAGTCGCGTGGAATACACGTCGCTCAGAAACGAGTACATAATATTTGCAATAGGCCTAGAGTACACCGCCGGTCTGGTAGGGAGGCCGCGCGATTTCCGGAATTTCTGCAGTTTCTGAAAATAACGCGTCTACTGGCCGTAGCTCACAGCCCCTCGCGGTTTGTTGACTCGGCAGGCTCACTCCCTCCGGGGCCCGGGTAAACACTCGCTGCAGAGCCCCTACCCCCCTCCCCCAACCACTCCACCTCCTACCCACCTCTCTCTGCTCTACTAAGAGCTTATGCAGATGACGTCCGCTAATGACTACGGCGGAATCTCAAAGCGCGGAGGCGCCTGCGGTAGCGGCAGCACCGCCAGACTCTGCTGGCGGATGGGTTGCATAAGTTGTAGGCGCCTAGGGGGGCCACCGACACTACGCACCTAGAGGTCCAAGTCGTAACATGCACGTGATCGCACTCGATCAATAGAGCTCCGTGAAGAGGATAAGTCGATACCAGACACGTGGAACAGATGACAGCACCTCAGATACGTCCTTCAGGGAACCAACCGCTACAAATATATTCGATCATCTGCTATGCAAGTTAACTGGGACATTCTACTAATCTATACAGGGTGTTGCAAAAAGGTACGGCCAAACTTTCAGGAAACATTCCTCACACACAAATAAAGAAAAGATGTTATGTGCACATGTGTCCGGAAACGCTTAATTTCCATGTTAGAGCTCATTTTAGTTTCGTCGGTATGTACTGTACTTCCTCGATTCACCGCCAGTTGGCCCAATTGAAGGAAGGTAATGTTGACTTCGGTGCTTGTGTTGACATGCGACTCATTACTCTACAGTACTAGCATCAAGCACATCAGTACGTAGCATCTTAATTGGTCCTCATGTTCTTCCACCTACGCTCAATGGAGCACGTTATCATGATTTCGTACGGGATACTCTACCTGTGCTGCTAGAACAAGTGCCTTTACAAGTACGACACAACATGTGGTTCACAGCACGATGGAGCTCCTGCACATTTCAGTCGAAGTATTCGTACGCTTCTCAGCAACAGATTCGGTGACTGATGGGTTGGTAGAGGCGGACCAATTCCATGGCCTCCACGCTCTCCTGACCTCAACCCTCTTGACTTTCATTTACGGGGGCATTTGAAAACTCTCGTCTACGCAACCCCGGTACCAAATGTAGAGACCCTTCGTGCTCGTATTGTGGACGGCTGTGATACAATACGCCATTCTCCAGGGCTGCATCAGCGCATCAGGGATTCCATGCGACGGAGGGTGGTTGCATGTATCCTCGCTAACGGAGGACATTTTGAACATTTCCTGTAACAAAGTGAAGTCACGCTGATACGCTCTTCTGTTGCTGTGTGTTTCCATTCCATGATTAATGTGATTTGAAGAGAAGTAATAAAATGAGCTCTAACATGGAAAGTAAGCGTTTCCGGACACATGTCCACTTAACATATTTTCTTTCTTTGTGTGTGAGGAGTGTTTACTGAAAGTTTGGCCGTACCTTTTTGTAACACCCTGTATATTACTAAATTAAAGCCACCCCCTCCCTGCCAAGTGTTTTTGCCTTTACGTGAAGACTAATTTTTTTTATAGTTTTTACAAAATGACTGATTCACGGGAAAGGATTATTTGAATAGTAAATGTAAGGGTCTGTCAAATGAAATCGAGACAGACGGAAAAAAGTAAGAAACTGTTTATTATTTCAAACGTAATCACCATCACTGTGATACAAGATGGTCGATACCTTCGTGGGAAAAGATTTGCTGTTGCCTGCGTAACCATGATTGTATCCAGGTGTGTACGCCTTTGTCCGAAGCACGTCGACAGCTACAAATGTCTCTCTTTAGAGCTCGAAAAATTAGCAAATCGCATGGGGAGAGATCGGTACTGTGTGGAGGACATGAGCGGACCCCACATGTTGCCAAGGTTTTGTCCACTATGCTGCGGAAGTTTCGCTGCGAACACTTACACGTCCTCCATACAAACACTATCGCTCCCCATGCGATTCCATATTTTTGAAGCACTTTGCTGCGGACGAAGGCTTGCGTATTCAACTGGAAAGATTTTTCCATGAAAGCATTGACTGTCTTGTCTCACAGTGGGATAAATGTACCGACAGGTGTGTCGGTTAATTTTGACATACACTACTGGCCATTAAAATTGCTACACAATGAAGATGACGTGCTACAGAAGCTAAATTTAACCGACAGGAAGAAGATGCTGTGATATGCAAATGATTAGCTTTTCAGAGCATTCACACAAGTTTGGCGCCGGTGGCGACACCTATAATGTGCTGACACGAGGAAAGTTCCCGACCGATTTCTCATACAGAAGCAACAGTTGACCGGCGATGCCTGGTGAAACGTTGTTGTGATGCCTCGTGTAAGGAGGCGTACCATCACGTTTCCGACTTTGATAAAGGTCGGATTGTAGCCTATCGCGATTACGGTTTATCGTATCGCGACATTGCTGCTCGCGTTGGTCGAGATCCAATGACTGTTAGCAGAATATGGGATCGGTGGGTTCAGGAGGGTAATACGGAACGCCGTGCTGGATCCCAACGGCCTCGAATCACTAGCTGTCGAGGTGACAGGCATCTTATCCGCATGGCTGTAACGGATCGTGCAGCCACGTCTCGATCCCTGAGTCAACAGATGCGGACGTTTGCAAGACAACAACCATCTGCACGAACAGTTGGACGACGTTTGCAGCAGCATCGACTATCAGCTCGAAGACCGTGGCTGTGGTTACCCTTGACGCTGCATCACAGACAGGAGCGCCTGCGATGGTGTACTCAACGACGAACCTGGGTGCACGAATGGCAAAACGTGATTTTTTCGGATGAATCCAGGTTCTGTTTACAGCATCACGATGGTCGCATCCGTGTTTGGCGAGTTTGCGGTGAACGCACATTGAAAGCGTGTATTCGTCATCGTCATATTGGCCTATCACGCGGCGTGATGGTATGATGTGCCATCGGTTACACGTCTCGGTCACCCCTTGTTCGCATTGACGGCACTTTGAACAGTGGACATTACATTTCAGATGTGTTACGACCCGTGGCTCTACCCTTCATTCGATCCCTGGCCGGCCGAAGTGGCCGTGCGGTTAAAGGCGCTGCAGTCTCGAACCGCAAGAACGCTACGGTCGCAGGTTCGAATCCTGCCTCGGGCATGGATGTTTGTGATGTCCTTAGGTTAGTTAGGTTTAACTAGTTCTAAGTTCTAGGGGACTAATGACCTCAGCAGTTGAGTCCCATAGTGCTCAGAGCCATTTGAACCATTTCGATCCCTGCCAAACCCTACATTTCAGCAGGAAAATGCACGACCGCATGTTGCAGGTCCTGTACGGGCCTTTCTGGATACAGAAAATGTTTGACTGCTGCCCTGGCCAGCACATTCTCCAGATCTCTCACCAACGTCTGTTCAATGGTGGCCGAGCAACTGGCTCGTCTCAATACGCCAGTCACTACTCTTGATGAACTGTGGTATCGTGTTGAAGTTGCATGGGCAGCTGTACCTGTACACGCCATCCAACCTCTGTTTGACTGAATGCCGAGGAGTATCAAGACCGTTATTACGGCCAGAGGAGTTTGTTCTGGGTACTGATTTCTCAGGATCTATGCACCCAAATTGCGTGAAAATGTAATCACATATCAGTTTCTGAATAATATATTTGTCCAATGAAGACTCATTTATCATCTGCTTCTATTCTTGGTGTAGCAGTTTTAATGGTCGGTAGTATAATAAACAATGTACTTTCTTTTTCCCATCTGTCTTGTTTTGATTTGACCTCCCCTCATATTTTGTGAAAATAAGCTGAAATGTGATGAACTGAAGTCCCAACCGCGCTTTTTATACGCATATAAAGCGTAATCCGCGGAACTACTGTAGAGATTTTTGTCCGTTTTTCACTCATAGTTAGTGTGAATCACGGGAAAAGTTTGTGGATACATTATATTACCACAATCCGAAAGTCACTCAGCAGTAGTTCATTAGTAGAGCTACCGGTGTGAAGCCGAGATTGTGGCGCGGGTTACGATTCCAAAGAAAGGGAGTGTTGACAAGTAAGAACATTACTGAACTATAAAATAATGGTTCAAATGGCTCTGAGCACAATGGGACTTAACATTTTAGGTCATCAGTCCCCTAGAACTTGGAACTACGTAAACCTAACTAACCTAAGGACATCACACACAAACATGCCCGACGCAGGATTCGAGCCTGCGACCGTAACAGTCCCGCGGTTCTGGACTGCAGCGCCTAGAACCGCACGGCCACCGCGGCCGGCTACTGAACTGTAACTTTAATAAGGTATGGTTGTAAAATAGCGACACGAATTATTTACAGAAGAGTAGAAAAACTGATCGAAGTCGGTCTTGGGAAACATCAGTTTGAGTTCCAGAGAAAGGTAGGAAGACGAGTGCCAATATTCTACGATTTAACTCCGAAGATATCTTAAGGTACAATTGAAGCAATTGTTGATATGGAGAAATCATTTGACAATAGCTTTTCAATTACTGTACGTGACGGTCTGAAGGTAACACGGACAAAATACATATAGCAAAAGTTCGATCTGTAGACAGAACCAAGACTGGGTGTATGAGAGTCGTAGGACATGAAAGAGAAGCTTCGATTGAGGAAGGAACGAGATAAAATCGCAACCTCTCGCTCGTGTTATTCAATCTATTCGTTTCGCAAGGAGTAGAGGAAATGAAATACAAATTTGGGGACGGAATTAACGTTCACGGAAAAAAACGAAGATTTTTAAGGTTTTCCGATGACACCGTAATTCTGTCAGAGGTGGCAAAGATGAGAGAGAAGTTTTGTAAATGTGCTGTCGCCGAAGAATGTTGAGAATTTGAAAGAAGATTACTGTTAATGAAGTAAACGATCCACGCAGTGGACACCAAATGAAAAAGCTACTGCTTATGTTTCTGATCTAGACTGCCATAAAATTGCGAAGAAACTGTTAATCAGAACTCAGGGAGAAATTCCAGTCTAAATCACAATCGATTTATTGATCTTAAACAAGGCAAGACAACAAAATTATTAAAGAATCATCATACAAAAAATATTTATTTAACAGAAGCCATACTAAAATCTGGACAAAGTGATCTGCTGGGGATCGACACACGACACTAACCAGAACACTACTCGCATTATCTCACTTCATACACGTGAATCCAAGTTATGGCATCAAACTACGCCACCACCAAGCATCTACACTCCTGGAAATTGAAATAAGAACACCGTGAATTCATTAACCCAGGAAGGGGAAACTTTATTGACACATTCCTGGGGTCAGATACATCACATGATCACACTGACAGAACCACAGGCACATAGACACAGGCAACAGAGCATGCACAATGTCGGCACTAGTACAGTGTATATCCACCTTTCGCAGCAATGCAGGCTGCTATTCTCCCATGGAGACGATCGTAGAGATGCTGGATGTAGTCCTGTGGAACGGCTTGCCATGCCATTTCCACCTGGCGCCTCAGTTGGACCAGCGTTCGTGCTGGACGTGCAGACCGCGTGAGACGACGCTTCATCCAGTCACTAACATGCTCAATGGGGGACAGATCCGGAGATCTTGCTGGCCAGGGTAGTTGACTTACACCTTCTAGAGCACGTTGGGTGGCACGGGATACATGCGGACGTGCATTGTCCTGTTGGAACAGCAAGTTCCCTTGCCGGTCTAGTAATGGTAGAACGATGGGTTCGATGACGGTTTGGATGTACCGTGCACTATTCAGTGTCCCCTCGACGATCACCAGTGGTGTACGGCCAGTGTAGGAGATCGCTCCCCACACCGTGATGCCGGGTGTTGGCCCTGTGTGCCTCGGTCGTATGCAGTCCTGATTGTGGCGCTCACCTGCACGGCGCCAAACACGCATACGACCATCATTGGCACCAAGGCAGAAGCGACTCTCATCGCTGAAGACGACACGTCTCCATTCGTCCCTCCATTCACGCCTGTCGCGACACCACTGGAGGCGGGCTGCACGATGTTGGGGCGTGAGCGGAAGACGGCCTAACGGTGTGCGGGACCGTAGCCCAGCTTCATGGAGACGGTTGCGAATGGTCCTCGCCGATACCCCAGGAGCAACAGTGTCCCTAATTTGCTGGGAAGTGGCGGTGCGGTCCCCTACGGCACTGCGTAGGATCCTACGGTCTTGGCGTGCATCCGTGCGTCGCTGCGGTCCGGTCCCAGGTCGACGGGCACGTGCACCTTCCGCCGACCACTGGCGACAACATCGATGTACTGTGGAGACCTCACGCCCCACGTGTTGAGCAATTCGGCGGTACGTCCACCCGGCCTTCCGCATGCCCACTATACGCCCTCGCTCAAAGTCCGTCAACTGCACATACGGTTCACGTCCACGCTGTCGCGGCATGCTGCCAGTGTTACAGACTGCGATGGAGCTCCGTATGCCACGGCAAACTGGCTGACACTGACGGCGGCGGTGCACAAATGCTGCGCAGCTAGCGCCATTCGACGGCCAACACCGCGGTTCCTGGTGTGTCCGCTGTGCCGTGCGTGTGATCATTGCTTGTACAGCCCTCTCGCAGTGTCCGGAGCAAGTATGGTGGGTCTGACACACCGGTGTCGATGTGTTCTTTTTTCCATTTCCAGGAGTGTATATTCTACCATACAAAAAAAAAGGAAAAATATGGTTCGAAAGAACAGTCTGCTGAGAAATAGATCTTATAGCCCTACATCGCAGCAGCGAGTACTTTACCATCCTCCTGGTCAAGGCGGCACACTACAATGCGCTCAGCTACTGAAGTCATGGACGGCGGAAATGTGTTATTAAATGCGCGTTCCCGAAAAATACAAGTACGTGGTCTCGCGTTTGGTTAATTCAGCATGCAGGTACGTCCCTAAGAGCCTCTGAAATCCCAACGGATTCCAGTGTGCAGGTGGACCCATTTGCTGGTCTGCCAAACCAATTTGACTCCATGCCATGACTGTGCGTGTCAGAACATGTAAAATGTTTAGACGGCCGACTCAAGACAAATAAGTACACCCATGCATCACTCGTTGTGACCATGATGATATAAGCAGTACCTCTGACGGTTCAGAAGGTGACTGGCACAGGCTCTAAGTCGCACCCTAGCAAAAGACACAAGTCTCATCATTTAGGTAGAGACCTACAGTTCTTTACTAGCGAAGCGCCAGTACAAGAGACTTGTACAAGAGTCCTGATCTCCCTTTCTCTGTGTTGCCTCCCCAGCTCAGTTCCAAAAGCACATTTCTCTTTGTCTTCCCCCAGTTTCGCACAAGCCAATCACGAGCTGGAGCCCGGCATTCTAAGCTCGGTGAATGGTCTTTGCACTGCAAACCGATTTGACCCATTAGAGACTTAAAGTTAATTTGTAGAAATCAGAAAAAAAATTCAGCTTTGCGGCCTCTTTCCCGCACGTTTTCCGTGTCTTTTGCGAACACAATACAGGGTGGAAGCACAGCCCTCCATAAACAGCTTCGTTATCTCTCCCCTGTTGCGTCCATTTCAACGTTTGCAGGGAACGGCCATAAAATCGCATTGACAAAACATGTTTTGAAACAGAGTCTGCACATCTGGGCGCCAGTTTTCCTGTCCCACGGACATTTCTTTTCGCAGCTTGGCCGCTAACAAGGCCTACAATGCGCTGTCGACGACTTTTCGGCGCTAGGCTGTATACCTGGACATCTGCCCCTGCCCGTGGCGCCAATCTTAATGTGTTCCTCCACAATACAAGGGCGGCAGGGGGGCGTCTGGAAATGTTTCTTCATCGATCTTCATAAAAAACGCGCTTTGTCGCCCCACCAACGCTGTGCTTTTACTGCAGTCGTTTAAGTCGGCACCCTGTTCCTTTGAACGCAGGATTGCCGTATTTCTTCCCCTAGAGCCGTATTTCTTTCCCTAGAGCACGCAAACAAGACCATAAACTGCTGCCCACCATTTCATCACAATGTATGAAGTCAAATCGCTGTAGATCATATTCCCTACACCGAACCAGAAGTGAGAGTGCCCTGCAATCTCTCAAATTAAATGGATGTGTCGAGAAGTTCAACAAAACTGACAGTAAATTTTTTTTTTTGGTCATCAGTCTACTGACTGGTTTGATGCTGCCCGCCACGAATTCCTTTCCTGTGCTAACCTCTTCATCTCAGAGTAGCACTTGCAACCTACGTCCTCAATCATCTGCTTGACGTACTCCAATCTCTGTCTTCCTCTACAGTTTTTGCCCTCTACCGCTCCCTCTAGTACCATGGAAGTCATTCCCTCATGTCTTAGCAGATGTCCTATCATCCTGTCCCTTCTCCTTATCAGTGTTTTCCACATATTCCTTTCCTCTCCGATTCTGCGTAGAACCTCCTCATTCCTTACCATATCAGTCCACCTAATTTTCAACATTCGTCTATAGCACCACATCTCAAATGCTTCGATTCCCTTCTGTTCCGGTTTTCCCACAGTCCATGTTTCACTACCATACAATGCTGTACTCCAGACGTACATCCTCAGAAATTTCTTCCTCAAACTAAGGCCGGTATTTGATATTAGTAGCCGGCCGCGGTGGTCTCGCGGTTCTAGGCGCGCAGTCCGGAACCGTGCGACTGCTACGGTCGCAGGTTCGAATCCTGCCTCGGGCATGGATGTGTGTGATGTCTTTAGGTTAGTTAGGTTTAAGTAGTTCTAAGTTCTAGGGGACTGATGACCACAGCAGTTGCGTCCCATAGTGCTCAGAGCCATTTTTTTGATATTAGTAGACTTCTCGTGGCCAGAAATGCCTTTTTTGCTATAGCGAGTCTGCTTTTGATGTCCTCCTTGCTCCTTGCTCCTCTGCCTAGGTAGCAGAATTCCTTAACTTCATTGACTTCGTGACCATCAATCCTGATGTTAAGTTTCTCGCTGTTCTCATTTCTACTACTTCTCATTACCTTCGTCTTTCTCCGATTTACTCTCAAACCATACTGTGTGCTCATAAGACTGTTCATTCCGTTCAGCAGATCATTTAATTCTTCTTCACTTTCACTCAGGATAGCAATGTCATCAGCGAATAGCATCATTGATATCCTTTCACCTTGTATTTTAATTCCACTCCTGAACCTTTCTTTTATTTCCATCATTGCTTCCTCGATGTACAGATTGAAGAGTAGGGGCGAAATGCTACAGCCTTGTCTTACACCCTTCTTAATACGAGCACTTCGTTCTTGATCGTCCTCTCTTATTATTCCCTCTTGGTTGTTGTACATATTGTATATGACCCGTCTCTCCCTATAGCTTACCCCTACTTTTTTCAGAATCTCGAACAGCTTCCACCATTTTATATTGTCGAACGCTTTTTCCAGGTCGACAAATCCTATGAAAGTTTCTTGATTTTTCTTTAGCCTTGCTTCCATTATTAGCCGTAACGTCAGAATTGCCTCTCTCGTCCCTTTACTTTTCCTAAAGCCAAACTGATCGTCACCTAGCGCATTCTCAATTTTCTTTTCCATTCTTCTGTATATTATTCTTGTAAGCAGCTTCGATGCATGAGCTGTTAAGCTGATTGTGCGATAATTAGTACAGTAAACTTAGTATTAAGAAAACAATCGTGTTTTTTTATTTATTTCGTGCCGGCCGGTTTCAGCCCATCGCAGGGGCCATCTTCAGGATGAACATACCGCTGCTCGACTGCTGGTGGCGTCACGTCTACCAAGGTGTGGCAGGAGACCTGCAATGGGCTGAAACCGGTCGGCACTAAATAAATAAAAACGCGATTAAGACTGCTTTCTTAATACTAAGTTAATTTTATATCAATTGCTGTTACTTCACAACCATGTTGTCGAAACTGACAGTGCATCGAAAAATGGTTTCAAGATGAACTTCAACAAAAGTAAAGCAAGGGTAATGCAATGCATTCGAATTAAATCACGCGACGCTGAGGGAACTATATTGAGAAATGAGACACTAAAAGTCGTAGCTCTGTATTGCACAATAACTGATGATGGCCAGAGTAGAAAGGATATAAAATCCAGAGTTGTGATAGCAAGAAAAAATTTCCGAAACAGAACAACAGTTAAATAAAATGAAGTGTTAATTAGTGCTAAGTGAAGGTATTTGAAAGGAAGCCTTGTACAGAAGTGAAGAGTGAACGATTAGCAGTTAAGATGAGACGAGAAGAGAAGTTTTTGAAATGTGGTGCCACAGGAGAATGGGTAAATCGAATAAGTAATGAGGAGGTTCTGGATGGAATGGAAGAGAAAAGAAATTTATGGCACTATGTCACTAAAAGGAGGGATCGGTTGATAGGGAACATCCTAAGGCATCAAAGGAAAAACAATTAAAATCTGGGTTCCCGGGTTCGATTCCCGGCGGGGTCAGGGATTTTGTCTGCCTCGTGATGACTGGGTGTTGTGTGATGTCCTTAGGTTGGTTAGGTTTAAGTAGTTCTAAGTTCTAGGGGACTGATGACCATAGATGTTAAGTCCCATAGTGCTCAGAGCCATTTGAACGAATTAAAATCTCTCAAAAGAGGAAAGGTCGCTGGACCTGATGGGATACCAGTTCGACTTTACAGAGTACGCGAGGGAACTTGCCCCCCTTCTTGCAGCGGTGTACCGTAGGTCTCTAGAAGAGCGTAGCGTTCCAAAGGATTGGAAAAGGGCTCAGGTCATCCCCCGTTTTCAAGAAGGGACGTCTAACAGATGTGCAGATCTATAGACCTATATCTCTAACGTCGATCAGTTGTAGAAATTTGGAACACGTATTATGTTCGAGTATAATGACTTTCTGGAGACTAGAAATCTACTCTGTAGGAATCAGCATGGGTTTCGAAAAAGACGCTCGTGTGAAACCCAGCTCGCGCTATTCGTCCACGAGACTTATAGGGGCCATAGACACGGGTTCCCAGGTAGATGCCGTGTTTCTTGACTTCCGCAAGGCGTTCGATACAGTTCCCCACAGTCGTTTAATGAACAAAGTAAGAGCATATGGACTATCAGACCAGTTGTGTCACATAAACACAACATCGGAAGTTCACTGAGGCTTTTTGCGGATGATGCTGTTGTATATAGAGAGCTTGTAACAATGGAAAATTGTACTGAAATGCAGGAGGATTTGCAACTAATTGACGCATGGTGCAGGGAATGGCAATTGAATCTGAATGTAGACAAGTGTAATGTGCTGCGAATACACAGAAAGAAAGATCCTTTATCATTTAGCTACAATATAACAGGTCAGCAACTGGAAGCAGTTAATTCCGTAAATTATCTGGGAGTAGGCATTAGGAGTGATTTAAAATGGAATGACCATATAAAATTAATCGTCGGTAAAGCAGATGCTACACTGAGATTCGTTGAAAGAATCCTAAGGAAATGCAGTCCGAAAACAAAGGAAGTAGGTTATAGTACACTTGTTCGCCCACTGCTTGAATGCTGCTCAGTAGTGTGGGATCCGTACCAGCGCGCTTCGTTAGAGGATCATATAGTAATCGCGAAAACGTTACGGAGATGATAGGTAAACTCCAGTGGAAGACTCTGCAAGAGAGACGCTCAGTAGCTCGGTACGGGCTTTTGTTGAGGTTTCGAGAACATACCTTCACCGAGGAGTCAAGCAGTATATTGCTCCCTCCTACGAATATCTCGCGAAGAGACCAGGAGGATAAAATTAGAGAGATTAGAGCCCACACAGAGGCATACCGACAATCTTTCTTTCCACGAACAATACGAGACTGGAGTAAAAGGGATAACCGATAGAGGTACCCTCCGCCACACACCGTCAGGTGGCTTGAGGAGTATGGATGTAGATGTAGATGATGGAATTGGTAACTGAGGGAGTTGTGGGGTGAGAGTAAAAATAGTAGAGGGAAAACAAGGCTTCACAGCTGTAAGGAGATTCAAGTGGGTGTAGGTCGGAGTACTTATTGAGAGATGGAGGGGCGAGTACGGAGTGAGTTAGCACGTACCGCTGCATCCAACCAGTCTTCGGACTGAAGAACACGACAACAGTAACATCAGTACGCGGGTAATGGCGTTGAGAAACTACAGACTCGCGAAGTTTTTTGTCCAGCCTGTAGAGTCGTGTATAATGATGCGCGGTCGGTCCCACAATTACTAGGCGCGCTTTTCCGGCAGTCGTTATACATGCAGTTTGAAAATAGTCGCAAACTAACCGCCTAACGAGGCACCACCTCTGCATTGCAAACTGCCGCTTGTGTTCGTTCTCGGATTTTTATGGATCTCTGAGGGTGTACTGTATGCAGCGATGAATGCCACGTGCATAAGAAACTGAGGTACTGGAATTTTAGAAACTTGCAGTAACAAGCAGAGAAGGAAAAAGGTGGTGCGATGCGTCATCTCGTCTGGAGCGTAGCGATAATCTACATCTACATCTACATCCATAGTCCGCAAGCCACCTGACGGTGTGTGGCGGAGGGTACCTTGAGTACCTCTATCGGTTCTCCCTTCTATTCTATTCTCGTATTGTTCGTGGAAAGAAGGATTATCGGTATGCCTCTGTGTGGGCTCTAATCTCTCTGATTTTATCCTCATGGTCTCTTCGCCCGATATACGTAGATGGGAGCAAAATACTGCTTGACTCCTCGGTGAGGGTAAGTCCTCGAAACTTCAACAAAAGCCCGTACCGAGCTACTGAGCGTCTCTCTTGCAGAGTCTTCCAGTGGAGTTTATCTATCATCTCCGTAACGCTTTCGCGATTACTAAATGATCCTGTAACGAAGCGCGCTGCTCTCCGTTGGATCTTCTCTATATCTTCTATCAACCCTATCTGGTACGGATCCCACACTGCTGAGCAGTATTCAAGCAGTGGGCGAACAAGCGTACTGTAACCTACTTCCTTTGTTTTCGGACTGCATTTCCTTAGGATTCTTCCAATGAATCTCAGTCTGGCATCTGCTTTACCGACGATCAACATTATATGATCATTCCATTTTAAATCACTCCTAATGCGTACTCCCAGATAATTTATGGAATTAACTGCCTCGAGTTGCTGACCTGCTATTTTGTAGCTAAATGATAAAGGATCTTTCTTTCTGTGTATTCGCAGCACATTACAGTTGTCTACATTGAGATTCAATTGCCATTCCCTGCACCATGCGTGTGTACGAGACTTGCGCCGTAAATATTATGCAAATGGAAAGTGCTATTGATGTACAGTTTTCACAGGATGGACTGGTAGTCAGGAGCTCGTATTCTTAGGCAATCAACAAATTGTAATGATTGTATTTTTTACGCAAACATAATTTTTTTACACTGAACAATGATGTTGACATCAGTGTGCGATTTGTGCTTTTACCAGTGGGGGGGATGTATTAGGGGGTTAGCATAATTACATATGTTACTAGCTTGGACCGTGGCGTTACCCATGGTTAAACAGCTATTTATAAATAGAAGTTAATGCCGAAACTCACTAATCACGCGTATGCACTGTCAGAAAAGCCATCCCTTGTTATATCTTTAAAAGTACATTATAGGTAAAGCTTATTTACAAAATCATCTGTATACAGGTACACGACGGGAATTCAAAAAGTAAAGGCACATTTGTGAAAAGCTGCACTTATTCTGATGATAGAAAACTGAAACATGTGTTATTTTTCTACGTAACGTCCCTGGACTTCAATGCAGTTTTCCCGACGTTTCACGAGTTTTTTTTTTTTTATTTCATCAGAAAATACGTTTTTCGGTTGCATCTGTAACCAATTTTGCACCGCAGCAATGACGCCTTCATTACTTTCCAAACTTCTTCCCTATAGTGCTTCCGTTAAGGGTCCAAACATGTGAAAATCACTTGGAGCCAGGTCTGTACTGTATGGTGGACGTTCCAGCACCTCGAATCTCAACTCCTTTATTGCGTCGGCTGTCCGTTTGGCAGAATGTGGGCGAGCGTTATCTTGCTGCAGGATGACACCTCTTCACAGTTTTCCACGAGGTTTGGATCTGATTGCAGGTTTTAGTTTCGTACGAAACACATCACATCCACCACACAATACAGACCTGGCTCTAAAGCCTCGTTTACGCTGGGGCGACGTCTTTCAACATTGTGGCATGCTACGGAAATGTGGCGTGCGTCGTGTTGTAGCATGCTGCAACAGGCAACATCTTGCGGCGAATGTTGCATGCGGCAGGTTAATTCATACCAAAGCAACAGAATTTGTGCCACACATGTGTCGGTCTTGCAGTATAAAGGATGATAAAGTATCGCAGCGGCGGCCTACTTGGTACATGCACATGCAGCTAACAACGGAAATGAAAACCAAGGGAAAAGAAAACGATGGTGGAAGAGAAGAGTATTTAAAGAAGGTCCACGAAATACACTCCTGGAAATTGAAATAAGAACACCGTGAATTCATTGTCCCACGAAGGGGAAACTTTATTGACACATTCCTGGGGTCAGATACATCACATGATCACACTGACAGAACCACAGGCACATAGACACAGGCAACAGAGCATGCACAATGTCGGCACTAGTACAGTGTATATCCACCTTTCGCAGCAATGCAGGCTGCTATTCTCCCATGGAGACGATCGTAGAGATGCTGGATGTAGTCCTGTGGAACGGCTTGCCATGCCATTTCCACCTGGCGCCTCAGTTGGACCAGCGTTCGTGCTGGACGTGCAGACCGCATGAGACGACGCTTCATCCAGTCCCAAACATGCTCAAAGGGGGACAGATCCGGAGATCTTGCTGGCCAGGGTAGTTGACGTACACCTTGTAGAGCACGTTGGGTGGCACGGGATACATGCGGACGTGCATTGTCCTGTTGGAACAGCAAGTTCCCTTGCCGGTCTAGGAATGGTAGAACGATGGGTTCGATGACGGTTTGGATGTACCGTGCACTATTCAGTGTCCCCTCGACGATCACCAGTGGTGTACGGCCAGTGTAGGAGATCGCTCCCCACACCATGATGCCGGGTGTTGGCCCTGTGTGCCTCGGTCGTATGCAGTCCTGATTGTGGCGCTCACCTGCACGGCGCCAAACACGCATACGACCATCATTGGCACCAAGGCAGAAGCGACTCTCATCGCTGAAGACGACACGTCTCCATTCGTCCCTCCATTCACGCCTGTCGCGACACCACTGGAGGCGGGCTGCACGATGTTGGAGCGTGAGCGGAAGACGGCCTAACGGTGTGCGGGACCGTAGCCCAGCTTCATGGAGACGGTTGCGAATGGTCCTCGCCGATACCCCAGGAGCAACAGTGTCCCTAATTTGCTGGGAAGTGGCGGTGCGGTCCCCTACGGCACTGCGTAGGATCCTACGGTCTTGGCGTGCATCCGTGCGTCGCTGCGGTCCGGTCCCAGGTCGACGGGCACGTGCACCTTCCGCCGACCACTGGCGACAACATCGATGTACTGTGGAGACCTCACGCCCCACGTGTTGAGCAATTCGGCGGTACGTCCACCCGGCCTCCCGCATGCCCACTATACGCTCTCGCTCAAAGTCCGTCAACTGCACATACGGTTCACGTCCACGCTGTCGCGGCATGCTACCAGTGTTAAAGACTGCGATGGAGCTCCGTATGCCACGGCAAACTGGCTGACACTGACGGCGGCGGTGCACAAATGCTGCGCAGCTAGCGCCATTCGACGGCCAACACCGCGGTTCCTGGTGTGTCCGCTGTGCCATGCGTGTGATCATTGCTTGTACAGCCCTCTCGCAGTGTCCGGAGCAAGTATGGTGGGTCTGACACACCGGTGTCAATGTGTTCTTTTTTCCATTTCCAGGAGTGTAGTATCCTAGGAACTAGAAGCACACGATGGTGCGTTATTTAGTAATGTGTGCTATCGTCCCAGGCGCGTTAGTCCGTGCCATATTGTTGCCAAAAGGTGGCCTAACAGTGAATGTTTGCCCAGGTGCCGGGCCAGTCGCAACCCTGTGTCAGGGCCCGGGGTGGGAACTTCAGCCCCCAGCTCAGCCAACTCTGCGGTACGACTGCTGCGGTATGACTGCCACACTACCTTCCTCGCAAGCTCGCAAGTAAAGAGATGACACACCTTAGACAAAAGCAACAATGACAACTTGAGAATGATGATTTAGTTCTAAATGTTTTGAAATGCTTAACTACTACATAACATTTTTTCAAAATTAATAAGCAAACATATTAATATGGCTCTGAGCACTATGGGACTTAACAGCTGTGGCCATCAGTCCCCTAGAACTTAGAACTACTTAAACCTAAATAACTTAAGGACATCACACACATCCATGCCCGAGGCAGGATTCGAACCTGCGACCGTAGCAGTCGCGCGGTTCCGGACTGCACGCCTAGAACCGCGAGACCACCGCGGCCGGCTAAACATAATAATAGTATTAATAGTAAGACTGTATTAAAAACTTCCAGTGTTCGGCTCCACAAATTTAAATTATATGTGAAGTTTTACTGCAGTGCGTGAGAAAAAAACATCCCAGGTTGGGATGCATAAACTAAAGTCAGAGGAGGGAATGGTCTGATGCAGAGGGGGGGAAATCCCCCCCCCCCCATCCCCCCCCCCCCCCCTGCAAATCGCACACTGGTTGACATTAACAAACTCAAAGAGGATAAATTAGAATTCAGTGGTATTCGTTGCGGGATTCTAGTGCGAGTCGTTCACGAGACTTTGTACTTTAAAAAGTTCCCACATCGAGACTTGTACAACACCTGTGGTACTAGGCACAAAAGAACAATGAAATTCCATACGCTAGTGATGTGGATTCTGACCAGTAACGAGACAACTGATCATCACAGGCTGTGTTCAAAATGACAACCAGCAGCCGGCTTCTGTGGCCGAGCGGTTCTAGGCGCTTCAGTCTGGAACCGCGCGACCGCTACGGTCTCTGGTTCGAATCCTGCCTCGGGCAAAGATGTGTGTGATGTCCTTAGGTTAGTTAGGTTTACGTTCTAGGGGACTGATGACCTCAGATGTTCAGTCCCACAGTTCTCAGAGCCATTTGAACCATTATTGACAACCGGCAGCGGCAGTACATGTTTCCATTCTGCTGTGGAACGACCGCTGCACACGCGAAAGAATTTCAGCGAAGATGTCCGAGCAGGCTGCAGTAATGCGTCGTTGCATATCATTGTGTGTAGTTGGTATGTACTTGTAGACAGCGTCTTCCCATCGTGGAGAGTGGTCTCTTAACAGGCTGCAGTAATTGTGTACATTCGTTGTTCCGTCTGTGAAATGTGGGCCTATGAGCTGGTGCTTCACTATCTCACACCACACGTTTACACTCCATGGACGCTCACGTTTCACCTGACGAAGCAAACAGTGATTGTCAACAGACAGATAGTGTATGTTTTGGGAGTTTACATTGCCATGCCTGGTAAATGTGGCTTCATCACTAAACAAGATACGTGATACATTTAGAGTTTCCTATCTTAATGAGCATGTGCAGAAGTTACCGCGATACTCATAATCGTTTCCATGCAGCTCTTGATGGAGAGAGATTCGATAAGGATAGAAGCTACACTCCTGGAAATGGAAAAAAAACACATTGACACCGGTGTGTCAGACCCACCATACTTGCTCCGGACACTGCGAGAGGGCTGTACAAGCAATGATCACACGCACGGCACAGCGGACACACCAGGAACCGCGGTGTTGGCCGTCGAATGGCGCTAGCTGCGCAGCATTTGTGCACCGCCGCCGTCAGTGTCAGCCAGTTTGCCGTGGCATACGGAGCTCCATCGCAGTCTTTAACACTGGTAGCATGCCGCGACAGCGTGGACGTGAACCGTATGTGCAGTTGACGGACTTTGAGCGAGGGCGTATAGTGGGCATGCGGGAGGCCGGGTGGACGTACCGCCGAATTGCTCAACACGTGGGGCGTGAGGTCTCCACAGTACATCGATGTTGTCGCCAGTGGTCGGCGGAAGGTGCACGTGCCCGTCGACCTGGGACCGGACCGCAGCGACGCACGGATGCACGCCAAGACCGTAGGATCCTACGCAGTGCCGTAGGGGACCGCACCGCCACTTCCCAGCAAATTAGGGACACTGTTGCTCCTGGGGTATCGGCGAGGACCATTCGCAACCGTCTCCATGAAGCTGGGCTACGGTCCCGCACACCGTTAGGCCATCTTCCGCTCACGCCCCAACATCGTGCAGCCCGCCTCCAGTGGTGTCGCGACAGGCGTGAATGGAGGGACGAATGGAGACGTGTCGTCTTCAGCGATGAGAGTCGCTTCTGCCTTGGTGCCAATGATGGTCGTATGCGTGTTTGGCGCCGTGCAGGTGAGCGCCACAATCAGGACTGCATACGACCGAGGCACACAGGGCCAACACCCGGCATCATGGTGTGGGGAGCGATCTCCTACACTGGCCGTACACCACTGGTGATCGTCGAGGGGACACTGAATAGTGCACGGTACATCCAAACCGTCATCGAACCCATCGTTCTACCATTCCTAGACCGGCAAGGGAACTTGCTGTTCCAACAGGACAATGCACGTCCGCATGTATCCCGTGCCACCCAACGTGCTCTAGAAGGTGTAAGTCAACTACCCTGGCCAGCAAGATCTCCGGATCTGTCCCCCATTGAGCATGTTAGTGACTGGATGAAGCGTCGTCTCACGCGGTCTGCACGTCCAGCACGAACGCTGGTCCAACTGAGGCGCCAGGTGGAAATGGCATGGCAAGCCGTTCCACAGGACTACATCCAGCATCTCTACGATCGTCTCCATGGGAGAATAGCAGCCTGCATTGCTGCGAAAGGTGGCTATACACTGTACTAGTGCCGACATTGTGCATGCTCTGTTGCCTGTGTCTATGTGCCTGTGGTTCTGTCAGTGTGATCATGTGATGTATCTGACCCCAGGAATGTGTCAATAAAGTTTCCCCTTCCTGGGACAATGAATTCACGGTGTTCTTATTTCAATTTCCAGGAGTGTATGTCGATGCAGAATGTGTGGGATGCTTGCCTGACTCTTGCCACTTCCTCGTGCGATTGGGCGGGAGCTAACTTGCGGATCAACTGCAACAGCAGCAAGAACATCAATTTACCCCTCTTCTGTCGTCACTTGTTCCCTCCTGTTACGCTATGTACACTTGATCAAAAGTATGCGGACACCCCCCAAAACATACGTTTTTCATATTACGTGCATTGTGCTGCCACCTACTATCAGATACTCCATATCAGCGATGTCAGTAGTCATTAGACATCGTGAGAGAGCAGACTGGGGCGCTCCGCGGAAATCACGGACTCCGAACGTGGTCACGTGATTGGGTGTCACTTGTGTCACACCTCTGTACGCAAGATTTCAACACTCACAAACACCCCTAGGTCCACTGTTTCCGATGTGATAGTGTAGTGGTAACGTGAAGGGACACACACAGCACAAAAGCGTTCACTCATAGAGATCGCCGACAGTGGAAGAGGGTCGTTCAAATGGCTCTGAGCACTATGGGACTTAACATCTTAGGTCATCAGTCCCCTAGAACGTAGAACTAGTTAAACCTAACTAACCTAAGGACATCACACACATCCATGCCCGAGGCAGGATTCGAACCTGCGGCCGTAGCAGTCGTGCGCTTCCGGACTGCGTGCCTAGAACCACCGAGGCCGGCGAAGAGGGTCGTAATGTGTAATAGGGAGACATCTATCCAGACCATCAGACAGGAATTCCAAACTGTATCAGGATCCACTGCAGGTAGTGTGCCGAGCGGTTCTAGGCGCTACAGTCTGGAACCGCGCGACTGCTACGGTCGGAGGTTCGAATCCTGCCTCGTACATGGATGTGTGTGATGTCCTTAGGTTACTTAGGTTGAAGTAGTTCTAAGTCTAGGGGACTGATGACCTCAGAAGTTACGTCCCATTTTTATGTTCAAAGTCTGTGCTCTCGTTATCAAACAATGTGTTAGTATAGTCTGAGTAACTGCTCTCTGTTTTAAGAAAAGCTAGTTTGTCGAGCATTCCAATATTCATGTCATCATATCTGAGTTCCCTTGGCCAGGAATACCCTTTTTTCCAGTGGTAGTACTTTTACCTCCTCGTTGCTTCGCCAGTCGTGGGGTAGCAAAAATCCTTCATTTTACTTTGTGAGCCCCGATTTTAGTGTTAAATTTATCACTGTTCTCATTTCTACTACTTCTAATTAATTTCATCATTCTTCGATCTAACCTCAATACCTATTCTGTACTCATTACACTCTTCATTCATTCAACACACATTTCAATTTTTCTTCTTCTCCACTGAAGATAGCAATGTCATCAACGAATGTTATCACTAATATCCCTTCACCCACTATTTTACCCTCCTCTTGAATCTTTCTTTCATTTACCTCATTGTTTCTCCGAAGTATAGACTGCACACGGAGACGAAAGACTGCGTCTCTCTCTTACCCCCGTTTTAATCTGAGCCCTTTGTTCTTGGTTTCCATTCTTATCGCTCCCTTTTGCCTCTTGTACGTATTATATATTAACTGTCTTTTCCTATTTTCCTCAGAATTTCGCACAACGCTTTTATATGTCGACAAATCCCGCCAATTTGCCTTGACTTTTCTTACGCCTACTTCCATTATCAACGCAACGTGACAACGGCCTCTCTGTTGCCTTACCTTTCCTAAAGCCTAACACATCCTCAATTTTCTTTTCCATTATTATGTACCTTGTCAGCAACTTAGATGAACGAGCTCTGAAGATGACTGGGCGATATTTGTCGCACTAATGTGCCCTACCTTCCTGTCTTTGCGACTCTATGGATGAGATTTTTACATAACTCTTCTAGAAACGAATCTGAACACTCGTCTTATTGTTACTTACCTCAATCATTTTATAAATTCCGACGGAACACATCTGTCTCCTCCACCTTATTTAAGTACAAGTCCCGTAAAGCTCTGTTAAACTTACTATGGATGAAATGCGATTGTCAAATGCGGAGATGAAAATTAAAGTGGAACAAGACAATTAATGCCAATTTTGAGCGAAATGAGAAACGGTTTGCATTAATTAACCTGGCGATTTAAATCGTTTTCGAGTTTTAATTGCGTTTTGTGAGAGTTTAATGTGCTGTTATGCTACGTTTTATCCACTAACTCATTACGGGACAATATTTAACCATGTAAAAACTTGGTACTCTTTCCGTTTGAAACATTTAGGAAAGCATTTTGCATACAATTTATTATCAATACTGTTTTTATATCACAAGGTATACAAACCTGTTCTTTTATTACATCGGCACAGAGACCTTTCGAGTCCTTATTTGTCCGCAGTTCGTAGTCTAGTGGCTAGCGTTGCTGTCTCTGGATCATGGGGTCCCGGGTTCCATTCCCAGCCAGGTCTGGGATTTTCTGTGCCCAGGGACTGGGTGTTTGTGTTGTCCTCATCATTTCACCATCATCATTCGTGACAGTGGCTAGATTTGACTGTGAAGAACTTGGACTGTGCAGAAATTGGGACTTTGTACGGCCGCTGATGACCACGCAGTTGAGCGCCCCATAAACCAAACTTCTTCGAATCCTTATTTTCCATACAAATGGTGCTTACACAGCCTGTAATATCACAGATACATGTTAAATGATTATTTTTTAGGTTTTAGTCATAAGCAGTGTCTTCGTGATAGCTATTCTGCGAAGTGACATCGATGGAGCGCGTGTTTAGCTGCCCTCGAATGTCTTCGAAGTGACGCTTCCGTGGACACTGTGGTACGGGCGATTCCTTATCGTCCGTTTTATGGACGCTCACTGGTCTTCTAAGCTATGAAAGTAAAGCTCGGTGCGCTATTGTTGGAGCCTGCAGATCGTTTCCCCCGTAGATTCTTTTCCCTTATTGACATATTGTCAGTTCGAATACAGTAAGGTTTCTTGAGACTGCCAAGCATATGTCGACGAATCGGCATGGTTTCAGAAAGCATCGCTCTTGCGAAACTCAGCTTGCCCTTTTCTCACACGATATACTAAAATGTGAATGTCGTGTGACTAGGGCCTCCCGTCGGGTAGACAGTCCGCCTGGTGCAAGTTTCTCGATTTGACGCCACTTCGGCGACTTGCGCGTCGATGGGGATGAAATGATGACGATTAGGACAACACAACACCCAGTCCCTGAGCGGCGAAAATCTCCGACCCAGCCGGGAATCGAACCCGGGCCCTTAGGATTGACATTCTGTCGGGCTGACCACTCAGCTACCGGGGGTGGCCACACGATATACTGAGAACCATGGATGAAGGACAACAGGCAGATTCCATATTTAGAGATTCCCGGAAAGCATTTGACGCGGTGCCCCATTGCAGGCTGCTAACGAAGGTACGAGCATATGGAATAAGCACAGACATGTGAGTGGCTCGAAGACTTCTCAAGTAATAGAACCCAGTATGTCGTCCTCGACGGCGAGTGTTTATCAGTTGCTGTTGCTCCCTGTGTCCATACACTACTGGCCATTAAAATTGCTACACCAAGAAGAAATGCAGATGATAAACGGGTATTAATGGGACAAATATATTATACTAGAACTGCACATCTGATTACATTTTCACGCAATTTGGGTGCATAGATCCTGAGAAATCAGTACCCAGAACCACCACCTATGGCCGTAATAACAGCCTTGATACGCCTGGGCATTGAGTCAAACAGAGCTCGGATGGCGTGTACAGGTACAGCTGCCCATGCAGCTTCAACACTATACCACAGTTCATCAAGAGTAGTGACTGGCGTATTGTGACGAGCCAGTTGCTCGGCCACCATTGACCAGACCTTTTCAATTGGTGAGAGATCTGGAGAATATGCTGGCCAGGGCAGCAGTCGAACATTTTCTGTATCCAGAATGGCCCGTACAGGACCTGCAACATGCGGTCGCGCATTATCCTGCTGAAATGTAGGGTTTCACAGGGATCGAATGAACGGTGGAACCACGAGTGGTAACACATCTCAAATGTAACGTCTACTGTTCAAAGTGCCGTCAGTGCAAACAACAGGTGACCGAGACGTGTAACCAGTGGCACCCAATACCATCATGGCGGTTGATACGCCAGTATGGCGATGACGAATACACGCTTCCAATGTGCGTACACAGCGATGTCGGCAAACACGGATGCGACCATCATGATGGTGTAAACACAACTTTCATTCATGCGAAAAAGTGACGTTTTGCCATTCGTGCACCCAGGTTCGTCGCCGAGTTCCTGTCGCAGGCCCCTCTGTCTGTGATGCAGCGTCAAGGGTAACCGCAGCCACGGTCTCCGAGCTCATAGTCCGTGCTGCTGCAAACGTCGTCGAACTGTTCGTGCAGATGGTTGTTGTCTTGCGAACGTCCCCATCTGTTGACTCAGGGATCGAGACTTGGCTGCACGATCCGTTACATCAGTGCGGTTAAGATGCCTGTCATCTCGCATGCCAGTGATACGAGGCCGTTCGGATCTAGCACGGCGTTCCGTATTACCCTCCTGAACCCACCGATTTCATATTCCGCTAAAAGTCATTGGATCTCGACCAACGCGAGCAGCAATGTCGCGATACGATAAACCGCAATCGCGATAGGCTACAATCCGACCCTTATCAAAGTCGGAAACGTGATGGTACGCATTTCTCCCGCTTACACGAGACATCAACTGCTGTTTGTGTATGAGAAATGGGTTGGAAACTTTCCTCATGTCAGCACGTTGTAGGTGTCGCCACCGGTGCCAATCTTGTGTGAATGCTCTGAAAAGCTAATCGTTTGCATATCACAGGATTTTGTTCCTGTCGGTTAAATTTCGCGTCTGTAGCACGTCATCTTCGTGGTGTAGCAATTTTAATGGCCAATAGTGTAAATGATTTGGTGGACAGGGTGGGCGGCAGTGTGTGGCTGTCCGCTGATGATGCCGTGGTGTATGGTAAGGTGTCGAAGTTGCGCGACTGTAGGCAGATACAAGACGACATAGACAAAATTTCCAGTTGTTGTGATGAATAACAGCTAGCCCTAAATGTAGAGGAATGTAAGCTAATGCGGATGAGTAGGGGGAACAAACCTGTAATGTTCGAATACAGTATTACTAGGGTCCTGCTGGACAACTCAAGTCGTTCAAATACCAGGGCGTAACGTCGCGAAGCGATATGGAGTGGAACGAGCAACTGTGATAGGGAAGGCGAATGACCGACTTCGGTTTATGGGGAGAATTTTAGGAAAGAGTGGTACACCTGTGAAGGAGACAGCTGGTGTGACCTGTTCTTGAGCACTGCTCGAGTGTTTGGGATCCGTACCATATCAGATTGAAGGAAGACATTGAAGCAATTCAGAGGCGGGCTGCTAGATTCGTTACCGGCAGGTTCGAACAAAACTTGTTACAGAGACGCTTCGGGAAAGCAAATTGAAATCCCTGGAGGGCGATGTTCTTTTCCAGAATCACTACCGAGAAATTGTAACGAACCGGTGTTTGAATCTGCAGAACGATTCTACTGCCGCCAACATACATGGCGCGTGAGGACACGAAGCTAAGATACGAGAAGTAAGGGCTCATATGGAGGCGTACAGACAGTAGTTTTTCCCCTCGCTTTATTTGCGAGTGGAGCAGGAGGGGAAACGAGCTATAGTGGTACAGTGTACCAATTCCAGAATGAGATTTTCACTCTGCAGCGGAGTGTGCGCTGATATGAAACTTCCTGGCAGATTAAAACTGTGTGCCCGACCGAGACTCAAACTCGGGACCTTTGCCTTTCTTTCAGGAGTGCTAGTTCTGCAAGGTTCGCAGGAGAGCTTCTGTAAAGTTTGGAAGGTAGGAGACGAGGTACTGGCAGAAGTAAAGCTGTGAGTACCGGGCGTGAGTCGTGCTTCGGTAGCTCAGTTGGTAGAGCACTTGCCCGCGAAAGGCAAAGGTCCCGAGTTCGAGTCTCGGTCGGGCACACAGTTTTAATCTGCCAGGAAGTTTCAGTGTACCAATTGGTTCAAATGGATCGGAGCACTATGGTACTTATCATCTGAGGTCATCAGTTCCCTAGAACTTAGAACTAGTTAAACCTAACTAACCTAAGGACATCACACACAAATCCTTGCTCGAGGCAGGATTAGAACCTGCGGCCGTAGCGGTCGCGTGGTTCTACAGGGTACCCTCCACCACGCACGTTGCGGAGCCTTGTGGAGTATCTCTGTAATTGTAGATGAAGAATCTGTCCAAACCATGTACAGATTTGGTCGAAAGTTTCTCTGGTTGTAATGTTAAGGAAGAATCTCAACCACCGTGCCTTGACCCAAGCGTCGGACTGGCCCTGCGTGTGTATACTTTCCATTTGTGTGTGGGGGTTTTCCAAACTTTTCGTAGTCGGTGATTCATTTTTAAACATTAATCGTTTTAATGATACTAGTAAATACGAGGGGCGTTTGAAAAGTCCGTGCAAAATCCGAGAGATGGAACCGCCGGCGCGTTTCGACGTCATGTCTAGTTAGTAGCATCCTCGGAAAGAACACACACCACACGAAGAATAATTTCGTGTGGTGATTATACATTACTTTATCAAAGACAAAACGTCTCAGGGCACTAAAGAGAAGCTTGATAAACATTACGGTGACTCTGTACCTTCCATTAGAACAGTTTATAAGTGGTTTCAAAATTTTCGGAGTGGCCATATGGGCACAAGTGATGCTGAACGTTCTGGACGCCCAGTGGAGGTGACGACTCCAGAAATCATTCATAAAATCCATGATATGGTGATGGATGACAGAAGAGTTAAGATGCGAAAGATTGCTAGTGCTGTGAGCATCTCGAATGAACGGGTACATAATATTTTGCATAAATATTTGGACATGAGAAAGCTATCCGCAAGATGGGTTCTGCGATTGCTCGCGCTTGACCAAAAACGGAATCGTGTGAAGCGTTGCAAGGATGGTTTGCAGCTGTTCAGGAAGAATCCGCAGCCTTTAAGTGTCGTTTCGTCACTGTGGATGAAACATGGATACATTACTATACTCCTGAGACCAAACAACAATCTAAACAATGGGTTACCAAGGCAGAATCTGCACCAAAAAAAGGCGAAGACCATTCCTTCGGCCGGAAAGGTTATGGCGACTGTCTATTGGGATTCGCAAGGGATAATCCTCATCGAAGTGGGTGTGACTATTACAGGTGCATATTATTCATCGTTATTGGACCGTTTGAAAACCGAGCTGCAAGAAAAACGCCGGCGATTGGACCGCAAAAACTTTTCCATCACGACAATGTACCAGCACACACCTCAGCAGTTGTTGCTGCAAAATTATTGGGAATAAGATTCCAACTCGTTTCACATCCCCCTGTTCTCAGACTTGGCTCCCCCGGACTACTATTTGTTCCCCAATTTGAAGAAATGGCTGGCGGGACAAAGATTTTATTCAAACGAGGAGGTGATTGCAGCAACTAATAGCTATTGTGCAGGCTTGGACAATTCCTATTATTCGGAAGGGATCAAAAAATTAGAACAGCGCTGGACGAGGTCTATAAGTCCAGAAGAAGACTATGTCGAAAAATAAAAAATGTTTACCCCAAACACGTAAGTAGTTATTATTTTTGCACGGAATTTTCAAACGCCCCTCGTATACAGGATGTGCGTTAATAAAACCGACAATCTGCAGGGAAATGGAGGAACAAAAGATCCTGTGAACATGTGTCCCGAAATGCATCGTTGCCTCGGGAGATCGCGGTGATGAATGACAGTTCCTTTGGCCACGTTCCGTGTTTTCCTTGTTTGTCGCAGACTGTGTGGCTGACTTAGCGTACTGTAAGCGGCAGAATGGCCCGGTCGGGAACAAGTCGAGGTGGTGTCTGTGTAGGGCCAAGCAGATGGAAACGGTCGAGAGGCACCGCTTCATAATACACTGGTGTCCAAAATTAAAGCAACAGACGAAAATTTTGCGAGTTTGCGTTTATTTTGAGACGAAACTGTATAAAGAGGCGGTAGCAAAGTAAAAACAATGTAAAGAACACAGAACATAAATGAACGACAGGCAAAAGTGTTCCTCGTTTTTCCCAACTTAACGGATATGCGCACAAATTCCGACAACTGGTTAATGGCTCAGTATGGGGTGTGACAACCTCTGGCAGCAGTACAAGACCCACAACGATGGGGTCGCGATTCCCGGCTTGGTCAGGGATTTTCTCTGACTCGTGATGACTGGGTGTTGTGTGATGTCCTTAGGTTAGTTAGGTTTAAGTAGTTCTAAGTTCTAGGGGACTGACGACCATAGATGTTAAGTCCCATAGTGCTCAGAGCCATTTGAACCATTTGATGGGTCGCGCTGTGAATGATTTCATCAACCTCATGTTGAGGCAATAGCGCTCACTCTTCTTGCAGAGCTGGTCCCAAGTCTTGAAGAGTGGTTGGTGGGTGCTGACGTGATGCAACCTGTAGTGTTGGCAGAAGAGCCAACACTGTGTTTGCCAGCCGCGGTGGTCTCGCGGTTCTAGGCGCGCAGTCCGGCACCGTGCGACTGCTACGGTCACAGGTTCGAATCCTGCCCCGGGCATGGATGTGTGTGATGTCCTTAGGTTAGGTAGGTTTAAGTAGTTCTAAGTTCTAGGGGACTGATGACCACAGCAGTTGAGTCCCATAGTGCTCAGAGCCATGTGAACCAACACTGTGTTTCTAGAGGAGGCCGAAATGCACGCCTTTAATTACACGCTGACTGGCGTGAGGTCTGGAACAGGACAATATCTTGAGAATTGCAAATAAAGTACGTAGATGTTGTAATACTTAACTTTAATCCACAATTGTAGAACATCTCTCGTTACGGTACATGCTTCATAATATTAATTATCAATTGAATACGGCGCCTTGCTAGGTCGTAGCAAGTGTAGCTGGAGGCTATGAACGTCGGCTGTACAACTGGGGCGAGTGCTGGTACGTCTCTCTAGACCTGCCGTGTGGTGGCGCTCGGTCTGCTATCACTGACAGTGGCGACACGCGGGTCCGGCGTATACTAATGGACCGCGGCCGATTTAAAGGCTACCACCTAGCAAGTGTGGTGTCTGGCGGGACACCACACAACCCGTGTCCGTACCGCATCCCAGACATGCTCTATGGGACTGAAATCGGGGGAGCGAACAGGTCACGCTATGCGTGCAACATTTTTCGTTTCCAAGAAAACATCAGCCACCCGTTGTCCTTGAGTTCGAGCGTTATCGTCCACCAGTACTACGTGTGGGTCTACAGCACCTCGCAAAAACTGCTCGTGAGGTCCGAAAATCTCGTCACAATACCTGGCAGCAGTTAAACCTTGTCCATTCACCTGTGCAATTTCATGAAGACGTGTTCGAGTGGTCCACATAATCCCTGTCCACACGAATAGGGATCCTCCTCGAAATCTGGAACCGCGTGACCGCGACGGTCGCAGGTTCGAATCCTGCCTCGGGCATGGATGCGTGTGATGTCCTTAGGTTAGTTGGGTTCAAATAGTTCTAGGGGACTGATGACCTCAGAAGTTAAGTGCCATAGTGCTCAGGGCCATTTGAACCACCTCGATATCGGTCTCCTTCCGCAATGCTTGGTTGCCGAAATCTTGTTTCACGTCTCCTGCAGATGCGAATCCGTCGAGAATCACCCTCCAAAGCAAATAGAGACTCATCTGTAAAAAGAACATCGGCTCACTGTTCGAACGTCGAGGTGGCATGTTGACGACTCTAGACGTTCCCTTCTGAGAAGACAACCACACAGCAGGTCTCCGACAATAAAGGCCAATCTGTCGAAGCCTCCACTACACCGTTTGCCTCGCTACAACACGTCCAGGGGGCGTTACGTGGTGAGATGCCAGTTACCGTACAGTACTATTGCCGTACCGTCGTGCCGTTACAGCAAAGAACACTTCTCTGTTTCTGATGTCATACATACGAGGGCAGTTCAATAAGTAATGCAACACATTTTTTTTTCTGAAACAGGGGTTGTTTTATTCAGCATTGAAATACACCAGGTTATTCCCCAATCTTTTAGCTACACAACACTATTTTTCAACGTAATCTCCATTCAATGCTATGGCCTTACACCACCTTGAAATGAGGGCCTGTATGCCTGCACGGTACCATTCCACTAGTCGATGTCGGAGCCAACGTCGTACTGCATCAATAACTTCTTCATCATCCGCGTAGTGCCTCCCACGG
Organism: Schistocerca serialis cubense; assembly: GCF_023864345.2. Taxonomy (NCBI): domain Eukaryota; kingdom Metazoa; phylum Arthropoda; class Insecta; order Orthoptera; family Acrididae; genus Schistocerca; species Schistocerca serialis. The sequence continues at coordinate 147,361,432 of NC_064648.1, forward strand.
ATTGCGTCCTTCATTGGGCCAAACATATGGAAATCCGACGGTGCGAGATCGGGGCTTTAGGGTGCATGAGGAAGAACAGTCCACTGAAGTTTTGTGAGCTCCTCTCGGGTGCGAAGACTTGTGTGAGGTCTTGCGTTGTCATGAAGAAGGAGAAGTTCGTTCAGATTTTTGTGCCTACGAACGCGCTGAAGTGGTTTCTTCAATTTCTGAAGAGTAGCACAATACACTTCAGAGTTGATCGTTTGACCATGGGGAAGGACATCGAACAGAATAACCCCTTCAGCGTCCCAGAAGACTGTAACCGTGACTTTACCGGCTGAGGGTATGGCTTCAAACTTTTTCTTGGTAGGGGAGTGGGTGTGGCGCCACTCCATTGATTGCCGTTTTGTTTCAGGTTCGAAGTGATGAACCCATGTTTCACCGCCTGTAACAATCTTTGACAAGAAATTGTCACCCTCAGCCACATGACGAGCAAGCAATTCCGCACAGATGGTTCTCCTTTGCTCTTTATGGTGTTCGGTTAGACAACGAGGGACCCAGCGGGAACAAACCTTTGAATATCCCAACTGGTGAACAATTGTGACAGCAGTACCAACAGAGATGTCAAGTTGAGCACTGAGTTGTTTGATGGTGATCCGTCGATCATCTCGAACGAGTGTGTTCGCACGCTCCGCCATTGCAGGAGTCACAGCTGTGCACGGCCGGCCCGCACGCGGGAGATCAGACAGTCTCGCTTGACCTTGCGGCGATGGTGACACACGCTTTGCCCAACGACTCACCGTGCTTTTGTCCACTGCCAGATCACCGTAGACATTCTGCAAGCGCCTATGAATATCTGAGATGCCCTGGTTTTCCGCCAAAAGAAACTCGATCACTGCCCGTTGTTTGCAACGCACATCCGTTACAGACGCCATTTTAACAGCTCCGTACAGCGCTGCCACCTGTCGGAAGTCAATGAAACTATACGAGACGAAGCGGGAATGTTTGAAAATATTCCACAAGAAATTTCCGGTTTTTTTCAACCAAAATTGGCCGAGAAAAAAAATGTATTGCATTACTTATTGAACTGCCCTCGTAATTGGCCCTCTTCTGGTCTGCAGGATACAGTTTCGGTCTCTATGATCTATCGCCTCATACAAGAAACAACACGACGACTCACATTAAGCCATCCAGCCACATCAGTTTGCGACTGTCCTGCTTTCCTTTCTCCCACGGCCCTCCACCGCAGAAAGTCTGGTAAGTGTCTTCTCTGTGTCATAATGCACCGTCTGTGACTGGGTACACAGCGATTGTGGATGTGGGAATGCCCGGGATACAGTACGCCGTTTGATAGGTGACCTGACGTCGTCGTTGCCTGTCGACCGGAAAGCCATCTCCCGTGCAGAAGGTGGACTATACGGACATCTGTTCACAGATTGTATGATTATACCGTGAGTTAGACACAAGATGCGGAAATAGCAATTTCTCTAATTTTGCACATCAGTGTACATATACATTTTTGACAAGTTTTTGGCATTTTCGGAAATACCATTTTCAGTATCTGTTACGATGATATGAAAATGGGTCCCGCCCTGAAACTAGTTGTCGAGTAAAACGAAAAAAGCAAAATTTGCAACTTCTGCTGCTTCTTCATTGTACTGATTAACAGAAATTGCTGACCTACAATTATTCCGGCATGTTGAATTTCGTTCCACATTTTTGTACCACATTTTAATTTACTGTGATAACAAGCATTTTCGTCCCATTAGAAGTCAAAAAAATTTCTGCATCAGCAGTTGGAGTCCGAGACGTATTTTTTTCGTGAGAAGACCGTAGTAAACTCAAAGCCACCAATACCCAGTGGGTCCAGCTACGTAATCGCTTTTGAGGCGTTTCCTCGTTTCTTTTTCAGCACGATCGTGGCTGTCACATTCGTTCTGGATTGCGTTTTTTACGTTTTCTGGATTCTTTTCGACGTGATCTTTCCTCTGTCTACAGTTGCGTGCATATTTATGGGTCAAATGACTCTGAGCACTACAGGACTTAACATCTGAGGTCATCGGTCCCCTAGAACTTAGAACTACTTAAACCCAACTAACCTAAGGACATCACACACATCCATGCCCCAGGCAGGATTCGAACCTGCGACCGTAGCGGTCGCTCGGCTCCAGAATGCAGCGCCCAGAACCGCTCGGCCACACCGGCCAGCCATGTTTATGATTCAAAAGAGACGACATCTTTCGTTATTTTGAAATTTTCAATTTAATACCTATTTTCACTTGAATTCCGACGAATATTTTCGTTTTAATTGTTTAGGCTCTCCCGGCGAGGCGTTGTCATGTTGAACAATCGGGTCTCTGCCTGTTATTCGCGTCTTTCCTCCACGACATTTAAGCTACGTGACCGGCAGTCATTCTCAGGTGCTGTCGGATACTGATTCCAGTGTGGAACCAGTCCGGTATTTATGCCTACATTGCGCCAGGTGTTCTGTCTGCAGTTCGTTCCGTGTCAGGCGCTCTGTCCGTCGTATGCGCCGACCAATAGCAACGACTGCAGTGTTTTCTTGCAGCCACAGCTGTTTTCGAACGCTGTGCGCGTACTTCTTACTGTACGAAGTTCTGAATAACCTCCAAGTCATGACAGACATTTTATCTTTCGCTATTTAAGCCCCCCCTGAGATTTATGACGTTCTGTTCGCGTGGCGTGCCTTGCCAGGGGTTCCGTCCCCAGGTCCGCGCTCGCCTGGTGCGACTGCAGTGTTATTTTCAGGCCGATGGCGTTCACGTTGCAGTTCGAGACTCGGTACTCATAGGGGCAGAATGTCTACGGGGAACTGGCAGTGAACAAAAGCACGGTAAGTCGTTGAGCGAGGCACAATAGTGTGGTGCAAACCTGTCCCATCTCCCGTGTGCCGGTTGAACGTGCGGACACTCTCATTCGAGGTGATCGACGGATCACAACCAAACGCTGCACAGCTGGAAGCCTCTGTTGGTTGTATTGACACGCTCATTCACCAGTTGGGGCACTCAAAGGTGTGTGCCCGCTGGGTTCAGAAATGGTTCAAATGGCTCTGAGCACTAGGGGACTTAACATCTGAGGTCATCAGTCCCCTAGAACTTAGAACTACTTAAACCTAACTAACCTAAGGACATCACACACATCCATGCCCGAGGCAGGATTCGAACCTGCGACCGTAGCGGTCCCAGACTGTAGCGCCTAGAACCGCTCGGCCACACCGGCCGGCCCGCTGGTTTCCTTGTCACCTTACAGAAGACCATAAAGAGAAACGATGGACCAGCTGTACGCCATCGCTTGCGGGTTACGAGGCTTAGCCTGACGATTTGTTTTATAGAAAGTCGTCACAGGCGATGAAACATGGGTTCTTCGAATCGGAAGCAAAACGCCAATCCATGGAGTGGCGCAACACCTACTTTCATCTGAAGATAAAGTTCAAAGTCGGTAAAGGCTGCTGTCTTCTCTGAAGGGTTTTTGTGTTTGCATGTCCTCCTTTATTGTGCAATGGTAAACTGTGAAGTGTATTGCGCTACCGTCAGTAAATTAACGAAACGACTTCAGCGTATTATCCATCTTTTGATTTGCAGCTCCCTCTATTGGCCGTGTTTGCAGTTAACATTTTTGGGATTTGAGGTCCGCCAGTTATGCAAAACACCGTTTTTCTCAGTACCTAAACATGTTTCGGGACCACTCTGCCATCATCAGTGGGTTTTCGTTTTTATTTATTATGCAATGTGAACATTTTTGTTACATGATTATAAAATTATATGCATTTTTAGTTCAAACAACAGATCGTTTCTTTTTGTAAATACCTTTACATGTAGTGAGCATGAATTTTGTGGACTACTTTTGTTTTAATTATTACAGCTAGCTTGTCACCTGCAACCAAACGATGTTGATGAGAAAGTTTTTTTTCTGAGAGTTAACCTACATTCTAAGGTGTAATTTAGTTTTTCGCGCCTATTTTCGTATTTACTTACGTTTTCGTGTGGCAAGCACTTCCATTCTCCGCATCATGCCGAGATGTTGTGATGCATACGTAGCTATAACAAGTTGTTGTTGTGGTCTTCAGTCCTGAGACTGGTTTGATGCAGCTCTCCATGCTACTCTATCCTGTGCAAGCTTCTTCATCTCCCAGTACCTACCGCAACCTACATCCTTCTGAATCTGCTTAGTGTATTCATCTCTTGGTCTCCCTCTACGATTTTTACCCTCCACGGTGCCCTCCATTGCTAAATTTGTGATCCCTTGATGCCTCAAAACATGTCCTACCAACCGATCCCTTCTTCTAGTCAAGTTGTGCCACAAACTTCTCCTCTCCCCAATCCTATTCAATACCTCCTCATTAGTTACGTGATCTACCCACCGTATCTTCAGCATTCTTCTGTAGCACCACATTTCGAAAGCTTCTATTCTCTTCTTGTCCAAACTAGTTATCGTCCATGTTTCACTTCCATACATGGCTACACTCCACACAAACACCTTCAGAAACGACTTCCTGGCACTTAAATCTATACTCGATGTTAACAAATTTCTCTTCTTCAGAAACGCTTTCCTTGCCATTGACAGTCTACATTTTATATCCTCTCTACTTCGACCATCATCAGTTATTTTACTCCCTAAATAGCAAAACTCCTTTGCTACTTTAAGTGTCTCATTTCCTAATCTAATTCCCTCAGCATCACCCGACTTAATTTGACTACATTCCATTATCCTCGTTTTGCTTTTGTTGATGTTCATCTTATATCCTCCTTTCAAGACACGATCCATTCCGTTCAACTGCTCTTCCAAGTCCTTTGCTGTCTCTGACAGAATTACAATGTCATCGGCGAACCTCAAAGTTTTTACTTCTTCTCCACGAATTTTAATACGTACTCCGAATTTTTCTTTTGTTTCCTTTACTGCTTGCTCAGTATACAGATTGAATAACATCGGGGAGAGGCTACAACCCTGTCTCACTCCTTTCCCAACCACTGCTTCCCTTTCATGCCCCTCGACTCTTATAACTGCCATCTGGTTTCTGTACAAATTGTAAATAGCCTTTCGCTCCCTGTATTTTACCCCTGCCACCACTATAATAAGTATTTTCCACAAAATAACGTAGTAAAACACTTTTTCACTACTGTGTCCGAGCCGTCAGTGTTCATTTGTTCACCAGAGAGTCGGCGCCAAATTTGCATTTTATGTGTGTGTGTGTGTGTGTGTGTAGACTTTATCTGTTTGTGCTGTTTTTATTTGTAAAGTTCCTTTAATGTGTTAAATAGTGTGCCCTTGCAGAGTGTAGTGTATTCGTTTAAGACCTGTTCAGCGTGTTCGTGGCCACAAAAAGGCAAACGAACTTCTCCTTCCCCATGACAACGCAAGCCCTCAGACAAGGCTGCGCACCCGAGAGGACCACACGAAAATTCGCAGGGCTGTTCTTCCTCATCCTTCCTGCAGCCCAGATCTCGCACGTTCCGACTTCAATCTATTGGGCCCATTGAAGGATTCACACCGCGGGAAGCACAACGTGGATGATGGGGAGATTATTGATGCAGCAAGAAATTGGGTCGGAGGTCGACCAGCACAGTGATATCATGTGGGTAACAGGCGCTCCCAGTAAGGTGGTGTGAGATCGTTGCACTGGACGGAGATCATGTTGAAAAATAGAGTTTTGTAGGCAAAAAAGGGGGGAAGAGCATGCTGTTTTGGAATCCTGAATAAAGCCAACCTTTTTTCAGAAGAAAATTTGTTCCATTACTTACTGAACACTTCGTATTTTGTTAATGTAAATAGACTTGCACATGCAGATCCTATGGTGTGACGGAAAATATGCTTGTTAACATTAAAGTCTTTATATATGGAGATATTAATTGTTCTCAAAAGAACAGATACCATTGATGACCGTACAGCTTCTCTAGAATAAACAATAATTAATTGAAACCCTCAGCTGCCGACAGGTGTTGTTGATATACCTCGATGGGGCCAGCTGAAAATGTGTGCCCCTTTATACCTCGATGGGGACAGCTGAAAATGTGTGCCCCGACCGGGACTCGAACCCGGGATCTCGTACTTACATGGCAGACGCTCTATCCATCTTTTTTTTTTTTTTTTTTTTTTTTTTTTTTTTTTTTTTTTTCTGACATACATGTTGTTGTACTATCGCATAAATAGTGTCTACAAAGTCCATATGTTGACAAATAGTGGCTACTTAGAAAATTAATTAATTAATGAAATGAATAAAACTGAAAATTCCCAAATGAAATACATGAAGACATTGCGGATAGTACAAATACAAAAGAAACATGCTCCTGTAGCAATGAAATGAAATTCGTGTCGGGGGCGACACCTGCTCACGACCCGACGTTCGATAGAGCAAGAGAGCCATCTATCGACTCGTTCTCCAGACGTTGGTGTAAGACTGGGTCGTCTTCTCGAAATGAACTAAGGGTCCGTAAGTGTGATCGATGTCTATCTCGGCTTCTTCGTCTATCTCATCTCTCGCCCGTCACACCCCATCTGGCCGGCGGGTCGGTAAATGTAAGTCGCAAGTAATTAGCGAAGTCTTGTCTATATTTCTTATGCTGTTGCAGCTTCGTGTGTCCATCCAGGAGAAAATGCCAAAAATCAATTTTATCCTTTTCCGATTCGTTATACACGTAGCCCACCACCATTCCCCGCACCCATGTCACTGCATTGGTTTTTTGGACCGGGAAATAATATTCTTGGGGGAAAAAAAGCGTGTCTGATGAAATTGTGTGAGGGGCGGAGCGTAACAGGAACGCCAATATCTGTTGTGCCAAGTGCCACACTGGAGCCGTCCCACTACATGTTAAACGATGTTCATCAGTGTCCACTGATGCGCAACCTAAACATAGTGGAGTGTCTGCCAAATGAATCGCGTGCCGCCGTTGATTCGTTGCGAACTTCCTATTTATCACCACATACCATGTTGAGCGTACCGACGTTGGGAGGTAAACGTTCCGTATAACGCGCCATATCTGTCGCCAGTTCTTGTCTGGGTACTTCTTTTCCAGGGTATTCCTGGGGCACCGGCGCAGTAAGAGTTGGTATACGTCTCGCGTCGTCGGTAGTCGTGTTGTTGGGAAGAAATCTCTGACATAGCTAAGCTCCAAAAAAAAAGACTTGAAATGTGACAGCTTCGGTGAAATATGGCCCACATCGACTGGGGGCAGCATTGAAGTGGGCGCTAGTACGTCGGCCAACGCACCCGAGATATTGCGAAATTGACCGCGCCACTGTCGGAAAATCGTACTGACGAATAACGCCCGTGCCTTTTCATATACGTTCACTAGACCAAGTCCACCCTCTCCAGGTGGTAGCGTAAGCGTTGTGTATCGGATCTTAAACAGGTGTCCCACACTCACGTAGGTTCCGAAAGTTGCTTGTATCCGTGATGCCATTGTGCGCGTTAAAGGCAGGACATGCGCTACGTGAGTGAGTCTCGGTGCTAGGTATACGTTAACATAGGTCACCCTCTGAATCATATCCAACGCTCTTAATTTCTGTAACAGCACCATTGTCCGCATCAGCTTCAATATGCGTCGGTAGTTATCCGCTGCTGTCCGCTGCACATCCGTGTGGAACGTAATACCTAGGCATTTTATGGTCTTAACCAAGATGGGCGGGCCTTCCTCCCCCGGTTGTAATCCTCGACCGACATTCATGCAGCGTGTTTTTTGTAGATTAAGCACGCTTCCTGCCGCCATCCCATATCGCTGTATCCATGCCAACGCCGTACGTACTTCTTCGCCTGTCCGTGCCACCAGCATCATATCGTCAGCATAAGCGCGGCAATGAAAGGTCAGTTGTGGCAACGGCACTCCCTCCAACCGTCTTCGGAGACCATATAGACAGGGTTCCAAAGCCATTGCATACAAAAATATCGAAAGGGGGCAGCCTTGACGAACTGACCTTGAAATAACGATGTAGTCAGTGCCCCGCCCATTCACCGAGACCTTGGATCGTACGCCGTGTAACAGTCGCATGATCACTAGGATGAAGGCCTGTGGGATTCCCAATCTGCCCATCACCGCATGCAAAAAGGTATGATCCACTCTGTCGAATGCATGATCGAAGTCAATAGCGACGAGTGCCCCACGCACTCGGCATGCCGCTGCTAACGCGATGATATCTCGGTAGTCACTGAGCGCCGTATGTACGTTGCTCTTACCGCCGAGGCAAGTTTGATCTATGAGGAGTCTATCAGAAAGCGAAGACCGCAGGCGAGCCCCAAGGATGCGCGCGAAAATCTTATAGTCGCAGTTCAAGAGAGTGAGTGGTCTATAGTCTCCTGGATTTCTGCCACCGCGTGGTTTGGGTATTGGGATGATGATACCCTCCGTGAATTCGGCAGGTATCTCAGTCTGCGGGAACAGGAGTTCGTTGTACATCTGAATCCAGGTCCGTCCCATGAGGTATGCAAAGGCGCGGTAAAATTCAATTGGGAAGCCGTCCTGTCCTGGGGACTTGTTCGGAGCCCCCCTGGCAATTGCGTCTGTCAGCTCGTCCTCTGTTATCGCTGTGATGAAAGTCTCTGCATCCAGTGGTGGTCCTCTATCTGGCATTTCCGAGATGACATCATGTAGTGTCTCGTGGTTCACATGTACAGGTCCATATAACTGGCGGAAATAGTCGGTAAACACATGCGCAATATCACGCTGGTGCACAACTTGCTGGCCAGTTTCAGAGATTAGTTCCCTGATCAAAGTCCTGCGTCGTCGTTGGCGTTCACGTACCACGTGGTGCATGGAGGGGGTTTCGGCAGCAACTGTGTCCGCCAGTCTCGCCCGGACCAGTATACCTTCCATTCTTAGTCTCGTCAGCTGTAATAACTTGGCTTTTATCCTGCGCATGGCCGTGTGCCTTTCCGGCGATGGTTGTTGGGTCATCAGCTCCCGCAGGGCTGTAAAATAAAAATCAGCCGTTGTGCGGTTCCACTGCGATTTGTCCTGCCCGTATCGTATCAACGTTCGCCGTAACGTTGGTTTTGCGCATTTAATCCACCACTGGAGAACCGAGGTGTATGCTCGTTGGCGGCGAACGCAGGTCTCCCAGGCCGCCTCTATCGACCGGTGACATTCAGTGTCACGTAAAAGTGCACAATTCATTTTCCAGTGACCTTTACTCCGCCATATCTTCTGACGCGTTAGTGAAATCGTACAGACGTACGCCATATGATCCGTAAAAGCCGCTGGCCAGATTTCGGCATCCAGTATCGTCGTCCGTAAAGCGCGTGTCACGTACACTCTATCAAGTCTACTCGCCGAGTGTCCCGTGACAAACGTATAACCCGGTCTGTCACCATGCTGCAGTTCCCAGGTATCCAGAAGCGCCATTTCGGTAATCAACGCACGCAGTTCCATGCATGGCACATAATGAGGTACTTGGTCCTTTTTGTCGACGACACAATTAAAGTCGCCGCCCACTATATAGTTATCAAAGCGTCCAGCGAACAACGGTGCTATCTCTTCGGTGTAAAAAGCCGCCCTTTCTCTTCGTTTTGTGGAGCCAGATGGTGCGTATAAATTGATGAAACGAACGCCGTCGACAGTGATCGCTATGCCGCGTGCCGAAGGGAGAGACCTGACGTCCTCCACTCCTATTCCTTCCCTGGTGAGAATCGCCACACCGCATCCACTTTCATCGTGCACTGAATAATGTGCCTCGTAACCGTAGAACTCTGGCGGCGATGTGAAACGCACTTCTTGTAGGAGTACAATATCCACGTCCGCAGCGCGTAACATATCTTTCAGCATTTGAATTTTAAGCGGTGTCCGTATGCCATTAATGTTTATCGTGGCAATGCGGTACGCCTGGCTTGTGTTCATCAGTTGTAGGGCGGTGTCATTAAGCGTCCATCTGCACCCCCGGCGCTCCTCAACACACTAAGTTGGTCAACATTTCCCGACCCCTCCCGGCCTCTGGCCAGGACTGTCCTCAATCGTCGCGTTCGTATTTTCATCCTGTTCCTGTTGGTCCATTTCTTGCGCCCAGTCCCCCAGCATATTTCCGGAACTGGTCGAAGGATGGGAGGTAACGTTGTCATCGCTCTGATGTTGGACAGTTGTCATCTCCACTTCCGCCTTCCGGTTACCAGAAGGAGAGCTCAAGTTATCGTCGCTTTGTAGTTCCTGCATCGTCATCTCGGTATCTGTTGAATCCACTGGTCTCAGGTCGATACTGTCGTTGTCGTCCACTGTCCCCTCGGGACTATGGCTATCGTCAGCAGAAGTCAGTCGACGCTTCTTTCTTCTCTTCGGCGAACGCTGTTTCCGTTGCCTTGCTTCCGCATCGGCTGTTGGGGTTGCGTATCCTCCGTCTTGGGCCTGGCCTATCACGCTCTCGGTGGAAGCACTGGCAGCCACCACGGATGAGCCTGGAGCGGCCGTCAGCTGCATCTCTTCTGTGGTGTCCTGTGTCTGCTGTGGTGGAACCGGTGGTCGGAGTTCCAGCCCGTTGGCGTCCATGTTCTCTATAGGGGGCAGCTGCTGGTGCCCATCGGAAGTCTCCCTCACGTCGCCTCTCAGGGCTTCCACAAAGGTCAACGGTAAGACAGTCGTCGGTTGTGGCGCCTGAACGTCATCCCGTGGAGTTTGCACTAAACGTCGCTGGAGGCATTCCGAGCGGACGTGACCTTCTTTCCCGCACCCCGAGCAAGTGCGAGGTTGCCCATCATAGATTATAATCGCTCGACAACCTCCTATGTACAAATAAGAGGGGACGTGCTTGCGCAGTTCTATCCGTATTTGTCTCACCCCATTTAAAACGGGGTACGTGGTAAAACTCGTCCATTTTTCGGCCACATGGGATAGAACTGTACCATATGGTCGAAAGGCGTCGGTAACAAGTTCAGACGGGACCTCAAACGGAAGTTCGAAGACTCGTATAGTGCGGATCCCCATTCCCGCGTGATCGACTGTAACCGCACCAACATTCCCGTCGGCATGACAGAAACGATACCCGTTCGGTGATCGTTGTAGAAGTCTTTCGCAAGCAGCCTCGTCAACAAGCTTGACATAGACGACGCTTGAAACGAGCGATAAATTGATTCCCACGATTTCCTGTGGATCGATTTTTACCTCTTCTCTGAAGAAACGTTCAATCTCGTGTGCCTTTGGTCGTGTATAGTCGTTCGCAAAACTGAACTTCAAAGTCGTTTTTCTGTACGAGTGTGCCATCTCGTTCTAAACTCACAACACCTCACACGCGAAGCTGCTCCGGCGTAAAGGCTACCCAGCCATTGACCTTAGTCTGTGCGAATGCGCACAGGTTGCCCAAATTCTTACGGGAATCGTCACCTTAGTTTGCACGAGTAATTTGTGGATGGACAAATATCTATTAGGTACATTAGGTATGTAGATTGTGGACAGTTGGGAAAGTGGATCTCACAGGAAGCGTGCAAGGGGTAAGTCCCTGCAGTCGCGCTATTCATCTGCGTCCTCGGTGGCTCAGATGGATTCTAACACGCAGCTTGCTTGAGGTCCTCCTACCTGCTTCCACCTCACCACCAGTGTCTGTCGGCCATATCGTGCCTCATTTGTCCCATTTTTCGACCTTTTACGTCGACTACAGTTACATACATACCAGTCTCCCAGATACACGCCCACCTAGGACTAAGGATTTTTACAGCCTGTTGCTGCGCTGTGTTCCCCGGAATGTGATGGAGACCAAACACCCCTCCATCCAGTGGCCCATAGTGTGGACTACCGTCCACCAGCCCTTCCTCCCTACGAACGTCCGGGCACTGTGGTATCACATAGTCAACAGGAAATTTGCCACGAAGCAGCGCCTGCACAACATTGGCTTGTCAGAATCCCCTCTTTGTCTCCTTTGCCAGCAACTGGACACTGATGAACACCGTCTGACATGCGCCTCATCGCAAGATGTATGGCGCTTCGTGCAGCAAATCATTGCCTGCCATCTCCGGGTGCCACCAGATACAGTCGAGCCTCGAATGTTTCTATACCCGGAGGACCGACATTTTCCCGCCGCCAAATGTCATGCTATTACGTGGGTCAAAGGGTGGGCGGTCGCTTATCTCTTTAATGAGGGACCTAAATCCCGCCTCGACTTCTGGACCTGTTTACGAACAGCCCATGCAGCTCTCGAACACACGCCACGTTACCGAACATTATTTGCTAACTATCTTCGAGCGGTCTTTGTTAGACCTCCACTGAGTTGGGGGGTGCCTGGCACAGAGGGCACCCACCCCTCCTCCCCCGGCGGTGTCTGAGTTTCAACCGTCTACGATCTATTCTACTTCTGACCTCCGCGTATGGGAGAGCGCATCGCAGATTGCGCGGATTTTATTTCTTTTTGCTTTTCGTTTTTCCTTTCTTTTTCTTTGCCCAGAATTTATATTTCTTTTCTCTTTCGCATATGTGTTTCCATAATTTCATGCTATTAGTGAATATTACAAAAACACATGCAACTAAATAAATAACAACGCCTTCCACTACAGTTGATTCCTGTGTCTCCCACTTCCCTAAGCACCACAGGCTCGGTGGTGGTGAGGGGGACACTGTGGCCAGGCCTCAGGTTTCGACCCCTGCCCACTTTGCCCCCCGAGCCCCCACTGGTCCACTACAAAATTAAAAAAAAAAAAAAAAGATGGATAGAGCGTCTGCCATGTAAGCAGGAGATCCCGGGTTCGAGTCCCGGTCGGGGCACACATTTTCAGCTGTCCACATCGAGGTATATCAACAACACCTGTCCGCAGCTGAGGGTAATGTGTCGGCAGCTGGGCCAACACCTTGTAGTTCGAGATGGCTGAAAATGCACGCTAGACTAACGCAGACGGGCGTGAAGTACTGGAACAGGCTACGTAATTAATGCTATGAAGGAAAGTACGTAGCTGGATTAATACTTATCTTTAATCAATCATTGTGGTACATCGCTCTTGACGATACACAGGAGACTTTAATTACAATCACTGTAAGGCTAATGGCGCCTTGCTAGTTCGTAGCCATTAACTTAGCTGAAGGCTATTCTGTCTCTCGGCTAATGAGAGAGAAAGGCTTCGTACATCTAGTCGCTAGCTAGGTCGTCCGTACAACTGGGACGAGTGCTTGTTCGTATATCGAGACCTGCCTTGTGGTGGCGCTAGGTCTGCGATCACACAGTGGCGACACGCGGGTCCGACATGTACTAATTGGACCGCGGCCGATTTAAGCTACCACCTAGCAAGTGTGGTGTCTGGCGGTGACACCACAGAGGGCTTCAATTAATTATCATTTATTAAAGTCTTTCTTACCTTTTTTCCTTGTTTCTAAGTCATTTCCTTTACAGGAGATCACAAACATCTCTTCTCAAGTTCTCGTCTCAAAATTTTATTTCTATAAAATTCCAACTCAGTATTACAAAATGCTTCGTATTTTCTAATTCATCGATTAGTAGCTCCATGTCAGTATTTTCGCAACGTCGAAAAAAGGACAAAAACACGTGCAAAATACATCTGTGCACGACGGAAATGCGCGGTCAGCCGAATAACAGGCGGGAGCTGTCTGTCTTTCTAACTGCGCGTCAAACAGCGCTTTACTGCGTCTAGGGACTATTTGCGTTAACGATGGCGCTTTAACGCGCGCTCGTATGATCGGTCGTTGGATGTTTAAATGTTCGGTGCGGAAACACGCGTCAGATCTCTCTCATGTGAACCTAGCCTTATTGGATGTGTAGGAGCCAAAATTTAATGTATCTTTAATTGCCCATAAAGTTACGGGGTTCTTGGGTTCATTACAATATTTGTTTTCTTTTTGTAATCTGATAATACCATGTTTTAATCCTTATATTTTTGATTTGTGCTTCAAATTTATTTATTAGATTGGTGCATAGTTCAGTAATGTTACAAAGAATTCTGTTACTTGTTCGAGTAACATTATGGTTAATGATAATTACACGAGTACCCTCATCGGATTTAACTGCTATGGCGTAGTTGTCTGTCAGTTCTTTGCTTGATTTTTTTTTTTAAGAGTATTATATCCCACTTTTGTAAGTTGGTTGTACGTCAGATTTTGTATATATATTTTTTTTTTATATAGCTTTAGCTGTGTCAAATGTGCTTTCGTTTTGTTGTTTAGTTGATAATTTTTCCATCTCTATGGCTATTTTATATGGTGTTAAGGTGTTTTTTTTTCGATTCGTTGTCTACTTTTTGGATAAGATTTTATTTAAGTCCTTTGTTTAGTATGTTTTCTTCATCTTTTACGAAAGATATTTTTTGCAGGACCTGGTATGATGATGTGTGTTCTTGGGTGGGTTGGAGTGATTGATGTTGTGCATATTATAGGTTACTTATTTTCTTTTTGAGCGACTTTTGTATCCGTGTGCTAACATGAGAGACATAGTTATCATAGCCAAACGTTAGAGAAGAAATACTGTTGCTCATATGCAGATGCGCAAAATGCTTCCTGCTGCAATTCTTTTTTTTTTTTTTTTTGTCTCAGTTTATTTTCGATTTCTTTTCGTGCTTTCTTGTTCAAAATTCTTGTACTTGTGTTGCTATGATAGATTTTGTTCTTAACTTAATACGCATATGAGCTAGGATGATGATGAGTTTGAGATAGCTATTACTAAATTTTAGGCTTGCAAAGGATTTATTCACTTTCATTTTTAAGAAAATTAATCGCAGGAACATCTCTTTTTCCTTCGTATGATGGCATTGCGCAGCGTAGATATCGTGCTTCTGCAGTCCAAGACATCCACGGCACAAATGGCGAAGCAAGAGAGACATGATGGTATTCCATAATAAAGAAAAAACCAACCTGTTCTCAGAAAAAAAGTATTGCATTACTTATTGAATGCCCCTTGTAAATTTTCTCTTTAGCGTTAGTTATAAGGCGTGTTATTCTTTTAACTAAGTCTATAGCACCAGTTTGCATGTGGGGGTAGGTGTTATTAGCAATTCATGTTGGACGGTATTTTGGAACACAAGAAAGTTCAACCGACGACCTCTTGTCTTGTCTGCAGTGCTACTTCCGCCGCCGAGTCCGGCAGTTCCACCCCCGCCGCCTCCGCCGCCGCCCCCGGGGCGCGGCGGCCGAGCTCCGCCGGCGGCCATGCCGGCTAGCCCGCGCCTGCAGAGCCGCCAGCCGCCCCCGCGCCGCCCCCGCCGCCGCCTCGCATGGAGGTGTACCGCAGCACGCGCACCGTCTACGTCACGCTGGGCCGGGACGGGCCGCTCGAGGTGGCCGCCTTCAGCGTCGACGCCAGCCTCGACGAGATCAAGGGTGAGTACCGCAAGCAGAAGCGTGAGTGCGACAGGTAGAGGATGAGTGTGACAAAGTTGAAGGATGAGTACAACAAGTAGAAGGATGAGTGCAGCAAGTAGAAGGGTGAGTGGGAAAAGTAGAAGGGTCAGTGGGACAAGTAGAAGGGTGAGTGAGACAAGTAGAAGGGTGAGTGCAGCAAGTAGAAGGATCAGTATGACAAGTAAAACGGTGAGTGTACAAGTAGGAGGGTGAGTGCAGCAAGTAGGAGGGTTAGTATGACAAGTTGGAAGGTGAGAATGGCAAGTAGTAGGGTGACTGGGACAAGTAGAAGGGTGAGTGCAAGAAATAGAAGGGTGAGTATGGTGAGCAGAAGGCTCAGTATGACAAGTAAAAGGGTGAGTGGGACAAATAGAAGGGTTAGTATGACAAGTTGAAGGATTAGTGTGGTAAATAAAAGGTTGAGTGCAGCAAGTAGAAGGGTGAGTGCAGCAAGTAGAAGGGTTAGTGTGGTAAGTGGAAGGTTGAGTGCAGTAAGCAGAAGGGTGAGTGTGACAAGTGGATGGTGATGTAACACTACACTTCAGTCCACATGTCACAGTGAACGTGAGTTGTAATAAACAGCAATGATTTCTCCTTGAAATTGGGAAAGGTGAAATACGTTGACCGGGGCGTTAAAGGTAGTCATTGCATATTTTTTGACCCTGCACAGTGCCCCTGCGTGACAAGAAGTGGCCATACTACACTATGCATCAGACTTGAGGGATTACTTCTCTGAGACCTCATAATTGCTTACAGCATTTCTCTGTACTGCTGCAAAAGCGTCGCGCCGTCACGTTTCAGGACGACACTTCGGACAGTAGGCTGTCGACACATGCGAGAAAAGGCGAGAGCTCAGAAGTTCGGGTGAGCTGTAAGATGCATTGGCATCAAATTTCACCACAGTTCTGCCCCTCTTACCCACCTCTCACCGCTTCTTTTCACACATCCGCAGTCGAGGTCAGAACTACAACTCCCAGCGTTGAAATCATGCCGTTTTCTTATGGGTGGTCAAGGATAACGTTTCAAACACACCGCCGCTCAGAATCGAAATGAAAGGGCGTGGTATAAATGACGTCAAGGAAACCAACCCCTTCCGTGGGACATTGATTCCCAAGCATTTCGCAGTCGAAAACAACAGTTCGCAGTTCGATGAGCAAAAGCATGACATTCTTGACAACCTTTGTTGGCACGCCTCGGATAGTTCAACCCTTCTTGACAGAGAACATGGGGCTGGTGAGTTCGTTCCGTTAGCGTGAAATGTGACCACAAATTTGCTGTGACGTGCAGGGTGGAACAGTTCAAAACCATTCCACGATATCTGATCGTGCTCTTAAGCCGTGAGTCGTGCACGGACACTCGCAATAAGTGGGAAATCAGGGTTCGAGTCCCGGTCTGGGAAAGTAACAACAGCAAACAGAAACAACAATAATCAATTATAGTGGCCGCGCTACCTGTTGGTTGGTTGGTTTGGGGGAGAGGATCAACCTGCGAGGTCATCGGTCCCATCGGATTAGGGAAGTATGGGGAAGGAAGTCGGCCGTGCCATTTCAAAGGAATTTGTCTGAAGCGATTTAGCGAAATCACACGATGGGTGGACGCGGGTCTGAACAGTCGTCCTCCAGAATGCGAGTCCAGTGTTCTAGCCACTGCATGACCTCGGTTGGTGTTCTGCCTGTGACAAGAGTACTGCAACTCTGATCATTTAGATACCCACGAGTTCGAAGTTACTTTGAGACTGCACCACGTCTTGTGGGTGCTACACTTTTTTTGTCACGCAGTGTAGATATACGCGCTTCTGCAATCCAAGACATCCACGGCACAAATGGCGAAGCAAGAGACATATGACAGGTAAAACATGCCGAAGTACTCCAATATCCAATTGCAGCGTAGAGAAGGTGATAAATGCTTCAGGCAGTCGGAAACGGCATAAATTTTTTTATTATTTTTATTGAAAAGGAAAAACGCAATAAATACCCTTCACTGTAATCAGGTACTTCAGAAGTTTTAACATTGCAGCGCGTCAGCAATCGTGAATAATTTAACGATTACCTGAGTTTACCTGAGAGCCCGCGGCCCACCGAACGTTGGCTGGGGTGAGAAAGCGCGCTTCTGACATTTGAGCTAAGTACGGCTGTTGACATGGTACACATGTACCGTTTATTTTACATTTCATGCGAGTCTTTTGCCCTTTTGGGCGTTCTGTATTAATGTTGGACCATGCCGCTTTAGGCAGTTTGTAGTTTTAGTGTGTTCCGAAGAAGGTGTGGTTATCCGCGCCGAAACCTAGGTCAACATCAAATGTTCAAATGTGTGTGAAATCCTATGAGACTTAACTGCTAAGGTCATCAGTCCCTAAGCTTACACACTACTTAACCTAAATCAGCCTAAGGACAAACACACACACACACATACCCGAGGGAGGATTCGAACCTCCGACGGGACCAGCCACACAATCCATGACTGCAGCGACCTAGACCGCTCGGCTAATCCCGCGCGGCGGTCAACATCCGGTTTCTATTTGCAATCGAGGCAGATTCTTTATAATCATTTATAATCTACAAACGAAAGAAAAAGAAATTTTATTTGTAGTGTAATATCGAAAAATGTCACTTTCATAAATTCCTCAGAACACCATTGAAATTATGCAACAGACGTACAAAGAAATATGCATGATGTACAGATATGTATATACACTATCCCGGACAGTTTCTGTACGCTGTTTCACGTGTCTGTGGGGCGATTTTGTAATCGCCTCTAAGGCAGCACCTCTCCCTAGCCGTTTGGCTTCACTGTTTAAATACACTGCTGGCCACCGTAAATGCAACACCCTGAAGGAAGCATCCGAATCAAGTGAAATTTACACCATGGGTTTGCAGCGATGAGATATGCAACTGATTAGAATTTCAGCGCAGACGCACATCACGCGCGCCTGTGGCGCCACCTCATAGCGCCATTTAAGGCTCGGCGATTTCGACGAGTGTACGTTCGGCACGTGTGTTTACCTTGTGGTTGTTTCACAAGACGATCAGTTATGCCTCGTAGACAACAGCGAACATCGTTTGATCAAGTATCCGAGTTCGACAGAGGAAGGATAGTGGCTTACCGAGATTGTGGATTATCATACAGAGAAATCGCTAGTCGTGTTGGACGAAACCAAACAACTGTAATGCGGATATGTGACCGTTGGATGTAGGTGGGTACGACGGACCGACGTGGTCGATCGCATTCACCTCGGTGCACCACTGCACGTGCTGATAGGCAAATTGTGCGCATGGCAGTGACGGATCGCTCAGTGACATCCCGAACCATAGCACAGCACATTGCGTCTGTAACGCATCATCCAGTGTCTGCGCGTACCATTCGACGCCGTTTACAGCAGAGTGGTCTGTCCGCAAGACGTCCATTGCTTCGTCTACCATTGACGCAGAACCACAGACGTCTCCGTCGCCAATGGTGTGATGACAGACGGATGTGGACGGCAGAATGGAGTGACGTTGTCTTTACTGACGAGGCACGCTTCTGTCTGCAGCACCACGATGGTCGGATTCGAGTGTGGAGACACCGTGGAGAGAGGATGCTGGACAGCTGCATTATGCACCGCCACACTGATCTTACACCGGATATTATGGTATGGGGCAGTTTTGGATATTACTCTCGCACGCCTCTAGTACGCATTGCCGGTACTTTAAATAGCCGGCGCTACATATCCGAGGTGCTGGAGCCAGTTGTCCTTCCTTACCTTCAGGGCTCGGCCACAGCCATATTTCAACAGGATAATGCGCGACCACACGTGGCAAGCATTGTCCAAAGGTTCTTCGTCAATAACCAGATTGAATTGCTTCCCTGGCCGGCTCGCTCTCCGGATCTTTCGCCGATAGAAAACATGTGGTCCATGGTTGCTCAACGAGTGACCCAGATTACATCCCCAGCTGCCACACCAGATGATCTTTGGCAACGTGTGGAAGCTGCTTGGGCTGCTGTACCCCAGGAACACATCCAACGTCTCTCTGACTCAATGCCGAGACGTGTGGCAGCGGTGATCTCCAACAATGGCGGCTACTCTGGCTACTGATTCTGGCAGGAACCACATGTCACAGACGTCTGTAAACGTAATCATTTGATACTTGGTCAACATGTTATCTACAAAATAAATTTTGTTGTGCTACCTCTTGTCTTTCTTGGTGTTGCATTTACGGTGGCCAGCAGTGTATGTCAAAACCGCTGCCAGGTATCGGCGGTTTCCTTCAGTTGACTCGACTGTGGGAGAGTCTTATTAGTAAATAAGGAACGTATTACAACTTACTCATGATGCGGCAGTTGGTCACGAATCGCAGTGTTTATGACGTCATAGCTCCTAGTCTGCCTGCCATACATTGATATACGCTGATAAGCCAAAACAAGTCGACATAAAAGTTTTCTGGGTATCGTACGGCATCATAATGCATAAAACTACTGCTGCTGGAGAAAGACCAACGTTTCGGCCACGGTTGCAGCGGTCTTCTTCTGGGTCTAATGGTGCGTTCTAGCTAAGAAGTGTCCCTTATATTTTGTTGTTACTGTTCTCTGCGGCCGGCCGAAGTGGCCGTGCGGTTAAAGGCGCTGCAGTCTGGAACCGCAAGACCGCTACGGTCGCAGGTTCGAATCCTGCCTCGGGCATGGATGTTTGATGTCCTTAGGTTAGTTAGGTTTAACTAGTTCTAAGTTCTAGGGGACTAATGACCTCAGCAGTTGAGTCCCATAGTGCTCAGAGCCATTTGAACCATTTGTTCACTGCGCATGCCATTACGTCATAATTTTAAAAAGGTAGTTTGTACTAAGTGATGCTCAAAACATTACACCTGAGCTTAAAAGACTGTTTTATTGTTGTGGTCTTCAGTCTTGAAATTGGTTTGATGCAGCTCTCCATGCTACTCTATCCTGTGCAAGCTTCTTCATCTTCCAGTACCTACTGCAACCTACATCCTTCTGAATCTGCTTAGTGTATTCATCTCTTGGTCTCCCTCTACGGTTTTTACCCTCCGTGCTGCCCTCCAGTACTAAATTGCTGATCCCTTGATGCCTCAGAATATGTCCTACCAACCGATCCCTTCTTCTAGTCAAGTTGTGCCACGAATTCCTCTTCTCCCCAATCCTATTAAATACCCCCACATTAGTTATGTGATCTACCCATCTAATCTTCAGTATTCTTCTGTAGCACCACATTTCGAAACCTTCTCTTCTCATCTTGTCTAAACTATTTATCGTCCATGCTTCACTTCCATACATGGATACACCTCGTACAAATACTTTCAGAAACACTTAAATCTATACTCGATGTTAACAAATTGCTCTTCTTTAGAAACGCTTTCCTTGCCGTTGCCAAATCTACATTTTATATCCTATCTACTTCAAGCATCATCAGTTATTTTCCTCCCCAACTACCAAAAATCGTTTACTGCCTTAAGTGTCTCATTACCTAATATAATTCCCTCAGCATCTCCCGACTTTATTCGACTACATTCCATTATCCTCGTTTTGCTTTTTTTGACGTTCGGCTTATATACCTCTTTCAAGACACTGTTCATTCCGTTCAACTGTTCTTCCAAGTCCTTTGCTGGCTCTGACAGAATTACAATGTCATCAGCAAACCTCCAAGGTTTTATTTCTTCTCCATGGATTTTAATACTCACTCCGAATTTTTCTTTTGGTTCCTTTACTGCTTGCTCAATATACAGATTGAATAACATCGGGGAGAGGCTACAACCCAGTCTTACTCCTTTCCCAACCACTGCTTCCCTTTCGTGTCCCTCGACTCTTATAACTGCCATCTGATTTCTGTACAAATTGTAAATAGCCTTTCACTCCCTGTATTTTACTCCTGCCACCTTCAGAATTTAAAGAGATTATTCCAGCTAACATTGCCAAAAGCAAATACTAGAAACGTAGGTTTGCCTTTCCTTAATCATTCTTCTAGGATAAGTCGTAGAGTCAGTATTGCCTCACGTGTTCCAAGATTTCTACGGAATCCAAACTGATCTTCCCCGAGGTCGGCTTCTACGAGGCTACATAGAACGTTTCTAGCCAATGGCTACAGTCGTAAATCGATCCACACAGCCTTGTCGACGAAGACAAATAAGAAAGATAAGCAAGAAACAGACAAACTGCAGCCAATGTTACTAACCGAATAGTCGAACACCTTCGCCGCATTGGGGTGCAGCCTGTCTTCTGTAGTGGTCGTACGATCCAGGACGTGTTAGGGTTCACCAAGGACAAGGCGGATGCATTACACACTGCAGGCGTTTACGAGGTGGAATGCGAATGTGGAGAGGCAGACGTCGGCGAGACTGGTGGGCCAATAGCAACGCGCATTCGGGAACACGAGCGTTATATTCGTCTAGGCCAACACAACAAATCCGCAGTGGCAGAACATCAGCAAGACTGCGGAGAAGAAATAATACTCAGCGAAGCCTGTGTGTTGGCCAAGCAGCCGGTTATGGCGAAACGCAAAATCCGAGAGGCCATCGAAATACTTAAACACCCTAATGACATGGACTCAGGCTTGCCCCATCTTGGCTGCCAGCAATCAGAGCCCAGCAGAGCGCCCTGTCAACACGAGGCACGATTAACTGCCGCCGCGCGGCCGACGTACAGCAGATGGTAAACAGCAGCAAACTCCTCATTCTACAGTGACCAGCAATAATGGTACATAACGCAAGAGCCAATGGACAACAATCTATTAAAATAAAGTTCCCTCTCCTTCTTCCTTAAGTGACCAATGAAACAAATTACCCTTTTTAAATTATGACGTAATGGCATGCGCAGTGAACAGTAACAACAAAATATAAGGGACACAGCATATCTAGAACGCACCATTAGACCCGGAAGAAGGCCGCTGCAACCGTGGCCGAAACGTTGGTTTTTCTCCAGTAGCAGTAGTTTTATGCATTATGATGCCGTACGATACCCAGAGAGGGGTCAGGGATTTTCTCTCCCTGGTGATGAGTGGGTGTTGTGTGATGTCCTTAGGTTAGTCAGGTTTAAGTAGTTCTAACAAGGGAACCTCCCCATCGCACACCCCTCAGATTTAGTTATAAGTTGGCACAGTGGATAGGCCTTGTAAAACTGAACACAGATCAATTGAGAAAACAGGAAGAAGTTGTGTGGAACTGTGAAAAAATAAGCAAAATATACAAACTGAGTAGTTCATGGGAAGATAGACAACATCAAGGACACTTGGACCGCAGGAGCGCCGTGGTCTCGTGGTAACGTGAGCAGCTGCGGAACGAAAAGTCCTTGATTCAAATCTTCCATCGAGTGAAAACTTTAATTTTTTTATTTTCAGTTTATGTGACAAACTCTTATGTTTTCATCGCTTTTTTGGGAGTGATTATCACATCCACAAGAAAACCTAAATCGGGCAAGGTAGAAGAATATTTTTACCCATTCGCCAAGTGTACAAGTTAGGTGGGTCGACAACATATTCCTGTCACATGACGCACATGCCGTCACCGGTGTCGTATAGAATATATCAGATGTGTTTTCCTGTGGAGGAATCGGTTGACCTATGACCTTGCGATCAAATGTTTTCGGTTCCGATTGGAGAGGCACGTCCTTTCGTCTACTAATCGCACGGTTTTACGATGCGGTCGCAAAACACAGACACTAAACTTATTACAGTGAACAGAGACGTCAATGAACGAACGGACAGATAATAACTATGCAAAAATAGAGAAAGTAAAATTCACACTCGTGGGAAGACTTGAACCAAGAACCTCTCTTTCTGTAGCTGCTCACGCTACCACGGGACCACGGCGCTCTTGAGCCCACGTTCTCCTTGATATTGCCTATATGGCACATGGACTACGCAGTTTGTATATTTTGCTTATTTTTTTCACAGTTCCACACAACTTGTTCCTGTTTTCTCAATTGATCTGTGTTCAGTTTTTCAAGGCCTATCCACTGTGCCAACTTATAACTAAATCTGAGGGGGGTGCGATGGGGAGGTTCCCTTGTAAGTCTCCTAGGGGACTGATGACCGTAGATGTTAAGTCCCATAGCGCTCAGAGCCATTTGAACCATTTGATACCCAGAAAACGTTTATCACGACTGCCTCTGGCCTCTGAAGCCTACGCAATGAGGTCAAAACAAAATGATCACCGCCCACCGCGACGTAGGATGCCGGCTGGCGCCGCTGCGGCCACGTGACGAGGTAACAAAAGTAGGTGAGCGGGGCAAGCTGGAACGACGGATCACCCTACCAAAGATATGGCCTGCAAATGGCGAAAACTCCATTGAGATAAGGGACTTTGACAAAGGGCGGACTGTTATTACTGAGTCTCTACAAAACGGAGAAGATGGTCGAATGTCACGTGCTACTGTCGTGCGCGTCCACGGAAAGAGGTAGAAGACTAGTGCAAGTACCATTGGGTGCTACATGGCTGGACGTCTATGACTCTTCACGGAACGTGGTACTCGGAGGCTTGTCTGCTCTGGAAAGTGGGATTGATGGCATCTCTGCCAAAAGAGCACAATGCTCGTGCACGCACAAGTCTTTCGGAGCACACCGTTCATCGTACGAGGGGGGAGTCAAATCCTGTAAGTTGGTAAGCGCGCTACAAACAGTGTGCAGGATGGCCTGTAGGTGGCAGCATAGTGCAGATGCACGCATACTGTTGCAGTATCAGTATAAAGATGGCCGCCCCACTTGCGACTTGCACCAGGGAAGAACAGCGTTCTGTTGTTCGGTTTTTGCGTAGTGAAGGTGTGAAACCTATTGAAATTCATCGACGAATGAAGGTTCTGTACGGTGATGCATGTTTGTCACAGCAGCAAGTCTACGAAAGGAGTAAGAAGTTCGCAAATGGTGTGACTTCAGTCGAAGATGCTCCTCGTCCAGGTCAGGCACAACGAGTTGTGACTCCACAGAACATTGCAGCAGTTGAAGCCATCGTGAAGGAAAACCGCCGAGTGACACTGAATGGCACTGCAGCATGTTTACAGATTAGTCACGCGTCAGCACACCACATTGCGCATGATGCGCTCCAGTTTCATAAGTGTCTGCAAGATGGGTGCCACGGCAGCTGTCCGCAGCTCGTGGTCGTGCGGTAGCGTTCTCGCTTCCCACGCCCGGGTTCCCGGTTCAAATGGATCTGAGCAGTATGGGACTCAACTGCTGAGGTCATTAGTCCCCTAGAAGTTAGAACTAGTTAAACCTAACTAACCTAAGGACATCACAAACATCCATGCCCGAGGCAGGATTCGAACCTGCGACCGTAGCGGTCTCGCGGTTCCAGACTGCAGCGCCTTTAACCGCACGGCCACTTCGGCCGGCCCGGGTTCCCGGGTTCGATTCCCGGCGGGGTCGAGGATTTTCTCTGCCTCCTGATGACTGGGTGTTTTGTGATGTCCTTAGGTTAGTTAGGATTAAGCAGTTCTAAGTTCTAGGGGACTTATGACCACAGAAGTTCTAGGGGACTGATGACCATAGATGTTAAGTCCCATAGTGCTCAGAGCCAGAGCCACGGCAGCTGACTCCTGAAATGAGAGAACGACGTGTTGATGCTTGTGAAGAACTTCTTCGGCGCTTTGAACGAGAAGGTGATGGCTTCCTTGCAAGAATCGTTACTGGGGACGAAACCTGGGTTCACTTCCACCAACCGGGAACGAAGAGAGCGAGCAAGGAATGGCGCCATTCCTCGTCACCAAAACCAAAGAAGTTTCGAACAGAACCATCAGCAGGGAAGGTTATGCTCTCTTTTGGGACGAAAAAGGCGTCATTTTGGAGCATTACATGCCTAGAGGGACCACTGTCACCAGTGCATCATACACAGATGTCCTAAAAAATCATCTGCGGCCTGCAATCAAATCAAAGCGACGTGGATTGCTGTCAGCAGGTGTCCTTTTGCAACATGACAGTGCAAGGCCCCACACTGCCTGTACAACAGTTGCAACAATCACAGACCTGCATTTTGAGTGTCTTCCTCATCCACCATACTCACCAGACCTTGCCCCAAGTGATTTCCATATGTCTGTACCACTCAAGGACGCAATGGGAGGAAAGAAGTTCCGTTCTGATGAAGAGGTACGCCACGCGGTGCATGAGTGGTTGCGCGGACTACCAAAAGAATTTTTTTCTAAAGGGATTTATGCACTTTGTAAGTGCTGGAGGACTTGCATTGAGCGTGGGGGAGATTATGTTGAAAACTGATTCAGCTTTGTACCACTGCTGCACAATAAGTAATATTTATAAAATATTTAAGGTGTTCATTTGACTCACCCTCGTACATTGTCCAACATGGAGCTTCGCAGCAGACAACCCGTACGTGTTCATATGGTGATCCAACGACATCGTCAGTTACGATTGCAGTCGGCACGGGACCATAGGGACTCGTCGGCACCTCGGTGAGTGACATTTTTGCTACACAAGGTCGCTGGTCGTCACCACAAACGCCGGCATCGAGGTAAACGGCGGCTGGAAACGTGCAGCGCCCCACGGACGCAGACTGGTGGGAGGAATATTACGCTATTTTTAGAGACACGTTCTGCTGCGCGTGCGTGGGACCTGTGGACTAATCGAAGACACGCTGACAGCTGCAACCAACTGCATCGCTTCCTGCTCGATGTCTTCCCCCACGGCGGTTTCTTCTTCCAGCGGTATAACTGTCCCTGTCTCTGAGCCAGAACTGTGCTACACTGCTTTGAGGAGCATGATGGCGTACTCACGTCGATGTCGCGGCGACCAAATTCGCCTGATGTAAATCCTGTGGAACCCATCTGGGTCGAAAATTAGCAATTTTTTTTCAGCCTTCAGTTGCAAGGTAATTTTTACTCGTTTACCTAGGTTTCGATTCCAGTAATGGAATCTTCTTCAGAACAAAAAATTAAATTATTTTGAGAGCCAAAGACTGGCCATGTCACAGATTCAAAAATTAAAACAAGAAAGACGCATAATCATAAGATTATGTCTGCCGAGATTAAAACCATTAAGGCGAACGTAGACGGAGCTACGCCGGCCAGAAATAGGGACCACACGGCCAGTGTTTGGCTCTCAAAATAATTTAATTTTTTGTTCTGAAGAAGATTCCATTACTGGAATCGAAACCTAGGTAAACGAGTAAAAATTACCTTGCAACTGAAGGCAGAAAAAAATTTGTTTATTTTCTATACATATACGGTTGCTCACGCGCTGCATGATGTTAAAGAGTTGCCATCTGGGTCGCTATAACCGCGCACGCAATTCAGCGGTCCTTTATTTACCCGTACGTAGACATCTAACGATACATACCACTACAGACCTGTCGACTCCCTGTTGGATCCCTGATACGCAGAATCAGTGGTGTATTGCCTTCCAAACACAGGCAAACGAGCTATTACCAGGTTGTCATAATGTCTTGCCTCATCTGTGTAATTTTGTGGGCACGTTAAGCGGCATATATGGATACAGTCTGCGAAATGTTTTGCAAATAGATTTAGTAGCAAAGAAGTAATCAATTTAAACGCCATGCGCAATGCGACACTTTTTGCAGGTGCAATTACCGGCATACGTGGAAAATGTGTAGGAATTTCTTTGCGAATACATTAGGAGCGCAGAAGTAACAAATTTAAATGCATGACGCGGCAAATTTTCACGCATCTCATTTCTTATGATGAGATATCTCCTGAACTTTAATAGATAGGTGGTTGTTACCCCACAGTGATGGTTGCCTGACAGTAAAGGATACGAGCACCAAGTTTGGCTGAAATAGGTCCAGTGGTTTAGCAGAAGATGTGTAAAACACAGAGACAGACAGACACACACACGTTCAATCAGGTGTTGGAATGTTTCTTGGGGAATGGCAGCCTATTTTTCACGGAGTGCTGCACTGAGGAGAGGTGTCGATGTCGGTCGGTGAGGTCTGGCACGAAGTTGGCGTTCCAACAAAACATCCCAGAGGTGTTCTGTACGATTCAGGTCAGGACTCTGTGCAGGCCAGTCCATTATAGCGATGTTATTCTCGTGTAGCCACTGCTCGATCGCGTTGAAAGATGCGATCACCATCACCGAACTTCTCTTCAACAGTGGGAAGCAAGAAGGTGCTTATAACATCAGTGTAGGCCTGTGCTGTGATAGTGCCACGCAGAAAAACGAGGGGTGCTAGCCCCCTCCATGGAAAGCACGACCACACCATAACACCGCCGGCTCCGAATTTTACTGTTGGCACTGCACACGCTGGCATATGACGTTCACCGGGCATTCGCCATACCCACACCCTGCCGTCGGATCGCCGCATTGTATACCGTGGTTCGTCACTCCACACAACGTCTTTCCGCTGTTCAATCGTCCAATGTTTAACCCTTCTTACACCAAGCGATTCGTCGTTTGGCATTTACTGCCTTGGTGTGTGGCTTACGCCGCTGGACCATGAAATCCAAGTTTTCTCACCTCCCGCCTAACTGTCATAGTACTTGCAGTGGGGCCGGCCGCGGTGGCCGAGCGGTTCTAGGCGTGGAGTCCGGAGCCGCGCGACTGCTACGGTCGCAGGTTCGAATCCTGCCTCGGGCATGGATGTGTGTGATGTCCTTAGGTTGGTTAGGTTTAAGTAGTTCCAAGTTCTAGGGGACTGATGACCTCAGCTGTTAAGTCCCATAGTGCTCAGAGCCATTTGAACCATTTTGAACTTGCAGTGGACCGTGATGCAGTTTGGAATTCCTGTGTGACGGTCTGGATAGATGTCTGCCTATTACACATTACGACCCTCTTCAACTGTCAGCGGTTTCTGACAGTCAACAGACGAGGTCGGCCGGTTTGCTTTCGTGCTGTACGTGTCCCTTCACGTTTCCACTTCACTATCACATCGGAAATAGTGGATCTAGGGATGTTTAGAAGTGTGGAAATCTCCCGTACAGACGTATTACACAAGTGACATCCAATTACCTGACCTCGTTCGATGTCCGTGAATTCCGCATTCTGCTCTCTCACGATGTCTAATGGCTACTGAGGTCGCTGGTATGGAGTACCTGGCAGTAGGTGGCAGTACAGTTCACCTAAAATGAAAACGTATGTTTTTGCGGATGTCCGGATACTTTGATCTCACACACACGCATATATATATATATATATATGTGTGTGTGTGTGTGTGTGTGTGTGTGTGTGTGTGTGTGTGTGTGTGTGTGTGTGTGTGAAAGTACCTGATGGATCTCGTTGCTTACTTACATGGTAGCCGGCCAGTGTGGACACGCGGTTAAAGGCGCTGCAGTCTGGAACCGCGCGACCGCTACGGTCGCAGGTTCGAATCCTGCCTCGGGCATGGATGTGTGTGATGTCTTTAGCTTAGTTAGGTTTAAGTAGTTCTAAGTTCTAGGGGACTCATGACCTCAGATGTTAAGTCCCATAGTGCTCAGAGCCATTTGAACTTAACATGCCTGTTGTACCAGTGAATGTTACAATTTTTGATGATACCGTTTAAAATAATTTCAGTATGTACCGTTTCACAGCCTGCAGTGTGGTTTGTTACATTGCAGTTAAAATACAATAAAACGCAACACATTTACAGTAGTGCTATTACAATAGCATACCATGTAAGTGTAATATCTACGTTAGAAATATAACATTGCAGTCACAGTACAGTTACAACATTGCAATGTCCGATACAAAAGGAATGCAGTTATAATAATGCGGTTATGATAAAAGTGTTATATTGTATGAAACTGCAATAACATATCGTACAGAATCGTATTGTACATCAGCCGCCGTGAAAGCCTATTGTTATTGCTAGCAGTCTGGATTGTCACAAATGAGCATCAGGAATCTGGTATACATAATCGAAGAGGCACTACACTACCGCCATTGTACTGGATTCTGTTGGATGACTTAAAGATGTTGTCTCTTAGCTGACATATTTGTACACTTTTCCAAGGTTCTTATTGGAAATAACATTGTTCTGTACCGGATGTGTACCTTCTTTCCTTCGATATATTAACTCCACATCTACATCGACACGGATACTCCGCAAACCACAGTACTGTGCGTGGCAGAGGGTACCCTGTACCACTACTGGTCATTTCTTTCCTATCCCCATCGTAGACCTCCATATGAGCCCTAATTTCTCTTATCTTATCTTCGCGGTCCTTGAGCGAAATGAACGTTGGAGGCAGAAGAATGTTTTCGGCAGTCAGCTTGAAATTCCACTTCTCTAAATTTTCTCAGTAGTGTTTCTCAAAAAGAACGTCGCCTTCCTTCCAGGGATTTCTATTTGAGTCCCCGGGGCACCTCGACAACACTTACGTGTTATTCGAACCTACCGGTAACAAATGTAACAGCCCGCCTCCAACTGTTTCGATGTCTTCCTTCAGTCCAACCTGGAATCGGTCCCAAAGACTTGATGCTTACTCAGGAGTAGGTCGCACCAGTGTCCCATATACGGCCTCCTTCACCGGTGAACCACACTTTCCTAAAATTCTACCAATAAACAAAAGTCGAGCCTTCGCCTTCCCTACCACAGTTCTCACATGCTCTTTCCATTTCACATCGCTTTGCAACGCCACGCCCAGATATTTAAACGACTTGACTGTGTCAAGCAGGACACTAATAATACTGTATCTGAACATTACAGCTTTCAACTTCCTACTCACCTGCATTAATTTACATTTTTCTACATTTAGGGCTATCTGACATTCATCACACCAACTGGAAATTTTGTCTGAGTCTTCTTTTATCTCCCTACAGTCACGCAACTTCGACACCTTACCGTACACCACGGCATCATCAGCAAATAACTGCAGATTGTTGCCCACCCTGTCAGCCAAATCATGCATGTATACAGAGAACAACAGCGGCCCTATCACACTTCGCTGGGTCTCTTTTTTTTTCCTTTATTGAATTTCAATTCCCCCCGAAGGGGGCAGGCTGGCAGCAGCTTAGTATGCCGCTCTTCAGCCTACAGACTTTGTTAAAAAGATGAAGAGAATAAATAATAAAAACAGGCAATTAAATCGGAGACTTAAAGAGTAACATGGCGAAAAGAAATCGTGGAACTTAACACAAAGAACAGAGGGATGATGACGCTAAGAAAATACATACAAAGCAGACAGGTAAAACAATAGACAGACGATTAAAAAAACACGGCGACAGTCTGGTTGCTGTTCGCAAAAGACATAAAATTCACACCCAGCGACAGCATGGTTTCTGTTCGCAACACGAGAAAGACGAACAACACTGAACAGTCACTAGAACACTGCACTAAAAAGGTGGCAAATGTGACATACCATAGCCGAGAGCAGGTGGGGGGAAACTGGACAGATGATGGGAAAATAAAAAAGGGGGGAAAGGAGAGTAAAAGTGAAGGGGGCAGCCGGGAAAGGAGTGATGGAGGATGAGGACCCATAAGAGGGGTGGGGGGCAGACGCGGCAGGGAGTGGGGTAGGCAGAGGAGGGGAACACAAAAGGCTGGGGGGGGGAGGGAGAAGGGAGGTAGGGAGAGGTTTAGTGGGGAGAAAACAGGACGGAAGGGGGGAAGAGGGAGCCCAGCGAAAGGACAGAGGAAAGGAGGGGAGTGAGGATCAGAGTTGATAGGAGGGATAAATGGAGGGAGAGAGGGCATCATCCGGGAGGGGGAGTTGATGGAAGCCACCTTGGGAAAGGAGATGTAGGGTGTAGAGATGGAGGGCAGGGGGCGGGGATGGGAGAGGAGAGGAGCAACCAGGGGGTGACGGGGTTCAAGACGGCGGGAGGTGTATAGGATGTGGATATGTTCGAGGAATAGGAGCAGATGGGGGAAAGGAATGAGATCATAGAGGATCCGCATGGGGGACGGGAGGCGTATATGGAAGGCGAGGCGGAGTGCATGACGCTCAAGGATCTGGAGGGACTTATAGACTTTGGGGGGGGGGGGGTCCTGGGTCTCTTCTGATGATACCCTTATCAACACTCGCGGTCGAGGACAACTTACTGGGTTCTATTATTTAAGAAGTCTTCGAGCCACTCATATATCTAGAAACTTATTACATTACCTTATAGAGCCCAACATTGAAAACTTACTACATATGCTCGTACCTTCGATAACAGCCTGCAATGGGGCACTGTGTAAATCAGGGCCGGCCAGAAATTCTGCACGCGTGCGGTGCTCCTGCACATGTGCAACTTCCGGGTCACAGCGTGCACGCCCCAGCCGTCAGCGTTCATGTAGTGCATGTTTCTATGTCGCTCCTCTGTTACACAAAGTGCGTAATCGACACCTCGTATGTATATCACAACGTGGGCTGTATCTGTAGGATCTGTTGCTTTATCGAGCGCAACAGAGTAAGCAACAAAGTATTTAGCCTTATTCATTAGCTGCCTGCGCAGATAGCCGGCCATGGCACTGATGCGTCTTGTCACTGTTTGTTTGGATAGACTGATTTCTTGAAACCTGCTAACGTTCGTGGGACACACAAGTTCTGCAGCATCAATCAGACTCCCTTTCACAAACTCCCCTTCGGAAAAGGGTCTCCCAGATTGTGCAGTTCTTAATGCGATTTTAAAACTTGCTCGCAGTGAAGATTTAGTGTGGTTGTCACTCTGGAAAATTGAAAACAGTACATTGTACAGCGTGCAGTAAAACAGACATAAATGTAACACAAGAAACTAAGAGTTCAAGAAGTATCAGTTACTTTCACGTACAGTAAAATCGGGTTGATGTGTCTCATCCATTTTCTGAAGGACATTTAATTTTGCTTGCCGCTCTTCACTGTTGAGTACACTACACTCGTCTTTGTGATTCATTTAGGTCACATGTCTAATAACAGATGTCGCTGTCGCACACGTGCGCACATGTGCAGCACTTCCGCACGTCTGCACACTGTGCAGCGTTTGGCCGGCCCTGGTGTAAATGCTTTCCAGAAATCTAGGAATATGGAATCTTCCTTTTTCCCTTCATTCATAGATCCCAGTTTATCACGTGAGAAAAGAGCAAGCTGACTTTCGCAAGAGCGGATGCTTTCTAAAACCATGCTGATTAGTAGACAAGCTTCTGTCTCGAGAAAGTTTATTGTATTCGAACTGAGAATATTGCCAAGGGTTCTGCAACAAACAGAAGTTTGGGATACTGGTCTGTAATTTAGCGGGTCCGTTCGTTTGCCCTTCTTACGTACTGGAGTCACCTGCGCTTTCTTCCAGTCGCTTGGGATTTTGTGCTGGGCGAGAGGGCACGATAGATGCAAACTAGGTAAGGGACCAAGGCCGTAGATACACTTTGTAAAATCTAACTGCAGTTACATTCGGATCTGGTGATTTATTTGCTTTCAAATCTTTCAGTTGTTTTTCTACGACAGAGATGCTTATTATTTTGTCGTCCATACGACAGTCTGTCTGATAGTCAAATGAAAGAACAGACCAACTTGGAACAGCGTTTATAATAACAAGGGAAGTTAGTCTGAGTCTGCACATCCTTTCATTTATGGGTTAAAATTCTAGAAGGCTTTTTCTAAGACAGAAATTTAGGAATATATCAATAGTCAATGCACATGCACCAACAGAGGAAAAAGAGGATATAAAAAGAACAGTTCTACGAAGACCTGGAAAAAATATGCTCCGCAGTACCTAAATATGACCTGATGCTAGTAATAGGAGATTATAATGCAAAAATAGGGAGGAATGAACACTCATATGGAGTTCCTGGAAAATTCTCACTACATGAAGAAAACAACGAGAATGGAGACTTACTATGCCAATTCGCAGCAAGGAATAATATGATTATTAAAAGTACCTGCTTTCCACACAAAAGGATCCATCTGGGTACTTGGAAGTCTGCAGCCAATGGAGCAGTCAATCAGATTGACCATATTTTAGTGATTGCACGCCATTCCAGGTCAGTTACGGATGTATGGAACTGCAGAGGACCAAACTGTGATTCAGACCTCTTTGTGATAAAATCAGTCTTGAGAGAGGAACTGTCACTAACAAATGGCAACGGAATAGAAAAGATGATGAAATGGAATACAGACAAACTGAACATCTCTGATGAAGTGAAAAAAATACCAAGCAACACTAAGCAGAAAGTTGAGCAATGAAGAGACCGCAGTAGGAGTAGACAAAAGGTGGAACAGGACTGAAAAAGCCATTAAGGATGCTGAAGAGGAAATATAGGCACAAGAAGGAATAGAAGAACCCAGGTATGGTTTGATGAAGATTGCAGGTTAGCAATAGAGAAAAAGAACAGGGCAAGAACAAAAGTGCTTCAGAGAAAAACCAGAAATAATGTGGAACAATATAGAGAATTAAGGAGAAGAGCTAACAGACTGTGCAAGAGAAAGAAAAAAAGAATGGAATAAGAAGAAATTTCAAGAACTACAAGAATTAAAGAACAGAGTGAAATAAGAAAGTTCTATCATCTGTACCCATGACAGTCTAAATAATGACACAAGGCAACGATGAAAACAAAATTGTTTAAGAAATGTAAGTGACTTATTGTCGTCGTTTTTAGTGTACAGAATCGTAAAAAGACAACAAAAAAGCGGTGTTTAAACTCATATTTTTGCAAGTGACATTTACTGCAAAAAAATTCATCTTTAACGATTTTAATGGAATATATCCCTTAATTGTTGTTGTCTTCAATCGGAAGACCGGTTTGCTGCAACTCTCCACGTTACTCTATCCTGTGCAAGCCTCTTCATCTCCGACTAATTAATGCATCGTACATCTAACACCTGCTTACTGTATTCATCCCTTGGTCTCCCTGGGGAGTTTTTAACCCCCCACAGTTTCTCCAATATCAAACTGACGACTGTTTGGTAACCCACAATACGCCCTGTCGACCGATCACTTCTGTTATTCATGTCGTCCCACAAATTTCCTTCCTCCCCAATTCAGTTTACAACCTCTTCGTTAGTTCCTATGTCTGCCTATCTAATCTTCGGTTTCCTCCTGTAGCAGCACGTTTCAAAAGGTTCTCTACTCGTCTTGTCTGGTGAGCTTATCGTCCGCGTTTCGCTTCCGTGCAAGGTTACAACCAAATTGCTTCAGAAAAGACTTCGTAACACTTAAGTTTATAATATGGGTAACAAAATTCTCTTTTTCTGATATGTTCATCTTGCCACTTCCAGTCTGCATTTTTATTCTCCTCTAGAACGACCATAATCAGTTATTTCGTTGCCCAAATAGCAAAACTCGTCTGCCACTTTTACTGTCTCGTTCCCTAGTGTAACTCTCTCCAGATCGCCCGATGTGAGCGTACTACATTCCATTGCACTTGTTAACGTTCGCTGTAATCCATATTATAACCTATTTTCAGGACTGTATCCATTCCTTTCAACTACTCTCCCAATACTTTGTCATTTCTGACAGAATGTCATCGGCAAAGTTTCCCTTTCTTCTCCCTCAACTTTAACTTTCCCCCCCGATTTCTCGCTGGTTTCCACCTCAGATTGCTGAACTGTGAGATTGAATAACATCGGGGATAGACCCAGTCTCACTCTTTCCTTAACTACTTCTTTCCTTTCATTTACATCGATCCTTATAACTGGAGTCAGGTTTCTATACTACACTCACGCTCATAAATTAAGAATGATTGCAGAATGTGGTGCCACATATCGTGGCACTACACAAAACTGGCGCTAATAGCATAGGCACATAGGGAACATACACGACACAGATCTGTAAGTCCACCGTATTGGTGATAAGTTGGGAAAACCGTCCCGAAACACGTGTGCTACAAAACTCCACTGTTTCCTACGCATGTACCCCGACATCAGTATGGGATATGATCACCGTGCACACGTACACAGGCCGCACAACGGGTTGGTATACTCTAGATCAGGTGGTCGAGCAGCTGCTGGGGTACAGCCTCCCATTTTTGCACCAGTGCCTGTCGGAGCTCCTGAAGTGTCGTAGGGGTTTGAAGACGTGCAGCGATACATCGACCGAGAGCATCCCAGACGTGCTGGATGGGGTTTAGGTCTGGAGAACAGGCAACTTCATAACCTGGTATCTTCTGTTTCAAGGTACTCCTCCATGATGGCAGCTCGGTGGGGCCGTGCGTTATCATCCATCAGGAGGAAGGTGGGATCCACTGCACACCTGAAAAGGCGGACATACTGGTGCAAAATGACCTTTTACAATCCCTCTATCAAAGACATGCAGGTGTGTAGGTGCACCAATCCTAAACCCATCCCACACCATCAAACCACGACCTCCATACAGGTCCCTTTCAAGGACATTAAGGGGTCGGTATCTGGTTCCTAATTCACGCCGGATGAAAACCCGGCGAGAATCACTGTTCAGACTATACCTGGACTCGTCCGTGTACATAACCTGGGACCACTGCTCCGATGACCATGTACTGTGTTCTTGACACCAAGCTTTACGGGCTCTCCTGTGACCAGGGGCCGGTGGAATGCACCTTGCAGGTCTCCGTGCGGATAAACCGTGTCTGTTCGGTCGTCTGTAGACCGTGTGTCTGGAGATAACTGTTCCAGTGGCTGCAGTAAGGTCCCGAGAGAGGCTACCTGCAGTACTCCGTGGCCGTCTGCGGGCACTGATGGTGAGATATGGGTGATCTTGTGGTGTTGTACACTGTGGGCGTCCCGTAAGCCCGTCTCACACGGAGCGAGATTCGCTGTAAGTTTCCTTGCTGGCTCGCGCGGCGGCTACCTTGCGGGCTCCGTCGTCTGCTAGCGGGCTACCTTGCTGGGAACCTTGTAAGATTTCCAGGATAGGTCCAGCGCTATTTTTCTTGCAAGGTTCCCTGCGTGCTACCTGCGTTGGCCAATCATGAGGCGTTTCGTTTGTGACGTCAGACGCGGAAAGCTTGGGCGGGAAGCCTTTGTTGATAGTTGCTTTTCTGCTGTTGTGAGGTGCGGTAGGAAGTTCTTATAATTATTAAATAATGGCACCGCAGTGGTCCAAGGAAGCGATTGAAGCATTGATATGTACTTATAGGGCAGAACAGTGTCTGTACGTCGTGAAAAGCGCAAACTATTATAATAAACACTTGCGTGCAGGGGCACTCGAAAGAGTTGCAAATACCAACACATCCATTCGTATAAAATTTGGAAATGATGTACGATCTTCTATCCTATAAAATAAAGTCGTATATAACAGTCATTATTGGTATATTTATAAAACCAAACACTAATGAAATGGTGATACTTTTCAAACAAAAGTAGGTGTTATGTGAATTAACCTCAACTCTTTATGAAGCATGGAGAGCACACCTTTTTCCAGCGTTTCTCCTCTTAATCCAGTTTTTCGTCCATTCTTTCTTTCTTCTTCTCTCATTAGCATGCATTTCTGCATCGTTTAGCACCAAAACAGCTA
This sequence comes from Schistocerca serialis cubense, assembly GCF_023864345.2. Lineage (NCBI taxonomy): Eukaryota > Metazoa > Arthropoda > Insecta > Orthoptera > Acrididae > Schistocerca > Schistocerca serialis. Next base: position 147,397,921 of record NC_064648.1, read on the forward strand.
ATAACGCCAGTTTGCTCTGAACATCTGTACCTGAAGCAGCCATCTTCGTCCGATACCTCATGCAGCCGATCACAACACAACTAGCCGCCGATCTTGCACCGTGGGAGAGCTTCGGCATGGAAGACAGCCGGCTCCTTTCCCTGCAAGCCGGCAGGCATGCACGCCATCTCGCGAACTTGCGGCGAACCTTGCTCCGTGTGAGACGGGCTTTACCGTTTTGTTTCACCGTGTATCAGCATTATGCTTAATTTATGTGCATGAGTGTAGTTACACATAACTAATCGCTTCCTATATTTTTTCCCTGCTACGTGCAAAATTTCAAAAGATATTTTGCAGTCAATGTTGTATACAACTTTCTCTACGTTTAGAAGTGCTGTGAAAGTACCGTGTCTCTTTTTAACCGGCCTCCTGCGCCAGTTTTTCCATTGTTCCGTAAATAATTGGTGTCAGGAAGTATATCCGCTGAGTCACCTCCGCTTTGATGTGGTGTGTGTGTGTGTGTGTGTGTGTGTGTGTGTGTGTGTGTGCGTGCGTGCGTGCGTGCTATCTCCCTCAATTGCCGGCAATATATCAGCCAGTGGCGACTATATCTGCCAATCTCGCCGCTTGCTTATCGGCGCTATTAATTAAAGCTGTGCTTCCGGAATTCCCCGCTCTCCGCATTTATTCCCTACTGCGCGGAAGACGATGATCAACGGTATCGATCTGCAGTGTTATGGCACCGCAGAGTGTTTTTCGCACAGCCACACACGCAGAAGGATACAAAGAGAAATTCAAGACGTCCTGAAGGAATTAAAATTATGTTGTTAAGATAGAAGCTATTTTGTCAATAGATGACATTATCAGGGTCTCATGTTGGTATTGTAAGATACGAGTAAACTCCTCCCATTTATCAAACAACTTCTGATTACTTTACAAATGAGTTAATAGAGGGTGACAATTAATGAACCATATGAAATAAAATCGTCATAACTTCTCACCGGTTTGCAATAGGATGTTAAATCTGCACAGTTGGCCGCAGGGCGTGATGGAAATTAGTATACGCAAGCGCACGAGCATTGTTGTTGTCGGCCGCTTTCATTTTGATTGGTCCGTCATTAAAGTGAAATTGGTGCATTTTGGCGACTGAGAACCCGCATTTCGCGATCTAGATAAGACGTACCGGGAACAAACCCGTGAACAGCTGTTAATTCGCGTACAGAAAGTCTTTTGCCAGCCGAAGTGGCCGTGCGGTTAAAGGCGCTGCAGTCTGGAACCGCAAGACCGCTACGGTCGCAGGTTCGAATCCTGCCTCGGGCATGGATGTTTGTGATGTCCTTAGGTTAGTTAGGTTTAACTAGTTCTAAGTTCTAGGGGACTAATGACCTCAGCAGTTGAGTCCCATAGTGCTCAGAGCCATTTGAACCATTTTTGAACAGAAAGTCTTTTACAAATTGTGTCGGCCTTTTTTGTAGCTAGGACATGGTTTACTTAAAGCTGGTGACGCTCTGACGCGATGCAAGCTTAGTAACGTCGAACAGTGTTTTGCCCAACTCTTTCAAAGATGCCCGGCATAGCCCTGATGTGATTGCTGGCATGTTGAATGCGATCCGTTAATTCCTTTTAGTTTCTGGGAGGTTCGCGTCCGGGTGGGTGAACTAGAACCTTGAAGAATCGCCACAGGAAAAAGTCCGGTGGCGTGAGGTCTGGTGATCGCGGGAGTCATATCCTATGAGCACCTCTGCCAATTACGCGCTCGCCGAAGAATTCATTATACATCCGCACACAGCACGACTGTTACGTGCAGGGGGCCCCATCATGGTGCAACCACATGCGTAGCTGTATGTCCAGGGGAACATCTTCCAGCAGGCCGGGTAGAGTTTCTTGTAAAAAGTGACGGTAATTTACCCCAGTAAGTCGAGAAGGTAGACAGACTGGCCCAATCAGACGGTCACCCACAATGCCTGCCCAAATGTTGAGTGAGAATCTTTCCTGGTGTCTGTGGACGTACGTGACACGAGGATTTCCCCATGCTCCGTAATGAACGTTTCGAGTGTTGTAAAGGCGATCTCGGTTGGAAGGTGCACTCGTTGATAAACAACGCAATGGCTGGGAAGTCGGGATCTCGTGCAACACGTCGGAGAAACCACTGGCAAAACCCTAGTCTGTGTTCATAGTCCGCCACATGATTTAGGTCTTGGTCAGGGTCGAAACTAAATGGATGCTGGGAATCATCCCTCAAAACCTCCCAGACTAACCGATGAGTGACCCCCATGTCGTGTTCAGCAGCTGGAGTACTTGTCGTAGGTGCTTCCTCGAAGCGCTCCAGAACAGTCTCTTCAAATGCAGCATCCCGTCGTGTTCGAGGTCTTCCAGCATCACCATGATCTCTCTCTAAGGAGCCTGTTTCGCCAAGTCGCCGGTGAACTGCTGTAAACGTTTGTGGGTGTGGGTGGCGTCTTGCTGGGTACCGTTCCTCATACGAGGTGCATTCAAGTTCTAAGGCCTCCGATTTTTTTTCTCCAGACTGGAAAGAGATAGAAACATGCGCATTGTTTTAAAATGAGGCCGCGTTCATTGTCAATACGTCCTAGAGATGGCAGCACTGTACGGCAGGTGGAATTTTACCGCCAGCGGCGAGAATGAGAACTGTTTTAAATACTTAAAATGGCGACGTTTTCCTTACTTGAACAGCGTGCAATCATTCTTTTTCTGAATTTGTGTGCGTGCAATCATTCGTTTTCTGAATTTGCGTGGTGTGAAACCAATTGAAATTCATCGACAGTTGAAGGAGATATGTGGTGATGGAGTTATGGATGTGTCGAAAGTGCGTTCGTGGGTGCGACAGTTTAATGAAGGCAGAACATCGTGTGACAACAAACCGAAACAACCTCGGGCTCGCACAAGCCGGTCTGACGACACGATCGAGAAAGTGGAGAGAATTGTTTTGGGGGATCGCCGAATGACTGTTGAACAGATCGCCTCCAGAGTTGGCATTTCTGTGGGTTCTGTGCACACAATCCTGCATGACGACCTGAAAATGCGAAAAGTGTCATCCAGGTGGGTGCCACAAATGTTGACGGACGACCACACGGCTGCCCGTGTGGCACGTTGCCGAGCAATGTTGACGCGCAACGACAGCACGAATGGGACTTTCTTTTCGCCGGTTGTGACAATGGATGAGACGTGGATGCCATTTTTCAATCCAGAAACAAATCGCCAGTCAGCTCAATGGAAGCACACAGATTCACCGCCACCAAAAATATGTCGGGTAACTGCCAGTGCTGTACAAATGGTGGTGTCCATATTCTGGGACAGCGAGGGCGTAATCCTTACCCATTGCGTTCCAAAGGGCACTACGGTAACAGGTGCATCCTACGAAAATGTTTTGAAGAACAAATTCCTTCCTGCACTGCAACAAAAACGTCCGGGAAGGGCTGCGTGTGTGCTGTTTCACCGAGACAACGCACCCGCACATCGAGCTAACGTTAGGCAACAGTTTCTTCGTGATAACAACTTTGAAGTGATTCCTCATGCTCCCTACTCACCTGACCTGGCTCCTAGTGACTTTTGGCTTTTTCCAACAATGAAAGACACTCTCCGTGGCCGCACATTCACCAGCCGTGCTGCTATTGCCTCAGCGATTTTCCAGTGGTCAAAACAGACTACTAAAGAAGCCTTGGCCGCTGCCATGGAATCATGGCGTCAGCGTTGTGAAAAATGTGTATGTCTGCAGGGCGATTACGTCGAGAAGTAACGCCAGTTTCATCGATTTCGGGTGAGTAGTCAATAAGAAAAAAAAATCGGAGGCCTTAGAACTTGAATGCACCTCGTACAACCGTCGAGCTTCATGGCCATTATCGTCGACTAGTCCATAAACATAAACCATATCTCGTTGTTCTTCAAACGAATACTGTGACGCCATGCTTGCTATGTGGCTAAATCGCAGGTGACGTGTGTGTGCTCCGAAGCGAAGCTTAGTTGTGAATTCTGCTGACATGAGGTGGAGACAAAGAGCAAGACGTGTTCGACACGTGTGCGAATTACGTTGTGCCAGTGACGTGGCAAGGGACGTTTGTATGTGTGAACCGACAACAATAGCGCTCCCTGTCAATCGACGAACAGCAACACGGCAGTCTCGTGGCCAATCGGAGCGCGTGGTGCCAAGTTTCCGTAGTTTAAAAATAGAGCCTTGTCAACCTGTACAACATTAGTAATTTTGGTTCCTACTGGCATCAACAATCCAGGGTTAAAATTTCGTGACAGAATTTTTTTTCTCCACCCAGTAGATAAGGATAGCAGCTCTTGCCATTGCTTATTGCTGGCCCGAAATAATCTGCACGTATGCACAATTGCGTCGCGCAGTTGTTCGGTTTAATTCCTCGTTATGCCCAGCTAACCCTTTCCCTCCCCTCCCGATCTATTCTGGCTCCCTCTGCTTTCCCATTCGCCACCCCTAACCCACCTACCCCCCCCCCCCCCCCCCACAGCGCGCCTTCGACAACAGGGTGCAGCCCCCCAGATTCCGTCATACAATACCTGGGCTAATGGCGCACGATTCAGGGGTCGCTATTCAGCCGTGTGTCACGTGCGCACGGTAAAAGGAGCGGTTTTGCAACACAATAGCACCGAATTAAATGAAGTCACTAGACAGTATTTTCAGAAAAAAAAATTATTTTATAAAATGGAACTGCAGCTACAACTGTATCAGGTTTTAGCGTTGGCGTCATTCTCTCGAGTTATATAATGTCGGAATGAATCTCGTGCAATAAATTCGTATTCTCGATATTGGCTTCCCCAGTCACACCGTAACCCCTTCTTATGATAAATGTTATCTCGTTGTGCATGTTCCGTATCACCTCAACTAATTTTTTAATAAAGGAAATCAATTTTCCATATGAGTAAAGCGATCGATATTAATACTTCGTGAATAAAAAGGACTAGATTGCTTAATATATATCTTTACTACGCCGTTTCAGCTTCTGGCATCATCAGATAACTGCAATTAATATTAAAGGAATATAAAGAGCGTTAGGCGTTTGTTATAAAACATCAAGCAACAGAAAATGAAATACATATTGAAAAGTAAAAAAAAAAAATATATCTAAAACATTGACTCACCAAAAACTTTATAACTTGCAAAACAAGGTATTAAAAAGCTGCGGCTAATCGGGACTTCAGTTAGCAAATTGGCTCAAAAAATTTAAAAAATTAAGTTTTACTGCGCCACGCTTTAGATACCACTCACTAACTCATAGGAGATACACTGTACGAACAGGCTCTAACAGCACTGCAATACGTAGGTGAAAAGCAACGTCGGCCAATGCAGCTCTCTCTCGTAATACTACAATACTAGTACTGACAATATCTTGTCTACACACGTAATCTGTGTGACTTGAAATAATCCTCTGTAGAAACATGACGACGTCACGCAATATTTGATATTCAGCTCCTCAGGCTATGAATCACATTACAGCTCGCTACGACATCACTATGTACAAAAGGCTGGACGTAATAACACTTTTCGTAGTATAATAGGGTCAATGGTAGCTACCTGGATATTGATTACAATAACGCATCTGAATATAGGGATTTACTAGGTTCGGAAGATAAACTACCACCAAAGTCAGTATCAGTCAGCAGAAAAATAACGAATGCCAGAGTCTACAGGGAGTAGGAATGTTATTTTTGCTTCACCAATAACAGCAAACAATAGCGAAGCTTGCTCTGTGTACTGTGACAACACAATTAAACACTTTCTCAACAACGTAGGTACCAGAAACGACACCTTTCGTATACAAGTGACAATAAGTCATATACATCCCTTACCTCTTCTAGTTGCTCCACATTTAAAGCTTCAGCGAATAATCGTATATACAAGCAATCAGTGTGAAAGTTATAAACTTTTACGTAAATTGGAGAATACGTTCAAAATTGTTTATCTTTCGTTGTCAATCAACGATAACCTCTGTAAATAGCGCCTTGCTACAACAATATTCTCGACTCTATTGAAATTTTATCGTAATAACCTATTTCGTCAGTCACAACCTATCAGAACTAAATGGAATAATTTTTCATATGTAATTAATCACATTTGTAGAAAACGAAAGTAAAGACTAAGTAACTTTATTTTCGTTCCAAGTTATTAACTGAAAAATGCTATTCCTTCTCTTTAGAGTTTTAGTTTCTGTGAACTTTACTTTGACACGAATATATATATTCGAAATATTAGTCTGCTCTGAAATAACATTTGAATAATTTTCTTGTAATAGTTTAGGAATAAAGGACAAGTTGGATACTGACTTTTCCAGTTTAAAACAGTTAATTCTTTATTTCGTGCAATTAATTCGTTTACAGGCAGAAGTCAGCGTTATATTTTACGAATGCTCGTTCTCTACTCGAAACCTCACTAAGCGAAAATGTAACAAAAAAAAGAAAAACTTGAGTGTCACCGCCACTTTTCAGCTATACGAAATTTAAGTCATCAAACAAAGCTCAACCCATTTCGAGTGTTGACTTCCGCGACGCACTAATGTTTACAACTCAAAACACAGCACCTGATTATCTGTTCTCTAATGCATGGTTCTTGGTTTGTCATTTAGGGAGAAGGAGAAAAGTTATGAAGTTCTCAATAAAATTCGGATTGTTTTTCAAGAAATAACTGTAACATAGGACAGCCGTTGTCTTTAATATAGACAACATACACTACTGGCCGTTAAAATTGCTACACCAAGAAGAAATGCAGATGATAAACGGGTATTCATTGGACAAATATATTATACTAGAACTGACATGTGATTGCATTTTCACGCAATTTGAGTGCATAGATCCTGAGAAGTCAGTACCCAGAACAACCACCTCAGGCCGTAATAACGGCCTCGATACGCCTGGGCATTGAATCAAACAGAGCTTGGATGTCGTGTGCAGGTACAGCTGCCCATGCAGCTTCAACACGATACCACAGTTCATCAAGAGTAGTGACTGGCGTATTGTGACCAGCCAGTTGCTCGGCCACCATTGACCAGACGTTTTCAGTTGGTGAGAGATCTGGAGAATGTGTTGGCCAGGGCAGCAGTCGAACATTTTCTGTATCCAGAAAGGCCCGTACAGGACCTGCAACATGCGGTCGTGCATTATCCTGCTGAAATGTAGGGATTTGCAGGGATCGAATGAAGGGTAGAGCCACGGATCGTAACACATCTGAAATGTAACGTCCACTGTTCAAAGTGCCGTCAATGAGAACAAGAGGTGACCGAGACGTGTAACCAATGGCACCCCATACCATCACTCCGAGTGATACGCCAGTATGGCGATGACGAATACACGCTTCCAATGTGCGTTCACCGCGATGTCGCCAAACCCGGATGCGACCATCATGATGCTGTAAACAGAACCTGGATTCATGCGAAAAAAGGACGTTTTGCCATTCGTGCACCCAGGTCCGTCGTAGAGTACACCATCGCAGGCGCTCCTATCTGTGATGCAGCGTCAAAAGTAACCGCAGCCACGGTCTCCGAGCTGATAACCCGTGCTGCTGCAAACGTCGTCGAAGTGTTCGTGCAGATGGTTGTTGTCTTGCAAACGTCCCCATCTGTTGAATCAGGGATCGAGACGTGGCTGCACGATCCGTTACAGCCATGCGGATAAGATGCCTGTCATCTCGACTGCTAGTGATACGAGGCCGTTGGGATCCAGCACGGCGTTCCGTATTACCCTCCTGAACCCACCGATTCCATATTCTGCTAACAGTCATTGGACCTCGACCAACGCGAGCAGCAATGTCGCGATACGATAAACCGCAATCGCGATAGGCTACAATCCGACCTTTATCAAAGTCGGATACGTAATGGTACGCATTTCTCCTCCTTACACGAGGCATCACAACAACGTTTCACCAGGGAACGCCGGTCAACTGCTGTTTGTGTGTGAGAAATCGGTTGGAAACTTTCCTCATGTCAGCACGTTGTAGCTGTCGCCACTGGCGCCAACCTTGTGTGAATGCTCTGAAAAGCTAATCATTTGCATATGACAGCATCTTCTTCCCGCCGGCAAAATTTTGCGTTTGTAGCACATTATCTTGGTGGTGTAGCAATTTTAATGGTCAGTAGTGTATATTTCGTTCGACGTACTGCTCAACATTGAATGTCCACCTTCCTCAGTATAGCGTCCCCTTGCTGTCCCTTTTCTCTCAAGCGTAGATACAAGACGACGAAAAAGCAGCGTTGAAGAATGAGGTCGGCTAATATCTACCCTCCAAAGTCTGCGTAAACTCTAGTAGTATTTCAGGTCCTGCAATATCCCATTTATCGGGATTTCGTGCAGTAATATGATGCATTTGGCCGAAGTGAACGTCCTACAATTTTCAGCCTAGTAAAGTTTGTTGCTGAATAACAAGAGTTAATGCGGTACCAAGTCCGCATTTAGTGGAGAACTATTCTATCATTCTTAATGCTCAGTCAAACAACAAACTTCACACGCAAAGCAGCCAGAATTTTGCACATGTCCGACCCGATCGATGACGCGATCTCACAGTCTCATATCCGCTACTATAAAGTTCACATTCGGTCCTTTTGAGTGGGTTTCTTTAAAAGAAGCTGCCCGCCAAATACTCCGTAAATGATTACAGAATACTCCACGCAGAATGTTCACAAAAGCCGAAAGTTCACACGCTCGTAACGTTCCAACAAAACAATCCAAAAACTCCAAAATTTCATGAAACTGTCCGTAATTGGAACGTCTTTCATTACGACTCGTTTTAAACCTGCGGCACTCAATAATTCTTCATTTTACACATAATGAACACTGAGACATTTAACATGACCTTTGCGCGTCCGAAGCTGGCGAGCGACTCTCTCACTCACAGCATATCTAACTAATTGTTTGCAGGAACTACTTAATTCTGATTGGCTGATCAGTCTGACGGACCAATCAGAATGATCCTTCGAGACCACTCTCGCGACGAAACTCGCCTAAGCCAGTCACTATTCAGAAACGCATTTGCATCCCCCAAAAAGCAAATACTAAATGGTTCAAATGGCTCTGAGCACTATGGGACTTAACATCTATGGTCATCAGTCCCCTAGAACTTAGAACTACTTAAACCTAACTAACCTAAGGACATCACACAACACCCAGCCATCACGAGGCAGAGAAAATCCCTGACCCCGCCGGGAATCGAACCCGGGAACTCGGGCGTAAGCAAATACTAACACAATGTTTAATATAACAAAACGAAAATAAAATTAATCTTGAAAATAATTTAGAAAACGATTGCACTTTAAACTGATTTTCTGGCTGCCTTCCTGCAAAAGCAGTCACACCTAGACCTACGTCGTCAGCAATGTGGGTAAAACACATCTTTCCCACGTTCCAATTACGTAATGTTGTAATAATATTGAATTTTTTTTAACGTATGTCCCACATACACACTCACGCTCATTCCCACATATTCACACAAGAACATCATAAACAGATATTAATTTTTCCTGAATTGTAATCTACGAAATGAAGAGAAAGTTTTGAAAATAAAAATGCAAATAAATTGATTGGCTACCTTGAGAACTCTGTTAATGATTTCAAATAGTAACAAAAGACAAACTGTTATTTTTCCTAACTGAATTTTTCACTCTGAGTGTTGGTTTGGGGGGCCGGCCGGTGTGGCCGTGCGGTTCTAAGCGCGTCAGTTTGGAACCGCGTGACCGCTACGGTCGCAGGTTCGAATCCTGCCTCGGGCATGGATGTGTGTGATGTCCTTAGGTTAGTTAGGTTTAAGTAGTTCTAAGTTCTAGGGGACTGATGGCCTCAGTAGTTAAATCCCATAGTGCTCAGAGCCATTTGAATTTGGTTTGGGGGGGTTTTAGGTAATTTTCTGAATCTCCAAAACTATTATACCTACAGCTTTGAAATTTGGAGGAGATCTTCTTCTGAGCAACAAAAAATAGTATACTAAGTTTGAAAGTAATCGGCTAATATTTAATATGTTTTATTTAGATTCGTAGGGGGTATGAATATACGGTTTTTCTAAGCGACATAGTAGCCCGTTCTCACGCTGGCTAGTAGCGACAGACGTGCTATGAGTCATGGCTAAGGCCGGTATTTCACTATCAAATTTCTTTGTCAAAGATTTGATCAAAGATGTGATCCAATATTCCGTCCAATATATTTGACAAAGATCTTTGACGTAGCGCTAGAAGGGGTATTACACTGTCATCAAATTTTTCGTCAGAGTTCAAGATGGCTGACAACAACTTGTTATTAACCGCAGCAGTTCTACGTACTCCAATTGCATTGTGTGCACTTGCGGAAAAGAAGTGGGGGGAAAAAATGGAACCATACATACGAAGTTGACAGTCTTAAAAGTCCTCGGATTACAACTTGATAATAATTTCAGTTGGGAGGAGCACACCACAGAACTGCAAAAAGGCCTTAACAAATCTGTATTTGCAATTCGAGTGTTAGCAGACATAGGCAACATAAAAATGAAAAAGCTTGCATACTTTCATTCCATAATGTCATATGGGATAATATTTTGGGGTAAATCTTGAAGTCAAACAAAAGTTTTCAAAGTCCAAAAGCGTGTAATACGTATTATTTGTGGAGTAAATTCACGGACCTCCTGCAGAAACCTCTTCAAAGAACTGGGTATACTAACTACTGCGTCTCAGTATATTTACTTCTTAATGAAATTTGTCGTAAATAATATATCTCTTTTTCCAACAAAAAACTCAGTTCATACATACAATACCAGGAACAAAAATGATCTGCACAAGGACTTAAAAGCACTTACTTTAGTTCAAAAAGGGGTCCACTACTCAGGAACACTCATCTTCAATAATTTGCCAGGAAACATAAAAAATTTAGTTAGAAATAAAGATCAGTTTAAAAGGAGTCTGAAAGGCTTACTACTGGCCAACTCCTCCTACTCCATTGGCGAAATTTTTAGTAGAAACAAATGATGTATTTATTCATACTATTAGTATTGTTATTTCAGCTTAAAAAAAATCGTCATGTTCCACATCCACGAGGATCTCCTCAGCACGGATCTACGGAACGAAAAACTAATCTAATCTGGGTGAAGCCGTGGGTTTTACGACGACACGATGAAAGCATTCAACAAAACTTGTTACGTGAGCTTACAGTGGAAGACGTCAAGTCGTACATCAATTACTTAAGAATGGATGAGCATACATTTCTGTATGTGCTCAATGAAGTGTATCCTCATATCACCAAAGCACAATATTCACTTAAGAAATGCTACATCTTCAGAAGACAGGATCACTGTAACACTCCGATTCCTTGCTACAGGAGAGGGTTATGTTAGGTTGGGTTAGGTTAGGTCAGGTTAGGTCTCCAATCTTCTTAATCTACACTCCTGGAAATCGAAATAAGAACACCGTGAATTCATTGTCCCAGGAAGGGGAAACTTTATTGACACATTCCTGGGGTCAGATACATCACATGATCACACTGACAGAACCACAGGCACATAGACACAGGCAACAGAGCATGCACAATGTCGGCACTAGTACAGTGTATATCCACCTTTCGCAGCAATGCAGGCTGCTATTCTCCCATGGAGACGATCGTAGAGATGCTGGATGTAGTCCTGTGGAACGGCTTGCCATGCCATTTCCACCTGGCGCCTCAGTTGGACCAGCGTTCGTGCTGGACGTGCAGACCGCGTGAGACGACGCTTCATCCAGTCCCAAACATGCTCAATGGGGGACAGATCCGGAGATCTTGCTGGCCAGGGTAGTTGACTTACACCTTCTAGAGCACGTTGGGTGGCACGGGATACATGCGGACGTGCATTGTCCTGTTGGAACAGCAAGTTCCCTTGCCGGTCTAGGAATGGTAGAACGATGGGTTCGATGACGGTTTGGATGTACCGTGCACTATTCAGTGTCCCCTCGACGATCACCAGTGGTGTACGGCCAGTGTAGGAGATCGCTCCCCACACCATGATGCCGGGTGTTGGCCCTGTGTGCCTCGGTCGTATGCAGTCCTGATTGTGGCGCTCACCTGCACGGCGCCAAACACGCATACGACCATCATTGGCACCAAGGCAGAAGCGACTCTCATCGCTGAAGACGACACGTCTCCATTCGTCCCTCCATTCACGCCTGTCGCGACACCACTGGAGGCGGGCTGCACGATGTTGGGGCGTGAGCAGAAGACGGCCTAACGGTGTGCGGGACCGTAGCCCAGCTTCATGGAGACGGTTGCGAATGGTCCTCGCCGATACCCCAGGAGCAACAGTGTCCCTAATTTGCTGGGAAGTGGCGGTGAGGTCCCCTACGGCACTGCGTAGGATCCTACGGTCTTGGCGTGCATCCGTGCATCGATGCGGTCCGGTCCCAGGTCGACGGGCACGTGCACCTTCCGCCGACCACTGGCGACAACATCGATGTACTGTGGAGACCTCACGCCCCACGTGTTGAGCAATTCGGCGGTACGTCCACCCGGCCTCCCGCATGCCCACTATACGCCCTCGCTCAAAGTCCGTCAACTGCACATACGGTTCACGTCCACGCTGTCGCGGCATGCTACCAGTGTTCAAGACTGCGATGGAGCTCCGTATGCCACGGCAAACTGGCTGACACTGACGGCGGCGGTGCACAAATGCTGCGCAGCTAGCGCCATTCGACGGCTAACACCGCGGATCCTGGTGTGTCGGCTGTGCCGTGCGTGTGATCATTGCTTGTACAGCCCTCTCGCAGTGTCCGGAGCAAGTATGGTGGGTCTGACACACCGGTGTCAATGTGTTCTTTTTTCCATTTCCAGGAGTGTATGACTACTGTACTTGAACAGAGAAATGTATGTTATAAAAAAAGGGTAATTTAACTGAATGATTTTCACATATTTATTATTTTGAATGTGAATAGTATGCGTTGTTTTATTGTTTGGTTAATGTTTATAAAGCAAATGTTACGCTATTTCGGAATAGGACAGTCATCTAGAAACGAAGCTTTATTTTCGGATATCTTAAGCTTCATGCTATTGCTTTTCAAAACGATTTCGACACTCTTGAAAGTGTTTCATGAAGTGGTATGTTAAATGTGTTTCAGTACCTGTGCCGAGCCCGAATCTCGTCCGACACAGCGCGGAATGAAACACCACTGTTCCGATACAATCAGTCCGTTCCAGGCACAGGTGGACTGAAACAGCCTTATTTTGAAACAACGATACAGTTTCTGTGTCTGGCTCGAGATCGAATCTGGTCCGGATATCCGAGACAGGGGCGGAATGAAACACCACTGTTTGTGATGTCCTTAGGTTAGTTAGGTTTAACTAGTTCTAAGTTCTAGGGGAGTAATGACCTCAGCAGTTGAGTCCCATAGTGCTCAGAGCCATTTGAACCATGTCGTATGAATATGGGAATGTTATTAACACAGTCCCATCGATGCTGCTGAACGTCAAACGAGCAAACAGCTGTCTGCAACGAAGGGGTGAGGTGTCAGATGTAAAAGCACAATTAAAGCTAATCAGCAGTTCTGATGGGGCTGCATTAAAATCGTTGGAGTATTCGTGTATGCGACCTGACACATATATAATGTATGAAATTTTATACTGTGATTGGGGTTATTAAGCGAAGCCGGTAGCGTATGTATAGTCACATGTGATGCAATCCATAAAATATTAAACAGCTGTCACCAAAAAGAAAAGGTTAATAAAGTTATTCAGAAAATCTTTAATCTACACTAATGCTCATTAAAATTGCTAGTCCGCAGCTCGTGGTCGTGCGGTAGTGTTCTCGCTTCCCACGCCCGGGTTCCCGGGTTCGATTCCCGGCGGGGTCAGGGATTTTCTCTGCCTCGTGATGACTGGGTGTTGTGTGCTGTCCTTAGCTTAGTTAGGTTTAAGTAGTTCTAAGTTCTAGGGGACTGATGACCATAGATGTTAAGTCCCATAGTGCTCAGAGCCATTTGAACTTTTTACAATTGCTACACAACGAAGATGACGTGCTACAGAAGCTAAATTTAACGGACAGCAAGAAGATGCTGTGATATGCAAATGATTAGCTTTTCAGAGCATTCACACAAGGTTGGAGCCGGTGGCGACACCTACAACGTGCTGACATGAGGAAAGTTTCCAACCGATTTCTCATACACAAACAGCAGTTGACCGGCGTTGCCTGGTCGAACGTTGTTGTGATGCCTCGTGTAAGGAGGAGAAATGCGTACCATCACGTTTCCGACTTTGATAAAGGTCGGATTGTAGCCTATCGCGATTGCGGTTTATCGTATCGCGACATTGCTGCTCGCGTTGGTCGAGATCCAATGACTGTTAGCAGAATATGGAATCGGTGGGTTCAGGAGGGTAATACGGAACGCCGTGCTGGATCCCAACGGCCTCGTATCACTAGCAGTCGAGATGACAGGCATCTTATCCGCATGGCTGTAACGGATCGTGCGGCCACGTCTCTATCCCTGAGTCAACAGATGGGGACGTTTGCAAGGCAACAACCATCTCCACGAACAGTTCGACGACGTTTGCAACAGCAGGGACTATCAGCTCGGAGACCGTGGCTGCGGTTACCCTTGACGCTGCATCACAGATAGGAGCGCCTGCGATGGTGTACTCGACGACTAACCTGGGTGCACGAACGGCAAAACGCCATTTTTTTCGGACGAATCCAGGTTCTGTTTACAGCATCATGATGGTCGCGTCCATGTTTGGTGACATCACGGTGAACGCACGTTGGAAGTGTGTATATGTCATCAAAAAAATGTTCAAATGTGTGTGAAATCTTATGGGACATAACTGCTAAGGTCATCAGTCCCTAAGCGTACACACTACTTAACCTAAATTATCCTAAGGACAAACACGCACACCCATGCCCGAGGGAGGACTCGAACCTCCGCCGGGACCAGCCGCACAGTCCATGACTGCAGCGCCCAAGACCGCTCGGCTAATCCCGCGCGGGTTATTCGTCATCGCCATACTGGCGTATCACCCGGCGTGATGGTATGGGGTGCCATTGGTTACACGTCTCGGTCATCTCTTGTACGCATTGACGGCACTTTGAACAGTGGACGTTACATTTCAGATGTGGTACGACCCGTGACTCTACCCTTCATTCGATCCCTGCGAATCCCTACATTTCAGCAGGATAATGCACGACCCCACGTTGCAGGTCCTGTACGGGCCTTTCTGGATACAGAATATGTTCGACTGCTGCCCTGGCCAACACATTCTCCAGATCTCTCACCAACTGGAAACGTCTGGTCAATGGTGGCCGAGCAACTGGCTCGTCACAATACGCCATCCACTACTCTTGATTAACTGTGGTGTTGAAGCTGCTTGGGCAGCTGTACCTGTACACGCCATCCAAGCTGTGTTTGACTCAATGCCCAGGCTTATGAAGGCCGTTATTATGGCCAGAGGTGATTGTTTTGGGTACTGATTTCTCGGGATGTGTGCACCCAAATTGCGTGAAAATGTAATCACATGTCAGTTCTTTTATATAATATATTTGTCCAATGAATACCCGTTTATCATGTGCATTTCTTCTTGGTGTAGCAATTTTAATGGCCAGTAGTGTAGTTGCTATAGTAGGAAGAAATACCAATACACTCCTAGAAACATACCGGGCAATGGAAACAGAAGCCTTAAAAATTGGCCTCGTAGTAAATGAAAACAAAACAAAATATATGGTAATGTCACAATCTGAGGCCAGAAGAACCCCTAAAAACCTAAACATCAGTGGGAAATGCTTCTATGGAGTGTCGTCCTCTTTTAACTACTTGGGAGCCCTAATAACAAATGATAACAGTATTGGAAATGCTGTAAGGGAAAGATTACAAGCAGGAAACAGAGCCTACTTTTCAAATACGCAGCTTTTCAAAAATAGCCTTGTTACAAGAAAAACTAAACTGCTAATATATAATTCCCTAGTCCGCCCAGTTATCACATACGGCTCAGAGGTATGGACGTTGACAGAACACGATAAAAATGCTCTAAGAAGCATTGAGCGGAAAATACTACGCAAAATCTATGGGCCAATAAGGGAGGAAGAAGGCTGGAGAATACGCTACAATGCCGAATTACAAGAGTTAATACAAGGCAGGGACTAGGACACTTGGAGAGAATGGCAGAGGATAGAATTCCAAAGAGAATGATGAAAGGTATAATCCATTCAGTTAGGCGAAAAGGGAGACCTAGAAGAAGATGGATCGATGAGGTAATAACGGATATCAGCAATATGGGAGTCCGGGGGTGGAAAAGAGCAGCAAATAACCGAGAAGGGTGGTGGGAGATTGTTGAAGAAGCCAAGGCTCACCAAGGGCTGTAGAGCTACTGAAGAAGAAGAAGAAGAAGAAGAAGAAGTGTAGTTCCATTTGGTTTCGGTTTGTGCGCAGACCGTCAAACGAAACACTGGCTACACGACGAGACGCGCCGGTAGGATTTCATCCGCTGTCTACACTGTGCCACGCACGTGCGTTTGTCAGATGAGACCAGACCCCGCTAACGAGGGCCTAACGAGCTACGCACTGCGTGAGGCGCATCTTTTTGTGCCACTGACACCTAGTTCGTAATATTGTACTATTACTGGGTCTGCAGTGACGGAATCGATGCCTCCATACCGTCCAGCTAGTTCACAAATTCTCGTATGAAACCAACACAACCTGCTAAAAAGAAAAGAAAAAAAAATGTTTGTGCCGTTCTAGTACCACCATGAATGATTTCGCCTGCCAGACTTTTACTGTTTATAGATTTGTCATTGAAAAAATTGGTTCATATGCTTCTAAGCACCATGGGACTTAACATTTGATGTCATCAGTCCCCTAGACTTAGAACTACTTAAACCTAAGTAACCTAAGGACATCACACACATCCATGCCCGAGGCAGGATTCGAACCTGCGACCGTAGCAGCAGCGCGGTTCCGGACTGAATCGCCTAGAACCGCTCGACCATAGCGGCCGGCTTTTCCCATCGAAACTTCACGCAGAATAATAATAAAAACAATAATTAAACATGTTTCACCGTGGGGCGTTCTGTCATTATGATGTCTTTTGTAATAGTTATGCAGCAAGGGGATTGGGGAATGTGCCTTTTAATCTCAAATGGTTCAAATGGCTCTGAGCTCTATGGGACTTAACATCTTAGGTCATCAGTCGCCTAGAACTTAGAACTACTTAATGCCGGCCGCGGTGGTCTAGTGGTTCTAGGCGCGCAGTCTGGAACTGCGGGACTGCTACGGTCGCAGGTTCGAATCCTGCCTCGGGCATGGATGTGTGTGATGTCCCTAGGTTAGTTAGTTTTAAGTAGTTCTAAGTTCTAGGGGACTGATGACCACAGAAGTTAAGTCCCATAGTGCTCAGGGCCATTTGAACCATTTGAACTACTTAAACCTAACCAGCCTAAGGACAGCACACACATCCATGCCCCAGGCAGGATTCGAACCTGCGACCGTAGCAGTCCCACGGTTCCGGACTGCAGCGCCTAGAACCGCAAGACCACCGTGGCCGGCCTTTTAAATTCCCTTCATACTTAGAGCACTTGAAGCTCAGGGCATAGACATTGATTTCCCAAAGCAGTACGACACAACTGAAGGCATTGCTGCAATAATCAAATACGTGATGACAATTATTGAAGCATACGGAATGAAATCGTCATAACGTCTGAACTGTTTGCGTTACGACGTTCAAACCGCATGGTGCGCTGCGTGGCACGATGGGAACGAGTATGCGCATGCGCATTTGGTTTAGCGACGAGGCCCACTTTCATTTGAATGGGTTCGTCAATAAGCGAAATCGGCACATTTGGGGGACTGAAATCTGCATTTAGCGATCGAGACGTGTCATCACCCTCAACGGCTGGCTGTGTAATGTGCAGTGTCCAGTTACGAAATAATCGGTGCGATGTGATTCTTCAGTTTCTCCCAGCGTATTTGTTGCTCGAACAGTCCACGGGTATACTGCCGGTCCATAGTGTCCAACGAGACAATATTTCGGCGATGAGACATGGTGCGCTGACCAACTGAGCTCTTGAGGGCGGCCGGCCGATGGCGACATGTGTCATCGCCGAAATATTGTGCCCGTTGGACACTACGGACCGGCAGTACACCCGTGGACTGTTCGCGCATTCGGCGCGATATTCCTTGATGGCACGGTGACCACTGAACGGTACGTGAAGGTTTTGAAACATGATTTCATACCCATTATCGCCTGATGGCGACAAGATCTACATCTACATCTACATTTATACTCCGCAAGCCACCCAACGGTGTGTGGCGGAGGGCACTTTACGTGCCTCTGTCATTACCTCCCTTTCCTGTTCCAGTCGCGTATGGTTCGCGGGAAGAACGACTGCCGGAAAGCCTCCGTGCGCGCTCTAATCTCTCTAATTTTACATCCGTGATCCCCTCGGGAGGTATAAGTAGGGGGAAGCAATATATTCGATACCTCATCCAGAAACGCACCCTCTCGAAACCTGGCGAGCAAGCTACACCGCGATGCAGAGCGCCTCTCTTGCAGAGTCTGCCACTCGAGTTTGCTAAACATCTGCGTAACGCTATCACGCTTACCAAATAACCCTGTGACGAAACGCGCCGCTCTTCTTTGGATCTTCTCTATCTCCTCCGTCAGCCCGACCTGGTACGGATCCCACACTGATGAGCAATACTCAAGTATAGGTCGAACGAGTGTTTTGTAAGCTACCTCCTTTGTTGATGGACTACATTTTCTAAGGACTCTCCCAATGAATCTCAACCTGGTACCCGCCTTACCAACAATTAATTTTATATGATCATTCCACTTCAAATCGTTCCGCACGCATACTCCCAGATATTTGACAGAAGTAACTGCTACCAGTGTTTGTTCCGCTATCATATACAATAAAGGATCCTTTCTATGTATTCGCAATCCGTGTGGTACATGGAGGACGGAGCTCGACTCCATCGAAGCAGGAGAGTGTTTGATGTCCTGGAGGAGCACTTTCGGGGTCGCATCGTGGTTCTGGGGTACCCAGAGGCCGTTTTCTCCTGATCTTAACACATGCGACTCCTCCTTGTGGGGCTATATTAAAGGCAAGGTGTACAACAATAGCCCCAAAACCATTGCAGACATGAAAACAGCCATTCAGGGCGTCATTGACGGCATCGATGTTCCGACCCTTCAGCCGGTCGTGCATAATTTCGTTATTCGTCTGTGCCACATCATGCCAGGCATATCGGACACGTCATAACCTAATTCTGGATGTCTGTAATGACGTTTACATGTGGAATAAAGTGTGTGCATGTCGTAGTTTGTAACTAATTTACGTTTTTTTTTTCATATAATTCGGTAATAGCCACACTGTATGTTCACCTTTCGTCGAAAATAAGATTTACTACCATTGCATTGTTTGAAAATTGCTCGATAGTGTGGTGCAAGAATGAAACTTCTCCGTGGGACCAGTTGAGAATGATGTAGGGAATCGACTTGTCGACTTCGGGTGTTTGATGATGAGGATCGGGACCGATGTGGTTGAAGGTACACAAGATCCGTTTTTAGACTTCTTGTCCAACCTAGAAAGCTGTTTCGGTCTAACATCAAGAGCGCTTCGAGTGAGAAATTTACTGTTTCAAAGTACAACTTCTTTGAGTAGTCCGCAGCACAGAAGCATGCTGTTCACTATAGTGAATCGTTATCACAACTTACCTATCATGATTAATTTGTGATCCAAATGTCCGCTGCGTTGAAGATATCTCTTTGAGATATTGTGCAATAAAATCCAGACTGCTGCTATAGTAGTTTCGTGTCTGTATTCTGATGGATCCATTTTGCTACATGGACTGTTTTGTCTAGACAAGACAGCCTAGACACAATGAGAGGAAGCCGAAAGGCACGCGCTTAAACTCACGCAGGCTGGCGTGAGGTCTGAAACAGGATACGTAATGAATGCTATAAAGAAAAGTACGTAGCTTCTGGAATACTTAACTTTACTCCACATTTGTAGAACATCGCTCTTGATGAGACATGTTATAACCACAATATACACTCCTGGAAATTGAAATAAGAACACTGTGAATTCATTGTCCCAGGAAGGGGAAACTTTATTGACACATTCCTGGGGTCAGATACATCACATGATCACACTGACAGAACCACAGGCACATAGACACAGGCAACAGAGCATGCACAATGTCGGCACTAGTACAGTGTATGTCCACCTTTCGCAGCAATGCAGGCTGCTATTCTCCCGTGGAGACGATCGTAGAGATGCTGGATGTAGTCCTGTGGAACGGCTTGCCATGCCATTTCCACCTGGCGCCTCAGTTGGACCAGCGTTCGTGCTGGACGTGCAGACCGCGTGAGACGACGCTTCATCCAGTCCCAAACATGCTCAATGGAGGACAGATCCGGAGATCTTGCTGGCCAGGGTAGTTGACTTACACCTTCTAGAGCACGTTGGGTGGCACGGGATACATGCGGACGTGCATTGTCCTGTTGGAACAGCAAGTTCCCTTGCCGGTCTAGGAATGGTAGAACGATGGGTTCGATGACGGTTTGGATGTACCGTGCACTATTCAGTGTCCCCTCGACGATCACCAGTGGTGTACGGCCAGTGTAGGAGATCGCTCCCCACACCATGATGCGGGGTGTTGGCCCTGTGTGCCTCGGTCGTATGCAGTCCTGATTGTGGCGCTCACCTGCACGGCGCCAAACACGCATACGACCATCATTGGCACCAAGGCAGAAGCGACTCTCATCGCTGAAGACGACACGTCTCCATTCGTCCCTCCATTCACGCCTGTCGCGACACCACTGGAGGCGGGCTGCACGATGTTGGGGCGTGAGCGGAAGACGGCCTAACGGTGTGCGGGACCGTAGCCCAGCTTCATGGAGACGGTTGCGAATGGTCCTCGCCGATACCCCAGGAGCAACAGTGTCCCTAATTTGCTGGGAAGTGGCGGTGCGGTCCCCTACGGCACTGCGTAGGATCCTACGGTCTTGGCGTGCATCCGTGCGTCGCTGCGGTCCGGTCCCAGGTCGACGGGCACGTGCACCTTCCGCCGACCACTGGCGACAACATCGATGTACTGTGGAGACCTCATGCCCCACGTGTTGAGCAATTCGGCGGTACGTCCACCCGGCCCCCCGCATGCCCACTATACGCCCTCGCTCAAAGTCCGTCAACTGCACATACGGTTCACGTCCACGCTGTCGCGGCATGCTACCAGTGTTAAAGACTGCGATGGAGCTCCGTATGCCACGGCAAACTGGCTGACACTGACGGCGGCGGTGCACAAATGCTGCGCAGCTAGCGCCATTCGACGGCCAACACCGCGGTTCCTGGTGTGTCCGCTGTGCCGTGCGTGTGATCATTGCTTGTACAGCCCTCTCGCAGTGTCCGGAGCAAGTATGGTGGGTCTGACACACCGGTGTCAAAGTGTTCTTTTTTCCATTTCCAGGAGTGTATATAGCAAAGGATTATGGCGCCTAGCTAGGTCGTAGCAATTGTAGCTGAAGGCTATGCTAACTATCGTCTCGGCAAATGAGAGCGTATTTGTCAGTGAACCATTGCTATGAACGTCGGCTGTACAACTGGGGCGAGTGCCAGTACTTCTCTCTAGACCTGCCGTGTGGTGGCGCTCGGTCTGCTATCACTGACAGTGGCGACACGCGGGTCCGGCGTATACTAATGAACCGCCGCCGATTTAAAGGCTACCACCTAGCAAGTGTGGTGTCTGGCGGTGACACCACATGGCCACCTTCAGACAATCTGAGAAAGTTACATAATATTTACACTTTATACGATAACTGGGATTAAAGTAAAATAAAATAAGACTACTATGTAACTGTCGCAGATGTTCTGAAAATGACAGTCTAGCCGAAATGGATCCATCATAATAAAAATCACTGCAGCAGCGATCTGTATTTATTACAAAATGTCTCTAAGAGTTACGCTATGTGATCAAACGTATCCGGACACCCCAAAAAACTTATATGTTTCATATTAGGTGCATTGTGCTACCACCTACTCCAGGTATTCCATATCAGCGACCTGCGTAGTCATTAGACATCGTGAGAGAGCAGAATGCGGCCCTCCGCGGAACTCACGGACATCGAACGTGGTCAGGTGATTGGGTGTCACTTGTGTCATACGCCTGTACGTGAGACTTGCACACTTCTAACAAGGCAACCTCCCCATCGCACCCCCCTCAGATTTAGTTATAAGTTGGCACAGTGGATAGGCCTTGAAAAACTGAACACAGATCAATCGAGAAAACAGGAAGAAGTTGTGTGGAACCGTGAAAAAAATTAGTAAAATATACAAACTGAGTAGTCCACGCGCAAGATAGGCAACATCAAGGAGAACGTATGCTTAGGAGCGCCGTGGTCCCGTGGTTAGCGTGAGTAGCTGCGGAGCGAGAGGTGCTTGGTTCAAGTCTTCCCTCAACTGAAAATTTTATTTTCGCAAAGTTATGATCTGTCCGTTCGTTCATTGACGTTTCTGGTCTCTGTTCACTGCAATAAGTTTAGTGTCTGTGTTTTGCGACCGCACCGCAAAACCGTGCGATTAGTAGACGAAAGGACGTGCCTCTCCAATGGGAACCGAAAACATTTGATCGCAAGGTCATAGGTCAACCGATTCCCCCACGGGAAAACACGTGTGATATGTTCTATACGACACTGTTGACGGCATGTGCGTCACATGACAGGAATATGTTGTCGACCCACCTAACTTCTACACTTGGGGACTGGGTAAAAAGATTCTTCTACCTTGCCCGACTTAGGTTTTCTTGTGGATGTGATAATCACTCCCAAAAAAGTGATGAAAACATAAGAGTTTGTCACATAAACTGAAAATAAAAAATTAAACTTTTCACTCGAGGGAAGACTTGAACCTAGGACCTCTCATTCCGTAACTGCTCTCGCTAACCACGCGACCACGGCGCTCCTTGACTGCCATTGTCCTTGATGTTGCTTATCTTGCGCATGGACTACTCAGTTTGTATATTTTACTAATTTTTTTCATAGTTCGACACAACTTCTTCCTGTTTTCTCGATTGATCTGTGTTCAGTTTTTCAAGGCCTATCCACTGTGCCAACTTATAACTAAATCTGAGGGGGGTGCGATGGGGAGGTTCCCTTGCAAGCATCCCTAGGTCCACTGTTTCCGATGCGATAGTAAAGTGGAAACGTGAAGGGGCACGTACAGCACAAAACTGCACTTGCGGACCTCGTCTGTTGACTGACACAGACCGCCGACAGTTGAAGAGGGTCGTAATGTGTAATATCCAGGCATCTATTCAGACCATCACACAGGAATTCAAAACTGCATCAGGATCCACTGCAAGTACTACGAGAGTTAGGCGGGAGGTGAGAAAACTTGGATTTTATGGTCGAGCGGCTGCTCATAAGCCACACATCACGCCGGTAAATGCCAAACGACGCCGGATAGTGTAAGGAACGTAAACATTGGACGATTGAACAGTGGGAAAACGTTGTATGGGGTGACGAATCACAGTACATAATGTGACGATCCGATGGCAGGGTGCGGGTATGGCGAATGCTCGGTGAACGTGATATGCCAGCGTGTGCAGTGCCAACAGTAAAATTCGGAGGTAGTGGTGTTATCGTGTGGTCGTGTTTTTCATGGAGGGAGCTTGCACCCTTTGTTGTTTTGCGTGGCTCTATCATAGCACAGGCATTCGTTTTGATGTTTTAAACACCTAATTGCTTCGCACTGTTGAAGAGAAATTCGGCAATGGCGATTGTACCTTTCAACGCCATCGAGCACCTTAATACACTGCCTGTGGCAGAGTGGTTACACGACAACATCCCTGTAATGGACTGGCCTGCACAGAGTCCTGACCTGAATTCTGTAGAACACCTTTGGGATGTTTTGGATCGCCGACTTCGTGCCAGGCCTCACCGACCGACATCTATGCCTCTCCTCAGTGCAGCACTCCGTGAATCGTGGGCTGCTATTCCCCAAGAAACCTTCCAACACCTGACTGAACGTATGCCTGCGAGAGTGCAAGCTGTCATTAAGGCTAAGGGTGGGCCAACACCGTACTGAATTCTAGCATTACCGATGGAAAGCGCCACGATATTGTAAGTCACATTCAGCTACGTGTCCGGCTACTTTTGATCACATAGTCTATCTACCGTACAGGCGAAATACCCTCAGACTTCAAGAAGAATATAATAATTCCAATCTCAAAGAAAGCAGGTGTTGACAGATGTGAAAATTACCGAACTATCAGTTTAATAAGTCACAGCTGCAAAATACTAACGCGAATTCTTTACAGACGGATGGAAAAACTGGTAGAAGCGGACCTCGGGGAAGATCGGTTTGGATTCCGTAGAAATGTTGGAACACGTGAGGCAATACTAACCTTACGACTTATCTTAGAAGAAAGATTAAGAAATGGCAAACCTACGTTTCTAGCATTTGTAGACTTAGAGAAAGCTTTTGACAATGTTAACTGGAATACTCTCTTTCAAATTCTGAAGGTGGCAGGTATAAAATACAGGGAGCGAAAGGCTATTTACAATTTGTACAGAAATCAGATGGCAGTTATAAGAGTCGAGGGGCATGAAAGGGAAGCAGTGGTTGGGAAAGGAGTGAGACAGGGTTGTAGCCTCTCCCCGATGTTATTCAATCTGTATATTGAGCAAGCAGTAAAAAAAACAAAAGAAAAATTCGGAGTAGGTATTAAAATTCATGGAGAAGAAGTAAAAACTTTGAGGTTCGCCGATGACATTGTAATTCTGTCAGACAGAGCAAAGGACTTGGAAGAGCAGTTGAACGGAATGGACAGTGTCTTGAGAGGAGGATATAAGATGAAAGCAAAACGAGGATAATGGAATGTAGTCAAATTAAATCGGGTGATGCTGAGGGAATTAGATTAGGAAATGAGACACTTAAAGTAGTAAAGGAGTTTTGCTATTTACGGAGTAAAATAGCTGATGATGGTCGAAGTAGAGAGGATATAAAATGTAGACTGGCAATGGCAAGGAAATCGTTTCTGAAGAAGAGAAATTTGTTAACATCGAGTATAGATTTAAGTGTCAGGAAGTCGTTTCTGAAAGTATTTGTATGGAGTGTAGCCATGTATGGAAGTGAAACATGGACGATAAATAGTTTGAACAAGAAGAGAATAGAAGCTTTCGAAATGTGGTGCTACAGAAGAATGCTGAAGATAAGGTGGGTAGATCACATAACTAATGAGGAAGTATTGAATAGGATTGGGGAGAAGAGAAGTTTGTGGCACAACTTGACTAGAAGAAGGGATCGGTTGGTGGGACATGTTTTGAGGCATGAAGGGATCACAAATTTAGCATTGGAGGGCAGCGTGGAGGGTAAAAATCGTAGAGGGAGACCAAGAGATGAATACACTAAGCAGATTCAGAAGGATGTAGGTTGCAGTAGGTACTGGGAGATGAAGAAGCTTGCACAGGATAGAGTAGCATGGAGAGCTGCATCAAACCAGTCTCAGGACTGAAGACCAGAACAACAACAACAGTGTATCTACCATGAATTCATCATTCAGTAAGCTTAAACTACCCTCACTTTACCCGAGAAGAAACGTCACAAGGGTTGCTGCCGCTTAAATCTGAGATGTCGTGAGGCTTGCCAAGAGGTATGTACAGCCTCAGACATGGGATTTCATAATGAGGTGGGCTGTGTCAAAACTGTTGCAGATGCTACACGCAGTTCACCAGAAGGACAAGCACAACGAAAATCTCATTAACCTTACACACCTCCTTGTATAGATTCACATTTTTTTATAATATTCAGTAACCTGTAAAGAGTGATTGTTCACTAAGTTAGTTCTTTTTTACTTAGAGGCAAAGGTGGGAAAATGGGCCCCTGTTGGTATTATGGGGCCGCTACATATTTGGAAGTACAGGCCACGAATTCTAGCGGAGAGCACATGAACTACTAAACCTAGTTGCCAAACTTCACTGTAGAGTGCGCAGACGTAGTAGCTGTCATGGCTTGTGAGTAGTTGTGGTGTGAATTTTTTCGCTGTCATCAAAAGTTTGAAAGGTTAGTGTTTACTTGAATAAAACTCAAATTTCTAACATGTTATTACTAAAACTAAGGTAAGGCACGTATTTGGCTTGTTGTTGGGATGCCGTTTTACATTAATTAACGTCGGTTGCGAACCAAACTAACCGTAGGCAAAATCGTTTTTCCCAAGATGTCGAGGTATTATGGGCCCCATAAAATAAATCAGATTTTATGGGACCATTTACAAATATTGCTACTCTTTATGTTTCAGATGCCTCGAACACATCTTGTACCATCAAAAAAATCGAAACGGCAATCGTGGGACAAAGCAAATATGACAAATGCTATTGTAGCTATTAAAGAGAAAAAAATGGGGTTGAAAAAACCGGTTAAAGTGTACTCTGTCCCTCGTTCTACGCTCCAAAGACTTTCATGAATCGATAAACTGGTCGAAGAAATAGTTAATATTAAACTGGGCCGTCCACCGGTTTTACCACAGGGACTTGAGGACGAACTGGTTAAATATCTTCTCATGGAATCCAAATTCTACAGCCTTACCAGGAATGACGTCAGGCGCATGGGCTACCAGCTTTGCACAAGAAATAAAATCCCTCATCCATTTGTAAAGGGCGAAGTTTCTGGTCGAACTTGGTTTGACCATTTTATGTCACGGCATAAAAATATTCTGTCTATTTTGAAGCCATCTGCAACTTCGATTTCACGTGCTAATGGGTTTAATAAACAAGCTGTCGACAATTTCTTCAGTTTACTTGAAGCTGCGTTCAGTAACTACAAATATCCTGCGGACAGAGTTTTTAATGTAGACGAGTCAAAAAATGGTTCTGAGCACTATGGGACTTAACTGCTGAGATCATCAGTCCCCTAGAACTTAGAACTAGTTAAACCTAACTAACCTAAGGACATCACACACATCCACGCCCGAGGCAGGATTCGAACCTGCGACCGTAGCGGTTGCGCGGTTCCCGACTGTAGCGACTAGAACCGCTCGGCCACCGCGGCCGGCAGACGAGTCAGGTGTTAGTGTCGTGTCATCGGCCTGAGGGGAAAAAGGCAAGTTGGTGCATTATCTGCAGCTGAAAGAGGATCACTTGTGACGTGTAAAAAGATGCTTATGTGTGTGACTATTGTGAATAGACTAGGCATAGGCTGTGAAAATCATACCACCAGTAGACTAATTAACAGTGTTCAGAGTGAATCTTTGTTTCATTATACACAAAAATTAAATAAAATTATTTTTTCAAATTTTTGTTTCTTTTCATTTCAAACTACCTTGGGGCCCATATTACCATCACAAATTCTTGACGCAACAAAATGCAGACTATCAGGAAGAATAAAATTTTGTTTTAAATATTAAAAAGTTGAACCAAAACATGTCGTAACTATTTGCAGGACCTACTAAGAGAAATGTTTTATGTTAATTTCAGGTGATTATACTAAAAATAAAAGGTGTTGTATAAAAAAAACGAAGTGGGGGCCCATTTATCCACCTTTACCTCTAATATTAAAAAATCAAAGTTTTTTGGTGCAAGAGCGGGACAAATGTAGTTGTTTAAAAAAGTCTATGAACATCACATTACATGTTTGCGTGATTATGTAATAACCTATTACGACGTATTATTGGTGTAAATAAAGGTTGGGACCGTTTAATAATAAAATTTTCCAATTTTTAGATAGTTTTACTCGAAACTATGTAAACATGACTCGGCTAGTTATTGCACCAGTGCCTTTAATTGTCCAAAAGAATCGAAAAAAATCGATTCTAGAATTTTCCGGACCGCAATCAAGAAGGAAAAACTTCCAACAATATAACGTAATCGCCAGTAGCTGAGTGTAAAGCTTATACCCGACCACCAATGAAATCTTACTTAGAAATCGGTATTTCAAATTATTACCTGCGTTAAATGGTCGCATGACCGCCAGAATGTTAGATATTGAAATACACTGAAGCGCCAAAGAAACTGGTGTAGGCATGCATATTCAAATACAGAGATACGTAAACAGGCAAAAGACGGCACTGCGGTCGGCAACTCCTGTATAAGGCAGCAAGTGCTGTTAGGTGGGTTACTGCTGCTACAATGGCAGGTTATCAAAATTAATGCGAGTTTGAACGTATTGTTGTAGTCCGCGCACGAGTGGTGGGACATAGCGTCTCCGACGTAGCGATGCGGCCTGAAAAAGATCCTGCAGGAACGAGACGAACGACGACTGAAGAGAAGCGTTCAACGTGACGGAAGTACAACCCTTCTGCAAATTGCTGCAGATTTCAATGCTGGGCCATTCCACGAAACATCGATATGGGCTTTCGGAGCCGAAGGCCCACTCGTGTACCCTTGATGACTGCATGACAAAAAGTTTTACGCCTCGCCTGGGCCTCTCAACATGGACATTGGACTGTTGATGAGTGGAAACATGTTGCCTCGTCGTACGATTCTCGTCTCAGATTACATCGAGCGGATGGGCGTGTACAGGTATAGGTACAACCTCATGAATCCGTGGACCCTGCATGCCAGCTGGTGGAGGCTCTGTGATGGTGTGGGGTGTCTGGAGTGATATGGGACCCTTGATACGTCTAGATACGACTCTGACACGTGACACGTACTTAACCATCCTATCTGATCTGTTGCACCCATTCATGTTTATTGTGCATTCCAACGGACTTGAGCAATGCCACACGTCCAGAGCTGCCACAACTGCTACAGAGTGGCTCCAGGAACACTCTTCTGAGTTTAAACACTTCCGCTGGCCGCCAAACTCCCCAGACGTGAACATTATTCAGCATATCTTGGGGTGACTTGCAACGTTCTTTTTAGAAGATATATTTATTTATTTTATTTATGCATTTATTTTACCTGGCAAGATTAGGGCCTTCAGGCCCTCTCTTACACCTAACCAGGCATACTCAGATTCAACAAATTTCAGTTTCTACAGAACATTAAGGACATATAACATGTTATACAGTATCAATGTTAAAGAAAAAAATAGAGATTATAAAAGTAGTACAATGATAACAATCAAAAATAATTATAACAATCAAGAATAATAATAATAATAATCATAATCATAATGACTATGTATATGAAAGTAAACATATTTTTCTTTTATGAATGTCAGTCCTATTGCTAGTTGGGAATTTTCTCGTTATATTCTTGCAGCTTGTGAGTTATTCTCATCGAGCAGAGACATAAGACGATAGAATGGGGTGAAAGAGATATAGAAGAGGTAGATAGGTTAGAGGAAGAGAAATAGAATGGTAAAATTCGAAGCTATGATGGAGAGGAGAAAGAAAAAGATGAGAGGGGCACAACGATGGTGGCTATACCGTCCCTAATATGTAAGTCTTGAGTTCCCTCTTGAATTTTGACTGGTTTTGGATAAGACGCACATCACAGGGGAGCGCGTTCCATAGTCGTATGGCTGAGATGGAGGATGACACGGAGAAAGATTTTGTGTTATGTAAAGGTACAGCCAAGATGGTAGACGTATCCGATCTGGTATTGCGGTTGTGGAATGATGATAGGTGTTTAATGTGAGAGGATAAGTATTGGGGGCACCAGTGGCTAAGAAATCGATGAAGTAAGCACATCGTGTGGAGATCGCGTGCCTTATGTGGGCGTATCCTACCTAGCTGGGAGTATGAAGGACTGATATGATCATACAACCGTATATTGCATACGTATCTAACGCAAGCATTCGTCACTAGCTCGAGGCATCTCGAATTTTCACTATTTGTGCCGTGTTGGACTACATCACAGTAGTAAAGATTAGGCAAGACTAGTGTTTGGACTCCCCCCCCCCCTCCCCCCCCGCACTCTTACTGATTTATGGACAGCCTTGAAGCATTCATAGTGTCAGTTCCCTCTAGTGCTACTTCAGACATTAGTGGTGTCCATGCCACGCCGTGCTGCGGCACTTGTGCGTGCTCGCGGGGGCTCTATACGGTATGAGGCAGGTGTAACATTGTACCAACACGTTGCATAAACTACTCGTATATTCAGCTGGTTAAGTGACACATTTAAGTGTCAAAAATGTAACCATATCGACACACTAAATCTCCGTTTCGCCCGCACTGAACATCAGCAGATGTGCAAGTAAATCTAAAAATCGGTAAATTTTATCGACAGAACGAATGTTTGGCAAATCACCATCAACAAACTGATTTTCCCTAGCGAGGTTTTCTTTCTCGAAGAAAGGAAAGGTTATTTGGAAATAACGTTCTCTACGGCGTAAATAAAATGGGAAACGACCAATGGCAGGATCACATAAAGGAGAAGAATATTTCGTACCATATAGATACAAAGACTACGAAAAGAATTTTGGAAATATGTTTAAGACCGTGTTGCAGAAGTCGGTGATACGATGATTAAAAAACAAATCGGAGCGTATAAATAGTAGAAAGAAATATTTACTTTTATTTTTATTAACAATAACAGATTAAACCTCCAGGAAGAAAATAGAAATTTTTAAATAAAAATAAATGACTTTTCTCGTTCCAGTTCATTATTGCAAGATGAGTTTGACCAACTTTCTTTCAACTGACAACGATTAAATAAAACAATCAATAAATTTAAACGTTGGAGAGAGAGACATTATCTCGTGCAGTTACCATTCAATTCGCAAAGATGGTGAATTCTTAAACACTTAGATGATTTTGTTCACTTATCATTCAACAGACAATTAAAAAAACTAAAGCTAGTCGAAGAAGGCAGAGAAGGAGTAGATGGGATTTAAGAAGCGTTGGGAGACACTCAAAGAAAGTCTTATAACTGTAAAGTCTATTTCGGTCATTTAGCCATTACCGAGTGCAACTAGGAATCTATCAGGACATGTCCGCGTAACACGTCCTCTTCCCGATGTAGCCAGCAGATAAAGCTATGAGAACAAATCACACACACGATTTAATTTAACGTTGTGCGCGGCAGAGTCATCGTACTGTATCAGCGGGAGCAAGCACAGTACTGCGGTGCCCACAAGTAATATTTCTTTTAATGAAAATCACTTCTTTTCATTTCAAATAACTAATCACATGAAAATGTAAGCGTTATATAAACTCAACAAAATATATTTGCTTCGTTGGTAAATGAAAATTTGAAGCAGACAGCCGGCCGCTATGGCCGAGCGGTTCTAGGCGCTTCAGTCTGGAACCGCACTGCTGCTACGGTCGCAGGTTCGAATCCTGCCTCGGGCATGGATGTGTGTGATGTCCTTAGGTTAGTTAGGTTTAAGTAGTTCTACTTCTAGGGAACTAATGATCGCAGATGTTAAGTCCCACAGTGCTTAGAGCCATGTAACCATTTTTTTTTTTTTTTGCAATAGAAATTCCAGACATCAATTACAAAATGAAATACTGTTTATTTTTCTAGAGATTGAATAGTATTATTGTTGTATATAATTTTTCTCAATTTTACAATAAGACACTACACGTGTCTGTTTCAGATTTTAGTTTTTTATATGATGAGGAAAATAAAAAATTATCTCTTATTTTCAATAAAAAATGTGATTCGATGTTCATTACTTAACATGCAATAAGTTTCATTTTGTCATATCGTGTCGTGTGCTTCAGTTTCGCTGATTTGGCGTTTCGTCCCATTGGATATCGGCCTCTTCATTAGTCCGATATCACGATATCAGTTATTTCATTTTCTCATTTATGTGTCGTATGCTTCAATTTCGTTGGTATTACGTTACATTCCGATCAGTATTGCCTTCTTCAGTTGCCTTCATCACGAGTATAGGTTATTTCATCTTCTCATGTCGCGTTACACGCTTCATATTCTCTGGTATGGCGTTTCATTCTGTCGAGTATAACCCCCTCCGCGGGGCGGTATAGGTTACTTGAAATTCTCGTTTCCTTTCGTATACTTCAGCGTATGTAGGACGCAGTCAGCGTTACGTCGCATAGCTTAACTTTGGTAGCAGACAGGCAATAATTTAGGCAGATAGATATGCGCTTAATAATATAAACAGACATATGAACCGCTACCTTCAGATAGCACACTGGACTCGCATTCGGGAGGACGACGGTTCAATCCCGTCTCCGGCCATCCTGATTTAGGTTTTCCGTGATTTCCCTAAATCGTTTCAGGCAAATGCCGGGATGGTTCCTTTGAAAGGGCACGGCCGATTTCCTTCCCAATCCTTCCCTAACCCGAGCTTGCGCTCCGTCTCTAATGACCTCGTTGTCGACGGGACGTTAAAACACTAACCACCACCACCGCTACCTTCAGAAAGGGACTAAGTCCACGTTTACAAATTCTACAGGCGCAAAAAAAAAAAAAAGCTACTTTATACAGAAACTCTAAAGCAAAATTATTCTATATTCTTTGTCAAAATATGCGGTTGTAATTATGTAATCTTTATGCAACTTTGTCCTACAGGTGGCTTGAAAACGTTTTTTATTGCTACTGGTCATGTTCCCTTTTTGGAGTAAACAGTGTGGAATATAAATTAAAAGCCTTGTATTTTGAGGATAAAAATTTATTGTACATATTTTCCTGAAGATAAATACGTTTAAATATTCTTCTCAGTTTCGTCTCGCTTTTTTGTCGGGTAAGCCAATATTTTATTCTAAAACTGCGTTTTTTCCCCCACTGTACATTAAGCTTTTTAAATATGATCCATTTTTAAGATATTGATCGGCTGTTGGGCTTTGGAGAAAGGTTCCTTACGAAGCTCTACATTCATCTGAGTATTCCTTAAATGAAAAGTTGTGTCCACAACCCAGGATAGTTTTAGAAAGCATATGTCGTGCGAAACTCAAATGGTTCAAATGGCTCTGAGCAATATGGGACTTATCATCTGTGGTCATCAGTCCCCTAGAACTTAGAACTACTTAAACCTAACTAACCTAAGGACAGCACACACATCCATGCCCGAGGCGGGATTCGAACCTGCGACCGTAGCGGTCGCGCGGTTCCAGACTGAAGCGCCTAGAACCGCTCGGCCACGTCGGCCGACTGCGAAACTCAGCTTGCCCTTTCCTCACGTGATACGAGGTGTGGCTAGAAAAAAACCGGACTAGTACTGGTGAAACATTAAAACGAATGCAATAAGGCTGAAAGTCGCGTGGCCTGTCACGTGACTCTTGCTCCGCCTACTGCTCGAGTTTCATCTGCCTCCTGCACTCAGTCTGCCCGTGGCGTCTGTTTTAAGTAGTTGACGTTTTGTCTGTGCGTCGGAAAATGTTGAGTGTACAGAAAGAACAGCGTGTTAACATCAAATTTTGTTTCAAACTAGGAAAATCTGCAAGTGAAACGTTTGTAATGTTACAACAAGTGTACGGCGATGATTGTTTATCGCGAACACAAGTGTTTGAGTGGTTTAAACGATTTAAAGATGGCCGCGAAGACACCAGTGATGACACTCGCACTGGCAGACCATTGTCAGCAAAAACTGATGCAAACATTGAAAAAATCGGTAAACTTGTTCGACAAGATCGCCGTTTAACAATCAGAGCAGTGTCTGAGTTAACAGGAGTTGACAAGGAAAGTGTTAGGCAGATTCTTCATGAGAGTTTCAACATGGTTCAAATGGCTCTGAGCACTATGGGACTCAACTTCTGTGGTCATAAGTCCCCTAGAACTTAGAACTACTTAAACCTAACTAACCTAAGGACAGCACACAACACCCAGCCATCATGAGGCAGAGAAAATCCCTGACCCCGCCGGGAATCGAACCCGGGAACCCGGGCGTGGGAAGCGAGAACGCTACCGCACGACCACGAGATGCGGGCGTTTCAACATGAACAAAGTGTGTTCAAAAATGGTTCCAAAGTGTCTCACAATTGAACAGAAGGAACGCCGAAGAATGATTTGTTCTGACATCCTGGAAAACATTGAAAGTGATCCCACCTTCTTACAAAATGTTATTACTTGCGATGAATCGTGGTTTTTTACTTACGATCCCGAAACTAAACGCCAATCGATGCATTGGAAAACTCCTGGTTCTCCACGACAAAAAAAAGCACGAATGTCAAAATCGAAATTCAAGGCAATGACGATTGGTTTTTTTGATGTCAAAGGGATTGTGCACATTGATTGGGTACGAGAGGGACAAACAGTGAATCAGCATTACTACATTAGCGTCCTGGCTACCCTACGTGAGCGAGTACGGAGAAAACGGAACGATTTGTGGAGAAAAAAGTCATGGATCCTTCACCAAGACAATGCCCCAGCTCACAGTGCGTTGTCAGTGAAGACGTTTTTGGCAAAACACAACATTCCCATCTTAGATCATCCACCCTACTCACCTGATTTGGCCCCCTGTGACTTTTTTCTTTTCCCTAAAGTCAAGTCAACTTTGAAAGGAACTAGATTTGAAACTGTTGAAGCAGTAAAAGAAAAAGCGACGGAAGTAATGTATGGACTTACCGAAAATGATATGCAGCATTGCTATGAACAGTGGAAAATTCGTATGGAGCGGTGTAGAGACCGACGAGGAGAGTACATTGAAGGAGATAACATGAAATTAAGAATCATGATAGAAGGTTGTATACATGGAAGAACCCTGGAGATACTAAAAGATATCAGATAGATTATATAATGGTAAGACAGAGATTTAGGAACCAGGTTTTAAATTGTAAGACATTTCCAGGGGCAGATGCGGACTCTGACCACAATCTATTGGTTATGACCTGTAGATTAAAACTGAGGAAACTGCAAAAAGGTGGGAATTTAAGGAGATGGGACCTGGATAAACTGAAAGAACCAGAGGTTGTACAGAGTTTCAGGGAGAGCATAAGGGAACAATTGACAGGAATGGGGGAAAGAAATACAGTAGAAGAAGAATGGGTAGCTTTGAGGGATGAAGTAGTGAAGGCAGCAGAGGATCAAATAGGTAAAAAGACGAGGGCTAGTAGAAATCCTTGGGTAACAGAAGAAATATTGAATTTAATTGATGAAAGGAGAAAATATAAAAATGCAGTAAATGAAGCAGGCAAAAAGGAATACAAACGTCTCAAAAATGAGATCGACAGGAAGTGCAAAATGGCTAAGCAGGGATGGCTAGAGGACAAATGTAAGGATGTAGAGGCTTATCTCACTAGGGGTAAGATAGATACTGCCTACAGGAAAATTAAAGAGACCTTTGGAGAAAAGAGAATCACTTGTATGAATATCAAGAGCTCTGATGGAAACCCAGTTCTAAGCAAACAAGGGAAAGCAGAAAGGTGGAAGGAGTATATAGAGGGTCTATACAAGGGCGATGTACTTGAGGACAATATTATGGAAATGGAAGAGGATGTAGAAGAAGATGAAATGGGAGATACGATACTGCGTGAAGAGTTTGACAGAGCACTGAAAGACCTGAGTCGAAACAAGGCTCCCAGAGTAGACAACATTCCATTGGAACTACTGACGGCCTTGGGAGAGCCAGTCCTGACAAAACTCTACCATCTGGTGAGCAAGATGTATGAAACAGGCGAAATACTCTCAGACTTCAAGAAGAATATAATAATTACAATCCCAAAGAAAGCAGGTGTTGACAGATGTGAGAATTACCGAACAATCAGTTTAATAAGCCACAGCTGCAACATACTAACACGAATTCTTTACAGACGAATGGAAAAACTAGTAGAAGCCGACCTCGGGGAAGATCAGTTTGGATTCCGTAGAAATACTGGAAAACGTGAGGCAATACTGACCTTACGACTTATCTTAGAAGAAAGATTAAGGAAAGGCAAACCTACGTTTCTAGCATTTGTAGACTTAGAGAAAGCTTTTGACAATGTTGACTGGAATACTCTCTTTCAAATTCTAAAGGTGGCACGGGTAAAATACAGGGAGCGAAAGGCTATTTACAATTTGTACAGAAACCAGATGGCAGTTATAAGAGTCGAGGGACATGAAAGGGAAGCAGTGGTTGGGAAGGGAGTAAGATAGGGTTGTAGCCTCTCCCCGATGTTATTCAATCTGTATATTGAGCAAGCAGTAAAGGAAACAAAAGCAAAATTCGGAGTAGGTATTAAAATCCATGGAGAAGAAATAAAAACTTTGAGGTTCGCCGATGACATTGTAATTCTGTCAGAGACAGCAAAGGACTTGGAAGAGCAGTTGAACGGAATGGATGATGTCTTGAAGGGAGGATATAAGATGAACATCAACAAAAGCAAAACGAGGATAATGGAATGTAGTCGAATTAAGTCGGGTGATGTTGAGGGTATTAGATTAGGAAATGAGACACTTAAAGTAGTAAAGGAGTTTTGCTATTTGGGAAGCAAAATAACTGATGATGGTCGAAGTAGAGAGGATATAAAATGTAGACTGGCAATGGCAAGGAAAGCGTTTCTGAAGAAGAGAAATTTGTTAACATC
This sequence comes from Schistocerca serialis cubense, assembly GCF_023864345.2. Classification (NCBI taxonomy): domain Eukaryota; kingdom Metazoa; phylum Arthropoda; class Insecta; order Orthoptera; family Acrididae; genus Schistocerca; species Schistocerca serialis. The sequence continues at coordinate 147,434,181 of NC_064648.1, forward strand.
GAGTATAGATTTAAGTGTGAGGAAGTCATTTCTGAAAGTATTTGTATGGAGTGTAGCCATGTATGGAAGTGAAACATGGACGGTAAATAGTTTGGACAAGAAGAGAATAGAAGCTTTCGAAATGTGGTGCTACAGAAGAATGCTGAAGATTAGATGGGTAGATCACATAACTAATGAGGAGGTACTGAATAGGATTGGGGAGAAGAGGAGTTTGTGGCACAACTTGACCAGAAGAAGGGATCCGTTGGTAGGACATGTTCTGAGGCATCAAGGGATCATCAATTTAGTATTGGAGGGCAGCGTGGAGGGTAAAAATCGTAGGGGGAGACCAAGAGATGAATACACTAAGCAGATTCAGAAGGATGTAGGTTGCAGTAGGTACTGGGAGATGAAGAAGCTTGCACAGGATAGAGTAGCATGGAGAGCTGCATCAAACCAGTCTCAGGACTGAAGACCACAACAACAACAACAACATGAATTTGTAAATAATTGTAAATAAATGTTTTTTCCAGCATCAGTCCGGTTTTTTTCTAGCCGCACCTCGTATATCGCGAACCATCGATGAAGGGCAACAGGCAGATACCATATTTCTAGATTTCCGGAAAGCATTTGATACGGTGCCGCATTGCAGGCTGTTGACGAAGGTACGAGGATACGGAATAAGTTCACAGATATGTGAGTAGGTCGAAGACTTCTTAAACGCGCGGGGTGTCCGCGCGGTTCGAGGTGAAATGTCACGGATTGCGCCGCCCCTGCCGCTGGAGGTTCGAGTCCTCCCTCGAGCATGTGTGTGTGTGTGTGTGTGTGTGTGTGTGTGTGTGTGTGTGTGTGTGTATGTTCTTAGCTTGAGTTAATTTAAGTAGTGTGTAAGTCTAGGGACCGATGACCTCAGCAGCTTGGTCCCTTGCGAATTCACAATTTGAACATTTTTGAAGACTTCTTAAATAATAGAACCCGGTATGGTATCCTCGACGGCGAGTATTCAACAGAGACATGGGTAACGTCAGGAGTTTCCCAGGGGGCAGTGTGTTAGGAGCGCTATTGTTCTCTATGTACACAAGTGATTTGGCGGATGGGGTGGGCAGCAATCTGCGGTTGTTTGCTGGTGAGGCCCAGCTGTGCAGTAAGGTGACGAAGTTGAGTGACTGTAGGGAGATACAAGACGAAAAAAAAAAATGGTTCAAATGGCTCTGAGCAATATGGGACTTATCATCTGAGGTCATCAGTCACATAGAACTTAGAACTACTTAAACCTAACTAACCTAAGGACATCACACACATCCATGCCCGTGGCAGGATTCGAACCTGCGACCGTAGCGGTCGTGCCGTTCCAGACTGAAGCGCCTAGAACCGCTCGGCCACAGCGGCCGGCTACAAGACGACATAGACACAATTTACAGTTGCTGTGATGAATGGCAGCTAGCCCTCAATGTGGAAAAATCTAATTTAATGCACATGAGCAACAAGAACAAACCTGCAATGGTCGGATACAGCATTAGTAGTGTCCTGCTTGACACAGTCCAGTCGTGTAAATATCTGAGCTTGACGTTGCAAAGCTCTGGCTGGGGCAGCAGTCGAAGATTTTCTGTATCCAGAAAGGCCCGTACAGGACCTGCAACATACGGTCGTGCATTATCCTGCTGAAATGTAGGGTTTCCCAGGGATCGAATGAAGGGTAGAGCCACGGGCTGTAACACATCTGAAATGTAACGTCCACTATTCGAAGTGCCGTCAATGCGAACAAGAGGTGACCGAGACGAGTAACCAATGGCACGCCATACCATCACGACGGGTGATGGCGATGACGAATTCACGCTTCCAATGTGCGTTCACCGCGATGTCGCCAAACACGGATGCGACCATCATGATGCTGTAAACAGAACCTGGATTCATCCGAAAAAATGAGGTTTTCCCATTCGTGCAACCAGGTTCGTCGTGGAGTACACCATCGCAGGCGCTCCTGTCTGTGATGCAGCGTCAACGGTAACCGCAGCCATGGTCTCCGAGCTGTTAGTTCATGCTGCTTCAAACGTCGTGGAACTATTCGTGCAGATGATTTTTGTCTTTCAAACGTCCCCATCTGTTGGCTCAGGGATCGAGACGTGGCTGCACGATCCGTTACAGCCGTGCGGATAAGATGCCTGTCATCTCGACTGCTGGTGATACGAGGCCGTCGGGATCCAGCACGGCATTCCGTATTACCCTCCTGAACCCACCGATTCCATATTCTGCCAACAGTCATTGGGTCTCGACCAACGCGAGCAGCAATGTCGCGATACGATAAACCGCAATCGCGATAGGCTACAATCCGACCTTTATCAAAGTCGGAAACGTGATGGTACGCATTTCTCCTCCTTACACGAGGCATCACAACAACGTTTCACCAGGCAACGCCAGTCAACTGCTGTTTGTGTATGAGAAATCTGTTGGAAACTTTCCTCATGTCAGCACGTTGTAGGTGTCGCCACTGGCGCCAACCTTGTGTGAATGCTCTGAAAAGCTAATCATTTGCATATCACAGCGTCTTCATCCTGTCGGTTAAATTTCGCGTCTGTAGCACGTCATCTTCGTGGTGTAGCAATTTTAATGGCCAATAGTGTATTTTCTTCGCGCCAATTGTTAATTTTCTGAAGCAGTTCTGTGCTTTTTGTCTCTAGTGCCGTTCTCGAGATGGCTGTCACCACTACGAGCAGGTAACCTGCATAAGCCACAACACTGCATAAGCCACCACACCTCTTACCCTGTCGTCACTGTCCAGGGTGTCCAGCAAGGGCTCGATTGCGATAACCCAGAATATTGGTCCGCAAATCGAGCCCTGTGGACACCCCTATGTTATTCTCTTGACAACTTTCCGTGTACCAGCCCTCCACTCCGCCTCCGCAGTAATCGAGGAGGCTATTCTAGAAGGAAGCTGACAGCCTCATTTTCCTTAACCTTGCAAAGAGGGACGGGCACCACAAGTTGTAAAAAGCCCTAGCTATGTTGATTAGATTGGCTGCCGCGTATTTGTCGCTAATGCTATTTGTAACTGTCAGTGCTAGGTTGACGGAGTCTTCTATTGATCTACCTTCCCTGAAGCAGAATGGATGGGGCGTTAGGCCGAGGAGGCGTCTGTGCGATTGTAAACGGTCACACAGGAAGGAGCCTTTCCTGTACCTTGCCGAGAGTGTTTAATACAGATCGGTCGGTACGTGTCGGGGTCTGTTGGCTCTTTGTCTTGTGATTTCCTGATTATTACTACATTAGCAGTTTTCCAAAGGTTTGGAATCCTGCCTCTTGAACTTGTTGTTGTTGTTGTGGTCTTCAGTCCTGAGACTGGTTTGATGCAGCTCTCCAAGCTATTCTATCCTGTCCAAGCTTCTTCATCTCCCAGTACCTACTGCAACCTACATCCTTCTGAATCTGCTTAGTGTATTCATCTCTTGGCCTCCCTCTACGATTTTTACCCTCCACACTGCCCTTCTATACTAAACTGGTGATCCCTCGATGCCTCTCAATATGCCCTACCAACCGATCCCTTCTTCTAGTCAAGTTGTGCCACAAGTTTCTCTTCTTCCTGATTCTGTTCAATACCTCCTCATCAGTTATGTGATCTGCCCATTTAATTTTCAGCATTCGTCTGTAGCACCACATTTCAAAAGCTTCTATTCTCTTCTTATCCAAGCTATTTATCGTCCACGTTTCACTTCCATACATGGCTACACTCCATACAAATACTTCCGAAACGACTTCCTGACACTTAAATCTATACTCGATGTTAACAAATTTCTGTTAACAAATTTCTCTTCTTCAGAAACGCTTTCCTTGCCATTGCCAGTCTACATTTTATATCCTCTCTACTACGACCAGCGTCAGTTATTTTGCTTCCCAAATAGCAAAACTCATTTACTACTTTAAGCGTGTTATTTCGTAATCTAACTCCCTCAGCATCACCCAATTTAATTCGACTACATTCCATTATCTCGTTTTGCTTTTGTTGATGTTAATCTTATATCTTCCTTTCAAGACACTGTCCATTCCGTTCAACTGCTCTTCCAAGTCCTTTGCTGTCTCTGAGAGAATTACAATGTCATCGGCGAACCTCAAAGTTTTTATTTCTTTTGTTTCCTTTACTGCTTGCTCAATATACAGATTGAATAACATCGGGGAGAGGCTACAACCCTGTCTCACTCCTCTCCCAACCACTGCTTCCCTTTCATGTTCCTCGACTCTTATAACTGCCATCTGGTTTCTGTACAAATTGTAAATAGCCTTTCGCTCCCTGTATTTTACCCCTGCCACCTTCACAATTTGAAAGAGAGTATTCCAGTCGACATTGTCAAAAGCTTTCTGTAAGTCTACAAATGCTAGAAACGCAGGTTTGCCTTTCCGTAATCTTTCTTCTAAGATAAGTCGTAGGGTCATTATTGCCTCACGTGTTCCAACATTTCTACGAAATCCAAACTGATCTTCCCCTAGGTTGGCTTCCACAAGTTTTTCCATTCGTCTGTAAAGAATTAGTGTTAGTATTTTGCAGCTGTGACTTATTAAACTGATAGTTCTGTAATTTTCACATCTGTCAACACCTGATTTCAAAAATGGTTCAAATGGCTCTGAGCACTATGGGACTCAACTGCTGTGGTTATCAGTCCCCTAGAACTTAGAACTACTTAAACCTAACTAACCTAAGGACATCACACACATCCATGCCCGAGGCAGGATTCGAACCTGCGACCGTAGCAGTCGCACGGTTCCGGACTGCGCGCCTATAACCGAGAGACCACCGCGGCCGGCAACACCTGATTTCTTTGGGATTGGAATTATTATATTCTTCTTGAAGTCTGAGGGTATTTTGCCTGTCTCTTACATCCTGCTCACCAGGTAGTAGAGTTTTGTCAGGACTGGCTCTCCCAAGGCTGTCAGTAGTTCTAATGGAATGTTGTCTACTCCCAAGGCCTTGTTTCGACTTGGGTCTATCAGTGCTCTGTCAAACTCTTCACGCGATATCATATCTCCCATTTCATCTTCACCTACATCCTCTTCCATTTCCATAATATTGTCCTCAAGTACATCGCCCTTGTATAGACCCTCTATATACTCCTTCCCTTCTTTTCTTAGAACTATTGAACATTTTAGTAAGAAAAGGTGTGATTTGTGTTACTTTTCGTTTCAATGTTTCAGGAAGTATTTTGTCTGGGCCTGGTGCTTTTCGGCTTTTAAGCCTGCTGATAGCCGTCGCGACTTCTTCTTGCGCGAATGGCATGGTTACACTGTCACCTTCGAAGTTTTTTTTTTTTTTTTCACTAGCTGTTTATATATTATGACCCACCGTCTAATTTCTTATGGTGGGTCATATGTTGCCACTTAGCTGCTGTGACTAGGTCCGGGGTCCGGTGTGACTGAAAGTTACACCACCCCGGCTCCCGTCCCCACTCACACCGTTTCCCGTGTCCCGCCACGTGAAGGCGGGCTCTGTTTACATCCTATTCGATACCTTTCTTGTGCACCATTAGAAAAACTTATAACTAACACAAAATCAAGTGAGATATTAATAAACAAAATGGAATTAAATATTTAGAAAGAAGGGGGGAATTGAATAGAGAAGAGATAGGTATAATATTGCCCGTCAACTGGTTGTGGGCGGCGGCCCGGGTCTTGGAATGACCCTCAAGACGCTGGCCATCGCTCACCATGCCTTTAACATCTACCATCCTAAAAACTAACCTAACTAGAAGAGATTAGGGTTCGTTAAAGCTAGAAACTAAGACTAAGAGCTCCATGTCCAGCCTGATAAACTATTTACGATATACAATAGAGAGGTAACTGATTTTGTGCTTGGCGCAAAGTTGCTTGTGGTAAAAGTAATAAGGTAATGACGCTAACGGTTTGTGTTGAGCCTACAAGGCTCCTAGTAGAGTACATCATGCGCAAGCACCTCCCGGCCCCGCCGACAACACGACCTGAACGGTGGTTTTCCGCGATCTACCATAGATATCCAGCGGGTTGGACTCAAAAGAGAGGAACCACAATTAAGATCCTTCCATCCAGGCCGTGCGCCGCCTCTTACCAGGAGGCGTAGGTCCCTTAAAGAGGTGCCTAACTAAGCTTCAGATCAGAAGTTATAAGTGTAGTGGAGGTTGAGGTATAGGCTGTTTAGGTTGGTTGCTCAAACAGTTCATGCTGAGCCAATGACACTTATTATGATATGTGGTGTGGCAGTTAGCACCTCCAGGCCCCGCCGACAACACGACCTGAACGGTGGTTTTTCCCGATCTACCATAGGTGTCTGGCGGGTTGGGCTCAAAAGAGAGGAACCACAATTAAGATCCTTCCATCCAGACTGTGCGCTGCCTCTTAATGGAAGGCGTAGGTCCCTTGAAGAGGTACCTACCTTTAAGCTCTTATTAGACATGGACGCACTGTTAACTATTTACATATTTACATATAAGATGCAATCTGTTTTTAGGATTGTGTGTGACTTGTGCACCTCTTGTCGGTTGTTCCAGACTCTTCTTTGAAGTGGACTTGTTTGACACTATGGATCATCCGCGCTGGACGCTTCAATATCTGTGTTGGTGCCCTGGTCTGTATCTGATTCTTCTTCATCACTCGTGGTGCTAATCATATCTGTGTCCCCCTGGGCATCATGATGTCTGTTCGGACCGACTTGCCTTCGGTAGGGTCTGTTGCGCGCAAGTATTCTATTTGTTGGATCTTCGACATTTCGTCATTTAGTTTGTTGAGTACAGTTCACCTTTCTGGGTCGCGTATTATGGCATGTAGTTTGTTCTGTGTGTTCAGGCGATTTATGTGTACTGTGTGTCTTATGTTCGAGCGTTGTCCGCAGAAGAAGACAGTATGTTCAGGGGAACCTTCTTCCCCGCATGTGCATCTATTAGTCTGCTGCAGACTCACGCAGTACAGGTGCGTGCGATGAGAGCCATGTCCTGTTATGAAATGTACCTTCGAAGTATCAAAAGTTCCATGATTACTGCAAAAAGCTTTAAAATCGGTCCGCACACGCAGCGGGAGAAGAAATCATTTGGAAGGGGACTTCGCCGCAGTGAGTAACAGGTGGTTTTGTGGAGTACTTTACTCGGCCACTGCGCGCTGACAGGATATTATCAGGAGATGTAGCTCTGGATGCGTAGGCAGTGACGGCAAATGCGTTCCAGGAAGCGCGATCGCTTCGGGGAAATGCGAGCGGATCCTATTCGCGAGCGTTGACCCCCTGGTCGGTAGGCAGACCCGCGAAACGCTGATTACTCGCTCTGCCGTCGGGCCGACTACCTGCGCGCGAGAGGGGAATCGATTGCTACGGAGGCGCCGACTCGGTGATGCGGGGTGGGGGTTAGAGGGAAAGGGTAGCGGGTTAGGCGGTGGATGGGGGTATGGGGAGAGCGGGTGGGGGTGGCTACGTAACCGTCTCGTGGGTTGCAGGAAGGGGGGGGGGGGAGGGGGTTGAGCGAGAAAACACTCCGCGCTCTGGGAACCCTGGAGATCTCCGCAAACACGACTGGCGAGAAACTGCTCGCAGTGGGGAGAGGCCGGGGAAAAAGGAGAGAGGAGATAAATAGAAGGAAAGAGAGAGAGAGAGAGAGAGAGAGACGGGCGGAAATAAGGCGCTACGAGTATGTGTGTGTGTGTGTGTGCATCCAAACTGCGTCTCCGACAACTCTTGGCTCTGATTCCGTATTACCTCGACGCTAGCTTCCACTCTCGCCGTCCTTGGAGAACACGGAATGAGGCGTCGAGGCAGAACCAGAGAAAGTATTGACGCGGAACATTTATTCGTTCTTCGCTGGAGTTTTCCAGTGTGCAGAAACACCGCCAGTTTTGAATCTCTAACAACTACGAGACCAATTCGGCAATGGCCCATTACTTAGCTTGCATTTATCGCGAATCTCTCTCCCAGAGTAACGCCCCAGTGAGAGGAATAAAGCGAAGGGCAAAAAAACGGACCTGCAAAATAACAGATCAATATTCTTTACATCAGGTTGCTACAGGCTTATTCAGCATATTACATGTCAGAGTATAATAAATTTGAGAAAGAAAAGCACCTGCGCACTATTCAGCACGGATTTAGAAAGTTTACGTCATCTGAAACTGAGATTGCCATTTTCTCACATCACAAATGGCTCTGAGAACTATGGGACTTAATATCTGAAGTCATTAGTCCCCTAGAACTCAGAACTACTTAAACCTTACTAACCTAAGGACATCACACACATGCATGCCCGAGGCAGGATTCGAACCTGCGACCGTAGCGGTCGCGCGGTTCCAGACTGAAGCGCCTAGAACCGGTCGGCCCCTGCGGCCGGCTCTCACATCACATCCTGCGAACCATGGATGAAGGGGAATAAGTAGACTACATATTCCTACGTTTCCGAAAATCGTTCGATATGATGTCCCACTGCAGACTGTTAACGAAGATATCAGCCTATGTCGTAGGTTTCCAGATAAGTGTGCAGCTCGTACTTCTTAAGTAATTGAATTGTGATTGATGCCGAGTGTTCGTCAGAGAGAAGAATATTATCAGGCGTGACCCACAGGAGCGAGATAGGTGCGCTGTTGTTCTCTGTATACACTATGTGATCAAAAGTATCCGGACACTTGGCTGAAAATGACTTACAAGTTCGTGGCGTCCTCCAACGGTAATGCTGGAATTCAGTATGGTGTTGGCACATCCATACCCTTGATGACAGCTTCCAGTCTCGCAGGCATACATTCAGTCAGGTGCTAAGGTTTCTTGGCGAAACGCAGCCCATTCTTCACGCAGAGCTGCACTGAGGAGAGGTATCGATGTCGGTCGGTGAGGCCTGGCACCAAGTCCGCGTTCCAAAACATCCCAAATGTGTTCTATAGGATTCAGGTCAGGACTGTATGCAGGCCAGTCCATTATTGGGATGTTATTGTCGTGTAACCACTCCGCCACAGCCATGCATTATGAACAGGTGCTCGACTGTGCTGAAACTTGCAATCGCCATCCCCAAATTGCTCTTCAACAGTGTGAAGTATGAAGGTGCTTAAGAGGTCAATGTAGGCCTGTGCTGTGATAGTGCCACGCAAAGCAACAAGGGATGCAAGCCCCCTCCATGAAGAACACCATAACACCACCGCCTCCGAATGTTACTCTTCGCACTACTTACGCTGGCAGATGACGTTCACCGGGCATTCGTCATACCCGCACCCTGCCATCGGATCGCCACATTGTGTACTGTGATTCGTCACTCCATACAACGTTTTTCCACTGTTCAGTCGTCCAATGTTTACGCTCCTTACACCAAGCGAGGCGTCGTTTGGCATTTACCGGCGTGATGTGTGGCTTATGAGCAGCCGCTCGACCGTGAAATCAAATTTTTCTCACCTCCCGCCTAACTGTCATAGTACTTGCAGTGGATCCTGATGCAGTTTGGAATTCCTGTGTGATGTTCTGGATAGATGTCTGCCTATTACACATTATGACCTTCAACTGTCGGCAGTCTCTGTCAGTCAACAGACGAGATCGACTTGTACGATTTTGTGTTGTAGGTGTCCCTTCACGTTTCCTCTTCACTATGGCATCGCAAACAGTGGACCAAGGGATCAAGAGCGTGGAAATCTCACGTACAGACGTATGACGCAAGTGACACCCAATCACCAGGAAGTCCGTGAGTTCCTTAGAGCACGTCATTCTGCTCTCTCACGATGTCTAATGACTACTGAGGTCGCTGATATGGAGTACCTGGCAGTAGGTGGCAGCACAATGGATCTAATATGAAAACCGTATGTTTTTGGGGGTGCCCGGTAACTTTTAATCACACAGTATACTGTCGAAATGATTGATTGTAGAATGATACAATATGACTTAGACAAAATGTTTAGTTGATGTGATGAATGGCAACTGGCTGTAAATTTAGAAAAAAGTGAGTTAATGCAGTTGAGTAGGGAAAACAATTCTGCTGTGTTCGGATAAGCGACAATCACATCGTTTGAACGCGAATAAAGTTGTAAAGCAGTATGAAGTGGGACGAGCTTGTGATGATTGTGGTAAGAAAGGCGAATGCTCGGTTTAGTGGGAAAATTTTAGTAAAGTGTGGTTCACCTGTAAAGGAGCTACATACACTGCTGGCCACCGTAAATGCAACACCCTGAAGGAAGCATCCGAATCAAGTGAAATTTACACCATGTGTTTGCAGCGATGAGATATGCAACTGATTAGAATTTCAGCGCAGACGCACATCACGCGCGCCTGTGGCGCCACCTCATAGCGCCATTTAAGGCTTGGCGATTTCGACGAGTGTACGTTCGGCACGTGTGTTTACCTTGTGGTTGTTTCACAAGACGATCAGTTATGCCTCGTAGACAACAGCGAACATCTTTTGATCAAGTATCCGAGTTCGACAGAGGAAGGATAGTGGCTTACCGAGATTGTGGATTATCATACAGAGAAATCGCTAGTCGTGTTGGACGAAACCAAACAACTGTAATGCGGATATGTGACCGTTGGATGCAGGAGGGTACGACGGACCGACGTTGTCGATCGCATTCACCTCGGTGCACCACTGCACGTGCTGATAGGCAAATTGTGCGCATGGCAGTGACGGATCGCTCAGTGACATCCCGAACCATAGCACAGCACATTGCGTCTGTAACGCATCATCCGTTTACAGCAGAGTGGTCTGTCCGCAAGACGTCCATTGCTTCGTCTACCATTGACGCAGAACCACAGACGTCTCCGTCGCCAATGGTGTGATGACAGACGCATGTGGACGGCAGAATGGAATGACGTTGTCTTTACTGACGAGGCCCGCTTCTGTCTGCAGCAGCACGATGGTCGGATTCGAGTGTGGAGACACCGTGGAGAGAGGATGCTGGACAGCTGCATTATGCACCGCCACACTGGTCTTGCACCGGGTATTATGGTATGGGGCGGTGTTGGATATTACTCTCGCACGCCTCTAGTACGCATTGCCGGTACTTTAAATAGCCGGCGCTACATATCCGAGGTGCTGGAGCCAGTTGTCCTTCCTTACCTTCAGGGCTCGGCCACAGCCATATTTCAACAGGATAATGCGCGACCACACGTGGCACGCATTGTCCAAAGGTTCTTCGTCAATAACCAGATTTAATTGCTTCCCTGGCCGGCTCGCTCTCCGGATCTTTCGCCGATAGAAAACATGTGGTCCACGGTTGCTCAACGAGTGACCCAGGTTACATCCCCAGCTGCCACACCAGATGATCTTTCGCAACGTGTGGAAGCTGCTTGGGCTGCTGTAGCCCAGGAACACATCCAACGTCTCTCTGACTCAATGCCGAGACGTGTGGCAGCGGTGATCTCCAACAATGGCGGCTACTCTGGCTACTGATTCTGGCAGGAACCACATGTCACAGACGTCTGTAAACGTAATCATTTGATGCTTGGTCAACATGTTATCTACAAAATAAATTTTGTTGTGCTACCTCTTGTCTTTCTTGGTGTTGCATTTACGGTGGCCAGCAGTGTATATGACGTTAGTGCGACATATGCTTGAGTACTGCCGAAGCGTTTTGGATCTGTACCGGTCGGATTAAAGGACGACATCGAAACAATTCAGAGGCGCGCTGCTAGATATGTTACCGATAGGTTTAAATAAAACGCAAGTATTACGGAAATGCTTCGGGAACTCAGGGAATCAATGGAGGGATGGCGACGTTCCTTTCGAGGAACAGTACTGAGAAAATTTAGAGAACCAGCAACTGAAATTGATTGTAGAACGGTTCTACTGTCGAAGATAAGATGCTTCTACGGAGGCATGTAGACAGTCGTCTTTCCCCTCGCTCTGTTTGCGAGTGGAACAGGAAAGGAAAGGACTATCCGTGGTACAGGTTGCCCTCCACCATACTTCGTACACTGGCCTGAGGAGTACGAATGGTGATGCAGAATAATGCGTAAACAGTGGTTGTGTCCGCAACGGATAGATCGTGTCTGTACCGGTTTGTCTCGCATTTTTGCCTCTGACGTCATCGTAGCAATTTTCTCGTATGGGCGTGATTGTTGCGAAGTGACTTAGCGTATGGGTATAAGATGGTCTACATCTACATCTACATTTATACTCTGCAAGCCACCCAACGGTGTGTGGCGGAGGGCACTTTACGTGCCACTGTCATTACCTCCCTTTCCTGTTCCAGTCGCGTATGGTTCGCGGGAAGAACGACTGGCGGAAAGCCTCCGTGCGCGCTCGAATCTCTCTAATTTTACATTCGTGATCTCCTCGGGAGGTATAAGTAGGGGGAAGCAATATACTCGATACCTCATCCAGGACCGCCCCCTCTCGAAACCTGGGCAGCAAGCTACACCGCGATGCAGAGCGCCTCTCTTGCAGAGTCTGCCACTCGAGTTTGCTAAACATCTCCGTAACGCTATCACGCTTACCAAATAACCCTGTGACGAAACGCGCCGCCCTTCTTTGGCTCTTCTCTATCTCCTCCGTCAACCCGATCTGGTACGGATCCCACACTGATGAGCAATACTCAAGTATAGGTCGAAGGAGTGTTTTGTAAGCCACCTCCTTTGTTGATGGACTACATTTTCTAAGGACTCTCCCAATCAATCTCAACCTGGTACCCGCCTTACTAACAATTAAATTTATATGATCATTCCACTTCAAATCGTTCCGCACGCATACTCCCAGATATTTTACAGAAGTAACTGCTACCAGTGTTTGTTCCGCTATCATATAATCATACAATAAAGAATCATTCTTTCTATGTATTCGCAATACATTAGATTTGTCTGTACAAAGTGTCAGTTGCCACTCCCTGCACCAAGTGCCTATCCGCTGCAGATCTTCCTGCATTTCGCTGCAATTTTCTAATGCTGCAACTTCTCTGTATACTACAGCATCATCCGCGAAAAGCCGCATGGAACTTCAGACACTGTCTACTATGTCATTTATATATATTGTGAAAAGCAACGGTCCCATAACACTCCCCTGTAGCACGCCAGAGGTTACTTTAACATCTGTAGACGTCTCTCCATTGATAACAACATGCTGTGTTCTGTTTGCTAAAAACTCTTCATTCCAGCCACACAGCTGGTCTGATATTCCGTAGGCTCTTACTTTGTTTATCAGGCGACAGTGCGGAACTGTATCGAACGCCTTCCGGAAGTCGAGGAAAATGGCACCTACCTGGGAGCCTGTATCTAATATTTCCTGGGTCTCATGAACAAATAAAGCGAGTTGGGTCTCACACGATCGCTGTTTCCGGAATCCATGTTGATTCCTACAGAGTAGGTTCTGGGTTTCCAAAAACGACATGATACGCGAGCAAAAAACATGTTCTAAGGTTCTACAACAGATGGACGTCAGGGATATAGGTCTATAGTTTTGCGCATCTGCTCGACGACCCTTCTTGAAGACTGGGACTACCTGTGCTCTTTTCCAATCATTTGGAATCTTCCGTTCCTCTAGAGACTTTCGGTACACGGCTGTTAGAATGGGGGCAAGTTCTTTCGCGTGTAGCGTGGACAATGATTCGGGCGCCATTGTGAAGATCTACTGGAGCTCTGCTAAGACCTACTGTGAGAAAGTAAAAATATTCGCCTGAACATAAGTGAAAATCGCTATCAAATCGACATTTACAAAGTAGTGAAACATATCGTCTCATATGAATCGTGGTACTCTCGGAATTACAGAAAACGCAAGTGTGAGGAAAGCTGGCTGAGACGCGGTATTTACTGCCATTAAGGGAAACGTGGAAGGGTGGACCTATTAATGTAACTTCCTTTTCAGACAACTTGTTTATTTAACAATATATAATCATAAACTTATTTTCTTTACAAATTAACAAATTTGTGAAATGAATAAGCATTTACAAGAGAAATCAAAAAAGGAACAACATGACGATAATTACAAGACGGCCGGACCTGCGGCCCGATTGTTATCAGGTGAAACAGCGGTGTTTACTACCACGCTGGACACAGTCTGTCTTATTAAATGCCCTTCTACAACACATGAAAACTATATAAGTAATATTGATGACGAGAGTGATTCAATTACTCAAACAGATGACTTTGATGCGCACCAATGCTCAAAGGTTAAGCCGGCCGGGATGGCCGAGCGGTTCTAGGCGCTTCAGTGTGGAACCGCGCGACCGCTACGGTCGCGGGTTGGAATCCTGCCTCGGGCATGGATGTGTGTGATGTCCTTAGGTTAGTTAGGTTTAAATAGTTGTAAGTTCTAGGGGACTGATGACCTCAGATGTTAAGTCCTATATTGCTCAGAGCCATTTGAACCATTTTTGCTTAAAGGTTAAACAAACTAGGAAACAATTATCACAATGATAAGGCTTGCTTCAAACCGAACAACATTTTCATTTCAATCAGCACCCAAGGTGCGACTGGATCGCAATCCGTCCCTTTTGACAATCGTATTGTGACTAAAGCCTTGGTGACAGTTCGCTGTTAATATTTCAAAAGATAAATTGCTTCACAGTTGTGAAGGCCGCTCTGAAGGAAAGTTTTAAAACATTATGTATGCGCACTTACTAGAAGAGGACTCACTCGACAGAACAACAAGATCTAGTTAAAAATACACCAATAATGACCCGGTGTTTCAAAGAGAGGAGCGCACAACTTAGTACAACAGGTTGTTCAGATTACCTCAAATGCAATTACAATCAAGAAACTGAATCGGTTAAGATCTAAATCTAGGCACAAGACCCCTGTTTGCTTAAAGGCAGCCTGTGTCTTGTTACAACTGTTCCGACTGTATTTCCAACCAGGAGCTGATTCATTAAAAGATTAATAATAGGGTATAAACTAGTAAGGAATGGCAATATAATATCAGAACAAATTTTCAGTGTGAAGTACAATGCTACGGTCTGTATTTACGACTAAAGAGCAAACCGACTAAAACTCCGAGAGTCGGGTACAAACCAGAAAATACGAGGGTTGGAACTTAAATAGTGGCAACTATTTATATACAGCTCGTACACAACAGATATGTGTTTCAAAGTTTAACTGACCTTCAAAGAAGTCACCAGCATTGTGTATAACCCGTTGCCAGCGACGTGGAAGTCGCAGGATACTCTTAGCAGTGCCAGTTGTGGTGACAGTTCGAACGGCGCGGTCTATTGCCCGACGAATTTGTAGAAGTTCTGAAGCGAATGCCGTGAAGTGTTTCCTTCAGTTTAGAAATCGAGTTGAACCGACGAGGGCTTAAGTTAGGGGAGTGCAGTAGGTGGTATAGCACTTAGCAGCCCCATCAGTCAAACAAATCAGTAACAAATTTTCTGGCAGATTAAAACTGTGTGCCCGACCGAGACTTGAACTCAGGTCCTTTGCCTTTCGCGGGCAAGTGCTCTACCATCTGAGCTACCCAAGCACGACTCACGTCCCGTCCTCACAGGTTTACTTCGGCCAGTACCTCGTCTGCCAGGAAGTTTCATATCAGCGCACACTCCGCTGCAGAGTGAAAATCTCATTCTGGAAACATCCCCCAGGCTGTGGCTAAGCCATGTCTCCGCAGTATCCTTTCTTTCAGGAGTGCTAGTTTTGCAAGGTTTGCAGGAGAGCTTCTGTAAAGTTTAGAAGGTAGGAGACGGGATACTGGCAGAAGTAAAGCTGTGAGGACGGGGCGTGAGTCGTGCTTCGGTAGCTCAGATGGTAGAGCACTTGCCCGCGAAAGGCAAAGGTCCCGAGTTCGAGTCTCGGTCGGGCACACAGTTTTAATCTGCCAGGAAGTTTCATACCAGCGCACACTCCGCTGCAGAGTGAAAATCTCATTCTGGAAATCAGTAACGGGTTGCACTGTACGTGCTTTGAGTATTGCCTTGCAAAATGTTGGCTAGTGCAAGTGCTTAAACTCTGAAGAGCGTTTCTGGAGCCACTCTCTAGCAATTCTGGGCGTGTGTCGTGTCGCATTGTTCTGCTGGAATTGCCCAAGTCCTTCGGAATGCACAATGGACATGAAAGGATGCAGATGATCAGACAGAATGTTTACGTAGGTGTTACCTATCACAGTCGTATCTAGACGTATCAGGGATCCCATATCTCTCCAACTGCACACGCCCCACACCATTACAGAACCTCCACCAGCTTGGACAGTCCCCTGCTAACCTGCAGGGTCCATGAATTCATGTCGACCCGCTCGGTAAAATTTGAAACGAACTCGTCCGAGCGGGCAACATGCTTCCAGTCATAAAAAAATCCAATGTCGATGTTGAAGGCCCCAAGCGAGCCTTAAAGCTTTGTGTCGTGCAGTGATCAAAGGTACACGAGTGGGTCTTCGGCTCCGGAAGCCGATAGCTAAGATGTTTTGTTGAATGCTTCGCACGCTAACACTTGATGGCCCAGCATTGAAGTCTGCAGGAATTTGCGGAAGGTTTGTGTTTCTGTCACGTTGAACCATTCTCTTCAGTAGTTGTTGGCCGCTTTCTTGCAGGATTTTTTCCTGCCGCAGCGATGTCAGAGATTTGATGTTTTTACCGGATTCCTGATATCCTCGGTACACTCGTGAAATGGTCGTACGGGGAAATTCCCGCTCCGTCGCTACCTTGGAGATGCTGTATTCCATCGCTCGTGCGCCGACGTTCAAGCTCACTTAAATCTTGATACCCTGCCATTGTAGCAGTAGTAACCGATCTAACAACTGCACCAGACACTTGTTGTCTTATACAGGGTGTTACAAAAAAGTACGGCCAAACTTTCAGGAAACATTCCTCACACACAAAAAAAGAAAAGGTGTTATGTGGTCATGCGTCCGGAAACGCTTAATTTCCATGTTAGAGCTCGTTTTAGTTTCGTCAGTATGTACTGTACTTCCTCGATTCACCGCCAGTTGGCCCAATTGAAGGAAGGTAATGTTGACTTCGGTACTTGTGTTGACATGCGACTCATTGCTCTACAGTACTAGCATCAAGCACATCAGTACGTAGCATCAACAGGTTATTGTTCATCACGAACGTGGTTTTGCAGTCAGTGCAATGTTTACAAATGCGGAGTTGGCAGATGCCCATTTGATGTATGGATTAGCACGGGGCAATAGCCGTGGCGCGGTACCTTTGTATCGAGACAGATTTCCAGAACGAAGGTGTCCCGATAGGAAGACGTTCGAAGCAATTGATCGGCGTGTTAGGGAGCACGGAACATTCCAGCCTATGACTCGCGACTGGGGAAGACCTAGAACGACGAGGACACCTGCAATGGACGAGGCAATTCTTCGTGCAGTTGACGATAACCCTAATGTCAGCGTCAGAGAAGTTGCTGCTGTACAAGGTAACGTTGACCACGTCACTGTATGGAGAGTGCTACTGGAGAACCAGTTGTTTCTGTACCGTGTACAGCGTGTGCAGGCACTATCAGCAGCTTATTGGCCTCCACGGGTACACTTCTGCGAATGGTTCATCCGACAATGTGTCAATCCTCATTTTAGTGCAAATGTTCTCTTTACGGATGAGGTTTCATTCCAACGTGTGATCAAATTGTAAATTTTCACAATCAACATGTGTGGGCTGACGAGAATCCGCACGCAATTGTGCAATCACGTCAACAACATAGATTTTCTGTGAACGTTTGGGCAGGCATTGTTGGTGATGTGTCGATTGGGCCCCATGCTCTTCCACCTACGCTCAAAGGAGCACGTTATCACGATTTCATACGGGATACTCTACCCGTGCTGCAAGAATATGTGCCTTTAGAAGTACGACACAACATTTGGATCGTGCACGATGGAGCTCCTGCACATTTCAGTCCAAGTGTTCGTACGCTTCTCAACAACAGATTCGGTGACCGATGGATTGGTAGAGGCGGACCAATTCCGTGGCCTCCACGCTCTCCTGACCTCAACCCTCTTGACTTTCATTTATGGGGGCATTTGAAAGCTCTTGTCTACGCAACCCCGGTACCAAATGTAGAGACTCTTCGTGCTCGTATTGTGGACGGCTGTGATACAAAACGCCATTCTCCAGGGCTGCATCAGCGCATCAGGGATTCCATGCGACGGAGTGATTTCAAGAGAAGTAATCAAATGAGCTCTAACATGGAAAGTAAGCGTTTCCGGACACATGTCCACATAACACATTTTCTTTCTCTGAGTGTGAGGAATGTTTCCTGAAAGTTTGGCCGTACCTTTTTGTAACACCCTGTATAGCTGTTGGCGAGCTCAGCGCTGTATTCTGCCTGTTGAAATATCTCTCTATTTGAATATGTATGCTTTTACAAGTTTTTGTGTTGCTTCAGTGTAAGATTTCCTCGAGAACCATATAGGACTCGTTGTGATCCACTCCGAAACGACTGGGAGCTGTTTTGAACGGTAAGAGGTTTCATACACCCTGCTAGCTATGGCAGTGTGTTGCGTTGTTGGCGTTTCCATATTTTTGTCCAATGCAGATGCAGATTTAGGTTGCTACACAGCGTACGCAACAACAGAAAAGCAAAAGCAATTAGTTCCTCGCTGCGAACTTGCTGCAACTCCACTTTGCCGGGAGAAATGAAACACGAGGACAGAGCATTCCGCCCATACAGTTTCCGTAGCGGTGAGCAGATTGCCATTCGCTTTCGCTCCGCAGAGACGTACCCATTTCGTTCCGCTAGCTACCTGCGTTATCAATTTCCGGCACTTGTGACGGCTTCGCATTTTATTTACTCTCGTGTTCGTTTATTTTCCTCCACACATCTGTCTCTCTCCCAGTCGCTCTTTTTCCTCCTCTTTTTTTTAGGGGTTGTCCAATCCCGTCGGCGGCAGCGTGTTGCCGCGGGATATCGGAATATCGACCCCCACCTCCTGTCCCCCGATATTCGCAGTCCACTTCATCTTTTGACCCTCCTCGCAGCATATTTTTACGGCGAACTGAGTCGCGCCACGCACGTGAAAAAAAGGAGGCACAAAAAAAGAGCGATTGTTCTAAAATACAGCCTTTTATCGGAGATATGGGCGGACGGCGCCGTTTCGCACCGAATCTGCGGTTGCCATCTTCATGGGCGAGAAAGAGGAAGCAGTAATTATGCCATTATTTGTTAGACAGCGGCCAGTTCTCGGTGCTAAAAGGGACGCAGAAATTTTAGCTACGAGCTGAATGCGGAGCAACATTGCAGTATGTACGTATCTATATTACTGACGCACTAATTCGAAATGTAAGGATGTAGAGGCTTATCTCACTAGGGGTAAGATAGATACTGCCTACAGGAAAATTAAAGAGACCTTTGGAGATAAGAGAACCATTTGTATGAATATCAAGAGCTCAGATGGAAACCCAGTTCTAAGCAAAGAAGGGAAAGCAGAGAGGTGGAAGGAGTATATAGAGGGTCTATACAAGGGCGATGTACTTGAGGACAATATTATGGAAATGGAAGAGGATGTAGATGAAGAAGCCGGCCGGAGTGGCCGTGCGGTTCTAGGCGCTGCAGTCTGGAACCGAGCTACCGCTACAGTCGGAGGTTCGAATCCTGCCTCGGGCATGGATGTGTGTGATGTCCTTAGGTTAGTTAGGTTTAATTAGTTCTAAGTTCTAGGCGACTGATGACCTCAGAAGTTAAGTCGCATAGTGCTCAGAGCCATTTGAACCATTTTTTTTTTTTTTTGTAGATGAAGATGAAATGGGAGATACGATACTGCGTGAAGAGTTTGACAGAGCACTGAAAGACCTGAGCCGGAACAAGGCCCCGGGAGTAGACAACATTCCATTAGAGCTACCGATGGCCTTGGGAGAGCCAGTCCTGACGAAACACTACCATATGGTGAGCAAGATGTACGAGACAGCCGAAATACCCTCAGACTTCAAGAAGAATACAATAATTCCAATCCCAAAGAAAGCAGGTGTTGACAGATGTGAAAATTATCCAACTATCAGTTTAATAAGTCACAGCTGCAAAATACTAACGAGAATTCTTTACAGACGAATCGAATGGAAAAACTGGTAGAAGCCGACCGCGGGGAAGATCAGTTTGGATGCCGTAGAAATACTGAAGCACGTGAGGCAATACTGACCCTACGACTTATCTTAGAAGAAAGATTAAGGAAAGGCAAACCTACGTTTCTAGCATTTGTAGACTTAGAGAAAGCTTTTGACAATGTTGACTGGAATTCTAAAGGTGGCAGGGGTAAAATACAGGGAGCGAAAGGCTATTTACAATTTGTACAGAAACCAGATGGCAGTTATAAGAGTCGAGGGGCATGAAAGGGAAGCAGTGGTTGGGAAAGGAGTGAGACAGGGTTGTAGTCTCTCCCCGATGTTATTCAATCTGTGTATTGAGCAAGCAGTAAAGGAAACAAAAGAAAAATTCGGAGTAGGTATTAAAATTCATGGAGAAGAAATAAAAACTTTGAGGTTCGCCGATGACATTGTAATTCTGTCAGAGACAGCAAAGGACTTGGAAGAGCAGCTGAACGGAATGGACAGTGCCTTGAAAGGAGGATATAAGCTGAACATCAACAAAAGCAAAACGAGGATAATGGAATGTAGTCAAATTAAACCGGGTGATGCTGAGGGAATTAGATTAGGAAATGAGACACTTAAAGTAGTAAAGGAGTTTTGCTATTTAGGGAGTAAAATAACTGATGATGGTCGAAGTAGAGAGGATATAAAATGTAGACTGGCAATGGCAAGCAAATCGTTTCTGAAGAAGAGAAATTTGTTAACATCGAGTATAGATTTAACTGTCAGGAAGTCGTTTCTGAAAGTATTTGTATGGAGTGTAGCCATGTATGGAAGTGAAACATGGACGATAACTAGTTTGGACAAGAAGAGAATAGAAGCTTTCGAAATGTGGTGCTACAGAAGAATGCTGATGATAAGGTGGGTAGATCACATAACTAATGAGGAGGTATTGAATAGGATTGGGGAGAAGAGAAGTTTGTGGCACAACTTGACTAGAAGAAGGGATCACTTGGTAGGACATGCTTTGAGGCATCAAGGGATCACAAATTTAGCATTGGAGGGCAGCGTGGAGGGTAAAAATCGTAGAGGGAGACCAAGAGATGAATACACTAAGCAGATTCAGAAGGATGTAGGTTGCAGTAGGTACTGGGAGATGAAGAAGCTTGCACAGGATAGAGTAGCATGGAGAGCTGCATCAAACCAGTCTCAGGACTGAAGACCACAACAACAACAACAACTGTGAAACTTTCACACATGCAAAATTAAAACTGTATTTTTACAAAAATAGTGTGCATTTATTTTGGAGTGACCCTCGTAGTTCCAGGTTGCCCATCTGACGGTTTCCAGAGTCGACAAAAATTTCGTCTTCAGTATTTCGCGTTCACCCGATTTAAAAATTTAAAACACTGTTTTAGCGTGCTCATTAAGAGCTATACTCTTATCTTCAAAGTTTAACACAGTGAGATAAACATTAAACTCATAAAGTATAGATTTATAATGAGGTAGCGTAACTGATGGAACGTAAATATCCGGACATTATTCACCCAGTATTTGCTTATGACACCACTCGGCAGCTTGCAACAAACTCTACAAATGTTTACAAATTTTTACGAAACTTTTTCTTGCTGATACTCCCCTGGTAAAATGATAAAAGGAAAAAAAGCATATCACTAACTACATTTTCGCTGTTCGTGCAGTAAAACAGCAACATCATGCGTGACGTTTTAATCTATTAACTCCTGTCGGATACAGATGGGTGTTATAAGTTTAAGGTTGTGTCTGTGTATCTGTCTATGGCGTAGTAGCTCCCAAACAAACGGTCCGATTTTAATTAAGTTTTTTATTATTGGAACTCTGGTTTAATCGAGATGGTTCTTAGCTATGTTCCATGAAACTCTTTTCAGCAGTCTAAAATTCGTCAGCTAAATTAACTAAACATTTTTTTCCGTCAGCGCGCTGTCTTCATACACGATACGCAATATATAAGAGCTACATCAAATTATGAAGTACCAGATTGTAGAGCTCAAGAAGACCTAAATAAAAGTCCTCGAGACCATAATTGTTTATCCATTACGATTGACCATCAATGATGATTTTTGTCTTTTGAAGTGGTCCGTTTCGGCACCTGCAAAGCAGAATAATGGTGACTGTGACTCAGCTGTAAAAGATAAACATTCTCTCTTGCATACTTCTTTGTAGTTCTTTATGAGGCCGACAATTCAGTATTAAATCTAATTTTATCCTAAATAGCTTGGGCAGTCTTTTTGCAACACAGCGCAATAACAGCCCACTTTCTTCCGACTGGAAGAGAAATGTCCGCAGCTCGTGGTCGTGCAGTAGCGTTCTCGCTTCCCGCGCCCGGGTTCCTGGGTTCGATTCCCGGCGGGTCAGGGATTTTCTCTGCCTCGTGATGACTGGGTGTTGTGTGCTGTCCTTAGGTTAGTTAGGTTTAAGTAGTTCTAAGTTCTAGGGGACTGATGACCATAGATGTTAAGTCCCACAGTGCTCAGAGCCATTTGAACCATTTTTTGGAAGAGAATTATCGCCCCTGCTTATTGATTGTCTTACCTGAATTAGCTAAATATATATATTAAAACATAGTCAATGAATAAACATGTGTGTTAATAAAAAAGAAACAAATAAATCACACAAGTGAAAAAGATCTGCCGTCGCAATTTCGTGTTTAGTCACGAAACGTATTTGTCTGAATGTGGGGATAGAGTGTCGACAGTACAGTGTCGATAGTACAGTGTCTGCTACTAGTAAACTAAAAAAATTAAAAAGCATGAAATAAAACTTGAATTAAAATTTTAAAAACTGACACGAAAAACAAGAAAAAAAGTGAAAAAATTATTGCCCCTTTAAGCTTAATATGAGTAGTATTATTTTGATCCAAGTTTGCCGCGTCGGGAAAACGCTAAGTAAATAATATATAAACAGAACACATCTAAAAATGATGTACGAAATTTAATTACGAGTAAGCTACCGAGACAACGTAGGTAAATCTCAAAGCAACAACATAAACTCGCTGATTATCAATGAAATGCGCCTACAGCCGAGTAACTGAGATGTCATTTTATTTTATTTTGACTACCAGTTTTGGCATTCCGTTGTGCCGTCTTCAGGCCCCATATGCATCTCTCAAAAGTAGAGATTCATATGGAGCCTTCAGATGGCAGAGGGGTTTAACGAAACTAAAATAAAATTACATAGCAGTTGCACAGCCATTGGCAAATTTCATTGATAATTACTTGACCAGCTGATGTCCCATGTCCATGATGGATAAATAGAGACAAAAATCGTTGAGTCTTAGTTAATTTACTCCGAGAAATTCGCGATATAGACACAACCGTCGACGACGCCTATACTCACGCGACTGCCTGAGTTAGTTCGCTACTATCAGACCACTGCAGGACATAGACAATGTGATCAAAAGTATCCGGACACGCGCAAAAACATAGGTTTTTCACATTAGCTGCATTGTGCTGCCACCTACTGCCAGGTGCTCCACATCAGCTACCTCAGTAGCCATCACACATCGTGAGAAAGCAGAATGGGGCCCTCCCCAGAACTGACGGACTGCGAACGTGGTCAGGTGATTGGGTGTCACTTGTGTCATACGTCTGCACGCGAGGTTTCCACACTCCTAAGCTTCCCTAGTTCCACTGTTTCCGATGTGATAGTGAAGTGCAAACGTCAAGGGACACGTACAGCACAAAAGCGTACAGGCCGACCTCGTGTGTTAACTGACAAACACTGCAGACAGTTGAAGAGGGTCGTAATGTGTAATAGGCAGACATCTATTCAGACCATCAAACAGGAATTCCAAACTGCGTCAGGATTCACTGCAAGTACTGTGACAGTTAAGCGGCAGGTGAGAAAAGTTGGATTTCATGGTCAAGCAGCTGCTCATAAGCCACGCATCACGTAGGTAAACGGCAAACGACGCCTCGCTTGGTGTAAGGAGCGTAAACATTGGACGATTGAAAAGTGGGGAAACGTTGTGTGGAGTAACGGATCACGGTACACAATGTGGCGTTCCGATGGCAGGGTGTGGGTATGGCGAATGCCCGGTGAACGTCATCTGCCAGCGTGTGTAGTGCCAACAGTAAAATTCGGAGGTGGTGGTGTTATCGTGTGGTCGTGTTTTTCATGGAGGGAGCTTTCAACTCTTGTTGTTTAGCGTGGCACTATCACAGCACAGGCCTATATTGATGTTTTAACCAGCTTCTTGCTACCCGCTGTTGAAGAGCAATTCGGGGATGGCGACTGCATCTTTCAACACGATCGAGCACCTGTTCATAATGTATGGCCTGTGGCGGAGTGGTTACACGACAATAGCATCCCTGTAATGGACTGACCTGCACAGAGTCCTGACCTGAGTCCTGTAGAACACCTTTGGGATGTTTTGGAACGCCGACTCCGTGCCAGGCCTCACCGACCGACATCGATACCTCTCCTCAGTGCAGCACTCCGTGAAGAATGGGCTGCCAATCCCCAAGAAGCCTTCCAGTACCTGATTGAAAGTATGCCTGCGAGGGTGGAAGCCGTCATGAAGGCTAAGGGTGGCCCAATACCGTATTGAATTCCAGCATAACCGATGAGCAACGAACTTGTAAATCATTTTCAGACAGGTGTTCGGATACTTTTGATCACGTAGTGTAGGCCTCCTAAGATAGATCAATGGGTGAAACTAAGTTCGTTCGTGATTACGTAAAAATGTGGTGTAAAATAAAAAAGGTAATTATTCTTCTACACTCCTGGAAATTGAAATAAGAACACCGTGAATTCATTGTCCTAGGAAGTGGAAACTTTATTGACACATTCCTGGGGTCAGATACATCACATGATCACACTGACAGAGCCACAGGCACATAGACACAGGCAACAGAGCATGCACAATGTCGGCACTAGTACAGTGTATATCCACCTTTCGCAGCAATGCAGGCTGCTATTCTCCCACGGAGACGATCGTAGAAATGCTGGATGTAGTCCTGTGGAACGGCTTGCCATGCCATTTCCACCTGGCGCCTCAGTTGGACCAGCGTTCGTGCTGGACGTGCAGACCGCGTGAGACGACGCTTCATCCAGTCCCAAACATGCTCAATGGGGGACAGATCCGGAGATCTTGCTGGCCAGGGTAGTTGACTTACACCTTCTAGAGCACGTTGGGTGGCACGGGATACATGCGGACGTGCATTGTCCTGTTGGAACAGCAAGTTCCCTTGCCGGTCTAGGAATGGTAGAACGATGGGTTCGATGACGGTTTGGATGTACCGTGCACTATTCAGTGTCCCCTCGACGATCACCAGTGGTGTACGGCCAGTGTAGGAGATCGCTCCCCACACCATGATGCCGGGTGTTGGCCCTGTGTGCCTCGGTCGTATGCAGTCCTGATTGTGGCGCTCATCTGCACGGCGCCAAACACGCATACGACCATCATTGGCACCAAGGCAGAAGCGACTCTCATCGCTGAAGACGACACGTCTCCATTCGTCCCTCCATTCACGCCTGTCGCGACACCACTGGAGGCGGGCTGCACGATGTTGGGGCGTGAGCGGAAAACGGCCTAACGGTGTGCGGGACCGTAGCCCAGCTTCATGGAGACGGTTGCGAATGGTCCTCGCCGATACCCCAGGAGCAACAGTGTCCCTAATTTGCTGGGAAGTGGCGGTGCGGTCCCCTACGGCACTGCGTAGGATCCTACGGCGTGCATCCGTGCGTCGCTGCGGTCTGGACCCAGGTCGACGGGCACGTGCACCTTCCGCCGACCACTGGCGACAACATCGATGTACTGTGGAGACCTCACGCCCCACGTGTTGAGCAATTCGGCGGTACGTCCACCCGGCCTCCCGCATGCCCACTATACGCCCTCGCTCAAAGTCCGTCAACTGCACATACGGTTCACGTCCACGCTGTCGCGGCATGCTACCAGTGTTGAAGACTGCGATGGAGCTCCGTATGCCACGGCAAACTGGCTGACACTGACGGCGGCGGTGCACAAATGCTGCGCAGCTAGCGCCATTCGACGGCCAACACCGCGGTTCCTGGTGTGTCCGCTGTGCCGTGCGTGTGATCATTGTTTGTACAGCCCTCTCGCAGTGTCCGGAGCAAGTATGGTGGGTCTGACACACCGGTGTCAATGTGTTCTTTTTTCCATTTCCAGGAGTGTATTATGTTAGGCTAATTAGAGAATATTTTCTTTTCACATTTTATATTATAAGTAATTATTTATGTAGTACTAACTGTATTAGCAAATTACTTTGCAGGGAGTAGTCACTGAATGGATCTGGAAAGTTATATCACTGTACATCACATGCGCGGTCCAGTCTCAGCACAGCCTACGATCGACGTCAAAGTGCAATAATCTCTCACAGACGGAACGTGGCAGCAGTGGCAGTGGAGGGTATGTAAAGCGTGTCGGCGGGACGGGGAGAACAATGCGTAAACAGAGTGATTTATCTGACACCCAAAGGGGCATGAACATCAGCTTTTGGCCGGCCGGTGTGGCCGTGTGGTTCTAGGTGCTTCAGTCTGGAACCGCGTGACCGCTATGGTCGCAGGTTCCAATCCTGCCTCAGGCATGGATGTGTGTGATGTCCTTAGGTTAGTTAGGTTTAAGTAGTTCTAAGTTCTAGGGGACTGATGACCACAGATGTTAAGTCCCACAGTGCTCTGAACCATTTGAACCATCAGCTTTGAGGTCAGAGGTGGAAGCATTTCCGAAACGGCTAAGTTTGTAAATGGTTCAAGTGCCGACGTGGTTAAAGTAGGCATTTATGGTAAAATGGCGCTATCCAAAACCGGTACCGAGATAGCTGTGGTGCACTATGGGCTATAGATGACAGCAGTGAACTGCGGAAACTTGTACAGGCGAATAGATATGGAGTTGTTGAGCAAGAGGCTACCAACAGTAGCAATCGTAGCTGTATATGAAACTCCACAACAGGCACCTGGTTCATGCACCCATGCTGACTGCTGTTCACCAGCGACGAAGGCTGGAGTTTGCACGCCAGATAGCGCCACAGGACGTCCACTGATTCGTGACAGGTGGCCTTTTCAGATGAATCACGTTTTCTGCTGCGTCAGACGGATGGCCGTTGGCGTGTACGATCCTGCAACAACCGTCGGAAGGGTCCAGGCCAGAGGAGGGAGCATTAGGATGCGGGGAATGTATTCACGGCATTTCCCGGGTGACCTCGTCATTCTGCAAGGCACAGGGGATCCACACTGTTATGCGCCTGTCGTTGGGGACCAAGTCCACCCCTTGTATGCAGTTTTTTTCCCCCTCAGCGTGATGGCATCTATCAGGAGGATAATGCGATGTGTCACACAGCTCAGAGTGGACGTGCCTGGTTCAGAGAAGACCAGGATGAGCTTACCGTACCTCCCTGATCACCAAACTACCCCGATGAAAATGCAATCGAGAATCTGCAGGACCATCTCGATCGGCCTTTCGCATCATGGATCCTCAACCCAGAAACCTAGTGACACGTCACACAGCTCAAAGTGGACGTGTCTCGTTGAAACAAGACCAGGATGAGCTTACCGTACCTCCCTGACCACAAAACTCCCCCAATTAAAACCCAATCGAGAACCTGCAGGATCATCTCGAACGGGCTGTTCGCACAATGGATCCTCAACCCAGAAACCTAGTGATGTGTCACACAGCTCAGAGTGGACGTGCCTCGTTCAAAGAAGACCAGGATGAGCTTACCATACCTCCCTGGCCACCAAACTTCCCCAATGAAAACCCAATTGAGAATCTGCAGGACCATCTCGATCGGGCTGTTCACACCATGGATCCTCAACCTAGAAACCTAGTGACGTGTCACACAGCTCAGAGTGGACGTGGCTGGTTCAAAGAAGACCAGCATGAGCTTACTGTCCCTTCCTGACCACCAAACTTTCCCAATTAAAACCCAATCGAGAATGTGCAGGACCATCTTGATCGGGCTGTTCGCACCATGGATCCTCAACACAGAAACCTAGCGACGTGTTACACAGCTCAAAGTGGACGTGCCTGGTTCAAAGAAGACCAGGATGAGCTTACCATACCTCCATGGCCACCAAACACCCCAGATTAAAACCCAATCGAGAATCTTCTGGACCATCTCGATCGGGCTGTATGCACCATGGATCCTCAACCCAGAAACCTAGCGATGTATTGGACGTGCCTGGTTCAAAGAAGTCGAGGATGAGCTTACCGTATCTTCCTGACCACTAAACTCCCCCAATTAAAACCCAATCTTGAATCTACAAGACCATCTCAATCGGGCTGTTCACACCATGGATCCTCAACCCAGAAACCTAGCGACGTGTCACACAGCTCAAAGTGGACATGCCTGGTTCAAAGAAGACCAGGATTAGCTTACTGTACCTCCCGCCACCAAACTCCCCCCATTAAAACCCAATCGAGATTCTGCAGGACCATCTCGAACGGGCGTTTCGCACCATGGATCCTCAACCCAGAAACCTAGCGCAGCTGATCAGACCCTGGAGTCGGCATGGCTTCACATCCCTTCCAGAACCTCACTGATCCTCCTTCTGCCAGTCCACGCTGCAAAAGGTGCTCATTCGTGCTATGGACAGATGATCACATTAGTGCGAATGGACTGTGTAGACCAGTGTGATGTGTGAAAAATTTGCTTTTGCCTAAAACGAAGAGCAAATTACGTTGTACTCATCTAGTGCTTGAAGCATAATTTCATGTCTTTTATCGTTCACATGCTTAACTTAAAATATTTGTTAATTAATCAGACGTTTAAAGGTGTTTTGCACATGGAATTTCGAGTTTTGAAAGAACCTGGTACACTTCTTAGGTGAGCCACGGAGGGTACATTACACAGCAGGGTCAATTCTTCCCATAGGCGGTGCTATGCCTATGGCGGGGGGGGGGGGGGGGGAGGGGGGGGGGGGGGAGTTGGGAGTGGATTTTTAAAAGAGAGTTTTACAGAGATTTACTTTTGGTTTGAAACCCTTAAGACTTCAACCGCTCTATGCATGTCACATAACGGTACGCTCATTAATGGCTATGTCTAACCGTTGCTTCTACTGCCTACGACGCTTCTGTGTTTAATGTACCATATGTATGAGCATAATTATGTACATTACATGTAATCCTTATGAACACAATGCATCCGACGTACCACGTGTGCTGTACATACTTTACATGTAATTTCCAGTGCAAAATACTGACATAACCACTGAACTAAATAACATCGGAGTGCAATTCAAATCAGTTATTGTTTCATTGAATGTAATCTGAATAGACAATCACTGTTCTCTAACCGCACAAAGCGGTGTTTAATTCTGGCGCTAATAGGCGTTTGACTTATTTGCGCGACAACAGATAAAAAGGCTGTTGCAGCGCTACTGCGTTGCATTTCTCAGCTGAAACATGTCACGCTGCTATTGTCGTTACTTAAGAGGCTCCGGAAAGGCTCAAAATCATGAAAAGTTCAATTTTTACTTTTTTGCGTTTTCTGAATCTGCAAACTATTACCTTTTAATAGATATATGATTTATTCAATTCCGAAGACTACAACTATTTATAAATTTTTTTTTGAAATGTGTTCTACATGGGCGTGACCCACTGTGGCGCTGTTAAACTGCTGTCAAATGGTGTTATTATTAACGTCCGTGTTCATTTTAGTCTGCCTCATGCAATAATGGAGGTGATAAAAGCTATTTTCAGAGACTTAGCAGCACCTGAACTGTTGAAAAAGTGTATTCACGGAAAAACTCAAAACCCCAATGAAAGTGTAAATAGTGTTATATGGTCGAGAATCCCCAAGACTGCATTTGTTGGAATAGAAACACTTCACTTTGGTGTGTATGATGCTGTTGCGACTTTCAATGATGGCAACATTGTAAGATGCAAGGTATTTAGAAATATGGGAATGAAGATAGGTTCTAACATGGTACGAGCGATGCTTGCTTTAGACAAGGAACGCCTTCGGGCTGCAGACAGGGCTGTAAAGAGTCTAGAAATACAAGCAAGAGTAAACAGGAGGAGGAACAAGAGGAAGCTGGAGGAGGAGTTTGCAGAGGACGAAGATAATCATCCTATGGACCTGGAATGCACTAAAAAGTTAATCCAATCCTTGTGGCTCGATTCCCAAAACTTTTATTTTCTCATACTAATTACATGTTTTCTAAGGATCTTCCAAACATATTTGTTTCAAACTTTCAGTAAATGTTACACAGTACCTTCTGCATAATTTAACACAGCCTTTTTCCAAAAAACTGTATATTTTTGAATATATAAACAAAAAATTGCAAAAAAATGTTGTGAATTTTCATTACAATTGAAAAAAAATCATCTTTAATAACTGATCTAAAATTTTGTAAAATCCCTGTGTTAAGTTGTAGCCCATATTCCAATAAATAATCTGTAAAAAGTTCAAACTCCTACCTCAAATACTTTGTGAGGAAAGATGTAATTTATAAGCGTTATTTTAACATTGCAAGTATAGGGCGTTCCGGAGTCCCTCAAACAGAACGCACAAAGTGCAATACAGATTTGTGAAGCCCCAGTAGGTCACGAGATAATAGTCCCAGTTCGCAAACTGCAACACGAAAATGAGCTGCTATGTTTTAACACTTCTAAATAGCAGTTAGGATTAGGAGACTCAGTGTCAAATAATTCAAAACCTTTTTTGATTATAAATCAGCGAAATTAAAAGCATGTCTACGACCCGACATCACTGATAACTTACTATCATGAAATTAACTCTTTAAACAAAATTTACATTCAGTATTTACGAATTAAAAGCGGTAGAGAGTGATTTATTTATTTCCTGAGTATCTTGCGGTGCTTGAAACAACAGTACCAAATAGTCAAACAACACAAGTTACGAAATTAACCAGAAAAGTTGTAAAGTGTCTTCAAGCACTACAGCCCACTTTCTGCAACACTAGTGCACGTGGCCGAACATAACGTTCTACAATACACAGCGTGAATCAAAAGGAATCACTCGATTTGGCACCTCTATATTTCTGAAAATAATAAGCATATAAACGAATTCTGGTTTTTGATGTTCAAATGCCCCCTTGACAAAAAAAAAAAAAAAAAAAAAAAAAATGGTTCAAATGGCTCTGAGCACTATGGGACTTAACATCTGTGGTCATCAGTCCCCTACAACTTACAACTACTTAAACCTAACTAACCTAAGGACTTTATCAGTAAACTCTTCCGGGCTAAGTTGCCGTGGTCGATCTGTAGAACTTCTTCTCCCTGACGTTTCGTTCTCAACTACGGAGAACATCTTCCGAGGTGAGTCGACGACTGGCTGCTAGGAGCTGGGGCCGCCGCTTATATAGAGATCATAGGGGGCGCCACCACACGTCACGTGGCGTCGATGTGCAGCTATCTCTGGCTATCGTCTGTTCTCTCGATTGCAGGCAATCGATTGTCACGTGATTGATGCAACGTCGACCGCCATATCTTATCCAATTTTAATCCTTCTTCTTTACGATTAAAATTGTATTGATGTTTGTGGATTTCAATTGCCTCTCTATACATACGTGTATAATAGTGCGACGTCCTCGCTAGCACGCTTGTCTCACCAAATTTTATGTCGTGATCTCCATCCTTAAAAACATGTTCCGCTACTGCCGATTTGTCGATATGTCCCAAGCGACAGTTTCTTTTGTGCTCCGTCAACCGTGTATTGATGCTTCTTTTTGTAGTTCCTATGTAAACCCTGCCGCAACTACACGGAATTTTATATACCCCTGGGGTGGCTAGGGGGTGACGAGCATCTTTTGTTGATCTTACTAAGAAAATTAGTGAATGCCTAAGATCAACAAAAGATGCTCGTCACCCCCTAGCCACCCCAGGGGTATATAAAATTCCGTGTAGTTGCGGCAGGGTTTACATAGGAACTACAAAAAGAAGCATCAATACACGGTTGACGGAGCACAAAAGAAACTGTCGCTTGGGACATATCGACAAATCGGCAGTAGCGGAACATGTTTTTAAGGATGGAGATCACGACATAAAATTTGGTGAGACAAGCGTGCTAGCGAGGACGTCGCACTATTATACACGTATGTATAGAGAGGCAATTGAAATCCACAAACATCAATACAATTTTAATCGTAAAGAAGAAGGATTAAAATTGGATAAGATATGGCGGTCGACGTTGCATCAATCACGTGACAATCGATTGCCTGCAATCGAGAGAACAGACGATAGCCAGAGATAGCTGCACATCGACGCCACGTGACGTGTGGTGGCGCCCCCTATGATCTCTATATAAGCGGCGGCCCCAGCTCCTAGCAGCCAGTCGTCGACTCACCTCGGAAGATGTTCTCCGTAGTTGAGAACGAAACGTCAGGGAGAAGAAGTTCTACAGATCGACCACGGCAACTTAGCCCGGAAGAGTTTACTGATAAAGACGCCGGCCATGAAAGCCTACATGGAATGATAACCTAAGGACATCACACAC
This sequence comes from Schistocerca serialis cubense, assembly GCF_023864345.2. Classification (NCBI taxonomy): domain Eukaryota; kingdom Metazoa; phylum Arthropoda; class Insecta; order Orthoptera; family Acrididae; genus Schistocerca; species Schistocerca serialis. The sequence goes on from NC_064648.1 coordinate 147,466,454, forward strand.
ATCCATGCGCGAGGCAGGATTCGAACCTGCGACCGTAGCGGTCACGCGGTTCCAGACTGAAGCGCCTAGAACCGCTCGGCCACACCGGCCGGCGCCCCCCTTGAGATGCACGCCCTATGTGAATGCGGTATTCAAATTATTCCCACACGGAAGCGGACATGTCTTGAGTTACAGGTTCCACAGCTGCTGTTATGCGTTGTCTCAGTTCATTCATTGGTGTTGGTATCCGAAGCAGATAAGCAGACTCTTTTCTAAACCTCACAAGAAATAGTCACATACAGTCAGGTCCGGGCACCTTGGAGGCCAGTAATGTAGGGCTGAATCATTTGGTTCAGTGCGACCGATCCATCGTTCAGTAATCCTTTTATTTATAAAATTCCCGCACTTCCAGATGTCACTGTGGCGGTGCCCCATCCAGTTGTTAAATAGAGTCGTTCGAATTAGTGTCTATCTGTGGGGAAAGAACGTTCTCAAGCATATCCAGGTATGTGCTTCCTGTAACAGCGTTCTCGACAAAGAAAAATGGACCATACACGTTTTCTCATAAAACTGCGCAAAACGCATTAAATTTTGGAGAGTCACTCTCATGTTGTACAACTTCGTGTGTTCGTTCCGTACCCCCTATTCTCACATTATGAGTGCTCACCTTTCCATTTGAATGGAATGTTGCGTCGTCACTAAATACTAAGCGTGGAAGAAAACTGTCATCTTCCATCTCGTCAAGAGAACTCGACACATGTTCTTGTTTGTCACCTTCATGAAGAACTTGCAGTAGTTGAATTTTGCACGGTTTCACGTGCAAACGTCGGCGCAACACACGCCAGACGGATATCGGGGTCATGTTGAGCTGTCGAGCTGCACGGCGAACGGATTTCTGCGGACTCCTCGTGAAACTGTGGCGGATGCGTTAGACGTCTGTGCCAGACACTCGGGGACGGCCCGGCGATTTGCCTTTACACAGACAACCCGTTTCTCGAAATTGTTCGTGTCATTGTCTAATGCTCTGTGCTGTAGGAGGATCCACACCAAGCAGGCCAGTGAGGCCGAGCGGTTCTCCGCTCTTCAGTCTGGAACCGCGCGACCGCTACGGTTGCAGGTTCGAATCCTGCCTCTGGTATGGATGTGTGCGATGTCCTTAGGTTAGTTAGGTTTAAGTAGTTCTAAGCTCTAGGGGACTGATGACCTCAGATGTTAAGTGGTGGTGGTGGTGGTTTTCGGGGAAGGAGACCAGACAGCGAGGTCATCGGTCTCATCGGATTAGGGAAGGACGGGGAAGGAAGTCCGCCGTGCCCTTTCAAAGGAACCATCCCGGCATTTGCCCCGAGTGATTTAGGGAAATCACGGAAAACCTAAATCAGGATGGCCGGCCGCGGGATTGAACCGTCGTCCTCCCGAATGCGAGTCCAGTGTAGATGTTAAGTCCCATAGTGCTCAGAGCCATTTGAGCCATTTTTGATCCGCACCGTACCTAGTACGAAAGTAACGCTTAACAGCTGTTACTGACGCGCACTGCGCAAATCATAGAACACAAAACCCTATCTGTTGTCCCGACACCATTTTTACTAGGACTGAGGTGGCGCGCACTGCTGCTACCTAGCGGGAACCATTTAAAACTCGAGAGTTTGCTCTTTCCAACAGTACGTTGTTCACGCACGTGCCTCAAATAACATAATACTTGTAATCTTTTTAAAATTGGTCGATTCTTTTTGATACGCCCTGCGCAGTATTCCCAGCTGCAGCGGCACTCTGAAGTCTGTGATCCGCACCAGTATACACGTCTACTACCGCTTTCGATTGGCACCGAAGTGTCTCTCAGCCGGTTGACTACTTGACAACAATATAAACAATGAAATCCAGAGAGTCTAGTTTTTCACATGTACTCGGGCAATGTACAGGGTGTTTCAAAAATGACCGATATATTTGAAACGGCAATAAAAACTAAACGAGCAGCGATAGAAATACACCGTTTGTTGCAATATGCTTGGGACAACAGTACATTTTCAGGCGGACAAACTTTCGAAATTACAGTAGTTACAATTTTCAACAACAGATGGCGCTGCAAGTGATGTGAAAGATATAGAAGACAACGCAGTCTGTGGGTGCGCCATTCTGTACGTCGTCTTTCTGCTGTAAGCGTGTGCTGTTCACAACGTGCAAGTGTGCTGTGGACAACATGGTTTATTCCTTAGAACAGAGGATTTTTCTGGTGTTGGAATTCCACCGCCTAGAACACAGTGTTGTTGCAACAAGACGAAGTTTTCAGCGGAGGTTTAATGTAACCAAAGGACCGAAAAGCGATACAATAAAGGATCTGTTTGCAAATTTTCAACGGACTGGGAACGTGACGGATGAACGTGCTGGAAAGGTAGGGCGACCGCGTACGGCAACCACAGAGGGCAACGCGCAGCTAGTGCAGCAGGTGATCCAACAGCGGCCTCGGGTTTCCGTTCGCCGTGTTGCAGCTGCGGTCCAAATGACGCCAACGTCCACGTATCGTCTCATGCGCCAGAGTTTACACCTCTATCCATCCAAAATTCAAACGCGGCAACCCCTCAGCGCCGCTACCGTTGCTGCACGAGAGACATTCGCTAACGATATAGTGCACAGGATTGATGACGGCGATATGCATGTGGGCAGCATTTGGTTTACTGACGAAGCTTATTTTTACCTGGACGGCTTCGTCAATAAACAGAACTGGCGCATATGGGGAACCGAAAAGCCCCATGTTGCAGTCCCACATCGTCCCTGCATCCTCAAAAAGTACTGGTCTGGGCCGCCATTTCTTCCAAGGAGAATCATTGGCCCATTTTTCAGATCCGAATTGATTACTGCATCACGCTATCTGGACATTCTTCGTGAATTTGTGGCGGTACAAACTGCCTTAGACGACACTGCGAACACCTCGTGGTTTATGCAAGATGGTGCCCGGCCACATCGCACGGCCGACGTCTTTAATTTCCTGAATGAATATTTCGATGATCGTGTGATTGCTTTGGGCTATCCGAAACATACAGGAGGCGGCGTGGATTGGCCTCCCTATTCGTCAGACATGAACCCCTGTGACTTCTTTCTGTGGGGACACTTGAAAGACCAGGTGTACCGCCAGAATCCAGAAACAATTGAACAGCTGAAGCAGTACATCTCATCTGCATGTGAAGCCATTCCGCCAGACACGTTGTCAAAGGTTTCGGGTAATTTCATTCAGAGACTACGCCATATTATTGCTACGCATGGTGGATATGTGGAAAATACCGTACTATAGAGTTTCCCAGACAGCAGCGCCATCTGTTCTTGAAAATTGTAACTACTGTAATTTCGAAAGTTTGTCTGCCTGAAAATGTACTGTTGTCCCAAGCATATTGCAACAAACGGTGTATTTCTATCGCTGCTCGTTTAGTTTTTATTGCCGTTTCAAATATACCGGTCATTTTTGAAACACCCTGTATTTACTGTGGCAAATACGAGGAGCGTTCAAGCACTTTGATTTTATTCAGGATTACAATACACCACATTAGTCCCCACTCTTTTGCCTACAAAAACCCTGTTCTTCAACATAATCTCCGTTCAATGCGACGCCGTTACGCCACCTCACTCGGAGGGCCTGTATGCCGGCACGGCACCACTCTATTGGTCGACGTCAGATCCAACGCCTCGCTGCATCAATAACCTCCCTATCTTCCACATACTGCCTCCCACGGAGTGGATCCTCGATTACGTCAAACTCGTTGCTCTTTATGGTATTTTGTTAGGTGGTGGGGAACCCAGCGGGCAGAAAACTTTGATTACCCCAGCTGGAGGACCATTGTGTCAGTACTACCAACAGAGACGTCCGGTTCAGCAGCGAGGCGTTTGATCGTGATCTGTCGATCACCTCGAATAAGAACGTCCGCACGTTTCTACATCTGCATTTATACTCCGCAAGCCAACCAACGGTGTGTGGCGGAGGGTAATTTACGTGCCACTGTCATTACCTCCCTTTCCTGTTCCAGTCGCGTATGGTTCGCGGGAAGAACGACTGCCGGAAAGCCTCCGTGCGCGCTCGAATCTCTCTGATTTTACATTCGTGACCTCCTCGGCAGGTATAAGTAGGGGGAAGCAATATATTCGATACCTCGTCCAGAAACGCACCCTCTCGAAACCTGGACAGCAAACTACACCGCGATGCAGAGCGCCTCTCTTGCAGAGTCTGCCACTCGAGTTCGCTAAACATCTCCGTAACGCTATCACGCTTACCAAATAACCCTGTGACGAAGCGCGCCGCTCTTCTTTGGATCTTCTGTATCTCCGACCCGACCTGGTACAGATCCCACTCAAGTATAGGTCGAACGAGTGTTTTGTAAGCCACCTCCTTTGTTGATGGAGTACATTTTCTAAGGACTCTCCCAATGAATCTCAACCTGTGCATCCGCCTTACCAACAATTAATTTTATATAATCATTCCACTTCAAATCGTTCCGTACGCAAACTCGCAGATATTTTACAGAAGTAACTGCTACCAGTGTTTGTTCCGTTATCATGTAATCATACAATAAAGGATCCTTATTCTACGTATTCGCAATACATTCCATTTGTCTATGTTAAGGGTCAGTTGCCACTCCCTGCACCAAGTGCCTATCCGCTGCAGATCTTTCTGCATTATGCTGCAATTTTCTAATGCTGCAACTTCTCTATATACTACAGCATCATCCGCGAAAAGCCGCATGGAACTTCCGACACTATCTACTAGGCCGTTTGTATATATATTGTGAAAAGCAATGGTCCCATAACACTCCCCTGTGGCACGCCAGATGTTGCTTTAACGTCTGTAGACGTCTCTCCATTGAGAACAACATGCTGTGTTCTGTTTGCTAAAAACACTTCAATCCAGCCACACAGCTGGTCTGATATTCCGTGGGCTCTTACTTTGTTTATCAGGCGACAGTGCGGAACTGTATCGAACGCCTTCCGGAAGTCGAGGAAAATGGCATCTACCTGGGAGCCTGTATCTAATATTTTCTGGGTCTCATGAACAAATAAAGCGAGTTGGGTCTCACACGATCGCTGTTTCCAGAATCCACAGAGTAGATTATGGGTTTCCAGAAATGACATGTTCTAAAATTCTACAACAGATCGACGTCATAGATATAGGTCTATAGTTTTGCGCATCTGCTCGACGACCCTTCTTGAAGACTGTTACTACCTGTGCTCTTTTCCAATCATTTGGAACCTTCCGTTCCTCTAGAGACTTGTGGTACACGGCTGTTAGAAGGGGGGCAAGTTCTTTCGCGTACTTTGTGTAGAATCGAACTGGTATCCCGTCATGTCCAGTAGACTTTCCTGTGTTGAGTGATTTCAGTTGCTTTTCTATTCCTTGGACACTTATTTCGATGTGAACCATTTTTTCGTTCGTGCTAGGATTTAGCGAAGGAACTGAAGTTCGGTCTTCCTCTGTGAAACAGCTTTGGAGAAAGGTGTTTAGTATTTCAGCTTTACGCGTGTCATCCTCTGTTTCAATGCCATCATCATCCCGGAGTGTCTGCATATGCTGTTTCGAGCCACTTACTGATTTAACGTAAGACCAGAACTTCCTAGGATTTTCTGTCAAGTCGGTACATAGAATTTTGCTTTCGAATTCACTGAACGCTTCACGCATAGCCCTTCTTACGCTTTGACATCGTTTAGCTTCTGCTTGTCTGAGAGGTTTTGGCTGCGTTTAAACTTACAGTGAAGCTCTCTTTGCTCTCGCAGTAGTTCCTTAACTTTGTTGTTGAACCACGGTGGGCTTTTCTTGTCCCTCACACTGCTGTGTGTGGCCGGCCTGCACGCGGCAGATCGGACATGTTCGCGTGACGTTGTTGCCGACAATGACAGACGCCGCGCCCAACGACTCACCGTGCTTTTGTTCACTGCCAACTCTCCGTAGACAATCTTCAAGCAGCTATGAATACCTGCGATGCTGTGGTTTTTCGCCAAAACTAATCTGGCGTACCGCAAGGAGGGCTTGTAGGTCTTCTGGTGTTCCTGGTCTTTATAAACGATTTAGGAGACAATCTGAGCAGGACTCCTAGATTCTCTACAGGTCATAGTGTCGTTTGCCGTCTAGTAAAACCATTAGACGATGAAAACGGATCGAAAAACTGCTTAGGAAACGTGGCTGCCTGCTGCGGTTCAAATGGCTCTGAGCACAATGGGACTTAACAGCTATTGTCATCAGTCCCCTAGAACTTCGAACTACTTAAACCTAACTAACCTAAGATCACACAACACCCAGTCATCACGAGGCAGAGAAAATCCCTGACTCCGCCGGGAATCGAACCCGGGAACCCGGGCGTGGGAAGCGAGAACGCTACCGCACGACCACGAGATGCGGACGTCTGCTGCGAAAAGTGGAAATTGACTCTAATCATTAGGAACTGTAATGTCTTCCAAATGACTACCAAAAAATCCCGTTAGAGGTTGTCGATTCAGCTGAATACCTAGGGACTGCAAACATGGAAAATTTAAATTGAAGCCTCACACAGGAAAAGTGCGGATGGCCAGCCAAAGACTTTATTTTATTGCCAGAACACTTAGTAAATACAACAGGTCTACTACAGTGACCGCCTACACCAGTGGTCCCCTGTGGGGTAGAATGAAATTTTCTGATGCGTTAAAACTAAGCGATTCGATTCTGTTTCATAAAAGAGTACATTGTCCGTTGTAGACCTAGTGATAATGGTTCAAATGGCTCTGAGCACTATGGGACTTAACTGCTACGGTCATCAGTCCCCTAGAACTTAGAACTACTTAAACCTAACCAACCTAAGGACAGCACACAACACCCAGCCATCACGAGGCAGAGAAAATCCCTGACCCCGCCGGGAATCGAACCCGGGAACCCGGGCGTTGGAAGCGAGAACGCTACCGCGCGACCACGAGATGCGGGCTACCTAGTGATAAAAAACAGAAACCAGAGTTCGCATGTTCAGTTCTCCCATGTGCTGCTCCGAGACTGGGACAATAGTTTGAAAGTGGCTTTTTGGAATCTGTGCCAAAGGCGTCAGTGTGAATTGCAGGGTACTCACGTAGAAGCATATTCTGAAAGACGAAAACATTCTCTCCGTGTGTCATCGGTGTGTGTGTCGGGGGGAGGCGGGTGTATGAACACGCACGACCACTTCTGTAGCGTGTCCTACCTTCTTATGTTCTCCTGTGCAGCCCGCAACGACAAAAATTCAAGCCACAGTGACCGCGCGTAATTAAAAGAATGGCAAAAAAATTTAGGCTGCCCTTGTTTAAAATAAATCCTCAACTTGATATGCGTCGCCGGTCCGTGCGCTACATTTAGACTCACGTCACAGCTTGCCTGTGGCAGGCGTGCCGCAAAGGAACCGGGAGCTGCGCCGTACAGCTCCGACGACAAGTGTCTCTCTGTGTTTCGGCTCGTTACAGCAGTTTTTTCTCTGAAGCCCCTCTAAACTTGCTGAATCATTTTCTCAGTAACACTGGCTCTATCTCAAATATGGCGACCGTGTCAGGATTCACAGGTCTGCCACTTCCGTAAACACACAGTGTAGCTAACGTCTCTTAAAATATTCTGCCTCGATAAAGTTTTTCTCTTTCGGTCTGGAGGCACATTTACTTGCTACACGACACTGTGGGAGCCAAAGCGGATTTCGGAGACTGATTCACAACTTTCACGTCTATGTAAGTGCCAGTAGTATTGTATGCAAACGCAACTGTAATGAAACTGGGTAACAAGAACAATGTACGTGAGAACGGAAATGAAAATTAGACAATTAGTTGGCTTTAGGAAGGGCGGAGGCACCAGGGAGGCAATTCTGACGTTGTACTTGATAATTGAAGCAATACTTAAGAAAAATCACACATTTGTATGATTTACTTGATAAAAACATTCAACAGCCAAAATCGCATAAATATTTGTTTGTTCAGAACAACCGGTTTTGACAGAGTTTGTTGTCATCTTCAGGTCTTAAGAAACCTGTTTGTTGTGAAACATGTTGATTTTGCATTGGACGTCACACCAGTTTGGCCTGTGGATGGAAATCAGCCCCTCTTGCCATCATAAAGCACCTTGTGCAAATGGCCATATACACAGGTATATCGCTCACAGATGCTTGTTACGTCACAAAAACGAAGTAAACACCTGTTTACATAAGCGGAATAGAATGTAAACGTTGAAGCTACCTTACAGGTCGGTTAAGGTTACTTTTCAATATTTGGAATATGTCCATATATATATATACATATATATATATATATATATATATATATATATATATATATGTGTGTGTGTGTGTGTGTGTGTGTGTGCAGATGACGCTGTCATTTATGGTGTAGTAAAATCGTAAGAAGTTCAAATGAAATTGCAATATCTGTATGCTGGGAACATTGGCTGTTGACTCTAAATAATGAAAAGAGTGAGGTCATCCAGATCTTAAACGGAATCCGTTAAACTTCGGTTACTTGATAAATCACACAAAAAAGAAGTCCGCACAACTACGAACAACTTAAATTAGAAATAACACAAATAAAATTTTGTGGGGAAGACGAGCTAAATATTACGTTTAATTGCAGAACACTTAGACGATGCAGCAGATATACTATAGAGAGTACCTACACTATGCTTGTCCGTCGTCTTTTGGAGAACTGCTGTGCGGTGTGGGATCGCCATTAGATAGGATTAGCATCGAGAATGTTCAAAGAAGTGCAGCACGTTTTGTGTTACCGGGAAACAGGGGAAGGAGTGTCACGGACATGACACATGATTAGGGGAATTTCGATCACCAACTTTCTCCCCTGAACGCGAAAATATTTTGTTGACGCCGACCGACATAGGGAGAAACGATCATGATATTAAAATAAGGGAAATCAGCGCTCGCCTGGAAAAATATGGGTGTCTTTTTTTTTCGCGCTGTTCGAGACTGGAAGAAGAGAGGATTATTGAGAAGGTGGTTCGGTGAACCCTCTCCCAGGCATTTAACTGTGATTTGCAGAGTGTTCACGTAGATGTAGGTCTAGCTGAATTACAGGTGAAAAATGCGCGTTAGTGCCCGATGAGGCCATATTCTTTACTGAGAGTCCACATGATGGTAAAGTGTGTACGTTGGGAGTCTGACCAATGTCAGACACAAACGTTTTTTATGTCTGTTATCAGGCCCTCTCGTGTGATGAAATGTATACCACTTTTCGTTATAAGTGTACGAGGGCTATGTCGAAAGTTTTTAGCAGCCGGTAAACCGTAAGGCGGAGGACAGTGGGGTTGTTTTCATTCAAAAGAGCGATGTTTTTCGACCTTGATAAGTGCGCGGGCAGCCCCTGGCTAGCGGTGATACCCCCACAGCGCGGTAAGAAAGCACAGCCAGTGCTGAGTCGAGCAACACCGACTCAAAGGAAGGCCTCGGCGCTTGTTCGTGACGTCACGTAAGCTAGGCACGGCGAACGCCAGGTCTGTTGCAGGCATACTCATAATGGTGGTGTCTCCCTCTCTGACGCAGGATAATGTGAAACTATTGGCGCTAGTTGACCAACACACATTGTTCTGAGAGATTTCTGCAATCAATTAATTGTGCAGTTCATTACACTTCTTAACAAATAGTATCCTCCTGAACTTAAATTTCCACCTGTTTTAAGGATTGACACACAAAAACAACTTCATGGTCCAGCAGCAACAGAATTCGTGCTTCATTACCTTATTTGTAAATCTGAGGAAGTTAAGTTTGTACTGGGTTGCTTTTACAAGAAACTGTGGGGCATATTGGTGCTGTTCTTTAGGTATCTTGGTTGACTATGGGGTGAGGAGCACTGAATGTTATTGAAATAACTTGCGATTGTACACGTTGGGGGAGGGGGTGGGGGACAGAAGAAGAGGCAAAAGAGAGATACTTGTTTTATCAAACAAAATTTTTTTATCTTACAAAGTTTCTCCTTTCAGTTGCAAGAGGGGAATATTTATCTTTTCTAATGTGCATGTTTAAAAAAGTTTGAGCTCAGCAGTGTTTTCGATGTACGAAGCTATTTTGTATCCTGTTTAGAATTCCTTTGGTTGAAAACAACTGTAATCTAATGACTGGCAACAGTTGGACATTTACACATGTAAATTAGGTCATATTTGCAGTGACGATGTCAAACGAAAATAAATAAATAAATAAAAGAAACGAGTTCGTTGTAAGGGGGTTGGGGTAAGTTTCGATAACAAAATGGATCGAGTAAATACAGTTACTTGAATGTAAAATTTCCGAAGCATGCGATGGGGCAAAGCATCTTCTCATATTGATCTACGTTTGTTTCGACAGCATTCAGTAATACAGAACTATGATCTTCATTTGTAGCTATACGATAGTAAGAAAATCTTTCATCTAAATAAAACTGCAGAATCCAAAACAACACCAAACATTTTGTCCAAAAATAAGAGATTTATAGTGATAAGTGTGGTGTCACCGCCAGACACCACACTTGCTAGGTGGTAGCCTTTAAATCGGCCGCGGTCCGCTAGTATACGTCGGACCCGCGTGTCGCCACTATCAGTGATTGCAGACCGAGCGCCACCACACGGCAGGTCTAGAGAGACGTCCTAGCACTCGCCCCATTTGTACAGCCGACTTTGTTAGCGATGGTTCACTGACAAAATACGCTCTCATTTGCCGAGACGATAGTTAGCATAGCCTTCAGCTACGTCATTTGCTACGACCTAGCAAGGCGCCATTATCATTTGCTATTTATCGTGTGATGCATGTACCGTCAGACAGATGTTCACCAATTATGGATTAAAGTTAAGTATTTCAGAAGCTACGTACTATTTTTGCTACTATAAGACCTTGACCTGTTCCAGACCTCACGCCAGCCTGCGTGAGCTAAACGCGTGCCTTTCTGCTACCCGTCATTGTGGATTGGCTGTCTTGCCAAGTCACAACAATAAGCACGCCCAGGCGTTTCTGCCTGCAACAGACCTGGCGTTCGCCGTGCCTAGCTTACGTGACGTCACCAACAAGCGCCGAGGCCTTCCTTTGAGTCTGTGTTGGTCAGAGACGGTGCAGGATGGAGCTGTCGCGCCGCGACTTTCGCGCCATGATTTTTTACTATTATAAAAAGGGTTTCAGTGCCGAAGAATGCCATTCTTCGTTGCTGCGTGTTTTTGGTGAAGCTTCCCCTTCTAGGGCCACAGTTGGAAATTCGTTTCGCGAGTTTTCGAGGGGTCGGCAGTCAGTTAAAGATGAACCCCGTCTCAGTCGGCCAGCAACAGCTGTGACTCCTCAAAACATTGATGCTGTGAAGAAAATGATCAAAGAAGATCCACATCCTACATTTTGCGACATTCAAGGGACCCTAAATATTGGATCAACAGCAGCACAGACCATCGTTCATAGTCACTTAGGCCTTACTAAGAGATGTGCCCGTTGGGTGCCACATTCCCTGACAGAAAACCAAAAGGAGGAGAGAGTGGACTGGTGTCGTTTCGTGCTCGAAAAATTCAATGGAGGTAAGTCCCAAGACACCTACAATATCGTCACAGGTGATGAAACGTGGGTCTACCATTATGACCCCGAAACGAAGAGACAGTCTTCTGTGTGGTGCTTTCCAGGGGAGGAACCACCCACAAAAGTTCGACGAAATCGGAGCTCTGGAAAAAAGATGGTGCCAACTTTTTTCACAAAGATCAGGCGTCTCACCTCTGTGACCTTGGACACACGTCGTACAGTCAATGCTGAATGTTTTTTTTTTTTTTTTTTTTTTTCATCAGTCTACAGTCTGGTTTGATGCGGCCCGCCACGAATTCCTTTCCTGTGCTAACCCCTTCATCTCAGAGTAGCACTTGCAACTTACGTCCTCAATTATTTGCTTGACGTATTCCAATCTCTGTCTTCCTCTACAGCTTTTGCCCTGTACAGCTCCCTCTAGTACCATGGAAGTCATTCCCTCATGTCTTAGCAGATGTCCTATCATCCTGTCCCTTCTCCTTATCAGTGTTTTCCACATATTCCTTTCTTCTCCGATTCTGCGTAGAACCTCCTCATTCCTTACCTTATCAGTCCACCTAATTTTCAACATTCGTCTATAGCACCACATCTCAAATGCTTTGATTCTCTTCTGTTCCGGTTTTCCCACAGTCCATGTTTCACTACCATACAATGCTGTACTCCAGACGTACATCCTCAGAAATTTCTTCCTCAAATTAAGGCCGGTATTTGATATTAGTAGACTTCTCTTGGCCAGAAATGCCTTTTTTGCCATAGCGAGTCTGCTTTTGATGTCCTCCTTGCTCCGTCCGTCATTGGTTATTTCACTGCGTAGGTAGCAGAATTCCTAAACTTCATTGACTTCGTGACCACCAATCCTGATGTTAAGTTTCTCACTGTTCTCATTTCTACTACTTTTCATTACCTTCGTCTTTCTCCGATTTACTCTCAAACCATACTGTGTACTCATTAGACTGTTCATTCCGTTCAGCAGATCATTTCACTTTCACTCAGGATAGCAATGTCATCAGCGAATCGTATCATTAATATCCTTTCACCTAGTGTTTTAATTCCACTCCTGAACCTTTCTTTTATATCCATCATTGCTTCCTCGATGTACAGATTGAAGAGTAGGGGCGAAAGGCTACAGTCTTGTCTTACACCCTTCTTAATACGAGCACTTCGTTCTTGATCGTCCACTCTTATTATTCCCTCTTGGTTGTTGTACATATTGTACATGACCCCTCTCTCCCTATACCCCTACTTTTTTCAGAATTTCGAACAGCTTGCACCATTTTAAATTGTCGAACGCTTTTTCCAGGTCGACAAATCCTATGAACGTGTCTTGATTTTTCTTTAGCCTTGCTTCCATTATTAGCCGTAACGTCAGAATTGCCTCTCTCGTCTCTTTACTTTTCCTAAAGCCAAACTGATCGTCACCTAGCGCATTCTCAATTTTCTTTTCCATTCTTCTGTATATTATTCTTGTAAACAGCTTCGATGCATGAGCTGTTAAGCTGATTGTGCGATAATTCTCGCACTTGTCAGCTCTTTCCGTCTTCGGAATTGTGTGGATGATGCTTTTCCGAAAGTCAGATGGTATGTCGCCAGACTCATATATTGTACACACCAACGTGAATAGTCGTTTTGTTGCCACTTCCCCCAATTGTACGTGAACGATGGTCTTCCAAAAGTCATCGCCACATGGAAGTCACAGCATCCAAAGTCCAAGAGCGGGCACCCTCTTCTGCATCAGGACAATGCATCTGCGCACAGGGCTGCCAGAACGATGGACATTCTGGAGAAGGAAAAAGTGCGAGCGTTACCCTATCCCCCCTATTCACCTGACCTGGCCCCCTGTGACTTCTTTCTGTTCCCTAAGGAAAAAATTCGAGGGCAGCGGTTTTCATCAGATGAAGGGCCATTGCAGCGTACGAGAGTGCACTAAGGGACATCCCGAAAGAAGAGAATGGAAAAATATACACATGCTAATGGAGGGTATTTTGAAAAGTTGTAAACGTGTTTTTGCAAATAAATTTTTTTCACACATTCTGCTAAAAGCTTTCGGCTTAGCCCTCGTACCAGTCCTCCTCTATTACGTATGAACTTTATTTATGTCGTCATAATTGCCTGTGGTTGTTGCTGTCCAGCAGTTGTCAGGCAATGTTAGGGAAACATGGGTAATATGCTGTACGTACAAGAGCCAAAAGAAAAAAATGAGAACGTTGGAACAAGAACAAAGTACACCGGTTAGAGAGGGCGTAAGACAGGAAAGTGGGGTTTCGCCCCTGGTGTTCAGTCTATATATCGAAGAAGCAATGGTCGAAATAAAAGAAACGTTCAGTAGTGGGATTACAATTTAGGGTGAAACGTTACCAGTGATAAGATTCGCTGGTGACTTAGGTATCCGCAGTGAAAGTGAAGAAGAATCGAATGAACAGCTTAATGAGAACAGAATATGGGTGGAAAGTAAGACGAAGGACGGAGAAAGTAACGAGGACTAGCAGAAATAAGATTAGCAATAAACTGAAGATCGTAACTGGGGACCACGAAGTATGCGAAGTTAATGGGGGATGTACGCGAAAGCGATTAAAATTCTGTAAAAATTTTTATTGGATCATCAGTTACTACATGGTATTGAAATTTCAGGTCCTGAATATTACGTTCCAATTCCACGCCTAAGCGTGGTAAAAATAATAAGTAACAATAACTTGCACGGTGCCACACCCCTTTGTTGTGCTGTGTTTCCTCATATTATTTATTCCTGCGGAGTTTTCTTCCAAGCCGGCCGCGGTGGTCTAGCGGTTCTAGGTGCTCAGTCCGGAACCGCGCGGCTGCTACGGTCGCAGGTTCGAATCCTGCCTCAGGCATGGATGTGTGTGATGTCCTTAGGTTAGTTAGGTTTAAGTAGTTCTAAGTTCTAGGGGACTGATGACCACAGATGTTAAGTCCCATAGTGCTCAGAGCCATTTTTCTTCCAGTTTTATGCAGACACAGTGTGTGGAATATTTCGGTGTTTACCAGGTCTAGAATTTCTACCACAGTGTGTGCATGGAAGAAGTCAACATCCTAACGAGAGTTACAGCTGTCTCATTGGAAAACTGTACCCCAAGACAACAGTTGCAGCGTGTGGTCCTTATTTAGTTTTGAACTGTGCTAATCTTGGCAGACTACGGACTTTAAGGATCGAGGGGCTTTCACGCTGTCTGCATTGAAGGAAATCGATAACATGAGAACTGATGCAGATGACATCATTGTTATTCAATTTGAAAATAAGGTTTACCGAAGAGGACAAGCAAAGAAAAGACTGCTTGAGGATGAAAAGGAGAATGCAAATGATTTGCACTAGTTTGACCATATAAGGTAAGGTGTGATACAAGGACTGTCAAACCTGTCATTCAAGCTTCCTGTAACGGTCATTCTCGTAATTTTATATGCCTTTTCCTCCCAAACCAGTGGCATAATAGTACTTAAAGCCGCCCACTTATAGCACTTAAAAGCCGGCCAGGGTAGCTTAACGGTTCTAGACGATACAGTTTGGAACCGCGCGACCGTTACGGTCGCAGTTTCGATTCCTGCCTCGGGCACGGATGTGTGTGATGTCCTTAGGTTAGTTAGGTTTAAGTAGGTCTAAGTTCTAGGGGACTGATGACCTCAGAAGTTGTCCCATAGTGCTCAGAACCATTTGAACCGTTTTGAAGTACTTAAATTTTGCATTCAGTTGTCAGTACTGTAGTGAAACACTGGGCGGAAAGGAATTTTCGTTACTACTATGGTAAGGGACTTATGTAAGAGAAAAGCCCCAAGATTTGGTACATTTTTCACAGAAATTTGGACAGCTGTAATAATCTAGCACAAGAAGATATCGATATTCTCTTCCACACATATTTGTAGTAATTATATATCATACTATGTACAAAAATACTACAAATTTCGTTATGACAGGTTTTTTTTTCAAAAAAAGTATCGTTTGTACCGACCTTGTTGAAAAAAATTGAGTCCTACATCTACATCTACATGTATACTCTGCAAATCACATTTAAGTGCCTGGCAGAGGGTTCATCGAACCACCTTCACAATTCTCTGTTATTCGAATCTCGTATAGCGCGCGGAAAGACCGAACACCTACATCTTTCCGTACCAGCTCTGATTTCCCTCATTTTATCTTCGCGATCGTTCCTCCCTATGTAGGTCGGTGTCAACAAAATATTTTCGCATTCGGAGGAGAAAGTTGGTGATTGGAATTTCGTGAGAAGATCCCGTCGCAACGAAAAACGCCTTTCTTTTAATGATGTCCAGCCCAAATCCTGTATCATTTCTGTGACATTCTCTCCCATATTTCGCCATACTGCCTCTCTTTGAACTTTTTCGATGTACTCCGTCAGTCCTATCTGGTAAGGATCCCACACCGCGCAGCAGTATTCTAAAAGAGGACGGACAAGCGTAGTGTAAGCAGTCTCCTTAGTAGGTCTGTCACATTTTCTAAGTATCCTGCCAATAAAACGCAGTCTTTGGTTAAAAACGTGTAACTTCAAAGAGCATGAAAACGTATGCGTGCATCCGTCTAACAATCCCTAGCTATTGTGCCAAAATTAATTACACTGCCTCGAAAACTTTGGACATTATAAGGTTTTTTTTTTCATAGTATCGCAACTTCGCATAGGCCCCCCCCCCTTGCCCCGCCTCCTGCTAACGCAACCTTGAAAGCAAAATAACACATAATGGAGAATATAAAAGGGAGACTGACGCAGGAAAAAAATGGCGTTCTAGGCCGGGAGAAGCCTTCTGGTATCAAACATAGGCCTTTTCTTCTTGTTCTTCTCCTTCTTTCTGTTTGTTCAAATGGTTCAAATGGCTCTGAGCACTATGGGACTTAACATCTGAGGTCATCAGTCCCCTAGAACTTAGAACTACTTAAACCTAACTAACCTAAGGACATCACACACATCCATGCCCGAGGCAGGATTCGAACCTGCGACCGTAGCGGTCGCGCGGTTCCAGACTGAAGCGCTTAGAACAGCTCGGCCACACCGACCGGCTTTCTGCTTGTCCGAGACATTTATCTGTGGCTCCCTCTGAATTAAAATTATTGGTGGTTACACCTTTTCGTCGAAGTCCCAAAGGTCTTCTGCCCTTGGGTAAGAATTCCTCACTACTCACTATGTTTTGTCGTCTTCCATTCTTGCGACATAGAGCTTTCAGTTGTTCACGTATTGCTTAAGCTACTCATTTACGCTTTCCACTCGCAGTTGTCCGACAGCATTCCCCCCATTCGGAAACTATGTACCCAATGTGGTACTATGTACCTCAAAGTACCGCCTAGCCTTAAAAAATCCTCTACATCTGTCAGCATCGTTCTTTTAGAAGCGACGTGTAGAGTTCTATCTGCTGGGAAGATGCATCTGCGAGGAACTATGTCGAACGCCTTCTTCCGGAAGTAGAGGAACACGTCATGTACCTGAGCTCCTGTGTCTATGACGCGTTTTTGGTGGCTGGTACAACCTTCCGGAATTCTGTGTCCAGAAATCGACCTGTAGGAGCGAGACAGCTTGTGCGAGGTGTGTGTGTGTGAGCAGGCTGTGCCTATACCTGGCCGCGAGTAATCGATAGTCGCACATGAGTGGGTCGACTGCGCGCGCATCTGGCGTGAAGCTACGCTCCTAGCCGACCTTTGACGTCGCTTACATCTACCGCACCTGTGGCATCACAGCGGGGTAGCACGCTCGCAGCCCAACTCAGCTGTACATTCTCTTTTCCTTTTCGTTCCCATTGTTTGTCCTCGTATTTAGTCTGTTTTCATTACCATTCTGTGGTGTGGGGTTGACCTGCTATTCTGTTATTCTGCGCAACAGATTAATCTGAGATGTACCCTTTACCCTGTGGCTCCTGCAAGATGCAATTTCTACTCCCACACTACTACAGAAGTCAGACAGACGCTCCTAACGTTCTAAAGAGAAATGGCTCAAAAACTTTCAGCAATAAATATCTTCTGGAGTCGTCCGCTGTAAGGAAATGACACAAAAATTCACAAAATTTCTTACGGAACTAGTGGGCTACTTGGGTACTGGAGTAGTGCTAGTTAGTGTATGAAGAACATGAAACTAACGAAAATTATTATGTATTTTGCAAAAATTCTGAGAAATCACAATGGCACTTTTAGTTATGAACTGAACACACTAATTCCGGGTTCTTTCTGGAATGTGAAGTTACCTCTTAAGGATAGGATTCGCTAATGAAATTTTTAAGATTGTTATTGACTTGGCAGAATGGCTGAGAGGCGCGCCTACTCAACTTGAATAATTATCCTTTAGAATGTTGCTAGGTACGGTCTCGGCTGTCGCGTGTGAAATGCAGTGAAGTGTACTGTTGTGGAGGAAATATGGGGCTCGCAATAGCTGTAGCGCTCAATACTGTGAGCTGCGATGACTGCTGTCTGCGCCGCTCGCTGCTGACAAATTAGATAACTCTCGTTCTATCTGGATTGACCTTCGCCAATCAAACTCTACCTACGCCTTGATGAACTCAAGGATTCCTATTCGCCCCTAGTCTAACTATTGGCGTGGTACACTGGTCAGATAACCAGTCCATCGCAATGCCACTCAAAAATTCGCTCGCAGGCGTTTAACTGTAACTCTGTCCGTTCACACCGCACAATAAGTGTGTTGGCCAACACAGTGAACAACGCTTAATCGCAAGGACTCAATACAGGGTTGCACTTCGATTCGCTCTCGACAGAGGTGCTCTCCCAGTGAGGTACTGACGAGAGACTTTTTCCTCGCTCCAAGAGCGACAACGGAACGGCCCCTCTCCACACCAGACGAGAAGGGGTATATCTTTCGGTCTCTTCCATTACTCCTTCATCTCAAGGCGTCAGAAATATCGTCTGCCAATCAACATCGCCATTCTAAAACGGGAGAATGACGTTTAAGGTGACCAATCCGGAAATCTGTAGTATCGGCGTTTGGCATTTGCTGTCTCCCTGTGAAAATCTCTGAAACTGCATGCTATGTGTAAAGAATGCGCAGGCTGGCCGCTCCCACACAATGTAGCGGAATTTGCTTTTAAGCCGAACACGGGGTCGTTCCCCCTTTCACTCAGGCACACGCTGTCTGCTCCACGGGCGGCTGAGGTTGACTCGTCCTCTGAAGGGACCTGCCTCCCGGTGTGTGGTCTGCCTCTCTCGAACTAAAAGCTCGTGTGACCGTCGTGTCTGGAATGTATATGTGTACGGCACCCTCGAATTTCAATCCCGGTGCGCACTTGTTATTTGCATATCGTTTACATGAATTCATACAACACTGAGTTTATCTTATCGAGTTTGGGTTCGAATGAAGCGCCTTGATGTGTGGAATATGACTTTGAGGGCGGAATATGTAGGCAATGAAGGTCAGGAGACCACGACGTCTTACACCATCTCTCACTGTTTTATTTTCTCTTTTTTTTCCTTCTGTAACCAGCCCTAAGCAACTTGCAGAAAGCATACCGCTTAGTTGGGCAAAACGCTTCGATGTCCTTAACCAGACTGTAGTTAATTCGAAAGAAATGAATCGAAACAGTTATTTGAAAAGCAGTTTGAAGTTCTGAGATAGGAAAAGAGAACTTCTTGGTTCCGCTGATGGCACCGGAGCTCTGTCACAGACGGCAAAGGACTTGAAATGATAGTTGAACGGCGTCGATATACACTGAAATGGTACAAATGGCTCTGAGCACTATGCGACTTAACTTCTGAGGTCATCAGTCGCCTAGAACTTAGAACTAATTAAACCTAACTAACCTAAGGACATCACACACGTCCATGCCCGAGGCAGGATTCGAACCTGCGACCGTAGCGCTCGCTCGGGTCCAGACTGGAGCGCCTAGAACCGCACGGCCATTCCGGCCGGCGATATACACTGAAGCGCCAAAGAAACTGGTATAGGCACACGTATTCAAATACAGCGATGTGTCAACAGGCAGAATACGGCGCTGCGGTCGGCAACGCCTATACAAGACAAGTGTCTGCCGAAGTTGTTAGATCGGTTACTGCTGCTACAATGTCAGGTTATAAAGATTTAAGCGAGTTTGAACATGGTGTTACAGTCGGCGCATGAGCGATGGGACACAGCATGTCCGAGGTACTGATGAGCCGGCCCGGGTGGCCGAGCGGTTCTAGGCGCTACAGTCGGGAACCGCGCGACCGCTACGGTCGCAGGTTCGAATCCTAGCTCGGGCATGGAAGTGTGTGATGTCCTTAGGTTAGTAAGGTTTTAAGTAGTTCTAAGTTCTAGGGGACTGATGACCTCAGAAGTTAAGTCCCATAGTACTCAGAGCCATTTGAACCATTTGGTAGTGATGAAGTGGGCATTTTCCCGTACGAACATTTTACAAGAGTACCCTGAATATCAGGAATCCGGTAAAAAATCAAATCTACGACATCGCTGCGGCCGGAAAAGGATCCTGCTAAAAGGGTTCCAACAACGACTGAAGAGAATTTTTCAACATGACTGAAGTGCAATCCTTTGGTAATTGCTTCAGATTTCAATGCTGGGCCGTCAACAAGTGCGAACCGTTCAGCAAAATATCGTCGATATGGGCTTTCGGAGCCGAAGGCCCACTCATGTACCGTTGATGAATGCACGACGCAAAGCTTTACGCCTCACCTGGGCCTTTGAACACCGAAATAGGACTGTTGATTACTGGAAAAATGTTGCCTGGTCCGACGAGTTTCGCTTGAAACTGTATCGAGGGGATGGAAGCGTACAGTGTATGGAAACTACCTCTTGAATCACAACAACCAGGCAATGCCGGTCAACTGCTGTTTGTGTATGAGACCCTACTTGTCAACAGGGGACTGTTCAAGCTGGTGGAGGATCTGTAATGGTGTGGAGCGTATACAGTTAGAGTGATGTGGGACCCCTGGTACGTGTAGATAAGACTCTGATAGGTGACACGTACATAAGCATCCTGATCACATAGGCTACATCGATTCACATCCATTGTGTATTCGAACGGACTGGGCCAATTCCAGCAGGACAGTGCGACACCCCACACGTCCAGAATTGATACAGAGTGGCTCTGAGAACACTCTTCTGAGTTTAAGCATTTCCGATGGCCACCGAACTCCCCAGACTCGAACATTATTGAGAATATCTGGGAGGCTTGGAACGTGTTGATCGGAAGAGATCTCCACCTCCTCGTACTCCCACCGATTCATTGACAGCCGTGAAGGATTCATGGTGTCAGTTCCCTCCAGAACTACTTCAGACAGTAGTCGAGTCAGTGCCTTACACGATATTAGGTAGGTGTACCAGTGTAGGTTCACCAGGCGGCCCGGTTTTGCCAGCACAGTCCCGGATTTCACATGAATGTCCCGGTGCCCCGCGAAAATATTTCGGGTAATATAATGGTTCCAGTTTTTAATCTAGAAACAAAATGCGCGAAATAATATTTCTCAGTTACTTAAGTATTTGGGAAATACAAATTTCTTAGAAATAAAACTTTATATAAATATACACTACTGGCCATTAAAATTGCTACACAACGAAGATGACGTGCTACAGACGCGAAATTTAACCGACAGCAAGAAGCTGCTGTGATATGCAAATGATTAGCTTTTCAGAGCATTCACACAAGGTTGGCGCCGGTGGCGACACCTACAACGTGCTGACATGAGGAAAGTTCCCAACAGATTTCTCATACACAAACAGCAGTTGACCGGCGTTGCCTGGTGAAACGTTGTTGTGATGCCTCGTGTAAGGAGGAGAAATGCGTACCGTTTCCGACTTTGATAAAGGTCGGATTGTAGCCTACCGCGATAGCGGTTTATCGTATCGCGACATTGCTACACGCGTTGGTCGAGATCAAATGACTGTTAGCAGAATATGGAATCGGTGAGTTCAGGAGGGTAATACGGAACGCCGTGCTGGATGCCAACGGCCTCGTATCACTATCAGTCGAGATGACACGTATCTTATCCGCATGGCTGTTACGGATGGTGCAGCCACGTCTCGATCCCTCAGTCAACAGATGGGGACGTTTGCAAGACAACAACCATCTGCACCAACAGTTCGACGACGTTGCAGCAGCACGGAATATCAACTCGGAGACCGTGGCTGCGGTTACCCTTGACGCTGCATCCTAGACACGAGCGCCTGCGATGGTGTACTCGACGACGAACCTGGGTGCACGAATGGCGAAACGTCATTTTTTCGGAAGAAAGCAGGTTCTGTTTACAGCATCGTGATGGTCGCATCCTTGTTTGGCGACATCGCGGTGAACGCACATTGGAAGCGTGTATTCGTCATCGCCAAACTGGCGTATCACCCAGCGTGATGGTATGGGGTGCCATCGGTTACACGTCTCGGTCACCTGTTGTTCGCATTGACGCCATTTTGAACAGTGGACGTTCCATTTCAGATGTGTTACGACCCGTGGCTCTACCCTTCATTCGATCCCTGCGAAACCCTACATTTCAGCAGGATAATGCAGGACCGCATGTTGCAGGTCCTGTACGGGCCTTTCTGGATGCAGAAAATGTTCGACTGCTGCCCTGGCCGACACATTCTCCAGATCTCTCACCAATTGAAAACGTCTGGTCAATGCTGGGCGAGCAACTGGCTCGTCACAATACGCCAGTCACTACTCTTGATGAACTGTGGTATCGTGTTGAAGCCCAATGGTCAGCTGTACCTGTACACGCCATCCAAGCTCTGTTTGACTCAATGCCCAGGCGTATCAAGGCCGTTATTACGGCCAGAGGTGGTTGCTCTGGGTACTGATTTCTCAGGATCTATGCACCCAAATTGCGTGAAAATGTAATCACGTGTCTGTTGTAGTATAATATATTTGTCCAATGAATACCCGTTTATCATCTGCATTTCTTCTTGGTGTCAGTATTCGGGAAAAACAAATTTCCTAGAAGTAAAACTTTATACAAATATACATTTTCACAGTACCTCCTATAGGTCTCCCGCAGTCAGTGTAACCCGTCTTATGCGTGAAAAAAAAGTAAAAAACTGTAGGAGCTATGTTTGAAAGAAAAGTAGGTATCACCAACCCCCGTACCCAACTTGCTGGGCTTCCACTTTATGGTCCTCGAGACAAGTGAAATCACAATCAATGGGGACATAAAGGAGCATCACATAAACCAGTTGTCCTCACGAGACTGCAGCCATATAAAAGTTAATTTTGTGAAGGTTGTGAGCCATGCGGCGTGTGCTCGCAGTGCTTACTCCGTATCGTTTGGGATGTACGCACACTCATCCTAACTGTCTGTAATGGAACGAAATCTTTAAATTTGGTATGAAATCTATAATTTGTAACTGATTAGTAATACTATACAACAGTTTTGTAGAATTAACAGATTTCCCAAAGTATCTAGTACCTGACTATGCAATGCAGAAAGTATATGGCTCTGAGCACTATGGGACTCAACTGCTGTGGTCATCAGTCCCCTAGAACTTAGAACTACTTAAACCTAACTAACCTAAGGACATCACACACATCCATGCGCGAGGTAGGATTCGAACCTGCGACCGTAGCATTGGTTAGCACACTGGACTCGCATTCGGCAGGGCGACGGTTCAATCCCGCTTTCGGCTATCCTCATTTAGGTTTTCCGTGATTTCCCTAAATCACTCCAGGCAAATGCCGGGATGGTTCCTTTGAAAGGGCACGGCTGACTTCCCTCCCCGTCCTTTCCTAATCCGATGAGACCGATGACCTCGCTGTTTGGTCTCTTCCCCAAAACAACCCAACCCCCAATTCATAAAACGAAAATATATTCTTGCTGTGGCGTTTTCATCTGCTGCACTGACATAGACAATGTCGCAGCTTGTGGCAGACCTATATCGATTTCAAAGTATCACGATAACTATCGAGAACGGTATGCGTAAGTGTAGTGGTAGAGTTAGGTGTAAAGCATCAAGACAAATTTCTCTTTGAAATCTGGCGTCTTGACAAAAAGTTGTAAGACAAACATCAACGAAGGTAAAATTGAAACAAATGAGTCCTCGGTCACAATTTTTTAGTCTTATTAACCAGGTTTCAACACTTCTAGAGGGCCTTCACCAGAATTTAAACGTTTAAAGTGGTCTATAACATAATTACAAATTTATGGAAAGAAAAAGTATAACTACTGACTAACAATACAAGACAGTGACATTACTTACATGTCACGTATAAAATACGAGGCGTGTTTTTTAAGTAAGTACCGTTTTGAAATAAAAAAAGACGTGCTAAGATATCTGAATAATTTTATTTTTACATGAAAGCCTGTACCTTAATCTACACACTCACGCCATTACAGTCTGGTTCTTCCTTGTTTACGTTGTGTGCTGAGTCTTTAAGATGCCTCCGATAATCGTGAGTCCCACCGACTGTGAAGTACGGCCTGTTATAAGATTTATCAGTGCTAAAGGCGTAAAAGCGATCGATATTCCTCGTCAGATCTGTGCAGCTTACGGAGAAAACATTATGAGTGATGGAATGGTAAGAAAGTGGGTGAGAGCATTTAAAGATGGCCTCACAAATGTGCATGATGAACAACGGAGTGGACGTCCTTCGGTCGTTAATGAAAGTTTGGTGCAGGAAGTGGACAGTAAGGTGAGAGAAAACAGACGCTTTACGACTTCCTCCTTGCGGGATGACTTTCCTAATGTTTCTCGTAGTGTTTTGTATGGCATTGTGACCGAGCACTTGAGTTACCGAATATTGTGCGCACGTTGGGTACCGACAATGTTGACGGATATGCACAAAACCAAACGTTTAGACAGTGCATTGACTTTCCTTGAGCGGTACCACAACGACGGTGATGATTTCTTAGGCCAAATTGTTACGGGTGATGAAACATAGGAGGCCTACGTCACACCAGAATCAAAGCAACAGTCCATGGAAGTTGAGCAAGGGCATCGGTTTGCTGCAAGACAATGCACGTCCGGATGTGGCGAATCAGACCAAAGATTTCATCACATCTTTTCGGGGGGAAACTCTAGATCATCCTCCGTACAGCCCCGATCTTGCGCCCAGTGACTACCATCTGTTCCTGCACCTGGGCGGTCACCGTCTTCAAGACGATGACGAAGTCAAAACAGTGGTGATGCAGTGGTTAACAAGTCAGGCGGCAGACTTCTATGAGGAGGGTATTCAAGAACTGCTACAACGTTATGACAAGTGCCTCAATATTGACGGAAATTATGTAGAAAAGTGGTTAACGTACAGGCTTTCATGTAAAAATAAAATTATTAAGATATCTTAGCACGTCTTTTTTTTAATTTCAAAACGGTACTTACTTAGAAAATACGCCTCGTAAATAACAGGCCAGAAGGGCTTTAGTCACAAAATATTTAAAGGGAATGTGTGAAGGCGAGCCTCTAAGGGCTGCTCATTCCTGTGGCTGTTCTTCCCATAAATTTGTAATTATGTTACAGATCACATTAAATGTCTAAATTCAGATGAAGGCACTCTTAGAAGCGTTGAAACCAGCTTATTAAGACTAAAAAATTGTGACCGAGGGCTCATTTGTTTCAATTTTAATTTATGGTTCAAATGGCTCTGAGCACTATGGGACTTAACAGCTGGGGTCATCAGTCCCCTAGAACTTAGAACTACTTAAACCTAACTAACCTAAGGACACCACATACATCCATGCCCGAGGCAGGATTCGAACCTGCGACCGTAGCAGTCCCGCGGTTCCGGACTGCAGCGCCTAGAACCGCAAGACCACCGCGGCCGGCTTTTAATTTATAAACGGTCACTGAACCAAGCAGCCATGTTCAAAACTTTGCAATGAACAAAGGCGAAATTGAGTGTAGTCGAATTAAATCGGACAAACGAGACTCAGTTAGCTAGAATGAAAGGATTACATGCAGAAATGCGAATTAAGGTATTACATTTAATGTCTGGTTTGGTAATGTACACTACTGGCCAATAAAATTGCTACACCAAGAAGAAATGCAAATGATAAACGTGTATTCATTGGACAAATATATTATACTAGAACTGACATGTGATTACATTTTCACGCAATTTGGGTGCATAGATCCTGAGAATCAGTACCCAGAACAACCACCTCTGGCCGTAATAACGGCCTTGATACGCTTAGGCATTGAATCAAACAGAGCTTGGATGGCGTGTACAGGTACAACTGCCCATGCAGCTTCAAAGCGATACCACAGTTCATCAAGAGTAGTGACTGGCGTATTGTGACGAGCCGGTTGCTCGGACAGCATTCACCAGACGTTTTCAGTTGGTGAGAGATCTGGAGAATGTGCTGGCCAGAGCAGCAGTCGAACATTTTCTGTATCTAGAGAGGACCGTACAGGACCTGCTACATGCGGTCGTACATTAACCTGCTGAAATGTAGGGTTTCGCAGGGATCGAATGAAGGGTAGAGCCACGGGTCGTAACACATCCGATATGTACTGTTCAAAGTACCGTCAATTCGAACAAGAGGTGACCGAGACGTGTAATCAATGGCACCCCATACCATCACGCCGGGTGATACGCCAGTATGGCGATGACGAATACAAGCTTCCAATGTGCGTTCACCGCGATGTCGGCAAAGACGGATGCGACCATCATGATGCTGTAAACAGAACCTGGATTCCTCAGAAAAAATGACGTTTTGCCATTCGTGCAACCATGTTCGTCGTCGAGTACACCATCGTAGGCGCTCATGGCTGTGATGCAGCGTCAAGGGTAACCACAGCCACGGTCTCCGAGCTAACAGTCCATGCTGCTGCAAAAACCGTCGAACTGTTCGTGCAAATGGTTGTTGTCTTGCAAACGTCCCCATCTGTTGACTCAGGGATCGAGACGTGGCTGCACGATCCATTACAGCCGTGCGGATAAGATGCCTGTCATCTCGACTGCTAGTGATAAGAGGCCGCCGGGATCCAGCAGGGCGTTCCGTATTACCCTCCTGAACCCACCGATTCGATATTCTGCTAACAGTCATTAGATCTCGACCAACGCGAGCAGCAATGTCGCGATACGATAAACCGCAATCGCGATAGGCTACAATCCGACCTTTATCAAAGTCGGAAACGTGATGGTACACATTTCTCCTCCTTACACGAGGCATCACAACAACGTTTTACCAGGCAACGCCGGTCAGCTGCTGTTTGTGTATGAGAAATCGGTTGGAAACTTTCCTCATGTCAACACGTTGTAGGTGTTGCTACCAGCGCCAAACTTGTGTGAATGCTCTGAAAAGCTAATCATTTGCATATCACAGCATCTTCTTCCTGTCGGTTAAATTTCGCGTCTGTAGCACGTCATCTTCGTGGTGTATCAATTTTAATGGCCAGTAGTGTAATTCCCGCAGCGCCGCCTGATTTATTTCTACTACACTGTTTCCCTTTCCCCAGCTGCAAGGAGCTAGATGTTCCTTCTGCGATGTAATAGAATTACTTGGCAGGAATGTAGCCTCTGTACATGATTGCTGGCAGCGGTGGTCACGGGAATGTACGGGCGCAAGAAGGCCGGGCTCCGGACGGCCAAGTCGCACTACTGACAAGGGAACCTCCCCATCGCACCCCTCTCAGATTCAGTTATAAGTTGGTACAGTCGATAGGCCTTGAAAAACTGAACACAGATCAATCGAGGAAACAGGAAGAAATTGTGTGGAACTGTGAAAAAATAAGCAAAATATACAAACTAAGCAGTCCATAGGAACATAGGCAACATCAAGGACTCTCAGAGCACGGGTGCGCCGTGGTCCCGTGGTTAGCGTTAGCAGTTGCGGAATGAGAGGTCCATGTTCAAGTCTACCCTCGGGTGAAAATTTTTTATTTTCAGCCAATTATCAAAGTTCAGGCACTCACACATAATCAACTTCGCTGTGCAAAATTCCAGGACATGTTCAGATTTGCTTGGACATATGCAGGATTTGACGGTCTACACAAGGAAAAATTTGAAAACCTTAAAAACACATGTTTTGACAGAGCACAGAGAAAAGTGTGCGACTGCGAAACAGTTGCATTCATTTGTTGAAGTTTATGTGACAAACTCTTATGTTTTCATCACTTTTTTTGGAGTGATTATCACATTCACAAGAAAACCTAAATCGGGCAAGATAGAAGAATCTTTTCACCCATTCGCCAACTGTGCAAGTTAGGTGAGTCGACAACATATTCCTGTCATGTGACGCACATTCCGTCACCAGTGTCGTATAGAATATATCAGACGCGTTTTCCTGTGGAGGAATCGGTTGACCTATGACCTTGCGATCAAATGTTTTCGGTTCCCATTGGAGAGGCACGTCCTTTCGTCTACTAATCGCACGTTTCTGCGATGCGGTCGCAAAACACAGACACTAAACTTATTACAGTGAACAGAGATGTCAATTAACGAACGGACAGATCATAATTTTGCGAAAGTAAAGTTCTCAGTCGAGGGAAGACTTGAACCAATGACCTCTCGCTCCGCAGCTGTTCACGCTAACTACGGGACCACGGCGCTCCTGTGCTTGTATCATCCTTTATGTTTCCTATGTTGCCCATGGGCTACTCAGTTTGTATATTTTGCTTATTTTTTCATAGTTTCACACAATTTCTTCCCGTTTTCTCGATTGATCTGTGTTCAGTTTTTCAAGGCCTATCCACTGTGCAAACTTATAACTAAACCTGTGGGGGGGTGCGATGGGGAGGTTCCCTTGTGAGAGGGAAGACCATCGTGTTCGGCGTATGGCTCTGGCGCATCGTACTGCGTCTGGAGCAGCAATTTTGTCAGCAGTTGGCACCACTGTGACACAACCAACTGTCGGTTACTTCAAGGAGCGCTCCGAGCCAGACGTTCTGTAGCGTGCATGCCACTGACCACAAACCACCGCCATTAGCGAGAGCTCATTGGAGGGCAGGGTGGAGGTCTCTTCCGTTTGCTCGTGACAGCTGGTCCTGCCTCGCTGCCACTGAAGGCAGTGTGTACTTAAAAGGAGGCCAGTTGAAGGCCTGCAACCAACCTGTGTGGGTGCTAGACACACTGGACCAACACCTGGAGTTATGGTCTGGAGTGCGATTTCGTATGACACCAGGAGCACTCACGTGGTCAATCCACGCACCCTGACCGCAAATTTGTACATCAATCTGGTGATTCGATCTGTTGCGCTGCCATTGAACGGAATTCCAGGGGGGCGTTTTCCAACAGGATAACGCTCGACCATATACCGCTGTTGTAACGCAGCATATCGTCTCGGCTGTTAGATGACGAGATCTGTCTCCAATCGAGCACATATGGGACATCATCGTACAACTCCGGCGTAATCCACAAACAGCACTAAAAGTTCCTGTATCGTTCGACTGAGTGCAACAGACATCGAACTCCTTCCCCCGGCACCTGTACGACGCAATGCATGCACGTTAGCATGCTTGCATTCAACATTCTCGCAGTTACGCTCTTTATTAATGCACCAGCATTTCACATTTGGTTCAAATGGCTCCGAGCACTATGGGACTTAACATCTGAGGTCATCAGTCCCCTAGAACTTAGAACTACTTAAACCTAACTTACCTAAGGACATCACACACATCCATGCCCGAGGCGGGATTCGAACCTGCGACCGTAGCAGCTGCGCGGTTCCCTACTGAAGCGCCTAGAACCGCTCGGACACAGCGGCCGGCACTTCACATTTGCATTGGCTTATTTCGCACTTACAGTAACCTGGGATCTTGCAATATTAATCACTTAAATGATTACCTACACAAATGTATTCCCGAAATTTCATTACTCTACGTTAAGTATTTTTTGGCATTGCGACTTTTTTGCTTTAGTGTACTTGTCTTATTGCGTTAAACTTTTCAGGGAACGTTACACCCGTTGATGACTAGATCATGACAGCATTTTAAATTGTTAAATTCGGTCAATAGTAACGGGAAGTACTGAAAATAGAATTATTACTCGTAGAAGCCGTTAGAAAGGCTACGTGCAACTGTAAGTATGAACTGTGAACGGGGATAGGCATTTAGTGATACGTGTATAGGCTCCATTTTATCTTGTTACGAGGGGCGTTTGAAAAGTCCGTGCAAAGAACGAGACATATCACCACAGGCGCGTATCGAGGTCAGCCGGCCAGGATGGCCGAGTGGTTCTAGGCGCTACAGTATGGAGCCGCGCGACCGCTACGGTTGCAGGTTGGAATCCTGCCTAGGCCATGGATGTGTGTGATGTCCTTAGGTTAGTTAGGTTTAAGTAGTTCTAAGTTCTAGGGGACTGATGACCTCAGCAGTTAGATCCCATAGTGCTCAGAGCATTTGAACCGTATCGAGGTCATGTTTAGTTAGTAGCTTCTTTGGAAATAACGCACACCAATTTTCAGCGATATTGGTCTATTTATTTTTGTTTGGCATTCGTGTGAATCAAGGAAGTTAAGTGGTTCTCAAAAAATGGACGAACAAGAATTTCGTATGGTGATTAAACATTACTTTATGAAACTCAAAACGCCTCAGGAGACTGAAGAAAAGCTTGATAATCATTACAGTGACTCTGTACCTTCGATTAGAACAGTTTATAAGTTGTTTCTAAACTTTTGGAGTGGCCATACGGGCACAAGTGATGTTGAACGTTCTGGACGCCCTGTGGAGGTTAGGACTCCAGAAATCATTCATAAAATCCATGATAAGGTGCGTGAAGTTGTTAGTGCTGTTGGCATCTCGAATGAACGGGTACATAATATTTTACATAAACATTTGGACATGAGAAAGCTATCCGGAAGATGGGTTCCGCAATTGCTCACGCTTGACCAAACACGGGAGCGAGTGAAGTGTTGCGAGGATGGTTTGCAGCTGTTCAGGAAACATCCGCAGGACTTTAAGCGCCGTTTCGTCTCTGTGGATGGAACATGGATACATTAATATACTCCTGAGACCAAACAACTATCTAAGCAATGGGTTACCAAAGGAGAATATGGATCAAAAAAGGCGAAGACCATTCCTTCGGCCAGAAACGTTATGGCGACTTTCTTCTGGGATTCGCAAAGGATAATCCTCATCTACTATCTGGAAGAGGGGAAAAACTATTACAGGTGCATATTATTCATCGGCATTGGACCGTTTGAAAGCCGAGCTGCAAGAAAAACGCCGGCGATTGGACCGCAAAAAAAGTCCTTTTCCATCACGACAGTGCACCAGCACACACCTCAGCAGTTGTGGTCGCAATATTAATGAAAATAGGATTCCAACTCGTTTCACATTCCCCCTATTCTCCAGACTTGACTTCCTCGGACTACTATTTGTTCCCCAGTATGAAGAAATGGCTGGCGGTTCAAAATGGTTCAAATGGCTCTGAGCACTATGGGACTCAACTGCTGAGGTCATTAGTCCCCTAGAACTTAGAACTAGTTAAACCTAACTAACCTAAGGACATCACAAACATCCATGCCCGAGGCAGGATTCGAACCTGCGACCGTAGCGGTCTTGCGGTTCCAGACTGCAGCGCCTTTAACCGCACGGCCACTTCGGCCGGCTGGCTGGCGGGACATAGATTTTATTCAGACGAGGAGGTGATTGCAGCAACTAATAGCTATTTTTCAGACTTGCACAATTCTTTTTATTCGGAAGGGATTAACAAATTTTAACAGTGTTGGACGAAATGTATAAGTCTAAAACGCCCCTCGTATACAGCTGTACACCAAGGAATTTTAGTCAGTGTGCTTCATTAAGTGTACGGCCATTAATGTCTACGTAACATGTATTGGTAAGTAAGACGAAAGGAAAACGGTATGTTTGGTGGAAGGTGAATTCGTATAAAAATTAAAACATTAGCTTCTGACCTTAGCAAGGCTATTACAGTTAATAACGTGGTGGAATTTAAGCTCTGGAGGCAATGCCTCATGAAAATACTGGTAGTTCAACTTTTACTGTCGACGAAATGTCGACGTTTATAGGAGGCTGTTACGTAGCCGTCTTGAAGATTGCTGGCAAAGTCGTATCGCTAGTGGCAACACGTGTAATCGGATGCAATCTGTCGCTTACATCGGCACGAAACGCTGGCCAGCGAAACGTTCATAACAGAGCTTGCATGTCTAGTGGGCAGTAAGCTCGATCGAAATTTTACGGCTGCTGAAAGTGTGGAAATTCGTTGTGGTGTTGATATACTGGCACTTGTTTCACTACCTGTTACACGCAAGAACTGCCAAGGACAACTGGCAGGCAAATTTTTGTCTGGCTTTCCTCAGTGCGTAGTCTTGTTTAAATGCCTGTTTAACGCTGAAATTACAGCGCAGGAATATGCACTACTTCTGTAGGATGTAACAAAAATATTCGGCACAAATTGCAGGACACATTCCTCACGCGTAGACGAAGAAATTACGTTATATGAAGATGGGTCTGGAAAAGCTTTTTTTTTTCCGTGTTACAACTCTTTTTCTCCAACTCATTAATCACGGGAAATGCACGCGAGCAGGGCGCACCAGCTAACCACATGGAACAGTTCCTCACATAACATACCGCCGTCCGAACAGGCCTTGGAAGGCCCAGTGGTTTTTGCAAAAACAGACATAATGTCTGAAGGGATAACCGCAATCAGTGGTTTTACTTTGGTTGCAAAATGTTTACTCATGTTTCGGTTGCTCTAGAACAGGGCCGGCCAAACGCTGCACGGTGTGCAGACGTGCGGAAGTGCTGCACATGTGCGCACATGTGCCACAGCGACATCTGTTATTAGACATGTGTGCTAAATGAACGGCGGCGGCTCCACTTCCCTGTTTATGTGGTACAAGCAAGAGCGCAACATATCCAGTCTCGTTTACCCCTGGTGACCTAACCTTAACAGTGAAGTACTGAGAAATGGCAAGTACTGTGAAAAAGCAAAGGACGGGAGATCTATGTTCTCAGTCGTTTAAAAATGACTGGGAACTGCTACTCTTTTTTGTAGCCGTTGGTGACAACTGTTTGCTGTGCCGCCGAATAATAGGCGTCCAGTGTAAGTTTTCAATTGAAAGACATTACAATACATATCACAAAGACGAGTGTAGTGTACTCAACAGTGAAGAACGGCAAGCAAAATTAAATGTCCTTCAGAAAATGGATGAGACACATCAACTCGATTTTACTGTACGTCAAAGTAACTGATACTTCTTGAGCTCTTAGTTTCTTGTGTTACATTTATGTCTGTTTTACTGCACGCTATACAATGTACTGTTTTCAATTTTCCAGAGTGACAACCACACTAAATCGTCACTGCGAGCAAGTTTTAAAATCGCATTAAGAATTGCACAATCTGGGAAACCCTTTTCCGAAGGGGAGTTTGTGAAAGGGAGTCTGATTGATGCTGCAGAACTTGTGTGTCCCACGAACGTTATCAGGTTTCAAGAAATCAGTCTATCCAAACAAACAGTGACAAGACGTATCAGTGCTATGGCAGGTGATCTGCACAGGCAGCTAATAAATAAGGCAAAAGACTTCTCTGTTGCGCTCGATGAAGCAACAGATCCTACAGATACAGCCCAGGTTGTGATATACATACGAGGTGTCGATAACGCACTTTGTGTAACAGAGGAGCGACATCTGTGCGTAGAAACATGCACTACATGAACGCTGACGGCTGCGGCGTGCGCGCTATGACCCGGAAGTTGCACATGTGCAGGAGCACCGCACGCGTGCAGCATTTCTGGCTGGCCCTGCTCTAGAACCATCTTCAGATATGATATTTCGGTTACAGTAGTAATCCGTCCACAAACATGCTGCGTCACATCCAGCATGTGAAGGTTGCTGTGTGTGGACGTGTTACTCCTGTAACCGAAATATCATATCTGAAGACGGTTCTAGAGCAACCGAAACCGGTCATACGAATAAACATTTTGCAGTCAAGACGGATTATAATTAACATTGTACGCCCAATAGCACCGACCGGCCGCCATGTCATCCTCAGCGCACAGGCGTCACTGGATGTGGATATACACTCCTGGAAACTGAAATAAGAACACCGTGAATTCATTGTCCCAGGAAGGGGAAACTTTATTGACACATTCCTGGGGTCAGATACATCACATGATCACACTGACAGAACCACAGGCACATAGACACAGGCAACAGAGCATGCACAATGTCGGCACTAGTACAGTGTATATCCACCTTTCGCAGCAATGCAGGCTGCTATTCTCCCATGGAGACGATCGTAGAGATGCTGGATGTAGTCCTGTGGAACGGCTTGCCATGCCATTTCCACCTGGCGCCTCAGTTGGACCAGCGTTCGTGCTGGACGTGCAGACCGCGTGAGACGACGCTTCATCCAGTCCCAAACATGCTCAATGGGGGACAGATCCGGAGATCTTGCTGGCCAGGGTAGTTGACTTACACCTTCTAGAGCACGTTGGGTGGCACGGGATTCATGCGGACGTGCACTGTCCTGTTGGAACAGCAAGTTCCCTTGCCGGTCTAGGAATGGTAGAACGATGGGTTCGATGACGGTTTGGATGTACCGTGCACTATTCAGTGTCCCCTCGACGATCACCAGTGGTGTACGGCCAGTGTAGGAGATCGCTCCTCACACCATGATGCCGGGTGTTGGCCCTGTGTGCCTCGGTCGTATGCAGTCCTGATTGTGGCGCTCACCTGCACGGTGCCAAACACGCATACGACCATCATTGGCACCAAGGCAGAAGCGACTCTCATCGCTGAAGACGACACGTCTCCATTCGTCCCTCCATTCACGCCTGTCGCGACACCACTGGAGGCGGGCTGCACGATGTTGGGGCGTGAGCGGAAGACGGCCTCACGGTGTGCGGGACCGTAGCCCAGCTTCATGGAGACGGTTGCGAATGGTCCTCGCCGATACCCCAGGAGCAACAGTGTCCCTAATTTGCTGGGAAGTGGCGGTGCGGTCCCCTACGGCACTGCGTAGGATCCTACGGTCTTGGCGTGCATCCGTGCGTCGCTGCGGTCCGGTCCCAGGTCGACGGGCACGTGCACCTTCCGCCGACCACTGGCGACAACATCGATGTACTGTGGAGACCTCACGCCCCACGTGTTGAGCAATTCGGCGGTACGTCCACCCGGCCTCCCGCATGCCCACTATACGCCCTCGCTCAAAGTCCGTCAACTGCACATACGGTTCACGTCCACGCTGTCGCGGCATGCTACCAGTGTTAAAGACTGCGATGGAGCTCCGTATGCCACGGCAAACTGGCTGACACTGACGGCGGCGGTGCACAAATGCTGCGCAGCTAGCGCCATTCGACGGCCAACACCGCGGTTCCTGGTGTGTCCGCTGTGCCGTGCGTGTGATCATTGCTTGTACAGCCCTCTCGCAGTGTCCGGAGCAAGTATGGTGGGTCTGACACACCGGTGTCAATGTGTTCTTTTTTCCATTTCCAGGAGTGTATGTTTGGAAGATCCTTAGGAAACATGTAATTAGTATGAGAAAAAAAAAGTTTTGGGAATCGAGCGACAAAGATTAGATTAACTTTTTAGTGCATTCCAGGTCCATAGGATGGATTATCTTCATCCTCTGCAAACTCCTCCTCCAGCTTCCTCTTGTTCCTCCTCCTGTTTACTCTTGCTTGTAATTCTAGACTCTTTACAGCCCTGTCTGCAGCCCGAAGGCGTTCCTTGTCTAAAGCAACCATCGCTCGTTGTTGTGTTCGTAGATTTTGCTACCATTTTCTTCAGTTGCAGTTACTGCAACACTGTTCCAAAAGGTGGTCATGTATGAACACTTATCACATTTCAGTTGTATTTCACTAGCAAGTCCTACGTGCTTTATTATGGAGAGTTCCAGACCAACTTCACTACAATGAATACATCTTACACAGTTTGAAAAAATTCCTTTGAGACCCGACATATCAAATATTTCATTCACATCCGATTCGCCCATAAAACATTCATAGTTTTCACTCATTGAACCAAGCTTCTTCTGTGAAGTATTTTCTTTCCCACTTTGACTGCTATGGGCATGTGTACCTGAGAGGTTAGGTTCACTCACTTGGTTATCGTCTTTATTGGTTACAGTAATAACACATACCTTTGGCTTTCCAACATTTCTCCTTTTCTTAAAAGCCTTCAGAGGAGTTCTAATAACTTTACTTTTACTCATTATTATACTCCAACAAAACAGAGACTCAAGAAACAGAGTTAATTACGAATATTTTCGAGATAACGACAGAGTAAATAAACATGAAACAATCGACAATCGCACCAGCGATATATATTGATCCATCACAGGCTAGCCACAACACATACTTTATCGCACATCACTAAAATGTACCTGGTGAACACGGACGTTAATAATAACACCATTTGACAGCAGTTTAACAGCGCCACAGTGGGTCACGCCCATGTAGAACACATTTCAAAAAAAAAATTTAAAAATAGTTGTAGTCTTCGAAATTGAATAAATTATATATCTATTAAAAGGTAATAGTCTGCAGATTCAGAAAACACAAAAAGGTAAAAATTGAACTTTTCGTGGTGTTGAGCCTTTCCAAAGCCCCTTAAGTTAGATTAAGTAGTGCGTAAGTCTAGGGAGTGAAGACTCAGAGCGCTGACGCGGCCTGGTCGATACTAGGCAGATAGTAAACAGCGCTACGCTATAGTCGCCGCTCAGTCTCCTATTCGCCGATTTCCACCAACGGCAATCAGTAAAGGAGAGTCCAGTGGAAAACGCCCATTTCCGCTAGTGACAACACGCGATGCAGAGACCAATAAAATGAACTAATACCCTTCCTCCTCACCTCCATATCCAATGACAGCACTCCTCCATAGTATATGAATATACAAACTAGTGCTCATTCAGCAGTTAGCAATACACCCTGACGAAGGCGCCTTGCCACAGTCGCCGAAACGTCGGAATTTCACTGTGACAACGGCCACGGAAGCCTACGTTTACATTTGCATTAACCAAGATTTGAACGAATGTCTGGAGCTAGCGGGCAGGCAAACTGTGCGAATCGATTAATTTCTTCTGCAAAAGATTTTAATTGGATTGAAATTAATGGTCGGCTAACAGCGCCATTTTTATATGCACTCTTCGGATTTTAATTGCAAAAACACGTTTTTCTGGGATGTTTCTGAGGCGCACCATTTCTATATTTAAACTTGCAGGAATCGCATCAAACTTTGCACGAAGGTAGACAACGGACATAGTCAAAACGGAATTTCTATTCCCAATAATCTTTACCCGTTGTCTAGATACGACAGTTTAACGTCGAGCTAAATGTAGCTCACGAAATTCGTTCTTACGTGAAATGAATGAAATTAAACGGTTTAAAGTGAATGAAATAAATAAAAAATGCATTCTTCCGATAAAATGGAAAACTCACTTTTTAAGCCGGCCGGTGTGGCCGTGCGGTTAAAGGCGCTTCAGTCTGGAACCGTGTGACCGCTACGGTCGCAGGTTCGAATCCTGCCTCGGGCATGGATGTGTGTGATGTCCTTAGGTTAGTTAGGTTTAAGTAGTTCTAAGTTCTAGGGGACTGATGACCACAGATGTTAAGTCCCATAGTGCTCAGAGCCATTTGAACCATTTTGAACTCACTTTTTAAAATCTAGCTTCATTCGTATTTAAATCCGAAAATCAGATTTTTTACGTCCGCTGGATTCTACGTGCGAACAGCACCTTTTTTGTAAGTTTCTTTATGCACGTGACTTCTGTGTTTCCTACTTGAGCAAATCTGTTCAGATTTAGTAAGAAGGTAGACAAATACATATTAACGGCTGTCGTGTTGTTTTTTGAAAGCTTTATCCGTTGGCACGATATAAGAAAAAAAACTTTAACGGATCACTTGTCACCCGAGTCAACAAAAATCTACATCATTTGCTAAGCTGTGGCGATGTATAATGTCGATATTATGGTAGGGTAAACGCTGGGAACCAGAATTAAAAATGTTCCTACCATAACACAGAAAAGGCTGATTTGTCCTAGTCAGAGTTAGGGATCAAAAGAAGGGAACTAGCTTTTCTGCTTGTCTGGCACCTTCAAAAAGATTTGGACGAAAACATCTTGACATATTCATGCTTCTTTGCGAGTTAGCCCTTTTTCCCAGCGCAGTGAGCTCTTTTAGCTCCAAGGTGTTGGCACACCTGTATTTTGTGCCCAAAATCCACAAGATTCACGAGCTATTGTAAGCAGTATACAGGATCATATGCCTGAAGAGCATACATGTAAGAACTAAAAAAGTTTTTTCTGGGGGCACAAAATTTTTCGGAGTGGATTTTTTTCGTAGTGCGACGCTGAAACAATTTTTTGGTATCTGGGCAGGTAGAAGGGGAGGGGGGTTGATTTCTTCCCATGGTGAGGAGTGTAAGAACGAATTGACACAAATTTATCTGCTTCTAGAAAGTGGAATGCATAGACAATAGAAAGTATCCGACATAGTGGTACATCTGTAACAGAAAGTATCCCAGAATGGGGATGCATGCAGCCCAAACTTTAATGATACGTTGTCATCTTACACGACATGATAAATGCTATGTTGGATGACCTGATGGCATGTGTCATGTTGGTTGGTTGGTTGGTTGGTTTGGGGAAGGAGACCAGACAGCGAGGTCATCGGTCTCATCGGATTAGGGTAGGACAGGGGAGGAAGTCGGCCGTCCCCTTTGAAAGGAACCATCCCAGCATTTGCCTGGAGCGATTTAGGGAAATCACGGAAAACCTAAATCAGGATGGCCGGACGCGGGATTGAACCGTCGTCCTCCCGAATGCGAGTCCAGTGTCTAACCACTGCGCCACCTCGCTCGGTGTGTCATGTTGTACATGACATCATGTATCATGTAACTTTACATGACATAGTGCATTATGTTACAGGACGTGGGAACTAACCCTAACACAACTAAAAGTGGCATGCATGTCAAGATGTTTTCATTTAAATGTCTTTGAAGCTGCCTGACTAAGTCGAGAGAGGCTAGTTCCCTTCTTTTACATCCCTGACTGTGCCCAATACTCTTTCTCCTCTTTTTGTGTTATGGTAGGAGCATTTTTCACACAGGTTAGTAATATGAATATGGATGCTACCACTTTTATTCAACCATCTGAAATTATATAATCATATAATTACATCCACAGAAACGAATAAGGTATGAAGCCCCCCATTATTTACAGAATGGAACTCCCGTATATTCAGACATCTGATTACTATACAGACGAATTGAGTATTTGACTTTGAGCATGTAAATGAGGAAAAGTTTAGGAATTATGAATGAATGAAATTATGTCTAAAATTTGTTGGAAGTTGCTATGTGCTCCCATTATGATACGCTGGATGGATGTAGTGCCGGTGATTTGCGTTACGTTTCAAGCAAACGCTAGTTTTTCACGGATATCATTGTTAATGATGTCGTCCCTCTAGAACTATATGTCGGTACAATGATATGATTTGCCGTTTTTTTCCTTTATTGTAATTTCATGCCTCATACGAGTCAGGCCGGCAGTGGCCTACATACACCGCTCTGCGGCCAATAGATACAACAGATAGAGATAGATGACAGAAAACATAAAAAGCATGGTAATACACGATGAACATTACATGATGGATTAGAAGGCGTTCAATGGAAAGCACGGTACATAAAGGTGGTCACCAGTAGGACAGACAAAGGCATCCAAATGAAGACATGAACGTAGGAGGACACTGAGGAAAGCACTGTAGCACAAAACGGAGAAACACTGATGCACGGAAACACTGGTGACAATCATTGGCGAAGCACTCAGAAACACATTGATGAAGGGAGAGGCCTGCCTCGGGGTGGAAGGGAGAGGTAGGAGGGTGGGAAGGAGGGGGATGGAGCCAGTGGGAGAAAGAAAGGAGCGTGGGAGCGGAGGGGAGAGGGGAGGGGTCGGAAGCCTGGGGAGGGGGGGAAGTAGGAGATGTGGGAGAGAGGAGGGGGGAGAAAGGAAGGTGAGCAGGGAGGGAGTCCTGGGGGAAAAGGAGGGGGAATGGGAGGGGAGAGTCAGATCTGGAACGAGGGGCAGATGGAGGGAACGTCACCAGGGAGGGGGAGTTGGCGGAAGCCACCGTGAGCAAGGGTATGGAGGGTGTGAAGATGGAGAGCAGGTGGGATGCAAGAATACAGGCTCGGCAACAGGCTGGGATGGAAGAGAAAAGCGTGTATTGGGGATCGAACTTGCAGGAGGGATAAAGGATCCGTATCCAATGATTTGCTGGATACGTTCATTGCTATATGTGGGTACTACCTGCAAACTGTGTTGCGAATAGCGTCGGCCTAAAGAAGTAATAAATTAAAAGATCATGTCTGATTCTGAGGTCTTACTACATAAACAGTGAAAATGTACAACAGCGTGTTGGGAAGTAATGCGTCCGAAGTTATCACTCTGTTCTCAATATGCTGCGCTGTTACGTATTATGCATCTTACTCTGTCGACTGTTCCACTTCGCTGATGTAAGGTATAACTCTCTGTCGCTAGAGGGCTCCGGATTGTAGCGCATAACGTGGCTGTCAGTAATGGTAACTATTTTGCTGCGTGTGAAACAGCGTGCTGTGATAAAGTTTCTAAGCGCAGAAAACGAGTCCCCCAACTGAAATTTATAGGAGAGTGAGACCTATGTATGCTGATGGTTGTATTGACATCGGTAATGTGCCATGTTGGGTGGGGTTGTTCTCAACATGTGTGTGACAGATCTCGGAATGATTCTAGAACTTAAGGGGCCATTCTCGCCCCCACATGGATCATCTATGATCTGATTCCTTTCTCCCATCTGCTCCTGTTCCTCGAACATATCCGCATCATCTACACCTCCCGCCGCCTTGAACCCCCTCACCCCCTGGTTGCTCCTCTCCTCTCCCATCCCTGCCCCCTGCCACGCCTTCACTGTTGTGTCCCCCCTACCCTCCATCTCTACACCCTTCATCTCCTTTCCCAAGGTGGCTTCTGTCAACCCCCCCCCCCCCTTCAGATTATGCCCTCTCCATTTTCCCTCCTATCAACACTGATCCTCACCTCTTCCTCCTTTCCTCTGTCCTTTCCCTGGGCTTCCTCTTCTCTCATCCTGCTTTTTCCCAGCCTACCCTCTCTCTGTCTCTCTTCTCTCCCCTGAGTCCTTTTGCTCTCCCCTCCACTGTCTTTCCTACTCCTTCTTACGTCCTCCCCCGCTTTTCTATGTCCCCTGCCTTCATCGGCTCCCCCTTTTTTCTTTTCCTCTCCTCCCCCCTTATAGGTCCAGGTCCTCCCCCCCCCCATCTCCCACCATGTCACCTGTATAGTGCTGTTATAAGTGAGTGTTGTGCGTCCACTGTCAGTGTTGTGAACAGCCACAATACTGTCGCTGTTTCTTTTATCTTGTGCGAGCAGAAACCAGACTGTCGCTGTGTTTGTTTTTTAATTGTGACTGTCTACTTCTTGTGTGTCTTCATCCGCATTTTCACGGCAGTGTTTTTATATTTTAAATTTCACAATTTACCGCCATTGAACAGTTTTTTACAATGTTACCGTTTTGTCACCTGTTTTTCTTGTTTCTTTCTATTCTCATTATGTTTTTTAACTTTTCTGTAGGCTGTGGAGCAGCATATTACGCTGCTGCTAGCTCCCCCCCCCCCTCTGGGGGGAGGAATTGAAATCCAATATAGAAAAGAAAAAAAAAGTCCATTCTCTTCAGTCAGAGTACAAAGTAAGCGATTTCTTACTGTTTGTTTGTGGAAAAACTAAGAAAGGTGTCGCCGCCCGGTGCGGCCGAGCGGGTCTAGGCGCTTCAGTCTGGAACCGCGCGACAGCTACGGCCGCAGGTTCGAATCCTGCCTCGGGCATGGGTGTGTGTGATGTCCTTAGGTTAGTTAGGTTTAAGTAGTTCTAACTTCTAGGGGACTGATGACCTCAGATGTTGTCCCATAGTGCTCAGAGCCATTTGAACCATTTAAGAAAGATGTCTTAGTAGTGCGCCTGCAATCCATTTCGTCAGCTTGAGATATGATGCATTACAAGCTGATGTAATGGACGGCAGACACACTACTAATACGGGCATCATTCTGAAATTTTGGTGAATTGCTCATCTAGCATGTCCACAAATAGTAATGCGCTAATGTATCTTTATTTTAACTTATTCATTAGTTACTGAAAAACACGAGCCTAAAAACAATCGCCGAAACAACATCTTTGTTTCAAACGCCCGCCATTTTATTCATTTTCAAATTTCAAAAAACTGTACTTTTACTCGGTGTGCAATATCCTGTTGAAAACAAAAATTGATAGTTTTTTGGATTTCTAATAAGATTTACAGGCAGTAGGACTTCCGTCATGAGCACATCTCATTTTGGACAGACCAACTTTAACTCCTAGGATAAGGGGCTTAATGGTAACTGGGTTTCTGATCAAAATCCGAAAATGTTGTCCAAGAATCAGTAATTAATGTGCAAAAAGATTTACGTTGATTGCATCATTAGCTTAAAAAAATTGTAAAAATCAGTTATTGTATAAACTGGCAGAGGAGAATGGACTCTTAAAGGACACCTTCGAGGAGTTCATTTTCATAGCGACGAAGTGGTGCAGGCGGAGGTCAGGTCGTGGGTCCGTCAATAAGATCATAAATTGCACGGTGACGGCATCGACAAAACTGGTCTCTCGTTGGGAGAAATGTGATTGTCAGCAAGGTTCAGAAATAAATAGGAGGACGTGAAGAATTTAAAAGCTTTACGAATTAACGCATAAAAATTTTGGAGGCATTTACACTACTGGCCATTAAAATTGCTACACGAAGAAGAAATGCAGATGATAAACGGGTATTCATTCGACAAATATATTATACTGGAACTGACATGTCATTACATTTGCACGCAATTTGGGTGCATAGATCCTGAGAAATCAGTACCCTCAACAACCACCTCTGGCCGTAATATCGGCCTTGATACACCTGGGCATGGAGTCAAACAGAGCTCGGATGGCGTGTACAGGTACAGCTGCCCATGCAGCTTCAACACGATACCACAGTTCATCAAGAGTAGTGACTGGCGTAGTGAGACGAGCCAGTTGCTCGGCCACCATTGACCAGACGTTTTCAGTTGGTGAGAGATCTGGAGAATGTGCTGGCCAGGGCAGCAGTCGAACATTTTCTGTATCCAGAAAGGCCCGTACAGGACCTGCAACATGCGGTCGTGCATTATCCTGCTGAACTGTAGGGTTTCGCAGGGATCGAATGAAGGGTAGAGCCAAGGGGTCGTAACACATCTGAAATGTAACGTCCACTTTTCAAAGTGACGTCAATGCGAAAAAGAGGTGACCGAGACGTGTAACCAATGGCACCTCATACCATCCAGCCAGGTGATACGCCAGTATGGCGATGACGAATACACGCTTCCAATGTGCGTTCACCACGATGTCGCCAAACACGGATGCAACCATCATGATGCTGTAAACAGAACCTGGATTCATTCGTGCACCCAGGTTCGTCGTCGAGTACACCACCGGAGGCGCTCCTGTCTGTGATGCAGCGTCATGGGTAACCGCAGCCACGGTCTCCGAGCTGATAGTCCATGCTGCTGCAAACGTCGTCGAACTGTTCGTGCAGATGGTCGTTGTCTTGCAAATGTCCCCATATGTTGACTCAGGCATCGAGACGTGGCTGTGCGGTCCGTTACAGCCGTGCGGATAAGATGCCTGTCATCTCGACTGCTAGTGATACGAGGCCGATGGAATGCAGCACGGCGTTCCGTATTACCCTCCTGAACCCGCCGATTTCATATTCTGCTAACAGTCATTGGATCTCGACCAACGCGAGCAGCAATGTCGCGATACGATAAACCGCAATCGCGATAGGCTACAATCCGACCTTTATCAAAGTCGGAAACCTGATGGTACGCATTTCTCCTCCTTACACGAGGCATCACAACAACGTTTCACCAGGCAACGGCGGTCAACTGCTGTTTGTGTATGAGAAATCGGTTGGAAACTTTCCTCATGTCAGCACGTTGTAGGTGTCGCCACCGGCGCCAGCCTTGTGTGAATGTTCTGAACAGCCAATCATTTGCGTATCACAGCATCTTCTTCCTGTCGGTTAAATTTCGCGTCTGTAGCACGTCCTGTTCGTGGTGTAGCAATTTTAATGGTCAGTAGTGTATGTATATATAGAACAACAGCGGTACTATCACACTTCCATGAACCACTCCTGATGATCCCCTTGTTTCCGATGAACACACGCCGTCGAGGACAGCATACTGAGTTCTATTACTTAAGAAGTCTTCGAACCTGTGACATATCTATGAACTTCATACGCTCTTACCTTCGTTAACAGCCTGCATTGAGGTTGCGTATCAAATGCTTTTCGGAAATCTAGAAATGTGGAATCTGCCTATTGCCCTTCATCCATGAAATGAAATGAGCGTCTGGCGTCATTGGCCTGGAGGCCCCTTACGGCGCAAGTCCGGCCGCCTTGGTGCTGGTCCTAACTACATTCGACGCCACATTGGGCGACCTGCGCGCCGGATGGGGATGAGATGGTGATGACGACAACACAACACCCAGTCCCTGAGCGGAGAAAGTCCCCGACCCAGCCGGGAATCGAACCCGGGCCCGCAGAACGGCAATCCGTCACGTTGATCACTTTTTTTTTTTAATATCACTTTGTTCGCTTTTGATCGTTGCATCTGCTCGTCGTAAGACCTCCGTATAAGTTGGTTGTTGATCGATTAACTCAGTTTTTTTTTTTATTACAGAGAGCTGGTGACCCTCTGACCGAATACGCTGAGCTACCGTGCAGGGAACCACTCAGCTATCGGGGCGGACCCCTTCATCCATAGTTCTCATATATCATGTGAGAAAAATGCAAGCTGTGTTTCGCACGAGCGATGCTTTCTAAGACAAAACTGAGTCGTAGACATAAGCTTCTCGGTCTGAAGAACATTTTACTCGAAATGAAAATGTGTTCAAGTATTGTGCCCAGTATTTTCCCGTGCTCCCATCATTCATACAGGGTGTTTCAAAAATGACCGGTATATTTGAAACGGCAATGAAAACTAAACGAGCAGCGATAGAAATACACCGTTTGTTGCAATATGCTTGGGACAACAGTACATTTTCAGGCAGACAAACTTTCGAAATTACAGTAGTTACAATTTTCAACAACAGATGGCGCTGCGGTCTGGGAAACTCTATAGTACGATATTTTCCACATATCCACCAT
The DNA here is from genome assembly GCF_023864345.2 of Schistocerca serialis cubense. NCBI lineage: Eukaryota > Metazoa > Arthropoda > Insecta > Orthoptera > Acrididae > Schistocerca > Schistocerca serialis. The sequence continues at coordinate 147,510,923 of NC_064648.1, forward strand.
GCGTAGCAATAATATGGCGTAGTCTCTGAATGAAATTACCCGAAACCTTTGACAACGTGTCTGGCGGAATGGCTTCACATGCAGATGAGATGTACTGCTTCAGCTGTTCAATTGTTTCTGGATTCTGGCGGTACACCTGGTCTTTCAAGTGTCCCCACAGAAAGAAGTCACAGGGGTTCATGTCTGGCGAATAGGGAGGCCAATCCACGCCGCCTCCTGTATCTTTCGGATAGCCCAAAGCAATCACACGATCATTGAAATATTCATTCAGGAAATTAAAGACGTCGGCCGTGCGATGTGGCCGGGCACCATCTTGCATAAACCACGAGGTGTTCGCAGTGTCGTCTAAGGCAGTTTGTACCGCCACAAATTCACGAAGTATGTCCAGATAGCGTGATGCAGTAATCGTTTCGGATCTGAAAAATGGGCCAATGATTCCTTTGGAAGAAATGGCGGCGCAGACCAGTACTTTTTGAGGATGCAGGGACGATGGGACTGCAACATGGGGCTTTTCGGTTCCCCATATGCGCCAGTTCTGTTTATTGACGAAGCCGTCCAGGTAAAAATAAGCTTCGTCACTAAACCAAATGCTGCCCACATGCATATCGCCGTCATCAATCCTGTGCACTATATCGTTAGCGAATGTCTCTCGTGCAGCAACGGTAGCGGCGCTGAGGGGTTGCCGCGTTTGAATTTTGTACGGATAGAGGTGTAAACTCTGGCGCATGAGACGATACGTGGACGTTGGCGTCATTTGGACCGCAGCTGCAACACGGCGAACGGAAACCCGAGGCCGCTGTCGGACCACCTGCTGCACTAGCTGCGCGTTGCCCTCTGTGGTTGCCGTACGCGGTCGCCCTACCTTTCCGGCACGTTCATCCGTCACGTTCCCAGTCCGTTGAAATTTTTCAAACAGATCCTTTATTGTATCGCTTTTCGGTCCTTTGGTTACATTAAACCTCTGTTGAAAACTTCGTCTTGTTGCAGCAACACTGTGTTCTAGGCGGTGGAATTCCAACACCAGAAAAATCCTCTGTTCTAAGGAATAAACCATGTTGTCTACAGCACACTTGCACGTTTTGAACAGCACATGCTTGCAGCAGAAAGACGACGTACAGAATGGCGCACCCACAGACTGTGTTGTCTTCTATATCTTTCACATCACTTGCAGCGCCATCTGTTGTTGAAAATTGTAACTACTGTAACTTCGAAAGTTTGTCCGCCTGAAAATTACTGTTGTCCCAACCATATTGCAACAAACGGTGTATTTCTATCGCTGCTCGTTTAGTTTTTATTGCCGTTTCAAATATACCGGTCATTTTTGAAACACCCTGTATGTATGCCCAGTGCGTATGTGGACGCGCCTGCCGCGCCATATTTACGGTTTGTGCGCGTCGTCTTGTTCTGTGCTGCTACGACTGTTGTCACCCAGTGGGGTAACTCGGCTCCCTCGTTTTCTCCTTCTCTTCTCTGCCGCTGCTTCTTCACGCTGTTTTCCTCCGGTCTGTTTTTCTGTTCATCCCATTTGCTGTCGCACCTATAGCTGACGCAACCCTAGACACATACCTTTTGGCAGTAACTTTAAAAATTTTCACATGAGTTGCCATACATACGAGGGTAATCCCAAAAGTAAGGTCTCCTATTTTTTTATAAGTACATAGACCTGTTTATTTCTACAATGGTTTACATCAGTTTACAGCTTCAACATTTAGTTATTTTTCGACATAATCATCATTTCTGTCGATGCATTTTTGTAGACGCCGTGCCGGCCGGTGTGGCCTGGCGGTTCTAGCCGCTACAGTCTGGAACCGCGCGACCGCTACGGCCGCAGGTTCGAATCCTGCCTCGGGCATGGATGTGTGTGATGTCCTCAGGTTAGTTAGGTTTAAGTAGTTCTAAGTTCTAGTGCCCAAAGCCATTTTAACCATTTGTAGACGCTGTGGCAGTTTTTGTATGCCCATGTCATATCAGCTCGCCGCCATGCTGTTTAGAAACTTATTAACCTCTTCTTTCACCTCGTCGTCGGAGCTGTATCGCTGGGACCACAATGAACGCTGACAGGTACTGTGAGACTCTAAAAATCTCAAACGGGCAATTCAGAACCGGGGAAGAGGAATGTTCAGCAAGGGTGTACATATTCTCCATGACAACGCCCTCCCACACATTGCTCGGCAAACCGTTGCTCTCTTGCAACAGTTTCAGCGGAACATAACCACCCACCCACCCTACAGTCCTGACTTGGCGCCCAGTGACTACCACCTGTTCCCTAGGTTAAAGGAACATTTGGCAGGAAAGTAATTCAGCTCCGATGACGAGGTGAAAGAAGAGGTTCATAAGTTTCTGAAGAGCATGGCGGCGAGCTGGTATGACGTGGGCATACAAAAACTGCCACAGCGTCTACAAAAATGCATGGACAGAAATTGTGACTATGTCGAAAAATAGCTAAATGTTCAAGCTGTAAACTGATGTAAACCACTGTAGAAATAAACAGGTCTATGTCCCTATAAAAAAATAGGAGACCTTACTTTTGAGATTACCCTCGTATGTAGGGTGAATCACCTAAAACTTGCCACCACAAGTATTGAGGAAACGGAAAGTGCTATCGATGTGCGGTTTTCACAAAATGTATTGGTAGTCACTCGTACTGTTAGGCAATTAACAGATTAGTGTATTTTTTTCAGATGTGATACGTCGTACTTACTGGAATTAAGGAAAACATGGAAGGGTGGACCCACCTATATAAAAAAATCTTGTACATGGCTGCACGTTCAGAGACCGTGAATAGTTACAATTGAAAGAAAATCAGCCCTTGGTCACTATTTTTAACAAATTAACCTTGGTTCGACACTGCTAGGAGTGTCTTCCTCAGAATTTAAAACAAATATGGACCTTTCTTTGTTTTAAATTCTGAGGAAGACACTTCTAGCAGTGTCGAAACCAGGCTAATTTGTTAAAAATAGTGACCAAGGTCTGATTTTCTTTCAATTGCCACCAATATAACTTTCCTTTCACACAATCTGTTCATTTAACGATATATGAACTGTGTTTTAGAGATAATCGAAGCATATAACCATAAAAGTTTCCTTAACAAAATGAGCAAATTTGGCAAAATTCTTTTGACCTTAAACCTTAAGTTGAATAAGCTTTTAATCTTTGCCAAGGAAATCTGAAGTGCTGTACTGCAAAGCTGCAAACAATATGACAGTGATTACAAGACGGCCGGAGTTGCAGTCCGCCTCTTACTCGGGTGAAACAGCGGTGTTTACTGCCGTGCTGGACACAGTCTGTCTCATTAAATGCCCTTCTGCAACACATGAAAGCTATATAAGGACCATTGATGACAACAGTGTTTCAATTACTCAAAACAAATGACTTGGCTTATATTTGAAAGCTGTATATCCAAAGGTTCGGGGTTAAACAGGATAGGAAACAAAATGACAGTGATATCTTGATAAGGCTTACTTTAAAGCAACCAACCCCTCAATTTCAATCGGCAACCAAGGTGCGACTGGTTCCCAACCCATCGCTTCTCACAATTTTAACTAAACCCTGGTGACAGTTGACTGTTAGTGGTTCAAATGGCTCTGAGCACTATGCGACTTAACTTCTGAGGTCATCAGTCCCCTAGAACTTAGAACTACTTAAACCTAACTAACCTAAGGACATCAAACACATCCATGCCCGAGGCAGGATTCGAACCTGCGACCGTAGCAGCTACGCGGTTCCGGACTGAAGCGTCAAGAACCGCTCGTCCACAGTGGACGGCCATATTCATTTCCTCTCCTATTTTGCGCAGAACCTCCTCATTCCTTGCCTTATCAGTCCACCTAATTTTCAACATTCGTCTGTAGGACCATATCTCAAATGCTTCGACTCTCTTCTGGCCCGGTTTGCCCACAGTCCATGTTTCACTTACATACATACGTACGTTCTCAGAAATTTCTTCCCCAAATTAAGGCTGATATTTGATACTAGTAGACTTATCTTGACCAGGAATGCCCTTTTTGCTATTGCTAGTCTACATTTGATATCCTCCTTGTTCTGTCCGTCATTGGTTATTTTTCTGCCTAGGTAGCAGAATTTCTTAACGTCAGCTGCTTCGTGACAATCAATTCTGATGTTGAGTTTCTCACTGTTCCCTTTCTACTACTTCTCATTACCTTCGTCTTTCTTCGATTTACTCTCAATCCAGACACTGCACTCATTAGTTGGATACTACGGGTTATATTTACGACGACCCGACCGAGTAAATCTCTGAGGGTCGGGTTGTTGTTGTTGTGGTCTTCAGTCCTGAGACTGGTTTGATGCAGCTCTCCATGCTACTCTATCCTGTGCGAGCATCTTCATCTCCCAGTACCTTCTGCAACCTACATCCTTCTGAATCTGCTTAGTGTATTGATCTCTTGGTCTCCCTCTACGATTTTTACCCTCCACGCTGCCCTCCAATGCTAAATTTGTGATCCCTTGATGCCTCAAAACATGTTTTACCAACCGATCCCTTCTTCTAGTCAAGTTGTGCCACAAACTCCTCTTCTCCCCAATCCTATTCAATACCTTCTCATTAGTTACGTGATCTACCCACCTTATCTTCAGCATTCTTCTGTACCACCACATTTCGAAAGCTTCTATTCTCTTCTTGTCCAAACTAGTTATCGTCCATGTTTCACTTCCATACATGGCTACACTCCATACAAATATTTTCAGAAACGACTTCCTGACACTTAAATCTATACTCGATGTTAACAAATTTCTCTTCTTCAGAAACGATTTCCTTGCCATTGCCAGTCTACATTTTATATCCTCTCTACTTCGACCATCATCAGTTATTTTACTCCCTAAATAGCAAAACTCCTTTACTACTTTAAGTGTCTCATTTCCTAATCTAATCCCCTCAGCATCTCCCGATTTAATTTGACTACATTCCATTATCCTCGTTTTGCTTTTGTTGATGTTCATCTTATATCCTCCTTTCAAGACACTGTCCATTCCGTTCAACTGCTCTTCCAAGTCCTTTGCTGTCTCTGACAGAATTACAATGTCATCGGCGAACCTCAAAGTTTTTATTTCTTCTCCACGGATTTCAATACCTACTCCGAATTTTTCTTTTGATTCCTTCACTGCTTGCTCAATACAGAGATTGAATAACATCGGGGAGAGGCTACAACCCTGTCTCACTCCCTTCCCAAACACTGCTTGCCTTTGATGTCCTTCGACTCTTATAACTGCCATCTGGTTTCTGTACAAATTGTAAATAGCTTTTCGCTCCCTGCATTTTACCCCTGCCATCTTCAGAATTTGAAAGAGAGTATTCCAGTCAACATTGTCAAAAGCTTTCTCTAAGTCTACAAATGCTAGAAACGTAGGTTTGCCTTTCCTTAATCTAGCTTCTAAGATAAGATGGACAGTAACTACACCGAATAACTGAAGATTGGATCATCTTTGATGGTTCCCTGGGGGTGCAATAATGGCTCGAGGCACCTTGTATTTGTGCCAATGTCGTGGTGGGGCCTGGCCTACATTCGCAAGTTGGCGGACATTTCCCCAATATTCGTCTAATTTGTGAAACAGACGTTGCCTGGTCTCTTTTCTCTTCTCAGCGACGTATTTTTCTCCAGTCGGCTTGTGTATTTCTCTCTTCCTGGGGCGCCTGGACTCCACTTCAAACACCTGTTTTGTAGTGGTTGCAAGCTACGTATATTAGAGTCACATGTTGTTCCCCAAGACGTCGAGCCGTATAGCAGGGAGGGTTGTACCGTTCCTCTACAAAGTCTTAATTTCGTTTAGATTCCTGCTCAGAAAAAACGGCGTGAGTGTCCATATCATCTTCAGAGTATTCTGTGTGCTATCTCGTATGTGCGAAAAAAGTGGTCCAACTAAAACATTCATATCTCTTTACGTACTACATGAATAGGTAATAAAATGGGGGTTCCTATTTTTAAAAAAACGCAGTTGATATCAGTTTGACCTATGGCAGCGCCATATAGCGGGCCAACCATAACACCATCTGGTTTCCCCCTTCAAGCTAGCAAGTTTCGTTCTTTGTAGTTTTTTCGTTTGACGCTTATTTCGTGTGATATTTGGCTCGGTCACTATCAATGGACCACACTGTATACCTGCAAGCAAAGACCTTCTAAGGGCACAACCCACAGATACGAACTCTTCCTCATAGATATTGGGAATGGGGCAAAAACACAGACAGTCGATACTACACTTGAGCGAGTGGCGCCAGACAGAACAGTGTACTAACTCAATAGCGCCACGGTTCAGACACAGGCCGGCCGGCGTGGCCGAGCGGTTCTAGGCGCTTCAGTCTAGAACCGCGCGACCGCTACGGTCGCAGGTTCGAATCCTGCCGCAGGCATGGATGTGTGTGATGTCCTTAGCTTAGTTAGATTTAAGTAGTTCTAAGTTCTAGGGGACTGATGACCTCAGATGTTAAGTCCCATAGTGCTCAGAGCCATTTGAACCATTTTGAACCTAATAAAATAAGAATGAAAACTGAATGCTGAAAGGCGTTCGATTTGACATCCTCTATCGAACAGCTGAGTCCCGCAACCATCGCAAAGACGAGGGACATACAGAGGTTAAAATTAATGTCACATGCCCTCTATATTTCTTGATAACCTGAAAATGCTGTACCCAGGTGAAACACGTTGGTTTTGAATTAATAAGGAACATTGTGCAACTTATGACTGTTCGCATGAATTTAGTAATATGACATACAGTGAAAAGATATACAGTAAAGCTGCATGCCCTCGGGAAAAATTACGGCTGTAGTTTCCCCTTGCTTTCAGCCGTTCGCAGTACCAGCACAGCAAGGCCATGTTGATCAGTGTTGCAAGGCCAGATCAGTCAATCATCCAGACTGTTGCCCCTGCAACTACTGAAAAGACTGCTGCCCCTCTTCAGGAACCACACGTTTGTCTGGCCTCTCAACAGATACCCCTCCGTTGTGGTTGCACCTACGGTGCGGCCATCTGTATTTTTGAGGCACGCAAGCCTCCCCACCAATGGCAAGGTCCATGGTTCTACATCTACATCTACATCGATACTCCGCAAGCCACCCAACGGTGTGTGGCGGAGGGCACTTTACATGCCACTGTCATTACCTCCCTTACCTGTTCCAGTCGCGTATGGTTCGCGGGAAGAACGACTGTCTGAAAGCCTCCGTGCGCGCTCTAATCTCTCTAATTTTACATTCGTGATCTCCTCGGCAGGTATAAGTAGGGGGAAGCAATATATTCGATACCTCATCCAGAAACGCACCCTCTCGAAACCTGGCGAGCAAGCTACACCGCGATGCAGAGCGCCTCTCTTGCAGAGTCTGCCACTTGAGTTTATTATGGGGGGTGGAGCATGACCTCATGAATTTAGTAATATGCTGAATTGTTAGTTTGCTGCAGACTTCCTGCATAGAGTCTGTTCGTGTTGCACAGAGCGTCTGAACGACTCCGCATTCTGAAATGTACAAAGTAAGGCTCCGGTCCTCAATGCTAGAACTGTGTTTGTGGTTGCGATTTGTTTTCTTCTCCAGTTTGAAATGGCGCTTTTTTCCTTTCTCACAAATTCCTCTCTTTCTGCTCTCCTCTGAGCCGTCCATTCTGCAAGCAACAGACGGCAGCTGCAGCGACGGGGGTGGACAGGGGGGTGGGTGTTATTAACAGCAAAACAATTACCGCAGCGCCGCTTACCGGCGCGCCGCGCGACCATTACGTGTCGCTGAGGACGGCAAAAGGAAATCGAAACGCAACGGGCTTTGTAGCGCCGCCGCCGTATTTTTCGCCCCTTTGTGCCGCGGGGTGCCCAGCAGAAAGGGGAGGGGGCGGGGGAGGGGGGGACTGAGAAGGACTTTTCTCCTCTCACAGTACACCCTACCCCTACACCTGCCCCCCCCCCCCCGTCCCTCCCCCAGGTCCAGGCAAGCGCTTTCGCCGTTGCTCTGGGCCTCGCTAATTATCACTGGATCGGGCCCTACCTCGGCCGCACACAAAAGCTAGCCCGATCGCTAATCTGTGCAGGGCTCGTGGAGATCTTTTCTGCCGCCTTTCTATTGGAACTGCGAGCCAGCGGCACTGCCAGCTTTACGTTTACCCCCACGTGCCGCCTACGCTACGAGGATAAATTGCCCTGTAGCCGCTCTCTCCACTGATTGCCTACTGTGCTGTAGCAGCTCACACGGGGCTGTGTCCTTTGTAACACGCCGCTTTCATTTTCAGGTAAATCTTCCACTTGTGGCGTATCCCACGTTTCAGTGCATGCACTGTGATGCAGTACGTGAAGACTCACACTGCTGTACAGTTGGCAGCAGGCGAGAGCGATGGGAGGACCGCAGGCTACAAAGTGACAGACAGACAGCCAGCAAGCGTGGAAGCCCAAGCCGTGTAGCGATACGGCGTACATAGAGGTAATCCGCCTAATAGGCTTGGCGCCCAGAAGCACACTTTTCATTTTGCTGTAAGAAAGTGCAAGGTGAAAGGATATCAATGACACAATTCACTGATGACGTTGCTATCCTCAATGAAAGTGAAGGAGAGTTATACGCCGGCCGGAGTGGCCATGCGGTTCTAGGCGCTACAGTATGGAACCGCGCGACCGCTACGGTCGCAGGTTCGAATCCTGCCTCGGGCATGGATGTGTGTGATGTCCTTAGGTTAGTTAGGTTTAAGTCGCTCTAAGTTCTAGGGGACTGATGACCTTAGATGTCCCATAGTGCTCAGAGCCATTTGAACCATTTTTGAGAGTTATACGGGGTGTTCAAAAAGTCTCCGCAGCGCCGTATGATTGTTAGCCGCGCGTGCCGTATGCCGCAGTGAATATACCGAAATGAAACTCAGTGAAATACAAGTTATTAATTTACTTACAAATTTTCACAGTACACTATTCAATTCGTCTAATCGTGTTTCCAAACACGAGCTGTTACATTTCTTCTGTAACAGAAGCACTGAAAGTGGATATTGGAGTTTTCAGTTCATCGACGGATTTTGGACGGTTTTTATAGACAGTTGCTTTTCGCTGCACCCCAGAAGAAAAAGTCAGGTGGTTTTAGGTCAGGCGATCGTGGAGGCCAAAGTCCCTGTGAAATTATGCGATCACCAAAAACATCAGCAAGCAGTGACATTGAAACGCGAGCTGTATGCGCGGCTGCACCATCTTGTTGAAAATAACCGATCAGTATTTCAGTTGACACAAGTTCTCCTATGAATGGGCACAGAACATCACTGCAGTATCGTTGTGCGTTTATTGTTCCGTTGAAAAATATGGGACCCACAATCCGACGTCAAGAAATTGCAATCTAAATCCTTATTTTCACAGAATGAAGTGGTTCCTCATGAATACACAATGGATTTGTGGTACTCCACATACGAGAATTTTGCGAGTTTATGTACCCGGATAAATGAAACCACGCTTCATCAGTGAAAAACGTTTAATTAAGAATATTCCTTCTATTTTCTTGAACGAAATTTTTGAACCATTGACAAGAATGCACTCTCTTGCCATGATCAGTATTTTTCAGTTCTTGCACGACTGTCACTTTGTATGGGAAAAGTTCTCAAGTTTTCCTTACAGCTGTGTGGGCCGTTGCGGCACTAACATCGATTCCGAGTTTTCTTGCTGACTTGTTCGGACTCGTGGGCATATTATCGGAAATATCGAGTAGTTTATCCTCAGAGAAAACGCTAGGACGACCACTTCTCGGTGCATCTGTCACTGAACCCGTACTTCGAAATTTGTTAATCAAATCTCGCACACTATCGCGATGTGGGAGTGTTGTCTCCGGGGAAACTGGATTAAATGTTTGAGGAACTGAAACTGTATATTTAGCGCCAGCTTTGAACACTTGTTCGACTAAAAACACACGTTCTTCAATGGTTCGCATTTGAACAATGACAAAAACGAAACAAACGAACAAAGGAACTAAATTCAAACGTTTACGTCAACACGTAACGACACACGCCAAAGATACTGCTGAGGCTGGCTGAGGTAAACGAAACAGTGGAATGCTGGGAGAGTCCACTTGAAGGGAAGTAACCCAGGCAGGCGAACAATCATACGTCACTGCGCAGAGAGTTCTTGAACACCCCGCATGAGGTACTGAATGCAATGAACAATCTAATGAGTACAGAGTATGAATTGAGAGTAAATCGAAGAAAGGCGAAAGTAATGAGAGGTATCAGAGATGAGAAGAGCGAGAAACTTTGCATCAGGATTGATGGTCACGAAGTAGATGAAGTTAAGGAATTCTGCTATCTAGGCAGCAAAATAACCAATGATGGACGGAGCAAAGGGGACTTTTAAAGCAGACTAGAACTGGCAAAAAGGGCGTTGCTGGCAAAGAGAAATCTACTACTATCAAACATAGGCCTTAGTTTAGGAATAAATTAATGAGAATTTACGGTTGGAGCAAAGCACTATACGGTAGTGAAACATGGACTGTGGGAAAACCGGAACAGAAGAGAATCGAAGCATCTGAGATGTGGTGCTACAAACGAATGTTGAAAATTGAGTGGATTGATAAGGTAAGGAATGAGAAGGTTATGCGCAGAATCTAAGAGGAAAGGAATTTGCGGAGAAGACTGACAAAAAGAAGGGACAGGATGATAAAACATCCGTTACGACATCAGGGAATCACTGCAATGGTTCTAGAGGTAGCTGTAGAGGGCAAAAACTGTAGAGGAAGACAGAGATTGGAATACATCCAGCAAATAATTGAGGACGTAGTTTGCAAGTGCTACTCTGAGATGAAGAGAGTGGCAAAGGGGAGAAATTCATGGCGGGCTGCATCGAACGAATCAGATGACTAAAGCCGGCCGGAGTGGCCGAGAAGCTGTAGGCGCTGCAGTCTGCAGGTTCGAATCCTACCTCGGGCATGGATGTGTGTGTGACGCCCTTAGGTTAGTTAGGTTTAACTAGTTCTAAGTTCTAGGGGACTGATGACCTCAGATGTTAAGTCCCATAGTGCTCAGAGCCATTTGAACCATTTTGAACCATCCTTCTGCTCGACGTAGTGCAGCAACTGGACGTGCGAAGGACTCAAGAAGTCGTTGGAAGTCCATGCAGAAATACTGAGCTGTGCGGCTTCTATATAGATGTCCATAGGCGTGAAACTGTTGCTGGTGCCAGATTTTGTGCAGGAACTGACCTATCGATTACGTCCCGCAAATGTTCCATGGGATTCAGGTCGGGCGATCTGTGTGGCCAACTTATTCGACCGAACTGTCCAGAATGTCCTTCAAACCAATTGGCCAGTGACAACGGGCACTGTCATCCTTAAAAATTCCATCATTTTTTGGGAAGTTCATGAATGGCTACAAATGGTCTCGATTTAGCCAAGCATAATCATCTGCAGTCAAAGATCGGTTCAGATTGATCAGGGGACCCAGTAGATTCCATGTAAACACAGACAACACCATTATGGAGCGACAGCCAGCTTCCACAGGGCCTTGTTGACAACTCGGCTCCATGGATTCTTGAAGTCTGCGCCATACTCTACCATCAGCTTTTGCCAACTAAAATCGGTAGCGGAACACGGCTTTCCAATCGTCTAGGGTCCAGACTGTGTGGTCACGAGCCGAGGGGAGGCGCTGCAGGCGATGTTATGCTGTCAGCAAAGGCACTCGCGTTGGTCGTCTGCCAAATTTCGCAGCACTGCCCTAGCAGATATGGTCATCGTACGTCCCACATTGGTTTCTGCCGTTATTTCACGCAGTGTTGCTTGTCTGTTAGTACTGACAACAGGACGCAAACGCCGCTGCTCTCTGACCTTGGAGGTCAGTAAAGCACGCCTGAATCATTTGGTCCAGTGCAACCAATACATCGTTCAGTAAACCTTTGATTAAAACATTACCGCTCTTGCAGATGCCAGTGTGGCGTGGCCGATCCTGTTGGTAAATGAAGTCGTCCGAATCAGTCTCCAACTGTGGGAAAGGAAAGTTCTCAAGTATATCGTGATATGTGCTCCCTGTAACAGTGTTCTCGGCAAAGAAAAAATGGACCGTACACCTTTTCCCGTGAATCTGCCTGTATATAAGAAGGGTAGAAGAACGGATCCTCAAAATTGCAGACCAATATCCTTAACATCGGTTTGTTGCAGGATTCTAGAACATATTCTCAGTTCGAATATAATGAGTTTCCTTGAGACAAACACGTTGCTGTCCATGGATCAGCACGGCTTTAGAATGCATCGCTCCTGCGAAACGCAACTCGCCCTTTTTTCACATGATATCTTGCGAACCACGGATGAAGGGTATCAGACGTATGCCATATTCCTTGACTTCCGGAAAGTGTTTGACTCAGTGCCCCACTGCAGACTCCTACCTAAGTTACGAGCATATGGGATTGGTTCCCAAATATGTGAGTGGCTCGAAGACTTCTTAAGTAATAGAACCCAGTACGTTGTCCTCGATGGTGAGTATTCATCGGAGGTGAGGGTATCATCTGGAGTGCCCCAGGGAAGTGTGGTAGGTCCGCTGTTATTTTCTATCTACGTAAATGATCTTTTGGATAGGGTGGATAGCAATGTGCGGCTGTTTGCTGATGATGCTGTGGTGTACAGGAAAGTGTCGTCGTTGAGTGACTGTAGGAGGATACGAGGTGTCTTCGACAGGATTTGTGATTGGTGTAAAGAATGGCAGCTAACTCTAAATATAGATAAATGTAAATTAATGCAGATGAATAGGAAAAAGAATCCCGTAATATTTGAACACTCAGTTAGTAGTGTAGCGCTTGACATTGTCACGTCGATTAAATATTTGGGCGTAACATTGCAGAGCAATATGAAGTGGGACAAGCATGTAATGGCAGTTGTGGGGAAGGCGGATAGTCGTCTTCGGTTCATTGGTAGAATTCTGGGAAGATGTGGTTCATCTGTGAAGGAGACCGTTTATAAAACACTAATACGACCTATTCTTGAGTACTGCTCGAGCGTTTGGGATCCCTATCAGGTCGGATTGAGGGAGGACATGGAAGCAATTCAGAGGCGGGCTGCTAGATTTGTTACCGGTAGGTTTGATCATTATGCGAGTGTTACGGAAATGCTTCAGGACCTCGGGTGGGAGTCTGTGGAGGAAAGGAGGCGTTCTTTTCGTGAATCGCTACTGAGGAAATTTAGAGAACCAGCATTTGAGGCTGACTGCAGTACAATTTTACTGCCGCCAACTTACATTTCGCAGAAAGACCACAAAGATCAGATAAGAGAGATTAGGGCTTGTATAGAGGCATATAGACAGTCATTTTTCCCTCGTTCTGTTTGGGAGTGGAACAGGGAGAGAAAGATGCTAGTTGTGATACGAGGTACCCTCCGCCACGCACCGTATGGTGGATTACGGAGTATGTATGTAGATGTAGAATCTGCACAAAACACATTAAATTTTGCAGAGTCCCTCTCATGTTGTACAACTGCATGTCGTTGTTCCGTACCCGATACGCTCACATAATGACGGTTCACCTTTACATTTAACTGGAATGCTGCCTCGTCACTAAACACTAAGTCATGGTATGATAGCCATATTAGAAAAGTGATAGGTAAACAAAGAGCACTTCATCTCAGATTGAAAACCACCTGACAAACAAAACCCGAACAAAGCGAAAATGAGCGTAAGGAGAGCAATGAGAGAAGCGTTCAATGATTTTGAAAGTAAGGCGTTGTCAGCGGATCTGAGTAAAACCCCTGAGAGATTTTTGTCGTATATAAAATCAGTAAGTGGATCAAAATTATCTATTCGTTCTCTCAGCGACCACACCGGCACCGAAATGGAAGGTAACAGAGAGAAGGCCGAAATACTGAATTCGATCTTCCGAAGTTGTTTCACCGACGAAGATCATAACACTGTCCCACCTTTCAGTCCTCGTGCGAACGTGGAAATGGCAGATATTCAGATAACCGATCGCCGAACTGAAAAGGAGCTACAATCGCTTTGTAGTGGAAAGGTGTGTCTATAAATATTATGCGAACGAATTTGCTCCCCTTCTAGCAGTAATTTATCGTAGATCGTTTGAGCAACGAAAGGTGCCTAACGACTGGAAAAAAGAGCAGGTCATTCCCGTTTTTACGAGGTGCATTCAAGTTCTAAGGCCTCCGATTTTTTTTCTAATTAACTACTCCCCCGAAATCGATGAAACTGGCGTTACTTCTCGACGTAATCGCCCTGCAGACGTACACATTTTTCACAGCGCTGACGCCATGATTCCATGGCAGCGGCGAAGTCTTCTTTAGGAGTCTGTTTTGACCACTGGAAAATCGCTGAGGCAATAGCAGCACGGCTGGTGAATGTGCGGCCACGGAGAGTGTCTTTCATTGTTGGAAAAAGCCAAAAGTCACTAGGAGCCAGGTCAGGTGAGTAGGGAGCATGAGGAATCACTTCAAAGTTGTTATCACGAAGAAACTGTTGCGTAACGTTAGCTCGATGTGCGGGTGCGTTGTCTCGGTGAAACAGTACACAAGCATCCCTTCCCGGACGATTTTGTTGCAGTGCAGGAAGGAATTTGTTCTTCAAAACATGTTACCGTAGTGTCCTTTGGAACGCAATAGGTAAGGATTACGCCCTCGCTGTCCCAGAACATGGACACCATCATTTTTTCAGCACTGGCGATTACCCGAAATTTTTTTGGTGGCGGTGAATCTGTGCACTTCCATCGAGCTGACTGGCGCTTTGTTTCTGGATTGAAAAATGGCATCCACGTCTCATCCATTGTCACAACCGACGAAAAGAAAGTCCCATTCGTGTTGTCGTTGCGCGTCAACATTGCTCGGCAACATGCCACACGGGCAGCCGTGTGGTCGTCCGTCAGCATTCGTGGCACCCGCCTGGATGACACTTTTCGCATTTACAGGTCGTCATGCAGAATTGTGTGCACAGAACCCACAGAAATGCCAACTCTGGAGGCGATCTGTTCAACAGTCATTCGGCGATCCCCCAAAACAATTCTCTCCACTTTCTCGATCGTGTCGTCAGACCGGCTTGTGCGAGCCCGAGGTTGTTTCGGTTTGTTGTCACACGATGTTCTGCCTTCATTAAACTGTCGCACCCACGAACGCACTTTCGGCACATCCGTAACTCCATCAGCACATGTCTTCTTCAACTGTCGATGAATTTCAATTGGTTTCATACCACACAAATTCAGAAAACGGATGATTGCACGCTGTTCGAGTAAGGAAAACGTCGCCATTTTAAGTATTTAAAACAGCTCTCATTCTCGCTGCTGGCGGTAAAATTTCATCTGCCGTACGGTGCTGCCGTCTCTGGGACGTATTGACAGTGAACGCGGCCTCATTTTAAAACAATGCACATGTTTCTATCTCTTTTCCAGTCTGGAGAAAAAAAATCGAAGGCCTTAGAACTTGAATGCACCTCGTAAGAACAGCTGTAAGACAGATAGACACAGTTATCGACTTATATCGTTGACGTCAATCTGTTGTAGAATTAGGGAAGATGTTTTGTGCTCAAGAATTATGAAGTTTTTGCAAAATGAACATCTCCTCTATAAAATTCAACTTGGACTCCGCAAACAGAGATCCTGTGAAACTCAGCTCGCTCTGTTCCTCCATGAGGTCCACAGCGCAGTGAACAACGGCGCTCGGGTTGATGCCGCGTTCCTCGACTTCAGTGAGGCATTTGACACCGTCCCGCACTGCCCTGTAATGAAAAAAAAATTCGAGCTCGCGGAGTATCGGAGCAGACTTGCGATTGGATTCAAGACTTTCTTGCAGATAGAATTCAACACGTCGCTGTTAATGGAACAAAGCAGCCAGAGGTAAAGCTAATATCCGCAGTACCACTGGAATGTGTTACAGGACCGTTGCTGTTTGCAGTATATATAAACGAAAAAAGTAGACAGCGTCGGATGCTCTTTAAGGCTATTCACAGACGATGCAGTTGTCTATACCAAAGTAGCAACTCCAGAAGATAGTAAGAATTTGCAGAATGACCTGCAGAGAATTGATGGTTAGTGCAGGCTCCGGGTGTTGACCGTGAATGTACACTACTCGTCATTAAAATTGCTATACCACAAAGACGAAGTGCTACAGACGCGAAATTTAACCGACAGGAAGAAGATGCTGTGATATGCAAATGATAAGCTTTTCAGAGCATTCACACAAGGTTGGCGCCGGTGGCGACACCTACAATGTGCTGACATGAGGAAAGTTTCCAACCCATTTCTCATACACATGCAGCAGTTGACCGGCGCTACCTCGTGAAACGTTGTTGTGATGTCTCGTGTAAGGAGGAGAAATGCGTACCATCACGTTTCCGACTTTGATAAAGGTCGGATTGTAGCCTATGGCGATTGTGGTTTATCGTATCGCGACATTGCTGCTCGCGTTGGTCGAGACCCAATGACTCTTAGCAGAATATGGAGTCGGTGCGTTCAGGAGGATAATACGGAACGCCGTGCTGGATCCCAACGGCCTCGTATGACTAGCAGTCGAGATGACAGGCATCTTATCCGCATGGCTGTAACGGATCGTGCAGCCACGTCTCGATCCCTGAGTCAACAGATGGGGACGTTTGCGAGACAACAACCATCTCCACTTTTGCAGCAGCATGGACTATCAGCTCGGAGACCGTGTATGGGGTTACCCTTGACGCTGCATCACAGACAGGAGCGCCTGCGATGGTGTACTCGACGACGAACCTGGGTGCAACAATGGCAAAACGTCACTTTTTCGGATGAATCCAGGTTCTGTTTACAGCATCATGATGCTCGCATCCATGTTTGGCGGCATCTCGGTGAACGGACATTAGAAGCGTGTATTCGTCATCGCCATACTGGCGTATTACCCGGTGAGATGTTATGGGGTCCCATTGGTTACATGTCTCGGTCGCCTCTTGTTCGCATTGACGGCACTTTGAACAGTGGACGTTACATTTCAGATGTGTTACGACCTGTGGCTCTACCCTTCATTTGACCCCTGCGAAACCCTACATTTCAGCAGGATAATGCACGACCGCATGTTGCAGGTCCTGTACGAGCCTTTCTGGAAACAGAAAATGTTCGACTGCTGCCCTGGCCAGCACATTCTCCAGATCTCTCACCAATTGAAAACGTCTAGTCAATGGCTGCCGAGCAACTGGCTCGTCACAATACTGCAGTCACTACTCTTGATGAACTGTGGTATCGTGTTGAAGCTGCATGGGCAGCTGTACCTGGACACGTCATCTGAACCCTGTTAGACTCAACGTCCAGGCGTATCAAGGCCTTTATTGCGGCCAGAGCTGGTTGTTCTGGGTCCTGATTTCTCAGGATCTATGCACCCAAATTGCGTGAAAATGTAATGACATATCAGTTCTAGTATAATATATTTGTCCAATGAATACCCCTTTATCATCTGGATTTCTTCTTGGTGTAGCAATTTATGGCCAGTAATATAAATAAGTGTAACATATTGGGCATACATAGGATTAGAAATTCACTACTGTAAAGCTACACTAGTGATGACAATCAGCTGGAGACAGCGTCTGCCATAAAATATCTAGGCGTAACTATCCATAGCAACCTTAAGTGGAATGATCACATAAAACAGATAGTGCGGAAAACACCAGACTCAGATTCATCAGAAGAATCTTAAGGAAATGTAACTCATCTACGAAAGAAGTGGCTTGTAAGACGATTGTTCGCCCGATTCTTCTGTTCATCTATCTGGAATCCCTGTCAGGTGGGACTGATAGAGGAGATAGAGGAGATCCAACGAAGAGCGGCGCAATTCGTCACGAGATCGTCTAGCTGGCGTGAGAGTGTTACGGAGATGGTAAACAAACTCCACTGGTAGACGTTACATCACGGACAGATTTACTATTGAAATTTCGGGACAGCACCTTTGAGGAGGAGTCGGACAACATATTACTTCCCCCCACATACATCTAGCGTAAGGACCACGAGGAGAAAATACGAGAAGTTAGAGCCAATACAGGGGCTTACCGACAATCATTCTTCCCACGCACTATTCGCGTGTGGAACAGGGCTGGATGGATCAGACAGTGGTACGGAAAGTACCCTCCGCCACACACCATTAGGTAGCTTGCGGAGTGTGATGTAGATGCAGATGTAGAATCGTGGAAGAGAACTGTCAACCTCCATCTTGCCAAGAACACGGAGTCCACACGTTGTTGTTTGTTACCTTCACCAGGAGCTTGCAGTAGCTGAACTTTGTGTGTTTTCAAGTGCAAACGTCGGCGCAACACACGCCAGACGGACATCGGGGTCATGTTGAGCTGTCGAGCTGCACGGCGAACGGATTTCTGCGGACTCCTTGTGAAACTGTGGCGGGTGTGTTAGACGTCTGTGCCAGACACTCGGGAACGGCCCGGCGATTTGCCTTCACACAAACAACCTGTTTCTCGGAACTGTTCGTGCCATGGTCTAATGCTCTGTGCTGTAGGGGGATCCACTCTGTCCCTAGTACGAAAGTCACGCTGAACAGTTATTACTGACCCTCACTGTGCAAAACGTAGAAGACAAAATGCTTTATGTTGTCCCGACACCATCCTCAGTAGAACTGACGTGGGGGCAAACTGCTGCTACCTAGCGGGAGCCATCTTAAGGTCGAGATTTTGGTCTTTCTAAAAGTGCGTTGTTCAGGCACATACCACAAATAACTTAATACGAGGGTCACTCCAAAAGAAATGCACACTAGTTTTGTAAAAATACAGTTTTCATTGTGCATGTGTGAAAGTTTTACAGTTGTGTAGATACATCCTTCCCGCTTGTTTTCAAACTTAGTTCAATCTGTTCCCGTGAGTGGCGCCGTCACAGCATGTCTTCAAGATGGCTGCTACACTTGACGTTCGTCAGAAGCAATGTGCTGTCACAGAATTCCTGTACTGTGAAAACGAGACAGTGGAAATCATCCACAAGGGGCTGAAAAAGGTGTACGGAGATGCTGCTGTCGATCGCAGTACAGTCAGTAGTCGGTGGGCAAGCAGGTTACGTGATGAAAGCGGGAACGACAATATTGAGGATTGTCCTCGCAGCGGCAGGCCTCGTACTGCACACACTCCAGACAATGTGCAGAGAGTTAACGAACTGCTGACTGCTGACAGTCGCATCACAGTGAACGAATTGTCAAGCTGCGTTGGGATAGGGGAAGGAAGTGTTTGCAGAATACTGAAAGCGTTGGCGTTAAAAAAGGTTTGTGCCAGGTGGGTTCCCAGGATGCTGACAGTGGCTCACGAAGAAACAAGATAAACGGTATGCAGCGAACTTTTGGAACAGTACGAGAATGATGGAGATGAATTTCTTGGAAGAATTGTGACAGGTGATGAAACATGGCTCCATCATTTTTACCAGAGACGAAGAGCAATCAATGGAGTGGCATCATGCAAATTCATCCAAGGAAGAAAAATTCAAAACCACACCTTCTGTTGGTAAAGTTATGGCTACGGTGTTTTTCGATTCCAAAGGACTCTCGCTTGTGGACATCGTGCCAAGTGGAACCACCATAAATTCCGATGCATATGTGACGACATTGAAGAAACTTCGAGCTCGACTGAGTCATGTTTTACCACATCGGCCAAAGCAGGATGTTTTGCTGTTGTACGACAATGCGCGGCCGCCTGTCAGTCAGAAAACCGTGGAAGCGATCACAAAACTCGGATGGACAACACTGAAACACCCGCCTTACAGTCCTGACCAGGCTCCACGCGACTATCATCTCTTTGGGAAACTGGAAGACTCTCTTCATAGAACAAGGCTAAATGGCTCTAAGCACTATGGGACTTAACATCTGAGGTCATGAGTCCACTAGAGCTTAGAACTACTTAAACTGGAATCACTCAACAGAGGAAAGTCCACTGGACCTGACGGGATACCAATTCGATTCTACACAGAGTACGGGAAATAACTTGCCCCCCTTCTAACAGCCGTGTACCGCAAGTCTCTAGAGGAACGGAAGCTTCTAAATGATTGGAAAAGAGCACAGGTAGTTCCAGTTTTCAAGAAGGGTCGTCGAGCAGATGCGCAAACTATAGGCCTATATCTCTGATATCGATCTGTTGTAGAATTTTAGAATATGCTTTTTGCTCGCGTATCATGTCGTTTTCGGAAACCCAGAATCTACTCTGTAGGAATTCTCTGTAAAATACCTGGGAGTATGCGTGCGGAACGATTTGAAGTGGAAAGATCATATAAAATTCTTGGTAAGGCGGGTACCAGGTTGAGATTGATTGGCAGAGTCCTTGGAAAATGTAGTCCATCAACAAAGTAGGTGGCTTACAAAACACTCGTTCGACCTATACTTGAGTATTGCTCATCAGTGTGGGATCCGTACCAGATCGGGTTGACGGAGGAGACAGAGAAAATCCAAAGAAGAGCGGCGCGTTTCGTCACAGGGTTATTTGGTAAGCGTGATAGCGTTACGGAGATGTTTAGCAAACTCAAGTGGCAGACTCTGCAAGAGAGGCGCTGTGCATCGCGGTGTAGCCTGCTGTCCAGGTTTCGAGAGGGTGCGTTTCTGGATGATGTATGGAATATATTGCTTCCCCCTACTTATACCTCCCGAGGAGATCACGAAAGTAAAATTAGAGAGATTCGAGCGCGCACGGAGGCTTTCCGGCTGTCGTTCTTCCGCGAACCATACGCGACTGGAACAGGAAAGGGAGGTAATGACAGTGGCACGTAAAGTGCCCCCCGCCACACACCTTTGGGTGGCTTGCGGAGTATAAATGTGGATGTAGATGTAGAAACCTAACTGACCTAAGGATATCACACACATCCATGCTCGTGGCAGGATTCCAACTTGCGACTGTAGTGGTCGCGCGGTTCCAGACTGAAGCGCCTAGAACCGCTCGGCCACTCCGACCGTGTAGAACAAGGTTTGAAGATGATGACTCCCTTGTGCACGCTGCCAAACAGTGGCTCCAACAGGTTGGTGCAGAATTTTACCGTGCGGGTATACAGGCGCTGGTTCCGAGATGGCGTAAGGTAGTTGAGAGGGATGGAAATTATGTGGAGAAATGGAAATATTGTTCCTACAGGATGTATCTACACGCTGTAAAACTTTCAGACGTGTAGAATAAAAGACGGATTTTAAAAAAAGTAATGTGCATTTCTTTTGGAGTGACTCTCGTAGTTAAAAATCTTTAAAATCGGATGATTATTTTTGATACACACTGTATAATGGAGTTGCATTTTTTTGACGTCTGTATACGAAACCAGCGGGGATCTCTGAAGAAGGTACAGGTGATGACCGGAGCAAAAGAGCAGAATGAGCGGGCAGCCGCGAGGTCGCATTCGTCGGCCACGGCGGAGGGGGTGCTTTGGGTAACGCCCGCAGGGTAAGTAACGCGAGCTGCCGGCGAGAGAGCGATAACGCGAGCGGCCACGGGGTTAATTAATTAATTACGAAATTAAGGTGGCTGCCGGCTCCGCGGGTTGATGGATGAGCTGGCGGCGAGGCTCGCCGGAGAGAGCTTCTGCCGCCGCTGGACATTAAAACTGCAGCGCCTGGAACGGCGACCCCGGCGAAAGAGCTCACAGCATACTGTGTACTGTGGCTGTACAGTGCGGCAGGCGGAATGCGCGGTCAGAGTAGTGGGGTAACTCGGGGTCGTGTGCAGACTGAGAAATCCAGTAGGGGCGAAGTCACTCCAAAAAGCAATGGGGGCAGGGGAGAGCGGCCTAACGTATCCTGGGCACCGTGAGGTCTTGGCAAGAGGTCAAAGTAGTGGGGTAACTCGGGGTCGTGTGCAGGCTGAGAAATCCAGTAGAGGAGAAGTCACTCCAAGAAGCAATGGGGGGCGGGGGAGAGTGGCCTAACGTATCCTGGGCACCGTGAGGTCTTGGCAAGAGGTCAAAGTAGTGGGGTAACTCGGGGTCGTGTGCAGGCTGAGAAATCCAGTAGGGGAGAAGTCACTCCAAGAAGCAATGGGGGGCGGGGGACAGTGGCCTAACGTATCGTGGGCACCGTGAGGTCTTGGCAAGAGGTCAAAGTAGTGGGGTAACTCGGGGTCGTGTGCAGGCTGAGAAATCCAGTAGGGGAGAAGTCACTCCAAGAAGCAATGGGGGGCGGGGGAGAGTGGCCTAACGTATTCTGGGCACCATGAGGTCTTGGCAAGAGGTCAAAGTAGTAGGGTAACTCGGGGTCGTGTGCAGGCTGAGAAATCCAGTAGGGGCGAAGTCACTCCAAGAAGATGTGGCGGGCAGAGTGGCCAAACGTGTCCTGGGGAACGTGAGGTCTTGGCAAGAGGTCAAAGTAGTAGGGTAACTCGGGATCGTGTGCAGGCTGAGAAATCCAGTAGGGGAGAAGTCACTCCAAAAAGCAATGGGGGGCGGGGTAGAGTGGCCTAACGTATACTGGGCACCGTGAGGTCTTGGCAAGAGGTCAAAGTAGTGGGGTAACTCGGGGTCGTGTGCAGGCTGAGAAATCCAGTAGGGGAGAAGTCACTCCAAGAAGCAATAGGGGGCGGGGGAGAGTGGCCTAACGTATCCTGGGCACCGTGAGGTCTTGGCAAGAGGTCAAAGTAGTGGGGTAACTCGGGGTCGTGTGCAGGCTGAGAAATCCAGTAGGGGAGAAGTCACTCCAAGAAGCAATGGGGGGCGGGGGAGAGTGGCCTAACGTATCCTGGGCACCGTGAGGTCTTGGCAAGAGGTCAAAGTAGTGGGGTAACTCGGGGTCGTGTGCAGGCTGAGAAATCCAGTAGGGGAGAAGTCACTCCAAGAAGCAATGGGGGGCGGGGGAGAGTGGCCTAACGTATCCTGGGCACCGTGAGGTCTTGGCAAGAGGTCAAAGTAGTGGGGTAACTCGGGGTCGTGTGCAGGCTGAGAAATCCAGTAGGGGCGAAGTCACTCCAAGAAGATGTGGCGGGCAGAGTGGCCAAACGTGTCCTGGGGAACGTGAGGTCTTGGCAAGAGGTCAAAGTAGTAGGGTAACTCGGGATCGTGTGCAGGCTGAGAAATCCAGTAGGGGCGAAGTCACTCCAAGAAGCAATGGGGGGCGGGGGAGAGTGGCCTAACGTATCCTGGGCACCGTGAGGTCTTGGCAAGAGGTCAAAGTAGTGGGGTAACTCGGGGTCGTGTGCAGGCTGAGAAATCCAGTAGGGGAGAAGTCACTCCAAGAAGCAATGGGGGGCGGGGGAGAGTGGCCTAACGTATCCTGGGCACCGTGAGGTCTTGGCAAAAGGTCAAAGTAGTGGGGTAACTCGGGGTCGTGTGCAGGCTGAGAAATCCAGTAGGGGAGAAGTCACTCCAAGAAGCAATGGGGGGTGGGGGAGAGTGGCCTAACGTATCCTGGGCACCGTGAGGTCTTGGCAAGAGGTCAAAGTAGTGGGGTAACTCGGGGTCGTGTGCAGGCTGAGAAATCCAGTAGGGGAGAAGTCACTCCAAGAAGCAATGGGGGGCGGGGGAGAGTGGCCTAACGTATCCTGGGCACCGTGAGGTCTTGGCAAGAGGTCAAAGTAGTGGGGTAACTCGGGGTCGTGTGCAGGCTGAGAAATCCAGTAGGGGAGAAGTCACTCCAAGAAGCAATGGGGGGCGGGGGAGAGTGGCCTAACGTATCCTGGGCACCGTGAGGTCTTGGCAAGAGGTCAAAGTAGTGGGGTAACTCGGGGTCGTGTGCAGGCTGAGAAATCCAGTAGGGGAGAAGTCACTCCAAGAAGCAATGGGGGGCGGGGGAGAGTGGCCTAACGTATCCTGGGCACCGTGAGGTCTTGGCAAGAGGTCAAAGTAGTGGGGTAACTCGGGGTCGTGTGCAGGCTGAGAAATCCAGTAGGGGAGAAGTCACTCCAAGAAGCAATGGGGGGCGGGGGAGAGTGGCCTAACGTATCCTGGGCACCGTGAGGTCTTGGCAAGAGGTCAAAGTAGTGGGGTAACTCGGGGTCGTGTGCAGGCTGAGAAATCCAGTAGGGGCGAAGTCACTCCAAGAAGATGTGGCGGGCAGAGTGGCCAAACGTGTCCTGGGGAACGTGAGGTCTTGGCAAGAGGTCAAAGTAGTAGGGTAACTCGGGATCGTGTGCAGGCTGAGAAATCCAGTAGGGGAGAAGTCACTCCAAAAAGCAATGGGGGGCGGGGTAGAGTGGCCTAACGTATCCTGGGCACAGTGAGGTCTTGGCAAGAGGTCAAAGTAGTGGGGTAACTCGGGGTCGTGTGCAGGCTGAGAAATCCAGTAGGGGAGAAGTCACTCCAAAAAGCAATGGGGGGCGGGAGAGAGTGGCCTAACGTATCCTGGGCACTGTGAGGTCTTGGCAAGAGGTCAAAGTAGTAGGGTAACTCGGGGTCGTGTGCAGGCTGAGAAATCCAGTAGGGGAGAAGTCACTCCAAGAAGCAATGGGGGGCGGGGGAGAGTGGCCTAACGTATCCTGGGCACCGTGAGGTCTTGGCAAAAGGTCAAAGTAGTGGGGTAACTCGGGGTCGTGTGCAGGCTGAGAAATCCAGTAGGGGCGAAGTCACTCCAAGAAGATGTGGCGGGCAGAGTGGCCAAACGTGTCCTGGGGAACGTGAGGTCTTGGCAACAGGTCAAAGTAGTAGGGTAACTCGGGATCGTGTGCAGGCTGAGAAATCCAGTAGGGGAGAAGTCACTCCAAGAAGCAATGGGGGGCGGGGTAGAGTGGCCTAACGTATCCTGGGCACAGTGAGGTCTTGGCAAGAGGTCAAAGTAGTAGGGTAACTCGGGGTCGTGTGCAGGCTGAGAAATCCAGTAGGGGAGAAGTCACTCCAAGAAGCAATGGGGGGCGGGGGAGAGTGGCCTAACGTATCCTGGGCACCGTGAGGTCTTGGCAAGAGGTCAAAGTAGTGGGGTAACTCGGGGTCGTGTGCAGGCTGAGAAATCCAGTAGGGGAGAAGTCACTCCAAGAAGCAATGGTGGGCGGGGGAGAGTGGCCTAACGTATCCTGGGCACCGTGAGGTCTTGGCAAGAGGTCAAAGTAGTAGGGTAACTCGGGATCGTGTGCAGGCTGAGAAATACAGTAGGGGAGAAGTCACTCCAAAAAGCAATGGGGGGCGGGGTAGAGTGGCCTAACGTATCCTGGGCACAGTGAGGTCTTGGCAAGAGGTCAAAGTAGTAGGGTAACTCGGGGTCGTGTGCAGGCTGAGAAATCCAGTAGGGGAGAAGTCACTCCAAGAAGCAATGGGGGGCGGGGGAGAGTGGCCTAACGTATCCTGGGCACCGTGAGGTCTTGGCAAGAGGTCAAAGTAGTGGGGTAACTCGGGGTCGTGTGCAGGCTGAGAAATCCAGTAGGGGAGAAGTCACTCCAAGAAGCAATGAGGGGCGGGGGAGAGTGGCCTAACGTATCCTGGGCACCGTGAGGTCTTGGCAAGAGGTCAAAGTAGTGGGGTAACTCGGGGTCGTGTGCAGGCTGAGAAATCCAGTAGGGGCGAAGTCACTCCAAGAAGATGTGGCGGGCAGAGTGGCCAAACGTGTCCTGGGGAACGTGAGGTCTTGGCAAGAGTTCAAAGTAGTAGGGTAACTCGGGATCGTGTGCAGGCTGAGAAATCCAGTAGGGGAGAAGTCACTCCAAAAAGCAATGGGGGGCGGGGTAGAGTGGCCTAACGTATCCTGGGCACAGTGAGGTCTTGGCAAGAGGTCAAAGTAGTAGGGTAACTCGGGGTCGTGTGCAGGCTGAGAAATCCAGTAGGGGAGAAGTCACTCCAAGAAGCAATGGGGGGCGGGGGAGAGTGGCCTAACGTATCCTGGGCACCGTGAGGTCTTGGCAAGAGGTCAAAGTAGTGGGGTAACTCGGGGTCGTGTGCAGGCTGAGAAATCCAGTAGGGGCGAAGTCACTCCAAGAAGATGTGGCGGGCAGAGTGGCCAAACGTGTCCTGGGGAACGTGAGGTCTTGGCAAGAGGTCAAAGTAGTAGGGTAACTCGGGATCGTGTGCAGGCTGAGAAATCCAGTAGGGGAGAAGTCACTCCAAAAAGCAATGGGGGGCGGGGTAGAGTGGCCTAACGTATCCTGGGCACAGTGAGGTCTTGGCAAGAGGTCAAAGTAGTAGGGTAACTCGGGGTCGTGTGCAGGCTGAGAAATCCAGTACAGGAGAAGTCGCCCCAAGAAGCTGTGGGGGGCGGGGGAGAGTGGCCTAACGTATCCTGGGCACCGTGAGGTCTTGGCAAGAGGTCAAAGTAGTGGGGTAACTCAGGGTCGTCTGCAGGCTGAGAAATCCAGTAGGGGTGATGTCACTCCAAAAAGCAATGGGGGGCGGGGGAGAGCGGCCTAATGTATCCTGAACACCGTGAGGTCTTGGCAAGAGGTCAAAGTAGTGGGGTAACTCGGGGTCGTGTGCAGGCTGAGAAATCCAGTAGGGGTGAAGTCACTCCAAGGAGCTGTGGGGGGCGGGGGAGAGTGGCCTAACATATCCTGGGCACAGTGAGGTCTTGGCAAGAGGTCAAAGTAGTAGGGTAACTTGGGGTCGTGTGCAAGCTGAGAAATCCAGTAGGTGAGAAGTCACTCCAAAAAGCAATGGGGGGCGGGGGAGAGCGGCCTAACGTATCCTGGGCACCGTGAGGTCTTGGCAAGAGGTCAAAGTAGTGGGGTAACTCGGGGTCGTGTGCTGGCTGAGAAATCCACTACGGGCAAAGTCACTCCAAGAAGCTGTGGCGGGCGGGGGAGAGCGGCCTAACGTATCCTGGGCACAGTGAGGTCTTGGCAAGAGGTCAAAGTAGTAGGGTAACTCGGGGTCGTGTGCAGGCTGAGAAATCCAGTAGGGGTGAAGTCACTCCAAGAAGCTGTGGCGGGCGGGGGAGAGTGGCCTAACGTATCCTGGGCACCGTGAGGTCTTGGCAAGAGGTCAAAGTAGTGGGGTAACTCGGGGTCGTGTGCAGGCTGAGAAATCCAGTAGGGGCGAAGTCACTCCAAGAAGCCGTGGGGGGCAGTGTGGCCAAACGTGTCCTAGGGAACGTGAGGTCTTGGCACGGCACAGAAAATGCCTTAACTTATTCTCCTTGAGGTGCAACCTGTCCGCTGCACCGCTCCTCGGAGCTTCACTTGTGGACAAAATTAAAGCAATGAATGGGAGTTTAGCGAGGCTGCGTTTATTTTGGCACTAAACAGTATAAACGGGTGACAGTAAAGTAGAAAGAATGTAGAGGATAGAGAACATGAATAACTGCTGCGGGGATAATCCCAAAAGGTCTCCTATTTTTTTATACACCACTGGCCATTAAAATTGCTACACCACGAAGATGACGTGCTACAGACGCGAAATTTAACCGACAGAAAGAAGATCCTGTGATATGCTAATGATTAGCTTTTCAGAGGATTCACACAAGGTTGGCGCCGGTGGTGACACTTACAACGTGCTGACATGAGGAAAGTTTCCCAGCGATTTCTCATACACAAACAGCAGTTGACCGGCGTTGCCTGGTGAAACGTTGTTGTGGAGCCTCGTGTAAGGAGGAGAAATGCGTACCATCACGTTTACGACTTTGATAAAGGTCGGATTGTAGCCTATCGCGATTGCGGTTTATCGTATCGCGACATTGCTAATCCCGTTGGTCGAGATCCAATGACTCTTAGCAGAATATGGAATCGGTGGGTTCAGGAGGATAATACGGAACGCCGTGCTCGATCCCAACAGCCTCATATCACTAGCAGTTGAGATGACATACACCTTATCCACACGGCTGTAACGGATCGTGCAGTCACGTCTCGATCCCTCAGTCAACAGATGGGGACGAACAGTTCAACGACGATTGCAGCAGCATGAACTATCAGCTCGGAGACCGTGGCTGCGGTTACCCTTGGCGCTGCATCACAGACAGGAGCGCCTGCAATGGTGTACTCGACGACGAACCTGGGTGCACGAATGGCAAAACGTGAGTTTTTCGGTTGAATCCACGTTCTGTTTACAGCATCATGATGGTCGCATCCGTGTCTGGCGACGTCGCGGTGAACGCACATTGGAAGCGTGTATTCGTCATCGCCATACTGGCGTATCATCCAGCATGATGGTATGGGGTGCCACTGGTTACACATCTCGGTCACCTCTGGTTCGCATTGACGGCACTTTGAACAGTGGACGTTACATTTCAGATGTGTTATGACCCGTGGCTCTACCTGTCATTCGATCCCTGCGAAACCCTACATTTCAGCAGGTTGCAAGTCCTGTACAGGCATTTCTGGATACAGAAATAGTTCGACTGCTGCCCTGGCCAGCACATTCTCCAGATCTCTCACCAACTGAAAACGTCTGGTCAATGGTGGCCGAGCAACTGGCTCGTCACAATACGCCAGTCAGTACTCTTGATGAACTGTGGTATAGTGTTGAAGCTGCATGGGCAGCTGTACCTGTACACGCCATCCAAGCTCTGTTTGACTCAATGCCCAGGCGTATCAAGGCCGTTATTACGTCCAGAGGTGGGTTGTTCTGGGTACTGATTTCTCAGGATCTATGCACCCAAATTGCGTGAAAATGTAATCACATGTCAGTTCTAGTATAATATATTTGTCCAATGAATACCCATTTTTCCTCTGCATATCTTCTTGGTGTAGTGTACGAAAAAAGTCCGATCCCGGTTCAAAGTTCGGTACTATTTTTAGGATGAGAATCAAGTGTATGGTGGATGGTTAGCTTGTGACAAATTGTGGAAAAGATTACTCAAGGTCGCTCGGGTTTACAGTGGACACATGCTGATGAACCAATAAGTTTACGCCTCTGCACACGGTATTTACCTTAAGCTGCGATGACCTGTTGTCTGCTAGGCCGCTCTCTTCCGCTGAAATTCCTTTATAACTAATTACACCTTTGCTGAATTTTCCAGCAGAAACTCGCCCTATGTTTCTCGGTATGCAAGAGAACATTTACTCATCCCTAGTCGCAGGATGTGGCGATGTACATGCGCTTGGTTGGAGCAGCATGCATATTGCAATGCCCTCTCAGTTTTTGCAAGAATAATTATCTAGCTGGCTGGTTCATTTCTCCACAGTTGCAGCTGAACGATGCTACAGCTAATTTCTAGCTGGATATCAGCCGCTGTGAACGCAGTGTTCACACAAATTACTCCTCTGCGTTGTTCTGCACTTGACACCAGTTGAGAGAAGGCCCCCCCCCATAAAATTCAATCTTGTCTTACTCATAGCCAAACTGTCTCCCCACCTGGGTTCTTTTGTTCTTCACGTCATGGCTGTTTTCGACCAATAGGAGCATTGCTCTTATTTTGTGGAAAATCTCTCTACCAATCGCGAGGTCTGTACCATTAAATTGTGTCAAAACATTGGCTCTTTTCTCCTTCCTAGCGCGTTTCCGCAAATTGGACGTTTTGTGCCCACGCAAGACGCCCAAATCCGTACATTGACTCTCTCACGTGTGTACCACTCGCTGGACACGTGATAAGAAATGCATCACTGGTCTTGTTTCGTATCCATTTGGAATTCTGAAACGCAGTTTTCTAAAAGCTTTCTTTCGTGTCCTCCCTCAGATGGGCCGTTACACTCGCTCTTCCCGTTTGAGTCACCTGGTCGGTCGTTGACTTTCCGCCTGGACTCCCCTTTAAATGGTTTCCGTGGTACCCCCTGCAGCGCGGCCATGCCTCTGCCGTCATCCCTCTGAATTCTAAACTAAAACGCCTCTCGCTGCTTGTTTCACCTTCCACTCAAACATGCATTATAGCAACGGTGTGTTAATTACTATCTATTGAGTGTCATCCCTTTTTGCATTACATACTGCTAGGCAAGTTTGCTCATTACCACAGAATTAACCAAGGTGTCATATGCACCTTCCCCTTGTAATGTATAAAGCTCTCATGTAAGCTGCAAATCTGACCATTTATTCTGCCCCCTTACAATCAGTACGAAGTCTGGGTCCACAGCACCTCGCATCAACAGCACATGAGATCCAAGATCTTCTTTTTATATCTGTCTTGCTTCGTCCATCAGTTTTTTGCTTCCGACGTTATATTCTCTACTCATCAGACTGTTCATTCCTTTCATCACGTCCTGCATTACAAAGACAAGCTTAATCAAGACATTATCACGATAAACACAAAACAATACTCATCAGTTAAGGAAAATTCACAAAAAAAACATACCCGAAATATTAAACGTTATCACTGACATTCCGTGAAGTTGTCAGAAAAGCTGTTGAAAGGTAACTTGTTTGGACTATTTGATTGACTGAGGATGTTGGCTAAATTTAGTGTACTAACAGCATATATTTTATCCAACAAGACATAAATTATACTAAACAAGTTATAGATTAATTCCCTAAACAACTAACAGATGATTAAACACTCCGGCGGGTAGCGCCTGGTTGGCAAACACAGTTTAACTAGGTGATCAGTGAGTCACATATTCTGGCCCTAAAATGTGGATAACACAAGCTGAATTGGCCTGAAGCTGAGCAGACTTTGACTGATCAAGTGTACTCAAGTTTCTCTACGTAGCTGCTGGTGAGAGCAAGTGGCGATTGAGACCTGTACGCCCTGACAATGCCGGAGCAGCACTACATTACCCAGTTTTTCCTCTCTTTAAAAAAAAAAAAAAAAAAAAAAAAAAAGACTTGCAACTGACGAGAAGTGTGCGGTGAGACGTGGAGGTGGCCCCTGTAAATCGACCGCGGCCACGAAAGAAATGCAAAATCTCATGGTCTAGTGACCAGGCAGATGGATCACAATTTACTCATTACGAGAGCTCTGAAATCACGGTAGATTTCAGTGTGTAAT
Source organism: Schistocerca serialis cubense (assembly GCF_023864345.2). Classification (NCBI taxonomy): domain Eukaryota; kingdom Metazoa; phylum Arthropoda; class Insecta; order Orthoptera; family Acrididae; genus Schistocerca; species Schistocerca serialis. The sequence continues at coordinate 147,541,506 of NC_064648.1, forward strand.
GCACCCGTTCGCTGGTCATACCAAGGACTAATTTGGCTCACTTGTACAACAGGGCTCACAAGGATACCAAACGTGAAGACTGATAAACCAAAAACTAATGTGTACCGTTGGCAAATGAGTAATCAGACACATTTGAAGTCACGCTGTCAGTACGGTAAGAACCTCGCCACAGGCTCCCCAGCCTAAACTAGTCGCAAGTGAAGTCAGCCTTAGGACATGTCCCAAGTACCAACCACACATGCCAGAGCTTCCCTCAGAAGAGGCTTACCATCCCAATGTCCCTGCACCTGAGACCTTCCCAACTATCCAGAAAAAAATTCCGTTTTCCCGCAAAGTGCACGAATGCCACTGCCTTCACACCGTGTTGAGCCAATCACAACGCTCTAGAGGCGCTAAATCTCCCCTCCCACAGGCCAGCACAAACTCATGTCGAACCAGAGCAATCGCTAAGAAACCTACGTCTCTGAAAAAAAAAAAAAAAAAAAAAAAAAGAAACCGCCAATTACTGGCTTTTGTAAGTTTTCCCAGAGGGGAAAGATGATTTTCTCCAAAGTCGTCTCTCTTCCCACGGCAACAAGCGAACAGATACAATCTCAGACATGTTTATCTAAAGTGCCTGTGTCTTGGAGCTTGTTAGTCCTAGATATGAGATGTAATAAACATTCCATCTCTAAACGTTTCTCAGATCCGGAGTTTTCTTGAACAACAGGGTGACTAAGGGTAGTGGCTCACAGGCCTACTTGCACTATTGGCGAACACAAAAACATGTGAATTTTTATTACGCATTGTAAGGGTGGGGTTCGTTTGTGCTTATTCTAGAATTGAGAACAACTGGGTGAGATGAAATGACAAGTTTAATGTCGCACTATTTCTCACAAAATTACAGCTTTCACACAGTTTTCAACTCGCCAACATAAAAACATCGCAATGGATAATGCATCTTGCCAACATCAAAAAGTGAAATAAGTTTATACACAACAATGTTAAATATTAACTCTCCTATTTTCTCGAATGATCTGTGTTCACTTTTTCAAGGCCTATCGATTGTGCCAACTTATAACTAAATCTGAGGGTGGTGCGATGGGGAGGTTCCCTTGTAAGTGATCCATCCGCGAAGAAGAACAAGAAATATTGAAACTGAGAAGTTTTTGGTATTTCAGAAACGAGTCCATTGTCTGCCAGCCAGTTCTACGAAACGTAACCGTGGAACAAATTGTTCCGCCTGAGATTATCCTATCCTCTCGGGTTGCTGCCTCCATTAATCTAAATTCCGCTGCGAGGTACTTTGCCGCTCAGCCGTGTCTCACCGAAGACGGAGAAATTTTATCCCACCGCACGCCGGCCCTATCTGGATTACCGGCGAGTTTTATTTAATTAGGCGCTGATCCACCCTGCTTCCCCTCCTCCAATCTCGCAGAATTCCATTTCCCCCTTTCTTTCTCCAGCTGCGGCAATTTCCCTGTATAACAACTCCCTCCCTCCCCTCCCCTCCCGTAAATGAAGCCTTACGCTTCGGATCATCACCGTAGCATTGGTCACGAGAGATGTAGCTCGTCTTCCAGCTCGTGGATAAGGAGAGAGGCCTTCTTAATTAACCTGCATTGAAATACCGCTCTCCGCCCATCGGCTTGCAAAAGAATGTCGCTGGAAATTTACATCTCGGAGTTTCGTGAGGGTTTGGGGAAGAGAGGGGGGAAGGTAATAATATTCAAGATTAAGGGTTCAGATCTGATTACACGGGCAATTCGACAGGGTGGCAGCGCAGAATCTGATTAGCGTATTCACAGCGCCCTGATTTTCTGTTCAGAGCTGTGAAAATTTTTCTACTTTTGTGACGACGTCGAATACGATTTCCGCTTTCTTTACAGGAACAATCGATGGAGAGAAATCAGTTTTCTTTTCTTATAAGGCGTTTACTTTAGTGTGTTTTTAAAAAATATTTGCCTTTAAACATTCATACGCTTCAGCAATTCCAGAAACATCTTCTACAGTCTATTGTTTGGTACCTCCAGTACACGGATTTGCAGTGACTCAACTGGAGCTTCAGGTAATGAAAATCGTTGTCGAATTTTTGTTTGTTTGGTTTGTTTCAAATAAGAGAAGAAGAAGACATCAGTCGGCGACAAGTGACGTGAAGATGAGTAACAAGACATCAATTCGATATTTTTTCCTCCCTCAACTAACCAGTTAACGTCGTGCGTGACTACTGGCATTTTTGTGACGAAGAAAGATGCGACGTTTTCGGTTGTTTTTGCTGATTTCATCCATGACTTGTGCCACGGCTGATCCCGCCGGAGCTTCGAGTCCTCCCTCGGGTATGGGTGTGTGTGTTTGTCCTTAGGATAATTTACACTCCTGGAAATAGAAAAAAGAACACATTGACACCGGTGTGTCAGACCCACCATACTTGCTCCGGACACTGCGAGAGGGCTGTACAAGCAATGATCACACGCACGGCACAGCGGACACACCAGGAACCGCGGTGTTGGCCGTCGAATGGCGCTAGCTGCGCAGCATTTGTGCGCCACCGCCGTCAGTGTCAGCCAGTTTGCCGTGGCATACGGAGCTCCATCGCAGTCTTTAACACTGGTAGCATGCCGCGACAGCGTGGACGTGAACCGTATGTGCAGTTGACGGACTTTGAGCGAGGGCGTATAGGGGGCATGCGGGAGGCCGGGTGGACGTACCGCCGAATTGCTCAACACGTGGGGCGTGAGGTCTCCACAGTACATCGATGTTGTCGCCAGTGGTCGGCGGAAGGTGCACGTGCCCGTCGACCTGGGACCGGACCGCAGCGACGCACGGATGCACGCCAAGACCGTAGGATCCTACGCAGTGCCGTAGGGGACCGCACCGCCACTTCCCAGCAAATAAAGGGACACTGTTGCTCCTGGGGTATCGACGGCGAGGACCATTCGCAACCGTCTCCATGAAGCTGGGCTACGGCCCCGCACACCGTTAGGCCGTCTTCCGCTGACGCCCCAACATCGTGCAGCCCGCGTCCAGTGGTGTCGCGACAGGCGTGAATGGAGGGACGAATGGAGACGTGTCGTCTTCAGCGATGAGAGTCGCTTCTGCCTTGGTGCCAATGATGGTCGTATGCGTGTTTGGCGCCGTGCAGGTGAGCGCCACAATCAGGACTGCATACGACCGAGGCACACAGGGCCAACACCCGGCATCATGGTGTGGGGAGCGATCCCCTACACTGGCCGTACACCACTGGTGATCGTCGAGGGGACACTGAATAGTGCACGGTACATCCAAACCGTCATCGAACCCATCGTTCTACCATTCCTAGACCGGCAAGGGAACTTGCTGTTCCAACAGGACAATGCACGTCCGCATGTATCCCGTGCTACCCAACGTGCTCTAGAAGGTGTAAGTCAACTACCCTGGCCAGCAAGATCTCCGGATCTGTCCCCCATTGAGCATGTTTGGGACTGGATGAAGCGTCGTCTCACCCGGTCTGCACGTCCAGCACGAACGCTGGTCCAACTGAGGCGCCAGGTGGAAATGGCATGGCAAGCCGTTCCACAGGACTACATCCAGCATCTCTACGATCGTCTCCATGGGAGAATAGCAGCCTGCATTGCTGCGAAAGGTGGATATACACTGTACTAGTGCCGACATTGTGCATGCTCTGTTGCCTGTGTCTATGTGCCTGTGGTTCTGTCAGTGTGATCATGTGATGTATCTGACCCCAGGAATGTGTCAATAAAGTTTCCCCTTCCTGGGACAATGAATTCACGGTGTTCTTATTTCAATATCCAGGAGTGTAGTTTAAGTAGTGTGTAAGCTTAGGGACTGATGACCTTAGCAGTTAAGTCCCATAAGATTTCACACGCACTTGAACTTGAACTTGTGCCAAATGGATTCAGTAACCGTAAATGTATTCAGTAACCGATCAAAAGTATCAGGAGACCCCTAGGTAACGCGGCATTGACCACCACGGGTCGCGACGTGCGGACCTGCCAGTAAAAAAAGTGGTCGTGGATAATGTGTAGTCAGCAGAAATGAAACGAGCGGATGGTACCGTTGGCCAGGAGTCCCATATTCGGGGAAGTTCCGCCGCCAAGTGCAAGTCTTATTTCATTCGACGCCACACTGGGCGACTTGCGCGCCGGCGTTGAGGATGAAAATGATGAGGAGGACAACGCAACACCCAATGCCCGAGCGGAGAAAATCTCTAACCCGGCCGGTAATCGAACCCGGGCCCGCTTGCATTGGAGGCGAGCGCGTTACCACCCAGCTAAGCAGGTGGACTAGTCATCAGACAACCGGCAACAGCAGAATGGGTCCATCAGGTCAACGTGGACTATCCATTGGATGTCATCTGAGTAATAAATACACCAGCGACATTTCAACCTTTATAAAGCTGCCCAAATGGACTCTTGGTGATGTGTTTGTCAAGTGGAAACGTAAAGGAACAAACACGGCTGAGCTAAGACGGGACAGAGCTCATGTACTGACGACATGGCACCGTCGAGCGTTCCACAGGATGGTTGTAAAAGAGCGCGTGAAATAAGCGCAGGTAATGAGTCGTAAAATCCAACATGCTACAGGTAGTCTTGCTAGAACAGTGACTGTACGTCCTGGATTAAGAAACAGTGGGGTACAGTGGTCGATCTGTGTCTCATAAGCCACACGTTGTTGTAGGCAGTCCAAAAGCGACGCTTCATGTAGTGCAAAGAGCGTCGTCATTGGTCAGTAGGTGACTGGGTGTGGTGTGCGTACTGTAAGACCTTCGGTACACACACCATCAGATTATTTGACTTGTCGCTCTAACGAAGTAGGCGAGTGTCAGCAATATGTCTCGTGGTCTTATCGTGGCGTGTTTATCTTCTGCCGTTAGGTCAGACGATAGAAATGCCACTTGCACGCTTAGAGTAGCAGACTGACGGTGACCAACTTTAAACAGAACTTGATCAATTTTCACACACATTTATTAAAGTAATAACAATCACAAACCTTACTTAACTTGATTCTGGATGCTATTTACAATTGACAATCTGAAGTTCCTTTGGTCTTGGTACGTTAATCTTATTCTCACATATCTCTGATACTTGACAAAGTGTCTATACATTTCTCTTCATGGCTATGTACAGGGATATGATAATCTTATTAGGCGCAGACTGAAACTTGACTATAGACTGGTACAGACAAATGCAGACTGATGCAGACTGACAAATCGGAGGTCTGTGCACTCGTTATAATACCTCGAGCGTTCAGGTATCACTGCGTGAGTGTGATCCGCGAGGAGAAAGGGTTCTACGTTAGCAGCAATCTCAATAGGCTGCGTTACATATTAATACGCGGATCGGCGGAAGCAGCATTTGGTCCGTCTCTAAGGCAGCGCCATCTCGTAGTGCGGAGACGGACGAGCGCTGCGCCTGCGCTGTTGTGCTTAGCGGGGCGCGCTCTAGTGGGAAAGTTGTGTACGCGCTGACTATGCAGAACTATGTACACAACACTGGGAAAGACTGGTATGGGATGATGAATCACGCTATACCCTGCGGATATCCAATGGGAAGTTTTGGGTTTGACGAATGCCTGCAGAGCGTTGTGTGGCATGATGTGTAGTGCCGATGGTGAAACATGTAGGAGGTGGCTATTGGGTTCAGGAAAAGCTCATTGTGGAAGGATGTGGACAATTTCTACAGCATTCATTACTGTGTACAGCAATGGACCGTTCGTGAGACGAAGAATTTTTGTTTATTGGCATGACAACCAGCTTCTGTGAGGTAGACCTTTATGGACAACAACGTTCCTGAAATGGACTGGCCTGCCCAGTCTCCAACGGAACCCAATGGAACACCTTTGAGACAAGTTAGAACTCCACTTCGCTTGAGATCCCATCTACCTGCTCTGGTTTCGGCTCTTGAGGAGGAATGGGCTGCCATTCCTCCACAGACATTCAGACTCATCATTGAGAGTGTCTCCAGCACATATCAAGTCGTCATAAAGATGAAGGGTGGACGCATCCCACATGTTGATATCCACTAAAAGGTGTGCCGATAGTTTTGATCTCATGGTGTTTTTCGATCCTTGAAAGCTACGTCTGTGACATGTACTGCGTAGATAGAGAGACAAGCCATCAGTTTCCTGCAAGTGTGCTGGCTGGGGTGGCCGAACGGTTCTAGGCGCTACAGTCTGGAACCGCGCGACCGCTACGGTCGCAGGTTCGAATCCTGCATCGGGCATGGGTGTGTGTGATGTCCTTGGGTTAGTTAAGTTTAAGTAGTTCTAAGTTCTAGGGGACTGATGACGTCAGTAGTTAAGTCCCACAGTGCTCAGAGCCATTTGAACCATTTTTAGCCTACCACACTTCCCTGCTGACTCCTCCCAGTATATCCTAGTTTCGTCTACTCCTACGAAGATGTGTACAGATTTTCCGTTTCCTACCTCGAATTGTTGTGAACAATTCCATACAACCTCTAACAAGAGCCTGTTTTTGAACTATGGTCACATTGTGTGGAACCAATCGGGAGGAGATCTGTTTCACAGCTTCAGAAAACATACGTCGGAATTGGCCTAGGAGGCCCACCTGAACCGACCGACCACCGTGTCATCCTTAGCCGGTAGGCGTCACTGGATAGGGATATGGAGCAGTATGTGGTTGACACACCACTTTCTTCTGCGAAGAAGTCGCTGTTGTTGTTGTTGTTGTTGTTGTTGTCTGTCCATCTTGGAACTCCCAAAAGGTTGTGGTGCTTACTTTCCGGATCATCCCAGTACATCCCACTTTCGTAATTTCCCATTTCCTCGCTCGAATTTTTGTGAACATCCAATAAGAGTCCGTTCTTCAACTATGGTCATCTTGTGTAAAATGCAATGGGCCGGGATCTGTTTCACAGCTTCAAACAAATTCGGTCGGAACAGGCCTAGGAGGCCCACCGGTACCAGCCGACCGCCATTTCATCCTCAGCAGATAGGCGTCACTTGGCAGGTATATGGAGGGGTATGTGGTTGGCACATCGCCCTCCCAGCCGTTGTCAGCTTTCGAGACGAGCGCCACTACTTCTCAGCCAAGTAGCTCCTCAACTTGCCTCCCAAGGGCTGGGTGCACTTGGCTTGTCAACAGCGCTCGGCAGACGGGATGGTCACCCATCCAAGTGCTAGCCCAGCTCGACAGCGCTTAACTTCGATGATCTGACTGGAACCGGTGTTACCGCTGCAGCAAGGCCGTTTATCGCAGCTAAACATTGACGGAAAATCGGATGTACTGCCGGTTTCGACGTGCCTAAAGACATCTCTGCCTGCCATTGACAACGCTGATCCTGAGTGAGCACACAACCGATGTTTTACTAACTTAACTCCTTTCGAACAGGCAATGAATGCCCAACGGCATCGACCGGCCGCCGTGTCATCCTCAACCATAAGCGTCGCTGGATGCGGATATGGAGGGGTATGTGGTCAGCACACCGCTCTCCCGGCCGTATGTCAGTTTCCGAGACATTTAGAACATGAAATTGTTTTCCTCTGACCTCACGAAATTCATCAGTGACGGAAACACGATCACGTTCTACAGACGGGTGACCTCTTTTCTAAGGATGGCTGATTACCAAACGCTCGACGAAGCAATTCGAGCCGTTTTCGTCGGCGTAGGTCTTCACGAAAATCTTGAAAGAATCATCCAGTGAATACCTTCACTTAAAATTTACGTTCTCTTCACAGCACTTGTATCTTCAGAAGGCTCACCTTATCGATATTACTAAACGTCCAATACACTTCATGATGCAGTTGCAGGCCGCCTGTCTAACGGATTGCAGGGACAGCAGAAAGTAGAATTTCAATATTTCGTCTAATTATTGAACGAATTTAAAATGCTGTCTTAAACTTCTCATTACGAAAACGCAGTGAGCGACTACATTTATCGCAATAAGTGTCTTCTCAGGCCTAGGAGGCCCACCGGTACCGACCGACCGCCGTGTCATCCTCGGCCGATAGGCGTCCTTGTATAATGATGTGGAGGGATATGTGGACGGCACATCACTCTCCCAGCCGGTTAGATACTGTGTGTTATGTCGTGAAGCAGCGTTAACTGACGGCACGCTAATACTCGGACTTTACTCATCCAGTATCTCACAATATCCACAAGTAGCGACTTGCACCAAACTCATTAATTTCAGACCTTCGTAAAACTTATTCTCGCTGACTTTTTTTTTTTTTTTTTTTTTTTTTTTTTTTATCATCAGTCTACTGACTGGTTTGATGCGGCCCGCCACGAATTCCTCTCCTGTGCTAACCTCTTCATCTCAAAGTAGCACTTGCAACCTACGTCCTCAATTATTTGCTTGACGTATTCCAATCTCTGTCTTCCTCTACAGTTTTTGCCCTCTACAACTCCCACTAGTACCATGGAAGTCATTCCCTCATGTCTTAGCAGATGTCCTATCATCCTGTCCCTTCTCCTTATCAGTGTTTTCCACATATTCCTTTCCTCTCCTATTCTGCGTAGAACCTCCTCATTCCTTACCTTATCAGTCCACCTAATTTTCAACATTCATCTATAGCACCACATCTCAAATGCTTCGATTCTCTTCTGTTCCGGTTTTCCCACAGTCCATGTTTCACTACCATACAATGCTGTACTCCAGACGTACATCCTCAGAAATTTCTTCCTCAAATTAAGGCCGGTATTTGATATCAGTAGACTTCTCTTGGCCAGAAATGCCTTTTTTGCCATAGCGAGTCTGCTTTTGATGTCCTCCTTGCTCCGTCCGTCATTGGTTATTTTACTGCCCAGTAGCTGAATTCCTGAACTTCATTGACTTCGTGACCATCAATCCTGATGTTAAGTTTCTCGCTGTTCTCATTTCTACTACTTCTCATTACCTTCGTCTTTCTCCGATTTACTCTCAAACCATACTGTGTGCTCATTAGACTGTTCATTCCGTTCAGCAGATCATTTAATTCTTCTTCACTTTCACTCAGGATAGCAATGTCATCAGCGAATCGTATCATTGATATCCTTTCACCTTGTATTTTAATTCCACTCCTGAATCTTTCTTTTATTTCCATCATTGCTTCCTCGATGTACAGATTGAAGAGTAGGGGCGAAAGGCTACAGCCTTGTCTTACACCCTTCTTAATACGAGCACTTCGTTCTTGATCGTCCACTCTTATTATTCCCTCTTGGTTGTTGTACATATTGTATATGACCCGTCTCTCCCTATAGCTTACCCCTACTTTTTTCAGAATCTCGAACAGCTTGCACCATTTTATATTGTCGAACGCTTTTTCCAGGTCGACAAATCCTATGAAAGTGTCTTGATTTTTCTTTAGCCTTGCTTCCATTATTAGCCGTAACGTCAGAATTGCCTCTCTCGTTCCTTTACTATTCCTAAAGCCAAACTGATCGTCACCTAGCGCATTCTCAATTTTCATTTCCATTCTTCTGTATATTATTCTTGTAAGCAGCTTCGATGCATGAGCTGTTAAGCTGATTGTGCGATAATTCTCGCACTCGCTGACACCATCCACAAAATGATGAAAGGGGAAAGCTTTTTTGCTTACTACATTTTTCGCTGTTCATACAGTACAACTTGAGCATTCAGCATAGCATTTTAAGTCATTTCTTCTTTATTTTACTACGAACTATTATTCGCAACACATATAGCAGACACTAACCTAAATTACCTCTAAATGCACCTGCGAAAATTATATACACTGAAGAGCCAAAGAAACTAGTACACCAGCCTAATATCGTGTGGGACCTACGCGAGGACGCAGAAGTGCCGCAACACGACGTGGCATGGACTCGACTTATGTCTGTAGTAGTGCTGGAGGGAACTGACACCATGAATCCCGCAGGGCTGTCCATATATGCGTAAGAGTACGAGGAGTGGGGATCTCTTCTAGGCACCAAGTTGCAAGGCATCCCAGATATGCTCAGTAAAGTTCGTGTGTGAAGAGTTTGGTGGTCAGCGGAAGTGTTTAAACTGAGAAGAGTGTTCCTGGAGCCAATCTGTAGCAATTCTGGACGTGTCGCATTGTCCTGCTGGAATTGCCCAAGTCCGTCGGAATGCACAATGGACAAGAACGGTTGCAGGTGATCAGACAAGATGCCTACGTACGTGTCAGCTGTCAGAGTCGTATCTAGACGTATCAGGGGCCCCATACCACTCCAACTGCACACGCCCCACATCATTACGGAGCCTCCACCAGCTTGGACAGTCCACTGCTGACGTGCAGGATCCATGGATTCATGAGGTTGTCTCTATACCAGTACACGTCCACCCGCTCGATACAATTTGAAACGAGACTCGTTCGTCCAGGCAACGTGTTTCCGGTCCTCAACAGTCAAATGTCGGTGTGACGGGCGCAGGTGAGGTGTAAAGCTCTGTGTCATGCAGTCATGAAGGGTACACGAGTGGGCCTTCGGTTGCAAAAGCCCACATCGATGATGTTTCGTTGAATGATTCGAACGCCGACACTTGTTGATGGCCTAGCACTGAAATCTGCAGCAATTTGCGGAAGGGTTGCACTTCTGTCACGTTGAACGATTCTCTTCAGTCGTCGTTGGTTCTGTTCTTGCAGGATCTTTCTCCGGCCGCAGCGACGTCGGAGATTTGATGCTTTACCAAATACCTGACATACACGGTACAATCGTGAAGTGGTCGTACGGGGAAAATCCTCACTTCATCGCTACCATGGTATTGCTGTATCCGATCATTTGTGCGCGCCCATAACACGTCGTTCAAACTCACTTAAATCTTGATAACCTGCCATTGTAGCAGCAGTAAACGATCTAACAACTGCGCCAGACAATTGTTGTCTTATATAGGCATTTCCGACCGCAATGCCGTATTATGCCTTTTTACATATCTCTGTATTTTGAATACGCATGCGTATACCTGCTTCTTTGGCGCTTCACCAATTGTCACAAGTTTCTTTGGCCCGTGGGACGGTGTCACAGAGATGCTGAAGAAACCAAACTGTCACACTCGCGAAAAAAGACGTAAAGTATCTCGCGAAAGCCTTACAAAGTTTCAAGAAGCGGCTTTAGAACATGACTCTAGGAATACACTACCACCCCCTACGTATCGCTCCCGTAGAGATCGTTTAAGGACATTTTGAGAGTATAAACATGGTCGAGGTTGGCTCGATTCTTCTTATTATCCGTATAACTAGCCACTTTCAACCGTGGGCTATTTTCAAGCACACATCTTAAGAATCTGGAAGCTTAAGATCTGTGCTTGAAAATGACCCACTGTTGAAACTGGCCAGTTGCACGGACAATAAATAGAAGCAAGCCTACTTGGACAATATTTTCATTCTAAAACCACGTTGAGGCTGAAGACAGCACAAAAATAAAGTTTTAAAAATCTTGACATTGTCAAATCTTTTGGAGTTTGGTGATACAGAATGCTACCACTGGGTTGACTGAGCCTTAGCTGCCACTTCATATCAGTGAACCCGTCTCTCATCACCTGTCACGTCACGTCACGCTTCTGCATCGCTGTTGACTTCGGCTACCAACTACTGTGCGACTTGCATTCACCGCTGTCTTTGTTCGAAATTCAACCATTTACAGACTAATTCTACTGGATCGCATTTCATACCAAAAAAATTGGACAAAATCTGTCAACATTATCAGTGGCTGCCTGCGATTCGACGATCGGCTATGATCATTTCTTTCCCACTTTCTCTCGCGAAATCAGCGGCTGATGACGTGCTGGGGCGTACAGTATGTAAACACTAAACTATCGAACCCGGCAGTTCTTCGCAGTTGCTAAATCTGTATGGAAACTGCGTATACCACTTCCGTCTGAATGTCTACATCTACATCTACATTTATACTCCGCAAGCCACCCAACGGTGTGTGGTGGAGGGCAATTTACGTGCCACTGTCATTACCTCCCTTTCCTGTTCCAGTCGCGTATGGTTCGCGGGAAGAACGACTGCCGGAAAGCCTCCGCGGGCGCTCTAATCTCTTTAATTTTACATTCGTGATCTCCTCGGGAGGTATAAGTAGGGGGAAGCAATATATTCGATACCTCATCCAGAAACGCACCCTCTCGAAACCTGGCGAGCAAGCTACACCGCGATGCAGAGCGCCTCTCTTGCAGAGTCTGCCACTTGAGTTTGTTAAACATCTCCGCAACGCTATCACAGTTACCAAATAACACTGTGACGAAACGCGCCGCTCTTCTTTGGATCTTCTCTATCTCCTCCGTCAACCCGATCTGGTACGGATCCCACACTCAAGTATAGGTCCAGTAGTCCAGTATATGTCCAGTAGAGTATCGTGTAAAAATCTGAAATAAATCCATCAACATCATTTCAAGATTTTCAGAAGCATCGTTTCCCCTTTATATATTGCTTATATATTTATATAAGTAATACATTAGAAAAACATACGCATGAGCGTCCATTTAGAGTTGTATTCCTTATCACATCGGCACTTACCGAATCACATGCTCCGACAATTCTCTCTCTCATATCTTCAAGTGCAGTTGGAACGTCGTTTGCTTATCCCCACAAGAAAAAAATCCAGAGGCGTCAAGTCTGGCGAACGAGCCGGCCACGACACACCCCCTCCGCGTCCAATCCAACGATTTGGGAATTGTCTCAGCAACTCATTTCTAGCCATCAGCGGAAAATGTCCCTGACAACCATCGTGTAGATACCACATTCTGTTCCGTGCTCCTAAATGTACTTCTTCCAATAACAGACCTAATGTTTCTTGCAGGAATGTGGTGTACTTCCTACCATTAAGATTTTCTTCGATGAAATAGGGGTCTACAATTCTGTCCTCCAGAATCGTACACCATACATTCGCACATTTTGACGTGCTACTTGCAGCAGTTTCAGTTGCACAATGATACATGTAATGCAAACTAACATTTCCATGGTTCGTGAATGTACGCTCGTCAGTAAATAAAATAAAATTAATAAATGTGTCATGCCTCTGAATCTGAAGTTGAGCCCATCGGCAGAATTCAATGCGACGCATACAATCCGTACCAGTTAATTCTTGGTGGAGACTGATATGGCAAGGATGATATTTATGGCGATGCAGAACACGAATAACTCTACTCTGGCCCGTGCCAGATTCCCTTGCGATTTGACGTGAACTAACACAAGGATCTCGAAGAGTACCAATTTCCGTCTCCTCGTTAGTAACTTTCCTTTGCGGATATGTTTCCTATGCGTTAAAGATCCAGTTGTTCTCAATTTATCGTACGTTTATTTAAACGTAGGACGTGTAGGGTGAGTACGTTGAGGATATTTTTCAGCGGAAAAGTCTCCAGCTGTCACTGAATTTAGTTGGCATTCTCCGTAAATGAGAGCAATATCGACTTGCTCTTCGAAGGAATACATCATTCACATTCGCTTGATTCGACGATACTAGTCTTACCGTTCCTATTAGTGTTGTATTGCGAAACCGTCGAATGGCGTTTACATGTCAGTGGCACGTTAGATGGATAAGCCGTATTCGGCGAATATTTACTATTTGCACGGTATACGAGAGAGAAATGTCCGCGCATGCGCTTCGATAAGTGCCGAAGTGATACAGAATTCCACTCAATCCATGATAAGAACATTGCAGCACTGCATTTATACTAGTGGTCATCACTTCGAACATCTTCTGTAAATGGACGTTCATGCCACCTTTTTGACCTTCGTTGACCATCAAAGACCTTACAGTTACACATCATTGGTATTTCTCAAGCGACCCCACCTAGCAACAAAAGCCCCACGTCATATTATGGCCCCCGTTGTCCCATGGAACATTTGTCCCACAAGCTTTTCAGCTGCTATCACACTTTCGAAGTTATTCTAGGTGGCAATAGTTAGTGACTCACTCTGTATAATTGTGCTACTGATTTATTTTGCTATGAAAACATGTCACTGCAGAACTGTCAAATTGAACTCAACATCTCATTACCATCGACAATTAGGATCACGCAGCCGGCCGGAGCGGCCGAGCGGTTCTAGGCGCTACAGTCTGGATCCGCGCGACCGCTACGGTCGCAGGTTCGAATCCTGCCTCGGCCATGGGTGTGTGTGATGCCCTTAGGTTAGTTAGGTTTAAGTCGTTCTAAGTTCTAGGGGACTGATGACCTCAGAAGTTAAGTTCCATAGTGCTCAGAGCCATTTGAACCATTTTTTAGGATCACACACACACACACACACACACACACACACACACACACACAAATTGGTCGAGCTGTTCTCAAGTGATTACTTTTCACAACTGATTTCAATTTTCGACTTTTCCGGTGGATTTTCCAAAAAATTTCCTTCACACAAACACTGTCTCGACAATTACGAACACAACAAAGACAAAAATCAATCAAATCTGACGACCTGCTCTTAACTGATTGTGTTTCAAACATGCAGCAATTGATGTTAATTTCCGACTTCCTCGTTGGATTTCCCAAAAATTTTCTTTCGTACAAGCATTGTCCTGACAACAACGAACACAACCAAAAAAACATCAACCAAATCGGTCAAGTCATTCTAAGATGATGGTCTTTCACACACGTGACAACCGATTTTTATTTAAGTCGGTAAATAACAGCCTATACTACTGCATCACAAGCGACCTTCTTGACAGTTTTCAACACACTAAATATGTCCAGATGCTTTTTAGGCTTGTTTACCAACTGAACAACGAAAGAAATCGCGCAGATCGGACCAGTAGAACACGCGAAATTGCAAAATTCCCCTTTACTGTTTTTGAACCCACCCAGTGCGTTAGAAACCGCCTCACATTCTCATGCAACGTTTTAATTACATGAACTCACGGTATTGCGATTATTATACTTCTTCGTTCTCTCTACCTTTTGTTCCTATTCGTGAGCTTGTTTCTGTTCGCAAACTGAAAAGCGTCATCCCTGGCTCTTGTCTCTCATATGTTGCTCAACGAGAACGAGGCGAGTGGACGAAGCAAAATTGAAAAAGGAAAAAAAAAATAATGAAAGCGTAGGAGTATGCAAACAAGCACCACACACGCTTGCCGAGTTCCCGTGTAGCAGAAATTCATTTCGCCGCTTTTGTGGCGTCTTTTTGAGCTGAGAGCAGAGAAGCGGAGACACAATGAGAAATACTACGCCACGCACAGTTCTCTGCGCCTCTGTGCAGACCCTGAACGTGAATGGCAACTTCGCGACCACAGCCACAGGATTTGAAGCAGTACTGCACCTAAGCTTATTGTCAAAAGTACTATAATGTAGGGTATCGAGTGGAATTTGTGGCTGGGTTGACTACGTTTTGGTAGGGAGGACACGGCATGTTGTCTTGGATGGAGAGTCATCGTCAGATATACACTCTTGGAAATGGAAAAAAGAACACATTGACACCGGTGTGTCAGACCCACCATACTTGCTCCGGACACTGCGAGAGGGCTGTACAAGCAATGATCACGCGCACGGCACAGCGGACACACCAGGAACCGCGGTGTTGGCCGTCGAATGGCGCTAGCTGCGCAGCATTTGTGCACCGCCGCTGTCAGTGTCAGCCAGTTTGCCGTGGCATACGGAGCTCCACCGCAGTCTTTAACACTGGTAGCATGCCGCGACAGCGTGGACGTGAACCGTATGTGCAGTTGACGGACTTTGAGCGAGGGCGTATAGTGGGCATGCGGGAGGCCGGGTGGACGTACCGCCGAATTGCTCAACACGTGGGGCGTGAGGTCTCCACAGTACATCGATGTTGTCGCCAGTGGTCGGCGGAAGGTGCACGTGCCCGTCGACCTGGGACCGGACCGCAGCGACGCACGGATGCACGCCAAGACCGTAGGATCCTACGCAGTGCCGTAGGGGACCGCACCGCCACTTCCCAGCAAATTAGGGACACTGTTGCTCCTGGGGTATCGGCGAGGACCATTCGCAACCGTCTCCATGAAGCTAGGCTACGGTCCCGCACACCGCTAGGCCGTCTTCCGCTCACGCCCCAACATCGTGCAGCCCGCCTCCAGTGGTGTCGCGACAGGCGTGAATGGAGGGACGAATGGAGACGTGTCGTCTTCAGCGATGAGAGTCGCTTCTGCCTTGGTGCCAATGATGGTCGTATGGGTGTTTGGCGCCGTGCAGGTGAGCGCCACAATCAGGACTGCATACGACCGAGGCACACAGGGCCAACACCCGGCATCATGGTGTGGGGAGCGATCTCCTACACTGGCCGTACACCACTGGTGATCGTCGAGGGGACACTGAATAGTGCACGGTACATCCAAACCGTCATCGAACCCATCGTTCTACCATTCCTAGACCGGCAAGGGAACTTGCTGTTCCAACAGGACAATGCACGTCCGCATGTATCCCGTGCCACCCAACGTGCTCTAGAAGGTGTAAGTCAACTACCCTGGCCAGCAAGATCTCCGGATCTGTCCCCCATTGAGCATGTTTGGGACTGGATGAAGCGTCGTCTCACGCGGTCTGCACGTCCAGCACGAACGCTGGTCCAACTGAGGCGCCAGGTGGAAATGGCATGGCAAGCCGTTCCACAGGACTACATCCAGCATCTCTACGATCGTCTCCATGGGAGAATAGCAGCCTGCATTGCTGCGAAAGGTGGATATACACTGTACTAGTGCCGACATTGTGCATGCTCTGTTGCCTGTGTCTATGTGCCTGTGGTTCTGTCAGTGTGATCATGTGATGTATCTGACCCCAGGAATGTGTCAATAAAGTTTCCCCTTCCTGGGACAATGAATTCACGGTGTTCTTATTTCAATTTCCAGGAGTGTAGTAGTAGCTTCAGATGTGCCCGAGGGAAGTGTGTCGGGACCCTTGCTGTTCATATTGTATATTAATGGCCTTGCAGACAGTACTAACAGCAAAATTTTGCTGATTGTGTAGTTATCTACACACATCAAAAAGTTTCAAATCACCTCGGTTCCAAGAGTTCCGGAACCTGTACAGAAAATTGGATTAGAGGTCAACATAAACATCATTTCCACCCTTTCATTGCTCATGAAAATCACACATTGCATGTTGTACCACCATGCAACGAGACCTTCAGAGGTGGTGGTCCAGATTGCTGTACACACCGGTACCTCTAATACCCAGTAGCTCGTCCTCTTGCATTGATGCACGCCTGTATTCGTCGTGGCATACTATCCACAAGTTCATCAAGGCACTGTTGGTCCAGATTGTCCCACTCCTCAACGTCGATTCGGCGTAGAACCTCAGAGTGGTTGGTGGGTCACGTGGTCCATAAATAGCCCTTTTCAATCTATCCCAGGCATGTTCGATAGGGTTCATGTCTGGACAACATGCTGGCCACCCTAGTCGAGCGATGTCGTTATCCTGAAGGAAATCATTCACGACATGTGCACGATGGGGACGTGAATTGTCTTCCATGAAGACGAATGCCTCGCCAATATGCTGGCGATATGGCCCTACTGTCAGCCGGAGGACGGCATTCATGCAGATATCGTCCAGCAGTTACGGCGCCTTCCATGACCTACGGCGTCGTACGTCGGCCCCATATAATGCCACCCCAAGACAGCAGGGAACCTCCACCTTGCTGCACTCGCTGGACAGCGTGTCTGAGGAGTTCAGCCTGACCGGGTTGCCTCCAAACACGACTGCAACGATTGTCTGGTTGAAGGCATATGCGACACTCATCGGTGAAGGGAATGTGATGCCAGTCCTGAGCGGTCCATTCGGCATGTTGCTGGGACCATCTGTAGCGCGCTGCACGGTGTCTTGGTTGCAAATATGGACCTCCCCATGGACGTCGGGAGTAAAGTTGCGCATCATGCACTCTATGGCGCACAGTTTTAGTCATAACACGACGTCCTGTGGCTGCACGAGAAGCATTATTCAACACGGTGGCGATGTTGTCAGGCTTCCTCTGAGCCATAACCCGTACGTAGCGGTCATCCACTGCAGTAGTAGCCCTTGCGCGGCCTGAGCGAGGCATGTCATCGACAGTTCCTGTCTCTCTGTATCTCCTCCATGTCAGAACAACATCGCTTTGGTTCACGCAGAGACGCCTGGACGCTTCCCTTTGCGAGAGCCCTTCGTGGCACAAAGTAACTATGCGGACGCGATCGAACTGCGGTATTGACCGTCTAGGCAGGGTTGAACTACAGACAACACGAGCCGTGTACCTCCTTACTGGTGGAATGACTGGAACTGATCGGCTGTCGGACCTACTCCTTCTAATAGGCGCTGCTCATGCACGGTTTTTTTTACATCTTTGGGCGGGTATAGTGACATCTCTGAACAGTCAAAGGGACTGCGTCCACAGTCAACGTCTATCTTCAGGAGTTCTGGGAACTGCGGGTGATTCAAAACTTTTTTTGATGTGTGTATAATGAAGTACTATCTGGGAGAAGTTGCATAAATACACTCCTGGAAATGGAAAAAAGAACACATTGACACCGGTGTGTCAGACCCGCCATACTTGCTCCGGACACTGCGAGAGGGCTGTACAAGCAATGATCACACGCACGGCACAGCGGACACACCAGGAACCGCGGTGTTGGCCGTCGAATGGCGCTAGCTGCGCCGCATTTGTGCACCGCCGCCGTCAGTGTCAGCCAGTTTGCCGTGGCATACGGAGCTCCATCGCAGTCTTTAACACTGGTAGCATGCCGCGACAGCGTGGACGTGAACCGTATGTGCAGTAGACGGACTTTGAGCGAGGGCGTATAGTGGGCATGCGGGAGGCCGGGTGGACGTACCGCCGAATTGCTCAACACGTGGGGCGTGAGGTCTCCACAGTACATCGATGTTGTCGCCAGTGGTCGGCGGAAGGTGCACGTGCCCGTCGACCTGGGACCGGACCGCAGCGACGCACGGATGCACGCCAAGACCGTAGGATCCTACGCAGTGCCGTAGGGGACCACACCGCCACATCCCAGCAAATTAGGGACACTGTTGCTCCTGGGGTATCGGCGAGGACCATTCGAAACCGTCTCCATGAAGCTGGGCTACGGTCCCGCACACCGTTAGGCCGTCTTCCGCTCACGCCCCAACATCGTGCAGCCTGCCTCCAGTGGTGTCGCGACAGGCGTGAATGGAGGGACGAATGGAGACGTGTCGTCTTCAGCGATGAGAGTCGCTTCTGCCTTGGTACCAATGATGGTCGTATGCGTGTTTGGCGCCGTGCAGGTGAGCGCCACAATCTGGACTGCATACGACCGAGGCACACAGGGCCAACACCCGGCATCATGGTGTGGGGAGCGATCTCCTACACTGGCCGTACACCACTGGTGATCGTCGAGGGGACACTGAATAGTGCACGGTACATCCAAACCGTCATCGAACCCATCGTTCTACCATTCCTAGACCGGCAAGGGAACTTGCTGTTCCAACAGGACAATGCACGTCCGCATGTATCCCGTGCCACCCAACGTGCTCTAGAAGGTGTAAGTCAACTACCCTAGCCAGCAAGATCTCCGGATCTGTCCCCCATTGAGCATGTTTGGGACTGGATGAAGCGTCGTCTCACGCGGTCTGCACGTCCAGCACGAACGCTGGTCCAACTGAGGCGCCAGGTGGAAATGGCATGGCAAGCCGTTCCACAGGACTACATCCAGCATCTCTACGATCGTCTCCATGGGAGAATAGCAGCCTGCATTGCTGCGAAAGGTGGATATACACTGTACTAGTGCCGACATTGTGCATGCTCTGTTGCCTGTGTCTATGTGCCTGTGGTTCTGTCAGTGTGATCATGTGATGTATCTGACCCCAGGAATGTGTCAATAAAGTTTCCCCTTCCTGGGACAATGAATTCACGGTGTTCTTATTTCAATTTCCAGGAGTGTATTCAGCCCGATCTTGATAAGGTTTCAACTTGGTGCAGAGATTAGCAACTTGCTCTGAATGTTCGGAAATGTAAAATTGTGCACTTCACAAAAATAAAAAACCTAGTATCCTATGACTGTTATATGAGTGAGTCTCTGTTGGACTCGGCCAACTCATACAAGTACCTGAGTGTAACCTCAGGCATGGATGTGTGTGCTGTCCTTAGGTTAGTTAGGTTTAAGTAGTTCTAAGTTCTAGGGGACTGATGACCTCAGAAGTTAAGTCCCATAGTGCTCAGAGCCATTTGAACCAGCCTTGAGTCTAGCACTTTGTAGGGGTATGACATGGAATGATCTAATAGGTCCATTCTTGGGTGAAGCAGGTGTTAGACTTGGGTTTATTGGAAGAATACTGGGGAAGTGCAATCAGTCTATGAAAGAAATTGCTTGCAAATTACTCGTACGACCGCTTCTACAATATTGATGAAGTTTATGGGACCCGTACAAGATAGGATATTGAATGTACACAGAGAAGGGCAGCTCGAATGGTCACAGGTTTGTCTAATACATGGCAGAGTGTCATAGAGATACAGAGGGAACTGAGCTTACAGAGTCTGGAAGACAGACATAAGCTATCCCGAGAAAGTCTTTTAACAAAGTTTAAAAAACCGGCTTTAAATGACTACTCCAAGGATATACTAGAGCCTCCTACGTATCACTCACATAGGGGTCGTGAGGACAGGATTAGAATAATTATTGCACCCACAGATGCATTCAAACAATCATTTTTGCCATACGTGAATCGAACAGGAAGAAACCCTAATAAGTGGTACAATGGGACGTAGCCGACACCCCCGGGATAACAAGGCCGTCCAGCAGTGTTAGTGACGTCACACTAAGCGGCCCATAGCCGACGCAGCAGTCCACGGACAGCTCCGTACAGACGCGCCTGATCTTCTGTCCGTCATACAGAAAGGAGCGAACTATAATTCGAACCAAAGACCAAATTATATGTATTCTTGTAAACAGCATAAAGGTTCATAACGAAATACCGATTACATATACGGGCAGGAATAGGTTCTAGAACTCCTCTGAAAAGTGTTTATCTTCAGTACCAGAATGAACATCAAATTGTCAGGTTTTCTAAATAGAAAAGCACTTTGTTAGTAACAGACAGCAATAATGAGACTTGCAGTTGGTGATTTCTACGTGGAAAAGCTGTAGAGAGATTGAAAATGGTAAGTAAAGAGAGCCTCAGCCTTTTGCTCACATTCTTACACGTAACGCACTTGGTTGTTTTTCATTTTCTTACCTTTCATAACATTTTTAATATTGTTTCAAGAAGTGTATCTTCAATAGCAGAGTGAACGTCAAATTGTCAGGCTTTTCTTAAAGGAAAGAGCAGTCCCTTAGTATCACAGTGCAAGACAGAATATTGTGTTCAGTGATGTCTATGTTAGAAGGAGAATATTTGATATCTATCTTTTGTTTCCATTCTTTATTACTGGGGATACACTTGTAAAAATTCTTGAAAAGAGCTGTCACCATGAACATATGAGTAAATTCACAATAGTCATGTGTTTTATGAGATAAAGCGAACTCTTGTTACCTTATTGTAAACGAAAGTTGTGAGGGTTTTGCTATGTATGACAGTGTTTAAGATAATTTACTTTGAGTGTAATAGCTTGAAAATGTTAAGTCCTGCTGTCAGTTGGCATTTGTCACCACCTGTATGCGAGTTTTAAAGCTAAATAGTGTTCTGACAATTATAAAATAGTGGCAAAGTTCCTCAATCGATTAAACTTATTCCTGCCCGTATATGTAATCGGTATTTCGTTATGAACCTTTATGCTGTTTACAAGAATATATATAATTTGGTCTTTGGTTGGAATTATAGTTCGCTCCTTTCTGTATGACGGACAGAAGATGGTTAGCACCAGGCGCGTCTGTACGGAGGTGTCCGTGGACTGCTGCGTCGGCTATGGGCCGCTTAGTGTGACGTCACTAACACTGCTGGACGGCCTTGTTATCCCGGGGGTGTCGACGTAGCCCCTGCCATTCACCTCACTGTCGTTTGCAGACTATAGCTGTAGATGTAAATGTAGACATCGACGGACACGTTTGCTTGCTTACTTCTGTACCCAAAGATATCCTGAGGACGACATTTGTTTAGAAACTACGCGGTTACGAACTACGGAGATTATTCTTTTACAAACGATCCCTTGCCACATTGCAGCTTTTGTCTACATTAATCGTTTAATAATTTTCTGTAACAATTTTCTGTTAGCCACACGGATATTCAAAACTGAAACATAACCATTTCTTATCGCAAACGTTTTGTATTCGCGATGTCCTGCAGCCTTCAGGAAGCTAATGAAGAACGTCAGCTGTTCCTACCGATGTCGTTTTATGCAACCCGCAAAGTCATATCTGGCCTTCAAAATGGTTCAAATGGCTCTGAGCACTATGCGACTTAACTTCTGAGGTCATCAGTCGCCTAGAACTTGGAACTAGTTAAACCTAACTAACCTAAGCACAGCGCAGTGGTTAGACACTGGACTCGCATTCGGGAGGACGACGGTTCAATCCCGCGTCCGGCCATCCTGATTTAGGTTTTCCGTGATTTCCCTAAATCATTCCAGGCAAATGCCGGGATGGTTCCTCTGAAAGGGCACGGCCGACTTCCTTCCCTAATCCGATGAGACCGATGACCACGCTGTCTGGTCTCCTTCCACAAAACAACCAACCTAACTAACCTAAGGACATCACACACATCCATACCCGAGGCAGGATTCGAACCTGCGACCGTAGCGGTCACGCGGTTCCAGACTGAAGCGCCTTTAACCGCACGGCGGCCTTCAAAAATCACACACAAGGCTTTCATACTGTCGTCCCCGCTACGCGCTAATTATTACTACTGCAGCAAAAATGAACGAGACTGTTTTGTAGGAAATTTAATATAGTTAATCTTTGTACTGGGCTACGTCTCCGCTAGATGACGTAGTTGTAGAGTTATTCAAGAAAACCTTCACACACAACCCACTTCCCCACTCGGCCCTCCCCTGTAATGATTTCTACTCGTGGTATGTCGTTCATGGCACTCCCTCCTACCACTGTAGAAAAATTTGCTACTGCACGAAGTGTTTCCCACATTCGATGTTTTCGCGTCTTCACTGACTGGCCTTATTACGCCACCTCCTTAGATAAGCACTTGAAACTTTTAAAATTGACGTTTTTGTAATTTTTTTCTAACAACTTTGTGAAATTTAATAGCATAAAATAAACAATTATATCCTTTTAGTTGTCAGGCCTCCCTTCTTAGGATTAAGTTAGGATCGAATTGTCGAGGTAATTACTTCTAGCGTAATGTTTACAAAAGTTCTTTTCTTTCTTTAACCTGAAGTGCACATTTGTAAGGTGGCAATAAGTCCGCACCTTACAAGCAGTCATCCACATACTTTGCGGTTAACTACAACCACAATTAGATATCATTTGACAGGTAGTACATCGTATATATGAATATTTAAAGGAGACTGACATTGTCACGTACGCCTTGTAAATAATTGTTAACCCTTATTGCATGAAAGTTGACAGAGTGTCTTTATTGTCACACTAGTAGAGGTTGGAACGACTGTGGAAATGAAACGGCAGGCGAAACTTAAGCCCTGGGTGGAAGGCCGGCACAGGTGTGTTGGTCCTGCTTAAGCATAGGAAGTAGCAATACGGACATTGTGACACCTGAGCTCTGGGGCACATTAGAATCGCTACCGGCCGGTTTTGTAGCCGGACGGGAAGGATTATATACTAAGATGGTACCTGTTCTTTCGGACGTGTCCGAAAGAACAGATACCATCGGTGACCATGCAGCTCGGTAGAATGAAATTACAATGAAATGAACACCCTTAGCTGCTTACAGGCGTTGACATACGTCAATGCGGGGGACACATGAAAATTTGTGCCGCGACCGGGACTCGAACCCGGGACCAACAATACGTTGAGAATGTGGGTTTCGCGGGAGGCGTGCCAGAGATATATCCCTGCAGTCGCCCTATCCTCAGATGGATAGAGCGTCTGCCATGTAAGCAGGAGATCCTGGGTTCGAGTCCCGGTCGGGGAACACATTTTCATCTGTCCCCGTTGACATATGTCAACGCCTGTAAGCAGCTAAGGGTGTTCATTTCATTTTAATTTCAGGAAATCTTGGACGCAGCTGAGGGGAAAGAGAAAGCGTCACCTCGGAAACCACACAGGCTGGGTTATTTCCAAGGATTTTTACTCAGAAGTGTACCATTGTACGAGTATAGGTTTTTCTCGCAAACTTTCCGCGCTGGACGACAAAACTAAAATATGTTTGGTCGGCGTTCTGAAGAATCTGTAGAGAGGGAGAGTATTCCGTGGCTTCTGGAATATGATTTATTTTCGGAATTACGATGGTGGGGAGCTGAGCCTTGCTGGGAGGCC
Source organism: Schistocerca serialis cubense (assembly GCF_023864345.2). Taxonomy (NCBI): domain Eukaryota; kingdom Metazoa; phylum Arthropoda; class Insecta; order Orthoptera; family Acrididae; genus Schistocerca; species Schistocerca serialis. Next base: position 147,565,678 of record NC_064648.1, read on the forward strand.
AGCGGTGGAGAAACGAGAAGTCTTCCAATGTGAGCTCCCGTGTTGTTGGTACAGACGGACTTGCTGTCTTTGCTCTCAGGAGAGTTTATAGTTACAACAGTTAGGCAGTGTACTGCTGCGGACCTATACGATTCTGGACTTCACCTCCGGGTTGGAAGTCGTCATTGAGCACGCTGCGTTCAGTGATTGAGAGCACTTCCTCTGCCTATACTTACGTTGAGAAGTTATCTGAACTCCGTCCTTGTGCCTGGGAGTTCGCGTTTCTCGTCTGTAGGACACAGAGAGGAGAAGACAGTATTAGGGTGTATTAGAGGACTGCCACCCTAGTGTTTGAAAGAAGAGTTTATTTGTGGCTGGAGTTCATTCATCATCGCAGACGCGTATGAGAACCATCACTTCGACGCACCAGACGCAGTTCATAGGGTGGTTTCGCAAATTGCTTCGGCTTATTAGGCCTATACAAGCTAAACAGTTGTGATCACGTTAGTTTATTTGTTTAGGTTCCACACCACCGTTGAACATCTTTGAAAGTAGTGTCTTCTGGCGTTTGGTATGCATATGATGTCGGTCATTTCGTGTTATTGGTATTAGACCGTGCACTCATAATAAGGGGCAGAGTTGGACAATTGATTACAAATTTTACTTAGTAAATGTAAACTTTGTATTATAAAGAATTTTTTAATCTACAATAAATATATAAGAAGGGACAACGTGTATCATTTAGTAGAATTACACTGCTGGCCATTAAAATTGCTACACCAAGAAGAAATGCACATGATAAACGGCTATTCATTGGACAAATATATTACACTAGAACTGACATGTCATTACATTTTCACTCAATTTGGGTGTATAGATCCTGAGAAATCGGTACCCAGAACACCCACCTCAGGCCGTAATAACAGCCTTGATACGCCCGGGCATTGAGTCAGAGCTTGGATGGCGTGCACAGATACAGCTGCCCATGCAGCTTCAACACGATACCACAGTTCATCAAGAGTAGTGACTGGCGTATTGTGACGAGCCAGTTGCTCGGCCACTGACCAGACGTTTTCAGTTGGTGAGAGATCTGGAGAATATGCTGGTCAGCGCAGCAGTCGAACATTTTATGCGTCCAGAAAGGCCCGTACAGGACCTGCAACATACGGTCGTGCATTATCCTGCTGAAATGTAGGGTTTCGAAGGGATCGAATGAAGGGTAGAGTCACGGGTCGTAACACATCTGAAATGTAACGTCCACTGTTCAAAGTGCCGTCAGTGCGAACAAGAGGTGACCGAGACGTGTAACCAGTGGCACCCCATACCATCACGCCGGGTGATACGCCAGTACGGCGATGGCGAATACACGCTTCCAATGTGCTTTCACCGCGATGTCGCCAGACACGGATGCGACCATTGTGATGCTGTAAACGGAACCTGGATTGGCATTCGTGCACCCAGGTTCGTCGTCGAGTACACCATCGCAGGCGCTCCTGTCTGTGATGCAGCGTCAAGGATAACCGCAGCCACGGTCTCCGACCTGATAGTCCATGCTGCTGCAAACGTCGTCTAATGTTCGTGCAGATGGTTGTTGTCTTGCAAACGACCCCATATGTTAACTCAGGGATCGAGACGTGGCTGCACGATCCGTTACAGCCATGCGGATAAGATGCCTGTCATCTCGACTGCTAGTGGTACGAGGCCGTTGGGATCCAGCATGGCGTTCCGTGTTACCCACCTGAACCCACCGATTCCATATTCTGCTAACAGTTATTGGATCTCGTCCAACGCGAGCAGCAATGTCGCGATACGTTAAACCGCAATCGCGGTAGGCTACAATCCGACCTTTATCAAAGTCGGAAACGTGATGGTACGCATTTCTCCTCCTTACAGGAGGCATCAAAACAACGTTTCACCAGGCAACGCGGGTCAACTGCTGTTTGTGTATGAGAAATGGGTTGGAAACTTTCCTCATGTCAGCACGTTGTAGGTGTCGCCACCGGCGCCAACTTTGTGTGAATGCTCTGAAAAGCTAATAATTTGCATATCACAGCATCTTCTTCCTGTCGGTTAAATTTCGCGTCTGTAGCACGTCATGTTTGTGGTTTAGCAATTTTAATGGCCAGTAGTGTAATTAACGACTTAATAGATGTTCGTTGTGCATGCAGTAACCCTTCAGCACCAGGTACAAATTTTGTATTTTTTACTTCAGTACTGTCAACTTCATTTTGAGGCATTTTGTGGATATTACGCACATATACCGCTAAATGTATGCCACCTCCACGTGTACACACACTTCAGGATATGTGGCGTCATAAACATAGAGATGTCTGAAATACAAGCTCCTGCTTTCAACGGATAGCATATTACCGAGATTATATTCATCCTGTGTTTGATAATTAGACCACTTAGCGACATGAAATTGACATAACCATGTTCAAGTTGAAACTCTTCTGTCCGTGTTTGCTTAGAAATAGATTTGTTATGGAGCGTTTTCGCCTTAAGCAAAACACAATCTGATCTTTTCCTTTATGTCGGACACATTTTTCCCTGAAGTTATAGTAAAATTAATGGGCTTATGTATTCTTTTTTGTTACAACGTGCAGCGGTGTGCGTGTTTTTTATGTTTTTATTGAATTTGTTTTGTTTCACATTTTGTCATTTTCTCAGGTTTCCCCACTATCTTCAACATGAAAAAATTGCACTGTATATGAACCACAAAAATAACTGTTTTCGTAGTTAGTAAACAGCGACAGTGAAAATTGCATAGCGTAGTTTTTCACAGGGACGATAATGAGGAAACCAGAAAACTAGAAGTTAGTGACACACACACACACACACACACACACACACACACACACACACCAGTAGTAAAATTTCGAAGCAAGTAAATTTCATATGACTGCAGATGACAAAATACGAAAGAAAACCACACAATAAAAAAAGCGAAAACCAGGAGAATCGCACACTAAAACCGTGAAAACCCAGGGAACCACAGCATGTGCTAAAAAGGTATAGGCATAAAATTTTGTCTGTTCTTCAGATTTGTAAATACTGTCTTCAAAACTCAAATTTATGTATGTACCAGTAGTAAAGAGAATTTTCTTGTTAAATAAATGGTTCAAATGGCTCTGAGAACTATGGGAGTTAACATCTATGGTCATCAGCCCCCTAGAACTTAGAACTACTTAAACCTAACTAACCTAAGGGCAGCACACAACGCCCAGTCATCACGAGGCAGAGAAAATCCCTGACCCCGCCGGGAATCGAACCCGGGGACGGGCGTGGGAAGCGAGAACGCTACCGCACGACCACGAGCTGCGGACTCTTGTTCACTAGAGAGGAGATAAAAGCCCGCTAATGATGTTGAAACTTCAGCGAACATGTCTTGGTAGTAGAAGACAAGATCAAACTGCGTTATATTTAAGGCGGACCCCTTCCAGAGACAAAACTTTAAACACAGTTTCAAACCATTTGAAAAACTGTTCTCGCTTACATGCGTAATAGCAAATATTTAACACATTAACTCATCCGTAAAGTAATCCGACGTTTGAAGCATTTTTATACATCGGATTTCGATTTGGAGGTGAGGTGTCTTCTGTTATTTACTATTCCTACTGAAACACTAGTTATCAATGATAACCAGAAACCATCATTATGTCCCCTGGCGTACATTGAAGCACTCGTATACAATATAACACTGCCCGCCCTTTTTCACCGCTCTCCCCTCCCACAACACATATATACTCCTCTGCGAAGCGACGCTAAGAAGATTAAAAGGTAGCCACGCAGAAAATTGCTACTAAAACCCGTCCCTTCTCCCTTCTGACGGGCAGCTGTTACGGGACGAAGCGTTCCAGTCTTTAAGTAATGAATAAAAATGAGTCGTCTCCTCAAAAAGAAAAAAAAATGGAAAAAAGAAGACGAAGTAGAAGGAAGAGAAGCAAAAAGGAATAGAAGAGTGTTTGCATAATAAATCCGCCTCCATCGCACTGCGTCAGGAATTATTTCCCTTAATTCGAACTTCCAAGACGGAAGGCGCTAAAGAAAGACGCAAGTCTCACCTTTGAACTTTATTATTTAAAGAGACGCGCGACGTCTCCTCTCACTCCTGTTTATGTACATAAATTTCTCCCTCCCCCCCTTTCTAACCCCCCACCAACACCGCCTCGACAAAGTATCTCTCTCCCAGCAACTTCGGAATCGGACGGAACTTCATTTCTTTCGCCCCCGACCAACAGCTTCGGCGATATCTGATTAAGGAAACAGCTTTCACTTCCCTCTCTTATATTTTCCCAGTTTTTCCTGTACCCTTTACATTTTGCTATCTCCGTCGTTTTAACGCCCGTCTGTTGCTTGAAACAAGACATATTTCTTTCATTTCGCCGTCCCGTCCATCCGCGTGTTATATAGTACAGCGCGCGCTATCTAGCGACTACTCTGCTCACTAAAGGCGAACACCATCTGCCGGCCGTTACGTTCACTACCAGCTCCCGGCGAGCCAACTGTTGCTTTCGGAATACCCTTTACTTCATTTTCCACCGTCATCCGCTATATTCCATTCCATTTCACTATGTCGATTCACCCACTCGTTTGTCTATGTCCGTCCCTCTCGCATGCACTCTGTTTCAATACGCACCGTTTGCAGCGGCTAATTCCCTTCCCCTGGACACAGATGTACACACTTCTCCGTGCTCGTATCGACTCGACTTTTCCCTCGCCCGCGATGTGCGTACCATCTACCGATTCTATTCGCACTAATTACGGCTGAATAGAACGGTTGCACAAAATGGTTCCCTCGCCTGCGAATGGAACACGCCAGGTATATTTTTATCTTTTGATTCTTTTGCGTTCACACTGTTAACTGTATCTCAAAAAGGCTTATACATGATATTTCTTTTTTTCCCTACATTTTCTGAAAGCGTTTGAAAACTCCGTCTCTGAATATTGTATTTTTGCCACTCTATCATATCACGAGAATCACGAGAACGACCTATTTATTAAAAAAAAAAGGGCACTGTCTTGCAGTAGAGGTCTCTACATCTACATCCATACTCCGCAAGCCACCTGACGGTGTGTGGCGGAGGGTATGTTGAGTACCTCTATCGGCTCTCCCTTCTATTCCAGTCTCGTATTGTTCGTGGAAAGAAAGATTGTCGGTACGCCTCTGTGTGGGCTCTAAACTCTCTGATTTTATCTTCATGGTCTGTTCGCGAGATATACGTAGGAGGGAGCAATATACTGCTTGACTCCTCGGAGAAGATATGTTCTCGAAACTTCAACAAAAGCCCGTACCGAGCTACTGAGCGTCTCTCCTGCAGAGTCTTCCACTGGAGTTTATCTATCATCTCCGCAACGCTTTCGCGATTACTAAATGATCCTGTAACGAAGCGCGCTGCTCTCCGTTGGATCTTCTCTCTCTCTTCTATCAACCCTATCTGGTACGGATAGCCGGCACGGTAGCTCAGCGTGTTCGGTCAGAGGGTTAGCTGCCCTCTGTAATAAAAAAAAAACTGAGTTAACCAATCAACGACGAGCTTATACGGGTGTCTTACGACGTCCGCCCCGAGCAGATGCAACGAACAAAAGTGAACAAAATGAGATTAAAAAAAAAAAAAAAAAAAAAAAAACGCGGTTCTAGGCGCTACAGTCTGGAACCGCGCGACCGCTTCGGTCGCAGGTTCGAATCCTGCCTCGGGCACGGATGTGTGATAGGTTAGTTAGGTTTAAGTAGTTCTAAGTTCTAGGGGAGTGTTGACCTGAGAAGTTAAGTCCCATAGTGCTCAGACCAATTTGAACTTTTTTTTTTTTTTTTTTTTTTTTTTTTTTACCTACTTGCTTTGTTTTCGGACATCATTCCCTTAGCATTGTTCCATTGAATCTCAGTCTGGCATCTGCTTTACAGACGATTAGTTTTATATGGTCATTCCGTTTTAAATCACTCCTAATGCGTACTCCCAGATAATTTATGGAATTAACTGCTTCCAGTTGTTGACCTGCTATATTGTAGCTAAATGGTGAAGGATCTTTCCTTCTATGTATTCGCAGCAGAGGTACTGATGGTTTACCAGCATTGCAATCGCTACATGGTTGGTCCAAAAAATAACAGGATTTTTGTTTTCTGGCAAGAATGTTATTTATTTTAATGTTCAAATGTGTGTGACTTCCTAGGCCCTAGACTTAGACACTACTTAAACTAACTTAACGCTAAGGACAATACTCACACCCATGCCCGATGGAGGACTCGAACCTCCGTCGGGATGTTATTTATTCGCCAACATCATTATTATTCCGTTCAGAATAGGGCACATTACATACAATGTCAGCGCTTTTTTCAGCATCTGAAACATTTCTGGGACTCGATCTGTGTAATCGCTGGAGTTCTCTCAGCAGCACGTTCTCAAAGCGGTCTAGACGTGTACATCTTTTCTTTGTTTTTGATGACCGTAACGACTCATGAGACCATATCTGCCCAATATATAGACCAGAGCACCATAGCAGTGTTGTTTTTGACCAAAAATTCGCAAACATGTGAGCAGTAGCGTCATCGCGATGCAAAGCCAAGAACTGTTTCGCCACAAATGACTGCTTCACGCAAATGTCGTTAGCCTTGTTAGGTAGTACGCATACTGAGTGATCGACACTAAAACCTAAGAACCCGTTGAGCCTCCGCAGACCCGGACTTTAGTTTCAAAGTCACATCCGTGAAGAGACGTTCCATCACCTGTTATAAGGCTCGTTTCAGTAGTTTTGCATCGTTGTTCCCTTCATCTAGCCACTCCTGAGCAAGTTGCATTCGCAGCTGTTTTTGTTCGAAAATCAGTCGTTTAGGAACAAGTGCTACTGCCACACGTTCCAAAGCCAAAACATCCGAAATCACAGCATGAACCCGTTGATTATACCATCATCAACGGCTTCACAGATTGTGATTTGGCGATCTTTCATGATTACTATTTTTTTTTCATCGGGTTACCATGTACTGCTTCTTCCAAGACGCTCGTCAAAACGTATACACCACTCGTAGACACTGGCTTCGGTCATAGCATACTAACCCAAAGTAGTATTTAATACTCGTAAAGCTTTGCTGTACTTCATTATGTTGCTGCTTAACTTAATGCAAGTTCCTGATCTACATCATTCCAAATAAATAATCTCCGATTTCACCTTGGACCTTCTTGATAGCTGACAAGGTACTAGATATCCGATATGCGTAACACCATCGAGGTACTTTTCGGACCTGTTCAGCAACACAACAACGAAAATACCGGACGCATCGAACGAATACAACATGCGCAGTTAAAAAATTCCCGTTTGAGTTTGCTCCATCATTTCTTACTTTCATCCATATATGGACACGCAATATACAGATGTTACCAACGCTGTTGTCTACAATCTACATCATCTACTGGGTGATCAAAAAGTCAGTATAAATTTGAAAACTGAGTAAATCACGGAATAATGTAGATAGAGAGGTACAAATTGACACACAAGCTTGGAATAACATGAGGTTTTATTGGAACCAAAAAAACAGAAACGTTCAAAAAATGTCCGACAGATGGCGCTTCATCTGATCAGAATAACAATAATTAGCATAACAAAGTAAGACTGGGCAAGATGTTCTTTACAGGAAATGCTCAATATGTCCACCATCATTCCTCAACAATAGCTGTAGTCGAGGAATAATGTTGTAACCAACACTGTAAAGCATGTCCGGAGTTATGGTGAGGCACTGGCGTCGGATGTTGTCTTTCGGCATCCCTAGAGATGTCGGTCGATCACGATACACTTGCGATTTCAGGTAACCCCAAAGCCAATAATCGCACGGACTGAAGTCTGGGGACCTGGGAGGCCAAGCATGACGAAAGTGGCGGCTGAGCACACGATCACCACCAAACGACGCGCGCAAGAGATCTTTCACGCCTCTAGCAATAACGGGTGTTTTTCTTTTTGGTTCTAATAAAACCCATGTCATTCCAAGCATGTGTGTCAATTTTTACCTCTCTATCTTCATTATTCCGTGGTTTATTAAGTTTTCAAATTTATACTGACTTTTTGATCACCTGGTATACTCCGAAATCCACCGTACCACAACTGTCATTTCCCTTCCTGTTCCACTCGCAAACAGAGCGACGGAAAAACGACTGTCTGTATGCCTCGGTATTAGCCCTAATTGCTCGCATGTGACCTCCCCGGTCCTTACGCATAATGTATGTTGGCAGCAGAAGAATCGTTCTGCAGTCAGCTTCGAACGCCGGTTCTCTAAATTTTCGCAGTAGTGTTCCTGGTCAAAAATGTCGCCTTCCATCCAGGGATTCCCATTTGAATCCCTGAAGCATCTCCGCAACATTTGTGTGTTGTTCGAAACTACCATCAACAAATCTCGCAGTCCGTCTCTGTATTGTTTCTGTGTCTTCCTTTAACCTGACCTGTTGTCCGCCACCAGTAGCTGAGTGGTACCGGCGCGGTAGCTCAGCGTGCTCGGTCAGAGGGCTAGCTGCCCTCTGCAATAAAAAAAAAAAAAAACACTGAGTTAATGGGTCAACAAAGAACTTAAACTGACGTCATAGGACGTCCGCCCCGAAAAATAGAACAAACTGTAACGGACAAAATGATATCACCTAAAAGGGGGAAAAAAATGGGTAGCTCGACAGAATGTCAATCCTAAGAGCCCGGGTTCGATTCCCGGCTGGGTCGGAGATTTTCTCCGCTCAGGGACTGCGTGTTGTGTTGTCCTAATCCTCATCATTTCATCCCCATCGCCGAAGTGGCGTCAAATCGAAAGACTTGCACCCGACGAACGGTCTACCCCACGGGAGGCCCTAGTCACACGACCTGACCTGGTACAGATCCCAAGCACTCGAGCAGTACTCAAGAACAGGTCGCACCAGCGTCCTATATCCGCTCTCCTTTACAGATGAACCACACTTTTCTAACTTTCCCCCTACAAGCCAAAGTCGACTATTCGCCTTCCCTACCACAGTCCTCATATGCTAGTTCCATTTAATATCACTTTGTAAACCTACGTTTCTAGCATTTGTAGACTTAGGGAAAGCTTTTGACAATGTTGACTGAAATACTCTCTTTCAAATTCTGAACGTGGCAGGGGTAAAATACATGGAGCGAAAGGCTCTTTACAATTTGTACAGAAACCAGATGGCAGTTATAAGAGTCGAGGGACATGAAAGGGAAGAGTGGTTGGGAAGGGGGTGAGACAGGGCTGTAGCCTCTCCCCGTTGTTATTCAATCTGTATATTGAGCAACCAGTAAAGGAAACAAAAGAAAACTTCGGAGTAGGTATTAAAATTCATGGAGATGAAGTAAAAACTTTGAGGTTCGCCGATGACATTGTAATTCTGTCAGAGACAGCAAAGGACTTGGAAGAGCAGTTGAACGGAATGAACAGTGTCTTGAAAGGAGGATATAAGATGAACATCGACAAAAGGAAATCGAGGACAATGGAATGTAGTCGAATTAAGTCGGCTGATGCTGAGGGAATTAGATTAGGAAATGAGACACTTAGAGTAGTAAAGGAGTTTTGCTATTTGGGGAGCAAAATAACTGATGATGGTCGAAGTAGAGAGGATATAAAATGTAGACTGGCAATGGCAAGGAAAGCGTTTCTGAAGAAGAAAAATTTGTTAACATCGAGTATAGATTTAAGTGTCAGGAAGTCGTTTCTGAAGGTATTTGTATGGAGTGTAGCCATGTATGGAAGTGAAACATGGACGATAAATAGTGTAGAGAAGAAGAGAATAGAAGGTATCGAAATGTGGTGCTACAGAAGAATGCTGAAGATTAGATGGGTAGATCACATAACTAATGAGGAAGTATTGAATAGAATTGGGGAGAAGAGGAGTTTGTGGCACAACTTGACAAGAAGAAGGGATCGGTGGGTAGCGCATGTTCTGAGGCATCAAGGGATCACAAATTTAGCATTGGAGGGCAGCGTGGAAGGTAAAAATCGTAGAGGGAGACCAAGAGATGAATACACTAAGCATATTCAGAAGGATGTAGGATGAAGAGGCTTTCACAGGATATGATATCATGGAGAGCTGCATCAAACGAGTCTCTGGACTGAAGACCACAACAACAACAACGTTACGCCGAGATATTTAAATGACATGACTGTGTCAAGCAGGACACTAATAATGCTGTATCCGAACATTACATGTTTGATCTTCCTACTCATCCGTATTAACTGCTAGCTGCTATTCATAATATGGACTAGAAATTTTGTCTAAGTCATCTTATATCCTCCTGCAGTCACTCGACTTCGACTCCTTACCGTCCACCACAGCATTAGCAGCAAATAACCGCTGATAGCCGCCCACCGTATCCGCCAAATCATTTGTGTATATAGAAAATAACAGCGGTCCCATCACACTTCCCCAGGACATTCCTGTCGATAGCCTTGTCTCTGGTGAACATACGCTCGATTAACGGTGGGTTATAACGGTGCTACCTATCGCAAATTAAATCTAACTGGAGGATCTCAATCAGTAAACCTCCGATTCCTTAAAGAATGACTGCCATGCACGAGAGAGCTTCAAAGTTACAATTACGCCAAGTATTTGCCTTGAAGCACGTAATCGAGAAAAAAAAGTTTAGGAAGGTTTTGAAACTATGGTTAAATATTGCTGGAAGTCATTAAGTGCAATCATTATCAGATACTCGGTGAGTATAGTCTGATTATTTTGGCTCCATTTTAAAGGAACAGCTAGGTTTTCACGCATCTCCGTGTTCCAAACGTCATTTCTCCTGCATTGTGTACGGTGGAGTGATATAATTTGCATTTGCAAAAACAGACATAATGTCTTATGGGAAAACAGCAATCAGTGATTTTATAATGTTACTTAAAATCCGTCTTGATTGCAAATTTTTTATTCATATGACCGGTTTCGGTTCATTCAGAACCATCTACAGATCTGTAAAAATAATGATGCTAATTTACTATTTGATGTTGTTGATTAGATAGGATGAAAAAGATTTGCTTCTGTGAAATAGTAAATTAGTATCATTATTTTTACAGATCAGAAGATGGTTCTGAATGAACCGAAACCGGTCATATGAATAAAAAAATTTGCAATCAAGACGGATTTTAAGTAACATTATATAATTTGTAGGTACAAAAATGGCTCTGAGCACTATGTGACTTAACATCTGGAGTCAGCAGTCCCCTAGAACTTAGAACTACTTAAACCTAACTAACGTAAGGATATCACACACATCCATGCCCGAGGCAGGATTCGAACCTGCGACTGTAGCGGGCGCGCGGTTCCAGACTGAAGTGCCTAGAACCTCTCGGCCACAACGTCCGGCTTTACAGGTACATTCGGCGGTGTATGTGAGTACTGTCTGCAAAATGTTTTGCAAATCGAGTTGGTAGAAAAGAAATAATGCTGAAATTTTGCTTCATGAGCAGCGAAAATGCAGTAAGTCATCACTATGTGGGTGATGTCAGCGAGAAAAGCTATCGTACGCGCCCTACTCTGCAATGAACCACCAGAGAGCACCAAAATACACACAAAATAAATCCCTGAACGATTTCAGAAATTTCTATTGAAGGGTTATGCTTCACCGTGTGTGATATGTGGGGCACATTTGCCAGATGACTTTACTGATCTTTTTGTAATTGCTGATCTTTTTGTCAAGCAGATTCTTATTCCTCATGCTGTTAGTGGTTAACTGCCGGAATATTTCGCGTGTGTGAGAGCTTGTCATTACTTCATTTCTAAATGGATTTCTTATTGCACATGAAAAGCAATCTTTCTAAAAGTAATATTGGGTTGTGGTTGGGTTGTTTGGGGGGGGGGGGGGGGAGAGGAGACCAAACAGCGAGGTCATCGGCCTCATCGGATTAGAAAAGGACGGGGAAGGAAGTCGGCCGTGCCCTTTCGAAGGAACCATCCCGGCATTTGCCTGGAGCGATTTAGAGAAATCACGGAAAACCTAAATTAGAATGGCCGGACGCGGAATTGAACCGTCGTCCTCCCGAATGCGAATCCAGTGTGTTAACTATTGCGCCACATCGCTCGGTTAAAAGTAGTATTAAACTGGAGAAAATGCTATACCCTGCACGCAGATTAATGACAGAGTACATTCTTTTGACATGCGTTGTTGTGGTCTTCAGTTCAGTAGTTACCCGATCTACCCATCCAATTTCGCCACTCTTCTGTAACTCACTAATGGAAAATCTTCTATTTGCATTCTTGTCTAAACTGCTTATTTGTCCATTTCGTACAAGGCTTCACTGCAGGCAAAGATCTTCAGAAAGAAATTCCTCACAGTTCAGTTCACATTACATTTTAACAAATTCCTCTTTTTCAGAGATGCTTTCCTTGCTATCGTTACTATTCACTCTCTATGCTCTCTACTGCGACCGTCATGAATTATTTTGCTGTCCAAATTGCAAAATCCTTACAATACTTTTACAGTAGTGTTTTGGTTTCTCATCATCGCCTGATTTGATTCGGCTACATACCACTATACAAGTTTTACTTTTGTTGAAGAACATTTCACAAGCTCTTTTCTAGACAGTATCCATTCCTTTCAACTTCTCTTGCAAATCGTTTGCCTGCTCTGACAGAATTACCGAGCCATCAATGAACCTCTAAACTTTCATTTCTTGCCTCTAACTTCAGTTCCATTTCCAAATTTCTCTCTGATTTCTTATTCTGTTTGCTCAATGTACAGAGTGAATATCATCAGGGATAGGTTACAACCTTGTCTCAGTCCCCTTTTCAAAAATGGCTCTGAGCACTATGGGACTTAACTTCTGAGGTCATCAGTCCCCTAGAACTTAGAACTACTTAAACCTAACTAACCTAATGACATCACACAACACCCAGTCATCATGAGACTACTTCTTTTTGTGTTCTTCAAATCATGTCACTGCATTATGGTTCCTGTAAAAGTTGTCGATAACCTTTCGCTCTCTTTGTTATACACTACTTATCCCTACAAGTTTATAAATAATATAAACGTGGATTTGCAGTTGTTGAATCTGTCTTAGGGTCAGCTTAAATTTTGAGACCAATCCTAGCCGGTATATTTTTGCAGAAGATTTATTAGAGTAACTGTTTCTGTCAGACTGCACGAAGATACAGCAAAATTCATCTCCAAAATCCAGGTAGTTAAATTCGTTAACTTTTTTTAAATTTTTTGTAGCAACCATCATGCTGTGTTGAGACTTTGCGCCTGCTGAGGCAGCAACCAGCAACACAGGTGAGCTATGCAGGCCTGGACCTCGCGGGGGACAGCTCTACAGACAACAGACAGTGGATGGGTGCACTGCAGCTAGCCACCAGCAGGCAACCTAAACACTGCCAGAGAACAAATCTTTAACACATTGCAGCGCGTCAGCAACTGTAAAATGTACAGAAAATAAACATTTTTTCAGCCTTCAGTTGCAAGGTTAATTTTTACTCGTTTACCTAGGTTTCGATTCCAGTAATGGAATCATCTTCAGAACCTATAAATTAAACCACATACGGACATATATTACTCACTGAAGTGCATTATCAGTCTAATGATTGAATAATAAAGAAATCGTGATACTTACAAAAAATTAAACTCTTTTGAGAGGCAAACACTGGCCATGTCACAGATTAAAAATTAAAACAATAAAGACGCATTATCACAAGATTATGTCTGTTGAAATTAAAACCATTAAGGCGAACGTAGACGGAGCTACGCTGGCCAAGCCCCGCGAAGTCCCGCTACAGTAACTAAAAATTATTGTCGAAACCATGCGTGCTAAGCATAAAATGTCTTTAACATAAAAACGCCTTAGCAACTATGTGTCATTAAAAAGCATATTACGAAATACAAAGACACACATGTACAATAACACTATAATAAAGGGACAAAGTAGATAGGGAAACAGCATCGGCCATTCGAAGCGGACTCTGGGTCAACTCCACTGGAGTAAAGGTTGAAATCCTTCGAAATAACTTCTATTTTTTAGTTGCAGCTGATCGTTAAGTAAGTTGTCTCTATCAATAATAAGATGTTTAAAAATTAGCAATTCTTCGAGGGTGTCTAGCCTACATCCCTTAACTTCGAAGACACCCTCGAAGAATTACTAATTTTTAAACATCTTATTATTGATAGAGACAACTTAGCTAACGATCAGCTACAATTAAAAAATAAAAGTTATTTCGAAGGATTTCAACCTTTACTCCAGTGGAGTTGACCCACAGTCCGCTTCGAATGGCCGATGCCGTTTCCCTATCTGCTTTGTCCCTTTATTATAGTGCGATTGTACATGTGTGTCTTTGTATTTCGTAATATGCTTGGTAATGACACATAGTTGCTAAGGCGTTTTTATGTTAAAGACATTTTATGCTTAGCACGCATGGTTTCGACAATAATTTTTAGTTACTGTAGCGGGGCTTCGCCCTCTTACTATAATACTTAAATGTAAAAAATATTTTATGCCTTGGCTTTGTAGTTTGTTCTCAGGTAAATTGTTTAGTGTTGCTATACCAATAGATAGGTTTGTCCATTTGTAGGACGGCTTTCAGTCACATTTTGTTTATATGTACATTTGCTCTAAGTAATTTTGAGACAGTTTGTCTCTCGCGCATGCGCTCGGCCTCGGCCGAGCCTCGCCGCATAACTGCTCACGACGCCTAGTTTCCGAGCCGCTCACGTGTGATCCTTATTTCTGGCCGGCGTAGCTCCGTCTACGTTCGCCTTAATGGTTTTAATTTCGACAGACATAATCTTACGATTATGCGTCTTTATTGTTTTAATTTTTAATCTGTGACATGGCCAGTGTTTGGCTCTCAAAAGAGTTTAACTTTTTGTAAGTATCACGATTTCTTTATTATTCAATCATTAGACTGATGATGCACTTCAGTGAGTAATATATGTCCGTATGTGGTTTAATTTATAGGTTCTGAAGAAGATTCCATTACTGGAATCAAAACCTAGGTAAACGAGTAAAAATTACCTTGCAACTGGAGGCTGAAAAAATTGTTTATTTACTGCCAGAGAACAATGGCCCTGCAAAGTTTTTCTCCTCCCCAGGTCACGTGACGGGAAGTAGTAACTGCATTATCCCGATACCTGGGTGGTATTTAGGCTATCATTCGAGGTACACTCAACGTGTTCACTCCAAGTGAGTTTCCAGGGCCGGGCACCGACTGTGATAGCATTCCCACAATCAGGATCTCACTCTGGAGCAGCGATTCCGCCATCCACGTTGGCCTATGCCTCTAGGAGCTTCCCTCTACAGTCTGATACCATTCGTGGCCTGTACACCAAATAGACATGGCCTCTCACACCGTGACCAGCAATTCGACTTTGTAATATCTGTTTTTTGTTTTTCATTGACAATACGCTGCACTTAAACTTCCGTGTGCCCCTTCGGGACTTCAACTTTTACTCGTCCTCTTGGGGATTTAAATTTTACACATTGAAAGGTGGCTAAACTGAGTCACAGCGCCAGAGAGTGCGCCAAAGATTATTATTCCGCCGCCTCCACTGGTGCAGTAGTAGTTCAGAGGATGTCGAGTGCAGTTGTTGTTCTGTTGCGCGAGAGAGTAGATGCTGTTCGGTTGGTGTAATGTATAGATGGGAGATGTTGTAATTATCACAGTATATTTGAGAAAGGAGATGGGCTTTGATTTATGATGCTGGTGTAATGGAAAATTTTCATCAATATACAGGGTGTTACAAAAAGGTACGGCCAAACTTTCAGGATACATTCCTCACACACAAATAAAGACAAGATGTTATGTGGACATGTGTCCGGAAACGCTTAATTTCCATGTTAGAGCTCATTTTAGTTTCGTCAGTATGTACTGTACTTCCTCGATTCACCGCCAGTTGGACCAATTGAAGGAAGGTAATGTTGACTTCGGTGCTTGTGTTGATATGCGACTCATTGCTCTACAGTACTAGTATCAAGCACATCAGTACGTGGCATCAACAGGTTAGTGTTCATCACGAACGTGGTTTTGCAGTCAGTGCAATGTTTACAAATGCGGAGTTGGCAGATGCCCATTTGATGTACGGATTAGCACGGGGCAATAGCCGTGGCGCGGTACGTTTGTATCGAACAGATTTCCAGAACGAAGGTGTCCCGACAGGAAGACGTTCGAAGCAATTGATCGGCGTCTTAGGGAGCACGGAACATTCCAGCCTATGACTCGCGACTGGGGAAGACCTAGAACGACGAGGACACCTGCAATGGACGAGGCAATTCTTCGTGCAGTTGACGATAACCCTAATGTCAGCGTCAGAGAAGATTTTCTGTGAACGTTTGGGCAGGCATTGTTGGTGATGTCTTGATTGGACCCCATGTTCTTCCACCTACGCTCAATGGAGCACGTTATCATGTGCTGCTAGAACATGTACCTTTACAAGTACGACACGTGGTTCATGCACGATGGAGGTCCTGCACATTTCATTCGAAGTGTTCGTACGCTTCTCAAGAACAGATTCGGTGACCGATGGATTGGTAGAGGCGGACCAGTTCCATGGCCTCCACGCTCTCCTGACCTCAACCCTCTTCACTTTCATTTATGGGGGCATTTGAAAGCTCTTGTCTACGCAACCCCGGTACCAAATGTAGAGACTCTTCGTGGTCGTATTGTGGACGGCTGTGATACAATACGTCATTCCCCAGGGCTGCATCAGCGCATCAGGGATTCCGTGCGACGGAGGGTGGATGCATGTATCTTCGCTAACGGAGGACATTTTGAACATTTCCTATAACAAAGTGGTTGAAGTCACGCTGGTACGTTCTGTTGCTGTATGTTTCCATTCCATGATTAATGTGATTTGAAGAGAAGTAATAAAATGAGCTCTAATATGGAAAGTAAGCGTTTCCGGACACATGTCCACATAACATCTTTTCTTTATTTGTGTGTGAGGAATGTTCTCCGAAAGTTTGGCCGTACCTTTTTGTAACACCCTGTATAATGAGGTAAAAAGGTATTAAGATTTCTTCAATGACAATGCCTCTTGGTCACAGGTACAGTCAACAAAGCATCTGGCTCGTGTTCATGTATTAGACTTTTAATTCTGGTTTCTATGTGCGATTATAGTATTTCTGGTTTTTCAATTAGTTCATTGTAAATGGTGTTTAAAATATTTTGTCGTTTTGAGAAAAATCCGTGCCAGATACATGTACGTTGAGTCACACTACCACACACAGAACAGTTACACTTGTGCTTTGTTGTTTCGTAGCTTTTATAGCTGCAGGGGATTTAATTAATCAATTGTGTTAATGGAAATTCTTTGTCATTCTTTATTTTTATTTTATGCAGTCAGATTGCGTGCTAATACTAGTCAGGGCCAACAGGTTACGAGACTTCGTAACCGGTCACACAGCTACTAAAATTATTGCATCTTATTTTTTTTAACTAAGCCCCCATGCAACATCCTTCTGGACTTTGATTGTCGCACACTTAGTGCGTGGACATTGGATTTTGGAACTTTCGACTTACTGTGGCCTTTTCAAAAAAAATGGTTCAAATGGCTCTGAGCACTATGGGACTTAACTGCTGTGGTCATCAGTCCCCTAGAACTTAGAACTACTTAAACCTAACTAACCTAAGGGCATCCTGCCCGAGGCAGGATTCGAACCTGCGACCGTAGCGGTCACGCGGTTCCAGACTGAAGCGCCTTTAACCGCACGGCCACACCGGCCGCCTGTGGCCTTTTCAGGCCATCAGATTTCTGATATTATTATTGTTTCAAAAAGTGCCTCGTTTTGAATTATATTGAGTCTCCGCTGTCGGAGAAGATTCATATTCATTTTCTACCTGGATATTTTTCGTGCGCCACCTTCACGGACATGTCGCATCAAAAGAGCATTTCACAAGTAGTTGTGGACTACCGTTAAGTCCCTAGGCGAGGCCAACTTCCTTTAAGCCTGGTAAAACGTTTGCGCAGCGAAAGTTATCGCCTAATTGCGATAGCGAGTTGAAGGTAGGTTCCGGTTTCCGGCAGCGGCGCTTTCACAAGGAGCTTACGGCAGGTAGGCAACCCAGACGACGTGTGAGCTGCGGGTTGCCGCAGGACTGAGTGCAGGCGTCTGTTCTGGCGCTGTGCAATTATGCATGGCACTAAAAGGGGTGAGAGCGGTGGGAGGAAAAGCGATTAATGCGGCACCGGAGGGTGGCGGGGGGTGCACCGAACAGCGGGGGAGCGTGCCAGGGGGCAAGACGCTACCAGGGAGGCCTCTCCGGAACTGCGGAGCTGCCACAGAAATGCAGAGAGGGATGAGAGGACGTAGACCAAATTTATACGAGGGCTATTCACAAAGTACAGGGTTATTACAAATGATTGAAGCGATTTCACATCTCTACAATAACTTTATTATTTGAGATATTTTCACAATGCTTTGCACACACATACAAAAACTCAAAAAGTTTTTTTAGGCATTCACAAATGTTCGATATGTGCCCCTTTAGTGATTCGGCAGACATCAAGCCGATAATCGAGTTCCTCCCACACTCGGCGCAGCATGTCCCCATCAATGAGTTCGAAAGCATCGTTGATGCGAGCTCGCAGTTCTGGCACGTTTCTTGGTAGAGGAGGTTTAAACACTGAATCTTTCACATAACCCCACAGAAAGAAATCGCATGGGGTTAAGTCCGGAGAGCGTGGAGGCCGTGACATGAATTGCTGATCATGATCTCCACCACGACCGATCCATCGGTTTTCCAATCTCCTGTTTAAGAAATGCCGAACATCGTGATGGAAGTGCGGTGGAGCACCATCCTGTTGAAAGATAAAGTCGGCGCTGTCGGTCTCCAGTTGTGGCATGAGCCAATTTTCCAGCATGTCCAGATACACCTGTCCTGTAACGTTTTTTTCTCAGAAGAAAAAGAGGCCGTAAACTTTAAACCGTGAGATTGCACAAAACACGTTAACTTTTGGTGAATTGCGAATTTGCTGCTGGAATGCGTGAGGATTCTCTACCGCCCAGATTCGCACATTGTGTCTGTTCGCTTCACCACTAAGAAAAAATGTTGCTTCATCACTGAAAACAAGTTTCGCACTGAACGCATCCTCTTCCGTGAGCTGTTGCAACCGCGCCGAAAATTCAGAGCGTTTGACTTTGTCATCGGGTGTCAGGGCTTGTAGCAATTGTAAACGGTAAGGCTTCTGCTTTAGCCTTTTCCGTAAGATTTTCCAAACCGTCGGCTGTGGTACGTTTAGCTCCCTGCTTGCTTTATTCGTCGACTTCCGCGGGCTACGCGTGAAACTTGCCCGCACGCGTTCAACCGTTTCTTCGCTCACTGCAGGCCGACCCGTTGATTTCCCCTTACAGAGGCATCCAGAAGCTTTAAACTGCGCATACCATCGCCGAATGGAGTTAGCAGTTGGTGGATCTTTGTTGAACTTCGTCCTGAAGTGTCGTTGCACTGTTATGACTGACTGATGTGTGTGCATTTCAAGCACGACATACGCTTTCTCGGCTCCTGTCGCCATTTTGTCTCACTGCGCTCTCAAGCGCTCTGGCGACAGAAACCTGAAGTGCGGCTTCAGCCGAACAAAACTTTATTAGTTTCTCTACGTATCTGTAGTGTGTCGTGACCATATGTCACTGAAAGGAGCTACAGTGAATTTATGAAATCGCTTCAATCATTTGTAATAGCCCTGTATATTACGTTTTGGAATTAAAAATAAATAAAGTATTGGGAAATTTTTTTGTTATATACAGATGGAAGCCACACTTAAGTACTACATTTATACATAGTTTCCATTTAAATTAAGGCACTTATCGTAGCGATGGACGAGCTTGGAAATTCCTTCGTCGTAAAATTCGGCCGCGTGCGCCTCCAACCACGTGGCTACCTCTTCTTGAAGCTGTGCGTCGTCATCAAAACGCTGCATAGCCGACCACTTCTTCATTGCTGGGAATAAGTGGGAGTCGCTCGGTGCCAGGTCGGGACTGTACGGCGGATGAGGAAACAACTCCCACTTAAAAGATTCGAGAACTTCACGAGTGGCGTTTGCCGTGTGGGCCCGGGCGTTGTCGTGAATCGGCAAGATCTTTGAGCCCAACTTTCCCCTGCGCTTGTTTTGTATTGCTCTTCTGAGGTTGTGCAGAGTTTGGCAATACCTTTGAGAGTTTATTGTAGTGCCTCTTTCCAGGAAATCCACAAAAATCGCACCTTTTCTGTCCCAAAAGACAGTCGCCACGTGGTTGAAGGCGCAGGCGGCCGAATTTTACGACGAAGGAATTTCCGAGCTCGTCCATCGCTACGATAAGTGCCTTAATTTAAATGGCAACTATGTAGAAAAGTAGTATTTAAGTGTGGCTTTCATCTGTATATAATTAAAAAAATTTCCAATACTTTATTTATTTTTAATTCCAAAACGTAATGTACTTTGTGGATAGCCCTCGTATTTGTCGCAGTTAATGAAGAGCGCGTGTGAGTAAGCTGTATGACTAATTTCATCAAACGTTTCAGAAACGGGAAAAATCCGACTTGTTCCTAAAAATAATGAGCAATAAGCAGTGGTTTAATTACAGTGCTTTTCATTTTAATGTTGAAATGGTTCAAATGGCTCTGAGAACTATGGGACTTAACTTCTGACGTCATCAGTCCCCTAGAACTTAGAACTACTTAAACCTGACTAACCTGAGGAGATCACACACATCCATGCCCGAGGCAGGATTCGAATCTGGAGACCGTAGCGATCGCGCAGTTCCAGACTGTAGCGCCTAGAACCGCTCGGCCACTCCGACCGGCCTTCAGTGCAGAGACTGGTTTGATGCAGCTCTCGATGTTACTATATCGTGTGCAAGCTTCTTAATCTCCAAGTAACTATAGCAAGCTACATCCTTCTGAATCTGCTTTGTATATTCATCTCCTGGTCTCTCTCTACGACTTTTACCCTCCTCGCTTCCCTCCAGTACTAAATTAGTGATCCCTTGATGCCTCAGAACGTGTCCTATCAGCCGATTCCTTCTTCTAGTCAAGTTGTACCCATGCAATTTGGGTGCATAGATCCTGAGAAATCAGTACCTAGAACAACCACCTCTGACCGTAATAACGGCCTTGGTACGCCTGGGCATTGAGCCAGAGTTGGCATGGCGTGTACAGGTACAGATGCCCGTCCAGCTTCAACACGATACCTCAGTTCATCGAGAGTAGTGACTGGCGTATTGTGACGAGACAGTTGCTCGGCCACCAATGACCACACGTTTTCAGTTGGTGAGAGATCTGCGCCCGCATCTCGTGGTCGTGCGGTAGCGTTCTCGCTTCCCACGCCCGGGTTCCCGGGTTCGATTCCCGGCGGGGTCAGGGATTTTCTCTGCCTCGTGATGGCTGGGTGTTGTGTGATGTCCTTAGGTTAGTTAGGTTTAAGTAGTTCTAAGTTCTAGGGGACTGATGACCTAAGAAGTTAAGTCCCATAGTGCTCAGAGCCATTTGAACCAGCCATTTGAGAGATCTGGAGAATGTGCTGGCCAGGGCAGCAGTCGAACAGTTTCTGTATCCAGAAAGGCCCGTACAGGACCTGCAACATGCGGTCGTGCATTATCCTGCTGAAATGTAGGGTTTCGCAGGGTAGAGTAGGGAAGAGTAGAGACTCGGGTCGTAACACATCTGAAATATAACGTCCACTGTTCAAAGTGCCGTCAGTGCCAACAAGAGGTGACCGAGAGGTGTAACCAATGGCACCCCATACCATCACGCCAGCTGATACGCGAGTATGGCGATGACGAATACACGCTTCCAATGTGCGTTCACCGCGATGTCGCCAAACACGGATGCGACCATCATGATGCTGTAAACAGAACCTGGATTCATCCGAAAAAATGACGTGTTGCCAGTCGTGCACCGAGGTTCGTCTTCGAGTACACCATCGCAGGCGATCCTGTCTGTGATGCAGTGTCAAGGGTAACCGCAGCCACGGTCTCCGAGCTGATAGTCCATGCTGCTGCAAACTTCGTCGAACTGTTCGTGCAGATGGTTGTAGTCTTGCAAACGTCCCCATCTGTTGACTGAGGGATCGAGACGTGGCTGCACGATCCGGTACAGCCGTGCGGATAAGATACCTGTCATCTCGCCTCCTAGTGATACGAGGCCGTTGGGACCCAGCACGGCGTTCCGTATTACCCTCCTGAACCAACCGATTCCATATTCTGCTAACAGTCATTGGTGTTTGTATATGAGAAATGGGTTGGAAACTTTCCTCACGTCAGCACGTTGTAGGTGTCGCCACCGTCGCCAATCTTGTGTGAAGGCTCTGAAAAGCTAATCATTTGGATATCACAGCATCTTCTTCTTGTCGGTTAAATTTCGCGTCTGTAGCACGTCATCTTCGTGGTGTAGCAATTTTAATGGCCACTAGTGTACTTTCAGAAAGGATTCCTGACCACTTAAATCTATACTCGACGTTAGCACTGTATCACTGTGTAATGTGGAACTGGCCACTAAATATAAATATAAAAGGAGGCGGGGAGTGTTGTGTTGTCGCTGGAGAAGCAGTGACAGTTGAAAGGGTCGCTCTGGAGAGCTCAGTGATAGTATACATGGACTAGTGACTGGACGTGAGCTGGATAACGAATCTATCAGGAACATTTGAAACCTTCTAAAGCGGCCCAAGTCAACTTTTGATAATGTGAGTGTCAAGAGGAAACGGAAAGGAAGATAGTGTCGGACGTTCCATGCGGCTTTTCGCGGATGATGCTGTAGTATACAGAGAAGTTGCAGCATTAGAAAATTGCAGGGAAATGCAGGAAGATCTGCAGCGGATATGCACTTTGTGCAGGGAGTGGCAACTGACCCTTAGCATAGACAAATGTGATGTATTGCGAAAACATAGAAAGAAGGATCCTTTATTGTATGATTATATGATAGCGGAACAAACACTGGTAGCAGTTACTTCTGTAAAATATCTGGGAGTATGCGTACGGAACAATTTGAAGTGGAATGATCATATAAAATTAATTGTTGGTAAGGCGGGTGCCAGGTTGTGATTCGTTGGGAGAGTCCTTAGAAAATGTAGTCCATCAACAAAGGAAGTGGCTTACAAAACATTCGTTGGGCGTATACTTGATTACTGCTCATCAGTGTGGGATCCGTACCAGGTCGGGTTGACAGAGGAGATAGAGAAGAGCCAAAGAAGAGCGGCGAGTTTCGTCACAGGGTTATTTGGTAAGCCTGATAGCGTTACGGAGATGTTTGGCAAACTCTGCAAGAGAGGCTCTCTGCATCGCGGTGTAGCTTGCTGTCCAGGTTTCGAGAGGGTGCGTTTCTGGGTAAGGTATCGAATATACTGCTTCTGCCTACTTATACCTCCCGAGGAGATCACGAATGTAAAATTAAAGAGATTAGAGCGCCCGCGGAGGCTTCCCGGCAGTCGTTCTTCCCGCGAACCATGCGGGACTGGAACAGGAAAGGGAGGTAATGACAGTGGCACGTAAAGTGCCCTCCGCCACACACCGTTGGGTGGCTTGCGGAGTATAAATGTAGATGTAGATGTAGAACCAGAGCTAAGCCGAGATGAGGCACACCTCATGTGCCGACGGATGAGGAAAGTCGAGTAGTGCGTAGGATGGTTGTAAAAAACCACAGTAAATCGCCTGAAGGAGTCACTTGTGAGTTCCAAAGTGCTACCAGCTGTCTAGCCAGCGCAGTGACTGCGCAGGGAGTCACAAAGAATGGAGTACATTGGTCGAGCATTCTGTAGGCAATGCAATGCTAAGCGGTTGCACCGAAATTGACCGAGAAAATAAAGTATTGCATTACTTATACAACGCCCCTCGCATAATTAATGTCATATGTTCTTACAGCGTAGACGATAGCATCCACATCTACATGATACTCCGCAAGCCACCTATTGGTGTGTGGCGGAGGGTACTTTCGGTACCACTATCTGATCCCTCCAACCCTGTTCCACTCGCGAATAGTGCGTGAGAAGAATGATTGTCGGTAAGCCCCTGTATTGGCTCCAATTTTTCTAATTTTCTCCTCGTCGTCATTACGCGAGATGTATGTGGGGGGGAGGTAATATGTTGTCCGACTCCTCCTGAAAGGTGCTGTCCCGAAATCTCAGTAGTAATTCTCTCCGTGATGGACAACGCCTCTCTTGTAACGTCTAACAGTAGAGTTTGTTTAGCATCTCCGTAACGCTCTCTCGCCAGCTAAACGTCCCGTGAAGAAACGCGCCGCTCTTCGTTGGATCTTCTCTATCTCGTCTGTCAGTCCTACCTGATAGGGATCCCAGATGGATGAACAATACTCAAGAATCGGGCGAACAAGCGCCCGATAAGCCACTTCTTTCGTGGATGAGTTACGTTTCCTTCACATTTTTCTGATGAATAGCGCACCAGACTACTCAGCGTTTCGCTTGGAATCTTTATTTACTACTGTCCCGTCTCCAACTTTTACATAGCTCTCTTGCTCGGTTTTAGTAACCTGAAAGATGAACACGTTTGGCGATATCGTGTGTGGCTGGTCACTTAAATTTGCTGGCGTAACTGCATGACTGTCTAATTTCAATGCCAGTTAACACGGAAACTGCGCAACGCATCGAATTTTTTTTCTTAACAGTTATTTCTCAGCACAACATCATTAGAAGCTTCTCAGACTGCCTCTGGTCAGCCTCGTGTACGCAATCAGGCCTGGCAACAGCATAAATCCGCAGCTCGTCGTCTAGTGGCTAGCGCTGCTGTCTCTGGATCACTGGGTCCCGGGTTCGATTCCCGGTCGGGTTGGGGATTTTCTCAGCCCGCGGACTGGATGTTGGTGTCGGCCTCATCATATCGTCATCATCATCATCAATCGTGACAGGGGCTCGATTGGACTGTGGAAAAAAATTGACCCGGTAAAAATTGAGACTTTGTACGGGCC
Organism: Schistocerca serialis cubense; assembly: GCF_023864345.2. NCBI lineage: Eukaryota > Metazoa > Arthropoda > Insecta > Orthoptera > Acrididae > Schistocerca > Schistocerca serialis. Next base: position 147,590,487 of record NC_064648.1, read on the forward strand.
GCAGATGAGCGCCCCACAAACCATAATCATCAAACAGCACTAAACACAAACAACAGTAACGCGCTCTGCTGGCCGTTCTAGTAGTCACAGGATTGAAATCCCCATCACTTAACACTCCGTAAATGGTTAGAACATACAGTAAGTTAAAGTGTGGCCCGGGTTGAGGTCTAGCGTCGTATACCGATCCTGCCTTGGGGGCGGTTAGGTGGGATATGTGTCTCAGAGCTGGATGGTAACACATGGTGACGAGAGACTGGACGCACACGTAGTTTATGAATCAGCCGATAGAGGACAGTATTGTATAGGGGAACTGTGATTTAGTTTCGATTGTGCCCACTAGAGTGCAGTAAAGTAATAGAATGTTTTTCATGAAGTGTTCTACTATTTTCATAAAGTGTTATTATGTCTTTTGTGTTTGTAAAATGTTATAAATGTATTTTAGCAGTACGAATGATGCGTGAGTGTGGGTTAAGGTTAATATGAAGATAGTATCAAAGTTTTCACGACCGGATGACATATCTTCTGGTAAACCTTCCGGGATGTAAGGTCGTGGTCCATGAAACTCTTCAGCTCCTAACGTTTCGTCCAGAGCTGCGCTGGACATCTTCAGAGGGGTGTTTCTCCTCCGGTGAGTCTTGCCGACCCCTGACGTTTCGTCCAGAGCTGCGCTGGACATCTTCAGAGGGGTGTTTCTCCTCCGGTGAGTCTTGCCGACTGTCGACAAGACTCACCGGAGGAGAAACACCCCTCTGAAGGTGTCCAGCGCAGCTCTGGACGAAACGTCAGGAGCTGAAGAGTTTCATGGACCACGACCTTACATCCCGGAAGGTTTACCAGAAGAAAATATGAAGATAATTGTTTAACGAGTTATGTTGTGGGATTTAGTGTGGGAACATTTCGAAGAAGTATCGATGTGGACGAAAGGGGATTTTTGTAGAATAGATTTGTAAAGTAAGTTTATGCTAGGGGGAAAGTTAATTCAGGGATAAATAACAATAGTAAATAACTTTATGCATAAGCAAAACTTCAGCATATTAGATAATTACGTCGGTAAAAAGTGCAGTCGTTAGGTTTACTATTTTGCGATTGGTTATTGATGAAAAGCACGGACTGACGCGGGAGAATGTTGTTTTGCAATTGGCTGTTGAGTAAACTGACCAGTGGTAAAGCAATATTCTTCGCGCGCCTTTCTCTGCTGGTAGAGAAGAGAGGAGTCGGAGCCTAGCCATGAAACAGTTGGGACGTGTGTAGTAGTAGTAGTTCCGATGGAAATGATAAGTTGCCGGATCTAGCAGTGTTTCATACATCAAAAGTGTTGGAAAGTGACGGCATAATTATTCCGATGTGTGTGTAGAAATTTCGGAATTTTTAAGTAAATTTTGTGACGAGAAAAGAAATAAATTCCGCGTGGCGTATTGAGCAGGTCGGTGGGTAAAAACTGTGACTGCATTAGGTACCGACAGACATAATATTTGGCGAGCGTTCTCAACCAAATACAATACGTATTTTTGTAGCTATTGCCTTTTCGGGAAATATGACACCATAAACTTGCTAACGTGAGTGAAAGGGATTGTGAGGGACTGTGTTAAGACTAGCACGGGCTTGGCAGTGATACTTGTTCACCTAAGTTTCAGAACAAATTAATTGAGGACAAAATTTCCAACCTTCCATTTGGTGTGAAAACTATCTCCCGAAACGTAGATTAGTGACTTTAATTGCAGCCTGGTTCACGTAGAAGTACAGTGGGTTTCGCTCGGCTTCCCTACAGATGATCTGCTGAGACAATGTTCACAGGTAGGTGCAGGTTTATTACAAAGGGACGGAAGGAACCGCGCCGCCGCTGGGTGCTTTAGTTTTCTCCTCAGGCAGAGTATTTATGAAGAAACAACCCTTTGTCACAGGGGGGCAGATGCGAGAGATATGGAAATAATATTACGAATATTTACGAGGTTTGTCCGGAAAATACGTATAAAAGTTGAATAATAGCTTTATTTTACAATTATTGAGTTATTACAATATGGTCTCCTTCAAAGTACTCGCCCTGAGACGCGATACACTCCTGCCAACGCCGTTTCCACTGTCGATAACATTGCTGAAAGTCTTCAGTTGTGATGTTGTTCAGTTGCCGTGGCGTTTTCGCCTCGATGGCTTCCACATCTCCCAAGTGCCGTCCCAGAAGTACCATTCTGCATTTCGGGAACGTGAAGAAGTCACACGGGGCTAAATCTAGTGAATAAGGCGGGCGGTCTGTCACGGTGACGGAGCTTCGGGCCAAAAACTCGCGCACAACGAGCGACGTGTGAGCGGGCGCATTGTCGTGATGAAGGATCCACCTGCCCCCTTTTGCCAACTCCGGTCGAACTCGAGCCACACGAGCTCTGAGACGTGTCAGAACTTCAACGTAAAAATTTCCGTTCCCTCTCTGGCCGAGAGGGACAAATTCCTTGTGAATAATGCCCCTAGAATCAAAGAGAACTATCAACGTTGTCTTCACATTGGACCTTGATTTTCACGACTTTTTTGTTCTCGGTTCTCCTGCTAGTTTCCATTCCTTGCTTTGAGATTTGAGCTCCACATCGAATTCGTAAAACCAGGACTCGTCTCCAGTGATGACTCGGTTGAGAAAGTCCCCTCGTTCCTCTACTTCCGACCAATCCTCACAGCATTCGACCCTCTTTGCTTTCTGTTCTGGCGTCAAGAGCTTCGGTATGGCTTTCGCACACAATTTCCTCATTTCAAGTTTTTGTTTCAGGAATAATGAACGATTGTTTTGGGGATTGACAGCTCGTCAGCAATCATTCTGACTGTCAGTCTACGGTCTTTAAGAACACAAGCCCGAATTCGTTCAACATTTGCATCGGAACTCGATGTCGACGGGCGCCCTGGTCGAGGGTCATCGTTCACTTCTTCTCGGCCATCCCGGAACCTTCTCAACCACTTGTTCACGGCCGGTTCCTTCAGAGAATTGTCTCCGTAAACCTGTTTCAAACACTCAAATATCTCACGGCCATTCTTGCCTAGCTTTGCAAGAAACTCGATGTTGACGCGCTGTTCCTCAATCAGACAGAGAGCTCCGTGCAGACGGCAGGTGAAAAAGGGTAACTGTCAACAAGCTGCCGCACACTCCCACCTCCACGCAGAGTGCTCTGACTCGAACTGAGCGTTGACGGGATTGATTACAGCAGTAGTCCCACCTGGCGGTGACTGCAACTTGTAAAATAAATACATTATTCAACTTTTATACGTATTTTCCGGACAAACCTCGTAAACTGTATCGACTCGCCTCGCGGGGCGGAAAGTGTACCCTACTTGAAGGCAGGAAAAACAGAAAAATTTCACACTCGGAACCGTGTCGTAGCCAGCGACGCGAAAATCCTCGCGGCGAACGGAGTTCTCCTTCTGACGGGGCTCTGCTGCGCGCGAAATGAAGGCCTTTTGTGCGGCTCCGTAATCCACGGCGTCTTACACCCCCACCCCTGACGCATCTCTCCTCCCCCCCCCCCCCCCCCCGCACCTTCTTTCCCATTTTGCAAACCGTGTATTTCCCGCGAGACAACACACCTGTTTCGTATTTACTTTTTTCTCCCGCCAGCACCACTTCTACCTAAGATTCCTTATGGCTGATTTCTTTTCCTGCTCTCGGCTCTGTGAGCCCCCGTCTGCACTCACGCTAAGCAACCTGTTGCGCCATCGCACCCTGCGGGGCGAAAAAAATAACGAGATTTCTTTTGTATTTCATTCGACGCCACCTTTCCTTTTTCTTTACATTTTTCCGCGAAATATTCCCACCTCTCGCAAAAACAATTCGGCCCGTATCTGGTGCCTCTCAGTTGCCTCCGATCGGCCGCGAATTTGCATCGAAGCTGAGGGGAATTCAGACCGAGTGCTCGGCGTGCGAAATGCAAGGAATATTGCTAGGGAATATGTCTTGCGAACCACTGAGTTGGAAGGAACTGGTTGAGGTGTTGCAAGAAAAGTGTCGACATTTGCCAAATGGTTCAAACGGCTCTGAGCACTATGGGACTTAACATCTGAGGTCATCAGTCCCTTAGAACTTAGAACTACTTAAACCTAACCAACCTCACAAACATCCAAGCCCGAGGCAGGATTCGGACCTGCGACCGTAGCAGTCGCGCGTTTCCGGACTGCACCGCCTAGAACCGCTCGGCCACCACGGCCGGCCGACATTTGCCACTCCCGTGTATTGACAACAGAGTAGTAAAGACTACCGTAGTCTACCGTAATTCAGGGTATTCTCCTATAGTAGCATTGGTCACTTAAGGTCCTTACATTGGGTATGTCGCGCCCCGTAATCCACGGCGTCTTTCACCCCCACCCTGGACGCATCCCTCCCCCCCCCCCTCCCCCCCGCACCTTCTTTCCCATTTGGAAACCGTGTATTTCCCGCGAGACAACACACCTGTTTCGTATTCACTTTTTTCTCCCGCCAGCACCACTTCCGCCTAATATTCCTTATGGCTGTTTCCTTTTCCTTCTCTCGGACCTGTGAGCCTCCGACTCCACTCACGCCAAGCAACCTGTTGCGCCATCGCGCCCTGCTGGGGGAAAAAAAAAAGAGCGAGATTTCTTTTGTATTTCATTCGACGCCACCTTTCTTTTTTCTTTACATTTTGCCGCGAAATCTTCTCCACCTCTCACAAAACAATTCGGCCTGTTTCTGGTGCCTCTCAGTTGTCTCCGATCGGCATGACTGCGTCGAAGGTGCCGCGAATTTGCATCGAAGCTGAGGGAAATTCAGACCGAGTGCTCTGCGTGCGAAATGCAAGGAACATTGTTAGGGAATATGTCTTGCGAACCACTGAGTTGGAAGGAACTGGTCGAGGTGTTATGTGTCGCAAGAAAAGTGTCGACATCTGCCATTCCCGTGTATTGACAACAGAGTAGTAAAGACTACTGTAGACTACCGTAGTCTACCGTAATTCAGGGTACTCTCCTGTAGTAGCATTGGTCACTTAAGGTCCTTACATTGGGTATGTCGCACACCTATCAGGCGCTACCTCATAACTATGCGACCAGTGTATTACTATAGTTCTCTAAAAACCGGAAGTACTGAACCATCTACAACTGAGTGAGAATATACGAGGGCGGTTCAGAAAGTAACCTCCGATTGGTCACAGTGCGGGTTGTGGGGGGAGTAGCGACGCCATCTGTGCGTTCACGCACTCAACAGGTCAGTCGGCATCAAGCCGTGGTCGAGTGAACATCGTACCTGCGCTAGTTTAGTTTTTGTGGCAGTTTGAAATGTGTGCTGCAATAGAAAACCCCGCCAAATGTGAAGTGTGTGCTGTCATAAGGTTTTTTACAGCCAAAGGATATTCTGCAGCAGCTATTCATCGTGAGCTTTGTGCCGTGTACAGACCAAGAGTTATGAGTGAAGGAGTTGTCCGTGAATGGGTACGTTTATTTAAAAGTGGACGAGAAAACGTTCGTGATGAAGAGAGGAGTGGTAGACCATCATTGGTGACTGACGAACTCGTTCAGACAGTTGATGCAAAAGTTCGTGAAAATCGATGTTTCTCAATGTCGGACTTGTCTACTGGTTTTCCACAGATTTCTAAGACTCTCTTGTACGAGACAGTGACAGCAAGATTGGGTTACCGTAAGTTCTGTGCACGATGGGTGCCCAAAATTCTTACCGACCACCACAAAACTCAAAGAATGGCCTCTGCATTAGACTTTCTGTCACGTTATGAGGACGAAGGTGAACCATTGTTAAACAGAATCGTGACCGGTGACGAAACCTGGATTAAGTACGTGAACCCTGAGACAAAAGAACAATCAAAGATGTGGGCACATTCAAATTCGCCTACCAAACCAAGAAAAGCCTCGCAAGATTTTTCTGCCAGAAAACTGATGGCAACGGTGTTTTGGGATGCCAAAGGGGTGTTGTTGGTTGAATTCATGGAACGTGGTACGACCATTAATCAAGACGTGTACTGTGAAACAATAAAAAAGTTACGACGGGCTATACAGAACAAACGCCGTGGTATGCTGACTTCCGGTATCGTTTTTTTGCACGATAACGCCCGTCCTCACTCTGCTCGCAGAACAACGGCCCTTCTTGAGTCCTTCAAGTGGGACGTTATCAACCATCCACCTTACAGCCCAGACCTGGCGCCAAGTGATTATCACCTCTTCATGCATTTGAAGAAATGGCTCGGGTCACAGCGGTTTGATGACGACGAAGAGCTCGAAGATGCGGTCACAGGCTGGCTCCAGGCACAAGCGGGTGATTTTTATGCAGAAGGAATTTCAAAGCTTGTGAAGAGATACGATAAGTGCCTCAATCGCTATGGAGACTATGTAGAAAAATAGTGCAAAGATGTAGTTGTAAGATGTATATATTAAAATATTTTTATTTAACTTGGTGTATTTTTTTTAAATCAACCGGAGGTTACTTTCTGAACGGCCCTTGTATAAAGTGCCAGCTAAACTACAAAAAATGTTTGTGCCAGGTAATTATCATCTAATCCAGGTTTTATGCCAAAATTGTTGACATAAGACAGAGGCATGTCCTAGTAAAACCAAGGAAAACAATACTGGTTTAACGTACAGCACTAGAGAACGCAATTTCCACAACAGATACGTAAAAACTGCCACAGCTGCTGTGATGCGACATCTCGGTTCATTCATTGTTGTTGGTAACGGAGCGAAATAAACACAGTCTTTTACAAACCCCCACAAGAAAGAATCACATACAGTGAGGTCCAGTGACCTTGGAGGCCAGTAATTTAAGGCTGCATCATCTGGTCCAGTGCGACCGATCCATCGTTCAGTCATCCTTTGATTTAAAATTCCCGCACTTCCAGACGCCAGTGTGGTGGCGCCCCACCCTGTTGGTAAATGAAGTCGTTCGAATCAGTCTCCAGCTGTGGCAAAAGAAAGTTCCCAAGCGTGTCGAGATACGTGCTTCCTGTAAGATGTTCTTGGCAAATAAAAATGGACCGTACAGCTTTTCCTGTGAAACTGCACGAAACACATTAAATTTTGGAAAGTCCCTCTCACATTCTACATGTGGTTGCTCTGTACCCCATATTCTCACATGATGACGGTTCACCTTTCCATTTAAATGGAATGTTGCCTCGTCACTAAACACTAAGTGTGGAAGAAAACTGTCATCCTTCATCTTGCCAACAATGAAACTATAGAACTCCACACACTGCGCCGGCCGCGGTGGCCGTGCGGTTCTACGAGCTGCAGTCCAGAACCGCGGGACCGCTACGGTCGCAGGTTCGAATCCTGCCTCGGGCATGGATGTGTGTGATGTCCTTAGGTTAGTTAGGTTTAAGTAGTTCTAAGTTCTAGGGGACTGATGACCACAGATGTTCAGTCCTATGAGCCATTTGAACCATTTTGAACCTCCACGCACTGCTGTTTGTCATCTTCACGAAGAGCCTGCAGTAGGTGAATTTTGTATGTTTTCACGTGTAAACGTCGACGCAACACACGCCAGACGGACATCGGGGGATGTCGAGCTGCACGGCGAACGGATTTCTGCGGACTCTCCTTTGTGAAACTGTGGCGGACCCGTTCGACGTGTGTGTCAGACACTCGAGGACAGCCCGGCTATTTGCCATTACACAGACAACCTGTTTCTCGGAACTGTTCGTGCCATCGTCTAATGCGTCTGTACTGTAGGAGGATCCACACCGTACCTTGTACGAAACTCACGCTGAACAGTTATTGTTCAAACCGTAGAACACGAAACGCTTTCTGCTGTCGCGACACCATTTTTACTAGACCTGAAGTGGGTGCACAACGCTGCTACCTAGCGGGAACCATGTAAAGCTCGATTTAACAATTTCTATACAAGATAATACCTTCCATTTCAATATCTTCCTCAAAGAAACATATTCAGATAATGTCATTCCTGCTGACTCAACTCATCCAAACTCTCATAAACTGGCGTTTTTTCATTCCGCCATTCACCGAATGGTAACCACTCCTTTATCACCTGCGGATCAACAAAAGGAATTGAATGTCATCAAAGCAATCGCTGTTGATAATGGGTACAACCAGAATATGATCGATTACCTGCTCAATAAGAAAATTTCCCAAAATTGTTCGACTTTGAGCAATAACCTCCCCATAGATACCACAGAAACTAAAAAATTTATTTCCATCCCTTTCTTAGGTAACATATCATATAGGATTAAACGTCTTCTAAATAAAAAATATAACTGTAACGTCTCCTTCTCTACAGATAACAGTTTAAAAAGAAATCTTATACAGTCAGTAGAGATTGCCAGCGATTGGTTTTCTAATTCAGGTATTTACAAACTAACCTGTAATGACTGCCCCTCATACTATATTGGTCAAACAGGCAGAGCTGTGAAAACACGATATAAAGAACATCTATTAGGTAAAAAAGGAGCGAATATTGACAACTCTACTTTTGCTGAACACCTCTTGATAGCCGGCCATACCCCTAAACAGTTAGAAGACACGGTTATCCTACACAGACAAGTCAAAGGACGGAAACTAGAGCTGTGGGAAGAGTTATTTATTTTTAAACATCTAGAGCTCAAAGACGGTAATATACTGAACGATCAGTTGAACCTTGCCTGTAGACAATTTTTCGAAGGCTTTAAACCCGTACTGTTTAATACATAACATTAATGTTGGTAACCTCAGTAGTCTATTTCCTCAGGAAGCTATAATGCACTTTCAAATCTTTAAGCTCACTACCTTTTATGTAATGTGGTTTTCTCACGATGTATGGCTGCCACTACATCGGCCCTCATGTAATTTTCTCTTATTCTAAAACCTTGGCTCCCTGAGAATGAATATTAACTGGATTGTTGACCAGGTTTCGTAATCTATTTCTTAAGAGCCATTACTGATTATTCTTAAAGTTTTGATTTATATACATTCTATGTGCTTCACTAATATGGTAATATAACTTTTATATTCTGGCTGTATATACCACTGCATGTGACTCACGGCGTAAGCGCCACCTGCCTTTTTGATGTATGTATCTACGTTATTGTTCCTAAGGCTCCCACAATGTCATAACGGGAGTGTTAAATGCTTTCCTTTTATTTATTGTCACTCTATCTAAGGACGCAATTAATATGGATATTTTACATGTTGCTTCAGTACGCCAATCGGCACATAGCTCGCGACCTGAGCGCCACCTGCCCTGGCTGCAGTGCTACTACGCTGGCCGATTTTACCCAGTCGCTTATGCGCTCTCCAACTTCCATCTACTTATTTTTATTTGTCTGACAAACCCTATTCTCAGGGCTATATTTTATTTGGACTAATGGAGCTATGCAGATGTTTGTAAAAACGACAATGACATATCACTCCATGTTAATGTAATACTGTAAGTACCAGGAATCCTCATATTTTGTAATACGAGATTCTCCTAATATATGTTAACTCTATTCTTGACTCATGTTTCATACCTTTAATATAAATTACGATGTTCATTGTCCTCAGGCCGCCTTCTGAAGTAGATAGATTTAAATCTGTCGAAACCTAGGTAAAGATTACTTTATCCTTTGCAACTGGTCGGCTGTTTTTTACTCTTATAAAGCTCGAGAGTTTGCTCTTTCCAGCAGTACGTTGTTCACGCACATATCTCAAATAACATAACAGTTATAATTTTTTAAATCGGATGATTTTTGTGCAAAGTGCCAGGGAACCTAAGAAAGATTTTGGTCTACGTACAGTGTGTAAACTTTTAGATGGCAGACCTCTCCCTAGTCCTGAATCGGCAGAAGTCGGTAAACGTCGGGAGACTTCGGTAGGCACGCAGTTTCGACTGCTGCCAACATTACGTAGCTGACTGTATTGTACAAGGTAGCCATTGTCTGCTTCGTTATTGTTTTGCGCTGTACTGGTTCAAATGGCTCTGAGCACTATGGGACTTAACTTCTGAGGTCATCAGTCGCCTAGAACTTAAAACTACTTAAACCTAACTAACCTAAGGACATCACACACATCCATGCCCGAGGCACGATTCGAACCTGCGACCGTAGCGGTCGCTCGGCTCCGCGCTGTACTGTTATGCGTGTTTTCATTGTGCAGTTGTGCTAAACATTATCAAAATGAGTGAAGAGGCAGTTGCTGGCCCATCTCGGGAGTCGCCAACAACCGCTACCGGTAGGCCTACGGTTAGTTTCACCAAAGTTTCATTGCAATCGGATGAATGGTTTGTGACGGCATAGTAGACAAACATACATACATTCATATATATATATATTTGTGTAAAAAAACATACTTCCGTACATTTTTGTATGTTTTGTATTACACTAGCTCCTCTCCTCACGTTCGGTCTGTGGAATCGATTCGTCAGTATATATATAAATATATATATATATATATATATATATATATATATATATATATATATATATATAGAGGGTGAGTCGCCTAACGTTACCGCTGGATATATTTCGTGAACCACATCAAATACTGACGAATCGATTCCACAGACCGAACGCGAGGAGAGGGGCTAGTGTAATACAAACCATACAAAAATGCACGGAAGTATGTTTTTTAACACAAACCTACGTTTTTTTAAATGGAACCCCGTTAGTTTTGTTCACACATCTGAACATATGAACAAATACGTAATCAGTGCCGTTTGTTGCATTGTAAAATGTTAATTACATCCGGAGATATTGCAACCTAAAGTTGACGCTCGAGTACCACTCCTCCGCTGTTCGATGGTGTATATCGGAGAGCACCGAATTACGTAGGGATGCAAAGGGAACGGTGATGGACCTTAGGTAGAGAAGAGACTGGAACAGCACATTACGTCCACATGCTAACACCTATTTATTGGTCTCTTTCACTGACGCATATGTACATTACCATGCGGGGTGAGGTACACGTACACACGTGGTTTCCGTTTTCAATTACGAAGTGGAATAGAGTGTGCCCCACTGGAAACGCGTCGACGTATGTGGAAATTTCATGTGAAGGCTTCTTTACCATTTGCATTCATGCACAAGTCAGGAACAAGGGCTCGAATAGTTTCGTTATACTTTCCTCAGTAAATCATCTCGAGAAAGTATTTCTAATCCGTTTGCAGAATTTCATCGTGGTCGTCTCCAAGTCACCAATGAGTTTCTAAAAGGTGTACTGAAATTTGTTGGCGTTCAGAAAAAAAATATTGCTCAACTGAATTGAGTACTGTACCTGCTTTCCTCAGTTACCGCAATAACCACGGAAGTATTACGCATATGTGAGATGAAGAGAGAAATGTCGAGTTAAATACTCGAGGTCACTGATGACGACATTGATACGCGAGATTACAGACACTCTGCACAGCTCCAAATAAATTCCGCAAAACAGACATAGGTCAGTTAACCGTCTGTGACTGTCAGTCAGCGCACGTATAAAATACAAACATAAATTTTAGAATAGGTGCTCGGAACAGCTAAAGCATTAAAAAGTGGAAACACATACGCCACATTTGCAAACCACCTCGTATAATACACAGATCAAAAAAACATTTGCATCACCTCGGTTCCGAGAGTTCCGGAACCTGTACAGAAAATTGGAATAGAGATCAACATAAACATCATTTCCGTCCTTTCTATTGCTCATGAAAACCACACGTTTCACGTTGTTCCACCATACAGCGAGACCTTCAGAGGTGGTGGTCCAGATTGCTGTACACACTGGTGCCTCTAATACCCAGTAGCACGTACTCTTGCATTGATGCGTGCCTGTATTTGTCGTGGCGTACTATCCACAAGTTCATGAACGCACTGTTGGTGCCATTCCTCAAGGGCGATTCGGCGTAGATCCCTCAGAGTAAATGGTGGGTCACGTCGTCCATAGACAGCCCTTTTCAACCTATACCAGGCATTATCAAAATATCCATGGGTATGTTGCCGGTCTATAGTGTCCAACGGGCACAATATTTCGGCGATCATACATGTCGCCATCATCAGGTGAACTGACGGACTGAGCTGTGAACGTGCCGCCACGATCTGTACGCTATGGCTGCTCAGAGGGAACTGGGTTGGGTCGCGGCGGCGGCCGATTTAAATACCCTCCGCCCGCGGCGCGCTCCCTCCGCCGTCCGCGCCCCGCGCCACGGTCGCGCGGTGGAACAGATTGCGACGGCGTCTGAGATGACGTCGGTGTGATGGCTCTGTCCGCCGCGGTCGTCACAACTATACGTTTGCTCGATTTACTCTTGATTAACCCAATCGCTGGTTCCCAAGCCTCGCTAAGTTTATAGCCACAGTCACGGTTTATGAGGTCGTCATTGGTGCGAATTTCGATGGCCTCTCTAACAACGCTGTCCCAGTATCTCGACGTCTGTACCAGAATCCTCGCGCGTTCGTACTCCATAGCGACCGGCGACTTGCTCGGATACATCAGTCGAGTGTGCCTCTGGTGTTCACGGCATCGATCCTCGCCGGTACGCATCGTCTGACCAATATACGACTTGCCACAATGACACGGAATCTGGTACACGCCGGCCTTCCTCAAACTGAGGTCATCTTTGGCGCTCCCCACCAGTGCACGAGTTTTATTTGGAGGACAAAACACAGTTCCGACCCGGTGTTTCTTCAGAATGCGGGCGATTTTCCCCGAGAGTGCGCCTGTGTACGGAATAAATGCAGTGCCTACCTCCTCCCTCGTGACTTCAACCATCTCAACAGGTTGTGCTGCAGTGGTTGGGCGGAGAGCACGTTGAATCTGCCACTCTGAGTACCCATTTTTTCGAAACACAGTTCTCAGATGTTCCAATTCCTGGGGTAGACTCTCTGCGTCAGAGATAGTGCGCGCCCTATGTACTAGAGTTTTAAGTACCCCGTTCCTCTGTGAAGGGTGGTGGCAGCTGTCTGCGTGCAAATACAGATCAGTGCGCGTAGTCTTCCGATACACCCCATGACCTAGGGTGCCGTCAGCCCTTCTCTTGACCAACACGTCAAGGAAAGGTAATTTACCCTCCGTTCCAGTCTCCATAGTGAATTTGATGTTGGGGTGTATGGAGTTTAGATGTGTAAGGAAGTCAAGGAGTTTATCCATACCATGTTCGATAGGGTTCATGTCTGGAGAACAATCTGGCCACTCTAGTCGAGCGATGTCGTTATCCTGAAGGAAGTCATTCACAAGATGTGCACGATGGGGTCGCGAATTGTCGTCCATGAAGACGAATGCCTTGCCAGTATAATACCGATAAGGTTGCACTATCGGTCGGAGGATGGCATCGTACAGCCGCTACATTGCCTTCCATGACCACCAGCGGCGTACTTACCCCAAAACAGCAGGGAACCTCCACCTTGCTGCACTCGCTGGACAGTGTGTCTAAGGCGTTCAGCCTGGCCGGGTTGCCTCCAAACACGTCTCCGACGATTGTCTGGTCGAAAGCATATGCGACGCTCATCGGTGAAGAGAACATGATGCCAATCCTGAGCGGTCCATTCGGCATGTTGTTGGGCCCATCTGTACCGCGCTAAATGGTGTCGTGGTTGCAAAGATGGACCTCGCCGTGGACGTGGGAGCCTATTGCGCACAGTTTGAGTCGTAACACGACGTCCTGTGGCTGCACGAAAAGTATTATTCAAGATGGTGGCGTTGCTGTCAGGGCCGCTCCGAACCATAATCTGTAGGTAGCGGTCATCCACTGCATTAGTAGCGTTTGGGCGGCCTGAGCGAGGCATGTCATCGACAGTTCCTGTCTCTCTGCATATCCTTCATGTGCGAACAACATCGCTTTGGTTCACTCCGAGACGCCTGGACACTTCCCTTGTAGAGAGCCCTTTCTGGCACGAAGTAACAATGTGGATGCGATCGAACCGCGGTGTTGACCGTCTAGGAACGGTTGAACTACAGACAACACGAGCCGTGTACCTTCTTCCTGGTGGAATGACTGGAACTGATCGGCTGTCGGACCCCCTCCGCCTAATAGGCGCTGCTCATGTATGGTTGTTTACTTCTTTAGTGGCATCTCTGAACAGTCAGAGGAACTATGTCTGTGGTACAATAGCCACTGTCAACGTCTATCTTCAGGAGTTCTGAGAACCGCGGTGATGCAAAATTTTTTTTTAGATATATGTAGATTCATCAACCTAATTTGCGGCAGTTCAGCGCTGAAATGAGTGAAAAAACCGATAACGTACTCCATATCAGCGACCTCAGTAGTCATTACACATCGTGAGAGAGCAGAATGGGGCGCTCCGCAGAACTCGCGGACTTCGAACGTGGGGAGGTGATATGGGAGTCACTTCTGTCATACGTATGTACGCGAGATTTCCACACTCCTAAACATCCCTAGGTCCACTGTTTCCGATGTGGTAGTGAAGTGGAAACATGAAGGGAAAGGTAGAGCACAAAAGTCGACCTCGTCTGTTGATCGACAGAGGTCGACAGTTGAAGAGGGTCGTAATGGGTAATAGGCAGACATCTATCCAGACCATCACACAGGAATTCCAAACTGCATCAGGATCCTCTGCAGGTACTATGACAGCTAGGCGCGGTCCGGAGCTCGTGGTCGTGAGGTAGCGTTCTCGCTTCCCGCGTCCGGGTTCGATTCCCGGCGGGGTCAGGGATTTTCTCTGCCTCGTGATGACTGGGTGTTGTGTGATGTCCTTAGGTTAGTGAGGTTTAAGTAGTTATAAGTTCTAGGGGATTGATGACCGTAGATGTTAAGTCCCATAGTGCTCAGAGCCATTTTTGAACAGCAATTCGGGGATGGCGGTTGCACCTTTCAACACGATCGAGCACCTGTTCATAATGCTCGGCCTGTGGCGGAGCGTTTACGCGACGGTAACATCCCTCTAATGGACTGGCCTGCACAGAGTCCAGGCCTGAATCCTATACAACACCTTTGGGATGTTTTGGAACGCCGACTTCGTGCCACACCTCACCGACCGACATCGATACCTCTCCTCAGTGCAGCACTCCGTGAAGAATGAACTGCCATTCCCCAAGAAACCTTCCAGCACCTGACTGAACGTATGCCTGCGAGAGTGGAAGCCATCATCAAGGCTAAGGGTGTGCCAACACCTTACTGAATACTAGAATTACCGATGGAGGGCGCCACGAAGTTGTAAGTCATTATCAACCAGGTGTCCGGATACTTTTGATCACGTTGTTTTTTACGGCAAGAACGTGGAATCAGAGCCCTTCCCATCCTTTTATGCGCGCACACCCATTTTCTTCAGATGAAAGAGCCGCCGAATCCTCCACGAAACCTTTTGGGCTTCCAAACGTGAGGGAGGGCAGCAACACAGTGTCTACGAATTTGGATCGATCGAATTTCAAAGTCTAATAATTTAATATCAAAACACGTTCGTAGCATTTGTCGATCTGCTATTACAATGGACAGTCAAATGAAAACGAGGCAATTTGGAAAAAACGTAGGCAGGTTATTTATTATTTCAAAAATAATCGGCATAACTGTTGGTACACTTATCCCAGTGAGAAACAGCCAGGCTGGAGTGGCAGTGCAGTTAAAGGCGCTACAGTCCGGAACCGCATGACCGCTACGGTCGCAGGTTCGAATCCTGCCTCGGGCATGGATGTGTGTGATGTCCTTAGGTTAGTTAGGTTTAAGCAGTCCTAAGTTCTAGGGGACTGATGACCACAGCAGTTAAGTCCCATAGTGCTCAGAGCCATTTGAACCATTTTTTGAGAAACAAGTCGCTCAAACCCTTCATGGGAAAATACTTGCGCTTCCCTACTGAACCATTGTTGTACACATCCAGGGGTGCACCTCTTTGTCCGAAAGAAATCGACGGCCACGAATGTCTTTCTTCAGGGCTTCAATAATATGAAAGTCGCATTTGAAGAAATAGGGACTGTACGGTGGACGTGTAAGGGCTTCCCAGGGAAAGTTCTGCAGCGTAGTCGAAACAACTTTGGCAACTTGTGGGTGGCCATTATCCTGGACCACAATGACTTTATCCGTCAACATTCCTGGGCGTTTGGATTTGATGGGGCGCATAAGTCGGGTTTCGCTGGGAAGCCCTTACACATCATCTATACAGTCCCGATCTCTCCCTATGCGATACCCATATTTTTGCAGCTCTGAAGAAAGACGTTCGTAGCCACTGATTTGCTTTGGACGAAGAGGTGGACATCTGGTCAGGCTACGGTCATGGTTACGTAGCCGACCCAAAACATTTGTCCATGAAGACGTTGAACATCATGTCTCACAGGGGATAAATTTATTAACACTAATGAGGAGAACTTTTCGATTAATAAATAGATTCTAGAATGAGATTTTCACTCTGCAGCGGAGTGTGCGCTGATATGAAACTTCCTAGCAGATTAAAACTGTGTGCCCGACCGAGACTCGAACTCTGGACCTTTGCCTTTCGCGGGCAAGTGCTCTACAGCCTGAGCTACCGAAGCACGACTCACGCCCGGTCCTCACAGCTTTACTTCTGCCAGTATCTCGTCTCCTACCTTTCAAACTTTACAGAAGCTCTCCTGCGAACCAGAAGATCTTCTGTAAATTTTGGAAGGTAGGAGACGAGATACTGCCAGAAAGGGCTCTCTACAAGGGAAGTGTCCAGCCGTCTCTGCGTGAACCAAAGCGATGTTGTTCGCACATGAAGATTATGCAGAGAGACAGGAACTGTCGATGACATGCCTCGCTCAGGCCGCCCAAACGCTACTAATGCAATGGATGAAAGCTACCTACAGATTATGGTTCGGAGCGGCCCTGACAGCAACGCCACCATTTTGAATAATATTTTTCGTGCTTCGGTACCTCAGATGGTAGAGCACTTGCCCGCGAAAGGCAAAGGTCCCGAGTTCGAGTCTCGGTCGGGCACACAGTTTTGATCTGCCGGGAAGTTTCATGTCAGCGCACACTCCGCTGCAGAGTGAAAATCTCATTCTGCAAACATCCCCCAGGCTGTGGCTAAGCCATGTCTCCGCAATATCCTTTCTTTCAGGAGTGCTAGTTCTGCAAGGTTCGCAGGAGAGCTTCTGTAAAGTTTGGAAGGTAGGAGACGAGATACTGCCAGAAGTAAAGCTGTGAGGACGGGGCGTGAGTCGTGCTTCGGTAGCTCAGATGGTAGAGCACTTGCCCGCGAAGGCAAAGGTCCCGAGTTCGAGTCTCGGTCGGGCACACAGTTTTAATCTGCCGGGAAGTTTCATGTCAGCGCACACTCCGCTGCAGAGTGAAAATCTCATTCTGCAAACATCCCCCAGGCTGTGGCTAAGCCATGTCTCCGCAATATCCTTTCTTTCAGGAGTGCTAGTTCTGCAAGGTTCGCAGGAGAGCTTCTGTAAAGTTTGGAAGGTAGGAGACGAGATACTGCCAGAAGTAAAGCTGTGAGGACGGGGCGTGAGTCGTGCTTCGGTAGCTCAGATGGTAGAGCACTTGCCCGCGAAAGGCAAAGGTCCCGAGTTCGAGTCTCGGTCGGGCACACAGTTTTGATCTGCCGGGAAGTTTCATGTCAGCGCACACTCCGCTGCAGAGTGAAAATCTCATTCTGCAAACATCCCCCAGGCTGTGGCTAAGCCATGTCTCCGCAATATCCTTTCTTTCAGGAGTGCTAGTTCTGCAAGGTTCGCAGGAGAGCTTCTGTAAAGTTTGGAAGGTAGGAGACGAGATACTGCCAGAAGTAAAGCTGTGAGGACGGGGCGTGAGTCGTGCTTCGGTAGCTCAGATGGTAGAGCACTTGCCCGCGAAGGCAAAGGTCCCGAGTTCGAGTCTCGGTCGGGCACACAGTTTTGATCTGCCGGGAAGTTTCATGTCAGCGCACACTCCGCTGCAGAGTGAAAATCTCATTCTGCAAACATCCCCCAGGCTGTGGCTAAGCCATGTCTCCGCAATATCCTTTCTTTCAGGAGTGCTAGTTCTGCAAGGTTCGCAGGAGAGCTTCTGTAAAGTTTGGAAGGTAGGAGACGAGATACTGCCAGAAGTAAAGCTGTGAGGACGGGGCGTGAGTCGTGCTTCGGTAGCTCAGATGGTAGAGCACTTGCCCGCGAAGGCAAAGGTCCCGAGTTCGAGTCTCGGTCGGGCACACAGTTTTGATCTGCCGGGAAGTTTCATGTCAGCGCACACTCCGCTGCAGAGTGAAAATCTCATTCTGCAAACATCCCCCAGGCTGTGGCTAAGCCATGTCTCCGCAATATCCTTTCTTTCAGGAGTGCTAGTTCTGCAAGGTTCGCAGGAGAGCTTCTGTAAAGTTTGGAAGGTAGGAGACGAGATACTGCCAGAAGTAAAGCTGTGAGGACGGGGCGTGAGTCGTGCTTCGGTAGCTCAGATGGTAGAGCACTTGCCCGCGAAGGCAAAGGTCCCGAGTTCGAGTCTCGGTCGGGCACACAGTTTTAATCTGCCGGGAAGTTTCATGTCAGCGCACACTCCGCTGCAGAGTGAAAATCTCATTCTGCAAACATCCCCCAGGCTGTGGCTAAGCCATGTCTCCGCAATATCCTTTCTTTCAGGAGTGCTAGTTCTGCAAGGTTCGCAGGAGAGCTTCTGTAAAGTTTGGAAGGTAGGAGACGAGATACTGCCAGAAGTAAAGCTGTGAGGACGGGGCGTGAGTCGTGCTTCGGTAGCTCAGATGGTAGAGCACTTGCCCGCGAAGGCAAAGGTCCCGAGTTCGAGTCTCGGTCGGGCACACAGTTTTGATCTGCCGGGAAGTTTCATGTCAGCGCACACTCCGCTGCAGAGTGAAAATCTCATTCTGCAAACATCCCCCAGGCTGTGGCTAAGCCATGTCTCCGCAATATCCTTTCTTTCAGGAGTGCTAGTTCTGCAAGGTTCGCAGGAGAGCTTCTGTAAAGTTTGGAAGGTAGGAGACGAGATACTGCCAGAAGTAAAGCTGTGAGGACGGGGCGTGAGTCGTGCTTCGGTAGCTCAGATGGTAGAGCAGTTGCCCGCGAAGGCAAAGGTCCCGAGTTCGAGTCTCGGTCGGGCACACAGTTTTGATCTGCCGGGAAGTTTCATGTCAGCGCACACTCCGCTGCAGAGTGAAAATCTCATTCTGCAAACATCCCCCAGGCTGTGGCTAAGCCATGTCTCCGCAATATCCTTTCTTTCAGGAGTGCTAGTTCTGCAAGGTTCGCAGGAGAGCTTCTGTAAAGTTTGGAAGGTAGGAGACGAGATACTGCCAGAAGTAAAGCTGTGAGGACGGGGCGTGAGTCGTGCTTCGGTAGCTCAGATGGTAGAGCACTTGCCCGCGAAAGGCAAAGGTCCCGAGTTCGAGTCTCGGTCGGGCACACAGTTTTGATCTGCCGGGAAGTTTCATGTCAGCGCACACTCCGCTGCAGAGTGAAAATCTCATTCTGCAAACATCCCCCAGGCTGTGGCTAAGCCATGTCTCCGCAATATCCTTTCTTTCAGGAGTGCTAGTTCTGCAAGGTTCGCAGGAGAGCTTCTGTAAAGTTTGGAAGGTAGGAGACGAGATACTGCCAGAAGTAAAGCTGTGAGGACGGGGCGTGAGTCGTGCTTCGGTAGCTCAGATGGTAGAGCACTTGCCCGCGAAAGGCAAAGGTCCCGAGTTCGAGTCTCGGTCGGGCACACAGTTTTGATCTGCCGGGAAGTTTCATGTCAGCGCACACTCCGCTGCAGAGTGAAAATCTCATTCTGCAAACATCCCCCAGGCTGTGGCTAAGCCATGTCTCCGCAATATCCTTTCTTTCAGGAGTGCTAGTTCTGCAAGGTTCGCAGGAGAGCTTCTGTAAAGTTTGGAAGGTAGGAGACGAGATACTGCCAGAAGTAAAGCTGTGAGGACGGGGCGTGAGTCGTGCTTCGGTAGCTCAGATGGTAGAGCACTTGCCCGCGAAGGCAAAGGTCCCGAGTTCGAGTCTCGGTCGGGCACACAGTTTTAATCTGCCGGGAAGTTTCATGTCAGCGCACACTCCGCTGCAGAGTGAAAATCTCATTCTGGAAACATCCCCCAGGCTGTGGCTAAGCCATGTCTCCGCAATATCCTTTCTTTCAGGAGTGCTAGTTCTGCAAGGTTCGCAGGAGAGCTTCTGTAAAGTTTGGAAGGTAGGAGACGAGATACTGCCAGAAGTAAAGCTGTGAGGACGGGGCGTGAGTCGTGCTTCGGTAGCTCAGATGGTAGAGCACTTGCCCGCGAAAGGCAAAGGTCCCGAGTTCGAGTCTCAGTCGGGCACACAGTTTTAATCTGCTGGGAAGTTTCATGTCAGCGCACACTCCGCTGCAGAGTGAAAATCTCAATCTGGAAACATCCCCCAGGCTGTGTCTAAGCCATCTCTCCGCAATATCCTTTCTTTCAGAAGTGCTACTTCTGCAAGGTTCGCAGGAGAGCTTCTGTAAAGTTTGAAAGGTAGGGGACGAGATACTGGCAGAAGTAAAGCTGTGAGGACGGGGCGTGAGTCGTGCTTCGGTAGCTCAGATGGTAGAGCACTTGCCCGCGAGAGGCAAAGGTCCCGAGTTCGAGTCTCGGTCGGGCACACAGTTTTAATCTGCCGGGAAGTTTCATGTGAGCGCACACTCCGCTGCAGAGCAAAAATCTCAATCTGGAAACATCCCCCAGGCTGTGTCTAAGCCATCTCTCCGCAATATCCTTTCTTTCAGAAGTGTTACTTCTGCAAGGTTCGCAGGAGAGCTTCTGTAAAGTTTGAAAGGTAGGAGACGAGATATAGGCAGAAGTAAAGCTGTGAGTACCGGGCGTGAGTCGTGCTTCGGTAGCTCAGATGGATTGTCCCGAGTTCGAGTCTCGGTTGGGCACGCCGTTTTAATCTGCCAGGAAGTTTCAAAATTTAAAAAAAAAAAAAAAAAAAAAAAAATGGTAGAGCACTTGCCCGCGAGAGGCAAAGGTCCCGAGTTCGAGTCTAGGTCGGGCACACAGTTTTAATCTGCCGGGAAGTTTCATGTCAGCGCACACTCCGCTGCAGAGCGAAAATCTCAATCTGGAAACATCCCCCAGGCTGTGTCTAAGCCATCTCTCCGCAATATCCTTTCTTTCAGAAGTGCTACTTCTGCAAGATTCGCAGGAGAGCTTCTGTAAAGTTTGAAAGGTAGGAGACGAGATATAGGCAGAAGTAAAGCTGTGAGTACCGGGCGTGAGTCGTGCTTCGGTAGCTCAGATGGTAGAGCACTTGCCTGCTAAGGGCAAAGGTCCCGAGTTCGAGTCTCGGTCGGGCACACAGTTTTAATCTGCCGGGAAGTTTCATGTCAGCGCACACTCCGCTGCAGAGCGAAAATCTCAATCTGGAAACATCCCCCAGGCTGTGTCTAAGCCATCTCTCCGCAATATCCTTTCTTTCAGAAGTGCTACTTCTGCAAGGTTCGCAGGAAAGCTTCTGTAAAGTTTGAAAGGTAGGAGACGAGATATAGGCAGAAGTAAAGCTGTGAGTACCGGGCGTGAGTCGTGCTTCGGTAGCTCAGATGGATTGTCCCGAGTTCGAGTCTCGGTTGGGCACGCCGTTTTAATCTGCCAGGAAGTTTCAAAATTTAAAAAAAAAAAAAAAAAAAAAAATGGTAGAGCACTTGCCCGCGAGAGGCAAAGGTCCCGAGTTCGAGTCTAGGTCGGGCACACAGTTTTAATCTGCCGGGAAGTTTCATGTCAGCGCACACTCCGCTGCAGAGCGAAAATCTCAATCTGGAAACATCCCCCAGGCTGTGTCTAAGCCATCTCTCCGCAATATCCTTTCTTTCAGAAGTGCTACTTCTGCAAGATTCGCAGGAGAGCTTCTGTAAAGTTTGAAAGGTAGGAGACGAGATATAGGCAGAAGTAAAGCTGTGAGTACCGGGCGTGAGTCGTGCTTCGGTAGCTCAGATGGTAGAGCACTTGCCTGCTAAGGGCAAAGGTCCCGAGTTCGAGTCTCGGTCGGGCACACAGTTTTAATCTGCCGGGAAGTTTCATGTCAGCGCACACTCCGCTGCAGAGCGAAAATCTCAATCTGGAAACATCCCCCAGGCTGTGTCTAAGCCATCTCTCCGCAATATCCTTTCTTTCAGAAGTGCTACTTCTGCAAGGTTCGCAGGAAAGCTTCTGTAAAGTTTGAAAGGTAGGAGACGAGATATAGGCAGAAGTAAAGCTGTGAGTACCGGGCGTGAGTCGTGCTTCGGTAGCTCAGATGGTAGAGCACTTGCCTGCTAAGGGCAAAGGTCCCGAGTTCGAGTCTCGGTCGGGCACACAGTTTTAATCTGCCGGGAAGTTTCATGTGAGCGCACACTCCGCTGCAGAGTGAAAATCTCATTCTGGAAACATCCCCCAGGCTGTGGCTAAGCCATGTCTCCGCAATATCCTTTCAGGAGTGCTAGTTCTGCAAGGTTCGCAGGAGAGCTTCTGTAAAGTTTGAAAGGTAGGAGACGAGATATAGGCAGAAGTAAAGCTGTGAGTACCGGGCGTGAGTCGTGCTTCGGTAGCTCAGATGGTAGAGCACTTGCCTGCTAAGGGCAAAGGTCCCGAGTTCGAGTCTCGGTCGGGCACACAGTTTTAATCTGCCGGGAAGTTTCATGTGAGCGCACACTCCGCTGCAGAGTGAAAATCTCATTCTGGAAACATCCCCCAGGCTGTGGCTAAGCCATGTCTCCGCAATATCCTTTCAGGAGTGCTAGTTCTGCAAGGTTCGCAGGAGAGCTTCTGTAAAGTTTGAAAGGTAGGAGACGAGATATAGGCAGAAGTAAAGCTGTGAGTACCGGGCGTGAGTCGTGCTTCGGTAGCTCAGATGGTAGAGCACTTGCCTGCTAAGGGCAAAGGTCCCGAGTTCGAGTCTCGGTCGGGCACACAGTTTTAATCTGTCGGGAAGTTTCATGTCAGCGCACACTCCGCTGCAGAGTGAAAATCTCATTCTGGAAACATCCCCCAGGCTGTGGCTAAGCCATGTCTCCGCAATATCCTTTCAGGAGTGCTAGTTCTGCAAGGTTCGCAGGAGAGCTTCTGTAAAGTTTGGAAGGTAGGAGACGAGATACTGGCAGAAGTAAAGCTGTGAGGACGGGGCGTGAGTCGTGCTTCGGTAGCTCAGATGGTAGAGCACTTGCCTGCTAAGTGCAAAGGTCCCGAGTTCGAGTCTCGGTCGGGCACACAGTTTTAATCTGCCGGGAAGTTTCATGTCAGCGCACACTCCGCTGCAGAGTGAAAATCTCATTCTGGAAACATCCCCCAGGCTGTGGCTAAGCCATGTCTCCGCAATATCCTTTCAGGAGTGCTAGTTCTGCAAGGTTCGCAGGAGAGCTTCTGTAAAGTTTGGAAGGTAGGAGACGAGATACTGGCAGAAGTAAAGCTGTGAGGACGGGGCGTGAGTCGTGCTTCGGTAGCTCAGATGGTAGAGCACTTGCCCGCGAAAGGCAAAGGTCCGGAGTTCGAGTCTCGGTTGGGCACACAGTTTTGATCTGCTAGGAAGTTTCAGGATGTATGTAGGTAATCATTTTAAGTATGCGAACATGGTGTCGCTGGCGCATATTTACGACGGCAGGCGACCTCAAAAAGTCATCGGTCCGCCTGGTGGATCGGTAACCGGATGTACGTATCCGTATGTTCGGATGTCCAGTGTCGTTAGATTTCATTGTGTAAATTCGTCACTATATGTTTAGCCCAACTTTACTCCCCACTCTGCAAAAAGTCTACATATTGCCAAAATGACGTACTCCATATGTACAAGAACCAAGAGTGTCAGACGGGGAACGAGGTACTCGGATTGAAAACGATGTAACACAGGAATGTAGTTTTTCGCTGCTTTTGTTCAATCTACACACTGACAGAAATGACAGAAATAAAAGACTGGCAAGAAGGGCATTCCTGGCTAAGGGAAGTCTATTGGCATCAAGCATAGCCCTTAATTTGAGAGGACGACGGTTCAATCCCGTCTCCGGCCATCCTGATTTAGGTTTTCCGAAATTTCCCTAAATCGTTTCAGGCAAATGCCGGGATGGTTCCTTTGAAAGGGCACGGCCGACTTCCTTCCCCATCCTTCCCTAACCCGAGCTTGCGCTCCGTCTCTAACTACCTCGTGGTCGACGGGACGTTAAACACTAACCTCCTCCTTAATTTGAGAAGGAAATTTGTGAGAATGTATGTTTGGAACACAGAATTGTATGGTAGTGAAAACTGCACTGTGCGAAAACTACAACAGAAGAGCATCGAAGTATTTTAGATGTGGTGCTACAGAAGAATGTTGAAAATTAGTCGGTCTGATGAAGTTAGGTTCGAAATGACTGTGAGCACTATGCGACTTAACTTCTGAGGTCATCAGTCCCCTAGAACTTAGAACTACTTAAACCTAACTAACCTTGGGACATCACACACATCCATGCCCGAGGCAGGATTCGAACCTGCGACCGTAGCGGTCTCTCGGTTCCAGACTGTAGCGCCTAGAACCGCACGTTCACTCCGGCCGGCTGAAGTTAGGAATGAGGCGGTTATCCCCCTAATGGTCGAAGAAAGTAAAACACGCAAAACACTGACAAGACCGCAGGAACAGGAAGTAGGAGATGTGTTAACGCATCACGGAATATTTTCATGGTATTGGAGCGAGCTGTAGAGAGTAGAAAGTGTGGAGGAGTACGTGCAACAAACAACTGAGTGCGTTGGAAGAATGTGCTGCTCTGACATGGACGAGTCGGCACGGGAGAGAAAGTCAGAAGATTGGTGATTCAAAAAATAAACAGATCCACGTACAAAACGGGTCAGGTGAAGTCTCTTGCTGAGATATTCGCCAGGTGCATTCGTCTGGGGACTGGTATGCCTTCCTGCTCGAGAAGCAGTGCGTTAGACCGGGCGGCTAGCCGGGCGGGTTTTGTTGTAAGTACAGTTTATACACACAAATAAACAAAAGTCAGCACCTCGTGGTCGCACGGTCGCATTCTTGCTTCCCAAGCACGGGGTCCCGGGATCGATTGCTGGCGGGGTTAGGGATTTTCAACTGCCTCAAGATGACTGGGTGTTCTTGTGTCGCCTTCATCATTCATGGAAGTGGCGAGTTTGGATTGGGCAAAGTTTGGGGATTTGTACGGGCGCTGATAACCGCACGGTTCAGCATCCCACAAACCAAACAACATCATCATCATCATCATCGTCATCATCATCAAACACACAAAAATCTGTAGGAATATTGTTGTTATTTTGTGCTCTATGGAATGTTCTTCATAATGATCAAAACCGAGAATTTGTTATTGTTACTGATAAGCGCGAAAGTTGTTTATGAATAACAGAAACACGTTCTATATAATGCTATTTTTTCTATATAATCTTGATGAAGTGATGTTTGATATGTTTTTGTTTTGAGTTTTCTCTAATTTTACCTTTTTTATGAAATAGAGTTCTGTACATGATAAATCTGCCCATTTTTTTTTCAATTTTTGCTACAACATCACTCTATTTCATGTTACGTTACAAATCAACGCTTTTCGAATAAAATCTGAATTCATTACTGTAAGGTTCAATTTTGCTATAAATACTGTTTATTTTTAAGTGGCAGACAAGAGTAAAACTACACTACTGGCCATTAAAATCGCTACACCACGAAGATGACGTGCTACAGACGCGATGTTTAACCGACAGGAAGAAGATGCTGTGATATGCAAATGATTAGCTTTTCAGAGCATTCACACAAGGTTGGCGCCGGTGGCGACACCTACAACGTGTGACATGAGGAAAGTTTCCAACCGATTTCTCATACACAAACAGCAGTTGATCGGGCGTTGCCTGGTGAAACATTGCTGTGATGCCTCGTGTAAGGAGGAGAAATGCGTACCATCACGTTTCCGACTTTGATAAAGGTCGGATTGTAGCCTATCGCGATTGCGGTTTACTGTATCGACACATTGCTGCTGGCGTTGGTCGAGATCCATTGACTGTTAGCAGAATATGGAATCGGTGGGTTCAGGAGGGTAATACGGAACGCCGTGCTGGATCCCAACGGCCTCATATCACTAGCAGTCGAAATGACAGGCATCTTATCCGCATGGCTGTAACGGATCGTGCAGCCACGTCAACAGATGGGGACGTTTGCAAGACAACAACCATCTGCACGAGCAGTTCGACGACGTTTGCACCAGCACGGACTATCAGCTCGGAGACCGTGGCTGCGGTTACCCTTGACGCTGCATCACAGACAGAAGCGCCTACGATGGTGTACTCAACGACGAACCTGGGTGCACGAATGGCAAAACGTCATTTTTTTTTTCGGATGGATCCAAGTTCTGTCTACAGCATCATGATGGCCGCAGCCGTGTTTGGCGACATCGCGGTGAACGCACATTGGAAGCGTGTATTCGTCATCGCCATACTGGCATATCACCCGGCGTGATGGTATGGGGTGCCATTGGTTACACGTCTCGGTCACGTCTTGTTCGCATTGACAGCACTCTGAACAGTGGACGTTACGTTTCTGATGTGTTACGACCCGTGGCTTTACCCTACATTCGATCGCTTCGAAACCCAACATTTCAGCAGGATAATGCACGACCGCATGTTGCAGGTCCTGTACGGGCCTTTCTGTATACAGAAAATGTTCGACTACTGCCCTGGCCAGCACATTCTCCAGATCTCTCACCAACTGAAAACGTCTGGTCAATGGTGGCCGAGTAACTGTCTCGTCAGAATACGCCAGTCACTACTCTTGATGAGCTGTGGTATCGTGTTGAAGCTGCATGGGCAACTGTACCTGTACACGCCAACCGAGGTCTGTTTGACTCAATGCCCAGGCGTATCGAGGCCGTTATTACGGCCAGAGGTGGTTGTTCTGGGTACTGATTTCTTAGGATCTATGCACCCAAATTGCGTGGTAATGTAATCACATGTCACTTGTAGTATAATATATTTGTCCAATGAATACCAGTTTATCATCTGCATTTCTTCTTGGTGTAGCAATTTTAATGGCCAGTAGTGTATGTAAAGAAAAATGCTTCCATAGGTTATGTGTCCCCTGATATAGCCTCATTCAGTTCCTAGACTGTTGACCGCTTTCGGTTGCTAGATGAATATAAGAAGACTGATCTCATAAGGAAACAAAGCGATCGAAACGAGGTCTCGCCCGATAGGTATGCAGCACTCCTAACATACAGGTAACGCAGTTACGACCTTAACTCTTGAAGGCAAATTGGGAAATTACCGCAGCTTACATGTGAGCCTAGGGTAGTTTTACAACTCTGATTAGAAGAAATTAAGCAGAACGTAAGAGAACGCCACACAAGGTACCATCAGAGAACGAAGAATTCGCCGAGAGAGGTGAAAATCACACTGGAAGACAGTAGACAGGTGAACGCAAGAAACAACACAGTGAATCGTGGCTCTGAGCTAGTGCTCAACATCTGAGGTCATCAGTCGCCTAGAACTTAGAACTACTTAAACCTAAGTAACCTAAGGACATCACACACCTCCATGCCCGAGGCAGGATTCGAACCTGCGACCGTAGCGGTAGCGCGGTTCCAGACTGAAGCGCCTAGAACCGCTCGGCCACACCGGCCGGCCAGTGAATCTAAGAACTGGTTTTGAAAAGGGAAGAAGAAAGTAAAGCCCTCATCCATGCGAAAAAGTTCAAAGGCGCTCTTTACCTCAGTAAAAAGAAGAAAACGGTGTGTGCGAAAATGAAAAGTTTCACTACATTGTTTTTGCAAAATGTTGCACGAAAGTGCTTCAGTATGCGTTGCCTCTCAGTACCTACAGAGCGCCTTAGTTTGTTCTGCCACGACTGTACCCGGAGTATAGTAAGTGTGTGGGGCGCGCATCAATACCGAGAAGACGCGAGGCATCGCTGCTAATTAGGAAGACGCTGTTCTAATTGCCTCGTTAGCTGAGGATGGGGTTAAACGCAGAAACGCAGATTTGGCTTTTGCGCACGACCGGCTCTGTTAGCGCGAGTTATGGCTGCCAAGGCGCGCGGAAGGTCGGATTGTTTGCGACACTAATTACTTCACTGAATTGTCTCAGCTGCTCTCTCTCTCTGTAAATGCGTGTGTGTGTATGTGTGTGTGTGTGTGTGTGTGTGTGTAAAGCTCGTAGAAGGAGATTACTCCCACTTGATGATCGCATTTGAAGTCTCCTCTAGATGTAATTGAGCTGTTAATTTCTGTAACTGCACATCTCTGTGTTCCTTTTATCTCAATACCTTGAGACGTCCCCTGAGAAAAATTAATGAATTACTCTGCCGATAAACCTCTTACATTATTTGATTTTCAAACAGCTGAGCGGAACTGAACGTACTCAGACATTACTCTCTTTGCTTATTCTGATCAACACTAAACTAACAGCCAATATTTTTTTAGCGCAACGCATTCTGACTTTCAATAATCCCTACAAAAGAATGGCCCTGACTAACAATAGCCTATACCTTTCACAAATCACTTATCTCACAAAAATCTTCGTTACTCGAACTACTGCAATACAGCAGGCGCCACTACTGCCACCTAAATAAAAGATTCAAACTATGGAAGTAGTCATAATATATGTAGCAGTTCATGACAAATTACAAAACTCCGCCATCTCTCTCCCCACATCCACCACTGCTGGCGGCTCACCTCCAACTGCGCAAAGCTACGCGCTGTTAACAGCCAACTGCCCAACACTACAATGGCAGACAACAATGCCACCCAGCCACAGACTGCACACAGCACAGCCAGTGATTTTCATACAGAGCGCTACGTGGCGTTACCAATAAAAAAACCTAAACAGCCTGCTTACATAGCCCCCATGCTCCCCACAAAAAATTTTACAAATTGTTTTGGGAAGTGGCCAATACCGTATTAGAAAAACTTTTTTCATAATTACAATAACAAAGAAATCAAATGCACGCACTTGTTGATACAATGTTGGTCAAAAGCTAAAATTTTCTCCCAGTCCATAAAGACAGTCCTAATCATTCATCACAGTATTAATTACTGTTTTCAGATTGCGTTGCGCTAAAAAAATATTGTGTGGCAGTTTAGTGTTGATCAGAATAGGTAAAGAGCGAAATGTCTGAGTACGTTCAGTTCTGCTCAGCTGTTTGAAAATCAAATAATGTAAGAAGTTTATCAGCACAGTAATTCATTAATTTTTCTAAGGGGACGTTTCAACCCTTGGAGTGAAAAGAGTTACCCTCGTCAAAGGAGTACACTCTACAGCTACATCTACATCTGCTTGACTACTTAAGTGCCTGGCAGACGGTTCATCGAACCAACTTCAACCAACTTCACAATAATTCTCCGTTATTCCATTCTCGAACAGCGCGCGGAAAAAAAAGAACAGCAAATCTTTCCGTGCGAGCTCTGATTTCCCTTAGTTTATTGTGATGATCGTTTCACCATAACCAGGTCGACGTCAGCAAAATACTGAGTGATCAAAAATGGTTCAAATGGCTCTGAGCACTATGGGACTTAACATCTATGGTCATCAGTCCCCTAGAACTTAGAACTACTTAAACCTAACTAACCTCAGGACATCACACAACACCTAGTCATCACGAGGCAGAGAAAATCCCTGACCGCGCCGGGAATCGAACCCGGGAACCCGGGCGTGGGAAGCGAGAACGCTACCGCACGACCACGAGCTGTGGACGAGTGATCAAAAAGTCAGTATAAATTTGAAAACTGAATAAATCACGGAATAATGTAGATAGAGAGGTACAAATTGACACACATGCTTGGAATGACATGGGGTTTTATTAGAACCAAAAAAATACAAAATTTCAAAAAATGTCCGACAGATGGCGCTTCATCTGATCAGAATAGCAATAATTAGCATAACAAAGTAAGACAAAGTAAAGATGATGTTCTTTACAGGAAATGCTCAATATGTCCACCATCATTCCTCAACAATAGCTGTAGTCTAGCAATAATGTTGTGAACAGCACTGTAAAGCATGTCCGGAGTTATGGTGAGGCATTGGCGTCGGATTTTGTCTTTCAGCATCCCTAGAGATGTCGGTCGATCACGATACACTTGCCACTTCAGGTAACCCCAAAGCCAATAAGGTCTGGGGACCTGGGAGGCCAAGCATGACGAAAGTGGCGTCTGAGCACACGATCATCACCAAACGACGCGCGCAAGAGATCTTTCACGCGTCTAGCAATATGGGGTGGAGCGGCATCCTGCATAAACACCGTACGTTCCAGCAGGTGTTTATCAGCCAGGCTGGGGATGATGCGATTCTGTAACATATCGGCGTACCTCTCACCCGTCACGGTAGCAGTTACAAAACCAGAATCACGCATTTCTTCGAAGAAAAAAGGCCCGATAACGGTAGATGTGGTAAATCCAGCCCATACCGTGACTTTCTCTTCGTGCAATGGAGTTTCCACGGCAGTACTAGGATTTTCGGTAGCCCAAATTCTGCAATTGTGGGCGTTGACAGACCCTCGGAGCGTGAAATGAGCTTCGTCGGTCCACACCACGTTACTCAACCAATCGTTATCTTCCGCCATCTTTTGAAACGCCCACACCGCAAATGCCCTCCGCTTCACTAAATCGACAGGTAACAGTTCACGATACCAATGGATTTTGTACGGATAGCATCGGAGGGTACGCCTCAGTGGCAACCAAACAGTATGGAATGCCGATGGGACGTGCTACTGCACGAGCGCTGACTTCCCCATGCATAGACGAACCCGCTACAGCCTCCATTTCTTCCTGAACTGTCTCAGCAGCATTACGCCTTGTGCTCGGTCGGCCACTACGGGGTCTATCGTGTAAACAACCCGTGGCGTCGAACTTCGAAACCATTCTCGTCACAGCTGCATTTGTCAAACGGACCTTTACCCGTCCGAATCCCCTTCCTATGGCGATAGGATCGTAACGCTGAACTAGCACATTCCCCATTCTGATAATACAGCTTCACTAAAAGCGGCTTTTCAGGTAACTTCAACATGCTGCGACTGCTGGCGCATCTGATTCTCTCTCTCATTACAGCTCCTTTTACACACGATTGTCATGCACAGTCACTGACGTTTTGCTGTCCAGCGCCATCTCTTGGACATTTTGTGAACTTTGTTTTTTTTGTTCTAATAAAACCCTATGTCATTCCAAGCATGTGCGTCAAGTTTTACCTCTCTATCTACATTATTCCGTGGTTTATTAAGGTTTCAAATTTATACTGACTTTTTGATCACCCGGTATTTTCGCATTCGGAGGAGAAAGTTGGCGGTTGAAATTGCATGACAAGATCCCGCCGTAACGAGAAACGCCTTTCTTTCAGTTATGTCCAATCCTGTATCATTTCTGTGACACTCTCTCTCTCCCATGTTTCTGGATAATACAAAACGTGATGCCCTTCTTTCAACTTCAACGATGTACTCCGTTAATCCTGTCTGATAAGGATCCCACACCGTGAAGCAGTACTCCAAAGGAGGACGGACAAGCGTAGTGTAGGCAATGTATTTAGTAGATATGTTGCATCTTCTATGTACTCTGCCAATAAAACTCAGTCGTTGGTTCGCCTTACGCACAACATTTCTTGTGTGTTCTTTCCAATTTAAATTCTTCGCAATTGCAATTCCTAGGCATTTAGTTCAATTTATGGCCTTTAGATTTATTTGATTTATTGTGTAACCAAAGTTTAACGGATTATTCGTTTTAGTAGCCATGTCGATGACGACACACTTTTCATCATTTAAGGTCAGTTCCCAATTTTCGCACCATACAGATCTCTTTTCTAAATCGTTTTGTAGCTTTTTTTTTTAATATTCTGACGACTTTAACAGACGATAAACGACAGCATCATCTGCAAACAAACAGGCGCTCACATTCTTCATCTACATCTACATTTATACTCCGCAAGCCACCAAACGGTGTGTGGCGGAGGGCACTTTACGTGCCACTGTCATTACCTCCCTTTCCTGTTCCAGTCGCGTATGGTTCGCGGGAAGAACGACTGTCTGAAAGCCTCCGTGCGCGCTCTAATCTCTCTAATTTTACATTCGTGATCTCCTCGGGAGGTATAAGTAGGGGGAAGCAATATATTCGATACCTCATACAGAAACGCACCCTCTCGAAACCTGGCGAGCAAGCTACACCGCGATGCAGAGCGCCTCTCTTGCAGAGTCTGCCACTTGAGTTTATTAAACATCTCCGTAACGCTATCACGGTTACCAAATAACCCTGTGACGAAACGCCCGCTCTTCTTTGGATCTTCTCTATCTCCTCCGTCAGACCGATCTGGTACGGATCCTACACTGATGAGCAATACTCAAGTATAGGTCGAACGAGTGTTTTGTAAGCCACCTCCTTTGTTGATGGACTACATTCTCTAAGCCCTCTCCCAATGAATCTCAACCTGGTACCCGCCTTACCAACAATTAATTTTATATGATCATTCCACTTCAAATCGTTCCGCAGGCATACTCCCAGATATTTTACAGAAGTAACTGCTACCAGTGTTTGTTCCGCTATCATATAATCATACAATAAAGGATCCTTCTTCCTATGTATTCGCAATACATTACGTTTGTCTATGTTAAGGGTCAGTTGCCACTCCTTGCACCAAGTGCCTATCCGCTGCAGATCTTCCTGCATTTTGCTACAATTTTCTAATGCTGCAACTTCTCTGTATACTACAGCATCATCCGCGAGAAGCCGCATGGAACTTCCGACACTATCTACTAGGTCATTTATATATATTGTGAAAAGCAATGGTCCCATAACACTCCCCTGTGGCACGCCAGAGGCTACTTTAACGTCTGTAGACGTCTCTCCATTGATAACAACATGCTGTGTTCTGTTTGCTAAAAACTCTTCAATCCAGCCACACAGCTGGTCTGATATTCCGTAGGCTCTTACTTTGTTTATCAGGCGACAGTGCGGAACTGTATCGAACGCCTTCCGGAAGTCAAGAAAAATAGCATCTACCTGGGAGCCTGTATCTAATATTTTCTGGGTCTCATGAACAAATAAAGCGAGTTGGGTCTCACACGATCGCTGTTTCCGGAATCCATGTTGATTCCTACATAGTAGATTCTGGGTTTCCAAAAACGACATGATACTCGAGCAAAAAACATGTTCTAAACCGTTTATACCAGATGACAATTATTGAAATTTTTTAAAAAACGTAAGTTATTTACAAACTACGGCGTGCAAACACTTTATTCAAGATGTAAGCGTCACTACAGATATTCGGATTTAGGTAATGACGTGTTCGATATGGCTGATCATTGGCAGTGAAGTGGTGCAGACGAATAGGGAAATTCTGGATGATCCGCTGAAGTGTCGGAACATAGATGTTGTCGATGACCTCCTGAATGGTTGTTTTCAGCTCAGAAATGGTTTTGTAAATATTATTGACACCTTGTCTTCAATATAGCCGCACGAAAAGGAGTCGATGGGCCCAGATCTGGAGAATATGGCGACCAATCGAGGCCCATGCTAGTGGCCTCTGGGTACCCCGGAGCCAGAATGCGGTCCCCGGAGTGCCCCTCCAGGACACCAAACACTCTTCTGCGTCGATGGGGTCGAGCTCCGTCTTGCATGAACCACATCTTGTCGAAATCAGGGTCATTTTGGATAATGGGGATAAACCATCCTGCAAAACCTTCGCGTAACATTCGGTAGTCATCTGTTATCAAAAAATATCGCACCGAAACTTCCTGGCAGATTAAAACTGTGTGCCGGACCGAGACTCGAACTCGGGACCTTTGCCTTTCGCGGGCAAGTGCTCTACCGACTGAGCTATCCAAGCACGACTCACGCCCCGTCCTCACAGCCTTACTTCTGCCAGTACCTCGTCTCCTACCTTCCAAACTTAACAGAAGCTCTTCTGCGAACCTTGCAGAACTAGCACTCCTGAAAGAAAAGATACTGCGGAGACATGGCTTAGCCACAGCCTAGGGATGTTTCCAGAATGAGATTTTCACTCTGCAGCGGAGTGTGAGCTGATATGAAACTTCCTGGCATTCTGGAAATATCCTCCAGGCTGTGGCTAAGCCATGTCTCCGCAATATCCTTTCTTTCAGGAGTGCTAGTTCTGCAAGGTTCGCAGGAGAGCTTCTGTTAAGTTTGGAAGGTAGGAGACGAGATACTGGCAGAAGTAAAGCTGTGAGTACCGGGCGTGAGTCGTGCTTGGGTAGCTCGGTTGATAGAGCACTTGCCCCCGAAAGGCAAAGGTCCCGGGTTCGAGTCTCAGTCGGGTACACAGTTTTAATCTGCCAGGAAGTTTCATATCAGCGCACACTCCGCTGCAGAGTGAAAATCTCATTCTGTAAATATCGCACCGATTATTCCGTAACTGGACATTGCACACCACGCAGTCACCTGTTGAGAGTGAAGAGATTTTTTGATCGCAAAATGCCGGTTCTCAGTCCCCCGAATGCCCCAATTTTGCTTATTGAGGAACCCATCCAGATAAAATTGGGCTTCGTCGCTAAACCAAACCATGCATGCGCATACTGGTTCCCATCATACCCCGCGGCCAAGCGTGCAGTTGGAGGACCGTAGCGCAAACCGTTGAGACGTTATGACGATTTTCTTTCACCGTATAACTATAAGCAATAGGAGAGAGCATATAACACTACCTTGGGAAATTCTAGAAATCACTTTTGTTATACTCGATGACTTTCCGTTAGTTACTACGAACTGTGACCTCTCTGACAGGAAATCACGAATCCAGTCGCACAACTGAGACGATATTTCATAAGCATGCAATTTGATCACAAGCCGCTTGTGACGTACTGTGCCGAAAGCATCCAGAAATCTAGAAATACCGAATCAATTTGTAATCCTTTCTCCATAGCACTCAGCACTTCGCTTGTGTAAAGAGCTGGTTGCGTTTCGCAAGAACGATGTATGCTAAATCCGTGTTGACTGTGTTTCAATAGACCGTTCTCTTCGAGGTAATTCATGGTATTCGAACGCAATATACGTTCCAAAGCAAAGAAACGGAACACCACAAATGAATTATCCCAATGGGTCGGAAATTGGTAGATGTGATGTACAGGTACAGACTAAAATGTGCTACTACGTTGTAAAAAAATTAATGAATTAACTAGCTTGATTTTTGACCTTGACACAGATAAGACAGATACTGCATTTTAACTCTCTTTTGATTTTTTTGCCTAGTTGCATACATTTTAAATTTTTTTTGCCTGTCCAAGACAAAAGTCTGTGAAAAAAAATTTACCACACAGCATAAGGATTTTTGTATTTTTTTGTGTTTACAGAACGTGAAAGTAAAGGACTCAATTATCAATTCCCAAAAGAAACTCGACGGAACTTTCAAAAATTCTCGAGAAATTCAACTCTGAAGTTTCCTGAGCGTGTTCAATAGCCCAAAGTAGTAAACATTTCTCCATTGGCAACACAGCTCTCTGCTACATTGCTCGGCTCCCACGTAGGGCAACTGGGTTCGATTCCTGGCCGATACAAATTTTTAAACGTACCTGCATGTTCTACGAGTATTTCCACCATGTGCAAAATACAACTGTTTTCAGTATCATTTCGATCATTAAGATTTGTTTCTTTTTCGTTCATTTCGAATACCTAAATCATTGAAATTAAAAAAATCGTCAAATAAATGTTAATTAACACATATGCAATTGTAATTTTTATGAAAAAAGCACATCTCCTTATGTCTGATTACGTATTGGAGAGAAAAAGCCAGTTTTTATACAGAATTTATGAGACCTTATCGTCAGAGTCTAAGAGACTATTTTTTCTCACAGACATTTGTTGTTCCATTTCAGTGTTTACTTGATCTTTTTCAAAATAATCACCGCCTCCTTGAATGCACTTCTTATAGTCTCTGTTAGTCCTCCAACACATCATGCAGACCGGTCTTCGTGAGGTCCTTGAGAATCGCCTCACTTTTCCCGAGCATTGCTTGCTTCAGAGCTCTCAAATCGAATGCCCCGAAGATCTTTGCCTTTATTGAGGGGAACAAAAGAAAAAAAAATTAACAGCGTGCAAGTTCGAGACTACAAGGCAGAGCCAGAAACTTCATGACAGAAACTGCACAAACACGGCTCGTGTGGAGATGATAATGCGTAATCGTACACAGACTGCCACATGAAATTCTCAGTACTTCACTCAGGCTACGTAGTGTTGTCCGCCGATCCTCGCGGACAATCACAGCAGCCGCGCTGAAGAAGCCGAAACACTTAACGGAGACAAGTCTTTGAATGAAACTTCCTGGCAGATTAAAACTGTGTGCCTGACCAAGACTCGAACTCGGGACCTTTGCCTTTCGCGGGCAAGTGCTCTACCGTCTGAGCTACCGAAGCACGACTCACGCCCCGTCCTCACAGCTTTACTTCTGCCAGTACCTCGGTCTGGCTCACAGTTTTAATCTGCCAGGAAGTTTCATATCAGCGCACACTCCGCTGCAGAGTGAAACTCTCATTCTGGAAACATCCCCCAGGCTGTGGCTAAGCCACGTCTCCGCAAATCCTTTCTTTCAGGAGTGCTAGTTCTGCGAGGTTCGCAGGAGGGCTTCTGTAAAGTTTGGAAGGTAGGAGACGAGATACCGGCAGAAGTAAACCTGTGAGGAGCGGGCGTGAATCGTGCTTAGGTAGCTCAGATGGTAGAGCACTTGCCCGCGAAAGGTAAAGGTCCCGAGTTCGAGTCTCGGTCGGGCACACAGTTTTAATCTGCCAGGAAGTTTCATATCGGTGCACACTCCGCTGCAGAGTGAAAATCTCATTCTGGAAGTCTTTGAATCACGTAAACACGTTTGCAAGATGCAGTGCATCTCCACTGTACGCTTGCTACCGCTTTTCGTAAGTTTCAGTGGTAGAATGGTTTAAACGAACGCAGAATTTTATTGCTCCGTACTGCTGCTCTCGCGTCATCTCGATTGTTTGGTATGCGAAATGCAAAGAGCGCCAACAAAACAGGGAGTATGACTGCCAACTTGCCGATACGAGAGCGCTGCCGCCTATGGACGTTATACATAAAAACCGGCTTTTTTTTCAAATTTACATGTTGATCAGCTCTCCTATATTCTTAATTAGACGTACTGATATTATTTTAAAAGACTAGCTTCACGCCCGCCGCTTCATTCGCGTAGACTGCACGATCTGCTCAGGTTTTTTCACGTTTTTCATTAATCTAATTTTCTTGTTGTTCAATAATTGGAACATCTTTTAAACTTTTCGCTCTAAGGCCACAGAAGCATGGGCTTTCCGGACTGTACTTCTGATGAAAAACGAATCTGGTAGCCGGAGTCCAAAGTTTTTGTTACACATGCCTTTTTGCGTTCTTGTCGTGATATTTTCGTAGAAACTTTTGTGCCCTAACACCCATTTCTTTATATCTAACTGAGAACTGAAGTACCAGTTTTCATAGCTTTACAAAATTTTGTGAAAAATATTCATTTCCTAGTTCACTCCCTTAGGGGTTGAATTTCCAAAAACAGCGGAACACGTATTTTTTAATTTCTAACCGAGAAGACAAATACAAATTTTCAAAGATTTAGCTTTAATAATGTTTTTGCTATGAAATATTATCAATAAATATTTCACCCCCTATATCAGCATTATGGGTTGAATTTAAAAAAAAAGAAAAAAACAATATAATGTGTGGCTTTTTTGTTTCTAAAAGGGAAGCTAGAGACAAATTTTCTTAGGTTTTGCTTAAAAAATACACGCATGACGAAATATTTTCATAAAAAAGTTTCATCCCCTATTTTACTCCCATAAGAGTTGAATTTCCAAAAACAGTGAGACAACTATTTTTTATTTTGAACTGAGAAGCTAAATTCAAAATTTCATAGATTTCACTGTAAAATGTATCCATAGTGAAATATTTTCATAAAACATTTATCCCCTTTTGCATACCATTGGGGGTTGAATTTCCAAAAGCACTCAAACACTTACTTTTTATTCGTAACTGAGAAGTGAAATACCATTTTCCATTATGTAACTTTAAAAATGCTTTAGTAGTTGTTTCGTCGGTCTCGTAAACTGACAAACGGCTGGGAGAGCGGTGTGCTGACTACATGCCTCTCCATATCCGCATCCAGTGACGCCTGTGGGCTGAGGATGACACGGCGGCCGGTCGGTACCGTTCGGCCTTCATGGCCTGTTCGCACGGAGTTTAGTTTAGTTTTAGTTGTTTCGTAATGATTTATCTGAAACAAAACTTTCACTTACTATTTCACCCCATATGAGTTAAATTTCCAGAAATGCTTGAACGAGTATTTCTTTATTTCTTGCCGAAAAAACAAATAGTAATTTTAGTAGATATAGCTTCAAAATTGCCTTAATAGTGAACAATTTTTAAAAAAAGTGGCATCTCCCGTTTCGCTTCCCTTTACAAGTGGAATTTCGAAAAATCCCCTCTCAAACGACGCCTGCAGCACAAGGTCAAGACGCTCGACAATTATCAAGTATCTTGATATCTTGGTCTGGGTGATGATGAGTCAATGGTTCAGCCAGTCAGGGCATTCCCTTTTATATCTATACTACACTCCTGGAAATGGAAAAAAGAACACATTGACACCGGTGTGTCAGACCCACCATACTTGCTCCGGACACTGCGAGAGGGCTGTACAAGCAATGATCACACGCACGGCACAGCGGACACACCAGGAACCGCGGTGTTGGCCGTCGAATGGCGCTAGCTGCGCAGCATTTGTGCACCGCCGCCGTCAGTGTCAGCCAGTTTGCCGTGGCATACGGAGCTCCATCGCAGTCTTTAACACTGGTGGCATGCCGCGACAGCGTGGACGTGAACCGTATGTGCAGTTGACGGACTTTGAGCGAGGGCGTATAGTGGGCATGCGGGAGGCCGGGTGGACGTACCGCCGAATTGCTCAACACGTGGGGCGTGAGGTCTCCACAGTACATCGATGTTGTCGCCAGTGGTCGGCGGAAGGTGCACGTGCCCGTCGACCTGGGACCGGACCGCAGCGACGCACGGATGCACGCCAAGACCGTAGGATCCTACGCAGTGCCGTAGGGGACCGCACCGCCACTTCCCAGCAAATTAGGGACACTGTTGCTCCTGGGGTATCGGCGAGGACCATTCGCAACCGTCTCCATGAAGCTGGGCTACGGTCCCGCACACCGTTAGGCCGTCTTCCGCTCACGCCCCTACATCGTGCAGCCCGCCTCCAGTGGTGTCGCGACAGGCGTGAATGGAGGGACGAATGGAGACGTGTCGTCTTCAGCGATGAGAGTCGCTTCTGCCTTGGTGCCAATGATGGTCGTATGCGTGTTTGGCGCCGTGCAGGTGAGCGCCACAATCAGGACTGCATACGACCGAGGCACACAGGGCCAACACCCGGCATCATGGTGTGGGGAGCGATCTCCTACACTGGCCGTACACCACTGGTGATCGTCGAGGGGACACTGAATAGTGCACGGTACATCCAAACCGTCATCGAACCCATCGTTCTACCATTCCTAGACCGGCAAGGGAACTTGCTGTTCCAACAGGACAATGCACGTCCGCATGTATCCCGTGCCACCCAACGTGCTCTAGAAGGTGTAAGTCAACTACCCTGGCCAGCAAGATCTCCGGATCTGTCCCCCATTGAGCATATGTGGGACTGGATGAAGCGTCGTCTCACGCGGTCTGCACGTCCAGCACGAACGCTGGTCCAACTGAGGCGCCAGGTGGAAATGGCATGGCAAGCCGTTCCACAGGACTACATCCAGCATCTCTACGATCGTCTCCATGGGAGAATAGCAGCCTGCATTGCTGCGAAAGGTGGATATACACTGTACTAGTGCCGACATTGTGCATGCTCTGTTGCCTGTGTCTATGTGCCTGTGGTTCTGTCAGTGTGATCATGTGATGTATCTGACCCCAGGAATGTGTCAATAAAGTTTCCCCTTCCTGGGACAATGAATTCACGGTGTTCTTATTTCAATTTCCAGGAGTGTATATATATACTATATATATATATACACTATACTATTGTTCAGAAAGATTGTCTGAATTAATGAAAAAGATTACAAATTAAATTTTCTTCATCTCAACGTATTTGAAACTTCATTTAATGCTGTTTAATAATTTGTGTGAATCCAATCCAGGTAGTTTACATGGCAGGCAAACATACTGCCACGATGCCACACTGCCCGTTGACAAATCAGTCTCACCTTAGGATATTAAGATCAACAGCCTTGCCGCAGGGGTAATACTGGCCTTGCCGCAGTGGTAATACTGGTTACTGTCAGATTACCAAAGTGAAGCACTGTCGGAATTGGCTAGCATTTGAACGGGACACTGTCCGGGTCTGCCGAGTGCTGTTAGCAAGTGCGGTGCACTCAACCCCGTGTGAGGCCAAAGGAGGAGATGCTCGACCGAGCAGTAGCAGCACTGGTCATGGAAACCGACACACGGCCGGGAGAGCACTGTGCTGTCCACATGCAGTGATGACTATTGGCTCAGGACGACACGGCGGTCGGTCGGCACCATTGGCCCTGCCGAGGCGGCATAAGAAAACGACAATTTTCAGTAAATATCTGTAGTTAAGAAGGGAGCAGTGAACAAACTGTCTGGTAATGTACCGTTTCATATACACCTGCGTCTGTGGGAACTAAAGAAAGACAAAAGTTCTGTAAATTTTTAGCTAAAAGCTACATTACAATCATTGTGAATGATATTATCCACATTCGTCTGCATTCCATACACGTTTCATACGTTCCACATTCGTGATCCACCTGCAAGTGTAGTGAACAGAAGTTCTTCTTATTGTGTAGGTATACGACCTCTTTCTGCAAAATGTCTGTCAGATCTGCTACTGTTTACTAGCAATTTTTCTTGTCGTTGTATGAAAACAGTCAACGGCGTTGCTGCAGTGGTACCGCCAGTTCCCATCATGTATCGAAGTGAAGTGCTGTCGGGCTTGACTACCTCTTGGATGGGTGACAGTCCGGCTCTGCAGAACGCAGGCTGCACTCAGCCTTTCTGAGGCCAAAATTTTGAAAAATACAGCCCTCTGTCGCGAACACAATTA
Source organism: Schistocerca serialis cubense (assembly GCF_023864345.2). Classification (NCBI taxonomy): domain Eukaryota; kingdom Metazoa; phylum Arthropoda; class Insecta; order Orthoptera; family Acrididae; genus Schistocerca; species Schistocerca serialis. Next base: position 147,631,226 of record NC_064648.1, read on the forward strand.
ATTTGTGACCTAAGTTTCGGTGTCACTAGGGACACTTTCTTCGGACAAAGTGAAAACTAAATGTTACAGCATAACGTACCAAAAAATACGAAAGTTGCGGGCATACCTGACAGCGTCAGATAGTCAAAATTAAAATAAGCCACTAGGGGCTTCCATGTGTCCTTTGGGTTGACTGTAGCAGAGGACATGGAAGCCCCTAGTGGCTTATTTTAATTTTGACTATCTGACGCTGTCAGGTATGCCCGCGGCTTTCGTATATTTTGGTACGTTATACTGTACGAGATGCATTCAAGTTCTAAGGCCTCCGATTTTTTTCTAATTAACTACTCACCCGAAATCGATGAAACTGGCGTTACTTCTCGGCGTAATCGCCCTGCAGACGTACACATTTTTCACAACGCTGACGCCATGATTCCATGGCAGCGGCGAAGGCTTCTTTAGGAGTCTGTTTTGACCACTGGAAAATCGCTGAGGCAATAGCAGCACGGCTGGTGAACGTGCGGCCACGGAGAGTGTCTTTCATTGCTGGAAAAAGCCAAAAGTCACTAGGAGCCAGGTCAGGTGAGTAGGGCGCATGAGGAATCACTTCAAAGTTGTTATCACGAAGAAACTGTTGCGTAACGTTAGCTCGATGTGCGGGTGCGATGTCTCGGTGAACAGCACACGCGCAGCACTTCCCGGACGTTTTTGTTGCAGTGCAGGAAGGAATTTGTTCTTCAAAACATTTTCGTAGGATGCACCTGTTACCGTAGTGCCCTTTGGAACGCAGTGGGTAAGGATTACGCCCTCGCTGTCCCAGAACATGGACACCATCATTTTTTCAGCACTGGCGGTTACCCGAAATTTTTTTGGTGGCGGTGAATCAGTGTGCTTCCATTGAGCTGACTGGCGCTTTGTTTCTGGATTGAAAAATGGCATCCTCGTCTCATCCATTGTCACAACCGACGAAAAGAAAGTCCCATTCGTGCTGTCGTTGTGCGTCAACATTGCTCGGCAACGTGCCACACGGACAGCCGTGTGGTCGTCCGTCAGCATTCGTGGCACCCACCTGGATGACACTTTTCGCATTTTCAGGTCGTCGTGCAGGATTGTGTGCACAGAACCCACAGAAATGCCAACTCTGGAGGCGATCTGTTCAACAGTCATTCGGCGATCCCCCAAAACAATTCTCTCCACTTTCTCGATCGTGTCGTCAGACCGGCCTGTGCGAGCCCGAGGTTGTTTCGGTTTGTTGTCACACGATGTTCTGCCTTCATTAAACTGTCGCACCCACGAACGCACTTTCGACACATCCATAACTCCATCACCACATGTCTCCTTCAACTGTCGATGAATTTCAATTTGTTTCACACCACGCAAATTCAGAAAACGAATGGTTGCACGCTGTTCAAGTAAGGAAAACGTCGCCATTTTAAGTATTTAAAACAGTTCTCATTCTTGTCGCTGGCGGTAAAATTCCATCTGCCGTACGGTGGTGGCATCTCTGGTACGTATTGACAATGAACGCAGCCTTATTTTAAAACAATGCGCATGTTTCTATCTCTTTCCAGTCCAGAGGAAAGAAATCGGAGGCCTTAGAACTTGAATGCACCTCGTAACATTTAGTTTTCACTTTGTCCGAAGAAGGTGTCCCTCGTGACACCGAAACCTAGGTCAAAAATTAATTGTGTTCGCGACTGAGGGCTGTGTTTTTCAAAATTTTGTATTATATAACAGTCGCTGATTGACAGCCATGTTAAAAACCTTTCTGAGGCCACTTGAGCAGTTACTCGACTGAGAAGTAGCGGCTCCGGTCACGAAGACTGACAACGGCCGGGAGAGCGGTGTGCGGACCACACGCCCCTCCATATCCACATCCAGTGACGCCTGTAAGGCTCAGGATGACACGGCGGTCGGTCGGTACCATCGGGCTTTCTGAGTGTGTTGGGACGGAATTTCATTTAGGATTTGGGATAATATGGACACTCGCAAATCTTCAAGGTCGATTTCCTCGGGATTTCTTGGGAGTTGCATCAAACTGTGTACGCCAAGACATATTTGAGTTTTGAATTTCACGCGGCATAAATGCGAAAAAGAACAAAAAATCCGATTCCTGTGTTAGTCCAAATTTGTGTGTGCTGCTTCCTAATCCAGCTAATTAGTTTTCTTCTAATCATCGTCTTAGTGGTGGTTAAGACAGATTTCGCTGCAACATATGGAGTTGTCGCTTCTATTGCGGCAAGCCTACCAGTTTCTTCATTGCCACCGATTCATGGCGACTAGGGACACACAACAAATTCACCCTCTCAATTCCCCAGCCCTCACAAGAGCTTCGTGGCATCCTGCAACGATCATTGTTCTCGTTGCAGGACCTGTTTCAGAGCTGCTTTCTGTGTAAATGAATGGGAATGCCACGAGTCTACATATACATTCGAGCTCTGATTTCTCATATTTCGTTATGATGACCATTTCTTGCTATGTAAAGTATTCGGAGTATGCTGATGCATTAGCTCCATACTTAACAATCATATACAACTGTTCGCTCGACGAAAGATCCGTACCCAAAGACTGGAAAGTTGCACAGGTCACATCAGTATTCAAGAAAGGTAGTAGGAGTAATCCACTAAATCAGGCCCATATCGTTAACGTCCATATGCAGCAGGATTTTATAACATATATTGCGTTCGAAGATTATGAATTACCTCGAAGAAAACGGTCTATTGACACACAGTCAACATGGGTTTAGAAAACATCGTCCCTGTGAAACACAACTAGCTCTTTATTCACATGACGTGTTGAGTGCTATTGACAAGGGATTTCAGATCGATTCCGTATTTCTGGATTTACGGAATGCTTCTGACACTGTGCCACACAAGCGGCTCGTAGTGAAATTGAGTGCTTATGGAATATCGTCTCAGTTATGTGACTGGATTTGTGATTTTCTGTCAGAGAGGTCACAGTTCGTAGTAATTGATGGGAACTCATCGAATAAAACAGAAGTGATTTCTGGCTTTCCCCAAGGTAGTGTTATAGGCCCTTTGCTGTTTCTTATCTATATTAACGATTGGGGAGACAATCTGAGCAGCCGTCTTCGGTTGTTTGCAGATGACGCTGTCGTTTATCGACTAATAAAGTCATCAGAAGACCAAAAAAACTGCAAAACGATTTAGAAAAGATATCTGAATAGTGCGAAAAGTGGCAGTTGACTTTAAATGACGAGAAGTGTGAGGTCATCCAATGAGTGCTAAAAGGAACTCGTTAAACTTCGGTTACACGATAAATCAGTCTAATCTAAAAGTCGTAAATTCAATTAAATACCTAGGTATTACAGTTACGAACAACTTAAATTGGAAGGTTCAAATGGTTCACATGGCTCTGAGCACTATGGGACTTAACTTCTTTGGTCATCAGTCACCTAGAACTTAGAACTACTTAAACCTAACTAACCTAAGGACAGCACACACATCCATGCCCGAGGCAGGATTCGAACCTGCGACCGTTGCGGTCGCGCGGTTTCAGGCTGTAGCGCCTAGAACCGCATGGCCACTGCGGCCGGCCTAAAACAAATTGGAAGGAACACGCAGAAAATGTTGTGGGTAAGGCTAACCAAAGACTACGTTTTATTGGGAGGACAATTATAAAATGTAACAGGTCTACTAAGGAAACTGCCTACACTACGCTTGTCCGTCCTCTTTTAGAATACTGCTCCGCGGCGTTAGATCCTTACCAGATAGGACTGACGGAGTACATCGAAAAAGTTCAAAGAAAGGCAGCACGTTTCGTATTATCGCGAAATATGGGAGCGAGTGTCACAGAAATGATACTCGATTTGAATCTTCTGACGAAATTGCAATCACCATCTTTCTCCTCCGAATGCGAAAATATTTTGTTGACGCCGACCTATGTAGAGAGGAACGATCACCAAGATAAAATAAGGGAAATCAGAGCTCGTAATCAAAGATGTGGCTGTTCATTCTTTCCGCGCACTATACGAGATTGGAATAATAGAGAATTGTGAAGATGGTTCGATGAACCCACTGCCAGGCACTTAAATATGATTTGCAGAGTATACATGTAGGTGTAGATGTAGATGTAAATTGATGTCAGTAAAATGTTTTCGCATTCAGATGAGACAGTTGCTGTTTGAAATTTTGTGAAACCATCTTGCCGCAGCGAGAAACGCCTTTGTTATAATGATCAGGTACCCCTGTTTGCGTATCGTATACTTGACAGTCCCCCCTCTTTCACGATAATACAAAACGAGCTCCCCTTCTTTGGATTTCTCAATGTCCTCCGCCAATCTGGTAAGGAACCCACACTGCACAGCAAGACAATTGAAGCGCAGTCAGTCTCTTTGGTACATCTACATCTACGTACATACTCCGTAAACCACCGTAGGTGCGTGGCGGAGGGCACCCTGTAACACTACTGGTCACTTGCTTTCCCGTTACACTCGTAAACAGAAGAAGGGAAAAACGACCGTGTATGTTCCTCCAAACCAGTCCTAATTTCTCATATCTTCGTGGTCTCTCTTCGAAATGTACGTCGGTGGCAGTAGAATCGTTCTGCAGTCAGCTTCAAATGCCAGTCCCCTAAATTTTGTCAATAGCGTTCCTCGAAAAGAACATCAACGTCGCATTCCCATATGAGATCGTGAAGCATCAACGTAGTACTTGCGTTTCGTTCGAACCTACTGGTAACAAATCAAGCAGTCGGCCTCTAAATTGTCTCAGTATCTCCTTCGATCCCAAACACTCGAGCAGTACTCAAGAATAGGTCATACGAACATCCTATATCGGGTGTCCTTTACAGGCGAACCACACTTCCCTAGAAATCTTCCTTCCGTCGACCACTCGCCTTCTCTACCACAGTCATCACAAGCTAGTTCCATCTCCACTTTGCAACGTTAGGACAGGATAATAACGACGTGCTGTGTGAAGCAGCGCAGTACTAATGCTGTATTCGAAGTTTTTCCTACCAATCTGCATTACCTTACATTTCTCTACATTTAGTACTATCTGTCATTCATCACGCCAAATAGAAATTTTCTCTAAGTCATCTTGTATCTTCATACCGTCACTCGACTTCAACACCTTCCCATACACTACAGCATCATCAGCAAACAACCGCTGGTTGCTACCCACCCTGTCCATCAAATCATTTGCGCATGTAGAAAATAACGGTGGTCGTAACATACTTTAGTGGAACACTCCTAACGACACCCTTGTCTCTGATGAACATTCGCCATCGAGGACAACTTTTCGTTTCTCTTACTTACGAAACCTTCGAGCCACTCAGACATCTGGGAACATGTTTCGTATGCTCGTAACTTCCCTAACAGTCTGTATTGGGTCGTCATAGATATGTGGGGCGCAGCAGATTATTTTCTACATGTTAAATGCAGTCTTTGGTCTACCTTGCTCACGACATTATCTGCGTGATTGTTCCAGTGTAAGTAGTTAGTTAGTTAGTTCCTATCTCGACCTGGAATGCTGTAGCCAGTTTTCTTAGAGAGACAGTACTTCCCAGTCGAAGCAGCACCCCGTACACTATGGCCCGACACTTCTACATCTACATGATTACTCCGCAATTCACAAGAAAGCGCTCGGCAGAGGGTTCATCGAACCACAATCATACTATCTCTCCACCATTCCACTCCCAAATAGCGCGCGGGAAAAACCAACACCTAAACCTTCTGTTCGAGCTCTGATTTCTCTTATTTTATTTTGATGGTCATTACTACCTATGTAGGTTGGGCTCAACAAAATATTTTCGCATTTGGAAGAGAAAGTTGGTGACTGAAATTTCGTAAATAGATCTCGCCGCGACGAAAAACTCTTTGCTCTAATGAATTCCATCCCAACTCGCGTATCATATCTGCCACACTCTCTCCCCTATTACGTGATAATACAAAACGAGCTGCCCTTTTTTGCACCCTTTCGATGTCCTCCGTCAATCCCACCTCGTAAGGATCCCACACCGCCCAGCAATATTCCAACAGAGGACGAACGAGTGTAGTGTAAGCTGTCTCTTTAGTGGACTTGTTGCATCTTCTAAGTGTCCTGCCAATGAAACGCAGCCTTTGGCTCGCCTTCCCCACAATATTATCTATGTGGTCTTTCCAACTGAAGTTGTTCGTAATTTTAACACCCAGGTACTTAGTTGAATTGACAGCCTTGAGAATTGTACTATTATCGAGTAATCGAATTCCAACGGATTTCTTTTGGAACTCGTGTGGATCACCTCACACTTTTCGTTATTTAGCGTCAACTGCCACCTGCCACACCATACAGGAATCTTTTCTAATTCGCTTTGCAACTGATACTGGTCTTCGGATGACCTTACTAGACAGTAAATTACAGCATCATCTGCGAACAACCTAAGAGAACTGCTCAGATTGTCACCCAGGTCATTGATATAGATCAGGAACAGCAGAGGTCCCAGGACGCTTCCCTGGGGAACACCCGATATCACTTCAGTTTTACTCCATGATTTGCCGCCTATTACTACGAACTGCGACCTTCCTGACAGGAAATCACGAATCCAGTCGCACAACTGAGACGATACCCCATAGGCCCGCAGCTCGATTAGAAGTCGCTTGTGAGGAGCGGTGCCAGAAGCTTTCCGGAAATCTAGAAATACGGAATCAACTTGAGATCCCCTGTCGACAGCGGCCATTACTTCGTGCGAATAAAGAGCTAGCTGCGTTGCACAAGAACGATGTTTTCTGAAACCATGCTGATTACGTATCAATAGATCGTTCCCTTCGAGGTGATTCATAATGTTTGAATACAGTATATGCTACAAACCCCTACTGCTAACCGACGTCAATGATATAGGTCTGTAGTTCTATGGATTACCCCTACTACCCTTCCTCTGTTTCCGGCCACCTGTAACCCACACTATGCCAACTCAGCTACATCATGGTTCTGTCTTCCTGTGCTCCCTTCCCTCTTTGGTTACATACACTACTGGCCATTAAAATTGCTACACCAAGAAGAAATGCAGATGATAAACCGGTATTCATTGGACAAATATATTACACTAGAACTGACATGTGAATACATTTTCACGCAAATTTGGGTGAATAGATCCTGAGAAACCAGTACCCAGAACAACCACCTCTGGCCGTAATAACGGCCTTGATACGCCAGGGCATTGAGTCAAACAGAGCTTGGATGGCGTGTACAGGTACAGCTGCCCATGCAGCTTCAACACGATACCACAGTTCATCAAGAGTAGTGACTGGCGTATTGTGACGAGCCAGTTGCTCGGCTACCATGGACCAGACGTTTTCAGTTGGTGAGAGATCTGGAGAATGTGCTGGCCAGGGCAGCAGTCGAACATTTCCTGTATCCAGAAAGGCCCATTCAGGACCTGAAACATGCGGTCGTGCATTATCCTGCTGAAATGTAGGCTTTCGCAAGAATTGAATGAAGAGGAAAGCCACGGGTCGTAACACATCTGAAATGTAAAGTCCACTGTTCAATGTGCCGTCAGTGTTTACAAGAGGTGACCGAGACATGTAACCAATGGCATCCCATACCATCACACCGGGTAATACGCCAGTATGTCGATGACGAATACACGCTTCAAATTTGCGTTCACCGCGATGTCTCCAAACACGGACGCGACCATCATGATGCTGTAAGCAGAACCTGGATTCATCCGGCAAAATGACATTTTGCCATTCGTGCACCCAGGTTCGTCGTCGAGTACACCATCGCAGGCGCTCCTGTCTGTGATGCAGCGTCAAGGGTAACCGCAGCCACGGTCTCCGAGCTGATAGTCCGTGCTGCTGCAAACGTTGTCGAACTGTTCGTGCAGATGGTTGTTGTCTCGCCAACGTCCCCATCTGTAGACTCAGGGATCGAGACGTGGCTGCACGATCCGTTACAGCCATGCGGATAAGATGCCTGTCATCTCGACTGCTAGTGATACGAGGCCGTTGGGATCCAGCACTGCCTTCCGTATTACCCTCCTGAACCCACCGATTACATATTCTGCTAAGAGTCATTGGACCTCGACCAACGCGAGCAGCAATGTCGCGATACGGTAAACCGCAATCGCGATAGGCTACTATCCGACCCTTATCAAAGTCGGAAACGTGATGGTACGCATTTCTCCTTCTTACACGAGGCATCACATCAACGTTTCGCCAGGCAACGCCGGTCAACTGTTATTTGTGTATTATAAATCGGTTGTAAACCTTCCTCATGTCAGCACGTTGTAGGTGTCGCCAACGGCGGCAACCTTGTGTGAATGCTCTGAAAAGCTAATCATTTGCATATCACAGTATCATCTTCCTGTCGGTTAAATTTCGCGTCTGTAGCACGTCATCTTCGTGGTGTAGCAATTTTAATGGCCAGTAGTGTAGTAATATTTAGCGAAGTAGCTGGAGGTTATCGTACAGTTAGATGTCATTTGCCCCAATCATTTCCATGTTTACTACACTTATTATATTAGTAAGGGATTCTGGAAATCCTTTCTAGTAAATAAAAGCCGCCCCATTCTTCACCTGCAGGAATGTCTTTTTCTCTGTAGTGACAAGAAGCTTGCATGACAATGTGATTTTAATGAACATGTCCTACAGGCCTAAAAATTCAGGGGATTCAGTTTGGTAGCGTGCCATGAAGGTGCTGGTGGTGTAAGGCCGTCAGATTATTATTGAAGGGATCATGCTGCTATAGACGTTGGTAGACTGTGGTGTTGTCCTGGCGTAAGACAAAACGCTTGCCCTAGTAACGTGAAAGGACGATGAACCAGCTTCCGCAGTGGGCCACCAGATTTCGCCTAGAGCGCGTGGCGGCACGCGCCACGTTTCCCTGGGGGAATCCCCCTGCGCCCTCCGTGTCGGCCTTGCCGTGTCTGGCGTCAGTGCCGCCACCATTACGGCGTAACAAAGAGGCGAATCTCCCTGCTGTGTTTTTGTGTCTCTCCTGGCCACGAATGCCCCAGTGGATTGCGGTTCAATTTTCCTGATGGTCAATCCACTTAGCCCCAACAACAGGGGACAGACGGAAGAGACAAAGGGCGGGAGGAAAGAGAGGGTGCAGGGGAAGAGAGACAGAAAGAGAGAAACTAGGAGAAGTCGGTGTCGTTGCTGTCACGTAGTTCACTGACCGCAGCAATAAAATGCGGAGTGGCCACAGAGCAGACGCGAGATTATATTCTAAGAAGGCCACTTGGTTGCGGTACTGCTTTTAAATTAATGAACAGGGCCACCAGAGGCTTAAGAGGACGGAGGGAGGGTCATCAGTGTGGTGGGGGGAGGAGAGGGGACCTGCCACTGCAGTGGTGGGGGTGAAGGAATTTAAGTCCGAGAGTTGGCTGCCTCTGCTGTGTGGGTGCGCTCTGTGTGTTGGCAGCCCTGACTTGTGAATACCCTGAGGGCGTGGTCAGCGTTCTGGTACCGGTGTGGTCATCGAAGAAGCCGCCTCTCAGCATCTCAAGGAGAGCAGTATGAGTGGTGAGTTCAAGTTGTGGTAGTGCGGCTGTTCTCCAGTTGTCAGATGTATTCATTTGGTAGAAGCATTCCATTTCCTTCATCCATACATACTTTGTATTCTGCAGATCGCATCTTCATGGAGAGTATTTGTCTGTGGTGGCAAATCGAGTAATACATTAATAGACAAAAGCAGTCAAAGATATAGAACACCATTATTTTAAAAATACAGTTGTGCTGCTGTATTCGCTGAGATGTGTCCTTTTCTTGTTGAGTCATCAGTCTGCTGATTGGCCTGATGTAGATTGTCGCGAATTCCTCTCCCGTGCCAACCTCTTCATCTCAGAGTGGCATTTTCACCCAGTTTCCTCAATTATTACAGTCTCTGTCTTCTCGTATAGCTTTTGCCTTCTGAAACTTTCTCTAGTACCATGTCAGGTATTTCACCATGTCTTAACATGTGTCCCATCATCCCACCGCTTCTTTATGTCAGTATTTTCCATATGTTCCCATCCTCACCTCATTTCTTACCTAATCAGTCCACCTAATTTCTTCTATATCAGCACGATTCAAACACTTACCTTTTTTTGCTGGTTGCCCCAGAGTCCATGCTTCACTACCATACAATGCTGTGCTCCACCACGTTATTAACGATAATAGTCTTCCTGAGGTCAGAAGCTAATTTTTGGCTTTTATATGAGTTCAACCTTCCGCCAAACATATCCTTTTCCTTTCGTCTTACTTACCAATACATGTTACGTAGACACTTAATGAATCACAGTCTGTAAAAGTCCGTGGTGTACATCTGTATAAGAAGATGTGGTGTCGACACACGTACCACTAAATGCCTATCCCCGTTCATGGTTCATACTTGCAGTTGCATGTAGCCTTTCTAACGGCTCCTGTGAGCAACACAGATTTTATTATCTGTACTTCTCGTTATTACTGACCGAATTTAAAAATTTAAGCCGCGCGGGATACTAGTGCGGTCAGGAGCGTCTTGTCAGGGTCCGCGCGGCTTCCCCCGTCCGTCAGAAATTCTAATCCTCCCTGGGCCATGGGTGTGTGTGTCGTCCTTAGCGTAAGTTAGGTTAAGTGGTGTGTAAGCTTAGGGACCGATGATCTCAGCAGTTTGGTCCCATAAGACCTTACCACAAATTACCAACTTTTAAAAAAATTTCAAATGCTGTCATGGCCTACTCATTAAGGGGCTTAATATTCTCTTATGGGTTTAGCGCAATAAGACAAGTACACTGAAGGGAGAAACTCGCAACACCAAAAAGTACTTAATCAAGAGCAACAAAATTTCGGGAATATATTTGTCTAGGTAACATATTTAAGTGATTATCATTGCAATGTTGCAGGTAATGTAAGCGCGACGTACGGCATTGCAAATGTGAAATGATGGTACATTACTAACCAGTGTTAACTAACAGAATGCTGAATACAAGTATGTAAACGTGCGTGCGTTGTGTTGTACAGGTGCCAGATGTAAGTTTTTGAGATGGACTTCCATGGCTGTTCCATTTGGTAGATCAGTACAGGGTTGGTTAAGGGGGGAAGTTGATGAAAAACACACACTATTTCAAAAAATGCACCAAATCCACAGTTTTGGAGATATGGCAATGAAATTTTGTACGACGCTTTACTCGAAAGTAACACATTTACATATAAAATCCTTTGATTAAATATATTCAATTTTTTAATGAAATTTGAAGGTTTATTTTCAAAAAAATAATGTATGTTCCTTTTTCTCAGAAAGTATTCAAGAGATTTCTACAAAACTTTCTTTGTTTAATCTCTTTATATATTGTAAGCTTCTCTCATGAGGTTTTTGGAATAGGTCAAATAGGAGAATTTTGATAATATTTTAATTACAATTCCACAAGTACAATTTTAAATTCGTGCAAAATTCCAAGCGCTTTGCCCCATATCTCAGTTTACAATCAGAATTGCAAAATTTGCTCTTGAGACAACGTTTGGTAGGTTTACAGAAATATGTGTACAAAATTTCATAATTCTAGCATTCATAGGATCTGGGGAAAAGGTACATAAACTTTAAAAAACAAACTTTTCAGGAAACGCAATTTAAAGTTGTATCTAACATTTTTCCTTATGTCACTTCTTCAGAAGGCACCCTATTTGTGCTCTGGGTCATCTCTCCCTTCTGATTTCTTCTTGTCTCTCTTCTTTCCTTTACCAGGACTTTTCAGCTGCAGAGACGCGCTGTAAATCTTTCTCAGGATGTCTTGAGTAATATTTCCTATCTTGAAGCCCATTCTTTGTAACGCCTTCATCCTCCAGACGTTACCATCATTAAATACAACAACTGAATCATTAGTTGCAATACTGACAACTGTAGCAGATGCAAATGTGTTTTTAGGGCATCATTTCGATATGAGTGAATTTAGAGAATCATTTGGATTTTGGGTTTTGCCATGAACACACTTTTGTGTTAGCAGTGTTACTAGTGGAGGCCGAAATCCACGCGTTTTAGCTCACGCAGGCTGGCGTGAGGAGGGAAGGACTATACTGACGTGAGGTCTGGAACATGACAAGGAATGAGAATTCAGAAAGCGGACGTAGCTAGTTTGATACTTAACTTTAATCCATTAATGATGAACGTCGCTCTTGACATTACATGAGTCACAATATTATCTGTTCAAAATACATTCGTAGTAACTCAATATGGCGCCTTGCTAGGTCGTAGCAAATGACGTAGCTGAAGGCTATGCTAAACTGTCGCCTCTGCATATGAGAGCCTATGTATACAGTGAACCATCGCTAGCAAAGTCGGCTGTCCAACTGGGGCGAGTGCTAGGGAGTCTCTCTAGACTAGACCTGGCGTGTGGCGGCGCTCGGCCTGCAATCACTGAAAGTGGCGACACGCGGGTCCGACGTATACTAACGGACCGCGGCCGATTTAAAGGCTGCCACCTAGCAAGTGTGGTGTCTGGCGGTGACACCAGACACACTTTTTGAGAGCGGCTATTCTAATAACAAACACGGCACTGCGTGCAACCCCCTTGACACAGTTTTCCAATAGTCACTGCAACGTCGTGGAGATACAATCTCCTGCCGGAATCGTTATCATCATTAATATGTACTTCCAGTACGGGGAGAGAATTGAACAATATATAGACCATCTAGTGAGTGTAGCCACGGCGTTGCGGGGACGCAAAATCATTATAACTGCTGACATAAATGCTAAATCCCCCTGTGGTACAGTGGCACTAGGGACGAAAATGGAGCCAAAGCCAGTCGCTGTTGCCTGACGATGATAGAAATGAGGACACCGAAGAGCAACGTCAATTACGTGAAGAAGACCTTCATAGGTATGAAAACGACGTGGCGGTCCTCCCCTTCTCTGAAGAGGAAGTTGCTGCCCTTATTAAGTCCCTAAAAAAGGGAAAAGCCCCCGGGCCGGACGGCATTGTGGCGGAGGTAGTGCAGTTTTTAGCCCCACAGTTAGTTGCGCCACTCACACATACTTTCAATGCATGCCTTAGGCAAGGCAAATTCCCTAAAATATGGAAAACTGCGAATGTGGTGATCATTAAAAAGGGCCCCGAGAAGGACCCTGCAGAGGCCAAATCCTACAGGCCCATTTGCCTGCTGGACGGCTTCGGCAAACTACTTGAAAAGTTACTAGCAGACAGACTGACTGCTCACCGCATGCTGCACGGGGTGAGCGACAGGCAATTCGGTTTCAGGCCGGGCCGATCGGCATCTGATGCAATCGCCCTAGCGGCCGAGGTCTGTGGCTCAGCCCCGTGTAAGTATGTGGTTGGCATCATGGTGGATATCAGTGGCGCCTTTGACAACCTGTGGTGGCCTTCGCTCTTCTCCTGCTTACGGGAGAAGGAGTGTCCAGGGCTGCTATATGGGTGTCTGAGGAGCTATTGTGAAGACCGGGAGGTATGGCTATCATCCCCTAGCGGGAAAGTCCGGAAAACTATCACTAAAGGTTGCCCTCAGGGCTCTGTGCTGGGTCCCCTTTTTTGGGACATCCACATGGAGCCTCTTCTGGAAAGTTTACAACAGAGTGATGATGTGCTAGAGGTGATAGCTTACGCCGACGACCTCCTCCTGCTGGTTGGCGGCCGAAGTCGCGAGGACATAGAACCAAAAATACAGAGAGCAATAGACATACTGCAACTATGGTGCCATAGGACCAAAATGACTATTTCACCGACCAAGTCGACTTACTTGCTACTCAAAGGACAATTGATAAGGAACCCGACCGTGAGAATTGACGGCATACCTGTTCTTAGGAGACGAGAGACACGATACTTAGGAATCATCATCGATGAAAGGTGGAATTTCGCAAAGCACATAGAAACCGTGACCCAGAAAGCACTACAATCACTAAATAATCTGATCACCATAGGACACAAGAGATTTCACCTTCCGCCTCAATTAATTAAACTCTATCACAACAGTATACTCACGTCAATAATGGGTTACGGTTCAGGAGTTTGGGCCCACAGGCTCACGAGGGTGGTGCCTGCTATGACGGTGAGGAGGGTACAAAGAAATATGATATTAAGGTCTGTGGGAGCTTACAGAACATCCCCAGGAGGAGCCCTGTTAATCATAATGGGACTCTGTCCCCTAGATATAAAGATTAGGGAACAGGCAGCTTGGTACTGGGTTAAAAAGGGGGTTATTACCAAGGTAGAAGAAATTATAGGAGCACCAGTTAGGGACAAAGGTGAGATTAGGGAAAGGGGGGTAAGCCTGTGGCAGGAAATATGGGAATTGGACGAAACTGGTAGAAGAACCTTTCAGTTCCTACCAGACGTAAGGGAAAGATTGAAAATGAAGTACTTCAAGCCAACTCGGGGATTGTTCCACTTTCTCACCGGTCATGGCCCCTATCCGACATATCTTTGTCGGTTTGGGAGAAAGGCTACGCCTGCGTGTGACTGTGGCGCACTGGAGGGTACTCCTGACCATGTGGTTTATGAGTGCCCCCTTTTCGATGATGTAGCCGGGACACTGAGACAACAATTACCTAGCACAAACACTTATGACCTTTTAAGACAGGAGGAAACATTTCACAGACTAAATACATTGGTAAACGAGGTATCACACAAAGTTCTGACAACTTTCTTGAGAGAACTTCATTAATTAAGTAGACAACACTGAATGCGACCACCGCCCCAATCCCATACCGCCGGTTCGTGGACAGGTCGACTTATAGTTGGAATCCGCCACGACCAGGACCAGGGGGACTGGGGCAACTCCCGATCAAGACACGCACCGATTTTGACATAGATTAGAAAATAGACGTAGTTAATTAGAATAGGATAGTAAGATAGGAACCTGCAGCGATAATCTAACCCTTGCCTGCCCTGTGCCAGGGGCTCGCTCATAGGGATTAGCTCTATGAGCAGGGCATCAAGTAGGTTTATATCATTAACTGGCACAATGTAACGCTGCAGGCAGTTAGTAGTAACTAGTAGTAGTAATTAGAGTTATGCTAGATAGTAAACTAAGAAGTAGTCTGCCTAGTTGAAATTGTTGTTGAACTGTCTGTAGTTAAGTCTAGGAAAATGTATAGCTGCTATTGTTAATTTAGGAATGTAGGACCCACTAATCATTAAGGTGGTGGGTCATTATTGTATAATTATTATGAAAGGAAATAAAGATTTTTTTTTTTTTTTAAAAAAAAAAAAAAAAAAAAAAAAAAAAAAAAAACCTGTAAGTGGGCTTGACAAGATCCAGAATACAATTTCGGAGCCTCTACTTGTGGATGTGGGGGTTGTTATCCCTCTGAGCTTGGCGTGGCAGGGAGGCCGCGTCACACTTTTAATTAAATTTAAGGCACTTCCGATGCGGTTTCAACATTCAAACTTTGGGAACTTATTATCCATGAGTTGTACTAACAAATAAAAAATAAATCGAAAGTTGACATTTTTGGTCAATTTCATCAACGTCCCACCTTAATGTTGCTTGTGGATGACCCTGAAATTGCCGTCTGAGGATATCCCGTATGTAGTCCATCAACAAAGGAGGTGGCTTACAAAACACTCGTTCGACCTATACTTGAGTATTGCTCATCAGTGGGGGATCCGTACCAGGTCGGGTTGACAGAGGAGATAGAGAAGATCCAAAGAAGAGCGGCGCGTTTCGTCACAGGGTTATTTGGTAAGAGTGATGGCGTTACGGAGATGTTCAGCAAATTCGAGTGGCAGACTCTGCAAGAGAGGCGCTCTGCATCGCGGTGTAGCTTGCTGTCCAGGTTTCGAGAGGGGTGCGTTTCTGGATGAGGTATCGAATATATTGCTTCCCCCTACTTATACCTCCCGAGGAGATCACGAATGTAGAATTAGAGAGATTCGAGCTCGCACGGAGGCTTTCAGACAGTAGTTTTCCCGCGAACCATGCGCGACTGGAACAGAAAAGGGAGGTAATGACAGTGGCACGTAAAGTGCCCTCCGCCACACACCGTTAGGTGGCTTGCGGAGTATAAATGTAGATGTAGATGTAGATGTTCGATTGGAGACAGATGTGGTGATCGAGCAGGCCAAGGCCACGTGTGGACACGCTGTAGAGCATGTTGGTTTACAACAGCGGTACGTGGACGATCGTTATCCTGTTGGAAAACACCCCCCTGAGATGTTGTCCATGAATGGCAGCTTACGAACAGTTTTGCAGTCGGGGAGCTTTGGACAATGACGAGAGCGCTCCTGCTGTCATACGAAGCGCCCCCCCTCTCCAGCACATAACTCCACGTGTAGGTTCAATGTGTCAGGTTATTTGCAGGCCCTCAACTGTCCACCTTCTAACCAACACACTGCCATCAGTGGCAGCGAGGCAGAACCAGCCTCAGCCGGCCGGGGTGGCCGAGCGGTTCTAGGCGCTACAGTCTGGAACCGCGCGACCGCTACGGTCGCAGATTCGAACCCTGCCTCGGGCATGGATGTGTGTGATGTCCTTAGGTTAGTTAGGTTTAATTAATTCTAAGTTCTAAGGAACTGATGACCTCAGATGTTAAGTCCCATAGTGCCTAGACGAATTTGCAGCATTTGAAGAACGAGCCTCCACCAGAAAACGCAACAGACCTCCACCCTGCCCTGCAGTGACCTCTCGCTTGACACCACAGAAGTCTCAAATGACGGTGGTTTGAGGTCAGTGGGATGTACGCTACAGGGCGTCTGGCTCGGAACTGCCCTTGAAGCAACCGATTTGTAAGAGTTGTTGTGCCAACTGCAGCTAAAATTGCTGCTGCAGATGCAGTATGGCGCGGTAGAGCCATATGCAGAATGTGTCGCACTACCCTCTCCGTAGTGCTGCGTGGCTGTACGAAGCTCGATCTTTTCGCGACCGTACATTCTCCTGACCACCGCTGTCAACAACCAGGTACAGTGGCTGCATTCCCGCCCAGTCTTTGTACACTACAGACGCGAAATTTAACCGACAGGAAGAAGATGCTGTGATATGCAAATGATTAGCCTTTCAGAGCATTCACACAATGTTGGCGCCTACAATGTGCTGACCTGAGGAAAGTTTCCAACCGATTTCTCATACACAAACAGCAGTTGACCGGCGTTGCCTCGTGAAAAGTTGTTGTGATGCCTCGTGTAAGGAGGAGAAATGCGTACCATCACGTTTCCGACTTTGATAAAGGTCGGATTGTAGCCTATCGCGATTGCGGTTTATCGTATAGCGACATTGCTTGGTCGAGATCCAATGACTGTTAGAAGAATGTGGAATCGGTGGGTTCAGGAGGGTAATACGGAACGCCGTGCTGCATCCCGACGGCCTCGTATCACTAGCAGTCGAGATGACAAGCATCTTATCCGCACGGCTGTAACGGATAGTGCAGCCACGTCTCGATCCCTGAGTCAACAGATGGGGACGTTTGGAAGACGACAACCATCTGCACGAACAGTTCGACGACGTTTGCAGTAGCACGGACTATCAGCTCGGAGACCGTGGCTGCGGTTACCCTTGACGCTCCATCACAGACAGGAGCGCCTGCGATGGTGTACTCGACGACGAACCTGGGTGCACGAATGGCAAAATGTCATTTTGCCGGATGAATCCAGGTTCTGTTTACAGCATCACAATGGTCGCATCCGTGCTTGGCGACATCGCGGTGAAAGCACATTACAAGCGAGTATTCGTCAACTCCATACTGGCGCATACCAATAGTGATGGTATGGCGTGCCATTGGTTACACGTCTCGGTCAGTTTTTGTTCGCATTGACGGCACTTTGAACAGTGGACGTTACATTCAAATGTGTTACGACACGTGCCTCTACCCTTCATTCGATCCCTGCGAAACCCTACATTTCAGCAGGATAATGCACGACCGCATGTTGGAGGTCCTGTACGGGCCTTTCTGGATACAGAAAATGTTCGACTGCTGCCCTGGCCAGCATTTTCTCCAGATCTCTGACCAATTGAAAACGTCTGGTTAATGGTGGCCGAGCAGCTGGCTCGTCACAATACGCCACTCACTACTCTCGATGAGGTGTGGTATCTTGTTGAAGCTGAATGGGCAGCTGTACCTGTGCACCGCTTCCAATCTCTGTTTGACTCAATGCCCAGGCATATCAAGGCCGTTATTACGGCCAGAGGTGGTTGCTCTGGGTACTGATTTCTCAGGATCTGTTCACCCAAATTTCCGTGAAAATGTAATGACATGTCAGTTCTAGCATAATGTATTTGTCCTATGAATACGCGTTTATCATCTGCATTTCTTCTTGGTGTAGCAATTTTAATGGCCAGTAGTGAATTTAAGTGATTAACATTGCAAGGTCGCAGGTAATGTAAGCGCGACATACGCCATTCGAAATGTGAAATGATGGTACATTACTAACCAGTGTAACTACTGGAATGTTGAATACAAGTATGTAAACGTGCGTGCGTTGTGTTGTATATGTGTCGGATGTAGGTTTTTGAGATGGAGTTCCATGCCTGTCCCACTTGGTCGATTAATACAGGGACGATTAATGCTGTTTACAGATGACGTTGGAGTTATCGTCTGATAGCCCATTAAGTTCAAATGGTTCAAATGGCTCTGAGCACTATGGGACTTGACATCTCTGGTCATCAGTCCCCTAGAACTTAGAACTACTTAAACCTAACTAACCTAAGGACACCACACACATCCATGCCCGAGGCAGGATTCGAACCTGCGACCGTAGCGGTCACGCGGTTCCAGACTGAAGCGCCTAGTACCGCACGGCCACACCGGCCGGCGTGTCCCATTAAGTGCTCGATTGGAAACAGCTCTGGTGATCGAGCAGGCCAAGGCAACATGTCGACACACTGGAGAGCACATTGGTTTACAGCAGCGGTACGTGGACGAGCGTTATCCTGTTGGAAAACACCCTCTGAAATGCTGCCGATGAATGGCAGCACAACAGGTCGAATCACCTGACAACCTTTCGAACAGTTTTGCAGTCGGGGTGCGTGGATAACCACGGGAGTGCTTCTGCTGCCATACGAAGTACCACCCCGGGCCATAACTCCATGTGGAGGTCCAATGTTTGTAGCGCTCAGACAGGTTATTTGCAGGCCCTTATCTAGCCGGCTTGTACCAGACACACGGCCGTCGCTGGCACCGAGGCAGAACCAGCTTCCACCAGAAAACGCAACAGACCTCCACCCTGCCCTCCAGCGAGCTCTCGCTCGGCTCCACAGAAGTCGCAAGTGACGGTGCTTTGGGGTCAGTGGGATGTACGCTACAGGGCGTCTGGCTCGGACATGGAGGTAAGAATAAGGGGAGATGGCGCTACGTATCCCAGCCGTACTACGTTTTGAAGCCATGGGGGCGTGGCTCGCTGCCATGACACTCTGACCAAAACATTGCCAGTGTGCTATAGCGCTGCGTGTATTACAGTCGCTAATTGCACCATATACGCATGTAACGTTATCAGATTGGTTGTTTAAAAGTTTTTGTTTAAAATAAAATCTCGTAAAGGCGAAATTCCGCGTTTCTTCTGATTAAAAATAGTTTTTAATGTAATATTACGAATAGCTAGCCTTCAATGTAAACTATACAATTTTGTTAATTCAGTAATAAACGTGTATCACAAACTAAATAATAGAAACAGAAATCTAAGTTAGCTATACCCTCCCTCCAAAGCCCCATAAATACATCTTGTTTGTAATACGTACTGGAACATTTCAGTTACGTTACACTACTGGGAAACACAGTTCATTACCACCAATATTTGCTGAAATACGGTACATAGAACGGCAAATCTACACAGTGTCCTGTTTAGGCCTATACTTTACGCCAGTTAATGTAGTGTTAGCTTTTAATTTGGTACATGATGAAGACAAAGTGAGTTACTCAACACTTGGATTATCGACGATACGTACGTATTATACTGAAACGTGAACTTGAAAACTAAGAATTTAATTCTTTGAATTAACATACCTTTTGCAAATGTTTTGGGTGTGTAGGGAAAACTGATGGTACAGCATTTTCTCGGAGCCTTACTGTCGAAAGGGAAGTTCGGTCTATGTCCTCTTCTCGGAAATGCTGAGAACATATAGTGCTCCATTTAGACGCACGCCAATTCTTCCTCCTCACGGCATTCTCCCACAGAACTTTCCGACTTTCATTTTTAGGAAATCTAAAATCATACAGGAGAAAAACACGCTGTAGTACAAGTACCGATGTAGCACACGTTCGTTCACAATGAAGTTGTAAAATCACACTTAACGAGACAACTTACACATGAAATGTTATTCCCTTCGATTTCGCATCACAATCAGAACGATTCGTACATCCGAACCCCACACAAGTCACCATAATAGCGCAAAATCCTTCCAAAAGCGAGCGACGAGCCTATGCACACAAGCTTACAGCAGCAATGTTTTGTTCGGAGTGAGATGGCTACCCTCGGCTTCACGTAGCTTCGCAGCTGTGACGTCACGGCGTCTCCCTCTATTCTTACCTCAATGGGCTCGGAACTACCTTCGAAGCAACCGATTTGTAAGAGTTGTTGTGCCAACTGCAGCTAAAATTGCTGCTGCAGATGCAGTATGGCGCGGTAGAGCCATATGCCGAATGTGTCGCTCTACCCTCTCCGTAGTGTCGTGTGGCTGTCCGAAGCTCGATCTTTCCGCGACCGTACATTCTCGCCCACCGCCGTCAGCAACCAGGTACTGTGGTTACATTCCCGCCCAGTCTCTGTAGTATCGCAGAAGGAACAGCCAGCTTCTTCTAGCCCCATTACACGACCTCTTTCAAACTCACAAGGGGAGGCCACGTCGTTTGGAACGCGGATTTACTGCAAACTTCGTACACTCGTAGTACTCCAGAAGACAACAAAGTGTGTAAGCAGTAGCGCGTACTTGTCAAGCGTTACTGAGAAAATCGCAAGATAATTTCGGTCGTTAAATATATACCTGTGCGTGGCCATTTTTACCATGAAGCGGCGGCAGCCGAGTGATTGTCGGCACGGTAGCTCTGAAGGTTCGGTCAGAGAGAGGTTAGATGCCCTCTGTAATTAAAAAACTGAGTTCACCGATCAATAACGAACTAAAACGGATGTCTTACGACGTCTGTCCCGAGCAGATGTAACGAACGAAGCCGAACAAAATTAGAGAAAAAAAAGTCGTTAGCGTTCAAGCTCCGTAATCGCTGGATCGGTGGATCGAGTCCCGTTCGTCAGGTTTCTTTCTTTCTTTTTTTTTTTTTTTTTTTTTTTTTTTAACACAGTCATTTTCTTTACTATTTATATTACAATTGATATAACAGGAAAAACACGTGTAATCGGATGAACTTTTATTAAATTTACAATGTTATTTGGCAGTCTACAAATTTTTATTATCACGAATAATATAGTTTACTAAATGGTTCAAATGGCTCTGAGCACTATGGGACTTAACATCTGTGGTCATCAGTCCCCTAGAACTTAGAACTACTTAAACTGATGTGTTAGTAAATGTGCCAACACCTTGTAGACAGAGGAAGCCTAAAATGCACGCTATCTAACGCAGACGTGCGTGAATTCTGGAACAGGATAATTAGTGAATGCTAATAAGAAAAGTATGCAGCTCCTCGAATACTTAACTTTATTCGATCCTTGTGGTACATCGCTCTTGATAATACAAATAAGACTATCTTCAGATACGGTTAATGGCGCCTTGCTAGGTCGTAGTCATGGACTTAGCTGAAGGCTATTCCAACTCCCTCTCGGCAAATGAGAGAAAGGCTTCGTCAGTGTAGTCGCTAGCAAAGTCGTCGTACAACTGGGGCGAGTGCTATTCCGTATCTCGAGACCTGCCTTGTGGTGGCGCTCGGTCTGCGATCACACAGTGGCGACACGCGGGTCCGACATGTACTAAATGGACCGCGGCCGATTTAAGCTACCACCTAGCAAGTGTGGTGTCTGGCGGTGACAGCACATAAACCTAACTAACCTAAGTTTCATATCAGCGCACACTCCGCTGTAGAGTGAAAATTTCATTCTAGAAACATCCCCCTGGTTGTGGCTAAGCCATGCCTCCGCAGTATCCTTTCTTTCAGGAGTGCTAGTTCTGCAAGATTCGCAGGAGAGCTTCTGTAAAGTTTGGAAGGTAGGAAACGAGGTACTGGCAGAAGTAAAGCTGTGAGTACCGGGCGTGAGTCGTGCTTGGGTAGCTCAGTTGGTAGAGCACTTGCCCGCGAAAGGCAAAGGTCCCGAGTTCGAGTGTCGGTCCGGCACACAGTTTTAATCTCCCAGGAAGTATCATATCAGCGCACACTCCGCTGCAGAGTGAAAATTTCATTCTAGAGACATCACACACATCCATGCCCGAGGCAGGATTCGAACCTGCGACCGTAGCGGTCACGCGGTTCCAGACTGAAGTGCCTAGAACCGCACGGCCACACCGGCCGGCCAATATAGTTTACTATCGACTAGTAAACGACCAAACGCATAAAGTGATACTGAAAACGTATACTTGTCCATGTCTTCAAAATCGTTCGTATTTAATCGAAAGAGAACGAGAAATTGCTTCTCGTGAAGACGCTATTAAAATACACTCGATACTGCATGACCAATTACCAGCGCCGATATTCAAGGAAATACTGCGTTATGCATGGTTTGCTTCCAAATTATCGTCTGAAATAGAGGTTTTGGGAAATGTTAACGACGTTTGTTTTTCCACAGAAAACCTCAAAAGACCTAGCGTATGCGGAAACATAGCATTTATTCAATGCAGCTGGTGCCGTTTAACTTTGTTTTACATGTTTTTAAGAATAATACCAACTTGCAACTTGTAATGTCGAAAGCGACGATTGATTGTACATCTTTCGAAAGCCGTCTGTGCCGCTCGTAAACTTACAGGTAACAAGTCGCTACGGGCTCCTTCCTGGTATAAGGGATTTCTCAAATCACGGGCAAGCATATATTTTCAGTATCACTTTATGCGTTTGGTCGTTTACTAGTCAATAGTTATGAATATTATATTATTTGTGATACTAAAAATTTGTAGACTGCCAAATAACATTGTAAATTTAATAAAAGTTCATCCCATTACACGTGTTTTTCCGATTATATGAATTTTAATATAAATAGTAAAGAAAATGAGTGTGGTAGAAATAAAAAAAACTGACGAACTGGACTCGATCCACGGATCCAGCGATTACGGAGCTTGAACGCCGACCACTTTTTCTTTTATCTCATTTTGTTCGGTTTCGTTCGTTACATCTGCTCGGGGCGGACGTCGTAACACATCCGCGTTTTAGTTCGTTGTTGATCGGTGAACTCAGTTTTATAATTACAAAGGGCATCTAACCCTCTCACCGAACACGCTGAGCTACCGTGCCGGCAACCACTCGGCTGCCGCCGCCTCATGGTAAAAATGGCCACGCACAGGTGTATATTTGACGACCGAAATTATCTTGCGATTTTCTCAGTAACGCTTGAGAAGTATGCGCTACTGGTTACACACACTTTGTTGTCCTCGTGGAGAACTACGAGTGTACCAAGTTTGCAGTAAATCCGCGATCCAAACGTCGTGGCTTCCCCTTGTAAGTGAGGTGCTGATACCGACACATTCATCGTCTTAAAATTTTGGAAATTTGTGGCAAGGACTATGGGACCCTAGGCTTACACACTAATTAATCTAACGTAACCTAACTGACGCTAAGGACAACCATACATCCATGACCGAGGGAAGACTCGAACCTCCGACAGGGGTAGCCGCGTGATCCGTAAGAAGACGCCTTCATGGCTTTAAGGGGCTCCGGAACGCCCTATACTTGCAATGTTAAAATAACGCTTATAAATTACATCTTTCCTCACAAAGTATTTGAGGTAGGAAGTTGAACTTTTTACATATTATTTATTGGAATATGGGCTACAACCTAACACAGGGATTTTACAAAATTTTAGTTCAGTTATTAAAGATGATTTTTTTTTTTCAATTGTAATGAAAATTCACAAAATTTTTTTGCAATTTTTTATCTATATATTCAAAAATATACAGTTTTTTGGAAAAAGGCTGTGTAAATTATGCAGAAGGTACTGTGTAACATTTACTGAAAGTTTGAAACAAATATGTTTGGAAGATCCTTAGAAAACATGTAATTATTATGAGAAAATAAAAGTTTTGGGAATCGAGCGACAAAGATTGGATTAACTTTTTAGTGCATTCCAGGTCCATAGGATGGACTATCTTCATCCTCTGCAAACTCCTCCTCCAGCTTCCTCTTGTTCCTCCTCCTGTTTACTCTTGCTTGTATTTCTAGACTCTTTACAGCCCTGTCTGCAGCCCGAAGGCGTTCCTTGTCTAAAGCAAGCATCGCTCGTTGTTGTGTTCGTAGATTTTGCTACCATTTTCTTCAGTTGCAGTTACTGCAACACTGTTCCAAAAGGTGGTCATGTATGAACACTTATCACATTTCAGTTGTATTTCACTAGCAAGTCCTACGTGCTTTATTATGGAGAGTTCCAGACCAACTTCACTACAATGAATACATCTTACACAGTTTCAAAAAATTCCTTTGAGAACCGACATATCAAATATTTCATTCACATCCGATTCGCCCATAAAACATTCATAGTTTTCACTCATTGAACCAAGCTTCTTCTGTGAAGTATTTTCTTTCCCACTTTTGACTGCTATGGGCAGGTGTACTTGAGAGGTTAGGTTCACTCACTTGGTTATCGTCTTTATTGTTTACAGTAATAACACACACCTTTGGCTTTCCAACATTTCTCCTTTTCTTAAAAGCCTTCAGAGGATTTCTAATAACTTTACTTTCACTCATTATTATACTTCAACAAAACACAGACTCAAGAAACAGAATTAATTACGAATATTCTTGAGATAACGACAGAGTAAATAAACATGAAACAATCGACAATCACACCATCGATATATATTGAAGCATCACAGGTTAGCCACAACACATACTTTATCTCACATCACTAAAATGTACCTGATGAACGCGGACGTTAATAATAACACCATTTGACAGCAGTTTAACAGCGCCACAGTGGGTCACGCCCATGTAGAACACATTTCAAAAAAAAAATTTAAAAATAGTTGTAGTCTTGAATAAATTTTATATCTATTAAAAGGTAATAGTCTGCAGATTCAGAAAACGCAAAAAAGTAAAAATTGAACTTTTCATGATTTTGAGCCTTTCCGGAGCCCCTTAAAGGTGTTCTTAACTAGCATCAACTGTCCACGTCCGATCTCAAAGGTAACTACCGCTCGCGACCGTTATACCGTGTATTCTATCCTCTTGGTGGCGCTACTTGCGTCAGTCTTATGCGACCGGCTCGAAAACTGAGTAGACATGATCTTTCAGAAGTAGAAGTGTGCCTACCAGCTTTCGTTTGTGTCGCACAACTCATTCTTGGTACTGCGATTTTTTTTGTGTCCTGTATGTCTGGCGACCAGCGAGCTAACGTAGTTGCCCAGTCTAAAAGCGTCAGCACGCTCCATATATCTTATCGAATATTTCCTCCCCGTCTGTCATGTACATTTGGCAAACTGATCGCGCGCTTTATTTTATAAGCATCTTCTTCATCAAATTCACTTACCCTTTTCCCAACTTCGCCATTTAAACTGTATCAAATTAACTGTTGTGATGCAAATGCCAATGGGACACAGTACAGTCTAAAAATGTTCCCGAACGTCTGCCAAATTTTCCCAAAATTCGACACATCAGAGATCTTTTTACTCGTAGTTCTTTCCTCTTACCGTTTCTACTTGCATCCGTACACCATACTCTTTATTTACCGCTGTATCTGTATAATAAAGTTATATTCTTTTACCTATTTAGTGTACCCACTGGTAATCGTGTACACTACGTGATCAAAACTATCCGGACACCCCCAAAAATATACGTTTTTCATATTAGCTTCTTTCTGCTGCCACTTACTGTCAGGTACTCCATATCAGCGACCTCAGTAGTCATTAGACATCGTGAGAGAGCAGAATGGGTCGCTCTGCGGAACTCACCGACTGTACGCCAGGCTTCCACACTCCTAAACATCCCTAGGTCCACTGTTTCCGATGTGATAGTGAAGTGGAAACGTGAAGGGACACGTACAGCACAGGCCGACCTCGTCTGTTGACTGTTGAAGACGGTCGTAATGGGTAACAGGCAGACATCTATCCAGACCATCGCACAGGAATTCCAAACTGCATCAGGAGCCACTGCAAGTATTATGACAGAAAACTTGGATTTCATGGTTAAGTGGCTGCTCATAAGCCACACATCACGCCGGTAAATGCCAAACGACGCCTCGCTTTGTGTAAGGAGCGTAAACATCGGACGATTGAACAGTGGAAAAACGTTGTGTGGAGTGACGAATCACGGTACACTATGTGGCGATTCGATGGCAGAGTGTGGGTATGACGAATGCCCGGTGAACGTCATCTGCCGCGTGTGTATTGCGCCATCAGTAAAATTCGGAGGCGGTTGTTTTATGGTGTGGTCGTGTTTTTCATGGAGGGAGCTTGCACTCCTTGTTGTTTTGCGTGCCACTATCACAGCACAGCCCTACATTGATGTTTTAAGCATCTTCTTGCTTTCCCACGGTTGAGGAGCAATTCGGGTATGGCGACTGCATCTTTCAACACAATCGAGCACTTTTTCATAATGCACGGCCTGTGGCGGACTGGTTACACGACAACAACGTCCCTGTAATGGACTGGCCTGCACAGAGTGCCGACTTCAGTCATATACACCACCTTTGTAATGTTTTGCAACGCCGAATTCGTGCCAGGCCTCACCAACCGACATCGATCCCACTTCCCCAGTGCAGCACTCCGTGAAGAATGGGCTGCCATTCCCCAAGAAACCTTCCAGCACTTGACTGAACGTATGCCTGCGAGAGTGGAAGCTTCCATCAAGTCAAAGGGCGAGTCAACACCATATTGAATTCCAGCATAACCGATGGAGGGCGCCACGAACTTGTAAGTCATTTTCAGCCAGGTGTCCGTATACCTTTTATCACATAGTGTCCCTTTATAAATTTGCTTTCTTCGTTCAGTCACCGCGCGGGATTAGCCGAGCGGTCAGGGGCGCTGCAGTCATGGACTGTGCGGCTGGTCCCGGCGAAGGTTCGAGTCCTCTCACGGGCATGGGTGTGTGTGTGTTTGTCCTTAGGATAATTTAGGTTAAGTAGTGTGTAAGCTTAGGGACTGATGACCTTAGCAGCTAAGTCCCATAAAATTTCACACACATTTGAACATTTTTTTTCGTTCAGTCATCGGATCTTTTTTAAGGGTAGCGGCAGTTAGGTAAACGCGAGTAGTGTAGCGTGGATAACCTCCCTTGTGTCACCTCTGGACTGCTACGGAACAGCTGACGGCCTACTGCAGTCAACTGGGGCCGTAAACTTGTTTACAGGACCAGCCAGTGCTGGGGAGCCAGCAGGTGGGACTATAGTTCAATTCTTTTATCTTGGCGGCTCGCGCATGCCCGCCCAGACGCTGGAGATTACTGCGTTGCCAGTTGCACACGACGCACGCGCCAAGAGAAGCAGCGCCATAATATAGTATAGTTCGCAAACTTACGTTTAGGGGGGAGCGCGCAGTTCATGAAGTAAAGCCACCACGGCCGCATTCACCCTTTCGCTGATACAAAGAAGTGCTCACTGCATTCCGCGCTGTGCGCGATTTTGTCACTGCACTGCTCGCCTGTGCAGGCACATCGTGTTCCGACTGCTTTGACACTCTTATCAATCGATTCCATAAAAACAATTTGGCCCAAAAATTAGATTTTTACACATCTTCTTAACTGATACCTTCCCCCCATAAATGACTTAATTTTGTTTCGATGTTCAACGCAGTTATTATGCAGCATTAAATATAGTAAACCAATGCACGAAATTTTGAAGAGTTTGCAGAGGTAAAAGTCCATAGAGTATACAGTAAATTTTATATGAAATTTAGGTATCTTGTCCACATTTCATTCTCAACATTGTGGCAACTAAAATCGACCATACGGAAAGTATACGCTATGGACTTCTACCTCTGCAAACTCTTCAAAATTTCGTGCAATGGTTTACTATATTTAATGCTGCATAATAACTGCGTTGAATATCGAAACAAAATTAAGTCATTTATGGGGGGAAGTTATCAGTCAAGAAGACGTGTAAAAATCAAATTTTTGGGCCAAATAGTTTTTGTGAAATCGAATGATAAGTGTGTCAAAGGAGTGGGAACACCATGTGTCAGCACAGGCGAGAAGTGCAGTGATGACAAAATCGCGCACAGCGCGGAATGCGGCGAGCACATGTCTGCAGCAGTGAAAGGGTTAATAAAGAGACAAAGCACAAGGAATTTCAAAAAATTGCATTCAAACGAATATAATTCGTGAAGTAAGGCACTTCGATATCGTTTTTAAATAATGAAAATATTAAGCACCACACAAGGTTGAACTCATAACCTTTTGCTTAGCAGCCCAACACCTTAACCGTTACGCTAACGCACCTCGTCTAACTACATAACGCCATGAGTGAGTACATAACGCTATGAGGACTATAATACGTCACGCAAAATATTGACAAACATTGTTGGTATGACTACGAATTACTCACGTTTCGTCGAAGTACAATGGGAAATAAACAATTATCGCTGTTCTTTATTGCGAAAAAGCGGTTCGTGAGAGTGATACAAACACTTTTCCTTGCTATCGCCTGAATTAGGAGGCTTATTGCTTGTTTGGTTTAATTAATTAATAGAATATGATGCAATTGGTATAAAGAATGCTTTTTCCAAACTTTCTATAAAAGAATGTCTGCTATCAAGACATTGCTTTTGTTCTATTACTTTATTTATGATTGAACGTTTCTAAAACTGAAGACACTCGTCCCTGCTCTGCACTGCAGTCGAGATGTGGCAACGTCGTTCTCTGTTCATTGGCTGACTGTGATTTGTGACGTCAGATGCGCAGAACGAACCTAAACTCGGCGGCCAACATAAATGACGCGCACTTTAGGAGCAGATGCGGCAGGTGTTGATCGCTACAGGAAAGAAAGAGGACCTCGTGTTGCCGTTTTCAAACTAACGCGAGGACTTTGTCAGTTTTTAATTTTTGACTCTGCGCGTTTTTTAAGCGTGTGTTTATGTAGACAGCCAGATGATGGTAACTTGACCGCCATAACGCGTTGCTGAGAATTGTATTCCTAACATTAGTGGTCGTATACTGAAGTAATTATCACGATTATATTCACAACAGCTATCTGCGATCCTTTAGGTCGACCTTATCGTAACCAACAGGTTATTTTCCATTTTAGCATCTCGCCCTTTCTGTCCCCGCCCCTGTTCCTACGGGAGGAGGGCTATCTTACACGCACAATATTTTTACACAAATAATTATATAAATAATGAGTCATCTGTCTTACATAGCATACAAGTTTGGTTGAAATTTCTTGAGACGTTTCTGAGCTACACTACTGTGACAGCATTTTCAGTAACAGCTTGCACTGTACGTGTTTATCCTGCAAAATGATGGTCAGGTCCTGCAGAAAGTGTCACCACTTCTGTTTCTGTGCTGTTCATTTTTGGAACAAAAACTGTGACCTGCTTAGGCGCGAACTAGTGGTAAAGATGTGGTAGAGATGTAAGAGTAATATTGAAAAGTACTCACGTTTCTGTGCTTGATCTTCATCCAAGGGTGGAGGAGGAGGAGGGGGAAAAGAGAGAGAGAGAGAGAGAGAGAGAGAGAGAGAGAGGGGGTGCATGGAGGGAGGGAGGGGCGGAGACATCATGTGGCTTGTGGCTTACGTCAGTGTGACGCACGTGATGATGCGTGCGCAGAATCCAGACTGCGGGGCGTCGCAGCTAGCTATTCCTAGTAGCGTTCTGCGTAACGCCCGTAGCATTTCATGGCTAGAGATCTAAGGCGGCAGGCCCACGTGTTTCCCACCCATCATCGTGTCTAGCGCAACCATCGTAACCCATCACAGAATCCTGAAGCAATAACTATCTTTTTTCACGTACATACTCCGCGACCCTCCATGTGCTGTGTGGCGGAGGGTACTTTGTGCACCTCAGTCGCTTCCTCCCTTTGCGAGTTGAAAAAGAAAATGGCTCTGAGCACTATGGGACTTAACTTCTGAGGTCATCAGTCCCATAGAACTTAGAACTACTTAAACCTAACTAACCTAAGGACGTCTCACACACATCCATGCCCGAGGCAGGATTCGAACCGGTCAGCGGGATGAACGATTCCCGGTAAGCCTCCGTAAGGACTCGAAAGGCTCCAAGTTTATCTTGATATTGTTTCCGCGAGATGTATACCGTGTGTTCCAGAAATAAGTACAAACGTTTTGTGGGATGACAGGCTGGATATATGCGTAGGCTTCCGTGGCCAGTGTCGGTCGACATAAAAGTTTTCTGGGTAAGGTACAGCGTCATAATGTATAAAACTTCTGCTGCTGGAGAAAAAAACCAACGTGTCGCCCACGGTTGCAGCGGCCTTCTTCTTTGATATCAGTTTAAGTATATGAACATGGGGTCACTGACTCATACACTGGACCGTCAAAGAAACTAGTAAAGGCTTGCATGTTCAAATACAGATATATGTAAACAGGCAGAATGCGGAGCACCAGTCGGGAAAGCCTCTATATAACAAGTGTCTGGCGCACTTTTTAGATGTGTTACTGCCGCTACTATGGAATGTTATCAAGACTTAAGTGAGTTTGAACTTGGTGTTATAGTCGGCGCACGAGCGATGCGACACAACATCCCAGAGGTGGCCATGAAGTGGGGACTTTCCCGTACGACCATTTCACGGGTGTACCGTGTATATTAGGAATCCGGTATAACATCAAATCTCCGACGTCGCTGCTGCCAGAAAAAGATCCTGCAAGAACGGGACCAACGACGGCTGAAGAGAATCGTTCAACGTGACAGACAGAAGTCCAACCCTTCTGCAAATTGCTGCAGATTTCAATGCTGGGCCATCAACAAGTGTCAGCGTGCGAACCATTCAACGAAACAATATCGATATCGGCTTTCGAAGTCGAAGCCCACTCGTGTACCCTTGATGACTGCGCGACACAAAGCTTTACGCTTCGCCTGGCCCCGTCAACACCGACATTGGAAACATGTTGCCTAGCCGGACGAGTCTCGTTTCAAATTGTATTGAGCGGATGGACGTGTACGGGTTTGGAGACAACCTCGTCAATGCATGGACCCTGCATGTCAGCAGGGGACTGTTCAAAGTGGCGGAGGCTCTGTAATGGTGTCGGGCGCGTGCAGTTGGAGTCATATGGGACCCCTGATACGTCTCGATAGGATTCTGACAGGTGACACGTACGTAAGCATCCTTCCTAATCACCTGCATCCATTCATGTCCACTGTGCATTCAGACGGACTCTGGCAATTTCAGCAGGACAATGCGACACCCCACACGTCCAGAATTGCTACAGAGTGGCTCCAGGAACACTCTTTTGAGCTTAAACACTTCCGCTGGCCACCAAAGTCCACAGACATGAACATTATTGAGCGTATCTGGGATGCCTTGCACCGTGCTGTTCAGAAGAGATCTCCACCCCATCGTACTCTTCCGTATCTATGACAGCCCTGCAGGATTCGTGGTGTCAGTTCCCTCCAGCACTACTTCAGACTTTACTGGAGTCCATGCCACGTCGTGTTGCGGCACTTGCGCGTGCTCGCGGGGGCCCCACACGATATTAGGCGGTTTCTTTGACTGTTTACTGTATAATAATGGCCCGCATCTCGTGGTCGTGCGGTAGCGTTCTCGCTTCCCACGCCCGGGTTCCCGGGTTCGATTCCCGGTGGGGTCAGGGATTTTCTCTGCCTCGTGATGGCTGGGTGTTGTGTGATGTCCTTAGGTTAGTTAGGTTTAAGTAGTTCTAAGTTCTAGGGGACTGATGACCATAGATGTTAAGTCCCATGGTGCTCAGAACCATTTGTATAATGATGGGGCTGCTAAGTGTTATACCACCTACCGCACTCCCCTGACTTAAGCCCTCGTGAGTTCAACTCGATTTTTTTTAAATGATGGAAACACTTCACGGCATTCGCTTCACAGTTGGTACAAATTCGTCGGCCAATAGACCGCGCCGCTCGAACTGTCAACACAACTGGCACTGCTAAGAGTATCCTACGACTTCCACGTCGCTGGCAACGGGTTATACACAATTCTTGTGACTACTTTGAAGGTCAGTGAAACTTTGAAACACGTATCTACACTCCTGGAAATTGAAATAAGAACACCGTGAATTCATTGTCCCAGGAAGGGGAAACTTTATTGACACATTCCTGGGGTCAGATACATCACATGATCACACTGGCAGAACCACAGGCACATAGACACAGGCAACAGAGCATGCACAATGTCGGCACTAGTACAGTGTATATCCACCTTTCGCAGCAATGCAGGCTGCTATTCTCCCATGGAGACGATCGTAGAGATGCTGGATGTAGTCCTGTGGAACGGCTTGCCATGCCATTTCCACCTGGCGCCTCAGTTGGACCAGCGTTCGTGCTGGACGTGCAGACCGCGTGAGGCGACGCTTCATCCAGTCCCAAACATGCTCAATGGGGGACAGATCCGGAGATCTTGCTGGCCAGGGTAGTTGACTTACACCTTCTAGAGCACGTTGGGTGGCACGGGATACATGCGGACGTGCATTGTCCTGTTGGAACAGCAAGTTCCCTTGCCGGTCTAGGAATGGTAGAACGATGGGTTCGATGACGGTTTGGATGTACCGTGCACTATTCAGTGTCCCCTCGACGATCACCAGTGGTGTACGGCCAGTGTAGGAGATCGCTCCCCACACCATGATGCCGGGTGTTGGCCCTGTGTGCCTCGGTCGTATGCAGTCCTGATTGTGGCGCTCACCTGCACGGCGCCAAACACGCATACGACCATCATTGGCACCAAGGCAGAAGCGACTCTCATCGCTGAAGACGACACGTCTCCATTCGTCCCTCCATTCACGCCTGTCGCGACACCACTGGAGGCGGGCTGCACGATGTTGGGGCGTGAGAGGAAGACGGCCTAACGGTGTGCGGGACCGTAGCCCAGCTTCATGGAGACGGTTGCGAATGGTCCTCGCCGATACCCCAGGAGCAACAGTGTCCCTAATTTGCTGGGAAGTGGCGGTGCGGTCCCCTACGGCACTGCGTAGGATCCTACGGTCTTGGCGTGCATCCGTGCGTCGCTGCGGTCCGGTCCCAGGTCGACGGGCACGTGCACCTTCCGCCGACCACTGGCGACAACATCGATGTACTGTGGAGACCTCACGCCCCACGTGTTGAGCTATTCGGCGGTACGTCCACCCGGCCTCCCGCATGCCCACTATACGCCCTCGCTCAAAGTCCGTCAACTGCACATACGGTTCACGTCCACGCTGTCGCGGCATGCTACCAGTGTTAAAGACTGCGATGGAGCTCCGTATGCCACGGCAAACTGGCTGACACTGACGGCGGCGGTGCACAAATGCTGCGCAGCTAGCGCCATTCGACGGCCAACACCGCGGTTCCTGGTGTGTCCGCTGTGCCGCTGTGCCGTGCGTGTGATCATTGCTTGTACAGCCCTCTCGCAGTGTCCGGAGCAAGTATGGTGGGTCTGACACACCGGTGTCAATGTGTTCTTTTTTACATTTCCAGGAGTGTATTTTGTACGAGCTGTAAATAAATGGTTGCCACTATTAAAGTTCCAACCCTCGTAGATAAGGAACGACCGAGGCCCTGTAAACACTAGCTTGGGGAACGCTCGAATTCACTTCCGTTTTACTCGACGACTTTCCACCAATTACTACGAACTGTGACCTCCCTGACAGGAAATCATGAAAGCAGTCGCATAACTGAGACGATATTCCATAAGCACGCAATTGGATTACAAACCGCTTATGAGGTACGATATCAAAAGCCTTCTGGAAATCTTGAAGTACGCAGTCTATTTGAAATTCCTTGTCGATAGCACTCAACACTTTGTGTGAGCAAAGAGCTAGTTGTGTTTCACAAGAACGATGTTCTCTAAGTCCGTGTTGGCTATGCGCCAATTGACCCTTCTCTTGGAGATAATTCATAATGTACGAGCACAATATATGTTCCAAAATCCTGCTGCATATTGACGTTAATGATGTGACCCTGTAATTTAGTGGATTACGCCTATTGCCTTTCTTGAATATTGCTAAGACCTGTGCAACTTTCCAGTCTTTGGGTGCGGTGTTTTCGTCGAAAGAGCTGTTGTATTTCCCATTTATGCAGAATCAGGTCTAGTTGGGACATATTCCCCCTGTCTCCCACCATTCTTGTTCTATAACTGTTTGTTACAGTCCAGATTCCATCTTCTGAAACTATTCCTGATCCAGTCAATCCCTCTCCCTCTGGGTCTCCCTTTTGCCCCCAGACTTGGCTTCCATCATTTCGTTTGGTATTCTTCCATCTCCTATTCTTTTTATGTGTCCAAACCATTTTAACTTACTCTTTTCAATTCTATCATTCAACTTTCCTATACCAGTGTCGTTCCTAACATCTTCATTTCCTACTCTCTCTCCTCCTCTCTTTCTCTCTCTATATCTCTTTTTACTCCTTTTCCCTATTTCTTAATTATTTCATTTCACCGGCTTGGATTCTACTCTCCTCTATTCTTCTCATTGCCCAGGTCTCTGATGCATTTGTCAGTATAGGAGTAAAGTATGTCTTGTAAAACATTCCCTTACACTTTACTGGTACTGTCTTTCCCCAGACTAAGTTCTTCACACACGTAAAATGCATTGCCTTGTGATAATATTTTAAATTCTGCTCCACTCTTGCATTCTTCATTATCACCCTTCCTATAAGTTTAACGTTGTTCAAAAGCTCAATATCGTGTACTTTAACATTAATTTGTCCTGTCCCTTCTATGTATCCATGGTTACCAACATAGTGTTGCTTTTCTCCACTCTGCATTCCGTGCCATATATCTCGACTTTTTGTTTATAATACATCTAATTGTACATCCTCACTGTTGGTTCCCCACAAGACAATATCATCGCCAAATAGCGATAACTTCGTCTCTTTCCTCTATGGGCTCCTTTTCTCTCTTTCATGATTTCATCCATCAACGTTACAAATAGTAACGGTGACGAGACACTTCCTTGTCTCACCCTCGTAACGTTCGTAAACCTATGAGTTCGGGTCGGGACGCAGCTGAAACTTTTGTCATACAGGGTGATCAAAAAGTCAGTATAAATTGGAAAACAATAAATTACCCAATAATGTAGATAGAGAGGTAAAAATTGACACACATGCTTGGAATGACATGGGGTTTTATTAGAACAAAAAAAAAAAAAAAAAACAAAGTTCACAAAGTTTCCGACAGATGGCGCTGGACAGCAAAACTGCTACCGTGACGGGTGAGAGGTACGCCGATATGTTACAGAATCGCATCATCCCCAGCCTGGCTGATAAACACCTGCTGGAACGTACGATGTTTATGCAGGATGGCGCTCCACCCTATATTGCTAGACGCGTGATAGATCTCTTGCGCGCGTCGTTTGGTGATGATCGTGTCCTCAGCCGCCACTTTCGTCATGCTTGGCCTTCCAGGTCCCCAGACCACAGTCCGCGCGATTATTGGCTTTGGGGTTCCCTGAAGTCGCAAGTTTATCGTGATCGACCGACATATCTGGGGATGCCGAAAGACAACATCCGACGCCAATGCTTCACCATATTTCCGGACATGCTTTACAGTGCTGTTCACAACATTATTCCTCGACTACAGCTATTGTTGAGGAATGATGGTGGACATATTGAGCATTTCCTGTAAAGAACATCGTCTTTGCTTTGTCTTACTTTGCTATGCTAATTGTTGCTATTCTGATCAGGTGAAGCGCCATCTGTCGGGCATTTCTTGAACGTTTGTATTTTTTTTTTTTTTTTTTTTGTTCTAATAAAACCTCATGTCATTCCAAGCATGTGTGTTAATTTGTACCTCTCTATCTACATTATTCCGTGATTTAATCAGTTTTCAAATTTATACTGACTTTTTGATCACTCGGTGCATTGCTTGAAGTATTTCAAATCCTCCTTTTCCAGCGCCCTTCCTCTCCAAGGTTTCTTATCCCTTTTGCCGAGGATCATTGTAATATGCCTTCTCTAAGTCCAGAAAAATCATCTAGAGATCTTTCCCCTTCTCCACATGTCACTACAATTCCATCAACTGTCTCGTACTTAAGTTTGGGTCCAGTGTTGATCCGTACGTCGAAAGCCATACTGCCCCTCCTGACCTATTTTTCCGTTCAGTCTTCATTCCAGTATCCTCCCCATTATTTCTGCTACTTGCGATATGAGTGTGATCATCCGCGGAGGCCCGAAGTGCGACGCATCGTCGAGTTTCATTGCAATCTGTTGCTATAGCCACACCGCAAAGGATACGGCGGACGTCTGAAGGAGAAAACGGGTGTGTCCTAGATGTCTCTCGTGCGTGCTGGAGATAGCCAGTTCGAATCCCGGTGGCGCGGGAAAATGTCATCGCCGCCATTAGAGGGACAAGGTCGCAGCAGTTCCTGATGGCAGGCCTGTGAAGCGGAGTCCTGTTATGATCCGTCCACTTCTCGCCGGCCCACGCTTTTAACGCCGTCATCGGGACTCCAATTTCACGATACGTTGCGCCGCGTTCACCGAGACTGGCCATCCGGTATCTCCGGCTGTGCAGCGAGATGAACTGTGGGGAGCTTTTAGAGGTGACCGGCGTAACGTCGACCTCAAAGGGCAACACTATATGGTCCGTAAAGGGAACTATGAGGGTGGAAGAGCTAGAACGAAGTGCTCGAATTGAAAGGGTGTAACAACGGATGTAGTCTTTCGCCCCTACTATTCAATCTGCACATCGAAGAAGCGATGATGGAATAAAAGAAAGCTTGAAGAGCGGAATTAAAATTCAAGGTTAAAGGATATGAATGATAAGATTCGTCGTGATATTGCAGTTGCAGTTGCGGTCTTCAGTCCTGAGACTGGTTTGATGCAGCTCTCCATGCTACTCTATCCTGTTCAAGCTTCTTCATCTCCCAGTACCTACTGCAACCTACATCCTTCTGAATCTGCTTAGTGTATTCATCTCTTGGTCTCCCTCTACGATTTTTACCCTCCACGCTGCCCTCCAACGCTAAATTTGTGATTCCTTGATGCCTCAGAACTTGTCCTACCAACCGGTCCCTTCTTCTTGTCAAGTTGTGCCACAAATTCCTCTTCGCCCCAATTCTATTCAATTCCTCCTCAGTAGTTATGTGATCTACCCATCTTATCTTCAGCATTCTTCTGTAGCACCACATTTAGAAAGCATCTATTCTCTTCTTGTCTAAACTATTTATCATACCTGTTTCACTGCCATACATAGCTACACTCCATACGAATACTTTCAGAAATGACTTCCTGACACTTAAATCGATACTCGATGTTAACAAATTTCTCTTCTTGAGAAACGCTTTCCTTGCCATTGCCAGTCTACATTTTATATCCTCTCTACTTCGACCATCATCAGTTATTTTGCTCCCCAAATAGTCCTTTACTACTTTAAGTGTCTCATTTCCTAATCTAATTCCCTCAGCATCACCCGACTTAATTCAGCTACATTCCATTATCCTCGTTTTGCTTTTGTTGATGTTCATCTTATACCCTCCTTTCAAGACACTGTCCATTCCGTTCAACTGCTGTTCCAAGTCCTTTGCTGTCTCTGACAGAATTACAATGTCATCGGCGAACCTCAGTTTCTATTTCTTCTCCATGGATTTTAATACCTACTCCGAATTTTTCTTTTGTTTCCTTTACTGCTTGCTCAATATACAGATTGAATAACATCGGGGAGAGGCTACAACCCTGTCTCACTCCCTTTCCAACCACTACTTCCCTTTCATGGCCCTCCATAACTGCCATCTGGTTTCTGTACTAGTTGTAAATAGCCTTTCGCTCTCTGTATTTTACCCCTGCCACGTTTAGAATTTGAAAGAGAATATTCCAGTCAACATTGTCAGAAGCTTTCTCTAAGTCTACAAATGCTAGAAACATAGGTTTGCCTTTCCCTAATCTATTTTCTAAGATGTCGTAGGGTCAGTATTGCCTCACGTGTCCAACATTTCTACAGAATCCAAACTGATCTTGCTATCCTCAGCAAACGTCAAGAAAAATTACAGGATGTGATGAATGGAATGAACAGCTTAATGAGTACAGAATATGGACATAGAGGAAATCGAAAGAAGGCGAAAGTAATGAGAAGTAGTAGAAATGAGAACAGCGAGACACTTAACATAAGGATTGATGGTCATGAAGTAGATGAAGTTAAGGAATTCTGCTGCGTGGACAGTAAAATAACGAATGACGGACGGAGCAAGGAGGGCATCAAAATCAGTCTAGCACTGGCAAAAAGGCAATTTGTGGCCAAGAGAAGTCTACTAATATCAAACATAGGCTTTTATTTGAGGAAGAAATTTCTGAGAATGTACGTGTGGAGCAGAGCGCTGTATGGTAGTGAAACATGGACTGTGGGAAAACTGGAACAGAAGAGAATCGAAGCACTTGAGATGTGGTGCTACAGACGAATGTTGAAAATTAGGTGGACTGATAAGGTAAGGAATGAGGAGGTTCTGCGTAGAATCGGAGAGGAAAGGAATATATGGGAAACACCGACAAGAAGAAGCGACCGGATGGTACGACATTTGTTAAGACATCAGGGAATAACTTCCATTGTACTAGAGGGAGCTGTAGAGGGTGAATACTGTAGAGATTGGAACACATTCAGCAAATAGCTTAGGTTGCAGGTGCTACTCTGAGATGAAGAGGTTGGCACAGGAGAGGAATTTGTGGCGGGCCGCATTAAACGAGTTAGAAGACTGATGACAGAGAGAGAGAGAGAGAGAGAGAGAGAGAGAGAGAGAGAGAGAGAGAGAGATACATCATAACATGAATGTTTTGAGGTGAGGGACTAAAGCTCGCTGGCCGAACGGTTCTAGGCGCTACAGTCTGGAATCGCGCGAACGCTACGGTCGCAGGCTCGAATCCTGCCTCGGGCATGGATGTGTGTGATGTCCTTAAGTTAGTTAGGTTTAAGTAGCTCCAAGTTCTAGGGGACTGATGACCTCAGAAGTTATGTCCCATAGTGCTCAGAGCCATTTGAACCACTAAAGCTCGCAGACGAATATACGGGGACACGTATTCATATTTTCATTTATTTTTTTTTTTTTTTACGTTTGTTTGCACAAGTAACGTTATTAGTTTGTAGAGTTCCACGGCCAGTATGAATTCGAACAAAACTGTTTCGTTTGTTTTGCTGCGTCATTGTATGAAGGCGTTTAAGGCATAATGGTTGAAGTCAGATTCTGAGGAAAGTGAGTTACTTTCTATGTTATTTAGTAGAAACTGCGATGTTTTAGATGGGATACGGATGTCTGTCTCTATATGCACAACAGCATCAGAGATAGCACCACACGTTGTACGGTGAAATGGTTTGTATAACGCATGTTATGGCAAAGTGAAGTAAGTCTGACTTGCACCACAATGCCATGAATAAAAGATAGGAAGTGCAACATGAATTACAGTGAAGGAGAGCCGAATCCGCACGAAATTTGATGAAAGTGCATAAGCAATGATCAAATTACAGCTTCCAAGGTATTTATGCTTTTACATCTGCTACGGAAAATCCCTGTCATTTCCAAAGTTAACATGTTAATTAGCATACTACAAACACAATTTATATTCCCTGTCACGACCTCATAGCTGACTCTGCTTTCATGTACGTATGGGACGAAACTATAGTTTCGAGAGAATGGCAGGAAATTTCATAACGCGTAGCATACACACAAAATAAGTTTCTAGTCTAAGGCACCTGATAGTAATGTACAGCGACGCTTGCACTGGACAAAGCAGAAACTTTAAAATGGAAGTTTCCTGTTTGAAACTTGTGCCACATCCACTACTTCAAGTACGCGTCTTTTATCATATTTTCGTGACAGGCGGACAATCGTATATGCCAAACGACGCTGATTTTGGCTCTGTGGAACTCCAGGCAAGAGGAAGAACTACCTACACACTGTAAGACTTGTGTAAAATCGTTGCCTAATAACGAAGAAACAAGCCATGTACAACAGTACAGACGGAGCAACAAGAATTTGTATCGACGGTATCTTTGGAGAAAGGGGTAGTTAACCGCAAAAGTAATGAATTGAACTGTCCAGTAGCTTGGCTACAAATTCAGTGTTTGCAGTGGAGGAAATATGAAACTACCAAGGTACTTTACAGGAAAACTGTGAATGTTAATATGGAGTTTCTCACCCTCGACTTACAAAAAGGAAAGAAGGGACGTCAAGTCCAACTCAGCAGTATAACATGGGAACCACTGCGTGATTAAATACGACCAGTGAGTAATTTGAAGGGGAAGGACAAATGATTTAAATGGCTCTAAGCACTATGGGACTTAACATCTGAGGTCATCACTTCCCTAGGCTTAGAACTAAAACCTAACTATCCTAAGAACATCACACACATCCATGCCCGAAGCAGGATTCGAACCTGCGACCGTAGCAGCCGAGTGGTTGCGGACTGAATCGCCTAGAACCGCTCGTCCACAACGGCCGGCTATGGGACCCCTGATACGTCTAGATACGACTGACGGGTGACACGTACGTAAGCATCCTGCCTGATCGCCTGCATCCTTTTGGGCAATTCCAGCAGGATAATGCGACACCCAACACGTCCATAATTGCTACAGAGTGGCTCCAGGGAAACTATTCTGAGTTTAAACACTTCCGCTGGCCACTAAACTTCCCAGACATGAACAGTATTGAGCGTGTCTGGGATGCCTTGCAACGTGCTGTTCATAAGAGATTCCCACCCCCTGATACTCTTGAGGATTTATGGTCAGGCCTGCAGGATTCGTGGTGTCAGTTCCCTCCAACACTACTTCAGACATTAGTCGAGTCCGTGCCACGTCGTGTTTCGGCACTTCTGCATGCTTGCTGGTGCCCTACACGATACAGTTTCTTTGGCTCTTCAGTGTAGATACTGTCTGGGAAGTGTGTTGCGACTAGAGTTAGTGGTAAAGAAGTACTAACTAAATTAATACCGGATGCCTGATGTTGAAGTTGTACTGCGCTCCGTTTTAAGCAAAAGTTTTTCGTCCACCTCAAGGTTTAAGACGTCATATCTTCTGAACTGTTGAAAGGTGGCTACACTGAGCCACAGCGCCAGAGATTGCGCCAAAGAGTGTTATTCAGCCGCCTCCACTGGCAGTGCTTGCTGAGATGTCGTAGTGGAGAGTTCTTGTCGAGATGTGGCAGTAGTCAGTGCTTGTTGAGAAGTAGTAGGAGTCAGTCGTTGTTGAGATGTCGTCGTAGTGAGTGCTTGTGCAGATCTTGCTGAGAGGATATTGATAGCTGTGCTATTTGTGGCCATGTTGTATGCAGTTGTTTGATGGGCTAGACAGCAGATGTTGTTCGAATGGAGATATTGTAATGATCAGAGTGCTTTTCGTCAATATATATGAAGGTAAAAAAAATTCCTTTTTTTTTTTCATTATGTCTTAAACAATGCCTCGTCACAGGTTCAGTCAACAAAGCATCTGGCTCGTGTTCTTGTATTAGAGTGTAATTCTGCTTTTCTTGCGCAATTATAGTATTTCTATTTTTTTAATTACTTCAGTCTTATTGAAGAAGAACCATGCCAGATGTGTACGTTGAATCACACTTGCACACACAGAACAGTTACACTTGTGCTTTGGTTTCGTACGTTTTATAGTTGCTGGGGACTTAATTAATTAATTGTGTTAACGGAAATTTTCTTTCATTCTTTGTTGTTATTCTATGCAGTCAGATTGCGTACTAAAACTAGTCAGGGCCAACCGTTTATGAGACCTCGTAGCCAA
This sequence comes from Schistocerca serialis cubense, assembly GCF_023864345.2. Classification (NCBI taxonomy): domain Eukaryota; kingdom Metazoa; phylum Arthropoda; class Insecta; order Orthoptera; family Acrididae; genus Schistocerca; species Schistocerca serialis. Next base: position 147,672,949 of record NC_064648.1, read on the forward strand.
ACAGACAGCGACAAAAAAAAATTAAAAGTATCTGCATTTCATATCTATATAATTAAGCCCCCACGCACGTGGCGACCCTGCCAGGATCGTCCCTTGGAATTCTTCTGATTGTAAAAATAGCAGACAGTAGTATTGTTGTAGTAATTTGTAGTTTAGTAATTGTAGTCTATATTGCATGTGTAGATTTGATAATTGTTATTCTTCTAATGGTATTTTTTTTGCAGAATTTAATTTTTGATGTCTTGTATACGCATTTGACAATTTTGTGTAATTATGAAGATTTCAATCGTTTGTTAATCGTGTTTGTCGGGAAGCATTTCGTGTGAATGGTATTGTTGGAGATAAAGTCTCATTGTGTGTAATTTTCGTATAGTGACGAGTTTTGTATGTTTTGTAAATGATTACGTGGTCGATGAAAAAGGCAAAAATGATGGATAGTGAGAATGACGAAATTGTTAACATGGCGAACTCGCCAACACAGGAGAACAGTGTGATGAATAATGAAGTTGAAAACAATTTAAAAAGTCGGGAAAATAGTCCGGAACCAATTCAAAACTTTTCACAATTAGAAAATTTTCAGAATTCGAGATTAACGACAGAAGATTCTGGAATAGTATCGAACACAGATAGCTTTACAGCTATGACGAAGGAAGCTGGTTTTGTGGGAAATGTTAGGGGCGAAAGGAATTTTGAACTAGTTCATATGGAGCAGTTGATGGGTGCAATATTAAATTTGGGATCTCGATTAGACACACTGGGATCACAGTTACGATCTGAAATTGAAACAGAGATGGGAACAATTAAAACAGAGATAGGAACAATTAAAACAGAGATGGGAACTTTGGGATCTGAATTAAAAAATGATATGGGAACAATGGAAACACAGTTTAGATCTGAATTAAAAACACAGATGGGGACAATGGAAACACGGTTAGGATCTGAATTAAAAACAGTGGCAACACGTTTAGAAACAGACATGGAAACAATGGAAACACGGTTAGACTCACTGGGATCACAAATAGGAACAATTAAAACAGAGACAGGAACAATTAAAATTGATATGGGAACAATGGAAACACGGTTAGACTCACTGGGATCACAGTTGGGATCACAAATAGGAACAACTAAAACAGAGATGGAAACAATGGAAACACGGTAAGATTCACGAATAGGGACATGTTTCAAAAACATGGAAGATGAATTAAAGAAAGAAATTAGAGAAGAAGTACAACCGATTTTGAATTCTCACAATAATAAATTGCAGTAGAGATTAGACAAAGGGAACAAGATAGAGAACAGGAAGAAAGAGATCGCATTATAGTACAAAAATTTTCAGAGTTAAATTTACAACGTGCACACAATAAGGAAGAAATATTTGAGAGAGTCGAGGAATCCATACCAAATGACAGATTAAATAACCTAACACAACAGTATGAACAGTTAACTACTAAATGTGTCAATACTGAAACCCGAGTGGCGACACTTACGGAAGACGTAAATAAACAGAAAGAAAAAATAGGTGACTTATCGGAAGGAGTTGACGAGATTTCAGATAAATTGACAAGTCTTAGTTTAAATGGAGATAGGGATTCAGATGATACAGCTCCATTACCATTTGCAGAAACCGAAGAGTACCAGAACATAAATAAGCATGTTGAAAATCAGGGAAAATTTAATGAACGCGTTAAAAGGGAATTTGAAGCATTACAAAAGCAAGTCAAACAAATTGAAGGCGAAATCGTAGGAAAAGACAGCAAAAGAAATTTGGAATCACAGATAGCAGAGGGGTTTGAAGAAAGTAATTTGTTTAATTTACGGGATGCAACAAGAGAGCGTCAGGCGCGCGAACTTGACAATAATCGACATCGGACTGGGACAGACGCGGTAGGTCTTTGTCGCCACGGGGAGAAAACTTTGACTATAAATATTTTTTGACCGTTCGCAAATTTAAGATCTTTCGCAATTCTAAGAATGACATACATCCATGTTCATGGTTAGATCAATTTACGTACGCACTTCCACCAAATTGGCCACTAAGTCACAAACTGGAATTTATGTGCGGCTATTAATGTCCTCAGGGGATTCACTACACTAAGTGAATATGTGCCGTAGCGTGCATAGGGCCCCGAGCTGTAGTGGTGCTATTTCCCTTTTAGTTTTCTGCACCGCTGCCTACTCTTTTACTATTCTTTGCATCTGTCAAGACAACTCTTCGACTATCAATCTATCTAGAGAATCGTTAAAGAGTAACCGGATATGACTATTTTACCCAAAAGTGATTTCGAAAATTACTGTTTGGACTTACTGTATCTTCAGCAGCATTCATTCGTAGCTTAAACGAAATTTTACCTGTTTATCTTCGTGACAATATTACTTCATGTGTTGACGATATTCTTATTGCTAAACGTTCTTGGAGTGAGCACAACAAAATTTTGGATTCATTATTGCGTATTTTTGCAAGAGTTGGCATTACAGTGAACTTGAAAAAATCAGAATTTGGTCGTTCTCAGGTGAAATTTCTCGGTCACATTATTTCTACAGAAGGTATTCTTCCTGATCCAGAGAAACTAGACGCTATTCGTAATTATGCTGTTCCTACCACAAAACGTGATGTTCGTAGTTTCCTTGGTGTCTGTAATTTTCTTAGAAGCTTTGTTAGATTGGACGATTTGGCCACACCTCGTTTATGTGAACTATCTGGAAAGAATTCTAATTGGTGTTGGGATGAGGAAGCTCAATCAGAATTTGAACAACTTCGTGATACTTTAGTTGCTGCTCCACTTCTTTCACACCCGGATTTATCTAAAGACTTTTGTTTGGCGACGGACTCATCATACAAAGGCCTAGGGGCACACTTATTTCAAGAGATAGAAGAAGACGGCGTTGTAGTACAGAAAACTACATCTACATCCACATCTACATTTATACTCCGCAAGCCACCCAACGGTGTGTGGCGGAGGGCACTTTACGTGCCACTGTCATTACCTCCCTTTCCTGTTCCAGTCGCGTATGGTTCGCGGGAAGAACGACTGTCTAAAAGCCTCCGTGCGCGCTCTAATCTCTCTAATTTTACATTCGTGATCTCCTCGGGAGGTATAAGTAGGGGGAAGCAATATATTCGATACCTCATCCAGAAACGCACCCTCTCGAAACCTGGCGAGTAAGCTACACCGCAATGCAGAGCGCCTCTCTTGCAGAGTCTGCCACTTGAGTTTATTAAACATCTCCGTAACGCTATCACGGTTACCAAATAACCCTATGACGAAACGCGCCGCTCTTCTTTGGATCTTCTCTATCTCCTCCGTCAACCCACAATAGGTCGAACGAGTGTTTTGAAAGCCACCTCCTTTGTTGAAGGACTACATTTTCTAAGGACTCTCCCAATGAATCTCAACCTGGTACCCGCCTTACCAACAATTAATTTTATATGATCATTCCACTTCAAATCGTTCCGCACGCATACTCCCTGATATTTTACAAAAGTAACTGCTACCAGTGTTTGTTCCGCTATCATATAATCGTAGAATAAAGGATCCTTCTTTCTATGTATTCGCAATACGTTACATTTGTCTATGTTAAGGGACAGTTGCCACTCCCTGCACCAACTGCCTATCCGCTGCAGATCTTCCTGCATTTCGCTACAATTTTCTAATGCTGCAACTTCTCTGTATACTACAGCATCATCCGCGAAAAGCCGCATGGAACTTCCGACACTATCTACTAGGTCATTTATATATATTGTGAAAAGAAATGGTCCCATAACACTCCCCTGTGGCACGCCAGAGGTTACTTTAACGTCTGTAGACGTCTCTCCATTGATAACAACATGCTGTGTTCTGTTTGCTAAAAACTCTTCAATCCAGCCACACAGCTGGTCTCATATTCCGTAGGCTCTTACTTTGTTTATCAGGCGACAGTGCGGAACTGTATCGAACGCCTTCCGGAAGTCAAGGAAAATAGCATCTACCTGGGAGCCTGTATCTAATATTTTCTGGGTCTCATGAACAAATAAAGCGAGTTGGGTCTCACACGATCGCTGTTTCCGGAATCCATGTTGGTTCCTACAGAGTTGAGTCTGGGTTTCCAGAAATGACATGATACGCGAGCAAAAAACATATTCTAAAATTCTACAACAGATCGATATCGGAGACATAGGCCTATAGTTTGCGCATCTGCTCGTCGACCCTTGAAGACTGGGACTACCTGTGCTCATTTCCAATCATTTGGAACCCTCCGTTCCTCTAGAGACTTGCGGTACACGGCTGTTAGAAGGGGGGCAAGTTCTTTCGCGTACTCTGTGTAGAATCGAATTGGTATCCCGTCAGGCCCAGTGGACTTTCCTCTGTTGAGTGATTCCAGTTCTTTTTCTACTCCTTGGACACTTATTTCGATGTCAGCCATTTTTTCGTTTGTGCGAGGATTTAGAGAAGGAACTGCAGTGCGGTCTTCCTCTGTGAAACAGCTTTGGAAAAAGATGTTTATTTCAGCTTTACGCGTGTCATCCTCTGTTTCAATGCCATCATCATCCCGGAGTGTCTGGATATGCTGTTTCGAGCCACTTACTGATTTAACGTAAGACCAGAACTTCCTAGGATTTTCTGTCAAGTCAGTACATAGAATTTTACTTTCGAATTCACTGAACGCTTCACGCATAGTCCTCCTTACGCTAACTTTGATATCGTTTAGCTTCTGTTTGTCTGAGAGGTTTTGGCTGCGTTTAAACTTGGAGTGAAGCTCTCTTTGCTTTCGCAGTAGTTTCCTAACTTTGTTGTTGAACCACGGTGGGTTCTTGCCGTCCCTCACAGTTTTACTCGGCACGTCCCTGTCTAAAACGCATTTTACGATTGCCTTGAACTTTTTCCATAAACACTCAACATTGTCAGTGTCGGAACAGAAATTTTCGTTTTGATCTGTTAGGTAGTCTAAAATCTGCCTTCTATTACTCTTGCTAAACAGATAAATCTTCCTCCCTTTTTTTATATTCCTATTAACTTCCATATTCAGGGTTGCTGCAACGACCTTATGATCACTGATTCCCTGTTCTACACTTACAGAGTCGAAAAGTTCGGGTCTGTTTGTTATCAGTAGGTCCAAGATGTTATCTCCCCGAGTCGGTTCTCTGTTTAATTGCTCGAGGTCATTTTCGGATAGTGCGCTCAGTATAATGTCACTCGATGCTCTGTCCCTACCACCCGTCCTAAACATCTGAGTGTCCCAATCTATATCTGGTAAATTGAAATCTCCACCTAAAACTATAACATGCTGAGAAAATTTATGTGAAATGTATTCAAAATTTTCTCTCAGTTGTTCTGCCACTAATGCTGCTGAGTCGGGAGGTCGGTAAAAGGAGCCAATTATTAACCTAGCTCAGTTGTTGAGTGTAACCTCCACCCATAATAATTCACAGGAACTATCCACTTCTACTTCACTACAGGATAAACTACTATTAACAGCGACAAACACGCCACCACCTGTTGCATGCAATCTATCCTTTCTAAACACCGTCTGTGCCTTTGTAAAAATTTCGGCAGAATTTATCTCTGGCTTCAGCCAGCTTTCTGTACCTATAACGATTTCAGCTTCGGTGTTTTTTATCAGCGCTTGAAGTTCCGGCACTTTACCAATGCAGCTTCGACAGTTTACAATTACAATACCGATTGCTGCTCAGTCCCTGCATGTCCTGACTTTGCCCCGCACCCTTTGAGGCTGTTGCCCTTTCTGTACTTGCCCGAGGCCACCTAACCTAAAAACCGCCCAGTCCACGCCACACAACCCCTGCTACCCGTGTAGCCGCTTGCTGCGTGTAGTGGACTCCTGACCTATCCAGTGGAACCCGAAACCCCACCACCCTATGGCGCATCGTCCCCTATGCTCCCAGAGTATGGGACCTCTTTATATTTTCTCCTGACAAATGTGAGCCTGAGATATATATATGGCTTACATTTGTTAGGAGAACTGAAAAATAATGTACACTATGTCTTTTTGCACTTAACTTACTTGCATAAGAAAAGAGATGTAGCAGTGCAAACAGGACTTGCGCTCTGAAGGTTCCGTACAAACTTAATTATATATATATACATGTGAGTCTGACATTTCCGATCCACTGTTGAAATATAGACTCTGGAAGGAGAGAAAAACAGATTAATTTGGTGCTGCATTATGTATAAATTTAAATACGAGTGTTTCTATCTGATTTATAACTGTAGTGACATTATGTAACCCGAGCGCTTCGCTATTTGCCCGAGCGCCGGGCGTAACACAATCTGCACAGAGCGGATTACGCCGCGCAGCTATTAACTTCTCGGCGCATCGCGTTGCTCCGCCTCGCCAGAGATAATAGCTGCCCGCGCGTGAACATAAGAGTCGACGCGCCTAGCCAGAGGTAACAGCTGTCCGCCGAGGCGCCGCGCGTCATCAGAGATAATAGCTGCTACGCGGTGAGCGAGCGCAGAGCGCTTCAGAGATAATAGCTGCTACGCGGTGATCGAGCGCAGAGCGCTTCAGAGGTAATAGCTGTGCGCGCGGCGGCGGAGCGCGCCAGAGATAATAGCTATGTGCGCAGCGCGTCGCGGCGCGAAGCCTCTGGAGCAGAGCGCAGGGCTGCCAACCTGATCGGCGCGACCGTTTTTCGTGGTGTTGGCAGAGCTGTTCCGGTCCGCGGCGGAGGCGGGCCCGCTGGACATCGTGAAGCTGTACGGCTGCGACGGCCGCCTGCTTAACATCTCGCCTGCGCTGAAGGACAACGCGCCCGACCGCCCCTACCGCCTCGAGGTCGTCGCCGCGCACTGCAACGGTGAGTACCTGACGACGGCACGTACATCTGACGTCGAAACGTCGCGACAGGAATAAATATCCACAGTGTTAGTTCTACTACTGACGACACAGAGCTGCGTTGTGCTGTGTCCATGTGTCGCCAATGGACAACTGCAATGATTTACCTGACGACGGCGTACACATATGACGCCGAAACGTCGCGATAGAAATAAATATCCACGCTGTTACTGCTACTACTGAAGACACACAGCTGTGTGTTCATGTGTCGGCGATGGACAACTGCAGCAAAGCGAAACGTGATGGTGCACCAGTCTGTCTTTTAAACGTCGCAGTAAATTTTAGTTTTCTAAGGATTGTTATTACAACCAAACACGAGAATTTGCACTTTTTTCAGGGTATAACTAAAATACCTTACAGAGATTGAGGACAGGTTCTTTACATCAAAACAAACAAAGAAAGATCTAGTAAACATGGCTTCTAAAATGCATACTGTAATTCTAGAAAGCGTTTTACTAATGCATTGTTATGAAATGATATTCGTCATATAGTTTAACACTATTTACAGTTGCGAGCTTTTATACACGAATGCCAACAGTTTATGCCCACGTAGTTATAAGAGAGATAAAATTACAACACTGTTACATAAATTCCTAGTGTAATATTATCTGTCTAACACTAAGGAGAATTTCCTAAGGAATGGCTAGCAATGATCTAAACGGGGCGTTGCCTCTTCACATAACAGCAGTTTTTCAGTCAAGAATGTGATATTCTCTTATTTACAGGGAAATTATGGTCCTGTTTATATGTGTTGCCAATGTAATGTTGCTTCTTCTTAAGACTAAAGAGAACATTTAATACTTTTGACCGAAGGTAGGAGTGTTAGCTGCATCAGTGCTGGAACACTTTCGGTAATCTGCAATCTGGTGCACCTAAAATTTGCTGAAATTCAGGAAAATCTCAATAGTAATACTTGCATAATAACTCGTCGTGGGTAATGACGTAGTTTTTCTCTGAATAAGCTAGCCACTGCGGTCGTATTCGAATCCAGGTAGTAATGGCTGCCAACAACGAAAATTTCCATCTGAAATTAATTCTGCAAGTTGCCAGAGAGAAAATCACATATCACTTTAACAAAAGTAAGTTATATTTTATAGATAATAAATATATAATTTCCAGCAGTACAGACCTTTTATCAGGAGAGAAAAATAAGATAGATAGATAGATAGATAGAGACTTGTATGTCCATTTGCAAACGATAAAATTCCTATGTCGTGTGTCATCGTTTTTTTTTTTTTTTGTCTTTTTGACATAGTTCACGTAAATTTTTTCACCAAATTTTTCCAGAAGATGTCTACCTTTAGAGCTATGTGCGCTTATTCAGTACAGAGATGTTTCATAGTAGCGAAGATGTACAACTGCCCATACCTCTGAAGATGTGCATTTCGGATCGTTTGTTTACTGGACATGTGTTCTTATTTTATTGCATACTAACTCGTCCGTGATTATGGAAAGCAAAGGGCTTGCAGTACAAGAGATGCGTTTCACAGTATCGAAGATACGCATCTTAGAGCCCATGTTTACTACGATTTTTTCTTGTTTTGTTGTAAAGAACCTGTCTTCAAAGTCTGTAAAGGGAATTTAGTTACGTCCTGTATATTTATCCGCTACTAAGCGACAATTACAATGATGAGATCGCTGTTGATGCCACACGCATATGACGCCGAAACTTTGCAAATAGATTTTAGTTTAATAGCGACTCCTGCATTCACTGACCACTTGAAAATAAAAGGGAGAACGTTGTATCTTGGAATACAGCCCCGAAATAGCTACACTACTGACCATTAAAATCGCTGCACCAAGAAGAAATGCAGATGATAAACGGGTATCCATTGGACAAATATGTTATACTAGAACTGACATGTGATTACGTTTTCACGCAATTAGGGTGCATAGATCCTGAGAAATCAGTACCCAGAACAACCACGACTGGCCGTAATAACGGCCTTGATACGCCTGGGCATTGAGTCAAACAGAGCTCGGATGGCGTGTACAGGTACAGCTGCCCATGCAGCTTCAACACGATACCACAGGTCATCAAGAGTAGTGACTGGCGTATTGTGACGAGCCAGTTGCTCCGCTACCATTGACCAGACGTTTTCAGTTGCTGAGAGATGTGGAGAATGTGCTGGACATGGCAGCAGTAGAACATTGCTGAAATGTAGGGTTTCGCAGGGATCGAATGAAGGCTAGAGCCACGGGTCGTAACACATCTGAAATGTAACGTCCACTGTTCAAAGTGCCGTCAATGCGAACAAGAGGTGACCGAGACGTGTAACCAATGGAATCCGATACCATCTCGCCGGGTGATACGCCAGTATGGCGATGACGAATACACGCTTACAATGTGCGTTCACCGCGATGTCTCCAAACACGAATGCGACCGTCATGATGCTGTAAACAGAACCTGGATTTACCCGAAAAATGAGGTTTTGCCATTCGTGCACCCAGGTTCGACGTCGAGTACACCATCGCACGCGCTCCAGTCTGTGATGCAGCGTCAAGGGTAACCGCAGCCACAGTCTCCGAGCTGATGGTCTGTGCTGCTGCAAACGTCGTTGAACTGTTCGTGCAGATGGTTGTTGTCTTGCAAACGTCCCCATCTGTTGACTCAGGGATCGAGACGTGGCTGCACGATCCGTTACAGCCATACCGATAAGATGCCTGTCATCTCGACTGCTAGTGATACGAGGCCGTTGGGATCCAGCACGGCGTTCCGTATTACCCTCCTGAACCCACCGATTCCATATTCTGCCAACAGTCATTGGATCTCGACCGGCGCGAGCAGCGATGTCCCGATACGATAAGTCGCAATCGTTAAGGGGTACAATCCGACCTTTATCAAAGTCGGAAACGTGATGGTACGCATTTCTCCTCCTTACACGATGTTCCACAACAATGTTTCACCAGGCAACGCCAGTCAACTGCTGTTTGTGTGTGAGAAATCGGTTGGAAACTTTCCTCATGTCAGCACGTTGTATGTGTCGCCACCGGCGCCAACCTTGTGTGTTTGCTCTGAAAAGCTAATCATTTGCATATCACAGCATCATCTTCCTGTCGGTTAAATTTCGCGTCTCTAGCACGTCATCTTCGTGGTGCAGCAATTTTAATGGACGGTAGTGTATTTCTTTTTTTGTTTCCAATTGTGAAATGATAGCATTCCGATTACGTGAGCTGCAGTCTTTTTTTGTGAAATTATAAAAAATAATCTGGAAAAGTCACGTCTTCCAAAACGTGCGAAACGCTACAACACGGTTGTTGCAGTCGATAGAATCTTACGTACACTGTATTTTATAGTCCCTGTGTTACATTATTACTCTACAACACAGTAATAATGAGTAAATGAAAAGAAATTAAGAAGAAGTATTAACAAAAACAAGTTATATTAAAAACGTTTTGAAAGGAAACCTGTTGGCAAGCAACACGAATTTCTGTTTTCAAGACAGGAAAAATAGTTAAAGCTATTAAAGAAATTGAGTTCATTTGAAAATATAACAAGAGTCTCATGGTGTGAGTCCAGCAGTACATTTGATGACCTCTTTTATGCCATTTAAAGACAGTCTTACGTCCACTTGAGTTTCACCCTAGGAAAAATCAGCAGACCATCTTCCTTTTGGAGGTAAAAGATGGCATGTGACTGGCGATGTATGACTTAACCGTCCACACGTTATGTAACTACACTATGTGATCAAAAGTATCCAGACACCCACAAAAACATATGTTTTCCATTTTAGCTACATTGTACTGTCACCTACTGACGGGTACTCCATATCAGAGACCTCAGTACTCATTAGACATCGTGAGAGAGCAGAATGGGACGCTCCGCGGAACTCACGGACTTTGAACGTGGTCAGGTGATAGAGTGTCGCTTCTGTGATACATCAGTACGCGAGATTACCATGCTCCTAAAGATCCCTAGGTTCACTGTTTCCGATGCAACAGTGAAGTTGAAACGTGAAGGAACACGTAAAGCACAAAAGCGTACAGGCCGACCTCGTATGTTGACTGATAGAGACCGCCGACAGTTGAAGAGGGTCGTAAAGTGTAATAGGCAGACATCTATCCAGACCATCACACAGCGATTCCAAGCTGCATCACGATCCACTGCAAGTACTATGACAGTTAGGCGGGAGTTGACAAAACTTGGATTTCGTGGTCGAGAGACACATCACGCTGGTAAATGCCAAAAGACGCCACCCCTGGTGTGAGGAGGGTAAACAGTGGACGATTGAAAAGTAGGAAAAACATTGTGAGGAATGACGAATCACGGTACACAATGTGGCGATCCGATGGCAGAGTATGGTTATGGCGAATGCCCGCTGAACGTCATCTGCCAGCTTGTGTAGTGCTAAGAGTAAACTTCGGAAGAGGTGGTGGTCTTGTGGTGTGGTCATATTTTTCGCGGAGGGGGCTTGCACCCCTTGTTGTTTTTCGTGGCTCTATCACAGCACAGGCCTACATTGATGTTTTAAGCACCTTCTTGCTTCTCACTGTTGAAGAGCAATTCGGGGATGCCGATTGCATCTTTCAACACGATCGAGCACCTGTTCCTAATGCACGCCCTGTGGCAGAGTGGTTACACGACAATAACATCCCTGTAACGGACTGGCCTGCACAGAGTCCTGATCTGAATCCTATAGAATATGTTTGGGATGTTTCGGAACGCCGGCTTCGTGCCAGGCCTCACCGACCCACGTCGGTACCTCTCCTCAGCGCAGCAGTCCGTGAAGAATGGGCTGCCATTCCCCAAAAAAACCTTCCAGCACCTGATTGAACATATGCCTTAGAGAGTGGAAGCTGTCATCAGGGTTAAGGGTGGGCCTACACCATATTGAATTCCAGCATTACCGCTGGAGGGTGCGACATACTTGTAAGTCATTTTCAGCCAGATGTCCGGATCCTTTTGGTGACGTAGTGCAGTTTTAAAAATATACGGAACTTTACTCACCATAAAGCTCTGCAAGTGGAGAATGAGCGATATCCTCAAAGTAGGTTTGAAATAGTAAACAACACTGAAATATGTTAAACTCCTGATATTCAAAAACGCTGCCAAAACACAACGCTATGTTTCCGAGCAACAAAAATAGTGGAAAACGCCGAAAACAGCTTATGGCGTTCTCTAGCGCACTCTCCCCAAAGTGATTCCCAAATCGGCCAGAAGGCTGAAGCATCGCCCAGGAGTGTCACATGTTCGTAGGTGCACTAACATCAAGGTACAACATTCTCCACTACCATACCTGCACTACTGGCCATTAAAATTCCTACACCACGAAGATGAGGTGGCACAGACGCGAAATTTAACCGATAGGAAGAAGATGCTGTGATATGCAAATGATTAGCTTTTCAGAGCATTCACACAAGGTTGGTGCCGGTGGCGACACCTACAACGTGCTGACATGAGGAACGTTTCCTACCGATTTCTCGTACACAAACAGTAGTTGACCGGCGTTGCCTGGTGAAACGTTGTTGTGATGCCTCGTGTAAGGAGGAGAAATGCGTACCATCACGTTTCCGACTTTGATAAAGGTCGGATTGTAGCCTATCGCGATTGCGGTTTATCGTATCGCGACATTGCTGCTCGCGTTGGTCGAGATACAATGACTGTTAGCAGAATAAGGAATCGGTGGGTTCAGGAGGGTAACACGGAACGCCGTGCTGGATACCAACGGCCCCGTATCACTAGCAGTCGGGATGACAGGCATCTTATCCGCATGGCTGTAACGGATCGTGCAACCACGTCTCGATCCCTGAGTCAACAGATGGGGAAGTTCGCAAGACAACAACCATCTAGACGAACAGTTCGACGACGTTTGCAGCAACATGGACTATCAGCTCGGAGACCGTGGCTGCGGTTACCCTTGACGCTGCATCACAGACAGGAGCGCCTGCGATGGTGTACTCAGTGACGAACCTGGGTGCACGAATGGCAAAACGTCATTTTTTTCGGGTGAATTGAGGTTGTGTTTACAGCATCATGACGGTCGCATCCGGGTTTGGGGAAATCGCGGTGAACGCACATTGAAAGCGTGTATTCGTCATCGCCATACTGGCGTATCACCCGGCATGATGGTATGGGGTGCCATTGGTTACACGTCTCGGTCACCTCTTGTTCGCATTGACGGCACATTTCAGATGTGTTACGACCCGTGGCTCTACCCTTCATTCGATCCCTGTAAAACCCTACATTTCAGCAGGATAATGCACGACCCCATATTGCAGGTCCTGTACGGGCCTTTCTGGATACAGAAAATGTTCGACTGCTACCCTAACCAGCACATTCTCCAGATCTCTCACCAACTGAAAACGTCTGGTCAATGGTGGCCGAGCAACTGGCTCGTCACAATACGCCAGTCACTACTCTCGATGAACTGTGGTATCGTGTTGAAGCTGCATGGGCAGCTGTACCTGTAGACGCCATACAAGCTCTGTTTGACTCAATGTCCAGGCATATCAAGGCTGTTATTACGACCAGAGGTGGTTGTTCTGGGTGTTGATTTCTCAGGATCTATGCACCCAAATTGCGTCAAAATGTAATCACATGCCAGTTCTAGTATAATATATTTGTCCAACGAATACCCATTTATCATCTGCATTGCTTCTTGGTGTAGCAATTTTAATGGCCAGTAGTGTGTTTTATCGCCAGTGGACAAATGCAAATGAGCACCCTTATGATTGCAAACAGTGCTGTCCCTTGAACGTCATAATAAATGTTATCTGCCGAACGATTACTATTACGGAGTAGAGTATTTATTCGTGCATCGCCAATGGCCTACCGCAGTGTGCAATATGATGTCGCGGCGCCCTCATCTGTTGCCGAAACGCCACAATAGCTAGTGTCCACTGCTGCCGGTGAGTTCATGCACACCTGCTGTTTCGCTATACCTACCAGCGGACGTTAATATGGAGTGGTCAACCTTTATGTCGGCTTCTGTTCTTCTGGGGACACTTTCAGTGAGGTTTCTGAATACCTCTGGAGGAATGAGAACCTATTCTTCCTCACAGGTCGAGCCCAGATAAGTTAGTCATGTTGGGAGCTAGAGCCGAGTCGACGTTCTGAATCATCCCAGAAGGATTCCATTAGGTTCAGGTCGCGAATCTGGGCAGGCTGGTCCATTTCAGGAATGTTTTCGTTCACAACAAAATTACCTCACAGTGCTACTTTATCTCTGGTTGAACTGCCATGCTAATAGAAACTACAACCGCCTCCAAACTGACAAAAAAAGAAATGGCTCTGAGCACTATGCGACTTAACATCTGATGTCATCAGTTTAACCTAAGGACATCACACACACAGCCATGCCCGAAGCAGGATTCGAACCTGCCACCGTAGCGGTCGCGCGGTTCCAGACTGTAGCGCCTAGAACCGCTCGGCCACTCCGGCCGGCCCAAACTGATCATCTACTGTACGTAGTGTAGAATGCTATGAAATGTGTTCATACCCTTCCGCATCTAACAATTTCTTAGGCGGAGTGCACGTGGCATTCTGCAGACATTCGCCAGCCTCAAACCTTTTCACCAGAATCTCTTGCCCAGTACAAAGTCCCAAGCGACTGGAACAAAACGCAGTTGACTCCACCGTATAAGAAGGATGAAAGGACGGACCCGGAAAATTACAGACCAAGATCTCTAAATTCCGTTTGCTGCAGAATCTTGAACATATTTTCAGTTCAAATGTAGTAAACTTTCTTGAGACTGAGAAGCTTATGCCCACGAATCAGCATGGTTTTAGAAAGCATCGCTCGTGCGAAACTCAGCTTGCCCTTTTCACAGACGATATCCTGAGAACTATGGACGGAGGGCAATAAACAGATTCCATATTTCTAGATTTCCGGAAATCATTGGACATGGTGCCCAATTGCAGGCTGTTAATGAAGGTACGAGCGTGTGGAATAAGTCCACAGATATGTGATTGGCTCAAAGACTTTATAAATAATAGAACCAGTATGTTGTCCTCGACGGCGTGTGTTTATCAGAGATGAGTTTATCGTCAGGACTGTCCCAGGGAAGTGTGATAGGAACACTGTTGTTCTCTGTATACATAAATGATTTGGCGGGCAGGGTGGGTAACAATCTGCAGTCGTTTGCTGATGATGCCGTGGTGCACGGTAAGATGTCGAAGTTGAGTGAATTGTAGGAAGATACAAGACGACGCAGACAAAATTATCAGTTGGTGTGATAAATGGCAGCTTGTGGACAAATGTAAGTTAATGCGGATGAGTAGGCAGATCAAACCTGCAGTGTACGGATACAGCATTACTAGTGTCCTGCGTGACACAAACAACTCTTTTAAATATGTAGCCATAACGATGCAAAGCGATATGAGTAGAACGAGAATATGAAAACTGTGGTAGGGAAGCCGTATGGTCAGGTTTATTAGGAGAATTTTTGCAAAGAGTGGTTCACCTGTAAAGGAGACTGCATATAGGACCCTGGTTCGACCTCTTCTTGAGTACTGCTAGAGCGTTCGGGATCCGTGCCAGGTCGGATTGAAGGAAGACATCGAAGCGTTTCAGAGGTGGGCTATTAGATTTGCTGCTGGTAAGTTCGAACTACATGTAAGTGTCGTGAAAAAGCCTCCGGAACTCTAGTGGGAGTCCCTGTAGGGATGACGACGTTCTTTTCAATAAACACCACTGAGAAAATTTGGAGAACCAGCATTTGAAGTTGATTGCAAAACGAGTCTACTGCCACCAGCATACACTGCGCCTGAGGATCACGAAGTACGACAAATTGGGGCTCATACAGAGTCCGTGCCGTTTTTCCCTCGCGCAGTTTGTGTATGGACCAGGAAAGCAAATGAGAAGTAGTGGTCCAGGGCACCTTCCGCCACAGACCATATGGTGGTCTGCGGAGTATCTACACTATGTGATCAAAAGTATCCGGACACCTGGCTGAAAATCACTTACAAGTTCGTGGCGCCCTCCGTCGGTAATGTTGGAATTCAATATGGTGTTGGCTCACCCGTAGCCTTGGTGAAAGCTTCCATTCTCGCAGGCATACGTTAATCAGGTGCTGGAACGTTTCTTGGGGAATGGCAGCCCATTCTTCTCTGAGTGCTGCATTAAGGAAAGGTGTCGATGTCGGTCGGTGAGGCCTGGCATGAAGTCGGCGTTCCAAAACGTCCCAAATGTGTTCTATAGGATTCAGGTCAGGACTCTGTGCAGGCCAGTCCGTTACAGGGACATTATGGTCGCGTAACCACTCCTCCACAGGCCGTACATTATGAACAGGTGCCCGCATCTCGTGGTCGTGCGGTAGCGTTCTCGCTTCCCACGCCCGGGTTCCCGGGTTCGATTCCCGGCGGGGTCAGGGATTTTCTCTGCCTCGTGATGGCTGGGTGTTGTGTGCTGTCCTTAGGTTAGTTAGGTTTAAGTAGTTGTAAGTTCTAGGGGACTGATGACCATCGATGTTAAGTCCCATAGTGCTCAGAGCCATTTGAACCATTTTTATCAACAGGTGCTCGATGGTGATGAAAGATGCAATCGCCGTCCCCGATTTCCTCTTCAACAGTGGGAAGCAAAAAGATGCTTAAAACAACAAGGGGTGCAAGCCCCCTTCATGAAAAACACGATCACACCATAACACCACCGCCTCCGAATTTTACCGTCGGCACTGCACACGCTAGCAGATGACGTTCACGGGGTATTCGCCATACCCACACCCTGCAATCGGATCGCCATATTGTGTACCGTGATTCGTCACTCCACACAACGTTTTTCCACTGTTCAATCGTCCAACGTTTACGCTCCTTACACCAAGCGAGGCGTCGTTTGGCATTTACCGGCGTGATTGTCGCTTATGAGCAGAAGCTCGACCGTGAAATCCACGTTTTCTCACATCCCGGCTAACTGTCATAGTAATTCCAGTGGATCCTGATGCTGTTTGGAATTCCTGTGTGATGGTCTGAATAGATGTCTGCCTGTTACACATTACGACCCTCTTCAACTGTCGGCGGTCTCTGTCAGTCAACAGACGAGGTCGGCCTGTACGCTTTCATGTTGTACTTGTCCCCTTACGTTTCCACTTCACTATCACCTAGGCATGTTTATCAGTGTGGAAATCTCGCGTACAGACGTATCACACAAGTGACACCCAATCACCTGATCACATTCAAAGTTCGTGAGTTCCGCGGAGCGCCCCATTCTGCTCTCTCACGATGTCTAATGACTACTGAGGTCGCTGATGTGGAGTAGCTGGCAGTAGGTGGCAGCACAATGCACATAATATGAAAAACGTATGTTTTGGGGGGTGTCCGGATACTTTTGATCACACAGTGTATGTAGATGTACGAGTAGATTGCCACAGGGTATGCCGCGATTCATCACTCCAAATTAGTCCAGTCGTCCATTGTCGAGTGGCGTTCCTTTTTACACCACCTCAAGCGTTGCTTAACATTGCCTACAGAAATATGTGGCTTATGAGGGACTTGCTCGACCACTGTACGCCATGATTTTTAACTGTAAAGCACAATTATTGCGCTGTCTGGACCGCTGGTAGCACTCTGGAACTGACGACTGATTCCTTCCGTTGATTTCTGTTTACATCATCGCGATGGTTGCATCCGTGTTTGGCGACATCGCGGTGAACGCACATTGGAAGCGTGTATTCGTCATCGTCATACTGGTTTATCGCCGGGCGTGATGGTATGGGGTGCCATTGGTTACACGTCTCGGTCACCTCTTGTTCGCATTGACGGCACTTTGAGCAGTGGACGTTACATTTCAGATGTGTTACGACCCGTGGCTCTACCTTTCATTCGATCCCTGCGAAACCCTACATGTCAGCAGAATAATGCACGACCGCATGTTGCAGATCCTGTACGGGCCTTTCTGGATACAGAAAATGTTCGACTGCTGCCCTGCCCAGCACATTCTCCAGATCTCTCACCAATTGAAAACGTCTGGTCAATGGTGGCCGAGCAACTGGCTCGTCACAATACGCCAGTCACTACTTGTGATGAGCTGTGGTATCGTGTCGAAGCTGCATGGGCCGCTGTACATGTACACGCCATCCATGCTCTGTTTGACTCAATGCCGAGGCGTATCAAGGCCGTTATTACGGTCAGGGGTAGTTGTTCTGGGTACTGATATCTCAGGATCTATGCACCCAAATTGCGTGAAAATGTAGTCACATGTCAGTTCTAGTATAATATATTTGTCCCGGCGGGGTCAGGGATTTTCTCTGCCTCGTGATGGCTGGGTGTTGTGTGCTGTCCTTAGGTTAGTTAGGTTTAAGTAGTTCTAAGTTCTAGGGGACTGATGACCACAGCAGTTGAGTCCCATAGTGCTCAGAGCCATTTGGACCATATATTTGTCCAATGAATACCCGTTTATCATCTGCATTTCTTCTTGGTGTAGCAATTTTAATGGCCAGTAGTGTATTTGGGACATACCTTACAGCATCGTGTACTGTGTACAGTAGAGGACAGTTCAGGGACTATGACTGATTATATCAGCACGACAATGCACCGTGTCCTGAGGCAACATCTGTGAGGCAACGGTTTGTAGACAATAACATTCCTATAACGGAGAGACTTGTCCAGAGTCCCAACTTGAATACAGTAGAACGTCGAGTTTGCTCCACACTCCAGCTACCACCACTATGTTCCCTGGTTTCAGCTGTGGAGGAACAATGGGCTGTTGATCCTCCGATCCTCAAGACACAGTCAGACACCTCACTGAAAGTGTCCCCAGTGGAGAAGAAGGTGTCGTAAAGGCAAAAGGTGGACAGCCACCACCACTTATAGGGTGGGACAAATATAAGTGGCCCAGGAGGCAGCATTAAGGCAGGAGGGTAACACCTATAGTTATTTCCAACAGAATATAGCAACTGCCCATGCAGCAGCCGGACAGTGGAGCACATTTACACAGTATTCACACCTGGCAAAGTTGTTAGCAGAGGCCAGTCCAGTCACAGCCCTAGTGGCCATCCAGGTCATCGGACCTGTCAATTTGCGATTACTTTGTGTGGGGAGCCGTCAAGTGTAAGGTGTATCACAATAACCTTCATAGTTTCCAGAATGAGATTTTCACTCTGCAGCGGAGAGTGCGCTGATATGAAACTTCCTGGCAGATTAAAACTGTGTGCCCGACCGAGACTCGAACTCGGGACCTTTGCCTTTCGCGGGCAAGTACTCTACCAACTGAGCTGCCGAAGCGCGACTCACGCCCCGTCCTCACAGCTTTACTTCTGCCAGTACCTCGCCTCCTACCTTCCAAACTTTACAGAAGCTCTCCTGCGAACCTTGCAGAACTAGCACTCCTGAAAGAAAGGATATTGCGGAGACATGGCTTAGCCACAGCCTGGGGGATGTTTCCAGAATGAGATTTTCACTCTGCAGCGGAGAGTGTGCTGATATGAAAGTTCCTGGCAGATTAAAACTGTGTGTCCGACCGAGACTCGAACTCGGGACCTTTGCCTTTCGCGGGCAAGTGCTCTACCAACTGAGCTGCCGAAGCACGACTCACGCCCCGTCCTCACAGCTTTACTTCTGCCAGTACCTCGCCTCCTACCTTCCAAACTTTACAGAAGCTCTCCTGCGAACCTTGCAGAACTAGCACTCCTGAAAGAAAGGATATTGCGGAGACATGGCTTAGCCACAGCCTGGGGGATGTTTCCAGAATGAGATTTTCACTCTGCAGCGGAGAGTGTGCTGATATGAAAGTTCCTGGCAGATTAAAACTGTGTGTCCGACCGAGACTCGAACTCGGGACCTTTGCCTTTCGCGGGCAAGTGCTCTACCAACTGAGCTGCCGAAGCACGACTCACGCCCGGTACTCACAGCTTTACTTCTGCCAGTACCTCGTCTCCTGCCTTCCCCCAGGCTGTGGCTAAGCCATGTCTCCGCAATATCCTTTCTTTCAGGAGTGCTAGTTCTGCAAGGTTCGCAGGAGAGCTTCTGTAAAGTTTGGAAGGTAGGAGACGAGGTACTGGCAGAAGTAAAGCTGTGAGTACCGGGCGTGAGTCGTGCTTCGGCAGCTCAGTTGGTAGAGCACTTGCCTGCGAAAGGCAAAGGTCCCGAGTTTGAGTCTCGGTCGGGCACACAGTTTTAATCTGCCAGGAAGTTTCAACCCTCATAGTCTTCAAGCACAGCAGAAGAACATTTCAGATAAGACTGCAGCACTTTCAGCATTCCAGCTTCGACCCATCTTCAGAAACATGCTGGCCACGCCCAAAGGTGCCTACAGGTGAACGGTGGTCATTTTCAACATCTGCTGAAGTCATATTAGTATTGTATTTCGTTTTCTGTGTTTCCTTGTGACCTGGAACTCTGTTCTCTGGGGCGCTCTTATTTGACACACCGTGTGCTGATGTCCACCAATATGCGTCTGGATGCTTTACATCAAATAGCGTAATTACCTAGATACAGCTGAACACTGACGGCACAGAGTCTGAAATGCATTGTGTAAAGTAAGAAATACTAGGGACTGTAGACGACGTTTAATTTACTTTCTTTGTGCTCAGCACTGTCATGTCCGTAGCTGCAAACCGGAGATAAAATTAAAATACCTGCAATATAGTTCTTGAAATTGGAGATATAAGTTCGAAACTCGATGACTGAAACAAAAAAAAAAAGCTATTGTAGGTGTACGTGGGCATGTTACACTGAAGAGCCAAAGAAACTCAAACACCGACCTGGTACACGTCTTGGGCTCCCGCGAACACGCAGAAGTGTCACAACACGACGTGGCATGCACTCGACAAATGTCTCAAGTAGGGCTGCAGGGAACTGACACCATGAAACCTGCAGGGCTGTTCATAACTCCTTGAGGAGTTACGAGAGGGTGAAGATCTCTTCTGAACAGCCCATTGCAAGGCATCCCAGATATGCTCAATAATGTTCATGTCTGGGAGTTTGGTGGCCAGCGGAAGTGTTTAAACTAACAAGAGTGTTCCTGGAGCCACTCTGTAGCAATTCTGGACGTGTAGCGTGTTGCATTGTCCTGCTGGAATTGCCCAAGTCCGTCAGAATGCACAATGGACACGAATGGATGCAGGTGATCAGGCAGGTTGCTTAGTACGTGTCAACTGTCAGAGTCGTATCTAGACGTGTAAGGGGTGTTTTTCTGGCAGCAGCGAAGTCGGAGATTTGATGTTTTACCGGATTCCTGATATTCGCGGTACACTCGTGAAATGGTCGTACGGGAAAATCCTCACTTGATCGCTACCTCGGAGGTGCTGTTTCCCATCGCTAGTGCGCCGACAAAAACCCCACGTTCAAACTCACTTAAATCTTGATAACCTGCCTTTGTAGCGGCTGTAACCGATCTAACAGCTGCGCCTGACACTTGTTGTCTTATATAGGGGTTTCCGACTGCAGCGCCGTATTCTGCGTGTTTATATACCTCTGAATTTTAATACGCATGCCTCTATCAGTTTCTTTGGCGCTTCGGTGTACTATCTGACACATACCTAACCTTATTTCAGTGAAACACCTGGTGTGCAACACGTATGTGAAAAGCAAAACACAGGCTTAAAGGAACGCCCACTAAACCCGCTGGGCAGCACAGGTAATTAGGATTGTGAAAAGGGCCAAATAGGTAGGTGTCATTTTCACCTTCCAATTGTAATTTATTGTAATTTAATAACACTTATACAACCAAACCGGCACATAACCGGACCTTCACCGAATGCAACTCTTTCACAGCTGAAGGCCTCCAAACAAGAAATCTTAAGAAATCAACAAGATAAAAATCCAATTAAGAAAGCAATAAAACAATTAAAAAGCAAACATTACAGCAAAGTAGATAGAACAAACATACGCAAGGTGCAATACAAATGGCTGCAGGCCACAATTAAGTTTCAAAATTTTAGAATTTATTACTGTTGACTTTTAAAGGCAGAAGGTCACAATGTTTAACAACAAGAAATTTTAAAAATCATCAAGATATTAACGCAATTAAAAGGCAAATAAAACAAATATATCACAGCTAAGTGGAAAGCCTCAAGGCAAAGCAGATAGAACAACATATGCAAGGTGCAATACCAGTGGTTGAAGGCCACAATTAAGTTTCAAAATTTTAGAATTTATTACTGTAGACTTTTAAAGGCAGAAGGCCACAATGTTTAACAACAAGAAATTTTAAAAATCATCAAGATATTAACGCAATTAAAAGGCAAATAAAACAAATATATCACAGCTAAGTGGAAAGCCTCAAGGCAAAGCAGATAGAACAACATATGCAAGGTGCAATACCAGTGGTTGAAGGCCACAATTAAGTTTCAAAATTTTAAAACATATTACCAGAATCTTAAAATTTTAAGTAGCTGAAAACAGATAATTAAACACCAGTGCCACTCAGAAGCGCTACAGTCTGGAACTATGGGACCGCTACGGTCGTAGGTTCGAATCCTGCATGCATGTGTGTGCTGTCCTTAGGTTAGTTAGGTTCAAATGGCTCTGAGCACTATGGGACTCAACTGCTGAGGTCATTAGTCCCCTAGAACTTAGAACTAGTTAAACCTAACTAACCTAAGGACATCACAAACATCCATGCCCGAGGCAGGATTCGAACCTGCGACCGTAGCGGTCTTGCGGTTCCAGACTGCAGCGCCTTTAACCGCACGGCCACTTCGGCCGGCTAGGTTAGTTAGGTTTAGGTAGTTCTTAAGGGACTGATGACCTCAGAAGTCCCATAGTGGTCAGAGCCATTTGAACCAGTTTTTCAGTCAGAAGCTTCCAGGGAGGACGGTCTGCCCTCGTTCACTTAGGTGAGACAGGTGGTGAGCCCAACTACACTTGATCCATCGGAACCCAACCAGGCGACAGCCACGGACCGACCGACACAACGTCTTGCTTGCCACCAATCGGTGCATGAGAACTCAAACACGTTACGGATGTAATTATGCACAATGAAATATGTACAAACACTCGGTGTTGCTCACAGGAAACCCTCCTCAACAGCGAACCACCGAAACGAACCACAACATGTATGGACGTGGCTTGGGTAGTAGAAACCACTACTCAACTTTGACGTCCTGGATCGGTGAACCACGAAGCTCGTAGCGATCTCACAGCTCCACACACACTCCAGCACTGCTCAAGGGCTGCCAGCGGACCTAGCCGACTGCACCGCGCGGCGATAACTTCCCTGGTCCACAACAACCGACCGACTGTCTGCTGGTCCGTCCGCGACTGCTGCTCCATGGCGACTGCACTGCTGGTGCGTCTCCCACTCACTTCCGGTCCCACGCCCGGTTTCCCGGGTTCGATTCCCGGCGGGGACAGGGATTTTCTCTGCCTCGTGATGGCTGGGTGTTGTGTGCTGTCCTTAGATTAGTTAGGTTTAAGTAGTTGTAAGTTCTAGGGGACTGATGACCATAGATGTTAAGTCCCATAGTGGTCAGAGGCAGGCACTCACTTCCGGAAACACGACGGCGGAGACACTGGCTCGGACCCAACCGTGCAAACATGCCCACTGGCCTGAGCGACATCCCTGCAGCAGGAAGGGACCGACCTAAGTTCCACAAGATGGCAACTGAAGGGCCCCAAAAGCGCTCAGAGAACCAGTTACACGCCGCCCGGTGACACGACCGACCTCTCAGAGGCAGTACGCCGACAACATTCAAAATCACTTGTCCGAGGAAATAACACCAACTACACACACAACCTGACAAACACTTGCACGAAGACCTGAACGAAACCCGACAGTAACTAAGCACGCACGAAGACAAAAACCGGCCGGAGTGGCCGAGCGGTTCTAGGTGCTACAGTGTGGAACCAAGCGACCGCTACGGTCGCAAGTTCGAATCCTGCCTCGGGCATGGATGTGTGTGATGTCCTTAGGTTAGTTAGGTTAAGTTCTAGGGGACGGTTGACCACAGCAGTATAGTGCTCAGAGCCATTTGAACGATTTTGAACGAAGACAAATCGGGAGTCGATGCAAACACACACACAGCCGACTCATGAACGATCGGCGAGCCGAAACGCGTCGTCGGGTAGGACGACTGACCGACGGTCCACCCAGACCATGGCGCGGCTGAAGTGACGTGTGGCAGCATTGGTCGGGCGAGCCATGTCGACGCAGACCTCCCTGCTGCTCCAACCTGACTGCACCGGTGCCGCATTGCAACTCCCCGACTGGCAGGTCCGGACTGCCCTCCAGACGCGTTCCAACTCACTGGCACACCCGAGCTCGCGACCCGAACTCCAACCCGAACTACACTACTGGCCATTAAAATTGCTACACCCAGAAGAAATGCAGATGATAAACGGGTATTCATTGAACAAATATATTATACTGGAACTCACATGCGATTACATTTTCACGCGATGTGGGTGCATAGATCCTGAGAAATCAGACCCCAGAACAACCACCTCTGGTCGTAATAACGGCCTCGATATGCCTGGGCATTGAGTCAAACAGAGCTCGAATGGCGTGTACAGGTACAGCTGCCCATGCAGCTTCAACACGATACCACAGTTCATCAAGAGTAGTGACTGGCTTATTGTGACGAGCCAGTTGCTCGGCCACCATTGACAAGACGCTTTCAGTTAGTGAGAGATCTGGAGAATGTGCTGGCCAGGGCAGCAGTCGAGCATTTTCTGTATCCAGAAAGGCCCGTACAGGACCTGCAACATGCGGTTGAGCATTAGCCTGCTGAAATGTAGGGTTTCGCAGGGACTGAATGAAGGGTAGAGCCACGGGTCGTAACACATCTGAAATGTAACGTCCACTGTTCAAAGCGCCGTCAGTGCGAACAAGAGGTGACCGAGACGTGTGACCAGTGCCGCCCCATACCATCACGCCGGGTGATACGCCAGTATGGCGATGACGAATACACGCTTCCAATGTGTGTTCACCGCGATGTCGCCAAACACATTTGCGACCATCACGATGCTGTAAACAGAACCTGGGTTCATCCGAAAAAATGACGTTTTGCCATTCGTGCACCCAGGTTCGTCGTGGAGTACACCACCTCAGGCGCTCCTGTCTGTGATGCTGCGTCAAGGGTAACCGCAGCTAAGGTCTCTGAGCTGATAGTCCGTGCTGCTGCAAACGTCGTCGAACCTGTTCGTGCAGATGGTTGTTGTCTTGCAAACTTCCCCACATGTTGACTCAGGGATCGAGACGTGGCTGCACGATCCGTTACAGCCGTGCAGAAAAGATGCCTGTCATCTCGACTGCTAGTGATACGAGGCCGTTGGGATCCAGCACGGTGTTGCGTATTATCCTCCTGAACCCACAGATTCCATATTCTGCTAACAGTCATTGGATCTCGACCAACGCGAGCAGCAATGTCGCGATACGATAAACCGCAATCGCGATAGGCTGCAATCCGACCTTTATCGAAGTCGGAAAGGTGATGATACGCATTTCTGCTCCTGACACGAGGCATCACAACAACGTTTCACCAGGCAACGCCGGTGAACTGCTGTTTGTGTATGAGAAATCGGTTGGAAACTTTCCTCATGTCAGCACGTTGTAGGTGTCGCCACCGGCGCCAACCTTGTGTGAATGCTCTGAAAAGCAAATCATTTGCGTACCACAGCATCTTCTTCCCGTCGGCTAAATTTTAGCGTCTGTAGCACGTCATCTTCGTGGTGTAGCAATTTTAGTGACCAGATGTGTATTTGTGGGGAAAAGACAATGAGTGCAAAAAAAAAAAAAAATGGTTGAAATGGCTCTGAGCACTATGGGACTTAACATATGAGGTCATCAGTCCCCTAGAACTTTGAACTACTTAAACCTAACTGACCTAAAGACACCACACACATCCATGTCCGAGGCTGGATTCGAACCTGCGACCGTAGCGGTCGCTCGGCTCCAGACTGAAGCGCCTAGAAGCGCTCGGCCACCGTGGCCGGCTACAGTGAGTGCAGTAGAATTGAATCAGGCTACACTGAATGGCTAAGGTTATGCAGTGAGAGGCTAAAAATAGTAGATGAATTTTTCGGCAGAAGACCACAACAACAACATTCAGCGAACTTCTGTTGGCTAAAGTAAGAAGTGGTGTTTCATAATTCAGGTCACAGAACGGGTCATGAGGAAAGAGGTTAGGTTGGTTCGGGCGTATTACGCCGGAGAAGCGGAAAGCTGCGCCCAGG
This sequence comes from Schistocerca serialis cubense, assembly GCF_023864345.2. Lineage (NCBI taxonomy): Eukaryota > Metazoa > Arthropoda > Insecta > Orthoptera > Acrididae > Schistocerca > Schistocerca serialis. Next base: position 147,698,828 of record NC_064648.1, read on the forward strand.
TGCGGTTTAGGCGGCAAGGCCGCCTTTTCCGCGAACAAATAACCGCTAAGCTGACAAGCTGGAGCAGCGCGGCCTGCGAGATAAAACCGCCTGCCGTCGTCACGGGCCTCCAGCTCTCCTGTTCCTGCTCAAGCCGGTCAGATGGAGCACCGTGGGCCGCTCACAGGAAAACACAGCGCTCGGCACGGCTGTGACGTCACTGCTGTGCACCCATGGCCTACGATAAATCCAGGGCCGAGCACTCGACCGTGTGACGTCAGCAGGGTGGTGTTAAGTACAGGCCGACACAAACGCATACTATGTCAAAGATTTTGTGAAACGTCTTTGAGCAAACTACACTGAAGCGCCAAAGAAACTGCTGTAGGTACGCGTATTCAAAAAGAGAGATACACTATGTGATCAAAAGTATCCGTACATCACCCAAAACATACGCTTTTCATATCAGGTGCACCGCGCTGCCACCTACTGCCAGGTTCTCCATATCAGCGACCTCAGTAGCCATTAGACGTCGTGAGAGAGCAGAATGGGCGATCCGCGGAACTCACGGACTTCGAACGTCAGCAGGTTATTGGGTGTTGAAACGTCCCCTTTTGAAAAATTGTGCAAGACTGTGCTTAAGCTCACACACAATATTTTTAGCGCAACGCAATCTGACTTTCAAAAATCCCTACAAAAGAATGGCCCTGACTAACATTAACCTGTACCTTTCACAAATCACTTACCTCACAAAAATCTTCATTACTCGAACTACTGCAATGCAGCGAGCGCCACTACTGCCAGCTAAATAAAAGATTCAAACTACGGAACGCACTAACTACTGATAAGGACAGTTAGCAAATGAAAGATTTTAATAGAGAACAAACAATGTATTTACCTTAATAGTCATAATATACACTCCTGGAAATTGAAATAAGAACACCGTGAATTCATTGTCCCAGGAAGGGGAAACTTTATTGACACATTCCTGGGGTCAGATACATCACATGATCACACTGACAGAGCCACAGGCACATAGACACAGGCAACAGAGCATGCACAATGTCGGCACTAGTACAGTGTATATCCATCTTTCGCAGCAATGCAGGCTGCTATTCTCCCATGGAGACGATCGTAGAGATGCTGGATGTAGTCCTGTGGAACGGCTTGCCATGCCATTTCCACCTGGCGCCTCAGTTGGACCAGCGTTCGTGCTGGACGTGCAGACCGCGTGAGACGACGCTTCATCCAGTCCCAACATGCTCAATGGGGGACAGATCCGGAGATCTTGCTGGCCAGGGTAGTTGACTTACACCTTCTAGAGCACGTTGGGTGGCACGGGATACATGCGGACGTGCATTGTCCTGTTGGAACAGCAAGTTCCCTTGCCGGTCTAGGAATGGTAGAACGATGGGTTCGATGACGGTTTGGATGTACCGTGCGCTATTCAGTGTCCCCTCGACGATCACCAGTGGTGTACGGCCAGTGTAGGAGATCGCTCCCCACACCATGATGCCGGGTGTTGGCCCTGTGTGCCTCGGTCGTATGCAGTCCTGATTGTGGCGCTCACCTGCACGACGCCAAACACGCATACGACCATCATTGGCACCAAGGGAGAAGCGACTCTCATCGATGAAGACGACACGTCTCCATTCGTCCCTCCATTCACGCCTGTCGCGACACCACTGGAGGCGGGCTGCACGATGTTGGGGCGTGAGCGGAAGACGGCCTAACGGTGTGCGGGACCGTAGCCCAGCTTCATGGAGACGGTTGCGAATGGTCCTCGCCGATACCCCAGGAGCAACAGTGTCCCTAATTTGCTGGGAAGTGGCGGTGCGGTCCCCTACGGCACTGCGTAGGATCCTACGGTCTTGGCGTGCATCCGTGCGTCGCTGCGGTCCGGTCCCAGGTCGACGGGCACGTGCACCTTCCGCCGACCACTGGCGACAACATCGATGTACTGTGGAGACCTCACGCCCCACGTGTTGAGCAATTCGGCGGTACGTCCACCCGGCCTCTCGCATGTCCACTATACACCCTCGCTCAAAGTCCGTCAACTGCACATACGGTTCACGTCCACGCTGTCGCGGCATGCTACCAGTGTTAAAGACTGCGATGGAGCTCCGTATGCCACGGCAAACTGGCTGACACTGACGGCGGCGGTGCACAAATGCTGTGCAGCTAGCGCCATTCGATGGCCAACACCGCGGTTCCTGGAGTGTCCGCTGTGCCGTGCGTGTGATCATTGCTTGTACAGCCCTCTCGCAGTGTCCGGAGCAAGTATGGTGGGTCTGACACACCGGTGTCAATGCGTTCTTTTTTCCATTTCCAGGAGTGTGTATAGGAGTTCATGATATCCAATATTACAGATGTACTGTTTCTGATAGACACACGTCCAGATCATCCGCTCTCAAAAATGTGCTATCTCACTTCCCCACATCCACCACTGCTGGCGGTTCACCTCCAACTGCGCAACGCTACGCGCTGTTCACATCCAGCTGCCGCTGCCCAACACTACAATGGCAGACAACAATGCAAACCAGCCACAGACTGCACACAGCACAGCCAGTGATTTTCATACAGAGCGCTACGTAACGTTGCCAATAAGAAAACATAAACAGCCTACTTACATAGCCCCCATGCTCCCCACAAAAAATTTTGCAAATTGTTTTGGGCAGTGGCCAATAATGATTTGATAAAATTTTTCATAATTACAATAATAAAGAAATCAAATGCACACACTTATTGATACAATGTTGGTCAAAAGCTAAAATTTTCTCACAGTCCATAAAGACAGTCCTGATCATTCATCACAGTAAAATTGCACTGTTTTTCTCAAAGTCTGAGCAGTAAAAGAAAATGCACACGGAAATAGTGGATTTCCATGCAGTCTTGAAGAAGTAGTGTTGTCCTTCCAACGGAAAGACAGTGCTGACTCTCGACATGCAGACAGGTAATGGGCCACAACAGAGCAAACCCACAACAGAGTCAGTCGACGTTGAAGAATATTGGTAGGTAGGTCATCACAGAGCAGAGCCACTGCAGTCCCGGTAGAGATTACGGTATTGGTGGGCCACCAGAGATGCAGACCCACTGCAGTCCTTGTAGAAATAATGGTACTGGTGAGTCATCAAAGGTGTAGACCCACTGTAGTCCTTGTAGAGATTGTGGTATTGGTTGTCCATCAAACGTGCAGACCCACTGTAGTCCTTGTAGAAATAATGGTATTGGTGGGCCATCAAAGATGCTGACCCACTGTAGTCCATGTAGAGACGGCCAGCAGCCATCTGTTGCAACTGTGCAGGTGCACAATCACCATCGAGGAGTCTTGCGGTCAATATAGCAAGTCCATAAATCACCACTTGTGTACTCACAAAGTTTTTGGAATTGTCCTTAGAACCAGCAATGCTGTTATCCAGTCCCTTGCTGAATTATCAACACACGTGCAAACACTAACAGTCCCAACTTCTCACATATTGTCCATATACTATGACCAACAGAAACGTGTGCAGTGAAATGGAACTTACAAGTTAATAATATCATGAATTGGTGACAATTACAATTTTATAACATGATAATACAATTACAAAGGTACAAAATACATCATTAAAGAACATAACAATACAGATAACATTTGTAGTACAAGCTTTACAAAACAATCGAAATAGTATATACATCAGTGTTACAGGAATTATGACATGAGTACATAGATAAAAGATCAGGATAACTTTCGAAACATCAACTTCACACACGAGCATTAAAACTGAACAGAATAAATAATGTCTAAGCATATTTACAAGGTAAATAACATATTATCAGAAAAATTCTACAACATAAATCTTATTAGCTAGACACATACAGACAGGAAAAACACAAATACACAAGGGAACACAAACACATAGAGGGATAACACAAAAGGAAAGGACAGGATTCGTTTTACTGCAGTATTTTGCATGGAGATCTCCCATCGTTCATCATTATTCCCAAAAAGTCAGGCCGGCCGAAGTGGCCGTGCGGTTAAAGGCGCTGCAGTCTGGAACCGCGAGACCGCTACGGTCGCAGGTTCGAATCCTGCCTCGGGCATGGATGTTTGTGATGTCCTTAGGTTAGTTAGGTTTAACTAGTTCTAAGTTCTAGGGGACTAATGACCTCAGCAGTTGAGTCCCATAGTGCTCAGAGCCATTTGAACCATTTGAACCAAAAAGTCATATCTAAGCCTGCTTTCTGTATTCTGTTCACATCCTCTTTCAAAAATAGTTTTTCTCCACTGTACACTACTTTTTTTTTTGCCAAACCATTTTCTTATAACTTCTCAATGCATTTCTTTCCATTCATCACAACCCGTTTTCTTATATAGCCTACCCCATCTTAAGGTAACTTAAATCTACTGAGCTCAGATGCTAAACTAAGGGATGAGGCAATGCAGCAGCACAAAACAATTAACACAAACATCAATGACAAAAAATTCAAATTGGCAAAGCTATCAGCAGTAAATCTAAATTTGCAGAGCAAATGCAACATTATCACTAATATGAGCCAGTGTGCAGCAAAAAGAAAAATAAATCAGTAGTAAAACTAGCTTCACAGAGTAATACAAAGTGAAAGTTAGTAGCACTATGCCTGGCAAGCAGCAGCAGCAAATGCAATAACTGATATCTAAACATGACAAAGCTCAAGAAGAAAACATATTACAGTAAAAATGGCCATGTTTAGTACCTATGTCACATCTTAAAACTAGAGTGATTCATCACAATTTATTCTACATAAGAAATTACCAAGTATTTGAAAAGATAATTCTGTATGCAATTCCTGTGAAGGGAAATGTCTTTTTGTGCTCCCTCGTTTTTTTGATGTGGATTATAAAATTATTTACTGGATCTGTAGGCATAAAATATCTATATTAGTACATCTATTAAATTTTATTTTAACCAATGCTGCATTGCAGCTAGAAACTAGATATTAAACAAAATGAGTAACTAAATACATAAAGCAAGCCATATGGCATTTCTCTCAACTAGCAAGACAATAGCCGTGAAATGTTTCTCATCGTTTCATTAGGCATGTTAGTAAATATCATAAATTAAGAGCTCCACAGTATAATCATATGTTTTCAAGTTTGAGCGTGTCGTATTTGCGATGCTTTCTACAAAGGAATGTCAATAGCGAGGATAATGGCCTCCCTTTTTTTCTGCCTGTGCCTCTGAAAGGCACATACTAATGGCTTTTTCTCCAGGTGTCTGACACAGCTGGGTGCCCACGACGCATTACGTGCAGGTGGTCACTTAACTTTCTTACGGAAATATTTACGACAGCAGTTTCCGCTACAGTGACAGTCTCATATAAAAATATTTCGCAGGTCAAGAAATTGCGTTACAAACCTGTAGAAACAAAATCCTATTGATATAACAGTATGGTAATGGTCTGCAGTTGGAGTGATATGGGACTTCCGATTCGTCTAGATGCGACTCTGACAGGTGACACGTGCATAAGAATCCTGTCTGATCACCTGCATCAGTTCATGTCCACTGTGCATTGCTACAGATTTGGGCAATTCCAGTAGGACAATGCTACACCTCACTTGGCCAGAATGGCTACAGAGTGGCTCCAGGAGCACTTTAAATACTCCCGCTGGCCGCCAGAATCCCCAGATATGGACATCATGGAGCATAACTCGGATGCCTTGCAGCGTGCTGTTCAGAAGATATCTCAGCCACCTGGTACTCTTACGGATTTATGGACAGCCCTGCAGGATTCGTGGTGTCAGTTTCCCTCCAACACTACTTCAGACATTAGTCGAGTCCATGCCACGCCATGTTGCTGCCCCTCTGCGTGCTAGTTGGGGCCGTACACGATATTAGGCAGGTGGACCAGTTTCTCTGGCACTTCGGTGTTCTTCACAGGGTCCATTAAACGTTTGTAAAATTTTTCGTCATACTTGTTCGGGAACGGATAGCAAACAGTTAAAAACAGCATGTAATGATGGCCATCACCTTTCTTCCACCAACTTGAAGAGTCAGCTGCTGACATACAGGGTCCACGTATTCATGAGGTTGTCTCCATAGCCTTCTACGCAGATCCGCCCGATACACTTTGAAACGAGAGTCGTCCGACCAGCCAACATGTTTCCAGTCATCAACAGTCCAATGTTTGTGTTGACGGGCCCAGTCAAGGCTAAAGCTTTGTATAGTGCAGTCATCAAGGGTCCATGAATGGGTCTTTGGCTCTGAAAGGCCATATCGATGATGTTTCGTCGAATGGTTCGCACTCTGATACTTGTTGATGGCCCAGGACTGGAATCTGCAGCAATTTGCGGAAATATTGCACTTCTGTCACGCTGAACGATTCTTTTTAATCGTCGTTGGTCCCGCTCTTGTATGATCTTTTTTGGGCGGCTGCGATGTCGGAGATTTGACGGTTCAAATGGCTCTGACCACTATGGGACTTAGTATCAGAGGTCATTAGTCCCCCAGAACTTAGAACTACTTAAGCCTAACTAACCTAAGGACATCACACACATCCGTGCCGAGGCAGGATTCGAACCTGCGACCGTAGCAGTCGCGCGGTTCCGGACTGAAGTCCCTAGAACCGCTCGGCCACTGCGGCCGGCCGAGACTGATATTTTAACGGATTTCTGATATTGACGGTACACTCGTGATATGGCCGTACAGAAAAATCCCCACCATCGCTACCTCGGATATGCTGCGTCCCATCGCTCGTGCACTGACTGCAACACCACGTTCTGACTGACTTAAATCTTGATAACCTGCCATTGGAGCAGTAGTAACCGGTCTAACAACTGCACGAGATACTTGTCTTATATAGACCTTGCCGACTGCAGCGCCGTATTCTGCCTGTTTACCTATGTCTGTACGAGGTGCATTCAAGTTCTAAGGCCTCAGATTTTTTTCTAATTAACTACTCACCTGAAATCGATGAAACTGGCGTTACTTCTCGACGTAATCGCCCTGCAGACGTACACATTTTTCACAACGCTGACGCCATGATTCCATGGCAGCGGCGAAGGCTTCTTTAGGAGTCTGTTTTGACCACTGGAAAATCGCTGAGGCAATAGCAGCACGGCTGGTGAATGTGCGGCCACGGCGAGTGTCTGTCATTGTTGGAAAAAGGCAAAAGTCACTAGGAGCCAGGTCAGGTGAGTAGGGAGCATGAGGAATCACTTCAAAGTTGTTATCACGAAGAAACTATTGCGTAACGTTAGCTCGATGTGCGGGTGAGTTGTCTCGATGAAACAGCACATGCGCAGCCCTTCCCGGACGTTTTTGTTGCAGTGCAGGAGGGAATTTGTTCTTCAAAACATTTTCGTAGGATGCACCTGTTACCGTAGTGCCCTTTGGAACGCAATGGGTAAGGATTACACCCTCGCTGTCCCAGAACATGGACACCATCATTTTTTCAGCACTGACGGTTACCCGAAAGTTTTTTGGTGGCGGTGAATCTGTGTGCTTCCATTGAGCTGACTGGCGCTTTGTTTTTGCAACAAACGGCACTGACTACGTATTTGTTTATATGTTCAGATGTGCTAAAAAAACTAACGTGGTTCCATTTAAAAAAACGTAGGTTTGTGTTAAAAAACATACTTACGTGCATTTTTTTATGGTTTTTATTAAACAATTACACTAGCCCCTCTCCTCACGTTCGGTCTGTGGAATCGGTTCGTCAGTATTTGATGTGGTTTACGAAATACATCTAGCGGTAATGTTAGGTGACTCACCCTGTATATGATCCCTGACGGCAGTTTCTCGTGCTAGGGACGGCTTACACAGAAGTCAGTTTAGCTTGCTAATTACTGCAGTGGCACTCACAGCAACTGCTCGAATGAGCGACGATTGGCCTGCATGCACGAAGTACATCGTCGGATCATTCGCTGGCCTGTCCTTTCTAAGATTCCTCGCGTGTGTGCAATGGTGTCAGCAGCGATGGCAGTTCTATGGACGAGGTTGTCTTCTGTCTCCACAACGGACGCACACACCAGCTGCTTCATATGCCCGCAGCGGAAAAAATTCAGACATGTGAGGTCTCGTGACTTGGGTGGCCCACCTCAGCCGATCCATCGATTCTCGAATGTTGTCTCAGATGATTCCTCAGCAATGCAGAAATGGGCGGAACCGCATCATGCTGGAAGTACGCCCATTGTCGAATGTCCAGCGGTACATCCTCCACACCATTGGTTTCACACCCCGCAAATTCAGAAAAACGAATGATTGCACGCTGTTCGAGTAAGGAAAATGTCGCCATTTTAAGTATTTAAAACAGTTCTCATTCTCGCCGCTGGCGGTAAAATTCCATCTGCCGTACGGTGCTGCCATCTCTGGGACGTATTGACAATGAACGCGGCCTCATTTTAAAACAATGCGCATGTTTCTATCTCTTTCCAGTCCAGACAAAAAAAATTGGAGGCCTTAGAACTTGAATGCACCTCGTACATCCGAAATATGCTCTGTGGGATTCAAATCAGGAGAGCGAGGCCACATTATGCGTGCAATATCTTCCGTTTCCAAGAAAACATCAACCACCCGTGCTCTATGAGGTCCAGGATTGTCGCCCATCATTACCAAGTCTGGGCCCAAAGCATCTCGCAACAACCACACATGATGTCCCAAGATCTCATCACGATACCTGACAGCAGATAAACGTTGCCGATTCACTGATACAATTTCATGAAGAGCGGTCCGAGTGGTCAACATAATCCCTGCCAACATCATTATGGATCCTCCTCCATATCGGTCTCTTTCCACAATGTTTGGGTCCTGAAATCGTGTTCCACGCTCCCTCCAGATGCGAGTCCGTCGAGAATGACTCTCCAGACTACGAGGTGCATTCAAGTTCTAAGGCCTCCGATTTTTTTTCTCCGGACTGGAAAGAGATAGAAACATGCGCATTGTATTAAAATGAGGCCGCATTCATTGTCAATACGTCCCAGAGGTGGCAGCACTGAACGGCAGATGGAATTTTACCGCCAGCGGCGAGAATGAGAACTGTTTTAAATACTTAAAATGGCGACGTTTTCCTTACTCAAACAGTGTGCAATCATTCGTTTTCTGAATTTGCGTGGTATGAAACCAATTGAAATTCATCGACAGTTGAAGGAGACATGTGGTGATGGAGTTATGGGTGTGTCGAAAGTGCGTTCGTGGGCGCGACAGTTTAATGAAGGCAGAACATCGTGTGACAACAAACTGAAACAACCTCAGGCTCACACAAGTCGGTCTGACGACACGATTGAGAAAGTGGAGAGAATTGTTTTGGGGGATCGCCGAATGACTGTTGAACAGATCGCCTCCAGAGTTGGCATTTCTGTGGGTTCTGTGCACATAATCCTGCATGACGACGAGAAAATGCGAAAAGTGTCATCCAGGTGGGTGTGACAAACGCTGACGGACGACCACACGGCTGCCCGTGTGGCACGTTGCCGAGCAATGTTGACACGCAACGACAGCACGAATAGGACTTTCTTTTCGTCGTTTGTGACAATGGATGAGACGTGGATGCCATTTTTCAATCCAGAAACAAAGCGCCAATCAGCTCAATGGAAGCATACAGATTCACCGCCACCAAAAAAATTTCGGGTAACCGCCAGTGCTGAAAAAATGATGGTGTCCACGTTCTGTGACAGCGAGGGCGTAATCCTTACCCATTGCGTGTCAAAGGGCACTACGGTAACAGGTGCATCCTACGAAAATGTTTTGAAGAACAAATTCCTTCCTGCACTGCAACAAAAACGTTCGGGAAGGGCTGCGCATGTGCTGTTTCACCGAGAGAATGCACCCACACATCGAGCTAACGTTACGCAACAGTTTCTTCGTGATAACAACTTTGGCGTGATTCCTCATGCTCCCTACTCACCTGACCTGGCGCCTAGTGACTTTTGGCTTTTTCCAACAATGAAAGACACTCGCCGTGGCCGCACATTCACCAGCCGTGCTGCTATTGCCTCAGCGATTTTCCAGTGGTCAAAACAGACTCCTAATGAAGCCTTCGCCGCTGCCATGGAATCATGGCGTCAGCGTTGTGGAAAATGTGTACGTCTGCAGGGCGATTACTTCGAGAAGTAACGCCAGTTTCATCGATTTCGGTTGAGTAGTTAATTAGAAAAAAACAATTGTCGCCTTAGAACTTGAATGCACGTCATTAATCGCGACTCATCTGTGAAAAAAACATTGGCCCACAGGTGGCGAGTCGACGACTCCACTCTAGACGTTCCCTTCTGTGAAGGCGTATCAGAGGTACATGTACAGAAGGTACAATAAAGACCACTCTGCAGAAGCCTTCCGTACACAGTTTGCCTCGATAGAACTCGTCCAGTGGATGCTGCGGGGTCAAATTCCAGTTGAAGTGCAGTACTAAGGCGGCACCGTCGTGCCGTTACAACCAAATTACGGTCCTCTCTTTCTGACGTCACCCGTGGTCGCCCCTGTCGTGATCTTCGGGATACTGTCTCTATAAGCTGTCGCCACATCTGAGAAACAACATAACGGTTCTCACTAAGCCATCAGGCCACATCACTATGCGACTGTTCAAATGGTTCTGACAAGGGAACCTCCCCACCGCACTCCCCTCAGATTTAGTTATAAGTTGGCACAGTGGATAGGCCTTGAAAAACTGAACACAGATCAATCTAGAAAACAGGAAGTAGTTGTGTGGAACTATGAAAAAAATAAGCAAAATATACAAACTGAGTAGTCCATGCGCAAGATAGGCAACACCTGTTGAAACTCACATATTAAGAAACTGCTGTGACGCAACAGCTTCCGTTTCTTTTCTTTCTTTTTCGTTGTTTCCTTTTTCTCCAGTACTCCATCTTTTTCTTTTTTTTTTTGGTCATCAGTCTACTGACTGGTTTGATGCGGCCCGCCACGAATTCCTTTCCTGTGCTAACCTCTTCATCTCAGAGTGCCACTTGCAACCTACGTCCTCAATTATTTGCTTGACGTATTCCAATTTCTGTCTTCCTCTACAGTTTTTGCCCTCTACAGCTCCCTCTAGTACCATGGAAGTCATTCCCTCATGTCTTAGCAGATGTCCTATCATCCTGTCCCTTCTCCTTATCAGTGTTTTCCACATATTCCTTTCCTCTCCGATTCTGCGTAGAACCTCCTCATTCCTTACCTTATCAGTCCACCTAATTTTCAACATTCGTCTATAGCACCACATCTCAAATGCTTCGATTCTCTTCTGTTCCGGTTTTCCCACAGTCCATGTTTCACTACCATACAATGCTGTACTCCAGACGTACACCCTCAGAAATTTCTTCCTCAAATTAAGGCCGGTATTTGATATTAGTACACTTCTCTTGGCCAGGAATGCCTTTTTTGCCATAGCGAGTCTGCTTTTGATGTCCTCCTTGCTCCGTCCGTCATTCGTTATTTTACTGCCCAGTAGCAGAATTCCTTAACTTCATTGACTTCGTGACCATCAATCCTGATGTTAAGTTTCTCGCTGTTCTCATTTCTACTACTTCTCATTACCTTCGTCTTTCTCCGATTTACTCTCAAACCATACTGTGTACTCATTAGACTGTTCATTCCGTTCAGCAGATCATTTACTTCTTCTTCACTTTCACTCAGGATAGCAATGTCATCAGCGAATCGTATCATTGATATCCTTTCACCTTGTATTTTAATTCCACTCCTGAACCTTTCTTTTATTTCCATCATTACTTCCTCGATGTACAGATTGAAGAGTAGGGGCGAAAGGCTACAGCCTTGTCTTACACCCTTCTTAATACGAGCACTTCGTTCTTGATCGTCCACTCTTATTATTCCCTCTCGATTGTTGTACACATTGTATATGACCCGTCTCTCCCTATAGCTTACCCCTACTTTTTTCAGGATCTCGAACAGCTTGCACCATTTTATATTGTCGAACGCTTTTTCCAGGTCGACAAATCCTATGAAAGCGTCTTGATTTTTCTTTAGCCTTGCTTCCATTATTAGCCGCAACGTCAGAATTGCCTCTCTCGTCCCTTTGCTTTTCCTAAAGCCAAACTGATCGTCACCTAGCGCATTCTCAATTTTCTTTTCCATTCTTCTGTATATTATTCTTGTACTCCATCATCTTTCCCCAAATGTTGTCTTCTCTTTCTTCTGTCCCTATTGTGCCCGACTTCTCATTTCATCTCCCTGCTCTGTCTTCTAAAGTTAGTATTTTATTCTTAAAAAATTTATGCTATTTCCGATTTTGTGATGTTGTTTATTTGTTGATCTTTTCTTATTTCTGTAATCCGTACTGCTGTTCACTTATTTTTCCAAAAATACAGGAATATTTGTTCCGTTAGCCTGTTCTCAACCATTCGGTAAAGGTGTCCAAAGAAGATTAACCTTCGCTTGGCCCTTACTTCTTATATTTTCTGTGAATTTTGCTGCATCCCTCACTACTTCTCATTTTGCGACCCCCACCGCCCCTACTTTGTACTGCACCCATTATTTTACTGAGAGTCTGTCGTGCAAATATCTCTGTTGTCTCCAGCATATACTTCATCGTTGAGCATTCACAGACATGTACACATTCTGTTCTTGAAACTATGGCACAGTGTTTTAGTTTATATTTTTGGAAATACATTTCTTCCTGCAGATATGTTTAATCATATCATATGCTCTTTCCTACTAACCCTTTTATTTATCGTAAATCTTTGTATTACATTCTAATTGTGGTTTCCCCAATATATTTATCCTCTTACTCAAGACATTGAAAAAATTCACAGGATTTTTTTTCTTTTCATAGATTTCAACAAACAGTTCGCAAGAAAGACACAAATGCAGAGTAATTTTTTTTCTGGTTCACTAAGGTATAAACGGAGTCCATGTGTGTGAACCTCCAATCGCACAATAGTCTTTGCCTTGTATTTTCTCTTCCTGTTACAATAAAATATTTTTATTTATTTAAGACAGTGAACTGTCTATGCTAATATGCACAGAAAATAGGTTTCTTAAAATGTTAACACGTGTGGAATATATGATTTCCAATACATGCTTTTGTTGATGATCTCAGATAGCTTTATAAATGCAAGTAAATAAGAATTGTACAATCGTTTGTGGTACGTAATAATTTGTATTGCCAGTAAAAGAATCTTTATGTTTGGGTATAAGTTTCAGAACAAGTATTGTCCACAGTACATACATAAATTTCATATTTGATATACATGACGCTTGGATCGGAATTGCAGCTACGTTTCCTGCGTTTTGAGACATTCTTTGCGTCACGAAGCATTGCCAGGTCTAACCTCTGGTGTCGGTTTCAAAAGTGCTCTTCTTGCCTATGTATACAGATTTTTTTACAGCATCTGCATCTTCAGTGTCAGATGCATTCACTGCACAAGAATGTCCTCTTTGCCTAGCAATTAGCATGACGTATTTGTAATTAATTATAACTTTGTCAACGCGTATTTTGTAGTCAATTAATGGCAGTCTGTTTTGTTGAATATCGAATGTAGTACACAGACCAAAAGTGGACAATCAGGTGAAATATAAAATAATTAAAAATCCATACCAGCCATTGTTCGAATGTAACATACGTAATATCATAAAAATCTGTCACAAAGATCAACATATCCCATGTTTTCATTACAGTTTCACAATCGCTGATTGTGGAACATCTAACTTCTTTTTCTTTCACCTACCGTATGACCAGAGGTCCATGTAAGAGGATGTTCATAAAGTGTGTCATTTCATAGTAATGAACTAAATTTATGCAAATGTGGACTGATTCTTACCATCTAGAGTATTTAGCGAACAACACGGACTGTCTGTCTAACATTTACGCATGATAAGCATGTACGTATAAATGTTTCCCTTTTTTATGTGCAACCATTTTCAGCATAGGATCAAGTCTAAACTAATACGCCAATCGTTCTTTGCAAGATGCTGCGTTGTAATGCTAAAAATTAAGAACTAGAAAGTCCACATTTCTGCACAATCGTTCTATAAGCGGAAAAATTCGCGTATTTGTGGCAAAAAAAAGAACTAAGATAAACATTTGTGGGCACAGAGAACGAAAAGTTTATCTATCTCATCTCTTTGTGTTTCTATGTATTTTGGTGCATTTTTTTTTTACATTTATCATGCATTTTCTTTTTACAGTTCTATTGAGTAGTTTTCTGAAGATTGATTCGAGTATCCGCTTCTGTCAGATTTTATGAAAAGATTGGAAAATCGTCTGCAAAATGCTTGCACTTTTTTCTGATTCCATTCGATTTACTTCTCCATTCGGTTTACTTCCTACGATGATTGGTCCAGCACTGTGATTTGCTGTTACTTGCGATATTTTGTGTATATTTTAGTGTATCTCCTCGTGCCTGTTTCCTTTTCCTTCTTCTACAGTGATACGGTGGATGAGTGACGTACATGATTTATCGTATGTTCCAGGTATGCTGCTGGACGAGGTGGGGATCGACATCCGGGGTCTGGAGGAAAGGTGAGACGCCTGGAAGAGCGTACTAAGAGACCAACCAATGACAACACTCATCTGTGTCAGCCAGTTGTATTTTCTCACCCTCATCCACTGTCTTCACATCTTTACTGATTTATTTTTATTTATTTATTTATTTATTATTATTATCATTTATTCTTTCTTACTTTTCGTATGAGCGCCTATGGACTATGTTTAATTCAATTGTGCATTCACCTTCTTCTTCCACATTTCTCTCATTACTTTCGTATGTTTCTCTCTTCTCTCTTCCGTACAAGTGGCTCCAGTACTCCTCTTGCGTTTTCCGCAGAAATCCTTGCAATCTTACAATTTCTTTCTGAGTGCCAGTTGTTCTTCAATATCTTGCACAGGAATTCCGAATTCTGACATGCTTCTTCCAATTCCTTTGCACCATGTGTTATCCATTTTTAACTGACAGAAATAAGTGAACAGCCATTTGTTAGTCTATTGAGATACATTTACTCGATGCGGTGACAGAAAGCTATTATTCTTTTCCTAATCATGTCTGTAAATTTTTTCAGTGTTTGTATAAAGTCAACTATTACGGGTTAAGTGGTCCAAGATGTTCCTTTCTGCTTCCATGTTCCTTTTGCTTGCATAATCGCCCTACTTATTTTTTAGTCAAACATGCTGCAGCATAAACTGCTTCTGGGCGAATTACCGCTCAGTAGTGTCTATGTTTAGCATTGAGGGATTTTGACTTCTCATTATATGAGAGGAGTGTCCAATAAGTATATATGACGGTAGTATCTGTTCCCGAAAGAACAATTACCGTGGATGACCATGCAGCTTTGCTAGAAATGAAATGATAATTAAATGGACACCCTAGCTGCACGGTAACTGTTCTTTCGGGAACAGATACTACCGTCACATATAGTGGTGGTGGTATGGTTAGTGTTAAACGTCCCGTCGACAACGAGGTCATTAGAGACGGAGCGCAGGCTCGGGTTAGGGAAGGATTGGGAAGCAAATCGGCCGTGCCCTTTCAAAGGAACCATCCCGGCATTTGCCTGAAGCGATTTAGGGAAATCACGGAAAACCTAAATCGGGATGGCCGGAGACGGGATTGAACCGTCGTCCTCCCGTCATATATACACTCCTGGAAATTGAAATAAGAACACCGTGAATTCATTGTCCCAGGAAGGAGAAACTTTATTGACACATTCCTGGGGTCAGACACATCACATGATCACACTGACAGAACCACAGGCACATAGACACAGGCAACAGAGCATGCACGATGTCGGCACTAGTACAATGTATATCCACCTTTCGCAGCAATGCAGGCTGCTATTCTCCCATGGAGACGATTGTAGAGATGCTGGATGTAGTCCTGTGGAACGGCTTGCCATGCCATTTCCACCTGGCGCCTCAGTTGGACCAGCGTTCGTGCTGGACGTGCAGACCGCGTGAGACGACGCTTCATCCAGTCCCAAACATGCTCAGTGGGGGACAGATCCGGAGATCTTGCTGGCCAGGGTAGTTGACTTACACCTTCTAGAGCACGTTGGGTGGCACGGGATACATGCGGACGTGCATTGTCCTGTTGGAACAGCAAGTTCCCTTGCCGGTCTAGGAATGGTAGAACGATGGATTCGATGACGGTTTGGATGTACCGTGCACTATTCAGTGTCCCCTCGACGATCACCAGTGGTGTACGGCCAGTGTAGGAGATCGCTCCCCACACCATGACGCCGGGTGTTGGCCCTGTGTGCTTCGGTCGTATGCAGTCCTGATTGTGGCGCTCACCTGCACGGCGCCAAACACGCATACGACCATCATTGGCACCAAGGCAGAAGCGACTCTCATCGCTGAAGACGACACGTCTCCATTCGTCCCTCCATTCACGCCTGTCGCGACACCACTGGAGGCGGGCTGCACGATGTTGGGGCGTGAGCGGAAGACGGCCTAACGGTGTGCGGGACCGTAGCCCAGCTTCATGGAGACGGTTGCGAATGGTCCTCGCCGATACCCCAGGAGCAACAGTGTCCCTAATTTGCTGGGAAGTGGCGGTGCGGTCACCTACGGCACTGCGTAGGATCCTACGGTCTTGGCGTGCATCCGTGCGTCGCTGCGGTCCGGTCCCAGGTCGACGGGCACGTGCACCTTCCGCCGACCACTGGCGACAACATCGATGTACTGTGGAGACCTCACGCCCCACGTGTTGAGCAATTCAGCGGTACGTCCACCCGGCCTCCCGCATGCCCACTATACGCCCTCGCTCAAAGTCGGTCAACTGCACATACGGTTCACGTCCACGCTGTCGCGGCATGCTACCAGTGTTAAAGACTGCGATGGAGCTCCGTATGCCACGGCAAACTGGCTGACACTGACGGCGGCGGTGCACAAATGCTGCGCAGCTAGCGCCATTCGACGGCCAACACCGCGGTTCCTGGTGTGTCCGCTGTGCCGTGCGTGTGATCATTGCTTGTACAGCCCTCTCGCAGTGTCCGGAGCAAGTATGGTGGGTCTGACACACCGGTGTCAATGTGTTCTTTTTTCCATTTCCAGGAGTGTAGTTAAAATATGGCTTCCCGGCCATTGACCTTCTTGTGCGAAAGCACACGATATGCCTGAACTCGTACGGGACTTGGTAGATTAATCTGCCACGAGTAATGAGTATGATGGGCAAACATCTATTAGGCGTACTAGGAATGTAGTGATGTGGACATGTTGGGAATGTGGATCTCACGGGGAGCGTGCCAGGGATAAGTCCCTGCAGACGCACTATCCTCTGTGCCCGCGGTGGCTCAGATGGATAGAGCGTCTGCCATGTAAGCAGAAGATCCCGGGTTCGAGTCCCGGTCGGGGCACACATTTTCAACATGTCCCGAATGAAGTACATCAACGCCTGTTTGCAGCTAGGGTGTCCATTTAATTATCTTTTCATGTCCAATAAGTAGTACAACATATTTTTTCTCTGCCGGTTTCGGTTGAAAAGTACTTAATTTGCTGTGGACGCTCATAGAATATTCCCGCTTCATCCCTATAGTTGCATGAAGTTCCGATGAGTGGAACGGGACATTGGCTTTCGAAGTGGCGTCTGTAACGGAAGATCCGCTCCAGACAGAGAGCTCTCACTGAGTTTCTTTTTGGGAAAACCAGAGCACCAGAGACATTCAGAGGCGCTTTCAGAATGTCTACGGAAACCTCACACTGAACAAAAGCACGGTGAGCCGTTGGGCGAGGCGCCTGTCATCAAAACGAGGTGGCACAAACCTGTACAATCTACCGCATACCGCCCAGCCGCACACAGCTCTAACTCCTGCACCGTTGCAGCGTGCGGACACTCTCTTTTGAGGTGATCGACGGATCACAGCTACCTCACTGTTGAACTGGGAGGCTCTGTCGGTAGTGCTGACATACTCGTCCACCAGCTGGGGTAGGGCGAGTGCTCGCTGGTTTCTTCGCCGCCTGACAGAATACCACAAGGAGCAACGAAGGACCACCTGTGCGGAATTACTTGAGCGGTACGAGGCTGATGGTGAGAACTTTTTGTGTAACATAGTGACGGGCGATGGAATATGTGTTCATCACTTATAACCGGAAACGAAAGTGAAATGCCCCGCTTAACCTGCAGGACAGGACAGATAGAATAAATTGTGGAAGGGGGCCAAAATAAGGGGCTGTCAGTTACACTCGAACGTACAACTTTATTATTTGATCAAACATTAGAAGAGCCCAAAAATTTTTTTAATCATAGGCTTTAATCTTTGGGACTTAATTACCGGCTGAGAGCCACTTTAATTTAAAAACGGCTGAAGGCCAATAACTTAAAATGCAAGCATAATCAGAAATTTAAAAGCCAAACCTTATTTTAAAATAGTTCTTTAGTTAGGCTGAAGTAAACAAGTAAAATTCAAATAGGCTGAAGGCCAAACACTTAAAACTCCAAAAAATTAATTTTTTTTTAAATACCAAAGTCCTTACTTGAAACAGTTCTTTAATTTAGACTGAACAAACAACTGAAACTCAAACCGGCTGAAGGCTGAAGACTTAAAAAGTTCAATAGGTTAAAGTAAACAAGTTAAATTCAAATCAGATAAAGGCCGAAGACATAAAAATTCAAAATTTTTTTTAATGCGAAAGGGCTTACGTGAAACAGTACTTTAAACTAGTCTGAGGGCCTTAAGAGTAAAACAACTGTAATTTAAAACACCAAACCGGCTATTTTTTTTAAATACCAAAGTCCTTACTTGAAACAGTTCTTTAATTTAGACTGAAGGCCTTAACAACAAACAACTGAAACTCAAACCGGCTGAAGGCTGAAGACTTAAAAATTCAATAGGTTAAAGTAAACAAGTTAAATTCAAATCAGATAAAGGCCGAAGACATACAAATTCAAAAATTTTTTTAAATGCGAAAGGGCTTACAAGAAACAGTACTTTAAACTAGTCTGAGGGCCTTAAGAGTAAAACAACTCTAATTTAAAACACCAAACCGGATAGAAGCCACACAAGTACCAACAAGAAGATCAAATTAAAAAAAACATAAGGCAGTTCACAGAAGGAAGCCCAGGTGTTCGACGGTCGGCCTGTAATTCTCTTAGGCGAGACAGGCAGTCGAGCCAACCATTCACGGTCCGACGACAACCCAACCGACCGTGGACCCACCGACAAGATAACTTCCACTTCAGCCGACCAGCGCACAACAGGGAGTTCAACGGAACAACGTAGAAGGTATTGGCGCCCACAACCAATCTTACACGGAGCTGTCAAAATACACACCATACTGGACAGCAACAACACAATGAGGAAACTACACTGCCTGAAATTTACGTAACCGGAACGTTAACAGCCACAGGGCAGAAGATTCCCCTGGCGCACTTCAGTTCAAATAACCAAATACAGTGAAACTCCACCAGAGGATGGCTAGAATTTTCCAACTTGAAAACCACATGGTTGCTCGCGGGAATATCCTAACAGCCGATAACGTACTCCAAAATGTGAACAGTTTTGACTTGCTGATAGGTTAAATCAGAAGTCAACTTTCGTGTCCAGGGTCGGTGAGCCACGGACCTCGTAGCAATGGGAACAGTGCTACTCTCTCCGACACCGCGTAGAGACCGCCAGCGCGCCCCGGCCAAACTACACCCCGCCGAGAATTCCTCACTGCTCCACGCGAACCGACCGACTCCTCAGAGCCAGTACGCCGACAACATTTAAAATAACTTGTCAATCAAAATCACACAAGCTACGCACAGTTTCACGAACATTTGCACGAAGAACCAGACAATGCTAATGGCAGTGACTGTACAGTAACAGGGACGAGTTACGAGTCGCCACACACAGCCAACCCATAAGCGATCGCGGGCCAAATACACGTCGTCTGGCAAGAGGACCAACCAAATTCGTCCCCACTCCAATCGTGTGTGTCGGCAACCGTCGGGCGAGTCATGGCGGTCCGGACCTCACTGCTGCTGCGCCCCGACTGAACTAGGGCCACGTGCCAACTCAAACATCTACATCTACATCTACATCTACATTTATACTCCGCAAGCCACCCAACGGTGTGTGGCGGAGGGCACTTTACGTGCCACCGTCATTACCTCCCTTTCCTGTTCCAGTCGCGTATGGTTCGCGGGAAGAACGACTGTCTGAAAGCCTCCGTGCGCGCTCTAATCTCTCTAATTTTACATTCGTGATCTCCTCGGGAGGTATAAGTAGGGGGAAGCAATATATTCGATACCTCATCCAGAAACGCACCCTCTCGAAACCTGACGAGCAAGCTACACCGCGATGCAGAGCGCCTCTCTTGCAGAGTCTGCCACTTGAGTTTAATAAACATCTCCGTAACGCTATCACGGTTACCAAGTAACCCTGTGACGAAACGCGCCGCTCTTCTTTGGATCTTCTCTATCTCCTCCGTCAACCCGATCTGGTACGGATCCCACACTGATGAGCAATACTCAAGTATAGGTCGAACGAGTGATCTGTAAGCCACCTCCTTTGTTGATGGACTGCATTTCCTCCCCCAATGAATCTCAACCTGGCGCCCGCCTTACCAACAATTAATTTTATGTGATCATTCCACTTCAAATCGTTCCGCACGCATACTCCCAGATATTTTACAGAAGTAACTGCTACCAGTGTTTGTTCCGCTATCGTATAATCATACAATAAGAAGAATATAATAATTCCAATCCCAAAGAAAGCAGGTGTTGACAGATGTGAAAATTACCGAACTATCAGCTTAATAAGTCACAGCTGCAAAATACTAACACGAATTCTTTATAGACGAATGGAAAAACTAGTAGAAGCCAACCTCGGGGAAGATCAGTTTGGATTCCGTAGAAACACTGGAACACGTGAGGCAATACTGACCTTACGACTTATCTTAGAAGAAAGATTAAGGAAAGGCAAACCTACGTTTCTAGCATTTGTAGACTTAGAGAAAGCTTTTGACAATGTTGACTGGAATACTCTCTTTCAAATTCTAAAGGTGGCAGGGGTAAAATACAGGGAGCGAAAGGCTATTTACAATTTGTACAGAAACCAGATGGCAGTTATAAGAGTCGAGGGACATGAAAGGGAAGCAGTCGTTGGGAAGGGAGTAAGACAGGGTTGTAGCCTCTCCCCGATGTTGTTCAATCTGTATATTGAGCAAGCAGTAAAGGAAACAAAAGAAAAATTCGGAGTAGGTATTAAAATTCATGGAGAAGAGATAAAAACTTTGAGGTTCGCCGATGACATTGTAATTCTATCAGAGACAGCAAAGGACTTGGAAGAGCAGTTGAATGGAATGGACAGTGTCTTGAAAGGAGGATATAAGATGAACATCAACAAAAGCAAAACAAGGATAATGGAATGTAGTCTAATTAAGTCGGGTGATGCTGAGGGAATTAGATTAGGAAATGAGGCACTTAAAGTAGTAAAGGAGTTTTGCTATTTGGGGAGCAAAATAACTGATGATGGTCGAAGTAGAGAGGATATAAAAGTAGAGAGGATATAAAATGTAGGCTGGCAATGGCAAGGAAAGCGTTTCTGAAGAAGAGAAATTTGTTAACATCCAGTATTGATTTAAGTGTCAGGAAGTCATTTCTGAAAGTATTCGTATGGAGTGTAGCCATGTATGGAAGTGAAACATGGACGATAAATAGTTTGGACAACAAGAGAATAGAAGCTTTCGAAATGTGGTGCTACAGAAGAATGCTGAAGATTAGATGGGTAGATCACATAACTAATGAGGAAGTATTGAATAGGATTGGGGAGAAGAGAAGTTTGTGGCACAACTTGACCAGAAGAAGGGATCGGTTGGTAGGACATGTTCTGAGGCATCAAGGGATCACCAGTTTAGTATTGGAGGGCAGCGTGGAGGGTAAAAATCGTAGAGGGAGACCAAGAGATGAATACACTAAGCAGATTCAGAAGGATGTAGGTTGCAGTAGGTACTGGGAGATGAAAAAGCTTGCACAGGATAGAGTAGCATGGAGAGCTGCATCAAACCAGTCTCAGGACTGAAGACCACAACAACAACAACAAAGGATCCTTCTTTCTATGTATTCGCAATACATTACATTTGTCTATGTTAAGGGTCAGTTGCCACTCCCTGCACCAAGTGCCTATCCGCTGCAGATCTTCCTGCATTTCGCTACAATTTTCTAATGCTGCAACTTCTCTGTATACTACAGCATGATCCGCGAAAAGCCGCATGGAACTTCCGACACTATCTACTAGGTCATTTATATATATTGTGAAAAGCAATGGTCCCATAACACTCCCCTGTGGCACGCCAGAGGTTACTTTAACGTCTGTAGACGTCTCTCCATTGATAACAACATGCTGTGTTCTGTTTGCTAAAAACTCTTCAATCCAGCCACACAGCTGGTCTCATATTCCGTAGGCTCTTACTTTGTTTATCAGGCGACAGTGCGGAACTGTATCGAACGCCTTCCGGAAGTCAAGGAAAATAGCATCTACCTGGGAGCCTGTATCTAATATTTTCAGGGTCTCATGAACAAATAAAGCGAGTTGGGTCTCACACGACCGCTGTTTCCGGAGTCCATGTTGATTCCTACTGAGTAGATTCTGGGTTTCCAAAAACGACATGATACGCGAGCAAAATACATGTTCTAAAATTCTACAACAGATCGACGTCAGGGATATAGGTCTATAGTTTTGCGCATCTGCTCGACGACCCTTCTTGAAGACTGGGACTACCTGTGCTCTTTTCCAATCATTTGGAACCCTCCGTTCCTCTATAGACTTGTGGTACACGGCTGTTAGAAGGGAGGCAAGTTCTTTCGCGTACTCTGTGTAGAATCGAATTGGTATCCCGTCAGGTCCAGTGGACTTTCCTCTATTGAGTGATTCCAGTTGCTTTTCTATTCCTTGGACACTTATTTCGATGTCAGCCAATTATACTGTCAGGTCCGAACTAACTGCTGGTGCGTTCCAACTGACTGGTCGACAGACGATGACCGGGAAATAATAGCAGTCTAGCAAAGAAAATACGGCGCTGCTGCTGCCGCTCACGGTCGGGCAAAGCAGCACCCCAGTGACACAAGTAATTGAAACTAACATAACGAGGTGGCAGTTCTGCAAAAACAGGATGTTAAATAAGAGATGGCACGATCATGAGCCACACACAGCTCAGAAATGGCATACCATGGACTGGCGCTACACCACCTCTTCTCTGAAAAAAATAAAAGTTTTAAGCTGCACCCTCAGCTGGTAAAGTAATCGCGACGGTCTTACTGGACTCTGAAGGGGTTATTTCATTTTATGTCCTCTCTCATGGTGCAACGATCAGCTGTGAAGAGTACAGTGCTATGAAACAAACGACTTCAGCATGTTCGTCGCCACAAAAAATGCAAACGAACTTAACCTTCTCCAGCTCAAGGACTCACGTAAGTCTACGCATCCAAGAGGAGCTCACAAAACTTCATTGGACTGTTCTTCAAATGGTTCAAATGGCTCTGAGCGCTATGGGACTCAACATCTTAGGTCGTAAGTCCCCTAGAACTTAGAACTACTTAAACCTAACTAACCTAAGGACATCACACACACCCATGCCCTAGGCACGATTCGAACCTGCGACCGTAGCAGTCCCGCGGTTCCGGACTGCAGCGCCAGAACCGCTAGACCACCGCGGCCGGCGACTGTTCTTCCTCATCCACCCTAAAGTCCATATCTCGCGCCCTCCGACTTCTATCTGTTTGACCCAATGAAGGATGCACTCCGCAAGAAGCCATGCATGGGAAATGGGGAGTTTATTGATGCGATGCAGAAAGACGTTGGCTCTGATGTCGACCTGTAGAGTGGCACCATGTGGGCATACCGAACTTGCCAGTGATGTGGCGTAAGTCCATAGCATTAAACGAAGATGATGTAGAATAATAGGTTTTTGTAACCAAAAGAATGGGGAATAATATCGTGTATTGGTATCCTGAATAAAACCAGCCTCTTGTAAAAAAAAAGTGTAGCATTACTCGCTAAACGATTCTCGTACAACAGAAATAGAAAGGGATCAAAACACTCCGGCTCTGTACTTCTCATTGTTCTCGTCACCCTGCTGGTTTCTCTACATGTGGTACATTATCCGTCCTCCCTGTAGCGTACATTTATTTGAGAATTTAAAGACTTCGCCCCAATTTTACATTGTGGAATGCTTTTTCTGACTCAAAAAATTGTGGGAATATTCTATCGATTTTTCTTAAATTATTGTATCAAATATAATCTAATTCATCACGCAGCCTCTTTTTTTTTTTCGTCATCAGTCTACTGACTGGTTTGATGCGGCCCGCCACGAATTCCTTTCCTGTGCTAACCTCTTCATCTCAGAGTACCACTTGCAACCTACGTCCTCAATTATTTGCTTGACGTATTCCAATCTCTGTCTTCCTCTACAGTTTTTGCCCTCTACAGCTCCCTCTAGTACCATGGAAGTCATTCCCTCATGTCTTAGCAGATGTCCTATCATCCTGTCCCTTTTCCTTATTAGTGTTTTCCACATATTCCTTTCCTCTCCGATTCTGCGTAGAACCTCCTCATTCCCTATCTTATCAGTCCACCTAATTTTCAACATTCGTCTATAGCACCACATCTCAAATGCTTCGATTCTCTTCTGTTCCGGTTTTCCCACAGTCCATGTTTCACTACCATACAATGCTGTACTCCAGACGTACATCCTCAGAAATTTCTTCCTCAAATTAAGGCTGGTATTTGATATTAGTAGAGTTCTCTTGGCCAGAAATGCCTTTTTTGCCATAGCGAGTCTGCTTTTGATGTCCTCCTTGCTCCGTCCGTCTTTGGTTATTTTACTGCCTAGGTAGCAGAATTCCTTAACTTCATTGACTTCGTGACCATCAATCCTGATGTTAAGTTTCTCGCTGTTCTCATTTCTACTACTTCTCATTACCTTCGTCTTTCTCCGATTTACTCTCAAACCATACTGTGTACTCATTAGACTGTTCATTCCATTCAGCAGATCATTTAATTCTTCTTCACTTTCACTCAGGATAGCAATGTCATCAGCGAATCGTTTCATTGATAACTTTTCACCTTGTATTTTAATTCCACTCCTGAACCTTTCTTTTATTTCCATCATTGCTTCCTCGATGTACAGATTGAAGAGTAGGGGCGAAAGGCTACAGCCTTGTCTTACACCCTTCGTAATACC
Source organism: Schistocerca serialis cubense (assembly GCF_023864345.2). Lineage (NCBI taxonomy): Eukaryota > Metazoa > Arthropoda > Insecta > Orthoptera > Acrididae > Schistocerca > Schistocerca serialis. The sequence goes on from NC_064648.1 coordinate 147,723,869, forward strand.
AGCATTTCGTTCTTGATGGTCCACTCTTATTATTCCCTCTTGGTTGTTGTACACATTGTATATGACCCGTCTCTCCCTATAGCTTACCCCTACATTTTTCAGAATCTCGAACAGCTTGCACCATTTTATATTGTCGAACGCTTTTTCCAGGTCGACAAATCCTATGAAAGTGTCTTGATTTTTCTTTAGCCTTGCTTCCATTATTAGCCGTAACGTCAGAATTGCCTCTCTCGTCCCATTACTTTTCCTAAAGCCAAACTGATCGTCACCTAGCGCATTCTCAATTTTCTTTTCCATTCTTCTGTATGTTATTCTTGTAAGCAGCTTCGATGCATGAGTTGTTAAGCTGATTGTGCGATAATTCTCGCACTTGTCAGCTCTTGCCGTCTTCGGAATTGTGTGGATGATGCTTTTCCGAAAGTCAGATGGTATGTCGCCAGACTCATATATTCTACACACCAACGTGAATAGTCGTTTTGTTGCCACTTCCCCCAATGATTTTAGAAATTCTGATGGAATTTTATCTATCCCTTCTGCCTTATTTGACCGAAAGTCCTCCAAAGCTCTTTTAAATTCCGATTCTAATACTGGATCCCCTATCTCTTCTAAATTGACTCCTGTTTCTTCTTCTATCACATCAGACAAATCTTCACCCTCGTAGACGCTTGCAATGTATTCTTGCCACCTACCTGCTCTCTCCCCTGCATTTAACAGTGGAATTCCCGTTGCACTCTCAATGTTACCACCGTTGCTTTTAATGTCGCCAAAGGTTGTTTTGACTTTCCTGTATGCTGAGTCTGTCATTCCGACAATCATATCTTTTTCGATGTCTTCACATTTTTCCTGCAGCCATTTCGTCTTAGCTTCCCTGCACTTCCTATTTATTTCATTTCATTCCTCAGCGACTTGTATTTCTGTATTCCTGATTTTCCCGGAACATGTTTGTACTTCCTCCTTTCATCAATCAACTGAAGTATTTCTTCTGTTACCCATGGTTTCTTCGCAGCTACCTTCTTTGTACCTATGTTTTCCTTCCCAACTTCTGTGATGGCCCTTTTTAGAGATGTCCATTCCTCTTCAACTGTACTGCCTACTGCGCTATTCCTTTTTGCTGTATCTATAGCGTTAGAGAACTTCAAATGTATCTCGTCATTCCTTAGTACTTCCGTATCCCACTTCTTTGTGGAATGATTGTTCCTGACTAATGTCTTGAACTTCAGCCTACTCTTCATCACTACTATATTGTGATCTGAGTCTATATCTGCTCCTGGGTACGCCTTACAATCCAGTATCTGATTTCGGAATCTCTGTCTGACCATGATGTAATCTAATTGAAATCTTCCCGTATCTCGCGGCCTTTTCCAAGTATACCTCCTCCTCTTGTGATTCTTGAACAGGGTATTCGCTATTACTAGCTGAAACTTGTTACAGATTTCAATTAGTCTTTCTCCTCAATCATTCCTTGTCCCAAGCCCATATTCTCCTGAAACCTTTTCTTCTACCAGGCACTTAAATGTGATTTGCAGAGTATCCATGTAGATATAAATGTAACTTGCTATATCACAAAGTGCAGTTGAACAACATAAGGTTCTTTATCTTCGCCTGCCGGTGTGGCCGAGCGGTTCTAGGCGCTTCAGTCTGGAACCGCGCGACCGCTCGGGCATGGATGTGTCTGATATCCTTAGGTTAGTTAGGTTTAAGTAGTTCTAAGTTCTAGGGGACTGATGTTAAGTCCCATAGTGCTCAGAGCCATTTGAACCATTTTTTCCTTTATCTTCCTCCTTCTTTCGTAATGACAAAACATGGTTTGAATGGCTCTGAGCACTATGGGACTTAACTGCTGAGGTCATCAGTCCGCTGTAACTTAGAACTACTTAAACCTAACTAACCTAAGGACATCACACACATCCATGCCCGAAGCAGGATTCGAACCTGCGACCGGAGCGGTCACGCGGTTCCAGACTGTAGCGCCTAGAACCGCTCGGCCACTTCGACCGGCTCGTAATGACAACTTAGAAATTTATTTTTAAAGGACTTTGGAACCAGACAAGAATTAATTACGTCAATATCGCCACTACTTACTATTAATATCCATATTTCTGGTTGCGGCGGATTGACAGCCTTTTTCACATGTGACAATACTGCCCAAATACTTCCGTCATAATCTGTGTACACTAGTTACAATCACACTATAAATCAGGAAAAATGGCACAAAATATGTCAATAAAATATGCATACACCTCGCAGTCACATGGTAAAAGTGTAATTTATTGACGTATTTTATTTTATTTTTCTATTATGTTTAGTAGCCATGTTACTAGTGTTTATAAGACTGTCATGCGACTATCTGAAAATCGCTGTTAATATACGGAAACAGGTAACGTAAGGGTTTGCAGTAATTAGTTAAGATATTGACCTGTTGTTGTCTGAACACCAAATGGTCACTTACTTCCTTCTGACCAAACGCGGCTTGAAACTTGAGTATCTACTGGCGTATAAAACCTTCCAACAACTTAAGCTGATTCATCTAACAGACGTATTCGACAACCGCCGTTATTGCAACAAATGCACTGAGGTGGCTCTGTGCAAGGAAATTTGAAACTTAGGTATGCAGGGCCACAAGCCATAATATGCCCTATGCAGAAAAAAACGCACCGTGAACAACTGCCATCACTCAATCATAGAAAACCAGCGTCAGGATCGAGGGGGGTGACGCAGTGGTTAGCACATTGATTTAAATTAAAATTTAAAACAGTCTTGATCGCAATCTTGTTAAAAAAAAATTTTATTGGAGTGACTGACCGGTTTGGACTCTATGAAAGAGTCATCTTCAGACTCTGTAAAGATATATTGCCAAAGTAATATAGACGTTATAACAATCATATAAAAATATATATATAAATGAGATAAATAGTAATAAATTATACCCAGAGCGGTGGATGGACACTGCTAGATGAGTTGCGTCGACCCCCGACGCTCGTGTAAATGCTGACTGTGCTTGGAGGGAACGGGTGTTAATAGGGCTGGTCAGACCCACCGTTCTGAGTGTGACATAGGTAGCCAATCAGAAAACACGTTCATGCTTAGATAACTTAATACAGAACTATGAAGGAACAGTTTCAGTTGGAATGCATCGTAATGTCAGTTATTGATCATTATTCGCCAGTGAATATAAATTATAACATTAAAATGGTTCATTGGTATGAAATAAGGCTTAGAGTATGCTGCCCTCTAAACTCAGAACTACAAATCTGCACCAACTTCTTTTAATTTCGCTGACTACGTTTTCAGAAATCTTATGTTAGCACATTGGACTCGCATTCGGGAAGACAACAGTTCAAATCCGTGTCCGGCCATCCTGATTTAGGTTTTCTGTCATTTCCCTAAATCACTTCAGGTAGATGCCGGGATGGTTCCTTTGAAATGGCACGGGCGACTTCCTTCCCCATCCTTCCCTATTCCGATGGGACTGATGACCTCGCTGTTTGGTCCCCTCCCCCAAATCCATCAACCAAAAAACCAGCGTCAGGAGATAACAGTAGCAACCAGCGGGTGTGCAAGTTTCAGTAACTCATTCGCTCCGTTATTTGACCAAGGAAAGAAAACGATTCCTACCATAATTTAAGCAAAAACCTCAATGACCTACCATAATAAACTGATGTGCAAAAGAGATAACATATTCGACAAACAGGGCATAAGCATCGCCTGAAAGGGGAATAATTCAGTACAGTAACAAATCCTAGAACTGAAGCCAACACAAGACAGATACCTACAATGTGATACCTGCTACCTAAGATGTAGGGATTGCGGAAAAAATCTACATTGAGATGACTGTGAGGACATTTGACACAAGAGGTAAAGAGCACATCAGAGCGTGGAAATACAATATAAGACGCTCAAGGTTTGAGGAGAACCTTCAACAGGAATATCATAAACCGTACACAATAGAAAAAGGTAGGAGCATCATAAATATCAGCAGACACCTCGTCCCTCTTCAAGAAAACTCAGACCTACACCGTGGGTTAACACACAATAAGCAGTCACCCGATAACCAAATAAATATTGCAAATCATACAATATATAAAATCATTTTAAAAAATTACGTACCGGAAAAAAAAGAAAAGCCTTTTGTTTCCCATCCCTCTTTCGCTCTGACTCTGCCCTCCCTCCCTACTTCCCTCTCCTCTTTCATTTCTCTTCTGCCTCCTCACCCCTTTTCCTCCATTTCATTACCAACTTACTCTCCGTTCCCCTACTTATCATTTACTGTACACTCACCTTTCTCCCCAACCCACCTCTGTCATTGCGAGATCTTCAACTCTGGCACTACCATTTCATTTCTCTTACACATTACATAAATGCATACTAATACACTCCTGGAAATGGAAAAAAGAACACATTGACACCGGTGTGTCAGACCCACCATACTTGCTCCGGACACTGCGAGAGGGCTGTACAAGCAATGATCACACGCACGGCACAGCGGACACACCAGGAACCGCGGTGTTGGCCGTCGAATGGCGCTAGCTGCGCGGCATTTGTGCACCGCCGCCGTCAGTGTCAGCCAGTTTGCCGTGGCATACGGAGCTCCATCGCAGTCTTTAACACTGGTAGCATGCCGCGACAGCGTGGACGTGAACCGTATGTGCAGTTGACGGACTTTGAGCGAGGGCGTATAGTGGGCATGCGGGAGGCCGGGTGGACGTACCGCCGAATTGCTCAACACGTGGGGCGTGAGGTCTCCACAGTACATCGATGTTGTCGCCAGTGGTCGGCGGAAGGTGCACGTGCCCGTCGACCTGGGACCGGACCGCAGCGACGCACGGATGCACGCCAAGACCGTAGGATCCTACGCAGTACCGTAGGGCATCGCACCGCCACTTCCCAGCAAATTAGGGACACTGTTGCTCCTGGGGTATCGGCGAGGACCATTCGCAAGCGTCTCCATGAAGCTGGGCTACGGTCCCGCACACCGTTAGGCCGTCTTCCGCTCACGCCCCAACATCGTGCAGCCCGCCTCCAGTGGTGTCGCGACAGGCGTGAATGGAGGGACGAATGGAGACGTGTCGTCTTCAGCGATGAGAGTCGCTTCTGCCTTGGTGCCAATGATGGTCGTATGCGTGTTTGGCGCCGTGCAGGTGAGCGCCACAATCAGGACTGCATACGACCGAGGCACACAGGGCCAACACCCGGCATCATGGTGTGGGGAGCGATCTCCTACACTGGCCGTACACCACTGCTGATCGTCGAGGGGACACTGAATAGTGCACGGTACATCCAAACCGTCATCGAACCCATCGTTCTACCAAACCGTCATCGAACCCATCGTTCTACCATTCCTAGACCGGCAAGGGAACTTGCTGTTCCAACAGGACAATGCACGTCCGCAAGTATCCCGTGCCACCCAACGTGCTCTAGAAGGTGTAAGTCAACTACCCTGGCCAGCAAGATCTCCGGATCTGTCCCCCATTGAGCATGTTTGGGACTGGATGAAGCGTCGTCTCACGCGGTCTGCACGTCCAGCACGAACGCTGGTCCAATTGAGGCGCGAGGTGGAAATGGCATGGCAAGCCGTTCCACAGGACTACATCCAGCATCTCTACGATCGTCTCCATGGGAGAATAGCAGCCTGCACTGCTGCGAAAGGTGGATGTACACTGTACTAGTGCCGACATTGTGCATGCTCTGTTGCCTGTGTCTATGTGCCTGTGGTTCTGTCAGTGTGATCATGTGATGTATCTGACCCCAGGAATGTGTCAATAAAGTTTCCCCTTCCTGGGACAATGAATTCACGGTGTTCTTATTTCAATTTCCAGGAGTGTATAACTCAGCGACGTAACACACATTCGACGCGTCGCAGAGGAAGAGAACAATTTCAGATCAAAGGAAAACTAACGTTTAGGTTGGTAACCCTATTCACACAAAAGCGCACAGGTCTCTTTAATCAGAAACATGCAGCCGCGCGGAGCAGCCGCCCGGTTTAAGGCGTCATGTCACGGACTGCGCGGCCCCTCCCGCCGGAGATTCGAGTCCTCCCTCGGGCATAGGTGTGTGTGTTGTTCTTAGCATAAGTTAGTTTAAGTTAGGGACTGATGACCTAAGCAGTTTGGTCCCTTAGGAATTCACACGCATTTGAACACTTTCAGAAACATGCAAACAAACAGTAGTCGTGCCACATCCACATCAAGACGTGCATAGTTCTCCAAAGCAGCGTGAGGTTATGGGCGAAACAACATTGCCAAACGAGATAATACCTCAAAAACGTGCAAGCAGGCGGGTTTCCTGGTGTGGGCGAAAATCGCTCAGAAATACCGTAAGAAAAGTCAACATCTTTTATGACGAACTGTTTTTCGATCTAGAAAACAACACAAATATTTCATTACGGACCACTAACGATGTTTTATTTCCATAAAACGAACTTCCTCCAGCCGCGCGGTATTATCCCAGCGGCCTGGGCTCTGCAGTCATGGACTGCACGGCTGATCCCGGCGGAGGTTCGAGTCCTCCCTCGGGCATGGATGTGTGTGTTTGTCCTTAGGATAATTTAGGTTAAGTAGTGTGTAAGCTTAGGGACTGATGACCTTAGCAGTTAAGTGCTATTAAGATTTCACCCACATTTGAACATTTTTGAACTTCCTCTACATCTACATCTACATCTACATTTATACTCCGCAAGCCACCCAACGGTGTGTGGCGGAGGGCACTTTACGTGCCACTGTCATTACCTCCCTTTTCTGTTCCAGTCGCGTATGGTTCGCGGGAAGAACGACTGTCTGAAAGCCTCCGTGCGCGCTCTAATCTCTCTAATTTTACATTCGTGATCTCCTCGGGAGGTATAAGTAGGGGGAAGCAATATATTCGATACATCATCCAGAAACTCGCCCTCTCGAAACCTGGCGAGCAAGCAACACCACGATGCAGAGCGCCTCTCTTGCAGAGTCTGCCACTTGAGTTTATTAAACATCTCCGTAACGCTATCACGGTTACCAAATAACCCCGTGACGAAACACGCCGCTCTTCTTTGGATCTTCTCTATCTCCTCTGTCAACCCGATCTGGTACGGACCCCACACTGATGAGCAATACTCAAGTATAGGTCGAACGAGTGTTTTGTAAGCCACCTCCTTTGTTGATGGACTACATTTTCTAAGCACTCTCCCAATGAATCTCAACCTGGCACCCGCCTTACCAACAATTAATTTTATATGATCATTCCACTTCAAATCGTTCCGCACGCATACTCCCAGATATTTTACAGAAGTAACTGCTACCAGTGTTTGTTCCGCTATCATATAATCATACAATAAAGGATCCTTCTTTCTATGTATTCGCAATACATTCCTGACCAATGCGTCAGGGAAGAGAAGGCAGCCATGCGTTTCCATGTGCTTGCAGCACATGGCTGTGCACAGGGAGTTAAAAAGAACGGATTACAATGGTTGATAGCTTCTCAAAAGCCGTATGTTTCTGTAGTGAACGCTAAGCAACGCTTGTGGTAGTGTAGAGAGGGACGCCACTGGACAGCGGGTGACTGGGAAATGGGCTATTTGGAGTGATCAATCACGCTGCACCCTGTGGCAGTCCGATGGAAGATTGTTTGATGAATACCTGGGGAACCATCGCTGCCGTCATGTGTAGTGCGAACAGTGAAGTGTGGAAGAGCTGGGGCCCTGGCACAGCGGGTGTTTTCTGTGGTTCACTGGTTAGCGTGTGTACCCTTACTGCAGTATACAAAACCCTAAATGTGGAAGGATATGCACACACTGCACGGAATTATCTCCTGCATACAGTAGGAACAGTTCGTAGACGATTGTTCATATCAGCATGACAATGCACCCTGTCATAAAGCAGCATCTGTGAGGCAATTGTGTTTATGGGCAATGACATTCCTGGAATGGACTGGCCTGCCCAGTGTTCCAACCTGAAGCCAATGGATCAGTTAGAATTTAGACATCACGCGAGACCCTAGTGTCCAACATCACTATCTGCTCTGTTTTCGCTTCTTCAGGAATAGTGGGCTGCCATTCCTCCTTAGACATCTGCTTGGAAGTGTCTCCAGCAGGGTTTAATTGGATCACACCCTGACTATCAAACCTGTGGTGTGCGTACTGTAAGACCTTCGGTACACACACCATCAGATTATTTGACCTGTCGCTCTAACGAAGTAGGCGAGTGTCAGCAATATGTCTCGTGGTCTTATCGTGGCGTGTTTATCTTCTGCCATTAGGTCAGACGATAGAAATGCCACTTGCACACTTAGAGTAGCAGATTGACGGTGACCAACTTTAAACAGAAGTTGATTAATTTTCACACACATTTATTAAAATAATAACAAGCATAAAAAAACTTAACTTGGTTCTGGATGCTATTTACAATTAACAATCTGTACTTCCTTTGGTCTTGGTACGTTAATCTTATTCTCACATATCTCTGATACTTGACAAAGTGTCTATTCATTTATCTACATGGCTATGTACAGGAATATGATAATCTTATTAGGTGCGGACTGAAACTTGACTACAGACTAATGCAGACTAAGGCAGACTAAGGCAGACTCACTAATTCGAGGTCTGTATACTCGTTATAATACCTCGAGCGTTCAGGTATCACTGCGCGAGTGTGATCCGCAAGGAGGAAAGGTTCTACGTTAGCAGCAATCTCATTGGCTGCGATACATATTAATACGTGGATCGGCGGAAGCAGAATTTGGTCCGTCTCTAAGGCAGCGCCATCTCGTAGTGCGGAGACAGACGAGCACTGTGCCTGCGCTGTTGTGCTTAGCGGGGCGCGCTCTAGTGGGAAAGTTGTGTACGCGCTGACTATGCGGAACTATGTACACAACGAAACCCATGTTAATTTAGGCAAGTATTTGACCAATTTCTGAAAAAAATATTTGATGCAGGACCTTAATATTTTTACTGTATGTTACATGATGATAATAGAGTCAACTGTAGTAAAATCTACTTTATCCATTATATAGTTTTTAAAAAATACTTTTTTTTAATTTGTTAACAAAAAATATTAAGTTTTTTCTGCAGAAAATATTTTTTGTGAACTTCCTAATGGGGTAAGATTAATGAATGTAGTTCCAGAGGTGGTTTTTTATGTTATACAGATTCTCTGAAAATTTCATTCATTTATCTATGATAGCTTCTGATATATTGGGGCATATGTACTGAACATTTTAGTTTGCGGGAGATTGACTGAAAAAACTTTTGAAATTTGTTACTTACAGTTAATTAAAACTGTCCTGCTGCGTATGGTGGCCCTTGTTTGGCCTCTAGCAGGTCTTCCAGCTTCTTTTTCACCTTCCTGGAAGTTTGTCTTCCTTTCTTGGTCATATTAGATGCAGACCTGTCTGCATCGGCTATCCTCATTTTATCGCAATGTTGCAGCCCAGTGATCATATTTGCGCCAGGATTAATTCCCAGCTTTTTCAGTACCCAACATTTTCCAATATTACCACAATTGAATGTAATTACAGCATCATGAACTCCTAGTTTCATTGTATGCATGCCTGCAAATACAGTTTTAGGAAGGCGGTTCCATATTATGCTGTTGAAACGTTCATTTGGGTTCTGTGTCCGCCCATACAAACATTTCCTTAGAAGGCCAGGTTGAGCCAAGTCTCTGAAAATAGGTTTAATTGCTGTAATAACAGCAGCAGGAAGAGAATGCTGGTGAGAATACGATTCTCCAGTTGCCTGAGCCCTATTGTATTTGCACCACGAATTTTCTCCTGATGGACACAATCCATGGTATGGCTTATCATCAGTAGAGCACTGATGGAAGAATATGGCCCAAACATCTCTCTTCATTGCCTCCACATTTTCTTTATTTCTCCGGATTGCCTGCCCATAGTATACCTTCAAGTTACTATTTCAGTTTTAGTTAACAGACCCTGTCCGGTCAACAATTTTCCATCTTCTAATTTTTTTCCTCTCATATCACCAGATAGTGTTCTCAGCCTTGTTCCCAAACGTTTTTGATTATGGCCTACACATTTTATTTTGCTAATAATGGCATCTCCATATGGCGAATTCACCACATTGTTGTGTGCCTTACTGTCACCATCGTCCAAATATTTGGTGTACCGCACACCTCTTGTTTCTACGGAGCGATGAAATATTTGTTGTACTCCATGAACTTCCATACCACCACTTGTTCCTCTAAAATTATCCACACAGTTGTGTTCTTTATGTTCACTGACTTTACAACATTTGCGATATTTAGACATTATCTCCATATCTAACACTTTACCGGTGTCTAAACTCATGTCAGTCACTACTCCATTCAGAGAAGTATGTCCTCTTTTCTGCCAACTTCCATTAAGTGCAACTGCAATATCCGAACATCCATCATTTTCTTCCACTGCTAACGTGCAATGCAGGGGATAGAAAGATCTGCCGGCCGGAGTGGCCGTGCGGTTCTAGGCGCTGCAGTCTGGAACCGCGTGACCGCTACAGTCGCAGGTTCGAATCCTGCCTCGGGCATGGATGTGTGTGATGTCCTTAGGTTAGTTAGGTTTAAGTAGTTCTAAGTTCTAGGGGACTGATGACCACAGCAGTTAAGTCCCATAGTGCTCAGAACCATTTAAAATACATTTTTTTAGAAAGATCTAAAATATATGCAGAAAAGTGGCTGACAGAAAAGTGGGCGTGGCACATAAACACACGTGATGGGAAAGAACTCTTTAAATGGTAGAATTATTTTTTCAGCAACATCCTTTTCAGAGGTACATAAATAAAACTTCAATCTATCGAAATATGATGAAAACCGAAAATCGATTTTTTTCGACCTGAACCACAATGTGGTCCCCTTAAGCCACAACCCATATTAATGCTCGGTAGTAGAAATCCAAATTCCTTTAATGAGGCAGTATAGACAACGAACTTTTGTGGCTTGGAGCCGGCCACTGTGGCCGAGCGGCTCTAGACGCTTCGTCCTCAGCTCGTGGTCGTGCGGTAGCGTTCTCGCTTCCCACGCCCGGGTTCTCGGGTTCGATTCTCGGCGGGGTCAGGGATTTTCTCTGCCTCGTGATGACTGGGTGTTGTATGATATCCTTAGGTTAGTTAGGTTTAAGTAGTTCTAAGTTCTAGGGGACTGATGACCATAGATGTTAAGTCCCATACTGCTCAGAGCCATTTGAACCATTCTAGACGCTTCAGTCCAGAACCATGCGGCTGCTAGGGTCGCAGGTTCGAATCCTGCCTCGCGCATGGATGTGTGTGATGTCCTTAGGTTAGTTAGGTTTAAGTAGTTCCAATTCTAGGGGACTGATGACCTCAGAGGTTAAGTCCCATAGTTCTTAGAGCCATTTGTGGCTTGAGGATGATAGTATCTCCACCTGTCAAAATATCGGCGGTTGCCGAAGACGTCACCCAGCTACATTCCTTTAAAGGGGCTCCGGAACGCCCTATACTTGCAATGTTAAAATAACGCTTATAAATTACATCTTTCCTCACAAAGTATTTGAGGTAGGAAGTTGAACTTTTTACAGATTATTTATTGGAATATGGGCTACAACTTAACACAGGAATTTTACAAAATTTTAGTTCAGTTATTAAAGATGATTTTTTTTCAATTGTAATGAAAATTCACAACATTTTTTTGCAATTTTTTATTTGTATATTCAAAAATATACAGTTTTTTGGAAAAAGGCTGTGTTAAATTATGCAGAAGGTACTGTGTAACATTTACTGAAAGTTTGAAACAAATATGTTTGGAAGATCCTTAGAAAACATGTAATTAGTATGAGAAAATAAAAGTTTTGGGAATCGAGCGACAAAGATTGCATTAACTTTTTAGTGCATTCCAGGTCCATAGGATGGATTATCTTCATCCTCTGCAAACTCTTCCTCCAGCTTCCTCTTGTTCCTCCTCCTGTTTACTCTTGCTTGTATTTCTAGACTCTTTACAGCCCTGTCTGCAGCCCGAAGGCGTTCCTTGTCTAAAGCAAGCATCGCTCGTTGTTGTGTTGGTAGATTTTGCTACCATTTTCTTCAGTTGCAGTTACTGCAACACTGTTCCAAAAGGTGGTCATGTATGAACACTTATCACATTTCAGTTGTATTTCACTAGCAAGTCCTACGTGCTTTATTATGGAGAGTTCCAGACCAACTTCACTACAATGAATACATCTTACACAGTTTGAAAAAATTCCTTTGAGAACCGACATATGAAATATTTCATTCGCATCCGATTCGCCCATAAAACATTCATAGTTTTCACTCATTGAACCAAGCTTCTTCTGTGAAGTATTTTCTTTCCCACTTTGACTGCTATGGGCAGGTGTACCTGAGAGGTTAGGTTCACTCACTTGGTTATCGTCTTTATTGTTTACAGTAATAACACATACCTTTGGCTTTCCAACATTTCTCCTTTTCTTAAAAGCCTTCAGAGGATTTCTAATAACTTTACTTTTACTCATTATTATACTTCAACAAAACAGAGACTCAAGAAACAGAATTAATTACGAATATTTTCGAGATAACGACAGAGTAAATAAACATGAAACAATCGACAATCACACCATCGATATATATTGAAGCATCACAGGTTAGCCACAACACATACTTTATCTCACATCACTAAAATGTACCTGATGAACACGGACGTTAATAATAACACCATTTGACAGCAGTTTAACAGCGCCACAGTGGGTCACGCCCATGTAGAACACATTTCAAAAAAAGTTTAAAAATAGTTGTAGTCTTCGGAATTGAATAAATTATACATCTATTAAAAGGTAATAGTCTGCAGATTCAGAAAACGCAAAAAAGTAACAATTGAACTTTTCATGATTTTGAGCCTTTCCGGAGCCCCTTAAGTAGTTTGACCAGTATGTCAAGTCTTTAAAACGAAGAACAGGTTATGACACCGGAGAGTTGTATTGGAGGTGCAAGGTGTAGTGATGTAGTGACGGTCCGCTGTTTCGATGTCTGCAGGGTGGCCCGACTGGAGCGGCAGATCCGGATGGACTTTGAGGAGCTGCCGCCATCCGTGAGGGACCTCAAGGAGCAGGTGGACGCCTTCAGGATCAAGCTGGAGACGACGGAGCATCTCAGCTGGATGGGTGAGTAACCATGGTCAACAAGCGTGGATCAACCATCAAGGTGCCAGATGAAGTGCAAAGACTGTGGGTCTGATTGTATCTTGGCGTATTTTTTATTAAACGATCTGCGTTATGTGGTAGTGATGACAATTATTAAATATGTCGCACTAGCATCTGTCATATTCTTGGGCCCGTATAGCTGAAAAAGGTGGTATCTGATAAGCTCTAAGGGACAAACATACGTGCAGCATCATATTACAGTCTCAGCTGGTATACTTTAAAAGATACTCATTCACAAAAAAAATTCTGGTGGGTGGAAATGTAAAGAAAATGTACCCACTGACATCCAGAAACTGAAGAGATACCTGACAAGAACTTCATTTGGAAATCCTCAGGTAGCGTTCCAGATCTACACCTACATCTACATACAGCAACCGACCTAACAGTGTCTGCTGGAGGGTACTTTGTCACTTCACCCTCTTGTACTCCTTTCTTCACCTGTGTGCAACGGCACAGCTCGAAGCAATAGAGATCACAACATAATATGACTGTCGCCAGGTCAGTATATATCCGATGTAGAGGTCCCAATACAAAGTATTACAGTGTTTGAGCCAAGTTACATGTGTTGTTGTTGTGGCCTTCACTCCAACGACTGGTCTGACGCAGCCCCATACAACAGTCTGACCCGTACAAGCGTCTCCACCTCTGCACACCTACTAAACCTGCACCCTCTTGAACCTGCTCACTTCAGTCGAGGCTTGGTCTCTCTCTACGATTTTTACTCCCACCCCCAGACTTCCCTCATCCTGAGGCATCAACAGATCCCTTCTTTTAATCAAGTTGTACCAAAAATTCCTTTATTCTCCAATTCTGTTCAGTATCTCCTCATCAATTGCTCTATCTGCCTATCTCATCTTCAGCATTTTTCCATAGCACCACATTTCAAAGGCGTCTATTCTCTTCTTGTCTGTTTATCGTTCATGTATCACTTCAATGCAAGGCTACTCTCTAGGTTCAAATGGTTCAAATGGCTGTGAGCACTATGGGACTTAACATCTGAGGTCATCAGTCCCTTAGAACTTAGATCTACTTAAACCTAACTAACCTAAGGGCATCAAACACATCCATGCCCGAGGCAGAATTCGAACCTGCGGCCGTAGCAGTCGCGCGGTTCCGGACTGAAGCGCCTAGAACCGCTCGGCCACCGCTACTCTCTACGAAAATACCTCCAGAAAACACCATGTAAAACTTAAATTTATTTTTTTCACAGGCTGCATTTCACAATCGTCCCAATTTCAGTGATATACTCGTATTTCGTTCCCGATATAACAAAATTCATCTGCTACTTCTAGTGTCTCATTTACTAATCTAATTCTCTCAGCATCGCCTGTTTTAATTCGACAGCATTCCGTTAGCCTTGTATTACTGTTGTTGAAGTTCATCTTACACTGTTTTCCAGACACTGTCGACTCCATTCGATGGGTCTTCCAAGACCTTTACCAATCGATGTGGCTACGGGAATGGTCAGCACACTGGACCCGCATTCGTGAGGACAGTGGTTCATATCCGCGCTTGGCCATCCTGAATTAGGTTTTCCGTGATTTCCCTAAATCGCCCGCCATACGGTCCAATACCATCTTTTCAAACTCTACCGTGCGAGCAATTCTAGGCTCGTAACCTAGGGCAGCTCCCCTATACTCCAGCGCCTCAGGTTCTTGTAAAATTTCTGCCCACAGCGATAAATTACGTCCAGTTCAGACGAATCCTGTTGGGAATCTTTTCTCTGTATTTGCGTCTGTACGGTCACTCTGCGCATTCCACGATAGTGATGGTTAGACTTTGCTATAACCGTAGTGCTAAAGAAACGAATGTGGTTGTACTCTGGTTCCAGTGCATCATCTGTTATTGCCGATTTATCCGTGTCGCATTGTAACCAGTTTTATTAAGGCCCAATCATTACTGTTGTACACAGAGGCCACAGACATTCAGTAACACAAAAAAGCATAAGAGTTGAAATTAGTGGAATTTGGGGATTAGTTCTCATCAAGTAAACCGCGTCATCTCTTCCACCCTACATCTACATGTACGCTCCGAAAGGCACCTTTCGTATGTGATGCCACTGTACTTTCCACCATCTGCCACACACGAATGGCACATGGGAGGAATATTTGTCGGCAGACCTCTGTCAGATCTCTGATTTCTCCAATTTTCACGTCGTGGTCATCTTGAGAGACCTGTGTTGGAGGAACTCTCCGACTCTTCCTGGAACACGCGCACTTGAAATGTCAACACTAAACCCCTTCGTGATGCACACCGCCTCTCTTGCAGCTTCTGCCACCGGAGTTTGTTGAGCTTCTCTGTAACTTTCTTGCGCCGACTACACGATCCCGCCACGAAACGCGCCGCTCTTCGTTGCATCTTCTCCGTCTCTCTTATTAACCCAACCTGTTAAAGTGTCCCAGACTGACGGGCAACATCCAGCAATCGGTCGAACAGTCGTTTTGTAACACACTTCTTTTCCGGATGTATTACATTTCCTAAAGGTTCCCCCAATCAAACTGAAACTGAAATTACAATGAAGTGTATGCCCTTAGCTGCATACAGGCGTTGATATGAGTCAGCGGGGACTGTTGAAAATGTATGCCCCGACCGGGACTCGAACCCGGGATCTCCTGCTGACACGGCAGACGCTCTATCCATCTGAGCCATCGAGGACAGAGAGGATAGTGCGACTGCAGGGACTTATCTCTGGCACGACTCCCGTGAGACCCACATTCTCAACTTATTGTCCCGCACTATGTTCATAGTGCCCCTGCCCATAATACTCATTACTCGCGGCTTTACCGCCGACTCCCGTTAAGAGTTCGGGCACTGTTTGTGCATCCGCACAGAAGAAGATGGTCAAATGGCCAGTGAGCCTTTACTACACTCCTGGAAATTGAAATAAGAACACCGTGAATTCATTGTCCCAGGAAGGGGAAACTTTATTGACACATTCCTGGGGTCAGACACTTCACATGATCACACTGACAGAACCACAGGCACATAGACACAGGCAACAGAGCATGCACAATGTCGGCACTAGTACAGTGTATATCCACCTTTCGCAGCAATGCAGGCTGCTATTCTCCCATCGAGACGATCGTAGAGATGCTGGATGTAGTCCTGTGGAACGGCTTGCCATGCCATTTCCACCTGGCGCCTCAGTTGGACCAGCGTTCGTGCTGGACGTGCAGACCGCGTGAGACGACGCTTCATCCAGTCCCAAACATGCTCAATGGGGGACAGATCCGGAGATCTTGCTGGCCAGGGTAGTTGACTTACACCTTCTAGAGCACGTTGTGTGGCACGGGATACATGCGGACGTGCATTGTCCTGTTGGAACAGCAAGTTCCCTTGCCGGTCTAGGAATGGTAGAACGATGGGTTCGATGACGGTTTGGATGTACCGTGCACTATTCAGTGTCCCCTCGACGATCACCAGTGGTGTACGGCCAGCGTAGGAGATCGCTCCCCACACCATGATGCCGGGTGTTGGCCCTGTGTGCCTCGGTCGTATGCAGTCCTGATTGTGGCGCTCACCTGCACGGCGCCAAACACGCATACGACCATCATTGGCACCAAGGCAGAAGCGACTCTCATCGCTGAAGACGACACGTCTCCATTCGTCCCTCCATTCGCGCCTGTCGCGACACCACTGGAGGCGGGCTGCACGATGTTGGGGCGTGAGCGGAAGACGGCCTAACGGTGTGCGGGACCGTAGCCCAGCTTTATGGAGACGGTTGCGAATGGTCCTCGCCGATACCCCAGGAGCAACAGTGTCCCTAATTTGCTGGGAAGTGGCGGTGCGGTCCCCTACGGCACTGCGTAGGATCCTACGGTCTTGCCGTGCATCCGTGCGTCGCTGCGGTCCGGTCCCAAGTCGACGGGCACGTGCACCTTTCGCCGACCACTGGCGACAACATCGATGTACTGTGGAGACCTCACGCCCCACGTGTTGAGCAATTCGGCGGTACGTCCACCCGGCCTCCCGCATGCCCACTATACGCCCTCGCTCAAAGTCCGTCAACTGCACATACGGTTCACGTCCACGCTGTCACGGCATGCTACCAGTGTTAAAGACTGCGATGGAGCTCCGTATGCCACGGCAAACTGGCTGACACTGACGGCGGCGGTGCACAAATGCTGCGCAGCTAGCGCCATTCGACGGCCAACACCGCGGTTCCTGGTGTGTCCGCTGTGCCGTGCGTGTGATCATTGCTTGTACAGCCCTCTCGCAGTGTCCGGAGCAAGTATGGTGGGTCTGACACACCGGTGTCAATGTGTTCTTTTTTCCATTTCCAGGAGTGTATATATACAGGGTGTTTCAAAAATGACCGGTATCTTTGAAACGACAATAAAAACGAAACGAGCAGCGATATGCTTGGGACAACAGTACATTTTCAGGCAGACAAACTTTCGAAATTACAGTAGTTACAATTTTTAACAACAGATGGCGCTGCGGTCTGGGAAACTCTATAGTACGATATTTTCCAAATATCCACCATGCGTAGCAATAATATGGCGTAGTCTCTGAATGAAATTACCCGAAACCTTTGACAACGTGTCTGGCGGAATGGCTTCACATGCAGATGAGATGTACTGCTTCAGCTGTTCAATTGTTTCTGGATTCTGGCGGTACACCTGGTCTTTCAAGCGTCCCCACAGAAAGAAGTCACAGGGGTTCATGTCTGGCGAATAGGGAGGCCAATCCACGCCGCCTCCTGTATGTTTCGGATAGCCCAAAGCAATCACACGATCATCGAAATATTCATTCAGGAAATTAAAGACGTCGGCCGTGCGATGTGGCCGGGCACCATCTTGCATAAACCACGAGGTGTTCTAAGAATGTCCAGATAGCGTGATGCACTAATCGTTTCGGATCTGAAAAATGGGCCAATGATTCCTTTGGAAGAAATGGCGGCCCAGACCAGTAATTTTTGAGGATGCAGGGACGATGGGACTGCAACATGGGGCTTTTCGGTTCCCCATATGCGCCAGTTCTGTTTATTGACGAAGCCGTCCAGGTAAAAATAAGCTTCGTCAGTAAACCAAATCCTGCCCACATGCATATCGCCGTCATCAATCCTGTGCACTATATCGTTAGCGAATGTCTCTCGTGCAGCAACGGTAGCGGCGCTGAGGGGTTACCGCGTTTGAATTTTGTACGGATAGAGGTGTAAACTCTGGCGCATGAGACGATAGGTGGACGTTGGCGTCATTTGGACCGCAGCTGCAACACGGCGAACGGAAACCCGAGGCCGCTGTTGGATCACCTGCTGCACTAGCTGCGCGTTGCCCTCTGTGGTTGCCGTACGCGGTTGCCCTACCTTTCCAGCACGTTCATCCGTCACGATCCCAGTCCGTTGAAATTTTTCAAACAGATCCTTTATTGTATCGCTTTTCGGTCCTTTGGTTACATTAAACCTCCGTTGAAAACTTCGTCTTGTTGCAACAACACTGTGTTCTAGGCGGTGGAATTCCAACATCAGAAAAATCCTCTGTTCTAAGGAATAAACCATGTTGTCCACAGCACACTTGCACGTTGTGAACAGCACACGCTTACAGCAGAAAGACGACGTACAGAATGGCGCACCCACAGACTGCGTTGTCTTCTATATCTTTCACATCACTTGCAGCGCCATCTGTTGTTGAAAATTGTAACTACTGTAATTTCGAAAGTTTGTCTGCCTGAAAATGTACTGTTGTCCCAAGCATATTGCAACAAACGGTGTATTTCTATCGCTGCTCGTTTAGTTTTTATTGCCGTTTCAAACATACCGGTCATTTTTGAAACACCCTATATATATATATATATATATATATATATATATATATATATATATATATATATATATATATATATATATATTGTTTGTGTCCGGAAGAAGAGATACCATCTTCAGTGGCGGAACACTTACGGCAATCGCCGGTAAAGCCGCGAGTAATGAGTACGATGGGCAGAGTCACTATGAATATAGTGCGGGACAATAAGTTGAGAATGTGGGTCTCACGGGAGTCGTGCCAGAGATAAGTCCCTGCAGTCGCACTATCCTCTGTGTCCTCGGTGGCTCAGATGGATACAGCGTCTGCTGTGTCAACAGGAGATCCCGGGTTCGAGTCCCGGTCGGGGCATACATTTTCAACAGTCCCCGTTGACTCATCAACGCCTGTATGCAGCTAAGGGTATACATTTCATTGTAATTTCATTCTAACGAGCTGCATGGTCACCGATGGTATCTGGGTATCTGTCCGAAAGAACAGATACCATCTTTATATATATATATATATACAATCTGAAACTGTCATCTACTTTTCCTACAATTTGTTTTTTGTGCTCGTTACACCTTAGACCACTTCAAGTGACCTGTCAGAAGACTGCTGACAAATATACGTATACATGGTGTATCATAACTAATGGCGTAAAATATAAAGTTGAAAGTACACGGTAGTAGAAGCAAAAAAGTCTCAGTAAACGTAGGGTCGAAAATGCATACCTTAAGAGCTACGAGCAATTTTTCATCTTCGATACTGTGAAGCAAGTCTCTTCTACTGCAAGTTGTTTGCTTTCCATATTTTGCGAACTGATAGTGTGGTCCACAACGAGAAAAAAAAGTCCAGTAAACATATGCTCTAAAATGCATTCCTTAAGGGCTATGAGCACTTGTTCATCTCTGGTACCTTGGAACACAACTCTTCACCAACATATGCAAAGCAAAGAACTTGCAGTAGAAGAGCTTTGTTTCACAGTAACTATCTATCTATATATACAGGGTGAAGCGAAATTCACTCCTCACATGCCTGCGTTAAAAAAATGTGTGTCACAAAATTTCGCCTGGCGAGTCCATCCGGCAGAGAAAGAACGTTAAAGAGTGGCAAGCTGGCAACACTGTAACCACATGTGTGGTAACTACCTCTGTGAGCACATAATGTTTGTGCTGCACAGTTGGTGCAGTGGATAGGGTTTTGGGTTAGCATGCAAGAGGTCGATGGTTTGATCCTGGTTGAGGTATATGTTTTTTGTTTGGTAAATGTACTCCAGGTGGTACGGTATCTGGCATCTTTATCATCAACAGCGATTGCAGCGGGTCCTCTAGAAAACACTTGCACTTACATAATCGTAGAAATGGAAGACTGGTCAGCTTTGAAAGAAGGCCTTTTAATGTAATGGAATTTCACAATTACCACATCTTCTAGAGGCGAAACCTGTTTTCTTTGTACCCTCCTCCAATGGTCCAGAGGTTAGTAGCAATTATTATTCTTGCCTAGGGACCGATGACTTAAGCAGTTTGGCCCCATAGAACCTTACCACAAATTTCCAGTTTGCCTATTTCGCATTTGTGTAACCACGTATTTGTTACGTTCAGAGTTACAAAATGTTGTAAACTTAGGATACATGTGACCTAAGAAAAGGCGTATGAAATATCAGAATGAGTTTAAAAAAAAAAAAAAAAATCGCAGTAACCCAGGATCGAACCCACAACCTCTTGTGTGGTAACCCAAAACTCCATCCTCTGCACTAACTGTACAGCACGCTCAACAGCTTATGACAAAGATAGTTATCATATGTGTGGTTACAGTGTTGCCAGATTACCACTCTTTAACGTCCTTTTTCTGCCGGATGCCCTTGCCGGACGAAATTTTGTGAGAGACATTTTTTTATCGCTGGCATACCCAGTCTATGTATACACACACTTGCAACCTACTTTCCCAATTACCTGCTCGATGTCCCAGTCTCTGTCTTCCTCTACAGTATTTACTCTCTAAAGCTCCCTCTAGTACTATTGAAGTTATTCCCTAGTAACTTAACACATTCCCTATAGTCCTTCTTTTTGTCGGGTTCTGCATATGTTCCTCTCTTCGCCAATTCTGCCGAGAACCTCCTCATTCCTTATCTAACCAGACCTCCCAAGTTTCTTTTGTAGCATCACATCTCAGACGCTACGATTCTCATCTTTTCCGGCTTTCTCAATGGCCATTATTCACCACCATACAGTGCTGTGCCCCAAATGTACACTCTCAGAAATTAAGGCTTATGTTTGGTACCAGTGGACTTCTCTCGGCGCCGGCCGCGGTGGTCGAGCGGTTCTAGGCGCTTCAGTCGGGAACCACGCGGCTGCTACGGTTGCAGGTTCGAATCCTGGTTCGGGCATGGATGTGTGTGATGTCCTTAGGTTAGTTAGATTTAAGTACCTCTGTTCTAGGTGACTGATGATCTCAGATGTTAAGTCCCACAGTGCTCAGAGCCATTTGAACCATTTGAACTTCTCTCGGCCAGGAGTACCCCTTTGCCTGTTCTAATGTGGTTTCTTTTCCTCCTCCGTGGTCACCATTTTTTGTTAATTTTCTCGCTATTCTCATTTCTTCTACATCTACACTCCTGGAAATTGAAATAAGAACACCGTGAATTCATTGTCCCAGGAAGGGGAAACTTTATTGACACATTCCTGGCGTCAGATACATCACATGATCACACTGACAGAACCACAGGCACATAGACACAGGCAACAGAGCATGCACAATGTCGGCACTAGTACAGTGTATATCCACCCTTCGCAGCAATGCAGGCTGCTATTCTCCCATGGAGACGATCGTAGAGATGCTGGATGTAGTCCTGTGGAACGGCTTGCCATGCCATTTCCACCTGGCGCCTCAGTTGGACCAGCGTTCGTGCTGGACGTGCAGACCGCGTGAGACGACGCTTCATCCAGTCCCAAACATGCTCAATGGGGGACAGATCCGGAGATCTTGCTGGCCAGGGTAGTTGACTTACACCTTCTAGAGCACGTTGTGTGGCACGGGATACATGCGGACGTGCATTGTCCTGTTGGAGCAGCAAGTTCCCTTGCCGGTCTAGGAATGGTAGAACGATGGGTTCGATGACGGTTTGGATGTACCGTGCACTATTCAGTGTCCCCTCGACGATCACCAGTGGTGTACGGCCAGTGTAGGAGATCGCTCCCCACACCATGATGCCCGGTGTTTGCCCTGTGTGCCTCGGTCGTATGCAGTCCTGATTGTGGCGCTCACCTGCACGGCGCCAAACACGCATACGACCATCATTGGCACCAAGGCAGAAGCGACTCTCATCGCTGAAGACGACACGTCTCCATTCGTCCCTCCATTCACGCCTGTCGCGACACCACTGGAGGCGGGCTGCACGATGTTGGGGCGTGAGCGGAAGACTGCCTAACGGTGTGCGGGACCGTAGCCCAGCTTCATGGAGACGGTTGCTAATGGTCCTCGCCGATACCCCAGGAGCAACAGTGTCCCTAATTTGCTGGGAAGTGGCGGTGCGGTCCCCTACGGCACTGCGTAGGATCCTACGGTCTTGGCGTGCATCCGTGCGTCGCTGCGGTCCGGTCCCAGGTCGACGGGCACGTGCACCTTCCGCCGACCACTGGCGACAACATCGATGTACTGTGGAGACCTCACGCCCCACGTATTAAGCAATTCGGCGGTACGTCCACCCGGCCTCCCGCATGCCCACTATACGCCCTCGCTCAAAGTCCGTCAACTGCACATACGGTTCACGTCCACGCTGTCGCGGCATGCTACCAGTGTTAAAGACTGCGATGGAGCTCCGTATGCCACGGCAAACTGACTGACACTGACGGCGGCGGTGCACAAATGCTGCGCAGCTAGCGCCATTCGACAGCCAACACCGCGGTTCCTGGTGTGTCCGCTGTGCCGTGCGTGTGATCATTGCTTGTACAGCCCTCTCGCAGTGTCCGGAGCAAGTATGGTGGGTCTGACACACCGGTGTCAATGTGTTCTTTTTTCCATTTCCAGGAGTGTAATTACCTTTGTCTTCTTCCAGTTTATTCTCAATCCATGCTGCGTACTCAGACTCTTGATACCACTCAAACGTACTGTAATTCTTCTTCATTTTCACTGAGAGTAGCAATGTCATCAGCGAATCTTATCACTGATATCCTTTCAACCTCAACTTGAATCCGACTCTTGAACCTTTCTTTTACTTCTGTCATTGCTACCTCGGCGTAGACTATCGTTTGTACAGTAGGACCAAAAGACTACATCCCTATCTTACACCCATTTTAACCCGCAGCACCCTGCACCCTTTATAAAGCTTCACATGTTCAAACTTTTTTTAGCCTCACTATTTTTCCTTCTAGAGTCCCTTTCCATCTTCAGGTCAGTTACTTCCGAATGCGATTCTAGTTGTGCCACTAGCCTTTACCACATTCTGCTTACGGCCTAACACAGACTCCATTCCTCACCTACATTTAGTTCTTTATGTCTCCAATTAACCCCCTACATTCCTCAGGAGCTCCACATCTCACTATCGCTGAGAGCATGTCCCTATGGCGTGGCGAGGCTGTCAGGCACCAGCCGACTGCTACCCCGGGCTGTAGTGTAGCTACATGAGCAGGCGCAGCGTCCCCACAGCCGTAATCTGAAGCCCAGGGACCCACCTATTAACTCAACTGGAGTGGAGACAATCAGGGGACGAGGCGGTTCGCGCTGGACTACCAGCAGATGACCGGGACGAAGCCTCCCTGGGGTCTGGCTGCTGTGAACACAGTGACGTCTGCCTCTCATCGTCATCATCATCACCATGACATACATTCAGAAAACAATTTAAAGTTGAGCGCACCATCTTCTTCGCAACCGTTCGATCGTTCTTGTACCCTCGGATCTGTAGTCGCACATTTTCGTGTCCGGCTTTGGTCCATATATGGCAGACTGTGGTCTAAAAACAACGGTCGGTTGAACCTCAATATTTTGTTGTTTTATAAATGGAAACGAGATCCGTTGTCGGTTGTATGTTAATACTCTTTATTTAATTTGTGCGATTAGCAAATTTCGACACTGCGTCATTTTACACGTGTTTGTGGAAGATGAATCCGATATCTACATCTATACTCCGCAAGCCACCCAAAGGTGTGTGGCGGAAGGCAATTTACGTGCCACTGTCATTACCTCCCTTTCCTGTTCCAGTCGCGTATGGTTCGCGGGAAGAACGACTGCCGGAAAGCCTCCGTGCGCGCTCGAATCTCTCTAATTTTACATTCGTGATCTCCTCGGGGGGTATAAGTAGGGGGAAGCAATATATTCGATACCTCATCCAGAAACGTACCATCTCGAAACCTGGACAGAAAGCTACACCGCGATGCAGAGCGCCTCTCTTGCAGAGTCTGCCACTTGAGTTTGTTAAACATCTCCGTAACGCTATCACGCTTACCAAATAACCCTGTGACGAAACGCGCCGCTCTTCTTTGGATCTTCTCTATCTCCTCCGTCAACCCGACCTGGTACGGATCCAACATGACGAGCAATACTCAAGTATAGGTCGAACGAGTGTTTTGTAAGCCACCTCCTTTGTTGATGGACTACATTTTCTAAGGACTCTCCCAATGAGTCTCAACCTGGCACCCGCCTTATCAACAGTTAATTTTATATGGTCATTCGACTTCAAATCGTTCCGTACGCATACTCCCAGATATTTTACAGAAGTAACTGCTACCAGTGTTTGTTCCGCTATCATATAATCATACAATAAAGGATCCTTCTTTCTATGTATTCGCAATATATTACGTTTGTCTATGTTAAGGGTCAGTTGCCACTCCCTGCACCAAGTGCCTATCCGCTGCAGATCTTCCTGCATTTCGCTGCAGTTTTCAAATGCTGCACTTCTCTGTATACTACAGCATCATCCGCGAAATGCTGCGTGGATGTAAAGGATGACGTATTTAAGTTGATGTAACCTATGTGGTTGAAAATGACACAACGTCGAAATTAGCTAACCTCGCACAGATTAAAGAATGGACATTAACGTGCACTCTACAACGATTATGAAACAGAGGAACAAAATTTTTATTTTGTTTTTTCAATTAACTTAGTATTTGGCGTGAATGTTTAGAACCCTGCATTACTCAGAACCATTTATCAAGTGATTTGAAATAACAGTGACGGAAAAAACCGCAACTTCTTAAGTAATAGAACCCAGTACGTTGTCCTCCATGGTGAGTGTTCATCGGAGGTGAGGGTATCATCTGGAGTGCCCCCAGGGAAGTGTGGTAGGTCTGCTGTTGTTTTCTGTCTACATAAATGATCTTTTGGATAGGGTGGATAGCAATGTGCGACTGTTTGCTGATGATGCTGTGGTGTACGGCAAGGTGTCGTCGTTGAGTGACTGTAGGAGGATACAAGATGACTTGGACAGGATTTGTGATTGCTGTAAAGAATGACAGCTAACTCTAAACATAGATAAATGTAAATTAATGCAGATGAATAGGAAAAAGAATCCCGTAATGTTTGAATACTCCATTAGTAGTGTAGCGCTTGACACAGTCACGTCGCTTAAATATTTGGGCGTCACATTGCAGAGCGATATGAAGTGGGACAAGCATGTAATAGCAGTTGTGGGGAAGACGGATAGTCGTCTTCGGTTCATTGGTAGAATTTTGGGAAGATGTGGTTCATCTGTAAAGGAGACCGCTTATAAAACACTAATACGACGTATTCTTGAGTACTGCTCGAGCGTTTGGGATCCCTATCAGGTCGGATTGAGGGAGGACATAGAAGCAATTCAGAGGCGGGCTGCTAGGTTTGTTACTGGTAGGTCTGATCATCACGTGAGTGTTACGGAAATGCTTCAGGAACTCGGGTGGGAGTCTCTAGAGGAAAGGAGGCGTTCTTTTCGTGAATCGGTACTGAGGAAATTTAGAGAACCAGCATTTGACTGCAGTACAATTTTACTGCCGCCAACTTATATTTCGCGGAAAGACCACAAAGATAGGAGAGATTAGGGCAGTCATTTTTCCCTCGTTCTGTTTGGGAGTGGAACAGGGAGAGAAGATGCTAGTTGTGGTACTAGGTACCCTCCGCCACGCACCGTATTGTGGATTGCGGAGTATGGATGTAGATGTAGATGTAGACATGCATTCAGAAACCAAAATAAATTTCAGAGCACCATCTTCTTCGCAATCGTTCGACCGTTCTTGTACCCTTGGATCTGTAGTCGCAAATTTTCCTTCGTGTCCACATGTGGCAGACTGTGGTCTAAAAACAACTATCAGTTGAACCTCAGTGTTTTGTTGTTGTATAAATGGAAACGAGATCCGTTGTCGGTTGTGTGTTAATATTCTTTATTTAATTTGTGTGATTAGCTAATTTCGACACTGCGTCATTTTACACATGTATGTGGAGGATGAATCCGATATTTAGACAATGTAAAGCATGACGTATATAAGTTGATGTAACGCACGTGCTTGAAAATGACACAATGTCAAAATTAGCTAACCTCGCAGAGATTAAAGAAAGGACATTAACGTACAGTCTACAACGATCATATTTTCATTTGTGAAATATTTATAAGCTGCTGGCATACACAGAAACAAAATTTTTATTTTCTTTTTTCAATTCACTTAGTATTTGGCGTGAATGTTTAGAACCCTGCATTACTCAGAACCATTGAATGCTGAGAAAAATCCTGTCTCTCAAGAAACACCGAGGAAGTGCACTAAATAGCGAAACGTTAATTTTTGAGTTAAATTAACCTAACCTAAATGTGATACATATTAAGCTAGATTCGACAAAAGTCTCATTTCCGCAACCAGTGCTTTTTTAAAAGTACCTAGTTTCGACATTACTGAGCAAAACGACGGAGGGGATATTTTTTTCGTTTCCACACTGTTTGATCTATCATACTGTTCCTAGAACATGGAGCTGCTTTGTTCTCTCTCTGTTCCTCTTGTGACCTTCTAATGTGTATCCCGCTAAAGACGTTAGAAGTTTAATTTCTGCAGCATCGGTTCTACTCAATTGTTTGGTGGTTTAAGTTCATATTTCAGATCCATAGAGCAGGAAACTTACAGTCATAGCATTATATAGAATTGAAGCATTCAATCTCTTTCCTGGTTCAGTTGAGAAGCGTTGAGATAATCGTACCTAAGACATGCAAGTACCTGAAACTTCCTGGCAGATTAAAACTGTGTGCCCGACCGAGACTCGAACTCGGGACCTTTGCCTCTCATGGGCAAGTGCTCTACCAACTGAGCTACCAAAGCACGACTCACGCCCGGTACTCACAGATTTACTTCTGCCAGTACCTCGTCTCCTACCTTCCAAACTTTACAGAAGCTCTCCTGCGAAATTCTGGATGCAAGTACCTGTCTATTAGGATGGTGCATAAGCTCGTAGCGTTTTTGTTTTACCTCAAGGTATTCCAGTTGCTATGGGTTTATTTATCGATATTCAGTTTTTATTTGCATTTCACTGTCGGTATTTGAGTTTACACACTGTCATTTTGTCATTTGTACGCTACTGGCCATTAAAATTGCTACACCAAGAAGAAATGCAGATGATAAACGGGTATACATTGGACAAATATATTATTCTAGAACTGACATGTGATTACATTTTCACGCAAATTCGGTGTTCAGAAATGTTCAAATGTGTGTAAAATCTTGTGGGAATTAACTGCTAAGGTCATCAGTCCCTAAGATTACACACTACTTAACCTAAATTATCCTGAGGACAAACACACACACACCCATGCCCGAGGGAGAACTCGATCCTCCGCACGGCCAATTTGAGTGCATAGATCCTGAGAAATTAGTACCCACAACAACCACCTCTGGTCGTAATAAAGGCTTCGATACGCCTGGGCATTGAGTCAAACAGAGCTTGGATGGCGCGTACAGGTACAGCTGCCCATGCAGCTTCAACACGATACCACAGTTCATCAAGAGTAGTGACTAGCGTATTGTGACGAGCCAGTTGCTCGGCCACCATTGACCAGACGTTTTCAATTGGTGAGAGTTCTGGAGAATGTGCTGGCCAGGGCAGCAGTCGAACATTTTCTGTATCCAGAAAGGCCCGTACAGTACCTGCAACATGCGGTCGTGCATTATCCTGCTGAAATGTAGGGTTTCGCAGGGATCGAATGAAGGGTAGAGCCACGGGTCTTAACACATCTGAAATGTAACGTCCACTGTTCAAAGTGCCGTCAATGCGAACAAGAGGTGACCGAGAAGTGTAACCATACCATCACGCTGGGTGATACGCCAGTATGGCGATGACGAAAACTCGCTTTCAATGTGCGTTCACCGCGATGTCGCCAAACACGGATGCAACCATCGTGATACTGTAAACAGAACCTGGATTCATCCGAAAAAATGACGTTTTGCCATTCGTGCACCCAGGTTCGTCGTCGAGTACACCATTGCAGGCGCTCCTGTCTGTGATGCAGCGTCATGGGTAACCGCAGCCATGGTCTCCGAGCTAATAGTCCGTGCTGCTGCAAACGTCGTAGAACTGTTCGTGCAGATGGTTGTTGTCTTGCAAACGTCCCCATCTGTTGACTCAGGGATCGAGACGTGGCTGCACGATCCGTTACAGCCATGCGGATAAGATGCCTGTCATCTCGACTGCTAGTGATACGAGGCCGTCAGGATCCAGCACGGCGTTCCGTATTACCCTCCTGAACCC
This sequence comes from Schistocerca serialis cubense, assembly GCF_023864345.2. NCBI lineage: Eukaryota > Metazoa > Arthropoda > Insecta > Orthoptera > Acrididae > Schistocerca > Schistocerca serialis. The sequence continues at coordinate 147,752,416 of NC_064648.1, forward strand.
ACCGATTCCATATTCTGCTAACAGTCATTGGATGTCGACCAGCTCGATCAGCAATGTCGCGAAACGATAAACCGCAATCGCGATAGGCTACAATCCGACCTTTATCAAAGTCGTAAAGGTGATGGTACGCATTTCTCCTCCTTACACGAGGCATCACAACAACGTTTCACCAGGCAACGCCGGTCAACTGCTGTTTGTGTATGAGAAATCGGTTGGAAACTTCCCTCATGTCAACACGTTGTAGGTGTCGCCACTGGCGCCAACCTTGTGTGAATGCTCTGAAAAGCTAATCATTTTCATATCACAGCATCTTCTTCCTGCCTGTTAAATTTCGCGTCTGTAGCACGTCATGTTAGTGGTGTAGCAGTTTTAATGGCCAGTAGTGTAGGTAGTGAATGCAGCTGTGGCCACCAGAAAATGGAGTGCCATGTGGAGAAACCGGAACGTTTCCGGCCTATTCTTCTATTTGAGATCAAAAGAGGGGTGACAGCAGCGGATGCAACCAGAAACATTTGCTCCATGTACGGGGATACTGCCACTAGGCAGAGCACGGCAAGAAAATGGTTTCCTCGTTCTAAGGAGTATCGTCTTGACATTAGTGACTCTTCGTCATCAGGAAGAAGTTTGGGGTTCGATGAAGATCGTATAAACGCATTGATCCACAATTATCCACGTCTGTGTACTCGAGAACCGGCAAATATGATGAAGTGTGATCAGTCCACAATCTTGTAACGTTTGTATGCAGTGGGGAAAGTTGAAAGATCGGATGTATGCTCTAACAAGGGGAGGCCGCCAATTGTGAAATTCAGATTCGATTCATACTGCGCATAATAAAAGCTCATGGCCGGAGGTGTAATGTGGCAAAGCACCAAGATGCACTTCTCAGCCGTTGTCGAGAAAATCGACACTTAAAAGGAACCGTTGCGGTGAAATACTCTCTACGATTGATAAATGTCTACAGCGTGGTGGTGCAGCGGTAAGCGCTCGGATTCGTAATCCGAAGGGCGCCGGATCGAATCTCGCGCCATGTAACTTTTTTTTTTAGTATTTGTTTTTTGTAATTTATATATATATATATATATATATATATATATATATATATATATATATATATATATATAAATAATTCCCGGCAATCAGTTGCAACCATTATGCATATAATAAGTTGTTGAAAGTCGTTTGTCGTGGAAAAACTGGCGACTTAGAACATCATTATGTTTTCCGCAAACAAAGTTGTATTTCACAAACGTTGTTAATTGTCTTCATAATGTTAACCACGTATAGTTGACGGAAGACGTAGAAACGAATACGCATAGCGTAAGTCAAACGTTCGAATTAGAATAGAGACCCCACAAACACAAACTTGCTGTGGCAGGTATGAAATATAAACTCCGTTACTCGCTCGTTACACTTGAATGGGCCGAAACGAGCCGCCGCATAACAGCGTAGTTGCGTGCTAACTTCGAAAGAAGGTAGATGCGGTCCCTAGCGCAACTTATAACATCGTCGAAAATCAGTGCGGACGGGAGAGCTTTGGTACACCCTGTTAAACAAACGGGAAAATGGAGGCGGTACAATTGGAGACCGATCCGCCTTCACCAACATGCATAAGCAATTAATTAATAGTTATATATATATATATATATATATATATATATATATATATATTTGAATTGCAAAAAACTAATAACAAAAAAATATATGGCGCGAGATTCGATCCGGCGACCTTCGGATTACGAACCCCAGCAGTTACAGCTGCGCTATGACGCTGCAGAAAATCATTAATCGTTGAGAGTATTTCACCGCAACGGTTTCTTTTAACTGTCGATTTTCTCGACAACGGCTGAGAAGTGCATTTTGGTGCTTTGCCACATTACACCTCTGGCCATGAGCTTTTATTATGCGCAGTGTGAATCGAATCTGAATTTCACAATTGGCGGCCTCCCCTTGTAAGCCAAACTCACACAACACGGCGGGTGGCCATATGTGAATATCTGCTTGCTCGTCGTCAGCTGGCCGTGAACAACACAGGCCGTTCCTATGCCGTATCGTTACTGGTGACTAGAAGTGTGTCTTTATGCTAGCACAGGAAAAAGAATGGAACGGTGGAGCCCAAACATAGCACCAACTCTTCATTCAAAGACGTGTGAGCATCTGGTGGGATAGGGATGGTGTTGTACCAAGAACTGCTTCCCCGAGGTGTTACGGTCACTGCTGACGTTTAGTGTCAGCAACTGAGGCGTGTTGCAGACGCAGTTCCAGAACAGCGACCAGCAAGACTGCCTGAAGTGACGCTACTTAACAACGCCTGACCGCATTCTGCTACACTGACAAGAAACACTATACAAGTGTTGTGTTGCGAAGTCGTTCCACGCTCACTTCATTCATCTGAACTTGCGCCCTCAGATTTTCATCTTTTCCCCTGTCTCTATCGAACATTCGATGAACTCCCTTACCAGATCGAAATGCGCCCCGAACATGGCTCGATAGTTCTTCGCCTGAAAACCACGTCGCGGAATCGAAAAGTTGCCCCAGCATTGGCAGACTGTTGTAAATATTGAAGGAGAAAATGTTATTCACGAATAAAGTCCCCGTTATGGATATCTGTTGTGTTTATTAAAAATATGCAAAAACACGACGAACGTATTCATCAATCCAATAGTCTCTATTCAGGATGACTGTTGTTGTTGTGGTCTTCAGTCCTGAGACTGGTTTGATGCAGCTCTCCATGCTACTCTATCCTGTGCAAGTTTCTTCATCTCCCAGTGCTTACTACAACCTACATCTTTCTGAATCTGTTTAGTGTATTCATCTCTTGCTCTCCCACTACGATATTTACCCTCCACGCTGCCCTCCAGTACTAAATTGATGATCCCTTCATGCCTCAGAATATGTCCTACCAACCGATCCCTTCTTCTAGTCAAGTTGTGCCACAAACTTCTCTTCTCCAGAAAGGTTTTTCAACAGAAAATGCCATATATGCTTTCACCAGTCAAATTTTGAATGATCTGAATAACCGAACACCACCCATTGGGATTTTTTGTGATCTCTCAAAGGCTTTTGATTGTGTAAATCATGAAATTCTGCTAGACAAGCTCAAGTATTGTGGCATGAGTGGGACAGTGCACAAATGGTTTAATTCGTACCGAACTGGAAGAGTGCAGAAAGTTGAAATAAGTAGTTCTCGTAAGATGCAAAAATCAGAACATTCCTCAAACTGGGGAACTATCAAGAATGGGGTTCCACAAGGGTCAGTCTTGGGTCCTTTGTTGTTCTTATTATATATTAATGACTTGCCATTCTATATTCATGAAGAGGCAAAGTTAGTTCTCTTTGCTGATGATACAAGTATAGTAATCACACCTGAGAAACAAGAATTAACTGATGAAATTGTCAATACTGTCTTTCAGAAAATTACTAAGTGGTTCCTTGTAAACGGACTCTCACTGAATTTTGATAAGACACAGTACATACAGTTCTGTACAGTGAATGGTATGACGCCATTAATAAATATAGACCTTAATCAGAAGCATATAGCTAAGGAAGAATATTCCAAATTTTTAGGTATGTCCATTGATGAGAGATTAAATTGGAAGAAACACATTGATGATCTGCTGAAACGTTTGAGTTCAGCTACTTATGCAATAAGGGTCATTGCAAATTTTGGTGATAAACATCTTAGTAAATTAGCTTACTACGCCTATTTTAACTCATGGCTTTCATATGGCATCATATTTTGGGGGAATTCATCACTGAGGAATAAAGTATTTATTGCACAAAAGCGTGTAATCAGAATAATAGCTGGAGTCCACCCAAGATCATCCTGCAGACATTTATTTAAGGATCTAGGGATATTCACAGTAGCTTGTCAGTATATATACTCTCTTATGAAATTTGTTATTAACAACCAAACCCAATTCAAAAGTAATAGCAGTGTGCATAACTACAATACTAGGAGAAAGAACGATCTTCACTATTCAAGATTAAATCTAACTTTGGCACAGAAAGGGGTGAATTATACTGGCACTAAAGTCTTTGGTCACTTACCAAATAGTATCAAAAGTCTGACAGATAACCAACAAGTATTTAAGAAGAAATTAAAAGAATTTCTGAATGACAACTCCTTCTACTCCATAGAGGAATTTTTAGATATAAATTAAGAAAAAAAAGAAAAAAAAAACAAAACAAAAATATTTAAAAAAATAAATAAAAAAAATAAAAATAAAAATAAAAATAAAGAAAAAACACAAAAAAATAAAGTTGTTATATTAACTTAAGTATGTTGTTAAATTAACCTAATTATGTCATGTATTGGAAAATTCGACTGGTTCCCCATCATTACGAAATATCGTATTCATGATCCATGGAACTAGTATTAATCTAATCTAATCTCCCCAATCCTATTCAATACCTCCTCATTAGTTATATTATCTACCCATCTAATCTTCAGCATTCTTCTGTAGCATCACATTTCGAAAGCTTGTATTCTCTTCTTGTCCAAACTATTTATCGCCCATGTTTCACTTCCATACATGGCTGCTCTCCATACAAATACTTTCAGAAACGACTTCCTGACACATAGATCTATACTCGATGTTAACAAATTTCTCTTCTTGAGAAACGCTGATGAAATGGTGATGAGCAAGACAACACAACACCCAGTCCCTGAGCGGAGAAAATCTCCGACCCAGCCGGGAATCGAACCCGGGTCCTTAGGATTGACATTCTGTCGCGCTGACCACTCACAAGGGAACCTCCCCATCGCTCCCCCCTCAGATTTAGTTATAAGTTGGCACAGTGGATAGGCCTTCAAAAACTGAACACAGATCAATCGAGAAAACAGGAAGAAGTTGTGTGGAACTGTGAAAAAAATAAGCAAAATATACAAACTGAGTAGTCCATGGGCGATATAAGCAACATATTGGAGTATGTGAGTTTAGGAGCGCCGTGGTCCCGTGGTAGCGTGAGCAGCTGCGGAATGGGAGCACCTTGGTTCAATCTTTCCTTCGACTGAAAATTTTGCTTTCTTTATTTTTGCATAGTTATGATCTGTCCGTTCGTTCATTGACGTCTCTGTTCACTGTAATAAGTTTAGTGTCTGTGTTTTGCGACCGCATCGCAAAACCGTGCGATTAGTAGACGAAAGGACGTGCCTCTCCAATGGGAACAGAAAACATTTGATCGCAAGGTCATAGGTCAACCGATTCCTCCACAGGAAAACACATCTGATATATTCTATACGACACTGGTGACGGCATGTGCGTCACATGACAGGAATATATTGTCGACCCAACTAACTTGTACACTTGACGAATGGGTAAAAAGATTCTTCTACCTTGCCCGATTTAGGTTTTCTTGTGGATGTGATAATCACTCCCAAAAAAGTGATGAAAACGTAAGAGTTTGTCACATAAACTGAAAATAAAAAATTAAACTTTTCACGCGAGAGAAGTTTTGAACCAAGGACCTTTCGTTCCGCAGCTGCTCACGTTACCACGAGACCACGGTGCTCCTGAGTTCCCAGCGTCCTTAATGTTGCCTATGTTCCCTTGAACTACTCAGTTTGTATATTTTGCTAATTTTTTCACAGTTCCACACAACTTCTTCCTGTTTTCTCAATTGATCTGTGTTCAGTTTTTCAAGGCCTATCCACTGTGCCAACTTATAACTAAATCTGAAGGGGGTGCGATGGGGAGGTTCCCTTGTGAGAAGAGCCTGACAGGGACTGGAGATCAGCGTCGACGACAGGCGGTTTGAAGAACTCGGCAGGAATCACGTTCTGTCAGTGAGCGCAGGTCCATCTCGACCTGTTTCCGCGTGAACATTGCAGAAGGGAACTGCATGCAGTGGGCATTTGGAGTTAGGTGCTCGCAAAAGGCCATCGCTCACAGTGGCCGCTCGTTGTTAGTGAGCCAGGCAACATAGAAACTGGGCAGCAGCTGACTGAGCATGTGTAGTGCGGTTCTGGGACTCGTGACTTCGCCTCTTCTCAAATGATGCATGGTCTCTAGTGCAGCGGTGGCCCAGTGAGGCGTTTATCTGGCTCTGTGTGGAGGCTGTAATTCAGGGCAGGTGGGTCTGTCATGTTTTGGGGTGTTTCTCGTATAATATTTCTCATATGACATCATACTCACAAGGGGAGGCCGCCAATTGTGAAATTCAGATTCGATTCATACTCCGCATAATAAAAGCTCATGGCCACAGGTGTAATGTGGCAAAGCACCAAGATGCACTTCTCAGCCGTTGTCGAGAAAATCGACAGTTAAAAGAAACCGTTGCGGTGAAATAATCTCTACGAGTAATGGTTTCCTACAGCGTCGTGGCGCAGCGGTAAGCACTCGGGTTCGTAATCCGAAGGTCGCCGGATCGAATCTCGCGCCATGCAACTTTTTTTTTTTAGTGTTTGTTTCTTATAACTCATATATCTATAATTCCCGGCAATCAGTTGCAACAATTATGCATATAATAAGTTGTTGAAAGTCGTCTGTCGCGGAAAAACTGGCGACTTCGAACATGATTATGTTTTCCGCAAACAAAGTTGTATTTCACAAATGTTATTAATTGTCTTCATAATGTTAACCACGTATAGTTAACGGAAGACGTAGAAACGATATTCCGAAGCGAATACGTATAGCGTAAGTCAAACGTTCGAATTAGAATAGAGACCCCGCGAACACAAATTTGCTGTGGCAGGTATGAAATATAAACTCCGTTACTCGCTCGTTACACTTGAAGGACAGATGTTGAATGGGCCGAAACGAGCCGCCGCATAACAGCGTAGTTGCCTGCTAACTTCGAAAGAAGGTAGATGCGGTCCCTAGCGCAACTTACAACATCGTCGAAAATCAGTGCGGACGTGAGAGCTTTGGTACACCCTGTTAAACAAACGGAAAAATGGAGGCGGTACAATTGGAGAGCGATCCGCCTTCATCAACATGCATAAGCAATTCATTTATATATATATATATATATATATATATATATATATATATATATATATATATTTGAATTACAAAAAACTAATAATAAAAAAAAATTTCATGGCGCGAGATTCGATCCGGCGACCTTCGGATTACGAACCCGAGCGCTTACCGCTGCGCCACGACGCTGTAGAAAGTTATTGATCGTAGAGAGTATTTCACCGCAGTGGTTTCTTTTAACTGTCGATTTTCTCGACAACGGCTGAGAAGTGCATCTTGGTGCTTTGCCACATTACACCTCTGGCCATGAGGTTTTATTATGCGCAGTATGAATCGAATCTGAATTTCACAATTGACGGCCTCCCCTTGTCAGTAACACTCATTCAGGTTTTCATGATCATGAGCCAGGATGTTTCATGTGTTTGTGGTATATAAGTTAGTTTGACATGAGTCTCTGTACGTTTTACTAAATGTGGCCTACTTTCCGTCGCGCGTCAACATCTCACACCCAGTGTTCCGTGCCTCTAACTCCACTGCACGCCCCCTGCAGCCAGCCTGTGCCGACATCACACGTGCCTGTCTGTCTGTTGCTAGGCTTCTACAAGGAGCTGCCTCCGCCGCTCTCCACCGAGGCCTGCCGCCGGCTGCAGTACCGCAGGAAGAGCGACTCCGTCAGGCGGCGAGTCCGGGAGAAGTTCTACAAGATCTGGTGAGTGCCGCTCCGCCAGCCAATCATTTAACCCCGAGGTGCCCTGCAGCTACCTTCGTGTCTGATCCGCTTCGCCATATGACGCCCTAGTACTAGTAATGTGATGAAAGATGACACTCGAGCTTTCGGGTCGGATTCACTTCATCAGGTGCCAGCCAGTCTAACCACTAGGCAACAGGTGGCTTCCTGACCGAATTGTTTCACCATAGCAGTGCAGTGCAAGGTGACACAGAAGTTTTTCGAACCTCTCTTTCATTCATAACTTGTTCAGTGTTGTTCCCATCTGCGTTTTAGGACGCATAGCAAGATTTAGCATGCCACTGAACCTTTCGGGACGACTCACCGCTTCATCAATTGCTCAAATGGTTCAAATGGCTCTGAGCACTATTGGACTTAACAGCTATGGTCATCAGTCCCCTAGAACTTAGAACTACTTAAACCTAACTAACCTAAGGACAGCACACAACACCCAGCCATCACGAGGCAGAGAAAATCCCTAACCCCGCCGGGAATCGAACCCGGGAACCCGGGCGTGGGAATCAATTGCTCAGTGTTGTGTTGCACTCACTGGGCGTCTTGCAACACGCAGGGGGAAAGTAGGGGAAACTGGCCACTCTAAAGGAAATTTAAATTCTACCAAACCATAGTAAACGATAGAATAGGGGCGCCCAAGATTTCGATTCGTGGGCTGTGCCCTGGCACGAGTTCCAGAATGCTCAGTTTCCTGGATGTTTCCCCAACCGCCACGCCATGCTCTCTGAGTAGGAGCGGGGTCAGAGAAACTGCATATGCACTGCAGTTAAATGGCGGGGCAATCGCACTGAATACGACTGTTTTATATTGCACATTTCTCACAAGGGAACCTCCCCATCGCACCCCCCTCAGATTTAGTTTTAAGTTGGCGCAATGGATAGGCCTTGATAAACTGAACACAGATCAATCGAGAAAACAGGAAGAAGTTGTGTGGAACTATGAAAAAATAAGCAAAATATACAAACTGAGTCGTCCATGCGTAAGATAGGCAATATTAAGGGCAATGTGAGGCGAGGAGCGCCGGGGTCCCGTGGTTAGCGTGAACAGCTGCGGAACGATAGGTCCTTGGTTCAAATCTGCTCTCCACTGAAAATTTTGCTTTCTTTATTTTCGCAAAATTATGATCTGTCCGTTCGTTTATTGACGTCCCTGTTCACTGTAATAAGTTTAGTGTCTGTGTTTTGCGACCGCACCGCAAAACCGTGTGATCAGTTGACGAAAGGACGTGCCTCTCCAATGGGAACCGAAAACATTTGATCGCAAGGTCATAGCTCAACCGATTCCTCCACAGGAAAACACGTCTGATATATTCTATACGACACTGGTGACGGCATGTGCGTCACATGACAGGAATATGTTGTCGACCCACCTAACTTGTACGCCTGGCGAATGGGTAAAAAGATTCTTCTACCTTGCCCGATTTAGGTTTTCTTGTGGATGTAATAATCACTCCAAAAAAAGTGATGAAAACATAAGAGTTTTTCACATAAAGTGAAAATAAAAAGTTAAAATGTTCGGTCGAGGGAAGATTTGAACCAAAGACCTCTCGGTCCGCAGCTGTTCACGCTAACCACGGGACCCCGGCGCTCCTCGCCTCACATTGCCCTTAATATTGCCTATCTTACGCATGGACGACCCAGTTTGTATATTTTGCTTATTTTTTCATAGTTCCACACAACTTCTTCCTGTTTTCTCGATTGATCTGTGTTCAGTTTTTCAAGGCCTATCCACTGTGCCAACTTATAACTAAATCTGAGGGGGGTGCGATGGGGATGTTCCCTTGTCAGCAACATAAATCTCAAACAAACGAAATTTCAGTATTATTTAATTATACACATCACAAAAAATTTTGCATCACCTCGGTTCCGAGAGTTCCGGAATCTACACAGGAAATTGGAATAGAGATCAACAGAAACATTGTTGTGGCGTAGCAAGACAGCCACGCCACGGAAGTAGCCGAAAGGCACGCGTTTAGCAGGCAAGAGATAGGTCTGTAACAGGATACGTAATGAATGCTATAAAGAAAAGTACGTAGCTTCGTGAATACTTAACTTTAATCCATCCTTTTGGTACATCTGGAGATTGTGGCGATACAAGTGAGACTCTTTAGATACATGCAATGTTACTAATGGCGCCTTGCTAGGTCGTAGCCATTGACTTAGCTGAAGGCTATTCTAACTATCTGCTCTGCAAATGAGCGAGGCTTCGTCCATGTAGTCGCTAGCAAAGTCGTCCGTACAACTGGGGCGAGTGCTAGTCCGTATCTCGAGACCTGCCTTGTGGTGGCGCTCGGTCTGCGATCACTGACAGTGGCGACACGCGGGTCCGACATGTACTAATGGACCGCGGCCGATTTAAAGCTACCACCTAGCAAGTGTGGTGTCTGGCGGTGACACCACAAACATCGTTTCCGCTCTGTTTATTGGTCATGAAAACCACACATTGCATGTTGTACCACCATACAGAGATACCTTCAGAGGTGGTGGCCCAGATTGCTGTACACGCCGGTACCTCTAATACCCATTGATACATACCTGTATTCGTCGTGGCATACTATCCGCATGTTCATAAAGGCACTTTCGGTCCAGATTACTCAACAGCGATTTGGCGCAGATCCCTCAGAGTGGTTGGTGGGTCACGTCGTCCATAAACAGCTCTTTTCAATCTATCCCAGGCATGTTGGATAGGGTTCATATCTGGACAACATGCTGGCCACTCTAATGGAGCGATGTCATTATCCTGAAGGAAGTCATTCACAAGATGTCGTCCATGAAGACGAATGCCTCGCCAATATGCTGCCGATATGGTTCCACTATCGGTCGGAGGATGGCATTCACGTATCGTACAGCCGTTACGGCGCCTCTCATGACCACCAGCGGCGTACGTCGGCCCCACATAATGCCACCCCAAAACAGCAGGGAACCTCCACCTTGCTGCACTCGCTGGCCGGGTTGCCTCCAAACACGTCTCCGAGGATTGTCTAGTTGAAGGCATATGCTTCACTCATCGGTGAAGAGAACGTGATGCCAATCCTGAGCGTTCCATTCAGCATGCTGTTGCACCCTTCTGTACCGCGCTTAATGGTGTTGTGGTTGCAAAGATGGACCTCGTCGTGGACGTCGAGAGTGAAGTTGCGCACAGCTTGAATCGTAACACGACGTCCTGTGGCTGCACGAAAACCATTATTCAACATGGTGGCGTTGCTTTCAGGGATCCTCCGAGCCATAATCCGAAGGTAGCGGTCATCCTCTGCAGCAGTAGCCCTCGGGCGGCCTGAGCGAGGCCTGTCATCGACACTTCCTGTCTCTCTGTATCTCCTCCCTGTCCGAACAACATCGCTTTGGTTCGCTCCGAGACGCCTGGACACTACCCTTGTTGAGAGCCCTTCCTGGCACAAAGTAACAATGCGGACGCGATCTAACGGCGGTATTGACCGTCTAGGCACGGTTGAACTACAGACAACACGAGCCGTGTACCTCTTTCCTGGTGGAATGACTGGAACTGATCAGCTGTCGGACCCCCTCCGTCTAATAGGCGGCTGCTCATGTATGGTTGTTTACATCTTTGGGCGGGTTCAGTGACATGTGTGAACAGTCAAAGGGACTGTGTCCGTGATACAATATCCACAGTCAACGTCTATCTTCAGGAGTTCTGGGAACAGGGGTGATGCAAAACTATTTTTGTGTTTGTATTTTTGTGGCCATGGAGACTTTATATAATTTCTGTCGGCATGCTGACAACCATAGACAATTTCACAGATATTCTTACTCAGGTTGTCATGTAATCATAAGTTATTTAATTTCAAACACGGCAAAAGATATTTCAAATAGATATGTCGATCGAAATACTGTAGCACATTTGCAACTTCATTATGGAGACGTGGAGAATCTACTTGAGGAAAGCAGTGTAGACGTACTGGACAGTTTTAACGTAAAATTATTTGTCTTTGAAGTGGTAATTCTCCTGCAGTTTAATCAGTTACATCTGCACATTGAAAGAAGTGTTTTCGTCTAAGATCGACATTGGCCATCAAAATATTTATAAAACTACCCTTGTAATTCTTTCTAGGCCACTTTGAATTTTCAAAAAAATGGTTCAAATGGCTCTGAGCACTATGGGACTTAACATCTGAGGTCATCAGTTGCCTAGAACTTAGAACTACTTAAACCTAACTAAACTAAGGACATCACACACATCCATGCCCGAGGCAGGATTCGAACCTGCGACCGTAGCGGTCACGAGGTTCAAGACTGTGGCGCCTAGAACCGCTCGGCCACCCCGGCCGGCTGAATTTTCAAATCTCACGTTTTGTTCAACAGGAGTGCGAATAGGAAACTGGACTATGTTTGTCAAAATGTGTCGCTTGTCTGACGCGATTTTCCTTTTAAATGCGTCCCTATCAGATCATAAAGAAGTTACCCCACAATGTTCTTACTGCGGACAGTGTGCAGTGAAACGCGTGCTCTGCAGCCCATTCCGGATGTTCTAATTTTCGACCATGCACCCCTTTTTCCTTCATAAACTGAACAACAGCGACTGTTAAGTCGTGAAATCGTTCCTAACATACCCGCTGACTTAACCAAAGTACTCTGTATTAATGTGTAAAGTCTCCGTACTCTTAGTTCAGTTTCATCGCTGACTGTTGTAACTTACAATGGAATAAAGCGTGCGACTTCAGAAATTTTACTACTTGTACTACCAATTTCTTCACGTCCTCCATGCCCGTAAATTTCGCACAAAGTCCTTCTGGATGCACAGGACGACGAATCCCGTCTGCCAATCGTTGTACGTTTTTGGTCTTTCGCTGTCAACTAAATCTTGAGATTCTTTCTACATGGTGTTGTAATATCGTTTCATAGAAAATTTGCACTACCCGTCGCTTATGCACATGTATAATAATACATACTGAGAAATCACGTCCCTCTCTTCTGTCATCCACGTTCATTTTTAAGGCTTGAGACCGTGGGTCGCTAGACTGCCTCTTTTTGCGCAAACGGCCTCTCGACGTGTGACTCCTTCGTACCAGGAACGAATAGCGCTGACACTACGATTGTGCCGACCTGAAGACAGTAGGTTAAATTTCGTGCATTCAGCCGCGCAAATAAAATTTCCTCCGCTGATATTTCGGCCGCGTCTCATCCGGCCATCCTCAGAGTGAGTCACAAAACTGACGACAAGGTGCCAAGGGCGGCCATACGAGGTGCGGCTAGAAAAAAGCCGGACTGATGCTGGAAAAAACATTTATTTACAATTATTTACAATTTCATGTTATCTCCTTCAATGTACTCTCCTCCTCGGTCTCTACACCGCTCCATACGAATTTTCCACTGTTCATAGCAATGCTGCGGATCATTTTCGGTAAGTCCATACATTACTTCCGTCGCTTTTTCTTTTACTGCTTCAACAGTCTCAAATCTAGTTCCTTTCAAAGCTGACTTGACTTAAGGGAAAAGAAAAAAGTCACAGGGGGCCAAATCAGGTGAGTAGGGTGGATGATCTAAGATGGGAATGTTGTGTTTTGCCAAAAACGTCTTCACTGACAACGCACTGTGAGCTGGGGCATTGTCTTGGTGAAGGATCCATGACTTTTTTCTCCATAAATTGTTCCGTTTTCTCCGTACTCGCTCACGTAGGGTAGCCAGGACGCTAATGTAGTAATGCTGATTCACTGTTTGTCCCTCTGGTACCCAATCAATGTGCACAATCCCATTGATGTCAAAAAAAACAATCATCATTGCCTTGAATTTCGATTTTGACATTCGTGCTTTTTTTTTGTCGTGGAGAACCAGGAGTTTTCTTATGCATCGATTGGCGTTTAGTTTCGGGATCGTAAGTAAAAAAACCACGATTCATCGCAAGTAATAACATTTTGTAAGAAGGTGGGATCACTTTCAATGTTTTCCAGGATGTCAGAACAAATCATTCTTCGGCGTTCCTTCTGTTCAATTGTGAGACACTTTGGAACCATTTTTGAACACACTTTGTTCATGTTGAAACTTTCATGAAGAATCTGCCTAACACTTTCCTTGTCAACTCCTGTTAACTCAGACACTGCTCTGATTGTCAAACGGCGATCTTGTCGAACAAGTTTACCGATTTTTTCAATGTTTGCATCAGTTTTTGCTGACAATGGTCTGCCAGTGCGAGTGTCATCACTGGTGTCTTCGCGGCCATCTTTAAATCGTTTAAACCACTCAAACACTTGTGTTCGCGATAAACAATCATCGCCGTACACTTGTTGTAACATTACAAACGTTTCACTTGCAGATTTTCCTAGTTTGAAACAAAATTTGATGTTAACACGCTGTTCTTTCTGTACACTCAACATTTTCCGACGCACAGACAAAACGTCAACTACTTAAAACAGACGCCACGGGCAGACTGAGTGCAGGAGGTAGATGAAACTCGAGCAGTAGGCGGAGCGAGAGTCACGTGACAAGCCACGCGACTTTCAGCCTTATTGCATTCGTTTTATTGTTTCACCAGTACTAGTCCGGTTTTTTTCTAGCCACACCTCGTATATGCTCCACCGCGGAGGTACTGCGCATGCGCGCCACAGATGGTGGTCGACGGCAGAGAAATACGCTTACACATGCGGCGCCTGTGGCGAAGGCGTACAGACATTCGATTCGCTTATCGACGTATGATCGTCGCCGGTGACACCATGACGACTTCTCTGCAGTTTAATTACCCCAGGAGCTGGATTCCGTGCTTTGTCCAAATTAAAACCATTATTTCTATTTATTAAATTATTGGCTAATCTAATCTTTATAGCTTCCTTGAAGACAGATTCCCAGAAGGAAGAGGTACATGTTAAAATCTTCACATCACTGTAATTCATGGAATGTCCTGTATCGATACAATGTTCGGCCACAGCTGACTTGTCTGGCTGTGATAAGCGGGTTCACAGGTAGATGCCGTGTTTCTTGACTTCCGCAAGGCGTTCGACACAGTTCCCCACAGTCGTTTAATGAACAAAGTAAGAGCATATGGACTATCAGACCAACTGTGCGATTGGATTGAGGAGTTCCTAGATAACAGGACGCAGCATGTCATTCTCAATGGAGAGAAGTCTTCCGAAGTAAGAGTGATTTCAAGTGTGCCGCAGGGGAGTGTCATAGGACCGTTGCTATTCACAATATACGTAAATGACCTGGTGGATGACATCGGAAGTTCACTGAGGCTTTTTGCGGATGATGCTGTGGTGTATCGAGAGGCTGTAACAATGGAAAATTGTACTGAAATGCAGGAGGATCTGCAGCGAATTGACGCATGGTGCAGGGAATGGCAATTGAATCTCAATGTAGACAAGTGTAATGTGCTGCGAATACGTAGAAAGAAAGATCCTTTATCATTTAGCTACAAAATAGCAGGTCAGCAACTGGAAGCAGTTAATACCATAAATTATCTGGGAGTACGCATTAGGAGTGATTTAAAATGGCCGGCCGCGGTGGTCTCGCGGTTCTAGGTGCTCAGTCCGGAGCCGCGCGACTGCTACGGTCGCAGGTTCGAATCCTGCCTCGGGCATGGAAGTGTGTGATGTCCTTAGGTTAGTTAGGTTTAAGTAGTTCTAAGTTCTAGGGGACTGATGACCTCAGATGTTAAGTCCCATAGTGCTCAGAGCCATTTGAACCATTTTTTGATTTAAAATGGAATGATCATATAAAGTTGATTGTCGGTAAAGCAGATGCCAGACTGAGATTCATTGGAAGAATCCTAAGGAAATGCAATCCGAGAACAAAGGAAGTAGGTTACAGTACGCTTGTTCGCCCACTGCTTGAATACTACTCAGCAGTGTGGGATCCGTACCAGATAGGGTTGATAGAAGAGATAGAGAAGATCCAACGGAGAGCAGCGCGCTTCGTTACAGGATCATTTAGTAATCGCGAAAGCGTTACGGAGATAATAGATAAACTCCATTGGAAGACTCTGCAGGAGAGACGCTCAGTAGCTCGGTACGGGCTTTTGTTGAAGTTTCGAGAACATACCTTCACCGAGGAGTCAAGCAGTATATTGCTCCCTCCTACGTATATCTCGCGAAGAGACCATGAGGATAAAATCAGAGAAATTAGAGCCCACACAGAAGCATACCGACAATCTTTCTTCCCACGAACAATACGAGACTGGAATAGAAGGGAGAACCGATAGAGGTACTCAAGCTACCCTCCGCCACACACCGTGAGGTGGCTTGCGGAGTATGGATGTAGATGTAGATGTAGATGTAGATATCTTCGATACTCCACACATCTCTCATGAACGGTGCATGTTGTTTGACCTATGTACGACTTCTGGCAATTTCCGCAAGCAATCTGATACACACCCGCTTACAAAGCTGTAAATCGTCCTTTGCAGAGCCGAGTAAAGCTGCAGTCTTCGTGGGGAGCCCGAAGATCACCTTAACACTGTGTTTCTCAAGAATACGGCCCGTCTTCGAGGAAAGAGCAGCCACATAGGGCAAAAACGCACTAGGTCTGAAACAATTACTGTCTTCTTCCCCATCACATACCTGCAGTCTAGGTTTTGCATTGAAAGCTGTACTAAAGTGTTGCGGAGAAAATCCATTCGATTTCAAAATTCTCCTGAGGTATGTGAGCTCTTCTTGCAAATTGTCTTTATCGGATACAAAATGCGCCCTTTGCATTAAGGTCTTAAGGACACCTATGGTCTGTCAAGGGTGATGGTAGTTACTGGCATGTAGATATAGACATAGGTTTCCGATACACGGCATGTCCTGTTGTGCCATCAACTTTGCGGAGAACTAGTATCAGATTTACTATGGAGATAGGAAAAGACGGCGGCGTCCCCTTTTTGGATGTTGTCGTTCGCCCTAAAGTTCATGGACTTTTTCCCCGTCTCCCCCCCCCCCCCGTTTTTATTTCATTGTACGTTTCCTTATTTTGGTAACTTTCTATGTCCGGTCGCCATGCCCTTTCGTTCGCGTTTTTAGGTCCATTTTATGTTTTTAACGCGGTACAGCGGAGGTGAGAATGACCACAGATGATTGAGTTTACTGTAAGCAACGTCCAGTTTTCTCTTTTAATTTGTCTTAATTTAGACAGTGTAGCCGCATAGTTCCTTATCTGATATTTCAGTGTTGATGATTCGCCTCCGATCCGCGTGTAACAGAATGATTTTATTATTACAGTTCACACCAGATGATGGAACTTTACGTGTTTCGAAACCGGACACGTAGACAATAGAAGTTTGTGGCTTAAGCAACTGTCGTGAAGTTTCTTCATTTTTCAAAATGCACAAGAAGACGATTTTTGAAAATAAAAAAAAAAGTTTCTCTGACGAGGTCAAAGCACGACGTTGGGATCACGGATTTACTTCAAAGTTTGTACACTTCTAGTAGGCTATTAAAACAACGTAACGTGCAAGGAGTAAGGTGCACTTCTTTGGCAATGCCGAGAAAATTGGAAGGGAAGTTTGCGCGGTTATTATCTAACGGATGTTCACGCGGAAGCAGTCATTGTCCAAAAATGGTTCACATGGCTCTGAGCACTATGGGACTTAACATCTGAGGTCATCAGTCCCCCAGAACTTAGAACTACTTAAACCTAACTAACCTAAGGACATCACACACATCCATGCCCGAGGCAGGATTCGAACCTGCGAACGTAGCAGCAGAGCGGTTCCGTACTGAAGCGCCTAGAACCGCTCGGTTACAGTGGCCGGCGCAGTCATTGTAGACGAGTGGTAGAGAGCATGGTGGTGAAGCGTTTACGTTCGTGCTTCCCGAGACAAACGTGTATGATTCGATGGTTCGGTTTTCGCTCAAATTTTACAGCCGCCATGGTAGCTATGTTCACGCCGGCACGGTAGCTCAGCGTGTTTGGCCACAGGGTTAGCTGCCCTCTGTTCTATAAAAAAAAAAAAAAAAAAAAAAAAACTGAGTGACTTGGTCAACGGTGAACTTGAAAGAATGTCGTGGGACGTCCGCCCGGAACAAACGATAAGAAAAAAAAAAGGAGATCAAGAAAAAAAGAAAAAAAAGTGGTTATCGATCGGGCGTTGCAAGAAGGTAGTGGGCGAGGCGACGGTTCGAATACCACTATGACTGAATTTTTGATCTACCTTTTGTCGTCACTGGTTTCATAATTTAATATATATGACATTTGAGATATACAGGGTGATTCAAAAAGAATACCACAACTTTAAAAATGTGTATTTAATGAAAGAAACATAATATAACCTTCTGTTATACATCATTACAAAGAGTATTTAAAAAGGTTTTTTTTCACTCAAAAACAAGTTCAGAGTTGTTCAATATGGCCCCCTCCAGACACTCGAGCAATATCAACCCGATACTCCAACTCGTTCCACACTCTCTGTAGCATATCAGGCGTAACAGTTTGGATAGCTGCTGTTATTTCTCGTTTCAAATCATCAATGGTGGCTGGGAGAGGTGGCCGAAACCCCATATCCTTAACATACCGCCATAAGAAAAAATCACACGGGGTAAGATCAGGGCTTCTTGGAGGCCAGTGATGAAGTGCTCTGTCACGGACTGCCTGGCGGCCGATCCATCGCCTCGGGTAGTTGACGTTCAGGTAGTTACGGATAAGGTTTCATAACTAACCTTTTCCGTAGGACTCTCCATACAGTTGATTGTGGAATTTGCAGCTCTCTGCTAGCTCTGCGAGTCGATTTTCCTGGGCTGCGAACAAATGCTTGCTGGATGCGTGCTACATTTTCATCACTCGTTCTCGGCCGTCCAGAACTTTTCCCTTTGCACAAACACCCATTCTCTGTAAACTGTTTATACCAACGTTTAATACACCACCTATCAGGAGGTTTAACACCATACTTCGTTCGAAATGCACGCTGAACAACTGTCGTCGATTCACTTCTGGCGTACTCAATAACACAAAAAGCTTTCTGTTGAGCGGTCGCCATCTTAGCATCAACTGACGCTGACGCCTAGTCAACAGCGCCTCAAGCGAACAAATGTACAACTAAATGAAACTTTATAGCTCCCTTAATTCGCCGACAGATAGTGCTTAGCTCTGCCTTTTGTCGTTGCAGAGTTTTAAATTCCTAAAGTTGTGGTATTCTTTTTGAATCACCCTGTAATATAATACAAATACACGTATATTTGCACGAAGTATTTGCATCAAGTTTCAGTTTAATCTACCTTTTTTCATCACTGGTCACATAATTTAATTTATACCACATTTCAGCGATAATGTAATAAACAAACACATGTGTTTATATGAAGTATTTGGATCAAGTTTCAATTTTCATTTTCCATATCGGCATGACAAACATCTTGGGACGTGTAATGTCGAGAGCACATCCGACGAGTAATTGTTAATTACTGTTGTGGTCTGCCACATCGTCACTAACTGTATTACTGATAGTGAATAATATCATTCGCATCATCACTTATCGTGCTTTGACTTAGGCTTTCCGAGCCTGTCCCTCATCTTAGAAAATTTAATTACGGATATTAAATGTTTAAATAATATGAAATTCTCTACAGCTTCATAAAAATGCACGTCGTCTTTTTTTTTTTTGTTATATTACCTCACAGAGGCCATATAAATTGAATTATGTAACCAGTGATGAAAAAAAAGAGATTAAAAAGTAAGTGTTTGCGTGATCCTTACCATCGCCTCGACAAAGACCTTTTTTGCAGTGCCCCAACCCTTACCGCTTGCTGCTTGCAGTAAACGCCTTTGCACAGATACATCAGCTACATAATAGACGCCTAAAATTTCTCTTGGATTTTCCCGGAGTTACCACAGCAGTGCACCTTATTACCTGCATATGTCAAAAAAATGTCGAAATTCCTCCAGCTCTAATAGGCGTTGGTTTTATTGGCAACTAGTTTCGATGCTGTTACAACATCATCTTCAGACCCATACGTGTTGACAGCAACCGTATGTGTCTAACACTAGTAGTCAGTGGTGAGATAGGCGTGTTCCATGCGGAAGGCATACTACCTGGAACACGCGTATCTCACCACTGACTACTTGTGTTAGAAACATGCGGTTGCCGTCAACAAGTATAGGCGTGAAGATGATGTTGTAACAGCATCGAAACTAGTTGCCAGTAAAACCAACGCCTTAATACAGCTGGAGGAATTTCGAAATTTTTAAACATACCGGGTGATCAAAAAGTCAGTATAAATTTGAAAACTGAACAAATCGCGGAATAATGTAGATAGAGAGGTACAAATTGACACACATGGTTGGAATGACATGGGGTTTTATTAGAACCAAAAAATACCAACGTTCAAAAAATGTCCGACAGACGGCGCTTCATCTGATCAGAATAGCAATAATTAGCATAACAAAGTAAGACAAAGCAAAGATGATGTTCTTTACAGGAAATGCTCAATATGTGCTCCATCGTTCCTCAACAATAGCTGTAGTCGAGGAATAATGTTGTGAACAGCACTGTAAAGCATGTCCGGAGTTATGGTGAGCCATTGGCGTCGGATATTGTCTTTGAGCATCCCTAGAGATGTCGGTCGATCACGATACACTTGCGACTTCAGGTAACCCCAAAGCCAATAATCGCACGGACTTAGGTCTGGGGACCTGGGAGGCCAAGCATGACGAAAGTGGCGGCTGAGCACACGATCATCACCAAACGACGCGCGCAAGAGATCTTTCACGCGTCTAGCAATATATGGTGTTTTTCTTTTTGGTTCTAATAAAACCCCATGTCATTCCAAGCATGAGTGTCAATTTTTACCTCTCTATCTACATTATTCCGTGGTTTATTAAGTTTTCAAATTTATACTGACTTTTTGATCACCCGGTATATTATACTAGGTGACGTCCCAAGTCGTCCATTACAATTATGGATATACGAAGATTTATTAGTTGCAGTTTTAATGGCCTCCTAAAGGTTTGCAAATTTTGACGTAAATCCGTAATCCGAATGTCATTGCCGCCCCTTGGCAGCTAAGTCGTTTGTTTGCATTTCATTCCGAGAACTTTTCAAATTGCCCTCGTAGAAACAGTGTTACTTTTAAATATAAACTTTCGCCTTCTTAGGCGATAGTCAGACACCTTAATACTAAACAGGAAGTCCACGCAACTAATGTTGATGACTGTGTGGGTAAGGGGGATGGTGGTTATAGGCCATGCTTTTTTTCTAAAAAAAAGTTTGAGGGTCCTCCGACATTGGATATAATGCAGCGAAAATTACTTATAACTGAAGCATGAGATACCACCCGTCTACTTTTAGCCATGACGTCAGCAGAATGTCGAAATAAAAAAAAAAAAGGTATCTGACTCATCAGTTGACTTTAACAGCTCAAATGAAACAGGCGATACTGAGAAACAGCTAAACATACAAGAGAATGTGGTATCGAAAACTTCAGTCTACATCACCTCAAATGAAGCATGCGATTCCCATCAACCCTGAACAATAAAGGTTTACAGTTCCACTTTCGTCATCCACTGATGTTGAACTTCCTGGCTTTTCCCTCGCACACGGATTATTGACAGTTTTTGGTTTTTTAGATGCAGGAGAACAAGTAAAATAGTTTGTTAGTTTTCTTGTCATCTCTCAACTCCAATTTAACTTACAAGTTGCAACAAAAGACAGGCCACACTGTAAAAATTTGCACAACTGACAAGAACGGAACGGCAAACGCAAGCGAATAAAGAACAACAAAATAAAGATGGCAATGAATCGCGAAGGATCATGGTGGCAGGACCGTAGAGATACCTATTGGTAGCTCGGCTTTTGAGCGTACGCATATCCGTTTAGCACTACCATCGCCCACTATTAGCGGGCGAGGGCATTACATGCTTGTCGAACTGGCTGCCAGCGATTCAGTTGTTGAGAACGGTTGTCACAGCTTCGAAATGCTTAAAACAGTCAATGACATCGCTTTTCCCACCAAAATGATCTCTGGTATCGTTCTTATTGCAATTACCAACACGAAAAAAATGAAATAAAAAATTTACTTCCGTGAAATAAATCTTTGGCAATCTTCCAAGTTCTCAACTTTGTAAAAAAAAATTATTTTGTCGACAAAAATGTATAGGGGAACGCATCCCCCAGCGTTCCCCCAGAAAAACATGTGAATGCACCGATTGGTACGGATAGGATCCGCTGGGCGTAAGGAGTGTTGGACCCCAGATCACGTACGAAACAGATTGCCCGCTCGCTTGGTCTAGCAGGCAACCCTTGTCAGGGAACGGCCACCAGGCGGCAATAGCGTCGCACCCTTACTTCTGGAATCAACCACTAGATGGCACTCCGTTCTGTGAAATATGTGCAACATCGGCCGAACGCGTGCAGCTTTTCCACTATTTGGCGTCTGTGTAGTACAGCTGTTTCTGTTTTTTTTTTTTTTTTTTTTTTTCTTTATTGAATTTCAATTCCCCCCAAAGGGGGCGGGCTGGCAGCAGCTTAGGACGCCGCTCTGCAGCCTACAGATTTTCTGACAAAGAGCAGGAGAATAAATAATAATAAAAAACAGGCGATAAAATCGGGGACTTAGTGAGTAACAAGGTGAAAAGAAAATGGGGAAATTAAAACAAGCAACAGAGGGATGATGAAGCGAATAAAAATACATACGGAGCAGACAGGGAAAACAATAGACAGTTAAAAAAACACGGTGGCAGTCTGGATTCTGTTCGCAAAGTATATAAAATTCACACCCAGCGACAGCATGGTTTCTGTTCGCAACACAACACTGAATAGGCACTAGAACACAGCACGAAAAAGTCGGCAAAGGTGACACCACAGTCGAGAGCAGGTGGGGGGAAACTGGACAGGAGATGGGAAAACAAAAGGGGGGAAAGGAGAGTAAAAGCGAAGGGGGGGGGGGAACCGGGAAAGGAGCTGATGGAGGATGAGGACCCATAAGAGGGGTAGGGGGCAGACGCGACAGGGAGGGGGGTAGGTAGAGGAGGGGAATACAAAAGGACTGGGGGGGAGAAGGGAGGTAGGGAGAGCCGTAGTGGGGAGGAAACAGGACGGAAGGGGGGGGGGGGAAGAGGGAGCCCAGGGAAAGGACAGAGGAAAGGAGGGGGAGGGAGGATTAGAGTTGATAGGAAGGATAAATGGAGGGAGAGAGGGCATCATCCGGGAGGGGGAGCTGACGGAAGCCACCTTGGGAAAGGAGATGGAGGGTGTAGAGATGGAGGGTAGGGGGGACACAACGGTGAAGACCTGGCAGGGGGCAAGGATGGGAGAGGAGAGGAGCAACCAGGGGGTGAGGGGCTGTTTCTGACATACCGGCGGTAGTGTATCGAGTCGCCATGCCGAGGGCCTGCAAGTATATCAACTGTGGAAGGAGTAGACGAACAAATCCTGAATTAAAAATGTTCAGATTTCCCGTCAAAGATAAAGAAAGGTTACGCGAGTGGATTTTAAATTCAGGTAAATCAATAAATTAGTTACGAGTAAGAATTAATGAAGAGCCCTAAGCATTCGATCTTTTTTAAATTTCCTCGATCTTATATTCTGATATAACGTGGCAGCCCTTCCTGTACGAGAATCATATCATATAATTTTTAAATGAAATCTTTGCTGCAATATGGACTTTTTTAAATGTTCAAAGACAAGTGTAGTAGAATTGTCTCAAAACTGAAAGTTATAAAAAATATGTAATTCATTCATATTGTATTTAAGTACCAAATAAAGGTTCTCCGTTAGGCTGCACAAATAAGTTTCGTTGCCTGTCCTTGATCACTCTACCACGTTTAACTAGAAAGAAGTAATGTGTTAAATCTGAGCAAAACAGTACTGCTTGTGACAATGTAGATGTGCTGACCGCAAAGTTAAGATATTTACCATCACAGAATTTTTTTTACTCACGATATTTAAAGTTTCACAATATTTTTTTTTCGAAGATATCGTTGTTAAGTGCGTACATGAAACTATATTCGTTTACAACTAATAGTAAGCAAATGCAAAATGTGGTTATACTTAAGAATGCTTACAGAAATACTTAGAAAAGAAGCAAAAATCTGTTTCTTAAACTTATTTACAGTCTCAATGTGAAAAATATCTTGTAGTTATAACTCACCTAATCCCTATACATACTTTATGCAAAATAAATAATTATGTCAGTAATGTAAAATCCATGGAGAAGAAATAAAAACTTTGAGGTTCGCCGATGACATTGTAATTCTGTCAGAGACAGCAAAGGACTTGGAAGAGCAGTTGAACGGAATGGACAGTGTCTTGAAAGGAGGATATAAGACGAACATCAACAAAAGCAAAACGAGGATAATGGAATGTAGTCAAATTAAATCGGGTGATGCTGAGGGATTAGATAAGGAAATGAGACACTTAAAATAGTAAAGGAGTTTTGCTATTTAGGGAGTAAAATAACTGATGATGGTCGAAGTAGAGAGGATATAAAATGCAGACTGGCAATGGCAAGGAAATCGTTTCTGAAGAAGAGAAATTTGTTAACATCGAGTATAGATTTAAGTGTCAGGAAGTCGTTTCTGAAAGTATTTGTATGGAGTGTAGCCATGTATGGAAGTGAAACATGGACGATAACCAGTTTGGACAAGGAGAGAATAGAAGCTTTCGAAATGTGGTGCTACAGAAGAATGCTGAAGATAAGGTGGGTAGATCCCATAGCTAATGAGGAGGTATTGAATAGGATTGGGGAGAAGAGAAGTTTGTGGCACAACTTGACTAGAAGAGGGGATCGGTTGGTAGGACATGTTCTGAGGCATCAAGGGATCACAAATTTAGCATTGGAGGGCAGCGTGGGGGGTAAAAATCGTAGAGGGAGACCAAGAGACGAATACACTAAGCAGATTCAGAAGGATGTAGGTTGCAGTAGGTACTGGGAGATGAAGCAGCTTGCACAGGATAGAGTAGCATGGAGAGCTGCATCAAACCAGTCTCAGGACTGAAGACTACAACAACAACAACATGTCAGGACGCGAAACCCACTGCTCAGTGCAATATTTGTCAGTAAATTAATGGATTATATTTCAAAGACGTTGAGGTTTTGAAAACTTTCTAGTGTTAACCTGCACGTGGAGATCGTTTTTACCACCATAATCCGTATCAGAAGAGCTGTATAACAAAGAGGAAATAGATGGCATGGAAGGCGATTGTAAAACCTATGCGACTGCAATACAGTCTGGATTTAAACAGTAACTCACGAGAAATATTTGCGTGTTACTTTTCATTTATTTAATTTCGCATATGATTGTGAGAAGTATCCCTCTAGTAGAAATAAACTTGGTTTGTAGAATTACTGGAGCTAATCTACATTCTTCGATTGAAAATTCGGGAAAAACCATAGCCAATCATAGTTTACAGTCAGCTGTGTGACGAATGCATTTCGCCCGCAGCGCTCTAGCCGAACACAAATCAGTAGTGGTGGGCAGGAAATCGCGTATCTGTTAGAAATCACAGTGACTGAGAAGTCACAGATATCACAGTAGCAACTTTACAGAATCTAACTGCGATTTCAGTCACAGTTAGCAGTCGCAAATAGTATTTCACATTCAAAGACGTGAGCCATCTATTGGTCGAATTTAGCACTGCTTTCTGCGATTTCAGTGACAAGTCGCAACTAAGAGTCGCAAGTACCAACTAAAAAGCGCGGTTAACAGTGGCATCTGCTGGCCGAAGTTCGTACTACGTCCATCTCTGCGGTACGCTATGGAGTCTAACTGCGATTTCCGTGACAAGTCGCAACTAAGAGTCGCAAGTAGCAACTAGAAAGCGCGGTTAACAGTGCCATCTGTGGGTCAAAGTTCGTACTACGTCCATCTCTGCAGTACGCTATGGAGTCTAACTGCGATTTCCGTGACAAGTCGCAACTAAGAGTCGCAAGTAGCAACTAGAAAGCGCGGTTAACAATGCCATCTGTGGGTCAAAGTTCGTACTACGCCCATCTCTGCGGTACGCTATGGAGTCTAACTGCGATTTCCGTGACAAGTCGCAACTAAGAGTCGCAAGTAGCAACTAAAAAGCGCAGTTAGCACTGCCATCTGTTGAGCAAAGTTCATACTACGCTATTCGTTACCGAGTCAAACTGCGATTTCTGTGACAAATCGCAACTAAGAGTCGCAAGTAGCAACTAAAAAGCGCAGTTAACATACTTTTCCTAGTGTCATCTGTTGACCGACGTACGTACTTCGTTATGAGAGCCTTGTGCCTCACGAGATCGATGTGCTGTGTGTGCATATGAAGAGCTTATTTCAGTAGTGGTACAAGTCCATTTTTGTTAATTTTGAGATATAGAGTCGTAAAGTTAAATGAGCGCTGAAAAATCTGCAGTTGAGATACCAGAAATATTCAAGCATATGGCTTCTTGCTAGAGATGAACCTTTATTTATGTTTGTTTGGATCACTAATTTCAGAAGCATTATAGACAGAAAAGTGTAGGTAATGGACTTGTACCACTATTGAAATAAGCCCTTCATATTATATGACGACATGCACATTCAGCATCAGTTATGGTTGGTCAAATACTGCTGTGACTCTGAATGTATTATATTAATAAGAAGCAACATTGCCTTTTTCTCCTGAAAATATCAAGTAACGTAACAAATGTGTTTGATTCTGCTTCCAATATGACTGTTTTGGTTAATACTCCACATGCCTACAGGACTTTGCAATGTTAACACAGCAGAACTCAGACATCTGTATAAGTGTAGAGAAATGAAAACAGTCATATGAATGCCTCACTTTTGTTCCGACACAGTTCAAGACTCGGGAGAAAAGTTTTACACCTGGTGTTCTACATGGCAACTTCACACACAAGAACTTTTTGCCGACACTACTACCACCTACATAAGTAAGCTTTTCCTGTGTCACTTTCAAGTAATGCACTTAAGCTATTCCTGATTTAACTGGAAGATCTGTACTTCCCCACTTTCATAACAACAGCCTCAAAATGCATATTGTAGACTTCGGGATATGTTACAGGTCAGTGTCACACCAAGATTGTGGAGAAAGGGGGGGGGGCGGCACGTCTGTATCCAACAAGTGTTTACCAATAAATAAGTGGCGGAAAATTACGGGTATAGGACGGCGTAACATGTGGAAAATGAGATTTTTATTATTCACTCAATGTATTTAACATTTATTATTCCTTTAAAATCGCACAACAACTTCAATAAAACACTTTAATCAGTCGCACACTTATTTCATAATTATTTCACTTTTAAACTGCAAATCCTCTAAGAGCTGTCTTGAATCTTCACGAGTCTCTCTCAACAGCCTTGATGTGGATAGATATGTACAGCAACCAGTAATCAGTCAGAACTGCATCTGCAAAAACACAAGGATTATTAAACAATTTTTGCTGTCACTAATTACTAGCAATATAATTGACAGAGTAGATTGCTAATATTTGCTATATCACATTTGCTAATATTTGCTATATCACATTCGCAAGAACGATCTCACTGAAGTAATTAAGTCCATCAAAACTCTTAGAAACTAACCTCTCGTCTGACGAAAACGGTCTAAAGACTGGCAATTTCTTCAGATCTGTTGACAATGATATTTTGAATTATCTCTTTACTGAGTGACTGAAATGTAGTTCAGGTACCTATGAACATAACAATATGTTAGAATTCATTTTCTAAACACGAACTATTACGGTACTGTGCGGCTACTTACATATTAATTACACTATTAATATTTTCACAGTTGTTTCTTTAATACAAAATTAAAGCCAACGGAAGAACAAACGTAAAACATACTTACCAACGACAGGTTTGTTGAGATGCAATTTTCTGTGTGGACAGATGTAACTTTTTCATACGGTGGCACGTCGCAGAAACCGCAGGAGTCACAGAAATCGCAGAAGTAGCAGAAGTCACAGAAATCGCAGAAGTAGCAGAAATCGCAGAAGTCGCAGAAATCGCGGAAGTAGCAGAAATAGCAGTGGCGGAGGGATACGCGACTTAGGTTCCTTAACTGCGACAAATCACAGTTAAGAATAACAGATACTGAAAAGTAGCATTCACAGAAATCACTGATATCGGAAAATCGCAGTTTAGCCCATCACTACAAATCAGCGTCATTCACCTCACCTAAGATACAGCGTTGCCAATTCCGCAACATGGACAGGTCAGTTAGCATTGTAGCGTCGCCTGCGACATCTGTTGACCGACGGGAAAACTATTGTTACGCTTGCCTGTTCCGCCGTAAGGACGGTCAATCTATTTCTTACGTGATCTAGGGTTGGACTGGAGAGGGGCGGACGGGTTTCATTCACATTCGGTCTGCAACTCTGCGGGGGGAGAAGGAGGAGGCGCGCAGACCAGCCGGGCTGTCGATAATCGCGTGGCCGTCGACTTCGTGGAAAAGTACCAGACCCTGCTAAAGGGGTTAGACTGGAGTGCCGTGATGCGGCGCGGTGACTGAGAGAGGGTGGGTGGCGGCAGAGGGAGTAGTGGAAGGGGGTAGAGGGGGTGGTGGACGTTGCGGGGGAGGAGGCGGGGTGAAGTCACGGTTGCCGGGGGACGGGAGGGGGCGGAACTCTGCCTCCAGTGAATTCTGGCAGCTGGGACAGCGACGCACCGACGTCGCTATGCAAAGGCAGGCTTCAAAGTTTTCACATAAACTATAATAACAATATTTATGCAATATTCCCCTGGTTCTTGGAGGAACATAGACATATTAATAACATGGATACTCAGTTTTAATGTTTTACAATAATATTTGTGTAATAGTTCGTTATGAACTGGCTTCTTAGACCATCGTCAGAATACTAAACAGAAAGTCCACACAGCTTAAGTGAGAATTCATAGCTGGTTGGTTGTTTGTGGGAAGAGACCAAATTGCGAGGTCATCGGTCAGAATTCATAGCTGTACAAGGTTTGTTTGTACAAAGATATGTGACATTTTATTACTATATCGAGACAAAACACAAGAATAATATAAAGAGGCCGGCCGGGATGGCCGAGCGGTTCTAGGCGCTACAGTCTGGAACCGCGCGACCGCTACGGTCGCAGGTTCGAATCCTGCCTCGAGCATGGATGTGTGTGATGTCCTTAGGTTAGTTAGGTTTAAGTAGTTCAAAGTTCTAGGGGACTGATGACCTTAGAAGTTAAGTCCCATAGTGCTCAGAGCAATTTTTTTTAATATAAAGAGGCCCTGAACAAACATGTTGCGCAAATGAAAAACAGCACAGGCTACTATATCATATGAACAAACTGGTGAATGTGATGAATAGACAGAAAAAAAGATTGGAAGGAGAAAGAAGTCTATGGAATGTGAGCGTGTGGAACCATTACAACAATAATAAACACCAATCACAAAATCCTGATCTGGTCGTTAATGACCAAACACAGTTCCATTACTCATACTACAGTAGCACCAACCAGTTATTACTTCTCTCACCATTAGATAATGTAATCGTTGTAACCGTTCCACACCGACATTCCTTAGACTTCTGTCTGCCTCCCCACTATTTTCTCTGTCTGTTCATAAAATTCACCACTTTGTCTTATACACCGAAGAGCGAAGGGAACTGGTACACCTGCCTAATATCGTGTAGGGCCCCACGAGCATGCTGACGTGACATGGCCTGGACTAATGTCTGAAGTAGTGCTGGAGGGAACTGACACCATGAATCCTGCAGGGGTGTCCATAAATCCGTGAGAGTACGAGGGGTGGAGATCTCTTCTGAACAGCACGTTGCAAGGCATCCCAAATATGCTCAATAATATTCATGTCTGGAGAGTTTGGTGGGCAACGAAAATGTTTAAATTCAGAAGAGTGTTCCTGGAGCCACTGTGTAGCAATTCTGGATTTGTGGAGTGTTGCATTGTCCTTCTGGAATTGCCCAAGCCCTTCGGAAAGTACAAGAATGGGCCCAGGCGATCAAACAGCGGTTCGCACGCTGACACTTGCTGATGGCCCAACATTGAAATCTGCAGCAGTTTTTGGAAGGGTTGCACTTCTGTCACGTTGAATGGTTCCCTTCAGTCGTCGTTGGTCCCGTTCTTGCAGGATCTTTTTTCCGGCCGCAGCAGTGTCGGAGATTCGGTGTTTTACCGGATTCCTGATATTCAAGGTGCACTCGTGAAATGGTAATACGGGAAAATTCTCCAGGTTCGAATCCTGTCTCGGGCATTGATGAGTGTGATATCCTTAGGTTAGTTAGGTTTACGTAGTTCTAAGTTCTAGGGGACTGATGACCTCAGGTTAAGTCTCATAGTGCTCAGAGCCATTTTGAAAATTCTCACTTCATCACTATCTCGGAGATGCTGTGTCCCATCGCTTGTGCGCCGACTATAACACCACGTTCAAACTCACTTAAACCTGCCATTGTAGCAGCAGTAACCGATCTGACAACTGCGCCAGACACTTGTTGTCTTGTATAAGCGTTGCCGACCATAGCGCCGTATTCTGCCTGTATTTGAATAGGCCTACACATGCCTGTGCCAGTTTCTTTGGCGCTTCAGTGTAGTAGCCTGTGTCATTTCTCATTTGCACATTTTTGGCTTACAAATTCATATAGTTTTAATACTTAAATATACCGTAATATAAGATTTATTTGTTCAGCGTCTCTTGAGATATTACGTCATTCTTGTGTCTTGTATCGACACAGTCATAAAATATCACATATCTTTGATAACGAATTCTCACTTGAGTGGACTATCTGTTTGGTATTCAGTTACCTGACGATGGCCTAAGAAGCCAAAAGGCAGTTCATCAGGACTTCCAATGGTTCAAATGGCTCTGAGCACTATGGGAGTTAACTTCTGAGGTCATCAGTCCCCTAGAACTTAGAACTACTTAAACCTAACTAACGTAAGGATATCACACACATCCATGCTCGATGCAAGATTCGAACCTGCGACCGTAGCGGTCGCGCGGTTCCAGACTGTAGCGCCTAGAACTGCTAGGCCACTCCGGCCGGCCCATCAGGACTTATTAAATAAATGCTATTGAGGAACAGTGTGTGCTGACCACACGCCCCTGCTATCCACACCCTCATCTGAGGATGACATGGCGGTCGGATGGTCCCAATGAGCCACTTGTGGCCTGAAGGCGGAGTGCTTTTATTGAGAACATTAAGACTGAGTATTCAAGTTATTAATATAATAATCAGTTCCATTTCACTGATGAAATCATCCATTTGTCAGGTATGCGACCATCCAGATTTGACATGTAATAATTCCCTGCAAACGTCATGATCGCTAAACACTTCGTTTATGATGCGTTTCGAGCAAAATTTATGCAAAAGACAAATTAGAAAAGCTTATTTCTTGGGCTTGGGCCTTGTTCCCATGGCTACGCAGGGTCGACATGGTTAATCGGATTTGGCAACGTTAGTTTAAGGGGTGCCCAGATGCCCTTCCTGCATCCACCGTGTACGCTCCGGGACGGAATTAGGGTACACCAGCTGTCTGTAACTAGTGTAATCCATGAAATAGTGCGAATGTGTTCAGATGTCTGCAAACTGTGTAACTGAGGTGGGAGGTGGGGACGAGTCCGGTATTCACCTAGTGGGACGTGGAAAACCGCCTGAAAACCACAGCCAGGCTGGCCGGTACACCGGCCTTCGTCGTTAATCCGCCCGGCGGATTCGAACTGGGGCCGGCGCGACTATCCGAGTCCAGGGGGCAGCGTGTTAGCGCTCTCGGCTAACCTGGCGGGTAAATTAGAAAAGCTTATATTAAGTGAATATTACAACACCTTATATTAAGTGAATATTACAACACCAAGAGCGAAAGTACAACTGAGTAAAAGTACTTACAATTGCTTAGGAAAGCACATACAAGTGAGCAATACAAGAAAAATGTATAATCACATGTGGAGTTGCCGTTTGGCGTGTGTGCAAAAGATGTCATTTTGAGATGTCTGATGCCAGACTGGAGAGAGCAGATTTAAGAACGGTATTACTTCAACTTGGCGCCAAATGGCGTCGATCGCAAACATCTAAACTCGCGTTTATAATATACAGAATATCATAAATACTCTACTGGCCATTAAAATTGCTACACCACGAAGATGACGTGCTACAGACGCGAACTTTAACCGACAGGAAGAAGATGCTGTGATATGCAAATGATTAGCTTTTCATAGCATTCACACGAGGTTGGCGCCGGTGGCGACACCTACAACGTGCTGACATGAGGAAAGTTTCCAACCGATTTCTCATACACAAACAGCAGTTGACCGGCGTTGCCTGGTGAAACGTTGTTGTGATGCCTCGTGCAAGGAGGAGAAATGCGTACCACCATCTTTCCGACTTTGGTACAGGTCGGATCGTAGCCTATTGCGATTGCGGTTTATCGTATCGCGACATTGATGCTCGCATTGGTCGACATCCAATGACTATTAGCAGAATAGGGAATCGGTGGGTTCAGGAGGGTAATACGGAACGACGTGCTGGATTCCAACGGCCTCGTATCACTATCAATCGAGATGACGGGCATCTTATCCGCATGGCTGTAACGGATCGTGCAGCCACGTCTCGATCCCTGAGTCAACAGATGGGGACGTTTGCAAGACAACAACCATCTGCACGAACAGTTCGACGACGTTTGCAGCAGCACGGACTATCAACTCGGAGACCGTGGCTGCGGTTACCCTTGACGCTGCATCACAGACAGGAGCGCCTGCGATGGTGTACTCGACGACGAACCTGGGTGCACGAGTGGCAAAACGTCATTTTTCGGATGACTCCAGGTTCTGTTTACAGCATCATGATGGTCGCATCCGTGTTTGGCGACATCGCGGTGAACGCACATTGGAAGCGTGTATTCGTCGTCGCCATACTGGCGTATCACCCTGCGTGATGGTATGGGGCGCCATTGGTTAGACGTGTCGGTTACCTCTTGTTCGCATTGACGGCACTTTGAACAGTGGACGTTACATTTCAGATGTGTTACGATCCGTGGCCTTGCGAAACCCTACGTTTCAGCAGGATAATGCACGACCGCATGTTGCAGGTCCTGTACGGGCCTTTCTGCATACAGAAAATGTTCGACTGCTGCCCTGGCCAGCACATTCTCCAGGTCTCTCACCAATTGAAAACGTCTGGTCAATGGTGGCCGAGCAACTGGCTCGTCACAATACGCCAGTCACTACTCTTGATGAACTGTGGTATCGTGTTGAAGCTGCATGGCCAGCTGTACCTGTACACGCCATCCAAGCTCTGTTTGACTCAATGCCCAGGCGTACCAAGGCCGTTATTACGGCCAGCGGTGGTTGTTCTGGGTACTGATTTCTCAGGATCTATGCTCCCAAATTGCGTGAAAATGTAATCACATGTCAGTTCTAGTATAATATATTTGTCCAATAAATACCCATTTATCATCTGCATTTCATCTTGGTGTAGTACTTTTAATGGCCAGTAGTGTATTACTTACCACATTACATCTGTTTTTTTTCTTTTTTTTTTCAAAATAAGCGTCATATCGTCAGTGAGAAAATAAAAAATAGAATTCATTATGAGTAAAGCCTGTCATAGGACACATACAGGGATCGTACAGCAGACTGGGCACTACGTCCAAATATTTTTCTGTCGGTGGAATATCTGGTTCAAATGGTTCAAATGGCTCTGAGCACTATGAGACTCAACTGCTGTGGTCATAAGTCCCCTAGAACTTAGAACTAGTTAAACCTAACTAACCTAAGGACATCACACACATCCATGCCCGAGGCAGGATTCGAACCTGCGACCGTAGCGGTCGTGCGGTTCCAGACTGTAGCGCCTTTAACCGCTCGGCCACTGCGGCCGGCGGAATATCTGGACATTCTGCTGTAGTAAGAAAAGAAAAAAAAATAAATAAAACACATTCAGTGAGGAGGAGCACGCGCGAAGAAAACAGTCATAAAGTGGCTGGTGTCTGCAGATGGCAATATTCAGCATGCAGACAAGAAGCACAAGATTCCCTGGAACACTTAGGTGAAGTCTCTGCGAAAACAGCTGTACACACATGTGAGGCAACGCAGTAGCTGGACAGGAAGAACGACGACACCAAAAACACACACGAAGAGTGCAGGAGCGTTAGAGGTGTGGATAAATTCAGCCATCTATATGGATATATACAAGTAGGAGGCTGAAATAAGGCATCCAACATAGAAAGAAAAGGAAGAACTTCAGAAAGTGCACAAACAAACATGGCCGCACTGCCGTTAAACAAACATATGAAGACAGATCAAGATGGGGAACTACAGTACAGCTGCTCCACCAGAAGCGCTCCACATATCAGAAACGACCACAGTCGGAACATCACAAATACAGAGCGTTTTGTTGCAGCACACAGAAGTTGTGTATGGATGAGGAGGTCAACCAAAGAATTATTCGAGGACACAGACAGCCGGCCACTGTGGCCGATCGGTTCTAGGCGCTCCAGTCCAGAACCGTGCTTCTGCTACGGTCGCAGGTTCGAATCCTGCCTCGGGCATGGATGTGTGTGATGTCCTTAGGTTAGTTAGGTTTAAGTAGTTCTAAGTTCTAGGCGACTGATGACCTCAGATGTTCAGTCCCATAGTGCCCAGAGCCATTTGAACCAATCATGTCAAGACAGATCAAGATCGGGAACTACAATACAGCTGCAGTACCAGAGGTACTCTACACATCAGAAACGACCACAGTTGGGACATCACGAAAACATAGCGTTTTGCTGCAGTACACACAGATGGTGTAGGAAAGAATAGACCAACCAAAGAACTATTCGAACACGCAGACAGACATGCTCTTCGGCTGTAACCGCACTGACTGGAGTAGAATTGTCTTCAGTGATGAGTTCCGCTTTTGGATCGAGACCCCAACGACCAGCAAGGACGTGTGTGGAGGCACTCTGAGCCATATGGCCGGACATCCAGGTGTGGAGGTCTCGGGTGGCATTTGTTTTCATCGCAGGACCCATTTGGTGGCCATCCGCAGTACCCTTAAAGCACAGCGGTTCGTCGACGATATTCTCCGGCCCGTTTTGTTCCCCTTGGTGGCAACCCACTCTGGGCTTATATTTCAGCAAGATAATGCCCGCCCGCGCACAGCGTTGTTATCGTCGTCGCCGACGATTGCTTGTCTACAAAACACTTGTAAATGTGGACGGCACTCTTGGTGCTTCTACGTCTTCCTCCAAGGGGAAAAAGAACGAAGTAAGGGGAGTAGGTAAAACTGCTCAATTTGTTCTTATAAATGGACCTACTTTGTTTTGTGGCGCGAGGTTTAATTTTTCTTTGATGAAAAGTTTTACTTCTTCTGGTTTTGGTAACGGATGGATAACAGTTGCTTTCGTTGCATGTAACAGTGCAGGGAGAGCTGGTTTGGAATCCCTGTGCTCGCCAAGCCCTACGATGACCAGCAAGGTCGCCAGACCTTGGAGCATTATGGACAGGGTCCTCCAGCCAGGTCGGGATTTTGGCAATATAACGCTCCAGTTGCACAGAATTTGGGGCGATATCTCTCTGGAGAGAGTCGAACGACTCTGTCAATCATTGCCAAGCCAAGTAATTGCTAGCATAAGAGCCGAAGGTGCGCCAAATCGTTATACAGGGTGATTCAAAAAGAATACCACAACTTTAAAAATGTGTATTTAATGAAAGAAACATAATATAACCTTCTGTTATACATCATTACAAAGAGTATTTAAAAAGGTTTTTTTTCACTCAAAAACAAGTTCAGAGATGTTCAATATGGCCCCCTCCAGACACTCGAGCAATATCAACCCGATACTCCAACTCGTTCCACACTCTCTGTAGCATATCAGGCGTAACAGTTTGGATAGCTGCTGTTATTTCTCGTTTCAAATCATCAATGGTGGCTGGGAGAGGTGGCCGAAACACCATATCCTTAACATACCCCCATCAGAAAAAATCGCAGGGGGTAAGATCAGGGCTTCTTGGAGGCCAGTGATGATGTGCTCTGTCACGGGCTGCCTGGCGGCCGATCCATCGCCTCGGGTAGTTCAGGTTTCATAACTAACCTTTTTAGTAGGACTCTCCATACAGTTGATTGTGGAATTTGCAGCTCTCTGCTAGCTCTGCGAGTCGATTTTCCTGGGCTGCGAACAAATGCTTGCTGGATGCGTGCTACATTTTCATCACTCGTTCTCGGCCGTCCAGAACTTTTCCCTTTGCACAAACACCCATTCTCTGTAAACTGTTTATACCAACGTTTAATACACCACCTATCAGGAGGTTTAACACCATACTTCGTTCGAAATGCACGCTGAACAAGTATCGTCGATTCACTTCTGCCGTACTCAATAACACAAAAAGCTTTCTGTTGAGCGGTCGCCATCTTAGCATCAACTGACGCTGACGCCTAGTCAACAGCGCCTCAAGCGGACAAATGTACAACTAAATGAAACTTTATAGCTCCCTTAATTCGCCGACAGATAGTGCTTAGCTCTGCCTTTTGTCGTTGCAGAGCTTTAAATTCCTAAAGTTGTGGTATTCTTTTTGAATCACCCTGTAGCTTGCCCAGTTTGTCAAGCTCTAGCTCTTGAAGAAATAATTCAATTTTTATGAAATTTTATTCATATGTCTGTGCGTACATGTACATCACAAATACAATGTTCGTCGAATTCCGGTAATTACTTCATGGTTTCTGTAGACAGAGTGAACACTAATACAACCGACAAACAGCAGGGATGGATTCCTGTCTGGGAAAGGAGGAGAAAAGGTGCTATGAACAAGTGTGCCGATATGCATCATTTCCACCGTGGGATCAGACTCCAGTGCTCCAAATCTGCTGCACGCACTGGCCGCCGCCGCCTCCCTGCGCCTTCGTCTGTCTGAAAGAAACCGTGCTCACACAAACGCTCAAAAAAGACTTCAGATGTTGTGTTACGTGGTCTGTCACGGTACTTCTTTTCGTATAGCCGTGCTGCCTCTCGATCGTGTCAACCATCTCGGCTTGTTCCCGACATGAACACCGGACCTTTCTGCTGCTTACAGCACGCTGCGTCAATCACACAGCCTACAACACACAGGGAACATACAGCACCTGGCCAGAGGAACTTTTATTCGTCAGTGCCATCGACTGTGGCAACTACACACGAAGTTTTTCCTCCATTTTCAGTCAGGAATCCATCCCTGCAGCTTGTCCATTTTATATATATATATATATACACTCCTGGAAATTGAAATAAGAACACCGTGAATTCATTGTCCCAGGAAGGGGAAACTTTATTGACACATTCCTGGGGTCAGATACATCACATGATCACACTGACAAAACCACAGGCACATAGACACAGGCAACAGAGCATGCACAATGTCGGCACTAGTACAGTGTATATCCACCTTTCGCAGCAATGCAGGCTGCTATTCTCCCATGGAGACGATCGTAGAGATGCTGGATGTAGTCCTGTGGAACGGCTTGCCATGCCATTTCCACCTGGCGCCTCAGTTGGACCAGCGTTCGTGCTGGACGTGCAGACCGCGTGAGACGACGCTTCATCCAGTCCCAAACATGCTCAATGGGGGACAGATCCGGAGATCTTGCTGGCCAGGGTAGTTGACTTACACCTTCTAGAGCACGTTGGGTGGCACGGGATACATGCGTACGTGCATTGTCCTGTCGGAACAGCAAGTTCCCTTGCCGGTCTAGGAATGGTAGAACGATGGGTTCGATGACGGTTTGGATGTACCGTGCGCTATTCAGTGTCCCCTCGACGATCACCAGTGGTGTACGGCCAGTGTAGGAGATCGCTCCCCACACCATGATGCCGGGTGTTGGCCCTGTGTGCCTCGGTCGTATGCAGTCCTGATTGTGGCGCTCACCTGCACGGCGCCAAACACGCATACGACCATCATTGGCACCAAGGCTGAAGCGACTCTCATCGCTGAAGACGACACGTCTCCATTCGTCCCTCCATTCACGCCTGTCGCGACACCACTGGAGGCGGGCTGCACGATGTTGGGGCGTGAGCGGAAGACGGCCTAACGGTGTGCGGGACCGTAGCCCAGCTTCATGGAGACGGTGGCGAATGGTCCTCGCCGATACCCCAGGAGCAACAGTGTCCCTAATTTGCTGGGAAGTGGCGGTGCGGTCCCCTACGGCACTGCGTAGGATCCTACGGTCTTGGCGTGCATCCGTGCGTCGCTGCGGTCCGGTCCCAGGTCGACGGGCACGTGCACCTTCCGCCGACCATTGGCGACAACATCGATGTACTGTGGAGACCTCACGCCCCACGTGTTGAGCAATTCGGCGGTACGTCCACCCGGCCTCCCGCATGCCCACTATACGCCCTCGCTCAAAGTCCGTCAACTGCACATACGGTTCACGTCCACGCTGTCGCGGCATGCTACCAGTGTTAAAGACTGCGATGGAGCTCCGTATGCCACGGCAAACTGGCTGACACTGACGGCGGCGGTGCACAAATGCTGCGCAGCTAGCGCCATTCGACGGCCAACACCGCGGTTCCTGGTGTGTCCGCTGTGCCGTGCGTGTGATCATTGCTTGTACAGCCCTCTCGCAGTGTCCGGAGCAAGTATGGTGGGTCTGACACACCGGTGTCAATGTGTTCTTTTTTCCATTTCCAGGAGTGTATATATATATATATATATATATATATATATATATATATATATATATAGGGTGAGTCACGTAACATTACCGCTGGATATATTTCGTAAACCACATCAAATGCTGACGAACCGATTCCACAGACCGAACGTGAGGAGAGGGGCTAGTGTAATTGGTTAATACAAACCATAAAAAAATGCACGGAAGTATGTTTTTTTAACACAAACCTACGTTTTTTTAAAATGGAACCCCGTTAATTTTGTTAGCACATCCGGACAAAGAAACAAATACGTAATCAGTGCCGTTTGTTGCATTGTAAAATGTTAATTACATCCGGAGATATTGCAACCTAAAGTTGACGCTTGAGTACCACTCCTCCGCTGTTCGATCGCGTGTATCGGAGAGCACCGAAAGGATCCAAAGGGAACGGTGATGGACCTTAGGTACAGAAGAGACTGGAACAGCACATTACGTCCACATGCTAACACCTTTTTATTGGTCTTTTCCACTGACACACGTACATTACCATGACGTGGGGGACGCATAAATTGGCCAGCCCGTTCTCCTGATCTTACACCTCTGGACTTCTTTCTGTGGGGTACGTTAAAGGAGAATGTGTACCGTGATGTGCCCACAACCCCAGAGGATATGAAACAACGTATTGTGGCAGCCTGCGGCGACATTCCACCAGATGTGCTGCGGCGTGTACGACATTCATTACGCCAGAGATTGCAATTGTGTGCAGCAAATGATGGGCACCACATTGAACATCTATTGGCCTGACATGTCGGGACACACTCTATTCCACTTCGTAATTGAAAACGGAAACCACGCGTGTACGTGTACCTCACCCCTCATGGTAATGTACATGTGCGTCAGTGAAAAAGACCAATAAAAAGGTGTTAGCATGTGGACGTAATGTGCTGTTCCAGTCTCTTCTGTACCCAAGGTCCATCACCGTTCCCTTTGGATCCCTACGTAATTCGGTGCTCTCCGATGCACACGATCGAACAGCGGAGGAGTGGTACTCAAGCGTCAACTTTAGGTTACAATATCTCCGGATGTAATTAACATTTTACAATGCAATAAACGGCACTGATTACGTATTTGTTTATGTGTTCAGATGTGCTAACAAAACTAACGGGGTTCCATTTAAAAGAACGTAGGTTTGTGTTAAAAAAACATACTTCCGTCCATTTTTTTATGGTTTGTATTAACCAATTACACTAGCCCCTCTCCTCACATTCGGTCTGTGGAATCGATTCGTCAGTATTTGATGTGGTTTACGAAATATATCCAGCGGTAACGTTAGGTGACTCACCATGTATATATGATGTTACAAAAAGGTACGGCCAAACTTTCAGGAAACATTCCTCACATATAAATAAAGAAAACATGTTATGTGGACATGTGTCCGGAAACGCTTAATTTCCATGTTAGAGCTCATTTTAGTTTCTCCCACCTACGCTCAATGGAGCACGTTATCATGATTTGATACGGGATACTCTACCTGTGCTGCTAGAACATGTGCCTTTACGAGTATGACACAACATGTGGTTCGTGCACGATGGAGCTCCTGCACATTTCAGTCCAAGTGTTCATACGCTTCTCAACAAAAGATTCGGTGACCGACGGATTGGTAGAGGCGGACCAATTCCGTGGCCTCCACGCTCTCCTGACCTCAATCCTCTTGACTTTCATTTATGGGGGCATTTGAAAGCTCTTGTCTACGCAATCCGGATACCAAATGTAGAGACTCTTCGTGCTCGTATTGTGGACGGCTGTGATATAATACGCCATTCTCCAGGGCTGCATCAGCGCATAAGGGATTTCGTGCGACGGAGGGTGGGTGCATGTATCCTCGGTAACGGAGGACATTTTGAACATTTCCTGTAACAAAGTGTTTGAAGTCACGCTGGTACGTTCTGTTGCTGTGTGTTTTCATTCCATGATTAATGTGATTTGAAGAGTAGTAATAAAATGAGCTCTAACATGGAAAGTAAACTTTTCCGGACACATCTCCACATAAAGTATTTTCTTTCTTTGTGTGTGAGGAATGTTTCCTGAAAGTTTGGCCGTACCTTTTTGTAACACCCTGTATATACATCAAAAAATCTTTTGCAACTCCTCGGTTCTGAGAGTTCCGGAACCTGAACAGAAAATTGGAATACAGATCAACATAAATATCATTTCCTCACATTTTATTGCTCATCAAAACCACACATTGCATGTTGTACCACCATACAGCCAGACCTTCAGAGGAGGTGGTCCAGATTGCTGTACACACCGGTACCTCTAAAACCCAGTAGCACGTCCTCTTGCATTGACGCAGCCTGTATTCGTCATGGCATACTATCCACAAGGACATCAAGGCACTGTTGGTCCAGAGTGTCCCACTCTTCGATGGAAAAAAATGGTTCAAATGGCTCTGAGCACTATGGGACTTAACATCTGAGCTCATCAGCCCCCTAGAACTTATAACTATTTAAACGTAACCTAATGTCATCACACACATCCATCCCCGAGGCAGGATTCGAAACTGCGACCGTAGCGGTTGCGCGGTTCCAGACTGAAGTGTCTAGAACCGCTCGTCCGCTCCGGCCGCCTCTTCGATGGAGATTCGGCGTAGATCCATCAGAGTGGTTGGTGGATTACAGTCCTTTTCAATCTATCCCAGGCATTTTCGATAGGGTCCATGTCTGGAGAACATGCTGGCCATTCTAGTCGAGCGATGTCGTTATCCTGAAGGTAGTCATTCACAAGATGTGCACGATGGGGGCGCGAATTGTCGTCCATGGAGACGAATGCCTCGCCAATATGCCGCCGATATGGTTGCACTACCGGTCAGAGGATGGCATTCACGTATCGTACAGCCATTACGGCGCCTTCCATGACCACCAGCGGCGTACGTCGGCCCCACATAATGCCACCCCAAAACAGCAGGGAACCTCCACCTTGCTGCACTCGCTGGACAGTGTGTCTAAGGCGTTCAGCCTGACCGGGTTGCATCCAAACACGTCTCCGACGATTCTCTGGTTGAGGGCATAGGCGATATTGGTGAAGAGAACGTGACGCCAATGCGTAGCGGTACATTCGGCATGTTGTTGAGCCCATCTGTACCGCACTGCATAGTGTCGTGGTTACAAAGATGG
Organism: Schistocerca serialis cubense; assembly: GCF_023864345.2. Classification (NCBI taxonomy): domain Eukaryota; kingdom Metazoa; phylum Arthropoda; class Insecta; order Orthoptera; family Acrididae; genus Schistocerca; species Schistocerca serialis. The sequence goes on from NC_064648.1 coordinate 147,793,639, forward strand.
ACCTCGCCATGGAAGTTGTGCATCATGCAGCCTATTGCGCTCAGTTTGAGCCGCAAGATAATGCAAGGCTGCATGTTGCTGGTACTGTCACGGCCCACATCTTTACAGAGGGTGTTAATGCTGTTGTCCCGGTTAGCACGTTCTCCAGATCTGTCACCTACTGAAAACATCTGGTCAATAGTTACCAACACAATGGCATGTGAACACTCAGCAGCCACAGTAACTCTAGTATAATACACTCCTGGAAATGGAAAAAAGAACACATTGACACCGGTGTGTCAGACCCACCATACTTGCTCCGGACACTGCGAGAGGGCTGTACAAGCAATGATCACACGCACGGCACAGCGGACACACCAGGAACCGCGGTGTTGGCCGTCGAATGGCGCTAGCTGCGCAGCATTTGTGCACCGCCGCCGTCAGTGTCAGCCAGTTTGCCGTGGCATACGGAGCTCCATCGCAGTCTTTAACACTGGTAGCATGCCGCGACAGCGTGGACGTGAACCGTATGTGCAGTTGACGGACTTTGAGCGAGGGCGTATAGTGGGCATGCGGGAGGCCGGGTGGACGTACCGCCGAATTGCTCAACACGTGGGGCGTGAGGTCTCCACAGTACATCGATGTTGTCGCCAGTGGTCGGCGGAAGGTGCACGTGCCCGTCGACCTGGGACCGGACCGCAGCGACGCACGGATGTACGCCAAGACCGTAGGATCCTACGCAGTGCCGTAGGGGACCGCACCGCCACTTCCCAGCAAATTAGGGACACTGTTGCTCCTGGGGTATCGGCGAGGACCATTCGCAACCGTCTCCATGAAGCTGGGCTACGGTCCCGCACACCGTTAGGCCGTCTTCCGCTCACGCCCCAACATCGTGCAGCCCGCCTCCAGTGGTGTCGCGACAAGCGTGAATGGAGGGACGAATGGAGACGTGTCGTCTTCAGCGATGAGAGTCGCTTCTGCCTTGGTGCCAATGATGGTCGTATGCGTGTTTGGCGCCGTGCAGGTGAGCGCCACAATCAGGACTGCATACGACCGAGGCACACAGGGCCAACACCCGGCATCATGGTGTGGGGAGCGATCTCCTACACTGGCCGTACACCACTGGTGATCGTCGAGGGGACACTGAATAGTGCACGGTACATCCAAACCGTCATCGAACCCATCGTTCTACCATTCCTAGACCGGCAAGAGAACTTGCTGTTCCAACAAGACAATGCACGTCCGCATGTATCCCGTGCCACCCAACGTGCTCTAGAAGGTGTAAGTCAACTACCCTGGCCAGCAAGATCTCCGGATCTGTCCCCCATTGAGCATGTTTGGGACTGGATGAAGCGTCGTCTCACGCGGTCTGCACGTCCAGCACGAACGCTGGTCCAACTGAGGCGCCAGGTGGAAATGGCATGGCAAGCCGTTCCACAGGACTACATCCAGCATCTCTACGATCGTCTCCATGGGAGAATAGCAGCCTGCATTGCTGCGAAAGGTGGATATACACTGTACTAGTGCCGACATTGTGCATGCTCTGTTGCCTGTCTCTATGTGCCTGTGGTTCTGTCAGTGTGATCATGTGATGTATCAGACCCCAGGAATGTGTCAATAAAGTTTCCCCTTCCTGGGACAATGAATTCACGGTGTTCTTATTTCAATTTCCAGGAGTGTAGTTGAAACAGCATGGAATGACCTTCCAGATTGTATCGGCTGAGCTCAGTTCAACTCAGTGCCAAACCGTGTTAGATCCATCGTTGCAGCCAGAGCTGGTAGTTCCGTGCACACTACATTCACAGATTGTACATCCCTAACACTCTGGAGACCAAAGCCGAGCATAGATCGGGCCACAAATTTGTGTTAAAGAGACGTCTCCCGAGTATAAGTCGGGACGCAATTTTCTCGATGAACGAGCCACCGGTAGCTTCAAAACTAGACTCATTTAGTATGAGAGCGAAGTACTGCAGTGTCGGTGTCTGTCCCTCGAGCAGCTCAGCCTTCTGTTGTTAATTTATAGAGTTATTTCGACAGAAACATTAGCTAGCGTAACAGATGTCACGAATGGGTGAGCAATTTCGTGTGTGTTCTCGTGAGGTTTCTCAGTGTTCTGTAATTGTGCTACAGATAGGTCTTCTTTGTTGAGTGAGAAAGAAATTGTGGAAGACCAGGAGAAAGAAACTGCTCAGTAAGTCACCTCAGACTTTTTGCTTGGGAGCATACTTACTGTCATCATTGTTTTAAAATTCTTAATCTGTCAAAGACCTAAAGCAAATACCAAAAATAAATCTTGAATCTCTATTGGTATGTACCGGGCGATCAAAAAGTCAGTACAAATTTGAAAACTTAATAAACCACGGAATAATGTAGATAGAGAGGTGAAAATTGACACACATGCTTGGAATGACATGGGGTTTTATTAGACCCACCCCATATTGCTAGACGCGTGAAAGATCTCTTGCGCGCGTCGTTTGGTGATGATCGTGTGCTCAGCCGCCACTTTCGTCATGCTTGGCCTCCCAGGTCCCCAGACCTCAGTCCGTGCGACTATTGGCTTAGGGGTTACCTGAAATCGCAAGTGTATCGTGTTCGACCGACATCTCTAGGGATGCTGAAAGACAACATCCGATGCCAATCCCTCACCATAACTCCAGAGATGCTTTATAGTGCTGTTCACAACATTATTCCTCGACTACAGCTATTGTAGAGGAATGATGGTGGACATATTGAGCATTTACTGTAAAGAACATCATCTTTGCTTTGTCTTACTTTGTTATGCTAATTATTGCTATTCTGATCAGATGAAGCGCCATCTCTCGTTTTTGAACGTTTGTAATTTCTTTTTTTTTTTTTTTTTTTTTTTTTTTTTTTTGTTCTAATAAAACCCCATGTCATTCCAAGCAAGTGTGTCAATTTGAACCTCTCTATCTACATTATTCCGTGATTTATTCAGTTTTGAAATTTATACTGACTTTTTGATCAACCGGTATTACTGTCCACCTGCTTAGCTGAGTGGTAACATGCTTACAACCCATGCAGTTGGCCGAGGTTCGATTCCCGGCCGGGTTGGATATTTTCTCGGCTCATGGACTGGGTGTTGTCTTCTCCTGATCATGATTTCATCATCACCGGCACGGGAGTCGCCCAATGTGGTGTTGACTGAAACAAGAAGGACTCGGCGGCCGAACTTCCCCAGATGGGGCCTCCTGGCCAGCAATACAAAAGAATCATTTCATCATTTCATTTCAGTATGTATTACTCTTGAAGATACATCAATTACATAGGTGCCAGTAACGCTTTAAATAACGGCATAAATAAAATGTCGTGTGACTAGGGCCTCCCATCGCGTAGACCGTTCGCCGGGTGCAAGTCTTTCGATTCGACGCCACTTCGGCAACTTGCGCGTCGATTGGGATGAAATGAGAATGATTTGTTGTTGTTGTTGTGGTCTTAAGTCCTGAGACTGGTTTGATGCAGCTCTCCATGCTACTCTATCCTGTGCAAGCTTCTTTATCTCCCAGTACTTACTACAACCTACATCCTTCTGAATCTGTTTAGTGTATTCATCTCTTGGTCTCCCTCTAAGATTTTCACGCTCCACCCTGCCCTCCAATACTAATTTCGTGATCCCTTGACGCTCTCTTCTTCTAGTCAAGTTGTGCCACAAACTCCTCTTCTCCCCAATTCTAAGCAATACCTCCTCATTAATTATGTGATCTACCCATCTAATCTTCAGCATTCTTCTGAAGCACCACACTTCGAAAGCTTCTATTGTCTTCTTTTCTAAACTATTTATCGTCCACGTTTCACTTCCATACGTGGCTACACTCCATACAAATACTTTCAGAAACGACTTCGCAACACTTAAATCAATACTCGATGTTAACAAATTTCTCTTCTTCAGAAACGCTTTCCTTGCCATTGCCGGTCTACATTTTATATCCTCTCTACTTCGACCATCATCAGTTATTTTGCTTGCCAAATAGCAAAACTCCTTTACTACTTTAAGTGTCTCGTTTCCTAATCTAATCCCCTCAGCATCACCCGACTTATTTCGACTACATTCCATTATCTTTGATTCGGACAACACCCAGTCCTTGAGCGGATAAAATCTCCGACCCAGCCGGGAATCGATCCTGGGCCCTGAGGATTGACATCCTGTCGTGCTGACCACTCAGCTACCGGGGACGATCGCGGCGCGAATGGCCGGTTTCCTGGGCCCGACATTCTACTAAGTTGGCGGTCTCCAAAGTCTTAACCACGTATTATTCGTATTGTACTGCATACGCACTATTTGTCGTACTGCCTGGTGTCGCGTCTGTCGCGGCCAGCAATGCACTGCCTGTGTGTCGCGCGGCGCTGTGCTGACGTTTCTGCCCCCGGGCGCGGCGCCGTCTTCAGCGACGCGTCGGTGTCGGCCGAGGTGCGGGCGCGGCTGCGGCAGCCCACGTTCGACGGCTGCCAGTGGGAGGACGAGGAGGTGCTGCTGCTGCTGCAGCTCATGTACACAGACCTCGAGCTGCACACCCGCTTCGCCATCGAGCTGCCCGTGCTGCGCCGCTTCCTCTACGAGGTCTACAACAACTACAACGAGGTGCCCTTCCACAACTTCCGGCACTCCTTCTGCGTCGCGCAGATGGTGAGTCCTGCTCCACTCACTAGTCTCCGACATCCACTTGATCCACGACATGCCCTTCCACATGTAGTGTGTCGTAAAAAGGAACTAGCCAATCTGACATGTCGAAACCTGTCTTTATTTTTTTATTTGTATCGTGCTCCATTACAATATTTGTAATTCTCACTCTCTCTCTCTCTCTCTCTCTCTCTCTCTCTCTCTCTATATATATATATATATATATATATATATATATATATATATATATATATATATACGAGGGGCGTTTAGAAAGTAAGCTCCGATCGGTCGCGAAATGGAAACGACTATGAAAATCCGATAAAGCTTTGCACAGATGTGTTGGGTAGTGTCTCTAGTACAACCCCAGTTAGCATCACGTCGCTCTTCTCATTTCTGAGCTCGCAGTGAGTGCGTAAAGATGTCTAGAAAATAGTGTCTGCCGCCAAGTACGAGGGCCTGGTGAGAAATTTCGCCTGAAGCTATGCAGCTAACATTACATAACTGTCGTGCTGTTTCGTCTTCACGACAATTCTCAGCCGCATTCTGCAGGGGCAATGAAGATGCTCCTGCATCGTTTTCAAATGGAAATGTTAGATTACCCACAATACAGTCCGCAATTGTCTCCCCCTGAGTTTCATCTCTGGTCACATGAACCGCTGTCTTTGAAGACAACATTTTGACACAGACAACGAGGTGTAGGCCAGCGTGGAGAATTGGCGGCTGCCTTCTGTGATGAGGCTATTGAAAAGTTGGTACAACGCTATGACAAAAGTCTAAGTCAGAACGGCGACTACGTAGAGAAGTAGCTGAAAGGTGTAGCTAATTGTTACAAGTAAAACATTTCTGATGTTCACTGTGGTTTCAATTTGGCAATCAATCGGAACTTACTTTCTGAACAGGCCTCGTATATATATGGAGGAGGAGGATATTAGTGTTTAACGTCCCGTCGACAACGAGGTCATTAGAGACGGAGCGCAAGCTCGGGTTAGGGAAGGATGGCGAAGGAAATCGGCCGTGCCCTTTCAAAGGAACCATCCCGGCATTTGCCTGAAGCGATTTAGGGAAATCACGGAAAACCTAAATCAGGATGGCCGGAGACGGGATTGAACCGTCGTCCTCCCGAATGCGAGTCCAGTGTGCTAACCACTGTATATATATATATATATATATATATATATATATATATATATATATATATATATTGTGTTGGCAGAAGAGCCAACACCGTGTTACTAGACGAGGCCGAAATGCACGCGTTTTAGCTCACGCAGGCTGGCGTGAGGAGGGAAGGACTATACTGACGTGTGGTCTGGAACATGACAAGAAATTAGAATTCAGAAAGCGGACATAATTAGTTTGATACTTAGCTTTAATCCATTAATGATGAACGCCGCTCTTGACGGTACATGATTCACAATATTATCTGTTCAGAATACATTCATAGTAACTGAATATGGCGCCTTGCTAGGTCGTAGCAAATGACGTAGCTGAAGGCTATGCTAAACTGTCGTCTCTGCAAATGAAAGCATATGTAGACGGTGAACCATCGCTAGCAAAGTCGGCTGTACAACTGGGGCGAGTGCTAGGGAGTCTCTCTAGACTAGACCTGCCGTGTGGCGGCGCCCGGTCTGCAACCACTGATAGTGGCGACGCGCGGGTCCAACGTATACTAACGGACCGCGACCGATTTAAAGGCTACCACAAAAAAATTATATATATATATATATATATATATATATATATATATGTGTGTGTGTGTGTGTGTGTGTGTGCGTGTGTGTGTGTGTGTGTGTGTGTGTGCGTGTGTGTGTGTGTGTGTGTGTGTGTGCGTGTGTAATGTTTGTGTTGTATGATGTTGATGTATTCCTGGGTATAGAAAAAGCCTATGATAGTGTTATAAAAGATCTGGGAGTGCCTGAGGAAATAGGATGTGCCAGAAGGGCTAATAAGAAAAATTCAGATGTTGTACAAAGACTGTACTAGGTGTGTACAAATTGGGGAAGGACGAACATCATCGTTTGAGACCAAGGTTGGAGTTCAGTAAGGAACTGCACTGTCCCACTACTATTCACCACTGTTATGGATACTACACTACTGGCCATTAAAATTGCTACACCACGAAGATGACGTGCTACAGACGCGAAATTAATTTGACAGGAAGAAGATGCTGTGATGTGCAAATGATTAGCTTTTCAGAGTATTCACACAAGGTTGGCGCCGGTGGCGACACCTACAATCTCCTGACATGAGGAAAGTTTACAACCGATTTCTCATACACAAACAGCAGTTGACCGGCGTTGCCTCGTGAAACGTTGTTGTGATGCCTCGTGTGAGGAGGAGAAATGCGTACCATCACGTTTCCGACTTTGATAAAGGTCGGATTGTAGCCTATCGCGATTGCGGTTTATCGTATCGCGACATTGCTGCTCGCGTTGGTCGAGAGCCAATGACTGTTAGCAGAATATGGAATCGGTGGGTTCAGGAGGGTAATAACGGAACGCCGTCCTGGATACCAACGGCCTCGTATCACTAGCAGTCGAGATGACAGGCATCTTACCCCCATGGCTGTAAAGGATCGTGCAGCCACGTCTCGATGCCTGAGTCAACAGATGGGGACCTTTGCAAGACAACAACCATCTGCACGAACAGTTTGCAGCAGCACGGACTATCAGCTCGGAGACCGTGGCTGCCGTTACCTTTGATGCTGCATCACAGACAGAAGCGCCTGCGATGGTGTACTCAACGAAGAACCTGGGTGCACGAATGGCTAAACGTCGGATGAATCCAGATTCTGTTTGCAGCATCATGATGGTCGCATCCGTCTCTGGCAACATCGCGGTGAACGCTCATTGGAAGCGCGTGTTCGCCATCGCCATACTGGCGTATCACCCGGCGTGATGGTATGGGGTGCCATTGGTTACACGTCTCGGTCACCTCTTGTTCGCAATGACGCCACTTTGAACAGTGGACGTTACATTTCAGATTCGTTACGACCTGTACCTTTCATTCGATCCCTGCGAAACCTTACATTTCAGCAGGATAATGCACGACCTCATATTGCAGGTCCTGTACGGGCCTTTCTGGACACAGAAAATGTTCGACTGCTGCCCTGGCCAGCACATTCTCCAGATCTCTCACCAATTGAAAACGTTTGGTCAATGGTGGCCTAGCAACTGGCTCATCACAATATGCCAGTCACTACTTTTGATGAACTGTGGTATCGTGTTGAAGCTGCATGGGCAGCCGTACCTGTACACGCCATCCAAGCTCTGTTTGACTCAATGCCAGGCGTATCGAGGCCGTTATTACGGCCAGAGGTGGTTGTTCTGGGTACTGATTTCTCTGGATCTATGCACCCAAATTGCGTGAAAATGTAATCACATGTCAGTTCTAGTATAATGTATTTGTCCAATAAATACCCGTTTATCATCTGCATTTCTTGTTGGTGTAGCAATCTTAATGATCAGTAGTGTACATCATTCAAAAATTATATTAAGAGCTGTGTTTAAAATATTTCGCGTCAGCGTATTAAGGTCCTAGTTGATGGAAGTCGTCTGTAATGTAACATCACAGACTGCCTTGATTTTGTTTCCTATGCTAGTCAGTTGAGTTGAAATTACATCTGTACCAGTTAAGCGAAGCACTGAGAGACGTAAGTCGGAACAAGACCCCAGGAGCAGACGACATACCATCAGGGGCTCTGATAGCCTTGGGAGAACCAGCCATGACAAAACTCATCCATCTGGTGTACGAGACAGGCGAAGTACCCTCAGCCTTAAAATAAGAATGTAATAATTGCAATTCCGAAGAAATCAGGCGCTAACAGGTGGGAATATTAACGAATTATCAGTTTAATAAGTCATTGTAGCAAAATATGAACACAAATTCCTTACCGAAGAATGGAAAAACAGGTAGAAGCCGACCTCGGGGAAGATCATTGTTGAATTTGGAGAAACGTAGGAAAACGAGAGGCAATACTGATCCTATGACTTACTTTAGAGGATGGGTTAAGGAAAGGGAAACCTACGTTTATCACATTTATAGACTCAGAGAAAGCTTTTGACAATTTCGACTGGAATACTCTCTTTCAAATTCTAAAGGTGGCAGGGGTAAAATACAGCGATCGAAAGGCTATTTACAATTCGTATAGAAACCAGACGGCGGTAACAAGAGTTCAGAGGTGTGAAAGGGAAGCAGTAGTTGACAAGCGAATGAGACAGTGTTGTAGCCTATGCCTGATGTTATTCAATCTGTACATTTTACACGCAGTGAAGGAAACCAAAGAAAAAATTGGAGTAGGAGGGAGAAGAAATAAAATCTTTGAGGTTTGCCGATGACATTGTAATTCTGTCAGAGACAGCAAAGGACTTGGAAGAGCAATTGAATGTACAGTGTCTTGAAAGGAGGATATAAGATGAACATCAGCAAAAGCAGGACAAGGATAATGGAATGCAGTCGAATTAAATCAGATGATGCTTAGGGAATTAGATTAGGAAATTGTTATTTGGGCACAAAATAACTGATGGTGGCTGAATTAGAGAGGACGTAAAATGTAGACTGGCGATGACAAGAAAAGCGTTTCCGAAGAAGAGTAATTTGGTAACATCGACTGTATTTTTAAGTGTTAGGAAGTGTTTTTTGAAAGTGTTTGCCTGAGTGTAGGCATGCATGTAAGGGAAACATTGACCATAAAAAGTTTAGACAGTAAGAGAATAGAAACTTTTGAAATGTGGTGCTACAGAAGAATGCTGAAGATTAGATGGGTAGATCAGGTAACTAATGAGGAGGAACTGAAATGACGAGAAAATAAATTTGTCGCACAGTCTGACTGTAAGAAGGGATTGGTTGATAGGATACATTCTGAGACATCAAGGGGTCACGAATTTAGTATTTGAGGGAAGCGTGGGCTTTAAAAATCGTACAGAGAGACCAAGAGATGAATATACAGATTCAGAAGGATGTGGGTTGCAGTAGTTATTCGGAGGTGAAGAAGCTTCGACAGGATAGAGTATCATGGGAAGCTGCATCAAATCAATGTTCGGACTGAAGACCAAACAACAACAACAAAACCAACACCAACAACAGTTTATCTTACGATTTAATCTGCAAATCATTCAAAAAATTAACGATTCGAGACATTTTTTGTATGATTTAAGTGCATAAAATTCATGTGTGTGCACATTTTACTTTGCGCTATGTGGCGTTGCGTTCTCTTGTCATGGATGCGTCTGCTCATTCAGCGATTCTCGTTCGAGACAGGTAGGGCTCTACAAGCCGCTGTTATAAACGCTTTCCTAGTGGGGGAAAAATTAGTAATTTTAACATTTTGAAAAATATTTGCGCGCTTAGAACGTTCAAAAGCCAAGATCGCTAAACCAGGTTCGACAAACTTTGCTGTCATCTTCAGGTCTGTAACATAGAGCATGTACATTATAATAGTCTCATAACCTGTTTTAGTTTGGCATTACAAGAACGGAAACATAACTGTACATCTACATACCTTAAAGAGTCTTTTCATTATGGAACGTGTTTAAGTTGAACCTCCTAGGATGAGGCCCGTCTTAAAATGAACATATTTCATAACAAAATGATTTTTTAAGGTGTGTAAATCTATAAGTCCACTTTCATTTTAACGTTTAACCTCAACTATTACGTCTTAACTCAGGTTATGAGACATATTTCCACGTATATGCACTTTGCTACAGACCTGAAGATAACAGCAAAGTCTGTCGAAACCGGTTGTTTTAAATAAAGAAATATTTATGCAATCTTGACTTCTGAATGTTTTTAGCAATTAAACCAGGTCATTCCTTTATTGTTCTCAAAATGAGAAACTTCAGTTAAATACACTCCTGGAAATTGAAATAAGAACACCGTGAATTCATTGTCCCAGGAAGGGGAAACTTTATTGACACATTCCTGGGGTCAGATACATCACATGATCACACTGACAGAACCACAGGCACATACACACAGGCAACAGAGCATGCACAATGTCGGCACTAGTACAGTGTATATCCACCTTTCGCAGCAATGCAGGCTGCTATTCTCCCATGGAGACGATCGTAGAGATGCTGGATGTAGTCCTGTGGAACGGCTTGCCATGCCATTTCCACCTGGCGCCTCAGTTGGACCAGCGTTCGTGCTGGACGTGCAGACCGCGTGAGACGACGCTTCATCCAGTCCCAAACATGCTCAATGGGGGACAGATCCGGAGATCTTGCTGGCCAGGGTAGTTGACTTACACCTTCTAGAGCACGTTGGGTGGCACGGGATACATGCGGACGTGCATTGTCCTGTTGGAACAGCAAGTTCCCTTGCCGGTCTAGGAATGGTAGAACGGAGGGTTCGATGACGGTTTGGATGTACCGTGCACTATTCAGTGTCCCCTCGACGATCACCAGTGGTGTACGGCCAGTGTAGGAGATCGCTCTCCACACCATGATGCCGGGTGTTGGCCCTGTGTGCCTCGGTCGTATGCAGTCCTGATTGTGGCGCTCACCTGCACGGCGCCAAACACGCATACGACCATCATTGGCACCAAGGCAGAAGCGACTCTCATCGCTGAAGACGACACGTCTCCATTCGTCCCTCCATTCACGCCTGTCGCGACACCACTGGAGGCGGGCTGCACGATGTTGGGGCGTGAGCGGAAGACGGCGTAACGGTGTGCGGGACCGTAGCCCAGCTTCATGGAGACGGTTGCGAATGGTCCTCGCCGATACCCCAGGAGCAACAGTGTCCCTAATTTGCTGGGAAGTGGCGGTGCGGTCCCCTACGGCACTGCGTAGGATCCTACGGTCTTGGTGTGCATACGTGCGTCGCTGCGGTCCGGTCCCAGGTCGTCGGGCACGTGCACCTTCCGCCGACCACTGGCGACAACATCGATGTACTGTGGAGACCTCACGCCCCACGTGTTGAGCAATTCGGCGGTACGTCCACCCGGCCTCCCGCATGCCCACTATACGCCCTCGCTCAAAGTCCGTCAACTGCACATACGGTTCGCGTCCACGCTGTCGCGGCATGCTACCAGTGTTAAAGACTGCGATGGAGCTCCGTATGCCACGGCAAACTGGCTGACACTGACGGTGGCGGTGCACAAATGCTGCGCAGCTAGCGCCATTCGACGGCCAACACCGCGGTTCCTGGTGTGTCCGCTGTGCCGTGCGTGTGATCATTGCTTGTACAGCCCTCTCGCAGTGTCCGGAGCAAGTATGGTGGGTCTGACACACCGGTGTCAATGTGTTCTTTTTTCCATTTCCAGGAGTGTATTTTCAGTGCGCCGTAATTTCTTTAATACCCTCGACAGACCACATAGACAGCTCGTTAGAGTGAAATGCCTGGAGAACATGTGGTGATACGATGGACCAGATGGACCCATGAAAGCAGTATGGCAAGAAGAGTAAGGACGGATTCTCTGAGACTGACCACACCTTGGGTAGATCATAAGATTGTTAGACTGACTCTGACAAATAGAGGGATGACAACAGCTCAAAGTTGGACTTAGCTTACAGGCAGAGACTCATCACAAGTCATCAGAAACACATTACTGGAAGCTGGGTTAACATCTCGAGTTGCCTTGTGTTGTTTACACCAAAAATAACAAATACTTGCAATATCTAGTGATAGAGTAGTAAAGTGGGTGATTGAGTGGCACTTCCTGTTGTTTAACAATGAGTCTCGCTTCTATCTCTGGTGATCATATCAACACCATATCTTGAGATCCATATCTCTCCAACTCCTTGGATCATGATGTGGTGAGCAACTTGATATGACAACACGAGTCACTTAATAGTTGTATAAGGGACGCTTAATAGTCCCCGGTATATGACATCCTGTTATTGCACCCTTCATGACCATGGTACAAAATTCCATATTTCAGCAGGATAATGCAAGACCCGACACTACATTTCACATCGCAGCTGCCTTGAGGACTGTATGAATCCTTGACTGACGTACGTGGTCCCCCTGATTTCTCTGCCACAGACATAATGTGAAATGCAATGAGAAGACATCTACTTCCATACCATCCACCAGCAAACAAAGTGACGCATTGTATGTTTCAGACATAGCAGAAAATTTCTCAAGACGACATTTGGGGCTGTTAGCTTCCATACTACAACCAATACAATATTGTATTCATACCAGAGGGTACCCGTGGTCTAGGGGTAGCGTCTTTGATTCATAATCAAAACGTCTTCGGTACCGGGTTCGATCCCCGCCACTGCCTAAATTTTGATAAATAATGCCGAAGACTTCCGGAATAAGAAGTCAGCCTCATTCTGCCAACGGCCTTGTCAAACAGGGCGGAGGAGCGGATAGAGGTTCAGGGCACTTTCTTGTGCTAGGGGTGGGAAATGGCCCCAAAGGCGGAAGAATCAGCAATGATCAACGACATGAGGATGCAGAAGGCAATGGAAACCACTGCATTAAACACACGTAACGTGTATCCACAGGACATGTGGCCTGTAATTGAAGAAGTGTCATGATGATCTCTCCATTGGCAAAAGATTCCGGAATGGTCCCCCATTCGGATCTCCGGGAGGGGACTGCCAAGGGGGTGGTTACCATGAGAAAAAGATTGAATACTCTACGAAAGGGTAACGTTCTACGAGTCGGGGCGTGGAATGTCAGAAGCTTGAACGTGGTAGGGAAACTTGAAAATCTGAAAAGGGAAATGCAAAGGCTCAATCTAGATATAGTAGGGGTCAGTGAAGTGAAGTGAAGAAAGACAAGGATTTCTGGTCAGATGAGTATCGGGTAATATCAACAGCAGTAGAAAATGGTATAACAGGTGTAGGATTCGTTATGAATAGGAAGGTAGGGCAGAGGGTGTGCTACTGTGAACAGTTCAGTGACCGGGTTGTTCTAATCAGAATCGACAGCAGACCAACACCGACAACGATAGTTCAGGTATACATGCCGACGTCGCAAGCTGAAGATGAACAGATAGAGAAAGTGTATGAGGATATTGAAAGGGTAATGCAGTATCTAAAGGGGGACGAAAATCTAATAGTCATGGGCGACTGGAATGCAGTTGTAGGGGAAGGAGTAGAAGAAAAGGTTTCAGGAGAATATGGGCTTGGGACAAGGAATGAAAGAGGAGAAAGACTAATTGAGTTCTGTAACAAGTTTCAGCTAGTAAAAGTGAATACCCTGTTCAAGAATCACAAGAGGAGGAGGTATACTTGGAAAAGGCAGGGAGATATGGGAAGATTTCAATTAGATTACATCATGGTCAGACAGAGATTCCGAAATCAGATACTGGATTGTAAGGCGTACCCGGGAGCAGATATAGACTCAGATCACAATATAGTAGTGATGAAGAGTAGGCTGAAGTTCAAGACATTAGTCAGGAAGAATCAATACGCAAAGAAGTGGGATACGGAAGTACTACGGAATGACGAGATACGTTTGAAGTTCTCTAACGCTATAGATCAGCAATAAGGAATAGCGCAGTAGGCAGTACAGTTGAAGAGGAATGGAAATCTCTAAAAAGGGCCATCACAGAAGTTGGGAAGGAAAACATAGGTACAAAGAAGGTAGCTGCGAAGAAACCATGGGTAACAGATGAAATACTTCAGTTGATTGATGAAAGGAGGAAGTACAAACATGTTCCGGGAAAATCAGGAATACAGAAATACAAGTCGCTGAGGAATGAAATAAATAGGAAGTGCAGGGAAGCTAAGACGAAATGGCTGCAGGAAAAATGTGAAGACATCGAAAAAGATATGATTGTCGGAAGGACAGACTCAGCATACAGGAAAGTCAAAACAACCTTTGGTGACATTAAAAGCAACGGTGGTAACATTAAGAGTGCAACGGGAATTCCACTGTTAAATGCAGAGGAGAGAGCAGATAGGTGGAAAGAATACATTGAAAGCCTCTGTGAGGGTGAAGATTTGTCTGATGTGATAGAAGAAGAAACAGGAGTCGATTTAGAAGAGATAGGGGATCCAGTATTAGAATCGGAATTTAAAAGAGCTTTCGAGGACTTACGGTCAAATAAGGCAGAAGGGATGGATAACATTCCACCAGAATTTCTAAAATCATTGGGGGAAGTGGCAACGAAACGGCTATTCACGTTGGTGTGTAGTATATATATGAGTCTGGCGATATACCATCTGACTTTCGGAAAAGCATCATCCACACAATTCCGAAGACGGCAAGAGCTGACAAGTGCGAGAATTATTGCACAATCAACTGAACAGCTCATGCATCGAAGCTGCTTACAAGAATAATATACAGAAGAATGGAAAAGAAAATTGAGAATGCGCTAGGTGACGATCAGTTTGGCTTTAGGAAAAATAAAGGGACGAGAGAGGCAATTCTGACGTTACGGCTAATAATGGAAGCAAGGGTAAAGAAAAATCAAGACACTTTCATAGGATTTGTCGACCTGGAAAAAGCGTTCGACAATATAAAATGGTGCAAGCTGTTCGAGATTCTGAAAAAAAGTAGGGGTAAGCTATAGGGGGAGACGGGTCATATACAATATGTACAACAACCAAGAGGGAATAATAAGAGTGGACGATCAAGAACGAAGTGCTCGTATTAAGAAGGGTGTAAGACAAGGCTGTAGCCTTTCGCCCCTACTCTTCAATCTGTACATCGAGGAAGCAATGATGGAAATAAAAGAAAGGTTCAGGAGTGGAACTAAAATACAAGGTGAAAGGATATCAATGATACGATTCGCTGATGACATTGCTATCCTGAGTGCAAGTGAAGAAGAAGTAAATGATCTGCTGAACGGAATGAACAGTCTAATGAGTACACAGTATGGTTTGAGAGTAAATCGGAGAAAGACGAAGGTAATGAGAAGTAGTAGAAATGAGAACAGCGAGAAACTTAACATCAGGATTGATGGTCACGAAGTCAATGAAGTTAAGGAATTCTGCTACCTAGGCAGTAAAATAACCAATGACGGTCGCAGCAAGGAGGACATCAAAAGCAGACTCGCTATGGCAAAAAATGCATTTCTGGCCAAGAGAAGTCTACTAATATCAAATACCGCCCTTAATTTGAGGAAGAAATTTCTGAGGAAGTACGTCTGGAGTACAGCATTGTATGGTAGTGAAACATGGACTGTGGGAAAACCGGAACAGAAGAGAATCGAAGCATTTGAGATGTGGTGCTATAGACGAATGTTGAAAATTAGGTGGACTGATAAGGTAAGGAATGAGGAGGTTCTACGCAGAATCGGAGAGGAAAGGAATATGTGGAAAACACTGATAAGGAGAAGGGACAGGATGATATGACATCTGCTAAGACATGAGGGAATGACTTTCATGGTACTAGATGGAGCTGTAGAGGGCAAAAACTGCAGAGGAAGACAGAGATTGGAATACGTCAAGCAAATAATTGAGGACGTAGGTTGCAAGTGCTACTCTGAGATGAAGAGGTTAGCACAGGAAAGGAATTCGTGGCGGGCCGCATCAAACCAGTCAGTAGACTGATGACCAAAAGAAAAAAAAAAAAGACCAGAGGGAAGGAGGTTGAGTTCGGGGTGACCCCTCAAACTGATTTTGAAGCTTACCTCTAGGTCTAAATGTGTCGAAAGTTTAATCATGTAATATCAGTTATGTGATGAACATTCTCAAAATTTGGTAAATATCAAGAGTGGTGTTTCATTGTATAATACTTCCCATATATATACGATTTCGGTTTGTGTCGTGTAACAGCCTGATTTCATGTAACCAACAATTTTAAGCAATAAGCGATTACTGATTGGCTTTTCCCGCTGTTGGCAGATGTACGCCATGATGTGGGCAGTGGACCTCCCTGCCAAGTTGGGCGACCTCGAGACGCTGGTGCTGCTGACGTCATGCATCTGTCACGACCTTGACCATCCAGGCTACAACAACATCTACCAGGTAATGTAGAAGCGGCAGCATACAAACTCTGCTCTTCACCTCGGTATGCGACTAGAGCCAGTGAATTGTGAACACTTCAGCCAGGCTTGTTGGTCGAAGTAATGAATGGAAATTGGTATCATTTTGGGACCAGGGAGACGATGGGTTGGTGACATGGGTTTACTGATCACCATACCATGTCACAGACCTGTCAGGTCACGTAACAGTGTTGACAGGGATTTGGTCATTAGACAGGATCGTTAAACACAGGGGCCATCTTGGTGCTATTCGACAGGAGTAGGCTTTCTGATGTCACCAGGATTCGAACCCCACCCACTTCCATTACCCTAAAATTTCCTCCACTTTTTTTTCCATTTCAGGCGTTCTTCTAATCACCATGATAAGTATGAATCAGGTTTCCAGTAACGTCATAGCACACCAACTGCTTTAATCAAATCAACTGAAGACATTAAACATTCTTTTGCCAGGCCAAAGTGACCATTGTAACACTGGTTGACTTTAGCAAGGTTAAGTTGATACTGTTGAGTTCAGTGTATAGCTTATGAAAATAGAGTGACAGAAATGAAAAGTTTTACACTATGAACACTTTGACCGAATGATTCCATACTGCTATGTCAGTTTTCCATACTTGTAGGGTACACTGATTCTTATGCAACTTTATTTTCAATACAGAAAAATGTCTTTCCTTCAGATGAAGAATAGTGTGAGTACATGATGGATATTGGAGGCATACAATGTTACTGAACTTTTCAGGTGGCCATAGCAATACAACATGTCCATCATCAACAAACCTAATGTCCGTCATGCTCTCACACCATTCTTCATCTGAAGGAGTGGATTCTTTTCTGTACTAAAAATGAGCTGGAATAGCGATGAAATTTTATTCAGCTTGTCCCAGAGGCATGGAAATAATAAAGTTTCACTTTGACAGCATTGGGGAAACCACGGTCTAACATTCTTCAGAACTGTCTTCGTGTGTCATGCAATGGTGGATGTTCCTCACAGAAAACATGTGCAGAAATCGAATATGTCTTGCATTAATTGACTGTTCCGTCGGTTCTTGGTAGAGTTGGTTTTCAAACATGAGAGTTATTCCAGAATGAGATTTTCACTCTGCAGAGGAGTGTGCGCTGATAAGAAACTTCCTGGCAGATTAAAATTGTGTGCCAGACCGAGACTCGAACTCGGTCCGGTCCCGAGTTCGAATCTCGGTCCGGCACACAGTTTTAATCTGCCAGGAAGTTTCATGACAGTTATTGATGTCTGATTTGGGACCAAAACAAGAGAGATTGTTTCAGTAAAATGTGATGTAAGACTATTAGCTTGGATGAAATATGTGACACATTGAATAGTAAACAACATGACAAGTTATAACAATTGTTCTGAGAAGAAAATTAAGTTGAACAATTATAGGAAACGTGTTCACATGCTCCCCTGGAACATGTCAGAAAAGGTTACTATATATTCCTCAATTTTCTTCTCAGAAAAATAGTTGTAACTTTTCATGTATTTCAGTATTTAACTAGTTACATATTTTATCAAAGTTAATAATTTTAAGTCAGCTTTTAGTGATATAATTTCTCTCATTTTAGTCCCAAATCAAGCATTAAAAATTGACATCTTTGAATATCAGATGAGATACTCTCTAGATGCGCCTTGTTTGAAACCTGGGCTAGGCGGCCGAAAAGTGGTTTGTAAAAATAATAAATAGTATGGAATATTACACAAGTGTTGTATGTTTTATTTCATTTATATAGTGTGTGTCTTCTTAATTTACGGAAATTCACGTGACAATGGAGGTAAGATTCATTGAAACGCATCGACAGTGTTTATTATTTTCAACTGATATTCATACCAATCACAGTCAGCCCAAACTTGATATGTTCCCATTTCTTACCTTATTTGAGAGCAATATATGTAAGCATATGAAGGGCTTATTTCAATAGTGGTACATTTTTGTTCATTCTGAGATACAGGGTCCTAAAGTTAAATGAGCGCTGAAAAATCTGCAGTTGAGATACCAGAAATATTCAAGCATATGGGTTCCTGCTAGAGATGCACCTTTCTTTCTGTTTGTTTCAACCATTAATTTCAGAAGCATTGTAGACAGAAAAGTGGAGGTAATGGACTTGTACCACTATTGAAATAAGCCCTTCATACACTCCTGGAAATTGAAATAAGAACACCGTGAATTCATTGTCCCAGGAAGGGGAAACTTTTTTGACACATTCCTGGGGTCAGATACATCACATCATCACACTGACAGAACCACAGGCACATAGACACAGGCAACAGAGCATGCACAATGTCGGCACTAGTACAGTGTATATCCACCTTTCGCAGCAATGCAGGCTGCTATTCTCCCATGGAGACGATCGTAGAGATGCTGGATGTAGTCCTGTGGAACGGCTTGCCATGCCATTTCCACCTGGCGCCTCAGCTGGACCAGCGTTCGTGCTGGACGTGCAGACCGCGTGAGACGACGCTTCATCCAGTCCCAAACATGCTCAATGGGGGACAGATCCGGAGATCTTGCTGGCCAGGGTAGTTGACTTACACCTTCTAGAGCACGTTGGGTGGCACGGGATACATGCGGACGTGCATTGTCCTGTTGGAACAGCAAGTTCCCTTGCCGGTCTAGGAATGGTAGAACGATGGGTTCGATGACGGTTTGGATGTACCGTGCACTATTCAGTGTCCCCTCGACGATCACCAGTGGTGTACGGCCAGTGTAGGAGATCGCTCCCCACACCATGATGCCGGGTGTTGGCCCTGTGTGCCTCGGTCGTATGCAGTCCTGATTGTGGCGCTCACCTGCACGGCGCCAAACACGCATACGACCATCATTGGCACCAAGGCAGAAGCGACTCTCATCGCTGAAGACGACACGTCTCCATTCGTCCCTCCATTCACGCCTGTCGCGACACCACTGGAGGCGGGCTGCACGATGTTGAGGCGTGAGCGGAAGACGGCCTAACGGTGTGCGGGACCGTAGCCCAGCTTCATGGAGACGGTTGCGAATGGTCCTCGCCGATACCCCAGGAGCAACAGTGTCCCTAATTTGCTGGGAAGTGGCGGTGCGGTCCCCTACGGCACTGCGTAGGATCCTACGGTCTTGGCGTGAATCCGTGCGTCGCTGCGGTCCGGTCCCAGGTCGACGGGCACGTGCACCTTCCGCCGACCACTGGCGACAACATCGATGTACTGTGGAGACCTCACGCCCCACGTGTTGAGCAATTCGGCGGTACGTCCACCCGGCCTCCCGCATGTCCACTATACGCCCTCGCTCAAAGTCCGTCAACTGCACATACGGTTCACGTCCACGCTGTCGCAGCATGCTACCAGTGTTAAAGACTGCGATGGAGCTCCGTATGCCACGGCAAACTGGCTGACACTGACGGCGGCGGTGCACAAATGCTGCGCAGCTAGCGCCATTCGACGGCCAACACCGCGGTTCCTGGCATGTCCGCTGTGCCGTTCGTGTGATCATTGCTTGTACAGCCCTCTCGCAGTGTCCGGAGCAAGTATGGTGGGTCTGACACACCGGTGTCAATGTGTTCTTTTTTCCATTTCCAGGAGTGTATGTAGATGATGTAGGATAGCCCACAAAGAGTGGTGCGTTTGTGTACATATGTTTTTGTGTGTGTCTGGCGGCAGATCAACGCCAAAACGGAGCTGGCGCTGCGCTACAACGACATCTCGCCGCTGGAGAACCACCACTGCTCGGTGGCGTTCCGGATCCTGGAGCGCCCAGACTGCAACATCCTCAGGTCGCTGGACGCGGAGGCCTACCGGAGGGCCCGCGAGGGCATCATCCGCTGCATCCTCGCCACCGACATGGCGCGCCACAATGAGATCCTCGACCAGTTCCGCGAGATCACGCCGCGCTTCGACTTCAAGGACCGGGCTCACGTCAACCTGGTGGGTGGCAAATGATAACGTGTATCCATTGTGGGAACCAAAGGCCCTCGTACAGTGATAGTGTAGGTGCTCCACGCCAGAAAAACTTGGGCATCATACACCCAGCATAACGTGGGCTACATACACATGTCCAATTGCAAGTCAGTTGCAAAATGAGCGCTCTGGATAACTTGGATCTTATTTTATGGTCTCGTTTGCAGAGGGCTTTGATTACTAGTTTCCTTGCCAAGTTCTGCCTGATGATGCTATGGTTTGACTTCGAGAAGAGTGCCCACATCATTTTGGTGCATACCAAATGGCGAGCATGTCCAAAGGTGATACCAAAGACCTGGTAGATTGTGATGATAATAGTGATCCCCATCACAACACTGGTCATACCCACATGTGTGCTAGGCAAGTGATTGATAAAGGAGTAGCAGAGGGTGCTATGTACAGACAACTGGCTTGGACTACGTGGATCTCAATGAGTAGGATTATCTGTAAGGCGATTTGACGACAGGTTTCCTTCGGAATTTCAGGCAAATCAAACAGTGCTTTGATTTTAAGCACCGCACCGACATCAATTTGGTGGGTTCCAAATGGGGAGACATGTCCAGAGAGGAAACTGAAAACCTTGGTAGATTCTGATGACCACATAGGTGATCCCTGTCATTAAGTGGTCACCACAGACATGTGGAACCTGCAAATCAGTGATAAACAGAATGACAGGGGGTACTATAAGTAGTTTATGACAATTGGTCTGGGTCGTTCGACCCACTACTGGAGCTAGCTCCCAAGGGTTTTGGCAACAGGTATCTTGTTGCAGTTGCGAAAACCCACGCTACACTTCGACTTCAAAACAAATAGAATAAGGATTAAGGATACAGAAAAAGCGCGAAAATTCATTATTGTTAGTGAACCTGTCTACTATAAGTTACAAATTTCCATGTGCACAGACTGCATCGCTGTGTTTCGATTCTTCAAATGTGTTGTCTGCGATCAACTCAAGATTTTAGAACTCAACATGAGACCAAACATCGATTGCCTCACATGCGACTTGTCACACACCCCTCATGTGTAGCGAATTTAGGCAACAAACCTCCTCGTACAAGGGGCGTTTGAAAAGTCCGTGCAAAAATAAAAACTAGTTACGTGTTTGGGGTAATTTTTATTTTTCCGCATAGTCTCCTTTTAGACTTATACACTTCCTTCAAAGCTGTTCTAATTTGTTGATCCCTTCTGAATAATAGGAATTGTCCAAGTCTGCAAAATAGCTATTAGTAGCTGCAATCATCTCCTCATTTGAATTCAATCTTTGTCCTGCCAGCCATTTCTTCGAATTGGGGAACAAATACTAGTCCGAGGGAGGCAAGTCTGGAGAATAGGGGGGATGTGAAACGAGTTGGAATCCTATTTCCATTAATTTTGAGACCACAACTGCTGAGGTGTGTGCTGGTGCATTGTCGTGATGGAAAAGGACTTTTTTGCGGTCCAATCGCCGGCGCTTTTCTTGCAGCTCGGTTTTCAAACGATCCAATAACGATGAATAATATTCACCTGTAATAGTTTCACCCTTTTCCAGATAGTCGATGAGGATTATCCCTTGCGAATCCCAAAAGACAGTCGCCATAACCTTTCCGGCCGAAGGAATAACTTCGCCTTTTTTGGTGCAGATTCTCCCTTGGTAACATATTTAGATTGTAGTTTGGCCTCAAGAGTATAGTAATGTATCCATGTTTCATCCACAGTGACGAAACGACGCTTAGTCCTGCAGATTCTTCCTGAACAGCTGCAAACCATCCTTGCAACACTTCACACGATTCCGTTTTTGGTCAAGCGTGAGCAATTGCAGAACCCATCTGGCGGATAGCTTTCTCATGTGCAAATGGTTATGCAAAATATTATGTACCCGTTCATTCGAGATATCCACAGCACTCGCAATCTCACCATATCATGGAATTTATCAATGATTTCTGGAGTCGTAACCTCCACGGGGCGTCCAGAACGTTCAGCATCACTAGTGCCCATATGGCCACTCCGAAAATTTTGAAAGCACTTATAAATTGTTCTAATAGAAGGTACAGAGTCACCGTAATGTTTCTAAAGCTTCTCTCTAGTCTCCTGAGGCGTTTTTGCCTTTCATAGAGTAATGTTTAATCACCACACGAAATCCTTTTTCGTCTATTTTTTGACAATTACGTGACTTCCTTGATTCACACGAATGCCAAACGCAAAGAAATAGAGCAATATGGCTGAAACTTGGTGTGCGTTCTTTCCAAAGATGCTACTCACTAAACATGACCTCGATATGCGCCAGTGGTGCCATCTCTCGGACTTCGTACGGACTTTTCAAACACGCCTCGTATAAGTAAGCCTTTTCCCAATGGAGTTGTTAGTTACTAAGTTTGCCAATGAAAATTATCATTCGACCGAAAACTTGGGAAATGACAAATTCCATAAGAAGAGAATAACGGCTCAGGATACGTTAGTCTCTTACAGTCAGAATGTTCTGCCACGACGCACCAGAAACGCGGGGCAAAGACAGCTTTACCAATATGCAAGAGTCACTTTTAACATCTCAGTGCGCCACTGATCAATGTGACAAAGCCCAAAAGAAAGAAAGAAGCTCGCAAACTGCAGTACTGACCATTACAACTGCAAGAAAAGTGCAAATAGGAAATAACGAGAGTCTACTTATTATGCTTGTATGGTATAGCAGAAGTAAAAAATTAACAAGTGTGTAGAAGATTAGGGGATATAAATAGTGATACGCACAGGTGCCTCGAGTTGAACTGAGCCTTGGTGACAGACTCGGATACGTCGTTCAGTGCTGCATTATGTCTTATGACACAGTTGATTGATCATAGAGGCTGACAGTCGGTGGCGAGCCAGCCTCTCGCCATCAGTGACCAGATGCTTTCAGTGGGTGAGACATCTGGAGAATATGCAGCCAAGGGCGACGGTCCAACACTCTCTGTGTGGAGATAGCTCAGGACAGGGTGGGCAAAATAAGGTCTTCCATTATCTCCTTCACCCAGATGACAGGTCACAGCCATCGCTTTGAACTCTTTAGAAATGTGGCGCCTATGCAAACCAGAGGTGATTGTGTCGTGCAGCCAATGGCAACCCATGAAACTGGGATCTGGGCGCATTTGGCAATCGGGAAGCAATAATGCCGACATACATTCCCCTCAGAGCCTGTACACATCGATAAGCGATATACCGAGTCAGAACGCTTCTGAAAAGGCGATGTAGTACCATTCATATGTCAAGCATTATCATTGGTTGCATCACTATTGCCATATACCTCTATGGTGCTGCATCTAGAAACAATGCAACCAAGGTCGTTGTGCTGATAGGCTGCCGTGTTCCAAACATTGTTACACTGTCCATATTGCAAAGAAGCCGACATCCAGACTCGAGATATGTGACGTCACTGTACGATCTTACACAGCAAAACGAACAGTATCTCTGCCCATTAGGCGCTAGCACTTGGGTCCATGGAGATCCTGCGTGGTGCCATCGATTCCATATTTCCGTTACTATTGTATGATCCCAACGTCATAGGGCGCATCGCTATCACTGTCAAATGTTGACACATGTTGCCATACGCACCTCTTTCTCATATGAGCCATAACACAATCTCCTCACAAACAACTGAGATTCTAATTTTATTTCCAACTGAGATACCCACTGTTTAATCTTCCCTCATGTATGGAATATAGGTGGCATTTGCGTGGCTGCATAGAGTACACTTCATGCAAACTTAGTTAATAAATAAATATATCAAATTTAATTAAAAAGAGTGATTAAACAGTTTTATATGCATACAGTAACAATCTCGCTGATCAATGCTGTCAGTGGCTCTGAAGATTTTGTGTGCCAGGAGCTTGAGTTGCACTTTGCACAATGTGTGACTTTGGCTTGGATGCTGTAGATGGTTGCTTTATTCTAGGGAGGTCACTCAACTGAGTGAGTTGAGTGATGTATGATGGTAGTTTTTGGCCCTATTTAGGTTAGGTGTAACCTTCTCTCTCCAACTCTAGAGAATAGTTCCCTACCTTAAGAAGTTTCCAGTAAATTGCGGTCAAGAGTGAAGGCTGCTCACTCATTAATTCTCTACTCACACTACCTAAACACTTCTCAACTGCAGTATTATTTGAGAATAATTTGGTGCGAAATTAAAATTTTCCACAACGCAGTATTTTCTTTGTTTGGGATTTGTAACAAGTATAGCGGGATTTTGAATAAGATAGAGAGTATAACAACGTATAATAAATACGCTAAACAGAGATTTACTAATGTTACTTTTGCATATTTGGGGTAATCGTTGTCGAGTGTCATACTTTCTCTTTCTTTCGTATAACAAGCGCAACTGTTCATACAGCTGTTACATTTTCTTTCCAAAATTGTTCAATTGTTAAAACTGACATTTGGATTTTCCAAAATACGCCGAAGTTCTGCAGTTAAATCTAAACTGTTCAAATAAAAGATACTTTCCCCAAAATTGCTTCTTTGTCTAATTTACACTACTGGCCATTAAAAATGGTACACTATGAAGATGACGCGCGACAGACGCGAAATTAAACCGAGAGGAAGAAGATTCTGTGATATGCAAATGATTAGATTTTCAAAGCATTCACACAAGGTTGGCGCCGGTGGCGACACCTACAACGTGCTGACATGAGGAAAGTTTCCAACCGATTTCTCATACACAAACAGCAGTTGACCGGCGTTGCCTGGTGAAACGTTGTTGTGATGCCTCGTGTAAGGAGGAGAAATGCGTACCATCACGTTTCCGACTTTGATAAAGGTCGGGTTGTAGCCTATCGCGATTGCGGTTTATCGAATCGCAACATTGCTGCTCGCGTTGATCGAGATCCAGTGACTGTTAGCAGAATATGGAATCGGTGGGTTCAGAAGGGTAATACGGAACGCCGTGCTGGATCCCAACGGCCTCGTATCACTAGCAGTCGAGATGACAGGCATCTTATCCGCATGGCTGTAACGGATCGTGGAGCCACGTCTCGATCCCTGAGTCAACAGATGGGAACGTTTGCAAGACAACAACCATATGCATGAACAGTTCGACGACGTTTGCAGCAGCACGAACTATCAGCTAGGAGACCGTGGCTGCGGTTACCCTTGATGCTGCATCACAGACAGGAGCGCCTGCGATGGTGTACTCAACGACAAACCTGGGTGCACGAATGGCAAAACGTCATTTTTTCGGAGGAATCCGGGTTCTGTTTACAGCATCACGATGGTCGCCACATCGCGGTGAACGCACTTTGGAAGCGTGTATTCGTCATCGCCATACTGGCGTATCACCTGGCGTGATGGTATGGGGTGCCATTGGTTACACGTCTCGGCCACCTCTTGTTCGCGTTGACAGCACTTTGAACAGTGGACGTTACATTTCAGATGTGTTACGACCCGTGGCTCTAAGCCTTGATCGTTCCCTGCGAAACCCTACATTTCAGCAGGATAATGCACGACCGCACGTTGCAGGTCCTGTACTGGCCTTTCTGGATACAGGAAATATTCGACTGCTGCCCTGGCCAGCAGATTCTCCAGATCTCTCACCAACTGAAAACGTCTGGTCAATGGTGGCCGAGCAACTGGCTCGTCACAATACGTCAGTCCCTACTCTTGATGAACTGTGGTATCGTGTTGAAGCTGCATGGGCAGGTGTACCTGTACACGCCATCCAAGCTGTGTTTGACTTAATGTCCAGGCATATCAAGGTCGTTATTACGGTCAGAGGTGGTTTTTCTGGGTACTGATTGCTCAAGATCTATCCTGCCAAATTGCGTGAAAATGTAATCACATGTCAGTTCTAGTATAATATATTAGTCCAATGAATACCCATTTATCATCTGCATTTCTTCTTGGTGTAACAATTTTAATGGCCAGTAGTGTACTAAAGAGTAATTTCTATAAAAGGCCGTCTATCCCTTAGAAAAGGTAATTTTCATAATATAAATAGTTTGATCATGCTGATGAACCCCACAACACACAGCTTTTCTCCATAGCTTCAAAAAACACATTAGAATAGTTGATACAATTTTTCTTGACGAAGTATGAAACACACAATATTCAATGTAGTGATTACCAAATTTTTGTAACTGGTTCACAAATTTGTGCTGTCTTTTTGAAGCTAATTTAATCAAGAACCGAGATTTACAACCTATAACCTTGGTCATTACGTTATTAATTACTGCCTTGTAATTCACAACTAATTTCTTTGTTGAACAGACTTGAGTATAGTGCATTATTAAAAAAAAGTATTTGATTATTTTTTCTGTGCTCAGTTAGAACAGTTACAGCAATTGTTGTGTAATAGGTTGAAATCTGTTGGCTACTTCTTGAGAGATATACACTACTGACTGTACTTCTCATTGCTGTGTACCACAGTACCTGTGAAACCTAGTGAACCTGTTTGTAGGACACTGGTGTAGTGTTTGAATATAATGTGTGAAATTGTGTTTTCTGTACACTCGTCACTTTGCTGGGAGTGAATTGTGTGCGTCATGTGGTGTTGCAGCTGTGCATGGTGCTGATCAAGGTGGCGGACATCTCCAACGAGGCACGGCCCATGGAGGTCGCCGAGCCGTGGCTGGACCGACTGCTCCAGGTACGGATGAGATGTACAACTCTGTGCAGTGCCAGTGTTGGGTGCTCTGTTCCACCCATTTGACATAACTTCACCTGTGGGCAGAAGAAGTGGTGGTGTTCGTTGATACAGAAACTTCCCAATCGCTCAAGGTTGGAGAGGGGGGGATTTCAGCTGTACCTTGTTTCAGAATATTAATGCTAGGGATGCACAATTGTACATACTGCATGTTTGTAAGTAATGTGAACAGATGTATTACTATAGCATTTATACTTCCTACTGAGCAGCAAGTCCAAATAAGACACCTGGAGTAGATGATATTCGCTTAGAAATACACTGAGGTGATGAAAGTCATGGGGTACCTCCTAAAACCGTGTCGGACCTCCTTTTGCCTGGAGTAGTGCAGTATCTCGATGTGGCATGGTCTCAACAAGTCATTGGAAGTCTCCTGCAGGAATATTGAGCCACACTCCCTCTATAGCCCTCCACAACTGCCACAGTGTTGTTGATGCAGGATGTCGTGCATGAACTGACCTCTCGAATATGTCCCATAAATGTCCGATGAGTGGCCCAATCATTCTCTCGACTTGTCTGGAATGTTCTTGAAACCATCCTCCAACAATTGTGAAGAGATTACATGGTGCTTTGATATCCACAGACATTCCATCGTTATTTGGCAACACGAAGTCGATGAATGTCTGTAAATGGTCGCCAAGTTGGCGAACACAACCATTTCCAGGTAATGATCGGTACAACTGGACCAGAGGACCCAGTCCATCCATGTAAACACAGCCCGCACTGTTATGGAGCCAGTACCAGCTTCCACAGTGCTTTGTTACAACTTAGGTCCATGGCCTCATGGGGTTGTGCCATGCTCGAAGCCTCCCATCAGCTGTTACCAACTGAAATCTGGACACATCTGACTAGGCAATGATTTTCCAGTCGTCTAGGGTCCAATCGACATAGTCATGAGTCTAGGAGGGGTGCTCCAGGCAATGTCGTGCTGTTAGCAAAGGCACATGTGTCGGTCGTCTGCTGCCATAGCCCATTAACGCCTAATTTCTTCGCACTGTCCTAACATATATGTGTGTCGTACTACCACATTGGTTTCCATGGGTATTTCAGAAACGTTGCTTGTCTGTTAGCACCGACAACGCTGTTGCTCTCGGTCGTTAAGAGAAGGCCGTCGGCCGTGATGTTGTCTGTGGTGAGAGGCAGTGCCTGTAATTTGCTATTCTTGACACACTCGTGACACTTTGGGTCTTGGAATATTGAATTCCCTAACAGTTTACAAAATGGAACGTCCTACGCATATAGCTGGAACTAACATTTGATGTTCAAAAGGTGTTAATTCCCGTTGTGCGGCCATAATCACACTGACACCTTGTCACATGAATCAGCTGAGTACAAATGACAGTTCTGTCAATGCACTGCCCTATTATACCTTGTGTACAGGATATTACAACGATCTGTTTATGTGCACATGTCTATCTCATGACTTTTGTCACCTGAGTGCACAAGTGTATGTACTGCATGTTTGTCATCAGTAAGAACAGATGTATTATTGTACCATTACTGCTTCTTATTGAACAGCAGTACCAATACACCTGGACTAGATGATATTCACACAGAATTATTAATCTTTTGGAGAACCAACTATGAAAAGAACTTGTCCTCTCCATTGTTTTAGAAGAAGGATTTTGAGCCTGGGTGTGATGCTCATAAAGTATATTTCTGAAAGTAGCAGTTCGACAACAGTACATTATTGTTTTTATTTCTTTTTTTGTGACTAGATTTGTAGCTGATTGCTTAATTGTAGTCAATACGTCCTGTAAGATATAGGAGTTACTAGGCTGAAACAACTATGAAACTTACTGGCAAGTTAAAACTATGTGTCAGAGTGGTGTCGATCCTAGGAAGTTGCCTTTTGTGGGCAGATGTTCTTCCGGCTGAGCTATCCAGCCTCTGTACAGGACCTGGAGTGAGGCTGGGCTGTGACTCTTGCCAGAATTTATCAGTCAGTGGAATGTTTCTCCACAAAAGGCAAAGACCCTAGCATCCTGGTGGACACTTTTAATGTGGCAGCTAGTTTCATAGTAGAGTTATAAATCCTTATAAATAATCCTTTATTAGTGAAGATTGCAAAAATTATTTATGGTCCTTGATAACTTCACAGTTCTGCTGAAACAGCTAGCCATTTTCACATCAAACTTTACAAACACTGTTGTACGTATCTAATGACCTTCCTCACACCAGGCTATGCACTATGAGTCATACTGAAAATGTCGTACAACTTTTACAAAGAAAATGATGTACAACTTTTACAAATAAAATGATGTACAACTTTTACAAATAAAATGATGTACAACTTTTACAAATAAAATGATGTACAACTTTTACAAATAAAATTATGTACAACTTTTACAAATAAAATGATATACATCTTTTACAAATGGCTTTCAACTATATAGTATTAACAATGTGAACGTTGTTGTTATGAATGCTGGTATGCAATCCATTGAAATGGTTCTGAATCACCTGTCACATCTTACGTTCTGGGGAAAAAAATACAATAAACATTACTGTGTCTAATCAACAGGCCAGTTGGAGTCACATTGTCATCGATAACTTACATATTTGTGCTTAACGGCATTGAATACAAAAATGTTGAGCTATAAATGGTGTTAAGCACAAGTATGAAATTTGTCAGTGGTCATGTGTCTTCTATAAGCCTCTTGATTAGATGCAGCGATGGTTCTCTTATTTGATCTGAAGATTGCTAGCTGTTTTAGCCGAAATTAGTTACCAATAATTATAAATAGTTTTTTTGATTTTGACTAATAAAGGATTTGTCATAAGAAAACATAACCTTTAACATTGGTGGATCACTAATCTCCAAGTTGCCTATGTCAGGTTTAGATTAGATTAGATTTACTTTCATTCCAATTGATCTGTACTGAGGAGGTCCTCCAGGATGTAGAACATGTCAGAAAAACAACAATACATGACAAATATTTACAACTCAAACAAATAAGCTAATGTACCATTCCACAGGTCCCAAGTGGAATGATCGTCATTTTTTAATGAACGCTATATGGAAGAATCATTTTACAAATACTAATGCACTGAATTTAAAATAAAAAAGTTTATTTATTTATTTATAAAGTAATAAACGTGTAATACAACTACTAAATACTTATTTACAATGAACACATTACTGCACTGAACTGGTGCAGAAGTTAGAGTGTACATGTACCATTCCACAGGTCCCAAGTGGAATGGTCATCATTTTTTAATGAACGCTATATGGAAGAATCATTTTACAAATACTAATGCACTGAATTTAAAATAAAAAAGTTTATTTATTTATTTATTTATAAAGTAATAAACGTGTAATACAACTACTAAATACTTATTTACAATGAACACATTACTGCACTGAACTGGTGCAGAAGTTAGAGTGTACTTACACACACACACACACACACACACACACACACACACTTATTTACAATGAACACATTACTGCACTGAAATTTTGCAGAAAATCAGTTGGTTCTTCTGAGAAATTCATCGATTGAGTAGAAGAAGTTGGCCACCAATAAATCCTTTAGGCTTCTCTTCAACTGAATTTCATTGGTTGTTAAGCTTTTTATGGCTGCTGGCAAGCTAACGTCAAAACACCAGGCGGGTTGCCTATCGGCATGAAGTACACCAGATGACTGCGTGGATTATTCCACATGACAACTACTTCTATCTGTATCACTTGCAATGGTGATAGTCATTGGGCACCTGTTCACATGTGTTCTTACCGAGTAGGGTAGCATAGTCGTTAGCACACTGGACTCATATTCAGTAGGACGCTGGTTCAAACCCCACGTCTGGCCATCAAGATTTAGCTTTCCTGTGGTTGCACCAAATTGCTTAAGGGCACTCAACAGGACGTTAAACACTAATCTGCTCCCTCCTCCCCCAGGAGTTCTTCAAGCAGAGCGACGCGGAGAAGCTGGAGGGCCTGCCAGTGACGCCCTTCATGGACCGAGACAAGATCACCAAGCCGTCCTCGCAGTGCAGCTTCATCGGCTTCGTGTTGCTGCCGCTGTTCGAGGCCCTGGGCGATCTCTTCCCTGCCCTGAACGTGAGTACCACACATCATCAACTACTCTGTGGTTTTTCCCAAAAATTTTAGTCTCCAAAAGGTTCTCAAATCAACATGGCTTCTGGATTCACGTACACTTCTCTTGTTCTCCTGGGTTTGTCCCACTATGCAGGTCATCGCTTCGTTTGAGGTGATTTTAAACGATTGAAAACAGCCAAAACACTTCCATAGTGTTATTTTTTATGATTCAGAGAAGAAAACGACTTATTACTCTACTTCCACATGACTGAGCGAAGTGGCCTAGTGTTGAGCACACTGCACTCATATTCAGGAGGATGGTGGTTCAAACTTGCATCTAGTCGTCCTGACCTGCAATTTACGTGGTTTCCCAAAATGGCTTAAGGGGCTCCGGAACGCCCTATATTTGCAATGTTAAAATAACGCTTATAAATTACATCTTTCCTCACAAAGTATTTGAGGTAGGAAGTTGAACTTTTTACAGATTATTTATTGGAATATGAGCTACAACTTAACACAGGGATTTTACAAAATTTTAGTTCAGTTATTAAAGATGATTTTTTTTCAATTGTAATGAAAATTCACAACATTTTTTTTGCAATTTTTTATTTATATATTCAAAAATATACAGTTTTTTGGAAAAAGGTTGTGTTAAATTATGCAGAAGGTACTGTGTAACATTTACTGAAAGTTTGAAACAAATATGTTTGGAAGATCCTTAGAAAACTTGTAATTAGTATGAGAAAATAAAAGTTTTGGGAATCGAGCGACAAAGATTGGATTAACTTTTTAGTGCATTCCAGGTCCATAGGATGGATTATCTTCATCCTCTGCAAACTCCTCCTCCAGCTTCCTCTTGTTCCTCCTCCTGTTTACTCTTGCTTGTATTTCTTGACTCTTTACAGCCCTGTCTGCAGCCCGAAGGCGTTCCTTGTCTAAAGCAAGCATCGCTCGTTGTTGTGTTCGTAGATTTTGCTACCATTTTCTTCAGTTGCAGTTAGTGCAACACTGTTCCAAAAGGTGGTCATGTATGAACACTTATCACATTTCAGTTGTATTTCACTAGCAAGTCCTACGTGCTTTATTATGGAGAGTTCCAGACCAACTTCACTACAATGAATACATCTTACACAGTTTGAAAAAATTCCTTTGAGAACCGACATATCAAATATTTCATTCACATCCGATTCGCCCATAAAACATTCATAGTTTTCACTCATTGAACCAAGCTTCTTCTGTGAAGTATTTTCTTTCCCACTTTGACTGCTATGGGCAGGTGTACTTGAGAGGTTAGGTTCACTCACTTGGTTATCGTCTTTATTGTTTACAGTAATAACACATACCTTTGGCTTTCCAACATTTCTCCTTTTCTTAAAAGCCTTCAGAGGATTTCTAATAACTTTACTTTTACTCATTATTATACTTCAACAAAACAGAGACTCAAGAAACAGAATTAATTACGAATATTTTCGAGATAACGACAGAGTAAATAAACATGAAACAATCGACAATCACACCAGCGATATATATTGAACCATCACAGGTTAGCCACAACACATACTTTATCTCACATCACTAAAATGTACCTGATGAACACGGACGTTAATAATAACACCATTTGACAGCAGTTTAACAGCGCCACAGTGGGTCACGCCCATGTAGAACACATTTCAAAAAAAATTTAAAAATAGTTGTAGTCTTCGGAATTGAATAAATTATATATCTATTAAAAGGTAATAGTCCGCAGATTCAGAAAACGCAAAAAAGTAAAAATTGAACTTTTCATGATTTTGAGCCTTTCCGGAGCCCCTGAAGCCAAAAGCAGACATGGTGCCCTTGAAAGCGTGCGGCTGCTTTAATTCTCCAGCCTTCCCAAATCCGAGCTTATACTCCATCTGTAATGACCTCAGAGTCAAGATGTCGACAGGACGTTGATCACTAATCACCTCCTCGTTCCTCTTGCTTGTCCTCCTCTTCCACCTGGTGTGATCAGTGTTGCTAGCACACTATTTAAAATTACTTGACAGTTGACGTCTTTCACTCGCCACTACGGTGTTGCCATATCAGCCGCCGGCTACCGCTCTGTTATAGGTGACACCCAAACACTTCAAAAATGCAGTTAACGTGCAACGCGGAGCAATGTCGGAAGTGACAGCTGCGAGGTATGTCAGAAACGCGTTAAAACTGTGTCCTAAGCCAACCACAGCCTCGTGACGTGTAATGACTCTGAGAAAGTGCTGGTCTGCGGCAGAATTAAAATCAGGATAGCCCCGTTCGCGGCTAACCGCTACAAGCAAACTCCATACAGAAAAAGTTCAGTTTCAGTGCTAAAAGCAAATCGTAATTTCTCGCTATTACTGTCTACTTGAAACTATGCTCACACTGGCTACATGAGCTGCCGCATTACCAACCGATGACCAGTCCTGGTTGGAGCCTGGTTTGCAGATTATAGACGACACAGACAGATTCCACACCAATAAAGTTAATACGATGATGAAAAACACGTGGCAAAGTATTAGAATTAAGGGGCTCCGGAAAGGCTCAAAATCATGAAAAGTTCAATTTTTACTTTTTTGCGTTTTCTGAATCTGCAGACTATTACCTTTTAATAGATATATAATTTATTCAATTCCGAAGACTGCAACTATTTTTAAATTTTTTTTGAAATGTGTTCTACATGGACGTGACCCACTGTGGCGCTGTTAAACTGCTGTCAAATGGTGTTATTATTAACGTCCGTGTTCATCAGGTACATTTTAGTGATGTGAGATAAAGTATGTGTTGTGGCTAACCTGTGATGGTTCAATATATATCGCTGGTGTGATTGTCGATTGTTTCATGTTTATTTACTCTGTCGTTATCTCGAAAATATTCGTAATTAATTCTGTTTCTTGAGTCTCTGTTTTGTTGAAGTATAATAATGAGTAAAAGTAAAGTTATTCGAAATCCTCTGAAGGCTTTTAAGAAAAGGAGAAATGTTGGAAAGCCAAAGGTATGTGTTATTACTGTAAACAGTAAAGACGATAACCAAGTGAGTGAACCTAACCTCTCAAGTACACCTGCCCATAGCAGTCAAAGTGGGAAAGAAAATACTTCACAGAAGAAGCTTGGTTCAATGAGTGAAAACTATGAATGTTTTATGGGCGAATCGGATGTGAATGAAATATTTGATATGTCGGTTCTCAAAGGAATTTTTTCAAACTGTGTAAGATGTATTCATTGTAGTGAAGTTGGTCTGGAACTCTCCATAATAAAGCACGTATGACTTGCTAGTGAAATACAACTGAAAAGTGACAATTGTTCATACATGACCACCTTTTCGAACAGTGTTGCAGTAACTGCAACTGAAGAAAATGGTAGCAAAATCTACCAACACAACAACGAGTGATGCTTGCTTTAGACGAGGAACGCCTTCGGGCTGCAGACGGGGCTGTAAAGAGTCTAGAAATAGAAGCAAGAGTAAACAGGAGGAGGAACAAGAGGAAGCTGGAGGAGGAGTTTGCAGAGGATGAAGATAATCCATCCTATGGACCCGGAATGCACTAAAAAGTTAATCCAATCTTTGTCGCTCGATTCCCAAAACTTTTATTTTCTCATACTAATTACATGTTTTCTAAGGATCTTCCAAACATATTTGTTTCAAACTTTCAGTAAATGTTACACAGTACCTTCTGCATAATTTAACACAGCCTTTTTCCAAAAAACTGTATATTTTTGAATATATAAAAAAAATTGGAAAAAAATGTTGTGAATTTTCATTACAATTGAAAAAAAATCTTTTGTAGCCCATATTCCAATAAATAATCTGTAAAAAGTTCAACTTCCTACCTCAAATACTTTGTGAGGAAAGATGTAATTTATAAGTGTTATTTTAACATTGCAAGTATAGGGCGTTCCGGAGCCCCTTAAAAGAAATTACATTTGAAGTAGTCAATTGAATAAAAACGATAATCAAACTCTTTTGATTGGATTTAGAAATTAAAAAAAATTCAACACATTTGAACCTACAATCTTCAACGTGGCAGGTTATTATATTGACGATTGCGCTGTATTACAACACTGAGTCCAGCTGTTATATACTTGACTGTTATCACTCAGATCACCCAGTCGCAACTCACTTTCACAAAATGTCATGCGAAGCTTATCTAATGTAAGACAATCTCTGTGGTTATGATCATCTTTATATGACGCTGAATCGCGTCTTGGGTAGTAGTGTTTAGCTAGGGCTGTGTAGGAAACGTGTGCATTTCATTAGTATATACCGGGTGATCAAAAAGTCAGTATAAATTTGAAAACTTAATAAACGACGGAATAATGTAGATAGAGAGGTAAAAATTGACACACATGCTTGGAATGACATGGGGTTTTATTAGAACAAGAAAAAAGTTTTTGGGCCTTTTTTCTTCGAGGAAATGCGTGATTCTGGTTTTGTAACTGCTACCGTGATGGGTGAGAGGTACGCCGATATGTTACAGAATCGCATCATCCCCAGCCTGGCTGATAAACACCTGCTGGAACGTACGATGTTTATGCAGGATGGCGCTCCACCCCATATTGCTAGATGCGTGAAAGATCTCTTGCGTCGTTTGGTGATGATCGTGTTCTCAGCCGCCACTTTCGTCATGCTTGGCCTCCCAGGTCCGCAGACCTGAGTCCGTGCGATTATTGGCTTTGGGGTTACCTGAAGTCGCAAGTGTATCGTGATTGACCGACATCTCTAGGGATGCTGAAAGACGACATCCGACGCCAATGCCTCACCATAACTCCGGACGTGCTTTACAGTGCTGTTCACAACATTATTCCTCGAGTACAGCTATTTTTGAGAGATGATGGTCGACATATTGAGCATTTCCTGTTTAGAACATCATCTTTGCTTTGGCTTACTTTGTTATGCTAATTGTTGCTATTCTGATCAGATGAAGCGCCATCTCTCGGACATTTTTTTGAACTTTTCTATTTTTTTGGTTCTAATAAAACCCCATGTCATTCCAAGGATGTCTGGCAATTTGTACCTCTCTACATTACTCCGTGATTTATTCAGTTTTCAAATTTATACTGACTTTTTGATCACCCGGTGTATATATGTGTGTGTGTGTGTGTGTGTGTGTGTGTGTGGTGTGGTTATCACATATGATGAAATACGAAATAAAAGTGGCGGACCCATGATTCAGAATCGAAAACTTATCAAGAAATAATGCTAGACGAGGAACTCGAAGTGAACTGACAAACCGTTGTGCCAGTTTGGCCACAGCCAACGGATCGGGCGTGACGTTGAGTGCTCCGATTGGAGGAAACCAGCCACAACGCGTGAAGTGTCAGCTGTCAAGTAATTTGAATCAGACTACAGTATCTGATCACCTGAATAGCTGTACTGTGCAGTAAATGGCGCAATTCGCTGCATATTCTATGCACGATTACCCAAAACTGCCGACCTGCAGCTGACTCGGCTCCTTGTATTGTGGTGCCTTGTGAAGTTGAACCTTTGGCACCAAACGAGTCCTTCTATATCAGGATTACGAAGTGTCTTACAAATCAAACCCACAGTCTCTGGTTTAGAGAGTTTTTACACTTTGTGCAGACAACAGTGGTTTCTTCGCAGACATCTTGTTCCTGTGGCAGCTCGGTCACCAGACACGACACGAATGGAATTCTTCTTCCTGTCTTCTTCTTCTTCTACAAGCATGTGAAGCGCCAAATTTACGAGACTCCAGTCGAAATCCTCAAAGAAATGGTTGCCAGGATTATCGCGGAGGTAGTACGCGGAACTCCTCGAATGGTTCAAATGGCTCTGAGCACTATGGGACTTAACATCTGAGGTCATCAGTCCCCTAGAACTTAGAACTACTTAAACCTAACTAACCTAAGGACATCACACACATCCATGCCCGAGGCAGGATTCGAATCCGCGACCGTAGCAGCCGCGTGGTCCCGGACTGAAGCGCCTATAACCGAGAATGTTAATAAAAAACATAAAAACTACAGGGACTGGAAGTGGAGTAAAAAGGGTCATATGAACATTAACATGTTTCTGGAAATGCATCTTTGCAATGGTAGATTGCACTCTCATATGACAGTCCCTCTGACCATGTGCCACGAACATGTGTCCAAAAATGCATCGTTGCCACGTTGTATGTCACTCACGAACCGACCATGTGCCGTGTGTACCTTGTGTGTTTCAGAGTGTGCGATTGAGGCAGTGTACTGTAAGCAGTACAGTGGTTCGTCGGTAAAGAATGCTGATGTGCTAAAACCATCCGCAAAATCCTTCTTGTAGCGGGAAGTCCGCTTGTGATAATCCCTGCAGTCGTTTCAGGTGATAGGGATTGTACTGGTTGTCATGCAGGATACGTATAAACATACCACGTTGGCGAGCCATTTGCCTGGAGCCTGTAGTAGGGTTCAACCGAGGTCCTCCAGTCTGATGCACGCACAGTCTGCCTCCTCCCTGCAGTACATCTATCTGAAAGGACTCATGCTCACAAAAACGCCAAAAACAGGATTGAAATATTGTGTGATGTTGGTGACTGTGGGGGTATTTGTTTTGGTATAGCCTTGCTGCCTTCGTATCGTTTCCATCAGCTAGGCCATACACAGATATCATCTCGGGTTGTTGCTGACATGAGTACTGGACCGTTCTGGCGCTTTCAGTACACTGGGTCAACCACACAGCCCGCAACACACAAGGTACACATGGCACGTGGTCAGAGGAACTGTCAATCGTCACGGCCATCTAACGATGCATTTTTGGTCACATGTTCGTAGGATTTTCCTACTGTTACCATGCAGGAATCTGTCCCTGCGCGTTGTCGGTTTTATTAACGTTCACCCAGTATAGCCGTGGTCTCCTGAGACCTAGGTTGTCTTCAACAGACCCCAGCATCGTTTGTAGTCGCATTGGAGGCCAGAAGATGCATTTCATTGTAATGTTTTTGTGAACAGCCTGCCGATTTCGAAGGGCATGCCACCAACATATTGTGGAAAAAGCATCCTCGAGCAGTTCTCCGTTTCTTGCGACTGTTCTCGAGGTTTAGTGGTTCAAATGGCTCTGAGCACTATGGGACTTAACATCTATGGTCATCAGTCCCCTAGAACTTAGAACTACTTAAACCTAACTAACCTAAGGACAGCACACAACACCCAGCCATCACGAGGCAGAGAAAATCCCTGACCCCGCCGGGAATCGAACCCGGGAACCCGGGCGTGGGAAGCGAGAACGCTACCGAACGACCGCGAGATGCGGGCTCGAGGTTTAGTGTGTGCAGTTTGAAACCCATACATTGGCTAGACGTGTCGCACTGTTCAGGGTAGAAGCGCTGAACGCAAACGTCACAACGGACTGGGTGAGAAGTCAGAAAAGTCTGCTGATGCTGTACTCGGGACATAGCATGAAATATGGAGGGACAAAGATCCCCTCGTCTGCCTCCACATACTGGGACTCCATCATTTAAGAAACAGTCGACGGCACACAACACCCAGCCATCACGAGGCAGAGAAAATCCCTGACCCCGCCGGGAATCGAACCCGGGAACCCGGGCGTGGGAAGCGAGAACGCTACCGCACGACCACGAGATGCGGACTCGAGGTTTAGTGTGTGCAGTTTGAAACCCATACATTGGCTAGACGTGTCGCACTGTTCAGGGTAGAAGCGCTGAACGCAAACGTCACAACGGACTGGGTGAGAAGTCAGAAGTCAGAAAAGTCTGCTGATGCTGTACTCGGGACATAGCATGAAATATGGAGGGACAAAGATCCCCTCGTCTGCCTCCACATACTGGGACTCCATCATTTAAGAAACAGTCGAAATACGTTTGAGTAACGACCTGATTAATAGAGACACTGGATTTCAACTCTGCAATACATGAGAACCAGCACCGCCGGCACTAAGGCATCGTCTGGACACTTAAACTGAGTCCGGACACTTAAACTGGGCGCCAACACTCTGCCCATGTCATGCGTGCTGAGATCGTGGCTGTTCCTTCAGCAGGGGCACTGGATGTTGCCGTGGTCTATGATTTGTCTACAGTGACGTTGTAGTCCCACCCCTTGGCGCCTGCGCTTTTCTAGCGAGCCAGAGGAAGTACTGGCGAGTCACTGCACCAACACACCAGTTAGCACCTGAAGATGACGGGCAGCTGTCTCGTTGAAATACGGTGCAGCTTTCACATTGTCATCTGACGCGACGCCCGTGAACCAATCAAGAGGTTCTGTGTTTGTTACGTGGTTCCGCTGTACACTGACAGAACAGATTGCACACGCGTTGATAAAAGTGTATGTATTTCGTCTGAGGGGTGTTGCATTACTCTAGAATGTATTGTACATTTTGATTATTTCGTATATCAGGCATCTTCACTGTAGAGAAGGCACTGTCACAGAAACAAAGTTGACTGCAGTAACAAACCGAATAAATCATAATTAAGTTACTTTTATGGAACCAATCACCAGAGACTGTGCCGGCCAGGGCTGCCGAGCGGTTCTAGGCGCTACAGTCTGGAACCGCGCGACCACTATGGTCGCAGGCTCCAATCCTGCCTCGGACATGGATGTGTGTGATGTCCTTAGGTTAGTTAGGTTTAAGTAGTTCTAAGTTCTAGGGGACTGATCACCTCAGATGTTTAGTCCCATAGTGCTCAGAGCCATTTTTGAACCAGAGACTGTGCCTGTTGCACCAAAATACTCAGAAGCTACACCTGAACAGCCTCTGAAAGTTTGTTGGTAAAGTTCTGGTTCACTATGTATATGTATATAAAGGGTATTTGTTTCAATTAGAGACAGTTAATTATATAGAAAACGAGCCATTGTACAAATCAAATGTTGTAGTTGAAAATTTAACATAAGTAGAGGGGTCATCTGTCTGTGCTACAATTGGCCAAATTGTAACTACCCTTCCTTCATGGATGTGTATTTTGCAATGGCTCCCCACCTCCATTTTTATGTGATATTCTGATTGTCTGTCAGAAATATGTACAGGTTACTCATACCATTGTTTCCTATTCGTAGTAGACAAAGCTGCAATCGACAAATATCAAATGTGCTTGTTTTTTCCCATTAAAAACCAACGCATTTGATTTGACATTTTATTTACGATGAGGTTGAAAACGTGATTGTATAGTACAAATAATATGGGTACACATTGAAATTTCAGGCAAATAAACTACATATATGATAGTGTAGTTTTCTATTCCCTATGGGGTTGATTGTGGTGAGTCCCCAAGCTATCAGAATGCTTGATTTTAGTGGCCGCCCTCCAGCACTGCCATCAGGGTGTATGATTTCAGTGTCTTTCCATCCAAGAGCCGTGACTCTCATGACGGCCCCCACACAGCTACCGGCAGCATACAAACCACGCCTGCTGTAATAAGGTAAAATGTCCGTGACAGGCACTCCTGCCGTGGATACTCAACGAAATCAAGCAAGGCGACTCGTCCACAGCTCGTGGTCGTGCGGTAGCGTTCTCGCTTCCCGCCCCCGGATTCCCGGCGGGGTCAGGGATTTCCCCTGCCTCGTGATGACTGGGTGTTGCGTGATGTCTTTAGGTTAGTTAGGTTTAAGTAGTTCTAAATTCTAGGGGACTGATGACCATAGATGTTAAGTCCCATAGTGCTCAGAGCCATTTGAACCATTTTTGAACCAAGGCAACTCACAGAAATAAAGCATCCTATCGCTGAGAGGCAATGGGACTCTCAGTAATCAAGCAACCCATTGCTGAGAGGCAAGGGATGTCATCGAAATCAAGCACCCCAAATGCAAGAGACAAGGGGACTCACCGAAATGAAGCACACCAATGATGAGGAGCAATGGAACTAACAGAAATCAAGCATCCCATTGGTGAGAGGCAAGGTGACTCACAGAAATCAAGTGTCCCATTGGTGAGTAGCAAGGTGACTCACAGATATCAAGCATCCCATTGGTGAGAGGCAAGGCGACTCACAGAAATGAAGCATCTCATTGGTGAGAGGCAAGGCGACTCACAGAAATGAAGCATCTCATTGGTGAGAGGCAAGGCGACTCACAGAAATGAAGCATCTCATTGGTGAGAGGCAAGGCGACTCACAGAAATAAAGCAAGCCATTGGTGAGAGGCAAGGCGACTCACAGAAATGAAGCATCTCATTGGTGAGAGGCAAGGCGACTCACAGAAATGAAGCATCTCATTGGTGAGAGGCAAGGCGACTCACAGAAATGAAGCATCTCATTGGTGAGAGGCAAGGCGACTCACAGAAATAAAGCATCTCATTGGTGAGAGGCAAGGCGACTCACAGAAATCAAGCATCCCATTGGTGAGAGGCAATCGGACTCGAAGAAATAAAAGCAAGCCATTGGTGAGGGGCAAGGCGACTCACAGAAATCGAGCATCCCATTGATGAGAGGCAGGGGGACTCACCGATATCAAGCATATTGATGGGAACAGAAAGCTATTAGATCCATATCGTTGTTTCTCGATGATGCTAAACATAGTTTCTAACCAGACATCGAAATGACTAACGACGTTGTACTGTTCAGTCAAATTTTTAATATTAAAGAAAATTTCGAGCCCTAAGTATGAACTGTTAGTATACATAGGTTTATATTTGCGTCATAAATGCAATGTAGACTCAAATACATGGTTTCTTAGTTGTAAAAAGAGGCAAAGTTGATATTTTTCGATTATAGCGCCATCTACCACAACAGCAAAACAATAGCCTGAGTAAATCACACATATTTTTCGCGTAGAATCCGAATATACGAGGGTACACTGAAAAATAATGCCTCCACCTTCGTAAATCTTCAACAGTTGGCAGCATTGGTATACGGCAGGTACTGGTTTGTTCCATAGCCTCTTTTCTATAGCTCCAGTTGGCGGGAAGCCTTAGCATTGAACGGTTGTGTCGATACAGTGTAAAGTATGAAACCCTGTGCATACGGTCGGTCATAGCGATTTACGCAACGTGCAGTCATTGAATTTATGACAGCAGAAGGTGTCACCCCAAAGGAGATTCATCACAGAACGAAAGAAGTTTATGGTGACTGTGTTGATGTGAGTACTGTGCGTCGTTGGGCGAGTAAGTAAAGATTTTGAGGCGGGAACATCTGATCTGCGTGACAAACAATGAGTTGGAAGTGCTGTGACAGCAACCACCGAGTTTCACAAGCAAAATCTTGACAGACTGATTCAGGACGATCGTCGTATCACTCAGAGAAAAACTGCAAGCACAATCGGCACTTCACAACAGCGTTTGGGTTACATTATTGCTTTGTTTGGCTATAGGAAGATCTGTGCACTATGGGTACCCGAGATTCTGACTCCTGAGACTGAATCTCACCACCATACGGCATCCTCCTTACAGTCCAGATTTAGCACTGTCTGACTTCCATCTGTTCCCGATAATGAAAGTCCATCTGCGGGGACATCACTATGCTTCTGATGGAGGCGTTGAGAGAACTGTGAGACTGTGGTTGTGGAAACAGAATGTCGACTTCTTCCGTGACGGCTTCAGAAAACTTGTTCATCGTTGGCAGAAATGTATCCAATTGGCTGGTGATTATGTAGAAAAGTGAATCTTGGTAATTAAAGATCACATTCTACGGATTATTACTGCGTTTGATTTATTAAAATATTCCCATCCAAACCCATTTAACGAAGGTGGAGGCATTAGTTTTCATTCAACCCTCGTACAATAAAAATGGGGTGGGATAGCATTTGAAAATCGGAAGGGTGGTTAGGAGGTGACCAGTTGTAGCATAGACACATATCCTCTTTACTAATATTAGGTTGTCATGTATAGGATTTTCTTTCATTCGATGCATCGTTTTCGAGATATTTAGTTGTCTGAAGTTAAAACAAACACCATGTACCGGGTGATCAAAAAGTCAGTATAAATTTGAAAAATTAATAAACCACGGAATAATGTAGGTAGAGAGATAAAACTTGACACACATGCTTGGAATGACATGGGGTTTTATTAGAACAAGAGAGCAAAACGTCAGTAACTGCTGCCGTGACGACTGAAAGGTACGCCGATATGTTACAGAATCGCATCATCCCCAGCCTGGCTGATAAACACCTCCTCGAACGTACGATGTTTGTGCAGGATGGCGCTCCATCCCATATTGCTAGACACGTGAAAGATCTCTTGCGCGCGTCGTTTGGTGACGATCGTGTGCTCAGCCGCCACTTTCGTCACGCTTGGCCTCCCAGGTCATCAGACCTCAGTCCGTGCGATTATTGGCTTTGGGGTTACCTGAAGTCGCAAGTGTATCGTGATCGACCGACATCTCTAGGGATGCTGAAAGACAACATCCGACGCCAATGCCTCACCATAACTCCGAACATGCTTCACAGTGCTGTTCACAACATTATTCCTCGACTACAGCTATTGTTGAGGAATGATGGTGGACATATTGAGCATTTCCTGTAAAGAACATCATCTTTGCTTTGTCTTACTTTGTTATGCTAATTATTGCTATTCTGATCAGATGAAGCTCCATCTGACGGACTTTTTTTAACTTTTGTATTTTTTTGGTTCTAATAAAACCCCATGTCATTCCAAGCACGTGTGTCAATTTGTACCTCTATATCTACATTATTCCGTGATTTATTCAGTTTTCAAATTTATACTGACTTTTTGATCACCCGGCATATACCGGGTGTCTCTCTCCTAACAGTTGTCAGACACTCGCCTTTTCTCTGG
Source organism: Schistocerca serialis cubense (assembly GCF_023864345.2). Taxonomy (NCBI): domain Eukaryota; kingdom Metazoa; phylum Arthropoda; class Insecta; order Orthoptera; family Acrididae; genus Schistocerca; species Schistocerca serialis. Next base: position 147,837,430 of record NC_064648.1, read on the forward strand.
TATTTCGGAAGGTATTTGCAATTTCGTTTGTACATTGTGTAACCGCAGTCTGTCCAAACAAATACTACTCAACACGCGTGTCATGTGGCGCCCTGTGTCAACAGAGACCGTCGGTTTGTTGAACACCACAACCAAAACCATTTTTAAATCGGGATTTTTTGTGTCCATTCGATAGAGCGGACCGAAATTAGTCTGCTGCGGTATTCGCTTTAACGATATGTGTTAACAGGGATAGTAAAACACGGAAAAAATGAACAGCTATCCAGCAGCGACTGAGCAGCGCCGCTGCATGGCACAGCAGGCAGCACAGGCCAGGGGCGATGTTGCCGCTGCGCAGTACTGGTCACTCTTCGTGTTTTACTGTTCCTGTTGATATGTACCGATAAAACGACTATCGCAATAGAGTAATGTCGGACTGCTCTATGAAATGGACAGCCAATTTAAAAATGGTTTTGGTTGTAACGTGAAACAAACCGACGCTTTCTGTTGATACAGGTGAAAGGCGTGACGCACAGTAATTGTTTGGACTGTCGCCAACTACACAACGCAAAAACGAAATTGCAAATATCTATTGAAACGCCGAAGAAAAATACCTGACGACTTTTAGGACAGACACCCTTATACAGGGTGACGCTCATAAGATGGTTCAAATGGCTCTGACAAGGGAACCTCCTCATCCCACCCCCCTCAGATTTAGTTATAAGTTGACACAGTGGATAGGCCTTGAAAAACTGAACATAGATCAATCGAGAAAACAGGAAGAAGTTGTGTGGAACTATGAAGAAATAAGTAAAATATACAAACTGAGTAGTCCATGTGCAAGATAGGCAACATGAAGGAAAGTGAGAGCCCACGAGCGCCGTGGTCCCGTGGTTAGCGTGAGCAGCTGCGGAACGAGAGGTCCTTGGTTCAAATCTTCCATCGAGTAAAAGTTCATTTTTTTTCTCGCAAAGCTATGATCTGTCCGTTCGTTCATTGACGTCTCTGTTCACTGTAATAAGTGTCTGTGTTTTGCGACCGCACCGCAAAACCGTGCGATTAGTAGACGAAAGGACGTGCCTCTCCAATGGGAACCGAAAACATTTGATCGCAAGGTCATAGGTCAACCGATTCCTCTACAGGAAAACACGTCTGATATATTCTATACGACACTGGTGACGGCATGTGTGTCACATGACAGGACTATGTTGTCGACCCACCTAACTTGTACACTTGGCGAATGGGTAAAAAGATTCTTCTACCTTGCCCGATTTAGGTTTTCTTGTGACTGTGATAATCACTCCCAAAAAAGTGATGAAATCATAACAGTTTGTCACATAAACTGCAACAAATGAATGCAACAGTTTCACAGTCGCACAGTTTTCCCTGTCCTCTGTCAAAACATGTTTTTAACGTTTTCAAATTTTTCTCAGTGTAGACTGGCCAATGCTGCATATGTCCAAGCAAATCTGAACATGTCCTGAATTTTGGAGAGCGAATTCAATATATAAAAAAAAAAAAAATTAAACGTTTCACTCGAGGGAAGACTTGAACCGAGGACCCCTCGTTCCTCAGCTGCTCACGCTAACCACGGGACCACGGCGCTCCTGGGCTCAAGCTATCCTTGATGTTGCCTATCGTTCACATGAACTACTCAGTTTGTATATTTTGCTTATTTTTTCATAGTTCCACACAACTTCTTCCGGTTTTCTCGATTGATCTGTGTTCAGTTTTTGAAGGCCTATCCACTGTGCCAACTTATAACTAAATCTGAGGGGGGTGCGATGAGGAGGTTCCCTTGTGAGCACTATGGGACTTAACTGCTGTGGTCATCAGTCCCATAGAACTTAGAACTATTTAAATCAAACTAACCAAAGGACATCAAACACATGCCCGAGGCAGGATTCCAACCTGCGACCGTAGCGGTCGCGCGGTTCCAGACTGTAGCGCCTAGAACCGCTCGGCCATCCCGGCCGGCGGCACATAAAAGTGATGAGGTAATCTACTATGTAGGAATCAACATGGATTCCGCAAACATCGATCGTGTGAGACCCAACTCGCTTTATTTGTTCATGAGACCCAGAAAATATTAGATACAGGCTCCCAGGTAGATGCTGTTTTTCTTGACTTCCGGAAGGCGTTCGATACAGTTCCGCACTGTCGCCTGATAAACAAAGTAAGAGCCTACGGAATATCAGACCAGCTGTGTGGCTGGATTGAAGAGTTTTTAGCAAACAGAACACAGCATGTTGTTATCAATGGAGAGACGTCTACAGACGTTAAAGTAACCTCTGGCGTGCCACAGGGGAGTGTTATGGGACCATTGCTTCTCACAATATATATAAATGACCTAGTAGATAGTGTCGGAAGTTCCATGCGGCTTTTCGGGGATGATGCTGTAGTATACAGAGAAGATGCCGCATTAGAAAATTGTAGCGAAATGCAGGAAGATCTGCAGCGGATAGGCAGTTGGTGCAGGGAGTGGCAACTGTCCCTTAACATAGACAAATGTAATGTATTGAAAATACATAGAAAGAAGGATCCTTTATTGTATGATTATATGATAGTGGAACAAACACTGGTAGCAGTTACTTCTGTAAAATATCTGGGAGTATGCGTGCGGAACGATTTGAAGTGGAATGATCATATAAAATTAATTGTTGGTAAGGCGGGTACCAGGTTGAGATTCATTGGGAGAGTGCTTAGAAAATGTAGTCCATCACCAAAGGAGGTGGCTTACAAAACACTCGTTAGACCTATACTTGAGTATTGCTCATCAGTGTGGGATCCGCACCAGGTCGGGTTGACGGAGGAGATAGAGAAGATCCAAAGAAGAGCGGCGCGTTTCGTCACAGGGTTATTTGGTACGCGTGATAGCGTTACGGAGATACCTCCCGAGGAGATCACGAATGTAAAATTAGAGAGATTAGAGCGCGCACGGAGGCTTTCAGACAGTCGTTCTTCCCGCGAACCATACGCGACTGGAACAGGAAAGGGAGGTAATGACAGTGGCACGTAAAGTGCCCTCCGCCACACACCGTTGGGTGGCTTGCGGAGTATAAATGTAGATGTAGATGTAGAACAGAGTTCCAGTGTACAAAGAAACACAGCAGAAGAAAGAAAATATGGTACTAACCTAACTACGGCAGGTGTTGAATGCGACTACCATTCATCTGATGTTTTTTTTATATTCCAGTCTTTGATCACAAATTCTTTTGACGATGACCGGTTTCAGTCAGTAATGACCATCCTCAGATCTTTTTCTACACCGTGTTCTAAAGTTGGCACTTTTGGACCGTGATCAGCAAGTTTCTGAAGGCAGATCGAAGCTGGACTGCTGGAATTGCTGCAGTCTCGTCCGAAATGTTCTGCTGCAGATCTAGAAAGCTGTGACGATTTTTGGTGTAGAGCTTGCACTTGAGGGCTCCCCTCGCGAAGTCAGGTGACCTGGTGGCCAGCGAGGGCTGCGACCAGACTGACCTCTGCTGTCAATTCTGTCAGGCGCGAAGACTGTGTAAATGTGCTCCAAGGTTCGGCCGGCTGTACGGGCAATTGTTCCATCCTGTTGGAAGTAACTGTAGGTGCTCCATTAAGTTTCGGGAATGCAGCCGCATAAATTCTGCTTCTTCTTCTTCTAATATTTCGGCTGTATATCTTTCAGCCATCTTCAGAGAGAGCCGTACGATTGACGCTCCAGCGCTCGCTCCATCCTTTTAAATTTGCGGACCGCGCCACTGCGCATGCGGCCACAGATGAACAAGGCGCCAGTGACGTTGATCGGCGGCAAAGACGTACAATATGCATGAGTTACGTGTGTGGCTGCGCATTCGATCCATGCTGGGAGATCGATGTATTACTGGGAGCTGAACTGTAGCGACGTCTTTGTAAGTTCAATATTGAAAGTGCCGGATTCCGTGATTTATCTAACGTGAAACCGCTGTCTCTATTAATTAAATTCTTCGCCAAGCGGATTTCAATAGCCTCTTTTACTACGGAGTCCCAGAAAGATGAAACAGAAGTCAGAATTTCGACATTTTCATATACCATAGAGTGACCAGAATCAATACAATGCTCTGCCACAGCCGATTTACTGGGTTGTAAGAGCCGAGTGTACCTGCGATGTTCCGTACACCTCTCTTGGACTGTACGATTCGTTTGTCCGATATATGAAAGGCCACATTCACATGGTATCTTGTAAACTCCAGGCTTGCGGAGTAGTAAGTCATCTTTAACGGAACCCAGGAGTGCAGCCGTCTTCGCCGGTGGACGAAAAATCACTTTTACTTTATGTTTAGTGAGGATCCGTCCTACATCTACATCTACATTTATACTCCGCAAGCCACCCAACGGTGTGTGGCGGAGGGCACTTTACGTGCCACTGTCATTACCTCCCTTTCCTGTTCCAGTCGCGTATGGTTCGCGGGAAGAACGACTGTCTGAAAGCCTCCGTGCGCGCTCTAATCTCTCTAATTTTACATTCGTGATCTCCTCGGGAGGTATAAGTAGGGGGAAGCAATATATTCGATACCTCATCCAGAAACGCACCCTCTCGAAACCTGGCGAGCAAGCTACACCGCGATGCAGAGCGCCTCTCTTGCAGAGTCTGCCACTTGAGTTTATTAAACATCTCCGTAACGCTATCACGGTTACCAAATAACCCTGTGACGAAACGCGCCGCTCTTCTTTGGATCTTCTCTATCTCCTCCTTCAAACCGGCTGTATATCTTTCAGCCATCTTCAGAGAGAGAGGCTTCCCACATACGGCAGGACAGCCATGGATTTAAATGTTTCCTCGTCATCTTCTGCATTCCTTACGGGCACCTTAGGTTTTATTTGTAGTGCCTTACGTATCTGTCGTGGAGAATACCCGTTGTCCTCAGAAACTCTCTTCAGATGTAAAAGTTCGTCTTTTAAACTACTTTCATCAGATATGACGTGTGCTCGGTGTACCAAAGTTCTTAGAACACTACTCGTCTGCGAAGGATGGTGACAGCTATTTGCATGTAAATATAAGTCCGTATGGGTCGGATTCCGATATACTGCATGACCCAGAGTGCCATCTTCTTTGCGCCGAACCAAGACATCCAAAAATGGAAGACATCCCTCCTTTTCCACTTCCATTGTAAACTGAATTTGTCCATGGATGGAATTCAGATGGTTTAAGAAGTCCTGCAATTTGTCCTCGCCATGGGGCCACACTACAAAGGTGTCGTCAACGCACCTCCAACATCACTGGCGCCTTGTTCATCTGTGGCCGCATGCGCAGTGGCGCGGTCCGCAAATTTAAAAGGATGGAGCGAGCGCTGGAGCGTCAGTCGTACGGCTCTCTCTGAAGATGGCTGAAAGATATACAGCCGAAATATTAGAAGAAGAAGCAGAATTTATGCGGCTGCATTCCCGAAACTTAATGGAGCAGTCTTTGCGCCGCGAAAACCTGAAGATTCACGTAACTGTAGGTGTTTTGCTCCTCCATTAATGGTGCCACAAATGGTTTCAAAATCGTGTCCAGTCTTCCAAACCGCTTTTACTTGCCACATTCTGTATACTGGCTGACAAACCCGACATTGCCCAGATATTCATTTTGCCAATTTTTTGTTAGGAACGGAAAAAAACGATCTGTGTTTGCAGTGTAATATCGGGATAGAAGTCATTTCTGTGTATTCGTGAAGATACCTTTGAGATAATGAAACAGTTGTACAAAGGAATATGCATAACTTACAAATGCATAAGTAGGCGTACAGCTGATTTGCATGTCTACAACAACACGACTAGATTTTGTATACATCTCCATGGCAACGCTTGTTCCTAGCTCTGTAGACGGCTATCGTTTTCGCAGTAGAAAGCCGTCAAAAGTGCTGCCAGGTGCCTTGGACTCCGTGAGTTAGCTCAGCTATACGAGTGTTTTAGTAGTAAAGAACAAATTTATCAAAACTCCAAGCCTGGTGCTGCATTTTTTTCGTGCATCTCAGTGTTTACGGCGTAATATCTCCTGAACTATGTCTCATACAGTGATGTATTTCTGCAGATCCATTCAGCGGCATATGCGGATACTATTTGCTAAATGTGTTGTGAATACAGTTAGTACAAGGAAGTATTAATTTAATGCCGTGCACATTGCGCCAGTTTTTCACATATCGCTGTCTTTATGACGTCATATGTTCTGAAATAATGTCTACGAAATTTATTGCGAATGGAGTTGGCAGCACAGAAGTAATAAATTTGAACGTCATACATGATGTGGCAGTTTTTCACGCATCTCACTGTTTATGACGTCATATCTGCTGAACTATGATAGACAGGTGGTTCCTACCATGACAGCGATATTTGCCTGACAGTAAGGGATATGTCTGCCAGGTGGTGTTGAAATCAGTCCAGCGACTGAGGACGACATGTGGAGCATAGGTACACACACACGGTGTATGTACATACATTTTTATAATACAGGGTGATCAAAAAGTCAGTATACATTTGAAAACTGAATGAATCACGGAATAATGTAGATAGAGAGGTACAAATTGACACACATGCTTGGAATGACATGGGGTCTTATTAGAACAAAAAAAAAAAAAAATACAAACGTTCAAAAAATGTCCGACATATGGCGCTTCATATGATCAGAAAAGCAATAATTAGCATAACAAAGTAAGACAAAGCAAAGATGATGTTCTTTACAGGAAAAGCTCAATATGTCGACCATCATTCCTCAACAATAGCTGTAGTCGAGGAATAATGTTGTGAACAGCACTGTAAATCATGTCCGGAGTTATGGTGAGGCATTGGCGTCGGATGTTGTCTTTCAGCATCCCTAGAGATGTCGGTCGATCACGATACACTTGCGACTTCAGGTAACCCCAAAGCCAATAATCGCACGGACTGAGATCTGGGGACCTGGGAGGCCAAGAGTGACGAAAGTGGCGGCTGAGCACACGATCATCACCAAACGACGCGCGCAAGAGATCTTTCACGCGTCTAGCAATACTTTGTTTTTTTTTTGTTTTTTGTTTTAGTTATAATAAAACCCCATTTCATTCCAAGCATGTGTGTCAATTTTTACCTCTCTATCTACATTATTCCGTGGTTTATTAAGTTTTCAAATTTATACTGACTTTTTGATGACCCAGTATATACAGGGTGTTAAAAAAACCTCAGCGAAGTTCATATTTGGTTCCGGAGAAACGGAGGAATACGTGAGGCCACACTGGACTCTACAGCTTATCCTGTAGGAGCGGCTGAAGAAGGATAACATACGTTTATAGCTTTTGCAGATTCAGAGAAACTTTTTGACGACGTTGACTGGTGGAATAAGCTCTCTGAAATTCTGAAGCCAGCGCGCATGAAACGCAACGAACTCAATTATCAGTTAATTTAGGCTGAGAGCCAATTTTCCGTACAGTTCAGTACATTATGAAAATAACGGGAGTACCGTCTCTGAAAGCGTTCAAATCCCGTTAATAAGATTTTGATTGGCCCATGACGCACTGGGCAAACAAACTATTCCGCCAATGCAAGGCGTGATACATCACGTCACGGTCACCATGACATGCGTGCGCAAACAGTGAAATAGAAAAATTTGACAGGAGGGATGCATTTACTATTTCCTGATAGCACGCAACACTGCCTGAGTTTAGTTTCTAGTTCACTGCCAACACTGGTGTATTAAGTGCCAATCCTTCTCTACGAGATCGGTTCCAAAGCTGTTCTGCTCTGTTCAGATACGTAAATCCACGTCTGCATGGCTACTGTGCGAACCACACTGAAGTGCCTGAAACACAAGGAGAATAATAATGGGCCATTGAGTGGCTCTAGTTAAACCTACTTTCGTAGCACATTTTTACTTGAAATTAACCAGTTTGCTTTAATAATGTAGTTAATTTCTAATTTAAAGTTTTGTACACAAGTTATTTTATAATCATTCTATCTGTTGCAGTAAGTTTTATGTTTGAATTTTTGGTAACAATAGAATAACACAGAACACAGGATGCAGAACATGGAAAATGGAAAGTGAAACACAGAATTCAGATATGCAGAATGCAGTCATGAAATACAGAAGAGAGAACACAGACGTGAAACGCAAAAGTGGAACATCGAATGTAGAACATGGTAGGTGAAAGGGAGAAAGATGGAACATGGAACATAGACATGAAACACAGAACACAAAAAACGGAACACAGAAAGCGAAATATAGAATGCAGGCATGCAACACAGAACAGGGAACACAAATATTTGAAACTGGAACACATAACAGAGACATGAAACACAAAATTTTTAACACAGAAAAAGGAACATGGAAAATGATACACAGAAATAACTCATGAAACACAAAATATAGAACACAGAAAATGGGACATGGAAAGTGAATTAAACACAGAACAGGGAACGTAAATGTGGAAAATGGAACACAAATGTGAAACATAAGAAATATAAAATGGAATACATAATATGGAACATGGAAAATGAAACACAGGATTCGGATTTGAAATATAAAGTATGCAATGTGGAAAATGGAACATATTAAATGTAACAGGGGACAGAGAACATGGTACAAGGAAAATAAAAGAATGTAGACTTTAAAAGTAATATGCAGATGTCAAACATGGAACACAGAACAGGGAATGCAAAACATGGAAAGTGGGACACACATCACAGACTTGAAACACAAAGTATGGAGCTCAGAACATGCAAAGGGGAAAGCTGAACAAGGTCATGGACCACATAATATGAAACACAGAAGATACAACATGTGAGGAAGAACACAGGACAGGAATCTAAGAACATTGAACACAGGAAATAGTGTGAACCAGAACATGGAACACACAGCACTGAACACAGAACATGCAACCAAAGTCATTTAAATAGAATGTAGAACACCCAACATGGAACATCGGACATGAAACACAGAATAAGGAACTAAGAACGTGAACACAGAAAATAAAACATAGAACATGAAACAAAGAACATGGAACTAAGGACAAGCAACTAAGGGTATTCAACATAAAACATGGAATGCAGTACATCGACTACAGAACATGGAACATTAGACATGGAACACAGAAATGGAACTAAGAACATTTAACATAGATCATGGAACACAAAACATAAGATACACAGTATGGGACTAAGAACACAGATGCAGAACATGGAAGTCAAAACAGGAGAACACAACATGGAACTAACAACATCTAACACAAAATGTGGAAACAGAACATGGATGGCAATGAAAACACACAATTTGCTATTCTGAACACAGAACACGAAGCACAGAACACATAACATGGAGCACAGAACATGGAGCACAGCCAAAAGTGAGAAGAACTGGATTAGGGCCCAATTACGTGAATCGTATAAACATAAAGACTCGCTAACTAAAGAAGCTTTCGATTTACATTTGCAATTAAGTAACGAACTGTCTAGTACTCAGTTTCAGTTTTTATGGCAAGAAATTTCTAATAGAATAAGGATTAATGTTGAAAGAATGGAAAAGAGGCATAACAGAAAGTTAGCAATAGCTAAAGCATCAGAAGACTAATGTTGTAAAAAGTAAGGATGGCATGGGACAACATCGCTTTTATGATAGAGTAGCTAACTTGACAAATATCAAATTGAATGGGGATGAAAATATTCTGCTGAATAAAGGTTTACAACACAATATCACTCCTAATCCTAATAGTCGAACCATTACAAGAGTCATAGTGGAAACTACGAGGGCAGTTCAATAAGTAACGCAACACATTTTTTTTCTGAAACACGGGTTGTTTTATTCAGCATTGAAATACACCAGGTTATTCCCCAATCTTTTAGCTACACAACACTATTTTTCAACGTAATCTCCATTCAATGCTACGGCCTTACGCCACCTTGAAATGAGGGCCTGTATGCCTGCACGGTACCATTCCACTGGTCGATGTCGGAGCGAACGTCGTACTGCATCAATAACTTCTTCATCATCCGCGTAGTGCCTCCCACGGATTGCGTCCTTCATTGGGCCAAACATATGGAAATCCGACGGTGCGAGATCGGGGCTGTAGGGTGCATGAGGAAGAACAGTCCACTGAAGTTTTGTGAGCTCCTCTCGGGCGCGAAGACTTGTGTGAGGTCTTGCGTTGTCATGAAGAAGGAGAAGTTCGTTCTGATTTTTGTGCCTACGAACAAGCTGAAGTCGTTTCTTCAATTTCTGAAGAGTAGCACAATACACTTCAGAGTTGATCGTTTGACCATGGGGAAGGACATCGAACAGAATAACCTCTTCAGCGTCCCAGAAGACTGTAACCATGACTTTACCGGCTGAGGGTATGGCTTTAAACTTTTTCTTGGTAGGGGAGTGGGTGTGGCGCCACTCCATTGATTGCCGTTTTGTTTCAGGTTCGAAGTGATGAACCCATGCTTCATCGCCTGTAACAATCATTGACAAGAAATTGTCACCCTCAGCCACATGACGAGCAAGTAATTCCGCACAGATGGTTCTCCTTTGCTCTTTATGGTGTTCGGTTAGACAACGAGGGACCCAGCGGGAACAAACCTTTGAATATCCCAACTGGTGAACAATTGTGACAGCACTACCAACAGAGATGTCAAGTTGAGCACTGAGTTGTTTGATGGTGATCCGTCGATCATCTCGAACGAGTGTGTTCGCACGCTCCGCCATTGCAGGAGTCACAGCTGTGCACGGCCGGCCCGCACGCGGGAGATCAGACAGTCTTGCTTGACCTTGCGGCGATGATGACACACGCTTTGCCCAACGACTCACCGTGCTTTTGTCCACTGCCAGATCACCGTAGACATTCTGCAAGCGCCTATGAATATCTGAGATGCCCTGGTTTTCCGCCAAAAGAAACTCGATCACTGCCCGTTGTTTGCAACGCACATCCGTTACAGACGCCATTTTAACAGCTCCGTACAGCGCTGCCACCTGTCGGAAGTCAATGAAACTATACGAGACGAAGCGGGAATGTTTGAAAATATTCCACAAGAAATTTCCGGTTTTTCAACCAAAATTGGCCGAGAAAAAAAATGTGTTGCATTACTTATTGAACTGCCCTCGTAAAATGGCGTGTGAAGCAGCTAAGATGACGAAACTAGCAGTTGCGGACACAGCCGTTAAAATTAATAAAGCCTTATCTAGTCAGTGTAACTCTTCTAATGCTGTCAGTCATGAGAGTCGCATCTTAAGAAATGTTAATACAAAGTTAAAAAAAAGAGAAGGCAATGGTCATTCGCGCAGACAAGGGTAATACAGCGGTCCTTATATATGAAGAGGACTGTATCAAGAAAACGGAGGAATTCTTCTCTGAAAATGAGATAATAGAAGTTCATAAAGTCCCAAATAGATTTACGGAAAAAGATAGACAGCTCCCAATTCCTGCTTCACGATTACGAAAAGAAATCGCAAAAAATGATGAATCCTAAGCTCCCCCATCTGAGATCGCCGGTTAAGATACATAAGAAAGAAAATTCAGTCCGTCCAATTGTTAACAATTTGTCATCGTCAGCCGGCTGCGGTGGTCTCGCGGTTCTAGGCGCTCAGCCCGGAACCGCACGACTGCTACGGTCGCAGGTTCGAATCCTGCCTTGGGCATGGATGTGTGTGATGTCCTTAGGTTAGTTAGGTTTAAGTAGTTCTAAGTTCTAGGGGACTGATGACCGCAGATGTGAAGTCCCATAGTGCTCAGAGCCATATGAACCATATGTCATCGTCATGTTGTAAACTAAATAAGTTTCTTAACAACAAACTTAAAGCAGTGTACACTTTCTCTACCAATTTCCGGGTGAAAAACAGTTCTGACCTTGCTAATGCAATTAAGGATATACATATTCCAAATAATGCGACACTAGCTACCCTAGACGTAGAAAACCTCTACAGTAGTGTCTCCATAAAGGAAACGATTCAGATTATTAAGCGTAATCTGCTAACTCATAACAAGATTAGTACTGCAGAATACATAGAATTAATAGAAGTTTTAGAATTTGCGTTAACTTATAACTTTTTTACATTTAATGACAAAATATATCAACAAAAAGATGGTCTTGGGATGGGTAACAGTTTGGCTGGTACGTTACCAGACATTTTCATGAACGTCTTAGAATGTAAGTTCTTTGCTAAGTTTCCACGATTGAAAGACAAGACCATATATTATAAACGTTATGTCGATGACATCTTGTTACTGTTAGAGGGGGACGAGAATGAGGTTACCGCATTTGCTCAAGCCATAGGCAACATGCACCAAAAAATAGCGTTTACTACAGAAATAGAAGACGCGGTCTCCATAAACTATTTAGACCTTACCATTAAGAAGGCTGATAACATACATACATTTTCGATTTTCAGAAAGCCTACATGTACAGATACTATAATCGGTGCCAGTTCGTGCCGTCCGCCTCGATATAAAAGGGCCCATTTCACCTCTATGATCCATCGACTTCTTATCTTACCATTGGCCGACAGTGAAATACGCCAAGAACTTAGTATATTAAAGCAAATTGCAGTAGCCAACGGTTTTTCAGCTAAAGATGTTATGCGCCCATACAATAGGATAAAAAAACAGAAAGTAAATATTAGGCACACCCACAATCATCTAGAAAAAAGAAAGAATAAAGAAAACTTGAAAATTATTCCAATTGTTTATGGAAAAATGTGCCAACAAATAGAAAAGTGTTTGAATAAATGTAAGGTTAGATGTGGTTTTCAAGTTAACAACACTCTGAAACTCCGTTTAAAAAAATAGTTTGAGTAAAGACTCTGATAACTTTGACAGTTCTGCGGTTTACAAAATCATTTGTAGTAGTTGTGACAAATATTACATTGGTCAAACTGGCCGCTCTTTTAAAATTAGATTCACGGGCGCTGATGAACTCGACGTTGAGCGCCCATAAGCCCCAACACGCACACAAAATTAGATTCGGGGAGCATTTGCAAGCACATAACAAAAGTGCATTAGGAATGCATTTAACAGAAACCGGCCACACTGTAGGCAATACCGAGAGTTGTATGCGTATTTTACACAGGGCACAGAATGGTCGCGCTGTCGACTTGTTGGAGGAGTTGCAGATTTACAAAGCCAAAAAAGCATGAACCCACTAGGGTACTCAATAGACAAAGCGATTTTGTGCCCAACACCTGCTTTACTTTATTTGATAACGTACTACGATAACCAAATTTTTTTTTTTTTCTTTATTGTGATTTCATGCCCCTGCCCCATATGGGCAGGGGAGGGCTGTCAGCAGCACAACCTGCCGCTCTTCAGCCGAATGACATGGCAACTAAAACAAGAATAAAATAATACATACATAAGGAGGTAAAAAAAGGGGAACATAAAACAGAGTAAGGGGAGAAAATTGAGGTAAAAATCACTGACATGTAGAAGTTCATTGGGGACAGTTAAAATAGTCACCAGAAAGTTTAAAAAAAAAAAAAAAACACAGTCTGCGATTCTTAAAACACAGAGAAGACACTGGATGCGCATGCACAGTTTAAAAGTTGGCCACAGTATTAAAAACACTCCGAAAACAACACACTTAAAACCCACTCGGAGCACACATGACGAAGAGTAAAACTACCAGGCGGGACCTGCCGAGGGAGAGGGCAGAGAGGATGGAAAAGGAGGGGAGAGCATGGGGCAGCTGGGGAAGCGGCGGGATGAAGAGAGGAGGGGCAACCGTGGGTGCACGAAGAGGCAGGAGAAACATGGGGCGGGAGAGGGAAAGGGAAGACAGGGCAGGAGGGAGCGCAGAGACACTGAAAGAAGGCACAAGAGATGGACGGGGAGTAGGAGGGGAAATCCGCTCAGAAGGAGGGAGGGGGAGGAGAGGGAGCCCTGAGGAGGAGGCAGGAAGAGGGGGTTAGAGTTGGTAGGAAGGGTAGATGTCAGGGCGAAGCTCATCATCCGGGAGTGGTACACGGTGGACGTTGTGTTGGGAAAGGAGATGGAGGGTGTGGAGATGGAGAGAGGGAGGGACACAACGGTAAAGGCGCGGCAACTGGTTGGGAGTGGAGAGGAAGGGAGACACCAGGGAGTGAGGGGGATCAAGGCGGCGGACAATATATAGTGTGCGGATGTGTTCAAGGAAAAGGAGAAGGTGGGGGAAGGGGATGAGGTCATAGAGGATGCGCGTGGGGGACGGAAGGCGGATGCGGAAGGCGAGGCGGAGTGCATGGCGTTCGAGGATTTGGAGGGCTTTATAGAACCGGGGAGGGGCGGAAATCCAAGCGATGCTGGCATAACAAAGGATGGGACGGATCATGGATTTGTAGGTGTGAAGGATGGTGGAAGGATGCAGACCCCACGTCCGGCCGGACAGGAGTTTCAGGAGGCGGAGGCGGTTGTGAGCTTTGTTTTGGATGGTAAGGAGATGGGGAGTCCAGGTGAGGTGGCGGTCGAGTGTGAGGCCAAGGTATTTGAGGGTAGGAGTGAGGTGGATAGGACGGCCATAAATGGTGAGGTAGAAATCATGGAGGCGGAAGGAGCGGGTGGTGCGGCCTATGATGATCGCCTGGGTCTTGGAGGGATTAACACGGAGGAACCACTGGTTGCACCAAGTGGTGAATTGGTCAAGGTGGGTTTGGAGGGTACGTTGGGACCGTTGAAGGGTAGGATAAAGGGCTAGGAAGGCGGTGTCATCAGCGAACTGGAGAAGGTGAACAGGAGGGGGAGGTTTGGGCATATCAGCAGTGTACAGGAGATAGAGGAGAGGGGAAAGGACAGAACCTTGGGGCACGCCGGCAGAGGGGTAGAAAGTACGGGATAGTCACATAGGAATTGTGGATAGTCACATAGGTGGGACGATGGGAGAGGAAGGAAGCAACGAGACGGACGAAGTTGATGGGGAGAGCATAGGTCTGGAGTTTGAAAAGGAGCCCGGGATGCCAGACACGGTCATAGGCGTTCTGTAGATCAAGGGAAACAAAGATAGCAGAGCGACGGGAGTTAAGTTGGAGGGAAAGAAGATGGGTAAGGTTAAGGAGCTGGTCGTCAGCAGAGAAGGAAGGCCGGAAGCCACATTGGGTAAGAGGAAGGAGGTGGTGCTGGTGAAGGTGGCGGTGGATACGGCGAGAGAGGATGCGATAACCAAATAATGCCTCGCGTATTTATACCTAGCCTTACTTGATGAGTTATGTTGAGAATAGTACGCATTTGCCTTACTTCTGTATATTAGTAGCTCTAATCCTGTAATAGATATCTCCTATCCATTCATGGACTGTATAGCCAGACTATATAATTTTATTTATTGACTGCTTATATGTTGTTTAAACGTTTTCTGTGGGAGACATGTCACGATGTATGTAAAGCCCTCTAGTGGTTAAGTTCTTACGATCGGTGCTCGCTTACATAACATCATGACGGCTGACCCAACAGAGGGCGCTGATCATTGATCTATCGCTTTTTCAGTTGTCATACAAACATTTTATCTTTCATAAGCAATTTATAGGTTGCCACAGGAAATGTATTACGTATATTAATTGTTGACCGTAAATTCACCATAAAAAAAGTTGGACCTATGTTCTTCATATATTTCCTTTTAATAATGTTATATGGGTAACTGCATTCATCCCTTAATGTGTCACAATTGGTTTCTATGATAGTCATCAATTTTAATAAGCCTGCTACATGCATTTTACCTAATGTGTTATTATCAGATTATGTTTTTTGCGTAAATGACGACTACATGTAAGTAAGCCCACAGTAACGACATCTAGGGAGGATGTAGGCAAACAGGTTTCTGGTTGCTACTGTACTTCAGTAGCCAGTTGCAATAATCACTATGTGGGCGATGTGGCCTATTCTACACCTTATTTTAGATTCAGGTGACGATGCTGTGCTGACTATATTTATATGTTTTGACGATGCAATTATGACCTTATCACTTTAGGACATGGTGTAAAAAAGGTACGTTATACCATATTTTGTCTGTGCATTTCCCTGGTTGTATGACAGTATATTGTGATACATATTGCTGTTTGATGTTGAAAGACAATCTTCTGCTACGCCAACCCTGCCTGGATCTCTGCGCCTTCAACCTTATACAAATCACTTCAAATCCTCGAACGCCATGCTCTCCACCTCGCCTGTGGCATGGGTCTTCCCTCCCCCACACGCATCCTGTATGACCTTATTCAATTCCCCCACCTCCTCCTTTTCCTTGAACGGAT
The DNA here is from genome assembly GCF_023864345.2 of Schistocerca serialis cubense. NCBI lineage: Eukaryota > Metazoa > Arthropoda > Insecta > Orthoptera > Acrididae > Schistocerca > Schistocerca serialis. The sequence goes on from NC_064648.1 coordinate 147,853,550, forward strand.
ACGGATCCTCTACACCTTTTGTACACTAGATCCCCCTCACCCGCTTGTCTCTCCCATCCTCTCCCACCCCGGCCTGCTGCCGCGCCTGTATTTCCACGTCCCGCCTGCTCTCCATCTCTCCACTCCCCTTACCCTCTTCCAAGGTGGCTTCCGCCAGCTCCCCCTCCCTGATGACGCCCTCCTCCATTCCATTTACCCCTCCTATCAACTTTGATCCTCCTCTCCCACTTCCTTATTTTCCTCAGGGCACCCTCTCTCCCATCTCTCCCTCCTCCCTTCCTCCCCCCTCCTCCCCCCCAGTCTTCCCCTACCCCCCATATCTTCTTTCCTCCCCCCATCTCCTCTGCCACTGGCATCTACACTCTCCCCTCTCCCCTACTTTTTTCTCCTTTCGGCAGGTCCCCGTACTCACACACAACCCGTGAACATTAGCGCGCCGGAGATCGTCGCCATCGGTTTTGTGTCTGTGCCATCGTGTTTGTGCTTCAGTGTTCTCGCCGCCCACGCTTCTTCATTCATGTCAGTCATCTCAATCATCAGTGTTTGTGTACAGTGCTGACAGTGTCCTTGTTTTACTTCGCATGTGAATGGCTTCGTGTTTTTTAATTACTGTATCTACTGTTTTTCGAACACTGTTATGTTACTTCTGTGTCTTCATCGGTTTTCTCTTTTTGTACTGCCTGTGGCTGAAGAGCGGAGTAAACTTGCCGCTGCCAGCCCACCTTGTGTAAGGTGTAAAATGACAATAAAGGGGAAAAAAAGGTTGAAAGACACATTGCTCACTAGATGTATACAGGGTGTTACAATAAGGTACGGCCAAACTTTCGGGAAACATTCCTCACACACAAAGAAAGAAAATATGTTATGTGGATATGTGTCCGGAAACGCTTACTTTCCATGTTAGAGCTCATTCTATTACTTCTCTTCAAATCACATTAATCATGGAATGGAAACACACAGCAACAGAACGTCCCAGTGTGACTTCAAACACTTTGTTACAGGAAATGTTCAAAATGTCCTCCGTTAGCGAGGATACACGCATCCACCCTCCGTCGCATGGAATCCCTGATGCGCCGATGCAGTCCTGGAGAATGGCGTATTGTATCACAGCCGTCCACAATACGAGCACGAAGAGTCTCTACATTTGGTACCGGGGTTGTGTAGACAAGAGCTTTCAAATGCCCCAATAAGTGAAAGTCAATAGGGTTGAGGTCAGGAGAGCGTGGAGGCCACAGAATTGGTCCGCCTCTACCAATCCGTCGGTCACCGAATCTGTTGTTGAGAAGCGTACGAACACTTCGACTGAAATGTGCAGGAGCTCCATCGTGCACGAACCACATGTTGTGTCGTACTTGTAAAAGCACATGTTCTAGCAGCGCAAGTAGAGTATCCCGTATGAAATCATGATAACGTGATCCACTGAGCGTAGGTGGAAGAACGAAACTAAAATGACCTGTAACATGGAAAGTAAGCGTTTCCGGACACATGTCCACATAACATCTTTTCTTTATTTGTGTGTGAGAAACGTTTCCTGGAAGTTTGGCCGTACCTTTTTGTAACACCCTGTATATTTTAGATCTGAGGATGGTCATTGCGGACTGAAACCGGTCTAAAGAACTGATATTGTGATCAGAGACTGGAATAAAAAACATTTGAAAGAACACTTACATGAAACACAAAGTGTGGAACACAAAATGGAAGGCACGAAGCTGAACACAGAAGTGTGCGACACACTTAGGTAGGTTCAGAGGAGTGTGAGGTGGTGTTGGTGTTGCAGCCGCTGCTGGTGCAGCCGGTGCGCGACGCGCTCGACCACTACCGGCGGCTGAACGAGGCGGCCAAGGACGAGCAGCGCGCGCACCGCAAGAGCGTCAGCGTCGCCGTGGACGCCGGGGGCGGCGCGCAGCACCCGGGCGACGCCGCCCCCGAGGCGCCGGCTGGCGGCCTCCCCAAGTCCACCTCCGGGCAGTCGGTGCGCTCCAGGAGGGCGTTCGGCTCCATGGGCGGCCTCATCCACGTGAGTAGCAGCGCCATTTTGTCCACACAGAGCACAGTGCAGCTCTGTCGGGAGTAACTCACAACTGGTTCATCTCCTACCTCAACAACATCTACATCTACATCTATACTCCGCAAGCCACCTGACGGTGTGTGGCGGAGGGTACCTCGAGTACCTCTATCGGTTCTCCCTTCTGTTCCAGTCTCGTATTGTTCGTGGAATGAAAGACTGTCCGTGTGCCTCTGTGTGAGCTCTAATCTCCCTTATTGTATCCTCACAGTCTCTTCACGAGATATACGTAGGAGGGAGCAATATACTGCTTGATTCCTCGGCGAAGGTATGTTCTCGAAACTTCAACAAAAGCCCGTACCGAGCTACTGAGCGTCTCTCCTGCAGAGTCTTCCACTGGAGTTTATCTATCATCTCCAATTACTAAATGATCCTGTAACGAAGCGCGCTGCTCTCCGTTGGATCTTCTCTATCTCCTCTATCAACCCTATCTGGTACGGATCCCACACTGCTGAGCAGTATTCGTGCAGTGGGCGAACAAGCGTACTGCAACCTTCTTCCTTTGTTTTCAGACTGCATTTCCTTAGGATTCTTCCAACGAATCTCAGTCTGGCATCTACTTTACCGACGATCAATTTTATATGATCATTCCATTTTAAATCACTCCTAATGCGTGCTCCCAGATAATTTATGGAACTAACTGCTTCCAGTTGCTGACCTGCTATATTGTGGCTAAATGATAAAGGATCTTTCTTTCTATGTATTCGCAGCACATTACACTTGTCTACGTTGAGATTCACTTGCCATTCCCTGCACCATGCGTCAATTCGCTGCAGATCCTCCTGCATTTCATTACAATTTTCCATTGTTACAACCTCTCGATATACCACAGCCTCATCCGCCAAAAGCCTCAGTGGACTTCCGATCTCATCCACAAGGTCATTTATGTGTATTATGAATAGCAACGGCCCTACGACACTCCTCTGCGGCACACCTGACATCACTCGTACTTCGGAAGACTTCTCTCCATTGAGAATGACATGCTGCGTTCTGTTATCTAGGAACTCTTCAATCCAATCACACAATTGGTCTGATAGTCCATATGCTCTTACTTTGTTCATTAAACGACTGTGGCGAACTGTATAGAACGCCTTGCGGAAGTCAAGAAACACGGCATCTACCTGGGACCCCGTGTCTATGGCCCTCTGAGTCTCGTGGACAAATAGAGCGAGCTGGGTTTCACACGATCGTCTTTTTCGAAACCCATGCTGATTCCTACAGAGTAGATTTCTAGTCTCCAGAAAAGTCATTATACTCGAACATAATACGTGTTCCGAAATTCTACAACTGATCGACGTTAGAGATACAGGTCTATAGTTCTGCACATCTGTTCGACGTCCCTACTTGAAAACTGGGATGACAGACAGCTTAACTTCACACTACCTGCCACTTTCCCAATAGGTGTGAACCCTTCACCACCTTTGCTTCGTGCGGCGGCCCATGTTCACCTTGGCCTTCATTCGCTTGTAAGGACACTGTGACGGGTATTACGATTAATCAAGGAAAACCCCCAGTTGGGAAACGGAACCAAAATCAGTTGGTTACTGTCGAGTTCCAATTTACAATTCCTTTATTGATTACTTCAACCATTAAAAGTCATTTCTTTACCACTTGACCAGGAACAGATCCAAACAGCTAGCAGGCATGAGTGCCTTTTCAAAACAATTTACTTCACAGTTAACGGCCAAGCCATTTTACTTAAAACCGGCTTTGATAAAACATTTGATAACAAATCAAAATTTTTCAAGCAATGAAATTAAAAACTTTACTTTACCGTTAATAGCCAAGCCATTTTACTTAAAACAGACTTCGATAAACCATTTAATAACAAAATTAAAACTTTCCAATTAATGAAACAAAAACACCAATTGTATACGAGGGCAGTTCAATAAGTAATGCAACACATTTTTTTTCTCGGCCAATTTTGGTTGAAAAAACCGGAAATTTCTTGTGGAATATTTTCAAACATTCCCGCTTCGTCTCGTATAGTTTCATTGACTTCCGACAGGTGGCAGCGCTGCACGGAGCTGTTAAAATGGCGTCTGTAACGGATGTGCGTTGCAAACAACGGCAGTGATCGAGTTTCTTTTGGCGGGAAACCAGGGCATCTCAGATATTCATAGGCGCTTGCAGAATGTCTACGGTGATCTGGCAGTGGAAAAAAGCACGATGAGTCGTTGGGCAAAGCGTGTGTCATCATAGCCGCAAGGTCAAGCAAGACTGTCTGATCTCCCGCGTGCGGGCCAGCTGTGCACAGCTGTGACTCCTGCAATGGCTGAGCGTGCGAACACACACGTTCGAGATGATCGACGGATCACCATCAAACTACTCAGTGCTCAACTTGACATCTCTGTTGGTAGTGCTGTCACAATTGTTCACCGGTTGGGATATTCAAAGGTTTGTTCCCGCTGGGTCCCTCGTTGTCTAACCGAACACCATAAAGACCAAAGGAGAACCATCTGTGCGGAATTGCTTACTCGTCATGTGGCTGAGGGTTACAATTTCTTGTCAAAGATTGTTACAGGCGATGAAACATGGGTTCATCACTTCGAACCTGAAACAAAACGGCAATCAATGGAGTGGCGCCACACCCACTCCCCTACCAAGAAAAAGTTTAAAGCCATACCCTCAGCCGGTAAAGTCATGGTTACAGTCTTCTGGGACGCTGAAGGGGTTATTCTGTTTGATGTCCTTCCCCATGGTCAAACGATCAACTCTGAAGTGTATTGTGCTACTTTTCATAAATTGAAGAAACGACTTCAGCGTGTTCGTAGGCACAAAAATCTGAACGAACTTGTCCTTCTTCATGACAACACAAGACCTCACACAAGTCTTCGCACCCGAGAGGAGCTCACAAAACTTCAGTGGACTGTTCTTCCTCATGCACCCTACAGCCCCGATCTCGCACCGTCGGATTTCCTTATGTTTGGCCCAATGAAGGACGCAGTGGAATGGTACCATGCAGGCATACAGGCCCTCATTTCAAGGTGGCGTAAGGCCGTAGCATTGAATGGAGATTACGTTGAAAAATAGTGTTGTGTAGCTAAAAGATTGGGGAATAACCTGGTGTATTTCAATGCTGAATAAAACAACCCCTGTTTCAGAAAAAAAATGTGTTGCATTACTTATTGAACTGCCCTCGTACAATTTCGGTACCGAACATGTAGGGAGCCACTTCTTTTAAATTTTGCCACAACAAGATATTAAATTACAAGGGCTCGCTAACAGGGAGGCAGAACTAGCAAGCCGGCCGGTGTGGCCGAGCGGTTCTAGGCGCTACAGTCTGGAGCCGCGCGACCGCTACGGTCGCACATTCGAATGCTGCCTCGGGCATCGATGTGTGTGATGTCCTTAGGTTAGTTAGGTTTAAGTAGTTCTAAGTTCTAGGGGACTGATGAACTCAGCAGTTAAGTCCCATAGTGCTCAGAGCCATTTGCACCATTTTTTTGAGAACTAGCGTTTTCAAAGAATGCCAAGTAGATTAAAACAATCAGAGTAAAGATACAGTCATTCACCTTTTACAATAACTAACAATTTTAAACCCACGTAATTTAAAAAAAAAAAACAAAAAAAATCAATGAATGGCAAACTTAACCTGTTTAAACAGTGGCCAAAAACAATCAGAGTAAAATACAACCATTTAACATTTTTCACATTTCCTACCGGGCAGTACTAATAAGAAGCGTAAAAGATCACTGTCTGTAATTACACCGGCGACAGGTACAGGAAACCCGGACGCAGGAGGCCACAAGGCAGATAAGATGCTGGTTACACAAACAAGAATTCTTCAGTTAACATCCAAACCTTTAACCAACTTACCTTGCAGTTTATCAGAGAAGCAGCAGGTGAACTCCGATGCAAAGGTTCCTCACACCCGACCGTGTCCGCGTCGCCAGCGTACCCAGCTGGGCACAGTCACGCAGCCACGCACTCTGTCACCGGAGCCCTCGTCTTCTCTGCACCACCCCTCAGGTTAGGCGAGTTTCTAGTCCATCATTCCCGCCTCCAGACGGAAAATTTAAGGACACCAAGTAGTGACTCGAAACCACAGCTGTGGCCCCCGGGTGCTCACAGCAAGAGCTTACAGCCTTCTCCCGTCAACTCGTCCCACTCGTCTCGCACCGCCAGGATAGACCACGCGGATTCTCGGAACAACAGCCAACTCTCCCACCAAGTAGTGACTCGGAACCACAGCCACGGCCCCTGGGTGCTCACAGCAAGAGCTTACAGCCTTCTCCCGTCAACTCGTCCCACTCGTCTCGCACCGCCAGGATAGACCACGCGGCTTCTCGGAACAACAGCCAACTCTCCCACCAAGTAGTGACTCGGAACCACAGCCGTGGCCCCTGGGTGCTCACAGCAAGAGCTTACAGCCTTCTCCCGTCAACTCATCCCACTCGTCTCGCACCGCCAGGATAGACCACGCGGCTTCTCGGAACAACAGCCAACTCTCCCACCAAGTAGTGACTCAGAACCACAGCCATGGCCCCTGGGTGCTCACAGCAAGAGCTTACAGCCTTCTCCCGTCAACTCGTCCCACTCGTCTCGCACCGCCAGGATAGAGCACGCAGCTTCTCGGAACAACAGCCAACTCTCCCACCAAGTAGTGACTCGGAACCACAGCCGTGGCCCCCGGGTTCTCACAGCAAGAGCTTACAGCCTTCTCCCGTCAACTCGTCCCACTCGTCTCGCACCGCCAGGATAGACCACGCGGCTTCTCGGAACAACAGCCAACTCTCCCACCAAGTAGTGACTCGGAACCACAGCCACGGCCCCTGGGTGCTCACAGCAAGAGCTTACAGCCTTCTCCCGTCAACTCGTCCCACTCGTCTCGCACCGCCAGGATAGACCACGCGGCTTCTCGGAACAACAGCCAACTCTCCCACCAAGTAGTGACTCGGAACCACAGCCGTGGCCCCCGGGTTCTCACAGCAAGAGCTTACAGCCTTCTCCCATCAACTCGTCCCACTCGTCTCGCACTGCCAGGATAGACCACGCGGCTTCTCGGAACAACAGCCAACTCTCCCACCAAGTAGTGACTCGGAACCACAGCCACGGCCCCTGGGTGTTCACAGCAAGAGCTTACAGCCTTCTCCCGTCATCTCGTCCCACTCGTCTCGCACCGCCAGGATTGACCACGCGGCTTCTCGGAACAACAGCCAACTCTCCCACCAAGTAGTGACTCGGAACCACAGTCACGGCCCATGGGTACTCACAGCAAGAGCTTACAGCCTTCTCCCGTCAACTCGTCCCACTCGTCTCGCACCGCCAGGATAGACCACGCAGCTTCTCGGAACAACAGCCAACTCTCCCACCAAGTAGTGACTCGGAACCACAGCAGTGGCCCCCGGGTGCTCACAGCAAGAGCTTACAGCCTTCTCCCGTCAACTCGTCCCACTCGTCTCGCACCGCCAGGTTAGACCACGCGGCTTCTCGGACCAACAGCCAACTCTCCCACCAAGTAGTGACTCGGAACCACAGCCACGGCCCCTGGGTGCTCACAGCAAGAGCTTACAGCCTTCTCCCGTCAACTCGCCCCACTCGTCTCGCACCGCCAGGATAGACCACGCATCTTCTCGGAACAACAGCCAACTCTCCCACCAAGTAGTGACTCGGAACCACAGCCGTGGCCCCCGGGTGCTCACAGCAAGAGCTTACAGCCTTCTCCCGTCAACTCGTCCCACTCGTGTCGCACCGCCAGGATAGACCATGCGGCTTCTCGGAACAACAGCCAACTCTCCCACCAAGTAGTGACTCGGAACCACAGCCACGGCCCCTGGGTGTTCACAGCAAGAGCTTACAGCCTTCTCCCGTCATCTCGTCCCACTCGTCTCGCACCGCCAGGATAGACCACGCGGCTTCTCGGAACAACAGCCAACTCTCCCACCAAGTAGTGACTCGGAACCACAGCCACGGCCCCTGGGTGTTCACAGCAAGAGCTTACAGCCTTCTCCCGTCATCTCGTCCCACTCGTCTCGCACCGCCAGGATAGACCACGCGGCTTCTCGGAACAACAGCCAACTCTCCCACCAAGTAGTGACTCGGAACCACAGCCGTGGCCCCCGGGTGCTCACAGCAAGAGCTTACAGCCTTCTCCCGTCAACTCGTCCCACTCGTCTCGCACCGCCAGGATAGACCATGCGGCTTCTCGGAACAACAGCCAACTCTCCCACCAAGTAGTGACTCGGAACCACAGCCACGGCCCCTGGGTGTTCACAGCAAGAGCTTACAGCCTTCTCCCGTCATCTCGTCCCACTCGTCTCGCACCGCCAGGATAGACCACGCGGCTTCTCGGAACAACAGCCAACTCTCCCACCAAGTAGTGACTCGGAACCACAGCCGTGGCCCCCGGGTGCTCACAGCAAGAGCTTACAGCCTTCTCCCGTCAACTCGTCCCACTCGTCTCGCACCGCCAGGATAGACCACGCGGCTTCTCGGAACAACAGCCAATTCTCCCACCAAGTAGTGACTCGGAACCACAGCCGTGGCCCCCGGGTGCTCACAGCAAGAGCTTACAGCCTTCTCCCGTCAACTCGTCCCACTCGTCTCGTACCGCCAGGATAGACCACGCGGCTTCTCGGAACAACAGCCAACTCTCCCACCAAGTAGTGACTCGGAACCACAGCCGTGGCCCCCGGGTGCTCACAGCAAGAGCTTACAGCCTTCTCCCGTCAACTCGTCCCACTCGTCTCGCACCGCCAGGATAGACCATGCGGCTTCTCGGAACAACAGCCAACTCTCCCACCAAGTAGTGACTCGGAACCACAGCCACGGCCCCTGGGTGCTCACAGCAAGAGCTTACAGCCTTCTCCCGTCAACTCGCCCCACTCGTCTCGCACCGCCAGGATAGACCACGCGGCTTCTCGGAACAACAGCCAACTCTCCCACCAAGTAGTGACTCGGAACCACAGCCGTGGCCCCCGGGTGCTCACAGCAAGAGCTTACAGCCTTCTCCCGTCAACTCGTCCCACTCGTCTCGCACCGCCAGGATAGACCATGCGGCTTCTCGGAACAACAGCCAACTCTCCCACCAAGTAGTGACTCGGAACCACAGCCACGGCCCCTGGGTGTTCACAGCAAGAGCTTACAGCCTTCTCCCGTCATCTCGTCCCACTCGTCTCGCACCGCCAGGATAGACCACGCGGCTTCTCGGAACAACAGCCAACTCTCCCACCAAGTAGTGACTCGGAACCACAGCCACGGCCCCTGGGTGTTCACAGCAAGATCTTACAGCCTTCTCCCGTCATCTCGTCCCACTCGTCTCGCACCGCCAGGATAGACCACGCGGCTTCTCGGAACAACAGCCAACTCTCCCACCAAGTAGTGACTCGGAACCACAGCCGTGGCCCCCGGGTGCTCACAGCAAGAGCTTACAGCCTTCTCCCGTCAACTCGTCCCACTCGTCTCGCACCGCCAGGATAGACCATGCGGCTTCTCGGAACAACAGCCAACTCTCCCACCAAGTAGTGACTCGGAACCACAGCCACGGCCCCTGGGTGTTCACAGCAAGAGCTTACAGCCTTCTCCCGTCATCTCGTCCCACTCGTCTCGCACCGCCAGGATAGACCACGCGGCTTCTCGGAACAACAGCCAACTCTCCCACCAAGTAGTGACTCGGAACCACAGCCGTGGCCCCCGGGTGCTCACAGCAAGAGCTTACAGCCTTCTCCCGTCAACTCGTCCCACTCGTCTCGCACCGCCAGGATAGACCACGCGGCTTCTCGGAACAACAGCCAATTCTCCCACCAAGTAGTGACTCGGAACCACAGCCGTGGCCCCCGGGTGCTCACAGCAAGAGCTTACAGCCTTCTCCCGTCAACTCGTCCCACTCGTCTCGTACCGCCAGGATAGACCATGCGGCTTCTCGGAACAACAGCCAATTCTCCCACCAAGTAGTGACTCGGAACCACAGCCGTGGCCCCCGGGTGCTCACAGCAAGAGCTTACAGCCTTCTCCTGTCAACTCGTCCCACTCGTCTCGCACCGCCAGGATAGACCACGCGGCTTCTCGGAACAACAGCCAACTCTCCCACCAAGTAGTGACTCGGAATCACAGCCGTGGCCCCCGGGTGCTCACAGCAAGAGCTTACAGCCTTCTCCCGTCAACTCATCCCACTCGTCTCGTACCGCCAGGATAGACCACGCGGCTTCTCGGAACAACAGCCAACTCTCCACCGCCACGCCACGCCGCGGTCTCAACTACGACATTCTCTAATTCCCGATTTTAAAAACCGACCGACCGACTCGTCACCGCTAGGCAACCAACCGTCCATCCCCCCAAAGATCTTATTCCCTTACACAAGGCTAAAAGGAAGCAGCGACTCGAAGATCGATAAGAGCAGACACGCCGCCAGAGGGGAATCTCAACAGAATCGTACGCAGCATAACTATAAATATGAAAGAGTCAATTGACGATGGAATGGAGGGACTCAGAACAATATTAACAGCGCGATATATGTCGAGAGCCGACACATGGCTCAGACACTACTCCAGCCCCGCTCTATTGCCGTAATTTTCACGACCTTTGCACAGTATTTCACGATAGTACCTTTATGTACACTGATGTCTCTCGGACTAACCATGGTGTCGGATGTGCTTTCGTCATTGGCACCGACGTTTTTCAGTATCAGCTTCCAGAACACTGCTCAGTATTTACTGCAGAGCTCTTCGTGCTGTATCAGGCCACGCACCACATCCAGCGACGAAGCCTTTTCACTTGCATCATCTGCTCCCACTTTCTCAGTGCCCTTCAGAGCCTGTGTATGCTGTACACCATCCATCCTTTAGTGCAACGGGTCCAGGAAATCTGTCACTTCCTCACTCTTGATGAAGACACTGTGATTTTTATGTGGGTTCCTGGTCATATCGGTCTGACGGGAAATGAGGCTGCTGATGCTGCTGCCAAGGCCGCAGTCCTGGAAATCTGTCACTTCCTCACTCTTGATGGAGCCACTGTGATTTTTATGTGGGTCCCTGGTCATATCGGTGTGATGGGAAATGAGGCTGCTGATGCTGCTGCCAAGGCCGCAGTCCTGGAAATCTGTCACTTCCTCACTCTTGATGGAGACACTGTGATTTTTATGTGGGTTCCTGGTCATATCGGTGTGATGGGAAATGAGGCTGCTGATGCTGCTGCCAAGGCCGCAGTCCTGGAAATCTGTCACTTCCTCACTCTTGATGGAGACACTGTGATTTTTATGTGGGTCCCTGGTCATATCGGTGTGATGGGAAATGAGGCTGCTGATGCTGCTGCCAAGTCTGCAGTCCTGGAAATCTGTCACTTCCACACTCTTGATGGAGACACTGTGATTTTTATGTGGGTCCCTGGTCATATCGGTGTGATGGGAAATGAGGCTGCTGATGCTGCTGCCAAGGCCGCAGTCCTGGAAATCTGTCACTTCCTCACTCTTGATGGAGCCACTGTGATTTTTATGTGGGTCCCTGGTCATATCGGTGTGATGGGAAATGAGGCTGCTGATGCTGCTGCCAAGGCCGCAGTCCTGGAGATCTGTCACTTCCTCACTCTTGATGGAGACACTGTGATTTTTATGTGGGTCCCTGGTCATATCGGTGTGATGGGAAATGAGGCTGCTGATGCTGCTGCCAAGGCCGCAGTCCTGGAAATCTGTCACTTCCTCACTCTTGATGGAGACACTGTGATTTTTATGTGGGTCCCTGGTCATATCGGTGTGATGGGAAATGAGGCTGCTGATGCTGCTGCCAAGGCCGCAGTCCTGGAAATCTGTCACTTCCTCACTCTTGATGGAGACACTGTGATTTTTATGTGGGTCCCTGGTCATATCGGTGTGATGGGAAATGAGGCTGCTGATGTTGCTGCCAAGGCCGCAGTCCTGGAAATCTGTCACTTCCTCACTCTTGATGGAGACACTGTGATTTTTATGTGGGTTCCTGGTCATATCGGTGTGATGGGAAATGAGGCTGCTGATGCTGCTGCCAAGGCCGCAGTCCTGGAAATCTGCCACTTCCTCACTCTTGATGGAGACACTGTGATTTTTATGTGGGTCCCTGGTCATATCGGTCTGACGGGAAATGAGGCTGCTGATGCTGCTGCCAAGGCCGCAGTCCTGGAAATCTGTCACTTCCTCACTCTTGATGGAGACACTGTGATTTTTATGTGGGTCCCTGGTCATATCGGTGTGATGGGAAATGAGGCTGCTGATGCTGCTGCCAAGGCCGCAGTCCTGGAAATCTGTCACTTCCTCACTCTTGATGGAGACACTGTGATTTTTATGTGGGTTCCTGGTCATATCGGTGTGATGGGAAATGAGGCTGCTGATGCTGCTGCCAAGGCCGCAGTCCTGGAAATCTGCCACTTCCTCACTCTTGATGGAGACACTGTGATTTTTATGTGGGTCCCTGGTCATATCGGTCTGACGGGAAATGAGGCTGCTGATGCTGCTGCCAAGGCCGCAGTCCTGGAGATCTGTCACTTCCTCACTCTTGATGGAGACACTGTGATTTTTATGTGGGTTCCTGGTCATATCGGTGTGATGGGAAATGAGGCTGCTGATGCTGCTGCCAAGGCCGCAGTCCTGGAAATCTGTCACTTCCTCACTCTTGATGGAGACACTGTGATTTTTATGTGGGTCCCTGGTCATATCGGTGTGATGGGAAATGAGGCTGCTGATGCTGCTGCCAAGGCCGCAGTCCTGGAAATCTGTCACTTCCTCACTCTTGATGGAGACACTGTGATTTTTATGTGGGTCCTGGTCATATCGGTGTGATGGGAAATGAGGCTGCTGATGCTGCTGCCAAGGCCGCAGTCCTGGAAATCTGTCACTTCCTCACTCTTGATGGAGACACTGTGATTTTTATGTGGGTTCCTGGTCATATCGGTGTGATGGGAAATGAGGCTGCTGATGCTGCTGCCAAGGCCGCAGTCCTGGAAATCTGCCACTTCCTCACTCTTGATGGAGACACTGTGATTTTTATGTGGGTCCCTGGTCATATCGGTCTGACGGGAAATGAGGCTGCTGATGCTGCTGCCAAGGCCGCAGTCCTGGAAATCTGTCACTTCCTCACTCTTGATGGAGACACTGTGATTTTTATGTGGGTCCCTGGTCATATCGGTGTGATGGGAAATGAGGCTGCTGATGCTGCTGCCAAGGCCGCAGTCCTGGAAATCTGTCACTTCCACACTCTTGATGGAGACACTGTGATTTTTATGTGGGTCCCTGGTCATATCGGTGTGATGGGAAATGAGGCTGCTGATGCTGCTGCCAAGGCCGCAGTCCTGGAAATCTGTCACTTCCTCACTCTTGATGGAGACATTGTGATTTTTATGTGGGTCCCTGGTCATATCGGTCTGACGGGAAATGAGGCTGCTGATGCTGCTGCCAAGGCCGCAGTCCTGGAAATCTGTCACTTCCTCACTCTTGATGGAGACACTGTGATTTTTATGTGGGTCCCTGGTCATATCGGTGTGATGGGAAATGAGGCTGCTGATGCTGCTGCCAAGGCCGCAGTCCTGGAAATCTGTCACTTCCACACTCTTGATGGAGACACTGTGATTTTTATGTGGGTCCCTGGTCATATCGGTGTGATGGGAAATGAGGCTGCTGATGCTGCTGCCAAGGCCGCAGTCCTGGAAATCTGTCACTTCCTCACTCTTGATGGAGACACTGTGATTTTTATGTGGGTCCCTGGTCATATCGGTGTGATGGGCAATGAGGCTGCTGATGCTGCTGCCAAGGCCGCAGTCCTGGAAATCTGTCACTTCCACACTCTTGATGGAGACACTGTGATTTTTATGTGGGTCCCTGGTCATATCGGTGTGATGGGAAATGAGGCTGCTGATGCTGCTGCCAAGGCCGCAGTCCTGGAAATCTGTCACTTCCTCACTCTTGATGGAGACACTGTGATTTTTATGTGGGTCCCTGGTCATATCGGTCTGACGGGAAATGAGGCTGCTGATGCTGCTGCCAAGGCCGCAGTCCTGGAAATCTGTCACTTCCTCACTCTTGATGGAGACACTGTGATTTTTATGTGGGTCCCTGGTCATATCGGTGTGATGGGAAATGAGGCTGCTGATGCTGCTGCCAAGGCCGCAGTCCTGGAAATCTGTCACTTCCACACTCTTGATGGAGACACTGTGATTTTTATGTGGGTCCCTGGTCATATCGGTGTGATGGGAAATGAGGCTGCTGATGCTGCTGCCAAGGCCGCAGTCCTGGAAATCTGTCACTTCCTCACTCTTGATGGAGACACTGTGATTTTTATGTGGGTCCCTGGTCATATCGGTGTGATGGGAAATGAGGCTGCTGATGCTGCTGCCAAGGCCGCAGTCCTGGAAATCTGTCACTTCCACACTCTTGATGGAGACACTGTGATTTTTATGTGGGTCCCTGGTCATATCGGTGTGATGGGAAATGAGGCTGCTGATGCTGCTGCCAAGGCCGCAGTCCTGGAAATCTGTCACTTCCTCACTCTTGATGGAGACACTGTGATTTTTATGTGGGTCCCTGGTCATATCGGTCTGACGGGAAATGAGGCTGCTGATGCTGCTGCCAAGGCCGCAGTCCTGGAAATCTGTCACTTCCTCACTCTTGATGGAGACACTGTGATTTTTATGTGGGTCCCTGGTCATATCGGTGTGATGGGAAATGAGGCTGCTGATGCTGCTGCCAAGGCCGCAGTCCTGGAAATCTGTCACTTCCACACTCTTGATGGAGACACTGTGATTTTTATGTGGGTCCCTGGTCATATCGGTGTGATGGGAAATGAGGCTGCTGATGCTGCTGCCAAGGCCGCAGTCCTGGAAATCTGTCACTTCCTCACTCTTGATGGAGACACTGTGATTTTTATGTGGGTCCCTGGTCATATCGGTGTGATGGGAAATGAGGCTGCTGATGCTGCTGCCAAGGCCGCAGTCCTGGAAATCTGTCACTTCCTCACTCTTGATGGAGACACTGTGATTTTTATGTGGGTCCCTGGTCATATCGGTGTGATGGGAAATGAGGCTGCTGATGCTGCTGCCAAGGCCGCAGTCCTGGAAATCTGTCACTTCCACACTCTTGATGGAGACACTGTGATTTTTATGTGGGTCCCTGGTCATATCGGTGTGATGGGAAATGAGGCTGCTGATGCTGCTGCCAAGTCTGCAGTCCTGGAAATCTGTCACTTCCTCACTCTTGATGGAGACACTGTGATTTTTATGTGGGTTCCTGGTCATATCGGTCTGATGGGAAATGAGGCTGGTGATGCTGCTGCCAAGGCCGCAGTCCTGGAAATCTGTCACTTCCTCACTCTTGATGGAGCCACTGTGATTTTTATGTGGGTCCCTGGTCATATCGGTGTGATGGGAAATGAGGCTGCTGATGCTGCTGCCAAGGCCGCAGTCCTGGAAATCTGTCACTTCCACACTCTTGATGGAGACACTGTGATTTTTATGTGGGTCCCTGGTCATATCGGTGTGATGGGAAATGAGGCTGCTGATGCTGCTGCCAAGGCCGCAGTCCTGGAAATCTGTCACTTCCTCACTCTTGATGGAGCCACTGTGACTTTTATGTGGGAACCTGGTCATATCAGTGTGATGGGAAATGAGGCTGCTGATGCTGCTGCCAAGGCCGCAGTCCTGGAAATCTGTCACTTCCTCACTCTTGATGGAGCCACTGTGATTTTTATGTGGGTCCCTGGTCATATCGGTGTGATGGGAAATGAGGCTGCTGATGCTGCTGCCAAGGCCGCAGTCCTGGAAATCTGTCACTTCCTCACTCTTGATGGAGACACTGTGATTTTTATGTGGGTCCCTGGTCATATCGGTGTGATGGGAAATGAGGCTGCTGATGCTGCTGCCAAGGCCGCAGTCCTGGAAATCTGTCACTTCCTCACTCTTGATGGAGCCACTGTGATTTTTATGTGGGTCCCTGGTCATATCGGTGTGATGGGAAATGAGGCTGCTGATGCTGCTGCCAAGTCTGCAGTCCTGGAAATCTGTCACTTCCTCACTCTTGATGGAGCCACTGTGATTTTTATGTGGGAACCTGGTCATATCAGTGTGATGGGAAATGAGGCTGCTGATGCTGCTGCCAAGGCCGCAGTCCTGGAAATCTGTCACTTCCTCACTCTTGATGGAGCCACTGTGATTTTTATGTGGGTCCCTGGTCATATCGGTGTGATGGGAAATGAGGCTGCTGATGCTGCTGCCAAGGCCGCAGTCCTGGAAATCTGTCACTTCCTCACTCTTGATGGAGCCACTGTGATTTTTATGTGGGTTCCTGGTCATATCGGTCTGATGGGAAATGAGGCTGGTGATGCTGCTGCCAAGGCTGCAGTCCTGATACCTCTGCCCACTAGTTCTTCCATTCACTCCAATGATCTCCGTGTTGCCATTTGTCAGCAGATGTTGTCACTGTGGCATCACCGTTGGTCCTCCCTTCAAGGGAACAAGCTCCAGGAAATTAAATCTCTCCCAGCAGCTTGGACGACTCCTCTCGGCCCTCTCGCCGTGAGGAGAATGTTTTAGCTAGGTTGCATTAAATGTATTTTTTGCTGAAATTCATTTTAAGTAAATGGTATATCGATTTCAGCTTTTAGTTTCTGTAATTTCACTGCATTTCTTACATGGGCTACTTTTATCTTCACCCCTCTATAGAAGAC
Source organism: Schistocerca serialis cubense (assembly GCF_023864345.2). Taxonomy (NCBI): domain Eukaryota; kingdom Metazoa; phylum Arthropoda; class Insecta; order Orthoptera; family Acrididae; genus Schistocerca; species Schistocerca serialis. The sequence continues at coordinate 147,870,233 of NC_064648.1, forward strand.
ATATTATTTGTGTAAGTAAGCAAGAACAGTGGCCCCAGCACTGATCCCTGGGGCACCCTCCTTTTAACAGTGCCCCACTCAGACCCCACATCATAGCCATTCTCAGCGCTGTGGAGGATGACTTTTTGCTGTTTTGTTTTGTTTTATGGCGCAAAAGCAACGGGGATCATTCTCGCCCATGTCAGAACACAAAGACAAAGGGAAAAGGAGTTAAAGTGACAACACATTAGGTCCAATCGATGGAAGGAAAAACAGCTAAAAACAGGTACTTGGTGGATGATCCATAAAATGTGCCATAGAGAAACAGAGGTCCTGAACAGCAGATTACATGTTCTATACCATATTGCTATGACAGATAAAAAGTAAAACGTGACTGACAGACTGTAAATCACTCCAACTTTTTGACATGATGTGTTTATAATGGTACCACATTCTATATACATAACGCTGATAAGCCAGAATATTATGACCACCTACCTACTTAGCCAGTATGTCCAACTTTGGCGTGTATAACAGCGGCAATGCATTGTGGCATGGAAACAATGAGGCCTTTGTAGTCGCTGGAGGAAGTTGGCATCAGGTTCATACTTGGCAGCTTCGGGGGTCCAGCACATCTGTTCCAACTCACCACTGTCTTCCTCCAACCACTCCATCTCACTCCTGGCCTTGTGCATGATCTTCGTCTGCAACCTGTGTACAATAATTCTTGGCCATCACGGTGCCTTGGGTGAGGTCCACTGGACCTGTGGACGCCCCTGTGAATTTTCCCCAGAGCATAACGGAGGCACAGCCAGCTTGTTTTTGTCCTGCAGTACAGGTGTCAAGGTGTTGTTCCCCTGGAAGACGACGGATTCGCACCGTCCAATCAGGACATGAACAAGATATCGGGATTCATGGGGTTGTCGGCTGTGGAGTCCCATTGTTAGGAGTGTACGGTGCACTGTGTAATCAGACATTCTTGTATTCTGCCCAGAATTAAAGTCTGATGTTAGTTCTGCCACATTTCGCCGCTTGTCCTGTCTTACCAGTCTGCCCATCTGACGACGCCCGACATCTGTAATGAGGGGTGGCTGCCCAACCCCATGACGTCTGGACGTGGTTTCACCTTTGGTTTCGCCATGAGTTGAAGACACTCACCATAGCACACCCGATAAGTCGTGCAGCTTCAGAAACGCCTGTGCCGAGGCTCCAGGCCATCACCTTCTGCCCTCGGTAAAACTCAGATAGATCGCGTGTGCCTTCCCCATTGTACACACGGACAGAACGCTCACTGATACTACATGTACCGTATGTCTGTTTGACTAGCAGTCGTTCCTCGCCAGGAGACGTTGCTATCGCCTGGACGGTAGCTCGTGGTCATAATGTTCTGGCTGATCATTGTACATCTTTCTGCATGCAAAGGGTTTTATTTCATACACTGTAAATGTGTTTTTGCGACTTCGTTACAGCGACGTCATTTATGAAAGGCCTTACTTCTGGAATAATGCGGTTATATTCACATGGCGTCTGTCGAATAGCTAATGTGCTATGCGTTACGTTTCGCTTTTCCGTACTTAAGCCGTCGTCATCGATGGATTACTGCTGCGAAATGTAAAGTTGCGGCTACTACTAAGTTGGAACAATTGAAAGTACCAAGAGTCTTTTATTTCCGGCTGTGTCTGTTTTCAATTTTCTATAGGCTTACACTGGACCAATGGCTATTAACAGGAACAAAATGCGAAGAAACAACATTTACTTGATTATAATCCGTACGAATATAGGTATTTCTATGATGATTTGATGAAACACCGCCGGCCGCTGTGGCCGAGTGGTTCTAGGCTCTTCATTCTGGAACCACGGTGCTGCTACGGTCGCAGTTTCGAATCCTGCCTCGGGCGTGGATGTGTGTGATGTCCTTAGGTTAGTTAGGTTTAAGTAGTTCTGAGTTCTGGGGGTCTGATGAACTAAGAAGTTAAGTCCCATAGTGCTTAGAGCCATTTGATGAAACAGCCTGTACGTAACAGAACTGCAGATGACGATAATCGTTGAAACCATTTTGTGTGTACTTTGATTAGAGCTACAATGCTGTGAAAATGTATGAGTAAAAAAAAGGAACAATGTAAAATACTACAAAAAACGTAACTAGACCGTCTGAATAAACTACTTCCTCAAGAAAAGGACCTTATTCCAAGATTTGAACTTATTTTTTAAAAGAGATTACAAAAATTAGCAGCCACGCGGGATTAGCCGAGCGGTCTGAGGTGCTGCGGTCATGGCCTGTGCGGCTGATCCCGGCGGAGGTTCGAGTCCTCCCTCGGGCATGGGTGTGTGTGTTTGTCCTTAGGATAATTTAGGTTAAGTTGTGTGTAAACTTAGGGACTGATGACCTTAGCAGTTAAGTCCCATAAGATTTCACACACACACAAAAATTAGCAACTGTAGTAATGGAAAAATATCCATTTCATTCTGTTCTTTAAACATTGGTAAGCTCATCCTGCTACATTCCATATACTCACCCGCAGAATGTTTTCCTTAGTTCCTGAAAACTTTAGATTTGGAGGCAAGGTCCTTGCAGACATGACTGTATCATTTGTAGAGGATGCTGTAAGTGATGTCCCTGTGACATCAATGCATGGCTGTGCACATCTAAGCGTATTCAGATACACCCGGCGTAAATTCAGATATCGATGGCAGCAACTTCACGGCTGATGTTGTCTGTCAGTTCCTGTATTGTGTGTGGATTTGTTTCACAGACCTTGCTCTTGAATTGGCCTCACAGGAAAAAATATGTTGTTAGAGCCGGTGAATGTGTTGGCCATATATGTTAGCTGATATTTCGTTCCTCTGTGAAGACATCAGGGACTCGTTCCAGACGTGTAGCATGTTGCCCCATCATGCTGGATGAAGCAGTATTGTCTTTCATATTCAGTGAGTTAGGCAAAAATTGTATCAAAAATTTCCGTATTACAACCGTGTTGAGGGTAGTGTCAAAAATATCGGTCCAATGATGCCCGTTCCTGTCACACCGCACCAAACGCCAGAACTTTCATCACGGAGTGGTTCCTGACACACAGTGTTGGGATTCTCCGCTGCCCGGTACCTCATGTTCTGTGAATTCACAAGATCAGAAAGATAATATCGAGCTACATCACTCTTTATGTAATGAAGAGGGTCTGGCAAACGATCGTTGATGTTATTCAAAAGCCTCGTGCAGTCATCCTCCGGTAATTGCTGCACAGCCGTCACACGCTATGGCTCGAGATTAAGAATTTTCAATATACGCTGGCAGTTCCTCCTGCTTAGATGCACCTGATGGGCCAATTTATGTGTAGACTTCTTTGAGCTCTGAATAATTCTTCGGTGAATGTCTGCAATAACTTTTGGCGTGTGAATTCAAGGAATTCTTTGTAGTTTTACATTTTGTGTAGAGCCCGCATCTCGTGGTCGTGCGGTAGCGTTCTCGCTTCCCACGCCCGGGTTCCCGGGTTCGATTCCCGGCGGGGTCAGGAATTTTCTCTGCCTCGTGATGGCTGGGTGTTGTGTGATGTCCTTAGGTTAGTTAGGTTTAAGTAGTTCTAAGTTCTAGGGGACTGATGACCAGAGATGTTAAGTCCCATAGTGCTCAGAGCCATTTGAACCATTTTGTGTAGATCTGTAGGTGCGCCAGTTTTTATACGGACTCTGTATTGCTATCTTTGCTGGTAGTCCTCTATCCGGATACTTCACCCCGAAAATTCCGCAGGTTCTGTTAATCGAACGTGATTTCCACGGATGTTTCCACAGTTTCATTTCTTTCGTCTATCGAGAAGGTCATTTTGCAGATCGCAAAGAGAAACGTCTAGCTTCACTGTTGATGTAAACTGAACTGCTTACACAAGAATGCTAGCATCGATCATTGCATAAAACTGTTCACTGTTGTATCTGTTTACTTCAGAAGTCGAAATATTGCATTCGCCTTCAAAGGAGAGGCGGCTGGTTTTAACTGCGCCAGCCTGCAGTATTACTGGTGATTCTAAAATATTACTGTTTGCTGATGTAGTATCGGATGTTGTGTGCAACGTTGGCACTGTTTCAAATAGTGCTGTTCAAGACATAAGTTCATGGAGTGTAGACAATACAGTAACGCTAAATCACAGCAAGGTTCACTTTTTACACTTTCCAACACACAGTTCAACAAAACCTGACGTTCTGCTTACATAGAATGAGCACATGATTAGTGAGAGTGAACATTTCAGATTTCTAAGTGTTCAGATAGACAGTCAGTTATCGTGGAAAGCCAATGTTCAGGATCTTGTTCAAAGACTTAATGCTGCCATTTTTACTATTAGAGCAGTATACGAAGTAAGTGATACACTCCTGGAAATTGAAATAAGAACACCGTGAATTCATTGTCCCAGGAAGGGGAAACTTTATTGACACACTCCTGGGGTCAGATACATCACATGATCACACTGACAGAACCACAGGCACATAGACACAGGCAACAGAGCATGCACAATGTCGGCACTAGTACAGTGTATATCCACCTTTCGCAGCAATGCAGGCTGCTATTCTCCCATGGAGACGATCGTAGAGATGCTGGATGTAGTCCTGTGGAACGGCTTGCCATGCCATTTCCACCTGGCGCCTCAGTTGGACCAGCGTTCGTGCTGGACGTGCAGACCGCGTGAGACGACGCTTCATCCAGTCCCAAACATGCTCAATGGGGGACAGATCCGGAGATCTTGCTGGCCAGGGTAGTTGACTTACACCTTCTAGAGCACGTTGGGTGGCACGGGATACATGCGGACGTGCATTGTCCCGTTGGAACAGCAAGTTCCCTTGCCGGTCTAGGAATGGTAGAACGATGGGTTCGATGACGGTTTGGATGTACCGTGCACTATTCAGTGTCCCGTCGACGATCACCAGTGGTGTACGGCCAGTGTAGGAGATTGCTCCCCACACCATGATGCCGGGTGTTGGCCCTTTGTGCCCCGGTCGTATGCAGTCCTGATTGTGGCGCTCACCTGCACGGCGCCAAACACGCATACGACCATCATTGGCACCAAGGCAGAAGCAACTCTCATCGCTGAAGACGACACGTCTCCATTCGTCCCTCCATTCACGCCTGTCGCGACACCACTGGAGGCGGGCTGCACGATGTTGGGGCGTGAGCGGAAGACGGCTTAACGGTGTGCGGGACCGTAGCCCAGCTTCATGGAGACGGTTGCGAATGGTCCTCGCCGATACCCCAGGAGCAACAGTGTCCCTAATTTGCTGGGAAGTGGCGGTGTGGTCCCCTACGGCACTGCGTAGGATCCTACGGTCTTGGCGTGCATCCGTGCGTCGCTGCGGTCCGGTCCCAGGTCGATGGGCACGTGCACCTTCCGCCGACCACTGGCGACAACATCGATGTACTGTGGAGACCTCACGCCCCACGTGTTGAGCAATTCGGCGGTACGTCCACCCGGCCTCCCGCATGCCCACTATACGCCCTCGCTCAAAGTCCGTCAACTGCACATACGGTTCACGTCCACGCTGTCGCGGCATCCTACCAGTGTTAAAGACTGCGATGGAGCTCCGTATGCCACGGCAAACTGGCTGACACTGACGGCGGTGCACAAATGCTGCGCAGCTAGCGCCATTCGACGGCCAACACCGCGGTTCCTGGTGTGTCCGCTGTGCCGTGCGTGTGATCATTGCTTGTACAGCCCTCTCGCAGTGTCCGGAGCAAGTATGGTGGGTCTGACACACCGGTGTCAATGTGTTCTGTTTTCCATTTCCAGGAGTGTAGTTCGACACCAAGTCTGGTTTGCGTATTTCTTTCGTTTATGACATGCGGTATTATACTTTGGGATAACTCTTCCCATTCTCAAACGGTATTTTTGGCTCAGAAACGGGCGGTTCGGGCAAGAAGTGTTTTAAGTTCGCCTGTCTCTTGTCGACTCCTGTTCATTAGTCTGGCCTCTCAATAAATATATATTCGTTAACGTCGTTCCTTGTTAACAGTATCAGCTTATTCCCAAGAATTAGCAGCTTTCACTCAGTTAAATACTAGGCAGAAATCCAGTCTGCATTTGTATCGCACCTCCTTGATTCTTGGGCACAAAAGGCCTTGTACTCCACCACCCTTTAGGTACCGGTAACTCGTAACAGATATACTGTATGAACATGTGCCGCGCGGGATTAGCCGAGCGGTCTCAGGCGCTGCAGTCATGGACTGTGCGGCTGGTCCCGGCGGAGGTTCGTCCTCCCTCGGGCATTGGTGTGTGTGTTTGTCCTTAGGATAATTTAGGTTAAGTAGGGTGTAAGCTTTGGGACAGATGACCTTAGCAGTTAAGTCCCATAAGATTTCACACACATTTCAACTTTTTTATGAACAGGCTTGCAACAAGTCCGATTTATTTATCTCGACCCGATCCGGATCTGAATAGCAGCCCAAATAAATATTAATTAATGTGACCCTGTACCTAATGGGGCTGGCAATCGGATTTGACTGCTACGGAGTTGTTACATTCCATTTTGTCCTTCTCAAATGCTGTAATAATGAATTGTCTGGTAACAAGAACACCAGCACAGCTTCACTAATCAAGAACCTATATTCGTCTCAAAAACACAAAGAGAAGGAGACAGCCACTGCCTTCGTCATACATATTTAATTACGGCTAATCTCAGCACAGGCTTCCTCGCTATTCATTATCGTCACACGCAAATTCAATCACTGCAATCGAACACTGCAATCCAACACTGCAATTCAAATGATGCCGGCGCGGTAGACGCGAAACCACAAATATCGGCACAGAAATATCGCTGATCACTCTCGTAATTATACTTCCTCACTTTCCTGTATTATACTAACACAAAGTGGTTAAACCGCGGCGATGGCCATTCCCTTTGTCGGTAAGCCTTGCATTACATCAACAGGCCTCCACACGGCTCGGCCCGCAACCTGGGAACTGACTCAACTCTACACTCGCTCTCGCAACACGACACTAACGATTGTTTGCCCTATCGACCTGTGCCGAGTGCAAACTTATAGTAAGGGCCTACGGACCCCTTACAGGCTCTAACAGCACTGCAATACGTAGGTGAAAAGCAACGTCAGACAACGTAGCTCATTCTCGTAATACTACAATAAGGTGTCCTGCGAAGACTTTGCTTACGCTCAACGAATTAATTTGTGTGACTTGAAATAATCGTCTATAGTAACACGACGACGTCACGTAACATTTGATATTCAGCTTCTCACACTATAAATGACACTGCAGCTCGCTACGACATCACTATGTACGAAAGAACGAACACAATAACACTTTTAGTGGTATAATGGGGTCCGAGCTAGCTATCTGGATATTAATTACAACAACGCATCTATCAAGGGTTCACTAGGTTCGAAAGATAAACTACCACCAAAACTAGTATCAGTCACCAGAAAAATACTAAATGTGAGAGTCTACGGGGAGTAGGAATGATGTATTTACTTCACCAATAACAGAAACCTACAGTGAAGCTTACTCTGTGTACTCAAACGACGCAACTGAACACTTTCTCAACAACATGGATACCAGACTGATGGATAAGTCAGATAGATCGCTTGCCTCTTGTAGTTGCTTCTCTTGTAAAGCTGCAACGAATAATAGTACATACACTCAATCAGTGTGAACGTTACAAATTTTTACGTAAATCGGAGAATACGTTGACAAGGCAAAGATATAATTCTATATTACCACTCGTTGTCAATCAACGATAACCTCTATAAGTAGGTCTTGCTACAATAATATCCTTGACCCCATTGAAATTTTATCGTAATAACTTATTTCGTTAATCTCAACCTTTCACAATTAAATGGAATAACTTGACATTTATAATTAATCACTTTTCAATAAAACATAAGCTTGCTATTCCTATCTAAATAAAGATTAATTATCTTTCTTTCCGTTGCAGGCTATTACCAGAAAAATACTATTCCTTCTGTTTAATTTTTTTAAACTTTGCTTTCACCAATATTCCAGTTTTTTACTTTATTGGCCTTTGGATTTACTTTGCTCCGAAAATGTATATTCATGAAATTAGTCTGCTTTCAAATAAGCCTTAGATTATTTTTATCTCGTAATAGTTTGGGGATGTAGGACAAGTCGCTATTGACTTTTTCAGTTTAAACTGTTTCTTTATCACCTGCAATTAAATCATTTACAGGTACAAATCAGAGTTTTATTTTTTGAGTGCTGGTTCACTATTTAGAACCCCACTAAGCGAAAATGTAATTAAAAAACCTGAGTGTAACCGCCACTTTTCAGCTATCTGAACTTCAAATAATCAGACAAAGCTCAACCACTTCAGGCGTTGACTTGCGCGACCCACTAAGATTTAAAACTCAAAACACAGCACTTGATAATCTCTTTCAGAGACAATTAGCGTGTTCTCTAACAAATGATTCTTGATTTGTTGTTTAGGGTTAAAGGGAAAAACTCAATAAACTTCAGATTGTTTCTCAATAACTAACTATAACGCAGGACGACCATTGTCTGTAATGTAGACTACACACTCAGTGCTTCCAACGAGATTCCCGGAATTTACTGTATTACGACGCTCACGCTGAATTCACACAATAAATCGCATGGAGGTAAGAGTAAGGGGAGATGGCGCTACGTATCCCAGCCGTACTATGTTTTGAAGCCATGGGGGCGTGGCTCGCTGCCATGACACTCTGACCAAAACAGTGCCAATGTATTACAGTCGCTAATTGCACCATATACGCATGTAACGTCATCAGATTGGTTGTTTCAAAGTTTTTGTTTAAAATAAAATCTCGTAAAGGCGAAATTCCGCGTTTCTTCTGATTAAAAATAGTTTTTAATGTAATGTTACGAATAGCTAGCCTTCAATGTAAACGATACAACTTTGTTAATTCAGTAATGAACGTGTATCACAAGCTAAATAATAGAAACTGAAAACTAAGTTAGCTATACCCTCCCTCCAAAGGCCCATAAATACATCTTGTTTGTAATATGTACTGGGACATTTCAGTTACGTTACACTACTGGGAAACACTGTTCATTACCACCAATATTTACTGAAATACGGTACATAGAATGGCAAATCTACACAGTGTCCTGTTTAGGCCTATACTTTACGCCAGTTAATGCAGTGTTAGCTTTTAATTTGGTACATGATGAAGACAAAGTGAGTTACTCAACACTTCGATTATCGACGATACGTACGTATTATACTGAAACGTGAACTTGAAAGCTAAGAATTTAATTCTTTGAATTGACATACCTTTTGCAAATGTTTTGGGTGTGTAGGGGAAAACTGATGGTGCAGCATTTTCTCGGAGCCTTACTGTTGAAAGGGAAGTTCGGTCAAGTCCTCTTCTCGGAAATGCTGAGAACATATAGTGCTCCATTTAGACGCACGCCAATTCTTCCTCCTCACGGCATTCTCCCACAGAGCTTTCCGACTTTCATTTTTAGGAAATCTAAAATCGTACAGGAGAAAAACACGCTATAGTACAAGTACCGACGTAGCACACGTTCGTTCACAATGAAGTTGTAAAATCACACTTAACGAGACAACTTACACATGAAATGTAATTCCCATCGATTTCGCATCACAATCAGAACGATTCGTACATCCGAACCCCACACAAGTCACCATAATAGCGCGAAATCCTTCCAAAAGCGAGCGACAAGCCTATGCACACAAGCTTACAGCAGCAATGTTTTGGTCGGACTGAGATGGCTTCACATAGCTTCACAGCTGTGACGTCACGGCGTCTCCCTCTATTCTTACCTCCATGATAAATCTTAACCAAATATCGCTTAATCGCTGACTATTCCTCGGTGCTCGCATACAGCTATACAAACACAGCAATGCAACGCAACGCTACTGTCTCTTAGTGTGTGCTCTAATCCTCAATCACAAGATAACTAAAACGACTTCGCGTAAACATTTCACATACACCATACAATGAAAAATCTCACAAAAATATTGAAATATGTTTCGCCTACCATCGCATGGCTGCTAAACAGCACATCGCACCATTAATCACAAATAGGAGAAACCAAACTCACACTTCAAGAAAACGAAGCTTTTCCTATTCCGGGTGAGTCTACACTCTACCAAAATCGGCGAAGTAATCCTTTTCCACACAAGCCGATAACCTTCTCAAAATATCTTTCTGAACGATTTAGAACACCCTTGGGATCTATCCCCACTGCAGACTAATTCACATATCGTACGAGTGAGCCGATCTCATCACATTCTTGAGGTGATCTCTCTCGAGGCCCACTATTCGAACGATACTCGGATACCAAAGTCCCTATTACACGATGCGCGTAAGCCGTAGACCTATGCACCCCAAGCGCCCTATGCGCCCCAAGCGTGTATATCTGTAACTACAGACTGGTTCACATCGGCATATTACATCTACACGGGATATGCCTGTTGCACATGCATAGTAGACCGTAATAATGCACGGAATGCAACTAGAATTGTCTGGTCTCTTGTAAAGTCGTTCATTCTGTCGGGGAAACTGTGGTGTCACCGCCAGACACCACACTTGCTAGGTGGTAGCTTTAAATCGGCTGCGGTCCATTAGTACATGTCGGACCCGCGTGTCGCCACTGTCAGGGATCGCAGACCGAGCGCCACCACAAGGCAGGTCTCGAGATACGGACTAGCACTCGCCCCAGTTGTACGGAAGACGTAGCTATCGATGCACACTGACGAAGCCTCGCTCATTAGCCGAGCCAATAGTTAGAATAGCCTTCAGCTAAGTGAATGGCTACGACCTAGCAAGGCGCCATTAGTAACATTGCATGTATCTAAAGGGTCTCACTTGTATCGCCACAATCTCCAGATGTACCAAAAGGATGGATTAAAGTTAAGTATTCCAGAAGCTACGTACTTTTCTTTATAGCATTCATTACGTATCCTGTTTCAGACCTCACGCCATCCTGCTTTAGCTTAGCGCGTGCCTTTCGGCTTCCTCTCATTGTGTCTAGGCTGTCTTGTCTAGACACAACAGAGACACCAGGGGGATCGTGTGATATATGGCTCTGAGCACTATAGGACTTAACAGCTAAGGTCATCAGTCCCCTAGAACTTAGAACTACTTAAACCTAACTAACCTAAGGACATCACACACATCCATGCCCGAGGCAGGATTCGAACCTGCGACCGTAGCGGTCGCGCGGTTCCAGATTGAAGCGCCTAGAACCGCTCGGCCACTCCGGAGCTAGTGTGATATATTCGAACGTCATTCGTACAAATTTTTTTGCGAGCTCAAGGTTCCTATTTAATAAGAAATTGTTTTTATCATTTTTTGTTAAGTAATTATTATTATTAAGCTCGCCACTGTTGAATAGTGGACTCAACAACTAGTTTTATATTACGAAGCTTGGCTACACAGGTGTATTTATGTCTAAATTTACATTTGTACGGCATTTTTCACATGGAGGACCCACTTATTTTTGGAGCTACTGCACTGGCAGTGACAGTCAATCTTCGTGTTAGGGCAGAACGACGACGAAAACGAAAAGCCAGACGGTGTTGGGTTCGACCCTGCCTGAAAAGAAGGAAGGAAGGCAGGGGAATATAATCACTTTAAGGTCATTTTTTCGAGTTTGGAATAGAATTTTGCAGTCCTCGTCTGTCGCACTGAGCAAAACTGCACGGACTTTCCCGCCTTTCGCTGCCCGTTTCTCTTTCCTGGCATGCTGAAATAAAGCAAGAGATGCAATCAAATAAGCATGATTTTTCGTAAGCTAAGGCAATACGATACAAATCGGATGTCACCGTGTAACGTTATATGCATATTACTCACAATTAAAGGTTGCCGATGTATCTTATTATGAGACAGCGGGTCGTGTGGGTCATACATCCACCTTTCCTTGTTTTATGCCTGAATTAAGATGCTTCACGCTTCTTTGATCCATTCCATTTCTCGAATACGGCACAATCAACAGAAAAAAATGCTTTCACAAACAGCTAGTACAAAAGAAAGTCTACTGGCAAAACAACTGTTTTTTCTGCATTTATGAAAACTTATTTGCTGAAAAATGCAAATAATCCGCAATACGAATATCTGAAATTAGCCACCAACCACCTAACAGAAAGCACTGCAGTAGCTCCTGCGCATGTACGAATTATCGCTGCCTAATGTGCATGCGCGGACCGTTCTCTATCGTGGCGCACGGATAATGTGTCTGCCAAGGTTACTAAATAATAAGGTTGGGCAGTAAGCGCTCTGCTCTGCTATTGGCTGGCCTAGTGACGTCAGCGTGGAAGCAAGCGCTCACAAGCAGACGACACGGCATGCGTGTTTACGTCAAGTTTTTGGCGGAAGGTTTTGTTTATACCAGAATTGAGATGTCTAAACTGTTTTTCTACTGCTAAAATATTACAGTTAAAACTGATGAGTTATATTCTATGCCTCACACATCGGTAAAATATCAGATCACAACCACACTGAACACACTTGAAATTCGAAACCTCGGCTCAGATAAATCAGAAACTATTCATTTAATCGCATTGAAATATATTTAATTAAGAGCTCGAAGTTGCACACACCTGTTTGTAAGAACAGCATTTCTTATTTCTAAAGCCGCTATAGTATTCATCAAAGTAACTTTATCTGTGTCTGAAAAAAAAACTGTCATCTGTACATGTGCTCTTACTATGATGTTTCTTATTTGGTGACAGCTTTTCCAGAGTTTCCAGAGATCTCTTATGTAGTTCTCGTTTCTAATACAGTTTGGTTCTGTCTTCTTGTTGCGGGTGACACATTGACAGTCGCGCTACTGCACGGCAAATTGCACGAAGGAACTGCATCTGGCTTGAGCATTCTTTTTTGGGGCAAATTAAGCAATTTAGACTGTAAATACCTTAAGTAATCTGTTTCTGCGAAATGGCGAGAACATATTCGTGCATGCGCAACATTTACACTGCCTTAACATTTCGACAACCATAGTTTTTGTAATGTTTCATTACGCGGGAAACTGTGATACATTACGTCAGTTCCCTTTGTGCTCCGGTTGTAGGAAAAACAGCCCGTAACAGCACAGCCTGGCATTGTAAAAATTAATTTTCTCACTCACTTGTAGATTCTCCAATAAGAGTTTCACAGGACGAACCATATACTGTAGAGCTGGCGAACACAATGTTGATCCCGCTGTCCACTATCGCTAACTATTTCAGTTTCGAATCAAATATCAATTACAGCAAAAACCGTTAACACTCCCGAATTCCGAATGTTTCCGCTGCTGACTGAGCACTTCAGAAGAAAGAACTCAATCAAAATACTCCTTCAAACACAAAACAACACAAGAAAAACAATCACACACAATTCGAACTGTGTACTGTTTGGCACAGCTGCTTCCACCGTGACGTCATGCGCACAACTGAGAAAACGCGTTGCTTTCTGCGCATAGCTTTCTGCGCCCCCTGGTGTCTGCTAATTTTTGTAGTAGAGGTGGGCCAAACGGTTATTCTGGAGTAACCGTTATCACAGTTCCAGTTATTCTTTGATAACCGTTATTTTTAACGGTTATCAATAACTGTCAAGTTATTTTTCGCTACCGAATACCGAATACTCCGACGGGGTTACAGTTAAATAACGACACAGTTGGAACCCGTCAGTTTAGTTATCAGTGTAACTGCGAGTAGTGTGAAATAGCAGGAATGTCGTATGAATCGTGTCATAACCTTAGCTGATGAACTCTGGATACATTTTAGTTGATGTTAGAACGATTATTAGTGTTTCATATTATATGTTTGTAGGTTATCGGTCCTATTAGAAATATTATCTTCGCAGCTGCAACAGAAAGTACGCGGAACTTCGCCACAGCACTGTTTAAGTAAAATGATAACAACGTGCGTTTTTAAGTATGAAGTAATATGTAAACTGACACTGTAGGTTAAATTCGAAGCTTAATTTCTTGTGCTGCTCACTTATTAGAATAAGCGTCCAGCCTTGTAATACAACAAAAAAAAAATATACGTAATGTGACAGATTCGTTTACTCTTGTACTGTACAAGATAGTCCTATTGGGGAAAGTGTGAGTACGCTAATCAAAGTTTTATGTGAGATTTGGAAACTGCTCGATTTCTCCAGCTACAGCATGTTTATAACATATGAAGACATGCAGATCGAAAAAGTTGACAGTGTTACATTTCTGGGACTTTTTTTTTTTTAGTCATCAGTCTACTGACTGGTTTGATGCGGCCCGCCACAAATTCCTTTCCTGTGCTAACCTCTTCATCTCAGAGTACCACTTGCAGCCTACGTCCTCAATTATTTGCTTGACGTATTCCAATCTCTGTCTTCCTCTACAGTTTTTGCCATCTACAGCTCCCTCTAGTACCATGGAAGTCATTGCCTCATGTCTTAGCAGATGTCCTATCATCCAGTCCCTTCTCCTTATCAGTGTTTTCCACATATTCCTTTCCTCTCCTATTTTGCGTAGAACCTCCTCATTCCTTACCTTAACAGTCCACCTAATTTTCAACATTCGTCTATAGCACCACATCTCAAATGCTTCGATTCTCTCCTGTTCCGGTTTTCCCACAGTCCATGTTTCACTACCATACAATGCTGTACTCCAGACGTACATCCTCAGAAATTTCTTCCTCAAATTAAGGCCGGTATTTGATATTAGTAGACTTCTCTTGGCCAGAAATCCCTTTTTTGCCATAGCGAGTCTGCTTTTGATGTCCTCCTTGCTCCGTCCGTCTTTGGTTGTTTTACTGCCTAGGTAGCAGAATTCCTAAACTTCATTGACTTCGTGACCATCAATCCTGATGTCAAGTTTCTCGCTGTTCTCATTTCTACTACTTCTCGTTACCTTCGTCTTTCTCCGATTTACTCTCAAACCATACTGTGTACTCATTAGACTGTTCATTCCGTTCAGCAGATCATTTAATTCTTCTTCACTTTCACTCAGGATAGCAATGTCATCAGCGAATCGTATCATTGATATCCTTTCACCTTGTATTTTAATTCCACTCCTGAACCTTTCTTTTATTTCCATCATTGCTTCCTCGATGTACAGATTGAAGAGTAGGGGCGAAAGGCTACAGCCTTGTCTTACACCCTTCTTAATACGAGCACTTCGTTCTAGATCGTCCACTCATATTATTCCCTTTTGGTTGTTGTACGCGTCTCTCCCTATAGCTTACCCCTACTTTTTTCAGAATCTCGAACAGCTTGCACCATTTTGTATTGTCGAACGCTTTTTCCAGGTCGACAAATCCTATGAACGTGTCTTGATTTTTCTTTAGCCTTGCTTCCATTATTAGCCGTAACGTCAGAATTGCCTCTCTCGTCCCTTTACTTTTCCTAAAGCAAAACTGATCGTCACCTAGCGCATTCCCAATTTTCTTTTCCATTCTTCTGTATATTATTCTTTTAAGCAGCTTCGATGCATGAGCTGTTAAGCTGATTGTGCGATAATTCTCGCACTTGTCAGCTCTTGCCGTCTTCGGAATTGTGTGGATGATGCTTTTCCGAAAGTCAGATGGTATGTCGCCAGACTCATATATTCTACACACCAACGTGAATAGTCGTTTTGTTGCCACTTCCCCCAATGATTTTAGAAATTCTGATGGAATGTTATCTATCCCTTCTGCCTTATTTGACCGTAAGTCCTCCAAAGCTCTTTTAAATTCCGATTCTAATACTGGATCCCCTATCTCTTCTAAATCGACTCCTGTTTCTTCTTCTATCACATCAAACAAATCTTCACCCTCATAGAGGCTTTCAATGTATTCTTTCCACCTATCTGCTCTCTCCTCAGCATTTAACAGTGGAATTCCCGTTGCACTCTTAATGTTACCACCGTTGCTTTTAATGTCACCAAAGGTTGTTTTGACTTTCCTGTATGCTGAGTCTGTCCTTCCAACAATCATATCTTTTTCGATGTCTTCACATTTTTCCTGCAGCCATTTCGTCTTAGCTTCCCTGCACTTCCTGTTTATTTCATTCCTCAGCGACTTGTATTTCTGTATTCCTGATTTTCCCGGAACGTGTTTGTACTTCCTCTTTTCATCAATCAACTGAAGTATTTCATCTGTTACCCATGGTTTCTTCGCAGCTACCTTCTTTGTACCTGTGTTTTCCTTCCCAACTTCTGTGATGGCCCTTTTTAGAGATGTTCATTCCTCTTCAACTGTACTGCTTACTGCGCTATTCCTTATTGCTGTATCTATAGCGTTAGAGAACTTCATACGTATCTCGTCATTCCTTAGTACTTCCGTATCCCACTTCTTTGCGTATTGATTCTTCCTGACTAATGTCTTGAACTTCAGCCTACTCTTCATCACTACTATACAGTGATCTGAGTCTATATCTGCTCCTGGGTACGCCTTACAATCCAGTATCTGATTTCCGAATCTCTGTCTGACCATGATGTAATCTAATTGAAATCTTCCCGTATCTCCCGGCCTTTTCCAAGTATACCTCCTCCTCTTGTGATTCTTGAACAGGGTATTCGCTATTACTAGCTGAAAGTTGTTACAGAACTCAATTAGTCTTTCTCCTCTTTCATTCCTTGTCCCAAGCCCATATTCTCCTGTAACCTTTTCTTCTACTCCTTCCCCTACAACTGCATTCCAGTCGCCCATGACTATTAGATTTTCGTCCCCCTTTACATACTGCATTACCCTTTCAATATCCTCATACACTTTCTCTATCTGTTCCTCTTCAGCTTGCGACGTCGGCGTGTATACCTGAACTATCGTTGTCGGTGTTGGTCTGCTGTCGATTCTGATTAGAACAACCCGGTCACTGAACTGTTCACAGTAACACACCCTCTGCCCTATCTTCCTATTCATAACGAATCCTACACCTGTTACACCATTTACTGCTGCTGTTGATATTACTCGATACTCATCTGACCAGAAATCCTTGTCTTCCTTCCACTTCACTTCACTGACCCCTACTATATCTAGATTGACCCTCTGCATTTCCCTTTTCAGATTTTCTAGTTTCCCTACCACGTTCAAGCTTCTGACATTCCACGCCCCGACTCGTAGAATGTTATCCTTTCGTTGATTATTCAATCTTTTTCTCATGGTAACCTCCCCCTTGGCAGTCCCCTCCCGGAGATCCGAATGGGGGACTATTCCGGAATCTTTTGCGAATGGAGAGATCATCATGGCACTTCTTTAATTACAGGCCACATGTCCTGTGGATACACGTTACGTGTCTTTAATGCAGTGGTTTCCATTGCCTTCTGCATCCTCATGTCGTTGATCATTGCTGATTCTTCCACCTTTAGGGACAATTTCCCACCCCTAGGACAAGAGAGTGCCCTGAACCTCTATCCGCTCCTCCGCCCTCTTTGACAAGGCCGTTGGCAGAATGAGGCTGACTTCTTATGCCGGAAGTCTTCGGCCGCCAATGCTGATTATTTATCAAAATTTAGGCAGTGGCGGGGATCGAACCCGGGACCAAAGACGTTTTGATTATGAATCAAAGACGCTACCCCCAGACCACGGGTACTGGGACTACGACTCGATAATAAATTCAGTTGGGAAGGGCATACCACAGAACTGATGAAGCGCCTAAACATGTCTGTATTTGTAGTGAGAATAATGTCAGATGTAGGAGACATTAATCTAGAAAAGTTTACATATTTTCATTCTATTATTTCATAAGGTATCATATCCTGTGGTAACTCATCAAACGGAACATAAGTTTTTCGCATGTAAAAGCGTGTAATAAAAATCGTTTGTGGTATAAATTCAAGAACATCATGTAGGAACTTTGTTTTCTAACCACTGCTTCCTAGTATATTTATTCCTTAATAAAAGTTGTTGTAAGTATTTCCAACCAATAACCCAATACATAATATCAGTACTAGAAATAGGAACAGCAATCTACATAAAGACCTAAAATCACTTACGTTGGTCCAAAAGGGGTCAAATATTGAGAAACACGCATTTGCAATAAACTGCCAGCAAGTCAGCAACCATTAAAAACTTGGTTTCACATAAAGCACGGTTTGCAGAGTGTTTGAAAGACTTTTTGATACAGAAGTGTCCGATTCCACCCGTCTGCTATGACCCAGGACGTCATCAATATGCCGGAAAAGGCTATTTTAAGTGTGTCTATGACGTCACTACATACACATGGCAACAAACACGAAGATACATATAAATAATACAATAACATCTCCCACCAAAAATACAATCAAACCAACGGGACAACCACGGGAAGTCAGGGGTTTTAGGGTGAGGACAAGCTAGTAAAAAAATCACACCGTGATCCCAAAACACAAAATGAAGAACAAAAAGAAAAAAAATACAGCATTCCGCTACACCAACAAAATCTGCAGGAATCGAACACTTCCCTTGAACAATATAGGTCAACCACAGGTGACCATACCAAAACAGCAATACCCACATCTAAAAGTACGAAAATTGGAATCGGACATTTCGCTTGACCTACATGGGTCAACCTCAGATGACCAAACATCAACACCTACAACTATGAAAACGGGAATCGGTCATTTCCGGTGACCTATATAGGTCCACCACAACTACTGATGCCGGCCGTTGTGGCCGAGCGGTTCTAGGCGCTACAGTCTGGAACCGCGCGACCGCTACGGTCGCAGGTTCGAATCCTGCCTCGGGCATGGATGTGTGTGATGTCCTTAGGTTAGTTAGGTTTAAGTAGTTCTAAGTTATAGGGGACTGATGACCTCAGAAGTTAAGTCCCATAGTGCTCAGAACCATTTGAACCAATTTTTGAACAACCACTGATGCCAAAAAACCAACACCTACAACTGCGAAAAATAAAACGAAAACCTCAACCTCAAAAATCCACATATCATACATCCCCACATGTATTAAAACGCAATCAATACTCCATAAATACACAAAACATCACAACTAGTAAAAAAAAAGTTACCGCCAGCAAATTCCGGCACTGCAAACTAGATCGGCCAGCCCAACGACCCCCCCCCCCCCACACACACACACACATACACACACTAAACGTCTTACCAGACCACAAATAGCAAACCAATAACACCTAACGAAAACGCCAAACACATAAACAAAAAAAACTTGGTAATTCATTGAAAGAACTTCCAAATCTTACTTTTGGAATTGCAATTACTGCCACCAAAAAAACACACACACAACCAACTCATAAACACCGTGCCGTAATGACATTCCCACACCACAACGCCTTTACGTCATAGCAGACGGCTGGAATGGGACGCTTCCATTGACCCCTCCTTCTACTCTGTAGATGAATATCTTAACAGAGACTGTTAGACAAGCTTAAGTAAAAATTCTGCTATATTTCAGTTTTGACAGCACTTGGTCGCAACAGTCAAGATCGGATATTCTGTGTATTATAAATTTATTAAAAGTGCATAAGTGTGTTTTATTCTGACAGTGTATCAATTCTGTAAATATTAGCAGTTACTGTAATATATACACATATTTTGACAATCTCCTGACAAATGATAAGGATAATACTTACGAGGGCAGTTCAATAAGTAATGCAACACTTTTTTTTCTGAAACAGGGGTTGTTTTATTCAGCATTGAAATACACCAGGTTATTCCCCAATCTTTTAGCTACATAACACTATTTTTCAACGTAATCTCCATTCAATGCTACGGCCTTACGCCACCTTGAAATGAGGACCTGTATGCCTGCACGGTACCATTCCACTGGTCGATGTCGGAGCCAACGTCGTACTGCATCAATAACTTCTTCATCATCCGCGTAGTGCCTCCCACGGATTGCGTCCTTCATTGGGCCAAACATATGGAAATCCGACGGTGCGAGATCGGGGCTGTAGGGTGCATGAGGAAGAACAGTCCACTGAAGTTTTGTGAGCTGCTCTCGGGTGCGAAGACTTTTGTGAGGTCTTGCGTTGTCATGAAGAAGGAGAAGTTCGTTCAGATTTTTGTGCCAACGAACACGCTGAAGTCGTTTCTTCAATTTCTGAAGAGTAGCACAATACACTTCAGAGTTGATCGTTTGACCATGGGGAAGGACATCGAACAGAATAACCCCTTGAGCGTCCCAGAAGACTGTAACCATGACTATACCGGCTGAGGGTATGGCTTTAAACTTTTTCTTGGTAGGGGAGTGGGTGTGGCGCCACTCCATTGATTGCCGTTTGTTTCAGGTTCGAAGTGATGAACCCATGTTTCATCGCCTGTAACAATCTCTGACAAGAAATTGTCACCCTCAGCCACATGACGAGCAAGCAATTCCGCACAGATGGTTCTCCTTTGCTCTTTATGGTGTTCGGTTAGACAACGAGGGACCCAGCGGGAACAAACCTTTGAATATCCCAACTGGTGAACAATTGTGACAGCACTACCAACAGAGATGTCAAGTTGAGCACTGAGTTGTTTGATGGTGATCCGTCGATCATCTCGAACGAGTGTGTTCGCACGCTCCGCCATTGCAGGAGTCACAGCTGTGCACGGCCGGCCCGCACGCGGGAGATCAGACAGTCTTGCTTGACCTTGCGGCGATGATGACACACGCTTTGCCCAACGACTTACCGTGCTTTTGTCCACTGCCAGATCACTGTAGACATTCTGCAAGCGCCTATGAATATCTGAGATGCCCTGGTTATCCGCCAAAAGAAACTCGATCACTGCCCGTTGTTTGCAACGCACATCCATTACAGACGCCATTTTAACAGCTCCGTACAGCGCTGCCACCTGTCGGAAGTCAATGAAACTATCCGAGACGAAGCGGGAATGTTTGAAAATATTCCACAAGAAATTTCCGGTTTTTTCAACCAAAATTGGCCGAGAAAAAAAATGTGTTGCATTACTTATTGAACTGCCCTCGTATTATATTCAAATGTATTATGTTATACTTTCTGACATGTTATCTGTCATTCGCAATGGCCAGTGGCTATTTCCGAAGCAGTATGAAAATATTTGTTCTCTTCAGTAACTATCGTCTCTGGAAATATCACCAGGGCCTACTACTGGAGTCACTAAGTCAGGAACACAGACACACAGTTATTCTGTTACCAACTTCCAGGTTACCTGTAGTGGTAGCCCGATAACTGCCAGAGAACGAGAACTGTGAGCCAATAATGATAACTGCCAGAGGAAAATATTTTTTTTTTTCTTTATTGAATTTCGATTCCCCCCGAAGGGGACGGGCTGGCAGCAGCTTAGTGCGCCGCTCTTCAGCCTACAGACTTTGTTTTAAAAAGGTGAAGATAATATATAATAAAAAACAGGCGATAAAATCGAAGACTTAAAGGGTAACATGGCGAAAAAATCGTTGAACTTAAAACAGAACAAAGGGATGACGATGCTAATAAAAATACATACGAAGCAGACAGGTAAAATAATAGACAGACAATTAAAAAAAACACGGCAACAGTCTGGTTTCTGTTCGCAAAGGATATAAAAGTCACACCCAGCGACAACATGGTTTCTGTTCGCAACACGGGAAAAGATTAAACAACACTGAACATTCACTGGAACACTGCGCTAAAATATGACATACCACAGCCGAGAGCACGTGGGGGGAAACTAGACAGATGAGGGGAAGATAAAAAAGGGGGGAAGGTGAGGAAAAGTGAAGGGGGGAGGGGGGAAAGGAACAAATGGAGGATGAGGACCCATAAGAGGGCTGGGGAGTGCTGGGCAGACACGACAAGGAGTGGGGAAGGCAGAGGATGGGAAAATACAAAGGGACTCGGGGGAGGGGGGGAGAAGGGAGGTAGGGAGAGGTTAGGTGGGGAGAAACAGAAACACAGGAAGGGGGGAAGAGGGAGCCCAGGGAAAGGATGGAGGAAAGGAGGGGGGTGAGGATCAGAGTTGATAGGAGGGATAAATGGAGGGAGAGAGGGCATTATCTGGGAGGGGGGGGTTGATGGAAGCCACCTTGGGAAAGGACATAAAGGATGTAGAGGTGCAGGGTAGGGGGGACGCAACAGTGAAGACATGGCAGGGGGCGGGGATGGGAGAGGAGAGGAGCAACCAGGGGGTGATGGGGATCAAGGCGGTGGGAGGTGTAGAGTATGTGGATATGTTCGAGGAATAGGAGCAGATGGGGGAAAGAAATGAGGCTGTAGAGGACCCGCATGGGGGACGGGAGTCGTATACGGAAGGCGAGGCGGAGTACATGACACTCAAGGATCTGGGGACTTATAGAATTTGGGGGGTGGGGGGGGCAGATATCCAGGCAGGACTGGTATAACAGAGGATGGGATGGATTAAGGATTTGTAGGTGTGGAGGATGGTAGAGGGGTGCAACCCCCATGTCCAGCCAGAGAGGAGTTTGAGGAGTCAGATGTGGTTGTGGGCTTTGGATTGGATGGAGCGGAGATGAGGGATCAAGGTGCGGTGACGGTCAATGGTGAGTCCAAGGTAGGTGAGGGTGGGGGTGAGGCGGACAGGACGGGCGCAGATGGTAAGGGAGAAATCCAGGAGCCGGAAGGAGCAAGTGGTACGACCTACGATGATTGCCTGGGTCTCGGAAGGATTGATTTTCAGAAGCCACTGGTTACGTCGTGCAGCAAAAAGGTCAGGGTGATTTTGGAGAAGGCGTTGGGACCGTTGGAGGGTAGGAGCGAGGGCAAGGAATGCAGTGTCATCGGCATATTGCAAGAGGTGTACTGGAGGGGGGGTTGGGGCATATCTTCCGTGTACAGGAGGGAGAGGAGAGGGGAGATGACAGAGCCCTGGGGCACACCTGCAGAGGGGTAGAAGGTGTGGGAATTGGCGTTATGGATGGTAACATAGGAGGGGTGGTGGGAGAGGAAGGAGGCCATCAGACAGATGTAGTTGACAGGAAGGGCATAGGTTTGGAGTTTAAACAGGAGACCAATATGCCAGACACGGTCGTAGGCCTTTTCGAGGTCGAGGGAGACAAAAATGGCGGAGCGACGGTAGTGAAGCTGGAGGGAGAGGAGATGAGTGAGGCGGAGGAGTCAGTCATCGGCAGAGAAGGAAGGTCGAAAGCCACATTGGGTGTTGGGGAGGAGGTGGTTTTGGTGGAGGTGGTGATGGATGCGCTGGGAAAGGATGGATTCCAAGAGCTTGCTGAACACCGATGTGAGACAGATGGGACGATAGGAAGAGGTATCAGATGGAGGCTTGTGGGGTTTGGAGAACATCAGGATAAGGGAGGTTTTCAACAGGTCGGGATAGAAGCCAGTGGCAAGGATGACATTGTAGAGGGTGGCAAGGACTGAAAGGAAGGAGGCAGTGTTTGAGGTGGCAGTAGGTAATGCAGTCGTGGCCGGGAGCAGTGTTGCGTTTAGTGCCGAGTGTGAGGCTGATGTCCTATGCAGTGCTGGGAGTGTTAAGTTCAGATGGTGGGGTGTGGCTCAAGTACTGGAAGCTAGGAGCAAGGGGAGGAACAGAGGTATTCGTACAGTAGACTTGGCCACTGTTTCTATGTTTCGATAGAGTGTATCGACACGTGAACTGTTTCACTGTTTCGGAACGGCTGTGGTTCACTGTTTCGAAACAGTGGTGTTTCATTCCGCCCCTGTCTCGGATAACCGCACCAGATCCGATCTCGAGCCAGACACAGAAACTGTATCGTTGTTTCAAAATAAGGCTGTTTCAGTGCACCTGTGCTTGGAACGGATTAATTGTATCGAAACAGTGATGTTTCATTCCGCTCTGTGTTGGATGAGATTCGGGCTCGGCACAGGTACTGAAATACGACATACCACTTCATAAAACACTTTCAAGAGTGTCGAAATCTTTTTGGCGAGCAATAGCATGTAGCGTAAGATATCCTAAGATAAAGCTTAGTTTCTGGCTGACTGTCCTATTCCGAAATGGCGTAACATCTGCTTTATAAGCACTAACCAAACAATAAAACAACGCATACTATTCAGATTCAAAGTAATAAATATGTGAAAATCATTCAGTTAAATTACACTTTGTTTATAACATACGTTTCTCTGTTCATGTACGGTAATCATTTTAAGAAACGCAAGTAAGCCTACAACATTTTGAATAAAAAAAGGCGTAGAGTGACAGTTATTAGACATACACATAAATTTGATGTAGGAATAATTGCCAGCAATCTGTTTGACATATCACTGATAGTGTAATAGTGAACGGGAAGGGCTGGGAAGCATGGTGAATTTATCATAACAGTTCGAAACATCTTGAAAGAGAAAATTTTTTTCTGTTATATTTTGTTATTTATTCGAATTATTTGGCGTTATTTGTGAGTCTATAGTCACTGTGCCTATTATCCACAATGATTCCCTTTGTGTGCGTGGAAATTAGCAGGCTGGGTATATTACCCATACTAACGGAATGTGGGAACCCCAGTAGCATATCCGTTGTTTCTGCAGTTTGCTTCCATCTCCAGATCCGTTCGTGGTGGTTCTTCTGTCTTCAGCTATGGCTGTCCTCAGCCAATTGAAAAGTATGAAAGTCGTACGACACGAAAGCGGCGCATTTTCTGCAGGAAATACGAAACTGCCAAGACGCCTAAGTGATAGTTTCATACTTTCTGCGATATGATTAGCGCTCTCGCATCTCATTTGTGTTTATATGGACATACTTATACAGTAGACATTCAAGATGATGAACTGCCTGACTCATGTAGTACTGTCACCGTCAGAGGGTGGTATGGGACTACAAGTCCCACCGCCACACCTCCTAAGTGAATTGTTACTGCCTCACCAACACAGTTAGACCGCAATAGACCGGTGATGCTGTATTGTATCATATCACAAAAAAAAAAAAAAATTATAAAATGTATAGGTTTATTAGATTACAAAACACAAACAGTTTCACTGTTTCGAAACATCGTATCGAAACATTACATTGTACTGTTTCAGTTTGTCCATCTCTATCGTACAGTCCACTATGTCAGGAGGAAGGGGTACTGGGGGGGAGGGGGGTGGAGGGGTTCCCAGTAAGGAGAGGAAAATACCGATCTCTGACAGTTATTTCCATAGTCGCTCGAATTCCTTATGGTAACTCTCTTTATACTACCAGTCCAAGCTAAATTGACATATAAGGCGGTGGCTCAAGGGAACGACCATACTTGTTAATGCCTGTACTGCAGCTCCTATCAACCACCGCTCGGACATTAACTTTATTTAATTGTTTGTGCTAACAGTAACGAAGGCGCACGACATAGTACACAGTTCTTATCAACAGATGGCGTGCAATCTCACAGTTATTCCCATGGCCTATAGAACGCCTATAGAACGCCTTCCAAATGGTCTGCCCCTCTCCTTCGTTCGTTGCCAGATCTCCGATGAGTTGACGCGAAAGCGTAGTACGATCTTCGGTCAAAAGATGGCACTGTTGACACTAGAAAGTTTTCGAAATAACTGCCAGTATCAGAGGAACGGTTATCGCAGTAACCGTTACTTCTCAGTAACCGGTTATTTCTATCAGTTACGTTATTTTTTGCCGCCTCTATTTTGTAGTTTCACCCGTTCTACCGCTAGATGGCTGTCACGCTAGATCACTACCATTCGCGGCGGATCGTCGTGTAATACCCCCTTTAATACTGAAATTCTACAACAACAAGCCAAGAACAGTTCCCTGCGAACAATCATCACGCTAATTCTCTATTTAACAATAAGCTCTTCTCAGCAGTCGCCGGCAAACGTTTGTAGTGGCCAGCTGCATCGTAGTTGTTAACTTTGCCACACACCGTGATTCAGCAGTCGGCTGGGCGTTGCAAACTCGCTGACTTGACAGGACACAGCTTTTCTCGACCATCAGGTGTCACATATCTACAAGATCTTAACACAAAAATGTAAGAAAACTATATAAACAACTTAGTCTCTTCATTTTTCTAGCACATAAAAATAAAAATAAATGTTCAAATGTGTGTGAAATCTTATGGGACTTAACCCTAAGGTCATTAGTCCCTAAGCTTACACACTACTTAACCTAAAGTATCCTAAGGACAAACACACACACCCATGCCCGAGGGAGGACTCGAACCTCCGCCGGGACCAGCCACACAGTCCATGACTGCAGCGCCTCATACCGCTCGGCTAACCCCGCGCGGCACATAAAAATCGATCATAAGTTGACGCGATACAGATCAGTGATGCACTTTTTTCGGGCTGAAGGAGGTTT
Organism: Schistocerca serialis cubense; assembly: GCF_023864345.2. Taxonomy (NCBI): domain Eukaryota; kingdom Metazoa; phylum Arthropoda; class Insecta; order Orthoptera; family Acrididae; genus Schistocerca; species Schistocerca serialis. The sequence goes on from NC_064648.1 coordinate 147,896,272, forward strand.
GACGCATTACAGCGTGCAGTATTCTGCTGCATCTATTTTCAATAAGCTAACGCAAGAATTAAAAAATCTTAGCAGTAATCCACTCGCTATCAAATCTAAACCGAAGAGTTTCCTCATGGATCATTCTTTCTATTCTGCCGAGGAGTTCCTTGAAAATTAAGCTAATTCCTGAGTTACATTGTTGACTGCGTTTATATATAAACTTATAGATTTTTTTTAGTATTCATAAACATTTTATTTTATATATTATTACTTTTCTGTCATCATTTCATTTACTGGCACACTCCATGACCTTGGAGATTTTCTGCTCAGTTTTGTCCAACAGAACTAGACGTGTAAATAAATAAATAAATAAAACCGTCTCCTGTCAACATGACCGTTGCCGTCACTTCATATACATCTTTATTTACAACATCGTTTCGAATGTTGCTATTGTCAAATCTACAGGGCGTGTCCCCCTCCCCCGCCCCTAAAAAAAAAAAAAACACGAAAAAAGACGAGTAAACATGGGTTCTAATATGCATATCGTAAGTGGTATGGTCACTTGTTTATCTTCGCTAGTGTAAAACACATTTCTTCTGCTGAACAAGTGATCGTAGCTCGTAAAATATGCATTTTAAAGCCCTTGTTTACTAGTCCTTTTTTTCCTTGTTTTGGTCTGTATTACTTTCTCTCAAATAATGGAAAGCAAAGTCCTTGCAGTAGCAGATATCTACAGTATCTCATAGTACCGAAGATGAGTAAGTGCTCGAAGCTCTTAAGGTATAACTTTCAGAACCCATGTTTACTGGACTTTGTTTTTACTGTTTTGGTGTAAGGATCCTGTCCCTGAGACGGGACTCTCTGTATTATTAAGATTCTTCTTGTTCTTTAATGTTCAAAACAAAAAGTTCAAATGTGTGTGAAATCTTCTGGGGCTTAACTGCTAAGATCTTCAGTCCCTAAGCTTACACACTACTTAACCTAAATGATCCTGAGGACAAACACACAAAACAGTACAAGGAAAAATAACCCTGGTGGCCGCATAGAGCAGTATTTGAAGAAAATGACTTGCTACAAATATTTGATAACAACAACCGAATCTTACTTGCCGGCGACCTAAATGCAAAAAACACGACGTGGAATGCCCAACGGAACAATGCACGCGGAAACACATTATATAATCTACAAGGACGACTGAATGTTGCAATTTCCGCTCCTGAAGATGTTACCCACATTCCATTCAACCACCGCCACCAACCGGACGTCCTCGACATATGCATAACCAAGAACCTCGATCCCGACCTGCATCTCCGAAACTTTCAAGATCTAACCTCCGAACATTTACCTGTAATTGGCCATATCGGTAACGTAATAGAACCGCCTCACCCACGACAAAAAACCACAATCAGCGGGGAGCAATACCAGAGATGGCTAAACTATAACATTCGCTCCACACTAGACCTAACAACTACTCAAAAAATAGAAGAAGCCATCGGCATTTTAACAGACAAAATTAAAACGGCCTACAAGAAAGCATCTACAACAACCATATTTCCTGAAACAAACGTTCACACTCTGTCACCGCTTATACAAGATCTCAAGTACCTCAAAAACGCAGCTAGACGCCGATGGCTCCAAACACGAAACCCAGAAGACAGAAGACAATTAAAGCGTGTACAAGAATGGAGAGCCGAAGTCTGGAAAGACCGAATGACTACTCTGCAACTTCGAAACAAAGACGACTGGAAACTCATTAAAAACCTCCGACGCACAGAAACACATAAACCGGCCTTGCTGCACAACAACAACCTCATCTTCGACGCTTTCAGCCAGGCGGAACTGTTTGCAGCTACCTACGAACAACAAAATACAATTGAACCTCAAGAAAACCAACAGCAAGACATATTCCAATATCAACAACACGTGACAGCTACAGCCCAGAATATACGTCAGACACCACCTACCAGAACTAACCACTCCTGCGGAAATAAAAACAATCATCAACCGACTTGGCACAAACTCCGCTCCTGGACCGGACCTGATCTCCAATACTCAACTCCAGAACCTGCCTAGGATGCCCTTAGTCCTACTGACCAGAATCATCAACGCCTGTTTAATTAACCATTAGTTTCCACAAGCGTGGAAAATATCCAAAATTGTACCTGAAACAACCACATAACTTTAGACCAATTAGCCTACTTCCAGCCATGTCAAAGCTCTTGGAACGCATCCTGCTCCCAAGAATTCGACAACCATTACTTGACGGCAACATCATCCGACAAGAACAGTTCGCCTTCCAAGAGACACTGTCAACAGAACTACAGGTACTCCGTATTACAGAATATATTACTCATAACATGAATCTCTCCAAATATACAGCTGCAGTTTTTCTAGACGTGGAGAAAGCATACGATAAAGTATGCAAGGACAACCTTGTCACGCAACTACGAGACCAGACAGACATACCTGACTGCTATATCAGAGTTATTGACAGTTCTTTACATGACTGGAGACGCTTCGTACAGACAGATGGCAAACGATCAGCACACAAAGTACTACAAGAAGGAATACCACAAGGTTCTGTACTTTCGCCAACCCTTTTTACCGTGTATGTAAACAACATTCCGACAACAGAAACCTCGAAAATTGCGCACTTCACAGACGATACAGCACTTCTGGCAACGCGCAGACGACTATCAACAACAATAAATAGACTACAAAAACAAGTAGACTACACAGAAAAATGGGCAAAACTCAACAAGATAAAAATAAACCCAGAGAAGACAGTCGCCATCATATTCAGACGCCGCCGACCACAAATTCACGACCAAATCGAATTAAACGGTACGCAACTTCCATGGACCACATCAGTAAAGTACCTTGGCGTAACAATAGACAATAAAATCCTATTCAAGCAACACATAGAACAAAAACGACAACGCATATCAAGAACAATCCACTCAATATACCCTCTTCTGGCCAGCAAAGAAATGTACCAAAGAACAAAACTAAACATCTATGGCTGTGCGCGCCGCCATATTGGCGGGTGACCTTGAACGAGCTTCGCTCGGCAGCCGCAGCGCCGCGGCGGATCGCGCTCTAGTTTTAACAGAGCGCAATCCGCTGGAAAACTCAGCTTCCGGTGCGCCATGTTGGATTATCAGCGCGCAACTTCCTGCCGCGCCCAGTCTTATCAGTAGTAACTTCCTCAGTACAGGCAGCTGCACGCTCATTTGACTCGAGGCAGCCGCACAGAGCACACAGCCATGCTGTACAGGAGGAGAAGATATACAAGAAGATCAAGATTGCCTGTGTACAAGACTTGGATACATTTACTCTTACTCCTAATAATGTAGCACAAGAAGAGCTACTAAATGGACCTATTACTTTTGTAGGAGCTAAGATTCATTTTTCTTGTACAACTACAGAGGTTGTAACTGGTAATAGTTGGTTAACTATTGCTATTGTAAGGGGCAGTGATAAGCCTGAATTAGGCTTGGAGTCCTATTATGACTATGGCTGCTTGTCGTGGGGCATAACCAGCAAAACCAACAGAAAACCACTTCAAACCTTACAAAACAGATGCTTCAAGCTCGTCCTTAACGCCCCATGGTGGACCAGTACTAATCAAATACCTACACGAAGAACTAAACATGCCGACAGTGGACAACCAAATCTGCAAGAAGACTCTTCGAAAAAATAGAACGGCTCAGAACTACTAGACAGCAACTACAAGAATTGGCAACAGAAGAACCAGCCCATTGGCACAAAATTCGTGTTCCGCTAGCCATATTACAGTACAATTAAGAACCAAGAAGCAACTCAAAAACTGGAAAGATCACAACAAACAACAACGAAGCAACAACAATAATATATAAAAATACCAAGACTGTGGGCCTCAAGGACCAAAAAACCGCGCCCAACGGCTCTCAAATGAATACAAGGTGCCCCATTTTTTCAAATAAATAGTGTCCCCAATAAGTGACCCTACCACGCACACTTGAGGGACCAACCTCCTCCGGAGGTAGAGCCCTAGCCATCGCAGAACAGACACACACACACACACACACACACACACACACAAAACCCATGCCGGAGGGAGGACTCGAACCTCTGCCGGGACCAGCCGCACAGTCCATGACTGCAGCGCCCTAGACCGCTATGCTAATCCTTCGCGGCTTTAATGTTCAGCCAAGGCATCACTGCCGGGAGGGGCAAGGGGACCTGTGCCCCCCCCCCCCCAAGTTTATTTTATTTAAGCGATTTCAATGTTTTGCGTCTTAGTTGACAAGTAATGATACAATTGAGTAAGTATATGCAAGTTTCACTAATTACACATACTAAAAGCTCTTGTGCAGTAATGGTTAATGGTTTGCAGTATTTACTGACGTCCCAGTAAACCAAATCCATTTCTATTATTCACTAAACGACATTATTCCAAGTTTTAAGGTGTCGTGTTCGCACGACTGTGAGTGTTGAAGGAGCGCAGTAGACACGAATCTGCTTGGTTTTGCTGTTGGAAGTTTGAAAGCAGCAAGCTGACGCCTAACATCTACATCTACATCTATACTCCGCGAGCCACCTTACGGTGTGTGGCGGAGGGTACTTATCGTACCACTATCTGATCCCCCCTTCCCTGTTCCATTCACGAATTGTGCGTGGGAAGAACGACTGCTTGTAAGTCTCCGTATTTGCTCTAATTTCTCGGATCTTTTCGTTGTGATCATTACGCGAGATATATGTGGGCGGTAGTAATATGTTGCCCATCTCTTCCCGGAATGTGCTCTCTCGTAATTTCGATAATAAACCTCTCCGTATTGCGTAACGCCTTTCTTGAAGTGTCCGCCACTGGAGCTTGTTCAGCATCTCCGTAACGCTCTCGCGCTGACTAAATGTCCCCATGACGAATCGCGCTGCTTTTCGCTGGATCATGTCTATCTCTTCTATTAATCCAACCTGGTAAGGGTCCCATACTGATGAGCAATACTCAAGAATCGGACGAACAAGCGTTTTGTAAGCGTTTTGTAAGGTCGAAGGTCGCGTGACAATCACTTACACTCAGGTATTGGTATAATAATAAATTTAGTCAGTGCATGCATCAAGAGGCATATTTCTATGGAGAGAGTTCACTAATTCACTAATATTGTCGTTCTTTTAAAAAAGGCAAAGGAATGATGATAAGTAAATATTTATTACAAAATATATTCGAATATACTCAATTTTACCATTTTAATGAACTAGATTACCTAGGTCATAGGAATTTGCTAACTGTTTACCATTTGGCCTATTGTGTTCTGTATATAATTATTTATCCTTCATTCTTCCCTAAAATATGGTTCACAATAAACTAGCAATTTTCCCGTCGCGGCTTCTTCCAATAAAAATCAGGCAGAATTTGGTTTGAAGAACTATTCAGTTTAAAATAGAATGAGATTTTCACTCTGCAGCGGAGTGTGCGCTGATATTAAACTTCCTGGCAGATTAAAACTGTGTGCCCGACCGAGACTCGAACTCGGGACCTTTGCCTTTCGCGGGCAAGTGCTCTACCAACTGAGCTACCGAAGCACGACTCACGCCTCGTCCTCACAGCTTTACTTCTGCCAGTACCTCGTCTCCTACCTTCCAAACTTTACAGAAGCTCTCCTGCGAAGAGAGGTACTGGCAGAAGTAAAGCTGTGGGTACCAGGCGTGAGTCGTGCTTCGGTAGCTCAGTTGGTAGAGCACTTGCCCGCGAAAGGCAAAGGTCCCGAGTTCGAGTCTCGGTCGGGCACACAGTTTTAATCTGCCAGGAAGTTTTCAGTTCCAAATAGTTCCACGACTGTTTAGGAGAAAAGCGCAGGTGACTCCAGTATGTAAGAAGGGTAAAAGAGCGGATCCGCAAAGTTACAGACCAATGTCGCTAACTTCGGTTTGGCGCAGAATGCTCGGACATATTCTCAGTTCGAACATAACAAATTTTTTTCAGACTGAGAAGCTTGCGTCCACGAATCAGCATGCTTTCAGAAAGCATCGCTCGTGCGAAACTCAGCTTGGCGTTTTCTTACGTGATATACTGTGAAATATGGATGAAGGGCAACAGGCATTCATATTTCTAGATTTCCAGAAAGCATCTGACACGCCACCCACTGCAGGCTCTTAACGAACGTACAAGCATATGCAATAGGTTAACAAATATGTGACTGAGTGGAAGACTTTATAAATAACAGAACCCAGTATATTGTCCTCTGTGGTGAGAGTTCGCCAGACACAAGGATATCGACAGGAGTGCCCCACGGAAGTGTGGCAGGACCGCTGTTGTTTTCCTTATACATACACTATGTGATCAAAAGTATGCGGACACCTGGCTGGAAAGGCCCACATCTCGTGGTCGTGCGGTAGCGTTCTCGCTTCCCACGCCCGGGTTCCCGGGTTCGATTCCCGGCGGGGTCAGGGATTTTCTCTGCCTCGTGATGGCTGGGTGTTGTGTCAGCCTTATGTTAGTTAGGTTTAAGTAGTTCTAAGTTCTAGGGGACTGATGACCATAGATGTTAAGTCCCATAGTGCTCAGAGCCATTTGAACCATTTTTGAACCTGGCTGGAAATGACTTGCAAGTTCGTGGCGCCGGAAATGACTTGAAAGCTCGTGGCGCCCTCCATCGGTAATGCTGGATTTCAGTATGGTATTGGCCCACCCTTAGCCCTGATGACAGCTTCCACTCTCGCAGGCACACGTTCAACCAGGTGCTGGAAGGTTTCTTGGGGAATGACAGCCCATTCTTCACGGAGTGCTGCACTGAGGAGAGCGCTCCAAAACATCCCAAAGATGTTCTATGGCATTCAGGCCAGGACTCTGTGCAGGCCAGTCCCTTACAGGGATGTTATTGTCGTGTAACCACTCCGCCACAGGCCGTGCATTATCCTCGTTTTGCTCGACTGTGAAATCCGTGTTTCCTCACCTTCCGCGTAACTGTCATAGAACTTGCAGTGGATCCTGTTGCAGTTTGGAATTCCTGTGTGATGGTCTGGATAGATGTGTGCCTATTACACATTACGACCCTCTTCAACTGTCGGTGGTCTCTTGTCAGTCAACAGACGAGGTCGGCCTGTACGCTTTTGTGCTGTACGTGTCCCTTCACGTTTCCGCTTCACTATCACATCGGAAACAGTGGACCTAGGGATGCTTAGGAGTGTGGAAATCTCGCATACAGACAGATGACACATCTGGCACCCAATCAGGTGACCACGTTTGAAGTCCACGAGCTCTGCAGAACACCGCATTCTGCTGACTCACGATGTGTAATGACTACTGAGGTCGCTGATATGCAGTACCTGGCAGTAGGTGGCAGCACAATGCACCTAATATGAAAAACGTATGTTTTGGCGGGTATCCAGATACTTTTGATCACATAGTGTATATACATGTTTTCCCCCATTTCCAGCAGGAATCAGTCCCTGGAGTTCGTCGCGTTTACTAATAGTCTATATATATATATATATATATATATATATATATATATATATATATATATAACCTTCAGAATTTGAAAGAGAGTATTCCAGTCAACATTGTCAAAAGCTTTCTGAAGGTGGCAGGGGTAAAATACAGGGAGCGAAAGGCTATTTACAATTTGTACAGAAAGCAGATGGCAGTCATAAGAGTCGAAGGACATGAAAGGGAAGCAGTGGTTGGGATGGGAGTGAGACAGGGTTGTAGCCCCTCCCCGATGTTATTCAATCTGTATATTGAGCAAGCAGTAAAGGAAACAAAAGAAAAATTCGGAGTAGGTATTAAAATCGATGGAGAAGAATTAAAAACTTTGAGGTTTGCCGATGACATTGTAATTCTGTCAGAGACAGCAAAGGACCTGGAAGAGGAGCTGAACGGAATGGACAGTGTCTTGAAAGGAGGATATAAGATGAACATCAGCAAACCAAAACGAGGATAATGGAATGTAGTCGAATTAAGTCGGGTGATGCTGAGGGAATTAGATTAGGAAATGAGACACTTAAAGTAGTAGAGGAGTGTTGCTATTTTGGGGAGCAAAATAACTGATGATGGTCGAAGTAGAGAGGATACAAAATGTAGACTGGCAATGGCAAGGAAAGCTTTTCTGAAGAAGAGGAATTTGTTAACGTCGAGTATAGATTTAAGTGTCAGGAAGCCGTTTCTGAAAGTATTTGTATGGAGTGTAGCCACGTATGGAAGTGAAACGTGGACGATAAATAGTTCGGACAAGAAGAGAATAGAAGCTTTCGAAATGTGGTGCTACAGAAGAATGCTGAAAATTAGATGGGTAGATCACATAACTAATGATGAGGTGTTGAATAGAATTGGGGAGAAGAGGAGTTTGTGGCACAGGTTGACTAGAAGAAGGGACCGGTTGGTAGGACATGTTCTGAGGCATCGAGGGATCACAAATTTAGCATTGGATGGCAGCGTGGAGGGCAAAATTCGTAGAGGGAGACCAAGAGATGAATACACTAAGCAGATTCAGAAGGATGTAGGCTGCAGTAGGTATTGGGAGACGAAAAAGCTTGCACAGGATAGAGTAGCATGGAGAGCTGCATCAAACCAGTCTCAGGACTGAAGACCACAACAACAACAACAACGTTTGTGAACTTATCATTGCTGAGAACGCATGCTAATACAGCCTGATTACCTGTAAATACTACATTAATGCAATAAATGCTCAAAATAATGTTCGTCAACCTCAATGCATTTGGCAATACGTGTAACGACATTCCTCTCAACACCGAGTAGTTCGACTTCCGTAATGTTCGCACATGCATTGGCAATGCGCTGACGCATGTTGTCAGGCGTTGTCGGTGGATCACGACAGCAAATATCCTTCAACTTTGCCCACAGAAAGAAATCCGCGGACGTCAGATCCGGAGAACGTGCGGGCCATGGTATGGTGCTTCGACGACCAATCCACCTGTCATGAAATATTCTATTCAATACCGCTTCAACCGCACGCGAGCTATGTGCCGGACATCCATCATGTTGGCCATTCTGTCATGCAGTGAAACATCTTGTAGTAATATCGGTAGAACATTACGTAGGAAATCAGCATACATTGCACCATTTATATTGCCATGGATTAAATGGGAGCCATTTATCCTTCCTCCCACAATGCCGCACCATACATTAACCCGCCAAGATCGCTGATGTTTCACTTGTCGCAGCCATCGTGGAATTTCCGTCGTCCAATAGTGCACATTACGCTGGTTTACGTTGCCGCTGTTGGTGATTGACGCTTCGTCGCTAAATAGAACGCGTGCAAAAACTCTGTCATCGTCTCGTAATTTGTCTTGTGCCCAGTGACAGAACTGTACACGACGTTCAAATTCGTCGCCATGCAATTCCTGGTGCAGAGAAATATGGTACGGGTGCAATCGATGTTGATTTAGCATTCTCAGCACCGACGTTTTTGAGATTCCCGATTGTCGCGCCGTTTGTCTGCTGCTGATGTGCGGATTAGCCGCGACTGCAGCTAAAACACCTACTTGTGCATCATCATTTGTCGCAGGTCGTGGTTGACATTTCACATGTGGCTGAACACTTCCTGTTTCCTTAAATAACGTAACTGCCCGGCGAACGGTCCGGACACTTGGATGATGTCGTCCAGGATACTGAGCAGCATACATAGCACACGCCCGTTGGGCATTTTGATCACAATAGCCATACATCAACACAATATCGGCCTACCGCAATTGGCAAACGGCCCATTTTAACATGGGCAATGTATCACGAAGTAAATACCGTGTTACGTGATACCACATACCTATACGTTTGTGATTATTACAGCGCCCTCTATCACAAAGCGAAAAAAGTGGTCCAACCAAAACATTCATATTTCTTTACGTACTACACGAATATGTAATAAAAAATGGGGGTTCCTATTTAAAAAAAACGCAGTTGATATCCGTTTGACCTATGGCAGCGCCATCCAGTGGGCCAACCATTGCGCCATCTGGTTTCCCCCTTCAAGCTAGACGAGTTTCGTTCTTTGTAGTTTTTTCGTTTGGCGCTTATTTCGTGAAACATTTGGCCCTGTCACTATCAGTGGACCACCCTGTATACGTAACCCATCTGTTACCTGTTTTCCTGAGAATATACAGGGTGTCCGAAAAGTCTTTCCCTGATTACATAAATTGATAACTCAGGCTAGAAGTAAGATACAAATATGAAACTTATGTGGATTTGTTTACAACTATCAAAGTTTTTTTTTGTTTTAGGTTCGCAGTACGTAAGTAGTAGATGAGGTGCAGTTCCCAGTAAGCCATGTTAACCAATCAGGAGAAGGCGCAGTGTGTCCTGTGGCACCATGAGGCACGATCACCAACCACAGTGCAGAGACACTTCCAGACAACATTTGGAAGGAATCTACCTGATGTCAAGAGCATTAAAGCCTGGTACGAGAGGTTCAAGAACACAGGGTCGGTTGCTGACCTTCCGAGGTCTGGTCGACCAAGAACCTCAGCAGACAGGGCGGAAGCTGTAAGGCAGTCTTTTTTGCGAAGTCCGAAGAAATCGGTGCGCAGGGTGACACACTGAATTACAGATGCCAAAAAGCTCTCTCCATGACATTTTACACGAACGTTTATTGTTTCGTGCATACGAAGTTCAAATCGTTCAGGCCTCATTGCCCAACGACAGTACACGTCGATATGACTTCGCAGTCGAAATGCTATCAGGTATTGAGGAGGATGATGGTTATCTCAGACGGATTGCCTTTTCGACGAAGCGACCTTTTTTATCAGTGGAGTAGTGAATCGCCATAATGTGCGCAATTGGGGTTGACAACACCCTGGCGAGGTCACGGAGTGCACCAGAGGCAGTCCAAAGGCGAATGTTTGGTGCGCGCTACGTTGTTGTTGTGGTCTTCAGTCCTGAGACTGGTTTGATGCAGCTCTCCATGCTACTCTGTCCCGTGCAAGCTTCTTTATCTCCCAGTACCTACCGCAACCTACATCCTTCTGAATCTGCTTAGTGTATTCATCTCTCGGTCTCCCTCTACGATTTTTACCCTCCACGCTGCCCTCCAATACTGAATTGGTGATCCCTTGATGCCTCAGAACGTGTCCTACCAACCGATCCCTTCTTCTAGTCAAGTTGTGCCACAAACTCCTCTTCTCCCCAATTCTGTTCAATACTTCCTCATTAGTTATGTGATCTACCCATCTAATCTTCAGCATTCTTCTGTAGCACCACATTTCAAAAGCTTCTATTCTCTTCGTGTCCAAACTATTTATCGTCCATTGCACGATCGAAATATCGGGCCATTCTTCTTCACTGAGGCTACCATCGCATCTGCAGTGTATCTGGACATGTTGCAACTGTATGCTGTTCCTCAGCTGCTTCAGTATCACCCCGATGTCTCGCTTCAGCATGACGGTGCACCGCCTCATTGTGGTTTGGACGTCTGTGCCTATCTCGATATGACCTTTGCTGGGCGATGGATTGGTCGTGATGGGCCAACGGTTTGGCCTCCACGCTCTCCTGACCATTAGACTTCTTTTTATGGGGTTATGTCAAGGAAGAGGTCTACCGAACACGTGTACCAGATCTTGAAACCCTGCGGCAACGGATAACCGCAGTCGTTGAATAGATCCCTCCAGTGATGTTGGCTAATGTGTGGACGGAAACTGAATATCGCCTAGATGTGCTACGTGCTACCAAGAGTGCTCATCTGGAAGTTTACTGATATGAGAAAAAAACTTTGATAGTTTGTAAACAATTAGACACCAGTTTCATATTTGTATCTTACTTCTAGCCTAAGTTATCAGTTTATGTAATCAGGGAAAGACTTCTTGGATACCCTGTAGAATGTCGTGCTCCAGCTTACAGTGTCAGCTCATTACCGAGCCGCACGTCACAGAGAGATGGTAACTCGCCCGCCTGGTGTTGCAGTCCAAGTCGCGGTCGCGGTCGACAGATGAGGAGGCCCCACCAGCAGCAGAGGCGGCCGTGGACGGCTCAGCGCCAGCAGGGCCGGACAGCCAGGCCGCAGCTGACGCCATGCCGGATGTCGCGGAGGAGGAGCCCGCAGTCGAGAACGACGTCGCGCGCTCCGACGGGGAGGAGGAGGTGGAGGACGACGAGGACGAAGAGGAGGAGGCTATCACAGAGGTCAGCCAGTCAGTGTGACGCAGCAGCCACTCGGTGGGTGACTTGCAAGTTTGTCGATCTGTCATCCATTTTCCTCTCAAGCCTTCCTCTGCAACAGAAGTCCAGTGTTGTGGAGCTTTGAGCAGTGTTTAACCCTTTCGCGAGCCGTGGAAAACATGCTTCCCACTACAGTGAACTCGCCCCTAGTGGTATTCACAGTTCTCATCTCTGTACGGTGCTACCATCTAGTGAACAGTATAGGATACTACTTCCAATCGCCTGCCAGAGTGGCCGAGCGGTTCTAGGCGCTACAGTCTGGAGCCGCGCGACCGCTACGGTGGCAGGTTCGAATCCTGCCTCGGGCATGGATGTGTGTGTTGTCCTTAGGTTAGTTAGGTTTAAGTAGTTCTGAGTTCTAGGGGACTGATGACCTCAGCAGTTAAGTCCCATAGTGCTGCCGGCCGCAGTGGCCGTGCGGTTAAAGGCGCTGCAGTCTGGAACCGCAAGACCGCTACGGTCACAGGTTCAAATCCTGCCTCGGGCATGGATGTTTGTGGTGTCCTTAGGTTAGTTAGGTTTAACTAGTTCTAAGTTCTAGGGGACTAATGACCTCAGCAGTTGTGTCCCATAGTGCTCAGAGCCATTTGAACCATTTTGAACCCATAGTGCTCAGAATCATTTGAACCGTTTGAACTACTTCCAATCGGAAGTTCCCGCCGTTTATGCTGTACCTTCGCGCAGAGGCATTGTATTAGAGATGGGGGATCTGCTCACATAACTAATGAGGAGGTGCTGAATAGGATTGGGGAGAAGATAAGTTTGTGGCACGACTAGAAGAAGGGATCGGTTGGTAGGACATGTTCTGAGGCATCAAGGGATCACGAATTTAGTATTGGAGGGCAGCGTAGAGGGTAAAAATCGTACAGGGAGACCAAGAGATGAATACACCAAGCAGATTCAGAAGGATGTAGGTTGCGGTAGGTACTGGGAGGTGAAGAAGCTTGTACAGGATAGTGTAGCATGGGGAGCTGCATCAAACCAGTCACAAGACTGAAGACCACAACAACAACAACATAGCTGTTTGTGAAAGCATTTTTTTCTGTTGATTGTGTCGTATTCGAGAAATGGAATGGATCAAAGAAGCGTGAAGCATCTTAATTCAGGCATAAAACAAGGAAAGGTGGATGTATGACCCACACGACCCGCTTTCTCATAATAAGATACATCGGTAACCTTTAATTGTGATTAATATGCATATAACGTTACATGGTGACATTCGATTTGTATCGTATTGCCTTAGCTTACGAAAAATCATGCTTACTTGATTGCATCTCTTGCTTTATTTCAGCATGCCAGGAAAGAGAAATGGGCAGCGAAAGGCTTCCCGCAGTTTTGCTCAGTGCGACAGAACGAGGACTGCAAAATTCTGTTCCAAACTCGAAAAAAATGACCTTAAAGTGAATATATTCCTCTGTCTTCCTTCTTTCTTTTCAGGCAGGGTCGAACCCAACAACGTCTGGCTTTTCGCGGTCGTTCTGCCCTAATACGAAGATTTACTGTCACCGCCAGCGCAGTAGAGATGGGGGAAGTTATTCATAGAGTTGAATCTATCAAAGGAGTGAACAGTCAGTGATTCAGAAAAAAAGAACGGTAGCTCCAAACGTTTCCCACAGCAGAGAGAGAGAGAGAGAGAGAGAGAGAGAGAGAGAGAGAGAGAGAGACGGAGCATATCAGTGGGGCCTCTGCTGGTCAGAGCACACTGCACGCCACACAACACAGCCGGCGCCGACCTCTGCCCTGCTTCTGCCTTGGCTGCCTGCATTGTGCAGTGCCCCATTGGATTTTGTGTTTCACATATGCCGTGCCGTCTCTGTGCTTCCTCTGCCGCGGGCAGTCTCTGGCGCAGCTTAACTTAGCATCGCACTCCGTCGGCGATCGTTTCAGTCGCACGTCCTGCCCTCTGGGCAGTTGATGCGAGCAACAGGACCGAGAGCCTCCTAGCCGAGAACATAAGAACTACTTGCAACAACCTGCTCGCAAGAGAACGGACGATTTGTCTCGGAGCGGGTGACTGGCGGCCATTCACCGCACCCTCGGAACTCGCCCGCTCCACGCTCACCCCACCGTTTTCGACTCTAGCCAGAGCGTTGAGCAAGGCAACTCAGGTGTCACTCTGGTCTCTGGGGTCTTGGCTCGTGCAGTGATACAGCTCGCGGCTCGACCTGCTTGGCTCAGCGCCTCTGCATCAGAGTTAGTCTCTACTGGATATTGTTCTTCGTAGTAATACCGCTATGTATATTACATTATTATGTTATGTATACAGCATTTGTTTTTATTTTATTTTTATTTGTTTAAACTGATCAGATTAGGTTCCTGACGACTCCTCTTACTATAGGATTTTTATTACGGACACTCGAATTTATGCTTTAATTGCGACTGAACCAATAAACATATCGCAAAATGTGATACACCAATATTTACCTTGTTTTATTCTGCATAATGCTATATGCAGCACTTTAGTCTTACAGTCAAATTCATTTTTTTTTCTTATTCTGGTACGGATTTTGTGATTTTAGGCATCTTCGGAAGGAAACATTCACTTTAAAAATATATGGCTTGCGATGTATTTGTACGAGGTTAATGAAATTTTAATACATTATAGCCAAATATATTGTTAATGTAAATCTCAAGTTACAACACTTTCTGATCACCCAAAAAAACACGATAGTGCAAAATAAATTGCCGGCCGAAGTGGCCGTGCGGTTAAAGGCGCTGCAATCTGGAACCGCAAGACCGCTACGGTCGCAGGTTTGAATCCTGCCTCGGGCATGGATGTTTGTGATGTCCTTAGGTTAGTTAGGTTTAACTAGTTCTAAGTTCTAGGGGACTAATGACCTCAGCAGTTGAGTCCCATAGTGCTCAGAGCCATTTGAACCATTTTGCAAAATAAATCAATAATCATGAACCATGGACCTTGCCGTTGGTGGGGAGGCTTGCGTGCCTCAGCGATACAGATAGCCGTACCGTAGGTGCAACCACAATGGAGGGGTATCTGTTGAGAGGCCAGACAAACGTGTGGTTCCTGAAGAGGGGCAGCAGCCTTTTCAGTAGTTGCAAGGGCAACAGTCTGGATGATTGACTGATCTGGCCTTGTAACAATAACCAAAACGGCCTTGCTGTGCTGGTACTGTGAACGGCTGAAAGCAAGGGGAAACTACAGCCGTAATTTTTCCCGAGGGCATGCAGCTTTACTGTATGATTACATGATGATGGCGTCCTCTTGGGTAAAATATTCCGGAGGTAAAATAGTCCCCCATTCGGATCTCCGGGCGGGGACTACTCAAGAGGATGTCGTTATCAGGAGAAAGAAAACTGGCGTTCTACGGATTGGAGCGTGGAATGTCAGATCCCTTCATCGGGCAGGTAGGTTAGAAAATTTAAAAAGGGAAATGGATAGGTTGAAGTTAGATATAGTGGGAATTAGTGAAGTTCGGTGGCAGGAGGAACAAGACTTCTGGTCAGGTGACTACAGGGTTATAAACACAAAGTCAAATAGGGGTAATGCAGGAGTAGGTTTAATAATGAATAGGAAAATAGGAGTGCGGGTTAGCTACTACAAACAGCATAGTGAACGCATTATTGTGTCGAAGATAGACACAAAGCCCACACCTACTACAGTAGTACAAGTTTATATGCCAACTAGCTCTGCAGATAACGAAGAAATTGAAGAAATGTATGATGAAATAAAAGAAATTATTCAGATTGTGAAGGGAGACGAAAATTTAATAGTCATGGGTGACTGGAATTCGAGTGTAGGAAAAGGGAGAGAAGGAAACATAGTAGGTGAATATGGATTGGGGGACAGAAATGAAAGAGGAAGCCGCCTGGTAGAATTTTGCACAGAGCACAACATAATCATAACTAACACTTGGTTTAAGAATCATGAAAGAAGGTTGTATACATGGAAGAACCCTGGAGATACTAAAAGGTATCAGATAGATTATATAATGGTAAGACAGAGATTTAGGAACCAGGTTTTAAATTGTAAGACATTTCCAGGGGCAGATGTGGACTCTGACCACCATCTATTGGTTATGATCTGTAGATTAAAACTGAAGAAACTGCAAAAACGTGGGAATTTAAGGAGATGGGACCTGGATAAACTAAAAGAACCAGAGGTTGTACAGAGATTCAGGGAGAGCATAAGGGAGCAATTGACAGGAATGGGGGAAATAAATACAGTAGAAGAAGAATGGGTAGCTTTGAGGGATGAAGTAGTGAAGGCAGCAGAGGATCAAGTAGGTAAAAAGACGAGGGCTAGTAGAAATCCTTGGGTAACAGAAGAAATATTGAATTTAATTGATGAAAGGAGAAAATATAAAAATGCAGTAAGTGAAACAGGCAAAAAGGAATACAAATGTCTCAAAAATGAGATCGACAGGAAGTGCAAAATGGCTAAGCAGGGATGGCTAGAGGACAAATGTAAGGATGTAGAGGCCTATCTCACTAGGGGTAAGATAGATACCGCCTACAGGAAAATTAAAGAGACCTTTGGAGATAAGAGAACGACTTGTATGAATATCAAGAGCTCAGATGGAAACCCAGTTCTAAGCAAAGAAGGGAAAGCAGAAAGGTGGAAGGAGTATATAGAGGGTTTATGCAAGGGCGATGTTCTTGAGGACAATATTATGGAAATGGAAGAGGATGTAGATGAAGATGAAATGAGAGATACGATACTGCGTGAAGAGTTTGACAGAGCACTGAAACACCTGAGTCGAAACAAGGCCCTCGGAGTAGACAATATTCCATTGGAACTACTGACGGCCGTGGGAGAGCCAGTCCTGACAAAACTCTACCATCTGGTGAGCAAGATGTATGAAACTGGCGAAATACCCTCAGACTTCAAGAAGAATATAATAATTCCAATCCCAAAGAAAGCAGGTGTTGACAGATGTGAAAATTACCGAACTATCAGCTTAATAAGTCACAACTGCAAAATACTAACACGAATTCTTTACAGACGAATGGAAAAACTAGTAGAAGCCAACCTCGGGGAAGATCAGTTTGGATTCCGTAGAAACACTGGAACACGTGAGGCAATACTGACCTTACGACTTATCTTAGAAGAAAGATTAAGGAAAGGCAAACCTACATTTCTAGCATTTGTAGACTTAGAGAAAGCTTTTGACAATGTTTACTGGAATACTCTCTTTCAAATTCTGAAGGTGGCAGGGGTAAAATACAGGGAGCGAAAGGCTATTTACAATTTGTACAGAAACCAGATGGCAGTTATAAGAGTCGAGGGACATGAAAGGCAAGCAGTGGTTTGGAAGGGAGTAAGACAGGGTTGTAGCCTCTCCCCGATGTTGTTCAATCTGTATATTGAGCAAGCAGTAAACGAAACAAAAGAAAAATTCGGAGTAGGTATTAAAATTCATGGAGAAGAAATAAAAACTTTGAGGTTCGCCGATGACATTGTAATTCTGTCAGAGACAGCAAAGGACTTGGAAGAGCAGTTGAATGGAATGGACAGTGTCTTGAAAGGAGGATATAAGATGAACATCAACAAAAGCAAAACAAGGATAATGGAATGTAGTCTAATTAAGTCAGGTGATGCTGAGGGAATTAGATTAGGAAATGAGGCACTTAAAGTAGTAAAGGAGTTTTGCTATTTGGGGAGCAAAATAACTGATGATGGTCGAAGTAGAGAGGATATAAAATGTAGGCTGGCAATGGCAAGGAAAGCGTTTCTGAGGAAGAGAAATTTGTTAACATCCAGTATTGATTTAAGTGTCAGGAAGTCATTTCTGAAAGCATTCGTATGGAGTGTAGCCATGTATGGAAGTGAAACATGGACGATAAATAGTTTAGACAAGAAGAGAATAGAAGCTTTCGAAATGTGGTGCTACAGAAGAATGCTGAAGATTAGATGGGTAGATCACATAACTAATGAGGAAGTATTGAATAGGATTGGGGAGAAGAGACGTTTGTGGCACAACTTGACCACAAGAAGGGATCGGTTGGTAGGACATGTTCTGAGGCATCAAGGGATCACCAATTTAGTATTGGAGGGCAGCGTGGAGGGTAAAAATCGTAGAGGGAGACCAAGAGATGAATACGCTAAGCAGATTCAGAAGGATGTAGGTTGCAGTAGGTACTGGGAGATGAAAAAGCTTGCACAGGATAGAGTAGCATGGAGAGCTGCATCAAACCAGTCTCAGGACTGAAGACCACAACAACAACAATCAAAAACTTTGTCATATCGTGGAAATTTCAATCAAAAATTCTTACTCATTACCTGTGTTACTTCAAAATAGGATCAAATAAGATCAAAATACAGCTATAGTATTGGAATAAACCAAGTTTAAAGGGCAATGTGCCTTTCATTTATTTTCTATTGTGAATGAGTGGTGAGTCATGAAAAAGAGCTAGTTCATTTCAGGGAGTGAACAGTTCTGATGCGATCTCTGAAAAGAACAGTTTTGCCCATCTCTACATTGTATAGCTGAGTGTTGCTCTGTAGAGGAGCCTTTCAGTGCTGTTTGCGTGACTTTTTGTGATTTTTTCCTGAAAGCTATAGTATAAGGTAAATACTTTTGATTTACCCAAATTTATGAAGGAAAACGTAACATTGGAACGAACAGAATTCCAGTTTGAAACAAAAGGAGCCATTTCTGCAGTAAAATGGATGGATAACCGTCCAGTCACTTTCCTGTCCTCAGTTCATGACCCTTGAGAAACAGACACAGTGAAAAGGAAAAACAAGGATGGTACTAGTACAGAGATTTCTTGTCCTGAAGTTGTGGCAGAATACAACAAAATAATGGGTGTTGTCGATAAGTTTGATCAATTACGAGACAGGTATGCTATTGTCAGACGTTCTGTAAAATGGTGGCACAGAATATTTTATTTCCTGGTGGATGTTGTTGCAGTGAACAGTTTTATCCTGCGGAAAATAAGTAAAAGAGAAAGCGGGCAGCATGATCAGCTGCATCTAGCCAGACAACTGATCGCTGGCTTCTCATCCCGAAAAAGGTGTGGACAAAAACCTGTATTTCTGGCAAAAAGGCTATTTGCAATTTGTACAGAAACCAGATGGCAGTTATAAGAGTCGAGGGGCATGAAAGGGAGGCAGCGGTTGGGAAGGGAGTGAGACAGGGCTGTAGCCTCTCCCTGATGTTATTCAATCTGTATACTGAGCAAGCAGTAAAGGAAACAAAAGAAAAATTCGGAGTAGGTATTAAAATCCATGGGGAAGAAATAAAAACTTTAAGGTTTGCCGATGACATTGTAATTCTGTCAGAGACAGCAAAGGACTTGGAAGAGCAGTTGAACGGAATGGACAGTGTCTTGAAAGGAGGGTATAAGATGAACATCAACAAAAGCAAAACGAAGATAATGGAATGTAGCCGAATTAAATCGGGTGATGCTAAGGGAATTAGATTAGGAAATGAGACACTTAAAGCAGTAAAGTAATTTTGCTATTTGGGGAGCAAAATAACTGATGATGGTCGAAGTAGAGAGGATAGAAAATGTAGACTGGCAATGGCAAGGAAAGCGTTTTGAAAGAAGAGAAATTTGTTAACATCGAGTATTGATTTAAGTGTCAGGAAGTCGTTTCTGAAAGAATTTGTATTTAGTGTAGCCATGTATGGAACATGGACGATAAACAGTTTAGACAAGAAGAGGATAGAAGCTTTTGAAATGTGGTGCTACTGAAGAATGCTGAAGATTAGATGAGTAGATCACATAACTAATGAGGAGGTATTGAATAGAATTGGGGAGAAGAGGAGTTTGTGGCACAACTTGACTAGAAGAAGGGATCGGTTGGTAGGACGTGTTCTGAGGCATCAAGGGATCACCAATTTAGTATTGGAGGGCAGTGTGGGGGGTAAAAATCGTAGAGGGAGACCAAGAGATGAATACGCTAAGCAGATTCAGGAAGATGTAGGTTGCAGTAGGTACTGGGAGATGAAGAAGCTTGCACAGGATAGAGTAGCATGGAGAGCTGCATCAAACCAGTCTCAGGACTGAAGACCACAGCAACAACAACAACAACAATGTATGCATTTTACAGCCCATTTTTACTAGACTATTGTGCTTCGAATGATAATTCCTGTCATATCCCTGAGTATTGACCATTCCTGCTTGGACAACCTGTATTTATTAATATAATCATATTTTGAACAATTTCCAGTTAGCGCAGTCCTAAATAATACCTCCAGTTTGTGACAAGTGTCTTCAGGTGTGTGTAAAATAATGTGATTTTCAATGCCTAATAATCACTCCTTGGACATGTAACTAGTGTTAGGTCAAAATTCACATAGCGTCCGTAAGATGTTAAAGTTACATAATAAACTTCATAAAGAATAATAAAAATCACACTGGAGATAGCACAGAATGTGCTGAGACATGTTGTGGTAAAATAAAAGTAACCAAATGGCGTCTTGAATGAGGCAGAATTTCTCAGCAATTCTGATACTTTGTAGAAGTGTGAAATACATTATTAGAGGTCTAACATAAGAATCTGGAGAAGTTTACACAAACTTGTAAATAAATAAATCACTGCATATCCAACCGATTAAAGAATCTTCAGTTTACTCATATTTTCATATATTGTGATATGTTCCCGCGTCAGACAGAACGCCAATACTTCAAACAACATCTTGAGAAAGTCAAGGGGCATAAACTGAGGAACTAAGCCCCAAGCTCTTAGAACTGCTGCTTTGTCACTGTGCTGTTCTGCAGCACACTATGGCTTCCATGTTTGATATAACTCATTTCATGCGAAAATTTTGGACCCTACTGTGTATGTAGCTTGTACGCTGCCCACAGGACACTTAAAACCTACCACTGTTCACAAGACTTACTGTCTTGCCAGTATCATGCATCCAAGTATTCGTTGAGAAATTGCCACCAATCATGAATGACTAAAGGCTGAGAAAGTTGAAGATCACCTACTCTGTGACCATGCCCAGCCTATGCTCAAATCAAGAAAAAGTTTCCTTTGAAAAGCAGAACCTTTGAAGTTCCTTATAGACAATGCAAAACTTTTTCGATGGAAATCCAGACAAGGTTGAATGGAAGTGCGAAAACATCTTCCAGCTGGTCACAAAGACTGGTTAACGACTGGTGTTGGCTGACTGAAGACCTCCCTTAAACCGTGAGGTTTGGCATCAAATGGTTCAAATGGCTCTAAGCACTATGGGACTTAACATTTGAGGTCCTCAGTCCCAAAGACATAGAAATACTTAAACCTAACTAACCTAAGGACGTCACTCACATCCATGCCCGAGGCAGGATTCGAACCTGCGACCGTAGCAGCCGTATGGTTCCGGACTGAAAATTTGGCATCATAGGATAGCAAATGTGAGTGTGTATGGAGAATAACAAACTATGGCACAAGATTTTAAATATGGTTGAAAGAGCAAGTGTTGAAATTCTTCTCGGTAAATGATAACAGCCATACAGTTGCAGGATAAAGATTTATTATAATCCTTGAACATCTCATTTAAAATCCTGAAAACAGTTGACAGGGGAAGTACTGATGCTATGCTGTGTTCGCATCGAACCTCTCTCCATAATTATGTTGTACAAATGGAGATGATGTTTTAACTACTGACGACACCTTTGGCACAATTGTTTTATGTATCTCCACTGCAGGATGTGATTTTAGTGTATTTTACTTCTGATGAAGGTATATTTAGATGTACCGAAACCGTGGTCAAGGATTTTAATAAATCTTTATCCTGCAACTGTTTGGCTGTCATCATTTACCATTTACCATGAACTACGGAACATCTTTGGCAGTCCCCTCTTCGTCTGCTTGCTTGTTCAGTGTGGGACCTCATGCTTGCAAATGGCTTTGCCCTGTGTGTGGTTCAGTTTTGGACACATGTCATCTGGTTTGCACATATGGTCAGTGATATATCTGAATGTTCCTTTTCTAAATACCTCTATGCTGTTTACAATGGTGTAGTGCAGGGCTTCACAACATAAGTGCTCGCGGAGCAAGCTGTGAGCAGCAAGGCGCGAGCACGGAGCAGCGCGAGCACGCAACCCCCCCTAACCGGACCAGAGCGGAGAGTGGGGAGAGTCACGTGGGGCACACAACAGCTGCCGCCAGTCAATGTAAATCCGCGGCCACCTGCAGGGATATCACTCACGAATTATTACTGCGACAAATGAAACAAATAAAGGAGAATGTACACGTGCCACATAATTTTATTAGCTTAGTGTATGCCTCTACATTCGCATTAATTTGTGAACTGTTACACAATGAAAGGTGTCACTGAAGTGTGGGATTCTTGGTTATCTTGTACTTTTTGCCCTTTACAATTGCGTCTATGTTCGGAGTAATTGTTCTTGTGCATTGTAGGCACAGAGTGCAGTTTAAATTTCGATCAGACAATGCGTTTCTCAGGCGCGTCTTGTTACATTTCATTGCAGAGAACAGTTGTTCACAAACATACGTGGAACCGAACATTGATATTATTGTAGCCGCCAGTTTGTGCAAACGAGGAAATCTATCCTGAGGGAAGTGTCTGTAGAATTCCAAAATGTTTTTCTTGTTCTGAAATTTGTCTCTGTATTCTCTGTCACACTGCAGGTCAATAATTTCTTGCTGCAGCTCAGGACGAATCTCTTAAATATTCGCTGAATATGGAGAGAACAGATCAAAATCACTGTCTAGTGCTGTCAGATCTTGAAAGCGCTTGTCGACTAAACTATGTGAATAACGTTCACAGCCTTTGTGAACATCTTGCATGGATGATAATTTAGGAAAATGAGCTAGGTTTCCTGTTTCCAGCTGACTCACCCAAAGTGTCAATTTCATTTTAAAAGCTCGTATTCGATCTATGAAATGATTAATTAGCAGATCTTTACCTTGTAGTGAAATGTTCAAAGCATTCAGATGGCTAGTTAAATCTGCTAAGAACGCGAGATCACATTCAAACGTGCGCGCGCATTTCCCCTCCCTCCCCTCCCTCCCCTCCCTCCCTACTCCACCCCATTGCACCTGCTCGCGAGCACGTGCCTGAGCACACGCGAGTACTCGCGCTCAAAACCGGCCAGTTGTTAAGCCCTGGTGTAGTGGAAAGGTAGGCTTCTGACACAAGTAAACAAACAAGTAAATAAATAAATGTATTATGTCACCACTTGCGAGGAATTTTAGTCAGTGTACTTGTATCCATTGCAGGTGGAGGTCAGCGAGAAGACACTGAAATTCAAAATCGCAACTTCTGAGGGCCCAGTGACGTCAACAACCGGCAGGAAGAGCATCCCCGGCAGTCGCAAAGGCAGCCGCGAGGGCGAGTTTGGCAGTGTGGGGTACTACGGGGGCCGCAAGCGCAGCGTGGTGTCGCCTGCCTCCAGTGGGGGCGGAGAGCTCTGCAATGGGGGCGGCGCTCCAGGGAGTCACAGGTAGGAAGACTCAGGTGTTCCAGGGCCCTGCTGGCACTCCACTGCTCATGTCCATCACACCGCAGGAAGGGTGTTGCGGAGAGCTAGTCAGAGGACGCTTTCGTACACAAAGTTTTTTGTAGCTGTTAGTACTGGGTGGCATACGTAAAAGTAGCCTGTGGAAGTACACTACTGGCCATTAAAATTGCTGCACCACGAAGATGACGTCCTACAAACGCGAAATTTAACCGACAGGAACAAGATGCTGTGATATGCAAATCATTAGCTTTTCAGAGAATTCAAACAAGGTTGGCACTGGTGGTGACACCTACAACGTGCTGACATGAGGAAAGTTTCCAACCGATTTCTCATACACAAACAGCAGTTGACCAGCATTGCCTGGTGAAACGTTTTTGTGATGCCTCGTGTAAGAACGAGAAATGCGTACCATCTTGTTTCCAACTTTGATAAAGGTCTGATTTTAGCCTATCGCGATTGCAGTTTATTGTATCGCGACATTGCTGCTCGCGTTGGTGGAGATCCAATGACTGTTAGCAGAATATGGAATCGGTGAATTCAGGAGGGTAATACGGAACGCCGTGCTGGATCCCAACGGCCTCGTATCACTAGCAGTCGAGATGACAGGCATCTTATCTGCACGGCTGTAACGGATCATGCAGCCACATCTCCATCCCTGAGTCAACAAATGGGGACGTTTGCAAGACGACAACCATCTGCACGAACAGTTCGACGACGTTTGCAGCAGCATGAACTATCAGCTCGGAGACCGTGGCTGCGGTAACCCTTGACGCTGCATCACAGACAGGAGCGTCTGCGATGGTGTACTCGACGACAAATCTGGGGGCTAGAATGGCAAAACATCATTTTTTCGGATGAATCCAGGTTCTGTTTACAGCACCATGATGATTGCATCCGTGTTTGGCGACATCGCGGTGAACGCACATTGGAAGTGTGTATTCGTCATCCCCGTACTGGCGTATGAGCCAGCGTGATTGTATGGGGTGCCATTGGTTACATGACTCAGTCACCTCTTGTTCGCACTGACAGCACTTTGAACATTGCATGTTACATTTCAGATGGGTTATGACCCATGGCTCTACCCTTCATTCCATCCCTGCAAAACCCTACCTTTCAGCAGGATAATACACGACCGCATGTTGCAGGTCCTGTAAGGGCCTTTCTGGATACAGAAAATGTTTGAGTGCTGCCCTGGCCAGCACATTCTCCAGATCTCTCACTAATTGAAAAGTCTGGTCAATGATGGCCGAGCAACTGGCTCGTGACAATACGCCAGTCACTACTCTCGATGAACTGTGGTATCGTGTTGAAGCTGCATGTGCAGCTGTACCTGTACACGCCATCCGAGCTCTGTTTGACTCAATGCCCAGGCGTATCGAGGCCGTTATTACGGCCAGAGTTGGTTGTTCTGGGTACTGATTTCTCAGGATCTATGCACCCATATTGCATGAAAATGTAATCACATGTGAGTTCTAGTATAATATATTTGTCCAATGAATACCAGTTTATGATCTGCATTTCTTCTTGGTGTATCAATTTTAATGGCCAATAGTGTACAAAGAAAATGCAGTGAAATTACAAAACAAGGACCTGAAGTGGACGTACCCGTCATTTGCAATGAAAAATGCACTGAAAAATTCATTTGTAGAAGACACTGAATGTGATCCCCTGGAACATCAGTACACAACTGTACACGTCTAAGCATACACAGATACACGTCGAATAAATTTCGGATATCGATGGCGGCAGCCTCGTGGCTAATATTGTCTTTTGGTTTCTGTATTGTGTGTGGAGGTTTCACAGACCTTGCTTTTCAAGAGTCTCCACAGGAAAATGTCATATGTTGTTAGATCCAGCAAATACAGTGGCCATAAATGTTAGCTGATAGTTCGTTCCTCAGTGAAGACACCATGGACTTGTTCCAGGGATACCTTAGACAGGCGTTACGTTGCCACATGTTGCTGGAAGAAGCAGTATTGTCTTTCATATTCAGTGAGCTGAGCACAAAATGTATCCAAAATTACCATGTAAGCAAACGCGTTGAGGGCAGTGTCAAAAAATATCGGCCCAATGATGCATGTTCCTGTTATGCCTAGCCAAACGCAATTTTGTCATGATGGAGGTGTTGCTGACACACAGTGTTATGGTTCTCCGTTGCCCAGTATCTCGTGATCTATGAATTTACGTGACTAGAAAGACGAAGCTTCATCAGTCATGACGTAATGGAAAGGGTCTAACAAACCATCGTTGATGTTATTCAAAAGCCATGTGCAGTAATCTTCACGTTTCTGACATTCATCCTCCTGTAAGTGCTGCAAAGGTTAGGTTAGGTTAGTGGTGTTTAACGTCCCGTCGACAACGAGGTCATTAGAGACGGAGCGCAAGCTCGGGTTAGGGAAGGATGGGGAAGGAAATCGGCCGTGCCCTGTCAAAGGAACCATCCCGGCATTTGCCTGAAACGATTTAGGGAAATCACGGAAAACCTAAATCAGGATGGCCGGAGACGTAAGTGCTGCAAAACCGTCACATGATATGCCTTCAAGTTAAGACTTTTTAATATCTACTGGCAAATCATCCTACTCTCATGTTCCTGTTCTGGTGGGCCAATTTATGTGTAGACTTCTTTGCGCTTCGAATAATTCTACAGTGAATGTCTGGAATAGCTTCTAAATGAATTTATTGAC
The DNA here is from genome assembly GCF_023864345.2 of Schistocerca serialis cubense. Taxonomy (NCBI): domain Eukaryota; kingdom Metazoa; phylum Arthropoda; class Insecta; order Orthoptera; family Acrididae; genus Schistocerca; species Schistocerca serialis. The sequence continues at coordinate 147,922,471 of NC_064648.1, forward strand.
TTTTTCATTTTGCACAGATCTGTAGGTGCGCCAATTTTTATGCAGCCTCTGTATTGCTCTCTTTGCTGGTACTCTCCTATCTGGGTACTTTGGTGAATGGACGTCTTGTTGCCTACTCAGAGTCATATGGTGCGATTCATGGTCTGCTGCGATTCAGACAGACACTCATTTGGATACGTAGTGTCAGGAACCTGATTCTGCCAGGAGTCTATGGAGACAAGAGCATCACATGCACTTCGGTAGCCAGTGAACGACTTGTGTCTCTCTGTTGACGCCCCAACACAGAGATCATAATACTGCTACAGGCCTGAAAACATCATCGTTGGACCATGGAACAGTGGCACTGTGTAGCAGGGTCCAATGAAGCGTGGCTTCAGTTGTTTGAGGATGATGGACAGATGCGAAAGAAGCATCTGTCCCACAAAACTGTGGATCGCACGTGTTGACAAGGTACTGCCTAGACAGGAGGTGGATCTGTTACAATTGCTCTGTTACAGTTGGGCTGTGTTCCCATGATGCAGATTTGGCCCTATTGTCCAGTTGCAGGGAATAATGACAGATGGGACCAATGACAGGTGTGCATAGTGTGGACCCTCGTGTGGCCATCTTCACCCCTTTCTGGCACTGCATTGAGGCTCTGAGCACTATGGGACTGGATTAGCCTGATGGATATGGTGTGTTTCGATAGGACAATGCCCACATCACTGCTGTTCAGCTGCACAGCTGGCTTGATAGACACCCCAGTGATTTCACAGCCTCAGCTTGGCCCCTCCAGTTCCTTTAGTCTTACCACAGTCGAGCATTCGTGGAATGCTGTCAATACCTATATCCAATCAGTAACCCAGCACTGGCTACGCAAGAAGAATTGTGGGTAGTACTGCGAGATGTGTGGATCGTAATCACTCCAGAATGATTACAACACTCTGTAGAGTCTATTCCTTACCGTTTTACTTGTAATTTAGCCACTAAATCAAAACTTTAGAAAACTTTGATATTTTCAGCTGATGATTTAATTGGCAGCATCACCATATGCCAGCGACGAAGTCGACATTGTTAAATAAATAATGAAAATTTATACACTACTGGCCATTAAAATTGCTACACCAAGAAGAAATGCAGATGATAAACAGGTATTCATTGGACAAATATATTATACTAGAACTGACATGTGATTACATTTTCATGCAATTTGGGTGCATAGATCCTGAGAAATCAGTACCCACAACAACAACCTCTGGCCGTAATGAAAGCCTTGATTCGCCTGGGCATTGAGTCAAACAGAGCTTGGATGGCGTGTACAGGTACAGCTGCCCATGCAGCTTCAACACGATACCACAGTTCATCAAGAGTAGTGACTGGCGTATTGTGACGAGCCAGTTGCTCAGCCACCATTCACTAGACATTTTCAATTGGTGAGAGATCTGGAGAATGTGCTATCCAGGGCAGCAGTCGAACATTTTCTGTATGCAGAAAGGCCTGTAAGGACCTGCAACATGTGGTCTTGCATTATCCTGCTGAAATGTAGTGTTTTGCAGGGATTGAGTGAAGGGTAAAGCCTCAGGTCATAACACATCTGAAATGTAACGTCCACTGTTGAAAGTGCTGTCAATGCGAAAGAGAGGTGACCAAGACGTGTAACCAATGGCACCCCATACCATCACGCCGGGTGACATGCCAGTATGGCGATGATGAATACACACTCCCAATGTATGTTCACCGCAATGTCGCCAAACACGAATGCGATCATCATGATGCTGTAAACAGAATCTGCATTCATCCGCAAAAATGACGTTTTGCCATTCGTGCACCCAGGTTCGTCGTCGAGTACACCATCACAGGCACTCCTGTCTGTGATGCAGCATCAAGGGTGACCGCAGCCACGGTCTCTGAGCTGATAGTCCGTGCTGCTGCAAACGTCATCAAACTGTTCGTGGAGATGGTTGTTGTCTTGCAAACGTCCCCATCTGTTGACTCAGGGATTGAGACGTGGCTGCACGATCCATTACAGCCGTGCAGATAAGATGCCTGTCATCTTGACTGCTAGTGATACGAGGCCATTGGGATCCAGCACGGTGATCCGTATTACCCTCCTGAACCCACCGATTCCATATTCTGCTAACAGTCATTGGATTTCGACCAACGCGAGCAGCAATGTCGCGATACGATAAACAGCAATCGCGATAGGCTACAATCTGACCTTTATCAAAGTCCGAAACGTAATGGTACGCATTTCTCCTCCTTACACGAGGCATCACAACAACGTTTCACCAGGCAACGCCGGTCAACTGCTGTTTGTGTATGAGAAATCGGTTGGAAACTTTCCTCGTGTCAGCACGTTGTAGGTGTCGCCACCGGAGCCAACCTTGTGTGAATGCTCTGAAAAGCTAATCATTTGCATATCACAGCATTTTCTTAAATTAAATATCGTGTCTGTAGCACGTCATCTTTGTGGTGTAGCAATTTTAATGGCTAGTAGTGTATGTTCATGGAAATGAAGTGAGCGTTTGGTGTCATTGGCCAAGAGGCCCCTTACGGGGCAGGTCCGGGGCCGCCTTGGTGCAGGTCTTATTACATTCGAGGCCACATTGGGCGACTTGCACACCGGATGGGGATGAAATGATGATGAAGACAACACAACACCCAGTCCCTGAGCGGAGAAAATCCTCCACCCAGCCGGGAATCGAACCCAGGCCCCTTAGGATGGCAGTCCGTCACACTGACCACTAAGCTATCGGGGCGGACTGTATGTTCATAATTTACACTTACCTTTGCAACAGCATTAATATGATCTGGGTTCTTATTTCGTAATAACGTGAAGCACTTTGCCTCCAACTCTTCTTTTATTTTTTTCAGACACAAGATAATGGACACTGTCTCTGCAGTAGTAACAGCACCATTGAATACACAGACTCAGACATGGATGACAATTAAAACTACAATTATTCAGTGGCCTGCACGTACCTATTTATAAATATCTAATGATCAGCCTATTATGATACATTGTTGTTTAGATTAAATATAATTGCCTATGCTATTTCACAACAAATATAAATTATTTACAGTATTGTAGGAGATTTAGCTTCTACATTTTTAACAACTGATGTTTTGTATTCTCCCACATTTTATAAATTATTTCATTAATATTGCAATTTAACAGTCACCCACATACTTCAATTATTTTAACACTGACAGGAATATCTAATTAATTTTACCTTTTAAATTACTGTTACAGTTTATGCTGAAATTAAAATTTTAATGATGTAAAGGCTTGTCTGCTCCATGCATCCATATTTTGTCAGACATTATTAGTGTAGCCAGTTGCTAGGTTTGAATGAAGGGAAATAGTCTTTAAAAAAATAAAAATTGAGAATTATCTATTCAAAACTAAAGACAAAGCAAAGATTGAAAAGATAAATTACAAATGTATTTATCGGATTGTACAGTACTTCCGTGTACCCTTTTGTAAAATACTATTTGACAGTGGCGTTTACACTACATACTGCAGTTTTGAGGGCTCCCAGAGGAACAAATCGCTATTAATATTACACAACGCCTCCCCGAGATGTTCATCCACACAGCCTATTAGGGGTTCCATTATTTTTTAACAAAGCAAACAATGTAGTTTGTGTACTGTTAGAATAAGAATTTTATGTTTCTATAAAATTGTGTTGAAATGATATAGTTCCTACTTTTATGAAATTGAAAAGATTTTTGTTAATGAATTTTTCTGCTACTTCTTTCTATAAAAGTTTCATATTTGAGGGTGAAAAGGTAAGAAACTACGTTTTGTTCCAGTTCTGTTTGGTCTATGTTACCTGATTTTCAGATTATTATCCACCTCATGTAACAAATTACTAGTGTCTGCATGAAACAGTAATCTGCTAGAAAGGAAACTGTGAGGAGTAAAGATGATACCAACGCAGAGAGTCTCCACTAGTGTGACTTGGCAAACATCCTTGCCTAAGTGGTCCACGAGTGGGTGAGGTAGTCTTGCCTCTCGTTTTCCAGTGGCCGGTCCTCGCTAGACAGCCGCCGCCAGGGCCCGCTGCCACCGGACGAGGCCGAGGAGAACCCTCCGGCACCCGCAACCCAGACTGTCACCGACTACTCGGCTGCTGCTAGCACTCAAGGCACACCCTCTGACAGGGCGCAAGGGCACGCCAAGCCCTCCATACTGGCCAGGTGAGTGATTCATCTCTGACCTGCTCTACACTCAGCCCTTTGAGTCACCTCCAGTTACCTGACTTCTGGGGAAAGGTGAGAGCAAGCAGTACCCCCACCCCAGGAATGACTCTTCATCCATCCAACATCGACCTCCGTCCAATGCAGTCATCACCCGTGTGCATCCATATAGCTTGCCCGCGTTTCCTGACACCAACTAGCAGCCTTCCATTCGGAGATCACCATGGAGCAACACCTTCCTCATCCAATCGGCAGTGACTGTAAAAGAATGGCATGGTTGGTAGCCCAATCTCTCTTCTGACTGCCTTATCCAAAATTCTGGCAAAAGTAATGTATTGTAGAGTAGCTTCACACCTTTGTACAAAAAAAGTTTTAACAAAGTGTCAGTTTGGTTTCCAGAAGGGTTTTTCAACGGAAAATGCTACATATACTTTCACTAATGAAATATTAAATGCTCTGAGTAACTGGAAGTCACCCGTTGGGATTTTTTGTGATCTATCAAAGGCTTTTGATTGTGTAAATCGTGGAATACTTCTAGATAAGCTCAAGTACTGTGGTATGAATGGGACAGTGCTCAAATGGTTTAAATCATACCTAACTGGAAGAGTGCAGAAAGTTGAAATAAACAGTCCACATAATATGCAAAAAACTGGTGATTTCTCAAACTGGGGATCAATCGAGAATGGGGTGCCACGAGGTTCGGTCTTGGGTCCTCTGCTGTTCTTAATATATATTAAAGACTTGCCATTCTATATTCACAAAGATGCAAAGCTGGTACTTTTTGCCGATGATACAAGTATAGCTATCACACCCGACAGACAAGAATTAACTGGTGAAATTGTTAATGATGTTTTTCAGAAAATCATTAAGTGCTTCTCTGCAAATGGGCTCTCATTGAACTTTGACAAAACACGGTATATACAGTTCCACACAGTAAATGGAATGACCCCATTAATAAATATAGACTTCGATCAGAAATTGGTAGCTAAGGTAGAATATTCAAAATTTCTAGGTGTATGCATTGATGAGGGGTTGAACTGGAAAAAACACACTGAGGATCTGCTGAAACGTCTGAGTTCAGCTATTTATGCTGTTAGGGTCATTGCAAATTTTGGCGATATACATCTCAGTAAATTAGCTTACCATGCCTATTTTCATTCTCTGCTTTCATATGGCATCATATTCTGGGGTAACTCATCATTGAGTAAAAGAGTGTTCATTGCACAAAAGCGTGTAATAAGAATAATTGCTGGAGCTCATCCAAGATCATCCTGCAGACACTTATTTAAAGAGCTAGAGATCTTTACTGTAGCCTCACAATATATATATTCACTTATGAAATTTGTTATTAACAATCCGAACGAATTCAAAAGTAATAGCAGTGTACATGGCTACAACACTAGGAGAAAGGATGACCTTCACTACTCAAGGCTAAATCTAACTTTGGCTCATAAGGGGGTAAATTATGCTGCTACAAAAGTCTTTGGTCACTTACCTAATAGCATCAAAAGTCTGACAGATAGCCATATAGCATTTAAAAGGAAATTAAAAGAATTTCTTAATGGCATATAGTAAGTGGGTAATTTCTCAATCTCAAAAAAAAAGAAAAAAAAATTGTATGATGTAATATCTTGTATAGACACCTTTTATTAACCTGACATGATCCACATCATTACGAAGTGTCGTATTCATGATCTATGGAGCAAGTACTAATCTAATCTAATCTCTCTAATCTAAACCAAAATGATGGAAGCGGTTGAGGTAACATAATTGCAGAATGGCAAGGTAGTCATATCACTAAAATGATGGAAGGAATTGAGGTAACATAACTGCATTGAAACAACAAGAATTGTAGAAGTATAGATCTCTGTCTAACATGTCTCCTTGATCCAGTGACTGCAATATCTGTAGTGTTAAAACCTAACAAACTTTGTAAAATTTTGCTAGTTTTATGTTTCCATAAAAGATGTATATCAGAATGGGAAAATTTTAGGTAGGAAAACTAAGTTAATTGTTTGTATACAACTTTTGGAACTCATCTGCAGATTGATGAATTATTTGTTGGCACTCTGTTTAGTGGTACACTTCTTGTTCTTGTGAGAGGAATTCAGGTTTTAATTTTGGAATATGCATGACAAAATAGTGTAGATATTGCTGATAACTTTGTCTTCACATTAATTTTTAATAAACATTATAAATTTCATTTCTTCAAGCCATCATAATTTACAGTCCTTGAACAAATACAAACTGACCGGTTCTTTGTGCCATGACTTGACAACTTTTTCAACTCGACACGTCAGAGCCAAGTGACCAACAATACAACAACTTACATGGTCACTCGAAGATGCTGCAATGACATGTTGATTCTTTTACATACAAACTGATGTATGAATTATTCATGTAAAAAAGCCATTTTTTAAATTACTTTTCAAAACAATGTCACAGACATGAAATACAATCAGTAACTTCAAATACAATACAGTTTGCAAATATGTAGAAAATATAAAAGTAATTTTTTTTAAGGAGTAATAAGTTTTTTGTAGAATTCATGTTTCCTGTATATAAACATACAAGACTATTTTAGTTACACTGCGGAGATTACACTAATGCATAATTACAATTTCTAGACTGTTGAATTACATTGTAAATTTATCTACATATTGTATTCTACAATATGTGACAAAAAAGGTGCACTTCTAGAAAGTGAAATTGTGACACTATTAAGGCGACATGAAAGAAGAACCGAATTCACTTTGATATGCAAACCAGTAGCATTCCAGAATGAGATTTTCACTCTGCAGCAGAGTGTGCGCTGATTTGAAACTTCCTGGCAGATTAAAACTGTGTGTCGGACCGAGACTCGAACTCGGGACCTTTGCCTTTTGCAGGCAAGTGCTCTACCAACTGAGCTACCCAACCACGACTCACACCGCGTTCTCACAGCTTTACTTCTGCCAGTACCTCATCTAATACCTTCCAAACTTTACAGAAGCTCTCCTGTGAACCTTGCAGAACTAGCACTCCTGAAAGAAAGGATATTGCGGAGACATGGCTTAGCCACAGCCTGCAGGATGTTTCCAGAATGAGATTTTCACTCTGAAGCTGGACTCACCTGTGTCAGCAACAATAAACATGGAGGCCCACAGATTGCAGTGGGTCATGTTTCAGATGAGTCTCACTTCTGACTTGGAGGCAACAACCACTGGGTCCATGTCAGGAGGCATAGTGGAGGGCGCCACGAAGAATGATTCCTGGTCTCCCCCACACGTCCCACAATCTTCTGTGATTTTGTGGGGTGCAACATCCTTGGTGCTCACTCACCATTGGTGTTTCAAACAGGTTCCGTGACAGTTGCATGGTAGTGCTCTTCATCAATGCCCACATCCATCCCCTATTTCAACAAGACAGCCCTCATCCTCATACTGCTGTCACCTACTACCAGGCAGCTGTCGATACTCTGCGATGGCCAGCAGCATCGCCTTATCTCTTCACAATTGAGAATGTGTGGGGAGCCATGGAGCAGACTGTCAGGATTCCACGCCCACCCACCAGTCTGTGGTATCTGTATATACAGTTGTAAGCAGCATGGGATGAAGTATCACAGAGCTAAATCCGAGTCCTGTACAATACCATGCTGTGATATCTCGATGCTTGTATTCACAACCACGATGGTCCGACAGCATACTAACATGTACATTTTGTGGCTGTTTTGCACAATGTGTGTTGATCCTTCATAATTGTAAGTGTAATCATGGCACGTGTGGTGCCATCTACCTACCTACCAACAATGATTGGACTATACCTTTTCTTTCTGAGTGCAGCTTATTTTATAGTGACGTGTGTATAATGATTTAACCAAACTCTCCATACAGATATGACAAAATGGACTGATCAACATCGCTTTACAGGGACGAACAAACATACTAATATCTTGTGAAATAAACCTCCTTAGATATAAAAACAATACACCCTGATGATATCACACCTCGCATCATTTCCCTCCCCCTCTCCCTCACCCAACTCCTTCCCCCCCCCTCTCTCTCTCTCACTCTCTCTATCTCTCTCTTACACACACACACACACACACACACACACACACACACACACAGGGTGAGTCGTGTAAGACGTAACACTGCCATTCTTCCGGGGGCGACTGCAAGTATAGACATGGCTTAGCCACATCCTGCAGGATGTTTCCAGAATGAGATTTTCACTCTGAAGCTGGACTCACCTGTGTCAGCAACAATAAACATGGAGGCCCACAGATTGCAGTGGGTCATCTTTCAGATGAGTCTCACTCTGCCTTGGAGGCAACAACCACTGGGTCTATATATACAGGGTGAGTCACCTAACATTACCGCTGGATATATTTCGTAAACCACATCAAATACTGACGAACCGATTCCACAGACCGAACGTGAGGAGAGGGGCTAGTGTAATTGGTGAATACAAACCATAAAAAAATGCGCGGAAGTATGTTTTTTTAACCCAAACCTACGTTTTTTTAAATGGAACCCCGTTAGTTTTGTTAGCACATCCGAACATATAAACAAATACGTAATCAGTGCCGTTTGTTGCATTGTAAAATGTTAATTACATCCGGAGATATTGTAACCTAAAAGTGACGCTTGAGTACCACTCCTCCGCTGTTCGATCGTGTGTATCGGAGAGCACCGAATTATGTAGGGATCCAAAGGGAACGGTGATGGACCTTAGGTACAGAAGAGACTGGAACAGCACATTACGTCCACATGCTAACACCTTTTTATTGGTCTTTTTCACTGACGCACATGTACATTACCATGAGGGGTGAGGTACATGTACACACGTGATTTCCGTTTTCAATTACAGAGTGGAATAGAGTGTGTCCCGACATGTCAGGCCAATAGATGTTCAATGTGGTGGCCATCATTTGCTGTACACATTTGCAATCTCTGGAGTAATGAATGTCGTACACGTCGCAGTACATCTGGTGTAATGTCGCCGCAGGCTGCCACAATACATTGTTACATATCCTCTGGGGTTGTATGCACATCACGGTACACATTCTCCTTTAACGTACCCCACAGAAAGAAGTCCAGAGGTATAAGATCAGCAGAATGGGCTGGCCAATTTATGCATCCTCCATGTCCTATGAAACGCCCATCAAACATCCTGTCAAGGGTCAGCTTAGTGTTAATTGCAGAATGTGCAGGTGCACCATCATGCTGATAGCACATACGTCGACGCGTTTCTAGTGGGACATTTTCGAGCAACGTTGGCAGATCATTCTGTAGAAACGCGATGATGTTGCATCTGTTTGGGCCCCTGCAATGAAGTGAGGACCAATGAGGTGGTCGCCAATGATTCCGCACCATACATTTACAGTCCACGGTCGCTGTCGCTCTACCTGTCTGAGCCAGCGAGGATTGTCCACGGACCAGTAATGCATGTTCCGTAGATTCACTGCCCCGTGGTTTGTGAAACCCGCTTCATCGGTAAACGGGTAGAACTGCAACACATTCTCTGTTAATGCCCATTGACAGAATTGCACTCGATGATTAAAGTCATCACCATGTAATTGCTGATGTAGCGACACATGAAACGGGTGAAAGCGGTGACGATGCAGTATGCGCATGACACTACTTTGACTCAGTCCACCGGCTCTCGCAATGTCCCGTGTACTCATGTGTGGGTTCATGGCAACAGCAGCTAACACACCAACTGCACCCGCTTCTCCTGTGACGGGCCTGTTACGGACCTGTTTGCGTGCTACGACCATACCTGTTGCTTTCAGTTGGCGGTAGATGTTTTGCAGTGTGCGGCACGTTGGATGCTCTCTGTCCGGATACCGTTCTGCATACACCCTGCAGGCCTCAGCTGCATTTCGTCGACACTCGCCATAGATGAGTATCATTCCGCCTTTTCAGAGTTCGAATACACCATGGTCACAGTTCCTACAACACTACACTATCACAGACGTCTGGTAACACGGTGTACTACAGTTGGTCTGCGTGCGGAGACGAATGCAGAATAACAATAGCAGCAAGCGCTACGTGCGGACACTGCGACAGCTAGACCAAACCACAACAGTGCACTACAGCCACACTCGTAAACACGGTCGTCATCGTAAACATGTCCCTGCAGATGCTGCTCGCCGACAGTGGCCCGTGTTTGTTACAACACGCAACTGAACGTCAGAGGTTTCAAGTGTCAACTTTAGGTTACAATATCTCCGGATGTAATTAACATTTTACAATGCAACAAATGGCACTCATTAAGTATTTGTTTATATGTTCAGATGTGCTAACAAAACCAACGTGGTTCCATTTAAAAAAACGTAGGTTTGTGCTAAAAAACATACTTCCGCGCATTTTTGTATGGTTTGTATTAAACAATTACACTAGCCCCTCTCCTCACGTTCGGTCTGTGGAATCGGTTCGTCAGTATTTGATGTGGTTTACGAAATATATCCAGCGGTAACGTTAGGTGACTCACCCTCTATATATATATATATATATATATATATATATATATATATATATATATATATATATACGCGCGCGCGCGCGCGCGCTGAGTCGTGTAAGACGTAACACTGCCATTCTTCTGGGGGCGATTGCAAGTATCGACAAGCGGTGTTCGGTGAATCATAGCCGACTATGGGGCACATACTTTGGTACATACACAATACTCAAAACGTTTATATTGACCGAGATAATGAGACAAGTACATGTTTTTTAAAAGGGACGCTGTACTTTTTTTTTACCATCATTTGAATGCTCTGGAAGAGATGCGTATAGCGATGTAACGCATGTTGCTATTGTGATTCAAACTTCGCTTAAAAGACGCTGGGAAATATTGTACGATTGAAGGTCGAGGTGGTCGGAAGCGGGTGCGCACTGTAAACACGCCTCGCGCGACCCGCGAGATGAGTTGCCGTGCTCTATGCAGCATGCACGGCCTACGCTACGTACGTAAATCCTCATACGCCCTCTTTTAAGCAAAGTTTGAATGGTTCAAATGGCTCTGAGCACTATGGGACTCAACTGCTGACGTTATTAGTCCCCTAGAACTTAGAACTACTTAAACCTAACTAACCTAAGGACATCACAAACATCCATGCCCGAGGCAGGATTCGAACCTGCGACCGTAGAGCAAAGTTTGAATCACAATAGCAACATGCGTTACTTCACTATAACGCGTCTTTTGCAGAGCGTTCGAATGATGGTAAAAAATGTATAGCGCCCCATTTAAAAAAACATGTACTTGCCTCATTATCTTGGACAATATAAACGTTGTGATTATTGTGCATGTACCAACGTATGCGCCCCATAGTCTGCTACGATTCACCGTAAACTGCATGCTGATATATATATATATATATATATATATATAGAGAGAGAGAGAGAGAGAGAGAGAGAGAGAGAGAGAGAGAGAGAGAGGGGGGGGGGGGGGGGGGGAGCGAGATGGGGTGAACATAAATATAACCAACAAACTGCATGGACAGAGTCCTGACTGGAAATCGAGGAAGAAAGCTACTATGAACAAGTGTCTAGAAATGCATGATTGCCACAATAGATGGGGCTGAGGAATGAAACTTCCTCTGATCACGTGCCATGAGTTCCTTGTGTGTTGCAGACTGTGTGACTCACACAGCATACTGTAAACAGCAGAATAGTTCCGTAGTCAGTTGGGGAACAAGCCGAGATCGTGTTTGTATACAACAGGCAGATGGAAACTGTGAGATGCAGCACTGCTATTAGAAAACAAGTACCCTCACAGGCACCGGCCACATCACATAACATTTCCAGCCTTTTTTGTGTTTATGTGTAATCATGGACCCTTTCACACAGATGAACGTGCAGAAAAATGGCAGACTGTGTGAGCAGGCAACAGGCATCATATTAGCCAAAGTACGATTGTGTGTACCGTAACTGACGACCGCTGCTGTGCCTATCACATACAAGTGCAAGGGTTATCAGTAGCCGATTCCCCTCTATGGGAAGGATTTTTGCATCAGACCATCACAATTATGGAGTTTCTGTCATCAGTCCTCTTTACCAACAAAACAACCTTTACCAGAACTAGCATCATCAATCTGCATAACAGACGTCTGTGTCCTACAGACATGGAACTTTTATTCATAGGCAGCACCATGTACCATGGCAACAATGCATTTCCAGACACAGGTTCATATGAATATTTCCCTCAATTTCCAGTCAGGAATCCTCGCTGCAGTTTGTCGGTTTTACTAATGTTCACCCTGAACATACAACACACATTTCACACCCCCTCTCCCGCGTCTTGCAGGCTGCGGAGCTTCGCATTTGGCAGCAGTGGCAGCGACCGCAGCAGCCCCAGCAGCCGCGAGGCTACGCCCACCAGGCAGCCGGGCGCCCGCCGCCGCAGCACCGTCAGCGGGAGCCCCGTCAGCGTCAGCGGGGGTGGCGCCACCACCCCGGAGCCGTCCTCTGCCCCCGACGGCAAGGCCACCACACTGCCCAAGGCACGCCGCCCCCGTGGGTGAGTCATCGCCTTTAGGTTACAGCACATGTACAGGGTGGAAGGTATTTAAACCGACAAACTCTGGGAGGTTGTAGAGGACATCAAAACAAATATTTTCCCCTAATGCTATTTTTTCCTGCAGGGATTATTTAAACCAGTGGAGGCCATATTACGCTCTTCAGTTGTTACAGGCCGTATTACGTTCTTTAGGTGTTAGAGGGCGTATTACTCTCTTCCAGTTGTAGGCAACTGCTGTCCACCAGTGCAGTAGTGCATTGTACACCTGGATTGAGTACACTGATATGGTTGGTAGTAATAGACGGCAAATCATCGAGTAAAACTGAAGTGATATCAGGTGTTCCCCAGGGAAGCGTCCTGGGACCTCTGCTGTTCCTGATCTATATAAATGACCTGGGTGTCAATCTGAGCAGTTCTCTTAGGTTGTTCGCAGATGACGCTGTAATTTACCGTCTAGTAAGGTCATCCGAAGACCAGTATCAGTTGCAAACCGATTTAGAAAAGATTGCTGTATGGTGTGGCAGGTGACAGTTGACGCTAAATACCGAAAAGTGTGAGGTGATCCAGACGAGCTCCAAATGAAATCCGTTGGAATTCGATTACTCGATAAATAGTACAATTCTCAAGGCTGTCAATTCAGCCAAGTACCTGGGTGTTAAAATTACGAACAACTTCAGTTGGAAAGACCACATAGATAATATTGTGAGGAAGGCGAGCCAAGGGTTGCGTTTCATTGGCAGGACACTTAGAAGATGCAACAACTCCCCTAAAGAGACAGCTTACACTACACTCGTTCGTCCTCTGTTAGAATATTGCTCGGCGGTGTGGGATCCTTTACCAGGTAGGATTGACGGAGGACATCGAAAGGGTGCAAAAAAGGGCAGCTCGTTTTGTATTATCACGTAATAGGGGAGAGAGTGTGGCAGATATGATACGCGAGTTGGGATGAAAGCCATTAAAGCAAGGACGTTTTTCGCCGCGGCGAAATTTCAATCACCAACTTTCTCTTCCGAATGCTTAAATATTTTGTTGAGCCCAACCTACATAGGTAGGAATGATCATCAAAATAAAATAAGAGAAATCAGAGCTCGAACAGAAAGGTTTAGATGTTCGTTTTTCCCGCGTGCTGTTCGGGAGTGGAATGGTAGAAGAGATAGCATGATTGTGATTCGATGAACCCTCTGTCAAGCACTCAAATGTGAATTGCAGAGTAATCATGTAGATGTAGATGTACTACGTAGTGCACCACAAAGGACGAGCTGCACAGTGGGTTTATCAACTACAATATCCTAATCGCCGTATCCCGCATCATACGACATTTGCTGCTGTGTACCAACATCTGCGTGAGAACGGGTCATTTAGCAGATTACCTGGACAGGGACACCGCCGCACTTTAAGAACGCTGAAATTTGAGGAAGGTGTCTTGCAGCACGTGAAGCGGGATCATTCAATCAGCACTCGTCCAATTGCATGTAACACAGGGATGAATCAGACGAATGTAAGAACAGTCCTTCGAGCAGTTTTAATGACCATTTGACTTACATCATGTCCACAACCTGGAACCAGTTCATTATCCACCCAGAGCACAGTTTTCGCAGTGGTTCCTGGAACAGTGTGAAATGCATCCTACATTTCCATCCTGTGTGTTGTTTACCAATGAATCTACGTTCTGGCATGATGGAGTCTTCAACATGCACAATTTGCATGTTTGGAGTGACGATAACCCACATGCCACAGTTACTAGCGGTCATCAAGTGCGGTTCTTCGTTAATGTGTGGGTTGGTGTTGTTGGGGACTGTTTAATTGGGCCATATCTGCTTCCTAGGCCATTAAGTGGCAGGCACTGTTACAATTTTCTCGCCAGAGCATTGCCAGAATTGCTGGAAGACGTCCCGCTCCCTACAAGACAACGCATGTGGTTCCAACGTGACGTGGCGCCGGCACATTTCAGTCGTCATGTGCATCGATTCCTGGGCCGATGGTTCCCAGAAATGTGGATTGGCAGAGGTGGTCCTGTACCGTGGACTGCTCGGAACCCAGATATGTCCCCTTTGGACTTTTTTGTGTGGGGAGAGATGCGCAACCTTGTTTACACAACTCCTGACGCATCAGAAGAGGCTCTGGTTGCCCCGGATAGCAGCAGCATCAGGAACAATTCAGGATACTCCTGGGGTTTTGGCCCGAGTCAGACAGAACATGATCCGACAGTGTAACCTTTGTTTACGTGTCAATGGAGGCATTTTTGAAAATCTACAGCAATTGAAATTGTGTTGTGTTAATGTGTTGTCTCTTGGTCATAAAAAAAATAGAAAAGTATTTGTTGGTTTAATTAATTTGCTGGCAGAGAAATCTTCCTCTAGTGGTTTAAATACTCCTCATAGAAAAAAATGACATTAGGGAAAAATATTTGTTTTGATGTCCCCTACAACCTCCCAGAGTTTGTCGATTTAAATACTTTTCACCCTGTATAAAGCCCAGAGCACAGTCAGCGAGAGAAGTTCGCTGGCAGCTGTTATGGGCCCTGCCCAGCAGCTTTGTGCATCCACCTCAGTTGATCATTTAATGCAACTTCATATATCTCTCTATGACGGCACATCAGTATTGTCACAACTCAATGAATGCCTATTGTTGTAGTTTCAGTAGAAAGTTGGCACTGTTGCAGCCAGCTGGCCATGATCATACCTCTCTGATTATGCTATAGCCTAGCCCAGTCCATGGCAACCACTTCTCACCACTAACTCCTCGGCTGCAGACTCACCACCACTTCCTTCCCAACCACTTCTCACAATCAGCTTATCTCTGGCAAGTACTCGTTGTCTGCAAGCCAACATTCTGCAGCTAATGAAGCATTTGACATGCTACTATAGTGCGCGTCATTTATGACGGCCGCCGAGTTTAGGTTCGTTCTGCGCATCTGACGTCACAAAATACAGTCAGCCAATCAACAGAGAACGACGTTGCCAGAGCTCGACTGCAGTGCAGAGCACGGACGAGTGTCTTCAGTTTTAGAAATGTTCAGTCATAAATAAAGTAATAGAACAAAAGCAGTGTCTTGATAGCAGACTTTCTTTTGTAGAAAGTTTGGAAAAAGCATTCTTTATGCCAACTGCTTCATATTCTATTAGTTAAACAAGCAATAAGCCTCCTAATTCAGGCGATAGCAAGGAAAGGTGTTTGTATCATTCTCACTAATCGCTTTTTCGCAATAAAGAACAGCAGTAATTGTTTATTTCCTATTGTACTTCGACGAAACGTGAGTAATTCATAGTCATACCAATAGTGTTTGTCGGTATTTTGCGTGATATTGTAAAGTCCTCCGGGAGACGTATGGAATGGTAAGCGTTGTTAGTGTAATGGTTGAAGTATATGGCTGCTAAGCGAAAGGTTCCGTGTTCAAACCTTATTCGATGCTTAATATTTTCTTTATTTAAAAACAATATCGAAGTGTCTTATTTAAAGAATTTTAATGTTTGAAAGTAATTTTTTGAAATTTCTAGTGGCAACTATACGCCATGGACTTTTACCTCTGCAAACTCTTCAAAATTTCGTGCAATGGTTTACTACATCTAATGCTGCGCAATAACTGCATTGAACCTCGAAACAAAATTAAGTCATTTATGGAGGGGGGGGGGGGGGGAGAGAGAGGAAGGTATCAGTCAAGAAGATGTGTAAAAATCAAATTTTTGGGCCAAATAGTTTTTGTGAAATCGAATGATAAAGTGTGTCAAAGCAGTCGGAACACCATGTGTCTGCTCAGGCGAGCAGTGCAGTGATGACAAAATCGCGCACATCACGGAATGCGGGGAGCACGTCTCGGTAGCAGCGAAAGGGTTAATGCGGCCGCGGTGGCTTTACTTCATAAACTGTGCTCCCCACTAAACGTAAGTTTGTGAACTATACTGCGGCACTGCTTCTCTTATCACGTGCGCCGTTTGCAACTGGCAACGCAGCAATCTCCCGCGTCTGGGCAGGCATACGCGAGCCGCCAAGATAAAAGAATTGAACTATAATCGACTGCTTCAGAAGGAACCATCGTAGTCTAAATTTTCGCATAGTAAAAGTTGGTTTTTGGTCTTGTAAACTGACATACAGCTAGGAGAGCAGTGTGCTGATCACATGCCCCTCCAATGAGGCCTGTGGACTGAAGATGACATGGCGGCCAGTCGGTACCATTGGCCCTTCATGGTGGAGTTTAGTTTAAAAGTTAGTTTTCATATAACATGGCTGGTCGTTTTGGCTACAACATTAATTTTCTTAGATTTATCAATCTCTTTTTAGATCAATATTTTACTTGTCTTTCGTTTATCAGCTTACTTTGTGTGATTCAAGTTTTCGTATTTGCTTTCCTTTTGAAACATTAGTAACATTTATTGCCACTCATAACAGTCTCTTAATCGCAGTGACATAATTGGTTTCACAGGGGATACTCGTACCTTTGATGAACTAACTCATCAGAGTCTGATATGTGAGTGCTACTCAACCTATTTTTCAGCTCTTTCTTTGAAAAACTTTCTGAAGCCGTTGAAGTTCACCATCCACGTGTAGTGCCACGTTGCAGGTGTGGTCTCATCTGAAGAGTCATATTTTAATTAATATCAATTAATTGACATCACTTAACACTTCCGGGGTGAGATGCCATGGTCCATATATAAGACTCTCCCCTGACGTTTCACCTTCAATTGTGGAAGGCATCCTCAGAGGATGCCTTCTGTAGTCGAAGGCGAAACATCAGGGGAGAGTCTTATGTATGGACCATGGCCTCTCAGCCCAGAAGTGTTAAGTGATGACAACACCTGCCAGGAAAGCCTTCATTCCATGATCAATTAATTGAAACACCAATACAAAGAGCATAAGTAGTTAACTGAATATGTTTGTTCTCTCCCCCTCCCCCCCTCCTTTCTCTCTCTCTCTCTCTCTCTCTCTCTCTCTCTCTCTCTCTCTCTCTCTCTTCTCTTTCCTCTCTCCTCCCTCACATTCTCTCTGTCTCACTCTCTCTACACAGAACTGCTTTTCACATAATTCGCACTATAGATGTGAGTGCCCAGTTTTGGTCACAGACGTATGCTACATGTTGTTGCAGGTGGAAGGCACTGATCGGCAGTGTGAGCAGCAACAGCGTCCACCACCACCGCCTTCACGCATCCGTGGGCAGCGCACCGCCCGGGGCAGGGAAGAGGTCACCGCCGGTGTCGGCGTCATCCACGGCGTCGCCAGTGCGCCAGCAGAAGGAGGCGACGTCGCCGGGCGGCGGGTGGATCTCTGCGGTCACCTCCACACTGGGCAGTCGGCCCGTGAGACACCACCAGCCCCCACAGCGTGCCAACACTGTGGCAGGGGGTGGGTCGGGGGCAGCGGGGTCGGACTGACTGGGGGATCCGCCGCTGCCCCTCTCACCTTCACCGGAGTGCTCTGCCCCCGGGGGTGGCGGCTCCGGAGGCGAACTGACCTCCCTCTGCTGCTGCTGCTACCCACAGGCCAAGTAGCGAGCTACGTAGGATGCTCTGTGAATCTTGGTGCCCTGTAGTGTACACGACGCCGTGCGAATGCCTGGCCTCCTCAGCCGAACCGGAGCAGGAAACCCACACTCGTGTCAGCGCCGTTGATAGAATACTTGTGTGATTTTGTTCCGTTCTACTCCAGGAAGTGTGTTTGGCGTTTCATCTCTCCAGTCAGACAGTTTCCTAAATCTGCCCTGTGAGCATGTACATCAAAGACAGTTCTCTAACACACATGTCTACCACAAATTCCCAGAAGGTCATATTACTCTCACACAGTATTCAAAAATTTAAAAAAATGCATGATCTCTAAATTAAATATATTCTTCTCACTACATGAAACAGTGAAAACCAGGTCAAATCAAGAGATGCAAGCAACTGTTCATAGCACAGTTAACAGTTTACTGGACTGTAGTCCTGGCTGTATTTGTTGGGAACATAATGGCTTTTAAATATTGCTCTTTTGCCAATTGGATGGATTTGTATGTATGGACATGGCTAGCACAAATTGCATTAAAGAAGTATTGCTTTCACTAAGTCAATTACATCACAAGTTGTTCTGTACTCAAAAATAAGATCTGTAAATTGATTACATTTTTCAGGAAGAAAATAACTTTGTTTCTTCTCATTCCAGAAGAGAGAGGAAACAGCTGTATATCGAAAGTTGCTACAGACTACTCATACAATGCTTTATAGTTCCATGGATTGCATGTCTGGCTGAATTTGCTGGAAACATAATGATTTACAAATATTCCTTCATCAGCAAATAGCATGAGTCCATATTTTTGACATGTGTGCAGATAGTTCACTGAAAGAAATATTCGTTTCATTGATGCCAATTATACTCAGAGAACATACATAAATTATAAATATTGTCCAGTAAAGAGAAAATGTATTTGGTTTTCTTGCCACAAGAGACAATGGAAATAGTGTCAAAGCAAGAGATGGAAGCAACTCGTCACAGTTTAGTGGATTACATCTCTGGCTGAATTAGCCATAAATGTAATGACTTATAAATATTTATTCTTGAGTAATTTGGATGAGCCCACATTTATGGACACATTACATGGACCTGAGGAGCCAAATTCCATTGGGTTGCAAATTTTGAGAAAAGTTAATGAAAAATTCGGTAATTTTTTTTACATGTGACTGAAGGTCAAGTATTGCACACACAATAGAAAATGACTGTTCTACGAAAGTGAATTTCAACTGGTTGTCCCCACCTCTCCCTCAACCACAATGTGAGAGTGAAAACTATGTTACTGCACTTAATGGATCCCAGATAAATAAATGTATCTTTCTGGTTGGTGGTTGCACTTTCATTTGCCTCACCACATCAGTTACCATACGAATTGGCCATCACTCGGGGTTATGGTTTTCTAAAACTCAGTTACAACAAATTCTGCACTGTGCCCTTTCCAAAAGATGCTGTCAACTCCTTTAGCCATTATTCCTCAACCCAAACTTGTTCCCCATTGCTAAACACCTCTCCATAGACCACTGAAAATGTAAATGTACTTATCCTTCTTATTTTTATATCTTTTTCTTTCATTTAATTTACTTCAAAGATTTCTGCAGCCAAATTTGTGTTACTTGAATATAGAATTTTCAAACAAGGTACACTGCTAATGACAGACTGAGTGTTGTTTAGAGTAATGAATAATTTTTCAGTTAATCTTTCTCAATGGTGAAATTATACTGCAGCTATTTTTAGAAGTGTTGTCTGTTTTGGTAACTATACTGAATTGCCTGTTATTTATTTGTCAACTGTGCAGAAGGGTGCTGGCACAATTGTCTTTCATAATTTTTCTTAATATTTTCTTCACCATTGCTTTATCTGTGTCTGATGTTAGTTAACTTTCCTTCTGTGTGCATGTTTATAATCAGGAAATGCTGCTAAACACAGAGAAATGTGTCAGCTGAATTTATGTACTACAGCATTCCAGTGGTCACAAGGCAGCTTACCTGGCCCTTACAACCTGTTGATGTTGATACATATTTATGTGTAATTTTACACAATTTATTGTCTCTCTCGTATTATAAAGGAGGGTATTAGAAACAATATTTCCATATGAAAATGTAGAGGAAATTCACAAGGCAATAGTACATATATGGTTGAATAAGTGACACAAAAAGTAGCTTTGGCAAGCTCCTCCATCCAGAAAAGGAAAGAAAGGATGCAAGAAATGGGCCACTTGGGGATTAAGTGGGAAATTCAGCCCAATACTCAAGAAGAAGAATGGAAAAGAAATTGATTCCTCTCTTATCCTGCTCTAATCTTTTTCTCTTGTTTGATTTTTTTTTTTCAAACTCTTGAATAGTCCTACTTACTGTCTTTTCTTCATGAGGGAGTTTCTAGTCCTCTTTCTAAGTTTTTAATCTTTTATGGAGGTAAACTATGTGATCATTAGTGCCATTCCTTGACCTAGAAGGTAGCATTTGTGTCTCTGCTTGTGTGCTTTGATATGCTCAGACCCTGGTGAAGTATGAGACTCCTTTCAAATGTGCATCCATCTATTAGTAAGATATCCAGAAACTGGTTAGATTTATAAGATCCACTGGAGAGTGGCTTATGCAGTTGTGCCTTGAGGGAACAATCAGTTTTAACTGACAATGAACAAATTAACTGACTCAGAAGTACATAGCATCATTACATATTCTTTGGTTGTACAATTAGCTGCTATCTATAACCATTCTCGCAATACTTCTGTTGGTTCAGTGTGTTGTGATCTCATTCAGACTCATTGAGACTCAAACTGTTTAGGCACTCCATCAAAGTAGAGACAGCAAATAATTGTTGGTAAATTACAGCCTTGACCAGAACTGAAGAGAAATTTCTTTGAGAGTATACGGTTTCTGGGCATTGCATGACAGAGGTCATTGGTACTTGGATAGCATTGCCCTTGTGTGTTTTGCCCAACAATGTATGACTTACTTTCACACAGAGCACAGAATCTGTGTTGGATGGCTCTATTGCAGCACATTTGAAAATTAGATAAATCTAAATATTTTGGGATCTATTAATGCAAACATAGAATACCAGTTTCCTGGCACTAACAACTTTATTAGTCAAATCATGCAAATTTGCTTTTATCTGGTTTTGTTTCCATGTGGGCAAGTGAAAAACAATTGAACTCAGTTTTTCCAGTCAAATAACTTCGATTATAGTAAAGTACAATGAGCAGTATACTGCCAACAATTTAATCTTTAATAATTTGCCTTTTTGGACACCATATATAATTAATTTTCACAGCATATCATTACCATTTCTTGTGTACAGAAGAGAAGTATGGCACTTTTTGTGTCACTGAGTAAGGCAATTATCACATAATCTCATTAGGCAAAGGAAATGAAATTGTAGGTGAGGGATACACATTTTCCACATTTGCTTAACAGAAGTGACACCCATGTGAAAATGACACTCTCATGAAACAAATGTATACAGGTTCCGAAAGAAAAAGAAAGAAATGTGATTTAATCCCAACAATAATGGTAGCATGTTACTGGATTTTGCTCTGTGAATACTTTCAACATAGTAGAATCTGTTGATAAACTACTATTGCTGATGCAATTTAGATATGCAAGCGTGTATCTAGAGTGCTAAAGAAAACTATTTTGGTTAAAATAAAATATTCTTCCAGATAATATCTAAGGCATTCAGATATCGTGAGGAAATTCTGTGTGTGATGAGTTGGATTCCCCTGACAGTGTCAGCTTTTGAGATTGTAAATGACGACAGGATAAAAAACATTGTGACTTCCAAAGTCGTTAAGTTAAAGTTACAATTAGGCAAGACACAGACATCTTGACTTCTGTTTCTTAGAAAATGTGAAGTAAATTTTCTGCAAATTTAGTGACAAGGAACACACCTTCACTATGGATACTATAAAAATTATCTTTTTAACTGATAATTCTCCATGATTGTAGTGAATATGAACTGTGCTGTTGCAAACTACTTATTTTTAAAGTGTAAAATCTTGTTACCTCAAGTGAACATATTTTTGTTGTTTTACCATTCACCCTTAGAAAATAAGCAACTTATTGTATGAAGCATATGTTCTTTTTTCCCCTTCTAGTCACAGTGGCTGCCATGAGGTAAATACAAAGAATGTGTATGAATATACAGTATGTATGTATACATTAAGGTCACAAAATGCCAATGTAAGTAAAGTGTTATCTTTAGAAATCATTGTGAATTACTGATAAAACTCTAGTTTATTAATTGTGTACAAAGTAGAAAATATGAGTTTGAAAACTTTTATTGTTGTATGTCTGAAATAGATATTGCTACAAGCCAAATTTGTTCATATGTGTTCAGCAGTGTATGTGCTTCCTGTATAGGATTCATCTTTTGCATTTTACTGTTCCGTTTAAAGATTGTCTGTGACACTGACAGAAATCTAATCTAATAGTACTTGACGTCTGCTAAGCAGTTTCTGTGCCATAGCATACACTGATGAGAGCTAGTTTGATTGGCCAGTTAGAAGTAAGGTGAAGTGTGAAAGAGTAGCACCCACTGACAGTTTAGCCCACTCACCCTGAAGAGATTAACTGTGTCCTTTTACACATCAAAATAGATTTGAGGAAAAAAATTCACCTGCTTTATTAGCTGACCACTTAATGTTGGGCTAGAAAGGAGAATTAGTAAACAAAATGAAATAAAGAGCTGTTACCAATTTCTCAAGAGTAGATTTCTTCAGTGTCACACCCACTAGTTTTAAATGCATCTAATTTAGAAGGAGGCAGTGAAAGACAGCACAGAATAGTTTTATTAGCTTGTTCTGTGGGGAGATTCTGGCAAAATAGTGTGTCAGTTCTACACACACAAGCTTTTCCTTGAAGTCGATACACCTTTCTATCAAGCACTAACAGATTGAATTACTTGTAGTCTCACACCCTATTCAGTTCAATTTAGCAGCTGTTTCACATCATGTAGCAGTGGTATTGGTCCCCCTCAGATGTAGTCATCTTTCAGCTGTCACTCTGTGAGAATGTAATATTATTTATTCCTAGATTACATATACAAATGTTATTTTGAAAATGCTGCAGGTGAAACTGTATGCTCTTCAGTAATGAAAAATTTTCAGAAGTTATTAATCAAAATCAGCTATTCCATTTAGAACCATTGCTGACATATTTATCACGACAGATTCTGCAACTGTGTTGGAAATTAAAAGACATCCTCTGTGTTACTATCTCAGCTGCAAATTTTTTATCATATGGCTACTTTTGATCAATATTTGGTCACCATCAGGTCTATGTAATTGTGTAAGCGACCTGTTGTATCCATATATGAATACTGTTAGTACTGACATATTGACTGAAATTAGGCATATAATAAAAATAAATTTGCAACTGAGACAGTAAAACAGAGTATAAAATTATATTTTTCATTTTGAATCACGGAAGCTCCTTGCAGATTACCATGTTTTATCACTGGTTTTTACTTTGACTCAAACACATGTTCATTGCACAAGTGACATTTATTTCTGTGGGTTGTGACTATTGCAATTTCATCTGCAGGCAGTCTTTTTTTAACATACCTCATACAGTGTTTTTGTTAATTATTGTAGTAGTACATGTAATGTATATATGGCAGTATGTGTTGGAAATCCTTTAAAGTGGAATATAATAAAGAAGTAAAGTACTATATATGAAAGAAATTATATGAAAATGAAATGATCTTATTGTGTAGGAGGGTATTTGTGAGCTTGGAAGAATGTTAATGCTGACTGTTTGTGAGAGTGAGAGAGAGAGAGAGAGAGAGAAATGACTAGTAATAAGTGTTATAAATGATTGTTATGACAGCAGTAATTTATAAATATATTACCTCCTCCAGGAGTACCAAATCTTTTAAGGTGGAAAAATTGCTGTAACAAAGTTGCTGGACAACTTTAAAATATATACAAAGATATATACATATAAATAAATATATGTCAAATGTTTATATGAAATTCCCTCAATTACTCTTGCAGAAGGATGTGAAGCAATGTTTGAATGCTATATGCTGATATGCCATATAGTATGATGATGGCATTGTAATACCTTTGTACCAATTATTTTTGTGATGAAATATTTCTGTAGCTTTGGAATATCTTCGTGTCATAGTTTCTGTTGAAATGACTGTCAATTATTTGAAATTGTGCAAAAAAAAATTCATGAGGTGAGGTATGTAGTGACCTTACAGTCACGAAATTCATCCACTAAATGTGAAACGTCTGTACACAGAAATCCTGAGGTGTATTCGCTTGAACCCAGCTTTGTGGCTTCTTCCCTTACCCATTTATCAATCTTTAAGTGGCCCAGAAAGTTATCTTCCTCTGCTTCAGTGAACTGATGTGCTACGGAATGTTGCTTGAATTATCTTTGTGACTTGTCTTCCGTGGATTCTGCTGTACCATTGCAGTTATCAAGTATGTACAAACATATAATATAATGCACCAAGAGTTTTCATAAAATGGCACAATGTGACAACAAGTACTGAAGGCAGAGTTCCATTGTAACTTTTGTGTAATGTGTAATGATCACACAGGTAACAACATGAACCATTCTTTGACGGGTTGGTAACTGAAATGAATTACTGGGGGCGGAAGGCAACCTGGATAAAAAATGTTAATTTTTATGCGTTCATAGTAAATGATTCTCTAATAGAAATCAGTGTATAGTGTTATTGACGTACTTTCTCATATGATACAATTCAGTGGACTGCATGATTGTTAGCACTCTACAACATTCAGTCCATTTTTTTTCTTTTTGCAATACTATTATTAGTACTATATACATAAAAACGTGCATGGCGCAATTCACAGGATGGTCAGATCACTCCAGAACTAATGAATGATAATAAGCCTCACTTTCTGAACCCAGATATTTATTCATCTAGAATTACATCAAAAGAGAAGTCCATTATTACGAAGCATAAAAAGGTCTTTCACACATTTTGAACAGCAAAATAGAATTTTTTTTAAATTCTTTGTTCATTTCCACAACCACACCAAATTTTAAGACCACGTAGCACACAGAATGGAAGGAAGGATGCATTTGTGATCATGGAGAATAATAATTGATAAAGCTTTTTTTTAATCGTTTCCTCACAGGCACAATTACACACAAATTCTGTTATGGCCAATTTATTTATTTGTTCTTTGCCTGGGAGATTAACTGATAATTTTCAGCTAAGAGTATAGGGTGCATTGCATAATTTTATATTCAGACAAATGTAACACATGCATTCTAGCAGCATTTACTATTTTACATCACATCAAGGCTTAATTATAATGTATATTCAATATACGAAAAAGGAACAGTATCATATTTTACAGATATACAAAATGTTATAATACATTTTATATTACTGTGTAACATCTGACAGATAGTTGTATTTTTAAATTCTCAGTCATATTATATATACAATTCTCTGTGAGACACATTTTTAACATTTAAATTCCTTTTTTTTTCTTAACTGGGTCAGGCAGCTTATGAAGAGACATTTTGACCATTTCAGTCAGAGCACGCATTGCCAGTTTGAGGTTTCACTGTCTTGTATAATAATTTTCCTTTCCTCCTCTGGTATGGTCATGTATGTCTTTATTGAGAAGGTAATAATCACTTTCTCTCGCTGCCTTAATATTTTGATATACAGTAGACTGTACAAAAGCTTGTCTATCGGGCTGTTTGGGTGGTATTTGTGCTATAAACCTCACAAGTCTTTTCTGAATTAAAAATATTCTGTTTGAGTAGCCAGAGTGTGCATTTTCCCATATATGTACTGATTATGACAGTGTTGTATTATTCTGAGAACTACCATCCATGATTTTTGCGATTTTTCAGTGCATCTATGTGCTCCCCATGTTAAACGCTTATATAATATAGTTCCTAAAATTATTGTGCTTCTTACTTCTTTAGTTTCCTCTTTGTTTATTTTAATTTTTACACTACAAATTTGACTCTCTGATTTGATACAGCATATATATTGTAACAGATGGATTGATAGAAAAATTGTTTTGCAGTAGATACTTCCTTGCATTTCCAATATTCAGGACTGCTTCCTTTTTAAGCTCTTCCTTTGTTTGAGCTTGTAGAAAGTTTTTCCGTCATCAGCATTCTTATCTGATTTATATCATCTGGGAAACTATGTATGGAGAGCATAAATAGTAGCTGACCAAGTATGGAAGCATACCATGTTTGACATTTTGGTGCTCAGATCCATAACTGATTATGCTTCCCCCACTAGTATGTTTGATTTCTGTGCAATGTTCCCCATGAATACTGTAAGTATTTATTATGTCATAGCATTACCCACAGAAAACACACTGTTGTAATGGATGAACAGTTTTAAAAAGGATTTTCATCACTAAAAGATGACTCTCCAATACATCTACAGCTACAACTACATCTACATATATACTCTGCAAACCACTGTGAGGTGCATGGCAGATGTACAGGAAAAGTATGAATGTTTTCCAAAAAAAGGAAACGCTGTGCAAGCATCAAAATCTGTTTACTTGCACTTTGTCCATTGTCTAAGGAATTTATTAACACGTTATTTGTGGTCTGTCACTACTTAAGCTTTGAAACGGATTTTCTGTTCACACTTGCCACATCACTCCCAGGGGGCAAGCATATTTCCTTTAACAGTAAAATTTATTACACTGAAATATTCACATAAAACATCTCAGCAGCTGACCCAGTTACCCTCATCAGCCATTTTCAGTAACCCAAGTAATTATTTTTGGCTTGAGGATATTTACGTGTATATCCCCTAGCAGTATTGTTTTACATAACAAGTCAACAAGAAACATTGACATCAGATTGCATTCATCGTGTTAATTATAAAGAAATAGATATCAAATGGGATAGAATACCATGTTATTAGATTAGAAAGTAAGCATTTGTGCACTACACACATATAAACAGTCATGCACGCATGGTGACCATCGGCAAAATCTGACACTGCATTAGGCTAAGAATAATTACGCACATCTTTGAAAATGACTGAAAATTGGAAACCATCTCAGACAATGAAATATCTGACTGCAATAAACCATACTATCAGCAGGTTTTCATTAGACTGTGCCTCAGCTGCCTTAATAAAGTTTAGCTATCTCCAGATTATATAAACAATAAACTCTGAAAAATGTTTTAAAAAAAGAGACCGGTATTTTAAAATTCAATTAAAACCTGCCTTATTCAGAGCCAAAAAGAACAATACAATGGTGGACAAAACATTGGGCAACGTCTGTAAACATTTTACTACTGTGTTCACTGAACTAACAAGGCAGAGAAAAAGCAAAAAGTCATGAGAAGTGTTGGCTAAACAGAAATATGATTTGGCAAGGAGGTGTGGGATCTCACACACCATTCTGTTTACTGACAACTCACATGGGTCTGTAAATAACACGAATTCACAGCTGAATTCTACAACTGAACTTGCCTTCTTTGCGATGTTGCACGAATTTGACATAGCGGTCTGTAAAAAGAACTTTGTGTTTATACTTCTCATTCTCAAGTTCATTACTGCTCTAGGACTTGGACCCTTTATGTCTGTTTTTCACATAAACTTGGAGACAAATGCAGTGATGGACTGAATGTAAACACAGTTTCCCTGCAGTCATACCTCCAATCACATATCCATAAATATCATTCAATGCTCCTTTAATATTTCTAATTTTATGTTCCTTGAATAATTTGAATGATAAGTCATAACAATGTGGAGTGAGTCATTTTATGTTCATCTCACAAATTATTTTGTAAATATGACTACAAGCTGAACATTGTAAGTCATTCTTTTCTTTAATATACAGATATATATAATGTGAATTAATAACTTCTATCCACAATGAAAATACATTACAATACTAAAAATTATTCTACACTTTCTTTAACATTTCTAAAACTTTGCTGCACTTTATTCCATTATCATACACAAATCTAATATAAAGTCTCCAATGCATTTTTATGTAAAATAAATAACTACCCATAGTACCACACCACCAAATCTTTTTCATAGTCAAAAGCAGACTATAAGTGTCCAATATAGCTACCACCATAAAGATACTTTTGAGACCCATCTACCAACACAGTAACGAAACAATCACATGAATTGGATCAATAAAACATGCGAAATTATTCCCGTTAGTCTTTGAGCATGCATCCTACTTCAGCCAGTTTAGAACAATGTACTGTATTATACAGCCATGTCTTTCAATAATGAACATTTTCGGCATTTTAAACTAAAAGTTACCTTTTCAAATGATTTTTGACGATTCACCGTGCATTTAATTCTTTCATGTTACTTCTAAATGATGTGTGTTGAAAAAATTTTCGTTTTTTATGGAAATAAATACTTATTCCGTGAAAGATATAACTACCTCGCGAGCTGTAAGATCACATCTGGTACGTACATGGCTCACCTCATTGAAATCTCTCCATAATTATAAACATTAGTTGTAAGGTATCTTTAAGGCATGGCATTTTTATATACCTTGTATGACTCATAATATTACAGAACACATGGGACAAGAGACAAAAATCAGATAAATCTATGTAACATAATCTTATACAGATTGTTACCTATATTGAATTTTTCTTTTCAGTTCATTGTGAATATATACTAGTGACATCAAAAGATAGTAACATACAGAGCAGAGATTCAATTCTAGTCTTACTTTTACAGTTTTATTGTTCAAGCAAGAGACTGTTGCAAATGTGGGCATGATGCTGATGCCTTCCTGCACTACATACTATTGTTAATTATAAACAGTGTAACATGAGAAAAAAATGATTTGTGTAAGTATGGAACTAAGTACATCTGTGATTACAGTATTTATTATGTGTGTGCAGAAGTTGAAATAGAAACACTGACAATATATACAGTATGTGTGTCTGTGAATCAGTGTCAACATATTGTGACTTTCCTTGGCCATGGACAGAGAATTTAAACAGTAACATGAACACTCGCTATGAAGTCTATCTACTATTACAAGAGTTACTGTACATTGTACTTGTGGAAAATCTATTTTTCTCTCTTAGTTTACCTTGTTATTGCAGTGTAGAATGTTTGTTTATCTTCATCAGATGTTGAGACATTTGCAAGGGATCAAAGCACTTTTCTGTGTTTCCAAGATGTACAAAGTGCCACTTGTGTGCTGTCAATGACAAATGGTACATTGTAGGGCACGTGTGCACACAGGACAGTTTTGTAGACTAGTGCCAAAATGTAAAGACAGTGTGATGCTTCATTTCATTTGGTCTTTAAAAACATGCCACTCTTTTTACATTTCTTATATATAGCTTTATTTGTTCAGATGAATCGTGTTTTCTTCTTGTTTTGGGATACAGAGTTTTGTCGCATGTTTAATTCTTATAATTCTTGCAAGCAGCAGAGATATTGAAGCAGATATAGTTTCACATCAAATGGTTTTGATGAGATGGATACAGGGATATAACACTTGTTAATGTTGGTTTTAAAACTTTTCCAAGAGATATCAAGGAAATGTCCTAAAACTGAAAGGCTAGATGGCCAGGAAAACTGAAATGTAAGGCGGCCAGAACCAGTGAGGTCCTGAAAGAAACATTCCACATGGGAAAAATATATTAAAAAAAGGTGCTGTGACTTACCAAACGGGAAAACGCTGGTAGATAGACACAATAAAAAATAAAAAACACAAACACACACACAAATATCAAGCTTTCGCAATCCACAGTTGCTTCATCTGGCAAGAGGGAAGGAGAGGGAAAGACGAAACGATGTGGGTTTTAAGGGAGAGGGTAAGGAGTCATTCCAATCCCGGGAGCGGAGAGACTTACCTCAGGGGGAAAAAGGGACAGGTATACACTTGCACGCGCGCGTGCCCGCCCGCCCTCACACACACACACACACACACACACACACACACACACACACCTGCACCTGCACATATACAGGCACAAGCAGACATATGTAAATGCAAAGAGGTTGGGCAGAGATGTAAGTCGAGGCGGAAGTATAGAGGCAAAGATTTTGTTGAGTGACAAGTGATGTACGAGGGGCTAATTTCAAGTTGCCGCCCCTTGTACATCACGTGTCACTCAACAACATCTTTGCCTCTATACTTCCGCCTCAACTGACATCTCTGCCCAACCTCTTTGCATTTACATATGTCTGCTTGTGTCTGTATATGTGGGGATGGATATATGTGTGTGTGCGAGTGTATACCTGTCCCTTTTTCCCCTAAGGTAAGTCTTTCCGCTCCCGGGATTGGAATGACTCCTTACCCTCTCCCTTAAAACCCACATCCTTTCGTCTTTCCCTCTCCTTCTCTCTTTCCTGATGAAGCAACCGTGGGTTGTGAAAGCTTGATATTTGTGTGTGTGTGTTTGTGTTTTTTATATTTTATTATGTCTATCTACCAGTGCTTTCCCGTTTGGTAAGTCACAGCACCTTTTTTTAATATATATAGTTGTCTTTCAGTGCATGTATTGGTCTTCTTGCAAACTCATCAAATACTTTACAACCTAATGTTTCCTCATGGTCTTAACTGCACCAGTATATGCAGTATATGCAGTATATGCAGTGAAAGACAACTAACACGCTAAAGTGGGTACATGTTAAGATATTAGCTGTCACAATATTTGTGCCTATATCCCTAACACCCTGTATATTTAGGGTGTTAGGGGTATAAATGCAGATATTGTGCTCATTGGTATCTTAATATGTACTCACTTCAGTATGTAAGTTGCTTTATCTTTGCATCTAACAGTCTTCCCACAAACACGACTCATAATTTAACTACTTGATATTTTCTGCATGATCGTAACTACACTGCTGAGTGGAGTAAACCTGTCAGTATAGACTCGCTGTTTTGCGTCCTTGCATCCACACTTCAAAATCTGGTGTGCTGCCCAAGGGAAGATAAGCATTAGTGGCAAGCTTGCTTGTGCTACATGTTCCTGGAGGTACTAACAAACTGAAAAACATCCCATTCCTAATAGGTGAATGAACTAAATACTGATGTAATGTTGTTCAGTACAGTGTCCTCGGTTATCAAAAAAATATTTGCACTTACAGACCTTATGAGGTTCCCACTTGATGCTGTAGCTACAGCAATAGCTGAGTCTGGCAGCATAGCCTTTCAATATTTTTGGCCATCTAGGTTTTGAATTTTAGTACATTTCTCTCTCTCTCTCTCTCTCTCTCTCTCTCACACACACACACACACACACACACACACAAACAAACAAACAAACATGCTTCTCTGTGTTAGGCAGACCTTCTAAAATATCTATCTCCATTTACAGACATTCGTTCTTAAAGTTTTTTTGTTAAAATCTTGTTGAACATTACTTCATTAATTTACTGGGTAAAGTAGTATGCATACTTAGCACACCTGGTTAGTAGACTCTGCTAGTTTTGTGAGTGGTGAAGTCTCATCATCCCATGGCTCATGAATTTAGTGAACCAAAGACTTTTAAATACCCTGTATTATCATAATGTGTTACAAAATTTGCTTACAATTGGCCACTGAGCCATAATTAAGAAATTATCATATCAGAAATGTGGTCTCACAGTGTCTGTTCTCCTTCAGACAGAACTTATCAAATTCCATCAAAACAACAGCAGTATCAGTTAACAACATAGTTGAAAAAGGTGGCAAGGATTTCTGTTTTACTTTACATCACTCTCAAGTTAAATAAAAAAAAATTCCAGTGATTCTATCTACAACTGTGGATCTGTTAGATTCAGGACGGTCCTGAGGTAAGTGAAGAAATTACATTTGCCAATGATGGCCGTCACATCAACTTCTATCAAGGTGAACTTGACAAGAACATAGCCTTTAAAAATTGCGAATTTTTCAACACTGCGTTTTTGATGAATCAGGGTGGCCGTATATGTTACGAAGTTTTCAGCAGTGCCCATCTTGGTTAAAGCTTCACTGTCTAGGAAATATTTTGTGCTGAAAGTACTTAAGCAAAATAACAATATTCTTTTTTAACAAAAGCATTAAAAATAAATTTATTTGGTAAAATTTACAAAAATTACATTTTATACACAGAGGAGTGAGAAATAGTAGCATATATTTTTGGTTTTGTAGTAAATATGCTCTTAATCAAGAATCGACAGACAAAGAAAGTCCTTGGCATACTTTACACTCGTTCTGGTCTTTTCTCCATTTCTACAGTCTGGGATCTGCTAATAAATGTAAGTCAAACAGCACTTTCCAGATCATCGTTTAAATGAATAATTAGAAAATTAATGACAGTTCGTTAATTTCTCAACACTGAAGATAGAAAGACATAGAAAAACCGACAGTATTTACTTACATACAATAGAGTAGGCGTCTTTGATCTCTGTAAATTCTCAGTTCTAATGAGATAAACTTGCAGTTACAGAAAGATTACGAGATATCAGAAATGAATGACTACAGACATTTTGTTTTCGTGTATGAACTGTATATCACTTGTGAGAACTACTATATTTCGACAGGGTAAAACTTCATTAACTTTCTCTGGATTTTTATGCAACATCTATTGACCTCTTATAAATTGTTTATCCTTTGTGAAAACTAGTATTTTTAATAGGGAAAAACTACAGTTATTTTTCTCTGAATTATCATAAATATTTCTACCTGAATGAAAAGTGGAAGAAGAGAACAAGTTTTTATATTCTTTGTAAAAGGAATAAGTGCTTCTAAATTTCATATGTTTCATTATGAACAGTATCTTGACACAGCATGCAAAAGAAAGTTCGCTTATCAACATGTACATTTTTACAGTACCTCATAATTAACTGGTATTATTGTAACCGGAAAGACAGAGAAAGACAATGCCTGAAATTTTATCATTTTTTGACTATAGTTTATCTTGTTATACAAGTCACACATGTGCTTTAAACCACTGAACTGCGTTCATTATCTGATTATAATTTCATGAAGATGAGTCAGTGTAGATCAAGTATTTTCATTCTAATGGTTCTTCTCTTCAGTTATAACATCTGGAAGTAATAATAATAACATATGATCTAGACCGAGCTATATCTGCTGGTGAAAATTTTCTGTAAAGTGACTGAAGTTTGAGAAAAGCTCGACAAGTCGTTGTGTCAGGAAACTGCTCATGATGTATCTCATCCTATCCCACCTCTGTGCCTTGATCTTAAACTCTTCTCTGCATAAACTCTTCAGACAACTTCTCAAAACTTCGCCTGCAAATTCGTCATATGGTATTTTAATACTGTACATATGTGTAATATATGAATTGTATTTGTTAATTTGGTCAAGTGACAGTCACATCATCAAGAGTTTAAGTTAACTTTGTCGAATGTCAAGTCCAGTGCTGAAATTAAATGTTTAGTACTGGTAGATGATGTATCAGTTTATTGTTAATACATCAAATGCATTTATTGTGTACATTGAGAGTAAATATAGATAAGGAATATTCAGTTACCTTGGCTTTAAGTTATGTAATATAATATATAGATTCAGTGTGATATTATTTGTATAACAATATAGAATGCACACTTCCACAAGAGGAAAAAAATTACAAAAGAGTAAACAGCAGTGTATTGAAATGTCTATGAAGTAGTCTGTGTTACATTCCTTTGCTTGATTCTGTAAAATTAGGCCTACAGAGGTATTAAAAAACAAAATTCAGTTGAATATACAAGTCTTTTTTGAATAACTAGGGATATCATGACGTGAATGACGAAAGTGTAAAAGTGTAGGTACAAAACTGGAAACAAATATAAGTAGAAATAAGTGTCCATAACTGAAAATGTGTATTTTCCTAAGAAGACTTGTACAGGCGAAATATAAATAAATCGTCATCAATCGAGAGTGGGGAGTGTCTCCTGTTCTTTCATCCTATTTCTTTACTTTCTGTGAAATGCATAGATAATAAATACTAATAATTAGACCTGCCCCAATGCTGATGTTGTACTAAAAACTCTACTTACGTCTGAAGCAATGCGACTTCAATCACTTGTGTACTTCTTCTGGAAAAGTGCGGAATGAGCTTATTGTATCAGCAAATATTCAAAGCTCCCTTTTAAAAATATTCCGAGTTTCCTCTTACCTCCCAGTGCTTTTGACTAACATTAAAAATTAGTTTAGAAAAGGCTGTGATTTTCATGACTTGATTACAACACACACAGATAGTCTCTATTGGCACCGATACTCCCGGGTGAAGGTCCGATTGATGATCTGTGTGGTTGCGAGTGGACTAGTTCAGAGCAATTCTAGAGTGGGAAAATTGTTTGGGCTCATGTATTGGATCCTTCTGTGACCGAGGTAAGCGAAGTGTTTGGCGTTTCAAGAGGAATCACGTGGAAGACATATACTGCATAGAGGGAAAGCGGAAAGACGTCATCTGCTGAGTCACAACGTGGGCGGAATTGTGTGGTGAATGACCATGACAGACTGTCATTGAAGAGGAGTCTGATGAAAGATAAGAGGATGACAGCTGCGAAAGTCCTAGCAGAAGTAAATATCACACTCACGAACCCCTTCAGCACCAAAACAACACTAATGGTGCTCCATAAGCTGGGAATTGCAGACTGAGGTGGAATTTCAAAACCACTCATCAGTGAACCAAATGCCTGTGGCCAGAAAACTTGGTGCCAAAGCAATAAAATCCGGACTGTGGGGCCCTGAGAGAATGTCATTCGGTCGGATGAGTGTTGTTTCACACTTTCGTTGTCAGGTTCTGTAGATGCTGCTAGGGAATACCGCAGATCAAGTAACTTCCATAATATGAATTTGACCCTCACTACCCCAGCAGAAATAGTGTCCATCATAAAATATTTAAAATCAAAAACATCCAGTGGGTTTGATGGAATATCAACAAAGCTAATTAAAGAATGTGATTCTGAGTTAAGTAACATATTAAGCTATCTGCGTAACCAGTCGTTTATCAGTGGAATATTTCCTGAATGGTTGAAATATGCTGAAGTTAAGCCACTGTTTAAGAAGGGAGATAAAGAAATAGCATCCAATTTCCCTTTTGCTAGCATTCTCAAAAATTTTAGAAAAAGTAATGTACAATCGGCAATGGCAAGGAAAGCGTTTCTGAAGAAGAGAAATTTGTTAACATCCAGTATTGATTTAAGTGTCAGGAAGTCATTTCTGAAAGTATTCGTATGGAGTGTAGCCATGTATGGAAGTGAAACATGGACGATAAATAGTTTGGACAAGAAGAGAATAGAAGCTTTCGAAATGTGGTGCTACAGAAGAATGCTGAAGATTAGATGGGTAGATCACATAACTAATGAGGAAGTATTGAATAGGATTGGGGAGAAGAGAAGTTTGTGGCACAACTTGACCAGAAGAAGGGATCGGTTGGTAGGACATGTTCTGAGGCATCAAGGGATCACCAATTTAGTATTGGAGGGCAGCGTGGAGGGTAAAAATCGTAGAGGGAGACCAAGAGATGAATACACTAAGCAGATTCAGAAGGATGTAGGTTGCAGTAGGTACTGGGAGATGAAAAAGCTTGCACAGGATAGAGTAGCATGGAGAGCTGCATCAAACCAGTCTCAGGACTGAAGACCACAACAACAACAACAACAACCATCTTATCTCAAATAACATACTGTCAAAGTCACACTTCGGATTTCTAAAGGGTTCTGATATTGAGAAGGCTACCTACACTTACAGTGAAAATGTGCTTAATTCATTAGACAAAAACTTGCAGGCAACTGGTATATTTTGTGATCTGTCAAAGGCATTTGACTGTGTGAATCACAATACCCTTTTAAGTAAATTAGAATGTTATATCATATCAGGAAATGCTGCAAAATGGTTCAAATCTTATATCTCTGGCAGGAAACAAAGGGCGTTATTATGAAAGAGACATGTATCAAGCTATCAGGCATCATCCTACTGGGAACTAATTACATGTGGGGTCCCACAAGGTTCCATTTTAGGGTCCTTACTTTTTCTTGTGTATATCAATGACCTTTCATCAGTAACATTACCAGAAGCCAAGTTCGTTTTGTTTGCCGATGATACAAACATTGCAATAAATAGCAAATCAAGAGTAGTTTTAGAAAAGTCAGCTAATAAAATATTGATGGAAATTAATCACTGGTTCCTAGCCAATTCTTTGTCACTAAACTTTGATGAAACACACTACATGCAGTTCAGAACTTGAAAGGGATGTCCCACGCGTTTATGCCTAACATACGATGACAAGCAGATAGAAGAAGTGGACAGTGTTAAATTCTAGGGATTACAGCTAGATAATAAATTCAACTGGGAGAAGCAAACCACAGAACTGCTGAAGCGTCTTAACAAATCTCTATTTGCAATGCGAATTGTGTCAGACATAGAAGATACAAAAATGAAAAAGCTGGCATACTATGCTTACTTTCATTCCATAATGTCATATGGGATTATTTTTGGGGGTAATTCATCAAGCCAAGCTAAAGTTTTCTGGGCACAAAAACGTGCAGTAAGAGTTACATGTGGTGTAAACTCAAGAACATCCTGCAGAAGCCTGTTTAGGGAACTAGGGATACTAACTACTGCTTCCCAATATATTTATTCCTTAAAGAAATCTGTCATTAAAAATATATAATTTTTTTCAAACAAATAGATAATTCCCATGAATACTAGAAATGAGAATAATCTTCATAAGGATTTAAAGTCACTTGGTTGGGGTTGGTTTGATTTGTTTGGGGAAGGAGACCAGACAGCGAGGTCATCGGTCTCATCGGATTAGGGAAGGACAGGGAAGGAAGTCGGCCGTGCCCTTTGAAAGGAACCATCCCAGCATTTGCCTGGAGCGATTTAGGGAAATCACGGAAAACCTAAATCAGGATGGCCGGACGCGGGATTGAACGGTTGTCCTCCCGAATGTGAGTCCAGTGAAAGTCACTTAGTCTTGTACAAAAAGGTGTGCATTATTCAGGAACACACATTTTCAATAACTTGCCAGCACCCATAAAAAGCTTAACAGCCAACTTCTTCTAGTCCATTGATGAATTTCTCAGTAGAACCATAAGTACAATATAACTTCTGAACAATTTCAGTGCAGTAATGTGTTCATTGCAAATAAGTAAGTGTGTGTGTGTGTGTGTGTGTGTGTGTGTGTGTGTGTGTGTGTGTGTGTGTGTGTGTGTGTTAAAGTACAATCTAACTTCTACACCATTTCAGTGCAATAATGTGTTCATTGTAAATAAGTATTATAGTAGTTGTATTACACGTTTATTACCTTATAAATAAATAAAAAGACTTTTTTATTTTAAATTCAGTACATTAGTATTTGTAAAATGATTCTTTCATGTAGCATTCATTAAAAAAATGACAATCATTTCACTTGGGACCTGTGGAATGGTACATTAGCTTATTTGTTTGAATTGTAAATATTTGTCATGTATTGTTGTTTTCCTGACGTGTTCTACATCCTGGAGGACCTCTTCACTACGGATCAACTGGAATGAAAGTAAATCTGATCTAATCTAAACTGTTTCCAAGTTCTGGCCGAGTTTATGTCCCGAGAGTGAAACATGCCTGCGTTTCAGTGATGAGTTGGACAGTCTTATCTTGGTACTCCATTGGCCCCATTGTTACTCTGGAAGGTCACAATTACTGCCACAGATTATGTGCCTATTTTGGTTGTTCCCCAGTGGTGATGCCGCATTCCAAGACTACAGGGCCTCTTTTCACACAGCTCGCATCGTCCAGGACTGCTTTTGTGAGCACCAAAATGAACTGCCGCATGTCCCCTGATCATCACAGTCACCAGATCGCATTATTATTGAGCCTTTATGGTCTACATTGGAGAGAAGGGTGCATGATTGCTCCTTCATCATTACCTGAACTTACCCCTCTTTTGCAAGAAGAATGGTATAACATAGCCTCAAAACCATATAGGACCTGTATTTGTGCATTCTGAGATGAATGGAAGCTGTTTGGAATGCCAACGGGTTTCCTAAACCTTATTAGCCATGGTAACATGTTGTGTTGTTGGTGTTTCCGTATTTTCTTCCAACCTCTTCAGGTCAGGGGCAATGGTCTGGCCGCAGTGGTAACACCAGTTCCCATCAGATCACCGAAGTTAAGAGCTGCTAGGCTGGACTTGGATGGACGATCGGCCGGCCGAAGTGGCCGTGCGGTTAAAGGCGCTGCAGTCTGGAACCGCAAGACCGCTACGGTCGCAGGTTCGAATCCTGCTTCGGGCATGGATGTTTGTGATGTCCTTAGGTTAGTTAGGTTTAACTAGTTCTAAGTTCTAGGGGACTAATGACCTCAGCAGTTGAGTCCCATAGTGCTCAGAGCCATTTGAACCATTTTTTGATGGACGGTCATCCAGTCTGCTGAGCACTTTTGGCAAGTGGGGTGCACTCAGCCTTTGTGATGCAAACTGAGGAACTACCTGATTGAGAAGTAGCAGCTCCGGTCTCGTAACTGAAATACAGCCGGGAGAGCGGTGTGCTGACCACATGCCCCTCCATATCCGTTTCCAGTGACGCCTGTGGGCTGAGGATGACACGGCGGCTGGTCGATACTGTTCGGCCTTCCAAGGCCTGTTCGGACGGAGTTCTTCAGGTCAAGAGACATGACGGTATAAATACTGAGAAATGTGAAAATCTAGCCTTTGCTTTAAAAGGCGTGCGTGTTATCCAGGCTACAGACATCCAGTCACATACCGACTTCCAACAAGCTTCAAAGATAATTTCAAACCTTTCCTAAACTTTTTCTCCCTTACACACGTAATGTCAAATATTTAACACACTAACTCACTTGTAAAGTAATCGGAAGTTAGCCATTTTGTAGATGGGGCTTCGATTCTTTAAAGAATTGGGGGTTTAGTGGTTCTGTATTGATGGTCGTAGATTTACGGAAATCTTTAGACGATTTTGAATGGAACACGCTTCTTCATATTTTGAAAGTGGCAAGGATAAAATACAGGGAGTAGAAAGTTATCCAAAAGTTTCACAGAAGCCAGATTGCAGTAATAAATGTTTAAGTAGGTGAAAGGGAAGCAGTGGTTACTTTTGTTGCTACCGACACATCCATCAACACTACGTACTATTTTCAATGTTCCGCTGAGACCTGTTTGTAACCTACCCTAGTATTCTCAATCTGTACATTGAGCAAGCAGTAAAGGAAAACAAGAACAAATTTGAAAAAGTAATTAAACTCCAGGAATAACTACCACGTATGTGGGTAATCCAGTACTTGTAGTGGGATCAAGCTTTGTAAGTCATTATTCAAATGGTTCAAATGGCTCTCAGCACTATGGGACTTAATGTCTGAGGTCATCAGTCCCCTAGAACTTAAAACTAATTAAACCTAACTAACCTAAGGACATCACAGACATCCATGCCCGAGGCAGGATTCGAACCTGCGACCATAGTAGTCGCGCGGTTCCAGATCGACGCGCCTAGAACCGCTCGGCCACTGTGGCCGGCTAAGTCATTATTATCACGTCACGTACGCCTGCAATCCATTCAGTTTTCATTTTGTTTATCTTAACTTTAACGATTTCTAAAGTTTTGAGCTCGAACCTTGAGGCAGTTAAATACCTTGTGATCTCTCCAGAACAGAACTTTACTCCTGCTCAAGTAATGATCGATGTTATGAATAAACGCTTTACACATTGCTTATAATCAGATATAACTTCACATAACAATTTGTTTCATAAATAAAATTTCCGTTTTAAGGTGTGGCAACCGGGTTATTAGTTTCATTAAAATGCAACTTTAAACTTTAGTAAATTCGACTAACCAATTGAAGTGGAGAGGAATAATGCCTTTTGCAAGACACCCTTTTATAATTTGTTGCTAGTGACACATGTATTAACAATTTACGTACTGCTTTTAGCGGTAGATTCGTTTATTTTCTTTCTAATACATTGTTCTTACTTGTTAATGTGTTGTGTAGCAGACATGAATTTTTGGCTCGAAGGTAGGTTCATTTACAGAGGAGAAATTACTAGATGTTAAATATTCTGCCTTTGTTTACACACGGTTTACAGATAAGACTTACTCTCATGCCACTAAGTTGAGGCACTATGCGTAGTTCATCTATGCTATGCTTAAAGGCTCTTTAGCCTAGAATACTAAACTTGGAAATCATAGGGGTATGTATTTGCTCATATACTTCATATGACGCTGTTAGTCGTGTGTGTTGGAAGTTTTAAATCTACCATACAGGGTGATTCAAAAAGAATACCACAACTTTAGGAATTTAAAACTGCAACGACAAAAGGCAGAGCTAAGCACTATCTGTCGGCGAATTAAGGGAGCTATAAAGTTTCATTTAGTTTTACATTTGTTCGCTTGAGGCGCTGTTGACTAGGCGTCAGCGTCAGTTGATGCTAAGATGGCGACCGCTCAACAGAAAGCTTTTTGTGTTATTGAGTACGGCAGAAGTGAATCGACGACAGTTGTTCAGCGTGCATTTCGAACGAAGTATGGTGTTAAACCTCCTGATAGGTGGCACTTATCTGTCCGTAACTACCTGAACGTCAACTACCCGAGGCGATGGATCGGCCGCCAGGCAGCCCGTGACAGAGCACTTCATCACTGGCCTCCAAGAAGCCCTGATCTTACCCCGTGCGATTTTTTCTTATGGGGGTATGTTAAGGATATGGTGTTTCGGCCACCTCTCCCAGCCACCATTGATGATTTGAAACGAGAAATAACGGCAGCTATCCAAACTGTTACGCCTGATATGCTACAGAGAGTGTGGAACGAGTTGTAGTATCGGGTTGATATTACTCGTGTGTCTGGAGGGGGCCATATTGAACATCTCTGAACTCGTTTTTGAGTGAAAAAAAACCTTTTTAAATACTCTTTATAATGATGTATAACAGAAGGGTATATTATGTTTCTTTCATTAAATACACATTTTTAAAGTTGTGGTATTCTTTTTGAATCACCCTGTATATTCTGCAGCTTGTCATCTGTAAACAACAAGACGTTTCCACTATGTTTTCCGTTTCTCGTTCACTTCCAACTCAGAATCGCTATATATCGTGTTATTTAGCGCGTTATTTGCATTTCTTTTAGTGTTGAGGCCCTTATTCCCCTGTTTGTGACAAGATAAAGCACTTATTTCTTCTGCTGTTATCGTTTCTTGCTGTTATACGCGTATTTGATATAATTTATTACCAAATCACATGACATTTCTGCGGCCATTTCACGTATTGTTGTAATTGCGTTTTGTACATTTGCTTCGTTTCGTCTTTATTTGGAGTGTACCGTAGCGTGCATAACACGGAAATACCATTCCAATTTGCCTTAGCAGGCGCGGAAATAGGAAGAGCTACGACATCCGAAACATTATTAAACAATGTAAGTTGACTTTTATAAAACTCTTCTTTGCATTCAGTTCTTATTAAGGCTCGATTCACACGGTGGGCAACGTCACGTCAACGTCAGTCACGTCACGCACCGTGAAAAACCCACTTGCATTGACACTGGACGGAACTTCAAGCGACAGCAAAACTTCAACCACGTTTTGGCGCGTTATTGGAAACTCGCAGAAGTGTTCACGAGAGAGGATGGCGGACGTTATATTTAGTCTTGATGAACTTGCTACGGTTGCAATTGCTTTAGATGATGAGGAAAGAGACCGGAAATTGGCAAGGCAATCAAAACGAACATGGGTGAAGAAAATGATTTTGAAGAGAATGTGTGAAGGCGAATATCACACATTGTGTAGAGAGCTGGGAGAAGAGGAGACGTCATTTCATAAATATTTACGAATGTCGAGACAGCAATTTTTTAATTTGCTGTCTTTGACAAGCAGCAGCATCAAGAAAGCAGACACAAACATGCGCCGTGCAATTTCTCCACGAGAAAAACTAATGGTTTGTTTGAGGTGAGTCTGATGCTTCAGCTTTACCAATTCCTATTCTACCTCTACGTATTTTATAGAACAGAATATTTATTGTAATACTGCACACTATCAACAAATTGATCTATAGGCAAAACATTCACAATTTATGGCCCCTAGTTATGTAGATCTAAATCTGCTACAGTTCGTTCTGCATAAACTTTGGCACACTGCACACTGTATATGAATGTGAAACATCGAACTTTTTACTGCAGTTGTACTTAAATAAGCTGCATCCATACGAAATGTTAAGTGGGACTCAGTACCAGAAAGTATGCAAATAAATACAATACATAAGTAAACTACTAGCCAAAACGACAATGTGGCGTACAATACTCATATTTGCTTCGGAATGATAAGTATTACACATAAGCATGGTCGAAATAAACTTTCACGACTCGCGAATAATTGTGAAATTGGAAAGCAGGAAGGCTCTAACCTCTGCTAAGCGTTTTCACCTCCTAATCTTGGGTACATACATACACTCCTGGAAATTGAAATAAGAACACCGTGAATTCATTGTCGCAGGAAGGGGAAACTTTATTGACACATTCCTGGGGTCAGATACATCACATGATCACACTGACAGAACCACAGGCACATAGACACAGGCAACAGAGCATGCACAATGTCGGCACTAGTACAGTGTATATCCACCTTTCGCAGCAATGCAGTCTGCTATTCTCCCATGGAGACGATCGTAGAGATGCTGGATGTAGTCCTGTGGAACGGCTTGCCAAGCCATTTCCACCTGGCGCCTCAGTTGGACCAGCGTTCGTGCTGGACGTGCAGACCGCGTGAGACGACGCGTCATCCAGTCCCAAACATGCTCAATGGGGGACAGATCCGGAGATCTTGCTGGCCAGGGTAGTTGACTTACACCTTCTAGAGCACGTTGGGTGGCACGCGATACATGCGGACGTGCATTGTCCTGTTGGAACAGCAAGTTCCCTTGCCGGTCTAGAAATGGTAGAACGATGGGTTCGATGACGGTTTGGATGTACCGTGCACTATTCAGTGTCCCCTCGACGATCACCAGTGGTGTACGGCCAGTGTAGGAGATCGCTCCCCACACCATGATGCCGGGTGTTGGCCCTGTGTGCCTCGGTCGTATGCAGTCCTGATTGTGGCGCTCACCTGCACGGCGCCAAACACGCATACGACCATCATTGGCACCAAGGCAGAAGCGACTCTCATCGCTGAAGACGACACGTCTCCATTCGTCCCTCCATTCACGCCTGTCGCGACACCACTGGAGGCGGGCTGCACGATGTTGGGCGTGAGCGGAAGACGGCCTAACGGTGTGCGGGACCGTAGCCCAGCTTCATGGAGACGGTTGCGAATGGTCCTCGCCGATACCCCAGGAGCAACAGTGTCCCTAATTTGCTGGGAAGTGGCGGTGCGGTCCCCTACGGCACCGCGTAGGATCCTACGGTCTTGGCGTGCATCCGTGCGTCGCTGCGGTCCGGTCCCAGGTCGACGGGCACGTGCACCTTCCGCCGACCACTGGCGACAACATCGATGTACTGTGGAGACCTCACGCCCCACGTGTTGAGCAATTAGGCGGTACGTCCACCCGGCCTCCCGCATGCCCACTATGCGCCCTCGCTCAAAGTCCGTCAACTGCACATACGGTTCACGTCCACGCTGTCGCGGCATGCTACCAGTGTTAAAGACTGCGATGGAGCTCCGTATGCCACGGCAAACTGGCTGACACTGACGGCGGCGGTGCACAAATGCTGCGCAGCTAGCGCCATTCGACGGCCAACACCGCGGTTCCTGGTGTGTCCGCTGTGCCGTGCGTGTGATCATTGCTTGTACAGCCCTCTCGCAGTGTCCGGAGCAAGTATGGTGGGTCTGACACACCGGTGTCAATGTGTTCTTGTTTCCATTTCCAGGAGTGTACATAAATAGAGGCAGGTGCGATGTTATACATCTAAATACATTACATACAAAATAAATATAACCTGCAGTAGGCCTACAATATTCATACAGTTATTTACCTGGGCGACCGATAACCAATCCAATTTTCTTCCATATTTCTTCTTTAAACAAAGTGTCCCTGTATCTTTTGCAGCTCGTGTCATACAACTCCACATTTTGGCGAACAAGTTCGATTAACTTTTCGCCGTTCATATTCGTATAAAAACATTTTATAACTAAAAACTCAGTAGATATTTTCGATGTGGAGAACACTGCTAGCAGAATCAAACTCGTGCCATGCGAGCAGCCGCAGAACAGAGAGAAAAGTAACAGCCAATCGTAAGCAGT
This sequence comes from Schistocerca serialis cubense, assembly GCF_023864345.2. Classification (NCBI taxonomy): domain Eukaryota; kingdom Metazoa; phylum Arthropoda; class Insecta; order Orthoptera; family Acrididae; genus Schistocerca; species Schistocerca serialis. The sequence continues at coordinate 147,966,743 of NC_064648.1, forward strand.
TTGCCAATCACGTGACCCCCACCGTCAACGTCAAACTATTCTTTCGAAGTATACCGGCCAGCAGGCAAACTGACGTGACGTGACGTTGCCCACCGTTGTAAATCGAGCATAAGACAGTGTATTTAGTTGCGATATCTACAGTGAGTCCCAGGAAGAACGGTTAATATTCAGAGAGCAATGCGTGATACCTTCAATGACTACCGTAGCAGAATATTGTCAACCGACATTTCACAAAACTCAAAGAAATTCTGTTCGTATGTAAAGGCTCTTACAAGGGAACCTCCCCATCGTACCCCCCTCAGATTTAATTATAATATGGCACAATGGATAGGCCTTGAAAAACTGAACACAGATCAATCGAGAAAACAGGAAGAAATTGTGTGGAACTATGAAAAAATAAGCGAAATATACAAACTGAGTAGTCCATGTGCAACATACATAACATCAAGGAGAATGCAAGCGTAAGAGTGCCGTGGTCCCGTGGTTAGCGTGAGCAGCTGCGGAACGAAGGGTCCTTGATTCAAATCTTCCCGCGAGCGAAAAATTTATTGTATTTATTTTCGCAAAGTTATGATCTGTGCGTTCTTCATTGACGTCTCTGTTCACTGTAATAAGTTTAGTGTGTGTTTTGCGACCGCACCTCAAAACCGTGCGATTAGTAGACGAAAGGACGTGCCACTCCAATGGGAACCGAAAACATTTGGCCGCACGGCCGTAGGTCAACCGATTCGTCCACAGGACAACACGTCTGATATATTCTATACGACACTGGTGACGGCATATGCGTCACATGACAGGAATATGTTGTCGACCCACCTAACTTGTACACTTGGCGAATGGGTAAAAAGATTCTTCTACCTTTCCCGATTTAGGTTTTCTTGTGGATGTGATAATCACTCCCAAAAAAATGATGAAAACATAAGAGTTTGTCACATAAACTGCAACAAATGAATGCAATAGTTTCACAGTCGCACAGTTTTCCCTGTGCTCTGTCAAAACATATGTTTTTAACGTTTTCAAATTTTTCCGTGATGTAGACCGTCAAATCCTGCATATGTCCAACCAAATCTGAACATGTCCTGGAATTTTGGAGAGGGAAGTTGATTATATGTGAGTGCCTGAACTTTGATAATTGTCTGAAAATAAAAAATTTAACTTCTCGCTTGAAGGAAGGCTTGAACCAAGGACCTCTCATTCCGCAGCTGCTCACGCTAACCACGGGACCACGGCACTGCCGAGATCAAGTAGTCCTTGATGTTGCCTATCTTCCACATGGACTACTCAGTTTGTATATTTTGCTTTTTTTTTCATAGTTCCACACAACTTCTTCCTGTTTTCTCGATTGATCTGTGTTCAGTTTTTCAAGACCTATGGACTGTGCCAACTTATAACTAAATCTGAGGGGGGTGCGATGGGGAGGTTCCCTTGTTAGCAGCACCAAAGTTAGTGTCCAGTCCCTAACGAATAAGGCAGGAACTGAAATTGAGGGTAGCAAAGCAAAAGCTGAAATTCTTAACTCCATTTTCAAACATTTTTTCACGAAGGAAAACCCAGGAAAATTGCCCCAATTTAATCCTTGTACCACTCGAAATATGAATAACATAAGTATGTTGAGAAACAGCTGAAATCTTTAAGATTGAACGGAGCTCCAGGACCTGGGGGAATCCCTGTCAGATTCTACAGGGTGAAAAGTATTTAAACCGACAAACTCTGGGAGGTTGTAGGGGACATCAAAACAAATATTTCTCCCTAATGTCTTTTTTTCCTATGAGGAAGATTTCTCTGGCGGCAAATTAATTAAACCAACAAACATTTTCTTATGACCCAGAGACAACACATTAACACAACCCAATTTCAGTTACAGTAGATTTTAAAAAATGCCTCCATTGACACTTAAACAAACGTTACACCATCGGATCATGTTCTGTCTGACATGGGCAAATACCCCAGGAGTATCCTGAATTGTTCCTGCTGCTGCTACTATCCGGGCAACCAGATCCTTTTCTGATGCAACAGGAGTTGCGTAAACAAGGTTGCGCACCTCTCTCCACACAAAAAAGTCCAGCTGGGACACATCTAGGGATCAAGCAGGCCATGGTACAGGACCACCTCTGCCAATCCACATTTCTAGGAACCGTCGGTCCAGGAATCGACACACACGGCGACTTAAATGTGCCGGCGCCACGTCACGTTGGAACCATATGCGTTGTCTTGTAGGGAGCGGAACGTCTTCCAGCAATTCTGGCAATGCTCTGGCGAGAAAATTGTAATATTGTCTACCATTTAATGACCTAGGTAGCCGATACGGCCCAATTAAACAGTCTCCAATAACACTGACCCACACATTAACGAAGAACCGCACTTTATGAGCTCTAGTAACTGTGGCATGTGGGTTATCCTCACTCCAAACATGCGAATTGTGCATGTTGAAGACTCCATCACGCTCGGAAAATTCTTCATCGGTAAACAACACACAGGATGCAAATGTAGGATGCCTTTCACACTGTTTCAGGTACCACTGCGAGAACTGTGCTCTGGGTGGATAATCAACTGGTTCCAGGTTGTGGACAAGCTGTAAGTGAAATGGACGTAACAATTACTCCCGAAGGACTGTCCTTACATTCGTCTGATTCGTCCCCATGTTACATGCAATTGCACGAGGGTTGATTGAAGGATCCCGCTCCACATGCTGTAAGACAGCTTCCTCAAATTGCAGCGTTCTTACCGTGCGACGGCGTCCCTGTCCAGGTAATCTGCTAAATGACCCGGTCTCACGCAGACATTGGAACACAGCAGCAAAGGTCGTATGATGCGGGATACGGCGATTAGGATTTGTTGTTGATAAACCCGCTGTGCAGCTCGTCCGTTGTGATGCGCTACGTAATACGCACCAACCATATCAGTGTACTCACTCCAGGCATATCGCTCCATTAGTAAACAGAGACAATGCACTGCTACAGTGGTGGACAGCAGTTGCCTACAACTGAAGAGCGTAATACAACCACTAACAGCTGAAGAGCGTAATACGGCCTCCACCGGTTTAAATAATCCTCATAGAAAAAAATGACATTATGGAAAAATATTTGTTTTGATGTCCCCTACAACCTCCTAGAGTTTGTCGGTTTAAATACTTTTCACCCTGGATACTGAATACGCGCCTGAGTTTGCCCCTCTTCTAACAATAATCTATTGTACGAGGGCGGTTCAGAAAGTAACCTCCGATTGGTCACAGTGCGGGTTGTGGGGGGAGTAGCGACGCCATCTGTGCGTTCACGCACTCAACAGGTCAGTCGGCATCAAGCCGTGGTCGAGTGAACGTCGTACCTGCGCTAGTTTAGTTTTTGTGGCAGTTTGAAATGTGTGCTGCAATAGAAAACCCTGCCAAATGTGAAGTGCGTGCTGTCATAAGGTTTTTTACAGCCAAAGGATATTCTGCAGCAGCTATTCATCATGAGCTTTGTGCCGTGTACGGACCAAGAGTTATGAGTGAAGGAGTTGTCCGTGAATGGGTACGTTTATTTAAAAGTGGACGAGAAAACGTTCATGATGAAGAGAGGAGTGGTAGACCATCATTGGTGACTGACGAACTCGTTCAGACAGTTGATGCAAAAGTTCGTGAAAATCGACGTTTCTCAATGTCGGAGTTGTCTACTGGTTTTCCACAGATTTCTAAGACTCTCTTGTGCGAGATAGTGACAGCAAGATTGGGTTACCGTAAGTTCTGTGCACGATGGGTGCCCAAAATTCTTACCGACCACCACAAAACTCAAAGAATGGCCTCTGCATTAGACTTTCTGTCACGTTATGAGGACGAAGGAGAACCATTGTTAAACAGAATCGTGACCGGTGACGAAACCTGGATTAAGTACGTGAACCCTGAGACAAAAGAACAATCAAAGATGTGGGCGCATTCAAATTCGCCTACCAAACCAAGAAAAGCCTCGTAAGATTTTTCTGCCAGAAAACTGATGGCAACGGTGTTTTGGGATGCCAAAGGGGTGTTGTTGGTTGAATTCATGGAACGTGGTACGACCATTAATCAAGACGTGTACTGTGAAACAATAAAAAAGTTACGACGGGCTATACAGAACAAACGCCGTGGTATGCTGACTTCCGGTATCGTTTTTTTGCACGATAACGCCCGTCCTCACTCTGCTCGCAGAAGAGCGGCCCTTCTTGAGTCCTTCAAGTGGGACGTTATCAACCATCCACCTTACAGCCCAGACCTGGCGCCAAGTGATTATCACCTCTTCATGCATTTGAAGAAATGGCTCGGGTCACAGCGGTTTGATGACGACGAAGAGCTCAAAGATGCGGTCACAGGCTGGCTCCAGGCACAAGCGGGTGATTTTTGTGCAGAAGGAGTTTCAAAGCTTGTGAAGAGATACGATAAGTGCCTCAATCGTTATGGAGACTATGTAGAAAAATAGTGCAAAGATGTAGTTGTAAGATGTATATATTAAAATATTTTTATTTAACTTGGTGTATTTTTTTAAATCAACCCGGAGGTTACTTTCTGAACGGCCCTCGTATATCCCTCGAGCAAAAAACTTTGCCCAATTCTTGGAAAAAAGGCACAGGTCACACCCATGTACAAGAAAGGTAGTACAAGTGATCCACAAAAGTACCGTCTGATATCCTTGACATCGACTTATTACGGAATCTTAGAGCATATTCTGAGCGCAAACATAATGAGGTATCTGGAACTGAATGGCCTCCTCAATGGCAACCAGCATGGATTCCGAAAATATCGATCATGTGAAACCCAACTCGCAGTTTTCTCACGTGACATACTGAAAGCAGCCCAGTAGACACAATATTTCTTGATTTCTCAAAAGCATGTCAGTATCATAGGTATACTTGCTGTAAAAAGTTCAGTCATATAAGTAATCAAGTGGAATTTGTGCCTTGACTGAAGACTTCCTAGTAGGGAGGACACAGTATGTTATCTTGGAAGTTGAGTTATCATAGGCTGTAGGAGTAACTTCGGTTGTGCCCCAGGGAAGTGTGTTGGGACTCTTGGTGTTTATGTTGTATATTAATGAACTTGCAGACAATGTTAATAGTAACCTCATGCTTGATGATATGGTTATCTGTAATGGAGTACTGTCTGCAAGAAGCTGTAAAAATACTCAGTCAGACCTTGATAGAATTTCAAACTGGTACAAATATTGGCAACTTGTTTTAAATGTTAAGATATGTAAAACTGTGGACGTCACAAACGAAAAAATGTAGTCTCCTATGACTATAATATCAGTGAGTCACTGCTGGAATCGGTCAACTCACACAAATACCTGGGTGTAACACTTTGTAGAGATACGAAATGGAATGATCACATAGACTCAGGCGTGGGTAAAGCAGGTGGTAGACTTCGGTTTCTTGGTAGAATACTGGGGAAGTGCAGTCAGTCTACATAGGAGAATGCTTGAATACACTGTGTGATCAAAAGTATCCGGACACATGGCTGAAAATGACTTACAAGTTCGTGGCGCCCCCCATCAGTAAATCTGTAATTCAATATGGTGTTGGCCCACTCTTAGCCTTGATGACAGCTTCCACTATTGCAGGCAAACGTACAATCAGGTGCTGGAAGGTTTCTTGGGGAATGGCAGCCCATTCTTAACGGAGTGCTGCACTGAGGAGAGGTATCGGTGTCGGTCGGTGAGGCCTGGCACAAATTCGGCATTCCAAAACATCCCAAAGGTGCTTTATAGGATTCAGATCAGGACTCTGTGCAGGCCAGTCCATTACAGGGATGTTATTGTCGTGTAATCACTCCGCCACAGATCGTACATTATGAACAGATGCTCTATCGTGTTGAAAGATGCAATCACCATCCACGAATTTCTCTTCAACAATGGGAAGCAAGATGTGGTGTCACCGCCAGACACCACACTTGCTAGGTGGTAGCCTTTAAATCGACCGCGGTCCGCTAGTATACGTCGGAGTCGCCACTGTCAGTGATAGCAGACCGAGCGCCACCACACGGCAGGTCTAGAGAGACGTCCTGGCACTCGCCCCAGTTGTACAGCCGACGTTGATAGCCATGGATCACTGACAATTACGCTCTCATTTGCCGAGACGATAGTTAGCATAGCCTTCAGCTACGTAAATTGCTACGACCTAGCAAGGCGCCGTATTCAATTGATATTTATTATGTGAAGCATGTATCATCAAGAGCGATGTTCTACATTTATGGATTAAAGTTAAGTATTACAAGAATTTCGAACTTTATTGCAATTCTCAAGACATTGTCCTGTTCCAGACCTCACGCCGGTCTGCGTGTATTTAGACGCGTGCATTTCGGCCTCCTGTAGCGACACGGTGCTGGCTCTTGAGCCAACACCACACAAGAAGGTCCTTAAAACATAAATGTAGGGCTGTGCTGAGATAGGGGTGCAAGCCCCCTCCATGAAAAACACGACCACACCGAAACACCACGGCCTCCGAATTTTACTGTTGGCACTACACACGCTGACAGATGTTCACTGGGCATTCGAAATACCCACAGCCTGCCATCGGCTCGCCACATTGTGTACCGTGATTCGTCGCTCCACACAATGTTTTTCCACTGTTCAATCGTCCAATGTTTACGCTCCTTACACCAAGCGAAGCGTCGTTTGACGTTTACTGGCGTGATGTGTGGCTTATGAGCAGCCGCTCGACCATGAAATCCAAGTTTTCTCATCTCCCGCCTAACTGTCATAGTATTTGCAGTGGATCCTGATGCAGTTTGTAATTCCTGTGCGATGGTCTTGATAGCTGTCTACCCATTACACATTACGACCCTCTTCAACTGTCGGCGGTCTGTGTCAGTCAACAGACGAGGTCGGTCTGAACGCTTTTGTGCTGTACGTGCCCCTTCACGTTTCCACTTTACTATCGCATCGGAAACAGTGGACCTAGGGATGTTTAGGAGGGTGGAAATCTTGCGTACAGACGTATGACACAAGGCACCCCCCCTTTCACCTGACCACGTGCGAAGTCCATCAGTTCCTTGAAACGCCCCATTCTGCTCCTTCTCGATGCCTAATGACTACTGAGGTCGCTGATATGGAGTACCTGGCAGAAGATGGCAGCACAATGCACCTAATGTGAAAAACGTATGTTGCTTAGGGTGTCCTGATACTTTTGATCACATAGTGTTTAACTCGTGGCCATTTCTAGAATATTGCTCAAGTGTGTGGGACCTGTACCAAATACGATTAATGAGGCATATTGAATATATACAGAGAAGGCCAGCACGAATGATCACAGGCTTGTTTAACCCGTGGAAGAGTGTCACAGAGATACGGAAGGAACTAAACTGTAAAACTCTTGAAGATATCAAGAAAGTTTCAAGAACGGCTGTGAATGATGACTAGGAATATACTGCAACCCCTTACGTATTGCTCATATAGGGATCATGTGGATAAGATGAGAATAATTTCCGTTCGCACAGACGCATTCATACAATCATGCTTCGCATGCTCCACACGTAAATGGAATGGGAAAAAAATCGTAATGACTGGTACAATGGGACGTACCCTGTGTCATGCAGTTCGCAGTGGTTTTCAGAGTATAGATTTAGATGTACATGTAGATATGACAACAACAACCGTTCGAAGCAAACAAGTCTAGCAAACATGGGCTCTAAAATGCATACGTTAGGGCAGTCGCCGTCAAACTTTTTTTCGCTTTACGGCCAATATTAGCACTGTAAAGCAATACCTCAGACAGCATAAGAAGGGGGTTGGGCAAGAGGGGGTGCTAACGTGGGCACTTAAGGACTAAAGTGACCACTCAAATAGAAATTAAATTTTTTCACCAAACCATTGTTATTGATAGTAGTTTATCACTTAATATTTCGTACCAAAATACTGCAAGGTATCAGACCAAATACTTTTAACACTTTTTATTTGTCAATTTTTGTTTGCAGTTCATTGTTGTAGTTTCAATTTAAATATTGACGTTGTGCTATTTTGAGATAGTGAGTGGAGCTGTGGACGCTAGAAAACGTAGTGCCAAATGGAGAAACCGGGAACGTTTCCTACACATTCTTTTGTTAAGTTCAGTATAGGGTTAACAGCAGCAGGGGCAGCGAGATACGTTTGCTCCAGGTGTGGGGATAGTGCCATTTGACAGAGCACGGCGAGAAAATGGTTTTCTCGCTTTAAGGAGGATCGTTTTCACATTAGTGACTCTCCACGTTCAAGAAGACCTTCGTGGTTTGATGAAGATCGTTCTAAAGGATAAGTGCACAATATTCCACATCAGTGTACTCGAGGATTGCCAAATGTGGTGAACTGTGATCATTCCACAATTGTTCAACATTTGTATGCAATGGGGAAATTTCAAACACTGGGTGTGGGTACCGCATTCTCTAAGCCAAAATCCTCAGGTGGTCACATGTGTATATCTCTGCCCGCTGGTCATCAATTGGCTCGTGAGCAACACTGATCATTTCTACCCTGTATCGTTTCTGGTGACAAGAAATGGTGTCTTTATGCTAACATAAGGAACAGACTGGAATGGTTGAGCCCAGACCAAGCAGCAAATCACTCTACAAAGAGCAGCACGCATCCACAAAAGATAATGTTATGCAGCTGGTGGAACAGCCACGGTGTGGTGTACTACCAACTGCTTCCCCGAGGTGTAACTGTCACAGCTGACATTTATTGCCAACAACTGAGGCGACTTTCAGACGCAATCCAACAACAACGGCGAGGTAGTCTGGGTGAGGTGACGCTACTCCACGATAAAGCCCACCCGCATTCTGCTAGACTGCCCGAAAAATACACTGCTGGCCATTAAAATTGCTACACCACGAAGATGACGTGCTACAGACGCGAAGTTTAACCGGCAGGAAGAAGATGCTGTGATAAGCAGATGATTGGCTTCTCAGAGCATTCACACAAGGGTGGTGCCGGTGGTGACACCTACAACGTCCTCACATGAGGAAAGTTTCCAACCGATTTCTCGTACACAAACACCAGTTGCCCGGCGTTGCCTGGTGAAACGTCGTTGTGATGCCTCGTGTAAAGAAGAGAAAAGCGTACCATCACGTTTCCGACTTTGATAAAGATCGGATTGTAGCCTATCGCGATTGCGGTTTATCGTATCGCGACATTGCTGCTCGCGTTGGTTGAGATCCTATGACTGTTAGCAGGATATGGAATCGGTGGGTTCAGGAGGGTAATACGGAACGCAGTGCTGTATCAGAACGGCCTCGTATCACTAGCAGTCGAGATGACAGCCATCTTATCCGCACGGCTGTAACGGATCGTGCAGCCACGTCTCGATCCCTGAGTCAACAGATGGGGACGTTTGCAAGACAACAACCATCTGCACGAACAGTTCGAAGACGTTTGCAGCATCACGGACTATCAGCTCGGAGGTCATGGCTGCGGTTACCCTTGACGCTGCATCACAGACAGGAACGCCTGCGATGGTGTACTCGACGACGAACCTGGGTGCACGAATGGGAAAACATCATTTTTTCGGATGAATCCAGGTTCTGTGTTTGGCGACTTCGCGATGAATGCACATTAGAAGCGTGTATTCGTCATCGTCATACTGGCGTATAACCCGGCGTGATGGTATGGGATGCCATTGGTTACACGTCTCGGTCACCTCTTGTTCGCATTGACGGCATTCTGAACAGTGGACGTTACATTTCGGATGTGTTACGACCCGTGGCTCTACCCTTCATTCCATCCCTGCAAACCCCTACATTTCAGCCGGATAATGCACGACCGCATGTTGCAGGTCCTGTATGGTCCTTTCTGGATACAGAAAATGTTCGACTGCTGCCCTGACCAGCACATTCTCCAGATCTCTCACCAACTGAAAACGTCTGGTCAATGATGGCCGAGTAACTGGCTCATCACAATACGCGAGTCACCACTCTTGATGATCTATGGTATCGTGTTGAAGCTGCATGGCCAGCTGTACCTGTACAGTCCATCCAAGCTCTGTTTGACTCAATGCCCAGGCATATCGAGGCCGTTATTACGGCCAGAGGTGGTTGTTCTGGGTACTGATTTCTCAGGATCTGTGCACCCAAATTGCTTGAAATTGTAATCACATGTCAGTTCTAGTATAATACATTTGTCCAATGAATACCCGTTTAGCATCTGCATTTCTTCTTGGTGTAGCAATTTTGATGGCTAGTAGTTTACTATACAGCAGTTGGGTTGAGAAGTCTATTCATGTGATCTTGCGCCCTTAGATTTTTGCCTTTACCACTTCCTAACGAAAAACGTTCAAGGGATTTCCTTTCCGGACGAAAATGTGCGCTGTATATGGCTCGATGGGTTCTTCGCCTCAAGACCACGTGATCTCTGCAGTCGTTGAGTGAGTAGGTTAGCCCAGCGTCAGCAGACTGTCGTAAATGGTGAAGGATAATACATTATTGATGACTAATGTCACTGTTATGTGTGTCTGTTGTATTTACTAAACCAGTGGAAAAACGCTACGCACTTATGCACCAACCCAATATATTGGAACTACATGCACTTTTCTGAACGCTTACATGGTGACCAATTTTCAATATCCAACCTAGTACTGTGGCCAGTGCCACAGCAACACGAACCTACGTTTGTGTTTCTGATTTCCAGGCACATCTTCAGCAGTCTTCTCACTCTACTGTCTAAAAGAATGCCAAGTGGCTACAGCAGGCTGTTTGCAATCGGACTTTTGTATTGTTCCGTATGAAGACCACAGGGAAAGAAGGAGTTAAGTCTATGTTATTGATTTTTCAGGAGAGCAATTTTAAAGCTCAAAACGTTACAGTTCCATTGGTTATTGAAATATGCTTTTGTAACTTATATAGTACACTCAACGACCTTTTCTTTAGGATTCCTTAAAAGTGGAAAAAATATAACTAAAAATTGGATCCTCTATGTCTTTTTATCTGAATGTCTATTTTTTTAAATTTATTTGCGTAATGCAATGTGATATTGGGATGATACTTCACTATAAAACTTCCCTGCAACTCCCTTGACAAAGATCTATTCGTTTTTGAGTCTAGTCATTATTGTACAGGATGTTCATGACTAATCAGGTTTTAGGAACAATACTTTTTATCAATATTCTCCTTTTATTTTCAATGATCTCATGTAAAATATAATGATTAATAAGCCCATCTCTCAACTTTTGTATCTTTAAATCATCTGTACACAACTACCAACAATTATTCAATAAATGGTTACAACACATACATTAAAATATAGTTAACAGGATGTAATTTCAGTTATCAGCATAAATCACAGTTTTTACAACTCACAGTCTTCATTTCGCACTTTTTACTTATTACAAACAAATAACACAAAACGTGTTTGTAAATTCACTGACGGAAAGGACTATTCGTATAGATCTCTAGGGTCCTTAGTTCTTGCAAATCACGATACTTTTTGTTGGTGATATGTAGCAGTCCTGAAACATTGGACATGCGACCTCTTATTAGCATGGTATCTCAAAAGGTTTGTTACAATAAAGCAGGACCCGCTATTTCACGTACAGATATGATCTAGTTTCATTTAATTACTGTGACTAAAGTCTTTATCAGCCTAGCTTCGTAACAGGGTGAAGGGAACAAAACTCTCCTTTTGCAAGTTCTGGTTCCTCTTCCATTCATCCAGCAGAAACAGTAACAACCGATGTGATCCAAGATCCACTCTAAGTGTTATGATGTAAGCCTTGGGTGGTGACACTCTATCTTCATTCTATCTTCATCTCTTTAATAATGTGAGATGGGAATTGACATTTTGGTCGGTATCTTGGTTGCAAGAAATCAGTCCAGTCACGTACCATGAGCTATCAACTTCAACAATTTGAAAAGGAGTGGGTTTCGCACTCGCATCTTTATGTCTGTCCATTTCTTTGGGACTCTGCTTTCGTCTTACATCTGATGAGGCCCATGTCTTTGTCACTGTCCAGGTATGAACTTACTGGGAGTGTCACATGAATTGATTCAGATCGTCTCGCATGATGGACAAGATAATGGATGAACCTGAAAAGGGTGTAGTTTTTGTTTTGACCACCACATGAGTCACAGAAAGTTTCCAAATTTTTAACCTCAGGATCCAGATATGAAGTAACATAGCGATGCAGGAAGTGTTTTTGCTGTGGTCTTCAGTCCAGAGACTGGTTTGATGCAGCTCTCCATGCTCCTCTATCCTGTGCAAGCTTTTTCATCTCCCAGTAACTACTGCAACCTACATCCTTCTGAATCTGTTTGGTGTATTCATCTCTTGGTCTCATTCTACGATTATTACCCTCCGCACTGCCCTCCAATACTAAACTGGTGATCCCTTGATGCCTCAGAATATGTCCTACCAATCGATCCCATCTTCTAGTCAAGTTGTGCCACAGACTTCTCTTCTCCCCAGTTCTATTCAGTATCTCCTCATTAGTTATATGATCTACCCATCTAATCTTCAGCATTCTTCTGTAGCCCCACATTTTTAAAGCTTCTACTCTCTTCTTGTCCAAATTATTTATCGTCCATGTTTCACTTCCATACAGGGCTACACTCCATACAAATACTTTCAGAAACAACTTCCTGACACTTAAATCTATACTCGATGTTAACAAATTTCTCTTCTTCAGCAACGCTTTCCTTGCCATTGCCAGTCTACATTTTATATCCTCTATACTTCGACAATCATTAGTTATTTTGCTCCCCAAATAGCAATACTCATTTACTACTTTTAGCGTCTTATTTCCCAATCTAATACCCCCAGCATCACCGGATTTAATTCGACTACATTCCATTATCCTCGTTTTGCTTTTGCTGATGTTCGTCTTATATCCTCCTATCAAGACACTGTCCATTCCATTGAGCTGCTCTTCCAGGTCCGTAGCTATCTCTGACAGAACTACAGTGTCATTGACGAACCTCAAAGTTTTAATTTCTTCTCCATGACTCCAAATTTTTCTTTTGTTTCCTTTACTGCTTGCTCAATATACAGATTGAATAAAATCGGGGATAGGTTACAACCCTGTCTCACTCCCTTCCCAACCACTGCTTCACTTTCATGCCCCTCGACTCTTATAACTGCCATCTGGTTTCTGTACAAATTGTAAATGGCCTTTCGCTTTGCCGGCCGAAGTGGCCGTGCGGTTAAAGGCGCTGCAGTCTGGAACCGCAAGACCGCTACGGTCGCAGGCTCAAATCCTGCCTCGGGCATGGATGTGTGTGATGTCCTTAGGTTAGTTAGGTTTAACTAGTTCTAAGTTCTAGGGGACTAATGACCTCAGCAGTTGAGTCCCATAGTGCTCAGAGCCATTTGAACCATTTTTGAACCTTTCGCTTCCTGTATTTTTTCCCTGCCACCTTCAGAATTTGAAAGAGAATATTCCAGTCAATATTGTCAAAAGCTTTCTCTAAGTCTACAAATGCTAGAAACGTAGGTTTGCCTTTCCTTAATCTATTTTCTACGATAAGTCGTAGGATCAGTATTGCTTCACGTGTTCCAACATTTCTACGGAATCCAAACTGATCTTCCTCGAGGTCGGCAGGAAATAAACTACGTCATTTTAGTCTTCCTTCCGTATAATCTCAGGATGTACATAAAACACTGCATTACTGTCTTAGTGTCGATGTATGTTAAATAGATATAGAGAAAGCTGCCGCTTATAATAGACAATGTTGGTGCTGATGTTTGGACATGGAACATTTCGTTGAAAATCCATACATATCGATTCTGTATTGGTAAGCTTCCTGCTTCTCTGTCGAGATTGTCTTTTACTATGATAGAACGCACCAGCTTTACGGCGGTGCAGTTTATATTCAATCTTCTCTCTCTCAATATTACTTTGGACGTCTGATCTTTCGTTTCCATCTGTTACATGTGTGAATTGTGGCTCTACAGCTTTGAAAGTTACAGAAAAATTATCACAAGTACTGCATGCATCACTTCAAAGGAAACGAAATGAGATATCAAATTTTGTATTAAATATTGTACCAAAAATTTCATATGATACAGAACAAGTAGAATGCGTCTCTTGAAACATCTTGGACATCTTCTTCGTTGTGGGTTCTTCAGGTAAATACAGTTTCTGTGCTTTATTTATGCTGTAATGACTGGACCGTCCTTTAAATAACTTGATGTGAGAAGAGACGTTTTGCTCTATTTCTGTTGAAAGTTTATGAACTTGAAACTTCCTGGCAGATCAAAACTGTGTGCCGGACCGAGACTCGAACTCGGGACCTTTGCCTTTCGCGGGCAGGTAATCTACCAACTGAGCTACCCAAGCACGACTCACGCCCCGTCCTCACAGCTTTACTTCTCCAGTACTTCGTCTCCTACCTTCCAAACTTTACAGAAGCTCTCCTTTCTTTCAGGAGTGCTAGTTCTGCAAGGTTCGCAGGAGAGCTTCTGTAAAGTTTGGAAGGTAGGAGACGAGGTACTGGCAGAAGTAAAGCTGTGAGGACGGGGCGTGAGTCGTGCTTGGGTAGCTCAGTTGGTAGAGCACTTGCCCGCGAAGGGCAAAGGTCCCCAGTTTGTGTCTCGGTCCGGCACACAGTTTTAATCTGCCAGGAAGTTTCATGTCAGCGCACACTCCGCAGCGCACACTCCACTGCAGAGTGAAAATCTCATTCTGGAAACATCCCCCAGGCTGTGGCTAAGCCATGTCTCCGCAATATCCTTTCTTTCAGGAGTGCTAGTTCTGCAAGGTTCGCAGGAGAGCTTCTGTAAAGTTTGGAAGGTAGGAGACGAAGTACTGGAGAAGTAAAGCTGTGAGGACGGGGCGTGAGTCGTGCTTGGGTAGCTCAGTTGGTAGAGCACTTGCCCGCGAAGGGCAAAGGTCCCCAGTTCGAGTCTCGGTCCGGCACACAGTTTTAATCTGCCAGGAAGTTTCATATCAGCTCACTCTCCGCTGCAGAGTGAAAATCTCATTCTGGTTTATGAACTTGGTTTCTGTGTTTCCCTAGTTTATCAGTTGGCGCCATGCCTTCATTTTTTAAGGAATTCCTGATACTTTCTAATCATTTATTTGAAATACTGTGCACTGATATAAAGGCCTTTTGACAAACAGACAATTCTGTCACAGTATTGTCTCTCATTATTCTGACCTTGTAATGAAATGTGCAATCAGGCAAAGTAGCTATTGTCTCATCCCTGCGAAGCCTTCGGCGTTATACATTATCGACAGAAATCAGTCCTGTCAAATGGCAACTTTGCTCATTCCAGTCCTTCAGCAAATTTAAATTAGATATTAATGTAGACTTCTCTTCATTGGTTAGCAAATCAGTACAATTCTTCTTGCAGTTACAATGATCTCCTATTTCATGTGACATTGTTCTTAGCTTTTTAGATACTTCAGATTGTCTACTATAGCTCTGTCTTTTTCTAGACTTACCACTTCAGCTTGACTCTGGATATTCCATCACCAGTTGAAACACCTACCTCAGTTGGATTTTACACGAAATTCAGTTCTATCTACCACACCACGAAGCGCTGAAACGATTGTCGAGGCTGCTCTGTGTTAGCAGAAATGACGGCACCAAAATTCAGTCCACCACAGCACAAAGCAAAGAAGCTAATGTCAGATCTGCGCCGTGTTAGCTTCGACAATACATAAGAAATATCAACAATGACATTGAATTTAACAATGTCAACAATGCGACTTCCAGAAAACCAGACAAAAAAATCAATACAGCTCAGAAATCTGATGAACTTCGTACTGATGCTACTAACTCGTTTTCGTGAGATTTGGACATAACCCCTCCTTACTGTGTAGTCTTCATATGTAACAAAGAACAGGGACGGTTTTAAATAATTTAAATTAATTAATTCAGAATTGTAAGAGGTAGAATGGCGGATGTTACCTTTGTATATAAAAGGGTTTAGGTTCAAATGGCTCTGAGCACTATGGGACTTAACTTCTCAGGTCATCAGTCCCCTAGAACTTAGAACTATTTAAACCTAACTAACCTAAGGACATCATACACATCCATGCCCGAGGCAGGATTCGAACCTGCGACCGTAGCGGTCGCGCGGTTCCAGTCTGTAGCGCCTAGAACCGCTCGGCCACTCCGGCCGGCAAAAGGGTTTAGGGGTCAGCTTCATCCGTTATGTTATTACTATCCATCTGTAACAAGAATAATATAAATGATTTTTCTTACAGTACATGACTCAAAAACAAAACAAAATCTTTACTGAAATATTACGGAACAGGCTTCCTCTGCCAATTTCGCTGATAACAATGGCGATGTGTATTACATATTATTCACGGCAGTGGGAGCTCTGTTAGGAGGAAAAAATACTTTTCCCATCCTGGTCACTTCACCAAATCTTTCTCCTATCGAGCTTGTGTTTAGCTGGTAACATACAGAAATAAGTATGCTATATTAATTACTAACAGTTACTGCAATATGAGACACGATCACAAATATTTACTATATATTATTTTATCTATAGTGGATTTTCTGAACTCTGCAGGCGTTGATGATAGTTGGTAAATGACGCGACCAGTCACAAATAGTTTTTAAGCGTTTTACTTCAGTGTTATAATCGGTTTCGGGCTACCATACCCATCTTCAGATGGCTAATATTTTGAGTTACATAGATGATGCAAGAGAAAGCTGAAAGTTGAACAGTGTATATAGAGTGTTTATATACGGGAGATGAAGTTCAGGTAATGTTATAGAAATGGAAGAAGACGTGGATGAAGAGGAGATAGGAGATATGATACTGCAAGAAGAATTTTACAGAGCACTGAAATACCTAAGTTCAAACAAGGCACTGGGAGTAGACGACATTCGGTCAGAACTACTGATAGCATTTGGAAGAGAGCCATGACAAAGCTATTCCATCTGACGTGCAAGTTGTATGAGCCAGGCGAAATACGAGCTCTCAGACTTCAAGAAGAATTTAATAATTCCAATTGCAAACAAAGCAGGTGCTGACAGATGCGCATACTACCGAACTATTACTTAGTAAGTTATGGTTGCAAAATACTAACACGAATTCCATACATAAGAATGCAAAAATTGGTGAAAGTCAACCTTGGGGAATATCAGTTTGGATTCTGGGGAAATGTGGGCACACACGAGGCAACACGAACACTACGAGTTATCTTAGAAGTTTGGTTAAGGAAAGGCAAACGAAAGTTTGTAGCGTTAGTAGACTTAGAGGAAGCTTTTGACAATGTTGACTGAAGAACTGTCTCTGAAATTCTGAAAGTATCAGAAGTAAAATACAGGGAGCGAAAGGCTAGTTACAACTTGTACAGAAACCAGATGGCAGTTACATGAGTCGAGTGGTGTGAAAGAGAAGCAGTGATTGAGAAGTGAGTGAGACAGGGTTGTAGCCTATCTGCGATGTTATTTAGTCTGTACATTGAACAAGCAGTGAAGGAAACCAAAGAAAAATTTGGAGTAGGAACTGAAGTTCAGACAGAAGAAATAAAAATTTTGATGTTTGCTAATAACATTGTAAGCAGTTGAACGGAATAGCCAGTGTCTTGAAAGGTGGATATAAGATGAACATCAACAGAAGCAAAATAAGGATAATAGTGTACAGTCGAATTAAATCAAGTGATCCTGAGTGAATTAGATTAGTAAACGAGACAGTAGTAGATGAGTTTTTGTATTTGGGAAGCAAAACAACTGCCGATGCCCGAAGTAGACAGGATATAAAACGTAGACCGGCAATGGTAAGAACAGAGTTTCTGAAGAAGAGATATTTGTTAAAATCTAATATAGATTTAAGTGTTAGGAAGTCATTTCTGAAAGATTTGAATGGAATGTAGTCATGTATGGAAGTGAAACATAGACGATAAACTGTTCAGATAAGAACAGAATAGAAGCTTTTGAAATGTGGTGCTACAGAAAAATGCTGAAGGTTAGATGGGTAGATCAAGTAACTCATGAGGAGGTAATGAACAGAACTGGAAAGAAAAGAAATTGGTGGCAGAGACTGACGAAAAGAAGGTTTTGGTTGATAGGACACATTCTGAAACATGAAGGAATCACCAACTTAGTATTTTAGGGAAGTGTGGGTGGTAAAAATCGTAGAGAGGGACGAAGAGATGAATACAGTAAGCAGATTCAGAAGGACGTGGCTGCAGCAGTTATTTGGAGATGAAGAAGCTTGCACGGGTTAGAGTAGCATGGAGAGCTGCATCAAAACCGTCTTCGGCCTGAAGACCACAACAACGGATGTTTTGATCAACAGCATGTTCTCTACTCCCATGTGGTATAAGAATATTTGGATTTTTAGTACCACATCGTAAGTTGTTTCATTAATAAAAACACACTAAAGTGCTTCAATTTATTTAGATATAATGTGTAATAATTGTAGTCACTTACATGAGTTCCAGTAGACAGCGATTTTTTTTTCGTCTTTTTCTTTTACTCATTGATCTGTATTACAACATCCTTAATTTGATTTCTTACTGCTTGCTGAAAACTAATGCTGTGATATGCAAATGATTAGATTTTCAGACCATTCACACAAGGTTGGCGCCGGTGGCGACACCTACAACGTGCTGACATGAGGAAAGTTTCCAACCGATTTCTCATACACAAATAGCAGTTGACCGGCGTTGCCTGGTGAAACGTTGTTGTGATGCCTCGTGTAAGGAGGAGAAAAGCGTACCATCACGTTTCCGACTTTGATAAAGGACTATCGCGATTGTGGTTTATCGTACCGCGACATTGCTGCTCGCGTTGGTCGAGATCCGATGACTGTTAGCAGAATATGGAATCGGTGGGTTCAGGAGGGTAATACGGAACGCCGTGCTGGATTCCAACGGCCTCGTATCACTAGCAGTCTAGATGACAGGCATCTTATCCGTACGGCTGTAACGGATCGTGCAGCCACGTCTCGATCCCTGAGTCAGCAGATGGGGACGTTTGCAAGACGACAACCATCTGCACGAACAGTTCGACGACGTTTGCAGCAGCATGGACTATCAGCTCGGAGACCATGGTTGCGGCAAGCCGGAGTGGCCGTGCGGTTCTAGGCGCTACGATCTGGAGCCGGGCGACCGCTCCAGTCGCAGGTTCGAATCCTGCCTCGGGCATGGATGTGTGTGATGTTGTTAGGTTAGTTAGGTTTAATTAGTTCTAAATTCTGGGCGACTGATGACCTTAGAAGTTAAGTCGCATAGTGCTCAGAGCCATTTTTTTGAACCATAGCTGCAGTTACCCTTAAGCTACATCACAGACAAGAGCCCCTGCGATGGTGCACTCGACGACGAACCTGGGTTCACGAATGGCAAAACGTCATTTTTTCGGATGAATCCAGGTTCTGTTTACAGCATCACGATGGTCGCATCCGTGTTTCGCGACATCGTGGTGAGCGCACATTGGAAGCGTGTATTCGTCATCGCCATACTGGCGTAAGCGTGATGGTATGGGGTGCCATTGGTTAAACGTCTCGGTCACCTCTTGTTCGCATTGAACAGTGGACGTTACATTTCAGATGTGTTACGTCTCGTGGCTCTACCCTTCATTCGATCCCTGCGAATCCCTACATTTCAGCAGGATAATGCACGACCGCATGTTGCAGGTCCTGTACGGGCCTTTCTGGATACAGAAAATGTTCGACTGCTGCCCTGGCCAGCACATTCTCCAGATATCTCACCAACTGAAAACGTCTGGTCAATGGTGCCTGAGCAACTGGCTCGTCACAATACGCCAGTCACTACTCTTGATGAACTGTGGTATCGTGTTGAAGCTGCACACTCCATCCAAGCTCTGTTTGACTCAATGCCCAGGCGTATTAAGGCCGTTATTACGGCCAGAGGTGGTTGTTCTGGGTACTGATTTCTCAGGATCTATGCACCGAAATTTCGTGAAAATGCAATCACATGGCAGTTCTAGTATAATATATTTGTCCAATGAATACCCGTTTATCATCTGCAATCTGGTGTAGCAATTTTGGTGGCCAGTAGTGTAGCACATTTGAAGTTGGCCATCTCGAAAAGACGCATTCACGAATCCTTGTTACTTGCGTTTGACATTTATTCCACAGCAGCCGATCGGTGGTGGTCACGCAGACCCGTGAGTTTTCAGCATTGAAAGACGAACAATAAAACATCCCCCCTCTCACCTCCTCTAAACCCGCAGTGACTGCTTGGTTGTCTTTTCCCTCTGCTATCGATATCTGCGTTTGCTTCCTGGAAACTACTATGGAGAAAGTGAGGTCTTTGACCGGTTGTAAGCTTCTGTGGTGGCGCGGAAGTATGGCGTGCGCGCAGAGAGTGAGGTGGACACGGGAGGGCTGTCTCGGCGAGTGAGTTCACCGCCTCAAGACTGTCTGCCACCATCATCAAAAGATGCCGCCAAGAAGAAGAAGAGGCCAGGAAAATGGCCTTTCGTCTTCTCTCAACTTATGCTGTTCCTCCCCCTATCCTTTACTCTATAACTTACAAGGGGAGGCCGCCAATTGTGAAATTCAGATTCGATTCATACTGCGCATAATAAAAGCTCATGGCCAGAGGTGTAATGTGGCAAAGCACCAAGATGCACTTCTCAGCCGTTGTCGAGAAAATCGACAGTTAAAAGAAACCGTTGTGGTGAAATACTCTCTACGATTAACAATTTTCACAGCGTCGGGCGCAGCGGTACGCGCTCCGGTTCGTAATCCGAAGGTCGCCGGATCGAATCTCGCGCCATGCAACATTTTTTTTTATTATTAGTTTATTGTAATTCAAATATAACATGCGTAAGCAATTCATTAATAGTTTATATATATATATATATATATATATATATATATATATATATATATATATATATATAAACTATTAACGAATTGCTTATGCATGTTGGTGAAGGCGGATCGCTCTCCAATTGTACCGCCTCCATTTTTCCGTTTGTTTAACAGGGTGTACCAAAGCTCTCCCGTCCGCACTTATTTTCGACGATGTTATAAGTTGCGCTAGGGACCGCATCTACCTTCTTTCGAAGTTAGCGGGCAACTATGCTGTTATGCGGCGGCTCGTTTCGGCCCATTCAACATCTGTCCTTCAAGTGTAACGAGCGAGTGACAGAGTTTATATTTCATACTTGCCGCAGCAAATTTGTGTTCGTGGGGTCTCTATTCTAATTCGAACGTTTGACTTGCGCTATACGTATTCGTTTCGGGATACCGTTTCTACATCTTCCGTTAACTATACATGGTTAACATTATGAACACAATTAATAACATTTGTGAAATACAACTTTGTTTGCGGAAAACAATGATGTTCGAAGTCGTCAGTTTTTCCACGACAAACGACTTTCAACAACTTATTATGTGCATAATTGTTGCAACTGATTGCCGGGAATTTATATATATATATATATATATATATATATATATATATATATATATATATTTGAATTACAAAAAACAAATACTAAAAAAAAAGGGTTGCATGGCGCGAGATTCGATCCGGCGACCTTCGGATTACGAACCCGGGCACTTACCGCTGCGCCACGACGCTGCAGAAAATTGTTAATCGTAGAGAGCATTTCACCGCAACGGTTTCTTTGAACTGTCGATTTTCTCGACAACGGCTGAGAAGTGCATCTGGGTGCTTTGCCACATTACACCTCTGGCCATGAGCTTTTATTATGCGCAGTATGAATCGAATCTGAATTTCACAATTGGCGGCCTCACCCTTGTTAGTCGACCACGTCTCGGATCCTCAGGATGAGCACCATTTTCCGAGTCGGGATGTGGTTGGACCTTGTTGGTTCGTCGGAACTGAGCAGCGACGCAGTCTCCACAGCGCGAAGCCAGGCCGGGGATTTTGGCAGCGGGCACGCGCGGGTGCATTTGGAGGCGCTAGCTGCGACAGCGACGTTTCGCTCGCCTCCGAAGCAGCATCCTGAATTTGAGTGATTAGTGACTTCTTTTAAAATCTCGACTGTTACGATTTGTTCGTTATTTGTGGATTGTTGTTGTTTCCTCAGCCGTTCATGCGTGTGATAACAAGTGGTGTGTGTTGTTGTCTAGAGCTCGCAGCCTTTTTCGGTAGTCATTTGACAGTTGTGACTTGTCTGTATTTTTTAAACTTGTCTTGAGTGCGATTTGATGCCTTGATCTTGGTTAGGCCGTGTTAGGAAGTGTAGGTATCTTGGTTTACCCGTCATCGGCCGATATTCTCTGTTGTATGTGCAGCTGGATCTGACGGTTGAAAAATCGGTCGGATTGTCGGTCGGAGTGCTAATGTCTGTCTGTCGGTCTAGCCTGAGCATCCCTGAGTGGGTGATTTGTGGCCGCCTTACACGAGTCCGTCATATCTGTTATGTTCTAATGGAAAATGGAAATGCCGTGTGGCTAGGGCCTCCCGTTTGGTAGACCGTTCGCCTGGTGCAAGTCTTTCGAGTTGACGCCACTTCGGCGACTTGCGTGTCGATGGGGATGAAATGATGATGAAAGACACACAACACCCCGTCATCACGAGGCAGATTAAATCCCTGGCCCCACTAGGAATCGAACCCGGGACCCCGTGCGCGGGAAGCGAGAACGCTACCGCAAGACCACGAGATGCGGACAGTTATGTTCTAATGATATTCCAGGACACTTTTGTTTAAAAACTTTCTTAAATTCCTCCATTCCTTTATTGCCACTAATCGTGTGTTTGCTGAGACCTTTGATTTTTTTTTTAATGGCGCGGTTGGTAGCTTCACTACCTCACCGTACTTTGTTAATAAAGTTCCGCATTTACTTTAGTAGCCTGTTTACTAATGTTCTTTAATAAAAGGAGTGGACAAGGTACAGGGACACAGTACTAGAAGTGGCTAAACAATGTCTTGGAACAGTAGTGTGTAAAGTAGGATGAAGCAAACAGCTTGGTGGAATGCCACAGTCAAGGCAGCCTGTAAAAGGAAAAAGAAGGCATATCAAAAATGGCTACATACTAGAACTCAGGTAAACAGAGAAAGTTATGTTGAAGAAAGAAACAAAGCCAAACCTATAATTGCAGCATCCAAGCAGAAATCTTGGGAAGACTTTGGAAACAGGTTCGAGATTATGGGTCAAGCTGCTGGAAAACCATTCTGGAGTGTAATTAGCAGTCTTCGAAAGGGAGGTAAGAAGGAAATGACAAGTATTTTGGACAGGTCAGGAAAACTGCTGGTGAATCCTGTGGATGCCTTGGGCAGATGGAGGGAATATTTTGAAGAGTTGCTCAATGTAGGTGAAAATACGATCAGCAATGTTTCAGATTTCCAGGTAGAATAGGATAGGAATGATGATGGAAATAGGATCACATTTGAGGAAGTGGAGAAAATGGTCAATAGATTGCAGTGCAATAAAGCAGATGGGGTGGATGAAATTAAGTCGGAACTCATCAAATACAGTGGAATGTCAGGTCTTAAATGGCTACGCAGGATAATTGAAATGGCGTGGGAGTCGGGACAGGTTCCATCAGACTGGACAAAAGCAGTAACCACACCAATCTTTAAACAAGGAAACAGAAAAGATTGTAACAACTACAGAGGTATCTCTTTAATCAGCGTTGTGGGTAAAATCTTCTCAGGTATTGTTGAAAGAAAAGTCCGAGTATTAGTTGAGAACAAATTGGATGAAAATCAGTGTGGGTTTAGGCCTCTTAGAGGTTGTCAGGACCAGATCTTTAGCTTACGGCAAATAATGGAGAAGTCTTATGAGTGGAACAGGGAATTGTATCTATGCTTTATAGATCTAGAAAAGGCATATGACCGGGTTCCTAGGAGGAAGTTATTGTCTGTTCTACGAGATTATGGAATAGGAGGCAAACTTTTGCAAGCAATTGAAGGTCTTTACATGGATAGTCAGGCAGCAGTTAGAGTTGACGGTAAATTGAGTTCATGGTTCAGAGTAGTTTCAGGGGTGATACAAGGCTGCAACCTGTCTCCACTGTTGTTCATATTATTTATGGATCGTATGTTGAAAACAATAGACTGGCTGGGTGAGATCAAGATACGTGAACACAAAATAAGCAGTCTTGCATATGCAGATGACTTAGTTGTGATGGCAGATTTGATTGAAAGTTTGCAAAGTAATATTTCAGAGCTAGATCAGAAATGTAAGGACTATAGTATGAAGATTAGCATCTCCAAAACGAAAGTAATGTCAGTGGGAAAGAAATATAAACGGATTGAGTGCCAAATAGGAGGAACAAAGTTAGAACAGGTGGACGGTTTCAAGTACTTAGGATGCATATTCTCACAGGATGGCAACAAAGTGAAAGAACTGGAAGCGAGGTGTAGCAAAGCTAATGCCGTGAGCGCTCAGCTACGATCTACTCTCTTCTGCAAGAAGGAAGTCAGTACCGAGACTAAGTTATCTGTGCACCGTTCAATCTTTCGATCAACTTTGTTGTATGGGAGCGAAAGCTGGGTGGATTCAGGTTACCTTATCAACAAGGTTGAGGTTACGGATATGAAAGTAGCTAGGATGATTGCAGGTACTAGTAGATGGGAACAATGGCAGGAGGGTGTCCACAATGAGGAAATCAAAGAAAAACTGGGAATGAGCTCTATAGATGTAGCAGTCAGGGCGAACAGGCTTAGATGGTGGGGTCATGTTACACGCATGGGAGAAGCAAGGTTACCCAAGAGACTCATGAGTTCAGTAGTAGAGGGTAGGAGGAGTCGGGGCAGACTAAGGAGAAGGTACCTGGATTCGGTTAAGAATGATTTTGAAGTAATAGGTTTAACATCAGAAGAGCCACTAATGTTAGCACTGAATAGGGGATCATGGAGGAATTTTATAAGGGGGCTATGCTCCAGACTGAACGCCGAAAGGCATAATCAGTCTTAAATGATGATGATGATGATGATGATGATGATTGCTATAAATTGCTTGATTGGCGTTGGTGGCGTGTTTTGAAAGGCTGTTATTGCCGTACTGTTAGCTTCTGTGTTTTTTTTAAAAAGAATTTTTTTTAAAATTGTTGTATTGCTATAAATTACTTGATTGCCGTTAGCGGCATGTTTTGAAAGGCTGTTTATTGCCGTACTGCTAGTTTCTGTAAGATATGAATAAAACATTTGTGTAAAAATCTCAACTCGACAGTAAACTACTAGAAATTTGGCCCCGTTTCCCAACTTGTGGTGTGGCTTGTAGTAACCGTAACCTTTGTGTGTGTCAATATTATTAAGAAATGTTATATTTCCTTTCAGTTTTTCCTTCCAAAACTTTCCTCCTTTATTACATTTTCATTGAATGTCTTTTTGGTGTTGAGAGTACCTTTTCTTTTTCGACTTTTCCTTGTGTCTTATTTGGCAGTGTTTTCAGTCTTTTTGTGAAGTTTTCAAGTTTTGTTTGATGATTTCTGCCCTCACTGTGTATGAGATTTTATTTAACAATTAGTGTCAACAAATAAATAATTTTATATTACTAATGTACAAATTTTTATAGGATGCAAATGTCTGAGCATAGGTTGACAGTCTGCACTCTTGCTAGTTTGCAATGAAATATAGTGTATTTTGATATTTCAAGGACTTCACTTCGTCGTTTTGAGGTCCTTATTTTATGTGGAAAAGGTGACACTGACATTTATGAAAATAAAAACTCTTTATGGCTATAATATGGCTTACAGTTTTAACATTATTAAGATGTTGATAGGGAGACTATCAACCAAACGATGAGAACATGGGGAAACATATTGAGGGGTAGCTTAAATCAATCACTACACATTTAGAGTGATTAGACATGGGATGTCAGAATAGAATTTAGTTTTCTATATGGGTGCATTTTAGCATAGTAATATCTTTAGCACAGGTTTAATTTAAGCATGTGGCAATTAATAAATCTGGCCGTGCGGTTAAAGGCGCTGCAGTCTGGAACCGCAGGACCGCTACGGTCGCAGGTTCGAATCCTGCCTCGGGCATGGATGTTTGTGATGTCCTTAGGTTAGTTAGGTTTAACTAGTTCTAAGTTCTAGGGGACTAATGACCTCAGCAGTTGAGTCCCATAGTGCTCAGAGCCATTTGAACCATTAATTAATAAATCACTAAATTACTTGGTGAAAATATGACACACTTTTGAAAGTGATGGAATATTAATTTTTCCTTTTTCTTTCTCCTTTTTCTGCTATTCACTGTTCATCAGAACTGGCGACGACATTCGCTGGACCGAGCGAGTTCGCGCATTGGTTAGCACACTGGACTCGCATTCGGAAGGACGATGGTTCAAACATCCCAATTCAGGTTTTCCGTGGTTTCCCTGTATCGCTTCAGGCGAATGCTGGGACTTCCTTCCCCATCCTTCCCTAGTCTGATGGGACCAATGACCTCATTCTTTGGTTGCCTCCCCGAAACAAGCAACCTACCAACATTTTTGACAGCACTAACACAAAATCAGATCTCACCCTACACTGAACCACTGCATTCTAGAGGTTCTGTGCAAACCCAGGAGCCAGTACCATTCACCTTACAAGACAAATACACTACCGTTTCACCAAGAACACCTTGCAGAGCAACGTCGTTTTTTACATTTAGATTAGTAATTTTTCTGCTCTGTTTTTTACATTTAGATTAGTAATTTTTCTGCTCTTATCGGCTGTTGAAAGGTCTCGATCGTATAAGAAGCACTCCAATTCATTGATGAGGTAGTGGAACTTACCTCTGCTCATTCGCATATATTCGAAGAATTTGTCTTGTGGTCTTTGTAGTTGATGATGCTTAACTTATGAAATTCTGTATGAAGATTCTTCCCTTTGAGAATTTTGTGTACTGCGCTCCTTTATCAGCTTAGTTTCCTAAGTAAAGCTAATTTTTTTGCCCTGCTGTCGAGTTACAACCATCCACGATTCATGGGCACCATTTTATAGAAACAGCTTGAAACACCCCCGTTTAAATTCCTTATTGGGTTTTGTGTAATTTACTGAAGCCGCCAAACAGTTAATATTTATGATTAAATGACTGTGTGCTTAATGGATGAAGGCTATCATTTTCCTGCTGTGGTTTCGAGGGTATCTCAACCTAGTACGACTGTTCTGAAATGGAATAGTTAATGATTGAGAGTTTGTCTATTAAGGTTGCGATGTACACACTGATATGTATTTTCTACTAACACACAAATTCTGATGCAGTTGCTACCTTCGCCTTACACGTTTAATTACGGTTATATCTTTTTATTGGTTGCTAATTTTAAGTACTTCGTCACACGCAATGCTGATGGTTAACATTCACTACAATCCTCGCTGCAATCCATGGTTGTTGCTGATCGACGCGGTTGACGCGAAGTACGTAATTCGGCACTTTTCACTTTTGGTTTAAAATCACTCGTCAAATGGTATCAATGAGGGTCCACCCCATGACGATCAGGGGGACGCGCTCATTTGTCATACTCCGGTGAATTTTACAGTTTACTACTCACTCGACCACCATTCTTGCCCGTCTCTCGAGTACCACTTCTCACTCGACACTCCCCAGTACTACTGCTCATTCAACACTCGTCTCACTGCCTCCTGCAGCGCTCGACAATCGACTCCTGTCTACTATCGACCTGGGTGTCGGATACTAGCATCTATGCTTGTGGGGATCACGGATCCCTTACAAGCTGGTCCACTTTGGCAGCCATCTTGTAGCGCTAGTCCATCGGTCGCATGCAGGACACCCACTGCGGTCGAGTACAGTTCACACTACTTTCTGTAGCCGTGACGTCACTAGTGAGCTTTCGACTGTCGATTTTTGCGAGAGCGTCTGAACGACCATACCGGAACTGTGTGCGTTTCGATTATTCATTTCCTTTGTAATATGTGAGTCGCAGCACGCTTTCTACAAAGCAATGGTGCATTCAAAATGTGTTAGAAACACGTCACCCTCATCATTAAATGTCAGTTAACAAAGCATCAGAGATATAAGACTTCAAGAGGTATAATCATAACAGAGACATGAGACTCAGTTTGGACAGTTTAACCGTAGCGTAATGTATAACGTTGTGGTTTGTAGAGACAGAGCTTCCATCCTACCACATGCTGATATTGTTTTCCCTGCTTAGCTTTGTTAAGACATTCTGGAACATTATTATAAATGTAATACAAGTACACTACTGGCCATTAAAATCGCTACACGACGAAGATGACGTGCTACAGACGCGAAATTTAACTGACAGGAAGAAGATGCTGTGATAAGCAAATGATTAGCTTTTCAGAGCATTCACACAAGGTTGGTGCCGGTGGCGACACCTACAAAGTGCTGACATTTGGAAAGTTTGCAACCGATTTCTCATACACTAACAGCTGTTGACGGGCGTTGCCTGGTGAAACGTTGTTGTGATGCCTCGTGTAAGGGGGAGAAATGCGTACCATCACGTTTCCGACTTTGATAAAGGTCGGATTGTAGCCTGTCACGATTGCGGTTTACCGTATCGCGATATTGCTGCTCGCGTTGGTCGAGATCCAATGACTGTTAGCAGAATATGGAATCGGTGGGTTCAGGAGGGTAACATGGAACGCCGTGCTGGATCCCGACGGCCTCGTATCACTAGCAGTCAAGATGACAGGTATCTTATCCGCATGGCTGTAACGGATCATACAGCCACGTCTCGATCCCTGAGTCAACAGATGGGGACGTTTGCGACACAACAAACATCTGCACGAACTGTTCGATGACGTTTGCAGCAGCATGGACTATCAGCTCAGAGACCATGGCTGCGGTTACCCTTGACACTGCATTACAGACAGGAGCACCTGCGATGGTGTACTCGATGACGAACCTGGGTGCACGAATGGCAAAACGTCATTTTTTCGGATGAATGCAGGTTCTGTTTACAGCATCATGATGGTCGCATCCGTGTTTGGCGACATCGCGGTGAACGCACATTGGAAGCGTGTATTCGTCATCGCCATACTGGCGTATCACCCGACGTGATGGTATGGGGTGAAATTGGTTACACGCTTCGATCACCTCTTGTTCGCATTGGCGGCACTTTGAACAGTGGACGTTACATTTCAGACGTGTTACGACCTGTGGCTCTACCCTTTATTCGATCCCTGCGAAACCCTACATTTCAGCAGGATAATGCACGACCGCATGTTGCAGGTCCTGTATGGGCCTTTCTGGATACAGAAAATGTTGGACTGCTGCCCTGGATAGCACATTCTGCAGATCTCTCACGAGCTGAAAACGTCTGGTCAATGGCGGCCGAGCAACTGGCTCTTCACAAAACGCCAGTCACTATTCTTGAGTAACTGTGGTATCGTGTTGAAGCTTCATGGGCAGGGATCGATGAGCAATAACATTCATATTCTTCCTTGTCACAAATATTTATCAGATTACGCAGCGACAATTGCAGCTCCATAAAGAGTTACTAAAACACCCATGAAAGCCAGTTCGGCACTATGGCGATCGACAAATCGGTAGCCTCGTTTCTGGTCGCCTTCACAGCGCCATTACGTCACGATTACGTCAGTTGCCGCGAAAAGTACAGGTTGTATCAAAAAGAATCATCCGATTTAAAAAAAAAATCTTAACTGCTATGTTATTTGAGATACGTACGTGAACAACACACTGTTGGGAAGAGTTTTACATGGTTCCCCCTAGGTGGCAGCAGTGTTCGCTTCCTTCAGTTCTAGTAAATATGCTGTCAGGACAATAGAATGCGTTTTGTGTTCTACATTTTGCGTAGTGCGGGTCAGTAATAACTGTTTAGCTTGTCTTTAGTACTAGGAATGGTGTGGATCCTCCTACATCACAAAGCATTAGACGATGGTATGAACAGTTCCGAGAAACAGATTGTGTAAAGGCAAATCGCTGGGGCGTCCCCTAGAGTCTGACACAGATCGAACGCACCCCCCATAGTTTCACAAGGAGTCCGCAGAAATCCGTTCGCCGTGCAGCCCAACAGCTCAGCATGCCTCCGATGTCCGTCTGGCGTGTGTTGCGTCGACGTTTACACACGAAACCGTGCAAAATTCAGATGCTGCAGGCTGTTCATGAAGGTGACAAACAGCGGTGTGTGGAGTTTCCACGCTTAGTGTTTAGAGACGAGCAACATTCCAATTAAATAGAAAGGTGAAACGCCATAATGTGAGTATATGGGGTATGGAATAACCAAATGAAATTGTACAACATGAGAGGGACTGTTCAAAATTTAATGTGTTTCGTGCAGTTTCAGGGAGAAAGTTGCACGGTCCATTTTTCTTTGCCGAGAACACTGCTACAGGAAGCACATGTCGCGATATGCTTGAGAACTTTCTTTTCCCACAGTTGGAGACCGATTCGAACGACTTCATTTACCTACAGGATGGGGCGGCGCCACACTGGTTCCTGGAACTGCAGGAATTTTTACATCAAAGGATTACTGAACGATAGATCGATCGCACTGGACGAAATGAGTCAGCCTTATACATTACTGACCTGCAATGAGACCGCACCTGACTGCATGTTACTATTTATTGTGGTGTTGTATAAAAGATGTGTTCATGTGCCTCCGTTACCAACAACAATGAATGGACTGAGAAATCGCACAACAGCAGCTGTGGAAGCTGTAAGTCAAGACATGGCCGCTTCAGTGTGGGAATGATTTGAATACCGCATTGACGTATGTCGTGCATCACGGGAGGGGGGGGGGTCATATTAAACACCATGAAAATGTATGAAAAAAATATTTGAGTTTCCCGTTCTTCAGTAACAAAATCCATTGTATACGTTTACTACTTTCAGAAATGCAGATTGCCGGCCGCGGCGGTCTCGCGGTTCTAGGCGCTCAGTCGGGAGCCGCACGACTGCTACGGTCGCAGGTTCGAATCCTGCCTCGGGCATGGATGTGTGTGACGTCCTTAGGTTAGTTAGTTTTAAGTAGTCCTAAGTTCTAGGGGACTGATGACCATAGATGTTAAGTCCCATTAAAAAATTTAAAAAAAATACAGATGTGCCAAATCGAATGATACTTTTTGATACAATAATTAAATCGACACCCTAGCTGCAAACAGGCTTTGATATACATCACTGGGGACATGTTGGGAATGTGTGCCCCGACCGGGACTCGAACCCGGGATCTCACAGGGAGCGTGCAAGGGATAAGTCCCAGCCGGTGGACTATCCTCTGTGCCCTCGATGGCCCAGATGAATAGACTGTCTGCCATGTATGCAGGAGATCCCGGGTTCGACTCCCGGTTGGGGCTCACATTTTCAACACGCCCCCAATGATGTATATCAACTCCTGTTTGCAGCTAGGGTACCGATTTAATTATCTTTTAGGTACACCCTGTAGAGTGAAACGCTCTGGACTCCAGGACACCACACCGCCCGAAGCTGCTGCTTGTAGCTGGAAGGAGGCGTTTCCGGATGTCGCGCGCTGTCGGTGTCTTCTGCCGCTTACGCAGGACGCGACCTGCTGTTGCTTGCCTTCGCCGACAGATACATTTTTTTTCCTTTATTGAGTTTCGATTCCCCCTGAAGGGGGCGAGCTGGCAGCAGCTTATTACGCCACTCTTCAGCCTACAGAATTTGTTTTAAAAAGATGAAGATAATAAGAAAATAACAGTTGGCGATAAAATCGCTGACTTAAAGGTAAGATGGCAGAAAATTCTGGAGCTTAAAACATAAAACACAGGGTTGATGATGCTAATAAAATACCCAGGAAGCAGAAAAAAAATAGACAGACAATTAAAAAGCACGGCGACAGTCTGGGTTCTGTTCGCAAGAGATATAAAATGCACACCCAGCGACAGCATGATTTCTGTTCGCAACACTGTGGAAAGATGCACAACACTTGGTTCAAATGGCTCTGAGCACTATGCGACTTAACTTCTGAGGTCATTAGTCGCCTAGTGAAACGTCCCCTTTGAACAATTATATACGTAACTGTGCTTAAACTGACACACAATATTTTTAGCGCAACGCAATCTGACTTTCAATAATCCCTATAAAAGAATGGCTCTGACTAACATTAACCTATATCTTTCACAAATCACATACCTCACAAAAATCTTCGTTACTCGAACTACAGCTATACAGCGAGCGCCACTACTGCCAGCTAAATAAAAGATTCAAACTACGGAAGGCACTAACTACTGATAGGCATAGTTAGCAAATGAAAGATTTTAATAGAGAACAAACAATGTATTTACCTTAATAGTCATAATATATATAGCAGTTCATGACATCCAGTCTTACAAATTTCAGAACTCCGCCATCTCTCTCCCCACATCCACCACTGCAGGCGGCTCACCTCCAACTGTACAACGCTGCGTGCTGTTCACATCCAGCTGCCGCTGCCCAACACTACAATGGCAGACAACAATGCAAACTAGCTACAGACTGCACACAGCACAGCCAGTGATTTTCATACAGAGCGCTACATGGCGTTACCAATGAGAAAACCTAAACAGCCTACTTACGTAGCCCCCATGCTTCCCACAAAAAATTTTACAAATTGTTTTGGGCAGTGGCCAATAATGATTTGATAAAATTTTTCATAATTACAATAACAAAGATATCAAATGCACACACTTATTGATACAATGTTGGTCAAAAGCTAAAATTTTCTCACAGTCCATAAAGACAGTCCTGATCGTTCATCACAGTAAAATAGCAGTGTTATTTCTCAAAGTCTGACCAGTAAAAGAAAATGCACACGGAAGTAGTGGAGTTCTGTGCAGTCTTGAACAAGTAGTGTTGTCATTCCAAGGGAAAGACAGTGCTGACTCTTGACATGCAGACAGGTAATGGGTCACAACAGAGCAAACCCACAGCAGAGTCATTCGACGTTTTGAAGAATATTGGTAGGAAGGTCATCACAGAGTAGACCCACTATAGTCTTGGTAGAGAGTATGGTATTGGTGGGCCACCAGAGGTGCAGACCCACTGTAGTCCTGGTAGAGATTGTGGTATTGGTGGGCCACCAGAGGTGCAGACCTACTGCAGTCCTTGTAGAAATAATGGTATTGGTGGGTCATCAAAGATGCAGACCCACTGTAGTCCTTGTAGAGATGGCCAGCAGCCATCTGTTGTGACTGTGCAGGTGCACAATCACCATTGAAGAGTCTTGCGGAGAATATAGCAAGTCCATAAACCACAACTTGTGCACACACAAAAAAAATTTTTTTTTAATTGTCCTTAGAACCAGCAATGCTGTTATCGAGTCCCTTGCTGAATTAACACACGTGCAAACACTAACAGTCCCTACTTCTCACATATTGTCCATATACTATGACCAACAGGAACGTGTGCAGTGAAATGGAACTTACAAGTTAATAATATGATGAACTGGTGTCAATTACTATTTTATAACATAAGAATACAATTACAAAAGTACAAAATACATCATTAAAGAACATAACAATATAGATAACATTTGTAGTAACACAAACTTTACAAAAGAATAGAAATAAACATATACATCAGAGTTACAGGAATTATGAAAAAATATCAGAATAACTTTTGAAACATCAACTTCACACATGAGCATTAAAACAAAACAGAATAAATAATGTCTAAACATCTTTACAAAGTGAATAACATATTATTAATGCAAATTGTATCTGAGGATAACAGTATTCCTCATCATAGTGAATGTGCCTTAGTACTAGAAAAATTCTACAACATAAATCGTATTAGCTAAACACATAAAGACAGGAAAAACGCAAATGTACAAGAGTACACAAACACATAGGGGGAAAACACAATGGAAAGGACAGGGTTCGTTTTCAGTGTAACATTTGGTACTGCAGTCCAACCTAAAATTTCTTTCCATAGATCTTTCGCCTTATTTCAACATTTGTTTTCACCAAAACATCCTATCCAAGCATGCTTTCTGTATGTATATGTTCACATATTTCTTACCTCATTATTTATTTTCCATTATCTTACATAATTTATTTCCAAGAAAATCCTACCTAAACTTGTTGTCTCTAAACCCTACATTTTTTTGTTCATATCCTCTTTCAAAATACTTTTTTTGGCCAAACCATATTCTTATAGCTTCTCAATGCATTTCTTCCAATTCATCACAACTCGTTCTCTTATATAGCCTACCCCATTTTAAGCTAACTTAAATCTACTGAGCTTAGATATATATACTAAGGAATGAGGCAATGCAGCAGCACAAAACAATTAACACAAACAGCAATGATAAAAAATACAAAAGGCAAAGCAAGCAGCATAAATTAGCAAAGCAAATGCAAAATTACAACTAATATAAGGCAAAGCGCAGCAAACAAGAAAAATAAATTCGTAGTAAAACTGGCTTAACAGAGTAATACAAAGTGAAATTTAGTAGCACTATGCCTGGCAAACAGCAGCAGCAAATGCAATAACTTATATCTAAACATGACAAAGCTCAAGCAAAAAAAATAGTACACTAAAGACAACAATTCAGATAAGGGAAATGTATATTCACATCTTAGTGTCTATGTAATTAAAGTGGTGCAGCACAAGAAGTTATTCTACCAAAAAAATTACCAAGTAGTTGAAAAGAAAATTCTGTATGCAATTCCTGTGAAGGGAAATGTCTTTTTACGCTCCTTCGTTTTTTTTTAATAGATCATAAAATTATTTACTGGATCTGTAGGCATAAAATATTTATATTAGTACATCTATTAAATTTTATTTTAACCAATGCTGCAGTGCAGCTAGAAACTAGATATTAAAAAAAATGAGTAAATAAATACATAAAGCAAGCCATATGGCATTTCTCTCAACTAGCAAGACAACAGCTGTGAAATGTTTCTCATCGTTTCATTAGGCATTTTAGTAAATATCATAAATTAAGAGCTCAACAGTATAATCATATGTTTTCAAGTTTGAGCGTGTCGTATTTGCGATGCTTTCTATAAAGGAATGTCAATAGCGAGGATAATGGCCTCTCTTTTTTTTCTACCTGTGTCTCTGAAAAGGCACACACTAATAGTTTTTTCTCCAGGTGTCTGACACAGCTGGGTGCCCACAACACATTACGTGCAGGTGGTCACTTAACTTTCTTACGGAAATATTTATGACAGCAGTTTCCGCTACAGTGGCAGTCTCATATAAAAAAATTCCACAGGTCGAGAATTTGCGTTGCAAATGTGTAGAAACAAAATCTTATGAATATAACAGTGTCCAAAAAATTTTCGCCGGCATTGTGATACATTCACACATTTACACACATTTCATAATTCTTGAAGTACGATTCTTGGTTTCCAACATCCCTTTCCACAAATCAGAGTCCCTAACCACTACTCATTATTCTTTATCTTATTACACATATACATATTCGTCGACACTTCTTCAATATTTCATCATAACAGATACGTAGCATAATCAAATAACTCATATAGCATCAGCTTATTAATCATAAACATACCTCAGCAGCATAATACACATCGTCGTCATAATAATAACATCATAACACCTCAGTCAACTCTCAAAATCGTCGTAGCTTCCTCCAATAATTTCAAAACCTAAAAAAAAATTCTCTGCTCATGTCAAACTGTCATCTGCCTCAAACGTACTTTAAAAATCGTGATCCCATACCAAATATATCATTCAAAGCTCTCATAATATCACAATGGGTCCGAAAAAATATGAACAGTTCACAAAGTACAGACAAAATACAAGTTCATAAGTGTGAAGTTACCCAACTGTGTAATTGCGTAAACATGTGTCACTGATGTAGTAAAAAAAATGTTTATCTCTCAGTTAAATGATCAGACAGCTGTGTAATTTGTGTGTTAGAGAAATATGGTACCGATGTGTAAAGTTGTATAAGAAAATACCATATTAGCTAGGGCTCCTTGTGCTTGCCAAACACGTGGTACACAAAGTAAGTGTGTACCCCCCTGAGGATTAATGTAATTATACCCTCAGGTGTTACAGATTATTGCAATGAAAAGAAATGTATCACAGAAAAACTTTGTATCATTGTACTTCAAATATCTTTAAAAATAAATGTTTTAAGTACAAAATTAATCACTCAAATAAGTATACTGTAGCGCTAAACTGTGCGTCTTGTTGTAAGATAATCTCTGTGGAAGTGTCGTAGTTATTGTCCTCCGAAAACTAAGTTCTGCAGAAGCCAATGTACTTACCTCATGATAAACGAAAGTGAAATGCTTTGTGTATAGATATCTTAGTTATTACGCTTATTGTTGTGATGAAGAAATTACTGTGCTGTAATGTATTGTTGTGCTATGGAAAAGGCTGTCTCATTGTAGCTATACCACAAAAGTTACTACTAAAACATGTTTTACATTCCAGAATAATTCAGTAAAACTGTGCAGATATGAAACAGAAACACCGCAAAAGCAACATTGTAAATTGTCACTCATTAGTAGCGTCGTTATAAAATCGTGTAGCTGTCACATAAACTAACCACTGTGTCATCTGGTATCTCACAGAAAGTACTTTAAATCCAGAATGTATTTTCAAGTAAACCAAAATGTTGCATTAAAATCTCATTAGCAGTACTGGCACATGTTCTAAGTATGTCAGCCTTATAGTCGTTACATAATCGTGCAACTAACAAGCAAGATCGTACTCACACAATAACACTGTGTCGTCTGTTCACTATAACAATGCACTCGTAAATACTGTCTAAAAAAGTTCTCTTCGTTCTTGACTGGATATTTAACTTCAAACATTGTTGCATATTAACAGATTCTAAGTCTGACAAAGCATACTAGTAATGTAAAGTGAAAAGTTATATGGCAAAGACAAAGTTAAAAAGCAGATTATCTTTCAATAAACGGTTTTACATGTGAAATGTGGTGTAAACCTTTACTCTTCCTAGTACCCAGAGTTTCAACTTCAACGCAATTATCATGTGGTATACGTCGGATTCTGTAAGGTCCATTGTAAACTAGAAAGAATTTGTGACCCAAGTGTTTCTTCTTATGTGATATTGAATGAGCTTTAATGAGAACTTTCTGACCAATGTATAATTTCTTTGCATTTGCTTTACCGTGTAGTTTTCTCCTTTTGTTTGCTGCAGATTTTATATTTTTAATAGCCAAATCAATTATGTCCTTGTGTCGAAGTTTATGTGTATTCAGGAAAGGTACAAGCTCTCTGATTCTGTTCGGCGGTTCTTCATTCTTCAGTACAAGAGTAGGTGGTAAAGCAGTGGAATCATGAGGCATTTCATTCAGCACATTTTGAAATAAGTGTAAATATCTGTCCCAATGCTGATGCTTTCTGTGACAATAAAGTCTGCAAAGCTTATTGATTTCTTTCATAATCCGTTCGGAGGGGTTACAATGTGGTGAGTACAATGAAATAAAAACAGGTTTGATTTTATGATTCCGAAGCATGCGTGACCAAACAGCAGATCTGAATTGCGGTCCGTTATCTGAAATGACTTTACTAACGTGTCCAACTTCACGTAAGAAATTTTTAACAAAGGTGTTGGATACAGACCGTCCAGTGGCTTTACGTAACGGTGTGAAAGAAACAAATTTTGAAGTAAGTTCAACAGTGACTAGAACTTTCTGACAAGTGGTCCCAAGAGATCAACAGCAGCAAATTCTTTTAATTTAGAAGGAATAACAGCAAACAACGGAGCACGATGTGAGATAGTAGATGGTTTCGCCTTTTGACAAAGTTTACAAATAGACAAGACTCTTCAAATTCTCTTTTCAATATTGTTAAAATAACAAGTCGTCCGAAGAATATGATAACATTTTCGTGGATCAAAATGTGCATAGCTGATATGAATGTACCAAATGAGCTTATTAACAAAATCGTCAGGAATGCAAAGTACCCATAGCTTGTCATCAACAGTGCAGCGTTTGAACAGTATGTTGTTTCTAACCAGATAATAATGCCGAATCTGAGTGTGCAGCTTTTCATGCCATTTACTTCTGATGTCTTTCCAAATCGGATCTTTATCTTGTTCATGAGCAATGTCCTTTAAAGATGTGGTGATGAAGTTCTCAAAGGCGACTTTCTGACTGTAAAGAATACTGAAATTTTTCTCGAGGTTGCCTTCTGTGTTTCTTTTCTCAAGCCCAGCCGATGCGCGTGACAGTGCGTCCGCAACAATGTTCTCCTTGCCGGGAATGTAGACTATTGTGAAGTGGAATTCTTGCAGAAACAATGCCCAGCGCTTTAACCTGTCATGATTTAATTTTGAAGACATAAGAAATTGTAATGCACGATGATCACTGTATACTTTTACGTGCTTACCAGAAAGAAAGAAACGGAATTTGTTAAATGCCCAAACGATAGCTAAAGCTTCTAATTCAGTAACGGAATAATTTTTTTCAGATTTTGTTAGCACTCGGCTAGCAAAAGCAATGGTTTTCTGAACAGTAGTGTTATTTTCTGTGGCTTCTTGAAATAAATGGGCACCAAGACCGACTTTAGAAGAATCCGTGCTAAGGCAGAAATCTTGTGACAGATCTGGATGAGCTAGTATTGGCACGTTAAGTAGCGATTCTTTCAAAGAATTGAATTCCAACTGTGCTTGTTCGTCCCAGTTCCAAATAGTATTTTTTCCAGTGAGAGAACAAAGTTTTGGTGCAACTAGAATTTGCATATTCAGAAAACGACGGTAAAAATTTACGAGACCTAGAAAACTGCGGACTTGTTTTCTTGTGGATGGAACTGGAATGGCTCTGGTTGCTTCTAACTTTTCAGGATCCGGCTGAATGCCTTCAGAAGAAATAATATGTCCCAAAAACCTCACCTTTGACCTACCGAATTTAGACTTTTCCAAGTTAACTGTAGTTCCAGATTCTGCAAAAATACGTAACGCGCTGTTGAGGATGCGATTGTGTTGTTCCCATGAGGCTTCTGCTATCAGAATATCGTCCACATATAAGGTGATGTGACGTTTTAAGAACTCAGGTAATATGGAATTTAGCCCGCGAATGAATGCTGCCGAAGAAATGTTCAAACCAAAGGGAAGTTTCCGAAACTGATAACAAACGCCGAAACAAAGGAAAGCTGTGTATTTTCTACATTCTGGATGAAGTTCGATCTGATAAACGCTGGATCTGAGATCAATGGAAGACAACACTTTTACACCATTAAAATTTTGAAGAAGTTCTTTCAACGTTTGCGGCCTGTCTGTTTCAGGAATGATGATAGTATTGATTTGCCTCGAATCTAAGACAAGCCTGATCGATCCATTTTTCTTCTCAACAACATGTAATGGATTGTTGTATGAGCTTACTGCAGGCTCAATAATGCCCTCGTCAAGCATAGATTGTACTTCTGTTCTAACACGGTCCCTGTAATGCGCCGGAATTACGTATGGTCTAACACAAAATTTAGTATGCTCACGAACACGAAACTGGTATTGAAATCCCTTGATTGTTCCTGTTTTGTGAGTAAAAACTGTGGAATATGCTTGTAAAATCTCAAAAAGGTCCTCCCTATCAATGTCATTACAATTCTCAATTGTTTGAATTTTATTCTGAATTAACTCATTAGTATCAAATGCGTCGTCGATATCATCCCTGTCAGTACTTGCAGAGTGATTGTTAGTGTCAAGTTCCGTCGAAAATTCCGAACTGTTGTCTAACAGGAGGTAAAGCCGATTAATTTCTCCGTCATGGTTTGAGAGCCAATCTTCAAATTTCAAAACTACTGACTTACCTTCTTTTTCT
Organism: Schistocerca serialis cubense; assembly: GCF_023864345.2. Lineage (NCBI taxonomy): Eukaryota > Metazoa > Arthropoda > Insecta > Orthoptera > Acrididae > Schistocerca > Schistocerca serialis. Next base: position 148,006,199 of record NC_064648.1, read on the forward strand.
AAACTTATTTCAGCATCGTGAAAGCTTAAGATTGCTTTGTATTCATTCAAAAAGTCTACTCCCAGTATAATTTCCGTTGACAATAATGGAACAATAAGAAAGTTCATAGAGAAGCTGTGGCTTTGACAAAAGAATTCTAAGTTGGTTTGTTGGCGTACATCTACACTTTTTCCAAAGATTGCACCTTGTAATTTAATCTTACGTAACGAAGTGTGGGGCAATCGTTCGATTTGTTGCATTTCCTAAAGGCTGTTTCACTAATTACTGAAATGGGACTGCCAGAGTCAAGTACTGCCGTAAATTTTACATCATTTACTGTAATGTGAATCACAGGATATGCAATGTTGTTATGTTTTACGTCGTGTTCTTGGAGTAAGATGTCCGTAATGTCTTCCATTTTTACGTAATTACTAGCTACGGCAGCTGTGTCGCTAGTTTCATACGTACGTTTTGTGGCTGCCAGCAGTATGAGTCATTGCCTATTGTCTCTTTGTTGGCGCGCGTCGTTATTGGGGTTTGGAGACCTAACTTCTACAAATTCACCTTGTCGAGAGGGCCCTGCCCTGTTTAAATCCCGCCAGTTCTGATGCAATTCAGGTCTGTCGTTACGATCATATCGTCTGTCATGTCGGTAGATTCCATAGTTTCTTTCTTGTCGGCCATGTGGTGGAGAATTTCTCCCGGAATCATAACTGCGTGGTGGACTGTTGCGTCTGAAGTTATTCTGTCTCCCTTGATAATAATTATTTTGATTCCCATATTGTCTGTTTCTATGGTTGTCTCTGTCACATTCATTACTACGAAAATGCGATCTTTGTCTGTAACTATTACTCTGCCTGTAGTTGTCATATGGGTGGTGTCTGTTTTGTTCATGATTTGTGTTATGAGAATAGCCTTGTCGTGTCCAGTTATTATTTCTTTCATCGCGGAATTGCGACGGATGTGACTTGTAATTGTTGTGTTCCTGTTTTCACGTTCCGCGATTGTCAGTGTCAATTTCCAGTTCTTGTAAGAGCCCCTGAAAAGCTTCAATGTCGTCTTTGCAACGTCCTACCAAAATAATATGTCGCAAATGTTCAGGTAATTTGATTAAGCAAATGCGGATGAGTTCTGAGGGCTATATGGGTTTGACAGGTACTGATTCTTGTGCAACATGTCTTCAAAATATTTGACAAGACTGGAAAATTCAGATTGTTCAAAGTGTTTCATCATCATGATGCTATGTTTTACTCGGTCTTGTGTAGCTTGAGACCAATATGCTTAGAGGAAGGCATGATAAAATTCTCCTTCACTGTGGCAATCGTGAATGACCGATCGCATTCTTACAGCTGGTTCATTCTCTAAATAGCCACACATAAATTCTAATCTGTGCTGCAATGACCAGTTGGAAGGAAAACAATGAGAGAATTGATGGAGCCACGCTTGTGGATGAATGTCGTTGCCAGAATTCTTAGATGTTTTGAATTTACGTGTAGTAATAAACAGCTTATAGTCAAAATCATCATATCGGCTAGTCGCATGTCGGTCATTGTTACGTAGTTTCGGCGGTTCCATCTCAAAATTCGGTGTACCTTGCCAATTTCTTTCATAATTTCCGAAGTGCCCTGAGTTATTATTTTGTGGCTGTTCCGTACTTCTATGTCCCTCTTCCCGTATTGGAGCGTGAGTGGCCTCTGAAGCACGTAATTCTTGTATTACCTGAGTCAGTTGATCTTGTACTTCCCGGATTTCTCTTTGGTGTTGCGTATTAATTTGACTATGATTTTGTTTGAATTTCCTAATTTGTTCGCACTCTTCCGTGTCATTAAATACTACCGGTTTTGTGTCATTCAGATTATCATCTACCATCGTAGATAAGTTAGTGAACTGATCCGAAAGTTCGGCTACTTTCTCCAATAGTGAACACATTTCCTCAGTGTGTTTTTCTGAACCAAGTTTCAGAGTGTCCATTTGTGTAGAAATCGAATCTACCGTGTCCTTTAAGTTTTCCTGAGTTTTTGCAAGTTGCGTAACCGAATCGGTAGATGCAACTGAGTCAATTTTAGCCCACAAGGTCTCATGATTTTCATGAACAATGCTTTGCAGTTCTTTTACGGCTGCTTCGTGATTCTGTAATGCATTTTCATACCGCGAAAAAATAGGTTGAAAATGCTCACAAATTTTTGTTTTTACGTCATTACAGACTTTTTGACATTTCGATTCAATGTTATGTAACTCAGTAGTTAAATCTTCACGTGTTTGTTCAAGTGTGGTGTCTAACTTCCGAAGATTTTGTTCCATTGTGTCTAACTTTTGAAGCTTTTGCTGTGTTTGTCTCTGATTTTGTTCCATTGTGTCTAACTTTTGAAGCTTTTGCTGTGTTTGTCTCTGATTTTGTTTCATTTGTTGCATTAATTGCAATAATAATGTATTAGTGTCTGGAATCTGTTCCTCTATGCTTTTCGGCAGAGAATTTGCACCGGCAACATTCACATTTTGACAAGCAGAAAATGTGTCTTGACTTATTTGAGAAAACGGTGAGGACGCAAAACCTGAATCTACAGTATTTGCAAGATTGTGTCCTGTCATTTCGGATTCCTGAGGCGAGCTGTTGACCGATCGATCGATAATGCTTCCCTGTTCACTAATTGTTTCACTGCCTACAGCATTATTTGCAGCCCGCTCCATTTCCCTATGCACAATTACCAAATTACTACTTTGAACATTAGTTAATTCATTACTCGGCGGCGCTGATAAGCTACGCTCGTCGTCACTATTATTTCTCAGTTTGCTTTGGAGCCTAGTGTTACGTTTTTCACACGCCATTACTGTCACGATATTTCACACGACAATACAGAAAAGCACAATTTGAAGAGCAATATAAGAAAACACATTAACATAGCACTGAAAATGATATCTAGTTAATTGCAAGCGCAGCTGCAAAATACTTGGTGCAAATCTACATGCATGCCACACCTGTTTTACTGTACAACAATGAAAGACTGCAACTACAAAGGAGATTCTCTCTACAATTACGCACTAGAAATAAACAAAATCTGCACTAATTACACAAACTACAAGAAAAAATCAGAAGATTCCAGTGAGGTATCTTCGGCTAAGGGTCGACATATGAAACGTCCCCTTTGAACAATTATATACGTAACTGGGCTTAAACTGACATGCAACTTTCAATAATCCCTATAAAAGAATGGCCCTGACTAACATTAACCTATATCTTTCACAAATCACTTACCTCACAAAAATCTTCATTACTCGAACTACAGAGATACAGCGAGCGCCACTACTGCCAGCTAAATAAAAGATTCAAACTACGGAAGGCACTAACTACTGATAGGCATAGTTAGCAAATGAAAGATTTTAATAGAGAACAAAAAATGTATTTACCTTAATAGTCATAATATATATAGCAGTTCATGACATCCAGTCTTACAAATTTCAGAACTCCGCCATCTCTCTCCGCACATCCTCCACTGCTGGCGGCTCACCTCCAACTGCTCAACGCTACGTGCTGTTCACATCCAGCTGCCCAACACTACAATGGCAGACAACAATGCAAACTAGCCACAGACTGCACACAGCACAGCCAGTGATTTTCATACAGAGAGCTACGTGGCGTTACCAATGAGAAAACCTAAACAGCCTACTTACACTAGAACTTAGAACTAATTAAACCTAACTAACCTAAGGACATCACACACATCCATGCCCGAGGGAGGATTCGAACCTGCGACTCGCTCCAGACTGTAGCGCCTAGAACTGCATGGCCACTCCGGCCAGCGCACAACACTGAACACTCACTTAAACACTGCACTAAAAAGTTGGCACAGATATGACATACCATACCTGAGAGCAGGTGGGGGGAAACTGGACAGATGATGAGAAAAAAGGGGGGAGGGAGAGGAAAAGTGAAGGGGGCGGGGGGAAAGGAGCCAATGGAAAATGAGGATCCATAAGAGGGGTGAGGGGTGCTGAGCAGATGTGCCACGGAGTGGGGAAGGCAGAGGAGGAGAGTACAAAAGAGCTCAGGGGAGGGGGGAGAAAGGAAATAGGGAGAGGGTAGGTGGGGAGAAAACACAGGATGGAAGGGGGGAGGAAGAGGGAGCCCTGGGAAAAGACAAAGGAGGGGGGGTGAGGAGCAGAGTTGATAGGAGGGATAAATGGAGGGAGAGAGGGCACCATCCAGGAGGGGGAGTTGATGGAAGCCACCTTGGGAAAGGACATGGAGGGTGTAGAGATGCAGGGTAGGGGGGACGCAACAGTGAAGACATGGCAGGGGGCGGGGATGGGAGAGGAGAGGAGCAACCAGGGGGTGAGGAGGATCAAGGCGGAGGGAGGTGTAGAGGATGCGGGTATGTTCGAGGAAGAGGAGCAGATGGGGGAAAGGAATGAGATCATAGAGGATCCGCGTGGGGGACGGGAGGCGTATGCGGAAGGCGAGGCGGAGTGCATGACGCTCAAGGATCTGGAGGGACTTATAGAATTTGGGGAGGGGGCGAAGATATCCAGGCAGGACTGGCATAACAGAGGATGGGATGGATTAAGGATTTGTAGGTGTGGAGGATGGTAGAGGGGTGCAGCCCCCATGTCCGGCCAGAGAGGAGTTTGAGGAGTCGGAGGCGGTTGTGGGCTTTGGATTGGATGGAGGGGAGATGAGGGATCCAGGTGAGGTGACGGTCAGTGGTGAGGCTAAGGCAGGTGAGGGTGGGGGTGACAGATACAGTGCGACACGCTACTTTTATTTGCATGTAAGTGGCTGCGTGCGCGAGAACGTAATCAGTACAGGGTTTTGCGCTATCCCTACCACCACCTCGTCCAAATTCTAAACAAGCAACTAATGAAAAGTTAGAAGTCTTGAGGTTTGAGGCGTCATGCCGGAGGTTCGAGTCCTCCCTCGGGCATGGCTGTATTTGTGTTGTTCTTAGCATAAGTTAGTTTAAAGTAGTGTGTAAGTCTAGGGACCGATGACCTCAGCAGTTTGGTCCCTTCGGAATTCACATACATTCGAACATTTTGAAAAGTCAGAACTGGGAGACCAATCGTGTGCAGGTTTATACAGGGTAGTCCATTGATAGTGACCGGGCCAAATATCTCACGAAATAAGCATCATACGAAAAAACAACAAAGAACGAAACTCGTCTAGCTTCAAGGGGCAAACCAGATGGCGCTAAGGTTGGCCCCCTAGATGGCACTGCCATGGATCAAAATGGATATCAACTGCGTTTTTTTAAATAGGAACCCCCATTTTTTATTTCATACTCGTGTAGAACGTAAAGCAATATGAATGTTTTAGTTGGACCAATTTTTTAGCTTTGTGATAGATGGCGCTGTAATACTCACAAACATATAAGTACGTGGTATCACGTAACCTTCCGTCAGTGCGGACTGTATTTGCTTTGTGATACATTACCCGTGTTAAAATGGACCGTTTACCAATTGCGGAAAAGGTCGATATCGTGTTGATGTATGGCTATTGTGATCAAAACGCCCAACGGGCGTGTGCTCGGTATCCTGGACGACATCGTCCAAGTGAACGGAGCGTTCGCTGTATAGTTACGTTATTTAAGGAAACAGGAAATGTTCAGCCACATGTGAAACGTCAACCACGACCTGCAACAAATGATGATGCCCAAGTAGGAGTTTTAGCTGCTGTCGCGGCTAATCCGCACATCAGTAGCAGACAAATTACGCGAGAATCGGGAATCTCAAAAATGTCGGTGTTGAGAATGCTACATCAACATCGATTGCACCCGTACCATATTTCTATGCACCAGGAATTGCATGGCGACAACTTTGAACGTCGTGTACAGTTCTGCCACTGGGCACAAGAGAAATTACCGCACAATGACAGATTTTTTGCATGCGTTCTATTTAGCGACAAAGCATCATTCACCAATAGCGGTAACGTAAACCGGCACAATATGCACTATTGGGCAACGGAAAATCCACGATGGCTGCGACACGTGGAACATCATCGACCTTTGCGGGTTAATGTATGGTGCGGCATTATTGGAGGAAGGATAATTGGCCCCCATTTTAACGATGGCAATCTAAATGGTGCATGCTGATTTCCTACATAATGTTTTACCGATGTTACTACAAGATGTTTCACTGCATGACAGAATGGCGATGTACTTTCAAGATGATGGATGTCCGGCACATAGTTCGCGTGTGGTTGAAGCGGTATTGAATAGCGTGTTTCATGACAAGTGGATTGGTCGTCGAAGCACCATACCGTGGCCCGCACGTTCACCGGATCTGAGGTCCCCTGATTTCTTTCTGTGGGGAAACTTCAACGATATTTGCCATCGTGATCCACTGACAACGCCTAACAACATGCGTCAGCGCATTGTCAATGCATGTGCAAACATTACGGAAGGCGAACTATTAGCTGTTGAGAGAAATGTCGTTACACGTATTGCCAAATGCATTGAGGTTGACGGAGATCATTTTGAGCATTTATTGCATTAATGTGGTATTTACAGGTAATCACGCTGTAAGAGCTTGCGTTCTCAGAAATGATAAGTTCACAAAGGTACATGAATCACATTGGAACAACCGAAATAAAATGTTCAATCGTACCTACATTCTATATTTTAATTTAAAAACCTACCTCTTACCAACTGTTCGTCTAAAATTGTGAGCCTTATGTTTGTGACTATTACAGCGCCATCTATCACAAAGTGAAAATTGTGGTCCAACTAAAACATTCATATTTCTTTACGTACTACACGAATATGTAATAAAAAATTGGGGTTCCTATTTAAAAAAAGCGCCGTTTGACCTATGGCAGCGCCATCTAGCGGGCCAACCATAGCGTCATCTGGTTTTCCCCTTCAAGTTAGACAAGTTTCGTTCTTTGTAGTGTTTTCGTTTGACGCATATTTCGTGAGATTTTTGGCCCAGTCACGATCAATGGACCACCCTGTATATGTTTTCTACTAAAGTTGTTTTTGGAACATTGAAGATTTATCACAAAAAAATTCTCTCGGTAAAATTTCTTATAATTGAATGTCAACTAACGACACATCAACATAAATTCATCAGGAGATCCCAATATGAACTATAAATTTATCAGATTATCTGCAACGTCCCATTTGGTCGTGTGGCTAAAACTAACGTATTACTGTCTCGAACGACACAGGTTTAAGGCTTGAATTTGAATTTTTTTCTTTCTTTGTGACGGATTCTGAGAGTGGCAATGATATTTATATTCTTGCTTGTTACAAATATTTGATGACGTTTTTCGACTATGTCGCGGAGTTGGGTTGGGTTGTTTGGGGGAGTAGGCCAGACAGCGAGGTCATCGGTCTCATCGGATTAGGGAAGGAAGTCGGCCGTGGCCTTTCAAAGGAACTATCCCGGCATTTGCCTGGAGCGATTTAGGGAAATCACGGAAAACCTACATCAGGATGGCTGGACGCGGGATTGAACCGTCGTCCTCCCGAATGCGAGTCCAATGTGCTAGCCATTGCGCCTATGTCGCGATTTCCATGGGTACGGTTATGCAGCAGCCTAAGGCTACAGCCTAAGTTGCTGTGAGTGAACAAGCAGCAGTGAGATTTGGAGAGTTAAGTGCCTAAAAGCGGACACCCAGTTCGGTTTTTACTTCAACAAGCAGAAAACAGTAAAATATTGGACTTTAGTGGCATATAATTTTTGCTTTATAATGTTACGTGCCATTTACATTTTATTAATAGGAAATAAACGAAAAGTTCCCAGAACGAGATTTTCACTCTGCAGTGGAGTGTGCGCTGATATGAAACTTCCTGGCAGATTAAAACTGTGTGCTGGACCGAGACTCGAGTTCGAGTCTCGGTCCGGCACACAGTTTTAATCTGCCAGGAAGTTTCAAACGAAAAGTTATTATGAAAAAAATATTTTAAAAACATTGCACTTCGCGAGTTCAAAAAATGGGTACCAATATCGGATCCCATGTACAAATAATCAAAATGACACTAAACAGAATTAAAAGGAGGTATTAAATTACAGAAAACATAATCTAGTTTCAAACTAGGTATAATATAACATCTTTCAGAAAATTATAGACTTTATGTGTGTTTTCGTTGCTTGAACCCAAGAGTCTTGTTATAGGACATCCCTGAAGGATTTTTTTTTCTTTTCTTTTTTTTTTTTTTTTTTTTTTTTTACAGTTTGGTTTTGTATCATTTAAGGACTCCCCGACATTTTCCCAGTGGTTTCATCTTATAATATTGAACACCCATTTATTCTCTCCGCCAGTTGTATAGTCATTCTTCACACATCATTGCGATTAAGTGTGAAGGGAGAAGCTTCCATAACATGACGACACTAAACCAGCTCTTCTTCAAGATCTTTACCCAAAAGTGTAGGTCTGCCTCTTTTAGTTTTTTCTGCAACGTCAAGTGCACTGTACTTCTTGCTGGACACCCTCATAAGAGTTGCTTTTGGAACGTTTAACTGTTCTCTAGCATTCCAGCTCACCTGTTTTTTAACTACACATTAGCTTTAGTAGTCTTAGACGGACTCCACTCTCTTTGATTGACCCTTCGTGTTTCAATCTTGGAATCAACAAGAGAACCGATGTGCACTCCGTGTGCATACCGGGGGGAGTCATTCCAGATGTGGAAAGGGTCCTTCCGGATGCCATGAAGGGTACAGGGTGCACCCATCTGCAGGTGGTCGCTCATGTCGGCACCAATGATGTGTGTCGCTATGGATCGGAGGAAATCCTCTCTGGCTTCCGGCGGCTATCTGATTTGGTGAAGACTGCCAGTCTCGCTAGCGGGATGAAAGCAGAGCTCACCATCTGCAGCAGCGTCGACAGGACTGACTGCGAACCTTTGGTACAGAGCCGAGTGGAGGATCCGAATCAGAGGCTGAGACGGTTCTGCGGCCGTGTGGGCTGCAGATTCCTCGACTTGCGCCATAGGGTGGTGGGGTTTCGGGTTCCGCTGGATGGGTCAGGAGTCCACTACACGTAGCAAGCGGCTACACGGGTAGCAGGGGTTGTGTGGCGTGGGCTGGGCGGTTTTTTAGGTTAGATGGCCTTGGGCAAGTACAGAAAGGGCAACAGCCTCAACGGGTGCGGGGCAAAGTCAGGACATGCGGGGACCAAGCAGCAATCGGAATTGTAATTGTCAACTGTCGAAGCTGCGTTGGTAAAGTACCAGAACTTCAAGCGCTGATAGAAAGCACAGAAGCTGAAATCGTTATAGGTACAGAAAGCTGGCTTAAGCCAGAGATAAATTCTGCCGAAATTTTTACAAAGGTACAGACGGTGTTTAGAAAGGATAGATTGCATGCAACCGGTGGTGGAGTGTTCGTCGCTGTTAGTAGTAGTTTATCCTGTAGTGAAGTAGAAGTGGATAGTTCCTGTGAATTATTATGGGTGGAGGCTACACTCAACAACCGAGCTAGGTTAATAATTGGCTACTATTACCGACCTCCCGACTCAGCAGCATTAGTGGCAGAACAACTGAGAGAAAATTTGGAATACATTTCACATAAATTTTCTCAGCATGTTATAGTCTTAGGTGGAGATTTCAATTTACCAGATATAGACTGGGACACTCAGATGTTTAGGACGGGTGGTAGGGACAGAGCATCGAGTGACATTATACTGAGTGCACTATCCGAAAATTACCTCGAGCAATTAAACAGAGAACCGACTCGTGGAGATAACATCTTGGACCTACTGATAACAAACAGACCCGAACTTTCCGACTCTTTAAGTGCAGAACAGGGAATCAGTGATCATAAGGCCGTTGCAGCATCCCTGAATATGGAAGTTAATAGGAATATAAAAAAAGGGAGGAAGGTTTATCTGTTTAGCAAGAGTAATAGAAGGCAGATTTCAGACTACCTAACAGATCATAACGAAAATTTCTGTTCCGACACTGACAATGTTGAGTGTTTATGGAAAAAGTTCAAGGCAATCGTAAAATGCGTTTTAGACAGGGACGTGCCGAGTAAAACTGTGAGGGACGTGAAAAACCCACCGTGGTACAACAACAAAGTTAGGAAACTACTGCGAAAGCAAAGAGAGCTTCACTCCAAGTTTAAACACAGCCAAAACCTCTCAGACAAACAGAAGCTAAACGATGTCAAAGTTAGCGTAAGAAGGGCTATGCGTGAAGCGTTCAGTGAATTCGAAAGTAAAATTCTATGTACCGACTTGACAGAAAATCCTAGGAAGTTCAGGTCTTACGTTAAATCAGTAAGTGGCTCGAAACAGCATATCCAGACACTCCGGGATGATGATGGCATTGAAACAGAGGATGACACGCGTAAAGCTGAAATACTAAACACCTTTTTCCAAAGCTGTTTCACAGAGGAAGACCGCACTGCAATTCCTTCTCTAAATCCTCGCACAAACGAAAAAATGGCTGACATCGAAATAGGTGTCCAAGGAATAGAAAAGCAACTGGAATCACTCAATAGAGGAAAGTCCACTGAACCTGACGGGATACCAATTCGATTCTACACAGAGTACGCGAAATAACTTGCCCCCCTTCTAACAGCCGTGTACCGCAAGTCTCTAGAGGAATGGAGTGTTCCAAATGATTGGAAAAGAGCGCAGGTAGTCCCAGTCTTCAAGAAGGGTCGTCGAGCAGATGCGAAAAACTATAGACCTATATCTCTGACGTCGATCTGTTGTAGAATTTTAGAACATGTTTTTTGCTCGAGTATCATGTCGTTTTTGGAAACCCAGAATCTACTATGTAGGAATCAACATGATTTCCGGAAACAGCGATCGTGTGAGACCCAACTCGCTTTATTTGTTCATGAGACCCAGAAAATATTAGATACAGGGTCCCAGGTAGATGCTATTTTTCTTGACTTCCGGAAGGCGTTCGATACAGTTCCGCACTGTCGCCTGATAAACAAAGTAAGAGCCTACGGAATATCAGACCAGCTGTGTGGCTGGATTGAAGAGTTTTTAGCAAACAGAACACAGCATGTTGTTATCAATGGAGAGACGTCTACAGACGTTAAAGTAACCTCTGGCGTGCCACAGGGGAGTGTTATGGGACCATTGCTTTTCACAATATATATAAATGACCTAGTAGATAGTGTCGGAAGTTCCATGCGGCTTTTCGCGGATGATGCTGTAGTATACAGAGAAGTTGCAGCATTAGAAAATTGTAGCGAAATGCAGGAAGATCTGCAGCGGATAGGCTCTTGGTGCAGGAAGTGGCAACTGTCCCTTAACATAGACAAATGTAATGTATTGCGAATACATAGAAAGAAGGATCCTTTATTGTATGATTATATGATATCGGAACAAACACTGGTAGCAATTACTTCTGTAAAATATCTGGGAGTATGCGTGCGGAACGATTTGAAGTGGAATGATCATATAAAATTAATTGTTGGTAAGGCGGGTACCAGGTTGAGATTCATTGGGAGAGTGCTTAGAAAATGTAGTCCATCAACAAAGGAGGTGGCTTACAAAACTCTCGTTCGACCTATACTTTAGTATTGCTCATCAGTGTGGGATCCGTACCAGATCGGTTTGACGGAGGAGATAGAGAAGATCCAAAGAAGAGTGGCGCGTTTCGTCACAGGGTTATTTGGTAACCGTGATAGCGTTACGGATGTGTTTAATAAACTCAAGTGGCAGACTCTGCAAGAGAGGCGCTCTGCATCGCGGTGTAGATTGCTCGCCAGGTTTCGAGAGGGTGCGTTTCTGGATGAGGTATCGAATATATTGCTTCCCCCTACTTATACCTCCCGAGGAGCCACGAATGTAAAATTAGAGAGATTAGAGCGCGCACGGAGGCTTTCAGACAGTCGTTCTTCCCGCGAACCATACGCGACTGGAACAGGAAAGGGAGGTAATGACAGTGGCACGTAAAATGCCCTCCGCCATACACCTTTGGGTGGCTTGCGGGGTATAAATGTAGATGTAGAACTGCAACGGAATAAGAGTGCAATAATACAGGAAAACTTGAAACGTGAAAAAGTAAGTGTTCCAGCTAAAGAAACTTCAGGAGGTCCAGTTTACATGACTAAAGTGTACATTTCATATCAGAATAATTGTTAAACCAAAAATCTGAATCAAAACATAAAATGTTTGCTACAACAAATGCATTAACACACAATGATATGCTGTGTGTGCATACCATATCAAACATTGCTATGAAAAACTAAATTTCCATATATGCGTTTATTTCATATAATTTACTTGGCACCCATTTGATAGCATTCATGGACTGGGCTTGGTTTTACCACTGCGCTAACGTTCGACTGCAAACCACACCTACACCAATCAATTTGGGCAGGAACTATTCCAGAAGCTTCATATTTCACTTCATACACGAATAGTTTTCTGATTTCTATGTTAGACAAATACCATTATCGCTAATAAATATAATTTTCACAGGAAACATTCTTCACGTAAACTTTCAAAGAAGCGGCTGTGCTTTAGACGGTAAACAAAAATCAGCAGTTTTTACACCCGTGAGGGCGAAACAGCGCTTTTCGGTTGGCCTTCCAGTACTGATTTATCATTGGTCGCTTGGTTAGAGCTGGGACGATGTCGTGGGGATAGTGCAAAAACCCTGTCTTGTTTCCGGTCTCGCGTGCTTGCACTCCTTTCAAAGATATACTTTGGCTTTCACGAAGGCATCGATAGATGTCTCTGTTGTCAGGGTATCGTCACAGTATGACATCACAGTCGCGGCACTTCGCCTCGATTTTGTTGCCTATTAGAGGTGGGCCAAGCAGTTATTCTGGAGTAACCGTTACACAGTTCCAGTTATTCTTTGATAACTGTTATTTTTAACGTTTATCAATAACTGTCAAGTTATTTTTCGCTACCGAATACCGAATACTCCGACGGGGTTACAGTTAAATAACGACATAGTTGGAACCCGTCAGTTTAGTTATCAGTATAACTGCGAGTAATGTGAAATGGCAGGAATGTCGCATGAATCGTGTGATAACCTTAGCTAATTAACTCCGGGTACATTTTAGTTGATGTTAGAACGATTATAAGTGTTTCATATTATATGTATGTAGGTTATCGGTCGCCATTAGAAATATTATCTTCGCAGCTGCAACAGAAAATACGCAGAACTTCGCCACAGCACTGTTTAACTAAAATGTTAACAAAGTGCGTTTTTAAGTATGAAGTAATATGTAAACTGAATACTGTAGGTTAAATTCGAAGCTTAATTTCTTGTGCTGCTCACTTAATAGAATAAGTGTACAGCCCTGTAATACAACAAAAAATATACGTAATGTGACAGATTCGTTTACTCCGGTCCTGTACAAGATAGTGCTATTGGGGAAAGTGTGTGTATGCTAATCCAAATTTTATGTGAGATTTGGAAACTGCTCGATTTCTCCAGCTACAGCATGTTTATAACATATGAAGACATGCAGATCGAAAAGGTTGACAGTGTTACATTTCTGGGACTACAACTCGATAATAAATTCAGTTGGGAAGGGCATACCACAGAATTGATGAAGCGCCTAAACATGTCTGTATTTGCAGTGAAAATGATGTCAGATGTAGGAGACATAAATATAGAAAAGCTTACATATTTTCATTCTATTATTCTGTGGTAACTCATCAAACAGAGTAAACGTTTTTGGCACGTAAAAGTGTGCAATAACAATCGTTTTTGGTATAAATTCAAGAACATCATGTAGGAACCTATTCTAGGAACTTTGTATTCTAACCACTGCTTCCTAGTATATTTATTCCTTAATGAAATTTGTTGCAAATATTTCCAACCAATAGATCAATACATAATATCAGTACTATAAATAGGAACAGCAATCTACATAAAGACCTAAAATCACTTACCTTGCTCCACTATCCTTGCCCATTATCCTTCCCACCCCTCCTACCATGATATTCTGCCGTCCACCAAACCTACACAATACACTCATCCGTCCTTACATGACTCCCAATCCCTTACCTCAGGCTAATACCCCTGTAATAGACCTAGATGCAAGACCTGTCCCTTACATCTTCCTACCACCACCTACTCCAGTCCGGTCACTAACATCAGTCATGTGATTTGCATGCAAAGCTGCAACCACTGTGGTGCATTCTATGTAGGCATGACAACCAACAAGCCGTCTGTTCACATGAACTGCCACTGACAAACTGTGGCCAAGAAACAAGTGGGCCACCCTGTCGCTGAACATGCTGCCAAACATGAAATCCCTCATCTTAATGACTGCTTCACAGCCTGTGCCATATGGATCCTTCCCAGCAACACCAGCTTTTCCGAATTGCGCAGGTGGGAACATTCCCTCCAATACATCCTACGTTCCCGTAACCCTCCTGGCCTCAACCTTCGTTAGTCACTGTCCTCACCCATCCAGCACCCTCCCTGTTCCCATTCCAGCACTACACAGCCCTCATTTCACCGCCACACGCTGTCTTTTAATTTCTTTTATTCCTTTCCTTTATTCTCCTTTCCGCTAGTTACCCCCTCCCCCATCGGCACCTTCTCTCCTGACCTCCATCTAAACTGCAACACTTCACCGTCTGCCACTCCCACCATGCTATCCCTCCCCCTCCCCGCCCCAGCCTCCTCCTTACCCTCACCCAGTCACTACTCCCATCATGCACTGGTGCTGCTGTTTGCAGTGTGGTCTCAACTCTCTGAGACTGCAGATGTGTGTGTTTGTGTGTGTGTGTGTGTGTGTGTGTGTGTGTGTGTGTGTGTGTGTGTGTGTCTACTGCTGACAAAGGCCTTAATGGCCGAGAGCTTTGTGTGAATCTTTTTATTGTGCCTTTCGCAACTCAGCATCTCAGCTATACGGTGAGTAGTAACTTTCCTTCTTTGGTATCTTAACAGAGACTGTTAGCCCAGCTTAAGTAAAAATTCTACTATATTTCACTTTTGACAGCACTTGGTCGCAACAGTCAAGATTGGGTATTCTGTGTATGAGAAATTTATGAAAAGTGCACAACTGTGTTTTATTCTAACAGTGTATCAATTCTGTAAATATTAACAGTTACTCTAATATATTCACATATTTTGACAATCTCCTGACAAATGATGACGATAATAGTTATTTTATTCAATTGTATTGTGTTATACTTTCTGACATGTTATTTGCCATTTGCGATGGCCAGCGACTATTTCTGAAGCAGTACGAAAATATTTGTTCGCTCCAGTAACTATCCTCTCTGGAAATATCACCGGGGCCTGCGACTGGAGTCACTGAGTCAGGCACACAGACACACAGTTATTCCGTTACCAGCTTCCAGGTTACCTGTAGTGGTATCCCGATAACTACCAGAGAATGAGAACTGTGAGCCAGTAACGATAACTGCCAGAGGAAAATATTGATCTCTGACAGTTATTTCCATAGTCGCTCGAATTCCTTATGGTACCTCTCATTGTACTACCCATCCAAGCTAAATTGACATACGAGGCGGTGGCTGAAGGGAACGACCGTACTTGTTAATGCCTGTACTGCAGCTCCTATCAGCCACCGCTTGGACATTAACTTTATTTAATCGTTTGTGCTAAAAGTAACGGAGGCTCACGAAATAGTACACAGTTCTCATCAACAGATGGCGCGCAGTCTCGCAATTGTTCCCATGGCCTATAGAATGCCTTACAAATAGTCTGTCCCTCTCCTTCCTTCGCAGCCAGATCTCCAATGAGTTGCCGCTAAAGCGTAGCACGATCTGCGGTCAACACATGCCGCAAGGCACTGTTGACACTAGACAGTTATTGAAATAACTGCCAGTATCAGAGGAACGGTTATCGCAGTAAGCGCTACTTCTCAGTAACCGGTTATTTCTGTCAGTTACGTTATTTTTTGCCACCTCTATGGCCTATGGGGCCAGCAGCGCGCCAAGTGGCCAGTAAGTAAAATTGTTGAGTTCGGCGAGAGAATGAAAGCGCATGGTAGATGTTTATTTTGGTTCGTACACTGGTTTTCAGAAAAGGGAGCGTCTGTAGCACAATAAATTGCGGCAACAGCAAGAAGAACATACCACATCTGCCCTTTTTTAGGCTTCCTAAGGACCCTGAGAGGTACGTACCATCATGTTACTAAACTGTATCGTCAGGTTTCGCTTGCAAACTACAGATGTATTAATGATTAATGTTTCGTTTTAGGAGCATAAAATCGCTAGTAGCAGACGAGAAGATCTTATGAAAAAAGCCGCTGGTTTCCTTTATAATAATGTTTAGTTCGCTACACTTTGAACCAAACCAGTTCATGAATGCTGACAATAATAAACGCGTGTGGATTGCCTTACCCACACAGTTTGACATCTCGAATAAGCTGCCCCTCCCGCCGGAGGTTCGAGCCCTCTCTCGGGCATGATTGTATGTGTTGTTCTCAGAACAAGTTAGATTAAATTAGTCTTTCGTACCATTGATCCGTGCTGAGGAGATCCTCGTGGATGTCAACCTTTTTTTCTGTTTTTTCTTTTTTTTTAAGCTGAAATAACAATACTAATAGTATGAATATATATACAATACATAATTTGTTTCTATTAAAAAATTCGTCAGTAGAGTAGAAGGAGTTGGCCACTAGTAAGTCTTTCAGCCTCCTTTTAAACTGATCTTAATTTGTAACTAAATTTTTTATGTATGCTGGCAAATTATCGAAGACGAGTATTCCTGAGTAGTGGACCCCTTTTTGAACTAAAGTAAGTGCTTTTAAGTGCTTGTGCAGATAATTTTTGTTCCTGGTATTGTATGTATGAACTGAGCTGTTTGTTGGAAAAAGTGATATATTATTTAGGACAAATTTCATTAAGGAGTAAATATACTGAGAGGCAGTAGTTAGTATACACAGTTCTTTGAAGAGGTTTCTGCAGGATGTCCGTGAATTTACTCCACAAATAATACGTATTACACGTTTTTGGACTCTGAAAACTTTTGTTTGCCTTGAAAAGTTACCCCAAAATATTATACCATATGACATTATGGAATGAATGTAGGCAAAGTATGCAAGCTTTTTCATTTTTCTGTCGCCTATGTCTGCTAACACTCAAATTGCAAATACAGATTGGTTAAGGCGTTTATGCCGTTCTGTGGTGTGCTCCTCCCAACTGAATTTATTATCAAGTTGTAATCCCAGGAATTTAAGACTGTCAACCTCTTCTATCTGCTCTTCTTCATACTTTATGCATATGCTGGGTGGAAACCTCTTACAGGTTCTGAATTGCATATAGTGAGCCTTTTCGAAGTTTAATGTCAGTGAGTTGGCTTTAAACCATTTATTAATATCCATGAAAATAGCATTAGCAAGTTAGTTTCAGTAGTGTGTAACTCTAGGGACCGATGACCTCAGCAATTTGGTCCCTTAGGAATTCACACACATTTGAACATTTTTTAAGCAACCTCAATTGACGATGAAGAGGAAACTGCCACAAAGGTTCGATAAATCGTCTAAAGCTCTATGACAGTCTTATCGCACAGAATCAGCCAGTTCAACTCTCCATATATCAGTCCCAGATTCATGTGAACCATCAACACAGATCTGCTTTGACAATGAAGTGGTTAGATGAAGTGCAGTTATTCGTGTCTTGCAAAAGCAAGTGAAGTGTCGGAACGTGCATATCGCTAAACTTCGTTCAAAACTATAACGGGACAAGAAAAAATGTCCATCATTTTAAATATAGATAGCAACAGAAACAGTATCAGAAGGATCAAGTGAAGAAGGACAAACAAATTTTGAAGAGTATAGGATCTCAACATTTAAAAAAAGATGCCGTTGACTTGCTGTTAAGTCAGATTAGAATGCCATTGAAGGAGAAACGTGCTGCAAGAAGGAAAGACGAAAGTAAGCTGCTTGCTCTAAATTTATTATATTACAGCACTGAGGCATACAGGTTTTGTCAGAATGTTTTATGCTTCCATCAGGACCTACATTCCAGAAGGATGTGGATGTCAGATTAGAATGCCATTGAAGGAGAAACGTGCTGCAAGATGGAAAGACGAAAATATGGTAAGCTGTTTGCTCTAAATTTATTATATTACAGCACTGAGGCATACAGGTTTTGTCAGAATGTTTTATGCTGCCATCAGGACCTACATTGCAGAAGGATGTGGAAGGCACAGAAATAAAATGTGGCATAAGTGACTTTTTTATGCAGAAGGCACAGCATTTCTTCAACAGTGATAAGCTAGTAAATGTCATTGGACGAAATGTCTCTAATGGCGAATTTATCATACAACTGCAATTCCGACAGTGTTATTGGCTTTCAGGACTTGGGGTTTACACGCACGGGATATTTCTCCCACTATTTGGCAGTTGCTTGCCCCACTTCGAATAATATACAGCAGGCCTACAGAACGACGAATGCGAAGTCGATCCCTTTTGCATGTAGAGATATATGTCTGTGCTTCTTACGTGTGAGTCTGTGTGTTTATGTTCTTTTGATATCAACGTGATAAGCTGCCATTCTATCCAACGTGACAAGTGTTTCTTCACGAATGTGTTGTAGCTTGCCACTGGATTCGTGATTTTTATCCCTACTATCGCTTATTCTAGAATCATTTTTAGAAATTTCTGTTTTTTCTGTTATTACATAAACTCTTGGAGGTAAAAAAATAATCCGAATATGTCGTAAATGATGTAGAAAACGGGTGCAAAACAAACATTACGCTTGCGACGCACCTGACGTTCTCCCTTCTCGCCGCTTGGAGCGCTAGTGTCGCTCCAACTGTCAAACGGTAACTTTCACAGCAGTGAGTGCCGCGACTCTGTTAGTTTTCTCAAACGATTTTACAGAAATTATTCTCTGAAAATATATGATTTTTGCCTTATTTGTAGCGTTATATGTCAGCTTCGTGGCCACGTGCCCATCAACCAGCTAATGACCATTCTTATTGTGCTGTACACATTTTAGTAATACACTACGCAAAACTCAAAGTGTTTGCAACGAAAATTGGGGGTCGCTATGATTTTGAGTTTGGTGCGTATTACACCATATGTTGCTGCGTATGAAATTTTTGTTTACACTTGGGTGGAGATCTCTATCTGCCTACGATCTCGAGAAAATGGCTCCCATGTAGCGCGTTCACTTCCGATCTCACCCCCGCGAGAATCAAATACTCGCAACATCTCTCTTATCTCCTAAACCGCTCGAGACATCGAAACGAAAGCTTGGCGAATGATAACACACAAGGAGGAGAGTGTTTTGCCAATTATTAAACACACGGAACATTCTTATCTATGGCGATATATCAGCACTTTCCTTTTTGTTTATTTCACTCCAGTGACTGCAATTTTTTGAGAATTATCGACAGTTAACGAAACAAGAGCTTCCTAGTATAAAAATAAACATGAAAATATATTACTGCAAACCGACACTATGAGGTTTTCCGTAACCTATTCACCTCTGTGATTGCCAATTACTTGTTTAATGAGGCACTCCGTTTCGGAATTCTGTCGCAATAGCTGGTGTGAGATGAGTTTGGCAAATTACACTGTGACAAAGGAAGTACAATTAAACCAGTCACCAAGAGAAATGTGGCCGTTACTCACAACGGTGATGCTTCTTCGAATGAGAAAGGTTAACAACTCACACAAAAACAGACTGCCAATTCTGTTGGAATCTCCGTAACCCATCGTATTTTTAACACTGAGCGACTGGAATGGAAACTCGCCAAAGGATTTTACTCCTTCTCTTGATCTGAGCAGTATTAAAATAATGACGAGCGTTCCTTCAGGTGGAATGATAGCCACATGCCAGATACTGGTTACTCACCTACGGCTTGCCAAGCTCACAATGTGTGGTCGCGAATAAAATAGTCGTAATTGAGAAAAATAAACAATTGATCTGTCGCACAACACAAAGGTCAGTGTACTGTTAGCAGCGGAGGATAATGCGCGCGACGGGAATGCTGAAGCTAGCCATGTGTGCCTTGCGAGCTGGAGGTTGAAAAACATTGTCATCAAAGTAGATCTGCCTTTGTCAGTAGTGCATTTCAACAAATTAAATATATCTAATCATAACACTCTTTTAGGATATTCCTACTTTCGTTATAATACAGACCATTTTCTTCATTTGCGTAGAATGTTGTATAATTAGTTTATTAATGCTCATAATGTGCATGCAACAATTGAAATGCTTTTTCTCATCACGGCGAACCAATTAAAACATTGTTATTGTTGTTGTTGTCTTCAGTCCTGAGACTGGTTTGATGCAGCTCTCCATGCTACTCTATCCTGTGCAACCTTCTTCATCTCCCACTACCTACTGCAACCTACATCCTTCTGAATCTGCTTAGTGTATTCATCTCTTGGTCTCCCTCTACGATTTTTACCCTCCACGCTGCCCTCCAATGCTAAATTTGTGATCCCTCGATGCCTCAAAACATGTCCTACCAACCGATCCCTTCTTCTAGTCAAGTTGTGCCACAAACTTCTCTTCTCCCCAATCCTATTCAATACCTCCTCATTAGTTACGTGATCTACCCACCTTATCTTCAGCATTCTTCCGTAGCACCACATTTCGAAAGCTTCTATTCTCTTCTTGTCCAAACTAGTTATCGTCCATGTTTCACTTCCATACATGGCTACACTCCATTCAAATACTTTCAGAAACGACTTCCTGACACTTAAATCTATACTCGATGTTAACAAATTTCTCTTCTTCAGAAACGATTTCCTTGCCATTGCCAGTCTACATTTTATATCCTCTCTACTTCGACCATCATCGGTTATTTTACTCCCTAAATAGCAAAACTCCTTTACTACTTTAAGTGTCTCATTTCCTAATCTAATTCCCTTAGCATCACCCGACTTAATTTGACTACATTCCATTATCCTCGTTTTGCTTTTGTTGATGTTCATCCTATATCCTCCTTTCAAGACACTGTCCATTCCGTTCAACTGCTCTTCCACGTCCTTTGCTGTCTCTGACAGAATTACAATGTCATCGGCGAACCTCAAAGTTTTTACTTCTTCTCCATGAATTTTAATACCTACTCCGAATTTTTCTTTTGTTTCCTTTACTGCTTGCTCAATATACAGATTGAATAACATCGGGGAGAGGCTACAACCCTGTCTCACTCCTTTCCCAACCACTGCTTCCCTTTCATGCCCCTCGACTCTTATGACTGCCATCTGGTTTCTGTACAAATTGTAAATAGCCTTTCGCTCCCTGTATTTTACCCCTGCCACCTTCAGAATTTGAAAGAGAGTATTCCAGTTAACATTGTCAAAAGCTTTCTCTAAGTCTACAAATGCTAGAAACGTAGGTTTGCCTTTTCTTAATCTTTCTTCTAAGATATATCGTAAGGTCAGTATTGCCTCACGTGTTCCAACATTTCTACGGAATCCAAACTGATCTTCCCCGAGGTCGGCTTCTACCAGTTTTTCCATTCGTCTGTAAAGATTACGCGTTAGTATTTTGCAGCTTTGACTTATTAAACTGATAGTTCGGTAATTTTCACATCTGTCAACACCCGCTTTCTTTGGGATTGGAATTATTATATTCTTCTTGAAGTCTGAGGGTATTTCGCCTGTCTCATACATCTTGCTCACCAGATGGTAGTTTTGTCATGACTGGCTCTCCCAAGGCCATCAGTAGTTCTAATGGAATGTTGTCTACTCCCGGGGCCTTGTTTCGACTCAGGTCTTTCAGTGCTCTGTCAAACTCTTCACGCAGTATCTTATCTCCCATTTCGTCTTCATCTACATCCTCTTCCATTTCCATAATATTGTCCTCAAGTACATCGCCCTTGTATAAACCCTCTATACACTCCTTCCGCCTTTCTGCCATCCCTTCTTTGCTTAGAACTGGGTTGCCATCTGAGCTCTTGATATTCATACAAGTGGTTCTCTTCTCTCCAAAGGTCTCTTTAATTTTCCTGTAGGCAGTATCTATCTTACCCCTTGTGAGATAAGCCTCTACATCCTTAGATTTGACCTCTAGCCATCCCTGCTTAGCCATTTTGCACTTCCTGTCGATCTCATTTTTGAGACGTTTGTATTCCTTTTTGCCTGTTTCACTTACTGCATTTTTATATTTTCTCCTTTCATCAATTAAATTCAATATTTCTTCTGTTACCCAAGGATTTCTATTAGCCCTCGTCTATTTACGTACTTGTTCGTCTGCTGCCTTCACTACTTCATCCCTCAAAGCTACCCATTCTTTTTCTACTGTATTTCTTTCCCCCATTCCTGTCAATTGTTCCCTTATGCTCTCCCTCTGGTTCTTTCAGTTTATCCAGGTCCCCATCTCCTTAAATTCCCACCTTTTTGCAGTTTCTTCAGTTTCAATCTGCAGTTCATAACCAATAGATTGTGGTCAGAATCCACATCTGCCCCTGGAAATGTCTTACAATTTAAAACCTGGTTCCTAAATCTCTGTCTTACCATTATATAATCTATCTGATACCTTTTAGTATCTCCAGGATTCTTCCAGGTATACAACCTTCTTTTATGATTCTTGAACCAAGTGTTAGCTGTGATTAAGTTATGCTCTGTGCAAAATTCTACAAGGCAGCTTCCCCTCTCATTCCTTCCCCCCAATCCATATTCACCTACTATGTTTCCTTCTCTCCCTTTTCCTACTGACGAATTCCAGTCACCCATGACTATTAAATTTTCGTCTCCCTTCACTACCTGAATAATTTCTTTTATCTCGTCATACATTTCATCTAGTTCTTCATCATCTGCAGAGCTAGTTGGCATATAAACTTGTACTACTGTAGTAGGCATGGGCTTTGTGTCTATCTTGGCCACAATAATGCGTTCACTATGCTGTTTGTAGTAGCTAACCCGCACTCCTAATTTTTTATTCATTATTAAACCTACTCCTGCATTACCCCTATTTTATTTTGTATTTATAACCCTGTAATCACCTTACCAAAAGTCTTGTTCCTCCTGCCACCGAACTTCACTAATTCCCACTATATTTAACTTTAACCTATCCATTTCCCTTTTTAAATTTTCTGACCTACCTACCCGATTAAGGGATCTCACATTCCACGCTCCGATCCGTAGAACGCCAGTTTTCTTTCTCCTGATAACGACGTCCTCCTCAGTAGTCCCCGCCCGGAGATCCGAATGGGGGACTATTTTACCTCCGGAATATTTTACCCAAGAGAACGCCATCATCATTTAATCATACAGTAAAGCTGCATGTCCTCGGGAAAAATTACGGCTGTAGTTTCCCCTTGCTTTCTGCCGTTCGCAGTACCAGCACAGCAAGGCCGTTTTGGTTAGTGTTACAAGGCCAGATCAGTCAATCATCCAGACTGTTGCCCCTGCAACTACTGAAAAGGCTGCTTCCCCTCTTCAGGAACCACATGTTTGTCTGGCTTCTCAACAGATACCCCTCCGTTGTGGTTGCACCTACGGTACGGCCATCTGTATCGCTGAGGCATGCAAGCCTCCCCACCAATGGCAAGGTCCATGGTTCATGGGGGGGATTAAAACATTGTCGAACCAATTAAAACATTGTTACTTGTCACTGCTTTTCGACTGTTTCTAGCTTGCAGTGGAAATGTGATGTTCACATGCATGTAGTACAGTGTGTCGTATTACATTATTACATATCCAAGTAATCACAGTGAGACTTCTATAATTCAGATATTGGACGCTTTTTACCTGGAGCACAAAGAGGTCACACCTATGGAGATTATCCCTTTCCAAATTTTTGTAACAGATCGTACAGATACGCCAGCATACTAGGCAGCGAAGTGATAACCTTGTTTTACTTTCCTGCCTTGCTTCTTAATCACATGATTTTATAATATTCCTTGCTTCCTTTTTCACTACCCTCTGTCCCTTCTTGCGATCTGAAAACATCGCGGAGGCATATGATACAATTCCAGCGGTCAATGTCTCACCAGTTCCTGAAGTATGCATTTTTCTTGATAGAGGAAAAACAAAACTATACAGATATAAATAACAGAAAAGTATAATGTACTAACGAAGAAAGCTGGAGCGTTTAAATGGCGAAAAACGAAACACTACCCAAAGGCAGTGAAATTTAGTACACAGTAACGTAAAATTTATCGTATGGGCAATACTACCACGGCTCATATGCGCCGTTCCGATGTGAGCATATGGCCCGGCTACTTTTCCGCTCCCCGCCTCAAATTTCCCACGGTGCTAGCGAGGCAAGCACGACGCGCGGCGCGAGAAACTCTGCCTCAACCACAACGCCGCGCGACCTGGCGCAGGCGCGCGTCGCGTCCCAGTCGCGTCGCGTCGCAGTTTGCGCCGCGGCCCCATTTGACCCTGTGTGGAGTTACAAAAACGCCCGCTGCGCTGCGTCGCGCCACACGCGCTATACGCGTCTCAATTTGCGCCTAGCCGTATTAGTCCAGTGAAACTGTCAGAAAAAAAGCCTGTACCTTGCAAAAGGTGGGGTAGAAGAGTTTATTTTTTCAACTCGTTCATATGGTTGGAAAGATGAGAAAACCGAGTTTTGCCAACAAAATTTCGCTTGGGAAAACTTTCTGCAATCAAAAAACTTCGAAAAATTCGGACTTTTTTCAGTTTTTTTCAAAATATCTCTGTTTCATTTGCTCCTATCGCTTTGACGTCTATTTCCTTTTTTAAAGAGCACAAAATTCTCTACAAATTTGATTCTTACCATTTTTTTCTACTCCCAGTATCTAAGGCGCAACAGCGCGTCAAAAAATACCAATTTTTCAAATTTCGAGCAAAGAATAGTTGGTCACAATTTCCACGATGTAAAGTTCCGTAGAAACTTGACTTGAAGCAAACATTTCGAGTCCAAGTCACTTTGTGGATAAGGTACCCTCCATCAATGACAAAAGATTAACTCGGTCCACCTGACTTCACATCTTCCACTGGAACGAAGGCATTGTAGAATGTAGATTTTGTTCCTTTTCGCATGCCTTTTTCTGAGAATAGGGACATTGGGTAAGGAGCAAGTTCATAAATGAGATTTTCACTCTGCAGCGGAGTGTGCGCTGATATGAAACTTCCTGGCAGATTAAAACTGTGTGCCTGACTGAGATTCGAACTCGGGACCTTTGCCTTTTGTGGGCAAGTGCTCTACCATCTGTGCTACCGAAGCACGACTGACGCCTCATACTCACAGCTTTACTTCTGCCAGTATCTCGTCTCCTACCTTCCAAACTTAACAGAAGCTTTCCTGCGAGCAAGTTCATATTTCAGAAAGGCTTTTAACTCTTCTTCACTTTGTTTCATTAAACAAATCCTTTGGAAAAGAGTTAAAGGATCAACAGGAGTAATTTTAGTGCTCCCAGCTTTTACAGAATCGAACGCAGAAAGTAGAGTCACAACTTTATCTTTTATACGGAACTTTGCATCTTGGAAATTGTGACCAACTATTCTTTGCTCGAAATTTGAAAAATTGGTATTTTTTGACGCGCTGTAGCGCCTTAGATACTGGGAGTAAAAAAAAATGGTAACAATCAAATTTGTAGAGAATTTTGTGCTCTTTAAAAAAGGAAATAGACGTCAACGCGATAGGAGCAAATGAAACAGAGATATTTTGAAAAACTGAAAAAAGTCCAAATTTTTCGAAGTTTTTTGACTGCAGGAAGTTTTCCCAAGCGAAATTTTGTTGGCAAAAGTCGGTTTTCTAACCTTTCCAACCATATGAACGAGTTGAAAAAATAAACTCTTCTACCCCACCTTTTGCAAGGTATATCTACTATTTGACTGGACTCTATTGTTAGACTGTGGCATCGTCATGATTGGGGAACCATTCTCGCAGACGAATTAAGTCAGAAATTATGTGTATATTCGGCTCGTTCACTTATTGGTACATGTGGAGGGTGAGTCCCACCGCCACACCTTCACCTGCCTCTGTTAGGCCAAATTTTACTGCCTGACTCATGTAGTACTATCACCGTCAGAGGGTGGTACGGTACCACAAGTCCCACCACCACACCTCCAAAGTGAATTGCAGTGACGCAGTGCGCTGGTTGTGTGAACTGTGAAGTATGTTCTAATCTGCGCGAAAAATTACAATTCCCTGCCAGGAAAGTAAACTTCTACCTTAGCTCTTTAAAGTAACTGAAACGCAGTCACTGCCCTGTGGAAATTTACCGCCTCACCAACACAGCTAGACCGCAATAGACCGGTGATGCAGTATTGTAACATATCACCCCGGACTACAAGTCCTTTAAAAAAAAAAAAAAAAAAAACTTATTGGGAATTTGGATGGTATTACTATCTTCTCGTTCTTTGCAACTGACAACCTGTCCACTTTACAGTCGCTATTTATATAGCGGTTTGCATGACGAAAGGTTCATGAGACGCTCTCCCAATGCTACGCAAGTGCGCTGGTTGTGTGAACTGTGAAGTATGTTCTAATCTGCGCGAAAAATTACAATTCCCTGCCAGGAAAGTAAACTTCTACCTTAGCTCTTTAAAGTAACTGAAACACCAGCAGAAATATACCTACACCAGCACCAGACTATCTTTCGTCTGCATATGTGCTTAATTTGAAAGCGTTCTTGTTTGGAAAAGATGTCTCCTAAAATAACTACCATGTAAATTTACTATTACACTTTATAGAAGGCTATGAGGCTGACAGTGAGACTAGGTCATCTTTTAATTCTTTCTCATACGCATCAGTCTTTCTTACGTCTTTTGTTCTGTCGAAGAGTGGTAGTTCGCTTCTACCAGATAATCAACGTGTTTTGAATATTCACTCGCATTTCTCTGTTTCAAGCTTAATTTGTAAATTATTAACAATCACACGTCACAGAAGCTCTCAGAAATGTGAAGGTGAATAATAGAATTTTTGTACATGGCAGGACTCGAACTTAAACAACCAACGGTGCAATTTAACTGCATCATTCACCTCCAGCTACGGGTTCCCGTACAGGCGTACAGGGAATCTCCGTGGCGGGAGCATTTGACTGACGCAACTCCGCTCTCCATTCACTTGTTCAGAGCCGTTACCGCTATGCACGAGGTCGCACATTGTCCGTTGATTGTTTGCTGCAACTGAAGAGTGCTATTAGTGCATATTATTTTTAGTTTTATAAAATACAGGCTGAGAAGGAAGCATCCATCTGATGAGTACCGTTTTCTATTTTAATTGCTCTAATATCTGTTGGTAAATATTCCCTGTTTTGTAGACGCTGTTTTAAAAAGTTAATTGCTAACAGCAGTGTCTACACAGAATTTTAAACCCTCGATCGGACATAACGTTCTCCCAAAGTGGCCTCAGTTCACCATTGACGTTTGAAATTGTATTTTCGCTGAAGCTCAGAAATTCGTGAAGCGGTCACTTAGGCTAATGTTACTCTAATTTCTTTCCTATTTTTTTTTAATAATGCCACTTGGAAAACGTCATTTACACCCAGTAAGTAACTGTATGAACGAAGGACTTTTAAACAATAATAGCACAGTTAATTCTCAAAATAATGTAGGCACCTTTATCTCCTTTTAAGGAAGGAGGACGTAATTTTGCGCCAATACGCCTTTGATTCTTGTAGTAACCCGATTTTATGAAATTTTGTCGGTAATATAATCATGCTTTCTAGCTTTCTGATTTCTAATCTATCATAAATAGATTCGTATGTAATCTCAGCTGTCTTGACGAATTTTGCCGCTCTGTAGGATAAATTCGACGTCCCCACATATATTATCAAAATTTCAGTCGTTGTGTCATTGATACATGACTTGCTACTTTCACATATTACACTGTCTCACACATACAAGTTTTTGATATCATTATCCCACGTCAGTAATGTCAGAATTAATATCCAAAACGAGTTTTCCTCCGTTTCGTTTACGTACTAACGCACGTTGGAAAAGAATTGACGTAATTTTAGTGCGATTTCCGGCTCACAATCGAGAAGAAATGGCGTAATTTTACTGCGATTTATGGCTTGCACTCGAAGGCAAATGGCATAATTTTCGTACGATACTTACAGTGTGCTGTAGCGCAGTGTCACATGATCACCAGCTGTCAATGGCTATAACCTCATGATGTAGCACGGCATTCAAAGGAGAGGTGACTTCCAATTAATAACAGAGAAACATATACCGCGTTTTTTTACTGGTTTCTTGTGATCTCCAGTACATCACGGATATTCTCATCGTTAAACCCAACCGTGTATGGATGCAACGTCAGCCGAAAGCGAATCCTCATTTTCCAACAAATTGGCTACACTATTTACTAATGTTAAAAAAGTACAGTAAGTACATTCCATATTACATTGACATACATAAAATTGGTTTCGTATTCAGATAGATCAGTTCACTCCAACTTACTGGCCGTTGCCAATTGTAACCTAAATTAAGAAATTCTTCGTAAACATTAAGAGACACTGCGGAAGGTTATCGATCACTTCTGAATTCAATACTCACATATACGCACATAATATAGCATTTGTTGACTTAGAGAAAGCTTTTGACAATGTTGAATGGAATACTCTCTTTCAAATTCTAAAGGTGGCAGGGGTAAAATACAGGGAGCGAAAGGCTATTTACAATTAGTACAGAAACCAGATGGCAGTTATGGAAGGCCATGAAAGGGAAGCAGTGGTTGGGAAGGGAGTGAGACAGGGTTGTGGCCTCTCTCCGAGGTTATTCAATCTGTATATTGAGCAAGCAGTAAAGGAAACAAAAGAAAAATTCGGAGTAGGTATTAAAATCCATGGAGAAGAAATAAAAACCTTGAGGTTTGCCGATGACATTGTAATTCTGTCAGAGACAGCAAAGGACCTGGAAGAGCAGTTGAACGGAATGGACAGTGTCTTGAAGGGAGGATATAAGATGAACATCAACAAAAGCAAAACGAGGATAATGGAATGTAGTCGAATTAAATCGGGTGATGCTGAGGGAATTAGATTAGGAAATGAGACACTTAAAGTAGTAAAGGAGTTTTGCTATTTGGGGAGCAAAATAACTGATGATGGCCGAAGTAGAGAGGATATAAAATGTAGACTGGCAATGGCAAGGAAAGCGTTTCTGAAGAAGAGAAATTTGTTAACATCGAGTATAGATTTAAGTGTCAGGAAGTCATTTCTGAAAGTATTTGTATGGAGTGTAGCCATGTATGGAAGTGAAACATGGACTGTAAATAGTTTGGACAAGAAGAGAATAGAAGCTTTCGAAATGTGGTGCTACAGAAGAATGCTGAAGATTAGATGGGTAGATCACATAACTAATGAGGAAGTATTGAATAGGATTGGGGAGAAGAGAAGTTTGTGGCACAACTTGACCAAAAGAAGGGATTGGTTGGTAGGACATGTTCTGAGGCATCAAGGGATCACCAATTTAGTTCAAAAATGGCTCTGAGCACTATGGGACTTAACATCTGAGGTCATCAGTCCCCTAGAACTTAGAACTACTTAAACCTAACTAACCTAAGGACATCACAGACATCCATACCCGAGGCAGGATTCGAACCTGCGGCCGTAGCGGCCGCGTGGTTCCAGACTGAAGCGCCTAGAACCGCTCGACCACACTGGCCGGCAC
Organism: Schistocerca serialis cubense; assembly: GCF_023864345.2. Lineage (NCBI taxonomy): Eukaryota > Metazoa > Arthropoda > Insecta > Orthoptera > Acrididae > Schistocerca > Schistocerca serialis. The sequence goes on from NC_064648.1 coordinate 148,035,572, forward strand.
CAATTTAGTATTGAAGGGCAGCGTGGAGGGTAAAAATCGTAGGGGGAGACCAAGAGATGAATACACTAAACAGATTCAGAAGGATGTAGGTTGCAGTAGGTACTGGGAGATGAAGAAGCTTGCACAGGATAGAGTATCATGGAGAGCTGCATCAAACCAGTCTCAGGATTGAAGACCACAACAACAAACAACATATGCGCCGGGAAACAAGGAGAGTGTCAGAAGTCGAAGGAAATATATAGACGCTTCTAAATGCCTATAGTAACACAAAATAAAATATTATAGTGAGAGTGAGCATTTCATTTATTTATTAATTTGTTCAACCAAGTACCAACAAACCATTTCATTAGTTTCTCTCAAAAATTGTTTCAGGAACCACAGAAAGGAAAAAAACCTTCTGGGGCTTAGTTTCGTGATCAGAACCGAGAGATGGAAAGGCAAAAAGAGAAACTCTAAGGTTCTATTATGAAATTTTTGACCAAATCTCTAAACGACGGCCAGGAAACTCTTGCCTCTGCCATGTGCTCGACTTCCGGATCTGAAACTATGCTAGCAAGTGAAGAGACGACAGACATATTGCTCTCCTACTGCCTCTGGTGGTCTCAATGAAAGCATTGACACATGTGATGTTGCTGATAAAAAATCTTCAAGCAGTACAGCGGCAGTTTGTGGGAGTTTGACGGTTAGCGAAGAGCCAGGGCTGTGGCCTCTTAATATTAATAGTGGTCTTGTTAATATTTTAGTTAAATGTGGTCCTGTTCAACTACGTAATCATACTTATCCCATTAACGACGAGGGAAGAAAGTTTGCAGACACTTGCTATTACAGAAATCTTTATAACAGTTAAAAAGTGAAAAGATACAGCCTTCTTTTCTCTTTTTCTGGTATAAAATGTTTGGCAAAAGTGTAAGTAGTCTTTCTGATATGAATGGATTTTCAAATCGGCAGCATTTATCATTGACTATGAAAAGACATGAAACAAGTGATTACCACAATGAAAATGTGGCGTCATGGGTACAAGTAAATAACATGTTACAAACAAAGAATACTGTAAATTAGATGCAACTGAGACTAACAGAGAAGGAAAAAAAAGCATAGGTGTTATGTGCTAGAAAGGATTATTGCTGCTATTAAGTTTTTGTCACGAAAATGTCTGGCTTTTTGCTGTTCTTCCAAAAAAATACATGAACACGATAATCGAAATTTCTTAAAAGCAGTAGAGATGCTGGTATCTTCTGATTCAGTTATGCAGGAACATATTCGCAGAACTGAATCAAAATCTCACTCAAGTCGCATGGATATGGCCCACTATTTAGGAGATCATATTCAAGATGAAATTATTGATTTACTAGGAGCAATGATAAAAAAAAACATAATTGGAAGAAAGTAAAAGAATCTAAATATTGTTCCATTACACTCCACACCAGATACAAGCCATACAGAACAAATAACAGTACTATTTAGGGAAGTTTATCTAAATTACACAGACAAGAAAGTAGAGGTATGTGAACATTTGATTAGTTTCTGTCCGATTATCAGTTCAACTGGCGAGGGTTCGTTAAATTTCGTCTTGAATTTATTTTCTGAATTGCACCTGGACATTCGAAATTTGCACATACAAGGTTATGATAATGACTCTAACATGCGTGGAAAACACAACGGACTGCAGAAAATAATTTTGGATATCAGCCGGCCGTGGTGGCCGTGCAGTTCTAGGCACTTCAGTCCGGAACTGCGTGATTGCTACGGTCGCAGGTTCGAATCCTGCTTCGGTCATGGATGTGTGTGATGTCCTTAGGTTAGTTAGGTTTAAGTAGTTCTAAGTTCTAGGGGACTGATGACCTCAGATGTTAAGTCCGATAGTGCTCAGAGCCATTTGAACCATTTGGATGTCAATAAGCGTGTATTTTACGTCCCACGCTCAGCTCTTAGCTTAAACTTAGTGGTGAGTGATGCAGCAAATATTTCTCCCCAGGCCATCAATTTCTTCGACGTTATTCAAGAAATTTATATCTTCTTTTCATCGTCAACAATTAGGTGGTCAATCATTTGCAAACATTTACCACAGCTAAAGCTAAAAGCCTTAAGAGCTACGAGATGGTCTAGCAGAATTGAAGCAATCGAGCCTTAAGGGTTCTACACAGAAAACACATCTGATACTCTGTTGGAAATATCAGATACTTCTTCTATTTGGGACTGTACCACCACTCTCAAAGCGAAGTCACCTGCTTTAAAAACTCAAAATTATAAATTTATTTGTTGTGTTGTAGTCTGGCACGATGTTTTGAGCGAAATAATTCTTTAAGTACAATGATGCAGAACCCAACATTTAATACTCTGATATGCATCAGTTTGTTAAAGAGCTTCATTGAAAAATTCACAGAATATCGCACAGATGAAAACCTTAAAATAGTTTTAAAGGAAGCTACCAATGTGGCAAACAAACTAAATGCTGAAGCAAGTTTACCTCCAGTAAAGACACTTCGCCCAAGAAGAAAACCCACTCAGTTTCAGTATGAACATCATGATAAAGTTTTTTTAGACCACAAAATGAATTTCAAAGTAGAGTTTCTTTCCGAATTCTAGATCAGACATTAATTTCCTTAACAAACAGATTTTAAGAGTTAAAAAGTTTAAACGATCTTTTTGGTTTTTTCAGTAGTACATTATCTACATCTACATCTACATCTACATTGATACTCTGCAAATCACATTTCAGTGCCTGCCAGAGGGTTCATCGAACCACCTTCTCAATTCTCTATTATTCCAATCTCGTATAGTGTGTGGAAAGAACGAACGTTTATATCTTTCCATGCGAGCTCTGATTTCCCTTATTTTACCATGGTGATCGTTTCTCCCTATGTAGGTCGGCGTCAACAAAATATTTCCGCACTCGGAGAAGAAATATGGTGATCGGAATTTAGTGCAAAGATTCCTCCGCAGTGAGAAATCCCTTTGTTTTAATGATGTCCATCCCAAATCCTGTATCATTTCAGTGACACTCTCTCCACTATTTCGTGATAATACAAAACATTTTCGATGTACTCTGTCAATCTTATCTGGTAAGGATCCCACACAATGCAGCAGTATTCTAAAAGAGGACAGACAAGCCTAGTGTTGGCAGTCTCTTTAGTAAATCTTACATTTTCTAAGTATCCTCTCAATAAAATGCAGTCTTTGGTTAGCCTTCCCCACCACATCTACTATGTGTTCCTTCCAATTTATGTTGTTTATAATTGTAATTCCTAGGTATTTAGTTGAATTTACAGCCTTTAGATTTGACTGACTTATGGTGTAACCTAAAGAAGAACTGATGAAACATTGTAAATATTTGCATATGAAACTTAAAGACCGTTCAAGGAATGAAACCGACATTGACGGTACTGATTTTTACAATGAAATTAAAGCTCTAAGGTTGCATTTCCTAGAAAATCAGTCTCGTGAGTCATATATGATTCGTCAGCATTTTTTGAAAAAAAGATTTAATATTAGCTTTTACCAACACAGCAACAGCGTCAAGAATTTTCTTACTCTGCCAATCACAGTTGCATCCGGTGAAAGATCATTTTCGAGATTAAAAATTATAAAAAATTATCTAAGATCGACAATACATCAATAGAGATTTACAAATTTAGCTATTATTTCAATAGAACGTGTGATCTTAGACACCTTAGATACTAGACAGGTAATAGAAGATTTTGCAGTTATGAAAACAAGAAAAGTTCGATTTTTGTGATTATATGTAAATGTGGAGGAAACTTTCACTCAAGTCTTGGATTGCCAACAGTGATTGTCATTTATATGTAATAGCTACTGAATTAGTAAGTAAATGGATTTTCTTTTTTGTTATTAAAATTGTTATTAAAGAAATTCTATATCACGAAAATGCTGATGACATGTCTCTAATACGAGTGTGAAAAAAAGGTTTTGTAGGGTCGAGAGGGGGGGGGGGGGGGGAGGACGGCGGCAAAATCTGGTTTATGCAGGGGCAAGCAGCGGGCCTGACACCAATAACTCATTACCTGACACTTACTATCTGTAAATTATGCCTTTTAGAGAGAGTCTCAATGTAATAGTGCTTTGGAACAGCATTTATTTATAGAGTGTTAGCTATAATTAGTTATAATATAAATCACGAACCAAAATTATTGTATTTGCTAGTGTACCTTCTCATATACTACACAGTATATTACCCATTACATCACAACATTTCCTGAAACCTTTGTACACTGATAACTTACTATCTGACATTCAGTATCAATAAACTGTACCTTTTCAAGAGGTCCTCAATGTGCTAGTGTATTGGGACACCATTTACTTATACAACATAAGTTATAATGCTTTTAAAATATAAAACACGCCCAGTATGAGCCTGACTTCAGCAGGGTGCTTCAACGAAAGTATATTTTTGAAAGAAGCGAATCCATACTACCTATCCTGACATAAATACAAATAAAGGCATGTACCTGGAACATGTCCAGCCCACTCGCCTCTTCCACTGCAATCGAGCACTCGCTCCCCAACAAAAAGTTAACCGGTACACTCCAGGGTGCCTACGCACCACGTAAATTCGTTGGTCTACACCACACAATCAACATCGCGTGGTCTTTGGTTCTAATTGCATAGTGCAGCTGTAAGTGTAGGTTAGGTTGGTAGCTGATAATTTGGTTGAGAGTTGACGGATGTGATTGGAAAATAAATATTGTGTTAATAGATTTATTTATAGCATACCCCGTCTACTCTCGTACTACATTTGAAGTACATCTCATTATAAAAACAAACTGCAAAATGAATTCAGCAAAATTGTACAATACATGATGTAGATTCACTGGACAAGTGTTTTGATGCATATTGTGTAGACATCATGTACAAACTGTGAAAATAGCATGTGGGGGTTCCATTGCATAAATTTAACCTAAATGATTCGGAAAAACTTTCACATGAAATATTCTGCATCTTCATTTGTAATCAGTTGATATACTGCCCGCACAGCGCGACGTGCCCATCAGCTGCTACCAGACAAGTGGCACACAGAACTAATGTTTCATGAAGACATATTGTAGGGACGTTTGTGTTCCAACGTGCTGCTTATTTGTAGTAATGAGTATGGACTTAAATCAATCTAGTTGTAATACAAGTCAGTGAGTCGAAGACCAAGAACACTTAAAGCATTTCCTCTCTTATGGGTTTCTATCTTTTTTTAATTAATTAATTAACTTGATTTAATTCACTTTGTTGGTTTTTTTTTATTTTCTCAGCCTGTTTGTGCTTTCAAGTACTTAGATTTTTGCCTTTCAGGAATGTTGAAAGACGAAGTCTACATAGAAAAGTAAACATAAGAGGTGAACTGATCGTTCATTTTACAAATAGTGCTGATGTTGTAAAAGAAGGTCGAGATGGCCTCAGAAGACATCTACAAGTGCTACTGCTGAGAGGAAAGGGCAATGGATTTGGAGTGGAGCTTATTAAAATCACTGTTCAATTTAACACCTTCTGGTTGCATTAATTTGGATTAGAGACCAACAGCTATATCTCTGTCAACAATAAAGTTAGACAGATCATAAGGAATGTTTTTATACTAATCAGTCTATCCCACACATCTCAAAATATTTACTACCCCTCCAGAAAAAACGTTATTCTGGGCTAGCTCGCCAGTGAGGAAAGAAAGTGATTGTTCCATATATGTGTGCAGTAACTGTGATGGCCACTCTAGAGCCTCTGGCAGACAGCTTCTTAAGGAGTTATGGGTACTGTCAACAGCAGCAGAGAACATTTACTGCATTAAGAAGTTAGTCGTCAAGAATTAGCCACAATATGAAAGCAACACTAACATTTATTAATGTAATAGTAGAATGAGAAATGACACACTAGTGATGTGAAGAATTTAACTGATATTTAGAATTGTGGAACTGTTGTTTATCCATTTCATGTCCTACATTTACAATCAATTCTGTATGTGTACAGGAGACATGTCAAAAATTTATAATATAGTTATAATGATTTTTTCACTAATAAACAACAGTACTAAAATAAATAGTAACTCTAAAACTCTATTTCCTTGGATATGTAACACATTGTATCCAGCTCAAATTTCCTGTTTGTCTTGCATGAATTCATCCACTGAGGAATAACAACTCAGTGTTGGTGCCTCACATAGATTTCTTTTGAGTGGACCAGATTAATTTGCATTAACTTGTTTCCTTAAAATGTGCTATAAATTTTCGTTTCTGTGTATTCCAGTCAATGGTTGTACAGTTTACACCGTGGGTGGGAAACACAAAATTGTCTGTTTCTTGTATCATATGAGTGAATAAAATAGTTTCCCTCAAATAATTCCAGGTCTTGTATCTCATATGTATAGGAATGGCAGAGTTAATATTTTAAGTTTTCTTAACACAAGAAACCATGTTTCTTTTAAAAAAGGAAACATTCTAATAGCTGCTGATTTTAATACTGATATCATATGTGATAGTAGCTACACTTAAACTTTACTGACCTGAAATTGAATTTTTTTTAATCTAACACAGACAATGGTCGATCAACAACCTGTACTAACAATATTTTAGCTAATTAAGTATATGATGATGTGTGTAAATTTTGTCTAGATTTAGGTATTTCAGATCATTGTGCATTGTTCATTGAGCTGCCACAGACATTAAAGTACACTCCAAGTATGAAAATCCATATGAGAAAGGACTTTTTAAAATTTATGATGCACATATTTCAAATGATTTTTTCTGTATTATTTATACCTGCACTATGCTTATTGAGTTGCCTCAAACAACATCACACCTAAGAATGGGTTCAAAGTAGATTGTATATGCTACTTTTATTGTATCCACCTTATTTGCAGTTGACAATATTTGCAATGCAAGTGCAAAGCTGCTCAATTTGTTTGCTGGCTACTTAATTTTTGCCTGCCAGCTCAAGCTTTTACACAAATTTAATCCCAACCATTTGTCTGAGCCAGCTTCTTCTATAGCTTGTTTGTTATGAATAATATTAATCTGCTCACATTTTGAATCTTTGGTTTTATGTACTTGTAGCTTGTGAGTCTTAGATATGTTTAGATGCAACATATTTAGCTGAAACCAATTTTTTAAGGCACTGAGGATACAAATCACAGACTTGGGAATTTTTCTGAATCCTGATTTTCAATTAACACAGAAGTATCTTCTGCAAACAGAACTGATGGGGAGCTGATATTTAATGGTGTGTTTGTTTAAGAAAATGCATTTGTGACAGAGAGAGACAGAGAGAGGAGAGAAGAGAGAGAGAGAGAGAGAGAGAGAGAGAGAGAGAGAGAGAGAGAGAGAGAGAGAGACGTTGAATATAATATATATATAAATCATTGTATGCATGCACAAGATTTCGGGTGAGTGAGTATACATAAATATTAATCAATAAATATTAGCAGAAATCGATTTAGTGAACATTAGAGCATGTCATTATATACAGTGTAAAATATTATGTAGCGATACAGTATAAAATCACAGTCTACAATAACAGTCACGACACTTCGTCTTGGTTTTATTTATTTATTTATTTATGCATTTATTTTACCTGGCAAGATTAGGGCCTGCAGACCCTCTCTTACACCTAACCAGGTATACTCAGATTGAACGAATTTTAGTTTGTACAGAACATTATGAACATAACACGTTTTACAGTATTAATGTTAAAGAAAAAAAATAGAGTAATACAAGGATAATTATAGCAATCATACAATAATTATAACAATCAAGAATAATAGGGTAATAATAGTAATGACTATGTATATGAAAGTAAACATATTTTTCTTTTATGAATGTCAGTCCTATTACTAGTTTGGAATTTTCTCGTTATGTACTTGCAGCTTGTGAGTCTTTCACATCGAGCAGAGATATAAGACGATAGAATGGGGTGAGAGAGATATAGAAGAGGTAGCTAGGTTAGAGGAAGAGAAATATAATGGTAAAATTTGAAGCTATGATGGAAAGGAGAAAGAAAGAGATGAGAGGGGCACAACAGTGGTGGCTCTACCGTCCCTAATATGTAAGTTTTGAGTTCCCTCTTGAATGTTGAGTGGTTCTGGATGAGACGCAGATCACAGGGGAGCGCGTTCCATAGTCGTATGGCTGAGACAGAGAATGACAGCCGGCCGAAGTGGCCGTGCGGTTAAAGGCGCTGCAGTCTGGAACCGCAAGACCGCTACGGTCGCAGGTTCGAATCCTGCCTCGGGCTTGGATGTTTGTGATGTCCTTAGGTTAGTTAGGTTTAACTAGTTCTAAGTTCTAGGGGACTAATGACCTCAGCAGTTGAGTCCCATAGTGCTCAGAGCCATTTGAACCATATTTTTGAAGAGAATGACACGGAGAAAGATTTTGTGTTATGTAAAGGTACAGGCAAGATGATAGATGTATCCGATCTGGTATTACGGTTGTGGAATGATGAAAGGTGTTTAATGGGGCACCAGTGACTAAGAAATCGATGAAGTAAGCATATCGTGTGGAGATCGCGTACCTTATGTGGGCGTATCCAACCTAGCTGGGAGTATGAAGGACTGATATGATCATACAACTGTATATTGCACACGTATCTAACGCGAGCATTCATCACTAGCTTGAGGCATCTCGAATTGTCACTATTTGTGCCGTGTTGAACTACATCACAGTAGTAGAGATTGGGCAAGACTAGTGTTTGGACTAATTTTTGTTTAACATGGGTTGGAAACATTTTTCTAAATATTTGGATTGCATGTAGGGAGGAGAGCGATTTCTGGCAAGCTGTGGCTGTTTGTTCTTCCCAGCTTAGGTGCTCATCCAAGATTATTCCAAGGTCTTTTACTGTTTTTTGGTATGGTAGTTGGGTACCATTGAGGAGTATTTGAGGGACTGTTTCGCGATAAGTACCGGCTGATTAACTTTGGATGACATACAAGAATGACCTTGGATTTCTTGGGGATTAGTTTCAGACCTAGGTTCTGTGCCCATCTAGAAACAGAGCAAAGATCTGCGTTCATACTCGCTACTGCGTCAGCAATGCTCTTGGGGCTTGCACTTATGTACAGTTGGATGTCGTCGGCATATAGATGGTAGTTGCAGGAGTGAATCACTGAAGAAATATCATTAATGTACAGCGAGAAGAGTAATGGACCAAGGACAGAGCCTTGGGGAACTCCAGAGCACATGTTTTTCCATGATGACTTCTCCAACCCACAAATGACTTGTTGACTTCTGTTTTCGAGGTAGCTGTCGAACCAGTGTATTGCACTGTTTGAGAAATTCAGCTATTTCATTTTAATTAGTAATATATCAAAGTCAACTGTATCAAAAGCCTTGCTAAAGTCAAGCAGTGTTAGGATGGTAGCTTCACGTCTGTCCATAGCATGTTTAATGTCATCAGTTACTTTGATTAATGCAGTTGCTGTGCTATGGTGCTTTCGGAAGGCTGACTGATATTTATCATAGATGTTATGAGTTTTGAGGTAATCCGTCAGTGGTTCATGGACGATGTATTCTAGAGCTTTAGATATTGCAGGTAGTATGCTGATCGGCCTGTAGTCACCTGGCGACTTTGGGTTGTCAGTCTTGGGTATAGGTCGAATTAAACTTTGCTTCCACTCAGTAAGATATGTACTACTGACAAGAGACTGGTTGAAGATGTCTGTGATAATTGGAATAATAGTGTCTACAACGTTCTTAATCATGCCAATGCTCACTCCATCATTTCCTACTGCCTCGGATGACATTCTCATAATTGCCTTGTGTACTGTGCCTGTAGTGACATGTTTTAGGAAAAACTTGTCTCTCGAGAGATTGATATCTTGAGGCTGGTAATTTGTCGCTGCGTGACAGTTTACAGCTGTTGAGAAGAAATCGTTTAATTCTTCTGTAGACGCTTGATAAACAACGTCAGATCTTCGCTTCCCTATACCGAAACTGCGCAGCTTTTTCCACAGTGCAGCACGTTTCGATATGCCACATATGACAGAGCGGGCATGTCTGATTTTGGCATTCCTCACGCTTTGCTTGGTTCTGTTTCGGAGTTTCCTGTGGGCTTCATACGCCTCGGAGTTGGGTTACGCTTGAAGGCCCTATGTGCAGCATCGTGTTTATTCATTAACTGGCGTAATTCGGTGATGAGCCACGGAGCGGGAGCTCTCTTTACCTTGACAGTGCATTGAGGAGCATGTTTGTCATACAGTGCAATAATTTTGCGACATAATTCCCGAATTTTTCCGTCTAAAGTCGGTTCATTGCCTATATCATGCCAAGGGATGTCTGAGCAATCCTTTTGAAGAGCGTCATGGTTAAAATTTTTTAGGTTTCTGTAGGTTACTAGGAGAGATTTTTCTTTGGTAGTATGCATTGAGGAGTTTAAGAATATCACATCATGAGCAGAGAGCCCTGGAGCGGATGTCTGATTGGCGCGAATTATTTTATCTGGCCGCTTTGTTGCTATTATATCTATGAGTGTATGTCTGTGTGGTGTGTGATGGGTTGCGTCCAGCGGTGTTATACTCATATCATTGGAGTGGAACAGTCTCCTTAGTTTTTCTGCAGAGTGTGGTTTTAACTGTAAGCCGATGTTTGTGTCGCCCATAACGATTATGTGTTCATACTGCGAGATGAGCAAGGACAGGGCAGACTGAAAGAAGGACATAGCACTGACGTTTGGAGATTTATAGATTACTCCAATTAGCAGTTTCTGATTTGATGTATGTATTTCGAAAAACAAGAACTCTGCTTCTCCTTCACCCTTTGCATCCGATGTGCATAGTGTTTCAGATCAGAGTGAACATATGCACCCACACCACACCACGTCGTGTTTCACGATCTGCCCTTAGGAGAGAGTAGCCAGTGATTCAGATAGCGTCGGAAGAAATGTTTTTGTTTCAACCAAGATTCAGAGACGAGGATAATATGGAACAGCGAGTGGCAGAACAGGTCATAGAACTCGTCGAAGTGAGCCGTTAGCAACTGAGCGTTCACGTGGGTCACAAAGAGCCCACTGCCGGAAGCAGTCCATCCCATTGTGGCCGCCTATAGGACCGAGCACGCTCCGTTTACCTGCTGGCCGGAAGAGGAACAAAAGCTGTAACTCGCGGGGGAAGACATATTTGCAGGTGTGCCCGAGGTCGTGGCTGACTCAAGCGTCTGTGGGCTAAAGGTGAGAAACAGGCTGGAAGTATCGAACAAGGGAGCCAAGAGAAAGATGGAAAGTGCAGTAGTGGTTACGAAAAAGATAATAGTAGTAGTAGTAGTGGTAGTGACGAGGATGAAAATGATAGATATAGAAAGGCAGATTTAAGGAGATTCCTGTTAATGGAGAAGTGTTAATTCCCATTTGACTGACAATACGAATGTACATGAGCCCTTATGATGGAGAAATAATGAAGCAATGTTTACGTTAAAAAATGAAAAAAAAATTAACTTATATTAGACAGAGTACAATATGAGACTTTGTGTCTCACGAGATTTCGCTCAGTCTTTCAGTTCGAACATGTTCGTCACCGTTTTCCTCCCTCCTCACATCTTGACTACGATCCTGCCATCCCGGGTCCATACATTTTGAAGGCCGAACTGTGTTATCGCAGCATTCAAAACTTTTAGTCTTTCGCGCGTCAGATCTTCCCTCAGGGTAACCCCACTCTTGGCGAGTTTTCTTTTCTGAGCAAACACTTCAGCTCTTTTCCGGTAGGACACAAATTTAATTATTATGGGCCTGGGTTTCATGGCACCTGGTATCCTGCGCTGTGTGGGCAACACGGTGGCTTCTGTCAATATCGGTCACGTCGACCTGCACGCCAAGTTTCTCACGCACAAGGCTAATGAGCAGGAAGTCGGTGTTTTCACGATCGTTTTCGGCTACCCCAAACAAGCACAAGCTGTTCCTTCGCTGATACTGCTCAATTTCATCGGTGGCCGCAGAAAGTTTAGCTTCTACGTCGGCGGCTTTTGTCTCTTGTGGGGCCAGGGACTTTCTCAGAGACTGGATTTCGGCGCTGTTCCACCCGACAGACTCTTGCAGTTTGTCCATGACCGCGGCCGTCACAGAGTCCGCGATGGATTGCACGGTTACGTCTAGCGTGTCTTTACTGTCCAGCACCGCGCTCACTTGGGACCGGACGAGTTCCCCGATGTCAGGCAGCGAGGCCTCACCTGCCGCCGGAAACCGGGCGCGCACGCTGCCTGCGCCCCCTGTAGCCTCGCCTACTGCCGCTTACCCGTGCTCTTCCCATTTTTCACTCACTTATCACTTGTCACTTGTGGTAATCAACGGAGAACAACACACCACGGCAAGTAACACTTGTTTAGTCGGATGCACACGTTGTGGACTGCCGCACTGCTCTGTAACACCTTCGATGAGCGGAAAAACTCGCGAGCCGAAGAAACATACGTCACTCAGTGGCCGCCATCTTACTTACTTTCCCTTTTATTATCTGCAGCGATAGCAGCGCCCAATGTGGCCAACAAGCGACACACGATATGGGTTGAGTGGGAATGCTAACGTTTATACTGATTTGTAACATAACTCTTACAATATGTAGTGTGAGTTGTGCCATAACAATGGACAATAACTAAAAAATTACATCACATTTGAGTTTCCTTAGTGATCTAAACACCCTGGGAGATAAGAAACCGTGCATTACTGGGCAGTTTATTTATGATTCTCTTGTAATTGTACAGAAAATTACTGAATAATGTCGTTTTCCTTTAATAAGAAAAAGTTGCTAGTAAACACCAGAAGACGTGACCTCTTACGGAAAGACGTCGTATATCTACCCAACAAAACAGAGAGTTGTTCGCTACACTTCAGCCAAACCAGTGAGTGTGGGACATAGGAAACCTGTATGAAATGTAATACATACATATGTAACGTATCAAATAAGCCGCCATAATTGTAAATTAAGGAAAAACCACACAAATGTGATAGTAAATCGTCAGAAGCAATAAAACTATTTCCCAACACAGAGAAACCAATTCCACAATTGTTGCTAAATCTGAGCCACAAACGACAGCCGGCCGTCGTGACCGAGCGGTTCTAGGCGCTTCAGGCTGGAACCGCGCGACCGCTACGGACGCAGGTTCGAATCCTGCCTCGGGCATGGATGTATGTGATGTCCTTAGGTTAGTTAGGTTTACGTAGTTCTAAGATCTAGGGGACTGATGACCTCAGATGTTAAGTCCCATAGTGCTCAGAGCCATTTGAACCACAATCGACAAGAATCTTCAATACATTCGCTTTTGAAACAAAATTACATTTATAAAAATATTCGTGTATTAGAAAGTCGTCTGAAGCGTAAAAAAGTGCGAATCATTGGACTCCATAAAATTTTTTAAGCATAAATGAAAGCGCTTATGATAACTGAAGACGACAGAAATATATCCTTCTCATGCATGAGATGTGTTTACATTCTCTTGCTTTCAACGAAACAAACTGCAAATATAGAAATATTCGAAAGTATTTCTTATTGAATGAGTTGGAGCTTCTGCCACTGAATCAGTGTGATTCGTCTGTTTTTACATGTATTTCACGATAATTTATGTCTCTTGGTAACCTACTAACGCACAGAATGCAAAAATATAACACCTATTCCATTAATTAAGTAGAAAATAATTAAAAACAAACATTATCCTTCCGATGTTTGTGATTGTCTGCTTTTTCACCGCTTGGGCGCTAGGTCACTCCAGATCCCTAGAGTGTGTCGTGACTTGTCTTTATTTCTTAGACTGTGATAAAATGCTCCTCTAGGTTTCTGATTGACAGTCCTCGAACACGGCACAATGCAGCGTCGCAAAACCTTTCAGTTTCATGCCACTTGCTTTATCAATATTTTATATAAGCTGCGACGCCAACCTATAAAGTATCAAATTTAAATATCATCACGTAATACAAGTATTTCGAAAAGCAACTATAAACTGTAGTTTTCCGCGCCCTGTTTTTCTGTTTTTGAAGTTCGATACGACGCCACAGGGAGTGCTGCTATCGTCTCTTTCTGACGTACCTTGCAAAATGCAAATTGCTTTCGATGTTCAATTGTGGTAGTCAGTCACAGAAATTAATAATTATGTCCTCCACGTAATAAACAAGCGAGCAGAAATTACAATCATAAATAAAGAAAAAAACCAAACATTATTTCGAAATCGAGTAGAAGCAGCAATTTTGCAGTGTTACAATTTGTTCGGCCTCAGGACGGTGTCAGCGATTAGTATATTGTTACGATGCTACGGTGAGTTTGTCAACAATACATTAATGTTACCTAGCATGGAACGTGAACGTCATTTTATTCCATGTGTTAACGGCAGTGGTCGGATCAGCGTTGTTAACAGCTATGATGGTTTGTGAAAACGTGTGGATTTCGTGTGATGTTATTTTAGGTTATGTTTATCGTAACAAAAGATTAGTGTTGCTGTCGACAGACTTTTAATTATTCGAATTGCGGAAGAGAGGGTAAATAGTTTTCCCTTATTGCTTTTTGTGCATATTACGCTTCCATACCGCATATGACCTGTTAAATTTACCCAAGTCAATGTGTACGAATATCGCGTTGTGAAGTGCTTGCTGTTTTCGCCTTGCCGATGAATTCTCAGAATGCGTAAAAGAAACGGCTTGCATTGTGATGAATTGCTTTGATTTTGCTGCGGTTCCTGTGTAGTGTGGTCCTCAGAGAAAATTAAAGTAGTTGTTAAACATTTTGTGATGGAGTAGAAAAAGACACGCAGTGAAGTTGAAACTTCCGCTGCATACATCATGACGTAACACTGTTAGCGAATTCATGACCAGGGACTAGAGCCGTTTTTGCTGTGACGTCATATGCTGACACTCCGGATTGTAGTGAGAGTAGTTGCATCGCATTCTTCCGTATTTTCCATTGAGAAGCCCACATTTACATCATTTCAGAGACTCGTTAAACGGGAATGGAGCGCAATGAAATGCTGTAGGAGGTACTGATTCTGTTGCATTTGCTGTAGCTGATTAGAGTGCTTTGAATATCATTTAGTCCCTTCTGCACTGTAAATTAGTAAACAGTGTGTCAGCAGGAGTATATAAAAGTATTCATATTTCAGAGTAGTTTTGTACAGTGAAATCACCTGGACGGACCTTATTTTACTAATTGTATTAGACAGAGCTATTATGCAAGTGTGTTTTTTCCCACCTTCATTGCCGAAGAGCATTACATGGCACCAAACTTTAACAGAACATTCATCATGGTTACACAGTTGTAAGTAAACCACTTCAGCTAATCAGTTTTATATGTTAAGGTGTTACTAATATGGCACTACAAGCATTTTAACCTTTTTCTTATGTAAAATTGAGGTTTACTGCAGTAAATCATTTTAATTAGCAAATTCACTCCACATTTATATGATGTTGAAGTTCGAATTATTGTGGGAAAAGCAGGGTGCATCTCCTGTAATGCTCACAGTAAGACAGTATAGCCTGCCTTAAACTAGTGCTACGGAGAAACAACTTTTGATAACAATTTATTCCCATCATGTGTGCTGTTCAAAATTTATTTATTTATTTATTTTTTTTTTTTTTCGTTATTATGAGACAGTGCTCTGACTCTTCACAACATGCAGTTCGGAATTGAGTATGGCTGTTTTTAGCTTACTCCTTGTTTTTTCAGGTGCTTAGAACTGCAGTCACATGGAGTGGATCAAGAAACAAGAAATGCACGAGATACCTGTTGTGCCAAGACTCCATGGTAAGAGGTTTCCTTGTATTTCTCATCATTGTTCCATTCACTTCTGTGGGCAGCCTGCTAGTGAATAAATATAGTTCATATCATGTTGCTGGAAGTATGACTAACCATACTCTGCAAATCACTCTGAAGCGCTTCACTGAGAGTATGTCTCTCTTGTACCAGTTACTGCGGCATTTCCCTTTTCCACTCGTGTATGGAAGCCATGAGGAATAATTGTGTACATGCCTTTGTGCCTGCTGCAATGGGCCTTGTTTTGCCCTCACAATCATTATGGGAGCGATATGTAGGTGGTTGTAGTATATTTGTGGACTCACTGCGTGGAGTTGCTTCTAGAAACTTCCTCAGGATAGTTTACATCTGTCTTGAAGTGTAGGTCAATTGAGTTCTTTCAGCGTCTTCTTGGCTCTCCCCCATGGGTCAAAGAAACCTGTGATCATTCGTGTTACACCTCTTTGTATCTCTTCAATATCCCTTGCTAATCCTATTTAGTACAGGTCTCACACACTTGAGCAGTGTTCTGAGATGGCTCAGGCAATAGTTTTTCAAGGAATCTCTTTTGTAGTCATTGTCATGAACACGCAATTTGAACAGCAAGGGTCCCAACACACTTTCCTGGGCAGGGTTCCCACAAGTTCTGGAGGGTTGACCAAAGCGTCCGATCCCACCCGTCGGCTTTGACCAGTGACGTAAGGCTATTGTGGTGTGTGACGTCATGACGGCGCGGAATTTAGTGTGTGAGAGTGCCGTGTTTGTAGGTGTTGTTTTGATGCGAACGGTGGTGCTCTCTGGTGGTGTGTTAGGTGATGTTTTTGGTTTAGTTTGCGAGTCTGGCGTCGTGTGTGAATTTTGGTAAATTGTTTTTTTTTATGTCTTTGGTAGGTACGGATATGACTGACAGGGTCAACGGTTTTTGCTTGTTGGCTATGATGAAGGACAGTGCGTTGTCTCTAATAAAATTTCTTCAACTATTCGGATTTTTGGATGAAGTCGTGCAGTGTTCAGTATGTCGTGAAGAAATGAGGCTTACTTAAAGTTCCGGCGTCTCGGACCAGGGACGGCTGTATGTGGAGATGTAAGGATAACAGGTCAAGGGAAGTGTTCGATCCCAATTTGTGACTGTGAATGTTGGTATTAGTATTGGGAGATGTTTTTGAGCTGTATAGGTCAAGGGAAGTGTTAGGTCCTAATTTATGGGACCGGGAGCTGCTGTTGAGCTATATAGGTCAAGGAAATTGTCCGATTCCAGATGATATTGTGTTTAGTGGTATTTGGGGAGTTTTGAGATGTCAATGTTTTCGTCGTTTTGCATGGTTTTGTATGGGGGTGGGTGTCTAAATTTGTTTATATTTAGTTTGTCCCGTTAGTGTCATTAGGCTTTTTGTGGAATGTGTGTGTGTGTGTGTGTTTGTTTTTTGATGTATTTTTGTCCTCATAATGTGTACGTAACGACTTTATATGCACCATATCGTGGTTTATGGTCGTTTCCACCGTATTTGTGATGTAATGGGTCAAAGTAGACTGGCGGGATCGGACGCTTCCGTATTTCCGGAATGGTGGTCACGTGAGCGTGAGTTGTGCCTGAGTGATAATGTGAATGTGTGTGTGTGTGTGTGTGTGTGTGTGTGTGTGTGTGTGTGTCTGTGTGTGTCTGTCTGTCTGTCTATCGCGTGCTCTCATTTGCTGGCAAAAGCCATGGTGGAAAATTTAGTTTTGAGAGTGTGATTGTCTTTTCTACATGCCTGTCTGTGGCTCAGTGGTCATCTTTACGGTGAGTTTCCACCTATCCTTATTAGTATTGATTCTCAGAGTATTTTTGCAAGTTATCACTTGCACGGATTGATCACTGCAGTCTCATTTCATCAACATGAGGTCTGCGACACATGAATAGCTAGCCACATGAGTGGTCTTCCACGACGGGCCAAAACCGTGGGCCATTTCTGCAAGTATCTCTAACAGATCAGGCCTGCCAATCTGTAGCTTATCGGTTCCCACTAATGTGCGGTCTCTGCCCGTCTCACCGATCTACCCACAGGTGGGGTCTGTTTGTCAGTGGCATAATGCGGCATATTTTTGTGGTTTATCCAAGGACCCAGGACTGCTGTGCTCCTCGGAGGCTACAGGCAATTGTTTTTAGGGTTTGTGACTGTCTCGCTGCAAGTACATTGTATGGTGCGGTGTTTTGCAGACATTTTGTTTATTCTAGTACATTTTGGCACTTTCAAAAGAATTTATATATTAGAAAGTATGGACGATAAGAAGAAGAAAATTGTGGCCGTCGTTGGCGGTTTGTATGCTATGTACCCACCTATTTCTCAAAAGAAAATTCACACAATACCTGTAAAATAAGACATAACACAGTAGGTAATAACTGGCAATATAAATGTGTTGACAACTACAAGGAATTTTATATACCCCCGGTGTAGACAAAGCATGTCGATTTGTGCGCCCTGTCTACCGAGGTCTTTATTACACGTCTTTTTTTTTGTTTATGCTGGTAGTTTGAATCTTTGTGCAGATACCGATCAGTATGTATGGCCTTCCTCTACACCATATGGACTATTGTTCTGTCCTGTTGTTTAATCACACACATCCAGAAAATTCAGTTGCTCATTACTATCCATCTCTGTAGTAAATTGGATTTTCGGGTTAATGCTGTTTAGATGTGTCAGGAAGGCATCCAACTCCTCTGCTCCGTGTGTCCGTACTATGAAAGTGTCATCATCATAGCGATACCATCTGGTTGGTCTCTCACTGGCAGTCTGCAACGTCCATTGTTCAAAAGTCTCCGTAAACAAGTTAGCCACAGCAGGACTGTGAGGACTGCCCATAGCCACCCCGTCAATCTGT
Source organism: Schistocerca serialis cubense (assembly GCF_023864345.2). Taxonomy (NCBI): domain Eukaryota; kingdom Metazoa; phylum Arthropoda; class Insecta; order Orthoptera; family Acrididae; genus Schistocerca; species Schistocerca serialis. The sequence continues at coordinate 148,054,113 of NC_064648.1, forward strand.
TCATAAAGGTCACTATTGTACTGATAGTAGGTTTTGGTGAGGCAGTGTCTCAATAATGCCACAATATCGGTAGGAAAAATATCCGCTATGCACGAGATAGCTTTGAGAGGGGAGAGTTTTGTATATCGACCGTGGCCTATTAGTCCGGAAGTTTTAAGTGAAGACAATATCGACTGTGAAAACCTACATTGTATGAGCAGTAGTCTCTTGTTTCTTTACATTAAGGGGAGCCGGAGGTACCTATGCTGCCCATGTTAAAATCACTAAGTTTGAGGAACATTTATGAATAAACTACCAAATAGAAAAATTTGAATTTTTTTTTTTACACATAGTGGTTTAGTGTTGCAGTTATGACAGAGGGAGTTATGACAGAGGGATTTTGGAGTATCTTTTCTAGTTTCCTTCTAATTATTTTTTTTATTAATGACCCAAATTTTTTACAAATAATTGCTTTATAATTAAACTGAAATGAAACTACTGAACATATTGCCAAATGGCTGTGTTACAATGTAAGTTTGACCACTAGGAGTGCTGTATAAAAATTTCACTTTTCTAGCTTGAGTGGATTTCGAGAAAATATTCCTTATATTCGAAAAATTCTAATTTACGGGAAATGGCTATCAAAGTTTCTCAATACAGTCCTGCACTGTAGGATGGATTATCAGGGTCGTTCTTCTTCGTCCTCCAAAAGCTTCCTCTTCTGTCTTCTTTTCTGGCCTGTTGTTCCATCATACTTCATATGCCTTTCTCTTCTTTCCGCTCCTCTCATCCTTTCTCTGTCAATATTTCTTAGTGCTCGTACAGTGTTCACCCCAGCTGTAAATCCTAATGCCTTCAGAACTTCACACTGTTCCCTTGGTTGTAGGTTGCTATTGCATCATAAATGCCAAAGTGCAGTGTTTTTATGCTTACAAACACCCTTTTAGGAATCACTTTCCAAACCAAATTGTTTACGCTCTCATTAGGATTCTGCGTCTTTCCGTGTAGACATTTGTGTAACAATTCTGGCTGTGCTAAGTCATGAAAAATTGGTTTTATTGTTCCCTCCTCATTCTTGTACATACTGCATATTACCCGCTTTACACAAGAAGTATAATACTACCAACAACAGGCGCAACACTGAACTAATTCGAAACGGTAAACAGCAAAGAGACGATGTTCCGCGCTCTTATTCATTGTAGTATCGCAACTTGGTATTAGTGTTAATTTTCTTTTCCCTACGTTCTTCCTCTTCTTATATACACGGTTACTAAAACGTGGCATCGTAACCAGAACAAAAGTGTACGACAATATCAAATGGAGCAAGATGTTCGAAATTCTGAGGAAAATAGGAGTAAGCTGTAAGGAAATACGGGTAATATTTGTCACAGAAAACAATGTAGCCAACCCTTGCACACTCGCTGTATGCGTAACATAAGGCGCTGTATGCGTAACAGGCCGAGAAAATCCCAAGCAGTTCGCCAGGAAGTCACGAGAGGGTGTTAGATGCATTCAGCGGCTGCCCATTTCCTCTGCAGGCGTGGGGGAAAATGGTAATAACTCCACTTCTAGGGCAAGCAGAACATTAATTCAAAGTTTACATTTAAGAGGAAAGTTCCAATTAATTTTCGGCAGCAAAAAAAAAGTCGTAATTTTTTGGATTTGACCACCTCCGGCTCCCCTTAACTGTCTGCCATGGAGGGTCCTTCCCATCAGGAACTGTTCTGCTAGGTACGTATCTATCCAGTGCATGGTCAAGCTTTCTTTTAACGTGAGCCATAGTTCTAAGTGCTCCTGTCCTGCACATATAAATTATTCAACTTGATTTAGCTGACCTTTGTACTTTGCTAATTATTGTTGCTACAGCTATTTGTGGTCAGTGAAGCCAGTTTGTGTGGATATTTGCAAAGAGGTCAGGTCTGTTTGACAGCATTAGATGCCAATAATGCAGTATAATAAAAAAATTAATTTTTTATCTTACTTGCAACAGTGAATAAAGTATAGCATGTGTTGAACCTCACATGGGGTAGAGGATAGAGTTTATATCTAATGTTTAGTAGGTTAGGATAAATTTATAATGTACCACCAACTGGTTAGCCAATATGTTTGCATAAAAGTTGCATTTATCTTGATCTGATTGGTTTCTTATTAAAAATCATCTTTAATGTGCAATGTAGAATGAAGATAATTTTTAAGTGAATGTTTATTTTGTAGTTAAATGTTACAAAACAGATCTACTTAGTGAATTATCACATTGTATACGTGCTATGTAATAAAACTTGTGACTTCTTTATAAACATTATATGTTTGTTGTGATTTAAAGTAATTATTTTGAAAAGAAGCTTTCACTGGTGTGTGCGGTAATTTTCATAATAATCTTAGCAGTAAGAGTTAAAATTAAACATGTAAATGAGCCCTGAGAGGGACCAACAGCAGATGGTTTTGATTTCAGACAAATCTTACTGGTAAACATTAATTAATTGTATGCATGTACTGTGATTGATTAAAAAATCGATTTCTCTTTTGGCAGCCAACTTGTAGTAATGTTAAGAGGTGACACATTTATTATTGACATGTTTGTTCAAAGCTGCTACCAGCATTGATAAATAATGTTTGCAAATTTGAAAGGAGATTGCTGAAAACCAGAGCAGTTGTCAGTATAAATTACAAGACTACACTTACACATAACTTGAAATACAAACATTGGGAGGGTGGTCAGCATCGGCAGGGATTTAGACACACTGGATGCCATGAGCTTTGTTACACGGCAGCCAACCAGGGCTGATGGAATTAGCCTCACGAGCAGTCTACTTGTGGACACTCTGGGCTTGCCAAACATGTTAACTTCAGCATTCACATTATGCTCTGTTGTGGCAGTATTGTGGTAGCTTTATTGTGCCATGTACCATTTGAATTTCAGTGTGGATAAAAGTGCTTTATTGGAACTAGTACAGGGGAACTGACCAGGTTGGGATGAATTTGAGCTGCAGTACTACAACTGTGATCCTAAACCGGCTCTGTGGCAGAGATGGAGGAAAGCAAATGTATGTGACATTCGTTAAATACAGTAATAGGGTGTTTCCAGAATGAGATTTTCACTCTGCAGCGGAGTGTGCGCTGATATGAAACTTCCTGGCAGAAGTTTCAGTAATAGGGTGGGTCAAATCTATCAGTACAAAATAAGCTTAAGATAATAGCAGTATAAAATTAATTGAAAATTCTGGAAAGGATGAAAGCCAGTTCTGAAGATTTGTACATCAGTCGATCTTGGAACTTGCAATAGAGCGTAGTGAGAGATGCTTTATGAAGTGTTAGATACCGTTGAAGGAAGCTTTTCAATATACCACCCGATCCACATTACACTGTGCCCAGTGTGTAATGAAGCATCTTTTGCTTCATAATTTTTGATCAGATGCTAATGCATACATTATGTACACAATATAGTATAACTAAGTAGCTTACCTGCCTCAAGGCAAATGTAATTAGCCCGAATCCGTAATTAGCAGCAGCATTACTTTGGACTCTTCAATTTGATGAAGGATATAGGAAAACTGTTACTTTGGACTCAGCAATTTGATTAAAGATATAGGAAAACTGTGACTTTTGAAAACAATAAGTGAAGATTTCATAACGGTTGGCATCAAATTCCAGCTTGTAACTAATTAGCAAATTAATCACTAAAATTTGATTATTTCACGTAAAGCCAAATTAACAATTTGAAATGTTTCACATCAGATGTCATTAAACTCATGTCGGATCTTAGGAAATCATGTTATCAAAGATGCCAGACTCAGAATGCCTGAAGTTAATTTTGTAATTACACCTTCTAGAAATTGCCAGTATAAACTAATTACCTTATTGAGATTCTGACAAAACAAAGCTCTGAAGGATCTCACTAATTCTAAGGCAATGTCGTCCTCTCCAGAGTCCTTGTTTTGGCTTGGAAGTTACAGTGCTCTGTCAAATTCTTATTGCAGTATTGTATCTCCCATGTCATCTTTATCTACTTACTCTTCCATTTCTATAGTATTGCCTTCAATTTCATAATATTCATGCTAATACCATGTAAATTTAATCAATTAAATTGGAAAGACGACTGATACCAAAAAAAAGCTGCTTCCTCAATTTTGCTATGTGGCTTAATATTTACTTTCTTACAGTTCAGTTTTTGAAAGGAAATTATTGTATACATCTGTGATAGTGAGTCTTTACTGTAGTACATTACCACTTATTTGTGCAAGTCCACCTCTGTAGCGCAGCAGTAGCGTTACCGCATACCACGCAAGGGGGGCCTGGGTTCAATTACTGGCAGGGGACTGGGTGTTGTGTGTCATTTTCATTATCATTGACACGCAAGTCACCGGAGTTGTGTCAACTAAAAATACTTGCAATACGGTGGCCGAACCCTGAAGTGGATGCTCCAGCCAATAAATGCCATACGATCATTTCATTTTTTTTATTTGTGCAAGTAACACCATTACTTGCTATGTAACTACCAGAACTTTTCAATCCCTGAATCTATTTAGAAATGGTGGTTCATGTTGTTTTAATTTTCTTTTGAAATTATTGGTTCCCAATTTCTTGCTTTATGTTACTTGTATGCTCTTGCACTAAACTTCACTCTGATTCCTAGAAAGTCTACATGAAAATTATTTTTGTGCATTTTATTGTAGTTGTATAGATCATATTTAAGCCGAGTCTCACTTTGTTGTCAGCGACACAAACCATTATGGAGTAGATGTGTTGAGAAATGAACACAGGAATTTGTAGATCTTTAAAAATGCTTTTGCAAGATGTCTAGTTGCATGCTTTACTTAGTATCCTTACTGCTAACTTCCACTGAGCAAATATTTTATTTGTTTGAGGTGGACTGCATCAGAAGATAATCCAGATCATGGCAGGGAGTGAAAATACAAAAAAGAAGCCAATGCAATATTCCCCTAGAGAAGCTCAAATATAGTGCATTGGTTAACACACCGGACTCACATTCGGGAGGACAACAGTTCAATCCTCTGTTCAGCCATACTGATTAAAGTTTTCTGTGATTTCCCTAAATCACTTAAGGCAAATGCCAGGATGGTTTCTTTGAAATGGCATGGCCAACTTCCTCCTCTATCCTTGCTCAATCTGAGCCTGTGCTCCATCTCTTAACAATGTGGTTGTTGATGGGATGTTAAATTTTAATCTCCTCCTCCCTCCCATGTGTCAATAAAAGGATTCAGTGTGTCACATTAAGAAATCCTGGAGTGTGCACACGGAAACGGCTTCTTCAGAATGGGAATAATCACTGCAGATACACTGCAGGAATAAATTAGGGTTTTACACTGTTCTTATTACCTGTAAATGATCTGCCATCATTAATGAAGAAGGTTCAACACTTGAAAATGTAATTTTATTTTAAAATTAATAACTGTTTCTCTGCACATGGAGAGAGTTTAGGTAAATCACAATACGTGCAGTTCAGCACTGCACAAGGGCTGATCACACAATTTGAAATAATCCACAAGGCTAAATCAGTATACAGTATGGAATATTGGTAATTCTTAATTGTTTATATTGGTAAGAACCTGATCTACAGGGTGTTACAAAAAGGTACGGCCAAACTTTCAGGAAACATTCCTTACACACAAATAAAGAAAAGATGTTATGTGGGCATGTGTCCGGAAATGCTTAATTTCCATGTTAGGGCTCATTTTAGTTTTGTCAATATGTACTTTACTTCTTCGATTCACCGCCAGTTGGCCCAATTGAAGGAAGGTAATGTTTACTTCGGTTCTTGTGTTGACATGCGACTCATTGCTCTACAGTACTAGCATCGAGCACATCAGTACGTAGCATCAACAGGTTAGTGTTCATCACAAACGTGGTTTTACAGTCAGTGCAATGTTTAAAAATGCGGAGTTGGCAGATGCCCATTTGATGTACGGATTAGCACGGGGCAATAGCCGTGGCGCGGTACGTTTGTATCGAGACAGATTTCCAGAACGAAGGTGTCCCAACAGGAAGACGTTCGAAGCAATTGATCGGTGTCTTAGGGAGCACGGAACATTCCAACCTATGACTCGCGACTGGGGAAGACCTAGAACGACGGGGACACCTGCAATGGAGGAGGCAATTCTTCGTGCAGTTGACGATAATCCTAATGTCAGCGTCAGAGAAGTTGCTGCTGTACAAGTAACGTTGAGCACGTCACTGTATGGAGAGTGCTACGGGAGAACCAGTTGTTTTCGTACCGTATACAGCGTGTGCAGGCACTATCAGCAGCTGATTGGCCTCCATGGGTACACTTCTGCGAATGGTTCATCCGACAATGTGTCAATCCTTATTTCAGTGCAAATGTTCTCTTTACGGATGAGGCTTCATTCCAACGTGATACAATATAGTGACGAAACTAAAATGAGCTCTAACATGGAAATTAAATGTTTCCGGACACATGTCCACATAACATCTTTTCTTTATTTGTGTGTGAGGAATGTTTCCTGAAAGTTTGGCCGTATCTTTTTGTAACACCCTGTAGAAGTCACATGTTTTTAATTAAACATCAAATCACTGCAATGTTGCATTATGGATAACATCAAATTTTTTATATGAAAATGTCAGAAAGTTCATGTAATTTTCCAATAGTCACTCACTAATGTTTGACATCATATACTTGGGCAACCTGTTATTGAAAAAGAAAGTGTTTGGTGCATCAGAGCATGAAGTAAGGATAGTGCACTGCTCACTCTAGAACCTCCTACAACTGTTTAAATACTTAGGCATGCTGGCAACAGCCATACAGTACACTGCCTCCCTTAAGATGTTTGATGTCAGTAAAGTTTGAAACAGCAGTAACATTCGTAAAATATAATATTGGAAGGAGAAGTTATTCTTCTCAATAACCCATGGGAGCACAAAAGAAAATGGATATCCCAAAGCAAAATGTAAGTAACTGCAAATACGTGCTTGAAATATCCTGGCATAATAAAATTATGTTTAAACATGAAGTGATGTGTTTACCTACCAACTAAATTCACATTAATATCTTTTGGCTGCAGATGACTCGCGACCAGTACTTGATAATGTACAAATCGTCTTGCAGAAGTGTATAATATAAAATTTAAGTAATGACAAAATCAAAAACTGTTCTTTAGGCCTAATTTTTGCAGATTGGGTAACAGTCAAAATATATTCACATTTCTAGATGTGAATAAAGAAAACTCACAGGTAGTGGAACAGAGGTGTTGAAACGTATTGTGGTTTTCATAACAGGTAGACCTTATATACAATAATTTACACTGCCTGAAGAGATTTGCACAGCTCATAAAGTGTTCTCCAAGATTCTCCAGAAAAGATTGAAACCATATTTAAAGAGATGATGGATGAGAAGCAAGAGGACGTATGAAAAATTGATCCACCACAGGTCAGATATTTGTTCTAAAATGAATAATAGCGAAATATTGAGAATACAACAAAACAGTAACAGTATTGTTCGTTTGTTTTAAGAAAGCCTACAATAGCACAAACAGAGAAAATTTGAGGAAAAAAATGCAGAGGTTTGGAAAACCAAAGAAAATTACAAATCTTGTAAAAGTTGTACAGAATGTCCGGAAGGGACCATGAAAGTGGATAGTGTATTTCATTGCTTTTTGACATGAAAATGGTAATCAGGAAGGATACAGAATATCACAACTCTTGTTCAGCATGATGAAGCTGGATGCACTGAATCCAACAAGTGAAGCAGAAGAGGTAATTAGTATAGGAATAAAAATAAATGTACTTGCCTTTGCAGCTGATGTAGCATTAATTGCTAAAAATCTAGATGGCCTGAAAATATTGGCAAGAAAGCTCTTTCAGGAAAAGTTGAAAGAATGTAAAAGACAAAAAAGAGGGCAACTTTGCAGATCTGTAGCCACATTTTGGAAGAAGCAGTACAGTTTAATTATCTTTGTGTTGTAGTAAGTAACAGAAATGATGAAAACAAGAAGTAGAATAGTAGACAAAATCAGCATCCAGAACACCATATTCACTCAGCAAACCACAGCAATCTGAAGTTTTTAAAGAGGGACCAAAATGAGGACACACAAAATTAAAGTCAGACCAGTATTGTTATGTGGGACAGAAATACGGTAAGAAGATAAGTATACAGAAAGAAAGATGAAGGTTTGAAAATAAAATCCAGCACAAGATATTTAGATAGATCTGTGAGTGAGGAGACTGGGAAGTGAAAGAACAGGGAGCTGAGGGAAGTATGTTATGAACAAGAGACCAAGACAAGGAGACTGAAATGGGCCAGTATAGTGATTTTTTTTCATGTATTGGGTATGTTGTGTACTTGTGCCGTTAATAATACATCGAAAGCACACACAAGGCTACACAAAACATATTCACTGCAACTTCTTATCATGGACAAGTATTATTATTTTTGATATTGTTAGGGCTTTCTATATTCAAGTGTCCAATAAATAAATCACTTTGGAATGTCTATATAGACATTAAATTAGTAACAGCTTGGTGTCAAGCAGCTTGATCTTTTACATTTAGAAATATCACAGGGTTGTAATTCAACGTCTTTTCACTTGAATGATAATTTACGCTTTTGCGGATCTGCGTGGAGAGAGACCTTTTGCATGGTACATCAATTGTTAATTCAAAGGTGATAACTTTCTGCACTGTGAAAATCTCATCAGTTGAACAAAAGATAGACTTCAGTATTTTTGCTCAAGAATTAATTGTAAACCCACTCCATTTTGCTCCAGGCCACTTAACATTGGAGTAATAGGATCAAGATCTGCCATCTTGTAAAAGGTTTCCAACAATTCAAATTACAACTGAAGCTGTAGCATACGTTATTAATCTCCGAAAAAAAATGTACGGTTAAATTTTCACACATATAGGGATGCTACCACTACTGAAATAAATGTATTGGTTATAAATAACAGCATATATCCAGAAATACATTACAAGATATGTAAATCTCCATCCTTGTTTTCTGATGTGAAGATTTGAACCAAAGTAAAATAATTCGGAAATCTATTTCTATTGTTTCATTGTTCTCAAAACATAGATTATCTTGCAATATTGATACTGCACACAGTGAGATAATTAACACTTTTGCATGTTCTTTTGCACACAGAAGAACAGTTCATTTAAACATATCATGTCAACCATAAATAAATATTTCTTGTTTCCAGAGGACCAGTACATGAACCATGTCAGAAGAGAGGTGATATCAAGGTTGAGAGAAGCATTAGAGAAGAAACCTGAAGGATGAAAACAATTATGCAGATAAGATGGAGAGATAAGGTAGCCAAGTGTTTTCTGAAAATTGGAGCAAGGTAAGAAGGTTCCACAATAAATTCGTACTGCAGTTGTCAATTATAGGCTTAAACGTAATTTTTGGGAACGGAAGGCCTATGCTCATTCAAAATAATTGTTCTCTAATTTCATTCTACAGTTGCATGAGAAATAGGTTAGTTTCAGAATTTTCGGATGCTTACAAAACTATATTTTCATAAGTTAGTGGTACAAGTGTTTTGGATACATAATTTAGTTCATAGCAAATCAGCATTTGTGGTTCACAGTTCAGCTAAAGAATACACCACCATGAATTTCATTATATATCAACACAAATAGATGCGTGTTTTTGAGAATTTTTGGAAGCTAACATTGTTCTGTGCATAATTTTAGCAACTTTCTAGCTAAGCAGATAATCAGTGGGCTTAATTTAAAGTTTATTGTTAACAGCCTTGTAATACATTGCCCCAGCCAAAATGCAACCTTATTTTGAATACTATTCTCGAACACGGAATGAGTTGGTTGGCATTCATAAGCAGCTGAAAACTGCCTTGACCGTCAAACAGTTGGCAGTTGCTGTGTGTTGAAAGATCCCCCAAGAGGTATCTTAAGTACAATGCTCTCCTGTGGATCCTGTCTCGTCTGCAGAAAATACAGAATCTGTAATTACTCATCCACTTGACTGTGGGTGGCATGCCAATGGTAGATCTAGGCATCCTGTATAGGGTGGACTCAGACCAGGGAGGATTCAGGCTGTTTTACGAATCCCCCTAACTGTCTTTCACTGAAACTGAAACTGAGTCAGTTTGTCACCTGTTTTGTCCAGTGCAAAGAGGAGGCAAATGCAAAATGGTAAGAGTCTGTTAGTCATTGTCAGTTCAAACATATGGTGAATGATTGTACACCTTAGGGAAATTGTAGCAAGGGACAGGAAAGAATACCAGATGCACTCAGTGTTTATGCCTAGGGGCCTCATTCAACATGTTGAACAGGCTACTGTATTTACTTGAATCTAAGCCGCACTTTTTTTCCGGTTTTTGTAATCCAAAAAACCGCCTGCGGCTGAGAATTGAGTGCAAAGTAAGCGAAAGTTCTGAAAAATGTTGGTAGGTGCCGCCACAACTAACTTCTGCCTTCGAATATACGTAGCGCTACACAGTCATGCTTTGCAGGCACAAAGATAAATACTGGTGCCAAAACCTCTGCGTTAGTAAATAAATTAAAAAAAAAACTGTAAACAGCGGTAGCGCGCACAAAAGCAAGCCGTGCCGCGAGCAGCAACAGGCCGTAAACACTCATTATCAGAATGCGACAAACAATGCATGACACAGTATAATAATGCATTTTCAGCTTAGAGTGACATAAACACCTATAACAAAGAGAATGGCACTTATCAGATCAAAGAAAAATAAGCAATCAATTCAAACCAGACGAAGCACATGAAAAAGGAAGGGTACCCGTATAAATACGGACGGAGCGCCTGATGCATAGCAATGGCTACCTGGTAAAGCTTAACTGCTAAGCTTACGACTCGAACCAAACTACTGTAGTTGTATCGTCATTCATTCGACCTAAGTTGTGCCTCATATTACAATGGACCAGCTTTGTTTCGATTTGGAGGTGCAGCCTAAAACTTTTTCTCTCCCCTTGAATTTCGAGTTTCAAATCTCAGGTGTGGCTTAGATTCCGGAAATTTTTTTTTCCTTGATTTCAAGTCTCATTTTTCAGGTGCGGCTTAGATTCGAGTGCAGCTTAGATTCGAATAAATACGATATTCCAGCAGCCCTTGAGGGAACAGGGTGCAATCAACTGCAGATTGTAGTGCACATTGGAACAAATGGGCTCTGAGGTCAGACTTGGGTCATTCCAGTGACAGGCAGAGGAGGTTGAGATGGAGTTTCAGTGAAGCTCACAATTTTCAGCATTGTCCACAGAAGTGATTGTGGCCATTTGCCTGTAAGGTTTGATGGAAGGACTGACCAGAGACTTCAAAGGTTCTGTGAAAAGGTAGGTTGCAACTTACTGGACTTGCATGTAGGTTTGAGAACTTTCGGCCTCACTATGTGGGTCAGGTGTGCACTATACATCGGCACCTGCTACTTAGGTAGCTGGCTGTGTGTGAGGTGTGCACAAGGGTTTTTAGATTGGGTGATTCTCAATCCATTCCATATAACAATAGCTGTAGGAAGTATCAGTGTAAGATTGAAAGAAATGCCTTCAACAGGTGAGTGTATTAAAATCCTAATGGTTAACTGCTGGAGAGCAAAGTGCCAGAGTTTGAAGCATTGCTAAAAAGCAATGAAGCTCACAGAATACTAGATACGGAAAGCTGGTTGAAAACTAAAATTGATAGCAGTATGATTTTCGGGGAAAATTTAAATTTATATATAAAGACAAGGCAAATCAGAAGTATAGGTGGTTTGTTTGTCACAGTAGACAAACACAAATCCATTGATATAGAAATTCGAGCTGCGTGTGAGATTGTTTGGCCAAGACTCAGTATCAAAGGTGGGCATAAAATGATAATTGGAGCCTTCTATTGCAGACTCGTCTCCTTATGTAACAGAAAACTTTAGAGAAAACCTCAGTTGACTTGTATGGAAGTTCCCCAGTCATACAATAATCATTGGTGGAGACTTTTATCATCCGACAATTAATTGGCAAAATTACAGTTCTGTTAGTGGTGGGCATGATAGGACATCGGCTGAAAATTTGCTAAATGCCTTCTCTGAAAACTACCTAGAACAGATAGTTTGGAACCCCACTCATGATGGAAATGTATTGGATCTAATGTCAATGAATAGACCTGACCTCTTTGAGAATGACCACATTGAAACTGGTATCAGTGTCCATGATGTGGTTGTGGCAACAATGATTACCAGAGTAAAAAGGATGACTAAAACAAGCAGAAAATATATGTTCAGTACACTAGATAAAAAAAATTAGTGGTGAATACGTCAATGAGGAACTTGAAACTTTCAGCACGGGGCAGCACCGTGTAGAGGAACTATGGCTCAAGCTTAAAAGAATAGTTGACCGTGCACTGGATAGATACATAGTCAGTAGAACATTCATAGTGGGAGGTAACCTCCTTGGTACATAAAGAAACTTCTCAAGAAACAGAGTTATTGCATAATAGGTGCAAAACAAAGCTTAGGGCTATCAATAGAGTTGCTGAATGACATGCATTTGGCTGTCAAGAGAGCAGTGTGAGGTGCCTTCAGTGATTACCATATCAGAATATTGTCAAATGATATTTCACAAAACCCTAAGAAATTGTGGTTATATGTAAAGGATGTTGTGCCACCAAAGTTGGTGTCCAGTCCCTGGTGAATGAGATACGAACTGAAATTGAAGGTACAAAGCAAAAGCTGAAATTCTCAATTTGCTTTTCAAGTGTTCTTTTACAAAGGAAAATCCAGCAGAATTGCCGCAATTTAATCCTCATACCACTGAAAAGATGAATGAAATAAGTATTAGTGTTAGTGGCATAAAGAAACAGCTGAATTTGTTAAAACTGAACAAAGCTCTAAGGCCTGATGGAATCAGTGTCGGACTCTTTTCTGAATTTGCAACTGAGTTAGCCCCTCTTCTAACTATATTCTATTGTAGATACCTTGAACAAAAAACCATGCTCAGTTCTTTGAAAGAAGCACAGGTCACACCCACTTACAAGAAGGGTAGTAGAAGTGATCCACAAAACTACCATCCAATAACCTTGCCATCAATGAGAGACCATTCACCTTGAACCATTTAACCATATCTGAGAGTATGTGATTACTGAGTTCCTCAAGATTGTTGACTGTTCTACTGCTCATAAAAATTGTGGTATCATCAGCAAATAATGTAAATTTACACGGCAGGCTTGTACATGATGGTAGATCATTTATAAAAATCAGGAATAATAGTGGCCCAAGAATTGAGCCCTGGGGCACTCCACATGTAATGGAACTCCATTCAGAATCTGAGGAAGTGTCACATACTCCACCCGAGCTATTCAACACAACTTTTTGTTTTCTGTCTTGGAGGTACGACTGTAGCCAATTGCCTGCAACACCACTTATTCCTACTAATTTTGCTTTTTGCAAGAGAATCTGGTGATCAACACAGTCAAACGCTTTGGATAAATCGCAGAAGACACCAAGTGCTAGCATTTTTTCATTAAGGGTTTCTAGAACTTCATTTGCAAGTGCGTAGACTGCGTCTTCTGTTGAACGGCCCTTTTGAAAGCCAAACTAGCTTTTGCTGAGAACTCCATTCTTCATGAGATGATCAGTAATTCTTACATGTATTAGCTTTTCTAGAATTTTGGAGAAAGCTGTCAGCAAAGAGATAGGTCGATAGTTAGTTAGTTGGTTCAGCTTTATCCTCCTTTTTGTACTGGGGCTTCACAATGGCATACTTAAGTCTACTGGGAACAACACCTTTCTGAAGGGAAGCATTGAAAATATGACAGAGAATGTCCCTTATCCACACACAAGAATATTTCAATAAATTACTAGATATATTATCAACCCCTGCAGAATTCGTACTTTTTAGAGACATGATGATTTTTTGAATTTCTTCTACAGTGACAGGATTAAGGTGCATTTCTGAAATTGTGTTAGAATATACAGCTTGACAAAGAGTTACAGCTTCATCAACATCGGGCTTGCAACCAATCTGTTGAGATACTGATAGGAAGTGTTTATTAAAAATCTCAGCCACCCTTTTGGGGCTATCTATTAGGATACCTTCATATCTGATATTATTTATATCTTCTTTACTTGTTGCATCTCTTCCTGTTTCTTTTTTTACAATGCTCCAAATTGCTTTTATTTTATTATTAGATTTACCTATTTTCTTCTCATAATAAAGGGCTTTTGATTTCTGTATTAGTTTCTTCAAAATTTTACAGTATATTCTATAGTGTTCCCATTTTTCTACATTTACAGAATCTTATAGCTCTCATTAAATTCCAGTAAGACCAGCTTTATTCAATTCTGTACAAAAACAGAAAAAGAGAGAGAGATAAGTGTGACATGTGGTAATCAACCAATAGTCAGAATGGAAACAACAAAATTTCTTGGAGTGCACATTGACAAGAAAATGAACTGGTCTTCACATATTATTGATCTCTGTAAGAGGCTTAGCTCTGCTACCTATGCTTTACGGGTTGTCACTACATGTGTTGAACCTAACACTGCAAAAGTGGCCTATTATGGCTATTTTCATTGTCTCATTGAGTACAGAATTATTTTTTGGGGCAACCAGCCATTAGCAAGGAAAGTGTTCATTGCACAGAAGCGAGCTTTAAGAATTATATGTAGATTGCGCCCAAGAGACTCTTGTAGAAATAGTTTTCGTAATCTTAAAATATACACAACTACATGCCCATATATTTTTTCTCTCATGTGTTTTGTTTGTAAAAATATAGATATATTTCAACCAAATAGTAATTATCATGAGCATAACACACGGAGGAAGAATGACATACACAGTGAACTCAGAAATTTGAGCTTGGCACAAAAGGGTGTCCATTACACTGGAGCAAAACTCTTCAATGCTCTTCCTCCCGAAATAAAGACAAAGATTCATAACAATAGCGAGTTTAAGAAAGCACTAAAAATATTTCTGCTAGAAAAAGCCTTTTACAGTCTAGATGAATTTTTAACTAAATAAATTGTAATATTTTAATATTATATAATACAAGTTGACATAATGCCACTACGAATTTTATTTAACCTGAGATGTGTATCTGTGTGTGCTCCGTATCTGTTTTCTGTAGTGTTTTAATAATTCTAAGAAAATATGTGTTTTCTTTTTCTATATTGCTGCCCAAAGAATTTACTGTATAAGTTTTTATATAATTATGTACTCAAATTTCTGTATATGCTATAAGATTATCAGACTGTATTTGTAAAAAACTGACTCGTTCCACGTCCTTGTGTATTCAACACAGTTGACCTATGGAACACGAAATAAATCAAATCAAATCAAATCAAATCAATTTGTTGTAGACTCTTATAACATATTCTCAGCTCAAACAGAACAAGATATCTTGAACAGAATGACCTCCTCGATGTCAACCAGCATGGATTCCAAAAACCAGTCATATAAAACTGAACTTGCACTTTTCTCACATGACATACTGAAAGCTTTGGATCAAGGCAGTCATATATTTCTTGATTTCTGAAAAAGATTTGACTCAGTACTACACCTACCTTATTGTCAAAAGGACAGTTACATGGGGTGCCAAGTGAAATTTGTGACTGAATTGAGGACTTTTTGGTAGGGAGGATGCAGCATGTTGCCTTGGGTGGAGAGTCATTAGTAGATGTAGAATTAACTTCAGGTGTGCCCTGTTGATCATATTAATGACCTTGCAGACAAGATTAATAGTGAGCCCAGACTTTTTGTGAATGATGTGTTATCTTTAATTAAGTACCATCTGACAGAAGCTACATAAATAATCAGCCAGAACTTGATAAGATTTCAAAGTGGTGCAGTGACTGACAACTTGCTTTAAATCTTCAGAAATGTAAGATTGTGCACTTCACTTGACTATAATATCAATGAGACATTGTTGGAATTGGCCAACTCACACAAATACCTGTGTAACGCTTTGTAGGGATATGAAATGGAATGGTCACATAGGTGTAGTCATGGGTAAAGCATGTGGTAGACTTCAGTTTATTGGTAGAATACAGGGGAAGCATAATCAGTATTCAAAGGAGATTGCTTACAAATCACTCATGTGACCAGTTCTAGAATATTGCTTAAGTGTGTGTGACCTATACCAAGTAGGACTAACAGAGATATTGAACATATAAAGAGAAGAGGAGAGTTTCACAGAGATACTGAAGGAATTGAACCGAAACATTCATGAAGATAGACGTAAACTGTCCCAAGAAAGTCTACTAACAATGTTGCAAGAACTGGCTTTGAGGCTACTTGATGAAACCAAAAACAGACAGTAGTGTGTGGGGTCAGGAGACTAAGTGCACCTGAAAATATTTGCCCAGTTCTAATAGAAAGTGTGCTAAATAGCACTGAATTATTGAATAACGGTGACAGCATGCACACACAGTATTGATGTAACATGTAACTGTTAAATAAATGAGTATACAATCCAAAAGTGTCCCTTTTTTGCAAATATTCTCCTTGAGTTTTATAAATTTCAACACCTTTGTTCTGCTTTCAGTTACATTAAAGGGTTACAGTGAAACAGTAGGTGGGTAAAGTCAGTTTTGATAGAACGGACTTGAATTAATCAACCATGAATATAAAGTGTTATCCAGATTTAGATATGTATGGTAAGCGTTTAAATGAGGTAGTGTGCCATATTATGTCATCAAATCACTGCAGTTATACAGAACCATAAAATTTTACAGTATAGAGGACGTTGTGCAGTTTCTCTCTGAAACTTTCATTGAAAAGAATTTGGCATAACGTTTACAATCAAGAGTTGGTTTCATGTCACAAAAATATACATATCTTTCTGTTCTTTCTCTTTATGGTGCACTTCTGAGTGGTCAGCAGAGTTGCTGATTAAACTTTCTTGCATGATATTTTGACAGACAACCCAGCTGTCATCCTCAGGTACTGCAAGATGCGCTGTTGCCTTCTTGCCGCCTGGACTATAACCAGACTATGGACTGTTGTTGCTCTCATGCTGCTGTTTATAGCATAGTTTTATTCACAGTACCCTCTATGCCCTTTCATGGTCTTTTGTTTTTTTTAGCCTGCACTGATATTCCATGAAACAGACATATTCTCTGTCAGCATTTCTCAGATCTGGTGGGCAAGATCTTAGTAAATTGAGTGCCAAATCCCAAGCATTCCTTAAATTGAAATCTCCATCCCAGTTTATTATGTTTTCTGACATCCTTATTTCAAAAGGCTCCTGTATTACACTTTTCTGAAAAACTGGTGTCATTAACTCAATAGTGGGTAGAAACAATAGTTAACAGCCCCCATATAGTTGAGACCTGTAAGTGAGATAGCAGTCATTGCTAAATATGCAGTGTTTCTCACAGATAACAAGTTCACACACACCTGCAACATCTTTATTCATCCCAACTGGAGGTGGTTGTGTAGCTCTCCGTATTGTGTATACTGTATGTGCTGTTTTGGCAGTGTTTGGAGTGATAGGCTACACTAGGGAAGCTAAATTTTCATGTGCCTCACATATTGGCCTGCAAACAGAACATAGCACAAGTTTCCAATGATTTCTCCTAGTGCAACCAGTATCATGCAACAGGAACTGTAGTAGATGTTAAATAACAAATAACTTATTTCAGGCCATGCTGAATGGAATGATGTGTAATAAAAGCAGCAATTTTATTTCAAATTACTACTCACATGAAAGTAAATTATAATTTGGTACAGGCATTTGAAATGTTTTGTTGTAAAAGAACAAAATTACACTACTGGTCATAAAAATTGCTACACCAAGAAGAAATGCAGATGATAAACGGGTATTCATTGGACAAATATATTATACTAGAACTGACATGTGATTAGATTTTCACGCAATTTGGGTGCATAGATCCTGAGAAATCAGTACCCAGAACAACCACCTCTGGCCGTAATAACGGTCTTGATGTGCCTGGGCATCGAGTTGAACAGAGCTCGAATGGCATGTACAGGTACAGCTGTCCATGCAGCTTCCAACACGATACCACAGTTCATCAAGAGTAGTGACTGGCCTATTGTGACGAGCCAGTTGTTTGGCCACCAGTGACCAGACATTTTCAATTGGTGAGAGATCTGGAAAATGTGCTGGCCATGGCAGCAGTCGAACATTTTATGTATCCAGAAAGGCCCGTACAGGACCTGCAACATGTGGTCGTGCATTATCCTGCTGAAATGTTGGGTTTCGCAGAGATCGAATGAAGGATAGAGCCATGGGTCGTAACACATCTGAAATGAAACGTCCACTGTTCAAAATGCCATCAATGCGAACAAGAGGTGACAGAGACGTTAACCGATGGCACCCCATACCGTCACGCCGAGTGGTATGCCAGTATGGTGATGACGAATACATGCTTCCAATGTGCGTTCACGACGATGTCACCAAACACAGAAGCAACCATCTTGTTGCTGTGAACAGAACCTGGATTCATCCGAAAAAATGACGTTTTGCCATTCGTGCACCCAGGTTCGTTGTTGAGTACACCATCACAGGCACTCCTGTCTGTGATGCAGCGTCAAGGATAACCACAGCCATTGTCTCTGAGCTGATAGTCCAGGCTGCTGCAAACGTTGCCGAACTGTTTGTGCAGATGGTTGTTGTCTTGCAAACGTCCCCATCTGTTGACTCAGCGATCGAGACATGGCTGCACGATCCGTTACAGCCGTGCGGATAAGATGCCTGTCATCTCGACTGCTAGTGATACAAGGCCGTTGGGATCCAGCACGGCGTTCCGTATTACCCTCCTGATCACACCGATTCCATATTCTGCTAACAGTCATTGGATCTGACCAACGCGAGCAGCAGTGTCGCGATGCGATAAACCGCAATCACGATAGACTACAATCCGACCTTTATTAAAGCCGGAAACGTGACGGTAAGCATTTCTCCTCCTTACATGAGGCATCACAACAACGTATCACCAGGCAATGCCTGTCAACTGCTGTTTGTGTATGAGAAATCGGTTGGAAACTTTCCTCATGTCAGCAGTTGTAGGTGTCGCCACCGGTGCCAACCTTGTGTGAATGCTCTGAAAAGCTAATCATTTGCATATCACAGCATCTTCTTCCTGTCAGTTAAATTTCGCATCTGTGGCGTGGCATCTTCGTGGTGTAGCAATTTTAATGGCCAGTAGTGTATATGCATTGATAATATTGTTCAGTAACTTGATAAAAATGTTTTTGCATTTTCATGTGATCAGTAATTAATCACTAGATCTGATTTTCGTTCAAAATTATGATCCAATGTTTTAATTAATATTTCCATATTATTGTTATTGAAATTATAAATAAAAGTATATCATTTACTAGTGGTGAGAATCAAGCTGATAACCTCATGAATACACACTCTGCATTCAGTTGCAGTGTTTCTTTTTCCTCCCTTTCCAGGAATTACTTCATACCAGTTTAGGAAATTTGTTATATGCGCACGTACCTCCATTTCTGTAAGAAGACTGAAGAGGACTTGTCTGCAAGGACCCTTGTTGATCACAATTATTGCATCAAATAAAACTTGTGCTCCTGCAATAGGACCAAAAGAAACTGCCATGTACAAGTAATGATGAAATGTGTAATGATGAAATGTGTCAGTCACTGAAGATGGCCCCCAAACATGTCATGTTTTTCAGTAAGTCCCACAATTTTCTGGTTTTCTTCCTGGCATATTTTCAAACATTTGAGTGTCGAATATGCTAATTTTGGGTTGTCTGCCACTGTCTGTATTTTGCGTCTGTGACTTTAAAATGTGGTGTAGATTTATTTCCTTTGTAGTTTGCTACAGCCAAATGTAGTACCAGCAGTTCATTTTTTGTTTTCATTGTCAGAATTGTGTGAACATGCTACTGAATGCCAAAATGGAAGCAGAGCGCGAGAAGCTGCCCGCTGCCCCTGGTGATGTTAGAGAAGGAATTGGTGAATGAGCTACCAGTTCAGGTGCTCTCCATACTCCACAGCAATTTGTCTACTTGTTTATTTTCAGTACCCATTAGCAGAGCACATTTGGTCATACATAGCACTTATTTTGTTCTTGGGTCGACAGTATTTCCGTATTGCTAATAACCTGAAGATATTGGGAAGATCGAAGTTAACTGGTCTCATTGTTGCAACTAAGATATTGAACGCTAGCATTTGTCTAGAATGAATTGTTTTGCAGCATCTTGTAGTCACCAATCATCCTCTGTTACTCTTGTCTTGGACCTAGCAATCGCTATAATGGCTGCCACCGAGCTACATAACACAGAGTGGCTTGCTGTGCATTTGTTCTGTGGGCTAACCATAAAGTTTTAACTACTCCAAAAAAAATGAAGTTGTGTGTTATTGACAAAGAAAGAAATTTGCAACTGGCACTACTGTGAATCAACTTAGTCATGTGACTAGATGCAGCCTTGCTCCATTGAAAGTAATGTGTATTGTTACAAGGAACTGGAAAATTCCATTAACAAAGTCAAAATTGTTTATCTGTGAGAAGGAGAAAGCAGTGGCAATGCTGATGGAAAGGTGACAGAATGTGGAAAGCAAGTGTTAAATGAGCAAATTGATGATGTGCAAATTATGGCAGGAATGACATTTCTGGGATGAATGGAATTGAACTACCTACCCCAAAGAAAAAGCAGCAAAGTGTGCACAATATATATACACTGAGACAGTGTGGATAAACATGTTACTTGGCAGCAGTTTTTGCATCATTATGAAGGGTAAGAGGAAATGCCAACTTCACTAGAACTTCACAGCTTACATCATATGGACGTTACAGCTAGCAAACTAACTCTGACAAATAGGTTAGAAGAACAGAGAGTGAAAGCTGATGTGGTTTAAAGTGCCAGCTATATCACCTCGAAACTGTTTATTCTGCTAGCTTTAGTTTGAGAAGTGTTGACTGGATGAAATTTATTAAAATGATCACAGCTTGCAAAATAGCATGATGGCACGCTGTGTAATTTAACAGTCTAGTACACTGAGGTGTGTGTGATCAATCCTACTACAGAATAAATTTATCTAGTTTTCATTATAATTTATCCACTTTCACTTTTGATGACAGCTGATAACCACCTTGAATACATTGATTACAAAATAGATAACAAAGAGATAGATAAAAGTGATTTCATATTCAATGTACAGCAGGTCATATACATTTATTTACTATTATACAATTTATAATTTTTAGAGCGATAAAAACTGTAACTGAATGCGAACTATGAGGACAGTAATTGTCACAAATTATGTTGTCTAGGATGAAGAACTATCTAAAGCTACTTGACAAATAACCTTTTGTCTTTGTGCTTGATTGATAAGAATCACTCAAAGTTAGATGATATTAATAAAAAGTGAAGTATTAAGTGCTATATAATATGTACAGAAATGTAAAGGTAGTTTTAATTCAGATACTCTTTACTTTTTCAGTTTCTTGAAGTTCCATTTGGAGTCTCATGGACTACTGATTGTATCAAGGAGAATCCTGAACAAAATTTGGGAGTGGATGAAACTGAGAATACTGAGATTAGAGTATTCTCAGTTTCATGCACTTCCAGATTCAGTTCACATCGCTGATATATTGCATGCAAAGAGAGAAAACATCATTGGCATAAATTGTGAGTTTTCTGGAAATTATCATGTAAGTAATTTTCCAGTATCCTTGTACTATTCCACTAGACTTGGATTACCACCTATTATTTGCTGACTTTTGTGAGTAGAATATGAACAGGTCTTGTAACCTACTTGCAGTGACCCCCTCTTGATAAAATAAAGGTGTAGGGCATATGTTGATACTTTACACATTGTGAGGCCCCCACCCTGTAATTGGATTAAGACTGCTTCTTGAATACCGGGTTTCTGTCATATTCACTTGGCATTGGATTTCCAGTTTTATCTGCAATGTTGGGTAGTTCCACTTCCTAGGTGTGCATATCAAAGGAATGAGGTCTGTAACCATGTGCCAAAGTAACATATGCCCTATCAAACACCTACTCCCACTGCTCCATATAATTAAGTCAGAAAAATGTCAAGTAATGTGTCTCGAAATTGGAAACAGTTTCTCATTAGAAATTAAATTTATTATACTTTCTCTGCAAAGGAAATGTCCCTGTAATGGCTAAAGTTCAATCACAACACATTAACATTGACACAGTTTCATAACATTATTCAAATTGGCCATTTCTTTTAGATTCAGCTTCATTGCCATAAAAGTATCATACAGTTCCTCATTTCATGCAAAATGAACAAGAATTGGTGATTTTCAATGGCGGCAGTTACTTTCCACACTTACCTTATCTCACTCTCCTGAGACCTTCAAGCTAACTACACCAGTTACCTACTGCTGAATGGCTGACTGCCACGCACCATATTGACAGGTGCCAAAACTGCTCCTATACTCAGATGATGGAGTATGCTGTGCAACCTGTGGGCTCCAGTTGGACAAAGGTGAGCCTGGGTAAGATCAGATATTGTATCAGTATCTGTACATCCCCCTACTAAACATTTTCCAAAATGCTCATTCCTCACATTTTGGAAAAGAAAAAATAGTCCCACAGGTAACCTTAAAATTTCACCAAAAAGGACTCAAAGCCAAATATTCCAGTAGAACAATAAAAAATATTTTGATGAAGTATGTGAATAGCAATGGTGTCCTCTTAAAACAGAAACCAGAAATTCATATAGCAAAATTTAAAACACATTCACACTTCCATTTTTTCGTACCCGTATATTATAAGTTGCTTGTATCATATGATTTATAGAAGAAATCCGAAATCAAAACCTTATAATTCCACGTAGGTATAAATTTATCAGATATTTGCAAAACACACTTTGTTGATACAAATCCAAACTCTGGTTATGGTCCAATTCAGTGTATTTTCAAATTTGAAATTTTCAGATAAGGCATTCAGAATTCACTTAGTCAGTTTTAATCCATTTTGAGTTAAGCACTTATTTACATCTATAGGAAAAAACATACCAGTTATCATGTGACACACTTGATAAGAATAATGAAAAGTAGGCAACAGTGTTTCAAAATTCCCAAAATACATTATTCTTTCAGGAGAGATTTGTATCTGTGTAAAGAGCTAATGCATTAGTTTCTTTATTGAAAAGAAAGCTTTATTTTCTGTAATATTCTGTAAATGCAACTAAGTGTTTAAGAAACAATAAAATTTTTAAAAAAATCTGCTGTTAAAAAAAAAAAAAACCTAATTTTGTGTTCTCTCTTCTCCCCCTCTCCCCATCTTTCCCCTCTCCAACCCTCTCCAACCCTCTCCAACCCTCTCCAACCCTCTCCAACCCTCTCCAACCCTCTCCAACCCTCTCCAACCCTCTCCAACCCTCTCCTTCCCCCACCTCTACCCCACCTGCCAAATCCATGTACATGTGCATTTTAAGAGTGTGTCACTTCATCATTAACTCGTGGCACAGCGCCTTGGTATGACGTCACCCAAGTCCTGAATGGGAACTTCTTGTATTTTTATCTGCCACCTGGCCTACACTGCTGATCAGCAAGCAAGGATCATTGTCTTATGGTTGCTGAAATGTCACAGTCACCAGCAAATCTAAATTTGAGGTACACGATGTGTACTCTGTTCAAAATTAGTTTACTGCTGATACTTGCACTGGAACACATGTGGAGAAAGAACACAGTTGCCATAGTCCACTTGGAACACATGCCTGCTCATGCATCTCATTCAACTCCCTAAACACAGAAATTATTTGACATCAGTGGAACTGGCATCAGGAGGAGTTGCACTGTTTCCATTTTAGTTTTATTTGCATCAGCTAAGGTTAAAATTGATATACAAAAAGCGTACAAATTTGCATTTTCTGATGATATTACATTTGTGATGTACAGGGAATTTTTTTGTCTTTGAATTTAAGTGAACACGCTATGTGAATGAAATCTTAAGAATACATCACTGAACACACTACGTGAATGAAATCTTATGAATGCATCATATCTTCGTCAGCTTCATCCTGCAACTGTGTCGGTCATCCCTAATGCGAGATAATTAGAGTTAAATATGATACATGGTGCTGCGCTCACACGTGGAAATGTCAGTGACAGCCTGCTTGATTTCATTTAGAGAAAAAGAGTGCTAGGTTTACAATTAACATTTGATTACATTTGTGATCAAACTTCATACTTTTGGTGCTGAAAATCTTGGCGAAGATCTTTGGTCGAGCACAAGACACTGATGGTGGTTGGAGAGAAGAAGAAACCAAAGTTTGCCAGAAATGGTGTAACATTATCCAGAAGAGAGTCTTACTTGCCTGAACACATTTGGGACATATTTGTGAACATTAGGACAACTTGACCTGAACTCAGACAACACTGGGCAGATGGAGCCATTAAATATTGAAGACAAATTGTGATGAAAGGTGAATAGATGGAAAAAGCACAATACTGTAACTGGAGGCAAACTGTGAGGTCAGCACGTGATGGTAAAGGTCAGTAAATACAATGATATGCTATGTAGGAGAGTGAGAAGTGGGAGCCTCTGCAAAGAATGTAGTGAAATGTGGTGCAAGGTGAAATCATGGTTGTGTGTCACTAGAAAAATGGTTAGCAAACTATCTGTTTTATATGTACAGAAGTTGTAATTTGGCTATGGTTTTCTTCAGTTTCTTGAAGATCCAGTGGAAGTTACTTGGTCCCTTAATTGTATCAAGGAGGAACCCAAACTACATTTTGGGTGGGTTGAAACAGAGAACAGAGAAAGCACTGACATCAGTGATGTAGTGCATGTGAAATGGAAAAAAAAAATGTTGTTGGCTATTTCTTGAATGTTAAGAATTCATTACATTGAAATAAATCCAGAATGTAAGTTTTCCAGGTTTTACTGTTATTACTAATTTCCCAGTATTCTTATACTATTCTACTTCACTAAGATTGTCAAATACATATCTGATTTTATGGAAACCTTGTTGGTGGCCCCCAGGCAGTTATGCAGCTAACGGGATCGCGCTGTTTAATGGACAAATCAGTTGGTTTTATAAGTGACGTCAAGTAAGGGAATTCCTCTGTAGTTACCTATTTATTTCAGATGACAAGGCTGTTATTTTTCTCAAATGTGTGGTATGTAACTGCAGTGATATTGTTTCTATCTTGTAAACAGTTTCTATTAAAGATTATATTTCGAATTCCAGTTGTGTTTCTCCATTTTTTTTATACATCATTGCATATCTGGTCTTCGGCACAAGCCTTGTTGTTGTTTGGGTTCCTTATAGATAGTATTTCATTTACAGATGCTGTGGTGACTTGTATATCAACTGTACCTGGTTCTCCAAATTTAATATGACACTGTGGATCAGTAGTCATGAAAAAAAAGTCTTTCATGATGTTTTTGTCTGTCTCAAAATCTTGTACTGTTGGAGTATTCTGGTTTCTCGTATCTTAGAGTTCATTGTGTTTCCTCACTGATTTTATAGTTTCATTACTTCACTGTCAAATTTTTTCCTGAATGTTTCATATCTACCATGCGCACTCTGAGACACTTATGAGAAAGTCCTATGACTAGAGGCACCTGTTTTTTGCAAAGCGCGAAATCGCGAATTTTTCACGAAATTTTACACATTTTGCTGAAAACACGACACTATTTACTTTTAAGCCAAATCGCGAAATAATTGGCGAAACTTTGCAAAATCTCATCATTTGAACTTAACTGCGGAAATTTAATTGGAGTTATGGTAAATCAATCTGGATATCGATTGTACACCATTTCGATATATATAATATATCGAGTATTCCAAAGACATTCTACCATGTTCTGGCGGTGTATTCAGTATTGCGTGTTGGAAATCGTTGTGGATCGCCAGTGCATTGAGTGTGGTATTTTGTGTTTTGTTTTCGTGCTACAGATGATTAATATGGTAGTGACAGTTTTCGAACGAGAAAAGGAATTTTCGTCAGAAGGATTTTGTGTTTTCGAGAAAAGTAGGAAGATACTTACGTGCAAATACTGCAATGTGTGTATTGAGTGGCAGAGGAAGGCCACGTGACTGAAACACACTAATATCAGTTCTTCCCATAAGAAGAACAAGAAGGCGCTAACAACTACTGGTATAAAAAGACAAGCTACGCTGACGGAAGTCACTGCAGCGGCAAAATGAGCGCACCCAAAATGATAAAGAAGAATTCATTTTATCGACTACTTGAGCTTTCATTGAGGCTAACATTCCGATGGAAAAAGTTGATCATCCGAAGCTGAGAGAATGGATGAATAAATACATACCAGGTTTGTGTGGAGCTGCAGTGAAGGCTTTGTGGATCCCAGTCAGTAATGTTGGTAGTTAGAGATCATTTTCTAGATATTGCAATATAATGTCTGACAGGAGAACAGCACTGACTCCCAGTAATATGGAAGTCATGGTATCCTTGTCTTTCTTGGACTGACTTGTGTGTTGTGTACATAGACTAGGTCAGGATAAATGTTTTCCAAACTGTCATGATTTGGTATTTGTGTTTTAATAAGATTTATAATTTTTATGCTTTTTCAATTTATGTAAAATAAAATATTTTTCACTGCAAATGTGCCATAAATGTATTTCCTGTACCTTTTACTGCTGAAAAGTGGAAATAAAATTTAACAAAATTATTGACGAAGTGGAAAAAAGAGTAGCGAAAAATATACCAAAATAACTTTTTAAAAATGACGAAATCGGGCAAAAATTTTCACCACAAGCAGGTGCCTCTACCTATGACTCCTGGTGTGCTTTGCACAGCTTCAATTACTATAGAGAAGCTTCAAGAGACTTTGAAAGGTATAAACAGAAAAGCTGCTGCAATAGGTGGAATAAATACAGAATTAATTAAATATGGAGGGTTATCACTAGATAAAAGAATTTTGTAATAAATGAATGTTGGATGAATTGCCAACTCTCAGACCCTTCGTATACAGCAGAAGTAATCTCTTTCCAAGGAAAGGACACACAGTGACAGCAAAAACTATTGTGGCAGCGGTCTTGTAAACACTGCCTACAAACTACACGCAAAGATAATCAATAAGTCATGAATACCACAGAAGCTATTATTTCTGAAGAACAAAAGAGATTAAAGATAGTCAATAAGCACATGAATACCACAAAAGCTATTATTTCTGAAGAGCAGCAAAGATTTAGAGCTGGTCATTCATGCACAGACAATACCTTTGTAATTAAAAGCGTCATAAAAATATTCAGAGAATTTATCATAAAACCCATATGGTCTTTATTTTCCTAGGGAATGCTTTTGACCATGTGAGCTGTGATAGAATGGAAGATTATGTCCAAATATGGATATCCTTATCACCTAACAGCAGTAGTGAAAAGCACACATTTTAATAAACAGGCAGGAAATGATTAGAAGAAATAATTACTAACCAATGTGAAGACAAGGGTGTGGATTATCACCTGCCATTTTAATATGTACATTTACATCACTTTTCAAAAAGGGAAGTGTGAAGAAAGCAAAGAAATTAAGATTGTTAAGCATATCGATTTCCGGCATGCTGGATTAATTACAGGACAGCAACTTCAGTTAAACCCTTTGATATACACACATCGTAAAAAGTTTTGCATACCTTGGTTTCAAGAGTTCCAGAACCTGTACAAAAAATTGGAATAGAGATCCGCATAAACATCATTTCCGCCCTTTTTATTGCTCATGAAAACCATACATTGCATGTTGTATCACCATACAGTGACACTCATCGATGGAGAGAAGTTAATGCCAATCCTGAGTGGTCCATTCACATGTTGTTGGGCCCATCTTTACCTCGCTGCATGGTGTCATGGTTGCAAAGATGACTTCTGTATCTCCATGTCCAAACAACATTGCTTTGGTTCACTCAGAGATGCCTGCACACTTCCCTTGTTGAGAGCCCTTCCTGGCACAAAGTAAAAATGTGGACGCGATCGAACTGTGGTATTGACTGTCTAGGCATGGTTGAACTACAGACAACACGAGCCGTGTACCTCCTTCCTAGTGGAATGACTGGAACTGATCGGTTGTCAGACCCCCTCTGTCTAATAGGCACTGCTCATGTATGGTTGTTTACATCTTTAGGTGGGTTTAGTAACACCTCTGAACAGTCAAAGGGACTGTGTCTGTGATACAGTCATCGTCTGTCTTCAGGAGTCCTGGGAACTTGGGTGATGCAAAACGTTTTTTGATATGTGTAGAAACAGCTGACATTGCTAGATTCTTATTTTATTTAATTGACTAGTTTTGGGTTAACTGAAACAATTTTCAAATCACCCAGCCAGACAAACAAACTATTTTCGAAAGTATCATGTGACACCTGTCACGATTATACATTTACATAACAAAGTCATGTTTCAACCTTGAACAGTGACAGAACAAATATACATTTAGAGATACTTGTTCTGTCACTGTATGTTATTAAAACTTGACTGTATTATATGTATACGTGTAATCTTGACATTTTATATGCTATTTCAGAAAATATTCTTTTCTCTGTATTTATGATTTCAAAATGGGTCCAGTCAACCCAAAACTAGTCATCAATTAGGTAGAAAGTGAATCATGCAACTTAGGCTGTTGCTCTATTGAACTGAATGAAGAATACCTCATTGTGCCTCTATTTGCAGAAATCATTATTCTTCAAAAGAATGAATATGATCTCTAAAGATCAGTATACATGCTGAATAAAATATACAATAAATACAGTTTTAAAATGTCTAGTAATGAAAATCTACATCCACATCTATACTCTGCAAACCACTGTGAGGTGCATGGCAGAGGGGTATGTCCCATTGTATCAGTTATTAGGGTTTCTTCCTGTTCCATTCACGTATGGAGTGTGAGAAGAATAATTGTTTTAATGTCTGTGCATGCAGTAATTATTCTAATGTTATCTTCACAATCCCTATGTGAGTGATATGTAGGATGTTGTACTATATACCTAGGGTAATCATTTAAAGCCAGTTCTTGAAACTTTGTTAACAGACTTTCTCAGGATAGTTTACATCTGTTTTCAAGAGTCTGCTAGTTCAGTTGCTTCAAGATCACTGTGACTCTCATGAATTAAACATTCCTGTGATCATTTGTGCTGCCCTCCTTTGTATACATTCAGTATCCCTTGTTAGTACATATTTTGTCACTGACTCACATTTAACCCTTTTGTTGGAGATAGGTGGGGAAAGAAACTGAATTTTGTTAGGTATGAAGTAATATTGCAGTTAATAGGTAATTACAATTTGCAGCTCATTTTAATGTACAATCTAGTTGACTCATACCAGCAAATGGGAAATATTTTTCCCATTGGCACTTTTTATCATGAGGAAATATAATGACAATACCTTATTTTTTAAAACTTATTTATTGATATATTCTCATGAATGATAGAAACAGCTGCAAGTAACACACTTTTGAGTAAAACAAATTATTTCCCATGAAACTGATAGAAACATGTATTCACACAGTGATACATTACATGCTATGTATATATGGCGAATGTACTTTTTTCTCTCTGCTTACTGCTACAAGACCCGCATCTCCAATAAAAGCTTCCCAAAATAGGATGATGATTTTCAACCTTTGGTAGCCTGATGTACACAGGAACTACTCCCCCCCATTTTTTTTTTTGCAAGGTACGAAAATACTTTTGCATCAGTGTTTCGTAACAGAATATTCAGCAATGAGCTGTGGTGCTAATTTGAGATGAAATGTTAACTGATCCTTGTTTGATGTAGAGTGCTTATTGATCTTCCACAATAAAAAGCTGTTCACTACCGTGACATCAATAAAGAAATAAAAAATTCTATGCTACCATTCGACTGAATGTCTATCTAGGGCACATATTTCTCATAAGTGTTTGAGTCTGTCAACCCCACCCTTTATCCTGTTACAGTCAGCCACAACTGGGGGATGGAATACATGTCACTGTGTCCCATCTTTATTCTTTTGAGTGGCTATTGTTCTCTCTCGTGCATCATGAAATATAGGTAGCAATGCGACAGCATAGTTGTCCATCCATTTCATAGCTGAGATGACACCTTTTATTGGAAACGGAAACTTACTACAGTGTGTAAACTTTTAGATGGCAGACCTCTCCCTAGTCCTGAATCGGCAGAAGTCGGTAAACGTCGGGAGGCTTCGGTAGGCACGCAGTTTCGACTGCTGCCAACATTACGTAGCTGACTGTGTTATACAAGGTAGCCATTGTCGTCTGCTTCGTTATTGTTTTGCGCTGTACTGTTCTGCGTGTTTTTATTGTGCAGTTGTGCCAAACAGTATCAAAATGAGTGAAGAGGCAGTTGCTGGCCTAACTCGGGAGTCGCCAACAACCACTACCGGTTGGCCTACGATTAGAAGGAAACCAGTATTGCGTAGCGATGCTTGCAAAATTAGATTGCCTGTGATTGAATGCTGCGAAAGGGAAAGGGAGCAGAAAAAATTGCTTCACCCCATTTACAAATCTTCAGTGAGAGCTGCTACGTACACAGGACAAAGCATGTGTAGCATTGGAAGATTCAAACAGTTTTCCAAGAATCATCCTGGCGTATCACCACAAACGCCTGGCAAGGGGAATGAAATAAAATGAAGAAAAAAAATTGAGAGCAGTGGGAATTGAACCCGGGTCCGCTGCATGACAAGCCTTGAATGGTTTGTGAGTGCATAGTAGATAAACATACATACATTCATTTATATATATAAACACATCCTTTCGTCTTTCCCTCTCCTTCCCTCTTTCCTGATGAGGCAACAGTTTGTTGCGAAAGCTTGAATTTTGTGTGTATGTTTGTGTTTGTTCGTGTGTCTGTCGACCTGCCAGCACTTTCATTTTGTAAGTCACATCATCTTTGTTTTTAGATATATATATATATTAATGTACATGACGATTTCAGTTTCGTTTACGAACAACATTTAAAGCAAGTTTTACTTCCAAGCCTTTCGTCTGCTTTCGTGTAAGCATGACGCGCAATTTGTAGTGCCAGCACTGCAACTGGTAGGCGTGCCTTGTCTCTCCCCCCCCCCCCTCCCCCAACGGCTCCTCTCCCCGCACTCTCCTCACAACTCTGCCGTCTTACAGTTAACACACTCTATCATCTTTCATCACACAAGGGAGACCTTTGCAGTTCACTCTCACAGTTCCACAGGAGTAAATACCTTTCTTCAGTAAGATAGACACCAGCCTCAGTGATGTAAAGAAGTTGTCAAACGCTAAAAGTGCAGCCTTCTGATCCACCCATCTTGTTAGTTTTTGGATTTCTCTTTTCCCTTGTGTGTAACCGTCATTGTTTTCTTTCGATTTCCTAGTATAGATATCAAAATTCAGTACATATTCTGTATCTGCATCGCATAATCACCATACTTTATATCCCTTCTTGACACATTTTGTCGGCATGTACTATGTCATACTAGAGCAACAGATAGAAGAGTGCTCGTAATTTACTTTGCAGTTTTTGTTAGAATGGGCTGCAGTTTGTGAAGCTTGATGTACTCAGCATGGCTTGGAGGTTTCTGATCCTCGTTGTTGTAGCAGTGGATCTGCTCAATTAAAAAATAAATAAATAAATAAAAATTTAAAATCTCTTACTGTTCATTACTTCTCTTACACTGTAAGCTCTTAGAGTTGGTTTTGAACTCAAAAAATTTTAACAATGCTGTAAGTTCATGAATGTCCACAGTAATAAGGCAGCCAAGCAAATGCTTGCATGTCCCTAAAATTTGTAACACTCCATCCTTTTGTTCTGCCAACAGTCTACCAGACAAACCTTTATTTTGAGTTGCATACATGTTTTTTTCGTTTATATGTTGTCATTAAAATGATTTGAAAAGTAGCTTAGTTCACTGTCATTGTTACTGGAAGCATATTTTGATGCAGCACTTTTTACTGAATGACACCAGTCCCCTTCTCTGAAAAGATATGAGCAGCCATTGCCCCACCCTTTCTGCTTCAGAATCACTGTCATTCTCCAGCAAAGAAAATAGAATATTCAGCACCTCTTCCACATGCTTTGGGTTACTGATGTCTAGTTTCTCAGACATCTGTAAAGATAACATTATGTTCAAATAATATGAAACTGCAATATCGAAATACATCATCAGCATTTGAAATACACATCTCAACAAAAATTTGGAATATCATAACGTGTGCAATATTGGCTCTGTTTCAAATAGTGCAGTTTATGACATAAGTTCATGGCTTGTAGAACATAAACTAATGCTAAATCACAGAAAGACACAGATTTTACTGTTTCTAACACACAATTCAACAAAACTTGACATTTTAATTTCACAGAATGGGCATGTGATTAGTGAAACTGAACAGTTCAAATTCCTAGGTGTTCAGATAGATAGTAAACTGTCATGGAAAGCCCACGTTCAGGATATTGTTCAGAGACTTAATGCTGCCACTTTTACCATTCAAATGGTACCTGAAGTAAGTGATCATTCAACACGAAAATTTGTCTACTTTTCATTCGCTTATGTCGTGTAGTATTATACTTTGGGGTAACTCTTCCCATTTTAAAAGGATATTTTTGGGTCAGAAACGGGCAGTTCGGGCAATAAGTGGTGTAAGTTCTCAAAGCTCTTGTTGACCCCTGTTCACTAGTATGGGTATTCTGACATCGACACTCACACACACGTGCACTATATTCTTTACTGCCGTTTCTTGTTAACAACAGCTTATTCCCAAGAATAAGCAGCTTTCACTCCGTTAATACTCAGCAGAAATCAAACCTGCATTTGGATCGGACTTCTTAAATCTTGTGCAGAAAGATGTGCAGTATACTGCTGCATCCTTTTTCTATAAGCTTCCACAAGAATTCAAAAATCTTAGCAGTAATCCACTCGCTTTCAAATCGAAATTGAAGAGTTTTCCATGTGAAAAATTAAGCTGATTCCTACATTATATTGTTGATTGCATTTGCGTAAATTTATGGCTTGTCTTTCTTTTGGAGTCATAAACATTTTATTTTATCTGTTATCACTTTCATTTTGTAATTTCGTGTACTGACACTTTCCATGACCTTGGAAATTTGCTCCTCAATTTGGTCCTATGGAACTAGATGTGTAAAATAAAATGAAAAAAAAAAAAAAAAACTTTGAGTGATATGTAACAGATTGGCAACATCTTGCAGTCTATGACCAGCTGAAAGTAAAGCTACTATCCTAACTCTATCAAAGTGTTGTATGTCATGTTACCGCAGTGCTGAACACAAACTGATTGAAGCTGTTGTTGATACTGGACTGTTCGTGGTGTGCCGCTGCGGCAGTGGTATGTTTATATGACTGGAAAACTACCACAAAGCATGCTAGTAGTAAACACTGTCCTGTATTTAGGCTCTAACTTCAGGTTTAGTGTGGCTAGAAACTCGATTATAGCACACTGGTTCTCACTCACTACGTTGCACATTGCCATATTGCATACTACGATTTGGAGCCCTTTAGCGGCAGTGTTCAAACTTGCGTCAGTGAAGTGGAACAGTCGAGTAATATGCATGACACGTAACGGCACAACTGATATTGAGAACAGGGTCAAAAATTGTGAGGCATTGCTCTTTAGCATACCCTGGTATATACCGTAGAAACGAGCAATTTGTTCCAACTTCACAATTGACAACATTAGTGATCACTTGACAAACAGAAACTGACTGCTGTAGCAGTTTGCATACACCTGGTAGAGCGTCCTATGCCAACGTGTCAAGCATGTCCAGAGGATGAAAGACGTATTCCCATAAATGTAATGTAGTAAAACAACTAAGTTGGTGGTAAGTATGCTTTCCGCAGTCCATAAAAAGAAATGTTAATACTGTGGCAACTATAATTCCCTGAAAAATACGAGACATTTCATGAAAATTGAAATATATGTTTCTACATTTCTCAACAGAAACGACAGCTAGTTCAGCAGACCATGACTAGGTACCAGAAGCGTATACAGCTAGTATGATGAATTACCACAGATGTGGCAAAGAAGTACAGTAGACAGTACATATACTTCCCATAGCCTGCAAAAGGATTGACCATAATCTTCTGTAGTTCCCTCAACGAAAAACTGCTCCCACTAGTTGGAACAAAGTGCAGGACACACACATCTGCAAGAACTATGGCACAAGTAATCCCCAAAACAACTATCCAATATCCTGGACATCCATTTGTTGTAGAACCATCGAACATAATGAGGTATTTCGAACAAAATGACCTCCTTCATGCCAACCAGCATGTATTCCGAAAATGTAGATCATTTGAAACTGCACTCAACTGGCATGTGATTCTCTACTACACTTATGTTAAATTTTGAGTGTACAATAATATGGGATCTCAAGCAAAACTTGTGACTGGGTTCAATATTTCTTAGCAAGAAGTATGCCGCATGTTATCTTGCATGGAGAGTCGTTGACAGATGTGCAGGTAAACTCAGATATGTCCCAGGGAAGTGTATCGGGACCCTTATCACTTATGTTGTGTATCAGTAACCTTGCAAAGCTTCAAACTCTTTAAAGATAACCTGCCAGGAAGTTTCATATCAGCGCACACTCCATTGCAGAGTGAAATTCTCGTTCTGGAAATATCCCCCAGGCTGTGGTTAAGCCATTCCGCAATATCCATTCTTCCAGGAGCCCTAGTTCCCCTAGATTTGCAGAAGAGCTTCTGTGAAGTTTGGAAGGTAGGAGACGAGATACTG
Organism: Schistocerca serialis cubense; assembly: GCF_023864345.2. Taxonomy (NCBI): domain Eukaryota; kingdom Metazoa; phylum Arthropoda; class Insecta; order Orthoptera; family Acrididae; genus Schistocerca; species Schistocerca serialis. The sequence continues at coordinate 148,088,654 of NC_064648.1, forward strand.
GTGGGAAGTAAAGTTGTGAGGACGGGTTGGGAGTTGTGCTTGGATAGCTCAGATGGTAGAGCACTTGCCTGCAAAAGTTAAAGGTCCTGAGTTTGAGTCTCGGTCTGGCACACAGTTCTAATCTGCCAGGAAGTTCCAGTGCAGCTTCTATGACGAAGTACTGCCTTAAAAAAATTGTACAAACATTCAGTTGGATCTTGATAAGAGTTGAAAGTGAGGCAAAGATTGGCAACTTGCTTCAAAAGTTCAGAAATGTAAAACTTTGAGCTTCACACAAAAAGCATAGTACCCCATGACTATAATATCAATGAGTCACATTTGAAATGGGTCAACCCATACGTGTACCTGGGTCTAACAGTTTGTAGGGATATGAAATGGAACGATTTAGTTGGACATCTTTAAAACAAAGGCGTTTTTCGTTGCTGTAGAATCTTCTCACCAAATTTCAATGATCAGTTTTCTCCTCAGAGTGCAAATATATTTTATTGACGGCAACCTACATTGGGGGAAACGATCATCACAATAAAAAAACAGAAATCAGAGCTCATACGGAAAGATACAGACGTTCGCTTTTTGCAGTCGCTGTTCGATATTGGAATAATAGAGAATTATTGTGAAGGTTGTCTAATGAGCCCTCTGTCAGGCACTTAACTGTGATTTGCAGAGTATCCATGTAGATGTGGATGCAGATTACATATGATCAGTGGTAGATGAAGCAGGTGGCAGGCTTCTGTTGATTGGTATAGTGCTAGGGAAATTCAGTCAGTATACAAAGAAGATTATGTGGCGACAATTAGTTGCCTACCCAGAAATGTCCATTCACTTTTCAGTGACTTATTCTGCAGTACATGTCTTCCCACAGATAATGAGTAATGTTTCTTCGACTGGAAAAGATGAAACAGAAATGAATCACACTGCGCGACTCTACAGATTGCACAAAATGTTTTCCAATACCAGTTCTGGCTTGTTGCCAAATGAGAGAAAGTCATACAATAAAAATTCCGATATATTGTCATTTCTTAGATACAGTTTCACCTATTGACTCCACTTTAATTTGGTCTAAACATTGCGACTTTCACGCATGAACACTATCACTCTCATTGCCCAGCTTATGGTACATACATAACATTTATTCATTCATTCACTCAAATAATCAAACATTTGAAATTCGCAGTATTTAATGGAAAATATAATATTAGCAAAAAATGAGATCTGTCCACAAAAAATAGAGAGATTTACAGAAATTGGTTGCCATGACAAGAAATTATTGACTCACTTAAGCTTTCAATTCCGCATTTTTAGTGAGTTTCTGTATCTCTAAGTGTGACAAATATTAGGCTGCAGTACACACTCTTGTTAGCTGCTGACATATATGTAAACTCAGTACAAAGCTTTGTTTCATTTGGTATGTGGCAGACGTTACGTTTAATTCTTACAATAACATGCATATTATTTTGTTGTCTGTACTTAGGTGATAGGTCTGGAGTGAAGCTGCCGACTGGCAAATGCCAGAACAATTGTTGCGGTAAGGACATGACCCATTGCCTATATGAAGCTACTAGCTATTGTAACATTCCTGCAGGATCAGTCTCTGGTGCTTCGACACACATCACCTCTAGTTCTGACGATTCCCCCCCTGAAGAAGACATTAGAATTATTTCACTTCTACAATCTACATCCATACTCCGCAAGCCACCTGACGGTGTGTGGCGGAGGGTACCTTGAGTACCTCCATCGGTTCTCCCTTCTATTCCAGTCTCGTATTGTTCGTGGAAAGAAGGATTGTCGGTATTCCTCTGTGTGGGCTCTAATCTCTCTGATTTTATCCTCATGGTCTCTTCGCGCGATATACGTAGGAGGGAGCAATATACTGCTTGAATCTTCGGTGAAGGTATGTTCTCGAAACTTTGACAAAAGCCCGTACCGAGCTACTGAGCGTCTCTCCTGCAGAGTCTTCCACTGGAGTTTATCTATCATCACCGTAACGCTTTCGCGATTACGAAATGATCCTGTAACCAATCGCGCTGCTCTCCGTTGGATCTTCTCTATCTCTTCTATCAACCCTATCTGGTACGGATCCCACACTGGTGAGCAGTATTGAAGCAATGGGCGAACAAGTGTACTGTAACCTACTTCCTTTGTTTTCGGATTGCATTTCCTTAGGATTCTTCCAATGAATCTCAGTCTGGCATCTGCTTTACCGACGATCAACTTTATATGTTCATTCCATTTTAAATCACTCCTAATGCATACTCCCAGATAATTTATGGAATTAACTGCTTCCAGTTGCTGACCTGCTATTTTGTAGCTAAATGATAAGGCATCTTTCTTTCTGTGTATTCGCAGCACATTACACTTGTCTACATTGAGATTCAATTGCCATTCCCTGCACCATGCGTCAATTCGTTGCAGATCCTCCTGCATTTCAGTACAATTTTCTGTTGTTACAACCTCTCGCTATACCACAGCATCATCCGCAAAAAGCCTCAGTGAACTTCCAATGTTATCCACAAAGTCATTTATATACATTGTGAATAGCAACGGTCCTACGACACTCCCCTGCGGCACCCCTGAAGTCACTCTTACATGGGAAGACTTCTCTCCATTGAGAATGACATGCTGCGTTCTGTTATCTAGGAACTCTTCAATCCAATCACACAATTGGTCTGATAGTCCATATGCTCTTACTTTGTTCATTAAACGACTGTGGAGAACTGTATCGAACGCCTTGCGGAAGTCAACAAACACGGCATCTACCTGGAAACCCGTGTCTATGGCCCTCTAAGTCTCGTGGACGAATAGCGCGATCTGGGTTTTGCACGACCGTTTTTTTCGAAACCCATGCTGATTCCTACAGAGTAGATTTCTAGTCTCCAGAAAAGTCATTATACCCGAACACAATACGTGTTCCAAAATTCTACAACTGATCGACGTTAGAGATATAGGTCTATAGTTCTGCACATCTGTTCGACGTCCCTTCGTGAAAACGGGGATGACCTGTGCCCTTTTCCAATCCTTTGGAACGCTACGCTCTTCTAGAGACCTACGGTACACCGCTGCAAGAAGGGGGGCAAGTTCCTTCGCGTACTCTGTGTAAAATTGAACTGGTATCCCATCAGGTCCAGAGGCCTCTCCTCTTTTAAGTGATTTTAATTGTTTCTCTATCCCTCTGTCGTCTATTTCGATATCTACCATTTTGTCATCTGTGCGACAATCTAGAGAAGGAACTACAGTGCAATCTTCCTCTGTGAAACAACTTTGGAAAAAGACATTTAGTATTTCGGCCTTTAGTCTGTCATCCTCTGTTTCAATACCATTTTGGTTACAGAGTGTCTGGACATTTTGTTTTGATCCACCTACCGCTTTGACATAAGACCAAAATTTCTTAGGATTTTCTGCCAAGTCAGTACATAGAACTTTACTTTCGAATTCATTGAACGCCTCTCGCATAGCCCTCCTCACACTATGTTTCGCTTCGCGTAATTTTTGTTTGTCTGCAAGGCTTTGGCTATGTTTATGTTCGCTGTGAAGCTCCCTTTGCTTCCGCAGCAGTTTTGTAACTCGGTTGTTGTACCACGGTGGCTCTTTTCCATCTCTTACGATCTTGCTTGGCACATACTCATCTAACGCATTATGTACGACGGTTTTGAACTTTGTCCACTGATCCTCAACACTATCTGTACTTGAGACAAAACTTTTGTGTTGAGCCAACAGGTACTCTGAAATCTTTTTGTCACTTTTTCTAAACAGAAAAATCTTCCTACCCTTTTTAATATTCCTATTTACGGCTGAAATCATGTATTTGGCAAGGATTACTTCAAAAATTTAATAAATTTTCAAGAGAAAACAGAATAAAATTAAATTATGTAATTCTAGTTTCGGAACTGGCACTTCTAAAAGCAACTAAATCCATTATTTTACAAAATTTTGTTTTTTTTCCAAAAAAACCTATTCACCAAAAATTCTTCCAAATAGAAATCCTCACGTTCTATTCAGGACACTCTGACCCATCTACAAATAGTTCATTTATGTTCTGTATTTAAAACGTTTAAATGATGAACTCCTTACCTCCTCACTCACTGTAGCGTGCATCTGTAGAATTTGAATTGTTACACTCCACATTCTCCCTACCCTTTGCAACTTATAATGCATCTGTGTTACTAGTATCAATCCATTTCTATTTTATATTCAGTACTCTTCTAGTGTCCTTTTATATGCAAAAATAGTCCTCACATTCCTGCACCTTCATTTCATATGCAATCCAGGTTTCAGTCATAGGTCGATATTTTGTGTAAACATAGTCCCGTCTAAGGCTACGAATTTATATAGTGTCTTCCTGAAAAGTAAATTTTAATTCATGTTGTTTGTCTAAAACATCTTTTCTGTTCATTGTTAATTAAGTTTTTAAATATTATTCTCATTCTCCTCAATGAATGTAAATTAATGGAGAAGCTCTCTTACTGCTCCTGTTATAACGTCAAGTTTAACACATATATTTCAGAACGACACAACACATATAAGTCACAGAGTAAGTTGACAAGCGAGACAAGTGAACACGTTAGCGTTCGAATGAGCACTGAGTCCCAGTCTACCGGCCGCTGCTCGGCTGGCCGCTAAAGGTGGCGCAGCTGCTGCATGCCTGGCAGACAGCGCCGCACGTAGAGGACGCGCGTAATTGCGCGGCGGCGCTTTGAATGATCGGCGAGTCACAACAGCTCCACTCAAGTGGAACTAAATGGAAGTTACCTGAAAATACTCTTAAAACAAAAAGAAAATCACTAATTTTATCAATAAGTGGGAAGATAATGAAAGCATCTTTTATACATACTTAACTAACTGAGAATATTTACTGTAAGTTGGAACTTAAAGCTGGCTAAAATTTAGGTCTAGCACAAATCTTTTTTTAAATCACAGTATAGCATCGTTATGTTCTTTTAGCAGTTTATTTTCTTAAATTTATACAAAATCACGTGTTTATACAAAATTGGCAAGCAACAGTGCCCATTAAAATCCTCACAATAAAACTTTGACCTAGGACAAAATAGATTACATAAAAAATCATGAAATTATTTACAATACTCTTTGTATCATCATTTTTATTTTCTGACACATTCAGGTTAGTCAGACCAACATTATGACATCCATTCCACTTTCCTACTAGTACTTGTAATTCATCATCTGCTTCTTCAACCATAACTTTTCCTCAGTAAGGAAACAAAATACTTACTTTCACAGCACCACATCTTTCTCTTGAAAAATGTGTTTACTAGTCACCAGCTATTCTTCTAATGTATCCTTCATCAGTTCATATTATAATATTCAAGTTACATCCACCACTAGTTTCTACATGCTTAGTTTACACATCACATCTAGTAGTCTTTACCTCATTATTTCGAAATCCACAGCCTAGTTTACAAAAAGTCAATACCCCTCTCTGCAAACCTGTAACCATATTCCACCACTAATCACTGTTTTCATAAACAATGTTCATTGTAATTATAGACTTTTCAAAATGTATTAATACTTTTCCCTTTCTTCTTAATAATCATTGCTTTCATCAGCTAAGTTCAAGGTGAAAATTCCCATTGATTGTTCTATTTCCTCCTGATATTGAAGACTGTTAAAATTGATAAACATAGTTAAAATGACAGAAGAAAAAGACAGACAATCTGAAAGGAAAATTAAGTAAAACTGCAAGTAACTCGAGTACCTGGCGATCAAACAATCACCTAGCATTGCAAAAAGTGCGGTGCTCTCTCTGGTCTTTACCCACATTTCTTCATTGTGTTTGTGTACCCTTCCTACTCTTCCTTTCTTCTACGCCAAGATATTGGAATATCATCCCCTCCTCAGCTGTCAGTTTCTATCTCCTGGAAAATGGTAGCATTACTTTTCTCACCGTTATTTTGAAAATCACAGACCATCAGTTGATTAAAACTGTAAACTGTATGTTGTAGTGACAAGAGATGGCAATGTACAGGGAATAATACTACCAATATATATTGCTTAGGTTGTTAGCAATAGAATGCAACATGCCTATTGTAGTTGTAAGTTAAATTACCTGTTTATAACAAACTGTAAGTAACGAATGGCAATGTGCAAAATAGTAAAGTGCTGATGAAATGCCAAGGATCTCAAAATCTCATCACATTGCACTAGTGATAGAGATGGCAATATACTGATAAATGATCAAGTATTTGCTTTGGGTGGTATTGTATGCACTTTAATTAGAGTATTTTAACTCAATAGTGACATTATATATATATATATATATATATATATATATATATATATATATATATATATATATGGTTATAATAGAGGGAAACATTCCACGTAGGAAAAATATATCTAAAAACAAAGATGATGTGACTTACCAAATGAAAGTGTTGGCAGGTCGACAGACACACAAACAAACACAAACATACACACAAAATTCAAGCTTTCGCAACAAACTGTTGCCTCATCAGGAAAGAGGGAAGGAGAGGGAAAGACGAAAGGATGTGGGTTTTAAGGGAGAGGGTAAGGAGTTATTCCAATCCCGGGAGCGGAAAGACTTACCTTAGGGGGAAAAAAGGACGGGTATACACTCGCACACACATATCCATCCACACATATGGCTTGTGTCTGTATATGTGTGGATGGATATGTGTGTGTGTGTGTGTGTGTGTGCGAGTGTATACCCGTCCTTTTTTCCCCCTAAGGTAAGTCTTTCCGCTCCCGGGATTGGAATAACTCCTTACCCTCTCCCTTAGAACCCACATCCTTTCGTCTTTCCCTCTCCTTCCCTCTTTCCTGATGAGGCAACAGTTTGTTGTGAAAGCTTGAATTTTGTGTGTATGTTTGTGTTTGTTTGTGTGTCTGTCGACCTGCCAGCACTTTCATTTGGTAAGTCACATCATCTTTGTTATATATATATATAAAGCAGTTCATAGTAACAAATCATAGGATAAGAACGGCTGTAGAACGTAATTAGTAAGAAGAGGCGGCAATTGAATTCTTGGAAAACGTCATTTGAAAAATATGGAATTGTCTTTGATAATCCAAAACGTTGAAAAGAGAATGATGGGAAGGATATGTAATACATCCGTGCTAGATTTCATAGCAAGTATTCCATGTAGGATTCATTAGATGAGATCGCGAAATAGTACTCAACTTTGGGCAGAGCAAGAGCAGCTGAAGTAATTTTCAGTGACATAACACTGGCTAAGTATCAACTAGGTGATGTGGAATTGCATGTTAGTTTCTCATTGGCTAAGAGGAGCCATACCATATACGGTGACGAAACTAAACGAGAGGATTTTTGGCAGTGGGAAGCTCCAAGAACTCTACTGAACAGTCAGGCAGTCAAGTGGGACCATGTGACTCAAATGGACGTGTGTCGAAGGCAGTCATCATAAATGTTAGAAAAACTACTAAACTACAAATATTACGAGACGCTGTGACAAAACGCATTTGAATCGCAATAGTGTCTGGAGAACCAGAAACAAGTGTATGTTAATGATCATAGGTTTGTAATTTGCTGTTTAACTCGTGTTGGATTACTGTGTCTTGTGTAAAATATGTGTATAGTGAAGTCTGGTGTACACCTGAATTAGCACCCAGTAATAAACGTGTTGGTTCCAAACGTTACTTGGTGACGTTATTTATCATCGAATATTTAGTTCCTTGTCAGATTCCTCTTGGTATGACATTTTACAACTTCCAACAGTATCAGCGCCACGAGCCAGCGACCTGTGCTACCTGTTGTGGTGGAGGGACGATTATCTATCGAACATTCCAGGTAAGAGCTTACATAGAGACACTATATGCGAAGTGTGACGGCCTTGCACACTTCCAAACAGCAACCTCGCGTGTACAGCCACTTTACCACAAACAGACATCCTAGCATGTCTTACAGATATATATGTAAGGAGAGACCCGCAAATACAATTACTAAACAATCCTCAATGGGTTTATTCCGAACTTATGTTACTAAATTTTCACAATTGAACCACTGAACTGATTTTGATCATAGTTGGCATGGAGATAGCTTCAACCCCAAGGAAGAATTTAGGCTGCTTTAGAAAGTAAAAACGAAAAAAATGTTGACCCTCTAAAAGAGGAAGTAGGGAATGAAACATCTGTTTTTGCATCAGTGAATGTATAACATGTTAAGGAAAGGTGCTAAATTTGCTATGTAATATCCACTGTGTATATTTTATAGCTACTGCAGTAGCATGATGCACAGATGAGCACTCCTGCCCACGCCCGTCTGTATGCATTGCTCGCCAGTGACACTGCACGTGCTGCTGTATTGTGCATTCAGATGGGGGGGAGGGGGGGGGGGGTAGAACATACATCACGAGTTATGATTACCCAAACAGGCAGACACAAGAGGGCACCTGATGTCATTGCAGATGCGACAGCTAGAAAGTGCTGATATGCAAGCACAGCTGTGAGCTACAGCTAGTTATTATTAAACATGTAACAACTAAGCTGCTTGGAGATTTTCTTGTAAATGAATCATTGAACCAGTTTCTGAGATGAGGTGAGGTCTTACAAATAGCTTCAGGTACATGAATATGTCACTCACTTCACCAAAAGAAATAACTTCCATAATAAAATCTTTAAAAACAAAGCGTTGTAGTGGTTACGATGAAATATCAACAAAGTTAATTAAGGCATGTTCTTGTGAGTCTCACTTCACCAAAAGAAATAACTTCCATAATAAAATCTTTAAAAACAAAGCGTTATAGTGGTTACGATGAAATATCAACAAAGTTAATTAAGGCATGTTCTTGTGAGTTTAGTACAACTCTAAGTTACTTGTGTAACCAGTCAATTATAACTGGGACATTTCCTGACTGGCTAAAATATGCAGATGTTAAACCTCTATTCAAGAAAGGGGTAAAGAGATACCATCAGACTACAGACCGATTTCACTTTTGCCAGCATTCTCAAAATTTTTAGAAAAAGTAATGTACAGGCAGCTTCTCAACCATCTGACCACAAATAACATATTATCAACAACACAGTTTGGATTTCTGAAGGGTTCCGATATCGAGAAGGCTATTTACACCTACAGTGAAAATGTACTTAATTCATTAAATAACAAGTTACAAGCAGCAGGTATTTTCTGTGATTTGTCAAAGGCATTCGATTGTGTGAACCACAACATCCTTTTAAATAAATTAGAATTCTATGGTTTCACAGGCAGTGCTGCAAAATGGTTCATGTCATACCTCGATAAGGGGAAACAAAGGGTGTCAGTGCAAGGGACTAGTGAATTAAATCATCAGTCATCATCAGAAGGGGAAGAAATTACATGTGGTGCCCCACAAAGAGCCATTGCTTTTTCTTGTGTCCATTAATGATATCTCATCAGTTACACTGCCAGAAGCAGAGTTCGTTTTCTTTGCAGATGACACAAGTATTGCAATAAATAATATGTCGAGTGTAGTGCTAGAAAGATCTGCTAATGATATTTTCATGGATATCAATAAATGGTTTAAAGCCAACTCACTGACATTAAACTTCGAAAAGACTCACTATATGCAATTCAGAACCTGTAAGAGCTTTCCACCCAGCATATGCATAAAGTATGAAGAAGAGCAGATAGAAGAGGTTGACAGTCTTAAATTCCTGGGATTACAACTTGATAATAAATTCAGTTGGGAGGAGCACACCACAGAACTGCAGAAACACCTTAACAAGTCTGTATTTGCAATTCGAGTGTTAGCAGACATAGGCGACATAAAAGTGAAAAAGCTTGCATACTTTCATTCCATAATGTCATATGGTATAATATTTTGGGGTAACTCTTCAAGTCACAAGTTTTCAGAGTCCAAAAGCGTGTAATACGCATTACTTGTGGAGTAAATTCACGGACGTCTTGTAATAACCTCTTCAAAGAACTGGGTATACTAATTACTGCCTCTCAGTATATTTACTCCTTAATGAAATTTGTCCTAAATAATATATCTCTTTTTCCCAACAAACAGCTCAGTTCATACATACAATACGAGGAACAAAAATGATCTTCACAAGGACTTAAAAGCACTTACTATAGTTCAAAAAGGGGTCCACTACTCAGGAACACTCATCTTCAATAATTTGCCAGAAAACATAAAAAATTTAGTTACAAATAAACAACAGTTTAAAAGGAGCCTGAAAGACTTACTATTGGCCAACTCCTACTCCATTGACGAATTTGTAATAGAAACAATTGATGTATCGTGTATATTCATACTATTAGTATTTTTATTTCAGCTTTAAAAAAAAAATGACATGTTCCACATCCACGAGGATCTCCTCAGCACGGATCTATGGAACAAAAAACTAATCTAATCTAATCTTACACTACAATGATCTACAGTCAACTGCTAAAAGTGTGGTTCGTTTTGGATTAGTCTGGTGTATCCAGGGTCAAGAAGAACCACATTAAGTTAATCTCCTGGGTTTCAAGTTCTGGATACTTCCTTCCAAGTTATTCCTGTTAGTTCTGCCACTTGTTTGACGGCTTGGACGTATTTGCTGTGAATCGTTGCAAGTTAACGTCTCATCAGTAGAACATGTCGACGGAAAGTGACGGTTCAGTAACATCTTTTAAACGTTTAAGAGTCCTCATCGCCGTTCTCCTCGACCTCATTTGAGTGTACCTGTTGTAGAACAGTTCCGCTAGAAGTACCACCGTGCAAAAGGAGAGAGCAACTGCGAGAGCAGTTAGCATAGACTTGAAAGGTTGAAAGGAAATGAAGGTGCTCTGCTCCTGTTCTCCGCTCCTACGGCGCCTTTCGATGCTCATGAGAACACTGCGTGAACGCCTGTACAGCAGGGGGGAAACCAGCGCCGCCTCGCTAACGCGCAGTATGGCGTTGTTCAGAAGGGGCAACAAAGGGCTGCCTGTGGGAACGATCATGACCACGTTGTATGCGAACACGTCTTCTAAAAGAGGGACAGCAGAATGTAGCCCCGTTTTTCCGCCGTACTTTGCTACACTCATATAGGTGAGGTATATTCGGGGTCCGAGGACACCCGTCATCCCCGAACGGACCATGTGGTCGAAAGACGACTCGAGCGAAGGGCGTTCTGCACACTTCCTGGGGGCGAATCTCATATAATAATTCGTCGTCCTACAAACAAGGTCAGAGGAATAAAATTCTTCCATAGTCGTAATTTGTTTCTCGTAATTCGGTCGTGTCATTCTGCTGGTGAGTATAGACTGGTTGACATAGCCGATCACCTGCGAGAAAAGCACCCACGAGGCGAAAATCGTCCTGGCTGTAAGCGTCACAGGTTCTCTTACTGGTACCGAGAAGACGATACTGCAGAAATTGACATAAGTGTGGCAAAACCTCTTATAGTTAGATATTTCATTCTTGTGCGAAAACAGTGTGGAGATAGCTGAAAGCAGAAATTGTAACCCAGTAATGATTACAAAGAGAAGTGGTGGAATTATAGAGAAAGAGTTTGTCCATGCAGGGATGTTACTGGCCAGTGGGACAAACATCGTCACAGAATCTCGAAGGTAAGATGCTGTTACTTCGACGTCACCTACAGACAGTACAGTCTCGTGAAATCCTCCGAAAGCTATGTCTACCTCAACATTTTGGACAAGTTCCGTCAGCAAGTAGTAACTGTCAGGCCCTGCAGTTGTTATATTCAAAGACACATTTAGCATTGCTGCTACCAGTTCTATTGTGAAAATGTCGTATCCGGCTAAATCTCGGTCTCCTGTTGCGTTTTCGTCGGTGACCATGACGAACGGTGGAAAACGGTACGTAGCTGCCGTTAGATAACACAGGTCAAATTGCCGTGGCACCTTCTCAGGAAACAGGCTCGAACTCTTCCCGAAACGGTGTCGCTGCAAATCCCATTCGTCCAATACTGATAACTGGATTTCAGCACTCCTACACCTCCCAGAAGAATCGTACGGAAACCAAGTGTACACAGTCACATTGTCGACTGCAGCTAGGGCCTGCCCAGACAATCGTATCACGACGATTGTGCAGTTTATCATGTTCCGACTGTCGAATTCTCGAAACATTTCAGCAACTTTACTTTGGTATTGCGCATTGACTGTGAGGAAGAAAACTAGGCACAGCGATCGAGGATTCCACTTTGCAAAGTCATTCGCTTGTTGCAGTAGCAGCTGCAGTGTCTCTCTTGTCGCAACAGCATCATCTATTACCAAGAGCAGCCCTCTGACAGTCACACGTAGCTGCCCTGTCCTGCCACTGTATGGCTGGAAGTTTATCACGGGCAGCTGCAACAGCTTCAGGGCGACTGTCTGAAGGCTTCTGATGGTAATCTCAGGTAGTGGTGGTGCCAAGCGCCACCTGTCTTCGGGATGGGGTGAGGATGCTCCAGGCATCGTGACGACGAGGAGAGGGCCGTTGACGAGCGGTGATCTGTTCAAGACAGCCTCCACGACGCAGCAGAGAGACGGCTGGGGTCTACTGCGGGTTGCGACAGTCCGCGCCACTGGCCAGGGACACAGGATGAAGCACACTGCCACCTGGAAGCATAACGTGGTGTTGCCAAAAACACTGTGACTTGTGGAAGTTTCTACGTGTAAACAGTTCACTTAACTGAGGGGATTAAAAACAAAAGGGTGTAAGTGACAAAATCACGATTCTGATAAAATGGCGACTGTAGAACCATACTGACCCAAGTGGCATTCCCATCATTTGGACAAAAATAGAAAACTCATTTGTGTTTATTTTAAGGAAGTGGATCATTTTTATGGATTAATCTTTACTGAAATGTTGACTAATACACACATCAAAAAATGTTTCGCATCACTTCAGTTCCGAGAGTTCCAGAACTTGTATAGAAAATTGGAATAGGGATCAACATAAACATCATTTCTGCCCTTTTTATTGCTCATGGAAACCCTACATTGCATGTTGTACCACCATACAGGGAGACCTTCAGAGGCGGTAGTGCAGATTGCTGTACACACCGGTACCTCGTGCACATCCTCTTGCATTGATGCGTGCCTGTATTAGTCGTGGCATGCTATCCACAAGTTCATCAAGGCACTGTCGGTCCAGATTGTCCCACTCCTCAACGGCGATTCGGCGTAGATCTCTCAGAGTGGTTGGGGGGTCACGTCGTCCATAAACAGCCCTTTTCAAACTACCCCAGGCATGTCCGATAGGGTTCTTGTCTGGATAACATGCTGGCCACTCTAGTCGAGCGATATCATTATCTTGAAGGAAGTCATTCACCAGATGGGCACGATAGGAGCACGAATTGTCGTCCATGAAGACGAATGCCTCGCCAATATGCTGCCGATATGGTTGCAGTATTGGTCGGAGGATGTCATTCATGTATCATGCAGCCATTGTGAAGCCTTCCATGACCACCAGCAGCGTACGTCAGCCCCACATAATGCCACGCCCGAACAGCAGGTAACCTCCACTTTCTGCACTTGCTGGACAGTGTATCTAAGATGTTCAGCCTGACTGGGTTGTCGCCGGTCACTGTGGCCGAGCGGTTCTAGGCACTTAAGTCCAGAACCGCGCGACTGCTGCGGTCGCAGGTTCGAATCCTGTCTCGGGCATGGATGTGTGTGACGTCCTTAGGTTACTGAGGTTTAAGTAGTTCTAAGTTCTATGGGACTGATGACCTCCGATGTTAAGTCTCATAGTGCTCAGAGCCATTTTGAACCTGACTGGATTGCCTCCAAACACGTCTCCGACGATTGTCTGGTTGAAGGTATATGCAACACTCATCAGTGAAGATAACGTGATGCCAATCTTGAGTGGTGCATTCGGGATGTTGTTGGGGCCATCTGTACTTCGCTGCATCGTGTCATGGTTGCAAAGATGGACCTCGCCATGGACGTCGGGAGTTGCGCATCATGCAGCATATTGCGCACAGTTTGAGACGTAACACGGCGTCCTGTGGCTGCACAAAAAGCATTATTCAACATGGTGGCGTGGCTGTCAGGGTTCCTCCGAGCCATAATCCGTAGGTAGCGGTCATCCACTGCAGTAGTAGCACTTGGGCGGCCTGAGCGAGGCATATCATCGACAGTTCCTGACTTCTGTATCTCCTCTATGTCCAAAAAACGTCGTTTTGGTTCACTTCAAGACACCTGGACACTTCCCTTGTTGAGAGCCCTTCCTGGCATAAACTAACAATGCAGACATGATGGAACCGCTGTATTGACCGTCTAGGCACACCAACCATGTACCTCCCACAGACAACACGAGCCGTGTACCTCCTTCCTGGTGGAATGACTGGAACTGATCGGTTGTCGGACCCCCTCCATCTAATAGGCTCTGCTCATGCATGCTTGTTAACATCTTTGGGTGGGTTTAGTGACATCTATGAAAAGTCAAAGGGACTCTGTCTGTGATACAATATCCACAGTCAATGTCTACCTTCAGGAGTTCTGGGCACTGGGGTGATGCAAATATTTTTTTGGTGTGTTTATTTTACAAGAAGCAAACAATGTTTTATTGAAATCTTTTTATTAGAAGATACAAAGTTTTGATTCCAGTATTGAACAGATCACTTGGATCACTTTGGTACACACAAATAATAAAATTACATACTGAAGGTCTAAGGAGGCAACCAAACTTAATCATCTACAAACGCAGAGGGTAGCATGCTTTCATGATCCCAGGCCTCATTGCCCATTTCTCGTCTGGGTATATGCGGAACTGACAGGTAGAAACGATGGTGAACTGGTGGATCAAGTTTAAGAATTTCTTGTATGTCTTGCATGTTTTTGTGTTGTATTGCCTTTGGCGCCCTAGCCTGTGCAGGTATGTAATTTCGGAAGTTTAGCAGAAATGCCTATAAATCTGTTTCATTAGTGCTGAGGTAAATCGCCTTATACTTTTCTATATAATCATATTGTGATGCTTAAGAACAGAGCCCCTCAAGAATTTTATTTTTCGCATTTGTGATATCTTTGTGCCATCTCCGAAAACAGTCTGGTAGTCTTTGTAGCGATCTGATAGACTTTCAAAATCCAGGAACTTGTCAGTCATGTCTCGAACTATGAAAGGTTTACGTTGCGGACAGCCACACATGAGGTCCATCCATACCTGAAGTGCGAAGATGTATGTCCTATTCTTTTGCACCGTATTTGACTTTAATGTAACAAGCTACACGACCTGGCAAATATAAGTCAAAATTATAATATTTTGCACTTGGATCTTCAGCTTTTATACTAAATGAGTCATAACTTGTAGCCATAACTTAGAGCCATAACTATCCAAGTGTGACTTTTCGTTTGGATCAGTGTGGTAGGATGTATTTTTCATAATAAGATCAATTCTAAAGTAGGAGACTGAGACGTTCTTACAGAATATGATGATTTCTACACATGGCTTCAACGCGGCATGAAAATTTATATTTTCTCCCATGATCCATACGAAAAGATCTAATAAAAAAAGTCACTTGGGTAAGTATGGTTTCCCAGTCTCCAAACGAGCTTCAAAGTTTTTATTAAATTTGAAGTGGTATGTTCATTTGTTGTGTTGTCTACAGCAATTATAATATGCAGTGGTTATTGGAGAAGCTGTAAGTACAATATCAGTGAATTAAATAAAGAATGTTGCGCTCAGTAATGTTTTTAGCAGTAGCCTACTTTGCAATATCACCCATCGGCCTCTCAAGGTGTCACATCACTTTGCCTCTCACTAATATCAAGTTCGGAAAGGCCCACAACAATGTACGAGGGCTATTCGGAAAGTAAGGAATGATAGGTCGCGAAATGGAAACCACAGTGAAAATCAAAACTGTTTTATTTGCAACAGTTACCTACAACTTCCAGCTTCTTATCTCCATAGTCGCCGATCCGACTTGGACGTTTGTCGTAGCGTTGTACCAACTTTCCAATAGCCTCGCGCTTTCCGCCAATTCTCTTCGCTGGCCTACAGCTCTTTATCTGTGTCAAAATGTTGTCTTCATAGCCAGCGGTTCATGTGAGCAGAGATGAAACTCAGAGGGAGACAATAACGGGCTGTATTGTGGCTAACCAAACATTTCCAATTGAAAACGATGCAGGAGCATCTTCATTGCCCCTGCAGAATGCGGCTGAGAATTGTCTTGAAGAAGAAACTGCACGAGAGTTATGTAATGTTGGCTGCATAGCTTCGGGGGAAATTTCTCACCAGGCTCTCGTGCTTGGTGGCAGTCACTTGTTCTAAGTATCTTTATGTGCTCCCTGTGTGCTCAGAACTAAAAAGAATGACGTAACGCGATCGACTTGGATACTATAGACACTGCCCAACACACCCTTGCAAAACTTCATCGGATTTACACTGTGATTTCCATTTCGCGACCGATCGTTCCGTACTTTACGAATAACCCTCGTAATACAACAATTTGTCCCATTTTTACGAATTACGTTGATCTGTCCACACAACTTTTATTGCTTATTCGTATAACATTAGGGATAAGAATGCGAGGTGCATTCAAGTTCTAAGGCCTCCGATTTTTTTTTCTCTGGACTGGAAAGAGATAGAAAAATGTGCATTGTTTTAGGATGAGGCCGCGTTCATTGTCAATACGTCCCAGAGATGGCAGCACCATACGGCAGATGAAATTTTACCTCCAGCGGCGAGAATGAGAACTGTTTTAAATACTTAAATGGCGACATTTTCCTTTCTCGAACAGTGTGCAATCATTCGTTTTCTGAATTTGCGTGGTGTGAAACCCATTGAAATTCATCGACAGTTGAAGGAGACGTGGCGATGGAGTTATGGATGTGTCGAAAGTGCGTTCGTGGGTGCGACAGTTTAATGAAGGCAGAACATCGTGTGACAACAAACCAAAACAACCTCGGGCTCGCACAAGCCGGTCTGATGACAGGATCGAGAAAGTGGAGAGAATTGTTTTGGGGGATCGCCGAATGACTGTTGAACAGATCGCCTTCAGAGTTGGCATTTCTGTGGCTTCTGTGCACACAATCCTGCATGACGACCTGAAAATGCGAAAAGTGTCATCCAGGTGGGTCCCACGAATGCTGACGGACGACCACACGGCTGCCCGTGTGGCACGTTGCCGAGCAATGTTGACGCGCAACGACAGCACGAATGGGACTTTCTTTTCATCGGTTGTGACAATGGATGAGACGTGGATGCCATTTTTCAATCCAGAAACAAAGCGCCAGTCAGCTCAATGGAAGCGCACAGATTCACCGCCACCAAAAAAATTTCAGGTAACCGCCAGTGCTGAAAAACTGATGGTGTGCATGTTCTGGGACAGCGAGGGCGTAATCCTTACCCATTGCATTCCAAAGGGCACTACGGTAACAGGTGCATCTTATGAAAAGGTTTTGAAGAACAAATTCCTTCCTGCAGTGCAACAAAAACGTCCGGGTAGGGCTGCGCGTGTGCTGTTTCACCGAGACAACGCACCCGCACATCGAGCTAACGTTACGCAACAGTTTCTTCGTGATAACAACTCTGAAGTGATTCCTCATGCTCCCCACTCATCTGACCTGGCTCCTAGTGACTTTTGCCTTTTTCCAACAATGAAAGACACTCTCCGTGGCCGCACATTCACCAGCCGTGCTGCTATTGCCTCAGCGATTTTCCAGTGGTCAAAACAGACTCCTAAAGAGGCCTTCGCCGCTGCCATGGAATCATGGCGTCAGCGTTGTGAAAAATGTGTACGTCTGCAGGTCGATTACGTCGAGAAGTAACGCCAGTTTCATCGATTTCGGGTGAGTAGTTAATTAGAAAAAGAATCGGAGGCCTTAGAACTTGAATGCACCTCGTACAACTATTTGTCCCATTTTTACGAATTACGTTGATCTGTCCACACAACTTTTATTGCTTATTCGTATAACTTTAGGGATAGGAATAATGGCTACACAATGTCATTACTCAGGGAATTCACAGAGACGTAAATTTCCAAGCAAGCTCTTAGCATATACACATACAAACACTCCTACTTGTTTTTATTATGGGACTTGTCTGCTCTGAGTCCCGCATGGCATCATCATTAGCAGATTGTGTACTTGGCCCTCCACTTGCTATTCATCTCCTGAATGGCGTCCGCCCCCATAGCTGAGTGCTCAGAGTGATGGATTACCGTCCTACGGGCCTGGGTTCGATTCCTGGCCGGGTCGGGATTTTCCCCGCTCAGGGACTGGGTGTTGTGTTGTGTTCATCATCATTTCATCCCCATCCGGTGCGCAAGTCGCCCAATGTGGCGTCGCATGTAATAAGAACTGCACCGAGGCGGCCGGATCTGCCCCGTAAGGGGCCTCCCGGCCAATGACGCCAAAGGCTCATTTCCATTTTTTCCTCTGTGGTGTTTTTCACGAAGAGATGTACGTGCTTTCCTTGTTAAGTAGTTCTTCAAATGGCACTAGGAAGCAATTCAAATCACAACATACACCTAAATCGTCCGCAGCTCGTGGCCTCGCAGTAGCATGCTCGCTTCCCGCGCACGAGGTCCCAGGTTCGATTCCCGGCGGAGTCAGGGATTTTCCCTGCCTTGAGATGACTGGGTGTTGTTGTGTTGACCTGATTGTCATCATCATTGATCCCCATCATGGTCGAAGAAAGGCAATGGCAAACTGCCTCCACTAGGACCTTGCCCAGTCGGTGGTGCGGGTCTCCTGCCTTGTCCGCTATGCTCCTTGGAGTATGGGGTATCACCATCATCATCACACCTAAATCACTTTTCCACCAAATGGATTGGTTCTCCCACTACAATATTGCGCTTACATCCCTTTCCTATTAACTGCCTCAATTTTATTAGGTCAAAAAGGAACTACGAGAGATATTTTTTTCTTTCTTTTTTTTCAGGTCCGATCGATCGCGAAATGGAAACCAGGAAACCACAGTCATCATCATCATCATCATCATCATCATCATCATTTAAGACTGATTATGCCTTTCAGCGTTCAGTCTGGAGCATAGCCCCCCTTATACAGTTCCTCCATGATCCCCTATTCAGTGCTAACATTGGTGCCTCTTCTGATGTTAAACCTATTACTTCAAAATCATTCTTAACCGAATCCAGGTACCTTCTCCTCGGTCTGCCCCGACTCCTCCTACCCTCTACTGCTGAACCCATGAGTCTCTTGGGTAACCTTGCTTCTCCCATGCGTGTAACATGACCCCACCATCTAAGCCTGTTCGCCCTGACTGCTACATCTATAGAGTTCATTCCCAGTTTTATTTCCTCATTGTGGACACCCTCCTGCCATTGTTCCCATCTACTAGTACCTGCAATCATCCTAGCTACTTTCATATCCGTAACCTCAACCTTGTTGATAAGGTAACCTGAATCCACCCAGCTTTCGCTCCCATACAACAAAGTTGGTCGAAAGATTGAACGGTGCACAGATAACTTAGTCTTGGTACTGACTTCCTTCTTGCAGAAGAGAGTAGATCGTAGCTGAGCGCTCACTGCATTAGCTTTGCTATACCTCGCTTTCAGTTCTTTCACTATGTTGCCATCCTGTGAGAATAACCACAGTGAGAATGAAAAATGTTTTATTTGCAACATTTAGTCACAACACTTCCAGCTGTTTCCCTACATAGTCGCCGCTCCGACATTTGTCGCAGAGTGATACCAACTTTGCAATACCCTCCTCATACAGGGTGGAGCAAAACATCCTCCCAAATTTTCAGCTCAAATAAAAAACAGATGGATCAGAATGACGAAACTGTATTAACACGAATGATATCTGCACAGTGGGAATTTTTCGCTTTTAAACAATGTACCACTCAAGAGGTGTCCTCCGCTAAAGTTTATTGTTGCTGTCTTATCTCTACTTACAAGTCTTTGACCAAGATTCTGTGGCATAAAGAACGCTCACTTTATCTTTTTTGTCCTTAAATTTTTTGCCTGCTTTCTGTGAAATCGTGCCGAAGTATGGTATTCTATGGTAACAAATGAACTCGTGTTTCCTTTCGTCCATCCCCTGTAGTGTGATTTCATTACCACTTGACCTCTGCCTGTGAAAAATACGACGGAACAGGTGTCTGTTCCATCAGTTGCAACATTTATCCAGCCAGTTATGTGGGGCAGACTGGCATTCTGAGCACACCACACTTTAAGTAGCCACTTACGTGATTCTGGCGACTCCATACCAGGTGTACATCTTCTATCTTGTAGACGTAGACCTGAAGATGTGATTTGAAATCACGAAACCGATCGTGTAGATGAAAAAGTTCATTCACAGCTGAATGTGGATTATTTAAGATACATGGATTACTTCAGCTGCGGTTGCCCTTAACGGAAAAGTACATGCCAATACAGTTTATTTAGATCCATTCGCTTTTTATTTGAACTTAAAACTGACAAGACGAAGGACAAAGCCCGATGGCGACATTCCTCTTCGTTTGTTCTGAACTGCCCTTCAGAGATATTGATGCATCACACTCTACCGTATCTTCCTTCGCCGTCGGCGTTGTCGTGGTTACCGTGAGACACCGTTATACCAAGTGGAAAGGCGCGACCATCTTAGAGCATGAGATACGGTAACCTTAAGCCATTGACAACACACAACGGTCACGGTAGCACCTGATTCCAGAATAGCTGCAGTAGTTAAGATCTACGAACTATCCCCTGTTGACCAGGTCCCCAAAACTTAACTCATAACGAGATCCCTTCAAAGCAAATTGTCATAACGATCGTCTATAAAGGCTTCGTACAACGAGAGTACATGTTACGGTTTATGGAATAATAACAGATACGACCAAACTGTCTTGTCTCTTCTGCTTTATTTAACATAACTTCGTTCACAGTTTCATTTCGCATTCACCACTCATTCACCGAAACCCTTTGATGAACAGTTTTGGTTGCTTAACACCAACAGTCAATGATAATGATACAGCTTTTCTCCTTTTTATAAATTGAAGCCCGCTCTCCGCGATATAATAAAAAAAAACCGGTCTCAATACCGCGTCCCTCATGAGACGTGAATAGACTTATCCCGGAATTGACCGCCCTGTAGGTGTACTCAATTTAATGAGCACACTTCACTGTCCGCTGTTTCGCGTAACTGAATGTCCATTTGTTAGTCTGATTATACCCTGTAGCTATTTAAAATTCGCCCCTATATTTTTCACAACGCACAATTAGCACTTCGTTACTTGTTTTCTTTTTTCTTATTCTAAGAGTAAACGGAAAAAAAAGACGCCGTATCATCGGCTTAGTCGATATAAAGCAAAACACCTTAATATGCCCAATTTTACCTCTTCTTATAGGATCGGCTACCTTACTCATTAATTTATTACATATTATTTCCAATAACGCTAAACAGGTATCGCCGTTATATTTTAATTGTATTCAAAAGCATGTTACTACTATTATGACCGACCAAATCGTAACAAATCGCGCGGCGTGCGTTTTTAACGATTACTTTACGCTATTCAAGTTCCGTTACAGCTGTCTTGACTCGTAATGTTACAACACACGTATGAGGCTGCAGTCATGGTCGTGTCACACAGCACGAATTCCACCAAGGGGGTTACTTTTTGGTCCCAGAACACAATAGCCACACACTTTCTTACGGGGTAAGTTTGTTTGCACTTCTTTGGCTTACTCAGGGAATGAGATGCATCCACTGCTTGGAATTTTCTTTGGTTTTTTCTTTTTCAAAATGAACCACGCCTCGTATGCTGCGATAATATCGTTTAAACAATCTGCCCCCGTCATCAGTGTGGAGATGGAAAGGCAGTACGGCGGTGCCAATTTGCTGTGGCCTGTGATGGTCGGACAGTGCCTTGGGAACTCATCTGGCACGGAGGTTTGCAGTGCTGAAGTTTCCTACTCACGATGGTATGAAGAGCTGACCCTGAAACTTCGGAAGACGAATCAGTCAACACAGAAACTGTGAACTGACGATTTTCTTGCCGGCCGGGGTGGCCTAGCGGTTCTAGGCGCTTCAGTCAGGAACCGCGCCACCGCTACGGTCGCAGGTTCGAATCCTACCTCGGGCATGGATGTGTGTGATGCCCTTAGGTTAGTTAAGTTTAAGTAGTTCTAAGTTCTATGGGACTGATGACCTAAGAAGTTAAGTCCCATGGTGGTCAGAGCCATTTGAACCGT
The DNA here is from genome assembly GCF_023864345.2 of Schistocerca serialis cubense. Taxonomy (NCBI): domain Eukaryota; kingdom Metazoa; phylum Arthropoda; class Insecta; order Orthoptera; family Acrididae; genus Schistocerca; species Schistocerca serialis. The sequence continues at coordinate 148,110,677 of NC_064648.1, forward strand.
TTTGAACGATTTTCTCGAATCACCCGATCCACTCGCTGAACAAGAACATCGGTTGACACTTGGTTCCTTACTGACTGCTTGAAATTTTCTGCGCCATTGCCTCACTTTGCTGTCACACGTGAAAGTTTCGCTATACACATTACCCATTCATTGTTGAATTTCTGCTGCACTGCATCCGTCAGCTTGAAGAAATCGAATGACCGTACAGACTTTCTCACTTAGCGGTACACACTATTGTTCTAACCACATTTACGTACTCACTGTGCGCTCAGAATTAACATGTGCGACATGACACTATCCACAGATATACTAGAGGCACTGCGGAACCTACAATTACAAAGCTTCATGGAATTTTCACGGTGGTTTTAACTGCTCGACCGATCGGACATCGAGAGAAAAAAATAGCCACCGTATTTTCCTTAGTCGCACTTTGGGTTAATGAGCTTTGTTTACCGCTTTTATAATTAATTCGTTATATGACAGCAAGGGGAGGTGGGGGAGCAAACTCCGACTTGACACTCGTTTTTAGACATTAGTTTCCTTCAAGTAACTGATCATAAACAGGTAGTTAATATGACTGCAAAACATGACAAACAAAAAAGTTAATTTAAGTGTGTTCACAGTTGTTACTACAAAAAAATTCATTATATTTGTTCAGATTTACGATTTAACTCTTGCTACACTAATGCACGCCGAAGTTAAGCGCTGTCGGGTGTGGCCGGCACCTGGATGGGTGACCATCCGAGCCACCATGCGCTGTTGCCATTTTTCGGGGTGCACTCAGCCTCGTGATGCCAATTGAGGAGCTACTCGACCGAATAGTAGCGGCCCCGGTCAAAGACAACCATCATAACGACCGGAAGAGTGGTGTGCTGACCACACGCCCCTCCTATCCGCATCCTCAACTGAGGATGACACGGCGGTCGGATGGTCCCGATGGGCCACTTGTGCCCTGAAGACGGAGTGGATTTGCATACCAATGCGCTACTGGAGTGTTCAAGAAGAAGAAATTAGGATGTTGAAGGATAATGTAAAAGAAATGTAGCTAAACATTTTTTCCTGCTTCTTTCACGAAAAATGAAATGAAATGAGCGTGTGGCATTGTTGGCTGGGAAGCCCCATCCAGAGAAATTCGGCAGCCGAGTGCAAGTCCTATTTCAGTCGACTCGACGTTGAGCGACTTACGTGCCGATGAAGATGAAATGATGAGGAGGACAATACAAGACCCAGTCCAAGAGCGGAGAAAATCTCCAACCTATCCGGGAATCAAACCCGGGCCCGCAGCGTGGGAGGCAAGCACGTTACCACTCAGCTAAGCAGACAGGCTTCTTTCACGAATATTCTTGCATCGTTTTGGAGCTTCTTTGGTCGATTTCTGATCCTCTGGGACTGAACTCCATCAAGCTACAGTTTCGGTGAGAGAGAGAGTGTTGTATGTGGGAGCCATTTTCACCTTCACCACTAGACAACATGGTAGATATCGAAACAGACGACAGAGGGATAGAGAAACAATTAAAATCACTCAAAAGAGGAAAGGCCGCTGGACCTGATGGGATACCAGTTCGATTTTACACAGAGTACGGGAAGGAACTTGCCGCCCTTCATGCAGTGGTGTACCGTATGTCTCTAGAAGAGCGTAGCGTTCCAAAAGATTGGAACAGGGCAAAAGTCATCCCCGTTTTCAAGAAGGGGCGTCGAACAGATGTGCAGAACTATAGACCTATATCTCTAACGTCGATCAGTTGTAGAATTTTGGAACACGTATTATGTTCGAGTATAATGACTTTTCTGGAGACTAGAAATCTACTCTGTAGGAATCAGCATGGGTTTCGAAAAAGACGATCGTGTGAAACCCAGGTCGCGCTATTCGTCCACGAGACTCAGAGGGCCATAGACACGGGTTCACAGGTAGATGCCGTGTTTGTTGACTTCCACAAGGCGTTTGATACAGTTTCCCACGGTCGTTTAATGAACAAAGTAAGAGCATATGGACTATCAGACCAATTGTGTGATTGGTTGAAGAGTTCCTAGATAACAGAACGCAGCATGTCATTCTCAACGGAGAGAAGTCTTCCGATGTAAGAGTAATTTCAGGTGTGCCGCAGGGGAGTGTCGTATGACCGTTGTTATTCACAATATACATAAATGACCTTGTGGATGACATCGGAAGTTCACTGAGGCTTTTTGCGGATGATGCTATGGTATATTGAGAGGTTGTAACAATGGAAAGTTGTACTGAAAAGTAGGAGGATCTGCAACGAATTGACGCATGGTGCAGGGAATGGCAATTGAATCACAATGTAGACAAGTGTAATGTCCTGCGAATACACAGAAAGAAAGATGCCTTATCATTTAGCTACAAAATAGCAGGTCAGCAACTGGAAGCAGTTAATACCATAAATTATCTGGTAGTAGGCATTAGGAGTGATTTAAAATGGAATGATCATATAAAGTTGGTCGTCGACAAAGCAGATGCCAGACTGAGATTCATTGGAAGAATCCTAAGGAAATGCAACCCGAAAACAAAGGAAGTAGGTTACAGAACGCTTGTTCCCCCACTGCTCGAATACTGGTCACCGGTGTGGGATCCGTACCAGATAGGGTTGATAGAAAAGATAGAGAAGATCCAACGGAGAGCAGCGCGCTTCGTTACAGGATCATTTAGTAATCGCGAAAGCGTTACGGAGATGATAGATAAACTCCATTGGAAGACTCTGCTAGAGAGACGCTCAGTAGCTCGGTACGGGCTTTTGTCAAAGTTTCGAGAACGTACCCTCACCGAAGAGTCAAGCAGTATATTGCTCCCTCCTACGTATATCTCGCGAAGAGACCATGAGGATAAAATCAGAGAGATTAGAGCCCACACAGAGGCATACCGACAATCTTTCTTTCCACGAACAATACGAGACTGGAATAGAAGGGAGAACCGATGGAGGTACTCAAGGTACCCTCTGCCACACACCATCAGGTGGCTTGCGGAGTATGGATGTAGATGCAGATGGAGTTATTCCTGTGACAGAAGTTTAACATCATTGACTGGTGTAGAACTGTCTTCAGTGATGAGTCCCACTTCGAACTCAATCCCGATGACAAGAGAGGACGTGCCTGGAGACGCTCCAGACTGCAGTGGGATACAAACCCGAGTGTCGTCAACTATATGGCCCGACAGCCAGGAGTATCACATCATTTCATAGCAGGACACCTTTGGTTGTCATCTGCGGCAACCTTGCAGCGCAGCCGTACGTCGACGATCTTCTATACCCCGTTTTGTTGCCCTTCATGTCAACTCATCCTGCGCTTATATTCCAACAAGATAACGCTTGCCCACACACGCCGAGAGTTTCCCCTGCTTGTCTTAGTGCTTGCCACACACTACTTGGCTAGCAAGGTACGTTTGAAGCATTACGGGCAGGGCCATCCAACGGGATCGGGGTTTTGACGATCTAAAGCTCGTATTGGACAGAATTTGGCACGATATCCCCCTGTCAATCAATGCCAAGCCGAAGAACTGCTTGCATAAGAACAAGAGCTGGACCAGTTCATTATTGGTTCAAATGGCTCTGAGCACTATGGGACTTAACTGCTGAGGTCATCAGTCCCCTAGAACTTAAGAACTACTTAAAACTGACTAACCTAAGGACATCACACACATCCATGCCCGAAGCAGGATACGAACCTGCGACCGTAGCACTGTAGCGCCTAGAACCGCTCGGCCACGCCGGCCGGCAGCTCATTACTAATTTGCTCAATTTGGGAAGCTCTTTCTCTTGAACAGATCACCCTGTTTTTCTGAAACTGTTATCATTTGTTTGTCGTTACATGTACATGACACCCACGGGTTCCTCCGTGGCGTGTATTTTTTTTTTCTTTGTCCTCGACTGTATTTTATTATTCCATTCTGAAATGTTATCATTCACTTTACGTGTGCCATTGCCTTTTTCTAAAATTACAAAAATTACTCTGGATAAGCAAGGTTTTCTCAAATGAGAAAACCTTGCTTTTTAATACTGTATCTGAAGTCTATTTGATACATTATTCTTCTACAAACACCATTAATTAGTAAGTTAAAACAAACAAGAAATATTATCAAAAATCAGTTACAAATTAAAAAAAACCTTTTGAAACGGAAGCTACTGACAATTGATGCAAATTTGCCTCGTAAAGTCAGGGAAAATTGTAAGACATTAAAGAAAACCGGTTCATTTGCAAACATCACGTGCTCTACAGCAGAAGACCTTCACGGTACAAAATGGTGCACGACTGATGAAGTGTGTGTATGAATGTCTTTGAATTTCTTTTCTCATTTTGACACACCAGATGACTACTAGGCTGGGGTGGTGAATTACTACCTTCCTAACGCTAGCAGCTCAGTTTCACCATGCACCGTGGCAGCCATCCACTCTCAGCCATTACACTTCAGCTGCACAACAAGAAATACACACCACGTGTAGAAGTATGGAACCGGAATTTGGCTGCAATAATTACACGTCTTTCAAACTGATAAACAATATTTTATTCAATATAATTTCCATTGCTATTTATACATTTTTCCCACCTCTCCGGCAGGCTATAAATCCCACGCCAATAAAAACAGTTCTTCTTTTGAAGCGAACCAGTTAGCAAACCATTTTCGTACAGTTTAATACGAATTGAAGCGTTGTTCAGCGAGAGCGTGGAACAGTGATGCAAACAGATGATAACCGGACGGAGCCAAAAGTCTGGAGAATAAGCTGCATGCCCTAGCATTTCCCAACTCACGTCTCGATAGTTTCCCTGATCCGTTGTGCTGTGTGCGATAGGGCGTGATCATGGAGCATTATGACTTTGTGTTTTCTTTTCCTATATTCCGGTCGTTTTTCACGTAATGCTCCATTTAAATCGATCATTTGCTGTTGGTAGTGATCGGTGTTAAGGGTATCACCAGGTTTTAGCAGCTCATAATACAGGGCCGGGCAGAAATTCGGCACGCGTGCGGTGCTCCTGCACATGTGCAACTTCCGGGTCTCAGCGTGCACGCCAGTGCCGTCGGCGTTCATGTAGTGCGTGTTTCTACGCACAGATGTCGCTTTATCCACTTGCTGGGATACTCTGTACCGGCACATTCTAGTGCTCTTTCCACAGCTTGCAAGCCAACCATGGGAAGGTATTTCGCGTATTAAAACATTTAAAATACTGTCATAGTCTATTCATTGAGACGTCTACTTTTAAGTTACCAGTTTAACCCAGTAAGACAAGTAATACAGTTAACAACCGTGGGTTTTTATTAAGGCAGCTTGACTGACGGCACGTGCATATGCGTAATGTTTCTGATCTAGTATTTAAGAAAGGGAGCAATATAACATTAAACTAATGCAAGGTTTCCTATAACTAATTCTCGGTGCCCTCAGTTACACCCACATAATTTCTGTCTCACTGACCTCTGAACAGAATGACAACCGCAGACCTCTCGATGATCACCTGTTATTTCAATACCATTACTGCTATATCTTTCATCAGTTCCGCCTGAAATCTCCATAATAACCGACAATTAGATGAATGTTATGTTTCATCGACTTCAGCTGAGCGTAGCCCTTCTCACATTAATAAAAACCCCTAAATGTAAGTATACATTGGAACAATCGGTTTAATGACCAATTTTCCTGATAATAATGTGACATGGAGCAGAATGAGGCAATAATGCACACTTTTTTTTTTTCTTTATTGTATTTCAATTCCCCATCGGGGCGGGCTGGCAGCAGCATATTCGCTGCTCTTCAGCCGAAAGACATAGAACAAACAATAGAAGACATTTAAAAAGAACAAAGGAGAGAATACGGTGAACATAGAAATAAAAAAGGGGGAACATCATGGAAGGCAATAGACAAAAAACGGGGTGACCGTAAAATGGAGATAAAAAAAACTGTTAAAACTGTTTAAAAGTAGCACACACAAAAAGCCACACACTGCGACAATTAAAAGAACACAAGGCACAGTATGACTGGAGGACGAAAGGTATCGACGGATGGTGTAGCACATAACGTAACACTGACGGCGAACTTCAAGGCAGTACATAATTAAAATCACACCTCTTGACGCACAGGAGAAACAGCACTAGACACAACACTGATGTGGCATACTGACGATGATCAAAACAGAGGATCTGCCTGGCGCAAGGAGATGAGGGAGACTGGAAGAAGGGAGGGAGGGGAAGAGATGGGGGAGGTGAGCGGGGGGCGCGCTGAAGAGGGACAGGTAGGGAGGGACGTGGGAAGGAAAGAGGCAAGTATGGGGTGCAGGGTCTCAGGGGTGGGGGGGGGGGAGGAAAATCCGCTCTGGGAGAAGGAGGAAGAGGAAAAAGGGTGGCCCTGGGAGGTGGGCGGGGGGGGAACAAGGCCAGGTTACAGTTGGAAGGAAGGGTAGATGTCATGGCGAAGTTCGTCATCCGGGAGGGGGAGGTGTTGGAAATTGCCCTGATGAAGGAGATGGAGGGTGTGGAGGTGGAGAGAGGGATAATGCACACTTAGTAAACAGTAACTTTCAGTTATGAAAGGAATAAATCCAAACACGTTTATCACTTGTCATGAGAAATGATATAGTCGAAATCGGGCGCAAAAGCACGGCTCATTGACAAACACAAGCAGTTGCGAAGATTTTCATCACTTATGCTTGAGGGAAACCTTGATTTATTTGTTTTCATCACCGAGAAAAATCTTTCACAAACAAGCTCTTGCGTGTACCACATGAACAGGGAGGTGGAGCCGCTGCTGCTCATTTAGGACACATGTCTAGTAACAGATGTCGCTGTCACACACGTGTGCACATGTGCAGCACTTCCGCACGTCTGCACACTGTGCAGCGTTTGGCCGGCCCTGTAATAATAGATGACACCCTTCTGATCCCACAAAAACAGAGCATTGTCTTCTTTCCAAAGCGATTTCGTCTTGCAGTGGATGTGGATAGTTTGCCTGGATTCACCCATGATTGACGACGCTTAGGATTCTCAAAATACATCCATTTTTCATCACCTGTCACTATTCGATGGAGAAACGACTTTCTTTTGTATCTGTCGAGCTGCATTTCAGAAGTGGTCTTCCGACTTACTTGCTGTCTCTCATTCAGTTCATGCGGAACCCATTTTTCCACCTTCTAAACCTTCCCATTGCTTTCAAGAGATTCCTCTCTTTAAAAAAGGTAATAAAAGCATTGTTACAAACTATCGCCCAATACCACTATTAACTACCTTCTCGAAAATTCTAGAAAAACTCATGCACAGGAGGATTGTAGACCATCTCAACTTCCACAGAATCTTAAGCAAAAATCAGTTTGGTTTTCGTGCCGGTCTTTGTACTGAACAGGCAATATTCTCTTTCAGCAACCAAGTTTTGGAAGCCATTAACAAAAAAATGTCTCCAGTGGGTATTTTTTGTGATCTTACAAAAGCCTTTGACTGCGTAAGCCACCAAATTCTTTTGAAAAAGGCAGAATACTATGGTTTAGGTGGTACTGTTGGCTTGCGGCTACAATCATATCTACAGGATCGGAAGCAGACTGTAATGCTAAATGGCTCTTCAGGAGAACCTGCCTCGTCTGAATGGGGCACGATAACGTGTGGTGTGCCTCAAGGCTCCGTTTTGGGCCCACTGCTTTTCCTTATCTTTATTAATGATCTTCTTCTTTGTTCTGAGACAAACAGCAAATTTACCCTGTTTGCCGATGATACCACAATTCTAATTGACGATTTGGTTGATCATGATCTTGATCAAACTACAAATACAGGGCTGTTAGAAATGATTGAAGCGATTTCATAAATTCACTGTAGCTCCATTCATTGACATATGGTCACGACACACTACAGATATATAGAAAAACTCATAAAGTTTTGTTCGGCTGAAGACGCACTTCAGGTTTCTGCCGCCAGAGCATTCGAGAGCGCAGTGAGACAAAATGGCGACAGGAGCCGAGAAAGCGTATGTCGTGCTTGAAATGCACTCACATCAGTCAGTCATAACAGTGCAACGACACTTCAGGACGAAGTTCAACAAAGATCCACCAACAGCTAACTCCATTCGGCGATGGTATGCTCAGTTTAAAGCTTCTGGATGCCTCTGTAAGGGGAAATCAACGGGTCGGCCTGCAGTGAGCGAAGAAACGGTTGAACGCGTGCGGGCAAGTTTCACGCGTAGCCCGCGGAAGCCGACGAATAAAGCAAGCAGGGAGCTAAACGTACCACAGCCGACGGTTTGGAAAATCTTACGGAAAACGCTAAAGCAGAATCCTTACCGTTTACAATTGCTACAAGCCCTGACACCCGATGACAAAGTCAAACGCTTTGAATTTTCGACGCGGTTGCAACAGCTCGTGGAAGAGGATGCGTTCAGTGGGAAACTTGTTTTCAGTGATGAAGCAACATTTTTTCTTAATGGTGAAGTGAACAGACACAATGTGCGAATCTGGGCGGTAGAAAATCCTCACGCATTCGTGCAGCAAATTCTCAAGTCACCAAAAGTTAACGCGTTTTGTGCAATCTCATGGTTTAAAGTTTACGGCCCCTTTTTCTTCTGTGAAAAAAACCTTACAGGACACGTGTATCTGGACATGCTGGAAAATTGGCTCATGCCACAACTGGAGACCGACAGCACCGACTTCATCTTTCAACAGGATGGTGCTCCACCGCACTTCCATCATGATGTTCGGCATTTCTTAAACAGGAGATTGGAAAACCGATGGATCGGTCGTGGTGGAGATCACGATCAGCAATTCGTGTCACGTCCTCCACGCTCTCCCGACTTAACCCCATGTGATTTCTTTCTGTGGGGTTATGTGAAAGATTCAGTGTTTAAACCTCCTCTACCAAGAAACGTGCCAGAACTGCGAGCTCGCATCAACGATGCTTTCGAACTCATTGATGGGGACATGCTGCGCCGGGTGTGGGAGGAACTTGATTATCAGCTTGATGTCTGCCGAATCACTAAAGGGGCACATATCGAACATTCTTGAATGCCTAAAAAAACGTTTTGAGTTTTTGTATGTGTGTGCAAAGCATTGTGAAAATATCTCAAATAATAAAGTTATTGTAGAGCTGTGAAATCGCTTCAATCATTTGTAATAACCCTGTATATGTATGCAATTTGATTAGTAGTCGCTTGTGAAGAAAGGTATCAAAAGCCTCCAGGAAATCTAGAAATCTGGAATCAATTTGAGATCCCCTGTCGGTAGCACTCGTTACTTGATGGGAATGCAGAGCTAGTTACGTCTCGTAAGAGCGATGGTTCCGCAAGCTTCTTGACGTATGCCGTAATCCAGCTGAAGCTGATCATTGCTCCCACAGAGCTACCACAGTGCGGCGACGTTCATCACCACGGGTTACCAGCAGTTCCAGAGGGTACCAGACATTTCCTGTGGGGTTAAAATCCGGTGGTTGAGCACGGCGGTTGCGGTGTAGTAAGCTGCCCGAGTGTCGTCGTACCAGCAATCTACGCATGCAGTCCTATGGAAACGGTGGTTGCCGTATTGGAACACGGGACTGTCCACGACACGCTCATAATGAGGATCGATATTGCCGAGGCCGTCCGCGCACGGAGCGACTAAAATAAAACGCATCGCTCAGGCGATCTGAATCGGCAGCTGGTTGCTGAGTGGCTGGCAGCGCAGTTCCGCAACTGTGAAACGAGAATTCTACAAGTGCAGTGCGCGGGCGTCGACGAGGCGGAGATTTATTCGGTCACACTCATCGGCGCCCATATTATAGTTTGGGGGGAGGGGGAGGGGAAGGTGGGAAGCGTGGACTAAACCTCTAGGTGTGGAGAACTTTGAATATTTTGGAACACGAATGGCGACTTGTAAGCAGCCATAGAAAAGTTCCAGTTCTAAGCCTGATAAAAACATACCTAACACCAACTTTTAAATCAGAATGAAATTTTCACTCTACAGCGGAGTGTGCGGTGATTTGAAACTTCCTGGCAGATTAAAACTGTGTGCCCGACCGAGACTCGAACTCGGGACCTTTGCCTTTCGCGGGCAAGTGCTCTACCATCTGAGCTACCCAAGCACGACTCACGCCCCGTCCTCACAGCTTTACTTCTGCCAGTACCTCGTCTCCTACCTTCCAAAGCTGTGAGACCGGACGTGAGTCGTGCTTCGGTAGCTCAGATGGTAAAAAAAAAAAAAAAAAAAAAAAAAAAAAAAGGTAGAGCACTTGCCCGCGAAAGGCAAAGGTCCCGAGTTCGAGTCTCGGTCGGGCACACAGTTTTAATCTGCCAGGAAGTATCAACTTTTAAATCATTTCTTTGACAAAAAAAACCACCAGACTGCACTATAGTTTTTTCTTTCTCTGAGAAGTACGAGAGGGGGGGGGAGGGGGCGACGGCGATCTGCCCTCGCGCCCCCTACCCCAAAACACCCCCTCCCTTTGACCCCCGGCTCCGACGGCCATGAGTCTCCGCATCTTGAGTTGTTGAGTATAGATTCAAGCTCAGAGGGAAGATGTGGTTCTCTGTTATTGTCATTGAGAAAACGAAAAACAAAAGTGGATTTGCCTGTACAGCCACACAAACACAAACTACAAGCTGATGTAGAAGCCAAGGAGCTGCAATAGACGGATTCGAATTTCATAGCCTTTTATACACTGAAGAGATAAAGAGACTGGTAAACCTGCCTAATATCGTGTAGGGCCCCCAAGAGCACGCAGAAATGCCGCAACACGACGTGGCATGGACTCGACTACTGTCTGAGGGGAATTAACTCCCTGAATCCTGCAAGATTGTCTATACATCCATAAGCATACGAGGGGGTGGAGATCTCTTGTGAACAGAACGTTGCAAGGCATCCCAGATATGATCAATAATGCTCCTGTTTGGGGACTTTGGTGTCCAGCGGAATTGATTAAACTCTGTAGCAATTCTGGACGTGTGGTGTGTCGCATTGTCCTGCTGGAATTGCCCAAGTCCGTCGGAAAGCACTATGGACATGAATGGATGCAGGTGCTCAGTCAGGATGCTTACGTACGTGTCACCTGTCAGAGTCGTATCTAGACGTACCAGGTGTCCCATATCACTCCAACTGCACACTCCCCACACCATTGCAGAGCCTCCACCAGCTTGAACAGTCCACTGCTGACAAGTAGGGTTCAAGGATTCATATGGTTCTCTCAATACCCGTAGGCGTAAATCCGCTCGACGCAATTTGAAACGAGACTCGTACGGCCAGGCAACATGTTTCCAGTCGTTAACAGTCACCAAGGATACACGAGTGGGCCTTCAGCTCTGAAAGCCCATATCGATGAAATGAAATGTCGTGTGGCTAGGGCCTCCCGTCGGGTAGACCGTTCTCCGGGTGCAAGTCTTTCGATTTGACGACACTTCGGCGACTTGCGCGTTGATGGGGATGAAATGATGATGATTAGGACGACACAACACCCAGTCCCTGAGTGAAGAAAATCTCCGACCCAGCCGGGAATCGAACCCGGGCCCTTAGGATTGACAGTATGTCACCCTGACCACTCAGCTTCCGGGGGCGGACGCCCATATCGATGATGTTTGGTTAGATGGTTCGTTCAAAAATGGTTCAAATAACTGTGAGCACTATGGGACTTAATATCTGAGGTCACCAGTCCCCTAGACTTAGAACTTACTTAAACCTAACTAACCTATCATACACATCCATGCCCGAGGCAGGATTCGAACCTGCGACCGTAGCAACAGCGCGGTTCCGGACTGAAGCGCCTAGAACCGCTCGGCCACAGCGGCCGGCGCCTGCTTCGTTTCGCTGACACTTGTTGATGGCCCAGCATTGAAATCCGCAGCAATTTGCGGAAGGGTTGCATTTCCGTCACGTTGAACGATTCTCTTGAGTCGTTGTTAGTCCCGTTCTTGCAGGATCTCTTCCCAGCCACAGCGATGTCGGAGATTTGATGTTTTGCCGGATTCCTGATATTCACGGTAAACTCGTGAAATGGTCGTACGGGAAAATCGCCACTTCATCGCTACCTCGGAGATGCTGTGTCCCATCGCTCGTGCGCCGAGTATAAGACCACGTTGAAACTGACTTAAATTCTGATAACCTGCCATTGTAGCAGGAGTAACCAATCTAACAACTGCGCCAGACACTTGTTGTCTAACGTAGGCGTTGCCGACCGCAGCGCCATACTCTATCTGTTTACGTATCTCTGTATTTGAATTCAGTGTAGAACAATGAAGTGCTGTAGTGATTTCTACGGCCGTAACGCAACATTAATTTTATTTTGAAAAACCCGAATGCCTTGAGATCTATATAAACGTAAAGTGTAAATGGTTTGCTGGCCGGTGTGGCCTTGCGGTTCTAGGCGCTTCAGTCTGCAACCGTGTGACCGCTACGGTCGCAGGTTCGAATCCTGCCTCGGGCATGGATGTGTGTGATGTCCTTAGGTTAGTTAGGTTTAAGTAGTTCTAAGTTCTAGGGGACTGATGACCACAGATGTTAAGTCCCATAATGCTCAGAGCCATTTGAATTTTGTAAATGGTTTGTGCTCCTTAAGAGGTAACATCACTGTATCGGCTTAAAAAACGCCTGTTCTTGGCCCCATTTTTATATGGAAGGGAAGGTGATAAAGGAGACAGTCCGCGTATTTGCAATAAACACTGTCTCTGGGTAGTGCAATGATTAACGCAACTACCTCGTAAGCAGAAATCACGGGTTCGGTTCTGGCATACATTTCCACTCGTTGCCTCTGATTCCGCATAAACTCCTGTTGCAGCTGACATAATTCCTTTCCTTTCTCCTCTTCTACCTTCAGTTTACATAATATGCAACATAGCTGCGGATTTCCCGTGGTGTTTAAATTAACTAATGGAAAACCTCTCACGCGTTCAGTTTGAAATGCTATTTCACATTTGTGGTTCGGTTTTCAAATACAAAGATTGAAAATTGTTGGAGTTATACGCTGTGAGCTGTCTCGAAAAATTATACCCCGAGAAAAAATGGAAATGAGCGTTTGGCGTCATTGGCCGGGAGGCCCCTTGCGGGGCAGGTCCGGCCGCCTTGGTGCAGCTCTTACTACATTCGGCGCCACATTGGGCGACCTGCGCGCCGGATGCGGATGAGATGATGATGATGACAACACAACACCCAGTCCCTGAAGCGGAGAAAATCTCCGACCCAGCCGTGAATCGAACCCGGGCCCGTAGGAGGGCAATCTGTGAAGCTAACCGCTATTTTTTTTTTTTTTTTTTTTTTTGTTCGTCATAGTTCGTTGCATCTGTTCGCGGCGGACTTCCCCTCGCGCCCATTAAAGTCCTTTGTTGATCCATTCACTCAGTTTTTTTATTACAGAGCGCAGCTAACCCTCTGACCGAACACGCTGAGCCACCGTGCCGAAATTTGCGCCCGAACGGTACACTCAGCTATCGGGGCGGACCCCGAGAAAAAGGCGTCTGAAGTTTTGAAATGTGCTATAGGCATGTACCAATGAAAACATTCTACTTTCAGAGAACTCTTATCATTTAATCTGCTCTCTCATGACTGGCCTGTCATTCTATTACCGTTGTGCTCAAAATCATATCCATTAGTTTATCACAGGGCGATTGAAATATCGCTCGTGGCAATGCCATGAAAGCACAAAACTTTACAATTCCATTTAGGCCTATCTCAAGCAGGCGCATTGTTAGGACGATTCCACGATTGTTTTCATATGGGCTCCGTATAAACTTACTTCTTGGTATATCAGCTTCTGGGCGAAAAAAAAAAAAAAAAAATGGCTCTGAGCACTATGGGACTTAACATCTGAGGTCATCAGTCCCCTAGAACTTAGAACTACTCAAACCTAACTTATCGAAGGACATCACACACAGCCATGCCCGAGGCAGGATTCGAACCTGCCACCGTAGCGGTCTCGCGGGCTTCTGGGCAGTTTGGACAAGTAATAATTGTTGGGGAGCCTTCGTGCTTGCAACGTGATATCTGCAGTGCACGTTTTACATTTCAATTTTTTAAAAATAACAGAGAAGACGGCAAGAAAATTTATAAACTTACAGGTCAATACGTAATTCCCACCAAAATTCTGGTCACTGTCTTGCAGTTTCTTTGCAAAGGCGCCGACTCCTGCATTCTTACTTGAACGTCAAAACTGTGTTATTGTTGTTGTTGTCTTCAGACCAGACTGGTTTGGTGCAGCTCTCCATGCTACTCTATCCTGTGCAAGCTTCATCATCTCCCAGTACCTGCTGCAACCTACATCCTTCTGAATCTGCTTACTGTATTCATCTCTTGGTCTCCCTCTACGAATTTTACCCTCCACGCTGCCCTCCAATGCTAAATTTGTGATCCCTTGATGCCTCAGAACGTGTCCTACCAACCGGTCCCTTCTTCTAGTCAAGTTGTGCCACAAATTCTTCTTCTCCCCAATTCTGTTCAATACCTCATCATTAGTTATGCGATCTACCCATCTAATCTTCTGCATTCTTCTGTAGCACCACATTTCGAAAGCTTCTATTCTCTTCTTGTCCAAACTATTTATCATCCACGTTTCACTTCCATACATGGCTACACTCCACACAAATACTTTCAGAAACAACTTCCTGACACTTAAATCTATACTCGATGTTAACAAATTTCTCTTCTTCAAAATCGCTTTCCTTGCCATTGCCAGTCTACATTTTATATCCTCTCTACTTCGACAGTCATCAGTTATTTTGCTCCACAAATAGCAAAACTCCTTTACTACTTTAAGTGCCTCATTTACTGATTTAATTCCCTCAGCATCACCTGATTTAATGCGACAAAATTCAATTATTCTCGTTTTGCATTTGTTGATATTCATCTTATATCCTCCTTGCAAGACACTGTCCATTCCATTGAACTGCTCTTCCAGGTCCTTTGCTGTCTCTGACAAAGTTTTTACTTCTTCTCCATGGATTTTACATCCTACTTCAAATTTTTCTTTTGTTTCCTTTACTGCTTGCTCAATATACAGATTGAATAACATCGGGGAGAGGCAAAAACCCTGTGTCACTCCCTTCCCAACCGCTGCTTCCCTTTCATGCCTCTCAACTCTTGTAACTGCCACCTGGTTTCTGTACAAATTGTAAATAGCCTTTCGCTCCCTGTATTTTACCCGTGCCACCTTCAGAATTTGAAACGGTATTGTGCGATCACAAATAAACTATCAACAGCCAATAGCACACACAAAAATGAAGATCAGAAGCGAAAGGATTGTCTTTTTCGTGCACTTACTGTCGCTTGCTGACACCACGTAGAAGTATTATTGTTTCGAAATGCTTGTAACTATACCCAGACACTATGGGGAGGGGAGGGAGAGGGGGGAGGGGAGAGGGAGAGGGGGAGGGTATCTGGTTGTCGCAGGCAAGCCGTTTTGAGTCATCTGACGCGCTAGAGGAGTATCTCGGAATTCCACAGTACAATTTTTTTTCATGGATTACACTTTTTACCTTATATCCTAGTAGTTTCAAAGCATCTTTTAAGCCACGAAAAAAAATTTTTTTTGAAAATTAACCCTTTCAGATCCGGTTACAATCGTCTACATTATGTTTTACTGTGCCTCAGCTGCAAGAGATGCACTTTTTCGCAATGGAAACCTGAGGTACACATTTTTGAATGAATGTACAACCTTCCCATCATGTCCAAGTGCTGCCAACTGTTGAGCATCACTATGAAAATATCAGCAAGTCAACGCAGCAGCACGCAGCATCTCGTGGCCACCAAAATACACGGACGTGGTTGGTTCACTGTATTCCATTGCATAAGTGAATATTGTTATTGTTATTTTGCATGGTAAGTACTGCGTGATCAGTTTACTGCTTGTTACAACAGAAAATATTTCTTAATTAGTTATTTTAGTCCATAAAATGAAGCGAAATTCGTAAAGTACATCTTGAAAACGGGTACAAATTTTTGTATAAATCTAGCATCATTAAAAATCATCTAAGAGCATTGCCACACAAAGAAACATTTTCTTTCCACCAGAAAAAGATCAGTTCTGAAAGGATTAAGTCATTTCTATGCGAACAGCATTGTGTTTAGGAGTTTCGGAGGTTTGTGATTTTTCTGTCGTTTTCCCGCCGTTTTCAGTATTCGTTTTCCCCATGAATGGCACAAAAGGTACATCATACTTAGGTAATGACCTTCTTTGAACCTGGGTCCACATGTGATATAAATTTTTTAATGACTATATTCTGCTTGCAGCTGTTAATTTTTAGTTTGTTTTCATAGTATTGTACACTTTTGGCGATACACAGTTTTCAAGCACCGTGTTAAAAAGTTTTTTTTATAAAACAATATCAAATCTCCAGTACAAATTAAAAACAGTGACGAAACAGAATATTTATTAAAAACCAGAGTTTAACAGGGTACTCCCAAATACTCTAAGGCAGGAATTGTACAATAGTGCGTCAATAAACTCATTTACAAAGCAATTAGCGAAGTAGAAAATACCCAGTTTCTCTGTTACCATTTTTCACTGATGCCCCACGGTTCTCTGGTTGGAATACTCACTTAGGCGAAAATAGTTCAGTATTTACACTGAAATGGTTGCAGGACTTGTACCGAAAATGCAGGATGCATGGCACCTGCTACCGACATACAATTTTTTTAAAAATTGTATGTAAATATTTGTAATTTAAATGCTTTCCTTTCTAATGAGTAAGTATATTGCTTCACTGTATGTGCACATTTAGGTAGAAGTCTGTTGACGTTTTATTGTATTTATCAGTGTTTTAATGTGAAACTTATAAGCTCTGGGAAAAAGACAAAGTAATTGTTATTTGCATCGACTAGCAACGATAACAGCAGTGCATGTGCATTGTAAAATCTTTGGGTAGGGGGTTGTTGCGCAGAGTGCGCGGAGAGAGCGAGTAGACGGGTTCCAGGGCTTGTAGTGTGCGGAAGTGTGGTGTTAACGCTCTCGCAGTAGAGTACCATTTCGGCGGCATCATGTACGCGCGCCGGCCAGATGTCTAGTAGCAGGAGTACAGACAGTGGACGGGCGGAAGAGGCTGTATTAATTACGATTACCCGTTCCTGTAATTAGCTGTGGCCCCACAAGATGCTATCGTCTTCAACAACAGCAGCAGTTCCAGCAACGCAGATTCGTCGTCGACTCCGAGATTCGTCGCATGCACAGCACTGAAGTAAGACTGTCCATTGGTAGAAAGTATTAACGGCTAACCCAGCAGCACAGCTGAATGTAATTTGATTGATGAACTTTATTTAAATAATCTATCTATATCTATATATTGTAGCGTCTTTGATTCATAATCAAAACGTCTTCGGTCCCGGGTTCGATCCCCGCCAGTGCCTAAATTTTGATAAATAATCAGCATTGGCGGCCGAAGACTTCCGGCATAAGAAGTCATTCTGCCAACGGTCTTGTCAAAGAGGGCGGAGGAACGGATGGAGGCCGACCGCGGTGGTCTAGCGGTTCTGGCGCTGCAGTCCGGAACCGCGGGACTGCTACGGTCGCAGGTTCGAATCCTGCCTCGGGCATGGGTGTGTGTGATGTCCTTAGGTTAGTTAGGTTTAAGTAGTTCTAAGTTCTAGGGGACTTATGACCTAAGATGTTGAGTCCCATAGTGCTCAGAGCCATTTGAACCATTTTTTTTGAACGGATAGAGGTTCAGGGCACTCTCTTGTCCTAGGGGTGGGAAATTGCCCCTAAAGGTGGAAGAACCAGCAATGACCAACGACATGAGGATGCAGAAGGCAATGGAAACCACTGCATTAAAGACACGTAACGTGTATCCACAGGACATGTGGCCTGTAATTGAAGAAGTGTCATGATTGGCAAAAGATTCGGGAATAGTCCCCCATTCGGATCTCCGGGAGGGGACTGCCAAGGGGGAGGTTACCATGAGAAAAAAATTGAATAATCTACGAAAGGATAACGTTCTACGAGTCGGAGCGTGGAATGTCAGAAGCTTGAACGTGGTAGGGAAACTAGAAAATCTGAAAAGGGAAATGCAAAGGCTCAATCTGGATACAGTAGGGGTCAGTGAAGTGAAGTGGAAGGAAGACAAGGATTTCTGGTCAGATGAGTATCGGGTAATATCAACAGCAGCAGAAAATGGTATAACAGGTGTAGGATTCGTTATGAATAGGAAGGTAGGGCAGAGGGTGTGTTACTGTGAACAGTTCAGTGACCGGGTTGTTCTAATCAGAATCGGCAGCAGACCAACACCGACAACGATAGTTCAGGTATACATGCCGACGTCGCAAGCTGAAGATGAACAGATAGAGAAAGTGTATGAGGATATTGAAAGGGTAATGCAGTATGTAAAGGGGGACGAAAATCTAATAGTCATGGGCGACTGGAATGCAGTTGTAGGGGAAGGAGTAGAAGAAAAGGTTACAGGAGAATATGGGCTTGGGACAAGGAATGAAAGAGGAGAAAGACTAATTGAGTTCTGTAACAAGTTTCAGCTAGTAATAGCGAATACCCTGTTCAAGAATCACAAGAGGAGGAGGTATACTTGGAAAAGGCCGGGAGATAGGGAAGATTTCAATTAGATTACATCATGGTCAGACAGAGGTTCCGAAATCAGATACTGGATTGTAGGGCGTACCCAGGAGCAGATATAGACTCAGATCACAATATAGTAGTGATGAAGAGTAGGCTGAAGTTCAAGACATTAGTCAAGAAGAATCAATACGCAACGAAGTGGGATACGGAAGTACTAAGGAATGACGAGATACGTTTGAAGTTCTCTAACGCTATAGATACAGCAATAAGGAATAGCGCAGTAGGCAGTACAGTTGAAGAGGAATGGACGTCTCTAAAAAGGGCCATCACAGAAGTTGGGAAGGAAAACATAGGTACAAAGAAGGTAGCTGCGAAGAAACCATGGGTAACAGAAGAAATACTTCAGTTGATTGATGAAAGGAGGAAGTACAAACATGTTCCGGGAAAATCAGGAATACAGAAATACAAGTCGTTGAGGAATGAAATAAATAGGAAGTGCAGGGAAGCTAAGACGAAATGGCTGCAGGAAAAATGTGAAGACATCGAAAAAGATATGATTGTCGGAAGGACAGACTGAGCATACAGGAAAGTCAAAGCAACCTTTGGTGACATTAAAAGCAACGGTGGTAACATTAAGAGTGCAACGGGAATTCCACTGTTAAATGCAGAGGAGAGAGCAGATAGGTGGAAAGAATACATTGAAAGCCTCTATGAGGGTGAAGATTTGTCGGATGTGATAGAAGAAGAAACAGGAGTCGATTTAGAAGAGATAGGGGATCCAGTATTAGAATCGGAATTTAAAAGAGCTTTGGAGGACTTACGGTCAAATAAGGCAGAAGGGATAGATAACATTCCATCGGAATTTCTAAAATCACTGGGGGAAGTGGCAACAAAACGACTATTCACGTTGGTGTGTAGAATATATGAGTCTGACGATATACCATTTGACTTTCGGAAAAGCATCATCCACACAATTCCGAAGACGGCAAGAGCTGACAAGTGCGAGAATTATCGCACAATCAGCTTAACAGCTCATGCACCGAAGCTGCTTACAAGAATAATATACACAAGAATGGAAAAGAAAATTGAGAATGCGCTAGGTGACGATCAGTTTGGCTTTCGGAAACGTAAAGGGACGAGAGAGGCAATTCTGACGTTACGGCTAATAATGGAAACAAGGCTAAAGAAAAATCAAAACACTTTCATAGGATTTGTCGACCTGGAAAAAGCATTCGACAATATAAAATGGTGCAAGCTGTTCGAGATTCTAAAAAAGGTAGGGGTAAGCTATAGGGAGAAACGGGTCATATACAATATGTACAACAACCAAGAGGGAATAATAAGAGTGGACGATCAAGAACGAAGTGCTCGTATTAAGAAGGGTGTAAGACAAGGCTGTAGCCTTTCGCCCCTACTCTTCAATCTGTACATCGAGGAAGCAATGATGGAAATAAAAGAAAGGTTCAGGAGTGGAATTAAAATACAAGGTGAAAGGATATCAATGATACGATTCGCTGATGACATTGCTATCCTGAGTGAAAGTGAAGAAGAGTTAAATGATCTGCTGAACGGAATGAAAAGTCTAATGAGTACACAGTATGGTTTAAGAGTAAATCGGAGAAAGACGAAGGTAATGACAAGTAGTAGAAATGAAAACAGCGAGCAACTTAACATCAGGATTGATGGTCACGAAGTCAATGAAGTTAAGGAATTCTGCTACCCAGGCAGTAAAATAACCAATGACGGACGGAGCAAGGAGGACATCAAAAGCAGACTCGCTATGGCAAAAAAGGCATTTCTGGCCAAGTGAAGTCTACTAATATCAAATACCGGCCTTAATTTGAGGAAGAAATTTCTGAGGATGTACGTCTGGAGTACAGCATTGTATGGTAGTGAAACATGGACTGTGGGAAAACCGGAACAGAAGAGAATCGAAGCATTTGAGATGTGGTGCTATAGACGAATGTTGAAAATTAGGTGGACTGATAAGGTAAGGAATGAGGAGGTTCTACGCAGAATCGGAGAGGAAAGGAATATGTGGAAAACACTAATAAGGAGGAGGGACAGGATGATAGGACATCTGCTAAGACATGAGGGAATGACTTCCATGGTACTAGAGGGAGCTGTAGAGGGCAAAAGCTGTAGAGGAAGACAGAGATTGGAATACGTCAAGCAAATAATTGAGGACGTAGGTTGCAAGTGCTACTCTGATGAGATGAAGAGGTTAGCACAGGAAAGGAATTGGTGGCGGGCCGCATCAAACCAGTCAGTAGACTGATGACCAAAAAAAAAAAAAAAAAAAAAAATCTATATCCGAATCCCGCTCCAGCTACTGCCGGGTCTGGGTGCTGACGAGTACTCTCCATTTGGCTCGGTCCTCCCACCGCTTTTCTTCCTCCACATGCTGCCAGGTCACACCTCTCCTTTCCACAGATATTCTCACTCTCGTTTTCCACCGTGTTCTTGGGCGCCCTCTAGGTCTTTTCCCATCCATCTTTAGTTCTTCCATAATTTTGGGGAGTCTCTGCCCACACACCCTCTTAACATGCCCGTACTATCTTAATCTCTTTCTTTCAATTTCTTCTCTCATACTTTCTTGTTTAAGGTCCTTTCTAATCTCTACATTCCTTACCCTGTCCATTCTTGTTTTTCCCTTAACTGCTCTGAGAAATTTCATTTCCCCTGCTTGCAGTCTGCTCCAGTCCCTTTCTGCCATTGTCCATGTTTCTCCACCTTAGGTGACAATAGGGATGTAATAATTCTTATACGTAAGGAGTTTTGCTCTTTCTGAAACTTCATTATTCCGAATCAGGTGTTTTATTGTTTGGTAGAAATTGCCTCCCTTCTGTAACCTCCTATTAATTTCGCTAGTTATTCTTCCATCCCTAGATATTTTACTCCCTAAATAAGTGAAACTTTCTACCACTTTCAGTGGTTCTCCATTCAAGGTAATATTTCTGTTGATCACATTCTCTCTTCCAAATACCATTACTTCACTCTTATCTTTATTTATTTTTAATCCATACCTTTTCATTATTTCCTTCCACACATCAAGCTGTAACTGTACATCTACCTCTGTATCACCCCATATTACCATATCATCTGCAAAAATCATCTTTTTGTCTTTTTCTTTTACTATATCTTTAACTGCCCTATTCATTCCCTCCATCACAACATTAAAAAGTGCAGGAGATAGAATACTTCCTTGCTTAAGTCCTTGTCTCATTTCCAAGTATTCAGAGTTCCCCAATGGTGTTCTAATTCTACAATTGTGTCCTCTGTACATTGTCTTTATAACATTAATGTATCCATCTTCTACATCTATCTTCTTCATTTCTTCCCAGAGTCTTTCCCTGTTAACTGAGTCATATGCCTTTTCTATGTCTATAGAAACCATGATCACCCTTTTGTTATACTCCCAACTTTTTTCCATCAGTTGACAGATGGAAAATATCAGGTCGATCGTGCTCCTTCCTTTCCTAAACCCATGCTGTTCTTCACTCAGCTCCTTTTCTATCTTTTCACTTATTCGATTTAGTAAAATTCTTTCAAAAATCTTGGCTGTATGACTCATAAGGGTCATTCCTCTGTAGTTTTTACAAAGTCTTTTTTTGCCTTTTTTGAAGATGGGAACAATGTCTCCTGTTCTCCAGTCGTCAGGTATTGTACTGTTTCTCCACACGCTTGATAATACTCTATACAGCCACTGCATTCCCACTGGACCTGCTGCTCTTATCATGTCCACTGATACTTCATCAGGTCCTGGGGCTTTCCCCCCATTCATCTTCTCTCAATTTCTCCATTATTTGTTGTTTCCTCATGTACCTGCTCCTCAGCGTTTAACAGCTTCTTAAAATGTTCTTTCCAGAGATCTTTTATATTCCCTGGATCTTCAATAATGGTACCGTCCTCAGTTACCATCTTTACTGGTACTTCAGAAGCCTTCCTTTTATTTTTCATCATTTTATAGAACATTTTCTTATTGCTCTTCACATCTTCTTCAAATTTTTTTGTAAACTCTTCCCATGCCTTTTTCTTTGCTGTTTCCATTATTTCTTTGCACCTTCTTTTCCTCTATATATCTTTTATGGTCTTCATCATTTTTAGTTTCCCACCACTTTCTCCATGCTCCATTTTTTCTTCTAACTGCTTGGATTGTGGTATCATCCCACGAACTTGTCTGTCTTATTTTTTTCCTTTCCAGATGTTCTGCCACATACTTTTTGTGCTGCTTCGACTAAAGTGTCTTTGAATAAACTCCATTCTTTTTCTACATCGCAGAAAACTTCTTTTGGAAATTTTTGTGTGATTAATTCTCTGTACTTCTCAGCACATTCACTCTCCTTCAGTTTCCAATCCTGTACCCTCATCACTTTCTTCTGTTTTCTATTTAAATAATAATCAGTTAAATTCATGGCGATTGTGTCCTCATTGCCCCTAGACACTGTTACCAAGCAGGGTCCTTGTTCCCTTTTTTCCTTATATGCTAACCGAAGCTTGAGAATCTATCACTGGAAAAAAATCCAAATCTAAAGAAAATGCACAAATTAAGAGTGCGGAAGTTTTATTTATTTTACATACAGCCTGGAGCACATGGATGTTTGGTTTGGTACATATTCTATTATTTAATTCTGTTCAAGTCAGTAAAAAAAGACTCAGTTGTTCAGGCAATAATATGAAATCCAATTTAAAAATTAAGTAACTGCAAAGTAAAAAGTGCTTACCTTTCTCTAAAATTCTTTGATGACATTATGTTGAGGTCTCTGGAAGTCATTGTTCACGCAACGAGGTTCAGTACTAACATACAGTTTAAGTGGATATTTTCAAATCATTTACTCGATTGCCTTTTTCAAAATTTAATGACAAACTTAACGTAAAAGTGACTTCTCAGTTTTCTTTATCATTACATACGCACTTAAAACTAGTGCCAAAAAAACGTGACAACCATCAGTTGCCACGTCAGTGCTTAATAATAAATGTTTTTCTTTTCCCATCATCTTGTACAGGATTTTGGATGTAAATCGCCCTAGTGGGCTGGCGACCGTAATTATTTCCTTTTCGTTCATTAGTGTAACTTTTGCATTCATGATCGGTGGTACCCCTTTTCTGTCCGATGTTGTTCGTTAGTGATTGCACAAAATAACTTTCATTTTTCCAAATTGTAGCCGTTTACGGTTTAATTACTTTTTTATTTTTAGTAGACTTTTCTATCAGAAAGATCGTTTGTACACTTTCCCCCTACTTATCAGTATTACTTCTTCAGGAAAGATAGCCTTGTCCGATTAGAAAAATTCCATTAGGTATACACGCGATCCACGGTCATATTTTATATCGCAAGCAGGATAGGTCCTTAAACTATGCTATCATCTCTTCAACCAGCTGTTGTTTCTTTCCACACCTGTGACCTCAAATTGACTTATGCAGAGTCCACTCTGTTGAAATCAGACGATTGCGGAAGCATTGCAGCAGTAGAGGAAAGTTGAAGCATGAGTCGCGTTACCCGTTTACTAAAGTGCAACGGCAGATATAGAGATTCCAACATCAAAAAGGAGCTGCGCAAGATTAACGAAAGTTGGCAGGTGTGTTTCTACATCTAACGAACGACGTCTGTTCAGATTCCGCGCCAGTCGCGTAAGAGTCAGGATGCAAATCAGGTTTGCTTGAAATACGCAGTGTAACGGGAGTAGACAACATTCCATTAGAACTACTGACAGCCTTGGGAGAGCCAGTCCTGACAAAACTCTACCATCTGGTAAGCAAGATTTATGAGAGAGGCGAAATTCCCTCAGACTTCAAGAAGAATATAATACACTCCTGGAAATGGAAAAAAGAACACATTGACACCGGTGTGTCAGACCCACTATACTTGCTCCGGACACTGCGAGAGGGCTGTACAAGCAATGATCACACGCACGGCACAGCGGACACACCAGGAACCGCGGTGTTGGCCGTCGAATGGCGCTAGCTGCGCAGCATTTGTGCACCGCCGCCGTCAGTGTCAGCCAGTTTGTCGTGGCATACGGAGCTCCATCGCAGTCTTTAACACTGGTAGCATGCCGCGACAGCGTGGACGTGAACCGTATGTGCAGTTGACGGACTTTGAGCGAGGGCGTATAGTGGGCATGCGGGAGGCCAGGTGGACGTACCGCCGAATTGCTCAACACGTGGGGCGTGAGGTCTCCACAGTACATCGATGTTGTCGCCAGTGGTCGGCGGAAGGTGCACGTGCCCGTCGACCTGGGACCGGACCTCAGCGATGCATGGATGCACGCCAAGACCGTAGGATCCTACGCAGTGCCGTAGGGGACCGCACCGCCACTTCCCAGCAAATTAGGGACACTGTTGCTCCTGGGGTATCGGCGAGGACCATTCGCAACCGTCTCCATGAAGCTGGGCTACGGTCCCGCACACCGTTAGGCCGTCTTCCGCTCACGCCCCAACATCGTGCAGCCCGCCTCCAGTGGTGTCGCGACAGGCGTGAATGGAGGGACGAATGGAGACGTGTCGTCTTCAGCGATGAGAGTCGCTTCTGCCTTGGTGCCAATGATGATCGTATGCGTGTTTGGCGCCGTGCAGGTGAGCGCCACAGTCAGGACTGCATACGACCGAGGCACACAGGGCCAACACCCGGCATCATGGTGTGGGGAGCGATCTCCTACACTGGCCGTACACCACTGGTGATCGTCGAGGGGACACTGAATAGTGCACGGTACATCCAAACCGTCATCGAACCCATCGTTCTACCATTCCTAGACCGGCAAGGGAACTTGCTGTTCCAACAGGACAATGCACGTCCGCATGTATCCCGTGCCACCCAACGTGCTCTAGAAGGTGTAAGCCAACTACCCTGGCCAGCAAGATCTCCGGATCTGTCCCCCATTGAGCATGTTTGGGACTGGATGAAGCGGCGTCTCACGCGGTCTGCACGTCCAGCACGAACGCTGGTCCAACTGAGGCGCCAGGTGGAAGTGGCATGGCAAGCCGTTCCACAGGACTACATCCAGCATTTCTACGATCGTCTCCATGGGAGAATAGCAGCCTGCATTGCTGCGAAAGGTGGATATACACTGTACTAGTGCCGACATTGTGCATGCTCTGTTGCCTGTGTCTATGTGCCTGTGGTTCTGTCAGTGTGATCATGTTATGTATCTGACCCCAGGAATGTGTCAATAAAGTTTCCCCTTCCTGGGACAATGAATTCACGGTGTTCTTATTTCAATTTCCAGGAGTGTAATTCCAATCCCAAAGAAAGCAGGTTCAGGTGTGGACAGATGTGAAAATTACCGAACTATCAGTTTAATAAGTCACAGCTGCAAAATACTAACGCAAATTCTTTACAGACGAATGGAAAAACTGGTAGAAACCGACCTCGGGGAAGATCAGATTCGATTCCTTAGAAATGTTGGAACACGTGAGGCGTTACTGACCCTACGACTTATCTTAGAAGAAAGATTAAGGAAAGGCAAACCTACGTTTCTAGCATTTGTAGACTTAGAGAAAGCTTTTGACTCTGAAGGTGGCAGGGGTAAAATACAGGGAGCGAGAGGCTATTTACAATTTGTACAGAATCCAGATGGCAGTTATAAGAGTCGAGGGACATGAAAGGGATGCAGTGGTTGGGAGGGGAGTGAGACAGGGTTGTAGCCTCTCCACTATGTTATTCAATCTGTATATTGAGCAAGCACTAAAGGAAACAAAAGAAAAATTCGGAGTACGTATTAAAATCCATGGAGAAGAAATTAAAACTTTGAGGTTCACCGACGACATTGTAATTCTGTCAGAGACAGCCAGGGAATTGGAAGAGGAGTTGAACGGAATGGACAGTGTCTTGAAAAGAGGATATAAGATGAACATCAACAAAAGCAAAACGAGGATAATGGAATGTAGTCAAGTCGGGTGATGCTGAGGGAATTAGATTAGGAAATGAGACACTTAAAGTAGTGAAGGAGTTTTGCTATTTGGGGAGCAAAATAACTTGATGATGGTCGAAGTAGAGAGGATATAAAATGTAGACTGGCAATGGCAAGGAAAGTGTTTCTGAAGAAGAGAAATTTGTTAACATCGAGTATAGATATAAGTGTCAGGAAGTCGTTTCTGAAAGTATTTGTATGGAGTGTAGCCATGTACAGAAGTGAAACATGGACGCTAAATAGTTTGGACAAGAAGAGAATCGAAGCTTTCGAAATGTGGTGCTACAGAAGAATGCTGAAGATTAGATGGGTAGATCACATAACTAATGAGGAGGTATTGAATAGAACTGGGGAGAAGAGAAATCTGTGGCACAACTTGACTGGAAGAAGGGATCGGTTGGTAGGACATGTTCTGAGGCATCAAGGGATCACCAATTTAGTATTGGAGGGCAGCGTGGAGGGTAAAAATCGTAGAGGGAGACCAAAAGATGAATACACTAAGCAGATTCAGAAGTATGTAGGTTGCAGTAGGTACTGGGAGATGAAGAAGCTTGCACAGGATAGAGTAGCATGGAGAGCTGCATCAAACCAGTTTCAGGACTGAAGACCACAACAACAACAACTATAGCTTTAAGGAAAAAATCACAAAATGTCACGCAAACAGCACTGAGAAGCTCCTCTACAGAGCAACACTCAGCTATACAATACCTCTGCGCGAAGGTACAGCAAAAACGGCGGGAACTTCCGATTGGAAGTAGTGCCCTACACTGTTCACTAGGTGGCAACACCGTACAGAGGAAGTCGGAAGTTCTTTTCTTTGTTCTTGGTGCTACATTGGCTGCATCTTGTGTTTGTTGTACCTTTTGTAGGCAAATGAGTTCCAACTTTCTCCAGACGAACTTCATCTGGCACTTCAGACCTGCCCCCTTTCTGGTGTTTGAAAACGAACAGGGCTTCCTCTTCGCTTATGACCTGAGATTCCAGAGATAAGCTGCCTCGCCAAGTGCTATCTAAATGTTAGCTGGTCTCCTTCTGTCTCCTGTCTCCTGTAGCTTCTGTCTTCTGTAGCACCACATTTCGAAAGCTTCGATTCTCTTCTTGTCCAAACTATTTAGCGTCCATGTTTCACTTCCTTCGTACTGTGAATCCCACGGCACTAGGAGCGAGTTCACTGTAGTGGGAAGCATGTTTGCCACGGCTCACGAAAGGGTTAACCCTTTAGTGACCAAATTATTTCCATAAGTTGTAGACTTTTTATGAACACTTTATTGGGCTAAGGAACCATTCATAAAATCATAGTTTAAATCTTAAAAGTAACTTCTCTTGCTAATTTAAAAAAAATGTATATCCTTTTTTTTAGTACAAAAACCATGTTAAACATTACATTTATATTAGTATTTGTTCATATTGTCCTTAGAGTTCACTAAGGTGATGTACTATGGAACTTAGAGAAGCATGGTGCTACACACAAAGGTACCCGATGGTTGCTGCACATTAGTTTTGTTCTTTTCTTTGTTCTTGGTGCTACATTGGCTGCATCTTGTGTTTGTTGTACCTTTTGTAGGCAAATGAGTTCCAACTTTCTCCAGACGAACTTCATCTGGCACTTCAGACCTGCCCCCTTTCTGGTGTTTGAAAATGAACAGGGCTTCCTCTTCGCTTATGACCTGAGATTCCAGAGATAAGTTGCCTCGCCAAGTGCAATCTAAGTGTTAGCTGGTCTGCTTCTGTCTCCTGTAGCTTCCACATAATGTAGGAATTGACAACTGTCAAATCTACAAGAAAGAAAAACAGTCTGTGCCACCACTTCCACGAACGATAGCCTACAGCATACTGCTCACGCAGGTGATCAAATCTACCCACTCCTCGCATTATTTTATTATACTCTGCCACAGCCAATGGGCAGAATACTTACTTCACTTCTGCTTCCATCTTTGTTTCTTCTCAAAACAGTTGTAATGTGTTTGGATTGTGGTAATTTGATAGTATACAAACAGGTTTGCTATCCTGCCAACTCACTGCAGCAACACATGACCTGACAGAAAATTCGAATTCTCCCCTGCTAAGTCTAGAATTTTTTTTCAGCATATCTGTGAAGTATTTGGTGACTCAAAATCATCATCAGAGTCAGCATCGATATCTGAATCTTCTACATCTTCTGGTAAAGCATACAAAATTCTGAAAACATCTTCTGCCATCAGTCCAGGCATTCTAAACAATAAGAAACAAACAATAACTACGATGCCAATTACGCAGCCATATGCATTGCACTTCAACCAAGTTCAGTGGGAAAAATAATTCCCACTAATTTACCTTGTAATATTTACGTAATTTTCAGTCAAATCCAGCAAATATACGCGAATACTATCTCCCTCACAAATGTAAAAGTAGATAAATACGACACAAGTCACTTCACACGCAAAAGGAAAGCACACTGTACAAAAAACGCTGTGGCGGTCGAAACAGTGGCTCGTTTTGACGCGGAAACTGCGCTTCTGCATTGATTGACTAACAAGGTAGAAATACAAGCGCTTTCGCACACCCGTTGACAATTTACATGTAGTTAGCATACTCTAACAGAGCTGACAGCACAAGTTAGAAGTGGGAACACGGGTTACCACTGAACTTAACAGCGAAAACAAATAAGTGGGAACTATAGTTCCCACTGGTCACTAAAAAGGAGGAAGACGCCATTATCAATATCTCACGGAGTTTGAACGAGGTCGTGTAATAGGGCTACGAGAAGTTGCGTATTGCTTCTGCAATATTGCAGAAAGACTTGGCAGGAATGCAGCCACTGTTCCTGGCAGCCGTGGTCACGAGAATGTACGGTAATAAGAAGACTGGACTCCGGACGGTCACGTGCCACTACTCAGAGGGA
The DNA here is from genome assembly GCF_023864345.2 of Schistocerca serialis cubense. Taxonomy (NCBI): domain Eukaryota; kingdom Metazoa; phylum Arthropoda; class Insecta; order Orthoptera; family Acrididae; genus Schistocerca; species Schistocerca serialis. The sequence goes on from NC_064648.1 coordinate 148,139,892, forward strand.
AAACCATCGTGGTCGGCGTATGGTTCTGGCGCATCTGCAGCAGCAATTGGAGCAGCAGCAGTTGCGACCACGGTGACAAAACGGACTGGTACAAACCTGTTGGCTGAAGGACAGATCCGAGCCAGACCCTCTGTAGCGTCCATTGCACTGACCCCAAACAACCATCATTTCCATCTTCAGTCGTGCCAAGCTAGAGCTCATTGGAGGGCAGGGTGGAGGTTTGTTGTGTTTTCTGATGAAGACACTTCCTGCCTCGGCGCCAGTGATGCCCGTGTGTTGGTTCCAAGGAGGCTAATTCAGGACTTGCAGCCAATCAGTCTTTGTACTAGACACAACGGACCTACACCTGGAGTTACGGTCTGGGCTACGATTGCGTGTGAGAGCGGGAGCACTCTCATGGTTATCCCACGCACCCTGACGACAGATTTGTTCGCCAGTCACGTGGTGCTGAAACTCATGAATGACATTCCAAGGGGTGTTTTCCGACAGGATAACGCTCGTCCACAAGCCGGCCGGAGTGGCCGAGCGGGTCTAGGCCATACAGTCTGGACCTGCGAGACCGCTACAGTCGCAGGTTCGAATCCTGCCTCGGGCATGGATGTGTGTCATGTCCTTAGGTTAGTTAGGTTTAAGTAGTTCTAAGTTCTAGGGGACTGATGACCTCAGAAGTTAAGTCCCATAGTGCCCAGAGCCATTTGAACCATTCGCTCGACCACATACCGTTATTGTAACCCAACATGCTGTACAGGTCATCAACTCGACATGGTGCTTAGGCCTGTTCGATTGAAACCTTGCCGTCTCCTCTACATCTCTTTTCTTTCGCTTCTTTCCGTTCTACCATAACCTATGAAACCTTTCCTTAGGATTTCTATCTCTTGCTTAGTAATAAGAAATGAAATCTTCCCTTTGAAATTTATTCTCTTTCTCAATCTACGAATACAAATTTAATTGCTGCTTATTAAAAGTGATTTTCTGATTATTTCGACGAAACGTAGAATGTGTCGTCGTCGTGGTCCTCAGTCGTTACCTGCAATAACCCACAACCGTTCCTTACCTTTTTTACTGTTCCTGGATCACCATCTGTCTGCTACATCGAACTGCGACATGAATATACTTACTCTGGTTTACTATACTCTATTAGCTGCGGGTGGGCTGTCATAATAAGTGGCTGTATTTATTACCAAAGCTGACGTTATTATTTAATAGCAAAACTGACGTTATTCTTTAATTAATTTGACTGAAGCTACGTAATTCATAGTTACACTTTTTCTTGACAACAATAAAATTTTTGCAAAGTTTTACGTTGATCGTTTTTGGGATGGATTATAATCAGTAATGCAACATTGCTGGCAAAATTAATTATATTCTGAAAACCCTTCAAATATTTACTGTTGGTAATGAAATGATTTTACAAACGTTCAAATGGGACTTACTTTTTACAATAATCTTACAACTAGCAATGCGAAAACATACCTTCAGTAGTCTTGAGTTTCGCAAAGAAAATAATTCAATAATATTAGTTCCTCTTATTATAATAGTTAGCTGATGTCTCTGTACACCCGTTTATAATCTCTTGTAAATCACAGCTGGTGGCTGGCAGGCACACCGCTCCTCTCAACCTCTCGCTTCAGACCTGCTACCGACTCGCTTCACTTCTCGCTTACTACTGACTTCCTACGAACGCTAAAGTGCGGTCTCTCCCGCCAACAATGCTTTCTGGTGCAGACAATCCCTGCTACCATTACAAAATGTATCAATGCGCGGTCTTTCCCGCTCTTTTCTTAAAATGTATCCGTACGCGGTCTCTCCCGCCCTTTTTAAAATTATGTCTCTCTTGTCAACAATACTTCGGTGCAGACATTCCCTGTTGCTACAATTATTTCCAACATGACAAATATTAACTATTCCTACTTAATCCTTTTAATAGAATATAAACATCTTTCATAAATTGTGGTTTGACAATAGAGATATACACGTCTTACACGAATTGAGCACGGATGGAAGGTGATCGGACCACAACCCCAGCGTCCATCCGCAGACAGCATCAGCCGTCCCTTCTACTGACCGACCAAGTGCAACAGACGTGGAATTCCGGCGTCTGTGCGACACTTGCATTTGCACTCTTGCATTCAACATTCTGGCGGTTACCCCCGTTATTCATGTGCCAGCATTTCACATTTGCAATGCCTGTTCTCACGCTTACATTGACCTGTCATCTTCCATCGATAGTCACTTGAATATGATACTTACACAAATGTATTCCGGGAAATTCATTATTCTACAGCACTTACTTCTTAGTGTTGGGATTTTTTTCCATCAGTGTACATTGTTGAGTTGCCCAGTACGATGTCTGCCCTAAGAGAGAAGGATCGCTTTTTCATCTACATCTACATTTAAACTCCGCAATCGACCCAACGGTGTGTGGCGGAGGGCACTTTACGTGCCACTGCCATTGCCTCCCTTTCCTGTTCCAGTCGCGTACGGCTCTCGGGAAGGACGACTGCCGGAAAGCCTCCGTGCGCGCTCGAATCTCTCTAATTTTACATTCGTGATCTCCTCGAGAGGTATAAGTAGGGGGAAGCAATATATTCGATACCTCATCCAGAAACGCACCCTCTCGAAACCTGGCGAGCAAGCTACACCGCGATGCAGAGCGCCTCTCTTGCAGAGTCTGCCACTCGAGTTTGCTAAATATCTCCGTAACGCTATCACGCTTACCAAATAACCCTGTGACGAAACGCGCCGCTCTTCTTTGGATCTTCTCTATCTCCTCCGTCAACCCGACCTGGTACGGATCCCACACTGATGAGCAATACTCAAGTATAGGTCGAACGAGTGTTTTGTAAGCCACCTCCTTTGTTGGTGGACTACATTTTCTAAGCACTCTCCCAATGAATCTCAACCTGCTACCCGCCTTACCAACAATTAATTTTATGTGATCATTCCACTTCAAATCGTTCCGCACGCATACTCCCTGATATTTTACAGAAGCAACTGCTACCAGTGTTTGTTCCGCTATCATATAATCATACAATAAAGGATCATTCTTTCTATGTATTCGCAATACATTACATTTATCTATGTTAAGGGTCAGTTGCCACTCCCTGCACCAAGTGCCTATCCGCTGCAGGTCTTCCTGCATTTCGCTGCAATTTTCTAATGCTGCAACGTCTCTGTATACTACAGAATCATCCGCGAAAAGCCGCATGGAACTTCCGACACTATCTACTAGGTCATTTATATATATTGTGAAAAGCAATGGTCCCATAACACTCCCCTGTGGCACGCCAGAGGTTACTTTAACGTCTGTAGACGTCTCTCCATTGAGAACAACATGCTGTGTTCTGTTTGCTAAAAACTCTTCAATCCAGCCACACAGCTGGTCTGATATTCCGTAGGCTCTTACTTTGTTTATCAGGCGACAGTGCGGAACTGTATCGAATGCCTTCCGGAAATCAACGAAAATGGCATCTACCTGGGTGCCTGTATCTAATATTTTCTGGGTCTCATGAACAAATTAAGCGAGTTGGGTCTCACACGATCGCTGTTTCCGGAATCCATGTTGATTCCTACAGAGTAGATTCTGGGTTTCCAGAAACGACATGATACGCGACCAAAAAAGATGTTCTAAAATTCTACAACAGATCGACGTCAGAGATATAGGTCTATAGTTTTGCGCACCTGCCCGACGACCCTTCTTGAAGACTGGGACTACCTGTGCTCTTTTCCTATCATTTGGAGCCTTCCGTTCCTCTAGAGACTTGCGGTACACGGCTGTTAGAAGGGGGGCAAGTTCTTTCACGTACTATGTGTAGAATCGAATTGGTATCCCGTCAGGTCCAGTGGACTTTACTCTGTTGAGTGATTTCAGTTGCTTTTCTATTCCTTGGACACTTATTTCTATGTCAGCCATTTTTTCGTTCGTGCGAGGATTTAGCGAAGGAACTGCAGTGCGGTTTTCCTCTGTGAAACAGCTTTGGTTCAAATGGCTCTGAGCACTATGCGACTTAACTTCTGAGGTCATCAGTCGCCTGGAACTAATTAAATCTAACTAACCTAAGGACATCACACACATCCATGCCCGAGGTAGGATTCGAACCTGCGACCGTAGCAGTCACTCGGCTCCAGACTGTAGCGCCTAGAACCGCACGGCCACTCCGGCCGGCAAACAGCTTTGGAAAAAGGTGTTTAGTATTTCAGCTTTACGCGTGTCATCCTCTGTTGCAATGTCATTATCATCCCAGAGCGTCTGGATATGCTGTTTCGAGCCACTTACTGATTTAACGCAAGACCAGAACTTCCTAGGATTTTCTGTCAAGTCGGTACATAGAATTTTACTTTCGAATTCACTGAATGCTTCACGCATAGCCCTCCTTACGCTAACTTTGACATCGTTTAGCTTCTGTTTGTCTGAGAGGTTTGGCCGAGATGTTCTAGGCGCTTCAGTTTGGGACCGCGCGACTGCTACGGTCGCAGGTTCGAATCCTGACTCGGGCATAGATATGTGTGATGTCCTTAGGTTAGTTAGATTTAATTAGTTCTAAGTTCCAGGGGAAGTGGCAACAAAACGACTATTACGTTGGTGTGTAGAATATATGAGTCTGGCGACATACCATCTGACTTTCGGAAAAGCATCATCCACACAATTCCGAAGACGGCAAGAGCTGACAAGTGCGAGAATTATCGCACAATCAGCTTAACAGTTCATGCGTCGAAGCTGCTTACAAGAATAATATACAGAAGAATGGAAAAGAAAATTGAGAATGCGCTAGGTGACGATCAGTTTGGCTTTAGGAAAAGTAAAGGGACGAGAGAGGCAATTCTGACGTTACGGCTAATAATGGAAGCAAGGCTAAAGAAAAATCAAGACACTTTCATAGGGTTTGTCGACCTGGAAAAAGCGTTCGACAATATAAAATGGTGCAAGCTGTTCGAGATTCTGAAAAAATTAGGGGTAAGCTATAGGGAGAGACGGGTCATATACAATATGTACAACAACCAAGAGGGAATAATAAGAATGGACGATCAAGAACGAAGTGGTCGTATTAAGAATGGTGTAAGACAAGGCTGTAGCCTTTCGCCCCTACTCTTCAATCTGTACATCGAGGAAGCAATGATGGAAATAAAAGAAAGGTTCAGGAGTGGAATTAAAATACAAGGTGAAAGGATATCAATGATACGATTCGCTGATGACATTGCTATCGTGAGTGAAGGTGAAGAAGAATTAAATGATCTGCTGAACGGAATGAAAAGTCTAATGAGTACACAGTACGGTTTGAGAGTAAATCGGAGAAAGTCGAAGGTAATGAGAAGTAGTAGAAATGAGAAAAGTGAGAAATATAACATCAGGATTGGTGGTCACGAAGTCAATGAAGTTAAGGAATTCTGCTACCTAGGCAGTAAAATAACCAATGACGGACGGAGCAAGGAGGACATCAAAAGCAGACTCGCTATGGCAAAAAAGGCATTTCTGGCCAAGAGAAGTCTACTAATATCAAATACCGGCCTTAATTTGAGGAAGAAATTTCTGAGGATGTACGTCTGGAGTACAGCATTGTATGGTAGTGAAACATGGACTGTGGGAAAACCGGAACAGAAGAGAATCGAAGTATTTGAGATGTGGTGCTATAGACGAATGTTGAAAATTAGGTTTACTGATAAGGTAAGGAATGAGGAGGTTCTACGCAGAATCGGAGAGGAAAGGAATATGTGGAAAACACTGATAAGGAGAAGGGACAGGATGATAGGACATCTGCTAAGACATGAGGGAATGACTTCCATGGTACTAGAGGGAGCTGTAGAGGGCAAAAACTGTAGAGGAAGACAGAGATTGGAATACGTCAAGCAAATAATTGAGGACGTAGGTTGCAAGTGCTACTCTGAGATGAAGAGGTTAGCACAGGAGAGGAATTCGTGGCGGGCCGCATCAAACCAGTCAGTAGACTGATGACCAAAAAAAAAAAAAAAAAGTTCTAGGGGAGTGATGACCTCAGATAAGTCCCATAGTGCTCAGAGCCATTTGAACCATTTTCTGGGAGGTTTTGGCTGCGTTTAAATTTGCAGTGAAGCTCTCTTTGCTTTTCCAGTGAGTAATGGCGGAGTTTCGCGATGGTGTGGAATGAATCGTAAACAGTGCGAAGAACGCGGAGCGTAAAGACCGGGAAGGTGTTGAGTGGTGACAGACGGTGTTGTGGGCACAAGAGCTCTCGGCTACTACCCGCTACTGCACAGCACTCGACGTATCTGATCCGCGCGGGCCGTTACATTTACACGCAAGCCACGCTCCGTGGCCGCCCTCCGTTTGACATCGCCGCACGCCTCCACATGCCGAGCCGCGTATCTCTGGTCGGCGCACCACCACGCTCGGCTGCTCTTTGCTAATGTCCGCAGACACGCACGGCTGTCTCCTATCGCTTGCTGCGCGGCGTTTTGCTCCCATGTCGGAGGCGCCTACCTACGTCATAATCTAGTGACGCCTTCGCGACTGGTTAGGCACTGGACTCGCATTCGGGAGGACGACGGTTCAATCCCGCGTCCGGCCATCCTGATTTAGGTTTTCCGTGATTTCCCTAAATCACTCCAGGCAAATGCCGGGATGGTTCCTCTGAAAGGGCACGGCCGACTTCCTTCCCCATCCTTCCCTAATCCGATGAGACCGATGACCACGCTGTCTGGTCTCCTTCCCCAAACCAACCAACCAACCAACCAACCTTCGCGACGTTTGCATCATTTTCGCCACCTCAATAACACACTGAAGAGCTAAACAAACAGGTACACCTGCCTAATATCGTGCAGGGTCCTGCCGCAACACGACATGACATGGGCTAGACTAATGTCTGAAGTAGTGCTGAAGGGAATTGTCACCCTGATTCCTGCTGGGCTCTCCACAAATCCGTAAGAATACGAGAGAGTGGAGATCTCCTCTGAACAGCACGTTGCAAGGCATCCCAGATACGCTCAATAATGTTCATGTCTGGGGGATTTCCTGGCCAGCGGATGTGTTCAAACCCAGACTTCTGTTCCTGGAGCCACTCTGTAGCAATTCTGGACGTGTGCGGTGTCGCATTATCCTACTGGAATTGCCCAAGTGCGTCGGAATGCAAAATGGTCAGGTAATCAGACAGGATGCTTACGTACATCTCACCTGTCAGAGTCGTAGCTAGTATCAGGGCTCTCTTTTTATTTTTTGGTCATCAGTCTACTGACTGGTTTGATGCGGCCCGCCACGAATTCCTTTCCTGTGCTAACCTCTTCATCTCAGAGTAGCACTTGCAACCTGCGTCCTCAATTATTTGCTTGACGTATTCCAATCTCTGTCTTCCTCTACAGTTTTTGCCCTCTACAGCTCCCTCTAGTACCATGGAAGTCATTCCCTCATGTCTTAGCAGATGTCCTATCATCCTGTGCCTTCTCCTTATCAGTGTTTTCCACATATTCCTTTCCTCTCCGATTCTGCGTAGAACCTCCTCATTCCTTACCCTGTCAGTCCACCTAATTTTCAACATTCGTCTATAGCACCACATCTCAAATGCTTCGATTCTCTTCTGTTCCGGTTTTCCCACAGTCCATGTTTCACTGCCATACAATGCTGTACTCCAGACGTACATCCTCAGAAATTTCTTCCTCAAATTAAGGCCGGTATTTGATATTAGTAGACTTCTCTTGGCCAGAAATGCCTTTTTTGCCATAGCGTGTCTGCTTTTGATGTCCTCCTTGCTCCGTCCGTCATTGGTTATTTTACCGCCTAGGTAGCAGAATTCCTTAACTTCATTGACTTCGTGACCATCAATCCTGATGTTAAGTTTCTCGCTGTTCTCATTTCTACTACTTCCCATTACCTTCGTCTTTCTCCGATTTACTCTCAAACCATACTGTGTACTCATTAGACTGTTCATTCCGTTCAGCAGCTCATTTAATTCTCCTTCACTTTCACTCAGGATAGCAATGTCATCAGCGAATCGTATCATTGATATCCTTTCACCTTGTATTTTAATTGCACTCCTGAACCTTTCTTTTATTTCCATCATTGCTTCCTCGATGTACAGATTGAAGAGTAGGGGCGAAAGGCTACAGCCTTGTCTTACACCCTTCTTAATACGAGCACTTCGTTCTTGATCGTCCACTCTTATTATTCCCTCTTGGTTGTTGTACATATTGCATATGACCCGTCTCTCCCTATAGCTTACCCCTACAGGGCTCTCATATCACTCCAGCTGCACACGCTCCACACCATTACAGAGCCTCCACCAGCTTGAACATTCTCGTGCTGTATTTGGAAATTTGTGGTAAGTTTCTTTGGGACCAAACTGCTGAGGTCGTCGGTCCCTAGACTTAACACACTACTTAATCTAAGTTAAACTAACTTACGCTAAGGACAAGACACACGCCTATGCCCGAGGAAGGACTCGAACCTCCGGCAAGGGGAGCCGCGTGTACCGTGACGAGACGCCCTAGACCGCGCGGCTATCCCGCGCGGTTCTGCTGCTGACATCCATGGTCCACGGATTCATGAGGTTGTCTGCTTACCCGTACACGTCCGTCCGCTCGATACAATTTGAAACGAGACTCGTCCAACCGGGCAACAAGTTTCCAGTCATCAACAGTCCAATGTCGGTGTTGACGGGCACAGTCGAGGTGTAAAGCTTTGTGTCGTGCAGTCATCAAGGGTACACGAAGTGCGACTTTCGCTCCGAAAGCCCATATCGATGATGTTCCGTTCAATGGTTCTCACGCTGACGCTTGTTGACGGCCCAGCACCGAAATCTGCAGCATTTTGCGGAAATGTTGCGCTTCTCTCGTGTTTAACGATTCTGCACAGTCGTTGTTGGTCCCGTTCTTGCAGGATCTTTTTGCGGCCGCAGCGATTTTGGGAGATGTGATGGTTACCGGATTCCTGATGTTCGCGGTACACTCGTGAAATGGTCGTACGAGAGAATCCCAACTTCATCGCTACCTCCGAGATGCTGTGTCCCATCGCTCGTGTGGTAGCTATAACACCACGTTTAGATTCACTTAAATATTGATAACCTGCCTTTGTAGCAGCAGTAACTGATCTAACAACTGCCCCAGACACTTGTTTTCTCCTATAGGCATTGCCGACCGCAGCACCGTATTCTGCCTCTTTACACATCTCTGTATTTGGATACGCATGCCTATACCAGTTTCTTTGGCGCTTCAGTGTATAAACATGAAGACCGACATGCCCGAGGAGGACACTTTTTCCTATTTTTTCTGAGAAACAGTAGTAGTTATATTGGTTAAGTTACAACACCAACCAAAAAGACGTTCAGTAGTCGTTAAGACACAAGGTAAACCAAAGCATGTTCAATAATCTTTTTTCTTCTTATCAGGAAAGCGTAGTATAGGAACAAAAGTAGCACATTAGTTTCACAGTAAATGTCTCGTGAAGCTGACGACCATTCTCAGTTATTAAAAATTACCCAGAACGCAAAAAATGGTTCAAATATCTCTGAGCACTGTGGCATTTAACATCTGAGGTCATCAGTCCCCTAGAACTTAGAACTACTTAAACCTAACTAACCTGAGGACATCACACACATACATGCCCAAGGCAGGATTCGAACCTGCGACCGTAGCGGTCTCGCGGTTCCAGACTCCAGCGCCTAGAACCGCACGGCCACTCCGGCCGGCAAATACCGCTTCAAACGCACGCGAGCTATATGCCGGACATCCATCATGTTGGAAGTACATCGCCATTCTGTCATGCAGTGAAACATGTTCTAGTAACATCGGTAGAAAATTACGTAGGAAAACAAGCATACAGCATACATTGCACCATTTAGATTGCCATCGATAAAATTGGGCCAATTATCCTTCCTCCCATAATGCCGCACCATACATTAACCCGCCAAGGTCGCTGATGTTCCACTTGTCGCAGCCATCGTGGATTTTACGTTGCGCAGTAGTGCATATTATGCCGGTTTACGTTACCGCAGTTGGTGAATGACACCTCGTCGCTAAATAGAACGCGTGCAAAAAGTCTGTCATCGTACCGTAATTTCTCTTGTGCCCAGTGGCAGAACTGTACACGACGTTCAAAGTCGTCGCCATGCAATTCCTGGTGCGTAGAAATATGGTACGGGTGCAATCGATGTTGATGTAGCATTCTCAACACCGGCGTTTTTGAGATTCCCGATTCTCGCGCAATTTGTGTGCTATTGATGTGCGGATTAGCCGCGACAGCAGCTAAAACTCCTACTTGGGCATCATCATTTGTCGCAGGTCGTGGTTGACGTTTCACATATGGCTGAACACTTCCTGTTTACTTAAATAACTTACAGACATCCGGCGAACCGTCCGGACACTTGGATGATGTCGTCCAGGATACCGAGCAGCATACATAACACACGCCCGTTGGGCATTTTGTTCACAATAGCCATACATCATCACGATATCGACCTTTTCCGCAATTGGTAAACGGTCCATTTTAACACGGGTAATGCATCTCGAAGCAAATACCGTCCGCACTGGCGGAATGTTACGTGATACTTACACGTTTGTGACTATTACAGCGCCATCTGTCACAAAGCGAAAAAAGTGGTCTAACTAAAAGATTCATATGTATTTACGTATTACACGAATATGTAATAAAAAAATGGGGGTTCCTATTTTAAAAAACGCAGTTGATATCCGTTTGACCTATGGCAGCGCCATCTAGCGGGCCAACCATAGCGCCATCTGGTTCCCCCCTTGAGGCTAGACGAGTTTCGTCCTTTGTAGTGTTTTCGTTTGTTGCTTATTTCGTGAGATATTTGGCCCGGTCACCATCAATGGACCACCCTGTATATTTACCTTCTTGGAGTCACTGTCTTAATGCATCATGATGGTAGCCTGCTGGTAGCTGATTAGCATTTAACACACACGGAAACGTGTTTGGCTGGTAGCAACGCACTATGCATCTGGGCAATTCCAGTTCCAGCAAATCAACCGTACACAAAGTGGCATGCGTGCTTGCAGTGTTCGAAAAGTAATAGCATGCGCAAATTTGAACAGAAAAAAGGACTAAGGGAAACAATGGAAAAGCCGAATCTGGTTGATCAGAAGGAAATCTGAAGTCTGCTCCTGCCTACGAGTCCAAACTACCTCGCCCAAAATAGCATCTCGGGATTTCTGTGCAGGTGCCAACGCTTGAACAGCTGACCATGTGATATGCTTTGTTGGTCAAAAAAACAACACCATCGTGAAGCCGGCATGCGACAAACGTCAAACTGGCATAAAGCGTACCATGTCTTCGGATATGCAAATTATTAGCATTACAGGGCTGCCGCATAAGGTGGCCCCAAGTATATCTTCTCTCACTACATAAATTGAAGTCGCTTGTTTGTACTTTAAACATAGCTGCGCCACAGCAACGGTTCCACGTAAATCAGACTAAGAGCAGCCGAAATTAAAAAAAAAAAAAAAAAATCAGACTAAGAGCAGCCGACCAGTTGCAAAGGATAAAGTAATCTTTACCTAGGTTTCAATAGATACACTCCTCGAAATGGAAAAAAGAACACATTGACACCGGTGTGTCAGACCAATGATCACACGCACGGCACAGCGGACACACCAGGAACCGCGGTGTTGGCCGTCGAATGGCGCTAGCTGCGCAGCATTTGTGCACCGCCGCCGTCAGTGTCAGCCAGTTTGCCGTGGCATACGGAGCTCCATCGCAGTCTTTAACACTGGTAGCATGCCGCGACAGCGTGGACGTGAACCGTATGTGCAGTTGACGGACTTTGAGCGAGGGCGTATAGTGGGCATGCGGGAGGCCGGGTGGACGTACCGCCGAATTGCTCAACACGTGGGGCGTGAGGTCTCCACAGTACATCGATGTTGTCGCCAGTGGTCGGCGGAAGGTGCACGTGCCCGTCGACCTGGGACCGGACCGCAGCGACGCACGGATGCACGCCAAGACCGTAGGATCCTAGCAGTGCCGTAGGGGACCGCACCGCCACTTCCCAGCAAATTAGGGACACTGTTGCTCCTGGGGTATCGGCGAGGACCATTCGCAACCGTCTCCATGAAGCTGGGCTACGGTCCCGCACACCGTTAGGCCGTCTTCCGCTCACGCCCCAACATCGTGCAGCCCGCCTCCAGTGGTGTCGCGACAGGCGTGAATGGAGGGACGAATGGAGACGTGTCGTCTTCAGCGATGAGAGTCGCTTCTGCCTTGGTGCCAATGATGGTCGTATGCGTGTTTGGCGCCGTGCAGGTGAGCGCCACAATCAGGACTGCATACGACCGAGGCACACAGGGCCAACACCCGGCATCATGGTGTGGGGACCGATCTCCTACACTGGCCGTACACCACTGGTGATCGTCGAGGGGACACTGAATAGTGCACGGTACATCCAAACCGTCATCGAACCCATCGTTCTACCATTCCTAGACCGGCAAGGGAACTTGCTGTTCCAACAGGACAATGCACGTCCGCATGTATCCCGTGCCACCCAACGTGCTCTAGAAGGTGTAAGTCAACTACCCTGGCCAGCAAGATCTCTGGATCTGTCCCCCATTGAGCATGTTTGGGACTGGATGAAGCGTCGTCTCACGCGGTCTGCACGTCCAGCACGAACGCTGGTCCAACTGAGGCGCCAGGTGGAAATGGCATGGCAAGCCGTTCCACAGGACTACATCCAGCATCTCTACGATCGTCTCCATGGGAGAATAGCAGCCTGCATTGCTGCGAAAGGTGGATATACACTGTACTAGTGCCGACATCGTGCATGCTCTGTTGCCTGTGTCTATGTGCCTGTGGTTCTGTCAGTGTGATCATGTGATGTATCTGACCCCAGGAATGTGTCAATAAAGTTTCCCCTTCCTGGGACAATGAATTCACGGTGTTCTTATTTCAATTTCCAGGAGTGTATAAATCTATCTTCTTCAGAAGACGGCAATATTATAACAACATGAAGTGATATGTCCTTATCGTTTAGGCAAACATCTGCATAGTTACATTAATTATATAAAATATAGCCCTGAAAACAGGGTTTGTCAGACAAATAAAATAGGTACATAGAAGTTGCAGAGCGCCTAAGCGTCTGTCTGTATATGCAGACTAACTGCAGGATTTTGATCTGGTTTTGACTAATACATACACTGATTCCCGAGGAAGGTTACTGTATATGACTTGTAAATATTTCGAACAAATTCTCTGAATTATGACAAATTAAAGTTAAGTTATGAAAACGGTGCCATTGTTACGTAGCAAACACCTGCCATAACGCGACAGAGCAACATTGTCGCGAGAACGCCCAATATGTGATACAATTTGCGTCTGATGTGGTGGTCTAGCGGTAAAGTGTGGGGCTGGCAACTGAGAGGTTGTCGAATCGAGTCCTGGTTGGCTTCATCTTTTGCACTCTGCCTTTTAACCTAGCGCTTATCTCTTAATGAGGTCGAGAGTCACCAGAAACCAAACATAGCTTGGACTCCATGTTACACTGTAGCTCCGCTTTTCCCTGCTGAATTACTGCTTTGCGATATGCAAGTCAACTAAGTAACGTCAGCACACAACACCCAGTCATCACGAGGCAGAGAAAATCCCTGACCCCGCCGGGAATCGAACCCGGGAACCCGAGCGTGGGAAGCGAGAACGCTACCGCACGACCACGAGCTGCGGACATGCTATGGCAATCAAATCGTCTGGTCATAGATACTTAATACTACCTGTATGGAGCTAGCCCAGGTCACTTTTTGTGTGTGGAATGCATGACTGCAGAACAGGTTTCTAATTCAAATAGTGCATATGAATGTGGGTTGTTTGTGAGAAAAGCCAGGTATGCCTCGTGTAGGGAGAAGAAATCTCTTCTGGTAGATGTCAGAACAAGGCAGCGGCATGATTGTCGCCTACCTAGACTGTGCTTTGTCATTCCGCCATATTGCTGCTCACGTTGGTCAGGATTCCAAGGGTGTTATTAGATTAGATTAATCTTAGTACTTGTTCCATAGATCATGAATACGACACTTCGTAACGATGTGGCACTTGTCAGGTTAATAAGAGGCGTCTATACAAGATATTACATTACACAAAATATTACATTACACTTAATATTTTTAATTTTTTTGTGGGGGTTGGGGACATTACCCACTTACTATATCCAAAAATTCATCTAATGAGTAGAAAGAGTTGCCATTAAGAAATTCTTTTAATTTCCTTTTAAATGCCATATGGCTATCTGTCAGACTTTTGATGCTATTAGGTAAGTGACCAAAGATTTTTGTAGCAGCATAATTTACCCCCTTCTGAGCCAAAGTTAGATTTAATCTTGAGTAGTGAAGATCATCCTTTCTCCTAGTGTTGTAGCCATGTACACTGCTATTACGTTTGAATTCGTTCGGATTGTTAATAACAAATTTCTTAAGTGAATATATGTGTTTTGAGGGTACAGTGAATTCTTTTTTTTTTTTTTTTTCCTTATTGTATTTGAATTCCCAATCGGGGTGGGCTGGCAGAAGCATATGCGCTGCTCTTCAGCCGAAAGACACAGAACGAACGATAGAAGACAGTTAAAAAGAACAAAGGAGAGAATATGGTGAACATAGATATAAAAAAGGGGGAACATCATGGAAGGCAATAGACAAAAAACGGGGTGACCGTAAAATGGAGATAAAAAAACTGTTAAAACTGTTTAAAAGTAGCACACACAAAAAGCCACACACTGCAACAATGAAAAGAACACAAGGCACAGTATGACTGGAGCATAAAAGGTATCGACGGATGGTTTAGCACATAACAAACACTGACGGCGAACCTCAAGGCAGTACACAATTAAAATCACACCTCTTGACGCACACGAGAAACAGCACGAAACACAACACTGATGTGGCACACTGATGATGATCAACACGGAGGATCTGCCAGGTGCAAGGAGATGAGGGAGACTGGAAGAAGGGAGGGAGGGGAAGAGGTGGGGGAGATGAGCGGGGGGCGCGCTGAAGAGGGCCAGGTAGGGAGGGATGTGGGAAGGACAGAGGCAAGTATGGGGTGCAGGGTCTCAGGGGAGGGGGAGGGGGGAAGGAGAAAATCCGCTCTGGGAGAAGGAGGGAAGAGGAAAAAAGGGAGCCCTGGGGAGGGGGGGGGGAGGAAGAACAAGGCCAGGTTATAGTTGGAAGGAAGGGTAGATGTCACGGCGAAGTTCGTCATCCGGGAGTTTTTTTTACTTTATTGTTATTTTAACACCTGAACAACCAGGTAGGCTGACAGTGGCATGCTACGCCGCTCTTCAGCCATAGTGGTGACAATAACAGTACAAGAACGGAGAATTAAAATGAATAGAGTGATGGGCAAAAAATAGTGGTCACAGAGACACAAAAAACATGGAGCCTTTCACACGTGACGATAACGACACTGAAAACACAGTGAACAGCGCACATAACACTGATGAATCCGACGGCACAAGTGAACGTAGAAGCGTGACGGCGGACACTAAAAACACAAAACGACGTCACACACACGAGACACAGATGGCGATGATCTCCGGCACCCGAAAGTCCACGTAGCATGTGCGAGTCCGGGGACCTGCCAAGAGGGGAAGAAGGGTGAGGGAGGGTGGAGAGGGGAGAACAGAGATGCCAATGGCTGAGGAGATGGGAGGAGGAGTAGAAGGACAGGGGGGGGGGGAGGAGTGGGGAGAAGGGGAGGAGGGATGGAGGGTGCCCAAAGGAACAAATACAGGAAGAGGGAGGGAGGATCAAAGTTGGTAGGAGGGGTAGATGGAGGGGAGGAGGACATCATCAGGGAGGGGGAGCTGGTGGAAGCCACCTTGGGAGAGGGTAAGGAGGGTGGAGAGATGGAGACTGGGTGGGACGTGGGAATACAGGCGCGGCAGCGGGCGGGGGTGGGAGAGGATCGGGGAGACGAGCGGGTGAGGAGGATCGAGTTTACGGGAGGTGTACAGGATCCGTATCCTTTCAAGGAAAAGGAGGAGGTGGGGGAAGGGGATGAGATCGTACAGGAGCCGCGTAGGGGAGGGGAGACGGATGCGATAGGCGAGGCGGAGAGCATGGAGTTCAAGGATTTGGATTTGTAAAAAGTAGGGGGGGCGGAGATCCAAGCCGGATGGGCATAACAAAGGATAGGGCGGATGAGGGATTTATAGGTGTGGAGGATGGTGGAGGGGTCCAGACCCCACGTACGGCCGGAGAGGAGCTTGAGGAGATGGAGTCGGGAGCGTGCCTTGGCTTGGATTGTCCGGAGGTGGGGAGTCCAGGAGAGGCGACGGTCGAGGGTGACGCCAAGGTACTTAAGGGTGGGAGTTAGGGCGATAGGATGGTGATATAGAAATCAAGGAGGCGGAAGGAAGGGGTGGTTTTGCCTACAATGATCGCCTGGGTTTTGGAGGGAATGACCTTGAGCAGCCATTGGTTGCACCAAGCAGTGAACCGGTCGATGGGATTGGAGAAGGTGTTGGGAGCGCTGTAGGGTGGGGACAAGGGCAAGGAAGGCGGTGTCATCGGCAAACTGGAGAAGGTGGACGGGGGCTGACGGCGGCGGCATGTCCGCCGTGTACAAAAGGTACAGAAGGGGGGAGAGGACGGAGCCTTGGCACACACCGGCGGAGGGGAAAAGGTGTAGGAATCTGTGTTATGGATGGTGACATAGGAAGGATGGCAGGAGAGAAAGGAGCCGATCAGACGGACGTAGTTAATGGGAAGGGCGAAAGTTTGGAGCTTGAAGAGTAGACCGGAATGCCATACGCGGTCATAAGCACGTTCGAGGTCCAGGGAGAGGAAGATTGTGGAGCGACGGGAATTAAGCTGGTCGGAAAGGAGATGAGTGAGGTGAAGGAGAAGGTCGTCAGAAGAGAAGGACGGCCGAAAGCCACACTGGGTAATGGGAAGGAGGCGGTGCTGGCGGAGATGCTGGTGGATGCGTCGGGTGAGGATGGATTCCAGGACCTTGCTGAAGACCGAGGTAAGGCTTATGGGACGGTAGGAGGAGACGGCGGACGGCGGTTTGACAGGTTTAAGGAACATCAGGATACGGGAGGTTTTCCACAGGTCGGGGTAGTAACCGGTGGACAGGACTACATTGTGGAGCCTGGCCAGGGTGGAGAGAAAAGAGACAGAGGTTCACGAAGGTGACTGTAGGTGACACGATCGTGATCAGGAGCGGTGTTGCGTTTTGTGCGGAGTGTAACAATGAGATCCTGTGTAGTGATAGGGGCATTGAGTTCGGTACAGTGAAGATCTCTAGTTCTTTAAATAAGTTTCTGCAGGATGAACTTGGATGAGCTCCAGCAATTATTCTGATTATACGCTTTTGTGGAATGAACACTCTTTTACTCAATGATGAGTTACCCCAGAATATGCGAGTATCAGGTTCAGGTGGGCCATACTCAACACTGCAGGATCTCAGTGGCCTGACAACCTCTATTACAGACGACATTTTGAAGGCTACCTACATCGCAGCCACCTGTCGGAACTTCATGAAACTATAGGGGCTGAAATGGGATTATCCCACGATGTCCCCCAGCGATCTGCGCTTGTTTTAAACCGAAACTGACTGCGAAATGGGTATTGCATTGCTTATGGAACGTCCCTCCGCCAGTTAAATGTCTAGCACGCCAAGTACAGGTCTAATCACGAAGATATGCAGATGTTTTTATACGTTATTCTACGAGTAACACTAAGGAAAAAAGTTCATGTAAATATAGGTCCGCAAATGTTTAGTTACGGAGTTCACGGCTAGTAAAAGATATTGCCGAAATTTAGCAACTTCGCTAATATGAAGCCATCACAAAACTGTAGGAGATTAAATTAAAGCACGATTTCCATTTATTTTGTTGTTATTGGTCTGGTAAATATAGTAAAACATGTCCCAGACGTGTATCTGCAGTAGTTTTCCAGAGCATTCAGGAATGCAACAGATGAAATTAAGAACAACCATGTGAAACTGAAACGAGCAACAATATCTGTTCATACACGTGCTCCTAACTGCATTGAACTGGGTGGAGACATTTTTGAACATTTATTGCGAATGTATTGCGAATTGTATGTACGCTGTACAACTTCCTTAAGACTGAGCTTTGTTTTTCCGGTTTAACATGAATTCACGTGTGCTATGGTATTAATAAAAGCAGATATCTGACACATTCGTAGAGTTTCAGCTAACGTTATTACCATCATTTTTCCAAAATTAAATTCTCTACAACTTCTGTTGAAAACTTTGTTCAATTGTCTGGAATTTAAAAAACAAATTGGGCCAAGTAGTTAAGGAATCAAAATTTTTACGAAATTACGTCTTTTCTTCTCTGGATGTTCTGGAAAACTACTCCAGATGCACGTCTGGGAAATGTTTTATTAGATGCACAGATGCAAGAGACCAATAACAACAAAATAAATGGAAATCGTGCTTTAATTTAAACTCGTACAGTTTTGCTATGACTTCATATTTGCGAAGTTTCTAAATTTCAGCCAAAATCTTTTATTAGTCGTAACTAAACATTTTTTTCCCCTTTATTGTATCTGGCGGGCTGGCAGCTGCACATGCGCTGCTCTTCAGCCGAAAGACATGAATTATAGTAAGGAAGACATTTGAAAAAACAGAAAGGAGAAAATATGGTGTACATAGACCTAAAAAAGGGGGAACAGTACTGAAGAGAACAGACAAAAGGGGGCGACTGTAAAATGCAGATATAAACTGTAAAAAAAATTAGCACACACAAAACAAAACCACACACTGGATGATAAAAGTATAGACATATGGGGTAGCACATAACAATCACTGACAATAACACTGTGTACAAATTCAGCACACAACTAACATCACAGCTCCGGATGCAAAGGAGAACAGCACTAAACACAACACTGATGTAGTGCATGGTGATGAGCAAACAGAGAGGATCTGCCAGGGGCATACAGACAAGGGAGGAGGGAAGAAGGGAGGGAGGGGAGGAGAGGGGGAGGATGGAGAGGAGGAGAAGGGGGAGGAAGGGAAGAAGGAAGGGAGGGGGAGAGGGGGGAGACGGGCGGGTGACGCGTCGAAGAGGGCCAGGGAGGGAAGGACATGGGAGAGAAGCAGTTGAGAAGGGGGAGCACGGACTCAGGGAGGGGAAGAGAAAAATCCGCTCTGGGAGAAGGAGGGGAGAGAAAAAAGGGGGCCCTAGGGAGGGGGGGGGGGACAAGGCCAGGTCACAGTTGGAAGGATGGGTAGATGTCACAGTGAAGTTCAACATCTGGGAAAGGAGGTGCTGGAAATTGCCCTGATGAAGGAGATGGAGGATGTGGAGATGGAGAGAGTGAGGGATACAGCGATAGAGGCGCGGCAATGGGTGGGGGTATGGAGAGGAAGGAGGAAACCGGGGGGGGGGGGGGGTGGAAGGGGATGACGCCATACAGGAGCCTTGTGGGGGAAGGAAGGCGGATACGGAAGGCAAGGTGGAGTGACTAAACATTTGTGGACCTATATTTATATGAACTTCTTTCCTCAGTTTTACTTGTAGAATAACATAGTAAAACATTTGCATATTTCACATGCTACACATTTAACTGGCGGAGGGGAGTTAAGTAAGTAATGCTACACTTTTTTCACAGCCAATTTCGGTTGAAAACATGCGCAGATTGTTCCAGGACATCGTGTGATGTTCCCACTTAAGCCCCTATAGTTTCGTGAAGTTCCGATAGGTGGCTGCAGTATACGTAGCCCTCAGAGTGTCGTCTGTAACGGAGATGCGTTCGAAGCAGAGAGCTGTCAATGAGTTTATTTTGGCAGGAAACCAGAGCATTGCAGATATTCACAGGCACTTGCAGAATGTCTACAGAGGCCTGGCAGTGAACAAAAGCACGGTGAGTCGTTGAGCGAGACGTCTGTTGTCATCACAACAAGGTCGAGCAAACCTGCCCGCAGTCCAACGTGCTGGCCGGCCCCACACAGGTGTGACTCCTGCAATGTCGGAACGTGCGGACACTCTCATTCCACGTGATTGACACATCACAATGAAACACCTCTCTGCAAAACTGCACGTCTCTGTTGTCAGTGCTGACACACTCCAACACTAGTTGGGTTCTTCAAAGGCTCGGATTCCTCGCCGCCTAAGAGAAGACCATGAAGTTCAAAGCTGCACTCCGACCCGCTGAAGTCATGGCGACGGTCGTCTGGGACTCTGAAGAGGTTGTTCTGTTTGATACCCCTACCTCATCGTCCACTGATAAACTCAGAAGTGTATTGTGCTTCCATCAGGAAACGACTGCAGCAAGTTCGTCGCCACAAACATGGAAACGAACTTCCTCTTCTTCGTGACCACACTAGGCTTCACACAAGCCTGCACAACCGAGAGAAACTCACAAAACTACACTGAACTGTTCGTCCTCGCCCACCCTACAGCCCAGGTCTCGCACCTTCTGGCTTCCATATGTTTGGCCCAATGAAGGATTCACTCTGCAGGAAACAGTACATTGATGATATGGAGGTTACTGACGCAGCAAGACGTTGGCTCCTGTCTACCAGTAGAGTGGTACCATGCAGGCATACAGGCCCTGCCAGTAAGGTGGCCTAAGATCGCCGCATTGAACGAAGGTTATGTAGAAAGATTTGGTTTTGCAGCCAAAAGAGTGGGGAATAATATGGTGCATTCGAATTCTGAATAAAACGAACCTGCTTTCAGAAAAATATGTGCTGCATTACTCACTGAGCACCCCTCGTATTACAGCTGTTTGAAGGATATTGCTAATTCTTCTGTTAAAGAATTTTATGGTCAGTAAAATGCTACTTATTTTTAGAACTATTTATACAACATATGGACAGTTAAGCCACACTTCGTTAGTCGTGCACCGTATTGTACCTTGTAATAGAAGAAGGCCTCTTACTGTGGAACCTGTAATACCTGCAAGTAAACTGAGTTTCTATAATGTCCTAACAAATTTACCTGTTTAGGAAATGGAAAATTTGTTTTAGTTCCCAAAAGGTTCTATTTAAAAAGATATTTAATTTGTAACTGGTTTTTGAGAATACTTCTCCTGCTTAATCTAATTCTGATTCCACCTACTGACTATTAGTGCGTAGTAGAGTAATACTGTTAAGAGACAGACTATCAAATACAGTACGAAATAGATTTTCTCGATTGCAACGCTTTTAAATTTCAACAGGATGCTTTTTCCTTGGTACATGCCTATTTTGTACCTTCGAACATGTTTACACATTTACCAAACCTTAATTTTCAAAAAAAATGGCTCTGAGCACTATGGGACTCAACATCTTAGGTCATAAGTCCCCTAGAACTTAGAACTACTTAAACCTAACTAACCTAAGGACATCACACACACCCATGCCCGAGGCAGGATTCGAACCTGCGACCGTAGCAGTCCCGCGGTTCCGGACTGCAGCGCCAGAACCGCTAGACCACCGCGGCCGGCAAACCTTAATTTTCCTGGGTATTTTTTGTAACTCCAGAAAAAGACTATAACACATAAAAACTGAATGCCATCATTTAAAAATGAAATATGGCAATATACACTGAAGCGCCAAAGAAACAGGTATAGGCATGCTTACTTAAATATAGAGATATATAAACAGACAGAATACGGCGCTGCGGTCGGCATCGCCGATATGAGACAACAAGGGTCTGTTGCAGTTGTTAGAACGGTTACTGCTGCTACAATGGCGGTTATCAAAATTTTAAGTGTGTTTGAACGTGGTCTTAGAATCGACGCACCAGCGATAGGACACAACATCTCCGAGATAGCAATGAAGTGGGGATTTTCCCGTACGACCGTGTCACGAGTGTACCGTGAATATCAGGAATCCGGAAAAACTTCAAATCTCCGACATCGCTGCGGCCGGAAAAAGATCCTGCAAGAACGGGACCAGCGACCACCGAACAGAGTCGCTCAATGCAGCGGTTAAAGGCGCTACTGTTTGGAACCGCACGACCGCTACGGTCGCAGCTTCGAATCCTGCCTCGGGCATGGATGTGTGTGATGTCCTTAGGTTAGTTAGGTTTAAGTAGTTCTAAGTTCTAGGGGACTTACGACCACAGCAATTGAGTCCCATAGTGCTCAGAGCCATTTGAACCATTTGAACCCACTCGTATACCCTTGATGACTGCACGACACAAAGTTTTACTCCTGGCCTGGGCCTCTCAACATGGACATTGGACTGTTGATCACTGGAAACATGTTGCCTTGTCGGACCACTCTCGTTTCAAATTGTATCGAGCGGATGGACGTGTACGGGAATGGAGACAACCTCATGAATCCATGGACCCTGCATGTCAACTGGGGACTGTTCAAGCTGGTGGACGCTCTGCAATGGTGTGGGGCGTGTGCAGTTGGAGTCATCTGGGACCCCTGATACGTCTAAATACGACTCTGACAGGTGACACTTGCGTAAGCATCCTGTCTGACCACTTCCATCCATTCATGTCCGTAGTGCTTTCCGACGGACTTCGGCGATTCCAGCAGGACAATGCGACACCCCACACGTCGAGAATTGCTACAGAGTGTCTCCAGGAACGCTCTTCTGAGTTTAAACAATTCTGCTGGCTACTAAATTCCCCACAAATGATCATTATTGAGCATATCTGGGACGCCTTCCAACGTGCAGTTCAGAAGAGATCTCCACCTCCTCGTACTCTTCCGGATTTATGGACAGCCCTGCAGGATTCATGGTGTTACCTCCCTCCGGCACTTATTGAGACATTAGTCGAGTCCATGCCACATCGTGTTGCGGCGCTGATGCGTGCTCTTGGGGTCCCTACACAATATTAGGCAGGTGTATCAGTTTCTTTGCCTCTTCAGTGCATGAAACTTCCATTACAAGGCTCGTTACAGGTTAAAGTGTGGAGAGTGTATGACGTAGGAACCCCCCCCCCCCCCTCCCGCTGCTGTATACACACAACGAATAGATGCTCGTTATTTGCAAGCCTTATTAGTGTTGCAAATATAATGGACGGGAGCCGGCCGGTGTGGCCGTGCGGTTCTAGGCGCTACAGTCTGAAACCGCGTGACCGCTACGGTCGCAGGTTCGAATGCTGCCTCGGGCATAGGTGTGTGTGATGTCCTCAGGTTAGTTAGGTTTTAGTAGTTCTAAGTTCTAGGGGACTGATGACCACAGATGTTAAGTCCCATAGTGCTCAGAGCCATTTGAACCTTTTTTGAATGGTCGGGAGCGTACTTTGACGTGCACTGACGATTATGAGATACGGTAGAGACGTTCTTTACAACCCGCTAATAGCAATGAGATACAAAAGTGGTCAGCTCTTATCGAGTCCCAAGAGATGAATCTTATCATTACATTACATTTATCGTTTTCCATGGATCCCTTGGAGAGGAGTCTCTGTAATGTGGAAAGAGTCAAAGTTTTTTTTTTTTTTTTTACTCAGATACATGAATATCGTACAATTCTAGTACAGACAGAGTTAGGAGCAATAATCCTTGTGAAGATATTCATCGATGAAGTAGAAGGAGTTGGCGAGCAGGAAGTTCTTTAATTCACTCTGAAACCGATCTTATCACTTACAAGACCTTTGACGCGGTTCAAATGGCTCTGAGCACTATGGGACTTAACAGCTATGGTCATCAGTCCCCTATAACTTAGAACTACTTAAACCTAACTAACCTAAGGACAGCACACAACACCCAGTCATCACGAGGCAGAGAAAATCCCTGACCCCGCCGGGAATCGAACCCGGCCTTTGACATGCTCAGGTAAGTTATTGAATACATGAGTACCCATGTATTTGACTCCTTTTTGTAGTAATGTTAAGCTTTTATGGTCCTTATACAGATTGTTTTTGGTTCTGGTATTATAATCATGTTTTACACTATTTTGTGTAAAAAGAGACATGTTGGAAATGACAAAGGACACCAGTAAGTATATGTACTGAGAAGTTGTAATTAGAATACCAAGTCTCTGCATGATGATCTAGCAGAGACCTCTTTAAGAAACTTGGTATTCTAATTACTACTTCTCGGTACATATATAGGGTGTCCCAGGTATCTTGTCCACCCAAAACATCTCTGGAACAATAACAGCTATTGGAAAACGACTTTGACCGGTATCAATGTAGGGCTGGGGCCGATGAATGTACATATTTGGAAACATTCTAAAACGAAAGCATATGTGTTTTTAACACAAACTTATGTTTTTTTAAATGGACCTCCTATATTTTTTCTTCAGCAATCCATAGCATGACAAAGGACATACAGAATGCCGTTGATTACATCGCAATATTCCCATTACATCCCGAGATATTGAGACGCGAAGTTGACGCTTGAAACACCCGACGTCCACTGCTAGCGCACGCCCTGAGGCTCAGGCGTGAACCCCAGGCTGCCCGTAATCGCGATGTGATTGACATGCGTAATCACACTTCCATACTTATCAAGAGGTCCGAAACGAATAATACGGTCTGCTGCGACTGCTGCTCGCGTTGGTCGAAATCCAATGACTGTTAGCAGAATATGGAATCGGTGGGTTCAGGAGGGTAATACGGAACGCCGTGCTGGATTCCAACGGCCTCGTATCACTAGCAGTCGAGATGACAGGCATCTTGTCCGCATGGCTGTAACGGATCGTACAGCCACATCTACATTCCTGAGTCAACAGATGGGGACGTTTGCAAGACAACAGACGTGTGCGCGAACAGTTCGACGACGTTTGCAGCACCATGGACTACAGCTCGGAGACCGTGGCTGCGGTTTCCCATGACGCTGCATCACAGACAGGAGCGCCTGCGACGGTGTACTCAACGACGAAGCAAGGTGCACGAATCGCAAAACGTCATTTTTTCCGATGAATCCAGGTTGTGTTTACAGCGTCATGATGGTCGCATCCTTGTTTGGCGACATCGCGGTGAACGCACATTGCAAGCGTGTATTCGTCACCGCCATACTGGCGTATCACGCGGCGTGACGGTATGGGGCGCCATTGGTTACACTTCTCGGTCGCCTCTTGTTCGTATTGACGGCACTTTGAACAGTGGACGTTACATTTCAGATGTGTTACGACCCGCGGCTCTACCCTTCATTCGATCCCTGGAAAAACCCTACATTTCAGCAGGATAATGCACGCCCGGATGTTGCAGGCCCTGTACGGGCCTTTCTGGATACAGAAATTGTTCGACCGCTGCCCTGGCCAGCACATTCTCCAGATCTCTCACCAATTGAAAACGTCTGGTCAATGGTGGCCGAGCAACTGGCTCGTCACAATACGCCAGTCACTACTCCTGATGAACTGTGATATTGTGTTGAAGCTGCATGGGCAGCTGTACCTGTACACGCCATCCAAGTTCTGTTCGACTCAATGCCCAGACGTATCGAGGTCGTTATTACGGCCAGAGGTGGTTGTTCTGGGTACTGATTTCTGAGGATCTATGCACCCAAACTGCGTGAAGATGTTATCACATGTCAGTTCTAGTATAATATATTTGTCCAATGAATACCCGTTTATCATCTGCAGCTCTTCTTGGTGTAGCAATTTTAATGGCCAGTAGCGTAACTCAGTATGTCACAAAGTTCTGAGGAGCAACATTTAGTTATGGTAGCGCTGATTTCTTCATAACCACTGGAAGATTTGTTTTTGAGAGAGCTAATAGTATTAGAAATCTCTGTCGGTGAGGTAGGATATAGTTGAAGTTTGTCAAACTTTTGCGGAAATGCATTTTTTAAATATTTTAAGCTGTCTTCTGATATGTATAGAAGCTGTGCCTTACTTACTCCGATCTTCATGAGGGCAGCTATGCAGGGCGCCTGTGCTAACGTGGAATCCAATGGCGAACTGCCGAGCAGCGGAAAGTGAAGAGGCGTGCTGCGCCGTCCGACGCCATCAAACACGGGCTGCCTCTCTCTCCGGGCGCTGGCATACTCGCAGCGGCGATTGTCGCGTGAGATAGGACAGGCCTGAGGGTAAGTTTTGGCGTGGGTGGTTTAGAGCATTTCACAGCGCGCACGCAACATTAGCGACACTTGTAACGAGATGGTAAATCCTACCCTGCACTACACACACAAATTTCCCCTTTCACCTCCCACATTTTAAATAGATTTTCTGAAGTGTATACACTGAAATATACAGGGTGATTCAAAAAGAATACCACAACTTTAAAAATGTGTATTTAATGAAAGAAACATAATATAACCTTCTGTTATACATCATTACAAAGAGTATTTAAAAAGGTTTTTTTTCACTCAAAAACAAGTTCAGAGATGTTCAATATGGCCCCCTCCAGACACTCGAGCAATATCAACCCGATACTCCAACTCGTTCCACACTCTCTGTAGCATATCAGGCGTAACAGATTGGATAGCTGCTGTTATTTCTCGTTTCAAATCATCAATGGTGGCTGGGAGAGGTGGCCGAAACACCATATCCTTAACATACCCCCATAAGAAAAAATCGCAGGGGGTAAGATCAGGGCTTCTTGGAGGCCAGTGATGAAGTGCTCAGTCACGGGCTGCCTGGCGGCCGATCCATCGCCTCGGGTAGTTGACGTTCAGGTAGTTACGGACAGATAAGTGCCAATGTGTAGTCCAGTTACAGTACAGTACAGTTACAGTAGCACCTTCGAAGAAAAAGGGACCAAAAACTTTACTGGCTGAAATGGCACAGAAAACGTTCACCTTAGGCGAGTCACGTTCATACTGAGTTGTTTCCCGCGGATTCTCAGTGCCCCATATACAGACATTGTGACGGTTGACTTTCCCGTTAGTGTGGAAAGTTGCTTCATCACTAAACACAATCTTTGAAACGAAAGATTCATCTGTTTTCATTTGAGCAAGGATAAAATCACAGAAATCGATTCTTTTAATCTTATCAGCTGCAGACAGTGCTTGAACCAATTTCTGACGATAAGGTTTCGTAACTAACCTTTTTCGTAGGACTCTCCACACAGTTGATTGTGGAATTTGCTGCTCTCTGCTAGCTCTGCGAGTCGATTTTCCTGGGCTGCGAACAAATGCTTGCTGGATGCGTGCTACATTTTCATCACTCGTTCTCAGCCGTCCAGAACTTTTCCCTTTGCACAAACACCCATTCTCTGTAAACTGTTTATACCAACGTTTAATACACCATCTATCAGGAGGTTTAACACCATACTTCGTTCGAAATGCACGCTGAACAACTGTCGTCGATTCACTTCTGCCGTACTCAATAACACAAAAAGCTTTCTGTTGAGCGGTCGCCATCTTAGCATCAACTGACGCTGACGCCTAGTCAACAGCGCCTCAAGCGAACAAATATACAACTAAATCAAACTTTATAGCTCCCTTAATTCGCCGACAGATAGTGCTTAGCTCTGCCGTTTGTCGTTGCAGAGTTTTAAATTCCTAAAGTTGTGGTATTCTTTTTGAATCACCCTGTATAATGGTGTAGTTTAGGGTGACCAAACGTCCCGGAAAACCGGGATTGTCCTGGTTTTAATCCCTATGTTCCGGTGTCCCGAAAATTTGTTTCGGGACGCTCAAAAGCCCCGGAATTCAGTTTTTAATTACATTTCGTGAAACTTTCTCAAATTTTTGGGATTTTGCTATATTAAAGGAAACACAACACAAGAAATTAATATATTTTAGCTTATTTGCCTAAAACCTCCATCGTCCCATACTAGTAATCACAGTCTCGGTATTGATACACTCAGGCAATAATTTACTTTGAGCGGTACTTTGGCCAACAAGTAGTAGGTTGTATTATTGTAACAGAGCTATGAAACCGTCCGACTGTCGCGCCACTTACTCACACACTCTTTGTCTGAACAGTGTAGTAGTTGATGCTTTGTCAGACAAACTGCAATAGTTTTTTCTCATATTAGTGGCATTATTGCTCCAGTACTGTGAAACGCAATGCCGAAACGTGCCTGCAAGTTTAGTGACTGTTATTCCAAGGAATGAAATTGCATTAAGAAAGGTCGTTTTGATTACGAAGCAGAGTGTTCCGTATGTAACAGTTTTATTAGTATAAGTCATTGTGGACGTTCCGACATAGTTGATCACATCAGGTCAAAGAAACACTTTAACATATACAGTGCACCGAGCTGCAGTAAAACTCTACAAAATTATTTTGTGAAACATCAGTCAAGTGAAGAGACGAAAGTTCGAGCAGCCGAGCTTACTCTAGCCTACCACACGGTAAAACATCACCAAACTTGTAGATCTAGTGATTGTACTAATAAGCTTAACAGCATTATGGTTGATGATTCTTCCATTGCAAAAAAAGTTTAGTTCAGCAAGAACTAAAGTGTTAGCCTTAGTGAAAGGCTCGCCAGAGTGTAAAGGAAAGCCTTGAATACACCAAAAAGTCTTCTTTCTACGGGATATCCACTGATGCCAGCAATGATAAAGGCCACTAAAATATTTCCGTTTGTTGTTCAGTTTTTCGATATTAATCAGGGAATTCAGACCAAACTTTTGAAGGTGAGTTCCCTAACTAATGAAACGACGAAATTTCAAGATTTTGTATGAATACTATCGAAATGTTTGATCTTGAGAAAAATAAAAGTGTGGCATTTTGTGGAGACAACACCAACACAAACTTTGGTGGTTTAAAAAGACAAGGCAAATGCAACGTATGTACCAAATTAAAGGCAACATTGCATGAAAACATTGAAGGCATAGGGTGCCCTGCATATGTTTTACACAACAGCGTGCAGACATCTGCTGACAGTTTAAGCTGTGATGTTGAAACTATCGTCATGCAGGTATACCCACACTTTGACATATATACTGTTAGAACAGAGAGGCTTAAGGAGTTCTGGGATTGTGTGGGAACTGAATATATGAATGTAATGTGTCACTCGAAAACTCGCTGGTTATCACTGTTTCCAGCAGTTCAAAGAGTAATCCGCCTGTTTGAACCGTTAAAAGATATTTTCCTAAATGAAGACAAAGCCCCCAAAATATTGGTTCAGTTTTTCAGTAACCCTTTAAGTGAGGCCTACTTATGGTTCATTCACAATCAGCTTAGCACTTTGCAGCGTGGGATAAAGGAAATTGAGGGAAGCACAAAAAGTGTAATAGAGGTAAATGATGTTCTGAAAAATACTCTGGAAAGTGTTACTAAGAGGAGAGGACAGCAGTTCATTTCTTTTAATGTTAAATCTGTCCTTAAAAGAGCAGAAGTATCAGAAGCAGCGGAAAGGATTTTTAGATAAGAAGTTAACAAGTTTTATGACACTTGTGTAGAATATCTCCGCAAATGGAGCGTCTCATATTTATCCTCATCGCCGGTGTTTGATTGAATGTTACTGAAGAGAGTGCCAAAATGGGAAAGTGTTGAAGAGGCAGTTTCTTATTTGAAGAGTAAAGAGATTGAAATCGATGATTCCATTCTCTTTGATCAGTTCGGCATACTGACAAATTTTGTTGAAGAAAGTCTTCACAAGTGGAATGATGAAAAAAAAAAAAACACCGTTGGAATGTCATGAGAAGTGGGTGAGTTTTTTTAAAGCTGTGACTGTCTTCAGCATTACCCTGAGATGGTAATAATTGCAAGGTATTTATTTGCAATCCCAGCCCATAATGCCAATGTGGAAAGAATATTTTCGTTCATCAATATCCAGTGGACTGATGAAAGAAACAGAACGGAGGTGGACTCTCTTGAAGCAATCCTGCAGATCCTGTACAACTACAAAATGGATTGTGCCGAGTTTTATCACTGTGTCTCAAAGAACAAAGACGTGACCCAGAAGACTGGAGGCAGTGAAAAACACACTTTTCTCGTACAGTCAATTCCATCTACAAGTGCTCAGTAATATTAAAGCTCATGTTAATTGATTAAAAGTTGAATGGCTGTAAAATTTTGTAAAATCATAATACATTTCTGTACTACTGTATACGTTTATTAAATGTCATTAATTATACAGATAATCTAGATTATATCAATCTTTTGTATCCTCTTATTAGTTATAATAATCGGGTTAACAAAAGGTATCAACGAAACATTAATATTTAAAATTAAGAAACCTGGGTACATGTGGAATGAGGTGTCCATTGGCACCCAGGTGAATGTGTCCCGGTTTTCATCGAAAATAATTTGGTCACCCCAGTGTAGTTACATCTAGCCTGCCTCCGGTTTGAATGCCAGTACAATATTTGGATTTCCGTGAACAGCAACAACAATGGACAGTTTTACTCAGTAATCGATTGTTAGCATTCTTCTGCCAGCATTTCATTTTATTTCATCAGTGAAGTTAGACGTTCCCCTTTACTGTCCGCAAAATGATTTTCTCCATAGACGAAAGAATTGAAATTGTGGCAGCATATGTGAGGACATGTTCAATTCAGGAAACTCGAGAAATTTTCGGGGATAAGTATACGGACTGAGAACTATCAGCAAAAAGAGCAATAAAGAGTATGCACAAAAACTGGCGCACCTACGGATCTGCATAAAATGTAAAACGACAAAGAATTCCTTCTGTTCTCACACCAGAAGTTATTGCAGACATTAACTAAAGAATTATTCAGAGCCCAAAGAAGTCTACACGTAAATTGAACCAGCAGGCACATGTAAGCAGGAGTTGCCAGCGGATATTGAAAAGTCTTAATCTGAAGCCATAGCGTGTAACGGTTGTGCGGCAGTTACGGAAGGATGACAGTCAGCAACGTGAAGATTACTGCACGTGGCTTTTGAATAACATCAACCTTCGTTTGTTAGAACCGTTCCATAAAATGATGAGTGATGATGCATAGTTTCACCTTTCCAGTCATGTGAATTCACAGAACACGAGGTACCGGACAACGGAGAACCCTAACATTGTGTGTCAGTAACCACTCCATGACGAAAAAATCGGCGTTTCGTGCGGTGTAACGACAACGCGCATCATTGGAGTGATATTTTTTGACACTAACCTTCAACACTGTTGCATACATGGAAATTTTTGATACATTTTGTGCTCGGTTCACTGAATATGGGAGACAATACTGCTTCTTCCAGCAAAGTGTGGTGGCATGCCACAGTCTGAAGTATCTCTGGAATGAGTCCATGATATCTTCACTGAGGAACGAACTAAAGTGCGCGTAATTTACGACGGCGGCCGAGTTTAGGTTCGTTCTGCGCATCTGACGTCACAAAACACAGTCAGCCAATGAACAGAGAACGACGTTGCCAGAGCTCGGCTGCAGTGCAGAGCACGGACGAGTGTCTTCAGTTTTAGAAACGTTCAGTCACAAATAAAGTAACTGAACAAAAGCAATGTCTTGATAGCAGACTTTCTATAAAAGAGGGTTTGCAAAAGCATTCTTTATACCAATTGCTTCATATTCTATTAATCAATTAAACCAAACAAGCAATAAGCCTCCTAATTCAGGCGATAGCAAGGAAATTCATTCTCACTAACCGCTTTTTCGCACTAAAGAACAGCGTTAATTGTTTATTTACCTATTGTAGTTCGACAAAACGTGAGTAATTCATAGTCATACCAACAGTGTTTGTCGGCATTTTGCGTGATTCTTTAAAGTCCTCCGGGGTATCCACTGAATGATGAGCTGCGTTAGTGTAATGGTTAAGGTGTTTGGCTGCTAAGCAAAAGGTTCTGAGTTCAAACCATATTTGGTGCTTAATATTTTCTTTATTTAAAAACAATATCGAAGTGTCTTACTTCATGAATTTTATTTGTTTGAATGTAATTTTTTGAAATTTCTAGTGGCAACTAAAATTGACCATACGGAAAGTATACGCTATGGACTTTTAACTCTGCAAACGCTTCAAAATTTCGTGCAATGGTTTACTACATTTAATGCTGCACAATAACTGCGTTGAACATCGAAACAAAATTAAATCATTTATGGGGGAAGGTATCAGTGAAGAAGATGTGTAAAAATCAAATTTTTGGGCCAAATAGTTTTTGTGAAATCGAATGATAAAGTGTGTCAAAGCAGTGGGAACACCATGTGTCTGCACAGGCGAGCAGTGCAGTGATGACAAAATCGCGCACAGCGCGGAATGTCGGGGGGAGCACGTCTCTGTAGCAGCGAAAGGGTTAAGGCGGCCGTGGTGGATTTAATTCATAAACTGCGCGCTCCCCCCTAAACGTAAGTTTGCGAACTATACTATGGCGCTGCTTCTCTTGGCGCGTGCTTCGTATGCAACTGGCAACGCAGCAATCTCCCGCCTCTGGGCAGGCATGAGCGAGCCGCCAAGATAAAAGAATTGAACTATAACAGCAGATAGTTATGGCTATCACATTCGCCGGATCTAACAACATGTGAATATTTCGTCTGGGGCCTATGAAACAAAACTACACACAACACAGGAACTGAAAGACAACATTATCCGTGAAGTTGCCCCCGTCGATATCTGGACTTTAGGCCAGGCGTATCTGAATATGCTTAGATCTGCTCAGCTCTGCACTGATGTTGCAGGAGGTTGCTGTCTATATTGTCTACAAATGTATATTTTACTGTATTTTTCATTGTAAATAAATGGTAAGTCCATTTCAGCTCTCCGTTTCTTTAATTTCACGCCGGCCGGAATGGCCAAGTGGTTCTAGGCGCTTCAGTCTGGAAACGCGTGACCGCTACGGTCGCAGGTTCGTATCCTGCCTCGGGCATGGATGTGTGTGATGTCCTTAGGTTAGTTAGGTTTAAGTAGTTGTAAGTTCTAGGCGACTGATGACCTCAGATGTTGAGTCCCATAGTGCTCAGAGCCATTTGAACCATTTTTGTAATTTCACTGCAAATCCTTTGTACTTACAGGAGCTACTTCTACATGTGCCACCCTATCTATACGCTTAGGTGTTGTAAATATAACAGATAGTGCCTCCTGTTAGCAAGGTAGGGAAGTTCTTACAAAAGTGCAGAAACAGTAGAAAGCTTGAGAGACAGACATAACTATCTAAAAAATCTTATTACGTCTGTAAGATAACTTCACTGGTTACGCAAAGACTCTGTATATTCAGAATAGGTTCCCAGATACGTGAGTGGCTCAAAGACTTCTGAAGTAGCAGAACCCAGTATGTTGTCGTTGAGGGCGAGTTTTCATTCGAGACAAGTGTCTCGACAGAAGTGCCCTAGGGAAGTGTGACAGGACCGCTGTTCTTCTGTCTATACCTAAGTGATCTGGTGTACAGGGTGAGCAGCAATGTGCAGCTGTTTGCTGGTTGTGCCATCGTGTACAGTAAGATGTCGTCGTTGAGTGACTGTAGGAGGATACAAGGTGACTTAGACAAAATTTCTAGTTGCTATAATGAATTGCAGCTACCTCTCAATGTAGAAAAATGTAACTTATTGTACATGAGTAGAAAAAATAAATCCACGATGTTCAAATACAGCAGTAGTAATGCTCCCCTTGACACCATAACGTTGATTAAATGTCTAGGCATAACGCTACGTAGTGATATGAAATGCAATGAGCAGGTAAGGATCGTACTAGGAAAGACGAATGGTCCACTTCAGTTTATTGGGAGACTTTCAGAAAAGTGTAGGCCATCTGGAACGCATATAGGATGCCGGTGCGACCTATTCTTGAGTACTATTCGAAAGTTTGGGATCCACACCAGCTAGGATTAAATGAAGACATGGAAGCAATTCAGAGGCAGCCTGTTAGATTTGTTACCGGTAGCCTCGAAGAACGAGCGAGAGCTCCAGAGATGCTTTAGGAGTCCAAATGGGCATCACTGTAGGGAAACCAATTTGTTTTTTTTTTTCGGGCAGCACTATTGAGAACATTTAGAGAAGCGGCATTTGAGGCTGACTGCAGAACGATTCTACTGCCGACGGCGTATGTTTCGGCTAAGAACCACGAAAATAAGGCTAGAGAGATTAGAGCATGTATGGAGGCACGCAAATAATCGTTTTCACCTCGCCATATTTGCAGGTGGAACAAAGGAAATGAATAGTAGTGGTACAGGGTGTCCTCCACCATGCACCATACGTGGGTTGAGAGTATTTATGTAGATGCAGATGTATCTGTAAAATGTGTCGAGTATTAGTAACAACAGTAGTAGTAGCAGTAGTAGCAGCAGCAGTAGTAGTAGTAGTAGGGTAGTAGCAGTCTGTGGCTGGCTGGAAATGAGGCGATATGCGTGTGCTTGGAAGGCAGCAGTATGACAGTGTACTATCAGAAAGAGCAGATGGTTTGTTATAACTGCAGTGGTAATGTATTAATGAGGGAAGTGAAAATTTATTGTCCTGTGTGCCAAGATGAGAAAGTGCCACAGAGATGCCACTAACATAAATGAGTCAGTAAGGGAGAAGAGTGCATGCAGGCATGTGTCAGTATCATCATCCCCTCAGGCATTACCAGCTGGGCCCCCTACATTGCCCTCCACCAGTCGCGTGTTTCAGTGTCATCATGGTCTCAGTATATCGCTGTGGTCCCCCTGCCCCATTTTCATTATTAAGCAAATTGGAGTTCCGTATTCGAGGTTCATGCTCTATAGTGGGAGGAACATTATCAAATGCCAGCAGAGACTGAAGACTGTACTTAGCAGTGGGAGGAAGACGTTTGCAATAAGTAGATATGTATGTTGTGTGATCTTTGACTTTTGTGGCGAATCAGCTATTTGTACTGTTGTACGGTGTCCCACCAGGTGCAGTCGTTTTCATAACAAGATATTTCAACAGCGTACCTTGCCGTCATCTTCAGGTGATAATTTTAGAATGAGCGCCTTTGCTACATCCTGCCTCCTTTATACGAGGTGCATTCAAGTTCTAAGGCCTCCGATTTTTTTTCTCCAGACTGGAAAGAGATAGAAACATGTGCATTGTTTTAAAATGAGGCCGCGTTAATTGTCAATACGTCCCAGAGATGGCAGCACCGTACGGCAGATCGAATTTTACCGCCAGCGGCGAGAATAAGAACTGCTTTAAATACTTAAAATGGTGACGTTTTCCTTACTCGAACAGCGTGCAATCATTCGTTTTCTGAATTTGTGTGGTGTGAAACCAATTGAAATTCATCGACAGTTGAAGGAGACATGTGGTGATGGAGTTAAGGATGTGTTGAAAGTGCGTTTTTGGGTGCGACAGTTTAATGAAGGCAGAACATCGTGTGACAACAAACCGAAACAACCTTGGGCTCGCACAAGCCAGTCTGACGATCGAGAAAGTGGAGAGAATTGTTTTGGGGGATCGCCGAATGACTGTTGAACAGATCACCTCCAGAGTTGGCATTTCTGTGGGTTCTGTGCACACAATCCTGCATGACGACCCGAAAATGCGAAAAGTGCCATCCAGGTGGGTGCCACGAATGCTGACGGATGACCACATGGCTGCCGTGTGGCACGTTGCCGAGCAATGTTGACACGCAATGACAGCGTGAATGGGACTTTCTTTTCGTCGGTTGTGACAATGGATGAGACGTGGATGCCATTTTTCAATCCAGAAACAAAGCGCCAGTCAGCTCAATGGAAGCACACAGATTCACCGCCACCAAAAAAATTTCGGGTAACCGCCAGTGCTGAAAAAATGGTGGTGTCCGTCTTCTGGGACAGCGAGGGCGTAATCCTTACTCATTGCGTTCCAAAAGGCACTACGGTAACAGGTGCATCCTACGAAAATGTTTTGAAGAACAAATTCCTTCCTGCACTGCAACAAAAACGTCCGGGAAGGGATGCGCGTGTGCTGTTTCACCGAGACAATGCACCCGCACATCGAGCTAACGTTACGCAACAGTTTCTTCGTGATAACAACTTTGAAGTGATTCCTCATGCTCCCTACTCACCTGACCTGGCTCCTACTGACTTTTGGCTTTTTCCAACAATGAAAGACACTCTCTGTGGCCGCACATTCACCAGCCGTGCTGCTATTGCCTCAGCGATTTTCTACTGGTCAAAACAGACTCCTAAAGAAGACTTCGCCGCTGCCATGGAATCATGGCGTCAGCATTGTGAAAATTGTGTACGTCTGCAGGGCGATTACGTCGAGAAGTAACGCCAGTTTCATCGATTTCGGGTGAGTAGTTAATTAGAAAAAGAATCGGAGGCCTTAGAACTTATATGCACCTCGTATTCTTATCGCTCCCCCACCACCTCCTCCACTGCTGACGCCGGCCGACGTGGCCGAGCGGCTGTAGGCGCTACAGTCTGCAACCGCGCGACCGCTACGGTCGCAAATTCGAATCCTGCCTCGGGCATGGATGGTTCAAATGGTTCAAATGGCTCTGAGCGCTATGGGACTTAACATCTATGGTGACCAGTCCCCTAGAACTTAGAACTACTTAAACCTAACTAACCTAAGGACAGCACACAACACCCAGCCATCATGAGGCAGAGAAAATCCCTGACCCTGCCGGGAATCGAACGCGGGAACCCGGGCGTGGGAAGCGAGAACGCTACCGCACAACCACGAGATGCGGGCGGCATGGATGTGTGTGATGTCCTTAGGTTAGTTAGGTTTAAGTAGTTCTAAGTTCTAGGGGACTGATGACCTCAGAAGGTAAGTCCCATAGTGCTCAGAGCCATTTGATCCACTGCTGACCGTGCACTGTGATAGGTGGAGTGGTGGGGTATGGGCACAGAGACAAGCCGCCAGAAGCTGAGCGTGAATTCTATTCCCTCAGTACTCCAGTGGCCTGCATCAGGCGCTGAAGTCTCTCCGGCCCAATGCTGTGATTTTACTTGGCTGAGTGCTGGGTCCCAAGATTTGTGAGACTGAACTGTGTCTCTGTTGATCAGCCCTTAAGCCACTCGTATTTCAGTTGCCTCTTTCGGAACACAATTCCAGAACGACGAGGTCTATCTTATCACCTCCGTTTCTTCATACTTCATGGAGCCCCCAGTGGCCACGTTGTGTTCCACAATTGCAGATTTTGTTGGTTGCTTGAGTTCGATGTGTCTTCTCTGCTCCTTGAAACTGTCTTCTATCGTCCATACAGTCTCCCCGAGATAAGCCTTACTGTATTTACATGGAATACGGTGAACACCTAATTTGCAGAGCTTCAAGTCATCTTTCACCGTACATGATAGGGCATGCGTTCTCGGAGGTGGTGGGAAACTCATTTAATGTTGAGTCGACGTGCTTGCAGGAAGAAAATACAATCCCAGAAGACAGAAAACGACGAGAACTCAGAAAACGACAAGGAGGACAAAACAGTGGCGTATCTGCTAAACACCAACAAAGTATTGAACAAAATCGGCAGAATCCTGGCTCGAAGTAACATTGAATTCGTTGTGATTCTTCAGTTTCTCCTGGCGTATTTGTTGCTCGAACAGTCCACGGGTGTACTGCCGGTTCATAGAGTCCAACGGGCACAATATTTCGGCGATCAGACATGTCGCCATCGTCAGGTGCGCTGACGAACTGAGCTCCTGACTTTTTTTTTTTTCTTTATTGAATTTCAATTCCCCCCGAAGGGGGCGGGCTGGCAGCAGCTTAGTATGCCGCTCTTCAGCCTACAGACTTTGTCAGAAAGATGAAGAGAATAAATAATAAAAACAGGCGATAAAATCGGAGACTTAAAGAGTAACATGGCGAAAAGAAATCGTGGAACTTAAAACAAAGAACAGAGGGATGTTGATGCTAATAAAATACATACGAAGCAGACAGGTAAAACAACAGACAGACAATTAAAAAACACGGCGACAGTCTGGTTTCTGTTCGCAAAAGACATAAAATTCACACCTAGCGACAGCATGGTTTCTGTTCGCAACACGAGAAAGACGAACAACACTGGATAGTCACTGGAACACTGCACTAAAAAGTTGGCAAATGTGACATACCACAGCCGAGAGCAGGTGGGGGGAAACTGGACAGATGATGGGAAAATAAAAAAGGGGGGAAAGGAGAGTAAAAGCGAAGGGGGGGAGCCGGGAAAGGAGCTGATGGAGGATGAGGACCCATAAGAGGGGTGGGGGGGGCGCTGGGCAGATGCGACAGGGAGTGGGGTAGGCAGAGGAGGGGGGGGGGAGAAGGGAGGTAGGGAGAGGTTTAGTGGGGAGAATGAGCTCCTGAGGGTGGCCGGCCGATTTAAATCGCCTCCCCGCGCGGGCCGCTCTCTTCGTCGTCCGCGCCCGCGCGCCGGCGGTCGCGAAGACGTGGGCGTCGGAATCTGTCGTGGCGTCGATGTGCTTGCTACGTCCGCCCTGGTCGCCAGTTCGTACTTCTTGCTGAGAGTCTTCTTAATTACATTCAGTGCTGGGTCCCAAGCCTTGCTGAGATTGTAGCCTCAATCTCGGTTGATAAGATCTTCCCTGGTGAGAATTTCGATAGCATCCCTTATAACGCTGTCCCAATATTTAGAGGTCTGAGCTGGGATATTGGTACGCTCATAATCCATCTCGTGTTTCTCGGACAAACAGAGCTCTGCTACCGCCGACTTATTTGGATATTTCAGTCGAGTGTGCCTTTGATGTTCTCGACAATGATCTTCGACGGTGCGTACTGTTTGTCCGATATAAATCTTCCCACACTCACAGGGAATTTGGTATACGTCGGCCTTCCTCAAACCGAGGTCATCTTTCACACTTCCCAGTAATGCCCGTGTTTTATTGGGCGGGCAAAAGACGGCTTTAACTCGGTGTTTCTTTAATATACGGCCGACTTTCCCCGATAGTGCGCCATTGTACGGGATAAAGCAGTGTGCGATTTGCAGGGAGGGATGGGAGGGATTTCTTCCCCTCTGCATCAGACCATCCCCTCCTCTGGCTTTAGTTTATGCATACCAACCTGGGATGTTTATATCCCACGCACTGGAGTAAAACTTTAAATATAATTTAAATTTGTGGAGCCGAACACTGAAAGTTTTTAATACAGTCTTACTATTAATACTATTAATTTGTTTGCTTGTTAATTTTGAAAAAGTGTTATGTAGTAGTTAAGCATTTCAAAACATTTAGAACTAAATCATCATTCTCACGTTGTCATTGTTGCTTTCGTCGAAGGTGCGTCATCCGTTTACTTGCGAGGGAAGTAGTGTGTCAGTCATACCGCAGCAGCCGTACCGCAGAGTTGGGTGAGCTGGGGGCTGAAGTTCCCACCCCGGGCCCTGACACAGGGTGGCGACCGGCCCGCTACCTGTGCGAACATTCACCGTTAGGCCGCCTTTTGGCAACGGTATGGCACGGACTAACGCGCCTGGGACGAAAGCACACATTACTAAATAACGCACCATCGTCTGCTTCTAGTTCCTAGGATACTATTTCTTGGACCTTCTTTAAATACTCTTCTCTTCCACCATCGTTTTCTTTTCCTTTGGTTTTCATTTCCGTTGTTAGCTGCATGTGCAAGTACCAAGTAGGCCGCCGCTGCGATACTTTATCATCGTTTATACTGCAGGCCCGACACACGTGTGGCACAAATTCTGTTGCTTTGGTATAAATTAACCTGCCGCAAGCAACGTACGCCACATTTCCGTAGCATGCCACAATGTTGGAAGACGTCGCCCCAGCGTAAACGAGGCTTTCTAAGTCACGACTGTATTGTATGGTGGATGTGATGTGTTGCGTACGAAACTAAAACCTGAAATCAGATCCAAACGTCGTGGAAAACTGTGAAGATGTGTCATCCTGCAGCAAGATAACGCTCGCCCACATTCTGCCCGACGCAATAAAGGAGTTGAGATTCGAGGTGCTGGAGCATCCACCATACAGTCCAGACCTGGCTCCAAGCGATTTTCACATGTTTGGACCCTTAACGGAAGCACTACAGGGAAGAAGATTGGAAAGTAATGAAGGCGTCATTGCTGCGGTGCAAAATTGGTTACAGATGCAACCGAAAAGCCCGCATCTCGTGGTCGTGCGGTAGCGTTCTCGCTTCCCACGCCCGGGTTCCCGGGTTCGATTCCCGGCGGGGTCAGGGATTTTCTCTGCCTCATGATGGCTGGGTGTTGTGTGCTGTCCTTAGGTTAGTTAGGTTTAAGTAGTTCTAAGTTCTAGGGGACTTATGACCACAGCAGTTGAGTCCCATAGTGCTCAGAGCCATTTTTTTTTTGCAACCGAAAAACGTATTTTCTGATGAAATTAAAAAAAAAAAAAACTCGTAAAACGTGAAAACTGCAATGAAGTCCAGGGAGGTTACGTAGAAAAATAACGCATGTTTCAGTTTTCTATCATCAGAATAAGTACAGCTTTTCACAAATGTGCCTGTACTTTTTGAATTCCCGTTGTATACCTGTATGTAGATGATTTTGTAAATAAGCTTTACTTACAATGTACTTTTAAAGATATAACAAAGGATGGCTTTTCTGATAGTGCATACCAGTGAATAGTGAGCTTCGGCATTAATATCTATTTATAAGTAAATATTTAACCATGGGTAACACCACGGTCCAAGCTAGTAACATACACTCCTGGAAATTGAAATAAGAACACCGTGAATTCATTGTCCCAGGAAGGGGAAACTTTATTGACACATTCCTGGGGTCAGATACATCACATGATCACACTGACAGAACCACAGGCACATAGACACAGGCAACAGAGCATGCACAATGTCGGCACTAGTACAGTGTATATCCACCTTTCGCAGCAATGCAGGCTGCTATTCTCCCATGGAGACGATCGTAGAGATGCTGGATGTAGTCCTGTGCAACGGCTTGCCATGCCATTTCCACCTGGCGCCTCAGTTGGACCAGCGTTCGTGCTGGACGTGCAGACCGCGTGAGACGACGCTTCATCCAGTCCCAAACATGCTCAATGGGGGACAGATCCGGAGATCTTGCTGGCCAGGGTAGTTGACCTTCTAGAGCATGTTGGGTGGCACGGGATACATGCGGACGTGCATTGTCCTGTTGGAACAGCAAGTTCCCTTGCCGGTCTAGGAATGGTAGAACGATGGGTTCGATGACGGTTTGGATGTACCGTGCACTATTCAGTGTCCCCTCGACGATCACCAGTGGTGTACGGCAGTGTAGGAGATCGCTCCCCACACCATGATGCCGGGTGTTGGCCCTGTGTGCCTCGGTCGTATGCAGTCCTGATTGTGGCGCTCACCTGCATGGCGCCAAACACGCATACGACCATCATTGGCAGCAAGGCAGAAGCGACTCTCATCGCTGAAGATGACACGTCTCCATTCGTCCCTCCATTCACGCCTGTCACGACACCACTGGAGGCGGGCTGCACGATGTTGGGGCGTGAGCGGAAGACGGCCTAACGGTGTGCGGGACCGTAGCCCAGCTTCATGGAGACGGTTGCGAATGGTCCTCGCCGATACCCCAGGAGCAACAGTGTCCCTAATTTGCTGGGAAGTGGCGGTGCGGTCCCCTACGGCACTGCGTAGGATCCTACGGTCTTGGCGTGCATCCGTGCGTCGCTGCGGTCCGGTCCCAGGTCGACGGGCACGTGCACCTTCCACCGACCACTGGCGACAACATCGATGTACTGTGGAGACCTCACGCCCCATGTGTTGAGCAATTCGGCGGTACGTCCACCTGGCCTCCCGCATGCCCACTATACGCCCTCGCTCAAAGTCCGTCAACTGCACATACGGTTCACGTCCACGCTGTCGCGGCATGCTACCAGTGTTAAAGACTGCGATGGAGCTCCGTATGCCACGGCAAACTGGCTGACACTGACGGCAGCGGTGCACAAATGCTGCGCAGCTAGCGCCATTCGACGGCCAACACCGCGGTTCCTGGTGTGTCCGCTGTGCCGTGCGTGTGATCATTGCTTGTACAGCCCTCTCGCAGTGTCCGGAGCAAGTATGGTGCGTCTGACACACCGGTGTCAATGTGTTCTTTTTTCCATTTCCAGGAGTGTATGTAATTATACTAACCCCCTAAGACATCCCCCCACTGGTAAAAGCAAAAATCGCACACTGCTACAAACTCCCCCAGGCAGAAGTAGGAAAGGAGTGATCCTCTCACCCTACACCACTCCGGAGTACGAAGCTCCGTGCATTTGTGTAGCGTAGCGTAACATTCGCTCTGTGGTCCTCTCCCGCTAACTGTGGTCTGCTGGAGCGTTGCCGTTCCATTTTCGGTTTTCTGCGGTCCTAGATGTTCCCTATATGGTCCACCTCTATCAGACCCGACCCTGGGCGTTCCATCTTCGGTCTGGTGCGCCTGGAACTCTGTATGGGGACCGTTTCCCATGTCCACACCTTCAGTTCTTCTATTTGTGGAGTGCTGCAGCTGTCCCCATTGCCTCTTCAACAATTCCAGAGCAGGATCCCAGGCTCTACTTAGCTGGTACCCCGTGTCATGGTTCACGAGATTATCAGTCACTTTTATCTCATTGACTTCCTTATAACACTGTCCCAAAATCTGGCTGTCTGTGCTAGAAGCTTGGTTTCTTCATAATTCATGGCATGATCTAGTTCTAGACAGTGTTCAGCAATGGCTGATTTTGTTACCTGTCTTAATCGGGTGTGCCTCTGATGTTCATTGCACCAGATATCTATTGTTCTTGTCGTCTGGCCAATGTAGGACATGCCACTTTGGCAAGGTATATTATAAATCCCTCGTTTCCGTAAACCCAGGTCGTCCTTAACATTTCCCACCATTCCCCCGATCTTGCAGGATGGACAGAAAACGCACTTGATGTTGTGTTTACAGAGGATCCTACTAATTCTGGCAGAAGCAGAACCAGCATAGGGAAAATACGCCACCTTCTTTGCTTCATCTTCCTCCGCTTCTGGAACTTGTGGTGAAGTTGGTTGGAGTGCCATTTCAATTTGTTTCGGTGTGTATCCATTTTTGCAGAACACTGTTTTGAGATGCTCTATTTCTGTTGGTAGACTTTCTTGGTCTGACAGGGCACGTGCTCTGTGGACCAACGTCTTAAGAACACCGTTCTTCTGTACGGGGTGGTGACAGCTGCTGGCTTGCAGATATAAATCAGTGTGTGTGTGGGCCAATTGATCCATCTGCTTTCCTTTTTACTAGTAAATCCACAAATGGCAGCTGGCCATTCTTCTCCTGTTCTATGGGGAACTTGATATTCGGGTGGCACATGTTCCAGAAACTCATTGAACCTGTCCTTCCCATTAGGCCAGATAACGAAGGTGTCATCCACATACCTGAAGAAGCATGTGGGTTTATATCTGGCTGTCTCTAATGCCCTCGCCTCAAATCTCTCCACGAATGTGTTGGCAACCACAGGAGACAGTGGGCTATCCATAGCTACACCTTCAGTTTGCTCGTAATACTGGTTCCTGTACAGGAAATACGTGGATGCCAGTGTATGCCTGAACAGGTCCAGCAGAGCACTGTCACATTTTTTTTGCAGTCAGTTCTAGTGAGTCTCTCAGTGGGACCCTAGTGAAAAGTGATACCACATCAAAACTAACCATGATGTCCAAATCTGTGATGCGTAGCTGCCTGAGGTGTTGCAGGAAGTCTTCTGAGTTTCGGATGTGGTGAACACATACAGAGACAGCAGATTTTTGAAATACTTGGCTGTTGCATATGTAGGTGCCCCAATATTACTGACAATAGGGCATAGAGGCACGCTCTCCTTGTGTATTTTAGGCAGACCATACAGTGCTTTAGCCCAAAGTTGTCTGATGATCTTCGGAGGCATCCCTGTCTCCTTCAGGAGAGCGCTGGTCGTCTTGTCCACCTTGTCAGTGGGGTCACACTCCAAAGTTCTACATGCTGCGTCCTCCAGAGGTTGACGTGCTTTCTCGTCATAATCCACCTGCTGTATGATGGCTGTAGAGTTCCCTTTGTCTGCTGGCAGTACTACGAGGTGCATTCAAGTTCTAAGGCCTCCGATTTTTTTTCTAATTAACTACTCACCCGAAATCGATGAAACTGGCGTTACTTCTCGATGTAATCGCCCTGCAGACGTACACATTTTTCACAATGCTGACGCCATGATTCCATGGCAGCGGCGAAGGCTTCCTTAGGAGTCCGTTTTGACCACTGGAAAATCGCTGAGGACATAGCAGCACAGCTGGTGAATGTGCTGCCACGGAGAGTGTCTTTCATTGTTGGAAAAAGCCAAAAGTCACTAGGAGCTAGGTCAGGTGAGTAGGGAGCATGAGGAATCACTTCAAAGTTGTTATCACGAAGAAACTGTTGTGTAACGTTAGCTCGATGTGCGGGTGCATTGT
Source organism: Schistocerca serialis cubense (assembly GCF_023864345.2). Taxonomy (NCBI): domain Eukaryota; kingdom Metazoa; phylum Arthropoda; class Insecta; order Orthoptera; family Acrididae; genus Schistocerca; species Schistocerca serialis. The sequence continues at coordinate 148,183,758 of NC_064648.1, forward strand.
ATTGGTGAAACAGCACACGCGCAGCCCTTTCCGGACGTTTTTGTTGCAGTGCAGGAAGGAATTTGTTCTTCAAAACATTTTCGTAGGATGCACCTGTTACCGTAGTGCCCTTTGGAACGCAATGGGTAAGGATTACGCCCTCGCTGTCCCAGAACATGGACACCATCACTTTTTCAGCACTGGCGGTTACCCGAAATTTTTTTGGTGGCGGTGGATCCATTGAGCTGACTGACGCTTTGTTTCTGGATTGAAAAATGGCATCCACGTCTCATCCATTGTCACAACCGACGAAAAGAAAGTCCCATTCACGCTGACATTGCGTGTCAACATTGCTCGGCAACATGCCACACGGGCAGCCGTGTGGTCGTCCGTCAGCATTCGTGGCACCCACCTGGATGACACTTTTCGCATTTTCAGGTCGTCGTGCAGGATTGTGTGCACAGAACCCACAGAAATGCCAACTCTGGAGGCGATCTGTTCGACAGTCATTCGGCGATCTCCCAAAACACTTCTCTCCACTTTCTCGATCGTGTCATCAGACCGGCTTGTGCTAGGCCGAGGTTGTTTCGGTTTGTTGTCGCATGATGTATTGCTTTCATTAAACTGTCGCACCCACGAACGCACTTTCGACACATTCATAACTCCATCACCACATGTCTCCTTCAACTGTCGATGAATTTCAATTGGTTTCACACCACGAAAATTCAGAAAACGAATGATTGCACGCTGTTAAGTAAGGAAAACGTCGCCATTTTAAGTATTTAAAACAGTTCTCATTCTCGCCGCTGGCGGTAAAATTCCATCTGCCGTACGGTGCTGCCATCTCTGACACATATTGACAATGAACGCGGCCTCATTTTAAAACAATGCGCATGTTTCTATCTCTTTCCAGTCCGGAGAAAAAAAATCGGAGGCCTTAGAACTTGAATGCACCTTGTACAATACCGTTGTCTTCCCGGAGCTTCTTCAGTGCAAGCCTCTCCCCGGATGTGATATTGCATTTTGGAGGCCTGGAGTTGGTGAGTGCCCTGCAAGTCTCTCAGCGGACTTCCTCTGCCACTTTGGATGGAAATAGGGCTGCAACTTGTTCTACCGCACCAATGAAGCCTGAAATGGGCACCCAAAATGAATGCATGTCTGAAGGAATATAGTGTAATGTGAATTATAACGCAGACATTGTACAATAACATAATAAGCATAACAAAACATTGTTATCACACGAGTATTTGGAATGAGAGAGCAGAAATAGCAAGTAGTCCAACATTACTTAAATATTTAAATGTTTCCAGAATGAGATTTTCACTCTGCAGCGGAGTGTGTGCTGATATGAAACTTCCTGGCAGATTAAAACTGTGTGCCCGACCGAGACTCGAACTCGGGACCTTTGCCTTTCGCGGGCAAGTGCTCTACCATCTGAGCTACCGAAGCACGACTCACGCCCGGTACTCATAGCTTTACTTCTGCCAGTACCTCGTCTCCTACCTTCCAAACTTTACAGAAGCTCTCCTGCGAACCTTGTAGAACTAGCACTCCTGAAAGAAAGGATATAGCGGAGACGTGGCTTAGCCACAGCCTGGGGGAGGTTTCCAGAATGAGATTTTCACTCTTCTGTAAGACTGAAGGTGGTTGCAAAGTTTTATGTTCCACCAATAAAAACAATAAAAATGTTGACACACATCACTACAAAGCTAGGTAGCTGACTGTGCTGCAAAACTGAAAATGCCCACCCATTAGTGACAAGTGATGTGCACACATGCTGTCTAGTTGAGCCCATACATTAATAAGAATCCCGAGGTTGAGTTTTAACATGCAGGATCTGGGTTCTGCAGCACCTGGGCACGGTAAAGGAGCCTGGTGGAAAGGCACTCCAGTGATACAGTGGCAACAAAGCCAGTGGGGCCAGGTGTGTGATCACGTACGGTGAAGCCTCTACAGGCAGGCTGCTGAAAGACATTACGGTTATACAAAAGTATGAAGGGCTCCCATGTTTGTATCGACTTTAGACAGGTACAGCAAATGCTAATTAAACTTCGAAGTACCAGCAGTTGGTGTGAGACAGAACACGAGACAAAAGGGATGGTTTCCCCAAGTTCTTGAAGTGAGTGACCTGTGATTTTGTTCCATACTATGTTTTCAGTGCACGTTTTTCGTTGTTTAGAGTTTGGTTTTACAGGAGATTTCATGTAGTTTATCTAGCACTTGTTTGGCTTCATCTTTACTGTTTGTCAATATAGCTCGATCATCAGCAAAGACCAGGCATTTCACAGTGACTTTTTCCCCTTTCTCTTTGTCAATTTGGACACTTTTGACACGCTTTTCCTATTGTCTGATTATATTTTTCTAGTGCAATGTTAAACAAGAGAGGTGATAAACCATCTCCTTACCAGACTCCTGCGTGAAATTGAAATGAAATTCACTTTCGAGGTGGTTTCTGATAATGTCTCCCGGATGATGGTTGCTCTGATTTTTCTATTGACTTCCAATCCTTCTACACAATTACACAGCATTTGTCTGTCAACAGAATAATAACCTTTTTTGAAATCCACAAATGTGACCATAGTGTTCCAACATCATTTGACACGTAGTACGGTTTTGAGGTTCCAGACCTTTCCAATACAGTACTATAAAAAATGTATATAGTGAAACCCCTATTTTACATTTTGTGTGGTCCAGACTTAAAAAATGCAAAATTGACAAAAACATACAGTCAAGGAAAATGTTAAAACTCCAAAATATGAGTAAAACCAGAAGTAGTTGGCACCCAGACGAAAGCAAAAATTGATGAACATGGTGAACCAAACGAAAAACTGAAGTACGGTGAAAGGTGTTGAAATCTAACATGTGTGGCGGTGTGTGTGTGTTTCCTTTCTTTAGCCAATGGCAGTGTAGCATACTCTGGTGTTCCAAATGCAATGACCTCTAGTGTATTGCTTGTGAACTTTTCCTCGTTCATTCTGCCGAATAGCCAAAGTGGAAGCTTTCGCAGTATTGACAATGTGCAGTGTTTGCAGCAGTGTGCGATTTGTGGTTTTACCAGTGGGGGGATGTCTTAGGGGGTTAGTATAATTATATATGTTACTAGCGTGGACCGTGGCGTTACTCATGGTCAAATAGTTATTTATAAATAGATTTTAATGCCAAAACTCACTATTCACGCGTATGCACGATCAGAAAACCATCCCTTGTTGTATCTTTAAAAGTACGTTATAGGTAAAGCTTATTTACAAAATCATCTACATACAGGTATACGAGGGGAATTAAAAAAGTAAAGGCACATTTGTGAAAAGCTGTATTTATTCTGATGATAGAAAACTGAAACATGCGTTATTTTTCTACGTGACCTATCGGACTTCAATGCAGTTTTCCCAATGTTTTACGAGTTTTTTTATTTCATCAGACAATACGTTTATCGGTTGCATCTGTAACCAATTTTGCACCGCAGCAATGACATCTTCGTCACTTTCAAATCTTCTTCCCTGTAGTGCTTCCGTTAACGGTTGAAAGATGGGAAAATCACTTGGAGCCAGGTCTGGACTGTATGGTGGATGTTCCAGAACTTTGAACCTGAACTCCTTTATTGCGTCGGCTGTCCGTTTGGCAGAATGTGGGCGAGCGTTATCTTGCTGCAGGATGACACCTCTTCACAGTTTTCCACGATGTTTGGATCTGATTGCAGGTTTTAGTTTCGCACGCAACACATCACATCCACCATACAATACAGATCTGGCTCTAAAGCCTCATTTACGCTGGGGCGGCGTCTTGCAACATTGTGGCATGCTATGGAAATGTGGTGTGTGTCGTCTTGTCATTTAGTTCTAAATGTTTTGAAATAACTACTACATAACACTTTTTCAAAATTAATAAGTAAACATATTAATAGTAAACTTTCAGTGTTCGGCTCCACAAATTTAAATTATATGTAAAGTTTTACTCCAGTGTGTGGGAAATAAACACCCCAGGCTGGGATGCATAAACTAAAACCAGAGGAGGGGATGGTCTGATGCAGAGGGGGTGAAATCCCCCCCCCCCCCCCCCCATCCCTCCCTGCAAATCGCACACTGGTTTGCAGTTCAAAATCTTGGTGTAACAGCAGATTTTGTGAAAGGACGTACACACATGTAAGTTCTCCTTCATATGTGGTATTTATTTATACCAATGAATATGAAATAAAGTTAAGCCTACTGTTCCCTCATCTCAGCAATCCGTTACATTTATGACAACCTCTCTGCCATCACAATGTATTAAACACAAGAACAGCAACAAAGATCAGCAGGCCGCCATACAACAGTGGCGTCTCGTGAACAAATCTGGTGGGCATGCAAGTTCTCTTTATCATCAAACTGAAGAGTGGAAGTGGGGAGGGGGGAGGGGGGTCACTGCAGGAAAGGCAATGCTGATGAGCCAAGCAGTTCCAGCAGAAGGGCTGTCTGCTATGGTAAAAAATGTCACATGGAAGTTTGATCAAGCTTCATTCAATGATCACCTCCTATAATGCAGAACAAATTGTAAAAATGTGACTCACTCAATGATCAATGTTTCAGACAATGAATCTGTTTACACTGCTTTTTGGTTTTTAAGAAGCATTTCAACATGCCAAGGGTACCCATATGATAGTTTGTAGAGGGCATGGGGTTGTTGTTGTTGTGGTCTTCAGTCCTGAGACTGGTTTGATGCAGCTCTCCATGCTACTGTATCCTGTGCAAGCTTCTTCATCTCCCAGTACCTACTGCAGCCTACATCCTTCTGAATCTGCTTAGTGTATTCATCTCTTGGTCTCCCTCTACGATTTTCACCCTCCACGCTGCCCTCCAGTACCAAATTGGTGATCCCTTGATGCCTCAGAACATGTCCTACCAACCGATCCGTTCTTCTAGTCAAGTTGTGCCACAAACTCCTCTTCTCCCCAATTCTATTCAATACCTCCTCATTAGTTATGTGATCTACCCATCTAATCTTCAGCATTCTTCTGTAGCACCACATTTCGAAAGCTTCTATTCTATTCTTGTCTAAACTATTCATCGTCCATGTTTCACTTCCATACATGGCTACACTCCATACAAATACTTTCAGAAACGACTTCCTGACGCTTAAATCTATACTCGATGTTAACAAATTTCTCTTCTTCAGAAACGTTTTCCTTGCCATTGCCAGTCTACATTTTATATCCTCTCTACTTCGACCATCATCAGTTATTTTGCTCCCCAAATAGCAAAACTCCTTTACCACTTTTAGTGTCTCATTTCCTAATCTAATTCCCTCAGCGTCACCCGATTTAATTCAACTACATTCCATTATCCTTGTTTTGCTTTTGTTGATGTTCATCTTATACCCTCCTTTCAAGACACTGTCCATTCCGTTCAACTGCTCTTCCACGTCCTTTGCTGTCTCTGACAGAATTACAATGTCATCGGCAAACCTCAAAGTTTTTATTTCTTCTCCATGGATTTTAATACCTACTCCGAACTTTTCTTTTGTTTCCTTTACTGCTTACTCAATATACAGATTGAATAGCATCAGGGAGAGGCTACAACCCTGTCTCACTCCCTTCCCAACCACTGCTTCCCTTTCATGCCCCTCGACTCTTATAACTGCCATCTGGTTTCTGTACAAATTATAATAGCCTTTTGCTCCCTGTATTTTACCCCTGCCACCTTCAGAATTTGAAAAAGAGTATTCCAGTCAACATTGTCAAAAGCTTTCTCTAAGTCTACAGATGCTAGAAACGAAGGTTTGCCTTTCCTTAATCTATTTTCTAAGATAAGTCGTAGGGTCAGTATTGCCTCACGTGTTCCAACATTTCTACGGAATCCAAACTGATCTACCCCGAGGTCAGCTTTTACCAGTTTTTCCATTCGTCTGTAAAGAATCCGCGTTAGTATTTTGCAGGTGTGAGTTATTAAACTGATAGTTCGGTAGTTTTCACATCTGTCAACACCTGCTTTCTTTGGGATTGGAATTACTATATTCTTCTTGAAGTCTGAGGAAATTTCACCTGTCTCATACATCTTGCTCACCAGATGGTGGAGTTTTGTTAGGCCTGGCTCTACCAAGGCTGTCAGTAGTTCTAATGGAATGTTGTCTACTCCCGGAGCCTTGTTTCGACTCAGGTCTTTCAGTGCTCTGTCAAACTCTTCACGCAGTATTGTATCTCCCATTTCATCTTCATCTACATCCTCTTCCATTTCCATAATATTGTCCTCAAGTACATCGTCCTTGTATAGACCCTCTATATACTCCTTCCACCTTTCTGCTTTCCCTTCTTTGCTTAGAACTGGGTTTCCATCTGAGCTCATGATATTCATACAAGTGGTTCTCTTTTCTCCGAACGTCTCTTTAATTTTCCTGTAGGCAGTATCTATCTTACCCCTTGTGAGATAAGCCTCTACATCCTTACATTTGTCCTCCAGCCATCCCTGCTTAGCCATTTTGCACTTCCTGTCGATCTCATTTTTGAGACATTTGTATTCCTTTTTGCCTTCTTCATTTACTGCATTTTTGTATTTCCTCCTTTTATCAATTAAATTCAGTATCTCTTCTGTTACCCAAGGATTTCTACTAGCCCTCGTCTTTTTACCTACTTGATCCTCTGCTGCCTTCAGTATTTCATTCCTCAAATCTACCCATTCATCTTCTACTGTATTTCTATCCCCCCATTCCTGTCAATTGTTCCCTTATGCTCTCCCTGAAACTCTGTACAACCTCTGGTTCTTTCAGTTTATCCAGGTCCCATCTCCTTAAATTCCCACCTTTTTGCAATTTCTTCAGTTTTAATCTACAGTTCATAACCAATAGATTGTGGTCAGAGTCCACATCTGCCCCTGGAAATGTCTTACAATTTAAAATCTGTTTCCTAAGTCTCTGTCTTACCGTTATATAATCTATCTGTAACCTTTTAGTATCTCCAGGGTTCCTCCATGTATACAACCTTCTTTCATGATTCTTGAACCAAGTGTTAGCTATGATTAAATTGTGCTCTGTGCAAAATTCTACCAGGCGGCTTCCTCTTTCATTTCTGCCCCCCAATCCATATTCACCTACTACGTTTCCTTCTCTTCCTTTTCCTACTGTCGAATTCCAGTTACCCATGACTATTAAATTTTCGTCTCCCTTCACTACCTGAATAATTTCTTTTATCTCATTATACATTTCATCAATTTCTTCATCATCTGCAGAGCTAGTTGGCATATAAACTTGTACTACTGTAGTAGGCATGGGCTTTGTGTGTATCTTGGCCACAATAATGCGTTCACTATGCTGTTTGTAGTAGCTTACCCGCACTCCTGTTTTTTTTTATTCAGTATTGAACCTACTCCTGCATTACCCCTATTTGATTTTGTATTTATAACCCTGTAATCACCTGACCAAAAGTCTTGTTCCTCCTGCCACCGAACTTCACTAATTTCCACTATATCTAACTTTACCCTATCCATTTCCCTTTTTAAATTTTCTAACCTACCTGCCCGATTAAGGGATCTGACATTCCACATTCCGATCCATAGAATGCCAGTTTTCTTTCTCTTGATAACGACGTCCTCTTGAGTAGTCCCCGCCCGGAGATCCGAATGGGGGACTATTTTACCTCCGGAATATTTTACCCAAGAGGACGCCATCAGCATTTAATCATACAGTAAAGCTGCGTGCCCTCGGGAAAAATTACAGCTGTAGTTTCCCCTTGCTTTCACCCGTTCGCAGCACCAGCACAGCAAGGCTGTTTTGGATCAGTCAACCATCCAGACTGTTTCCCCCTGCAACTACTGAAAAGGCTGCTGCCCCTCTTCAGGAACCACACGTTTGTCTGGCCTCTCAACAGATACCCCTCCGTTGTGGTTGCACCTACAGTACGGCTATCTGTATCGTTGAGGCACGCAAGCCTCCCCACCAACGGCAAGGTCCTTGGTTCATGGGGGGGGGGGGGGGGGGGGGGGGGGGGGGGGGCAGGGTATGAAGTATTTTTAACGTTAAGAAAATTTCAATTCCAACCATGTTGAAAACCTGCTTAATACTGTCTTAAATCATTTTCTTGAACGAAAATCAGCTGAATACATTATGTTTCTTTTTCCTTTGCACGAGATAGAGCCGGGTAAGGGGGATGGGGGGTGGGGCTGGCTCCTCTTGCCTGTAAATATGGGCACCCTTGAAACCTGGTCCCTATTCAGCGCCGGATCTACAATATTTCCAAACCGGGGCAAAAACTTGATAGTGTCGCCTCCCTCCCATTCGAATGTTTGAGATAGGATGTCAAAAATTTAAAAAATCGATATTTCCAACAGTATGTTCATTTTGTAGTACCCATCATTCTGAAGAGTTTGCTATATAAAACATATCTGTTTGAGGAAATGTAAGGCATATTATTTTGACTTAAGTTTGCCAAAGTGCAGTGCAGAGCCATGCCTCTTCACACAGCATACTTCTATCTCACGTCTCTTGTTTTGGTCTGTGGAATTTAAACTTGTATATTTTGTAATGGAAGTCATCAAACCTATGTTCGGGACAGTTCTAATTAAAATGTCCTGTGGTGCCTCTCCTCTTCCCATTCTGCCAGTTTGACATCCTACTCCACACCACCTTAAAAAAACTTACAATTGCTACTGGGTAGGGTTATTTGTGACCAGGAGAATCAGAACTCTTCAGGAAATTTGCACTGTTTATTGACCATTAGATAACTCTCTTTTCTGTGACATCAAATTAAATATAGGAAACATAGACCCAGTACACATTTCTTCAAGTTGTTAGGTCCCAGTATTCCTCTCTCTCTCTCTCTCTAATCTTGCTACAGCTTTACACAATGTTTTCCTTTCTACAAAAGAATGTATTATCTCATCGAAGTTCATCAAATGTTTTACTACATGAATAATCGAAATAATGTCATGTAATATAGAAAAGGCTGTTAATATGAATAGTACCCAAGAGTGGATGGTTTCTCGGTTTGATTACATCTATTTTGTCACTGTCTGCTAGATAAAACGAAACAGGTCTTTCTAATATTGCAGCAATTGTAACACATTCCAATTAAGCAAGACTGTTTTGGCGGAAATGGTCATTTACATGAATAACATAACTGAATATAATTGTTTCATTCACATGCTTCATTTTTTCAAGCACAAGATCAAAAAGTAGGAGTATCGACGTACGAAATTTTTTAAAAATTTCGAATTGTCATATGCTTCCATATAATTTTTATGATGTCCTCGTTTCTTCTCCTTCCTCATTCTAATAAGAAATCTTGTCATCACTAATTCTGTAATTATTCCTGCCATTGTCAAACTTATTCTCCAATTAACTTCACTAACTCTGCCAGAATCACCAGTTTAGTTATTCCGCATTTATTCTCCAGTTAGGCATTATTATGTGTTTGTACAATGCATTTTCTGCACTATTCCGAGAATAGAACTTAAGTGGCTTCTAATTGGAGACTGCACAACTCTCCCTTAATAGTGTAGCAATCGGGCAAAAATTTCTGTCAAAATTTCATTTTCTTGGATACACTGAGAAATAAATATGTAATCTTTCTTACCTGTTAATTGTTTATTTCGACTCTGGTAATCTGAACCTCTGGATTTCACTAATAATTATAACAACACTTATCATTCACACACTCAGTCAACCACAAACAGCTGTTGGTATTCAGTTGTTGAGTTTATTTGGCTCAACTCGTATAGCCCCGTCTCCTTTGGTCTGTGGGCAAGTTTTGTGTTTCTTGATGTGATGGGGAGTCCCCTAGCAGAGACATCATGTACACTTTGCCCGCATTCAAAAATCAACTTACGATTAATTCAGAAACCAACTTAGAATGTGTTCAAAAACCAACTGGGACATGTTTCAAAATCTTATGAATAATCAATAGACAAATGTGTGCTGGATGCTAGGTGGTTTGTGAAACAAGTTTTTTTTTTCTTTTCTTCAAGAATATGAATTTGGTGCCTCCTGAAATTGTCGCCCAGGGCAGATACCCTGGTTTGTAACAGTTCTTCTCTGTGTTAAGTATGTAGACTAATCTTAATAAGAAGTTCCACCTAGTTGGGGCAGGTGATGGTAACCTCCTTTGAACAAATATGCGTAAGTTCTTTTCGAAGATTTGGAAAAAAAAAAGAAAATAGAGACCGCTCACACTATGGAAAAACATTTTACATTTTCTTATATTGCAGATGCTTTGTTGCAAAACCAAATTTAATACATGGGCATAGTGGTGAATATAGACAGCCTTTGGATACTTTGACAAAACCATACTCTGTAGGCCATTAATATGATCAGTCATTACTGATAATCCATTGAGTGACCAAGTTCCAGACAATGCCCTGCTATGGCTGATTTAGTTGCCTGTCTGAGTCTGATGTGTCTTTGGTGTTCTTTCCACCTGATGTCCACAGTTCTGGTGTTCTGGCCAATGTATGACATCACACACTGGCATGGTATGTTGTAAATACCTGGCTTGTGTAGCCCCAGGTCATCTTTTACATTCCCCAGCATAGCCCCAATATGCACATTTTGCCCACCCACCAAAATTGGGGCTATGATGGGGAATGTAAAAGATGACCTGGGGCTAAGGCAACTAAATCAGCCATAGCAGAGCATTGTCTGGAACTTAGTCACTCAATGGATTAGAATGACACCATGATTGTGACACAGACCTCAAGATTTTGGGACAGTGTCATTAAAGAAGCCATTGAGATTAAGGTCACAGATAATCTAATCAACCGTGACTCGGGATACCAAATCAGCACTGCCTGGAATCCAGCACTTGAGCTTGTGAAAACTCAACGCAGGACACTCCGGGATTCTACAAGAAATAGAAGCGGAGACCAAGAGAACAGCCGTGAGAGAAGGTGTCATGCATTAGAGACCAGATTTGACACACCCCAGATCATGAACTCGACTTCAGGAGACGGCCAGGCCGGGCGCAGACGGCGGTCGGAACGCTGGCGACCAGAGAGAGCCAATGTAGCTGTGTCTGGCTTGCGCGGACCGCAGACGGAACACACGACACAGCGTGGACCGATTACGGAGCGCCCAGCATGAAACAGAAGTGGAAATCATAGTGACAGGCATGAGACAGAGTACCCAACATCTCAGATCGGGTCTGACGCACCTCAGATGACGTCTACAACTGTTGGGGACGACCAAAACGGGCACAGACGGCAGTCAGAACATCCGCAATTGGAGGGGTCCTTTAAAGCCAAGTCTGGCAGGCGCAGACCATGAGGGTACACTCGACTCCACGCGGACTGAATACGGGACGCCAGCTCCTTCCAGGCATAAATACTGGACTCGATCGACCCAAGGATCAGTCTCAGGTAGCACATGAAGAAGACAGCGAGGCACGCTGTTGAAATATCGTGCGAGAACGATGCAAATATCCAGCTGGACTCCCAAATATCCAAGATGTCAACAGATCGCCAGGAAAGCATGAAGAATTACAAGACTTAACATTGTTTGCCTGCTTAAGAATTATTCCCATTTACCTGATTAGCAACAACTTTTGAAGTGAATTTGCATTCAGAAACATCTTCAGAATTGAGTTGTAGGTGTCCATATCATCCTCAAATTTGTATAAATCATCCCTGAAAAACATTTTTCAGGCACAAACTCTGCACAAGTTACTACTACTGGCAGCCACGTTTTTGGCACTTACCACTCTTTATATGCACACATCCTGACAGAAGTGTGAATCTGAAATTACAGACAGGGCTACCATTTCTTGGTTTATCATGGAGCCATAAACTAATGTGAATAAAGCACACCCTGTACCATGTTTAGATGCAATTATTCTGTTTCTCATAGAGTGTCTATTTAACGCTGTTTACAGCTTAAGTATTCATTTTATTGCATATGCATAAATTGTTCTACAAATTAGTAGCAATTTTCAAGGAGGTATAATTTCTATGTGACACTTTCCTTCTCCAAGACAAGTTATCCTGGAATGTGATGCCATGAAACATTTGTGAATGGAGATAAGCAAAGTAAGTCCACATCTTGATTTCACATGCTGCCACTGAAACTTTACACTATTGTACTTCAACATGGTTTAATTACCAGTAATGAGCAGAAACTCATTCTAAAGTAATATAGTCAAAGGTTTTCCACGAATAAAGTGTAAGAATTCCTCATTTTACAGTCGACTAGCCCTGAGGGCAAAGTCTACAGCTTCCCTTTTGGCCCATATTCTGGCCAGTGACCAAAACTGTCATGTCATATATTATTCCCTGGCACAGAAGCATCTGTTTAGTATTTCTTCTGGTCTTGTTGTCCATCCTATACTAATATCCAGGCTTCCTCTTTCCAGAAAAGGTAAGTAACATAGGTAAGATTTTGCTTACACATTTGCTTAACAACTCACCTTCAATACTTCCTCTTTCCATTTACAAGCAGTTTTCATTGCACAATAACAGCAGCACCTCAAAATCAAAAGAAACTGCTCCACTGATAACCGATGTTCACATAAATTTGCACAACTTCTGCTTACGGTGCACACTATTCAGAAACTTGTCACAGAGACAACAGAATATCATTGTATATGACAGCTTAAACGTTACTTGCAAGCACCATTACTCATTGTAGGACAAAATTTGAAACAGGTTGCAGAAAAAAGTGTGCAATTTTGATGTTTCTTGACAGCAATACTACCAAAGAAAGAGTTAAAGTGTTTGAAGTGTAAACCTGCTGTGGACCACATCAATTAAAATAGCACACTTTAGACAGTCACTTTTCCTCCAGATACAACAGAGGTGCAGCTACCAGAGGTATATTAGCAGAGGTAAATATGGTTATGCTACACATCTTTGTGGAAACTCAAAGTAATCGTCACAGTCCCGGTGTCAGTTGATAGTGCGTGCAGTGATACATGTCTAGAAATGAATCAACACTGTGGCACTGGCTTCTTATGTTACAAAGCAACTTCTCTACAAGAATCTAAACAAAACTCGTATTGTACACACAGATAAACTAAAGTAAGTAGTGCTGTTGTTGAACAGGCTGGCCTCGTACAGGGAAGTGTGGAGGCTCCAGGCTCTACCTGGCCATCTTGATTAACATTTTCTGTGACTTCCTCAAACTACTTCACAGCGGTTTCCACAATGAAGACGCAACCAACTACCTGTCCCATCCTTGTCAAAGTAGAGCTGTAAGTATGTAAATGTCTGAATATATGAATTACCATGACATGTCCACTATCCTCACAAAATTGACCTCCATATGAACAAAAACAACAACAGCAGCAGTTACTACTACTACTACTACTACTACTACTACCACCACCACCACCACCACGACCACCACCACCACCACCGTCGCCGTCGCCACTACATCTGTTTACCATAGGTTCCCCCCAGGAATTTTCAGCACTGTGTTCCATGTCACATTTGAACCAGTGATTAAAGAAGTTCACAGAGCACTCACTTTTGAGAGGAAAAGTTAATTTTCCTCCAAACTTTTATTAAAAAACACATCAATACAACAATGGATAAATGCTTCCTCGTTACAGTCTGTACAGAGTTGCACACGTCAGTCGCCCCAGACTCAGAGCAGCTTCTTGGCGAATGTGATGCTCTTCTGGTTCATCTTGCCGGCAAACATGGCTTTCCCTTTCTTGCCCTGCAATGTAAACACCGCATTTTGTATTCACAATGCTATTCAGTTTCCACGTGCTCTGTAAATGATATTTTTTAGTAACAACATCTTTAAACAACATACAAATTATTTACTACATGACTTGCATTTGGGAGTAGCTCTTGAACAGTAATCTGACAGAAGATATATGAGGGATGTTCAATAAGTAAGTTTTCCCTATTTTATAAAAACTTCATGCTAACTGGCAGCACACTGACAAGGTACTGTGGTACGCATTGTAAGCCAATGTGTATGTTTTCAACGTATACTGGTCAAACTCACCAGCACTCACAAGACGTGTACAGTTCGTTTTACAGAGAAATAAAACAAGGGAAACTAACTTATTGGGCAACACTTGTAATAAACAAATTTGGATGCTTATATTCGCAGTAGTCATATCAGACTGTAAAAGGAAATAATAAAGATAAGTATTCTTTACTATGAGACTAATCGTAACTAAATAGCATTCATGAATACTGCCTAGCACCTGTCAGTATTCTTTTGTGAGGGGGAAACCAAAACAAAATACACAGAAAATTAAAAATTAAAAAAGAAAAGAAAAATGTTATAAATGAAATGATAGTTAAATGGACACCCTAGCTGCAAACAGGCGTTGATGTACTTCATTGGGGACATGTTGAAAATGTGTGCCCCGACCGGGACTTGAACCCGGGATCTCCTGCTTACATGGCAGACGCTCTATCCATCTGAGCCACCGCGGGCACAGAGGATAGCGCGTCTGCAGGGACTTATCCCTTGCACGCTCCCCGTGAGATCCACATTCCCAACATGTCCACACCACTACATTCGTAGTGCGCCTGATAGATGTTTGCCCATCATACTCATTACTCGTGGCAGATTAACCTACCAAGTCCCGTACGAGTTCGGGCATTGCGTGTGCGTTCGCACAAGAAGGTCAATGGCCGGGACGCCATATTTTAACTATACATGACGGTAGTATCTGTTCCCGAAAGAACAGTTACCGTGGATGACCATGCAACTTTGCTAGAAATGAAATGATAATTAAATGGACACCCTAGCTAGCTTCCCGGCCATTGACCTTCTTGTGCGAACGCACACGCTATGCCCGAACTCGTAAGGGACTTGGTAGATTAATCTGCCACGAGTAATGAGTATGATGGGTAAACATCTATTAGGCGCACTACACATGTAGTGGTGTGGACATGTTGGGAATGTGGATCTCATGGGGAGCGTGCAAGGGATAAGTCCCTGCAGACGCACTGTCCTCTGTGTCTTCGGTGGCTCAGATGGATAGAGCGTCTGCCATGTAAGCAGGAGAGCCCGGGTTCGAGTCCTGGTCGGGGCACACATTTTCAACATGTCCCCAATGAAGTACATCAACGCCTGTTTGCAGCTAGGGTGTCCATTTAATTATCATTTCATTTCTAGCATAGCTGCATGGTCATCCACGGTAACTGTTCTTTTGGTAACAGATACTACCATCATATATAGTTAAAAAATGTTATACTTAACCACCTAACACGCACTAATAATACATAAATTAATATTCAAAAACATAAGTGCAAAAATAGAGGTGCTTCACACGGTTGTAATTTATTATTTGACAAGACAACTGTGACTGTAACAATGTGGGTTATTTCATTATATTTTCTATCACATTCCTGTCTACAAGCAAATCCCAGACACCACTTAAATAATAAATAATTAATACATAGGTTATATGTTATTAAAACAAATAAAAATACAACAGGTGGTTAATAATTCATATCACTTTCATTACAACGCAAATATAGAAGGTTTTTTTTTTTCTTTTCTTACATCTAATATGGTATCAAATGATTGGAAAGCATTATGAAATAAATATAGAAGGGTTTTTTTTCTTTTTTTTACATCTAATATGGTATCAAATGACTGGAAAGCATTATGAAATAAATATTGTAAACAGTATTATATGTATTGTAAGAAAAACATACTTTATAACAGAGTATCACAAACAGAGCGACAAAGATCACAATCCGCTACATTTATATTGGGGGCATTGGCAGCTATGGACATGAGAGAAGGGGAACAAAAGGGGGAAGTGACCAAAGACAAGCAATGAGATGGGGCTGTGACTGGGAGGATTTGCTTCACTGTCTGACATGTCAAGTGTTTTAGGGAAAAGTTATGAGGGAGTCATTGCATGTCATACCAACACAGTGATTTCGCTCTCCATCTGAGATTTTGATAAAACTTGGCGGATATGTTGTCTACATACAGATTGAGAGAAGTACCCAATTTTATTAAAATATGTTGATCCATTATGAAAATATGGCAATGTGAAGTTGCAAAAAAAAAATCACCAAAAAATACCCCACTCCCATAATTTCAAACTGTTGTAGGAACTCTCCTAATTAATCTAAAATGAAAGGAAGCATTTTCCATAGGCTTTCATATGATACACAACACAACATGGTTTTGAACTGAAAATTGTTCTTCAAATTTAAATTTTTAATTTATCAAAAAGCAAATCATCAAAATTTTTCAAAAAATTATGTTTAAGATACTTTATATTATTTCTAACTGATTCTCTGAGTATGAAAATGGGACTGCCACAGGTTCACATCTTTATAAAATTTCAAAGTACAAAATTTGAGACTTCTGTAAAATTTATAGATTTAAGTGGAAATAATCATAATCTTATGCTTAATATATATGTATGCACACATTCAAATTTATCGTTGTATATTATTTCCAACATCACTTGTGAAACACAGTACAAACAGTGCGTGTATTAAGACTTCACATCTTTTTAAAAACTTCATTTGTTTTTACAGTATTATCCCCAGGATTTTGACATATTCTTCCTGCTTGTGTCATTGTATTTACTTTACAAAGAACATCATTTACAGATAGCCATTGAGTATCAGGTTTTGTAGGATATGGAGGAGGAGGAGGAGATTGGTGTTTAACGTCCTGTCGACAACGAGGTCATTAGAGACGGAGCACAAGCTCGGACTAGGGAAGGAGGAATGAAATCGGCCAAGACCTTTCAAAGGAACCAACCCGGCATTTGCCTGAAGTGATCTAGGGAATCACAGAAAACCTAAATCAGGATGGCTAGATGCGGGATTGAACCGTCGTCCTCCCGAACGCGAGTCCAGTGTGCTAATCACTGTGCCACCACGCTTGGTGTGTAGGATACGCATAAGAGTGTGATGGGCTAGCTCGGTGAAGGTAAGTAGCTTTAATTTTATCAAGACTTCCCTCTTTTATTAAATTGTTACCTAGCCAACATTTCTTGTCATAGACGGTAGCAATGTATCCACAAACATCTCTCCGGGACAGTTTTTCTGGAGATTTTGACTTTAAACAGTATATTATGTTGTATCTGAAGAATATTTTTGATGTACTCCACGCTACACATACAGAGGTGTGGAGTCTCCTTGTCCCTTTGATGGTAACAGACAGACTTATGAGCTCTTCTAAAAATCTTTCAGTTTCAATATACTCTTCTTGTGCTGAAACTGCCCAATCAAAAAGTAGCTGTGGAATAAGAATTTGGTTCATACGAATTCTGCAGACTTCGTTTTGTTGCTAATCTCGTAACAGTGCAGCCAACATGATCGCAAGGTCATTTTCCATTAGTAGAGGCAAAAAGGCCATTTTGTTTTGGTGCCAAAATCTTTTTTGTGGAAACATAAGCTTACAAAATTCTTTTTACTTGTGTACTGCACTGCACTGCCATCCCAAAGGTAGTATATCTTCTGTATATCAGTTTGAAATTCTGTTTTTAAAAATTGAATTAGCTTTTTTTGAAAACAGTAAATTGCTATGGTGTCATGTTCTAGACAGTCAGACATCATGACATGGCTCATATGCTTTGTTTCTTTCTCCCCTTTGTAATACACTACAAAGGGGAATACTGCTGTGTCACATGACAACTCTGGACCTCATCTAAAATGACAAAAGTGTAATTCTCACATAAGTAAGATGTAACAACATACTCATCCTCATTCAAGTTTTCTTTCACTTGATTTACAAAAGAGCTTTGCTGCCCAGCAAGAAAATCACGGAGTATCAATGTGGTCAATTTTTCCGAAAATAACTCAACAAACTCCGATGAGGTCCTCTGCATAGTTTTAAGTTACATCTATCTACTGAAACCCACTGTCAAAAAGTGTTATTTTCAACCATATTATCATCAAATGCATTTTGAAGTGCACTTTATATTTGGTTGCTTCCTGGGCAAGAACTAGTTTCTCATCATATAGTGTATCGATTCTGGATT
Organism: Schistocerca serialis cubense; assembly: GCF_023864345.2. NCBI lineage: Eukaryota > Metazoa > Arthropoda > Insecta > Orthoptera > Acrididae > Schistocerca > Schistocerca serialis. The sequence continues at coordinate 148,201,612 of NC_064648.1, forward strand.
GCACAGCACTTTTGCTAAAGAGTGTTTGTAAAAGTCCAAGTCTCCTTTGGGTAACATACCAAGTTTAGCAATATCTATCATGAATAGTTAGAATTAAAAAAATCAGATTTTTCATCCCAATTCATACTTTTTATATATACTCCTAACTTTTAATAATTATGCCTATAAGATTATTAAAAAAATATATATATATTTAAGTAGTTCCAATAAAATGACCTATCTTAGTCACTAGTTACATTCCAAACATTAAACAAAAATTTATGAAAAGGTGGATATATATTTATTTATGGGTAAGTTGTGCATATTTCCAATTTAGTTTATAAATTTTACAAAAATCTCACTTTTTATATATTTTTGAAATTTTATAAAGCTGTAAACCCTTGAGAGCCTTGGGAGAGCCAGCCGTGACAAAATTCTTCCATCTGGCAAGATGTACGAGAGAGGTGAAATACCCTCAAACTTCAAGAACAATGTAGTAACTCAAAAATCAAAGAAACCAGGTGTTGACAGAAGTGAAAATTACAAAAGTATCAGTTTAATAAGTCACGGCTGCAAAATATTAACATGAATTCTTTAAGAAGAATGTAAAAACTGGTAAAAGCCAACCTTGGGGAAGATCAGATTGGATTCCGAAGAAATGTAGGAACATGCGAGGCAATACTGACCCTACGACTTATCTTAGGAGAGAGGTTGAGGAAGGGTAAACCTACATTTATACCATTTGTGGACTTACAAAAAGCTTTTGACAATGTTGACTGAAATAGTCTCTCTGAAGTTCTGAAGGTAGCATGGGTAAAACACAGGGAGCGAAAGGCTATTTACAACTTGTACAGAAACCGGACAGCAGTGATAAGAGTTGACGGGCATGAAAGGGAAGCAGTGGTTAAGGAGGGAATGAGCCAGGACTGTAGCCTATCCCCGATGTTATTTAATCTGTACATTGAGCAAGCAATGAAGGAAACAAAAGAAAATTTTGGAGTAGGAATTAAAGTCCAGGGAGAAGAAATAAAAACTTGGAGGTTTGCAATGCCATCGTAATTCTGTCAGAGGCAGTACAGGACTTGGAAGAGCAGCTGAACGAAATGGACAGTGTCTTGAATGCAGAATATAAGAGGAACGTCAACAAAAGCACAATTAGGATAATGGATTGTAGTCAAACTAAATCAGGTGATGCTGACGGGATTAGATTAGGAGATGAGACACTTAAAACAGCCGATGAGTTCTACTATTTGCGCAGCAAAGTAGCTGATGATGGTCAAAGTAAAGAGGATATAAATTAATGATATGAATATAATAGAGGGAAACATTCCACGTAGGATGCAGCTGCTTGCGTCTGTATATGTGTGGATGGATATGTGTGTGTGTGTGTGTGTGTGTGTGTGTGTGTGTGTGTGTGAGTGTATACCCGTCCTTTTTTCCCCCTAAGGTAAGTCTTTCCGCTCCCAGGATTGGAATGACTCCTTACCCTCTCCCTTAAAACCCACATCCTTTCGTCTTTCCCTCTCCTTCCCTCTTTCCTGACGAAGCAGCCGTTGGTTGCGAAAGCTAGAATTTTGTGTGTATGTTTGTGTTTGTTTGTGTGTCTATCGACCTGCCAGCGCTTTTGTTTGGTAAGTCTCATCATCTTTGTTTTTAGATATAAAGAGGATATAAAACGTAGATGGCAAGGCAAGGAAAGCATTTCTGAAGATTAGAGATTTGTTAACATTAATATAGATTTAAATGTTAGGAAGTCTTTTCTGAAGATGTTTATTTAGAGTGTAGCCATGTATGGAAGTGAAATATGGATGATAAAAAGTTTCAACAAAAAGAGAATAGAAGCTTTCGAAATGTGGTGCTACAGAATAATAGTGAATAACAGATTGGTCGATCATGTAACTAATGAGGAGGTACTGAATAGAGTTGGGGAGACAAGGAAATTATGGCAAAACTTGAACAAAGGAAGAGAGACATTCTGAGACATCAAGGGCTCACCCACTTAGTATTGAGGGGAAGTGTGGGAGGTAAAAATCGTAGAGGGAGACCAACAGATGAATACACTAAGCAGATTCAGAAGGATGTAGGTTGCATCAATTATTCAGAGATGAAGAGGCTCACACAGGATAGGGTAGCAAGGAATGCTGCATCAAACCAGTCTTCAGACTGAGGAGGACAACAACAATTTTACATTTAGGGAATTAGTTAGCAATAATGTGAACAGTTGGATATAATTTTTTTTTTTAAATAAACTTCTCCTCAATCCATATTGTATTGTACACCATAGGAAAGCTTATGGAAAATGCTGCAATATGGAACATCCCCCATTATTTTAGCTTATTAGGAGAGTTGCTAGAAGAATTTGAAATTAAGGCAGTGAACCATTTTTGGTGATTTCTGACAACTTCAGATTGACATATTTTCAAGATGGGTCATCATATTTTAAGAAAATTGAGTATTTTTTCTTATCTATTTGTAGGCTACATCTCTGCAGAGTTTCGTCAAAACCTAATGTGACGACTTGAAATTCGTACTAAAACTGTGGTTTTTTTGAGGTGGAACACCCTGAGGATGACAGGAGGAAGTGCTTCAGCTTCACATTACACAAAACAGGTAGGACACCAAATTGTGTGCAGACTGCAGGGCAGCTCATTCCAGAAGCGGGTGGCAGTGCCAGAGGAGTAATTCACGATCGTTTCTCTTTTACGGGTGGGTACACCCACATCTACATCTACATCTACATCTACATCCATACTCCGCAAGCCACCTGACGGTGTGTGGCAGAGGGTACCTTGAGTACCTGTATCGGTTCTCACTTCTATTCCAGTCTCTTATTGTTTGTGGAAAGAAGGATTGTCGGTATGCCTCTGTGTGGGCTCTAATCTCTCTGATTTTATCCTCATGGTCTCTTCGCGAGATATACGTAGGAGGGAGCAATATACTGCTTGACTCCTCCGTGAAGGTATGTTCTCGAAACTTCAACAAAAGCCTGTACCAAGCTACTGAGAGTCTTCCACTGGAGTTTATCTATCATCTCCGTAACGCTTTCGCGATTACTAAATGATCCTGTAACGAAGTGCACTGCTCTCCATTGGATCTTCTCTCTCTCTTCTATCAACCCTATCTGGTACGGATCCCGCACTGCTGAGCAGTATTCGAGCAATGGGCAAACAAGCGTACTGTAACCTACTTCCTTTGTTTTCGGATTGCATTTCCTTAGGATTCTTCCAACAAATCTCAGTCTGGCATCTGCTTTACCGACAATCAACTTTATATGTTCATTCTACTTTAAATCAGTCCTAATGTGTACTCCCAGATAATTTATGGAATTAACTGCTTCTAGTTGCTGACCTTCTATTTTGTAGCTAAATGATAAGGCATCTTTCTTTCTGTGTATTCGCAGCACATTACACTTGTCTACATTGAGACTCAATTTCCATTCCCTGCACCAGGCGTCAATTCGCTGCAGATCCTCCTACTTTTAAGTACAATTTTCCATTGTTACAACCTCTCAATATACTACAGCATCATCCGCAAAAAGCCTCAGTGAACTTCCAATGTTACCCACAAGGTCATTTATGTATATTGTGAATAGCAACGGTCTTACGACACTCCCCTGCGGCACACCTGAAATCACTCTTAGTTCAGAAGACTTCTCTCCATTGAGAATGACATGCTGTGTTCTGTTATCTAGGAACTCTTCAACCCAATCACACAATTGGTCTGATAGTCCATATGCTCTTACTGTGTTCATTAAACGACTGTGGAGAACTGTATCGAACGCCTTGCGGAAGTCGAGAAACACGGCATCTACCTGGGAACCCGTGTCTATGGCCCTCTGAGTCTCGTGGACGAATAGCGCTTGCTGGGTTTCACACGATCGTCTTTTTCGAAACCCATGCTGATTCCTACAGAGTAGATTTCTAGTCTCCAGAAAAGTCATTATACTCGAACATAATACGTGTTCCAAAACTCTACAACTGATCGACGTTAGAGATATAGATCTATAGTTCTGCACATCTGTTCGACGTCCCTTCCTGAAAATGGGGATGACCTGTGCCCTTTTCCAATCCTTTGGAACGCTACGCTCTTCTAGAGACCTACGGTACACCGCTGCAAGAATGGGGGCAAGTTCCTTCGCGTACCCTGTGTAAAATCGAACTGGTACCCCATCAGGTCCAGCGGCCTTTCCTCTTTTGAGTGATTTTAATTGTTTCTCTATCCCTCCGTCGTCTATTTCGATATCTGCCATTTTGTCATCTGCGCGACAATCTAGAGAGGGAACTACAGTGCAGTCTTCCTCTGTGAACAGCTTTGGAAAAAGACATTTAGTATTTCGCCCTTTATTGTGTCATCCTCTGTTTCAGTACCATTTTGGTCACAGAGTGTCTGGACATTTTGTTTTGACCCACCTACCGCTTTGACATAAGCCCAAAATTTCTTTGGATTTTCTTCCAACTAGGATTCTAAACATGAGAGACCAAATGTCAAAACTATGACACAGATGCATTCTGAATAAGTGACGGGAGGTACTGCAGCACTTGCACAGCAGTGAGCCGACAAAGCAGCATTTGGTGGCCACGAGAGTTGTTTGACTTGGTCAACCAGATGGAGTTTCTTCTGTAGCAACCGAACACGCCGATTGTGGCCTGCCTCCACTACCCCTGTCACTTCTCAATGAGCTGCAGTTGTGCAAATTTTCATGCACGCGTGCAAACAAACTACGGTGTGGTTGATGCTGGCCTGTGGAGCATCCTCAATACATGCATCCAGTAGCTCAAACATTGCACTCAGCTATTCCATACGTCAGGTACACATCTGCAAGCTCTCCATTTGTATAACATATCACACTCCTCATATTCTGGCTAGCGCTCGAATGAGGAAACTCTCGTGTTTTGCTCAGTACTCTCATGGCACAGCACTGCCCAGTGGCAGGTGATGATGTTTGCGGCCATGAGTTCCTGCACAATTCTCAAGCTTTATGAAGTGCCCCACTTGCTCTAGAAGTATGTTGCAACATTTCCGGGACACCTCGTATCTAAGATTGTGTGTTTGGACTGATATAAAGTCGAATGATTACATAACAGTAATTGCAGTAAGACAGATGCCAGACTGAGATTTATTTGAAGAAGCATCAGGAGACATAGTCCACCAGTGAAGGAGTTAGCTAAGAAAATCCCAGTTTGATCAACAATCGAACACTGCTAGTCAGTCAGGGATCTGTACCCGACAGGATCGAATGTGGAAATAAATACAAAGAAGAGCAGTGCATGTTTTCACAGGTTCGTTTAGTAAGCAAGAAAGTGTGAGAGGTCTGCTCATCCAACACAGTGTGGTTTACTGTTACAATGCTGAGAGCATACATTCCTGGAAGAGTCAACCGATTGTCGCTTCCTCCTAACAAGGGAACCTCCCCATCGCACCCCCCTCAGATTTAGTTATAATTTGGCACAGTGAATAGGCCTTGAAAAACTGAACAAAGATTAATCGAGAAAACAGGAAGAAGTTGTGTGGAACTATGAAAAAAATAAGCAAAATATACAAACTGAGTAGTCCATGCGCAAGATAAGCAAAATCAAGGATAGTCTGAGCTCAGGAGCGCCGTGGTCCCGTGTTTAGCGTGAACAGCTGCGGAACGAGAGGTCATTGGTTCAAGTCTTCCCTCGAGTGAAAAGTTTAATTTTTTATCTTCAGACAATGATCAAAGTTTAGGCACTCACACATAATCAACTTGGCTCTCCAAAATTCCAGGACATGTTCAGATTTGCTTGGACATATGCATTGATTTGACGGTCTACACACGGAAAAATTTGAAAACGTTAAAAACACATGTTTTGACAGAGCACAGGGAAAACCGTGTGACTGTGAAACTGTTGCATTCATTTGTTGCAGTTTATGTGACAAACTCTTACGTTTTCATCACTTTTTTGGGAGTGATTATCACATCCACATGAAAACCTAAATCGGGCAAGGTAGAAGAATCTTTTTACCCATTCGCCAAGTGTACAAGTTAAGTGGGTCGACAACATATTCCTGTCATGTGACGCACATGCCGTCACCAGTGTCGTATAGAATATATCAGACGTGTTTTCCTGTGGAGGAATCGGTTGACCTATGACCTTGCGATCAAATGTTTATCGCACGGTTTTGCGGTGCGGTCACAAAACACAGACACTAAACTTATTACAGTGAACAGAGACATCAATGAACGAACGGACAGATCATAACTTTGTGAAAATAAAGAAAGTAAACTTTTCACTCTAGGGAAACCAAGGACGTCTCGTTCCGCAGCTGCTCTCGCTAACCACGGGACCACGACACTCCTGAGCTCACACTCTCCTTGATGTTGCCTATCTTGCGCATGGATTACTCAGTTTGTATATTTTGCTTTTTTTTTTTCATATTTCTACACAACTTCTTCCTGTTTTCTCGATTGATCTGTGTTCAGTTTTTCGAGGCCTATCCACTATGCCAACTTATAACTACATCTGAGGGGGGTGCGATGGGGAGGTTCCCTTGTAAGTACATATTGCAAAGATACCAGGGAGTTAAAATGAGCAAGATCTCAGCTCATACAGGGGCTTACTGACAGTTGTTTTTCCAGTGTACCATTCATAAATGGAAGTGCACCATTCGCAAATGGAAGAGGAAAGGGGGGAAGTGACAGTGGTGTAGAAACAGCCCTCCACCACACACCATAATGTGACTTGCACAGTGCAGATTTGGATTAGGAGCTGGCTACCCTAACTGGAGCAGTGGAGGCAGACAGTAAGAGTGCGACCCCGACCTCCGTACTTCAACATCCCCACTCGGCAGCCAGAAAGGACGGCACACTCACCTTGGCTCTCTTCGAGTTGGCCCCGTCCTTCGCGACACCTGCACTCTTGCTGCCACCCTTGAAGCGGCTCTGGTAGTCCACCTGGCTGTAGTCGAAGGGTCGGAATTCCGCCCCACTCCTGACCTCGGAAGGGCCGGGAGCCCCCGAGCCGCGCCCGCCTCCCCGCCCCCTGCCACTTCCGCGGCCTCGGCTCTGGCCACGGCCTCTGCTGCCAACCGGACCCGCAGATTCTGCCGTGTCACCCCGCTGGCTGCGAATCGGCTGTGGCTGCTGCTGGTGCTGCAACTGTTGAAAACAGCAAGAGAATGGCGAGCTTTGAATGTGGCCTCTGGGAGCTGCCTCCTGTGCCAAATCAGTGCAGATTAATATAAGCAGTGCAACATTATGCTTCATAAAATAAGTCACTGTAATAATAATAATAATAATAATAATAATAATAATAATACTGATAATGTGGCAAATTAGTATCTTCCTCAGGGCTGTGTACCTGAATCACAGATGTTTAGAGAAAACCAAGTGCAAAGCTATGAAAGTAACACTGCTCTCTGGATAAATATACCGTATTTAGTCGAATCTAAGCCACACCTGAAAAATGAGACTCGAAATAAAGGAAAAAAAAATTTCCCAAATCTAAGCCGCACCTGAAATTTGAGACTCGGAATTCAAGGGGAGAGAAAAGTTTTAGGCACATCTCCAAATCGAAACAAAGTTGGTCCATTGTAATATGAGACACAATTTAGGTCGAACGAATGACGATACATCTACAGTAGTTTGGTTCGAGTCATAAGAGCTTAGCAGTTAAGCTTTACCAGGTAGCCATTGCTATGCGTCAGGTGCTCCATCCGTATTTATACGGGTACCCTTCCTTTTTCACTTGCTTCGTCTGGTTTGAATTAATTGCATATTTTTCTTTGATCTGATAAGCGCCATTTTCTTTGTTATAGGTGTTTACATCACTCTAAGCTGAAAACGCATTACTGTACTGTGTCATGCATTGTCTGTCGCATTCTGATAGTACGTGTTTAAGGCCTGTCACCACTCGCGGCATGGCTTGCTTTTATGCGTGCTACCGTCGCTTACAATTAAAAAAAAGAGAGGAATCATCTCATTAGCAAAACAATGGCAAGACACTGCTATTTGTTGTTACTTATACTGCTGCTTTCTTTGATAATGATCAACAAGAACCAAATAATAGACTGCGTATGATAGAAGATGTTCTGAACGAGAGTTTAGCGAAAAATTTTCTCTGTTTGAAAATCTTTGCAGGTGCCTCTTTAGTGCATTACATTCTGCACAGAAATTAGAGTCATCTTAGATTTAAAAATCTAGTCAATTGCCGTGCTTCATTTCTGACTGTATAACTATTAGGCATAAGAATAATACGAATATAAACATGACATGGTATGTATATTCTTCCGCGTTTGCTGTTGTCTCACTAGTTTTGTAGTTTATTAGGCAGACAGGATTTAAATGAGATAGCAGCAAACATGAAACAATACATGGCAAAATGTTTATATTCGTACTATTCTTATGGTGAAGAGAATACTGCATGTGATTCACAATTCATAAAAGTTCCTATTAGCAACCATCCCTTCTCACTGGTAGGAAAAAATTCAGAACTTAGAGATGGCCATATTGACAAACATCCCAAACAGTCTTGCCAGTCGGTTTTTCATAGTACATTGAAATGCTGCTACATTCGAAGATGAACAATACGGAATTTCTATTTACTTCATTGGATAATATATGAAAATGCAATGGTCGAAACTTGGGGCAGAGAAAAAAGCTCGTCTTCCACCTTTTTTTTTTTAATTTATTTACTGACGCAGAGGTTTGGCGCCAGTATTTATCTTTGTGCCTGCAAAGCACGCCTGTGTAGCGCTACATATATTCAACGGCAGAAGTTAGTTGTGGTGGCACCCACCAACATTTTTCAGAACTTCCGCTTGCTTTGCACTCAATTATAGGCCGCAGGCTGTTTTTTGGATTACAAAAACCAGAAAAAAAGTGCGGCTTAGATTCGAGTAAATACAGTAATCTGGCACGTGATAAAGTTGTTCCAATATCACCAAAGACTGGAACCCACAGTATACGTACCACTCATTCCACATTTAGGGACTCCTGAATACGCTGTTGCACTCATCTCCCCCAGTTTCTGTATTCTATATTGGGGAAATGTGGCGTAAGTAAGTACAGGATTCTTCCATACTATTATAAAAATCGGAGAACAAACACAAAACTTTACACCAGGGAATCAGCTACCCTTCTGACTCGTTTGGATTCTAAAACCACACACAGTTTCCCATAACATCCCTGCTCGCCGGCACTACCGTCAGCTGTTGCGGCCGGTACAGCTCTCTTCTATGTGTTGCAGTTTTGTGTTGAATGGATGCAAGATTGGCAGGCTAAACACAGCAAGACCTTAAGGTTCTTGCATCTGATGTGCTCTACCTTTCGCTTAATTTGATGGAAAAACCTGGCTGTGCTTCTCCACACACTGTAGACACTGACGTAGTTCTTCAAACCCAGTAATGTCTTCATCAAGTCATAATGCAACAAACTTATTAGTTCAGATTTCTTGAAAAAATTCACTGCACGCTCCATGTTCATTTCACAGATTTAACTGCCTTTTCCATTCTTACAACTCACGGTATACCTAATTTGGGGTAAAGGTGAATACCTGCCCCCACTGCTTAGTTCTCGTATTCTAAAGATTGCCAACAGCCTCTTCTCAATGTGGATAAGTAAACTGAGGACAGAGTACTCTTTTGTCACTGGGGTGAGAAATTGCAGCTAAATATGAATGAAGTGATGCATCACAGTCGGCAGTATAGAATGGAAAAGGCAATGGAAAATCACTCTGTTCAAGATCTTATGGATAATCCACATAGAATGCAACTGTGGTAGTTGAAATTAGCCCACTGGCTTGCTAATATCCCTCCCCCCCCCCCCCCCCCCCAGTCACGCCTATATTTACCATTTAAGACTATAGAAATCAGCAAATTTTGTCTTACACACTTTTCTCAAAATTATACAATTTTTCTGATAGGAATTCTTTATAAATCATACTTACTATATATTGAAGTGATGACGAGTGAAAATAATACTGCTTTAGAAGTTTTTGTCGGTGTGGTATACCCGAAGAAACACAACCATGTGCTACGCCGCTAGACAATTCTCAATTCATACAGTGAATCACTTCTTCTTTTTTGCTTTGCACACACTACACCATTTCTGGAGGGTGTTTTCAAGATGGAAATGGGGCACCAGGTGGGGGGGGGGGGGGGGGGGTTAAAGCTAATAAAATCTGAAAATGTTGCTTATAATTCGCAAAATATCGAAAGAAATCAAGTATGTTCTACACCACTACACAGACTGATTTCTTAGATTCCCAACTGTATACAGCACGTCGTGCCATCTCTCAACAGAGGTGAATAAAGACTAAGAAGAAGATACAGCTACTCAGCTTGTCTCAAAGCTGGCCATTTAATAACAGACTTGAAACTTGTGGCCGCCGTGAGCCAGCTATATAAGCCAAAGCGTTAATGATGAACATCAGTAAGAAAGAAGAAGAGATAAGGGTTAGAAAAGTTTTTCTACAAGCACTTCCCTCATCTCTGTATTTATTTAATGTATTCACTGAGGAAGCTATGCTGACCATGAATGAGAAGGTAAAGGAAATAAAAGCTAATGGTCAAAGAATACATTGTATCAGATTTGCTGATGACATCGTAATAGTCGCAGGCTTCAAAAAAGAAATGAATACAATGTTGCAAGCCCTATCACACATTTATATACACACATCAAAAAAAGTTTTCCATCACCTCAGTTCCAAAAGTTCCGGAACCTGTACAGAAAACTGGAACAGAGATCAACACAAACATCATTTCCACCCTTTTTATTGCTCATGAAAACCACACATTGCATGTTGTACCACCAAACAGCGGGACCTTCAGAGGTGGTGGTCCAGATTGCTGTACACACCGGTACTTCTAATATCCAGAAGAACGTTCTCTTGCATTGATGCATGCTTGTATTCGTCGTGGCATACTATCCACAAGTTCATCAAAGCACTGTCGGTCCAGATTGTCCCACTCCTCAATAACGATTCAGCAGAGATCCCTCAGAGTGTTTGGTGGGTCACGTCGTCCATAAACAGCCCTTTTCAATCTATCCCAGGCATGTTCGACAGACCACTCTAGTTGAGCGATGTTTTTATCCTGAAGGAAGTCATTCGCAAGATGTGCACGATGGAGCCACCAATTGTCGTACTTGAAGACGAATGTCTCCCCAATACGCTGCCAATATGGTTGCACTATCGGTCAGAGGATGGCATTCACATATTGTACAGCCGTTACGGCGCCTTCCATGACCACCAGTGGCGTACGTCGGCCCAACATAATGCCACCCCAAAACAGCAGGGAACCTCCACCTTGCTGCACTCGCTGGACAGTGTGTCTAATGTGTTCAGCCTGACCACGCTGCCTCCAAATACGTATGGTTGAAGGCATATGCGACACTCATTGGTGAAGAGAAGATGATGCCAATTCTGAGCAGTCCATTTGGCATGTTGTTTTGTCCATCTGTACTGCGCTGCACGGTGTCGTGGTTGCAAAGATGGAACTCGTCATGGACATCGGGAGTGAAGTTGCGCATCATGCAGCCTATTGCGTAGAGTTTGAGATGAAACACGAAGCCTTGTGGCTGCACGAAAAGCATTATTCAATGTGGTGGCACTGCTGTCAGAGTTTCTCCGAGCCATAATCCATAGGTAGCGGTCATCCACTGCAGCAGTGGCCCTTGGGCAGCCTGAACAAGGCATCTCATCGACTGTTCCTGTCTCTCTGTATCTCTTCCATGTCCGAACATCACTACTTTGGTTCACTTAGAGACGCCTGTTGAGAGCCGTTCCTGGCACCAAGTAACAATGCGGACGTGATCGAACCACAGTACTGACCATCTAGGCATGGTTGAACTGCACACAACACAAGCTGTGTACCTCCTTCCTGGTGGGATGACTGGAACTGACTGGCTGTCGGATCCACTCCATCTAATAGGCACAACTCATGCATGGTTGTTCACATCTTTGGGTGGGTTTAGTGACATCTCTGAACAGTCACAAATGGACTGTGTCTGTCATACAATATCCACAGTCAACGTCTATCTTCAGGAGTTCTGGGAACCGGGGTTATGCAAAACTTTTTTTTTATGTGTGTATATTTTGTGTTCCAGATATAACACTGTAAAGTTTCTTGATGCAAACAATTTCCTTGAATTACGATAAACTAACTTGCATCCATTTGGTTGTGAATTTACCCAGATTTCAAATGGCCCTATGTGTACATCAAAGACTGTTTCACTCAGCAGGCATTAGTTTATATTTTTAATGTGTCTTAAGCAAAACTAAGTTCACAATTCTGAAGAGTGTTAACTGTATCCTAGTGGAACGCCTTTTTTCTTCTAGCTTAGCCACACTTCTTACACTTCCTAAAGTTCAAGAGTGGAACTACGTTTGAAGGAATAGAGTATAAGATTCGCTGATGACACTGCTATCCTCAGTGTAAGTGAAGAATAATTACAGTAGCCTAATGAGTACAGAATATCGACTGAGACTAAATCGAAGAAAGATGAAAGTAATGAGAAGTAGTGCAAATGAGAAACTTAACATCAGGATTGGTGGTGATGAAGTTAAAGGAAGTGTGCTACCTAGGGAGTCAAATAACCCATGACAGGCAGAGCAAGGAGGCCATAGAAAGCAGACTAGCACTGGCAAAAATGGGAATTCTTGCCAAGAGACGTCTCACAGAATCATACATAGGTCTTATTTTGAGGAAGAAATTTCTGGGAATGTATGTATGGAGCACAGTATTGTATGGCAGTGAGATGGACTGTGAGGAACCCGGAACCGAAGAGCATCTAAGCACTTGAGATGTGCTACAGAAGAATGTTGAAAATAAGGCGGACTGATAAGGTAAGAAATGAGGAGCTGCTCCGTAGAGTCGGCGACGAAAAGACTATGTGGAAAACACTGACAAGAAGAAGGCGAAAGATGGTATGAGATCAATTAAGACATCAGGGAATACACTACGGGCCATTAAAATCACTACACCAACAAGAAATGCAGATGATAAACGGGTATTCATTGGACAAATATATAATACTATAACTGACATGTGATTACATTTTCCCGCAATTTGGGCGCATAGATCCTCAGAAATCAGTACCCAGAACAACCACCTCTGGCCTTAATAACGGCTTTGATACGCCTGGGCATCGAGTCAAACAGAGCTCGGATGGCGTGTACAGGTACAGCTGCCCATGAAGCTTCAACAGGATACCACAGTTCATCAAGAGTAGTGACTGGCGTATTGAGACAAGACAGTTGCTCGGCCACCACTGACCAAACGTTTTCAATTGGTGAGAGATCAGGAGAATGTGCTATCCAGGGCAGCAGTTGAACATTTTCTGTATCCAGAATGGCCCATACAGGACCTGCAACATGCAGTCATGCATTACCCTGCTGAAATGTAGGGTCTTGCAGGGATCAAATGAAAGGTAGAGCCACGGGTCGTAACAGATCCGAAATGTAATGTCCACTGTTCAAAGTGCCGTCAATGCGAACAAGAGGTGACCGAGACGTGTAACCAATGGCATCCCAAACCATCATGCTGGGTGATATGTCAGTATGGCAATGACAAATACACGCTTCCAATGTGTGTTCACCGCGATGTTGCCAAAGACGGATGCGACCATCATGATGCTGTAAACAGAACCTGGATTCATCTGAAAAAATGACGCTTTGCCATTTCTGCACCCAGGTTCGTCGTAGAGTACACCATCCCCGGTGCTCCTGTCTGTGATGCAGCGTCAAGGGTAACCGCAGCCACAGTCTCCGAGCTAATAGTCCACGCTGCTGCAAACATTGTCAAACTGTTCGTGCAGATTGTTGTTGTCTTGCAAACGTCCCCACCTGTTGACTCAGGGATCGAGACGTGGCTGCACGATCCGTTACAGCCGTGCGGATAAGATGCCTGTCATCTCGACTGCTAGTGATACGAGGCCATTGGGATCCAGCACGGTGTTCCGTATTACCCTCCTGAACCCACTGATTCCATATTCCGCTAACAGTCATCGGATCTCGACCAACGCGAGCAGCAATGTCGCGATACGATAAACCGCAATCGCGACAGGCTACAACCCGACCTTTATCAAAGTCGGAAACGTGATCGTACGCATTTCTCCTCCTCACACGAGGCATCACAACAACGTTTCACCGGGCAACGCCGGTCAACTGCTGTTTGTGTATGAGAAATCGGTTGGAATCTTTCGTCATGTCAGCACGTTATAGGTGTCGCCACCGGTGCCAAACTCGTGTGAATGCTCTGAAAAGCTAATCATTTGCATATCACAGCATCTTCTTCCTGTCGGTTAAGTTTCGCGTCTGTAGCAAGTCATCTTCATCGGTGGTGGTGGTGGTTGTTGGGATGTTTAAGGGGGACTAAACAGCGAAGGTCATCAGTCCCACAGTCCAAAAACAGGCGAACCGAAAATCGGCGGAGCAGGTAAAAACCAAAGGGGGGAGGAGACGCCCACCCAGGCGCTAAAAGAACACAAAGGCAGCAACAAACACAACAGACAAGACGAGTATAGAGGAACACCAGACAGAAGGAAACAGAAGAAAAGGAGATGGCCGGAGACTGGTTGACTGACCACGAGAACAAAAAAAGGGAAAGAGTCAACCATCTGACGACACACCAAAACAGCAACAAACATTGAGACACGCAAGGACAAAAGACACAGAAAGGGAAAGGTGCAGGACCTCCCTAAATAGAACCATAAAAAGGACTACCACGGATAAAAGTTAAAACGTCATCAGCCATGGAGGCATTGTCGCATAAAATCAAAGGCAAAGTGCCCGGGAGATTAAAAGACTGCCGGAGGGTGCGCAGTCGGGGACACTCCAGCAAAATGTGGGCGACCGTCAGCCGGAACCCACACCGACACAGGGGGGGATCCTCCTGACGCAAAAGATGACCGTGCATCACGTAGGTATGGCCTATGCGCAGCCGACACAGGATGACAGAGTCCCTGCAAGAAGCCCGCAGGGAGGAGCGCCACACATTGGTGGTCGGGCAAAGGCCGTACGGATAGCAGATTCCAGCCGCACCAAATTGTCCGCTGCAGACCGACCCCGACGGAAGACACCCTGGGATGGAGCGAGGAGACCGCGCGACTCAAGGACCCAACACAAACGCCGCCCCACCACACGTTCGAGCAATTTGCACAAAACGTTGGTGAGGGTAACGGGACGATAGCTGTCCACCGCCAGTGGGTCCGCACCGGGCTTCAAGATGGGGACAATAACACCCTCTCGCCATTGCGACGGGAACACGCCCTCACTCCAAATGCGGTTAAAGATGGTGAGGATGTGTCTCTGGCAGCCCCTGGAGAGATGCTTCAGCATCTGTGCGTGGATGCAGTCTGGTCCTGGTGCTGTATCAGGGCAATCGGCGAGGGCAGCGAGGAATTCCCTCTCGCTGAAAGGAGCATTGTATTTTTCAGAACGACGCGTGTGGAATGATGACGACGTCTGCTCGGCTCGCTCCTTGAGAGAGCGAAAGGCGGGGGATAAGTTGCAGTCGCAGAGCTCTTAGCAAAGTGCGCAGCAAGGTGTTCAGCAATGGGGGCTGCGTCCATTCAGACAGCGCCGTCCAAGGAGATCCCAGGGACACCCATAGGGGTCTGGTATCCGTAAATCCGCCGGATCCAGGACCACACGAGCGAGGGGGAGACACGGGAGCCCAAGGAGGAGACATACTTCTCCCAGCACTCCTGCTTACGCCGTGTAATAAGGCGACGGGCCAAGGCACGGAGCCTCTTAAAGGCGATGAGGGTCTCTAGAGACGGGTGCCGCCTATGACGCTGGAGAGCCCGCCTACGGTCGCGAATAGCCTCAGCAATCTCCGGCGACCACCAGGGGACAGCCTTCCTCCGAGGCAGTCCAGAAGAGCAGGGGATGGCAGCCTCGAGCCGTGGGCCACACTGTAATGCGTGGGAGCACCAGTGTTCAAGAGGCTAAGGTCGAGCTGAGCCAACAAATGCTCCACGGTACGACCGCGGTCATCAGAGACAGTCCCACCCCATAGAGGGTTGTGGGCATTGAAATCGCCCAGCAACAAGAAAGGTGGCGGCAATTGGGTTATCAGTGCAGCCAGGACAGGCAGCGCGACATCACCATCCGGTGGAAGGTAAAGACTGCAGACGGTAATAGCCCGCGGCGTCCACACCCTAACAGCGACAGCCTCTAAAGCTGTTTGTAGAGGGACAGACTCGCTGTGAAGAGAGTTAAGAACATAGAGGCAGACGCCACCAGACACCCTTTCATAAGCTGCTCGGTTCCTATAATAACCCCGATAGCCACGGAGGGCGGGGGTTCGCATTGCTGGAAACCAAGTTTCCTGCAGAGCAATGCATAGGAAAGGATGAAGGCTGATAAGTTGGCGGAGCTCAGCTAGATGGTGGAAGAAACCGCTGCAGTTCCACTGGAGGATGGTATTGGCCATGGATGGGAAAGGCGTGAAGGGACTGGGGAGGCAGATTACGCCTCCGGGGCCCCTGCTGCTACTGAGTCACCACCTGTACAACAGCCATCCATTGCGTCCGAGGGACTGGCGAGATTCAGGTCCTCTGCGGACGCCAGAATCTCCACCTCATCTTCGGACGCAGAGTGAGAAGGTTGCGGTGGGACAGATGCCACCGCAATGTCAGTATGCTTGGGAGCCTTTTTCTTGGTCTGCTTTGCGCGCTGTGCCTTAGGTGGTTCTGGCTGGGAGGGCAACACCGGGTCAGTCTCAGGGACTGAAGACGACCGCGACGCCCTACGACTAGCGACCGGTGGGTTGTTTCAGATACTTGCGGGTGTCGACTGTGCCGCTGGTCGGATCTTGTGAATGGAGGTCACCAAGGGACCCCTTCCTTGCGAGAGTAGCCGGAGAAGTCTTACGCTTCTCCGGCTGGGAAGGGGGAACTGATGTCCCCGATGGTTGGGGGGGTGTTGCTCCCGAAGTAGATGGAGCAGGAGCAACAGTGGGTTTAGTGCCCCCCACCATCAAGGGGGCAGGTGTGGGACTTCGACTCTGAGAGCTGACTGGAGCGGACGGAACTGTAGCAGGAGTGACAGTTGCGGCATAAGAAGCTGTCATGCGCACTGGATGAAGCCGATCGTATTTCCGCTTCGCCTCAGTGTACGTCAGGCGGTCGAGAGTCTTGATATCCATGATCTTCCGCTCCTTCTGCAGAATCGGACAGTCTGGCGAGCAAGGCGGATGGTGCGCACCACAGTTCACACAGATTGGAGGCGGGGCACAGGGATGATCAGGATGGGATGGTCGACCGCAATCGCGACAGACGAGGTCGGAAGCACAGCGGGAAGACATATGGCCGAACTTCCAACACTTGAAGCACCGCATCGGGGGAGGGATATATGGCTTGACATCACAACGGTACACCATCACCTTGACCTTCTCAGGTAACGTGTCACACTCGAAGGCCAAGATGAAGGCACCGGTGGCAACTTGACGATCCCTCGGACCCCGGTGGACGCGCCGGACGAAATGGACACCTCGGCGCTCCAAGTTGGCGCGCAGCTCGTCATCGGACTGTAAAAGGAGATCCCTGTGGAAGATAATGCCCTGGACCATATTCAGACTTTTATGGGGCGTGACAGTGACGGAGACATCCCCCAGCTTAGTACAAGCGAGCAAGGCCCGCGACTGGGCGGAGGATGCTGTTTTTATCAACACCGATCGGGACCGCATCTTGGACAAGCCCTCCACCTCCCCAAACTTGTCCTCTAAATGCTCTACAAAGAACTGTGGCTTCACCGATATAAAAGATTCCCCATCAGCTCTGGTACAGACAAGATATCTGGGCAAATACGTCTCACTTTCATTCAATGCCTTTTGTTCCTCCCATGGTGTGGCGAGGGAGGGGAACGATTTGGAGTCATAAATGTTACCTTTAAAATGGGCCCTCGAACGCTTAGAGACTGCTGGTAGCTGGCCACCAGCAAGAGAAGATGTGCCACGCTTCATTGCGTGTCATCCACCCTGATGCCACCTACTCCGACCAAGGGCCCTCCCCACGGGCGCCACCCAGCCGCAGCAAGGCCACCTGGCAGGACGGCCATTGCCGGGAGTCCCGATGCCCCAGGGAGATGGGCATCTACTCCTTGGCATACGTGGGGAGTTAACAGCGCAGGCATCAGTAGAGGGATCCCTGTGTTGTCAGGGGGCTACAACCAACAGGGTACATGGAGGCCTCACCACAACGGACTGGCTACCATGCTGGATGTTAGGTGACATGTGGTCCATGGTCGCCGTCAGTGCAGAAAAGGGCCCTGCACATTGCTTGGCAGAAAGTGCACGCAGGAGCGTATCCATGCCCAAGTGATGGAGAGCGGGCAGGACTGCAATGCAACGACGGATAAGATGGCGAAAGTTCTCAACACAACATGGACACAAGGCACCAAGTAAGGCGCCCTTCCCCAATCGGCTCGCTCTTCGGAAAAATTTTTAGATATGGAGGTCAAACCCGACAGGGGACCATTGCATTAGGCCGAAACGTTTGAGACTCCTTTTAGTCGCCTCTTACGACAGGCAGGAATACCGCGGGACTATTCTTACCCCCGAACCCGCAGGGGGGCATCTTCATCGTGTAGCAATTTTAATGACCAGTAGTGTAACTTCCACGGTATTCAGGGGAGCTGTAGAAGATAAAAACTGTAGAAGACGACAGAGGCTGAAATACATCCACCAAATAACTGAGGACGTAGGTTGCAAGTGCTTCTTTGAGGTGGGGTTTGGCACAGGAGAGGAATACATGGCGGGAGGCACCAAACCAGTCAGAAGACAGATGACTCAGTGCAGATATAGTTTTACATTCTGGGAATTCACTGAGTAATAATGTCATGTGATGAAAATCCAGTGGAGGAGTGTTGCACATTGTTTATATCATCTTCAAAAGTGAAAATATGTTCATTCCAAATAGGATTTTTACAGCTACAACAAGATTGCCAGCCACACACACACACACACACACACACACACACACACACACACACACCCTCTCACCTTTCTCTGTTTCGGTGGCGTCGGCTGCAGCTCTTCCTCCAGTGGACCTCCGCCTCCACTTCTTCTGTCACCTCCACCATCCCTCGGGTGCTTCGGACCGGCGACACTCCTCTGCCTCCGCCCCGTCAGCTCCGGGTCACCTCCACCGCCTCCGTCCACAACGACCGTCTGCTTCTCTACTGAAACGATGTGATCTCCCGTGAGATAACTGCGTCTCTGTAATGGCAGGCCAACACAGCAGCAGACACGACTGGAGCAGCACTTTCTTCAGCGTGAACAGCGGGCGAGTGCTAACGGTACACGCCCGTGCTTGGCACGCATTTGCAGGTGCTCGTTCGCGTTCTGCAGCTGGTCAGTCTTTCTGCTGTCGGGGTACAGAACCTGACTGAATTCGGGTATTTTCCCATAAGCATTAGAGGTGCAAAATTTTCTGTACCATCATCACCTATAAATGAGTAGAACTGGCTACAACTAATGTATATAAACACAAATCAATGGCCACATGTATGAAATGCCACCACTTGAGAACGGCTCGACCAATTTGGATGTTGTGTGTGGTGTGTGTGTGTGTGTGTGTGTGTGTGTGTGTGTGTGTGTGTGTGTTCGTAATTGTCAGGACAAGGTTAATGTGAAAGAAAATATTTGGTAAATTCCTGGAAAAGTCAGAAATCTGGATGATATTTTTGTATGAAAATCTCAATAAAAGAAATGTGATGATATGATCTATAAGTGACGTTCAGTTTGACCATTCTGCTGTCGCACATTTTCATAAAAAAAAAAAAAAAAAAAAAAAAAAAAAAAAAAAAAAAAAAAATATTCTGCATTGAATATTGATATTTTGTGAAAAAGAATAACAATTGAAAGTGCTATTTCAGTGTGTTATTGGTGGTGATCATATCTTTGGTGTGTTGTCAAGATTAAACTGATGTCAGTATGTAGCAATTTGGTGCATCACAAAACATTCAACTGATTTCAGTTTGTGGTTTATTTCTTTCGAAAAAATGCCACCAGTGAGTTGTTGAAATATTGGTTGGTGTACATATGATGCAAGCCAACTACACGATCATCAAGTTGGTGTGACTGATGAAGAGCGTAGGCAGCTTTTGGAGGCAAATCCAATAAGAATTATACAATAAAGCTTTCTGTTGAATGGGCTGCGAGAAAAACATGTTAAGCTGTGCTGCAAAAATGTGCCTTTGTCATTCCCTTTTCACAGTCATTATTAACAGGAAACAGGAAAGCTGTGTTAATGGCTAACTTCATAACGCTACCATGTGAAATACTGTGATTAAAGCTGCAATCCTCACACAGGATGTATATGCGGACAAAGAAAAAAAATTCCTGGATTTTTTCCAGATATTCTGGTTAAAAATACACTCTACCCTGGGTGAACATACACTTTTTCTGAGTTCAGTGATAGTATACTTTCCCTCAGAACTGTCAAACTTATCAATCCTTTGAATGGTTAAAGTTTTGTATGCCGGCGTAGAACTTCTTTCAGGCACTTTAAAAAATGAAATCCACAAAAAAGCACGTTTTGAAAAGATCTTTGATGTGCAGCAACATGTATACCATATATTTATGTATTACAAAAGTATAAATTTGAATTCCACCACATATAGCATATTAGTTACCGAAGCATTGAAATTGAGATTGTGATGAGCTTTTGTAAGCCAGTCACAGTTCATGTCACATGATCTCGCCAGCCAATGACAGTAGATATTTAGAGCATAGGACACGTGATGTAGTCAGCCAATAGCAACATCACTGTTAAGTAGCGCGAACAAAAAAACAGAAAAAAAGACTTAAATTAACATACATAGTCTAGCTACAAGTAGAGCTAAACTTTAACACATAATATTGAACTTTAAGATTATTAAGCTACAATAAAAGCTAAGATTTCACATATAATATTGGTCTTTTTGTGTGCGTTACACTTTAAGACGCATCACACAAATGTTACAGTAAAAGTTTAACTAATGACGTAAATGGGTCTTTTTCTGGGCACAAAATTCTTCTAAGAGGCTGGTCCTCAAAGTGTTAAGTTTTAAATGAGAGTCAAATGCTCTGATTTAAGAAATTAACCGCCCATCTCACACGCAACATAATTCATCTTGCGTAAAAGGAAATTTACTTTGAAAGTAAAGTTTTTCAAACAACATTTGCAATATTTTCCTGCAACCTGTCAGAAATAGCAGTTGCCAGAGACCGCCAGAAAAGAGACGTTACCGTGCGTGTGTAGCTACAATGATGTATGAAGCCCATATGTTTGTACATATATAGCATTAAAAGATCCGGACCTCGACTTCATGCTCATCGCAAGCAGTTTGTTGTTATGAAGTACTGCATAGTTTTCATCCTAGCACCTTTGACACGTTTTGCTGTTGGCAGACGTAAGTGCACTGTGTTTTTATGTAAATGGCACATTTCCTTTGCAACTTTTGTTTATTTTGGTTTTTCCATCTCATTCATGTTTTAATACTGCAGTAGTGAGATGCAGTAAAATTCTTTGTTAGTGTATCAGTTCTTACCAGTCAAAAGCACAAAAATTTAACTGAAAACTAAAACAATGAAAAATTCCCAGAATCCTAAAAAATTTCCGGGGTTTTCCTGGTTTTCTCCCAGATGAAAAAGTTCCAGGATTTTCCCCAGATTTCCCGGCTGTCATGGAGCGTGTACACTCTGTTCACAGACCCAGCAGGTGGAAAGGTCTCTCATGTCCCGCGTACTAATGATGCCAACAGATTTTGTCATTCCTTTTTACTTCTATTTCCAGTGAAGATTTTGTTTGGAATAACAAATAAGGTCAGAGAGAGGGGGACAAGGAGATGGACAAAGAAGGTGGGAGAAATTGGATATAAAAAAAGAGGAGGAGGATATGGACTGGTAGCAGTTACTTCCGTAAAATAACTGGGAGTATGTGTACGGAATGATTTGATGTGGAATGACCTTTATAATTGTTCGTAACGCGGGTGCCAGGTTGAGATTCATTGAGAGAGTCCTTAGAAAATGTAGTCCATCAACAAAGGAGGTGGCTTACAAAACACTCGTTCGACCTATACTTGAGTATTGCTCATCAGTGTGGGATCCGTACCAGGTCGGGTTGACGGAGGAGATAGAGAAGATCCAAAGAAGAGCGGCGCGTTTTGTCACAGGGTTATTTGGTAAGCGTGATAGCTTTATGGAGATGTTTAGCACACTCGAGTGGCAGACTCTGCAAGAGAGGCACTCTGCATCGCGGTGTAGCTTGCTGTCCAGGTTTCGAGAGGGTGCGTTTCTGGATGAGGTATCGAATATATTGCGCCCTCCTACTTATACCTCCCGAGGAGATCACGAATGTAAAATTAGAGATATTCGAGCGCGTACGGAGGCTTTCTCGCAGTCGTTCTTCCCGCGAACCACACGTGACTGGAACAGGAAATAGAGGTAATGACAGTTGCACATGAAGTGCCCTCCGCCACACACCGTTTGGTGGCTTGCGGCGTATAAATGTAGATGTAGATGTAGAGTGTGCAGGTAAGAGATTGTGGCGACTCCTTCACTCACATCCATCTGTAGCAGCAGAAGACAGGCTGCGTAGACCAGAAACCAGCCTCCCAGCACCCTCCGCTGGTCACTTCAACCCGAGAGAGAACTTAGATGGCCACGTTTTCCGAGACTGGGTACCCAGAACCACCACTCGACCAGTCTACCGTTCCACTCCGACGATGCATCCCCCGCCGTGCTCTCGGCATCTCGACCGTGCGACGCCACGTGACCTGCGTCACCGTCTGCCGTATTTTGCCGGGATATTTGTGAACCAAAAAATTCTTATCCCATGTCCGCTATCGTCATCTTGTTGCGGTCCATTTAATAAGAGGAGTGCTACCACGTTTTCTCCACGCCGCCATCTCGAGCTGCGTCTTCTCGAGGCAATTCTACTGACTACAGGAGTACAAATCCTGATGCCGAACGCCCAGTTCGTCCACCTGGTATCGGCAATTGGCCTATTGCGTGCACTGTAGTGCAAATAGTGCAGTGAAGTGCAGTGCATGCCAGGACTACCAGGTAGAGTTATTACTGTTCTATCCCCCGTTATTTTGGCACCCCTTAGCTGCCAAACACGCCATTGAAGCAGTGTTCCCACAACGCCAGATAACGCCAAACAAAGGATGTAAGCCACCCGTGGTCAGCCCAATCCAGAACCTTCTCTATTTAGAGGTATTACCTCATTTCAAATGTTACAGTAGTCATTAGCTTTTGGATTAATATGTCAGGACCAGACCATGTGGCTCTTCCGACATGAACTGTCATGTATTGCTATTTTCTACACTAGCACATCACTTAGGCATGTGCGCACCTCAGCTGTATAGAGGGGAACATAAGTTGCTCCTTCAAGATGGAGAGGGAGCAGGGAAAACTCGATGGACAGAGATAAGGGGGAGGAGGAGGAGATGGACAAAGGGAAGGGAGAGGAGGAGGAGGAGGAGGAGGAGGAGGAGGAGATGGACGAAGGGAGGGGGCAGGAGGACGAGATGTGCGAAGGGAGGGGGCAGGAGGACGACATGGGCGTAGGGAGGGGGGGGGGGGGAGGAGGAGGAGATGGACGAAGGGGGGAGAAGGTGGAGATGGATGGAGGGAGGGAGAGAAGGAGAAGGGTAGAGAGGGAAAGGAGGAGATGGACGAAGGGAGGGGGGGAGGAGGAGGAGGAGGAGGAGGAGGAGGAGGAGATGGACAAAGGGAGGGGGATATGGACGAAGGGAGGGGGGAGAGGAGGAGATGGACGAAGGGAGGGGGAGGAGGGGGAGATGGACGGAGGGAGGGGGGAGAGGAGGAGATGGACGGAGGGAGGGGGGAGAGGAGGAGATGGACGAAGGGAGGGGGGAGAGGAGGAGATGGACGAAGGGAGGGGGGAGGAGGAGGAGATGGACGAAGGGAGGGGGGAGGAGGAAAGGAGTAGAGAGGGGGGATAAGGAGATGAGGATGTATAACAAATTTCCATATACATTTAGCAATTGTGAAGCCATGCCGCGTTCCCAGTTTTATCATCATTTCTATGTACACTGCTGTCCAAAACTCAAAGATGAGTTAGATAACAAATTCCTCATTGGAAATGAATGAAAGTGTCGAAACATGTTGTCAGATGTCTCCCAGTCACACACTGAAAGCTGCACATTACACGGCATTAAGGTCAGCGTGACTACAGTGCCAGTTGGGGCTGGCGCTGCAACAAGAGGTGTGCTAAAAGACAGTCTGTGTCAATCACTGTGCAGTAATGGTACATCGGGGTGGTGTTCTTCATTAAAACATCGACAGGAGATGGCACGTAGATGACGTCACATGGTTAAAACATTGACAGGAGATGGCACGTAGATGACGTCACATGGTGAAGAATCGTCAGGAAAATGGAAGAAGGACGAAGTGTGATGAGTGTAACCCGGGAGTTTGGCACTGGTCACAGCACTGCTTCACACGCACAGAAAACGTCCTGAACCACAGGCACGGCTGTCCGAAGGAGTGGAGATTGTCGACCACAGCCAAATACGGTAGCAGGTGACCACTACATTATGCAACAGGCAAGATGTGTCCCACGTTGCACAGCAGGTGTAAATGCAACCACATTTAACAGAACTGCAAGGTGTGCAATCTGACACTCCTCAGTGGACAGCAACTCCACGTGGGTGGTCTCTCTGCCAGATGACCGGACCATTGTATCCCGTTCACACCCACACATCGAAAGCACCCAGTAACTTTGTCGAAGATAATCGTTTGGGTGGTCCACTTGTTACAGTGTGGGGAGGTATAACGTTGCATGGGCAAACTGACCTCCAAATCTTTGAACACAGTACAATCACCTGACAATAATGACATTGTACTCCTTCCCCACATGCATCTTTTCTGGGATGCAATTGGCCTGGACTTCGTTTTATGGATGACAATGCACGACCACACCGAACAGCGCAGGCAGAGCAGTCTCAGAATGAGAGGATATTTGGCTAATGGACTGACCTGCCCATTCTACCGAGCACAGGTGGGATGCACTACAGAGACGTATCACAGCACATCCACATGCACTGATGGCTATCAAGTAGCTGTCAACTGCACTGCCGGAAGAATGGAAAGCCCAACCACAAGGACTCCTTACCGAACTTGCGGCCAGCATGGCAGCACATTTGAGAGTGTGCACACTCTTCGTAGTGATCGCACCCCTTATTAAGAACATCATATTTATATGGATATGGTGTCTGTTCCTTCGGATATGTCCAAAACAAGAGACACCATTCCATATAAATATGTAATTCTGGTGATACCGGCCATGACCTCCTTCTTCTGTGCACACATATTCCCCGAACTCTTACGGGACTCGGAAGAATGTCTTCCACAAGTAATGAGTGTGTTGGGGTGGGACACTATGAATGTAGTGTGTAGACATACAAGGTGAGAATGTGAGTCTCACGGGAGGCGTGCGCAAGATAGTCCCTGTAGTTGGCACTGTCATTTGTGCCCTCGGTGGCTCAGATGAGTAGAGCATGTGTCATGTAAGCAGGAGATCCGAGGTTTAAGTCCCGGTCGGGGCACACATTTTCACCTGTCCCCGTTGATCTATATCAACGACCGTGCACAGCTGACGATATTAATGTAATTCTAATTTCGTTCCTTATCAAGAACTTCATCCCGTGCTTTGTAATGTCCAGGGGACCATCATACATCACAATGACTTCAGTGTAAATATTGTCCTTTGCAAAAAAAGTATCATTTCTGTTTCTCTCATTGCATATTTCTTTCTGGTATCAGCTGTACGACGTGCATTCAAGTTCTAAGGCCTCCAATTTTTTTTCTAATTAACTACTCACCCGAAATCGATGAAACTGGCGTTACTTCTCGACGTAATCACCCTGCAGACGTACACGTTTTTTCACAACGCTGACGCCATGATTCCATGGCAGCAGCGAAGGCTTCGTTAGGAGTCTGCTTTGACCACTGGAAAATCGCTGAGGCAATAGCAGCACGGCTGGTGAATGTGCAGCCACGGAGAGTGTCTTTCATTGTTGGAAAAAGCCAAAAGTCACTAGGGGCCAGGTCAGGTGAGTAGGGAGCATGAGGAATCACTTCAAAGTTGTTATCACGAAGAAACTGATGCGTAACATTAGCTCGATGTGCGGGTGCGTTGTCTCGGTGAAACAGCACACGCGCAGCCCTTCTCCGACGTTTTTGTTGCAGTGCAGGAAGGAATTTGTTCTTCAAAACATTTTCGTAGGATGCACCTGTTACCGTAGTGCCCTTTGGAACGCAATGGGTAAGGATTACGCCCTCGCTGTCCCAGAACATGGACACCATCATTTTTTCAGCACTGGCGGTTACCCGAAATTTGTTTGGTGGCGGTGAATCTGTGTGCTTCCATTGAGCTGACTGGCGCTTTGTTTCTGGATTGAAAAATGGCATCCACGTCTCATCCACTGTCACAATCGACGAAAAGAAAGTCCCATTCGTGCTGTCGTTGCGCATCAACATTGCTTGGCAACATGCCACACGGGTACCCGTGTAGTTGTCCATCAGCATTCGTGGCACCCACCTGGATGACACTTTTAGCATTTTCAGGTCGTCATGCAGGATTGTGTGCACAGAACCCACAGAAATTCCAACTCTGGAGGCGATCTGTTCGACAGTCATTCGGCGATCCCCCAAAACAATTCTCTCCATTTTCTCGATCGTGTCGTCAGACCGGCTTGTGCGAGCCCGAGGTTGTTTTGGTTTGTTGTCACACGATGTGGCCGAATGCTTTGTGTAAGTGTCTTTTAATAGTGTTTGTCTGCAACTTAATGTGTCACCTTGATGGTAAGTAGCAATCTATATTTTCCTGCACTGTTGATATTCCCACCTGGGGTTTTCATTGTTTCAAATAATGTAATATTTAGGACAATGCAAGTTTTGTGCGATCGTGTCATGTATTTTGCACGTGGTAAATCATTTCGAGGGACGACATTTGTCTTTGAGGTGGGACGACGATCGCACTAACTAAGTACCTGCAAGGGCATTTGTGCATGCTCCGAGGATTGCTGGTCCAGGTTGGACCAGTGCATCAGCCCTGGAGGGAGAGCCACAGTCTAACAATACTGAAAAGTGACTCCAGAAACAAATGAACACATTTACATGCATTCATTCTCTTCGGAATTTCAAACTGCTAAGCTGAGATTTATACGCTTACTAGCAAAGCCAGCAATGCTTTGCAATTCCTAAATACTTTACAAGGAATACATGCTGTGCAGTGGGGCAATCTGTATGGTTGAAAAATGAACCTACTTCGTAAGCGCAGTCACAGTGTAGACACAAAAGTGTTCACTTGTTTCTGGAGTCACTTTTCAGTATTGTTCGACTGTTGCTCTTTCTGCAGGGCTGATGCACTACTCCGACCTCGACCAGCAATCCTTGGAATACGCACAAACGCCTTTGCAGGCACTCAGTCCGACTGTCGTCCCACCTCAAAGACAAACGTCGTCCCTCGAGATGATTTACCACGTGGAAAATACAGGGTGTACATAAAGTCTGGGAACACTTTCAATTATTTATTGCACAAGAACTAATCACTGTACAGAAGTAACAATATAATGAGAAGAAAATTTGCTACTCACCATACAGCTGAGATACTGAGTCGCAGATAGGCTCAACAAAAAGATTTTCACACTTAAAGCTTTTGGCCAATGGCCTTTGTCAACAATAGACAAACATACGCACACACATACTCACGCACACACATACTCTCACAAACGCAACTCACACACACGGCTGCAGTCTCAGACAATTGAAACCGCACTGCAAGCAGCAGTGTACGACGGGAGTGGCGACTGTGTGGGGGGAAAGGAGGAGGTTGGGGTGGGGAGGGGAGGTGAGGGATAGTATGGTGGGAGTGGCAGACAGTGAAGTGCTGCAGGTTGGGCAGTGGGCAGGGGAGAGCAGGGGAGGGGAAAGTAGCGGAAAGGAGAGAAATAGAGAGAAAATAAATAAAATAAATAAATAAAAGGACTAGGTGTGGTGGTGGAATCATGGCTGTGTAGTGCTGGAATGGGAGCAGGGGAGGGGCTGGATGGGTGACAACAGAGGCTAATGAAGGTTGAGGCCAGGAGGGTTACAAGAATGTAGGATGTATTGCAGGGAAAGTTCCCATCTGCACAATTCAGAAGAGCTGGTGTTGGTGGGAAAGATCCAGATGGCACAGGCTGTGAAGCAGTCATTGAAATGAAGGACATCATATTTGGCAGCGTGCTCAGCAACAGGGTGGTCCACTTGTTTCTTGGCCACAGTTTCTCGGTGGCCATTCGTGTGGACAAACAGCTTGCTGGTTGTCATGCCTACATAGAATACAGCACAGTGGTTGCAGCTTAGCTTGTAGACCACATGACTGGTTTCACAGGTAGCCCTGTCTTTGATGGGACAGGTGTTGTTAGTGACCAGACTGGAGTAGGTGGTGATGGTGGTGGGAGGATGTATGGGACAAATCTTGCATCTAGGTCTATTACAGGGGTATGAGTAATGAGGTAAGGGATTGGGAGCAGGGATTGTGTAAGGACAGACACAGATCCATAAATAGGAGAATAATAAGGAGGGTTCAGAAAGGGAAGTTCATGCAGATCTGGTGCCTGAGAACAATATTAACAACAAGAAATCCAGTAACACCACATTTGTCAACTTCCAAGAAGGCCCACGACTCTATAGATAGAGCATCACTCTTCAACACACTGAAAAAAATGAAGGTTGACAACAAGACCAAAAAGCTAATCCAGGAAACATTAAATGTCTCAGAAACATTTGAAATCAAGACAATGGAGATGGCCTTCCACCCATTCTATTTAACTGTGTTTTGGAGAAAATAATCATGACACAAGACGAAGGAGTCATTGGGGTTAAAGATGGGGAGACACAAGGATAGAACTGTCACTATAAAATGTTTGGCCTTTGCTAATAGTACAGTCACTGTAACAAACAACAGAATAAAAGCCAAAGAAGCTCTAGAGGCAGAATACAAAATCTCTGCTGAAATAATACTGCAAACCTCTAATGAAAAAAAAATACAGTACATGGACACAAAATCCACGGGCAGACATCCACTGGTAGCAAAGCATGGAAAGATAGCACAAGCACAAGGTTTCAAAAATCTGGGAGAGATTATACAGAAAACAAGACTGAACTTGACAGCGAATGAAGAAAAGATCACAAAATTACAAAAAGCATACAGACTTACATGCAACCATTACAACAAAAGAAGTATTTCCATCAATGCCAAATTAAGACACTATAGTAACCAAGGGAAGACAAAAAATCAAGAAGATGGAAAGATAGGAGAGGAAAATACTGAGAAAGATATATAGGGTGCTTCAAAAGAAGGGATTTGGATAAAGAGACTGACAAATGAACTGTCCAAACAGACAGAGACGATTAAAACAACATAAGGAAATGAAGGGAAAAGTTCTATTTAAACATACATAGGATGAATGAAAATAGGCTGATAGACAAAATTTTAACATAGTGAAAACCAACTGGGTAAAGGGAACCATAGAAGACCTCAACAAACTGAACATTTCCTCAGAAGACAAGACAGAGAAGCAAAAATGGAGAGAAAAAAATCAGAAAATAGAAATTTCAGGAAACGCCCATAGAAATGAAACAGGAAAGCAGTCAACGCATGAGTTTTTGGGAAAAAAAAAGAACAGACAGAAAAAAAAACATCATGAAAATTGGTTGTGTATGATGATGATGGATGATGATGATGATGATAATATCACATATTTTGAAATCCATACAGCCTATGTTTGTCCAAACATTTATTAGAATATCGTGTAAAAATTTGAAGTAAAATTGGCCAAGAACTGTCCAAGATTTCTGCTAACAATGCCTTCCCCTTTATATTGTGTGTGTGTGTGTGTGTGTGTGTGTGTGTGTGTGTGTGTGTGTGTGTGTGTGTGGGCACGTGCGCACACACGCAAAAGGGGCGGGGACACGTTTTAACTGTGCTGTCCACGCGCAGAATGGGGAAGGTGCACAATCTATCTGAGTTTGACTGAGGGCTGACTGTGATGGCCCACAGACTCAGCAAGTGCATTTCCGAAACTGCACTACTTTAAAGTGTTGTAAGAGAGCTGTGGCGAGTGTCTTCAGCACGTGGTGAAACTGTGTCCAAACATTGTGGGGTTGGGCGGCTACCCCTCATTACAAATGTCAGAAGTTGTAGGCTGGGCGGACTGGTAAAACAGGACAGGTGGCAAACTGTGGTGGAACTAACATCACACTTTAATGGCGGACAGAGTACAAGTGTGTCTGAACACACAGTGCACTGAATACTCTTAACGACGGGCCTCCACAGGTGACAACTCGTGCACGTGCCAATGTCAGCACCACGATATCGGCAACTGTGACCAAAATGGGCACGTGACCGTTGGCACTGGATGTTGGCGCGGTAGCAGAGCATTGCACGGTCTGGCGGATCCTGACACTTTCTTCACAGTGTCAATGGGAAGGCGTCAGTCTGTCATCTTCCAGAGGAACAGCTCCTTGATACCTGTACTGGTTTCAGACACTGCTTGTAGATCACATACATCCCTTCATGCCGATCCTGTTTCCTCACAACGGTGTCATTTTTTAACAAGATAATGTGCTGTGTCACAAGGCCGTGAGTGTGGTGGAGTGGTTTAAGGAACACAGTGGCAAGTTCCACTTGATGTGCTGGCCCCCACAACTCCCCAGATCTAACTTGATCGAACACATTTAGGATGCAGTTGAATGTGGCGTCACAGCAGGTAACAGCACCCTAAGAGTTAATGTGTGTGTGCCAAGTACTACAGCACATTTTTACTGTCAATGTGGCCCTAAAACAAACGATGTAAGACGTGTATATTTCTATTGTCTACTGTCAAACCACAATTTATGAAAGATGTTTATATTTTATTAATAGGATTAAGTAGGAATAATTAATATTTGTCATGTTGGAAATAATTGTTATAGCGGGGAATGTCTGCACCAAAGTATTGTTGGCAAGAGAGACCGCAAATTGATATAATTTTAAAAAGGGCGATAGAGAACGTGTATAGATACATTTTAAGAAAAGAGCGGGAAAGACCACGCATTGATACATTTTGTAATGGTAGCAGGGATTGTCTGCACCAGAAAGCATTGTTGGCAGGAGAGACCGCACTTTAGTGTTTGTAGGAAGTCAGTAGTAAGCGAGATGTGAAGCGAGTCGGTAGCAGGTCTGAAGCGAGAGGTTGAGAGGAGCGGTGTGCCTGCCAGCCACCAGCTATGATTTACAAGAGATTATAAACGGATGTACAGGGACATCAGTTAACTATTATCATAAGAGGAACTAATATTATTGAATTACTTTCTTTGTGAAACTCAAGACTACTGAAGGTATGTTTGCGCGAGGCTAGTTGTAACATTATTGTAAAAAGTAAGTCTAATTTGAACGTTTGTAAAATCATTTCGTTACCAGCAGTAAATATTTGAAGAAACGTTTTCAGAATATAATTAATTTTTGCCAGCAATGTTGCATTACTGATTATAATCCATCTCAAAAACCATCAATGTAAAACTTTGCAAAAATTTTATAGTTGTCAAGAAAAAGTGTAACTATGAATTACTTAACTTCAGTCAAATTAATTAAAGAATAACGTCAGATTTGCTATAAAGAATAACGTCAGCTTTGGTAATAAATAAAGGCACTTATTATGGCAGCCCACCAGCGGCTAATAGAGTATAGTAAACCAGAGTAAGTATATTCATGTCGCAGTTTAATGTTGCAGTCAGATGGCGATCCAGTAACAGGGCCACGACGACATATTCGATGTTTCATCGAAATAATCAGAAAATCACTTTTAATAAGCAGCAATTAAATTTGTATGCAAAGATTGAGAAAGAGAATAAATTTCAAAGGGAAGATTTCATTTGTTATTGTAGCAGGGAAAGTTGCGTTAAAAGAAAGAGAGAGAGAGAGAGAGAGAGAGAGAGAGAGAGAGAGGAGACGGGAAGGTTTCAATGGAAAAGAGAAGCAAGGCACTCACAGCAAGGAGATTCGGACCTCCAAATGGCCGAGGTGGCCCCGGGCAGAGAGCAGCTCAGAACTGCGGAGGACTCGGGTTCAGCTCCCGGTACTGTCCGAAATCTTGCTTCAACAAGAGGACCAGAATGGTATGCACTCGGGCTCACACGCCGAAGTGCTTAGCTGTTTGGGAGAAAAGTAGAGGCTCTGAGGCACGGGAAGCTGCCGCCAACTGCCTGGTCGTCAAGTTTCCGTATCCATGCGAGGGGAAACACAGAAGAGAAATGGTGCTTCAGGTGCTCCGACAGGTTACTAACCATATGGTTCCTCTGCAATGGTGTGTGTGTGTGTGTGTGTGTGTGTGTGTGTGTGTGTGTGTGTGTGTACGTACAAGCCT
The DNA here is from genome assembly GCF_023864345.2 of Schistocerca serialis cubense. NCBI lineage: Eukaryota > Metazoa > Arthropoda > Insecta > Orthoptera > Acrididae > Schistocerca > Schistocerca serialis. The sequence goes on from NC_064648.1 coordinate 148,233,960, forward strand.
ACCAGGCCTATGTGACTAACAAGACACAGTACTTCGACACAGCGTAGGAACCCCTACTCCTTCCAAATACGTAGACCCCATTCAGAGGGTGCCACAGCAACACAATTTGTAGCACGTATCACTGGAAGTCTGAGGACTCATCAGTTGATTAATAAAAGAAGGCCTGTGATTTTTATTAATTCTTTTTAATCGCATAATACTATATGATGTGCCACTAGAAAACTGATTATGAGAAAAGCAACTTTCCTACAAATATGTATGTGGTGCATGCTGCAGAGAGGGATTCTAACATTAAACCCATTGTGCGACAACAGTCAGCTAAAGTTCACACGAGACAGCTCTCTCAAAAGTCACGCCGGCACGCAGCAGTAGTCGCCACACATTTATTCCTGCAATGCCGACACGGTAAGTTACTTTCTACATTGCCTGTACAAATGAAAATGCTCACCTGTGATATGTTACAGAGATAAGGCTACCCATATCTAAGATCGGGAGTGAATTAAGAGTCACACTAGATGGCTCTACAGGTGGCCAGAGTGTGAGAGCAGGACAGAGGATGATGCACACCAAATATAGTGAAGGAGAGACCGACACTGTGCACACTACACAGAACTGATAAAGGCGCAGCATAGTGAAGATAGGAAATCAATGAGCCAGTCCCCAAACTGAAGAGAAGACCACAAGAGCCACAGCTGCAACTCCGGTAATATTTCTGGCTTTACAGCCATCATATTCACCTACAAGCTCTTCTTAAACCAATTGAGGAGGCAGCAGTGGAAAGACGATATAATGTAATGTGAGGCAACAATGACAGATGTTTTCAGGGTTTATACGTGGCCGAGGAAAAAATATTCCCGGATTTCCCGGTTAAAAATACACTTTCTCCCGGATGAAAATACACTTTTTCCGTGTTAAGTAACAGTATACTTTTCCTCGGAACCGTAAAATTTATCAATCCTTTCAATGGTTACGGTTTTATACACCGCCATAGAATTTCCCAGCACTTCACTTCAGAAAATGAAAATCAGGGGAAAAAACACATTTTGGAAAGATGTCCAATGTGCAGCAACGTGTTCACTGCGTATTTTCGTATTACGAAAGTATAAATTCAAATTCTACCAAACATCGCATGTTACTTTCTGAAGGATTGAAATCGAGACAGCGATGCGCTTTTGTAAGCCAGTCATAGCTCATGTCAAGCAATCTCACCAGACGATGACAGCAGATATTGAGAGCATACGACACGTGATGTAGTCAGCCAATAGCAACATCACTGTTAAGTAGGACGAACACACAAATAGGAAAAGGTAATGGTTTAAATTAATATACATAGTGTTGCTACAAGAAAAGAAAAGCTTTTACGTACAACATTGGTCTCTAATATTAATAAGCTGCAAGAGAATCTAAGCTTTAATGTTGATCTATTTTGCGCATGTTACACTTTAAGATACATCACAGTCTTCCTAAAGCCTTTGACACATTGTGCTGTTGGCAGATGCTTGTATGAGCACTGTGTTTTGTTGTTGTATATGGTGTATTTAATTTGCAACTTAAGTTTTATTTTCGTATTTTTTCCTCTCGTTCGCTTTTTATTGCTGCAGTATTATTCTGCAGTAGCAAGATACGGTAATATTCTTTGTTAGAGTATTAGTTCATACCAGTCAAAGTTACAAAAATTTAACTGAAAACTAAAACAATGAAAAATTCCTGCCAGCCTTGTAGCCGAGCGGTTCTATGTGCTTCAGTCTGGAACTGCGCGACTGCTACGGTTGCAGGTTCGAATCCTGTCTCGGGCATGAATGTGTGTGATGTCCTTAGGTTAGTTAGGTTTAAGTAGTTCTAGGGGACTGATGACTTCAGATGTTAAGTCCCATAGTGCTCAGAGCCATTTGAACAATTTTTGAAAAATTCCCAGAATTCCAAAAATTCCCGGGTTTTTCCTGCTTTTCTCCCAGATGAAAAATTCCCAGGTTTTCCCCGGATCTCCCGGTTGTCCCGGGTCATATACACCCTTGTTTTATTGTACACGTGCTGTGAGAAAGACCACTTAAATTGTCGGTCCTTCTCCGTGATTGGCTGCTGTGTTCGGAAATAGCACGCCAAAATGATGAACTTTTGCCATTAATACTAGGGAAACTAAAGAATGGATTTACTTGCATTGTAAATAAAGGCATCCACAACAGCAGGCTATAATTCCAATACTTCAGAAGTGGTGGTAACCAGCAGAATAATAAACAATTGCTAAATGAAAAGGACTTCGAAGATCTTCAAATTGCGTATAACTTGAATGGCGGGCGAGGTGATTTGGCAGTAAGGTCAGAGCTCTATTGGCAGTCTCAGAGGACAGACATCTTGTCTGCTGCAGTCAGCATCAGTTACGACTTAATTGGGAAGCTCTGGTTTGTAAACATGAGACCTCTATCTGTAGTCCTGGAGGACAGACATGTTGTCTGCCACGGTTGGTATTGGTTAAGAACTTAATTAGCAATCTCTGGTTTTTTGGATGGGTAACTGGCAAATAGTTTCATAATAATTACACAAACAAGACGTTCATTACTTTATGACTCATAAAGTGGACTATAATTGTGCAGTTTCTCTTAATATGCTAATAAAAAGTGAGTGTCATCCTGTTTAACCATACCGATTCAAAATTTAGTTATTTTTACAATACCAGTTCCTAGCTAACAGTTAATTACAGCCTCAAGACAACAGTTTCATGATGTACATGCTGTTTCCAGCACAAGGGAACAACAACTACAGAAGACTGCATGTTGGTGAACATTATGCAGAACTATGCCACTCACGGCAGTGGAAGCAACTAAGCACCCCACGTGTACTGCAACCTTGGTAAAAATTAGATCCGTGACATGTCATCTGTGGTGACACAGTGGTGGTTCGAAGGAGGGAAATTTTAAAAGGGAAGGAATTTACCATACACACATAAATCCCCTCCCCCTTTCTCTCTCTCTCTCTCTCTCTCTCTCTCTCTCTCTTTCTCTATCTTTGACTTGCTGAACCTCCACCTCATTATCTGGCACTGCACTCACCGTTTCCCGCACCCATTGCATCAGCTGCAGCCGGTGTGGCCGCCGCATTTGCCTTCCCTTTCTTCTTCTTCCTCCTCTTCTTGTTCTTGCCGCTAGGCAGCAGGCTGTCATTGTCAGCACTCTCGATCGTTATCTGATCTGGCATCGGCTGGTACTTCGGTCTCCTCTGACCAGAGTCCTGACAAACGAGACGACAAAGTTTTTATTCACTTCGTGTATTCTCTGAGGGAGAGGCAGACAAAATGCGACACACTATTTGTGACAAAAACATTTCAAAAATAATACAAATTACAACATTATGAAACAGGAAAGTAACACGAATCTCAGTGAAAAACTCAAGTTTCTGACCAGGTGGCAGTGTTAAAATACTGCAATGTTTTGACGAGTCTTGTAATACTCATCTTCACCACAAGTATGACACTCTTCAAAATGTGACAGTATGCTAACACTGCCACCGGGCTGGAAGCCCAAGAGCTTCCCACCAATAGTATATACTGGGAGAGCCTGTTTCCAAAAAGAAAGATTGACCCTAGAGCCACTATTACATCTCACAACAGACGTCACAAATGCTATAAACGCAGGCCACTGCCTTCTGACCATCTTTCATGACACTGAAAGAGCCTTTGGTGAGACCTGGCACGATGGACTATTATATAAACTGACAGACCTCGCTATCCCGACTTAGTGCGAAGTCCGTCTCAATGAAGCCACATCTTTCAAATTCACTCTACAAGCAGGCATTGCACAAGGGGGCATATTATCCACATTACTATACACCTTACACACCATAGATGTCCCCAAGACACAACACTTCAATGAAAGGGTAAAAATGTACGCAGACGACATTGCCTACAGTGCTACAAACTCCATCTGACATCAGACAAGTCAATACTTATCCCTGCTACTAAATTGGGTGATATGCTGGAGAATTAAACCCAATCCAAACATGACATCGCCTGTACTGTTCAGACACAGAAATATTTCCCATAAGTCAAATGTGGATAAAGGCACCTTCAACTCCAGCTCTGAGGCGTACAATTACCTCTAACCGACAACACAAAATACCTCAAAATTTGTGTTTATAAATATCTAATCTAGAACCACCACATCATGTACACCCTCGACAACGTAACAAGAAGACAAAAGATTATTAAGACTCCTATAAGGACTCTTCCACAGCCGCAGCAACAACACCACACTTAACACATACAAAACATATATAAGAGCTGCCATGGAATACAGAGCTGCTCTATTAGCCGGAATAACAAAATTCAAAGTACAACGTCTCTTAGCCTCCGAAAGAAGACTACTCAGAAGCACCATCAGACAGACCAGACTCACATAACTACGCTCCCAATACGGATACCACATAGTGAAAAACAAACACGACATGCAAAACTTCCTAACCACAACACCAAGACACACAACAAAACACATATGTAAATACGAGGGTGGTACCGTAAGTGCCCGACCCAACAAAGAAAACACAAAAATTTTGGAAGGAAATATATTTATTTTTCAACATATTCTCCTTTCAGCTCTGTACACTTTTCCCAACAATATTGAATAAGTTTGATACCCTTTTTATAATGACAATTGTAACTCCCCAAAATAGCCATTAACTGTCAACATTATATGTTCATCTGTTGAAAATCTTCGACCACCAAGCCATTTTTTTCAATTTTAGGAACTAAAAATAATCCGAGGGGGGCTAAATCTACAAACAGTGTGCATGAGGTGGTAATTAAAACTTTAATTCATTAATTTTGGCCATTGCAATAAGGGGCTTGTGAGCTGGTGCATTGTCCTGAAGAAACAACACTTTCTTCTTGGCCAAATGTGGCCATTTTTGGTCGATTTCTTCACCCAAATGTTGCAATAAATTCGCATAATACTCTCTGTTGATAATTTTGTTTATTCAAGGTAGTCAATGAAATTTATCCCATGCGCATCCCAAAAAACCGATACCACGACCATGCCTGCAGATGGAACGGTCTTTACCTTATTTGGAGTCGGTTCTCCAATTTGTGTCCATTGTTTTGATTGTTCTTTCGTCTCAGGAGTGAAGTGGTGGACCCATATTTCATCCATGTTTATGAAACGGCATGAAAAATCAGCTTTGTTGCTGCGAAACTTTGCTAAACACGCAATCAAAATATCTTCACGACATTGTTTTTACTCAAGTGTGAGTAAACGCGGCACAAACCTTGCACACAGTTTTCTCACGCCCAAATTTTCAGACAATATGCACGTAACGCACTTTTTGAAATGGCTACTATGTCTGCTAGCTCGCGCACTTTCAGTTGACAATCATTCAGTACCGCTTTGTGGATTTTCTTCACCATTTCTGGAGTCATCACCTCATTTGGTCAACCACTGCGATGCTCGTCTTGGCAGCTCGTATGGCCTCGTTTAAACTCAGCTACCGAATATTTTACTGTTGTCAACAAAAGAGCAGACTCTCCCAAAGTATAATCCAGCTCAGCTTTCATATTGGTTGCGCTGAGGCCTCTCAAAAAAACAATTGTATCAGATAATGATGACCAATTTTCTTCATTTTCACAAGCTTGCTTACAACGTTCAGTTCTGATGGCTGCCAAACAGATACTAAACAATGTGGCACCATCAAACTTGAAACACATGCTTCACAGATCGTATACTTTCTAATCCAGAGACATTTTTCAACAATGACTGACAGCTCTCAATCAGGCCGGGTACTTATAGGACCACCCTCGTACACTTAACCCCCCTCCTGACAGTAGTCACACACATCTACGTACAAAGGCGTCACGGAGGAACTCACTACTTTAACACAGACATTCCACCTCACTTGAAGAAAAGGATTTTCGAGAAAGATAACTGACAGCTTCTCACCATTTGCAAACACTTGTCACAATAGTGAACTATATATTGTACCAACTGAACATTCTACTTTTCTGTATTTTGTATCTACTCTGTAGCCTATTTATTCTGTACTCTGTACTACCTTGTGTTAAGTATTTTTTGCTTCCTACAGTATTTTTCTGTATTTTGTATCTACTCTGTAGCCTATTTATTCTGTACTCTGTACTACCTTGTGTTAAGTATTTTTTGCTTCCTACAGTATTTTTCCTGCTGTATTATTTTGTATTCTGTATTAATTGTATCTATTGTACCTACCATATTTCATTTTTGTTGAACAATAACCCAACACAAACTGTCAAGTACTCCAAACCTTAACCGTTTTCATCGGTTTGTTCTGTTCCCTTTTTCCTTTTGCCCACATAGAGAAAATTGACCCTACATATGCATCACTACGAAAATTAAGTACTTGCTTAAAATTAGTTCCACAGCTGAAAAGAGCTCGTGAGCTCTCATCCAGCCCACCTTCTCCCGTCAGGAGGAGGAAATGACAAGTATATAACATTCAGAAATGTGGATCTTTTGTATAGTGGCAGCAGGCTGTTTCAAAAAGTTCACATTAATGCATAGCAGTGCTCAAGACAAGCAGTTTTGGTCAATCCATACAAGTTTCTTAAGGTTACCCACATCAATGAAAGAAGAGATACCAGAAAAAATGCCTACTACTATGGGAAAATTATAAAATCAGACCAATGTTTACTCAAAAGTACGACTGTAAGGGAACACCGTGCCGGCAGGTCACCGCAATGACAGCAAATGCCACTCACCGCTTCCGTGTCGGGAGAACGCTTCCTCTCCCTCTTGAGCGATGGAGGACCCTCTGGTGACGAAACTGGCGCCCCGGAGGCACCGCTCACATTTGGGGAGTCGAGCGTCGGTGGGCCCGTGGAGGTGTCCACCTCGTCTTTGATGACCTCCCTCTTTGTGGGAGTAGAGGTGACCTGGGAGCAAGAAAACTGCCTGAAGCTTGTAGCAAAAATACTGTGGCTATAGACATTATGAACAGAACCCAACAATAACGAGACAAGACTCTCAGGTGCTGGATAGGTATACAGGGTGTTACAAAAAGGTACGGCCAAACTTTCAGGAAACATTCCTCACACACAGAGAAAGAAAATATGTTATGTGGACATGTGTCCAGAAACACTTACTTTCCATGTAAGGGCTCATTTTATTACTTCTCTTCAAATCACATTAATCACGGAATGGAAACACACAGCAACAGAACGTACCAGCGTGACTTCAAACACTTTGTTACAGGAAATGTTCAAAATGTCCTCCGTTGGCGAGGATACATGCATCCACCCTCCGTCGCACGGAATCCGTGATGCGCTGATGCAGCCCTGGAGAATGGGGGATTGTATCACAGCCGTCCACAATACGAGCACGAAGAGTCTCTACATTTGGTACCGGGGTCGCGTAGACAAGAGCTTTCAAATGTCCCCATAAATGAAAGTCAAGAGGGTTGAGGTCAGGAGAGCGTGGAGGTCACGGAATTGGTCCGCCTCTACCAATCCGTCGGTCACCGAATCTGCTGTTGAGAAGCGTATGAACACTTCGACTGAAATGTGCAGGAGCTCCATCGTGCATGAACCACATGTTGTGTCGTACTTGTAAAGGCACATGTTCTAGCAGCACAGGTAGAGTATCTCGTATGAAATCGTGATAACGTGCTCCATTGAGCGTAGGTGGAAGAACATGGGGCCCAATCGAGACATCACCAACAATGCCTGCCCAAACGTTCACAGAAAATCTGTGTTGATGACGTGATTGCACAATTGTGTGCAGATTCTCGTCAGCCCACACACGTCGATTGTGAAAATTTACAATTTGATCACGTTGGAATGAAGCCTCATCCGTAAATAGAACATCTGCACTGAAATGAGGATTGACACATTGTTGGATGAACCATTCGCAGAAGTGTAACCGTGGAGGCCAATCAGCTGCTGATAGTGCCTGCACACACTGTACATGGTACGGAAAAAACTGGTTCTCCCGTAGCACTCTCCATACAGTGGCGTGGTCAATGCTACCTTGTACAGCAGCAACTTCTCTGACACTGACATTAGGGTTATCGTCAACTGCACGAAGAATTGCCTCGTCCATTGCAGGTGTCGTCGTCGTTCTAGGTCTTCCCCAGTTGCGAGTCGTAAGCTGGAATGTTCCGTGCTCCCTAAGACGCCGATCAATTGCTTCGAACGTCTTCCTGTCGGGACACCTTCGTTCTGGAAATCTGTCTCGATACAAACGTACTGCGCCACGGCTATTTCCCCGTGCTAATCCATACATCAAATGGGCATCTGCCAACTCCGCATTTGTAAACATTGCACTGACTGCAAAACCACGTTTGTGATGAACACTAACCTGTTGATGCTACGTACTGATGTGCTTGATGCTAGTACTGTAGAGCAATGAGTCGCATGTCAACACAAGCACCGAAGTCAACATTACCTTCCTTCAATTGGGCCAACTAGCAGTGAATTGAGGAAGTACAGTACACACTGAAGAAACTAAAATGAGCTCTAACATGTAAATTAAGTGTTTCCGGACACATGTCCACATAACATCTTTTCGTTATTTGTGTGTGAGGAATGTTTCCTGAAAGTTTGGCCGTACCTTTTTGTAACACCCTGTATTTAAAGATCAGGACTGATGTTAAGTTATTAACTCTTATTGCGCGCGCGCACACACACAATGCACTCCACAGCTGCCATAACAGTCATTTGAGCATTTGTGTGTGTTGTGAGGATATAGAATTTTTGTTGAATTAAATTCGAAATTTTTCTCATAAGGTGTTCTGTATACACATCCATAGATATTATGAAAAGTGTGTGTGTATGTGTGTGTGTTTTCCATACGTCGTCCTGAACCATTGGACTGATTTCAACCAAACTTAGTTCACATGTCCCTCACTGTTGGGCAACAATCCCTGCGGGGGTAACAACCACCTACATATCACAGTTCAGGAGACAATGAAATCACAAACAAATGAGATGCACAAAAAACAGCCACATCATTTTTCATGTTTAAATCTATTACTTCTGTGCTACTAACTGCATTCACAATAAATTTCACAGGCAGTATTCACATATTTTGATTTCACAGGCAGTATTCACATATTTTGCTAAATGCACTTGCAAAAGTCTATCAAAGTACCACACACAGTTCAGGAAATATGACGTCATACACCACAGATGCAGGAAAGACAGCGGCATTGTGCACGGTGTTTAAATTTATTACTTCTTGGCTTTTCCCAACATATTTCACTGACAGTACCTACATATGCCGCTGAATGTATTTACGCAAATATATTATTGTACGACACATAGTTCAAAAGATATGACATGATAAATACCGAGATGTGTCAAAATATGTCGCATCATGCACAAATTTTTAAGATATTTATTCTTTACTGCTAAGACACTCTGATGGTCGATTCAAATTAAAGAAATCCCTGACGCCTGGCAGCACTTTTGACAGCTTTCAACTGTGAAGCAGAAACGGCTGTAGGCAAAAACAGCTCCCATTATAAAGCTATGAAGAGGCATCACCACAGAGATGTTTACAAAATCTTGTTGTAGCCCAGCGCACAGATGCTGTCCTAGATCGCGTTTCTTAATTCAGATGCTGTACTTGTACATTTGTATGTTATGCATATTTCTTTGTATGACTGTTTCATAACTTCAAAGCTCTTCTCACGAATACATGGAAATGGAATTTTTTCGGTACTTCACTACAACCACAGTTCATCTTTTGTTTTTGTTTCTAATACAAAATTGCAAAATGCATGGCCGGTCAATGCCTGGTTTGTAAGTTGTCTATGAATGAGAAAGCGTGTTGACAATTAAATTCACGGTAAATGTTACATCATTTAAGTGTATGAACCATTTCTGTATGATGACTGTTCTTGTGCAATGACACACACCTGGGGCACCCTTCCAGATCAAAAACGGATGAAAATGTTGAAAAGTAGGTAATCTTATTTGGTAAGAGTATCAGCTGAGTATTAAATCAATTGCTGCAACTCTAGGAATGGACAAAGAATGTTTAAGGCATATTTTACGTAACCAATTTAACATGACAAAAGCCTGGGCAAAACTCGTGTCGTAAATTCTCGTGATCGAACAAAAAGAAGCTCTTGAAAATGTTTGCACCGACACTTCAAATACCTCAGAAAAGATCCTAATTCGTTGGAAAGAGAGATAACATGCGGCAAATCTTGGTTTTTCACTTATGATCCAGAAACTAAGTGCCAGTCCACAGGTTGAAAGGAGCCACTTTCATCGATAGTGAGAAAAGCTTGAATGAGCAAGTCAAGATTCAAAGCAATGGTCTCCCGTACCTTTTTTCAATATTCGTAGAATTGTGTATCTTCACTGGCTTCTACAAAAAAGAGCTGAATTGAGAAAGAACACGTCATGGGTTCTTCATCAAGACAATCCCCGGCTCATACTGCATTGATTGTGAAGAGGTTTCTAGCAAAGGACAGCATCCCAGTGTTAGACCAGCCCCTTATTCGCCTGACCCAGCACCGTGTGAGTTTTATCTATTCCCCAAGGTCAAATCTGCAATAAAAGGAACAAGATTTCAGCCTGCTGAATCAGTGAAAGAAAGAGTGGCACACATTATCTAGGAGCTCACTGAGGAAGACTTCCGGCACTGTTTCCATCAATGGAAAAATTCCATGGAGCATTGTAGAGATAGGGAAGAGGAGTATAATGAAGGAGATAACAACTAAACACAGGTGGCGATCCAGTAACAGGGCCACGACGACATATTCGATGTTTCATCGAAATAATCAGAAAATCACTTTTAATAAGCAGCAATTAAATTTGTATGCAAAGATTGAGAAAGAGAATAAATTTCAAAGGGAAGATTTCATTTGTTATTGTAGAAGGGAAAGTTGCGTTAAATGAAAGAAAGAGAGAGGGGGAGAGAGGGAGAGAGGGAGAGGGAGAGAGAGAGAGAGAGAGAGAGAGAGAGAGAGAGAGAGAGAGAGAGGGGGGGGGGGGGGGGGGTGTTCCAGTGTCATAATTCTGCAACTATAAATGATAAAAATTACTTGTGAATGTCAGGAAAAATGCCATACTGTCCATGATAACTTGGCAACAACTGCACTTCATAAATTTAGTCATTAAGGACATATTTTTTGTGGCCCGTCTTAGCTGCCTCGCTGTGTATAATGGGAAAAAGAGAGTTTAGAAAGAATCTATGCAGATGGAAAATTTCTGCTGCACCGGGATTTGAACCTGGGTCTCCCGCTTACTAAGCAAATGTTCTGACCACTAAGCCACGCACACACATTGCTCGTCGAAGCTGCACAGACTTTCTCCTTTGATTTCCACCAATGTCTGCTCGCTGCCAGAGACGGCCGACGACGTCTTCAGTGCGCGTGCACACCAGCTTGAACTCTTGTAGGAATCGGTGACATGCCACGAGCAATGAGGATAATGGGCAGGAGGTGCTACGTTAGTAGTGTGCAGATAAGTTGAGAATTTGCATGTGGCAGGAGGATTGTTAGGGTATTCCGTGCAGCTGCATGACCACTGTGTCAGGATGGTTCAGTGATCAGAGCACCTGCCTACTACGCAGGAGTTCGAATCCCGTTCTGCCATAATTTTTCAACTTTCCCCACTGATTTCAATTAAAGCCCACTCGCAGCCATTATCAGTAGCTCCTTTGTGTCTTACAGGTGATAAGTTTAAAATGCTCGAAATGTTCTGTATTACCGGTGCTCGGAAATCTGATCTTCAAAGTTGATCATTCTAAATTCTTTTTAGGAATTTTGTTGTATCACTTTAGGGAATTCATGTCTGTCAATGGCCTTTAATCCTTAAGTATGAAGGAATTTGGTGAGGATGGAGAAGTGTGTAATCTCGCCTAATAAGGCGCGGACACTGGATAACGTGGCCTGTCGGGATGTCCCCTACTTCGAGGAATAACAGTCACTGCTAGGCGGAGTTTCTGGGAGCAAAATTTTTTATAGTATAATTAGAATAAAAGAGGATTCCTTTACTCTGAACTGTTTAGTTAACAGTATCTCACAAAAGCACGGTCTAGAGATGAGGAAGCCCAGCAGATGAGCCTAAGGAAAGAGAACGGAGCTTGGTCTGATAAGTGAATAATGAAAAGTGAGGGAGAGTCTACATCTACATCTAGATATATATACTCCACAAATCACTGAAGTGCATGGAAGAGGGTGCATCCTGTTGTACCAGTTATTAGCATTTCCCCCACTTCCATTCATGCATGGAGCACGAGAAGAATCATTGTTTGAATGCCTCTGTGCGTGTAATAATTATTGTAATCTTATCCACAGGCTGCCTGTGTGAGCGATACATAGAAGTTGTTGTATTTTCCTAGAGTCATCAGTTAAAGCTGGTCCTTGAAACTTTGTTGATAAACTTACTTGTGATATTTCCAAAATGAGATTTTCACTCTGCAGCGGAGTGTGCGCTGATATGAAACTTCCTGGCAGATTAAAACTGTGTGCTGGACTGAGACTCGAACTCGGGACTTTTGCCTTTCGCGGAAAAGTGCTCTACCAACTGAGCTACCCCAGATGACTCACTCTCCGTCCTTACAGCTTTAATTCCGCCAGTACCTCGTCTCCTTCCTTCCAAACTTCACAGTTCGAGTCTCGGCCCGGCACACAGTTTTAATCTGCCAGGAAGTTTCATATCAGCGCACACTCCGCGGTAGAATGAAAATTTCATTCTAGAAACTTACTTGGGAAAGTTTGTGTCTGTCTTCAAGAGTCTTTTAGTTCAGTTATTTCAGTATCTCTCTGACACTCTCCCACAGATCAAACAAACCTGTGACAATTCTTGCTGCCCTTCTGTGTGCAGGTTTAATATACCCTGTTAGTACTATTTGGTATGGGTCCCACACACTTGAGCAATATTCTACAACCAGTCACACGAGTGATTTGTAAGCAATCTCCTTTGTAGACTGATTCCACTTCTACAGTATTCTGCCAATAAACAAAAGCTATGACCTGTGGTCTAGGGATAGCGTCTCTGATTATAATCAAAACTTCTTCGGTCCCGGGTTCGAATCCTGCCGCTGCTTAAATTTTGATTAATGATCTGCATTGGCGGCTCAGACTTCCAGCATAAGTAGTTCACCCTCATTCTGCCAATGGCCTTGTCAAAGAGGGCGAAGGAGTGGACAGAGATTCAGGGCACTCTCTTGCCCTAGGGGTGGGAAACTGCCCCTAAAAGGTGGAAGAATCAGCAATGATCAACGGCATGAGGATGCAGAAGATAATGGAAAGCACTGCATTAAGGACACACAACGTGTATACACAGGACATGTGGCCTGTAATTGAAGAAGTGTCATGATGATCTCTCCATTGGCAAAAGATTCCGGAAAAGTCCCCTGTTCGGATTTCCGGAAGCGGACTGCCAAGTGGGAGGTTACCATGAGAAAAAGATTGAATAATCAACGAAAGGATAACGTTCTACGAGTCGGGGTGTGGAATGTCAGAAGCTTGAACGTGGTAGGGACACTAGAAAATCTGAAGAGGGAAATACAAAGTATCAGTTTAGATATAGTAGGGGTCAGTGAAGTGAAGTGGAAAGAAGAAAAGGATTTCTGGTCAGATGAGTGTAGGGTAATATCAACAGCAACAGAAAATGGTATAACGGGAGTAGGATTTGTTATGAATAGGAAGATAGGGCAGAGTGTGTGTTACTGTGAACAGTTCAGTGACACGGTTGTTCTTATCAGAATCGACAGCAAACCAACAACAACAACGATAGTTCAGGTATACATGCTGTAGATGAAAAGACAGACAAAGTGTATGAGGATATTGAAAGGATAAAACAATATGTAAAAAGGGATTAAAATCTAATAGTCTTGGGAGACTGGACTGCAGTTGAAGGGGAATGATTAGAAGAAAAAGTTACAGGAGAATATGGGCTTGAGACAAGGAATGAGAGAGGAGAAAGACTAACTGAGCCCTATAACAAGTTTCAGCTAGTAATAGCAAATACTCTGGTCGAAAATCACAAGAGGATGAGGTATATTTGGAAAATGCCGGGTGATAAGGAAGATTTCAATTAGATTACATCATGGTCAGACAGATTCTGAAATCGGATACTGGATTGTAAGGTGTTCCCAGGAGCAGATATGGACTCAGATCACAATATAGTAGTTGATGAAGAGTAGGCTTAAGTTTGAGATATTCGTCAGGAATAATCAATACACAAAGAAGTAGGATACAGAAGTACTAAGGAATAGCTCAGTAGGCAGTACACTTGAAGGGGAATGGAAATCTCTAAAAAGGGCCATCACAGAAGTTGGGAAGGAAAACGTAAGTACAAAGAAGGTAACTGCGATGAAACTATGGGAAACAGAAGAAATACTTCAATTGATCGATGAAAGGAGGAAGTACAAAAATGTTCCAGAAAACTCAGGAATACAGAAATGAAAGTCACTGAGGAATGAAATAAATAGGAAGTGCAGGGAAGCTAAGATGAAATGGCTGCAGGAAAAATGTGAAGACACTGAAAAAGAAAAGATTGTTGGAAGGACAGACTCAGCATACAGGAAAGTCAAATCAACCTTCGGTGACATTATAAGCAAGGATGATAACATTAAAGAATGCAACAGGGACTCTACTGTTAAACGTGGTGGAGAGTGTGGATAGGTAGAAAGAATACATTGAAAGCCTCTATAGGTGGGAAGATTTGTCCGATATGATAGAAAAAGAAAGAGGATTTTATTTAGAAGAGATAGGGGATCCAGTATTAGAATCAGGATTAATAAAGCTCTGATAGACTTAAGATTAAATAAGGCAGAAGGGTTGATAACATTCCATCAGAATTTCTAAAGTCACTGGGGGAAGTGGCAACGAAACAACTATTCGCATTGGTGTGTAGAATGTACGAGTCTGGTGATATACCGCACAATTCCGAAGATGGCAAGAGATGGCAAGAGCTGACAAGTGCGAGAATTATCGCACAATCAGCTTAACAGCTCATGCATCCATGTTGCTGACAAGAATAATATGCAGAAGAATGGAAAAGAAAATTGAGGATGCACTACATGACGATCAGTTTGGTTTTAGGAAAGCTAAAGGCACGAGAGAGAGAATTCTCACGTTGCGGTTAATAATGGAAGCACGACTAAAGAAAAATCAAGACACGTTCATAGGATTTGTCAATCTGGAAAAAGCGTTCGACAATGTAAAATGGTGCAAGATGTTCAAGATTCTGAAAAAAGTGGGGGTAAGCTATAGGGAGAGACGGGTCATATACAATATGTACAACAGCCAAGAGGGAATAATAAGAGTGGACAACCAAGAACGAAGTGCTCGTATTAAAAAGGGTGTAAGACAAGGTGTAGTCTTTCGCCCGTACAGTTCAATCTGTATATCAAGGAAGCAATGATGGAAATAAAAGAAGGGTTCAGGAGTGGAATTAAAATTCAAGGTGAAACAATATCAATGGTACGACTATCCTGAGTGATAGATAGTGAAGAAGAATTACATGATTTACTGAACAGAAAGAACAGTCTAATGAGTACAAAGTATGGACTGAGAGTAAATCGAAGAAAGGTGAAGGTAATGAAAAGTAGTACAAATGAGAACAGCATTTTGACAACAACGATGAGCTGAAGACGACTGTGACAGACTTCTACGACACACGAATACGAAAGTTGATGCCACGACATGACGCGTTTCAATTACTTTGGTGACTGTGTCAAAAAATAGCTTGAAGACTGCTGTACCTGTCGCCAATTAAGTTTTTCATGTAACTATGTTGTCTTTGTTTTAAAAAAAAATATGGAAACTTACTTTCTGGATGCATCTCGTAGATAACTGTATCATCAGCAAAAAGCCTCATTTTACTATTAATATTGCCCGCAAGGTCATTAATATACAACATGAACAGTAAGGGTCACACACTTCCCTGGGCACACTCGAAGTTACTTCAACATTTGACAATGACTCTCCATCCAAGATAACATGCTGTGTCCTCTCTCCCAAAAAGACCTCAATTCCGTCACAAATTTCACTTGATATCCTGTATGACTATGACCCTCCTTTTGACAATAAGTGTAGGTGTAGTACTGAGTTAAATGCTTTTTGGAAATTAAGAAATACTGCATCTACCTGGCTGCCTTAAACCAAAACTTTCAGTATGTCATATGAGAAAAGTGTGAGTTGTGTTTCACATGATCGATGTTTCAGGAATCGGTGCTAGTTGGCATTGAGGAGGTCATTCTATTCAAGATACGTAATTATGTTTGAACTCAGAACATGTTCTACAACAAATTGATGTCAAGGATATTGGATCACTTCTACTGCCCTTCTTGTAGACGGCTGCGACCTCTGCTTTTTTCCAAGAAGTAGGCATGGTTTATTGTTCAATGGATCTATGATAGATTATAGTTAAAAGAGTCCACGGATCTCGGTGTAAAGGTCAGCGACGCATTCGGATCCGTCACAGAGGGAACAGGAGGCAGCACGTTAGTACTATAGACGTCAGTATGGCCAACCTCTTACAGAGCATACAGACACACCGTATAATCCAGTAATAATAAAATGAATGTGTCTTTCTGAAACTACAGTGAAGAGAAAATAAGAGTTATGATACGAGATAATTTATCACTCTTTTGCGTTCCGAGCTGCCCACAGAGATTTGCACTGAATGCACGGCTGCAGCTGAGATGTGAAATAGGGACTTGTACGAGCTTCCTCTGCACCTAACTATGCCACCATACATCGTATTCTCAATGCCATAGGAGGACCTCCCCAGGTGGACATGTGGAACAGCAGCTGACTTCACACACCTGCCTGGCCAGTGAGAATGTCAGGCACTCTGTGACCAATAGGAAGAAAGAAGGCCAGCACTCCACCCACTTTCCTACTGTTGCGACACGGGGAACAGTCTCCCGAACGAGACAGGACGAGTCTCCCAATAAGGATCCTTCCAACCATTGGCAGAATCTGAAAACTGGGCTGTTCAAACAAGTGTGACGTAATAGTCGTGCAGCAGTACTGTGTCTGCACACGATTCGTAGCACAACACTCCCGACAACTGTCAGAAACGGAGCACTCGGCACGAGCTAGCACAGTTAATACGTAAGTGTACCAACAAGAACTTTACTCGCAGCCGTCAGACTGGTGGCACGTGAGAGAATCTCTCAGTTCCGCTTACAGCTTTTGGGTCTGCCATATCTGGACTGGTGTTCCTTAGCTCGGGCTGACATCCCTCCGCTCCACCTCCTGTAAAAGTGCTGTGTCGTCACAGAGACGCACTGTATTAAAAGTCAGTCAGTCTCCACACTTAACTGAGCAGTACCTTGCACAACACAGTGAAGGTTATATGGTGCTAGCTCAAACTTCATGAGATTGTTAGTGAATTACGCATCAGATGTGCTGCACCGATGTCATTTTGCCACCTGAACATGGCAGTACACACATATTAGCTTGAGAGCCATCAACCAGAGGCTGGGCTTCCTCCTCTCATTTATTTATTTAATTCTATTTTGAGCTCTGATCATTTTTATTAACAGGAGTGACTGTGATTGTGACTGGATGGTGGATTTTTTTGTAGGGAGTATGAAGTAGGTTGGTTTGGATCGACAGTTATCGTCAGATGTACTAGTAACTTCAGGACTGTCCCAGGGAAGTGTGTTGGGAACATTGCTGTTCGTGTCTTATATAATGACCTTGCAAACAATACTAATAGTAACCTCCAGATTTTTTTTTGCATGTGATTCATTTATTTATAATGAAGTATTGTCTGAAAGAATCTGCATAAATATTCAGTCAGATCTTGATAAGACTCCACAGCACTGCACTGATTGGAAACCTGCTTTAAGTGTTCAAAACTGTAAATTTCTGCACTTGACTAAACAAAAAAAAAAAATTAATCTTCTATGAATATAATAAGGGTGACTCACAGCTGGAATCAACCAACTCATACAGATCCCAGGGTGTCACTTTGTACGGATACGAAATGGAATGATCGCACAGGCTCAGTGCAAGTGGTAGACTTCAATTTATTGGTAGAATACTGGGGAACTGCAATCAGTCTGATAAGGAGATTGCTTACAATTCAAGAGTGTAGCCTATTCTTGGATACTGCTCAAGTGTATGGGACCTGATCCAAACTGGATTGGTTGGTTGATTTGGATGAGGAGACAAAACTGCACGGTCATCAGTCCCATTGGTTTCGGAAAGGGTGGAGAAGAAAGTCGGCAGTGCCTTTTCAAAAGAACAATACCAACATTTGCTTGAAGTGATTTAGGGATATCACAGAAAACTTAAATCGAGACGGTCAGACACGCATTTGAACCGCCGTCGTTCCAAATGTGAGTCCAGTGTGCTAATCACGGCACCACCTCACTCGGTACCAAACAGGACTAACTGGAATATTGAACGTATACAGAGAAAGGCAGCAGGAATGGTCACAGGTTTGTTTCACTGGTGGGAGAGAATTATAGAGATGCTGGATGCTGAAGAAACTGAACTGGAAGAGTCTCGAAGATAGGCATAAATTGTCCTGAGAAAGTCTTCTTAAGAAGTTTCAGCCAGTTTTGATTGATCAATCTAGGAATATACATCAACTCCCTACCTGTCACTCGCATACAGATCGTGAAGGAAAGACTAGAATAATTACAGCACTCGCAGATGGATTTCAACCATCATTCATTCTGCACTCCATGCACTAATGGAATGGGAAGAAACTGTAATAATTGATATAATGGGACATACCCTGTGCCATGCACTTCACAGTGATTTGCAGAGTGTAAATGTAGGTGTACACATAGATGTTTGATTTCATGGCGGTAACAAGTGACTGCAAGATAGTTGGTTCTACAGTCTACTTTCTCTACTTATTTCGCTTTGCCTGTGCATGATTTTTCTGGGAAGCTGCGTATGGGTACCAGTGTTCATGGAATGAGAAGGTATTTACAGCCATAGTCTACGTGTCATTACGGCCAGTTCTGATGGAAGCCAGGGAGAGGGCACAGTTGAAGAGTCAGGCCCAAACTCTCAAGTGACTGAGACCGGGACATAAAAGTCAGTGGTGATCCTGCTAGTGAAACGAGAGAGTTGCCGACTACAGGACAGAGGTTTGCTCCAGAAATATGATTGTAGCAGGGTGTATACGTGGACAAGGAAAAAAAATTCCCGCATTTTTCGGTTAAAAATACACTTTCTCCCGAATGAAAATACACTTTTTCCCTTGTTAAGTGACAGTATACTCTTCCTCGGCACTGTAAAAGTCATCAATCCTTCGAATGTTGATGGTTTTATATACCGACGTAGAATTTCCCGGCACTTTAGAAAACGAAATTCAGGTGGAAAAACACGTTTTGAAATACCTTTGATGTGCAGCAACATGTACGCTGCATATTTTCGTATTACAAAGGTATAAATTTGAATTCCACCAAATAACGCATGACACTCTCTGAAGCATTGAAATTGAGATTTCGACGCGTTTTTGTAAGCGTCATAGCTCATTCACGTGATCTCGCCAGCTGATGACAGCAATAGGACACGTGATGTAGTCAGCCAATAGCAAGATCACGTGAACACACAAATAAGAAAAGTTAATGGCTTAAATTAATATACATAGCATTCACATATAATATTGGTCTCAAAGATTAATAAGTTGGAAGAGAAGCTATGCTTCCACATATAATGTTGATCTTTTTTGCGCACGTTGCACTTTAAGATACACACACAAATGTGCCAGTAAAATTTTTAATAACGACGCAAATGTCTCTTCTTCTGGGTTTGAAATACTTCTAAATGGTCGTCCTCAAAGAGTTGATTTTTAAATGAGAGTCAAACGCTTTGTGATTTAAGCAATTCATCATACATTCTCGCACATAATTCATCTTGCGTAAAAGGAAATCTGCTTTGAATGTAACGCTTTTCAAACCACCATTCACAAGAAGGTTCATTTCAGCAGTTGCAAGAAAGCGCCAGGTAACTGGCGTCACCGCGCTTGCGCAGCTACGGTGAAGCAGGAATCCCATATGTTCGTACGTGTAAAACACTAGTATCGGGATTTCATGAACCATATTAAAGTGCATAATTTGGCTTAAAATGCACATCCGTATGTAAATTTTCTTGGAGTACCAGTACTCATGTTTGGTTCTTTATTATAGCATAATACCGTATGTGCACTTGAAATGCAGCGAACAGTTGAAACTAGCCAATAGTGTAAAATTAAACACTTGGTTTCAAATAAATTGACTGCCTCAGTAGAAAGGATTAATAAAAGCCAAATCTCTTTAGCAAACCAGCAAAAATAACTTAATTGTTCTGTAAGGCGATTAATGCTTGACTGTCAAAGGTGGAAATAAAACCTGAAACTGTTAACATATTTTAGCCTGCCGTAACTATGCGAACGTATTTTAATTCATTTGATAGCTCCTGGCCACCAAAATCCGTTTTGTTATCACTTAACGTGATAGCAATAAACAAAGAGGAAAGAAAATCACTGAACGTAAGCACAGGTCACGTGGAGACGACCCACCTCCCCACCACAACTCTGACTGCTCTGTGCATCAGCCCCATATATACAATATTTCCGAACAGGGGCAATATTAAGTAGTGGCGCCGAGCCACACTTCCGTAACCAGAAGCGAGAGAAGGTATTACTCATATGCGACTCAACTGCGCACGCACAAGAGCCCGCCCGCAACTGCTCAAATGAATCTAATTTGAACAGTTGTCACGTCACGCTCATCAGAGGCAATTTGTTGTTATAAAGCACTGCATAGTGTTCCTAAAGCCTTTGACACACTTTACTGTTGGCAGACTCTTGTATGAGCACTGTTTTGTTGTTGTATATGGCGCATTTCCTTTGCAACTTAACGTTTTATTTTCTTTTTTTTTTCTGCCGTTCATGTTTTGTTGCTGCAGTATCATTCTGCAGTAGCAGGATACAATAATATCCTTTGTTAGAGTATTGTTCTTACCAGTCAAAATCACAAAAATTTAACTGAAAACTAAAACAATGAAAAATTCCCGGAATTCTAAACAATTACCGGGTTTTTCCCAGATCTCCCGGTTGTCCTGGGTCGTATACACCCTGTGTAGACAGTGCGAGGGACTCAGCCAGACAGTACAATGTCTTTTTAGAGGACTCTATGGCGAGAGGGGGGTACAATCAGCATTCTGTCGCTAAAGAAAGGTCGCTGTCCAGAATGTGACTGGAGGACTGTTTTGAAAAGACAACATCTTTCCAACATGTCCTAAAAGCAACCAGCACTCAAGTCTACGTGTTTTTGCTCTGCTCGTGGGAGCGGAAAGCTTACCTAGGTGGACAGCCTGGGAACAGATTTTGGGTGCACTTTCGCTATTCACAGGAAAGTTTCCAATTGGCATTTCCTTAAATATTCAGTAGGTAGGACTCGAAATGCTATAAAATCTTTGCATCAGTAGAAACTTATGAGCTGGCACTTTGACAGGCTCTGGAGGTTGTCGGGAAGTGCTGCACAGAACTAGGGAGGAGAGAAATGAGCGGACTGTAGGGCTATTCGGTCAATGACAGGGTCACATAGACATCAGTCTATTTGGTAGCAAGCAGTGTCCAACTTGGCTTGTGCACTAATCGCGGTACTTTTCACTCCAATCATTCGCAAAGGCAGCCAACGATATACATCTGACTATCTCGTGACTGGTGCTGGCTCGTCTTCAGCAACAGGGACATTTCCTTTGCTGCCATAGTCACCAGTTGAGCAACAGTAAGATAAATCTGCAGCACTATGCATAGAGTCTATAATGAAGTTTAATTGTGGCTGATCTACAGTTTAGTTAATGTGGGATTGTTAGATGGTGGGTATACGTGTTTGTGAGACTCACGACAGCTTACTACCATAGACTCTTGGGCTTTGGGATACGTTTCTTACTTCACTTGTGATTTTGTAGTTGCTCATGATCACAATCAGTGGAACTTTTAACTTACTTTTGTGGGCAATATGACAAAATTATTTTCCTTACGCTTTTCAGTTTAGTCTTGCTTCCCATTCAATCAAATGTTATCATCATCATTAATTTTGCTCTTCATGCCTTTTTTTTTATTGTGCATTTTTTTTATAACTTACATTTGCCTGAACTTATGTAAAGTTGAGGAGAATCTCCAAATGTTGAAACTGTAATATCTTGGGCACCGAATTTAATTTCATAACTAGATTCCACACTTTCCTTTCATTGTATATATGGACTCCTCACCATATCTCTGTTGCTAGAGCCTGGAGCTTCATTACATTAATTCCTTACTGTTCCCATTGTGTGAACTTCTACGGCAACAGGGTGTACAGGAGCAGTTCGTTTCATGAGGAGGCATTCTAATCAAACTCTGCTCCAAAACTCATACGGCATCTCTTTTAATGCGAGATGAAGACCCAGTTTCGGTCACACAGTAGCATTGCGGTCATTTTTACCTACACCGCTGGCAGCAATGAGGCTTACACGCAAAAGTTTTAGTACCCTACTCATGAGGCCAGCTTCATCTGCCCATATCACACCTACTGAAACACAGATGTTACTTGTATTTTACAAGTACATCATCATTTTTGTTGATTTTTCTTATAACTGTGACAACAAAGGCTACAGAGATAATCACACTCCAAGCTTGATAATACAGGGTTTCGGTTAGTGCTGGCGACATGTGTGCTGCCCCCTAACTGCAATACATAGGACAGCTCCAGTTCCATGCACCTCCCTACAGCCCTTTCGGCTTACATCCAATTTCCTCTGAACATTCCATCAACCCCAAATTGCACACCCACTCTGCCTCCACACTTTAAAGAGGGGACGAATGGGAAGACCTCAACGTAGTAGGGTGGCACTCAAGACGGCAAAAGTGTGGCTCCAGGTGCTGGACAGCGAGATAAGCGCCCACAGAGGCAAAGATCTGAGTTTGAATCCCACTGTCAAGTTCTGAGACCTCAGGAAGTCTGGCACCAGATTATAAGCCTAATTCAAATTGAAACATTCATCTCCATTTAAGCAGCTTCCCAATATTCTTATTTTAGTAGACCCCAATGCTGGTCCTGTCGTGTGTCGTTCCACAATTATACCTCACTGTAGTGCTCCATTATAGCTGGTTTTCCCAATTGTCTCTCCCAGTTTTCTCACTGCTGTTCATCAATCTCTTCTTTGACTATTTTGACAGTACTTCTCACACACGGTGCACCACACTGGTGAGGGAGTGATATACACGTATGATGTAACATCCTCCAGCTTCCGACGACATCGAACTGCTAAAATCCCACGACTTTCTGACTAAGTAGTCACAGCCGTTCTCGACTGGCAACTACCACTGTCGAGCAGCCTCATGCACTGCATTTCTTAAATTAAAATAGGTTTCAGATTTTTTTGCTCATTCTACATGCCTTGAGAACTATTTCTCACAGGATCCATGGAAGGAACATCAGCATATCCATTTTCCTTTCCTGTAAAAAATACCCAGTGGGATTATCATTGAATTTTCATAGATAAACACAGAGTGGGAAATAGACAAAGAGAGTATCACACTGACCAGTGTGACGTCTAGTTTTTCAAAAAATAATCAGGGTAATGGATAAAAAATTAATTACCAATTTGAGAGAAAATTTTTCTCCAAATTCTCATGTCCAAATGAAGAGTGGGAAAGGACTAATGGAATGTCGGATTGACGAGCATGAGGTATAGTTTAAAAACATTACACCTAGTATTAGAGTGGTGAATTAAGTTCACAGCATTTTTGCGTAAGTTTAATAAACACTCACATAACAGAAACTTTAGTAATAACATAGTCCCCTTTGCTATTTACAACAGTCAGCCAACAATGGGTTAGCTTTCAAGTGCAGAAATCATTTGTTTTGAGGCGAAGAACTCGTCGAGCCATGTTTGGAATGCATTTTAATCTGGAAAGGAAGTTCCTTGAAAGTTTTTTGGTAGAGAGCAGAAAAGGTGAAAACCTGATCGGGTGAATAACGTTGATGCATAATGACTTCCCAACCCTACTCCTGTATAGTCCCTTTTGTCAGTGTAGCAGAATGCAGGCAGGCATTATCGTGGAGTAGCGTCACTTCACGGAGTCTTAACGGTTGCTGTTCTTGGACTGTGTCTGGAAGACATCTCAGTTGCTGACAATAAACATTCGCCATGATGGTACACATCAGGG
Organism: Schistocerca serialis cubense; assembly: GCF_023864345.2. Taxonomy (NCBI): domain Eukaryota; kingdom Metazoa; phylum Arthropoda; class Insecta; order Orthoptera; family Acrididae; genus Schistocerca; species Schistocerca serialis. The sequence continues at coordinate 148,258,054 of NC_064648.1, forward strand.
AAGCAATTCATAGTACACCACACTACCACTGTTCCACCAGATGCACAACATTAGCTTTTGTGATGCACACTGCTCTTTGTACAGAAAGTTGCTGCTTTGTTTGGTCTTAACCATTTCTTTCTTTTCCTTATGTTAGCATAAAGACACCATTTCTCATCACCAGTAACGATAAGGGATAGGAACAGTCAGTGTTGTTCATGAGCCAGCTGGCAACAAGCAAGCAGAAATGCACATGTGGCCACCCGCCGATTTTAGTGATTTTGGCTTAGAGCAAGAAGTATTGCACGTCATGCTTACACGAATGCAGACGAAAGGCTTGGAAGTAAAACTCACTTTGAATGTTGATTGTAAACAAAACTGAAATTGTCATGTACATTAAAATCTATATATATAAAAATGAATGTATGTATGTTTGTCTACTATGCACTCACAAACCATTCATCTGATTGCAATGAAACTTTGGTGAATTGTTCTCTGAACGCCAAGGAAAGAGTAATAGACAATGTTTCAACAGTTAAAGCACTGTAGCATGCGTAGCGCAAATGATAAGGTACAGGCTTGTCATGCAGCAAACCTGGGTTCGATTCCTACTGCTCGCATTTTTTTTTTTTATTTTTCCCATTTTATTTCATTCCCCGCAATGTTAAACTATTAATTATAAAATTTAAATATACTTAAACAGGTCATATAGTATAACGTAACTGTCAATCTCTATATATAAAAATGGATGTATGTATGTCTGCCCTCTGTGCATTCCCAAACCATTCATCCGATTGCGGTGAAATTTTGGTGATTTGTTCTCCGTACGCCCACGAAGGTTCCTAGCCGGAAAAAAAAAGGAGATAAGACACATTCTTGAGGAGATATGACGCCATAAACAATGAGATGCCACCGCGGTAAAATACCCAGATTTATGCATCCACTATTTGAGAAAGAGAGCATGTGTTTCCATACAAAGCAATACGGTAGCAAGGAAAAATGAAATATAAGGTAATTAGGACGAAATAGGGGGCTCCTTCAATGTGATCGCGAACAAAATGTCTGAAATGGAAACTCACCTTTTCTTGCCAGGTGTTTGTGGTGATACGCCATGATGATTCTTGGAAAACTGTTTGAATCTTCCAATGCTACACATGCTTTGTCCTGTGTATGTAGCAGCTGTCACTGAAGATTTGTAAATGGGGTGAAGCAATTTTTTCTGCTCCCTTTCCCTTTCGCAGCATTCAATCACACGCAATATAATTTTGCGAGTATCGCTACATAATACTGGTTTCCTTCTAACGGTAGGCCTGCCGGTAGAGGGGTTGTTGGCGACTCCCGAGATGGGCCAGCAACTGCCTCTTCACTAATTTTGATAATGTTTAGCACAACTGCACAACAAAAATACGCAGAACAGTACAGCGCAAAAACAATAACGAAGCAGACGACAGTGGCTACCTCGTACAACACAGTCAGCTACGTAATGTTGGCAGCAGTCGAAACTGCGTGCTTACCGAAGCCTCCCGACGTTTACGACTTCTACTGATTCAGGACTAGGGAGAGGTCTGCCATCTAAAAGTTCACACACTGTACTTCCACCAGCCGCGTGTTTCAGTGTCATCATGGTCTCAGCATATCGCCGTGGTCCCTCTGCCCCATTTTCATTATTAAAGAAATTGGAGTTCCATATTCGAGGTTCATGCTCTATAGTGGGAGGAACATTATCAAATGCCAGCAGAGAAGGAAGACTGTACTTAGCTGTGGGAGGAAGACGTTTGCAATAAGTAGATATACATGTTGTGTGAACTTTGGCTTTTGTGGCGAATCAGCTATTTTTACTGTTGTACGGTGTCCCACCAGGTGCAGTCGTTTTCATAACAAGATATTTCAACAGCGTACCTTGCCCTCATCTTCAGGTGATCTACATCTACATCTGCATCCATACTCCGCAAGCCACCTGACGGTGTGTGGCGGAGGGTACCCTGAGTACCTCTATCGGTTCTCCCTTCTATTCCAGTCTCGTATTGTACGTGGAAAGAAGGATTGTCTGTATGCTTCTGTGTGGGCTCTAATCTCTCTGATTTTATCCTCACGGTCTCTTCGGAGATATACGTAGGAGGGAGCAATATACTGCTTGACTCTTCGGTGAAGGTGTGTTCTCGAAACTTTAACAAAACCCCGTACCGAGCTACTGAGCGTCTCTCCTGCAAAGTCTTCCACTGGAGTTTATCTATCATCCCTGTAACGCTTTCGCGATTACTAAATGATCCTGTAACGAAGCGCGCTGCTCTCCGTTGGATCTTCTCTATCTCTTCTACCAACCCTATCTGGTACGGATCCCACACTGCTGAGCAGTATTCAAGCAGTGGGCAAACAAGCGTACTGTAACCCACTTCCTTTGTTTTCAGATTGCATTTCCTTAGGATTCTTCCAATGAATCTCAGTCTGGCATCTGCTTTACCGATGATCAACATTATATGATCATTCCATTTTAAATCACTCCTAATGCGTACTCCCAGATAATTTATGGTATTAACTGCTTCCAGTTGCTGACCTGCTATTTTGTAGCTAAATGATAAAGGAGCTATCTTTCTGTGTATTCGCAGCACATTACACTTGTCTACATTGAGATTCAATTGCCATTCCCTGCACCATGCGTCAATTCGCTGCAGATCCTCCTGCATTTCAGTACAATTTTCCATTGTTACAACCTCTCGATACATCACAGCATCATCTGCAAAAAGCCTCAGTGAACTTCCGATGTCATCCACAAGGTCCCAATGGAAGATAACACTTTGAATTCTACTGAGCTTGTTATGAGGAGAAATGGTGACTGGTATGTCAGCCTACTCGACACAAGTCTGAAGTACCCGTGATTGGTTGGCGTGTAATGTTTTCATCAGCAAAGAGCCGGGCGAAAAACACTGGCTTCATTGAAGCGAATGAGCCGCCATCGGTGCGGGAACAAACCGAGAACTTGGCAAACTGTCCACTTCCATTTCTCCTTGTGTGGCTCTCATCTTGAGGCACGGTCAATGACTGAAATACCGTGGTAAATTTCTACATTAAAATCACTGTTCCTCAACGATCAGTTTCATTGCAATGCCACTCACTCTGATCGGAGGCTTTCCCACTGGGCACAACACCGCCAAGGCAAAGGCCACCTGGCACAGTAACCGTTGCCCAGAGTCCCAGTACCCCGAAATGCCAGGTACTTACTCCTTGGCTGACACGGGGATCTCGTAGCTCAGGTATCGGCAGTATGATTCCTGCATTGTCAGGGTGCTACCACAGAGGGGGTACATGACAACCCGACCATGACTGACTGGCTACCACACTGGATTTTGGGTGCAGAGGTAGATCCACTTGACTGCTGGGCACAAAAGGTAACAGCGCACTGAGGAGAGAGAGTGCACCACAGTATTGAGTCTTTCCCCAAATGGGCCTCACTTTCGTAAAATTTGGAAAGTGGAGGTCAAACGTAAAATGGGGACCAGAATTTAAAAAGCCACAAAATGTTACGGAAAATGCATTAAAAATAATAATCATAATAAATAAATAAAAAGAAAAAAGAAAAAACATTTGAATGTCTGAAAACAGTCACAAGATCAAGGTAAAAAACCTGACCCAATAAGAAGATAGGCCTATTTGACACCTCTTATGACATGCAAGGAAGGGTCGCAGGGCAATCCTCGCCCCCGACACCGTAGGGGGTAAATACTGTCTGCAAAATGTGTTGTGAATACAGTAGCAAAGGAGTAATAAATTAAACTTTTATGCTTGATGCTGCAGTTCAACTACACAAACAGAAAAAGTGTTGTGAGAGGTGAACCGTTTTCCTTTCATTGTCTTGTAGACATTGTCAGCGAGAAAAACGTTCGAGGTGGTTTGAAATTATCTGTAAATTTTGTTGAAGTCACCAAGTGCTTGAATTCTCAAACACTGGAAGAATGGAGTCCGTGTATTTGTGCACCGTTAGTTATGTTGCCTCGTGACAAACACACAGGTCCTAACTGTAATACTTGTCTCATTGTCTCAAAGTTTTATAAGATTATACCTCTTAATGAGCACCTAGTGACAGTATTTTAAATTTTTAAACACAGTTAACAAATCTGCGAACTACTGAAAATCAAATTTTCATTGCCCCTAGAAGCTGGCAGATTGACAACCTGCAACTACAAGCATGCACCATTACCTGCGAGCCAGTTTTGGTGTTTAGTAATACAGATTTCAGTCACGGTATGTGAAGCACTCATTTTTTCCTTACTCACTTTCTCAAAATCAAAAACCACTTCGCATGCCACAAAACACTTCTCAGCATGAGAATGTGCCACAGCACAAGAGTGAACTGTGTCACATAGAATGTTCTCATTATTTCTTGCGATGTAAACAATGAATTTCCTGCTTAATTTCTGATCTTGCTCACCATTCCACAACAGCATACTCTTTGCAAAGATTCCACAAAAACCACCGACTTTCATACTTCCATCTTCACACAGTCCTTCAAATACAGGGTTATAGAAAAAATGGTGCAAAGGCAACACCGATTTATCCTTTACGAAATGGCATATGTGACACATAATGGTATACTCCCAACAGATGACTTTCATATACAGTAAATACACGGGAACAAGTGGCTAGTATTCTGCCAATCCCTGAGGCACACGAAAGACAAGCATCCCAGGTTCGAGTTCCAGTCTGATATGCAACTTTTATCTCATAATAAAAATTGTGTCCCAAATACAATTGATTTCTGAAAGTAACATAACTGCATGTTTTGTGCCTACAGGTGCTGTTTACATTCTTACCACCAGAAGCAACACTGGCAGCAGATCTTCCAACACAAGCTATTATTTGTTCAAAGTTATCTGCAGAGTCAGATGTCCCCATAATAGCGTGCGTGAAGAGACACTGACGACTGCAGTTTAGCAAGTATCTCTGAGTAGGCAACGAGTCACTCCGAATCACGGCCACCAGACACCTGGAAAGAGGTGGACGATATTCGAGCCGAGCAATGGGACTCAAAAGTAGGTCAAAAGTGTGGGTCCAGCACATGTAAAATGTCTCTGAACTGATACTGTGCCACATCTTCTGAAACCGTACATCCCACGAGAAAAAGTGGCAACAAGGGAAGACCGAACTGTCGCCTACTCTGAGGTGCGGATCCCTTTGTGATGGCAGAATTCCTACCGTTTCAGTGCTCGGCAATTTTGTGTCATCTCTGCGGAGCACAAGGGTCCAAAAAACAGACAGCCACCATACCTGGCTGCACGACACGAGACAGGTTGCTCGAAACTGACTGCACTTTGCACAACGAGGAAGGATGCAAACCACAAGGACTTCTGTTAATGCAATGGAGTGTCCATTGTTTCGAAATTTCTCCATTTTGTGAATTATACGTTGCCGTAAGTTTGCTCTGGAGTGTACTGACAGACAAGTGGCTTTATGTGAAATGCAGTTTCGATTTTAGTCCACTTGTAATGCTGTCGAAGACTCTGTGAATTGCCGGGTTCTTCAGTGACTGGCTGTTATGAAGTGCTCTGAGTTTGACACGTGCTCGTGCACTGAGTAATTACTTTCTCCATTTTGTGAATTATACGTTGCCGTAAGTTTGCTCTGGAGTGTACTGACAGACAAGTGGCTTTATGTGAAATGCAGTTTCGATTTTAGTCCACTTCTAATGCTGTCGAAGACTCTGTGAATTGCCGGGTTCTTCAGTGACTGGCTGTTATGAAGTGCTCTGAGTTTGACACGTGCTCGTGCACTGAGTAATTACTTTCTCCATTTTGTGAATTATACGTTGCCGTAAGTTTGCTCTGGAGTGTACTGACAGACAAGTGGCTTTATGTGAAATGCAGTTTCGATTTTAGTCCACTTCTAATGCTGTCGAAGACTCTGTGAATTGCCGGGTTCTTCAGTGACTGGCTGTTATGAAGTGCTCTGTGTCTGACACGTGCTCGTGCACGGAGTAATTACTTTCTCCATTTTGTGAATTATACGTTGCCGTAAGTTTGCTCTGGAGTGTACTGACAGACAAGTGGCTTTATGTGAAATGCAGTTTCGATTTTAGTCCACTTCTAATGCTGTCGAAGACTCTCTGAATTGCTGGGTTCTTGAGTGACTGGCTGTTATGAAGTGCTCCGAGTCTGACACGTGCTCGTGCACGGAGTAATTACTTCACAATTTCTCATATCTCCTGTTGACGGCAGGTTTATCCGGGAAAGAGTTTCAGTGTCAATAAATAAAATGGCACCACCTGAGAAAGTCTGTACAGATCTCGTGCAGTAAATATCGTGTGCAGCAAAGAGTAAATAAGGCCGACCGATTCGGCACCCTGTTTCTATAACCCTGTAAATGCCAGAACGGCACAAAAGTGAAACACAGAGTGGAGCAGAGAGCAGGCACTTTATTCGGGGACAGCGTGGACGGGGTGGGCGTAGGCGGCCCTCACGCCAACAGCCGCAGCAGCCTGGCGAGCGACGCGCCCGGCCGCCGCCTCCTTACCGTCCCGTCTGCCACCGCCGTCTCCGGCGCCGTCACCTCTGCCGCGGTTGCAGCTGCCGCCGCCGCCTCCGCCTCCAGCTCCTGCGTATACGGCCGCACGCGCAGGTAGCGCGCGTACGGGCTGACGAAGCGCACCTGCTTTACGCGCGCCGGCAGTTCCTCCTCCGCTTCCTACCGCAAGGACAGAAGACGATCGGCCGCAGTCAGTCCGGCACTCGGCAAATCGGCAGACAGATTATATTAATTACAGTGTGCACACAGACATATTAAAAAATTATTTTTCTCATGCTCCGCAGAATGAGAAATAGTACTGTGTGGTGCACTCTCTGCCATGCAGTTCACAGTGGTTCACAGGGTGTAGGTTTAGTTGAAGAAGAGGCACAACTGTGAGATGTGGCCACTGTGGGAGCTTTATCAAAGCACCTATAACTGACTTTTTCAGGAGTACAGACTTAGTGTTGTATTTTAGTGTGCTGACTGGTACAAGTGTGACATCCTGGGGAGTAACTGCAAGATTATACGCTTACTCAAACTTCAAAAAATATGCAGTTAAAATAGTAATGTATTAGCATTGTATATTCACTGATTATTATATAATTTAATAAATGCCAAATTACATATTAGGAAAGAGGGAATTATTCTCAGAGAAAATTTATTTAATAAGTAATACACAAATGTGGACGAATGTTACAGTGCAATGTAAATAGAAGTCTCTCTAAAATGAATGTACTACAAAACTGATGAAAAAACTACACATCTGTATCCAAAGAAAATGAAAGTCATTACTACAATATTATTGTTGTTTCTGAATAGAAATACTCAATGACTGTAAGAAAACTTCCAAAAATTACTCCTATGTGATAGTGCTAATTGTGACTGATTTTTAAAACAAAATGATTATAAATTTGTAAAACAATAGGCAGTGTAGACAGCTAGGTCTCAGTGTGTCAGTTTCTGTCTGCCACTCACTCTGTTATCGCGACTCAGAGGTATGTGGAGGAGGAGATAAGAGTTTAACATCCTGTTCAAAATGAGGTCATTAGAGATGGAGCACAAGCTCAAATTAGGGAAGTATGGAGAAGGAAGGTGTCTGTGCCCTTTCTACAGAACCATCCCTGCATTTGGCTTAAGCGACTTAGGGAAATTACGGAAAACCTAAATCAGGATGGTCGGATGCGGGTTTGAACCCTCGTTATCCCAATTGCGAGTCCAGTGTGCTAACCACTGCACTACCCCCCCCCCCCCCCCCCCTTTCCACTTCTTGAAGGCATGCAGAGTGCACTGATACCACAGAAATTATTGTTTCAGAGTAAAGTTCAGTCATCTGTTGCAAATTTATTTTAATTGTGCTTCACCGGTTTTGACAAATTAATTTGTTGGAATGGTTAAGTGTCCTATATATTTGAAATTGATGACTTCATGTTTTTCCAAAAATTACAGCCATGAATAACATATGGCAACCAAAAGAATTAGTAATTAATGCCATGTTACGTAACTGCAAACTCTGGACCTTCTCATATTTATCAATAATGGTAACTATAGATGTTGAATAGGAAACTGAATTATTTATCTTCCCTTTAACTTCTGTAGAGTGCCGTGATGAGATATCAGTCTTAATTCAAAATAACGTATCGGCACTTTGATTTGGTGGGAGATTTTTATTTTTTTATTATTTTGACGGAAAGGGAAAGTCAAACAAAGTTGCTTATTTTTTTTCATAGTTCCACACAACTTCTTCCTGTATTCTCGATTGATCTGTGTTCAGTTTTTCAAGGCCTATCCACTGTGCCAACTTATAACTAAATCTGAGGGGGGTGCGATGGGGAGGTTTCCTTGTAAGCATGCAAAAGTCCAAGCAGAAAACAGCCCTAGTCAAATATTTAGAAACAGTGTACAGCGTCATTGTTGAGGCACGTGATGTAGTCCAATGAATGCAAACAGAATCAGGCCTACATACATCAGTCACAATGTAAACATGTCAGAGCTGCACTCGCTCGTGTTTGGACTAGATACACCATTGGTCAGTATCCCATGTGCCTAACACCATCTAATGTCAGTCAATCTGAAAATGCCCAAATCAGGCAAAATGCATCATGGGTAAATAAATAATAATTACAACCCTGCAACTGAGATTATCTGTTTCGTGAAATATTACTGGTTGCTGTACCACCTCTGCTACAATTTGGAAAAATATCAAATATTCTGTGACACAGCTTCCGGCAGCTCACAGACGACACAAAAAAGTAAACTCACATCGGCCCACGCGTCAGCATCGTCAAACACGGTGACGGCGGGTGCGGCGGCCGAGAGAGGCTGGTCCTGCTGCGGCCCCTCGGCCTCCGCTCCCAGTAGGCAGGGCAGGTCGTCGCGGAAGTCGGGCGCGTGGCTCAGGTCGTGCGGGCACAGCAGCGGGCCCTCCAGGTTCGCCTTGAGGAACTGCGTCTGGGCGGCGGGCCGTGCCAGTCGCTCTTCCTCCAGCACCGGCTGAGCAAACGGGCCGTGACAGAAGAAAATAGAATAGAATACAGCAGCGCAGAGCAAAGCACAACAGACAGTGACTGGGAGCCGGGGGACTGCAGCTAGTACTCAGTGATGGGGGTAGGTAGGGTAGAGGTGGTAGGTGTAGGCAGGGGTACAGGTGGTGGTGGAGGTGAGGGAGAAATGAGTGGGAGGACATAAGTCGATCAATTTTGCTGTGGTGACAGACTGACCTGTAGTGTAGCCTGAGGTTTAAGCTAGGTTGAAATATGACAATTAATAATATAGAGGACTGGGTAGGAGAAGAGCAGGGGTAAGGGCGAAGTGGAGGGGGGGGGGGTACGTGGGGGGAGAGGTAAGCGGGGGGGTGTGGTAAGGGGGCGGGGGGGTGAGGGGTAAGCGCGGGATGAGGGGTATGTGGGGGGAGAGGTAAGCGGGGGCGAGTGGTAAGAGGGGGGTGAGGGATAAGTGGGGGGGGGGGGGGGGTGGGGGGTAAGCAGGTGAGGGGTAAGCAGTGGGGAGGGGTAAGCCGGGGGGGTGAGGGGTAAGTGGGGTGGGGGAGGGGTAAGCCGGGGGGGTGAGGGGTAAGTGGGGTGGTGGAGGGGGGTGAGGGGTAAGGGGGGGGTGAGGAGTAAGCAGGAGGGTGAGGGGTAAGTGGGGGGTCAGGGGTAAGCGAGGGGGTGAGGGGTAAGCGAGGGGGTGAGGGGTAAGTGGGGGGGGGGGGTGAGGGATACCGTATTTACTCAAATCTAAGCTGCAGCTGAAAAATGAGACTCGAAATCACAGAAAAAAAAAGTTTCCCGAATGTAGCCTGCTCCTGAAATTTGGGTCTCGAAATTCAGGGTGAGAGAAAAGTTTTAGACCGTCCCTCCAAATCGAAACAAAGTTGGTCCATTGTAACGTGAATCACAATTGAGGTTGAATGGATGAAGATAAAGCTACTGTAGTTTGGTTCGAGTCGTAAGCTTAACAGTTAAGCCCTTTACCAAGTAGCCATTGCTATGTGCCAGGCGCTCCATCCGTATTTACACTGGTACCCTTCCTTTTTCGCGTGCTTCGTCTGGTTTGAATCGATTGCTTATTTTGCTATGATCTGATAAGTGGCGTTTTCTTTGTTATAGGTGTTTACGTCACTCTAAGCTGAAAATGTATTATTTTACTGTGTCATGCATTGTTTGTCGCATTCTGATAATGAGTGTTTAAGACCAGTCACCACTCGTAGCACGGCTTGCTTTTGTGCGCGCTACCGCCGCTTACAATAAAAAAAAGAGAGGAACTGTCTCATTAGCGAAACAATGGCAACAGACTGCTATTTGTTGTTACTTACACTGCTGCTTTCTTTGATAATGATCAACAAGAACCAAATAATAGGCTGCATACGATAGAAGATGTTCTGAACGAGAGTTTAGCGAAAATTTTTCTCCGTTTGAAAATCTTTGCAGACGCCTCTTTAGTACATTACATTCTGCACAGAAATTAGAGTCATCTTAGATTTTAAAATCTAGTCGGTTGCCATGCTTCATTTCTGACTGTATCACTATTCAGCATAAGAATAATACGAATATAAACATGACATATGTATATTCTTCCACGTTTGCTGTTGTCTGACTCTATAGTTTCGTAGTTTATTAGGCAGACAGTATTTAAATGAGATAGCAGCAAACACGAAAGAATACATGGCATAATGTTTACATTCTTCCAGCTTTTCTTTTAATTTATTTATTGACGCATAGGTTTTGGCGCCAGTATTTTTCTTTGTACCTGCAAAGCATGCCTGTGTAGTGCTACATAATATTCGACGGCAGAAGTTAGTTGTGGCGGCACCTATCAACATTTTTCAGAACTTCCGCTTACTTTGCACTCGATTCTAAGCCACAGCCGGTTTTTATGGATTACAAAAACCAGAAAACAAGTACGGCTTAGATTTGAGTAAGTACGGTAAGCGGGGGGAGGGGTAAGTGGGGCTGGAGGGGTAAGTGGGGGCGGAGTGGTAAGTGGGGGGAATGGTAAGTGGGGGGAGGGGAAAGTATGAGGGGAAGTGGGGGGGAAGGGGAAAGTGGGGGGAGGGGAAAGTGGGGGGGGGGAGCGGAAAGTGGGGGGGGAGGGTAATTTGGGGGGAGGGGGAAGTGGGGGGAGGGGGAAGTACAACCTAAAATGAAAGACACAAAGACAATAAGATATTTCAGCTCAACACTCAACCACCCCTAAAATTCATGAGGCACAATTGATGCAGAATTGACGGGATTGGCATCAAATTGAAAACTGGGCATTTTTTATCATCATATGGGGTCTACAAGTGCCTATTTTACTAGAAATTGAGGAAAAACTTTTTTGGTTGATGCTCGTGCACCTGCAAGGCACACACTATGCAAAAGAAGTGCCACTGGTGCAGTGACCGAGGCATCAGGTTGGGGAGCAGAGGACTCGTTTTCGATTCTCAAGTGCATTCTTCATTTTTTCCCAGTTTCAAAATTGGTAGGGATATGATAAGTAAATCAATAAAGCATAACAACAAGGTAAGTAAATAACTTTCTAACACTATTTTGAATAGTCAAGTACCTGGACGCTTTACAACGGCTCTTTCACTGAACTCTGTTACATGCCTTCCATTTGTTTACAACAGCTACACGTATGGTATTTGTCATATAAATATTTGAAGCAAATACACTCACAGCACCGAGAACATGTAACAAACTCAATCTTCACAAAGTTACATTGTTCCTTCCACACATTCAGCTGAAAATGACTGTTTTTATTTCAAAATATTTCTTTTTTGGGAATTAATTTTGATGCATCCTACATACCTGATAACATTTCCTGAAAAATCGGTGTTGAAAATTTATCAGGAATTATGCTGGCAATTGTTATTGCATACACACGTGTGCAATTCACATTGGGGCTCCAGAATCAGATCAAAATTTTGAAGCCTCGAAATAAAGTTTTTATCTCATTAGTATTACCTCTACCGTGCGAGTCGCTTGACCCTTGTCATCTGTAAACATTCTGTCATACATGACAGCATTCGTTTGTCTACACCAAGGAACCAATATCATACTAACCTCATTTTGTCAGTTTACTAAATTTGGAGCAAGTGACATAAATATTCCCTAGTGAGTCGGTTAAATGACTGAACTCTTCTATGCCCTGAGGAGCAAATTAAACATTAGTCTGTAATAAGCATAAGAAAACTTCAGGTTTACAGGTGTCTTAATGGAACACAGCATCACTTATGAATGTGTTATTTAACATATATTACAACTGGGGCAAGAGTTCATTCCTCTACCTTATGCATAACATGCGTCAAATGCTCATCTTCATAGCTCTCCTCTCAGAATTGTTTTCATGCAACAAGGAACAAAACTTTAACTATCTATTCATCCAAGTTGTTTGAGAAATTTATCTGCATAGCTTATTATACAGTTTTGATTTATTTCCATTTTTAACCCTCATATTCCATTTTTTTAGGTGAGGGGGATTGAAGAAAAGAGAAAGAGAGATGGTTGCTACACCAGGGTTGCTTTCATTGAACAGCACTTACCTTATGGGTACATAAGCAGCAAAAAGTTCTTTCCACAATTTCTAGCAAATTACGCATTTAAGAACCCCTTGCATGATGAGAAGTGCTTAGTTTCCTGTTATCTGTTGTAACAGACAATTCGTAATCGACTGAATGTCACGTCAGGACCTCAGGGGACAGTTTTCTCAAAAGCAGTGGGGGGAAGGGACGGTGTGTTTAAACCAAAATATCTTAAGTGACTTTAATTTTAGGTTGTACACAAGCGACCTGCCAAATACGAGTCACATCATCTGGCCATGTCTGAAGCATTCTCCTTCAAAGTGTCTGAGCTAAATGCTACCATTAACAAAAGGCAAACATAGTAATTAAACATAACACAAACAGAAGCAATGTGATGTACAATCATAGTCACACACCACCTACCACATGATTGAGCAGTAGCCATGCATATACAAAAACAACTAGAACATGGTAACACACTAGCTTTTCTTCAGAACAAGCGAGGTTTTATACCTTTTGCTCTAAAAAATTCCTGTCAAGGTTTATTTTTCTCCAAAAGTGTGTATGAGAATAACGTACATTCAAATTTTAGTTGGAGAGAGAGTTGTTATTTAAAAGAGGAGACGAAGAAAAAATAAAAGAAAAATATCCTATACTTGGTAATTCATATGTTGTAACAGATTTATGGAGTCCTACATTTTAGTGCAGGTTAGATCATCTTGTTAACTGCATTCTACCAAAACTGTTTAGCAGTATACAGAGGCTATACTGGTCTGATACAATTCTAACAGCTGCTGTGCTAGGCAAAACCCATGTACACATTATTAACACATGTAATTTTGCTAATATGGTAAGGAAAGTACACACAGAATGTAAATAGTTTAGTAGTAAAGGAGACCATTCAGAGAAAACTATCTGAAAGCTAGCAAAGTTGTAATTTCACAACAATAATGGAAATTCCGGGATGGAAAAAAATCAGGTAAGTAATAATGGGAAAGGCAACCACTCGCGCACAAGGGACTGTACCACATAAAAACATGCAACAGAGAACAATATTTACACTAGCTATTGAGCTCTTGTTCTTCTCCTACTCAAAGTACACACACACACACACACACACACACACACACACACACACACACAGAGAGAGAGAGAGAGAGAGAGAGAGAGAGAGAGAGAGAGAGAGAACACACCTGTAATAGTGGCATCCCTCTGACTACTATTGTGGGAGTGTATGTTTGGATGTCTGGGTGGTCATGTGTGTATCTTCATCAGGAAAAAGGCAAGAGCTCAAAAGCTAGTACAAATACTGTTTCTTGTCGTGTTACACAAGGCTCCCATATTTTCGACCCTCTGGCTCGATGTCAGCTTTTTCTGTTATACGTGCATATCAAAGTCGGACCGATCAGCTCAGAGTGGGACCGACGTCAGCCCAGTGCACTATGGAGGAAAGTGTAAATTCCTTGAAGGTGGCAATCTAAGCACAACTGTTTGGACCAAGTACATAATTTAAAAAGGTACTTTCAAGAAAGTGCACTCATTTACAACTGAAGAACACTGCTTAGGGAGCAGGTGGCATTAAACAGTCAGGATGCAGACTGACTGAGTACAGGATGGCAAACAATCAGAAGGATTAACATTGACAATTTTTCCGTCTTAAGTTTACTGAAAATAAAACTGTATTCTTCACCGTATGCATTTTTGTTTGATTTACAGAGCGCAACTTCTGTGCTTATTCTGCAAATATAGATACATAATGTACAAAAATATATGGCTATGCTGTGAGAAATGCGTGCTTGAACATAAACTCAGATGCCAGCCAAGCCTGCATGTTGCACTGTCGTATTTGACCACGAACCACGCCTGCACAATGTCTCCAATATGTTGCAAGTGTCAGTCATCGTGAGAACTGTGTTCTACATAGTTGTGAGTACGTTATGTCTCACTAGGGGTAAGATAGATACTGCCTACAGGAAAATTAAAGAGACCTTTGAAGAAAAGAGAACCACTTGTATGAACATCAAGAGCTCAGGTGGAAACCCAGTTCTAAGCAAAGAAGGGATGGCAGAAAGTTGGAAGGAGTATAAAGAGGGTCTATACAAGTGTGATGTACTTGAGGACAATATTATGGAAATGGAAGAGGATGTAGATGAAGATGAAATGGGAGATACGATACTGCGTGAAGAGTTTGACAGAGCACTGAAAGACCTGAGTCGAAACAAGGCCCTGGGAGTAGACAACATTCCATTAGAACTACTGACGGCCTTGGGAGAGCCAGTCCTGACAAAACTCTACCATCTGGTGAGCAAGATGTATGAGACAAGCGAAATACCCTCAGACTTCAAGAAGAATATAATACTTCCAATTCCAAAGAAAGCAGGTGTTGACAGATGTGAAAATTACCGAACTACCAGTTTAACAAGTCACGGCTGCAAAATACTAATGCGAATTCTTTACAGACGAATGGAAAAACTAGTAGAAGCCGACCTCGGGGAAGATCAGTTTGGATTCCGTAGAAATATTGGAACACGTGAGGCAATACTGACCTTACGCCTTATCTTAGAAGAATGATTAAGGAAAGGCAAACCTATGTTTCTAGCATTTGTGGACTTAGAGAAAGCTTTTGACAATGTTGACTGGAATACTCTCTTTCAAATTCTGATGGTGGCAGGGGTAAAATACAGGGAGCGAAAGGCTATTTACAATTTGTACAGAAACCAGATGGCATTTATAAGAATCAAGAGACATGAAAGGGAAGCAGTGGTTGGGAAGGGAATGAGACAGGGATGTAGCCTCTCCCCGATGCTATTCAATCTGTATATTGAGCAAGCAGTAAAGGAAAAAAAAAGAAAAATTTGGAGTAGGTATTAAAATCCATGGAGAAGAAATAAAAACTTTGAGGTTCGCCGATGACATTGTAATTCTGTCAGAGACAGCAAAGGACTTGGAAGAGCAGTTGAACGGAATAGACAGTGTCTTGAAAGGAGGATATAAGATGAACATCAACAAAAGCAAAACGAGGATAATGGAATGTGGTCGAATTAAGTCGGGTGATGCTGAGGGAATTAGATTAGGAAATGAGACACTTAAAGTTGTAAAGGAGTTTTGCTATTTGGGGAGCAAAATAACTGATGACGGTCAAAGTAGAGAGGATATATAATGTAGACTGGCAATGGCAAGGAAATCGTTTCTGAAGAAGAGATATTTGTTAACATCGAGTATAGATTTAAGTGTCAGGAAGTCGTTTCTGAAAGTATTTGTATGGAGTGTAGCCATGTATGGAAGTGAAACATGGACGATAACCAGTTTGGACAAGAAGAGAATAGAAGCTTTCGAAATGTGGTGCTACAGAAGAATGCAGAAGATTAGATGGGTAGATCACATAACTAATGAGGAGGTATTGAATAGAATAGGGGAGAAGAGGAGTTTGTGGCACAACTTGACAAGAAGAAGGGACCGGTTGGTATGACACGTTCTGAGGCATCAAGGGATCACAAATTTAGCATTGGAGGGCAGTGTGGAGGGTAAAAATTGTAGAGGGAGACCAAGAGATGAATACACTAAGCAGATTCAGAAGGATGTAGGTTGCAGCAGGTACTGGGAGATGAAGAAGCTTGCACAGGATAGAGTAGCATGGAGAGCTGCATCAAACCAGTCTCAGGACTGAAGACCACAACAACAACAACAACAACAACAACAACAACATGTGTGTGCTAAGTGAATTCAAATGTGGGCAAATTGTTAGTGCCTGTACGATGGGTGCCTCCGTAATCAAGGTAGCTTACGTGTCTTATGTTCCAAGAGGCACCGTACCAAGGATTTATAGTGCACTTAGGAAAAGCACAGAAACATCAAATCTAAGTCACAAAGCACACAAAAGAGTGTGCACGTCGAGTGACTGTGACAGAAGGTCACTGAAGAGGACTGTGACAAAAATTATGAGGACAACAGATAGCAAAGTTACTGCAGAACTGAATGTCACACTTGCAAACTCTGACAGCAACAAAACAGCATGAAGAAACCACTTTCTCAGAAAACTTGGTGCTGAAGCCATAATACCTGAACTGCGGAGCAATGGATGAAAGTCGTTTGGGTGGATCAGTCTTGTTCCACACTGCTTCCAATGTCTGGCGAGTTTACAACTGGCGTACACTGCCCCACGCCTATGATGCAGACTGCCTGCTGCAAAGAGTGAAACATAGCAGGGTGTTTGGTGATGATTCGGGCAGACATATCGTGGTATGCCGTGGGTCCCGCAGTTACTCTGCAAAAGTCGCATTACTGCCAAGCATCATGTGACCATTTTGGCTGATCAGGTCCATTCCACGGTACAATGTTTGTTCCCCAATGGTGGTGCTGTGTTCCAACATGACAGGGCCGCTGTCGTCCAGGAGTGGTTGCATGGACATGATGATAAGTTGTCTCTGTTGGTGCATCACGGACATGGGACATTGGCTGGTTACATAATTGTCAGTGCCAATGAAATTCACCAACAGCAGTTTTTATTTTATTTTGAAGGCTACCAGTTTCAGCATTTCATTATGCTATCTTCAGGTTCCATATGCATCTCTCCAAATAAACAAACATGTCTTTCTTTTCCATCAGTCTTCTGACTGGTTTGATGTGGCCCACCACGAATTCCTCTCTTGTGCTAACTTCTTCATCTCATAGTAGCACTTGCGACCTACGTCCTCAATTATTTGCTGGATGCATTCCAATCTCCGTCTTCCTCTACAGTTTTTGCCCTCTACAGCTCCCTCTAGTACCACGGAAGCCATTCCCTCATGTCTTAACAGATCTCCTATCATCCTGTCCCTTCTCCTTATCAGTGTTTTCCACATGTTCTTTTCCTCTCAGATTCTGCACAGACCCTCCTCATTCCGTACCTTATCAGTCCACCTAAGTTTCAACATTCATCTGTAGCACCACATCTCAAATGCTTTGATTCTCTTCTATTCTGGTTTTCCCACTGTCCATGTTTCACTACCATACAAAGCTGTACTCCAGACGTACAGTTCATATATAGCCATAAATCACTGGATGTACTGAATTCAATCATTACAGTAGTGCTTCATTCGAAGAGTTGATGGCAGTTTGCTGTCTATTTCACAGACAAGGGTGCTTGATCATTGTCCATCTCCATCATCATTACCTGGACTTGCTACTAATTTGCAAGAAGAATGGTATAAGATGCCCTTAAAAGCAATACAGGACTTTTATTTATCTACTAAGATGACAGGAATCTGTTATGAATGCCAACAGTTTTCTTACACCGTATTAGGCACAGTAATGTGTTATGTTTCTATATTTTTGTCCCCCCCTCCCCATCTCTCTTTACAATTTGGTACCAATTGTGTGTCTGATATTTCCAGAATGACCAGAGAAACTGCTTTATACACAAAAGTGAGAAGTATCTGGTGAAACATACTCCCTATTTGCAGTACGCTTAACACTTTCTGGAGAAAGGAAAATTTTTCTTTATGCTGTAATGCTCATAGGTGACCTTTTAATGATTTTAGATCCAAAATGTATACAAAAATATGTACCCATTTTCAAAATATACTCTGTACACTTTGCTTCTTTTTATGGACTAAAATAACTAATTTTGAAATATTCACTGTTCTAACAAATAAACTGATCATTCTATAACTACCATGCAATATAACAATAATAATACTGAATTATACAGTGGACTATGACTAGCCAACCATTTCTGTGTATTCTGATGGTCAAAAGCTACTATGCACAGCTACACTGACTTGTTGATATTTTTATAGTGAAACCCAACACCTGGCAGCAGATGTACATTATACAGAGATTACCGTATTTACTCGAATCTAAGCCGCACTTTTTTCCGGTTTTTGTAATCCAAAAAACCACCTGCGTCTTAGAATCAAGTGCAAAGTAAGCGGAAATTCTGAAGAATGTTGGTAGGTGCCGCCACAACTAACTTCAGCCATCAAATAACGTAGCACTACACAGGCATGCTTTGCAGGCACAAATATAAATACTGGCGCCAAAACCTCTGCGTCAGTAAATAAATTTTTAAAGGTGGAAGAAGAGCTTTTTTCTCCGCCCCAAGTTTCGATGACTGCATTTTCATACGTTATCCAACGAAGTAAATACAAATTCCGTATTGTTCATCTTCAAATGTAGCAGCATTTCAATGGTCCGACTGGCAAGACTGTTTCGGATGTTTGTCAATATGGCCAACTCTACGTTCTGAATTTTTTCCTACCTGTGAGAAGAGATGGTTGCTAATAGGAACTTTTATGAATTGTGAATCACATGCAGTATTCTCTTCACCATAAGAATAATATGAATACAAACATTTTGCCATGTATTCTTTCATGTTTGCTGCTATCTCATTTAAATTCTGTCTGCCTAATAAACTACGAAACTAGTGTGAGACAACAGCAAACGTGGAAGAATATACATATCATGTCATGTTTATATTCATATTATTCTTATGCCTAATAGTGATACAGTCAGAAATGAAGCACAGCAATTAACTAGATTTTTAAATCTAAGATGGCTCTAATCTCTGTGCAGAATGTAATGTACAAAAGAGGCGTCTGCAAAGATTTTCAAACGGAGAAAACTTTAGCTAAACTCTCATTCAGAACATCTTCTATCATACGCAGTCTATTACTTGGTTGTTGTTGATCACTATCAAAGAAAGCAGCAGTGTAAGTAACAACAAATAGCAGGCTCTTGCCATTGTTTCGCTAATGAGACGATTCCTCTCTCTCTCTCTCTCTCTCTCTCTCTCTCTCTCTTCTTTTTTTTTTTTATTTTTATTTTTTTATTTTTTTTTTTTTTTATTGTAAGCGGCGGTAGCGCGCACAAAAGCAAGCCATGCCGCAAGCGAGGGCAAGTCGTAAACACACATTGTCAGAATGCGACAAAACAGGCATGACACAGTACAATAATGCATTTTCAGCTTAGAGTAACGTAAACACCTATAACAAAGAAACCCGAACTTATCAGATCAAAGAAAAATAAGCAATCGATTCAAACCAGACGAAGCATGTGAAAAAGGAAGGGTACCCGTATAAATACGGATGGAGCGTCTGACGCATAGCAATGGCTACCTGGTAAAGCTTAACTGCTAAGCTTACGACTTGAACAAACTACTGTAGCTGTATCGTCATTCATTCGACCTAAATTGTGTCTCATATTACAATGGACCAACGTTGTTTTGATTTGGAGGTCCGGCCCTAAACTTTTCT
Source organism: Schistocerca serialis cubense (assembly GCF_023864345.2). Lineage (NCBI taxonomy): Eukaryota > Metazoa > Arthropoda > Insecta > Orthoptera > Acrididae > Schistocerca > Schistocerca serialis. The sequence goes on from NC_064648.1 coordinate 148,277,764, forward strand.
CTCCCCTTGAATTCCGAGTCTCAAATTGCAGGTGCGGCTTAGATTCGGGAAATTTTTTTTCCCTTGATTTCGAGTCTCATTTTTCAGGTGCGGCTTAGATTCGAGTAAAAACGGTGAACATTAATAAACGTGTACATGAGGTCTGGCGAAAAACATTTCTGTTCCAACTAAGAGAAAGTAAAATTTAATGTACACAATTGTAGCCAGTGGGCCGCAAAGGGTTAAGATGGAAAACCAATACGAATCAATTGTAGCAACTGCTGTGGCAGATTGTCCTACATGCAAACATTTAAATACAAAAAAAACTGACATCTATAACGAGCCAAAAATAAAGACAATTCATCCTCCAGTCCAGAAACTCACCCGGACGAGGGGCTGGTCTCGTGCTTTGAGGACGATCTGGTGGAGGGCGTTAAGATGCTGGCGGACCAGCGGCGGGATGGGGTTGCAGCAGGCGAGGATGCCCTGCATTTCGCGTGGCAGCACCTCCGAGATCTGCAGCAGCATGTGGTTCGGCAGCACGTACCTGTTGACACACACACACGTCACACTGACACTACAATAGCAGGGGCTCAGAGTACAGTCAGCAGTGATGAGGAACTGTGTATTGATGACCACGCAAAACAATGTGCACCTAACATAACCACTTACATGAGGGAAGATTGGAAAGTAACACATGATAATTTTGCTGCCAAAAAGTTTAATAGGAACTAAAAAACAAATGAACTTAAACCTCTTACCTACTTTCCCACACAGCCACCCACGTTCTCAACACATTTCTCCCATCACGATGACATTTTCAGTATGCACTGTCCATAGAAGTTCGTTTAGTTAAGAGTATAGCCATCTGCAGACTGCCGATTTCACTTCCGCATCTGTCGCAAATCACTGGCCGGCCACAAATTTCTACATGACGCTGAAATGATGAATGTCTGATGGTGCAAGGTCCAGATTGTACGGTGGATGCCGGAGCACCTCCCTCCCAAATCTGGCGATTTTTCTTGTGAGCAGGAGCAGCAACGTGGGGACGAGGATTGTCACGAAGAAGTTTGACACCGTCAGCATTAATGTTGAGGAGTTTGTCACAAAGGGCACAACATAACTTAAAGTTGTATTGTAGGGTTTGGCATTCACAATGCTCCCATGTTCAGCAGAGTCCACCAATAACACACCGTGCATATCCCAGAACACTGTCTCAGTCATTTTCCTAGCAGACTGACTCACTCTCAATATTTTTTTGTACTGGGGAACCAGCAGGTTTCCACTTCACAGTGGCCTGCTCGATTTCGGGCATCTAGTGGTATGCCCATGATTCATCACCAGTGCTGACTGCTTTCAGAAAGTCATGCCCTTCTGTGGTGTAATGTGTTAAGTGATCTGAGCTGGCCCTTGTGGTTGTCTTTCAGGTACTTTGGCTCCCAATGAGCACTAACTTTATGAAATTTCACCATATCACGATTAATATCATACACCTCACCGTAGGAAATGTTGAACTGCTGTGATAAGGTTCGCAGTTGTACACACCAGTCGTTCAAGATTGCTGCCTCAATGGCTCTGGCATTCTGTGGGTTTGGAGCTGTTACTCACCACCCAGAGTGTGGCAAATCACTAAGTTTCATACAGCCCTCTGGGAAGAATGCACACTGCCTTGAGGCACTGCTATGGTATATACAGTAGTCCCCATACACACCACACATAATCTTGTGTATTTCATCCAGTTTATCCTCTTTGGTTCACAAATATCAAACTACACTTTGCTGCTCTTCACAAGCTGATGACAGTAACAACATGCTCACCATGTCTGTTTCGTAGTTCAGGCAGCTTCTGCCAGAGCTGCACATGAAGACAGAATACTCTCTGCAGTGCGGAACTTCAAACTATATTGTCGTGAAATTTCAACATACCAGCTGCAATACCAGGGTAAAAAAAATTAACGTGCATTACTTTCCGATCCTGCCTCATAACACAGTAAGCTCAAACCTTTGCATCTGTTATCCTTAAACTCCTGGTAATAATAAGATTCTTTCCTAACTTAATTCATTTATCCCACAGTGAGACAATATGATCAATGCCTTCATGGAAAAATGTGCACAATTGCCAGTGTAATCATGATTGTACTAGGTGTGCACCTCTTCGTCCAAACAAATTGACCACCATGAATGTCTTTCTTCGGGACTCCAAAAATGTGGAAATCATATGGGGAGATATCAAGACTGTATGGAGGATGTGTAAGGGCTTGCCAGCAAAACTTCTGCAGCATAGTTGAGACGGCATTCCAGGGTAATGCCCAACCCCGTGTTGGAAAGGTGGTTTCGAGTTCACTGCAGAAATTTTGTTGAAAAGCCCTTATACACACTCCATACAATTTCAATCTCACCCAAGGTGATTTCCAGTTTTCAGAGCCCTGAAAAGACATTTCTGGCCACCAATTTGCTTCAGATGAAGGGCTGCACACCTGGGTACATTCATGGTTTTCCATGAAAGCATCTTCTTTCACAGTAGAATAAACGTATTAACAGTTATGCTCATTATTTTTGAAAACAGTTTACTTGTTTTTTCCCATCTGTCTCATTTTCATTTGGCTGTGCCTTATAAAACACACTGAAATATTTCCAAATATTGTTCGCACTATATTTCCTGCTAATGGAATGTTCCTATGACAATTTCTGATCTACTGGTTGTAATATTATAATCAGTTTTACTGAAAACTTTATTAATTAAAACTAATGAGTAACTGAACCTATTACAATGATTATGAATGAGCTAATCTGTCTTACTGGACACACTGACACCTCCTAGTAGAAATTTAACAATCCAGGTCTTACAATAATGTTCTAATTTTCCTATGTCTAACTTAAAAGGTAACTGGTAGTAACATTTGGAAACACACACAACTCCTGTGGTCATTTATGCCACTGTGCTTATTAGATTCCAACTTCTAACACTACACTTTCAGTGTTCTAATTTTCCTGTCTGAATGACATCCTCCATTAATTAATTAAGCCATTAATTAACAATTTGCCAAAATTAATATAAATGATTATAAGTGTACATATGGCTTGGGGAATTGACAGTATAAGCATACTAAATAGTTCTGTCATCTTCTTCACTTTGTTAATTACCTATCCACTTTGTGAACTAATTTATCACTCAAACATAGAACTCAGTCCAATTAGTCACATCTAACCTCACAGTTTTTCAAGCCACTATGTAGTTTCCGAAATACTAAAATATTCATATGCCAGGCATTGTATGGCCAAACCCACCCCAAAGTCATCACTCTGTGTGGGGCAGGCACATTAGCAGAAATATGTAATGAGTCTGTGATAGGCCATACTCTGAAAGCATATGAGCAACACCCATGTGAAAGTCCCACGTGAGCTAGCACACAACTGACAAATGTTTAAGTCTGCCGCTAGCATTTTCTTCCAATTTTTGCGTGATACCCTAATGAGAAGATGGGCAGGAGGGGATGGAAGGGGCTGCCAAGGGATTTAGGATGTGTATGCAACTCTCATACATATTTAACAATTGTGGAGTATTGCCAGGATCACTAGTAAAATTATGGCTGTCAGTATTTATTTTCTTCAAGTCTTTGTCCAGCCGCAGCCCCACTCCATTTACACAAGGCGGAACTACAGGATCAATTTTTGTAGGTGACAGCCACAAAGCCCTTTGTCATTATTGATTTTGCATTTTAATACAATATTATAGAATATTTTACCAAATTTACAGTAACTTAAAAGGATGTGCAGTAATAATGTGAGTGAACGTGAAAGAGATCAGGAGAGGTCAAGTGCAATATTTTAGCAGTCATTATTTTTGACGTTTTAACCACTCGCTGCACTCACCCGATGCTCTCATCCTCCTGGCGCGCCATCTTGTCCCTCCAGCGGAAGAGCTCACGCAGCGCGTACTGCTGTCGGTTGTCCAGCAGCTTCTTGTGGCGCTGGAACAGCTCCATGTGGCTGTGCTCCGTCACCACCGGCTTCTCGTACCGCTGCAAAGTGTACGGCACAGTATAATTATTAACAAATCTACAACATATTTAAAGGATGTGCGCTATAGATTCCTACATATTGTACAGATTTTAATGCTTTGTATTATTTTTCTCCTTTATCAAGTCAGTAGTCTAGTAATCACATATTTGGCACACTTACCAAAAGCTTCTCCTACAGCCTCCTCTAGTGACAGCACCCTACGATGATAGATAGTACCACTGGATAAGCTTAGAAAATGGCCAACACTGTCTTATTTATAAGGCAGAAATTAGTAATAAAATTCCTTCCTGTACAATGTGAAACACACAATCGCATTCGTGAAAGGCTGAAGAAAGTGTACGAAAGGGTGCACGACTCTGTCGTCCAGTAATGGGTTCATCACCGTAGAAAAGCTGGAGCGTAAACATTGTCAGTCGTTGCGACGTGGAGTGGCTAGTCAGCGACTGCAATGACTTCACACGACATTCAGGGTATCGACCAAATTGTTCGCGATGACTGCTCGGTAACTGCAGACTAACTGTGTTGGCAGGTTTTTGTCAGTAAAGATAGTGTGGTGACCACAACAGAAAACATGGGCTACTACTAGACTTGTGAACACTGGGTACCTAAAACATAGCCCGAACACAGCACAAAGGCAAGGAAAACATCTGCAGTGAATCTGTAGCAGGGCTTCAGTATGGATGGGAGGTGTTTTTGGCGAAAACTGTGGCTGGAGATGACACTCGGTTCATTTTTTTCAACACAAGTCTGATGGTCAGCTGACAGAATTGCACTGCCAGACACAGTGACAAGGAAAAAAACTTTTAAACACTGCATTCTGCTAGGAAAGTTACAGCAACAATGTTTTGGGATACAGAGGGTGTGATTCTGGTTCTTTTTTTGGAGAAATGGTACACAACAAATTCTACCAGATATGTGAAATCCTCAAGAAGTCAAAAGCACTTCTTCAGTAAGTCCACCCATCAAAAGTTGAGGCACATGTTCTTTTCTTGCATGACAATGCAAGACTACACAGCAGTCACTTCCCTGCTGAAGTCTCGCCCCATTGGCCATACAGCCTCAAACTTGCAATGCTAGTCTTCTGTCTCTGTGGCCCACTAAAAGCAGCTTGTCGGGGGTGTCACTTCAAAGACGCAGACACTGTGAAAAAGTCAGTGCACCAGTGGCCGAAGAAGCAGGACTGTGACATTTCATCAGTCAATTCTGCATTGCACAGGCATGTCCAGATACTTTGATCAGATAGTGTAGCTCCTTGTTCTGGGAGGAGAGAGTGACAGGTTGGGGAAGATTAGAAAGGAAAGTACAGTCAGTCAGACCACAGGATGAGACGGACCTACCTGTAGAGATACTAGGGAAAGGAAGGGAGACCCCATGGAAAATGGAAAAATGTAGTAGAGGAGGATATGCATTGAAATTTGAAAGAAAATTTATACAAGGAGACTTGAGTATGAGTTTGTAAAATAAAGCCTCATGAGCTCTAAAGAACTCTGTTGGAAATGTCACAATCATTTTCACTTACAAGTTTCAGCTCTTGTTGGTTCCAGACCAGGGCCCTTAACTCAAACTGATAACATTTATTGTTCTCTGTCATCCCTGAAAGTTTGTATCACGATCATCATCATGGGATCGCCTGTGTGTGTGTGTGTGTGTGTGTGTGTGTGTGTGTGTGTGTGTGTGTGTGTGTGTGTGTGTGTACAGGGTGATTCACGAAGATATGGAAATATTTTAATATGTTATTCTACAAGTGTAACTAAAGAAAAAAGTTCATATAAACATAAGTCTGCGAATGTTTAGTCACGGAGTTACGGCTAGTAAAAGATTTTTCCTGAAATTTAATAACTTTGCTAATATGAAGCCATCGCAAAACTGTACGAGGTTAAAGTAAAGCACAATTTCCATTAATTTTGTTGTTAGTGATCTGCTGAATCTAATAAAACATGTCCCAGACATGTATCTGCAGTAGTTTCCCAGAACATCCAGAGAAGCAATGATGTAATTTCGTAAAATTTTTAGTTTATTATCTACTTGGCCCGATTTGTTTTTTAAGTTCCAGACAATTGCACAAAGTTTTCAACAGAAGTTGTAGAGAACTTAATTTTGGAAAAATGATGGTAATAATGTTAACTGAAACTGTATGAATGTGTCAGATAATCTGCTTTTATTAATACCACAGCACATGAGAATTCATGTTAAACCAGAAAAAACAAAGCTCAGTGTTAAGGAAGTTGTACAGTGTACATACAATTTCACAATCCATTTATAATAAATGTTCAAAAATGTCTCCACCGAGTTCAATGCATTTAGCTGCACGTGTATGAACAGATTTTGTTGCTCGTTTCAATTTCAAAAGGTTGCTCTTAATTTCGTCTATTGCATTCACAATGCGAGAAAGTAATGCCTCTTTGCTTCTCTGGATGTTCCGGAAAACTACTGCAGATTCACGTCTGAGACATGTTTTATTAGATTCCCCAGATGGCTTCATATTAGCGAAATTGCTACATTTCAGGCAAAATCTTTTATTAGCCGTAACATCGTAACCAAACATTTCCGGACCTATGTTTATATAAACTTTTTTTCTTTAGTTTTACTTGTAGAATAACATATTAAAATATTCGTAACAATATGAGAGAAGGAAAGTTGCTACTCACCATATAGTGCAGATGCTGAGTCGCGATAGGCACAATAAAAAGATTCACACAATTAAAGCTTTCGGCCATTAAGGCCCTTGTCAGCAGTAGACACACACACACACACACACACACACACACACACACACACACACTCACGTGTGTGCAAGATGTGTGTGTGTGTGCGTGTGTGTGTGTGTGTGTGTGTGTGTGTGTGTGTGTGTGTGTGTACTGCTGACAAAGGCCTTAATGGCCGAAATCTTTGATTGTGTGAATCTTTTTATTGTGCCTATCGCGACTCATCATCTCCGCTATATGGTGAGTAGAAACTTTCTTTCTCTCGTATTGTTACATTCCATCCTGATTTTCCATTGTTTGATATTAAAATATTTGCATATCTTCGTGAATCACCCTGTATATGCGAGTTCTTTTGAGTTCATGAGGCTATATTTTGTAAGCTCGTACCCAAGCCTCTCAGTCCTTACATAATTTTTCTTTCAAATTTCAATCCATATCCTCCTCTACCACACTTTTCCATTTTGCACGGTGTCTCCCTACCTTTCCCTACTATCACTACAGGTAGGTTGGTCTCATCCAGTGGTCTGACTGACTGGACTTTCCTTTCTAATCTTCCCTAACCCAGCACTCTCTCCTCCCTGAACAAGGAACTACACTACCGGATCAAAGTATTGGGACATGCCCACGCAATGCAGAACTGACCGATAAGATGTCACAAGAGGCAGACCCACCCATATAAAAGGAGGTGGGGAGTACTGTGTTGTGAGGAGAGAAGCAGTAGGCAGAAAGTATCGGCCACGAGAGGGCCGGCATTGGATGTCACGTGAGTAACAAATCTGTCAGTGACATTTCAAAGCTTCTGAAACTGGCCTAGTTGACTGCTGGTGATGTCACTGTGACGTTGGAATGGGAAGGACACAACCGCAGCTAAATCGACACCAAGCAGATAACTGCGGACGGTGGCTGAAAAAAAATGCTTAAAATCAGCAAAAAGAATCACTCGTGAATTCCAAAGTGCTGCTAGCAGTTAAGCCAGAACAATGAGGCATAGGGAATTAAAGAGACTGGGGGTACAATGATCGAGCCGCTCCTCGTAAGCCACGATTTCTGTAGTCGGTTCTAAGCGGTGCCTGAGGTTAAGTAACGTGCGATGCCACTGGACAGTGGATGACTGCAAATGAGTGGTTTTGAAAGATGAATCACAATATACCCTGTGGCAATTCGATGGAAGGGTTTGAGTTTGCCAAATGCATGGAGAATGTTACCTGCCATCATGTGTGTCGCCAAAGTAAGTAGCCTGAAGCGAAACAAGTGCTGTATCGTATGTGAGATACAGAGGCGAGCGAGTGTGCCGGGTCTTACCCCAGTTCACTGTTAGTAGTGCCACGTCACATTAACACGTCTGCATGTAACGCACAAGTATTGCACCATAATTAAGTATAAAACTAAAGTCAAAATTTTATATTCGAACTTTGTCAACATATATTTTATTGTAATTATGCTTTAAATATCAAGTCTTAAGGTAATTAAATAAACAATATTTTCGTAAAAATACAGTTTTAAGAAAAAAATAAGTGGCACTAAATAATGAAGATAGAAAGCCAGAATTTGGTCAGAATGTGCCAATGGAGGTCATAAATAAGTTGTCCAAGTTTCAAAGTAAAAGAATGAAAATTACAACCGGAATCCACATTTTTAAGAAAAATTGAAGGCGCTAAATATTAAACGTAGAAACATAAAAATTTGTTTTATGCTAGAGTTCAATTTAAAAATACAGTTTTTGAGTAATTTAATGAAAATCAAATTTTTAACTAAAATATACCCATTTGTAGTAATTAAGTACCTGTAATTTTAATGATAGAAAATTTTGGTTACAGCAGATAATAAAACCTACCACATAATAGAGCTATAACAAATTTCAGAATTGTAGTATTAATAACACATAATAGGAGATCTATTAAAGCTATAGTCCAGAGGTAACAATCTACCATTAGTTCCACTATAAAAATTCTAGAAGGCAAAGTTTATAATCAAGCAAGCTGAAACTTTTTCTGTGTTTTCAACCAACTTACCTGAATATATGTAAAAATTAAGATGATTCTAAATTAATTCATAACATTTGTCTGCTTGGGTGTGTGTATGTGCGGATGGATAGGTGTGTGTGTGCGCGAGTGTATTCCTGTCCTTTTTCCCCCTAAGGTAAGTCTTTCCGCTCCCGGGATTGGAATGACTCCTTACCCTCTCCTTTAAAACCCCCATTCTTTCGTCTTTCCCTCTCCTTCCCTCTTTCCTGATGAAGCATCTGTTGGTTGCGAAAGATTGAATTTTGTGTGTATGTTTGTGTTTCTTTGTGTGTCTATCAACCTGCCAGCACTTTCGTTTGGTAAGTCTCATCATCTTTGTTTTTAGATATATTTTTCCCACGTCGAATGTTTCCATCTAAAATATATATATATATATATATATATATATATATATATATATATATATATATATATATATATATATATATATAAAAAATCATGACTTTCACCTGCAATCATAACAGGAGGCAGTAATTTCTTACATCCTGCAAGACATCTTATATACAGGGTGTTTATAAATGAATACTTGGGTTTTAACACTTTATAATATTTAAAATATTAAACTTATAGCTATAAATGATATGTCAAATGAAAGAGCAACTCAGTTTTACCAAGAACCTTATAAATGTTCAATGTGAGCACCATTTGTCACACGGCACACATCAAATCTATAGCTGAGTTGTTGCCTAACGTTGATAAGTGTGCCTTCAGTAATTATAGCAACAGCTGCTTCAGTCCGGTTTCTTAATTCAGGGAGGTCTGCTGGTAGCGGAGGCACGGACACGTGATTCCTGATGAAGCCCCAAAGGGAAAAATCGCACGGCGTTAGGTCGGGTGAACATGGAGGTCGTGCAAAGCAAGCCCTGTCATTGGGCCCCTTGCGGCCTATCCAGTGCTTGGGTACAGTGAAGTTTAACCAATCGCTTACTTCGCTACGCCAAACACAACTGTCTGAGTTGCTCCTTCATTTGACATATCATTTATAGCTGTAAGTTTAATGTAATAAATATTATAAAGCGTTAAAACCCCGATATTCATTTATAAACACCCTGTATATGTACACACACACACACACACACACACACACACACACACACACAAATCGTCAAGATTTAATGGATGGACTGTATGATCGGCAACCACAGAAAGGTAGAGGTATGTCAGCGTAACTTAATAATGACTTTAATCTGGACAATTGACTTTTTGTTAAGCATCAAGTTGCTGCAAAATACCGTTCATGTGACTTCAGTATCGGTACATTGCATTGCATTTTTCTTATGTTGCGAGGAAGACTGTTCATGGAATCAAATTTAGTTTCTACAAGAATTCATGCTTTAAATCCAGTACTTCAAGTAGTAATTATCCCTCATTACATAAATTTCATTCCGGTTCCTACTCTGTTTTAGCTATTGTGCTACCTCCCAGCACGGTTATTCCAAAATCGACTAACAGAACTAACACAAGTCCCAACCTGAACACATGGAACACCTTCAGGATGTGTTAGAATGTTGACTTGGCTCCAGATTCCAGTGTGCAACAATCACTACCTCCTTTGGTTTGGCTTTTGAGGAAGAATTAGCTGCCATTTCTCTGTAGACATTTAGACACCTGCTTAAAAATGTCATCCACGAAGCTTGAGCTGTCACAAAGGCAAAGGGTGGAAACACCCTATACTGATGTTCACTAACAGCTGTCTGGATACTTTTATAGGACAGTGTATTAGTTTTGAAAGTTAAGCTAGTGTCAAGAATGTTTACAGTACTGACATTTCTCCTGATGGTCAGTGATGGCTGGATGTTTTATGGTTCTCTCCAAAGAATTTTCCTATCTACAAAATTTATTTAACTGTTGGTGAAGTACTTTGCTATCATTTTCCAAATTTCTCCTCATTTTCCTTACTCACTTCGTGGAATGAGTAACTTGGGGGATAGACTACAACCCTGTCTCACTTCCTTACAACTGCAGTATAGTTTCTGTACAAGTAGTAGATAACATTTTGCTCTTTGTATTTTATTCCTGTTAACTTCACAGTTACACAGAGTGTATTCCACTTTACTGTCAAAGGTTTCTTGTAAATTCACAAGTCCTATAAATGTGGATTTGTCTTATGTTCAGCTACACAATACACCATTTCACAGCAGGCTTCAGTAACAATCTGTAGCGTTCCCCCCCTCCCGCGAACCATGTAACGCACAATCTTCACCATCACAAATTATTTGCAGATTTACTTAAATTGCCACATACATGTGAGTCTCTACAAATATGCAGTGCCCTCGGCCAGCTGCAATTTTGCAATTAAATCCCACAAAACTTTTTCCTGAATTTACAGGTTTCTGCTGACAATTTTTTACACCCAAACAAAGCGAGTTATACCTCCCCTTTGAATTGAGAGATATTTGCTATATCCACAATGCCTGTTTAGTACAAGTATTTGTACAGGAGGACCACATTACAATTTCTTTGTATAAATTGTTTTACCACTTCACAAAATACTCACTTATATAATCTGTATACTTCTGAATGCATTCAAACCATTTCTGGACACATTCTTTTCAGTATGATGTTTGTGCCTCAAAAGAGATGTCACAGGAGGATATGACAGCTTCTTCAAATGACAAAAAACAAGACAAATGTAGTCATCATGGCATAAGAAGATTGCTGACAGCTCATAGGTCTGTTGCCAGGTTTCAATTGTGATGCACTAATGGCCACAAGCAAAAACAGTAACCGACTATAAAGCTGTGACAACACTGATGCGCTACAACAGAGATGTTCACAAAATCACACTGTGGTACCGATTTCGGTAGGTGCACAAAGCTGTGACGCTCAGTGCACTGCAACTGTCACGCTGAGTCCACCGTACACCTTAATTCCCTATTTTTCTCCATCAAATAATGAAACTGCTCAACATGCAGTGAAACACCTAACACAGTCACGACGAAGAACGGAGCAATGTTTCTCGGAAAGGATAGATCGCTACTCACCGTATAGAGGGAGACACTGAGTTGCAGACAGAAACCGCAAAAACACTGTTATACAGGCTGTATTATAAAGTACAGCAGTTTTTTTGTTCGCCTATCTGCAACTCGACATCTCCACTTTATGGTGGGTAGCAATCTATGCATTTCATAATACTGTCATTATTCCATCCTGGATTTTTCACTGTTTGATTCTGCAATGTTTTCTAGTAATTTTATCCGTTATTTTCATCGATGCTCCTGATGAACAAATTGTTGCACACTATTAAGCATTAACTTCTTCTTCAATCTCCCACAGAACATCTCGATTTGCTGGTAAAGACAGCAAGATATAATTACTCATATTAGGCAGTTGTAGTTATTGTTTCTGTCATCATCATCATCAGCAGCAGCAGCATCAGCAGCATCAGTCTGACAACTGGTCTGCTGCAGCTTTCTACACAACTCTGTCTTGTGCAAGCCTCCTCACCTCTGCGTAACTACTGCAGCCTCCACCCACTTGAACCCGCTCACTGTAGTCAAGTCTTGCCCCCCCCCCCCCCAAACAATTTTTACCCCCCACACTTCCCTCCATTGGCAAACTGATGATTCCTTCAAGCTTCAGGATGTGTCCTATCAAGTAATCGCTTCTTTAACTGAGGTTGTGCCACAAATTTCTTTCCCCCCCCCCCCCCCCCCAATTCAATAAAGTACCTCATCGTTAGTTATTCGGCACCACATTTCAAAACTTAGATTCTCTTCTTCTCTAAACTGTCCACTATCCACATTTCATTTCTCTACAAGGCTACCCCTCCACACAAATACCCTCAGAAAATAAAAAAAGTTTTGCATCACCTCAGTTCCTATAGATTCGGAACCTATACAGAAAAAATTGGAACAGAGATCAACATAAACATCATTTCCGCCATTTTTATTGCTCATGAAAACCACACATTGCATGTTGTACCACCATACAGCGAGACCTTCAGAGGTGGTGGTCCAGATTGCTGCACCCATCGATACCTCTAATGCCCAGTAGCATGTTCTCTTGCACTGATGCACACCTGCATTCATCGTGGCATACTGTCAAGGAGTTCATCAAAGCACTGTTGGTCCAGATTGTCCCACTCCTCAACAGCGATTCGGCGTAGATCCCTCAGAGTGGTTGGTGGGTCACATTGCCCATAAACAGCCTTTTTCAATCTATCCACGGCATGTTCAATAGGGATCATGTCTGGAGAACATACTGGTCACTCTAGTCAAGCGATGTTGTTATCCTGAAAGAAGTCATTCACAAGATGTCCACAATGGGGGTGCAAATTGTCATCCACAAAGATGAATGCCTCACCAATATGCTGCCGATACGGTTGCACTATCGGTCGGTGGATGGCATTCAAGTATCGTACAGCAGTTACGGCGCCTTCCGTGACCACCAGCGGCAAAAATTGGCCCCACATAATGCCACCCCAAAACAGCGGAGAATCTCCACCTAGCTGCACTCACTGGACAGTGTGTCTAAGGCATTCACCCTGACCGGGTTGCCTCCAAACATGTCTCCGACAACCATCTGGCTGAAGGCATATGCGACACTCATCGCTGAAGAAAACGTGATGCCAATCTTGAGCGGTCCAATCGGCCCATCTGTACCGCACTGCTTGGTGTCATAATTGCAAAGATGGACCTCGCCATGGACGTAAGGAGAGAAGTTGCGCATCATGCAGCCTATTGCACACAATTTGTGTCGTAACACGACGTCCTGTGGCTGCACAAAAAGCATTATTCAACACAGTGGCATTGCTGTCAGGGTTCTTCAGAGCCATAATCCAAAGGCAGCAGTCATCCACTGCAGTAGTAGCTCTCGGATGGCCTGAGCGAGGTATGTCATCGACAGTTCCTGTCTCTCTGTATCTCCTCCGTGTCCGAATAACATCGCTTTGGTTCACTCCGAGACGTCTGGACACTTCCCTTGTTGAGAGCCCTTCCTGGCACAAAGTAACAATGTGGACACGATCGAACTGCAGTATTGACTATCTAGGCACGGTTGAACTACAGACAACACGAACTGTGTACCTCCTTCCTGGTGGAATGTCTGGAACCAATCGGCTGTCGGACCACCTCCGTCTAAAAGGCGCTACTCATGCATGGTTGTTTACATCTTTGGGTGGGTTTAGTGATATTTCTGAACAGTCAAAGGGACTGTGTCTGTGATACAATATCCACAGTGAACGTCTATCTTCAGGAGTTCTGGGAACTTTGGTGATGCAAAACTTTTTTTGATGTGAGTATTTGTCTGTTTTCAGTCTGTATTATCATGACGGAAACCACCTGCTGAAGACCCTGTAGAATCTTTCCAAACTGACAGTTCTCCAACACCTCTCTTGTCGGCACCTCCTCTAATTCGTCAGCTCCCGGGAAAATTTTTTAGATGTCCGACCTCCTCCCGGCACGTACCTTCTTGCAGATCTCGGTGGAGCGCTGGATGACGGAGAGCAGCAGGTTGGTGTTGCCATTGGCGCGCTCCAGCAGCTCATTCTTCATCAGGTCGTACACGTACAGCAGGTAGTGCGTGTCCTCGCGTGCGTACTTCACCAGCTCCTCCGGCAGGGGCCTGCGGACAGCAGACGGTGGACACTGGTAACAGTGGGGTTGTCTCCAGCTCCCAGAGCTCTATGTATCATCAGTGGGAATGGGAGGGGGATGAGGGGTGTTGGGGAAAGGGAGGAGAGCATGGGGACCAGCCTGACAGACGGGTTTGGGTGTGCGTTTAGGGCACACTACACCTGGGTCATCATTGCCCGTACTGTTTTCACGAGTGTAATCCCACAAATTAAGGGCTCCAAAGTGCTGGAGCTGTAAGGAAACTGTTTGCCTTCTCCTCTACAATGCCCATCCTTACATTGTCCATCAAGCTGTAGACCTTCTGCAACAGTTTGGATGAGACATTGCCATCCACCCACCCTGTAGTGCAGACTTCGCGCTCACTGGCTACCACTTATTTCCCCAAGTTGAAAGAACACTTGCAGGAGTCAGACCGGATAAAATTTTCTGGAACTAAAATCATTCCTTAAACTACTGAGACTGAGAATTGAGAAAGGTGTATGTTCCCTGACATTACTGTGGCAAATAATGTTTTATGTCACTGCAGAGCAACAGTGAAGTCCACAGTATTTGTTTATTTATTTATCCTGGTTTTGGTCTCAGTGACCACCTTCAGAGCAGTGGTGACTTGTATCTGTTGGTACTCACAGCAGCTCCATGAAGCTTTTGCTTCGAAGATGAACACTTGGACTAAAACTGGTTAGCAGAATAAATAAGTAAACAAAATAAATAAATAAATACAGAAAACTCAACTGTGTTTAGGGTTCTGTACCTAATCTGGCAAAAATGAAATCAGTGTGGGGTCATTTTGTTATCTGTCCATCCGACTGTTACGAACAGTTTTTCTCAGGAACAGGCACTCATATCAAGTTTAAATTTATGTCACATACCAATGTCTATGGTTCCTTGGCGGCATAAAAATTTAAGCTTCAACATCAATTCAATGAAAATATGTGGCCATTTATATCAGACACTTTTATACTTGCTAACTCACTTATCAAAACCTATAGGGTACTTCCCATTTACCTAGAATCACAAAATTTGATAAGAAGCAAGGTTTCACGACACAAGTAAAGATAAATTTTCGAACATTGTTAAACTGTAATTATATCACATAAAAATATTCCTCTTCTATTATGAACATACACAGCATTCACGATCTGTCAAAAATCTCTGGAATTACTGTAGGGATCTTGATCTAGTTTTCAGTAATAGGCACAGTGATTCACATGTAAGGTTTATGTACACAATTTACATATGTTATGTTAATTGGTTGAACTGAAATGAAATTAAAATGATGCCTTTCCCATCTAGCAATGATAGGCTTAAGGCTGTCCAACTAATGCACCGACAGCCTACATCTATGAACGTACAGCATCTGTAATGTTTCAGAGCAAAGTAATACTGGTAACTGATGCAGGATTGATTTTCCATAGTTTATGACAAGCTTACGATATCCCATAAAATGTGCGTCACAAAGTTCCGCAGAGCAGTTAGACATCTGTGTAACACCAATGGTCTTGTGGCCACCTGTGCTGTTTTCTTCTCTGGAGACTTCTGTCAAATCTTACCGGTAATGACAAAAGGGGTATTCAAAATTACAGTAGCAAATGTGAAATTATACAAATAATAACCACTGGCATGTTAGCCCTACTCGTACACTTCTGATTTTTTTCAGTTACATTATCACTGCTGTTGATTGTACACATGTGATAACTTACCATATTTACTCGAATCTAAGCCCCACTTTACTTCCAGTTTTTGTAATCCAAAAAACCACCTGCGTCTTAGAATCAAGTGCAAAGTAAGCGGAAATTCTGAAGAATGTTGGTAGGTGCCGCCACAACTAACTTCAGCCATCAAATAATGTAGCACTACACAGGCATGCTTTGCAGGCACAAATATAAATACTGGCGCCAAAACCTCTGCGTCAGTAAATAAATTTTTAAAGGTGGAAGAAGAGCTTTTTTCTCCGCCCCAAGTTTCGATGACTGCATTTTCATACGTTATCCAACGAAGTAAATACAAATTCCGTATTGTTCATCTTCAAATGTAGCAGCATTTCAATGGTCCGACTGGCAAGACTGTTTCGGATGTTTGTCAATATGGCCAACTCTACGTTCTGAATTTTTTCCTACCTGTGAGAAGAGATGGTTGCTAATAGGAACTTTAATGAATTGTGAATCACATGCAGTATTCTCTTCACCATAAGAATAATATGAATATAAACATTTTGCCATGTATTCTTTCATGTTTGCTGCTATCTCATTTAAATTCTGTCTGCCTAATAAACTACAAAACTAGTGCGAGACAACAGCAAACGTGGAAGAATATACATATCATGTCATGTTTATATTCATATTATTCTTATGCATAATAGTGATACAGTCAGAAATGAAGCACGGCAATTAACTAGATTTTTAAATCTAAGATGACTCTAATCTCTGTGCCGAATGTTATGTACAAAAGAGGCGTCTGCAAAGATTTTCAAACGGAGAAAACTTTAGCTAAACTCTCATTCAGAACATCTTCTATCATACGCAGTCTATTACTTGGTTGTTGTTGATCACTATCAAAGAAAGCAGCAGTGTAAGTAACAACAAATAGCAGGCTCTTGCCATTGTTTCGCTAATGAGACGATTCCTCTATCTCTCTCTCTCTTTTTTTTTTATTGTAAGCGGCGGTAGCGCGCACAAAAGCAAGCCATGCCGCAAGCGAGGGCAAGTCGTAAACACACATTGTCAGAATGCGACAAAACAGGCATGACACAGTACAATAATGCATTTTCAGCTTAGAGTAACGTAAACACCTATAACAAAGAAAACCGAACTTATCAGATCAAAGAAAAATAAGCAATCGATTCAAACCAGACGAAGCATGTGAAAAAGGAAGGGTACCCGTATAAATACGGATGGAGCGTCTGACGCATAGCAATGGCTACCTGGTAAAGCTTAACTGCTAAGCTTACGACTCGAACCAAACTACTGTAGCTGTATCGTCATTCATTCGACCTAAATTATGTCTCATATTATAATGGGCCAACTTTGTTTCGATTTGGAGGTGTGGCCTAAAACTTTCCTCTCACCTTGAATTTCGAGTCTCAAATTTCTGGCGCGGCTTAGATTCGGGAAAATTTTTTTTCCTTGATTTAGAGTCATTTTTCAGGTGCGGCTCAGATTCGACTAAATATGGTAAACAGCATCCGTATGTGGTTACATAGACAAACTGAAGAGGAGTTGCCAGCCTTAACATTCAAGGCACTCAAATGTACCGGAAGGGTCAACAAGTGTTACTGTAAACGAGTCCAGTTCACCACACAATTTGAGGATACAGAGAAATGCTAACATGTGCCGAGCTGTGGCTGCGAAAAGTGTGCGCCTCCACACAAATGGGGTCATTACGCATTCGCCTCATCATTTACAACTCCTCACAAGAAGCCTGCAGCTGCAGAATAAGCAGCTTACAACACACCTGTCACAAAGAAGTGTGTTGTAACCAAATGCCATTTCGGACAAATGAGGTGGCATTTTCCAATTCTCCAGGGAAAAAAAAAAAAAAAAAAAAAAACACCAGTCAGCCACAGAGAGAGTGGCTTCGGGTATTTCTTTGTTACAGATTTGCACAATGTGGCACAACACACGGAGGACAAAGCTTACGAAATTCCAGAAGCAGAGTGGGGGGGGGGGGGGGGGCGGTAAACGAGGCAGCAGCTGACAGGTTGCACAGCACAGCGGGGGCAGCCAGGGAAAGGTTGGAGATGCAGGAATGATACGCAACTGCCAGAATATCACTGTTTTGATACTGCAACAAGTCGTATTTTTCTAAATTCACTCGTATATCTTGAAAAGTGAAGTGTGACTTTCAGAAATTGTCGTGGTACAATTAAGCAGTGTTTCATAAATTACTTTCTTTTCTGTGGCGGATGAGGTACATAATTTTGTTATATTTCCTATAAATATCTGTATGGTCATTTAGCTACAATGTATGTAACCATATGTTCTAAAAGTTCCAAAACTTATTTCATTCCTGGAGTACAAGGACATTGGGGCACCAAATATGGTAGCAGCTTCACCTGAGAACTGTAAATAACAGATATGCTTTCTAAGAGCTGGTTTTGAACAGGAAGTGTTAAGCAGTGGCCGTTAGGCCATAGTGTGCCAACACTGTTGTGTCACACATTGCAATGGAGCCACATATCAAAACTGAGTGAACAAGACATTCGCCAGAATATTCTGAAGGGGAGAAAAGTGTGTGTAAAGTTTGTTCCACACACTCTGAATCCTGAGCAATAACGACAAGTGGTGAACTTCCACACCACAACCAAAATTAAAAATGAGGACAATTCTTTTCTGAAAAAAATCATCACAGGTGACAAGATTTGGAGTTATCATACAAATCTATCACAAAAAGAGAAAATGCAGAATTTTAAAAGAAGTATCAATGCTTTGACAATATAATTGACATATGAGCCAATATAAGGGCCAAGTGGAACAAAATACCTAGGAAGGTGTTCTCTGGCATTTTCACACAATTGTACAAATGTCCTGTGCATTGTACTACAGAGGAGGGGTTGCACATACGAGGTGCATTCAAGTTCTAAGGCCTCCAATTTTTTTTCTAATTAACTACTCACCTGAAATCGATGAAACTGGCGTTACTTCTTGACGTAATCGCCCTGCAGACGTACACATTTTTCACAACGCTGACTCCATGATTCCATGGCAGCGGCGAAGGCTTCATTAGGAGTCTGTTTTGACCACTGGAAAAACGCTGAGGAAATAGCAGCACGGCTGGTGAATGTGCGGCCACGGAGAGTGTCTTTCATTGTTGGAAAAAGCCAAAAGTCACTAGGAGCCAGGTCATGTGAGTAGGGAGCATGAGGAATCATTTCAAAGTTGTTATCACGAAGAAACTGTTGCGTAACGTTAGCTCGATGTGCGGGTGCATTGTCTCGGTGAAACAGTACACGCGCAGCCCTTCCCGGATGTTTTTGTTGCAGTGCAGGAAGGAATTTGTTCTTCAAAACATTTTTGTAGGATGCACCTGTTACCGTAGTGCCCTTTGGAACGCAATGGGTAAGGATTACGCCCTCGCTGCCCCAGAACATGGACACCATCATTTTTCAGCACTGGCGGTTACCCGAAATTTTTTTGGTGGTGGTGAATCTGTGTGCTTCCATTGAGCTGACTGGCGCTTTGTTTCTGGATTGAAAAATGGCATCCACGTCTCATCCATTGTCACAACCGGCGAAAAGAAAGTCCCATTCGTGCTGTCGTTGCGCGTCAACATTGTTCGGCAACGTGCCACACGGGCAGCCGTGTGGTCGCCCATCAGCATTCGTGGCACCCACCTGGATGACACTTTTCGCATTTTCAGGTCGTTATGCAGGATTGTGTGCACAGAACCCACAGAAATGCCAACTCTGGAGGTGATCTGTTCGACAGTCATTCGGCGATCCCCCAAAACAATTCTCTCCACTTTCTCGATCGTGTCGTCAGACCGGCTTGTGCGAGCCCGAGGTTGTTTCGGTTTGTTGTCACACGATGTTCTGCCTTCATTAAACTGTCGCACCCACGAACGCACTTTCGACACATCCATAACTCCATCACCACATGTCTCCTTCAACTGTCGATGAATTTCAATTGGTTTCACACCACGCAAATTCAGAAAACGAATGATTGCACGCTGTTCAAGTAAGGAAAACGTCGTCATTGTAAGTATTTAGAACAGTTCTCATTCTCGCCACTGGCGGTAAAATTCCATCTGCCGTACGGTGCTGCCATCTCTGGGACGTACTGACAATGAATGCGGCCTCATTTTAAAACAATGCGCATGTTTCTATCTCTTTCCAGTCCGGAGAAAAAATATCAGAGGCCTTAGAACTTGAGTGCACCTCGTAGAACACCTCAAGCATTAAAACCGTCATCTTAACTTTCCATATTTTTTATTAATCCAGTCGTTAAAGTTTTTGGACTGTCAGGGTATTTATAAAGTCTAGCTACATTGAGACAAGAACTAGTGGCACATTTGAAATCTCGCTCAGAGAGAAGTGTCCGGTAGCTTTCTTTGGCACCAGAAGAGGTAGGTATGAGCCGTGGGGTGTGATGAGTCTAAAGTTTCTTAAATAATCACTCTGTCAGCTTGAGAAATCACCACCACTACCAGACAAACAGCAGCTCACCAAATAAAATGGAGCTTCTCTGGTTTCTGATACCCACGATTTAGTAGGCGTACATCAACTTCACCTATGGAAAGATGAAGTCATATCGAGCCAATAACCTGCAACACACAAAACACACTCAAAATTGAGAGATGCAAGTGTGAACTCTGGCAGCCTGAAAATCTGACAGCTGCTAAGACCACTACAGCCAATGTCTCAGTGTGCAACTCAACTACCCCTTACAGTTGACTGTTCTATACAGCACAGACTCACAGGTACTGCAGTCACAAAGAAGTGAACTTTCCGAGCAAATCTCCAGCCTAAATGAAGAGTAGGCTTTAATGAACCATCAATGATGAGGCACTCTGGAGCAGAGGAGAAGGATAAAGGAGGAGAAGAAAACAGCCGTGTCCTCTTCAGAAGAAAAACAAGACTCCAGAAAGGCACCTGCAAAGAAGGCAAATGCATCACGCTCAATGGCTTTTGCACTTCCCTTCACGGCTCCAGTTTGTCGAGCATCTGCCAGTTCCGAGAAGAACATCACATTTTTTGACGAGTCAGTACACAACGTGATTTCAGCATGACGCCGACACTGGTACAAAAAATCCATCCTCCGGCTGCCCGAAATATTGTGGTTGGGACAGCAGTGACACATATACAAGGAAAAGGCCCCAAAATGTACAGAAATAAGGCCCTGCCTCAAATAATGAAAGAGGAGATTCATGAGTGAAGTGGGGCAGTTCTGTGGAGATGACCGACACCAGTTCCAGATGCCACACCACACAAAGGAGAACTGGGCAGTGGGAAACCACTGTCATATACCACCTACAGAACCTCGATCTGACCAAGATTAGCTGTGTCACGGTGTGAAAGTGGTGTTATTTTTACAGGAGGAAATCTGTAGAATTTCATATTCAAGACACGTGCACAGGCTCACTATAGCAATTCGAGAATGAATGCACAGAAGAGGCCTCTGTTCTCAGAAAGGCAGAGGTCTGAGAGGGAGGAATTCTGTGTCCATTTCCCAGACACAGAAAATTATAATTCTCAGTACTTTCCTGAATCTTTCTTGGAATGTCTGGGTTTTGACTCAGAATCCAACCGAGCAGAGTCCAAAAATGGCATTGCAACACTTCACTCGGTGTGGCAGCTGATCTGTACCCTCGAGTGTTTCGAAGTCGTGCCCCACACGGTTGAACCCTTGGCACTGTCCTCCCTCTATGGGTGAGTAGACTTGCATTCTGCATTATCTGGATGTTGTAAGTGATTCAGGCTATTCAATGAGTTCCAGACTCTCCTTCCTGCTGTAAAAAATAACTGGTGAAGAAACACGGGCTAAACAAAGATCTCATGCAGTGACTTCACAGTACAACCAAAGTTATTTGCGAACCGATACTTATCTACTTACACAACACTTCTCTAGCCAGTGCGAACTCGAGGGGAGCTGAATATCTGTAAATCTCGTCATTACAGTGAAATTAACTCTGTACTGGAATTTCAACATTGTGGCAGAAAAAGCATCTGTAACTGTGTTCAATTTTATTATTTCTTTATTTATTTTTCTGACTCAGTTGCATTGGCAATTTGCATCACAGTGAGTAGTTTCATATTTTTCCATTCATTATGGAACAATTAGTTGAATGGCTGAAAAATTATTACTAACACTGTCATATGGGTGATTAGGCAAAATTTGTGACTGTATTGAAGGTTTTTTGTTACAAAGGACACAAAATTTTATCTTTGATGGAGAAACGTCAACACATGTAGAAATGATATTGGGTGTACCCTAGGGAAGTGTATCAGGACCCCTGCTGATCTTGTTGAATTTTAACGGCCTTGCAGACAATAATGTCAGACTTTTTACAGATGATGCAGTTGCCTGTAATGAAGTACTGTCTGAAAAAAAGTTGCACAAATATTTAGTCAGAATCTGACAAGAATTTAAAGTGATAGACGGATTGGCAACTTGCTTGATACATTCAGAAATGTTAAATTTTGCATTACAAAAAACGATAAAACACAGCATCTTATGACACCAATTTCAATGGGTCACAGATGGAACTGATTAAATTATTCAAGTACCAGGGTGTTAAACCTTGTAGGCACACAAAACTAAATGCTCACACGGGCTCAGTTGCAGCTACAGTTGGTGGCAGACTTCTATTTATTGTTAGAATACTATGGAAACGCAATTAGTCTACGTCTACATCCTAGAATGCTGCTCAAGTGTGTCACTCCCATACCAAATAGGAATAACAGGGGATATTGAACGTATACAGGGACCAGGCAGATACTTGAAGACATAAACTGTTCCTTGAAAGCTTAATTAGAAAGTTTCAAGAACCGGCCATATATGATGACTCTACCGGTAGCTTACCGTTGGCAGCGCTTGCGGACAAATGAATATTTAAGATACAAACGAAGAGGCTGGCTGTGTGAGCACGCACAGCCAACATGAAAATAAAAGGTTTGTTAATAACACTGAAAGAGGGATTTTACCTGAAATCGTGCCAATGACTACAGGTGACAGTTTACATTTTGAATCTGGAGGGTTATTATTCTCAACAAAAATAAAATCTACAGGAAAACTTCTGAATAATTACTTAACGTAGATATATAGACTTTGTGACAGTGGTAAACATACTCATTCTATTTTGGATTAAATTTTAAAAGGAACATAAAATTGGACTGCATTTCGTTGGTAGCCCTAGTTTTCAGTCCATGAATACAACAAATAATGTTTCACTTGGCAGATAAAGACATTTTTGGGCACTTCGTGAGAAAGCGTCGAGCAAGATTAAATGTAATACCTTCTTTATATGTGACAGGCTTCTCTGTTTATCTTTCCCTTGTCCCTTTCGACCATGCTCTATTTAAGTTAGCTCAGACGCTGTAAAAGCGTAAAACGTTGCGTGCACGTTACTGCATAGTTCGGCCATCTGTTGGGAAAATTAGGAAGTATTACGAAGCTTTATTGTACGAGCGAGGCGAAGCGTGCGTAGCCGCAGCTGAGCGGCGAACTGGGCAACTTCGCCAGGCTTCCGTACTTCAAGAACGAACAACTTCATTTGAACGCTTCACGGCAAAGAGTGAAATGAATGAAGTAGTTCACGGGAATGAACGAGTTCGACCCATCTCTATACAGAAGCACTGATGCACTCATTTTCCTGACGCTCCGTACGTGAATGGAACAGGAAGATACCTTAATAACTGGTACAATGAGACGTGCACTTTGCACCACATTTCACAGTGGTTTGCAATGTGTGGCTGAAGACATAGATGAAGAATGCTCACAGATGTGAGCTATTCATAAATCCTCAACACAGAACATTCTGTGGCTTAATGTAAGTGCCTATTTCACACAAGTCACCTTCACACAAACGGTCCGACAATTCCCCACTGTGCCCGACACCGACGTGTGCCCCTGATGTTACGATGTCCCAGCTGTTACAATACACGTTATGGGCATAATCTGGTTACAAATGGCAGTCTAGCAGCTGCCTCTCCCACAGCCGGATTCAAGTGTCAGTAGCACCTAAGGTACTGCCAGGTACCGTGCGCTCGCTTTACCGGATCCTCCAGTCGGCCAGCTGGTAGTGCTTGTCGGCGGTGACGTGGCAGTAGTGCTTGAGCACGAAGGCGAGCGACAGGTGGGCCAGCCCCAGCACACGGGCCGCCTGGTGCGTGTCGAACAGGTTCACCAGGTAGAGGCCCAGGTCACGCTGCAGCCACTCCACGTCGCTGTCCGCCCCGTGCAGCACCTGCAGCAAAAATCACAAATATAAACCCACAGTCTGCAGGAGAGCGATGCGCAGAGTGCGAAGGACACACACACACACACACACACACACACACACACACACACACACCTTATCCAGGGTGTATACGGGGACGAGGAAAAAAAATTCCCAGATTATTCCCGGATTTCTCCCGGATACCCCATTTAAAAAATATCATATTTCCCGGGCGAAAATACACTTTTTATGTGCTAAGTGACAGTAGGTTTTCCGTAGATTTTCCCTCGGAACTGTAAAACTTATGAATCCTTTGAATGGTTAACGTTTTATACAATCGCATAGAACTTCCCGGCAAAAAAAAAGAAAAGACGGGGCAAAGAAGGTTTTGGAGAGACCTTTAATTAAAAAAAAGAAGGGAGAGAAATTTTGGAAAGACCTTTGATTTGCAGCAACATATACGCTGCATATTTTCGTATTACAAAAGTATAAATTCGAATTGCACCAAACACAGTGCGTTAGTTTCCGGAGCGTTGAAACCGAGGTTCCGACCGATGTCCTTTTGTAAGCGAGTCGTATCTCAAGCCACGAGATCTCGTCAGCCGATGACAGCGGCTATTCTGAACATACGACACGTGTTATAGTCAGCCAATAGCAAGATCACTGGTCACATAGCGCGAACACGCAAGAGGAAAAGTTAACGGTTTACATTAATGTATGCCGCACCGTATATCTACTAGAAAAGCTAAGCTTTCACATATAATGTTAGTCTCTAAGATTAACATGCTACAACAGAAGCTAAGCTTTCACATGTAATGTTGATATTTTTTTGCGTGTGTTATACTTTAAGACACATCACACAAATGTGCCAGTAAATTTAAAATTGTGACATAAATGTCTCGGCTCGAAATTCTTGTAAGTGGCTGGTCCTCAAACTGTTCTGTTTCGAACGCTCTGTGATTTAGATATCCATCCCACTTCTCACACGTAACATAATTCATCTTGCGTAAAAAGAAATTTACTTTGAAAGTAACGCTTTTCTAACCACCGTTCGCAATACTATTCGGAGACTGTTAGAAATAGGTTCGATTTACCAGTTGCCAGAGAGCACCAGAAAACAGGCATAATTGTGCGTGTGCAACTGCAGTGGTGTAGGAAGCCCGTATGTTCGTGTGTATAAAGCACTAAGATAGCTTACATTATACCATAAAAGAAATAGTGCATCACAGGATACTCCAAGAGCATCGGAATTTCGTAAACCATACTAAAATACATAATTCGGCTTGATGTGCAAATTGGCTTTTTCCAGATTCACAATGAAGTAGGTCCCATCTGATATTAAGCTTTTCAGTGTGGTTTTAGGGATGTAAATTTTCTTGGAGTACCAGTACTCTACGATCTCATTTTTGGTTCTTTATTATGGCATAATGCCATATATGGCAGAAGATGATAAGTGCACTTGAAATTCAGCGAACAGTTGGAAGTAGCCAATACTGTAAAATGATCGCCTCGGCGAAAAGATTAATAAAGCCAAATTTCTTTAGCAAACTTGCAAAAATAACTTCACTGTTCTGCAAGACGATTAATGCTTGACCGCTACTAACTTGTAAATAAAATAAAATCAGAAAACTGAAATCAATAATATATTTTTGCCCTCCGTAATTATGTGAATGTATTTTAATTCACTTGATAGCTCCCAGCCACAGAAATCCGTTTTGTTTTCATTTGACGTGGGAGCAGTACACGAAGAGAAGCAGTGAATTCACTTTATGTAAACACGGGTCATGTGGAGGTTAACCCCCTCCCCACTACAACTCAGACAACTCTGTGCAAGTGTGAATCTGGCAGCTAGCCCGTGTGAGAAAAAAATTTCTTGTTTGCATCTGTCTGCTTGCTGCTACTACCAATACAGCTAACAGCCAAACTTCAAGTAGCGGGAGAACGTACTGCTTATACGCGAGTCAAATGCGCATGCGCAACAGATCGCTGGCAATTGGTCAAACGAACCGAACGTGAACAGTTGTGACGTCATGCTCATAGCAAGCAGTTTATTGTTATGAATAATTACATTCTGCGCCCTGCGGCCTTTGACATATTTTTGCTATTTGCAGACGCTTGTGCGTGCACGGTTGTTTGTTGTTGTAAATTGCACATTTCCTTTGCCATTAAAGTCTTATTTTTTTCCCTCTCGTTTATATTTTATTGCTGCAGTATCATTCTCCAGTAGCAGGATACAATAACATTCTTTGCTAGAGAATCAATTCTGCAGTCAAAATTACAAAAATTTACTTCAAAGCTAAAACAATGAAAAATTCCCGGAATTCTGAAAAATTCCCGGGTTTTTCCCGGTTTTCTCCCGGATTTCCCGGTTCATATACACCCTGTTATCCTATCTTGTCCCCTTACTGCACCCAGCCACCTACCCACTGAGAACACAGTCAGTCAGGACTTGTAGTTGTGCATATCTCAATCAAAATAAAGTGACCGACAGTCGAGCACCGGGGATGGGTGTGAGTGGAGAAGGGGAGGGGGTTGCTTCACATCTGTCTGCATACACTGTAGGGCTGCAGTAGTAATCCCTTCTGGGCACATTTACAAATTGCCTGTTTGGGTTTGCTTGCTTTGGTAGTAATGGTCTTATCACTTTTCTGTGCAGTTTTGCAAGAGTTTAGTACACTGTGCCATGTAATATACACTCATCGCACACACAAATGATGCAAATGGCAAAAATATATCACTGTTGTCACGTTACATTACAACCATTGTCTCCAAGTGACTGTGACAAATGGCACTTGATGTAGTAGAGCCATATGACAATATTGAACAAAATGAAAGGCGTCACGTTAGTTAGCTACCCCCCCCCCCCTCCCACCCTCTCCCCCCCCCCCCCCAAAGAAAAAAAAATAATAAACATAAAATTACAGTAAAATCACATTAGAGGCTGACCTGTTCTTCCTGAAAAATCTTCCAAGCAGAGCAGTACAGTGAGAGTGATACACGTCTGCAAAGGGCAATTGATGTCAACATTGTAGGAGGTGGCTTGTAGCATTGTACTTGTTTGTTGTATACCTAAAAAAGATGTGACTGACATGCTCTTCTTTACCACATGTACGAGGGCAGTTCAATAAGTAATGCAACACAAATTTTTTTCTCGGCCAATTTTGGTTGAAAAAACCGGAAATTTCTTGTGGAATATTTTCAAACATTCCCGCTTCGTCTCATATAGTTTCATTGACTTCCGACAGGTGGCAGCGCTGTACGGAGCTGTTAAAATGGCGTCTGTAACGGATGTGCGTTGCAAACAACGGGCAGTGATCGAGTTTCTTTTGGCGGAAAACCAGGGCATCTCAGATATTCATAGGCGCTTGCAGAATGTCTACGGTGATCTGGCAGTGGACAAAAGCACGGTGAGTCGTTGGGCAAAGCATGTGTCATCATCGCCGCAAGGTCAAGCAAGACTGTCTGATCTCCCGCGTGCGGGCCGGGCGTGCACAGCTGTGACTCCCGCAATGGCGGAGCGTGCGAACACACTCGTTCGAGATGATCGACGGATCACCATCAAACAACTCAGTGCTCAACTTGACATCTCTGTTGGTAGTGCTGTCACAATTGTTCACCAGTTGCGATATTCAAAGGTTTGTTCCCGCTGGGTCCCTCGTTGTCTAACCGAACACCATAAAGAGCAAAGGAGAACCATCTGTGCGGAATTGCTTGCTCGTCATGTGGCTGAGGGTGACAATTTCTTGTCAAAGATTGTCACAGGCGATGAAAGATGGGTTCATCACTTCGAACCTGAAACAAAACGGCAATCAATGGAGTGGCGCCACACCCACTCCCCTACCCAGAAAACGTTTAAAACCATACCCTCAGCCGGTAAAGTCATGGTTACAGTCTTCTGGGACACTGAAGGGGTTATTCTGTTCGATGTCCTTCCCCATGGTCAAACGATCAACTCTGAAGTGTATTGTGCTACTCTTCAGAAATTGAAGAAACGACTTCAGCGTGTTCGTAGGCACAAAAATCTGAACGAACTTCTCATTCTTCATGACAACGCAAGACCTCACACAAGTCTTCGCACCCGAGAGGAGCTCACAAAACTTCAGTGGACTGTTCTTCCTCATGCACCCTACAGCCCCGATCTCGCACCGTCAGATTTCCTTATGTTTGGCCCAATGAAGGACGCAATCCGTGGGAGGCACTATGCGGATGACGAAGAAGTTATTGATGCAGTACGACGTTGGCTCCGACATCGACCAGTAGAACGGTACCGTGCAGGCATACAGGCCCTCATTTCAAGGTGGTGTAAGGCCGTAGCATTGAATGGAGATTACGTTGAAAAATAGTGTTGTGTAGCTAAAAGACTGGGGAATAACCTGGTGTATTTCAATACTGAATAAAACAACCCCTGTTTCAGAAAAAAAATGTGTTGCATTACTTATTGAACTGCCCTCGTACAACTGGATCATGACCACACTCATACGATACAGATGCTTTCTGTAAAGGCTGTGGTCAAATGTGAGGGTCCTCAATGAGTTCATGAGTCATCATGCCAGAAGTTAGGAATCAACAATGTGTTCACTTTGGCATAATCTTTACATTTATATTTGGAGGTCATCTTGTCATACTGCATTCCACAGTCTTGATTGTTGACTTAGTAACATTTAGAAGATGTGTAACTGGTAATTCCACGTGTCCCCTCGCTCTGTCATAGATGGCTGCTTTGGTTAACTAGTGTACTATTTCACTGCCTCGTACGGCAAAAAAATATTCATTTGGGCTTTGGTCATGTTAGTTGGTTTAGTTTAGTTGGGTATCACACGGTGCTATTTCACTTGCATCTGGTACCGTGCTTCACAATGTTTTGTTACAGGATTACCTTTTTTTAAGGACTCTGTCTTGCACATAATTCCAGTTGCCATGTAGAATTTTGTGGACCAGCTACGTTGGGCCACTCCCATGCAGACTTCTCTGAAGCGGCTTCTCTGCTGCAGGAAATTGCTGAAGCTTTCCAACTAACAACTTATACCAAGTTACCAAATGATGGCTGAACACATATTTTCACTTTCAACCATCCAGTTCCGGATGTTTATTTAATATATCTGCATTTACAATTCAGTTCATTAACATGACACTAATACATCCTTCCTTCATGAGAACTCAAACGAGAGTGCACCCAATCTAACATTAATACAAAAGCTTTCTTGTATTACATTAAAAACCATCATATGTTTTTCTCCAAAGAGATTCTATAATAATGTCCTAATCCTGATTATTCTATACACAGTTTCCGGGTCCATCGACGGCATACTAGATGGCCAGCAAGTAGTCAGCATTCTCCCGGCTTCCATACACTGCAGCTACATCTTATCTTGTATGTCCTCTGTGTAGGAACACATACGGTACACACTGTAAATCTGTTGATATTTGAGCCCCCTACTTAGCTTAAACGTTGCGAGCATCGTCAGCTGGTGGGACAAATCTTCATACAGAGGAACAGGGCTTGACGCACAACGTCCTGTTACACTACACATGTACACCACAGTGTGGTTTCATCCAGGGGGGCGCAGAAAGCTATGCGCAGAAAGCAACGTGTTTTCTCAGCTGTGCGCATGACGTCACGGTGGAAGCAGCTTTGCCAAACAGTACACAGTTCGAATTGTGTGTTTTTCTTGCGTTGTTTTGTGCTTGAAGGGGTATTTTGATTGAGTTCTTTCTTCTGAGGGACTCAGTCAACAGCGGAAACATTCGGAATTCGGGAGTGTTAACGGTTTTTGCTGTAATTGATATTTGATTCGGAACTGAAATAGTTAGTGATAGTGGACAGTGGGATCAACATTGTGTTCGCCAGCTCTATAATTTATGGTTCGTCATGTGAAATTCTTATTGGAGAATCTACAAGTGAGTGAGAAAATTAAATTTAAATTCCAGGCTGTGCTGTTACGGGCTGTTTTTCCTACAACTGGAGCACAAAGGGAACTGACGTAATGTTTCACAGTTTCCCGCCTAATGAAACATTACAAAAACTATGGTGGTCGAAATGTTGTAGGAAAGACAGTGTAAATGTTGCACATGCACGAATATGTTCTCGCCATTTCGCAGAAACAGATTGCTTAAGGGAGTTACAGTCTGAATTGCTTAATTTGCCCCGAAAAAGAATGCTCAAGCCAGATGCAGTTCCTTCGTGCACTTTGCCGTGCAGTAGTGCGACTGTCAATGTGTCAACCGCAACAGAAGACAGAACCAAACGGTATAAGAAACGAGAACTACATAAGAGATCTCTGGAAACACTGGAAAAGCTGTCACCAAATAAGAAACATCATAATAAGAGCACATGTACAGATGACAGTTGTTTTTTTTTTTGTTTTTTTTTTTTTTTTTTTGAGAAACAGATAAAGTTACTTTGATGAATACTATAGCGGCTTTAGAAAGAAGGAATGCTGTTCTTACAAACAAGTGTGTCCAACTTCGAGCTCTTGAGTAAATTCATTTCAATGCGATTAAATGAATAGTTTCTGATTTATTTGAGCTGAGGTTTCGAATTTCATGCGTGTGTCAGTGTGGTTGTGATCTGATATTTTACCGATGTGTGAGGCATAAGCTGCGAAAGAATATAACTCATCAGTTTTAACTGTAATATTTTAGCAGCAGAAAAGCAGTTTAGACATCTCAATTCTGGTATAAACAAAATCTTCCGCCAAAAACTTGACATAAACGCGCATGCCGTGTCGTCTGCTTGTGAGCGCTTGCTTCCACGCTGACGTCACTAGGCCAGCCAATGGTAGAGCAGAGCGCTTACTGCCCAACCTTATTATTTAGTAACCTTGGTTTCATCCAGCACAATGTAATTTCCTGATTCCTACTTGCGATATGTCACATCAGGTTCATCATGTCATTTGCTATTGCACGGCCGGATCTCCTACTGTGTACATTTCGTAACAATTTCAGCACTGATCTGGAACCAGAAATGATAAAACTCTGAACCTGAGTGGTTCTCACTGTACTGAAGGCCTTGAAGAATAGATAAAGTCTGGCTGTTACAACTGCAAGTTCCTTATCTTAAATTTCATTTGAATATGACAGCTGCCATCACAGTACGCATGATCGTATCCATCTTCACTCTTCAAAGCATCAGTTTCGCTGAATCTTGCATTGTTTATGTTTGGATAGGTACTCCACACAACTAGTGGTTCAGATACACTGGTACTGTAGTCTACTTCACAGCAGAGTAATGATTGTGTAGACACGCTTTATTTTAGAAACAGAAAGGTATCCATGTATGTGCCAACGAGAGGAGAAAGACTTACCCAGCCAGTACTGGACATATTGAAGGAGTTGTCAATGAAAAATGATTTTCGGTTAGATTTAACACTGGCTTCTTTGCTTGTCAGCAACTTTATGTTATTGAGTTCATGTTCAAAAATTTATGTTGCTGAATACTGAACTCCTTTCTGTGCCACTGGCAGCTTCAATAGTGGCCAATGCACGTTTCAATCATTCAATATGTATGAGAGCACAGCGAAAGTGACACAAATAAATAAAAAAATAAGGAAAAAACATGCATGATGCACATCTTATAGCACTCCTCTTGTGAAGCTTAGTACGCACTGTTGAGACTCATTGCCACAATTCTTTGTCGTAGACACTTTATGGCAGACTTATTCACCGTGCCATGCAAAGACTTGTGTCCACAAGCAGGTCTGATTCAAGGGAGGCAGTAAGCTAAAAGTTGCGTTATCTACTGTGCTGCTGAAAAAAATGTACTGTATGCAAACAAAACAAAGTTGCAGCAACAGTTTTTCGGAAACATTTTACTTTAGCATAAAAATAAAACATCTCATATTATGGAATCACATTTTTTTCATTATGCAGTTGTTCTGAAACGATTTTAGGGAAACTGATGTTTAAAAATATGTATTTCAAATTGCAAGTCTCACATCACATGATGTGGTGGTTATCATTTTGTTACTGCTCATGTTTCTTACAACACTTCAAAGTTAAGTAACTCACAGCCCCTTGTTCAAAGCAGAAATTGGCAGTCTGAAACTGTGATATTTCAAAGTGGGTCCCTGAACCATTTGTAGAAGAATTTGATAATCTTGTGTATTCATCCACAAGAAGTTTCTGAATTCCATTCAAGATCATCATGCCCATATATTTCTGATCTTTCAGAAGCCTAAATCTCTTTCTGTCGAGTGGAGGTTTGTTTACCAGCCTTCTATACAATTTGAGTATGTCCAAACAAAACATCTATCGCCTTATACAAATGAAGCAAAGCTGCATCACATGCTGTGTTTTACTTCATGCATGAAGAATTGAAAACCGCAGGTTCTGGATTCGCATGTTTTTTAACTGTGCGGTTGTTCCAAAACAACTGCAATCAACTGGATGTCACTTAGGCGACCTGCATATCCCTAACCAGTTATCCGACCAAGAAAAGGAGTGCCACGGTTTAATGTGGAGTTCGAGCCACATTTCATTTCTGGTGAATCTTCACTTTGTTGAGAGGTGAATGCTAGGTTAAGAGACAAAGTGAAAAAAGGTGACCCTGCTTGGTTTCAGTCCCACAACCTTAAATGTTCTAGCCAGACGCTCTACTGCTTGATCACTATGCATTACACACATTTGGTTGGGCTTCATGCTCTCTCAAGTTATGCCAGCTGCTCACTAGGTGCTAATGGAATCATTTTCACAATTTAACTTTAATTGATCACAATTCAGACAATTTGTACAAAATATTCATAAATTATATACAGGGCTATTACAAATGATTGAAGCGATTTCATAAATTCACTGTAGCTCCATTCATTGACATATGGTCACGACGCACTACAGATATGTAGAAAAACTCATAAAGTTTTGTTCGGCTGAAGCCGCACTTCAGGTTTCTGCCGCCAGAGCATTCGAGAGCGCAGTGAGACAAAATGGCAACAGGAGCCGAGAAAGCGTATGTCGTGCTTGAAATGCACTCACATCAGTCAGTCATAACAGTGCAACAACACTTCAGGACGAAGTTCAACAAAGATCCACCAACTGCTAACTCCATTTGGCGATGGTATGCGCAGTTTAAAGCTTCTGGATGCCTCTGTGAGGGGAAATCAACTGGTCGGCCTGCAGTGAGCGAAGAAACGGTTGAACGCGTGCGGGTAAGTTTCACGCGTAGCCCGCGGAAATCGACGAATAAAGCAAGCAGGGAGCTAAACGTACCACAGCCGACGGTTTGGAAAATCTTACGGAAAAGGCTAAATCAGAAGCCTTACCATTTACAATTGCTAGAAGCCCTGACACCCGATGACAAAGTCAAACGCTTTGAATTTTCGGCGCGGTTGCAACAGCTCGTGGAAGAGGATGTGTTCAGTGCGAAACTTGTTTTCAGTGATGAAGCAAAATTTTTTCTTAATGGTGAAGTGAACAGGCACAATGTGCGAATCTGGGCGGTAGATAATCCTCACGCATTCATGCAGCAAATTCGCAATTCACCAAAAGTTAACGTGTTTTGTGCAATCTCACGGTTTAAAGTTTACGGCCCCTTTTTCTTCTGCGAAAAAAATGTTACAGGACACGTGTATCTGGACATGCTGGAAAATTGGCTCATGCCACAACTGGAGACCGACAGCGCCGACTTCAGCTTTCAACAGGATGGTGCTCCACCGCACTTCCATCACAATGTTCGGCATTTCTTAAACAGGAGATTGGAAAACCGATGGATCGGTCGTGGTGGAGATCACGATCAGCAATTCATGTCACGGCCTCCACGCTCTCCCGACTTAACCCCGTGTGATTTCTTTCTGTGGGGTTATGTGAAAGATTCAGTGTTTAAACCTCCTCTACCAAAAACATGCCAGAACTGCGAGCTCACATCAACGATGCTTTCGAACTCATCGATGGGGACATGCTGCGCCGAGTGTGGGAGGAACTTGATTATCGGCTTGATGTCTGCCGAATCACTAAAGGGGCACATATCGAACATTTGTGAATGCCTAAAAAAACTTTTTGAGTTTTTGTATGTGTGTGCAAAGCATTGTGAAAATATCTCAAATAATAAAGTTATTGTAGAGGTGTGAAATCGCTTCAATCATTTGTAATAACCCTGTACAAAAACTTTCATCCCGAATCTGTGCATCCTACAGCAGTTTCTGAGACTAGCCTGGCCATACAGACGGTCACAGAGAGAGATGAAAGGGGGAGTGGGAAGGGGGGCAGGGGAGAGGGAGAGGGAGAGGGAGAGGGAGAGGGAGAGGGAGAGAGATGCAAAATTATTACATATTCTATGTGACACCTTTAAAGTATAAAGTTAGAAGCACAAATGGCCCACCAGACATTGAGGTTCTTTAGAATGTTGGTCAAGCCCCCAATCCACACAAAAGGCTATGTACAATTGTGCCACTACCTCAGACTCTACTGCACAGTAAGATGGCAACGACGGTGCCGGCCGCACTCACCTTGACGACTTTGGGGTCAGTGAAGACGTCATTGAGGCACTGCAGGTCAGAGCGCAGGGCGAGAGTGTCGACAATGTAGTCCGTGTCGCGTGTCGACAGCTGCATCAGGCACGTCAGGCCCTGGTAGCTGCGGTACGAGTGGTGCTGTGGGAAGGACAGAGAGAAAGATATTAAATCACAGCTTGTTAATGTTTCAAACTGGTGCAGAGATTGTCAACTTGCTTTAATGTTAAGAAATTTAAATCTGTGCACTGTTAAAAATGAAAAATATATCACCCAATCACCATAATATTACACAGCTGGAATCAGTCAACTCGTACACATATCTACGTGTAACAACACGTGGGGATATGAAATGGAATATTAACATATGCTCAGATGTACACAAAGCAGGTGGCAAACTTGGTTTCAGCAGCAGAATACTATGAAATGCAGCCAGTCTGCTTACTAAACACTCGTGGCACCCACTCTATAATACTGCTCAAACGTGTGGGACCCATACCAAATAGGATGTATACAGAGAATGGCAGATTGAAATTGTGTGCCAGACTGGGACTGGGCCTCGAACTCGGAACCTTTGCCTTTCGCAGGCCGTGAGTCGTGCTCCGGTAGCTCATTGGCAGAGCATTTTCCGGCAAAAGGCAAAGGTCTCGAGTTCAAGTCAGCCCGGCAGACAGTTTTAATCTGCTGTAGAGTGAGGATTTCATGGTCTTACATTTTTTGACCCATGGGAGAGTGTCACAGAGATACTAAAGAAACTTAACTGGTAGACACTTGAACACATATGCAAGCTGTAGCGGAAAAAACTAGTTATTACAAACTCGGGATCTTTGCATTTCGCGGGTAAGAGCTCTACCATCTGAGCTACCGAAGCACGATTCACGCACGGTACTCACAGCTTTACTTCTGCCAGTATCTCGTCTCCTACCTTCCAAACTTGCAAAGGTCCCGAGTTCGAGTCTCGGTCGGGCACACAGTTTTAATCTGCCAGGAAGTTTCATATCAGCGCACACTCCGCTGCAGAGTGAAAATCTCATTGTAGTTATTGCAAAGTTTCGAGAAGTGCCTTTAATTGACAAATCTAGGACTAGATCTCGACGTATCGCTCCTGTAGGGACTGTGAGGACTACAGTAGACTAATTATAGCACACAGAGAGGTGATAAAGCTGTCGTTTTTCTTGCTCTTCAGATGTGAAAGGAGCAGGAAGAATCCCTAATTAGCAGTGCAATGCGAAGAGCACTGTGGTGTATGAATCCTAATACACACATTATGAATCCTCAGATACCTGTGAGTATCAATAATTTCACATGTAAGACAATATTACCATTCACACTATTTGTACATAAATGTCATATTTTATTTGAGGGACATTTCATAAATAGTTCTCACATTTTTAAAAATCTCTTTACATTCCTTCAATATAGTTTCCCTGCTTCTTATGACTGAATCCCAACATCTCAGCTCTATTATTCCATTCAGGACACCGCTTCTGTTCATCTGTGGCATGGTTTGAATGATAACGACATCCATGCATATATGTTTTTAACTTTGTGGACAAGTTGAAGTCTGGTGGACTCACGTCTGGGCTGTACGGCAAATGCTGCAGCGCTTCCAATCCGTATTCGCGCAGTGCTTGCACTGTGCCATTGCCGATATGTGGGCAGACATTGTCACTGAAAATGAGTGGCCCAGCCTCGAGCAATTGAAGTCAGGCTTCGTGCATTTTTCTGTGCAGGTTTTACACAAATTTATGATAATACACCACTGTGTCACTTCTTTCACTCTATCGGTCATGATGATTCCTTGGTGATCATGAGCAAAAAAAATCATTATTTGCTTGAATTTCAATTGAGAACGTCAAAATGTTTTTGGAGAGGAAAATCTGAAGCTCTCTGCTCATTGAACTGTGATTTCAACTCCAGTTCAAGTCTCTAATCCATGTTTCATCAATAGTGACAATTCGACACAAGAATCACTGACCTTCACAGTCAAATCATTGTTTGAACAAGGTCGCAGTGTGCAGGTAGTTCCGCTTCTCTTTAGCAGTTAGACAGTGCGCGGCCCATCTTGCAGAAATTTTTCTTTTCTTCAAATCATCTGTCAGTATATGGGATACTGCTGTTGGGGAGAATTCCCATGGCTTGAGAGAGTTCCTCAAAAGTTGCTCTGTGATCTTCTTCAAGAGCATCTGCCCCAAGTTTCACACTCAATTCATCTGTTGACATTTTTGGCCTTCTGCGTCTCAGGTCATCATCTATGCTCATAAGACCATCACAAAAATGATTTCTCCTAGTATGAAACTATACTATAGTTTACTGTAAACTCAGCCACAAACTTCACATGATACAGTGTCAATTTCTGTAGGGTTTTTGCTGCGTAAATTTTCGATCTTGATCTTCGGTCTTCAACAGCTACAGTACCCGAGACCGCTGCACAGTCCATTCCTACCTCTCGTCAATTTTATGGTAGATACACAGTTCAAAAACAAAAAATCATGCTACGTCCTCAAGCTCCCAACTACATCAGACAAAATTTTCATTATATATACCAAGATGGTATCTGGTATATCTTGGTATATATATAGTTAAGGCTTACCGGCCACTTGACCATCTTCTTCTTCTGTGCAGAGACACAAACAGTGCCCGAACTCTTACGGGAATCGGCAACGCGGCGCGAGTAACGAGTATAATGAGTGGGGGCACTACAAATGTAGTGCGGGACAATATGCTGAGAATGTGGGTTTTGCGAGAGGCATGCCAGAGATAAATCCCTGCAGTCGTGCTATCCTCTGTGGCTCAGATGGATAGAGCGTCTGCCATGTAAGCAGGAGATCCCTGGTTCGAGTCCCGGTCGAGGCACACATTTTCATCTGTCCCCACTGACGTATGTCAACGCCTGTAAGCAGCTAAGGGTGTTCATATCATTGTAAAATTTTCATTGTTGTTGCATCAAACGATCTGATTAAAATTATTTTTTTATAAACATTTTAAATTACAAAATATTTGCACATTTACAATTTCTATTATTAATTACACAATCCTGAACTGTTTAATATGTTTACTTCTCGATTCATTTATGAGCAATTACTTTAATATGACACCTAAAGTACAAGTTACATGAGGAGAAAGTTTCTAAAATCTATATATTCAGTTTTCTAACATGCAGACTATTTTTTACAAAAAGCTTACTGTACCTCAAGGTCAACGGCGACTTCGGTGTAGCGGCGCAGGTCCTCGAGCATGATGTGCACATCCTCCGGGCGCTCCACCACGACGAGCGGCGTCTCGTCCACGGGGAGGGGCTTCTGGGGGGCGGGGACACGCTCCAGCTGCTGGGGCGGCACACGCAGGCGGTCCAGCTCGTACTCGTACGGGTGACAGAATCTGTGGCACGAGTCACCGCCACCAATTATTGCGTGAAAGCACTGAATGCCAAAGACTTACAAACTGCCTGCCAAATATGAGTCAAGGGGCATGAAAGGGAAGCAGTGGTTGGCAAGGGAGTGAGACAGGGTTGTAACCTCTTCCCGATGCTATTCAATCTGTATATTGAGCAAGCAGTAAAGGAAACAAAAGAAAATTTCGGAATAGGTATTAAAATCCATGGAGAAGAAATAAAACCTTTGAGGTTCGTCGATGACATTGTAATTCTGTCAGAGACAGCAAAGGACTTGGAAGAGCAGTTGAACGGAATGGACAGTGTCTTGAAAGGAGGATGTAAGATGAACATCAACAAAAGCAAAACGAGGATAATGGAATGTAGTCGAATTAAATCGGGTGATGCTGAGGGAATTAGATTAGGATATGATACACTTAAAGTAGTAAAGGAGTTTTGCTATTTGGGGAGAAAAATAACTGATGATGGTCGAAGTAGAGAGGATATAAAATGTAGACTGGCAATGGCAAGGAAAACGTTTCTGAAGAAGAGAAATTTGTTAACATCGAGTATAGATTTAAGCGTCAGGAAGTCGTTTCTGAAAGTATTTGTATGGAGTGTAGCCATGTATGGAAGTGAAACGTGGACGATAAATAGTTTAGACAAGAATAGAATAGAAGCTTTCGAAATGTGGTGCTACAGAAGAATGCTGAAGATTAGATGGGTAGATCACATAACTAATGAGGAGGTATTGAATAGAATTGGGGAGAAGAGGAGTTTGTGGCACAACTTGACAAGAAGAAGGGACAGGTTGGTAGGACATGTTCTGAGGCATCAAGGGATCACAAATTTAGCATTGGAGGGCAGCGTGGAGGGTAAAAGTCGTAGAGGGAGACCAAGAGATGAATACACTAAGCAGATTCAGAAGGATGTAGGCTGCAGTACGTACTGGGAGATGAAGAAGCTTGCACAGGATACAGTAGCATGGAGAGCTGCATCAAACCAGTCTGAGGACTGAAGACCACAACAACAACAAACAATAACAGATATGAAACTATGTGTGGGGTCAGAACGCAGACCCCAATCGTCGCCTCTTACCAACCGACATACGAGGGCATGACCCGTCCGACCTGCCTACAGAGCAGTACCTCACCTCCTACTTTCCAAACTCAACAGTAGCTCTCTGATGTACGTAGCCAGATGAGCACTCCTGGAAGAAAGTATACTCCACAGAAGTGGCTCTGTCACAGTGTAGGGGACTTTTCCCAGGACAAATCCTCCACTCTGCTGCAGTACATATCTCAGCAGAGCTGCTGACACCCGGCCTACTGCACCGTGAAGGCTCTGCAAAAGCTGTCATCAGTGTACTCGATGCTGCTGATGTCTGTTAAGTAGTTGTTTAATATTTGTAACACTTGTGTGTTGTTCTCAGTTAACTTGTGTATCCGTATGTAACTTCCTTCAGACATGATAAATAAAGATGGGTTGACTCAAAAGCACAGAAAATTTTGGAACATGTAGTGGCAACAATCGAGATACGTGGTGCTGAATGAGATATAGAATGCTGCTCACACTATCTAGCCATTTAGTAAACACTAAATGTGGGGCAACAGAATGGCATGCAGACTGTCTTTGTGGTAAAAGCCTATAACAAGAATGGAAGTGTAGAGGACGCAAATCGACAATTTCGGCGTCATTTCGATGCTGGACGGAACGGTCGTGTTCCCTGAGCACATGCAACTGATGCCTGACCCTGCAATTTTGAAGTGATGTGTTCAGTACTGAAGAAGCAATGTGCAGAGAGAATCCAAACTACTTGTACGGGGGTATGTGAACTGTTTAACTACAAACCCCACAGCGTTCTGTTCGTCAGTTGTATCGCTTGAGAGTTTGATGAGTACTGAAATTGGATTTAAGGGTGGTAGGACGTCAAACGGGCCGACTTGGAGCAGGAGAGGCACCACAGGACATTTTATTTTCTACTGTCTATACTTTTACAAATAAATTCATAAAACTTTGTCAGCATGACCAGGAAGGATTCAGAATTCAAACTCACACCAGTGGAAGTGCGAAAACATAACAAAATAATTTTTTTTTAGATATGAAATTTAATCATTTTTTCACTTACTGTCGGCTGCATTTGTTGCTATAGGTACCTTTTTCTTCACAAGTAAGAGAGATTCTTTGCTGAATTTTGCACAGCATACAAACCATACTTACAGATGTATGAAACTCTAGAATTTTCCAAATCTATAAAAAACTGTGGTAAAAATTGAGATAATTAACTACAAAATTTGATTTTTTTTCTAAACATAAAGTTTAGAACGTAACAGTTCATTCATATTTTCATAAATTAAATAGATTCTAGAGTTTAAGACACCTGTAAGTATGGTTTGTATGCTGTGCAAAATTCATCGAACAGTCTCTCTTACTTATGAAGAAAAGTGTACCTATAGCAACAAATGCAGCCAATAGTAAGTGAAAAAATTATGAAATTTCACATGTAAAAAAAATTATTTTGTTATGTTTTTGAACTTCGGCTGCTACGAGTGCGAATCCTCAATCCTTCCTGGTCATGCTCACAAAGTTTTATAAATTTACTTGTAAAAGTATAAACAGTGGAAATTAAAATGTCCTGTGGTGCCTCTCCTGCTCCATGTCGGCCCGTTTGACATCCTACCCCCCTTAAAGTTCCATCTGTACAAGCCACAGATCATTCAGCAACTTCAACTTAACAATCTGCTAATGCGAAGACAATATGCTACACATTTGTTAGCGAAAGTATAATTCACAATTTCACTAACGACAAGTGGATGTCAGATGAAGCTCACTTTCACCTGAGTGGTTTTGTCAGTAGACAGAATTTTCGTTGTTGGTCACAGAAAAATCCATGTCAGCTACAAGAGCATCAATTGCACAACAGCAAGGTTACTGTACAGTGAGTCATGTCATCGAGTGGCGTTACAGGCACCTACTTTATTGAAAATGATGATGGGTGAACAGTGACATGGGAACAACTCATCTGTTCAGTATGTTGCCATGATGGAAAGTTTTGTTGAGCACCAACTGCCCCATTTTTCTGCCGACAGTTGGTT
This sequence comes from Schistocerca serialis cubense, assembly GCF_023864345.2. Taxonomy (NCBI): domain Eukaryota; kingdom Metazoa; phylum Arthropoda; class Insecta; order Orthoptera; family Acrididae; genus Schistocerca; species Schistocerca serialis. The sequence continues at coordinate 148,318,853 of NC_064648.1, forward strand.
TCAATATGACGGAGCAACAGCACAGATATCGATGGCAGTTGTGTGACAACTGTTTGGTAACTGCTGTGTATGTGCGGATGGATATGTGTGTGTGTGTGTGCGCGCGAGTGTATACCTGTCCTTTTTCCCCCTAAGGTAAGTCTTTCCGCTCCCGGGATTGGAATGACTCCTTACCCTCTCCCTTAAAACCCACATCCTTTCGTCTCTCCCTCTCCTTCCCTCTTTCCTGATGAAGCAACAGTTTGTTGTGAAAGCTTGAATTTTGTGTGTGTGTTTGTGTTTGTTTGTGTGTCTGTCGACCTGCCAACACTTTCATTTGGTAAGTCACATCATCTTTGTTTTTAGATATATTTTTCCTATGTGGAATGATGTAACTTACCAAACGAAAGCGGTGGTATGTTGATAGACACACAAACAAACACAAACATACACACAAAATTCTAGCTTTCGCAACCAACGGTTGCTTCGTCAGGAAAGAGGGAAGGAGAAGGAAAGATGAAAGGATGTGGGTTTTAAGGGAGAGGGTAAGGAGTCATCCCAATCCCGGGAGCGGAAAGACTTACCTTGGGGGAAAAAAGGACAGGTAACACAAAATTTTCATTTGCTTGTTGGTGTGTAACAAGCAACAGTACCTCCATTATGACAGCTGCCACCCATTCCACATCAAACTGTCCCTTCCCTACAGCCTAGGTCTTCATGGCAAACGAATCTGCTCCAGTCCGGAATCCCTGAACCATTACACCAACAACCTGACAACAGCTTTCGCATCCACAACTACCCTCCCGAACTGGTACAGAAGCAAATAACCAGAGCCACTTCCTCATCCCCTCAAACCCAGAATCCCCCACAGAAGAACCACAAAAGTGCCCCACTTGTGACAGGATACTTTCTGGGACTGGACCAGACCCTGAATGTGGCTCTCCAGCAGGGATACGACGTCCTCAAATCCTGCCCTGAAATGAGATCCATCCTTCATGAAATCCTCCCCACTCCACCAAGAGTGTCTTTCCGCCGTCCACCTAACCTTCGTAACCTGTTAGTTCATCCCTATGAAATCCCCAGACCACCTTCCCTACCCTCTGGCTCCTATCCTTGTAACCGCCCCCGGTGTAAAACCTGTCCCATGCACCCTCCCACCACCACCTACTCCAGTCCTGTAACCCGGAAGGTGTACACGATCAAAGGCAGAGCCACATGTGAAAGCACCCACATGATTTACCAACTGACCTGCCTACACTGTGATGCATTCTATGTGGGAATGACCAGCAACAAACTGTCCATTCGCATGAATGGACACAGGCAGACAGTGTTTGTTGGTAATGAGGATCACCCTGTGGTTAAACATGCCTTGGTGCACGGCCAGCACATCTTGGCACAGTGTTACACCGTCCGGGTTATCTGGATACTTCCCACCAACACCAACCCATCCGAACTCCTTACCCTCTTTCCTGATGAGGCAACAGTTTGTTGCGAAAGCTTGAATTTTGTGTGTATGTATGTATCTGTTTGTGTTTCTATCGACCTGCCAGCACTTTCGTATGGTAAGTCACATCATCTTTGTTTTTTTATATATATATATATATATATATATATATATATATATATATATATATATATATATATATATATATATATGATGTGGTTATAATAGAGGGAAACATTCCATGTAGGAAAAATATATCTAAAAACAAAGATGATGTGACTTACCAAATGAAAGTGCTGGCAGGTCGACAGACACACAAACGAACACAAACATACACACAAAATTCAAGCTTTCGCAACAAACTGTTGCTTTTTCTCTTTATTTTCTCTTTCTGTTTTTACCAGTAGTCTCACTTTGTATTCACCTTCCCCATTTTACCGTAATCTACTATACAATTTTATCCCGCCTATATATACTCAATAATACGTAACCCACTTCCAAACCATAACCAAAATATTTTATTTTCCACTTTTAACACTACCGCTGCCATAAAATCCACCGTTTCTAGTTCAATAACAGCTGCTTTCACGTATTAAACAACCATTTCGGCTAGTTCTAATAACTTTCACGTTATTTCCACTTCCGTTTTTCGCACATCACTGATCATTTTAGCTGCTCCCCACAGGTTTTAACGTCATTATTTCTTCGTCAGACAATTGTTAGCCCCATTTTCGTAATCTTTCACCACAACACCACTCCTTTTAATACGTTTTTTTTCGAAATTTTCCCGAATTTCTCCGTCCTTTAACATGTTTTAGCGGCAACACAACCACCTAACCTTTATGCACATTGCTGTCTACCAACCCAAGTTCACCACAGGATCAACTTAACCAACACTTTTTCGCCTTTTTTCATACCAGATCTCCAGTTGCAAATCCTGATGAGGCAACAGTTTGTTGCAAAAGCTTGAATTTTGTGTGTATGTTTGTGTGTCTGTCGACCTGCCAGCACTTTCATTTGGTAAGTCACATCATCTTTGTTTTTAGATATATAAATATATAAATATATATATAAAAACAAAGATGAGGTGACTTACCGAACAAAAGCGCTGGCAGGTCGATAGACACACAAACAAACACAAACATACACACAAAATTCAAGCTTTCGCAACAAACTGTTGCCTCATCAGGAAAGAGGGAAGGAGAGGGGAAGACGAAAGGAAGTGGGTTTTAAGGGAGAGGGTAAGGAGTCATTCCAATCCCGGGAGCGGAAAGACTTACCTTAGGGGGAAAAAAGGACAGGTATACACTCGCACACACGCACATCGCTGTCTACCAACCCAAGTTCACCACAGGACATGTGCGGGTGTGCGAGTGTATACCTGTCCTTTTTTCCCCCTAAGGTAAGTCTTTCCGCTCCCGGGATTGGAATGACTCCTTACCCTCTCCCTTAAAACCCACTTCCTTTCGTCTTCCCCTCTCCTTCCCTCTTTCCTGATGAGGCAACAGTTTGTTGCGAAAGCTTGAATTTTGTGTGTATGTTTGTGTTTGTTTGTGTGTCTATCGACCTGCCAGCACTTTTGTTCGGTAAGTCACCTCATCTTTGTTTTTATATATAATTTTTCCCACGTGGAATGTTTCCTTCTATTTTTTTATATATATATATATATATATATATATATATATATATATATATATATATATATATATATATATATATATGCTTTTACACATGTCGCGCACGCACACACACACACACACACACACACACACACACACACACACACACATATCCATCCGCACATACACAGACACAAGCAGACATATGCTTTTACATATGTCTGCTTGTGTCTGTATATGTGTGGATGGATATGAGTGTGTGTGCGAGTGTATACCTGTCCTTTTTTCCCCCCAAGGTAAGTCTTTCTGCTCACGGGATTGGAATGACTCCTTACCCTCTCCCTTAAAATCCACATCCTTTCGTCTTTCCCTCTCCTTCCCTCTTTCCTGATGAAGCAACTGTGGGTTGTGAAAGCTTGAATTTTGTGTGTGTGTTTGTGTTTGTTTGTGTGTCTATCAACATACCACCGCTTTCGTTTGGTAAGTTACATCATCTTTGTTTTTGAGATATATTTTTCCCACGTGGAATGTTTCCCTCAAGGATGATGTAACTTACCAAAAGAAAGCATTGGTATCTTGACAGAGAGTGTATACCTGTCCTTTTTTCCCCCTAAGGTAAGTCTTTCCACTCCCAGGATTGGAATGACTCCTTACTCTCTCCCTCAAAACCCACATCCTTTCGTCTTTCCCTCTCCTTCTCTCTTTCCTGATGAAGCAACTGTTGGTTGCAAAAGCTTGAATTTTGTGTGTGTGTTTGTGTTTGTTAGTGTCTCTACCAACATACCAACGCTTTCGTTTGGTAAGTTACATCATCGTTGTTTTTAGATATATTTTTCCAACTTGGAACGTTTCCCTATATATGAGAGACACAGAGTGGCCCCTACCGCACTCACCTCTCACCCTCGTCGGTGACCTCCAGCGTGATGGCGAACGGCGTTATCGCATTCGGCTTGTATTTGAGGATCGGCTGAAACGGGCCGGGCGAGTTGTCCACCTTGTCCTTGAACTTGGCCTGCGGCCGCTCGATGTTGCGCGCAGTGAGCAGACGCACCGTCTGCCCGGAGCCCACCACCGTAGCCACTGGGCTGGCCTGCAATCGAGAGAGGAGACAGAGTGTGAGAGTGGACAGGGGTGGCGCGTGCACCGCAGCACACGACACGGATAGCACACACCTCTCATTATCCCTCTCTGTCGAACAATGGTCGAGATACATCCGGCACGGAATAATAACAGCCGACCCGTATTTATCGACAGGAATGAATCTGCCACTGTGGTACTCGATCGACGGGAGTATGTAAGTGAAGGTCTGCACCAGCTGTCTGACACCTCTACATAAAGCGTCTGCCATCGGGATCCCATCCCAGTGATTCAAACTGACCTACAGTCCCTCCTTAAAACTTCAGGCCCTTCACACGGACTAACACCTCAGTTCATAGAACTTCTTACCCCACACAAACCACACACCTCCACCTTTTACCTTCTTCCTAAGATCCACAATTCCAATCGTCCTGGCCGTCCCACAGCTTCTGCCTTACAGCACTCACCAAATGTATGTCTGCCTTAGTTGATCAACACCTGTAACCCATAGTACAAAGACATCCTTCCTATATTAAAGGCACCAATCATTTTCTACATCCTCTGAAATCTGTGTCAGTCCCACTCCCACCACACACCTTGCTTGTCACCACCTCCTTCTACACCAGTATCCTCCGCATACATGGTAAGTGTGCAGCTGAACATTTCCTCAATCAGTGCCCACCTGATTTCAAATATATGACATCCTTGCTACTCACCTTACTCAACTTACCAACAACAACTTCACCTCTGAGGAGCAGACATACAAACAGATCAGAGGGTACGGCCATGGGAACCAGAATGGCTCTTTCCTATGCAAATCTTTTCGTGGGTCACTTGGAGAGGACTTTCCTGGGATCCGTAAGCCTTCAGCCCCTGGTTTGGTTTAGATATATCGACGACATCTTTGCTGTACAGATTCATGGTGAGGCTGACCTGTTAAAATTCCTGCAATCTCTAAATACCTTCTCCCAATTAAATTTCACATGGTCTTAAATCCCATGACACTTTCCTTGATGTTGATCTCATCCTCACCAAGTGCCAGTTACACACTTCCGTCCACATTATACCTACTAACAAACAACAGAACTTACATTTTGACTGACGTCATCTTTTCCGTGTCAAACGTTCCCTCCCATACAGCCTCGGCATTCAAGACAAACACATCTTGTTCAGATGCACACTCTTCACAACAGTTTACCACTATTCTCACCTGGGCCTTCACTGGACGTAATTACCCCATCAGCCTAGTTCAAAAGCAGATTTGCTGGGCCATCACATCCAATCTTGGTGCTGATGATCCCTCCAACAAAGAACTTAAAGAGTACACCACTTGTCACTCAGTATTATCCTGGTCTCAAATGTATTAATCAGCTACTTCGACAACGCCGTAACTTCCTAACATCATGCCCTGAAATGTGATCCATTCTATTTGTCTGAGATTTTGCCCACCGCACCTAGAATAGCTTTCTGTCGCCCTCCCAATCTTCGCAATACCCTTGTCAGACTGTAATGGATCTGGGGGATGTGTTATTTTTTACCGGATTTGTCGATACCAAATTGTAAATGTTTTCTTATTTTATTTTTTTTTTTGTCAGAATTTTTGTATTGTAATTTGCCTTATTATATGCTAATTTACTTATATTTTTGAGAGTGAAAGCATATTGATTACTATTAGTAAATGTGTCGAAGAATAGCAAAGAGACTGATTACAAGTGGAAGCTTGTGTGTTGTGTAAAATGTCTTTGACGCTGGAGTCGCCTTTGACTATAGTCAGTCGGCAGTTAACTCTTGGTGTGTGTTGACGGTAGAACAATGTGCAGGTCGCCGTCATAAATAATTTTGAATTATGTTACTATTTTTTTTATATAAACTATAAGAAGAAACTACATTCGAAGAAATGGTATTTGAAGCACCAAAAATGAGGCAAACACATTGAACCAGGTCATTTCTGCAGCCGACAAAGATGCATTGTGGAATCATACTTCCACTAGACAACTGAAGCCAAGACCAATATCACCTTGTAAACATCTAACGGATAAGGTACTGTCACGAAATATGCCAAATTTAAGTAAATAAAAAATAGTGAGCATATTTCAACTTTGTGTCTCAGCCGGGATACCATATTTCAAGACCTTATATCCCTTCTGCACCTATCTCCCAACACTATGGCTCCTAAACCTGTGACCAACCCCGCTGCAAGACTTGCCCTATGCACCCTCCTACCACCATCTATACCAGTCCTGTAATTGGCAAAACATATACTATCAAAGGGAGAGCTACTTGTGAAATGACACATGTTGTGTACCATCTGTTATATAAACACTGTTCGGCCTTTTGCATCTGCATGACTACCACCAAGTTATCAGTTTGGATGAACAGGCATACGCAGAGTGTTTGTCCTGGCAACACACAATATCCTGTTGCAATGCATGCCTACAACACAAGAGTTGTGACCTCGGTGCCTATTCCACAACCCGTGCCATCTGGATTCTTCCCTAACATCGATTTCTTAGAACTCTGCAGGTGTGAACTGGCGCTAAAATGTGTCCTCGGTTCTCACAACCCACCTGGCCATTAATTTCTTCACAGTAACTATTCCTTCCTTCAGTCCACTAGTTTCCTAATTTTTTTGTTTTCCGACCTGTCTATTTTTCGTCATCCCCCTCTATCACATACAATGCACTTAGCTTTTCTTTCTTATTAATTTGTGCACAATGTGCTAGCAGTGAGCAGTGAATATCAATATAGATTTTCTATTTTTAATTAAGGGGCACTACTTTATTAATTGTATTATGATTACGTTCACTGTTAAGTGCTCTCTTAGAATAGAAGATTTTGTGATTTTTTTTATTTTATACTTTTTATACTGGCACTCATAAAAGGTTGTATGTTACCTAACCAGGCTAAGGCCTGTATTGTACAATATTTGTGCTTTTTATGGATTTGTCAGACACTCATTTAACCAAAGAAAAATTTTAACTGAAAACAGTGCATACAGCATTTTAGTCTTTATATTGGCGACACTGGTTTACTATGTACTCTAACTAAAGTGCCCTCTGCTGGAATTAGGTTTTTGTATAAATACCTGAAGCAATCTGAGTATTATCAGCACATACCATGTACTCAACATGTTTAACTTGATGGTATGTATGGCTGCTATCCATGGCTATAAATATTTTATATTTTTACATTTCATGCGTCATTAATACTGTATAGATTTAGTCTTAACTATCTGAACCTATTCGCTTGCACATTATTTATATTTACAACAGATGGCGGTAAGCCGAAACCGGTAATAAAGTATAAAGAAATCTGTGTGATCAAGACAACTTGTGAAAATAAAAGTGCCAAAAATAAAATGATTGCGGACTCATTTACAGACTTCATGTCTTCAACTGATAAACTTGTTGAAGCTATTGTCATGTTTGTCGATTTCAATAGGTTCTGTGAACAAGCGGGTGTGGTAGCTCTTCTCCACAATGAGAACTTCCGTGTCAGTAAATTTTATCGTGTGGTCGGTTTCTCACAGCATGTGTTACGCCATGGTCTGCAGCCTGCACAAACTGTCAAATCACAACTCTAGCCAGAGTAGTGACAATGAATATGATCATAATGTACACAAGATAGATTATAGAAGATAGATAAAGGAAAGGCAAACCTACGTTTCTAGCATTTGTAGACTTAGAGAAAGCTTTTGACAATGTTGACTGGAACACTCTCTTCCAAATTCTGAAAGTGGCAGGGGTCAAATACATGGAGCAAAAGGCTATTTACAATTTGTGCAGAAACCAGATGGCAGTTACAGGGTGTATACATGGACAAGGAAAAAAAATTCCCGGGTTTTTCCCGCGTTTCCCAGTTGAAAATACACTTTCTCCCCGGTGAAAATAAACTTTTTCCGTGTTAAGTGACAGTATACGTTTCCTCGGCACTGTAAAACTTATCAATCCTTTGAACGTTTATGGTTTTATACACCGACGTAGAATTTCACGGCACCTTAGAAAACGAAACTTGGGAAAAAACACGTTTTGGAAATATCTTTGATGTGCAGCAACATGTGCACTGCATATTTTCATGTTACGAAGGTATATATTCGAATTCCACCAAACACCGCATGTTACTTTCCGAAGCATAGAAATCGAGACTGCGACGCGCTTTTGTAAGCCAGTCACAGCTCATGTCACGTGATCTCGCCAGCTGATGACAGCACAGGACACTGATGTAGTCAGCCAACAGCAAGATCACTCTTAAGTAGTACGAACACACAAATAAGAAAAGTTGATGGCTTAAATTAATATACATAATGTTGCTACTAGAAAAACAAAACTTTCACATACGAGGGCCGTTCAGAAAGTAACCTCTGGTTGATTTAAAAAAATACACCAAGTTAAATAAAAATATTTTAATATATACATCTTACAACTACATCTTTGCACTATTTTTCTACATAGTCTCCATAGTGATTGAGGCACTTATCGTATCTCTTCACAAGCTTTGAAATTCCTTCTGCATAAAAATCACCTGCTTGTGCCTGGAGCCAGCCTGTGACCGCATCTTTGAGCTCTTCGTCGTCATCAAACCGCTGTGACCCGAGCCATTTCTTCAAATGCATGAAGAGGTGATAATCACTTGGCGCCAGGTCTGGGCTGTAAGGTGGATGGTTGATAACGTCCCACTTGAAGGACTCAAGAAGTGCCGTTGTTCTGCGAGCAGAGTGAGGACGGGCGTTATCGTGCAAAAAAACGATACCGGAAGTCAGCATACCACGGCGTTTGTTCTGTATAGCCCGTCGTAACTTTTTTATTGTTTCACAGTACACGCGTTGATTAATGGTCGTACCACGTTCCATGAATTCAACCGACAACACCCCTTTGGCATCCCAAAACACCGTTGCCATCAGTTTTCTGGCAGAAAAATCTTGCGAGGCTTTTCTTGGTTTGGTAGGCGAATTTGGATGTGCCCACATCTTTGATTGTTCTTTTGTCTCAGGGTTCACGTACTTAATCCAGGTTTCGTCACCGGTCACGATTCTGTTTAACAATGGTTCTCCTTCGTCCTCATAACGTGACAGAAAGTCTAATGCAGAGGCCATTCTTTGAGTTTTGTGGTGGTCGGTAAGAATTTTGGGCACCCATCGTGCACAGAACTTACGGTAACCCAATCTTGCTGTCACTATCTCGTACAAGAGAGTCTTAGAAATCTGTGGAAAACCAGTAGACAACTCCGACATTGAGAAACGTCAATTTTCACGAACTTTTGCATCAACTGTCTGAACGAGTTCGTCAGTCACCAGTGATGGTCTACCACTCCTCTCTTCATCACGAACATTTTCTCGTCCACTTTTAAATAAATGTACCCATTCACGGACAACTCCTTCACTCATAACTCTTGGTCCGTACACGGCACAAAGCTCACGATGAATAGCTGCTGCAGAATATCCTTTGGCTGTAAAAAACCTTATGACAGCACGAACTTCACATTTGGCGGGGTTTTCTATTGCAGCACACATTTCAAACTGCCACAAAAACTAAACTAGTGCAGGTACGACGTTCACTTGACCACGGCTTGATGCCAACGGACCTGTTGAGTGCGTGAACGCACAGATGGCGTCGCTACTCCCCCCACAACCCGCACTGTGACCAATAGGAGGTTACTTTCTGAATCGCCCTCGTATAATATTGGTCTCGAAGATAAATAAGCTGCAAGAGAAGCTAAGCTTCCACATATAATGTGATCTTTTTTGCGCGTGTTACACTTCAAGATACATCACACAAATGTGCCAGTAAAATTTTTAATAATGACGTAAATGTCTGATTTTCTGAGCTCGAAATTCGTCTAGATGGTTGTCCTCAAAGAGTTGATTTTGAAATGAGAGTCAAACGCTCTGTGATTTAAGAAATTCCTCGTACATTCTCACACACAGTTCATCTTGCGTAAAAGGAAATTTACTTTGAAAGTAATGCTTTTCAAATCACCATTTGCAATATTTTCCCGTGACCCGTTAGAAATTGGTTCGTTTCAGCATTTGCCAGAGCGCGCCAGATAACAGTCTGTTGTGACTCGCCGATCTTTCAAAGTGCTGCCGCGCAGTTACGCGCGTCCTCTACATGCGGTGCTGTCTGCCAGCCATGCAGCAGCAGCGCCACCTAAGCGGCCAGCCAGCCAGCGGCCGCTAGACTTGGACTCAGTTATGATTTGACTGTTAAAGTGTACACACGTCTTACTCTGTTTACTTGATCTGTGACTTTCATGTATTGCGTCTTCCTTGAAAAATATTTGTTCAACTTGAAGTTATAACACAGGTGTCACTGCCCTTGCACAGGTATGATTACGCAGCAAGCCCGCATGTTCGTACGTGTAAAACATTAAAAGATCTTGCATTGTGTCATAAAAGAAACAAGACATCAGAGGATACTTCAAGAGCATCGGAATTTCGTGAACCATACTAAAATACAGAATAATAATTCGAATGTCCAGAGTCGGATGTAAATTTTCTTGAGTACCAGAACCGTATTATCTCATGTTTGGTTCTTTATTATGGCATAATGCCATACAAGCTAGAAGCTGGAAAACGTGCACTTGAAATGCAGCGAACAGTTGAAACTAATCAACAGTGTGAAATTAAACATTTCGTTTCAAATAAATTAACTGCCTCAGCGCAAAAGATTAATAAAAGCCAAATCTCTTTAGCAAACCGTCAAAAATAGCTTCATTGTTCTGCAAGTCGATTAATGCTCGAGTGTCAGAAAGGTGGAAATAAAACCTGAAACTAATAACATATTTTAGCCTTCCGTAATTATGATTAATTCATTTGATAACTCCCGACCAGAAAAATCCGTTCTGTTTTCATTTAATGTGAGAGCAATAAATGAAGAGGAAACAGCAAAATTGCTAAACATAAAAACAAATCACATGGAGACCACCCACGTCCCCACTACAACTCAGACTGCTCTGTGCATCAGCCCCGGATCTACGATATTTCCAAACCGCGGCAATACTAGATAGTGGCGCCCAGCCACACATCCATAGTCAGAAGCAGAAGAAGGTATTACTCATATGCAACTCTACTGCGCAAGCACAAGAGCCCGCCCGCAACTGCTCAAACGAATCTAATGTAAACAGCTGTCACGTCACGCTCATCGGAGGCAATTTGTTGTTAGGAAGCATTGCATACTCTTCCTAAAGCCTTCGACACACTGTGCTGTTGGCAGATGCTTCTATGAGCACTGTGTTTTGTTGTTGTATATGGCGCATTTCCGTTGCGACTTAAGTTTTATTTTCATTTTTTTTCTCTCCTTCATGTGTTGTTGCTGCAGCATTATTCTGCAAAAGCGGGATACAGTAATATCCTTTGGTAGAATATTGGTTCTTACCAGTCAAAATCACAAAAATACAACTGAAAACTAAAACAAAGAAAAATTCCCGAGTTTATCCCAGTTTTCTCAAGGATGAAAAAATTCCTGTGTTTTTCCCAGATCTCCCGGTTGTCCCAGTGTGAATACACCCTGAGTTATAAGAGTCAGGGGCATAAAATGGAAGCGGTGATTGGGAAGGGAGTGAGACAGGGTTGTAGCCTCTCCCCGATGTTATCGAGCAAGCAGTAAAGGAAACAAAAGAAGAATTTGGAGTAGGTATTAAAATCCATGCAGAAGCAAAAAAAACTTTTGAGGTTTGCCGATGACATTGTAATTCTGTCAGAGACAAGCAAAGGACTTGGAAGAGCAGCTGAACGGAATGGACAGTGTCTTGAAAGGAGGATATAAGATGAACATCAACAAAAGCAAAACAAGGATGATGGAATGTAGTCGAATTAAGTCGGGTGATGCTGAGGGAATTAGATTAGGAAATGAGACACTTAAAGTAGTAAAGGAGGTTTGCTATTTGGAGAGCAAAATAACTGGTGATGGTCGAAGTAGAGAGGATGTAAAATGTAGACTGGCAATGGCAAGGAAAGCATTCCTGAAGAAGAGAAATTTGTTAACATCGAGTATAGATTTAAGTGTCAGGAAGTCATTTCTGAAAGTATTTGCATGGAGTGTAGCCACGTATAGAAGTGAAACATGGACGATAAATAGTTTAGACAAGAAGCTTTCGAACTGTGGTGATACAGAAGAATGCTGAAGATTAGATGGGTAGATCACATAGCTAATGAGGAGGTATTGAATAGAATTGGGGAGAAGCGGAGTTTGTGGTACAACTTGACTAGAAGAAGGGATCAGTTGGTAGGACATGTTCTGAGGCATCATGTTGTTGTTGTTGTTGTTGTTGTTGTTATGGTCTTCAGTCCAGAGACTGGTTTGATGCAGCTCACCATGCTACTCTATCCTGTGCAAGCTTCTTTACCTCCCAGTACCTACTGCAACCTACATCCTTCTGAATCTGCTTAGTGTATTCATCTCTTGGTCTCCCTCTACAATTTTTACCCTCCTAACAACCGATCCCTTCTTCTAGCCAAGTTGTGCCACAAATTTCTCTTCTACCCAATTCTATTCAATACCTCCTCATTAGTTATGTGATCTACCCATTTAATCTTCAGCATTCTTCTGTAGCACCACATTTCGAAAGCTTCTATTCTCTTCTTGTCCAAACTATTTATCGTCCATGTTTCACGGAGGCATCAAGGGATCATCAATTTAGCATTGGAGAGCAGTGTGGAGGGTAAAAATTGTAGAGGGAGACCAAGAGGTTAATACACTAAGCAGATTCAGAAGGATGTAGGTTGCAGTAGGTACTGGGAGATGAAGCTTGCACAGGGTAGAGTAGCATGGAGAGCTGCATCAAACCAGTCTCTGGACTGAAAACCACAATAACAGCAACAGCAGCAACAACAACAACAACAACAACAACAACAACAAACATACACAGAAAATGTGTTATATGAGCTGCAACACCTGACACCAGATGTGACACTTGAAAAATGTTCTGATTAGCAATGGGTCCTCTAAAGTTACATAAGAAGTGTCACAAAATCAAATACTTTCGGCGTTTCTGCCATACATTCCCAGGGTGATGGGAAGAACCGGTTGTATACAGCATAAACAGAGCATAAAGACTATTTATAAACTGTCAAAGAAGATAAAAGAGGGTTGTAGATCAGCAAAGGACAAAAGGGACCCTTTTCCAATGTCATGAATATACCACATACATGTGGAAAGATCTACGTCAGAATGACACCAGAATCACCAAACACAAGAGGCATTGCAAATTGGAACAGATAGAGAAACTAGTTATGCTAGAGCACATACTGTGTGACAATGACCACATAATAAAATTTGCCGACAGAGGAGTTCTCGCTGTGGAGAAGAGCTAACACCCCCCATCATCCAGGGAAGCCATAGAAACCTGCAAATGTAACAGCAGCCTCAAGATGAGCAGGTCCTGGATTCCCGTACTGCAGCAAATGACCACTGTAGTAAGAAGGGAAGAACCGTAATAGTAACAACATAACAACAATGGCTAAGTCCTCAGACATTTTTGTGCCAGGTGCATATAATCTGTGGCTGCAAGTTTGACTCCAGTCTGCCACCGGCAACAGAGTGTGAAGCTTTAACAATGCCAGTGAAATGTCTGTGACCCTATTCTTATGTTTTAGAAGCTAAGTTAGAACATCGATGTATCGCATGTTAATTTATCTTGGATGTAACTCTGTCGCTATTAATTACCTTCCTTATGTGGAAGGTCTTGCAAAGCAGTATCTCTGTAAAACCCCATGTAGACCTGGAAAGACTTGAACTCTTCTCCTCTGCAGCTACTATTGGTGGTAGGAAAAAATGATATCTACTGTAATTACAAAATGATGTCAACATTTCATCACTGACTGTCTTGCATTTGTTGCAATACGCGTACATATCAGAATTACTTTGTACCTTGGAGCTGAAACAATATAAGGTAAACAGAAAGTTTGTCTTGAAAGATGGCATTTCATTTTAGAACTTCCTTTGTTCAGTGCTGTTTTCATTCTCGCAGAGTATGCCTGCTCCTCGACAGTCGAGACACAGCCAAGCCGCAATGTCAAAACACAATAGTCCCTGCCCACAACTGGAGAAGATATTTAATCGCTGTCAAGCCTTGCCAATTATTCGAAAAGCACGCCTCTCCATTCAACTCTGTACAAACGTGAAACAAAATGACCGCACACAGGATGTGTTTCGTGACTTATTCTCTACCTAATACTACTTTACTATTTGGTGACAATCATCTTTCCTCGTCATAAATAGAGGCTGTGAAATGTCGGCATATGAGACTACACCAACCACTCGTGCTTGCAAAACATCGGAACCAACATCAAATAAACACTGTTCGAAGAACCCGACACAGGTGCCCTCAGATGACTTGTCAGCAAGAAGCAACGAAAGCCGTAACTATTATGCGCTGTTACATTTACCAGAACTGAAAACGCAACACACTGTTGGAAAAAACACACTGCTGTCGATAACGCTTTTGCACGACAGTGTTGTAAATAAACAAAATCCATCAGTTCGTGCAATAGAGACGTAACTATGAGACCTAGCTCTGTCTCACAATAAACTAACAAGACGGACAGCCTCACACGTAGAGCAATGAGACTATTAACGACTGGAGCCGCGACTCGGATAGAACGACCGGCTCCTTTCTGCAGCAGACCCTCCCACAGTGCTACACACACTTAGCTCGAGCGCACGCACAGCTCGTACTCACCTCAGTGGCGGCGGTGCTGTTCCAGGGCGCGCTGACCGGCCGCGTGATGGCCGCCTCCAGCAGCACGGGCTCTGGGTTGCGGCGGATGCCCGCCAGCTCGTCCAAGTTCAGCCCCTGTCACAACAAGGAGCAGCCTCTCTCAATTGCATCTCCACACAGTTAACTACTCTTATTTAACACGTACATTTCTAAGAATATTCACAGTATAAAACGTATTGTGATAGAAAGCTAGACATACATTAGAAGCTGCACAGGTGAGACCCGCCAGCAGATGTGACCCGTGAGTAGCGGACTAGTTGCCGCCAGTCGCCGATCGCACCTTCCAGTTGGGATTATGTATTTGTCAATTTCTCTACTGGTCTGAATGGTCAGACGTTTGGTGGCTGCGTGAAGGACACAGGTTCAATTCCTGGAACTGCCGTGGACTGGAATGGGATACTCTCCACCTCGTCGTGCCGACTGAGGAGCTATTCGCAGGAGAAGGTCCGAGATCTGCATTGCCGACGACGGCTGGGAGAGCAGTGTGTTGACCCCACATCTCCCCATAACATATCCTGATGGTGTCACAGGCACAGGATAACGTGGCAGTCAGTCGGTCCCAATTTCCCAACTGGCCCATATGACAACAGGGCGGTGGAGATATCTGCATTTACAACTACGTCTATGCTCTGCAAAGCACCATGAAGTGCATGGCAAAGGGTACAGCTCATTGTGCCAGTTATTAACCAGCGTTTCTTCCCATTCCATTTGAATATAGAGAATGGCAAGATTGACTGAATGAATGCCTCTGTACATGGACTAACTATGCTAATCTTATCCTCATAATCCCTATGAGAGCAGTACGTAGTGGGTTGTAATATCCAGAATGAGAGCTTCTGTAAAGTTTGGAAGGTAGGAGACGAGGTACTGGCAGAGGTAAAGCTGTGAGGTCGGGGTGTGAGTCGTGCTTGGGTAGCTCAGATCGTAGAGCACTTGCCCGCGAATGGCAAAGGTCTCGAGTTCGAGTCTTGGTCCGGCACACAGTTTTAATCTGTCAGGAAGTTTCATAACAGCGCACACTCCACTGCGGAGTGAAAATCTCATTCTCGATCTTCAGAGAGTGACTTCTGTTATTTAGAAGCTCATTGAAAATAGATAAGCACAATCTCCATTTCCTGCACAGGCCAAACTGCACAGAAGATGAAGTCCACGAAAGCAAGAAAGAATACATCAACAGGAGAGAGATATTCCAGATAAGCATGTCAGTAATTTTAGAACAAATTCCCTCCGATCATTCATGAAGTACAGCAGGGAACATCCCACTTTTCTTACCTTTTGATTCACAAGGTGGCCACTGTGTCTACATAATGCAGCATAGTATGTCTTTAGTCTGTGCACATTTATTTAACTTTAACCATGAACCACGGACCTTGCCGTTGGTGGGGAGGCTTGCGTGCCTCAGTGATACAGACAGCCGTATCGTATGTGCAACCACAGTGGAGGGGTATCTGTTGAGAGACCAGACAAACATGTGGTTCCTGAAGAGGGGCAGCAGCCTTTTCAGTAGCTGCAGGGGCAACAGTCTGGATGATTGACTGATCTGGCCTTGTAACACTAACCAAAACGGCCTTGCTGTGCCGGTACTGCGAACGGCTGAAAGCAAGGGGAAACTAAAGCCGTAATTTTTCCCGAGGGCATGCAGCTTTACTGTATGGTTAAATGATGATGGCATCCTCTTGGGCAAAATATTCCGGAGGTAAGAAGCTTCCGAAATGTGGTGCTACAGAAGAATGCGGAAGATTAGATGGGTAGATCAGATAACTAATGAGGAGGTATTGAACAGAATTGGGGAGAAGAGGAGTTTGTGGCACAACTTGACTAGAAGAAGGTTGGTAGGACATGTTCTGAGGCATCAAGGGATCACCAATTTAGTATTGGAGGGCAGCGTGGAGGGTAAAAGTCGTAGAGGGAGACCAAGAGATGAATACACTAAGCAGAGTCAGAAGGATGTAGGCTGCAGTACGTACTGGGAGATGAAGAAGCTTGTACAGGATAGAGTAGCATGGAGAGCTGCATCAAACCAGTCTCGGGACTGAAGACCAGAACAACAATAACAAATTCTTTGGAAAAGTTCTCTTTTTATTTTTCGATATTGACACCACACACTTTTACATCTATCAGTTTACTAATGTTAGGAAAGATATAAGAGAAAGACTACCACATACCCATGGACGACTGGCATGTAGCACACACAAACACACAGAAGAAAACCGTCAACACTCGACTTTAGAGCTCTTGCTGTTTTTCTAGTGTGAGTACACACATTCGCACACGCAACCTCACAGCTGTACTTATTTCAAGTTACTTCTTGAATTTGAAATGTGATGCCTTTCAAAAAGAAATCCACAATTGTGTTTCTTTATTCTTAAAATTAGGTTAGGCAAGTGTTAAATTCTCATTCTCTCTCTCTCTCTCTCTCTCTCTCTCTCTCTCTCTCTCTCACACACACACACACACACACACACACACACACACAGATTCCTCCTTAGAGGTACGGCTCAGGTGATGTGGCCCCTAGATGACGAAAAGATGTATGTGTGGGCAGCTGAAAATGGGCTTTTTGTATGACTTGAGAAAGAATTGAGATGACAGGGAAGTTCTTTCAATCCTGCACTCTGAATTTTTTTTATTTTTTCATTTTTACACATTTTTACAGTACTCCCCATATGTAAATGTTTTCACTGCAGAAGAATAACAAAACAGGTCATAAATTTCACATTTTTAGTTCCAATCTAAATTCTCACTCGGCTGTATTCTGAATTGCAAAATACATGAGAAGCAGCCCCTGCGCAACCTGGCTGTTACCTACTATCGACCGAACCAACAGTGATGACGCAGAGACGGCACACGGCAATGATCCATTTAGTTGAGGAGTCTGGGCAGTGAATACACATAATAACACAGCTAACGTAACCTACATAGATCACTGGGCCACTGATCATGATATTGTGCATAAGAATGGAACAGACAGCTCGGCTGAACAACGGCCAAAGAAGACAAACATCGAGCCATGAAAGAGTTGCTACTTTATAATTCTTAACAATAAGTTGAGGTATTTCATTTTCCTACAACTTATTATGTTCAAGGAAATGATGACACATTCATTACCACAACTGCACATAACGTAAGTCTGTTGAAATTATAATATTAATACACCACCAACATGACATGAACGGCATTTTACACTTCAGTGATAACAAAGAGCCAAATTTGATTTTCTTAATAGTTAGCCGCTTCTTGTTTTGAAGTCTTCAAATCTCCAATCAAAAATTTATGAGAAAGAGACAGTAAAACCCTTTGGACAGTCTGAATAGAGCACGTTTTAGTGGGTAGTATCCTGCTGGTTTCCCCTCCAAATTTTGAATCATTTACAGGAATTTCCATGCCAACCAGCATAGACTGCAAAAACATCAATCGTGTAAAACCCAACTTCCACTTTTCTCAGAAGCCATACTGAAAGCTTTGGATCAAAGCAATGAGGTATTTCTTGATTTCCTAAAAGCATTTGACTCAGAGCACATCTACACTTATTGTCAAAAGTATGATCGTATGATGTATCACATAAAATTTGTGACTGGACTGAGGACTTAACAGTAGGGACGATGCAGCACGTTACCTTGGATGGAGAGTCATCATAGGATGTAAAAGTAACTTCTGGTGTGCCGCAGGGAAGTTTGTTGAAACCCTTTGCTATTCATGCTATATATTAATAATCTTGCTGACAATTTTGATAGTAAGCTCAGACTTTTTGTAGATGATGCAGTTATCTATAAATATTCAGTCACATCTTGATTTCAAAGTGGTGCAGAGATTGGCAACTTGCTTTGAATGTTCATCATCATCATCATCATCTTGGACAGTTTCCAGCCACTGGCTGGGTCTGTCGGGAACACAAGCCTCTCCATCGTGTTCTGTCTTTCCACCATTCCCCCTCTTCCACCTTCGTCCAGTTCTCTCCTCTTCTCATCACACATTCCTTCACTCCCTTCACCCATCTATCTCTTGGTCTTCCCCTGGGCCTCTTCCCCTCCAGTTGCAGATCAAACATCCTCTTTGGAATTCTTCCCTCATCCATTCTCTTCATGTGTCCATACCACTGCAGTCTTGATTTTTCTATCCTGTCCTGTACTGGTTCCTCCTTTAGTCTTTCCCTCACATACACATTTCGCAATCTGTCTCGTCTTGTTACACTCAACCTGCTCCTCTGGAACTTCATTTCACTAGCTTGTATTCTACTTTTGTCGCTTTTGTGCATTACCCATGTCTCTCTTCCGTATGCCAATATGGGGACAAAGTAGGTTCGGTATATAATTCCCTTGGATTTCTGTGGCACCTCCTTGCTCCAAATAAGCCCCCTAATGCATTTGAAGAACTGCCCTGCTTTTCTGCATCTTTCATTTATTTCCATTGTGTTTCCCGCCTTACTTTCAATCATGCTTCCCAGGTACTTGAAGTTCTCTGCCACTTGTAGTTTTTCCCCTCCACAAGTTATATCCACATTTGGCCTATTCTTCTTCCTTGTTGTGACAATTATTTCACTTTTCTTTGCAGAGAAATGCATTCCATATTGTGCTGCCGTTGCCTCCCATACATCTAACTGCTCTTGCACCTCCTCCTCGCAATTTCCCCATAACATCAGGTCATCGGCAAAAAGCACTGCTTTCATTTTATGATCTCCAATTGCATCTGATACTTGCTGTAGGATTTCATCCATAACAATAATAAACAATAAAGGCGAAAGTGCACTTCCCTGTCGCAGCCCATTTTCCAGCTTGAACCATGCAGTACGTTCCCTCCCCACTTTCACACAACTCTCACTTCCCTCATACATTTTTCTGACTTTTCGTGTTATTTCTTCATCTATCCCTTTTGCGTTCAGCACATCCCAGAGCTTGTCCCTATAGATACTGTCATACGCCTTCTCAATATCTAAAAAGGCCATGATTAAGTCCTTCCCGTACTCATAGTGCCTTTCCTGCAGTTGCCTTACCACAAATATGAGGTCCGTTGTTGATCTTCCCGGTCTGAAACCATACTGCTCCTCTTGCAGTCTACTTTCAATACTGCTTCTTATTCTCTTCTCCAGGATCTTTTCATAGATTTTTCCACAGTGGCATAGCAGAATGTTGTTGAATGTTCAGAAATGTAAAATTGTGCACCTCACAAAACGAAAAATAGTGTCCTATGACTATAATTTCAACGATTCTCAGTTGGAACTGGCCAAATAATACATATACCTGGGTGTAACACTTTGCAGGGATAGTTAATAGAAAGATTATATTGGATCAGTTGTGGGTAAAGCAGATGGTAGATTTTGGTTTATTGGTTGAATAGTGGGTAAGTGCAATCAGTCTACAAAGGAGATTGCTTACAAATAACTCGCGTGACCCATTCTAGAATTTTGCTCAAGTGGTAATGACCATATACAGATAAGGGCAGCACGAATGGTCACAGGTTTTAGTTTGACCTGTGGGAAAGTGACACAGAGATACTGAAGAAACTGAGAAGGCAGACTCTTGAAGACGGAAGTACACTATGCCAAGGACATCTACTAACAAAGTTTCAAGAACCGGCTTTAAATAGTGAGTCTACAAATATATAACAACACCTTACGAATCGCTCACATAGGGATCGCGAGGACAGGATTAGAATAATTACAGCATGCTCAGAGGCAGTCAAACACCTATTCTTTCCGCACTCCATATGTGACTGGAACAGTAAAAAATTCTAACAACTGGTACCACGCGATGTAGCATCTGCCACGCACTTCATGGTGGTTTGCAGAGTACAGATGTAGATGTAGAATCTTGCAGTTTCATGTGCACACAGAACAATGGTGTAAGTGAGAATTTCTCACATAGAAAAATCATCACTGGAAATGAAAAAAGCAAAAAGTGACCTACTCCAAGAGTGGAAAATATTGTCCAGACATTATGCAACAAGACCCGTTTCCTTTATCTGCCTGTCTACCACTGTACGCTTTGGCTACGCAGTGGGTGGCTGCCTTCAATTATTCCATAGTCTGAATCCACCTACTTGAAGAAAACATTTAATGTAAAATTCTGATCACATATTTTCAAGTCATAAGTGACTTAGTACTGGAGACAGAAAGAAGACATACTCCATGTGAGTTGTTATAATAGTGGTAGCACAAAAATGAAAATATCACCAACAGCTTGCATAGAACCCAGAATACAGTCATAAGAGTCAAAGGATATGAAATGGAAGTATTGATGGAGAAGGGAGTGAGACAGTGTTGTAGCTAATCCTTGATGTTATTCACTCTGAACATTGAAGAAACTGCGGAGAAAACCAATGAGAAATTTGGAAACAGAATTAAAGTTCAGGGAGAAGAAATGAAAACTTTGAGGCTTACCGATGACATTTCAGTTCTGTCACATGTAGCAAAGCATTTGAAAAAACAGTTCAAAGGAATGAATACTGCCTCAAAAAGAGACTATAAGGTGAATATCAACAAAAGTAGAATAGTGGTAATGGAATCTAGTCAACTTTAATTGGAAGGTGCTGAAAGAATTAAATTATGGAATGAGTCACTACAAATAGATGATTTTTGCTGTTTGGGAATCAAAACAACAGTTGATGACCAAAACAGAGAAGATATAAAATGTAGAATGCCTATAGCTAGGAAAGTATTACTAAAACAGAGTATCTGTAAATAGGTAATACAAATTAAAGTGTTAGGAATCTGTATGGAGTGTAGCCTTGTACAGATGTGAAACAGTTCAGACATGACGAGAATTGCAGCTATTGAATTTTCTGCTACAGATGAATGCTGAAGATTTGATCTACATCTAAATACATACTCTGCAAGCCACCGTGTGGTACTTCCACAGGGTACCCCATACCACTACAAGTCATTTCCTTTCCTGTTCCACACACAAATAGAGCAAGGGGAAAAACAGTTGCCTATATGCCTCCGTACGAGCCCTAATTTCTCTCATTTTATCTTCACAGTTCTTACTCGAAATGTACACTGCCAGCAGTAGAATCATTCTGCAGCCAGCTTTAAATACCGGTTCTCTAAATTTCCTCAATGTTTCGCAAACAGAATGTCAACTTCCTACCAGGGGCCTGTGACGGTACGTCACATAAATATTGACATTTTTAGCGGTTGTAAATCATAGTTTACGTATTTTATGAATATAATTAGTGTAAAAGATATAGTTAATGTTCTTGAAACAACTGATATGCAGCGATAGCATCTTTACTTAATGTCTATGAAAATAAAAAAGGATCGAAAGAGACGTGATTTTACGGCCGAGGAGGAAGGACGTATTTTGTGGTACACACACTATTTTGTTTCGCTATACGGAAGGCAGCCACTGAGTGGCTACACATATTTCATGTAAGTTATTCGTATTTATTGCTAAAATAAACTTGTTATTATTATTACAAAATGAATTTCTTTGTAATAGTTGTCACCTCAAATGTTCGCAGTGGCTAATTATTTTTAATAAGCGTTTTTTCAGTAATTTGCGCTGCGAGAAGCTCATCTTCCGATGCAGCCTCTGGTCGGCCATTACGCGCCGAAGTATTACTTTATTTTTCAGTGTTAACAGTAACTGTAAATGGGAGAGATTTCGTTATAAGAACCTTTTTAAATTGCAACAGAAAATTAATTTACGTTAAAGTTCATGTTTTTAAACTACAAAGATTCCACGAGTTCAGTAAGTTTTATCTTGGCCGCTCCACGGCAACAATCGAAATTCTCTCAAGCCTTGCTTTGCAGTCATTAAACAGAAATTATCAAAATTACATTCAATTCAGTTAACGACAACTATACTTTAGTCACCACGTTCAAAATCCAAAGTTGGTACATGAGTAACTGAGGCCCTTGAAGAACCGCTTTCATATTTACTTATGCACGTAAGTAAAAGTGATAAGAAAAGACAATATCCCTGAGAGAAAGAAGCATGTTGATAAATTAAAAATAAAAATATATAAAATATATATATAGTAAATTTTTTTTTTTTTTTTTTTTTTTTTTTTTTTTTTTTTTTTATATAACGAATAACTTATGCCACCGACGTCACAGGCCCCATCTGAATTCCTGAAGCATCCCTGTAACACTTGCATGTTGTTTGAACCTACTGATAACAAATCTAGTGAGTCACCTCCGAATCGCTTCAATGTCTTCCTTGATCCGAACTCGTACAGGTCCCAAAGACTCTAGCAGTACTCATGAAGAGATTGCACTAGTGCTCTGTTTGCAGTATCCTTTACAGATGAACCACACTTTCCTAAAATTCTCCTAATAAACCAAAGTCAAATAATTATTTGCCTTCCCTACTAAAGTCCTTACATGCTCATTCAATTTCATACTGCTTTGCAAAGTTACACCTAGATATTTAATCGACATATCAAGCAGAACACTACTGATGCTGTATCTGAACATTATGGGATTGTTTTTCCTAGTCATCGGCATTATCTTGCATTTTTGTACATTTAGAGCTAGCTGTCATTCATCACACCAACCAAAAATTTTGTCCAAGTCATCTTGTATCCTCCTACAGTCAATTAACTTCAACAACTTCCCGTACACCACAATATCGTCAGCAAACAACCATACAGGGTGTGGTAGATAAGCAATGAGACTCAGTCTAGAAAAACAAATTTATTGATCCAATTTGTACAAAACGTTAATATTCTTCAAAGTACTCGCCTTGGGCGTCGACACAACGTTGCCAGCGCGTTTTCCAAGCTTCATAGGCCCCACTGTAGTCCGTTTGAGTTATGCCAGTTAGTGCCTTCGTGACAGCACGTTGGATGTTCGGAATATCGTCGAAACGATGACCCTTCAGGCATCTTTTGACCTTCGGAAATAGGAAGAAATCAGGAGGACTCAAGTCAGGGCTGTATGGTGGCTGTGGCAAAACTTCAACTCCAATTCGGGTCAAGTAGGAGGTCACGAGGAACGCTGTGTGCGCCGGAGCGTTGTCGTGGTGGAGACACCAGCGTTGAGCAAGGTCCTGTCGCTTCCGTTTGACGGCTCTGTGCAATCGCTGAAGGACATCTTTGTAGAATTCGGCATTGACAGTCTTCCCGTGAGGGACTAACTCTTTGTGAATTAACCCCCGCTTGTCGAAAAACACAATCAGCATTGTCTCGATGCGGGACTTTGCCATTCTCGCTTTCTTCGGCCGCGGGGATGCCGGTGTGTGCCACTCCGAGCTCTGGGCTTTCGTCTCCGGGTCGTACTGGAATGTCCACGATTCGTCGCCTGTTACTACGTTGTCTAAAAAGTGTGGATTATTTTCCAAATCATTCAACATCTCACGGCAAACGTCCACGCGTTGTTGCTTTTGTTCGGCGGTGAGCACTCGGGGAACCAATTTTGCGCAAACTTTCCTCATCGTCAAATCTTGCGTGACAATTTGGTGAACCGTAAATTTATTCACGGAGACCTCATCGGCGATCATTTTGAGACTTAAACGACGGTCGGAGTCCAGGAGTTCTTTCACTTTGGCCACCGTTTCATCCACACGACTCGTTGAAGGGCGTCCAGATCGTTCCATGTCTTCAACGGATTCCCTCCCGTTTTTAAATCCATTAAACCACCGGAACACTTGAGCTCTCGATAGGGAGTCTTCTTTGTAGGCCTCCGTAATCATAGCAAAAGTTTCCGAAGCAGTTTTGCCCAAGCGAAAGCAAAATTTGATTGCATACCGCTGTTCTATCGAGCGATCCATCTTCAGCGTTTTCACAAGTGTCACGGGCACACAAACAACGTAATACGCGAAGCTCGACCCTCACTGCACCAGAGCTCCGACGCGACTGCGAACCCGTTCTATTGTTAGTTCAGATCCCCCACCACGTGACGTACAGGTGGAGACCGCCCTGCGAGCGACTGGGGCGCCGCGCGGCGGCCAGTCTCATTACTTGTCTACCACACCCTGTAGACTGCTGCCCACCCTGTCTGCCAAATCAATTACGTATATAGAGAACAACTGCAGTCCTATCACACTTCCCTGGGGCGCTACTGACGATATCCTTGGCTGTGACAAATTCTCGATGAACAGGACATTGTACTGAGTTTATTACTTAAAAATTCTTCAAAGCACTCACATATCTGGGAGCCTATTCCTTTCACTAGTACCTTCATTAACAGTCTGCAGCAATGTATCTTGTCAATTCTTTTCAGAAATCTAGAAATATGGAACCTGCAGGTTGCCTTTTAACATAGTTCTCAGGATGTCATGTGAAAGAAGGGCAAGTTGAGTTTCACGCGAGTAACGCTTTTTAGAATGGTGCTGATTTGTGGACAGCTTTTTGCCCTCAAGAAAGATTATTATATTTGAACTGAGAATATGTTCAAGGATTTTGCAGCAAATTGATGTTAAGGATATTGGTCTGTAATTTCATGGGGCCGTTCTTTTACCCCATTTAGAAACAGAAGTCACCTCCGCTTTTTTCTAGTCCCTTGCGACTTCGCTCCGGGCGAGAGGATTGCGATAAATGCAAGCTAAGAAAGGGGCCAATGATGTAGATGGGTAGTCTGAATAACCAATTAGAAGGTACCAAATCCAACGTAGGAGAGAAAACAAAACTTGACTAAAAGGGGGGATCTGTTGACAGAATGCATCCCGAAACATAGAGAACATCAATTTCATAATGGAAGGAACTGTGTATGGGTCAAAAGTAGGTAAGGAGGCCAAGGCAAGAATGCAGGAATCAGGTTCAAGTGAATGTAGGTTGCAGTAGGTACTCGGAGATGAAGAGGCTTGCATAGGATAGAGTAGCATGGAGAGCTACAACAAACCAGTCTTCATAATGTACACGATGACGATGACAACAACAACATCATCATCATCATCATCATCATCATCATCATTGTCGTCCATCACCATCATCATCATAATCATCATCCACAGCAGCAGCAGCATGATGATAGTTTGCCAAATGACAAAAACCAAAGCAGGGCTAAATGACCCAGAGGAGGCAGCTGCTACAGACTACTCGATAACGGTGTGTGACGCATTTACAAGCCATGCTGCGCACCACCAGACTACAAGCTCGGCTGCCACTCACTCACCACACGCTCCAGGATGGCATCGTTGGCCTCCACCACCAGGTCGAACTTCTCCTCCACGTCGCGGTGCACCACGTTTGCCCCGATCCCCTGGTGCCTGAGTATCATCGACAGTCTGGAACAGAGCGGCGGTGCAAACAGAGGGACGTCCGCATCAGTATGTGGCAGGAAAGGGATGGAAGCAAACATCTGGCAAGCTGCAGCTAGATGCTTGAGTAACAAAAGTCCTGATAAAACACTCAGATGTGAAACAAACAAATAAACACACACACACACACACACACACACACACACACACACACACACGGAGTGCTGATTTTCTGGAAAAAAAAGAAAAAGTTGTGATAGTCAGAGTGACATGCCGCCAATGTCTAGAATCTACAAATTATTGGTAATATTAAGAAAAGGGTAGACTGCTACTCACGATAATGAGGGATGTTGAGTCATAGACAGGCACAACAAAAAGACTACTAAACAAGTAAGCTTATGGCCAAAAGGCCTTCTTCTGAATAAGACAAAAAACACACACATGCGACCACTGTCTCTGGTTGCTGAGGCCAGACTGTGAGCAGCTGCACGTGATGAAAGAAGCAACCTGGGTGATGGGGGTAAGAAGGAAGTTGGGGCAGAGTGGGGAAGGATAACAGGATAGGAGTGGGGATGGTCAAGTGATGTTTGTGGGAGCATACAGGGACAAGGTGGGGAGAGGGTAAGGCAGCGAGGTGCAGTCAGTAGGTAAGACGGAGGGTGAGGGGCGGGGGATAGCAGAAAAGGACAGAAGTAAAGAGATTGTGAGTGTTTTGGTGGAACAGAAGGCTGTATAGTGCTGGGATGGGAACATTAGAGGAGACAGGTGGGTGAAGGACAGTGACTAACCAAATTGATTACACCCTGTTCCCTCAATGGCTGCTGGAATAGCCTCTTCAAATTGTTAAATGAGGCCCTCAGACATGCACACTGAATGCACCTGGCATCCTCTTCTGTCCCTTGCTGTCCTAAGGGGTACTTTCATTCACCATATGTTTGAACTTCCGATGATTAATAGACCCCCTACTCTTTTGTATTTGCTGCCTCTTAACACTGGACAAAACAGGTTTCCCCAAGACAGATGAAGTGAATCCCACTAGCTACGTTTCAGTTTCAATGAGAGAGAGCGCCTCAAACTTGTTGGCTAGGGGGATAGGTATAAAAGCCTGAGTCCTTCCTGGTCCTCATCCACCAAGTACGGGATGCCTAGATCGTGTACTTTCTGCAGAGGAGGAAGGATAAACAGAAGAGGATAGTGCTTGATGTACCTCTGGTACCTGTTTCACAGATCTCGGGAGCTCTTCAAACACACCGATTCGCAGCAGCTGCCAATCATTTGACAGTAGCCAGGCCAATTTCCAGCTGCTTACAAATGTTAACCGACCCATCCCATGCTCGAGAACAGCATTCACAGTGGGGCTGCGTTTTGGCTTGCACAACGTATTACAAGACACAAACAACTAACTTTAAACTAAGCCATTGGTCATCTTTTAATCTGTTGAGCTAAAAAGTTGCTAATTTTCTATAAGAACTGATGCAAATACACAAAACAAGATTTCTATTAAAGCAATACAGAAACCTGTGCTAAAAACTACTAGTTTCCTAAACATTTTGAGGTCAATTATAGTTGTTAGTTAATTTACAATAAATTCAGATAATATATGGGGCTACTCCTTTTTAAGGGTAAACTAGGTGTAACACAATGTGTTAGTTAGAAAATCTGCTACAGTAATTAAATTACAATTGCCAATTTGCTACTAATTGCCAAGATGCCATACAGAAGATATCGTCGCCGTGCAAGACAGACAATATATAAAACAATTGAAGACGTCGAAATGACAACATCTGCCACTGATAAGAAGAAAAATACCATAAAATCTGTCGCTGCACACTCTCTACTAGATGGACCTGCAGTCTTTTGTGGATGTAGACTTAACTTCAGTATTGATCTGAACGATACATTTTCGCATGGCAACGGCTGGTTGACAGTCGCTATTGTACGAGGTGGTACTGGAGTTCCTAACGTATCAGGACTGGAAAGCTTTGTCGACCGTGACGTCATAGCCTACCGCACATACCATGTTTGTGAAAATGCAAATAAAGACTTTGGAAAATCGTCGTATATGTCACCCTCACCCTTCTCCTTGTATACACGTAATAGACGTAAGATATCTGTTAATGAAACTGTATTTATATGGATTAAAGGTAAAGGTACATGTGAATATGTAAAATTTGTTGGAGACTAATTGCTCACAGATTATGCAAAGGACAATGGTAGGTTTCAAAAATTCTAAAAAACACACATTTATTTGCATTGATACACAGTGAAGTTCAGGGGTGAAGTATTTTTTCGCAGAACCGTGAACTACAAAAACCAATTTGCTACAAAATAAATTACATACCCAAATCACTTGTACTGATAATTTGTGAAAATATAGTTTTATAAGTGTCCGAAAATTGTCAAAATAACCTTTCTTATGTAATTGTGCAATGAATCGAAGAATGTATTCCAGAAGCATGTACAGTTCTGTCAGTGGGCACAGCAGCAAATCCTCGCTAACCAGAAATTCTTCTCCAATGTTCTATTTAACAATGAATGTTCCTTCTCAAACAAAGAACAAGTAAATACGAGGAACATGCATTATTGGTCCAGTGACAACCCACGATGGCTTAGACAGGTGGAACATCGGCGTCAATGGAGAGTTAACGTCTGGTGTGGGATGCTTGGTACTACAATTATTGGCCCTTATTTCATCAGTGGTAGTCTAAACGGCACAGCATATGCCATCTTCCTCAGACGAATTCTTCCTCCTCCTCTGCATGAAGTGCCGCTAAGAACCATAATGCTTATGTGGGATCAATACGATGGTTGTCCAGCACATAATGCCTTGTGTGCACATCGTGTTCTGAACCTTCCAGATGGATTGGTCAAGGAGGAACAATTACTTGGCCTGCTAGGTCTCCCGATTTAAATCCTCCGGACTTTTTTCTTTGGGGATGCACTAAAGACGTCCATCGCGATATTCCAACAACTCCAGAGGACATGCACGAATGTATCATGCTTGCTTGTAATTCTCTTCAGCAGGCAACACTGGAATTCTTTCAATGAGTGCACCAGTGTATTGGTGTCCGGGATCACCACTTTGAGCACCTTTGAATGTTCTACTCCTGGGCAATGGTGCGGGAGAGTCAAAGTCAGACTAAAGGCGTGTGTAATTGCTGAGGAGAACATCACGTCGGTACGACAGCCCTAGTTCGGCAGCTTCTGCATACAAACTCTCTACCGGGCTAGTGTAAAAGGTGCCATGATGGTGGATTGTATTGAGACTGCATAAGATGGACAGACGTGCTGATACATAAATGAAACAACCATAGTCTAGTTTCAACTGGACAAGGGCTCGGTACAAATGGAGAAGGGCGGTCTGATCCGCTCACCAGGAAGTACCACTGAGGACATGTAGGACACTGACGGACTGGGTACAACAGGCAGCCACGTGAGACACAAGGGAGGACCAAGAAACTTTCCTATCGAACATGACCCTCACAAATTTCATGGTGTCATTGAATGGAAGAGCAACATGCCCAACATGTAAAGCTGGTGGAAGAAACCCACTGCGCTGACAGAAATTCATATGAATGAGTTTGTCAGTGGAAAAGTGAAAGCCATTGTTGAAGCTCCAGGAGTAAAGACGATTCAGACATCACAGAAGATTTTGGTCAAGGAGACAAGTCCGCGAAGAACTGCAATACCAGGTGTACCGGTATGAAATGAGCGTTAAGATACAAATGTGTCGATAGGGAACATTTGTTGAGAACGAGCCTTAAATTTTTTTTTGTTTGGTTGGTATGACATCTGTCAAAGATATTTAGTATACATCAAGTCATGGAACAAACAACAACATATGTTTTCATCATGTTAACAATGTCGAATTTTGTACCAGAAAGTGATGATTTGCGGAAAGCATTAATTTTTTGTTTTCATTTGAAAAAAAAAAGTGCTGCAGAGCCACATCGAATGCTTGTCGAGGCATATGGTGATCATGCTCTATCATAAGCAACATGCAAAAGATGGTTTCAACAGTTCAGAAATAATGATTTTGATGTAAGAAATGAAGAACGTGGAAGACTACCAAAAAAGTTTGAAGACGCCGAATTGCAAGCAATATTGGATGAAGATGATACTTTAAGTCAGAAGCAAATGGCAGCAATGCTAAATGTTGCACAACAAACAATTTCTGACTGTTTGAAAGCTATGGTATAGATCCAAAAGTGTGGGAAATGGGTTCCACATGAACTGAATGAAACACAGATGGAAAACTGAAAAACCATTTGTCAAATTTTGCTTCAAAGACATGAAAGAAAATCAATTTTGCATCAAATTGTTACTGGCGATGAAAAATGGATTTATTTTAAGAATCCTAAACAGGAAAAATCATGGGTTAATCCGGGACAACCATTAACATCGACTGCAAAACCAGATCGATTCAGCAAGAAGACAATGCTCTGTGTTTGGGGGGATCAAAAAGGTGTGGTGTATCACGAGCTTCTAAAACCTGGTGAAACTGTGAATACTAATCGCTACAGACAACAAATGATCAATTTGAACTATGCATTGATAGAAAAAAAGATCAGAACGGGCCAGAAGACATGGCAAAGTAATTATTTTACACGACAATGCAACTGCACACAAAGCAAAACTGGTTCAGGATACAATCAAAACACTTGGCTGGGAGCTTCTACCCCACCCGCCATGTTCACCAGACTTGGCCCCTTTCGACTACCATTTGTTTTCATCAATGGGACACACATTGGCTGAGGAACACTTCGATTCCTACGAAGAAGTCGAAAATTGGGTGTCTGATGGGTTTGCTTCAAAAGACGAACATTTCTATTGGCGTGGTGTCCACAAATTGCCAGAAAGGTGGTCAAAATGTATAGAAAGCAAGGGTCAGTACTTTGAATAAAATGTTTTTACTTTTCAATTCAAAATTAGTGTTTCATCTTCACAAAAAAAATGCTCATTTCATACCGGTACACCTGGAAGATCGCAAAATTTCCAATGAAACAGGAGCCAGAGGTGCCCGGCGGGAGACAGGCCATTATAGTGTCAATGGTGATAGCAAAGAGGATAACGGTCAGGACAGAACCCTGAGGCACACCGTTTCCCTGGATAAAGGTGTCCGACAAGGCAGAGCCCACTGGTACCTTGAAAACTCTGTGTTTTAAAAATTCCTGAAGGAAACAGGGCAGGCGGCCTCAGAAACCCCACGTGTAGTGAGTGCAGAGGATACCAGTCCTGCAACTGGCATCGTGGGCTTTCTCCAAATCAAAAGGCACGGTCACAGTCTGGTATTTCTGCAGAAGACCATTCATGAAATGGGTTGACAATGTGATGAGATGACCAGCTGCAGAACGGTGCACTCGAAATCCACACTGTACAGTGATTAGTAAATTGTGAGACTCGAGCCACCATAACAGCTGGGCATGAATCGTATGTTCCATCACCTTGCAAACACAGCTGGTGACAAAATGGGGCAGTAGCTAGAACGAAGGTGCTTGTCCTTACCAGGCTTAGATATGGGGATAATAGTGGCTTCATGCCAGTATCTGGCGTACGTGCCTTTTCCACGATGTGATTGCATGTATGAAGGAGAAAGTGCTTTCCCACAAGAGAGAGGTGCTGCAGCATCTGAATATTAACAGCGTCCAGCCCTGGGGCGGAGGATCGGGATGAAGTGAGAGCACGATCTGGCTCCCTCATGGTAAAAGCGGCATTGTAGCACTCACAATTCTGAGAAGAGAATGGTATTGCCTAAGCCTCCTCCACTCATTTCTGCTGGAGGAAGGAAGGATGACAGTGGGTGAAGCTCAAAATCTCTGCAAAAATAGCAGCCCAAGGTGATGGAGATAGCAATGGGGCCACTATGACACAATCTGCTACGGTCAGGTTGGAAATTGGGGAATGGATCTTGGTCCCAGAGAGCCGCCGGATGTTGGCCTACACGGTGGAAGGAGGAGTGGAACTATTACAGGACTAATAAATGAAATCCAGCAAGCTTTTTTGCTATCTCGAAGAACGCGATGACAATGCACATGCAACTGTTTATAACGAATGCAGTTCGCCATTGTAGGATGAAGGTTAAAAACGCACAGAGCACATCTCTGCCTGCAAATTGTGTTGCAGCACGCCTCAGTCCACCAAGGGACTAGGACATAGTGCAGTAAAACTGAATGCGGGGAATGGAATATTCTGTGGTAGTAAAGATAACATTTGTAAGGTATTCTATCTGGCCATCACAAGTGGGGAAAAGTTGTTCATCTAAGGTCACCAGGGAGGATTAAAGCCTCCACCTTCAGAAAGCTGCCAATCGGATTTACACGTATGTGGGGTAGGAGTCAGCAAACAGATAGCACACAGGAAATGATTGCTCG
Organism: Schistocerca serialis cubense; assembly: GCF_023864345.2. Lineage (NCBI taxonomy): Eukaryota > Metazoa > Arthropoda > Insecta > Orthoptera > Acrididae > Schistocerca > Schistocerca serialis. The sequence goes on from NC_064648.1 coordinate 148,351,197, forward strand.
AGTATGTGTCAGAGAGAACGGACCACTCGACACGATGGGCAAGCTGAGCAGTGCAGAACGAGAGATCCAAATGGGAGTAAGTGTGTGTGCAGTCTGAAAGGAACATGGGTGCTCCATTGTTAACCCTTAAGCAGTCGCACGGGGTATTCAGAACACCCCAGTCATCCCTATCGATGGATTATTACATAATGGATAGGAGTATAACGTCATGTTCTTTGGTACCTTTCTAGAACGTAATATGAAAGCTTTGAGTAACAAAAGAATCTACAATGGAAGCGCTAGTTCCAAGAAAACACAGAACAATGTGCCTTGCGGTGTTGTTGGCATCCTGCGCGACTCTGAATGTTGTGGTGCTGCGAGAAAGTGCACAGCTGCGTTCCGTAGCAGCTGCTTGTATTTTGTCGCCCTCTGCAGTTAAAATAGCTATGGATCATTAGGAAATAGAACAAGAAAGAGTGCAGAAGCTTCTGGAAGAAGTCTTAGACGAAACTTTTGAAGGAGGAGATGAGGAAGAGGAGGAAACAGACAGTTGTGAAGTTCTCTCTCATCACAGTGACACGAAAACGGAGGATGAAGACAACCTGGAACTGGAACTGCAAATATGCGCAGCAGATAATGAAAGCAAGCATGATTTTTTTATTGGAAAGAATAAGGTTACAAAATGGACGAACAGTTGTCCTAGTCGTAATGTAAGAACTAGAAGTGTAGACCTCATTATTCATCTCCCTGATGTGAAAGCTATCACAAAATCTGCAGAAACTGCTGTGGACTTTTTTTCGATATTTATAAATGACATAATAATTAGAACAATTACATCGTGCACAAATATTTACATACAACACACTGCATCAAATGTCACAAGAGACCGTGGTGACAAACAAATGAGGAAGAAATCAAATCTCTTCTGGGTCTATTGATATTGGCTGGGCATTACAGGGCAGGACACCAAAACCAGAAGACTTATGGGACACAAATGGTTTTGGAATTGCAATATTTCATGCAACAATGAGTTTACAGCACTTTTGTTTCTTATTGCGTTGTTTGAGATTCGATGATATTCGAGACAGACCACAGCGTAGAGAACTTGAACGCCTAGCTGTGTTCAGAGAAGTATTTGAATTATTCATGTCAATTTGTGTCAGTAATTATACTGTGTCTGAATATACTACAATGGATGAACAACTGGTTGCATTTAGAGGCAAATGCAGTTTCTGACAGTATATACCAAGCAAGCCGGCGAAATATGGTTTGAAAATTTTCACCTTATGTGACGCAAGAACATGGTATACTTTGGGAATGGAAGTCTGTGTTGGGAAACAGCCAGAGGGTCCCTTTGCACTGTCAAACTCGCCTAAGGAGATAGTAAATAGTCTTCTACGGCCTATTGAAGGCACAGGACACAATGTGAGACTAGACAACTTGTTTTGTTCCATACCACTGGTTGAAGAGCTCCTCAAAAAGAAACTTACAGTAGTAGGAACTCTTATAAAGAATAAGAAGGAGCTCCCTTCAGACTTTGTTTGCATGAGAGGTCGTGAACTTAGAAGCAGCCTTTTTGGATTCAAAAAGGATATCACCATAGTTTCATATGTGCCAAAGAAGGGCAAAAACGTTATTCTTCTTTCATCTTTGCATCATGACGGTGCCACTGACACCAATACTGCAGAGGAAAAGAAACCAGAAATTATAAAAATGTACAATACGATCAAAACAGGTGTGGACACAATAGATGAAATGTGCGCTACTTATTCAACATCAAGAAAAACTAGACACTGGCCACTTGCCCTATTTTTCCAAATGATTGACATTGCTTGCATTAACGCCTTCATCATATATGCAAATAATAACAATGAGAGGATTTCCTGAAGAATGTTTTTACGTGATGTCAGAAGGTCATTAGTAAATCCCATAGTGTGCAAGAGAGCAGCCACTCACTCCCTGCCTAAACAAGTTAGACAGAATGTTGCAAAAGTGGCTGGAATTGCAGACATCAACAATGCACCAACTTCTGAACAAAGAATACTTAAGCCCAGGCACTGCACAGTTTGTCCTCAGAGTAAAGATATAAAAGTTAAATTGCACTGTGCTCAATGTTTGAAAGTTACGTGTGTAAAGCACATGAGAAATGTGTGTGAAAAGTGTTACGATAACGCGCCCCTTGCAGCTAGTGATAGTGACTGATTTCATAAAATGTTTGTATGAGTTAACTGAACAAATGTTTGATTATACATACGAGGGTTGTTTTTTAAGTAAGGGCCGTTCGCGCGTATAGTCCCGTAGTTCGCGCGGACGCCGCAACAAGCCACCGCGCCACTTGCCGGCATCCTTCCCGTTCACACTGATGCAAGTTGCAGCTCTGTAGCTGACGTGTACGCATCGCTGTGCTACTTTATAATGTTTGCGATTATTAAATCGCCGGCCGCGTGTGAGATACGGTCAGTGATACGTTTTTTGACCGCGAGAAGCCTAACAGCTGCAGAAATTCATCATCAGTTAACAGAAGTTTATGGCTTGAATGCAATGACTGAAGGTAAAGTGCGTCAATGGGTTAGAGAGTTTAAAAATGGCTGTCAAAACGTCCGTGACGAAGAACGCTCAGGCCGGCCCTCTGTGATCACTGATGATTTGGTGGCTGCAGTCGAAACAAAGATTCGTCAGGACAGAAGATTCACATTTCCACTCTTTCTTTGGAATTTCCACAAGTTTCAAGATCGGTTTTGTACAAAATTGTGTCTGCAAACATAAACTTTAAGAAACTGTGTTCACGGTGGGTACCCAGACTCCTCACAGAGGACCACAAAGGGAAGACATTTGCCACTTCATTGGACTTTTTGATTCGTTGCGAGGAAGAAGGGGACGACATGTTGAGTCAAATTGTCACTGGAGATGAAACATGGGTATCCCATATCACTCCCGAAAGCAACCGACAATCGATGGAATGGCGACACACAACCTCACCCGTCAAGGTCAAAGCCAAACAGACGCTGTCAAAGCGCAAGATTATGGCAACTGTGTTCTGCGACCGGCGCGGTGTTTTGCTAGTGGACTTTATGCCACGAAGAATGACAATCAACTCAGATGCCTTCTGTGCAACTCTAAAGAAGCTCCGCATAGCAATTCAAAAGAAAAGGCGCGGCATGCTGACAAAATGAGTTTTGCTCCCGCACGATAACGCTAGGCCTCACACCTCTCAAAAAACTCGGGATTTGATTGATTCTTTTGGCTGGGAAGTTTTGGAACATGCACCATACAGCCCCGACCTTGCTCCTAGCAATTTTCACCTTTTCCGGTACCTGAAACACCATCTTGGCGGGCAGCGCTTCAATGACGACGATGAAGTGAAAGCGGCCGTGAACTCTTGGCTGTCGGAGCAGGCGGTTGAATTCTTTGAAGAGGGAATTAAAAACTTCGTTGTACGGTATGACAAGTGCTTAAATAAACAAGGCAACTATGTAGAAAAATAGGTAAAAGTGTGTAGAATCAAAAAATAAAAGTTTTTTTACAAAAGTATTTGTATCTTTTTTTAAAAATAAAAACGGCCCTTACTTAAAAAACAACCCTCGTATAATTTCTTATACCTGTAATACAGTATGAAGAATAACAGAAATAAATAATTAAACAAAATGTTGTAAAAAAAAATGGGAATTATTGCATATGTTTCAAATAACGCAATTTAATACTAAAGTAATATTAAATTAAACGATAAAGTACTGAGAGATAACATTCTAAATAGCCATTTATAAAGTAAACATATTCATATCGATATGCTGCACAGCAATGTCATTATAACCACTTTTATTTGGGGTGTTAGCAGCATCCCGCGCGACTATTTACGTTACGTAAAGCCGCGCAACTGCCTAAGGCTGAATTGACTCAGAAGGTCAGCCAAGAGGGCACCTCTCTGACACGTTCAGGGAGAGCCCCAAAAAGGATGGTGTGCATTAAAGTCACCGAGCAGTGAAATGGAATTGCCCAATAAGTGGAAGGAAGTTTGCTCTGATGACACTGAATGATGGATGAAGGATGTAAATAGTAAAAAAGGAAATGGTAATGCAAGAAAGGAAAATGCGGACTGCAACATCTTGCAACCGGGTGTTCAGGCAGGTGGGGGTCGTCAAAGTGGATCGGAAAGAAATGCAAGAGGTCAAAGCTCTCGTGAGGACACAATTTTGTTTCCTGGAGGCAGAGCACAAGTAGACGCCGCAATTCCAAGAGCAGCCGTAATTCCTCCTTGTTGGAGCTATGGCCACGAAAGTTCCATTGGAGGAGAGTCATGATAGGAGAAGGGTAGGAGGGAAAAAATGAAGGGGCTGCCAAGTGCCAGCCATCGAAGGCACTCTGCTACAAGGTGCAGAGGCTGGAGGATCCTGCTCCAGAGATCCACAGAGGCATCGGCATTATTCTTCGGTCGGTCTGTGGAGTCCAGAGCAGAAAAACAGTTGGCAGTGCACCACGGCGACACCTCTGAAGAGGATCTGAAAGTCAGCAAAGCAGAAGATCATTTGCCTTTGTTTGATTTCATGGAGCGTTTGTGGTTGGCAGACGACGATTCAGATGTTTGTTTGGTAGAGAGACGTAAAAAGTCCTCATGGAAGTATTCCTTCTCTCCTTACCGGCCTGCCGGTTGTGTAGCAGGTGATTTCGCCACGTGAGGTGTAAATCTGTTGCACAGCTGGAGGAGAATTTGAGGTTGCACACCTGCGTGGTCATGTCCTTCGTGCAGCAAGAATGGTACTGTAAGTGCCAGATGGTAAAACACTGGGTTTCCAACTAGCCAACAACTTGCGAGCGACAGGCTAAGGCACTTTTTCCTTCAGCCTGATCTCCTGCATGGACTGCTCATCGAGATACATGGGACAATCTTGGGAGGAGGCTACATGGTAACCATTGCAATTGATACAGCAGGGGAAGGAGGCGAACAATCACCCACGTGAGCATCCCTACCACAGGTTACACATTTGTCTGTGCGTCGACAGGACATTCGAGTGTGGTCGTAACAATGACATTGGTAGCAGTGTATCAGGTTCGGAATGTATGGTCAGACTGTGATAACTTCATAGCCTGCTTTAATCTCTGATGGAAGCACTACTCTATCAAACATAAGAAAAAAAGAGTGGATGTGGCCACTACGGATGCATCTACCTTTTTCATCACCTGATGGACTGCAATCACATCTTGATCAGAGAGGTAAGTTTGGATTTCTGACTCAGACTGTCCATCGAGCAGCCTAGTGTAAATAACACCACGTGAAGAATTCAGCATTCGATGGGCTTCAACATAAACAGGATAGCCACGGAGGAGCGAAGCTGCAAGCAGTTGTTGTGCTTGAGAATCACAAGTACTCTACAAAAGTACGTGCCATTGCATAAACATGAGCAGGATTTCAGAGGGCCAGCAATTGCATCAACACCTTTCTGAATGATAAACAGACTAACCGTAGCAAAGGACTGACTGTCTTCACTACGTGAAACCACAAGGAACTGAGGTGCAGCTGGGAGAGTCTCTGTATCGGTAGCCTCATTCTGTTTACATTTAGTAGACATAGACTGAGAAGTACATGTTTGGCTCATTGCAAGGAAATTCCCCACAACTGCCGATTGCCGCACTCCTTCCAACTGGGGGGCGCCCCTCAGAGGGAGCCTCACCCAATTTAGGTGATTGTTCACACCTCAGATCATATCTCCCGAACACCTGACAGAGGTACTAACTGGCAATTTGGAAAGGTAACAGCTCATGCAGTCACCCCTTCCCGGGCCTTGCTTGTACCAGGGGGTATGTGCGAACTCTACCTGTCGACCCGGAGCTGCAAACCGTGCCTTACCCAGTCACCTGTTACACACCAGACGCATGGGCCCATCGTTAGGAGCACACAGGGGGGAGGAAGGACCACAAAGAAACCTCAGACACCAAAGTAGAGGGAGGATAGGAGAAGGGGAATGAAGAAAGAAACACAGAACTAAAAAAAAGTGGAGGGTTTGTTCTGATGCAGACTACTAAAAATGCAGAACACATTCCCAAAACTATTCCAGATATGTTCCCCAAGGGACTGGGAAAAGAATAGCACAGGATAGACTTGCAGCACGGAAGAAAAAAGATGCTGCAAAGGCTGGGGCCCGACAACAGCTGAGCACGATGTCGCCCAAGAATGGTGAGGCCCCTGGAGAGCCTACTTCTGTGGACCGCACCTTCCTCGTTTGGATAAATAAATACATAATATGTATTTTCCTTTGTGGAGTTCTTAGCAATTGAAGTCCCCAGCATCTTCGGTCAGTATAGAAGGTACGAGACTCTAACACTCTAGTTCTCCCAGAGTACAATTCTTCCATTTGTAGAAAGTTACAACTCACTTTGCAAAGAGCTTGAATCCTCAAAAACTTCACTTCTGTCAAGAATACGGAGGGAGCCCGATCTCCTCTGTACACAGTGGTACCTATAAACCTGTTCCTGCAACATGCTTTTACAATGAAAAGCTACATTTATACCAAGTTTGAAACATGTCTGACAACAATGTTTGCAGCTTCTGGTGGACTATTAACAATTGCAACAAGTTCCAAACATGGAAAGTGCTATCAGAACACATAAGAAGAAACGTGACACAGTGTCTCAGCCCCACTACCTCTAAAAGTCACTGTGTGATGCTACTGTTTGTTTGCGTTGTGACGTACATTGTGTCGCCCAATAACTGAATGGACAAGACGAGATATTTGAGCTCATCACTCTATGAGGCAGAGGGGTGCATCTGAAATGTATGAACTGCAGGTTACAAAAAATCCCATTCAATATAGGACTCCACTGCTACAGCAGTAGCAGGGGCACAGAAACGAAACTACTGTCCTTCCTACCACAGCACAGAAAAATTGCTTCAGGTTCTCTCTGAGGTGGAATTGAATTTGTCAAGAGAGTAAATGATTCGTCAGTGAAAGTGGATACACCATGGGGACTGACAACTGTGAATTTGCCTGATACATCCATTAAGGCCAACTGTGACAGTATTGTAGAAGAGGCGATAGATATTAGTGTTGATAATGGAGATGATCTGATTTCTATCCTCTTCCTGATCTGGCCACTCGGGGACAGAATGACAGTTTCAGTTCCCCACCATTTGTTCGCTTCTATTCGTCTGATATTCTTCTATCTCTTCATCAATCTTTCTCCAGACCATTTCCCCCTGTACTCTTATTTCTGGTCCTGCTCTAGAATTCTTCAAAACCTAATGCTTTTCTTCTGAAAGTATCTCTTTTTGCACCTTATTCTCTTTTAATGTTGCGTATTTCTATATTTTCTTATTAACTTCTCAGATCACGCTTCTTCTTAAGCCCTTTCCCACAGATTCATGAAAATTAGTCCCGTCATTCACCTCGTATAAATATCCAAAAATAATAACAGTCTTCGTTGTTATCGCATTAAACCACCAATTTTTTAAAGAACCACGCTATCATGTATAAAACTGCTTCAAATGTTTGATTACTTTACAATTACTTAATGTGTTGCACATCTGACTTTAAGCAATTAAGCAAGATAAAGTAAAGGAAAGGTTTGAAATTATGCTTAAAGTTTGTTGGAAGTTGCAACGTGCTCTCATTGTGAAACAATGGATGAATATAAAGTGGGTAATTTTTGCTCCATTTTAAGCAAAAGCTAGTTTTTCATGCAGTTTAATGTTTATGATGTCATACCTCCTGAACCATCTGTAGTACACTGATATTACTTTGAAAGTACATTCAGTGGTATATGTGGACACTGACGGCAAAATGTGTAGTGAATCAAGTTGGTGGTAAAAAAGCAATAAATTAAAATCTCATGCCTGACAATGAAATTGCACTGAATGAACAGCCAAAATGTAGTAATTCTCAAATATTGGATGAATGAAGTCTGTGTATTTGCAAGTCGTCAGTTATGCTGTATCAAGACTTAACACAGCTTCTAACTGTAATATTTGTCTTATTGTGTTAAGCTTCTAACAAAAGATTATACAGGGTGTCTGAAAAGTCTTTCCCTGATTACACAAATTGATAACTCAGGCTAGAAGTACGATACAAATTTGAAACTGGTGTCTAATTGTTAACAAACTATCAAAGTTTTTTTTCTGTTTTAGGTTCGTAGTACGTAAGTAGTGGATGAGGTGCAGTGCTGAAGAAGCCATGTTAACCAATCAGGAGAGGGCACAGTGTGTCCTGTGGTACCATGAGACACGATCACCAACCACAGTGCAGACACACTTCCAGACAACATTCAGAAGGAATCCACATGATGTCAAGAGCATTAAAGCCTGGTATGAGAAGTTCAAGAACACAGGATCAGTTGCTGACCTTCCGAGGTCTGGTCGACCGAGAACCTCAGCAGACAGGGTGGAAGCTCTAAGGCAGTCTTTTCTGCGAAGTCCGAAGAAATCGGTGCGCAGGGCGTCACACGAATTACAGATGCCAAAAAGCTCTCTCCATCACATTTTAAACAAACGTTTATTGTTTCGTGCATACAAAATGCAAATTGTTCAGGCGTTGTTGCCCAATGACAGTACACGTCGATATGACTTTGCGGTCGAAATGGTATCACGTATTGAGGACGATGATGGTTATCTCAGACGAATTGCCTTTTCCGACGAAGCGACCTTTTTTGTCAATGGAGTAGTGAATCGCCATAATGCGTGCATTTGGGGTTCACAACCCCCTGGCATGGTCATGGAGTGCACCAGAGGCAGTCCCAAGGTAAATGTTTGGTGCACGCTATTGCACGATCGAATTATCGGGCCATTCTTCTTCGCTGAGGCCACTGTTACATCTGCGGTGTATCTGAACATGTTGCAACTGTATGCTGTTCCTCAGATGCTTGAGTATCACCCCGATGTCTTGTTTCAGCAAGAGAGTGCACCGCCTCATTGGGGTTTGGACGTCCGTGCCTATCTCGATATGACCTTTCCTGGGTGATGGGTTGGTCGTGATGGGCCAACGATTTTGACCTCCACGTTCTCCTGACATAACCCCATTAGACTTCTTTTTATGGGGTTATGTCAAGGACGAGGTCTACCAAACACGTGTACCAGATCTTGAAACCCTGCAGCAACGGATAATCACAGTCGTTGAATCGATCCCTCCAGTGATGTTGGCTAAGGTGTGGACGGAAATTGAATATCGTCTAGATGTGCTACATGCTACCACGGGTGCTCATGTGGAAGTTTGCTGATATGTGAAAAAAACTTTGATAGTTTGTAAACAATTAGACACCAGTTTCATATTTGTATCTTACTTCTAGCCTGAGTTATCAATTTATGTAATCAGGGAAAGACTTTTCGGACACCCTGTACCTCTTTATGAGTAGATTATAAGAGCATTTTAAATTTTTACATTCTGTCAATAACTACACAAAATTTTTAATATTGAAGTTTTTGTTGCCTTTATGCTGCAACTGGTACCAGGTTCCGGGATATCATGTTAGAAATATAGATGGTAGATTTTTGAGCATTTCATTTCATTCATTCATTCATCAGAAGACAACATTTTAGAAGAGAAAATACCTGAAGAACCAAGCTGGTAATTTGTAAACAAAAAGAATCAACAGGAAGCAAACATGTAACAACAAAAAAGTGCCAGTAACCAAGAAAATAAAAAAAAAAACAATGACCATATGTATACATGAACATTTTTCCTTCTTCCTAAGTACTCTATCCATTCCAGAGAGTTTTCCCACATATTATTAACATCCTGTAATAAATGATCTAATGGACAATGTTGGAAGTTCCACGAGTTTTTCCCCACTTGACGATATCGTTGTGTAAAGAGAAGTCACAAAGCTACAAATATGTAGTGACAGGCAGGATGAGCTATCAAGGATGGATGCTTGGCGCAGGGTTTGCAGTTTATGCTCAACAAACAAGTCTAATGTACTGTACGTAAATAGGAGAAAGATCCACGACTGTATGATTAGACAATTGCTGAACAATCACTGGAAGCAGTTACTTCCATAAAATATACAGGAATAAGCAAGAGGATCAATTTCAAGTCTAATTACCACATAAAATTAATGACAGCTATGGCAGATGCCAGACAGATTCATTGGAAGAATCCACAGGAAGTGTAGTTCACCTGGAAAGGAGTTGGTGTACAAAACCCTTGGTCAGCCAGTACATGAATATTGCTCTTCAGTCTGGGATCCACACCAGAAAGGAATGATAGCAGAAATAGAGAAGACCCAAAGAAGAGCAGCTCACTTCGTTGCAGTTCGAGCTCAAACGGAGGCTTACCAGCAACCATTCTTCCTGGAAACCACTCACGACTGGAACAGGAAAAAAGGGGAGCAGAAGGGGGCGGTGTGGGAGAGCGGCAGCAATACTGTAAGTACCCCCTGCCACACACCATGTCATGGTTTGCAAAGTATAGATATAGATGTACTTCAATGTTATTTACGTAAAAAAATTACTTTTGCATAATCCTTTAAGCAATGCTTCAAAAATTCCAGGAACTATTAGAGAGACAGCTCACTTTGACATATAGAACAAACATGCAGTCTTTGAAAGGAATTTTCTGCTGTCAATTACCATAGAGTGTTTTCTTCACAGGAATTGCCCTTTTTTTGCCCCCTCCCCCTGTTTTTAATTTGTGCACCTCTCTCTCAAACACAGGACTCTATTATACTCCTCATAATTTCAAAAATCAAACTGTGACAGCCTAGAGAAGTTACAAAAACCAGTCTCATCTTCCAAATTCAGTTCACAAAGCACATGATTGTACCCACCACCACGGCATGTTTTCATCTTACACGAGTGTCTTTGCACGCTTATATTTTCGAGTAATAATAATGCAGAAGTATGTCACCAATCTATCCTCTTCGATGAACATGGTGAAGTAAACAATGGGAAACAAATCATTGAAAATAACCAATTTTTGAAAACATAATCATACAGGTAAAAAAAATTTACTGGCCAAGTGGCAGCAGGAGAAAACACACGTAAACGTTAAGTAAATATGCAAGCTTTCAGAGTCAAAGGCTCCTTCTTCTTGCAGAAGGGTTAAAAGAGCAAGGAAGAGGGATGAAGGAAAGGAAGAAAGATGGAAGACTGGGTTTAACATCCTGCCAACGACGAGGTCATTAGGGATGGAGCACAAGCTTGGATTGAATCAACAAAGGGGAAAGGAATCAGCTGTGCTCTTGTGAAGGAACAATCCCGGCATTTGCCTTGAGTGATTAAGGGAAATCATGGAAAACCTAAATCTGGATGGCTGGACAAGGGTTTGGATCACCATCTTCCCGAATGCGAGTCCAGTGTGCTAACCACTGCATCACCTCACTCGGTAGGGGTGGACCTCGCTCAGTCCTTTTCCTTCATACCTCTTTCTCTCCCTTCAACCCTTCTGCCAGAAGAAGCAACCACTGGCTCAAAAAGCTTGCACAATTCCTTAACTTTTGTGTGTGTTTTCTCCTGCCACCGCATGGTAAGTAAACAATGTGCAATATTTGCTACCAGCTTCAGTGTAACAGGTCATGCAAATAAATGTAAAGAAATGTTTGTTGCTAGTGTGCAAAGGAACAGAAACAACACAGTTGCAACCATGTTGCGGACTTTGTCAGAAACAGGGTTGCGAACAGAAACATGATTTTAAACATTGTGTAAATGGAGTTTCATACATCTCCACAGTATAACACACACACACACACACACACACACACACACACACACACACACACACACATTCTCTGGACAGCAATTCCCCGAACCCTGAACACAGTGTACTCACATCTGCATCATCTGGTTGGCCTCACCATCCATGAGTCTCTGGAAGGACGGGTAGCTGGTGTAGATGTCCCACTTGTGACCGGACGGTAGGCGGTTCGCCAGCTTTGTCGCCTCCATCGCAGCTCGGAAGCCCGTCTGCCCAAACACAAAACATGGCCAGATGAAAATAGTAACTAGAAATATCCTAGACAGAGATGCATAATCTATATGGAAATTTTTCACTTCTAGTATTGTAGTAATAAAGTGTGCAGTTTACACCAATTCACTTTTGCTATAACCACATATAGCAGACATCAGGGAAGATCAGTTTGGATTCCGTAGAAATATTGGAACACGTGAGGCAAAACTGACCCTATGACTTATCTTAGAAGATAGATTAAGGAAAGGCAAACCTACATTTCTAGCATTTGTAGACTCAGAGAAAGGTTTTGACAATGTTGAATGGCATAATCTCTTTCAAAGTCTGAAGGTGGCAGAGGTAAAATGTAGGGAGCGAAAGGCTATTAACAATTTGTACAGAAACCAGATGGCAGTTATAAGAGTCGAGGGATATGAAAGGCAAGTAGTCATTGGGAAGGGAGTGAGACAGGGTTGTAGCCTCTCCCCGATGTTATTCAATCTGTATATTGAGCAAGCAGTAAAGGAAAAAAAAGAAAAATTCGGAGTAAGTATTAAAATCCATGGAGAAGAAATAAAAACTCTGAGGTTCGCCGATGACAATGTAACTCTGTCATAGACAGCAAAGGACCTGGAAGAAAAGCTGAACGGAATGGACAGTGTCTTGAAAGGAGGAGGTAAGATGAACAACAACAAAAGCAAAACGAGGATAATGGAATGTAGTCGAATTAAATTGGGTGATGCTGAGGGAATTAGATTAGGAAATGAGACGCTTAAAGTAGTAGATGAATTTTGCTATTTGAGAAGCAAAATAACTGATGATGGTCGAAGTAGAGAAGATATAAAATGTAGACTGGCTATGGCAAGGAAAGCGTTTCTGAAGAAGAGAAATTTGTTAACATCGAGTATAGATTTAAGTGTCAGGAAGTTGTTTCTGAAAGTATTTGTATGGAGTGCAGCCATGTATAGAGGTGAAAAATGGATGATAAATAGTTTAGACAAGAAAAGAATAGAAGCTTTTGAAATATGGTGCTATAGAAGAATGCTGAAGATTAGATCACGTAGCTAATGAGGAGGTACTGAACAGAAATGGGTAGAAGAGGAATTTGTGGCACAACTTGACTAGAAGAAGGGATCAGTTGGTAGGACATGTTCTGAGGCATCAAAGCATCATTAATTTAGTATTGGAGGGCAGTGTGGAGGGTAAAAATCGTAGAGGGAGACCAAGGGGTGAATACATTAAGCAGATTCAGAAGGTTGTGCGTTGCAGTTATTGTGTTGTGTTATGTTTTTGTTTTTGTTTTTCTTTAGGGTGCAAAAAACAACTGGGGTCATGCATGCCCAAGTCAAAAGCTACAGAACACCAGCACAGACAGGAGGTAAATGATTATAAGTCAGTCCCAATTGACAACAGAAGACGGCTAATAACAGGAAAGTGTAAAAAGGGGTAAAAAAGACACCATACAGAAATGGAGGTCCAAAATTAAAAATTTAATGGCCTGCGCCATATTGCTTTGGCAGATAAAAAGTAAAACACGATCGATAGCCCGCTCGTCACTCACTAAAACAGCTGATAAATCGAACGGAAATCCCAAGCTGGAACGTAAATGGTTAAAAAAAAGGGCATCAGGGAGTGGCAGACACTTAAAATTTGGTCACAAAACGGTGGGGTAGCGCCACTCAGTGAATGACGATGGCTAGAAAGGCAGTGCTCAATACGCAGCTGAGTTAAAATGATCTCCTGGGGGGAGAGCCGAGAGGAGGACATCCAAGGCTTAATAAGTCAAAGCTTATTCCTGTGAAGGGAGGACCATTGGCGATGCCAATGGGACACCACCTCCTGACACGACGGCAACACAGGAATCAACGGAGGGAATATAGGTACTCGCAGGCTGAAGTACGAGAGGACTGCAGCTTTGGCAGCAGCCTCATTGCCTGGCAGACTGACATGACCGAGAACCCACAGAAAAAGGACACTGGCTCCACCAAGAGTGAGCAAGTGACAGTTTTCCTGGATCCACTACACTAACAGATGGGCAGTGTACAGTGCACGTAGACTTTAAAGGGCACTGAATGAGTCTGACCAGAGGACACAATTGAAAAGGCTGTGTTGCCGGATGGACTACATGGCCTGATACAAGGCAAAGAGCTCAGCGGTAAGTATTGAGGAGTGTGCCGGAAGCCGATATCGAAAGAAACGGATGCCAATGACGAAGGCACACCTGACGCCATGCAAAGGATGTGAAACTGAAGGCGATGGACCAAGGCTGGAGTAGTGTCCTTAGGAAGCGAACGAATGCCAAGGTTGACACGGGCCGCTTCACGAAGCCAACGTGGAGAAGGGTTCACACCCACAGGGAAAGCTGCATGTAGCGTGAAGTTAATCAGTCATAGCCAGTGCTGAAAGCAGACTCCAGGAGGTAACAGAGAAGAAGGACAAGCCCCCATACTGATAATCACAGGAATCATCAAAGAAGGAGGACGTGTGGCCACACATGGCAGACAAACGGCATGCATACCTGCTGAGGAGAAAGTCATGGCGGTAGGACAGTGGTAGTTCAGCAGTTTTGGCATACAGACTGTCAACCGGGCTGGTGTAAAAGGCGCTTGTGACCAAACGGATGCCACGATGATGGATAGTGTTGAGACAGTGTAAAAGGGATGGGCGTGCAGATGCATAAACAAAGCACCCATAGTCGAGTTTGGAATGGACAAGGGATCGGTACAAACGGAGCAGGGTGGTTCGATCGGAACCCCAGGAAGTACCATAGAGGACACACAGGACAGTGAGGGATAACGTACAGTGGGCTGCCAGATATGGGAGGATCAAGAGAGTTTCCTATCGAGCATGAGCTCCAGGAATTTCGTAGTGTCAACGAACGGAGTAGGTTGCAGTAGTTACTTTTATATGTCGTAGTCAGTCCTGTTAAATACAATTGTGTCGTCGTTCCACAGTGCCAGCACACATATTCAAGCATGCACAGGATAGAGTAGCATGGAGAGCCGCGTCAAACCAGTTTCTGGACTGAAGACCACAACCACAACAGCAGCAGCTTTAGGGAGTGTACAAATGTAGTATATATTAATGTGGCAAAAGTCATGGGATACTTCCTAATATCGTGTTGGACCTCCTATTGCCTAGCATAGACACAACAAGTTGTTGGAAGTCCCCAGCAGAAATACTGAGCCTTGCTGCCCCTACAGCCGTCAGTAACAACAAAAGCGTTGCCAGTGTAGATTTTGTGTACGAACTAATCTCTCAAACACGTCCCATAAATGTTTGATGGAATTTATGTTGGGCAATCTGGATGGCCAAATCATTTCCTCAAATTGTCCAGAATGTTCTTCAAGCATTTTTGAGGGAAATCATCTTTACTCTAGTGAATGTTATTAGTTTTTATTACACACTATTGCAATTTCGGCCTTAGGTCATTATCAAGTGCTGCTGAAAAATACAGAATGTTTAAAAAATTATTTTACAGATTCATTACGTATCTCAATGTTACACCTCTTACACAAACCATTTTAACTATGTAGCCATGTTACTTACATATTATGGCTTTAAGCCATGTCAATGTAATGTAAGCTGACACATTTATATGTCGTAGTCAGTCCTGTTAAATACAATTGTGTCGTCGTCCCACAGTGCCAGCACACATATTCAAACATCGTAAAACAACATAATCTGTAAATGCACATGTTCGTTAACCCATCACTAGTCACACATGCATTAGACCACAGCTGCAGACTACTGTTTGCAGGCTACTGGGAAGCAAAGAGTATGCCCTCGTTGCACAATTATGAAGTCTGCTATAAAATCTTACAGGACTTATTCTTAAACCATGGTTTAAGAGTTAGTCAGTAAGCCTGGTGTACCAAGGCAGCAGTGGAAATGTTGCAACTTAAGGAGAATCTATAAGGGGCGTTCAAACAGAAACAAGCCGGAGGCATAATTACATAAACCAGTGCCTGTATGTTAGAAGTACTGACCCTGGCTGTTGTCCCACTGCGACGCAAGGCAGTGAATGCCTGTCTCATAAAATTCCCGGGGCTGCGATGTTAACCAGTTCCGCACGTACAGTTGGACTTCGTCATCCGACGTGAATCGTTTTCCCCTCAGAGTCTTTTTAAGGGGACCAAAAATGGCATAATCACAAGGAGAGAGGTCCGGACTGTATGGAGAGTCGCCGAGAACCTCCCATTTGAATTTATGCAGGAGTGCCGTGACTGTGTTGGCCGTAGGAGGCTTTGCATTGTTGTGGAGCAGAATGACCCCACGGGTGAGATTGCCTCGTCGTTTTGATTTGATCACTCGGCGGAGGGTGGTCAAGGTTTGTGAGTAATGCTGGGCATTCACTATTGTCCCATGGTGCAGGAAGTGAATCAGAATGGGGCCATATTGGTCAAAGAAGAACGTCAGCATAACCTTTCCTGCACTCGTGTGGCTGGCCTTGGCTTTTTATGGTGATGGTGACCACGGATGCTTCCACTGGAGACTTAATCGTCTTGATTCTGGTTCGAAGTGATGACACCGTGACTCATCTTCAGCCACCATTTGTTCCAGGAACGCATTCCCTTCCCGAGCATAGTGCTGCAGATGAGCAAAACAGTGGTCCATCCGACATGCTTCCTGGTGTGGTTGAAAACTGTGGGATATCCACTGGGCACACACTTTGCGCAAGTGCAGTCAGTCCATCATAATGGTGTGAACACTTCTGGCACTCAACCCGACCGTGGCAGCTACGGCTTTCACTGTCACTCGGTCCTGGGTAATGAGTGCATCCATCAGCTGGACAATGTCATCAGTAATGCGGTGAGGTGTTCCAGACCGTGCATCATCGGCTAAAGACACCCGTCCTTCCCTGAAGTGCTTGTGACATGCCTTGACCGTTGCAAGGGACACACAACGTTCACTGTGCACTTGTGACATTCGTCGATGAATGTCCATTCCTCCTACTCCTTCCGCTGTCAGAAAACAAACAACACCTCTTTGCTCTTCTTTTGCAGCCTCCAAGTCACTGTTCGCAATGCGACTGGCAGCATTGGACAATTGATGCTTGCTGCAGCTAGCTCTGTATAGTCACATGACACGCACGCGTGCCGTCTAGCGACGGGCTGTGAACTTCCACGCTCTGGTCAGAACAACACCTCGTTACACACGCCATGTATTACTCTCCTGTCACCAGTCTGCGCATTCCACACTTGGGCTCGTTTCTTTTTGAATGCCCGTTATGGATGAATTCTTAACCCACCCAATCACTGTGAATGAGTGCTGCATGTATAACGGTGGCCCCAAAACAAAGGAGCAAAGCAAGCAGTGAACACTATAGAATCACCTAAAAAAGGCCAAGACCCGACCGTCATTAGTCAAGGTGGTACTCACAAGGGAACCTCCCCATCGCACCCCCCTCAGATTAAGTTATAAGTTGGTACAGTGGATAGGCCTTGAAAAACTGAAAACAGATCAATCGAGAAAACAGGAAGAAGTTGTGTGGAACTATGAAAAAAATTAGCAAAACATACAAACTGAGTAGTCCATGCGCTAGATATGCAACAACAACGACAATGTGAACTCGGGAGCGCCATGGTCCCGTGGTTAGCGTGAGTAACTGCAGAACGAGAGGTCCTTGGTTAAAGTCTGCCCTCGACTGAAAATTTTACTTTCTTTATTTTTGCAAAGTTATGATCTGTCCGTTCGTTCATTGACGTCTCTGTTCACTGTAATAAGTTTAGTGTCTGTGTTTTGCGACTGCAATGCAAAACCGTGCAATTAGTAGACAAAAGGACGTGCCTCTCCAACCGGAACCGAAAACATTTGATCGCAAGGTCATAGGTCAACTGATTCCTCCACAGGAAAACACGTCTGATATATTCTATACGACACTGGTGACGGCATGTGCGTCACATGACAGGAATATGTTGTCGACTCACCTAACTTGTACTCTTGGCGAATGGGTAAAAAGATTCTTCTACCTTGCCCGATTTAGGTTTTCTTGTGGATGTGATAATCACTCCCAAAAAAGTGATGAAAACATAAGAGTTTGTCACATAAACTGAAAATAAAAAATTAAACTTTTCACTCGAGGGAACACTTGAACCTAGGACCTCTTGTTGCGTAGCTACTTTCGCTAACCACGGGACCACGGCGCTCCTCGACTCCCATTGACCTTGATGTTGCCTATCTTCGCATGGACTACTCAGTTTGTATATTTTACTAACTTTTTTCATAGTTCCACGCAACTTCTTCCTGTTTTCTCGATTGATCTGTGTTCAGTTTTTCAAGGCCTATCCACTGCGCCAACTTATAACTAAATCTGAGGGGGGTGCGATGGGGAGGTTCCCTTGTCAGCAATAATTTTTTTTAAGTGGGTGGCAGGGTGGGTGTCTCCCACATTACGGTGCTATCATTTTATGCTTGAAAGAGAGAGACTGTCACAAAGAGTGTACTACTCCTGACCAGGTTACAGGAGCCTGTCAGGACAAAACATCACAGGAAGCTCTGTGAGGGGGGTGCTTCTCATCCGTGACTGTACCCCATTTCAATCTGCACACCACATGGTCACACATACTACTGCTTTGGCCTGTCTAATTCTGCCTCATCCCCCTTATTGTCCTGAAACGAGATTCACTTACTTCTCGTTCCTTCCTCAGACAATGAAACCATTGTGCGGCAGGCATTTCCATAACAACGGTAGAGTGATTTTTGAGGTGGAACAGTTCCCAAACAGCCAAAATGCAAATTTCTGCATCCAAGGCCTCCGTCAAAGCCTCTGTCAAGTCCTCCACCATTGCAGAAAATGTATCACACTGAAGACTGAACACATAGGGAAGAATCAAAATTGTGTATTGCAAGAAGTTTATGCCTCTCCTAAAACGTTCTCAAGCCATTCCTGAAGAATATAATCAAGAGCTATCTAAGAGTAACTTTTCACCTATGACTGCTTGCACCACCCAGGAAGAAGATGGCAGCACAAGTCCTTGAGATTCCAGATTTTCATGTGTACCAGTATCAGCTATTGACATTCATATACATCACTTATTGACAGTTAAGTTAACAGAGATTTAAAGTATTCTACATCATTCTATGGTATGAAAATGTGTGCTCAGTTAGAGAAAACTGCAGTAAGCACTTTACCGTTTGACGGACAGAACTTGAATGAGTGTCAAAATACAGGAACAGCACAAATGTGGAAAATGCCAGAGTGGCCATCATGCCCAACAGGAAGGGCATAGTGGCCAGATAGCTCAAAAGGTCTAAACAAATTGAGAAAATCCAGTTTTAACTCTGAGGAAGTGTACTGGGGGAAAAAGAACTCATTTACAGTACAATTTACATACAGAGAATTAAAAAATTATTACATAATACAGATACTATTTACTTTTTTATGAAAAATTCATTATTACTACCAAGAAAAAGTAAAAAAATTTAGGCACAGCTTTCACACAGTCATTTTCAACTTTGTCAACAGCAACATATTTGTGGGTTCACACTTCATATCCTGGGCACCTGACCTCAACTGCAATGTTGGAAATCTTTTCCAGAAAACAGCAACTGTATAACAATAATAATAATAATAATAATATTATAATATAATAATAAAATGATATAATTAAAATGGAAAAAATTGAAGGATAGTACAACTGAATTATTAGTAAATCTTCTGCGTGTACGAAATTGTGCTATTCTTCATCACTTACCTTGCATCGCCTCTCTCTTTTTTCTCTCTCTGTGTGTGTGTGTGTGTGTGTGTGTGTGTGTGTGTGTGTGTGTGTGTGTGCGTGTGTGTGCATCACTATACATTTTCGCCTTCTAAAAGCTCTTATATTTCTGTTAATCTGACGAAATAGGACTGTGGACTTCCTCTCATACATTTCAATTGTAGACACAGGCAGCTGACTCCAAGAACACCACTGCCTTTCAATATGAAGGGAATTCTCCCAACTTAGCACCACTTCACTTCAATAAAAATACTTAGTCTTCTCTTATTCAGAATCACTTATAACACAAAACACTCGTAGCAGTCATACTTCAAGCAATAGAGAGAAACAAAAACCACGTACAAAGAAAAGTGAATGATGATATTCGTTCATTAGTCTGCTCGCTACTGCGCATTCATAATTAATGTCTTTGCCGACACTTACGGTTGGTCTTTGTTTCTGTCATTATTGCTGTTTCATAAATTTTAACTTTACCATATCCACGGGGGTCTTTCACCATGTACCTACACACAACCCACTCCTTTGTAGCAATTTTGATCTTCTTATTAAAGTTATATGAAACATTATTCCTCTCAGACAGTTGAAATGATCTGCACCGCAAATCCTTAACTCCCACACACAAAAATATTCTGTGCAACAACAGGACATGGTCATAAATTTATTTTTCTTGTTTTTTAGGTGAAAATGACTGAAACCCTCTAAAGACCTTCTCATTGTCAGTATTTAATATTTGTTCACATAAACGACAGAAAAAATGTAACAATTCAGGGTATGTATATTAGTCACTGGCTGAGGATTGTGCCTGCCTAGACACTATTCCACAAAAATAGTTGTTAGTTGGTGACGATGTCCAATGAAGCAATCATTGGCAGGAGAATGTGTTGCTGTCACCACTCTTTCATAACAATTATTTTACAACAACCTAACTTGTGACGTAAATTTGTAATAAATACATGGAGTGTGAAGTTACCTTAGATAAAAGGTCTCAAAAGGAAACAAAACATGACTGCAAGACGAGAAATATCTTGGCTCCTTCAAATGACTGACTGAGGGGGTTTTGAGTGGGCCTTTATGCAATTTCATTAGAATTTCAACACTGTACATACTAGCAAATTCAAATGGCTGCTATGACATTATGCCTCCCTTTCCCCTACATGTTCATCAATGAAAAACATGAGAGGACATTCGATTTCTTGTTCAGTTATTTGAGGTAGAAACACATTTGCCATGTACTCATAGAAAATGGGACCACACATTCAACAACTTTTTCTTATCATCCTATTCTCCGTGTTCTTGAGGGAGAGAATTCCTGGTGTAATAACTAACAGCATACTAAGAACATTGGGGAATCGATAATCTGAAAGTTGTTGGATGCATTGTCCCAGATTCTATGAGTACCTGGAAGACGTGTTTCTGCCTCAGATAACTGAACACGAGCTGCATTGGTCTATCATGTTTTTCATTGATGGACACGTAGGGGATGGTGGGGATAATGGTTAGTGCAGTCATGATTGTGATTTAAATTTGTAACTCCACACATTGCTGCAATTGTACAGAGCCAGTGACTCCCCTTCTGGCAAAAGGGTTGCAGGGGAAGAAAGAGGAGTGAAGGAAAAGGAATGGTGAGGTCTAGGAAATAGAATGAGGTTGGAAAAGTCACCCACAATGCCAAGTCAGGGGAGACTTACTGGACAGGATGTGATGGAAAGGCTGATCTCTTGGGGACTAGACAGGATGAGATCTGAAAACATGAGAGCTCAAAGGTGAAAAATACAGTAATACACAAGACAGAGATTACTACCGAAACATCGTGCACGAGTTAATAAGAGCGGATACCTAAGTGCACTGAGTGTGGTGTAGAATGGAGGAGGGAAAAATAGACAGGTCAGAAAATACAAGATACAGGAAACTAAACTAGCGTCAAGAATGGAGTAGTTGTTGTTGTTGTGGTCTTCACTCCTGAGACTGGTTTGATGCAGCTCTCCATGCTACTCTATCCTGTGCAAGCTTCTTCATCTCCCAGTACCTACTGCAGCCTACATCCTTCTGAATCTGCTTAGTGTATTCATCTCCTGGTCTCCCTCTACGATTTTTACCCTCCACGCTGCCCTCCAATACTAAATTGGTGACCCCTCGATGTCTCAGAACATGTCCTACCAACCGATCCCTTCTTCTGGTCAAGTTGTGCCACAAACTTCTTTTCTCCCCAATTCTATTCAATACCTCCTCATTAGTTATGTGATCTACCCATCTAATCTTCAGCATTCTTCTGTAGCACCACATTTCGGAAGCTTCTATTCTCTTCTTGTCTAAACTATTTATCGTCCATGTTTCACTTCCATACATGGCTACACTCCATACAAATACTTTCAGAAATGACTTCCTGACATTTAAATCTATACTCGATGTTAACAAATTTTTCTTCTTCAGAAACGCTTTCCTTCCCATTGCCAGGCTACATTTTATATCCTCTCTACTTCGACCATCATCAGTTATTTTGCTCCCCAAATAGCAAAACTCCTTTACTACTTTAAGTGTCTCATTTCCTAATCTAATCCCCTCAGCATCACCCGACTTAATTCGATTACATTCCATTATCTTCGTTTTGCTTTTGTTGATGATCATCTTATACCCTCTTTTCAAGACACTGTCCATTCCGTTCAACTGCTCTTCCAAGTCCTTTGCTGTCTCTGAAAGAATTACAATGTCATCGGCAAACCTCAAAGTTTTTATTTCTTCTCCATGGATTTTAATACCTACTCCGAACTTTTCTTTTGTTTCCTTTATTGCTTGCTCAATATACAGATTGAATAACATCGGGGATAGGCTACAACCCTGTCTCACTCCCTTCCCAATGACTGCTTGCCTTTCATAACCCTCGACTCTTATAACTGCCACCTGCTTTCTGTACAAATTGTAAATAGCCTTTCGCTCCCTGTATTTTACCCCTGCCACCTTCAGAATTTGAAAGAGAGTATTCCAATCAACGTTGTCAAAAGCTTTCTCTAAGTCTACAAATGCTAGAAACGTAGGTTTGTCTTTCCTTACTCTTTCTTCTAAGATAAGTCGTAAGGTCAGTATTCCCTCACGTGTTCTAACATTTCTACGGAATCCAAACTGATCTTCCCCGAGGTTGGCTTCTATCAGTTTCTCCATTCGTCTGTAAAGAATTCGCGTTAGTATTTTGCAGCCGTGACTTATTAAACTGATAGTTCGGTAATTTTCACATCTGTCAACACTTGCTTTCTTTGGGATTGGAATTATTACATTCTTCTTGAAGTCTGACGGTATTTCGCCTGTCTCGTACATCTTGCTCACCAGATGGTAGAGTTTTGTCAGGACTGGCTCTCCCAAGGCTATCAGTAGTTCTAATGGAATGTTGTCTACTCTGGGGGCCTTGTTTCGACTCGGGTCTTTCAGTGCTCTGTCAAACTCTTCACGCAGTATCATATCTCCCATTTCATCTTCATCTACATCCTCTTCCATTTCCATAATATTGTCCTCAAGTACATCGCCCTTGTATGTTGTTGTTGTTGTTGTTGTGGTCTTCAGTCCTGAGACTGGTTTGATGCAGCTCTCCATGCTACTCTATCCTGTGCAAGCTTCTTCATCTCCCAGTACCTACTGCAACCTACATCCTTCTACAGAGAGGATATAAAATGTAGACTGACAATGGCAAGGAAAGCGTTTCTGAAGAAGAGAAATTTGTTAACATCGAGTATAGATTTAAGTGTCAGGAAGTCATTTCTGAAAGTATTTGTATGGAGTGTAGCCATGTATGGAAGTGAAACATGGACAGTAAATAGTTTGGACAAGAAGAGAATAGAAGCTTTTGAAATGTGGTGCTACAGAAGAATGCTGAAGATTAGACGGGTAGATGACATAACTAATGAGGAAGTATTCAATAGGATTGGGGAGAAGAGAAGTTTGTGGCACAACTTGACCAGAAGAAGGGATCGGTTGGTAGGACATGTTCTGAGGCATCAAGGGATCACCAATTTAGTATTGGAGGGCAGCGTGGAGGGCCCTTGTATAGACCCTCTATATACTACTTCCACCTTTCTGCTTTCCCTTAGTAGTTATTGACAATAAATTATGAGAGCAAAGAAATTAATGTAAATCGAGGCCAGGTGGGTGGCTGCAGAGTTATGAGAAACTTGTGTGTGCTGGAAGAACCAAGACGGCACATGTGGTGAAACAGGCACTGAGATCGTGACAGTCATACTGTAGAGCACACCTTGTAACAGGATATTGTGTGCTGCCGGTATTCACCCTCTGACTATATCAATTCATCCTAAGTGATAACTTGGTGGTAGTCACGACGATCCTAAATGCTGAAAAATGTTTGCATAACAGGTGGTAAATGACATGCGTTGTTTCACAGATGGCTCTCCCTTTGACAATATAAATTTTCCCAGTTATAGGGCTGGTACAGGTGGTGTTTTTCTTTTTTCTTCTTCTTCTTTTCTTTTTCCATCAGTTTACTGACTGGTTTGATGCTAACCTCTTCATCTCAGAGTAGCACTTGCAACCTACGTCCTCAATTATTTGCTTGACGTATTCCAATCTCTGTCTTCCTCTACAGTTTTTGCCCTCTACAGCTCCCTCTAGTACCATGGAAAACATTCCCTCATGTCTCAGCAGATGTCCTATCATCCTGTCCCTTCTCCTTATCGGTGTTTTCCACATATTCCTTTCCTCTCCGATTCTGCGTAGAACCTCCTCATTCCTTACCTTATCAGTCCACCTAATTTTCAACATTCGTCTATAGCACCACATCTCAAATGCTTCGATTCTCTTCTGTTCCGGTTTTCCCACAGTCCATGTTTCACTACCATACAATGCTGTACTCCAGACGTACATCCTCAGAAATTTCTTCCTCAAATTAAGGCCGGTATTTGATATTAGTAGACTTCTCTTGGCCAGAAATGCCTTTTTTGCCATAGCGAGTCTGCTTTTGATGTCCTCCTTGCTCCGTCCGTCATGATTATTTTACCGCCTAGGTAGCAAAATTCCTTAACTTCACTGACTTCGTGACCATCAGTCCTGATGTTAAGTTTCTCGCTGTTCTCATTTCTACTACTTCTCATTACCTTCGTCTTTCTCCGATTTACTCTCTAACCGTACTGTGTACTCATTAGACTGTTCATTCCGTTCAGCAGATCATTTAATTCTTCTTCACTTTCAGTCAGGATAGCAATGTCATCAGCGAATCGTATCGTTGATATCCTTTCACCTTGTATTTTAATTCCACTCCTGAACCTTTCTTTTATTTCCATCATTGCTTCCTCGATGTACAGATTGAAGAGTAGGGGCAAAAGGCTACAGCCTTGTCTTGGGTGAAATTGGCAAGACTTGCAGTGGGGATGATCACTAGGGTAAGAGTCGTAGCACAGGCAGATGAGTGCAAAAGGAGTATAGGGCCTGACAAGGATATTGCGGGGATTGGGAGGGCAACAAAAAGCTATTCTAGGTGTGGTGAACACAATGCTGGATAGAATGGACCTCATTTCAGGACACGATTTTAGGAAAAAACACACACACACACACACACACACACACACACACACACACACACATATCAGAGGAGCAAGCTTATCAGCAGAATCTGTTGTTACAAGTACAGTAACATTTTCTTTCTCAGAATTGCCAGCATTGTATACAAATTCATTCCCCTTATAGCTGACTACTTTTCCCCTTTAGGCAGTGACAAACAAAAGTGCAGTTTCATCTGAGTTAGAAACTCTACTTGTGTCATTTGCTGTTCCCAATTTTCCCCCCAAATGCCATTCTATTTCTACAAACGAGTTACATATTTGTTGCTCAGTGGTCTTTTCGCACATAGTTCCCAAGTTTTGTGCCATTCTGTAACACAGAATTGGATGCCTTTTCATAAGTGATATATAGCTCGTACTGCCTTGTCTTACTTCAGTAAAGTGCTTTTTTCTTTTGATTTTGCTTATTATTTGCTGTTCACTGTCCAGCAATACTTCCTTTGCTACTGGACAGTGCACATTTGCAGTTGACAAAAGCCAGCGTAATAGAATATTTACCCAATCCTCAGTAAGTATAACAGAAGGACCAAAGTTATGCAATAGGGACGTTTGCTGTCTTACTTTATAATGCAATGTCACACTTGCCACACCAAGCTCTTTGGTTGCCGTAGCCATTAGGGTGCCTGCCTGGACAGCTTCCAAAGCTTTTGTCATTTGCTCAGGATTGTAATCTTTCAATGCTCCTGTTATTGACAGTCAGTTGTTCCACTGACTGACACCAGGTCAATGGCTGGAGCCAACATTTGCAAACACGAAATTGCAAGAGAGGAATCCGTAAAGTAAGAAATTTTTATCACTCGTATTCTTTACACTGACGTAAAAATAACAAAAGGTACTAGTAACTGACAGACAACGTTAAAGACTGAAATGCCACAGAAAACAATGAACCAGTCTTGTACACCCATCCTTAACATTAACAGCTGGGATTAATCTTTTTTAACAAGCTGCTTTACCTCCTACAGTATCATGGACCAGTCCAGCATAATACTATTACTAAATTTAATTCGAAAATGTTGCACATTATGCATTGAAGACTAGTTTTACTTTAACATTTGTCTCTACTAACTGTCTTAACAAAAAGCAAATTTCAGAGTACTTGACGGCTCAACACAAAAGTTTTGTCTGAAGTACAGATAGTGTTGAGGATCAGTGGACAAAGTTCAAAACCATCGTACAATATGCATTAGATGAGTATGTGCCAAGCAAGATTGTAAGAGATGGAAAAGAGCCACCGTGGTACAACAACCTAGTTAGAAAACTGCTGCGGAAGCAAAGCGAACTTCACAGCAAACATAAACATAGCGAAAGCCTTGCAGACAAACAAAAATTACGCGAAGCGAAATGTAGCTGAGGAGGGCTATGCAAGAGGCGTTCAGGGAATTCGAAAGTAAAGTTCTGTGTACTGACTTGGCAGAAAATATTAAGAAATTTTGGTCATATGTCAAAGTGGTAGGTGGATCAAAACAAAATGTCCAGACACTCTGTGACCAAAGCGGTACTGATACAGAGGATTACAGGCTAAAGGCCGAAATACTAAATGTCTTTTTCCAAAGCTGTTTCACAGAGGAAGACTGCACTGTAGTTCCTTCTCTAGATTGTCGCACAGATGACAAAATGGTAGATATCGAAATAGACGACACAGGGATAGAGAAACAATTAAAATCACTCAAAAGAGGAAAGGCCACTGGACCTGATGGGATACAAGTTCGATTTTACACAGAGTACGCGAAGGAACTTGCCCCCTTCTTGCAGTGGTGTACCGTAGGTCTCTAGAAGAGCTAGTGTTCCAAAGGATTGGAAAAGGGCACAGGTCATCCCCGTTTTCAAGAAAGGACGTCCAACAAATGCGCAGAACTATAGACCTATATCTCTAACGTCGATCAGTTGTAGAATTTTGGAACACGTATTATGTTCGAGTATAATGACTTTTCTGGAGACTAGAAATCTACTCTGTAGGGATCAGCATGGGTTTCGAAAAAGATAATCGTGTGAAACCCAGCTCGCGCTATTCGTCCACGAGACTCAGAGGGCCACAGACACGGGTTCCCAGGTAGATGCCGTGTTTCTCAACTTCCACAAGGCGTTCGATACAGTTCCCCACAGTCGTTTAATGAACAAAGTAAGAGCGTACAGACTATCAGACCAATTGTGTGATGGGATTGAAGAGTTCCTAGACAACAGAATGCAGGATGTCATTCTCAATGGAGAGAAGTCTTCTGAAGTAAGAGTGATTTCAGGTGTGCCGCAGGGAAGTGTCGTAGGACCGTTGCTATTCACAATACACATAAACGACCTTGTGGATAACATCGGAAGTTCACTGAGGCTTTTTGCGGATGATGCTGTGGTATATCGAGAGGTTGTAACAATGGAAAATTGTACTGAAACGCAGGAGGATCTGCAACGAATTGACGCATGGTGCAGGGAATGGCAATTGAATCTCAATGTAGACAAGTGTAATGTGCTGCGAATACATAGAAAGAAAGATCCTTTATCATTTAGCTACAATATAGCAGGTCAGCAACTGGAAGCAGTTAATTCTGTGAATTATCTGGGAGTAGGTATTAGGAGTGATTTAAAACTCCAGTGGAAGACTCTGCATGAGAGACGCTCAGTAGCTCGGTACGGGCTTTTGTTGAAGTTTCGAGAACATACCTTCACCGAGGAGTCAAGCAGTATATTGCTCCCTCCTACGTATATCCCGTGAAAAGACCATGAGGATAAAATCAGAGAGATTAGAGCCCACACAGAGGCATACCGACAATCTTTCTTTCCACGAACAATACGAGACTGGAATAGAAGGGAGAACCGATAGAGGTACTCAAAGTACCCTCCGCCACACACCATCAGGTGGCTTGCGGAGTATGGATGTAGATGTACTATCAGAACATTAACAATCATGTCACAATTTATTTTTCCTCTGAAACAGCTGAGTACGTCTGCTGCTAATCTACAAGGTTGCCATATAGTAAGGCACAA
Organism: Schistocerca serialis cubense; assembly: GCF_023864345.2. Classification (NCBI taxonomy): domain Eukaryota; kingdom Metazoa; phylum Arthropoda; class Insecta; order Orthoptera; family Acrididae; genus Schistocerca; species Schistocerca serialis. Next base: position 148,379,292 of record NC_064648.1, read on the forward strand.
AATTTTCCAATATCCACACCAAAGACAATGGTTTTACTTTCATTAACATTTAACAAATACTGAGAAGTCTCAAAAACTGGGGCACTGCCAAAGACTAGTGCCTCTACCTTACTGAGCGAAAGTATACAGCATCTGTGGTAAGGTAAATAATGGAAAATGAGCAAGAAATTGGATCCAAGTTACAAAAATCCTGGCCCATGGCACTTAGTAATGAGGCTTTATAGAAACAGTGGCATACATTAAACCTAGCAAACCTGTTTCAAATGAGCAGTGTGTAGTGTAGTGTTACATGCTGTTCAGGCAAATGACATTTCCTACTCCCTATTTATGATAAGGAAAGATGATCATGACAAAAGAGTAAAAGTAATATTAGGTAGTGCTTAAATCATGAAACACATGTTGTGTGCAGTTGTTTTGTTTCACATTTATGCAGAGTTGAACAGAGAGGTGTGCAGTTTGAGAAATTGGCAAGGTGTGACGGCGAGTGAACGTTGTCAGCTGCTATTAGCAGGGCCTTTTTTGTTTGGTGTCACGGCTGGGTGGTGTCTTGACTGTCGAGAAGCAGACACCCTTTCCAAGGATTAAAACAGTAATGATCAATGGAAGCTCTAAAATAAAATGTCACTTACTTCTTCTCATGTCTTTGGGCTGATGTCATATTTGACTAAGTTGTATCTACTCCAAATTATGAAGTTGAAACAAATACAAGACAGTCAATGATGAAATGATGATGCATTCCGCAATTAGAGTAAATATCATTTTTCCCTCCAACAATAACAGTTGCAAAGGAAGCAGGGCCAAGTACAGTTCTATGGAGATAATGCTTTGCAGGTCCTCTGCATAAAGAATATAATTAATAATAATTAATGGTGACTGAGTTATAATACAGTTTAATTAACACACTATAAATCGGGTGACAGATGAAATGTCGGTGTTCTGACTCTGCTACGAACATATAAGAAGAGGGAGGGTCGACCGAAGCGCACCATCCCACCCGTCGGCTTTGACCCATGACGTAAGGCTGTTGTGGTGTGTGACGTCATGACAGTGCGGAATTTAGTTTGTGAGAGTGGCGTGTTTGTAGGTGTCGTTCTGATGTGATCAGTGGTGCTCTCTGGTTGTGTGTTTGTGTGTTGTGTGTTAGGTGATGTTTTTGGCTTAGTTTGCATGTGTGGCATGTATACAGGTGGCGTATTGTTGAGGTTGGCGGTTCTTTCTAGTGGTGTGTTTATGGGTAGCGTGTTACGTGGCGTATGGGGCTCATTTGCGTGGTAGCATTGCACGTGTGTGGTATCTGTACTGACTGTGCTTTCAGCGGAATATTTTTCAGTGAGTTAACGATTTTAGTTTTGTTTATGTCAATGTTATTGTAGTTTTTTCTGTTCATCTTGTGTGAATTTTGGTAAATTGCTTTTTTATGTCTTTGGTAGGTATGGATATGACTGACAAGATCAACAGTTTTTGGTTGTCAGCGATGATGGGGGACAGTATGTTGTCTCTAATAAAATTTCTTCAACTATTCGGATTTTTGGGTGAAGTCGTGAGTGTTCAGTGTGTCGTGAAGAAATGGGGCTTACTAAAGTTCTGGTGTCTCAGACCAGGAACAGCTGTATGTGGAGATGTCGTAAGGATAACCGGTCGAGTTCGATTCCAATTTTGTTGGTTCGTTGTGTTTTTTTGTGGTAGTGATGATTGTGGACGTGATTGTAGTTTTGGGTTTTATGATTTGGTATCAGTAGTTTCTGTTGACCTATATAGGTCAAGGGAAGTGTTTGATTCCAACGTGTGGTTGTGGCTGTGAGTGTTCTGGTATCGGGAATTGCTGTTGAGCTATATAGGTCAAGGGAAGTGTTATTTGTGGGATCGGGAGCTGCTGTTGAGCTATGTAGGTCAAGGGAAGTGTCTGATTCCAGAGGATATTGTGTTTAGTGGAATCTGGGGAGTTTTGTGTTGTCGGCTTTTTTCGTTGTTTTGTGTGGTTTGGTATGGTGGTGTGTGTCTAAATTTGTTTATATTCACCCTGTCCACAATTTCCTGCACTTGTCCCGTTAGTTTCATTAGGTTTCTTGTGGAACATGTGTGTGTTGGTTTTTCAATGTATTTTCATATTTGTGGTCATGTTTACGTCATGAGGTCATAGGCGCCATATTGGAGTCGTAGTGTATGGTCGTTTCCACCATATTTGTGACATCATGGGTCAAAGCACACGGGTGGAATCAGACACTTTTGTATTTCCGAATAGGGACAAGAACACTTCATTTTGGCTCCCAGGGATCAGACATGGAAAATTGGTGAGAAGGAAAAAGGGAAAGATGGCATGAAGATTTTGAGGATCGACAAGTGGAAGATTACATTGTTGCGAAGAATGACAGAAAATCAACAGACTAAGAAGAAATAAGTGGACATATATAGCTGCATTGGCAAAAGATATTTACAAAACAGTGCAAAGAAAGTGAACCGATTTATTCTAGACAAGTAATGAATTTGAAGACAAAACACAATTCTATACTTGTTGCTAATAAATATGTCAACTGAAATAAAATTCACATGATCCAAAAATAAGGTTGACATGTGTATAACATCTATATCTACATCTGTACTTTGCAACAACCATGAGGTTCATGGCAGAGGGTACATCCCATTGTACCAGTTATTACCATTTCTTAGTGGTCCATTCACGTTTGGAGCATGGGAAGAATGACTGTTTGAATGCCTTTGTGTGTGCAGTAATTATTCTAATGTTATCCTCATGATGCCTGTGTGAGTGATACGTAGAGGGTTGTAGCATTTCCTACAGTAATCATTTAAAACTGGCTCTTGAAATTTTTTTAATAGACTGTCTTGGGCCCGTCTCTCTTCACGAGCCTGCCAGTTCAGTTCCTTCAGTATCTCTGTGACACTCTCCCATGAATTAAACAGACCTGTGATCATTTGTACTGTCCTCCTCTGTATACATTCAATACCCCCTGTTAGTCTTATCTGGTATGGGAACAACACGCTTGAGCACTGTTCTACAACTGTTCGCATGAGTGATTTATAAGCAATCTCTTTTGCAGACCAACTGCATTTCCCTCAGTATTCTACCAACAAAACCAAGTCTACCAACTGGACTCGAATTCGGGAGGACGACAGTTCAATCCCGCATCTGGCCATCCCGATGTCCCTAAACTGATCCAGGCTAATGCCGGGATGGTTCCTCTGAAAGGGCACAGCCGACTTCCTTCCCCGTCCTTCCCTAATCCGATGAGATCAATGGCCTTGCTGTTTGGTCACCTCCCCCAAAAACAGTCCAACCCCCCCCCCGCCCCCCAGTCTACCATCTGCTTTACCCATAACTGAACCTATGTGATCATTCCATTTCATATCCCTACAAAGCATTACACCCAGGTATTTGGGCAATTTCAACAGTGACTCATTGATATTACAGTAATAGGATACTACAGTTTTTTTGTATTGTTAAGTGCAAAATTTTACATTTCTGAACATTTAGAGCAAGTTGGCAATCTCTGCACCATGCGGAAATCTTAAGATCTGACTGAATATTTGTGCAGATTCTTCCAGATGGTAATTCATTATAGATAACCTCATCATCAGCAAAAAGCCTGTCAGTACTATTAATATTCTCTACAACATAAACAGCGAGGGTCCCAACACACTTCCCTGCGGCACACCCAAAGTTACTTCTACCTCTGACAGGTTATAATAGGTTGAGAGCAGGATGATTTTGGGAGTGGAGGATGTGCTCTAACGGTAACTCCCATTTGTGTGATTAGAAAAGTTGATGGTGGAGGGAAGGATGCAGATGGTCCAGGCCGTGAAGCAGCCACTCAAATCAACCATGTTATGTTCAGCTGCATGTTATGCCACTGGGTGGTCCACTTTGCTCTAGGGAATAGTTCCGCAGTGGCCATTCACTCCGACAGACAGCTGGTTGGCAGTCATGTCAATATAAAAAGACAAGAAATGATTGTAGCACATACGGTACATGACATGGTGTATGGTATATTCGTATGTAGTGCTCTACCTGTGACCATGGAACAAGATCATGACTGAACATATATTTTGCAAGAAAGAATATAAAACTCAAATCAACATTTGCTACCAAGGAATAAAAGTGTACAATAAACTGACTGAGGAGATTAGATTATTGTTATCAGACAATGAAAGATTACATTGAAAATGGGGTATCATTTTGATAAAAGGTGTGACAAAAAAAAAAAAAAAAAACAATAAAACATATGATGGAGGTGTGGATACTGGTTCTGTAACTGCCTCTGTAACGAGAACAAGATAACTTCCTCGATCCTCCTCAGATCGACTTCTAATGCCAGAGAGAATCTGAGCTTATCACATTAATCAGAACAAATTACTATCATACAAAATTGTAGTTGAGCAAATGCTTCATGAGTACTGACTAGAATGTATAATATATGACTCCTAATATTCTCGCAGTAAGAATTGTTTTTCCCAAGATCTGAGTTTAATTGAAACATTCAATAACTGCTGCAGATCATATAGCAAGATTCGTTACGTTGACATTTGTTGTTCATGTTGGACGTTATTAGTACTGATTTATTCTCTATGCTTTTTGATGGATTTATCCATCTGCAATGCTGGTTTCCGGCGCATTTTCAGTTTCATTGGGGATGCTTCCGCATCAACAATGAATAGGCATACCATAATTACCGGTATTACTATTAAGTAGTACCATATGCACACAGAGAGATCGATCAATAACAACTAGTACGGCAACAAGGGCAAAAATTTGGGTAGATACGTTACAAAAATTACTTTGCCACAAAACTGACATACATCGTTTATTAAATCAATTCTCAGTTAAATGGCATTGTCCACACAATTTTGTCGTTAAAATACAAATAAACTGATCATGTAATTTGGCTGACATGAATAGCAAATTAATTCTTGAAGATACGATTACTAACCTGTAAAAACTCGTCCATCGTTTTAAATCCAGGCAAGATATCCGGCGCGTTTGTATTTGTGGATACCTCATTTTCCATGGAAATTTCTTCAACGCCATTCTCTTTCACGGAGGGAGCAACCACACGTTTCTTCTTGTTTTCCATCACAGCAAAGAACAACACCAAGAACTATCAACAATCCTCAACACGTCTTCCTGCAAATACTGGCCGTCTGCACTCTGCCGTAATGTAACCATGTTTACCAACTACCGAGTTTACCACTGCATAGCCGAGGTTCCAGTCAATCAGCTTACGTTGGCACCACTGTAAAACGAAAGGAAAACGAGAAAAATGTAAGTTCGTAGCAAAACAAAATCTAAACAAAGTTCTTCGAAGGACACACGGTAATTATCATTTCCACTCATATCTTTCATTACTTTTAATTTCGTTTGACTCTAAGTGAAGAACGTGTAACTGATTTGTAAAATTCAACTCCTCAGATTTGTACTGCAGGAGTGTACCTTGCTGAAATATACGGCTGACTATTGTCTAGCGCAAACCTCCCACCTATCTGATTTACGACTCTTTGTCGTTGTTATTAGATGTCCACTTCTGACACTACCCAGCAAGTGTGTGACATTGGTGACAGTAGTTACAGTGCGTGTGTTTGTACTGATCTTACAGACAACTACGGCATTTTGCACGGACCTGAATGCCACAAATAGATGTTCAACAACTCACAAGTGCCAAGGTAATTTTCATTGAGATTGTCATTTTTCATTTGACATGTTTACAAATATCCTGTAGCAAACTAAAATTCATTATGTTTCCAGCACCGTTTGCAGTAGTTGTTATGATAATTTTTGCCTTGTGCCTTGAGAATACCATGCAGTTCGAACAAATTGCAAGGAATATATTTTAAATTAGTATTTATACATTCTGGTAACTTTTTCCCATTCTTTATAACCGAAAAATATTCTAGTACATCGAGTAAATGGCAATGTAGTCACTCAAAACTAGAATGAAATTGTGACAGCGACAGATTCAAATTGTGGATGACCTTTTTATCCAGACTTACATTTGCAAGGTCTATATCCCAGAAGAATACTGGGGTGTTTCCTGTATTGCTCCAGCCACTGGTGAAACATTTTTGTAATTACCACATCGCTTTGTTTGAAATATTGTTTGTGCAGCAGAATTTGTCTGAGTACTAAATTTTGTGTATTGCTGCTTTCATTTGACTCTTGCTTAATGATATCTGAAACTAATACGACTCAGTATCTCCACTATATTGTCTTTTCACAATATTGTTGTATTCCACCCAGAATTTTCCATAGTTTGAAAATACTGATATAATTTGTAGCAGAATGTTACTTACCTGTAACCTGTGTCCATTATCATTATCAAGGTGATAGGCCTAGTTACAATTCAAATTAACTTTAGGGCAAAAATGTACTTTTGGTGTCAGTGGCTTTTCAACTGTGTGCTGTAGTTGGTAACTGTTTGTGTGGGGCATGATGGAAAGTGAATATGAAAAATGATCAGACAAGATGGTGGAACCACTGGGAAAACAATGTTCGATAAATGTTGTGATGTGCTCAAAACTACATGGCGGCGTAATGGAACATATAGTGCAGAATGTTTCATTATAAAGCAAAATATTCTGTAAAATTGAAACCGTACTCGTAGGTTCCTGTGCAACATCATCATTGGAAATCGAGACATTTTGAAAATACCCCACAAAGTTTTCAAAGCGATTGTCGGACTATGCTACAGACCAGTCCACCACAAGAGGCAGTTTTCTGCCAGTTGCATTAGTTGGCTTTGCCAACTCACAACAAAACAGTGACATTTCAACATTAACATCTACCTTGGGGTACAACCAAACTATGACATTGGAATACAAAACAATATCCTAAGAAATTCTGTGATATACTGGGGTCACATAGGCACAGTTGTAGGTAAAGCAGATGCAGACTTTGGTCTACAGGTAGAATACTGGGGAAATGCAGTCAGTCTACAAAGAAAACTGCTTTCATATCACTTGTGCAGCCCATCCTAGAATATTGCTCAGTTGTGTGGGACCCACACCAGGTAGGACTAAGGCGGATGTTGAACATCAGCCCCTATGCCTACGTAGACATGAAAGGTGAACAGCAGGTAGCACATTAAAAGCTTTTGCAGTTGCCGCTACTTATGCTATAAGATTGGCCAGTGTGAAGTAATGAGTTGATACATTATTAATTTTCAAAACTGTACCATTCACTGATGAACACGCTGTATACAGGCTCGAAAACTACAAATCAGATGGAATAAGAGGTTATAATTCCAATTTGTTTGTCTCAGAAGGGTACATCCAATGATACCGAACTCGACCTGCCACCCCAACCTCTGGATGGGTGGTGCGGAGGTAACTTTGGAATCTTCATTGGAAACCCGCAGTTTTTATTGCAAATTACAACTCTGTGGCAAAATCTCCATACATTTGTCTGAAACATTTTCTTCATTTTGCCACAGATGGCGCTGTAATCAGAGGAATAGAAATGGGTACACAATCATAATTTACAACGTGCTACTCAGTGGCCCTTGAGTATCCAATGGCACATGGGAGCCCATCTCCATGCTGCGAGGGTAGGACAGGCTAGTATTTCGCAACTTCTAATTGGAAATCCCATACACAACATTTTATTCCTCAGACATATTGAGCAGGAGAGTACTCGATGCACCACCATGGCCATGTAACGAACCACAATGTATAACAACAGACAGTATGCTGCAAGCAGAGCTCATGTATCATGCAGATGTAGAACGGATAGTGGCTCTAAATACAATAATACTTGCACAGTGTTAATTGCCTGCACACCCACCTATCATTTGGAGAACAGACATGTAAATAGACAATGAATGTTGCAATCACAGAAGGAAAATTTGAAATGATCCTGTTGTATGAAGAATGTAAGAGAAATGTTGAGGGTGCTAGTGCCTTGTATGCAGATCGTTTTCCAGAGAAAGGTAGCTCTCATTTGTTCTTTTACAAGGTTGTGAATGCCTTTGTCTGATGTCAGTGTACAGACTGCCAAAAGTAAACGAAGCAAATGTGTTACAGCAGAACATAACAAAATATCTGTACTTGCTGCAGTGCACCACAGACCACGAATAAGCGCCCAGCAATTACATTACACCACGATTCCTGTGTATCCTTGGGTACTGTTGTCACAATGCAGAATCATCATAAGTATCATATAATAAGTATCATCCGTACCACATGTCACTGCATCAAGGGGACTGATGACCTCAGATGTTAAGTCCCATAGTGCTCAGAGCCATTTCACTGCATCAAGAACTTCATGGCATTGATTTCCATAACCAAGTAGTGTTTTGTGAATAGGCTCATCAACAAACGCAAACAATCCCCATGTTCTTTGCCAAGGTACTATTTCCCGATGAGTCTGCATTCATAAACCACGGTAGTGTTGACTGGCATAACATCCCCACTGGTTCCGACAAGTTGACCACGACGTCCTTGATCGGTTAACACATGGTGTGTCATCATGGGGCGCAAACTCATTGCTCCATATTTTATTGATGGCAGTTTGAATGGACGCAAATACTGAACATTTTTAGAACAGGAAATATTGTTACTACAGCAGGATGATGCATTTTATGTTCAACAGTGTAATTGGTTTCAGCACGATGGTTACCCAGCGCATATGCAATTGAAGCATGGGAGGTATTAGACCGTGTTTACACTGATCGGTCAATCGACAGGTTGCTAGGTCACTGAATTTCTTTCTGTGGGGTTATTTAGAAGATAAAGTGTACCAGCAGGAGCCAACAGGCCATGAAGACTGGACTGACCACATCAGAAACATCTCTTCTGACATTCCTGCAGATATGCTTCTGTCTCGTGTACAGTCATTTGAAAAGTGGATCACTAAGTGTATTGAAGTTGGCAGTGCTACGATTAAACACTTACTCGATTTGGAAAAGTAGAGTCTCGTTCGTGTCGAGCCATGACCACGATGACACGTGGGGGTAGTCCCCTGTTTGATATGTTGGAGGAATACAACGTTGCGAATGGGGCTTTCCAATTAGAAGTTACGAAATACTGGCCTGTCCTAGCCTCCCAGCATGGATGTGTGGTCCCAAGTGGCATTGGATATTCAAGGACCATTGAATAGATGTCGTAAATTATGATTGTGTACCCATTTCTATTCCTCCAACTGCAGCGTGATCTTTAGTGAAACGGAGAAAATGCTTCAGGCGAAACATGTAGTTTTTTTGGTAGAATCACACTCTGCAATAAAAAAGTGGGGGTTCCCAACAAAGATTTCAAAGTTGCCTCCGATTCACAGGGTCTGGAGGACCGGGGTGGTGTTGTGTGTGGTATCATTCGATGTTCCCCTCAGGGACAAACAAATTGTAATTATAAATTTTTTTGATCCAATTTGTAGTTTTTGAAATATTTCAGTGTCTTCGCTTACAATGAACAACCTGTGTAATAGATGACAATGATAATGTTATGCAAATGATTAAAGGAAAATCTCATATAAAGATGTGAAACAAATACTAACAAAGAGATAGAGGGGCTGGCCAGTACTTAGCTCAGTACAGCCGATAGATACACAAAACAGAACAGAAAATTTACATTCTTAGCTTTCGGAACTTTGTTCCTTCATCAGGGAGGAGAGCGGGGAAAAAAGGGAAGAAGGGAAAGTGGATTCAGTTGCTCACAACCCAGGTTATGAAGCAAGAGGGAAAGGTAAACAGGGAGGGTAGCAAGGATGGAGGCATGGTTGTCAGAGGGAAGCCAAAGATATTCTACTGTTAACTACTGTGCCAGCTTCAAACCAAAGAGGATGCATACAGAAGAGGTATATAGTATAAAGATAAACACAATTATGTAGGATGAAAAGATGTGTGAATGGCTAAAGAGGAGAGGGAAAATGGAGAAGACTGAATAGTAAATGGGAGTGAGGTTGATTAACGTAGGTTCAGTCCAGGGGGATGGTGTGGTGAAAGGATGTGTTGGAGTGCAAGTTCCCATCACCGCAGTTCCGAGGCACTGGTGTTGGGTGGGAGAAGCCAACTACAACGTACGTGCCATTTGGCTATGAACATGCTTTCAGAAATCAGAAATTGCTTTGAGCAATGGAAAACTCGCATGGAGCAGTCCAACGATCATGGCATGGATGCTTTGGAGGGGATAATGTAAAATTTGTGAAGAAGTAAAAATTAATGTCGTACCCCTAATGTGGTTACTTTTTGCCAGACTTTGTACATCGAGTAATTGTGGACCAAAATAGATCAACTGATAGCTTGTTTTATATCAATGAAATATTCGATTTTTGAAAATATAATATAATTGGATAAATAAGAATCTACTCACCAAGTGGCAGCAGGAGAACACAAGTATAAAGGTATTAAAGTTTGCAAGCTTTTAGGGCCAGTGGCTCCTTCTTCTGGCAGATGGATTGAAGGGGAAGGAAGATGTGGGAAAGGAAAAGGACTGTTGATGTTTAGGAAAAGGAACAGCGTTTGCAAAAGTCACCCAGAAGCCCAGGTCAGGAAAGACTTACCAGATGGGATGAGAAGAAAGGACCAATTGTTGATGACTGCAGTGGATGAAATTTGAAAACGTGAGAGCCTAAAGGTGGATGATAGGTTAATACAGAAGTCAGTAAATGAAAGGTATAGAAAATTAAAAGGAAGTGAAGAAAGGAATAGTTTCTGTGAAGGAATAGTAGACCAAAGAAATTAAGGTAAATTAAGGCAAGTTGGATGGCGAGGGTCAAGGAAATGGTGGAGTGCAAGTTCCCACCTGCAGATTTCTCAGAAACTGGTGTCTGGGGGAAGAATGTAGATGGCACATGTGGTGAAACAGACACCAAGGTCATGACTGTTATGTTGTAGAGCATGCTCTGCAACAGGATATTGTGTGTTACCAGCGTACACCATCTGCTCGTTGTCCGCCCGCAGTAACTGAATGGTCAGCGTGACAGATAGTCAATCCTCTGCGCCCAGGTTCGATTCCCGGCTGGGTCGAGCAATTTTCTGCGCCTAGGGACTGCGTGTTGTGCTGACATCATCATCATCCTCATTGACTGCAGGTCACCGAAGTGGTGTCAAGCTGAAAGACTGGCACCCGGTGAATGACCTGCCCGACAGGGAGCCTTAGCCATACAATTAAAGAAATACCCTCTGCTTGTGTCCATTCATCCTATCTGATGACTTGGTGGTAGTCACGCCGATGTAAAAGGCCATACAGTTTTACATAATGGCTGATATATGACATGTCATTCAGAGGTGGCTCTTCTTTTGACTGCACGTGTTTTGCCAGTTATATGGTTAGTAAAGTTGGCAGTAGGAGGGTGCATAGGGCAAGTCTTACATTGGGGACAGACACAGGGGTGTGAGGCATAGGGTAAGCAGTTGAGTGCAGGAGCAGCATAGGGTCTGTCTGACAAGGTTATTGCAGAAATTGGGAGGGCAACGAAAAACTCTAGCTGTCGTGGGCAAAATGTTGGACAGAATGGATTTCATTTCAGGGCACAATTTAGGAAGTCATTGCCTTGTCTAACTACCTGATTAATACATTAAAAATGCTGTGACTTACCAAATGGGAAAGCGCTGGTAGACAGACACAATTAAACACACACACACACACACACACACACACACACACACACACAAACACAAACACAAATATCAAGCTTTCGCAACCCCACAGTTGCTTCATCAGGAAAGAGGGAAGGAGAGGGAAAGACGAAAGGATGTGGGTCTTAAGGGAGAGAGTAATGAGTCATTCCAATCCCGGGAGTGGAAAGACTTACCTTAGGGGGAAAAGGGAACAGGTATACACTCGCACGACAAACTCTTTGCCTTTACAAACTCTTTGCCTTTACAAACTCTTTGCCTTTACAAACTCTTTGCCTTTGCAAACTCTTTGCCTTTGCAAACTCTTTGCCTTGCAAACTCTTTGCCTTGCAAACTCTTTGCCTTGCAAACTCTTTGCCTTTGCAAACTCTTTGCCTTTGCAAACTCTTTGCCTTTGCAAACTCTTTGCCTTTGCAAACTCTTTGCCTTTGCAAACTCTTTGCCTTTGCAAATGTCTGATCTACCATCGCTTTCCCGTTTGGTAAGTCGTGGAATGTTTCTTTCTATTATATTCATACCTGACTAATATACTTGAGACCAAGATACTACGGAGTGACAAGTGGTGTACACCTGAGCTGTTTTTCGGAGGGATCAGGAGTACCAGTATTGAATGGGATGGCCCAGAATATCTCCTTTCGAGCTAGGCTGTTGGGGTAATTATGTTCACCTGAAGACTGAGATGACAATATATAGTTTGTTTCATAGTAGGTCATTTGTCTTGTAACTGTAGAACAGAAACATACACGTAATGTGCTGTTTATTTGGATTTGTACACGACCATTCTACACCGTGCAGTGAGATGGAGGCCCTGTACGAGCCCCCGGCGCGGCCGGTGGGCCTGGAGCGGATGGAGACGGCAGTGGCCATCGCCATCGGCGCCCTCGCCGCCGTCTTCCTGGGCGCACTCGTCGTGTTGGTCGTCGTCTGGCGCCGCCACCACACGCGCTACCTCGACAAGCTCAGTGCCGGGTGAGCAGTCGAGAGCGTTTGCGTGGCGGGAACACAACTTCTTTCTATAGGTTCTTTATAAAATCGTACATAATTGTCTTCTATTACAAACTTTTTGTGCTTCTTTCAGGTAACAATGAAGTCTTATTATATTCTTGATTGTGTTGTTGTGGTCTTCAGTCCTGAGACTGGTTTGATGCAGATATGAAACTTCCTGGCAGATTAAAACTGTGTGCCCAACCGAGGCTCGAACTCGGGACCTTTGCCTTTCGCGGGCAAGTGCTCTACCATCTGAGCTACCGAAGCACGACTCACACCCGGTACTCACAGCTTTACTTCTGCCAGTACCTCGTCTCCTACCTTCCAAACTTTACAGAAGCTCTCCTGCGAACCTTGCAGAACTAAGACTCCTGAAAGAAAGTTTGGAAGGTAGGAGACGAGGTACTGGCAGAAGTAAAGCTGTGAGTACCGGGCGTGAGTCGTGCTTCGGTAGCTCAGATGGTAGAGCACTTGCCTGCGAAAGGCAAAGGTCCCGAGTTTGAGTCTCGGTCGGGCACACAGTTTTAATCTGCCAGGAAGTTTCATATCAGCGCACACTCCGCTGCAGAGTGAAAATCTCATTCTGGTTTGATGCAGCTCTCCATGCTACTCTATCCTGTACAAGCTTCTTCATCTCCCAGTACCTACTGCAACCTACATCCTTCTGAATCTGCTTAGTGTATTCATCTCTTGGTCTCCCTCTACGATTTTTACCCTCCACGCTGCCCTCCAATACTAAATTGGTGCTGCCTTGATACCTCAGAACGTGTCCTACCAACCGATTCCTTCTTCTAGTCAAGTTGTGCCACAGACTTCTCTTCTCCCCAATCCTATTCAATACCTCCTCATTAGTTATGTGATCTACTCATCTAATCTTCAGCATTCTTCTGTAGCACCACATTTCAAAAGCTTCTGTTCTCTTCTTGTCTAAACTATTTATCGTCCACATTTCACTTCCATACATGGCTACACTCCATACAAATACTTTCAGAAATGACTTCCTGACATTTAAATCTATACTCAGTGCTAACAAATTTTTCTTCTTCAGAAATGCTTTCCTTGCCATTGCCATGCTACATTTTATATCTTCTCTACTTCGACCATCGTCAGTTATTTTGCTCCCCAAATAGCAAAACTCCTTCACTACTTCAAGTGTCTCATTTCCTAATCTAATTCCCTCAGCATCACCCGACTTAATTTGACTACATTCCATTATCCTCGTTTTGCTTTTGTTGATGTTCATCTTGTATCCTCCTTTCAAGACACTGTCCATTCCGTTCAACTGCTCTTCCACGTCCTTTGCTGTCTCTGACAGAAGTACAATGTCATCGGTGAACCTCAAAGTTTTTATTTCTTCTGCATGGATTTTAATACCTACTCCGAATTTTTCTTTTGTTTCCTTCACTGCTTGCTCAATATACAGATTGAATAACATCTGGGATAGGCTACAACACTGTCTCACTCCCTTCCCAACCACTGCTTCCCTTTCATGTCCCTCGACTCTTATAACTGCCCTCTGGTTTCTGTACAAATTGTAAATAGCCTTTCGCTCCCTGTATTCTATCCCTGCCACCTTTAGAATTTGAAAGAGAGTATTCCAGTGAACATTGTCAATAGGTTTCTCTAAGTCTAAAAATGCTAGAAATGTAGGTTTGCCTTTCCTTAATCTAGCTTCTAAGATAAGTCGTAGGGTCAGTATTGCCTCACGTGTTCCAATATTTCTACGGAATCCAAACTGATCTTCGCCGAGGTTGGTTTCTACTAGTTTTTCCATTCATCTGTAAAGAATTCGCGTTAGTATTTTGCAGCTGTGACTTATTAAACTGATAGTTCGGTAATTTTCACATTTGTCAACACCTGCTTTCTTTGGGATTGGAATTATTATATTCTTCTTGAAGTCTGAGGGTATTTCACCTGTCTCATATATCTTGCTCACCAGATGGTAGAGTTTTGTCAGGACTGGCTCTCCCACGACCGTCAGTAGTTCCAATGGAATATTGTCTACTCCGGGGGCCTTGTTTCGACTCAGGTCTTTCAGTGTTCTGTCAAACTCTTCACGCAGTATCGTATCTCCCATTTCATCTTCATCTACATCCTCTTCCATTTCCATAATATTGTCCTCAAGTACATCGCCCTTGTATAGACCCTCTATTCCCTCCACCTTTCTGCTTTCCCTTCTTTGCTTAGAACTGGGTTGCCATCTGAGCTCTTGATATTCATACAAGTCGTTCTCTTATCTCCAAAGGTCTCTTTAATTTTCCTGTAGGCAGTATCTATCTTACCCCTTGTGAGATAAGCCTCTACATCCTTACATTTGTTCTCTAGCCATCCCTGCTTAGCCATTTTGCACTTCCTGTCGATCTCATTTTTGAGACGTTTGTATTCCTTTTTGCCTGCTTCATTTACTGCATTTTTATATTTTCTCCTTTCATCAATTAAATTCAATATTTCTTCTGTTACCCAAGCATTTCTACTAGCCCTCGTCTTTTTACCTATTTGATCCTCTGCTGCCTTCACTACTTCATCCCTCAAAGCTACCCATTCTTCTTCTACTGTATTTCTTTCCCCCATTCCTGTCAATTGTTCCCTTATGCTCTCCCTGAAACTCTGTACAATCTCTGCTTCTTTCAGTTTACCCAGGTCCCATCTCCTTAAATTCCCACCTTTTTGCAGTTTCTTCAGTTTTAATCTACAGTTCATAACCAATAGATTGTGGTCAGAGTCCACATCTGCCCCTGGAAATGTCTTACAATTTAAAACCTGGTTCCTAAATCTCAGTCTTACCATTATATAATCTATCTGAAACCTGATATTCTTGATTACGTACATGTATATTCAGTGGATACCAAAAGGGCAGCCAGATGAAACCTGAAAATTGTTTAGTAAACACAGACTGGACTCGTATAAGTTGTTACTTTTTATTTCTGGATGACTGGTTTTGATCTACTAAAGAGATCATCGTCAGCCTTACATTCCTGACGTGGAGCAGTGTTCTCAACACTGGCACAGATGGCCCTACTCCACATCTGGGATTCCTACTACCACCGAAGAATGAAGGTCTGGTGATGATCTCTTTAGTAGATCGAAACCAGTGATCCACAATTGAAAAGTAACAATTTATATATGTGACTATGACTGTGTTTACGAAATAATTGCAATACTAATACGTCACTGTTTCCTGGAAGAATGTTTCAAAAAACTGAAAACTATACACCCACCGAGATGGGACCATGTAATGGTTACATTCGAAGGTAATCACCACACAGATTTATACAGTTACCTCACTCTGATATGAGATTATCAATTCTTGTTTTGTAGACTGCAATCGTTCACTGTTGGATCTGCAACTGCTCCAACTCTTGCACTGCCTTTTTCGACTGAAATTGACGTCCACGCATTTTTCTTCAGGTTGCCAAGCTGTGAAAATGGTGAAAGGTCCATGCTTTATCTGGGATGTGGTAGTCATTCCCGGATGTTTTGACTTTATGGTGCGCCGCAGTTACTGCAAAGTGTCTTCGTAGAGTTACACATTGACTGTGGTTCCACGTTCGAGGAACTCGACAAGCAGAGGATCCCTGCAGTGGAAGAATATAATTGTGACTTTATCGGAACTTGTGTGTGCGGCTTTGAATTTGTTTGGCAGAGGAGACGTGGAATGTTTCCACTATTGGCTTCGTCGTTTTCCCTTTGGCTGTCGAATTGCTGTTTTACGGAATAGTCCTGTGGCACAAAAATGAGCGACTTCACACTGCCAGTCCGATGAAGGCTTGCTTCTGAGATTTGGTTGGGAAGCACTGCAACATCCTCCATACAGTGTGTAATTTTCACTGTGTGATTTTCACATCTTCAGCTTTCTAAGGAAGGACATACATGTACATCACTTTGTCTGATGAGGAAGTGCAAGAACGGGTGCAGTTTTGGATCCATCAGTGGCTGATCGCATTCTACAAAACAGGAGTGGATCATCTTGTCCCCCAGTGGGATAAATGTGTTAATACATGTGGTGATTACTTTTGAATGGAGACGTTCCGTGTTCCCGTTCTGGCGGGTGTTCAGTTTTCATTTTACTGCCCCTCTTAGATGCCAGATAAATCTGTGTGGGCGATCGCGTACAAAACAAGAATTGATCGACTCATCTCCGAGTGGGATAACTGTATAAATCCGTGTGGTGATTACCTTTGAATGTAACCATTATATGGTCCCATCGTGATGGGTGTAGAGGTTTCAGTTTTTTGGAAAATTCACCTTGACAGTGTGCTCTGAGACTCCATACAGCATTGGTAGCTCCATGCAGTACCTGCAGTGATGCGGGTACACCTGCTGATAAGCTCCAAATGCTGCACACTGTCCATGGAGTATCTCAAGCAAATAATAAGACAGATATCTGTAGTACTAAGCAACCTGGTATCACTTGCAGGTTGCCTATCGAACAGCTTTCAGGAGCAACAAAAATTTGGTTTTCAATATTTTGCGCTTATTGATAAACTTTAAAAAGTAGAAATGGTGCCATAATCTGCTCATTAAGAGGTGTACTCTACTATTAAAGTTTTAGCACAATAAGTGAAACATCACAGTTAGAAATTGTGTATAGGTCTAGAGGCAATGCAACTGACAGCTCGCGCGCACACACACACACACACACACACACACACCAAAATAATGAAAGGAAAGGAAGTTTATCACTTAGTACATTTTCACTGTTCACACAGTAAATTTTCAGCATCAGAAATTTCAGTTTATTACTTCTTTACTGCCCACTTTCTTCACAACACAGTTTTTGCAGACAGTATCCGCAGTTAGCACTGAATGTACTGTAAAATTATATCAGTGTATGACACCTAGTTCAGGATTCATCTTATCATACACATTAAGATGTGTGAAAAACTTGCTTCTGCCTCAGATAGAGTGCAAATTAGTTAACCTGTGTATATTCATTCAGTATTTCATAATGACAGCACTTAGTGAGTTCCAGCAAACTTTAAGCATAACTTCAAACTTCTACATGTTTTCTCACTTACATGCTTAACATAAAATATTTACCATATTATCTTATTTGTAAAGTAATAAGATTTTTGAAGCTGTTTTATAGATAGGAGTTTGACTCTTTGAAGAATTGGGGGTTTACTGACTTGAAATAATACAGAATTTTGCGGAGCAGGCCCGTAGGTCCGCAACACCCGTGAGGCCCTTCCAAACTCACTCGACCGACGGTGCGGGTTATGCCTCAGCCAGTCCTTACTATAGTTCCTAGCTGACAATGCAATAGGGGCCCACTGTGTTTCGACCTTCCTTCTGGAAAGCTAGTGTTACCATTCTATTTATGGGAACTGGTTTGTTAACACAAGGGGAATTGTTGAAAAAAAAGTAACTTTTCTAAATAGTGCAGCTTAAAGAATAACAGTTAGAAGCCCATGTAATGCTTATCATCTTTTAATAGATCTTTCGGGAGTAATTTTACGCATGAACCACAGCTTTTGGTCACATTTTTTTCTGAGTTGTATTTTGTGATGCAAATGAAATGAAGCATGTTAATTATTTTTCTACACTAGAGGTACACATGTCTTTAAAAAGTAGAAGCTTGATTTTTTTCTGGAAGTTCTTTACACTATCATGTTTAAAGTAGACTTCTAAAAAGATGTTGCTGTCATAAATTATCATTCAAAAATATTTTTAATGATGACTATCAAAATTATCAGTAATTAACCCATAGTTTTTCTTTAGTCTAAAAAATGTGTGATCTTCAAAATTAAGTTGTAAGAATAGCATACTGTTGGTTAAGTATGTTTTAAAGCAGAATAAAAAATATTCAGCCCTCTATCTTCAATAGTTTTTAACAGGTGTTTACCAGAATACCAAAAAAGTGAACTTTTGGGAAATTCAAGTTAGTTAAAGCTTGTTTCTGTACATTAATGCATGCCAGGTCCATATAAATCTAGTTTCTGGTGTTGTTTGTCTCCCATTTCTTTTTCAGAATTCTTATTCGTGCTTCATTGGTGGCTTCCAACACTGATTTCTCTGTTTCAAAGGGTCCCCTAGGGTCAGTGTTAATTTAAGTTCTTTGTATATTTAGTCCACAGGGCACTTCAATCAATTTTGTAACCTTGAACCTTGACACTACACCATTGTTGAGACATAACAGAACTTCCTATTTTCAAGCTATGTAGTCACGCCAGAACAGTTTTTGTTTCTTGTTACAATGTACAGTTCTTAAAACTCTCATTTGGATTTTGAATCCTAATGTAATTACTTCTCTACAACCTTGGTGTCTCTAAGACATTAGAGACTAAAAAGTAATAAAAACCAAACAAGTGAGAGAAATCTGTGCGACTTGCAGGTGTCATAATGTGTGCAGACACTTTTGAATTCCTCTCATTTTGGGGCTTCCTTGCGTACAATTTCCTCTAAGAAACTTTTTCATGTTGAGAAAACTAAGGGGGATTTTTATGATACAAAAAATTAAAAACTGATTATTTGACACTTAGCCACATGCCAATCCCGTAACATGTTTGCTTTTGTCACCGACTTGCGGAACAGATAGAGGGTGGGGATGGAGGTGGAGTTCCTGCCAAATTGCCAAATATACACCGAGGTGTCTATGGATTCATGGGGGTGGGGGGGAGAGGTTACAGACAGACAGTCATGCAAAATACTTTTGAACACGTTTTCTGAAGATTATCTTGAGGAGCTAGCTCAGCAGCATACACGCAGTGGAAATATCTTAGACCTTGTAGCAACAAATAGGCCAGACTTTATCGACAACGTCAGTATAGAAACAGGGATTAGTGATCATAATGTCTTTATAGCAACTATAATTATAAAAGTTAGTAAATCAGTTGGAGTAGGAATTAAAATCCTTGGAGAAGAAATAAAAACTTTGAGGTTCGCCGATGACATTGTAATTCTGTCAGAGACAGCAAAGGACTTGGAAGAGCAGTTGAACGGAATGGACAGTGTCTTGAAAGGAGGATACAAGATGAACATCAACAAAAGCAAAACGAGGATAATGGAATGTAGTCAAATTAAGTCGGGTGATGCTGAGGGAATTAGATTAGGAAATGAGACGCTTAAAGTAGTAGATGAGTTTTGCTATTTGTGGAGAAAAATAACTCATGAAGGTTGAAGTAGAGGATATAAAATGTAGACTGGCAATGGCAAGGAAAGTATTTCTGAAGAAGAGAAATTTGTTAACATCGAGTATAAACTTAAGTGTCAGGAAGTCATTTCTGAAAATATTTGTATGGAGTGTAGCCATGTATGGAAGTGAAACATGGATGACAAATAGTGTGGACAAGAAGAGAATAAAAGCTTTCGAAATGTGGTGCTACAGAAAAATGCTGAAGATTAGATGGGTACATCACATAACTAATGAGGAGGTATTGAATAGAATTGGGGAGAAGAGGAGTTTGTGGCACAACTTGACTAGAAGGGATCAGTTGGTAGGACATGTTCTGAGACATCAAGGGATCACCAATTTAGCATTGGAGGGCAGTGTGGAGGGTAAAAATTGTAGAGGGAGACCAAGAGATGAATACACTAAACAGATTCAGAAGGATATAGCTTGCAGTAGGTACTGGGAGATGATGAAGCTTGCACAGGATAGAGTAGCATGGAGAGCTGCATCAAACCAGTCTCTGGACTGTGAAGACCACAACAACAACAGTAAATCAGTCAAGAAGTCTAGGAGTGTGTTTCTGCTAGGTAGAGCAGATAAGCAGTTATGATGATGACAAGAGGAGGCTAGTAGAGATTCGTGAATGTGTGAAAAGATCTCGCAGAGAACCCAAAAAGATTCTGGTTGTAAGTGAAATCGCCAAGTGGGTCTAAGACTTCCATTCAGTCCCTTGTTGACCAGTCTACTGTGGCAGTTGGAGATAACAAAACAAAAGCCAAAGTTTTAAATTTCATGTTCAAGAAATTGTTCACGCAGAAGAATTGTACAAACATGCCATCATTTGACTATTGGACAGACTCCTGTATGGATGACATAGTAATAAGCATACCTGGCATAGAGAAACAACTGAAAAATTTGAAAGCAAATAAATCATCAGGTCCGAATGGAATCCCAGTTTGATTTTACAAAGAGTACTCTACGGCATTGGCTCCTCACTCGGCTTGCATTTATCGTGATTCTCTCACGCAGCATGAAGTCCCAAGTGACTGGAAAAAGTGCAGGTGACTCCACTATATAAGAAAGGTAAAAGAATGGACTCACAAAATTACAGGCCAATATTACTAACATATGTTTGCTGCAGAATCCTTGAACAGATTCTCAGTTCGAATATAATAAACATTCTTGAAACTGAGAAGCTTCTGTCCACGAATCAGCACGGTTTTAGAAAGCATCGCTCATGTGAAACTTGGTGTGCCCTTTTCTCACATGATATACTGAGAACTATAGATAAAGAGCAACAGGCAGATTCCATATTTCTAGGTTTCCAGAAAGCATTTGACACGGTGCCCCATTTCATGCTGTTAACAAAGGTACAAGTGTGTGGAATAAGTTCACAGATATGTGAGTGGCTTGAAGACTTCTTTAAATAATAAAACCCAGATTGTTACTCGACAACGAGTGTTCATCAGAGATAGTGGTATCGTCAGGCCCCAGGGAAGTGTGAAACGACCGCTGTTGTTCTCTGTATACATAAATATTTTGGTGGACAGGGTGGGCAACAATCTGTGGTTGTTTGCTGATGATGCTGTGGTGTATGGTAGGGTGTCAAAGTTGAGTGACTGTAGGAAGATACGAGGTGACTCAGACAAAATTTCCAGTTGGTTTTACGAATGACAGATAGCCCTAAATGCGGAAAAATGAAAGTTAATGTGGATGAGTAGGAAGATCAAACCTGTAGTGTTCAGATACAGCATCACTATTGTGTTGCTTGACAGATTCCAGTCGTTTAAGTGTCTGGGAGTAATGTTGCAAAGCAGTATGAGGTGGAATGAGCATGTGAGAACAGTAGTAGGGAAGTTGAATGGTTGACTTTGGTTTATTGGGTGAATTTTAGAACAGAGTGGTTCACCTGGAAAGAAGACTGTATGCTGGAGGCTGGTGCGACCTATTCTTGACTACTGCTTGAGTGTTTGGGATCCGTACCACATCAGATTGGAGGAATGTATTGAATCAGTTATGGGGCAAGTTGCTAGATTTGTTACCGGTAGGTTCAAACAAGATGTGTTACAGAAATGCTTCAGGAAATCAAATGGGAATCCCTGGAGGTTAGGCGACATTCTTTTTGAGAAACACTGTTGAGAAAATTTAGGGAACTGGCATTTGAAGCTGAATGCCAATTGATTCTACCGCCGCCAACATACATTGCACGTAAGGACCAAAAAGATAAGAGAAATTAGGGCTCATACGGAGGCATATAGACAATAGTTTTTCCCTCGCCCTATTTGTGTGTGGCACAGGAAAGGAAATGACAAGTAATAGTACAGGGTACCATCTGCCATGCACCGTATGGTGGCTTGCAGAGTATCGATGTAGATGTTACCCACAGATTTCTGTTGTTGGCTCGTTGACTGTGAGGATGAGGGGGCTAGTTTCTCTACAGTTGAGTCCCTCCAAATCTTGGGTGAGGTATGCCGCATGTCACATCTTAAGATCCCTGTCCACAGTCAAAGTTATATCTAAAATTTGCTCTTATCTATCTGCAGATTTGTTAGTCAGTCCAATACACAATCCAACAAGTATCTCAGTTTAACCTCACTTTTGAAGCAGACGCTATAGAAAGAAGGGTCCTTTATTGTATGACTATATGATAGCGGAACAAACACTGGTAGCAGTTACTTCTGTAAAATATCTGGGAGTATGCGTGCGGAACGATTTGAAGTGGAATGATCATATAAAATTAATTGTTGGTAAGGTGGGTACCAGGTTGAGATTCATTGGGAGAGTGCTTAGAAAATGTAGTCCATCAACAAAGGAGGTGGCTTACAAAACACTCGTTCGACCTATACTTGAGTATTGCTCGTCAGTGTGGGATCCGTACCAGATCGGTCTGACGGAGGAGATAGAGAAGATCCAAAGAAGAGCGGCGCGTTTCGTCACAGGGTTATTTGGTAACCGTGATAGCATTACGGAGATGTTTAATAAACTCAAGTGGCAGACTCTGCAAGAGAGGCGCTCTGCATCGCGGTGTAGCTTGCTCGGCAGGTTTCGAGAGGGTGCGTTTCTGGATGAGGTATCGAATATATTGCTTCCCCCTATTTATACCTCCCGAGGAGATCACGAATGTAAAATTAGAGAGATTAGAGCGCGCACGGAGGCTTTCAGACAGTCGTTCTTCCCGCGAACCATACGCGACTGGAACAGGAAAGGGAGGTAATGACAGTGGCACGTAAAGTGCCCTCCGCCACACACCGTTGGGTGGCTTGCGGAGTATAAATGTAGATGTGGATGTAGATGTTTTGTTTTGACACTAGTGGGAATGACTACAAATGCAGACAAAACATTTCTAAAATTGACTTTGGTCCTGTGTTTAAAGGAGGAGGAGGAGGAGTAAAAGTATGGGTGATTCAGGGACTGGTTTAAAATGAGAAATATATATACACGAAAAACTGTTGAAGGACATACTACATTCGGAACCTGATGATTGACAAATTTCTTGTAGGCTTCTGTCTCGGGTTCTTCTGCCGATTTTTGTTTGATGATTTTTTTCTGACATTTCACCATCACAAGTGGTCAGCATCGTCAAAGCTTCACCCTCCATTGCTGGTGGTGGACTGGAGTAAGGCTGACAGCTGCAATTTGTGCCTGGTGCACCACTGTCAGAGGGCTTTTTCATGTTCATTACTCCTGTGATTCTGCTCTTGCTATCTGCAATAGTTGTTTGCTGCAGAATGGGACTCCAAGATCTCCTCCCCATGAAGCTTCCGTCTTTCTTGTGTGAGCTATTGTCATGTTTGCGGATTTCTGTAGCCTACATGGACAAGCGAGTGTGGTACCTCTTCTCCACAGCAAGAACTTCCCTGTAGGCAAATATTATGTGCTCAGTCACAAAGTGTGTGATTTTTCAATCTCCCCCAACTTGCTGTGCCGCTATGTTTGGTGATCCCGGTGTCGATTCGTCACCCAATCATTCCTGCACAGATATTCCCACATGTATATGGTGCATGGTATATTCCAGACATTGCAAGTGTGTGTCCTATTTGTCATTTGCTGATCTGACACATTTTTTGATAGTCTTATCTGTGTTTGTACAATATACAGCTGATTCTGTCTGTCATGCTGAGAATGTATGGCAAAAAGGCCATACCCAACATTTCTTTCTCCAATGTGTCACTTCACAAGTGTCTGATTCTGTGAAGTAGCCGTTGCTCCTCAAAGCCCTTTTTAGGTGTTGCATCTCGTGTCTGAGGTGCTGTGGCTCACATGCTTGTCTTGCTCACATTACAAGCATAGTAATTGTGCCTCTTTTCGTGTTGACATTGTAATTTGAGAGACTGGGCAAGAATTGGTGCATGTGTGTCAAGTTTCAATATATGCTGTGACCCAGGTATTCACTATCCTTATCAACCAGCACGTCTAGAAAGAGTAGCAGTTGTTGATCCTTTTCTACCTCCATGTTGAATTTTATATTAGCTTGGAGACTGTTCAGGTGTCTTAGAATCAAACACTCAACGAAGTGACACATCGGAAAAAGAAATGTCGGGTACGGCCTTTCTGGCGTAAATTCCCGGAATGATAGACAGAACCGGCCATATATTGTGCAAACATGGTGTAAAGACTGTTTATAAACTGACAAAGATGATCAGAGAGTGTCTCAGATTGGCAAAGAAGGAAAGGGACCACTTACAATGTCAGAAATATACCACATCCCGTGTACATGTGGAAAAGTCTACATGGGAATGACTGGACGATTAATCAACACCAGGATCACTGAACAAAATCGGCATTACAGGTTAAGGCAGGTGAAGAAATCAACCATGGCCATGCGAAACTGACCACATAGTAAAATTCAGACACAGAAGTTCTTGCTGTAGAGAACAAGTATCACACCCTCTTGTTCAGAGAATCTATAGAAATACACAATCATGACAATAGCTTCAACAGGAAAATAGAAACCCTAAAGAAGAATGGCCCACGCTGCAGCAAACTACCGTTGCAGGTAGCAAGGGCGGAACCACATCGGAAATGACCTCGGAAAAATGCTCGAACATTGGTGCGTCAGGTGCTTACTGTAACTGACCATTGACAATGGACTATTTTCTGACCCAATGCCAATATTATAACTGTCTACATTTTAATATCTGTTTCCATCTGAATTATCAGATATTTTAGCAGATAAAGCATGATCGTGTTTTACTTTTTATTCGCTGTAGTAATATGATAAGAGATTTAATTTTCAATCATTTGAACAACCTTCTCAAACAGGAAGTGATTACTTTTAGCCATCCCTCTACTCCAGTCAATTACACTCTGAGTATTACCAACTTCAAATTAATTCAGTAATTGGCCATTTTAAGTTATGACATGGGCACTTCTGACCTCAGCTCTTTCATGCCCTTATGTGATTACAAACAACAACAGATGGTAGGTGCCAGCACTAGTGGAAGGTATAATGGCATGTCCGGGAGACATAGAAAATAGTGCAGTCATTTTCATAATTCAGAAACCAAGTGATTTATCTACATCCAAAATTGCACAATCATTGCGCTGTTCACATGCCACTGTGGTTAAAGTATACTGTGCACAGCAAAATAGCTCTATCCAAAGCTGGCACAGGGACAACTGTGGTGCAGCATAGGCCAGAAATGGCAGGCATGAATGACAGGTGCAGAGCTATGTAGAGGCAAATAGACATGCAACTGAAACTTCCTGGCAGATTAAAAATGTGTGCCGGACCGAGACTCGAACTCGGGACCTTTGCCTTTCGCGGGCAAGTGCTCTACCATCTGAGCTACCCAAGCACGACTCACGCCTCTTCCTCACAGCTTCACTTCTGCCAGTACCTCGTCTCCTACCTTCCAAACTTTACAGAAGCTCTCCTGCAAACCTGCAGAACTAGCACTCATGAAAGAAAGGATACTGCAGAGACATGCGGGCACACAGTTTTAATCTGCCAGGAAGTTTCATATCAGCGCACACTCCACTGCAGAGTGGAAATCTCATTCTGGAAACATCCCCCAGGCTGTGGCTAAGCCATGTCTCCGCAGTATCCTTTCTTTCAGGAGTGCTAGTTCCTGCGCAGGAGAGCTTCTGTAAAGTTTGGAAGGTAGGAGACGAGGTACTGGCAGAAGTGAAGCTGTGAGGAAGGGGCGTGAGTCGTGCTTGGGTAGCTCAGTTGGTAGAGCACTTGCCCGCGAAAGGCAAAGGTCCCGAGTTCAAGTCTCAGTCTGGCACACAGTTTTAATGTGCCAGGAAGTTTCATATCAGCGCACAATCCGCTGCAGAGTGAAAATCTCATTCTGGAGACATGCAACTGTTTAGCAACTGACCGCCCAAAAGAATCGAGCAGCTACCTACAGTGTCTCCGCAATGACAGTACGACGAATGTCATTGTGTATGGTCCTCTGCAGCAGACGCCTTGTTCTTGCACCTGTACTGACTGCTATTCATCGGTGTCAAAGGTTGGAATCTGCATCCCAGTACCACAAATAAACATCCACTGAGGTGGCCTTTTCAGATGATATATATACTACTATTCAAACTAGTTGTCACTTGACAGGCAACGGGCTGCAGGGCTCCCGCCACCAATAAACCAATGGCAGCCGGCGCTGTCGGCTGCCACTGCATTGCCACTTCGCTCTGCTGAACTGACTGAGGCATTGTTCCAGCCAGTCCTCAGCGAGACGTTGTAGACGTGCGGGTGAGAGATTTGAGTGACTTGTAGCTTCGCGTGTTTACGATGTCTGATGAAAGCAGTAGCAAGAGAGGGAGGCCGGGGCTGCACACTCCTCGGAAACCTCCAAAAAGTGGCGGATATGGTGTCGTTATACGCATTCAGGCGCGTGAATACGTGTGTTCCTTAAGGGAGTATTTTGAGAGAGAGAGAGGGATGCAGGAGGGCCTCTCGTTCCTTTGGATAAGGTGGTGGAGCGAACTGCAGCTGCTCTGCAAGTTAGCGAACGATCAGTAATAAGAATCTGCAAGGAGAAATTCACGAAAGTAGGCTCAAGTGAGTCATCTAAATTGGAGACACCTGGGAAAAAGAGGCGACTAGAGAAGAGGGTCACAGAACCTGACACTCTTCAGGAAGATGCCATTCATCATCAGATATACACATTTTATTCGAGGAAGAAGTATCCAACACAAAAAACTACATGCTACCCTCACAGCGCCTGAACTGTTTCAGTGTAGTAAATCGTCTTTGTTATGAGCCGTGAAAATGTTAGGATTCTGCTATAAATCCATCTCTGGCAGTAAGTTACTAATGGAACGCCAAGATATTGCAGCCCGGCGATGCCGCTTTCTTAGAGAATTAGTGGGGACAAATTTTGACGATGTCGTTTGGCTTGATGAAACATGGGTGAATGCAGGACACAGTTTAAAAAAAAAGGCTAGACAGACGGTACCATCAGTGGTAGTATGGCAGCTCTGATCGGCAGAGGATAAAGGATAATTGTAGCACATGCTGGAAATTCAAAAGGTTTCATTCCAAATTGTCTGCTGCTATTCAGTTCAAATAAGACCTCAGACTACCACGAAGAGATGAACCACAATACTTTTGTGAAATGGTTTGAAGACTGTGTGCTCCAGAACTTAACAAAAAGCTCTATCATTGTTATGGATAGCGCTCCTTATCACTCAGTAATACAAGATAAAGCACCCACAAAGGCAACGGGGAAAAACGACATTGTTAGCTGGTTACAGAAACATAAGGTACAGTTCGACAGTAATTTGACAAGGGCAGAATTATTAGAACTTGTATCGCAGCACAAGCCAAAGAACCCAATTTACATTGTGGATGAAGTAGCAAAAAAATACAGGCATAAAGTGCTCAGATTGCCTCCTTACCATTGCCATTTCAACGCAATAGAGCTGATTTGGGCTCAGGTTAAATGGCATACTGCTGCAGAAAGTAAGAAATTCACCTTAACCGAAGTGGAACACCTTTCGAAAGAGGCAATTGAAATTGTGACATCGGAAGACTGGCAGAAGGTGTAGTGCATCGCGTGAAAGGAGTGATACAGGACGCATGGAACAATGAAGGCAAGTGTCGAAGACTTGATTATATCTGTCAATACGAGCAGCGACACAGATAGTTCCACTGACTCTGACTCTGAATTAAGTGGTGTTTTCACATTGTCTGATTAGTGTGTAGTGTACTTACTGCCATTAAATATTGTGTTTGTGAATTTATTTTGATTAATTCTTATTCTTGTTGTGAGACTAAGAAATACTGTTGGGCCAGCTCTCGTTATCTCCTTACTGTAAGTTAGACTGAATTTTAATTCTATTTCATTTTGTATGTACACCAAGATGTTATTAAATGTGTGTAATAGTTTTCGAGATTTGCAATCTAAAGAAGAAAACTTTTCTGGACGCAAAAATTTCTCACACTTCAATAGTTAATGTAACAACGGCCCTAATTAAAATTAAGAAAAGATATTTGATATTCTTATAGATACCACTGAGACCGGTACTGTATGTAAATTTCAAAATATTTACATAATATTTATAGGAGATAGAGTTTTCAAACGTCATACTTGTTTCGAGTTCAATACTGATAGGGTTGCTTAAAAACGCTGTTTTCAGAAATTTACATACAGGAAACGTAATGCACTACGAAAACTTTTAAGGATTCTTTGCCGAGTGCATTATTTTGGTAATGAATGGAAAAAAATAGTTTGCTGTGACATCAATAGTTTTTCAGTAATGACGTGATAAGTTAAAAGCTGTTTGTGAAATCGAGAATTTAAATGGTTTCAAACAAATTAATGTAACTCTTGTCTTAATTAAAATTAAGAATAGATATATGACAGATTGAGAGACATTGTAGAGATATACATCATATGTGGGTTTGAAATTTTTTACTTACTTTTTGTAGAAGATACAGGCTTTAGAACGATTTTCTATTGCCGGGGGTAGTGATGCGCTGAGGCGGCTGCCTCCAGCCAGTGCTTGACGTGACAACGCCGCAATTTCGCAGCGCACACGTCACGTGACAACTACTTTAAATCAGACTGTAGTGGACATATACAGTGTGAAACGTCTGAAAGCAAAAAACCTTGCAACAGTCACTAGAATGTTTTCATGGCATTCCCTGGCTGGAAGGCACAATGGATGAACACAAGTATGGGGACCACCCCTAAATGCATTTTTCCTCGGTACAGTGGCATTTGCCAGCAGGGCAATGCAGCGTGTCGCACAGCTCACATTGTACGTGCACAGTTCAGAGAGCGTCTGGATGAGTTTACCGTACTGCTGTGGCCACCAAACCACTCACATTTAAACCCAACCGAGAATCTTTGGGCCACCTCGACCAGGCCGTACACACCGCGGATCCACGACTGAGAATCCTAGTGCAGCTAGCCGTGGCACTGGAGTCGGAGTGGTTCCACATCCCTGTCGGTACCTTCCAGAGTCTCATTGACTCTCTTCCTGCACATCTCACAGCAGTTCATGCTGCAAAAGGTGGTTTTTCAGTCTTTCGACAGGTGGTCACATTTATGTGACTAGACAGCGCACATATACGTTTAATATCCACTGTTAATTCTATTTGGTACGTGACCGACAGATGAGCAGTTTTCCATGATAAACCACAAAGTGATTGGTCAGCGGTCTCCTTTGTAAACTGACAGTGTATTACCAATGAACTGAAGTCTGCCACCCTGCCTTATTTACGACTGAGCCAATGTGAGTAATCCATTTCGTATTGCAAATACCACACCATTTTGTGTGCTGTTATTTAAACGTTCAATATAAGTAAATTTTGTACCCAAAACCCATGACCGAGCGAGGTGGCGCAGTGGTTAGCACACTGGACTCGCATTCGGGAGAATGAAGGTTCAATCCTGCATCTGGCCATCCTGATTTAGGTTTTCCGTGATTTCCCTAAATCGCTCCAGGCAAATTCCTGGTGGTTCCTTTGAAAGGTCACAGCCAGCTTCCTTCCCCATCCTTCCCTAAACTGATGAGACCAATGACCTCGCTGTTTGGTCTCTTCCCCCAAGCAACTCAACCCAAAACCCAGTGTATGAAAACTTTCATTCGGGGTATGTATAGTAATTCAGCTTGACCATTACGGAATATCTTTCCAGAGGGGCACGCCACAACGAATTAGAATAACTTTGGTGAATAGGTTAAATTAACTTTCTGCAAGCTCGGAAGTACAGAGAGAGAGATTTTCAGTCATTTTACATATCACCGATCCATAGAAGTTCTGTGCCTCCCCAAAAACTAAAAATTGGGATGTTATCTCTGCTCTTGCCTTTGACTGTCAGTCACCAATTAACTTCAAACTTCAGTAACTCCAAATTTCTCTACAAGAGTCAATTATAAAAAAAATCACTCTTCTCGTGGTGGAATCACATTCAGATTCAAATTATCACTTCTAACACGCATTGACTCTAGAAAATCATGATGGATAAATAAACATTTTCTCACTTCCACTGATGATGCATTGTAATATGATATAAGTTTTACATTAACATCAATGTTAGTCATCTGAGATCGAGGCAGGAATTGACTAATCATCATTATATTTTCCATTTACATCATTGACCGTATTTTACAATGTTTAAGACAATGAAATCCCATACATCTTATGTAAATCAAAGGGCAATTACATACAGTGACAGAATCTTCTTCCACACGATGGCCTTCATCTGGTGAACAACAGGGGTCAGCTTTCCGCTTTATGGCAGCACCAAAGATGATGCCAGCATTGTTACAGCACTCTTCATTGACATGAAACAGATTAAAAAATAATTAAACACACAATCCAAACTGTAATACCATTCAAATAACATTGACAATAATCCTAGTAAATATTTAATGTCATACATTTATAATACATATAATATATTACTACTTGCAAACTGAACATTAGGAGATATTGTGTAACTGTGTTGATATTTGGTTACACTACAACTATAAATTGTTACACAGGTATTTGAGTTGACAGATTCCAGTTGTTACTCATTGATATTGGAATCGTTGGATACTGTGTGTGGTTTTTTTAATATTTTGTGTGTGTGTGTGTGTGTGTGTGGGGGGGGGGGGGGGGGGGGGGGGGGGTGAAGTGCACAGTTTTACATTTCACAACATTGAAAGGAAGTTACCAATCTTCGCACCACTTTTTACTTTTATGAGGCAGCACTGAAAAATAATGCTTCCAAACTTACGTGAAAACTCCTAAGGCTTTTTAGGTAAAGAGCTTCATTAAGATTATACAACTTTATTCTTCATGTCTACATGTTTGTTTTTCAACATAGTCATCCTTGCAACAAACATAGGGGACTGATGACCACAGATGTTAAGTCCCATAGTGCTCAGAACCATTTGAACCATTTGCAACAAACGTATTTCTGTCAATGAGAGACCAGTTTGTTAATGCCGTCACTGTAGAATGTTTGACTTAGTTCACTGAGCCACATCACCACCTCTGCTTACCCTTCTTCAAAGCTATTAAAGTGGTTCCTCAACGGTGTTCTTTAAGTTTTGGAAATAGAGGTTTTTGGGATCAAAATGGTGAACCTAGCGTTCATTATGTCACAATATTGGTAAGGA
Source organism: Schistocerca serialis cubense (assembly GCF_023864345.2). NCBI lineage: Eukaryota > Metazoa > Arthropoda > Insecta > Orthoptera > Acrididae > Schistocerca > Schistocerca serialis. The sequence goes on from NC_064648.1 coordinate 148,410,531, forward strand.
ATCCATCACCTGCATGCTCAAAATACGAAAGAAATTGTTAATCAAACAATGGAAAATCCAGGATGGAGTGTAACAATATTATGAGAAGGAAAGTTGCTACTCACCATATGGTGGAGATGCTGAGTCGCAGATAGGCACAACAAAAAGATTTTCACACGTAACGCTTTCGTCCTATGGCCTTTGTCAACAGTAGACACATAGAAACTGTTGACAGATGTCCAATCTGCTTTGTTTCATGTCAGGAGAGAGTATTTGAGACACACGTGCACACTGTTTTCTGTACCATAGTTCTGCAGTGATAGCCTGTACACTCACTCTTGATATGCCACACTTACCTCAGAGCTGTGTCCACATTATATAATTATTTTCTCTGATGAGTTCATCAGTCTGATTCTGATGAGTCTCGTCAGTTGCCACTCTGAACTCCATCACACACGTTGATGTTAGCACCACTATTTCTTTCATTATAAGCACGAACAATCCAACGTTGCACATTATGTCAATACAGTCATTACCATACACAGCTTTCATCCTTATATGAATTTCAATTGGAGGCAAATTTTCTACTTTTGAAACTCGATTACACGACACCTATCACGATTAGGCCAAGTTATAGCGATCTTTACCTTGTGTGAATATGAGAATAATTGTATATTCGTGTACGTGTTCTGTTCTAATTTGTGGGCCTCTTACTTCCTGAGTTAAATGTGTGCTTGGATGTACCGATTTCCAGGTGTGTTTACCTACACCTGTTTCCACATGTTCCTTGCTCAGTGAGCAACATAGTTACTTTACACACCACCACATTACAATTCGGAGGCTCTGGTCTGATTTAAGTTTTCCACAATTTACCTAAATTGCTCCAGGCAATTGCCCAGGTGGTTTCCTTCCCCATCCTTGATGGAATCCGAGCTTGAGGTTCAATCTGTAGTGACCTTGAAGTTGACAGGACACTAAACCCAATCTTCCTTGCTTCTCACTCGGAGGCCACTAGTGGTGGTGGGTTGCAACTAGCACCAGTGAAGCGGGAATGTCAGCAAAGTAATAGTCGTGACATGTAATACCTTATCAGATATTGAGAACCGAATAAAAAATTCGGAGGCGCTGCTTTTCAGTGCACCCTCTTATGAAGGTCTGAATGAATATTTATACAGCTTTTTCAGCCTATACTTCTTTATAGACAACTGCATCATCTGCAAGAAGTGTGAAGTTGCTGCTAAACAATGGATACTCCAGGTAGGAATATCAACAACATTAGGAAAAGGATAGATATTGCTGTTAACAGTAAAGATAACCCATTGAGTTGCAGACAGGCACAATGAGAAGACTGTTACACCTTGTAGCTTCTGGCCAAAGCCTCCTTCAGTTAAAAAAAAAAAAACACACACATATATATATATATATATATATATATATATATATATATATATATATATATATATATATATATATATGGTGCACATAAAGTCCGGGAACACTTTCAGTTATTTATTGCACAAGAAACAAACATTGTACAGATATACATATGTCATTTTGAAGAGAAACCCTAGAAGTTTTCTCTTCAAAATGCAATATGTATGACATCTGTACAATGTTTAGCTCTTGTGCAATAAATAATTGAAAGTGTTCCCAGACTTCATATACAGGGTGAGTCACCTATCGTTACCGCTGGATATATTTTGTAAACCACATCAAATACTGGCGAACCGATTCCACAGACCGAACGTGAGGAGAGGGGCTAGTGTAATTGGTTAATACAAACCATACAAAAACGCACGGAAGTATGTTTTTTAACACAAACCTAGGTTTTTTTAAATGGAACCACATTAGTTTTGTTAGCACATCTGAACATATAAACAAATATGCAATCAGTGCCGTTTGTTGCATTGTAAAATGTTAATTACATCCGGAGATATTGTAACCTAAAGTTGATGCTTGAACCCTCCGACGTTCAATTGCGTGTTGTAACAAGCACGGGCCACGGGCATTTGATAGGACGTGGAGGATGCATAAATTGGCCAGCCCGTTCTCCTGATCTTACGCCTCTGGACGTCTTTCTGTGGGGTACGTTAAAGGAGAATGTGTACCGTGATGTGCCTACAACCCCAGATGATATGAAACAACGTATTGTGGCAGCCTGCGGTGACGTTACACCAGATGTACTGCAGCGTGTACGACATTCATTACGCCAGAGATTGCAATTGTGTGCAGCAAATGATGGCCACCACATTGAACATCTATTGGCCTGACATGTCGGGACACACTATTCCGCTCCGTAACTGAAAACGGAAACCATGTGTGTACGTGTACCTCACCCCCCATGGTAATGTACATGTGCGTCAGTGAAAAAGACCAATAAAAAGGTGTTAGCATGTGGACGTAATGTGCTGTTCCAGTCTCTTCTGTACCTAAGGTCCATCACCGTTCCCTTTGGATCCCTACGTAATTCGGTGCTCTCCGATACACACGATCGAACAGCGGAGGAGTGGTACTCAAGCGTCAACTTTAGGTTACAATATCTCCGGATGTAACTAACATTTTACAATGCAACAAACGGCACTGATTATGTATTTGTTTATATGTTCAGATGTGCTAACAAAACTAACGGGCTTCCATTTACAAAAACGTAGGTTTGTGTTAAAAAACATACTGCCATGCATTTTCTAATGGTTTGTGTTAACCATTTACACTAGCCCCTCTCCTCACGTTCGGTCTGTGGAATCGATTCGTCAGTATTTGATGTGGTTTACGAAATATATCCAGCGGTAATGTTAGGTGACTCACCCTGTACATTCACACAAGCAAGCACATCTCATGCACACGTTTAAATGTTTTTTGACAACAAGAATGTGTGAAGTTGGATTGCAACTTTCCCACTTCTCTTATAAGAGTCGACTTACTTGGTGTATACAGCTGATCTTCTTCTATGGATAGCCGGCTTCTGGAATCTCTATAAACTTCTTCTCTGAAGAATGATGCTAGTTACAGGAACCTTAGACTCTCTCACCACTTGCGAAATAATTTGGTACTCAAAGAATACTTTTCAATGACTATTGGTATATTTGAGCTTCATAAGAACAAAATTCACATTTCACACTCAAATATTTAACTTCTCGTAAGTAACTCGTATTGTCTCACATTAGAAACAGATTTAAATCCATTTAGAAAAGAGCTGGCTTAACAACCATGTCTCTACTACAAACATATAGTAAAATATGTCTTGCCTCCAGCAAGTCCAAGATAAGAGTTTTTTCAGAATTCCGAATCTCAAATGTTCGTGTTATGTATAACAATGGTCACTGATAAGATTAACACAGAATAACCTAGAAGTTGCATAGTTCTTCCCTGCCGTTTCACTACTGCTTCTGTGGATCAACCGACAAGTACTTGTCGGTGCGGTTCGACCGCCGTGTGTACTGTCTTCTCATGACAAACTTCAAACCTGCGCACACAAACATGCGACGTGCAGTAGGTAGGATTCTATCATACCACTCTCACATCTAAAATATTGTGTGTTCGAGATGGTACGCCGAAATTCTTGAAACACTACAACGTGACCTCTACCACCAATAGCTCCAACTGTCACATCAATAGCAATCTGCTATTTCTATTCACATGGCAGTTGCATTCCAGTCGGAGCTGTCAGTGGTAGTGCTCGTGTGTGTGTGTGTGTGTGTGTGTGTGTGTTTTGCTCCATATGATACACTTCTCTGACAAAACAATTGTAGTGCCACTTCTTAATGACATAGGAGACCCTGTCATTTCCTAGTATTGGATGAAGCTGCTAAATCATGGCCTTTGCTTTCTGTATTGTATCGTATAACATCTCATCCATTTGCTACCAGTGTGACAGTTGTTTTACCAATAATGTTCTACTTCTTGCTTCCTGCACACAGCTCCCATTTTCTGTAATCAAACTTCTCAAGTACTTACGATTTTTTTCCGGGGTCTTTTCTTCAAATTATATTTTGGTGGAGTCTCCATGTTTTCTGAGTCACATCACTTTGGTCTTCCCTATATCTTCCTCATTCTACATGCTTTTCTCAGTTTTACAATCCTCTCTGTCATCCAGAATGAAATTTAACTCTGCATCAGTGTATGTACTGATATGAAACTTCTTGACATATTAAAACTGTGCACCAGACTGGGACTCAAACCCAGGGCCTTTGTCTTTTGTGGGCAAGTACTCTAGTTTGCAAGTTTGGAGGGTAGGAGATGAGGTACTGGTGGAAGTAATGCTGTGAGGTCAGATCGTGAGTTTTGCTCGGGTATCTCAGTTGGTAGAGCACTTTCCCACAAAAGACAAAACTCCTGAGTTCGAGTTCCGATTCTGTGCACAGTTTTAGTGTGCCAGGAAGCTTCTCTCTGCCCGATCAGCTACATACTTAGTTATATTTATTCCTCCTCCTCCTCCTCTTCTTATACTTCTCACTTTTCGTTGCAACAAACAGTTTTCTTGCATTGGGTGTTATTCATTTCTATTTTATTTTTACTTTTTATTTATAAAATGCAGGAAACATGTTTCTCTCAAGAAGTTTGTCACGTCTGCCGTAACAAAATTATCCTTGATTTTTCATTTGCTTTGTTAATCTCTCGGCATAAATTTTGAAAAACTTCAGTGTCAGCAACAGCCACCTTGTGTAATACCCCTTCCAACACCCACCTCATCGACAGTCATTACTATCCGCTTCTGTAACTGAGATCATTATCACACACTTGTGTGGTGGCACGAATCTTGGAGGTAAACTGGTTTGAATTCTAGCGGTGGATGAATTTTTCACTGCCATTATTTTGCTGGCAAGGGGAGCAGTGTTGGTGATGATGGCATTAGTCCCTACTCAAGATTCTTGTCACTAGTGACCTGCATTAAATTCCAAACTTCTTGACAGTGTCTCATAAAGTGATGGCATGTGAAACTGTCGATGGCAACCTGTCAGATGGTGATGTTATGCTCGGCATGTAGAGTGATGGGTTTAAACAGTGTGGCCAATTCTTTGGCTTTGAACACTGAAACATGTGATAGTCTTGTTCAATTTTTGGGTACCACAGCCTTTGAAGAGGGTATGAAAACTATTTGTGCAAACCGTCAGAAATCAGTGGAGAATGTGCTGTCCGGTAATCTCCAGTCCACTGATCCACTATACAGCCTGCCTAAACTGAAGAATCGTGCAGAGGAATCGGGAACCGTGAGATAAATAAAAGTCTACTGTCGCTTAACTGAGCAGTGTATTCTGACAACAGTTCACATGCAGGAGTAATAGTTTTAAAACTCATTAAAGATGGCCTTTGGTTCTCAGTACTTGACACAGTTCAGAGACAATTTCTACTCTTTGTTGATAATGTAGTTAATTGCTCGCCGTAGAACTGAAGAATAATCCCAGACACTTGCCACACAGTTTTTTATAATATAACAGGCTCCGCCCGAAACAGAACATCAAAAATGAAATACAGGTTTGCCAGTAAATCATTAATCCAATTAGGTTCACTGTTACACACTTTCACAAGATATACACGATCTCATTCATTCAAAAAACCAATGTCAGTCATCATTAACACCATCCGAGGCTTAAGCAGACTGTCACAGACAGAATGGTGCTACATTCTGTAGCAGAGCATAATATTTTCCCTATGACTGATGACAATCGAGTAACCTCCATAGTTCAGATACCTCAATCTTAATACACTCACTCCGAAACTGCTTCTAGCATTGGCAGCACTGCTCAACTCGCATCCTTTTTAACTACAAAATTGTTGATATCGTTCGTTGAAGGTCTATAATGATACCAATTTTTCTCAAAGTAAATCCATGCTCTGTTTACATCACACACAATTCTGAGCCCAATAACTTTAAAATTTAACCTTCAGAAATTTTCAAATGGAGTATAGTGAGGCTTGGGAAAGTTTCGTTATTACTTATATCAAATATAGTGCTGTCATATGTCAAATACAGTGTTGTCATTTTTGCTCTGTATCTTATATAGTAAAGTAAGTTAATCTAATGCATTTTCACATTTTTTGGCACAAAAATTGGTTATTTAATAATTCAAAAGTAAAAGAGGTAGCTCTACCCAATGTTTTTGTAACCACCTTAACCTAATTCCAAAAGTATAACTTTCTAAGTTTAATATTACGTACTTTAAAAAATTTGAAAAAATTGGATCTTTGAAGAAACTGATGATTGGACCACGTTGGGGTTCAAAACCTTTGACAACAGTTCCGTTTTACATAATATGATCAATTTTTATCACAGTATTCAAACATTTAATTTCCCAGAAGTTTAATATACAATCTCACTGTTCGCTCTGTCCACGGCGTGTGTCAGGCATCGCCGTGTTGGCCTCAGCTGAGCAATGAAGAAAAATCAGTTCCTCACGTGGCAAGGGGAAGAGCTGAAACATACAAACAGCCCAAAATACCTGGGAGTAACATTGGACAGAGCACTTACTTTTAAGCAGCACTGTCACAACACTAAAAAAAAGGTCTGTGACAGGAACAACATACTGCGGAAGCTAACAGGTTCATCGTGGGGAGCTCAACCACATGTTTTGCGCACCACAGGTCTGGTGCTGAGTATCTCAGCTGCGGAATATGCGGCGCCAGTTTGGAGGAACTCTGCCCACGCTAAGCAAGTTGACGTCGCCGTAAACGAAACTGTACGTATTGCCACAGGATGCCTCAAACCAACTCCCACAGACATCATTTACCCCATCATAGGCATAGCACCACCCACTATCCGCAGACAAGTAGCCGCCGAGATCGAAAGATCAAAACAAAAGAATGATCCTCGACACCCGATGTATATGCACCGAAAACAACGTGTCCGGCTGAAATCCCGCAGGAGTTTCATTGAAACTACTGAAGAGCTCGCCACCGAGTCCGTCGCAAGGCGGCTATCTCTCTGGGAAGAAATGGTGCCACACTCCACAATGGAACTACTTGAGGAGGGATCTGCAGGATTTCAACTACCTTTTACAACTTGGAGGTCATTAAACCGGCTGCGCACTGGAGTAACTGGGTGCAAATCAAACCTGTTTAAATGGGGTTACAGTGGTAGCGATAGGTGTGAATGCGGAGCAATACAGGACTTGGACCACCTACTGATCTGCCCAGACATGTCTATGACATGCACTAGAGATGATATTTTGAAAGTCAATGACAAAGCAATCTACGTTGCTAATTACTGGGAAGGGAAGATATAATTGGTGCATCCGGACACGGAAGAAGAAGAAGAAGTTCCTCACGTGCCCCACTAGACAAACCGATAAGTGATTGCTTCCCTACAGGTGGTCTCCTCGGTGCTATTCAAGAGGATTAGGCTGTGTGTCAGCACCTGGTTTCACATTCTACCTTCTTATCATCATCAACATCATCACCATCATCATCATACAACACAAACATAACACCGCACTACACATGCATCTATTACACTCACGCACGGGGGGGGGGGGGACCCAAAAGTAACCGGAATCGTAATGTTGCGCATCGTGTACTTGTAGTAGCAGGTTGCGCTCCCAGAGGGTTGTAGTAGTAGCTCTGCTGAGTCATTCTGCAACGCGGCGTCACCCAACAGTGAGAAGTGTGGTTTCTTTGGCAGTTCTTTGAGTGTGTGTACAGTGCAGACTTAACACGAGGAAATGACTAGTTCTTACAAACAACGTCCGGCAGTGAAGTTTTGTTTCTTGCTCGGCAAGAACACAGCAGAAACTGTTGCGATGGTTCAGACAGCCTACAAAGACCGTGCTCTTACTAAAACGCAAGTGTACGAATGGTTTTCTCGGCTTAAAAAGGGAGAAATGGTGGTTGAAGATTAGCCCCGTTCCGGCCGACCCTCAACTGCTCGAAGCAAAGACAACATCGACAAAATCCGCGATCTCATCAGTGAAGATTGACGCAGGACAATCGACCAACTCTAGAACTTGTCCGCGTTGTCCTGGAGCTCAATTCAGCGCATCTTGACCATCGATTTGGGGATGCGAAGAGTGGCAGCAAAATTCGTGCCAAAGCTTCTTACCGGAGATCAAAGGTATTGTCGCGTTTGAGCCTGTCTCGAAATGAAGGATGCATTCAAAGATGAGCCACATTTTTTCAACAAAATCATTACAGGTGATGAGTCATGGTGCTATGGATACGATCCAGAAAGTAAACAACAGTCATCACAATGGAGGTCACCTGGCTCACCTCGACAAAAAAAAGCTCGATATGTGAAATCGAATGTGAAAAACGATGTTGATCTGTTTTTTTGACATCAAAGGGATCGTACACTCTGAATTTGTCCCGGAAAACCAGTCAGTATACCAGCAATCCTATTTGGAGGTTATGAAACAGCTTCGCAGAAGTTTGTCGCGAAAGCGTCCGGCTTTGTGGGATTCTATCATGTGGTTCCTGCATCACGACAACGCTCCCGCGCACTCGGCTCTCGGTGTTTGCCAGTTTTTGGCCTCGACGAAGATGACTATCTTGACCTATGCGCCCTATTCGCCGGATTTAGCACTCTCGGACTTGTTCCTGTTCCCGAGGATGAAAAGAGACTTGAGAGGGAAGCGTTTTGCGGATGTGCAAGACGTAAAACGCAGTGTCAGGAAAGTGCTAGCAGGTATCATAGATGACAAATTTAGAAGGTGCTTCGAACACTGGAATGAACGTTTGGACAAGTGTATTAATGCTAATGGAGAGTACTTTGAAGGAGATTAAGGGTGTATTTGAAAACATTAAAGTATACGCTTTCTAGAAAGAAATTCTGGTTATTTTTGGGTCCCCCCTCGTACACTCAATGAATACACAATTCTCACACACTCACAAGGAAAGGGGCCATTGTGGGCAGCAGAAGAAAAGCCTTCCTGACCAGGCAGCTCAGCCTAAACCTACAAGTCACTCAACCAACAATGCCACTTTACTTTACTGACACTTTCTGTCTCGTGTAGAGTTACATTATTGCCGTATACTGGTATAAATTGCAGAAATCTTTTTCTCTTCTCGCAGTTTTAAGTTGACGTTATCATTTTTACGTATTCAGGAAAGGAGAGAAGCTTCGAGACGTAGACCTGCTCATCACCGACGGCGGGGGCAGTGGCGGCATCGGGGAAGTGGAACTGGGCGAGGTGGTGCTGAGTCCCGACGCGGAGCGCATCTTGGGGGAGGCGGCGGCAGGTGTGGGTGCGGGGGCGGGTGACCTGGCGGCCCACGGGTTGGCCGTGCTCAAGGCCTGCCACGCCCTCACCGAGCGGCTCACACGCCTCGCCGCCGAGCAGGGCCGTGTCGGCACGAGCGCCTCCAAGAAGGGGGCCGGCAGTGTCGTGGCCGCCCACGACATCGTGGAGGTGTGTATCCGGGTCGGGACACAGAGCGGAGTGCAAAAGTCATGCCGCACTCTGTGATGGCAGTTAGATGCTCGAGCAAAAAGAAATAGGGCCGTGTCTGACGTCTGACTTCCGCTAAAAATTTACTCCTTTGTTTACTGGAAATAGTATGTAAGGCATACATAAAAACACGAGTTTTAGTGCTTGCTGCAATTCTAGTTAATATTAAAACATTATATTTATGGTGAAAGTGTAACTCATGTAGAACAGCTGGGATTTGGGGGGAAAATGATGCATCTCCACATTACTCATGGTTATTGCAAAATTTTACCAAGCAAATTACTCATGCACACAGTGTACCCAATAATTTACAAACATTTCCTTCCTTACTGGCACAGGACATGCCGATACATACCTTAGTCACCTGGGACTGAAGCCTCCTCGCTACGATGCAACACTCACATAGGGGACACTCAGTATACGTAAATTGAAGGGGGAAAGAAGAATAAAGGGAAGGAAAGGGAGGGGATCGCTGCTGTCAGAAAGCAAACGCAGTCATGGGGGCTGTGTAAGGAAAAAGTCACTTGAGGTTCCCTATCTATGCTGAGGTCATCTCTAGCTGCAACTGTTTTCTGCTGTTCAGCTCTTGAAAATTTTTCCTCTCTCTCTCTCTCTCTCTCTGTCTCTCTCTCTAAGGGAGAGGGAGAAAGAGAAAGAGGGAGAGGGAGAAAATTACGAAAAATTTTCAAGAGCTGAACAGCAAAAAAACAGTTGCAGCTAGAAATTTTTACTGTATAAAGTGCATGTTTGACCGTCAGTTGCTCTTATTTTAAACCCAAATATCAACTGGTTTCAGTCATGGACCATCTTCACAGACAAGGGTTAAAATGGTTTAAGCCTCAACATTACATTCGTCACTACTTAAATAATATGTAGAACATATCATGATGTGCTCTACACATTATTTAAGTAATGATAGATGTAATGTGGCTTAAACGATTTTAATCTTTATCCATGAAGATTGTCCATGACTGAAACTGGTCAATATTTGGGTTTAAAATAAAAGCAACTGATGGTCAAATATGCATTTTATACATTACGTGATGGCTGTTGATAGCCATCTTTCAAAAAAGTGTTTAAAATTTTTACATGGTCTACAGGTCCATTCTTTAATGGGATGCTGTACTTTCCAGATAAAAAATTCAGAATGTAGATCAATATGATTCAGTATGGTATAATTACTGTCATACATCCCATCCCAGTACACATAACTTTTTAACCGTTTAACTGCTCTGAACATGTTAACGCGTGCGCCTTTGTTCCTGCCCTGTGTGCTCTGATCATGTTTACACATGCCACCAGTCCTTCTACCTGGTACTCTGAACATGTCACGCATAGAAACATTCAGAGTACCAGGTAGAAGGATTGGTGGTGCGCATAAACACATTCAGAGCACACAGGGACAGGTACAAAAGGCATGCGCTTTAACACGTCCAGAGCAGTTAAAAGGTTAAAGTAAAAGCAGAGGAGACATTGAGCAGTAGATGGGGTTATTTCATAGTTGACTGTTAGATTTCAGCAGATGGATGAAGGATTTTGTCCAGTAACTAAGAAACTCACAATCTACCATTAAATGTACCTGCCTGTTTCTTGACACCTCCCCCATTGATGAGTGACAAAAAAAGGTCATAATTTATAGTGTTTTTCCTTTGTTTGATTTGACTTAAAAATTGGAATGTGTAATGCACTGTTATGTTTTTCCTACTTTTATTATTTGTGGAGTTTCTTTAGATCTGAAACTCTTAATCTAAGTCTGCCTCATTGAACATTGAATGAATATGGCCAATAATATTACTGAACTAAGGGCTCTCTCTTCTTACAAATATACAAATCTGTTATGGCTACGAAGTCTTTCGCGACGTATTTCTTGAATAAAAATCTCTCGGTGTACATGCCGCGTCAATTCAGGATAAAACTCCAAGCTTTTGACCACTACCTCCATGGTCGTCGTCAGGGCTAAAACTGACTGTCGTGAACTAGCTAGGTTCCCACTTTTATATGCGAAGGGCGGCTTCTGATTGGCTGGAATACGTCATAGCAACAGCGATATGGAGCGTAGTGAAGTGGTGCCCTCTACTTCCATAGATGTAGTTTCTATCCTGCATTGCTTGCAGCGCCATCCCTTGAATCAGGAGGTAAAGTGCGGGAAGTTTTTCTCTGCGATTTTTCTTTATCCAGTGCACTCTCCCAAGTGTTGCTAAGTGCATAGCCGTTGTCTCTGTTAAAGTTATTATCGCTGAGTCTAATTTCGACTGCTTCCTGGATCACAGAGTCCCAGTAATTCGATGCGTGGGCTATTACTCTGGTTTCTTCAAATAAAATCTTACGCTTGTTAAGCAGGCTATGTTCAGCCACCGCTGATTTTTCCAAATACCTGTATTTTAGGTGGCGCTGGCGCTCGATGCAGCGGTCGGCAACAGTTCTTATAGACTGGTCCACGTAATTCTTGCCGCATTCGCAAGGAATAGCATAAATTCCCGGCACTCTTAAGCCGAGACTATCTTTGACTGATCTCAACATTTCCTTACTTTTCCTAGGTGGTCGGAAAACTGGTTTTATTCCTTGCCTCTTGAGGACTCTGGCTATCTTGCTCGTTGTAGCACCGCAAAAAGGAAGCCGCACTATGTGTTTGCCCTCTTCTTGTATATGGCTGGCATCGTGTCTTACTTTCTTGGACAATACTGATTTCACCTGCAGAATAACCATTCCTCTTGAAAACAGTCGTCAAATGGTTAATCTCGGGACCGAGGTGGTCCTTGTCGGAAATAGTCCTGGCTCTGTGTACTAAAGTATTCAGCATAGCTCTCTTCTGAGACGGATGATGGAAGCTATGGCTATGCAGATATAAATCTGTATGGATTGGCTTCCTGTACACAGAATGGCCCAGTCGTCCATCCGGCTTTCGCTCTACCAACACATCTAAAAAAGGTAACTTCCCTTCCTTCTCTAACTCCAATGTAAATTTTATGTTTGGATGTACACCATTTAAATGTTCGACGAACTGCTGCAGCGTGTCACTGCCGTGTGGCCAGATTAAAAAAGTATCGTCGACGTATCTGTAGAAGCATGATGGGCGGAGGTGAGCACTGCTCAACGCTCGTTCTTCAAAGTCCTCCACGAAAAAATTCACTATTGCTGGTGACAGTGGCGAACCCATGGCTGTTCCATCCGTCATTTCATAATAATTTCAACTGTATAAAAAGTAAGTGGTCGTCAAGGTATGCCGGAATAACTTCAAAATTTCTGAGGAAAAATGAGCAGCCAACAGTTGTAATGTGTCATCCACAGGTATTGTTGGCACCTATAGTTGGTCACTGCTCACATCATATTAAGAATTCAAAAATGTTTGTTGATATCATAAAACAGATGAAGATAGGCCCAAGTGATATCATGGTCAGCCTCGACGTGGTTTCTCTGTTCACCAAAGTGCAAGCAACGCAGGATAGAAACTACATCTATGGAAGTAGAGGGCACCACTTCACTACGCTCCATATCGCTGTTGCTATGATGTATTCCAGCCAATCAGAAGCCGCCCTTGGCATATAAAAGTGGGAACCTCGCTAGTTCATGACAGTCAGTTTTAGCTCTGACGACGACCGTGGAGGTAGTGGTCGAAAGCTTGGAGTTTTATCCTGAATTGACGCGGCATGTACACCGAGAGATTTTTATTCATACAAATCTGTTACTATACGCATTCTCCTTGACAAAGTTGATTCTCTCTCTCTCTCTCTCTCTCTCTCTCTCTCTCTCTCTCTCTTTCTGCCAGGTCTTTGTCGTGGCCACAAGAAACAATGTTATCGTTCCAGTTTCAAAATATATTTTAATTTTCTAGTAACCCAATATTATACATCAAATTTAGTTTTCATTCTCAATTTGTCCCTTTCTGTTCATAAATTTTCTTCAATATTTCTTCTTCTAAATAATGCTGGAAATCCTTGTATCCATATGGGTGATGGTCTTCCTGATGGTCCCCATTCCATGATGCATCACAGCAATTTCTCCTCTCAAAATCTTATTCATGCATCCATACCATATGAGTTGTTTTTTTCCACAGAATCAGTAACTGAACATTTGACATTCATTTTCTTCCTAACAACTTCGTCTCTGACCCTTTCCACTTGCATATCCCTGCATACGATGTCCAAAAGTCCATGTCAGTTACCATCAATCTTTTCAATAATTTTGATTTAACTGTCCACACTTCTGATCCGTATGCTGTAATGTATCTGATTGTTTTATTTGTCAAACATGCATTTTATACAGTAAAAGTTTTAATTTCTCTCTCTCTCTCTCTCTCTCTCTCTCTCTCTCTCTCTCTCTCTTTCTCCCTTTCTCTCTCTAAGGGAGAAAGAGAAAGAGAGAGAGAGAGAGAGAGAGAATGAGGAAAAATTTTCAAGAGCTGAACAGCAGAAAACAGATGCAGCTAAAGATAGAGATGACCTCAGCATAGATAGATTTGTGTGTCCCCCCTTACTCTTTTGACACACAACTTTTGATCCATGGCAACAATGGGGTTAGGATTATCTCACATGGTTAAGTTATTTTATTTTTTACACCACATGATTGAACTTTCAAGTGTTTTGAAACCGGTCATGCATCCTGTATAAGACTATTAATTTAGCAACTGTTGTGCATTTTCTTCTTTTTATAAAACAGGTGTGTGCGTGCGCATGCGCGCTCATGTTTTTGTGTGTGCCTGTCGATGGCTCAACACTTCCGTTATTCACTGAGTGGTCACTTTTACTCCTAAATAAAAATATTAATGGAATAGACAATGTACTAGTGACAAAACACACGTCAGCGAAACTTATAACAAAAGTTTTGCTATCGGATAAACATCGCACGGAATAACATTGCTGTGCTGTCAATAGATTGATCACTACAGTGCTCACTATATGTATTCAAATCCAACACCCACGCCAGTAGTAAAGTTGTCCATGCTACTAACTCCTCAGATAACAAAGATGTTGAACAAATGTCTGTTGAGAAAAGAGAATTATTCAGTATATTTTTATATCAACGAAAATAATCAATTTGTAAAATATAATGTAATTGGATGGGCAAGAAATCTACTCACCAAACGGAGGCAGGACAGTACATATTTAAAGGTATTGTAATTTGCAAGCTTTCAGAGTCAATGGCTGCTTCGTCCAGCTGAAAAGGTTCTGGGTGACTTTGTAACTCTACCTCATTGCCTACGCCTCTCCAGCCTTTCCCTACACCCATCTTCCTCCCCCTTCAACTCTTCTGCCAGAAGGAGCCACTGGCTCCGAAAGCTTGCAAACTGCAATACCTTTGTACACACCATTTTGTGAGTAGATTTTTTGCCCATCCAATTACAGAATATTTTCAATCTATTTTTATTCAGATTGTTATGGGAAATGAGAACTCATTTGTGATGGGGACACTAATCCATAGTAGGAGAATTAAGAGACTTCAGAATAATAGAACAACGTGGACTGGTGGCAAAGCAATGAAAGATGAAACTGGTGAATAGAACTTAGCACAGAACAATTTAATCATTGCAAACATGTGCTTGAAGAATAATGAACAAAGATTGGATACATGGAAGAAACCTGGAGGCACTGAAATGTTTCAGGCAGATTATATTATGGTAAGACAGATATATACCAGGATTTAAACTGGAAAATACTTCCAGTTCTGTCCGTAATTCATTGGTTATGAAGTACAGATTAAAGAGGAAGAAATTGTAAAAAGGTAAGAAATTAACCAGATGAGCCCAGTGAATTAAAAGAACCAGAAGTTTTTCAGTTTCAGAGGAAGCATTAAGGAACTGTTGACCAAAACAGGGGAAGGAAATACAATAGAAGACAAATGGATAACATTGAGAGGTAAAATAGGGAAGTCAGCATAGGATCAAGTAGGTAAAAGGACAGAGCCCCATAGAAATCATTAGATAACAGATGACAGTATTGCATTTAATTAACAAAAGAAAAAAATATAATAAAGGAGGGGGAAAGGTCTACATACATCAAAAAAATTACATTGGCAGAAAGTCTGAAATGGTCATCTAGGAATGGTCAGAGGAAAAATCCATGTCTATAGAAGAATAGATGCCACATTTAAAAAAAATTAAAGAGCCCTTAGAGAAAAGAGAGAGACTGTATAATATGAAGAGCTCAGCTGGCAAGCCAGTACTAACGAAAGAAAAGAAGGCTGAAAGGTATATACAGAAGGGCTATACTGAGCAAAAAATCTAAAGGCACTGTTACAGAGAAGGAAGAGGAGACACACGAAGATAAGATGTGTGTAATACTGCAAGAAAAACTTGACAGGGCGCTGAAAGAGCTAAGTCGAAATGTGTTCGCTGGAATAGATGACATTCCCTCAAAATGACCGAGATTTATGGGTGAGCCAACCATGATGAAATAATTCCATCTGATATGCAAGATGTTTGAGACAGGCAAAATACCCTCAGACTTAGGAAAAATGTAATAATTCCACTTCCAAAGGAGGAAGTTGCTGAACTGCCTGTACAGGTCAAAATGACTTTACAGCTTTGTTATGATATAGAAATTTATTGAGATAACTTTACACAATTGGTAGATGTGTCTTTTGTAACAAAAAATCTCGTGTTTCACATAAAAAGTGTTGAGTATCATTTTTGTTCAATGTGACTACCATTTGTGGTGCGGCGTACATCCCACATGTAATCAATTTCTTCCTACAGTCATTGCAGCAAATCAGGCTTAACTTGTGTAGTGACAGCGGAGATTCAATTTTTCGGAATGGGGGAGGAAAATGCACACATTCTTTAATGAAACCCCAGAGGAAGAAATCCAGTGGTGTCGAGTCTGGGTAACAACATGGCCGTGCAGTTGGCCCTTCACGGCCAGTCCACAGACCTTGGAAGCAATTACCAAGAATACCTCAAACTTCTGTGAGGAAATACGGTGCACCATCTTGCTGGTGGTAAACCATCCCATTGCAGGCGTCTTCATCGGTCTGTGGAATTAAAAAGTTTTCAAGCATATCCAGATACACAATACCAGTGACAGTTTTCTCACATCAGTAACAGTAACCATTTCAGTTGTGCACTACACCTTTGTCATTGGCAACAAACTTTTTAGATACTGGCTTCTAAAATAGTGCTCAATTTTTACTGCAGAGCTGCAGTAGCCACCAGAAAGATCGCGGGAGGCGCACATTGGCACGGCGCGTCACGGACGGTAGTTGCCGCAAGTAGAGTCCCGTCCACCAGAGGGCACGCGAGAATTCGGACGCGACCTCTGCCGGCATAACAACAACAACAACAACAACAACAACTCCGGCAGCACGGGCCGTGCCCAGTCAGTTAACATCGAGCATGCCTAGGACACAGTCCCGGTCTACGCTAAGATAAGTTCGACGTAAACATGAACAGTGTTGTTGGCGACAAGTAGGGTCGTTCTTTCACGTGTTGCGTCGTTGTTCCGGTTTCGCAGCTTCTCCACGGCATGGAGGATTTGGTGCGGGTTTTGGTTGCGCAGCAGACGGAGCTCATGGCCACCATGAAACAAGTGCTTCCGGCGTTGCTCTCCCCGCCGTCTGCTCCAGCGCCGTTCGCTCCTCCCTTTTCCCCATATGGCGAGACGGCGGAGGATTGGGACGCATACGAACATCGCCTTCGGCAGCATTTCCAGGCGTTTCATGTTGCCGATGCGGAGGTACGTCGTGCTCTCTTCTTGTCTTGGATATCTCCCTCGCTGTATCAAGTTTTGCGGCAGCTAGTGCCGTTGCAGGAACCCTCGTCCTTGTCTTTTGACGCATTGTGTTCATTGCTGTCTTCATATTATTGCCGCCGCACGCATGTTGTGGCGGCTAGGGTCGAGTTCTATCAATGCGAGAAACAGCCCCATCAGTCTTACCGGGTGTGGGCCGCTACCCTGCACGGTCTTAGTCGCAAGTGTCATTTTGTCACGGAGCAGTCGCAAGAGTCGTATGCCCACGTTATGGTACGCGACGTCATTTTTCGTTCGGCCCCTGATAGGTAGGTCCGGCAACGGCCCCTGCAGTTAGAAGACCCTTCCCTCGAGGAAGTCCTGTCCATTGCTCAATCGTATGAAGTCTCTCACGCAGCAGGTCAACAGCTGGAAGCGTGGTGCGACGTCGCGGCGGTTCAGGGCGGCGCGGCCGTGTCCACTGTGTCCGGGGTGGACGACGTGCGAGCGGTACAATCCGGCCGCTCCCGCACGGCGCGTAAACAGAATTCCGGCCGCCGGCCCCTGTTGCCGTCCTGTGCGTCGTGCTGTATACATCACGATCGGTCAGAGTGCCCCCAGCGTTGGGCCGTTTGTCGCAAATGTAATAAAAAAGTACAATTGCTAAAGTTTGCCGCTCAGCCTCAAAAGAATCGAAGGAAGCAGGTACAGAGGTCACGAACGTTGACATTCAGGAAGTTTCATCGGGCCAGGCTCCCGACGCATCGGCATGCAAACTCTTTATCGAGGTGTCGGTTCGGTCCTGCCGGTTACAACTGCAAGTAGATACGGGCGCGGCAGTTTCGTTGTTGAATGCACAAACTTATTCCGACCTTGGATCGCCCCCGTTGGCGCCAGTTTACCGGCGTCTACGCGGTTATGGTAAACAGTTCATTCCCCTACTGGGTCAATTCACTACCGACGTGACTTACAAATCAGTCACTCGGCCTATTACTTTTATTGTTGTCAATGATGCGAGCTCCACTAACCTTTTTGGCCTGGATGCCTTTCAAGCTTTCGGTTTTTCTATCGCTGACACCATACAGTTGGTCTCCGAAGACATTCCCTATCAATCATTGGAATCTTTGATCTCAGACTTCCCAGATATTTTTGAGGAGGGCCTGGGGCATGTTTCAGATTTTGAAGCTCACTTAACGTTGAATGCGTCGGCTCACCCGCGTTTTCTATGCGCGAGGTAGATCCCCTTGGCTCTCCGCCCTCAGGTAAAGGAAGAGCTAGACCGGCTGACAGCCCTAGGGGTCGTTCTTCCCATTTCATCCAGTGAGTAGGCTTCGCCCCTCATTATTGTAAGGAAGCCCTCGGGAAAATTACGTCTTTGTGGCGATTTCAAGGCCACCATTAATTCCCAATTGGTGGTGGACACCTATCCTTTGTCTCGTGCTGATGATTTGTTCTCCGCTGTGGCGGGAGGCCAATATTTTTCGAAAATCGATCTGTCGGAGACTTATCATCAGATACCACTTGATGAGGACTCCAAACGGCTGGCGGTCATCAACACCCCGTTTGGCCTTTACCAATACCAGCGGTTGGCCTTTGGAATATCCAGTGCCCCGGCGATATTCCAGTGTTATCTTGAGCATGTCACATCGACAATCCCTCATTGTATTAATTACCTGGATGACATAATTGTCACAGGCCGCAGCACGAAGGAACACTTGCACAACCTTCGCACACTCTTTCTCAAATTCAGGTCTGTGGGCATTGCAACCTGCAACCTGCATAAGTCAACCTTCTTCCAACCGTACATTGAGTATGTGGGCTACACCATCTCTCGGCACGGCATCCAGCCACTAGGCAGTTTGGTCCAAGGTATTGTCGACCTTCCTCGGCCCGCTTCGCTGAAAGAGTTACAAGCTTTTTTAGGCAAGATAGCCTATTACCACCGGTTCATTCCCAGGGCTTCCACCATAGCCCACCCCCTGTACTGCCTTCTGCACAAGGGTGTTCCTTTTGATTGGTCACCTGCATGCGAGCGAGCGTTCACCTCGTTGAAGGGCCTCCTTGCGTCGGCCCCTTGTTTGGCTACTTTTGATCCCCATAAGCTGTTGGTCCTGGCTACAGATGCTTCGCAGTATGGGGTGGGGGCGGTCCTGGCCCATCGCAACGCAGATGGTTCCGAGCAACCACTGGTGTTTGCGTCTAAAACGCTTAGTCCCGCGCAGGCCCATTACTCCCAGGTGGAAAAAGAGGCTTTGGCCATTGTCTACGCTGTTACCAAGTTTCACCCTTTCTTGTATGGCACGAAGTTTCAGTTAATCACTGACCATAAGCCGTTACTATCGTTATTTGGCCCCGCCTCTCAGATTCCAGATAGGGCGGCCCACAGACTACAGTGCTGGGCCTTGTTCCTCTCTAAGTACCATTATGACATTCATTTTCACCCTACAGGATAGCATGCCAACGCCGACGCTCTTTCCCGTCTTCCGGTGGGCCCGGATCCTACGTTCGATCGAGAGGAGATTGTGTTTTCATTTGGATGTGGCGTCCCGCCAAGCGGTTGATGGCTTCCCGATCACTAGTTCTCGAGTCGCCAGGGAAACGGCAGCTGACCCGGTTCTCCGGCAAGTAGTTCGCCTCATTCAGCAGGGGTGGTCATCCCGTCCTCCGGGCCGGGCCTCGGACCCTCTTCGTAATTATTTTCTTCTACGAGCCCGCCTCTCAGTCTTGGAAGGAGTTCTCCTTCTGGCTACCGATGATACAGCTCCTCGCGTGGTTGTTCCTGCAAGTTTACGAAGGGAGGTCCTCACGTTATTACATGCAGGGCACTGGGGTGTTTCCCGTACTAAAACCTTGGCTCGCAGACATGTGTACTGGTCCGGTATTGACAGAGAAATTGAGCACTTGCTGGCCACCTGTTCCCCGTGTGCGAGCCAACAAGCATCTCCCAGGGCAGCGTTCTCTTCATGGCCGCCGGCAACCCAAGCATGGGAGCGTGTTCACATCGACTTTGCGGGCCCGTTTCTCAATGGCTTTTGGCTCATTGTCATTGACGCTTATTCCAGATTCCCATATGTGGTTCGCTGCTCCTCAACCACTTTAGAAGTTGCAATCCAGGCACTAGCAAAAATCTTTTCTGTGGAAGGTCTGCCAATCACCCTGGTCTCGGACAATGGACCGCAGTTTATTTCGCAGACCTTCCAGGATTTTTGTAGGCGCTTCGATATTCGGCACATTTGCTCTCCCCCCTTCCATCCACAATCGAATGGGGAAGCCGAGCGCATGGTGCGCACATTTAAGATGCAGATGAAAAAGTATGTGCACGAATTTCCTGCGGAGGAAGTATTGACGTTTTTCTTGACGGCATACCGGACCACACCAATGGGAGAACGCAGACCTGCAGAGCTCCTCCATGGGCGTCAACCTCGGACTCTGCTGCACCTCCTCCGGCCTGGTCCCCGCCAGTCTTCACAAAACGGAGCACCTGGCTTTCCACTGGGTATGTCGGTCTGGGCCCGTGGGTTTGGTCACAATCCACGTTGGATACCGGCAGTGGTCCTGCGCCGAAATGGCCGCCGGCTCTATACCTTGCAGGCGGGGGACCGGGTGGTACGTCGTCACCAAAATCAGCTACGTCCACGTTCGGGCACCCACCCTCCGACCTCTCGGACACCGGCTTCCCCATTGCCGGCACCCGTGTTGGTTTTGCAGGGGACGTTACCTCCTCACCCCGCTGTGACTCTGCCGCCCTGTGATGGTTCTCAGCCTTGGCAGCCTCCAGTAGCTCCAGCACCGGCATCGCCATCGTTCGAGATGCCCCAGCGAGAGCCGGCCCCCCTAGCAGGCCCGGTTTCTCAGGAGGCTGGTTCACCTGTGGTCGTCCCTTCCCCATCGTCCCCGCCAGTGGGTCTTGCCCCTCCCGAGATGGAACAGGATCCGGAGTTCGACAGCTTGTCGCCCGTTCTGTCCCGGGCTCCGGTTGTGGGACAACGGGGGCCCCTTCGTGTGGGTCACTTCCAGCCGTATTCGAAGGTTCCGGCTCGAGGGTTGGCATATCCCCTCGACTCCGGCCTTCCAATGGATGTGGAGGTCATCGCTCCTGCCCGACGCTCCACCTTCCGATGCAGTGGATCACAGTGACTTCACCCCCCGAAGGAGGAGGAGTGCAGTAGCCACCAGAAAGATCACGGGAGGCGCACATTGGCACGGCGCGTCACGGACGGTAGTTGCCGCAAGTAGAGTCCCATCCACCAGAGGGCACGCGAGAATTCGGACGTGACCTCTGCCGGCATAACAACAACAACAACAACAACAATTCCGGCAGCACAGGCCGTGCCCAGTCAGTTAACATCGGGCATGCCTAGGACACAGTCCCAGTCTACGCTAAGTGAAGTGCGACGTAAACGTGAACAGTGTTACTACACGAGCTTTCCACCCTCTATCAGGCCACCCAGTACACCTGAAGACACAGGCTTCTCAATTGTGTATTATGTTCCACTTCACTTAGTGCCTTCCAGAGCTTCTGTGTGCTATACACAGTAGCCCTTTAGTACAACATATCCAATAATACCTCCACTTGCTCGCAGATGATGGAGCCAATGTCATGTTCTTGAGAGTTTTTGGTCACATCAGTGTGTCAGGGAATGAAGCTTATAATGGTCTGGGAGAGAGATAATGTGACTTGTTCAGAGCTGAAGTAATTATTGTTCAGCCACACTAGAACTTGTATATCCAGAAATGTGCGCAGGTATGGATGTGGGCATGTTAAGGAATGTTGTTGCAGTTCTGGAACATTAGTTCAGTGTTAATTCCTTTGAATTTCGGTGTATGGCTTAATATTTACATTATTTCCCCAACAATGTATTCTCTCTCTGTTTTGACTTCTTCTCCAAAAAGGTCCATTTAAAAATGCAAGTCCTTGTTGCATCGGGAGGTGAAGAATAGGACGTAGCTAGGTATGAGAATGAAAACTTGCACCTTTCACATATTATAACTTTTAATTAGCACCATACTGGGGGAGCACAATTACACACGTTCTTTTACCATACCAGCTCAAAAAAAACCAACAGACACTGAGATCGGTGAAAAAAAAAACAACAAATGAGGTATATAAAATAACCGATAGTTTACCCTTAAACTTTCTTAGGTAATTATACCTCCCTATGATATTTTTGCTTCCCCCCATGAACCATGGACCTTGCCGTTGGTGGGGAGGCTTGCGTGCCTCAGCGATACAGATAGCCGTACGTAGGTGCAACCACAACGGAGGGGTATCTGTTGAGAGGCCAGACAAACGTGTGATTCCTGAAGAGGGGCAGCAGCCTTTTCAGTAGTTGCAAGGGCAACAGTCTGGATGATTGACTGATCTGGCCTTGTAACAATAACCAAAACGACCTTGCTGTGCTGGTACTGCGAACGGCTGAAAGCAAGGGGAAACTACAGCCGTAATTTTTCCCGACGGCATGCAGCTTTACTGTATGATTAAATGATGATGGCGTCCTCTTGGGTAAAATATTCCGAAGGTAAAATAGTCCCCCATTCGGATCTCCGGGCGGGGACTACTCAGGAGGATGTCGTTATCAGGAGAAAGAAAACTGGCGTTCTACGGATCGGAGCGTGGAATGTCAGATCCCTTAATCGGGCAGGTAGGTTAGAAAACTTAAAAAGGGAAATGGATAGGTTGAAGTTAGATATAGTGGGAATTAGTGAAGTTCAGTGGCAGGAGGAACAAGACTTTTGGTCAGGTGACTACAGGGTTATAAACACAAAATCAAATAGGGGTAATGCAGGAGTAGGTTTAATAAAGAATAGGAAAATAGGAATGCGGGTAAGCTACTACAAACAGCACAGTGAATGCATTATTGTGGACAAGATAGATACGAAGCCCACACCTACTACAGTAGTACAAGTTTATATGCCAACTAGCTCTGCAGATGACGAAGAAATTGAAATGTATGATGAAATAAAAGAAATTATTCAGATAGGGAAGGGAGACGAAAATTTAATAGTCATGGGTGACTGGAATTAGAGTGTAGGAAAAGGGAGAGAAGGAAACATAGTCGGTGAATATGGATTGGGGCTAAGAAATGAAAGAGGAAGCTGCCTGGTAGAATTTTGCACAGAGCACAACATAATCATAGCTGACACTTGGTTTAAGAATCATGAAATAAGGTTGTATACATGGAAGAACCCTGGAGATACTAAAAGGTATCAGATAGATTATATAATGGTAAGACACAGATTTAGAAACCAAGTTTTAAATTGTAAGACATTTCCAGGGGCAGATGTGGACTGTGACCACAATCTATTGGTTATGACCTGTAGATTAAAACTGCAAAAAGGTGAGAATTTCAGGAGATGGGACCTGGAAAAACTGAAAGAACCAGAGGTTGTACAGAGTTTCAGGGAGAGCATAAGGGAGCAATTGACAGGAATGGGGGAAAGAAATACAGTAGAAGAAGAATGGGTAGCTTTGAGGGATGAAGTAGTGAAGGCAGCAGAGGATCAAATAGGTAAAAAGACGAGGGCTAGTAGAAATCCTTGGGTAACAGAAGAAATATTGAATTTAATTGATGAAAGGAGAAAATATAAAAATGCAGTAAATGAAGCAGGCAAAAAGGAATACAAACGTCTCAAAAATGAGATCGACACGAAGTGCAGAATGGCTAAGCAGGGATGGCTAGAGGACAAATGTAAGGATGTAGAGGCTTATCTCACTAGGGGTAAGATAGATACTGCCTACAGGAAAATTAAAGAGACCTTTGGAGATAAGAGAACGACTTGTATGAATATCAAGAGCTCAGATGGCAACCCAGTTCTAAGC
Organism: Schistocerca serialis cubense; assembly: GCF_023864345.2. Lineage (NCBI taxonomy): Eukaryota > Metazoa > Arthropoda > Insecta > Orthoptera > Acrididae > Schistocerca > Schistocerca serialis. The sequence continues at coordinate 148,434,368 of NC_064648.1, forward strand.
AAAGAAGGGAAGGAAGAAATGTGGAAGGAGTATATAGAGGGTCTATACAAGGGCGATGTGCTTGAGGACAATATTATGGAAATGGAAGAGGATGTAGATGAAGATGAAATGGGAGATACGATACTGCGTGAAGAGTTTGACAGAGCGCTGAAAGACGTGAGTCGAAACAAGGCCCCCGGAGTAGACAACATTCCATTGGAACTACTGACGGCCTTGGGAGAGCCAGTCCTGACAAAACTCTACCATCTGGTGAGCAAGATGTATGAAACAGGCGAAATACCCTCAGACTTCAAGAAGAATGTAATAATTCCAATCCCAAAGAAAGCAGGTGTCGACAGATGTGAAAATTACCGAACTATCAGTTTAATAAGCCACAGCTGCAAAATACTAACATGAATTCTTTACAGACGAATGGAAAAACTAGAAGAAGCCAACCTCGGGGAAGATCAGTTTGGATTCCGTAGAAACACTGGAACACGTGAGGCAATACTGACCTTACGACTTACCTTAGAAGAAAGATTAAGGAAAGGCAAACCTACGTTTCTAGCATTTGTAGACTTAGAGAAAGCTTTTGACAGTGTTGACTGGAATACTCTCTTTCAAATTCTAAAGGTGTCAGGGGTAAAATACAGGGAGCAAAAGGCTATTTACAATTTGTACAGAAACCAGATGGCAGTTACAAGAGTCGAGGGGCATGAAAGGGAAGCAGTGGTTGGGAAAGGAGTGAGACAGGGTTGTAGCCTCTCCCCGATGTTATTCAATCTGTATATTGAGCAAGCAGTGAAGGAAACAAAAGAAAAATTCGGAGTAGGTATTAAAATCCATGGAGAAGAAATAAAACTTTGAGGTTCGCTGATGACATTGTAATTCAGTCAGAGACAGCAAAAGACTTGGAAGAGCAGTTGAATGGAATGGACAGTGTCTTGAAAGGAGGATATAAGATGAACATCAACAAAAGCAAAACGAAGATAATGGAATGTAGTCGAATTAAGTCGGGTGACACTGAGGGAATTAGATTAGGAAATGAGACACTTAAAGTAGTAAAGGAGTTTTGCTATTTGGGGAGCAAAATAACTGATGATGGTCGAAGTAGAGACGATATAAAATGTAGACTGGCAATGGCAAGGAAAGCTTTTCTGAAGAAGAGAAATTTGTTAACATCGAGTATAGATTTAAGTGTCAGGAAGTAATTTCTGGAAGTATTTGTATGGAGTGTAGCCATGTATGGAAGTGAAACATGGACAATAAATAGTTTGGACAAGAAGAGAATAGAAGCTTTCGAAATGTGGTGCTACAGAAGAATGCTGAAGATTAGATGGGTAGATCACGTAACTAATGAGGAAGTATTGAATAGGATTGAGGAGAACAGAAGTTTGTGGCACAACTTGACCAGAAGACGGGATCGGTTGGTAGGACATGTTCTGAGGCATCAAGGGATCACCAATGTAGTATTGGAGGGCCGCGTGGAGGGTAAAAATCGTAGAGGGAGACGAAGAGATGAATACACTAAGCAGATTCTGAAGGATGTAGAATGCAGTAGGTACTGCAAGATGAAGAAGCTTGCACAGGATAGAGTAGCATGGAGAGCTGCATCAAACCAGTCTCAGGACTGAAGACCACAACAACAACAACAACAACAACATGATATTTTTGATGCACAGGGACAGTGCAAATGTTTGTTTATATGTGTAGTTCATGTAAAGAACCTACACAAGATGCTGATGCTGAGGGTGCAGACCAACTACCTAGGCCTTTTAGCTATTCCGTCCCTCTGTGTTGCCGCAAGTAGGAAATTGTGTCACTCTTGCACCAATAGTGGTCTTCTCCTGTGGGAACAAACTCCAAGAAATCAAACACTCTCGAGAGCTCAGACAAATACCTCTGCCCCTCCCATCACGAGGAGATACTTCTAGCTCGGCTGAATATTGGGCACTATCAGTCCAGTCACCGTCATTTGTTAATGGGAGACCCCGCGCCATTCTGTGCTTACTGCAGACGACCATTGACTTTGCCATTTTCTGACCCAAAGCCAATGTTGTAACTGTTTACGTTTTAATGTCTGCCTGCCTTCTACAGCTCGTACTTTGTCTGCTAAAATATCTGGTAAGATATTCTATTGTATGGCTTGGTATAGAACGACACGCTACTGAAACTGTTTTGATGCAAACCGAAGCACTCGGCAAAGTCAGAGGACCCGCCACCCAAGCATATTTGATCAGAAGTGGTAATTGTGACAAAATTATGAAAAGTAACAATACCAGAGAAGAAAAGTTGCTACTCACGATATAGCGGAGATGCTGAGTCACAATAGGCACAGTAAAAAGATTCCCACAATTGTGGCTATCGTGACTCAGCATCTCTGCTATATGGTGAGTAGCAACTTTCCTTCTCTGGTATTGTTACATTCCACCCTGGACTTCCCATTGTTTAATATTGTGAAAAGGGTAGAGTTCTACTCACCATATGGTGGAGATGCTGGGTCTCAGATAAGCACAACAAAAAGTCTATTAAATAAGTAAGCTTTCAGCCAAAAAGGCATCAATTGCAGTTAGACAACAGACACACGTGACTACAGTCTCTGACTGCCAAGGCCAGGCTGTGGGCAACAATATGTGATGGGAGAAGCAATCTGGGTGGTAGAGGTAAGGAGGATGTGAGACTGGGGCAGGGAGGGGAAGGAATGTCAGGGTAGGGGTGGGGGATTGTCGAGTGCCACTTGTGGGAACATACAGGTACGAGTTGGGGAGAGGGTAGGACAGCTAGGTGCAGTTGGGATGTTAGACAGGAGGGAGCACAAAGGAGAGAAGTAAAAAGACTGGGTGTCTTGGTGGAATAGGGAACTGTGTAGTGCCGGTGTGTGAACAGTAGAGGTGGCAAAAAATAACTTAACTGATAGAAATAACTGGTTACTGAGAAGTAACAGTTACTGCAATAACCGTTCCTCTGATTCTGGCAGTTAATTCAATAACTGTCTAGTGTCAACAGTGCCTCGCGTCATCTGTTGACCAAAGATCGTACTGCGCATTTGGAAGGCGTTCTATAGGCCATGGGAATAACTGTGAGACTGCGCGCCATCTGTTGATAAGAACTGTGTACTATTTCGTGGGCCTTCGTTACTTTTAGCACAAACAATTAAATAAAGTTAATGTCCGAGCAGTGGCTGATAGGAGCTGCAGTGCAGGCATTAACAAGTACAGTCGTTCCCTTGAGCCACCGCCTTATGTGTTAATTTACCTTGGACGGGTAGTACAAGGAGAGTTACCATAAGGAATTCGAGCGACTATGGAAATAACTGTCAGAGATCGGTATTCTCCTCTGGCAGTTATCGTTATTGGCCCAATAGTTCTCGTTCTCAGGCAGTTATCGGGCTACCACTACAGGTAACATGGAAGCTGGTAACAGAATAACTGTGTGTCTGTGTTCCTGACACAGTGACTCCAGTCTTGGACCCCGGTGTTATTTCCAGAAAGGATAGCAACTGGAGCGAACAAATATTTTCGTACTTCTTCGGAAATAGCTGCTGGACATCGCGAATGATGTTAGAAAGTATAACATAATACATTTGAATATAATAATTATCCTCATCATTTGTCAGGAGATTGTCAAAATATGTGAATATATTACAGTAACTGTTAATATTTACAGAATTGATACTCTTACAGAATAAAACACAGTTACGCACTTTTAATAAATTTATCGTTCACAGAATACTCGAGCATGACTGTTGCGACCAAGTGCTGTCAAAATTGAAATATAGCAGAATTTTTACCTAAGCTGGTCTATCAGTCTCTGTTAAGATATTCATCTAAAGAGTAGAAGGAGGGGTCAATGGAAGCGTCTGATTCCACCTGTCTGACGTAAAGATGTTGTGGTGTGTGAATGTCATTACGGCACGGTGTTTATGAGTTGTTTTGTGTGTGTGTGTGTGTGTGTGTGTGTGTGTGTGTGTGTGTATTTATGGAGTATTGAATTTGTTTTAATTTATGTAGGGATGTTTGATTTGTGGATTGTTGGGGTTGTGGTTTTGGTTTTATTTCTCGCAGTTGTAGGTGTTGTTTTTTGGCATCAGTAGTTGTGGTGGACCTATATAGGTCACCAGAAATGACCGATACCGATTTTCATAGTTGTAGGTGTTGCTGTTTTGGTATCATCATATGAGGTTGACCTACGTAGGTCAAGGGAAATGTCTGATTCCAATTTTCATACTTTCAGTTGTGGGTACTGGTGTTTTGGTATATGGTTGACCAATATTGTTCAAGGGAAGTGTCGGATTCCTGCAGATTTTGTTGGTGTAGCGGAAAGCTTTTCTATATTTATGTCTCCTACATCTAACATCATTCTCACTGTAAATAGACTCGTTTAGGTGCTTCATAAATTCTGTGGTATGCCTTTCCCAACTGAACTTATTATCGAGTTGTAGTCCCAGGAATGTAACACTGTCAACCTTTTCGATCTGCATGTCGTCATAAGTTATAAACATGCTGTAGCTGGAGAAATCGAGCAGTTTCCAAATCTCACATAAAACTTGGATTAGCGTACTCACACTTTCCCCAATAGGACTATCTTGTACAGGACAGGAGTAAATGAATCCGTCACATTACGTATATTTTTTGTTGTATTACAAGGCTCTACACTTATCCTATTAAGTGAGCAGCACAGGAAATTAAGCTTCGAATTTAACCTACAGTATTCAGTTTACATATTACTTCATACTTAAAAACGCACATTGTTAACATTTTACTTAAACAGTGCTGTGACGAAGTTCCGCGTACTTTCTGTTGCAGCTGCGAAGATAATATTTCTATTAGCGACCGATAACCTACATACGTATGATATGAAACACTAATGATCGTTCTGACATCAACTAAAATGTACCCAGAGTTCATCAGCTAAGGTTATGACACGATTCATACGACATTCCTGCCATTTCGCACTACTCGCAGTTACACTGATAACTGAACTGAAGGATTCCAACTATGTCGTTATTTAACTGTAGCCCCATCGGAGTATTCAGTATTCGCTAGCGAAAAATAACTTGACAGTTATTAATAACTGTTAAAAATAACGGTTATCAAATAATAACTGGAACTGTTATAACGGTTACTCTAGAATAACCGTTTGACCCACCTCTAGTGAACAGGGTAGGGGATAGGTGGGCGTAGGACAATGACTAAAGAGGGTCAAGGCTCGAGGGTTACGGAAATGTAGGATATACTGCAGGCAGAGTTCCCACCTGTGCATTCAGAAAATCTAGTGTTGGTAGGAAGAGTCCGGATGGCACAGGCTGTGAAGCAGTCATTAAAATGGAGAACATTTTGTTGGGTAGCCTGCTCAGCATCTGGCTGGTCCAGCCTTTTCTCAACCACAGTTTGCCGGTAGCCGTTCGTACAGACAGACAGCTTGTCGGGTGCCCGTGTAGAGTGCAGCACAGTAGTAGCAGTGTAGCTTGTAGATCGCGTGACTGCTTTCACAGGGAGCCCTGCCTTTGATGGTATACATGATGCTCGTGACCGGACTAGAGTAAGTGGTGGTGATGGGAGGATGTATGGGACAAGTATTCATCTTGGTCTATTACAAGGACTTGAACAATGAAGCAAGGGATTGGTGCAGTGCTGGAGTGAAAAGGAAGGCAATATTATATAGAAGAGGGGCAGCAGCCTTTTCAGTAGTTGCAGGGGCGACAGTCTGGATGATTGACTGATCTTGCCTTGTAACACTAACCAAAACAACCTTGCTGTGCTGGTACTGTGAACGGCTGAAAGCAAGGGGAAACTACAGCCGTAATTTTTCACGAGGGCATGCGGCTTTACTGTATGGTTAAATGATGATGGCGTCCTCTTGGGTAAAATATTCCGGAGGTAAAATAGTCCTCCATTCGGATCTCCGGGCGGGGACTACTCAGGACGACGTCATTATCAGGAGGAAAAGAAAAACTGGCTTTCTATGGATTGGAGTGTGGAATGTCAGAGCCCTTAATCGGGCAGTTAGGTTAGAAAATTTAAAAAGGGAAATGGATAGGTTGAAGTTAGATATAGTGGGAATTAGTGAAGTTCGGTGGCAGGAGGAACAAGAATTTTGGTCAGGTGAATACAGGGTTATAAATACAAAATCAAATAGGGGTAATGCTGGAGTAGGTTTAATAATGAATAAAAAAATAGGAGTGCGGGTAAGCTACTACAAACAGCATAGTGAACACATTATTGTGACCAAGATAGACACAAAGCCCATGCCTACTACAGTAGTACAAGTTTATATGCCAACTAGCTCTGCAGATGACGAAGAAATTGAAGAAATGTATGATGAGATAAAAGAAATTATTCTGATAGTGAAGGGAGACTAAAATTTAGTAGTCATGGGTGACTGGAATTCGGTAGTAGGAAAAGGGAGAGAAGGAAATGTAGTAGGTGCATATGGATTGGGCGGAAGAAACGAAAGAGGAAGCCGCCTGGTAGAATTTTGCACAGAGCACAACTTAATCGTAGCTAACACTTAGTTCCAGAAACATAAAAGAAGGTTGTATACATGGAAGAAGCCTGGAGATACGGACAGGTTTTAGACATGTTATATAACGGTAAGACAGAGATTTAGGAACCCGGTTTTAAATTGTAAGACATTTCCAGTGGCACATGTGGACTCTGACCACAATCTATTGGTTATGAACTGTAGATTAAAACTGAAGAAACTGCAAAAAGGTGGGAATTTAAGGAGATGGGACCTGGATAAACTGACTAAACCAGAGGTTGTACAGAGTTCCAGGGAGAGTGTAAGGGAACAATTGACAGGAATGGGGGAAAGAAATACAGTAGAAGAAGAATGGGTAGCTTTGAAAGATGAAGTAGTGAACGCAGCAGAGGATGAAGTAGGTAAAAAGATGAGGGCTACTAGAAATCCTTGGGTAACAGAAAAAATATTCAACTTAATTGATGAAAGGAAAAAATATAAAAATGCAGTAAATGAAGCAGGCAAAAAGGAATACAAACGTCTCAAAAATGAGATCGACAGGAAGTGCAAAATGGCTAAGCAGGGATGGCTAGAGGTCAAATCTAAGGATGTAGAGGCTTATCTCACAAGGGGTAAGATAGATACTGCCTACAGGAAAATTAAAGAGACCTTTGGAGAAAAGAGAACCGCTTGTATGAATATCATGAGCTCAGATGGAAACCCAGTTCTAAGCAAAGAAGGGAATGCAGAAAGGTGGAAGGAGTATATAGAGGGTCTATACAAGGGCCATGTACTTGAGGACAATATTATGGAAATGGAAGAGGATGTAGACAAAGACGAAATGGGAGATAAGATACTGCGTGAAGAGTTTGACAGAGCACTGAAAGACCTGATTCGAAACAAGGCCCCGGGAGTAGACAACATTCCATTAGTACTACTGACAGCCTTGGGAGAGCCAGTTCTGACAAAACTCTACCATCTGGTGAGCAAGATATATGAGACAGGCAAAATATCCTCAGACTTCAAGAAGAATATAATAATTCCAATCCCAAAGAAAGCAGGTGAAGACAGATGTGAAAATTACCGAACTATCAGTTTAATAAGTCATAGCTGCAAAATACTAACGCAAATTCTTTACAGACGAATGGAAAAACTGGTAGAAGCCGACCTCGGGGAAGATCAGTTTGGATTCCGTAGAAATGTTGGAACACGTGAAGCAATACTGACCCTACAACTTATCTTCGAAGAAAGATTAGGGAAAGGCAAACCTACATTTCTAGCATTTGTAGGCTTGGAGAAAGCTTTTGACAATGTTAACTGGAGTACTCTCTTTCAAATTCTGAAGGTGGCAGGGGTGAAATACAGGGAGCAAAAGACTATTTACAATTTGTACAGAAATCAGATGGCAGTTATAAGAATTAAGGGACAGGAAAGGGAAGCAGTGTTTGGGAAGGGAGTGAGACAGGGTTGTAGCCTCTCCCCGGTGCTATTCAATCTGTATATTGAGCAAGCAGTAAAGGAAACAAAAGAAAAATTCGGAGTAGGTATTAAAATCCATGGAGAAGAAATAAAAACTTTGAGGTTTGCCGATGACATTGTAATTCTGTCAGAGACAGCAAAGGACTTGGAAGAGTAGTTGAATGGAATGGACAGCGTCTTGAAAGGAGGACATAAGATGAACATCAACAAAAGCAAAACGAGGATAATGGGATGTAGTCGAATTACGTCGGGTGATGCTGAGGGAATTAGATTAGGAAATGAGACACTTAAAGTAGTAAAGGAGTTTTGCTATTTGGGGAGCAAAATAACGGATGATGATGGTCGAAGTAGAGAGGATATAAAATGTAGACTGGCAATGGCAAGGAAAGCGTTTCTGAAGAAGAGAAATTTGTCAACGTCGAGTATAGATTTAAGTGTCAGGAAGTCGTTCTGAAAGTATTCGTATGGAGTGTAGCCATGTACGGAAGCGAAACGTGGACGATAAATAGTTTAGACAAGAAGAGAATAGAAACTTTCAAAATGTGATGCTACAGAAGAATGCTGAAGATTAGATGGGTAGATCACATAACTAATGAGGAGGTATTGAATAGAATTGGGGAGAAGAGAGGTTTGTGGCACAACTTGACTAGAAGAAGGGATCGGTTGGTAGAACATGTTCTGAAGCATCGAGGGATCACCACTTTAGTACTGGAGGGCAGCGTGGAGGGTAAAAATTGTAGAGGGAGACCAAGAAATGAATACGCTAAGCAGATTCAGAAGGATGTAGGTTGCAGTAGGTACTGGGAGATGAAGGAGCTTGCACAGGATAGAGTAGCATGGAGAGCTGCATCAAACCAGTCTCAAGACTGAAGACAACAACAACATTATATAGATTTGTGTGGCAGGAGAATACCATTATGTGAGGGGTGGGGAGGATAGCGGATAGGACGTTCCTCATCCATCCTGGTTTTTCTGTTGTTAGATGTGGTAATTGTGGCATTTCTCAGCTGTTGCATGCGATTTAATCTGTCAATTTGCCGGCATTTACTACACAGCTTCTGCTGGCAGGTGGCACGTCGTATCTCTCCGCGGGTGGACGACGTGGTGCGTGCTGTTTACCCGCCGATCGACGCACGCCTGCTGGAGGCACGTGCGGCTGCACTCGCCCTCGTGGTAACGCACCTGGCGCTGTTGGTGACGGCGGGTGGCGGTGCGGGGGTGCCGGGGCGGCGCAAGAGGAAGGCGGCGGCCGGGGGCGGAGTAGATACGGGCGGGACGGCGACTCCCAGCTGGCTGGCGCAGGCGTTGGGCGACATCGACCTGCACCTCCTGGTGAGTAGTGGGGAGAGGTGTAGGCCTGTACTGGGGGCAGCTGCGGGAGCGCAGTGGCTGCCACAGTATGACTGGACATATGTTTAGTATGCTAGTGGTGGGGCACAGTCTGTGCTTCTCTGTGCAATAGCAATGGAAATACTATCTGCCGACAGTGCTACCAAAGCAGAGTTACTAAACACGGCCTTCCAAAATTCCTTCACTACAGAAGACAAAGTAAATATTCCAGAATTTGAATCAAGAACAGCTGCCCCTCGTCCATAGTTCACAGTATGTCATGTGAGTAAAGGGAAACCTGTGTTCCTCACCAGCTATGCTTTCTAAAACCACGCTGATTGATGCACATGAAGTCTCAAAAAAGTTTATTATATTGAAACTGAGAATATGTTCAAAGATACTGCAGGAAATTGAAGGAGGGGTACTGGTCTGTAATTTTGCAGGTCCGTTCTTTTACTCTTCTTATATACAGGAGTCACCTGCTTTTCTTTCCAGTCACTTGGAACTTTGTGCTGGATGAGAGATTCATGATAAATATGAACTAAGTAAGGGGGCAGTGCCATAGAACACTCTTTGTAAAATCAAATTGGCATTCCATCAAAATCAGGTGACTCATTTGCTCGACATCTGTATTTTAGTTCTGAATAACTGGTATTTTTTGTATTTGTTTGGTGTGGGGTATACAGGTTGTCTTTTTATAGTTTTTTACTAATAATTGGGTAAAAACATTTTATCAGTTTGTCATCTCAGTGATGGTAAAGTTTTAAACATCAGTAATATTTGTGTTGTGGTCTTTGGTCCAGAAATGGAAATGAGTGTACAGCATTGTGGGCCAGGAGTCCCCCATTCGGGGAAGTTCGGCCACCGAGGGCATGTACTTACTGCATTCGACACCACATTGGGTGACTTGCGCTTCGGAGATGGTTATAAAATGATGATGAGGACAACACAACACCCAGTACCTGAGCGGGCAAAATCTCCTGCCCCAGCTGGGAATCGAACCCAGGCCCCTTGGCGTGGCATTCCGCCACGCTGACGGGGCAGACTTCAGTCCAGAGATTGGTTTGATACAGCTCTCCATGCTGCTCTGTCCTGTGCAAGCTTCCTCATCTCCAAGTAACTACTGCAACCTGCATCCTTCTGAATCTGCTTAGTGTATTCATCTCTTGGTCTCCCTCTACGATTTTTACTCTCCACGCTGCCCTCCAGTACTAAATTAGTGATCCCTTGATGCCTCAGAATGTTTCTATCAAATGATCCCTTCTTTTAATCAAATTGTACCACAAATTTCTTTTCTCCCCATTTTATTCAGTACCTCCTCATTAATTCCATGATCTACCCATCTAATATTCAGCATTCTTCTGTAGCACCAAATTTTGAAAGCTTCTATTCTCTTCTTGCCTGAAGTATTTATTGTCTGTGTTTCACTTCCATATGTGGCTACTCCATACAAATACTTTCAGAAACGACTTCCTGACACTTAAATCTATACTCGATGTTAACAAATTTTTCTTCTTCAGAAACGCTTTCCTTGCCATTGCCAGTCTACATTTTATATCCTCTCTACTTTGACCATCATCAGTTACTTTGCTCCCCAAATAGCAAAACTTGCTTACTACTTTAAGCGTCTCATTTCCTAATCTAATTCACTCAGCATCACCCAATTTAATTCGACTACATTCCATTATCCCCATTTTGCTTTTGTTGATGTTCATCTTATATCCTCCTTTCAAGACGCTGCCCATCCCATCCAAGTGCTTTTCCAGATCCTTTGCTGTCTCTAACAGAATTACAATGTCATCAGCAAACCTCAAAGGTTTTATTTGTTCTTCATAGATTTTAATTCCTACTCTGGATTTTTCTTTTGTTTCCTGTACTGCTTGCTCAATATACAGATTGAATAACATCGGAGATAGGCAAGAACCCTGTCTCGCTCCCTTTCCAACCACTGATTCCCTTTCATTCCCCTCGACACCTATAACTACCATTTTGTTCCTGTACAAAATTGTGAATAGCCTTTTGCTCCCTGTATTTGACCACTGACACTTTTAGAATTTGAAAGAGAGTATTCCAGTCAACATTGTCAAAAGCTTTCTCTAAGTTTACAAATGCTAGAAACGTAGGTTTGCCTTTCCTTAATCTATCTTCTAAGATAAGTTGTAGTATTGTCTCACGCGTTCCAACATTGCTACAGAATCCAAAATTTATCTTCCCCGAGGTCGGCTTCAACTAGTATTTCCATTCGTCTACACTATGTGATCAAAATTATCCAGACACCTGGCTGAAAATGACGTAGAAGTTCGTGGCACCCTCCATCGGTAATGCTGGAATTCAGTATGGTGTTGGCCCACCCTTAGCCTTGATGACAGCTCCAGTCAGGTGCTGGAAGGTTTCTTTGGGAATAGCAGCCCATTCTTCACAGAGTGCTGCACTGAGGAGAGATATTGATGTCTCTCGGTGAGGCCTGGCACAAAGGCGGCATTCCAAAACATCCCAAAGGTGTTCTATAGGATTCAGGTCAGGACTCTGTGCAGACCAATCCATTACAGGGATGCTATTGTCGTGTAACCACTCCGCCACAGGCCGTGCGTTATGAACAGGTGCTCAATCACATTGAAAGATGCAATCTCCATCCCCGAATGGCTCTTCAGCAGTGGGAAGCAAGAAGATGTGTAAAACATCAATGTAGACCTGTGTTGTGATAGTGCCACGCAAAACAACAAGGGGTGCAAGCCCCTCCATGAAAAGTATGACCACAACATTACACCACCGCCTCTGAGTTTTACTGTTGGCACTACACATGCTGGCAGATGACATTCACTAGCCATTTGCCGTACCCGCACCCTGCCATCGGATCGCCATATTGTGTACCGTGATTTGTCACTCCACACAACATTTTTCCACCGTTCAATTGTCCAATGTTTACGTTCCTTACACCAAGCGAGGCGTCATTTGGCATTTACTGGCTTGATGTGTGGCTTGTGAGCAGCCGCTCGACCATGAAATCCAAGTTTTCTCACCTCCCGCCTAACTGTCATAGTACTTGCAGTGGATCCTGATGCAGTTTGGAATTCCTGTGTGATGGTCTGGATAGATGTCTGCCTATTACACATTACGACCCTCTTCAACTGTCGGCAGTCTCTGTCAGTCAACAGACCAGGTTGGTCTGTACGCTTTTGTGCTGTACGTGTCCCTTCACATTTCCACTTCACTATCACATCAGAAATGTTGGACCTAGGGATGTTTAGGAGTGTGGAAATCTCACATACAGATGTATGACGCAAGTGACACCCAGTCACCTGACCACGGTCGAAGTCCGCGAGTTCCACGGAGCGCCCCATTCTGCTCTCTCACGATGTCTAATGACTACTGAGGTCGCTGATATGGAGTACCTGGCAGTAGGTGGCAGCACAGTGCACCTAATATGAAAATGTATGTTTTGGGGGGTGTCTGGATACTTTTGATCACATAGTGTACTATGGAGAGTAGGAAAGTAGTTTTTGTCTTTATTTGAACGTAAGTTTACTTAACGCTTCTCACTGTGGTATAGCATTTGCAGTTTGGGCATTTGCACATTGTTTTGTTCTCATTCCACACTGTTCGATCATTAAAGGCATCTGACCTTACATCCTTTGCAAGTAATGATGATTCCTTATATGTAAGCCTGTTGATCTCTATTGATCTGTGTTAGCTGGTCTACCTCACTTTTTTGCTCTTGGGCCAATCTGGCAGAATGTTTGAGTCAGTTCAGTTCTTCAGGTTCATTAGCAACGCTGCTGCTCTTTCCTCAGTAATTATCCTTCTGTTGAGAATCCATGAACTTATTGCAATTATACCAATCAGATGGAAAAATAACTGTAAATACCACCACGTGAATCTACTATTTCCGTGGTATCTGCCAATGTTGCTATCTAATAAATAGGACATGGTACCATTCTGCAGTCTCTCTTCTTTTAGTCAATCTTTTCCCTTCAGATTTTTTGCAGCTTACTCGCAAAAGTAGACAGAAATCAGATAATGCTGTTGTCTCTATTCAAAACAGAGGAAATGTCCAGTTTGTCAATGGTATTAATGTATTACTCAGAATACCCAAGTACTCTTTCTTCAACTCTTGTTTATTTTGAAATTTATAGTTTGGTCTTCCATTACTTTGGGTCATTCCTGCATACAGAATCTTTATCTTGAATAGGTATACAACTGGATCAATAGAGGTATAATTTCTGTCAAAATGGATCTTGTAGAATTCTGGTCTCTTGGAATTCTGCATACAAGGCAAATAACAGTATTTCCAGATGATCTAATATTTAGTTTATTATCTAATCTGCTGTAAAGATTAGCTTCATCTGCAGTTTTTCCTTTAATTTGTCAGTAAAAAAATTAAAAAACTGATATGGTTTAGAGAACTCTAGCATTGATTGGGGTAGTGTGGTGTTTCCTTTTAATCTAAAATACTCATTTTACAAATGAAGCACTTTGCATTTTCCAAATTGTTCAATTTTTCTGTATATTTGGGTCTGTTTCAGAAGCTTGTACTACCAGGATGTCAACAAGAAGTTCATCATCCTCCAAATAATTATTTGAATCACATATTCTCATCATAATAGTCACAGGCTTGCTATCACTTTCTGCAGATGTCAGATCATTTACAGTTATAAAAAGATTATCATCCAGACTGACAAAATCCGACCCATCTTCAATGTCAGACAGATATTCTAGGGCTGTAAATTCTTCATAAGACCTCACTTTACATTGACCATTTTCAAAATACGAGAATGGCTCCATTACAACATTTTAACTACCACGAGAAACTAGAAGGAAGCATACTGAAGGAAACACGGATTTGTTATTGTGTGAGTGTGGATAGAAGCATTGCACTTGTGCACATTCGCAAACAGAATTGATTCCTGTAGTAATTGCACATTAGTAGCAGGAATATGAGCTGAACTGTACACTCTCCAAGGGCTATACAAGTGCTAAATATTTTTCTTACTTTTGCGTGTTCTTACTTGCTGTGATTAACAGTTACCATCAGAAGAAAGAATTGTATATCAGACCGACATTGTTACACAGAACAACACATCTTGCTACATTGTGGGCTCTGTAGCACTTCTTAGTGGCAGATTCTTTTCAGTTACCCTCATAAAGCAACACTGCCCATCTGCAAGGCAGTTTACAGTGTTCAACTTCAAGGACAGCAAGGAAACAAAAGTTTCAACTTTGCTTTCCACATCTGCAAAGCAGTGCAGTTACGTGTTAAGTTTCGCATGATACACAGAACATAATTCAATAATCGCCAGTATTTTGACAAGTGCGTACCCTGTCATTTTCAACACTGTGCAAGGAAATTTAAAGCAAGCCTTGATATGCAGATCACATGTGGAAAAGACAGCGCGCGCGCACCCCCCCCCCCCCCCCCCCACACACACACACACACACACACACACACACACACACAGAGTAGGTGTTAGTACCTCCACACAACAAGAGACGACCAGAGTCAGAAGTTATCAGTTGAGAATATAAATAACCAATGAGTGAGGTAACATTAACTCTGTCCCTCTGTTGGTTGCCCAAGGAAGGAGCAGGATTGTCTGTAGAATTTAACCAAAAACCTCCATCTCTGTATGCGAGGTCACCTAATAATTTAATCCACCAAAGTCTACAGCCTATTTGCGATACACAGGTAGCATTTCTGACAGGATTGGTCATATTCTATAGAAGTATGATGTAAATGTGTTTTTCAGTCATCATCAAAGATTACAAACCTTCAAGACACAAATTTGTATAGTTCTTTCACCTGATCTCCAGCATTCATCAGTAAGTCAGCGGGAATGTTAATCTGTTACAGTCATTTTGTTGTTCTTTGAATTGTAAAATTTTGATCTAGTAATTGGTGGAACTATGAATTCATTTTTCACCTCTTCCATTGTGTTTATGTAGTCTGAACCATCTCTTAACATATTCTCCTTCATTTAACCAAACAGTGGAAACTTTAGGTAGGAATATCAACAACGTAGGAAAAGACATTGCTATTTACTGCAATGAAGCCACACCAAGTTGCAGACAGGCACAATTAAAAGACACTCACTTATAGCTTTCAGCGCACGCGCTCTCGCGCGCGCGCTCACGCACACACACACACACGCGACTGCCAACTCCAGCACGAGAAGCATCCTCATGAACATTTTTGAGAAGTGCCTCACATTCATTCTTCCAAGAACTGAAGTCACATTTGGAGAGTTCCTTCATAATCGCCAACCTGTACGGATGGTAATGAAGGGCAGCGTGAAGAATTCGGCTCAGTGAGTGACAGGAAAGTCCGGGGGCAGATGATGTCTGCATGCAGAACACCATGAGGATTGCAAGATTGGAGCTCATTGCCTCAGTGTTCTCACATGATCTGACAAGACGAGGGACCGCAGTTCTTTGTCTTGCCGTACTCGAATGTAGTAACCCGTGTAATAATTGATTTCCAGTTTGGGACATGGCCTAACAGGGCTACATTGAGGTGATTTCGGAAGGTGCGCTTCCTTGCGATCACAGATTGTCCATTCGAAAAATAGACCTCGGTGGCAAATGCACACTTCTTACTGTTCCAGTGTGTGATGGTGACTGACCTGCAAGAGGACAACCCTGTCATCTGTCAAATGAGACTGCTCCCGCCCTGCTACAACTGCCTGAATGGTGCCCGTGTCAAACAAGGAAGTTATGTAGCCACACCTGGCCAATGGGGGGCACCACCTACCTGATAGATTTTCAAAATTATAAAACAAACCATTAGATTCATACCTGTATTATTAAAAAAAAATCAAAACTTCTGATTCTGGAAAGTAATGCACTTACCGTTGTTCAGGTGTCGTATGAAGTGGACTCGAGTGTTTGTGATCACCATTACTTATCTGTATTAACTGTTTGATTGGATCATGTTGCTCTGTCTTGAGGCAACAACTCCATTCTCGAAGATGCCAAGTCCATCCCAGCTGAAAAGCTCGTACAGTAGTCACTACAAAATAAATTCACCTGCAACTTCTTTATCGCATATGTATTTCACCTACTTTATTACATTTCGTGTTAGATTTTACGACAGCAAAGCTTTAATGAAGCTCACAGTACATATTTGCCTCTGTCATTTAGCTCGGTCTGTCTCCTAAGAGTCTCCCTCGATGAATGACGTCACGACCATTGTCATGCGTGTCGAAGTTCTGTGGTCTGCAGTGAATCTCCGAGGTGGGGTGGCATTTTTGTGATGAGCAGCTGTCTCTGTGTGCAGGAATCCAGATGCCCATCAGCCCTGCCTGGCGGATATGCTGTATCCATTTTCACTCTCTTGGCAAGCACAAAAGAAACAAAATTTCTTGCACAGTATGTGGCCCAAAAGAAACGCTTAATTACTAAAATAACAAAATGCTTGTTCACAGTCACAACTTTCTTTTGTCGGTTAGAGAGATGGAGGGAATAACACATCACTTCACCCAAAGTGTTATCAAATGTAGGCTTTCACAGTCGGTATTGTCTTCAGTTAAAACTTCCGGGCCGATAGGCCGTGGTCGAAGTATAAAACTCTCCCCTGACGTTTCGTCTCCGACTGCAGGAGACATCCTCGGAGATACAGCAGCGAACTGTTCGCTGCTGTACCTCCAAGGATGTCTGCTGCAGTTGGAGATGAAACGTCAGGGGAGAGTTTTATACTTCTACCACGGCCTATCAGCCCAGAAGTTTTAAGCAAAGTGTTATGTTACCCCCTCAATTCATAAAATGGATTTTATTGTGTTTTGATATCAGAAAGTCATGTTGCCATGCACCCTGTATATTCTGCATATATTTTTCACTGTAAGCTATTAAGGCAAATAGCACTGAACAGGAATTGATTTCACTTAAGCTCCCAAATGTTTATTCAAAATCCTGCTTTTTGTGGGTAAATAACAAATTATTTTATCTTCATTGCCAAGTTTAAAACTTGTCAGTCGTGACTCCGCTGTTCTGGGCTGTGACCCTGTGGTAATCTGTTGCGCTAAGTTCTGCCACACATGTGTTTTTTCCAGGTACTGCGCGAGGCGGCGCTGTCCCAGGAGGCCGCAGTTCGCATACAGAGTGTGATGGGCACGGGCCCGCCGGCACCACCGTCCACCACCCCTCTGTAGGGCCGCTTCACCACCTCTACAGCATTCTCTCTTTTCCCCAAAATATCCTTTTCCTGTGCGCACTCCACGTAAGGTGGGAGCTGTTTTATCCAGACACTTGCCCAAAAACAGAATCTCGGTGCAGTCTCTCACTGCTGCACAAAATTGAATATGTCTACAACTCTAGTGCCTAATGAAGAGCTCTGACTGTGTTTTGGAGGTTCTACAGTTTTATTGAGGCAGAATTTATTTAGAGCTCCTTTTGAGTGAAGAATCTCTGAGACCGTCTGTAGCAGAAAATGAAAATGAGGCATAGATACTTAACCTGCCCATATTTGATATATAAACAATATATTTGTGTGACTATATATTTTGTACACTCTGTTTAATCTGTAATCCTGACTACAGTGGCTTCCTGAAATGAAATGTGCTTTAAAAGTTTTCATTTCCTACTTTCACTTCCACAAAACTCTTATATGGAATCATGTTTAGACTCAAAGACTTTTTTTCTCTCTACAGTACTTCTAAACACCCAGAATCACAGTAATTAATTACTTTTTAATCCGATGTACATTTACATGTTAAATTTTGTTATATACAAAAACAAAATTTAAATATATTACTTACACCATGACTGTTTCAATGTAACAGTCGTATTTTTGCTATATGTATACTGTTTTGTATATATCAACTCTTTTGATAATATATCTAAGCATAAACTTATTTTCAGAATCTGTTTCTTAGATTTTAGCATTTCATATGTGTTTCTGGGAAGGTAGGGGGGAGGGGGTGATCCTACATACATATTGCTTGTACTAATTTAATGTTGTTGTTGGAGATGTTGATATAAAACATCATAGATGATGTAATTATTTCTGCATGTGGGAGATAAAAGTGAGAAACTGGTGTAGTTAGTAGGAATAACCTTGTTACGTTTTGTACATCAGTGCCTGGTGACGAGAGTGGGATGGAGGTTTTTTGCACGGTTCTGCCATCAGGTGGCACAGGCATACTCTTCTGTCAGCAGGCAGTGTTCGGGTTGGTGAAGGTGTGGTGTTGTGTCATGTACTTATGTAACTAATTGATCCACCGTCTTCCATTAGCATAGTTATTTAGATTTAAAAGATTGCTCATGCAGTATACTGGTTCAGAAGACCACAGACATAGTGAATGAATGATATTGATATATATGCACAACATTCAATGGAAAGAGTACATTTGAAACATTTACTGTCAGGTAGTCAGCTTTGTTATTTTTTCGTGTGCAAATGGTGAATAAGGAAGAAAATATGTGGCAGTCTGTGTGTTGTCAAAAATGAATTTTCTGCTAGTTGGAGGATGATTGAAATGTGAACTACATTTTCTCGCTGTCACACGTGTAATTGATACAATTGCTGCATATTTAGTTCTTTAATAAATGTATGATATGCAAATGTTGGATATCTGTTTACAATTAACTGTCTTCATTTATCTTTGATGAAAATTAATTGATTGGGTTGCATGTTTTGGCAGATTTTATTTTTACAGACACTTTGCTGTAAGCTGTGCACTGTTGTTCACAATCAGTTTACCTTTGGAATGTTCTTTGACTTTGCCATGGCGAGGACTGGATGAGGACTAACGAGCAGTGATTATATTTTTACTGCCTGCAGAATGTGTATTTTATTCATATTAGAATTAGTTCTGAAGGCAGTGGATGCTGTTTACTCTTCACATGCTATTATAGAACTCAGATCTCTCTTTTGCAATACATATTTTTTTATACAAATGGGTTGTTGATGACACAAATTGCTCCATATGTAAGTAAATGTATTAAATCACCTCTGTTTCAGTCCTTTGGCACTAGTGTCCACATATTATTATTAACAATAATGATGAATGCAGGGATAGCAAATGAAATGGGATATATTGTAAGAGCAAACTGAAAGAGTTTGTAACATGGAAAGACAGATTAGTAAGAGTTTATGGAGGCCCCTACGTGATACCCTGGCCTTCTGTTGCCAGTTGGACCACTATCCAAAAATTCTAGAGTGTTCGTGTGATTTTTTTAGAGAGAGACAAAATTTAGTGCTTTGTTCAAAGACAGAAGACCTCATCTATGTAACTAATATTTATGGCTTGTGCCTGGTTACTTACGCACAAACTGTTCACTGCTTGAGTGTGTTGCAAAAGTTGGTATTAAAAAAGTACCTCGATTAACAAGAGATAATGTGCGCAACAGTCTGCATTGTTGGGAGAGGAAAATGCACATTCTGCCCATTTTCTGTCCATCTCTCTGCTAGTAATTTGAAAATTAGTTAATGTAAACAGCAGATGTATCTTTAGGATGAAGGGAATTATATGTGGTTTCCTGTATGAGCAATGGTTTATAATAAAATGGTCTTGTCAGTTTCCTAATCTCTCCAAAAGACTGCAGGAGGCATTCCTTTATTTTGTAAATGATGTAATTAAATATTTGTAGAAATATATGTATATTTTTAGAGTATTTTTCACTTACTTTACATACTCTAAT
Organism: Schistocerca serialis cubense; assembly: GCF_023864345.2. Lineage (NCBI taxonomy): Eukaryota > Metazoa > Arthropoda > Insecta > Orthoptera > Acrididae > Schistocerca > Schistocerca serialis. Next base: position 148,454,249 of record NC_064648.1, read on the forward strand.
AATAATGAATTGTGTATCATGCTGTTTGAGAACTGTGTATTTTTGTGGAGTACATTAGTCTGTGGTATAAATTTGTAATATTCTTCTGTTGCTAGGAAGCTGCCAATCCCCATACAGTTTTTCAATTCTGTGTCTGAAGCAATATAGCAGTTTGAAGTTTTGAGCATATATTCAAAATTATTTTTGTTACAAAAAGAATGCGTTGCCTGTTGCCGGGTGGGAAACATACAGTAATTCGAGAGCAGGTTAGCCAGGGCACACGGACAACTCCTCGGCGGGCGGGCGACGCCTCCACATTGCAGCACTCGTGCTGGCTTCACAGAAAGCATGGCAGTGTCAAATTGTACAACACCAGAGCTCACACATTCTGTCCTTAATACAGTGTTATTGTTCTTCACATATAGAAAAATCTCCTTAGCAAAATGGGCAGAAATGATAAATAGTTTCGAAGATTAATCGGTAGTTCGCAGCAGAGTTGTGCAAGTAGCAAGTAGCTCCTCTCCAATTTTTCTGTGAAGCCTAGAGGCATTGCCAGCACAGAGGCCTGAGAGGTGTCATTCAGCCATCCGGGTGGGAAGCGTTTCCTTTTTCGTGGACAGTGAAATGTTTTCTTGCAGAATGTGAATCTCTTGTATTGTTTCAAATTTATCCTGTGGTGTAGGCGAGTGTAACGAATGCATGTGTAGTTCAGCGTTACATGGCCTTGCTCTTCGGGCAGTGCGGCATGTGATATGGTGGTCAGGAACTGAATGTGACTGCCTTTTTCCTCCTTTCTGTTCGAATTCTGATGATGAAAATGTTTCATCGCCCGTATTTGAACAGAGTACGTCAGATTCGGCTGCCAGCAACTTTGCTGGTGTTCTCAGATCATTGCTACAGAAGGCAAACGTCACTGTGAGACTTACTGTCAATAGCTCTTTTATGAAACTGTCAGATTTAAACCATCTTTACCTCGGTATGTCCTGCAATGTCTCACAAATGAGAATTGGCTGCTTCCTCAGTGTACTTCCCTGAAGGATTCTCCCTCTGCATAGGGCACATGTTTCGGAGTTCCGTGTCTGCTTGCCTCACAGACAGAGGAATATCTTGGAAAGATACTAAGTTTCTTGTAACTTATAATATTTCAGTTTGAGAAAAAGTCTCAGGTTTCCACCCGGGAGACAGTGTTAAAATAGCACAACATTTCAAAGATTACCATAATCACCATCTCATACCGAGGTGTCAAGATATGCAGATGTCAGAATATTTACACTAGCGGTGTGCCCTCTTTGGCATTCTGAATATGTCTTGTGTGCTGAGTAAGTTCTTGTCATATAGTCGCTAATGCAGGATTTTGTGCCAAACTAAGTTGGTATCATTTGTCGCTATTGCCTGGATTATTGTGAATCCTTGTTTCCACGGATTCCCTTATAATGCTAAGTCAAAAGTGTGGCCTTCCTGTGTGGTGTACTTTGCTGTCACTGATTTTTCTTTGTGAACTAGTGATACAGGCCTTGTAGTGTTGCCACTAAATTGGGTAGTGAATTTTCGTTATGTTGCAATTGATGAGGCTCTATATATAGCTTTCTTTTAAGCTGATGACCATTTCGCCAATAACAATACCACAATTCACCGAAAAGTCTTTTGCCTTTCTCTTGTTACATAATATAATTTGAATATGTATATTCCTCTTAACATTTATTCTGATGCAGCTTGTTTATACCAGTAGGAAGAGAATATCAAGATCTTTTGTAACTTGAAAAACTGGTAACATCAAAATCACAGAGGAAATCACTCCAGTCAGAATTTACCTTTGCCAAAGATGCTATTGCACTGACTGTCATTACGTTACGAAAATTCCACATACTGTAAATCTCGAATATCTTAATGTCCGTACAGGAAATTAAGAGATTAAATGAGTATTCCAATTCAGATGTTTCCAGTAAGGTTAAATAACTATTCCAATTCAAATGTTTCCAATAACTTTTTCTCTCTAGCAGATTTATTTGAGTCAGTGAAATCATGTTAGCATACAATTGCAGACCACTTCCAAAACCAAACTTCATGTACAGTTAGTTAATACTTCATCATAATCTTGATACATAGTCTCAATACAGACTCTACTTATTTAATTACAAAATTAATAGTATTTCAATAGAATAACATGCAGGGATGTTCTTGACAGTACTATCGCGGACTTCTCCTGGCAACTGTTTCCTGCCACATACTACATCCATAGACAATCACTGGACCACATCATGACTAACCTGTACACTCAACATTAAACAAACAGTAAACAAACCATTCTTTAAAACACTGGTAAACACACAATAATAAATGTTTGGATAACTAATTGCTATTTACATGATGTTGGTGTTCCAATTAATATTTTGAAACGAGATACAGACCGTTTGTCCAATGTATTGGTGGCCACATTCACAAGAGATGTTGTATACCCCAGCCACATTCAGCTATAGTGGGTCTTCCACAGAGCCAAAGCACTCTTTCATCTTACGCAGTGGTCATAAGACAGTTTTTAGGTTGCACCGAGAGAGGCCCCCAAGTTATGAAGTAAAGTGAGTATCTTCTCTTCTTTCTCCTCTTCCCAGTTTGCTTCATCTTTTATCAACTGCGCTACTAATCTGTGCTTCTCTGAACCCATATTTGTGAAATACTGCCTTCGGCTGGGAAGCTTCGTTTATCACACATGACCTGCATTCTATGTACAACTGTGGTCAGTACAATCTGCCATAATGCTGGATGGTAGCACCTTGTTGTGTATGGGTAAAGGTCTGCATGGGTCATCTTCTTATATGCTCCATGACCTAGTGTGCCATCTGCCTTCCTGTTGATTAGCATGTCAAGAAAGGGAGACAACCATTCTCCTCTTTTTCCATAGAGAATGAAACTTGCCATGCTCCCGCACCACAAAAACATTGTCAACATATCAGAAGTAGTGCTCGGGTTTTTGGTAGGTAGTTTGAAGGGCCACCTCCTCAGTGTTCTCTGCAAAGATTTGCAACCCCAGGAGCCAAAGGTGACAAGTATGACATTCTTCGAAATGTCGCGATAATTTAATGCTGCCATCTGCCTGGAAACCTGAGGACTTTTCACCAATAGTATATGCTGGATGAGTCTACGGTCACAAATATTTCAGGTGTTTCCACAAAATTAACATATCGTTTCATAATCAGTCTGTAAAGAAATTCCTACCCACATCATAGCTACAAGACCACAAAAAAAGAAGGGTTTTGCATTAACTCAATTAGGAGGGAATTAAATAATTAAAGAGCCATATTATTATAAAAAAGAAGCTGTATGTTTGTACAAAATAAGACTTTTAGTACTTCTCAACATAATCCCCACCAATATTAATACACTAGTCCCGGCAATGAACTAGTTATTTTTTGCACCTGTTGCAAAGAAGTCTGTCTTGTTGTTTGAGCCACATTCCACAAATGTTTTGACCACATCGTTGTTGCTGAACTTTTTTCCACATAATGCCTCCTCGAGTGAACCCAAGTTTCATCACACATTAAAAATCTCGTTTAGAAATCAGTCACCTTCCCTTCCATAGCATTCTATCGAGTCTGTACACACTTTAAGTCTTGTTTCCTCGTGTTTTGGGATTAACTCTTTTTGGAGCCATCTTGTGCTTGTTTTGCTGTAATTGAGCTTGTTTCTGACAAGGTTATGAACTGTGCCAACACTTATTGGAACTGTCTTTGCTATACGTTCAACTCTAATACTTTGGTCTTCTCGAATAATGTCATCAATGCAACTTTCGAGTGAAGGGGGTTGATACTTCAACTGACCAGCCAGGATGTTGCTCATCAGTCATTGAGGTTAAATCATTTTTTAACTGCTCCGCACTTTATAAGTATATCCATAGTTTGTACAACATTCATTGTACTGTAAAATCGTCCAAGAAAAGATTTTAGCCAGATTTTCACCTTCGGAAAGCAAAAATTCAATTACTGAATGTTGTTAGACTACTGTGAAAACTTCAAGAAGACACACCGTGCAATATCGAAGTTATAAACAAACAAGTTATAAACAAACAAGTTTTTATCCTTCAACTGTTTTTAGCTCGTCGTAGTGATACCAGCCTAAAATTATTAATGTACAAAACTCCTCCCATAAACTGTTTCATTTTTAATCAGTTTTTCTCTTTCATTACTAATTGTCCCTTGTATGTGTAGTGAGACTGTCATCAACTTGAATGTCATCAGGTTGAAGATTGCTTTGAACGCTGTAGTTCTTTCCTAGCTGCGGTCCTGCTGTAGCAGGTACACCCTTGCCTTCCTTCCACCTTTCAAATGATTTACTTAGCCAGTTCACAAAGGCAAACCATTGCTAGGGGTAAAACGTGAAACATCCTCTGACAGAACAGAAGATTAAGTCTTGGACTTTTCCGTCTGTAATTTGTCATATGGTGTACATTCTAATAAAAACATTGATGGCAGGCAATGAAAACCTCGTAACTCCATTTTGTTAAATTTTACTGGAGGAAGAAAAATGGTTTGTTAAAAAATACATAAAGTAATACAGACAATGTTAGCACATGTGTAACTGTATACTGTAGTAGAAATCTGGATGTTGGCAGATTAGAAAAATCCATGTTCTTTCAAATCTCTCTCTGACAGTGGAGTTACTGGAATCTCAAGATTTTCACATACAGATGAAGTCATGAGGTCTTCATTGCTTGCCATTGTTATATTGGTACAGCAATAAAGCTAACATAGTTTTCCTATTACATACTGAACTTGGTTACAATTTAACACTTGAGCAACAGCTAGACTCCACTGCCTCATCAGACACTGCAAGAAATTCAGTTACCCTCATAATTCAGTCTGGAAGTTCTTCCACTTTACATTGGGTTGTTTGTTTTCGGCTCCACAGCCACATTTTGGAGGTGCTGTCTTCCCCCATTTATTGAGGGCTCTCTCTCTCTCTCTCTCTCTCTCTCTCTCTCTCTGCTTCTGAATGCTGTGCAGAGAGGGAGAGGGAGGTTGGATACTTTGACCTTGCCCTCTGCTTCCACGTGCTTCAGTTGTCCCCCTTCCCTCTTCTGACATGGCTGTATACAGTTCCAGCTTCTGACTCACATCGAATGATATGGGTAGGATGCAACCAGCCTCACTTGTGTGTCTGGTGTTTCTTTATGTCTTCCTTTGGTCTTCCACTAACACATGATACGCATCACCATATGTGCACAGATATTACAATTGTCCCTAAATTTTTTACACACACACAAAGAAGTGAAACTGGAAGAATTGTGCCGTTGCTATTGCCTGTTGTGCCACATGCTAAAGTCAGGGTGAGAAACCCGCCTTCCCCTATAGTATGCTCGGCAGTCCAGGTACATTTGGGAGGCAGCATGTATTTTAAAATCTTGTTTTATAAAACCCACCCTTGTGGATTTAATGAAAATGGTGTACGTACTTAAATATTATTAGTATTATTAAATATAAAAGGAAGTTTCTTTTACATATCCAGTTTTAAGTTTGTATGCATTGCATTTTTATTATTATTATTGCCCTCTGCTTCTCCGTGCTGCAGATACTCCCTCATTGTTCTTGCAACATGTAGATGTACACAGTTGCTGCTTTTGACTCGCATCAAGCAGTATATATAGAATGTCGCCATTCTCACTTTTTTGTGTAATGTTTATTCTTTCTGTTTTCCCCTTGGTCTTCCTCGAACACACAATAAACATCGCCGTATGTTGACTGACTGTAAAATTGTTCCAAAATATTTTCACACACACTCGACGAGGTGAAATTATGCCGACTCTGTTGCCTATCACACCGCATGTTAAAGTCGAGTTGACAGTGCTCACTTTCTTGTACAAGTGTGATGCATGTAGAGGGCCAATATGTCTTTTCAATTTTTATTTTGAACAATCCACTACTGTGCATTTAATGAAAATGATGTATTTACATATTTGTAGTATTAACAAATAACAAAACAAAATTTGTTTATGTACACAGGTTTTTTTATTTGCATGAGTTGCACATTTATTGGCATTACTGTTGTATTTGCATTGTATAATTGTTGTTGTTGTTGTTACTATTATTATTATTATAATATATGTAACCTGTATTATACTAACATGTTGTAACTTATTATTATTGCTATAATAAGTATTATTATATATATTATATATTATCACAATATATGTAGTGAGATGAGATGTTGACATTGGAATGTAACCTTGGCTACATGTCTGTATTTTATTCATGTTACTGTTGCGTAACTGTATGCAACTTACATATGTTATTGATCTTAGTAACAAGGTATAGGACGTAATGTATTCAACAAATGGAAATTATTTTCAGAGATAAACATGTTTATGATCTGTGTTAAAGTTAGAAGGTTTCTTGGATACCTATCAGTGTAATGAAAGACAATAAAGCTCCACCATATACATTAAACAATAATTCTGTTGTACAAAGTAACTTCCCCTGTACAAACAGTTTGGAGACTGTGGTTTTTGGACTGATGTCATCTCCACCAGAAACTTAGCCATTGCTTGTTTAATAGGATGTTTAAATAAACTGTGTGAATAAAAATATCTCCAGACAGCTGTCGCCCAAGTATAAGCTATTATTTCTCACGCCACACTGGTTTCAAATGAAAGACTATTTTTAGCAGCTGTCCTGATAAAGAATAGATAAGTGGAGCCATATTGGCTAGGTGACCTCATCCCTTTTGATAGCTGCTCCAAAAGTTAACTAATGTCAGCTTTCTGTGTCAATTGCTCAGTTTGCACAAGTCATTCCTGAATGCCTCATGGTTTTCATACGTGCCAGCATGCATTACTTGTAAAGCTCCTTTCTGCGAGTTACTTTATTTTCACATTGTTATTCAACAACTCACATCGAGTGAGTCTGCTTCAGCATTCACAGTGTATGGAGACCCGCTTGTCGCAAATGATCGCATCATTTTACGTTTCAACATCAAAATTGTGCATGTTCTCAATGCTGTCTGATTTTCTATACTGAACAGTGAAGGTAATCCTCCTCCTTACAAAAAGTCGTAATAAGAGGGTGGTTTGAGAAGTTCTCGGAATGGAATAGAAAAAAAGTACTTACATCACTGAAACTTTTTTTTATTTTTCAAGGTAGTCTCCTAGTAGATTAATGCACTTGGTTCAATGATGTTCCAGTGCCTTGGACCCATTTCGAAAATGAGTTTCCTCCAGGCCTGCAAAATAGTTGTCAACTTTGGCTATCAATTCTTCATTTGGAGTGAATATTCATCCACCAAGAAAAATTTTCAGTTTTGGGAAGAGATGGAAGTCTTGACAGAGCCATATCAGGGGAATAAGGCGGGTGTGGCAACAATTAATACCTTAGTTCGTGTAATTTTACCATGGCAATGTCACATGTGCGGGCGCGCATTTTATTGATGGTAGATGACTTTCTTCCTTGCTAAACCTGGCCTTTTTTCACATATCTTTTGTTGCAGTTTGTAATTTTTTGTCGAGTGGGAGATAATATACAAACAGAATCCCCTTTGCATCCCAGAATACTGATGCCATGAACTTTCCCACCAAAGGAATTGTCTTTGCTTTCTTTGGTGCTAGAGAATCAGCTTGTTTCCACTGCTTTGACTGTCGTTTGTCTCTGGGATATAGTAGTGCACACAAGTTTCACCTGTGGTTACAAACCAGCACCAAAAAAATCTTGTTCATTTCTCCTAAAACAGGCCAAACATTGTTCCAATATGTCCATTCCTGTGCATTTTTGATCCAGCATCAAGAGTCACAGCACCCATCTCGCAGATAATTTTTTCATTTCTAATTCTTCAGTTAAAATGTGATAACCCTTTCAGATGACATCTGGCAAGTGTGAGCAATTTCACACACTTTCAATTGGCAATCCTCTGTGACCATTTTGTGCCCTTTTGCAATGATTTCTGTAGCAGTGACACGTTTTGGCCGACCACTCCGCAGAACATCATCTAAGCTCTCCCAGCAAAATTTAAATTCGTTTGTCCTCTTGGCAACATTTGAATATGAAGGAGCAGAGTCCGTCAGTGTATTCTGGAAATTGGCATGAATGCTCTTTGCTTATATACCTTTCTTTACGAAGTACTTAATTGCTGCTCAAATCCTTTTTTTCCCCCATCTTCGCAAATCACTACACGGGAACAACAACAGAGCCACGTCACCACCACAGCTTTCTTCCAAGAGCACTGACGTGGCACATGTTTACAGGCAACAGTCCAATGAATATCATGTGAACAACTCATTGTGCTAACACTGACCTCTCGTGGTGATTCCAAGAACTTTTCAAACCAACCTCACATATTAAGTTTATAAATAACTGAAACAATATTCACAGTGGTTATTCTTGACAAAGGTCATGTGGCTAATACCCCACCGTGCTGAGAACTGAAAAAAAAACATAAGAGAATTATCAAAATTTGTCAAAACGCCAAAATTTATTAGCTTGAGAAAATATGTACATACAAACATTTTAAAAAATATATTTAAAATGCAGGATAAAGCACCTTTTAACTTTATTGTTGTCTCCTTTCTAAGTGCCCAAGAATATCCAAAACTTTTTTTCTTCAATAGATCTGACACTTTTACTGTTCAAACAATTTTCAGCAAGAAAGAGATTTTCCATCAATCATTTACGCTCTGTGGAAGCATTTCTTTATCCAGATATTGTAAAACCTAAGTAATCTTTTACTTATAGATACTTCATGTGTGTCGCGGAAGAAACTTCATAGGCAAAGTCGCAAGTCCTTGTATGACATCAGTACATAAAAAAAAGGTCAACAATAAAATAAATGTTTGAAAGACACAAAAACACGAAATCCATTGCAACTCCTGTTAGTGTGGCAGAAATTGGTTATAACGTGTGACATTAGCAGATTTATCCCCCTGTTTTCTGCTGCTGCACATTATAAAATTATGGGCTAGCAACAATTTATAAGAAAACTGCAATCTTGGTCTGTTCTTTGAGCAGACAAAGCCAGCCTGGCACGGGACAGTGTGTCTGTTCAACCAGAGAAAGCTGCACCTCCTTAGCAGACAAATTACAGGAATGACATTATTATTATTATTATTATTTTCATTTCCCATTTGGAGGAGTCGGTGTTTTATGAAATTATTCGTTCAAATGAAATAAATAAAATAGACTATAGAAACATTTAATGTGCCTTTGGATGTGCTTAGAATCCTGCAGAAAATGAGGTATGTCAAATATTTCTCAAATCTGTTTTACGTCTTACTTTGACATAAGTTATTTCATTAAATATTTGACTAATTTTTTTGGTGATGGCTAATAAGGACACACAGTTTTTTATGTGCTTATAAGACACCGGCTGACTTCAGTGCCAGTTGCATATCAATGTGAACGTACATCTGATTCTCTGGGAAGTTTATATTTCAACAGCTAAGTAAGGGCTGACTGCTAATGATGATCACATTTTGGATAACTGCTGCCGACTGACTTTAAATCTGGTTGTATGATGTTGACAAAATGAGCGCGAGCTATGGGTTAAAACACACATTGTCTTGCATGCCTACTTACTGATGAATGTGAGAGCAAAAATCAAAATTTAGTTTTACATATTAATAATTAATCTAAAACAGCAAAATCAGAGGACACCAAATTAAATTATAATAAGCAAAATAGAAAGCTGAAATGTGTGCTGTGTTATCAGAAAAAGACTAAATTATAAGTACTATTTTATAGATATTTAGTGAAATTTACTATAAAAAAATGAAATTTGCGAAACTGAATAATTACCAATCTAACAAGTTATTTGATTGAAAGAGCAAAAGGCTGCAAAAATATTGTACTGAATTTTGGAAACAACGATCATTTAAGATTAAAATATTCTGGAAAGTGAGAACTTTTGACTACAAATAACTTTTAAAATCGGAAGTTTTTGGAGAAAGTAAAATGTTTATGGATAAACGGAGGAGGGGGGGGGGGGGGGGCGGCTTTTAAATTACTTGTATCGGTTTATGAACAAACAGCTTTTTGGTCAATGCAAGTATCAACTCCACACATTCATTGTGAATCTTTCTTTTTCTGTTGTCATCAGTAATCAAGAAATTACATCTTGAATAATAAAGGTTTACGAATTCCTGCTTGAATAAGAATTTAGCTATTTTGTGTAACTGTTGCATATATCAATATACTTTGGATAAATGGTAGCATTGATCGTAAATGTTGAAATCCTTTATTTTACAGTTCGATTTCGGTCACTGTATGACCGTCTTCAGTGCTAAAATATACAGGGTAGTCCATTGATCGTGACCGGGCTAAATATCTCATGAAATAAGTGTCAAATGAAAAAACTACAAAGAATGAAACGTGTTTAGCTTGAAGGGGGAAACCAGATGGCGCTATGGTTGGCCCACTAGATGGCACTGCCATACGTCAAACGGATATCAACTGCATTTTTTAAAAATAGGAACCCACATTTTTTATTACATATTCTTGTAGTACATAAAGAAATATGAATGTTTTAGTTGGACCACTTTTTTCGCTTTGTTATAGATGGTGCCATAATAATCACAAACATATGGCTCACAATTTTAGACAAACAGTTGGTAATTGGTAGGGTTTTAAAATTAAAATACAGAACATAGGTACATTTGAACATTTTATTTCGGTTGTTCCAATGTGATACATGTACCTTTGTGAACTTATCATTTCTGGGAATGCATGCTGTTACAGCATGATTACCTGTAAATACCACATTAATGCAATAAAGCTTGAAACTATGTCCATCGACCTCAATACATTTGGAAATACATGTAATGAAATTCCTCTCAACAGCAAGTAGTTCGCCTTCTGTAATGTTCGCACATGCATTGACAATGCACTGACGCACATTGTCAGGCGTTGTCGGTGGATCACGATAGCAAATATCCTTCAACTTTCCCCACAGAAAGAAATCCGGGGACCTCAGATCCGGTGAACGTGCGGGCCATGGTATGGTGCTTTTATGACCAATCCACCTGTCATGAAATATGCTATTCAATACCGCTTCAACCGCATGCGATCTATGTGCCGGACATCCATCATGTTGGAAGTACATCGCCATTCTGTCATGCAGTGAATCATCTTGTAGTAACATTGGTACGACGTTACATAGGAAATCAGCATACATTGCACCATTTAGATTGCCATCGATAAAATGGGGGGCCAATTATCCTTCCTCCCGTAATGCCGCTGATGTTCCACTTGTCGCAGCCATCGTGGATTTTCCGTTGCCCAATAGTGCATATTATGCCGGTTTACGTTACTGATGTTGGTGAATGACGCTTCATCACTAAATAGAAAGCATGCAAAAAATCTGTCATCATTCTGTAATTTCTCTTGTGCCCAGTGGCAGAACTGTACATAACCTTCAGAGTTGTCGTCATGCAATTCCTGCTGCATTGAAATCTGGTACGGGTGCAATCGGTGTTGATGTAGCATTCTCAACACCGACGTTTTTGAGATTCCCGATTCTCGCGCGATTTGTCTGCTACTGATGTGCGGATTAGCCGCGACAGCAGCTAAAACGCCTACTTGGGCATCATCATTTGTTGCAGGTCGTGGTTGACGTTTCATATGGGGCTGAACACTTCCTGTTTCCTTAAATAACGTAACTATCCGGCGAACAGTCCGGACACTTGGATGATGTCATCCAGGATACCGAGCAGCATACATAGCACACGCCCGTTAGGCATTTTGGTCACAATAGCCATACATCAACACGATATCGATCTTTTCTGCAATTGGTAAACGGTCCATTTTAACATGGGTAATGTATCACGAAGCAAATACCGTCGGCACTGGCGGAATGTTAAGTGATATCACGTACTTAAACGTTTGTGACTATTGCAGCGCCATCTATCACAAAGCGAAAAAAGTGGTCCAACTAAAACATTCATATTGCTTTATGTACTACACGAATATGTAACAAAAATGGGGGTTCCTGTTTTAAAAAAAGCAGTTGATATCTGTTTGACGTATGGCAGCACCATCTAGCGGGCCAACCATAGCGCTCTCTGGTTTCCCCCTTCTAGCTAGACAAATTTCGATCTTTGTAGTTTTTTTGTTTGATGCTTATTTCATGAGATGTTTGGCCTGGTCACTATCAACGGACCACCATGTATAAGAACCATCATACATGAGGATCTTTACACAAATGTGGCCCTGTTTATAGCCACCATAAAAAAATACAGAAACAAAAATATGTACAAATATACAGATTCTCGTATGTACCAAATTATTCGAGCCTTGTAGGCCAATATCATAACAGCACAACAATTTGTATGAGGTGTAACATGTACTGTAACGATTACTTCCAACAGATACCTTCACTTTTATTGCATACAATAAGTTTTAAATTTACAGAAGAGCCCATCTTGTAATCTCAACAGTTAAACCTCAGCACTTGCCGATCCAATGTACAGTGAGCTTGTTGCCATACAACATGCAGACATAAAATACAACAAATAACATCAACAGGAAAACTAAAGCTAACATTAAAAAGAACCTTTAAATCACATTACGATTTTTACAAGTGCTATACACAACACAGGATCAAATAAAGGGAAAAAAATGTATTGATGTCAGAGCAGCTCAAGAACAAATAGGACAGTTCCACCTCTGTCTGCTATATTGTTATTTGGCAATTTGATCTCATTTCTTCAGGAGAGGCTGGAACCAGCCTGTCCAGGTATGTCAATTCATGGAATGTATCCCAAACCCTCACCAAACAGCTGCTGCGCAATGTTGAGGATGGCTTTCAGTCCACAGTTTCCCAGCTAGCCTTATGCCATGCATCAAATGGAAACATGCCTGATCACAAAAAACATTAGCCTGGGCCACTGGACAATTTTGTTAAGATAGTGAAGATATATAGAAGCAACAAGGAAATAATACAATTGGGAGAAAATCCAGAAATGATTAACATATATTAAACATGCAGAAGCTGAAATAATAAATCACAGGACTATATGCAGACTGTTGAACACTAGTTTTACAAACATTGTTGACATGTCCTCTTTCTCAGTTAACACCCCTGCAGCATCACAGTGAGGATTAAAAAAAAAAAAGAGTGTTGCTGACTGCGGCAACCCCAGCTGAAGTTGGGAGTATTACAAAGCAGAAACCAGATTCACACCCAAGAGGCTTTGGTGTTAGATACGACTGCATATTAAAACATATCTGCCACATAACGTCTTCTCAATTGTGTGGTATAATTAAATTTTCATTTCAAACTGTGCAATTTTGTAATGCTTTCAAAATATCAAAAATTATTCCAGTGTTTAAAAAGGCAATAAAATGGGTGTAAATAATTATAGGCCTGTATCATACCAAGTCCTTCAGAGGTCATGGAGAAAATGTGTGACTGGGGAAAAAATTTCCCTGAAAAAAATCTGCTTACTATTCGGAGTGAACATTAATAAAACCAACAAACTGCAGAGATAAATTCCTGACAGGAAATGGAAGAAAAAAGGCCCTATGAACATGTGTCCAGAAATGCGTTGTTGCTACAGTAGATGGCTCTGACAAATGAAAGCTCCTCTGACCACGTGTTGTGTGTTGCAGGCTGCGTGATTGATCCAGCGTACTGAAAACGGCAGAGTGGCCAGGTTTTCATGTCGAGAACAAGCCAAGATAGTGAAGCAGATGGAAACTGTCGATAGGTAGCACAGCTGTACCAAAGCAGGCGAATGGCCTGTCAACATGGTGTAAACCACAGTACAATTATGTATATCCTGCATGATAACTGCTATTATCCTTGTCACCTGCAACAAGTTCAAGGATTATCAGCAGCAGTTTTCCCTATTAAGGGAAGGATTTTGTCAATGGTTTTGGCACCAGACAGCCACAATTATGGGTTTCCAAACATCAGTCCTCTTTACCAGAACTGGCATCATTAACTTGCATAATCGTCATCTGTGGGCTACAGATAATCCTCAAGGAATGGTTGAGGCCTTCCATCAACACCAGTCCAGCGTCAATGTGTGGATAGGGATTCTTGGCAACAACGTTATTATTCCACAATGCCTCAATCGTAGAATGTGCCTGTACTTCGTGCGGAATACTTTGCCTGGGCTACTTCAAAATGTGGCTTTGGCAGTACGACAGGTTTTGTGGTTTCTGCATGACGGAGCACCACCCCATTTCCACATTACAGTTTAACCATCACCTGAACATCATCTTCGTCGGATGCTGGATAGGAAACGGAGGCCCTGTAGTATGGCATGCTAGTTAAGCACACAAATCCCTTGGATTTTTACTTCTGGGAGTTCAGCAGAACCAGTTCCTGGCATACAGACACTTCAACAGTGTGTTCACAATGTCTGTGATGCTATTTGGAGAAGAGGCTGGAACGTGTGAAAGCATGCAGCAATCCATGGTGCGACATGTAAACGTGTGCATTGCGTCCCATGGAGGCCAGGTTGAACATCTGTTGTGACGTGGGTGTGATGTACTGTTCCGGGACAATTTGTTGTCACTACACGCAGACTCTCCATTTCTGGACACATGTTAATATAGCCTTTTTTCCTTCATTTCCAGTTAGGAATCTGTCCCTGCAGTTCATTGGTTTTATTAACGTGCACCCTGTATAGTCAGCAACAATTTGGTTTCAGGAGGGGAATGTGTATTAATGGGGTCCTATACCCATTCTTAAATTAAATATATTCTGCTATTAATATGAAGAAGCTAACTTCAGGAATATTCATCCATCTCACCATGGCACTTGATCTTATAGGCCATGAATTCTGCTACTACAGTAAATGCCAAGTTATGGGATTAGGAGCACATGTAATGACTGGTTTGGTTCCTATCTACAAGACAATAGTAATAGGTGGTGGTGGTGGTGGTGGTAAACAAGGAGGGGTAATCACAAAATGGGGAAACTCTATAATCCAGTGAAAAAATTTCAAACAAGGCATTCCACAGCAGCCAACATACTGTCCATTTCTCTTTGTAATTTTTATTAATGATCTCAGAATCTGTAGCAGAAAGGGGCTACCAATAATTTTTGGCGATTTTACAAATATCCTGCTCAATAATCACTAAGTACAGGAATAACAGTAATTACTAATGACACCAGCCACTGCAGAATAATTTGGTGAAACGCCAGCTGATTATTATTGAATGAAGACAAGGCTGTCATCTTCCTTATCTTTTTCCTTTGTCCCACATCTGTGCTGGGGTCAGCACGTTTAGGAACTGATTTGGCAGGGTTAATTGTAAGGGTCGGCTGTGTCATCACCTCGTTGCCACCCCTCCCCCTCCCTGTGAGGGGATATATGAGGTGTGACTGGAACAATTAATTGTACAATCTTTGTACTTACATGCTACTGTGATGCATCTCCTTCAAAATAGTCCCCTTCTGACTGAACACACCTACTCCAACAGTATTTCCACTTTTGGAAACATACCTGGAAATTTTTTGCCTGAAGTGTGTTAAGGACACACTGTATATTTGCCTGGGTGTCTTTAATCGAGTCAAATCGCCTCCCTTTCATTGAAAATTTCAGCTTAGGAAACAGCTAGAAGTCCACACGGGCAAATCAGTGGAACATGGCAGTTGTGGAAGCACAGGAATTTTGAATTTAGTAAAAAAAGTCTACAATGGAGAAGGCACAATGAGCCGGAGCATTGTCATGGTGTAGCAACCAACTCCTGTCTTTCCACAATGCATGCCTTTTTTTCTGCACCTTTTCGTGCAAACGCTCAAGGACACATTTGTAGTATTCCTGGTTAATTGTCTGCACAATACCAGTAGAATTGAAAAAAAATCACCAACATTGTCTTTACCTTCGACTGACTTTGCTGTGCTTTATTTGGTCGTGATGAACCTGGAGACTTCCACTGCTAAGACTGCACTTTGGTTTCAGGATCATATCAATATGCCCACGATTTGTCAACTGTAATTACCCTATTTAACAAATTTGGGTGATTTTTAGTCCGATTAATTAGTTCTTGGCACACTTCAAGTTGGTATTGTCTCTGGTCACTTGACAACACTTTTGGAATGAATGTTGCGGACACTTGACGCATGTTCAGATCTTCAGTTAAAACTGACTGAACTGCATAGAAACTTAAATTAAGTTCATCAGCAATCTCCCTAATTGTAAGTCTACGATCAGAGCACACTAAGTCCCAAACTTCCACAACATTTTCACTCATTTCTGAGGTGGAAGGACGACCGTACCGTGGTTCATCTTCAAATGATTCGTGGCCATTTTTAAATCTGTTGAACCAGACGAAAACAATTGACTGGCTCATACAATTATCCCCAAAAGCTGCTTTTAATAGTTCATAAGTCTCAGAAGCTAATTTCCCCGTTTTAAAACAAAATTTCACACAAACTCATTGTTTCGTTTTTATGTCGATTTTCATGCAGACAGAATCCGGCGAGTCAGACCTGCTCTCAACCAGCTGCCACAACGAATTGAATGAAGGAAATGCAGTTTCTTGTCAGAGGGTATTCAAGGACAAGACAATGACTCACTCCCCATCCTCTGTGTACCTGCCCACCAAACCAGTAAGCAGTAGCCGATCCATTCTTAAAAGTTTTCAGTCACACCTCGTATGTACCTAATCTGTCTGTGCGTAGTGTGAAGTATGTGAATGTTTATTAAATGTTTGCAAATCATGCAACTGAGGCAAATGTTGGGGACCAGGCCGGCCTAATTGGACGTAGAAAACCACATATAAAACACATTCAGGCTGGCCGGCATCCCTCATCATTAATCCACCAGGTGGATTGGATCTGTTCAAATCCTGGAAGCAGCATGTTAACACATGTAACTATCCACTTGAGTAAAGACAAGACTGTACAGGGTTTTTAAAAAAAGTTTACAAACTGACACGACACATCAGGCATACAACAAGGATTAGTAATCACATAGTAACTGGGGCTCGCAAAGGCCATCCAGGGTTACCAAATGTCGTTGCAGTTAGTCACATGCTACAAATGAACACCCACTACAGGAGGTGCTCAAGGTTTTATCCAGGTGTATTGAGACACACCAAATAACACCGCACTGAATGGTATGCACTCTCTCAAAGATACCTGTTGTATGTTGAAGACATCCTGCTGCCACAACAATCCTGCCGACTAGGCCCTCTGGCGATGTAGCAGGTGTTTTGTACACAAGGCCCTTCAAATACCTCCACAGGAAAAAATCTATTGGGGACAGATCGGGTGACCAGTCCAGCAGCCGGGAAAGGCTGCCTACAGATGTGCTCTCACTTGTCTACTGAAATTTAGGGGGGCTCCATCATGCTTTAATTGAATGTGTTGATTAATAGGTGGCACAGCATGCAGCATGTCCGGCACAATCTCTCGCAGGAATACACGATAAGTGAGACCGACAAGTTAGTGTGGGAGAATGTACGGTCCAACTTAATAATATCCAATGGTGCCAGCCCACTCATTAAAGGTAAATTTGCATTCTGAGACATACGCATATGTAGCACGTGGGTTCACATGTGCCCACGTATGCGGTTTGTGAATGTTCATCGTGCCCTTGAGTGAGAATGCAGCCTCATTGTTGAAGCTGCGAATCTTCATCTGAAGTGGATTCTTGCGGAAATCATGACGCAAATTCAATGTGCTTGTTGTGGTCCCACAGTTGCAGTGCCTTGGATGCATTGGAACTGAAACAGATGCAGTCCTTTGGTGTGTACGCTGCAGCAGATGGAGGGTTGGGGTGTATCAGTGGCGCACAATATGCCTTGTGTGCTTGTTGATGGTGTACATTGCATCCTTTCAAGAACGCTTTCTTCCGGCACAACTATCATTGTTGCTTGTTAACAGCCAGCATACGGCTTGTGCACATGTAACGAGCTGGTTTTGCACAATCGGCGATGCAGGGTGGCGAATATGTGGCACAGAACCGTCCTACCTGGATATTTTTCATGGTACAGTCACATGGCTTCTCATCCATTGCAGTTGGCCATGCCACAAGTCAAATGCATCTCAGTCATTTTGCTGTACATTTCCACAGGGTGAATGGCAATTTCCGTGAAGGAGGAATCTACATTTCTGGATGAGACAAACTGTTTTCTGTCGCTTAAATAAGAATGCATCACAGCTAACGTGCTTGCATGTACACCATAAAACACCATCTTCCTTGTTAGTATGTTAGCAGGACTGCAATCAAATGCTTTTCTTAGGTCACAGAATAGCAGTGGGACCACATTTTTCTCTTCAAATGCTGTTAAAGTCTGATCCACTGTTGCTGCTGTTGTGTTTCTTCCCTTACAAAAACGAAACTGGTTGTTACATAAGAGATTGTGTTCTTCAAAGTAGCTGCTTATTTGTGTGCGTAGCAGTGCCTCAAATATCTTTGAAAATATTGGCACAATTAAGACTGCTCTGTAGCTTTGGAGATGTTGTTTGTACCCTTTTTTTATAAACTGGAATAGCTTTTGATACCTTGAATGATTCTGGAAATACTCTAAATTCTACACATTTATTAAAAATAAAAGGTAATGGTGGAGAGACTGACTGTATTATATTTTAAATGATGTTAAGTCAACAACCAATAGCACTCCATACTTACAAAATTTGAAAACAGCTTTTATGATACAGCAGATGTGATACTTCTTCATTGAAATACCTGGTGACGTGACAGTGGGGCTCCAAACAGGTCCATTGCTGCAAACTTGTTGCATTGATATTGTTTCCTAGTTCTTTAACCGAGTTTAAAAATAGTGATTTAACTTCTTGGAATCTAGCAGAGATGCTTGTGTGCATTTTGGTGTGTCCCCATATTTTATTATTTGCCATGCTACCTTGCATTCATTGGTGGCCATTTCCAGCCAGTTTTTTAATGAAGAGCTTATAGATTTGCATTTAAGAGAGGAACCTGTAAATTTGCTCAATCTATATATTTCTTTAAAAAGTTATCAAAGGCCATTTCTGTTCCCCTTTTTCCCGATTGGCAATAATATACAAAGTCCCAGTTTGCTCTACCTAGTCTCCTAATAAACACTCTTACGTACTCTTCCTTTTGCCCTCTTAATAGTAGCACTTTAGGTTCTTCACTTTCAATTAGTTGCCTCTTATATAGCGTGAGAAGTAAAGACTCATTATCTGCTTGTGCTTCTCCTGCAAGTCTGACTGTGAAGTCTTCCCCATGGAAATTCACTATAATATTTTCTATGCAGGCTTTTGTATGTATCGCATAGTTATTTTTACAATGTAGGTCCAATGATCATAGCTTATTTGGAAATGTCATTGTGAATTGTTCTTCTACATTTGCCATTTCTGTGTCAAAATCACCACATACAGTAATTCTTGACTTGTTCTTCAAGATTTTTTAAAACTATTAACTGACATTTTTAAATAAAGAAATGTATATCTCCATCTGGAGACCCATACAGACTAAATACAATTACGTTTTCCATCTGTAGTTTTTACACAACTAAACTCCCCATCTAGTTCTACGCAATATTTAGATAAATCAATTCTGGTAAATTTTACTCTGTCTTTGACAAAAATTCCAGCTCCAGCGTTCTTGTACTTGATCCCAGGTTAACCAGTTTTGACGGTTCCTCCTGCTTTTATTTCTTCATTTGTTGTCCTCGGTGTCGACGTACTGGCTGAAAACTGGGTTGTGGTTTCCAACACTGACTACTTTAAATGATATAGCCGATAGATGGACAGTTACATTTTGCAGTACTTTAATGTTCACTTTGCACAAACCCCTAATAATACACAGTTATACGGCCAGTGCATGATTTTTTTAAATTTTTATAAGCCTCATTAATAGTTAGCAGGCAAACCATCCACACACTGCTAAGATAATTTACTGTTGAACATCTACGAACAGTAAAACCTAACCACAACGTTCAGTTCTTGAAGAATAATCAGCTACATATGGGAACAGTCACTGTCATTGTTTTTACACATGGCTTAATTGTTTAACAGTTATTACACTGTTAAGTTCAAGCATTCTTGTTCTAACCAGCACAGGTTTCTCGCCTGAAACTCTGGCGTGGACTGACTGTTTCATGACCAAAAATCAGGCCTTTATATATCACACAATAATAGGTACTGAAACTACACAGTGTTCAAAGTTAAATTTACAGAAATTACAATGAAAACTAACTTCATACGATTAACTGAATACATCGAATATTGATTCTTTCTAACAGTTTCTTTTACTACAAGGGTTAGGCCGAATTATTTGTTTAAATCATGATATTAACAAATATAGTTACACAAACAATACTTTTGATGAAACAGTTAATTTCTTTGGAATTAATTCAGGGCTGGTTTGCTAACATGTTTTCTAATAGAGCTATGGGAATGGGATCGGTAATCGTGATATAGAAAACTTAATTCCCATATCTGTCGTAGCTCGTATATACAGGGCTATTACAAATGATTGAAGCGATTTCAAAAATTCACTGTACCTCCACTCATTGACATATGGTCACGACACACTACAGATACGTAGAAAAACTATCAAAGTTTTGTTCGGCTGAAGCCGCACTTCAGGTTTCTGCTGCCAGAGCGCTCGAGAGCGCAGTGAGACAAAATGGCGACAGGAGCCGAGAAAGCGTGTGTCGTGCTTGAAATGCACTCACATCAGTCAGTCATAACAGTGCAACGACACTTCAGGACGAAGTTCAACAAAGATCCACCAACTGCTAACTCCATTCGGCGATGGTATGCGCAGTTTAAAGCTTCTGGATGCCTCTGTAAGGGGAAATCAATGGGTCGGCCTGCAGTGAGCGAAGAAACGGTTGAATGCGTGCGGGCAAGTTTCACGCATAGCCCGCGGAAGTCTACGAATAAAGCAAGCAGGGAGCTAAACGTACCACTGCCGACGGTTTGGAAAATCTTACGGAAAAGGCTAAAGTAGAAGCCTTACCGTTTACAATTGCTACAAGCCCTGACACTCGATGACAAAGTCAAACGCTTTGAATTTTCGGCGCGGTTGCAACAGCTCATGGTAGAGGATGTGTTCAGTGCGAAACTTGTTTTCAGTGATGAAGCAACATTTTTTCTTAATGGTGAAGTGAACAGACACAATGTCCGAATCTGGGCTGTAGAGAATCCTCACGCATTCGTGCAGCAAATTCGCAATTCACCAAAAGTTAACTTGTTTTGTGCAATCTCGCGGTTTAAAGTTTACGGCCCCTTTTTCTTCTGCGAAAAAAACGTTACAGGACACATGTATCTGGACATGCTGGAAAATTGACTCATGCCACAACTGGAGACCGACAGCGCCGACTTCATCTTTCAACAGGATGGTGCTCCACCGCACTTCCATCATGATGTTCAGAATTTCTTAAACAGGAGATTGGAAAACCAATGGATCGGTCGTGGTGGAGATCATGATCAGCAATTCATGTCATGGCCTCCATGCTCTCCCGACTTAACCCCATGCAATTTCTTTCAGTGGGGTTATGTGAAAGATTCAGTGTTTAAACCTCCCCTACCAAGAAACGTGCCAGAACTGCGAGCTCGCATCAATGATGCTTTCGAACTCATTGATGGGGACACGCTGCGGCGAGTGTGGGAGGAACTTGATTATCGGCTTGATGTCTGCTGAATCACTAAAGGGGCACATATCGAACATTTGTGAATGCCTAGAAAAACTTTTTGAGTTTTTGTATGTGTGTGCAAAGCATTGTGAAAATATCTCAAATAATAAAGTTATTGTAGAGCTGTGAAATCGCTTCAATCATTTGTAATAACCCTGTATTTACACTTCGCATTGCGTCCATACAGAATGAAGTATAACAAAGAACTGACTCAAGTAAAGTTAAGATGGAGGCTCAACAGAGCACTTAGAGTCCACAGATATTAAGTTTCCAGTTTCCACCTATGATGCCCCCCCCCCCCTCCCCTCAGTACGGAGTACTACAGATGTCCAAGGGTGATGGTGTGCGGGCATCGACACCAGTGGAAATCGTGCGTGTAGGCAGGCACACCACAGGTACTTTCATCTTGAACGAGGTGGGTTGTGCAGGCAGGAGCATCGAGAGGCATGTCCACTTCGTAGTCAGTCAGCCACCGTGGCTGGATGAGACGGCGGCTGGCACGGGAGTAAGCGGGCGGGGCGGTCGACGGCGTGGTGGAGGAATGTGTGGCCCTTAAGTGGATCAAGCCTTACGTAGAAATGAAAGCACGTAGAGATGCTCGGTCACACTCGCGTGGGAGTGTGAGGTTGTGTGCAATGTTGACGTGTAAGGGACCGTCCAATGGCGGGACCTCAGTATCAGTCAAAAGAATGAGCACTCAGTCGTCGAACGTCGCTATAGAAATGTCGTTCACTCGGTGTGACAGCACGCTGCAGAACAAACCGATAGTAGGTGTGTGTGTCTTCGATGTTGGAGGTGGGGGTGCGAAACCTGCGCAGGATGAAACAGAGGGCTAGGTCAGGAAAACAGCGAATGGTGACGAACAGTCTTCAGTGGAAGAGGTGTGCGGTGAGGTTGATGGGAGCACGTCTTCGTTCTCGATCAAGAGTGGATCGTCTGCAGAGTCCGACTGCGGCAGTGTGAGACCATCAGGGTCGACGAAAGCCAGTTTCAGGCAATGCAGAGAAACTGTCTGTGTGCAGTTTTTAATCATGATATCAAAATTCGTGTCCCCGTGCCGCAGGACCTTTTAGGGGCCAAGATAAGGAGATGGAAGAGGCTGCCTAACCGCATCAACACGCAGAATGACGTGGGAGCAGTCGGAGAGTGAGGTGGGAACATAAGTCTCGGGCGGTGATTGACGGATGCAAACACGTTTGTTGAAAATGCGTGAGCATCCGGCTAACGAAATCTGGTGAGCGGGAAGATCCTCACTAACCTGGGAAAGAATAAGTTCCCCCGGTAGGACAGGATTCTCATCGAAAACAAATTTGGATATAGTCCTCTGTAGTTCAGGTTTATAGGTCGAGCGTAGACCAAGTAGGACCCACAGAGCTTCCGACCAGAGACAATCAAGGCATCGAAGGGCCGTCTTGAGGGTGCGGTGCCATCTCTCCACCAACCCATTGCTTTGTGGGTGATAGGTGGTAGTTATTTTTTTAATACCGCAGATATTGCAGAGGATGGTGAAAAGGGAGGATTCGAACTGTCGACCCTGATCAATGGTGATAGTGGTCGGGCACCCGAAACAAGCTATCCACGAGCCAATGAAAGGCTTGGCTACCATCTCAGCAGTAATGTTAGGGAGAGGAACAGCCTCGACCCACCAAGACAAATGGTCGATAGTTGATAAGATATACACTCCTGGAAATTGAAATAAGAACACCATGAATTCATTGTCCCAGGAAGGGGAAACTTTATTGACACATTCCTGGGGTCAGATACATCACATGATCACACTGACAGAACCACAGGCACATAGACACAGGCAACAGAGCATGCACAATGTCGGCACTAGTACAGTGTATATCCACCTTTCGCAGCAATGCAGGCTGCTATTCTCCCATGGAGACGATCGTAGAGATGCTGGATGTAGTCCTGTGGAACGGCTTGCCATGCCATTTCCACCTGGCGCCTCAGTTGGACCAGCGTTCGTGCTGGACGTGCAGACCGCGTGAGACGACGCTTCATCCAGTCCCAAACATGCTCAATGGGGGACAGATCCGGAGATCTTGCTGGCCAGGGTAGTTGACTTACACCTTCTAGAGCACGTTGGGTGGCACGGGATACATGCGGACGTGCATTGTCCTGTTGGAACAGCACGTTCCCTTGCCGGTCTAGGAATGGTAGAACGATGGGTTCGATGACGGTTTGGATGTACCGTGCACTATTCAGTGTCCCCTCGACGATCACCAGTGGTGTACGGACAGTGTAGGAGATCGCTCCCCACACCATGATGCCGGGTGTTGGCCCTGTGTGCCTCGGTCGTATGCAGTCCTGATTGTGGCACTCACCTGCACGGCGCCAAACACGCATACGACCTTCATTGGCACCAAGGCAGAAGCGACTCTCATCGCTGAAGACGACACGTCTCCATTCGTCCCTCCATTCACGCCTGTCGCGACACCACTGGAGGCGGGCTGCACGATGTTGGGGCGTGAGCGGAAGACGGCCTAACGGTGTGCGGGACCGTAGCCCAGCTTCATGGAGACGGTTGCGAATGGTCCTCGCCGATACCCCAGGAGCAACAGTGTCCCTAATTTGCTGGGAAGTGGCGGTGCGGTCCCCTACGGCACAGCGTAGGATCCTACGGTCTTGGCGTGCATCCGTGCAATATATACTAGTTTGTAGAAAAGTGAGTAGATTGCCTCTGCCTGGTTTCCTCTGGGAGGTATTTGTCTCTATATCTGAAGTACATCTCTGAACATTATTTTGGTGGTCATTGATCCTGTGTGAGTACAGGGAGATACTTTGTTTTGTGCAGTGTGTCACAGAAGGGTTGGCTGCCTGCACATTTGTTGAAAGAAGTAAAGAATGTAATGCATCTGTATTTACACTTTTGGAGGCACTGGCTGGGGCATGATAGTTCATAAAAATCTTCACTGCAGATACTCACATCCCTGTTTCTGGTAGATGAACTAGTGGGAGCACTATTCTTCCTCTTGGCAGCTGATGGGGTTGTATCTGCTGTTCTGATACGGTCTGTTGAAGTGGTTGTTGCTGTTGGTTCAGTAGCAGATACAGTTCATACCACCCCAGTTCACTGACTGCCTTTTTGGATTTTCTTTGTAATTGCTTCGCTTATCAACTTTCCTAACATGCACTTCCCTCTACTATTCAAGTGCAGTCCGTGTCTGGTGAAACATGCTCTACCAAGTGAGCTGACACCTATTAATTTAGCACTACTGAATGCCTCCTTAAGCTAGCTGGTACACACCTGCTGTAACTGTTCCTCACTATTGTTCCGCTGGTGCTGGGATGGAGATGGCGTCTGACTTGGTCCAACATACGATCCATCAGGACTGATCTGGGAACCTTACTGGCCACAGGATACCTCATCATAAGGTAGAAAATTCATAGGGACACATGTTGTGTGTGGACAAGCATTGTCCTTTTGAAAAATGTAGCTAAAGCAATAAAAGAACTAAAAAATTCCAAATCGGCAGGTATTGATGGTATACCTGCAACAATGTTAAAGAAGAGTGCATCAAACCTAATTGAAGTGACTGCTCACTTCAGGCAGGCACTTTCCCCGATGTGTTGAAAACATCAAAAGTTATTCCTGTATATAAAAAAGGGGACAAAGACAATGTAAATAACTACAGACCCATCACAATTTCCTCGTGCATCTCTAAAGTACTGGAAAAGTTATGTATGAGAAACAAAAACAGCATCCTATGTAATGAACAACATGGATTCAGAAACAAGAGGTCAACGACAACTGCTGTCTATGAGTGCATCAGTTCCATCCTAAACCTGATGGACAAAAAACTGGAAACAATAGGAGTCTTTATTGACTTGTGAAAAGCTTTTGACATGGTGGACCATAAAATTCTGCTATCAAAGCTAGAAAGATATGGTATTCGAGGTCTGTCCAACAAGTGGATCAGTTCCTTCCTGACTAATCGTATGCAGGCAGTGTGTATCAAGCACACAAATATTGAACTAAAAATTGTATCTAATCACTTATCTGACTATAAACAAATTAAATATGGTGTACCCCAAGGGTCACCTTCTGGGGAAACCCCAAGGATCAGTATTGGGACCCCTTCTGTTTCTTCTGTACATAAATGATCTAAGCTTAAATCTTGATGAACACAAAACAATCATATTTGCAGATGACACCACCATTCTACTAAAAGGAGACGACAATGAACAGTTACAGCAGACAGTAAACATGGTCACGAAACAACTTAGCAGCTGGGCACAGAGTAATCAGCTTGTAATAAACAGTAAGAAAACCATTGCTCTAAAATTCCACAGTGTTCCTGACAAGGACATGTTTATCCCATCAGTCTCCATGAATGATGAACCAGTTGGTAACAATACTGAAACCAAATTTTTAGGACTTTGGCTGCAGAGTAACATCAGATGGAATAAGCATATTGAATATCTCAATGCAGAACTGAGCAAAACATGTTACCTTCTTTGTTCATTAAAATCATGCTATAGTGAGAAAACAGTATTGAATGCATATCATGCATACTTTCATTCTCGTCTTAGATATGGGGTCACCTTCTGGGGGAACTCTAAAACAGCTAATAGCACTTTTAAACTACAAAAAAGGGCCATTAGAATCTTGTTTGGGTGCAAGCCTAGAGACTCTTGTAAAACCCTGTTTAAGAAATCTGGTGTTCCTCCATTACCGTGTGTATACATTATGGAAACCCTTTTGTTCTTTAAATTAAATGTAATAGGCAAGGACCAGAGACTGCAAAAAAACTGTGATATACATGAGCACTTTACCAGACAAAACAGAAACTTACATATGACTCGAATCAGCACAGCACTGTGCCAAAAAGGTACTTTTCACATGGGAGTTAAGCTTTATAACAAACTTCCTGAAAACATAAAAGCTATCACTGAGGGCAATACATTTGGAAAATCTCTTAAGTCATATGTACAGCATCACTGCTTTTACTCCATTGAACAATATTTAAATTTATGAAATGTGTTATATAAATACTTACGTGTAAAGTGTATTATTGTAACCTTAAATATGTATGCCTTGTAATGACTTTCAGCCTGTATATTTATAACTTGACTTGTCCAATGTCTTATGCATAAGCTGCTATGTAGACAACAGGACCAATAAAAAATACAATACAATACAATACAGTACTGTGTTGAGAGAGGTTACACCTGAGGACTGTAAGATGCCTAATTTGTTATTCGCATCCATCTCAGCCACGTTGCTCTCAAAAACCAGCTGTGTTGATATAACCACTGTGATTGGACCAATGTTTATGGTGCCCAGCTTAGAGTGAGCATCGTACTCCACCTGAAGACTAAAAATGGGACTACCGGGACATGACCTATAAAAATCGTTACACTTGCCATTAGAAATCTTCACACTCAGTTAGTTCTAATAGATATGAAAAGAATTTGAAAGGAGACACTGACTTCGTAGAACTGAAAGGTTTATTGTCTCTAGTACAAGTCACGGTACACGTTCCTAATGTTTCTGTGCTTTTGCTTAAACCAAAAGAGAACATTTAATACTTTTGATAGAAGATAAAAGTGTTAGCTCTGTCAGTGCTGGAACATTATCGGCAATCTGCAGTCTGGTGCACCTAAAATTTGCTGAAATTCTGCAAAATCTTAACAGTAGTACTTGTGTAATAACTCTTTGTCACAGTATAGTTTTTCTCTGAATAACCTGGCCACTGTGGCTGTATTTTAACAAATTAATAATCCATGCAGTAATGGCTGGCAACAATGAAAGTCTCTGTGTGAAAATTAATTCCACAAATGCTCAGAGAGAGGGTGTTAATTTTTACTTAAATAAAATCACATATCACTTGAACAAACATCCTTATTTAATAGATAACAAATACATAATTTCCATCAGTACAGACATTTTATCAACTGAGCAAATAAGACCATCCAGATATTACAATTCTCACAGTGGTAAGAGACAAAGCACAATAGTAGTAGTAGTAGTAGTAGTAGTTTATTCATCCAGAGACAATTTACATTGCATGGATTTCGTCGAAAAATACATAGTATATATATACACACATATAGGGTGAACAATACTATACAAAATACAGATATGCATAGTGGACTACATAACATCAGACCACATTGAAATAGCATGTACAACTTTGATTATTTACATTGATGTATGAGAAAGACTTTTTACATGGAATACACAGTTGACATTTAGATATAACACATACAATTCTAGCACTTTTGTACATATTATTTATTTAGATCATAGCAACAGTCAGATAAAAATTACTATTGGCACAGAGTACATCACTATAATTGTTAGTATGAAGCTATTCCAGGTATTCTTTTACACTATAATAGCAGTTGGTCATTAAAAATATGAATACTGCTTCTTTAAATGAAGACAATTTTTTTATTTCTTTTATCTTTACCGGTAGTTTGTTATACAATCTGCTTCCTTGTATGTTTGTTTGTTTCTGCGCCAAAGCCTTGTTAACTCTTTTTATATGAATGTCATTGCACTTTCTTGTGTTGTAAGTATGTAGATCCGAGTTGGATTGGAAATTGTTAATATTTCGTTTTACATTAATTACGCTTTTCTGTATATAGAGGCATGGTAGAGGTAGAATATTCAGCTGTTTAAATAATTGCTTTGAAGGAGTTAGCCTTGAACTGTTGGTAATTATTCTAACAGCTCGTTTTTGTAGAGTGAAGATGGTTTTGAGATTTTTCTTACTATGACCCCAGAAGATGAGGCCATAGGTAATAGCAGAATGTATATAAGCAAAGTAAACAGCTCTGCTACATTCCCTACTACATACAAAGCTAATAACGCGTAAAGCAAAGCAAGCAGAGCTTAACTTATGCGAGAGATACAGGATATGGGATTTCCAGTCTAAATTTTCATCTATATGTACACCTAAGAATTTTGTGGTAGCAACTCTCACAATTTCCTTATTTTGTATTCTAAGATCTAGATCAGAGTGTGACTTTGCTTTCCTGTAATGGATATAATTAGTTTTAGAGATATTTATGGTTAATTTGTTCACTTCAAACCAATTTTGCAAATATTCTATAACTCTGGTTGCAGATGTTGGCAATACCCGGTTTATGTCAGTTACTACAATGTTTGTGTCATCCGCAAACAGGGTTATATGAGTACCATTTACTGGAATCTTGATATCATTTATGTAAAGAAGAAATAGGAGAGGTCCTAGAACACTCCCCTGTGGTACCCCTATTGGCACAGTCTGAATATCCGATCTGTAAACAATACTTTGGTTTTTACTGTTTGTTGTTGCAATTTCTACTACCTGTTTCCTATTATGGAGATATGACTGAAACCACTTTTTAGCTACTCCTCGTATACCGACATATTCTAATTTGTCTAGCAGGATATGATGTTGGACAGTATCGAATGCCTTTGAGAGGTCCAAATTTATTCCTATTGTACTGTTGTTCTTATCTACCCCCGTTACAATATTTTCAATGAATTGGGTGATGGCTGACTCTGTACTCATTCCTCTGCGAAAGCCATGTTGGTTTACAGACAATAGATTGAATTTCTCGAGGTAATTTGTAATTATGTTTTTCATGACTGTCTCTATTACTTTTGAAAATACCGATAATAAAGCTATTGGTCTATAGTTTCCCACTTCATGTATATTGCCCTTTTTATACAATGGTTTTACTTTTGCAATTTTTAATCGTTGTGGAAAGACACCTTCTGAAAATGATATGTTTATGATGTGTGAGAGTGGGTCTGATATAACACTAGCACATCTCATCATGACTGAGCAAGGTATCTCGTCAATCCCTGAGGACATTTTATTCTTCATTGTTTTTATTATTCGATTAACTTCCAATTTGTTTGTGGGAGGTAACAATAATGAATTAACACTTTGTTCTTTTGGGATTGATGTTCTACTAATCTTAGAACAATTTTTATGCAGATTGATGGGACTATTTATGAAGTAGTCATTAATGTAATTTGCTAGAGTACGATTTCTGACTAGCACACCTTGATCATCTTTTAAAACAAAGTCCTCTGGATTTCTAATATTTTTGCTTGTGCCTATTTCTTTTTTTACTACATTCCATATAGCTTTTGATTTAGTTTGCTGACCGAGCAATTACACTGTCATTGTGCATTGTCTTGGCTTTTTTGATCACCTTCCTGTAAATTTTCTTGTATGTCTTAACATAATCTGTGAAGTGTTCATCTTTGTTATCTTTTTTGAGTTGACTGATATGTTTTAGTGTTTGACTAGATACTCTAATAGCAGGTGTTATCCACTGGCTTGTGTTCCTAGGCATGACTTTGATCTTTGTGAGCTTTTTTGGGAAACACATCTCAAATAGGGACATGAATGTACTAGAAAAAGCATTGAAAGATTCCTCGGTTGTTGTTTGTGCAAAGACATCTTCCCAGGTTTCATTAGCTAACAACTGGATGAAACTATTTACTTTTTCTGTATAGAAGTGCCTTTTGTATCCCCACTTATAATTTACTGCCTTGGGGATAGAGTAATTTATGTATGTTAATAGTGTATTGTGATCCGAAAGACCTAAGTTTACGTTTAGTGGCTCAGTGATACCATTCTCCATATTTGAGAAAATATTGTCTATAAGAGAAGATGACAGTTCTGTTATTCTGGTGGCATCTGTAAAGAGTGGTTTCATGTGGAAGCTGCTGAGTATACTCAAAAGCTGTCTTTTTTCATCACTTTCAATTAACAGGTTAATATTAAAATCTCCACATAAAAAAATAATTTCACTTCATTACTATAAAAGGTGTTTAATGCTGCTTCTATTTTTTTGAAGAATATGTTTTTGTCACCCAGTGGAGATCTATATACTGTAATGACAACTAGTTTTTCACTCTTCTCCTCAGTTTTTAACTCTATGGCACATGATTCAAAATGTTTTTCTATATTTAGGTAGTCCAATTCTGTTTTCACTTTGAACTGCAGTCCTACTCTAGAGTAAATGCATACCCCACCATTTTTAAAAACACTTCGGCAATAATGTGTTGCTAAATTAAACTTGCTTATATTTATGAGACTTAATTCACTAGCCTTGCACCAGTGTTCAGATAAACAAATACAAGAGACATCAGCAAGATTATTTAAAGCTACTTCTAGATCTAGTACTTTGTTTCTGAGGCATTGAATATTCTGACTCATTATCCTGACTGTTTTGCAAGTATTTTTTCTTTTGTCATTACCTGGTAATGTGCTGCTTTTTCCATAGTATTTGTGACTTATCTGCAAATTTTCTTGCTAATTTGTCACAATCTTTTCCATTTCTTTGTCTGAAGCCATAAAAAATCCTTATTTAATGATGTAGATTTACCTTGTCTTTGACTCCTCCTTAGGCAGTGTTGTGTTGCTGCAACTGTTGTTGATGGTTTTGTTGCTGCTGCTACTGTTGTTGTTGGTTCAGTTGCTGCTGCTGTTGTTGCTGCTGGTGCTTCTGTGGCCGGAGGATCACAATAAAGACACTAGTCTCTATGTTACAAAAGAAACAATTGTCTTTTAGTGTTCTTTGGTCTAGTCATGGTATAGATGTGACTTGTATCCATTTGCCAACTCCAATAAAATTCCTGTGCCCCATTTCTGTTTTTTACATGATTTTGACACTGTTTGCCTATATTTTGCACAAAATTTTTCCAAGAGATGCACCAAAAAATAAATGCAAAGTGGATAAAAATGCACTTCACACCTACCGAAGATGCAGACTTCACTTCTTCCAATCTGACTATGTAAGTCTAGACTAGATGTGGTTTAGAATTCAAAGAAATAGTATGAACAATTGAGAGACATATATCAAATAAGTTAGTAAGAGATGGTACAGCTCCCTCATACTACATGAAACAGGTCTAAACACTGTTGAAGAAGCAATACTTTTGACAGAGGATAAAAATGTTAGCTGTGTCAATGGCTGGCTCTGAGCACCATGGGACTCAACATTTAGCTGTGTCAATGCTGGAACATAATTGGCAGTCTGCAGTCTGGTACTCCTAGAATTTGCTGAAATTCTGGAAAATCGTAACAGTAATACTTGTGTAATAACTCTTTGTAACAACATTGTTTTTCTCTGAATAAGTTGGCCACTGTAGCCATATTTAAACAAATTAATATAAGATGCAGTCTCCACTTCATCTGAACTGACTATGTAAGTGAAGGCCAGATGTGATTTAGAATTCAAAGAAATAGTATGAAAAATTGAAAGACATATGCCAAATAAATTAGTAAGAGATGGTAAAGCTCCCTCCTGGTGTACAAAACAGGTCAGAACATTGTTGAAGAAGCAACAAAACAAGCATGACAAATTTAAAAGAATGCAAAATACCTAAGGTGAGTGAAGTTTTACAGAAGCTCAAAATTCAGCATGATATTCAATGTGAGATGCTTTTAATAGTTTCCACAATGAAGTTCTGTCTCAAAATCTGACAGAAAACTCAAAGTGATTCTGGTCATATTTAAAGTACATCAGTAGCAAGACGCAGTCAATACCTTCACTGCACAATAACAACAGTGATGTTACAGATGACAGTGCCACTAAAGGAGAGTTCCTAAATGTAGTTTTCTCAAATTCCTTCACCAAAGAAGAGGAAGTAAATATTCCAGAATTTGAATCGAGAACAACTGCCACATGTAGATATCTTCGGTGTAGCAAAGCAGCTGAAATGGCTTAATAAAGGCAAGTCTTCTGGTCCAGATAGTATAATACCAATTAGATTCCTTTCAGAATATATTGATACAATAGCTACATACTCAGCAGTCATACACAACTGCACACTTGTAGAAAGATCCGTACTTAAAGACTAGAAAGTTGCACAAGTCACACCAATACCCAAGAAGGGAAATAGGAGTAATCCACTGAATTACAGACCCAAATCACTAATGTCAACTTGTACTAAGATTCTGCAACATACACTGTTGTCAAACATTATGAACTACCATGAAGAAAATGAGTTATTGACAAACAGCAAACACAGTTTAAAAAAATATCATTCTTGTGAAACACAACCATCTTTTTATTCTCACAAAGTAATGAGACCTATCAACAGGGGTTGTCAAATTGATATCATATTTTTGGATTTCCAGAAGGCTTTTGACACCATTCTCTCAAGCTAACTTCTAATCAAGTTGCATACCTACAGAGTAACGTCTCAGTTGTATGACTGGATTCATGGTTTCTTGTCAGAGAGGTCACAGTTCATAGTAACTCACAAAAAGTCATCAAGTAAGACAGAAGTGGTATCTGGCATTCCCCAAGGAAGTGTTATAAGCCCTTGGCTGTTCCTGATCTACATAAACATTTTAGGAGACTTTCTGAGCAGCCCTCTTTGATTGCTCACAGATGATGCTGTCATTTGCTGTCTCGTAAAGTCAAAAAAAATTGTGAACTGATTTAGACAAGATATCTTTATGGTGCAAAAAGTGACAATTGACTTTAAGTAATGAAAAGTGTGAAGTCATCCACATGAGTACTGAAAGAAATCTGTTAAATTTTGGCTACAGAAAGAATCACACAAGTCTAAAGGCTATCAATTCATGTAAATACCTAGGAATTAGAATAATGAAAAAACGAAACTGGAGCAATCGTGTAGATAATATTATTGGGATCACAAAACAAAGACTGTGTTTTATTGGCAGAACACTTAGAGGATGCAACAGGTCAACCAAAGAGACTGCCTACATTATGCTTGTTCATCCTCTGCTAGAGTACCACTGTGCATACTGGGAGTCTTCCCAGCTAGTCCAAAGAAGGGAAGCTCATTTTGTAGTATTACGAAATAGGTGAGAGAGCATCACAGGTATGATAAATGAGTCGGGGTGGCAATCATTAAAACTAAAGCATTTTTCATTGCAGCAAGATCTTTTCATGAAGTTGCAATCACCAACTAACTATCTCATCAGAGAGTGAAAATATTCTGTTGGTACCCACCTACATAGGGAGGAATGATCATCATAATAAAACAAGATAAATGAGAACTTGCATGGAAAGATTTAAGTGTTCATTCTTCTTGCATGCTGTTCAAGAGTGGATCAGTAAAGAAATAGCTGGAAGGTGGTTCAATGAATCCTTTCCCACACACTGAAATTTGAGTTGTGGAATAATCATGTAGATATAGATGTAAATACATAGCACAAATTGCTCAGTCTGTTTACTAACTTTTTTATTGTATGCCCATCCAGAGGGTGTTGTACCAATGTGTTGTCCTCCATGCACACACTGAGGAATTTATTGGTCGCCTCTAGGTGTATAAACACATTTTCAAATCTGATATCATTTATCCTCGATGAAACTGTATGTGGTGGATGAAAATTTATATACACAGTTTTGTCTGTATTCAGTAAACATTGTTTGTGTTTAATCAATTTACCAGCTGAAGTATGTATAGGAAATAGTGTTACAGAGTTCATTAGGACAATACAGTATATTGGTGCCATCAAGGTAAAACTTGTAACCAGATCGAGTTGCTTTTGTTATCCTTTCAGTATCGTCAGCAGAGCCTCTGACATTGAAACATTCAAAATGGTGCGCACCACTTGCTCTTTTTGGTGTGGCCTGCCATGAATTCCTCTTGTGTACCAAACTCTTCATCTCAGAGTAGCACTTGCAAACTATGTCCTCAATTATTTGCTGAATATACATCAATTTCTGTCTTCCTCTGCAGCTTTTACCCTCTATAGCACCCTCTAGTACTATACATGTTATTGCATTATCTCTTAAAATATGTTCCACCATCCTGTCCCTTTTTCTTACACCTACATCTACATAGAACTTCGTAAGCCAATGTAAGGCACATGGTGGAGGATACCCTGTACCAATACTTGTCATATTTTTTCTGTTGCAAGGTATAGAGCAAGGGAAAAACAACTATCTCTGTGCCTTCATATGAACCCTAATTTCTCAGTCTTATCTTCATGGTCCTTACTCACATTGTACGTTGGCAGCAGTAGAATCGTTCGGCAGTCAACTTCAAATGTCAGTTCTCTAAATTTTCTGAATAGTGTTTTTCAAAAAAAAATGTCCCTTCCCTCCAGGGATACCAATTTGAGTTCCCAAAGCATCTCCATAACACAAATTGTTTGAACCTTCCAGTAAGAAATCTAGCAGCCCGCCTCTGAATTGCTTCGATGTCTTTCTTCAATCCAATCTGGTATGGATCCAAAACACACAAGCAGTACTCAAGAATAGGTCACAACAGCTTCCTGTATGTGGTATCCTTTACAGGTAAACCATTCTTTTCTAAAATTCTCCCAATAATCCAAAGCTGACAATTCACGTTTCCTACCACAGGTCTCACACACTCATTCCACCTCATATTGCTTTGCAACGTTACTCCCAGATATTTAAATGACTTGACTGTATCAAGCAGGACACTAGTAATGCTAAATCTGAATATTACAGGGTTAATCATACACATTAACTAACATTTTCTCACGGTTAGGGCTAGCTGCCATTCAAGACACCAACTGGAAATTTTGTCTATGCCACGTTGTATCTTCCTACAGTCAACTTCAACACCTAACCATACACCACAGCATCATCAGAAAACAACTGCAGATTGCTGCCCACCCAGCCCGCCAAATCATTTATGTATACAGAGAACAACAGTGGTTCTATCACACTTCCCTGGGGCATTCCTGATGATACCCTTGTCTCAGATGATCATTCGCTGTCAGCGACAAAATACTGGGTTCTGTTACTTAAGAAGTCTTTGAGTCACTCTCATATCTCTGAACATATTCCACGTGTTCGTATCTTTGTTAACAGCCTGCAGTGGGACACCATGTCAAATACTTTCAGGACATCTAGAAATATGGAATCTGCCTGTTGCCCTCCATCCATTGTTTGCAGTATATCATGTGAGAAAAGGAGAAAGGAGAAAATATAAAAATGCAGTAAATGAAGCAGGCAAAAAGGAATACAAACGTCTCAAAAATGAGATCGACAGGAAGTGCAAAATGGATAAGCAGGGATGGCTAGAGGACAAATGTAAGGATGTAGAGGCTTATCTCACTAGGGGTAAGATGGATACTGCCTACAGGAAAATTAAAGAGACCTTTGGAGATAAGAGAACGACTTGTATGAATATCAAGAGCTCAGATGGAAACCCAGTTCTAAGCAAAGAAGGGAAAGCAGAAAGGTGGAAGGAGTATATAGAGGGTCTATACAAGGGCGATGTACTTGAGGACAATATTATGGAAATGGAAGAGGATGTAGATGAAGATGAAATGGGAGATACGATACTGCGTGAAGAGTTTGACAGAGCACTGAAACACCTGAGTCGAAACAAGGCCCCCGCAGTAGACAACATTCCATTGGAACTACTGACGGCCTTGGGAGAGCCAGTCCTGACAAAACTCTACCACCTGGTGAGCAGGATGTATGAAACAGGCGAAATACCCTCAGACTTCAAGAAGAATATAATAATTCCAATCCCAAAGAAAGCAGGTGTTGACAGATGTGAAAATTACCAAACAATCAGTTTAATAATCCACAGCTGCAAAATACTAACACGAATTCTTTACAGACGAATGGAAAAACTTGTAGAAGCCGACCTCGGGGAAGATCAGTTTGGATTCCGTAGAAATACTGGAACACGTGAGGCAATACTGACCTTACGACTTATCTTAGAAGAAAGATTAAGGAAAGGCAAACCTACGTTTCTAGCATTTGTAGACTTAGAGATAGCTTTTGACAATGTTGACTGGAATACTCTCTTTCAAATTCTAAAGGTGGCAGGGGTAAAATACAGGGAGCGAAAGGCTATTTACAATTTGTACAGAAACCAGATGGCAGTTATAAGAGTGGAGGGACATGAAAGGGAAGCAGTGGTTGGGAAGGGAGTAAGACAGGGTTGTAGCCTCTCCACGATGTTATTCAACCTGTATATTGAGCAAGCAGTAAAGGAAACAAAAGAAAAATTCGGAGTAGGTATTAAAATCCACGGAGAAGAAATAAAAACTTTGAGGTTCGCTGATGACATTGTAATTCTGTCAGAGACAGCAAAGGACTTGGAAGAGCAGTTGAACGGAATGGATGGTATCTTGAAGGGAGGATATAAGATGAACATCAACAAAAGCAAAATGAGGATAATGGAATGTAGTCGAATTAAGTTGGGTGATGTTGAGGGTATTAGATTAGGAAATGAGACACTGAAAGTAGTAAAGGAGTTTTGCTATTTTGGGACCAAAATAACTGATGATGGTCGAAGTAGAGAGGATGTAAAAATGTAGACTGGCAATGGCAAGAAAAGCGTTTCTGAAGAAGAGAAATTTGTTAACATCGAGTATAGATTTAAGTGTCAGGACGTCGTTTCTGAAAGTATTTGTATGGAGTGTAGCCATGTATGGAAGTGAAACATGGATGATAAATAGTTTGGACAAGAAGAGAATAGAAGCTTTTGAAATGTGGTGCTACAGAAGAATGCTGAATATTAGATGGGTAGATCACATAACTAATGAGGAAGTATTGAATAGGATTGGGGAGAAGAGAAGTTTGTGGCACAAATTGACCAGAAGAAGGGATCGGTTGGTAGGACATGTTCTGAGGCATCAACGGATCACCAATTTAGTATTGGAGGGCAGCGTGGAGGGTAAAAATCATAGGGGGGGGACCAAGAGATGAATACACTAAGCAGATTCAGAAGGATGTAGGTTGCAGTAGGTACTGGGAGATGAAGAAGCTTGCACAGGATAGAGTAGCATGGAGAGCTGCATCAAACCAGTCTCAGGACTGAAGACCACAACAACAACAACAACAATGTGAGAAAAGGGCAAACTGAGTTTCGCATGAGTGATGATTTCTAAAACAGTGCTGATTCATGAACATAAACTTCTCAGTCTCAAGAAAGCAGCTTATTATATTCAAACTGAGAATATATTCAAGGATCTGCAGCAAACAGAGGTTAGGGATATTGGTCTGTAATTTTGTGGGTCTGTTCTTTTACCCTTCTTATATAGTGGAGTCACCTGTGCTTTTTTCCAGTCGCTTGGGACTTTGTGCTGGGGAAGAGATTAATGATAAATGCAAGCTAGGTAAGGGGCCAATGCCATAGAGTAGTCTTTGTAAAATTGAACTGGGGTTCCAACCAGACCTGGTGATTTATTTGCTTTCAAATCTTTCAGTTGTTTCTCTATGCCAGGTATGCTTATTACTGTGTTGTCCATATGGGAGGCTATCCAATGATCAAATGAAGGTATATTTGTACAATTCTCCTGTATGAATGATTTCTTTTATGTGCAGTTTAAAACTTCAGCTTTCATTTTGCTATCTTCAACTGCCACAGCAGACTGGCCAACAAGGGACTGAATGGAAGACCCACTTAGTGATTTTACGTAATACCAGATTTTTCTCAGGTTGTCTGCCAGATCTTTTGCTGAGGTGTGGCGGTGGTTGTTGTTGTATGCTTCACACATAGATCTTTTCACAGACACAGCAATCTCTACTAACCTTCGCTTGTTGTCATTTGTGTGTTCCCTTTTGAACCAAGAGGCCAACATCTCTGCTACCTCAGCATCTGCTGAATTTCATTATTAAATCAAATCCACTTACTAGGCACATAACTCTCCAGACCATGATTTACAACCTGCTTAAACTTTGCCCATAATTCCTCTGCATCCATCTTACTGGAACTCAATGATGCCAGTTCACTGTCTAAGTGAGGCACCAATAACTTCTTATCTGTTTTATCTAGCAGAAACACTCTCCTAGCCTTCTTGAATGTTTTATTAACTTTTGCAATCATACTTGCTATAATGACATGATGATCACTAATCCCTGTTTCTATACTGACATTGTCGACAAGATCCAGCCTATTTGTAGCTACAAGGTCTAAGATATTTCCATTATGTGTGGGCTGCCGAGCTAGCTGCTCAAGACAATTTCTTGTCAGTGTTTCCCATATATTCATTTCCTCTCCAATTTTCCAGAGAACTTCCTCACTCCATACCTTAGTAGTTCTCCTAATTTTCAACATTCTTCTGTAGCACCACATTTCCAATGTTGCAATTCTCTTCTTTTCCATTTTCCTCCCACAGTCCATGTTTCACTATTATACAATGCTGTGCTCCAAATGTAAATTTTCAAAAATTAAGACCTATGTTTGATACTAGTAGACTTCTCTTGACCAGGAATGCCCTTTTTGCCAGTGCTAGTCTGCATTTTATGTCCTCCATGCTCCATCTGTCATAGGTTCTTTTGCTGCCTAGGTTACAGAATTCCATAACTTCACATACTTTGTGATCACCGTTCCTCGTGTTAAGTTTCTCGCTGTTCTCATTTCTGCAACTACTCATTACTTTCGTCTTTCTTTGATTTACTCTCAATCTATATTGTTTACTCATTAGACTGTTCATTCTCTTCAGCAGATCATGTAATTTTTGTTCACTTTCATTTAAAATAGTAATGTCATCTATGAATCTTGCTACTGATATTCTTTGACCCTGAATTATAATTCCACTCATAAACCTCTTTTTTTATTTCCATAACTTCTTCTTTGATGTGTAGATTGAACTGAAGAGCTGAAAGATTCCACTCCTATCTTACACACTTTTTAATCTGAGCACTTAATTCTTGGTCTTCCACTCATATTGTTCCCTCTTGACTCTTGTACGTACTGTATATTATACTTTTTTGTAAATAAAACCGCCTTTTCCTGGTGCCACTTGATTTATTTTTTCCCAGACTCATTTCACCTTTTTCTTGTTCTAAGACATCTTCAGTGGTATCTATAATGATACAGTTTTGTTATTATTAGATTATGAAACAGTTCACATCACATTTTTTTGTGTAAAAAAGTAATTACTTATGATTTGCTGTGATCTGTGTTTCCTCTCATCTGTTCTGGTGGTCGCACTGCTGCCTTATTACTGACATATAAGCACAATTTTGAGTTCTGACATTTTTCATGCTGTTCACCATATTTCTCCTTATTTTGTGGTGTACTACTGTTCTTTTGCTGCTCGATATAACTATTTCTTTGGACATAGTGCTTTTAACAATCTAGATATTGCAATTTCATTACATGTTTCCTCCTCTTTGGTGTGTTTACCTGCTTGTTGCTAACTAACAATGTATATGTTCAAAACCAACTTCTATTCATGCTGTGTATATTGTGTGTGCTTATGAGCGAGAGAGCAAGCTATAGAGTGTGTTTTTTTGGGTGGGTGGGTGTGTTGGGGTAGAGGGAGGGGGTGGAGGGAGGGGGGGTTAGTGGTTTCAGTTATAGGATGTTGAATATGAATGCACTAGCTGTTAGTGAGTGGTTGAAAGCTTAGGTGACAGCTGATTTGACTTTTCGCTTCAATGTTCTGTGGAGAGGTTCGTGGATAGTGAGTGTAAAGATGTTGGGTGGTATTATTATTGTTATTATATTGGATGGTTTATTATATTAATCCTCTTTGGGAGTGTCATTCTATTACTTTATCTATTTTAGTGTAAGCAATGACTTGTTTGGCTTATGTACTTGATATTCAACAGTGTTTTCCTTTCTGCTTTGGTTTCCTGTATGTGGTAATTTTCTTGCAGAGTTTGGAAGTGTTTTTATTGTTGATTCTAATTATTTTCATGTCTCCTCCCCTAGTGGATGGTTTGTGGTCATGTTTGCTTAGGTGTTCAGCAAATGTGGAGAGGTTTGTCCTATATTTCCAGGCTCTAATGTGTTCTTTGTATCTGACATCAAATGTTCTATCTGTTTGTCCTCTGTATCTGCCTTTACAAGTGTTACACTGTAGTTGATATATACCTTCTTTCTGGTATATTTCTCTGTTTTTTGTCAGTTAGTTTTGGGGTCTATTTTTGTATAGCATTGCCTGTTGTGTATGCTATATTTATTCCCTGTCTTTTGAAAATTTTGGTGATTTTATGTATGAGTGTGTGTTTGTATGTCTTTGTGTACCATCTTGTGTTTTCTTTCATCTTTTTCAGACTCTCCTGTGTAGTTGTTATGGGACTGTGTGTTTGTGTTTGGTTCTGTTGTGTTGTTGTTTGTGGTTGTGTGCTTTCTGCTTTTATTTTACTGTTAACTTTGTTGTTTAGCTTTGTGACTATACTGAGTTTAGCCCAAACAATCTCACATGCAACTTCAATTTCTGTCTCAGTGGATTTGAGTTTTTTGTATACTGTAACAAATACATTTGCCTGTCCTTTTGATATATACTTAAATTTTCTCCAAAAATCTCACTACTATCAATTTCAGGTTTCAACCAGCTTTCTGTACCCGGTTATTATGTGAGCTTCACTGCTTTTCATGAGTGCTTCTAACTAAGTATATTAGTACTCTCATCTGTGGGAGGCATTTATTTCAATCGTACAATGATAATTCTGGGTTTCTTACAGTTATCATTACCTGGATTGGATGGAGGGTCACCTAATCCAAAAAGCTCTCGTGTGCACGCCACACACAGTCAGCTACCTGAGTAGCAGCCTCTGAAGTATAGTGCATGCCTGATCTATTTAGGGGGATCCTACAGTTTTCAACCCTATGGCTCAAGTCTCGGGAGTCACAGCCTAGCTTGTCACAGAACCTTCGAAGTCTCCAATTCAGTCCTTCTGCTTGATTCGGAACCAAAGGACCATGATCGTTTCTGGGCACAATGCTACAATTTGTGAGATTCATTGAAACTCTATCTGCGAGGCTGATCTTCTCAACCTTCTCTGCCAGTTGCTAGAATGACCCAAGAATGACTTCAGACAACAGGCATCATTTGTTCCAATGTGCACCACAATCTGCAGGTGGTTG
Source organism: Schistocerca serialis cubense (assembly GCF_023864345.2). Taxonomy (NCBI): domain Eukaryota; kingdom Metazoa; phylum Arthropoda; class Insecta; order Orthoptera; family Acrididae; genus Schistocerca; species Schistocerca serialis. Next base: position 148,495,541 of record NC_064648.1, read on the forward strand.
CATCATGTTCCCTCAATGGCTGCTGGAACAGCCTCTTCAACATGCTGAATGAGTCCCCAGGCAAAAGCACTGAGTGCACTCGGTGTCCTTGCTGCCATTTCCCTAAGGGGTACCATCAATCACCACTCATTAGAACTGCCGATGGTTAATAGACCCCTACCCTTTTGCATTTGCCTTCCCTTGACACCAGACAAAACAAGTTTCCTCAAAACAGGTGAAGTGAGTCCCACTGACACAGTTTCAGCGAGAGAGAGCACCTCAGAATTATTAGTTAGGGGATCAGCACATCACCCTGAGTCCTCTCTGGTCTCTGTCCACCCTTTGCTGAATGCCTAGATTCAAATGGTTCAAATGGCTCTGAGCACTATGGGACTTAACATCTACGAGGTGCGGCTAGAAAAAAACCGGACTGATGCTGGAAAAAACATTTATTAACAATTATTTACAATTTCATGTTATCTCCTTCAATGTACTCTCCTCCTCGGTCTCTACACCGCTCCATACGAATTTTCCACTGTTCATAGCAATGCTGCAGATCATTTTCGGTAAGTCCATATGTTACTTCCGTCGATTTTTCTTTTACTGCTTCAACAGTCTCAAATCTAGTTCCTTTCAAAGCTGACATGACTTTAGGGAAAAGAAAAAAGTCACAGGGGGCCAAATCAGGTGAGTAGGGTGGATGATCTAAGATGGGAATGTTGTGTTTTGCCAAAAACGTCTTCACTGACAACGCACTGTGAGCTGGGGCATTGTCTTGGTGAAGGATCCATGACTTTTTTCTCCACAAATCGTTCCGTTTTCTCCGTACTCGCTCACGTAGGGTAGCCAGGACGCTAATGTAGTAATGCTGATTCACTGTTTGTCCCTCTGGTACCCAATCAATGTGCACAATCCCTTTGATGTCAAAAAAAACAATCATCATTGCCTTGAATTTCGATTGTGACATTCGTGCTTTTTTTTGTCGTGGAGAACCAGGAGTTTTCCAATGCATCGATTTTGTAAGAAGGTGGGATCACTTTCAATGTTTTCCAGGATGTCAGAACAAATCATTCTTCGGCGTTCCTTCTGTTCAATTGTGAGACACTTTGGAACCATTTTTGAACACACTTTGTTCATGTTGAAACTTTCATGAAGAATCTACCTAACACTTTCCTTGTCAACTCCTGTTAACTCAGACACTGCTCTGATTGTTAAACAGCGATCTTGTCGAACAAGTTTACCGATTTTTTCAATGTTTGCATCAGTTTTTGCTGACAATGGTCTGCCAGTGCGATTGTCATCACTGGTGTCTTCACGGCCATCTTTAAATCGTTTAAACCACTCAAACACTTGTGTTCGCGATAAACAATCATCGCCGTACACTTGTTGTAACATTACAAACGTTTCACTTGCAGATTTTCCTAGTTTGAAACAAAATTTGATGTTAACACGCTGTTCTTTCTGTACACTCAACATTTTCCGACGCACAGACAAAATGTCAACTACTTAAAACAGACGCCATGGGCAGACTGAGTGCAGGAGGCAGATGAAACTCGAGCAGTAGGCGGAGCGAGAGTTACGTGACAGGCCACGCGACTTTCAGCCTTATTGCATTCGTTTTATTGTTTCACCAGTACTAGTCCGGTTTTTTTCTAGCCACACCTCGTATGGTCATCAGTCCCCTAGAACTTAGAACTACTTAAACCTAACTAACCTAAGGACATCACACAACACCCAATCATCATGAGGCCCCGCCAGGAATCGAACCCAGGAACCCGGGCGCGTGAAGCGAGAACGCTACCGCACGACCACGAGCTGCGGACGGGTGCCTAGATCTACCACTGACATGCCACTCACGGTCAGTAGGATGGTTAATGACAGATTGTGTAGGTTCTGCAGAGGAGACTGGAGCCACAGGAGAGTATAGCAGTTGAGGTGAAATGATAATTAAATCAAGACCCTAAGCTGCCATCAGGCATTGATATACAGCAACGGCGACAGTTCATCCTAGAGACCTGCACGGTCACCGATGGTATCTGTTGTTTCGGACACATCCGAAAGAACAGATACCATCTAACCGGCCACTGACCTTCTTCTGTACTGGATGCACACGAATTGCCTGAACTCTTACGGGACTCGGTAAGATTGCCTGCTGTGAGTAATGAGTGTAAAAAGCAGGGGACTACGAATGTAGTGTGTGGACATTAAGTTGGGAATGTAGGTCTCACGGGGAGCGTGCAAGGGATAAACCCCTGCAGTCACACTATCCTCTGTGCCCTCGGTGGCTCAGATGGATAGAGCATCTGCCATGTAAGCAGGAGATCTCGGGTTCAAGTCCCGGTCGGGGGTACACATTTTCAACTGTCCCCGTTGATGTATATCAATGCCTTTCGGCAGCTTAGGGTCTTGATTTAATTATCATTTTATTCAGCTCAGAGTCTTGATTTAATTATCATTTTATTCAGATTATGGTCTTGATTTAATTATCATTTTATTGTAGAGAGCTGCTCGGTCACCGATGGTATCTGTTCTTTTGGACATGTCTGAAAGAACAGATACCATCTGCATATAGTACTTGAGGTATCTCTGATACCGATATCAAAGGTACACGATTATCAGGAGCTCTTCCAACACATCAATTTGCAGCAGCTGCTAATAGTTTGACAGTAGTCGTGACAATTTCCAATTTCCAGCTGCTATGAACATCAACCAATTCATCCCATGTTGGAGAACAGCGTTCACAGTGGGACTGCAATTAGGCTGATGCAGTGTATTTTTTAAAAACTTTAAATTAAGGCCATTCATTATATTTTAATCTGTTGAGCAAAAAAGTTGCTAATTCCCTATAAGAACTGAAGCAGATACACGAAACGAGATTTGTGTTAAGGCAACACAAAAACCTGTGGTAGAAATTACTAGTTTCCTAAAACATTTTGATGTTAATTTTAGTTCTTAGAAAACTCAAAAACTGATTTAATTTGTGATAAATGCAGGTAATATATGAGACTACTACTCTTGAAGGGTAAACTAGATGTAACATAAAATGTTACTTAGAAAACCTGCTACAGTTACTAAATCACAAACCTCGATTTGCTACAAATTGCTCGTAGATTATGCAAAGGACAATGGTAGCTTCCAGAAACTCTCAAAAATGCACATTTATTCCTTTCGTTCATCGTGTTGCCAACTGACACCATCATGTTTTACCAACTGCAGATTGGAAACACAGAATGTCTGCATTTCGTCACGCTGGTGGTGGATGACAGACAACAATCTAGTAGAGCCATGTGCCACATGGAGTGCTTTCGTCTCCTTTGAATAGGGAAGTCAACAGTCAAATGTTTTTCATGCTGTGTTACGTGTGCTGTAGTGTGTGGAACATGCTTCACATTTTTGCTTTCTGTTTTGAGCCTATGGAAGATTTATAGAAGACATATGTGTTACAATTTTCTTAAAGGTAAGGTTATTTTGTGTGTGTGTTTTATTTTGGTGAATGTTTTTTTGTTACGCTGTTAGCTACATTTTCTTCAAATCTGGTTGTTGTCATTTGACACCATTGTGATGACTTGCATTCATGTTGCTTGGACATTTTTGTATATGATTTTGAAATATATCACGGCAAAAGTATGGAAATTTGAAGTGAGCACAAGCACCTAAGCCTTGGTGGTGGTGGTGCGACTGAGTGAACACATTCCATAAGGCTGTGGCCACAAACTAAATTTTGATAATGATTTTACATCTATGTCATTGGTGTGTGAATTGTTGAGAAAGAAGATCTTTTCCATTTGGACCATCAGAGCTAACCGGTTACAAAAGTGCCCACTGACATCCAAGCCTGAAATGAAGGAGAATGGAAGAGGATCTGTTGATGTTTGTGTGACAACAGAAGAAGATCTCTCTGTCATTTGCCAGCTCAAGAATAGTGCTGTCACACTCACTTCCTCATTGATTGGTGCAGACATCATCGATAGAGTAAAGATGTGGAGTGCAGCTTACAAGCATAAAGAAATACTTTTCATTTATGGGCAGTGTTGACAAAATGGATTTTTTCATCTCCCTGTACAGAATACTCATGAAAACTAAGAAGTGGCCTGTAAAAGTAATTTTTCATATGCAACTCATGGCTACAATACCAGAGAGGTCTGTGTCCAAAAGAAAAGGATGTAAAGAGAAAATGGATCTGCTGAAGTTCAGAAATCAGGTAGCTGAAGCTTTAATGCTAATGGAGGAGGATAACAAATGCACTTCAAGGAAAAGAGGATGTCCATGATTGACTGAGGATGAGTTTGAAGATGAAAAGCCCACATCGGATGTGGTAAAAACATCGCAGAGGGAGATGAGGCCAGTTTCAGATGTCATATTGACAGGTTTTCTCACTCGTCACATTACATTGCAGGGAGAGAGCAAAGATGCAAATTAGAAAAATGCACTGGCAAAGCCGAGTTCAGTGTTCCTAATGTCACGTAACACTTTGTTTGAACAAAAATAAGAATTGTTTTGTAAAATTTCATGTTAAATAACCTGTTGCAATAAATTTTGTCACTTGAATGACGTACTAATCATTTCTGTACCAAGAAGTTGTTGACCCAATTCTTTATTTATATGTACAGGTAGTGACACAATTCTTTTTTTTTTTCAGAAAACATGTTGAGATAAATCATTTGATCAAGAAAAATGCAAAAATAATTTCTTTCATTGGTGAAGAAAAAATAGTGACTGAAGGGATGATGTATACCTAGGCTGAAATGTGAACCACAAATGCTGATTTGCTATAAATTAAATTATGTAGCCAAAAGACTCATACCACGAACTTACGAAAACATAGTTTTGTAAGTGTGCGAAAATTCTCAGATTAACTTATTTCCCACATAATTATACAATGAAATTAGAGAAACTGAGCTGCAGATACTTTTTTCAGAATTGGAACTCTGTCTCTCACACACACACACACAAGCACACACACACACACACACACACACATATGACTGCAGCCTCTGGCAGCTGAAGCCACACTGCCATTCCATAATATTGTTACATTCCATCCTGAATTTTCCATTGTTTGAAACTAGAGAAAGATTATTTTGAACAAGGATAGGCCTACTCTCCTTAAAAATTTTGAAAGAGCACAATTTAGTCTAAGCCTAGCATTGATGATAACGATACTAGTTTATTGCAGCACTAGCGAGTGTTTGAAATTTCACAATACATCACAATACAAATAGGTGTTGATACAGTCAATGAAAGATTATGCAGAAGAAACTTCATGAACAGTAAAATATGTGAACAGGGAACTTTAAATCAACATACAGTTTTGTACAGGTGGTCTCACACAAGGGAAAATTCATAAGTTGGCTTCTACACACCAACATGAACAATAGTTCCGTTAGCACTTCCCCCAATGATTCGTTTCATATGTCCTCTCTTTCTGAGTTGTGGGATACAGAACCTTAACTCAGTGTGATCAATTTTCCCCAGACACATGATCTACATCTACATCTGCATGATTACTCTGCAGTTCACAATTAAGTGTCTGGTAGAGGGTTCACTGAAACACCTTTAAGCTGCTTCTCCGCTGTTTCACTCTTGAACAGCACACACAAAAACAAATAGTGAAATCTTTCCATGTGAGCTCTGATTTCTCTTATTTTATTTATTATAATCATCATTTCTCCCTATGTAGGTGGGTGCCAGCAAAATATTTTCCCACTCTGAGAAGACAGTGTCATCTTTGCTGAAAGTAGCAGTCTCCCTTTTCCTGTATGGTTGATAGTCAGTATTTACTTACTTCATAGTCACTATAGACACTCAAACCATTTAAATACTAGTTGTGATGATGTAAAAAACAGAACCACATGTGTGAAACCCTCGTCCTATGTAAGAGATGGCCTGATGGTTGTAATCAGAGCAGGTTAAATAAATAAATAAAATGTGCTGGTCTGACTCAGTGAGCTTGTTTCATCAATGCTGGGTCAGAAAGCTGTTCAACACATTATTCTTTAACCTGAGTGGCATGAGGCATAAATACACTTTTTGCATGTACTGTATTGTCACTCCCATTCCTTTTTACTGATTCTACAGCAGTGTGGTAAAAGTTGGATCCATGAAGATGAAACCAGTCAGTTTCAGTTATTTTCATGTGACATTCCAATATTCACAAGAAATCTGCTTTTTTATTTATGAGGCTCGTGGTACAGTGAAACCTTGGTAATTTGGGGTAATTGGGACCCAGAAGAGTTAAGATTTACTTAGTGTTTGTTTTTGAAATAATGTTTTAGTAGAAACTCAAATAAGGTAGTGTTAGCACATATGTGTCGCATAAACTAGTGTACAACTGTTTCTCCTCTACATATTTCAGTTTTGGAAAAAGAAGCAATAGAGAGATAGTAACATAAATGCATCCTCAGGCACTTTAAGGAAGGATCATGAAAAGAAGAAAGTGCACTAATTAATAGTAGTGGATGTAGTTTACAGTTTGGGCTCTTACACAACTGAGGATGACATCAGGCACGTTACTGAGAATGCTCCTCACACCAGTGTAAAGATCATGTCACTCTTTGAGTGATATGATAAGCCCTGGATGAAGCATTGTGTGGAACCTCTTAATGTTGAGATTGGAAAGTCTCTAGGAGAGAGCGGTCTGATACATGGCCCCTCTGTCAGTTGCTTCACACACAGCGCGGTTTGCCTCTGAGTGATTCTGGTAATAGGCTGTTTACGTGGTGAGTTACCACCATCATCCAAACTGACTGAAGCAGTAGCCCCCCTCAGTGATTTGCATTGTGTTCACTAAGGCTTTTTAAAGCAAATTCATTGCATACTGTCAGCTGCAGAATAAATTTAATTACGGTTAAAACAACTACTGGTACAATAAAATACTGAAATCTAAACAAAGCCAAGCATATTAAAGAAAATTCATTTAGTGTCTTTAATCAGAATAAAGTAAAACCTTGGTAATTTGAGCCTCCATCTAATCTGAGGTGGATGGCAGATGACTACTATGTTAAAAAAATGAAAATATATCAATATCTACATCTACATCAATACTCCGCAAGTCACACTTATGTGCCTTGTAGAGGGGTCATTGAACCACCTGCACAATAATTCTCTGTTATCCTACTCTCTAACGGCACACAGAAAAAGTGAACTCCTATATCCTTCTGTGCGAGCTTTGATTTATCTTATTTTATATTGATGATCATTTCTCCCTATGTACGAGGGCAGTTCAATAAGTAATGCAACACATTTCTTTCCTCGGCCAATTTTGGTTGAAAAAACCGGAAATTTCTTGTGGAATATTTTCAAACATTCCCGCTTCGTCTCGTATAGTTTCATTGACTTCCGACAGGTGGCCGCGCTGTACGGAGCTGTTAAAATGGCGTCTGTAACGGATGTGCGTTGCAAACAACGGGCAGTGATCGAGTTTCTTTTGGCGGAAAACCAGGGCATCTCAGATATTCATAGGCGCTTGCAGAATGTCTACGGTGATCTGGCAGTGGACAAAAGCACGGTGAGTCGTTGGGCAAAGCGTGTGTCACCATCGCCACAAGGTCAAGCGAGACTGTCTGATCTCCCGCGTGCGGGCCGGCCGTGCACAGCTGTGACTCCTGCAATGGAGGAGCGTGCGAACACACTCGTTCGAGATGATCGACGGATCACCATCAAACAACTCAGTGCTCAACTTGACATCTCTGTTGGTAGTGCTGTCACAATTGTTCACCGGTTGGGATATTCAAAGGTTTGTTCCTGCTGGGTCCCTCGTTGTCTAACCGAACACCATAAAGAGCAAAGGAGAACCATCTGTGCGGAATTGCTTGCTCGTCATGTGGCTGAGGGTGACAATTTCTTGTCAAAGATTGTTACAGGCGATGAAACATGGGTTCATCACTTCGAACCTGAAACAAAACGGCAATCAATGGAGAGGCGCCACACCCACTCCTCTACCAAGAAAAAGTTTAAAGCCATACCCTCAGCCGGTGAAGTCATGGTTACAGTCTTCTGGGATGCTGAAGGGGTTATTCTGTTCGATGTCCTTCCACATGGTCAAACGATCAACTCTGAAGTGTATTGTGCTACTCTTCAGAAATTGATGAAACGACTTCAGTGTGTTCGTAGGCACAAAAATCTGAACAAACTTCTCCTTCTTCATGACAACGCAAGACCTCACACAAGTCTTCGCACCCGAGAGGAGCTCACAAAACTTCAGTGGACTGTTCTTCCTCATGCACCCTACAGCCCCAATCTTGCACCGTCGGATTTCCATATGTTTGGCCCAATGAAGGACGCAATCCGTGGGAGGCACTACGCGGATGATGAAGAAGTTATTGATGCAGTACGACGTTGGCTCCGACATCGACCAGTGGAATGGTACCGTGCAGGCATACAGGCCCTCATTTCAAGGTGGCGTAAGGCCGTAGCATTGAATGGAGATTATGTTGAAAAATAGTGTTGTGTAGCTAAAAGATTGGGGAATAACCTGGTGTATTTCAATGCTGAATAAAACAACCCCTGTTTCAGAAAAAAAATGTGTTGCATTACTTATTAGGTCAGCATCAACACAACATTTTCACATTTGGAGGGGAAGGATGGTGATTTAAATTTCATGAGAAGATCCTGCCACAACAAGAAACGCCTTTGTTTTAACCTTCAAGCGGGCACACCTGTGTATAAAGTGCACCAATCACAAACAACATTGCTTTGTACCATCTCATTGTTGTTTGACACTTGCGTGATCATACTTATCACTTCATTATTGTTTCAGCTAATGCTGAAATAAGTTAAGTCGTCATATGTCCAAGTGAGCAGCAGTAATATAAAATAAAGAGCAGTCTAGATGAGAAACAATTTACAGTCTGTTCAAGAAAATGACCCAGATTCTGAGCTAGTGGCATGGTCCCATAATGAAGCAGTTATCTACTAGATAATTAGTAATCAAATAAGCAGTTGGCAGTGATCTGATGCAGCTGTGCTATTTAAGGCTTTGAGTGGGTCATTACTGTGGGGTAATACTTGTGCACAGCAACACAGTGAGACGATGAAAGGTTTATTTTTTTATTGTTTAAATAAACAGTGATTTAGCTCATATAAGGTTAGTTTATTTTATAATTGTTTAATCAAACTAAGGTTAAACTGTAATCTTCTTCGTAAGTGTTTACCTTGGTAACATAAAGACAGCTATTCTTTACACATATACGAAGTGTGCCACATGCCCAATCCTGTTACGAAAAATGGTGCACCTGATCAAGGGTTAATAATGTCCACCCCAAATCCTATAACATGTCCATGATACTCTCTCCCCTATTTTTCGACAATAAAAAATATCCTGCCCTCCTTTGAACTTTCTCAATGTACTCCATTAACCCTATCTGGTAAGGGTCACACACTGCTTAGCAAGACTCCAAAGCAGGACAGACAAGCATGGTGTAGGCAGTCTCTTTAGTTGCTCGGTTTCATTTTCTAAGGGTTATGCCAATAAAACACAGTCTTTGGTTCGCCTTTCTCACATTTTCTATGTGTTCTTTCCATTTTAAGTTTTTCATAATTGTAATCCATAAGCATTTAGTTGAATTATGCAGATCACAGACAACATTAAAAATTCGTAGGAATGGGGCACGATTAGCACATACAGTCACGTCCGCTATTATCGTTTCACCCACCACCAGTCAGCCAGTGTCTGCTCAAGCTCAGTGTGTTGTGTATGTTTAATCGTGTGATGTTATGTATTTATTATTGCTTCTGCCACAATTTGCCAATATGAGTGCTGACTCTTTGAAACAGAAGCGAAAATTTGTTTGTCTGCAGACAGAAGTAAAGACTGGACAGTTGGGAGACTATAAAAAATTAACAGCAGTGTTGAGTGCAGGAAAAGTAACAGTAGATGTCTGGTGGTGAAACAGAACCAAGCTAGAGCAGTGGTATTCTAGCAAAACATCTTGTTCTTTTTCTAAAAAGACTTCAGAGTTCACTGATCATAAAACTGTGAAAAACATTAGATCATGAAAAGACCGGTTTATTCAACAGTGAGGTAAGGGAAGTCCAACAAGTGGTCTTATGATTCAGGAGAAGACACTTTTATTTCAAAGAGAATTAGAAAAAGGAGAGAGTTCTTCTGGCAGGCTCGATACATGGAAGAGAAGATACGGGATGCAGCAGCTCAAAATCTGTAATGACAGCAAAACTGTCAAAGTGATCCATATATATATATATATATATATATATATATATATATATATATATATATATATATATATATATATAATAGAGGGAAACATTCCACGTGATCTCTGCCCAAACTCTTTGCCTTTACAAATGTCTGCTTGTGTCTGTGTATGTGTGGATGGATATGTGTGTGTGTGCGAGTGTATACCTGTCCTTTTTTCCCCCTAAGGTAAGTCTTTCCGCTCCCGGGATTGGAATGACTCCTTACCCTCTCCCTTAAAACCCATATCCTTTTGTCTTTCCTTCTCCTTCCCTCTTTCCTGATGAGGCAACAGTTTGTTGCGAAAGCTTGAATTTTGTGTGTATGTTTGTGTTTGTTTGTGTGTCTATCGACCTGCCAGCGCTTTTGTTTGGTAAGTTTCATCATCTTTCTTTTTATATATATATATATATATATATATATATATATCCTGATTTACTACATTTTTTAATTTATATAAATTAAAAAATGTAGTAAATCAGGAAAATCTGTCACTAGGACAAGTTTATAATTGTGATGAAGTAGGACTAAATTATAGAATGATTCCAGCTAAAATGACAGCAGGTAGAAATGAAGCTTCTGCTCCAGGTTATAAGAAATCAAAAGATGGAGTAATGATCCTAGATTCCAGCAATGAATCTGAAGATCGTAAATTGCCACTTTTCTTAATTCCTAAACTGTTAATAACACATGTAATTCACACAAGCAAAAAAACTATTGATTATTTTTTCCAAAACTAAAATATGTACAGTAGGAATAGTTCACAGTAGTTTATGCAGTTCATACACTGGTCAACCAGACACTATGCCCACGGACATACTGTCAATATAAACCCATCCAGGTGACAGCAGTGTCACCTGGTGAGGAATGACTGCTAGTCAGATACATGCACGGTGCACGCAGTATCAGTGAGTGACTGTCCCGGTGTAGAAGGGGGGAAGGCACGCAATCTATCTGACTTTGTCCAAGAGCGGCCTGGAAGCTCAGCATGAGCATTTCAGAAACTGCACGACTTGTTGGCTGTTCAAGGAATGCTGTGGCCAGTGTCTTCAACATGTGGGGAAACCGAGGTGAAACCACACCCAGACATCATGGGGTTGGGCAGCCACCCCTCATATCAGATGTCAGACATTGGGGGTTGGGAAGACTGGTAAAATAGGACAAGCAGCAAACTGTGGCAGAACTAACATCAGACTAATGCTGACCAGAGTACGAGTGTGTCTGAACACGCAGTGCACTGAACACTCCTAACGATGAGCCACTGCAGCTGACAGCCGACAGCTGATAGCCCTGCGTGTACCAGTGTTAACACCGTGACATCGGCAACTACAACTGAAATGGGCATGTGACCATGTGTACAGAATATTGGCACAGCAGCAGAGAATTCAATGATATGCCGATGGGAGGGTGTGGATCCTTCGGCTTCCACGGGAACAGCTCCTTGACACTTGTACTGCGGGATGGAGACAAGCTAGTGGCAACTCCATTATGTTTTGGGGAACATTCACATGGGCATCAAAGGGTCCATTAGAGCTCATGCAAGGCATGACAGCCAAGGAGTATTGTACAGTGGTTGCAGAGCACATACACCCTTCATAACGATCACGTTTCCCGATGGCAAGGACTTTTTCAACAAGATAATGCACCGTGTCACCAGACCAGGGAGGCAGCAGTTCAAGGAACACAGTGGAAAATTCCAATTGATGTACTCTCCCCCCAGCTCGCCAGATCTCAACCAGATTGAACACACTGGGGACATGGCGAAACAAGTGCTGTATAATTTGAGAGATACAGAGGTGAGCGAGTGTGCCGGGACTTAACCCAGGTCACTGCTAGTAGCATCACATCACCACAATGGGTCTGTGTGTAGCACACAAGTATTGCACCATAATTTATGAATGAAATTAAAAATTAAGGTTGGTTTTCCAAACTTTGCCAATATATGCTTCAGTGTATTAATGTTTAAACTGTCAAATCTCAGATTTATCAGATGAATGTCTTTCCCTAAATACATCGTTTTAAGAAAAAAATAAGTGGCACTAAATAATAAAGCTATGAACCCAAAAATTGGTCATAATGTGCAGATGTATGTCAAAATTAACTTGTACAAGTCTCGACGTGATTAAAGCAATATTTTGGTCAGAATCCACGTTTTTAAGAAAAACTGAAGGCACTAAATATTAGACTTATAAAAAAGAAAATTTGTATGAAGCTTCAGTTCAACATAAAAATAGTAATTACCTGACCCCAACGAGCTACCTCCAATAGTTTTCGAGTAATTCACTGAAAACTAAATTTGGAACAAAACGTCCTTATTTATAGTATATTAAGTTACGTATCTGTTATATTAATGCTAGAAGCCCGCCCGGTTGGCCGTGTGGTCTAACGCACGGCTTTCCGGGCGGGAAGGAGTGCCTGGTCCCCAGCACAAATCCACCTGGTGGATTTGTGTGGAGGTCCAGTGAACTGGCTAGTCTGTGGGTGGTTTTTAGGTGGTTTTCCATCTGCCTTCGGCGAATGCAGGCTGGTTCCCCTTATTCCACATCAGTTACACTATGTCGGCGACTGCTGCACAAACAAGTTCTCCACGAACGCGTACACCACCATTACTCTACCACGCAAACATAGGGGTTACACTCATCTGGTGTGAGACATTCCCTGGGAGGGTCCACCAGGGGCCGAACCGCACAATAACCCTGGGTTCGATGTGGGGTGGTGGAGGGGTGAAGTGAGCTGCGGTAGTCGTCGTGGGGTTGTGGACCACTGCAGCTGCGGCGGGGTCGGAGCCTCTCCATCGTTTCTGGGTCCCCGGTTAACATCCAATACAATACAATGCTAGAAAGTTCTGATTACAGCACATGATGAAACATATTAAATAATAGAGTTATAACAAGTTTCAAGACATTGATGTTAATAAAAAACAATACAAGGTCTCTTAAAGTTGTAGTTGAGAGGTCATGTTCTACTGTCGGTTCTGTTCTAAAAATTCTAGATGGCAAAGTTTATACATAGATGAGCTAAATCTTTTTCTGTGACTATAGCCATCTTAATTACATTCATTCAAAAATTAAGAAGGTTCTGAATTAATACACAACAGTGTTATAAAATATTATGCGTCCAAGAAAGCAGCCGTTTAGAGGCTACTACCAGGAGCATAGAGCGGATGACAGCAGGTGTTCCCTTGGCCGTCCACTGCGCCTGTATATAGATACGGCCCGAGAGGCAAGACTTGACTTCACACCCAGCTACCATACAATCTACGTCAGTCAAACACCGGAGTACACACTGCCTCGGATGATGTCAGAGGCTGGCTGTTACAGAATGCTTATTATCAGTAATACCAGAAAGTGAACTCGCAAGGACTGTACACTGTCCTGGATCACTTAGATTTTGCAAAAGTAACTGTTAGTGTGTCACCTGTAATGTTAACAAATTCACATGACAAGTGGTGATACTTATTTTTGGTGGTGAGAAATTATTTTGATTATCAGATGTCAGGGAGAAAGAGCATCTAATGGGAACTTGCCATAGAGGTCACCTCTAAACTGCTCATAGTGCTGTGTAGCTTAGAGAGATTTATTATTAGTATTAACATCACAAATACTATGATGATGTGCATGTGAAAAGTTATCAAATATGTCTATTAAACAGCACTCAGAATCTTCATTTATAATCATAGTTCCTGACCCCGTAGAGTAAATAGAGAACAGAAACATTTCTTTCAGTGGATTGGACAAGAATGTGGAGTTACAGACTAGGAACTATGGTCATTATGTTCTCCATTGCTTTCTGGCTGACCACAGAAATAGTTTCCATGCTCTTGTAAAAGACAGCAAGCAATATTCTAATATTTCCTATTACTGATGATTTATTATTATTATTATTAACGACCCACCACACCACAATGTGATTGACTGTGGTGTCAGAGCTCATCACTCCTCTTGCAGGAATTTACAGGAATTATGTGATGTGTGAGCATATGCAGTGCCAAATACCTCCAGCAACCTACCAAGGTCTCATTGTTCCATGCCACAATGGTTTGCCACTGTTATCCTTGCTAAAGGTGGACATATTGGCTATTACATAGGTGGTCATAATGGTGTGGCTGGTCAGTGTATGTGTTTAAACCACCTTGTTTAAGTTTCTACTAGAACAATATAATGGAAGGAAACATTCCACGTGGGAAAAATTATAAATAAAAACAAAGATGAGGTGACTTACCGAACAAAAGCGCTGGCAGGTCGATAGACACACAAACAAACACAAACATACACACAAAATTCAAGCTTTCGCAACAAACTGTTGCCTCATCAGGAAAGAGGGAAGGAGAGGGGAAGACGAAAGGAAGTGGGTTTTAAGGGAGAGGGTAAGGAGTCATTCCAATCCCGGGAGCAGAAAGACTTACCTTAGGGGGAAAAAACGGACAGGTATACACACGCACATTTTCCGCTCCCGGGATTGGAATGACTCCTTACCCTCTCCCTTAAAACCCACTTCCTTTCGTCTTCCCCTCTCCTTCCCTCTTTCCTGATGAGGCAACAGTTTGTTGCGAAAGCTTGAATTTTGTGTGTATGTTTGTGTTTGTTTGTGTGTCTATCGACCTGCCAGCGCTTTTGTTTCTACTAGAACATTATTTCTAAAACAAACTCTAAGTAATATGTTAACTGATAAAATAACTTTGTTTATTGTAATAATGCCGTGAACATCCTGCTCTGAATCTGCTTTTAAATAAAAGGTTTCTAAAATTGTTATTCTTTGTGTAATTCAAGTGTTTCCAAATATGAGTTCTGCACCATCCCAGTTACCTTGAATTATGAAGGTTCTATTGTATAAGAGGCCTTACAGATAAAAAAGATGAACTTCTCCCGGAATTGCAACATATTTCTTGTGCATATCACAGTGTCGTAAGGAAATAATTGAAATTGACTGCTTTCATCTTGATAGATCCAACTTTTATCATACCACCATAGAACCAATAAAAAGAAACGGGGAGTGACAATACAGCATATGAAAAAAGTGTATTTATGTAGCAAGTCATTCAGGTTAATGAATAATGTGTTGAACAGCTTTTTGAATGCTGTCCCACAGAAGTGGATCAGAAAATGTAGAAGCTTCTTGTACTGGCACCCTACAGGTAATGAGGAGGTATGCTAAAATTCGTAAAGCAGTTAGAAACAGCTTTAGTAAGCTTACACTGGCTCAACTGGAAGAATCATTGTTTTGCAGAATTTAACACTAATTTCCTACAGTGGTTGATTTTCATTTATGTATTATTTTCCCCAGAAGAAATTGTCAAGTGGATTTAAGGACATTGTGCAATAGGTATTGACAGTGCTTGGTTCTTGGCAGTATGCAGTTTTGGCTCCTTTTTTCTTATGTTTTACAAAGCCTTGCTTTATTTAAAGCAAAATGTATTGTAAATATCCCAGTAGATAGCTCTATCTTCATGAATGAAATTTCCAATTTTATTCCTTATGATCCTCAGAATCATCTGAGATTTGGTGAAGCCCATGGTATGAAGCTAGCCTGCAAATTTCACTCAAATGAAAGAGAAGCAATTTGTGGTTTATGTGAACGGCTTCAAGAAAATAAACTCCCTCATAGGCACACTTTGCATGTAATTGCTATATCTTCAAGCAAATGTGAAATGTGTTTCTATCAAAGGACTCTTACAATTAGTTCACATAGGTCATCTAAACTTGTACGGACAAATTCTACACTGTTGTTCGTGACGATGGTAGGCCCTCTTATCACTCAGTTCAAACCTAAAAAATGTGTATATTCAAGGCTGCTTTAAGGCCACCATTCTGCAGCTGATAACAAAAGCAAGAAACAGTCTATAAGAGTTGAGTGTACATCAGAGGGTATGTTAAAATTGTGGAAGTTGATGGAAGAACACCTCCTCTGTGAGTACTGGCACGTTTTTCTCCAGAAGAAAAACACTGGCTACTGACAATTTGTTTTTAAACGCACCAGTCTGCAATGATTTAGCTTTAAAACCAATAGTCGGTGGTTTATCTGACTGTGGTCGTCAAATGTTCACAATAAAATTTATTGACTAATTACTTATACACCATAGCAGTGAAGTATTGTACTGCAAGATCATAGTCAGTAATTCAATAAATGTCTAAGGAGAAATTTATAAAGCAAAGTTGATGAAACATTTAATTCTTTCTTAAACATATTCTTACCACAATCATTTCCCACTAAAACAAACAGAGGCAGAACTGAAAAGATGCAAAACAAGGGGGGATAACTGCTGGGATTAAACTATATCATGGTAGGAAGAGAGAGCTCTGCATAATTCAGAGGATGAGCAGTAGCGGAGAGTTGTAGATCCATTACCTCTCGTACCGTAGAATCCTTCGCTCTTTCATTAAAAAAGTGAAACTCGTTTACTCAGCTCAAAAAATAAAACACTCAAGGAATACAGAAAAAACTGTTTGGCACATAATTAAATGAGAAATAAACATAAATAGTCTGCATATGAAAGTCAGCTTCCAGAAAACAACTCTGGCAGAAATGGTGACACACTCAAATCATTGGCCACCAAATTCACTGATTACTTTTGTTCAGTGACTGCAAACTTTGCACCCAGCAATAAACAACCGACAACCAAACACAGATGCATTAGATGCACTTGCGCAGACATTGGATGTACCACCACCAATAGACATTAATTTAAATACAAGGGAAGATTGTAAAGTAACAATAATTTTACTGTCAAAAAGTTTAATAGGTAACAAAACAAAAAAATTACAAATGAACTTACATCCTTTACCTACTTTTCTATACAGTCACTAATATTCTCGACACATTTCTCATTGTGGTACCAGTTCCAATATGCCTTGTCCATTGAAGTCCATTCAGTTGGAATATTGCCGTGTGTGAACTGTCAATTTCACTTCCAGATCTGTCGCAAAGCATTGGCCGATCAGGAATTTCCTTGGAGGACCAAACTGATGGAAGTAAAATGGTGCAAAGTCCGGACTGTATGGGGGATGCTGGAGCATCTCCCATCCAAATTTGGCGACTTTCTCATGAACAGGGCAGCAAAATAGGGGCGAGCATTGTCACAAAGAAGTTTGACATTGTCTGCATTAATGTTGTGGCATTTGTCATGAAGGGCATGACCAAACTTATGCAAAGTTTTAACATAGGCTGCAGCATTCACAGTGGTCCCATGTTCAGCAGAGTCCACCAATAACACACCATGCATATACCAGAATACTGTCACAAGCACTTTCCTATAAGACTGAGTCACACTGAAATTTTTTTGTTCTGGAGAACAAGAATGTTTCCATTCCATAAGAGGGCTGCTCAGTTTCAGGTGTATAGTGGTACACCTGCAACTCATCGCCAGTGATGATTCCTTTCAGAAAGGTGTGCCCTTCTGCGATGTAATGCATTAAGTGACCTGAGCTTGTTATTATTCGCTGGCCATTGTGATTGTTTGTCGGGTTCTTAGGCACCCAATGAGCACTAACTTCCATAATTTCAATGTGTCACAAACAATATTGTTCACCACACCATAGGAAATATTGAACTGCTGTGATAAGGTTTGCAGCTGCACATCCTTACTGTTCAAAATTCCTACCTCAGCGCTTTAGACATTCTGTGGGGCTGCAGCTGTTACCAGCCACCCAGAGCGTGGGGAATCACTAAGGTTCACATGGCCCTCTTGGAAGAACGCACGCCACCTGGAGACAATACAACACTCCATACAGTCATCTCCATACACACCACACATGTCCTTGTAAATTTCACTCGGTTTATGCCCTTTGGCCCACAAATATCAAACTACACTTCGCTGTTCTTCACAAGTGGACAACAGTAATGTGTGTGCCATGTTTGATTCATAGTTCAGGCTCTTGTCACTAGAGCCTGCACACAAAAATAAAATAACCTTCTGCAGTGCAAACTTCAAACTATATTATCATGAAACTTCAACATTCCAGCTGCAATACCAGTGGAGAAGAAAATTATTGTGAGCTATTTTCTGATCCTCCCTTGTAATACAATACCTAAGGAGATTACAGAACTCATCATATCAGTAAAAATAATTCTGCTAGCTATGATTGTGTTTCTACTAGAATATTAAAACCTGGGACAATCCTCAACACATCGACTACCGCGAGGCTGTCAGCGGCAACAGCAAAGCCTCACACCCAGTGCTTTGGTCCAGCTGTGAAACATTCACCACTACGTGTGTGGCAGTCCACACATTGAGATCTATTTGTAATCATTTTTCATGAATACTCTGCATGCCACTGTGTATCATATCACAATGCTGTTGTCACATCTTCCCATTCCAGTCTCGTACAGAATGTCGGAAGAATGCCTACTTAAATGGCTCTGTGTGTGCTTCAACTAGTCAAATCTCCTCTTAAAGGTCCATAAAGTGACAACACATATAGTGTTATAGATCTACATGTGCACTCTGCAAACCAACATATGGTGTGTGGTGGAGGGTACCCTATACCATCATTTCTTTCATGAGCCACATGCAAGTAAAGCGAGAAAGACATGACTATCTCTATGCCTCCATAGAAGCTCTAACTAATCTTATCTTATCTCTGTTATCCTTATGCAGAATGTATGTTCGAAGCAGTAGAATCGTTCTGCAGTTAACTTCAAACACCGGGCCTCTAAATTTTCTCGGTAGTGCTCCTTGAGAAGAACATCACTTTCCCTCCAGGGATTCCGACTTGAGTTCTCAAAGCATTTTGTTCAAACCTAGCACTAACAACTCTAGCAGCCCACCTCTGAGTTGCTTCAGTGTCTTCCTTTAATCTGACCTTGTGGAGATCCCAAACATTGGAACAGCACTCGAGAATGGGTCACAGTAGTGTCCTGTATGCAATCTCCTTTACAGATGGTCCACTCTCAAAAATTTTCCTAATAAACCGAAGTCTGCCTTTCACCTTCCTTACCATAATCCTTACTGCTCATTCCATTTCATATCAGTCTGCAATGTTATACCTAGATATTCAAACAAAGTGACTGTGTCAAGCAGGGCACAACTATAGGGTGTTCCAAAATGAATATACAGGTTTTAAGGCTTTGCAGTATTTGTTACATTCAACTTACAGTTATAAATAATACACCTAACTAAAGAGCAACTCACATACTTTCGTTAGCATTCCTGTGTGCAAAGGGAAGAGTAGGGAATGAGCAAGAGTGACTGAAGGAACAAGTTTTATGAGTGAGAATCTTTCACACATACCTCAGGGAATCAGTTCGGAAGGCTAGAAATGAATTAGCAATTCCAGCGACGTCTCTGTGGAGACTTTTAAGGATATGCTTACAACACTGTCCTTACAGTTTGCAGTAACAGATCATGTGTATGTGCCTCCACTACCAGCTGATCTACTCGACTTCAGAAACAGCATTGTTAAACAATTACTCCAGACACACTGCGAATGAGGACAGGTTGCCCGAACTGTTACGGGAATCGTCACCTTAGCGGGCACAAGTAATGAGTGGATGGACAGATATCTATTAGGAACATTACGTATGTAGATTGTGGACAGCTGGGAATGTTGGTCTCATGGGAGTGTGCACGGGATAAGTCTCTGCAGTCACACTATTCATCTGTGTCCTCGGTGGTTCAGATGGATAGAGCATCTGCCATGTAAGCAGGAAATCCCAGGTTCGAGTCCCGGTCGGAGCACACATTTTCAGCTGTGCCCATCGAGCTATATCAACAACACCTGTTGGCAGCTGAGGGTTTCAATTAATTATCATTTACACTGATCAAGTGTTGGACAGAGCTCGCCTTTCAACTCGATGTGTGAAAAATAATGTTCACATTGAATACCTGTAATCAAAACTTTCATTTGATGTATTATGTATAATTGTAAGTTGGATGTAATAAATGCTGCTAAGCCTTAAAACCCATATATTCATTGTGGAACATGCTGTAATGCTGTATCTGAACATCACAAGTTTGTGTTTCCAACTCATTCACATTATCTTACATTTTTCCACACTGAAAGCCAGCTGCCATTCATCACACCAACTAGTAATTTTGTCTAAGTCATATTGTATCCTCCTACAGTCGTACAACTTGGATACCTTACCATACACCACAGCATCATCAGCAGACACTGGCAGATTGCTGCCCACACAGCCCACCAGATTGTTTAAGTGTATTGAAAATAATAGCGGTCCTATCACACTTCCCTGGGGCACTCCTGACGATATCCTTGTCTCAGGCAAACACTCGTCCTCAAGAACAATGTAGTTGTTGGTTGTATGACTAAAGAAGACTTTGAGTCATACATATTTCTGGCAACCTACTCTGTTTCCTTTTACATTTGTTGACCATCTGCAGTGGGGCACTTTTACGGGGTTTCCTCCCATGTGTGTTTGCTGAGGCTTGGCTGTAACACCATGAGTAAGGAATGCTGCATGGCACATTTGTCAGTATGAAGTGACGCTTTGATTGTCCTCCTTCCAATATTATTGCCTTTTTTGTTTTGTTCTCATGGTCTGGCTACTCTATACCACAGCTATGTGCAAACTTATTCTCCTTGACTTCGTCTCCAGGCAGGGTGATGCTGTAAGAGTGTGTCTCACTACACCCAGCTACTGAATGATGAACACATCTTCAGCAATAATCTTCTGCATTGTTTCAAGTACTTACATCAGTTATGAAGAGAGATCCAAATAACAGTAACTTACAAATTCAAACACATGGATCGATACATATGATCACATCAGACTTGACTCAAGGTCTAAGTTTTACACTACTGACCATTAAAATTGATACACTATGAAGATGACATGCTACAGATGCGAAATTTAACCGACAGGAAGAAGATGCTGTGATATGCAAATGATTAGCTTTTCAGAGCATTCACACAAGGTTGGCACCGTTGGGACACCTACAACATGCTGACATGAGGAAAGTTTCCAACCGATTTCTCATACAAAAACAACAGTTGACTGGCGTTGCCTCCTGAAATGTTGTTGTGATGAATCATCCCATGTAGGCTTTCACAGCCAGCGTCTTCATCAGTAAACACTTCCGGGCTAAGTTGCGGTGGCGCCCTCTACGATCTCCATATAAGCGGCGGCCCCAGCTCTAGCAGCCAGTTGTCGACTCACCTCGGAAGATGTTCTCTGTAGTTGAGAACGAAATGTCAGGGAGAAGAAGTTCTACAGATCGACCACGGCAACTTAGCCTGGAAGTGTTTACTGATGTTGTTGTGATGCCTCATGTAAGGAGGAGAAATGAGTACCATCACGTTTCCGACTTTAATAAGGGTCAGATTGTAGCCTATCGCGATTGCGGTTTATCGTACCTTGACATTGCTGCTTGCGTTAGTTGAGATCCAATGACTGTTAGTAGAATATGGAATCGGTGGGTTCAGGAGGGTAATGCGGAATGCCATGCTGGATCCCAACGGCCTCGTATCACTGGCAGTGGAGATGACAGGCATCTTATTCGCACGGCTGTAACGGATTGTGCAGCCACGTCTCGATCCCTGAGGCAACACATGGGGACGTTTGCAAGACAACAACCATCTGCACGAACAGTTCAATGACATTTGCAGCAGCATGTACTATCAGCTCGGAAACCATGGCTGTGGTTACCCTTGATGCTGCATCACAGACAGGAGCGCCTGCGATGGTGTACTCGACAACGAGCCTGGGTGCACGAATGGCAAAATGTCATTTTTTCGGATGAATCCAGGTTCTGTTTACAGCATCAGGATGGTCGCATCAGTGTTTGGTGACATCGCGGTGAACGCACATTGGAAGCGTGTATTTGTCATCACCATACTGGCGTATCACCTGGCATGATGGTATGGGGTGCCAGTGGTTACACGTCTCGGCCACCTCTTGTTCACATTGACGGCACTTTGAACAGTGGACATTACATTTCAAATGTGTTACGACGTGTCACTCTACCCTTCATTCGATCCCTGCGAAACCCTACGTTTCAGCAGGATAATGCACGACCGCATGTTGCAGGTCATGTACGGGCCTTTCTGGATACAGAAAATGTTTAAGTGCTGCCCCGGCCAGCCCATTCTCCAAATCTCTCATCAATTGAAAACATCTGGTCAATGGTGGCCGAGCAACTGACTCATCACAACACGCCAGTCACTACTCGTGATGAACTGTGGTATCGTGTTGAAGCTGCATGGGCAGCTGCACCTGTGCATGCCATCCAAGCTCTGTTTGACTCAGTGCCCAAGCATATCAAGGCCGTTATTACGGCCAGAGGTGGTTGTTCTGGGCACTGATTTCTCAGGACCTATGCACCCAAACTGCGTGAAAATGTAATCACATGTCAGTTCTAGTATAATATATTTGTCCAATGAATACCCGTTTATCATCTGCATTTCTTCTTGGTGTACAATTTTAAGTGCCATTAGTGTACACTCTTCATTTGTCTTGAGCATTTACATTGCAGCATGCCTGTTTTGTCGCCTTCAAGAGACATCGCCAAGGCATAAACATCCACATCCAGCAAGTGCTACTGCACTCTCCATGTCGCATCTTATACCTTCTGTGTTACGTCACTGCATACATATTGTCTGCACAGATCACAGCTCAGGACATGTACAGTGGATTTTATTCTGCTACATAAAATGTTTATAAGAGAGATGACCATATTTTGCCAGTGTGAGCATCCTCAGTGTAACATAGGTCATTCTCACAGATAACCCAAGTTACACCACTCCGTGTCAAAGCCATTTTGGCAATCTGAGAATATCAAATGTGCCTGTTGCCCTTCACACATGATTTGTAGGATATCATGTGAGTGAAGGGCAAGCTGTTTTTTGCAAGAGCAGTACTTTCTAAATTTGTGCTGGTTTGTGGATATATTATGTATTATATTTGAACTGAGCATATGTTCACGTACTCTGCACCAAACCAGTGTTATGGATATTTGTCTGTAATTTTGCAGGTCTATTCCTTTACCCTTCTTGTATAGAGTAGCCACCTGTGCTTTTTCCCAGGCGCTTGGGACATTGTGCTGGGTGAGAGATTCATGATAAATGCAATCTAAATAAGAGGCCAATGCTTAATTTTGGTAAAACTGAACTGAGATTCCATCCAAACCTGGTGCTGTAGTTCGCCTGGTGTTGTACAAAGTTTACAACTTTGCTTCTGCCATTTTGCCCAATATTTGAGGCTTTAATGAAACTAATTGGTTACACATGTATCATTCAAACTGATTTTCCATTGCTCGCCACTACTTTCTCCCATCTTTCGGGCAGTGTACGAATCTCACGTCGAAAAAATTGTTCGTCTTTTGAAGCGATCCACGAATTGATCCAATTTGTGACTTCTTCATGAGATCAGAAGTGTTGGTCAGCCAGGCCATGCGCCATTGATCTAAACAGGTGACAGAGGGAGCAATGTCTGGAGAATATGGCGGGTGGGGTAGGACTTCCCATTTTAACATTTCCAAGTATGTTTTGACCTCTTTTGCAACATGTGGTCGAGCATTGTGCTGCAAAATCACTTTATTGTGCCTCTCGCTGTATTGCGGCCGTTTGTCTTTTAATGCTCTGCTCAAATGCATTAATTTTGTTCAGTAACGAGCACCTGTGATTGTTTCACTTGGTTTTAATATCTCATAGTACACGATGCCAAGCTGGTCCCACCGAGTGCAGAGCATGATCTTGGAGCTGTAAATATTCGGCTCGGCTGTCGATGTGGAAGCATGGCTGGGATAGCCCCATAATTTTTTGCATTTAGGGTTATCATAATTAACCCATTTTTCATCCCTGGTCATAATGCAATGCAGAAATCCCTTCCATTTTTGCCTCTGAAGCAACTGTTCACAAACACACAAACACCGTTCAACGTCTCTTGGCTTCAGCTCACACAGCACCCAGGCTCCTTCTTTCTGAATCGTGCCCATAGCCTTGAGACGTTTTGAAATTGTTTGCTGTGTCACTCCCACTAATTGTGCCAATTCTTCATGAGTTTTATGTGAGTCTTCACTCAGCAATGTCTCCAACGCTACATCTTCGAAAACATTCTCTCTTCCATCACTATGCCAGTCTACAATGTTAAAATTATCATTCTTGAAGTATTGAAACCACTCATGACATGTTCTTTCACGAATAGCATCCTTACCATAGGTATTTGAGAGCATTCAATGGGACTCAGCCACTGTTTTCTTCATACTGAAGCAAAACAGCAACACCTCCCGCAAATGACGAGAATTAGGCTCGTAAACTGACATTTTCAATCAAGAACAACTTTATGATGCAGACACAAATCGACTAATGTTTGAATGAGGTTATGTTGACCGAGGTCCAAGCTAACTGCCTGACGTCTGATCTGTTTCTTTTGACCGTTACTTACCACTGTTGCCACCTATCGGCAAATGGTGGAAGCAGAGTTGTACACCGTGTACAAGAGCTATTTTGAAGATATTGCTTATTCTTCAGTTACAGAGTTTTGTAGAGAATAAAATTCTCTATACTTTTAAAGCTATAGTCTGATTAAAATTACTTGATAGTGGACACTTCACGAGCTGGAGCTTGTGAGGCATACTTTAACTGTGCTGGCATGTGAACAGTTTACAAACTTAGCCATTTTGGAAAAGCATCCGCCCTTTTTAACGACTGATAAATTAGTCCATTTCTGCATTACGACAACTGCGCTGTTTTCTGTGTCCCTCCAACTTTGTATGCCCTCCACAGCTAGTGCTGCTACTGGCTGCCTGTGAGTGGCTTTTGCATGTTGATACTGAACACAATCAGTGGTCACGTTAATGTGACTGGCCCATCTATAAACTCAGTCTGTTTGTTAAAGTTTTCATGACTTAAAGACATATTCTTCCTTTGAATGGCTCTTAATAGGTTTCTGTGAGAGAATGAATGCCATTTTTAAAAATAATGATGATAAAAGTGTATGTTTATGTTTCTAAAAGAAACTTCACACAGTAAACTATGATTTGACTTGTGACAAGTTGTCTTGCCTGTGTATAGTAATTATTCAGAAGAAGGAGAAAGATAAACCTTAGTTTTCAACAAGAATATGAAAGACATGTGGTAATTACCTAAAGATGTGGCACACACTGCCAGATTTTAATCTTCAGTTGCCATTCTTCTCTTTTTAAGTTATTGTCAGAGAAGTTGCATTAATATTATCATTCATTTACAAATTGTGTACAGCTGTTAAAATGTCCATTTAAATAGTTCCAGTGGACGAAAACTGAAGTGTGAGTTGCAACTTTTTCAGTGTAGGCAGTGTACATTTCTTTGAGCTTTTGTGAATGTATAAAATGACCTTTTTTTCATAATAATATGAATATTCATATATGTGTTTGGAGAGAGAGAGAGAGATTGATTTTTGATTGAGATTTTTACTTTAAGTCATAACTGGTACATGGATTTTGGTTGCTGCCTCCTTGAATGATCAGTTTCTGCACCAGTTGTTGACGTATTGCAATTTGGAGGAAGTTATTGTTCTTTAGGGTTTAAAATATGACTCTGTTAGTTACTTGGCCATATTGTGGATAGCTTTGAGCCCAAGTTTTCGAGGCTTTTCATACCTAAGGGACCACTGTTGTAAGTACGAAAGATCGAACAGCAATCTGCTTTTTGTGAGAAAAGGAGATTGCTAGGCACACAAACTTCATTCAAACTACACGTCCTGCTACATCAAAATTGGTCTGTGGAGTTCAGCACCATACTATTGTACAATAACATAATCCAATTACTGTAACTAAGAAATTATGAGAGGTTGTTACTTATTGAATGAAAACTGAAGAGAATGCATTTCTTTTCCTGTATTTTAGTGAACTTTGTACTCTTACAGTTCTGTCGATTGATAGACGGCAATGACAATGAAGTTTATCTCCTTTTCCAAAAACAAGATATTTCTATTCTTCACTTCCAGAAAATTTGTATACATAAATTTTTGGCAACGCTTACACATACTTCACTTGGTTTAATCACTAAAATATCAATTTTCAGTAAATGTAACAATACGTTCTGAGCGACGGCCTAGCAACACGTCCTCTTTCCACAAGATACAGATCAATAGTCCTCTTTTTTTATTAATAAATCGATTGTCTTTTTTTTTAGAGTCCACACTGAAAGATTCTCTAATACTATTGTTGCGGGGATTGCGCGCTGAGGAGTTTCTTGTTGTCCAGCTGTGCTTCACTTCACTCCAAGTACTTTTTGAATCACATTTACATTTACGGTATTTACATACATTACTGAGCCTTTTCAGAATAAAATCAGGCACAAATTAGTTAAAGAAAAAAAGCAGTGAGGCACACAAAACATTACAAATGATAAATTGTTTTTCTATAATATTGCTTTGCTTTTAAGGAGAATTTAACCCTCGAGTGGGCACACACACATGTAAAGAATAATAAACATGTAAACAATAGCTTCTTTATGTTGCCAAGATAAACATCCATGAGCAAAATCACCGTTTAATCTCAGTTTAATTCAACAATATGATAATCTTACATCACATGAGCTGAAGCATTATTTAATTAAACAGTAAAAAAATAAACTTTCATCATATTACTCTGTTGCTGTGTACAAGTGACTTTGCACAGTAATGACCCAATCAAAGCATTAAACAGAGCAGTTACATCAGATCCAAGTCAACTACTTATTTAATCACTAATTATTTTGTAGACAACTGTCTCATTGTGGGATTTTACTGCTAGCTCGCAATCTGGGTCACCTTCTTGCACGGATCATAAAGTGTTTGTCATTTAGCTCATTGTTTATTTTATATCACAGCTGCTCATTTGGATGTATGACAACACAGCTAACAACTGTGTTAGCTGAAACAATAATTAAGGAATAGGTATGTGCTCACAATTGCAAAACAACAATGGAATGGTACAAGACTACATTATTTGTGGCTGGCGCACTTTGTAACTATGTGCGCCATCTCAAGGGTTAAAGATAGGTGCTAAATGTAGCTACAGTAAAAATAAATTATTTGAATCTTGTTAATTTTTTTTAATGATTGTCATTGCTATGTTGGATGTAAAAGGTCCAGATTTGATTCCTGATACCTCCTTAGATTTTTGCCTCAGGTAGTGAGGACTGGTACAGCACACAGTCAGCCCTCATGAGGCCAAACGAGGAGCTGCTCGAATAAAGAAGCAGCGGCAACACCAGGATTGATTTACTGGCGACAGCAGGTGGAGGGATTGGCAGTATGCTAATGACACATCCCAGCAAAATGCAGGAAGATCTGCAGCGGATAGGCACTTGGTGCAGGGAGTGGCAACTGACCCTTAACATAGACAAATGTAATGTATTGCGAATACATAGAAAGAAGGATCCTTTATTGTATGATTATATGATAGCGGAACAAACACTGGTAGCAGTTACTTCTGTAACATATCTGGGAGTATGCGTACGGAACGATTTGAAGTGGAATTATCATATAAAATTAATTGTTGGTAAGGCGGGTGACAGGTTGAGATTCGTTGGAAGAGTCCTTAGAAAATGTAGTCCATCAACAAAGGAGGTGGCTTACAAAACACTCATTCAACCTATATTTGAGTATTGCTCGTCAGTGTGGGATCCGTACCAGGTCGCGTTGACAGAGGAGATAGAGAAGATCCAAAGAAGAGTGGCGCGTTTCGTCACAGGGTTATTTGGTAAGCGTGATAGCGTTACGGAGATGTTTAGCAAACTCAAGTGGCAGACTATGCAAGAGAGGCACTCTCCATTGCAGTGTAGCTTGCTGTCCAGGTTTCGAGAGGGTGCGTTTCTGGATGAGGTATCGAATACATTGCTTAGCCCTACTTATACCTCCCGAGGAGATCACGAATGTAAAATTAGAGAGATTCGAGGGCACATGGAGGCTTTCCGGCAGTCGTTCTTCCCACGAACCATACGCGACTCGAACAGGAAAGGGAGGTAATGACAGCGGCACGTAAAGTGCCATCCGCCACACACCGTTGGGTGACTTGCGGAGTATAAATGTAGATGTAGATGTAGATGTAGACAATAACCACTTTCTTGGCAGCAGTCAGCCAGTCGGAACAGTCCTGAGGCTTAATCTGTGAGTGGTATTTAAAAAGAAGAAGTTCTGCATTTTGGCATCAGTCACGATCAATTGAAATGATTTTTACACTCTTCTTATATCTTTGGAGCTGAGTCAGAA
Organism: Schistocerca serialis cubense; assembly: GCF_023864345.2. Lineage (NCBI taxonomy): Eukaryota > Metazoa > Arthropoda > Insecta > Orthoptera > Acrididae > Schistocerca > Schistocerca serialis. Next base: position 148,523,844 of record NC_064648.1, read on the forward strand.
TATTCACATTTGATCTGTCATCTGATATATCACGTGTTAATTTACCTTCAATATATCTTGGTCACCGTCTTTATGTGGAATGGTGCTTTATGTGAATGGTGCATAGCCCTGGACTCATTATACGATCACAGGTTGCTCCTCATACTGCCTTCTCGGCAGCAGTCAGCCAGGCAGAACAGGCCTGAGGCCTAATCTGTGACTGGGATTAAAAAAAAAAAAAAAAAAAAAAAAAAAATGTTCTGCATTCTGGCATCAGTCACAATCAATTTAAATGCTTTTTACCCTCTTCTTATGTGTTTGGAGCTGAGTGAGAACACTCACATTTGATCTGCCATTTGATGTATCATGTTAATTTACCTTTAATATATCTTGGTCACTGTTAATTATCTTCTTAATGTGAAGGTCCTGAAAAGCAGTATCTCTGTAGAACGGTGCGTAGCCCTGGAACGACTGCCAACTCTTCTTCTTTGCTGCTAGTATTGGTGGAAGGAGAAATGGTATCTACTGTAATTATGAAATTAAATCAACATTTCATCATTTGTTTCAATGGGTGTACAGATCACAGCTACTTCATAACTTGGAGCAAATACAATATAACTTAAATATAACATCCACCTCAAAGGCTTGACAAGAAGTAAGTGACATTTGATTTTAGACTCTCCTTTGTTCATTGCTGTTTACTTTCTCGGAGCAGGTGTCTGCCCCTCAACAGTCAAGACAATGCAAAGCCATGACATCAAAGCACAAAAGGCCCTGCCCACACTAGGTGAAGACATTTACTCACTATTGCGTCTTGGCAGTTACTTGAACCACACACATCTCCATTTGACTCTGCACAAATGTGAAACAAAATGCCCATGTACCATATGTGTTTCGTGACTTACTCCATACCTAATACTACTTTACTACTTTGTCAGGATTATTTTTCCTTGTCATACGTAACACATATGCTAAACCGCATTGTCATCCTCTGCCAATGGCCATCATTGGGTGTGGTATCGAGGGCCTTGTGGTCAGCACATAGCTATCCCAGCTTTTGTCAGGTTTCTCGACATTGAAACCGCTATTACTCGGTCGAGTAACAGCTCGGTTGGTCTCACTAGGCTGAGGGCACATTATTCTGGCCCATCCACTCACAAAAGATCCCTATAAGTACTGGAACACTGCACGATAGTCAGCTACGCTGACCACTCAGAGTCAGAGGTGTACACAAGTGGCATTTTCGCTTTAGATATAATCTCTTTGTCAGAAAAGTCTTTTTATTTCTGAGTTTGCAATACTGAAAGAAACAAATGTTGTTTTATGTTACCTGGTATGTGTAAGTCATCGAAATGACCTGGGCTACGTTTCCACGCAGACTCACTAGTTGGCAGAACTGTGCTTAGCAATACACTGTCTGGGTTCTCGGCACATTAATTACGGCGACACAATGGATGTTGCTTGTGAGCAAACAGTGAACATTAAGTTCTGCATTAAGCTTGGCAAAATCTCTAGTGAAATGTGGACAGCGATTAAGTGAGCGTGTGCAGATAAGGCACTTTCAAGAAGTCAAGTTTTCGAGTGACAAAAAACGTTTTGTGGAGGCAGAGATGTAGTGCAAGATTATCCCAGAGCTGGTCGCTCACCTACAGCTCGTACCAATGAAAATGTGGAGTGTGCAAGGCAGTTATTGCAAGGAGACCATCATGTACTTGTGCAGGCAGATCAGAACAACTCAATTTGAATCATGATGGGTGTCGTAAGACATTACATGAAGATTTAGGGAAACAGAATACAAAACTCATTCCTCACCTTATAACAGACAAACAGAAAGGAGAAAGACAAAAAAACTTCTGTTGAACTACTGGACAGAGCCAGATGTGATCCCACATTTCTGTCAAAGATCATTGCTGAGGATGAAAGTTGGTGCTACCAGTATGACCCTCATACGAAGTGTCAAACTGCTGAATGGTGGAGTCCTCGATCACCAGCCCGAAAAATGTCAAACGACAACCTTTACTAACAAAGACAATGTTGAGCATGCTCTTTGATGGTAAAGGATTAGTTCACTATGTCAGCCCCCGGTAGCTGAGTGATCAGTGCGACGGACTGTCAATCCTAAGGGCCCGGGTTCAATTCCCGGCTGGGTCGGAGATTTTCTCCGCTCAGGGACTGGGTGTTGTGTTGTCCTAATCATCGTCATTTCATCCCCATCGACGTGCAAGTCACCGAAGTGGCGTCAAATCGAATGATTTGCACCCGACGAACGGTCTACCCGACGGGAAGCCTTCGTCACACGCCATTATTATTATTATTATTAGTTCACTATGAGTGTATTCCTTCAGGTCACACAGTAAACCAAACTCTTTACATTGAAGTCTCAAAACATTTGCACAAGCAATTCAACATCACCACCTTGATTTGTGGCATTCTCTGGACTGCTTCTCACCGCATGAAATGCAAGACCCCATACTGCTTTCTCTGTCACTGAGTATCTGGCAAGACATTCTGTTGTTGCCATCCCACATCCACCATATTCGCCCGTTGTCTCATGCTGCAAATTTTTCTTGTTTCTGTGAGAGAAAAGGCAATTGAAAGGAAAGCCCCATCAAGATACTGTAGACAACCAACAGGCTGTGACAAACGATCTGACAAGCACACAGTTGAAAATTTCCCTGCTTGCCTCCGAGACCTCAAGAAACTTTGGCACCTGTGTATAAATAGCAAAGGGGACTACTTTGACAGGAGTTAGGATCATTACTTGGTAAGTGCAATTTTCTATTTTTTAAAAACTCTGTCCTGGAACTTTTCTGACAAAGGGAGTACATAGTCTGTTTCCCTCGGTCTTCTTAAATGTACCTTTCTTCTTTTCTCTTAAGTGTGTCTGAGATTTTTTTGGGACTAACGTGAAAAGTTCTCCCCCTCTACTCCTAGTTCACCAAGCAAGTAAACAGCAGTCTTTTTCATCAGTGATACAGGGCAATATCATCAACAGAAATTAAACCTGGAGTCACGCTGCAGTGCCACTACAGCGTAGTTAGCCAGGAAAATACTGTCACACTGGTGTATGTTTATCCTGTACCAGGACAAAGAGCATCCTCCGAAAGCTCAGCAACATTTTCAGGTTTATATGTGAGCGTGTCAGCCACTACACACCTCAAATATACTCTCATCAATGTAAGTATGATATGGGGCATAAGATAAAATTTTTGAATGGACTAAGGTTTTGTCAGAAGGAATGCAGCAGGCTATCTTCGATGGAGGGATGTGGACAGAAGTAGAAACAGCCTTTAGGTGCCTCAAAGAAGTGTGTTGCGAACCTGGGTGTTCACGTTTATTAATGATCTCTTAGACAGTATTAATAGTCATGATGCTACACATAAGATGCAATTATATACAGGGTGTCCCAGCTATCTTGTCCACCCAAAATATCTCTGGAACAATAACAGCTATTGGAAAACGACTTTCACCAGTATCAATGTGGGGCTGGGGCCCATGAATGTACATATTTGGAAACATTTTAAAACGAAAGCATATGTGTTTTTTAACACAAACTTATGTTTTTTTTAAATGGACCTCCTATATTTTTTCTTCAGCAATCCATAGCATGACAAAGCACATACACAATGGCGTTGATTGCATCGGAATATTCCCATTACATCCCAAGATATTAAGACGCGAAGTTGACGCTTGAAACACCCGACATGCGCTGCTAGCGCACGTCCTGAGGCTCAGGCGTGAACCCCATGCTGCCTGTAATCGTGATGTGATTGACATGCATAATCACACTTCCATAATTATTCAGAGGTCCGAAACAAATTAAACGGTCTGCTGCCATCCTGTTGCCCCAGCCCTACATTGATACCGGTGAAAGTCGTTTTCCAATAGCTGTTATTGTTCCAGAGATATTTTGGGTGGACAAGATAGCTGGGACACCCTGTATAATGAAGTACTATTGAAAAAAGGGCATAAATATTCAGTCAAGCCTTGATAATGTATCAAAGTGTTGCAAAGATTGGCAATTTGCTTTAAATGTTTATAAATGAAGAAAAGTGCAGCTCATAAAACTATAAGGATCAGTAAAATGAAAATGATACAGACTATACACGAGCATGGCACATACATTGGTAACACAGGTAGGTGTGTGTATAGAAGTGCCCTGTATTGGCAATCCAGAAGGAACATCCAGTCGTTGACTGCTGTGCCGTTTGCCTGTAAGGTGTGCTCAAAGCGAGATCAGCGAGTTATGTGTGCACCTGACTACACTATGGAGGCTGTCAAAGAGGAACAATGAGGTGTGATAAAGTTTTTGACTGTGGAATGAGTTTGTCAGGAAGTGAAATTTCTGTCTCAATGTCTGCCACTATGGCAAATACAGTTTGGCACCTGGGATAAATGATTTCGAGAAGATTGAGTGTCACTGACAGACAGCACACAGCCACGACAGGTCTGTCATGTAATTACCCCTTCTATCGCTGCTGAGGTGAATGCTGCCATACAAATGATAAATGGTGGATAGTGTAAGACGTCCAGCTCACGTTGGGCATCAGCCACGGTGCTGCTCACACCATCATGATGGAGCGTCTGAAGTTCCAGGGAATTTGTGCACAATGGATTCCCCACAGCCTGACAAAGGAGTAAAAGCTGACAAGAATTTTGACATGACTGCAGCACGTCAAACAGTATCATGATGAAGAATATCATTTCCTGTCCTGCCCCCCTTCTAACAGCCGTGTACCGCAAGTCTCTAGAGGAACGGAGGGTTCCAAATGATTGGAAAAGAGCACAGATAGTCCCAGTCTTCAAGAAGGGTCGTCGAGCAGATGCGCAAAACTATAGACCTATATCTCTGACGTCGATGTGTTGTAGAATTTTAGAACATGTTTTTTGCTCGAGTATCATGTCATTTTTGGAAACCCAAAATCTACTATGTAGGAATCAACATGGATTCCAGAAACAGCGATCGTGTGAGACCCAACTCGCTTTATTTGTTCATGAGACCCAGAAAATATTAGATACAGGCTCCCAGGTGGATGCTATTTTTATTGACTTCCGGAAGGCGTTCGATACAGTTCCGCACTGTCGCCTGATAAACAAAGTAAGAGCCTACGGAATATCAGACCAGCTGTGTGGCTGGATTGAAGAGTTTTTAGCAAACAGACCATAGATGTTAAGTCCTATAGTGCTCAGAGCCAGAGCAAACAGAACACAGCATGTTGTTATCAATGGAGAGACGTCTACAGACGTTAAAGTAACCTCTGGCGTGCCACAGGGGAGTGTTTTGGGACCATTGCTTTTCACAATATATATAAATGACCTGGTAGATAGTGTCGGAAGTTCCATGCGGCTTTTCACGGATGATGCTGTAGTATACAGAGAAGTTGCAGCATTAGAAAATTGTAGTGAAATGCAGGAAGATCTGCAGCGGATAGGCACTTGGTGCAGGGAGTGGCAACTGACCCTTAACATAGACAAATGTAATGTATTGCAAATACATAGAAAGAAGGATCCTTTATTGTATGATTATATGATAGCGGAACAAACACTGGTAGCAGTTACTTCTGTAAAATATCTGGGAGTATGCGTGCGGAACGATTTGAAGTGGAATGATGATATAAAATTAATTGTTGGTAAGGCGGGTACCAGGTTGAGATTCATTGGGAGAGTGCTTAGAAAATGTAGTCCATCAACAAAGGAGGTGGCTTACAAAACACTCGTTCGACCTATACTTGAGTATTGCTCATCAGTGTGGGATCCGTACCAGATCGGTCTGACGGAGGAGATAGAGAAGATCCAAAGAAGAGCGGCGCGTTTCGTCACAGGGTTATTTGGTAAGCGTGATAGCGTTACGGAGATGTTTAATAAACTCAAGTGGCAGACTCTGCAAGAGAGGCGCTCTGCATCGTGGTGTAGCTTGCTCGGCAGGTTTCGAGAGGGTGCGTTTCTGGATGAGGTATCGAATATATTGCTTCCCCCTACTTATACCTCCCGAGGAGATCACAAATGTAAAATTAGAGAGATTCGAGCGCGCACAAAGGCTTTCAGACAGTCGTTCTTCCCACGAACCATACGCGACTGGAACAGGAAAGGGAGGTAATGACAGTGGCACGTAAAGTGCCCTCCGCCACACACCGTTGGGTGGCTTGCGGAGTATAAATGTAGATGTAGATGTAGACTGTTGTAGGGTGTGAAACATGGTATCACAATTTTGAGCCAGAAAGCAAATGTTGGTGCTGACAGGGGAAGTGGTGGATTCCCCCCCCCCCCCCCCCCCCCCCCAAATACAATATGCAAAGCCATGCACACCAACTCCAGGAAAGTCATGAGGACTTTTGACCGCAAGGGCCCACTGCACCACTGCACCACTGCACACTGACTTCTGGAACACGGCACCTCAATTAACGCTCTGTGGTATGTGGACACAGTGCAAAAATTGAAGCACGCCATCAGCTCTGAATGGCCAGGAGTGTCGATGTATGGCATCATTCTGTTGACGGATTACGCTCACCGACATGTTGCCAAGCTCGTTTCAACTGCAGAAGTTTCACTGGGAAGCCCTTACACATTCTCTGTACAGTGCCGATCTCTCCCCCGTGCAATTTCCATATTTCTGGAGCCCTGAAGAAAGACATTTGTGGCCGTCAATATGCCGGGTACAATCACGGTTCTGTCGGCAATTGCAAACATTTTGCCATGAAGGCATTGACCATCTTGTTTCACAAAAGGATAAATATAACAGTTATGGCAATTACAGGGTGTTTCAAAAATGACCGGTATATTTGAAACGGCAATAAAAACTAAACGAGCAGTGATAGAAATACACCGTTTGTTGCAATATGCTTGGGACAACAGTACATTTTCAGGCGGACAAACTTTCGAAATTACAGCAGTTACAATTTTCAACAACAGATGGCGCTGCAAGTGATGTGAAAGATATAGAAGACAACGCAGTCTGTGGGTGCGCCATTCTGTACGTCGTCTTTCTGCTGTAAGCGTGTGCTGTTCACAACGTGCAAGTGTGCTGTAGACAACATGGTTTATTCCTTATAACAGAGGATTTTTCTGGTGTTGGAATTCCACCGCCTAGAACACAGTGTTGTTGCAACAAGCCTAAGTTTTCAACGGAGGTTTAATGTAACCAAAGGACCGAAAAGCGATACAATAAAGGATCTGTTTGAAAAATTTCAACGGACTGGGAATGTGACGGATGAACATGCTGGAAAGGTAGGGCGACCGCGTATGGCAACCACAGAGGGCAACGCGCAGCTAGTGCAGCAGGTGATCCAACAGCGGCCTCGGGTTTCCGTTCGCCGTGTTGCAGCTGCGGTCCAAATGACGCCAACGTCCACGTATCGTCTCATGTGCCAGAGTTTACACCTCTATCCGTACAAAATTCAAACGCGGCAACCCCTCAGCGCCGCTACCATTGCTGCACGAGAGACATTCGCTAATGATATAGTGCACAGGATTGATGACGGCGATATGCATGTGGGCAGCATTTGGTTTACTGACGAAGCTTATTTTTACCTGGACGGCTTCGTCAATAAACAGAACTGGCGCATATGGGGAACCGAAAAGCCCCATGTTGCAGTCCCATCGTCCCTGCATCCTCAAAAAGTACTGGTCTGGGCCGCCATTTCTTCCAAAGGAATCATTGGCCCATTTTTCAGATCCGAAACGATTACTGCATCACGCTATCTGGACATTCTTCGTGAATTTGTGGCGGTACAAACTGCCTTAGACGACACTGCAAACGCCTCGTGGTTTATGCAAGATGGTGCCCGGCCACATCGCACGGCTGACGTCTTTAATTTCCTGAATGAATATTTCGACGATCGTGTGATTGCTTTGGGCTATCCGAAACATACAGGAGGCGGCGTGGATTGGCCTCCCTATTCGCCAGACATGAACCCCTGTGACTTCTTTCTGTGGGGACACTTGAAAGACCAGGTGTACCGCCAGAATCCAGAAACAATTGAACAGCTGAAGCAGTACATCTCATCCGCATGTGAAGCCATTCCGCCAGACACGTTGTCAAAGGTTTCGGGTAATTTCATTCAGAGACTACGCCATATTATTGCTACGTATGGTGGATATGTGGAAAATATCGTACTATAGTGTTTCCCAGACCGCAGCGCCATGTGTTGTTGAAAATTGTAACTACTGTAATTTCGAAAGTTTGTCTGCCTGAAAATGTACTGTTGTCCCAAGCATATTGCAACAAACGGTGTATTTCTATCGCCGCTCATTTAGTTTTTATTGCCGTTTCAAATATACCGGTCATTTTTGAAACACCCTGTACTTTTGAAATAATATATATGTGGTGTCTGTTCTTTTGGAAAGGTCCAGATGAGCAGATGCCATTTTGACCCAGCAGCCACTATCAATTAAGACATAAAGGAATTGCAGACATTAGCTGTGAGTGGGCATTGATTTAAGTCATTGGGGAAAGTTGAAAATTTGTGTCAGACTGGGATTCAAGCCCAGGTCTCCTGCTTACTAAGATGCTCCAACCACTACGCCATCTGGGCGCAGTGGTCTTCACAGCGTAACAGGCTACCCTAGTATGCCTCCCGTCAGACCCAAATTCGCAGCTCATCCACACACTACTAGTGTAGTGCCCCTTGCCCATTATCCTCATTACTCGCAGCATTTTGCAGATTCCCTTCAGATTCTACAACTACATGTATACTCTGAAAACCACCGTGAGGTGCGCGGTAGAGTGTACGTCCCATTGTACCAGTTTTTCTTTCTGTTCCATTCACGATGGAGCACAGGAGGAATGATTGTTTGAATGCCTATGTGCGTGCCGTAATTATTCTTATCTTACCCTCATGATCCCTGTGAGAGCAATACGTAAGGGGTTGTAGTATGTCCCTAGAGTAATCATTTAAAGTCAATTCTTGAAACTTTGTTAATAGACTTTCTCAGTATTCTTAACTTCTATCCTCAAGAGTCTTCTAATTCAGTTCCTTCAGTATCTCTGTGACACTCTCTCAGGGATTACCAAATCTGTGACCATTTGCGCTGCCCTTCTCACTATACATTCAGTATCCCCTGTCAGTCCTGTTTAGTAGAGATTCCACACACTTCAGCAATATTGTAGGATGGGTTGCACGAGTGATCTGCAAGCTATTTCTTTGGTAGTAGACCACTAGTTTGAGCCGGTGTGCATCTGCACTGAAGAGATCATTGACCATCTACATCTTAATTATACAGGAAGAACATTGATCAAACTGACAAACTGCAGGGATGGATTCCTGAGTGGAAATGGAGGATAAAAGGTCCTTTCAACATGTGTCCGGAAATGCATCGTTACCAGGGTAGATGATGCTGACGAATGACAGCTTCTCTGAGCATGTACCGTGTGTCCCTTTTGTCTTGCAGGCTGTACGATTGATGCAGCATTCTATAAGCAGTAGAATGGTCTGGTACTCATGTCCGGAACAAGCTGAGATGGTGTTTGTGTGTGGTCAAGCACATGAAAATGGTCAAGAGGCAGCACAGTCCTCCAATTCTGGAGTACACACTGTCTGCCTACTCATCTGTATGAAAGGACCCGTGATCACACAGACGGCCAATACAGTTTGATATGTTGTGTGATGTGGTTAGTATCTATGAGGATACTTGTTTTGGTATAGCCATGCTCCCCCTTGACTGTTTCCACCTGCTTGGCCGTACACAATGGCCATCTCGGCTTGTTCTCCAACATGAATACTGGACCATTGTGCTGGTTACAGCATGCTGCACCACTCACACAGCCTGTAACATGCAAAGAACACATGGCACGTGGTCACAGGAACTGCCATTCGTCAGCGCTATCTACCACGGAAACAATGCATATCCAGACACATGTTCATGGGACCTTTTATCCTACATTTCCACTCAGGATTCCAACCCTGCAGTTTGTAGGTTTTATTAATGTTCACCCTGTATATAAGTGCTGTCTGTTCTTTCACACATATCCAAAAGAACAGACACTATTTTGATGCAGCACCCACTATGAATTAAGACACATCGGAACTGCAGACATTGGCTCTGAGTGGGCACTGATTTAAATCAACGGGAAAAGTTGAAAATTTGTGTCAGGCCAGAATTGGTACTAGGGTCTCCTTCTTTCTAAGCACATGCTCTGACCACTAAGCCATATGTGGACACAGTGGTCATTGCAACTGCACAGACTACCCTAGTATGCTTCTCATCTGCAATTCCTTTGTGTTTGAAATAATAAACAGTTCACTCCCTTTTTTCCATCGGCCTCATTTTCATTAGACTGCCCCTTATACAGCATCAATGAGTCACAATCATAATCAATCAACTCACACAAATACCTGGGTGTAATACAAGGGTCACTCCAAAAGAAATGCACACTATTTTTGTAAAAGTACAGTTTTCATACTGCATGTCTGAAAGTTTTACAGTGTGTAGATACATCCTTCCCACTTGTTTTCAAACTTAGTCAACCTGTTCCTGTGAGTGGCGCTGTCACAGTATGTCTTCGAGATGGCTGCTACACTTGACGTTCGTCAGAAGCAACGTGCTGTCATAGAAATCCTGTGCTGTGAAACCGAGACAGTGGGAAACATCCACAAGAGGTTGAAAAAGGTGAACGGAGATGCTGCTGTCGATCGCAGTACAATTAGTCGGTGGGCAAGAAGGTTACATGATGAAAGCGGGCACGGCAGTATTGAGCATTGTCCTCGCAGCGGCAGGCCTCGTACTGCACACACTCCAGACAATGTGCAGAGAGTTAACGAATTGGTGACTGCTGACAGACGCATCACAGTGAACGAATTTTCACACTACGTTGGGATAGGGGAAGGAAGTGTTTGCAGAATACTGAAAGTGTTGGCGTTAAAAAAGGTTTGTGCCAAGTGGGTTCCCAGGATTTTGACAGTGGCTCACAAAGAAACAAGAAAAACAGTATGCAGTGAACTTTTGGAACAGTACGAGAATGGTGGAGATGAATTTCTTGGAAGAATTGTGACGGGTCATGAAACATGGCTCCATCATTTTTCACCAGAGATGAAGAGGCAATCAATGGAGTGGCATCATGCAAATTCACCCCAGAGAAAAAGATTCAAAACCACACCTCCTGCTGGAAAAGTTATGGCTACGGTGTTTTTTGATTCCAAAGGACTCTTGCTTGTGGACCTCATGCCAAGCGGAACCACCATAAATTCTGATGCATATGTGGCAACACTGAAGAAACTTCAAGCTAGACTGAGTCATGTTTGACCACATCGGCAAAAGCAGGATGTTTTGCTGTTGCACGACAATGCACAGTCACATGTCAGTCAAAAAACCATGGAAGCGATCACAAAACTCGGATGGACAACACTGAAACACCTGCCTTACAGTCCTGACCAGGCTCCATGTGACTATCATCTCCTTGGGAAACTGAAAGAGACTCTTCATGGAACAATGTTTGAAGAAGATGACTCCCTTGTGCACCAAACAGTGGCTCCAACAGATTGGTCCAGAATTTTACCGTACGCGTAATCAGGCACTGGTTCCAAGATGGCGTAAGGCAGTTGAGAGGGATGGAAATTATGTGGAAAAATGAAAATATTGTTCCTAAAGGATGTGTCTACACACTGTAAAACTTTCAAACATGTAGAATAAAAGATGGATTTTAAAAAAAGTAGTGTGCATTTCTTTTGGAGTGACCCTAGTAATTTGTGGGGATATGAAATGGAGTGATCACAAGGGCCTAGTTGTAGGTAAAGTAGGTGGCAAACTTTGGTTCATTGATAGCTTTAGTTCATTAATAGGTTACCGGTAAGTGCAGTCAGTGAAAGAGGCGACTGCTTACAAAACACTCATGCAACCCACACCAGAATATGACTCAAAAGTGTGGGACCCATATCAAATTGGATGTTGATAATGATAATTACAGGTTTAAGCTAAATACCTATGGTCATCAGTCTCTTATTCACCCTCCCAGGATGGAATCTGTGTACAGAGTAAATCTCATGTGAAAGTATGAAAATATTTTCTACACGTTTCTGTAGAGTTCATCTGAAGTGGGACTTGAACACTGATACAGTATTTACAAAGTCGGATATATGAAACCACCTAAAAACCACATCCAGACTGGCCACCTCACCACCCCTCCTCGTTATCCGGCTAGTCAGACTCGATCCGGGACAGATTCGTCTTCCTGAGTCTGAGAAGAGGTGCATTAACATACGCAGGTGTCTTGGCGGGTGCCAGATATGACTAACAGGAGATACTGAATGTATATGTCTGTGGGTTTGTTTGGCCTGTGGGAGAGTCAACATAGATGGTGAAGAAACTGAACTGGCAGATACTTGGAGATAGACATAAACTATCCTGAGAAAGCCTTCTTACAAAGTTTCGAGAACCAGCTTTAAGTGAGGACTCTAGGAATATACTACAGTTACCTATGTATTGTACCTGCAGGGACCACAAAGATAAAATCGGACTAATCGCAGCACACACGGAGGTGTTGTGCCATGTTGGTACTTGTCGATAGTCACATCGAGGGGCAATGACCTATCTTGTAGGCTGGGAAGTTCTGGCAGGCTCTCTGGCACGGTGGTCAGCTGAGAGGGGGGTGGTAAAATATAACTTACTATTTATATTTTACTTGAAAGAATGTTAAATAGAGAGAATATTTTATAATTGAGATGACTTCTATTGACAGTAAATAGTAACTTTTATAAGTTAAGTTAGTAACATGAAATTTACCTTTTGTAATTTCTGTAGAGAAGTTCTGGAAGAAGTCATTCAATGGCCTTTTTTTTTTGGGCTGGTATACCGGCTAGCTTTTAAAGAGCAGGATAAAAACTTTGCTAAGAAAAATATCTTTTCTTATTAGTGACCAGAAGTGGGGTTGACTAACGATGAAATATAGAATATCTGAGACTCTGGAAATCTAACTAATAAATAATTTTGTGAAAACCATCCCATTTTTATTTTACAATAATTCAGATTATTATTTACAAAATTGTTTTGTACATTTACATGTTTCATGGCAGACATCTTTTGCAAGGAAAACACAATGGCATATGCCAACTTACGTGAAAATTAGTTATCGTTTGCAAAGTTTAGTCCTGTTTAGAAATTAGAATGCTCATCAGCAGAGGAAATCATCGTGGAAAATAATAATATCACAGTAATCGTGATGCATGATATGTCATAAGACACAAGGAGTAATTACAATATTAAGAAATAGAACTCACTAGAACTAAAATGTCTGACAAGATAGAATCTGATAGTCCGAGAGACTAACAGAAAGGCGCTAGAACAATAGGGAGCACAAAATCGGTCATGCATCATAATTTACAGTAGTAACAGAGATGTTAATGCTGTGCCGATCACAGTAAGCTTTGCATTAACACTCAGACAATCAGCATTACATGATCACTGCAGTTAACACAAAATATATCTTCCATATTTAAAAACAAAGATGATGTGACTTACCATATGAAAGCGCTGGCAGGTCGATAGAAACACAAACAGACACATACAGGGTGTTTAAAAAATGACCGGTATATTTGAAACGGCAATAAAAACTAAATGAGCAGCGATAGAAATACACCGTTTGTTGCAATATGCTTGGGACAACAGTACATTTTCAGGCAGACAAACTTTCGAAATTACAGTAGTTACAATTTTCAACAACAGATGGCGCTGCAAGTGATGTGAAAGATATAGAAGACAACGCAGTCTGTGGGTGCGCCATTCTGTATGTCGTCTTTCTGCTGTAAGCGTGTGCTGTTCACAACGTGCAAGTGTGCTGTAGACAACGTGGTTTATTCCTTAGAACAGAGGATTTTTCTGGTGTTGGAATTCCACCGCCTAGAACACAGTGTTGTTGCCACAAGACGACGTTTTCAATGGAGGTTTAATGTAACCAAAGGACCGAAAAGCGATACAATAAAGGATCTGTTTGAAAAATTTCAACGGACTGAGAACGTGACGGATGAACGTGCTGGAAAGGTAGGGCGACCGCGTATGGCAACCACAGAGGGCAACGCGCAGCTAGTGCAGCAGGTGATCCAACAGCGGACTCGGGTTTCCGTTCGCCGTGTTGCAGCTGCGGTCCAAATGACGCCAACGTCCACGTATCGTCTCATGCGCCAGAGTTTACACCTCTATCGGTACAAAATTCAAATGCGGCAACCCCTCAGCGCCGCTACCATTGCTGCACGAGGGACATTCGCTAACGATATAGTGCACAGGATTGATGACGGCGATATGCATGTAGGCAGCATTTGGTTTACTGACGAAGCTTATTTTTACCTGGACGGCTTCGTCAATAAACAGAACTGGCGCATATGGGGAACCGAAAAGCCCCATGTTGCAGTCCCATCGTCCCTGCATCCTCAAAAAGTACTGGTCTGGGCCACGATTTCTTCCAAAGGAATCATTGGTCCATTTTTCAGATCCGAAACGATTACTGCATCACGCTATCTGGACATCCTTCGTGAATTTGTGGTGGTACAAACTGCCTTAGACGACACTGCGAACACCTCATGGTTTATGCAAGATGGTGCCCGGCCGCATCGCACGGCCAACGTCTTTAATTTCCTGAATGAATATTTTGATGATCGTGTGATTGCTTTGGGCTATCCGAAACATACAGGAGGCGCCGTGGATTGGCCTCCCTATTCGCCAGACATGAACCCCTGTGACTTCTTTCTGTGGGGACACTTGAAAGACCAGTTGGACCGCCAGAATCCAGAAACAATTGAACAGCTGAAGCAGTACATCTCATCTGCATGTGAAGCCATTCCGCCAGACACGTTGTCAAAGGTTTCGGGTAATTTCATTCAGAGACTATGCCATATTATTGCTACGCATGGTGGATATGTGGAAAATATCGTACTATAGAGTTTCCCAGACCGCAGCGCCATCTGTTGTTGAAAATTGTAACTACTGTAATTTCGAAAGTTTGTCTGCCTGAAAATGTACTGTTGTCCCAAGCATATTGCAACAAACGGTGTATTTCTATCGCTGCTCGTTTAGTTTTTATTGCCGTTTCAAATATACCGGTCATTTTTGAAACACCCTGTACATACACACAAAATTCAAGCTTTCGCAACAAACTGTTGCCTCATCAGGAAAGAGGGAAGGAGAGGGAAAGACAAAAGGAAGTGGGTTTTAAGGGAGAGGGTAAGGAGTCATTTTAATTATTTCTACCGGGTCACAGGAGGCGTTATTTCACAGTGGTGGTTGTCCGGAGTGTGGCAAGCTAGAAGTGTGGCAGGCACACTGTGGCTGGTGGGCCGAGGGTGTTACTGCATAGGTATCAATGATTGATCAGAAAATGTAATAGCTTCATTTTGTTCCAATGTAAGTGCGTAGGAAGCGGGCGTTTGAATTGAAGTATGATTGTACTGTGGCTCTGGTGAGAGTTTACTGAAGTAGCCTATTAGAACTGTTCACTGCTGTTGTCACGGCCTATCTCTTGTAAACTGTCACGTACAATTTGTGCTTCAGAGACAAGGTGCTAAATTTAATAGCGGTCAGTCCATCGCAATGTGTCAATAGTGTTTTAAAAGGAATCCCAAAGGCATCCTTGTAGGGAACCGAAGTAACAGAGTGGTGTTTCTTTAATAGTTTTGGTAGCAGTCTGACACTATTTATCTCATTACAGGTGCTTGTATATTATTTGTTAAACTGATGAAATGATGTTGTTTCCAGTGCATAACATACATCTGTTACAGGTTAATGAAACCACTGTCTAAGTCCTATGTATATAAAGGCATGGTCTGTGCCGATGAACTCCATGTAATGCTGCTTCTGTAAAAGGAAAATGCGCTATATACACATTCTATGCAGCTGAATAACTGGACAGGATAGTGGCAGTGGTTTTGGCATGCTGCAACAGAAGGGAAGCAGCATTTTGTACTCATTATAGATTTGAACGAAGGGTATTCTTTTACGGGCTTCTAACCTGGATCATAACACCAGTGGGTTTCACAATAACGGTTTGCTTGATAAAGTGGATAAATCGAGATGACTGTATTATAGTTCTATAAAAGTAATAATTTTCGATTTTGTATTTGTTGTTTTTAAAGATTCTTGTCTTAACATCCTGTTGTCTTTCATTACCAGAAGCTATATCATGGAAATTAAAGGCTGAGGACTGTTTTTTCATGAGATTTTGCTGCAGCAATTCAATTTTTGGTGGCTTTACCCCATTAGTCATTCTTATTTTAACCTGCAGTCATTACTTTGTACTAAGTATTCTATTTATACTTGAGGTCACTAATCTGCACTTTGATAAATAAATTTGACCTTGCATTGTAAACTCAATCAATCGATTCCATGAGTAATTATTTTAGGACATAACATCCTTCTCCCATAATAGTGTTTAAGGAGTCATTCTTCCCACGCTCCATATGGGAAAGCAAAGAGACCCTAGTAACTGGTACAACAGTACATACCCTCCGCCATGTGATCCACAGTGGTTTGCAGAGTATGACTGTAGATGTTGAAGAGTTGTTAACTTTTCTCCTTCCATTATTTATATTCTGCTGTAGAGGTGTAGAGTAATAAATTCAAGAGTGTGGCTATCCAAGACAAATAATTAGAAATAAAGTCAACTGCCATTAGTATGAAATATCATCACCTGAGAATGGCTTGCCCAGTTTTGTTGCTTGTTTTGTTTGTGTTAGGACAAAGTTTGTACGGAAGAAAATTTTTAGATAAATCCAACAGAAAAGTCAGAAATTAACATCAGTTGCCACATGTATGAAATATCATCAATTAGGAATGGGTCGACAGATTTGGCTAATTCTTGTCTTTGTTATATTTCTAATTATCAGGTCAAGATTTGTATGTAAGAAAATTTTTGGAAAATCCACCAAAAAAAGTTGGAAATTAAAATGAATTGTTAAAGATCATTACTTGAGAAAATGACGATTGATTTGCTTTTTTTAATTGTGTTTGTAATTGTGCACAGTAATGGTATTTTTGCTTTGAAAAAGAAATGAAATAAAAAAAAATCTTTTCATAACAAAAAATCAGTTTGGGAGTTATAAAAAAAAATAAAGGGACGTATAGTCACCACATATCTCAAAAATTTATTGACTAATTTACTTCAAATTTTTATATGATACTCTAACAAGCGTTCAGGCAGATGTAAGCAGAGAGAGACACACACCACTGGCCATTAAAATTGCTACACCAAGAAGAAATGCAGATGATAAACGGGCATTCATTGGACAAATATATTATACTAGAACTGACATGTGATTACATTTTCACACAATTTGGGTGCATAGATCCTGAGAAATCAGTACCCAGAACAACCACCTCTGGCTGTAATAACGGCCTTGATACGCCTGGGCATTGAGTCAAACAGAGCTTGGATTGCAGGTACAGCTGCCCATGCAGCTTCAACACGATACCACAGTTCATCACCAGTAGTGACTGGTATATTGTGACGAGCCATTTGCTCAGCCACCATTGACCAGATGTTTTCAATTGGTGAGAGATCTGGAGAATGTGCTGGCCAGGGCAGCAGTGGAACATTTTCTGTATCCAGAAAGGCCCGTACAGGACCTGCAACATGCCGTCGTGCATTATCCTGCTGAAATGTAGGGTTTCGCAGGGATCAAATGAAGATAGAGCCACGGGTCGTAACACATCTGAAATGTAACGTCCACTGTTCAAAGTGCCGTCAATGCGAACAAGGGGTGATTGAGACGTGTAGTCCATGCTGCTGCAAACGTCATCGAACTGTTTGTGCAGATGGTTGTTGTCTTGCAAACGTCCCCATCTGTTGACTCAGGGTTCAAGATGTGGCTGTACAATCTGTTACAGCCATGCAGATAAGATGCCTGTCATTTCGACTGCTAGTGATACGAGGCCATTGGGACCCAGCACGGAGTTCCTTATTACCCTCCTGAAACCCACCGATTCCACATTCTGCTAACAGTCATTGGATCTCGACCAATGTGAGCAGCAATGTCGCGATATGATAAACCGTAATCGAAATACGCTACAATCCGACCTTTATCAAAGTCGGAAACGTGATGGTACGCATTTCTCCTCCTTACACGAGGCATTACAACAACGTTTCACGATGCAACGCCGGTCAACTGCTGTTTGTGTACAAGAAATCAGTTGGAAACTTTCCTATGTCAGCACGTTGTAGGTGTATATCAAAGTAGCACTTACAACCTATGTCCTCAATTATTTGGTGGAGATATCCAATCTCTGTACAGTTTTTGATGTCTACAACTCCCTCTAGTACCATGGAAGTGTACGAGAAATCAGTTGGAAACTTTCCTATGTCAGCATGTTGTAGGTGTATATCAGAGTAGCACTTGCAACCTATGTCCTCAATTATTTGGTGGAGATATCCAATCTCTGTACAGTTTTTGATCTCTACATCTCCCTCTAGTACCATGGAAGTCATTGCCTGATGTCATAAGAGATGTGCAATCATCCCGCTCCTTCTTCTTGTCAGTGTTTTCCACATATTTCTTACCTTATCAGTCCACCCAATTTTCAGCATTCACCTGTAGCACCACATCTAAAATACTTCGATTCTCTTCTGTTCCGGGTTTCCCACAGTCCATGTTTCACTACCATACAATGCTGTGCTCCAAATGTACATCCTCAGAAATTTCTTCCTCAAATTAAGGCCCGTGTTTGATACTAATAGACTTCTCTCAGTCCAGAATGCCCTTTTTGCCAGTGCTAGTCTGCCTCTGATGTCCTTGCTCCATCTGACATTGGTTATTTTGCTGCCCAGGTAGTAGAATTCCTTAACTTCATCTACCTCGTGACCATCAGTCCCAATGTTAACTTTCTCATTCTCATTTCTGCGACTTCTCATTACTTCTGTCTTCCTTCAATTTACTCTCAGTCCATATTCTGTAATCATTAGACTGTTAATTCCATTCAGGAGATCCTGTAATTCTTCTTCACTTTCACTCAGGATAACAATGTCATCAATGAATTGTACCATTGATATCCTTTCACCTTGAATTGTAATTCCACTGCTGAACTTTTCTTTTATTTCCATCATTGCTTCTTCCAATGTATAGACTGAACAGTAGGGGTGAAAGACTACATCCCTGTCGAACATCTTGCACCATTTTACATTGTCAAATGCTTTTTCCATGTCAACAAATCCTATGGACCTTTCTTGATTTTTCTATAGTCTTGCTTCCATTATAAATCACAGCTTCAGAATTGCTCCTCTGGTGTTATTACCTCTCCTAAAGCCAAACTGCAAAAAGGTGGGAATTTAAGTAGATGGGACCTGGATAAACTTAAAGAACCAGAGGTTGTAGAGAGTTTCAGGGAGAGCATAAGGGAACAATTGACAGGAATGGGGGAAAGAAATACAGTAGAAGAAGAATGGGTAGCTCTGAAGGATGAAGTAGTGAAGGCAGCAGAGGATCAAGAAGTAAAAAGACGAGGGCTACTAGGAATCCTTGGGTAACAGAAGAGATACTGAATTTAATTGATAAAAGGAGAAAATACAAAAATGTAGTAAGTGAAGCAGGCAAAAAGGAATACAAACATCTCAAAAATGAGATCGACAGGAAGTGCAAAATGGCTAAGCAGGGATGGCTAGAGGACAAATGTAAGGATGTAGAGGCTTGTCTCACTAGGGGTAGGATAGATATTGCCTACAGAAAAATTAAAGAGAACCACTTGTATGAATATCAAGAGCTCAGATGGCAACCCAGTTCTAAGCAAAGAAGGGAAGGCAGAAAGGTGGAAGGAGTATATAGAGGGTTTATACAAGGGCGATATACTTGAGGACAATATTATGGAAATGGAAGAGGAAGTAGATGAAGATGAAATGGGAGATAAGATACTGCGTGAAGAGTTTGACAGAGCACTGAAAGACCTGAGTCGAAACAAGGCCCCGGGAGTAGACAACATTCCATTAGAACTACTGATGGCCTTGAGAGAGCCAGTCATGACAAAACTCTACCATCTGGTGAGCAAGATGTATGAGACAGGCGAAATACCCACAGACTTTAAGAAGAATATAATAATTCCAATCCCAAAGAAAGCAGGTGTTGACAGATGTGAAAATTACCGAACTATCAGTTTAATAAGTCACAGCTGCAAAATACTAACGCGAATTCTTTACAGACAAATGGAAAAACTGGTAGAAGCGGACCTCGGGGAAGATCAGTTTGGATTCCGTAGAAATGTTGGAACACGTGAGGCAATACTAACCTTACGACTTATCTTAGAAGAAAGATTAAGGAAAGGCAAACCTACGTTTCTAGCATTTGTAGACTTAGAGAAAGCTTTTGACAACGTTAACTGGAATACTCTCTTTCAAATTCTGAAGGTGGCAGGGGTAAAATACAGGGAGCGAAAGGCTATTTACAATTTGTACAGAAACCAGATGGCAGTTATAAGAGTCGAGGGGCATGAAAGGGAAGCAGTGGTTGGGAAAGGAGTGAGACAGGGTTGTAGCCTCTCCCCGATGTTATTCAATCTGTATATTGAGCAAGCAGTAAAGGTAACAAAAGAAAAATTCGGAGTAGGTATTAAAATTCAAGGAGAAGAAGTAAAAACTTTGAGGTTCGCCGATGACATTGTAATTCTGTCAGAGACAGCAAAGGACTTGGAAGAGCAGTTGAACGGAATGGATAGTGTCTTGAAAGGAGGATATAAGATGAACATCAACAAAAGCAAAACGAGGATAATGGAATGTAGTCAAATTAAATCGGGTGATGCTGAGGGGATTAGATTAGGAAATGAGACACTTAAAGTAGTAAAGGAGTTTTGCTATTTAGGGAGTAAAATAACTTATGATGGTCGAAGTAGAGAGGATATAAAATGTAGACTGGCAATGGCAAGGAAAGCGTTTCTCAAGAAGAGAAATTTGTTAACATCGAGTATAGATTTAAGTGTCAGGAAGTCATTTCTGAAAGTATTTGTATGGAGTGTAGCCATGTATGGAAGTGAAACATGGACGATAACCAGTTTGGACAAGAAGAGAATAGAAGCTTTCGAAATGTGGTGCCACAGAAGAATGCTGAAGATAAGGTGGGTAGATCACGTAACTAATGAGGAGGTATTGAATAGGATTGGGGAGAGGAGAAGTTTGTGGCACAACTTGACTAGAAGAAGGGATCGGTTTGTAGGACATGTTTTGAGGCATCAAGGGATCACAAATTTAGCATTGGAGGGCAGCGTGGAGGGTAAAAATCGTAGAGGGAGACCAAGATATGAATACACTAAGCAGATTCAGAAGGATGTAGGTTGCAGTAGGTACTGGGAGATGAAGAAGTTTGCACAGGATAGAGTAGCATGGAGAGCTGCATCAAACCAGTCTCAGGACTGAAGACCACAACAACAACAACAACAAAGCTAAACTGTTCATCACCTAACACAGCCTCAGTTTTCCTCTCAATTTTCCTGTATATTATTCTTGTAAGTAACTTTGATGCATGAGCTGTTAAGCTGGTTGTGCGATAATTCTCACACTTGTCAGCCCTTGCAGTCTTTGGAATTGTTTGGATGATATTTTTCAGAAAGTCTGATATATGTCACCAGACTCATACATCCTACATACCATCGTGAGTAGTCATTTTGTTGCCACTTCTCCAATGATTTCAGAAATGCTTGTGGAATGTTATCTATCCCTTCTGACTGATTTGATTTTAAGTCCCCCACACCTCTCTTAAATTCTGATTCTAATACTGGATTCCCTGTCTATTCTAAATTGACTCCTGTTTCTTCTTCTATCACATCAGACAAATCTTCCCCCTCATAGAGGCCTTCAATGTATCTTTCAACCTATCCACTGTCTCCTCAGAACTTCTGTTGCACTCTTAATGTTACCACACTTGCTTTTAATTTCACCAGAGGTTGTTTTGACTTCCCTAAATGCTGAGTTAGTCCTTCCGACAATAATTTCTTTTTCAAATTCTTCACATTTTTCATGCAGCCATTTCATCTTAGCATTCCTGCACTTCCTTTTTATTTCATTGTTCAGTGACTCGTATTTCTGTATTCCTGAATTTCCCCAAACATTTTTGTACTTTCTTCTTTCGTCAATCAACTGAAGTACTTCTTCTGTTACCTTCTTTGGATCTATGTTTTTCTTTCCAACTTTTGTGATTGCCCTTTTTAGAGATGTCCATTCCTCTTCAACTATACTGCCTACTGAGCTATTCTTTATTGCTGTATCTATAGCCTTTGAGAACTTCAAGCATATCTCGTCATTCCTTAGTACTTCCGTATCCCACTTCTTTGCGTATTGATTCTTTTGATTGATTTTTGTCATACATACATATATACGCAATATATAAAGGGGGAAGCATTGTTACCACAAATCTCGAAAAATTCTTGACTAATTTACTTCCAATTTTTACACAATACTCTAATGAACATTCAGATACACATAGGCTATACATGTATTACATATATGAATATATATGTAACATATAAAGGGGAAATGTTACCAAAAATCTTGAAGATTTTTATGGATTTACTTGAGATTGCACTTCCCCAGTATTTCACCAATGAAATGGAGTCTACCACCTGCTTTACCCACAACTGAGCCTTTGTGATCGTTCCATGTTATATCCCTGCAAAGTGTTACACCCAGGTGTTAGTAGAGTTGGCTGATTCCAACAGTGACTCATTGATATTATAGTCAAAGGATACTACATTTTTGTTTGTTTTGTGAAGTGCACAATTTTAGAGTACTGAACATTTAAAGCAAGTTCCCAATCTTTGCAGCACTTGGAAATCTTAGCATGATCTGACTGGGTATTTATGCAGCTGCTTTCACACAGTACATCATTATACGAGGGCTATCCACAAAGTACATTACGTTTTGGAATTAAAAATTAATAAAGTATTGGATTTTTTTTTATTATATACAGATGAAAGCCACACTTAAATACTACTTTTCTACATAGTTGCCATTTAAATTAAGGCACTTATCATAGCGATGGACGAGCTTGGAAATTCCTTCGTCGTAAAATTCGGCCGCCTGCGCCTTCAACCACGTAATGACTGTCTTTTGGGACAGAAAAGGTGTGATTTTTGTGGATTTCCTGGAAAGAGGCACTACAATAAACTCTCAAAGGTATTGCCAAACTCTGCACAACCTCAGAAGAGCAATACAAAACAAGCACAGGGGAAGTTGGGCTCAAAGATCTTGCTGATTCACGACAACGCCCGGGCCCACAAGGCAAATGCCACTCTGGAAGTTCTCGAATCTTTTAAATGGGAGTTGTTTCCTCATCCGCCGTACAGTCCCGACCTGGCACCGAGCGACTTACACTTATTCCCAGCAATGAAGAAGTGGTTGGCTGTGCAGCGTTTTGATGACGACGCACAGCTTCCAGAAGAGGTAGCCACGTGGTTGAAGGCGCAGGGGGCCGAATTTTATGACAAAGGAATTTCCGAGCTCGTCCATCGCTACGATAAGTGCCTTAATTTAAATGGCAACTATGTAGAAAAGTAGTACTTAAGTGTGGCTTTCATCTGTATATAACAAAAAAAATTTCCAATACTTTATTTATTTTTAATTCCAAAACGTAATGTACTTTGTGGATAGCCCTCGTAGATCACTGCATCATCTATGAAAAGGCTGAGGTTAGTATTAATATCATCTGCACAGTCATTAATATACAATGTGAACAACAGAGATCCCGAAACATTTCCCTGGAGCACACTCAAAGTTACTCCTATGTCTGATGATGAGCCTCCAGCCCAGATAACATGCTGCATCCCCCTTGTAAAAAGTCCTCAATCCAGACACAAATTTCACTTGAAACCCCATTTGATCATACTTTTGACAATACATTTAGATGTGGTACCGAGTCAAATGTTTTTAGAAAGTCAAGAAATACTGCATCTACCTGACTCCCTTGATCCAAAGCTTTCAGTACTCAAGTTGGGTTTCACGTGATCAATGTTTTTGGAATTAATGCTGCTTGGCATTGAGGAGATCATTATTTTCAAGGTATCTCATTATGTTTGAGCTCAGAAGATGTCCTAAGATTCTACTTGGCATTGGGCCACAAGAGTCGGTACTGGATTACTGAAAACAAAATTTGAAATAAAAATATTTTAAAATTAACAATACCAACACCCCCTGGACTGGCCAGGTAGCCCACCCATTGGCAAGGGATTTTCTACAACCACATTCTCAATTTTCTTTTAATAGAATACAGTGAAACCCTTTGTGGTAGACAAATAATGCAAGAATTGTAGGTGCCTTATGGCATTCACAGTACATACCTACATATATATTCCCCCAAACCAACATAGTTCCAAGAAAGTATACTCCCAGAAGATTACCCACAATTTGTCTCATTTACAAACTTTTTGATCTCTTGACATCTTGAGTGTGCAGTGATTAGTCACCTTCTTGCTTCGATTAGTTTTGGTTTTCAAGGTTTCCCAGTTTCTTATCTTATACCTTCAGGCAGCTTCGTAAAAAAACTCTGAACCAGACTACAGATCTCCACAAGAAGGAAGAGCCTGCTTGGATATTACTTCTGGGACTCAAATTGTGGCTATGTTAAGTGGAGGTTTACTATCTTTTGGTTCAAAAAATCTTTTTTTTTTTTTTTAACTGCATTTTTGGGTCCATAAAAGTGTTTAGAATCCACCCCTGAAACGGTTTTTCTGAATACGGAACGGAAATGTTTGTTATTCGTGGTTGAACAAAAAAATGCACCTGCCTGAAATCGGCCTTTTCCACGCACCAGTTTTTTTCGGGAATTTTGGCTCTGTAGCCATGAAAAATTATTCTATGTGCTTGCCCATGACTAAAACTGATAAAGTGATCAAGGAGATTACGACGTCCTACGGCTTGGCAATCTGAGAGCATTCCAATTAGGTGGAACAGATGAAGAAGGCAATTTGGGCAACGTATTTCCACAAATGTTCGACGGATGACCACCCACAACACCAAAATTGTCCGGCTGGGGAAACTAGTTGGTGCAAGTGGCGCATTGCAGAGGCTACTGGACATCTGGACAAATATCAACATGACCAGCAGCTCTCCAAAGAAGTTCAAAAAGTGATTCATACGATCTATGAGGCCCTTCCAGAGGACGAGTTCTTGTACCGGTGCTTATACCTTCAAGCAGCTTCTTTAAAAAAAAAAAAAAAACTCTGAACAAGACCACAGATCTCCGCAAGAAGGAAGAGGCTGCATGGATATTACTTTTGGGTATCAAATTGTGGCTATGTTAACGGGTTATGTAAATGGGAGGTTTACTATCTGTTGGTTCAAAAAATTGAGGAAACACACAAAATTCAAATGAAAGTTTGAACGCGTGTGTTTGGAAGTTATCCCCCAAGCATTTGCATTCTGGTGTGAAGACTGTGGAGATGTGACTTTCCTAGCAGTGAGCAGCTTCAATGAAGGGTATTCATCAATTCTGAAGACCATGAAAACGAAGGACCTCACCCTGGGACTCTATTTGATGCAGTTTTACCAAGCATTCGGATGACCACCGGATTCAAGAGGCCAAAAACTGCTTTTCACCAGCCATTCGAGCGGTTCTGGAGCAGTGCAGGATGGGCCAGATTGAGCATAATGCCCTCTGTGAGGAAGAGGAAGGACTAGTTTATGGACCCGGAATAGCAGATTGAATGTAAGTTGCATAATATTGCATTTATATGTAGTCAAAACTTCAAATGCTTTTTTCTCAAAATGATTTGTTTTTATCGCGTGGTATGGCAACTTCAAATCTACTGAACCAATTGGCATGATTCTTTGTTTCTGATGATGCTAACTACATTGTCTAGGAGTTGTACCACTTTCATTCCGATCCATCAACTATAAATATTTTTACTTGGCCGACAAAGTCGAAAAACCAGTGAAAAAAATCTTTTTTTTTTTTCAAATGGCCGCCATTTTGTTTCCTATGGTCCAAATAACTTCAGAGAGGTACAACTCCTAAAGAATCTTATATACTTCGCTAACGTCGACTCAGTTTCGATTTCAGACAAGCCGGCTGACCTGTGACATACCGCGCGTGGTCTACATCGAAATTTTGTTTCGTTTCGATGGCACTTCCGCCTTTGCTCTTCATTTACGGTCAAAAAAATTCGAATTTGTAGAGGAAATATCAACAAACATTTTGACCAAATTTGACATTGATATCTATAACACATCCCGAGAAAAAAATTCCCAAAGAACATGCTTTTTTTCTGGCCAAAGATAGTAAACCTCCCCTTAATCAGAGAGAGAGAGAGAGAGAGAGAGAGAGACTGATTTACAGGAATTCAACAGTGAGGTTCTAATCATCCTTTGTAATGTTCCTTATTTGACTTCTGGTTGAATTTGTCAACTTTCATAGTTCTGAATTTGTGTTTTGCCAACGATGGTGCAGATCTGTCAGGCTACACCGCTGTTGCAATCTTGAGTCTTGCTGGAATCAGAATCTTCAAAATGATATGAAGCTCTGGTAAATGAATAAGAAGATTTTCTTCTACAACAGCCTTCGCATATTGTTCCATAAATATACAACAACTTTTTCTCTAGAAGACTTTTCAACATAGGAAACATCTCATAAGACTGTGCACATGAGTTTGACAGGGTTAGGATGAACAGACGTCCCAGTTTTGATGGGACAGTCCCAGTTTTCACATAATGTCCTGGTGTCCCAAGACAATCATTCAGGACATATAACTGTCCCTGTTTTTATTGAGTAACGAACTGTGTGCAATAACATTTATCATTTAAGTGGAACCTAGAAGTTGAATGTTATAGAAATAAATATTTTCATCATACGTAGGCCTACTGCATTTGGCTTAGCTAGCATTAGGCTTAAAGAAAGAGTAAGAGATATGTTGAATATTTCCTATGCCAACATGTTCATGGGCCATCTGGCCCAGACCTTCCTAGCCTCCCAAAACACCATACCCTTAGTCTGGTTCAGGTTCATTGATGATATCTTCACGATATGGACTCAGCGCCACAACACACTATCTTCATTCCCTCACAATCTCAACAGCTTCTCTTCCATTCACTTCACCCAGTCCTCCACAACCCAGCGCGCCACCTTCCTAGGTGTTGAGCTCCTCGCCTCTGATACCTCCACCTGCACCTCTGCCCACAATAAACCAACCAATGCTACCTGCATTTCAACAGCCGTCATTCCTTTCCCACCAAAAAATCCCTCCTGTCCAGCCTGGCCACCAATGGATGGCGTATCTGCAGTGACAGGAACTCCCCTGCCCAGTCTCATCGAGGCCTTCGCAGACAGGCACCACCCCCAGACTAGTCTGCAAACAGATCTCCCTTGCCATTTCTCCTTACACCTCACATCCTCACACCACCCCCAAGAACCAGCCACAAAAGAGTGCCCCCCTCATCACACACTACCAACCCAGACTGGAAGAACTGAACCACATCCTTTGCCAGGGCTTTGATTACCTATCGCTGTGCCCTGAAATGAAGGACATCCTACCCGAGATCCTTCCCACCCCTCACAAAGTGGTGTTCTGTCATCCATACAACCTGCTCGTCCATCCCTATGCTACTCCCAATCCAAACCCCTTTCCACAAGGATCATATCCATGTGGAAGACTCAGGTGCAAGACCTGCTCAATCCACCCACATAGCACTTCCTACTCCAGGCCTGTCACAGGTTCATCCTACCACATCAGGGGCCAAGCCACTTGTGAAAGCAGCCATGTCATTTACCAGCTCTGCTGCAACCATTGCATAGCTTTCTATATTGATATGACTACCAACCAACCGTCCACCTGCACGAGTGGCCACTACCGAACTGTGGCCGAGAGAAAAGTCGACCACACTGCGGTACAACATGCAGCTGAGCATAACGTGCTCGATTTCAATGGCTGCTTCTCTACCCGAGTCATCTGGATCCTTCCATCCACCACCACCTTTTCTGAAGTGCACAGATGGCAGTTATCCTTACAACACTTTCTCTACTCCTGTAATCATCCTGTGGTCGATCTACATACTGTCCCCACACCCTCCATCCGACAGTTTCCATCCTCTATGTCCTATCGTCTCCTCCCTGTTCTTGTCTCCCAGCCTCTTTGTTTGCTGCCCTCTGTTCACGCACCTGTCCATCTTCCCCTGCTCCTCTCCTTTATCACCACCTCCCTGCCCCACAACCTCCTGATGTCGCACCTGTTGACATTCTAGTCCGTGTACACTCTGCCAGATAGTGTTCCTGTCCCCCCACACATTACTATACCATCCGCTTCTGTGCCCCCTCCAGACTCCTACTGCCATCTCATGTGACAGATGCATTCTGGCCCGAGCTGCTGGAGCTGGCGGTCATGTGTGCACGAGATGTGCTTGCTTTTGTTTATGAATAGTGTGTGTTTCTCTGTTCCTCTTTTGCTGATGAAGGATGTGGCCAAAAGCTGTGTGTAAGTATCTTTTCATTATACCTGCCTGCAACTTAACATGTCTTCTTTATGATAAGTAGTAATTAATCTTTTCCTATATTCCTGATATTCCTACATGGATTTTCCATTAAAACAAAAGTAGTAGAAGGGGGAGGCTAAAGTAATTACACGGGTATATCTGGCTGGCTGGTCACTTATAAAACACAGCGAGGGGCCAGATACCCTGAACAACACATTAAAAAGTTCTGCCCACAATTCTAGGGAACGGATCGGACATTTCACACAACCGTGAAAACTCATTCCACAATTGTGTCATTGTCAGTTCAAATACAGTGCAAATGTTAAAGTAAACTAGCTGTTGCCCTCTTGTTGAAAATACACGCAAAACGTTTTGCATCACCCTGGTTCGCAGTATAGCGGTTAATAAAAAAGAAAAAGAGAAGAAAAGAAAAGGTTGAAAATATGGGAAGAAATGGCGAATAAAAAAGGGGTTTTAAAATCATTAATGACCATGAAAAAGGGAAAGAATGAAATGCAAATCGGACTTCGTATTACAGAAAAGCTATGGTTGGGGTGGTCCTTGTGGCGTTTCTGAGCAAAAGTTAAACCAATTTCCACTACAAAAATTATTGAAAAAGAACAGAGAATAACAAAATGTAGCTGACAGGGGGAAATGGCGTAGATAAGAGTTCATCCTTTACCATGTTAACATGTCTTCTTTCGTGCGGCGTCCAGGTCTTCAAAAATCTCCTACTTCATTTCTGCGTGAAAAGTCTGCTCCGAAATCTTGCAATTGTCCAGGAAGCACTAATTTATACAAATTAAAATCATCTTGATACTGAATGCAATTTATTTTACGTTGCTACTTCCATCCTCCGAATTTCATAACAACTTCCACAATATGTCTACACATTAATAAGTTTTTCCGTCTTAATCAGATCAAGACTAGCTAATAAGTTTTTTACGTCTGAATTAAGCTTCCACTCTTGAGAGACAATAGATGGATAGAAAAACAAAAAAAAGAGTTACAATTTTAGTATTTTCTCTGCCGTCGAGCGTCAATACCGCTGCGACGGTGTAATTCATATCTGAGGGAACGAGTGTAGTACGGCGAAATTCAAAGTCCCGCTACATCAGAACTCCTGAAAGTAGGCATTGACTGTGGATACTGTATCACAGACACAGTCCCTTTGACTGTTCAGAGATGTCACTAAACCCGCCCAAAGACGTAAACACCCATGGATGAGCAGCACCTATTACACAATGTGGGTCCAACAGCTAATCAGTTCCAGTCATTCCACCAGGAAGGAGCTACACGGCTCATGTTGTCTGTAGTTCAAAATGCCTAGACAGTCAATACCGCAGTTTGATCGCATCTGCATTGTTACTTCGTGCCAGAAAGGGCTCTCAACAAGGGAAATGTCCAGGCATCTCGGAGTGAACAAAAGTGATGTTCTGACATGGAGGAGATACAGAGAGACAGGAACTGTCGATGACATGCCTCTCTCAGCCCGCCCAAGGGCTACTATCGCAGTGCATGACTGCTACCTACAGATTATGGCTCGGCTCGGAAGAACACTGACAGCAACACCACCATGTTGAATAATACTTCTCATGCAGCCACCGGATGTCGTGTTATGATTCAAACTGTGCGCATTAGGCTGCATGATGCGCAAATTCACTCCATGGCGAGATCCATCTTTGCAACCACGACACCACGCAGTGCAGTACAGATGGGCCCACCAACATGCAGAACGGATCGCTCAGGATAGGCATCACGTTCTCTTCACTGACAAGCATCACATATACCTTCAACCAGACAATCGTCGGAGACGTGTTTGGAGGCAACCCAGTCAGGCTGAATGCCTTACACACACCGTCCAGCGAGTGCAGCAAGGTGGAGATTCCCCACTGTTTTGGGGTGGCATTATGTGGGGCCGACATATGCCGCTGGTGGTCATGGAAGGCACCGTAACGGATGTACATTACTCGAATGCCATCCTCCGACCAATAGTGCAAACATATCGGCAGCAAATTGGCGAGGTATTTGTCTTCACGGATGACAATTCATGTCCGCATTGTGCACATCTTGTGAATGACTTCTTTCAGGACAACGACATCGCTCGACTAGAGAGGCCAGCTTGTTTACCAGACATGAACCCTATCGAACATGCCTGGCATAGATTGAAAAGGGCTGTTTATGGACGACGTGACCCACCAACCACCCAGACCAATCTACGCCGAATCGCCATTGAGGAGTTGAACAATCTGGACGAAATGCCTTGATGAACTTGTGGATAGTATGCCACAATGAATACAAGCATGCATCAATGCAAGAAGACATGCTACTGGGTATTAGGGGTACTGGTGTGTACAGCAATTTGGACCACCACCTCTGAAGGTCTTGCTGTATGGTGGTAAAACATGCAATGTGTCGATTTCATGAGCAGTAATTAGGGCGGAAATGATGTTTATGTTGATCTCTATTCAAATTTTCTGTATAAGTTACAGAACCAAGGTGACACAACACTTTTTTTGTGTGTGTAAAATACATTCTACTAAAATGTGGTGCACTGAGACCTGTACACCACACACATTGAGGGCCCTATTGCTGGAACAAGAAGCTGTACATCACAGAGCTGTGTCCTGTGTGAAGACAAGTTAGAAGGATCTCATCCTATCTGCATGGGTGTAGTTTCTTGACTGTCGCTAGCAGCCACCGATACATAACCAACCAGTTTTCGAAACACATTGCACTGATTGATAGTTCATTTAGGACAAGTAAACACCAGATTTCAATTAACAGGCTAATTATAATGTCAGGACAATGTTGAAACCAGTACTCTCTACCTTGTGGACGATATAAAATATAAATATCTATGGAACATCAGCACATCTAATTTACAGAATTTGGTCAGCTGGTAAGAATGTCAGAAATTAAAGTATTCTGTTGTAATTAACATGTAATGAAATGATACAATATCACTCATTTTTGTGTATTAGTCAAAAATACCTGAGATAACATCTGAACTGCTGCTGTTAATCTCTAAAATAAATGTACATAATGTTAAGTCTTTAATTTTATAAGTAATTAAAATAGTTTGTTGAATAATGCAGCCTAAAACATGTCAACAAAATTATCAAAAAGTACTTTCAGTCTGAAGACAAGAACTTCTGTTTATGCTAACAGAAAGATCTAATTTCCTTTGTAGAACATTGAATCTAATTTTGTCTTTATGTAATGAAGGAAACTAATAAATTCATTATTTATTTTATATATTGATGTAAATTTCTGTAGTAACATTGTAATTTGGCTGAATTGCATGTCTAAAACTGATAAGTGTATTTGAAACTACTTTGTGACTATGTTAAATCGATTTGATGTAGTAACCTTTAATTGTAATATTTAAAAAAATGTAAATTTAAAAATGTACTTTTTATATATATATATTTTTATATATATATATATATATATATATATATATATATATATATATATATATATATATATATATAAAAAATAAAAAATGGGGACTCCATCATGAGTTATCTGCACCAAGACTGCCTTACAGCTTGGAAGCAGCTAGCCCATCTGCATTTGCAGCTTTGGCCTGACAAGTATGCTTCACTGATATTGCCAGATATTGCAACTGTATTTATGAGTCCACTTGGCTTTAATACTAGCACTGATGATGGTCACACAATGATTGAAATTGATTTGCAACAGAAACAGAGATTTCTACTTCCAACACTGACCCTCTTTTTGTTATTAGTGTAAGAATTGTCTAAAAGGGTATATAAAAATGAGGGCTGGTCCACTGGGCATCATTGTTAATCAGAGATTTTGTCATGCACCATCTATGCCACTTCGTGTAGTCAAAATGTAATGCAAAATATAAAGATGTATCTGTTCCCTAATCCACATAGTAAGCTGAATGGACCTAAAATATTTATCCCGTTCTCAGTATGAACTCCAGTACAATGACCATATATCAGGTTAAATATCCTGAGATGCACCACCCATTTGGACTGTTCATATTTCATTGAGCATAAAATATAAGCATGTTTATATCATTTGAACTGTAAGAAATAGATATTATGTTGCATAGTGGTTAGAATATTAGGAACTAGTCTATAGTAACATCACACTACGAGGTGCATTCATGTTCTAAGGCCTCCGATTTTTTTTCTCCGGACTGGAAAGAGATAGAAACACGCGCATTGTTTTAAAATGAGGCCGCGTTCATTGTCAATACGTCCCAGAGATGGCAGCACTGTACGGCAGATGGAATTTTACCGCCAGCGGCGAGAATGAGAACTCTTTTAAATATTTAAAATGGCGACGTTTTCCTTACTCGAACAGCGTGCAATCATTCGTTTTCTGAATTTGCGTGGTGTGAAACCAATTGAAATTCATCGACAGTTGAAGGAGACATGTGGTGATGGAGTTATGGATGTGTCGAAAGTGCGTTCGTGGGTGCGACAGTTTAACAAAGGCAGAACATCGTGTGACAACAAACCGAAACAACCTCGGGCTCGCACAAGCCGGTCTGACGACACGATCGAGAAAGTGGAGAGAATTGTTTTGGGGGATCGCCGAATGACTGTTGAACAGATCGCCTCCAGAGTTGGCATTTCTGTGGGTTCTGTGAACACAATCCTGCATGACGACCTGAAAATTCGAAAAGTGTCATCCAGGTGGGTGCCACGAATGCAGACGGACGACCACATGGCTGCCCGTGTGGCACTTTGCCGAGCAATGTTGACGCACAACGACAGCATGAGTGGGACTTTCTTTTCATCGGTTGTGACAATGGATGTGACTTGGATGTCATTTTTCAATCCAGAAACAAAGCGCCAGTCAGCTCAATGGAAGCACACAGATTCACCACCACCAAAAAAATTTCGGGTAACTGCCAGTGCTGAAAAAATGGTGTCCATGTTCTGGGACGGCGAGGGCGTAATCCTTACCCATTGCGTTCCAAAGGGCACTACGGTAACAGGTGCATCCTACGAAAATGTTTTAAAGAACAAATTCCTTCCTGCACTGCAACAAAAACGTCCGGGAAGGGCTGCACGTGTGCTGTTTCACCAAGACAACGCACCCGCACATCGAGCTAACGTTACGTATCACTTTCTTCGTGATAACAACTTTGAAGTGATTCCCCAAGCTCCCTACTCACCTGACCTGGCTCCTAGTGCCGTTTGGCTTTTTCCAACAATGAAAGACACTCTCCGTGGCCGCACATTCACGAGCCGTGCTGCTATTGCCTCAGCGATTTTCCAGTGGTCAAAACAGACTCCTAAAGAAGCCTTCGCCGCTGCCATGGAATCATGGCGTCAGCGTTGTGAAAAATGTGTATGTCTGCAGGGCGATTATGTCGAGAAGTAACGCCAGTTTCATCAATTTCGGGTGAGTAGTTAATTAGAAAAAAAATCGGAGGCCTTAGAACTTGAATGCACCTCGTACTCTTCTTCCCATCTGCGCATAACTCTGTACGTCAACAGCGAGGTGACAGCACGTAGGACACCTGAGCGAGGTGGTGCAGTGGTTAGCACACTGGACTCACATTCAAGATGATGACCATTCACACCCAAATCTAGCCATCCTGATTTAGGTTTTCTAAGTCACTTCAGGCAAATGCTGGGATAGTTTTTCTCAAAGGGCACGGCCAATTTCCTTCCCCAACCTGAGCTTGTGCTCTGTCTCTAATGACTTTGTTTTCGATGGGACGTTAATCTTCTTCTTCTCCTCCTCCTCCACCACGGCATGTAGGGGGATGGCACATTGAACTGTCTAATCATTGTGACACACATCTTTGACTGCTACATCTGCCATTTTGTTTCTCTTAGTATCTGTGTGCCCAGGTACCAAACAAAAATACACTTCCTTCCCATCATTGTAGGTGGAGAGGGGTGTTCTGGGTATGTTTAGATTAGTACTTGTTCCATAGAACATGAATACGACACTTTGTACTGATGTGGAACGTGTCAGGTTAATAAAAGTTGTCTATACAAGATATTGCATTACACAAAATATTACATGACACTTAATAATTTTATTTTATTTTTTTGTGGGGGTTGAGGAAATTACCCACATACTATATCCAAAAATTCATCTAATGAGTAGAAGGAGTTATCTGTCAGGCTTTTGATGCTATTAGGTAAGTGACCAAAGACTTTTGTGGCAGCATAATTTACCCCCTTCTGCCCCAAAGTTAGATTTAACCTTGAGTAGTGAAATTCATCCTTTCTCCCAGTGTTGTAGCCATGTACACTGCTATTACTTTTGAATTCATTCGGATTGTTAATAACAAATTTCATAAGTGAGTATATATATTGTGAGGCTACAGTGAAGATCTCTAGCTCTTTAAATAAGTGTCTGCAGGATGATCTCAGATGAGCTCCAGCAATTATTCTGATTACATGCTTTTGTGCAAAGAACACTCTTTTACTCAATGATGAGTTACCCCAGAATATGCCATACGAAAGCAGAGAATGAAAATAGGCATGGTAAGCAAATTTACTGAGATGTATATTGCCAAAATTTGCAATGACCCTAATAGCATAAGTAGCTGAACTCAAAAGTTTCAGCAGATCCTCAGTGTGTTTTTTCCAGTTCAACCCCTCATCAATGCATGCACCTATAAATT
This sequence comes from Schistocerca serialis cubense, assembly GCF_023864345.2. NCBI lineage: Eukaryota > Metazoa > Arthropoda > Insecta > Orthoptera > Acrididae > Schistocerca > Schistocerca serialis. Next base: position 148,558,802 of record NC_064648.1, read on the forward strand.
TTGACTATTCTACCTTAGCTACCAATTTCTGATCAAAGTCTATATTTATTAATTGTATCATTCCATTTACTGTGTGGAACTGTATATACTGTGTTTTGTCAAAGATTAATGAGAGCCCATTTGCAGAGAATCACTTAATGATTTTCTGAAAAACATTGTTTACAATTTCACTAGGTAATTCTTGTCTGTTGGGTGTGATAGCTACACTTGTATCATCGGCAAAAAGTACCAGCTTTGCATCTTCGTGAATATAGAATGGCAAGTCATTGATATATATTAAGAACAGCAGAGGACCCAAGAACGAACCTTCCGGCACCCCATTCTTGGTTGATCCTCAGTTTGAGAAATCACCAGTTTTTTGCATATTATGTGAACTGCTTATTTCAACTTTCTGCACCCTTCCAGTTAGGTATCATTTAAACCACCTGAACACTGTCCCATTCATACCACAGTATTTGAACTTATCTAGAAGTATTTCATGATTAATCAATCTCAGTTCGTGACAATGTAGTTTTTGCTTCTATTATGAATCACTAATATATTTTGAGACTTAAATACAGTGGGGAGTGATAACATGGCCTATGTAAGGCATGTGGTTATCTGAAGTGCAGGCAGTGATGTGGCGATGTACAGTTCATCTTGAGCATAGGGAAGATTCTAAATAGTAAAGGAGCTGTGGAAATGTCACCATCAGATAACAGTAGTGAGAAAAGACAAAGGGATTAAAAGGCATTTCAGTTAATGCCAGAGAGATAAGATAGGTGATAAAGGAGAAACTGTGGACAGGCTGGATGTGTTGTGACAGTTGACTACAACTGAGTCTGCTCCTGTCCTGTGTGAAGCTTTACAAGTAGGGTTTGTACATAAGTAACAGCTTTTCAAATACAAGGAGCCCACAAGGGGGAAAGTAAATTTGGCTGCTGAGTGTCATGAACTGGACACTTTAGAGGCACACTAGATGCAGTATGTTGCTTTCTGGGTAAAGGGTTTCAGAACACAGCAGTAGCAGAGACAGAAATGTGAAGTTTCTGAAATAGACATAAGCACGAAGTACGTCTTTTACAATTTTACAAAAAATGTGCAATAAATATGTTGTTGTACAACTCACTTTATTTCCCCCCCCCCCCCCCCCCCCCCCCCACACACACACAAAATAAAACATTCAGGTTTGAAATTTATACACTTCTGCATGAATTCAATTCTTGGATCATGTTTTCCACCCTGACATCGATTCCTCCAAAATGTGGGTTTGCAAGGATTCATCGGACTTTCAAGCTGATGAAAATCTTTGTCGGCACATTTTTTATTTGAAGTAGTTAGTTTGTTGTGCACTTCATACAATAAATGTTATGATCTGAAGTGTGTCAAATTAACAAACATAGGACATATATTTATAAAAAAAAAAATATTGTATGGCTAAGAGACAGCCATTTACAGGGTTATTTTCAGTATAAATGACCAATTATTTCCGTTCAATAATCCCTCTGTCCTATATGACTTGTTTTGTAGAAATATCTTTAATCTGTATTTGAAAACATAGATGCTATCTGTTGGTCATTTAACTGAGTAACCGACAAAGAGTTTTATAGCTCCAATTTCACCCCATTCTGTGCCAAAGTGATAATGCAGATCAGTTTTGTTTCTAGTGCTGAACTTGTGAATATCTCCCCTACTCTCATACTCAGATGGACTGTTGATAAATTTTAAATGTAAATAAATGTAGTGTGAGGCTGTGGTTAATACTGCCAGCTGCTAAAAGGATACCTGTAAGATGCACACAAGTAAACTTCATACATAATTCCAATTACTGTTGTCTGTTCAATGAATACTTTTGTCTAAGTGAAGACTTACTCTGGAATATTATTCCATAAGGTATCAGTGGATGCAAATATGCAAAATATGTTAATGTACTGACTTCTATAATCTCAAAGTTGGCAGTTATTCTTATGGCAAAAAGTAGCTGAACCTTCATGTATTCGCAGGTCCACTATATGGTTTTTCCAGTTTTAAGTTTTCACCAGTATGCGTACCTAAAAGAACTTACAAACTGCTACATTGTTTCCTCATAAGATCTTTTTAAATGTTCCTTCATGTAATATTTTTAACAAAGAAGAAGAAGAATGGTAGTGTAGCTACTTAATGTGTTGCACACAAATGCAATGTCAGTCTCCAACGGCAATAACTGTACTACAAAACTTCGGTATTTACAAAAATCTCAAAATTATCGAAAATCTACTCTGTGAAAGTAACCAACGACAATGTTATTTAACACGCTGCGGTATCAAATTAATACAGCTGCAACAAAAAGTTATGCACTAGAACCCGAAGGCAGGTCTTGCATTACGGTCCAGCATTTACAAATTACAAATATTTTTAGATTTCGTTCTACTCTACAATCTGTTCAAGGGCGGTGTTCGACTTCCACTTTTACGTTCTTAAAATTTATAATTTTCCTCCTAAGCTGATGTCAACAGGAAATTCGATGAGACTATTGTTTGTGTTGTAAACGACTGAGGAGAGAGTGAAAGTTACTGGAGTCCTTAGTCCTAAATGTATGAGTAGTAACGTGCATAACCAAGTTATATGAATGCTTAAGTTTGTGAAAATGGACTACTCTTTAGTTCGCCTTGGACGTTTGTAGAATGTAGATACAGCTTTTTCACGTTTCTGTGGCAAGGAGCAAGAAAACCACCACAATCACTACGCAAAACTGGAAAAGACGCCACCTCTTTCCTACATTCCTACTTTTCTAGGCCCACGAGTCACGAACATACTCGACTATGGATAATTGGATATCAGGTTTGGTTTCGAATTCGATACACCCACTGCCGTCAACTCAAGTCGGCTCTAACTGACACTCTCCCGAATTGAATAATTTTTTTCCAGGTGTCAAATGCTATGCGACCATCCTCACATTCGCTGTGCATGAGGAAAATTGTAGAAATAGATGTTCCTCGTTCTTTTTTAGAACGTGATAGATCACTTGTATTGAGTATTTAAGGTTGGTATTAATTCCATAGATGTATTTGCACTGCCGGCGCACGGAAGCTGCCAGAGTCCTCTTTCGGTAAAAGTGTTGTCCAAATTTGTTTTATGGTTTCGTGCACGTGAAGAATATTGCTAGTGAAGATCTATCGAGTAAGCTATCAGTTATATTGTATGCATGAAAGGATATGATGAACTGAGGTAATTCTGCATGTGTGCAGTGTGGTGCAAAATTAATCCAAAAGAGCTTTGACGTCTGGGTTGCTGGCTTTTGTTACGCTTTTGTCGTGGCTCGAGTTTGTCATCGTGAATTTCCGTGGAACGAGGTTTGTGGAAATGAAGCAGTAGAGCAGTTGATGACCTGAATGTATTGCTGGAAGATTTGTTGCGATACCTTGTGAGTGCATCATTGTTTCCCGTCAATACTACCGTTTTCTTACGCCTCGCAGTGGCTGTCGTTTCATCTCAGAAAACGAAATTTGTATTCTGACGTTGAAATTCTCCGAAGTTTTGGCGTGACGTGTGTTTGGTTTTAAGAAACGTATCTAGAATCGTAGGAATGGTTCTTATTGCTTTTACTCTAACGCGACTCCTGCTTTGAAATACGCTTGACTTGCTGGTTGGAGTACCGTTAAACTGATAGTTTTTTTGGCGCTGTTGGCAGTCTTTTCGGAGCTAGACGAGATAATGCATACTACACGGAATTTGAAGGCATTGAAGAATGGCTTGCTTTTATCGGTACCGTTTCGTCACTGAGAATGAGAAAGTAGTATGTCATCTCCATAAAGAAAAGTATAAACTTACTTTTGGAGAGATGCAGATTATTATTTTTTTTTTTAATTAGCCACAATGTCAAGTCTTGTTTTTCAGTTTACTGCAGTTCTCGGAAATTTTATAAATGGTTCTTCTCGTTACTTCTTTTTATCGATCAGATAGTGTAATTTAGATGTAAGCTATAAATTAAAAGAAGGCATGACAGAGCCTTCATTTAAATGTTGCCTTTATTTCTGTATAAGTCAGACTCTTATCAAGTCCTGTTAACTATGTGCCACTTGGTCGTACATTGGTTGGTCACATTAGTAAACTCAAAGATGCTTTGTTTACTTGCGTAAAATGCATGAAGCTTGTGATAATGATTTTTTTAACATACCAATGTATTTATTTCCAAATACTGTACTATTCCATTAGCTATAAATAATCATTTTTATTATTGTTTTATGGTAGCTTTCTGTATTTATACTAAACTCCACTCAGTATTTTGATAGTATTTTTGTTTTGGAGGTTCAAGGAGCATTGTGTAATAATGCTATTTTTTTCCCACACTTGTTCATTTAGTTACCCAACCTAATTTATCATTTCAAAACACATTTTTGTCTTTTTTGAGGAATTAGACTTTGTAACTAATAGTGACAGATGGTTTGGTGTGTCAGATGAGCTGTGAAGAGGCACTCTCTCCTCAACCACCATCTATTTTCATCATGCCTGTTAAGAGCAACACAAGTTAAAACCATTGTTTGGATTTGCTAAAATAGTTTTAATACTAAAAATGTTACAGCTGACCCTGTGCTGAGTATTTGATTGCAGTATTCAGACATTTGCTTAATTTTTACCCTCAATACTACATTGAAGTAGGTCTAGTGTGACTTTGGGGGCGAGGACAACTTACAATGAAACACACTACACGTATTCACCAACTGTGGTGTGGCAAATACTGAATCTAGCAACACCAGATGTAGTTTCACCTATGACATGATTAAAATAGCAGAGATAAACAATGTTTTGGCATCCAGTGTGCTCCATTGAGAAGTACACTTACTCTCAATACATCACATTCTTTGCATTCGCCAGTTCTCAACGGAGCAGTCTCTTTCCAACCCAAACAAGATATCAGGCCCTGCGGTTGGTTTGTCACAACAACTGTTGGGGGGGGGGGGGGGGGGGGGAATTGGAATAGAAGCAGATAAATATTGTGCAGTATTCTTTTCTGTCTGTGTATATGCACATATGTTGTCATATATCCCATCAGGGGTCAACCTGACATCCATTAGGCCGACTATTGCTTTCAACCAGACTCATTAACTGTTAATTTGTAAATCAGCATTCAGAGTTATGTACTGAAGAGGTTAACTTAATGGTCTGATTCAAAATTGGATTTGCAGTACCTACACCTAACTTCTACTTTGACCCATAATGTAATGTTGATGGGCATGTTATATCATCTGTGTGCAAATAGCTAAGCAGAAATCTGATGACAATATTAATTTTGTTCCATGTAACATTTGGAAAGCAGGTTGTGCTGACAAGCTGTTCTGTATTGTAGCCCAAAGCCTAATTGGGCTGGAAGGTAATAACTCAATTAAGTTAACAAAGCCATCAAATGCGATGTCATGATAGGTCCTGCAATTCTTGCTATGTTGCCTATTTTATGACTATTGGTTTTCAGCAAGTCATTCATGTTTGCCATTATGATGGCTTCACATCTCAAAGTAGACAAATGTAGGAAGATTTAGTATTTCCTAACATGCTAACACAGCTTTTATTTTTTATAGCAGTAATTTTTGCTGTTAAAAGACACGCAAATGGTGTTTCGACAAAAAGTGTTACAAGAAATCAGCTAAATTATTGTCAGTCACTACAAGTGGTAATAGTGCAGTTATGGTGCCTGTTGCTGTTGTGTTGCATGTTGATGTTGATAACTTGTGGATGAATGATATAATCTGGATACGACGAATCATGAATCGGTAGCCATTGAGTATGCTTTTCTGTAATTTTCTGGGGTTTAGAAACAAATTTAGGTAGTGTTTTGTCTTACTACGTGAGAATTTAAATGCATCGGCATTACTGACAAAATGGGAAATAGAAAATACAAATAAGTTATTGCAATGACAGTCATATATTTTAGGCTATGCTAAACGCAGTCCATTAAAACAATCCTCTTTATGTGTTGAGATCATTGGCTCTGCTAACTTAAAAGCAAGGTGTCACAGTCCACCTAACCAAACCTAGACCTGGCTTTGCTGCAGATCGGTATGTCATCTCGTCTAGCCCTTAACATAATAAATACAACAATAATCAGATCAACAAAACTTATTCTGGTGTTCTCCGTATCGATAACGGATGTAATGAATTTGTATTTTCCACCAAAATAAAACATTAGGTACAGCAATTCTTGTCAGTTGCCATATTGACACCCAATTGGATACATCCAGTGTCAGCACACAATACAAGAATTAGCTGAGATGCACTTTAGCTGTGGGTGCAGCCATTGCTATAACCGCTGCCTGACATCCTGCTCTCCTGGCAGGTAACAGTAGCGTCCAGCAGTCAACACAGCCACCAACATGCCATCTGACGCAAAGAAGAGAGAGCAGCAGCGAAAGAAGGAGGCGGCCAAGGCACGGCAGTCAGGCCGCAAGCCGCAGCAGAGCAAGGCGCAGGCCGTGGAGAACGGTGCGGCAGCTGGCGACAAGGACAAGGAAACTACTCCGCCCGCAGAGGCCAATGGCATCGCCACTGAGAATGGTGACCGGGAGATAAGTGCAGAAGGTGAGTGGATGGCTGGAGCTGTTTCTGATTTTCGTAGATTTTTGTGATTCCATTTGGCTAAAATATTTTGTACACCTTAGGTGAAACATACTGTGAATTGCGTGAATATATATGCTGGAAAATGCCATTTGAACCACTTACTGTACAGTCTTTATTTATTGGTAATGTTCTGCTGGTTGGTAGTACAAATTTTCATTGTTTCATTATGCCAAAACAAAAGTGTAATTTTGAGAGGAATACAAAAAACTGAGTTCACTTTTATCACTGGCAGTGGAGAAACTGTTGAGTGCACATTGTGTAATGAAACCTTGCAATTTGGTGGTCTGACATTATGCATTTTGTTAAAACAAAATACATCGCACTAAGTTCGAAGTAAAATACACTCCTTGATAAAATGCATCATTGTGAAAAGTATGGTGACAGTGCAGCAGACTAATTTTAAAGTCACTTGGGATCATCTGAGTGCATGACCCAAATGTAAATGTCAGTGTAAATTTAATTTTGTCAATACAATTTTTTTCTTAATTGTCCCAGGATTTTTCCTAAACTTATTTTTAATAAAATTGATATGGACGTCCTAGCATAGGTGAAATCCCAAATAACTGATGTCCTCTAAAAATGGTAAGCTTAATCTGTGAAAAATCAAGAAACAGTTAGCAGGCACAGTTGGACTGGGCTGAGATCTGAAAAGGGGCACATCGCTGGCGGTTGCGAACTAAAGTAACATTATGTACACAGTTCAAATACTTGTTATTGAAACAGGCAGTTCATCATGACTGTAAGGCACCAGCACTAAAATTGTAGCAAACCAGCCCACCCATTCTGAATGGGATTGAAGGAATCTCCATTATGTGATTTATCATATGGGGGTGGAAATGTGTAGTCTACTATTTTTGTACATCACATAAGAGAGGCGACAAAAGTCTTTCATTTCGACGTTGGTTAAGGTGGAGCTTGCATTCTAACATTGGCAGCAGTCTTCCTGTCAACACAGAGTGGGCTCACCTGTATCTACATGGCTATTCTGCAAATCACACTTAAGTGCCTGGCAGTGTGTTCGTCGAACCGCCTTCACAACAATTCTGTTAGTCCACTCTTTAACAACGTGTGGAAAAACACACGTATATATTTCCATTATTTTATTATGATGGTCGTTCCACCCTACGTAGGTTGTCATCAACAAAATATTTTCACATTTGGAGGAAAAAGCTGGTGATTGAAATTTAATGAGAAGATCCCGCTGCAATGAGATACTGAGATACACCTTTGTTTCAATTATGTCCACCTCAAATCCTGTATCAGGTCTGTATCCCCCCCCCCTCTTTCTTGATAATACAAAAACATACTGCCCTTTTTTGAACTTATCAATTTACTGTGTTCATCTTACCTGTATGGGTCCCACATCACACAGCCGTATTCCAAAACTGGATAGGTAAGTGTAGTGTAGGCAGTTGGTTTAGTAGATCTGTTGCAGCTTCTAAGTGTTATGCCAATAAAACAAGTCTTTGGTTTGCCTCCTGCACAACATTGTGTGTGTTCTTTCCAATTTAAGATGTTCATAATTGTAATTCCTAGCTACTTAGTTGAATTTATGGTCTTTAGGTTTGATTTATTGTGTGACTGAAGTTTTAATGGATTTTTTAGCCACGTGTTTGACCTCACACTTTTCATTATTTAGGGACAGTTGCCAATTTCCATACCACACAGATATCTAAATTGTTTTTCAAATGGTTTTGATGACTTTAGTAGATAAGACAGCATCATCTGCAAACAACCTAGGATGGCTGCTCAGATTCCCTCCTAAATCTGTTTATATACAGAAGGAACAGCGTAAGGCCTCTAACATTTCCTCGGAGAACACCAGAAATGACTTCTGTTTTTCTCAGTGACTGCGTCTATTACTGAACTAAATTTAATGTTAAATGTCTTAAATATTTACCAAGTTAGTTTGATTGTGGTATGCAGCCATGAGTTTAACCCCCTAATGTGTTGCCACCAGGGCAACAATTCTGTCCCATTGTACCAATTATGTTTTCTTTCTGTTACATTCAGGTATGAAGTGCAGGAAGAATGATTGTCCTTATCCTCATGATCTCTATGTGAGCGATACGTATGGGATTGTAATATATTCCTAGTTTAATCATTTAAAGCTGGTTCTTGAAACTTCATTAATTGACTTTCTTAGGATAGTTTATGTCCATCTTAAAGAGTCTACCAGTTCAATTTCTTCATTCTCTCTGTGACATTCTGCCACAGATCAAACAAACCCATGACCATTCATGCTGCGCTTCTCTGTATATGTTAAGTATCCCCTGTCAGTTGTATTTCATACAGATCCCACACATTTGACCAATTCTTGTGGACTGATGAAGACCATGTTACACTCGAAGGATGTGTCAGCAGAATTTGGGCTACCAAAAATTCTAGAACTGTCATGGTAACCCCATTGCGTGAAGAGACCGTCATGCTGTGGTGTGGATTAATCACATCAGTTGTGGTCGGACACTTTTACGTAGAGGAAGTGCAGGGTGCTGTTTTTCGAACTGCCAGCGTGAGTGTTGTGAGGTATGCTGCTAATAGTTACAATATCCTTTGCCTGGCTGATAGAAACCTGCTGGAAGGTACGACTTTTATGCATGATGCTCTATCCCATATTGGTACACATGTGAAACATCTCTTGCACACATTGGTTTGGTGAGGATTGTGTGCTGAGCTGCAACTTCTGTCATGGTTGGCCTCCCAGTTCCCCAGACCTCAGTCCTTATGGTTATTGGTTGTGGTGTTACCTGAAGTCAAGTCAACTGTGATTGTCTGACCTCATTAGGGATCTGATGCCAATTTCTCAACGTACCTACAGATATGCTGTACAGTGCTGTTGACAACACTGTACCTGAACTACAGGTTCTGTTGATGAGTGATGGCCTATACGGTGAACATGTATTATAAAGATCATCATCTTTGCTAAAAATAAGTTGCTGTGCTAATTATTGATTTCGTATTACATGAAGCATTGGACATTTGTGTACTTTCTTTTGGTTTCAATAAAATCCCCGAGTCATTTCAAGCAAGTGTGTCAATTTTTACCTCTCTACTTACACTTTTTGGCGAGTACTGAATTTTCAAATGTTAATGTACTTCTGGTTCACACTGTGTGTGTGTGTGGGGGGGGGGGGGTGGGGGGGTGAATATCTGACCATACAGTATTTTCCAAATGACAGTAAATATGTAAATAAATGTCAGAGTTTGATGGAAAAAATATTAAAAGCAAACTGAACAAACATCTCATCGCAGAGGCACTGTGCATGAAGCTGGAGGCAGATGCGCGGCTGAATGCGGAGGCGCGGGCGTGCACGGGCAGTCTGGCGGTGCATCCTCGGTCACGTGACATCAAGATTGACAACCTGTCCATCTCGTTCCATGGCCACGAGCTGCTGCAAGACTCTGTACTGGAGTTGAACTGTGGACGCCGCTACGGTCTGCTGGGGCTTAATGGCTGTGGTGAGTGCCTAGAGGCTCTGTCTGTGTGTTGTATGCATGGACAGGATTATGAGTCAGTGGATGGAGGGAATGTGAGGCAAAAAGTATGGTGTAGATGCTAGACCATGTCTGGTATTGGGTTTCAGGGAAGTCGACACTATTGTCCGTGCTGGGGAATCGGGAGGTGCCCATTCCAGAACACATAGACATCTTCCACCTAACACGTGAGATGCCGGCGTCGGACAAGACAGCTCTGCAATGTGTCATGGAGGTATGTATGGCCTACATTGGCTGCACTTGCTGTAGGGCTTTAGCTTTAGGTATGTCAGGGCCCTTGCAGTTGTTGCCCATTAAGGTGCTGTAAAGGATCATACAGCTTGCCAAACTTCTCCAGCTCTGCAGTATGTAATTGTATTTGTGGGAATAATTGTATTTGTGGAACACTAATCTGATTGAGAGAAATTTCGATTGACGTCCAGATTGACACAATGTGCGAAATGGTTTGTGTCGATGTCGGAATGCAGTGTTTCATAGGCAGTATTACATTACTATGTTGTAAACGGGTATGTTAGGAAGAAATGTCTTGCAGTTGCCATTGTCAGTACATGGAGACTGCTTGGTTTGCAACCACAGCTCGGAGGACCTTAAATGGGATATTCGGTCTGACTCTATCCTTGAAGTTGGTTGTACCAGGTATGAATGCCAACTACTGTTCAGTGAACTCAGTGCATCTCCTCCTACAACACACATGTATAGTACTTCCATTATTACTGTTCATTGCTTGTTACATCCAACTTAGAATCAGATATTACCATTGTTCTCAATAGTTTTGTCTATCTCATCTGGTAGCTGTCTGTTAGCCAAACAGAACTGCATTTTCTGTTGTGACAGTGGGATTGTCATGAGCTGCAAGGATCTAGGGTCCACAATGTATCTCCTTAACGGAACGGAACAATTGTCTAAATGGCAAGTGTCGCAACGGGAAGTTGACCGTCCGTCCATTGTCCCATGTTGCGAGCGCAGTGTGTCCAGCCCTGCTCATGTCAGTCACAAGAGTACAGAAACTTCCCACACGACATTCAGCTTGATAGTGACCTCTCGACTATTAATAATATCACTTAGAAGTCCTGACTCTTCTTTGTCAGTTGGGACAGAGGTGTGGGGGATAAGACTTTCTCAGAAATTCTGTTAAATCTCGCTGCACATAAAGTGAGTTTTCATTACACTGTGTCTCACTGATCAACAGTTTCTGCAATTGTGGAAAGTACAATCAAAAGATTACGTGGATAAAACCAAGATTACTGGCAATTTCCGCAGTGGTAGTGGGTTGCATCTTTCGCAGCCATGTATTATACGGGAAGATATTGAGAAGAAAATGAATATTCTTTGCATGACAGTATCATTGATTTCTTCATTTGTTAAATTAATTGGAACATTGCATTGAAATATGTATTAAAGCATACAATGTAATGAACAATCAAAAATTTTCTGTTTGACGATGCTACAGCATGTATGCAAAGTAGTGTCACTCAGAAGCACTGACACGTAGGTAAGGGATTAGTGAGACAATAGTGTCTCTTACGTGGGTGCGGTAAATGCAAAGACGTTTACTACCAAATGCATTCAAACAGGACCTCTGCGCTGTTGTCCTATCCGTGGCTGCCAAAGGAGAAACACTGATAGGCATTTGTTGAAGTATGAAGAATGTGTATAGGGCAGCTTGCTTGCTGCTGCTTCCTGATAACTCACAATCCCATATTGCAAATTTTGAAATGCATGAGTTACACCAACTCGAGTAGGGGGCCGCATGGCTACGCTCCCCGGTCTGAGGCCCCTTGCCACAGTTCACGCAGCTGCTCCCGTCGGAGGGTCACGTCATCCTTTGGGCATGGCTGTGTATGTTGTCCTTAGCGTAAGTTAGTTTACGTTAGATTAAGTAGTGTGAAGCCTAGGGGCCAGTGACCTCAGCAGTTTGGTCCTATAGGAACTTACAACAAATATCCAAAAAAAATGTTGAGTAGAGGACATTCAAGCACTGACCCTACAGTCCTGTATCCCTTTGTGATTATCACACATTTGGTCCCTTAAAAAAAGGCATTGAAGGGTCGGTGATGTTGTCAAACGAGAATGTGCATCAGGCAGTTGACTTCTTCATGGAGTAGGACATGGTGTTTTGCTAAGAGTATCTTCAACCTGGTGTCAGTGGGATGATTACTTCAATGCTCACGGCGATTTTGCCCAATTGGCATACTGATTCTGGACTGTATGGCCTTCAAATGGAAACTCTTTGATCACTGATGTCATAGGTGACAGAATGAAATGGTACATTAACGTCAAAAAATAGTTGTGCAAATCTGAGTGGTAAAATATTTTGCAAACAAGTTCTGATCAACATAATTTGGTGAAACTTCCTGGCAGATTAAAACTGTGTGCCGGATCGAGACTCGAACTCGGGGCCTTTGCCTTTCGCGGGCAAGTGCTCTACCGACTGAGCTACCCAAGCACGACTCGCGCCCTGTCCTCACAGCTTTACTTCTGCCAGCACCTCGTCTCCTACCTTCCAAACTTTACAGAAGCTCTCCTCTTTCAGGAGTGCTAGTTGTGCAAGGTTCGCAGGAGAGCTTCTGTAAAGTTTGGAAGGTAGGAGACGAGGTGCTGGCAGAAGTAAAGCTGTGAGGACGGGGCGTGAGTCGTGCTTGGGTAGCTTAGTTGGTAGAGCACTTGCGCGCGAAAGGCAAAGGTCCCGAGTTCGAGTCTCGGTCCGGCACACAGTTTTAATCTGCAGGAGGTTTCATATCAGTGCATACTCCGCTGTAGAGTGAAAATTTCATTCTAGGAACATAATTTGGTGCCAGTTAGTCTAATCACCTGGTTCTGAATGTAACATTCTGTTGACAGAATTTGGTGGATATATTTATATCTCAATGTCATTTATTCCCTGCACCAACCTGTTGTTTACCTTTTCTTCTCTATATACAGTGCTAAAGTTAGTGCAAGAAGCCTACATTGATAGCCATTCTGACTAGTCTCAAAATTTTACCCTCATGATATGCACAGCGTGAGAGCTGTTTCAAAAGTCAGGTTAAACTTGCCAGACTTGGGTTGAATATCTGCACGCTTGTTTGACAAACCAGTGGAAAGCAAATAGCAAATTCCATAAAAAGTTTGTTTGTTTGTTTGTTTGTTTGTTTACAGCGTTCCTTAGTGCCCTCTCAGATAATATTAATATTGATATCACACTTTCTGCAGCTAATGTGGTTGTATATAACAAAGTTCTATCTGAAAAAAGATGCACCAGTATGTTGGATCTAATGACATTTCAAAGTAGTACAATGATTGGCATCTTGCTTTAAATGTTCAGAAATGTAAAATTGTTCATTTCGCAAAACTAAAAAGTAATATCTGTAGAGTACAGTATCCACAAACCACAATTTCAGTCAGACGCCCTCAGTTACCAGAGTGGTGTTACATTTTGAAAGTATTCATTGACAGCTAAATTGTTTAAATTAAAGCACTAACATTCTTCCCAGGGGTAGAAGGTAAGTGACTGACAAATTTGTTATTCATGAAAATATTTTGAGGTCCCTATGTCTGTACCTGTCAACAACAGTAGTTATTCCTTTTGGTGTCTGCACTATAGCCCTTTTTCAGACGACAGAAAATCCAGGATTGGTTCCTTTACCACACAATGCCTGCTTGCCACTATTGATGCCACCTCCCTTTACACTGACACCCCAATGCCCATAGCCTTGCTGCTATGTAACACTAAGTTTTCCGGTGCCCAATGAATTCCAAACCCACAGCCTCCTTCCTGTTCATGGTGATCAGCTATATCTTCACCCACAGCTACTTCATATTTGAAGGCATCGCCTACAAACAAATCTGTGGTGCAGCAGTGGGCACCCGCATGTCACCATCCTGTGCCAACATATTTGTGGCAATCTAGAGGAATTCTTCATAACCACCCAGAATCCCAAACCCCCCATCTGGTTCAGATTCATTGATAGCATGTTCGTGATCTGGATTGAGGGTGAGGACACCCTATCCACATTCCTCTAGAACATCCGCACCTGATCGCCCGTTCACATGACCTGGTTATCTTTACCCCAACAATCCACCTTCCTCAATGTTTACCTACACCTCAAAGAAGGCTACATCAGTATCTCTGTCCGAATCAAACCTACCAACCACCAGCAATACCTCCACTTCGACAGCTGCCACCTATTCCGTACCGAGAAGCTCTCCTGTACAACATAGCCACCTGTGGCTGTCGCATCTGTGGTGTTGAGCAGTTCCACTCAAAATATACCGAAAATCTCACTGAGGCTTTCACAGTCGGAAATTATCCTCCCAACCTTATATGCAAACAGATCTCTTGTGTTTTCTTTCTCCAGTCACCCACCGCCTCCCAAAGCCTCGCCGTCCGACTACAGAGGAACATTCCCCCCATGACTCGATACTATCCTGGACTGGAGCAACTGAATCACATTCTATGACAGGGTGTTGACTACACCTCATTGTGCTGTGAAATGAAGAATGACCTACCCACTATCCTTTCCGGGCCTCCCACTGCGGTATTCTGCTGCCCGCCAAACCTACACAGTACCCTCTTCCATCCCTACTCCATCTCTACTCGACACGTGTTCCCATCCCCTTGCCTCATGGCTCATATCCCTGTAGTGAACCGAGATGCATGACCTGTCCCGTACATCTTACCACAAACATTGCATTCCCATCAAGGCAGGGTTACCTGTGAAAGCAGTAGAGTTATCTACAACCTAAGCTGCAACCACTGTGTTGCATTCTTTGTGTGCACAATTACTGACAAACTGTGGCTGAGAAACAGCGGGACCACTCAGTTGCCGAGCACGCTGCCCAATAGAACCTTCGTTTTACTGAGTACTTCACAGCCTAGTGCCACCTGGATCCCTCCTACAGATACCAGCTTTTTTGACTTGTGCAGGTAGGTACTCTCTCTGCAGTATATCTTTTTTTTCCCGTTGCCCTCCTTGCCTCAACCTTGGGCTCTCCCTGTCCTTCACTCACATATCCTCTTCCGTACTCCCACTCCAGTACTACACAGCCATATATTCCACCAGTGCACCCACAGCCTTTTTACCCCCCCCCCCCCATTTTCCTGACTGCATCTAGCTGTCTTACTATCTGTCCAATACCATCCTCCACACCTAACCTGCTATCCCTTCACCCTCACCACCTCAGCCTCCTCCTCACCTACCACCACCCAGATTGCTTGTCACATCATTTGCTATTGCTTGCAGTCTGGCCTTTGTGGCCAAAAGTGTACTTGGTTAGCAGTCTTTTTTTGTTGCCTGTCTATGATTCAAAATCCCCACTAAATGGTAGCAATCTATTCTATTACCCTTTTCCTCACTTGGCTCTGCAAGCATTTCCACATCCTGTCAATGTTATCATGGAGTGCAGCTTTCTTCTCTGGTGACTCATAAGAAGTGGGAGAGGAAGGACAGGCTGAGTACAGAGCACGGAGTTCGTTCTCTCTCCCCGGCACCCCTTTCTCGTGTGAAACAGCAGATATTGTGCCAAGGCAACGTCACACTGAAATTTGCATACTAAATAATACAGAAGAAGAGAGAGTTACACAAAATAATTCTGCTGTCTGCTCACTTTTTTTACACTGACCATTGTAGTGTTCTATTTAAGAAATTGTTGTAGAGGAACTGGAACTAAATTGTGTTACTTGCTGAGGTTTGTACAGTACACGTGTCCCACCAAAAGAATTTGAACTTGTTTTAAGCTAAATTCAGTTCAGATCATACGTGCTGAGATTTGTTGGGACAGCTGGCCCGACCCAGAAACTGTAAACTGTACGGAGTTCGCATGTCGGCAGATCTCGGACAACGGTTGTGCACGTGCTATTACGTGCACCAGCAGCTGTTTGTTGGTATTCACAGTCAGCTAGATGGAGTCGGAGGCCTGACAGGCAGTCAGTCGAATGATGGACCAGGACCACTCCGATCTGTTTATCGAGTTGTGTATACGACGAGAGGACACTGTGCAGTGTCAGAGGGCCCAGATACCTTAGGCAGATGGGTCAGCAGCTGTTTTTACCGGTCAGTGTCTCGAGAATGTGGCAGAGGGGTGGAGGAAGGAGAGTGCGGACAGATTCCCGGTCCTGCATACTTTTGTGGAAGTGAATGACAAGCTGTTATGGTGCCCAGCCAGAGGACTTGGACGGTTTCTGCAAAGTGGGGCATGATGACTGACGTTAGTGGTGTGTTTCCTAGTTGGTGTAGCTCCTTTGTCAGTAGCCTTGTGTTTGTTTGGTGTGCATTTGATTTTGGACACTCGTGCAATATATTTGGAAATTTACAGCTCTGTTGGCATTTTTTGGTTCTGACAAATGACGTAACGATCCACATTGTAATAGATTGTAAATTGAAGTTCTTCTTTTTTCTTGTAAGTATTCCAGTAGTGTCTGTAGGTACACGGACAATCTGAGGCTGCAAGAAAGTACAGGTATAGTCAATTCATTTCACAGTTTTAATTAACTGTTTTATTCAGCCCGATCAGATTAGGGCCTTCAGACCTTATTCAGGTTGGTCCTGGGGCTATGCGAAACAACAGTTTCGAATTTTGATATTTTGTGTAATTGTTGATCTAATTTAAAAATTAAATATTCAGTTGTAATCTAATTGTGAAGAGAGGAGATGATTTATGTTAAAAGTTTAACACAATAAGACAAGTATTACTGTTAGAAATGGTGTAATTGTCTTGTGGCAGTGTAACTCGTGGTATGCGAATAACTTGAACAGTATTCATCCAATATTTTAGAATGAGAGCACTTAGCAACTTCTGACAAACTTTATTTGTATTTTCAAACCTTCGCAAATCTTTGTCTGACACACCCTACAAAATGTTGGAAGGAAAAAAGTTTATTGTTCAGTACATTTTAACTGTTAGTGCAATAAAACTTGAGCATCAGGCATAATATTTTAATTTATTCCTCCCTTACTAGTAACTTCATTGGCACCACACTTTCCAGACAGTATCTTCATATATCACTGAATGTGCCATTGTAAGACACAGTTCAGGAGATGGGACATGATAAACATTAAGATGCATGAAAAACTAGCTAGGCGTAAAATATAGCACAAATTAACCAGTTCATATTCATCCAGTGTTACATAATGATAACACTTTTTCAGCATCTCAATTCAAAACATTTACTAAGCTGTTTCTCGCTTTCATGCTTAATGTCAAGTATTAAACACGTTAAATCATTTGTAAAGTAATCAGATATTTGAAGCTGTTTTGTACATGGAAGTTCAGTTCTTTAAAAAATTGGGATTTTAAAAAGTTCTCAGTTTCTACATGTACTTGTGGTTCAGTTATGTAGATCTGAGATATTGTGGTGGTGATAAAAATTCACTAATGCTAATAATAATAATAATAATAAACCCCGTGGAGGCCCGGGAAAAGAATAGGCCTCCGGTATGTTCTGCCAGTCGTAAAAGGCGACGAAAAGAACAAACCACTAATAGGGCTAACCCCCCTTTTAGTGTGATTACTTGGTTCAGGACAGAACTAAAGAAGCCTCGGACAAGCGCCGTCATGGTCGGGGACGACGCTTGAACCCTATGCCCGCCCACAATGGTAACGACACTGCTAGCCAACTGGAAAATGATTTAAATCTGAATAGAGGTGTTTTGCAGGATATGCTTCCTGCAACCACCCTAGAAGGAAACAAAGACAGAGGATGAGATGGTCAGATGAAGTTAATCGACACCTCATGTTCTGTTATTACCAAGCAACAAACCTAGGAACCAACACAACTGGATACAGATCACAAGTATACACAACATTTATTACCAGATACCCAGAATTAAAATTTTTAACAGAACAACGACTAGCTGATCAGATCCGTGTAATAATAAAAAATAACAGGATACCCCAGTCAGAATTAGATAACATCAAACAACAAGTACAACAAATACTGGAACAAAATAATGTGCAATCAGAAGTAGAAGAAAATACAGTAATGGACTCAAACATCCCAGAGCAAACAAACAAAGAACAACACGCACCAATTAAACAATCAGAGGAAAACGAAATCTTAAGGCAGCCACCAGAACAAGCACAAATAGAACTCAAAGTGACACAGATATTAGATATAGAAGAAAAATTTCAGCTAACATATATAGAATACAAAGACACAAATACAGACATTAGACCATTCTTGCATAGACCACCAAATAACCCACAAGTCGAAACAACAATAAAAACTATCAACACAATCATACACAACAAAATAAATGAAAACACAACTATGGAAGAGTTAAAACTACTGGTATATATAGGAGCACTCACTACACTAAATATACACACTAGGCAGAGATCAGAACAAACCAACACACAGAAGAAACCCACAAAACCAACATGGCAACACAGGCTACAGATCAAAATAGAAAAACTGAGAAAGACATCGGACAGCTAACACAATTTATAAGAAATGAAATCTCGGGAAAAAAACGAAAAAGGTTAGGTAAAATCTCACAACAAGAAGCGACAGAGCAATTAGACGAAAAGAAGCAGAAATTACAAGCATTCGCCAAACGACTCAGAAGATACAAAAAAAGTGAAAATAGAAGGAAACAAAACCAAACATTCAACACAAACCAAAAGAAATTTTACCAGACAATAGATAACACACACATTGAAATAAACAATCCACCAAACATAACAGACATGGAACACTTCTGGAGCAACATATGGTCAAACCCGGTACAACATAACAGGCATGCACGGTGGATACAAGCGGAAACAGACACATAAAAGATGATACCACAAATGCCTGAAGTGACAATTTTGCAACATGAAGTCACCCAAGCAATTAATTCTACTCACAATTGGAAAGCCCCTGGAAATGATAAAATAGCAAATTTCTGGTTAAAGAAGTTCACCTCAACACATTCACATCTAACTAAATTATTTAACAGTTACATTGCAGACCCATACACATTCCCTGATACACTTACACATGGAATAACTTATCTGAAACCTAAAGATCAAGCAGACACAGCGAACCCAGCTAAATATCGCCCCATAACATGCCTACCAACAATATACAAAATATTAACTTCAGTCATTAAACAGAAACTAGTGACACATACAACACAGAACAAAATTATAAATGAAGAACAAAAAGGCTGTTGCAAAGGAGCACGAGGATGTAAAGAGCAACTGATAATAGATGCAGAGGTGACATATCAAGCTAAAACTAAACAAAGGTCGCTACACTACGCATACATTGATTACCAAAAAGCTTTTGATAGTGTACCCCACTCATGGTTACTACAAATATTGGAAATATATAAAGTAGATCCTAAATTGATACAGTTCCTAAACATAGTAATGAAAAACTGGAAAACTACACTTAATATCCAAACAAATTCAAATAATATCACATCACAGCCAATACAGATTAAGCGTGGAATATACCAAGGAGATTCATTAAGTCCTTTCTGGTTCTGCCTTGCTCTGAACCCACTATCCAACATGCTAAATAATACAAATTATGGTTACAATATTACTGGAACATACCCACACAAAATCACACATTTGCTATACATGGATGATCTAAAACTACTGGCAGCAACAAATCAACAACTCAACCAATTACTAAAGATAACAGAAGTATTTAGCAATGATATAAATATGGCTTCTGGAACAGACAAATGTAAGAAAAATAGCATAGTCAAGAGAAAACACACTAAACAAGAAGATTACATATTGGATAACCACAGCGACTGCATAGAAGCTATGGAAAAAACAGATGCCTATAAATATCTAGGATACAGACAAAAAATAGGAATAGATGATAGAAATATTAAGGAAGAGCTAAAAGAAAAATATAGACAAAGACTAACAAAAATACTGAAAACAGAATTGACAGCAAGAAACAAGACAAAAGCTATAAATACCTATGCTATACCAATATTGACCTACTCATTTGGAGCAGTGAAATGGAGTAACACAGACCTAGAAGCACTCAATACACTTACACGATCACAATGCCACAAATATAGAATACATCACATACATTCAGCAACAGAAAGATTCACATTAAGCAGAAAGGAGGGAGGAAGGGGATTTATCGACATAAAAAACCTACATTATGGACAGGTAGACAATTTAAGAAAATTCTTTCTAGAACGAGCAGAAACTAGCAAAATACACAAAGCAATCACCCACATAAATACATCGGCTACACCACTACAATTTCATAACCACCTCTACAACCCTTTAGATCACATAACATCAACAGATACAAAGAAAGTAAATTGGAAAAAGAAAACACTACATGGCAAGCACCCCGTATCATCTAACACAGCCACACATCGATCAAGACGCATCCAACACATGGCTAAGAAGAGGCAATATATACAGTGAGACAGAAGGATTCATGATTGCAATACAGGATCAAACAATAAACACCAGATATTACAGCAAGCATATTATTAAAGATACCAATACCACAACAGATAAATGCAGACTTTGCAAACAACAAATAGAAACAGTAGATCACATCACAAGCGGATGTACAATACTAGCAAATACAGAATACCCCAGAAGACATGACAAAGTCGCAAAAATAATACATCAACAGCTTGCCTTACAACATAAACTTTTAAAACAACACGTTCCTACATACAAGTATACACCACAAAATGTACTGGAGAATGATGAATACAAATTATACTGGAACAGAACCATTATAACAGATAAAACAACGCCACATAACAAACCTGACATCATACTCACCAATAAA
Source organism: Schistocerca serialis cubense (assembly GCF_023864345.2). Taxonomy (NCBI): domain Eukaryota; kingdom Metazoa; phylum Arthropoda; class Insecta; order Orthoptera; family Acrididae; genus Schistocerca; species Schistocerca serialis. The sequence goes on from NC_064648.1 coordinate 148,579,617, forward strand.
AAGAAGAAATTAACACAACTAATTGAAATATCCATACCCAATACAGCAAATATACAGAAGAAAACAGGAGAAAAAATTGAAAAATACATCCAACTGGCTGAGGAAGTCAAGGACATGTGGCATCAGGATAAAGTTGACATTATACCAATTATACTTTCAACTACAGGAGTCATACCACACAATATCCACCAGTACATCAATGCAATACAGCTACATCCAAACATATATATACAGCTACAGAAATCCGTAATTATTGATACATGTTCAATTACCCGAAAGTTCCTAAATGCAATATAACACATACCGTACAGTTAAAAGGAAGTGACGCTTGATCAAGGTCCGTGTCACTCCATTTTTAACCGGACTTAACGCCTGAGAAAGTGAAGGAAATAATAATAATAATAATATACAAAATATTGACTTTACTATTACACAGAAATTAGTGACACATACAACATAGAACAAAATTATAAATGAAGAACAAAAAGGCTGTTGCAAAGGAGCACGAGGATGTAAAGAGCAACTGATAATAGATGCAGAGGTGACATGCCAAGCTAAAACTAAACAAAGGTCGCTACACTACGCATACATTGATTACCAAAAAGCTTTTGATAGTGTACCCCACTCATGGTTACTACAAATATTGGAAATATACAAAGTAGATCCTAAATTGATACAGTTCCTAAACATGGCAAGCACCCGTATCATCTAACACAGCCACACATCGATCAAGACGCATCCAACACATGGCTAAGAAAAGGTAATATATACAGTGAGACGGAAAGATTCATGATTGCAATACAGGGTCAAACAATAAACACCAGATATTACAATACCACAACAGATAAATGCAGACTTTGCAAACAACAAATAGAAACAGTAGAGCACATCACAAGCGGATGTACATACTAGCAAATACAGAATACCCCAGAAGACATGACATTGTAGCAAAAATAATATGTCAACAGCTTGCCGTACAACATAAACTTATAAAACAGCACGTTCTCACATACAAGTATGCACCACAAAATGTACTGGAGAATGATGAATAGAAATTATACTGGAACAGAACCATTATAACAGATAAAACAACACCACATAACAAACCTGACATCATACTCACCAATAAAAAGAAGAAATTAACACAACTAATCTAAATATCCATGCCCAATACAACAAATATACAAAAGAAAACAGGAGAAAAAATTGAAAAATACATCAAACTGGCTGAGGAAGTCAAGGACATGTGGCATCAGGATAAAGTTGACATTATACCAATTATACTATCAAATACAGGAGTCATACCACACAATATCCACCAGTACATCAATGCAATACAGCTACATCCAAACTTATATATAAAACTACAGAAATCTGTAATTATTGATACATGTTCAATTACCTGAAAGTTCCTAAATGCAATATAACACATACCGTACAGTTAAAAGGAAGTGACGCTTGATCAAGGTCTGCGTCACTTTCCATTTTTAACCTGACTTAACGTCTGAGAAAGTAAAGAAATAATAATAATAATAATAATAATAATGGCAAAGAATTAGCCCTGATTGAAGCCAACAACAGAAAGCTTCTGAAGGTACAGCAAATTATGAATCAATGCCAGAAAGCTGTAGTTCAGTGCTGGACTGTCAGCTTGTGCAATAAAGCGTTGCAGGAGAAGATCGGAGGCAAAAAATAGTAAGGAAAAGACCCAATCTTGGCTGACCAGTGGAACACTGAAGAAGAAAACTGGAATGATTCTTTCTGTGCAGAAGACCAAGCTATCGGAATGAATGCCATCAAATCCAGAATAATCAAAAAATTGGCAAAAGATCCGAAGTGTGAAGAAGCTGATGAAATAATTTATCATGTCTTCTGCTGTTCCAAAAGGATTCCTCAGACCAATTTAGAAGTACAGCACACTGATGTGCCACAAATGATACAGTGGAACTAGGCCACAATTACCATCTGCTGCTGGCAAGAAATTAGTGGTACAAAGAGCCAGGGAAAGTTTTAGAAAATGAATTTTCCAAATTATTGTGATAATCAAAACTTTGGACAGATTGAATGCTGGAACACATTACACCAGGCATCACAGCTGTGGAGAAGGGTGAACAGTAAATGATTGACATTGCTGTTCCAGCTGATTGCAGAATTGGTGAGAAATAGCTAGTACAACTTGGCAGGTATTTGTACTTTATGAAAATACAACTACAGCAACTGTGGTGTAAACCAGAGAAAGAAGTCCCAGTGGTTTGTAGCATATGCAGTAGTTCAGGAGATCTTGGTGGGCTTTTGAAGATCAATGATATTAATAAAATATACATCTGACAACTACAAAAAAGGAAATTTACTGAGATCTGCAGAAATACCTGCAGCTACAGCATGCAGTCATAAATGCTTGGGTATTGTCAGACTGACACACACACACACACACACACACACACACACACACACACACACACACACCTCCAGCATTTCCGGCCAAAGATGCTGCTGTGTGTGTGTGTGTGTGTGTGTGTGTGTGTGTGTGTGTGTGTGTGTGTGTGTGTTTACTGATGAAGGTTGTGGCTGAAAGTTTTATGTAAGTGTCTTTTAATTGTTCCTGTCTGCAACTTGATGTGTCTTTACAGTAAGTAGCAATCTGTCTTTTCCTACATTGTTGATATTACCTCCATGAGTCTCCATTGTTTAAAAACAAACATTGGTAATAATAGTGAAATTAAATTGGTTTAGCACTTTTGAAGCTGTGTTTAATGCCATTAGAAACAGAATGGATAATGACAGAAGATGGGAGTGACAGAGTAACTGTTCAGAAATAAGTTTATATGAAGACTCAAGTGAAGAATGAAAATTTGTACCAAAGCCAAGATTCGAACCTGGGTGTCCTGTACAGTTGGCAGATGTGCTGCCGGGCGGGGTAGCCACACGGTCTGAGGTGCCTTGTCACAGTCTGTGTGGCTCCCCTCTGTCAGAGGTTCGAGTCCTCCCTTGGACACGGGTTGTGTGTGTGTTGTCCATAGTGTAAGTTAGTTAAAGGTAGATTAAGTAGTGTGTAGGCTTAGTGACTGAGCAGTTTGGTCCCATAAGACCTTACCACAAATTTCCAATTTTCAGATGTGCTAACCAGTACACCACCCTGGCACAGTAGCTTTGCACAACTGCACAGACTACCCTAGCACACCTCCATCTTCAAGCCAAATTCCCTTTCACTCCTCAGTGCACTTGGTTTTCCCCTTAAACTCGAACAGCTTTGTAGAGGCTCTCCAACTATGTTGGAATAGCATCTTGGCATCATATGAAATGGATAATCCTGCCTGAAATGCAGGCGTAGGTGCTTTGACCAAATGAAGCTATTTGGTTCCAGAGACGTTCTCAAATCTCGGACATCTGTTACGTATATATGCAAACTGAAGCAATGAATTAAAATTTGTAAAAGGCTGGGATTTGAATACATTTTCATTTGTAGCTGCAGTTTGCCTGCATGCATCATCGCGTTTGAGACTTGAAAAGCCATCTGGAACCAAATAGTTTCATTGGTTCAGAAAGATCAGATGGTTTAGAGGTATGTGTAGGTGGGGGAGGTGTGGAGGAGAGGTGGTCTTTGTAGATGGGGAAGGTGTGGGGGGAGGAAGGCGCTGGTGCAGGGGGGTTGTGACTAAAGTGAACTGCGGAAGATATGCATGTCAAAGAAGAGAGAACTATGGTGGTAAAGGGACCATTAACTGTCTTTTAAGCCAGGAAGGAGAGTAATTTCTGAGATTTTTGGTGAAGATCAGTCCAAATTTAGGTTCCCAATATACAGATTATTTGAGACATTGGCTGTGTTACTCAGTGCTGTAGTGAAAATTTTGATTTTTTTTTTTTTTTTTTTTTTTTTTTTTTTTTTTGGGGGGGGGGGGTGGGGGTGGGGGGGGGGGGAGAGAGAGAGAGAGAGAGAGAGAGAGAGAGAGAGAGAGAGAGAGAGAGAGAATTTCCTTTACACTGTTTGGGCACTAGCATTACAAAAAATGACATTTTGTTAGAGATATTGATATAATATTTTGTTAGGCATGGCTTAGAAAATGGGGAGAGAGACAGAAAAGTAGCCCAGAACATTGGCTCAGTGGAGACTTACTGGATGTGATGAGGAGGAGACTGACTGCTGGCGACTTCACTCATTGCATTGGACAGCATTTCAATAGCCCCATTTCTCCTGGGCATTACTGCTTCTGTGTCATCCAATTCAGACAGGGTCAAGTCGCGACTCGTTTAACTGCGTAAATTTGAACATTGTGACTCTCTTCATGGGGTTTGTAATTAAGTGGGCATTCTGGGGTAGATGTTCTGTCTAACATCCTTCGTTCTTCTCGCAGACACAAAAAATGTTTGACTCCATACGTGGTCCAAATGTTCCAGGCTGCCTCTGTCACCCATTTGTTGAACTCGTTCAGAAAAATAAGTCAGAATTATTTTGATTCCTCCGCTTGGCACTCCACTTTCTGGTGTCCATAATGCCACTTGCTTTTTTTTCCAGGTGGCAGTATGTAAAATCAAATAGCAACAGTGAACTACAAATGAAAATTATGTCTTTCAGTAAACAAACTCAAAGCAACTCGAATACCAATGTGCAAAACAAAGATGCTATGAACTTGTGCAACAACCTAATAGAAAAAAGATGAGTTTCACAGTAGCAAAGATGAAAATGTGCTTGTACTTCTAAGGTACCCATTTCACGGCCCATGTTTCCAGACATTTTCATCTTGTTTTGGTCCAGACTACCACCTCTCAAAATGTGGAACACATTTTTAACATCCCATATACACAATGTATGTATTACATAAGGAACAGAGAAAAGAAAAAGAAAGTATTTATGGTAGGAGTTTGACTGTAGCAAGTGTAAGTATTGCACCTCACTGTCTGACACTGCCAGCAAGCACAGGCATCAAACTGTCTGCCGCCGGCAGGTGGACGAGGAGCGCATCCGCCTGGAGAAGCTGGCAGAGTCACTGGTGTCGTGCGAGGACGACGAGTCGCAGGAACAGCTGCTGGACGTGTACGAGCGGCTGGACGACCTGTCGGCTGACACGGCGGAGGCGCGTGCTGCCTGGATCCTGCACGGTCTCGGCTTCTCGCCCGACATGCAGCGGAAGCGCACGCGCGACTTCAGTGGAGGCTGGCGCATGCGCATCGCACTGGCCCGCGCTCTGTACGTGACGCCGCACCTGCTACTGCTGGACGAGCCGACCAACCACCTTGACTTGGACGCCTGCGTCTGGCTCGAGGAGGAACTCAAGTCGTGAGTAGTGCGGGGGTGTGGGCTCTGTCACTAGAAGCAGACGAGACTGTTCGTTTATTATGAGCCGGTTCTCAAGTTGTTTCCTCTCAGTTGTGCTTTTCGTATTATACCTGTGTGCCCCAGGAGGAATGGTCAGTATTCAGAGATATGAGAACACTCATGAGAAGGAAAAAACTTCCTTTGGACTTGCACCCTATTCCAAATGGTGTTCAAAACTAGGACAGTAATCTACATTTGTTTTTGGCCTAGTGGTGTGTAGATAACGCGCCGTACCCACCCAACCTCTTTGATGATATATTGTAGCCCAACCTAGATAGTTGCTGTAAAGCTCTTTGCGTGGACTGCCTTTCTGTTATTAAACTAGCCTGTTCAATACACAGTTGTCTATGGTGAGTTGCAAGTCACGTTGTGCTCTAGGGATTGGGATTGTACTAGAGAGAAGCGTCAGTTAACTGTATTTGTACATGTGTTCACTAAAGTGCCACACATCTACGCTAACAAAGAATATGCATGTAAGTTTGCGACATTAGTGCTCCTACTGCTGTGGAATTGTCAGCTGCACTTTCCGACACATCGAAATCCTGGTTATAAAGTATTTACTAGAGTTTTCAGCACATTCTGTGACAGTTCTTCCTCCAAGTTCCCATTTTTCTTCTGAAACTTTAGTTCAACAACCTGTGCAGGAACAGCAACACATTCTGGAAATTATGCAACGTAGTTTACTACCAGCACGCATATTGTATTTCAGAAGCGATTGGGAGTAGGACATAGGCCATATGAATTTTTTTGCTTAAAATGATTGTCACATCCCTGAATATTGAGATTTCCTTCTAAGAAGCACATATATATGCCAGACTGGCATGCTCATTGTTTTAGGTAGTCTTCCTTTTCCACCTCGGTTATTCGTAGATGTTTTTGCAAGTGTTACTGTTTTTAGCTGGTTTCCGGCATATCATCATACCATTATGGATGCTGCTGCATCCATAACACTGAGGATGTGCTATTAAAAATTGTAATTAACACTTGGAAAAATATAAAGTCACTGACAACTGTAAGCACGTAAAGCACAGACACAAAATTCTGAGAAAAGTAGATGTTTGCGAAAATAGAAGTTATAGGGAGACCACAAATATCATATGGTTGACTTGTTTTAAATAGTCTCAAAATTATATATTTCCTATGAAAAACTAATGTATCCACTTTATATTATGAAATTTTAATATTTAGGACCATTGTTATTAAAGTTAACTCACAAAATTTTGATATATAGGCTAGTGACTATAGTATTTTTGACAGTAGTAAAGTATGTAATTTTATGTTCAGATTCTGGTTTCACATTCACCTCAGGGAAGAGGCCTAGTAGTATTTTGTGTTTCAAGAATGATATTCGCCTTCCACCTATGTATTTGGGCTTTAGACCTTCCAAGACATTTACAAACTGTGGGGAAATGACAAATTGTGGTTTCCCTCCAGTGAAGAATGTGTTACAGTAGTGCCAGTCTGTCTCTGATTATGAATTACTATTAGATATGTTATGCAGAAATTAAATTATGTTGAAAACCTGAAGTAACAATTGAGCAGCACTGACGAGGAGAGGTCCGTAGCTGTGAGATCGACTTCGTGAAATAATCTGTATTACGATGTATGTTAAGCTCCATGGAATCATACCCTCCAACAGTTCACCCTGGTGGATGTCACACATTTAATGTTTTTACTGGTGCTTCTTAAGAATTTTCAGCTTTCTGAGTCAAATATTTAGCAGCTTGCATTTTTTTGAAAAATGCAGATTTTAACCAAAATACTGCTCTGAACAAGTTAGGGCTTGTAACTTTTGTGACGTACAATTTCATATTCCAGGATGTATACGACCCGGGACAAGCAGGAGATCTGGGAAAATCCCGGGAATTTTTTCATCCGGGAGAAAACCGGGAAGAACTTGGGTTTTTTTTTAGTATTCTGGGAAGTTTTCATTGTTTTAGTTTTCAGTTAAAAATTTTGTAGTTCTGACTGGTAAGAAATGATGCTCTAACAAATAATTTTACTTTGGCCCACTACTGCAGAATAATACTGCAGCAATAAAACATGAACAAGGGAAAGAAAACTAAAATAAACTTAAGTTGCAAAGGAAATGCGCCGTTTCCAACAACAAACGACAGTGCACACGAAGCGCCTGCCAACACCAAAATGTGTCGAAGGCTTTAGGACGAAGACTATGCAATATTTAATAACAAAAAACTGCTTCCGTTTACTGTGAGGTCACAGCGGTTTGCACTAGATTCGTTTGAGCAGTTGCCAGCGGGCTCGTGTGCGTTGACAGTTGATTCGCGTATGAGCAGAACCTGCTCCTGCTTATGGCTATTTGAAGTACGGCTGTTAGCTGTATCGGCAGTATCAACAAGCAGTCACACACAGCTGGAAAAATTCTTCTGGCGAGTCCAAGCTGCCAGATTCGTGCATGCGCAGAGTTCGTTCCCTGAAGTGCCGGGAAGTTCTACACAGGTGTATAAAATCTGAACCATTCGAAGGGTTTCTAAATTTTATGGTTCAGAGAGAAAGTATTCTGTCACCCCCTAACACGGAAAAAGTGTATTTTCACCTGGGAAAAAGTGTGTTTTTTAACTGGGACATCTGAGAAAAATCTGGGATTTTTTTTTTTTCCTTGTCCATGTATACACCCTGTGTTCTGATCAGTTTTTAGCTTTGTAGTTTAATTATTCAGCACCATTATATTTTTCTTAAACTCATATTTTGCTTGTTGTTGTTGTGGTCTTCAGTCCTGAGACTGGTTTGATGCAGCTCTCCATGCTACTCTATCCTCTGCAAGCTTTTTCATCTCCCAGTACCTACTGCAACCTACATCCTTCTGAATCTGCTTAGTGTATTCATCTCTTGGTCTCCCTCTACGATTTTTACCCTCCGTGCTGCCCTCCAATACTAAATTGGTGATCCCTTGATGCCTCAGAACATGTCCTACCAACCGATCCCTTCTTCTGGTCAAGTTGTGCCACAAACTTCTCTTCTCCCCAATCCTATTCAATACTTCCTCATTAGTTATGTGATCTACCCATCTAATCTTCAGCATTCTTCTGTAGCACCACATTTCAAAAGCTTCTATTCTCTTCTTGTCCAAACTATTTACCGTCCACGTTTCACTTCCATACATGGCTACACTCCATACAAATACTTTTAGAAACGACTTCCTGACACTTAAATCTATACTCGATGTTAACAAATTTCTCTTCTTCAGAAACGCTTTCCTTGCCATTGCCAGCCTACATTTTATATCCTCTCTACTTCGACCATCATCAGTTATTTTGCTCCCCAAATAGCAAAACTCCTTTACTACTTTAAGTGCCTCATTTCCTAATCTAATTCCCTCAGCATCACCCGACTTAATTAGACTACATTCCATTATCCTTGTTTTGCTTTTGTCGATGTTCATCTTATATCCTCCTTTCAAGACACTGTCCATTCCATTCAGCTGCTCTTCCAAGTCCTTTGCTGTCTCTGACAGAATTACAATGTCATCGGCGAACCTCAAAGTTTTTATTTCTTCTCCCTGAATTTTAATACCTACTCCGAATTTTTCTTTTGTTTCCTTTACTGCTTGCTCAATATACAGATTGAACAACATCGGGGAGAGGCTACAACCCTGTCTTACTCTCTTCCCAACCACTGCTTCCCTTTCATGTCCCTCGACTCTTATAACTGCCATCTGGTTTCTGTACAAATTGTAAATAGCCTTTCACTCCCTGTGTTTTACCCCTGCCACCTTTAGAATTTGAAAGAGAGTATTCCAGTCAACATTGTCAAAAGCTTTCTCTAAGTCTACAAATGCTAGAAACGTAGGTTTGCCTTTTACTTAACTTATTCATTTGATCATCCTGAGACTTTGCAACATTAACATTAATGTACTTAAGCATACACTGATGAATTTTTGATTCCACTCTTCAATTATGGTGCAATCCTGTGCGTGTTAAGCACAGGCACGTTATGACGACATGGCACTGATAATAGTGAACTGGGCACATCGCTTACCTCCATACCTCTTACAAAGGTACAGCACTAGTTTCGCCTCAGTGACTCGTGTAGGAAAATTAGAGAGAACTTTGGAGAAAAGAAAAGGAGCTGTACGAATATCGAGAGCTTGGATCACAGTGTAGTACTGAGTGAAGAAGTGAAAACTGAAAGCTGGAGGGACTGTATGGAGGGCCTGTAAAAAGGAAACATACATGAATCCAATGTTATGTAAATATGAAGATGGTATCTGTCCTTTCGGACACGTCTGGCTTACTGGCCAATGATCTTTTTCGGTGCAGGTGCACTCATATTGCCCTAACTCCTATGGGAATCAGTAGATTGACTGCCGTGGGTAATAAGTATTGTGGGCAGGGGCACTACTAATGTAGTGTGTGGATAGTAAGTTGGAAGTGTGGGTCTCAGGGGGAGCATGCCAGAGGTAAGTCCCTGCAGTCGCAGTATCCTCTGTGTCCTTGCTGGCTCAGTCAGATAGTGTGTCCTCCATGTAAGCAGGAGATCCTAGGTTAGAGTCCCGGTCAGGGCACACATTTTCAGTTGTCCCCATTGATTTTTAACAATGCCTGTAAGCAGCTAAAGGTCTGGATTTCATTGTAATTTCAATATTATGTAGGTTGATGAAGATGAGAGGGGAGATTTGATACTACAAAAATTTGACAGAGCCCTGAAAGGTGAAAGTGAAAATTAGGCCCTTGGAGTAATTACTGACATCATTCAAGAGCTTACTATGACAAAACTACTTCACGCAGTTTGCAAGATACGTGATATGAGGGAAATACTATTGAACTTCAAAAAGAAAATAATAATTCCACTTCCAAAGAAAGATGCAGACAGATGTAATAGGGAAGCATGACTTTAAGAAATTATAGCTACAAAAATACTGACTGAAATTGTTTTCAGAAGAAAGGGAAAACTGTAACAAGCTAACGTCTGGGAAGCTGGATTCGGGTTCCAAAGAGAGGCAGTACTGACACCCACATGTAGCCTTCTACAGAAGTGAAGTGTGGATGGTAAACGGTTGTGACATAAAGAGAGAGTAGAATTCTTTGAAATGTGATACTACAAGAGACTGCTGATGTAACCAATGAGGAGGTACTGATTGAAACTGGGGATAAAAGAAACATAAGGAAAAGTTAGTTCGGTAGTGGAGGGAAGTGAGGTGTAAAAATTGTAGAGGGAGCCCAATGTTTGATCACAGTAAGCAGGTTCAGGTGGGTGTGAGCTGCAGCACATATGCTAAGAGATATAGGGGCCTGTGCAGGTAGACTAGTATGGGGAGATGTATCAACCAGTGTGTGCACTGAAGGTCACAATACCAGTGTAAATTGTAGGTATTGTCGAATAAAATACAGAGTCATTTTTGTTGTGTAAATGTTTATATTCCTCAAAATCTGTGGGCAGACTCCAGCTTATGTGGTTGGCTTAAATTTATGTCTCTGCCAGACAAGTTGTAACATGCTACCATTTACATTTAGTGGTGAGGTTTATTTCAATGTGACTTTCCCTCACTTCTTCCACGGAACTCGTATTTACTGAGGAATGTGGTAAATTGGTTAAGACAGTGGTTTCCATTGGAACAACTGGAATCCAAACCCCTGCCTTGGCACCGTCATTTACACAATTTTTGTACAATTCACAGTAATATGTTTGTAGGTTTCCCCAAATACACTCCTGGAAATTGAAATAAGAACACCGTGAATTCATTGTCCCAGGAAGTGGAAACTTTATTGACAATTCCTGGGGTCAGATACATCACATGATCACACTGACAGAACCACAGGCACATAGACACAGGCAACAGAGCATGCACAATGTCGGCACTAGTACAGTGTATATCCACCTTTCGCAGCAATGCAGGCTGCTATTCTCCCATGGAGACGATCGTAGAGATGCTGGATGTAGTCCTGTGGAACGGCTTGCCATGCCATTTCCACCTGGCGCCTTAGTTGGACCAGCGTTCGTGCTGGACGTGCAGACCGCGTGAGACGACGCTTCATCCAGTCCCAAACATGCTCAATGGGGAACAGATCCGGAGATCTTGCTGGCCAGGGTAGTTGACTTACACCTTCTAGAGCACGTTGGGTGGCACGGGATACATGCGGACGTGCATTGTCCTGTTGGAACAGCAAGTTCCCTTGCCGGTCTAGGAATGGTAGAACGATGGGTTCGATGACGGTTTGGATGTACCGTGCACTATTCAGTGCCCCCTCGACGATCACCAGTGGTGTACGGCCAGTGTAGGAGATCGCTCCCCACACCATGATGCCGGGTGTTGGCCCTGTGTGCCTCGGTCGTATGCAGTCCTGATTGTGGCGCTCACCTGCACGGCGCCAAACACGCATACGACCATCATTGGCACCAAGGCAGAAGCGACTCTCATCGCTGAAGACGACACGTCTCCATTCGTCCCTCCATTCACGCCTGTCGCGACACCACTGGAGGCGGGCTGCACGATGTTGGGGCGTGAGCGGAAGACGGCCTAACGGTGTGCGGGACCGTAGTCCAGCTTCATGGAGACGTTTGCGAATGGTCCTCGCCGATACCCCAGGAGCAACAGTGTCCCTAATTTGCTGGGAAGTGGCGGTGCGGTCCCCTACGGCACTGCGTAGGATCCTACGGTCTTGGCGTGCATCCGTGCGTCGCTGCGGTCCGGTCCCAGGTCGACGGGCACGTGCACCTTCCGCCGACCATTGGCGACAACATCGATGTACTGTGGAGACCTCACGCCCCACGTGTTGAGCAATTCGGCGGTACGTCCACCCGGCCTCCCGCATGCCCACTATACGCCCTCGCTCAAAGTCCGTCAACTGCACATACGGTTCACGTCCACGCTGTCGCGGCATGCTACCAGTGTTAAAGACTGCGATGGAGCTCCGTATGCCACGGCAAACTGGCTGACACTGACGGCGGCAGTTCACAAATGCTGCGCAGCTAGCGCCATTCGACGGCCAACACCACGGTTCCTGGTGTGTCCGCTGTGCCGTGCATGTGATCATTCCTTGTACAGCCCTCTCGCAGTGTCCGGAGCAAGTATGGTGGGTCTGACACACCGGTGTCAATGTGTTCTTTTTTCCATTTCCAGGAGTGTAGATTGAAGTGAATGCCACAGTGGTTGGTCTTAAGACTGCGTGGACGTTCTCATCCCGCCAACTGTAGCAGGTGTTGCACCGTGCCCTGTCGGGTCCATCTATGCCTTGTGCTCCACCCTCCTTCCTTCTTTATTAAAGTTAATTTTTTTTACAAATGTTAATGAGAGATGTGTAACTGAAAGTCCTGATGTATGTGTGTATCACTTTTTACAGGTACAAGCGAATCCTGGTGATAATCTCGCACTCTCAAGACTTCCTGAATGGTGTGTGTACCAACATCATCCACTTAGACAAGAAGAAATTAAAGTATTACACGGTGAGTAGTTTTCTTTTTTCACTGCATGTATTCAGACTCATTTGACTCACTGTAGTGGGGCCCGAGACACAAGTATGTCCGAATATGTGCCGTACTGGATGTACTCCTCCAGGCACTCGCAGGATGGATACTGTTTAGAGTGTTCGCTGTACCATTCGGATACTGACTGCTGCTGACGTGTCGGGACTCTCAGATGGGGTGAGGGCAGATTGTGGATGTCTCCTTTACCAGTCACTTATGATGAGTTGCAGACGTTCTTCTCTGTCTGTGATCTGTTAATCTTAACGCAGAGCTCTCGGGGCTGATTTGTGAGTGGAAAGTGGATTGTGAGTGGTCTCACAATCTTCATTGTCTCCTGAGCTCGCACTGGAGGTAGAGAAAAGGTGTAGTGTATCTGGACAGAACTACTTTAACCTCTTCAGTACCACTGATAAAATAAGTAAAGAAAAATGTTTCTGTTGTGGATTTCATTGTCGTTAAGCTTAGTTACATTCTAAATAAGAGGATCATTTTTAATGCAAAAACAGTGTGTCCTGTCAGGTGATGTCCATCCACGGTCGGCCACTCTTGGCCAGTCTCTAACTACACCACCATTACATTTCACATCTCTGCCGGTGTTGGTTATACTACTTCATTTGTCGCTGTGTCGATCAGCAGTCCTGCCGATTGTGAAGCACACTCAGTAATTAGGTTCTTAAATGCGAAACTAGATCATCCTGCTGAAATTCACTGGTTCAGGTTCATGGTGCAGGAATAATGAATGATGGAAATGTGCAAAAATGGTGTAGGTTGTTTAGTGATGGAGGGACTAATATATATTGTGACAGCCAGAGCGAGAGCACCAGCAGCAGCGAGTACTGTTTGTATAAAGCGTTTATTTTGCATTTTGTTTACGACCTTCCACTAAGGAAGGGATTCTATTTGTGTTTATTTGCTCTGCATAGTAACTAACAGTTCTTGATAAAACTTTACGTAGTTTTCGTGTTAGATTTCTTAGTGTTTTCTTGATCGTTTAGAACAGAAAGCGCCCTAAAACCGTCTTTTGTTTGTTTCGCGGCCGTTAGCCACTAGTCACTTGAATCAGCAGTTGTCTTGTGACAGCCAGAGCGAGAGCACCAGCAGCAGCGAGTACTGTTTGTATAAAGCGTTTTTGTACTTATTTGCTGCGCTTAGCTTTTAAATAGTTTTTCTGGGAAAACCTAGCGTAGTTTTCGCGTCTCGTATTTCAGTGAGTGTTTCTTGATTATCAGAGTAGCTCATCAGAAGATTATCTTGGGAATTTGTCACCGTATAGAGTAGGGTAAACATAGTCATGTGTAGGGACTGTGGTTGTTGTGAGCGGACGCAAGGAGAATTGGCCACTCTTCGGGGGCAGGTGGAGGCTTTGTCTGTTAGGCTCATCGAGCTCGAGGCGCAGGCGTCGGCTCGTAGTGGCGTTGGGGCAACTGTGGTGAGACGTATGCCTACTTCGGTGGCCTTGGAATCACATGGAACCCCTGATGTCGCTGCGTCTTCCGGCAGTGAGCATCTTACCGGTCAGCCATCACTCCAGGGTGAATGGCGGACAGTGGTGGGCTCGCGCGTGCCTGGCCGAAAGGCGAAGGTGGGATCTGGCCGCGTGGCAGCTGCCTTACCCCTTTCCAACAGGTACGGGGTGCTTCCTAGTGGTGATGACATCGTTTCCGAGCCACCACAGGATGCCTCGCCTGTTGGGCCAGTGGCCGATTCTCCGGCAAGGTCCCGACAGTCACAGAGGGCGGGCCTATTAGTTATAGGGAGCTCCAACGTTAGGCGGCTTATGGAGCCCCTTAGGAAAATAGCGGGTAGGTTGGGGAAGAATGCCAGTGTGAACTCGGTGTGCTTGCCGGGGGGTCTCGTCCGTAATGTGTAGGAGGCCCTTCCGGCAGCTATTGAACGCACTGGGTGTGACCGGCTGCAGATAGTAGCACATGTCGGAACGAATGACGTCTGCCGCTTGGGTTCTGAGGCCATCCTTGGTTCCTTCCGGCGGCTGGCTGATTTGGTGAAGACAACCAGCATCGCACGCGGAGTGCAAGCTGAGCTTAATATCTGCAGCATAGTGCCCAGAGTCGATCGCGGTCCTCTGGTTTGGAGCCGTGTGGAGGGTCTAAACCAGAGGCTCAGACGACTCTGCGACTATAATGGTTGCAAATTCATCGACCTCCGTTATTGGGTGGAGAACTGTAGGGCCGCCCTAGACAGGTCAGGCGTGCACTACACACCGGAAGCAGCTACTAGGGTAGCAGAGTACGTGTGGCGTGCACACGGGGGTTTTTTAGGTTAGAGGGACCCCCCCTTGGGCGAAACGATAAAATACCTGACGGCTTACCGGAGAGGACATTATCATCGTTGATAAAGAACGTCCGTCCTCAGAGACCAAAAACAGGAAAAGTCAACGTAATATTGGTAAACTGCAGGAGTATCCAGGGCAAGGTTCCTGAATTAGTATCTCTTATTGAAGGAAATAGTGCGCATATAGTATTAGGAACGGAAAGTTGGTTAAAACCGGAAGTGAACAGTAACGAAATCCTAGACACAGAATGGAATATATACCGCAAGGATAGGATAAACGCCAATGGTGGAGGAGTATTTATAGCAGTAAAGAATTCAATAATATCCAGTGAAGTTATTAGCGAATGTGAATGTGAAATAATCTGGGTTAAGTTAAGTATCAAAGGTGGGTCAGATACAGTCGGATGCTTCTATAGACCACCTGCATCAGCAACCGTAGTAGTTGAGCGCCTCAAAGAGAACCTGCAGAACGTCGTGAAGAAGTTTCGTGATCATACTATTGTAATAGGGGGAGACTTCAATCTACCAGGTATAGAATGGGATAGTCACACAATCAGAACTGGAGCCAGGGACAGAGACTCTTGTGACATTATCCTGACTGCCTTGTCCGAGAATTACTTCGAGCAGATAGTTAGAGAACCAACTCGTGAAGCTAACGTTTTAGACCTCATAGCAACAAATAGACCGGAACTTTTCGACTCCGTGAATGTAGAAGAGGGTATCAGTGATCATAAGTCAGTGGTTGCATCAATGACTACAAGTGTAATAAGAAATGCCAAGAAAGGAAGGAAAATATATTTGCGTAACAAGAGTGATAGGGCACAAATCGCAGAATATCTGAGTGACCACCATCAAACGTTCATTTCTGAGGAAGAGGATGTGGAACAAAAATGGAAAAAATTCAGAAACATCGTCCAGTACGCCTTAGATAAGTTCGTACCGACTAAGGTCCAAAGCGAGGGGAAAGATCCACCGTGGTATAACAATCATGTACGAAAGGTACTACGGAAACAAAGAAAGCTTCATCATAGGTTTAAGAGTAGTCGAATCATAGCTGATAAGGAAAAGCTGAACGAAGCGAAAAAGAGCGTAAAGAGAGCAATGAGAGAAGCATTCAACGAATTCGAACATAAAACATTGGCAAACAATCTAAACAAGAACCCTAAAAAGTTTTGGTCATATGTAAAATCGGTAAGCGGATCTAAATCCCCTATTCAGTCACTCGTTGACCACGATGGCACCGAAACAGAGGACGACCGAAGAAAGGCAGAAATACTGAATTCAGTGTTCCGAAACTGTTTCACTGCGGAAAATCGTAACACGGTCCCTGACTTCAGCCGTCGCACGGACGCCAAAATGGAAAATATTGAAATAAACGATATCGGAATTGAAAAACAACTGCTATCACTTAGTAGCGGAAAAGCATCCGGACCAGACGAGATACCCTTAAGATTCTACAGTGATTATGCTAAAGAACTTGCCCCCTTTCTATCAGCAATTTATCGTAGATCGCTGGAAGAACGTAAAGTACCTAGCGACTGGAAGAAAGCGCAGGTCGTTCCCATTTTCAAGAAGGGTCATAAATCAGATGCGAATAATTATAGGCCTATTTCGCTTACGTCAATCTGTTGTAGAATAATGGAACATGTTTTGTGTTCTCGTATTATGACGTTCTTAGATAATACAAATCTCCTTCATCATAACCAACATGGATTCCGCAAACAGAGATCATGTGAAACTCAGCTCGCCCTATTTGCCCAAGAAATTCACAGTGCCGTAGACACTGGCGAGCAGATTGATGCCGTATTCCTGGACTTCAGGAAGGCATTTGATACGGTTCCGCACTTACGTTTAGTGAAAAAAATACGAGCTTACGGAATATCGGACCAGGTTTGTGATTGGATTCAGGATTTCCTAGAAGAAAGAACACAACATGTCATTCTTAACGGTTCAAAATCTGCAGATGTAGAGGTAATTTCGGGAGTACCGCAGGGAAGCGTGATAGGACCTTTATTGTTTACAATATACATAAATGACTTAGTTGACAACGTCGGTAGCTCCGTGAGGCTATTTGCAGATGACACGGTTGTCTGCAAGAAAGTAGCAACATCAGAAGACTCGTACGTACTCCAGGAGGACCTGCAGAGGATTACTGCATGGTGCGACAGCTGGCAGCTTTCCCTAAACGTAGATAAATGTAATATAATGCGCATACATAGGGGCAGAAATCCATTCCAGTACGATTATGCCATAGGTGGTAAATCATTGGAAGCGGTAACGACCGTAAAATACTTAGGAGTTACTATCCGGAGCGATCTGAAGTGGAATGATCACATAAAACAAATAGTGGGAAAAGCAGGCGCCAGGTTGAGATTCATAGGAAGAATTCTAAGAAAATGTGACTCATCGACGAAAGAAGTAGCTTACAAAACGCTTGTTCGTCCGATTCTTGAGTATTGCTCATCAGTATGGGACCCTTACCAGGTTGGATTAATAGAAGAGATAGACATGATCCAGCGAAAAGCAGCGCGATTCGTCATGGGGACATTTAGTCAGCGCGAGAGCGTAACGGAGATGCTGAACAAGCTCCAGTGGCGGACACTTCAAGAAAGGCGTTACGCAATACGGAGAGGTTTATTATCGAAATTACGATTGAGCACATTCCGGGAAGAGATGGGCAACATATTACTACCGCCCACATATATCTCGCGTAATGATCACAACGAAAAGATCCGAGAAATTAGAGCAAATACGGAGACTTACAAGCAGTCGTTCTTCCCACGCACAATTCGTGAATGGAACAGGGAAGGGGGGATCAGATAGTGGTACAATAAGTACCCTCCGCCACACACTGTAAGGTGGCTCGCGGAGTATAGATGTAGATGTAGATGTAGATTTCACGTGGGAAAAATACATCTAAAAACAAGGGTGATGTAACTTACCAAACGAAAGCGTTGGTATGTTGATAGTGACACACACACACACACACACACACACACACACACACACACACACACACACACACACATATCCATCCGCACATATACAGACACAGGCAATCGTATGTAAAGGCAAAGAGGTTGTGTTGGACTGCAGGTGTAGCGGTGGGCCGGAGGACAGCACAATAGTGTAGACAGCCGTGAGACTGGTAGTTGGTGCAGTGGCTCTGCAGTTTCTTGGACCAATCCTGTTGTTCCTCTCTGTTTTCAGGGGAACTACGACGCGTTTGTGCGGACGAGGCTGGAGCTGTTGGAGAACCAGATGAAGCAGTACAACTGGGAGCAGGACCAGATCGCCCACATGAAGGTATGTCCCCAGAAAATTGTACGACAGGTGCCATTGGCAACATTCTGGTGTGTCCCGTAGTAGTCTCTACTAGTCATGGGACCTCACCTACCCGTCACCAGTAGCGTCCAGATTTATGGTTTACATAGGGCTCGGACAGAAGTGGAAGTTCTATGGCCAACCAGTTGGGAAAAATATTGTTTTGTCGCAGGGTGGGTGATGCGGGAGTTTTTTGTGATAACATGGTTTCAAGGCAATGGTTGTCACCGTGGAGAGAGGACAGAATGGTAAGCTGAAGAGTGTGGGATTGGGACCTTATGCAGAAACTTTATTTTCAATTTTTACATTAATGTGTTACGTACATTGTAAATAAACCAAAATAATGCTCACTATTATTAATATTGCCATAAAAGGTGTAAAAACAAAAAGCAAACAAAAAGTTGGTGGGCGAGTACTGGGCAAAATGTAGGAATGTTACTTCATCAGAATCTGGGACACTTCAAAACAGTTTCATTCAATAATTTGACGTGCGTGTGCGTGTGAGAGAGAGAGAGAGAGAGAGAGAGAGAGAGAGAGAGATATATATATATCACACCCCGAGAAGACTGCTTCAAAATACATTCCATTCCATTGCCATTGGAAGAAATGTGTTGCACATGATTTGCTGCAGCACTGTGCGATGGAGAATCTCTGATGAATGTAAACAATTTGATTTTCTATAGAAACTGTAAAACCACCAAGTAATTGTAAAAATGCAGTGTTATATGAAGTGTGAAAGTTGCCAAGAAGACTTTGCCTTACTTTTTATAGTGAATATCACACCAGCACTACTAAAAACTACAAAATAATAAGTCTGTAATTTTATGTAAGTTCTCATGTATGCCTTACAATCCCTCCCTGGAAATTTATTTGCAATTCCAAAGTTTTGTTGCTCTTTAGTTTTCAAGCCTTTTATGAAAATATTAATAAATACTATATATTGAGCATTATTTTGGTTTTCTGCTGTGTAAGGAACCTGGTTGTTGTGGTCTTGTGGTCTTTAGTCCAAAGGCTGTTTGATGCAGCTCTTCATGCTAATGTATCCTGTGCAAGCCTCATCACACCCAAATAACTACTGCAGCCTATATAAATCTGAACCTGCTCACTGTATAAATCTCTTCTTCTCTGTCTAAGATTTTTACCTCACCCACCCTCCTTGAGTAATAAATTGATCATTTAATGCTCTCAGAATGTGTCTTATCAACAGATCCCTTCTTTTGACCAAGTTGTTCCACAGATTTCTTGTCTTCCCAATACTGATCAGCACTACCCCATTAGTTATGTGATCTACCCATCTAATCTTTAGCACTTTTCTGTAGCATTACATTTCAAAAGCTTCTACTGTCTTCTTGTCTAAACTCTGTATCGTCCATGTTTCACTTCTATACATTGCTGAAAAGACTTCCTGACACTTACATCTGCACTTGATTTTAACAAATTGCTCTTCTTCAGAAACGCCTTTCTTGCTCTTGCCAGTCTGCATTTTATATCCTTTCCACTTTGACTATTTTCATTTATTTTGTTGCCCAAAACTCATCTACAACTTAGTGTTTTGTTTTGTAATCTTATTCCCCAGCATCACCCGATTTAATTCTGGTACATTCCATAATACTTTCTTCGCTTTTGTTGATGTTCATCTTATATGCTCCTTTCATAACAATGTCCATTCCATTCAACTGCTCTTTCAAGCCCTTTGCTGTCTCTATGATGATGATGATGATGATGATGATGATGATGATGATGATATGGGCAAACCTCAGAGTTTTTATTTCTTCTCTGTGGACACTAATTCCAAAGCAACATAAAAATCGAAAATAAGAAAAAGAAATGTTTCCAGATATGGACTCGATCCCACTACTCTCGGATTACTGTTCTTGTCTCTTTCCTCTGTATCAACCCTGACTGAAAACTATGCTAACGTTAACGCCCAGCCAATGCAGTAACACTATTTTACTTGCAAACACAAATTCCTAAAACCATAAATATGTACGAAATCATTGATGACTCACTCACCAGTCGGGTTCTGAACATCGTGATACATTTCCCAAAATTAAAATGTATTCATTTTACATTGACCTCATGCCAAGTTGTTGTTGTTGTTGTTGTTGTTGTTGTTGTTGTGGATAAAAATCAGCGTGCCATCTCGTTGAATTGGATGGACTGCTGGTGGTCTACATTTTTCTAACAAAATATTTCGACGCCGTACTTCGGCGTCTTCATCAGGTGCTTCCTGTGACTGAATGACAGGCTGACTGTCTCCTGTATTTGTCTGGATGGTGTCTGGCATTCCCTACGCCATCCGCTCACACCACTACAATGTTGGTTGGTCGCCGGATGTTCCGCCCACCAGGTGCGTTCCTAGCACTGTCGACAGGCTGTTTGCTGTTGGTGACCATTCCGACTTTCTCCAGCGTGACCGTATTGGTTTGTCACCAGCTGTTCTGTCTTCCATCCGTGCCTGCTTCTGCTGTTTCCCCGGTGGCGACTGTTTCATGGCATTCCATATTAGGTTGGCCCCTGTCAGACACGTTCCTCGCACTGTCGACAGGCTGCGTTTGCTGTTGGAGACTGTTCTGACTTTCTCCAGTGCCCCTGTCATTCTCCTGGTCATGTATTTTCTTCCATTCTTTTTGTAAGAGGTCCGAAGCTGGGTTCCATGCCGTGCTGAGGTGGTACCCAGCTTCACGGTTTATCAAGTTCTGTCATCTTGCTTTCGATCGATTCAGTGATGACACTATACCAAAATTTGGGGGTCTGAGATAAGATCCTGGTTTTATCATAATTCATGGTGTGCTCAAGTTCCAAGCAGTGTTCTGCTATTGCCGATTTAGTGGCTTGTTGTAGCCTGGTATGCCTTTGGTGCTCTTTACATCTTATGTCCAAGGTCCTGGCCAATGTAAGACATACCGCATTCACATGTATGTGGTAGATACCAGGTTTTCTCAACCCCCAGGTCATGCTTAACTGTTCCAAGAAGTGCCCTGATCTTGTTTGGTGGGCTGAACACACTCTTGATATTGTGTTTTTTCAGTATTCTGCTGATCTTAGCAGATATAGGCCTTGCATATGGTATAAAGCTACCCTCCTGGCATCTCCTTCTTGTTCCCCTCCCTCAGTATCAGGTTGTCTGGAGGATGTAGCACCTTGTGGATGTCCCCTGATGAGTATCCATTGCCTGTGAACACTTGCTGTAGGTGTTCTAACTCTGCAGCCAAGCTGTCTGATTCGAACAGTGTTTTGGCTCGGTGAACAAGAGTTCTCGGAACCCCATTCTTCTGTTCCGGATGATGGCAGCTGTCTGCTTGTAGTTATGAGTCGGTGTGTGTAGGTTTTCTATACACACTATAGCCTAATGTACCATCTGTCTTCATTTTCATCAGAACATCCAGGAAAGGAAGTTGACTATTATTTTCTAGCTACATTGTGAACTTAATGCTGGGGTGTCTAGAGTTCAGATGGTCAAGAAACTCTCACAGTTTTTCCCCACCATGTGGCCAGATGACAAATGTGTCATCAATGTACCTAAAGAAAGAGGTCGGCTTGTAGGCAGCGGTCGTAAGTGCCTCATCCTCGAATCTCTTCATAAACAGATTTGCCACTACCGGAGATAATGGACTACCCATCACCACTCCTTCAGTCTGTTCATAAAATTGGTCTCCACATAGGAAGTAGGTCGATGTTAAGATACGCTTGAAAAGGTCCAACACAGCTCCACCAGATTTTTCACTGATTAAATCAAGTGTCTCCTGAAGTTGTATCCTAGTGAATGGAGACACAACATCGAAGCTGACCATGATGTCTTTGTTTTTGAGACGTTCTACGAAGTCTGATGAGTTGCGGATGTGGTGGACACACTTTCCCATATACGGTGCTATCATCATCTTAAGGTGGGTGGCTGTAGGATAGGTGGCTGCACCAATATTGCTCACAATAGGACGCAACGGTATACCCTCTTTATGGACCTTGGACAATCCATGTAATCTAAGTGGTAGCGTTGTCTTAGCTTTTAGTTGCTCGACAACCTTCTCAGACCATCCTGTTTCCTTGAGCAGAGCTCTGGTTTTCCTGTCCACTCTATCGATGGGGTCGTTCTCTAGTGGACTGTAAGCAGGGTCCTCTAAAAGTTGGCTGATCTTCTGGTCATAGTCAGTCTTCAACAGTACAACAGTAGAATTCACCTTGTCTGCCGGTAACACCACTACTCTGTCATCTTCCTGCAAACTCTTGAGGCCATCCTCTCATGTCTTGAAATGTTTCTTTTGGGTGGTCTGGCTTTGGTGAGCGCCCTGCACGTCTCTCTCCGAATCTCTTTTGGAACGCTCGATGGTAGTGTGTTGACCACTTGCTCCACAGAGCTAATGAAACTGGAAATTGGCAAGTCTCTAACTGGAAATTGGCAAGTCTCTAATAGTGACTGCAAAGTTGAGGCCCCTTCTGAGTACTTTTAAGGTGGAATCTTCTAATGAGCGACCATGCAAATTTACCACCTTGAGAGTATCATGTGCCTGTTGCACTTTTTTATTCCTACGCTCAAATTTTGCCAGTTGTCGAGCTGTAGCATTGTGTATAATGCATGCCGCCAGCGACCATGACGTACTGTCCACCCTGTTCCAGTCCTCTGGTGCTAAGTTGTTTGCCAAGTCCAAGTGTAGTCAAAGCAGATCCCTGGAGGTGACATCCACTCTATGCCACATATCACGGATCCTTTCCCTTACCATGGCCATACTGGCGTGATGCTCAATTCTGTTAGCAGCCTTACATGTTATATGGTGTTTAATTTTGGCAAAAACAGTGTCACGTCTTCTATGCACCTAAATAGGAAAATGAGTGCGCTCACCATCCTCTCTTTGTGCTGTCATAACTTTTCCAGTAACTTCATCTTCTTGCACATTTCCTCCCCATAGAGTCTTGCAATGTAATTTCTTAGACTTTCCTGGCAGTTTTGTGACATCTCGTTGAATAGGGTGTACTGCCAGTGGTTGCGTTTTTCTAACACAGTATTTCAACGTCGTACCTTGGTGTCTTCATCAGGTGCTTCCTGTGACTGAACGACAGGCTGACTGTGTCCTGTATTTATGTTTGGATGGTGTCCGGCGTTTCCTACGCCGTCCGCTCCCGCTGTGAACGTGTCAGTTCGTCACCTGATGTTCTGCCTTCCATCTGTGCCCGCATCCGCTGTTTTCCCCGGTGGTGGCCATTTTATGGCATTCCCTACTAGGTTGGTGCCCGCCATATGCTTTCCTCGCACCATCGACAGGCTGCGTCTGCTGTTGGTGACCGTTCAGACTTTCTCCGGTGCCCCTGCCATTCTCCTGGTCTTGTTTTCTTCTGTTGTTGGTGTTGTTGTAATAGGTCCAAAGCCGAGTTCCACGCCGTGCTGGGTTAGTATCCAGCTTCCCTGTTTATCAAGTTCTCTGTCATCTGGATTTTGAACGATTCAGTGATGATGACGCTATCCCAAAATTTGGCGGTCTGAGATAAGATCCTGGTTTTATCATAATTCATGGTGTGCTCAAGTTCCAAGCAGTGTTCTGCTATTGCCGATTTAGTGGCTTGTTGTAGCCTGGTACGCCTTTGATGCTCTTTACATCTTATGTCCAAGGTCCTGGTGGTCTGGCCAATGTAAGACGTACTGCATTCACGTGGTATGTGGTAGATACCAGGTTTTCTCAATCCCAGATCATCCTTAATCGTTCCAAGAAGTGCCCTGATCTTGTTTGGTGGCAGAACACTCTCTTGATATTGAGCTTTTTCAGTATTCTGCTGATCTTAGCAAATATAGGTCCTGCATATGTTAGAAAGGCTACCCTCGTGGTCTCTTTTTCTTGTTCCCCTCCCTCAGGATAATAGTAATAATAATAATTATAATAATAATAAAAAATTCAAAGGAAGTCACGCTTGATCAAGGTCCGCGTCACTTTCCATTTTTGACCAGACATAACGTCTGAGAAAAGAAAGAATTATTATTATTATTATTATTATTATTTAACAGTTACATTGCAGACCCATACACATTCCCTGATACACTTACACATGGAATAACTTATCTGAAACCTAAAGATCAAACAGACAAAGCAAACCCAGCAAAATATCGCCCCATAACATGCCTACCAACAATATACAAAATATTTACTTCAGTCATTACACAGAAATTAATGGCACATACAACACAGAACAAAATAATAAATGAAGAACAAAAAGGCTGTTGCAAAGGAGCGCGAGGATATAAAGAGCAACTGATAATAGATGCAGGGGGACATATCAAGCTAAAAGTAAACAAACGTCCCTACACTACGCATAGATTGATTACCAAAAAGCTTTTGATAGTGTACCCCACTCATGGTTACTACAAATATTGGAAATATACAAAGTAGATCCTAAATTGAAACATTTCCTAAACATAGTAATGAAAAATTGGAAAACCACCCTTAATATCCAAACACATTCAAATAATATCACATCACAGCCAATACAGATTAAGCGTGGAATATACCAAGGAGACTCATTAAGTCCTTTCTGGTTCTGCCTTGCTCTGAACCCACTATCCAACATGCTAAATAATACAAATTATGGATACAATATTACTGGAACATACCCACACAAAATCACACATTTGCTATACATGGATGATCTAAAACTACTGGCAGCAACAAATCAACAACTCAACCAATTACTAAAGATAACAGAAGTATTCAGCAATGTTATAAATATGGCTTTTGGAACAGACAAATGTAAGAAAAATAGCATAGGCAAGGGAAAACACACTAAACAGGAAGATTACATATTGGATAACCACAGCGACTGCATAGAAGCGATGGAAAAAAACAGATGCCTATAAATATCTAGGATACAGACAAAAAATAGTAATAGATAATACAAATATTAAAAAAGAACTAAAAGAAAATTATAGACAAAGACTAACAAAAATACTGAAAACAGAATTGACAGCAAGAAACAAGACAAAAGCTATAAATACTTACGCTATACCAATATTGACCTACTCATTTGGAGTAGTGAAATGGAGTAACACAGACCTAGAAGCACTCAATACACTTACACGATCATAATGCCACAAATATAGAATACAAAACATACATTCAGCAACAGAAAGATTCCCATTAGGCAGAAAGGGAGGAGGAAGGGGATTTATCGACATAAAAAACCTACATTATGGACGGGTAGACAATTTAAGAAAATTCTTTCTAGAACGCGCAGAAACTAGCAAAATACACAAAGCAATCACTTGTATAAATACATCAGCTACACCACTGCAATTTCTTAACCACTTCTACAACCCTTTAGATCACATAACATCAACATATACAAAGAAAGTAAATTGGAAAAAGAAAACACTTCATGGCAAGCACCCGTATCATCTAACACAGCCACACATCGATCAAGACGCATCCAACACATGGCTAAGAAAAGGCAATATATACAGTGTTCAATTACCCGAAAGTTCCTAAATGCAATATAACATATACCGTACAGTTAAAAGGAAGTCACGCTTGATCAAGGTCCACGTCACTTTCCATTTCTGACCAGACATAATGTCTGAGAGAAGAAAGAAATAATAATAATAATACAGTGAAACTGTGTTTTTACACTTTTCAAGGCACTTCAGAAAAATGGTGTAAAACACAGGAAAATGTAAAATGTGCAAAATAACATTTTAAGCTGTAAAAGTTGCGTATAGGATACCCCCTTGTATTCTCGCCTTTTATGTATGATACATTTACATAACAGACATCAAAATACTTGTCAGGTACTTGTTTATCTAATAAAGGTTTATTATGTAATAAAAACTGCTGATGTAACTGGAACTGATAACTCTCTGGGCAGTAGGAATGTTTGACACAATTTCATACATCATAATCGATGTTTTTGAAAGCCTGCAGCTGTAATTCATTATTTAAATATTGAAATACTGCACTAGTTACATATTTGTTCATGGTTAGCATGATGCGTTTTGAGAAATTCTACTCATTGTCAAGTGCAAAAGTGTACAAAGTATTTTGTGTGGTGTTGAATATGTGTTATTCTGCATCTCTTGCATTGTGCTACTGCACTTGACAACCAGATAATTTGTATACGAGATATGTGGAGGTTTTGAGAAGACATTGGTCTTTCCTAAGGCTCCTGCACTGTAAACTTATCTGGGCATAGAGCTCTTGTGGAACTGTTTAATATCATCTCTGAAAGTTCTCGCTGTAATTTTACAAGAGTTTGTCAATATTTCATATGTTGAGGTCAGAAGGATTACAGGAACGAAGGCTATATTGCAGGGAGATTTCCCACCAGTGCACTTCAGAAAAGCTGGTGTTGGTGGAAAGGATCTAAATGGCCTGTGCCCTCGTGGTCTCAACTGTCGTTAGTCTTTGCTTTTACCAATCCACCCCCTTCCCTTTTCCCATTCCAGCACTACACATCTCTGTAATCCACCATTGCACCCAGTCTTTCTACTTCTCTCCTTTTTCCATAACCCCCCCCCCCCCCCCCCCCGTCTCCCCCCTGCCATCCATCTAACCTCCTGACTACACCTAGTTGCCCTACCCTCTTTCCACCTCATCCCTGTACACTTCCTGCAGCTGCACTTTACCATTCCCCACTCTTACCCTCCCAACCATCCCCTTCTGTGCCCCAGCCTCCTCCCTTGCCCTCACCACTCCATTGCTTCTCCCAGCATGCGGTCCTGTTTGCAGTCTGGTGTCAGCAGCCAGTCTCTCTCTCTCTCTCTCTCTCTCTCTCTCTCTCTCTCTGTCTCTGTGTGTGTGTGTGTGTGTGTGTGTGTGTGTGTGTCCGAAAGTAAGCTTTCAGCCTCTAGACACACACACACACACACACACACACACACACACACACACACACACAAAATTTCAAGCTTTCGCAACCCACGGTTGCTTCATCAGGAAAGAGGGAAGGAGAGGGAAAGACGAAAGGATATGGGTTTTAAGGGAGAGGGTAAGGAGTCATTCCAATCCCGGGAGCGGAAAGACTTACTTTAGGGGGAAAAAAGGACAGGAATACACACAAATCCATCCGCACAAATCCATCCGCAGGCAGACATATGTAAAGGCCTTTATGTAATATATGAAAGAGAAATAACGTTATCAAAAATCTTGAAAAGATCTTCATTGATTTACTTCACATTTTTACACAGTACTGTACTATACGGTCAGATGGAAACGGCCATAGAGAGGGGGTAGGAAGAGGTGGATGGGAGGATTGGTTATGCACAAAGAATAGGTGGAGGAGGAAACATATAGGGGAGAGGGAGTGGGGGTGTGGACGAGAATGCGGGCAGAGAGAGGGCGCTAGAAATTCAGGATGTATATGCAGTTTCCATGCATATTTAGCAGTTTCGAAGCATTTCCGGGTTCACTAGTACTAAATAAAACTGGGAGAGTTCAGACTGGATTATTGGTGGCACTGCCAGTACAGTGATTCGCTTTTGCAGTCATCTGGTGTGACAGAGTGCACGACGCTATTTTCAGAACTACATCGCGAGGTTCGGTCACGGCAGTGCCAAGCTGGCCCGGCAGGCGCAGTCGAAGGAGAAGACGCTGGCCAAGATGGTGGCACAGGGGCTGACGGAGCGTGTCACGACTGATAAGACGGTGCACTTCTACTTTCCGTCCTGCGGCAGCATCCCGCCACCGGTCATCATGGTACAGGTGAGTGAGTGTGGGGTCGTGATGCCTCCCTACTGTGATGTTACTTTGTACAAACGTTCAAACAGACCTTCAACAGTTAGATGATTGCAACGGCATCAGGCTTTGTAGGTACGTACCCTGTACAGCAAGTTTATCTATATAGTAGATTTTTTACATGGCAATGCCGAATATGAATGACTTTTAGAATGTTTATATTGCTTTACCCAAAAATAAAATGGGTTTTTTAGCAACTCTGAGAAGATGCCACTTGTTTACTTTTTTCAGTGATGACATTTGCAGGTTATGTTCTCTGGACATGTAACTTAGAGTATGTTTTATGCTGATTACTTTTGCGTTAGTCTTAAAAATTCCAACATTTTATTTTACATCAAAGTAAAGTGTAGTTATTTATTAATGACTAAATAGTTGTCTCAGATATCTTTTTAAAATATTCAATATAGATCTGCTGTTTATTTAAGTGACAGTACGTATGTGTACAGGATGATTTTGCTAAGTCGAGGCAAAGGCCAGGAAGCAATCACTGGGAAAATAGGGAGCAAAAACTGTCTTATGGACGCAGTCCAGTCAGCGAAGGAAAATTGAGGGAAGAAAATTGTGTAGTCAGAAATGTTTGTGCTGTATCAACAATGTAGGAAAAGATGGCTATTAACTGTAAAGAGAACACATTATGTTGCAGATGGGCACAAGTAAGAGACACACATAAGCTTTCAGTCACAGCTTTCATCTGACAGAACAACACACACCATTCATTCGCACAAGCAAGTGTATTCTGGCCCAAGCTGCTGCAGTGGGTGTTCGTGTTCATGGGGTGGGTTTGCTTGTGTGTATGCATGGTGTGCATTTCTCTTTCTGATAAAGGCTGTGACTGAAAGTTTGTGTGTAAATGCCTTTTACTTGTGCCCATCTGTGACTTAATGTGTTATCTTTACACTAAGTAGCAATGTATATTTTCCTACATTTTTATATGCATCTGGAGTTTCCATTGTTTAATTTTTGTACAATGCTAGGAGGGAGAATTCTTTGTAAATCCATCCTTACTATTGTAGCGTAGCAAAATATTGTGAATTGTTACCTTACACTGAAAGCGTAGCTTGCTGTGAATACGGGAGGAGAGGAGATTTTGGTTCTCGTGCTGGGACAGCTGGTGCTGGCTGCTGGACTGAGTGAGCCATGTACTTGGTGAATGCTACGTGCAATATGTTACACTTAACACTCCATGAATCTGAAGAAGTGCTATTAAGTATTAATCAATCTCTTTCATACTTAGTATACCAATTTCTATGGATAACTCATAGTGATAACATTTCAAATCAGCAATTTCAATACTTCCTGAGATACAAATTTTTTCCTAAAACACACAACTGTGCTGGCATTGTAAAACTGAGGTAGAGAATGTAAATTATTCATCTATAGTATCAATTCAAACTACAACCAAGAGGGTAGGTTCATATAATCTAATTTTCTGGTATTTTCTTTAGTCTCATTACCACAGTTTTCTGATGTAATTAATGGAACATTACTATTTTGGTTCCCAGAATGAGATTTTCACTCTGCAGTGGAGTGTGCGCTGATATGAAACGTCCTGGCGGATTAAAACTGTGTGTCGGACCGAGACTCGAACTCGGGACCTTTGCCTTTCTCTGGCAACGGCACTTGCCCACGAAAGGCAAAGGTCCCGAGTTCGAGTCTTGGTCCCGCACACAGTTTTAATCTGCCAGGACGTTTCATGTTTTGGTTGTGTGAGTATTTTGGAGGGATTGACAGGGCGAATAGAGGACATACTTAAAGTGAGAATGTAATATTGTATTAAAACTATGTAAATGTATGCGTGAGAGTGGTGTTGTTCCATAAGGGAATTTGTGACCTATGTCAGAGTGAGTTTGATTTTGTAAAAGGCAGCAGAAGAGGCTTCAATTAAATCTGTCAGTAATTTATTTTGTGGAAAGGAATCGTATTTTGTTCTCATTAAATTTTATTTAGTTTTGGAATTACGAAATTTCTAGTTTGTATTGCTTGTGGTTATCATATTGGCTGACATTAGAAATATTGCGGGTATAGAAGTGCTAGAGATGATCTGATAAGCTGCTTAACATACTATCCAGTAGGAATTCAGCATTTCCCACATGTTTGAGTAGGGCTTTGTGCCTCAGATCTATATTGACTTCTAGTTGCTCAGAAGCAGTCTTTTGGTAAACATGTTAAATCGTTCTGATCAAATTTGTACCAAAATGAAGAAATTCAGGCGTTAGATCAGGTCTCGTGGTTGATGAAGAGAGAGTACAGTATTCAGTATTTTGTGAGAATGTAGCCTTGTCAGTGATTTATTTTTAGGCGATATTCACGTGTGAAAATTTCATGTCATCCATAAACTCTGTGTGGCACGTTTTGTGCAGATAATGAGACATTATGGTGAGCACTTCTCAAGACGCCTACTGAACGACTAAATGTTTTAACTTGCAAGTGGTTGCGAGTCAGTGACTGTCTAGGATGTTCAAAATATTGAGTCAGACTAAGTATCTTTTGGGTGTGAACTTGTTACAGGCAGTCGGTAACATTTCATAATAGATGTTGGGATATTAAATACAGACTTGGTAGCCGTTCCCCCCCCCCCCCCCCCCCCACCCCACCCCACCCCCAATGAGTCGTGCAAGAATCCTGAGCACTCAATAGTTTAACTAACTTCCAGCTAGTGCCCCTGGGCTGGAGTTAGGTGGCCTTTGCATGGCAGGTATTCAGTCGAACTTTTATTAATGCTGCTTTTGTTGGCTAAACGAGTATCTAAAATTGCAGAGTGAAAGGGCAGATAACCTGAAACCTATCCATGTAGGTGGACTGATTGTTTAATGGATAGCGAGAGAGCACCCTGCAACACCTTTCTATTTGTTGAAGTGATGAGGAATGAAGATAACTGTTTCAGAAGTTTTTATTGGCATGGAATACCTGAAAAAATACAGCCATATGCAGTGCCACTTGACATTTCTCACACTCTTACTGTGTATCACTTCTCTTATTCCTGGCTTTGCACACTACATAATTTATGGAGGGTGCTTTCTTAATGGAATTTGGGGGGGGGGGGGGGGGGGATAAATCTAACAAAACCTGAGAATGATTGCTTCTAACTCACGAAATATTGAAAGAAATGTTGTCTTATACACCACTAAACAGATTGATTTCTTAGATTTCCAATGGTATGTAAATTTCATGCTATCACCTAATAGAGAAAAAGAAACATGAAGAAAAAGGTATAGCTGCTTGGCCTGTCTCACAGCCAGCAATATAATAATAAACTTAAAACTGGCAACCTGCTGTGAGCCAGCTTTATAAGCCAGTGGGTGTTAATATGGCTCTACTGCAGTCTGACACGGTTCACACATTAGTATCTGTTTTTAACCCACTTCATTTAAAAATAAATGCTAATTTTATACAGTTAAAATAATATTTTTAATCATCTGTTATTTTCCATTCCTTTCAAATTGTTAACTTAGTCCTCTAGAGAATAATGAATCGCTTCTTTCTTGTTGTAAAGTTAATGTAGTTTAATTTATTACTGGGAAGCATTGTTGGTGGAAGTTCCAGTTTGAGTTACTGGATAAAAACACAGTCACCTTCAAACACCACCACCACCCTGCAGCAACACACACTCCATTGCTCAGAATTTTTAGTATGTTGTTCATGACAATTCCTCGTACTGCTGTATGAAAATTTGCAACTGCATGATTTTTTCCTCCCCCTCCAAATTTTTTTGGTCTCGTTGATTGGGCTAATATGGCTGGAAATGTGTTCTTAGGGAGGTACACCCACTTCAAAGAGGAGGTAAAAGATCTTTGGCAGTGATCCTCGAATCGGCACCAAGTAGGTGCCAGTGCAAGGTAGCCCAGACAACTGTGTGAAACATCCTCTGAGACAACTGTCACTATCTATATCATAATGCTTACTGACCTCAGTACGTCCAGACTCGTCTCCACAGTGAATCTTTGGTCGTGGGTTCATCACCCGGGCAGTCACTGTGCTGGGATACATCGCCCGTCCCGCTCGCAGATGAGGCTGTCTTTATGAGAGGTGGTACTGCTCACCTCCAAGACATCTATTTTTGCGCTACGGAGAATCCCTACACTATGGTTAACTGCAAGCATTGGCAACAGTTTGTTCTCTTTGTGTGGGCAAGGAAATTTGCCAACTGCCTCATGGGACTGGTAACCCTTCAACAATGTCTCTCTGGTGAGGCTCATCTGTCCTCCCTATAGGTGACCCTGCCTCCACAGTTGCAAGATGAGCCTTTGGCAGTACATATGGATGGAGCTTCAGTGTCTAGCTGAAACACTAGTACAGGCAAAACTTTCCTATCTGCCTGCTCTGTTCTCATATGTTGTTGTTGTTGTCGTCGTCTTCAGTCCTGAGACTGGTTTGATGCAGCTCTCCGTGCTACTCTATCCTGTGCAAGCTTCTTCATCTCCCAGTACCTACTGCAACCTACATCCTTCTGAATCCATTTAGTGTGTTCATCTCTTGGTCTCCCTCTACGAGTTTTACTATCCACGCTGCCCTCCAATACTAAATTGGTGATCCCTTGATGATGATGCCTCAGAACATGTCCTACCAACCGATCCCTTCTCATATGTGCTTTTGATAATTGAAAGCTACTGTCACAGAGCCTTTATCTTCGCCTTTAAGTGGATGTACTACCTCTGAATTTTCTTCTTCTTCTGTTTAAAGTCATTCAGTCTTCTGACAGACCTGCCACAAATTCCTAACCTGTGCCAACCTTTTCATCTCGCATCAGCAATTGCAACGTATGTCCTCAATTATTTGCTGGATGTATTCCATTCTGTTTTCCTCCACAGTCTTTACCCTCTGCAGATCCCTCTAGTACCATGGAAGATATTCCCTGATGTGTTAACAAATGCCCTATAGTCGTTTCCCTTCTCCTTGCCAGTATTTTCCATATATTCCTTTCCTTATCATTCCACCTAATTTTCAACATTCTGTAGCATCACATCTAATATACTTAGATTCTCTTCTGGTCTGGTTTTCCCATGCCCCATGTCTCACTGTTATGCAATGCAGTTTTCCATACATACATTCACAGAAATTTCCTCCTCCAGATTAAGACATAATTTGGATACTAGTAGACTTCTCGTGGCCAGGAAGCCCCTTTTTGCTAGCGCTACGCTGCTTTTTATGTCATCCTTGCTCTGTTACAGGTTAATTTGCTGTCTAGGTAGCATAATTACATAAATTCATCTACTTCGTGATCACCAGTCCTAATGTTAAGTTTCTCATTGTTCTCAATTCTGCTACTTCTCATTACTTTAGTCTTTCTTCAGTTTATTCTCTATTCTGTTCTCATTGGACTGTTTATTCCATTCAGCAGAACCTGTAATTTTTCTTCACTTTCACTGAAGATACCAATGTCATCAGTGAATAATCATTATTGATACCCTTGCATCTACACACATCAAAAGTTTTGCATCACCTCAGTTCTGAGAGTTCCAGAACAGGTATAGAAAACTGTAAGAGAGATCAGTATAAACATTAGTTCCAAACTTATTGCTCATGACAACCACACATTTAATGTTGTATTACCGTCAGAGGTGGTGGTCCAGATTGCTGTACACATCGGTACCTCTTATACCCAGTAGCATGTCCTCTTGCATTGATGCATGCCTGTATTCGTCGTGGCATACTATCCACAAGTTCATCAAGGCACTGTTGGTCCCACTCCTCAATGGCAATTTGGCGTAGATCCCTCAGGGTGGTTGGTGGGTCACATCGCCCATAAACAGCCCTTTTCAGTCTGGCCCAGCCATGTTTGATAGGGTTCATGTCTGGAGAACATGCTGGCCACTGTAGTCGAGCGATGTCGTTATCCTGAAAGAAGTCATTCACAAGATGTGCATGATGGGGGTGTGAATTGTTGTCCACGAAGACGAATGCCTTGCCAATATGCTGCCGATTAGGGTTGCACTATCGGTTGGAGGATGGCATTCACGTATCGTACAGCCGTTAGAATGCCTTCTGTGGCCACCAGTGGTGTATGTTGGCCCCACATAATGCCACCTCCAAACAGCAGGAAACCTTCACCCTGCTGCACTCGCTGGACAGTGTCTAAGATGTTCAGCCTGACTGGGTTGCCTCCAAACACGTCTCCAACGATTGTCTGGTTGAAGGCATGTGCAACACTCATGTGTGAAGAGAACATTATGCCAATCCTGAGCAGTCCACTCAGCATGTTGTTTAGTCCATCTGTGCCGCGCTGCATGGTGTTGTGGTTGTAAAGATGGGCCTTGCTGTGGACGTCAGGAGTGAAGTTGTGCATCATGCAGCCTGTTGCGCACAGTTTGAGTCATAACACGACATCCTGTGGCTGCATGAAAAGCATTATTCAACATGGTGGCATTGCTGTCAAGGTTCCTCCGAGCCATATTCCACAGATAGCGGCCATCCACTGCAGTAGTGGCCCTGGGGCGGCCTGAGCGAGGCATGTCGTCGTCTGTTCCTGTCTCTCTCTATCTCCTCCATGTCCGAACATCACTACTTTGGTTCACTCTGAGATGCCTGGACACTTCTATTGTTGAGTCCTTTCTGGCACAGAGTAACTATGCAGACGCAATCAAACTGTGGTATTGACTGTCTAGGCATGGTTGATCTACAGACAACATGAGCCATGTACCTCCTTCCTGGTGGGATGAGTGGAACTGATAGGTTGTCGGACCACCTCTGTCTAATAGGCGCTGCTCATGCATTGTTGTTTACATCTTTGGGTGGGTTTAGTGACCCCTCTGAACAGTCAAATGGATCGTGTCTGTGATACAATATCCACAGTCAACATCTATCTTAAGGAGTTGTGGGAACTGGTGTGATGAAAAACTTTTTTTTTTATGTGTGTAGAATTTTGATTCCACTCTTCACCTTTCTTTTATTTCCATCATTGCTTCTCCAGTGTACGGACTGAACAGAAGCCACGAAAGATTCCATCCCTGTCTTACACCCTTTTTAATCTGTGCGCTTTGTTCTTGATCTTCCAGTCTTACTGTTCTTTCTTGGTTCTTGAGCATATTGTATATTACCCATCTTTTCCTATAACTTACCCTTACTCCTCTCATGATTTCAAACAGCTTGCACTGTTTTACATTGTCAAATGCCTTTTCCAAGTCAGCAAATCCTATGAATGTGTCTTGATTTTTCTTCAATCTTGCTTCCATTATCAACTGCTACATCAGAACTGCCTCTCTGGTGTATTTACTTTTCCTAAAATCAAACTGATTCTCATCTAAAAGAGGTCAGTTATCTTTCCATTCTTCTGTACATATTATTCTTGTCAGTAACTTGGATGTGCGTTGTTAAACTGAAGGTGTGGTAATTGCCACACTTGTCACCTCTTGCAACCTTGGGAGTTGGGTGGATGATGTTCTTCTGAAAGTCTGGCAATGTATAGCCAGTCTCATAACATTCAATCTGGATAATAGTTTTGTTGCCACTTCCCCAATGATTTTAGAAATTCTGAAGTAATGTTATCTATCCCTTCTTATTTAATTTTAAGTCTTCCAAAGCTTTTCTAAATTCTGATTCTAATGTTGGATCCCCTGTCTCTTCTAGATCATCTTCTGTTTATTCTTCTGTCATGTCATCAGACAAGCGCTTCCACTCAGAGGCCCTCAGTGTTCTCTTGCCATGTATCCACTCTCCCCTCTGCATTTAACAGAAGAATTCTAATCGCAATCCTAATGTTACCGCCCTTGCTTTTAATTTCACAGACTTTAATATACTGACTCAGTCCTTCTGAAAATCATTTCTATTTTGACTTCCTCACATTTTTCATATAGCCATTTTGCCATAGCTTACCTGCACTTCATATATATTTTGTTCCTAAGTGACTTGTATTTCTGTTTTCCTGAATATCCTTGCACATTTTTATACTTCCAGCATTAAATATTTTTCAGTTATCCATGGTTTCTTTGCAGTTACCTACCTTGTACCAATATTTTACTTTCGAAGTTCTGTGATTGCACTTCATGGAAATGTCCATTCCTCTTCAACTGAACTGCCTACTGAGTTTTTCATTAGCACAGTATCCGTTGCCTCAGAGAACTTCCTTAATACATCTGTATCCCACTTCTTTGTGCATTGATTCTTCCTGATTATTCTGTTAAACTTCAGCATACTCTTCATCATTAACAAATTGTGATCTGTTCATATGTCCTTTTCTTCTTAAATCGTCTGTGATCGTTTCCTTCAGTAGTGCCCATTGAGTAAAATCACTCTGTATGCAGAATGTTTCCTAAACCAGAGCTGATGCAATGACTCTATGCTGTGACATACAGTAGTCCTTTTAGAAAGTCAGGTGAGAACTGAACCAGTTCCTCAACTCGAAGTTTGATTACAGTGATTTTACATCCCGATGTATTTCATTATTACAGTAGAGCACCATGGCTGTCAACTATTACAGATTGTCCGTAATTGTTATAGCCTTATCACCTTAATTATGGAGTTACAGGAAGTTACTAAAGTATTACGGAAATAGACATTTTACAGTGTGATGTTTTATAAGAATAACAACTACAAAAATTGGAAAAAGTACTGTATACAGTTCGCTAATTGTATGGTACCAAAATGTTTCATATAGTGCAATTGGATACATAAAAAAATCTACTCACCAAGTGATGGCAGAACACACACATAAAGATACTGAAATTCACAAGCTTTCAGAACCAGTGGCACCTTCTAGCAGGAGGATTGAATAGGAATGAAAAGAGGTTAATAAAAAGGACTGGCGAGGTTTAGGAAATTTGCAAAAGTTGCCCGGAACCCCCCTGGTTAGGGGAGCTTATAGGGAGTGATGAGAAGAAAAGATTGATTTGTTTGGCATTACAGCAGATGAGATTTGAAAACCTGTGAGCTTAAAGGTGGTAGATAGGGTAATATACAAAACAGAGTTACTGACTAAACATTGTACACGAGCTAATAAGAGCAGAGTGGACTCTTTTGTGGATAGTTGGGGGGGGGGGGGGGGTTGCCACCTCTTGATGAGTAGTTTCTTTGTCTGTCCAATTATATTATATTTTCAAAAATGTATTATTTTAATTTACATAAAATGCTTCATAGATTGTAATTATTTCCTTCCTGATTATGTAGTAAACTTATCAGCTGAAACAATTCAATCCTAAGGACAAACTTGATCACTTTCTGATGAATTTACTGGAAAGTGCAAACCATAACTTAAAGTTCGTGCAGAAGTTGGAAATGCCACAGTTGAAAGAGGCTTTTCTGTTAACAGTAAAGTTTCAGTGAAATCTTACAAGAAGATACAGCTCTTGCAGAAAGAAATGCTTACAATGCAATAAAACTTACTCAATTTACTTAATAGTGAGAAACAACTGATGTTGACACACAAAATCATTAATACTAGCTGTGAAGAATGCTTCATCAAGA
Organism: Schistocerca serialis cubense; assembly: GCF_023864345.2. Taxonomy (NCBI): domain Eukaryota; kingdom Metazoa; phylum Arthropoda; class Insecta; order Orthoptera; family Acrididae; genus Schistocerca; species Schistocerca serialis. Next base: position 148,617,075 of record NC_064648.1, read on the forward strand.
ATACTAGAATCCTTAAAAAAGGAAAGTATGGAAATGAAGGGCCCAATCGTAAAAGAAACAGTTGAAGAAATAAGAGCTCAAAAATAAAAAAAGAGTGATCATAGAAAAGGCAGAAGCAGCACCTGAAGTTATAGATGTTGAAATTTCGAGTTCAGCTAAACAACTTAATAACATTTGACATAAATTTTGTACATTTAAAATTGTAATATTGTCTTAAGGATAGTTGTAAATTTTTGTCACATTTACAATGTTAAAACAGTTTGTATTTTAATTGATGTGATGATAAAGATATCTGAAAGTATTCATACCCTATCCTATGTGAGAGTTTGTTTTTATAGCATTTGATGAATGGTATACTGCAAGTCATACAACGTTAAATTACTCATGCTGACATACAGTTTGTGATATAAGAAGTTTTACAGCCAACTTTAATTTCAGTCTTTCAGGTTCATAAGTGTTTTTGTCATTGTACCACACACATTTTCGAGAAGTCATGAACATAACTTGAGGTAGTAAAAAAGTCACGAAAAGGCCATCGATTTGACCCTCTGAAAATCTTTAGACACCCTGCTGACGTCCCTCGGCTGGAAAAGCAACAGTGTTTCCAACACTATTTGTAACACAACAGCATGCAGTTGGTGACTCTTTTGATTGTACATTTGTGTAAATAACTCCATATTTGAGTTTGAAGTGTCACCAGAGCACATTACCAGTTAAATTACTTTGTGCCACACATTTTTTTTAATGCACTGCTTTCTTCACAATTCTAGAATGTGAGCTTCCGGTATACGGACACGGGGCCTTGGATCTACAAGAACTTGGAGTTTGGAATCGACCTGGACACGAGGCTGGCCCTGGTGGGCCCCAATGGAGCCGGCAAGAGTACACTGCTGAAGCTGCTGTATGGGGATGTGAGTAGCTGGTGAGAGAGAGAGAGAGAGAGAGAGAGAGAGAGAGGGGGGGGGGGGGGTTTGTTGCAGTTTAAGGGCTGTGCTGGAAAGCTCTTTTGGATATGTTGATCACTTTCCAGTGTATATAAGAAACTGATTGACGTAACATGACGACTAAACTACTAATCTCAGAAACAAAAACATTAACGTACTTTGTGTGATGCAGGCATCTGCTAGGAAAAAAGCTGTTTTAAGTTTAATCCCTAAGGGGGTGATAGGGAGAATCAGTTTTTTCCAAATCTGCATCTGGGCAAAACACTTGGGTCTAGACGTACAGAATTTAGAGGAACACATTGTGTAACAAACGTGCTTGCTTACAAGGGAACCTCCCCATCGCACCCCCCCTCAGATTTAGTTATAAGTTGGCACAGTGGATAGGCCTTGAAAAACTGAACACAGATCAATCGAGAAAACAGGAAGAAGTTGTGTGGAACTATGAAAAAATAAGCAAAATATACAAACTGAGTAGTCTGTGCACAAGATAGGCAACATCAAGGTGAGTGTGAGCTCAGCAGTGCCATGGTCCCGTGGTTAGCGTGAGCAGCTGCGGAACGAGAGGTCATTGGTTCAAGTCTTCCCTTAGTGAAAAGTTTACTTTCTTTATTTTCACAAAGTTATGATCTGTCCGTTCGTTCATTGAAGTCTCTGTTCACTGTAATAAGTTTAGTGTCTGTGTTTTGTGACCGCACCGCAATACCGTGCAATTAGTAGACGAAAGGACGTGCCTCTCCAATGGGAACCGAAAACATTTGATCGCAAGGTCATAGGTCAACCGATTCCTCCACAGGAAAACACGTCTGATATATTCTTTACGACACTGGTGACGGCATGTGCGTCACATGACAGGAATATGTTGTCGACCCACCTAACTTGCACACTTGGCGAATGGGTAAAAAGATTCTTCTACCTTGCGCGATTTAGGTTTTCTTGTGGATGTGATAATCACTCCCAAAAAGTGATGAAAACATAAGAGTTTGTCACACAAACTGCAACAAATGAATGGAACAGTTTCAGTCGCACAGTTTTCCCTGTGCTCTGTCAAAACATATGTTTTTAACGTTTTCAAATTTTTCCGCGTGTAGACTGTCAAATCCTGCATATGTCCAAACAAATCTGAACATGTCCTGGAATTTTGGAGAGCGAAGTTGATTATGTGTGAGTGCCTGAACTTTGATAATTGTCTGAAAATAAAAAATTAAACTTTTCACTCGAGGGAAGACTTGAACCAAGGACCTCTCGTTTCGCAGCTGCTCACGCCAACCACGGGACCACGGTGTTCCTGAGCTCACACTATCCTTGATGTTGCCTATCTTGTGCACAGACTACTCAGTTTGTATATTTTGCTTATTTTTTTCATAGTTCCAGACAACTTCTTCCTGTTGTTGTTGTTGTTGTTGTTGTTGTTGTTCAGTCCTGAGACTGGTTTGATGCAGCTCTCCATGCTACTCTATCCTGTACAAGCTTCATCATCTCCCAGTACCTACTGCAACCCACATCCAATCTGCTTAGTGTATTCATCTCGTGGTCTCCCCCTACGGTTTTTACCCTCCACGCTGCCCTCCAATACTAAATTGGTGATCCCTTGATGCCTCAGAACATGTCCTACCAACTGATCCCTTCTTCTGGTCAAGTTGTGCCACAAACTTCTCTTCTCCCCAATCCTATTCAATACTTCCTCATTAGTTATGTGATCTACCCATCTAATGTTCAGCATTCTTCTGTAGCACCACATTTCGAAAGCTTCTATTCTCTTCTTGTCCAAACTATTTATCGTCCAGGTTTCACTTCCATACATGGCTACACTCCACTACACTTCTTCCTGTTTTCTCGATTTATCTGTGTTCAGTTTTTCAAGGCCTATCCACTGTGCCAAGTTATAACTAAATGTGAGGGCGGTGCGATGGGGAGGTTCCCTTGTTAGGAAGGAGTTTCAAAATGTTAACGAGCAACACATTGTGTATCATTCCCAAATGTAAAATACACTGGTGAACAAAACTTAAGGATGAAAGTAACTTCCTTATGGTGTCTGTGAATAAACACAGCTCAATGAAACATGGACTGTACATAGAAAGAACTGCTACAGAATAGTACAGAAGGTAACAGAAAGGAATATGAAGGGAGACAAGCAGAAATGACACTTTAATTCAGAGAATAATGTCATTGAAGTCACCACGATTTATGATGTTCCCCTGTACATAATAAAATGTGGGGCACGGTTCTCAGTGGTATGTGTGATCATCGTGGTGGGCAGTGTGTGCTCTGCAACATGCTCCCACGCTGGCCACAAAGTTAGTAAGAAGTTCATGTGGTAGGGCGTTAGGGCATTTCATTCCTCGACCTGCGCTGTTAACTGGTGTGTGGTCGTTGGTGGAAGTGGAGGTATTGCAATTTGTCTCCCCAACATCTCAACATATCTCACATGTGCTTCATGCGATTGGAATTGGAGGGAATGGGCGGGCCAGTTCATTCACGGAATATCCTCTCGTTCAGAGAGCTGCTCCACCTGCACAGTTCCCCCCATAAAAATGAAGTAGGGTCCGGATGTGCCCCCAAAAAGAGATTTGTAGGGAAAGAGTTCAGTGTCACAGTTATGTTATCTGGTGAATGGACCGTACAGTGTTCAAAGTTTTGGAGCCCAGTATGCCAACGCAACATTATGTCCCGCCACATCACAACAAACGGAACACCAAAACTGTCCTGTTTGACGGTGTTCCCAGGTGTGTTTTGTGGAACCACCGTGCTCTGTATGAGGGTTCGTAATGCTCCCAGGAACACAGTCGAACACAATCGTTTTGGAGGTCTTGGTGTTAGGTTGCTGGGAGGCATAATGTAGTGTGGGTGTACTGACCTCCAAAACTCCGAAGATGGTACAACCACTGGTCTGTGTTCGTGTGAAACAGTACTCCTTCCCCATGTGCGTCTTTTCTGGGAAGCTTCAGTCCGGAGTTTATTTTTAGGGGTGACAATGTGCGACCGCGTGGAATGGTGCAGGTTGGGGAGAGCTCACGGAACGAGAGGATATTCGGCGAATAGCCTGGTGTGCCTGTTCCCCAAACTGAAATCCCATCGCGCACATGTGAGGTGTGTTGGGGAGATGTATTGCAGCATATCCACCTGTACAAGTGACCATCCAGCAGTTATCAATCATGCTCGCGGAGGAATGGAACTCCTTACCGGCCTTCTGCTCAGACTGGGAGTACCTTGCAGAGTGTGCATTGCCCATCATGTTGATCACACAGCCTATTAAGAATCATGTCCCACCTCTCCTTATGTCCAAGGAACCATCATAAATTGCAGTCAGTGCAATTATTGGCTTCAAATTAGTATCATTTCAGTTTTTCTTGTTGTGTGCTTCTTTGTCACCACCTGTAGTGTAGCAATTCTTTGTTGGTATGGTTAAAGTTTACTTGGCAGTAACACATCATGCTAAAGTTACTTTCGTCCTTAAGTTTTACACACTTTTTTAGGCCTAGCAACTTGAAATTTCAGGGTAACGTAGTGTATCACCTAAAAAATGTGCACTGTAGTGTTAATCTAGCTCGGGGAATGCTGATGTTCAGATTTGGAGTGCTGTTATCCTTAACTTTCGAGCTGCTACATCTATAAACACTGTTCAAACAAGCCCTGTAGTTTGCAATAGTGTGGACTTCTTCACCACTGCAGCAATCTGTAAACTTTGATATATTTTCAACTTTCTACTAAATATTAGAAAACAGTTCTTCTGAAACACCATTATATTGGTCCTTTTGTTACAGAAAGGTAACACTTCACGTACTGTTTGTCGTCGTACATTCATTGTGGTATTACATTAGTTTTTTTTACATTAGCAATTAATATGACGGCTAACTAAGCACAGTCTGTGTTCCGTGACATCAGCTCCATTATCATGGCGTGCCCTTCTATTCGATGGCACATTTGGTGCAGCACAGGATAACTGCTGAGCTGGCAGGTCCCATGAACTGCAGTAAAGCTGCTGCTATTGTTCCACCTCAAAGACATGTGGCATTCGTCTGTACCAGTTCGTTTGCACAAACAGTAATAGTACGAGGGCAGTTCAATGAGTAATGCAACACATTTTTTTTCTGAAACAGGGGTTGTTTTATTCAGCATTGAAATACACCAGGTTATTCCCCAATCTTTTAGCTACACAACACTATTTTTCAACGTAATCTCCATTCAATGCTACGGCCTTATGCCACCTTGAAATGAGGGCCTGTATGCCTGCACGGTACCATTCCACTGGTCGATGTCGGAGTCAACGTCGTACTGCATTAATAACTTCATTATCCGCGTAGTGCCTCCCACGGATTGCGTCCTTCATTGGGCCAAACATATGGAAATCCGACGGTGCGAGATCGGGGCTGTAGGGTGCATGAGGAAGAACAGTCCACTGAAGTTTTGTGAGCTCCTCTCGGTTGCGAAGACTTGTGTGAGGTCTTGCGTTGTCATGAAGAAGGAGAAGTTCGTTCAGATTTTTGTGCCTACGAACACGCTGAAGTCGTTTCTTCAATTTCTGAAGAGTAGCACAATACACTTCAGAGTTGATCGTTTGACCGTGGGGAAGGACATCGAACAGAATAACCCCTTCAGCATCCCAGAAGACTGTAACCATGACTTTACCGGCTGAGGGTATGGCTTTAAACTTTTTCTCGGTAGGGGAGTGGGTGTGGCGCCACTCCATTGATTGCCGTTTTGTTTCAGGTTCGAAGTGATGAACCCATGTTTCATCGCCTGTAACAATCTTTGAGAAGAAATTGTCACCCTCAGCCACATGACGAGCAAGCAATTCCGCACAGATGGTTCTCCTTTGCTCTTTATGGTGTTCGGTTAGACAAGGAGGGACCCAGCGGGAACAAACCTCTGAATATCCCAACTGGTGAACAATTGTGACAGCACCACCGACAGAGATGTCAAGTTGAGCACTGAGTTGTTTGATGGTGATCCATCGATCATCTCGAACGAGTGTGTTCGCACGCTCCTCCATTGCAGGAGTCACAGCTGTGCACGGCCGGCCCGCACGCGGGAGATCAGACAGTCTTGCTTGACCTTGCGGCGATGATGACACACGCTTTGCCCAACGACTCACCGTGCTTTTGTCCACTGCCAGATCACCGTAGACATTCTGCAAGCGCCTATGAATATCTGAGATGCCCTGGTTTTCCGCCAAAAGAAACTCGATCACTGCCCGTTGTTTGCAATGCACATCCATTACAGACGCCATTTCAACAGCTCCGTACAGCGCTGCCACCTGTCGGAAGTCAATGAAACTATACGAGACGAAGCGGGAATATTTGAAAATATTCCACAAGAAATTTCCGGTTTTTTCAACCAAAATTGGCCGAGAAAAAAAATGTTGCATTACTTATTGACCTGCCCTCGTACTTCCAAATATGGCTACAGAGTTTTTCACGGCAGAGTCTTTGCATAAAAATTTCATTATTCACTTGCTGTGTCAAATTTTGATAAAATTTCAATGTTTAGATGATATCCACCATCATAATATTTGTTGGGGACTAAAACTGACTGTCGTGAGCTGGCAAGGTACCCTCTCTTATACGTCCAGAACAGCATCTGATTGGCTGGATTATGTCATCGTCGTAATGGCACGTACAGCGGTGGTGTGCTCTTCATCTGTAGAATTTGCTTGCATTCTCTATCTAGCGTTGCTTGCAGCACCACCCATCACGTGAGGTGGTGAACTGCGAGCAGCATTCCCCTATGTTTTTTCCTGTCAAGTGCATGCTTCTATGCATTGCTAAGTGCAGAGCCAGTGTCTCTAATGAAGTTGTTTTTACAGTCTAATTTAAACAGCTTTTGTGATCTGAGTCCCAATAGTTCAGGTGAAGTCATGGTTAGCCTTGGACGTGGTCTCCCTGTTTACAAAGGTACCGGTGGCAGATGCGTGAAAACTGTTGGGCATTCATTTCTCCCCAGAAATTCTGAAATTATTTTGCCACACTTTGATGCCCATGTACTTATTGTTTGGTGGAAATTGTTATGAAATGACTGATGGTGCAATCATGAGTTCGTCATTGTCACCAGCCATACCTAACTTTCTCACCGAATATTTTGAAGGACGACTGTTGAAGAGTGCTCCCTTCCAGCCATCTTGCGTCTTTAGATATTTTGATGATACATTTTTAATCTGGTTGCATGACAATGAGGCTCTGCAGCACTTCGTTGGCCATTTGAATAGTATATATCCCAATATAAGATTTACAGTGAATATGGGGAAGAATGGGAGTTACCCTTCTTAGGTGTCTTGGTCGAACGGAAATCTGTATACGGAAAACAGACATATACAGATCTGTATCTCAATGGGCATAGCTTTCACTAGCCAGCTCAGAAGAGAGCTATGCTGTACAGCTTAGTACACAGAGCAGAACTATTTTGGATGTGGACCACGTAGGTTCTGAGATACAGCATCTGAAGATGGTGTACAGAAGAAATGGGTATTCTTTCCTGAGCTTAGATAAACACTGTTGAGAAGACACGACTCCATTCAAACAAGCAGATGACCAACACAGCGCAGCTTCCATTCTGCGGTATAACAACTAGCCAGATAGGAAGAGTCCTAAACAGGCAAGGAATCGGACCAGTCATCTGGGCACTCAGAAAAAGTAAAGAAATGTTGCAAACCATTAAAGATAATCTCAACCTGAGAGTGCCGTGAATTGATAACATTGCTTGTGAGTGTGGCAAGAGTTACGTGGACCAGTTTATAGGGACAGTTGCCGATTGTTGCATTGAACATCATCACCTTAAATACAAATATTCAGATAAATTAGCAGTGGCAGAAGACAGCAAAAGATCATTTTTTGAACAAATGAAAATAATAGTTCACGCTTCAAACTATTGGGACTCTGTGATCAGAGAAGCTGTGTTGAAATTGTGTGAAAACAACTTCAAGAGAGACACAGGCTATACACTTGGCAATACATGGAAGCGTGCACTCGACAGAGAAACACGGAGGAATACTTCCTGCAGTTGATTGCCTGATGTGATGGGTGTCACTACAAGATGCACTAGATGAAGAGTGCAAGGAAAATCTGCGGATGTAGAGAGCGGGACCTCTGTTCGCACCATCATGACATTGACGTTATCCAGCAAATTGGATGCCATTCTGAGGTTATAAAACAGGTAACCTTGCCAGCTCATAAGTCAGTTTCAGGCACCGACGAAGATAATGGCGAATATCTTCAAAAACTTGGAATTTTATCCGAATGTGATGCGGCAAGTGAACAGAGAAATTTTTGTGCATACAGTAGAGCGTCGATTATCCGAAGTAATTGGGGAACATGGGTGTTCGGAAAACTGGTTTGTTCGGATAATCGAACTGTACATGTTTATTTGCCAAAAAGAAGTACTGTACAGTAAATTTAGTCATAAAAACAGGCATCTCTTTTAGTATTACAAAGTAACATACAAAGGCAACTTCAGTAGGAATATATAGTAATAATCTCGTACTTGTCCCTCATAGAAAGGACAACATGTTTACGTTTAAGCATTGTGTATCGTCAATTTCACTTCTTCACGCAGCAGCACACAAGTGGTCGTAACAGTAAACAGAAGGTGACTGTCTGCACCGTGAGAAGCTCTTCTTGGGGGTGCACAATCCTTCAAAGTGCGCGAAGCTGGCGCAGCTGTTGCTGTGAACAGCTTTGATACTGGCGCTACTTCTACTGCCAGAGCCAAGCCGACAGAAGTGTGCTGATTGTTGAAACACAGCGACTGGCGGCTTGGCCGGTCAGCAGCGCCTTGTGAAGGCCCCATTAGAAGCAATGTTCCACCAGCGGTGGCCCAGTGCGGCGACTACTGTGGGAAACATGGTTTGGGAGTGAGGGGGATGATGGACGGTAGGGTGGGAGAGTAACAGGTGCGAGCGAGTACACGGTTCGGTTAAGCGGTTGTTCGGTTGACCGACGTTCGGATAATCGACGCTCTACTGTACATCCAAATAGTTAGCAATTTTAAACTATTTTAGTACTTAAAAAAATACTTTCAGCTGTTGTGACCCTTGTGTGTCAATTAGGTAGACACTAAAAAAACATGATTTTATCAAAGTAATGCGTTGCACCAAAGCACACTAAGTAAGTGTTCTGCACAGTTCCTTCCTAAGGAGGTAAATTGGCTGAACAGTGTGCAGTGCAGGTTGCACTCTGGCCCCTTGGATGAAAATAAGGTACATATCAACAAACACAGGTAGCAGCAGAACAAAAGTCGCCCCTAAAATGATTAAGATATTGCTTTCCCCGAACTCTTACGCAAGTGGGTGCAAGTAATGAGTGGATGGGCAAAGTATCTATTAGGAACATTACGTTTGTAGATTGTGGACAGTTGGGAATGTGGGTCTCACAGGAAGCGTGCAAGGGATAAGTCCCTGCAGTTGCACTATTCATCTGTGTCCTCAGTGGCCGAGATGAATAGAAGCATCTGCCATGTAAGCAGGAGTTCCGGGATTAGTCAGAGTCGGGGCACACATTTTCAGCTGTCCCCATCAAGGTATGTCAACACCACCTGTCGGCAGCGGACGGTTTCATTTATCATTTACGCTGTTAAAGTGTCTCAACACAGAAAGGTATCCTTTCGTATTGTAGCTGGAGAGTGGTCTTTCCATTTTCTACTTGTTCTTCTTTTTCAGCATTTGCAGCATTGCCTCCTCTACAGTCTGCCTCCGTACATCCGCCTCCCTTGCTTTTCTCTTTCATCTTCACATCCCCATTTTGGCAGGGTTATCAGACATGCCGTCCATCGTCCTTGTTCTCGGTCAGCTCTTCCTGTCTGCCTTTTGCACATCCTGCAATCTCTTGCCCTCTCCAGACATCCTGAACGGCACATTCAAAGAACGGATGGGCATAACTGTATCTTTCATTCACACAATTTTCCATATTTAAGCCGTTTGTCTTACACTCCGACCCTCCACCCCTTTCTTGACCTCGCAGATTTTTCATTCGACTGCCCTTTGCTTGTTGTTAACTGCTTGTGACATTCCCTACAGCTTAGTCTGCGCAGCAGCCAGTGTGCGAGAAAACGTTACACTGTGAACTTCATTCTTCTTGTAGTTAGAGTATTACTAACCTTCCATAAGTTTGGACATTTGGCTATATTTCCTGTCGTATGTTCTGCGTCTTATTACGGTGGTAGTATTAATTGAAGGTGCGTGTTGCAGCTGATCCCAACGGAGGGCATGATCCGCAAGAACTCTCACCTGCGCATCGCACGCTACCACCAGCACTTGCACGAGCTGCTGGACCTGGACCTGTCTCCACTCGAGTACATGATGCGCTCCTTCCCCGAGGTAAAGGAGAAGGAAGAGATGCGCAAGATCATTGGCCGCTACGGCCTCACCGGCCGCCAGCAGGTAGGTGCTAACGTGGCACTGTGCTGTGATAACGACCTTATTTACTCTAGAGTGTCTGTTCTCTCAGACGACTTCAGACCTTGTTTTAACTGTCTTAAATTCCAGAACTGCTACACCATTTTCATTGAATAACTTAACGTACTATTGTTGAAAAAAAAATGGTATATTCTATTAGTTACCACATACGTGATCTGCGTTATGTGACTACCAACAACATCCCATGTGTCTGCTTGTGTCTGTATATGTGCGGATGTGTGTGTGTGTGTGTGTGTGTGTGTGTGTGTGTGTGTGTGTGTGCGTATACAATGACAATGGGGAAAGGGACAGATAGACAGATTTACCAAAGTCTTTATTAGCAAGTTCTCCAATATGATAGGTACGGTAGGCTATAATGTCTCTGTCTACAAAACTTTCAAGGCCAGGCACGTTAGGAACTCCAGTACCACCTCGTACAATAGCTACTGTAAGCCAACCATTACCATGTGTAAAAGAATCGTTAATGTCAATGCTGAAGTTAAGTCTACAACCACAGAAAACACATGGTCAATCGACAAGTGCAGTAGCAGCAGTGTTCTTCACAGTATTCTTCTTCTTGTCTGCAGCAGATGTAGTGAATTCGATGTTCTCAATTGTTTTGTAAATTGTGTGTCTGGAACGACGACGATATCTTCTGTATGGCATCTTGGCAGCGTTCAATGCAGTTGCCTGTGCAGCAGCAGCAGCGCGAGTGATCCGGTGCGCGGTGCTCGCTCGCTTTTATAGAAGCTGTGCGCTAAGTCCCCAGCTGGCGCGCTGCCAAGATGACGTCGGGCGGCCTTATCGGCGCGGGGTCAAAGGTCAAATGCTCAGTGTGCTGCATTTGTCGATGCCATACAGAAGATATCGACGTCGTTCCAGACACTCAATTTATAAAACAATTGAGAACATCGAATTCACAACATCTGCTGCAGACAAGAAGAAGAATACTGCTGCTACTGCACTTGTCGATGGACCATGTATTTTCTGTGGATGTAGACTTAATTTTAGTATTGACATTAACAATTCTTTTACACATGGTAATGGTTGGCTTACAGTAGCAATTGTACGAGGCGGTACAGGAGTTCCTAACGTGCCTGGCCTTGAAAGTTTTGTAGACAGAGACATTATAGCCTACCGTACCTATCATATTGGAGAACTTGCAAATAAAGACTTTGGTAAATCTGTATATATGTCACCTTCTGCATTGTCATTGTATACTCGTAATAAGAGAAAAATATCTGTAAATGAGTCTGTATTTATTTGGATTAAAGGTAAAGGAGTATGTGAATATGTAAAGTTTGTTGGAGACTGTACTTTGTATTTTCATAAATAGTGATCTGTAGCGTAGCTGAGAACCGGACATACATACATACATATCTTTCGGCATAGAGTATGTAACAGCATGTCACATCAGCACACTGAGCATTTGACCTTTCACCCCGCGCCGATAAGGCCGCCCGACGTCATCTTGGCAGCGCGCCAGCGGGGGACTTAGCGCACAGAAAATACATGGTCCATCGACAAGTGCAGTAGCAGCATTATTCTTCACAGTATTCTTCTTCTTGTCTGCAGCAGATGTTGTGAATTCGATGTTCTCAATTGTTTTATAAATTGTGTGTAAAAGAAGCGAGTGTATACCTGTCCCTTTTTCCCTCCAAGGTAAGTCTTTCTGCTCCCAGGATTGGAATGACTCCTTACCCTCTCCCTTTTGTCTTTCCCTCTCCTTCCCTCTTTCCTGATGAAGCAACCGTGTGTTGTGAAAGCTTGAAATTTGTGTTTGTTTGTGTTTTTTATTGTCTCTATCAATGTACCAATGCTTTCGTTTGGTAAGTTACAGAATCTTTGTTGTTAGATATAAATTATTTAATTGGCTGGATAAAAAAATTACTCACTAAGTTCCAGCAGAAAACACACATAAGACTGTTGTAATTGGCAAGCTTTCAGAGTCAGTGGCTGCTTCAAGCAGAAGCATTGAAGAGGAAGGAAGAAGGGTGAAGGAAAAAGACTGGAGAGGTCTAGGAAAAGGGGTAAGACCTCTCCAGTCTTTCTCCTTCACCCTTTTTCCTTCCTCTTCAATCCTCCTGCCTGAAGGAGCCACTGACTCCGAAAGCTTGCCAATTACAACAGTCTTGTAGATGTGTTTTCTTCCACTGCTTGGCGAATAGATTTTTTTTATCTATCCATTTAAATAAAATGTTAACTGAATAACATAAATGGATAGATAAAAAAAATCTCTTCACCAAGCGGCAACAGGAGAACACGAACGCAAAAAGGTTTAACTTTTACAAGCTTTTGGAGTCAGTGGCTGCTCCTCCTCGTCCTGGCAGAAGAATTGAAGGGGAAGGAAAAGGGGTGATGGAAAACGACTAGAGAGAAACAGGTACAGTTCAGAAAAGTCACCCAGAACCCCAGGTGAAGGAAGACGCACAGTCCGGTAAGTCTACCCTGACCCTGGGTTCTAGGTGACTTTTCTGAACTTTATCCCTTTCCCTAAATCTCCCCAGTCCTTTCCCTTCACCTGTCTCCTTCCCCTTCAACTGTTCTGCCGGGAGGAGGAGCCACTGGTTCCAAAAGCTTGTAAAAGTTAAAACCTTTTTCCTGCTGTCATGTGGTGAGTAGATTTTTTGTCTGTCCATTCACATTATGTTGTCAATAATTGAACATGTTAACTGAAGACATTCTCAATTGTTCCCAACACCATTTTCCTCACCCACATATTGTTTTCTTTTACATTGTGATTACTTGTGTATGATGAAAAAATTTGATCAGCTTGTCTCATTGGTTTTGGTAACTCGAAGTTTGTTGTTGATTGGCAATACGTTGTTGAGAATTAGTACAATAGTTAATAAACAGAGGCTTGTTAAGTGCCCAAACATTAAAAATACCGGAAATTATCCAATTTGAAGAAAATTTATCATTGGTTTAGTTGTTAGGGAGTGGCTGCAATGTGTCCACTGGTTAAGAATCTGGTATACATATGCAGCTTAATTTCGCCAATGTATGTCTAATAGCATAGCATGCTTATTTCTACTTATGCCACCTTCCCTCTAAAGAGAGCCATTTTAGTGTGCACGTGTCATTTATAGCAATGAGTGTGGTATGTGACTCCCAATTATCTGCTCTTGTGATCGGATCCTTGTAGGCAACAGAAAAATTTATTCATTTTCAAAGTGAAATTAAAGGATAGTGTGATCCTTTTGCTTTTGATACCCCAGGCTTTATATAGCCAACATATTTCTACAGAAAAATCCCGCAAGGTAATAAAATTACACTAGGGTGTATTCAATTTTCCACAAGTTTGAGATATACAGTTTCTTTACAAGACTAGCAGGAACCTAGAACTTCATATTTTCAATTAGAATGCTATTAGACTCAACACACACAGCTCTGCACATGCACATCTTTGGAGCAGGCTTATTAAAGGCTTTGGAGCCAGTCACAAGAATTTGCTCTGATCAGGAAAAACTGGTTACAACCGACCATTGGCCGCAAATCAAACAGCTTACACTCAGTCGCAAACTACAGAAACTGGGAGAATGCATACGTCGAATGCATTCACATGGTTGCAACAGTTGCAACTGTATCTCAAACCAACGTAATCATTCAGTCTTATTATCTTGGTTGTCACAAACATTTGACTTTCTTTTACCCAACTATGTAAAAATTTTCAGGCTTGTAGTTAGGCTGGCATCTTTATAGTTCAGTTTAAATTGCTGCGAGCGAAACAAAACGCTAGCTAACTTCATGTACAAATCTTGGGAAATTACTTATGAGCAACACGATAGGCTACACAACTTGGACACATCAGATTGTCGTGTGCACTTCCCATAGTTTATCACACAAACAGTTACCAACAGCAGCATGCTGTGCAAAAGTCGTGGGCACTGTAAATGAATTTTTTTACCATCTACAAAGTAACTAAAATCCTTTATAAAGTGCCATTGAGCAGTTTAATCAAGTAAAAAATTTCTGTTATAAATGTTGCAGATTGCTAACTCTATGTTAATTCTAGAAGCAAACAGATTGAAATATCAGTGTTTACATGACATCACTCAGACGGGAAGCGGACAGTGTTACTACCAATATTTGTAGCACTGGTGCATGTGCATGCGCTGGTACTAATTGTAGACCAGAGAGATGGATGTGATGAATGACGTAAAGGGATTAAATTGAAAGTTGTCACCACATGTTATGTAAATAAAGTGTAACAGCCTAGGCATTTTTCAAATAGATGCGTAATACGATAACAGTCTTTCACAACAGCACTGTTGTACACTACGTGTATCTGGACACCTCCATAAACATAAGTTTTTCATATTAGGTACATTGTGCTTCCACCTACTGCCAGATACTCCATATCAGCGACCTCAGTAGTCACTAGACATCATGAGAATGGGTCACTCCGCAGAACTCGCTGACTTTGAACAGGGTCAGGTGATTGGGTGTCACTTGTCTTATGTCTTTACACAATATTTCTGCACTCCTAAACATCCCTAGGTCCACTGTTACTGATATGATAGTGAAGCGGAAAGGTGAAAGGACATGTACAGCACAAAACCGTACAGGCCGACCTCGTCTGTTGACTGACAGTGACCACCGATAGTTTAAGAGGGTCATAATGTGTAATAGGCAGATATCTGTCTGTACCATCACGCAGGAATTCCAAACTGCATCAGGATCCATTGCAAGTACTATGACAGTTAGGCCCGAGATGAGAAAACATCGATTTCATGGTCGAGCATCTGCTCATAAGCCACACATCGTGCCGTTAAATGCCAAACGGCGCCTTGCTTGGTGTGAGGAGTGTGAACATTGGACGAAAGTATTATGTGGAAGAGTGAATCACAGTACACAATGTATCGATCCAATGGCAGAATGTGGGTATGGCGAACGATCGGTCAACATCATCTGCCAGCGTGTGTAGTGCCAACAGTAAAATTCGGAGGCGGTGGTGTGATGGTGTGGTTGTGTTTTTCATGGCACTATCACATGAAAGACCTACACTGGTGCTTTAAGCATCTTCTTGCTTCCCACTGTTGAAGACCAATTCGGGGATGGCGATTTCATCTTTCAACACGATCGAACACCAGTTCATAATGCACGGCTGTGGCAGAGTGGTTACATGACAGTAATATCCCTGTAATGGAGTGGCCTGCACAGAGTCCTGACCTGAATCCTGTAGAAAACCTTTATATGTTTTGGAATGCCGAATTCGTGCCAGGTCTCACCAACGGACATAGATACCTCTCCTCAGTGTAGCTCTCCATGAAGAATGGGCTGCCATTCTCCAAGAAACCTTCCAGCACCTGATTGAATGTATGTCTGCGAGAGTGGAAGCTGTCATAAAGGCTATGGGTGGGTCAATGCCATACTGAATTCCAGCAATACCTATGGAGGGCGCCATGAACTTGTAAGTCGTTTTCAGCCAGATGTCCGGATACTTTTGATCACATAGTGCAGGGCTTCCCAACCTTTTCAGCTGGCGGACCCCTAGTCAGTCAAAAGCACAGTAACTTCAAATTTCAGAGCGAAGCCCATGGGAACTGAAAGCTTCTTAATGCAAGTGCCATGTTCCCAATGACGACCAATACCCCCCCTGCCCCGAGGAGTATCAATAGTTTTTGGTTTAGCGATGAATGAAAACAACTTGAAATTAACGATCCAATTGGAATTCTCACTGTATCCAGACACTTACTAGTGGATTTACTCCCTTTATTCAACACACTATAGCCTGATTAAAATTACTTCGTAATTGAAATTTCACACGATCGAGCTGTCTTCTTCCAAGAGCAATCAACGTCATGTCCAAACTCTTCGCTGTTGACAAGCTGTCACTTACGGTCTGTTCACTTCCACTATTTGGCTACTGTTATGTAAGGAGCATGCATATTTCGTAACAGGCGTGTCTGTGTGTGTGTGTGTGTGTGTGTGTGTGTGTGTGTGTGTGTGTGTGTGTGTGTGTGGTTTTTCGTGAAATCCGAAGAAAAATGTTCAAATGTACATAAAGTCTTCCTTTGGTCGTCCTGCCTCCTCATTCATTTCAACTGGAAACTTCCCTTGTTGTGAAGGCGTTGGAGAAACTGCAGCCTTCTTCAATGACCCTGACTTCAGCCACCGATCCTTGTCAGAAGTAATAAACTGGTCAAAAATCGGCTTATGAAACAGGTAGTGCACTGACAAGGCAAGTTTAACATTTAATGTTGCCTGGGGCCACATACGTGCCAGCAAGCGCTGCGATTGGTCGACAAAGCTCGCTCCGCGCATGCGTAAAAGGTTTCAGCGCATCTAGCGCCGTGAGCCAGAGCACAAACGACCCCCGTATTGTTGCTAAACAGTCGATCAGAGAAGCCGCATTCTCCGGCACTAAACTGTGTATACGTTCTCACTTACGAACCACAAAGGCTGCTTGGGGGATACAACCTGAAGTAGAAGTACACATGCTTTTTACACGAAAAAAAATTAGTGATGAATTTGATAATCACATTTTTATTCAATAATTTTACTCATTATTTTACACTATTTGGTGAAAGGTGGCCACGGACCCCCGTAGAAAGAGCCGGCGGACCCCTAAGGGGTTCGCGGACCACAGGTTGGGAAGCCCTGACATAGTATATAAGACATTCTCTGACTTCTTGCTATGTCAGTTCAGGGCAAATCCTTGAGCTTTCAATGATTATCTTATTGTCTCCGTCAGGAGCAACTGACTGTTGAATCTGCTGCTGTTGTGGCCTTATATAACCCAAAGGTGGCTTCTGATTGGTCAGTAGTTATGTCATGCTGTTGCAGGTAGTGTCGGAGTCTGCGCTGGAGGTGCCACCGCTCCTGCCATAGCTTACCGTATTTACTCGAATCTAAGACGCACCTGAAAAATGAGACTCGAAATCAAGGAAAAAAAATTTTCCCGAATCTAAGCCGCACCTGAAATTTCAGACTCGAAATTAAAGGGGAGAGAAAAGTTTTAGGCCGCACCTCCAAATCGAAACAAAGTTGGTCCATTGTAATATGAAAGACAATTTAGGTCGAATGAATTAAAATACAGCTACAGTAGTTCGGTTCGAGTCGTAAGCTTAGCAGTTAAGCTTCACCAGGTAGCCATTGCTATGCGTCAGCCGCTCCGTCCGTGTTTATACGGATACCCTTCCTTTTTCACGTGCTTTGTCTGGTTTGAATTGATTGCTTATTTTTCTTTGATCTGATAAGTGCCATTCTCTTTGTTTTAGGTGTTTACGTCACTCTAAGCTGAAAATGCATTACTGTACTGTGTCGTGCATTGTTTGTCGCATTCTGATAATGCGTTTTTACAAGCCGGACGGTGTGGCCTAGCGGTTCTAGGCGCTTCAGTCCGGAACCGCGCGACCGCACCGGCCGCAGGTTCGAATCTTGCCTCGGGCATGGATGTGTGTGATGTCCTTAGGTTAGTTAGATTTAAGTAGGTCTAGGGGACTGATGACCTCAGATGTTCAGTCCCATAGTGCTCTGAGCCATTTGAACCATTTTTTTGTGTTTACGACCTGTCGCCGCTCACGGCATGGCTTGCTTTTGTGCACGCTACCGCCGCTTACAATTAAAAAACAAAAGAAAGGAATCGTCTCATTAGCGAAACAATGGCAAGAGACAGCTATTTGTTGTTACTTACACTGCTGCTTTCTTCGATAATGATCAACAAGAACCAAATAATAGACTGCATATGATAGATGATGTTCTGAACGAGAGTTTAGCAAAAATTTTTCTCCGTTTGAAAATCTTTGCAGGCGCCTCTTTAGTACATTACATTCTGCACAGAAATTAGTCATCTTAGATTTAAAAATCTAGTCAATTGCCGTGCTTCATTTCTGTCTGTACCACTATTAGGCATAAGAATAATACGAATATAAACATGACATGATATGTATATTCTTCCGCGTTTGCTGTTGTCTCACTAAAGTTTCGTAGTTTATTAGGCAGGCAGGATCTAAAAGAGATAGCAGCAAACACGAAAGAATACTTGGCAAAAGGTTTATATTCGTATTATTCTTATGGTGAAGAGAATACTGCATGTGATTCACAATACATAAAAGTTCCTATTAGCAACCATCTCTTCTCACAGGTGGGAAAAAATTCAGAACGTAGAGTTGACCATATTGACAAACGTCCCAAACAGTCCTGCCAGTCGGATTTTCGTAGTACATTGAAATGCTGCTACATTCGAAGATGAAAAATACGGAATTTGTATTTACTTCGTCGGATGATGTATGAAAACGCAGTGGTTGAAACTCGGGGCGGAGAAAAAAGCTCATCTTCCATCTTTTTTTTTTAATTTATTTACTGACGCAGAGGTTTTGGTGCCAGTATTTATCTTTGTGCATGCAAAGCAAGCCTGTATAGCGCTACTTATATTCGACGGCAGAACTTAGTTGTGGCGGCACCTACCAACATTTTTCAGAACTTCCGCTTACTTTGCACTCGATTCTAAGCTGCAGGTGGATTTTTGGATTACAAAAACCGGATAAAAAGTGCAGCTTAGATTCGAGTAAATACGGTAAACATTGAGACATTTGTCTCTGGCTCTTTCCTGCCTTGAGAACTCGCTTTCACACACTGCTAAGATCATTTCTGCCATCATTGTTGAACATTTTCTCACACAGTTTTATTTCTACAGACTCTTCAATATTGTACATTTGTTTGTGAGGCTGTGCTCAGCAACTGTAGATTCCTCAAATTCTTGATTTTTATTTATTTATTTATTTATTTATTTTTTTAATGTGCCACTGGTATTCTGCACAGCAATCTGAAACAGTGCAGATGGACTGACTAATGTAAGTGCTTTTGCAATCACATGAGATTTTGTAAATCCCAGGAATCCTAATGCCAAGTCTGGCCTTGTGTTAAAGGTATTGTAGCATGTACAGTAATAGAGAAAACTAAGAACTTGCCTGCATATGAATAGCGGATCACGTTCCGGAATCTGCAAATGTTACTCATTATAAAGCTTAAACTTGCATCCAGTTTCATTAGAAGTTGAGAGTAGTATTCTCCAATTGTGGTTCTAACTTCTTCAATATAATAAGACAACAAAATCCCTTTTGCATCCCGAAACACCGACACGGTGATCTTTCCAGCTGATGCCACTGTTCTTGTCTTCTTTGGAGCTGAAGGACTGCCTTCTAACTACTGTGTAGACTGCTCTTCAGATTCAGGTGTGTGGGATGAATCCAAGTTTAATCTGCTGTCGTGTATCAACATAAAAAGTCACTTCTGTCTTTTTTTTTTTTTTTTTGAAAAAAAAGCACTAAGCATTTCTTTGCAATTATTGTGTGAATGCAGTTTATTTGCAGTGAGCACATGCAGGACCCATCTTGCACAAACCTTTCATGTGCTCAGTTCCCAGTGCAAGGTGTGATATCTTCCTTTGATGTCTTTAGAGCAATAGCAATTTCGTGCACCTTTATACACCGATCTTCTAAAATCGCATTGTGTGCTTTGTCGATGATTTCCAATGTGCAATTTTTGGACGTCGTTTGCTGGACTATCTCGTATACTTTCACGGCCAAGTTTAAACTCGGTAGCCCATTTCTTCAGGGTGCAAATTGAAGGTGAAGAGGTGCCATACACATTTATGAGCCACAAATGAATTTCTGTTGGTGTTAATCCTTCGTTTATGAATTTAAATATTGCATGACACTAGAGTTCTTCAATTTTCAACACCGTGCACACAATTCCTTGGAAAGACTGCCTAGTCAACTTCGGCCTGAAATGACTTGCAGTTGCACACGCCATTTACTAACACGTATACCGATGTAAGCCGTAAAAAAGTACATGAATAGTGCTGTGATTCTGAGTGAGGCTGAGAACTTTTTGAACACACATCATATAGGCAGGGTGTCCTAGGAGGAATGGTCAGTATTCGGGGATATGAGACGAATGAACATTTGAACAGAGGCATATGAATGTGGGCTATAAACTGTGCATCTTCTACTGAACAAGTGCTCATGGCTTTTAAGGTAACCATTTTAGAGTCCATCTTTACATGACATTTTTTACTTGTTTTTGTTCCTTGCTATGGCCTCCCAGTAAGTCACAAATGCAATCGGACAACTTGTACAAATACTCGTGTAATGATTCGCAGAAATCTGAAATGACCATGTAGGCTGAGTCATAGGTGGGGAAAAAAGTGGATTTCAGTTCATTGGTGGGATAGTATCAAAATATAGTCAATCTATAAATGAAAATGCTTACAAATCTCTCATGTGAGCTGCCCTAGAATATTGCTAGTGTGCAGGGGATCCATACCACATAGAGCTAATAGGGGATATTGAACATATACAGAGAAGAGCAGCACGAATGGTCATGGGTTTGTATGAAGCTAGGGAATGTGTCACAAAGATTCTGAGGAAACTTTAACTGGCAGCCACCTGAGCTTTCTGGAGAAGGCCTTGTAACATGCCCTAGAGTACAGATGGGTGGGGTGGTACCTTTAAACTGTTCGTTGTTTCGACTGTGCTCCCTGTCCACACCACATAACTGGTAATCCTGCGGTGGTCGTATTGTTCTGCTCCACACTGCTGCTGGCTTGCCTAAAATTATCTATCGAAATACGCAAGTGAGTTAGGGGAGCCATTCAACATCAAAACACGACACTGTTCTACGTCTGGTATGAACAACTATTTTCTGAGACTATTAAAGACAATCACAGGTTTCCCTGTTTACATTCTAATTCAGAAGTGTTATCCCAATTAATGGATGATTAACAGTCCACAATATCATTCGGACGAGCATACGTGTAACCGAACACGGCGCAGATGATTGTTGATGATGGTGCAGATGATTGTTGATGATGCGAAAGCCGAATGAGTGCACGAAAGTTCTTACGCTCGTCACGCGTACACAGATATTTGGTGCCAGTCCTCCTTTACACTAGTAATGATATAGCTCTGTTCGTAAAGTTAATTTTTCAGTTCTCACTTGTATGAGGGTGCACGTAACCGTTGCGGCACGGGTGATTGTTGATAATGCGGAAAGCGATGACCAAACGCACGTTCTCACGCTTGCTACAAGACACTGGCAATTGACTGCACTCTTTTATGGTAACTAATTTTTACTGATTCACATCAGTTCATTCTGGGAGACCGCAGATGATTGATACAGTACGGTACTACACGCAACGAGAGGATACACAAATACGTTATCAGCAGCACTGCTCATTTTTAAACTACTTCTTGATGCACTTCCCTCTGAATCATATACTTATTTTATCACTTTACTGTAATAGCACTTGTAGAAACACTTCAACTTCCGTACTAACAATGCCTCTCATATGCAGAGCTACACACTACACAACATAACAGTTCCGTGTCCAGCGATCGACTAGACAGAGAAACTCCACAACTAAGCCAGCGATATGGCAATACACTTACAGCCTGTTTACAAAGTTAAGAGAACCAGCTTTAAATAATAGGGATCATGAGGTCAAGAGTAGATCAATTTCAGTGCGCACAGACGTATTTCTTTGTCACTCTAAGAGTAAGGAGTTTCATGAGTAAGTTAACTTTGTTACAAGGGCTTGCACCATACTTGATAAAAACAAGCCTATCCACTATTCACAGTTTGTTAAGTTCGTGACACTGTCTCGTAACTGTTTGTGGCTTTCTGAAAGTTGTGATACTACTGAAAGTTCTTCTAATGTTTGTCCTCTTACTGTTCATATTAATCCCATTAACTTGTTATTTTTTAGCAGTATCACAACTTGCAAAAAGCACAAACAGTTACACAATAATGTCAGGCACTTACACCAGCCTATCCACTATCAATAGTTCATTCTCAAGTGTGGTACAGGTATTTATAACAAAGGTATGTTCAATGAAACTCCTTCCTTTTCGAGAAACACAAGCAGTTATTAGGAACAGTGGTGCTAATAACTAAGCATTTTAAATAAAATAATAAAAACAAATAATTTACTTTGGTTCCCTACAGCTACACTGTTGTAGGTGCCTCCCTCAGTTCTTCAAATTTCTACATAGAGAGGGGGTGCAGTATGGGGAAAGGGCCCTTGTCATAATTTTTGATTCAGTCATGTGCTGCAATGAGTGAGTCTAAAGTCAACGGTGTGACTCTCGTTCAAAAAAACTGAATCTGAGAAACGCCTCATCGGTAACGTGATTCTTTCGAGCACCTAATCAGCTGGCAATTGAGCATCAATTTTCACTGGTGTTGTCACTCTTACTTTTCCACACTTTGCTGACTCATTTAGATTCAGGTGTATATATGTATATATAGTTCTGTCACAGGTCACGAGATTCAAAAAATGCATCCACTTTAGCTGCAGATATTTGGACCTCTATGTTCAGGCAAAATTTGACGACCCACCCAGAGTGCTCTTGGCGGTGATAAAGTTGTTCTGCGACGTGGCTGAATGGTTGTTGCAGCTTCTTTCTGAGAAGGAATTCCAGATACTGTCACACTTTTGTTGTCTCTAATAAGATCACCAGTATTGCAGACATTCTGTCCTATACTCTTAATCTGCATACGACTGCTTTCCTACTTGTTTACGGACCTTCTCAAACTCTGTATTCTGAGCAAACATATGAGGTCTGTAGAGTGTTTTGTTCCCAAATTATGCCTCATCTGTAAAATTTCTACTGCTTCACACTGTCAGAAGTGAGAGATACCATACACTGTGTTTTGTAGTGCACACAATCTGCCGAGATGCAATAAGCACTACAGATGCGTGTGTCTGAGGTTTGACCATTTGCCTGCCCACTTCTGCTGCACGGATGTCGGCACGCCCCTCTCATCGGCTGCATGCACTCGGAACAGAGAATTTAGGATGAAGACGGTTCAAACCTGCGTCCAGCCATCCAGATTTATGTTTCCCATGATTTTTCTAAATTGCTGCTGGCAGATGCCAGGATGGTTTTTTTGAAATGGCACGACCAATTTTCTTCCCTATCCCTCATGCAATCTGAGCTTGTGCTCTCTCTAATGACCTCAGTGTCGAATGTTCCACAGAAAATCTCATCTTTGATAGAGCGTGCAGTATCGGAAGTTCGTTAATTTTCCTGGCATACCACAGCTGTGTGGCTGACTGGGACTCAAGCTGGAATTACACAATCCACTGGTGATGCCTAAACAACTTTAAGCTTTCGCTGAAAGATTCTGGGTTTGAGTCCCAACCGGACACAGTTGGATCTGCATGGCACGAGGTACATCTGCTGCTAGAGTACGGAAAAAATTGTGTTCGGTGCTACCTTTCAAGCAATGGTATGCTGTATGGCATGGTCAGTGAGTTGTGGACAGGTTGGAGTTGGTTGTCGCACCAAAATGATTGGAATTTGTAAATACGGTGCACAAAATTCTGCCTTTATTCCACATACCGATTGTTGGGAAGCCTCCAGGGAGATAAGAGTTACAGTGAGTGTCACTATCCTAGGAAATGGGATCTTATGGTGAACATTAAGCTACTCAAAAGGAACAGCGATGTTTCAGGCTAATCGGAATAATTGAAAGCAGAAGGCCTGAAGCTGCCTGGCATAGAGTAGAAGCAATGTGTGTGTGTGTGTGTGTGTGTGTGTGTGTGTGTGTGTGTGTGTGGGTGTGTGTGGGTGTGTGTGGGGGGTGTGGGGGGGTGTGGGGGGGGGGGGCCTACTTCCACATCTATATCTGTACTCTGGAAACAAACATGAAGTGCATGGCAGAGGTACACCACATTGTACTAGTTATTGGGGTTTCTTCCCATTCCATTTAGGTATGGAGCGCATTAAGAATGATTGAATGCCTCTGTGCATGCTGTAATTATTCTAATCTTATCTTCATATCCTCTATATGAGCGATACATAGGGTATTGTATGTTCCCAGAGTCATCATGTAAAGCAGGATCTTGAAAATTTGTTAGCTGATTTGCTTGGGATATTTTACGTTTACCTTAGTAGAGTTTGCCAGTTCAGTTCCTTCAGCACCTCTAACACTTTCCCCACAGATCAAACAAACCCGCGACCATTCGAGCTGCCCTTCTCTGTATGCGTTCAATATCTCCAATTAGTCCTACTTGATGCGAGTTCCCCATTCTAGAACTGATTGCGTGAGTGTTTTGTAAGCAATCTTTTTTGTAGACTGTGTGCACGTCCCCAGTATTATACCAATAAACTGAAGTCTACCACCCACTTTACCAGTGACTGAACCTTCGTGAGCTTCCATTTCTTATCCCTACAATGTTACATCCAGGTATTTGTAAGAGATGGCTGATTCCAATAGTGACTCATTGATACTACAGTCATAGGCCACTAAGTTTTTTTTTCATTTTGTGAAGTGCACAAATTTACATTGTTGAAAATTTAAAGCAAGTTTAGTCTGTGCACCACTTTAAAATCTTACCAAGATCTGACTGAATATTTATGCTTCTTCTTTCAGATAGTACTTCATTATAGGTAACTGCACTATCTGCAAAATACCTGAGGTTACTATTGTATACAAGGTCATTAATATACAACACGAACAGCAAGGGTCCCACCATATTTCCATGGGGCACATCCGAAGCTACTTCTACATCTGCCAATGACCCTCCATCTGAGACAACTTATTGTGTCCTCGCCACCAAACATCCTCAGTCCAGTCACAAATTTTACTTGATACCCTGTATAATATTATTTTTGACAATAAGTGTAGGTGTGGTACTGAGTCAGATGCTTTTCAGAAGTGGAGAAATACTATGTCTACCTTACTGCTTCGATCTAAGGCAGGACCGGCCATAAATTCTGCACGCGTGCGGTGCTCCTGCACATATGCAACTTCCGGGTCACAGCCTGCACGCCGGTGCCGTCGGCGTTCATGTAGTGCATGTTTCTACGCACAGATGTCGCTTTATCCACTTGCTGGGATACTCTGTACCGGCACATTCTAGTGCTCTTTCCACAGCTTGCAAGCCAACCGTGGGAAGGTATTTCGCGTATTAAAACATTTAAAATACTGTCATAGTCTATTCATTGAGACGTCTACTTTTAAGTTACCAGTTTAATCCAGTAAGACAAGTAACACAGTTAACAACCGTGGGTTTTTATTAAGGCAGCTTGACTGACGGCACGTGCATACGCGTAATGTTTCTGATCTAGTATTTAAGAAAGGGAGCAGTCAGCGACTTCCAACGAGCCTTATTCATGATTTCAAATAACATTAAACTAATGCAAGGTTTCCTATAACTAATTCTCGGTGCCCTCAGTTGCACCCACACAATTTCTGTCTCACTGACCTCTGAACAGAATGGTAACCGCAGACCTCTCGATGATCACCTGTTATTTCAATACCATTACTGCTATATCTTTCATCAGTTCCGCCTGAAATCTCCATAATAACCGACAATTAGATGAATGTTATGTTTTATCGACTTCAGCTGAGCGTACCCCTTCACACATTAAAAAAAGAACCCTAAATGTAAGTATACATTGGAACAATCGGTTTAATGACCAACTTTCCTGATACACTCCTGGAAATGGAAAAAAGAACACATTGACACCGGTGTGTCAGACCCACCATACTTGCTCCGGACACTGCGAGAGGGCTGTACAAGCAATGATCACACGCACGGCACAGCGGACACACCAGGAACCGCTGTGTTGGCCGTCGAATGGCGCTAGCTGCGCAGCATTTGTGCACCGCCGCCGACAGTGTCAGCCAGTTTGCCGTGGCATACGGAGCTCCATCGCAGTCTTTAACACTGGTAGCATGCCGCGACAGCGTGGACGTGAACCGTATGTGCAGTTGACGGACTTTGAGCGAGGGCGTATAGTGGGCATGCGGGAGGCCGGGTGAACGTACCGCCGAATTGCTCAACACGTGGGGCGTGAGGTCTCCACAGTACATCGATGTTGTCGCCAGTGGTCGGCGGAAGGTGCACGTGCCCGTCGACCTGGGACCGGACCGCAGCGACGCACGGATGCACGCCAAGACCGTAGGATCCTACGCAGTGCCGTAGGGGACCGCACCGCCACTTCCCAGCAAATTAGGGACACTGTTGCTCCTGGGGTATCGGCGAGGACCATTCGCAACCGTCTCCATGAAGCTGGGCTACGGTCGCGCACACCGTTAGGCCGTCTTCCGCTCACGCCCCAACATCGTGCAGCCCGCCTCCAGTGGTGTCGCGACAGGCGTGAATGGAGGGACGAATGGAGACGTGTCGTCTTCAGCGATGAGAGTCGCTTCTGCCTTGGTGCCAATGATGGTCGTATGCGTGTTTGGCGCCGTGCAGGTGAGCGCCACAATCAGGACTGCATACGACCGAGGCACACAGGGCCAACAACCGGCATCATGGTGTGGGGAGCGATCTCCTACACTGGCCGTACACCACTGGTGATCGTCGAGGGGACACTGAATAGTGCACGGTACATCCAAACCGTCATCGAACCCATCGTTCTACCATTCCTAGACCGGCAAGGGAACTTGCTGTTCCAACAGGACAATGCACGTCCGCATGTATCCCGTGCCACCTAACGTGCTCTAGAAGGTGTAAGTCAACTACCCTGGCCAGCAAGATCTCCGGATCTGTCCCCCATTGAGCATGTTTGGGACTGGATGAAGCGTCGTCTCACGCGGTCTGCACGTCCAGCACGAACGCTGGTCCAACTGAGGCGCCAGGTGGAAATGGCGTGGCAAGCCGTTCCACAGGACTACATCCAGCATCTCTACGATCGTCTCCATGGGAGAATAGCAGCCTGCATTGCTGCGAAAGGTGGATATACACTGTACTAGTGCCGACATTGTGCATGCTCTGTTGCCTGTGTCTATGTGCCTGTGGTTCTGTCAGTGTGATCATGTGATGTATCTGACCCCAGGAATGTGTCAATAAAGTTTCCCCTTCCTGGGACAATGAATTCACGGTGTTCTTATTTCAATTTCCAGGAGTGTAATAATGTAACATGGAGCAGAATGAGGCAATAATGCACAGTTAGTAAACAATAACTTTTAATTATGAAAGGAATAAATCGAAACACGTTTCTCATTGGTCATGAGAAATGATAATCGAGTTGATGTGTCTCACCCATTTTCTTACGGACATTTAATTTTGCTTGCCGTTCTTCACTGTTGAGTACACTACACTCGTCTTTGTGATATGTATTGTAGTGTCTTTCAATTGAAAACTTACACTGGCCGCCTATTATTCGGCGGCATAGCAAACACTGTGAGTTTTCACCAATGGCTACAAAAAAGAATTGCAGTTCCCAGTAATTTTTAAACGACTGAGAACATAGATCTCCCGTCCTTTGCTTTTCCACAGTACCTGCCTTTTCTCAGTACTTCTGTTAAGGTTTCGGTTACCATGGGTAAACGAGACTGGGTATGTTGCGCTCTTGCTTGTACCACATAAACATGGAAGTGGAGCCGCCGCCGTTCATTTAGGACACGTGTCTAATAACAGATGTCGCTGTCGCACACGTGTGCACATGTGCACCACTTCCACACGTCTGCACACTGTGCAGCGTTTGGCCGGTCCTGATCTAAGGCTTTCAGTATGCCATGTGAGAAAAGTGCGAGTTGCGTTTCACGTGCTTGATGTTTTTCAGAATCCATGCTGACAGGGGTGCTGAAGAGCGCATTTTGTTAAAGATAACTCATTACGTTTGAGGTCGCAATATGTTATAATATTATACAACAAATCAGTGTCAGAGATATTTGATGGTAGTTTTGTGGATCACTTGTACTCCCCTTCTTGTAGATGGGTGTGAGCTGTGTGTTTTTTCAAGAATTGGGCATTTATTTTTTTTATGGATCTATGATAGATTACAGTTAGAAGAGGGGATAACCCAGTCGCATATTCAGTATAGAATCTGACAGATTCCATCAGACCCTGGAGCTTTGTTCAGTTTTAACAATTTCAGATGTTTCTCAATTTCATTGACACTAATACTTACAGTGAAACCCTGCTTTTACACCTTTTCAAGGGACTTAAAAAAAAATAAAATAATGGTGTAAAACGTGCGAAAATGTAAAATGTGGGAAATACAGTTTTCAGCTGTAAAAGTTAAGTTCAGGAAATCCCGTTGCACTTTATGTATGATGTATCTACATAACAGGCATCAAAACCTGTCCGGGACTTTATTATCTAATAAAGGTTTACTATCTATCTAATAAAAACCACTGATGTAACTGGAATTTATAACTGTCTGGGAAGTGGAAATGTTCTGACTTACTTTCAAACGTCATAATCGATGTTTTTGGAAAGCCTGTATCTGTCATTCATTATTTAAATAATGAAATACTGCACTAGTTACGTATTTTTTCATGCTTAGCAGACGCTTTTGAGAAATTTTTCTGGTTGTCAAGTGCAACTATGAAAATAAGTATTTCGTTTGTTTGTGTGACATCACAAAAAATACATACATAAATACTGCACTTGACAACAAATTCTCGAAACACATTTTGCTCAGCATTAGTACAGTACGAAACAGGCACTGTGTTTACACTAAAAACATTGAGCAACACAAAGTGAACGACTGTGTCAACTAGCGCTCCACGTGGCCATACGCCGAGACACGCGAAATATGGTTCGACAAAGATGTCAAGATGATCAGAACAATCACAAAACTGCATTTGCGCAGTAGAGACAGTATGGAAATGGTTATGATTGGTCATGATATCTCCATTCGAACGAACCTAGTTACTCCCATTGGCCACCATGCCACATAGAGCTAGGTGGCAACGGGAGATACGGCAGCAATTGTTAAAACTTTTACTCGTTTAGCCATTCAAATCCATTGAATAGAGTGCCTTGGTGTCAAAAAACTTCACTTAATATTTGTAAACACTACTGGACAGCCAACATTACGCCAGCATCATATTTTCTCCACAAACATTTTTTCGTAATGTGTAAATCGTGGGAAAATTATAAGTATGTTGACGCAAAATCAGGTGTACAATAACATTGTGGGCATAGGGAATTTGACGGGACCGACAAAAGTCTTAAACGGTGGGAAAACATTAATTCCGGTAATTTAAAAGCGGGGTTATACTGTATTTCATTCATGTTTTCAGTGGTACGAGTATTAAATTGGGGCAGTTCTACTCGGTTTATCTTAGTAAAAGAGCATTAGAAAGTGGAGTTAAAGTGTTTGCTTTGCTTCACTGACCTCAGTTAGAAGCTGCAGTTTGCCAACAGATGGGAGAGTAGTCATGCGGTCCTCCTCCTGCACCTCCCAATCGGTCAGTGAAGGAATGCTGGACTGTGCTGCATCCATGTACAGAATTCATACTACCATCGGACTACGGTCTGCCAGTGTGGGACTCGTTTAGCCGGTGGTTGTACAAAAAGATTGGGTACAAAAAGTGGAATATGAAATGAAACAAAAGGTATTAAAAATGACTAAAATACAGGGGTGCACATTGACGATGACAAATAGCGTGAGACATAATGCCGTTTCCTCCTTTACACTGTTAAGAGTATACAACTTTTTCAGAGTGCTGTAGCCAGTAGTATGTGCTTTGGGCTCTGCAGTGTAGTAGAGGCTATCACTGGTGGGGTGTCTGTCGGCAGGTGTGCCCCATCCGGCAGCTGTCAGACGGGCAGCGGTGCCGTGTGGTGTTCGCATTCCTGGCATGGCAGGCGCCGCACCTGCTTCTACTGGATGAGCCGACGAACCACCTCGACATGGAGACCATCGACGCACTCGCGGATGCCATCAACGATTTCGAGGGCGGCATGGTGCTGGTCAGCCACGACTTCAGACTCATCTCGCAGGTCAGTTCTTGCCCCACTTCCACCATCCTATCTGTCCTGCTTGTCACCTGAATGTGTAAAAATATGCTGTGGGTTGTTAATGTTGTTAAACTGTAAAATGCTATTATCCTTTCTGATATTAATGTGTACTGTACATTTGAGAGTGGTATTGTGCAACACACTTACTAATAATTTTCCCCCATAGTAACTCTGTATTTACTATTTAAATTTATGAAAATCAGTGTATTTTGTCTTACACTTTTTCTCAAAATTGCATAATTTTTTGATAGGAATTCTTCATAAATCTGTCATAAGTAGAGAAGACAATACTGTTTTAGAAGTTTTGGATGGTGTGGCATACTTGAAAAATACAGGCATGTGGAACACCAGTAGACATTTCTCACACTCAAACTGTATATTGCTTTTCTCCTCCTCCGCTTTGCACACTTCACAATTTCTGGAGGGTGTTTTCTTGATGGGGTTGGGAGGATAAACCTAACAAATCCTGAAAACAGTTGCTTACTAACTCACAAAATATCGAAAGAAATAGTGTGTTATGCACCACTAAATAGATAGGTGTCTTATTTTTCCAATGGTATAGAACATGTCCTCTGCCGCTCGTGGTCTAACAGTAGCGTTCTCGCTTGCCGAGCATGGGGTCCTGGGTTTGAGTTCCGGCGGCGTCAGGGCTTTCCACATCCCCCGAGATGACTGGGTGTTGTGGTGGCGTTTCCATCATCATTCATCCCCATTATGGTCAGAGGAAGGCAACAGCAAACCACCTCCATTAAGACCTTGTCTAGTAAGGCGGTGTGCATCTCCCGCATCATTCCCCTACGCTCTGTCAAGAAGTATGGGACTTCATTTCCATATAACATGTCATGCCATCTGTTAACAGAGAAGAAATATTAAGAAGAAACTAAGACTGCTCAGCCCATCACACAGCCGGCAGTGTAATAACAAACCTGAAACTTCTGTCTGTGAGCCGGCTGTTTAAGCCAATGGGCGAGTAGGCAGAACATCTGCCCACACCTTAAATTAACCATGCCAAATCCATTCATAACCGTGGCAACGCTGTGCCACTGCAGGACAAAGACACAGGAAAAAGAAGAGGAGAAACACTGAGATGTTTGTTTTAATGCTTCATGTGTTCTGCATAGTCTGCCCCACTTCAGTAAAATGCACAGAACATTAATGCAGCCATGTCAGACATTCAGAAAAGTTTTTCTTTGGGATGATGATCAACTCGCTTGTCACTTTGGCTGGAATATCAATTGTCATCAAAGCATTTTGCCCCTTTGTGCATATTTCTGCACTGTGCTTCCCCCCCTCCCTCCTTTTTTAGCATCATACTGGTAAGTCTCATCACCTGCGATGATTTTGCACCCCCGCCCCCCAAGAAACGAATTGTCCGTTTTTTTTCCTGCATTTTAGTCTAACTGCACCACTGTTTTTATTTGGTAGTCAAGGTGCGCCAGACAAATTTTCCACACACTTCTCCATTCGTCAAAATGTTCTGGAGAATGTATTGAATACTTCGACTTAGAGATGTTGCATTAGTTAATTACGTTGTTAAACAATGCTGCAACTATTTGAAATTGTGGCTTTCTCTATACAGTTCAGTATCATGGCCTCCAAAAGGAAACCCATTATGCAAGATGTAAAGCAGAAACCCAAAATTTTGAATAAATTGAACTGACCTTCACAGAAAGCCATTGTTGCTGACTAACTATTATTTATGACATAAAAAAAAGGACGATGATCGACTGTGCAGGAAATGAGTTGGGGGAAAATGGAAGGTCATGTGAAAGTGAGAATGAAGAACTGAATCTGTCTGTTTATATGAGGCTCATACAACACAGTAAAGGAATTGCAGTCAGTGGTCCAATAATTAAACAAAACGCAGTTGCATTTAATAAGCATCTTGGCAAGAGTAACTTGCTTGCAGCACATGAGGGTTGGCTATCGCACTGGAAAAAGACACAGCATTTGACTGCAGACACTTGTCAGAAGATAATGCTGAAAGATGCAGAAGAGCTTGTAAAGGAGGGAAACGCGAGGTTGGAATATCTCCACTGAAGGAAAAGATAGATTGCTACATTCAGTAAAGATGACACAATTAAGACACGTGCATAAAGCTTCTGGCCACAACTGTAATCAGAAGAAAGAACACACACACACACACACACACACACACACACACCATTCATTCACACAAGCAAGCACACCTCATGCTCACACTGGAATTGTCGTGTTTGTGATGTGTGCTTCCCTGTGTGAATGAAAGGTGTGAGTTTCTCTCTTCCTTACAAAGGTGTGACTGAGAGCTTTGTGTAAGTGCCTTTTAATTGTTCCTTTCTGCGGCTTAATGTGTCATCTTTACGGTAAATAGCAATCTATCATTTCCCACATTGTTAGTTTGTAAAGAAGATAAGAGGTAATGGAGGACGATGATGCTTTGTACAATGCTGATGAAGTCTGACTCTTGTAAAAGATGCTTCTTTCAAAAATATTAGCTGCCAAGAATGAGAAGGAAAACAACAGAAACACGTGATATTAATGGCATGTTGTAATGCAAATGGGAGTAATAAACTGCTGCTCATGGTTAATGGGAAATACCAACATCCTCATTGTTTTCAACACAGAAACATAAATACACTATCATTGCAATATTGTGCTCAGAAGAAAGTGAGAATCGGCAGAGAAATATCCTCTTCGTGGCTCTGTGAGATATTTGGACCCACTCTGAAAGGAATTAAAGAAGAAAAAGCTTCAACTGAAAGCTGTCATTGTAATTAATATTGCTCCGAATCATTCTTTTGATGTGATCTAAAGTCCGTTGTTATGAAAGTATTCTTTCTTCCACTCAGTGTGAAAACTGTGACTTGGCCCATAAATCAGGGAATTTTGGAATCAATTAAATGTTATTATTGATGTGAACGTGTCTCCTTGGTGAATGAATGTGAAAAAGGTTGTATTGGTGCTATGTTGAAGGTGTGGAAAGCAGTTAAGTGACATTTTCCAAATAGCAGAAGATTGAGATAAAGGGGAGAACGGTACCATGAAAAGGAGCTGGAGAAAAGTGTGGCCATACATTGTTGAAGAGCTGTAGTCAGTACTGATCAGTAATGATGAGCCAGTCAATTCGAAATAAATTGCTGCCAGTTAGTACATTGACATCTTCAGAATCTTCCAGGAGGAGAAATTGATGAGGATGATGTTGGTAACTGTCTGAATAAGGAACACCGTGAGAGAGAGCAAACTTTTAACAGGTGAAGAAATAATCAAAAGCATGCAGTAAAGTAATGGTGAAAGCAATGAAGAAGAGGACATAGGAAGAAAGAGAATGGAGCCTTCTCAGGTTGAAGGTGCTGAAGCTGCAGTCTTCCTGGAGAGAATTATGTAGCTATCAGATACATGACGGAAAGTCATCGAGTAGAACAGAAGTGATTTCTGGCTTTCCCCAGTGTAGTATTATAGGTTCCCTGCTGTTCCTTATCTAGATAAACGATTTAGGAGACAATGTGAGCAGCCATCTTAAGTTGTTTATGCAGATGATGCTGACATTTGTCAACAGTAAAGTCATCAGAAGATCAAAACAAATTGCAAAACAATAGGATATCTGTATGGTGCGAAAATTGGCAATTTGCCTTAAATAATGAAGTGTGAGGTCATCTACATAAGCACTAAGAGCAATCCATTAAACTTCTGTTATACAATAAATCAATAATGTCCAATAGCTGTAAATTCAGCCAAATACCTAGGAATTACTATTGTGAAAAATGTAAATTGGAAAGAATAGATAGAAAATGTGGGGATGGTGAATCAGACTGCATTTTATTGGCAGAGCATTAGAAGATGCTGAAGCAATGATCTAATACCTCTTAATCGAGGAGGGTTTGGACGAGGTGGACTGTGGGTGGCTTACAACCTTTGTTTGGCAGCGTGCAAAAACTGCTCCAATGGTGTGCTTGGTGGCGAAGGAGTTTCAAAATGCCCAGGGGTAGAATAGTAATAAATCAGCCTGGTAGTCCTGGCACAAACTGCACTTCCCCTGTATCCAAATTGCTGATACCAGAGGACGAACTGGGCATCTGGCAACTGCCTTTGTACTCCTATAGTCTATAGAATCACCTCAATGCTGCAGCTTGGGTAACAATGCAGTAGCACTCCTCTTACTAAATGGGCTGCCACAAGACGACGACGACGACGACGACGAGGCTGTCTTTAAGTTTTCCCCCCAGCTGAAGTGACCATCAAGGGTGTTGTGGGGCTGGCTTCCGGTCTGTGCAAAGCGTTATCTGCTGCTACAGATGGAGGCAAGGGAAAGAATTGACACAATGCAACAGGTGTACCCAAGTGACTGCCTACCCTAGGCTTGTCTGTCATTTTTCTTTCTTTTTCTTTTGTTACTGCTGTGGGATCCTTATCAAATAGGATTAATATAGTACATTGACAAAGGTCAAAGAAGGGCAGCATGTTTTGTAGTATCAAGAAATAGGGGAGAGTATGTCACGGACATAAGAGAGTTGCAGTATACATCATTAAAACAGTCATTTTTCATTGTGATGGGATCTTCTCATGGAATAATAGTCACCAACTTTCTCCTCCGAATGTGAAAATATTTTGTTGATGCTGACCTACATATGGAGAAATGATAGACATGATAAAATAAGATCTTGCACGGAAAGATGTTTGTTTCTTCCGCTGTTAGAGAATGAAACAATAGAGAATTTGTGTTAAGTTGGTTCAATGAGCCCTTCTTCAGGCACTTAAGTGTGATTTGCGGAGTAGTCATGTAGAGCCAGATATAGCACCAATGTAAAGTTTGTAAAACAGACGCGTGATAAGCATGCTGCTGTCGGGTATCATCATTGCAACAACTAAGTAATTGTGATATTTTTCATAATGAGTGAACCTATTGCATATGTACATGTTCAGAGGCTTAAGTTTTCTATGAAAGTAACTGTACCTTTAAATTCAGTAAATTGTAGTCCATATGTTTTTAAACTAAATTTCAGATATTCTCAATAATTTCGCACCCATTATGTGCAAGGAATGGCCGGATTAGTGAGAATCTGCTATACATCTTTTAATAGCATTTAGTACCTTGTTAAAAAAGAATCCTATGGCATTGAAGACAGTAATATTTATGGTAGTCTATGTGATGTACTCGGCTTTAGTTGAAATTTGTTTGTTTGTTGTGTCACACAATGCAATTGCTAAGTAATTAAATGTTTTAATTATTTCAGGTCGTATTGAGATCTTGCGTTTATTTAGAACCTTTAGATTTCATTATTGCTACATGTAATGATACCAGCTTGCCAATTAGCTTTCCAGCAACACTATGGCAATGGTCTTTACGAGGACAACTGGAGAGGTCTAGGGAAAGGGGTAGATTTCGGGAAAGTTACCAGGAACCACGGGACAACGGAGACTCGCCATATGGGATGAGAAGGAAAGACTGATTGTCTTTCCTTCTCATCCTGTACAGTAAGTTTCCCTTGACCTGTGGTTCTGGGTGACTTTCCCGAAATCTACCCCTTTTCCTAGACATTTCCAGTCCTTTTCCTTCACCCTTCTTCCTTCCCCTTCAACCCTTCTGCCTGAAGGAGGAGCCACTGGCTCCGCAAGTTTGCCAGTTACAACAGTCTTTTTGCCACTGTTTGATGAGTAGATTTTTTATGTATCCAATTAAATAATTTATATCTAAAAACAGAGATGATGTGACTTACCATATGAAAGCGCTGGCAGGTCGATAGACACACAAACAAACACAATCATACACACAAAATTCTAGCTTTCGCAACCAACGGTTGCTTCATCAGGAAAGAGGGAAGGACAGGGAAAGACGAAAGGATGTGGGTTTTAAGGGAGAGGGTAAGGAGTCATTCCAGTCCCGGGAGTGGAAAGACTAACCTTAGGAGGAAAAAAGGAAAGGTATACACTCGCGCACACACCCATATCCCCCCCCCAGGGGATCCACAACTCTTTTGTGGATACGTGCGTAGCGAGCACGGGGCCCCGAGCTAATGTGCCCTTCCTTCCTTTCCGGGCTGCATACCTTCCCTTTCCGCGTCCTTCCCCATCCCCTGTCTTCACCCCCCCCCTCACCTCTGGCTCTTTCCTTCACTTTCTCCCCCTCTGGGAGTATGGTTTGCGCCTACGTCCGGAGACGGACGCTTGTCAATGTACCGCATTCTTCTTCTTCCTTGCTTGTATGTCTTCTTCCTTCCTTTGTCCTTCTCCTTTCCTTACCTCTTCTCTTTACCCTTTTCTCCGCTGCGGCGTTTGAGACCCCCTCTTCTTTCCTTTCCCTTTCTCTTTCTTCCTCCCTGTGCGTGTCTGAAGGCCGACCCACGCACTTCCATGCGTAGCCGGTGACGGGGTAACGCGTAATTCCCCGCCCCGGGTAGACAGGTAGGACACGTACGTACCCCCTGGTAACGGCCAGGCCCAGGGAGGGGTGATTACCCGAGCTGATACCTTCCGAAAGTGCCGATTGGTCCCTCCGTCCGTTTGTCGGGAGGTGTGACCTGAGGTGTGAACAATCACCTAAGGCGGGTGTGCCCTCGGTGAGGGCCCCCACAAGGGAGGAGCGCGCCATCGGAGACGCCGGTAATCATGGGGGATTCTTCCGCAATGGTTTCCTCACCTTCCACTATGTCTGCTCACAAACGTAAGTTCACTGAGTCTCAGCCACAGACTGTTCTTCCATCGTTGCCACAGTTCCTTGTTGTTTCTCGGTCTGACGAAGGTCACGACTTTTCCACGGTCAACCCTTTCATTATACAGAAAGGTGTCGACGCAATTGCGGGTCCTGTAAAGTCTTGTTCCAGATTACGGAACGGCACCCTGTTGTTAGAAACACACAGTGCCCTCCAGGCTCAAAAATTGCTGCGTACTTCTCTGCTCCACACCTTCCCTGTCCGGGTGGAACCGCACCGTACCTTAAATTCCTCGCGTGGAGTCGTTTATACGCGCTCCCTCGATGGATTGTCTGACGAAGAAATTCAGCATTACCTGTCTGACCAGGGCGTCACAGCTGTTCATCGGGTTATGAAAAGGGTTGATTCGAACATCATTCCAACCCGCACTGTCTTCTTGACATTTGACAAAGTTCAACTCCCATCAAAAATCAAAGCAGGCTATGAGATAATTTCCGTTCGCCCTTATGTCCCAAACCCTACGCGTTGCTATCGATGTCAGCGGTTCAATCATACCAGCCAGTCCTGTTCCAATCCGGCCAAATGTGTTACTTGTGGCAAGGATGCCCATGAGGGTGCTTGTCCACCTCCATCCCCTCGCTGCATCAACTGTATGGGTGACCACGCTGCCTCTTCTCGAGATTGCCCCGTTTTTAAGGATGAAAAGCTCATCCAGGAAATAAGAGTGAAGGAAAAGGTGTCGACCTTTGCTGCTCGAAAGTTACTCGCCAGTCGACAGCCCACCGTGCCTCAGAAAGGTAAATACAGCGCTGTCCTTGCTTCTCCTCGACCAACAAAGGAGGCGGCCACGCAGACTTGCGACTTCACCTTTAGTACCACGGTCGTCAGATCGGCCAGCGCAAAGATCGCCCGTTCAACCTCACCCCTTTCGCCTGCCCACTCTATGGCTCACCCTTCGTCGGGTTCTGTTAAATCTCGAGCCCAAAAGTCAGACGCCAAGTCTTCGAAAAAGGAGCATTCTCGTGAAGAGTTTTTACGTACCGCAACTTCACAACCATCGGTTCCTCCTTCATCTAAACATCATACTTCTAAGAAGGCTACGAAGAAACACAGTTCCTCTCCTTCTCCGCCAAGGCGTGTCCCATCTACAGCACCACCTGGCGGAAATCGCCCTCGGCCATCTTCTGTGTCGCCGAGGCGCACTGCTGGTGGCCGGTCAACTGGCCGATCGTTGGTGGCAGGAGCTGCTCCTGACCAACCTATGGATCAGGATCTTCTGCCTTCGACTGAATGCAATTCCATGCTGTCGGTCGCAAGCTCTGAGCAGTCGTTGAGTTGACAGCACCCTTGGTCACGTTCCTCCATTTTCTGTTCACCCTATGTCCATTATCCACTGGAATATCCGCGGCATTCGCGCCAATCGGGAGGAATTGTCGATCCTCTTACGATCCTACTCGCCGGTCATCTTCTGTCTTCAGGAAACAAAGCTGCGTCCCCATGACCGCTTTGTTCTCCCTCATTTTCAGTCCGTCCGATATGACCTCCCCTCTGTTGAAGGCACTCCAGCCCATGGAGGACTCATGATTCTGCTCCATGATACTCTCCATTATCACCCAATCCCCTTAAACACTTCCTTCCAAGCTGTCGCCGTCCGTCTTTCCCTTTCTGGATACACGTTCTCTCTTTGTACGGTATACATTCCATCGTCTACACCAATGGCACGAGCTGATCTCCTTCATCTTCTTGATCAGCTTCCACCCCCCTATTTGCTGGTTGGGGACTTCAATGCCCACCACCCGCTTTGGGGATCTCCACATCCTTGTCCACGTGGCTCACTATTGCTAGACGTCTTCCACCAAGCGGATCTAGTCTGCCTCAACACTGGGGTCCCCACATTTTTGTCTGCCTCCACGGCAAATTTATCTCATTTGGACCTTGCGGTCGGTACTGTTCAGCTAGCTCGGCGCTTCGAATGGTTCGCCCTTGATGATACACACTCGAGTGACCACTTTCCATGTGTTCTTCGACTGCAGCCTCAACTGCCATATATGCGCCCGCGACGCTGGAAGTTTGCCCAAGCCGATTGGACACTTTTTTCGTCTCTAGCGACATTCGATGACCGTCGCTTTCCCAGCGTCGACGATGAGGTCACACATTTTACCGACGTTATTCTCACAGCTGCGGAACGTTCAATACCACGCACCTCCGAATTGCCCCGGCGCCCTCCAGTTCCTTGGTGGAACGAGGCATGCCGTGACGCAATACGTGAGCGGCGACGTGCTCTTCGCATTTTCCGTCACCATCCAACTTTGGCCAACTGTATCCGATATAAGCAGCTCCGTGCGCGATGCCGTCGCGTCATCCGCGATAGCAAGAAGGCAAGCTGGAAATACTTTATTAGCTCATTTAACACCTTCACTCCCTCCTCGGAAGTTTGGAGTCGGCTTCGACGGTTCTCAGGCGCGCCTAGTTTCTCCCCGGTCTCTGGGCTCACTGTCGCGCATGATACCTTAGTGGACCCCGTCGCAATTTCTAACTCATTGGGTCAGCACTTTGCTGAGATTTCGAGCTCTTCAAATTACCCGCCAGCGTTTCTCCCGAAGAAACGTGCAGCGGAAGTGCGACATCTTGCTTTCTCCTCTCACAATCGCGAAAGCTACAATACTGTTTTCTCCATGCGCGAACTCCAACATGCACTCTCTTCTTCTCGCTCCTCCGCCCCAGGACCGGATGGTATCCATGTCCAAATGTTGCTGCATTTATCAACCCATAGCCTGCGTTACCTCCTTCGCCTTTATAATCGAATTTGGACCGACAGTACCTTTCCCAGGCGATGGCGGGAAGCTATTGTCGTTCCCGTTCCGAAACCTGGAAAGGACAAACATCTCCCCTCTAGCTATCGCCCCATTTCTCTCACGAGTAGTGTCTGTAAGGTTTTGGAGCGTATGGTGAATTACCGTTTAGCTTGGTGGCTGGAGTCCCGCAGTCTTTTAACACCAGCCCAATGCGGATTCCGAAAGCATCGTTCTGCTGTTGACCATCTTGTTGCTCTCTCCACTTATATCATGAACAATTTTCTCCGGAAACGCCAAACGGTAGCAATATTTTTTGATCTGGAGAGAGCGTACGATACCTGTTGGAGGACAGGCATCCTCCGCACACTGTTCTCTTGGGGCTTTAGAGGCCGGCTGCCCCTTTTTCTTCGCGAATTTATGGCAGAGCGCACATTTAGGGTGCGGGTGAACACTACTCTCTCCCGTACTTTCTCCCAAGAAAACGGGGTACCCCAGGGCTCCGTGCTGAGTGTTGTACTGTTTGCCATCGCCATTAATCCAATTATGGATTGTCTCCTTCCTGATGTCTCGGGCTCCCTCTTTGTGGACGATTTTGCGATCTACTACAGCTCTCAACGGACCAGCCTTCTTGAAAGACGTCTTCAAGGATGTCTCGATCGCCTCCACTCGTGGAGCATCGAAACCGGCTTCCGTTTCTCACCCAGTAAGACCGTTTGTATAAATTTTTGGCGACGTAAGGAGTTTCTTCCGCCCTCCTTACATCTAGGTCCTGTCAACCTTCCGTTTTCCGACGTCGCTAAATTCTTGGGTCTTATGTTTGACAGAAAACTGTGCTGGTCCTCCCACGTTTCCTATCTTTCGGCTCGCTGTCTGCGTTCGCTTAACGCCCTCCGTGTCCTGAATGGTACCTCTTGGGGAGCGGACCGAGTGGTCCTTCTCCGCCTCTATCGCGCCTTAGTGCGCTCGAAATTGGATTATGGAAGCATAGTCTACTCCTCTGCTCGGCCGTCTATTCTTCGGCGTCTCGACTCTATCCACCACCGTGGATTACGTTTAGTATCTGGAGCTTTTTACACCAGCCCTGTGGAAAGCCTTTATGCTGAGACTGCTGAACCTCCGCTGTCCAATCGGCGGGCAGTCCTTCTGAGTCGTTATGCTAGCCATCTGTCTTCCATGCCTGCTAATCCAGCGCATGACCTTTTTTTCGACGCCTCCTTTGATGTCGGGTATGCAGGCCGCTCCTCCTCCCTACTACCCCCGGGAGTCCGCTTCCGTCAACTGCTCCATTCTCTTTCCTTCCGCTTTCCTAAAACCTTCTTGACAACTTGGGGTACAGCACCGCCTTGGCTCCGTCCCCGGATCAACTTGCTCAGAGACCTATGTCAATTTCCCAAGGATGGTACCCCTACACTTGTTTACCGTCGGGCATTTGCTGCTCTATGTGCACAAATGACGGAAGCCACATTTATTTACACCGACGGCTCGAAAACATCGTTAGGTGTAGGGAGTGCCTATATTGTTGGCGACACCCCAAATCACTTTCGGCTTCCCGACCAGTGTTCGGTTTATACTGCGGAGCTTTACGCTGTTCTCCAGGCTGTCCACTACATCCGCCGCCATCAGCGGATACAGTACGTAATCTGCTCAGATTCTCTCAGCTCTCTCCTAAGTCTCCAAGCTCTTTACCCTGTGCACCCTCTGGTCCACCGGATTCAGGACTGTCTGCGCTTGCTCCACCTGGGGGGCGTCTCAGTGGCGTTCCTCTGGCTCCCGGGACACGCTGGTATCTGTGGAAATGAGGCGGCCGATATAGCGGCCAAGGCTGCAGTCTCTCTTCCTCGGCCAGCTATTCAGTCTCTTCCGTTTACCGATCTACGGAGCGTTTTATGTCGCCAAGCTGCTCATTTATGGCATGCGCATTGGTCAACACTTCCCCACAATAAATTGCGGGAAGTGAAAGCCGTTCCTTGCGCTTGGACCTCTTCCTCCCGAACGCGTCGTCGGGAGGAGGTAATTTTAGCTCGACTCCGGATAGGGCACTGTCTTTTTAGTCATCGACATCTTTTAAGCGGTGATCCTCCCCCACTCTGTCCCCACTGCTCTCAGCTGTGGACGGTCAGACACCTTTTAATTGACTGCCCCTATTTTAATCCGTTACGCTCCCGTCTACAGCTATCGCCTGATCTATCGTCGATTTTAGCAGATGACACGCGCTCCGCTGACCGCGTTCTACAGTTTATTAGTGACAGTGAAATGACGTCAGTCATTTGAAGCTTTTTTTTGGGGGACAACCAACCCCTTTCTATAGTGGATTTTTAAGCATTCCTTCTGCCTTTAGTTTCTCATATTTTATGACTTTGTTCCCATTGCTGCTGATTTTAAATTTCGTTTATTTCCTGTTTTCTATGTCACGGGCTGGGCGCTAATGACCATAGAAGTTTTGCGCCCTAAAACCACAAACAAAAAAAAAAAAAAAAAAAAAAAAAAACACCCATATCCAACCGTGTCTGTGTATGTGTGGTTGGATATGGGTGTGTGTGTGCGCGCAAGTGTATACCTGTCCTTTTTTCCCCCTAAGGTAAGTCTTTCCGCTCCCGGGATTGGAATGACTCCTTACCCTCTCCCTTAAAACCCACATCCTTTCGTCTTTCCCTCTCCTTCCCTCTTTCCTGATGAAGCAACCGTTGGTTGCGAAAGCTAGAATTTTGTGTGTATGATTGTGTTTGTTTGTGTGTCTATCGACCTGCCAGTGCTTTCGTATGGTAAGTCACATCATCATTGTTTTTAGATAATTTTTCTTGCGTGGAATGTTTCTTTCTATTATATTCATACAATTAAATAATTTTGTCAATAATAGATTGTTTTTGTTGTTACAGTAGTATAGTTCGTTTTATCCAACTATAATTGCCTGTCACTGTCTTAATGATTCCTTCCTGCATACAACCAAAAGAGCATGCCATTTTCGCTGTCAAAATTGAGGATGAAAATGGCAACACAAATAAGATCACAGCATCAGATGCCACAGGCCAAATGACTGAA
Organism: Schistocerca serialis cubense; assembly: GCF_023864345.2. Classification (NCBI taxonomy): domain Eukaryota; kingdom Metazoa; phylum Arthropoda; class Insecta; order Orthoptera; family Acrididae; genus Schistocerca; species Schistocerca serialis. The sequence goes on from NC_064648.1 coordinate 148,659,581, forward strand.
AGGTGCAGAGCACTCGGGGCAGAAATGTGGCTACTAGGACGTTGTACCTGACTTAAGTGCCTCAGGTATTAACTCATTCAGAGCACGCAGAGACCAGAGTGGCTGGCTGCATTAACATGTCGGAAGCAGAAACACGTTGGCGAGGGAGGGCATGTACGTGCATTTAGAGCACCTGATGGAAGGCTCGAAGGTGTGCATAAACATGTGCAGGGCACCCGGGGACAGTAGCAGCGACATCTGTTAGTATGTCCAGAACAGTCATTGGGTTAAGGCTTGCTGACTCTGTCTGCTCCATCTTTTACCATCTTCCTGGTTGTATGTTATTGTGTCCATCTTCATTATGTCCATGAAATTTCATTCAGCACACAGCTGTACCTTGCTTAAATCTAGATTGGGGAAGCACAGGTCTATATAAACACTCAGTAGCACTAATAATTTATTCCCTCGGTCTTCTGGTGGGTTGTCATTCTTTTCTCAGAAATGTTGCAGCTTGCTGCCTCTTTTGCTTCTTGTATGCTTGCTTTGCTTTGGTGTGCGTGTGCAAGTCAATTAGAGTTTTCACAGGTTATCATAATGATGTCCTATGTTTCAGGTGGCGGAGGAGATCTGGGTGTGTGAGAATGGCACGGTGACAAAATGGCAGGGAGGCATCCACACTTACAAGGAGCACCTCAAGGCGAAGATTCTCAAAGACAAGGCCAACAACAAGAAGCTCTTCAAGTGATGAGCGGGCACGCTAGGCGGGACGATGAATTGACGACACTGCAGGAAAATTCGACCGACACACATACTCCACTATATCTCTCTCTCGGCCTCCTCTCTCGTGTGTCGAGGTCGTTCATTTTCTTTCTCTCTCGATTTCGACAAAATACTTGTCGTAATCTCTAGTTTTTATTTTCACTTTCCGAGCAGTAAGAAAGAACTTGGGTTATAGGAGCAACTGTTGCAGTGAATGTGCCACACTGCTACAAACAGTGACGATCGTTCGGTGTATGCAGGATCGTTTTGTAGGGTTCGGTTTGACCTGTTCTTAGCGAAGTACTTGCTGTCGGTATTCTCTCCCTCCATCTTTCACTCCCTTCACATTCACTGGTTTACTAACTGTAATTTCGGGTCAGTTTCAAATGTGGAGGTGACTCTTTTCAAGGAATAGATGGTTGGGATATGACGGGCACCTCGTGTCTACTCGCCCACATGTGCTGCTAACTGACACCTTCTAGTAAAGTGCAGTGTGCCTGCTGCTGATATCATTTGAGATTATTTTTGAGGTGTGAGAGTGATGCTTCCTGACAAAAAATTTGGTTGTCATAAGAAAGCAGGTATGTGCAAAGTAAAATCAAAGGACAGTGGGGGGACAGTTGAATAACAGTTATGCCGGTGTTGCGGTTATTGTTTTGCACCTCGTGGCATATATGTGAATGGCTACTTCCATCTTGAAAATGCAGAAAGCAAGTGGCACGTCACTTCTGATAACGACCACTGGAAATTGGCGACACCAGCTCCCTCTTTCCGTTGCTATTCTACAAGGTGTTAGAAGAAAGCAAGGGAAGAGACACGTGTTGTCAGCTAAGAAGTACTGACGCATTTTGTATCTGCCTCAGTCTAATTTCAGTCTTGTACAACTGCCTAATTTGACGTGTTCTAATTTTCAGCCATCCCCTCAAACAAGTGACAGGATGTGGACAAACAGTTGAGAATAGATGCAAACTGATTTTTAGGTGTGAGGGACAGTGTGTTTATTTTGAGGTGTTAGCCGAGAGGAATACTGGGTAGGTTAGTTGGGTGTCAACTGTTAAGAGGACCGACGTGTCGCACAGTTGTTCTTATCTTCACCGATAGTATCGTACTAGAGTTGTGTATCGGAGAAATTACTGTAACGATGCACATTGCATATTTGAAAATTGGTACAAAGCATCAGACTTGGCTGATGGATTGCTGCAGAAGGAAATGTGAAATAAGTTTAGAGTTCTTCACCCACTACAGCTGTCGGCATATTGAACTGCGGGCCAGAGAGAAATAAGAATTTTTCCTATGCTGTCGGGGTGCCCATCATTGTAAAGGGAAAAAAAAAGTATAAATCTCGTAGGTATCTTATTACAAACTGTCTAGGGTATTATAAATTTTCTAAGGTATTATTTATTCACTATTTCTCGTTCTCTCTAGGAATATTATCGTCAAATTTTAGCAATGAAAATAATCGGCGGCAATACGTATGTTAATCGTGCACGAACCGTATGTTTCGGAAATGTCTGTGAAGAATTGAAGCTATTTTTAGAACTTTTTGTAATTTGTGGGACTTTTGAATTGTCACCTGTGCAGTAGGTACTTGTGTTCTTTTTTTTGTTTTAATTTTTGGAAATAGCTGTAATTTAGGCTTAACTAGCTGCTGCGGCAGTCCTGTGATATAGCTGACACACGACACACTGGCTCTGGGTAGGAAATAAGGTTACCGGCACACATTATTGTTAAAATTAGTGAAGTTAATTGCATGTGCCGTCTTTTTGGAAAAAGCTCTGTTACTTTGAGCCCGTGTATCTGATGAAGTGTGTTTGGTTTCTGTTCCTGGTTGTTAAAAGTTGTTACCGATTTTTGTGGAAACACATTTGTACTCGTCCCACATGACATTGGCTGAATGTAATAAAAATCTGGACATTGCTAGAGTCTTGTTTTTTCCTGATACACACTTTTAGCTCACCTTTTTATCACTCTGGTAGCTTCTACTAAATGGAGGGAGAGAAAGAGCTTGTGTGAAATATGAAGTTTCTATCGTATTAGGTATGGAAAATAAAAATTCATGAGCTATTCTTCTCAGGTCAGTGCTTTGCCCCCCGACCCAACTTGTGTGATGCCGTCATGTTAGCACCATAGCCACGCCAGTCAATTGTAGAGATGACTTGTCAGTCATATTGGGTTGTGAGCCTACATACTCCTTATATGTGGAAGTCTCAAAACCTAAACTATTGAAATTTTAATTTTTGGCTTCATTACATGTGTAAAACTATTACATAATTAATGAAATATTTAAATATACAGGCAGATTTATTTAACTTGTCCTTGACAACTTCTGCAATAGCTTTCATTGTGAACATCATCCTGGCATGTCTGACACACACATACTTACTGATTCACCATAAAGTTAAACAGTTAACTTCATTTTTTTCTTATTTGACCACTGCAGCCATTTTTCCCGCAGGCTGTGGGTGGTGAATTATCAGTAAAAACTGCCCATTGTTTTTGAAAGACACCAATTCTCTCGGTACATTTTTTATAAAAAAAATATTGAATCTTTTTATTCTGAACAACAGAATTGAAGCAAAGAAATCTTCATGCAGTGCAAACAAGTGAGTAATAGGCTGCGGCAAGGGTGGGACGGTGCGACAGATGTTGAATCAGAGGGGGCAGCACTTGCCAGAGGGAAATGACTTGAGAGCTGTGCTTTACCAAGTCTGTATTTTATGGTCAGTAAAAAATAATATAATTCATTACGGAAACGGAGACTCACGTTTCGTTGAAGGCAAAGTGGTCAACATGGCATATTTATACGTCAAAGGCAAACATAAATGAATGTGAAAAACCTTTGTTTGGGTTGGAAACGGTGGCATATGAAGTACCCTTTACCTCACAACACAAGGTAGCGTGCGCACGAGGAAAACATGACAAGTACCGGAACCCAACTTCCCAGAAAAACTGATCAATGGAAGAGGGGTCAAAATGTGTCTTGGCTTATCCGTAGATACTTGACTGTTTCAGAGAAAATATCTGTACAGTTTTCTATGTACTTTAAGTGGCTTTTAGCAAGTAAATAGTAGAACTGAAGTCGAAGCACTGTGGCTAGCATTGTGGCTTCGGACTTTAAAGCCCCGTGTTTGAAACCTGATTATTATTTTTTCTTTTGTAATTTATTTATCTACTCATATCTGTAGGACATTACTACATGAACATTGTCCATTGTATGCTGAAATAATTTTGTCCTTTTTTTATCTGCTGACTGTCTGTTTTCAGTGAAATTCGTGTAGTGTGCACTTCTTCAAAAAAGTGTTCATTATGCATGGTCTACCGTGAAATTATTGTGTAAACTGATCAGCAGTGTTAATGACAGTTCTTTTCCAAGTGGGATTTGCACAAACAAATGTCACTGTTGAAAGCCTGCTTTCGTGCAATGCTTGTGATGTTCAGCATTTCTATCTTTCCACTTTTTCTATGATTGGTTTCATCTGAGGGAATGCACCTAATATTCCCGAAGAATAAAATATAAGAATTAATGTAATCGGTATATGAAAGAAATGTAAGAATAAGAAAATTTAAAAATATTGTAACCCCTGAAAATACCATGCACACATATAGTAAATGTATGACATTGTGAAACTCGGCTGTAATTTTACTTTTAACGTAATGCCGTTATATCCCAGAACTTGAAAAGGAATATTTGTGTAGTAGCCTCCTAGAGACGTGAGTACATAAATGAAAACATAAGATAAAATAAATGAAAGCAATTGGGTTTCAAATATGGGGTGCAGAAGTGAGGGACTGTGACCCTAGTCACAGTGCAACCATTTTGGCTAAGATTATTGTGTGCTAAAAGGCATCTAAATTATGTTGAAAACTTTGAATTTTCTTCTTCTTCTTCTTCTTCTTCTTCTTCCCCCTCTCGGAAACTGTTGACTACAGATAAGCAGACATGTATTCCCTTATTTTGACTCTTCTTCCACAGAATGAAGTACCTGAGAAATCAGATTATGCACTTGCTGTGTACTCCTCGTGTTTAAAGAATTCTACAATATGCTTCCTGTACAATACTCCAAAAACAGCTGAGGGGACTTCAGTTAAGAGAGCACTGACATGTTTTTTCTGGGCTTCTGTAGCTGCTCTTATTGTCACTCTTCCTGAAACTGTCTGTTTAGTGACCAGGTTTTTGAATGATGGACACAACACTGTGCAGGTTAACTTGAAATATTTTCACATTTATTGCTCTCAAAAAGATGACAAACAGGTTTCACTAATGAATTTGTAAAGTTACACATCACAGGTCAGTGTTTAAAATTCATACATCTTAATAGTGCCAACATATTTCCTGAACAATTTCATCTTCAAACTTAGTACCATAGTTGCTCCAATATATAAAATTTATATGCCAGCATGCACATTCGTAATTAATCGCAAAGTTAATTGCATCGTAATAGGACGTTTGTTGGGAATCATTTAGCTGACTGATGATACATTTCATTATGGATGCGATTGTAAGATAATGATAATATATATATATATATTTTTTTACACATGCTCCATTACACACTGTTTGTAATAACTCTCTCTCTCTCTCTCTCTCTCTCTCTCTCTCTCTCTCTCTCTCTCTCTCTCTCTCTGTGTGTGTGTGTGTGTGTGTGTGTGTGTGTGTGTGTGTGTGTGTGGGGGGGGGGGGGGGTAAATGTAGTGTTTGTGTTGGGTGACGATGATGGGAGAAAGGAGGGGGTGCAATCCAGTGCCAGTGCTGGCATACAGCCTATTTGTCATGAATAGCAACAACGAGGCTGCCAAGCTTAAAGTCCCCATCGGCCAGACTGATCGCCATCAAGTCTCGCATGCCCTCCCTTCATGACTCACTGTAAAGAGGTTTGATATTTAAACCAGAGCATTGGTACAGAGTTTGGTAATCAGGAACTTTATGCCACCACTTCTCCTTCCCTTGCCAGCCAAATACTGGCAGCGAAATTTTTTTCCACCACCAGGATTCGAACCAGCTTACGCTCGGGTCGAGTGCCCCTGCACAAGCAGGCGTTAACCACCTCGGCCACAGAGGTGGGTTAATTATCGGAGTAATTAAAAAAGAAATTATCTGGAGGCTGTAAAATGAAACCCACTGAAGAAATCTTAATGCCGTTGCCCACAGAAAGAGGTGTACTCCCTATAGGAGTGCTGAGGCCTCAAACTCACTGCTACAGAGCACTGGTTTACACCCACGTGATGTCAGTGAGCACTGCACAGTGGAACAGAGGCTTCAGAAGAAGAGCAAAGGGGTGTAGTGCATTTCCTGAAAGGAGAAGGGTTCCAGGGCATGGAAATTTTTTTGAAGAATGGAAAGGATGTACAGAGTGCGCCCATGAATGGCTAGAGTGCGTCTAGGGATGATGGACGTCAGTGACGGGTGATGCACGATCTGGAGTACCACACGGCACTACCTGTATCATTGTCCAACAGCTGGATGCTCTACCGTATTTACTCGAATCTAAGCCGCGCTTTTTTCAGGTTTTTGTAATCCAAAAAACCTCTTGCGGCTTAGAATTGAGTGCAAAGCAAGCGGAAGTTCTGAAAAATGTTGGTGGGTGCCGCCACAACTAATTTATGCCGTCGAATATATGTAGCGCTACACCGGCATGCTTTGTAGGCACAAAGATAACTACTGGCTGCAAATCCTCTGCCTCAGTAAATAAATTTAAAAAAAAAAAGTGGAAGATGAGCTTTTTTTTCTGCGCCCCGAGTTTCGACCACTGAATTTTCATACATTATCCAACAAAGTGAGTACAAATTCCGCATTGTTCATCTTCGAATGTAGCAGCATTTCAATGTACTACGGTCCGCAGCCCGTGGTCTTGCAGTAGTGTTCTCGCTTCCCGCGCACGGGGTCCCGGGTTCGATTCCTGGCAGGGCCAGGGATTTTCTCTGCTTCGTGATGACTGGGTGTTGTGTGTCTTTCATCATCATTTCATCCCCATCGACATGCAAGTCGCTGAAGTGGCGTCAACTCGAAAGACTTGCACCAGGCGAACGGTCTACCCGACGGGAGGCCCTAGCCACACGGCAATGTACTACGAAAATCAGACTGCCAAGACTGTTTGGGATGTTTGTCCATATGGCCAACTCTACGTTCTGAATTTTTTCCTACCTGTGAGAAGAGATGGTTGCTAATAGGAACTTCTATGAATTATGAGTCACATGCAGTATTCTCTTCACCATAAGAATAATACGAATATAAACATTTTGTCAGGTATTGTTTCGTGTTTGCTGCTATCTCATTTAAATCCTGTCTGCCTAATAAACTACGAAACTAGAGAGACAACAGCAAACGCGGAAGAATATACATATCGTGTCATGTTTATATTCGTATTACTCTTGTGCCTAAAAGTGATACAGTCAGAAATGAAGCACAGCAATTGACTAGATTTTGAAATCTAAGATCACTCTAATTTCTGTGCAGAATGTAAAGAGGTGCCTGCAAAGGTTTTCAAACGAAGAAAAATTTTCGCTTAACTCTCGTTCAGAACATCTTCGATCATACACAGTGTATTATTTGGTTCTTGTTGATCATTATCAAAGAAAGCAGCAGTGTACGTAACAACAAATAGCAGTCTCTTGCCATTGTTTCGCTAATGAGACAATTCCTCCCTCCCTTCCTCTCTCTCTCTCTCTCTCTCTCTCTCTCTCTCTCTCTCTCTCTCTCTCTCTCTCTGTTTTATTTATTTTTTTTAATTGTAAGCGGCGTTAGCGAGTGGCGACAGGCCGTAAACACGCACTATCAGAATGCGACAAACAATGCATGACACAGTACAGTAACGCATTTCCTGCTTAGAGTGACGTAAAAACACCTATAACAAAGAAAACGGCACTTATCAGATCAAAGAAAAATAAGCAATCAAGTCAAACAAGACGAAGCACGTGAAAAAGGAAGGGTACCCATATAAATACGGACGGAGCGCCTGACGCACAGCAATGGCTACCTGGTAAAGCTTAACTGCTAAGGTTACAACTCAAAGCAAACTACTGTAGCTGTATCGTCATTCATTCGACCTAAATTGTCTCATATTACATTGGACCAACTTTGTTTTGATTTGAAGATGTGGCCTAAATCTTTTCTCTCCCCTTGAATTTCGAGTCTCATATTTCAGGTGCGGCTTAGATTCGGGAAAGTTTTTTTTCCTTGGTTTTGAGTCTCATTTTTCAGGTGCGGCTTAGATTCGAGTAAATACAGTAATTGAAGACTGAGTTACAGTGGCAGCCCTAGGCCCAACATCGGATTGAGCGCCAGGACTGCAACAAGCCTGTGGTGCTCTCCATACAATCGTCATTGTTCGATGAATTTGTGTTCCCTGCAGTCATTCTGCTGAGAAGGAATGCACTAAACCTGTGTCCTCTTCTTTTGAAGCTTCCATTTTTCATTTTCAGCACTGCCGAGTGCTATGGGCGATATACGTGTGCACGTGCTCACTCTTGTTACGGGGATGTGCGCACCTGTCTCTGTCTAGCGCAGCTTTGAGGCCTCAGTGTTCTTGTATTGGCCAGCCCATCTTCCACAGATGCCAGCATTACAATCACCTCAGCGGTTTCATTTTCCAGCATGCACCTTGTTTCTTTTCAAACATCCCTAACAGGTCATTACTTAATCCTAATTGACTCAAAGGAATATCAAATAACATTACACTTAGATTTTAACAAGTTGGTAAGTGATGCAGGACTGTCGGATGAATAGTTGCACAGGTAAGTTGATTGTAGGTGTCAACAAAATAAATTCAGACCTTGGAGTGAAGTATTGTTTAGCATGACCACTTATAAAAATGTGTACAAGAAAAATTCGGAATCCTTGGTTAATTTTATTTCATAACAGGAAAGTTAGCAAAATTAGTGGACACAAAATTACTGACCCAAGGAGCAATCTGGTGTAAGGACAGGAAAGGAAAAGGAATGATATAATTAAGTACTAAGCTATAAATACATGGTTTCCCAGATAAGAGTAAAAATACTACCTCTCGACCACCAGCTATCACTTATGGTCATATTGCTTTTGAAGTGGTAACTGTCTCAAAATGTCCATGGCCACCACTTCCAGCATCTCTTATAAGCGCGCACATTTTTGTGATGTCACTATTGTATGTTCTTTTGAGGTAGTTCATTGTCACCTGAATGTTGTGTGAGAGTTGTACTGATTTATGTGGCACACCCTGTACTATGCAACCAAAAACAGTGATTACCAGGTCGTGACAAAATTGGCTAAAACATGAAATTCTCTAAATCAAATTTACTGAGATTTTGCACTGAAAGTGGGCATTTTTATAAGAAAAAATTGGACTGCAAAACAATGTTGGAAATGGGGACCAGGTAAGTGTGGAACATTCTGTATGATAAAACATTTGATTACAAATTACATTTGAAATAGAAAGTTCTAGCAGAAAGCAAGATGCTTGCTGAGAAGAGAGGCACGATGGGTAGATGAAATATGTTTGTCAGAACTGCTTATTAGCTTGCTCCAAATTCTGTATCCACCTGTTTCTACAGATACTTAAATTGAGATTTACTTACTAAAAATATTTCATGGTAAACCAATTGGGTAATAAGGATCAGTACTTGCAAAATGATACTGTGACCTATAAAACTTAAAGATTCTCCACTTGAGAAAGAAAATAGTTCATCTGTGTAACAATCGTACATGTGATATTCATACTACTACTACTACTACTACTACATCCAGTAAATAAAAAAAATAATTATAAAATGGTCAGAAGAGCTATAAGAACAAGAGGATGGTCCAGTCTGCACTGTTAAATCTCCCGATTTACACTCGTTGAAAACTTCTGGGACATTTCAGAATGCTGCGCTGAAAGCATGCACACATGATCTAGCCATTTCAAGAAGACTGGGCAAAATATTGGCAGTGGAGACATTGAAACTGATGTAATCAATAATAGATGCTCCAAAACAACTTCTGCAAAGAAGAAAAAATACGCACTTTAAGATGGTAATCAGCGTGACACAGTGAATGCTACACTGTGTTTTTGTCCGTGTTCTGTAAAGTTGGTTTGAATTTTCAAATTACTTTGTGTGTTTACACTGTCACAGTAATTCATCCTTGCACAGCTGTTGATATTGGCTTTCCTTTCTCACAGAACTCTTTTTAAGTTTCCAGATACCTCCAATTGATGTTACCTGGAGAATTTGACAACGTGCTACTGAAAGAAATGTTAAGTGTCTGAATATTTCCTGCACTCCTAAAATGGATGATGGCATAAAGCTATATTTCATTTGATGGAGTGTTTCATTTTCACATGAAAATATACTGATTAGCCAGAACATTATAACCACTTGTAAGGTAGCCGTTATGTCCACCTTCGGCACAGATAAGTGGCGATGCATCGTGGCATGGAAGCAATGAGGCCTTGGTATGTTACTGGAGGGAACTGACACCACATCTGCATGCACGAGTCACCTAATTCCTGTAAATCCTAGGAGGGGGGATGAGCTCTGATGCCACATTCAATCGCATCCCACATGGGTTCGATTGAGTTGAAATCAGGCAAGTTGGAGCACCAGCACATCAACTGGAACTTGCTACTGTGCTCCTTGACTCACTCTGTTGACGGACGTGATCATGTTCCTAGCCATGTGACACGGCCCGTTATCTTGTTGAAAAATACCACTGCCATTGGGAAACGTGATAGTCGTGAATGGGTATATGTGGTGAGCAAACAATGTACAATACTTGCCCATCATGATGCCTCTGCATGAGCCCCACTGGACCAACTGGTGCCCACATGAATTTTCCCGGGAGCATAATGGTGCTGCTGCTGGCTTGTCTCCATCCTGCAGTACAATTATTGAGGAGCTGTTGCTCTGGAAGACAAAGAATTCGTGCCCTCCCATTGGTATGACGGTATCAGGATTCGTCAGACCACACAATGCTGTGCCGATGGTTATGTGCCTATTTCAGTCGTAGCTGCCAATGTTGTGGTGTTAACATTGGCACGTGCGAGGGTCATTGGCTGCGGATGCCCATTATTAGAAGTGTTCAGTGCACTATCTGTTCAGACACAATTGTACTCTGCCCAGCATAAAAGACTAATGTAAGTTCCGCCACAGTCTGCCCCTGTCCTGTTGTTACCAGTCTGCCCAGTGTATGCCGTCCAGCACCTGTAATGAGGAGTGGCCGCCCAATCCTGCAATGTCTTTACTAGGTTTCGCCTTGGTTTCACTGAAGATACCACAGCACTCCTCCAACACCCAAACATCTTGCAATTTCTGAAATGCTCGTGCCAAGTTGGTCCATCACAGGCTGCTCTTGGTCAAGCTCAGATCATGCGGCTTCCCCATTCTGCTTATGGACAGCATGCTCAGTGATACTACACGCGCTGTGTGTGTGTGTGTGTGTGTGTGTGTGTGTGTGTGTGTGTGTGTGTGTCGCTAGCTACACTACTGGCCGTTAAAGTTGCTACACCAAGAAGAAATGCAGATCATAAACAGGTATTCATTAAACAAATATATTATTCTAGAACTGACAAGTGATTACATTTTCACGCAATTTTGGTGGATAGATCCTGAGAAATCCGTACCCAGAACAACCACCTCTGGCCGTAATAACGGCCTTGATATGCCTGGGCATTGAGTCAGAGCTTGGATGGCGTGTACAGATACAGCTGCTCATGCAGCTTCAACATGATACCACAGTTCATCAAGAGTAGTGACTGGCGTATTGTGACAAGCCAGTTGCTCGGCCACCATTGACCACACGTTTTCAATTGGTGAGAGATATGGAGAATGTGCTGGCCAGGGCAGCAGTCGAACATTTTCTGTATCCAGAAAGGTCCGTACAGGATCTGCAATATGCGGTTGTGCATTATTCTGCTGAAATGTAGGGTTTCGCAGGGATCGAATGAAGGGTAGAGCCACGGGTTGTAACACATTTGAAATGTAACGTCCACTATTCAAAGTGCCATCAATGCGAACAAGAGGTGATGGAGGCGTGTAACCAATAGCGCCCCATACCATCACGCCAGGTGATACGCCAGTATGGCGATGACGAATAGACGCTTCCAATGTGCGTTCATCGCGATGTCGCCAAACATGGATGCGACCATCATGCTGCTGTAAACAGAACCTGGATTCATCCGAAAAAGTGACGTTTTGCCATTCGTGCACCCAGGTTCGTCGTCGAGTACACTATCGCAGGCACTCCTGTCTGTGATGCAGCGTCAAGGGTAACCGCAGCCACGGTCTTTGAGCTGATGGTTCATGCTGCTGCAAATGTCGTCGAACTCTTCGTGCAGATGGTTGCTGTCTTGCAAACATCCCCATCTGTTGACTCAGGGATCAAGACGTGGCTGCACGATCCGTTACAGCAGTGCGGATGAGATGCCTGTCATCTCGACTGCTAGTGATACGAGGCCGTTGGGATCCAGCGCGGCGTTCCGTATTACCCTCCTGAACCCACCGATTCCATATTCTGCTAACAGTCATTGGATCTCGACCAACGCGAGCAGCAGTGTCGCGATACGATAAACCGCAATCTTGATAGGCTATAATCCTGCCTTTATCAAAGTCGGAAATGTGAAGGTATGCATTTCTCCTCCTTACACGAGGCATCAAAACAACGTTTCACCAGGCAACACCGGTCCACTGCTGTTTGTGTATGAGACATCGGTTGGAAACTTTCCTCATGTCAGCAAGTTGTAGGTGTCGCCACTGGAGCCAACCTTGTGTGAACACTCTGAAAAGCTAATCATTTGCATATCACAGAATCTTCTTCCTGTCGGTTAAATTTCACATCTGTAGCACGTCATCTTCATGTGTAGAAATTTTAATGGCCAGTAGTGTACTTGTATAATTCCTTGCCAGGTGACACTGCTATTGCATGGACAGGTTTATACCAATTGCAAGTTGGTGGTTGTAATGTTCTGGCTGATCAGTGTAAATGTTACAGCATCTATATGATCTGTGACCTGCCGGCCGCTGTGGCCGAGCGGTTCTAGGCGCTTCAGTCTGGAACTGCACTGCTGCTACGGTCGGAGATTCGCATCCTGCCTTGGGCACGGATGTGTGTGATGTCCTTAAGTTGGTTAGGTTTAAGTAGTTCCAAGTCTAGGGGACTGATGACCTCAGATGTTAATTCCCATAGTGCTTAGAGCCATTTGATCTGTGACCTATTCTGTTATCAACATTGATATTTGTTACAGAGTAAAATTCATTAATCAGATTTTTTTAATTTTACTGGTTTCAACAGATTAATCTGTGATCATGACCTTAGTTTTTTTTTATCAAATGTCATTATCTTCTTCATAGAAGTATAATGCCATGACATGGCCAAAAATATACATGTATGTGATATACATTTTTTGACTTATCATGGCATTAAGCTTCTGTGAAGAAGATAACGACATCTGTTAAACATATACTAAGCTTACGGTCACAGATTAATTTTTTCAAGCCAGTAATATGAAGCTTCTGAAGGTGACATTAATCGGTTGAAACCACTAAACCCAAATAAAAATATAAATGTAATTGATTGAATTTTATTCTGAAGTTCATACTACAATTACTGAGAAAATATATAGCTATTTGTCACCGAAAAAATTCCAAACATGGAATATGTGCTGCCTGAATAAAATTTTTACAAAGTGTAGACAAAGACAGAGCAGAGGTAAGTAAGGAGCTAACTACTTAAGGCTACTACTAAGATAACAGATGTACTGTTTAAATCCTTTTGTACAGCCACTATTGTGACTAACTATAAAAAAATCTTTCATCCCTATAAAGTGAGTGAAATATTACTGCTACTGCTCTTTCTCAGACCAGTAACTACTACTACTACTAAATACTGGACTGCCAGAAAATATTTCGTAGTTCTTCAAACAGCAAATAGAGTCCATTGTCTTTTGGCTTTCAAAACTAAAATGCCAGGAACAAACGTGATGTTGCAGTTTATTTTCTGTGACACACATGAAATATTCTTAGGCCCACAATTCCCTGTTCACAGCTATTAATGTGCACTACAAGTATTGACTTTAGTACAGGTCTCTTCTACTGACACCAATCCCTAATGCTACATCTCAAATGAAATGAGTAAATTTTTCTTGTATGTCTTGCGTTGCAGGCTTACCAGATTGTTCGTATGCCATGCTCTGTGAAGAGAAGCCCAAACTTAATTTTTGACCCATTCCCCACAAGTGTGCCACAGAATCATGACGTTGAGACAGAACATACATTCCCATGTCTCACAGGTTAAGCTTCACAAGAAATGCTCTTGGTAGTCTCGAGCCATGCCATCCCAACTAGAAGATGGCAAATTCATAAGACTGTACAAATTATAGGATACTAATCCTCCTGCCTCACACAGCAAGAATATTACCATCAATCGATAGGGAGGATTAAAATGAAAATGATCAATTTGGTTTCATTACAGGAAAAGGAACCAGGTATGCAGTATTGGTTCTACATCAAATTTTGGAAAGATTACAACTAAACAGAAAAACATATATATCACTTATTGATCCAGAAAAGGCAATTGCTATGTTTTATTGGAAGTTGTTATTTAAAGCAATTCAAAGTATGACCTGAGCGAAAGGACAGGTGACTGAATTTTGAGAAGATACAAAATTCAAACTACTGAACTGGATATTAGGAAAAGAAAAGTAAAAAATCAGAAGGGCGTGGAAGATTGGCATGCCTTACTTAACGTGTTCATCATGGAGGCAATAACAACAAAAAAGTAAAAACCAGCTGGAATTAAATTTAATGGTATTCAGATACAGGGCCTTCCAAACAGAATAGTTATACATCTTACGTAGTATTATGTTGTCAAAGCTATCAATCACTGTGCCATGGTTCAGTCCGATTATTGATACAATACTGCTTGTGTCACTGGTGGAGGACATATTGAACGTCTATAATATGAACTTGACGGATTCTTAAGTGTGTGTACAAAGTTTCATAGCTGTATGTCTCGCACTTTAATAAATATCTTGTGTTAGAAATACATATATTCTTTCAGAAACAACCTGTACACTGATTTACTGATGACATTACAGTAGTGGCGGACCCAGAAAAAAAAAAACTAAATAAAAAAAAAAATTACAAAAGTCATGTTTACAGACAAGAAAGGTGGTGAAGGTAAGACTAAGAATAGGCAGTGAGAAACTAGGGAATAGCTGAATTCTGGTATCTCAGTAGCAATGTAGAGGAAAACAATAGGAATCTTGAGGAAACTGAGAGAAGACTAGCAGTACGTGAGAGCACCTTCAAAAATAAGAACCTTCTGATTAACAAGCATAAGGGCTTCCATACCAAGAAAAGATGGCTGAAGAGTATAGTGTCCTGACATATGGACGTGAAACCTGGGCATTAGAAAAGCAGAAGAAAGCTCGCCTCAAAGCTGTGGAAACACGGCTCTGGAGGCGAATTAAAATAAACTCGCAGAAAAGCAAATGAGATGTTTCTACAAGAAATAGGAGAGAAGAAAGAACTACTGAAAGTTACGGGTCAGTGAAAAGCAAAAATTGTCGAGCACTTAGACACAATAGTCTTTTACAAAACATTTCTGATGGCAAGTTTGTAGGTACGAAAATGGATTACTGAGGACACCCTTTTTGGAGATATGATCAATGAGCTGGGATGTTCTTCATACATGGAGATGAAGACAGGAGGCTGTGGGTGCAGAGATGACGCTTAGCCCATTGAAAGGGCGACATGTGAAACGTGTGGTGGTCGATAACAGGTCCCAGTATTCTATACTGCTAGCAACAGAGAACAAGGGATCTACAGATTCTGGATGATGGAGGGCTGAGCCACAGAAATTTGGGGAGGGGGGGGGGGGGGGGGGGGGGAGCCTGAGGCCTTTCTCACAATGTGAGATATTTGAGTCTTTCCTTAAATTCTTCATGGAAAGTTCGAAGTATATTTAAGCCGATCAGATCAGATCGGCATTCAGGACCTCTCTTCATTAGAGCAGTGATTTAAATGTAACAGAACTTTTGTGTTATGTTTTACTTAACATAATTATACCCCATCAGTCCAAAAAGTTTCAAGGCTGGATTAATAAAAAACCAGGGGACCCATACAAAACTTTTGCAGTTTTATAGTTTTAAATAATGACAGTATTTGGAATAAGTGTAGTCAATCGGATAAGGGCAGTTGTGCAAATGAAGATAGAACACCTTTAAAAATGAAACAAATGATGTGAAAGAATAATCATGAATTTATGACACATCCTTGTTAATACATTTCCAAGTGTCTAAAAAATGTTTTGCATTCGGAATATTTGTCCCAGCTTGTACGACAGGCAGACATCAGGGACTGTCCGTAGGGTCTCAGAACCTATAACTTTCACTAAACAAACATTTTCAGTTTCAGTAAGCACATTAGACCATAGTAGCAACAGGTAAATCGCAACTCAAGGCAACAATGACAACAAGTACATTGTTTTGGAGAGTATATTCATTTAGAAAAGTGAACTTGTATGACAGGTAGAGATAATTATCTATGACATTGCTGTATACAAATTATCCAGTTAATTAGTACTTTAAAACACAAATCAAATGGTATTTGTAAGAAGATAATATGAAAAAGTAGTCTCTTATTTGTAATTAATAGGTTAGCTTCATAAAAAACACGGTAAACATCAATAAAACTGACAAACTGCGGTGACAGATTCCTGACTGGAAATGGAGGATTAAAGGTCGCATGAACATGTGTCCAGAGCTGCATCGTTGCCACGGGAGGCGGCGCTGACGAAAGTTCTCTGGGCACGTTCCGTGTGCTCCTCATGTTGCTGGCTGTGTGAGTTATGCAGTGTAATAGAAGCAGTAGAATGGTCTGGCATTTGTGTCAGGAACAAGCTGAGATGATGTATGTGTACGGCCAAGCAGATGGAAATGGTCAAGATGCAGCACAGCTAAACCAAAAGCGTGTACTCTCACAGACAAACGTCATTTCGAGACCTTTTTGGGTATTTGTGTGATCAGGGGTGCTACCAGACAGACGAATGTGCAGGGAGGCAGTGGACTGCATACACCAGATTTGGAGAACTGGGTTGTACAGGATATTGAGACGGACCCTAGTACAAGCTCCAGGCAAGTGGCCCGCCAACATGATGTAAACCAAAGTATGATTATGTGTATCCTGCATGACAACTGCTACTCTTCCTATAATCTGCAATGAGTACAAGGATTATCAGCAGTGGATTTCCCTCTATGGGAAGGATTTTATCAGAGTTTTTTTGCACAGGACCATCACAATAATGGGATTTCTGTCATCAGAAATGGCACCATCAAACTGCATAATGATCATCTGTCCTGATATGGATATGATCCAGCTCTGCACTGTATTCCTGGATAATTTGTTATACACACATCAAAAAATGTTTTGCGTCAGCCCGATTCCCAGAACTCGTGAAGATAGATGTTGACTGTGCATATTGTATCACAGACACAGTCCCTTTTACTGTTCACAGATGTCATTGAACCCACCCAAAGATGTAAACAATCATGCATCAGCAGCGCCTATTAGACAGAGGGGGTCCTACAGCCAATCAGTTCCAGTCATTCCACCAGGAAGGAGGTACACGGCTCGTGTTGTCTGTAGTTCATCCATGCCTAGACAATCAATACCGCGGTTTGATCGCGTCCACATTGTTACTTTGTACTAGGAAAGGCTCTCAACGAGGGAAGTGTCCAGGTGTCTCAGAGTGAACCAAAGCGATGTTGTCCGGACGTGGAGGAGATACAGAGAGACGGGAACTGTCGATGACATGCTTCGCTCAGCCACCCAAGGCTACTACTGCAGTGGATAACAGCTACCTACGGATTATGGCTTGGAGGAATCCTGATAGCAATGCCAACATGTTGAATAACGCTTTTCGTGCAGCCACAGCACACACTGTTATGACTCAAACTGTGCGCAGTAGGCTGCGTGATGCACAACTTCACTCCCGACGTACATGGCGAGGTCCATCTTTGCAACCACGACACCATGCAAGGTGGTACAGATAGGCCCGGGAACATGCCGAATGGACCACTTAGGATTGGCATCACTTTCTCTTCTCTGATGAGTGTTGCATATGCCGTCAACCAGACAATTGTTGGAGACACGTTTGGAGGCAACCCGGTCAGACTGAATGCCTTAGACACACTGTCCAGCAAGTGCGGCAAGGTGGAGGTTCCTCGCTGTTTTGGGGTGGTATTATGTGGGGCTGACGTATGCTGCTGGTGGTCACGGAAGGCGCCGTAACGGCTGTACAATACGAGAATGCCAACCGATAATGCAACCGTATCAGCAGCATATTGGCGAGGCATTCGTCTTCATGGACGACAGACAATTTACGCCCTCATCGTGCACATCTTCTGAATGACTTTCTTCAGAATAATGACACTGTTCGACTAGAGTGGCCAGCATGTTATCCAGACATGAACCCTCTTGAACATGCGTGGGATAGATTGAAAAGGGCTGTTTATGGATGATGTGACCCACCAACCCTTCTGAGAGATCTAAGCCGAATCGCCATTGGGGAGTGGGAAAATCTGGACCATCAGTGCCTTGATGAATTTGTGGATAGTATGCCATGACGAATACAGGCATGCATCAATGTAGGGAGGACATGCTACTGGGCATTAGAGGTACCGGTGTGTACACAGCAATCTGGACCACCACCTCTGAACGTCTGGCTGTATGGTGGTACAACAAGGAATGTATGGTTTTCATGACCAATAAAAATGGCAGAAATGATGTTTATGTTGATCTCTAATCCAGTTTTCTATACAGGTTCCAGAAGTCTCGGAACCGAGGTGACGCAAAATTTTTTTTTGATGTGTGTAGTTGCACGCACATACACCATCCATTCTAACACATGTTCATAGGACCTTTTTTTTTTTGTCCACTTCTAGTAAGGAATACGCCCCTGTAGTTTGTCAGTTTTATTAATATTCCCCCTGTACACATGTGAAGCTGGGCATCCTTGACGCCCTTTTGCCTATGAGAATTAAGTCTTTTTTTTATTTTAAAATTTTCTGCAAAAAGTAAGTTTTGCCACAAAATCAGTGTGCAATGTCAGAAGCTGGTTAAAAAAACCTTTCTAACAATATCTGATTCGTCCCACTATGATTGGTACGTGTTGGAAAATAGGGATAAAGGGCTGGCAGGTCGATAGACACACAAACAAACACAAACATACACACAAAATTCAAGCTTTCGCAACAAACTGTTGCCTCATCAGGAAAGAGGGAAGGAGAGGGGAAGACGAAAGGAAGTGGGTTTTAAGGGAGAGGGTAAGGAGTCATTCCAATCCCGGGACATATATGTCTGCTTGTGTCTGTATGTGTGAATGGATATGTGCGTGTGTGCGAGTGTATACCTGTCCTTTTTTCCCCCTAAGGTAAGTCTTTCCGCTCCCGGGATTGGAATGACTCCTTACCCTCTCCCTTAAAACCCACTTCCTTTCGTCTTCCCCTCTCCTTCCCTCTTTCCTGATGAGGCAACAGTTTGTTGCGAAAGCTTGAATTTTGTGTGTATGTTTGTGTTTGTTTGTGTGTCTATCGACCTGCCAGCGCTTTTGTTCGGTAAGTCACCTCATCTTTGTTTTTATATATAATTTTTCCCACGTGGAATGTTTCCTTCCATTATATTGGAAAATAGGGATTGAGAAATAATATATGTGATTGAGAAAAGTTAAGGTGGTTTGAATGCTTCAGGTGTTTACATAGTTACCTCCCACTAGACAACAGGGCATAGAATTATCATACTACCATGCGAAACAGTCAGAGAAGTCCTCCTTTTGGAACGTTGAACAAACTTTTCGTCACACCAGCTTGAATGGCTTATATTGCAAAAGCGTTGACCCTTTGTGTGAATTTCTGCACTTTATCATTTTGTGGTAGATTCATATTGATAATACCAAATCTTGATATATGTGATGATATTTTCTAGAAAAAAAATTGTGCCCCTTTTTGCTTTTTAGTCACATCACAGCAAGTGTCCATGTCTTGTTTTTTTTCAGAGCTTGAGGTGCGTGGGGCAATCTTTGCATGCACTTTTCTCCTCTTCAATATCTTCTGGTGGATGTTTTGAACACTCAGTTGAGATATGTTGTTCCATTGTAATTTGTTACATAACAATATTGACACACTACAGCCTGAATCCACGTTGTAACACAGCATGCTTGCAACTGGCTGGCTAAATGCACATCTGTTGTTTTCAGTTATTATTGCAAGTTGCCAGCATAATATGGTGCTGATGTCACTTGTACACCAGGAATAAAACTGGTCTTAAATCGTTTTGGTCAGTCTGTGTAAATAATAATAACTATAACTGTACTAAAATAATTGAAACAATGATTTGAAACTAGATTTGTAATATCTTAGGGTCATTTGGAATAGCAGAACTGAGGATTATGAGAAAACACTACTGATAATTATTAACAAACTCGCCGAGTATGTGCAAACAAATGCCATCTTAAGAGTGGGAACAGTCACCAAAGGTGTACCACAGGGCTCAATATTGGGTCTACAGTTGCTCTTGCTACAGACAGGGAGTAACTAAATTCACTTTACCAACTTTGAGGACAAGTTCCTTACACCAAAACAAGAAGAAAATGTTGGTAAACATGAGTTCCAAAATGCATACCTTAATTGCTATAAGCACTTGTTCATTTTCAATGGTGTGAAACACGTCTATTCTACTGGAAGCTCTTTGCTTTCCATATTTTGGGTGGAAGTAGTATAGAGCAAAATAAGAAAAAAGAAATCCAGTAAAAATGGGCTCCAAAATGCATATCCTAAGAACGATGAGCACTTGCTCAATATAAGGGATGCGTTTCACGGTAATGAAGATGACCAAGTGCTCATGGCTCTTAAGACGTGCACCATAGAGCCCATGTTTATGAGGATTTTTTATTTCTTGTTTTAATGTTAGGAACATGTCCTCAAAGTCTGCAAAGAGAATTGAAAATTACTACTAACTGGTTCTGTGCAGATGGACTGTTGCAGAGTTCAGTTAAAACACAATACATTAGTGTCAGTACTGCAAATTGCCTGACCATTTTACTGTTTCCAAGATTCATTTTTGAATACAATAATCTAACACCTGATTTCATTGCTCATTTTGTTTATTACTCCAAATAAATGGAGAATCTTGATGACAATTTTCTGTTACATGTTACACTGACTTCATTGATTTATATATTCCAGTTTTTAAACAAAGGAAACTCCAGGTAGGAATATCAACAAGACAGAAAAAAATACGTTTCTATTTACCATTCAGGTAAAACACTAAGATACAGACAAAAGATACTTACACATAAACTTTCAGTTACAGCCTTCATTGGAAAAAAGAGAAAAACACACACACACCATTCATTCACAAAAGCAAGCTCACTTCACACACATATGACCATTGATTCTGGCAGCTCAAGCCAGAATGCATCTATCATGTCATAAGGAGAAGGACAAGGAAAGGGGAAGAGATGAGTACTGTCTGGCAGAATTTGCATGGAGTAGAATGCCAACGCGTGCAGCGTCAGTTTGTGGGCTAGGGAGGTGGGGAACACCAAGGGAAAAAGGAGAGGACAGGGGGAAGATGGGTGGTTGTGTTGGCAGTGGTGGCAAACAAAGAGTGTAGAAGAGGGGAATGGGGAGGAGGAAACTGCTGGGTGGCAGGTTTAGGGACAGTATGTTACCATAGCCTGAGGCCAGGATAGTCATGGGAGTGGAGAATGTGTTGTAAGGGTTACTCCAATCTCTCAGATCAGAGAATCTGCTGGTGGAGGGGAGGGGGATCCAAAAGGCTCCGGTAGTGAGGCAGCCATTGTAATCAAGGATATTATGTTCAACTGCATGTTTTGCCACAGGGCAGTCTACTTTGCTCTCAGCCAGAGTTTGGTGTTGTCCGTTCATCCTGGTGGACAGCTAGTTGGTAGTCATACAAATATAAAAAGCTGTACAGTGATTTCAACGGAACTGGTAAACGGCATGGCTACTTTCACAGGTGCCCTGGCCCATGATGGGGTAGGATAAATGTCTGATAGGACTGGAATAGGAAATCCTGGGTTAGTGAACTGTGCAGGTCTTGCATCTGGGTCCTCCACAGTGATATGATCCTTGTGGCAAGGGATTGGGATTGAGAGTAGCATAGCGATGGACTGGGATGTTGTGGAGGTTGGCTGGGCATGAAACACCACTTTAGAAAGGATGTGAACGATCTGGGGGAGGATGTCCCTCATTTCAGGGCACAATTGTAGGTAATGAAAGCCATCCACAGGATGTGGTTCAATTGTTCCAGTACAAGGTGGTTTTGGGTGACAAAAGGGCCACTCCATAGTGGCTGGTTCTTTGGGATGGTGGGAGGATTGGGGATGTGAGGGGAAATGGCACAGGAGATCAGACTGGATCGGGGGATAGTGCCTGTCTTCAAAGGCCTTGGTGAGACCCTCAGCATACTGGGCAATGGAGTTCTTGTCACTGCAGATATGCCATCCCCAGGTAGCCAGGCTGTACAGGAGGGATATTTTGGTGTGAAAGGAATGCAGGTATTGTTGGTGGGTTTAAAGAGATGTGGATGGAGCCTTCAGAGAGGAGGAGGTCAATGTCTAGGAAGGTGGCATGTTGGGTTGAGGAGAACCAGGTGAAGCATATGGGGGAAAGGTGTTAAGGTTGTGAAGGAATAAGGATAGGGTATCACTGCCCTGAGTCCAGATCACGAAGATATCATCAATGAACCCAAACCAGGTCAGATGTTTGGTGTTTTGGAAGCCTAGGAAGGTCTCCTCTAGATGGCCCATAAACAGGTTGGCATGGGAGGGTACCGTGCAGGTGTTCTTGGCTGTGCCACAGATTGTTCGTATACCTTCCCTTCAAAGGAGAAGTAGTTGTTAGTAAGGGTAAAGTCAGTGAGGTGTGTGCGGTAGTGGATTTAGAGTCTGAAGGACATTGGGAAAGTTAGTGTTCAATAGCGGTAAGACCATGGGTATGAGGGATATTGGTGTATAGGGAGGTGGTGTCAATAGTGATGAGTAAGATCTTGGAGGTAAGGAGTGGGGATGGTGGAGAGTTGGTGAAGGAAGTGGTTGGTTGGTATCTTTGACATGGGAGACTAGATTATGGGCAAGTCGATGGAAGTGTTGGTCGCTGAGAGCTGAAATTCTTTCAGGGTCCACAATATCCAGCCACAATGGGGCATTCAGAATTGTAGGCTTTTAGCTGTTGGAGAGCATGTAGAAGGAGGGTATGCATGGTGTCATTTGGGTGAGGAGGGAATGGATTCAGGGAGAGTTTCTGGGAAGGGCCTAAGGCTTTAAGCAGGGACTGGAAACTGTGTTGTACTTCTGGAATGGGATCATTTTGACAGTTTTTACATTTGGGGGAATCAGATACTTGGTGGAAGTCCGACACAAAGTAGTCACTGTGATTTATTTCAACTTGGTGGAACTGTTGTATGCAGATAGGATGATTAGGTCAGGATTAGTTTTGAGATTGTGTATGGCTATTCTTTCTTCTGCTGAAAGGTTGGTGTTCTGAGGAAGGGACTTGCAGAAGGATGGTGAGGCTAAGTTGGAGGTGAGGAATTCCTGGAAGGTGGTCAGTAGTTGGTAAGGTGGGAGGGGTGGGGCAGGATCATGGTCGGATGGTGGTATGAACTGCGAGAGGTAGAATTCAATGTTGGAATTAGGTTGGTCTCGGTTGGAGGGATTTGCAGCGATGGCAGTTTCCATTGCACAGATCAGGAGAAGAAGAGTAGGTCTTTGACAGGTAGAGCATGGTTAAATTTGGGTGTGGGTCTAAAGGTGGGGACTTTGAACAGGATTGAAACTTCTGTGGAGCTGAGGGTTTTGGTGGAAAGATTAACAGCAGTGTTATGGGAATGTTTTGGCTCTGCATTTGGTGTAGAGTTGGTAGGGAGTTTTGAGGGATGTGGCAAGTTGAAAATGTCAGCTAGGCAGGGTTTAGATGCTATGAGGGGTGGATAAGGAGGAACACGCTGGATAGGATAGGGATTGTAAAGTGGTGCCCCAAGCCAGTAGGATGCCAGCAGGTTGGATAACTTATGGAGGT
Organism: Schistocerca serialis cubense; assembly: GCF_023864345.2. Taxonomy (NCBI): domain Eukaryota; kingdom Metazoa; phylum Arthropoda; class Insecta; order Orthoptera; family Acrididae; genus Schistocerca; species Schistocerca serialis. The sequence goes on from NC_064648.1 coordinate 148,683,370, forward strand.
ACTGTCTGGAATGCCCCTCCTAAAGTGGTGTTCCATCACCCATCCAACATCCATAACATCCTAGTCCATCCCTATGCCATTCCCAATCCCAACCGCTTGTCACAAAGATCACATCCCTACAGAAGACCCAGGTGCAAGACTTGCACAGTCCACCCACTCAGCACTTCATATTCCAGTCCTGCCACAGGTTTATCCTAACTTATCAGGGGCTGGGCCACCTTTGAAAGCAGCCATGTCATTTACCAGCTCTGCTACAATTGTTGCACATCTTTTTATATTGATCTGACGACCAATTAGCTGTCCACCAGGATGAACAGCTACTGCAAAACTGCGACTGAGATCAAAGTACACCATCCTGTGGCACAACATGAAGCGGAACACGACATCCTTGGTTTCAGTCACTGTTTTGATACCCGAGCCACCTGGATCCTCCACCACCAGCTTTTCTGAACTATGCAGATGGGAGTTGTCCTTAGAACACTTACTCCGCTGCCATAATTACCTTGGACTCAACACAAGGTAACATACTGTCCACACACACTCTGCCAACATTTCCCTCTGTCCTATCACCTCATCCCCTCTCCTAGACTCTTTGTGTGCCAATCTCTGCCAATACAACTGCCCATCTTTCCCTGTTTCTCTTGTATTTTGCTCCATTTTCTCCACCTCGCACAGCCTCCTAAGCTGCACCTGTTGGCAATCTAGTCCCTGCAATTCTGCCAGAGAGCAATCCTTTCTTGGCCCTCCCATACATTGCTATCCCTTCTTCCCATTCTCCTTCCTCACCCCCTATAGTTTTCTGCTACCATTCCATGTGATAGCTGCATTCTGGTCTGAGCTGTGTAACGAAGCAGGGTTGCCCACTGCTATCCAGTTTTGGTTTTACAGTCCTTCAGTAACTTAGCTAAGCAATGAACTTTTATTTTACTCATTCCATGTAGGCTTTCACGGCCGGCGTCTTTATCAGTAAACTCTTCCGGGCTAAGTTGCCGTGGTCGATCTGTAGAATTTCTTCTCCCTGACGTTTCGTTCTCAACTGCGGAGAACATCTTCTGAGGTTTCACTACTCAGATTCCGACTACAGATTCTGTGGCCTTCAGCCTCATAGTACAGAATTCAGAAATAGTTTAAATAAAATTCCCCTGGTAAAATCTATTATTTCAGTACATTCTAATATCTATTCTGAAAGTAATGAGCTAATCAGTTTTATTGGAAATGCATACTATTAACAGTTATGGACAATGACGTATATTGTGCAATACATATTAAGTAAAATTCGAGTGAGCTAATAGATCAAATTCAGCTATAAGACTGCATCCAAAAGAAAGCCTAAATTTTACTGATTCCAGCAAAGTGTTTAAATTAACCTAAAGTCTGTTCGTTAAATAGATATTAAGACTTAAAATCTGTAGCCTGTATGACTTTCAGTGCCAATTGTGACCAAACTGCTAAATAATTCCGAGATCTGTTTTGATACTTTTGCTACCTTTATTTTTCTACGTAAAATGACTCCAGTCTCAACTTTGTTAAGTGCATTAATTAAGAATTAAGTAAATTTGAATATGTAAAAATTATTGTTCAAAAGGGCTGCCATGGTTATAAGTCAGGAATTTCCACGGCAGATGCACAAGTTAGTTCTGCGTATTTAAATTGATTCAGCTCACTCATGTTATTTAAATAATAAAACCCAATAGTTAACTTCAAAACCAGTTAGAAAGGATCATTTTAATCCTGGGAAATTATAAACTATATTGTATTAACAGAAATAGTCAAATATTCAAGCGCTCGTCTATATAAGGTCCGAGCTGGTGCAGCTCTAGTTAGTTCTCGGTCAGATTCTCTTGGAGCAAAAGTGCGGCAAGTTTGTTAATTTTTCGGTAATTGTAATTGTGAAGTTTGTTAAAGACTGGAAGTTTTTGACCTACCTATTGTGACGATTAAGTGTAAGAGGCCTGGTCACATGAATATTGTGTGTGCGAGTGATAACAAATAAATCGCACTGTGGTTGGCATAAATGTTCAACAATGAATACGATCTTGACTTTTGATTTTGGGAAACTTCACCTAGGATCCTGACTTCTTAATTTCAGTGTGATTTAGGTGAGATGGACGCAGCTACCGGGAAGACAATATTGAATAAACAAAGCAAGGTAGGTCGAGAACACTGCGCACTATCTACTGGGTGAGGAAGTGTTTTAATACCGGTACATCTGGTTTTGACGTGAACTTTAAGTGGCACTAATTAATAAGGACATGTTCCAGCACATTACATGTGGTGCCCCGGGTGAGGAAACAGCCCGGCATGTTTAGTTGCTGGAGTTGGTAATCATGCGTGCGTGAGACATGGTTGCTTGTGTGAATGAATGGTGTGCGTTTCTCCGTATCCAACAAAGGCTGTAGCCTTTTAATTGAGCCTGTCTGCAGCTTAGTGTGGTATCTTTATGGTAAGTAGCAATCTATCTTCCCTACATTATTAATTTTTAAACAAAATTGCCCAAAACCCAAAATGAACTCTCAGAAGACTAGCTAAACACTTCCTACCAAGACTGCTCTCAGCTTAACTGAATCTGTATGCTCTCTGGCATGGCACTCTTTGTAACTTATTGTTGTTGTGGTCTTCAGTCCTGAGACTGCTTTGATGCAGCTCTCCATGCTACTCTATCCTGTGCAATCTTCTTCATCTCCCAGTACCTACTGCAGCCTACATCCTTCTGAATCTGCTTAGTGTATGCATCTCTTGGTCTCCCTCTACTATTTTTACCCTCCACGCTGCCCTCCAATGCTAAATTTGTGATCCCTCGATGCCTCAAAACATGTCCTACCAACCGATCCCTTCTTCTAGTCAATTTGTGCCACAAACTTCTCTTCTCCCCAATCCTATTCAATACCTCCTCATTAGTTATGTGGTCTACCCACCTTATCTTCAGCATTCTTCTGTAGCACCACATTTCGAAAGCCTCTATTCTCTTCTTGTCCAAACTAGTTATCGTCCATGTTTCACTTCCATACATGGCTACACTCCATACAAATACTTTCAGAAACGACTTGCTGACACTTAAATCTATACTCGATGTTAACAAATTTCTCTTCTTCAGAAACGATTTACTTGCCATTGCCAGTCTACATTTTATATCCTCTCTACTTCGACCGTCATCAGTTATTTTACTCCCTAAATAGCAAAACTCCTTTACTACTTTAAGTGTCTCATTTGGCAAACCTCAAAATTTTTACTTCTTCTCCATGAATTTTAATACCTACTCCGGATTTTTCTTTTGTTTCCTTTACTGCTTGCTCAATATACAGATTGAATAACATCGGGGAGAGGCTACAACACTGTCTCACTCCTTTCCCAACTACTGCTTCCCTTTCATGCCCCTCGACTCTTATAACTGCCATCTGGTTTCTGTACAAATTGTAAATAGCCTTTCGCTCCCGGTATTTTACCCCTACCACCTTCAGAATTTGAAAGAGAGTATTCCAGTTAACATTGTCAAAAGCTTTCTCTAAGTCTACAAATGCTAGAAACGTAGGTTTGCCTTTTCTTAATCTTTCTTCTAAGATAAGTCGTAAGGTTAGTATTGCCTCACGTGTTCCAACATTTCTACGGAATCCAAACTGATCTTCCCCAATGTCCGCTTCTACCAGTTTTTCCATTCATCTGTAAAGAATTCGCGTTAGTATTTTGCAGCTGTGACTTATTAAACTGATAGTTCGGTAATTTTCACATCTGTCAACACCTGCTTTCTTTGGGATTGGAATTATTATATTCTTCTTGAAGTCTGAGGGTATTTTGCCTGTCTCATACATCTTGCTCACCAGATGGTAGAGTTTTGTCATGACTGGCTCTCCCAAGGCCATCAGTAGTCTAATGGAATGTTGTCTACTCCCGGGGCCTTGTTTCGACTCAGGTCTTTCAGTGCTCAGTCAAACTCTTCACGCAGTATCTTATCTCCCATTTTGTCTTCGTCTACATCCTCTTCCATTTCCATAATATTGTCCTCAAGTACATCGCCCTTGTATAAACCCTCTATATACTCCTTCCACCTTTCTGCCTTCCCTTCTTTGCTTAGAACTGGGTTGCCATCTGAGCTCTTGATATTCATACAAGTGGTTCTCTTCTCTCCAAAGGTCTCTTTAATTTTCCTGTAGGCAGTATCTATCTTACCCCTAGTGAGACAAGCCTCTATATCCTTACATTTGTCCTCTGGCCATCCCTGCTTAGCCATTTTGCACTTCCTGTTGATCTCATTTTTGAGACGTTTGTATTCCTTTTTGCCTGCTTCATTCACTGCATTTTTATATTTTCTCCTTTCATCAATTAAATTCAATATTTCTTCTGTTACCCAAGGATTTCTATTAGCCCTCGCCTTTTTACCTACTTGATCGTCTGCTGCCTTCACTACTTCATCCCTCAGAGCTACCCATTCTTCTTCTACTGTATTTCTTTCCCCCATTCCTGTCAATTGTTCCCTTATGCTCTCACTGAAACTCTCTACAACCTCTGGTTCTTTCAGTTTATCCAGGTCCCATCTCCTTAAATTCCCACCTTTTTGCAGTTTCTTCAGTTTCAATCTGCAGTTCATAACCAATAGATTGTGGTCAGAATCCACATCTGCCCCTGGAAATGTCTTACAATTTAAAACCTGGTTCCTAAATCTCTGTCTTACCAACATATAATCTATCTGATACCTTTTAGTATCTCCAGGATTCTTCCAGGTATACAACCTTCTTTTATGATTCTTGAACCAAGTGTTAGCTATGATTAAGTTATGCTCTGTGCAAAATTCTACAAGGCGGCTTCCTTTTTCATTTCTTCCCCCCAATCCATATTCACCTACTATGTTTCCTTCTCTCCCTTTTCCGACTGACGAATTCCAGTCACCCATGACTATTAAATTTTCATCTCCCTTCAGTACCTGAATAATTTCTTTTATCTCGTCATACATTTATTCAATTTCTTCATCATCTGCAGAGCTAGTTGGCATATAAACTTGTACTACTGTAGTAGGCATGGGCTTTGTGTCTATTTTGGCCACAATAATGCGTTCACTATGCTGTTTGTAGTAGCTAACCCGCACTCCTATTTTTTATTCATTATTAAACCTACTCCTGCATTACCCCTATTTGATTTTGTATTTACAACCCTGTAATCACCTGACCTAAAGTCTTGTTCCTCCCGCCACTGAACTTCACTAATCCCCACTATATCTAACTTTAACCTATCCATTTCCCTTTTTAAATTTTCTAACCTACCTGCCCGATTAAGGGATCTGACATTCCATGCTCCGATCCGTAGAATGTCAGTTTTCTTTCTCCTGATAATGACGTTCCCTTGAGTAGTCCCCGCCCGGAGATCCGAATGGGGGACTATTTTACCTCCGGAATATTTTACCCAAGAGGACACCATCATCATTTAATCATACAGTAAAGCTGCATGTCCTCGGGAAAAATTACGGCTGTAGTTTCCCCTTGCCTTCAGCCGTTCGCAGTACCATCACAGCAAGGCCGTTTTGGTTAATGTTACGAGGCCAGATCAGTCAATCATCCAGACTGTTGCCCCTGCAACTACTGAAAAGGCTGCTGCCCCTCTTCAGGAACCACATGTTTGTCTGGCCTCTCAACAGATACCCCTCCGTTGTGGTTGCACCTACGGTACGGCCATCTGTATCGCTGAGGCACGCAAGCCTCTGCACCGACAGCAAGGTCCATGGTTCATTATTAACATTCAAATATTTACAAATCATTCTTGGGACCATTACATAAAAAAGTTACAGTTGAAAACTGACATTTCATAATAAGTTTGACATATTGTTTTATGTTTTAAATCCAATGAAAATGAATGTGTTAGTGCCTTTAAATGTCATTACTATACAGTTTAATTACTGGGAGATTTTTCTTGTTAATATCTTTTGATATGTATCTTTGTATGTGGTGAATTTTAATACATTTAAGCTTTATGGGGTAAGGAACTGATGATGAGGCAATCTTTCTGAAATATTCTAAAGAAAGTAAATGTCAAAAATTGTATTTACATTAGGGTCAAGTTCGCATCCAAGTGGAGATAGAAATGAACACTTTAGCAAAAATGGCTCTGAGCACTATGGGACTCAACTGCTGTGGTCATAAGTCCCCTAGAACTTAGAACTACTTAAACCTAACTAACCTAAGGACAGCACACAACACCCAGCCATCACGAGGCAGAGAAAATCCCTGACCCCGCCGGGAATCGAACCCGGGAACCCGGGCGTGGGAAGCGAGAACGCTACCGCACGACCACGAGATGCGGGCAACACTTTAGCAATCACTTAATAGCACACATGAACAATATGCAACTATTGCATGGTGTCAGTCTGTAATGACCATCTTCAGATCTAAAATATATAAATATATACATCTAGTGAGCAGTGCATCTTTTAATAAAACAGCAATATGTATCACAATATACTGTCATACACCAGGGACATGTTCAGATAAAATATGGTATAACGTACCTTTTTTACATCATGTCCTAAAGTGATACGGCCGTAATGGCATCGTCAAAACATATAAATATAATCAGCATAGCATCGTCACATAGATTTAAACTTTGGTGTAGAATAGGCAACATCGTCCACATAGTGATTATTGCCAACTAGCTACTGAGGTACAGTAGCATCCAGAAACCTGTTTGCCTACACCCTCCCTAGATGTCGCTACTGTGGGCTTGCTTATATGTAGTGATAATTTAGGCAAAAACATAATCTGATAAAAGCACATTACATAAAATGCATGTAGAAGACTTATTAAAATTGATGACTATCATAGAAACCAATTGTGATACATTAAAAGATGAATGCAGTTACCCATGTAAAATTATTAAAAGAAAATATATGAAGAGTGTAGGTCCGACCCTTTTTTTATGGTGCATTTACGGTCAACAATTAATATAGCATAATACATTTCCTGTGGCAACCTATAAATTACTTATGAAAGATAAAATGTCTATATGACAGCTGAAAAATGACAGATCAATGATCAGCACCTTCTGTTGGGTCGGCCGCCAGGACGTTATGTAGGCGCACACCGATCGTAAGAACTTAACCAATAGAGGGCTCTACATACATCGTGACATGTCTCCCACAGAAAACTTTTAAACAACATATAAATAAAATTATATAGTTGGCCTATACATTCCATAAGTATGTAGGAGATAATCAGTTACAAGATTAGAGTGACTACTGTGCAGAAGTAACAGATAATACCAAATTTTGGAGGTGAAAATGTCAAAACATATATCCTACAGCTTTGTATTCTGGTGTAACTTGTCACTGAGCAAAGAAGTGTTTGTTGCACAGAAGTGTGTTATAGGGAGAGTTTGAGGTATCTGCTCTAGAAACCTGGGTAAGCAGATGTTCAAACAGCAACTGCCTCCTAGTGCATTTATTGCTTTGTGAAATTTGTTACCAACATCCCATCACACTTTGGAACCAACAGCAACAATCAAAAATACTGTATAATGCTAGAAGAAATGACACACTATTCATCATTCAGCTTTAACATGGCACAAAAAAGGAGTGAGGTATTCTGCCACAAAAATACCAAGTGATGCAAAGAATTTAGTGGATAACAAAAGTAACTTCAAACACAATCTGCAATCCTGTCTGCTTCATAGCTAATCCTATGGCATGGAAGAATTTCTGAATGTGTAGCACCAGGAAAGGGGGCGTGGAGAAAAGTGTGTGTGTGTGTGTGTGTGTGTGTGTGAGAGAGAGAGAGAGAGAGAGAGAGAGAGAGAGAGAGAGAGAGAGAGAAATGTGTGTGTGTGTGTGTGTGTGCTGTGTGTGTGTGTGTGTGTGTGTGTGTGTGTGTGTGTGTGTGATGCTGGAAGTAAGATGCTTCAAACTAACATCAAATTCTTGGCAATAAATATAAAGAGTTTCTTCAAAGACATTCTCTGAACGTGCTTTGATAACACAGCAGTAAACTGAAGGGATTGGCAGCATAATTTTGAGTTACTGTGTGTAACTTCATTCATCATCATCTTGGACAGTTTCCAGCCACTGGCTGGGTCTGTCGGGAACACAAGCCTCTCCATCGTGTTCTGTCTTTCCACCATTCCCCCTCTTCCACCTTTGTCCAGTTCTCTCCTCTTCTCGTCACACATTCCTTCACTCCCTTCACCCATCTATCTCTTGGTCTTCCCCTGGGCCTCTTCCCCTCCAGTTGCAGATCAAACATCCTCTTTGGAATTCTTCCCTCATCCATTCTCTTCATGTGTCCATACCACTGCAGTCTTGATTTTTCTATCCTGTCCTGTACTGGTTCCTCCTTTAGTCTCTCCCTCACATACACATTTCGCAATCTGTCTCGTCTTGTTACACTCAACCTGCTCCTCTGGAACTTCATTTCACTAGCTTGTATTCTACTTTTGTCGCTTTTGTGCATTACCCATGTCTCACTTCCGTATACCAATATGGGGACAAAGTAGGTTCGGTATATAATTCCCTTGGATTTCTGTGGCACCTCCTTGCTCCAAATAAGCCCCCTAATGCATTTGAAGAACTGCCCTGCTTTTCTGCACCTTTCATTTATTTCAATTGCGTTTCCCCCCTTACTTTCAATCATACTTCCCAGGTACTTGAAGTTCTCTACCACTTGTAGTTTTTCCCCTCCACAAGTTATATCCACATTTGGCCTATTCTTCTTCCTTGTTGTGACAATTATTTCACTTTTCTTTGCAGAGAAATGCATTCCATATTGTGCTGCCATTGCCTCCCATACATCTAACTGCTCTTGCACCTCCTTCTCGCAATTTCCCCATAACATCAGGTCATCGGCAAAAATCACTGCTTTCATTTTATGATCTCCAATTGCATCTGATACTTGCTGTAGATTTCATCCATAACAATAATAAACAATAAAGGCGAAAGTGCACTTCCCTGTCGCAGCCCATTTTCCAGCTTGAACCATGCAGTACGTTCCCTCCCCACTTTTACACAACTCTCACTTCCCTCATACATTTTTCTGACTTTTCGTGTTATCTCTTCATCTATCCCTTTTGCATTCAGCACATCCCAGAGATTGTCCCTATAGATACTGTCATACGCCTTCTCAATATCTAAAAAGGCCATGATTAAGTCCTTCCCATACTCATAGTGCCTTTCCTGCAGTTGCCTTACCGCAAATATGAGGTCCGTTGTTGATCTTCCCAGTCTGAAACCATACTGCTCCTCTTGCAGTCTTCTTTCAATACTGCTTCTTATTCTCTTCTCCAGGATCTTTTCATAGATTTTTCCACAGTTGCATAGCAGGGTGATTCCTCTGTAGTTCTCACATCTCCTTTTATCCCCTTTCTTGAAGATCGGGACTATAATTCCTTTCTTCCAATCCTCAGGAATTCTGTTCTCCTTCCACACCACCCTCAGCACTCTGTATAGCCACTGGGTTCCTACTTCTCCTGCTGCTCGTATCATATCCACTGTTACTTCGTCCCAACCTGGTGCCTTGCCCCCTTTCATCCTCTTTATGGCTTCTTCCACTTCATTCCAAGTTAGATCATCAATTTCCCCACTATTATAATCGTCTGCTGCCTTAGGCTCTCCATCGCTGTTAGTTACCCGCTTGACAGCATTCAACAGAGGAATGGGCTGGCAATCGCAAATTCCTGGTACAAGAAGAGAGGTAGCCACAAAATAACTTGGTACAGTGGAGACTGGTCCCAAACTTCAGTAGTAGACTATGTACTAGTGGATAGGCAGATGATGAGCAGCCTCACAGATGTTAAGGTCATTCCATCTGAGGCCTTAGACAGTGACCATCGGCTGTTGGTAGCCACCCTGAGAGAGAAAAAAGATAGGAGCGCAACAGACATACAGGAGAAAAGGTTGAAGACATGGATGCTGAAAGAGGATGAACGGAGGACCCAGTACCAGACACTGATCAGGAAGAAGCTGCCAAAGGAAGATCAGAGAACAGTGGAAGAAGAATGGGGAGATTTTAAGAGGGCTCTAGTTGAGGCAGCTGAGACTGTGTGCGGAAGAACTAGCACAAAGAGGAGAAGTAAGGAAACCCCATGGTGGAACAACATATGTAAAGAGGCAGTACTTCGAAAGAACAAAGCCTTCAGAGAATGGTTCCAGACCCGAACAGAGGAAGCTAGGGTAAAATATAAGGAAAGCAAGAAAGCGGCACAGACCACAGTAAGGGTGGAGAAGAAGAAGTGGATGGAAAAATGGACAAGAATGTTAGAAGGCGACAGTGAAGGGAACAAAAAAGTACTTTACACCATGGTAAGAAATAAGAGGAACGACAGAAGCGAGTGCCTGAGGATCATGGATAATAATGGAAGAGTTGTGGAGGAAATGCATGAGCTCAAGAAGATTTGGAAGGAGTACTTTGAAGATCTGTGTAACTTCATTAAATTTGTAAATTGTAAATCCCAGAGGATGTATTTGGAACTTTTTCTATAGATTGTTACACTACTTTTTTGTTATGTAACCTGCCATATGGGTAAAAAAATGTACCAAAAATTTGTAGCCATGGTCAAATCCTTTGTAATGTGATGAATACTGTATACAAGCTGATTATTGTATCATTACATGCATTAATAAATGTGGAAAGATGTCAAGGTAACTACTGCAGTGTTGCGCCCATCATTTCAAACTTCTCCTTAATCCAGATTGCAGCAAGATGCCGAGACACTGGAAAGCAGCAGAAATATCACCAAGGCCAAATCCGAGTTAGTCAGGCCGCATGCTCGACTGTCATCCTGCCAGTGGGTCCTGCTGCAACACTGACAGACCGAGCGGTGAACTGAAGGCCTCCTAGCCACCAACCCACTGGGTGTCCGCTGGCACCAGATGCTGGTTCGCGGTTCACAGCCCAGACGTCTACTACTCCGTCACCCGCCACGGCTGGGGCAGACCGCCAGCCCATCCTGCCCTTGGTCCAAATATGTCAGTCTGCCAAATCAGCTCCCAATGTAGCTCAAGAACATTTACGTACGAGGTCAAACCTTGCCTGGACTGCACTGGGTGTAGCAGCTGCAGGTGCCTTTAATACAATGCTTTGCATCTGAGGCTCATGGGTTGATGCCCACCGTCTGGTGTCCGCCAGGTGTGGGCTGGAGCTACAAATACTGTAGCAGTTCGAACACTTCTGATACCAAATCCGTACGCGGTGGGCGCGAGGACTTCTGACACCAAATCTGTAGGTGCCCCGGTGGTCCCAGTCGCCTACAGTGGACTGGAAGCCGAGCGGTGACCTCTCCAGTTGACAGGATGCTAGGAAATGACTGAGGGCGCGTCAGAAACGCCAAAGAAACCTTATTAATTCATGACACATTTATCCCTGGCTGGCTGAGCTTGGTGATATCAACGACCTTCCCCGAGTCCTCGCTGACTCGGAGCCGCTCCGGGCCGCACCAGTCTTGCTAGCCCAGTGCCACGTGCTGTGACGTAGAGGTGGAATACCCTTACTTCGCCCGTGCATGGCTGGCGGCGCCGGGCTGGCTGGCCGGCTCGGCAGCGGACAGCAGGCTGCTGCTCGTAGGAGGCTCCGGGTTGGAGTCCCGGCACTGCCGGCACAAGAGGCGTTCTCATAGTGCGGAGTGTACTCTATCCCACCCCGTCTTCTTCCCTGCTCGTCCTGGTGGCTCGTCCACGGTGGACGGCGGAACGGGCTGCAAACCCCCAGCATCGTCGGCTCACCCGGTTGTGACGGCGGATGCACAGGGCCTGGGCCCGCACGATCTTGACGACAGCTCACTGATGTGGTCAGCATTGGTGGCGAGCGAGTCTGCCGCGATGTCTGCTAATCCTGGGTTGATGATTGACAGTGGCAGCAGAGAGGACCAGAGCTGGTACTGTCCCAGCACGTCTGCTGCTGGATGGGCCGCCCTTACTGCAACATCTCCTTAATAAAGATTAACATGTCGATCACCGAGCTGAGCACTACGCAGCGACCCAGTACACGTCTAACTGCAAGTCTAACTGCGAGTGCCTTGTTGCTGTCATATTTAAAGGAAGCTCGAGCAACGTCCTGACGTCATGCTCATTTGTAATGAACGCATTCGTTCCACTTGTACTGCTGATTTATCTGTCGTACTCGTCCCTTAGGTGTTCTTGTGACAGAGTTACGTGTTGTTACGGCAGACTTACGCAAAGTTATGAAATGCAATACAGCTGACACTATACCTCTGTCTTAAACTCTACGAAAGTCTCCGTCTAACACAAACCCACGTGCTAAGCGATTCTCTCTCACCTGGTGTGTGTAACCAGGCCACTGCCCCTGCGTGACGACACACTCTGATACATGTGCAATCCTCTTACCTCTTGGCTAACCTCTGGCTCTCCGCATAGGCAACGAAACTTTGACAATATTCCACGTTTCCAACTCTTTACTATTCCGTGACACTACAATACAAACTGCTGGAAAGTGACGGAGAGGAAGCCTTTGCACCGTGTACTGGGATACTCCCATTGGGAAAAGCATGGCAAGAAAATGGTTTTCTCATTTTAAGGCGCTTTGTTTGACATTAGTGAATGTCCATGTGCAGGATGACCTTCAGGGTTTGATGAAGGTTGTTTAACTGCATTAATCCACAATGATCCATGCTGGTGTTCTCAAGAACTGGCATATGTGTTGAAATGTGATCACTCCACCACTGTGCGACATTTGCATGCAATAGGGAAGATTCAAAAATCGGGTATATGGGTACCGCATGCAATAAGCCAAAATCACAAAAATCACTGATTGGCCGTATGTGCATTTCTGCTTGCCCGTCATCAGTTGGTTCATGAGTGACACTGACCATTCCTATCCTGTATTGTTACTAGTGATGAGAAATTGCATCTTTATGCTAAAATAAGGAAAAGAAAGGAATGGTTGAGCCCAAACAAAGGAGCAATTCCCTGTACAAAGATCTGTATACATCCACAAAAGATAATGATATGCATATGGTGGCACAGCGACAGTGTGGTGTACTACGAATTGATTCTCTGAGGTGTAACCAACACTGCTGACATGTGTTTTCATTGGCTGAGATATCTTGCTGACATAAGAGAAGAACAAAGACCAGGAAGACTGTGTGAAGTGCTACTACTCCGTGATAACACCCACCCAAATTCTCCTAGACTGAGAGAAAGCACTATGCAGAAGTTGGATTGGGATGTCATTTGGCACTCACCTTATTCACTTAATCTTGCATCCTCAGATTTTTATCTTCCCCACTCTCTATCAAACAACCTTCAAGGAACCTCCTTTCCAGACAAAAATACACTCCAAACATAGCTCACCAAGTCCTTCGCACCAAAACCGTGCGATTTCTACAGCTGCAGAATAAAAAAGTTACCCCAGCACTGGCAGACTGTTGTAAAAAGTGAAGGAGAATATATTATATGACTAAAGCCTGTTGTGTTTGTTATACTTATTAAAAAACGCTACAGACTTGTGCGCCAAAGTAATGTGAATAGCATGTGCAAAAATTTAATGCATAAACTACATCTACATCTACATTTATACTCCGCAAGCCACCCAGCGGTGTGTGGCGGAGGGGACTTTACGTGCCACTGTCATTACCTCCCTTTCCTGTTCCAGTCGCGTATAGTTCGCGGGAAGAACGACTGTCTGAAAGCCTCCGTGCACGCTCTAATCTCTCTAATTTTACATTCGTGATCTCCTCGGGAGGTATAAGTAGGGGGAAGCAATATATTCGATACCTCATCCAGAAACGCACCCTCTCGAAACCTGGCGAGCAAGCTACACCGCGATGCAGAGCGCCTCTCTTGCAGAGTCTGCCACTTGAGTTTGTTAAACATCTCCGTAACGATATCACGGTTACCAAATAACCCTGTGACGAAACACGCCGCTCTTCTTTGGATCTTCTCTATCTCTTCCGTCAACCCGATCTGGTACGGATCCCACACTGATGAGCAATACTCAAGTATAGGTTGAACGAGTGTTTTGTAAGCCACCTCCTTTGTTGATGGACTACATTTTCTAAGGACTGTCCCATTGAATCTCAACCTGGTACCCGCCTTACCAACAATTAATTTTATATGATCATTCCACTTCAAATTGTTCCACACGCATACTCCCAGATATTTTACAGAGGTAACTGCTACCAGTGTTTTTTCCGCTATCATATAATCATACAATAAAGGATCCTTCTTTCCATGTATTCGCAATACATTACATTTGTCTATGTTAAGGGTCAGTTGCCACTCCCTGCATCTACATCTACATCCACATTTATACTCCGCAAGCCACCCAACGGTGTGTGGCGGAGGGCACTTTACGTGCCACTGTCAGTACCTCCCTTTCCTGTTCCAGTCGCATATGGTTCGCGGGAAGAACGACTGTCTGAAAGGCACAGGCACAGGCACAGGAGACAAAAACAAATATATTTTGTGAAACAGCTATGTGTTGGAAGCCCATATTGTGCAATCACTGAGAATGTGTATAGCAGATAGCAGTCATTGTGTCTAACATTGTCATACCAAATCTTAGTTTGAGATATGCAGTATTTTGCGATGCCACACTCTTTGGCACTGAATCAGTGAACAGCTGATAGTACTAGTGCCTACACGACAATTGCAGTGTCAATATGGAGCACTGCACTGGGGGGAGAACTATGAGACATGCACTTTGTTTACGGTGCAGCTGAGGGCAACAGTCGAATGGGCCAGTGAATGCATCACGAACGTTTCCCTGAACGCAGATGTCCACATTATCGTACATTTACTGCAGTCCACACTCAACAGGAAAATACCGGCACACTGATGGTAAACAGGGCTAAGGTGGTTAGACCACAACAGCACATACACGTAACACTGAGGCGGAAGTGCTGTTAGCACTCTCTCCGTCTTCAGGCAACAAGTGGCCCATCGGGACCGTCTGACCGCTGTGTCATCGGATAGGAGGGGCGTGTGGTCAGCACACTGCTCTCAAGTGCTGTTACATTTTGAGAAAAATCAAGAGAAGTGCGCAAGCAGTTGCTGCTGTGCTTGGTATTCACCATAGTTTAATGTGGGATTCATTGAGTGAACAGCTGCTTGATCCTTAGGATCATATGAGAGTTCAGGCCAAGGGACCAGATGACTATCCACCTCATCTTGAGTATGTACTCTGGTTCCTGCAACAGGCTAATGAACACTCACGTTTTCCTGAAGTTGTTATGTTTACAGATGGGGTTCAACTTATTCAGAAATCACAACAGTCACAGTTAACTTATATGGTCAGATGTAAGCCCACTTACTACAGTAGTGTGAGGTTCATCAGAGAGGTTTTGCAGTAAACATGTGGGCCAGTATCATTGCCAACTACTTTACTTTGTCCTCGCTTGTTGCCTGCTCGCTTCAGATGGACAGTCTATATAATGTTCTCGGAAGTTTACCTGGCGACTTTATTGGAGGAGGTACCCTTAGCTACTGGAAAGAGGTTACAGTTTCAGTGTGAAGGGGGCCCAGCTGTTGGTTGGTTGGTTTTTCGGGTAAGGAGACCAGACAGCGAGGTCATCGGTCTCATCGGATTAGGGAAGGATGGGGAAGGAAGTCGGCCGTGCCCTTTGAAAGGAACCATCCCGACATTTGCCTGGAGCGATTTAGGGAAATCACGGAAAACCTAAATCAGGATGGCCGGACGCGGGATTGAACCGACGTCCTCCCGAATGCGAGCCCAGTGTCTAACCACTGCGCCACCTCGCTCGGTGGCCCAGCTGTGCAAAACCACTCCGAGTAGTATTAACCAGTACTTTTGGCAACTGGAGGATTGGCCATGGAGTATCTGTACATTGGCCTGCAAGATCCCCAGACCTCACCCCATTAGACTTCTTTCTCTGGGTCTACAAGAAAGATGATGTGTATACTGCCCCTGTTGACTTGGAGTTAGAACTGGTTGTAAGAATTATTGCAGCAGTCACACAAATACGCAACACACCACACATTTTCCAGTGAACACAGGACTTCCTGCTACATCAACACCAACTATGGCTGATGTTAATGGTGCTTATTCGGTTACGAGCATTTTATTTGCAGGCACACATACACTACTGGCCATTAAAATTGCTACACCAAGAATAAATGCAGATGATAAACGGGTATTCATTGGACAAATATATTATACTAGACCTGACATGTGATTACATTTTCACGCAATCTGGGTGCATAGATCGTGAGAAATCGGTACCCAGAACAACTACCTCTGGCCGTAATAACAGCCTTGATACACCTGGGCACTGAGTCAGACAGAGCTTGGATGGCGTGTACAGGTACAGCTGCCCATGCAGCTTCAACACGATACCACAGTTTATCAAGAGTACCGACTGGCGTATTGTGATAGCCAGTTGCTCGGCCACCATTGACCAGACGTTTTCAACTGGTGAGACATCTGGAGAATGTGCTGGCCAGGGCAGCAGTCGAACATTTTCTGTATCCAGAAAGGCCCGTACAGTACCTGCAACATGCGGTCGTGCATTATCCTCCTGAAATGCAGGGTTTCACAGGGATCGAATGAAGGGTAGAGCCACGGGTCGTAACACATCTGAAATGTAATGTCCACTGTTCAAAGTGCTGTCAATGTGAACAAGAGGTGACCAAGACGTGTAACCAATGGCATCCCATACCATCACGACGGGTGATACACCAGTATGGCGATGACAAATACACGCTTCCAATGTGCGTTCACCGCGATTTTGCCAAACACGGATGCCACCATCATGATGCTGTAAACAGAACCTGGATTCATCCGAAAAAATGACGTTTTGCCATTCGTGCACCAAGGTTCGTCGTCGAGTACACCATCACAGGCACTCCTGTCTGTGATGCAGCGTCAAGGGTACCTGCAGCCACGGTCACTCTGCTGATAGTCTGTGCTACTGCAAACATCGTCGAACTGTTCATGCAGATGGTTGTTGTCTTGCAAATGTCCCCATCTGTTGACTCAGGGATCGAGATGTGGCTGCACGATCTGTTACAGCCATGTGGATAACATGCCTGTCATCTCAACTGCTAGAGATACGAAGCCATTGGGATCCAGCACGGCGTTCCGTATTACCCTCCTGAACCCATCGATTCCATATTCTGCTAACAGTCATTGGATCTCGACCAACGCGAGCACCAATGTCACGATACAATAAACTGCAATCAGGATAGGCTACAATCCGAGCTTTATCAAAGTCAGAAATGTGATGGTACGCATTTCTCCTCCTTACACGAGGCATGACAACAACGTTTCATCAGGCAATGCCAGTCAACTGTTGTTTGTGTATGAGAAATCGGTTTGAAACTTACCTCATGTCAGAACGTTGTAGGTCTCGCCACAGGCGCCAACCTTGTGTGAATGCTCTGAAAAGCTAATCATTTGCATATCACAGCATCTTCTTCCTGTCGGTTAAATTTCGTGTCTGTATCATATCATCTTAGTGGTGTAGCAATTTTAATGGCCAGTACTGTAGTAACCTCTCACATATTCAGTACTCCAGCAAAATGTTTTTCTGACACATGGTTGTTTCACAAAATATATTTATTTTTGTCTTTGTCATCATTGTTGGCAGTTTGTGCACTGAATTTTTGAACACCATGTATAAAAAAGTATGTTTTTTGAGGGCATGACAGCTGGCCCACCATGGCCTTGCTGAAGGAACCATTCTTGCATTTGCTTGAACTGGTTTTGCAAAACCTAAACCAAGATGGCTGGACAGAGTACATCAGCACTCCCTCTTTCAGTCGGTCTCTACCGTGCAGAATTCTCTCAGCCATACACAGCTTACGACAAAAAATCTTATAGCACTGCACTGGACCACTGTAAACTCTGTGCCGCGCGGACTGAGGTGCTCTGTCATGGTTCGCGCGGCTCCCCCCGTCGGAGGTTCGAATCCTCCCTCGGGCATGGGTCTGGGTGTTGTCCTTAGCATAAGTTAGATTAAGTTGTGTGTAAGTTTAGGGACTGATGTCCTCAGCGGTTTGGTCTCACAAGATCTTACCACAAATTTACACTCTGCATGTGACTCTGGGACACTAATGTACGAGGTGTGATTGGAGCATTTTAAGAATGGATCCGCTACTGCTTACTGGTTTGGCGGGCAGGTACATGGAGGGTGGGGAGTGATGCACTGCCTCCTTCTTGAATGCCCTCTGACAGGAAACTGCTTTTCATAGTGGCAGCTGGTTGAGTCTGGGTCTGTTGGGACTTGTTGCTGGATTCTGTCTGTGTGAAAATGGACGTTTGTGTGAAATTTTGTTTTAAAACCAGGAAATCATCTTCTGAGACTTACAAACTATTAAAAACAGCTTTTGGAGATAAGTGTATGAGCCAGTCAAATGTTTTTGTCTGGTTCAACAGATTTAAAAATGACCGCGAATCATTTGAAGATGAACCACGGTCTGGCCATCCTGCCACCTCAAAAACGAGTGAAAATGTTGTGAAAGTTCACGACTTAGTGCACTGTTATCGTAGACTTACAATTAGTGAGGTGGCTGATGAACTTACTTTAAGTTTCTATGCAGTTCAGTCAGTTTTGACTGAAGATCTGAACATGCATCGAGTGTCCAAAAAATTCATTCCAAAAGTGTTGTCAAGTGACCAGAGACATTACCGACTTGAAGTGTGCCAAGTGACCAGAGCCATTACCAACTTGAAGTATGCCGAGAACTGATTAATTGGACTAAAACTGACCCAGATTTTTTAAATAGGGAAATTACAGGTGACAAATCGTGGGTATATAGATATGATCCTGTAACCAAAGTGCAGTCTTTGCAGTGGAAGACTCCAGATTCACCATGACCGAAAAGCATGGCAATGTCGGTCAGAGGTGAAGACAATGTTGCTGATTTTTTTCGATTTTGCCAGTATTGTGCATCACGAATTTACGCCTGGAGGACAGACAATTAACCAGGAATACTAAAAATGTGTCCATGAGCATTTGCAAGAAAATGTGCGGAAGAAAAGGCCTGCATTCTGGGAAGACAGGAGTTGGGTGCTACACCATGACAATGCTCCGGCTCATCGTGCCTTCTCCATCCCTGAATTTTTGACCAAATTCGAAATTCCTGTGCTTCCACAACCACCATATTCCTCTGATTTGGTCCGTGTGAACTTCCAACTGTTTCCTAAACTGAAATTTTCACTGAAAGGGAAGCGATTTGACTCAATTGAAGACATCCAGGCAAATATAGAGAGCATCCTTAACACACTTCAGGAAAAAAAAAATTGAGGAATGTTTCCGAAAGTGGAAACACCTTTGGAGTCCTTGTGTTCAGTCAGAAGGGGACTATTTTGGAGGAGATGCATCCCAGTAGCATGTAAGTACCACCAATGTACAATTACAAGCTCATTCTTAAACCTTTCCAATCACACCTCGTATATGTCTCTGTAACTTCACTTCAGTCTGTTTGCATAACTAAGTCAGAAATGATGTTGATGAGTGAAATGTTGAGTTCAGGAGAATAAGATGGTGGTGGTGGTTAGTGTTTAACGTCCCGTCGACAACGAGGTCATTAGAGACGGAGCGCAAGCTCGGGTTAGGGAAGGATTGGGAAGGAAATCGGCCGTGCCCTTTCAAAGGAACCATCCCGGCATGTGCCTCAAACGATTTAGGGAAATCACGGAAAACCTAAATCAGGATGGCCGGAGACGGGATTGAACCGTCGTCCTCCCGAATGCGAGTCCAGTGTGCTAACCACTGCGCCACCTCGCTCGATAGGAGAATACTACCCTATACTATACCTCTTGGTACATGATTTTATCGTTAAAGCATTGTAGTGTGAGAAGGTGGTGTAGTTATTCACTTTCATTATTAAATACTGTTGTGTATCCTACAAGTAATCTTTAACTGTGCAGTATGCATTGCTTATGAATTAAGTTTTATCTGCCTTTTTGAACAGATGATTTTACTTCATATTTCTCATCCCCTTGGCCATTTTATTACACAATTTTATTCGCTGGTAGGAAATACTGTTCTGATTTTTGTTTGTTTTTCCTTGGTGAATCCAAGTCCAAACTGGTTCTTGATTCATGATTATGTATATTAGGACAGCCAAATGAATACAAAACAGATGGGAAAAAGTAAGTAAACTGTTTATTTCCAAAGCAATCGCCATAACTGTTAATACATTTATGACACTGTAAGACAAAACGGTCAATTTGGTGAGACTGGTTCAAATGACTCTGAGCACTATGGGACTTAACATCTGAGATCATCAGTCCCCTAGAACTTAGAACTACTTAAACGTAACTAACCTAAGGATATCACACACATCCATGCCCGAGGCAGGATTCGAACCTGCGACTGTAGCAGTCGCGCGGTTCCAGACTGAAGCACCTCGAACCGCTCCGCCACTCCAGCGGTGAGACTGGGATGCATTTGGCAGACTTCTTACTAGTCACTGCTTATGAAGTACTTTTCCAACCAGCAAGCAGAAGCGTTTTCTACTACTGTGATATGTACACATCCTTCCAGGGCAGATATAATTAGTTCAGAGGCCTCAATAAAACTTTTGTTAACTGTTTCGCAGCTATTATAGCACTAAACTTCAAGCATTTGGATGTCCTGCTTGTCACCAAATATCTCATTGCTAATCCTGGTATCTCGTCGACAGCGATTGTCTCTTTCATTAACGCATTTTCCATCTCTGTATCAAGTCGTATCAATATTAATTTTCCGAAAACGGTTTATGAAAATTTTTCGTTTCCGTGGTTCTGATTTCTGCCACTACATTAACAGGCGGCGAGTCGCTCTTTTTACAACCCTTCTCGGGCCCTTTTTCTCCTTTTCGTTGTTTTCTATCGTTCTTTGCCAGCTACAGCTAAAGACCATTGTGATCATTGCTGAAAATACACTTCCAGCACCAGCAGTCCATTACCAACGGGCGTGTTAGATGCATATCCAGCAGGGTCGTTGGTGCTTTTGGTGGTGGCGGTGTGTGGCGCAGATTGGGAAAGGCCTCCGACAGAATTCTGTCAATTCGGCAAGAAAGCATTGGTGCGGGTTCACCAGCGGCTGGTGATGGTGGTGCCGATGCCAGAACACCAATATTCTCATGGAGCACACCTACAAACAAAACATGAACGTCTCAAAGTAACAACAAGAAAGTATTTTTGTAGAATGATGAATGAATTACTGCTCGCGCATCTGTCCCTGAACAATCCGAGTTGTTAACCATGAGCTTTGGTTCGAAAATGGCGGTTCCACGCGTAGATATGAGGGATCAACACCAATAGCAAGATTGTATCTATATACTTAGTCTCATTCTCCGGCAAGTCGTCCATGATGAATATCACACAATCGTCAGTGAATAGTAACTGCGGGGCAACCTTTAGTTTAGTTGTTAGACATCTAACCTTGTAAAATGACGTTGCCAACTGACATCCGATAACATAAACAAAGTTGTTGAAGGCCCAAGGCTCGTTTCAACATATTTAATACTTAACAATCTGGTATTGTCAATAAATATTGAAAGTGTGTAGCCCCATTAAATCACTTGGCAATGTACATTAAAATGATAATATCTAATTATTAAAATACAATTTTGGTATTCCTAAGTGATAAAATATACGAGAGTTAATATTGTCTGCGACCGAAACGAACGACGAGACATTCACTAGCAAACAAAATATATCTTATAAATAATACGCGAAACACAACTGTCATTTTTAATTTGTTGCAGATACAAAATCAAACATGGAAGTTCTTTGAATCTTCACATATATTTCCACGAGCAGTGGTTAACTGGCGCCAGTAGTTTGGCGCTAGTTTATGATGCTATGGCAAATCCTAAATTTAATTAGGAATAGAAATTCGTAATTTGGAAAAAATTAAATATATTAAAAGCTTTTGACGCCAGTTCATTATAATCCTTCGTTTGCCGCTAGGCGTCTCTGCCTGTACAAACAAGATCAGTGAGCTTCCTTGCGTTAGTAAGTTTTTGTTTGTGGTCGTTACAAGTTAATTTGCGCAGAAAATATGACTAGAAAGTGGCCGTCGTACCTTGTCATTCATTTCTTAGAGTTATATGAGCAACGACCCTGTCTGTGGGATCACAAAAGTCCATTGTACAAAAATAGGAATTTGAGAGAAGAAGCTTTACAGGAAATAGTTGAGGCTATGAGTGAATATGTACGCAATTTTGATGTTAACATGGCGAAAGCAAAAATACGCAGTCTCCGGAATGCGTACATGTTGGAACTCCACAAGGTTTGGCGTTCAAACAGAAACGCAGTCTCTCCTGACGATATTTATACCCCGACAGTGCCTTGGTTTCCTATTGCTGACCGCTTCCTGAAGTACGTCGTTGAAACAAGAGAACCGAGAAGTCCTCAGGTAAGCAATAATTACATTCAGTAATCATATATGTGGTGCGGTAATATCAGTGATGTAATTTAGATGTTTAACTTGTTGGCAAAATATTGACAATACCTGTTGATTGTGGGACGATTGTTCAGTACTGTGTGTTATAACGGATGCACTCTATTATTGAGCAATCGCTGATCGACAGCTGAAAGAATAGGCTAAGTATGTCAGAAACGAAAAGTCAAGTGTTTATGCCGTCACCGTACTGTGCGTTATAGCATAATAGACGTTAGCTGCTGTGACATAACAAAAGTAGTTTTGATTACTTAAATGTCTGCTAGGAAATAATAATTAGTAAAGAAGACTGATTTCTACTCGACATCACTGAACGACTAATAAAATCATAACGGATGAGTTAATGTATCGTAAGGAAAAGCTATTAACGTGACGGGTAAAAATCCTTTGCGAAATTATTTATGTGTTTGTCAGAGACCACAGCTATGAAATGTGTAAGGCTATAGAATTACGTTCTACCGATTTTTCGCCATTAAAGTGCATAAAAAGAAAGATCCGTAGAAAGTGACAATCCGATTGGGAGTTGGGCGTTGCCACCGAATGTGAATACGAAGTAGTTATAGTTGCGGTGACCTACTGATCCATAGCTTAGCGCTAGGTGGTAGATCGTTTGTGGATTGGCGAAATGCAAGAGTGTAATGACGCGAGAATGTCTGTTATTGTTATCGCGAGACATGGTCACAGCTGACGATTGGTATCGGTAGTTTCAGTATTTCCGGTAGGTTTACAGTATCCGATTTTAACATTACTTTGCTTGCGTTGTGTATTTATTTCTCGTATAATTTCAGAGGTGACTGTATTTATAAGCTTGTGGACTAATTAAGGGTACCATAGCCACATTACTACAATTTAAAGTGGTGTCTGAGTGAGTGTGTTAATCACATTTCAGTAATGATCAGCGTTGTATAGTGAAATGTTCATTAGTAACTGAAAGTTAATTCGTCTCGGACTTTAAAGAATTTATTAACATGCAAAACTATTTATTTTGTTAATTTTTGTCATTTATACAGTAATAGCCTTTTTACTGGTATCTAATTGCTCTCTGATGATGTGTACTTTTGTTGGCAAGATTAATTTAGAGATGTGCAACGCAGATTCATGTAATACACTAGTTTGGGAATTGGGTTTTGCCTGATTGTGCATTCAACAAATCTTTTTATTGCCCATACCTGTTTGCTCACATGTGTGCCAGTATGTTACATATTTCATTCAGTTCTGGAAAATATGTGTTTCTTACACAGTTATTACTTAAAAAGTAGGTTTAAAAACATTTTAAGTGTTGGTATTTGTGATCATTACTTCTGTGTCTAGGTTGTTTCGTAGGACCTTCTCTAAACAGTCATTTAGCTTGTCATTTGAACAATGTGTTTTTGTGAATTTTCTTGGTGAGTTAGCAACTCACTTTAGGTATATCTCTGACCATTATGTTGCTGCATGAAAATTATTTTCTTGTAGAGTGGCTGGTCTTCCTGTTGATGTTAAACCATTTTTCTGGTTGGTGTGGTTCCTCATTTAGACTTAATTTTTTAAAGTGTTCGTAGGCCTGTCTTCTTGAATTGTCTTTTTTGCGTAGTTCCTGTGATGTGCCAGGGAGTGTGTGCCATTGCAAATTGTAATATAATCATTTATGATATCTTCCCTATCCTCTTACCCCCTTTAAAAGGAAGTTTGCTTGAGTGGTGAGGTTTTGGCATAGGTTATGGTTGGAATGTTCCAGGCTGTGAGGTGTCAGGATGCATTGTTTTAAAATTTGTATTTGCCTGCACTGTGTATTCTGCCTGGCAAGAGTCGGTACAGTATACGCCTGATCCCTATAATTTTTCAGCATATGTGACCTGTGTTCTTAGTTTCTTTCGGAGTCACATTGTCTGTTCGCTGTTCTGTTTAAATCCCCTGTTTCTTTAACGTGTGGTGTACTTTTTGGAGTATAGTTATTGCAAGTGAGTATGTGCCACTTTGTTGCACGTGTAGATTTATCTTTCACTGTGTGTTGTTTTTAAGACTTTATTGGACAGTAATTGTTTGTGGAGACTGTAATGTTGATTCTGTGGTGGGATATAGTGTTGTTGCTGCCCAGTTTGGGAATCTTTCCAACCATAAAATGTTGCTTTAAAATCAATAACCAATGGTTTTTCTGAGCATGATGGTCAAAAGTTAACCATGAAAGATACTGGCTAGGTAGGTGCAGATGTAGAAAATTTCTTTTCTGAATCATAAAGTGAACTTTTTAAAGCAGGCTGGCTAGAAAAATTTAATTTTTTTTCTTAAAACATAATCCAATAGCACTTTGAGAATTGTTTCACTTGAAAACTTAAAAGGGTAAACGTAACAGAATCAAGGATAAAAGGCAAATAGCTCCTGGGATCAGACTATCTTGTGCTAAGAAGAGTGGCTTACCTGGTTTGAAGGACTTGCTGAAATCATGAATTGAAACTCTGTCATCAGCAATACTATAAAAAAATCCTCCAGTCTATTGTTAAAAGTAAAATGCTTATGCTGTACTCAGAAAATAACACACTCCAATCATATGGCAAGAACTATTTGGACAGCTGTTAAACAAAAATAATGACCCAAATTAGGCCTAAACTGAGCACTCTGAAATTTTTACAATTTCATGTTTTTGGTTTTGAGATTAGATGATTATCGGTTACACTGTACCCGGTAGTTCAGATTTACTTGTGTGCCACACACCACATGCATCATCAGTGGACATTACTTTCAAAAATACTACCCCTAAAGAGATCACAGAATTAATAAGGTCAATAAAAAGTAATAATTGGCTTGATACAATGGTGTTTCTATCAGAATATTAAAATCTTGTCACCTTGATAACATTCCCATTGAGCTATCTATGTAATCAGTTAATGATTCTGCTTCTGGTCTTCCCAAAAATTGTTGAGAAAGTGACATGTGATAGAATACTGACTTATTTGACTGAACAGAAGCTTTTAACTTTTCTGTTTGAATTTTGTAAAGGATCTTTAACACGGAAAGCAAACAGAAATTTCACAAATGAACTTACCACAGTGTTAATTGTATTTTTCCACCAAGCTAGGACCTTAGATTGCCTTGATCACAAAATTCTCAAGTGTTAAGGCATTAATGCCATCCTTCTTGGTTTGGATAGAATAAAATCTTTATTTTCCCACATGTCATATACAATAATTTGATCATACATGACTTAACAATATGGCTCGGGGGTTGGCCATCTTTAGTTTTTAAAAAACTAACTCAAGTTTGCATCTGTGGTTTTGGAGAGGGGTCATGCAATGTCCACAGAGAACTGCTGATAACAATGACTAAGATTGATTGTCTTAAGAGTGAAGCTTTAAGATTGTCTTAAGAGTGAAGCTTTAAGATTGTCTTAAGAGTGAAGCTTTTCTATCAATGTTTGCTGTACCAACACATTTGGTTTTGAAAGGGATCTGCATTGAGCAAAACACCGTTTTGTCTTTTCCTATATTTTCCATACATATACTACTTGTATACACACAAATTTGAATTTTTAAGATAGTATTTACAAATTTGAAAAACAGTTTTGTATATTTACCTCGTTACCACTTGCTTTCTTGTCTCTTATGTTAAGTTAGAACCATAATGTTTATGTTATACAACCAGTCTGTTAACCGCTGGCTATTTTTAATGCTATAGAACATGTGAAACTGTGAAATATTATCTTGTGGGCTACTCACAAACGAGGGTGAATGAATGGCTGTGGGCTGTGATTCTTTGTGCGTTGGCCTATATCACTGTGTGGATTGTTTCAAAAAAGTCGATCCCACTTCTGGGGACCTCTCCTAACTAGTAGCAGATCACCTGACGGCTGAAGAAGTGAATACAAAATGCAGACTGTAATATGAAATGGTGGTCAAAAGTATGTATGGAACATACGTGTACCTATGAAATAGTTAATTCCAGGAATACTGTTAGCTACAGAGTGGTAAGTTTTCTCTGAATGAATTTCTAAAAATATTTGTGCAGTTAGTAACCTTGTAGGCAAGTAAAACGTGGACAGTGGACTGTGAGGGCAAGAAGAGGACAAGAGCTTTTGAAATACGGTTCTGCAGGAGAATACTGAGGATTGGGCATGTAGACTGAGTAACTGTTGAGGAAATACCAAATGATATTGGGGTGGGGGGTGGGGGAAGGGTTTGTGGTACAGCTCGACTGAAAGAAGGGATAAATTAATGAGACACATTCTGAGATGCCAAGGAATTGTCAGTTTGGTAATGGAGGGTAGTGTGGGTGTTAGAAAATGCAGGAGGAGACCAGCAGATTGAAGTACGTGTAGGCTGCAGTAGTTGTGGAGAGATGAAGGCATTTGTATTGGATAGAGAAGTATACAGGGCTGCGTCAAAGTAGCCTTCTGGCTGGTAAGAGCAGCAGCAGGTTATTAGGGGTGTGTGTGGGCGTGCATTTAAGCAATGTAAGATCAAATTTTGACAGGAACAATAGAATGCAAAAGCTTTAGTAATTTGTACGGTGGTAGCTGCCTAAATGCTTCAGAAGTAACACAATATCCTTACATTGTCTGATTAGCCGCCCCCCCCCCCCCACACACACACACCTCTACTACAGTGCTGGCTCACATTCACTACTGTGGGTGCATAAAGTTGTATGAAATGATCGTATGGCATTGTTGGCCAGGAGGGCCCATTCGGGGAAGTTCGGCCGCCGTATTGCAAGTCCTTTTTTAGTTGACGTCACTTCGGCGACTTGCGAGTCAATGATGATGAAGAACACACAACACCCAGTCATTAAGAGTCAGAGAAAATCCCTGACCCCTGACCCTGCCGGGAATCAAACTCAGGACCCCGTGCCCAGGAAGCAAGAGTTAGGTATTGATGTTCACACAGTGAAATTCTTTGTCATTACCAGTTCTGAAGATAAACTTTATTAACGCGAGAATCATGATCAGAGTTAAGTTTTTACTGCTTTGAAAATTACTTTCACTCTGCTTACTGATTATGCAATGTTTGCAACAGTTGTGTGCTTCAATTGATTTTGTTTCACATTCCACTAACATTTAGCTTTAAACCAATATTTTTATTTTATATTGTGAAAATGTAACTTTGAGATCTAACTTTTATACTCCCAGCAGCCTTTTTGTCTCTTATCACAGGTTAAAGGTCTAAATTCTTACTTTTCAAGCATTAAAGTTATACTTCAAATTGAGATTTTTTATCATCAGTTTCGGGGGGAAAAGAAATTTTAAGGGGAGTGTCTGGACTCCCCACTCCCATATTCTCTTGTCTCCATTACTGATAATCATCTTTTCAAACTTTGCATCTCAGCATTAGAAAAAGGGGGGAGGGGGGGTAGAGTTTGTCACCAAATTGACTAGGATGTTATTACAGCAACAGCACTGGCTTGTATAATAAAATAAGATGTCTGCTTATAACATTCTCATTGTATCAGGCAATCTGTCGCAGCATAAGTCCTGGAGACAGTTACTGTAAAATTCCAATTTTTGAAAAGGTGAAATTAAAAATCATCTTGTTATAAACAGATTTGTTGTACCTTAAAAACAAAATTAAAGTATTATTACACAGGCAAACAACACTTCAAATACAATAGGACCAGCTACATGCTCACTGCTCAAAACTCAAAACCAGACTGACTGACTATGCCAACATGGCAGTCAGTATTTATATTTTCTTAACAATCTCGAACAATCATCAGCATTGTTTAAAATTATTATTTCATTAGTTAACAATTAACTCGTACAAAAAATGAAAATACGTATATAAATGTGTGTCTGCTCAGAACAGTAAGTACACTAAGATATTAGTACATGTCTGTTATTTCTTTCGAGAATAAACTCTTACATAAGAAATTATAATAATACATTTATATTTTTCATTAATTACTAGAGACTTCCTTCACGGGAATTATTCCCTTCATTTACAGAGCTTCTACACTTTGAACTGAAATAGATTAAACAGTCATTTTCTCAGTTATAAGTTTTTTTTTTTATAAGAGTTACATATTTTTTTTACGTGTGCAATCCTGAATTAGACTGGGAAATGTTCATTTTAAATATGCCTCAATGGGCTGTTAAGTTTCATGCTGTCGCTTCTTCTGTTCTTTGTCATTCCTGAGTTGGTAATAACATTATTAATTTATCTTTGTTAATAGCAGTTGGGCTCTGTGGATGTGGATTGAATTACAGCAGCTAGCCCCCTTCATTTACTGCTTTATTTATGCCACAGTGTGGTTTGGGCTTTCACCCATCTTGTATACACTTGCATGCTTGTCAGTATAAGTTTGTATCAGCTGTGTTTTGAACAGTGCAGGTCCTGTCTGCCCTGTGTTTGTTTTCTTGCTAAAGCAGAACAATGAGCCACAAATTGTGGAATGAAGGAGAGTTGTTGTGTTGCAAATGCGGTTGATAAAAACATTATACTGATGAACTTTAAAATGTGTTATAACAAATGAATGTGGGTGCAAGCACGAAATGTCTTGGTGTCAATGAAGCTGTACAAAAAGTGGGTGGTTGCCGTATTTCTTCAGACAGATATATTACGCATGGTGAACATTAATAAAACTGACAAACTACGGGGACGGATTCCTGACTGGAAATGGAGAAAACGAGGTCCTTTGAACATGAGTCAAGAGATGCGTCGTCGCCACGTAGGTGGCACTGAGAATGAAAGTTCCTCTGTCCATGTGTCATGTGTTCCTTATGTTTTTCAAATGTTTTGCACTCTGTCTGATTGGCACAGTGTACTGTAAGCAGCAGACTGATCCAGTATTTATGTATGAAACAAGTCAAGATCGTGCTTGTGTACAGCCAAGCATGTGGAAATGGTTGAGAGGTAGTATGGTTATAGCAAAACAAGTACCATCAGACACCTACCACATCACTTAACATTTTGAGCCCTTTTTGGACATTTGTGGGATCATGGGTCCTCTCAGACAGACGAATGTGCAGGGAGGTGGCAGAATGCGTGTACACCAGATTTGGTGGACCAGGTTCTGCAGAAAACTGAGACAAATCCTAGTAAAAGTTCCAGGCAAGTGCCTGGTGAACATAGTGTAAACTAAAGTTAATGTGTGTCCTGCATGTCAACCACTATCATCCCTATCAACTGCAATCACATGGAGCCCTCTTTGAACATTGACATGGACGCAATACAGCTCTGTACTGTGTTCAGGGCCGACTTGTTGCTGTTGCATACACACTGTCCATTTCTGGATACATGCCCATAGGACCTATCTTCCTCCATTTCCAGTTCAGGAATCCATCCCTGCAGTTTGTTTTATTAATGCTCAACCTGTATAAAGGCTTCATGTCTCCTCATTCAGCTTCTTTCTCTAGCGCTCCATTCCTAATCCATTTTCATCCTAGTTCTTAAATGCAGTTTTCATTCCACTCCATCCGTCTTTACTTCTCCCTCGATAGTTCTATCATCTCTGGACCAAACCTGGTTCAGTGCTTACCATTGGTTCATCTTTGACCTAGTGTGACACCTGTCCTTCATGTTCATCTTCCATTGTCCTCACCACAGGTTGAATCCCCTTTCTTCCCTCAGGAAGGAAGACAAAAGTTCTTCGCCTTATGAAGTTTTTTATTTTTTTATACTTAGTTTTTATTGACAGAATTTGGAAAATAGCCTTGTGAAGCTTAGTAGTGGCCAACCGTTCTCTCCTCAGCTAATATATTTACCAGTTTTCCCTGGGCTGAAAGTATTTCCTCATTTGTGGAGGGTTGTTCATAAATATCTTCAGGGTCTCATAAGATGAGGTGAAAATATTAGACGTACAGAAAAATCACACAAATTGGTGGATAGAGCATTTCTCTAATTTTAGATTTGTAATAGATGCTTTGGTGTAGTTTTTGCAGACTAGTAGGGGCCAGTTGTGTCTGAATATGCCATATAATGTAGTGATGCATGCATTTTGCATCCTCAAATTTGCTAATTGAGGCACAGTTTTGACTGCTCACCAACAGTTTTGTATCAAGTATTATGTAAAAGCTTCAAGACGTGAAACAATACATGGATAGCGTAAGGGCCAGTCAAATAAGAAATGAACACCAGCCACAATGGGACTGTGGTATGGTTCCATTTAAAATTAATCACCATATGCATTAAGACATTGATCCCAGTGGGAGATGAGAGGATCAATTTCGTAGGACAGTTGGGTGAAAATCGCATTAAGGATCTAGTCCGTGTGGAGGATGTTGCAGTTTTCTCAACCAAATTTCTGAAGCGTAGCCTTCATTCCCTTGGCAGTATGGGGATGGGCGTCATTATGTAACAGAGTGGTTCGTTTAAACAGCATTCCTGGACATTTTG
The DNA here is from genome assembly GCF_023864345.2 of Schistocerca serialis cubense. Classification (NCBI taxonomy): domain Eukaryota; kingdom Metazoa; phylum Arthropoda; class Insecta; order Orthoptera; family Acrididae; genus Schistocerca; species Schistocerca serialis. The sequence continues at coordinate 148,714,008 of NC_064648.1, forward strand.
GATTAATGCCCTGTCACAGTTTCTGCAAGGTGTCTTCACAGCGCTGTGTGTCGTTTGTGGTCCCACACTCGAGGAACTCTACAAGCAGAGGCCCCTTGCAGTCAAAGGTTATCCTGACCTTGCTGGAACTTGGGTAAACAGCTTTGGATTTCTTTTGTGGAGAAATTGTTTGCCCTTGTGTTGCTAGAATGCTTTCTGACAGTCACCATGTTGCACGATAGTGCTCTTTCCCACACTTTCAATAGGACAAAGGCTATGCATGAGCGATTTGGCTGAGAAATGCTGCAACAGCCTTCATAAAGCCCAGTTAAAGCCCAGTTACCTCGCCATTTGATTTTCACATATTTGGCGACCTCAAGAAAGATACGCAACAATTTTGGTTTCAATTGGACAAGGAAGTGTAAGGGTGGGTGGTGCGATTGTGCATCCATCAGCAGCTGACCATCTTTTACAAAACAGGAATTGATTGTCATGTCTCCCAGTGGGATAAATGTCTTGCTGCGTGTGATGATTACTTTCGAATGGACCCATTACATGGTCCCTTTGTTGCAGGTGTTCGCTTTTCATTTGACTGCCCCACAGACAACACACCCTATGAAACTGGCTTCTGATGTGGTTCGAAGAAAAAGCTGGCTCAGACCGTCACCAGAGAAGGTGGAGTGTGTGCGGGAACAAAGAGTTGCAGATATCGCAGTTAACTAGTTGGCAACTGGGTCTGCATGTAAAACTATACTGGCTGCAGTTGTTCCATGCACTGACTACTTTGGATAGTGATGTATTGTGAGCTTCATCCTGAATCGCAGTGACTTACAGTGGCTACTGGAGGAATATGCTCTTTCACAAAAGTTGGTTTTGAACGTTTAAGCCAAATTTCATGTGTCTGGAAATGTGAATCATCATAATGTGAGTATTTGGGAAGCAGAACATTTATACTGGTTTGTGGGAAATGTCACAGTTAACATCTTTGTACCACATCCTATTTCTCAAGCTTATGGATCACCCACATCCTATTTCCCGAAGCTCATGGGCCACTTTTTTTTGCTGAGAAAAATGTGACTAGTTCAGAGAACTTGGACATGCTGCAGCTGTGGGGTATGCTACAATTACAGGAAGACAGTGTGGCTCCATTTTGCAACAAGATGGTGCTCCACCAAACTTCCTTGTAGACATTCGTGATTGACACAATGCAGAACAGCCACAATGTTGGATTTGACTTGATTCTCCTGCAGTGGCCCCCTACCATGTGATTCCTTCATACGGGTTATGTGGAAGGTCACACATTGCTGCTTCCACTGCTATTTAATTTGAAACTGTTGCAAGGAAGGATAATTAATGAGGATGCTGACTTAGACTTGTTGAGATGTGTATGGCAAGAGTCTGTCATACTGACATTGGCCACATTACAGTGTTCCCTTCGAAATGATGGACACCTATCGCTTCTTGGGTCTAGTCTTCGATGCCCGGTTGACGTGACTCCCTCATCTTTAATAGCTGAAGAGGACGTGCTAGTTACATCTCAATGTTCTTAGATGTTTGTGCAATACCATCTGGGGTGCAGACTGCTCTATTCTACTGTGATTGTACAAAGCTCTGGTCCAGTCTCGTTTTAGACTACGGGAGTCTGTCTACGGTTCTGCGTCGCCTTTGACGTTGGAGATACTAGACCCCATCCACCATTGTGGGGTAACGACTTGCGACTGGTGCCTTCTGGACTAGCCCCGAGATAGCCTTCTTGCAGAGGTGGGGATTCCACCACTGTGAGTTTTGCGCCAACAACAGCTGATATCTTACACACTCCACATTCGCTGCACCCCAAAGCACCCTAATTATGGTCTCCTTTATCCAGACACACAGATCAACCTCCCACGGTGGCGGCCATGATGTGGGCTTACCGTGGCCCCTTTACCGTTTCTTTTCTGAGCTCACGCACGTAACTCTCCGTGGTGTGTTTCTTGGCCACAGCTCTGTCTTGATCTCTCCATCAGTTCAAAAGATTCAGTCCCTCCGGAGGCCCTTCACCGCCAATTCTACTATCTGCTCAGTTCGTTCCAGGTTTCAGAAGTGATTTATACTGATGGCTCTATGGTTGCTGGTCACACTGGTTTTGCTTACACCTATGCGAGACACGTGGAACTTCATTCGTTGTCAGATGGCTGTAGTGTTTTTTCTGCAGAATTGGTAGCCATCTTGCGCGCTCTGGACCATGTCCGCTTCTGCTCAGGACTGTCCTTCACTATCTGTAATGACTACTTGAGCAGTTTGCAAGCTATCGGCCAGTGCTTCCCTCGCCACCCATTGGTCATAGCTATCCAGGACTCTTTCTCTCCTTGATCAATGTGGGTGCTCAGTGGTTTTCATTTGGACCCCAGGCCGTGTTGGGATCTGTGGCAATGAACTTGCTGATCGACTGGCTGCTTACTAATAGACCATTTCTTGCTATTGGCATTCCTGAAATAGACCTTCGCTCGGCATTACGTCGTCAGGTTTTGGGACTTTGGAATGCAGAATGACACTATCTTTCTTTGCTGATCAAGCTTAGGGCGACAGAGGATTCTAAAACTATGTGGCGGTCCTCCTTACGGGCGTCTCATGAGGCCTCTGTCGTCCTTTGCTGGCACCGCATCGGCCATACTTGGCTGACTCACGGTTATCTCCTCTGTCGTGAGGACCCTCCCCCCCACTCTTTGTCGTTGTGGATCAATGTTGACTGTGGTTCACCTCTTACTGGACTGTCCCGACTTAGCCGCCCTGCAACGGACTTTTAGCTTTCCTGACTGGCTACCCCTGGTGTTAACTGACAATGCCTTAGCGGCTGACCAAGTTTTATGATTTCTTTGTGGTGGGGAGTGTTTATCGTTTTATTGAAGGGTGGGACTTTCAACTTTATCGGTGGGCGGAGGGGATGGCACGCCGTCTTGCTCCTCCCTTCGCCCCAATTGGACTGGCTTCGACTGGGTTTGGTGGTTCACACCCGCCCTCTGCCCATTCCTTTCTTTATGGGGTCTGTTTTATCTTGAGTGTCTACCTGTGCTTCTTCCTTCATGCCCCTGTCATTAGTCACTTTCTTTCCCTCCTGTCCTCTTCCACCTTCTTCCTTCCTTCTGTCAATTTGTAATTTTAATCCATTGTAGTTCCCTCTTACAGTGTGAGGTTTTATCGGTTTTAGTTATTCCGAGGTCAGAGGGACTCACGACCACGTACTTTGGTCCCTTCTCCAGTCCAACCAACCGAAGTGTTCCCATACTGAGCACCAGTAATGTGAGTGATAAAGTAGGATAAATGATCTGTTCACTGGAACATTTCTGTATGTCTCGAGTTTCTGTGCCATTTGCCATCTGAAACCGTGTCGGTACTTACATTTCCTGTGCAACATATTTAACTGTGTGCTGGCTATTTCCAGGAGTTGGGAGACGGTGAGGGGAAGCCGATGCCACAGGAGGGCTCGACGCTGGACGCGTCGTTCTTTGCGGAGGCGGCCCTGGGCAGCAGCAGTGTGCGGTCGCCTGCCGTCCCGAATGGCGCATCGCGGGAGGACCCGCTGGAGGCAGTGCGCAAGCGCAAGATCTCGCTGCAGCGCGAGGAGCTCCCCAAGAAACTAAAGCTGGTCAACATCTCGGACACAGTGAGCAAGGCGGTGAGCTCGTTGCATCGCGCGGTGGACGCGATGCAGCAGGCGACGGCGCGGGGCGGAGGCGCGTCGGCGCCGTGTGACGAGTCGGAGGCGTTTGGCCGGGTGGTGGCAGCGCACCTGCGTGCACTGCCGGTGGCCACGGCACTAGATTGCCAGGCCGACATCCTCAACTATCTGTTAGAGCAGCGGCGCAGTGCCCTGCCGGGGGCGGCAGGGGCGGCCGCTCCCGCGTCGTCGACGTGAGGTGGCTGTGGTGCCTGTGTCTAGGCTGGTGCGGGAGTTCCAGGTGAGCAAAGAACAAATCAAACAGGTGAAGCAGAGTGAGCTGAAATGGTATTGATAATTGAGCGACAAATGTGAACAGTTGTACTGGTTGTGAATAATTTATATAGCTCTACATCTACGTCTACAGTGATATTCAGCAGTCCACTTAGGGTGCGTGGTGGAGGGTACCCTGTACCATTGCTGGTTATTTCCTTTCCTATTCCACTCACAAATAGTATGAGCCCTAATTTCTGGTATCTTATCTTCATGTTCCTTATATGTAGTGTAAGGCAATAGACTTGTTTTGTATTCAGCTTCAAATTCTGGATCTGTAAATTTTCTCAGTAGTGGTCCTTGAAAAGACAGTGACCTTCTGTCCAGGGATTCCCATTGGAGTTCCTGAAGCATCTTTGTAGCACGTGCCTGTTTTTCAAACCTACCGCTAACAAATCTAGCAGCCAGTCTCCAAATTGCTTCATTGTCTGCCATTAATACGACCTGATGTGGATCCCAAACTCTCAAACAGCACTCGAGAATAAAAGAATAGTTCGCACCAGCATCCTATATGCGGTCCCCATTACAGATGATCTGCGCGTTCCTAGAATTCTCCCAATAATAGGAAGTCGACCATTCACCTTCACTACCACAATCCTCACAAGCTCATTCCATTTCATATCTGTTTTCAATGTTACATCCAGTTATTTAAGTGATGGACTGTCAAGCAGCACACTGCTAATGCTGTAACTGAACATTATGGGTTTGTTTTGCGTACTCATCCACATTAACTTACATTTTTCTACATTTAGCTTGAGCTGCCATTCATCACACCAACTAGAAATTTTGTCAGTCATCTTGTATTCAGTCAGTGAACTTTGACACCTGACCATTTGCAACAGCATCATCGGCAAACAAACGAAGATTCCTGTCCACCAAATCATTTATGTATGCATAGAATAATAGTGGCCCTATCGCAATTCTCTGAGACACTCCTGACGATACCCTCATCTCTGATGAACACTCGCCATCAAGGACTTGATACTGGGTTCTGTTACTTAAGAAGTCTTCAATCCAAGCCACTCACATATCTGTGAACCTCTTCTGTATGCTTGTACATTCTTTAACAGCTGGCAGTGGGGCACCATTTCAAATGACTGGTTCATTGGTTGTCGAGTTCCACGGCTGAGGATTATATTATTTAAAAAAGTATAGCAGCCAGTCACTGTTTTATGTACGATGATTGAATGAAAAGTAATGCCTCTCCCTTTGTTAAGTGGGTTTGAATGGGAACATTTTAATAAATCAAACACATAAATAATCCTTAGAATGTGATCTTTTATTACCAATATTCACTTTTCCACATAATCACATTTGTGTCAACTATGAACATGTTTTCTGAAGCCGTCGCGGAAGAAGTCGACAGTCTGTTTCTGCAACGAGAGTCTTGCAGTTCTCTTAACATCTTCATCAAAAGCATAATGATGTCCCCGCAGATTGTCTTTCGTTATCGGGAACAGACGGAAGTCAGGCGGTGCTAAATCTGGACTGTGTGGAGGATGCCGTACAGTTGTTAGGTTCAGTCTCTGATGTTCTGCTCTGGTGGCACATGAAGTGTGTGGTTTGGCACGGTCATGCTGCAGGAAAACCTTTCCCTTTTCCTTTCGAACCCTTGTTAGCCGTCATTTCAGAGTTCGCAGCGTTGTGATGTAACGCTCTGGATTTATTGTTGTTCCACGATCAAGGAAATCAATGTGGATAACACCATGTGTGTGGCCATGATTTTTCCATCTAAGGGCTGTGTCTTGAATATCTTTTTCTGGGGTGAGTTTTTGTGTCGATATTAGATAGATTGATGTTTAGTCTCTGGGTCATAATGGTGTGTTCGCTTTTCATCTCCTGTCACAATTGAATGGCGAAAGGCGTCACCTTGATTCTTGTAATGTGAAAGATGTTCCTGGCAAATTTAAAGTCTTTGCACTTTCATTTCAGGAGTCAGGATCCAGGGTACCCATCGTGCACAGATCTTCCGATAGCCAAGCAAAGCAATAATGTGACCAATATGTTCTGGTGAAATGCCGGTTGTGCTTGCAATTTCTCTCTGAGTGATAAGATGACCATCTTGAATCAATCTGTCAACATTTTGCTTATGAAACTCAGTGGTTGCTGTCACAGGACGTCCAACTGTTTGTTTGTCATGCAGGGCAGATGTTCCCACCTCAACATCTTTAAACGTACTCACCCAACGATGCACAATACTCACATCAACTCAATCACAATAAATGCTCTGATGAATCTCGTTTGGGGTGACACCTTCTGCTGTCAAGAATTCAATGACTGCACGTTGCTTAAATCGCACTGATCGACCGTCTGTGCAGGGTTCTGTACTTTACACTGTAATAACACAACCGTCCAATGCTCAGCCTTTCCGCCAACTGGAGCTGTAGAGAAGAGGCTACAGAACAAGCTAGTACCTGCCGTGTACCAATGCTGCCAACTGTTGAAGAGTTACAAAGATGGAGGCGCTACCTTTCAGTCAACCCTCGTATTTGTATTCTTGTCAATATATACTTTGCACTTGGACCCATTATCAGTTGGCATAATACATATTTCAGTCTTCAGTTAGTATATCATTAAAACATCAACAACAATACAATGGCAACTGTAGTGTCCAAACTGTTGTTGCCGTTCTAGCTATATATTAACTGAAGATTGAAATATCTATTATGCCGATTGAAGATGAGTCAAAGCTTGAAATGTGTATTGGCATAAATAATAATACATACATTGAATGATTTCTGTATTTCTTAAAATAATGTAATTGTAGTTTAGACTGGTATAGACTGGCTGGTTGCAATAGGCATACTTTCAGAACATGCACAGACTGACAGGTACTGACACTCTTGTAAAGAGGTTGCTTGCAGTTAACCGTGTAAGTCATTTCTATATCTTCACTCTCAAACCACTATGAGGTGCACGGCAGAGGGTACGTCCTTTTGTATGTGTTATTAGGGTTTCTTCCCTTCCATTCACATATGGAGCACAGGTAGAAAGATTGAATGCCTCTGTGCATGGTGTAATTATTCTAATCTTATCCTCTTAATCACTATGTGTGTGATACATAGGGGATTGTGGTACATTCATAGAGTAATCATTGGAAGTTGGTTCTGAAAACTTCGTTAGTAGATTTTCTCGGGATAGTGTACATCTATCTTCAAGAGTCTTCCAGGTCTGTTCCTTCAGTATGTCTCAACACTCTCCCACAGATTAAACAACCTGTGGCCATTCATCCTGCCCTTCTCTGTGTATGTTCAATATCCCATGTTAGTTCTATTTCAATACGGGTCCCACACACTTGAGCAATATCCTGCAACTGGTTGCACAAGTGATTTGTAAGCAATCTCCTTTGTAGATTGATTGCTCTTCCCCACTATTCCACCAATAAGCTATAGTCTACCACCTGCTTTGCCTAAGACTGAGCCTATGTGATGGTTCAATTTCACACCCCTTTGAAGTGTTACGCTCGGGTATTTGTATGAGTTGACTGATTCCAACAGTGACTCATTGATATTGTGGTCGTAGGATACTACTTTTTTTTTTTTTTTCATTTTGTGAAGTGCACAGTTTTACATTTCTGGACATTTAATGTTTAAAGCAAGTTGCCAATCTTTGCACCACTTTGAAATCTTACTGAGACCAGACCTGACTGAATTTTTATGCAACTTCTTTCAGACAGTAGTTCATCGTAGATAACTTAATCATCTGCAAAAAGTCTGAAGTTACTATTAATATTTTCTGAAAGGCCATTGAGATACATAAACAGCAATGGTCCCAGTGCACTTCTCTGGGGCGCACGCAAAGTTACTTCATCTGATGATGACTCTCTATTCAAGATATAATGCTGCAGCCTTCCTACTAAAAAGTCTTAAATCCAGTGAGAAAGAGAATTTTACACTATGTTTGAATTCTGGGTCATGTTCGTCAGCACTCGCACAGTTTTTGGTAAGTTTTCTGTGCACGTGTAAGGTTGTCTGGGTTTGTGTTGTTACTGAGTAACAGATTGGGATCATGTGCAGTGGAGGAACTGCTGGGTTCTGGTCTGTCTGGCTTTTATTCATACATATTGGTGGTCTCCCACTAACCATGACAGACAACTTGAAAGTTTTTCTCTTTGCACGTAATGCGAGTGTAATGCGACAGATGTGGAATATAATGTAAACGGGCTGATAAGTAACGTCAGCAGCTGGCTTCCAGAAAACAGATTAACACTTGACTGCAAAAAAATGTAATGTGTACAGCTTTTTGACATGGATCTTATAACGGTACTTTGCATGCAGGTGTGTCAATTAGCATCATATTAATTAAAATTGGGGATAAATAGACTTTATTTTGGAAGAATTAAAAAGTGGAAAGTAATACGAAACTTTAATAACTGCACAGTATTACTAAGAAGCAATATAATGAAAAGTAATAAAAAGCAAAGTAGCAACAGCGGGACAGAAAGATATAGGAGCGCGTTTGTTTTTTAATACATATGAAAGAACATGTAACACATTATTGAGCTCTCTACCTTCAGTTATTGCGATCGAGCTAGTCAATGAAAAAGTGGTACGCGACTGTGAAATTCGTTAAGGAGATTATTTAAAGACTCTTCAAGCACTTATAAAATACATCACGTGTGACGAAGTGATCAGAGACGTTTATTGTCGGGTGAAGTGAAAATGATTCCGACAACATAATTCGAACTTTGTGTTAGCTGGGAAAAATACTCTTGGGGAAACTATTATGGTTGTGGAACGCACAAAAGTTGTATGCAACGGAAAGCTATAGTTTACGCAATTCTAAATTTTTTTAAAATTGTGAAACGTGTGTGTGCGGAACATTAAGAGAATCTTATCCTTGGATGGTTGCGGGGGGGAGGGGGGGGGTAACTGATACAAACAACGTGCCAGCATAAAAATAGTTCGCTTATTAACTACCAGATATTAATTAACGGAGACCTAAAATACTAAAAACCGTTAAATTGAACCCTGCATGTGAAAGACAATCACATAGATCATTTCGAGAGCGAAGAATAGACATTTAAGTGCCGAATTGATAGCCTAGGGTGTGTCTATATTTGGACATTATATGACATGCCTTATTCAGAACACGATATCGACCATTTTAATACTGTAAATAAGGATAGGATCACCCCAAATCTCGATTCATATTACATATTTAGTTAGTGAAAAGAAATGTGTTAATAAACGAACTACATTTCAATTTTATCCACAATTTTGGCTTCATTACGTAGTCTTGGCTACATGATAAACAATATCTGTGGAAGTTGTATACAATGTATTGTCATAATATTTAGCCAGCCAATATTGTGGGACATCAAAAATGTAAATGCATGAAATTGTTCTTACAGCGGATGTATAATGTGGGAGTGCGACGAACTTTATTGAGAAACTGGACATCCATTACGTATTTGCATGTTTATCTGCGAAAATGATCCTTGTCGGTACATCGGCATAGAGTTCGAATAGAATGGCTGGAACATTGCAAACCATTCAGATTAATCGAACATCTAAATACACATAATGCTGGTATCACCAGGATTTGTTCTTTCTCCTCACCCCCGTGGCAGTAATTGAATTAAGAGTCAGCCGGGAATAACATTTAAATCAATTGATGACCATTGAGCTAGCATCACGAATTTTCAAACATCCACTGCCATGTACGAAGGCGAGTGACACCACAAGTGCTAACGTCGATCGAGGGGTGTCATCGTGATCATATTGAATGACATTGAGCAGTCACAGTCTCTTGTAAAAGCAAAATTTCACTCTCTGAAGCTGGCTGGTCAGTCAGTGAAGTGAACATTCCTCTTTCCTACTATCTCTGACACAAACATGAAGGTTCAATTCCTTTCACTGTTATTTTGTTTGCTGTTATGTTTTTGGGCACCTCTGTGTACTAACCACTAGTTTACAAACTTTGTGTAGGCCATCACTCAGATGTCTCGTGGTTGGCCAGCTACTGTAATCTGCTTTCTTGTTTTACTCTCTTCTGTAAGGTGTAGAAGTTTCTGGAGCAAGTGTCATCCTCAACTCAAGATGTTGTAGTGCTGAATCTGCTCGTGGTGTAGTGGTAAATGTCATTTGATGTCAAGAGTTTGAATCTACTCCTTCATTTATTTTTTAAACCGTGTTTTACATTCAAAAGAGACATGCAGCGATGCAATTCGCACACGGAGACGTGCTCTCCGCATTTTTAACCGTCATTCTATGATAGCAAACTGCATTCATTATAAACAGATGCGTGCAAAGTGTCTTCGCGTTCTTCGGGATAGCAAAGGAGCTAGCTGGATTTCATTCACTGGTTCTTTTAACAGTTCATTGCCTTCCTCTGTTGTGTGGGTCAACCTCCATTGGCTCTCTGGGACCAAGATCCATTCCCCCATTTCTGGCCTGACAGTAGCAGACAGTGTCATCGTGGATCCTATTGCTATCTCAAACAACTTGGGCCACCATTTTGCAGAAGTTTCGAGCTCCTCCCACTATCACCCTGCCTTTCTCCATCAGAAACGAGCACAGGAGGCTCGGGCGATACCCGTCTCTTCTCCGAATTGTGAGGGAGCTAGATCATGCTCTGTTTGTCTCGATCCTCTGCACCAGGGCCAGGTGCCAAACACCTTCCTTCCAGCTACCTCCCCATCTCTCTCACCAGCTGCGTTTGCAAGGTGGTGGAACGTATGATTAATGCCTGGCTGGTATGGTGGCTCAAGTCTTGCACTTTACTGGCTAATGCACATTCTGGATTTTGGGTGCGGTGTTATATAGTTGACCATCTTTTTACTTTGTCCACCTATTTCACGAATGGTTTTCTGCTGAAATCCCAGACTGTGGCTGTATTTTTCGATTTGGAGAAGGCCTAACACAGCCTCGGGAGAACCGGTATCCTCCATACTCTGTACATGTGGGGATTCCGTGGCTGCCTGCCCCCCCCCCCCCCCCCCTTCACCCCTCCCCCCAGGTATTTGTAAAATACAGAGTTTCAAGGTGTGTGTGTGTGTGTGTGTGTGTGTGTGTGTGTGTGTGTGTGTGTGTGTGTGTGTGTGTGTGTGTGTGGATTCTGCCTTGTTGGATACCTCCTCTTTGCTATCGCCATTAACCCTATAGTGGCCTGTCTCCCACAGGGCATTTCCGGCTCCCTTTTTGTTAATGATTTTGCCATGTATTGCAGTTCTCCACAGACCTGTCTCACTGAGTGGTGTCTTCAGTGATGTCTTGATCATATTTACATTTACTCCTGGAGCATCGACAATGGGTTTTGCTTTTCCGCTGACAAAACCATTTGTATGAATTTCTGGCGGTGCAATTGGTTTCTCCCAACATCTTTACATCTTGGGCCTGTTGCCCTTCTGTTTGTTGAAACTACGTAATCCCTGGGGCTCATGCAGTTCCTCAATGTCTTAAGTTTCCTCAGTGGCACTTTCTGGGGTGCCGATCGAACCACCCTCCTTCGTTTGGACTAGTCCCTTGTCCGTTTGAAACTCGACTATGGGTATTTTGTTTGTTCGTCTGCACGTCCATCCCTCTTAAGCTGTCTCAACACTATTCACCATCGTAGCATCCTTTAGGCCACTGGCACCTTGTACACTAGCCCGTTTGAAAGTCTGTATGCTAAAGCTGCTGAACTATCACTGTCCTATCTTCGTGACTTTCTCCTCGGCATGTACGAATGCCGTTTGCCATGTGTGGCCACCCATCCTATGTCTCCTTCTTTGATGATTCGTTTGATTTCCAGTATGGGGCACGCCCCTCTTCTCTGTTGCCTCCTGGAGTCCGCTTTCGGCATATGCTGTTGTGGGCTTACCTGCACACTACCTGCAGCTTTCCCGGTGGGTGACTTCATGAAGTGGCCCATGTTAACCTTGGCCTTCATTTGGTTTCTAAAGACACTACACCAGCCTTACTCTATCATCTTCAGTTTCATGACCTTCCCATGGAACTTCGCAATAGTACCTTCGTATGCATTGACAGCTCTCGGACTGACCGTGGGCTCGGGTGTGCCTTCATCATTTGCACCCGTGTCTTTCGATATCGGCTTCTGGCACACTGCTCAGTATTTACAACTGAGCTCTTCGCCCTGTATCAGGCCACGGAGTACTTCGGCAACATGGCCTTTTCAGTTGTCCTCTGCTCACACACTCGCAGCACCCTTCAAGGTCTGTGCACTGTACAGCGCCCATCCCCTAGTGCAGCAGGTCCAAGAAAACTGTCCCTTACTCTTGGTGGAGCCAATATGGCGTTTCTGTGGGCTCCTGGTCATGTCGGTCTGCCAGGAAACGAAGCTGCTGACGCTGCTGCCATGGCTGGAGTCTTCGTACCTCAGCCCGCGAGTTCCTATATTCCCTCGGATGATCCCTATGTTGCCGTCTGTCAGGAGTGGTGTCCCTTCAGCATTGCCAATGGTCCTCCTTCACAGGAATAAGCTCCGGCTTATTAAACCTCTCCCAGCGGCTCAGACGAGCTCCTCTAGGTCCTCCCGCCGGGATGAGGTCATTTTAACTAGGCTGTGTATTGGGCACTACCTTTTTAACCATTGTAATTCGATAAGTGGCACTTTGTACACATTTTGCTGAAGTTTTAACTGTCCGCCACTTCCTGATGGAATGCCCATTTTGTAACCATGTACGTTCCTGCTTGGGTTTGCCGTCTGAGTTATCGGCCGTTTTAGCATATGACGTACGGACTGTCGACTGAGTTTTACTTTTTATCCACGAAAGCATTATGGCGAAGGTCATTTAATTTTTAGTTTTGGACCTCCGTTTCTGTGTAGCGCCTTTTTTGACCCTTTTTCCACGTGCCTGTTTTTAGCTGTCTTCTGTTACGTCAGTTGGGACTTGCATATAGTTGTTCTTTAACTCCTCTCTGTCTTCATGTTCTATAGTTTTGACTAGGGTAAGTATGACCCCAGTTTTTTGCACCCTAAAGCAAAACTATACCAAAACCAATGTTGTTAAACGTTTCACTGCCCATCTGCAGAAAGTTTATATAATTATCAGGTTTTGAGTGTAAGATTTCCCTTAGCTGGTTTTCACGAGTGAGTCTCTCTCATTTTAAGTTGTTCTATGGACCAGTGTCTTGGTTTCTTCTTCTGCTCATGAAGAGAAGCAGCATCTACTTCAAACTTTGTTTTTATGTGTACGGGCTTGGTTGACACGTCTGCAGCTAGACAAGGACATGTTTGCCAAACAAGTTTGTTGACGGGAGCCTTAAGGAGGTGGTGGAGTTACTATTTTTCACAGTTAGGGTGTTTTCCCCTTATTGCGCGTAAGAAAATGCTGGGTGAGGAAGGATATGAAGAGATTTTACAGCATTGTGTACAGTAGAGGAACAATTCGTAGACGATGGTTATATCAGCCTGTCACTTTTGAAGAGACAGTTAAGTCACACATCATGGGTTGTAACGGAAGGCCTAAAGGTTACACTAGACAATGACGAATGGCATACAGTGCTAAGCCAACTGTTTTTCACACCACATCCATGAAATGTGTCACCATTTCCAGTAATTGCCCTTTCAGCTGCACATTAAAAACTTTATACTGCTCACTTTTGACCTCAGTAATTTATTCACAGCAAGAGATTTGGAGTAAAACCCAGGCACCCAGAGTGCCTCGAAACATAGCTTCTTATATAATTAAATATGGCTGGTGGTTGCAAAGAACAAAAACTCAGAAGTATTTACCAGACTGCACCTGGATGTGATTCAAAAGTCATAAGATACTCTTAGTAGTGCCAGATGTGTGGGTAGTTTCAGTGGAGTGATCTGTTATCTGGTGAATAGTCTGCAGCCACTGTTGGATTGCTGTGTCAGCTTCGTTGTTGCACGTGAATCGCTACCCTGCCCTGAACTTTGCCAGCAGACCAAAAATATGGAAATCGTTATGGCGAGGTCCCCTCCCCCATATCAACCAAACATTATGATGAGGGTGATTGGTCTAGTCTCTTCCAGTTGAGCTTGTAGGCATTTCAGATTACCGTAAGTGGCCTCACATTGTTTTGGAGGATAACCATATTGTCCACATAGAGAATGCATCGGCGCTTCATCCTTAGGCAGCCTGCTGACTTTAGAATGTTGAACAATAACTGTTGGCATTAATGGTTGCTTGTAGTGGCACGGAATCTGGCTGGAGTGGTCCATGGTAATACTGGAAGACTTTAAACATGATTTCCCAACAGATGGCACTGAGTGGATGTTTCCACACCTGCCATGCTGCTTTGATTCCTTCATGAGATGCATTATCTGCATTTTATCACCAGTAACAGTGTGGTCCAGGAAACTTTCATCCTCCTTGGCGTACTGTTACATGTTTCAGATGATTGAGTGAAGCAGTCATTTACTTGCCTTTCATCATTTCATCCAGCTGGGTAGGCACCCACCGTCGCCAAACCTTTTGGTGCCCAACGGACCCACAAATGATGTAAACACCTTTCATACAAATTGCCAATCTCCTGTCAAATGTCCTCGAGAGGCACACACCGATCTGCTTTCACCATTGCACCCGTGTGGGATATTTTGTCAGTCAGCGACAAACGTGGCCTCCATGAACTCTCATTGTCGTGCAAGTGTTTGTGACCTTCACAAACTCGCAGCAGCACCACCACTACTGTCACCTCCCACTTCTCATAGTGAGACACTTTTCCCCATATGCACTTCCCTGTGGATTTTGATGGATGTTTCTACATCTACATACATACTCTGCAGTCCACCATATGGTGTGTGGCGGAGGATACCTCGTACCACAACTAGCATCTTCTCTCCCTGTTCCACTCCCAAACAGAACGAGGGAAAAATTACTGCCTATATGCCTCCATATGAGCCCTAATCTCTTATCTTTGTGGACTTTCCGCGAAATTGTACTGCAGTCAGCCTCAAATGCTGGTTCTCTAAATTTTCTCAGTAACGATTCACGAAAAGAACGCTTCCTTTCCTCCAGAGACTCCCACCCGAGTTCCTGAAGCATTTCCGTAACACTCGTGTGATGATCAAACCTACCAGTAACAAATCTAGCAGCCCGCCTCTGAATTGCTTCTAATGTCCTCCCTCAATCCGACCTGATAGGGGTCCCAAACGCTCGAGCAGTACTCGAGAATAGGTTGTATTAGTGTTTCATAAGTGTTCTCCTTTACAGATGAACCACATCTTCCTAAAATTCTACCAATGAACCGAAGACGACTATCCGCCTTCCCCACAACTGCCATTACATGCTTGTCCCACTTCATATCACTCTGCAATGTTACGCCCAAATATTTGACGTGACTGTGTCGAGCGCTACACTACTAATGGAGTATTCAAACATTACAGGATTCTTTTTCCTATTCATCTGCATTAATTTACATTCATCTATATTTAGAGTTTAGCTGCCATTCTTTACACCAATTACAAATCCTGTCCAAGTCATCTTGTATCCTCCTACAGTCAGTCAACGATGACACCTTCTCGTACACCACAGCATCATCAGCAAACAGCCACACATTGCTATCCACCCTATCCAAATGATCATTTATGTAGATAGAAAACAACAGCGGACCCACCACACTTCACTGGGGCACTCCAGATGATACCCTCACCTCTGAAGAACTCACCATCGAGGACAACATACTGGGTTCTATTACTTAAGAAGTCTTCGAGCCACTCACATATTTGGGAACCAATCCCATATGCTCTTACCTTAGTTAGGAGTCTGCAGTGGGGCACCAAGTCAAACGCTTTCCGGAAGTCAAGGAATATGGCATCCATCTGATACCCTTCATCCACGGTTCGCAAGATATCATGTGGAAAAAAAGGCGAGTTGCGTTTCACAGGAGCAATGCTTTCTAAAGCTGTGCTGCTGCATGGACAGCAACTTCTCTGTCTCAAGGAAATTCATTGTACTCGAACTGAGAATATGTTCGAGAATCCTGCAACAAACCGATGTTTGTTTCTCATGCCATAGAAAATGAATTGCATTTTGTCACTAGTATGCAGAACTGCCATTGTCAACCGCTGACGGTAGCGCCGTGCCACAGAGCTGCCAGTAGATGAGGCTGGATCAGACCAAGATAGATCCACCACTGGGAATGGATATGTCGACTTCACATTTACAGATGTAATTTAGCTAAAAAAATATATAGGGCTGAAGACTTCCTTATTTGGTCTAGGTACAGTATTTTATCTCGTTGGCTCGTGTTTGTTCCTTACTAGTCTGCTGTCACAGCTCGTACTGGCCAGAGCCTTCTCTTCGCTGCTGCCAACATCTGCATGCTGCAGACTTGCACTCCAGGTGCAGCCCACCATCAATCGTATGGTGATAACACATTCCAGGGCCGACCCCAAGCTTTCTCCACATGCACTCTCAAAACCACTGTGAAGTGCACTGTGCCAAGTTACTATAATCTGTTCCTCATAAGAATAAACCTGATGTAAATAAACAAAAACGTAATTATTGGTCAGAAGCCATAGCACACGTATACTGGCATTGTTAAACTCTTGGAAGTAGTTCCTACTTACCTAGTAGATATCTTATTACTAAGTTACGTTAAATGAAACTGTTAGATATTCATATATGTTAACAGCCATCAACAATTTTCTTAATCACGCTTTAGCTACGTAGTTTTTATTTCAAAAATCGTGTACAGTCGCAGCCTCTGCAGCGTTGTGCTCTGATTGTCACGCTGTTAATGTGCAGTATGAAAATGGCTGAGGCTGCTTTCTTTCCGTAATGAAATATGCGAGTGGAACACGGTTAAAAAGTGCCGAGAAATAGGCTGTTCTTAATGTTTTTCGTAAATTTATGGAGATAATTGACTTTGAAGTTTTCCAGCATTCTATATACTTCGGGTGATGAACAGACAACGCACGTATGACACAGTCAGTAGCGCATTAGAATGTGTACCAAATTCTGTTATTCATGCATTAGTTCAAATCTCCTGTGTATAATTTTTTTTCTTGTTCAACTTGAAATACCTACAGCTCGTAATTAGAAAACTCATCATTTTTTTTTATGAATAATGCAAGTCTTCTTGTTTCTACTCACATATTGGACACGAAATTCCTGTGTCCATTTCAAATACAAGTTCTTAATTATCAATGTTTTATGAAAGACTGTTCATAAGTTGTTTAAATTAAGAAAACATAACAAATTAATTTTTTAAGGTAAAAGTGAAAAGCCGCCCTGGTACATAAGTATCGCAGCAACATGAAAAACAAAAATTTTCACAGCATCGAGCCCATCACACAAATGCTGCATTTTTACATTTGCTACTGGACCAGTACAATATGAACCCAACAGAACTGATCTGGAGCCAAGCTGTGCGGGATTTGGCCTGAGAAGTAATAAGACTGTTAAGCTGCCAGACGTACTGGAACTAACACATGCAGCTTTTTCACACGTCACTGCTGAACACTGGTGGGCTGTAGGATGGCTCGTCACAAAAGAAGGGAAAATGCTGCGCCTGGTTGGCTTCGTGGATTGTTGATAGGCTCATTATCAATGTAGCAGGTGACACTTCCAGAACTGAAATATATTTCTTGGATTCGGATAAGGAAGGAGTTAAGAGATTACCAGAAGACTGACTGTAATTAATACCTTCAGTGGCTTCAATATTTAACTATGCAGCGAAATCCTTCAATGCTCTCTTACACTACACACAGCTTATGCAGAAAAATTACCTTGTGGTTAAGTCATGAATTTTCATCATTCTTGTTTCTAATCACAACAGTACGTTACCTAAAAGGTAATATGTTGCGGTTTTTGTCTAGCCATCTAAGGAGCATATTGTGGGAGACTTGCAGTGTATTATTTCATTCCGCTTAAAAATTAAATGACATTCGAAAGCTGTATTGCTCCTCTGCTTGTCTCTTTTTATGTGTGAACTACAGCTGGCCACTTCACTGCAGGGTAGCTGTACCATCTGACAGACCAGTGCTGTCAAAGTTAAATATGCCTGTAAAGCTGTTGTCCCGTGTTATCACGAAGTAGATGTGCGCGTAACGCACAGCACAAAACGTACCCTTATTATTGTACTTGACAGTATTTGAGACAGCTTGGCTGCAGTCCCACATGAAACAGAAATCCAATGAGGTTCCAGCAAATGCGGAAGGATACTTAGTGCAATGTTTAAACAGATTTATTCTTATGATGAACGGATTATAGATGTACCTTTTGCTGTACAAGCCTTTAGTAGCCACACTCTTTCACAGAATTTCCACATAAAACTAGATGTTGTACGATGTACATCTAAAGTGAAGAGCCAAAAGTGACTTCATTACCTTTGTTCTGCTTCTGATGATGATCTTCTTATATCGTCCTTTCAAGACGCTGTCCATTCCATTCAACTGCTCTTCGGAGTACTTTGCTGTCTCTGACAGAATTACAATGTCATTGGCAAACCTCAAAGTTTTTAATTGTTCTCCCTGTACTTCAATTCCTACTTCTAATTTGTCTTTGGTTTCGTTCACTGCTCACTCGGTGTACAGATTCAGTAACATCGTGGATAGGCAGCAATCCTGTCTCGCCCCCTTCTCAATCGCCACTTCCTTTTCATGGCTCCTCGAACCTTATAACTGCCACCTCCGACCTGTAAAAAATTGAAATAGCTTCCACTCCACCGAGCGAGGTGGCGCAGTGGTTAGCACACTGGACTCGCATTCGGGAGGACGACAATTCAATCCCATCTCCGGCCATCCTGATTTAGGTTTTCCTTGATTTCCCTAAATCGTTTCAGGCAAATGCCGGGATGGTTCCTTTGAATGGGCACGGCCGATTTCCTTCCCCATCCTTCCCTACCCGAACTTGTGCTCAGTCTCTAATGACATCGTTGTCGACGGGACGTTAAAAAAAAAAAAAAAAAAAACACTAACTACTGACTAACCTAGCTTCCACTCCCTGTATTAACCCCTGCAACGTGCACTAAAATACACTCCTGGAAATGGAAAAAAGAACACATTGACACCGGTGTGTCAGACCCACCATACTTGCTCCGGACACTGCGAGAGGGCTGTACAAGCAATGATCACACGCATGGCACAGCGGACACACCAGGAACCGCGGTGTTGGCCGTCGAATGGCGCTAGCTGCGCAGCATTTGTGCACCGCCGCCGTCAGTGTCAGCCAGTTTGCCGTGGCATACGGAGCTCCATCACAGTCTTTAACACTGGTAGCATGCCGCGACAGCGTGGACGTGAACCGTATGTGCAGTTGACGGACTTTGAGCGAGGGCGTATAGTGGGCATGCGGGAGGCCGGGTGGACGTACCGCCGAATTGCTCAACACGTGGAGCGTGAGGTCTCCACAGTACATCGATGTTGTCGCCAGTGGTCGGCGGAAGGTGCACGTGCCCGTCGACCTGGGACCGGACCGCAGCGACGCACGGATGCACGCCAAGACCGTAGGATCCTACGCAGTGCCGTAGGGGACCGCACCGCCACTTCCCAGCAAATTAGGGACACTGTTGCTCCTGGGGTATCGGTGAGGACCATTCGCAACCGTCTCCATGAAGCTGGGCTACGGTCCCGCACACCGTTAGGCCGTCTTCCGCTCACGCCCCAACATCGTGCAGCCCGCCTCCAGTGGTGTCGCGACAGGCGTGAATGGAGGGACAAATGGAGACGTGTCGTCTTCAGCGATGAGAGTCGCTTCTGCCTCGGTGCCAATGATGGTCCTATGCGTGTTTGGCGCCGTGCAGGTGAGCGCCACAATCAGGACTGCATACGACCGAGGCACACAGGGCCAACACCCGGCATCATGGTGTGGGGAGCGATCTCCTACACTGGCCGTACACCACTGGTGATCGTCGAGGGGACACTGAATAGTGCACGGTACATCCAAACCGTCATCGAACCCATCGTTCTACCATTCCTAGACCGGCAAGGGAACTTGCTGTTCCAACAGGACAATGCACGTCCACATGTATCCCGTGCCACCCAACGTGCTCTAGAAGGTGTAAGTCAACTACCCTGGCCAGCAAGATCTCCGGATCTGTCCCCCATTGAGCATGTTTGGGACTGGATGAAGCGTCGTCTCACGCGGTCTGCACGTCCAGCACGAACGCTGGTCCAACTGAGGCGCCAGGTGGAAATGGCATGGCAAGCCGTTCCACAGGACTACATCCAGCATCTCTACGATCGTCTCCATGGGAGAATAGCAGCCTGCATTGCTGCGAAAGGTGGATATACACTGTACTAGTGCCGACATTGTGTATGCTCTGTTGCCTGTGTCTATGTGCCTGTGGTTCTGTCAGTGTGATCATGTGATGTATCTGACCCCAGGAATGTGTCAATAAAGTTTCCCCTTCCTGGGACAATGAATTCACGGTGTCCTTATTTCAATTTCCAGGAGTGTAGTATATAAATTCTGTATGTTGGAAAGTTCATCTTCTATTGCCAATAGAGTCTGTCTTTTTTTATCATGAGCATCACCTACTAAAATGTGCAGTACTAATTTATGCCTACTCGTTAGAAATCAAAGGTTTATGACGGTGGGATTCATGTTGTATAATAAAATATAGTTACTAAAAATTTATTACTTTGTCAGTACTCTCCAGTTTCTATAGCCCATCTTCCTAAGATCTTCGATTACTCCATCTTCCCATCTGGCTCTTGGTCGACCATGTTGTAGAAGAGGCCAAGGCTCATCATGAGCTGTAGAGCCAAGTAGGAAGAAGAAAAATTTATTAATTTTTAATTTTGGACTGCTGGTCATTAATATGGGTGCTACAGGCTTCGGAAAACTCAAACGATCAAAAGCATATTGGCATACGGTAGACATTTATAGCAGCTCAGCTGCAGTTGGCACTGAATGTTCGGACCATGTGAAACACCTTTTGAACTAATTAAGTTTGGTCTAATATAAGTATGTTGCCTGAACAGAGGGAAAATAGCCCTTTCATTAGAAAGTAGTATCTCATTTGGAATCTATGTAAGAATGGATAAGATTTGGCCTATGGCTAGATACACGAAATTTTATAACTTTAATTGCCATCATTTCTTAGAAAACTGATTACTTTGTTACAACTGTAAAACCAACGGAATAGTGAGAATAATGAAGTTTTGTGCGGGAATTTGGTTCTACAATTTTAGATAATATGCATGCCATGCAGGAACTTAACATAAAAATTTTGAAAGAGAAAGAAGAATGAAAACATAAGAAATAAATATGTGATGCATAAAAAGTAGGACAGTGGGACCCACCCATCTACATCTAAATGGACACTCTGCAAATCACATTTAAGTGCCGAGCAGAGGCAAATGCCTCAAAAACGAACACCTAGATATCTCTCTGTACGGGCTCTGGTTTCCCTTATTTTATTATGATGCTCATTTCCTCCTATGTAAGTCGGCATAAAGATATTTTGGCATTCAGAGGAGAAAGTTGGTGATCGAAATTTCGTGCGAAGCTTCTGTCGCAGCATTTTTGAAATTTTGTTAGAATATTCTGCCCCAACGAAAAACGCCTTTGTTTTAATGATGTCCACCTCAAATGCTGTATTATTTCAGTGACCCTCTCTCCCCTATTTCTTGACAGTAAAAACGTGCCCTCCTTTGAACTTTCTCTTTGTACTCCATCAGTCCTATCTGGTTAGGATCCCACACGGCACAGCGGTATTCTAAAAGAGCCTGGACAAACATAGAGTAAGCAGTCTCTTTAGCAGATCTGTTAAATTTTCTAATGTTCTGCCAATAAAATGCAGGCTTTGATGAGCCTTCTCCACATCATTTTCTGTGTGTTCCTCCCAATTTAAGTTGTTAATAATTGTAATTGCTATCTATTTAGTTGAATTTATGACTGATTTATCGTGTAACCAAAGTTTAATTCCTTTTAGCACTCATGTGGATGACCTCACACTTCTCATTATTTAGGGTCAGTCGCAAATTTTCACACCCTACAGATATCTTTTCTAAATTGTTTTGCAATTTTTTTATCTTGTGCTGATTTTATTGGTTGATAAATGACGGCATCATTTGCAAACAACGTAAGGCAGCTGCTCAGATTGTCTCCCAAATCGTTTATATAGATAAGGACCTGTAACACTACCTTGGGGAATACCAGAAATCACTTCTGTTTTACTCAGTGACTTTCCATCAGTTACTATGAACTGTGACCTCTCTGACAGGAATTTCATGAATCCAGTTGCATAACAGATGACATTCCATAAGCATGCAATTTGATTACAAGCTGCTTGTGAGGTGCGTTGTCAAAATCCTTCTGGAAATCTAGGAATACAGAATCAGTTTGAATCCCTTGTCAGTAGCACTCAGTACGTCATGTGAGTAAACAGCTAGTTGTGTTTCACATGAGTGATATTTTCTAAATCTGTGTTGGCAACATATGTTCCAAAATCCTGCTGCATATCGATGTTAATGATATGGGCCTGGAATTTAGAGGGTTAGTCCTACTACTTTTTTTGAATATTGGTGTGACCTGTTCAACTTCCCAGTCACTGGTTTTGGTTGTTTTGCTGAGCAAATGGTTGTATATGAGTGTTAAGTATGGAGCTATAGTGTCGGCATACTCTGAAAAGAACCTAATTGGTATACAGCCTGGACTGCAAGACTTGCGTTCGTTAAGAGATTTAAGTTGCTTCATTTCACCGAGGCTATCTACTTCTACATTACTCACGTTGGCAGCTGTTCTTGATTTGAATTCTGGAATATTTACTTCGTCTTCTTTCGTGAGGGAATTTCAGAAGGCTGTGTTTAGTAACCCCACTTTGGCAGAACTGTCGTCGATAGTATTCCTGTTGCTATCGCTCAGAGAAGACATTGATTCTGTCTTGCTGGTAGCATACTTTACATATGACCAGGATCTCTTTGGATTTTTTGCCAGATTTCGAGATAAAGTTTCGTTGTGGAAAGTATTAGAAGCATCTCGCATTGTAGACTGCGCTAAATTTCGAGCTTTTGTAAAAGATTGAAAATCTTGGGGATTTTGTATCTGTTTATGTTTGGCTTGTTCTTTTTGTTGTTTTTGCAAAAGTGTTCTGACCTGTTTCGTGTACCAAGGAAGCTCCATCGTTTGTTAATGTATTTGGTATAAATTTCTCGATTGTTGCCAATACTATTTCTTTGAATTGAAGCCACATTTGGTCTACACTTACATCGTTAATTTGGAAGGAGTGGGGAGGCTGAGTCGTGCTCGAGTAGCTCAGTTGGTAGAGCTGTTGCCTGCTAAAGGCAAAGGTCCTGAGTCCGAGTCTCGGCCCGGCACACAGTTTTTACCTGCTGGGAAGTTTCAACCAGCTACATTTTGCTCCATACAGATTGTGAGGACATGATTAGAATAATTACAGCACAGACAGAGGCATTCAAAGAGTCATTCTTCCCACGCTCCATACATTAATGCAACATGAAGAAACCGTAATAAATAGTAGAATAGGATGTACCTTGTGCCATGCACTTAACAGTTGTTTGCAGACTATAGATGTAGATGTATATCTGTAGTTCAGTGCCTTGAACCAAACAAACTAGTCAGCATTTGCTCTGCCCTTCTTCATATGGTTTCAGTATTTACTGTTACTACTGTTCGGTATGGATTCCACTCTTTGAGAAATATTGTAACGTAGGAAATATTGTAAGCAGTGTGCTTTGTAGAGATATTCCATTTCCCTAGTATTCTGTGAATTTGCTGAAGTCTGCCGTGCACTTTAACCTGCAATTGAACCTGTGTGTTCGTTCCATCTTGTCCCCCTACTGTGGGCCGGTAATGAGACGATTGTCTGCAGAATTGGTGAGTGGAGGGACATTTAGAAGACATTCTCGAGAAGTATGGACAGGATAAAAGGACACGTGTTAAGACCTCGGGGGAATAACTTGAGCATTTAAAGGAAGCTACACAAGATAGAGTTTGGAATATATTCGGCAAATAATTGTGGATGTTGGGTGCAAGTGCTGTTCTGAAGGCATGGTGGGCTGCATCAGTCAGGAGATTTCAAATTGAGGTACTTGTGTGAGCTGACTGATTCCAGTTGTGATTAATTCATATTGTAGTCATCTTACAGTTTTGCGCATTTGAAGCAAATTCCTGATGGTTGCAGAACTTTGTAGATCTGTCAAAACCTAGCTCAGTATTTGTGCATTTTTATATTGCATTTTAATAACAGTAGTAGTAGTAGTAGTAGTAGTAGTAGTAGTAGTAGTAAGGAAAACGGTGTATGTTTCAAGGAAATGATGAAGAATAATATTGGCCAAGAGTGCCTTCTGAAATGAGAATAACCTTCTGTTGAATAAGCACATCAGCTGACACAGTTGGAAGAAATTTGGGAAGACCTCTTTTATTAAGTGATCTGACATGTTGATGTGAAACTTGTTCATTAACAAAGTAGGAGAAAGCTTGCCTCAATGTTGAGGAAATTTTGTTCTCCTTGAGAGAACTAGTTGGACTTGTCAATTCAGAGTGCTTACCATCACAGTCTCAAAGTAAGAAACCCACAGTTTTTGCTTTTGTCAAAAAAAAAAAAAACTCCTGTAACTCCTGCCCCGAGATACTGGTTGCCAAACATGAACCCTCAGGTGCCATTTTACGCTTGCTATTTTCGAGAAAAATTTTAGAGCACTGTATCTCTGGAACAGCTGTAGATTTGTTTTGCTTTTTTGTTGAAATATAACTTTGATTTCAGTGGTCTGCTAGGTTTGGAAATGTGTGGAAAGTAGTCTTGTGTTAGCTTCCTGACATTTTTAAAAAATGGAATAAATTTTCATTCGATGCTCCTTCTGTTGAAGCTGAACTAAGTGTTAAAGTAAAAGCTGAACTAAGTGTGAAAGTAAATTCTGTGTACTCAGATGTGCCACAACCTTGCTATACACTGTTTTCTCAAAAACTCTTTGAAAACTCTGGTAGCAGAGAAATGAACAGTAACTGTGTAAGTTATCTCTTTTGATCTTCTTTACAAAGTGGTTTCACTGTCAGCAAATTGAACACACTTGATATGCTTTGCAGAGGTAACCGAGTACAGAATTAATGAGGCGCGTTGATCTGCACACTCCTACTTGAAATTTCATGATGCTCGTGGGAGTCTTTACTATTTAATGATGTAATGATTGATTAAAATTTATCTTCATTTACCTCCTACAGCTGCGTGAGATGTCGTCATGCTTGAGAAAAACTGACTCCTGTTGTTAATTGTTTCAGACTGGCAATGGACAAATCAGAGGAGCAGTCGATGTCAGAATTAGGACAGTGTGGTGGGAGGATACGGGTCATTAGTGTTGTCGGCAGAGAGAGATGCACCTCGGCGATCCAGTCGGAACATTCAGATGGCTGAGTGTGGCTGCGACTGGAGCAACTTTACCGTTATCTCCGTGTGTTGCTGCGTGTCGAATTTATTATGAATGCATCGTGTGACATTCTTTACAGATTTGGACCTGGAGATATATGTACGTTTCATTTGTGGCGAGTGTGAAGTGGCTCGTTCAGGTGCCTTTCTGGAAGAAGACTGTGCAGTAGTGACTGAGTGTTAGGTCACTGCTAGTTTACAGTTTTGTAACTTTCTTTTTCACTTTTGTGCCACATTGCTGTCAACAGAGCGATACTGTTATTTTTTTTTCTTGCGACTAGTTTGTAATAAAACTGAATGAACATTTTTACCACTTTATACTAGTGAGAGGCTAATTCAGACCTTTACACTTCAGCTGTGCCTTCTCTACCCTCCTTCAAACGGAGAGTTGTGTGGTGTGCAGAAAGACACTTGTTGTTTCCCAGAGTGTTTACTGTGTTGAATGTACATTGAATGTGAAAGGTTCTACATACTGGATCAGGCACTGAGCCCAGACACCTCACTCCGTAGTGATCAGTGCGAGCACACCGCAGTGGCGAGACTGTGTTTGCAAGGTGAAGGGGTTCGAGTCCTGGTCTGGTGTGTTTGCACGCACTCGTATAACCTGCTAGACAAACATCAACCTGGTGAAGTGTTGATCAGCAGACAGGCATGTTTAAAAGCAGATTAAAAGGCTCCCCCCCCCCCCCCCCCCCCCCCCCCCCCCCCCCCCCGTTATAAAGTCTCTCTGATGAGCACTTACATTGAGTGAGTGTCTCTCTATATGTTTCCCAAACCACATTGTATTTGTCTTTATATGTATGAGTGACTCTGTGTGCTCTGTTGTGTTGAATACCCACACCGTTGGTTTTATACAGGTCGATGGGCGAAACTGCTTTCACACTACACTCTTCCATTGTTGATTGCTGTAGCAATCTGCTTCAGCTGCTGCAGACGCTGTATTGAAGCTGAAAGTTTTAATCAAAGTTGCGGAGAAATATCTACCTGGGTTCTGTTGCATAGCAATCAGATTTGCTTTCAGTTCATAGAAATGTCAACATTGGTGGATTTAAATGATCCGTGAAATTACTTCTTTTCCGAAGAAAGCATAAAACTATTAAATTAGAACTGAATGCTCCCATCGGAAATGTTCTCAAGCTGGTATTCATTAATAGATCACAATAGAAGTATACATCAATTGTGGGATAAACACATACCTTCTTGAAATGAACAGTCTTTTATTGACTTTTGTGTCAGTGAAATTCTTCTTTTAACATGAATTACCTGTTCACTGTTTTATATACAGATATATAATACCGTATCCTTCAAAATCTCGCAGTGTTGTCGATTTCTACTTCACGAGAATGAAAACTCTTAATTCTTAACACAAACAAAGATTTCCTACATTAAGAATAATTATCTGAGTGCTAACCGGCTTAGTGTAATAAAAAATAGCTTTCTCTCTCTCTCTCTCTCTCTCTCTCTCTCTCTCTCTCTCTCTCTCTCTCCCTCCCTCCCTCTCCACACTCTCTAGCACCGTCACATCAAGTCACTCTGCTTTCTCTCATACTGCATGATACATCGTATATGCCCCTCTGGTGGACGAACGTTTTTGGGCAAAAACAAACAAGAGCATTCGCGCAACACTATGTTGATGATTGTTCATGACGCTGTATACTATATAGAAATATCTGTAGTAACGTTTTCTTATTAGTCAATATACTATCAATTGGAAATTTAACCTAAATTATACATTGGGGTGCATATACTATAATGAAGTACAATATTGTGCTAACAAATCTGTGCTGCTTGAAAATTACTGAAATGTAGCTTATATGCATAGCTCATTTAGCTTGCATTAATTCATTTCTCGAGGATGGCATGAGATGTGATCAGAATCTTGTTCCTAATCTCTCAAAGATTCTGTCACATGCCTTGGAATGTCTCAAACTTGCAATCTAGCCATTCAACCAAGCCCCACAAAGGGAGACCAAGGAAAACCTCGGGGTAGATTCACCACCCTCGGATTTCTCATTTGAAAAAAAAAAAATAAAAAATAAAAAATAAAATAAAATAAATAAATAAATAAAATAAAATAAAATAATTTGTTGAATAACAATGGATAATAGAATATTTACAATATGCTTATTTTTTGAAATGTATTTAAACACTTTTCACAAAAGAAACACAACACTGTTAATCTTCTGTGTCTTGAGGTGAGCAGTTGGGTTACGTCCATTCACGATTCCCTTCTATTTGTCATCTCCAGGTAACTGATTTGAATTCTATTCCCATTTCATCGTATCCTTGTGGGTATTATTTTTTTGGCATAGGGTTTACGTGAAAATAAGTCAGTGTAAGTTCTGTGAAAAAGGTGTTTGATCTATGCTGAGCTGAAATAGAATCTAATCTCCAATTCTCTGTCCTGAATTCTAAATATTCGGAAGTTGTAAGATGTTCTTGATCCTTATCAATAACTATAGGATGCACTATACACTAAGCCAACTGGTGATGCCGTTTCAACTTAGGCTGGTCATCTTGCAGCTGCACCTTAACACTTGTTGGTGTGCTTGTAACTGCTCAGCATTTGCTTAGTTGGTAACTTCATCAGTAACAATTGACATGACAAAATTTACA
This sequence comes from Schistocerca serialis cubense, assembly GCF_023864345.2. Lineage (NCBI taxonomy): Eukaryota > Metazoa > Arthropoda > Insecta > Orthoptera > Acrididae > Schistocerca > Schistocerca serialis. The sequence continues at coordinate 148,741,818 of NC_064648.1, forward strand.
TACACGAGTATGTTACAACAATAATACAGTTACAAAAAAAATGTCCATTACAGAAGATTGAAACAAAGTATAAGCAGGTTTTTAGCTGAGAACTGGTTACCCCTTCCAAACAGCGTTACTTCAGCTCAACGAGATTAAAAAATAAATAAATAAATAAAAAATACAAACATACACATTAGCAAAAAATATCTTGCCGTAGACCAGATTCATTTGAATCACTAACCCGTGGTCGTTGAGCTTTGAGAGACCTGATTGAAGTTATTATTAATTAATTAAAAGTTAAAAGAAATCAGTCATACTATATCCAAATTCTCTGCATTCTTGAAAGAAAACTTATTTCTACATTGAAAAACAAATACATAATGTCTGCATACATCTCGAACATTATGCCTGAAAAGAAAAACTAACTCCTAAATTGCAAAAAGAAACAAAATATCCGAAGTGTTGTTCATAGTTTCAATTTAAAACTGTCTAATCAATGTTATTTGATACGAATAGTATCTTCAATCTTCAGAATTTTCAGCCATCATGAAATTCCTTCAACAAGTGATGAGGATACATTCCTTTCACCTTTTCATTCTTCACATCCTTCAAAACATAGACCCCTGGATGAGGTATTTTTGTAATTACAAATGGTCCTTGATACAACATGGTATATACGATCCGTGACAACCGGGAAACCCAGGAAAAACCCGGGAATTTTTTCATCTGGGAGAAAACTGGAAAAAACCCGTGAATTTTTCGGAATTCCGGGAATTTTTCATTGTTTTAGCCTTCAAATTTTTGTAATTTTGACTGGTAAGAATTGATTCTCTTGCAAAGAATGTTGTTGTATCCTGCTACTGGAGAATGATACTGCAGCAATAAAATATGAAAGAGAGAAAAAAATAGAACTTAAGTGACAAAGGAAATGCGCCATTTACAAACAAAAAAACCACCGTGCACACACAAGCGTCTGCAAATAGCAAAAATATGTCAAGGGTCGTAGGGCGAAGGCTGTGTAATACTTCGTAACAATAAACGGCTTTCTATGAGCGTGACGTCACAACTGTTTACATTAGTTTCATTTACCAGTTGCCAGCGGGCTCATGCGCATGTGCAGTTGACTCGCGTATGAGCACCGCTACTTGAAGTGTGGCTGTATCAGCAGTAGCAGCAAGCAGCCAGATGCAAACTAGAACAATTTTTCTCGTGTGCCCTAGCTGGCAGATTCGCGCATGCGCAGAGTTATCTGAGTTGTAGTGGGGAGGGCGTTAGTCTTCACGTGACCCGTGTGTGTGTTAAGTGATTTCGCTGCTTCTTTGTTTACAGCTCCCACGACAAACGAAAACAAAACAGATTTCTGTGGCCGGGAGCTCTCAAGTGAATTAAAATATATGTACCTAATTACGGAGGGCAAAAATATATTAGTTTTAGTTTTGAGTTTATTTTATTTCCAAGTTATTAGCAGTCAATCATTAATCGCCTTGCAGAACAATGAAGTTATTTGAAGCCATTTTAACTATTTTTCGACCGTCACTGTCTCAAAAAATATGTAAAGGTTTTTTTAAATTACTGCTACCAGTCACAAACTTTGTCAACTATTGTATTATTTATTTATTTAGCGACATGTTTCACGGTAATAACTCATCTTCAGGCTAAATGGCATTACATAAACAACTTTACAATAAGGTCATATTGATGTTACGTAGTCTTTTTGTAAATGCTGTGGTCATCCTGTGGAAGAAAACTTAGTAAGAGGCGATGTCACTTTGGTTCAAATGGCTCTAAGCACTATGGGACTTAACATCTGAGGTCATCTGCCCTGTAGACTTAGAACTACTTAAACCTGGACATCACACACATCCATGCACGAGGCAGGATTCGAACTTGCAACTGTAGCAGCAGCGCGGTTTCGGACTGAAGTGCTTAGAACTGCTCGGCCACAGCAGCTGGCGATGTCCCTTTGGAAGCTGGACTGATTTTCATGCAGACATCAGTCCAGCTTCCAACGTGACATCACCTCTTACGAAGTTTTCTCTTCTTCCACAGCATGAGCGCAGCATTTACGAAAAAGACTATGTAATATCAGTATGACCTTGTTGTAAAGTTGTTCTTGTAATGCCATTTAGCCTGAAGATGAGGTAGTCCCTCGAAACATGTCGCTAAATAAATAAGTAATACAATAGTTGATGAAGTTTGTGACTGGTAGTGGTAATTTATAAAAAACCGTTTGTGGTGTTACATGTGGTCAACATCCACACTTCCCTTATGTCACACCACCATGCAGCTGGCATGGTATTAGTGCACATGAATTGAATATCTCCTTGTTTCAGTTTTTTCTGAAGTTTTGGCATGTTGCATATGTTTTACGGAGAGTACCACATGTCTTCTTCCTGTCAGGAAGATAAGTTGGGGCTTGAGTACCAATTATTGAGGTAGATGGTGTGTCCACATTCTGAATAAGGCTTTATAATTGTAGCCACTGCGTCACCACCTTCCCACAAATTGTGGAACTCAATTTCTGTTGATGTTTCTGTATCAACAATGGAATTAAGACATAGCCTGTCTTACAATCACATAACACAAATGTGTTTATTCTGAATCTACTCTGTTTCGGTGGAACGAATTGTCTGAAAGATAAGTGTCCTTTGAATTATAGCAAATTTTAATCAATTCAGAGTTTCTGAAGTGGATTACATGCACAACAGAAAGCTGTACAAGATTTATCAACAATGTTCCTAATTTCGAATAATCTGTCTACTCCAGTATGGGCAGAGTTGTCACTGAAATGTAGCATTCTCATAAGTAACAAAAGTGGTCTCTTAACATAAGTGCACTAAAATTGGAGTATTTAGAACATCTGTGGTCCAGTAACGCCGAATTTCAGTTTTTTCATGTGAGGCATCAGAAGACAAACAGTTATGAAACAATACATTTTTTATATTCAGTATCTTTCCACTTTTAATTTTTTAGAATTCACTGATTTTGAAATATTCTCCTCGGTGAATAAACTAAACTAATTCGTTTTGTCAGCTATATATGAGGGTAAGTTGATTATTATCCGCAATTTAGTTATATTTTTGTTTATTTTGGTAGTACTATCGTTTTACGTTGATGACGCATGCTTTGTTTATTTGTTGTTATATCTTTGCAATTTTCAAGCCGCTAGGTTAGTTTCGTTACCTCTGCTGTGCTGTTAATCATGGCTGCTCCGCTGTCTATTTGCACCAAAGAAGAGAAACGTTCAGTGATACGTTTTTTGTAGTCGGAAGGCGTGTCGGGCTGAAATTCATCAAAGATGTTCGGTACAGTACAGGAACACTGTTTTGCTGCAACGGAGTATCTACGAATGGATTGAAAAATTCTGAAATGGTCGCACAAGTGTTACGCATGATGAGGGAGACGGATGACCATTTACCGCCACATATGAAGACACCATTCAGTGTTCACATGAAATGATTCTGTTAGACAGATGACGAAGTGGCACATTGTCTGCAAATTACTCGGGGTTCTGCCTAAGAGATCATCCACAACTGACTTAGGTTTCATAAAGTTTGTGCAAGATGGCTCCCAAAACAACTCACACAGTTGCATAAACATGCTTGGACATCTGCCAAAAAACATTTGGATCGCCATGGTAATGAAGGGGACAACTACTTAGACAGGGTCATTACTGGTGATGAAATATGGTTCCATCATTACGAGCTGGAGAGTATACGGCAGAGTATGGAATGGAAACATCCAAATTCGCCATGCAAGAAAAAGTTCAAGACCCAACCATCTGCAGGAAAACTGATGCTTACAGGTTTTGGGAGGCACAGTGTCCAGTACTGGAACATTATTGGGAAAGGGGCACAGCAATAAACAGTGTACGTTACAGTGAGATGCGTACTGCCAGGCTAAAGCCTGCAATTTGAAACAAATGCAGAGGATTGCTGTCAAAAGGTGTTGTATTGTTGCTTGACAATGCCCGTCCGCATACTGCTGTTCACACTGCTCAAACGCTCCAGAAACTCAAATTTTAAGTACTGGATCATCCTCCATACAGTCCTGATGTTGCCCCCTTCTGGCTACCACCTGTTTGGTCCACTCAAACAGGCATTAAGGGACCATCGATTTGCCTTGGACAAAGCAGTGAAAGAAGCAGTGCATTCCTGGCTCGCAGCTCAATTGGAAACCTTCTTTTATCAGGGCATCTGTAAGCTTGTACAATGGTGGACCAAGTGCATTGAAACGCAAGGAGGCTATGTCGCAAAATGATGTTCTTGGAAGTTTCCTATTTGGTTACAATAAAATTTTATAACTGCTTTGACGATAATAATTGACTTACCCTCATATTTCATCAGTTCTTCTGTAAAGAATAACATGAAAACTGACAGAAATCTTGGCTCACTATCTATTGGACACGTATCTCGATAGCGTGTCATCAAATGTGTAATGGCCGAAAATCATTTTCTTTCCAGTCAACTTTATTGCAAAGATGTGATTTCTTTGTAAGCATTTCACTTTCACTTTCTGATTCTTCATATTCAGAACAACTAACATCTCCTGTTGAAAGATGAGACTGCATTGACACCCCTGCTGACGTGGATGGTTTATGATTACAACTTTCCGATTCAGTGGAAGAGTGACCACTTTCGTCAAAATCAAGTAGTACACCCTCACTATTGCTCCTCGTAAGAATCTACATGAGTTCTTCCTCAGTGCACCTATGTTGTCTTGCCATTTTCTTTGTAAAACACGGAATGCGAAGAACATCGATGTAATTTCTGATGGACAGTGAACTGTAATTTAAAGTTTAGGCTCACAAGAAACAACCAGACAACAAGCTAGCAGCCAGAGCTGAGGAAGGCTACTGAGACGTGGGGTGGGAAGTCTGCTGTGCTACTTACCTAGTTATCAGTACTCGGGTAGCGGTGCATCTGTACTTGTCATCAGCGCTCAGGTGCTGGGAAACGGGTGCGACTTAGTTCGTCATCGGCGCTCGGGAAAACTGGTGGCCGCAACTAAACTCATCATTAGCACCGAGGGAGTGGCAGGCAGCATGACGAGTGAACTCGTCAACAGCGGTCAAAGGGTTAAAGAACCAAGTAGAAGAGAGTAAATTTTTGCACGCCTGTGTCGTCTTTTACAGTGTGAGGGTGAAGTGGCTCCAAAAACGTTATTTAGAGTTCACTGCCCATTGAAAAAAAAGTTGATTTAATCATCAGGTTCTGAGTGTAACATTCCTTGGACTAGCATCTTGTTTCTTGAAACTTCATGGCAGATTAAAACTGTGTGTGCTGGACCGAGACTCAAACTTGGGACCTTTGCCTTTCGCAGGTGGTCCAGTACACAGTTTCAATCTGCCAGGAAGTTCCCTATCAGTGCACACACTGCTGCAGAATGAAAATTTCTTTCTGGAAACCATTTCTCCACAATATCCTTTCTTCCAGGAGTGCGTCTTGCAAATTTTGCAGTAGAGCTCCTGTGAAGTTTGGAAGATAGGAGCTGGGGTACTGGCAGAAGTAAAGCTGTGTGGACGGGTCATGAATCATGTTTGGGTAACTCAGTTGGTAGAGCACTTGCCCGCGAAAGGCAAAGGTCCCGAGTTCGAGTCTCGGTCCAGCACTCAGTTTTAATTTGCCAGGAAGTTTCATATCTGTGCACACTCTACTGCAGAGTGAAAATTTCATTCTTGATTGTGTTTCTTTTCTTCTTGTCATACGTCCAAGTGAGCAGCAGTAATGTAAAATAAACAGCAAGCTCGGTGAGGGGAAAAAAATGATCTGTACAAGAAAATGACCCAGATTCCAAGCTGGCAGCACAATTTCACATGAGGCAGCCATCTAAGAGGTAATTAGTAATTAGATGAGCAGTTAGCAGTGATCTGATGCAACTGACCTGTTCAGTGCTTCGATCAGAGTGGTACAATGAAAGGTTTGCTTTAGTATTGTTCGATTAAACAGTGACTCGGATCATATAATGTTAGTTCATTTTTTATTGTTTAATTAAACTAAGATTAAACTATCATTTTGCTTTACATGTTTACTTTGGTAACATCAATTCTTTACATGTGTACAAAGTGTGCCCCTGCCTGCTCACGTTACAAAAAAATGGTGTGCCTACTTGAAGGCCAAACACAATGCCAGAATCAGTGCAACAAATTCTTTATCTGCATTTGTAGCCATTCCCACTAGTGTGAAAATTTAGCATGCATGACCAGTAATTGTTTCAAAAGTGAGGTTAAATTGATAAACTTTGTTGGTACATATAAAAGCTTGTGTGACAAATCTGTGGCTAGATAAGTCAATTTGAGATACATGTTCGATCATTTACGAGGGCCTTAAATTATCGACAGGTGCACAAAAAAGTATGATCCCTTTGTTAGCTTTCAGAGGGATCCTTAAGTGTAGAGAAGGTGCATGCTGTGTCTCTCTCTCTCTCTCTCTCTCTCTCTCTCTCTCTCTCTCTCTCTCTCTCTGTGTGCTGCTACATTGTGCCAACTGAACACAATGATCATAGTTCACCAGGTAGAATGGGCTGATGTATTGTGTTGGGTGTATGGGGGTAAGAAATAGGTGGAAGGGGTTTCTAGGAAGGGTGAGCAGCATCTTGTAGGGAGGCTACAAGTGTGTGAGATAGTAACGACAGGGGGTGAGGTGGCAGGTGTAGTAATGCGAGAGGGAGAGGCAACAGGGACATGGAGAAGGAAAGCGGAACATGGGTACTGCATTCCTATCTCACACACCTGTCACCTTTCCCTCCCAGCTGCTGGGCACCCTTTTCCATCCTTCCCTTTGACCTCTTTCCTTCCACTACCTACCCAACCTGGTTCAACCCCTTGCCTGTATACTTAGCGAATTGCAGTCATTGTGTCGTTGAGCTGATACGAATAGCGGCCTACCTTCATATGTGGCGGCTGTCTGTGAATGTGCACCTGTACTGTATAGTGAGTTGTCTCCATTACTCTTAAACTATTTACATACTGCCAGAAATTTCCTTACCATGAAACTATCCTCGGCTGTTGTGTGGCGTCCTGCCACAGGTCCTATCACCGGCTTTAGGTGAAGATGTGGCCTTTGTGGCACAGTCGGTACATTGACGATACTGTGGGCTGAGCTCTAATTTACCTTAACCCAGTGAGAGGGAGACAGTCTCCAAGGATAATTAGCAGAGGTGATATTGGAATGGAGTGTAGTAGTTTGTTGGCTTTGTATACGAGGGGGGACCCAAAAATAACCGAAATTTCTTTCTAGAAAGCATATACCTTATTGTTTTCAAATACAGCTTTAATCTCCTTCGAAGTACTCTCCATTAGCATTAATACACTTGTCCAAATGTTCATTCCAGTGTTCGGATCATCTTTCAAATTTGTCCTCTTTGGTACCTTTCATGACATTGCGTTTTACGTCTTCCACATCAGCAAAACGCTTCCCTCTCAAGTCTCTCTTCAACCTCGGGAATAGGAAGAAGTCCGAGGGTGCTAAATCCTCCGGCAACTAGGGCACACGGGTCAAGGTAGCGGTCTTCGTTGAGGCCAAAAACTGGCAAACGCTGAGAGCCGTGTGTGCGGGAGCATTGTCGTGATGCAGGAACCACACGCCAGAATCCCACAAAGCTTGACGTTTTTGCACCAAACTTCTGCGAAGCCGTTTCATAACCTCCAAATAGAATTGTCGGTTTACTGTCTGGTTTTCAGGGACAAATTCAGAGTGTACGATCCCTTTTATGTCAAAAAAACAGATCAACATCACTTTCACATTCGATTTCACTTGTCAAGCTTTTTTTGGTCGAGGTGAGCCAGGTGACCTCCATTGTGATGACTGTTGGTTTATTTCTGGATTGTACCCGTAGCACCATGACTCATCACCTGTAATGAATTTGTTGAAAAAATGTGGACAATCTTTGAACGCGCCAGTCATTTCAAGACAAGCTTGAACGCAACGATCCCTTTGATCTCCGGTGAGAAGCTTCGGCACGAATTTTGCTGTCATTCTTCGCATCCCCAAATCGATGGTCGAGATGCGCTGAATTGAGCTCCAGGACAACCACGACAAGTTCACGAGTCAGTCGATTGTCCTGCTTCGATCTTCACTGATGAGATCACGGATTTTGTCGATGTTGTCTTCGCTTCGAGCAGTTGAAGGTCGACCGGAACGGGGCTGATTTTCAACCACCGTTTCTCCCTTTGTAAATCGAGAAAACCATTCTTACACTTGCGTTTTGCTAAGAGCACGGTCTTTGTAGGCTGTCTGAATCATCGCATAAGTTTCTGCTGCGTTCTTGCCGAGCAAGAAACAAAACTTCTCTGTCGCACGTTGTTCGTAAGAACTAACCATTTCCTCGTGTCACGTCTGCACTGTACGCACACTCAAAGAACTGCCGAAGAAACCACACTTCTCACTGTTGGGTGACGTCGTGTGGCAGAATGACTCAGCAGAGCTCCTACTACAACCCTCTGGTGGCGCAACCTGCTACTACAAGTACACGATGTGCAGCAGTACAATTCCGGTTACTCTTGGGTCCCCCCTCATAAAGTAATAAGTATGCAGTCTCTCCCAGAGACAATTTAAGAACACTGTTTCTCAACAATTCGACCCAACTTGGAGAGCTGTCTTACAGTGGCTGTTCACACACCAGTAACTACACTCTACCCTCTGTATGTTAGTCCTTTCTAGTGACTCCCAGTTCCTGAATTTTACCTTTCACTATGAGAGACAAATGTTCTGCTTGTTAATCATTCAGATGATGCACAGATACTCGACTCAAGAAAAGAGACAAGTGGGAGACAGTGCTCGTTCCTTCCTGTGTACTGCCATGCTGAAAAATACTAATTATCTGTCACTTTGAATCACGCAACTAGACACGTTATTCACATAGGAGACAAGGGTAAGACTGCCCTTGGTCCTGTTATTCTGACACAAACAGGTACTATTACCCATTACTACTTCCAGGGACAAACTCTGAAGAGCTTGTTCTTTACTAACAGGCAGAAAACTCAAGCTGATAATTGTGGCTGGATACTTATCAGAAAATCAGTTGCCTCCATGGAATGTATACTGTCTCCTGTTATTATTCTCATTACAGAAACATACAGGTACATGTACGTGCCTTTTACGCAGTTATGATTAAATTACTTTTGAACAAAACTTTGCCACTTCCTGTGCGTTTTGTGTTGCTTGTTGGAGATCATCTTCTGTACAGGAGACTGGGCACAATCGGCATTGAGGCATGTGCTGAACTGTCTGTCCTCCTCCACAGTCACACCGAATATCATTTGGATCATCTTGCCAAGTTAACTTTTCATCTTCCAACTCCAGATCTCAGACTATTCAGGAACTTCCAACTTGTCCATTTCCCATCATGGCCTGGAGGTAAAGCTTCAATAACTCTTTTTCCAACCAAGGGGAAGGTTGGTTGTAGTCCTCCATAGTTTTAACCTAGCTTTTTTAGCAGTGGTTCTAAGTTCATTTGATGTCCTAAGGAAACTCTTTCTTGACTCCAGTCATTGCGGATACGGTTCATGCCCATACAGAGGAAGGGTAATTTCCTGTTCCACTGCCTTTCTTTCTTTGTTCGCGGCTGTCTCTCTTCGAACAGGTGGTGGTGCTATCCCTGCGAAGTAGTAAAGCCATTCGACTGGAGTGGATTTCAGGCAACATGTTATAATTCTGCAGGTTTCGTTGAGAGCTACATACAGCTGTTTGGCATGAGTTGAATTATACCAAACAGGACAGGCATACTCTGCCATAGAATAGCATAGTTGCAGATTTTCGGATTGTTTCAGGTTGACGACCCCACTGTGATCCGGCCAGTTTCCATAGGAGATTGCTGCTGGTGAAAACTTTCGATTTGCATTTCATGCAGTGCTTTTTGAAAATTTGAGATCTGCCAAGTGTCACTCCTAGGTATTTTGGAGTCTCCTAGTGTTCCAGTTCGACCCCTGATCATATTTTGAACTTGTGAGTGGCTTCCTTGTTTCTCAAATGAAAAGCACACATGCGGGTCTTTGAAGGGTTTGGTTTAAGCTGGTTTATGTTGTTGTATCTGGATAGATCTTAAAGGGCATTTGTGAGGTCGTTCTCCACTTATTCAAAATCTGTGCTCTGGGTGGCTAGAGCGTGTTCGTCAGCATATAAGAAATTCCTGGTGTTTGGGGCTATAGATTGGTCGTTTGTGTGTATATTAAACAGAATTGGAGCCAAAACACTTCCTTGCGGGAGGCCATTCTTCTGTAGTCTCCATCAACTACACTGTCTTTGGAAGTTGACGAAGAACCTGCGATTCTGCAGAAGGGAGCCAATGAGTATGGTTAGACCTAAATCTTTGGCTAGATTGTAGATCTCGATTAGTAGTAGCTGGTGATTGACTATATCATCCGCCGCTGATAAGTCGACAAAAGCCACTCCTGTCACCTTCCGAGCTTCAAAGCCACCTTCTATAAACTGTGCGAGGTTTAGCAGTTGTCCAGTACAGCTTTTACCTGGACAAAATCCAGATTGCTGAGGATAAGTGAGGGGTCAATTGCAAGTGATAGGTGATCTTAAATCAGTCTTTCCAGCAATTTGTAAGGATGACAAAGTAGTGCAACTGGTCTAAAATTCTTTGGATCATTTCCTTCTTTGCCAGGTTTCAGCAAAGCAATCACTCGACTCTTTTGCCATATCTTTGGAATTTGGTTTCTGCTTTCACAGTTATTGTATTTAAGCTGAAGTGTTTGATTTGCTCAGTTTGTATATCATCCAACCCAGCTGATTTGCCATTTTTACTTTGTTTGATAGCCTTCTGTAGTTCTTCAATGCTGAATGATGATGTAAGGTCATTACTCTTCTCTTGCAATTTCAGCTTTTTTGATTTGTAGTTTAGCATGTTCAAACTGTCACTCTATATTGACAGCACCTGGCAACTTGGCCGATTGCTGATAATGGCTGAGACTGCGACTGCCAAGGCTACCTCTGACTCTTGGTTATATGCCACTTCTTCAAGGTCTTGGAAATTTCTCGTGCAATGCTGGCTTCACCTGCTTTACTGAAGGTCCTTCTAATGACTGAAATCTTTCCAGAAACCACTGGAACCGTCTCAAATAGACTGGAAATGCCCTACCTAGGCCAGCACTGCCTTGTTTTGGCCACTGTTCCATATAGATCTATTATTCTAGGGCAGTGACCATGGTTGGCCTGCACTACTTTAGGTTCTGCCTGTCACAGTAGCTGTGTTTGCCCCACTTCTCGGCCACGATCATTGTGTCTTCCCAAGACTATGCCTCTGTGTGGTGTATACGATTACTATTTAATCACGTATCCTTTATTTTCATAACTTCTATTTCTTACATTAATAAAATCTGATAAATGTGGCAATAGATTGGGGAGGACATTGATAGGCTAATCAACATTTAAATGTGTTTGTCTGCCACTCAACACTTTCTGTACATAGTGAGTTGCAATCCATCCTATATAATTTTTGTTATTACATCCAACACTTTCCATTTTGGTTAACGTGACGATTAACTCATTTGTGTACGTACCGTCTTCCATAAATCCCACTGTGAACAAGAACCTGCAGCCATGTGGAATCAATCAAATTATACACTGTAATGTTTCCTTTATACAGACATTTAATTTTCTTGTGTGCAGTAATTGCCAGATATTACTGAGCCCACTTTTTCATTTATTTGTGGCTGTGGGTACTAAAAAGCATGGACTTCTCAAGATTCTGGAAGAACAGAACATAGCTAATATGCAGTTGTATAAATATAAACGAGACTTCTCCAATCACTGTGATGTGTATTGCATATTCTTGTAATATTATACTGTTAACTCTTCATATTGTACTGTTCTTTCTCCAGGAACATTCCTGTGATTTATAACTTTACGCAGAAAATCGGTGTAAGTGTCGGCCTGACAGTCGAGAATCCACAATAGGATGAATACATTTCAAAATCTTCAGTTGCTTTCACCGGCAGATTAAAATTTTCAACTATGGCTCTTGCTCATAGACTGATGCACTTCTCTGACAGAGGCAGATGATGCACAGTGTGTTTAGAAACGCCCCTGGAGGTGCATCAAACATTGGTAAATTCAGGATGGAGTGTAACAATATAATGAAAAGGATATTTGCTACTCATCATATAGCGGAGATGCTGAGTCACAGAAAGGCACAACGAAAAGACTGCCACACAATTAGCTTTCGGCCAACAAGGCCTTTGTCATTTTTCATTATATTATTACATTCCATCCTGGAGGCACATCCTTTCGCAAAGTAGCTGTAATTGTCGAAAGACCTCGAAGATGGGTGTCATCCCTCGAGATGATTCGCCACATGCAAAATACCTAACAAAATGGTGACATCAATTCATTATATTGTTCTGTTTGTTCGCAAGCATCATTCAATGGAAAAGAGGGATTTGGGGAAGGATGCACTGCTTGTGGAAGAGAGAAGACTAGCTTTTAATTTCCCACCAACAACAGTCATTAGTGATGGACAAAGGGGTTGGAGTCAGAGAGGATATGAATGGAAATGAATTGTCACCTTCTCAAAAGAACAAAATTGGTGTCTGCCTTGTCTTTTTTTTTTAAAAAAAAAGTGCTCAACATTGACCCAACACATCAGTATCAGGGGAGAGTATAAAATAATCGGATCCTTCTGTTGCCCACTAGCCTTGAGTGAGTGAAGAAATTGAACTGGGAAGAGGTGTAAGACGAGGTTGTTGTTTATCACCAACACTGTTCAATATCTATCGGGAGGAAATTAATAAAGAAAGTTTTGATGGAGGGAGATGAGTTTGTATAGGGGGTTGGAGAGTGGAGTGTATAAGATTTGCAGACGACATGGTTGTAATGGCAGAGAGTGCATGAGAGATGGAACAAATTTTATCTGATCTAAACACAAAATTACAAGAATATGGAATGAAGATTAACAAGCAGAAAATGAAAAGCATGAAAATTGGAGGAAAAGGGAGACAATGCCTTATGAAAATAGGAGGAGAGGGTATACAGCAAGTGAATAATTTCAGTTACTTGGAAGTGTAATAATGGATGATATGTATTGCTCAACAGAAATTAGGAAAAGAACTGCAAAGACAAAAGGAGGATTCAAGAGGAAACAGAAATTACTTTGCAGACCATTAAACAAAGACCTGAGGAAAAGACTTGCCAAATGTTACATCTGGAGCATTGCACTGTATGGTGCGGATACCTGGACATTCAGGAAGGAAGATGAAAGGAGGCACTATGGATGTGGATATGGAGAAGAATGGAAAAAGTGAAATGGGAAGCCCAAGTAAGGAATGAAGAAATATTAAGAAGAGTTGGAGAAGAAAGAAACGTGCTGAAAGGAATCAGAAAGAGGAAACTGCACTGGATTGGACATTGTTTGAGGAAGGACTATTTATTGAAGGAAGGAATGTTGGGGGGGGGGGGGGGAAGAGGAAAAAGAAGATATCAAATATTGGACAATATCAAAGGAGACAAATATTCAGAAATGAAAAGACTAGCTATGGACAGACAAAAGTGGAAGAGGCTTAACCCATGACAAGACCTGCTGTTAAGCAAAATACCATACCATACCATACCATACCATACCATACTACTACTACTACTACTACTACAATAATATGAATCTATGGACATTTGAATGCACTCAAGAGAGTGGTGTTACCATAGCAATTGTTAGTTGTGTTGTGAAAAGTAGTAGTGAAAATGTTGGGCAAAATATACCTCTATTTGTGAAGTGTGGCTATTTATTTAGTACTGCAATAGAGAGAACTTATGGAAGCATTCCAGGAATCTTCACTGAAGTTGGATCGAGGTGCCATGGAAGGATCCAGACCACCAAACAACTACTCTGAGAAGAGAGGATAAAGGCAATACTACTTTCATCAGGCGGTATATTGGTGTTGGCAAAATATTGCCCTGTTATATTGACCAGGGACAGAACTCCCATCTAGTGCTGGTATAAGGCCCACCACAAATCTTACAAAATAAACAACAGCAGGAAAGAAAGAAAAATACATCTGATACGGCGACCCCGGTAATCCCGAACAGAGAATGCACCAGCAAGTAAACGCAGAAAAATTGATTTGAGTCAAGATTAAGACTCCAAAGAATAGGAGACAGAGAAGTTGCCTCTGGCAGCTAGAGATCAACAACAGTGCCTTATAACACACATAACGGCTTCTTTTGAATGAATTGTCGAAGAAAGAATAGTACACATGTAATGAATGGAAAATATAATTTACTGTCACAAACCTGAAACAGAAAGAAAGAAGAAGACAGTGGCAGTAGAAAGTGCACCCATATTATAAGCAACAAGTGCAAGGAATTGGTTCAAAAGCTAACAAAATTGTTTCAACTGGATAACACATACAGCGGACGTTGATTCAGTAGGAATTATCAATGCAGAGTGGCGAGCAATTATGCAAGTATGGGGAGGTGTGTGGTCCAGTTAGTGGCAGCGCGCAGTATGAGAGCAGACATCGGCTTCAACTTGAGCACCGGCTCCAGCTTCGGCTGTTCTACAATCAGCACACAGTTCACAGTACCGCAGAAGGGTAAGCCATGAACATTTAAAAAGCAGAGACAGTTCTGTGAGTATAGGGTGTTATATTAATATTGTAAATTGGTAATAAATAGTGCATGGCGATCACAAGAAAGATGTCAATGCAAGACGAGGAGTTAAGAACAATACTAGAAGGCTTAATTAAAGAACAAGCAGAGAAGGATAAGGAAGGACATAAAGCGGAACAAGTAGAATTAATTAGGGTTATTAAGGAACAAATTACTGAATCAGTAGATGACATACTAAGCCATAAAATACAAGAGGTTAACACTAACTTAGAATCTAACTTTAATGCACAAATTAATAATCAAAACATTTAAAAAATAGAAATAAACTCTAAAGTAAATTAATTACAAGAATCACTGCCAGTAGAGGTGCAACAAGTAGTTAAACAAGTGTTAACAGATGATTTACAAGAAAGTCTATAGGGAATAACCACCTGACAGTGGACAGGATATGTAGATAATGTGAATTCCCAATTCCAAGTGGAATGAGCTAGTATTTCAGATGCAAATAAGCGTATTACGCCCATACAGAAAAATGATGTAACAGGGACACCTGATGCTATAAAACATTTGGAAAAATGTTTAATTATTCGTAGAACAAGAAGTAAAAGACAAAACAGAAATAAATAATGATAAAATCACTTCTAGGGAAGGTACAATTAACAGTAAACAAGAACTTGATAGAATATGGGAAGCAATAGATTATAATAAAATGAAATTAGGAAAAGGTAATCCTGGAACTATGACAAGAGTAACTGAATATGTAATAGAGGATTTATATGTAGGAAGTGGGTTTAATTTAGCAAAGCAATTTCTAAACTATAAACCAGATGGTGATGTACACCCAATTTATTTTTTAAGAGTGTTTGCTAGATCTTTATCTAAAAAGTGGGATGACTCAAAGAAAATAGGTTTCACATTAGGAGACGCGTTGGAATGGAGAAATGCTCATGCAGAAGAATTTGTGTCTTGGAAAGATTTTGAGGAAAGCTTTAAAAGGAAGTACTGGTCATCAAGTACTCAGGAAAAATTAATCTTAAATTTATTAGATCCTGCTCCATACAATAATTCATGGGGCACATATAAAAAGTACATATAATGGCATTTGACAAAATCGAAGTACTTAGATAATCCAATAGACAAATGCACTTAGTAAAAGAACTCATCAGACATTTACTATACTACACATGACAAGGAATATTGAACAGAGAAAATCCGTGAATAAGTTATTAACGTTTATTGAAGGTTTAGACACGCTGAATACTGGAAGAAATGAAAATTTATCAGTGAATGACTGAAATAGGGGAACATGAATACCACATCCTTTCCTAATTCCTTACTGTGGATGAAGGTATCCAGTTATTGTAGAGTAAGCAGTAATGAAACTGTTTACAGCAGGGATAACGGTCTAAATCACAATAACCATACAGGGCGAAGAAATCAGACTGATAACATGAACTCGCAGGTGTTTATGCAGGGAAAAAAGGAGTGGAAATTTACAGTGATTCCAGAAGTGAAGTATCAACAATTTCGGAGGAATGGCTATTAAATGGAAAAATAAAAGAATTTCATAAGTTACCTGTTACGGGAGTACATATTGTAGGTATTACAGGTACTAAGAGTAATGTAGGCAAATAGAAAACAAGGATTACTTTTGGAATAGATCAATTGATGTTTGGACAAACCATGTTAATAGTCCCTAAAATGAATATGCAGGTATTATTAAGAGTAGTTTGGTTAGTGAAATATGCAGTAGTAATAGACTTTCAGAGTGGTTCTTTTAAATGCAATCTAGATAACTATAATAAAGAGATCTTATTTAAGGCAGATCGCTGTTGAGGACTAAATGGGAGTAATAACTTACAGTTAATAGTGAATATGAGTTCAATGGAGAAGGATGTAAATAATCTACAACAAACTTTATAAAGCTGATTTCTATGCAAAGGCTTACAAATACGAACTGTTAACCCTCACTCAAAAGGAAGAGCTATATGGAAAACTATTCAGATGTATTTTCAGAAAAACCGGGGAATATAGGAGGTTATGTGTGTAGTTTTAAGATAAGATTCTGTTCACATTGAATCCATGTGAAAGGGTTATGAAGGAGGTAAGACATTTATGCATTATTTACTGTTCACCAAGAGACACAACTTGGGCAAAATTAGTGCCAGAATTTCAAATGGTTTTGAATGAACTACCCAGTTTGTCTATTGGATTGTCTCCAATAGAGATACTATGAAGAAAATTTACAGGGGAACCACTATTAAAGTTCTTCAAATGGCCAGAGGTGCATCAGAAAGAAAGTGGTAACTTAGACAAAATAGTAGAAAATCAATTGTGTAGATCAGCTGATAAAAGATAACAAGATAGCAATAAACCCGACAGTTGAAATAAATGATCTTGTGCTGGTAAAAGAAGTACATCATAGTTCTAATCTTAAGACCATTTAAGATCATGGATAGTCCACACCCGAAAGCATACTATTTAATTGACCCACGTATTGGTCAGGAGAAAGGTTTATATAATGCCGACAAACTAAAGAAATATAATCAAACTGTGCAATAAATAAACTTAAAAATTATATGTGTATTTTTTTAGTCACGTCATAAATTAGGAGGGGAGGGAGGAGAAGCAACCAAGTACTAAATAGTATTTGACTGACTGTAATAATAGTATGACAAATAGAAAGACAGGATACAGGTACAGAAAATGAATTAATAGAAGAGGGCAGTAGAAACAGTATTGTTTTGAATCAGTAATCTAGCTGGAGCTTGGGTTTTAAGAAAAGAGAGAACAAAAGAAAGTGTGGCGCTGATGAGGTCGACACCAGCATCGATATGCGTTCATCTTTGGACTCTGAGCATTGTCTTTGGGCTGTTCTGCCATGTTCAGTTCTTTGTGAGTCTTGCATGTTTTTAGGTGAATAAATAAACTACTGCTAAATGGGTGTTGTTTGGTGTAACCAACCCAAATTCTCCCCTCACTGGTGACCCCGAGTTGTAACGTCTTCCGTTTTCGCCGTTTTACTGTGTCCGCGACCTCCGCATCAGTTATTTTCGCGTGTATTACGTCAACACAGCATTTGAACAATGACTTCGGCCCAGCGCCTAATGCTGGATTTTGTGATCGACATGCATCGTGTTGCAGGAGATATATACCTGCCGGGACTGCAACACCATGCCTCTCATTCGATGATCCCACTGATTTCGCCGGACGCTTTCGAGCCTGCAAAAATAAGTGGGGTTAGGAGTGAGCATGACTCCAGCTATCAAACACCTTTGTTCCCGCCACATGTGCCCTCCCTCATCGACTGTGCAGTTACCTCTTACGGATCTCTGTGCAGTGCGGGATCAATGCTGATTTCTGCAAATGCTTCGTCGGACAACCTACTATCGCCAGAACAATGATTTGCCATGCCGCAATCCATGCAGTACCATGCGGATACGTGCCATGTGGCCGGAACCACGTCAACCTCCTCAGCGTTTGACCAAGCCCGCGCCTGCCTCAGTTCAGCATCAGCACTTCCTACTTCGATACATCATCCTGCAACAGGAACAATTACTTGCTATCTGTACCTGACCCTCACCTCCGTCCCACTGCTATGCCTCAGTGTTTTGTGCCACGACATTCACCGTTTTGAGTGGAGTGACTATGAACAGCGAATATTCACACACCCCGTCCCATGTTCGACATCATTTCCCACACTGTACTTCTGGACAGCCCGCACCTCTGGAGCCTCTCTGCAACACAAGTGGCCCCGGCTCTGGTCATACGTCGAGCTTTCCGCGGACTAACACTCATTCTCAAACTTTGATCTTTTTCTGACCTGTCGCCCCCTCGCTGCCTCCAGTCAAGCTTCCACTACCGTTCTCAGTACATCTCGGTGCCTTATCCACGGCGGTCTTCCGCGATGCGTCAATCCGAACACAACCGCAACGTGTTGAGCTTCCGCAACCACAATCGACACATTACGATGTCTCACCCACGTCGCCATTCCGCGTCGCAAAGGATCGCGCTCAACCACAACATGTCACCTTCATGCTACCACCTGAACAGCCGTCGTTTCCACATCCCCTGGAGGCATACTCTGCTGGAATACTACAGCAACAACAGCTCGATTCAGGCAGTGCCACGACAGACTCAACTCAATCTGTTCTTCCGAACATTCTACAATGCTTACCGATGCTGCCGCTGTTTAATCCCGACAGAGCTACAACCTGGTTCAAAATTGTGGACGAAGTGTTCGACCATTACAAACTCGACGAGTCAACCAGTTTTCTGTGCTTCATCACCCACCTGCACGACCAGGAGGACTCGATTGCTGACCTTGTTGACGCCCCGGACTCATCTACATGGTACACTCTAGCCAAAAAGACATTTCTACGTTGGCTTTCACACTCAACTGAGACAGCAATACAGCAAGTGCTCCATGTCAAGCAACTAGGCAACGACAAACCTTCCCAGCTCTGGAGACAGCTACGTGCCCTGGTCAGTGCCGATCTACTCTCTGACACAGATCCTCGCCATCTGGTCAGATAAACTATCTCCTCACATCCACTTTGCACTGGCTCAGACGTCTCCCGAACCTGTTGAGCAAAGAATGACAATTTCTGACAAGCTACACGATGCATCACTGCTCTATTTCTCTAGCCACTGCCTACCTGACAAGTCCCAGGTTCAGGCTCATCGTCCTGTGGCCGGACGCGGCCGGGGCCGCACTGTGCCGACCGTTCCGCTCACTCCGGGAAGCAGTAAACAAGCAGCTGGGAGGTCACCAGCTCTGCCCTTGGTCACGCCCCCTCATGCAACCGAACCTGCTGCGGCCACCAAACCTCGGCCACCGCCACTGGCAATGAACTTTCCGCAGGAAATGCAACTGCACAACCCATACTGTTACTTCCACATACGGTTTGGTGAGGCGGCACAGAACTGCAGACCACCCTGCTACTTCCCAAAAGCCAATCGCAGGTAGGTCCGGGTGCCGCCTCCTGCGCACAACATGGCAGGCACCCCCCAGTGCTCCATTCTGTCTGGGAACGACTGGATAATTGCGGACGACTTTACATTAAAGACATTTCGTCGGGATACCTTTTCATAGTGGACACAGGTGCCAATGTTTTGCTGCTGCCTTCGTCCTTAGCGTCGTCGAACATCCGCCCTCATCATACTTCACTGCAAGCCGTGAATTCAACTAAACTATAATGCTTGGGTTCAACTTCCCATGTCATCTCACTCTCCACAAACTGCAAACTCGAGTGGACTTTTTATTGAGCGAAATTGACAAACCTATACTAGGAATTGACTTCTTACGACACCACAAACTTTCACCCGATCTAGTGCGAAACACCGTGTTTCATCATCCGTCCAAGACTCACTTCCCCTGTGCTCTGTCGAGCAAACCCCCCCTTGACACATCGGTCCGGGCTCATCTCATCTGTACATGCTCGTCTCTGTCAACGACGTTACAAGAAACCACACGCAAGTGCCTTGTCGAGCTTGAACACGTTGCTCGCCTATGCAAGGAAAACTTTGAGCTCTCCCTCCGGCTCTACGAAATACAGCTCCGGCTCTCCGATGCAGCAAAAGAATTACAGACACTACAGCAAGGACAAAGCAAGATCACTAAGTGCGCTGAATCTGCTTGCAATCCCAGCAATTGAGCCTCCATGTGTTCAACTCCCGCTACCCCTCGCAAATGTGCTATCAAGACTGCCATAACACGTACTGACAGTTCCGCAGAGCCACACCCTCCTAACACAGCAGTGTTTGACACTCAGCCGGACACAAGTGCGCATGCACGATGAGCGTCACGTGTTCCCAAACAGATGGCTCCTACCCCATCCCTCGCAGACAGCACCTCAAACTATGCAACTTCGGCTCCTGCACGCCGCCGTACGACCACCACTGACAACACAAACAGTACACTCGCACCAAGCATTTCGCCCACGACCGTGCTGCCACAGGCCACACCCTCGGACAATGGACTCACTAATGGCTCACGAGCTCTATCGAGCTCACCCGACGACCATGGTGACACTGCTTCGGGCTGGCGGCCATCTTGTCGCATTGACTCGTGGTACACTTCACCGCCTCGGCTCCCGTCGGATCCGCCGAGTGGCTCCAAACACCACGACCACGTCTTGCCTGCCCCGCCCGCCACACATTGTAAACAAACCACCTCCTGTGCCACCGGCAACATTTCCGTCATCACCAACAGCGCAGTTCACAAGCTTTGCCTCACGCCAGGTCCCCCGATCTCCAGTAAACCACGCCGACTTTGTCCCGAGCACCTCTCCGACCTTAAAAATCAGATTCCTGAACTACTAAGTTCTGGCGTCATTGAACCTTCTGCCAGTAGCTGGTCTATGCCCATACATATGACACCCATGAAAGACAGGTCCTGGCGCACATGTGGAGACTACCGTCGACTAAACGCATGAACAATTATGGACACCTACCCCATACCCAACATTGCCAACTTTACCAGTTCCGTCCCACGGTCTCTGACATTGATTGCAAACAGGCCTACCACCAGATAGATCCCCATGGCACCTGAAGACATCGAGAAGACAGCAGTCACCACCCCGATGGGGTTATTTCAGTTTCGATTCATGCACTTCGGTCTGAAAAACACAACCCAGACCTGGCAACACTTCATCAACGAAGTGCTATTCGACCTAAAATTCTGCTTTGCATATCTTGATGACATTCTTGTGTGCAGCTCCTCCGTCGAGGACAACATTCGACATGTGCAAACTGTTATGAACACTCTTGCGGCAGCAGGCATCGAGACCAACCAGGACAAATTGCAGCTACATCAACCGGCTGTCACTTTTCTTGGTTTTCGGGTCCCTGCCGACGGCATTTCACCGCCCCCTGAGAAAGTGCAGACAATACTAAACCTACCCAGACCTTTGTCATTCAAAGAGCTCTGGCGCTTTTTGGGGACAGTTAGTTATTATCACCGACATCTACCTTGGGCTGTGGAGATTCAGGCTCCACTGACGGACACCTTGGCAGGCACCAACATTTCTGGATCTCGGCCCATTCCATGGACCCCTGCTATGACTGACACTTTTACTACCCTCAAAAATCTTCTTGCCGAGACCTGCACCATCGTGCATCCTCTTTCCAATGTGCAGCTTTTCATCACCACAGACGCAAGCGATACTGCCATCGGCGCTGTCCTTAGCCAGACAATCGACAGCCAAACTTCGCCTCTGCAGTTCTTCTTGTGCAAGCTCACCAATGCACAACGGAAATATTCCGCGTTTGATATGGAGTTGCTCACGGCCTACGAAGCGATTAAGCATTTTAAGACTGACATTGAGGGACGCCATTTCTATGTTTTAACGGACCACAAACCCCTAGCTGCGGCCATTACAAACCCACCAGCTGACCCGCCTCCTCGCCATTTCAGATACATGGACTCCATATCTCAGTTCACCGCCGATGCCACATAAAGGGTGCTGACAAAATAGTTGCTGATTTCCTTTAACAATTCGACACCGTCCATTCACTATTAGACCTTTCTGAACTGCCTAACCTCCAACCTGCCGACAAGGAAACACAAAACCTGATTTCAGATTCTACTTTATCACTATACTTCGTCCGCACCACCTTCCCTGGCATTTCTGGTGGGATCTGGTGCAACCACAGTATGGGCACGTTACGCCCCCTCATCCCAATGACGCTCCGTTATGCTGTCTTCAACGCACTGCATAATTTAGCCCACCCTGGTGTTCGTGCGTCCGCCCGCCTCGTAGCGGAGCACTTTGTGTGGTGAAATGTCAACAAGGACTGCCAGCAATGGGCACACTCCTGCGTCGCATGCCAATGCTGCAAAGTACACAAGCACACTTCATCCCCCCTCGGCGCCTTTTCGATCCCTCCTGGGCGTTTCCAGGATATTCACATTGACGTTGTCAGCCCTCTCTCCCCCTCTAACAGCTTTCATTATGTTCTCTCGTCTATCAACCGAACAACTCGCTGGGTCGAGGCTGTCCCCCTCACCAATATTACGGCAGAAACTGTTGCTTGAGACTTCGTCGAGTCATGGGTATCGCATTTTGGATGTCCAGCTATCATCACGACTGACCAGGGCAGACAATTTGAGTCAGCCCTGTTCAACAGGATTTATAACATTTGCGGCATCCGGTACATCTGTACCACAGCATATCACCAGCAAAGTAACGGGTTAGTCGAGCGCTGGCACCGCACTTTCAAGGCGCCTCTTCGATGCCACGACTCTCTATGGACGGAGGCCCCTCCTCTTGTGCTACTCGGCATTCATGAGATCTGTAAGGAAGACCTCAAAGGCACAACAGCCGAGTTTGTATACGGCCAGAACATTGTTCTCCCTGGCGAACTTGTGAGCCCTTCCACTTCTCTCCCTCAGTCTGACTTACCTTCCTTCGTGGCCCGCATCAGACGCCACTTCATCAACCTCCATATCCCTCCACCCGCCAGTTATTCCCGCCCTAAGGTTCACGTCCCGAAATCTCTGGACAATTGCGAGTATGTCATGCTCCGAGATGACACTGTCCGTGCTCCCCTCCAACCTCCATATACCGGCCTGTACCGAGTTCTCAGCCAACACCTATCACATCCAGATAAAATATTCAACTGTTACAGTCTCTCTCAACAGACTTAAGCCTGCTCATGTCGAGCCTTCTTCTACCACCCTTCAGGCCATGACCACACCACTCACTCATGGCTCACGACACTTCGACCACTCCCTCCACGTCGGACTTACACACTCAATCGAGTGACTTCCACCTCCAATCATTGAGCTCTCCTCTGACCTCACCTTCTACTCCAGTCTCACGCACTCCGTCAAGTGACCACATGCTCCCCACGTCATGCTTACGTACGATCACACCCTCGCTGCCGGGCCCTTCGCCGGTCCCTTCGACCTCTCCACCATCGCCTGCCTCGCCCTGTCGAGGTTTCTCATGGCCCCCATCTAGAACGTGCCCTAGCTCGAGGTGTTTGTGCCTGTCCCCCCAGACATAATCCACAACATGTCAATAATACTGCGCGATTATACACTGTTTGGGTTGTGTTTCTCTTCACCCAGTGCTCATGACACAACCTCCGCCATTCCCTGCCACCTGGTGAAATGTGTTCCCCTCCTGCCCGATGTCGACCTGGACATGCTTCGTGTGTTTGCCACACGCACCGGAGACGTCGTCGTCGCTCCGTTCCACCCACAAACCACCGGCCTACCTGTCACCGCACGACCAGCATGCCCAGTACGACTCCCGGCTCGCTTCAACGACTTCCAGGTTCGGTGGCCGAACTTTCCTTCATGACATCTACCCACACAGCTCCCTGACGATGCTTGACCCTGGTCCGGCTCCCGCAGACCACCCCTGCCGACGCCATAGTCACCCCTCTCCCCCCTGGCCTCTCAAGAGAACTCCTGGGGGACGGGCGGGAGGGGTGGGGGGGGGGGGCTATGTGCCGCTGATGAAATCGACACCAACATCGATATGCATTCATTTTTGGACTCTAAGCATTATCTTTGGCTGTTCTGCCATGTTCACTTCAGTTCTTTGTGATCCTTGTATGTGTTAAGGTTAATAAATGAACTATTGCTAAATAGGTGTGATCATTGGTGCAACCAGCCCGGTAATCCTCCTCAAATGAAACCCATGTCCTCTGATAGTTTCAGCACTGTATCTGGAAGTTTGTCACAGATTGATTGTAATTCAGATACTTCTGTTTGAATAATGGTTACATTTTTTTCTGACTTACGGTTCTTATTTCTGTAATATCATGCAGAAATGTTCCTTCCTCTCTCTTTGATATTTACACATGAAAGAAAAAAATTTACATTGTTAGTTTACATAAATTAATATTTTCATCTACATTTGTCCTGTCATGGTCACCGATTACAGTGTAATTTTTGAAAAGAAAGTGGTGATAGTTCTTATTAGAGAGAGTTTTTATCAAATATGTGGACAGTATTATTACTGTTCCTTTGTGAAATAACACTACATTGGATGACAGCGGCTGTGCCTATGATTCACATCATAAAGGGAAGAGAGAAATACAATTTCATTAACATTATTTATCAAAGTATCAAATACCTAAAATTTCGTTCCATAGCTGACCATTTATAAAAGAGATTTGCAGTTTTTACACCATGACTGATGACATGCTGGCAGCATCTTGGCTTTGTTTTTGTCCTATTTATGACCAAGGCAATGTACATGATTTCTTCTCTGGCAGGTTGTAACAAATCACTTGACAAATAAATAAAACACACTTTGCTTTAACTTTAAACTGTATTTTTTTTTTCAGGAAATACATTCAGCATTCCAGTGATATTTTAGCCTGTTGGTAAGAAGAAAGGACAGACTGTGTTCTGGAATAATCTGAGAGAGTTTATAACACTACTGTCTGCTACTGCTATACCATAACCTTAAAGTTGAAGGCAGGTCGTGAAATAAAACTATCTTGTTAAAGCAATTATGGTATAAAGCAACAGAGCAGTGTTACCCTCTGAGAGGAATTTTGTTGTGTTGACCACATTGTACCTAACGGAGGTGGCTTATCGGAAGTGAAAGTCACAATTACATAAATATTTGAACAGTAACAAACAACATTTTTGCCTAGCTATACTGTTTAAAGAATAAGGAAAACGGTCGCCAGCCTAATTAGGCAAGAGAAAGATTAACGTTCTCATTTAAGAAAGTAGGTATGGGCAACTTTAACGGACAAACACAACCTATACTTGGCCACACGTGAGTGCAATGAACTCTGACACATACATATGTTTACGGTAAGATTGAAGCTAACAGCTAGAGCAGCACAAACTATTTGCAAAAATATAACAGATACTGAAACTCACTATTATTTTCAGGGCTTGTTCAAACTGAATGGTCTTTATAAGATTACCATTAACATTCACTGCAGGATCATAAATTGGACATAGGTAAAGTCTCTCTCAGTTAAATACTTTACTATTTAAAATGAAAGTTGATTGGAATCCACTAACAGGTTGCTTCTCACTATCTTTTGAATAAAGAAATTATGATTTTCATAAATAGTGGTCTTCCCGTTACTTGTTACCTGGCATTAGCACAATAGACAAACTGTGGATTCTGTTATATTATTAATATGCACATCCAATACACAAGAGAGACAAACACTTAGCAATCATGAACATATAATTTTCTACTATTGCAGTTTTCCACCTTTACCACAGTGAAACACAATGTTGACAAATTTGCAAGAAACTGACTCACCTTGTAAAATTTACTACAGGTAGCACTATGATCATTAACTAAGCAAAACTTCAACCTCAATTTTAAGTACTTTAATCTATAAAAGAAACAGCAAATTGTCTTTATTACCACAGTCTTCTACTTTCAAGTAAATGATTAAATAGGTGACTTTGAAACTTCACAAAGCTACATTTACTGCCTCCCACAATTTCACTAAAGCCACAGTAAATCTGAATATTCCCTTTTCATCAAAGATCAAACAACATTATGTAATTAACTGTCTAACTTTGAGGCTTTCATTTTTTTCCACAAAATAGGACACTCCGTAATCATAACTCAAATGGAGAGGAACCTGAGAGGTGTTGTGATAGGGAAAAAAATCAAGGTAGGTACATAAATTCAATTATAAGTTACCTTATATTTGTGCACACTAAATCGCCCAATAAGCTGATCCTTCACTGTACATTATTATAGTACTCCTTTACAGTGATTGTGCAATGTGGTGGCAACTGCATGTTGGTAGGCGGATTTGCAGACAGAATTGCTGGGCTCTGTCCCTTCTTGGTGGCGATGATGGATACCAATTCCAGAATCGTTCCAGCTATTTGCCCATCCATCCGAGGCATTGGAAAGCGGCAGAAAAAACCTCTCTTGGAACCAACAGAATATGCAACTTTTAAATGGCAGTTCACAGTTTGGTAGCTCGTCCCCGACTGACTCTCAATTCCAGCTTTTCTACCTAGGCCAACCATAATTTGCGTGCGCTACACATTTCCGTTCCTGAGGGGAACCACTACACCTTTTATATGCAAACTAACTAAGAAGCCTAAGTGAAGGTCAGCAGTTAACATAACAGCAAACATACATTTTAAATAAGACAGAACATTTGCACATATTGACATTTCTACAAAAAATTATTCACACAGGAATTACGATTATATACAGCAAGTTTTCTTTCCTCCAAATGGGACAAAGAATTTAAATGACAGATATACTACATTGCATATAATCAAACTACGACATCAAAGTTTTAACAAAGGAAAGAGTATACAATTTTATGTTATCGATTCAAACACACACATTTACAGAAGCTCAACGATGTAACATTAAATAAAACAAAAGGCAAAATAAATCAGTAGAGCATTAGAACTATGGTGTTACAAGTTTCTTGACATGTTTCATCCAAAGAGAGCCTCTAGCATCTAGAGGTGCACATTCACATGTACTGTCATCCATGCCACTGCACTTGCAATAAAACAATCTTAATGTTATGAGTAAAACATAATTAAAAATTCCAGAGTAGCACTTGCAAAAATTTTCTTATCCTTTCTTGCTCCATATTTATTTATTATACTGCATTAACTTATGAGAAAGAAGAAAGTTCCATGGTTCTGATCACCATAAACTTTAATATGATGAAATAAATGTAATAATTAAGTTATCTAAAAGACCAGATTACAACCAGTCAGGCTCTGAGTATGTCCTCTCACATTCAGATAACACACTGCTTGCACAGCTGATGATGTTTATTTCGCTTGTGCCACTCTTTTGTACTATATGAAACAGTCAGTCATCAAGTCCAGAGCAGGATGCGACTGATGGAGCACAAAAGTCTTTTTCCACATCTGGATGGTGGAGCATATTTGAACATAACAAAGCCATTTGATTTGTTAAAAGCTTTCTGGCACTATGGTGTTCATATCTAGGGTACGTTCTTCTTTAATAGGTCAAGCAGTTCTTGATTACTGAGGTGCTGTTTGGGAACAAAATTTCAGAAGAAAACTCCTTCAACTGTTTCTTTATTGTAGGAAGAGGGAACTTGTATTAAGGTTTTATTTTATACAGGTCAGGAGCGATCCTGGTAGCGGATATAATGTGTCCTAAGAATTTTATCTGCTGTTTGGCAAACTTTGATTTTCCAAGGTTGGCAGTAACACCCAATTCTAAAAACTTTTTTAATACTCTCAATAGAACATGCTCCCACCATGTATACATAACAGTCAGTAGATCATCCACATAAACGGCTGGCTTGAGAACTGTATCAAGAGCAGGGCTAAACATACCAGAACTAATATTTAATCAGAATGGTAATACTTTAAGTCAATCTGAACATCCTGAGAAGATAAACACCATATACATTTTACAATCCTTTCATGAGTTCACCTCCCAGTATGAGGATCTCAAATCGATAGTAGTTAGATAATTTGCTTCATGAAATCTCTGAAGCTGCTCCTTGAGCACTTCTGGTCAGACCCTAACAGGTACTACAACTTTTTTTATAGACCAGGGGTCAAAAACTAGCCACACACTTGCTGCTTTCGATACTGCTAACAGTACACAGTTGTACACGGATAGTGAAGTTTCAGTGATATTCCAACCCAGCATGTTAAATACCTTCTGCTTCCACTGCATCCCTTTTCGCCCATGGAATGGAATAAGTTTGGTGTGGAAATGTATTGTGGGGACTGACATTCATATGATGTATGTAACCCCTCATCACTCCAGGTTTACTGTAGAAAATCTGAACAAATGACAGTACTAACTTTGCCAATTCAGCTGTCTGATGTTCGTGAAGGCACCCAGATTATTGTATCTTGGTGTAAATGTAGTCGGTATCAAGCAAATCTCTTCCACATTCATTGACACAGGTTCGTCACATTCACACAATGTCACCATATGCCCACAGCACCTTGCTGGCTTCTATTTTTAACTTAAGAATCTGCCATGACATGCTCTAGTACAAATTAAATTCAACATTATTTCTTCCCCCCTCCCCCCCCCTCCCCAATATTTAGTAGGCAAGTTCCACTTCAGAGGCTGACTGTTGCATCCCCACATTGTAGGTATTCCATATGCAGTGAGCAAGGTGCAGGTAACCTCTATTTGGGATGGGTCCATCACACTTGAGCAGTATTCTAGAACTGGTCATACAAGTGATTTGTAAGCAATCTACTTTGTAGACTGATGTCACTACCCCAGTATTGTTTCAATAAACCAAAGTCTTCTGTCTGCTTTACCCACAACTGAACACTGGTGTTATAATCATAGATTTCTGAAGTGCACAGTTTTGCAGTTCTGAACATTTGAAGCAAGTTGCCAATCTTTGCACCATTTTGAAATCTTATCAAGATATGAATGAATATTTATACAGCTTCTTTTGGATAGTACTTCATTATAGGTAACTGCATCATCTGAAAAAAAGTCTCTGGTTACTACTGATATTGTCTTTAAGGTCATTAATACACAACATGAACAGCAAGGGTCCCAACATTGTTCCCTGGGGCACATCTGAAGTTACTTCTACATCTGCCGATGACACTCCACCAAAGATAACACGCCGTGTTGTCCCTAACAAAAAGTCCTTAATCCAGTCACAATTTCTGTTGATACCCCATATGACCATACTTTTGACAATAAGCGTAGGAGTGGCAATGAGTCAAATGCTTCTCGTAAATCAAGAAATATTTGATTAGAAGCTGGAAGCTGTTCTTCAGGGACCTTAACCACTTGTATAGGTTTGGAATGTTGCTATGGCCAACCAGGAGCTGGTTCAATGTAGGTTACTGGCCTATTGCATCCTATATATGTGGTGGTCCACTAAAATTGGGTTGCCACTGATTTCCATTATTTGGAGGGGCCCTGTACTCCTCATTAGGTGTATTTCTACCCATCTTGTATCCAGGATGGTACGATGTTCATTATTTTTGTTTTACCACAAAAAACCTGAACTGTTTTGCATCTGATTATGACTGTTTCCATTTTTAGGGGCAGCTGGAGGCAGGATGCCATTGTTGCAAGTGACAACATGATTCTGACCATTGTTACTGTGGTTCGTGGAATGCTGTGTTGTCATGCCAGCATCGTCATTAATATACTTGGCATCCCCCTGAATCAGATCGAGTGAATCTACTACAGACAGAAAGTTTTGTACAGTATCTTCCAGTGCATGAATTGATTTTTCGCAAATGCAGTTTGCCTTTCAGTATTCCTATGACGCCTTTATATGCTACTGGATTATCCCAGTAGTGTGTTTCTCCTAAATACTTTGCAAAATGTGTTTGGAGTCTGTCTTGCTTTGAGATGTATGTCTCAGGACTGTACACCTCATATCTTAAGTGAGCTTGTATATGCTCTGACCAACACTTCACAAGGAAAGCCTGTTCAAATTGATCAAAAATTGAACATGCTTTGGAAGTTGTGGTGGCCCACAGTGCAGATTCTCCTAGAATGTATGATACTACAAACTGTATTTTTTGTCTCTCACTTTAAGTTTTAGGTAAGTTTTCCTCAAACTTGAAAAGAAAGTGATAGAATGTGGATACTTTTACTCAGGTGCATATACCTGGAAGTGCCAGTGCTTGGGAAAATTTTCTTCTAAAAAGCACACTCATTAATGTGGGTGCTGCCTCAACTGAATCACATGAACATTCTGGGCATGCGCTACTACGCCCTTAGTAACGCAGAATAGACTGAACATATTGCCCTTGTGTTACCATACTTTTTTTCATATGTGCCAATGTATATATTGTCTTATGCAGTGAGTACTTTATCATTTAACTTCCCGTTTCAGGACAGAGACCTGTGTATTGACAGTGTCACACCACTCAGGTAAATATCTGTCTTACCTGGCCAAGCTCACGTTATATTGTCTCTCGTGTAGTCCCTGGTTCAGATAGAATTTCTGCAGCAACAGATTGTACTACACCATGATTTTTCTTTTCAGCCTTCTCAAGAACATCAGTATTTTTCTCCGAAATACATTCATTAAACATTTTGTTAAACTGTTCACCCTGAGCGGACAGGGTCTGATTTATTCTCAGTTCTTGCTAAAGTGACGAATATTAATTTTTTGCATAAATTTTAAAGTATTAGTTTCCACCCTAGTCTGAATACTTTTTATTTCTTAAAATCCTCTGACAATTGGCTCTGCACACCCAGTATTTCACAGTATGCTTCTGAAGGACTTGCTATTTCAGTTTTTATGGAAACCAAAGTGATGGTAATCTGATTCTTTATATCTCTACCTACATCACTGAACCTTTGTTCAATTCAGTTGTTTTACAACTGGATCCAATTTTTTTGAAAGGCCATATGGTTGAAAAATTTGAGATCTGAAACATCTGAAATTGTTAGGCTAAGCAAAAAAATGCTACAAAATTGAAATGCTCTATTTGATGTTCAGTGATGAACTTAATTTAGTATACTTGCTATTTTTAAAACGTATCCTTTTATGTCTTCATAGTAAATAAGGAATCCAAGTCAAATGGTGTGGACTCATGCAAGTTATTATATTATGTGCTAGTTCTTATTCAGTCTCTTCTGAAGCAAGTTATCATTCCCACCTATTCAGTTCAGAGAAAATATCTTGATACTGATTTCGAAAATCACCTAGATCCAAAGACATATCTTGCACACTTGTTTGAAAAAATATCCAGGAATTAAAAACAAAATCACCAAAGAAGAAGGAAAGAAAATATTGAAGAAACGTGTGAAGTTTTTTGTACTTGTTAAACAATCACAGTAAATATTGCTTGATAACATTGAAATACTGAGGAAATTTTCTCTTCTTTAAGTTTCAGAGGCAGTAGTAGTGATTCCTTAATTCCCTGTTCAAAAGCTTTCAATTTGATAATGATACAATTACAAGGATTGAATTACAGTGGCAAAAGTTGACCATTGTACAGTGGGGTAACATTAACAATTCCTGCCAGTTTGTACTTCCTGGGTCGAATGGTGAGGTAGAAAGAATATTCAGCCAGTTGAATCTCCTGAAAATGAAGATAAGGAATTGAATGCGTATGGAAATGGTAAATGCCATATTAAGGATTCATGCAAGTCTTTGCAGAAAAATCAGTGCTGCCCTAGCTATGTACTTCCTGAGTTAGTTCTCAAAACAATTAGGACAATTGAAGCATATAAATCAAGACCATCAACTTCTACTGTAGGTTCTCTTTCCCATGACGATGATAACAGTAATGATGAAGATGAAATTCTTATCCAATTTTAGGTTAGTTTAGTAAAAAGAATCTTATTTATGCAGTCTATTTCTCGAGTGAATGGCATTCCATTATCATTTCTATGGTACCAAATAAAAATTTAAAATCTAGTTCTTTTAAAGAATTTTAGTTTTTTACCCTCATTTCAATTGGAAAAAGTTATGCAGTGTGTGGCACTTAAAATCCAGATAAATGAAACTTTTTTTACAGCAAACTTATTAAAGCAAATACAGATGAAAATGAAAATTCTTTTACAAATAAGTAGTTGTATGATTCAAGAGTAACATTACTTGGTGTAACCCCCTTCAGAGGCAATGACCACCTCCAATGTCCTGAAATGGTTGCATGCACTCTTTAAAACAGCACTGATACTTCAGTAACAGTGTGTAGAGATGTGACATTAGGGTTCCTCGTCTTAGTATTAACTCTTTTGACTATGCTCTAAACATAGTAGTTGAGGGGGGTCAAATCCAGGCTATTTGGGAGCCAGAACTCCTTTGACCAGAACATGCCAACATTATATGAGAGCCAGTTTTGGACTAAATGGCTCATATGAGATCCTTCTCTGCCATGTGACGCATTGTTCGTTGGCTGACATTCAACACTGATGCCAATTTCCTCAGCGATTGCCCCAGGTCCTTATAAATCAGTGCCTGAGCTTTTTCAATGACTGCCACAGTTCACAATACGCGTTTCCTTGAATGAGGTTTCCTTGCTGGTGTAGGGGTAATTTCACTACATAAAGGAAAACACTTGCGTGGATTATTTACTGGGAATATCACTTTTATTGTACT
This sequence comes from Schistocerca serialis cubense, assembly GCF_023864345.2. Classification (NCBI taxonomy): domain Eukaryota; kingdom Metazoa; phylum Arthropoda; class Insecta; order Orthoptera; family Acrididae; genus Schistocerca; species Schistocerca serialis. The sequence continues at coordinate 148,774,367 of NC_064648.1, forward strand.
GCACAAACACAATACATACATATGTTAATGCGGGAATCGAACACACTGTTTCCTCCAAAGAACCTCACCCACAAAAAGAATGTTCCAGTGTCCTGTCGACTATCGACTTGTCACTCCCAGTGTGAAGCACCCGGTATGGTGGGGTAGTTAAACTTCAATTCTCTGTCTGTCCCAGTGCGGATTGTGCGGGTGTGGGTGCTGCTTGATGACTCCGCTGCTGCATTAGGTCCCCTGGTGTGGAGCTCCAGTGCGTCACAGCTGTCTGGCTCTGCAGAAGGTGTGGTTTCATTGCGAGTTGTGTCTGAAGTTGTCTGTGAGATTGCAGTCGGTGCTGTCATTATCCTAGCGGCTTTTACGCACTCCGTGGAAACCTTGGTCGACTTTCCCTGGAGGAGAATATCTATTGTGTGTCTGCCCCGTCCTAACACTTGGTACGGTCCAGTGTATGGTGGCTGTAAAGAATGATGTACCAGGTCTGTGCAGAACATGATGTGGGAACAATTATCGAGGGACTTGTGTATGAACACTGGGTGCGTGCCGTGCTGAGATGTCAGGGCTGCACGTAGCATCTCTGCCTGCTTCCTCATTTGTTGCAAGAGGTGGGGTAGTTGTGTCTCATCTGGGAGAGGAACTGGTGCAAGGAATTCTGCTGGAACATGTATTGGTTCTCCATATACCAACTCTGCCGGGGAACAACTGATGTCTGTTTTTAATGCTGTCCATAACCCCGGCAAAACCAATGGCAACGCTTGAGTCCATGAGTCCTCGTGGCATATCAGGGCAGTCTTTAGAGTCCGGTGCCACCTTTCCACCAAACTGTTGTTGGCCAGGTGGTAGCTAGTTGTCCGGTTTCGTTGGAAGCCGCAAAGTTTCGACAGCTGTTGGAACAGTGTCAACTCGAATTGGCGTCCTTGGTCGGTGGAAACGAAAAATGGGCACCCAAAACGAGCTACCCAAGTTTCCAAGAATGCCCGTGCAGTAGTCTCTGCAGAAATGTCCCTGATTGGTGTGGCCTCTGCCCACAGTGTGCAATGATCTACTGCCATAAACAAGTACCTGTAATCTTCCGAAGGGAGGAGGGTTCCAACCAAGTCAATGTATACATGCCGAAAACGTGCTGTTGGGGTTGGGAATTGTCCTACTGGAGTGTGAACATGGCATCCCACATTGCTACGTTGACACTGATAGCAGCTGTGGGCCCACTCCCGTGTATCTTTCTCGATTGAAGGCCACACAAAGTGGTCTGTCATTAACTTCACTGAGGCATTGGTTCCTGGGTGTGCCAGGTTGTGAATGCTGTCTAATACCTTTCGTTGGAAGTGGGGAGTGACGTATGGGCGTGGTCTAACCATGGAGGTGTCGCACCATACCTTAAATGGGACTTATCCCGTTAATGCGCGAGAAATAGTCTGCCACAATGTTGTCGGCACCATGGGTGTGATGCACGTCTGTCGAAAACTGGCATATAAACTCGATATGGCGGGCTTGGCAGGGGGAACATGAATCGCTGATTTTGTAGAAAGCTGCCACGAGAGGTTTATGGTCGGTGTATATGGTGGATCGCCTGCCCTCAACAAAAGGGCGGAAGTGCCTGACACTTTCATACATTGCGAGGAGTTCCCTGTCGTATGCACTCTAATGAGTTTGACCCATCTGTAGTTTTTGTGAGAAAAAACTTAGTGGCTGCCAATGACCCTTCACTCCTGTTGTAGTGCTGCACCGATTTCAACTTGGCTTGCGTCCACTACTATGGCTAGCTGATCTTGTGGTGCAGGGTGTGCAAGCCCCACTGCGTTGTGAAGGCAGTTTTGCCATGCCTTGAAAGGAGAGTCCATCTCGGGTGTCCATGGGAGTGGGCAGTTGCCAGTTTTGTTGTGTTCAGCCAAGGCATTGTTCAGTGGCGTCTGGATTGCTGCTGTTCCGGGGAGGTGGTGACGATAGAAATTTATCATTCCTAGGAATCGTCGGAGATGGTGGTAGTTTTGAGGCTGTGGTAGGGTACGCAACAACTCCAGCTTCTCTGGCAGTGGGAAAATGCCCTGAGCTGACACTTTATAACCCAGGAAGGTCACCACAGGTTCCCCAAACCTGCACTTGTCCTTGTTCAGTGTTGCTCCATGAGTAATAAGCCTGCTTTGTACCTCGTTTACGTGTTTCTGATGGTCAGAAGCATTCCCTGAAAACACCAGAATATCGTCTAAATAGGCGAAACAATATGGTAGCCCTCGTAACACTCTGTCCAGAGACCGTTGCCATGTTTGGGCAGCATTGTTCAGCCTGAATGGCATCACCAAAAATTCAAACAGCCCAAATGGGGTTGTCACTGCCGTCTTTGGTATGTCCTGCTCTGCCATTGGGATCTGATTATAAGCCTTACGGCAATCCAAAACACTAAATATGGTCGCCCCGGCCAGTGAATTGGTGAAATCCTGTATATGTGGCACAGGGTATCTGCCCGGAACAGCTCGGGCATTCAAAGCTCGATAATCACCGCATGGACGCCATGATCCATTCTTTTTACGGGCGAGGCGCAGAGGAGAGGACTGTGGTGTCACCGCCAGACACCACACTTGCTAGGTGGTAGCTTTAAATCGGCCGCGGTCCGTTAGTACATGTCGGACCCGCGTGTCGCCACTGTCAGTGATCGCAGACCGAGCGCCACCACAAGGCAGGTCTCGAGATACGGACTAGCACTCGCCCCAGTTGTACGGACGATGTAGCTAGCGATGCACACTGACGAAGCCTCGCTCATTTGCAGAGCAGATAGTTAGAATAGCCTTCAGCTAAGTCAATGGCTACGACCTAGCAAGGCGCCATTAGTAGTTTATTGCCTGAATCTACAGAGTCTCACTTGTATCATCAATAGCGATGTACAACAAGGATGAATTAAAGTTAAGTATTCCAGCAGCTACGTACTTTTCTTTATAGCATTCATTACGTATCCTGTTTCAGACCTATCTCTAGCCTGCGTGAGTTAACGCGTGCCTTTCGGCTACTTCCGAGTGGCGTGGCTGTTAACCTACGTCACAACAAGGACCATGGACTGTTGGATGGCTTATAGTTCCTTCTTGTAGTATCTCGTTGAACGTGGTCTTGGTTTCCCACAAGTGTTCAGGTGCAAGCCTGCGAACACGTGAGGAGACTGGTGGGCCTGGAGTTGTACAGATGTGGTGCACCATCTCATGCTTCGCCCTGTTCTGTCTTGTTCCATGTTGTGGCTTAGGTGTCGCCTTTGCGGTTGAAGCAGCAGGAGCCTGTTGTTGTGCCGTCAACTGTTTTGATGTCATTTGAGTCATCTGCAGGTCAGATTACTTCGTCGCTATGGTGTCCTCCCAGGTGGGTGCACTGAGGTTATCTACCCTTGGGCATGCATGAGACATCGGACATCCTTGTATTCCTGGGATAACCCATCCATTGGCAGAATGGACGAGTTGTGACTTGCGTAAATCCACGGACAATGCATGTTTTGCCAGGAAATCAACACCTAGTATAGGTTGGACGATATCGGCCATAACGAAGGTCCAATTGCATTTTTCTGGTAGCCCAATGTCCACTGCCAGTGTTTTCTGTCCATATGTGTGGATGGCAGAATCGTTGACTGCTTTCAAAGTGGTGTCTTCAGCACGTTTGTCTGAAGGGAAGAAATTTACAGGCAGAGTGCTGACATCTGAGCCAGTGTCAACCAAAAGCATCCATCCTGTAGAGCGATCGGGAACGAAAAGTCTTTTTCTAGCTTACAGCTGTGGGAGAAGGCCATCCGCATAACGTAGGCTCATGCTGGAACGGGGGTGTTCTCCTCCCATGCATCTGTGAGATTAGGTGCAGTTGCTTGTTGTCACCGTCGGCTGTGCCTAAAGCAGGCCGTGGGATGTGTTTGGGTGCGAGCACGGTGCCTCACACTTCGTAGCTTGCGCGCCGAAACGCTGGTGGAACCAGTAATAACCGGTGCCGTTGTTTGAGTGACGCGGCGGGCACGTCGGCTGGCGAAGACGCGTGTGTGTGTGTTAAGCACCGCACGTCTCGTGGCTCTAGCCACTGCAGCTGGGCGGTCAGCTGATCGATGGCAGCGCAGAGAGATCGGAAATCTTCGGTCGCGTCCGGTGCTCGTCGTGCTGTCGTGGCAGCACAAGCTGGAGGCGCCGCGTCAATCGGCTCCGGCCGTGCTCGGCTGGTGTCGTTGGCCGAGGTGGTTGCGGCGGCGGCCACTGTGGCGCGCGAGTCGAGCAGGAAGTGCGCTCTATTGGCCACTTGCAGCAACTCCCTTAACGGCCGGCCCTCATAAGCAATTAAGGTTAAGCACACCTGCGGAGGTAACTGTTGTTGCCAGATGTGCACAAGTAATGTGTCTGAGAACGTGGAAGAGTCCACTATAGCACGTAAATGCCGGTAAAAGTCTGAAGGCGACCTGTCACCACGTTTCTCGTGGTGCAGGAGCTGTGTTACCTGCTGGTCCACAAGTTTTGTGCAACGCGAAATTAACGCCGTCTTGAGGGTGGCGTAGGCTTGTTGTGGTGGGGGTTGCATAATTTTATCCGATATCACTGATCACGCAGGTTGGTACAGGTTGATATCACTAGCGTGAACTGTTCAATATCATCGACCATTTGTTGCTGCACGAAAATGTTCTCCATAATAGCGAACCAAATTTCCGGACGTTCGGGAACGAAAGGTGGGAGCCGAATTTGTTACCGCGACGCGGGTGGGCCACGAGAGCCGGCGAACGGAAAGTTTGAAACTCGTGGGAGCGGCACCGACGCGGGTGAGGAAAACGCGAGCACATTTGGTCTGATATCGGAGTGTCCTGCGGGCTGGTTGTGCGAGGCAATATCCTGTGGAGGCGGCGCAGGAACCGGCGGTTGCCGCGCCGCGGTTGGAAACGTAACGTCGTGGACGAATTCGGTATGAGATGTAGCAGTCCGTGGCACTGCGAACTGAGGGGTTTGCTGCATGGTGTCGAGCTCCTTCTTGATATTCTGGATGACGCCGTCGATGTCGCGGAAGAGGTTCTGTGCACACATGTCGATACGAGACGGCGCGGAAAATATCTAAAGAAACTTGTCTACTGCCACACCGCTTAGTTACAGGGTCACCACTTATATAGGGATAATTTCATTATATAAAGGAAAACGCTTGCGTGGATTTTATACTGGGAATAATCACTTTTATTGTACCGCACAAACGCAATACATACATACGTTAACGCGGGAAATGAACTTTCCTCCAAAGAACCTCTCTCGCAAAGAGAATGTTTCAGTGTCCTGTCGACTATCGACTTGTCACTCCCACACAGTGTTACCTACACAGAAGCAGTAAGTTTTGAGGTGCTAGTGCTGATGGGAAAAGCATTGGAATTTGGTCCATTTCAAGTTGTCTTCGACAATGTTGAATACAACACCCAGACACTTGTTGGAATTAGTAGTTTCCATGTAATGGAGGGAATGTAATGTACCACACCACCCAAATATAAGCCATTTTCCACATTGTTGTTACTATAATTTTCCCATTGTGAAGTCTTGTGACCTCATTATTTTTAACAAAAATTGTACATTGTTTTCAACTCTACTTATTTACCTATTCCATGGTGTGACCTGAAATTAGTCATCTATTATCATACTTAGGTGTAACATACCTACATATATTCTCATTTTACTGATGAATTAAGTAAATATGGGGCCAGTGGTGCACAAATCGTGAAGAGAATGAAACTACTTTGAAATTTCTTCAAAATTATTGTATTAATAATAGAATATTATGATAATTATTATTACTGTTATCAAATGCAAACTAAAGCAAATTATTATGTGATTTACATAAGTTATTTGAACACCTTTTGATTTTAGAAGTGATGAAAGCTTTCAATTTGTCATTTGAATGAACTTCATAACATATTACGAGATGAGGAATTGGATTTTACTGGTGGCGCCTAAAAATGAAATGAAATGTCGTGTGACGAGGGCCTCCCGTTGGCGCCTAAAATTATGCTAACTTTAACATGGGCCATACGTCATACAGTTGGTCTAACGAAAAAAGACGTTACAATCTATTCTATGAGAAATTTTATGCTCTCTATTTTCAACAATAGACAACTTCGCCGAAAACTAATTCATTTCCGAGTTATAAGCGAAAAACCCAAAGAAGTGTATCTTCTGGGGTTTTTCCATTTTTGACTCACTTTCAGGATGAAATTTTGGTGGGACATTCAAAATTTGGATTCAGCACCCTCGAAAATACGTAGAAAGCTTGGCTATCTATCATAGAAGCTCGAAAATAGCGCCGAATTCTATGCGAGATTCTTATGATAGTTTCCACAATGAAACCTTGTCTAGAAACGTGGCAGAAAGTCCAAAGTTTCTGGTCATATGTGAAGTATGCTAGCAGCAAGAAACAATCAACGCCTTCGCTGTGTGACTGCAATGGAAATACTATCGACAACAGTACTGCCAAGCAGTGTACTAAACACATCCTTCCGAAATTCCTTCACCAAAGAAGGCGAAGTAAATAATCTAGAATTCGAATCAAGAACGGCTGCCAACATGAGTAACGTATAAGTAGCTATCCTCAGGGTAGTGACGCAACTTAAATCACTTAACAAAAGCAAGTCTTCCAGCTCAGATTGTATACCAATTAAGCTCCTTACAGAGTATACTGATACAATAGCTCCATACCTAACAAACATATACAACTGTTCACTCGACAAAAGATCCATAGCCAGAGACTGGAAATTTGCACATGTCACACCAATATTCAAGAAACACAGTCAGAGTAGTCCACTAAATTACGGGCCCATATCATTAACGTCGATATGCAGGAAGATTCTGGAACATATATTGTATTCAAACATTATGAATTACCTCAAAGAGAATGGTCTATTCACACACAGTCAATACGGATTCAGAAAACATAGTGTTTCATAAGAACACAACTAGCTCTTTACTCACACGAAGTGTTGAGTGTATCGACAAATAATTTAAAATTTATTATGTATTTCTAGATTTCCAGAAGGCTTTTGACACTGTACCATACAAGTGGCTTGTAGTGAAATTGTGTGCTTATGGAATATCGTCTCAATTATGTGATTAACGTCGATATGCAGGAAGATTCTGGAACATATATTGTATTAAAACATTATGAATTACCTCAAAGAGAATGGTCTATTCACACACAGTCAATACGGATTCAGAAAACATAGTGTTTCATAAGAACACAACTAGCTCTTTACTCACACGAAGTGTTGAGTGTATCAACAAATAATTTAAAATTTATTATATATTTCTAGATGTCCAGAAGGCTTTTGACACTGTACCATACAAGTGGCTTGTAGTGAAATTGTGTGCTTATGGAATATCGTTTCAATTATGTGATTGGGTTCGTGATTTCCTGCCAGAGGGATCACAGATGGTAGTAATTGATGGAAAGTCATCGAATAAAACAGAAGTGATATTCTGGCGCTCGCCCTCTGCTGTTCCTTACCTATGTAAACGATTTAGGACACAATCTGAGCAGCTGTCTTGCAGATGATACTGTCGTTTATCAACCAGTAAAGTCATCAGAACATCAAGATAAATTGCAAAACGATTTCAGAAAGATATCTTTATTGTAGAAAAATTGGCAATTGACCCTGAATAACGGAAACTTTGAGGTCATCCACATTAGTGGTAAAAGGAATCCGTTTAACTTCGGTTACATAATAAATCACTCAAATCTGAAGGCCATAAATTCAACTAAATACCTAATAATTACAATTATGAACACCTTAAATTGGAACGAACACATAAGAAATGTTCTGGGGGAAGGCTAACCAAAGACTGGGTGTTATTGGCAGGATACTTAGAAAATGTAACAGATCTACTAAGGAGACTGCCTACACTATGCTTGTCTGTCCTCTTTTAGAATACTGCTGTGTGGTGTGGGATCCCTACCAGATGGGATTGACAGAGTACATCGAGAAAGTTCACAGAAGGGCAGCATGTTTTGTATTATCGTGAAATAGGGGAGAAAGTATCACTGAAATGATACAGGGTTTGGAAAGCACATCATTAAAACAAAGGCGTTTTTCGTTGCGACAGAATCTTCCCACAAAATTTCAGTCATCAAGTTTCTCCGCAGAATGCGAAAATATTTTGTTGACGCCAACCTACATAGGGTGAAACGATCATCATAATAAAATAAGGGAAATCAGTCCTTGCACAGACAGACATAGGTGTTCAGTCTTTCTACGCACTGTAAGAGATTGGAATAACAGAGAATTATTGTCATGGTGTTTCCATGAAGCCTCTTCCAGGCACTTAAATGTGATTTGCAGAATATCGATGTAGATGTAGAAAAATACTACAAAACGTTTATCTAAGAATCACCATCAGTCTCAGATAAGTAGTAGCATTGTGTACGAAATTGGCAGTATGCACATATGTGTACTTTTTTTGCTACTCATACATAAGATAATGTTGTTAATAGCAAATATACACCAACGAACCAGAACATATGACCACCTTCAACATGGCGACAATTGTGTGCTTCATGAATTTGACATGTCTCTAGTAGGTTTAAGGAGTGTCATTGATTTTCTATGGCAGTTTACACAGTTCCCAAAAATTATTGGCTGTTGATTTTTTGAGTGTGAGCCTGGTTCCATTAGCATCCCAGATGTGTTAGATAGCTTTAAGATCAGGGTAATTTGATGGTCAAGACATCACCATTTGGGGCAGCGGGTGGAATAATTGTTCAATGTTCCTATTATTTATTTAATGCTGTTGTTTGCCGTTCTCAACACTGGCTCTCTAACTACAATATTGGCAACCAGAAAGTGATTAGCAAAACGTGAAACCTGTAATTAGAATTCCTAGTGCCCACTTCATCTGAGAAATACATTTATAGCTAAAGCTTATAGCTCTGAGGAATTAGGAGATTGTCTGGGAATCATAATCAAAAACCATTCTCTCTGAAATGTTCACTATATTCTGAAAGTCACAGACCAAAAAGAATCCACACACTCCAACTACCAGAACAGTTCAGATTCTAATGCGCTGATGCAACTATAACTGTTCAAATTAAATGTTTAAGTGAATGCTCACCATAATTTGATGATAATGTTCATCAAACGCCACGCTAATAATAGTAGAATGTCTGTCCTGCGGCGGCACGTGAAAATACGACATACGCAAACTAAAGATAGATCATTAAAGTCATCCCAAAATTAACACTTCACTCGAAAACGATTTCATGGTTACGCGTATCCCGAGTAAATTATTACTGCATTCGAGGCTGTTTATATCAACGATACCGACGCGACGCGACTTCCAGCACAGGTGGTGTGCTAATCAGCATCTGGAGAGAACTGGGGCCTACCTTTTCTCTCGCAGCGCGTGTGGACGGCTTGGGGAACGCCTGATCAAATCTGCTCTTCCGACTAGCTGCTGGGCTAGTAATGCACCACTTTAAGTTATCGAATAAATCATTGCTTCCTTTGCTGATGGCCGATGAAGCTCTCAATTTAAATGTGCAATCAGCACACAGGTAGTTAATCATAATAAAAGTCTGACGTGGCTAAGTCAAATATTTTGGGTGAGGGAATTAATTTAATTACACTACACGCAGTAGACGAGCTCTGAACTTGCTCTTTGGAGATACGCTATCGCTATAGTTTTATAGTTATTCAGTTGAAACTTCTCAGATCTTTATGACTACAGCGGATCTCCCTTCTACTTAAATTTAAACATCCTAGCTTTATTTATTCGCCTACTTAATCTATCTTGCTTCCTTAATTTCTAAGACAAAAACCAGAAAATCATGAATTTCAACTAAAATTTTCGTTTGTGAGATCCAGAATACTGTTTCTACTAAATTATTATGCAAAAGGAATCTAAATATAAATTTGTAAGTTTCTAGCTCTTTTCTGTTGCGCCAATGATTTTTACAGAAAAGCATTCAAATTTCGAAAATGGTTAAAGTTATTGAACTGATATTCAACACATATTGATTTTGTATTACTCCTGACATGCTAGAAACGTTTCAGCTTATTTACTTCATTTTAAAGTATTGCGGAATATTTATGATGTCAGAGCTAGTTACAGCAGACTGGCTGGCACACAATTGAAAGACTGATGTGAATTTTATAAGGCGTGAGTACGCTGCTTCCCTACAACCATGAGTTAACTCTCATGCTTCTCCAACCACTGTAGCATGATTCGCCCTTGTGGCATGGACATTTACCCCGCTGAAAGACGCCAGCACCAACAGGACAGGCTGCAGGTAGTCCACAAAAATGTTCCCTTTGTCCACAGGTGTCACGGTACCCTCGAAGGCAACAACTGATCCCATGGTGTCTCAAGTGAATTTCTCTCATAGCATAATACTAGCCCGACTAGCCTGCATCTGGGGCACTGTTTCAAGCAGCCATTTGCCTAGATGATGGCATATCCAGACATGACCATTGACCTGGTGGTACACCCAATCATGTAACTTATTTCTATTGATCTGGTCCAAACTCAATGATCCTGTGCTCACTGCAGTTGTTGGGTAAACACCGGGCATATGGATCATCTGTGGTGTTCTCCATGTTTAACTGTGTGTGCTGAATGGTGTTCCCCAAAACACTTCCGGCTTCACCAGCGTCATAATCCATTGTTAGATCCACTACAAATCATTATTTCTTCTGCTTTAGAGAGCAAGCACGCCTCAAATGTCCTCATCTGACGTTCCTGGTCATAAATCAGCTTGTGGTTTCTTGATGGCAGCGATCACAGTGAAAAATAATTGGCTGAAAATTTGGGTTGGGACAGCACTATCTACAGTCAATTATGTGGTCAATATAAATACACTCTTTGGTTCACAGGTTTCACTTCTATGATCGACAGACCCCCTCCCTCACTGAATTAGTTATGGCCAGTCCATATCTTAATTATGTAATTAAGTCTCATTTACCAGGTATGCACATACAGCCCTTCTAATTATACAACAATAATCACTGTGCAGTATAATCTAATCAACCTGCAATGGTCTCACTCAGATGAAACAATACATGCGGCACTTTTAAATTACAGTTAGTCAGCAATCATTCTTAATTGTCCTTTACTGTTGGGGTTTTGCAAAAATTACAACTAAAGTTTCACATTGTTAAATACAAAATTTAGATCATTTACAATTGTAATTTTACATCTCAAATTAATTGAGGAGTGCAGAAAAATTGGTTGTGTCTGAACTTTATGTTACAATAGAAGTTTTGACTGAAATAAGCCTTCGTGATGAAGATAACTGCAAAAATAGCTAAATAAACAATAACCTTCATAAAAGTGCCAAGTACCTGGAAAGTAATTTAGTGCTTTTGTTCCTATCATGTTTTGGAGATTAGCTACATCTGTTTACATGTCAACAATGTGACTGAACTAGGAAACAATTACTGTTAAGTAACTGAACTGAGCTTTAGCAAAACTAGTTACCTGAAATGGTTCAAATTAATTAGGAAATTATTGTGAGTAATGTAATTTAGCCAAGTTGGGCCGATCTTATCCTCAGAATTACAGAATTATCTCTTTATCTTTCACTAACACTAATGATAACTAAGATAACAAAAATGTATCATTCAAGGAGGCAAATAACAAAACAAAATGGGAATGGGTCCCATCTAATTTTGCTACACACCTCCTTTAGTGAGAAACGTGCAACACCCAGATCAAATTTGCCATCGTTGGTGATGAACTAGTGTAGCAGCCTAACATTTATTTTAATGATGGTTACTTAATGGATAACAGCTGATCGGATTTAACTGCTATGGGAGATGTTTCACCTGGAATTTAACTGCTCAATAATACTATGTTCAAGGTAGAGAGGTTTTCCAGTTATCCAGGTCACGAAAGTTTGCAGTATGTGAGTTAATATACTATCGTTAAACACAATAGGAGACAGTCGCTACCTATGCCATACCTATCTTCATGTCTAATCTGAACACAGGTCTAATACACTGAAATATCATCACTCAGTCTTATAATATTTTGCACATTTTATCCTCATTGCAGTCCATTTGCTGGTTTGTTAGATATGAATGCATAATATAGGCACCCTGTGTTTATAATCACATTTGCTAAAAATCCTTTGTGATCATTCAGTATAATTATATTTTATCGTGGATCAACCCACCACAATTGGGATGCACTTAATCAGTATGGTATGCCTCCTCCTGCTATGTCACTGCAATCACCACACTCAGCTCACTGACTAAACTGCACATAACAACAACCTACAACTGTAGGTCCCTTACATCATTTCCATAAAAGACTTCTTTGGAGTCATGGGCAAAAAAGACAAGATAAAACGTTGTTGAGTGTTGCAAAAATAAGATAAACAACATTAAATTCAAGAACAAATAATAAAGATTGTGATGTATCATGGATTAAGTCCCTCTGACTTCAGTAGTGAGCTGCCTGTACAAAAACATCATACAAAAATTTCAGCACATCTTAATGAAAAGTGGTAAACAATTTTGTAGCACAGTGCAACTCTCATTTAACTTCTTGCACTTGCCTCTTTGCTTTGTCATCCTTTCAGTAGGGCTTTTTTTGTTCATACTGACACCCTTATTTCAGCTTAATTCGGGCCCAAATTACGAAAGGTAGAGAAGAAATACCACAATTAATAACAATGCCATTTTATCCCTATCAAACTGTTGACATGAAATGTGAGGAACAAAACACAATTCAAATATATCAAATCAAGCAACTAATTGAGAATTCTTTACATTCTATTAGCTCAGTCGAAAATGTAGATGCTAACTTAATGTTCTAAAGATGATTTACAGAACTACATACAATTATAACTGATATGGTTGTCCAGAAATAAACTTTAGAAGAAATGGCCTTTTAGTTCGCAATAGAGTAGTTATTGTGGTTAAATAGTTACCATTATTGCCAGTAGGACTGATGTAGAGCTTCCTTGTTCAGTAGACGTATGATAAAAAAACTTCAGCTGTTGTATTCATTATTTAGTAAATAGTAAAATAACTCTACTTATGAAGCTTAGTACAAATACGCTATTCATGAGAATAGCTTCACTTGTTATCTTCATGCTTTTTTCATCAGTTACATATAAATATATACAGATATAAATAGGACAACTCACGTGAAAACGAACGAGTGTTCAGGTATTAGCTCTGAAAATTCTTCATATTCAATATACCTTTCAAATCCCCATAAACGTTAAACATCCAATACATTCTCTCTCTCTCTCTCTCTCTCTCTCTCTCTCTCTCTCTCTCTCTCTCTCTCTCTCTTCCTCCATGCTCCTTAACTTCTGCGTTTTTTTAAATTGGAAGCCCCATTTTTTATTACATATTCGTGTAGTATGTAAAGAAATATGAATATTTTAGTTGGACCACTTTTTTCGCCTTGTGATAGATGGCGCTGTAATAGTCACAAACGTATAAGTACATGGTATCACGTAACATTCCACCAGTGCGAACGATATTTGCATCGTGATACATTATCCGTGTTAAAATGGACTGTTTACCAATTGCAGAAAAGGTTGATATCATGTTGATGTATCGCTATTGTGATCAAAATGCCCAACGGGCATGTGCTATATATGCTGCTCGGTATCCTGGACGACATCATTCAAATGTCCGGACCGTTCGCCGGATAGTTGCGTTATTTAAGGAAACAGGAAGTGTTCAGCTATATGTGAAACGTCAACCACGACCTGCAACAAATGATGATGCCCAAGTAGGTGTTTTAGCTGCTGTCACGGCTAATCTGCGCATCAGTAGCAGACAAATTGCGCGAGAATCGGGAATCTCAACACCATCGGTGTTTAAAATGCTACATCAACATCGATTGTACCCATACCATATTTCTATGCACCAGGAATTGCATGGCGACAACTTTGAACGTCGTGTACAGTTCTGCGACTGGGCACAAGAGAAATTACGGGACGATGACAGCTTTTCTAGCACGCGTTCTATTTCACGACAAAGTGTCATTCACCAACAGCGGTAATGTAAACCAGCATAATATGCACTATTGGGCAACAGAAAATCCACGATGGCTGCGACGAGTGGAACATCAGCGACCTGGACGGGTTAATGTATGGTGCGGCATTATGGGAGGAAAGATAATTGGCCCCCATTTTATCGATGGAAATCTAAATTGTGCAATGTATGCTGATTTCCTATGTAATGTTCTACCGATGTTACTACAAGATGTTTCACTGCATGACAGAATGGCAATGTACTTCCAACATGATGGATGTCTGGCGCATAGCTCGCGTGTGGTTGAATCGGTATTGAATAACATATTTCATGACAGGTGGATTGGTCATCGAAGCACCATACTGTGGCCCGCCTGTTCACCGGACCTTACATCCCAGGATTTCTTTCTGTGGGGAAAGTTGAAGGATATTTGCTATCGTGATCCACCGACAACGCCTGACAACAGGCGTCAGCGCATTGTCAATGCATGTGCGAACATTACAGAAGGGGAACTACTTGCTGCTGACAGGAATGTCGTTACACGTTTTGCCAAATGCATTGAGGTTGACGGACATTATTTTGAGCATGTATTGCATCAATGTGGTATTTACAGGTAATGACGCTGTAACAGCATGCGTTCTCAGAAATGATAAGTTCACAAAGGTACATGTATCGCATTGGAACAGCCGAAATAAGATGTTTAAACATGCCTACGTTCTGTATTTTAATTTAAAAAACCTACCTGTTACCAACGGTTCGTCTAAAATTGTGAGCCATATGTTTGTGACTATTACAGCGCCATCCATCACAAAGCGAAAAAAGTGGTCCAACTAAAAAATTCATATTTCTTTACTTGTTGTTGTTGTTGTGGTCTTCAGTCCTGAGACTGGTTTGATGCAGCTCTCCATGCTACTCTATCCTGTGCAAGCTTTTTCATCTCCCAGTACCTACTGCAACCTACATCCTTCTGAATCTGCTTAGTGTATTCATCTCTTGGTCTCCCTCTACGATTTTTACCCTCCACGCTGCCCTCCAATACTAAATTGGTGATCCCTTGATGCCTCAGAACATGTCCTACCAACCGATCCCTTCTTCTGGTCAAGTTGTGCCACAAACTTCTCTTCTCCCCAATCCTATTCAATTCTTCCTCATTAGTTATGTGATCTACCCATCTAATCTTTAGCATTCTTCTGTAGCACCACATTTCGAAAGCTTCTATTCTCTTCTTGTCCAAACTATTTATCGTCCATGTTTCACTTCCATACATGGCTACACTCCATACGAATACTTTCAGAAATGACTTCCTGACACTTAAATCAATACTGGATGTTAACAAATTTCTCTTCTTCAGAAACGCTTTCCTTGCCATTGCCAGCCTACATTTTATATCCTCTCTACTTCGACCATCATCAGTTATTTTGCTCCCCAAATAGCAAAACTCCTTTACTACTTTAAGTGCCTCATTTCCTAATCTAATTCCCTCAGCATCACCCGACTTAATTAGACTACATTCCATTATCCTTGTTTTGCTTTTGTTGATGTTCATCTTATATCCTCCTTTCAAGACACTGTCCATTCCATTCAACTGCTCTTCCAAGTCCTTTGCTGTCTCTGACAGAATTACAATGTCATCAGCGAACCTCAAAGTTTTTATTTCTTCTCCATGAATTTTAATACCTACTCCGAATTTTTCTTTTGTTTCCTTTACTGCTTGCTCAATATACAGATTGAACAACATCGGGGAGAGGCTACAACCCTGTCTTACTCCCTTCCCAACTACTGCTTCCCTTTCATGCCCCTCGACTCTTATAACTGCCATCTGGTTTCTGTACAAATTGTAAATAGCCTTTCGCTCCCTGTATTTTACCCCTGCCACCTTTAGAATTTGAAAGAGAGTATTCCAGTCAACATTGTCAAAAGCTTTCTCTAAGTCTACAAATGCTAGAAACGTAGGTTTGCCTTTCCTTAATCTTTCTTCTAAGATAAGTCGTAAGGTCAGTATTGCCTCACGTGTTCCAGTGTTTCTACGGAATCCAAACTGATCTTCCCCGAGGTTGGCTTCTACTAGTTTTTCCATTCGTCTGTAAAGAATTCGTGTTAGTATTTTGCAGCTGTGACTTATTAAGCTGATAGTTCGGTAATTTTCACATCTGTCAACACCTGCTTTCTTTGGGATTGGAATTATTATATTCTTCTTGAAGTCTGAGGGTATTTCGCCTGTTTCATACATCTTGCTCACCAGATGGTAGAGTTTTGTCAGGACTGGCTCTCCCACGGCCGTCAGTAGTTCCAATGGAATATTGTCTACTCCGGGGGCCTTGTTTCGACTCAGGTCTTTCAGTGCTCTGTCAAACTCTTCACGCAGTATCATATCTCCCATTTCATCTTCATCTACATCCTCTTCCATTTCCATAATATTGTCCTCAAGTACATCGCCCTTGTATAGACCCTCTATATACTCCTTCCACCTTTCTGCTTTCCCTTCTTTGCTTAGAACTGGGTTTCCATCTGAGCTCTTGATATTCATACGAGTCGTTCTCTTATCTCCAAAGGTCTCTTTAACACTCTCTGTACCAGGCCTATTTTATGCACCCGTCCCTAGAAACCGGGCAATTTTACCAATATTAAAAAAATTACTGCATCAAATCTACTGTTTGGATTGTGGCAAATTTGGTACCATCTTGAAGCTGCACATTTCTACTTTAATTCTGAGTGAAAGAAACTACTTTACAATGCACAGCTTTAAGGTACAGTTATAGAAATCACTTAGATGTTTTAAGAATTTAGAAAAAGTCATACGAATAAGGGAATACAATTGTGATTTATTTTTAACCAAAATTGTGGCACTACATTACATGTTTCTGATAGTATACAGTATTACATATAAATTTCACACAGAATCATATTGTTTTTTAGTGTGGAAAATTTTAAAGCAAGGTTCCAGGCAGAGTGCAACGCCACACTGTTCACATTCGTATCGTGTCTCTTTGCGAGAAGCCTTGCCACTCTGTTTCTTGCTCCTGGAACTGCACACGTGACACACACGAGCAGCATACTTCTTAGTAGTTGCAGGTATGTGCTGCAAAAAATGTCTCTTTGTTAGCCGACCTACAGTTCCTTCATTTCTTGGAATGAATTCAAGTGTGTCGTCTTCAACAAGCTGAACTGCAAGCACTGTTATAAAGTCTGTTATTGTAATTTTCTTCCTGTGCACTGCATTGTACAGCCAAAATGCATTTGATACTCCCATAAGCAGCAAATGGAAATATAATTTTCGCCACCATTTCACAGTTCTGTGCTGGAACGGATTGTACTGCAGGCGTTGGTCTCCAATATCCACTCCAATTTTATTGAGGTTGTAATCAAGTACCTGAAGTGGTTTCAATACTACAGACCCATTTCTCTTAGTATGCGTACCAAATGTTGCTTGATGCCTTGTAGACAATGTATACACATCTCTCTTATCTTTCCACTTCATTGCCAATACATTATCTTTACGCCGAAAAGACATTTCGCCCTTTTTCAGCTTAGCAGATACTAAATCTTTAGGCAATCCTTTCCTGGATTTGTTCACAGTACCAACAGCTCCAGTGCCTTTCTCTGCCAGTTGCTGAAATAGCTCTGGACTGGAATAAAATCGATCTAAATACACAGTGTGGCCTTTGTTCAGCAAGCTGCTGTCAGACAACAATCGCAAAATAACCGCAGACGAAGAATTGTCAACAATATGCTTACCAGCATAAACTTCAAAATTTACAACATAGCCACTACTGGCTTCAGCAACAGCATATACTTTCAGTCCATACTTATGAGGCTTATTTTGCATGTAAACACGGAAACTCACACGACCTCGAAATGGGCAAATTCCTTCATCAATTGTCACTTTTTCTGAGGGACGATATGCCTGGATACATCGCTCCTTCAAATTATTATAATATGGCAAAACTTTGTAAAGTGGATGAAATCCATCTTCGCCTGGTTTTTTCTGATTTGAATTGTCAACAAGATGCAAGCATGACAGTATCTGAGTGAAACGCAAACGGCTCATGACATGGGGACAAAAGTTACAACTAAGAACAGGATTAGTGCTCCAATGGTCCGCAATTTTGGGCTTTTTCGAAACACACATGTGGAAAATAATACCCAAGAAACGCCTCATCTCACTTATAGTCACTGGCTTCCACGAACTCAAAACTGAATGGGGCTTCAGATTATTTCCTCTTCTTTTCTTCTGTATTGTCTGTGATGCATACAAATTTGTCTGTCTCTTGAGTTCATTTACGTCACTGTCAGTAAGGAACACTTTACTGCAATCCAGTACAGAACTCGACTCATCAATATCCACTAGTATCTGCCTGGGTGTCGTGTTGACAGGCAGAGGTCGGTAGGTGTCAACTGCAGTCCACTCACTGTCTTTCGGATACGGCACAGCTGCTGGATTTGAAGCAACACCTTCAACATCATTCTCGTCTTCATCTGAAGACAAACTGTCATCAATCTCGTCTTCTAAAAAGAATATCACATTATGTGTAACTACATACATCGTTTACACATGTTCAACAGATATGTGCGTACTGCACAATTACGTGGAAAATTCGGAAATACGTACCTTCAAACACACCATTGCATTCAGAATCGTCTGAATCACTCTCTACATTATCCAGAGTGTCGCTATGATTGATCAAATCCGCAATTTCTGCGTCTGATAAACCGCGCCGAAACATGATGACAAACAACTGAATGATATACAGACTGAGAACGCAAAGATAAGTTTTAACATGAATTACAGCGCTGCCGTGACATCTATGGACGCATTTTGTTAATAAACATCTGAAAAACGTATAGCGCTGGCCAAACCCGTAGAAATAACGTTGCAGTGTTTTGAATGAAATTAAATGTAGCGGCCCGTAAATTTTACGGGCTTGGTGATTTTCGCGCGATCCCAGGCCCGTAAATTTTACGGGCTTGGCGCTTAGAGTGTTAATTTTCCTGTAGGCGGTATCTATCTTACCCCTAGTGAGATAGGCCTCTACATCCTTACATTTGTCCTCTAGCCATCCCTGCTTAGCCATTTTGCACTTCCTGTCGATCTCATTTTTGAGACGTTTGTATTCCTTTTTGCCTGTTTCACTTACTGCATTTTTATATTTTCTCCTTTCATCAATTAAATTCAATATTTCTTCTGTTACCCAAGGATTTCTACTAGCCCTCGTCTTTTTACCTACTTGATCCTCTGCTGCTGTCACTACTTCATCCCTCAAAGCTACCCATTCTTCTTCTACTGTATTTAATTCCCCCATTCCTGTCAATTGCTCCCTTATGCTCTCCCTGAATCTCTGTACAACCTCTGGTTCTTTTAGTTTATCCAGGTCCCATCTCCTTAAATTCCCACCTTTTCTTTACTTACTACACGAATATGTAATAAAAAATGGGGGTTCCTATTTTAAAAAAACGCACTTGTTATCCTTTTGACTTATGGCAGCGCCATCTACTGGGCCTATCATAGCGCTATCTGGTTTCCCCCTTCAAGGTAGATAAGTTTCGTTCTTTGTAGTTTTTTCGTTTGACGCTTATTTCGTGAGATATTTGGCTCGGTCACGGATAATGGACTACCCTGTATATTTCCTTGCAAATGGTTGACATCTTGCTTGATTTGCTGATCTTGGTTCTGCCTCTGTTTTGCTATCTCTTCCCTCTAATTCACAGTTAGATCAGTTTCCTCTGTTTCTAGTTATTAATAGTGATGTTGCTTTTTGTGGCACTTCTGTCATATCATTTAATGTGTTGGTCATAACGTATCTCATCTTCAATCTCCTCTTACATTTCAGTCTTAGCTTCCATAACATCTTTCTGTCCTCCTCCTGTTACCTCAGCTCTGAGTCTATTCATATCATCTCTGCCTCTATCTGAATTTCCTTGCAGTCTGGCACATCTTTCTTCATGGCCTTTGTTCCTTTTTCCTTCACACTCCTGCCACCACTTCTTCCAGCTTTCTTTACTCTCTTGGAATACTACCTTCATTCCTTTTAAATTTGTGTGATGTCTTCTCTGTGGTTTCCTGGGATGTTTTTTCTAAACACTCTTTGGTTCTGTGCACACTTACTTTCTTGTTTTTAAAAACATTTCTAACTAGGGTTGTATCCTTTCCCCATATAGAGTTGGCTTCTCTCTTTCTCTTTTTACTGGCGTTCAGCGTAACTGGTTGACTGGTGTGTTGAGCTGTCAGCTGACAGTCGACAATTATTAATTTCTGAATCATCTCTATCTTCCTGTACAATCTCTCTTTTTCTTTACGTTTCACCCTCAACTCCTGTTCTGGCTCAGAAGACGTCTTGGTTATTCACAATGAGCTGAAAAGTTTCTGAATAGAACCCTTTGGTAAACCAAATGCTCCTCCTAATTAACAGTTAATTCAGTAAACCTTCACTGCAGCATTTCACTTAAACCAAATTAACAAAAAGGCTATCAGTACTGAATACAGTAATCTTCACAAGCCTACCAGAACCAAATCCGAAAATCAACATTTGGAGTTTTACACTAAACATTTACATGATTTATATCATACATTATAAACTGATCAACATATGAACATGTAATTCACCATAAATACTTCATCTGATTTGCTGCTCCTTCATAGCATCGCTGCTTAGTTGTATAAACATGCAAACTTGAGCATCCAATACTTCAGAGGAAAATCGTAAAATATATTGGAATTACTGTTTATAATTCTCTACATTAATGCAAAAAACGCAATTTGAAGCCATTTATTTGCTCTGAAGATTGCGTAATGTTGGTTACCATAGCGCCAGCAGATCTTATTCACTCATCCACTGACACCAGCACAAGTAGCGATGTTTTGTATAACAACGGTGAGACGTGTAATGTGTGAGCAGATTTTGTGTCCGATATTGCCTGACCCCTATCTGTTTCTTTACAATTACTACTTGCTACATTGGAAGAGTATCAATTCACTTAACGTACAGTTGTCAAATGCAGCACAAAATTGCTTTGGAGATGGGTTGCTGCAAAAATCGCTTCTGTGCCTTATAACTGAAAAAAGTTTTCTAATGTGTCTTGGTTAACTTTACGTGAGAATAATTATAATTTTGTTCCAGTCAGTACCTCATCAGCAAGCATTTTCAATGCACATATATTACTTGGAAGCTCCTTTACATATTTTATACTCTTGGAGTTATCTTTCCCATCACAGTCTAGAATTTCCAAGAATGAATCCATGACTTCATAACTTGTAGAACATCCAAATGCGCTGAATCACTACTGATATAATTTTTTAAAGGCACAAGCCCTTTGACACTTCATGTATTAAACGCATCTAAAACGTCATTAACTTTCTGAAAAAATACTGAAGTACCAATTGCAGATAATGGCGTACTACCACACACAAGTGTCAATACCAGCCGCCACTCTGTGGCTTAACACACAAATTGCAGTACCCACCTTCATTTTTGGAAAAGTTGACAGTTCCACAGCTTTTTTAGTGAGCTTGTGAGCTAACTTCTTTTTTCTTTGCAAGTCATTTGAATGGGGCTGGGAAATGTCCTTGCAAGAAGTAGTACCAACCGAACCATCATTTGATGTATGAATTATGTCGTACTTATACAGATTGTTTCTCATAATCGTTAACAAATGTAGGTGTCATAGAAAAAATAGGTCTTCTGCTCCTCATATATCATACTTGGATTGTCCTGTGTAATTCCCAGTCCCTTTCTCCAAAAATTTGAACCCTGGTCAGTCACACAAGTCTTCACAACTAACCAAATTTCCTTACTTCTTTGACTACTTCATGAATATAGCAGTCAAAAGGATAGCTGCCACTGTTCCATTATTAAAATAGCATAGCAATGGTTATTGAAACCTATTCGTCATTTTACTGTTCATGTAAAGTCCAAGTCCTCAAAGCTAATACCAGTCATAAGTGGTGTCATATCTTAAATTTGTCATTAGAGATATTCCATTCAATGATATATTCACTAGTCTACCAGTATTAGAGAAATGCTGCATTTTCTTCTTTAAAAGATGGATATATTGTCACTTATGCCACAATTTATTTTTATGCCTTCCACATACCTTTGTAATGTACGCATTGATGGAAGCATAAAACATTACGACGAAAACGTTTGTGGCAGTTTCCTTGTCACTGAGAGTTGAGATGGCTTATTTGGGATGTGAAACAGCGGCGACAATGTATTCCACACGAGTTAATTATTGTCTGCATTCATGAACTGGTTTGCTTTGAAGTGTATGAACAAAAGTTAACATTTTTATATGACTAAACATGGTCTTCCTTCATAGGGTCTTCTCGTCTGCTATTCACAAGCCATTTTCTACTCCTAAAAAGAAACATTAATCGTAAATACATGCATAGTTTGCAAGCGAATCCTGATGATACAGTTTAGGATCATAATGGTACATATCTCTCAGGGTCCTTAGGAAACTTAAAGACAGGCGGATGTGGTGTCGTCTTGTTGTTGCTGCAATTTATTTCGCCACAGATGCTCCCATTTGTAAAAATCATTGTACAAATAAAAATAAACAACTAGTAGTCACTTTGGCTTTCACGATCGCACTGTACTCAACAGTTTTACTTGTGCACCGCTTGGCGCGCTGCTAGCGAATTAAGCAACAAAATTGAGGTGAAGTGTCGCGACTATTATGTTACACTGTACCACTCGTGGCACTTGAAGTCGCTACTATCGCACGGCGCAGTGTGTGATTCGTGTGCTATGTCCAGATTCCTTGTACGTGGCAGGTGTAGTGACGTGTAGAATCATCTTGCCGCTTCCTGTTCTTTGGCTCGGTTTCTCCGGATGCTTGTGTGAGGTCAGTCAACAACTGCATCGCTGTCAAAACTAGTGTATACGTTATGGTTTATGGGTCATTGTAAAATTATCCGGTTTCAGCCTTTTGAGGCACAAAATTTTAGACAGAAAATCACAAGAAAAAACTGCTCTAATTAGTTCATAATGGGCATTTGGCCTTATTGGGTATGGTAATGTCCATAGAGGTCTTTCTTTAACGTCTGAATTTCACAGTTTTCTTACGCTGATTTTAACATTCACACTTTTAGACATTGTTCATTGTGACAGTTTCTACTGTTTGGCATTGTGAAAACACACATCATTCACGATATACAAACATTATTGCCCTGGACAGTCGAAATTATACTGTTGTTTCTGCAATTTTTGGCTTTCAAAATTAAGTTTTATCACACTCGCTGCAGTTTAATATTCATTATTATTTGATCCTAAGAATAGGTCCTAGGCATGGTACCCACGAAGCAACACCCCTGATTAAATTTGCTGTCGTTGGCGATCAAACAATGTAGCAGCCTAACCTTTTATGTTAATGTCTGTTACCTAATGGATAAGAGCTGATCGGCTTTAACCACTACAGAAGTTGTTTCAATAGAATTTTGGCAGCTCAATAACATTACGTTCAAGTAAAAGAGGTTCTGCAGCAATCAAGATCACAAAAGTTTGCAAAGAGTAAGGAAATATGAGGATGGATAAAAAAAATCATCTGATTTAAAAAAAAATAATCATAACTACTTTGTTATTTGAGATATGTGCATGAACAATTTACAATTGGAAGGACCAAACTCTCAAGTTTTACATGGTTCCCACTAGGAAGCAGCAGTGTGTGGCCACTTCAGTTCTAGTAAAAATGGTGTTGGGACAATAGAAAGTGTTTCGAGTTCTACATTTTGCACAGTGTGGGTCAGTAATAACTGTTCAGCGTGACTTTCATACTACATGTGGTGTGGATTCTCCTACAGCACAGAGCATTAGATAATGGCGTGAACAATTGAGAGAAACAGGTTGTTTGTGTAACAAATCGCCGAGCTGTCCCCGAGTGTCTCACACAGATGTCAAACACATCCGCCATAGTTTCACAAGGACTCCACAGAAATCCTTTCACTGTGCACCTCAACATGTCCTCAATGTCCGTCTATCGTGTGTTGCATTGACGTTTGAACATGAAAGCATACAAAATTTAGCTACTGCGTGCTCTTCATGAAGGTGACAAACAACAGTGTGTGGAGTTCAGTAATTTCATTCTTTGCAAGATGGAGGATGACAATTTTCTTCCATGCTTAGTGTTTAGTGACAAGGCAACCTTCCATTTAAATGGGAAGGTTAGCTGTCATAAGTGAGAATATGGGGTACGGAACAATGATATGAAGTTGCACAGCATGAGAGGGACTCTCCAAAATGTAATGTATTTTGTGCAGCTTCAAGGGAAAAGGTGTATGATCCATCTTTCTTTACTGAGAACACTGTTACAAGAAGCACATATCTCAATATGCTTGAGAACTTTCTTTTCCCACAGTTGGAGACTGATTCAAATGAGTTCCTTTACCAAGAGGACGTTAAAAATGGGGTACAGCCACATTGGTAACTGGAAGCGCTCTAATTTTTAAATCAAGGTATTACTGAGCCATGGATCAGTCGCACTGGACCAAATGATTCAGCCTTATACACTACTGACCTCCAAGGTCACCAGGCCTGACTGTATGTGATTATTTCTTATGGGAGTTTATAAAAGACTCTGTTTATGTGGCTCCATTACCAACAACAATGAATGAGCTGTATGGATATGGTATGTGTTCTTTCAGACATGTCTGAAAGAACAGCTACCATAGGTGACCATGCAGTGCTCTAAAATGAAACAATAATTAAATCAAGACCCTACACTGCCAACAGGCATTGATATACATCAATGGGGACAGCTGAAAATGTGTGCCCTGACCGGGACTCATACCCGGGATCTCCTGCTTACATGGCAGACACTCTATCCATCTGAGCCACCGAGGGCACAGAGGATAGTGCGACTGTAGGGAGTTATCCCTTGCACGTTCCCCATCAGACCCACATTCCCAACCTAATGTGCACACACTACATTCATAGTGCCTCTGCCATCTTCATATAGTTAAGGCTAACCGGCCATTGACCTCCTTCTTCTGTGCAGATGCACACATATTGCCTGAACTCTTACGGGACTCAGTAAGATTGTCTGCCATGAGTAATGAGTGTAAAGGGCAGGGGCACTACGAATATACTATGTGGACATTAAGTTGGGAATGTTGGTCTCACAGGGAGCGTGCAAGGGATAAGTCCCTGCAGTCGCACTATCCTCTGTGCCCTCGGTGGCTCAGATGGATAGAGCGTCTGCCATGTAAGCAGGAGATCCCAGGTTCCAGTCCCAGTCGGGGCATACATTTTCAACTGTCCCCATTGATGTATATCAATGCCTGCCGGCAGCACAGGGTCTTGATTTAATTACCATTTCATGAATGAACTGAGTTGTGGCACAACAGCAGCTGTGGAAGCTGCAACTCAAGACATGCTCACTGCAGTGTGGGAAGAATTTGAATACTGCATTGACATATGCCATATATCTCAAGGGAGCATATTGAACGCCTATGAAGAGGTATGAAAGAAACTTTTTGAGTTTCTCATTCACCAAAAAAATTCATTTTATATGTTCATTAGTTTCAGAAATATAGACAAGCATAATTGGAAGAATTTTTTTGATACACCCTGTGTTATCGTCAAACACCATAGGATACATTCGCTACATTTGTCACACATATCGTCATAACTAATCTCAGCTGAGGTACAGTATATGGAAATATCACCAATCCTCATTATAGTATTCTGCACACATTATCATTACTGCAATCCATAGGCTGACACAGTAGATATGAACACATAATATTGGTACTCCATAATTTTAATCATAATTTGCTAAAAATTATCTGTCAGTACTCAGTATAATTCCTTTGGCTTACTGAGGGTCAACCCACGGCCATGAGGAGCATGGCTAAGAGGACATGTAGAATAGTGTAACCATAATAAGTGATTTAAATGGCAGAGCGGAGGTGTGCCCATAGGCTCAATAGCGCCCTCTTTTGTGTGACCTTACAGGTCACTATTACATAATGCTCAGTCAGTGTGGAAGCATCATATAACATGAAACAGTGAGGTGTATTTGGAACCAGTGGAAAGTAGAGGGCTGTACACTGATGACTGCCACTTGTCTGCTTGGCATAACAGACAGAAGAGTTTCACCCACAGTGTTGGTGTTACTTTGGAACACTGCAACGCTTATGGACATACCTTCTGCGGGCGGACTGGTGGTACACACGTGCCATTGCATCAGCTTCCATTGACCAGAATCCACCAATGTCGCAGGCTGCGATAGGCACATAATGCTGACACTGGTTTTCTGAGTGGCAAAATGTAGTGTTTTCAGATGAGCCCTACTTCACCTTATCCTACAGTGATTGTCGCATGTACATTCGATGCCACTGTGGTGAACACAGTTGTGCAGACTGTATTGTTGAGTGACGTAGCAGACACATGCCAAGTGTGATGATTCGGCCTGCCATTGCCTAGAACACACAATCCTTGCTCCTACAACTTGTGGGCAATCTGAACAGTTACTGCTAAATCAGGGAGGTTTTACAGCCTTCGGCACTGCACATCCTGCAGGCCATTCCACGTACCATATTTCAGCATGACAACACCCAGTCATGTTGTCAGAAATGTGTAAGCCTTCTTTGAAGAGAGCGGGTACCATTTGTTCACTGGATGGCCTGTTCACATGACATGTCGCCCATAAAACCTGTCTGAGATATGGTCAGTCAGCAACGTGTTTGTTCAGTTCCTCCTGTTGCCACAGTTGATGCTTTGTGGACTAGCCTACAAAACAAGTGGCAGAGTATTTCCCAACAGTGTATTCAAGCTCTCTTTGATTCTATGTCATGATGTCTAACAGCTCTGACTACAGAGTGTCATGATACTACTCTATACTGAATTTCCACAGTCACGATGCGTGTACAGGACTGTAATACTAATAATTTCTGTAGTATCATCATGAAAAATGAATTTCGTTATGACCACATCTCTCGGTCTTCGTGTTTCACTTTTTCAAAACAGCAGTGTATAGTTATCGCTGAGTGAGCCACCTTGGATCCCTCACACATGAACATCCAACACCAGATCGCCTACTCACAGTTTCACTATCCTTTAGTCACTTTCCATAGATGCTCACGACAACAGCACTTGAGCAGCCAACCAGCGTTGCCATTTCTGACATGCTTGTTCGCAGGTGCTGGGCCACAAAAATTTACACTTTGACAAAGTCACGTATGTCAGCTCATTTCTCCATTTGTAGCCTGTATTGTCACTAGGATGAGCCTGCATTGGTCTCCACTCTGCTTATCTGATTTCTGTACGGAATGCCTGCAGTACTACCTGGCGCCATTCGTTCCTGCAGTGGACGGTGGCCAGAGTGTTTTGGTTCGTCACTGTACCTTCACACAAAAGTCAATTCATAAAATATATAGTACGACAAATTTTCCATCCTTGGTTGCCCTCTACACCAATACACTACTGTCTATTTGGAAGCAGTATTGCAAGTGAATCGCTTTTTTGTATTAAAAAGCACAGCATGCGATTTGGAGCTAAAGAGATTAGTTTTATACATAAATGAATTTAGTTGTTTGTGCGCTGTTTAGTACTGGGTAACGTCTACATACAGATAACTAGATAAGCATCTGCACCATCTAGCTTTAAACTATAATTTCATTTGCTAGTATAAAGCACATGGACAACTCCTGAGAGAGCAGCAAGTGTGATTATTCAGAACTGGAATTTAATTCAAATCCATGGTACTTAGGAAATCTATCAAAACAGTATTCTTTGTAATTGTCTCCTTTCTTATACTCCAAATATGATTTCATAGTTTGTATTTTTCTCACTTACTGTGAATAAACATGTTGTTTTCTCAAATCTCTGCTTTTATTTCATAATATTTGTTGTTATGTAAGTGTCAGACTCTATTCCTAACTTTTAAGTTGTTATGACGTTTCTTATTTTCTACCAAATTCATATTGTGTCATGCCTGTAATAATGCAAAATATTCCTATCACATCCCGAGGGTGGAGTTTACAAGGGATATAGTGACAGGGGTGCCTGGTGCAGGGAATACAGAAGGTTGGCCAAAGTGAGAAGGAATCTTCTGCCCAACTGAACGTTTCCCCCTCGAAATTTAGGTACCAATTACAAGCAATGGGGGTGGGAGGTGGATGACAACTACAGAAGTGAAACACTTCTATAGAACCAGTGAGCCCTAGCCCTAGTATAGAGAAAAGTGCAATGCGAAACAGCCCTAACATACTACAGGCTCAGGAGACATTGGAGAGTTGGTGGCGAGCATCAAGCACAGTTTTTTAACCTTCCCAGTGTCTGTTATGTGAGGCTATCTGCTAATGTTAGGATAATTTAACACATACTGCAAAATTTTTTCAGAAGTTTAGAAGGAAATCCAGATTATGATTATGATTATTATTATTATTATTATTATTATTATTACTATTTTAGTGTTTCACCTCTTCTTGACAGGAGATTTTGTTAAGGAAACAGTTGTGCCATTGATGGAATGATATAACTTTAGAGAGGATTAGTTGCCAAGATTCTTGGTGGAAATAAGGGGTCAGGTGTTCTTTGCTGACTAGAAAGAAGGAGTTTCGCCTCTGAACTTGGCACTGAACACATAAATACATTGCAGGCAGCACTCTCAACTGAAACAGCAGAGTGGGGTCCAATGTTCGAGTACTTGCCACTGTGATTGTAGCATCGTACTGGATGGAACCCAGACATGGTGTCACATTGTGCTCATACTGCACTGACACCAATAGCGAACATGATTAGCGCCTCTGGTATGTTGGGACCTTCATGAACTAGAAGTTAAGTTTCATGATCTGTTTCACATTCCCATGTTTCTCAGTGCATTTTCGTTTGCATGGGCTTCTTCAGTTCTCTGTGTAGAAAATCAATCACAGTGATTGATGTGTAGCAGGATGAGGTAAATTTCAGAAAGTCAGATACGTGATTATTAACTAATCTTGACCCTCCACCAGCTAACTTTGCATTCAAATAGTTCACTTTAGAGATTCCCATAGTTAATATTCTAGGCTTGTAATTCTCATGATTTGACTATTTACTTATATGCTTGTCCATTCTAATGCTTTCTCCAACAAACTGAAGAGTTCAATTAAATCATGTCTTTGATTTGAGTAGCTGTTGCCTCCCATACCACATTTAGTATTTTTCAAAGATAAAATGCAAATTTCCCACCTAAAGATTCACTGCTTGGCCCATGACCTTTCATAGCGTTAATCGATCTGTTACATACCTTTATTCCAGCACTGAGTCTCAAGAGTGTTATGTATCACGACTACTTCTGGTTCAGTTAAAGTCACACACACATATGGGGTTTTGCACACTTCATTTGTGTTCTTACAACAGTACCTTCAACTGTGAAGATTAAAGTTTGCCTCCTGATTTTTCTGGTTTAACAATCTCACCAATGAAAGTGAGAACATAGAGTTTCATAATAGAAATTAAGTAAAGTAACACTCAGTAGAATAGTTACAATGGGTTTTCGAAATTTCAAAATGGACTGGAACTTGGAATTTTACCAGGTTAAATTGGCACACTTCTGCACTTACCTTCAAGTCCGATGAAAATTAAAGGGTGGTGTGATTTTGTAAATTCAGTAGTATCTCCATCGAAAATGTTCCCTGCACTTCTTTTCCTTGCATTGTCAGGTGAATTTCAATACACTACCTATGAAATGCTTTTCTCAAAATGCAGGCTGTAACTTTAAATACATTTATTACAAATTTGTAGCAGCATTTAAAACGTCTCCACATGACAAAATTTATCACAACACTCTGTCTCATACCACCATGCTTTTCCTATAATTTTGCAGTTATTAGAATTTCGCCTGAAATTGCACAAATTGCAGTAAGATTCTACAATCCTGGATAGCTAATTAGTTAATGCAGGAGCATTTCTTTATGAACGTTCATATGTAACAATAGCTTAACATAATTACACATACTAACTTATTTGTCCCAATAATGCTTTCCACAAAAGTGTTAATTACTATCATATTATGTACTCATAAATACGCATGTTCCTAGCATGTTTTTGATTGTGTAATATGTGATACACTTACTACTTATTGAACCAGATGTCGAAATGGATCAATAACTGTGTTTGCTTATATACAAACAATGTTGGCGGCATTTTCAATACAATATTTCCATGTGCTGATTGAAATTTACACAATAGGTTGATCAATTACATTCAAAACATTCGTTTTAATATGAATGATGCAAGAATAAAACATTCAAGTTGGATGTTGTATATGCACATAACAATTTGTGGTGTGCTGCAGTTTCATTCTATATACATCACCACAATTTTCCACAGTACATACACACTCTCCCCACCGCACTGAATATCACACATAAGACATACAGATGAGACACTGACAGGGTATGCATGTAGTGGAAGTGGGAGATTTTTTACAAAAATGTTATGGTGTATGTCTGTTTGCACTAAAAGATAGTGACAACAAGCAATCTATCAATCACATTATATGAAGTTTGTTATTTACACAAAGTGTAAGTGTCAATCAATGTTTTTACATCAGAAATCAATTTACATAGACACACAATTTCCCATGTTGTGAAAGGTGTTCACCAAATCCTTTTCGATAGCACACGTGTGCCCCTCTTTCCTCACACAGTTTTAGAGTCACCTCCAAGATTCAAGTATGCACCTATCTTCATCATCTTGTATCCTACTTCTTCCAAATCTGGTCTAGCACTTCAACCTCAACACATCAAGTAGTTTCAGAAAATTATGTATTGAACTCATTACCAAACAACCACTCACAGCATGATTAAAGGATAACAGATATCATCAAACAATCAATGCACTTGGGTAGGTTTAATAAATCATAATGTCACAATAATTCAGTCTTATGAAAGTAACAAATTATCACAAGCAATAACACGATTAAATGTAGGGATATACAGCTAAAATGTATACACCTCAAATAATATTAGTCGTTGACATGGAGAAGTTAGTAATAGTTTCTTTGCCATCCAACCAGTCATAATGCTATTTATAAGTGCAATTTATGCTAGCAGCAGGGATTTATGTGCTATATATGAATCAAGGTTACAAAATAAAAGTATTAATTAAATTTTCTACTAATTAGAACCAAGATTAAATCATTTATATTCAGATTTATCTATATTATCTATTCATTATGGTTGAAGGCTCGTTCTCTATGTTTATTTTGTATGTGAGTTACATGGATAGACAGAGATTAATTCTCGCTGCCATGAGAACTTGGTAAATATATACACTTATGCTGTTTCATTACACCAATTTCGTAAAATCGATGAGTAGTGTTTACAGTGTAGACATGAGCAATGCGACAGCACAAATAGTATTTTAGTGTTTTATATGATCTTGTGAAGATGTGTTATGTAAAATCCATTTATCTCTCTCTGTTCATCTACTATGCTGTGTAATGATGTAGAAGGAATCCTTAGAACAGGTTTCCTCAGCTTAGATTATAAGTGACACAGAGATACAAATTATTTTTGTGTCCTTCTCTGAACTTTAGACACTGAATAGCAAAAGCTAGCAAATTTGCAAATAGATATCACATTAGTATTTACAATCTTAGATAGTAATTATAAGTCATGATCCTTAACAACAAGTTTCCTCTTACTTCAGTATATTCCAGTAGTAAATGAATCATAGTTAGGAGTGTTCCTTCGTAGTACTGTCATCTGTTCATCTTTCAGTCAACATAGTATACATCAGTGTTCTGGCATAATGTATGGATTAGAAATGGCTGAATTCAGTTACTGTGGCAATAATTAGTTGACTATGCTTCTGATATAATGATTGAAAAATAGTTTAAACAGTATCCATCAAATTCAGTTGGTTCATTGTATTTAAAAAGTGCTTTCACATAAATATAGATCATTCCAACAAGTTACTTGAAGTATTTGACCAACATTTACACATGACATTATGTGCATCCAGTCTTTCATACAGAAGCAACCATTAGAAAATCATATACTTAAATAATACCAGTCAGGTTGTACAAGCTGTTTCTGCCTATCCCAAATGATTATTAATCCACACTCATATAAAGAACGAATGAAGAAATGTTGAATGTGAAATGTTGGTATTAACAAATGGATACTTCATGATTCAATAACACTTAGTACATGCAAGTACTCAACTGTATATATACTTCATATACGGCAAACCCTAATTGTAACAACATGAGAAAATGACCAATCCTGTTGTTCAGTAAGTATTTTCCAATTAAAATTTGAAAAATATCGTAACAAGTAATTTACATGCTTTACAAACTACCTCTGTGATTGAATGTGCTTCTAGACATCAATAGTCCATTGAATTTATCTTTTCACAAAATTATTTGATAACAGTAAAACTCCAAGTCTAGTATAGCATCAGAGACAACAATTTACCCACACGTTTTCTACATCACAAATAACTCTCTGGCTTCATTCCTACTTGAGAAACCCCCAATTTCTCTTTGTGCATAATTCTCTTAAAGAGTCTAGACTTGCTACAAGAAACACTCAATTTGTATAAGTTTATTCCAAACGTTTTCCATAATTAACTGTTCTTCTATCTTGAGGATTGAAACACATGTTGCATCTCAGACCCATCAGATGTAATTCGTGTATTTCTTTATACAGCCATCAGACTTATAGTAAACACAAGACAAACCTCCATCTTATTCCCAGATACAAACATGTTACAGTAGAGAATACTATAACTACATAATAATAATAATCATCAAAGTATTCTAATACATATCATACTTCATGAATGTCTCAAAAAAAAACATGAAGAAAATCCCTACATTCCATCATCACAGCATACATAAACCAACATGAACATCATAATATTCACATTCACACCCAATATGACAACATAGTTCCTCAATTCACTGCTTTCACATAGTAAAATATTCTGACTACAGTGCATTGATTTACAAATGACAATCATCCTGCACATGTTCAATACTTTCAACCTCTTTTGCAATATATATCAAACATTTATTCGGTTCACTGATAAAATTACACATACATGACACAAAGTACTCACATATTACAGTTCTCATAAATTACGCATGATCTGAAAAATAATATGCTCACTCCATGCATCACCCACAGTAAAATGTAGACATGAAAAGAGACAAAAGTTGTTTAAGTTTGAAAACTGAGCTCAATATTCTCCTCTCACAACAAAATTCTACTAACAGTTCCATTTTCTCATAATAATTTCATTCAGATACTGACTTCAAATCTCAAACATGACAAAAGTAAACCAACAAGTCTGACTTCCTATCTTTCCAGCCACAAACAGAGCACAAGAGTTCCCTAAAACATTGAAAACTTTATGTTTTTCTGATTTCCATAAAAACAGATAGAACAGAAACCCAAAGTATATCTAATCTCAGAACATGCAAAATATCCTTTTTCTTCAAAATCAAACAAATTATTCCTTTTTAAAATAGAAGACAAATTAGTCGCTACATGAGCATAAATATAAACAGATTTTTCTATCTGAACAGCATAAAGTACCTTAAATGTAATCATGTTACAGAATTCCTGAGAAGCAATATGAAATATTTCATTTCGGAAGCATAACATACTTTTTTAAATCTTTGGAAATTAATAGACAATCGTTTCAGTAACACTGTTGTGGATCCACAGTTGATAATATCTAATATATGTACACCTAGCACATGTAGGAGGAGGATAGCACAATAACAGGGGATAACTTATCTGTAGATTAGTCAGAGAATAAAAGTCGCAAAGAAATAGAACGTTTTCTAAAAGTATGCCACATTAGTGCAGGAACTGGTGTTCATCAAACACATAGTACACAAGTGAGTCTATTTCCACCTCTCCGCTCCCCGAGGGCACTGAAATTTTGTTTCATATAGATCATCGCTGTTTTTATCATTTTCTTGTACTTCTAACATGAATTTCTTTGAAAGCTCTTATTTCGACTTCACATTACATGTATACATCGAAAATGTGGAATGGTAGTTGGAGCTAGACGCAGGGGACTTTCTATTTCGGTAATCGTTAGGGAATTCAGTATTCTGGGATCAACAGTGTAGATAGTGTGCCAAGAGTACCAAATTTCAGGCATTACCTCTTACAACAGGCAACGGCGACGACCTTCACTTATCTACCGACAGCGGTGGCGTTTGCGTAGAGTTGCCAGCGCTAACTGACAAGCAACACGGCGAGAAATAACCCCAGAATTCATTGTGCGACGTAGGACGACGTATCCGTTAGAACAGTGCGTTAATGGGCTATGGCAGCAGTAAACCAATGCAGGTGTCTTTGCTAACAGCACAACATCACCCGCAATGCCTCTCCTGAGCTGGTGATCATAGCAGTTCGACCCTAGACGGCTGGAAAGTCATAACCTGGTCATCTGAGTCCCGATTTCTGTTAGTGACAGCTGATGATAGGGTTCGAGTGTGGTGCAGACCCTATGAAGCCACAGACCCAAGTTGTCAACAAGGTGCTATGTGAGCTGATGGTGGCTCCATAATGGCGTGGGCTGTGTTTACATGGAATGGACTGTGTGTTCTGGTCCAGCTGAACAGATCATTAACTGGAAGTTGTTATAGTCAGCTACCTGGAGACCATTTGTTCCCAAACAATGATGTCACGTCACCAGCTCTGATGGTTCAGAATTGGTTTGAAGAACTTTCTGGATAACTCAAGAAAATGATTTGGCAACTCAGATCGCCAGCATCACTCACATCGAACATTTATGTGACATGATCGAGAGGTCCGTCCATGCACAACATCCTGCACTGACACAGTCACAATTATGGATGGCTATGGAGACAGCGTGGTTTAACATTTCTCAGGGGAATACCAACAACTTGTTGAATCCATGCTATGTCGAGTTGCTGTTCTATGCCAGATGCATGGTATTAGGAGATACCCCATGACTTTTGTCACCTGAATTATTACTATGTGTTTATGTTGTGTACAAAGTTCCACATAGTCAGCACGTACACAACTTTCCCACTAGAGCGCGCCCCGCTAAGCACAACAGCGCAGGCGCAGCGCTCGTCTGTCTCCGCACTACGAGATGGCGCTGCCTTAGAGACGGACCAAATTCTGCTTCTGCCGATCCGCATATTAATATGTAACACAGCCAATGAGATTGCTGCTAACGTAGAACCTTTTCTCCTCGCAGATCACACTCGCACAGGGATACCTGAACGCTCGAGGTATTACAATGAGTGTACAGACCTCCGATCAGTCAGTCTGCATTAGTCTGCACCAGTCTGCCTTAGTCTGTACCAGTCTATAGTCATGTTTCAATCTGCGCCTAATAAGATTACCATATTCCTGTACATAGCCATGAAGATAAATGTATAGACACTTTGTCAAGTATCGGAGATATGTGAGAATAAGGTTAACGTACCAAGACCAAAAGAACTTCAGGTTGTCAATTGTAAACGGCATCCAGAATCAAGTTACGTAATGTCTATTCTTTTTACTATTTTAATAAATGTGTGTGAAAATTAATCAAGTTCTGTTTAAAGTTGGTCACCGTCAATCTGCTACTCTAAGCGTGCAAGTGGCATTTCTATCGTCTGACCTAACGGCAGAAGATAAACACGCCACGATAAGACCACGAGACATATTGCTGACACTCGCCTACTTCGTTAGAGCGACAAGTCAAATAATCTGATGGTGTGTGTACCGAAGGTCTTACAGTACGCACACCACAGTTTATTGGTATGTGGGTTCCGTTTTTTCATTATATGATTTTTGTACTGTGTTTGGGTCGAAATTGTTTATGTAGGCTATATATTGGAGTATAGTTATTTCTTTCGGTATTATAAGTTGTTCTAGTGGTAGATTAGGAATCCCATTACTCATGGAATGGAAATACGTGTATTTTTGGGAGTCTGAATGATAAGCGCTATTGTGTCTGTTGTAGTTGCCACACAACAATCAGTAACATGCATAGATACGCAGACATTAGTGACGTCTCGATGCAGTCGGCAACGATGAATAGGAGAGGCTGAAGAAGATACGCCCTCTTTCTCAGGACAGCAGCGTCCTCACACAGAGGTCAATATAGAGCCGAGCATGGTAGAGGTCTGTCCCAGTTCATGACCTCAGTTTCAGCTGTCAACATACATGATTAGGATTAAAGAGTTATTCAGGTCTTAGGTGGAAGTATACTTTTTTAAGTGCTGAACATTTTACTTTAAGGGATGCATTGTACTTTAAGTGATGTTTTAATAGTCAATGACATTTGTAAGTTACCAAGCACTTATGTGGAAAATAAAGAGAAGTAATATTTGGCATATTGTACTTCTGATGATTCATCTTCCAGAGCAATTAAAGAACCTACAGTTATGCCTAGATGATGGTAGCTTCGTCTGGTCATAACAGTACACGTTTCAGAAGTGTGTTTGTTGTTCCTGATTTTCATTTTTAATTCTAGGAGGTTAAAGATTCTTGAGCGTAAAATATGTTCCATAATTATCCAACGAATGATACAATACGATATAGGCCCATAATTACTTCCATCTGCCCTATGACCTTTCTTTAAAACAGGAATGACCTGCGATATTTTTCAGTCACTAAGTAACCTCTGTGGCTCCAGTGATCAACGATAAAATCCTGCTAAAAGGGCAGCAAGTTCTTTCGCATAATCTTTGTAGAATCTTACAGGTGTCTTATCTGGCACTGATGCCTTTCCACTACTAATCGACTGAAGCTGTTTTTCTGTTCCGCGATCAGTCATCTCAGTTCTGCCATTTCCACGTTCGCACGATGATTGAAAGGATGAACCGCGTGCTACGATCTTCCACGGTGAAACAATTTCGGAAGGATGAATTCATTATTTCTGCCTTCTCTCTGTTACCTTCCGTTTCCGTGCCAGAATGGTCACTGAGGAAATGAACAGAGGATTTCGAACCTGTTACTGATTTCAAAACTAAACTAAACAACGCCAGAACAGGCGATGAAGGCCCGACCGTACCGACCGACCGCCGTGTCATTCTCAGCCCAGAGGCGTCACTGGATGCGGATATGGCGGGGTATGTGGCCAGCACACCGCTCTCCCGGCCGTATACCAGTTTACGAGACCACTTACTGATCTTACGTAAAACCAAACCTATTAGGGTTTTTACTCAGATCGGTTGGCAAAATTTTACTTTCAGAGTCGTTGAACGCTTGTCTCATTGTTCCGCTTACACTCGTTTTCACTTCAGCTTTCGTTTGTCTGCTATGTTTTGACCCATCTTGAATCTGTGATGAAGCTCTCTCTGTTAACGTAGCAGTTTTATAACACCGCTATTAAACCATAGTGAGTTTCCCATCCCGTAAGTCCTCGTTCAGAACATACTTGTCTACAATGCTTTTGAATTTTTTCTATTTGTGCTCCATATCTTCATCCTCATTATACTCTGCAATTTGCATCCTGTCTCTCTTGCTAAGTAAAAATGTCTTCCTACCCTTCTTAACATTCCTTGTAAAACCCGTAACCATGGTTGCTATGAGAGCCTTATGATCACAGATACCCACCTCTACGTTAACTGAGTCGATAATTTCAGATTTGTTTGTTGCTAGGAGCTCCGAGAGTTGTTTCGCTATCCGCTTGACGTAATTTTCTGATACGACATTCCGCATAATGTCACACAAATCCCTGTCTCTGATACCAGTTTAGATAGCATGACTCTCCAAAACTGTATCTGGCAAGGTGAAATCACCACCCTTTACAACCAGGAAAATTACTAACGATATTGCGTAAGCTCTCCCTGAAGTGCTGTACCACTACAGTTCCTGACCCAGGCGGGCTTTGAAAACACCCAAACACCTTGTTTGACCGAGCTGTGATGCTTAACTTCACCCCATGGTATGGTCATGTGACTAGGGCCTCCCGTCAGGTAGACCGTACGTCGGGTTCTAGTCTTTCGATTTGACGCCACTTCGGTAACTTGCGCCTCGATGGCGATGAAATGATGATGATTAGGACAACTCAACACCCAGTCCCTGAGCGGAGAAAATCTCCGATCCAGCCAGGAATCGAACCGGGCCCTTAGGACTGACATTTTGTCGCTCTGACCAATCAGCTACTGGGGGCGGACAACTTGACCCAGATTAATTCAAATTCAGAATCCGTGATAACCTCGATGGATATTATCGAGTTCTCTACTGAAGGAAATACGCCACTACCGCTGGCGGACTAACCTATCCTTACTGTAAACATTCCATTTCTGAACTTGAGATTTCGTGATATTCAGATCCAGTTTCAACTAATGTTCTGTTCCTAATAATTTCTGAGTATCATAACCTTAAAGAAGCGATATTAATTCAGTGAGCTTTTCTTGGATACTGCTGCAGTTTACTGACATCATGTTAACCTTTTCTACACCCCACATGTTGGGACGAGCATGCACGAAAACATTGTGGCTGATATAACTTCGATTTTGGACGGCAATTCATCTCTGATCTCGGTGGAGGGGTGGGGGGCGGGGGGTGGCGGATTGGTCTAACCTAAAATCCCCCATGCACATGACATACACTCCGCTACACTATTAGCCGCTTCCTGCGTGTTAAGGGGACTCCTACAGTTGTGCAGTCGATAGCGGGGGTCGAGAAATTCGCATCCGATAGCGTCACAGAGGCGTCTGAGGCGCTGGCGTAGAGATTCCACTCTGCTACACACCAGAGGACCGCAATCAACCCTTGCTGTGTTTCCAGAATGAAATTTTCACTCTGCAGCGGAGTGTGCGCTGATATGAAACTTACTGGCTGATTAAAACTGTGTGCCCGACCGTGACTCGAACTCGGGACCTTTGCCTTTCACGGGCAAGTGCTCTACCATCTGAGCTACCGAAGCACGACTCACGCCCGGTACTCACAGCTTTACTTCTGCCAGTACCTCGTATCCTACCTTCCAAACTTTACAGAAGCTCTCCTGCGAACCTTGCAGAACCAGCACTCCTGAAAGAAAGGATATTGCGGAGACATGGCTTAGCCACAGCCTGGGGGATGTTTCCTTGCTGTGTTGCTATAAATAGCTTAGCCTCCACCCTGTGTGCAGGGAATATTCTTAAATTATTCTTGTAGTTCCTCTTTTAACCTCTCCCGTCCCAAGAGAGATATTAGAATGAGCACTAAGAGGCTTTTGTTATCCACCGCAACTATCTCGCCATTCATCATTAATGTTCAGAGTGTCAGCGACTAAGAACGACAAGCACACAGTGACAGGATTGCTAGAACAGTGTGTCCATGGTTGCAAGTCCTTAAATAATTTCAAGCAAAGTCGGCTCCATTCAGCGAATGACGCCACACCTGTGATGGCGCCGTCTGTATGAGTGATCTCGTGAGAACACGGTGCTCTGTCGTCGATTCCGATTGGGCAGACCGTTATCTCACGTGTCTGTCTGATACACCAGAGAAATACGAGCTCATTTCCTTTTTATGAGAAGCTTCTATTACATACGGCACCAACGAACGCTCATTCCCTCCTGGCCACAAAATTTGTTGGACGCGATATCGTATTTGTAAACGGGGATTATTACTTTCGTAATTGTAAGATACGGCAGAGCTATAAATCTAATGTCCATTTAGCAACAGGAATAGGTAACCTTTGTAGCGTGTGTTGTACGCTTTGTTGACTGACATCATGGACATTTCAATGACATGGAACATTTACTGCAGACACGAACGCTACAAGCTGCTTCTGTCAATAATTTTACTTGCGAAGTTGTTTAACGTAGACCTCGTGCTGGAGGTTTGATAAAAGTTGCTCATAACGAAATTTTCAAGATGACGTACAAAATACAAAACTAACTCTCGGTAGTTATATTGCTAAGCAAAATAATTTCGCTTTGGTACCATTAACTTCTTGACCCGTCTACAATGCAGTTTCGATGGAGTTTCGATTTCTCAAAAAAAAGGCCTATTTATCTCATATTTATACTGAAACATACAAATAATGGGACACATAGGATATACGAGGGTAAGTCAGTTATTATCCACAAAGTACTTATAAATGGTTCAAATGGCTCTGAGCACTATGGGACTTAACTTCTGAGGTCATCAGTCCCCTAGAACTAAGGACATCACACACATCCATGCCCGAGGCAGGATTCGAACCTGCGACCGTAGCGGTGATGCGGTTGCAGACTGTAGCGCCTAGAACCGCTCGGCCACACATGCCGGCAAAGTATTTATAAAATTTTATTGTTATCAAATAGGAAACTAAACAAGAACATCATTTTTCAGCATAGTCTCCTTGCATTGCAACACACTTTGTCCAAATTTGTACAAGCTTCCTGATGCCCTCGTAAAAGAAGGTTCTCGGTTGAGCTGCGATCCAGGAAAGCACCGCTTCTTTCACTGCTTCGTCCGAGGCAAATCAGCGGCTGCTTAAGGCCTGTTTGAGTGGACCAAACAAATGATAGTCAGAAGGTGCAAGATCGGGACTATATGGAGGATGACCCAGTGCTTCAAATTTGAGTTTCTGGGGCTGAAACAGCGGTGTGGGCAGCAATATGCGGACGGGCATTGTCGTACAACAACAAAACACCTTTTGACAGCAATCCTCGGCGTTTGCTTCGAATTGCAGGCTTCAGCCTGGCAGTAAGCATCTCACCGTAACGTACACTGTTTACTGTTGTGCTCCTTCCCCCATAATGTTCCAGCACTGCTCCTTGTGCGTCCCAAAAAACCGTAAGCATCAGTTTTCCTGCGGACGGCTGGGTCTCGAACTTTTTCTTTCACGGCGAATTTGGATGTTTCCATTCCATACCCTGCCGTTTACTCTCCGGTTCGTAATGATAGATCCATGTTTCGTCACCAGTAATGATCCTGTCTAAGAAGTTGTTCCCTTAGTTACCATAGCGATCCAAATGTTTTTTGCACATGTCCAAGCGCGTTTGTTTATGCAACTGTGTGAGTTGTCTTGGGACCCACCTTGCTCGAACTTTATGAAACCCAAGTCTGTTGTGGATGATTTCGAAGGCAGAACCGTGACTAATTTGCAGACGATATGCCACTTCGTCAATAGTTAATCGTCTGTCTAAGAGAATCATTTCACGTGAACGATCAATGGTTTCTTAATTTGTGGCGGTAATCGGTCGTCCGGCACCTTCATCGTGCGTAAAACTTGTGCGACCATTTCGGAACTTTTCAATCCATTCGTAGACAGTCTGTTGGGGCAAAAAACTGTTCCCGTACTGTATCGAAGGTCTTTGATGAGTTTCGGCCCCTGATACACCATCCGACCAGAAGAAAACTGATCACTGAAAGTTGCTCTTCTTTAGTGCAAATAGCGGAGCAGCCTTGATTAACAGCATGGCGCCGGCCTGAGTGGCCGAGCGGTTCTAGGCGCTACAGTCTGGAACCGCGCGACCGCTACGGTCGCAGGTTCGAATCCTGTCTCGGGAATGGATGTGTGTGATGTCTTTAGGTTAGTTAGGTTGAAGTAGTTCTAAGTCCTAGGGGACTGATGACCTCAGAAGTTAAGTCTCATAGTGCTCAGAGCCATTTTTAACAGCACGGCAGCGATAACGAAACGAACCAAGCAGCTTGATAATTGCGAATATATAACAACAAATAAAAAAGCATGCGTCATCAACGTAAAACGGCAGTACTACCAAAATAAACAAAAACATAACTAAATTGCGGATAATAATTGACTTACCCTCGTAGTACAAATTAATGACGAAGTAGCATAAACAGTTGATGATGAGCTTTTTCATTTAGGACAGTCAAGGACAACCAGTGGAAAGAGTGGAAAAGAAATCAACAGAAGGGTTAAGCTAGGGTGCAGTAATGAACAGGATTTTCGAACCCAAATTTCGTAAACAAATTGAGCTTTATCAAATTTGCCAATTATATAACCTCGTTCTAAGATAAATGTTCTAAGAACTGTTATAGTTTTAAGTGTGGTAAAATAAGTTGTAGATTTTCCAGTGTAGTTTTTCACTGTTAAAGCTGAATCTTATTTTAGGTAAATGGTCTCTGCAAGACAGTGGTGACAAATGCTCTCAACGTATTAACCTTACTGCACGCACAGTTATAACAAAGTGCTGTTATGCAAACTCAAACAAAATCGATACAATGTTACTGAATGAATGAAGAGAAACTTTTAGGAATCTACTGAACTGAGTTTACCCTCACTGTTAGGGTGTGAACGTGTTGCGTAATGTATACTGCTGTAAAAGAAATGGATAGACGTAATAATAATGATGAGCGTATGGCATTGGTGGCCGGGAGACCCCTCGCGGCCGGCCGGTGTGGCCGTCCGGTTCTAAGCGCTTTAGTTTGGAACCGCGTGACCGCTGCGGTCGCAGGTTCGAATCCTGCCTCGGGCATGGATGTGTGTGATGTCCTTAGGTTAGTTAGGTTTAAGTAGTTCTAAGTTCTAGGGCACTGATGACCTCAGTAGTTAAGTCCCATAGTGCTCAGAGCCATTTGAACCATTTTTTAGACCCCTCGCAGGGTGGTTCGGCCGCCACTCCACAAGTTCTTTGACGCCAGTACAGCGACTTGCGAGTGAATGAGGATGAAATGATGATGAAAGACACACGACAGCCAGTCATCTCGAGGCAGAGAAAATCCCCGATCCCGCCGGGAATCGAGAACGCTACCGCAAGACCACGAGCCGCGGACATGGATAGACGTATTTGTAGCTCATAGAGGTATACAGAGAGGTGACAAAAGCCACAGGATATCCCCTGATATCGTGTTGGGCCTCCTTATGCTGGTTTAGTACAGCAACTCGAAGTAGTGTGGACTCAACAAGCTGTTGAAAGTCCCCTGCAGAAATACTGGGCCACTCTGCCTCTACAGCCGTCCACAATGGCAGTGGTTTTGCCGCAGTAGGATTCTGTGCACGAATCGACATCTCGATTACGTACCATAAATTATCGATGGGACTCATGTTGGGCGATCTGGCTGGCCGAATCATTCGCTGGAGTTGTCCAGAATGTTCTTCAAACCAGTCACGAAGAAGTGTGGCCTGGTGACATGGCACATTGTCATCCATAAACTTTCCATCGTTGTTTGTGAATAAGAAGTCCACGAATGCCTGAAAATGGTCTACAAGTAGCTAAACATAACCAGGATCCATCCCTTTCCTTATAAATCCACTCCACACCACTATGGGGCCACCGCCAGCTTGGGCAGTGCCTTGTTGACAACTTGAGTCCGTCCCTTCGTGGGGTGTGCACCACACTAGAACCCTACCATCAACTCTTACCAACTGAAATCAGGACTCATCTGACAGGCCAGGGTTGTCCAGTCATCTAGGGTCCAAATGGTACTAAGCTCAGCACACGGGCTACAGGTGATGATGTGCTCTTGGCAAAAGCACTCCCTTCGGTCGTCTTCTGCCATAGCCCATTAACACCAAATTTCGCCGCACTCTCCTAGTGGATACATCGCTCGTACGTCCCACATGGATTTATACGGTTATTTGACGCAGTATTGCTTGTCTGTTAGCACTGACGACTCTACAAATGGCTCTGAGCACTATGGGACTTAACATCGGAGGTCATCAGTCCCTTAGAACTTAGAACTACTTAAACCCAGCTAACCTAAGGACACCACACACACCCATGCCCGAGGCAGGATTCGAACCTGCCACCGTAGCAGTCGCGCTGTTCCAGACTGAAGCGCCTACACCTGCTCGGTAGCCGCGGCCAGCGAC
Source organism: Schistocerca serialis cubense (assembly GCF_023864345.2). NCBI lineage: Eukaryota > Metazoa > Arthropoda > Insecta > Orthoptera > Acrididae > Schistocerca > Schistocerca serialis. Next base: position 148,817,984 of record NC_064648.1, read on the forward strand.
GACTCTACGAAAACGTTGTGTTCTCGGCCGTTAAGTGAAGGCCTTCGGCCACTGTGTAGTCCGTGGAGAGAGGTAATGCCTGAAATTTGGCATCCTCGGCACACTCTTGTGACTATGAATCTCGGAATACTGAATTCCCTAACTATTTCCGGAATGGAATGTCCCAAGCTGCAACTACCATTCTGAGTTCAGAGTCTGTTAATTTCCGTCGTGCGGCCATAATCACGTCTGAAGCCTTTCCAGATGAGTCACGTCAGTGAAAATGACAGCTATGTATGTGCAGATCGCTATCGCATGATTTTTGTCATGTCAGTATGTTACTGATTAGATAATTAGAGGGTCCTTGAAATTCTATATTTTCGAGGAACAGGAAGTACGGAAACTCAATACACATAGCAGCTCTGAGTTTGTGACTAAGGCCGGTATTACACTATCAAATTTCTTTGTCAACTATCTTTGTCCAATATCTTTGTCAAAGATATTTGATGGTGTAATAGGGAACTTTGTCAAATGTCGTCCAATATTTGATCAAATCTAGGGCCTCGCTGTAGATTTGATCAAAGATGTCGCTTGTCTTCTGTTCACTGCAGTGTGACATGTTACCACACGGAGCGCTAGCATTGCTGCAGCATTCTGTCGTCTGTAGTGTTTTTATAAACATTGCCAGTAAATACAATTGGTGTGTGCCGACAATTACAAAATTACTAGAGTTGTATGAAGCTGATGAGGCGCTTTACAACGTGAGGCACGCAGAATACAAAAACAGATTAAGAAGATTGGAGACCCGACCTGACCTGACCTAACCTAACCTAACCCAACCCTCTCCTGTAGCAAGGAATCGGAGTGTTACAGTGAGCCTGTCTTCTGCAGATGTAGCAGTTCTTAAGTGAGTATTGTGCTTTGTGATATGAGGATACACTTCATTGAACACATACAGAAATGTATGTACATCCATTCTTAAGTAATTGATGTACGACTTGACGTCCTCCACTATAAGCTCACGTAACAAGTTTTGTTGAATGCCCTTATTGTGTCGTCGTAAAACCCACAGCTTCACCCAGGTATGTTTCCTTTTATTCCCCCCTGCTTCTCCTCCACTGTGCACACAGTGCAACTGTGGTACACGCAACTGCTGCGATTAATAACAAGTTGTTGTTGTCAACCATCTTCAACTTTGACGAAAAATATGGTGACTGTGTAATACCCCTTCTAGCGCTACGTCAAAGATCTTTGTCAAATATATTTGACGGAATATTTGATCACATCTTTGATCAAATCTTTGACAAAGAAATTTGATAGTGTAATACCGGCCTAAACAACGACGCAGACGGCGGTCCGCTGCGCAACACACAGGAGGCGGTGGCGGCGGTATATAAGGAGACGTGGCGGCTGGGGATCGCAGTGGGCCAACGCCATCTGCGGCGACGACGATGGCTCAGAGCGCGCTGCGTCCACTGTTGGCAGCCCTGCTGGTTGTCATGGCGACGGCAGGTGTTCCCAAACAAGGTGGGTCTACGTCGCAGTAAAAATTATACAACCGCGGATGAAACGTCTGAAACGGCCAGACCAGTTGTATGGTTAAAATTTTAATTAGCTTTTGTTATCACTGCAAAGCGTTAATCCATGCATCATTTCTTGACGTTTCTTATTACCTTTGCGTTTAGATTTTAACGGCACTCTCCAGTTACGCGCAATCATCCATTTTTATGGTTCTGTGCCTCATTTGGTAAAAACGGATCGCTTATAGGATCGCTTTGCTGCCCACCTGTCTCTCTGTCTGTCCCTCTGTTTGACTGTTAAGAACCATTTTTCTCAGGAATGGGTAGGCCTATCAAGTTGAAATTATATGGTGTGAAAAAAAATTTTTTTTTTTGTTATTTACTAACCAACTCTCCATCCATCTGTTTTTCTCAGGAACGGGTAGGCGTATCAGGAAGAAATTTACACTGCTGGCCATTAAAATTGCTACACGAAGACGAAATGCAGATGATAAAAGGGTATACATTCGACAAGCATACTAGAACTGACATGTGATTACATTTTCACGTAATTTGGGTGCATAGATCCTGAGAAATCAGTACCCAGAACAACCACCTCTGGCAGTAATAACGGCCTTGATACGCCTGGGCATTGGGTCAAACAGAGCTTGGATGGCGTGTACAGGTACAGCTGCCCATGCAGCTCCAACACGATACCACATTTCATCAAGAGTAGTGACTGGCGTATTGTGACCAGCCAGATGCTCGGCCACCATTGACAAGACGTTTTCAATTGGTGAAGGGTCTGCAGAATGTGCTGGCCAGGACAGCAGTCGAACATATTCTGTATCCAGAAACGCCCGTACAGGACCTGCAACAAGCGGTCGTGCATTATCCTGCTGAAATGTAGGGATTCGCAGGGATCGAATGAAGGGCAGAACCACGGGTCGTAACACGACTGAAATGTAACGTGCACTATTCAAAGTGCTGTCAATGCGAACGAGAGGTGACCGAGACGTGTAACCAATGGCACCACATACCATCACGCCGAGTGATACGCCAGTATGGCGATCACGAATACACGCTTCCAATGTGCGTTCACCGCGATGTCGCCAAACACAGATGCGACCATTGTGACGCTGTAACTGCAGCCACGGTCTCCGAGGTGATAGTCCGTGTTGCTGCAAACGTCATCGAACTGTTCATGCAGATGGTTGTTGTCTTGCAAACGTCCCCATCTGTTGACTGAGGGATCGAGACGTGGCTACACGATCCATTGCAGCCATGCGGATAAGATGCCTGTCATCTCGACTGCTAGTGATACGAGGCCGTTGGGATCCAGCACTGCGTTCCGTTTACCCTCCTGGACCCACCGATTCCATATTCTGCTAACAGTCATTGGATCTCGACCAACGCGTACAGCAATGTCGCCATACGATAAACTGCAATCGCGATAGACTAAAATCTGACCTTTATCAAAGTCGGAAACGTGATGGTAGGCATTTTTCCTCCTTACACGAGGCATCACAACCACGTTTCACCACGCAACCCCGGTCAACTGCTGTTTGTGTATGAGAAACGGTTGGAAACTTTCCTCATGTCAGCACGCAGGAGGTGTCGCCACCGGCGCCAACCTCGTGTGAATGCTCTGAAAAGCTAGTCATTTGCATATCACAGCATCTTCTTCCTTTCGGTTAACTTTCACATCTGTAGCACTTCATCTTCGTGGTGTAGCAATTTTAATGGCCAGTAGTGTATGTCACATATTAAGGTACATAGTCCCTTAGCATTGTGACAAATGCTAGCCTCTAACACAAAACAAGCAAAAGATATACCGCCGTTTATGTCACATATTTTGACACTCACAAACTGACTCATAAAAACATGTAACGTACTACCCCTTGGCCTAGAATTATGAATTCGGGCAATAAGCAAGATTTCACAGTAACACCAAAGGAAAAAATCCGAAAATTGAGAATTTGTAATTAAAGCTGAAATTTCTATCGTGTACTACGGTCTACCGCCTCTTGGAGCTGTAAGAAGTTACGCTTCTAAGTCAATGCCATGAAAAGACAGTGTCATTTACGTGACATATTTTGATATTCGCAAACTCACTCATTGAAGCCTATAGGATACATCCCGTTGACGTAAAATCATTGAATTTGGGAAGAACCAAGGCTCCACAGAGCAAGGAAAGGAGAAAAATCATAAAACTGTTAATTTTTAATTATGTCACACAAAAAAGTTTCTTTTGAAATTTGTTATCTGTCTTCAAACTTAAAACATTCCCAGTAACGATATCTTGCCAGTATTAATGTCGATATCTCGCAAAAATGATCTAGATCCTCAACTCTCACTATGGAAGAACTCTCTATATACACAAATAGAGCCACCGTTAGTATACGTCTACCCAAATATGTAATTCCCCTGGACACACACACACGCACACACACATTTACATCCTTCATTGCATGTCAGAAGATATACTAAGGTTTAAATAAGAAATTAAAAACTTGTTGGAATGTTGTTTTTACTTTTAATTTCCTGCACAAACAAATACATATATTATACTGACACTATATCTTACCAGTTTTAGGTGGAGAGTGTTTTGAACTATGAATGCGTAAGATACCTTTAGAAGTCGGGTTGAACTACCTCTGCCAACTGTAGCAAAAAATTTGCCTTAACTAGTACCAAATGCTTTGTGTACTCCAATTTGCTTTATGTTGTAGATTGCCTTTTTTCTTTTTCTTGTTTTGAAATGAGTGGGGAGACTAATCCCGGTGCATAAGGGAATTCGATTGCGAGTCTCACCACAACAAAAGGAATCAGGGATTCCTATGACCATTTGTCACTTCTGATCTCGTGGTGGGTCAGAATGAGGACAAAGGTTGGCAGCCCTTCAAGGGGGAGGCGGGGCTAATGCCCCCACAGCACTCAGCTACCTGCGGACAGTGTACGTTCTCGCTTGTTTTACTGTCGCGGCCAACTGCCGCAATATACTATATGCATAATATCTGAAACGCTACCATATGGCTGCCATCAATTTCGCTGGCATATCATTATTCAGAATGACAGTGCATCATGTAATTTCAAATTATTTCGAAAATCAAGTTTATGGCAGATACAGTCTATAAAAATGAAAACAAGCATCTTCTGTTCACAGGCAAATCGTGTTGTTGCCGATTTGATCGAAATTTGTTGATAAGAGGTCGAAAGGGATAAAATTTGCAATAACAAAGATGGCTATAAAAAGCAAAATTAAAAACTGAACCCAGTTTGGCTTAATGTTTTTTATATGTGCCTAAAATTTGTTTGGTTAGAGGGATACAAATCGTAAATCGGATCTTGTAAAGACAAAATATGCATTTTAGCCAATGTTAACAGAAACATCGCAAATTAGGTGGAACTACGTACCTCAGTCGCAGCATATTGACCTCGAGCTTCGGCAGAGATACATCAGCTCCTTCGAAAGAGTTTGTTTTTTAAACGAAAGTACAAAATAGAAAAGTTGAGCTATACTTTCGCATAAGGCTTTCGTACTTGTGTAAAGATGGCCCCCGAATTTCGAGAAATAAATTATTTTTTTTCGAAATTCTTGATAGGTATATAGATATAGAGATAGATATATATAGATATATAGTCCTAGAGTTCTTTGTACAAAATTTGAATAAGTCTGCACAATTTCGAATTACGATCACAGTTATGAATACTTAACAAGAATGACCATACTGTTCAAAAGACTGTAAGCAGTATCGTAACGTGTATCCCTCACATCCTTCGCAGTTAACTTTTTTTTGCTGATTGTTGCCTACTTCTTTACTAATAGGCTTCAAAGAGACATTTCATCCAATTGATCGTGTTTTCTTTTAACAGAATTCCATGATATTCTTCTATTTAATAAATATTCTGCCGCTCGTGTTCCTCACGAGAAACAAATTTTTGTTGCCTCCTGTAAATTACCACAGGATCTCCATATTACTTCAGATTATAGAGTACTTCGCAGCGCAAATTGAATGTATGTTAGCACGATCACTGAAGACGCTGCAGAATCTATCCATGTCACAGTTTTACCTTAAAATGTTAAGTGAAATTAGGGGACGAAACTCTACGTAATCTTACACAGATGTCTAACCAATGGCGGGTTGACTGTTATGTTATCTGAGGAGAAAGTTTTCAAGTTTGAGTAAGTATCTAACTGACAATTTTCGGCAGAACTCTTGGACTGCTGTCCAGAACTGTAAACGAAACTGTTATAGAAATTAATTATTTTTTTTTTACATAGAGAGGAGCCTCATTACTACAATTTTCCCGTAAACAATTATCATCACAAAGAAATGTGATTAGGGTTTTTTGCAGAAATCTTGGGAACTATTTAAAGCTGTGACCACCATTTTTTTTTCAAAACTGGCAAATAATTTTTTCACAAAGTTAAAATTTTCCCAAATAATTGCGAAATTCTGCAGAACTTGTTAAATTTTGCGCAGGTAACTCAAAAACTGTATCATATCTGTCAAGAACTCTAAACATAATGTATATGTTTGTCGAAAGTCGGGTGCTAGCTTCACCAGACTGTGTGTGAGAGAACAGTTGATGGAAGCGATGGCCCACGAAGTGTCTTACGACACTACAAATAAGAGGTGATTTTGTCTTTCAGCAAATGTTAGCTGTAATTTTTTTATTTTGCCGACTGGCTACTAGTTTCGGTACACAGTACCATCGTCAGGATATCCCCTGCCATGCACTCGTCACACTGGCTTCCCAAGTAAATGTGTCAAAAATGAGTATTTGACAAAGCCAGTGTGATAAGTGCATGGCAGATGATGTCCTGACGATGGTACTGTGTACCGAAACTAGTAGCCAGTCGGCAAAATAAAAAAAATGGTGACTGTAGACTACGCGATATGCTTTTTCAGTGTCGCATTGTCGGCTGTTCCATCGACAATATGTCTGGAATGTGTGTTAGTCACAATTTCTAAAATGGATGGGGTTGTTGGGTTGTTTTGGGGAAGGAGACCAGACAGTGAGGTCATCGGTCTCATCGGATTAGGGAAGGACGGGGAAGGAAGTCGGCCGTCCCCTTTCAAAGGAACCATCCCGGCATTTGCCTGGAGCGATTTAGGGGAATCACGGAACACCTAAATCTAAGATGGAAACCAAACGTGTAAACTTAAATTACGCGCTAAGAACTGAGAGACTAAACGGGGAACAGCGAGTATGAGTGGTAAAAATGCTTCCTGAAGCAAACGGAGTAAGTGACTGCCGAAGGTAAATGGCTGTTTATAAATAATGTGAGGTACCATCGAAACATCAGATGTTTTTTCCTGAAGTCAGTTCACATATAGTAATAGATACTGTCAGAGAATGTAGTGCCCGTGCGCTATTTTTTGTAGTATATTAAAAATACCTCTACTTCTTAGTCTTAAAACAGGTACAAGTGACAAAACATTGTACTTACTGTGCTATGTTTTGAAGATGTTTTGTTACAACACACTGATGTACATAGTAAATTACATGATTATTCAAAAACAAGGATATGTGGTTAAATAAACAGAAATTAATATAATAAGCTGGAAAAATAAGTAAATACAAAAAAATTGGAATATGAAAACGAAAATTGGTGTAGATCCGACGCATATGAGCGATTATTCATAATCACTTTCTATAAATTGAGGTGACAAAATTCATAGGATGGTGACATGAACATGTACATGTAGCGGTAGTGTCAAGCGCAAAGGTATAAAAGGGCAGTGCATCATTTGTGCTCAGGTGATCCATGTAAGAAGCCATCCGACGTAATTATGGCCGCAAAACGGGAATTAACAGACGTTGAATGCAGAGTGGTAGTTGGAGGTAGACGCATGGGGCATTCCATTTCAGAAAAGGTTACGGAATTCAATATTTCGAGATCCACAGTGTCAAGAGTGTGCCGAGAAGACCTCACCTCTCACTATGGACAATGCAGTGATTGACAGCCTTCACTTAACAACCAAGAGCAGCGGCATTTGCATACAGTTGTCAGTGCTAACAGACAAGCAATACTGCTTGAAGTAACCACAGAAATTAATGTGGGACATACAACGAACGAATCCGCTGGGACAATGCGGCGCAATTTGGCATTAACGGGCTATGGCAGCAGACGACTCACGTGAGTGGCTTTGCGAACAGCATCTCACCCGGGCTCGTGACCACTTCGGTAGGACCCTAGAGGACTGGAAAGCCATGGCCTGGTCAGATGAGTCCCTGTTTTACTTGGCAAGAGCTGATAGTCGGGTTTGAGTGTGAACCAGACCTCACGAAGCCATGGACCCAAGCTGTCAACAAAACACTGTGCAAGCCAGTGGTGGCTCCATGATGGTGTGGGCTGTGTTTACATGTAATGGACTAGGTTCTCTGGGCCAAGAGAATCGATCATTGACTGGAAATGGTTATCTTCAGCTACTCGGAGACCATATGCAATCATAGAATTCGTGTTCCCAAACAACGATGCCAAAAGCCACAGTTGTTCATCGTTGGTTTGAAGAACATTCTGGGGAGTTCGTGTGTATGCTTTGGCCACCCAGATCACCCGAACATTTATGGTACATAATTGAGAAGTCAGTTCGTGCGCAAAATCCTGCAGTGGGAACACTTTCGAAAGTATGGATGGCTGAAGAGACAGCAAGGCTCAATATTTCTGGAAGAGACTTTCAACCACTTGTTGGGCCCATGCTGTGTCAAGTTGCTTCACTATGCTGAACAAAAGGAGGTTGAACACGATATTATGAGGTATTTCATGACTTTTGTCACCTCAGTGCAAATCACAGTCAGTACGTATAGAATCATAAGTATTTCCTCCTGTGGTATCTCTTAAACAACGCCCTTTCTGGGCAACACTCATGACGCTGTACCATTCTGTTGTGCAATTTTAAGTCATCTCTTGCCCCTCTCTACCATGTCCTCTACTTTCCCCACTTCCTCTTTTTACACCCACAGTAACTACTCTCTGAGAATGGGATATATAGTTATAAAACTCGTGATAAAGTGGGGAGATGTAGTTCTCCAGCTTCTTAGGACTTCTCCATTTCCCACATTTCATTTCAAACCCGTCTTATGCAAATGCTGCAGAAGAGATGTTGATGGGTGATCAATATCGATCCACCAAGAATCCTCTTACATGAACTCAAGATAACAGTTTAGTGAATATTCGAACTGCACGGTTAGTATTTCATTTGCTGATTCAGATGCACCTGATATTCCTCCTTTTTGTATTGTTTTCTTCTTTGTTTCTAGCAACTTTATCCTTTGGTGTGGCTTGCATGGGTTTCATTGAAAGAAAGTTTTATGTTTTAATTTTCACCATGCAAAACGTTTCGCTAAGCTGCTTCTCTTCTTCTATCCTGTCTTGGACGACAAAGCGCTTATTTACCTTTTCGCAGCGACCAAAAACTTTATCACCTCCCATATGCATATGGCAAGGTTCAAGGACCTTATGATTTATTGTGTCAACATCCAGCCATTGCCTCAAGATGTACAAGCGGTATTTCAAAAAAATAGCCTATTTAAACATGCATTAAATATTACTACAAGTAGTCGCAAAAGCATACACATCACGCTGTTGCTGTACTTTCAAGCAAGAAAAAAAAGAAAAAATACAAACCTGAAACTTCAGTAAAGACTAATTCTCCTTCTCTCCGTCATTTGACGTATACTAGCTGTGTTCTAACATTGGCTTAGAGCTTAAACTTTATCAAGACAGAATGCGTCGCTATGCACGAAATCGATTGTACTTCTTTTTCTAAGAAGAGATCAACACATTAATTTTCCAGATACGCATTTAGATCACTTTCCTGTGAAATGTCACTTGTACCACGTGCACTCATCGTCCCTGAAATGCAAGGTGAGTAATCGGAGCCGACCGGAGTGACCGAGCGGTGCTAGGCGCTTCAGTCTGGAACCGCGCGACCGCTGCGCTCACAGGTTCGAATCCCGCCTCGGGCATGGATGTGTGTGATGTCCGTAGGTTAGTTAGGTTTAAGTAGTTCTAAGTTCTAGGGGACTGATGACCTCAGTTGTTGAGTCCCATAGTACTCAGATCCATTTGAACCATTTGAATGATCGGAATGAAAAGATACTCATGTTGTCAATCAATTTTGTGTTGTAACCGAAAGTGTCTGTTGTATTACACCAGAACCAGCTTCGACAACATGAAAATTTATTTGCTGTGACGCCACATGCGCAGGACTGCTCAAATCGCTCGCCAATATTTTATGAAGTTTTAGACTTCAATACACATTTAAAGGGTTATTACGAGGGCAGTTCAATAAGTAATGCAACACTTTTTTTTTCTCAGCCAATTTTGGTTGAAAAAACCGGAAATTTCTTGTGGAATATTTTCAAACATTCCCGCTTCGTCTCGTATAGTTTCATTGACTTCCGACAGGTGGCAGCGCTGTACGGAGCTGTTAAAATGGCGTCTGTAACGGATGTGCGTTGCAAACAACGGGCAGTGATCGAGTTTCTTTTGGCGGAAAACCAGGGCATCTCAGATATTCATAGGCGCTTGCAGAATGTCTACGGTGATCTGGCAGTGGACAAAAGCACGGTGAGTCGTTGGGCAAAGCGTGTGTCATCATCGCCGCAAGGTCAAGCAAGACTGTCTGATCTCCCGCGTGCGGGCAGGCCGTGCACAGCTGTGACTCCTGCAATGGCGGAGCGTACGAACACACTCGTTCGAGATGATCGACGGATCACCATCAAACAACTCAGTGCTCAACTTGACATCTCTGTTGGTAGTGCTGTCACAATTGTTCACCAGTTGGGATATTCAAAGGTTTGTTCCCGCTGGGTCCCTCGTTGTCTAACCGAACACCATAAAGAGCAAAGGAGAACCATCTGTGCGGAACTGCTTGCTCGTCATGTGGCTGAGGGTGACAATTTCTTGTCAAAGATTGTTACAGGCGATGAAACATGGGTTCATCACTTCGAACCTGAAACAAAACGGCAATCAATGGAGTGGGGCCACACCCACTCCCCTAACAAGAAAAAGTTTAAAGCCATACCCTCAGCCGGTAGAGTCATGGTTACAGTCTTCTGGGACGCTGAAGGGGTTATTCTGTTCGATGTCCTTCCCCATGGTCAAACGATCAACTCTGAAGTGTATTGTGCTACTCTTCAGAAATTGAAGAAACGACTTCAGCGTGTTCATAGGCACAAAAATCTGAACGAACTTCTCCTTCTTCATGACAACGCAAGACCTCACACAAGTCTTCGCACCCGAGAGGAGCTCACAAAACTTCAGTGGACTGTTCTTCCTCATGTACCCTACAGCCCCGATCTCGCACCGTCGGATTTCCATATGTTTGGCCCAATGAAGGACGCAATCCGTGGGAGGCACTACGCGGATGATGAAGAAGTTATTGATGCAGTACGGCGTTGGCATCGACCAGTGGAATGGTACCGTTCAGGCATACAGGCCCTCATTTCAAGGTGGCGTAAGGCCGTAGCATTGAATGTAGATTACGTTGAAAAATAGTGTTGTGTAGCTAAAAGGTTGGGGAATAAACTGGTGTATTTCAATGCTGAATAAAACAACCCCTGTTTCAGAAAAAAATGTGTTGCATTACTTATTGAACTGCCCTCGTAGTATTAATATTGCTGTAAAAGTAACTTATTAGTTGACTTTCATTCATCTGAGTCTTTATTTTTGTATTATTGAATCGAATGGCCTGTTATTTAAGAGTGTGCTTACGTCGTTCATCGAAGTCTCAGCATTGTGCATTTCGCGGCGTGCAGTTGCAGCTGTGGCGGTTCTAAAGCTAGGTACTTACAAAGTTGTTTATGTACTGTTGTTCGGTTATTAAATTTATTAGTTTCCAACAGTGTCTCGTCCTGTTTCCGGTGAAATAACGGTTCAATAAACATTTGGAATTTTTGTCCACTGTGTTTATAGAGTTGTTTGTGCGTTGTAGTCATTTATTAAATTTAGTACTGTAGTTTACAACTGATGTTTCTTATCGCTTATAGTGAAATATTTCAGCGAAACTCCCTTTTACTGTATTTAATTTCGTTGGGTGTTCCAGTGGTCGCTTGAATTTTTAGTTCTAGATAATAAATTGTGTGAAGTTTTTATGATATTCGTATTGGTTGTAGTTTAGTCACATTAATGAAGTAGTTGCTTTCTTAGTACAGAATGAAACTCGAGATCACTGTTGTTAGTTATTTAAATAGTTCTACTGTAGTAACTGAACTTAGGTAATGTAGATGTTCAATTTCTTCAGTAACTTTACATTTTACCATGAGGGAGAAGTTTGGGCTTTACCGTAGGTTCGTGAATAGTGGGTTATGGTATGAGATTTGTTCAAAGTATTTTCATTGGGGGGAATGCAGTGGGGAAACCAGTGGGCAGTCTAGCGAGATTCTCTCCGGGAAATGCAGAATTTGTAGCAGAAATAAAGTTGACAGAGGGGCAGGAGCGTAAGATCTGAGCTCTTCAGGTGCAGTTTCAAAATGCAAAGGAGGAACTACATATGATAAGGAGGGTGAATGACATTCGGGAATGGAACTGGCAGTTGGAAAAACTGCAGCTAGGAGGAGACTATATTCAGACAGTTGTACTTTGCGTATAACCAGTAGATTTGACCAACTAGCAGAGTGTAGTGGAGCCCCTTGTAGCTGTAGATCTAGCAAACGTGCAGCAGTTCTCAGCAGTTAGGGAGCTTAAGTCAGTTGCAAAGTGTAACAGAAAGAAGAAGGTTCTGCTGCTAGGTAGATCACATGCCAGAGGTGTGGGCCAGCAGTTGCAGCAAGTGTTGGGGAGTGAGTAGCGGGTCCCAGCATTGTGAAGCCTAGTGCCGTGTTGGCTCAGGTGATTGTTAACATAAGGGAATTATGTAGGAATTTTACGAAAGAGAATCAGGTAGTGATTGAGGGTGGGGTTGGTAATAGTCTTGTTATGGGCGGGGAGTATGATGTAGGTGGTGATCTGGTAAAGATAACTAGTCAAATTAATGGCACAAATGTGCACTTCGTGCAGCCGTTTCAGCGTCATGATCGGCCTCATCTTAATACTGCTGTTAAGCGTGTTAACATGGGATTGGAGAAGGCACTGATGGCAGAGGACATGGGTCACATTGCAGTGGTTCCAGTGGTGCCAGTTGAGTCCATCAGGCAGGTTTCACTAGGCATGGCCTGCACCTCAACAGGTATGGCAACGGGAGGCTGGCGAAGCTTATAGGTGAGAGTGCAGTGGGCGGTGGTGGGATCACTCATGGGAAAATTACTGTAGTAGCTGGTGTTAGAGCTGCGCCTTTTTTAGATTGAAGTCAGCTGATAGGTATCCCTGCTTCAAGGAAGTCCCTCCAACAAAGGAATTAACTTCAGAGGAGGCCAGATATCCAAGTAGTGAAGGAATTACCATATTTCGTCAAAATATAAGTCATTATTGGTACATCAGAGCACCACTTAAATAATTTGACGATTCAGAGGCTTCCTTTACCAGAATACGGATTAATTGGCTGTTATTCAAGGAATTCTTTCCGGAGTGAACATAAAAAACAGTATTCCACTTGAGTCCATGGACATGTAATGGCACAGCACTGAACAGGTATATGTATGTTGTGCAGGGGCAGTTGAATTTAGTGAAACTAAACTTCTAATTGTTGTTATTTATAGGTCCCCTAACTTCAGAGCATTTCTGCCCGAGTTAACAAGAGTTCTTGGTTCACTTTATAGGAAGTAACAAAAATTACTTCCATGTGGTGACTTCAGTACTAATTTTGTATGTGACTGTGCAAGAAAAAGGATTTTGGAAGATCTCCTAAATTCATACAACCTGATGCAGACTGTTTTCTCCAACCAGGGTGCAGCGAAACAGTAGCATAGCCATAGACAATATTTTTATTCATTCTTCATTATTAGATGGGCATTTTGTTAGTAAAAGGGTGAATTGCCTTTTAGACCATGATACACAAATTTTAACACTAATAGGATTTTGTACTCAAACAAATGTTGTACATAATTACAAAGTACGTAGGAAAGCTGATCCAAAGGCAATAGAGAGTTTTTTAAACCTCGTTAAGGAACAAGAGTTGCTGGTTGTTTATAGTGCTGATAACATAGATGATGAATATAATGCTTTCCTTAAAAATTTCTCATGCTCTTTGAGAGTTTCTTTCCATTAGAATGTCCTAAACAGGGTACTCGCAGTAAAAGGCAGCCTGGGTGGCTGACTTGTGGGATAAGGATATCATGTAGAACAAAGTGGGAATTATTTCAAAATGTTAGAAGTAGTCACGATCGAGGTACAGTAGCCCATTACGAACAGTATTGTAAAGTGCCTAAAATGTTATTATGAAAGCAGAGAGGATGTGGGATGCAAATACAATAAATAATTGGCAGGATAAAATTAAAACCATGTGGTTTTGTTGTGAAGGAAGTGTCTGGTCAGCAGCACAAGATCGACGATATAGTCAGTCCATAGTAAAAATATTTCTGTTACCGATAAATCAGACGTACAAACAGTATTTAACAATCATTTTCTGAGCATTGTCAGTGAATTAAATAAAAACTTAGTTTCTACAGGGAATCATATAACACGTTGGAAAATGCCTTGTCATGACTGATGACTGAGATACTACTCTGTGATAGTGACAACAGGGAGATTGAATCAATAATTAAATCACTGAAGACTATAGACTCTCATGAATATGATGGGGTACGTAGCATAATATTAAAGTATTGTGCCACAACTGTTAGCCCTGTGCTTAGCCATATGTGTAATTTTTCTTGTAAGAAAGACCAGTTTCCTGAACGATTTAAGTAGTCAGTAGTAAAGTTACTTTACAAAAATGGAGAAATGGATTATATAGATAATTTTAGACCCATTTCTATGCCATCGGTACTTGCTAAAGTTATTGAAAAATCTATACATTAAGGATAAATGATCATTTCATTTCACATTATTTGCTATGAAATGAACGGTTTTAAGAGTAGTTTAACAACTGAAAATGCTATAATCTCTTTTCTCTGTGAGGTACTAGATGGATTAAACAAAAGGTTTCGAACACTAGGCATTTTTTTATTTAACTAAGGCGTTTGATTTTGTTGATCACAAAATTTTGCTCCAGAAGTTGGACTATTGTGGAAAACTGTGAGTGACTCACAATTGGTTTACCTCTTACTTTAGCAACAGACAGCAAAAGGTCATTATTTACAGTGTTGAGAAAGGCTGTGATGCGGGATATAGTGGGTTACAGTTAAGTGGGGGTGCCCCAGGGGTCAGTGTTGGGGCCACTCGTGTTCCTTGTTTTATGTAAAAGATATGCCCTCTAGTATTGCAGATAATTCTAAAATGTTTCTTGGTAGTAAAGGATGTTGTGTGCAACGCTGGCACTGTTTCAAATACTGCAGTGCACGACGTAAGTTCGTGGCTTGTAGAAAATAAACTAACGCTAAATCACAGTATGACTCAGTTTTTAGAGAGTATAACACACAATTCAATTAAAACTGATGTTTAATTTCATGGAATGGGCGTATGATTAGTGAAACTGAATAGTTCAGATTTCTAGCTGCTCATATAGATAGTAAGCTTTCATCGAAAGCCCAAGCCGAGGATGTCGTTCAAACACTTAATGCTGCCATTTTCACTGTCCAAAAGTAATCTGAAGTAAGTGATAAGGCGGCAACTGTGGCCGAGAAGTTCTAGGCGCTTCAGTCTGGAACCGTGCTGCTGCTACGGTCGCAGGTTCGAATCCTGCCTCGGTCATGGATGTGTGTGATGTGCTTAGGTTAGTTAGGAATAAGTAATTCTAAGTCTAGGGGACTGATGACCTCAGATGTTGAGTTCCATAGTGTTTAGAGCCATTTGAACAATTTGTAAGTGATAGTTAGATACGAAAAGTAGTCTGCTTTGCTTTTTTTCCATTCGCTTATGACGTATGTATTATATTTTGGGGTAACTCTTCCCATTTTAAAATTTTTGTCTCATAAACGGGTGGTTCGGGTAATAAATGGTGCAATTCCCTCTTGTCGTCCCCTGTTCACTAGTCTGTATATTCTGACACTGGCCTCTCAATATACAGGGTGCGTCAAAAAAATTTATACACACCTTTAAGCGTCATAGAAAATTTATTTCCCATTCTACAATGTTAAATTTCTGGAAATCGAAAGCTTAAAGTCCAATTGGAAAAATAAATATACTTTGCAAATGTGATTAATGTTCAAACTGGTGGCCTTCAGCATCATACATTTCTGAGTATGAGTCACCACCGATTCCGTACATCGTACCAAAGTGTCCAATGAGATTTCTGCGCACACTGCCTGAATCTCATTCCAAAGTGTGTCCAGGATACGCGGTTTACGTTTGTACACCTCATCTTTTACTGTGCCCCATAAGAAGAAATCCGGCGGCGTGAGGTGTGGAGAGCGTGCAGGAAACTCGATTGGTCCCCTGCGTCCTATCCACTGGCCTGGCACATTGTGATCCAGGTATGCTCCTACGTCCCTATGATAGTGCGGCGGGGCGCCATCTTGTTGGAAACAAAACTCATCATTACCGTATAATGCACGAATGGCAGGGAATATGGAGTCGGAAAGCATTGTTAGGTACGTTTCTCCAGTAACAGTACCTTCAATGCGGAAAGGCCCCTTGCAGCCTTTTCAACTGTGAGGATTATCTTCAGCCCATTACACACAATTGTGCCTATTGACAGTTTCATTGAGTCTGAATTGGGCTTTATCCGACCAAATTATGCTACCCATAAATCCCGGTTCACGTCTCACCATCTCCTGAACCCATTCACAAAATTCTCACCTTCCATCTGGATCGTCGTCACTTAGCTGTTACACCACTTAATTATCTGCTTCCGCGCTTCAAAGCTCAAACGCACGACCGCCATGTTGCAGTTACTTCTTTGCCACTGCTGCCACCTGTTGAAGAAACATAACATTACTTTCTCACAGATATTTAACCTTGTAGAATGGGCAATAAATTGTCTATGTTAGTGCACAGTGTATATACATTTTTTTGACGCACCCTGTATATGTTGTTGTTGTGGTCTTCAGTCCTGAGACTGGTTTGATGCAGCTCTCCACGCTACTCTATCCTGTTCAAGCTGCTTCATCTCCCAGTACCTACTGCAACTTACATCCTTCTCAATCTGCTTAGTGTGTTCATCTCTTGGTCTCCCTCTACCATTTTTACCCTCCACGCTTCCCTCCAATACTAAACTGGTGATCCCTTGATGCCTCAGAACATGTCCTACCAACCGATCCCTTCTTCTAGTCAAGTTGTGCCACAAACTTCTCTTCTCCCCAATCCTATTGAATACCTCCTCATTAGTTATGTGATCTACCCATCTAATCTTCAGCATTCTTCTGTAGCACCACATTTCGAAAGCTTGTATTCTCTTCTTGTCCAAACTATTTATCGTCCATGTTTCACTTCCGTACATGGCTACACTCCATACAAATATTTTCAGGAACGACTTCCTGACACTTAAATCTATACTCGATGTTAGCAAATTTCTCTTCTTCAGAAATGCTTTCCTTGCCATTGCCAGTCTACATTTTATATCCTCTCTACTTCGACCATCATCAGTTATTTTGCTCACCAAATAGCAAAACTCCTTTACTACTTTAAGTCTCTCATTTCCTCAGCATCACCCGACTTAATTCGACTACACCCTGTATATATATATATATATATATATATATATATATATATATATATATATATATATATATTCTTTATGCTCTGAGCGCCCGTAAACCCCCCCCCCCTTCTTTATGCTCGCTTCTTGTCGACAATATCAGCTTATTCCCAAGACTTAGCAGATTTGACTCACTTAATACTAGGCACAGATCCAATCTACATTTGCATCTGACTTCCTTGACTCCTGTACAGAAAGTCGTGCAGTATACTGCTGCAACTATTTGCAGTAAGCTACCACAAGCATTCCGAAATTTTTGTAGTAACGCACGCACTTTCAAATCGAAACTGAAGAGTTTCGTCAAGGGTCACTGATTCCATTTTGTCGAGGAGTCCCTTGAAAAATTAATCTGATTCCTGTGTTATATTGCTGATTGCGTTTACATAAACTTATGGCTTGTCTTTTGTCTGGGTTCATAAACATTTTATTACATCTCTTATCACTTTTATGTTGGTCAAATGGCACAAATGGCTCTGAGCAGTATGCGACCTAACTTCTCACGCCATCAGTCGCCTAGAAGTTAGAACTAATTAAACCTAACTAACCTAAGGACATCACACACATCCATGCCCGAGGCGGGATTCGAACCTGCGACCGTAGTGGTGGCTCGGTTCCAGACTGTAGCTCCTAGAACGCACGGCCACTCCGGCCGGCTTTTATGTTGTAACTCCATGTACTGACACGTTCCATGACCTTGGACATTTGCTCCTCAGTTTGGTCCTACGGAACCAGATGTGTAAAATAAAGTAATTAGAATAGGTTACTACCGACAAACGGCATCCATTTGAAGCAGACGACCATACACAAATCGAGTGCATTCAACCGACCTCAGACTGATTTCAAATGGTTCGAATGGCTCTGAGCACTATGGGACTTAACATCTAAGGTCATCAGTCCCCTAGAACTTAGAACTACTTAAACCTAACTAAGCTAAGGACGTCACACACATCTATGCCCGAGGCGGGATTCGAACCTGCGACCGTAGCGGTGGCTCGGTACCAGACTGTAGCGCCTAGAACCGCACGGCCACTCCGGCCGGCTTTTATGTTGTAACTCCATGTACTGACACGTTCCATGAGCTTGGACATTTGCTCCTCAGTTTGGTCCTACGGAACCAGATGTGTAAAATAAAGTAATTAGAATAGGTTACTACCGACAAACGGCATCCATTTGAAGCAGTCGACCATACACAAATCGAGTGCATTCAACCGACCTCAGACTGATTTCAAATGGTTCGAATGGCTCTGAGCACTATGGGACTTAACATCTAAGGTCATCAGTCCCCTAGAAGTTAGAACGACTTACACCTAACTAACCTAAGGGCGTCACACACATCCATGCCCGAGGCAGGATTCGAACCTGCGACCGTAGCGGTGGCTCTGTTCCAGACTGTAGCGCCTAGAACCGCACGGCCACTCCGGCCGGCTTTTATGTTGTAACTCCATGTACTGACACGTTCCGTGACCTTGGACATTTGCTCCTCAATTTGGTCCTACGGAACCAGATGTGTAAAATGAAATAATTAGAATAGGTGACTACCGACAAACGGCATCCATTTGAAGCAGTCGACCATATACAAATCGAGTGCGTTCAACCGACCTCAGACTGATTTCAAATGGTTCGAATGGCTCTGAGCACTATGGGACTTAACATCTAAGGTCATCAGTCCCCTAGAACTTAGAACTACTTACACCTAACTAACCTAAGGACGTCACACACATCCATGCCCGAGGCAGGATTCGAACCTGCGACCGTAGCGGTGGCTCGGTTCCAGACTGTAGCTCCTAGAACGCACGGCCACTCCGGCCGGCTTTTATGTTGTAACTCCATGTACTGACACGTTCCATGAGCTTGGACATTTGCTCCTCAGTTTGGTCCTACGGAACCAGATGTGTAAAATAAAGTAATTAGAATAGGTTACTACCGACAAACGGCATCCATTTGAAGCAGTCGACCATACACAAATCGAGTGCATTCAACCGACCTCAGACTGATTTCAAATGGCTCGAATGGCTCTGAGCACTATGAGACTTAACATCTAAGGTCATCAGTCCCCTAGAAGTTAGAACGACTTACACCTAACTAACCTAAGGACGTCACACACATATATGCCCGAGGCAGGATTCGAACCTGCGACCGTAGCGGTGGCTCGGTTCCAGACTGTAGCGCCTAGAACCGCACGGCCACTCCGGCCGGCTTTTATGTTGTAACTCCATGTACTGACACGTTCCATGACCTTGCACATTTGCTCCTCAATTTGGTCCTACGGAACCAGATGTGTAAAATGAAATAATTAGAATAGGTGACTACCGACAAACGGCATCCATTTGAAGCAGTCGACCATATACAAATCGAGTGCATTCAACCGACCTCAGACTGATTTCAAATGGTTGGAATGGCTCTGAGCACTATGGGACTTAACATCTAAGGTCATCAGTCCCCTAGAAGTTAGAACGACTTACTCCTAACTAACCTAAGGGCGTCACACACATCCATGCCCGAGGCAGGATTCGAACCTGCGACCGTAGCGGTGGCTCGGTTCCAGACTGTAGCGCCTAGAACTGCACGGCCACACCGGCCGGCTCAGACTGATTTGAAGAGAGCGGAGACCTGAGCAGGACGGTCTCACAACGTGACGTATTGTTTCAGGCAGGTGGAGGCCACTGGGCGGGGCGAGAATCGTGAACGGCGCGCGCGCACTCGTCGGGCAGTTCCCGCACCAGGCGCTCGTCCTGGGGGACGGAGTGGTGCTGTGCGGCGGCTCGCTCATCTCCGAGCACTCAGTCCTGACGGCCGCACACTGCACCGTCAAGTGAGTGCGAACAGCAGCCGGGAGGCCAGCTGTGCGTGGCGTTCAAAGAGTAACGTTGTCTCAAGCGGCAATACCTAAGTTCGTGTGCCGGCCGCAGTGGCCGAGCGCTTCTAGGCGCTACAGTCTGGAGCCGAGCGACCGCTAGGGTCGCAGGTTCGAATCCTGCCTCGGGCATGGATGTGTGTGGTGTCTTTAGGTCAGTTCGGTTTAAGTAGTTCTAAGTCCTAGGGGACTGATGACCTCAGATGTTAAGTCCCATAGTGCTCGGAGCCATTTGAACCATTTTGAACCTAAGTTCGTGAGCTGAGCCTTCGCTGTTGAGTGGATGTACAGGGTGAGCACAAAGTCTTGCCCCAATAATAAGTTACATTTGATGCCGTTGCATAGGTTAGTGTTAGTACACTACTGGCCATTAAAATTGCTACACCACGAAGGTGACGTGCTACAGACGCGAAATTTAACCGACAGGAAGAAGATTCTGTGATATGCAAATGATTACCTTTTGAGAGCATTCACACAAGGCTGGCGCCTGTGGCGACACCTACAACGTGTTAACATGAAAAAAGTTTCCAACCGGTTTCTCATACACAAACAGCAGTTGACCGGCGTTGCCTGGTGAAACGTTGTTGTGATGCCTCGTGTAAGGAGGAGAAATGCGTACCATCACGTTTCCGACTTTGATAAAGGTCAGATTTTAGTCTATCGCGATTGCGGTTTATCGTATCGCGACATTGCTGTACGCGTTGGTGGAGATCCAATGACTGTTAGCAGAATATGGAATCGGTGAATTCAGGAGGGTAATACGGAACGCCGTGCTGGATCCCAACGGCCTCGTATCACTAGCAGTCGAGATGACAGGCATCTTATCCGCATGGCTGTAACGGATCGTGCAGCCACGTCTCGATCCGTGAGTCAACAGATGGGGACGTTTGCAAGACAACAACCATCTGCACGAACAGTTCGACGACGTTTGCAGCAGCACGGACTATCAGCTCGGAGACCACGGCTGCGGTTACCCTTGACGCTGCATCACAGACAGGAGCGCCTGCGATGGTGTACTGGACGACGAACCTGGGTGCGCGAATGGCAAAACGTCATTTTTCGGCTGAATCCAGGTTGTGTTTACAGCATCGTGATGGTCGCATCCGTGTTTGGCGACATCGGGGGGAGCGCACATTGAGAGCGTGTATTCGTCATCGCCATACTGGCGTATCACCCGGCGTGATGGTATGGGGTGCCATTGGTTACACGTCTCGGTCACCTCTTGTTCGCATTGACGGCACTTTGAACAGTGGACGTTACATTTCAGATGTGTTACGACCCGTGGCTCTACCCTTCATTCGATCCCCGCGAAACCCAACATTTCAGCAGGATAATGCACGACCGTATGTTGCAGGTCCTGTACGGGCCTTTCTGGATACAGAAAATGTTCGACTGCTGCCTTGGCCAGCACATTCTCCAGATCTCTCACCAATTGAAAACGTCTGGTCAGTGGTGGTCGAGCAACTGGCTCGTCACAATACGCCAGTCACTACTCTTGATGAACTGTGGTATCGTGTTGAAGTGGCATGGGCAGCTGTACCTGTACTCGCCATCCAAGCTCTGTTTGACTGAATGCCCAGGCGTATCGAGGCCGTTATTACGGCCAGAGGTGGTTGTTCTGGGTACAGATTTCTCAGGATCTATCCACCCAAATTGCGTGAAAATGTAATCACATGTCAGTTCTAGTATAAAATATTTGTCCAATGAATAGTCGTTTATCATCTGCATTTCTTTTTGGTGTAGCAATTTTAATGGCCAGTAGTGTAGTTTTTTTAAGACCACTTACGTTAGTAAACCTCAACGTGTGCTCCCTTGGTAGCTCGGAGAATGTCGAGGCGTTATTCCAGTTGTCGCCAGGTGTTTCGTAACATGTGTTCTGTCACAGTACCCACAGCAGCTTGTATCCTAGCCTTCAGTTCGTCGACGTCAGCAGCTGGTGTGCCGAGGACTCTGTCCCTGATATAGCCCAAGGCTAGGCAACCACAAAGCCTTCACGATCTACCATTCCTTACCAACATATCAAAGTGACCAACTTTTAAAAATTCAGTTGCTACATTTTTAATTTTTGGATACCAGTACTGTAAAATAACTATTTAAAATAAGAGTTTTAAATCTTCACTACTTATTCGAAACATAATAATTTTATTTCATAATATTCTCAAATATATTCTCATACCAATAACACAAGAATTATTTTAAATTTAATGTGAAATCTGAGTAGCAGTTTTGTCAATAATTTCCTCGGTATTTGGTGTAAACTTGTTACACTTAGTCGAATACACGAGTCCAGATGTTCATCAGTCAACCTTGTTCTGTTTCTATTATTTATAAAGTTCATATTTGAAAACAGTGATTCACACAGGTAGGTGGCAGCAAACAAGGCCCTTTATTCTAAGAGCAACACTAAAAATGACTCTGAGCACTATGGGACTTAACTTCTGAGGTCATCAGTCCCCTAGAACTTAGAACTACTTAAACCTAAATAACCCAAGGACATCACACACATACATGTCCGAGGCAGGAGTCGAACCTGCGACCGCAGCGGTCGCGCGGTTCCAGACTGTAGCCCCTAGAACCGCTCGGCCACCCCGGCTGGCGAGAGCAACATCAAGAAAAATGGGATATTTCTCCTGAGGAATTAGAGGCCAACATGTTTTGGGTTCTCCAACACTTTCGAGAAACAAATAATTTTTTAATAATATTATTTCAAGTTCCAGAGCTGCCCTATCTATTTCAAAAACTTTCGCAATGGAAGAAGATACACTCCTGGAAATGGAAAAAAGAACACATTGACACCGGTGTGTCAGACCCACCATACTTGCTCCGGACACTGCGAGAGGGCTGTACAAGCAATGATCACATGCACGGCACAGCGGACACACAGGAACCGCGGTGTTGGCCGTCGAATGGCGCTAGCTGCGCAGCATTTGTGCACCGCCGCCGTCAGTGTCAGCCAGTTTGCCGTGGCATACGGAGCTCCATCGCAGTCTTTAACACTGATAGCATGCCGCGACAGCGTGGACGTGAACCATATGCGCAGCTGACGGACTTTGAGCGAGGGCGTATAGTGGGCATGCGGGAGGCCGGGTGGACGTACCGCCGAATTGCTCAACACGTGGGGCGTGAGGTCTCCACAGTACATCGATGTTGTCGCCAGTGGTCGGCGGAAGGTGCACGTGCCCGTCGACCTGGGACCGGACCGCAGCGACGCACGGATGCACGCCAAGACCGTAGGATCCTACGCAGTGCCGTAGGGGACCGCACCGCCACTTCCCAGCAAATTAGGGACACTGTTGCTCCTGGGGTATCGGCGAGGACCATTCGCAACCGTCTCCATGAAGCTGGGCTACGGTCCCGCACACCGTTAGCCCGTCTTCCGCTCACGCCCCAACATCGTGCAGCCCGCCTCCAGTGGTGTCGCGACAGGCGTGAATGGAGGGACGAATGGAGACGTGTCGTCTTCAGCGATGAGAGTCGCTTCTGCCTTGGTGCCAATGATGGTCGTATGCGTGTTTGGCGCCGTGCAGGTGAGCGCCACAATCAGGACTGCATACGACTGCCAACACCCGGCATCATGGTGTGGGGAGCGATCTCCTACACTGGCCGTACACCACTGGTGATCGTCGAGGGGACACTGAATAGTGCACGGTACATCCAAACCGTCATCGAACCCATCGTTCTACCATTCCTAGACCGGCAAGGGAACTTGCTGTTCCAACAGGACAATGCACGTCCGCATGTATTCCGTGCCACCCAACGTGCTCTAGAAGGTGTAAGTCAACTACCCTGGCCAGCAAGATCTCCGGATCTGTCCCCCATTGAGCATGTTTGGGACTGGATGAAGCGTCGTCTCACGCGGTCTGCACGTCCAGCACGAACGCTGGTCCAACTGAGGCGCCAGGTGGAAATGGCATGGCAAGCCGTTCCACAGGACTACCTCCAGCATCTCTACGATCGTCTCCATGGGAGAATAGCAGCCTGCATTGCTGCGAAAGGTGGATATACACTGTACTAGTGCCGACATTGTGCATGCTCTGTTGCCTGTGTCTATGTGCCTGTGGTTCTGTCAGTGTGATCATGTGATGTATCTGACCCCAGGAATGTGTCAATAAAGTTTCCCCTTCCTGGGACAATGAATTCACGGTGTTCTTATTTCAATTTCCGGGAGTGTATATTCAATAGTTCAATGTCAGCCCAAGGGAAAGATACAGACTGAGTTACCACTGAAATCTATATTATAGCCCCAGAAAAAGCCAAGGGGCGTAATGTCTGGGGAGAGGAGTAATGTCCGGATCGGTGTATTGGAAAGAACGGTCCAACACCCCGGTAACCACGCTGTCCAGACATTACGCCCCTTGACTTTTTTTGGGGGCCATATCAAGGACGGAGACTTCGTCACACCAGTTGCTGACGACGACGAACTGAAGGCTAGGATACAAGCTCCTGTGGGTACTGTGACAGAAGATATGTTACGAAACACCTGGCGGGATCTTGAAGCCGGCCGCGGTGGCCGAGGGGTTCTAGGCGCTTCAATCTGGAACCGCGCGACTGCTTCGGCCGCAGGTTCGAATCCTGCCTCGGGCATTGATGTGTATGATGTACTTAGGTTAGTTAGGTTTAAGTAGTTCTAAGTTCTAGGGGACTGATGACCTCAGGTGTTAAGTCCCATAGTGCTCAGAGCCATTTGAACCATTTTTTGGGGAACTTGAATACGGCCTCGACATTCTCCGAGCTACCAAGGGAGCACACGTTGAGGTTTACTAACGTAAGTGGTCTTAAAAAAAAAACTAGTAACACTAACCTATGTAACGGCATCAAATGTAAATTATTATGTCAACGGTTATTCTGTTGTAAATTGTTATAATCAGGTCAAAACTCTCTACTCCTCCTGTACTATGTAACAGTTGCAGCTTAAAACACAGCTGATTCCAGTTCTTGCAGGTACTGTTTCAGTCATTTGCTTTTGTAACATTTCCCATGTTTGTCATGATGAGTAGTGAATATTAATGCCAGACTTCCCGATCATCAGGGATAGGTTGAGAGTACAGACTGGAAAATTTGAGGTGTAAAATGTAGCTCTGGTCGCGCAGGATTGAGGCGTGGTGAATAACCGGAATGAAAAGACAAAGATAATGTCAATTTTGTGTTGTAACCGAAACTGTCTGTTATGTTACACCAGAACTAGGTTCGACAACGTGAAAATATTTTGGTGCGCTGGCCTGCTGTTCAAATCGCTCGCCAATATTTTATAGTTTTCGGCTTTGTAAAATGACTTTTTTTAATAATAATATCAATATTTATATATGCGTATGGAGAGAGAGAAATTGATTTTTGATTGAGATTTTTACTTTAAGTCGTAACTGGTACCTGAATTTTGGTTGCTGCCTCTTTGAATGATCAGCTTCTACACCAGTTGGTGACGTATTGCAATTTGGAGGAAGTTATTATTCTTTATGGTTTAAAATATGACTCTGTTAGTTACTTGGCCGTATTGCGGATAGCTTTGAGCCCAAGTTTTCGTAGCTTTTTATACCTAAGGGACCACTGTTGTAAGTAAGTAAGATCAAACATCAATCTGCTTTTTGTGAGAAAAGGAGACTGCTTGGCACACAAACGTCCTTCAAACTACACGTCCTGCTACATCAAAATTAGTCAGTGGAGTTCAGCACCATACTGTTGTACAAGAACATAATCCAATTACTGTAATTAAGAAATTATGAGAGGTTGTTACTTACTGAATGAAAACTATAGAGAATGCATTTCTTTTCCTGTATTTTAGTGAACTTTGTACACTTACAATTCTGTCGATTGATAGACGGCGACGACAATGAAGTTCACCTCCTTTTCCAAAAACAAGATATTTCTATTCTTCACTTCCAGAAAATTTGTATACATAAATGTTTGGCAATTCTTACACATACTTCACTCGGTTTTATCACTAAAATATCAATTTTCAGTAAATGTAACAATACGTTCTGAGCGACGGCCTAGCAACACGTCCTCTTTCCACAAGATACAGATCAATAGTCCTCTTTTTTATTAATAAATCGATTGTCTTTTTTTTTTTTTAGAGTCCATACTCAAAGATTCTCTAATACTATTGTTGCGGGGATTGCGCGCTAAAGAGTTTCTTGCTGTTCAGCTGCGCTTCACTTCACTTCAAGTACTTTTTGAATCACATTTACATTTACGGTATTTACGTTCATTACTGACCTTCTCAGAATAAAATCAGGCACAAATTAGTTAAAGAAAAATAACAACTTCAGATACTTATTTTAAAGATTATTGGTGTGAATGTTTGCTGTAAAAGTAATTTATTAGTGGATTTTCATTCATCTCAATCTTTATTTTTGTGTTACTGATCGAGTGGCCTGTTATTCCTGAGTGTGCTTAGTCTAGGGTGTCCATTTCATTTTCATTGAAAAAGGGGACATTTAAAATAAATTAGAGAAAAACGTGGGACAATGAAGGAAAAAAACGGGACTTCAATATTGTATTGACTAAATTTAATACACATACAAGTTTACCGTTACAACGTGCACTCAGATGATCCCAAATCACTTTTTTCAATTATTCTGCCACACTATCACCGTACTTTTCACTTTTATGTACTTTATCAAGAAGTGCATTTTCGTTTGAAATTGTATCATAAGAGTCGGTACACGATACACCATGAAAGTGTGTTTTGACAATGAGCAAGGCCCTCACTGTTTAAACTTTCATTCTGTTTTTTTTTTTTTTTTTCATCTGACCACGAAGAGTTCACTAACGAAAACACACGTTCCATAGCAGCATTTGACCCAGGAATTGCCAGACAAAACTCCACCAAATCAATCATGTTTTTCATGTTAATGTTTTTACTTTTGAAATAAGCAAATATTTTACACCACGTTGCACTAACACTTTCTTTGTCTCCTTCTTCACTTTTTATGAGGTTCTGTGCACACGAAAATTCATCGAACAGTTCGTCTTCATCGACAGGAAAATTTGGTACAATACTTTTAACAAATACACAACAGTCCTGAATATTATTTCTCTGTAGCTGCTCCTTTTCAGTATTAACCCAATCAAATGCCTTAAAAGGTATGAGAAATGGTAAACACCATTCTTTAATATTTAAAATTACTTGCGATTTTTGACAGTTCGGTACGTGTTTGGGGTATGCTGAAAGTCATCACACGCCTCCTAGCGCTAAATAATTGCGCAGTTAATAGCTAGTCAAACAACGAGTAACGTAAAATACTCTAGCCAAGCGGAATCATAAAAAAAGGGACATTTGAGCGTCCCCAAAATAACTTTCGGGACAGCGGGACATTTTGGTAAAAAACGGGACTGTCCCGGGGAAAACGGGACGAATGGACACCCTAGCTTAGTCGTTCATCGAAGTCCCAGCACTGTGCATTTCGCCCCGTGCATCTCCGACTATGGCGGTTCTAAAGCTAAGTACTGACAAAGCTGTTCGTGCACTGTTGTTCGCTTATTAAATTTATTAGTTTTCAACGGTGCCTCGTGCTGTTTTTGGTGAGATAACGGTTTGATAAACACTTGGAAACTTGGAACGGTCAGCAATTTCATTTAAGAACAATCTGTGTTCTATAGCTGTTCAGATTTCGGGAAACACTTGCTAGCGTGAATGAAAGAGTTTGTGCATGACTGTGTTAGGATTAGCACGGGTTCGGCAGTGAATGTGTGTATTATCAATGTTCTGAATATACCGAAGTTTTGCCGGTATTTCCACCTTTCATTCGAAATTAAAAAACCTTTTCCCGATTCTTGGAATAGTTACGTCGTATGCAGCCTGGTGCGAGTTGCAGTTCGGCAGGTTTCTGCTCGAATTTCCAACCGGAAACCTGCTGCAGCGAGTTCTACATCTACATCTACATCCACACTCCGCAAGCCACCTGACGGTGTGTGGCGGAGGGTACCTTGAGTGCCTCTATCGGTTCTCCCCTCTATTCCAGTCTCGTATTGTTCGTTGAAAGAAGGATTGTCGGTATGCCTCTGTGTGGGCTCTAATCTCTCTGGTTTTGTCCTCATGGCCTCTTCGCGAGATATGCGTAGGAGGGAGCAATATACTGCTTGACTTCTCGGTGAAGGTATGTTCTCGAAACTTCAACAAAAGCCCGTACCGAGCTACTGAGCGTCTCTCCTGCAGAGTCTTCCACTGGAGTTTATCTATCATCTCCGTAACGCTTTCGCGATTACTAAATGATCCTGTAACGAAGCGCGCTGCTCTCCGTTGGATCTTCTCTACCTCTTCTATCAACCCTACCTGGTACGGATCCCACACTGCTGAGCAGTATTCAAGCAGTGGGCGAACAAGTGTACTGTAACCTACTTCCTTTGTTTTCGGATTGCATTTCCTTAGGATTCTTCCAATGAATCTCAGTCTGGCATCTGCTTTACCGACGATCAACTTTATATGATCATTCCATTTTAAATCACTCCTAATGCCTACTCTCAGATAATTTATGGAATTAACTGCATCCAGTTGCTGACCTGCAGTATTGTAGCTAAATGATAGAGGATCTTTCTTTTTATGTATTCGCAGCACATTACACTTGTCTACGTTGAGATTCAACTGCCATTTCCCGCACCATGCGTCAATTCGTTGCAGATCCTCCTGCATTTCAGTAAAATTTTCCATTGTTACAACCTCTCGATATACCACAGCATCATCCGCAAAAAGCCTCAGTGAGCTTCCGATGTTATCCACAAGGTCATTTATATATAGTGTGAATAGCAACGGTCCTACGACACTCCCCTGCGGCACACCTGAAATCACTCTTACTTCGGAAGACTTCTCTCCATTGAGAATGACATGCTGCGTTCTGATATCTAGGAACTCTTCAATCCAATCACTCAGTTGGTCTGATAGTCCATATGCTCTTACTTTGTTCATTAAACGACTGTGGGGAACTGTATCGAACGCCTTGCGGAAGTCAAGAAACACGGCATCTACCTGGGAACCCGTGTCTATGGCCCTCTGAGTCTCGTAGGTAGCTGCAGGCAAAGGATGAAAGGAAACCGCGCCGCCTCACATGGTGCATCTGTGCCGGGAAAACAGTTAAAAAGCCGTAGTAAAAAGTACGATGAAT
The DNA here is from genome assembly GCF_023864345.2 of Schistocerca serialis cubense. Lineage (NCBI taxonomy): Eukaryota > Metazoa > Arthropoda > Insecta > Orthoptera > Acrididae > Schistocerca > Schistocerca serialis. The sequence goes on from NC_064648.1 coordinate 148,847,103, forward strand.
CCGAGGTTGAGAGAAATTTTGTGAAAGACCGTACAGTGAACGATGATGAAAAATTAAGTAAATCGGTATGTGCGGAATTTTGAATGGAACCTGTAAGAGTTGCCGGAGAGACGTACAAGAAAGAAAAAGATGTTGAACAGCCACAATCGTGCATCGAAGCAGCAGACGGCGTCACAGCGGTATCAACGAGCAGCGGTACGGCAGGGCAGCGCTGCCAACTTACACGACGAGCGGGGACCCTGAAACTGGGACGGCAGACGCAGGAGGTCGGACTCCCAATTTCAGCACGCCAAGGCTGCAGCGTTCAACGAAAGGTAAGTTTTCTACATTTGTGTGTGGCTGTGTGTGCTGGAACACTGAGTAACATGCAAAGTGATGTTGTTGTTGTTGTGGTCTTCAGTCCTGAGACTGGTTTGATGCAGCTCTCCATGCTACTCTATCCTGTGCAAGCTTCTTCATCTCCCAGTACCTACTGCAGCCTACATCCTTCTGAATCTGCTTAGTGTATTCATCTCTTGGTCTCCCTCTACGATTTTTACCCTCCACGCTGCCCTCCAATACTAAATTGGTGATCCCTTGATGCCTCAGAACATATCCCACCAACCGATCCCTTCTTCTGGTCAAGTTGCGCCACAAACTTGTCTTCTCCCCAATCCTATTCAATACTTCCTCATTAGTTATGTGATCTACCCATCTAATCTTCAGCATTCTTCTGTAGCACCACATTTCGAAAGCTTCTATTCTCTTCTTGTCCAAACTATTTATCGTCCATGTTTCACTTCCATACGTGGCTACACTCCATACAAATACATTCAGAAATGACTTCCTGACACTTAAATCAATACTGGATGTTAACAAATTTCTCTTCTTCAGAAACGCTTTCCTTGCCATTGCCAGCCTACATTTTATATCCTCTCTACTTCGACCATCATCAGTTATTTTGCTCCCCAAATAGCAAAACTCCTTTACTACTTTAAGTGCCTCATTTCCTAATCTAATTCCCTCAGCATCACCCGACTTAATTAGACTACATTCCATTATCCTTGTTTTGCTTTTGTTGATGTTCATCTTATATCCTCCTTTCAAGACACTGTCCATTCCATTCAACTGCTCTTCCAAGTCCTTTGCTGTCTCTGACAGAATTACAATGTCATCGGCGAACCTCAAAGTTTTTATTTCTTCTCCATGAATTTTAATACCTACTCCGAATTTTTCTTTTGTTTCCTCTACTGCTTGCTCAATATACAGATTGAACAACATCGGGGAGAGGCTACAACCCTGTCTTACTCCCTTCCCAACCACTGCTTCCCTTTCATGTCCCTCGACTCTTATAACTGCCATCTGGTTTCTGTACAAATTGTAAACAGCCTTTCGTTCCCTGTATTTTACCCCTGCCACCTTTAGAATTTGAAAGAGAGTATTCCAGTCAACATTGTCAAAAGCTTTCTCTAAGTCTACAAATGCTAGAAACATAGGTTTGCCTTTCCTTAATCTTTCTTCTAAGATAAGTCGTAAGGCAAGTATTGCCTCACGTGTTCCAGTGTTTCTACGGAATCCAAACTGATCTTCCCCGAGGTTGGCTTCTACTAGTTTTTCCATTCGTCTGTAAAGAATTCGTGTTAGTATTTTGCAGCTGTGACTTATTAAGCTGATAGTTCGGTAATTTTCACGTCTGTCAACACCTGCTTTCTTTGGGATTGGAATTATTATATTCTTCTTGAAGAAGTGATGAAGATTTTGTAAATACGCTAATAGAGGAAGAACTCTTATTCAGTGTAAGTGCTTCACAAAATAACGCGCCTTAACAGAAAGAAGGAGTAGATGCTAAAGTAAAAGAGGAGGTTTTTGACGATACTTTTTGTTATTTATGGACAGTGTCGTAGAATCTGCTTCAGTATGTCAGTTAATGCAACTAGTGGGTGTAATGTAAATCCTGAAAGTGACATTAAGCATGAAATCGGTAACAATTTTGATGATGAGCACTAAAGTTTAGTGCCCAGGGAAAGGCATGTTGTAACGATGATAAGGAATATACAGTGGCCACATAGTTAAAGGAAGTTTAACACATATGACGAAAATTGTACCTGGATGAAACTGAAGAACAGTTATTATAAACGGAATATGAAAGAATGTGGAGATTATATATATATATATATATATATATATATATATATATATATATTGTAAATAAAAAATTATGTTTCTGCCCAGTAGAGGTAAAAAATATAAAGAAGAAGTGATGCAAAGAGACACTGCATAAAAGTGGTAACTATCATCATCATCATTTAAGACTGATTATGCCTTTCAGCGTTCAGTCTGGAGCATAGCCCCCCTTCTACAGTTCCTCCATGATCCCCTATTCAGTACTAACATTGGTGCCTCTTCTGATGTTAAACCTATTACTTCAAAATCATTCTTAACCGAATCCAGGTACCTTCTCCTCGGTCTGCCCCGACTCCTCCTACCCTCTACTGCTGAATCCATGAGTCTCTTGGGTAACCTTGCTTCTCCCATGCGTGTAACATGACCCCACCATCTAAGCCTGTTCGCCCTGACTGCTACATCTATAGAGTTCATTCCCAGTTTTTCTTTGATTTCCTCATTGTGGACAACCTCCTGCCATTGTTCCCATCTACTAGTACCTGCAATCATCCTAGCTACTTTCATATCTGTAACCTCAACCTTGTTGATAAGGTTATCTGAATCCACCCAGCTTTCGCTCCCATACAACAAAGTTGGTCGGAAGATTGAACGGTGCACAGATAACTTAGTCTTGGTACTGACTTCCTTCTTGCAGAAGAGAGTAGATCGTAGCTGAGCGCTCACTGCATTAGCTTTGCTACACCTCGCTTCCAGTTCTTTCACTATGTTGCCATACTGTGAGAATATGCATCCTAAGTACTTGAAACCGTCCACCTGTTCTAACTTTGTTCCTCCTATTTGGCACTCAATCCGTTTATATTTCCTTCCCACTGACATTACTTTCGTTTTGGAGATGCTAATCTTCATACCATAGTCCTTACATTTCTGATCTAGCTCTGAAATATTACTGTGCAAACTTTCAATCGAATCTGCCACCACAACTAAGTCATCCGCATATGCAATACTGCTTATTTTGTGTTCACATATCTTAATTTCACCTAGCCAGTCTATTGTTTTCAACATATGATCCATAAATAATATGAACAACAGTGGAGACAGGTTGCAGCCTTGTCTTACCCCTGAAACTACTCTGAACCATGAACTCAATTTACCGCCAACTGTAACTGCTGCCTGACTATCCGTGTAAAGACCTTTAATTGCTTGCAAAAGTTTGCCTCCTATTCCATAATCTTGTAGAACAGACAATAACTTCCTCCTAGGAACCCGGTCATATGCCTTTTCTAGATCTATAAAGCATAGATACAATTCCCTGTTCCACTCATAACACTTCTCCATTATTTGCCGTAAGCTAAAGATCTGCTCCTGACAACCTCTAAGAGGCCTAAACCCACACTGATTTTCATCCAATTGGTCCTCAACTAATACTCGCACTTTCCTTTCAACAATACCTGAGAAGATTTTACCCACAACGCTGACTAAAGAGATACCTCTATAGTTGTTACTATCTTTTCTGTTTCCATGTTTAAAGATTGGTGTGATTACTGCTTTTGTCCAGTATGATGGTAACTATGTATTATAAAATGTTTGTAAATAATTGCATTATGTGAAATGTTTTTTTCACATTGTTCTCAAGCTGAGTTAAAGTAAAGAAAAAGTTTTAAGTCTTGCTTTCAATAGCAACTATTTTTTTGTAAAAACTCATTAAGTCTTCTAAAGGAAATAAATTCTGGAAAAAAAATGTTCTAGTAGATTGGTTAAAGTAAAATAAAGAGGCAATACTCTTAATTTACTTTCACTTGAAGTCAAGTTAAACGAAATATAAAATTTGTAAATAAGTTCTTGCTATAATAAGTGATTGTGCATTAGAATGTATGTAAAGAAAGTAGTCTTAGATGGAAGTATGGTTCCAGGAACAATCTTGCATAGTTGTAAACCCTGGAAGGACAGATATGTGGAGAATGGAAGAATGCTATCGACAGTACAATGCAAAGTTGCCATAATCAAAAACAAGGGAAACATATGTGACTAAAAGACTATAGTGATGTGCCGGTGTTAAGGTAGGAGAAATGCCATTATTAAATGGAATGACACAAATCACAGTGCCTTAAAAAGAAGTGGACAAGTAGTTAACCTCAAAAAGCTTTCATGAAACATGAATTTAAGAATGTTGAAAATGTTATTAATATGTTGATAATTTATATTGAAGATTTCCATCAATTTTGTGAAGTAAGAAATGATTTTTCATAAAGAAATTAAAAGATTAGAATAGGTTAGCTGTAGACTGCCAAGTCCAGAGTAAGCAATTTGTAGTTTTAGTTTACAAGAATGAGAATTTTTTGAAAGATTTAAAATTTGAAGCCAGGATCGATAATTTCTATAATTCTAAAACTTTTGAAAAAAAAAATTGTACTTATGTCGCTCCTGTCTAGAGTCTGTGTATCAGCAGAATGACTCATGTGTGCTCAGTGACAGATGGTGTGAAGCGGGTTCAGTCGAGTACATAGTTCTAATTTTCATCCACCACAGTACAGCAGCGGACAGAGACATTCAAAAACCAGGTCAAGAGAATGTTTTTGTGAGCTGTTCTGCTTATTTCTTAAAGGCTTTTTTGTCTATTTATGTTTGTACAATTTTGTATATGCCATGCCTTTAGTTGTGTGAATGATGCATGAATGTGGTCTAAAGTAAATATGTTGATCATTGTTCTATTGATGAACTTTGTACAATGGGGAATTTTGTATCACAATATGTTAAGTAAGTTTATGGTAAAAGGAAAGCTAATTCGAGTGCAAATGAGAATAGTTAATGACGTCATGTATAAAAAAAATCAGTATGTTAAATATTTATTTCGCGAAAAAGCACAGTTGGAAAGTGTGTTATTTGTGATTGGTCAGTCATGAAAAGCGCGGGCTAACGCCGGAGAATAATGTTGTACTATTGGCCTTAAAGATAACTGACCAATCAGAACAGAATATTCCTCGTGCACCTTTTCTCTTGGAGACATACAAGGTGCATCTTTGCAAGATGTGACAACCCTGCAGGCTTGCGTAGGCACAGAATCTTTGACCTTGGTCTATACGCTGCTTCTAGTCCAAGCGGCACATCGATGCAACTGCTCAGTCGTGAGTTCTGCTGTAATAAGTTAACACGTGTTTGTGTCTCTCGTCGTGGCAATGGAACCGCATAATATTGTGCAATGGTATGCCATTTCTTTTTGCGTTAAATTGGGTGAAAACGCGACAAAAACTTATGGTAAGCTTCAGAAGGCTTTTGGAGTGGAGGTTATGTCAAGAGCTCAAGTTTTTCGTTGGCATAAAATGTTTAGTGAAGGCAGAACAAATGTTGAAGTTGAAGACTGCAGTGGACGACCATCAACCTCATGGACAGATGTCAAATTCGCCAGGGAGGGTGAACTTGTACGATCTGATCGAAGATTATCCGTGAAAATGATTTCAGAAGAACTGAACATCAATCGAGGAACAGTTCGTCTAATAATGATTGAAGATCTTGGTGTGAGAAAGATTTGTGCATAATGGTCCCCAAAAACCTCACACCACAACAGCGAGAAAGACGAAAAAATGCGGAAGCCGATCTGTTAGAGCAAACGGAAATAAATCCAGAATTGTTGAGCCGTGTTATCACTGGTGATGAAAGTTGGTTTTTTCAGTACGATCCGGAGACAAAACGCCAAAGTTCGCAATGGTGCTCAAAGGAAGCACTCAGACCAAAGAAAGCTCGCAAGTCAAAGTCAAAAGTGAAATGCATGCTTGTATGCACAGGGAACTGTTCATAATGAGTGGGTGCCTCCTGGACAAACAGTTAACCAATATTACTACAAAGAAATCTTAGAAAGACTTCGTAAAAGAGTACTTTGTGTCTGTGCCAACATTGCTGATAATTGGATTCTGCAATACGACAATGCGCTCTGTCAGTACAGCAATTTTTAATCTCAAAACAAATTTCAGTACTACCACAGGAACCTTACTCACCAGATAAAAGCTCTGTGCGACTTTTTTTCTATTTCCAAAAGTCAAAACGGCGGTCAAGGGACACCATTTTCAAACAACACAAAATGTCCAAAAAGCTGTGACGAGGGTCTTGGAGAATATTACAGAAGATGAGTTCCAGAAATGTTACCATCAATGGCAGAAGCGCTGGAAAAAATGTGTACAATCAGAAGGGAACTACTTTGAAGGAGACAACACTAAACTTGTCTAAAACGGTAAGCAAAAATTTTTTCACGTCAGTCCCATTACTTTATTGTCGCACCTCGTAGAATGCTAACAACAATCTAAGGGGTCCGAGTCCAGACTTTCAATGGCATGGTCGGTGTGCCAGTGAAATTCGCACCCAGTGAAATTACGTGCCCTTAGCGCTAGGATTTCACCCGGAACAAATCCCGCCCAGTCACCCCCCCTCCACGCCTATCCATAGTGTAAGGCCCTCCCCTAAACAGCCGCCAGTTCCGCAAACTGGAAGCTACAACAAAGTTGTTATCGTCGCAGTCCAACACGTGTTATACTGTGACGAAATTCAGTAACGATAAGAAATTTAAGCTTTTCTGGATAGTAATGTAATATGAATCTGCATTATTAAAGAAATAAAAATATTTATAGAGAATTGAAAGCATCGCCAGCAATAGAAAACAAAAAATAACGTGATGCTATTTAGGGGCAATAAGGAGAAATTTTCATTAACTAATTCACTTACTATAATATGTTTATTTGGGGGAAACAGCAGAGCAAACATACAATGCGAAAACAATGGCCTTGAATCTGTCATGTCGGCAGTAAAGCCACGGATGCACTCGAATAACTCCGTTGTCTAAAATCACCGTTATATGGAAATAAGTGAAGGTTGTTCTGTTTATGTAGGCCCTCATAGTAGCTCACGAAAATTAAAGAATATAAGAATGTCATAAAGTAGAAATGCCCAATGAAAGCAGTAAGATATTTGCATGTATGACATATTTCGTTAGTATTTGCATGGGTAATGGGTGAATTTTAACTTGTAAATTCTTCCAATACCATACCTGCGCATTATAAACGGGGTTACAAAGGATTGTGGGTGTTTCTGTGTGATTAGTGACCTATATGCTGTTGCAAACGTCTCAGGAAAATAATGTGTCGTTATTCTTTGTCCTGTCTGTTTTTAACCAAAAGATTGATTAATTTCGTAAATGTCATTCAAACCATTTTTTAAAAATAATAATGTGATGTTTATGTTTGTCACAGAGCAGTTATGGAGGAAATATATTCTGCGGTGTTTCACGGCTGTAAAACGTCCTTCATGCTGTGCTAGTTCTTCTTTCACCCCTAAAATTTTTCAGCAAAACTATTCAGTGAATAGCACGCAAAATCAGCTTGGATCGATCTAGCAACAACAAAGTAATTTTGATGCCCTCTGGAAGTATAGTGAACATTGGTGCTTGTTTCACATATATTGCCTGAGTTCTGAAACTTAAGTGTCAAGTACACTGTGGTTCCTCTTTCTCCAAACAAATTATTCTTTGAGGGTAGGTTTATCCTGTTTTAGGTTTGGGTGCTTTTCCTCACATAGATGTATGTTTCTTAATAGGCTATTCATCTGGATACTGAGTTCTCGTATTTAAAGAATTCAGTGATACATTGCTTTCTGTGGAAGTACCTGGCACAGCTGAGGCCAATTGTGCACGTTTCTTGTAATGTGTCTTTTAACCACCGGGGAAAATTGAAGACCTAGCAAGATATTAATGTAACATTCACTCCAAGTGCAGCCGAACGCGGTAAACCACGTGGGTGAACTGAAACGATGCCCAGGCGTCGAACAAAGACCGGGAAAACCGGGGGTGAGTGGGCGGGACTTGTTCCGGGTGAAATCCTAGCGCCAACGATTCCTGTGAAATAATTGGCACCCAGAAAAGGTCGAGGAAAGGTCCTATAATCTCTCCGTCCGATCTCCGCCCGGCAGGTAGAAACGCCGCTCGGCAGGTAGGAGAGCCGAAAGCCTTATACACTCCTGGAAATTGAAATAAGAACACCGTGAATTCATTGTCCCAGGAAGGGGAAACTTTATTGACACATTCCTGGGGTCAGATACATCACATGATCACACTGACAGACCCACAGGCACATAGACACAGGCAACAGAGCATGCACAATGTCGGCACTAGTACAGTGTATATCCACCTTTCGCAGCAATGCAGGCTGCTATTCTCCCATGGAGACGATCGTAGAGATGCTGGATGTAGTCCTGTGGAACGGCTTGCCATGCCATTTCCACCTGGCGCCTCAGTTGGACCAGCGTTCGTGCTGGACGTGCAGACCGCGTGAGACGACGCTTCATCCAGTCCCAAACATGCTCAATGGGGGACAGATCCGGAGATCTTGCTGGCCAGGGTACTTGACTTACACCTTCTAGAGCACGTTGGGTGGCACGGGATACATGCGGACGTGCATTGTCCTGTTGGAACAGCAAGTTCCCTTGCCGGTCTAGGAATGGTAGAACGATGGGTTCGATGACGGTTTGGATGTACCGTGCACTATTCAGTGTCCCCTCGACGATCACCAGTGGTGTACGGCCAGTGTAGGAGATCGCTCCCCACACCATGATACCGGGTGTTGGCCCTGTGTGCCTCGGTCGTATGCAGTCCTGATTGTGGCGCTCACCTGCACGGCGCCAAACACGCAAACGACCATCATTGGCACCAAGGCAGAAGCGACTCTCATCGCTGAAGACGACACGTCTCCATTCGTCCCTCCATTCACGCCTGTCGCGACACCACTGGAGGCGGGCTGCACGATGTTGGGGGGTGAGCGGAAGACGGCCTAACGGTGTGCGGGACCGTAGCCCAGCTTCATGGAGACGGTTGCGAATGGTCCTCGCCGATACCCCAGGAGCAACAGTGTCCCTAATTTGCTGGGAAGTGGCGGTGCGGTCCCCTACGGCACTGCGTAGGATCCTACGGTCTTGGCGTGCATCCGTGTGTCGCTGCGGTCCGGTCCCAGGTCGACGGGCACGTGCACCTTTCGCCGACCACTGGCGACAACATCGATGTACTGTGGAGACCTCACGCCCCACGTGTTGAGCAATTTGGCGGTACGTCCACCCGGCCTCCCGCATGCCCACTATACGCCCTCGCTTAAAGTCCGTCAACTGCACATACGGTTCACGTCCACGCTGTCGCGGCATGCTACCAGTGTTAAAGACTGCGATGGAGCTCCGTATGCCACGGCAAACTGGCTGACACTGACGGCGGCGGTGCACAAATGCTGCGCAGCTAGCGCCATTCGACGGCCAACACCGCGGTTCCTGGTGTGTCCGCTGTGCCGTGCGTGTGATCATTGCTTGTACAGCCCTCTCGCAGTGTCCGGAGCAAGTATGGTGGGTCTGACACACCGGTGTCAATGTGTTCTTTTTTGCATTTCCAGGAGTGTATTACTGCAATGTGTGGCCGCAGTAATGTTGCCAGCAACACTGCTGCAACACGTCAGTGCCCGGGCGATATCCGTCTCAGTTCTTGTCTGTATGTGTTTACGTTTCACTCGCAGCATCGATTCATGTATTCTTCTTCCTCAGCCGACAGTGCTGCTGTGTCAAACAGCATTATTTCGTTCTTGGAGATTAGGTTCGTCTAGTCAATTACAGGAACCACTGCTCAAAGAATGCAGAAATACAGAAGCAGCTACAGGTAAGTAAAACTGGGCAAACGAGACAACCAATGAGAAATCCACGAACGTGATAAATGCATCTACAACTAGAGGCGAAGAAGCAGAAAGTAATGTACATAAAGAGCGTTTTCTGAAAAATGACGTTCTCACTGCTATCGTTTTAGCAGATCTGCAGTACTGAATAGAAATTTTATTCTACATCGGTTATTAAAACGCCTGAACATTTCTGAAGCTTCATCGAAAATTTTAACTGTGCATCAACTTGCAAACTGTTATTATTTTATTACGATGGTTGTATACATTACTTTGCACGCCTTATGACTCTGGTCAATTACTACTTTAATAAAATCTTTGAGCCCTTCCACCAAAGCATTGCAAATGCCTTGTACCATGAAGCATATTGAAAATTTTTCAGTGCGTCGCATCTGGCAGCTCAAAAATGTGTAAGAAAAGACATTTTTTAAATATTTACAACAAAGCTGGTAGTTAATTGTTTAGTGTTGGTTGACTAGTTTCGGACTTCGCCCATTTTTACAAGCCACTTCTTACACAGAACAAAATCTGTTGCGATTCGATACGTTGACAGTAGATGATACAGGTATCATAAATAATATGGTTCATATGGTAAGTATTTACGTATTTTGTATTTAGGATGTGTTCGGTGTGACAATTCTACTTACGTCACCACACCTAAATGTATCTCATATCTTCGTTCGAAGATGTCACAATTCTATTTACACCTTACTGTACCGTATCATTTTCGGACATGTGTGAAAGAACAGATACCATCTTCATACACAAACAGAACTGTCCACACCAAACACATCCTAAATGCAAAGTACGTAAGTAGCTGCCATATGAAGCGTACCATTACTGATAGGCTACATGTATTACCTACTTTCGACGCATCGACTCATTACAAATTTTATTCTCTGTAACGACTGCCATCTGAAAATTGGCAAAGCCCAAGACTTGTCAGCCAATACAAAATAACTAGCAGCTGTGGTGTAAACTTTTAAAAATGTATTTCTTTCAGCTCTTGAGAGAGCTCTGTGTCAACCCCCACTAGCCGAAAACGAACGGTTGCAACTCGTATAGATATAGATAATAGAGGTATTGGTTTTACCAGTTTTCGTACGAATTACTTTTAAACGACATATTCGAAATCGGATTTCAGCATTCGGGAAAAGGTATGTTCCCAGTCCCAAGCTAAAGCTTCGGAAGCAGTTAGCCTGTTTTAAAAAAGAAAGCATCCATGATGCCCTATTTCAGCCGGCCGAAGTGGCCGTGCGGTTAAAGGCGCTGCAGTCTGGAACCGCAAGACCGCTACGGTCGCAGGTTCGAATCCTGCCTCGGGCATGGATGTTTGTGATGTCCTTAGGTTAGTTAGGTTTAACTAGTTCTAAGTTCTAGGGGACTAATGACCTCAGCAGTTGAGTCCCATAGTGCTCAGAGCCATTTGAACCATTTTTTTGCCCTATTTCTTTTCTTACTAATTTTTTCTTTGTAGAATGCAAATGTAGGAGAGCTCCACTCACATCCACTATCTTGCTTTTGTTTATTACGCGGCCATAGCGAGGCTCATGTAAACACATTTGGCCCGGAAATGTTTCGCCGCAAATATTGCCGGGCAACAGTGGCCGGCAATGTTGCCGTACAATTGGCTGTCATTCGTGTGGCCGTGGCATTTCCAGACAACACTGCAGGCCTACATTGAATGCAAATTTTTACAGTCCGTGTAAACGTACTTTTACTTCGTCAAAGGGTGAAGGGGACTAGTGATGACCGAATACGATTCGTAATACTACGTTACTTATTATGAGAAGTGATCATTTTTTCTGTTAGATGATTTTTACTTAGTACTATATCTTCAGAGACTACAAGCGAAAACTGAGAAACCAATTTACAAACACAGAATTTAAAGATGTAATCACTTGTACTTCACAACGAATACTTTAAAATAAACATAATGTAAAATATGGGCCGCAGCCGTGGATCAGCATATAGTACATGTAATGTATCTAAGACGCATTGTCGTACTAACTAAAAGTCCAGGGTTTGGCGCGAGTATAGGTGAAATTGTTGTACACGGCTTCTCACGTTGCACCTAGAGTTACATACGCACAGCCCTTGTACTGGGGGCTTTCATCTTCGCACATTATGCGACAACACATGTACATGTTATACTATTCGTAGTTATGAGCCATACTTTTTGATGTTTATTTTAAAGTATGCTTTTGACAAATAGAAGAGATACAATTTTTAAATTATATGTTTGTAATTTTGTATATATGTTTCCGATTGTTTCCGGAGAGGGACGACGTTGGCCGACACAGGCCATATGAGAAAATTTTGTGATTGCATCAGAGAGAAAACGAAAAAACATGAACAGTCAATCATGGTACTCCAACATGAAACGTCATTTCTTATAGGAAATGATAACAGCCAATCATGGTACTCCAACATGAAACGTCGTTTCTTATAGGAAATGATAATGTTGCGTGTATGGATTTTTCTTAATAAACAGACTCCCATCACACTTTATCAGGGCTTTGGACTGGCTAAATGGCAAGAGCAAACTGTCATTTAGGCGTGTTTAAAATCAGTTTTTTGTGTTTTTAAAATTTTTTGTTTTTGTATTTAATCTTTTAAATTTTATATTTTATTTTTAAATTTGTAAGTTACTATGAGTATTTACATTCTGCCATTCTTTTCATATATATCGTCCAACATTAACATATGACTTCATTCAAATTTTTGGACATAAGAGATTGCTTTCAAACAAGCCTTCCTCTTCATACTTTCCTACTATTTTTTCCAGCCTTTCATCAAGTTTCCTATAAGTTGTTTTCTTTCGTTTGCCTTCCACACTTAACTGGGACCTCATTAATGCACATGCAGAGTTCTCTGCTTCTGTCCTCATACACTCGATCACGTCTTTAATTCCAGGATTCGGTTTTCCGAGAAGATTTTGAATTTTGCTGTGCCAACCTTCTACAGCGTTGGTGGTGCGATGGCACCGTCTGTGGCAGTTCCAAAGACTGATCGGGTTTTCATCATTTTCCAACCACCTGTCTACAAAATAGTCGAAAAACTGAGAAAGCTTGTGAATGTATCACGAGCCAGCCACTGCAGACATCTTCAGGTCGAAGGAACGCCAGAGCAGCACACATGCGAATTAGCGGCCTTACTTCTTCGTTTTCTCTGTATTCGCAAGTAAGTCCCAAGTCTTGCACTTTCCTCCACAGAGAGTTCTTCATATGGATATGGCTGGCATGCACTTGCACCGACACGATCACAACTTTTAGTGCAGAAATCGCAGCTGGTTCGAAATCAACGGTGACATTACTGGATTTCCATTCTGCATTGTGCACAACATTGCGGGAAAGACGGATATATGTTTATTTTCTTTCGTTTGTAAAGAATGCAAAAGCCACTGGATAGATGTTTGTTTCGTACTTTGAACTTCCGAAATCTGCATGAATACTATATATTTGAAAAATTGCTTGCTACAGCATTTGAAGGTCCCATCCATAAAAAAGTCTTGTTTGCTCTTTAGAGCCTCTCTTCCGGCTTTTACGTTAAAAACTATGATCCTACGAATCTCCAAAACTGTCACCACTTACGAGAATACTGCTGCCGTCATTCATGTTTAGTAACTCTGTTTGAAGGTCAATTTCTTGTCGTGTTTCTGGCTCTTTCTGACAGTCATTCGATTTACCCGATGGATGTATAATATCGTCTTCATTCCTTGCTCTTCTGGCATTTCGGCAACAAAATCATACCCTCGATTTTGCAAGTCGCCTAACTCTTCGGTATATATTTTAGAAATCGAAGTCTCTTCCTCTCGTGAATGGCGAGGTTCATCTTTGCAAACCACGACACCACACAGTGCGATACAGATGGGCCCAACAACATGCCGAATGAACCGCTCAAGATTGGCATTAGGTTCTCTTCACCGATGAGTATCCCATATGCCTTCAAACAGACAATCGTCAGAGGCAACGCGGTCAGGCTGAACGTCTTAGACACGCTGTCCAGCGAGGGTGTCTGGACAGTTGCCACTCCGGGCATTTGCCACGCCGGAAATTTGTCACGGTTTTACCTGCTCCGAAGGGTTCAGTCTCTTGTGTCCCCCCCTCCCCCCCACCTCCACCTCCTCCATCTTCCTCCTCACCCGCCCGCCCAGTTTGCTTTCGAAGTTCCTAACGTGACCATCAGTATGGAAGTTATTACAACCAACAAGGGCCGGCCTCCTGCTCATTACAAAGGTTACGCGTATCTTAAACACAGGGAATCTAAAGAAGGCGGCCGAAGACTTCCGGCATAAGAAGTCAGCCTCATTCTGCCAACGGCCTTGTCAAAGAGGGCGAAGGAGCGGATAGAGGTTCAGGGCACTCTCTTGTCCTAGGGGTGGGAAATTGCCCCTAAAGGCGGAAGAATCAGCAATGATCAACGACATGAGGATGCAGAAGGCAATGGAAACCACTGCATTAAGGACACGTAACGTGTATCCACAGGACATGTGGCCTGTAATTGAAGAAGTGTCATGATGATCTCTCCATTGGCAAAAGAGTCCGGAATAGTCCCCCATTCGGATTTCCGGGAGGGGACTGCCAAGGGGGAGGTTACCATGAGAAAAAGATTGAATAATCAACGAAAGGATAACGTTCTACGAGTCGGGGCGTGGAATGTCAGAAGCTTGAACGTGGTAGGGAAACTAGAAAATCTGAAAAGGGAAATGCAAAGGCTCAGTCTAGATATAGTAGGGGTCAGTGAAGTGAAGTGGAAGGAAGACAAGGATTTCTGGTCAGATGAGTATCGGGTAATATCAACAGCAGCATAAAATGGTATAACAGGTGTAGGATTCGTTATGAATAGGAAGGTAGGGCAGAGGGTGTGTTACTGTGAACAGTTCAGTGACCGGGTTGTTCTGATCAGAATCGGCAGCAGACCAACACCGGCAACGATAGTTCAGGTATACATGCCGACGTCGCAAGCTGAAGATGAACAGATAGAGAAAGTGTATGAGGATATTGAAAGGGTAATGCAGTATGTAAAGGGTGACGAAAATCTAATAGTCATGGGCGACTGGAATGCAGTTGTAGGGGAAGGAGTAGAAGAAAAGGTTACAGGAGAATATGGGCTTGGGACAAGGAATGAAAGAGGAGAAAGACTAATTGAGTTCTGTAACAAGTTTCAGCTAGTAATAGCGAATACCCTGTTCAAGAATCACAAGAGGAGGAGGTATTCTTGGAAAAGGCCGGGAGATACGGGAAGATTTCAATTAGATTACATTATGGTCAGACAGAGATTCCGAAATCAGATACTGGATTGTAAGGCGTACCCAGGAGCAGATATAGACTCAGATCACAATATAGTAGTGATGAAGAGTAGGCTGAAGTTCAAGACATTAGTCAGGAAGAATCAATACGCAAAGAAGTGGGATACGGAAGTACTAAGGAATGACGAGATACGTTTGAAGTTCTCTAACGCTATAGATACAGCAATAAGGAATAGCGCAGTAGGCAGTACAGTTGAAGAGGAGTGGACATCTCTAAAAAGGGCCATCACAGAAGTTGGGAAGGAAAACATAGGTACAAAGAAGGTAGCTGCGAAGAAACCATGGGTAACAGAAGAAATACTTCAGTTGATTGATGAAAGGAGGAAGTACAAACATGTTCCGGGAAAATCAGGAATACAGAAATACAAGTCGCTGAGGAATGAAATAAATAGGAAGTGCAGGGAAGCTAAGACGAAATGGTTGCAGGAAAAATGTGAAGACATCGAAAAAGATATGATTGTCGGAAGGACCGACTCAGCATACAGGAAAGTCAAAACAACCTTTGGTGACAATAAAAGCAACGGTGGTAACATTAAGAGTGCAACGGGAATTCCACTGTTAAATGCAGAGGAGAGAGCAGATAGGTGGAAAGAATACATTGAAAGCCTCTATCAGGGTGAAGATTTGTCTGATGTGATAGAAGAAGAAACAGGAGTCGATTTAGAAGAGATAGGGGATCCAGTATTAGAATCGGAATTTAAAAGAGCTTTGGAGGGCTTAACGGTCAAATAAGGCAGAAGGGATAGATAATATTCCATCAGAATTTCTAAAATCATTGGGGGAAGTGGCAACAAAACGACTATTCACATTGGTGTGTAGAATATATGAGTGTGGCGACATACCATCTGACTTTCGGAAAAGCATCATCCACACAATTCCGAAGACGGCAAGAGCTGACAAGTGCGAGAACTATCGCACAATCAGCTTAACAGCTCATGCATCGAAGCTGCTTACAAGAATAATATACAGAAGAATGGAAAAGAAAATTGAGAATGCGCTAGGTAACGATCAGTTTGGCTTTAGGAAAAGTAAAGGGACGAGAGAGGCAATTCTGACGTTACGGCTAATAATGGAAGCAAGGCTAAAGAAAAATCGAGACACTTTCATAGGATTTGTCGACCTGGAAAAAGCGTTCGACAATATAAAATGGTGCAAGCTGTTCGAGATTCTGAAAAAAGTAGGGGTAAGCTATAGGGAGAGTCGGGTCATATACAATATGTACAACAACCAAGAGGGAATAATAAGAGTGGACGATCAAGAACGAAGTGCTCGTATTAAGAAGGGTGTAAGACAGGGCTGTAGCCTTTCGCCCCTACTCTTCAATCTGTACATCGAGGAAGCAATGATGGAAATAAAAGAACGCACACGCTATGCCCGAACTCGTACGTGACTTGGTAGATTAATCTGCCACGAGTAATGAGTATGATGGGCAAACATCTATTAGACGCACTACGAATGTAGTGTTGTGGACATGTTGGGAATGTGGATCTCACGGGGAGCGGGCAAGGGATAAGTCCCTGCAGACGCACTATCCTCTGTGCCCGCGGTGGCTCAGATGGATAGAGTGTCTGCCATGTAAGCAGGAGGTCCCGGGTTCGAGTCCCGGTCGGGGCACACATTTTCAACATGTCCCCAATGAAGTGCATCAACGCCTGCTTGCAGCTAGGGTGTCTATTTAATTACCATTTCAATAAAAGAAAGGTTCAGGAGTGGAATTAAAATACAATGTGAAAGGATATCTATGATACGATTCGGTGATGACATTGCTATCCTGAGTGAAAGTGAAGAAGAATTAAATGATCTGCTGAACGGAATGAACAGTCTAATGAGTACACAGTATGGTTTGAGAGTATATCGGAGAAAGACGAAGGTAATGAGAAGTAGTAGAAATGAGAACAGCGAGAAACTTAACATCAGGATTGATGGTCACGAAGTGAATGAAGTTAAGGAATTCTGCTACCTAGGCAGTAAAATAACCAATGACGGACGGAGCAAGGAGGACATCAAAAGCAGACTCGCTATGGCAAAAAAGGCATTTCTGGCCTTAATTTGATGAAGAAATTTCTGAGGATGTACGTCTGGAGTACATCATTGTATGGTAGTGAAACATGGAGTGTGGGAAAACCGGAACAGAAGAGAATCGAAGCATTTGAGATGTGGTGCTATAGACGAATGTTGAAAATTAGGTGGACTGATAAGGTAAGGAATGAGGAGGTTCTACGCAGAATCGGAGAAGAAAGGAATATGTGGAGAACACTGATAAGGAGAAGGGACTGGATGATAGGACATCTGCTAAGACATGAGGTACTAGAGGGAGCTGTAGAGGGCAAAAACTAGAGGAAGACAGAGATTGGAATACGTCAAGCAAATAATTGAGGACGTAGGTTGCAAGTGCTACTCTGAGATGAAGAGGTTAGCACAGGAAAGGAATTCGTGGCGGGCCGCATCAAACCAGTCAGTAGACTGATGAAAAAAAAAAAAAAAAAGGTGTTGTTTCGTGGATGTGCTTACGCCGAAAAGCGGATCATTGCAAGAGAAAGCTGCTTTCGAGGAACGGAGAAGTGTTGAACGTGTTAGAACATCTTTGTGGACCACCTGACGATGCGGCTCAGAAAGTGAGAAAGCAAGCGGAGAGAGCGAAGAGAAAGCCTCGAGAAGAAACTACACAGTTATCGGAGATATACGCGGATGAAATGGGAAATCTACGTAATAAAGTTTATGACTTTGTTAAAGTGGTGCCTAATTCCGAATCTATGAAGAGAACCATGCGTCGTCGATGGAGTCAAGAGTGGGGGATCCAACAAGAGCCTAAGAACTCTTATGAAATTGATCTTCATGAAGATCTATTAAAATGGGAGATGGCAGTAGTTTTCTTCTGGAAGACGATAGATTAGAGGTGTGAATAATGATTTTTAGTAGAAGCAAAGGAAAAGAAAGTTTAAAAACATGTTCCCATTTTTTTATGGATGGAACATTTAAGAGATGCAGCAAGCAGTTTGCACAGGTCTACACCATACACGTAGACTTAGGAGGCCCGATTAAAGAAACAAACATTCTTCCTACTGTATTTGCACTGCTCCCTAATAAGAAGAGACACATATGTTCGTCTGTTTTGTCTGATAAAACAGGCAGTCTCTGAGTGGTGTCCTAGACAAGTAAAGGTGGACTTTGAGGCAGCTGCGATATCGGCCATTCGTCAAGTTTTTCCCACAACTGAAATAAATGGATTCTATTTCCATATGAAGAAGAGTTTATGGACAAGAATTTGATTTCTCGGTCTAACTGAGGAGTACAGCTAAAACGAGGATTTAAGACTTCACGTCAGCATGTGTGCAGCACTGGCAGCTGTAAAACTGGAGGAAGTAAGCAATGGATGGATTGAGATTCATGCACAAGCTCCTGATAACTGAAGGTTCTCTCAATTTTTTGACTACTTTGTGGATAACTGGCTAGAGAATGAGGATATCGCAATAGAAATGTGGGACTGTTACGGAAAAAGGCACCGATCGACGAATGCTGTTGAAGGGTGGCACAAGAAAATAAATAGTATTATTGGAAACCCTCACCCTAAAATCAACTATTTGGTGGAGTGCCTGAAAAAGGAAGCAGAGCTCACAAACTGCATGCACATGAAATTGGAAATGAATATTGAAGGTAAGAAGAGGAAGAAGAAGTACTTGAACCTGGACGACAGGATAGAGAGAATCGTAAATATGAAGAGACTGGCAACATTAGGCCTTGCTTGAAAGCCATTGCCCATATTCAGAAACTGGACTAAAATACGTTAAAAATAATGTATTAAAAACTATGAAGACCACTGAGTTCTCGCAGGTTACTGAGATAAAATTATTAAAACATTCAAGCAGCATTATCGGAGCTAATATTAAGTTGTAATTGTAAATAGAGTGTACATTAGTTCAGCGTATTTAGGCTGATTTTTACACACGCCAGAATGGTAGATGGTCATTTATCATTTTCACGGTCCAAAGCCTGTGCAATATCTTCCAGTATTATGGCCATACTATTAAATAATTGTGAGTTCTAAAATAATTTTCTGAAGCTTCAGAATCGCAACTAGTACCTAAAATATCATGGTTTGTTAAACTGATAGTATACGCTTTCGTAAAAGAAAATGGGAACTGAACCTTTGAATTGCACCTAAAATTGACATCCCAAAACTGATCTGATGCTAAGGTTGACAATTTCGGCACCTCAAATATTTTTTATTTAAGTATAGCTGCCAACATTTATAGTAGATGTAAATCTACTTCAGTACATTTAGATATAGTCCTTTAAAAATTAAAATTTCTTACTAAATTGTTGATTATCTTTAAACAGGTCAGTAAAGGCAAGGAGCTTACTACTGAAAATTAATTGTTACTAAAGAACATCAGAAAAATATGTATTAGACCTACTTTTGTTATACGTTAGAGATTTTTTGAAAAGATATTTGATCATTTCCTCTGTCACTGACAGTGTAATTTCAGTTGCTTTGCAACACCAGGGATATCTACTTCTAAATATCTACTTCTAAATTATGTTTGCAGCTGCTCTCATTTAGAATTCTGGAATATTTTCTTCGTCTTCTTTGGTGAAGGAATTTCGGAAAATGCATTTACTAACTCCACTTTAGTGGCACTGTCATCAGTAACATTAACGTCGCTGTCGCGCAGTAAAGGTACTTACTGAGCCTTTCCGCTGGTTTACTTAACATGGGACCAGTATCTCTTTGGATTTTTCGCCACATTTCTAGAGCGAGTTTCGTTGTGGAAACTATTAAATGCATCTCGCATTGAAATCCGCACCAAATTTCGAGACTCAGTAAAACTTCACCAATCTTGGAGATTTTGCGTTCGTCTAAATTCTACGTGCCTTTTTCGGTGCTCCTGCAACAGCTTTCTGTCATGTTTTGTGTACCAAATACCTTGAGTGCTGTTGATACTATTTCTTTGAACTTAAGCCACATATGGTATTCATTTACAAAGTTTGGAAGTATTGGAGACTATCTCTTAGAAAGATGTCACCCGAATTTTTAGCTGCTTTTATAAATAGATATATTTCGCGTTTAGTTTTGGTGAATTTCTTTGTTACGGAAGTGAGCCTCTCTACGACTGCGTGTTCACTAATCCCTATATCCGTCGTGATGCTCAGGATTATTTGTGGCTAAGAGGTCAGGTGTGTTTTCGTAACCATTTACAATTTGAATGGCCTCGTCAACTAATTGCTAAAAATAATTTTTAAAAAAAGCATTTAGAACAATTACGGAAGTTGTTTTCTATTTACAATAGGGTGTATGAAAATGTATTTTTGTCAACATGCGGAAGGTAGATTGAAGTAACTGCCAACTATAATTGTATGAGTAGGGTACCTATTTGTGATGAGACTCAAGTTTTCTTTTCTTTGAACTGTTCAGCAACTGTTTCATCTGAGACAGGGGGTCGGTAAAAGGAGCCAGTTATTAATTCATTCCGGTTGTCGAATATAACCTCTGCCCATACTAAGTCACAGGAACTACCTGCTTCAAAGTCGATTGTGAGCGTACATTACTTTTCCGTAAGTTGTCCTTCTTGTTTCTCTTGTAGTGCGGACAATTACAATTACGGCTTTTCCTTCCAGAACCTAAGATGCTTTCTCTGTGACCCTGTAAATACCAGAACTAAACAATGTAGAACAACAACGTACGTTACAAAAAATGTTTCAAATGGCTCTGAGCACTATGGGACTTAACATCTGAGGTCATCAGTCCCCTAGAACTTAGAACTACTTAAACCTAACTAACCTAAGGACATCATCACACACATCCATGCCCGAGGCAGGATTCGAACCTGCGACCGTAGAGGTCGTGCGGTTCCAGACTGAAGGGCCTAGAACCGCTCGGCCACACCACCACGTTACAAGCGTAGCGTTCTGTATTACTTCATTTCCTTATTTCTAACATTTTAAAATTCTAAGTCGACTTTAGATGACATGTCAATCATAGATGTTCTTATCTCTATTTATCAAACGTGTTTTCAGTTATGTTTTGAGCATTGTTCCGCTACACTACATTAACTAATGTTTTTAGAGAGTAAATTAATATGGAGTATGTCGTTCTCCTTTTCAAACATTCACAAACCCATTTATGCGTTCCCTATTGTCTTTTGGGCATGCAGTTGTAGTAATTAAAGTGGGCACAAATGCAGTGGTCAAAAAGAAATGATTACCGTACATTCGCATTCTCTTTACATCGTTCCTTTCTTGTTGCTCCCCTGCCGATGGACTGTTTCAATCGCGATCAGTAAGCGTGAAAGGAAGCTACCGTACAGGCAGAGGGATCTATATTTATACGTGGCAGAACTAATTACATACTGACATAATCGTCGGTATTGCTTTCGGTTCCCAAAAGTAATAAATATTTCGATTTCGGAAAAGAAGCTCTGTATTTGGCCAATATGTCGAAGAAGAAGGTCCCTTACGTACTGGTCGTATCGAGTAAGATGTGGAGGCGGCGGTTTGAAAGCGGACAGAGGTAGTACGAGGAAGGGCGTCCCTTACCTGAGGGATCACTACCTGGGGAAGGAGCAAGTGTGGCTAATGTCCGGCGTGGCAAATGTCCGGCATTCTCCAGCGAGTGCAGCAGGGCGGAGGTTCCCTGCTGTTTTGGGTTGGCATTATGTGGGGCCGACATACGCCGCTGTTGGTCACGGAAGGCGCCGTAACGGCTGTACAGTACATGAATGCTATCCTCTGACTGATGGTGCAACCATATTGGCGAGGCATTCGTCTTCATGGACGACAATTCGCGTGCATATCTTGTGAATGACTTCCTTCAGGATAACGACATGGCTCGACTAGAGTGGCCAGCATGTTCTCCAGACTTGAATCCTATCGAACATGCCTGGAATAGATTGAAAACGGATGACGTCACCCACCAACCACTCTGAGGGATATACGCCTAATCGCCGTTGAGGAGTGGGACAATCTGGACTAACAGTGACTTTATGAACTTGTGGATAGTATGCCACAACGAATACAGGCATGCGTCAATGAAAGAGGACGAGCTACTGGGTATTAGAGGTACCGGTGTGTACAGCAATCTGGACCACCACCGCTGAAGGTCTCGCTCTATGGTGGTACAACATGCAATGTGTGGTTTCATGAGCGATAAAAAGGGCAGAAATGATGTTTATGTTGATCTCTATTCCAATTTTCTGTACAGGTTCCGGAATTCTCGGAACCGACGCGATGCAAAACTTCTTTTGATGTGTCTAGTTTGAAAACCATACAGCGTACTTAATATGCCACCGCATTATTACGAACTGGAAAAACTTTAATTGTAACATCATTGCAACAGCAGCCTGAAAGACTATATGATGCACTTCTCTTGTGACAAATAAGAGTGACTGCTGGCTGAACTGAAGGCACCCTTAGGGAAAAATTGAGTTAAGGCTAAATCAGCAGTGATAAAAATTTTCATGGTCAGTTATCTGAATTCATTGAGTGTTTTAACGCAAAGCCGGTTTGGCCGAGCGGTTCTAGGCGCTTCAGTCTGGAACCGATGGAATTGCGCCACCGCTACGGTCGCAGGTTCGAATCCTGCCTCGGGCATAGATGTGTGTGATGTCCTTAGGTTTGTTAGGTTTAAGTAGTTCTAAGTTCTAGGGAACTGATGTCCCCAGATGTTCCCATAGCGCTCAAAGCCATTTGAACAATTTTTTTAATGTAGAGGAAGAACTGTTTGGTAATAAATATGGCTGATAACATCAAGCAATAATTAATCCTGTGGGAAAAATCAGCTTCAAGTTCACGATACAGAACACTTCGTGGAATTCGAGGAGATCATCTGTGCACCAGGTGTGGCTCATTATGTTTCAATAACTGAACCATTTCATCGTCAATTCTGAAAGAGATTCCAAGACGGTGCACTACTCAAGACGGACTTCATTTCATTTACCATACCGTTCTCGCTTGTGGCTGCTAATGTATCTCATTACTTCCAACTTGAGCTCCTCGACGTAGAGTGTAGTATCCGGGTCAGCTGTATCCAGCTCAGTGACCTGTATTTCCCGTCGAGAAATCTGCAAGACATTTATGAAATGTACCGCAAGAGCAATCTCCCAATCACCAGACAAGATGCTTAAGTTATTTCAGTCTTTAGTTCAACATATGTACATGAACTTTTTTTTCTGTTATGAATTTGACAAGGCCCTACGAAAGTTAGCATTTAACAAATTTTAATCTGTGTATTTTTATCTGTGTGACTGTTAAGAACCATTGTTCCAGATGCATTATACATTCTTATATCGAAGTGTCTTTAAATTTATAAACATCAGTCTTATTGTATATAAAACTTTTTGTAGTTCTGCTCATTTTATTAGTACGATCTAATGCACAAAGTTAGTGCTTGGTAGAAAAATAAAAAGTTGAAAATAAACACTAGTGACAAAACACTGGTTATAGAAGCATGCTACAATATTCGACTCTTAGAAACATTTGTGCTGCATTGCAGATACGTCATCCTAAGTTTGACAGTTGTGGAACCATCTCACTCACACACCTGCTTGGAATAACACAGTGGTGGGGGAAGCAGGAGCACGCGAGCGGACTCAACTGCTCTCGCCGAGTGAGAGTGCAAATCTTAGCCAGGCCTGGTCTAAATATAGGTCTCAAAGTTTTTATAGCGAACCTATTCATCCATTTCTACCAAAACGAGTAATATTTCTGTTCTTGTCTAATTTTGATGCCCAGTAATGTTATTCATCTCGTATGTAGGATAAATCAATTAGTAGACTATATATCATTTCCTAATTTTTAATCACTCGTCCTCGATTTTTTAGAAAGATCTACATCTACATACATACTCCGCAATCCGTCATACGGTGCGTGGCGGAGGGTACCTCGTACCACAACTAGCATCTTCTCTCCCTGCTCCATTCCCAAACAGAACGAGGGAAAAATGACTGCCTATATGCCTCTGTACGAGCCCTAATCTCTCTTATCTTATCTTGTGGTCTTTCCGCGAAATGTAAGTTGGCGGCAGTAAAATTGTACTGCAGTCAGCCTCATATGCCGGTTCTCTAAATTTCCTCAGTAGCGATTCACGAGAAGAACGCCTCCTTTCCTCTAGAGACTCCCACCCGAGTTCCTGAAGCATTTCTGTAACACTCGCGTGATGATCAAACCTACCAGTAACAAATCTAGCAGCCCGCCTGTGAATTGCTATACGTGAAACCAAAGTATACAGTGCTATTGATCAACAGAGGTTTGCTCCATCACTAATCATTGTCACTCCATATGTATCTGTTTTAAACAAGACTGCACAACACAGAAAAACGTACACTTGTCGATACCACTGTTCGACAGCCTATTAATTCACTACAAATTCGCTGCCTGACTTCATGCAGCCAAGATCTAAAAAAAGATCATTATCAAAGAGTAAACTTAACTTCTAGCAAACACAGAATAAAGTGAGAGTATGTTTATTTATGCCAACACTTCAGCACTTAACACATACATCCACTGATATTAAGAGTATTACACTAACGCAATAGTCGGTATGAACTCATCACAAGCATGTAACATCATATCACTAATATGAAAGAGATATAATTAGATTGTCCATGTGCAGTCAGATATAAAATTGTTGAAAGTGACCTCCATAATGCGATACACATCACTAAAAATATCACTGCACATTCGTAAAAAAATATTGTAATATTTATTGACTACTTGCACCAACATGTCATTCAGTTTGTTTTTGTGTTGAAATTTGATAAAACGTTGTAGTTCAGAATGAGATTTTCACTCTGCAGCGGAGTGTACGCTGATATGAAACTTCCTGACCGATTAAAACTGTGTGCCGGACCGAGACTCGAACTCGGGACCTTTGCCTTTCGTGGGCAAGTGCTCTACATTGTAGTTGTTTCTCGCCTCTCAGTTTCGAAAGTCCACCATGTATACGATCTCCCACCCGTAAATTCCTCTCTGACATAGCTCTTCTGTCTCCCTCTTTCCGTGTTGTTTTTCGCTGTCCTCTTTTCCTTCTATAAAATGTAGTCCATTCTATCATCTTCTTAAGCTATTTGTCCTCACCCACATAGCGCACACACCCATATAGTCTCCATCGTTTTGCTTTGAATATATCCATTACATCGACGCCCATGTTCATTCTCTTCCATATGTCTTCATTTTTAACTGTATCCCCTCAGTTTCAGTTTGTTTCTACAGTTTGATACTAGTGTGACGGTGATACTTGTAAGCAAAATTCTTGAAGTACCCTCATGAGAAATAATCAGGTGGGGTAGATCAGAACACAGGAGGTGCCAATTCCCTTTCAAAGTTAATACCACGAAAATACTCATGTATAAAAGTCATGGTGTACATGACGCAGAAGTGACATGCGGAAATCACTTCTAATTTGTTGGTGTTAATGTGCTATGTTTATGAATTGTGCATACAGTTTTCTCAGGTAAGTGAAAATGTGCATATCACTCACCTATGTGATACTGCATGCCATACTACCACCGTTTGAGAATGCAGATGTTACTCCCTGCGCTGGAGTCGATTTTCCATTTCCCAAATGCATCAGTTCTGTCGAAGGTGCAAACATACCTCCTCACACAAAAGCCTGTCATCTAGCTCTTCATCATCTACAGTACCAGATGACAGTCAAAGAAAGACATACGTATGAACCTTCTTCTCACAACTCTTAAACAGCACACGTTCAGTACAGAAGCACCTTTACACACTTGAACGGTGCTGTGTGGACGCTACCAGTGTAGAGACGAGATTGGCTGGAGATATTGTCTCACACGGAGTTCAAAGGACTCGACGGTATCACCTTGCACATCCATAATTTTGCCATAAGGCACTATGAGTCACTGTGTAAGTGGATCCCTATGTATATCGTACTCTGTGGTGTAATGTGTAACACATTTCTCCTTCAGTTATAAAAACAACTCACCAAGCACAAAAATTTAGATTCTACCACAACAAAATTTACATTCTACGATAACGTTGCATCACAATTTGAATAACTGTGACATTAAGTTGGACCACAACATGCATCTGTTTGCCAAAAGCTGTCACCATACAAAGGATGTTTGCAGACACTCGCTGTGGAACTAAGTGCCAAATATTTCCTCAAAAATTAGCAAAACGAGGCCTTGGGCGACATATCACATCGAGCTCTCGCAACGTACAAAAGTCCTCTATTGCTGCATTTGACGACCACAGCTGATCAACTGCTCTCTCGCACCTACCATGTTGTGCACTACGTGTAGTCACCTTCTCGACCCCCTCCCCCACGAAGACATCAGGTGATGCTGGTCTTGGAAATCACCCTTCTCTCAGTCAAGATATCGCCCTCAGTGCCTTACCTACTTCAAAGCCTCAGAATCCACAGATTCAACATTCTCCAACGCAGAATGTTCTCACTGACATGTCCCCTAAACTGTCTGTGAATTGAAAGACACCCCTTGAACCTTGTTTTCCCTGGCTGAAATCTCTTCAACCTGCGTGGCATAATGCATGAGGACTCATACTTTATCAGCCTGGTAAACCACCTACATGATCACAAAGACACTGTCAATTTCGGCCCACCAACTCTCCAGAATTGCTCAGCTGCCAAATCATCGATAATCTAGCAGCTATCGCGCCCTCCATCTGAAGTTAATGCGCTACATTGTCCACGAAGAAAGCTTTTGTTCACAAACTCCATCCGAATTCTGGGGCCAGCTATGGGCTCTAGTCAGTGCCTACTGATACCTGACATCACTATCCACAGTGCTGCAGAGCTTCAGGTCCACCTCATTCCCAATCTTCATTTTCCACACAGTTTCCACAGAGCAGATGTGGATAATCCCATACTGGATATAGACTTCCTGAAACATTTTGGGTTGTCACCTAGTATCCAGTCAGTTTCATTGCTTCACCACGCCTCCATCTCCCTACTCCCAGGGTTGTTTGGCTCTACTCCCTTTTCCCCCCTCTAATGACCCCCTCCTTATATCTCTCTCCAAGTGCTCCAATCTAATTGCTCAACTCACCATATCACTGGTCAAGCTTACACTCGAGTTTCTGTGATGCGCCAGCTGATCAACGCAGCATCCATGCAATTGTTGTAAGCTCATCAGACACTGTCAGCTGTCCATTGAGTATCCATCACACGCCGACAACACTTTGGCAACCATGCCCACGTCCTCTCTGGCGCCATCTACTGCACAGGACTCCAACACCAAAGACATTTTTCTCTCCATGATTCCTCCCAATGCGTCCTGCCCTTTGGGCTAATGAAGACATTACTCCTGCAGCTTCACGTGATGATGGTTATGTACAATTAATAATAGTACTTTTCACAATACCAATATCATAGAGAGATCCCCTGTATGACATAAGGCCCATTGCCTCAATCCCAAAAAACTGTGCTCCATTTGTGCAGGGGCTTCAAGGTTCTGAACCCTCGCACTATTACAGAAAATCATCTAGTTGCACACACTCAAGAGTTCACCCAACTGCATAATGGTGCACGTGTGTTCAGTCTACTTGATTGCCACAAAGCTCACCACCAAATTCCCTTGTTCAAGGACGACATCCCAAGAATGCTCTATGTCTTTGCAGTCTTCGAGTACTGTTTCACATACTGTATGGTCCCAAAAATTTGGCCCAGACTTGACAACGGTTTACTGATTCTTTAATTTTCAATCTCCAATTCGCATTTGCACATTCGGATGACACCTTGATTGTTCCCCCTCCGCAACAAACATCAACAGCACTTGGCACATCCAGGATACACTTCAAAACAATTACGTCGAAATTAACTGCAAGAAGTTTCAACTACCTCGCTACAGTGTAACTTTTCTTGGTTTCATGGTATTGGCATCTCTTCGATAGCCAACTGCATTGAATTTATCTGACACCTACATCTACCAATTGGACTTTCATGAATTGTGAAGATTCCTAGAAGTTAAGACTTCTACTGTCACCATCTCCCTTATGCTGCCTCCATCCAGGCACTGCTCACTGACCACCATCTGCTTGCAGATGCCATCTTCAACCTGAGCAAAGAAGTGCTTCCCTGATGCCTGTGGTACATGGACCTAATCAGCCAGTTTTCGAGTCCATGGTGAATGATATCAAGTCCCCCACTGGCCTGGAGGAGTTGGCCCATCGGCGGGCCGACGACATCGAGGTGGCAGACGTGCTAAAGAACACAAAATGCTCGCTGGCTCACGTGCCACGCCAACTAGCTGGCTACTAATCTGCAACATTTAGGGGGGGGGGGGCGGTGTACTCTCCGACCATTGGTACCTCCCCCTCTCTGATGGTCAGCTCTCAACTTCCTATAATCTCTCGCTCACCCAGCCTCAAGCTGGCTGCCAAACGACTCGTCTGGCTGGGGGGAACGATTGTCGCGATTGGATGTGGATCAGTGTACATTTCCAAGGCAGTAAAGTGGGACGATATGCACAGGCTCCTCTGGGACAGTTCTCCGTACCATAAATTCCAAAGCTCCCTGCCTGACATAATATTGACAAACTCCCAGAGGTGACTCTGCTATGAAATAATTAACAGTGACCTTGTTTCACATTACTGAAACGTATTTTAACGAATAACTACAACTACATACATAAGACACCAATGTAACGGAGTGTGATTTACTCAATCTTTAATTGATAAGGCAGTGTATCTGGTAGAAGTTCATAACCGAGTCTCTGAGTGAGAACATTCCCAAACATGCCATACATCCAACTGATCAAAGAGCAGTAGTCCTTCACTCAGAATAATGAAACTTTCGCCATCCCATCTAACTGTACCAACAGGACAGATCGAAGATTCATACACAAGAATTCACATCATGTAAGTTCAATACAGCACTCTACTACAGCAGCCCACTTGCAATGTCGTTAGCAGAGCTTCAGAAACCGCGAAACTGCCCGGCACTACCCCATCAGACAGTGTGCTACAATGCAAGTGGCAACAGAACGCTCATCAACACAACTCGTATCACTCGCTGGCCACAATCAAAAGTATCCATCCCAGTGCCAGTTCACCTTGGTATTTCTTTTCTAAAATTCACATATATCATTTTATACAATTTTGGCTCTGTAACATCAGAAAGTATGGTGAAGCTCAACAGCTTTTGGAAGCACATCCTCATGATTTCATTTAGTGAACTGAATACCTTCCATTCGGGAGGTCGACGGTTCAAACCGACGTCTGGACATCCAGATTTAGGTTTCCTGTGATTTCCCTAAATTGCTCCAGGCAAATTTCAGGATGGTTCCTTTGAAAGGGAATGGCCGATTTCCTTTCCCATCGTTGACAAAATCCTAGCTTGACCTCTACATTAAACCCAATATTCCTTCCTTTGAATGCCTTGTCCCTACCTACCATTGCTCACCACAGCACTACATATACAATTTCTGCTGTTGTCACTTGTTGGGTCCTTTGCAAGCTGCCTCTCTGCCTCGTGGCTCCATTCTTTTAGGAAAAAGAAGCTAAACACTAACTAGTAACAAAACCCCAGTCGATTTGGAGAATTGTGCCAGTCGCACAGCACAAAGGAGCCACATGTAACACTACTGGTTGCTACAGATACGGCTATCACATGATCTTTTTGGTCTCGCTATTACTTACATAGGACTATAAAAAATTTACCTAAGCTTTGACCTAAGGAATGTGTGAGTCACAGCAAAATCTCCTACGTTGTCACTTTCTGGTAGTAAACTGAATGGCAACACAGGTGTAAATACAAAGAGTAGTGGGAATAGTATGGCCAAAACCGACATACACAAAGTATACTCGGTGATTTTTGTTTCTGTTGAGGTATTCAATCAGAAGACTGGTTTGATGCAGTTACCCGTGCTAGTCTGCCCTGTTCAAGGCTCTTCTTTCTTCTCCTTCTTCTTTATCCTGGCCTTATCCGATGTCTCCAAGGGATCAGCTTGTCAGTGTTAGGATTTGGCAGAGTTAGGGGTAGAGAATGGTTGGATCCCTTCCTACCACTGCCACCACTCCTTTTCCCTCCTTTTGAATACAGCAAAATGCCATGGTGATCTAGTTTATTTTGTATAGGCACTACAAACCACATGACCACAGCATTTTGGTATATAGATCTTATTGTTGACACTCGCAAATAATGCGATAGGCATAAGCTTCTGAAGAGCACTAAGTACCACAAGCCTGTTAAGAAATTAAATTTCTTTTCTGCAACTCATTGCTGATTATTTCGCTCTGTTGTTGTTCTCAGTTTAGAGACTGGTTTGATGCAGCTCTCCATGCTACTCTATCCTGTCCAAGCGTCTTCATCTCCGAGTAACTACTGCAACCTACATACTTCTGAATCTGCTTACTGTATTCATCTCTTGGTCCCCCTCGACGATTTTTACTCCCTGCACTTCCTTCCAATACTAAACTGGTGATCCCTTAAGGCCTCAGAATGTCTCCTGCCAATTGATCCTTTCTTATAGTCAAGTTGTGCCACAAATTCCTCTCCTCCCCAGTTCTAGTCAGTACCTGCTCATTAGTTATGTGATCTACCCATCTATTCTTCAATATTTTTCTGTAGCACCACATCTCAAAAGCTTCTGTTTTCTTCTTGTGTAAACTGCTTATCCTCCATGTTTCACTTCACTTGGCTACAGTCCATACAAATATTTTCAGAAAAGACTACCAGACACTTAAATCTATACTCGGTCATAACAAATGTCTCTTCTTCAGAAACGCTTTTCTTGCCATCGCCGGTCTACATTTTATATCCTCTCTATTTCGACCATCATCAGTTATTTTGTTGTCCAAATAGCAAAACTCATCTACTACATTAAGCGTCTCGTTTCCTAATCTAATTCCCTCAGCATCACCTGATTTAATTCGACTACATTCCTTTATCATCGTTTAGCTTTTGTTGATGTTCTTCTTATATCCTCCTTTCAAGACACTGGCCTTCTGTTAAACTGTTCTTCCAAGTCCTTTGCTGTCCCTAACTGAAATGCAATGTCATCGGCAATCATCAAGGTTTTTAGTACTTCTCCCTGGATTTTAATTCTTATTTCAAATTTTTCTTTTGTTTCCTTTAGTGCTTGTTAAATAAACAGATTGAATAGCATTGAGAATAGGCTGCAAACCTGTCTCACTTCTTTCACAACCATTGCTCCCCTTTCGTACTCCTAGACACTTATAGCTGCCACCTGATTTCTGTACAAATTGTAAATAGCCTTTTGCTCCCTGTAATTTACTCACCATCAGAATTTGAAAGAGAGTATTCCAGTGAACATGGTCAAAAGCTTTCTCTAAATCCACAAATGCTATAAAAGTATGTTTGCCTTTCCTTCACCTATCTTCTAAGATAAGTCGTAGGGTAGTATTGCCTTGTGTGCTCCTACATTTCTACACAATCCAAACCGATCGTCCTCAGTGTCGGCTTCTGCCAGTTTTTCCATTCATCTATTAGGAATTCGTTTTAGTATTTAGCAACCGTGACTTTTTAAACTGATAGTTCGATGATTTTAACATCTGTCAGCACCTAATCTATTTGGAATTATTACATTCTTCATTACACTGAGGGTATTTCGTCTGTCTCATACATCTTGCTCACCATATGGAAGAGTTTTGTCATGGCTGGCTCTCCCAAGGCTGTGAGAGCTGTAACGGAATGTTGTTTACTCCCAGGGCTTTGTTTTGACTTAGGTCTTTCAGTGCTCTGTCAAATTCTTCATGAAGTATCATATCTCCCATCTCATCTTTAT
This sequence comes from Schistocerca serialis cubense, assembly GCF_023864345.2. NCBI lineage: Eukaryota > Metazoa > Arthropoda > Insecta > Orthoptera > Acrididae > Schistocerca > Schistocerca serialis. The sequence goes on from NC_064648.1 coordinate 148,878,923, forward strand.
CTACATCCTCTTCCATTTTCATAATATTGCCTTCAAGTACCTCGCCCTTGTATAGACCCTCTATACACTTCTTCTACCGTTCTACTTTTCCTTCTTTGCTTGGGACTGGTTTCCCACCTGGGCTTTTGATAATTGTATGGGTGGATCTCTTTTCTCCAAAGGTCTCTTTAATTCTCCTGTAGGTGACATCTATCTTACCCCTAGTGATGTATGCTTCTACATCCTTAAATTTGTCGTCTAGCCACTCCCGCTTAGCCATTTTTCACTTCCTGTCGAGCTCATTTCTGAGACGTTTGTATTCCTTTTTTCCTGCTTCATTTGCTGAATTTTTATATTTCTCCTTTCATCAATTAAATTCAATATTCCCATCTATATAAGTCACAATTCTAAATACGAGGCCTGTTCAGAAAGTAAGCTCCGATTGATTGCCAAATTGAAACCACAGTGAACATCAGAAATGTTTTACTTGTAACAATTAGCTACACGTTTCAGCTACTTCTCTACGTAGTCGCCGTTCTGACTTAGACTTTTGTCATAGCGTTGTACCAACTTTTCAATAGCCTCATCATAGAAGGCAGCCGCCAGTGCTTTCCGCCAATTCTCCACGCTGGCCTACACTTCGTTGTCTGTGTCAAAATGTTGTCTTCAAAGACAGCGGTTCATGTGACCAGAGATGAAACTCAGGGGGAGACAATTGCGGACTGTATTGTGGGTAATCTCACATTTCCATTTGAAAACGATGCAGGAGCATCTTCATTGCCCCTGCAGAATGCGGCTGAGAATTGTCTTGAAGAAGAAACAGCACGACAGTTATGTAATGTTAGCTGCATAGCTTCAGGCGAAATTTCTCACCAGGCCCTCGTACTTGGCGGCAGACACTATTTTCTAGACATCTTTACGCACTCACTGCGAGCTCAGAAATGAGAAGAGCGACGTGATGCTAACTGGGGTTAAACTAGAGACACTACCCAACACATCTGTGCAAAGCTTTATCGGATTTTCATAGTCGTTTCCATTTCGCGACCGATCGGAGCTTACTTTCTGAACGCCTCTCGTAAATCAAAATCTTATGACACATATAATATTAATTGACTGAGGTGCGAAACATCAATTGAATTCTAACTTATAGTCTCATCTCATCACATGTATGGCTAATCAAGTTTGGCATGTCAACAAATCGATAATGAGCATCTATCGAATTCATGTCATATTTGAGCCGTGCTGTGGCTCGCGTTGGTGCTGTTTGTAGGTTTCCGTCCCTGTTGCAGGCCAGACGGTATCATTTAGTTGGCATGGTTGCGGTTGTTTGTCTTCGTATGTTGACTGGCGCCACTCGGTTTTGCAAGCGTTATCTGTCCGCTAGTGGCAGCAGTGGCGATTATCGATATGTAGTAACTGTTGGCCTATCTGTGGGGCGACGTCGTTGTTTTTACAGAGCGTGTGAATGGGCCAGTTCAGTTGGGGACTCAGGAGGAGCCAGGTCCGTGCAGTGCAAGAACTCGCTAGGACCGCTGGCGGTGCCCATCTACTGCCGGATGGAAGGGCTGTGGTCACGAGGGTGCACGACCTCGTCGTAAACCAGATCCTGCAGGCTTTAAGATGAGTTCATTTCAATCCAAGTAGAGAAACCTCCACCATTGTGACATCTCGCGATTCTCCAGTGACTCGGGTTTGTGTTGCTGCTCGTAGTTTCACCGAGGCGAAGAGCAGTGAGTGGAGTGTTTGGGGAAAGCGGATCTGATTAGCTTTCCTCGATTTCTTATTACTACTTACTGCTTACTTCTTATGACTACTTACTGCGTTCAGCTTCTTACAGTTTGTTAAGTTCAACCAGCAGTATTTTTCCTGCCTGGTGGCCACTAACACCCCAGTTACCTTCCCTGGGGGTTGGTGTATGTAACGGCAGTGTACGTTTCCTCGCCTTGCCGCTGCTGTGTGGTAAGGCGTGTAGTTTTGACAGCTTTCTTGACTGTAGGCCATTTGTGATTCTTCTACTCCACTGGTAGTGATTCCTTTCTCGTTCCAGGCGTTCTAAGCACACTATTCTGGGGGCGTAGTGCAGTCCACTGGTTCCAGCTTTTGGCCCGCATCTCGTGGTCGTGCGGTAGCGTTCTCGCTTCCCACGCCCGGGTTCCCGTGTTCGATTCCCGGCGGGGTCAGGGATTTTCTCTGCCTCGTGATGGCTGGGTGTTGTGTGCTGTCCTTAGGTTAGTTAGGTTTAAGTAGTTCTAAGTTCTAGGGGACTGACGACCATAGCTGTTAAGTCCCATAGAGCCATCCATCTTTGGCGTGTTGTTCCATTCTTGCATTTGGTTTATTAGACGTCAGGTAGCTTTAGCAAAATTATCATTAGTCATTCGTCAGACTGAGTTACCATCTTGTGAAGTGAATGCAACTTTTGGCTGCCTATCTCATCACTCGCGAAAGTGTTTGTTGCCGGACCTTCTCAGAGGTGGATTCCTGGAGCACCATCTGTGACTGGCCCTTGTGTTTTGTTATTGTATTATTTTTTACCATACCTTGTAATGCCTATTGTTACGACAGAAGGCCACTTGTTACGACTTCTGCAGTACATTCCCGCTGTCCCTATACATATGCGACATTCCCGCTGTCCCTATTCATACCCGCTGTGTCATGGCCGCCATGAAGACGTGCTGCTGAAGTGCTCCTCGCTTTGATCGTGTTTTTGTGGTGTTTTCTTCGAGTTTTGTTATGAAAGTGATATCAGTGATTGCTGTTCTAAGGTACTGTACTGTGCATAAAATTTGAGATTATAAGTGTGCAAAATAAGGCATAGAAGATCTTTCTTTAATATAGGCTGTTAATGAGTCCTGATTGCCTATAAGTCAATGAATATTTCTCTCAATTAGTGTCTTCGGAACTTAAATTAGGAAATATGCTCTACTATTTCCTTTAGTGCTTGAAAAGTATTCTATGTGTGGATAATGAGACTGAATTGAGTAGAATGATGTTAGAAACTATATATTCCAACGTATTTTAGTTTTGGCGCGATAAATTGGTCTGCCATTGCTGCTTACGTAGTGACGTCATTTTGGCGGTAACAGTTCCGACAGGTTATCTCACCACCTGTTGGTGATTTGCTGTGGCTCCTCTACGTCATTACGGAGGGAAGCCCCATGATCGGCGGTTCCCCTTCTATTATCCGTTAAAAGGGGACTGTTTTCATATCGGCGCGAAACTGGTCGGTTTCTAGTGTGCAATTTGATTTGCTGGAATCATAACAACGTCATCTTGGCAGAATTATTTTATTGATTTTATTGATTGACCAAACCGGCATGGAGGGAGAGTATTTTAATTGAAGACGTACTGATAACAATTCGCAACGTGTCACTACTGGACACAAGGTAATTTACGCGGGAGAAACCGAACTAGGCGCGCGTACTGAACGTGCACAGATCTACGGGACAGTGGACGTAAAGAGGCACCAACGGAGTGGTACCCTACACGGACAAGATGTGAAAAAGCAAGGTACACCATCATATAGATCGAAAAAGAGTGAAGAAGCACATGGAAACAAAATGGCAACTTTTGATACACCGAAAAGTGCATCAAACGCCGAGAAAATTACCGCAGTAGAAGAAATACTTAGTGATTTTGCGGCCGAATTGAAAAGTAAGAAGGTTTCCACCAATGTCTCCCAACTCGTGAGAAATAGAATTTGGGCATTAGTACTGACACAATCGAGACTAGAAGGAGAGATAGATGTGTTAAATACAGAAAACACCCGACTTCGACAACAAGTAGAGGTGCTCACTACAACTAGAGCACTACAGGATTCGCAGTCCACTGAGGCCCTCCAACAGGCGAGGCTCGAAGGCCAAATAGATATGTTAAAAGAGGAAAATGACAGGTTGAGACAACAGGTGGATGAGTTGCTGCGTGAAACGATACCAGATGCAAAACAGAAAATACAAAATCTAGAGGATGAATTGCGGAAAGCACGAGAGGAAAACAGCCACCTTCAAGGCGTTGGGATAAAAACGACACAGACTTTCGCATCTGTGGTTGCAGTAGGTAACCCAAAACAACGTAAATCGGTTGCGAAGATGGAAAAAGCCAAGGAAAAGCAGGCTACAACACTATTTTTCAGACCTACAAACAATCAAAACACCAAAGATGTTCGGGACGTATTGACGAGAGAAATAGATCCTCAACAAGAAAAATTGAAAATTATGGCTATAAGAACCACACCGACAGTGGTGATAGTTGAAACGGCATCCGAAGAAGACTGTAAAAAGTTACAGGCAAAGGCAGAAACGATACAACATATTAGGTGTGAAGAAACTAAAAAACGAAGACCATTACTTATATGTCATGGGGTCCCAACTACAGTTATGGAGAATGAATTTTTATTACAGCTTTATAAACTAAACATGGAAGGAAATATTAGCGAAGAAGAATTTTCTGAAGGGGTGAAGATCAAATTTAAAGCAGGGCAGAAGGGGAGGAGCACAACTAGCATAGTGTTGGAAGTTACACCAAAGATAAGAACAATTCTTTTGAATCAAGAACGAGTTTTTATAAATTTTTTGGCACTGTATATTGAGGACTACGATGCAATAAGTAAATGTTTTAAATGCTGTGGGCTAGGCCACACAACTAAGTACTGTGATGATGAACAAATAACCTGCGCCAAGTGTGGGGAGAAGGGACATAAAAAAGCTGACTGCCTGTCAAGGGAACCTCCAATAGGATGCATTCCATGTAAAAGAAGAAACAAAGTATGTAACAAAGGAGGAAGCTCAGACTGCCCAACATACAAGATGCTGCATGACAGATTGATTGCTAAAATCCAATATGAATAGAGAAGGAAATGTAAATAAATTGAGGATATTACAGTTAAATATGAAGAATAGCATCACTGTGAGTAACGAGCTTCCTAAGGCAATGGAGGAGACACGAATTGATATAGCATGTTTGCAGGAACCGTATTCAAGAAATGGCAAACTGATATGTATCCCAAGTAATAGTAGAGTGATAACAGGAGATACACCACCGATGGCAGCATTGGTTGTAAAACCAGTAGATATAACTATTACTAAAATTACCCAGTTAAGTAATACTCATGCAACAACAGTAGAACTGAAAAGAGGAAACGATACGTGGATAATAGCATCCTTGTACGCCCAATATTCCCATGACATAGAACCATATGCAGATTGGATTAAGATGGTGGCCGAATATGCAAGGGGAGGAAAACTGCTCATCGCAGCTGATATTAACGCAAAGTCAACCGTTTGGCATGCAAACACTACAGATGATAGAGGAAGAATCATCAATGAAATCCTCGCTGAGCACAACCTATACGTTCTAAACAAAGAGGGAGAACCACCAACGTTCGACAATGGTAGGTCACAGAGCGAGATAGACATAACCATAGTAAACGACAAAGCCTTACCACACTGCCATAGGTGGGAAGTGCGACCAGGGCTTGTACATAGTGACCATAATGGGATAGTGATAGAGTTACATGGCACTCTAGAGACAAGTAATCGAGAAGGAAAGCAGTTCAATCTGAAGAGAGCAAACTGGCCTAAACTGAGACAGATAGTAGAATCAGCTGATCTTGCTTCAGAACGTGGTAGTGTGGACTACAGAATCCACGTCCTCACGCAACTGTTAGTGAGGGCACAGGAAGAAAGCATTCCAAAGCACAACTGCAGGCCCAAAACACGAACGCCATGGACAAATGAATTATCCCTACTTCGAAAAGATAGTAGGAAGAAACGCAAATTTTATCAAAAGGCGATAACCGCACAAGATAAAGAAATTAGACTGGCTGACTATCGTGATGCGAAGGCAAAATATAAAGAAAAATTAATCGCCGGAAGGAAACAGCATTGGGACAATTATGTCAAAACGCAACTAGCTGAAAATATTTGGGGCACGCCATATAAGCTATTGACGGAGAAGATTAAATCGCCCACCATACTGTCAACACTGAAACAAGGAAATGGGAACATGACGAGAGGATGGAGGAGTACTGCGGAATATCTGCTTTTTAAACTTTTGCCAGACGATGACTTGACGTCAGATAACCCAGAACACGCGAATATGCGACGACGTTTTAATGATGTCTATCTGACAGAAGCAGTAACTCCCCCTTTCGCGAATGAAGAAGTACAAAGGGCAATTCTCAGTATGAAAAGTCGGAAAGCACCGGGCCCGGACGGTATATATCCGGAGACATTACACCAAGTAGCAGTACAGATAACTCCTTTCCTGACAAAGGTTCTAAACGATGCATTATCAGAAGGGAAAATACCGGCTTCCTGGAAAACAGCAAATACGGTGATAATAAAAAAGGCAGCCGATAAAGACCCTACAAATCCGAGGTCATACAGGCCCATATGTTTATTAAACACCTTGGCGAAAGTTCAAGAAAGACTTTTATGTGATCGTCTGCAGGCCCACAGAGAACTTCAGGGGCTTAGTGAGCATCAGTATGGTTTTCGCAAGAATAAGTCAATAGATGACGCCATCAATCAAGTGCTTCGAATTATTAATGATACTGACAGGAAATACGCAGTAGCAATATTGATAGATATACAAGGAGCATTTGACAACATGTGGTGGCCTGGATTGTTCTTGCGGCTAAGAGAGCTGCAGCTCCCAGGAACCCTGTACTACAGCTTCAAAGATTACTGCCGAGATAGGGTCGTCCAATGGGAAGAAGGTAATAGGAAGGTAGTCAAAAAGATAACAAAAGGATGCCCACAAGGATCTATCCTAGGGCCCCTATTCTGGGATATCACAATTGAGCCACTTCTCAGTCTCATGGAAGAAAGTGTTAATACAGAAGGGATCGTGGGCTATGCTGACGATCTAACAGTTTTAGTCACGGCGAACTCAAGAGCTGAATTGGAAACAAAGGCAAATGACACCTTGCTTGAAATGAACAATTGGTGCCAGAAATATAAGCTAACAATAGCCCCAGCAAAGACGTTATATATGTTGATGAAGGGAAACTTACAGCGGAATCCAATGATAAGATTGGGTAATAATAACATTGCCAGGAAGAAGGTGACTAGATACCTTGGAGTCCAGCTAGACGAAAGATTATCATTTATGCAGCATATAAAGCTCACAACCGACAAGGCGGTAGCTATTCTACATAAACTCGCCAGAATAAATACCGCAGAGTATAGGATGCCACTAAGCATGATTAAGACATATTATTATGCAATATACGAGTCGATAGTGAGTTTTGCCTGTAGCACATGGGCACACAGATTACGTCTATCGACATATGTGACTGCCGCCAGAAGTGGTCAGAGGAATGTACTCCTGCGGCTGTCTGGCGCTTTTGGAACAACATCTACTGAAGCCCTATGTGTAGTGCTTGGGACGTATCCTATAGACATAACAATAAGGTACAGAGCAGCAGCATACTGGTTGAGACGAGGACAGAATCATAAAGTTCAGGAGATAACGGACGAGGATGTCCGAACCAGATATGACTTAAAGCGATGGAGACTGATGGAGTGGCAAAGGCAGTGGGACACCAGTGAAAAGAGCAGGCGCGTATATGAATTTTTTCCTGATATTGAAGAGCGCCTGAAAATGAGACATGCTGACCCAGGCGTAGGCATGATGCATTTCCTTACGGGTCACGGACCGTACCCAACGTATTTTAATCGTATACATCATGACAGAGCTGCCAATTGCATATGCGGAAACGTGGGCACACCAGAGCATGTTGTTCTCCAGTGCAATAGACATGAACCTGGTGAGGCATTACAACTACTACAAGATGATGTGAAGCAAGCGCTGCGGGACCCTGATAAATGGAAGCTAATTAGTGAGATGGCAGATAGAGTCTCGAGGGCCCTTAAGGAGGAGTACAGAAGAGACAGACAACTCCAAGCTGCGCAGATCCGGCCACAGCAACGACAGATACTCCAGGACGACAGTGACAGCGAAGAAACAGAGGGAGATAGCACTGAAGAGAGCTAACACGATGGGCATATTAAGAATTGTAAAGTTGTAATGCTCTCTTGGCACAAATAGAGACTACAGATTTGATGTACTAAATGCAAGTTTTAAGACTGACTAATTGTAAGTTTTATGAATTGACGTAGTAGTAATATTTTTAAGCTTTTAAATTGTTTTTGAGAAATTTAAGCTAGTGACTAACAACAATTTTAATGTAAATATTTACGTCCATGGCAAGCTTTATGTAATCACATCCTAGAAAGGTAACGTTATAAATGTGTTAAATGCATGTAAAACAGCGAGCTACACATGAAATCGTTAATCCTAAGTTTTATATTCCTTTTAAATTGGTAAAGTTTTATTGGTCTTATAGATGCAAATTAATATGAACACCAAATTAAGACTGTTTCAATTGAAAGTATGCATTCTAGATAAATGAACAATAACTGTATGTATAGTTAATTTAAACAAAATTTTATCAATATACTCCAGCATGTTTAAGACATAATCTTTAACCATTACTTAATCTTGTATAATATCTTAACTTATTTAACTTAAACTTTAGAATTATAATTTAAATCTATGTATATTTATTTTGTAATAAGTATTTATAGCTGCAATCTATACTTAGAATGAGGGCATAGTGGTCCACCTCCACGTTGGTGGGGCACGGGCAACGACACACAAGTATGGTTGTAGCGCTCTGTGTGTCGGCTAAGAGACCTGCCCATTAGCTAGAAAGGACCCGTCTTATGTATAAAGATGGCGGGTTATTACAAGAGTAGCAGCAGTGAAAAAAAAAAAAAAAAAAAAAAAAAAAAAAAAAAAAAAAAAAAAAAAAAAAAAAAAAAAAAGTACTTGTTAACAGCATACACAGTGGCTGTGGCAAAGACTGAGACGGCGTGGAATTTTACAATAATTTATTGAACTTTCTTTACAATTTTTCCCTCATCGTCGCTGCCCAGCCCTGCTGCTGCTGCTGTGTAGATTCTCCAACAATGTGCGCAATTCGCGCTGCTGCTCGCACTCAGGCCAGCAGTGCTCCGCTGAAGCCAGGATGCCCTGTGGTTGAGAGGTCAGCTGCCGCCGCCTGCTGCACCGGCGGCTGGGAAGCCGTCAGTCGCGGTGTCCGTGAGCTCAAATGACGGACGGACGACGCGCCGTGGGGCCGGGTTGCCGTGGAGTCCGGGCGTCAGTCCCCGGCGGCGCCTGTGGCCGAGACTGCGCTGCGGCCGGTTCTGCTGGAAGTTCTCGCTGTAGTCAGTCAGCCGCGGTGCCGACCGAACTCGGGCCGACCTCCAGAGCTGAAGTAGACATCTGGCGGCGAACGGATGACTCCTGTGAGCTGGAACAGACTTCCGGAATCGTCATCTACGAAGATTGAACATTCGGACAGGGACCACATCCGTCCTCAGATCCCAACTGCTTCCTAATGACTTCTGTCCGTTGCTGCCTGCGCTGCACTATTTATATCGGGCAGGAGGACGTTTCTTACCCTCGGTGGTAGCTTTTTGTTATTACTCGTGCAGTATATTGCAGCGTAACAGAGCGTGCCGGCCTCACTTCTCCTTACTCAGCACTCTCCAGGCTTCGCTCGGTGCTCGGTCAGTGTGCGTCCTTGCGTCAGTTTGTTGGTAGACTGCTACTGTCAGCAAGGCTACCTGTGCTGCACTTACTTCGCAACGTCTCGGTCGCCAGCTGCCTCTGTTTGGCCATTCTCCACTGCGTGAAGCAATGCTTACTACATGTGGCCGCAACACTATATTAAAGGTTATGTATGTCTAGTTAATAGTTCTGGTCGCCTTCTGGAATAAATCTAGCAGTGTAAGGGTTGTTTTACAAGGTTACCATCATCTTATTTCACCCGTTTGGTGGTCAGTTGCTTGTTTCTTTTATTAACCTTTGCTTGTATTTGCTGTTTTACAGCAGGTTTCTAAATTTTTTATATAATTGCCATTCCTGGCGTATAAGGCCTTCAGCTGTGACTGTGGTCATTTGCTTAAAAAAAATTGGAGATTTGTATTTTAGCAGTAAGCCTTAAAACCTTATTTACTGCCATTCCTGGTGTCTGATACCTTCTGCTGTGTTTGTGGCCACTTACTTTTTAATATTTCAGTATCTGTAAGTTGTAATTGCAGCGAGTTCTAAAACATTCTTAATTTATTGCCATTCTTGGCGTGTAAGGCCTTCAGCCATGATCACGGTGGCTTGTTCTTTTTAAACATAATCTGTATCCGTATTTTATGGTGATTTGCTAAATTGTAATGCACTGAAAACATTATTATTTACACTGTTGTTTATTTCTTCATTAATAATGTGTGGTATTTTTTTATTTATTGTTGAGTCTGGAATTACTGTTTTAAAAATAAATGTGTGTAACTGTAAACGGCAACCAATAGTAACTGATTATGGCCCCGTCCACAATCGTAACCGAATCCTGCCTCTCCTTCACTACCACCTGGTTTCAATATTGATCTTATTCTTATAGATTTATAGATTTGCGGTATAAGGAGGCATTTGAATGTGCAGAAACAGAGGAAGCAGAGGAAAATAATTTCAACGAAATGTTGTCACGCAGACAAACTGATGGTTCAAATGGATCTGAGCACTATGGGACTTAACTGCTGTGGTCATCAGTCCCCTAGAACTTTTTTTTTTTTTTTTGGTCATCAGTCTACTGACTGGTTTGATGCGGCCCGCCCCGAATTCCTTTCCTGTGCTAACCTCTTCATCTCAGAGTAGCACTTGCAACCTACGTCCTCAATTATTTGCTTGACGTATTCCAATCTCTGACTTCCTCTACAGCTTTTGCCCTCTACAGCTCCCTCTAGTACCATGGAAGTCATTCCCTCATGTCTTAGCAGATGTCCTATCATCCTGTCCCTTCTCCTTATCAGTGTTTTCCACATATTCCTTTCCTCTCCGATTCTGCGTAGAACCTCCTCATTCCTTACCCTATCAGTCCACCTAATTTTCAACACTCGTCTATAGCACCACATCTCAAATGCTTCGATTCTCTTCTGTTCCGGTTTTTCCACAGTCCATGTTTCACTACCATACAATGCTGTACATCCTCAGAAATTTCTTCCTGTTTTTGATATTAGTAGACTTCTCTTGGCCAGAAATGCCTTTTTTGCCATAGCGAGTCTGCTTTTGATGTCCTTGCTCCGTCCGTCATTGGTTATTTTACTGCCTACGTAGCAGAATTCCTTAACTTCATTGACTTCGTGACCATCAATCCTGATGTTAAGTTTCTCGCTGTTCTCTTTTCTACTACTTCTCATTACCTTCGTCTTTCTCCGATTTACTCTCAAACCATACTGTGTACTCATTAGACTGTTCATTCCGTTCAGCAGATCATTTAATTCTTCTTCACTTTCACTCAGGATAGCAATGTCATTAGCGAATCGTATCATTGATATCCTTTCACCTTGTATTTTAATTCCACTCCTGAACCTTTCTTTTATATCCATCATTGCTTCCTCGATGTACAGATTGAAGAGTAGGGGCGAAAGGCTACAGCCTTGTCTTACACCCTTCTTAATACGAGCACTTCGTTCTTGATCGTCCACTCTTGTTATTCCCTCTTGGTTGTTGTACATATTGTATATGACCCGTCTCTCCCTATAGCGTACCCCTACTTTTTTCAGAATCTCGAACAGCTTGCACCATTTTATATTGTCGAACGCTTTTTCCAGGTCGACAAATCCTATGAAAGTGTCTTGATTTTTCTTTAGCCTTGCTTCCATTATTAGCCGTAACGTCAGAATTGCCTCTCTCGTCCCTTTACAATAAAAAAACTGATCGTCACCTAGCGCATTCTCAATTTTCTTTTCCATTCTTCTGTATATTATTCTTGTAAGCAGCTTCGATGCATGAGCTGTTATGCTGATTGTGCGATAATTCTCGCACTTGTCAGCTCTTGCCGTCTTCGGAATTGTGTGGATGATGCTTTTCCGAAAGTCAGATGGTATGTCGCCAAACTCATATATTCTAGACACCAACGTGAATAGTCGTTTTGTTGCCACTTCCCCCAATGATAGAACTTAGAACTACTTAAACCTAACTAACCTAAGGACATCACACACACATGCATGCCCGAGGCAGGATTCGAACCTGCGACCGTAGTGGTCACGCGCTTCCAGACTATACCGCCTGGAACCGCTCGACCACCCCGGCCGGCAGACACACTGAAGAACCAAAACCTTAGATCTACTCCCTACGAACCCAGTGAAGCCATTTTACGGTACACTCTTGGAGCCTGCAGAAAATAAAATCTGTTACTGATGCGTTTTAGGGTTATTTTCTTTACTTAATGAGTCCCAGTAACTCTGTGATTCATAGAACTCCTTTTCCTTCGCCAGTCGTAAGTCTTGGGTACCTTCACCTATTACTGCATTTCATGGAATTTGGTTCGTCTTTTAGTGTAGCGTTTCTGATGAAATACAGGTTACCCTTCAGGCCGACATATGTAGTCCCTTGCATAACTGTTTATCGCCCAAATGTCCTATGGCTTCATTCCAGTTTTTTCCTCTGGAGTCTCCAGCACCGCGAAATAGCATTCCAAAGGCATAAACCACAATATTATCAACCACGCCCATGAAAACAACCAAGGGTTTCGCTGCTAAGTGCTAGAACACTGGTCCCTTGCTGATAGACTTTCAGGCTTTACTTCAGTATTCTGCCACGTCAACAACACCAACCGAAGTAAGTCATCTGCACACATTCGTATTTCCTGCGGGCAGCGATGACAAAATTAACAAGCTGGCCACCACAGTCATTGCAGTCGGCTGGTGCCCACACTGGGTTGCCCTGTCTCTCCACCTAGACTGCTGCATGCAAAAGCCGTGTGCTCTATGATGGGCAGGGCACGTCGCTATCTGAGCACGATGCTAGCCACGGCCAAGACACTTCGCTGCAATCTCAGATCAGTTTACCATGCGCTGCACTCATTTTGCTACCATATTTGGATTTCTCTCTTATCAGTGGTTTCGGACTGTGGTGTCACCGCCAGACGCCACACTTGCTAGGTGGTAGCTTAAATCGGCCGCGGTCCATTTAGTACATGTTGTAAGTAGGCTGTTTAGGTTTTTTTAGTGGTAACGCCACCTCTGTATGAAAATCACTGGCTGTGCTGTGTGCAGTCTGTGGCTAGTTTGCATTGTTGTCTGCCATTGTAGTGTTGGGCAGCGGCAGCTGGATGTGAACAGCGCGTAGCGTTGCGCAGTTGGAGGTGAGCCGGCAGCAGTGATGGATGTGGGGAGAGAGATGGCGGAGTTTTGAAATTTGTCATGAACTGCTATATTTATATATGATGATATCAAGGTAAATACATTGTTCGTTCTCTATTAATATCTTTCATTTGCTAACTATCCCTATCAGTAGTTAGTGCGTTCAGTAGTTTGAATCTTTTATTTAGCTGGCAGTAGTGGCGCTCGCTGTATTGCAGTAGCTTGAGCAGCGAAGATTTTTGTGAGGTAAGTGATTTGTGAAAGGTATAGTTTAATGTTAGTCAGGGCCATTCTTTTGTAGGGAATTTTGAAAGTCAGATTGCGTTGCGCTAACAAAATATTTTAGGTTTTTTTAGTGGTAACGCCACCTCTGTATGAAAATCACTGGCTGTGCTGTGTGCAGTCTGTGGCTAGTTTGCATTGTTGTCTGCCTTTGTAGTGTTGGGCAGCGGCAGCTGGATGTGAACAGCGCGTAGCGTTGCGCAGTTGGAGGTGAGCCGGCAGCAGTGATGGATGTGGGGAGAGAGATGGCGGAGTTTTGAAATTTGTCATGAACTGCTATATTTATATATGATGATATCAAGGTAAATACATTGTTCGTTCTCTATTAATATCTTTCATTTGCTAACTATCCCTATCAGTAGTTAGTGCGTTCAGTAGTTTGAATCTTTTATTTAGCTGGCAGTAGTGGCGCTCGCTGTATTGCAGTAGCTTGAGCAGCGAAGATTTTTGTGAGGTAAGTGATTTGTGAAAGGTATAGTTTAATGTTAGTCAGGGCCATTCTTTTGTAGGGAATTTTGAAAGTCAGATTGCGTTGCGCTAACAAAATATTGTGTGTCAGTTTAAGCACAGTCATATATAAATTGTTCAAAGGGGACGTTTCAATGTCGGACCCGCGTGTCGCCACTGTGTGATCGCAGACCGAGCGCCACCACAAGGCAGGTCTCGAGATACGGACTAGCACTCGCCCCAGTTGTACGACGACTTTGCTAGCGACTACACTGACGAAGCCTTCTCTCATTTGCCGAGAGACAGTTAGAATAGCCTTCAGCTAAGTCCATGGCTACGACCTAGCAAGGCGCCATTAGCCTTACATAGTTTGATAGTTATCGTATGAAATGTCTCATCAAGAATGCTGTAATTCACATCAAAGAATAAAAGATAAGTATTCGAGGAGCTGCATACTTTTCTTGTTAGAATTCACTACTTATCCTGTTCCAGAATTCACGCCCGTCTGCTTAGATAGCGTGCATTTAGGCCGCCTCTATTTACAAGGTGTTGGCACATTTGCCAACACATCATTGGCGACGAGGCAACGGAAAGGGTCTTGTTCTTTCTAATTGCTTACATTTACTTGTGTCATGACTTCGCCACAATCTCCAGATGTACTGTCCGAATTTTATCGCTTGCAGAATCAGCAGACGCAGGCGTTATTGGATGCCCTTGGACAGCTCGTCCAGGGTCAACGTGCACTGCAACACGACGCGGCAGCCGCCGCTTCGCCGCTACCGCAGCCACAACATGCAGTTGCACCGCAGTTTCGCAATTTTGACGCGGCGAACGAGACTTGGACCGAGTGGTCACGCCAGTTTGGATTTCATCTCGCCGCCTACAGAATTCAAGGTAACGAGCGGCAGCCTCACTTATTGTCTTGTGTCGGCGTGCAAACGTATCGTGTGATAGTGAAATTGTTTTCCCGACGCGACGTAGCGACTCTGTCCTACGATGAAATTTTGTCGGCATTGGACGCCTATTTCAAAGAAACAGTTAATGGAGTTGCAAAACGGTATACGTTCTTTCGTACAAAACGTACGGCCGGTCAACCTAATCGGGAGTGGGTTGCAACTTTGCAAGGCCTTACTAGGGATTGTGCGTTTGAATGTGACTGTGGCCTTCCTTATTCAGATACTATGGTGCGTGATGCAATAGCACAGAACGTTTCTGATGTTCGCATACGAGAACAGATTTTGAAACTAGTTAATCCATCCCTTCAGCAAGTGATAGACATATTGGATAGACAAGACACACTTGACTGTGCTCAGGAATCATTTGGAACTTCGCCAGCTGTGTGTCGCATTAACCGGGCGCGCTGCAAGGAACTGCAAACAGCCTTCGCGCACGTCCGCACAACCACGTGTCCCGCGAAAGCGAGCAAATGCAGTGCTGAAATCATGCCCGCGGTGTGCAACTAGACATTCGCGTGAACATTGCCCGTCACGCCAAGCTATTTGCTTTTTCTGTAATAAGAAAGGACATGTTCAAAGTGTTTGCCAGAAAAAGCTCAGATCAGACAATCACAATCATTCCAGGCCCTTTGCTTCGCGCCGGAATCGAACCAAGGACACTCAAGCTCGTGGACCTTCGCCCATGGACATTCATGTTGTTAATTCCACTTCGTTCAGTGCCACTGTCTCTAACTGTGACGGTGTTCGTCCCACAAAAAGTGTGCGGCGACGTCGCCGGAAATCACGTCAATTAGCAAGTGATGCTGTGCCTGTATCAGTTCAAATTGCACGAGACAGTCGCTCTTGTCGTCAGCAGGACAATAAACTTTTTGTAGATTTGGACTTTCATGGCAAGGTCATACCATTCCAGCTCGATACCGGAGCTGCAGTTTCATCTCAATCAGCTGCGCCTCTGTCGTCGCACGGGTTCTGCCGCTCCCCGTCTGCTTTCAGCGACGGTGCCGTCCGGTCAGCGCCCTGGGGACCCATCTACTGGCTCGCCTCATCCCCAGGTGTTACCGACGATGCCTTCCATTCTGCCCCATGGCGACGCGCCGCCGCCGCCGCCGCCGCCGCCGCCTGTTCTCCCGCCGGCGCCGCCCGCAGTGGACGCTTCGCTGCAGCCGCCAAGCTCCTCCATGGGTCACGCGCCGCTGATCGCTTCCCGTGACCAGCTGTCCTCCGCCATGGAACTCTTGCCGGCTCCGGACCACATGACGTCGTCGCGCGTCGGGTACCCCGACGCAATGGAGGTCGACCCTTCGGCCCCCCCTGTCTCATTACGGGCGCATACACCGCATGTTGACGTGCACCCTGGACTAGGTTTTCAGGCGTTTCCTAGCTCCCCTCGGACCGAATGGCCGGGTGCGGGTGGCACAGCCTCGCCTGTTGTTAGGCTCCCCACCTCATCGCATACGTCAACATGGGGTCCTCCCCACGGCGGGCGGAAGCCTTATCTCACGACCGTTCGCCGATTTGCGGGGGAGGAATGTGGTGTCACCACCAGACACCACACTTGCTAGGTGGTAGTTTAAATCGGCCGCGGTCCATTTAGTACATGTCGGACCCGCGTGTCGCCACTGTGTGATCGCAGACCGAGCGCCACCACAAGGCAGGTCTAGAGATACGGAATAGCACTCGCCCCAGTTGTACGACGACTTTGCTAGCGACTACACTGACGAAGCCTTCTCTCATTTGCCGAGAGACAGTTAGAATAGCCTTCAGCTAAGTCCATGGCTACGACCTAGCAAGGCGCCATTAGCCTTACATAGTTTGATAGTTATCGTATGAAATGTCTCATCAAGAATGCTGTAATTCACATCAAAGAATAAAAGATAAGTATTCGAGGAGCTGCATACTTTTCTTGTTAGAATTCACTACTTATCCTGTTCCAGAATTCACGCCCGTCTGCGTTAGATAGCGCGCATTTAGGCCGCCTCTATCTACAAGGCGTTGGCACATTTGCCAACACATCACGGACAGTTATCACATGGTTACGATGAAGTGCGAGAGCTTTTTTTACGTTTCCTATGCGTTCGACAAAACTACAGTATTGTGAATTTATTGGTAAATGAATTGCGCTTCTGTTTGTCACACTCTCTAAAAGTGTTTCTGCATATATCTGTAGACATTTCAAACATACACCTATTACAGCTGAGCAGCGACTTATAGACTGGTCTGCTGCATCTGAATGTCTCATGTATTGATTTTCAATCAACCATATGTAGCAATTAGTTCTACCGCCAGTCTCTGCTTAAAAACTGCTGATACTACATTTACTGTTGCAGCTTCAAGAAGTACCATATACGCCTGGGAGGCATCCACATGACGGAGAACGATGATACCACCATCTGGACCGCGGAAGCCATCTGGGCCAGGGCACATCCAGAATTCAACGCGTTTGGGAAATCAATCAATGATGTGGCTGTTATCTTCCTGCCTAAGCGTGCTCCTTTGAGCAGTGAGTGGTGCAAAGTACAAAATAACACAGACTTCTTGCTTCATAGGGCGCGAGCTGGCGCCTGTGTGTGTGTGTGTGTGTGTGTGTGTGTGTGTGTGTGTGTGTGTGTGTGTATGAGGGATAAAGAGAGAGAGAGAGAGAGTAGGGGAGTGCGCTGTTTGCAGTTACTTAATGTCAGTAATGTGATGAAACGTTGATGCATTTACATTTCTTTCCGTTCTTGATTCATTTAATCAACTGTTCTTATGTTACCAGAATCTTCCATCGGTTCTTGGTAGAACAAAATTATAATAAGTGAGAAGCACCAGTTTCCTTTTGTTCTACAATACTACTTTTAATTTTGTTAACCGGGTTTCGGCTTACGAGGCCATCTTCAGACAATTACTGAGTATTGTTACCAAAGTAGTTACAATGTTTGCAAACAACATTGGAAGAGATGTAACACGTCTAGACTGAAGCATAAACATACAATAAGTAATATCGTTGACAGAGTGGTGGTAATGCAATGAAAAAGAAAAAAATTGAACAGTAAATAAATAAAAATGGAGTAGACAGGAAAAAACTTTAACACAAAATAGGAACAGCCTGCCTACATAATAGTTTCTATTAATAAAAATAAAATAAAATAAAATAAAGTTAGTACTTGACGAGGTTACATCAGGAGGTATTATTATAATTGTTCAGATATTTATTACACAAGTTATCTGATTGTATGGTGTTGTCCAGTTATTTGTTGGTCGTAATCACATTCAGCATCAGTACTTTCTTGTCTCCAAGGCACTTGGCAATGTGCCAAGTCCATGGAGGAAAGGGGGGTCACTAGGCCATTCACGCCCCCCCCCCCCCCCCCCCACATCAAGTGCCCCCACTAGTTAGCCAAATGTGGTAAAGTATCAGGATTTCCGAAAAAAATTGGCGGCTATGTTGCATTACTGACTCCCAAAAATTCGTTTTAGGACTGGACCACCAGACACAATGTTAAATTCCATTCGAAGCTATATATCATTCGCTGTGAAATACTGGAACGAGTGGGTAGCATATTTCTCTCTCTCTTTCTTTGGGTCCTCAGTCTTCTGACTGCTTGATGCGGCCCTCCATGAATTCCTCTTCTGTGACAGTCTTTTCATCTCAGAGTAGCGCTTGCAACCCAAGTTCTCAATTATTTGCTGGATGGTATTCCACTCTCTGTTTTCCCCCCAGTTTTTATTCTCTACAGCTCGCTCTAGTACAATGGAAGTTATTGCTTGATGTCTTAACAGATGTCCTATCATCCAGTCCCTTCTTCTTATCAGTGTTTTCCATATATTCCTTTCCTCACCAGTTCTAAGTCCCATAGTGCTCAGAGCCCCACCAGTTCTGTGGAGAGCCTCCTCATTCCTTACCTTATCAGTCCACCTAATTTTCAACATTCTTCTGTAGCACCACATCTCAAATGCATCGATTCTCTTCTGTTCCGGTTTTTCCACAGACCATGTTCGACTACCATACAGTGCTGTGCTCCAAACGTACATTCTCAGAAATTTCTTCCTCCAGTTAGGACCTACGTTTGATAGTAGTAGATTTATCTTGGTCAGAAATGCACTGTTTGGCAGTGCTTGTCTACATCTACATCTACATATATACTCCGCTAGCCACCAAGCGGAGGGCACAATTCGCGCCAAAGTCATATTTACCCCCCTCTGTTCCACTCGTGGATCGCGCGAGGGAAAAACGACTGTCTGAACGCCTCAGTACTAGCTCTTATTTCCATTATCTTTGAATGATGATCATTACGCGATTTGAAAGTTGGTAGTAATAAAATATGCTCTACATTCTCGGTGAATATTGGATTTCGGAATTTTCTGTTTAGCGCGTCGGCTATCTCCAAGTGTGTCCCACTTCAAACTTTCTATGAGATTTGTAACGCTCTCGCGATGGCTAAATGCACCAGTCACGAATCTTCTTCCTTTTCTGTGGACCTTCTCAATCGCTTGAATCAGACCCAACTGGTAAGGGTCCCATACAGACGAACAATACTCTAAGACTTGAACCAACATATTGTAAGCTATTTCCTTTGTTGAAGGATTGCATCGCTTCAGGATTCTACCAATAAACCACAATCTAGAGGTCGCCTTACCCGTTACTTGTGTAATCTGATCATTCCATTTGAGATCATTTCGAATAGTCACACCCAGACACTTGACTGATGTTACCGCTTCCAAAGACTGATCCTTTATTTTGTACTCGTACATTAATGGGGATTTTCGCCTTGTTATACGCAGTAGGTTACACTTACTAATGTTGAGAGAGAACTGCCAGCCATTACACCAGGCATTTATTTTCTGCAAATCCTCATTGATTTGTTCACAACTTTCGTTTGATACTACTTTCCTGTAGACTACAGCATCATCGACAGACAGTCTAAGGCTGCTCTCAATACCATCAACCAGATCGTTTATGTAAATACACTCCTGGAAATTGAAATAAGAACACCGTGAATTCATTGTCCCAGGAAGGGGAAATTTTATTGACACATTCCTGGGGTCAGATACATCACATGATCACACTGACAGAACCACAGGCACATAGACACAGGCAACAGAGCATGCACAATGTCGGCACTAGTACAGTGTATATCCACCTTTCGCAGCAATGCAGGCTGCTATTCTCCCATGGAGACGATCGTAGATATGCTGGATGTAGTCCTGTGGAACGGCTTGCCATGCCATTTCCACCTGGCGCCTCAGTTGGACCAGCGTTCGTGCTGGACGTGCAGACCGCGTGAGACGACGCTTCATCCAGTCACAAACATGCTCAATGGGGGACAGATCCGGAGATCTTGCTGGCCAGGGTAGTTGACTTACACCTTCTAGAGCACGTTGGGTGGCACGGGATACATGCGGACGTGCATTGTCCTGTTGGAACAGCAAGTTCCCTTGCCGGCCTAGGAATGGTAGAACGATGGGTTCGATGACGGTTTCGATGTACCGTGCACTATTCAGTGTCCCCTCGACGATCACCAGTGGTGTACGGCCAGTGTAGGAGATCGCTCCCCACACCATGATGCCGGGTGTTGGCCCTGTGTGCCTCGGTCGTATGAAGTCCTGATTGTGGCGCTCACCTGCACGGCGCCAAACACGCATACGACCATCATTGGCACCAAGGCAGAAGCGACTCTCATCACTGAAGACGACACGTCTCCATTCGTCCCTCCATTCACGCGTGTCGCGACACCACTGGAGGCGGGCTGCACGATGTTGGGACGTGAGCAGAAGACGGCCTAACGGTGTGCGGGACCGTAGCCCAGCTTCATGGAGACGGTTGCGAATGGTTCTCGCCGATACCCCAGGAGCAACAGTGTCCCTAATTTGCTGGGAAGTGGCGGTGCGGTCCCCTACGGCACTGCGTAGGATCCTACGGTCTTGGCGTGCATCCGTGCGTCGCTGCGGTCCGGTCCCAGGTCGACGGGCACGTGCACCTTCCGCCGACCACTGGCGACAACATCGATGTACTGTGGAGACCTCACGCCCCACGTGTTGAGCAATTCGGCGGCACGTCCACCCGGCCTCCCGCATGCCCACTATACGCCCTCGCTCAAAGTCCGTCAACTGCACAAACGGTTCACGTCCACGCTGTCGCGGCATGCTACCAGTGTTGAAGACTGCGATGGAGCTCCGTATGCCACGGCAAACTGGCTGACACTGACGGCGGCGGTGCACAAATGCTGCGCAGCTAGCGCCATTCGACGGCCAACACCGCGGTTCCTGGTGTGTCCGCTGTGCCGTGCGTGTGATCATTGCTTGTACAGCCCTCTCGCAGTGTCCGGAGCAAGTATGGTGGGTCTGACACACCGGTGCCAATGTGTTCTTTTTTCCATTTCCAGGAGTGTATTAAAAAGGAGAGGACCTATTACGCTGCCCTGGGGCACACCTGAAGTTACTCTTGTTTCTGTTGAAGTCTCCCCATTCAGGACGACATACTGCTCCCAGTCTGTCAGAAAACTTTCTATCCAACCGCATATGTCATTGGATAGACCGTAAGCGCGCACTTTTTGTAGCAAGCGACAGTGTGGAACCGAGTCGAACGCCTTTCGAAAGTCGAGAAATATGTCACCAACCTGGGAGCCGGTATCTAGAGCCTGTTGCATATCATGCACAAAGAGGGCCAGCTGTGTCTCGCATGACCGCTGTTTCCTAAAACCCTGCTGGTTTCTGCAGATGAGCTTCTCGGAGTCTAGAAAGGTCATTATGTCTGAACACAAAATATGTTCCATGATTCTACAACAAATCGACGTCAGTGAAATTGGCCGGTAATTATATGCATCCGATTTTCTACCCTTTTGATAGATTGCTATGACTTGGGCCTTCTTCCAGTCCCGTGGAACTTTCCGCCGTTCCAATGATCTCTGATAGATGCCGGATAAGAATGGTGCTATATTTGTAGCATAGTCAACATAAAATCTTACGGGGATACAATCTGGGCCAGATGCCTTTCTGGCGTCTAAGGATTTTAACTGTTTTACAATCCCAGATACACTAAACACTATGTCAGCCATCCTTTCGTTTGTTCGATAATTGAAAGGGGGAATGGTGCTGCAGTCCTCTATCGTAAACGAGTTTTTGAAAGCTAGGTTTAGAATTTCGGCCTTCTGTTTATCATCATCAGTTACATTACCCGTACTGCAGCAAGAGAAGGTATTGAATTATTTGTAGCGTTCATAGATTTTACGTACGACCAAAATGTTTTGGGATTATTTTTAGAATCTGCAGATAAAATATTGCTTTCAAATTCGTTAAAAGAGTCTCTCATTGTCCTTCTGACAACTGCTTTCATTTCGCATAATTTCGGTTTTGTCAGCAGGGCAGTGACTATGTTTAAAACGACTGTGCAAAATTCTCTGCTTTCTCAACAACTTCCTAATGTGTTTGTTGTACCAAGGTGGATCCTTCTATTTTTTATGTCATCTTCCCTCTGTTCATCATAGCCAATTTTGCTGCCTAGGCACTATAACTCCTTAACTTCATCTAAATTGTGATTCCTAGTTCTGATTCTCAGTTTCTCGATGTTCTCATTCCTACTACTTCTGTCTACCGTCAATCGATGTTCTGTACCCATTAAGCTGTTCGCCGAGGGAGGTACCTCAATGGTTATCACACTGGACTCGCATTCGGGAGGACAACGGTTCAAACCCGCGTCCGGCCATCCTGGTTTGGGTTTTCCGCGATTTCCCTAAAATCGCTTCAGGCAAATGCCGGGATGGTTCCTTTGAAAGGGCACGGCCGATGTCCTTCCTCCCCATCCTTCCCTAATCCGAGCTCGCGCCCCGTCTCTAATGACCTCGTTCTTGACGGGACGTGAATCCTTTCACCTTGAATTCTAATTCGAGTCTTGAAACTTCCACCGCGCATGGTAGCCGCGCGGTCTCGAGCGCCTTGTCACGATCCGCGTGGCTTCCCCCCGTCGGAGGTTCGAGTCCTTCCCTCAGGCTTGGGTGTATGTGTTGTCCTCAGCGTAAGTTACATTAAGTAGTGCGTAAGCTTAGGGATCGATGACCTTACTAGTTTGGTCCCGTAATACCTTACCACATGTTTTGAAACTTCCATTAATTTCTGTCGTTGCTTCTTCAGGATATAGATTGAACAATAGGGGTGAAAGATTATATACCTTTTTAATCTGAGCACTTCATTCTTGGTGCCCCAGTCTTATTGTTTCCTTTTGGTTCTTGCACATTTTGTATGTTACTCATCATTCCCCGTAGCTTACCCCTATTCTTATTATAATTTCGAACATCATACATCAGTTTTCATTGCTGAAGAACGCTTTTTCCAGGTCGACAAGCCGTATGAACTTGACTTGATTTTTCTTCAGTCTTGCTTCCAATATCAGTTACGACATCACAACTCCTTCTCTGATGCCTGTAGCTTTCCTACGGCCGAAGTGATCGTCACGTTACCGATCTACAGTTTTCTTTTCCATTGTTCTGTATACTATTCTTGTCAGCAACTTGGATGCATGAGCTGTTAAACCGATTTGTGCTACAGTTATCGCACTTGTCGGCTCTTGGAAGCTTCGGAAATGTGTGGATGATATTTGTATAAAAGGCCCATGGTATATCTCCAGTCTTATACATTCTACACACTGACGTGAATAGTGGTTTTGTTGCCACTTCCCCAAACGTTTTTAGAAGTTACGATGGAATGTTATCTTTCAAATTCTGATTACAATACTGGATCCCCTAACTCTTTCCTGTCGACTCCTGTTCCTTCTTCTACAACATCATCAGACAAGCCCCCCTCCCCTACCCACCCAACGAAGCCTTCAATGTATCCTTTCCACCTACTCACTCTCTCCTTTGTATTTGACAGTGGAATTCCCACTGCATTGCTGATGTTACAGCCCTTCCTTTCAATTTGACTGACGGTTGTTTTGACTATTTTACATGCTGAGTCAGTCCTTCTGACAATAATTTCATTTTCAATTTCATCAAATTTCTCAAGCAGCCATTTCTCCTTAGCTTCTTTGTACTTCCCATTTATTTCATTCCTACGTGACTTGTGTTTCTACATCCCTTAATTTCCATGAACATTTTTGTACTTCCTTCTTTCATCGATAAGCTGAGGTATTTCTTCTGTTACCCATTGTTTCTGCACACTCACTTTCCTTTAACTGAGCTGCCTACTGAGCTATTCCTTATTGCTGATCTACAGCCTCAGAAAACTTCAAGCATCTCTCCTCATTCCTTAGTACTTCCATATTTCACTTCTGTGCACACTGAGTCTTCCTCACCAGTATCTTAAAACTGCCACCTACTCTTCATCATTACTAAATTGTGGTCTGAGTCTATATCTGCTCCTGGGTATGTCTTATAGTCCAGTATCTGATTCCAGAATCTCTACTTGATCATGATGTAATCTAATTGAAATCTTCCCGTATCACCCGGTCTTTTCCAAGTATACCTCCTCCTGTTGTGATTCTTGTACAGAATATTCGTTATTACTAGCTGAAATTTATTACAGAACTCAATTAGTCTTTCTCTTCTCTCTTTCCCGCTACCAAGCCCATATGCTCCCGTAACTGTTTCTTCTACTCCTTCCCTACAACTACAACTGCTTTCCAGTCCCCCATGAGTACTTTATTTGTATCTCACTTTATTTCTCTAAAAGTATTTAAAAACCAAGATTGTGCTTATAAAATATAAACAACAAATTAAGAACTCGTATTGTTGAAACTGAGTTATACCTTAAATAGCATCCCACAAACGATGAAAACGCGAAATGAAAGCAAGTACTGTTTGATATTCCGCTTGCTCCTGGATCCATCAGATGGCTAAACAGTAGAAAAGAATGCTTACTGCCACCAGCAGATGGCTGCGCTGTAAAATCGAGTAATGTTCGAGCTTTGTACCACAGCGTCTTACTGCCACCAGTAGATTGCTGCAAGGTTAAAAAACGCAACAAGGCCGTAAATTAATTATTTTACACATCTGAGATGTTGAAAAATACTAAAATGTCTAAAATACGTAAGCAGTGCAAAATCTGCGTCGTTAACACTGTGTATCCACAACCTGGTTGAGGCTAATACATGAAAAAAACGCTCTAAGAGTCAAATCAATTAATGTGATGTCACTATATTGGAAAAATGTGTCAGCATTTTAGAAGAAGGTACGAGTTAATTTCCATATATACACACATTAGTGTCCAAAGTGCTGAAGTATACAACCCACTGCTGGATTTCCACACCTAGTAACAGTTAACATTTGAGAATGAAGGGCTAATAATTCGATGACGTAGAACTAAGCTGACTTGGATTATAACTACAGAAAAGCACGTGCCGGCCGCGGTGGTCTCGCGGTTCTAGGCGCGCAGTCCGGAACCGCGCGACAGCTACGGTCGCAGGTTCGAATCCTGCCTCGGGCATGGATGTATGTGATGTCCTTAGGTTAGTTAGGTTCAAGTAGTTCTAAGTTCTAGGGGACTGATGACCACAGCAG
The DNA here is from genome assembly GCF_023864345.2 of Schistocerca serialis cubense. Classification (NCBI taxonomy): domain Eukaryota; kingdom Metazoa; phylum Arthropoda; class Insecta; order Orthoptera; family Acrididae; genus Schistocerca; species Schistocerca serialis. The sequence goes on from NC_064648.1 coordinate 148,904,264, forward strand.
TTAAGTCCCATAGTGCTCAGAGCCATTTGAACCATTTTGAAAAACACGTGATAGCTAAATTACTATGCTGAGCAGGCAGATTTACTCTCTAATCGTAACTAAATGGGTCTACGGTTGTCAGTCACAGTTCACCCTCAAAATAATAATTTTCTCATTTAAATTGTTCTTGGGCACCAGTTTAGGACGGACAAAGTTAATGGACCATGATATACACTAGAAAAAAAAAATACACTCCTGGAAATGGAAAAAAGAACACATTGACACCGGTGTGTCAGACCCACCATACTTGCTCCGGACACTGCGAGAGGGCTGTACAAGCAATGATCACACGCACGGCACAGCGGACACACCAGGAACCGCGGTGTTGGCCGTCGAATGGCGCTAGCTGCGCAGCATTTGTGCACCGCCGCCGTCAGTGTCAGCCAGTTTGCCGTGGCATACGGAGCTCCATCGCAGTCTTTAACACTGGTAGCATGCCGCGACAGCGTGGACGTGAACCGTATGTGCAGTTGACGGACTTTGAGCGAGGGCGTATAGTGGGCATGCGGGAGGCCGGGTGGACGTACCGCCGAATTGCTCAACACGTGGGGCGTGAGGTCTCCACAGTACATCGATGTTGTCGCCAGTGGTCGGCGGAAGGTGCACGTGCCCGTCGACCTGGGACCGGACCGCAGCGACGCACGGATGCACGCCAAGACCGTAGGATCCTACGCAGTGCCGTAGGGGACCGCACCGCCACTTCCCAGCAAATTAGGGACACTGTTGCTCCTGGGGTATCGGCGAGGACTATTCGCAACCGTCTCCATGAAGCTGGGCTACGGTCCCGCACACCGTTAGGCCGTCTTCCGCTCACGCCCCTACATCGTGCAGGCCGCCTCCAGTGGTGTCGCGACAGGCGTGAATGGAGGGACGAATGGAGACGTGTCGTCTTCAGCGATGAGAGTCGCTTCTGCCTTGGTGCCAATGATGGTCGTATGCGTGTTTGGCGCCGTGCAGGTGAGCACCACAATCAGGACTGCATACGACCGAGGCACACAGGGCCAACACCCGACATCATGGTGTGGGGAGCGATCTCCTACACTGGCCGTACACCACTGGTGATCGTCGAGGGGACACTGAGTAGTGCACGGTACATCCAAACCGTCATCGAAGCCATCGTTCTACCATTCCTAGACCGGCAAGGGAACTTGCTGTTCCAACAGGACAATGCACGTCCGCATGTATCCCGTGCCACCCAACGTGCTCTAGAAGGTGTAGGTCAACTACCCTGGCCAGCAAGATCTCCGGATCTGTCCCCCATTGAGCATGTTTGGGACTGGATGAAGCGTCGTCTCACGCGGTCTGCACGTCCAGCACGAACGCTGGTCCAATTGAGGCGCCAGGTGGAAATGGCATGGCAAGCCGTTCCACAGGACTACATCCAGCATCTCTACGATCGTCTCCATGGGAGAATAGCAGCCTGCATTGCTGCGAAAGGTGGATATACACTGTACTAGTGCTGACATTGTGCATGCTCTGTTGCCTGTGTCTATGTGCCTGTGGTTCTGTCAGTGTGATCATGTGATGTATCTGACCCCAGGAATGTGTCAATAAAGTTTCCCCTTCCTGGGACAATGAATTCACGGTGTTCTTATTTCAATTTCCAGGAGTGTATAATCGATTTTGCTTCACATTACTGCTGTTGTTACAAATGGCACAGTGCTACTGGAGGCTATGTAAATAACATCAATTTGCAGTCAGAAGGCTCCCTGAAAGCTACATAGACTGTGTTTTTTTTGTATTATTACTCACAATATTCTAAGTATATGTCAGCAATGCAAAAAAATGAGATGTTCACATTGTAGTGGCATGTAAATACGTGTAATGTTTAATCAGTCTGTGCTGTTACATTTCTGTAGACTGTGCCTCACGAAAATAAAACCTGTAACCAACTACAATACCACAATCACATGCCCGAGACAACTGTCTTACAGGGAAGCAACGAATAAGGTGCTTCTATTACCAACTATGTCCGCCTCCGTAGCTCATCGGTAGCTTTACCGCCTGCCACGCTAGGGAGCCCGGGTTGAATTCCCGCCAGGGGACTGGGTGTTGTGTGTCCTTCATCATCATTTTCACCATCACTGACACGCAAGTCGCCGAAGTGGCGTCAGCTACAAAGACTTGCATTACGGCTACCGAACCCCGGAGGGGATATCCCGGCCATTAATTCCGTACGATCATTTCATTACCAAATATCGCTTAAACTTGTAACGTGCTGGGGCACACAATACTCCTTAAAGCCTGTACTATGGTAAGTTAACGGGCTTCACCTTATGAGAAAGGATTTTAGTATAGATATTGACCGCGTGTACCTAAATGGTGGCAAATCAGACTTACACCCACTCTGTAATAACAATGATACGTCAAATAAGTCCGAAATGCAACTACACGCCAGGACGGACAAAAAACAACACAGAAGATGCTACCAATTTGTTAATAATACGGTCGCCACCCTAATTAGGCATTAACTGAGTTTCTTACCTGTACAAGCTGATGCACATTCATGCAAAACAACACGTAGTAACACTGCATAATATAGTAAATTTTTAGAACCAGAAAATCTATTGAACTGATAATTTCACTTTCTGTACTGATGTGGATAAACCATAAATACATAACACTACACTATAATGTTTACTACAAATCTTCGTACTGTCTATTGATCTGATTAAAATCGGGCATACGTTACCGTAGAAATAACACTTTCGAGTCACACATACAATGTCAATTTTGATAAAGATAAAACACTGATAAATTTTGGCTTTTATATTGGCTTTAACTTTTGCTGGTCAAATCAATTTAGAGCACTTCAGAATTCAAATGAATAAAAAAAAAGAGGGGGGGAACCCTGAAACTGTTATGATCACTGTATTAAAAATTTGATTATTGAAATCATTATGCGCTCAAGATTTCCAATATATGAGTTACTACTCTTTTTATCTTATTTCCTGCTTATTTAAATACCTTTATATCTGTCTCGAAATAATTAAACTTCATTACTAAATCCATATTAAAGTTATCTTCCAACTTTGTCAGACCTTCGTTATTCATTTACTGGTTCATTAACAAAACAGTTCTTTAAACATCATTCTAACATAGCTAGGTATGCAGGTAATTATTATTAACACAAACTTTAATTTTTCATCTCGGGACGCTCGGATTGCACAACATTTGGAAAGGACCCTATCCAGGTTAGTTGAGAGGATAATTAAATGATAGGACAGTTCTCGTAAAATTTAAGTTGTTATTGAACAGTATGGAACAAAAGTAACACTGGTCCATACGAATACAGTACTAAAAGTTTCAACCTGTCTGTATCGATGCGGCGGTTGGCGGGCGGCGAGATGGCGAGGCACAGAGCACACGTACAACCACAGCTATGGCTCTTGACGTATCGGCGCTTTAATTCTTCTTAGCGCCGCAATACTTTTCCATTTACTGCCTATGGAATTTTGCCATGCTGTGTGGGCGTTGGAACGGCATACCCGAGGCTCAGTGAAACTACGTCTTCCAGGAGAGCCTCCTCGCTCCAGAAGGTGTTGCTCAAACCAGTGCCAAACTCCAACTACTACTGAGCCCGTTATGCCGTGCAGTGCCCGCGCGCATTTTCCCGCACTCGCCTGCCACCCACCGCTCCCCTACAGACAGGGTATTCACCCGAGGTTTTGCATTCTACATATCCTAACACATTGCCTACGTATGGACCAGACGCACAGTTACAATTTTAAACATGTTACAATGACTTGTACTTTCATTTTCAACTCCTCTGTTATGGAATATAATTGTCTTACTATGATCACTGTTGGTAATGCCTCGCTGCTGTTGCTGCTGCAACTACATTATTTCGCCTCTGTTTTCTATGTGTCATGACGTCGATATCATAGTCTCTGCTTCTCTGCCTCGTGATGACTGGGTATTGTGTGATGTCCTTTGGTTAGTTAGGTTTAAGTAGTTGTAAGTTCTAGGGGACTGATGACCATAGATGCTACGTCCCATAGTGCTCAGAGCCATTTGAACCATAGTCTCTGCAAACTGCCAGTGCCATACTGTCCCTCCGCAGTGTTCGCAATGCCATACATCGTAATATTATCGTAAGTCCACACATGATCGATATCAAGGGGTACCTACCATTAGGTGTATATTTCAGCTGAAGCAGCACCAGGGATTGGAAGCAACTCTAACATCATTTCCGGTATTGACCCACTAAACACATACCACCGCTGTTCCCACATGTACACCTGTATATATATATATATATATATATATATATATATATATATATATATATATATATACATACACTCCTGGAAATTGAAATAAGAACACCGTGAATTCATTGTCCCAGGAAGGGGAAACTTTATTCACACATTCCTGGGGTCAGATACATCACATGATCACACTGACAGAACCACAGGCACATAGACACAGGCAACAGAGCATGCACAATGTCGGCACTAGTACAGTGTATATCCACCTTTCGCAGCAATGCAGGCTGCTATTCTCCCATGGAGACGATCGTAGAGATGCTGGATGTAGTCCTGTGGAACGGCTTGCCATGCCATTTCCACCTGGCGCCTCAGTTGGACCAGCGTTCGTGCTGGACGTGCAGACCACGTGAGACGACGCTTCATCCAGTCCCAAACATGCTCAGTGGGGGACAGATCCGGAGATCTTGCTGGCCAGGGTAGTTGACTTACACCTTCTAGAGCACGTTGGGTGGCACGGGATACATGCGGACGTGCATTGTCCTGTTGGAACAGCAAGTTCCCTTGCCGGTCTAGGAATGGTAGAACGATGGGTTCGATGACGGTTTGGATGTACCGTGCACTATTCAGTGTCCCCTCGACGATCACCAGTGGTGTACGGCCAGTGTAGGAGATCGCTCCCCACACCATGATGCCGGGTGTTGGCCCTGTGTGCCTCGGTCGTATGCAGTCCTGATTGTGGCGCTCACCTGCACGGCGCCGAACACGCATACGACCATCATTGGCACCAAGGCAGAAGCGACTCTCATCGCTGAAGACGACACGTCTCCATTCGTCCATCCATTCACGCCTGTCGCGACACCACTGGAGGCGGGCTGCACGATGTTGGGGCGTGAGCGGAAGACGGCCTAACGGTGTGCGGGACCGTAGCCCAGCTTCATGGAGACGGTTGCGAATGGTCCTCGCCGATACCCCAGGAGCAACAGTGTCCCTAATTTGCTGGGAAGTGGCGGTGCGGTCCCCTACGGCACTGCGTAGGATCCTACGGTCTTGGCGTGCATCCGTGCGTCGCTGCGGTCCGGTCCCAGGTCGACGGGCACGTGCACCTTCCGCCGACCACTGGCGACAACATCGATGTACTGTGGAGACCTCACGCCCCACGTGTTGAGTAATTCGGTGGTACGTCCACCTGGCCTCCCGCATGCCCACTATACGCCCTTGCTCAAAGTCCGTCAACTGCACATACGGTTCACGTCCACGCTGTCGCGGCATGCTACCAGTGTTAAAGACTGCGATGGAGCTCTGTATGCCACGGCAAACTGGCTGACACTGACGGCGGCGGTGCACAAATGCTGCGCAGCTAGCGCCATTCGACGGCCAACACCGCGGTTCCTGGTGTGTCCGCTGTGCCGTGCGTGTGATCATTGCTTGTACAGCCCTCTCGCAGTGTCCGGAGCAAGTATGGTGGGTCTGACACACCGGTGTCAATGTGTTCTTTTTTCCATTTCCAGGAGTGTAATAATGCAACAGGGTAATTTAAAGATAAAGACCATAATTTGTGTGTGAAAGAGTATCAAACAGCGATAGGCAAATTGCACCAATGATGGTATTGTGCAGCGAAACGCTTCCCCTGTTTTAATATAGCTATCCTGTTGGAATCAGAGTGGATTATTCTAGCCCTATGCAGATATGATATAGTTAACAGTCCACCTGTACAGCAATAGACAAAAAGCAGAAACATTGTGAAACACCACACTGTGACCGTTCTGTAAGTTATTCGTCAACTGACATCAAATGGAAGCAGCTGACTCGGTGCAGTGCCAGTCGGCAGTCAGCCCTATCGCGCTGCAACGCAGTGTTGCCTGAACCATCGCAATCCAAGGGGACTCCGACCCAATGCCAGCACAGCTGATGAAGTCACAACATACAAATATAGGAGGCGAATTACCAGACTGGGAACTCGAATACAATGTGTGAACCTGCTACAGTTGTGTGACTGTAAACTGTCATGCAAACGAGACACTCATCACTTGCCATCAGTCATCCAGTTCTCATATGCTGTAAACAGTTTTACTGTACAACTGCAGTGGTATTTGTGATCAGCAATAAGGCGACACCACTGACATGGTGCTCTCAGACCAGTCATTCTATGAATAGTACATCACAGAGTACATGCACATGGCTGCACACATATGTTTGCTAAGGCGAATTTCCAAATAACGTCTGTACTTCATAGTATGAACATTGCTGTATATGATTTACATACTCACTAATAGCACTGTTTAATAGACATACAGGGTGAGCACAAAGTCTTGCCCTGCTTATAACAATTTATTACAGAATAATCGTCGACAGGAAGTGCAAAATGCCTAACCTGGGATGGCTGGAGAACCAAAGTTAGCGATGTAGAGGCATATATTACTACTAGGGGTAAGATAGATGCTGCCTGCAGGAAAACTAAAGAGACCTTTGGAGAAAAGAGCACCTGTATGAATATCAAACCAGTTCTAAACAAAGAATGGAAAGCAGAAAGGTGGAACGAGTAATATATAGAGGGTCTATGGTTCAAATGGCTCTGAGCACTATGCGACTTAACTTCTGAGGTCATCAGTCGCCTAGAACTTAGAACTAATTAAACCTAACTAATCTAGGGACATCACACACATCCATGCCCGAGGCAGGATTCGAACCTGCGTCTGTAGCGGTCGCTCGGCTCCAGACTGCAGCCCCTAGAACCGCACGGGAGGGTCTATACAAGGGCGATATTATGGGAGTGCAACAGAACGTAGATGAAGATGAAATGGGAGGTATGATACTGCGTGAAGAGTTTAAAAGAGCACTGAAAGACATGTCGAATCAAGGCCCAGGGAGTAGACAACATCCCAGTAGAACTACTGATAGCTTTGGGACAGCCAGGCCTGACAAAACTCTACCATCTGGTGAGCAACATGTATGAGACAGTCGAATTATCCTCAGGCTTCAAGAAGAATATATTAATTCTAATCCCAAAGAAAACAATTGTTGACAGGTGTGAAAATTATCGAACTATCAGTTTCACTTTAAGTCACGGCTGCAAAATACTAACACGAATTCTTTACAGTCGAATGGAAAAACTGGTAGAAGCCGACTTCGGGGAAGATCAGTTTGGATTCCGTAGAAATGTAGGAACAGGTGAGGCAATACTGACCTTACGACTTATCTTAGAAGAAAGATTAAGGAAAGGCAAACCTACGTTTCTAGCGTTTGTAGACTCAGGGAAAGCTTTTGGCAATGTTGAGTGGCATGCTCTCTTTCAAATTCTGAAGGTGGCAGGGGTAAAATACAGGGAGCGAAAGGCTATTTACAAATTGTACAGAAACCAGATGGCAGTTATAAGAGTCGAGGGGCATGAAGGGAAGCAGTGATTGGGAAGGGAGTGAGACAGGGTTGTAGCCTATCCCCGATGTTATTCAATCTGTATATTGAGCAAGCAGTGACGGAAACAACAGAAAAGTATGGAGTAAGAATTAAAATCCATAGAGAAGAAATAGAGACTTTGAGGTTTGCCGACGACATTGTAATGCTGTCAGAGACAACAAAGGTCCTGGAAGATCAGTTGAACGGAATGGACAGTGTCTTGAAAGGAGGATATAAAATGAACATCAACAAAAGGAAAACAAGGATAATGAAATATAGTCGAATTAAATCAGATGATGTTGAGGGAATGAGACATTTAAAGTAGTAGGTGAGTTTTGCTATTTGAGGAGCAAAATAACTGATGATGGTCGAAGTAGAGAGGATATAAGATGTAGACTGGCAATGGCAAGGAAAGCGTTTCTGAAGAAGAGAAATTTGTTAACATCGAGTATGGATTTAAGTGTCAGGAAGTCGTTTCTGAAAGTATTTGTATGGAGTGTACGCATGTATGGAAGTGAAACATGGACGATAAATAGTTTAGGCAAGAAGAGAATAGAAGCTTTCGAAACGTGGTGCTACAGAAGAATGCTGAAGATTAGATGGGTAGTGGTAGGACATATTCTGAAGCATCAAGGGATCACCAATTTAGTACTGGACGGCAGCGTGAAGGGTAAAAGTCGTAGAGGGAGACCAAGAAATGAATACACTAAACAGATTCAGAAGGATGTAGGTTGCAGTAGGTAGTCAGAGATGAAGAAACTTGCACAGGATAGAGTAGCATGGAGAGCTGCATCAAACCAGTCTCTGGACCGAAGACCACAACAACAACAACAACAACAACATTTGAGAACTTTCGAGGTCAGTGTGGGTGGTGGGTATTTGTCATCTTAATATAAATCTGTATGTTTGTCAAACTAACATCTTAAACCTAGACAAAACAGTATATTTTACAATAAATAAAACATAGTAAAGGAATATAGTGTGTGTATAATGGTTCCTGTATGCAAATTAAAACCATTCAAATATCATGTCAGTGGATCAGATTTGATACCTAAGTGTGTGTGCTCCAATTTGAGCTGATCAAAAATAGCAACGTTTTACAAAAGATTCATCTGGCATTACGTGCGCCTTTCATTAAGTCTAGTGTCATTTGTGGTATTCGGCGATTTGTTCTCATTTAGTCGATTCAACTGAATTCGTGGTTCAAGTAACACATCACACTCACTCAGCGTAGCACTTGCAGGGGCAAACTCCTTGCAGTTCAAATATGTGTGAACTCTTATGGGACTTAACTGCTAAGGTCATCAGTCCCTAAGCTTACACACTACTTAACCTAAGGACAAACACAGACACGCATGCCCGAGGGAGGACTCGAGCCTCCGCCGGGACCAGCCGAAACTGCTTGCAGTGTAAGCCCTCTGTGCGGCGACACGGAACTCGGCGGAGCCAGCATTGCCTTGACGCCCCTTGCAACCTGTCAGTCAGCCCGTATTCTGCCAAAGAAGCAAACACGACCCACTACCTATTTGATCCTTCAATACAAATGCGCCTCGCTGGGTGAGGCTACGGAAGTCCCAACCCTGGCTGACCGAACACACACAGCAGAAGATTCGTTAGGACAAAGACTGACGCAAGCGCAGCAACAGGTACCGAGAACAAGACATGTGATTGCACTTTTTCACTCCTGATGCAGCAATCAGTGTCTTCACACGGAAAGAATACCGACCACAACACTGCACACCTCAGAGAATGGGACCTTTGCCTCAGTCAAAGTAAAATCAACCAAACAAATAAGCTTACGCATCAGCTCTCTCCACACAAAATTTGAACATCACACAAAAAAAAATCGAAATGCACTTTATCGAACACCATCAAATCCACCAAAAACCATTAAATCCAGTGCCACCTCCACACTTCAAAAATGGATCCACAGGATTAATTTGAATACAATTTACGGCCACAATAAACATGCACACAAAATAAACACCCCAAAAACCTAACCTCTACCTATAAACACTGGCTACCCACCAGGAAGTGAACCTTTGAGAAGAATGCACTTCCAATTATTGCTAGCGTTCAACACAATATATATGTCCCAGTAACTAACGTTACTACCATACTTGGCCAGAAAGTCTGTGCCTAGAACAGTATTGGTACACAGACTTTGTACCACAAAAATTCTGTGCACATACACTATGGATCAAAAGTATCCGGACACGTGGCTGAAAATGGCTTAAAAGTTCGTGGCGCCCTTCATAGGTAATACTGGAATTCAATATGTTGTTGGCGCACCCTTAGCCTTGATGACAGCTTCCATTCTCGCAGACGCACCTTCAGTCAGGTGCTGGAAGGTTTCTTGGGGTTGTCAGCCCATTCTCCATGGAGTGCAGCACTGAGGAGAGGTATCGATGTCGGTCTCACCAGTGAGGCCTGGCACGAAGTCGGCGTTCCAAAACATCCCAAAGATGTTCTATAGGATTCAGGTCAGGACTCTGAGCAGGCTAGTCCATTACAGGGATGTTACTATTGTGTAACCAGTCCGCCACAGGCCGTGCATTATGAACAGGTGCTCGATTGTGTTGAAAGATGCATTCGGCATCCCCGAATTGCTCTTCGGCAGTGGGAAGCGAGAAGGTGCTTAAAAAAACAATGTAGGCCTGTGCTGTGATAGTGTCACGCAAAACAACAAGGGGTGCAAGCCCCCTCCGTGAAAATCACGACTACACCACAACACCAGCGCCTCCGAATTTTACTGTTGGCACTACACAAACTGGCAGATGACGTTCACCGGGCATTCGCCATACCCACACCCTGCCATCGGATAGCCACATAGTGTATCGTGATTTGTCACTCCACAAACGTTTTTCCACTGTTCAACCGTCCAATGTTTACGCTCCTTACACCAAGCCAGGCGTCGTTTGGCATTTACCGGCGTGATGGGTGGTTTATGAGCAGCCGCTCGACGATGAAATCGTGTGTGATGGTCTGGATAGATGTATGCCTATTACACATTACGAACCTCTTCAACTGTCGGCGATCTCTGTCAGTCAACAGACGAGGTCGGCCTGTACGCTTTTGTGCTGTACGTGTCCCTTCAGGGTTCCACTTCACTATCAAATCGGAGACAGTGGACCTAGGGATGTTTAGGAGTGTGGAAATCTCGCGCACAGATGTATGACACAAGTGACACACAATCACCTGACCACGTTCGAAGTCCGTGAGTTCCAAGGAGCGCCCCATTGTGTTCTCTCACGATGTGTAATGACTACTGAGGTCGCTGATATGGAGTACCCGGCAGTAGGTGGCAGCACAATGCACCTAATATGAAAAACGTATGTTTTTGGATGTGTCCGGTTACTTATGATCACACAGTGTAAGGGACTCCATTCACATTCACCTTAAACGTGCCTTCATTTTTAATCGGCCTCCTGTGACTGCAAGTAGCTGTCTTGATCTTCACACTCCTGATAGGATAAACAACATCTACACTATTTAGATGATTAAAAAATGATTGCGAAACACAACTCACGTCGCTTCCCGTGTCCACCAGACAGTCCGCAGCCGCATTATTCGCCACATCGTTCATGATAGAAACTTTTTTACTTATTCTTTCCTCAGCTCCATCTCTGCCAATAAGTCGCGCTCAGTCTCCTTAAAGTTATCAATCCATATACTGTTAGTTATAAAGTCGTTCGGAGATTCAGCACCACTATCACCGTAAAATATGTTAGAAATTCCGGCTGAATTTCTTTTCATCCGCATAATTTCCTTGCCATTTTAATCTTCTCGGAGAACCTTCCTCTGTGGTAACAACTGATACAAATCTGCCCTATGCAACATGATTTTTCCGCTGAAACTCATCCTCCTCTTTACTGAGCCAATCAGGACAGATATCATCAAAGGCCACTTGCTCTTCAACACGAATAGAAAGTCTTTCACCTATTTCATCTATCTGAAATGCTTAAACTATTACCAATTTTTCTCTCATTAGATACCTGTGTGTCACTCTCTATGTCTGAAATAATATCTGCTACAGCTTCTTGCTGTTTCAACCATTTGCGATTAGTAAGTGTCTTTGTTAATATAAAATCCTTACGCTTTCTTCCTGCAGAAGATGAACTACAGGGTGATTCAAAAAGAATACCACAACTTTAGGAATTTAAAACTCTGCAACGACAAAAGGCAGAGCTAAGCACTATCTGTCGGCGAATTAAGGGAGCTATAAAGTTTCATTTAGTTGTACATTTGTTCGCTTGAGGCGCTGTTGACTAGGCGTCAGCGTCAGTTGATGCTAAGATGGCGACCGCTCAACAGAAAGCTTTTTGTGTTATTGAGTACGGCAGAAGCGAATCGACGACAGTTGCTCAGCGTGCATTTCGAACGAAGTATGGTGTTGAACCTTCTGATAGGTGGTGTATTAAACGTTGGTATAAACAGTTTACAGAGAATGGGTGTTTGTGCAAAGGAAAAATTCTGGACGGCCGAGAACGAGTGATGAAAATGTAGCACGCATCCAGCAAGCATTTGTTCACAGCCCAGGAAAATCGACTCGCAGAGCTAGCAGAGAGCTGCAAATTCCACAATCAACTGTATGGTCCTACGAAAAAGGTTAGTTGCGAAACGTTATCGTCAGAAATTGGTTCAGGCACTGTCTGCAGCTGATAAGATTAAAAGAATAGATTTCTGTGATTTTATCCTTCCTCAAATGGAAACAGATGAATCTTTCGTTTCAAAGATTTTGTTTAGTGATGAAGCAACTTTCCACACTAACGGGAAAGTCGACCGTCACAATGTCTGTATATGGGGCACTGAGAATCCGCGGGAAACAACTCAGTATGAACGTGACTCGCCTAAGGTGAACGTTTTCTGTGCCATTTCAGCCAATAAAGTTTTTGGACCCTTTTTCTTCGAAGGTGCTACTGTAACTGGACTACAGTATCTGGAGATGTTAGAGAATTGGCTGTTCCCTCAGCTCGAACAAGAAGCACAACAATTCATATTTCAGCAGGATGGAGCGCCACCACATTGGCACTTATCTGTCCGTAACTACCTGAACGTCAACTACCCGAGGCGATGGATCGGCCTCCAGGCAGCGCGTGACAGAGCACTTCATCACTGGCCTCCAAGAAGCCCTGATCTTACCCCCTGCGATTTTTTTCTTATGGGGGTATGTTAAGGATATGGTGTTTCGGCCACCTCTCCCAGCCACCATTGATGATTTGAAACGAGAAATAACAGCAGCTATCCAAACTGTTACGCCTGATATGCTACAGAGAGTGTGGAACGAGTTGGAGTATCGGGTTGATATTGCTCGAGTGTCTGGAGGGGGCCATATTGAACATCTCTGAACTTGTTTTTGAGTGAAAAAAAAAACCTTTTTAAATACTCTTTGTAATGATGTACAACAGAAGGTTATATTATGTCTCTTTCATTAAATACACATTTTTGAAGTTGTGGTATTCTTTTTGAATCACCCTGTATATAGCTATATTTTCTTAAAATTTCTTTGTTTCCTCAGCTTGCCCATATACCAATCTTTGAAGTGACTAGTAAGTAATAAGAGCCGATGTCATTACCTCTAAACACATCAATATCTCCTATTTGAGAGACTTTTTTATTAGCTATTACATAGCTAATCATTGAGCGTGAACCTCTTGCGTTTCAGGCGTGTTTATTTGTGTGTTTATTTGTGAAGAAGGCATTTGTAATTATTAGCTCATTAAATGTAGCAAAATCTGTTCCCATTTTCATTTAAAATTATCTTACCAAATGTGCCTACGTCATCTGCTATTGATGCCATTCCAATTATTGCATTTATGTCTCCTAAATGACCGGTTCATTATGTTTATTTACTTGTTTTTGCAGCTCCTCATAAAACATTTCAGAATATTCGCGTTTTCCTTCTTCAAGTGCATATACTCCAATGACGTATAAATATCCTCTATCAATTCTAAACCTAGCAATTACTATCCTTTCACTTATGTGGTCACGAAACTCTTTCTTTTCCATTTTTCGTCTACAGGAATGCCTACTCCACTCATTGCTCATTGTGTGTGTTCGACTCCACAGGAAATTAATGTGTGAAACCGCAGTCTTCCTTCTGTCTTCTGTCAGAGATGTAGAAAAATACCAAAATTCCTTGAGAACTACAAAAGTGCGGAAACAAGTAACCTTTTCCGCACAACTATGGGCGTTCCAATTTTGCTAAACAGAATGTAATTCGGACGCTTTCGAAAACAAACGTTTTGTCGTTGTAGTCCACTGAAATGATGCAACTCTATAATATCGTCATCCACAGCCGCTGAAATCCATGGTAAATTGAACTTTAATACAACCGCAAACAGCTGTGAATTGATGATTTATTCCCGAGAGGTTTCACTGCACGAAAGCAGCATCTTCATCTGGTGCAACATAGCAAGGAAAGCATCCTTGTAATTTATGTTGTTGTTGCGGTCTTCAGTCCTGAGATTGGTTCGATGCAGCTCTCCATGCTAGTCTATCCTGTGCAAGCTTCTTCATCTCCCAGTACCTACTGCAACCTACATCCTTCTGAATCTGCTTGGTGTATTCATCTCTTGGTCTCCCTCTACGATTTTTACCCTCCACGCTGCCCTCCAATGCTAAATTGGTGATCCCTTGATGCCTCAGAACATGTCCTACCAATCGATCCCTTCTTCTAGTCAAGTTGTGCCACAAACTTCTCTTCTCCCCAATCCTATTCAATACCTCCTCATTAGTTACGTGATCTACCCACCTAATCTTCAGCATTCTTCTGTAGCACCACATTTCGAAAGCTTCTATTCTCTTCTTGTCTAAGCTATTTATCGTCCATGTTTCACTTCCATACATGGCTACACTCCGTACAAATACTTTCAGAAACGCCTTTCTGACACTTAAATCGATACTCGATGTCAACAAATTTCTCTTCTTCAGAAACGCTTTCCTTACCATTGCCAGTCTACATTTTATATCTTCTCTACTTCGACCATCATCAGTTATTTTGCTCCCCAAATAGCAAAACTCCTTTACTACTTTAAGTGTCTCACTTCCTAATCTAATACCCTCAGCATCTCCCGACTTAATTCGACTACATTCCATTACCCTCGTTTTGCTTTTGTTGATGTTCATCTTATATCCCCCTTTCAAGACGCTATCCATTCCATTCAACTGTTCTTCCAAGTCCTTTGCTGTCTCTGACAGAATTACAATGTCACCGGCGAACCTCAAGGTTTTTATTTCTTCTCCTTGGATTTTGATACCTACTCCGAATTTTTCTTTTGTTTCCTTCACTGCTTGCTCAATATAGAGATTGAATAACATCGGGGAGAGGCTACAACCCTGTCTCACTCCCTTCCCAACCACTGCTTCCCTTTCATGCCCCTCGACTCTTATAACTGCCATCTGGTTTCTGTACAAATTGTAAATAGCCTTTCGCTCTCTGTATTTTACCCCTGCCACCTTCAGAATCTGAAAGAGAGTATTCCAGTCAACATTGTCAAAAGCTTTCTCTAAGTCTACAAATGCTAGAAAAGTAGGTTTGCCTTTCCTTAATCTAGCTTCCAAGATAAGTCGTAGGGTCAGTATTGCCTCACGTGTTCCAATATTTCTACGGAATCCAAACTGATCTTCCCTGCGGTCGGCTTCTACTAGTTTTTCCATTCGTCTGTAAAGAATTCGCGTTAGTATTTTGCAGCCGTGACTTATTAAACTGATAGTTCGGTAATGTTCACATCTGTCAACATCTGCTTTTTTTGGGATTGGAATTATTATATTCTTCTTGAAGTCTGAGGGTATTTCTCCTGTCTCACACATCTTGCTCACCGGATGGTAGAGTTTTGTCAGGACTGGCTCTCCCAAGGCTGTCAGTAGTTCTAATGGAATGTTATCTACTCCCGGGGCCTTGTTTCAACTCAAGTCTTTCAGTGCTCTGTCAAACTCTTCACGCAGTATAATATCTCCCATTTCATCTTCATCTACATCCTCTTCCATTTCCATAATATTGTCCTCAAGTACATCGCCCTTGTATAGACCCTCTATATATTCCTTCCACCTTTCTACTTTCCCTTCTTTGCTTGTAACTGGGTTTCCATCTGAGCTCTTGATATTCATGCAAGTGGTTCTCTTTTCTCCAAAGGTCTTTTTAATTTTCCTGTAGGCAGGAGATAAGCCTCCACATCTTTACATTTGTCCTCCAGCCATCCCTGCTTAGCCATTTTGCACTTCCTGTCGATCTCATTTTTGAGACGTTTGTATTCCTTTTTGCCTGCTTCATTTACTGCATTTTTATATTTTCTCCTTTCATCAATTAAATTCAATATTTCTTCTGTTACCCAAGGATTTCTACTAGCCCTAGTCTTTTTACATACTTGATCCTCTGCTGCCTTCACTACTTCATCCCTCAAAGCTACCCATTCTTCTTCTACTGTATTTCTTTCCCCCATTCCTGTAAATTGTTCCCTTATGCTCTCCCTGAAACTCTGTACAACCTCTGGTTTAGTCAGTTTATCCAGGTCCCATCTCCTTAAATTCCCACTATTTTGCAGTTTCTTCAGTTTTAATCTACAGTTAACAACCAATAGATTGTGGTCAGAGGTCACATCTGCCCCTGCAAATGTCTTATAATTTAAAACCTGGTTCCTAAATCTCTGTCTTACCATTATACTGTATAATCTATCTGAAACCTGCCAGTATCTCCAGGCTTCTTCCAGGTATACAACCTTCTTTTATGATTCTTGAACCAAGTGTTAGCTACGATTAAGTTGTGTTCTGTGCAAAATTCTACCAGGCGGCTTCCACTTTCATTTCTTATCCCCAATCCAAATTCACCTATTACGTTTCCTTCTCTCCCTTTTCCTACTACCGAATTCCAGTCACCCATGAGTATTAAATTTTCGTCTCCCTTCACTATCTGAATAATTTCTTTTATTTCAGCATACATTTCTTCAATTTTTTCGTCATCTGCAGAGCTAGTTGGCATATAAACTTGTACAACTGTAGTAGGCGTGGGCTTCGTGTCTATCTTGGCCACAATTATGCGTTCACTATGCTGTTTGTAGTAGCTTACCCGCACTCCTATTTTTTTATTCATTATTAAACCTACTCCTGCATTATCCTTGTATTCGCCTGACCAAAAGTCTTGTTCTTCCTGCCACCGAACTTCACTAATTCTCACTATATCTAACTTTAACCTATCCATTTCCCTTTTTAAATTTTCTAACCTACCTGCCCGATTAAGGGATCTGACATTCCACGCTCCGATCCGTAGAACGCCAGTTTTCTTTCTCCTGATAACGACGTCCTCTAGAGTAGTCCCCACCCGGAGATCCGAATGGGGGACTATTTTACCTCCGGAATATTTTACCCGAGAGGACGCCACCATCATTAACCATACAGTAAAGCTGCATGCCCTCGGGAAAAATTACGGCTGTAGTTTCCCCTTGCTTTCAACCGTTCGCAGTACCAGCACACCAAGGCCGTTTCGGTTAGTGTTACAAGGCCAGATCAGTCAATCATCCAGACTGTTGCCCCTGCAACTACTGAAAAGGCTGCTGCCCCTCTTCAGGAACCACACGTTTGTCTGGCCTCTCAACAGATACCCCTCCGTTGTGGTTGCACCTACGGTACGGCTATATGTATCGCTGAAGCACAGCAAGCCTCCCCCACCAACGGCAAGGTCCATGGTTCATGGGGGGAGAGTAATTTATGCATTAAGAAATTAATTAAGGGCAGCCAATAAAAGTAAAAAGTAATGAAAGTACTTCCAACTAAGAACGCTAGGGGCGTCTCCGTGTGCTAATCTGTGTGACGCTACTGTAAGTACTTTCATTTAGTTTCACTTTTATTAGCTGTCTTTAATTAATTTCTTGAATATGTGGATGACAAGGATTTTTCCTTTCTGTGTAGCACCGGCTGGTGATGCTGCTTTAACTCACTGAATCTGGATGTGGGAGTAAATCATCAATTAACAGCTGTTTGGGGTTTTATTCACGTTCAGTTTACCTCTGAAATGAGAATTGTTCATGTTTTGGGACGTAGGCAAAAAAAAAAAAGAGATACATGCAGTGTAGCATATGACACAGCATTGCCGGAATGACTATCGAACCGACTGACAATGCTGAAATCTAAGCTTGAACAAGCAACATGCCAGTAGGATGGAGCCATGAAACCCAAGCAAATTACACAAACTGGATATTTAGCCTACTTCTTAAATGATGATGACAATGGCGATATCCGCAATGATGACAGTGACAAAGATGATGCCACAAACGGTACCATGAAGACGACAATGGAAATGATGGAGATGAACATGTTGATGATAATGAAGATGATAACGAAGACGAAGGAAGGCAGCAGAGGTATCAGCATCTGTCCTCCAGAAACCACGTGATGTGCATGTCAGAGGTCGCTTCCAGGCCTGGATTTGAGGGGGGGGGGGGAGGGGGGGGAGGGAGCGGGGGAGGCAAACTGTTGTATCTGTCCCGGGCGGCAATTTCAGGGAGCGACAAATTCATGTTCTTAAAGAAAGAACTTTGTTTCACAAAGCGTCTAGCATCCAGCGCACGTTGGTCTGTCGATTGCTCATATGATCTGAACTGCTCCCCTGTTGGTATTTGAACATTGAAATGGTTCAAATGGCTCTGAGCACTATGGGACTCAACTTCTGAGGTCATTAGTCCCCTAGAACTTAGAACTAGTTAAACCTAACTAACCTAAGGACATCACAAACATCCATGCCCGAGGCAGGATTCGAACCTGCGACCGTAGCGGTCTCGCGGTTCCAGACTGCAGCGCCTAGAACCGCACGGCCACTTCGGCCGGCTATTTGAACATGTTTGAACACATTCTAAGCTGATTTCTGAACGAATCCTGTTGATTTTTGAATGCATGCGTAGTGTACGAGATGTCTCCGACAGAGGAATCCTCGTCGCGTCTAGAAATAAAAAACTCTCCCGCAAACAAAAGGCGACGAGGCTATACGAGCTGAGCCGTATAAACCCGAACGGGTCAATGCCAATGGCTGTTTCCTTATGTGGTTGATTGGGAGTGCGAATGATAAGCGTTGTTACAATTATTAGCGAAATCTATAATTTCAGACTACCAGTGTGAAAATAAACGACTAACAGGAATAACAGGCAAGAAAGATTACGTATTATCTTCTCGATGTATCTAAGAAAACGAAATTTTGACAGAAAATGTGTGACAGACCGCTACACTACTAAGGGCCAGTTGTACAGTCCTCGGTTAACAGCCACTTAAGTTCTAATCTCGGAACTGCGCGGAAAACGCGTTGTACGAACACGTAATAACTCCTGACCTGAGAGTAAACGGGGCATAACTAAACTGAAGTTAATCAGAGAATAAGTTTTGACAATATCTGGAATAGTTACAGAATTAGTGATGACAGGGATGTTTGTTAGAACGAAGAAGCAGAAGAAACGGGGACGTCACATAAATAGTATGGAAGAAAATGAAAAAAAATTTCGTAGTACTCTTATTTTTCGATCTGATGATTGAGAAATTGGAGCATATGAATGAAATGTGAAACTTAGGTGCTTTGTGAATTACATTCTTTCGTGTTAGTTGTATAAATGAGGTAGATAAAAATGACCATTTGTGCCAAAACAGTCTCGCTTATTTTGCGCGTGTTACAAATGCTGCAAATTTAGAAAGACCTACTTCGTTTCGTCTACCAGACAGTAACAAATATACGCAATCTATTCGAGAAACCACACCAGCTTCTTCAGTATTAGACAACGATATTTTGATTTTTCATGTAGCAAAACGTTTAACGAACTTTCATGAGGTAATAGGTTCTTTCGCAGAAAGGAAAGCACGCTGTGTAAAGCTGTAGCAAGTTCAGAGAGAAACAAAAAATTCTGGGAGCTAAGGTTTGAAGAAATGTGTGTTACCTTGCTTGTCTCTTGTCTTTACTGCTCTTATGTCTCCTATGCTTAATTGTATTTCACGCAAAAGAGGAAGTTATTAGCTAATAGGCAATTAAGAGTGAACATTTCCTGAAGAGTTCTTAATTCCCCCTGTCACAAATAATCCCCACCCAATATTAACTGTGAGTTTTTTTTTTAAGGGGGATAGGATGACACACTGGCCGACTGGGAGCAGAAGAGGCACCACGGGACATTTTAATTTCCATTTCCACTGTCCTGAAAATAGGTTTGGTGGCTTACATTACAAAATACACACGTTTGAATTCCAGAGAGCGAAATACAGTGATCTGCGATAGAAGAATACTGCGTGAAGAGGCGTGGCACAGTACTTCAGCACCCTTTGACCAAAGAACATGGTTTATATTTCCTCGAACATGTTGGTTTTATATATCAAACTCATCAGAAAGGTGTGCACCACAAAATGAACATATTTTTGGAAAATTGACATTTTTAAAATTTTTGATTTCCTATCTCAAATGCTTGAGGGGAAGGGGGGGGGGACTATCAAGGTTTTGGCCCAGTTCAGAAATATCGTAGATCCAGGGCTGGTCACTTCCCCTCGAGTCATGTATACTGGTTTCTCCCGGTTCCATTCTCTCATGGAGTGTGTGGGATGAATGACTGATTAAACGGCTGCTCACTCGATTCTTTGTCTAACTTGATGCTCTCGGTTCCTACGACAGTGATACATACGGAGTAGGAGCACATTCCTAGCTTTCTCATTCAATAATAACGGTCTGTGAAACTTCGTGAGTTGTCTTTTGCGGAATAGTCGGCGTCTGCCTTTAAGTGTCTGCCATTTCCTGCTTTTCAGCAATTCTCTGCGACCCTCTCGTGTATCAAAGGTGATGTGACGTTGATGGGAGCCCTCATCAAGTTACCTACAACATAAGTCTTGTAAGATCAAGTTTTACCTTTATTGTCACAACCATCTGTACAAGGGTGAGTGTCATAACCATCTGTACAATGTGGTTCGGTAAGTCTGGTAAATTTCCATGAAAGAATTAAACATTTTTGTTGCACATTCGTGGTTGATGAGTTTGATTATTCCAAGGATTGTACACTGCTGGCCACCGTAAATGCAACACCAAGAAAGACATGAGGTAGCACAACAAGATTTATTTTGTAGATAACATGTTGACCAAGTATCAAATGATTACGTTTACAGACGTCTGTAACATGTGGTTCCTGCCAGAATCAGTAGCCAGAGTAGCCGCCTTTGTTGGAGATCACCGCTGCCACACGTCTCGGCATTGAGTCAAAGAGACGTTGGATGTGTTCCTGGGGTACAGCAGCCCAAGCAGCTTCCACACGTTGCCAAAGATAATCTGGTGTGGCAGCTGGAGATGTAATCTGGGTCACTCGTTGAGCAACCATGGGCCGCATGTTTTCTATCGGCGAAAGATCCGGAGAGCGAGCCGGCCAGGGAAGCAATTCAATCTGGTTATTGACGAAGAACCTTTGGACAATGCGTGCCACGTGTGGTCGCGCATTATCCTGTTGAAACATGGCTGTGGCCGAGCCCTGAAGGTAAGGAAGGACAACTGGCTCCAGCACCTCGGATATGTAGCGCCGGCTATTTAAAGTACCGGCAGTGCGTACTAGAGGCGTGCGAGAGTAATATCCAATACCGCCCCATACCATAATACCCGGTGCAAGACCAGTGTGGCGGTGCATAATGCAGCTGTCCAGCATCCTCTCTCCACGGTGTCTCCACACTCGAATCCGACCATCGTGGGGCTGCAGACAGAAGCGTGTCTCGTCAGTAAAGACAACGTCATTCCACTCTGCCGTCGACATCCGTCTGTCATCACACCATTGGCGACGGAGACGTCTGTGGTTCTGCGTCAATGGTAGACGAAGCAATGGACGTCTTGCCGACAGACCACTCTGCTGTAAACGGCGTCGAATGGTACGCGCAGACACTGGATGATGCGTTACAGACGCAATGTGCTGTGCTATGGTTCGGGATGTCACTGAGCGATCCGTCACTGCCATGCGCACAATTTGCCTATCAGCACGTGCAGTGGTGCACCGAGGTGAATGCGATCGACCACGCCGGTCCGCCGTACCCTCCTGCATCCAACGGTCACATATCCGCATTACAGTTGTTTGGTTTCGTCCAACACGACTAGCGATTTCTCTGTATGATAATCCACAATCTCGGTAAGCCACTATCCTTCCTCAGTCGAACTCGGATACTTGATCAAAAGATGTTCGCTGTTGTCTACGAGGCGTAACTGATCGTCTTGTGAAACAACCACAAGGTGAACACACGTGCCGAACGTACACTCGTCGAAATCGCCGAGCCTTAAATGGCGCTATGAGGTGGCGCCACAGGCGCGCTTGATGTGCGTCTGCGCTGGAATTCTAATCAGTTGCATATCTCATCGCTGCAAACCCATGGTGTAAATTTCACTTGATTCGGATGCTTCCTTCAGGGTGTTGCATTTACAGTGGCCAGCAGTGTATAAATAATTTCAACAATGTACAGTTTACAGTTCATTGTTAACAGCCATCTGAGCTAGTGTCTCGACTGCGAATGAAAATGAAGAAAACTGAGTTTTGTGCTGGTATTAAACATTTTCATTTGATGGATTGGACTGCCGCTCCAATTAAAATAGAACTTGATGGAGTGCACACTGATTCCGCACCATCACTGATGGCCAGTCATCTACATCTACATCGACATGAATACTTTGGAAATCACATTTAAGTGCCTGGCAGAGGGTTCACCGAAACACCTTCACAATTCTCTATTATTCCAATCTCGTATAGCGCACGGAAAATATGAACACCTGTATCTTTCCGTACGAGCTCTGATTGCCCTTATTTTACCCTAGTGATCGTTTCTCTCTATGTAGGTCAACAAAATATTTTCCCATTCGGAGGAGAAAGTTTGTGGTCGAAATTTCGTGAGAAGATCCCGTCGCAACGAGAAACTCCTTTCTTTTAATGATGCCCAGCCCAAACCCTGTATCATTTCTGTGGCACTCTCTCCCACATTTCGCGATAATACAAAACGTGCTGCCTTTCTTTGAACTTTTTCGATGTACTCCGTCAGTCCTACCTGGTAAGGATCCCACACCGCGCAGCAGTATTCTAAAAGAGGACGGACAAGCGTAGTGTTGGCAGTCTCCTTAGTAGGTCTGTTACATTTTCTAAGTGTCCTGCCAATAAAACGCAGTCTTTGTTTAGCCTTCCCCACAACATTTTCTATGTGTTCCTTCCAATTTAAGTTGTCCGTAATTGTAGGTATTTAGTTGAATTTTTGGCTTTTAGATTAGATTGATCTATCGTGTGACCGAAGTTGAACGAGTTCCTTTTAGCACTCATGTGGATGACCTCACACTTTTCGTTATTTAGGGTCAACTGCCACTTTTCGCACCATTCAGACATTTTTTCTAAATGGTTTTGGAGTTTGTTTTGGTCTTCTGATGACTTTATTAGTCGATAAACGACAGCGTCATCTGCAAACAAGGAAAGACGGCTGCTCAGATTGTCTCCCAAATCGTTTATATAGATAAGGAACAGCAAAGTCCCTATTACACTACCTAGGGGAACGCCAGAAATCATTCTGTTTTACTCGATGACTTTCCGTCAATTAATACGAACCATGACCTCTCTGATAGGAAATCACAAACGCAGTAACATAACTGAGACGATATTCCATAACCATGCAATTTCACTAGGAGCCGCTTGTGTGGTACAGTGTCAAAAGCCTTCCGTAAATCCACAAATACGGAATCGATCTGAAATTCCTTGACAATAGCACTCAACACTTCATGTGAATAAAGAGCTAGTTGTGTTTCACAGGAACGATGTTTTCTAAATCCATGTTGACTGTGTGTCAATAGACAGCTTTCTTCGAGGTAATTCATAATGTTCGAACACAATATATGTTCTAAAATCCTGCTACATATCGATGTTAACGATATGGGCCTGTAATTTAGTGGGTTACTCTTACTTCCTTTCTTGAATATTGGTGTGAACTGTGCAACTTTCCAGTCTTTGGGTACCGATCTTTCGTCGAGCGAACTGTTGTATATGAATGTTAAGTATGGAGCTAATGCATCAGCATACTCCGAAAGGAACCTAATTGGTATACAGTCTGGACCAGAAGACTTGCTTTTATTAAGTGATTTAAGTTGCTTCACTACTCCGAGGATATTTACTTCTACGTTACTCATGTTGGCAGCTGTTCTCGATTCGAATTCTGGAATATTTACTTCGTCTTTTTTTGTGAACGCATTTCGGAAGGCTGTGTTTAGTAACTCTGCTTTGGCAGCAATGTCTTCGATAGTATCTCCATTGCTATCGCACAGAGAAGGCATTGATGGTTTCTTGCCGCTAATATACTTCAGATATGACCAGAATCTCTTTGGATTTTCTGCCAGGTTTCGGGACAAAGAAAACCATTAGTTTTGGATTAATGAATTTAAATGTAGTCGGGCAAGCAGCGGAAACGAAGCAAGCTCTGGCTGCCCATTTAAGGTCACCACAAAGGAAACCATCCACAAAATTCATGGTATGGTAATGCAAGATCACCTAATAGAAATTCGTGAGATTACTGAGCATGAAGGCATCTCAAGAGAACAAGTGCATAACATCCTGCTCAGAGTACTGGCTACGAAGATTTGTGCGAGATAGGTGCCACGTTTCCTGACAATCGACCAAAGGCACATCCAGCACACCATTTCAACACAATGTCTGGTGATATTTAATCGCAATGCGCAAGATATTTAGTGCCGATTTGCGACTGTTGATGAAAACTGGATCCATGTTACACACCAGAGTCAAAATAGTAGTAAAAACAACAGACGAGGGCTGGTGATAGAGCACCGAGGGAGGCAAAGACCATTTTGTCAGCTGGTAAGGTGATGTCCACTGATTTTTGGGACTCTTGAGGAATAATCCTTACTTGAAAAAAGGCAGAACCATATCTGGGCCCTGTTGTGCTTCATTGTGGGATCGTTTGAATCTTGAGCTGCCTAAAACGGACCAAAAATGGTTCAAATGGCTCTGAGCACTATGGGACTTAACATCTGAGGTCATCAGTCCCCTAGAACTTAGAACTACTTAAACCTAAATAACCTAAGGACATCACACACATCCATGCCCGAGGCAGGATTCGAACCTGCGACCGTAGCGGTCACGCGGTTCCAGACTGAAGCGCCTAGAAGCGCTCGGCCACACCGGCCGGCGAAAACGGACCAAGGTTTGCATACAAAAAAAGTGATCTTCCAGCAGGATAATGCACCATCCCACACATCAGCTATAACTATGGCGAAAGTGCATGAATTGACCTTTGAAATGTTTCCACATCCACACTATCCACCAGCCCCAAGTGACTTCTTCCTGTTCCATAACTTGAAACTCTGGCTTGGTGGGAAGAAATTTTCAACAAATGAGAAAGGCAACGAGTATTTTACGGCGTTTAACAGAACCTATCTTTCCGCTGGGATGAATAACCTAAAGCATCCCTAGACCAGGCGTATATCCCCCAAAGGAGACCACGTCGAGAATTAAGGTGAGTTGTTTAAGAAAAATTTTTTCTTGCTTTTTTACCAGATTTATCGAATCAACCTCGCATTACTACCTCACAGTATTACTGGTTAGGACATCTTGTCAAGACGAAATGCAAATTATAAAAGCGTAGTAAGTATATCGCTCTGTATCATTACATAGATACCACTTTCTTCATTTAGAGAATCCATAGTTAATGCATTGCTAGTGTGATTTGTAACATTTTGTTCTCAAGGTTCCATCAGTCTGGTGGAGTTACCTTCTTTTTCTGACCTACACGATACCTTCGAGGGACAACGAGCTTTCGTCAGCGGCTGGGGACTGGATGCCGACTGTAAGTGCACCGACAAGTTCACTTTGCTACACCTGTGAAAATACTGTAAAGAATTACTTGCGTTTGTGTCGGCCAGTACCTCTTGCATTCCTTCCTTGAGTACGATTTCTATTGTGTATTTACACATTACGGTGGCTCCTGTTTCACATCCTTTTGAAGTAATTTCTTCATTGGTTATTTCCCAATCAGGATCCTTTTGGTGTAAAAATGACGTTTATGAAATTTCGGCTTTGTAGAATAAACAGAACAGGTTCAAAATGGGCAAATCCATAAAAATAAAACCATCGATTTCGCAAAATGTTCTTCGTAGCAAATTCATTCATTACCCACTGTAAGCAGATATGTCTGCTGTATCATGTTTGACTGAATGCGTTCTCATGTCACGGGCTGCACTGGCTGAATGACACGACGGGTGCGTAGAGAGAGCTGAGCGAACCGGACCCTGCTGTTCGTATGTACTCCTAAATCCTGACCAGTTCAGCAGTCCCTCAGTTTCGTGGGAAGGCAACAGTCACAACAACGACGTTGCCTTCCAGTTCTATTCGTTTAGAGAAAAAAAAATTATTTAGTCAGGTATTACTTTCATGAAATAATTGGAAGCACACTGCCACATGTCAAACAATTGTTAAACATTCTTCTTTTACAGTTTGCATGTGTGTATATTAACATTCTAGGAAAGTGCCACACTAACCGCATGGGAAGTGATGCTATATTGGGAAAAAGTACGGGGTCTTACTTAGGAGCTGAGAAACTTAACAGCAAAATTAACAAGATTTGTATCAATAACAGAGGCAAATGCAAAAACATGTTGAAAGGTTGTCGATCATTCATAAACAAAAATAATACAAATTTTGTTCCCAAATTTCAGAAACTTTTTGACACAGCACGTGCTAATGCTTCACATGCCATTACTATTGAAAAATGGCGAAAAGTCGAGTAGCAACCATCCGTTGATGATGAGAAACGATTCCATGCTACTTCAGAGACAGAACTCAGCGTCTCAGGAAATAGAGGCAGCTGGAAAGAAGGTCGGTTGTTTAATTTTCTGTGATGCTAAACTTTTCTTAAAATTGTTCGTCCGAGCAAATTTACAAAATGAAAAGTCAAGTACAATTAGTGTTGAACAAGAGTTATTTGATTTGGAGGAAGCTCCAGGAACATCGACTGATAACAATGTCCAAAAAATTCCGTCACCACTAGTAAAAAATACAGACATCAAAAAAAGTTTTGCGTCACCTCAGTTCCGAGACACTCGGAATCTGTACAGAAAATTGGAATAGAGATCGACATAAACATTTCCGCCCTTTTTATTGCTCATGAAATCCACACACTGCATGTTGTACAACCATACAGAGAGACCTTCAGATGTGGTGGTCCAGACTGCTGTACACACCGGTATCTCTAATACCCAGTAGCATGTCCTCTTGCATTGATGCCTGTATTCTTCGTGGCATACTATCCACAAGTTCATCAAGGCACTTATGGTCCAGATTGTCCCACTCCTCAACGGCGATTAGCTGTATATCCCTCAGACCGGTTGGTGGGTCACATCATCCATAATGTATCCTAGGCATGTTCGATAGGGTTCATGTCTGGAGAACTTGCTGGCCACTCTAGTTGAGCGATGTCATTATCCTGAAGGATAATGTGCACGTTGGGGGCGCGAATTATCGCCCATGAAGACGAATGCCTTGCCCATATGCTGCCGATATGGTTACACTATCAGTCGGAGGATGGCATTCACGTATCATACAGCCGTTACAGCACCTTCCATGACCACCAGCGGCGTGCGCCGGCCCCCACACAATGCCACCCCAAAACAGCAGGGAACCTCCACCTTGCTGCACTCGCTGGACAGTGTGTCTAACGCGTTCAGCCTGACCGGGTTGCCACCAAATACGTCTCCGACCATTGTCTGGTTGAAGGCATATGCAACACTCATCGGTGAAGAGAATGTGATGCTAATCCTGAGCAGTCCATTCGGCATGTTGTTGGGCCCATCTGTACCGCGCTGCATTGTGTCGTGGTTGCAAAGATGGACCTCGCCATGGACGTCACGAGTGATGTTGCGCATCATGCCGCCTATTGCGCACGCAGTTTGAGTCGCAACTGGACGTCATGTGGCTGCACGAAAAGCATCATCAACATGGTGGCGTTGCTGTCAGGGTTCGTCCGAGCCATAGTCTGTAGGTAGCGGTCATCCACTGGAGCAGTAACCCTTGAGCGGCCTGAGCGAGGCATGTCATCGACACTTCCTGTCTCTCGGTATCTCCTCCATGTCTGAACATCATCACTTTGGTTCACTGCAAGGCAGTTGGACACTTCCCTCGTTGAGAGCCCTTCCTGGTGCAAAGTAACAATGCGGACGTGATCGAACCGCAGTATTGGCCCTTCTAGGCATGGTTGAACTACAGACAATACGAACCATGTACGCCTTCTTAGTGGAATGATTGGAACTGATCGGCAGTCGGAACCCCTCCGTCTTAATAGACGCTACTCATGCACGGTTGTTTACACTTTTGGATGGGTTTAGTGATATCTCGGAACAGTCAAAGGGACTGTGTCTTTGATACAATATCCACAGTCAGTGGTTATCTTCAAGAGTTCTAAGAGCTTGGGTGATGCAAAACTTTTTTGATGTTTTACATAGCATCAGTTACAAGGTACACAGAACGTAAGAATTTCTGAGTAATAAACTGCAAAAGTTATAATCATAACCTTTTTAGTTACTAGCAATCACTGTTAGGTTTGTTAGTGAAATATGTTTGTTCAGATTCTTCCATTACAGCTGAGCATGAGCCAGTTCATTTCTTATCAATAATCAACTGAGAACACAGTAAATTTCATTCACAGATGTATACAACTTAGTATTCTGCACAACACATGACACGGATAAGCTTTATCTAAGTTGAACAATGGAACTAAAGGTGTGTCTCCTCTTTACTTCATATGTACTTAGCGTGTAATCGAAAATTCTTGAGTGGGATACAGGAAGTTGCCCAAAAGAAACAACTGCATATTGTCTTTCGTAACTCTGTGATGTCTCTTGTTATTAGCAACAGATTACTGTGATTGCATAATGTGCTCCTTGCATGACCATGTAGACATTTACTGAAGAATATCAGCCCATTTATATGACCACTACTTTTGTGGGCATTGAGCCTGTGTGCTGGGAGAAAAAGCTTAGCGACCTTCTTGTTGCAGCCGGTCAGGGTGGCCGAGCGGTTCTAGGCGCTACAGTCTGGAACCGCGCGACCGCTACGGTCGCAGGTTCGAATCCTGCCTCGGGCATGGATGTGTGTGATGTCCTTAGATTATTTAGGTTTAAGTAGTTCTAAGTTCTAGGGGACTGATGACCACAGCAGTTAAGTGCCATAGTGCTCAGAGCCATTTGAGCCATTTGAACCTCCTTGTTCCTGAGGTGGGCCTAGGGTGTCCTTTGTCAGCAGAGGGCAGTCGACAGATCTCATTAAGTTAACCACGCCTCCATGGGGGCGAGGCAACCCTTGGTATAAGTCAAAGCTATGTCCTGCTTTAATAAGTCACAGCTGCAGAATACCAACGCGAATTCTTTACAGATGAATGGAAAAACTGGTAGAAGCCGAACTCGGGGAATATCAGTTTGGATTCCGTAGAAATGTTGGAACACGTGAGGCAATACCGACCTTATGACTTATCTTAGAAGAAAGATTAAGGAAAGGCAAACCTACGTTTCTAGTATTTGTAGACTTAGAGAAAGCTTTTGACAATGTTGACTGGAATACTGTCTTTCAAATTCTGAAGGTGGTAGGGGTAAAAAACAGGAAGCGAAAGGCTATTTACAATTTGTACAGAAACCAGATGGCAGTTATAAGAGTCGATGGGCATGAAAGGGAAGCAGGGGTTGGGATGGGAGTGAGACAGGGTTGTAGCCTCTCCCCGGTGTTGTTCAATCTGTATATTGAGCAAGCAGTAAAGGAAACAAAAGAAAAATTCGGAGTAGGTATTAAAATCCATGGAGAAGAAATAAAAACTTTGAGGTTCGCCGATGACATTGTAATTCTGTCAGAGATAGCAAAGGACTTGGGAGAGCAGTTGAACGGAATGGACAGTATCTTGAAAGGAGGGTATAAGATGAACATCAACAAAAGCAAAACGAGGATCATGGAATGTAGTCGAATTAAGTCGGCAGATGCTGAGGGAATTAGATTAGGAAATGAGACACTTAAAGTAGTAAAGGAGTTTTTCTATTTGGGGAGCAAAATAACTGATGATGGTCGAAGTAGAGAGGATATAAAATGTAGACTAGCAATGGCAAGGAAAGCGTTTCTGAAGGAGAGAAATTTGTTAACATTGAGTATAGATTTAAGTGTCAGGAAGTCGTTTCTAAAAGTATTTGTATGGAGTGTAGCCATGTATAGAAGTGAAACATGGACGATAAATAGTTTGAACAAGAATAGAATAGAAGCTTTCGAAATGTGGTGCTACAGAAGACTGCTGAAGATTAGATGGGTAGATCACATAACTAATGAGGAGGTATTGAATAGAATTGCGGAGAAGAGGAATTTGTGGCACAACTTGACCAGAAGAAGGGATCGGTTGGTAGGACATGTTCTGAGGTATCAAGGGATCACCAATTTAGTACTGGAGGGCAGCGTGGAGGGAAAAAATCGTAGAGGGAGACCAAGAGATGAATACACTAAGCAGATTCAGAAGGATGTAGGGTGCTGTAGATACTGGGTGACGAAGATGCTTGCACAGGATAGGGTAGCATGGAGAGCTGCATCAAACCAGTCTCAGGACTGAAGACCGCAACAACAACAATGTCTGGGTGCTGGGCACTTTATACTGCGTCCACCTTACCACCCCCTGGAGATACATCGAGCACGGCACTTTTGCGATTGTGTGCTGACTTCAAAGGCTTGGACACCATACTGCCAGGCGACTAATGCGGAAGTCTCGCATCTGTTGTCGCTCTAAAAATTTGGTTTACCTAGTGAGATTGCCTCGTGCCACCTAGTGCAAGTAACACTGCTTGTCCAGCGCCAAACTCATAACGGTAAAATTTTGGATTGTGTATACAAAGAGGGGAAAGTTTTCTGTCCTTTACCTGACTATCCGTAAATTTTATGATGTTTCTCGTCTGTCATGAATGGAGTCATCTCGTCCACCCTGGGGTTTCGAAAGGTTAGAAGCTTGGAAGAAGGAATTAACTGTTTGGGATTGGAGATTTGGCGGAGATGCAGCTGGAGGAGGTGAGAGCCGATGGATGCCCATCTGTCGCTGTAGGTGCACTCTTCGAACTTTGAGCAGAGGAAAGTATTCACAGTCCACAGTAGCGCAAACCACAGTCTGAGTACTTCACTACCCATACTTTTTGGGTGTGCAAACTGAATAGCTGACTTAATTCCAATTTGTATATGTTTTCTTTAATTTTACATCAGCGAGCTGCACGGACAAATGTATCTCACTGTGAACATTTTAGATTGGGCTTTACCGTTACTATTACTGACATCAAATAAAACAGATTACTATTACTAGTCACTGTTTATTTATCTCCAAGACGCGTTTCAAAGGTTTAAACCTCCATCGTCAGATGGATTTACATTTGTTAGTATGACATATGTGTGCGTTGTGTTACGATGTCTGGAGGAACTTCGGGCACTGTCTCCAGTGGTCACAGGTTCCTTTCACTGTCCTAACAAAAATGGTTCAAATGGCTCTGAGCACTATGGAACTTAACTTCTGAGGTCATCAGTCCCCTATAACTTAGAACTACTTAAACCTAACTAACCTAAGGACATCACACACATCCATGCCCGAGGCAGGATTCGAACCTGTGACCATAGCGGTCGCGCGGTTCCAGACTGTAGCGCCTAGAACCGCTCGGCTGTCCTAACACATCACATGTATACTGTCATATTTCTTAAAAAAGCTGATGATGGAGGTTTAAACCTCCGAAATGCGTCGTGGATACAAATAAGGAGCGACTGGTAACAGTAAATTTGTTGTTTCTTGTGGTATCTTGGTGCTTTAGACTCCATGTGGTACTGCTTCCATAGTGTTCCTCACATATTGTTATTCTCACTCTCTTGCTAACTTGATTAGTCGTTCAGTTGATATTATTTGTTTGATAACTTTTGATTAAATTTTGTGGAACCCAAGAATAAATAAAATTCCGTTAAAGATTGACTTGATTTTTGTTTAAAGACTCTGACCTTCTTCTACGACTTTCCTCGCTGGGTGACCTATAAAGAAATATAAACATATTCTGGCATACTAGCAAGTTGTGCTTTGCTGTGTCAGTGTTGTTCTTTATGGACAGTGGTGGCATTAGACGATAATACGAGTATATCGATGTTTCACATTCTGCAACAGCAGCTAGCAAAGCCCACACGCTCTGCTCTTTAATTCAGTGGCCCCCTTCCAAGTCAACCCTGATCCTGGATCACATGTCTTTATGTTTCAGAAATTACCAGTTATAACCACAGAATGAAGCACCTCTTGGGGTATAAATACAAATATCAAAAAAAGTTCTGCATCACCTCGATTCCCAGAACTCTTGAAAATAAATGTTGACTGTGGATAATTGTATCATAGACACAGTCCCTTTGACTGTGCAGAGATGACACTAAATCCACCCAAAAGTGTAAAGAACCATGCATGGGCAGCGCCTATTAGACGGAGGGGCCCCGACTGCCGATCTGTTCCAGTCATTCCACCAGGAAGGAGGTACACGGAACGTGTTGTCTGTAGTTCAACCACGCCTAGACGGTCAATAGCGCGATTCGACCGCATCAGCATTGTGCCAGGAGGGGCTCTCAACAAGGGAAGTGTCCAGGCATCTCACAGTGAACCGAAGAGATGTTGTTCGGACATGGAGGAGACACATAGAGTCAGGAAGTGTCGATGACATGCCTCGCTCAGGCCGCCGAAGGGCTCGTACTGCAGTGGATGACCGCTACTCACAGATTATGGCTCGGAGGAACCCTGACAGCAACACCACCATGTTGAATGATGCTTTTCGTGCAGCCACAGGACGTCGGGCTACGCCTCAGACTGTGCGCAATGGGCTGCATGATGCGCAACTTCAAGTCCATGGCGAGGTCCATCTTTGCAACCACGACACCATGCAGCGCGGTACAGATGGGCCCAACAACATGCCGAATGGACCGCTCAGGATTGGCATCATGGTGTCTTCATTCATGAGTGTCGCATGTACCTCCAACCAGACAACCGTTGGAGACGTTTTTGGAGGCAACCCGGTCAGGCTGAACGCCTTAGACACACTGTCCAGCGAGTGCAGCAAGGTGGAGGGTTCTCTTATGTGCAGGGGTGGCGTTATGTGTGGCCGACATATGCCGCTGGTGGTCACGGAAGGCGCCGTAGAGACTGAACGCTACGTGAATGCCATCCTCCAACCGATTTTGCAACCATATTGGCAGCAATTGGCGAAGCATTCGTCTTCATGGACGACAATTCTCGCCCCAATCGTGCACTTCTTGTGAATGACTTCCTTCTGGATAACGACATCGCTCGACTAGAGTGGCCAGCATGTTCTCCAGACATGAACCCTGTCGAACATGCCTGGGGTAGATTGGAAAGTGCTGTTTATGAACGACGTAACGCACCAACCACTCGGAGGGATCTACGCCTAATCGCCGTTGAGGAGTGGGACAATTTGTACCAACAGTGCTTTGATGAACTTGTAGATAGTATGCTACGACGAATACAGGCCTGCAGCAATGCAAGAGGACGTGCTGCTGGATATCAGAGGTAGCGGTGTGTACAGCAACTGGAACCACCACCTCTGAAGGTCTCGCTGTGGTTTTCATGAGGAATAAAAAGAACGGAAATTATGTTTATGTTGATTATTCCAATTTTCCGTACAGGTTCCGGAACTCTCGGAACCGAGGTCATTCAAAATTTGTTTTGTTGTGTGTAGTTACCTTATGTTGGATGTTCAAGTTCTTAATGACATACGAGGTTGTTATAATGAATTTCTTTTGGTTACAGTGCGGTCACCTCCAGACCTTCTTCAATGGACCCAGGTGAAGGTTGTTCCCAATAACGTATGCGCGCAGTTCTACGACACTGGCAACGTTGTTGAAAGTACACTGTGTGCCATTGGAGAGCACACGGGTGGCTGCTCTGTGAGTAAAAACTGTGGTTTCTCCTGAGCACTTGGTCTTTGGCAAGTTCTTCTCCTGTGCTTTTAAGAGCTCTGTAATAGTTGTGAAAACGTAAATGCTATTTCCAGTGAAGACCTGTAATTAATTAACATTGAGACAATTTATTTCATCAGATTAACTGTATTTACCAATTGGAGGCTGTCTCTCTCTCTCTCTCTCTCTCTCTCTCTCTCTCTCTCTCACACACACACACACACACACACACACACACACACACACAAAATGTTCAAATATGTGTGAAATCTTATGGGACTTAACTGCTAAGGTCATCAGTCCCTAAGCTTACACACTACTTAACCTAAATTATCCTAAGGACAAACACACACACCCATGCCGAAGGGAGGACTCGAACCTCCGCCAGGAGAAAACACACACACACACACACGGACACACACACTATGCTTGCATGCACTGAATACCTATTGCTGTAGTATGTAATATAGCTACAAGCGACTGGTAATGCCCTCATATGTTCAGTCGTTATTAAAATGTTACCATCAACAGATGTCATTGTGACAGAAAAAGGACAAAGGAGAAATATTTTTTGCTGAGTGATAGTTCTGTTGATACAAACAATGGGACGTAATTTTTGTTACGATAGAATTATTTATTGCCTGACATTGTGGAAATAATGAAAATTAATCAGAATTATTAATTATAAAAAATTTTGACTTGAATATGGTATCTCTAATCATTGACAGAAAAAAGGATTAGGTGTGGCAATTTGAGCATGGGAGACAGATTATAATATGATTGTTTTATTTAAGTTAAATACATATATTTTCGATGAGCTTTTGCAAAGCTTTTTATCACACAGTTAACATTTTCCCATCAAACACTACACTATTTAAGTTAAATACATATATTTTCGATGATCATTTGCAAAGCTTTTTATCACACAGTTAACATTTTCCCATCAAACACTACAATCTGAAGAAAATGTGTAAAATTCTCTGTCATCTCAGTGCTACTTTCCTATATGTCAGTCGTCACAGACTTTACACAGGAGTCCTCTTGCGCACTTCACTATTGGTCTCAGCAGTGATGGTGAGTTACTCTGTGAGCCTTGCAGTGGTGTGTCACTGCCTCGGCAGCAGGTGAGGTTGAGTGGCCTCTGCTCTGTGTTTGCCGTATCCTGTCCTTTGGCAGCAGTTACACATGCATCTCTCTCTGTCCCCAGATCCCTCTACCTTTTCTCTTTCAGTGTCAACTTGCTAACTACCTTCACCACCACCAGCACATGTGTCACAGCCTCACTGCACCAAACGAAGCCAGACCTGTACAGCCTCCAGGCAACCATACACAACGTCATACCCTGCCACCCTCCATACCACAACCGCCCTTCCCTCAAGCAGCCGTTAAGAAATCCACAAAACGTCAAACCACTGACATCTCTCCCACTCCCACACTTTAAAAACCACTAACTCAACCTGAAGACAGTATGTGGATACAGCTCCCTCTCAAACTTCTTCCCCTACCATCTACACCTTCATCCTCTCCAGCCCTTACCCAAAGTTCCTCCTTCTAAATCAAAAAATACTTATCCAATCTCCACAGGCAATAAATCATCCCAAAAAGAGACTCTGTCTTACTGAAGTCCCTAAACCCCAACTTCCATACAGCCTTGCTCCCCAAAATTCCTCACATTACCTATGGTCCCAAAGCCTCTCCCCACCACACGCAGTGCTAAACAACCTCAATCTCCCTGCTGTTCTCCCACCCTCACCACAGGGATCACAAAAGTCGACCTTGAAATCATAGATGAGGAAGTCGCATCTGAGCTGAGCAACCACCTCGATTGAGAAGTCCAACAAGCCCTATGTGTCAATAATGACATGGTCCCACTCATCTTGACCATATTTTCCCTGAATCTTCCACCACCATAGACCTTCTCCTTAAAGAGGGAGCCCAGATCTATCACTGTTGCTACAAGGTAGAGCCTTCAAAATCCAATCATCAGTCCTACCCCTGCCAAAAATCCTTCTGTTACAATGAATACCTTACTGCAGACTGTAAAAACTCACCTACCTGTCCACACTGCAAAGCCTCACATTTTCTTAAACAGTTCCCTAACCTAGCATCCCCTCCTACCTGTAACACCTCCAATGGCTCCCACCTCACTTACTCTGCAAAATGCAAAGCTAAGACACAACCTGCCAGATCTGAGGTCACTGTCCCAATCCATCCAACTGATATCCCCAGTCGCCCCAACAATTCCTTCTACCCAACTCCCAGTGCTTATTATCAAATTAATTACGATCGTCCTTCAAAACACCTACCCATTCCAATGTCTACACAGCCTCCAACAAATTTCCTTACTACTCAGTCCATCTTCCATCTCAACACTGAAGCTGCCTACTACCATGTCCATTTCATCTTCACCCACCATGACATCCTCATCTAAACCTCCTTAGATCTCACCTACACAAACCTGTCTTGTTCTTTATAATGGTGAGGCAGCACTAAAAAATCCTGTACCACAACATCCGCTCCCTCCCCATCAATAAACATCTTTTAATGCATACTGTATCCCAACATAGCGTCCATACGTCTATCCTTAATGAAATACCCCTCCAACCTTATCACACTATCTGAATCTCTCCCTACACTCTACACCACACAGATAACCCCTTCCCCTACCCTGAGGTGGAGTTTCAATTTGCGACAAGAACATCTCTGCTCATCCACAACGTTATATTATACTCCCACCAAATACCGTATACTTAACCTCTTTTTCCAAATCTTAACCATTACCTGCTCCACCATCTACATGCAACCCAATCACCCAACCCCCTGAAACTTCCTCACCTACATAGATTGTACCTTTTCCACCTATATTATTGCCATTGACCTCATCATCCATAGTAGATCACCCACAGAACTACAGTGGTGTCATCAGTTTACTGATTCCCAGCAAGGTGACATTGTTCCCATCCCACACCTCACGTGTTCTGAAAGTAACACCAGTGTCATGCTAGCACCTCCCAACCCCATTAGACACCCCACTGGAAGAGACCACCTACTTTTAATTCTCACCAAATCCTCCACACAACCTCATCCTTACCCATCCTATCCCAATCTCCATCAAGGAGTTATCCAAGACTAATGCCACACCAACTGGAATGTCTATTAGAAATCCATAGAAATACAGACCGGAAGCAACCCCCTATCCTCCAGCGACCTGATGATATACCTCATGCTACATCCTTTCTGCAGCAGACCTTGTCAGACGCTTTATCCCCTCAAATTCTACCAATACCATACATATATCCTTATTGCGCCACCCTTTCCTACAAGCCCAACCACTCTTCTGAGAACCCCATTATATGTACTGCTCCTTTTTTCAGATTCATGATTGGTATACACTCACACACCACCATAAAATATTGAGACATATCAGGAAATCTTTAAATGCAAAAAAAAAAAAAAAAAAAAGTGGGAACTCGCGCCAGACATGCTCCAGACTCAGTGCTACACTCCCCATTAAGCCTTCAAAGTACTGGAAAGCATTCACTCCACTCACTGGCAATAACCCCATACCTCACTAGCCACTTCTCTATGGGAACCTTCCCTTACCTAACAACCTGAGCAGAGCTTATCATTTTCCATCCTATTTGTCTGACATCTTCTCCATCCCTGATGACTCCACATTTCGATGACAAACTTTTGCCTAACATCCACTAATGTACAAATATCGCTGTCCCACCTCTGGCCCCCAGCTATGAATACTTGGACAACACAACACAAACAGAATTAAATGCACTAATACAACATGAAACAAGTGTTCCACAAAAATTGCAAAACTTCCCCCAGTCACAACTGCATTACTTACAGATACCTGAAAGAATGCTTCCTCTCCTTTCTGACCACCATTGCAGCCCTTTACACTAGTATCCTCACCAGAGGTTACTATCCTCAACAATGGAAAACATCCAAAATCCTACCTTTCCTCGAACCACACAAACCTCCTACTGATACTTTCCCTTCTGCCCCATCTGTCTCACATCAGTGTTTAGCAAGGTCCTCAAATCCTTCCTCTCCTGACACATCTATCAACATTGGACAAACCACATTCTTCTTGTTACCCAATTTCTCCTCTGATGACAAGCTACTGCGTCTCATCCATCTCTTATCACACCAACTCAACTACCGAAAATTCCACTATGTTTTTATCCCTCAACCTAGAAAAAGCTTATGACCCTATAGGCACTCCAGTTTCCCTTTAAAACTCCAGACATATGCACATTAACGAAGCCCATGTCATTGCATCCTTCCTATCTAATCATCCATTCTTTGTCACTGTTAACAATACCAATTTCCATACCTTCCATCCTATTGCGGGAGAGCCCCAAGGCTCTGTCCTCTCTTCTCTCTTTTATCTCCTTTACACTGCTGATACACCCCAACCATCCTTACCAGTCCTCTTAGTATTCTGATAATACCTCTTTCTGCACACGCTACCCTACACTCTAGAAATTCCAGCTTTCCCTCCAAATCGACTTCAATCAGTTTACCTCTAGCTGTAACCAATGACTCCTCAAGATCAACCACTCCAAAACCGAGGCAATAATTACAGAATGAACCACCCTCACCTTCTATGACTTCTATCTTACAATTTAAAACCATCCTATGCAGTTAACTACCATGTTAAAATATCTTGGACTAACTCTTGTTCAGAAACTAATGTGGGAACATCATCCACTAATCGTTCAACAGAAAGCCCACAATAGACTGAAACTACTAACCGGCTGAACTGAGGGATCACAACCCCCACCATTCTTCACACCTACAAAATCCTGATCTGACTCATCCTCTTTCATGCAAATGTTGCATGGCTCTCCAACCTACCAAAGTCCCTCCACATCCTCTAATGCCATGCAATGTATTCCATCTCACTTTCCATATCTATTTACCTTCCCCCACATGGATCCCCCACTACCTCATCATGTTCCTACCTCTTGTCACCCACATCAAACACCTCCACAGTTCCTATATTATCTGCAAACTAGATTCCAATAACCCCATTGTCTCACCTCTCAACACTGGTATGCTACTGCACCTTCACACACTCTATACCCCATCTCAATGCAACTTCAACTCACTCCTTCCCCAGAAGGTAAGATCTGCCCTGAAATTTATCTCTCCTACCAGCTTTAATCCTTCCCCACCTATCTCACTCCATATCAGGGCTCCTCCCTCCTTTTCCCTCTCTATCTACCCCTATCCATTTATTCTTTTACCACTACCTTTCCCACACGCCATATCCTCCTCCTACTCCTCTTCACCCTGTGTCTTTCCCATCACCTCTATTCCCACTATCCACTGCACCTCCTACCTATCATCTCCATAACTTCCCCACACTTCTCAACATCTACAATACTTCTCACAAAGTGCAGGTCCTCCAGTTGTTAAGTGAAGGTGTAGTGCTCCACTGTTTTTTCATAGAAGACAATCGCCACATTGTATTTGCGTATTTGTGTTTTTTAAATTGTATATATTTTTCATCCTTTTAGCTGTCCATCATTAACCTTCGTAATTTAAAACGAAACCAGTCCTCATATTACCCCCTGCCCCATTTTTGTTACATTATGCAGAATGATCTTGGCTGAGGAGCAGAATATTCTACCACTGACAGCTCATATGGAATGAGAGGGATGAAATAACAAAAAAGAAAAAAAGTGTGGAGCTTTGGAGGCTAGATACACAGTTCTCTCTACTGTAGTGAGGCAACTGGTGGCAGCAATGGCGTCACTACAGCGAGTGGTGCTCTTGTTATGTTGACAATGATTGGCTGATAATGTGCAGAATATTGGTTGCTCACAACTCAGCAACTGAGACACTTCCCTCAGGTGGTGACATAAACTCGATTTCCCAACCAGCCTGGGGCTCGGGAATTTTGTGACTGCAGAGAAGGGGCTCACCCTTTTAAAGTCATAAACATTCCTGTTATAATACAAGTAGACAAATCCAAACTTATGGTCGCATATTTGGACATTTGGGCTAGGCAGATTTTTAAAGGGGACTCTGATTCTGAACTATGTTTGAATTTAAAATAAAAAAATCTAGGATCGTCATCTTGAATTTCACACCAACATGACAATGGCCTATTTTGGATTTTTGAATTTTCTGACAAATTTTGAATTTCCTGCAAAATTTTTAATTTTTCCCCATATTTTGAATCTCCCACCACTTTGTAGATAGGTCAATTAGCCTTTATCTCTGGGTGTGGGAAGAAGAGTGTTGGGACCTACATACAGTACATGATAACAGGGAGACAGGATAGGGAAAGGGGAATCTGGCAACAATGCAAGGGGACTCTGATTCTGAACTGTGTTTGAATTTAAAATAAAAAATCTAGGATCGTCATCTTGAATTTCACACCAATATGACAATGGCCTATTTTGGATTTTTGAATTTTCTGACAAATTTTGAATTTCCTGCAAAATTTTTAATTTTTCCCCATATTTTGAATCTCCCACCACTTTGTAGATAGGTCAATTAGCCTTTATCTCTGGGTGTGGGAAGAAGAGTGTTGGGACCTACATACAGTACATGATAACAGGGAGACAGGATAGGGAAAGGGGAATCTGGCAACAATGCAAGGGGACTCTGATTCTGAACTGTGTTTGAATTTAAAATAAAAAATCTAGGATCGTCATCTTGAATTTCACACCAATATGACAATGGCCTATTTTGGATTTTTGAATTTTCTGACAAATTTTGAATTTCCTGCAAAATTTTTAATTTTTCCCCATATTTTGAATCTCCCACCACTTTGTAGATAGGTCAATTAGCCTTTATCTCTGGGCGTGGGAAGAAGAGTGTTGGGACCTACATACAGTACATGATAACATACTAGGGAGACAGGATAGGGAAATGGGAATCTGGCAACAATCCAAAGTGTGCCTGAATCCCCTAATGATTATGATGTTGTTTGGACACGAATTTGATGGACGTCTGTGGAACATAGCATCATGATAGTTGAAGCAAACATTGTGATATATGATGTAAACAATGCCCTATTTTTACAATGCTGTGTTAATGTAATTTCAATTGAATTTGCTTCAAATGAACTGAAAGTAGGTCAGCATTCAGCTTCAGACTGGCTACTATCTGCTGGTTGAAAACATCTACATGTAGCTAACAGGCTCAGCTGGCATCCTTTGACTACCAGATGGGCTTCAAGCGATTGTGGAAACACCTTTTGTCCCAGTTGTGAATAGCAGACAAACTTGGAATTGCAATTGGGGGTGGGGGGGGGGGTGGGTGAGGGGGTGAGAAGGGGGAAGAAATACCGTTTCTCTCTTGTGATTCAGGTGGAAGGAAGGTGACCCTGCAGGTCAATGTCTTTTGTCCTAAAACCAGAGGCTCAAACTGGCAGGAGAAAAACGTCTTTAGTGTAACAGGGAAACGGACATCATTTGTCTTAGGTGAGTGACATCATGCGAAAACTCGGAAAATCTGCCAACAGTGCAGA
The DNA here is from genome assembly GCF_023864345.2 of Schistocerca serialis cubense. Taxonomy (NCBI): domain Eukaryota; kingdom Metazoa; phylum Arthropoda; class Insecta; order Orthoptera; family Acrididae; genus Schistocerca; species Schistocerca serialis. Next base: position 148,945,360 of record NC_064648.1, read on the forward strand.
CTATGTTGTATTCCAAGTCAGCCATCTAGAATCATCACCTCGGATTCTGACATCATGAAGCTGCTCCATTATCCTAGGTCAGCCATCTTCAGTCACAATCTTCGTTTCTGATGTCATACACCCCAGACCAGTAGGCAAAGGTCGCCATCTAGATTTGCCATCTTGAATTTTCGAATTCCATACCAAAACAACAATGTCCTATTTTGGATTTCTTAATTTTTGTGAAATTTTGATTTTCCTGCCAAATTTTTAATTTTTCGCTAGATTGTACGTAGGGCAATCGCCCGATGTCATTGGCGATGTGAGGAGAGAAGCTTGGGGAACCTGCCTACAGTACACGACGTCATTTTGGGGAGACAGGATGGAGAGAGGGTAATCTGGCAACAATGCAATGCATACCGGAACTCCCTCAGCATATCTACTCACAATCATATTGTTTGGATGCGAATTTGACAGACATGTGTGAAACACAACATCGTGATAGTTGCAGTAAACATTGTAATATATGACGTAATTAATGCCCTTTTTTACAATGCTGGTGTATTTTGGTGATTTTTTTTAATGTTGTGGCTTTTGACAAGTGGCATGTATTTGGAAAATAATTTGTTAAAACTCTTTTGTGTTGTACACCAAGTGCAGGCCGCTGATCTATCTCCGATCATTTTTACCAGTGCAGACATCTGCTGGTGGCAGTAAGCAACTGAGGGCATAAATCAGCAATTGATAGCATTTTGCGTTTCTCTGAGATAGTGGAATAATATATAAAGCAAAATTCGTCTTTAGCAACTACGTGTTACCAACATACACCAATCAGCCAGAACATCATGAGCACCTTCTTACTATTGATACCAATCCATGCAGGCAATAGCAGTGTCATCTGGCGAGGGATGACTGCTAGTCAGACACACACATGGTGCATGTACTACACTGGTCAACACTCATTTTCTTGCCAAGGATATTTGAGTGGCTTTAGGATGGGTTAGTGGTGCTGAGGACGAATATAGCAACCATTTATGCAGTTTGGCTCTAGTTTTTGAGATAATGCATGATTTATTCAAAAAATTAGAAAAAATTGCTAATACTGAACTCAAGCGCTACAAACTACAATGAAAAAAGAAAATAATCTTTATAAATAGCTTCTATGAAAACCTGATAGGCATTTGTCCACGTATAAAACATAATTGAAAAGTTTCTCTATAAGTATATCATTTTCCGTCCATGACGAACCGCTTCCTGCACGCTTTCCTTTTATAGGTCTCTTCAGAACAGTCACGTTGCAGATTCCAGCAATAATATGCCATCATATGCCTGTCCCATCTTCCTTTATATCTTTCCTCTATTCCTTTCATATCTTGATGGAACCGCTCTCCTTGTTCCTCACTGAAATCACCTAGATTACGAGGAAATCGATCCAAGTGGCTGTGAAGGAAGTGCAATTTTATGCTCATGTTAGCTCCTAAGTTTTGAAAGTTAGTGAGCATGTTTTTGACCAGTTCCTCGTTATTGGGAGCTTTATCATTGCCCAAAAAAACATTTTACAACAGCGACAAAACTGTTCCAGGCCGATGCTTCAGTGACAGTCATGACACTTGTAAAATTGGTATCGTTGATGAGCCTGCGAATTTGAGGACCAACAAATATTCCTGCCTTAAGTTTTTCACTACTGAGTCCATGGAACGTATTGCAGATGTATGTGAAGCAATTACCATTTCTGTCTAAAGCTTTGGTGAATTGCTTCATTAGTCCTAACTTAATATGTAATGGTGGAAGAACAATCTTGTCCCTAATAACCAGAGGTTCATTAATGATGTTTGCTTCACCAACAGCCATATGTTCCCTTGGAGGCCATGTTTTCTGCTTCCAATGTTCGTGCTTTGCCCTACTATCCCACATGCAGATAAAACATGGGTGCTTTGTGTATCCACTTTGTTGTCCAAGCAAGAAGTTCGCCATTTTCAAATCAACACAAATCAACCACTGGTGCTGCATATACTGAATTTTCTGCAGAACCATCTTGATGTTAGCATATGCTTCACAAAGTTTTGTTGAGTGGGCAATTGGAATAGATGCGTAACGATTGCCATTGTGTAGGAGAACACATTTTAAACTTCTAGTGGAACTGTCTATGAAGAGACGCCAGTCCTCTGGTCTATATTCCGGCAGCCCCAATTCAAGTAAAAGTCCAGGTATATTGCTGCAATACACTATAACCTCTTCTTGGTTGAAGTATGGAAGAAGGTTTTCTTCTCTCGTCCGGTAAGCTGTTATTTTAACACTTGGATGAAGACAGTTCTTTTCCTTAAGCCTGGATGCTAAGAGTTCTGATGCTTGCTTTGAAAGATTGAGTTCTCGTATCAAGTCACTGAGCTCCTTCTGGTCGAACTGCTGGGGTTGTGTCTCACGTCCTTCGTATTCCGAACCACTACTTGTACATTCCTCGCCGTGTACATCGTCATCTGATGATGTTAGCGTGGGTAATGTTGTGAAGGTTGGTACAGGAACATCGTTGCTGTGCACCACCGGTCTTCTTGCTGACTCCAAATCGGGATATTCCCACTTTCGTTTTTTGAACCTATTAAAACCTTTCACATTAACAATGCAAAAATAGCAATCATCTGTATGGTTCTTCTGCTCTCGCCATACCATAGGCACTCCGAAGTTTAAGCTTTTCCTTTTTCGTTTTGTCCACTGCCGTAAGCACTCCACACAGCATTTACAAACTTTATGGGGTGCCCACGCCTTGTCTTGATCTCCAAGTTTAATTCCGAAATATGCCAGATACGCTTCCTTCACAAAAGGAGTGATATTCTTCCTGTTCTTTTGAAGAACGTATTCACCACAAATGTAGCAGAACTCATCTGGATGGTTCACGCAAAGACGGCGTGAAGAACTCATGTTTTCCTAAAACAAAATTGCACAAATACTACATATTATGCAGAACTTTATTGTATTTGCATGTCAATCACATCCAACAAACATCATTAATTGTTTTGTGTGAAATGAATACTCACCTCTTATTTGCTACGTCACGATGAAAAGGTTCTATCTCCTTGAAGCTGCACTGCACATGTGTGTGACTTTCGACCATCGCCATTTTTCTTTTTTACACTGAACGCTACCTATCGGCTGTTGCGGGGATTACCTCGGCCAACAAATGAATGTCGAGTACCGCCGAATTCAAATCTGCACAATCCTCAATATCTTCAACACACGCACCACACAACAGGACTGAACACATGCTGACAGTGTGATGTTTGCATGATGTAATCCTCAACCACACAGATGCACTCCCTGAGCACAATTGTTTAATAAAGATAGTACAATATCACTAATTAAAAAACAGGTAGCAAATACATTACACCATATATGGACCCTGCAGTCGATATTATCCACATGAAACTCTCATTTCCACAAATAACCTATATCTCAAAAACCAGAGCCAATTTGGAAAAAGTACAAATATACTCGGAATGAGTATCATAACAATATCCCATTTTCGTTCAAACTTCCCTGGCAACGAAAAAAAAAATTTATTTTGTAGAGCTGTGCTATCAGTGAGCATGCTGTCTGTGTGTAGAATGGGGAAGACGTGCAATCTATCTGAGTTTCACTGAGGGCAATCTGTGATAGCATGGAGGCTTGGCATGAACATTTTGGAAAGTGCACAACTTGTCAGGTGCTCGAGGAGTACTGTGGATAGTGTCCTCAATATGTGGCGAAACCAAAGGGAAACCACGTCCAGACACGGAGTTTGGCAGCCACCCTCATTATAGATGTCAGATGTTGTGGGCTGAGCGGATTGGTAAAACAGGGCAGGCAGCGAATTGTGGCGGAACTAACATCAGACTTTAATGAATCTTCCTGGCAGATTAAAAATGTGTGCCCGACCGAGACTCGAACTCGGGACCTTTGCCTTTCGCGGGCAAGTGCTCTACCATCTGAGCTACCAAAGCACGACTCACGCCTGGCCCTCACAGCTTTACTTCTGCCAGTATCTCGTCTCCTACCTTCCGAACTTTACAGAAGCTCTCCTGCGAACCTTGCAGAACTAGCACTCCTGAAAGAAAGGATATTGTGGAGACATGGCTTAGCCACAGCCTGGGGGATGTTTCCAGACTGTAATGCTGGACAGAGTACGAGTGTGTCTGAGCACACAGCGCACTGTACACTCCTAATTATGGGCGTCTGCAGCTGACGATCTGTGCATGTGCCAATTAACACCACGACATCGGCAACTACGACTGAAATGGGCACGTGACCATCGGCAATGGACATTGATGCAGTGGCAGAGCATTGCACGGTCTGATGAATCCCAGAGCTTTCTTCATCATGGTGATGGGAGGGCGCGAATACGTCATCTTCCAGAGGAACAGCTGTGGGATGGAAACGAGGTGGTGGTGGCTCCATCATGTTCAACTGGACATCCATGGGTCCAGTGGAGCCTGTGGAAGTCGCCAAGATGGCCAAGGAGTATCATACACTGGCTGCAGACCACGCACACCCCTTCATGATGATCATCTTTCCCAATGACAGTAGCATTTTTCAACAACACAGTGTGCCATGTCAAAAGGCCAGGAGTTTGATGGAACAGTTCGAGGAACACAGTTGCGAGTTCCAATTGATGCGATGACACCTCCCCCCAACTCGTCAGATCTGAACCCCACCGAACACTTCTGGCATCTGATTGAATGCAGAACCAGAGCTTGTCACTTCCCTCCCTAGAATTTACGGAAATTAGATGATTTGTGCGTGCTGATGTGGTCCCAATTCCCTCCAGCGAACTATCAGGGCCTCATTGCTTCCATGCCATGACATGTCGACACTGTTACCCATGTCAAAGGCGTACATACTGGCTACTGGGTAGGTGGTCATAATGTTCTGCCTGATCAGCGTCTAGATTTGAATGAAGTAGCTTTGAATGAAGTCGCCCAAGGTGACTGATGAACCCAGTCTACAAACGATTTTTTTTTCCTTTATTGAGTTTCGATTCCCCCCAAAGGGGGCAGGCTGACAGCAGCTTATTACGCTGCTCTGCAGCCTACAGACTTTTTAAAACGTAAGAAAGAAGATAAGAAACAATAAAACCAGGCGATAAAACGGTGACTTAAATTGTAAAACTGCGGAAAATTGTGGAAAGTTAAAACATAAAACAAAGGGCAGGCAAAGTGAATAAAATACACAGGAAGCAGACAGGTAACATAGTAGACAGACAATTAAAATACATGGCGACAGTCTGGTTTCTGTTCACAAGAGATCTAAAATCACACCCAGCGACAGTATGATGTCCGTTTGCAACACTTTGGAAAAGACACACAACACTAAACACTCACTGTAAACACTGCACTGAAATGTCGGCACAAAGGGGACACACCATAGCCAAGGGCAGATTGGGGGTGGGGGTGGACCTGGACAGATGAGGGGGAAAACAAGGAGGGAGGGGAGGAAAAATGAAAGGGGGAAACAAAAGGAGGGAGATGACTCATAAGGGGGGGGAGGGGCAGGGCAGACGCGAGAGGGAATGGGAAAATGCAGAGGAGGGAAACGCAAAAGGACTCGGGGGAGAGAAGGGGGGGCAGAGAGAGGGTAGGCGGGGAAAAAAGAGGATGGATGGGGGGGAGAGGGAGCCCGGAAAAAGGACAGAGGAAAGGAGGGGGGAGTGAGGATCAGAGTTGATAGGAGGCATAAATGGAGGGAGAGAGGGCATCATCCGGGAGGGAGAGTTGATGGAAGCCACCTTGGGGAAGGAGAAGAAGGATGTAGAGATGGAGGGTAGGGGGGACACAACAGTGAAGACATGGCAGGGGGTGGGGATTTCGCATACGACTTTTAAAAAAGATTTTATTCCAAATTGGCGCGGCAAGAAAACCGAGAATGTTTTACATATTAGTGCCGTCGTGAAAGACTTCGTTCTCATAAACAGAAATATTTAACGAAAATACGTCACACACTTTAAAAAGTATATGAATTGTGTAAAATGACGAAGATGCTGTGAACAATGTTTTCATGAATGCTGCTGTCGCAGACGGTGTCAATGTGTGCCCCGGTGGCGCCACCGCTTCCCTTGGAACATAAACCTTGGAAGGTACATAATCGCTGACCAATCACAAGCCGGCCAATCAGAAGCCGTTCACGGGCTATATAAGGCCACGACAGCAGCAGTGAAGACAGTCAGTCGCTCCTGACGATGATGATGGAGGCTATCGTCGAAAGCTTGAGATATTATCCTGAAGTGGCGCGGCAAGAAAACCGAGAATGTTTTACATAATATTTCAGTTTGTTCGAACACTGTTGTGTGCACTAAAGATGGGGGCCCCATTGTTATCTGCTGTTTCTTTTTATGGCAGCTATAATACTAGGTTCTGATTGGAAGAAAGGACAGGAATGTGATACATTAGGCAATGCTGGTGTGTGTGTGTGTGTGTGTGTGTGTGTGTGTGTGTGTGTGGGTGGGTGGGTGGTTGTGTGCACATCATTTTATGTATACAGGGTGTTACAAAAAGGTACGGCCAAACTTTCAGGAAACATTCCTCACACACAAAGAAAGAAAATATGTTATGTGGACATGTGTTCGGAAACGCTTACTTTCCATGTTATAGAGGTCATTTTATTACTTCTCTTCAAATCACATTAATCATGGAATGGAAACACACAGCAACAGAACGTACCAGCGTGACTTCAAACACTTTGTTACAGGAAATGTTCAAAATGTCCTCCATTAGCAAGGATACATGCATCCACCCTCCGTCGCATTGAATCCCTGATGCACTGATGCAGCCCTGGAGAATGGCGTATTGTATCACATCCGTCCACAATACGAGCACGAAGAGTCTCTACATTTGGTACCGGGGTTGCGTAGACAAAAGCTTTCAAATGCCCCCATAAATGAAAGTCAAGAGGGTTGAGGTCAGGAGAGCGTAGAGGTCATGGAATTGGTCCGCCTCTACCAATCCATTGGTCACCGAATCTGTTGTTGAGAAGCGTATGAACATTTGGACTGAAATTTGCAGGAGCTCCATCATGCATGAACCACATGTTGTGTCGTACTTGTAAAGGCACATGTTCTAGCAGCACAGGTAGAGTATCCTGTATGAAATCATGATGATGTGCTCCATTGAGCGTAGGTGGACGAAACTAAAATGAGCTCTAAGATGGAAATTAAGCGTTTCCGGACACATGTCCACATAACATCTTTTCTTTATTTGTGTGTGAGGAATGTTTCCTGAAAGTTTGGCCGTACCTTTTTGTAACACCCTGTATAATACATATCTTTGAATGTGAAGCTATATGCGTCTTTGTAATAAAACACTGATTAAATACTGAGGTATAGATGCAAACACAATTTTTTAAGTTTAAAATTAAGTAATGCAGCATGGCACTGTTTTTGCGCATCATATGAATACTACATTCTGGTTGGGAAGAGGAAGGGGAGGTTGTGTAGGACTATAGAACACAGTTCAGTTTGTTCTACCTTCTTGTAACTTGTAAATTTACTTATTTGTTACATTCATTTATTGAGACTACATCCTGACTGGGTGCTTTCTTTTAATACTTTGCTGTAATTGGTTGGTAATAAGGGGTTTTTAATTTACCACTAACACATCTGTGTTACTTCTGCCATCTTGAGCCTTTGATTGGCTTTTCGTTTGTAATACTTCACTGTGATTGATTGGAGAGAGAGTGAGACAAGAGGCAAAAAGGGTGTCAGGAGAGGGGAGAGAGGCTTGACTACCTCATGAGGTCAAAGTCAAATCTCATTGACCCTGACCCTGAATGCAGGCAACCTGCTCGAATATATGCAGTTTTCAAGCTCATTTAATTGCATATTTGGTCCAGAACACGTATAGCATTATTATTTAGGAACGTTTGTAAAATTGAAGGCTGATTTGTTTGCTATGAACCAGCTCTAAATCTGTTACGTTATTCCCCTGTCTGTGTTGAATGAGTATGTTTGCGCCATTCGTCAGTATACGAGGTTTGCCCAGAAAGTAATGCACCGCATTTTTTTTCTCAGCCGAAAACAATGCTACGAATGCGAAACGTTGACGTATGTATTATTCGAAGTCTCCTGAGTGAGCACACCAAGTTTCCATCACGTCCGACAGATAGCGTTGCTGCAGGACAGTTCCAAAATTGCGTTTGTAGCTGATGTACGGTACAAGCAACGTGCATTCATTTACTTTCTCACTGCAGAGAGAGAGAGAAAGTGTGGGGAATAGTCATTGTGAAAAGTCTATGGACCATCTGCTGTCGACAGAAGTACAGTTAGTCACCAGAAGGCGGCACGGCGGAGCTCCACGATTTGCAGCGGTCGGGGAGACCATCCACGGCTGTCACACCTGACGTGTTGCAGCGAGCTGATGTTGTCATTCGCGAGGACAGACGCATGACGGCGAGGCAGTTGGCGCCGCATCTCTCAGTCAGCAAGGGAAGTGTGGATGCAGTTATCTGCAGTTTTCTCGGATATTCTAAAGTGTGTGCAAGATGAGTCCCGTGGTGTTCAGAAATGGCTCTGAGCACTATGGGACTTAGCTTCTGAGGTCATCAGTCCCCTAGAACTTAGAACTACTTAAACTTAACTAATCTAAGGACATCACACACATCCATGCCCAAGGCAGGATTCGAACCTGCGACCGTAGCCGTCTCGCGGTTCCAGACTGTAGCGCCTAGAACTGCTCGTCCACTCTGGCGGGCTCCCATGGTGTCTAACAGTGGATCACAAATCGTACAGAACAAACATTGTTCTTGATTTGTTGCAACGTTCTGAAGCTGAGGGGGAGGCTTTCTTGTCCCGGATTGTGACAGGTTATGAAACCTGGGTTCACCATTTTGAGCCCGCAACAAAACGACAGTCGATGGAATGGCGCCATTCCCACTCCCCACAGAGGAAAAAATTCAAAGCAGCTGCTTCCGCCGTTAAGGTTATGATCACCGTGTTCTGGGACTGATTCTCGTCGATGTGACGCCATTCAGAAGTGTATGTCAACAAAACTCAAGATGCGCTTCCATCGACTTCAGCGCCCCAGCAACCCAGGAGATGTCTTCCTGCAGCACGATAAACCTTGGCACCACAAAGGTCTGAGGACTGCTGAACACCTCGCAAAACAAGGCTGGACAGTGTTACATCATCCACCCTAGGGCCCTGACCTAGCCCCCTCTGACTTCCACTTGTTTGGGCCATTTGTGGAAAACCCTTTGAGGACGATGAGAGGTGATTCACACAGTGAAGCACTGGCTTCATCGCCAGGACAAGTACTGGTACTGACAGGGCACAAACGCCCTTGTTTCGCGCTGGAGGAAGGCCATAGAACAGGATGGAGATTACGTGAGGAAATCGGGTTTGTAGATAAAACACCATTCTTTCGTCTGTGTAATTCTCATTATGTTCAATAAAGAATTGTTGAAGAAAAAAATACGGTGATTTACTTTCTGGGCAACCCTTGTACTTGTTTCATCAGCAAACGCTACAGTTCTTGAAGCATTCTCAAATGAATATGGTATATTCTTTATGGGTAAAGTGCAATCGAACGAAGCAGATGGAAAAAGTAAGTAAACTGTTAATTATTTCAACACTAATTGTCATTACTCATAATGCATTTATCCTGCTGTGGGAAAAGACGGTCAACATCTTCATGGAAAAATGTCTGTAATTGTCCACAAGACTTGGCATGCACCTCTTCGTCCGAAGTAAATCGACGTCCATGACTGCCTCTCCTCAGGGTTCCAAAGACATGGAAATCACATGAGGAGAAAGCGGTACTCTTTGGAATATGAGCGAGGGCTTTCTAGCGAAACGTATGCAAAGTAGTCGAACAACACTGACGACATTATCCTTAAACGGGATGACGCTGTCTGTCAACATTCCTGCGAGTTCGCACTTGGTGGCACGTTTCAGTCCATGCACAGGGGGAAGTGGACGTTTCGCTAAAATTGATGCACGCCATCAGGTAGTCGAAACGGTATCACCGTGTTGCAGGGTCCACACACATGTTGCCAAAGCTGTTTCGACTACACTGCAGAAGTTTTGCTGGAAAGCCATCACACTTCCTCCATATAGACCCTATACCTGGCCATGCGATTTCCACAATTTTGGAGCCGTATAGAAAGACATTCGTGGTCGCCGATTTCCTTCAGACGAAGAGATGGTCGCTTGGATACTGTCATGGTTCCGTAGGCAACTGCAAACACTTTTCCCTGAAGACGCAGTCCGTCTTGCATCACAATGTACACTACTGGCCATTAAGAATGCTACACCAAGAAGAAATGCAGATGATAAAGGGGTATTCATTCGACAAATATATTATACTAGAACTGACATGTGATTACATTTTCACGCAGTTTGGGTGCATAGATCCTGAGAAATCAGTACCCAGAACAACCACCTCTGGCAGTAATAACGGCATTGATACGCCTGGGCATTGACTCAAACAGAGCTTGGATGGCTCGTATTGTGAGGAGCCAGTTGATCGGCCACCATTGACCAGACATTTTCAGTTGGTGAAAGATCTGGAGAATGTGCTGGCCAGGGCAGCAGTCGAACATTATCTGTATCCAGAAAGTCCCGTACAGGACCTACAACATGCGGTCGTGCATTATCCTGCTGAAACGTATGGTTTCGCAGCGATCGAATGAAGAGTAGAGCCGCGGGTCGTAACACATCTGAAACGCAACGTCCACTGTTCAAAGTGCCGTCAATGCGAACAAGAGGTGACCAAGACGTGCAACCAGTGGCATCCCATACCATCACGCCGTTTGATACGCCAGTATGGCGATGACGAATACAGGCTTCCAATGAGCGTTCACCGTGATGTCGCCAAACACGGATGTGACCATCATGAAGCTGTAAACAGAACCTGGATTCATCAGAAAAAATGACATTTTGCCATTCGTGCACACAGATTCGTCGTCGAGTACACCACCGCAGGCGCTCCTGTCTGTGATGCAGCGTCATGGGTAACCGCAGCCACGGTCTCCGAGCTGATAGTCCATGCTGCTGCAAACGTCGTCGAACTGTTCGTGCAGATGGTTTTTGTCTTGCAAACGTCCCCATATGTTGACTCAGGGATCGAGACGTGGCTGCACGATCCGTTACAGCCATGTGGCTAAGATGCCTGTTATCTCGACTGCTAGTAATACGACGCCGTTGGGATCCAGCACGACGCTCCGTATTACCCTCCTGAACCCACCGATTCCATATTCTGCTAACAGTCATTGGATCTCGCGATACGATAAACCGCAATCGCGGTAGGCTACAACCCGACCTTTATCAAAGTCGGAAATGTGATGGTACGCATTTCTCCTCCTTACATGAGGCATCACAACAACGTTTCACCAGGCAACGCCGGTCAACTGATGTTTGTGTATGAGAAATCAGTTGGAAACTTCCCTCATGTCAGCACGTTGTAGGTGTCACCACCGGCGTCAGCCTTGTGTGAGTGCTCTGAAAAGCTAATCATATCACAGCATCTTCTTCCCGTCGGTTAAATTTCGCGTCTTTAGCTCGTCATCTTCTTGATGTAGCAATTTTAATGGCCAGTAGTGTAATAACAACTATGGCGATTCCTTTTGAAATGATAAACGTTTAACTTACTTTTTCTCCATCTGTCCCGTTTTCATTTCACAGCCCCTTGTGGATCAGTGCGTGATTTCTCTTGAAAGCTGCCTCAATACTTGCAGCAGAACTGCATTATATGTATGAAAGAAAAATTTTTTTTTCGTTGCAGGGCGACAGCGGTAGTGCACTTGTTATCAAAACGAAAGACGGTTTCAAGCAGATCGGCGTGGTCAGCTTTGGGTCCGCGGACTGCGACACAGCTAAACCCTCCGCTTACGCCAGAGTAACCTCCTTCCTCGAGTGGATCACCAGGACTGCCAAAATGAGGAAATGAAAAGCTGGCGCCGTCCGTGATGCGGTTCACAAGTAACGTCATCTCGTTCAACGGTGGCCTATTTAATCATGAGCTGTGTGGAGTATTCAGTTTGACAGTTTCGTTTGTGCAAAGAAATATAGATAAGACGGCAAAATGGACAACAGTTTCTTTGAGGGAATCTTTATGGTACCTCTCTGTTTGCCATATTCATTTGCTCAAGACAAGTAATGTCTACCGCATTTTGAACTTGTTTCTTCCTTAAATAATTTTGTTCTCGTTTTACCACAGATATGATGATGCTGTTTCAACAGTGCCTCATTTATGGATTATAAAAGAAATAAAATAAATGTTTCAATCATTATAATTGCCAAAACAATATGGTCTCGGACTTTGCCGTGAACTTTATACTCAGTACCGTGGCAGTCCACTCTCAGTCAAGGTAAGACTCAGAGGTGCAACAGCTGTGGTGCTCGCTGTTACTCTATAGCTCGACGGAGTGTTTCATGGGCCTGAGCGAAGCTGGAGGCGTGTATCCAGTGCACTCTGGTTTACGATATTATGTCACAGCTCCTCGTAATTTCGTTTCCAATTATTGCTGTTTTATCCACTTAATTCCAGATGATTGGGGACAGGGAAGGTGACTGTGGATGGTAGGAGGTCATGACTCTACAGCTTCATGAGTTCTGACCAAATGAACTTGAAGTAACCAATATCAGGCCCGCCCAGCTAGCGCATGGTCTAACGGACTGATTCCCAAGCAGGAAGGCATGTCGGTCCTTGGCACGAATCCACCCAGCAGAGTAGCGTCGAGGCCCGGTGTGCGGGCCAGCCTGTGGGTGGTTTTTAAGGCGGTTTTCCATCTACCTCGGCGAATGCGGGCTGGTTCCCCTTATTCTGCCTCAGTTACAATGTGTCGGTAGTTGCTGAACAAACACTGTTTCCACATACACGTACACCATAACTATTCTACCATGCACACATTTGGGATTACACTCATCTGGTATGAGACATTCCCGGGGTAGTCCACTGGGAGCCAAGCTGCACAGTAACCCTGGGTTCAGTGTGGGGCAGCGGTGGGGTGGGTGGACTGCTGTGGCCTGTTGTGGGGTTGTGAACCACTCAGGACTATGGTTGGACTAAGCCTCTCCATCGTTTCTAGGTCCCAGTTTAATACATACATAGATACATACAACCAAAATCAGAAAAGAAACACTTTCCTGGCATTCTGAAACTACTACATATATATTCACAAACCAGTTTTCGGCTTCCTTTACCATCTTTAAGTGACAACTGATGCTGCAGCACAAGTTAAACGACATGTTACACAAGAATTACATGTATCACAAACAGCTCTGTCAGTAGCACAGAGTAGTAGTAGTAGTAGTAGTAGTAGAGTAGCAAGGAGAGCTTGAGCCCAACAAAAGATGCCACTCCCTAGAACATCATCGACGATGTCTCCAACAACATCATGGGATTTCCCCAGTGTCCCGTCCCACCACCCCACTCTCACCAAGATCAATAGGTCTGTGTATAAAATGGCGGGAAATTCAAATTTTGGTGGGACATCCAAAATCTGTGTGTGAAATTCAAAAAATGGCCCAATTGCGCTAGTGTGTTTTCCATGGTAGGAGGTGTGTTTCCTATGAGAGTTTTTGTCCTAAGTAAAAACTGAAAGGAAATTCAAAATGGTACATCGTCATGCTAGTAGACCTAATAACAAGCTAAAAAGTTCCACTCACTACATCACAAACTTTAAAAGGGTGAAAATGCTCCATTGGACACCAAATACAGCATTTGTTCTGTCTGACAGAAGCTGTTTCTACGTTATATAACAGCAGCTGTTTAGGAAATTCATATCCAGTTACAGTTAGAACATTATGGCACACCTATAAAATGATCGTCAATGATGGTAAACGTATGTGAGGAAACAGCAACGTCTTCTGAAAGTAGTACACTTTTCCCTTCTTACCCATGACATTTCATCACAAAAAACAACCACCAGTGTCAGACACCAGATCATGCTTCATGCTGTATTTAACATTAACTTTATGTTCCAACTCGTACTTGACAACATAACTGCAGAGCAGTTACTATATGTCCACCATAGATTGAGTCTCCATATTACGAAGCATAAGGCGCACAGGTACAGCACATTCTAAGGCTTAAGGTTACTTCACAGGGGCACACATTCGTCCTCCCATTGCTCCATATGCAGCTGGAATAGCAAAAGGGGCCTACTAGCAGTTATATAAGATATTCTTCACAAGCAACCTTGCTGAGTATATACAATCGTCTTTCTAAAGATTGAAGTTTAATAGAAGTGGCATCAAATTCTTTTAACACCACGTTCAACACATACCTCTCATTTATGACGAATTGTGTGTTTGTACAGGAAAATGACGTATAATAGTTCACAGAGATGTGAGTGTCGGTGTGGCTCAGTTGGCATAGTACTATACTACATCTGTAGTAGTAGATTCAATCGATTCCAACAGTAAGCACAACGACGAATTCAGATTTCAATAGGTTCCCAACTAACCATTAGGTTAGGTTAGGTTAGTGTTGTTTTAACGTCCCGTCGACAACGAGGTCATTAGAGACGGAGCGCAAGCTCGGGTTAGGGAAGGTTGGGGAAGGAAATCGGCCGTGCCCTTTCAAAGGAACCATCCCGGCATTTGCCTGAAACGATTTAGGGAAATCACGGAAAACCTAAATCAGGATGGCTGGCGACGGGATTGAACCGTCGTCCTCCCAGTCCAGCCTGCTAACCACTGCGCCACCTCGCTCGGTTCCAACTAACCATAAGATGCTGAGCCATCTATACCCACAGAGACCCACACTCTCTTTTGATGGGTGACACTAAAACTTTTTAACTAACACTAATTTTTGCTGCAGACACGCCTTGGTCTGATGTGAATTTGACATCAATGTAGACGAAATGTTAAGAGCTGACCCTCTTCCTATAAACAGAATTTTATCTAATGTCTCGGCTGTCACTGCATTCTTAAGTGATGCCTCACATAAATTATAAGTGTTTTATGGTTGACATAGGACATCTAAGATTTCCAGCAGACTTCTATCCACTACTCACCAGTAGCATCCTGGCTTATTACCTATCATGAGCGAGGTCTCTGCTATGAATTTGTAGCATGTTATTCACATCTGATATACCAACACGATAAACCACAGAGGAGAGTAACGCTATTTCTGTGATATCATCCTGCAGGTACTAACCTGCATGGTTCTAAGATTAGAATCCTTCACGTCTTCAATGGCGTCAGAATCCAAGATGGCGACCAGGGGATATGAACTCAGTCCAAAGTAGTTGTTCCAATTCCCATGGCGCTGTGGTCGTCTACCCCACCATTAATCCTCAACACAGGGCTACTAGCTATCAGGTGAACCCACCGCTTGTGCTCTGTACTCCATAGTGAAAGGCCGATCATCATCGTGGTGCAGTGTCATCAGAGATCTATCACCTCCAGATGTAAGAAACTGACTCACACAGTTGATTGTAGCTACTAAACAATTCCTTTCTCTCCCATTGTTTATTTATTGTTCGACAGATCCCTGATGTAGACGTCACAGTGTCTGATGCATCTGAGGAGCAAAAGCAGCAGGAGATACAAATAAGCATGTGGCTCCCAACACAGAGTGAAAATCAAGTACATTTGAGCGACAAAAGAAGCAGAAGTCTAGTCACCATGGAGACAAGCCCCCTTATTGCAGCTCCTGGCACACTTGAGTGAAAATCGAGTCAGTATGCACAACCATATCCATTACTTACACCACTGAGTCAGCACACGGACTGACTCCATGATGCAGTGCCTGGCATATTGGAGTTGGACACAGAATTGTTTCTAGACTTTAATTTAGCAACATATTCAACATATACGCCAATTGTCGAGCCCCAGCATTGCACAGTGCAACTGATACATCAGAGCAGAAATAAATTCACCACGTAGAACTGTTTCCAGACTTCGACTTTCCCCTATCACTGTCGTCTTAACCACTTGTCAAGCTGTTACCACAGTTTAATGCAGATATGGAAGTGGTATTATTCACTAAAACGTAAAGTTGAATGTGAATGACAGTAAAAGTGTAGTTGTAAGGATCTCCTCAGATCATGAGTTAAACATAATGGTAATTTTTGAAAATCCACGATTTAGTGCTCTCAGACTATGAATGGTACCAATTATGTCGAATTCAACACAAATAAATGCCACGTTCAGCGCTCAAACAGCTGCAGTGTTACTAGAGTTTCATACAATATGTGTGGTGGACTATCCAAGAACAGAGAAAATATACAACCACACAGTGCATTCACTTTCAGATGGCTATGTTCAGAAACTTGATGGGTGCTAGTTCAGCCATCCAGAGTGTAACGTCTGAGTGTGATGAGTTGTGTGCATACATATGTGGATTTTCTGGAAATGTCTGGCACGTGCTTAGAGAACTTACACATCAGAACACTTCAGAGGAAGCCTTGACTACGAATGTCGATGAGTTCTGTGCTTCGATACGCAGAATTTACGATGCATCTACATCATCACTACCAGACGTTGCTACAGAATTATGTGCACATATATATTTATTTCTGTACCCTTGAAACGGAACTTGTTGTCCCGTTCCATATTATTCTCAGTAAGTTCCGCTGCCGGAAAATAATAACGAGAGTGTTTTCACTCAGCAGAAGGAAATGATTGGCTAAGAAGCAGAAGAGAATGGACCAAGCGGTGTTTATTTATTTATTCATTGATCTTTATTTCGTGTGTGCCACGTTTCCTTGCATACTTTCCCTTCCGCAACATGGACTGTATGAATGAGATATTACGTGAAGTAGTAGAAAACTTTGGTCACAGGTCGTAGCATTGCATGAGTAGAGTGGTTCTGTGGTACGATAGTACCAACCCCTAAACGCGAACAAGTTTGGCAAAGATAGTGTGCAAGTCAGGATAGAGAGGTCGCGAAGGCACGAGTATTGGCTCCGTGAGGTTGGCGAACCATCCCCTCCACCGCCTTTTGAACGTACAACGATCAGGCGAGGTGTCCGCAGGTCCACTTGTTCCTGGGTAGCAGCGCTGGACAGACGTGGAGACGCAGCTCTCGATTCTGTTAATGTTAACAAAGGTATCAGAATGTCTCCAATTAGATTCTACACAGAGTACGCGAAAAACTTGCCCCCCTTCTAACAGCCGTGTACCGCAAGTCTCTAGAGGAACGGAGGGTTCCAAATGATTGGAAAAGAGCACAGGTAGTCCCAGTCTTCAAGACGGGTCGTCGAGCAGATGCGCAAAACTATAGACCTATATCTATTTACAGACGGGCGAAATTTGGCACGGACTTCAATGCGAGATGCCTTTAATAGGTTCCACAACGAAACATTGTCTCGAAATTTGGTAGAAAATCCGAAGAAATTCTGGTCGTATGTAAAGTACACAAGCGGCAAGACGCAGTCAATACCTTCGCTGCCCAGTGCCGATGGTACTGTTACCGACGACTGTGCCGCTAAAGCGGAGTTATTGAACGCAGTTTTCCGAAATTCCTTCACCAGGGAAGACGAATGGAATATTCCAGAATTCGAAACACGAACAGCTGCTAGCATGAGTTTCTTAGAAGTAGATACCTTAGGGGTTGCGAAACAACTCAAGTCGTTTGATACAGGCAAGTCTTCAGGTCCAGATTGTATACCGATCAGGTTCTCTTCAGATCACGCTGATACAATAGGTCCCTACCTAGCAATCATATACAACCGCTCGCTCACCGATAGATCTGCACCTGCAGATTGGAAAATTACGCAGGTCGCACCAGTGTTTAAGAAGGGTATTAGGAGTAATCCATCAAACTACAGACCTATATCATTGACGTCGGTTTGCAGTAGGGTTTTGGAGCATATACTGTATTCAAACATTATGAATCACCTCGAAGGGAACGATCTATTGATACGTAATCAGCATGGTTTCAGAAAACATCGTTCTTGTGCAACGCAGCTACCTCTTTATTCGCACGAATGGCCGCTATCGGCAGGGGATCTCAAGTTGATTCCGTATTTCTAGATTTCCGGAAAGCTTTTGACACCGTTCCTCACAAGCGACTTCTGATCAAGCTGCGGGCCTATGGGGTATCGTCTCACTTGTGCAACTGGATTCGTGATTTCCTGTCACGAAGGTCGTAGTTCGTAGTAATAGACGGCAAATCATCGAGTAAAACTGAAGTGAAATCAGGTGTTCCCCAGGGAAGCGTCCTGGGACCTCTGCTGTTCCTGATCTATATAAATGACCTGGGTAACTATCTGAGCAGTTCTCTTAGGTTGTTCGTAGATGATGCTGTAATTTACCGTCTAGTAAGGTCATCCGAAGACCAGTATCAGTTGCAAAGCGATTTAGAAAAGATTGCTGTATGGTGTGGCAGGTGGCAGTTGACGCTAAATAACGAAAACTGTGAGGTGATCCACATGAGTTCCAAAAGAAATCCGTTGGAATTCGATTACTCGATAAATAGTACAATTCTCAAGGCTGTCAATTCAACTAAGTACCTGGGTGTTAAAATTACGAACAACTTCAGTTGGAAAGACCACATAGATAATATTGTGGGGAAGGCGAGCCAAAAGTTGCGTTTCATTGGCAGGACACTTAGAAGATGCAACAAGTCCACTAAAGAGACAGCTTACACTACACTCGTTCGTCCTCTGTTAGAATATTGCTGCGCGGTGTGGGATCCTTACCAGGTGGGATTGACGGAGGACATCGAAAGGGTGCAAAAGGAGGGCATATCGTTTTGTATTATCACGTAATAGGGGAGAGAGTGTGGCAGATATGACACACGAATTGGGATGGAAGTCATTACAGCAAAGACGTTTTTCGTCGCGGCGGGATCTATTTACGAAATTTCAGTCACCAACTTTCTCTTCCGAATGCGAAAATATTTTGTTGAGCCCAACCTACATAGGTAGGAATGATCATCAAAATAAAATAAGAGAAATCAGAGCTCGAACAGAAAGGTTTAGGTGATCGTTTTTCCCGCTCGCTGTTCGGGAGTGGAATGGTAGAGAGATAGTATGATTGTGGTTCGATGAACCCTCTGCCAAGCACTTAAATGTGAATTGCAGAGTAGTCATGTAGATGTAGATGTAGATGTAAATATCTCTGACATCGATCTGTTGTAGAATTTTAGAACATGTTTTTTGCTCGCGTATCATGTCATTCCTGGAAACCCAGAATCTACTCTGTAGGAATCAACATGGATTCCGGAAACATGCGATCGTGTGAGACCCAACTCGCTTTATTTGTTCATGAGACCCAGAAAATATTAGATACAGGGTCCCAGGTAGATGCCATTTTCCTCGACTTCCGGAAGGCGTTCGATACAGTTCCGCACTGTCGCCTGATAAACAAAGTAAGAGCCTACGGAATATCAGACCAGCTGTGTGGCTGGATTGAAGAGTTTTTAGCAAACAGAACACAGCATGTTGTTCTCAATGGAGAGACGTCTACAGACGTTAAAGTAACCTCTGGCGTGTCACAGGGGAGTGTTTTGGGACCATTGCTTTTCACAATATATATAAATGACCTAGTAGATAGTGTCGGAAGTTGGAGACTTTTCGCGAATGATGCTGTAGTGCACAGAAAAGTTGCAGCATTAGAAAATTGCAGGAAGATCTGCAGCGGATAGGGACTTGGTGCAGAGAGTGGCAACTGACCCTTAACATAGACAAATGTAATGTACTGCGGATACATAGAAAGAAGAATCCTTCATTGTATGATTATATGATAGCGGAACAAACACTGGTAGCAGTTACTTCTGTAAAATATCTGGGAGTATGCGTGCGGAACGATTTGAAGTGGAATGATCATATAAAATTAATTGTTGGTAAGGCGGGTGCCAGGTTGAGATTCATTGGGAGAGTCCTTAGAAAATGTAGTCCATCAACAAAGGAGGTGGCTTACAAAACGCTCGTTCGACCTATACTTGAGTATTGCTCATCAGTGTGGGATTCGTACCAGGTCGGGTTGACAGAGGAGATAGAGAAGATCCAAAGAAGAGCGGCGCGTTTCCTCACGGGGTTATTTGGTAAGCGTGATAGCGTTACAGAGATGTTTAGCAAACTCGAGTGGCAGACTCTGCAAGGGAGGCGTCCTGCATCACGGTGTAGCTTGCTGTCCAGGTTTCGAGAGGGAGCGTTTCTGGATGAGGTATCGAATATATTGCTTCCCCCTACTTATACCTCCCGAGGAGATCACGAATGTAAAATTAGAGAGATTCGAGCGCGCACGGAGGCTTTCCGGCAGTCGTTCTTCCCGCGAATCATACGCGACTGGAACAGGAAAGGGAGGTAATGACAGTGGCACGTAAAGTGCCCTCCGCCACACACCGTTGGGTGGCTTGCGGAGTATAACTGTAGATGTAGATGTCTCAAAACTGCTCTTTAACAAAGTGCAGATGTTGAAATCAGGTTTGAGATTACCACCAAATCCCCATAAGGAAGTTTATTTTCATAATTTAGTCAGATTTCAGTAAGAACTTTGCGTTTGTGCCTTGGTCAGGCTACGCACCATGGGCCTTAAGCTCACGGTCGTATTATTACTCTGTGTTTAACCGAAGTTCACTCATTTAATGTATTTTCATGTTTTCTTTCTTTTACAGTAATATTTGGGGGAATTTGTATTTATTTTTCATATGTTTTCTTTGTGTACTTGCTTTCCCGCCACGTGGTCGGTTGGAGCAACCGCCACATTGGTAAACTGCAGTTTCAGTCTGAAAATGTATAGCATGCGAGTGAATAACCATACGGTAGTGGGTGAGTGTAAGATAGAGAAGGAATAATCTTGTGTGTCCGTATTTTTTGCATTTCTTTGGGCTTCCGCTACTTGGCCCCGTGGATGGAATAGTATTGGTGTGATAGTTAGTTGATGTTTCTTGTGCCCACCATAACTATTTGATTCGCCTACAATGAAGTGCATTAGGTAAAATAATCGGTTTAAACTCTTGTATCTAGAAAAGTTTAGATTTTAATACCATTGATGGAATAAAGACTTGCAAAAATTTTTCCGCCATATGATAGTAAATGTTCTCCCTCCCAACTCAGTAACGTGGTGTTGTTCTGAAAGCAAGATTCAGTCGTAGTTAAGTGCACCACTTGCCACCCTTTCTTCAGAGTACGTTTTAACGAAAATTGAAATATTTAGGCAAACACTCTTCCGTCCTGACCGAGTTCACTTTTAGTGTCTTTGCTGAACTTGTTCTGTGTGACCTATAGTAATTGATTGTAATAAGCATGGGTTTAGGTATAATTGTGTGACTGCATAAAATTACATTGAAGGTAGGTCTGCGCTCCCCTCTCCCTTTCCATAATTACATGGCGAAAGTGAATCATGTTAACTAGAGAGACCAGTTGTGTCGATGCATATTCCAACAGACACACGGCTAGTTATTGAAATGCCATCGGTGTTGAACAAATATCAGTTAACCCATACCCTCAATTGATTACTTCCTCCCATAATCATAAAGAATAGACCAAATATTCACCTGCATCAAATTTTGGAAAAGAAATGGGAATACACTAAAACAGTTCATAATCTTTTCATAGATTTTACAAAAGCATATGATTCAGTATTGCAATCAAAACTGTAACAGAATTCTCTTGGAACTTGGAATACCAAAGAAGTATGTTAGACTTATAGAAGCAGTCATCAAAGGTACACGAGTGGGCCTTCGGCTCCGAAAGCCCATACCGATGATTTTTCGTTGAACTGCTCACACGCTGACACTTGCTGATGGCTCTGCATAGATATCTGCAGCAATTTGCGGAAGGGTTGCACGTCTGTCACGTTGAACGGTTCTTTTCAGTCGTAGTTCGTACCGTTCTTCCAGGATCTTTTTCCAGACGCAGCGATATCGGAGATTTGATGTTTTACCGGATTCCTGATATTCACGGTACACTCGTGAAATGGCCGCACGTCAAAATCGCCGCTTCATCGCTACCTCGGAGATGTTGTGTCCTGTCGCTCGTGCGCCGACTATAACACTACGTTCAAACTCACTTAAATCTTGATAACCTGCGATTGTCTTGTCTTATACAGGCGTTGCCGACCATGGAGGTAAAAATAAGAGGAGTTGTCATGACGTCACAAACTTGAAGCCGACCCAAGAGAAGGTCCGCCATGTTAGCTACCCCAAAACATTCGCTTCTGGTGGTTTGATTCCGTGTAGTCGTGAAGTGTTTTGATAAAAAAAATGCCGGGCTTGCGTCGCTCACGGGTGTACTTATCGTTCTGATTGTAATCTAATGTTTAAACAAATCACATTTCATTCGTAAGTGGACTTATTTAAGCGCTATTTTCTTATATATACTTGAAATTCTGATGCACTGTAAAGTTTTACAGTATGGTTTTATTTCTGTGATTTAACTTTAGATTTCTATCAATCCAAGGCGAAGAGCTGTCTGGAAGTGAGCATTACACTTGGTTTTCACTGTGTGGTTATTCTGAAGTAACTGAAAAGTCCTGGCAAGAAATATCCTGGAAATGGGGACTAATGTTTTAAAATGCAATAATTTAATATAAAACTAATGTAACTACATGTAGTTAATTAAATCTTCAGTAAAATGTGTGGAACACCTGTTACAGTGGTTAAATTATAAGTACTTAAATGGTTACATATTTGTTAAAGCAAAGTCCCCTATCGAAGTCCTGGCTTAGATCATTACATTAATCACTGTGTTGTCGTATTACCCAGTAAATTTCTGTTCTTTGCCACACTGAATGTCATTTGGTAGGTTCAATTTAAAAAGAAAGCAGATGTGGAAATTGCAATGGGCCTGACAATCTTAAATTCAGTTCTGTTCCTTCGTAATTTAACGTATTTTTCACTTTGTTGACATGACAGCTGGCTTGTTTATATCATCCCTGCATACATCTATGGGACACCAAAGGAAATAAGGTAAGTTTCTTGCAAACGTGAACATTTAAAATTTGCATTTGACTTGAAAATGCAACGAATACAAATCGGTGCCTCTAAACTATCAATCATTGTTTTTGGAGTTCTGGCTTTATCAATTATCGACACAAACACAATGAAAGTGAATAGGAATGGATTACAAAAGCACGCTTTTCATAGCACATACGTCTCTTCTCGATTATTCTAAGCGTATAAACAAAAAGGAATTACAGTACTGAGGCAAGAAGCGTAATATTTTTACGTATTACTGTATCGAATACGCAATTAAGACGAGAAAAACGTTTGAAGTTGCGTTCCTTATGCTGTGTTGTTCACTAAAACCGAGTAACATTTACTATATAAAGCAAATATCACGTGCACACGACATAAATAACGAACAAGAAGCAATTGTAAACACTCGTCTGCTAATGTTTTGGGGGATCCAAGATGGCGGCAGGCCCTGCCCACTGGCTTCAAAACAACGTACAGCGCAAGTCTGTACCGCCATCTCCCCTTATTCTACCTCCATGTTGCCGACCGTAACGCCGTATTCTGCCTGTTTACATATCTCTGCATTTGAATACGCACGCCTATACCAGTTTCTTTGGCGCTTCAGTCTATTTGCTAATGGGTAAGCGGTTCTAGGCGCTGCAGTCTGGAACCGCGAGACCGCTACGGTCGCAGGTTCGAATCCTGCCTCGGGCATGGATGTGTGTGATGTCCTTAGGTTAGTTAGGTTTAAGTAGTTCTAAGTTTTAGGGGACTGATGACCTCAGAAGTTAAGTCCCATAGTACCCAGAGCCATTTTTTTCTATTTGCTAAGATAATCGATCTGTGCCGTTGTAATATTGTTGTAAGAAGCTTCTATTAATACCTGAATTGGAAAAAGCGACTTTTATCAGCAAATGATTATTAAACAATATGAATTGCTTCCAGGTAGAATTACTGTGCTTTCGTTACGTATCCCTCTGCTGACGTAACTGGCGTCCTCATATCTAGCCGCACGGCTTCAAAGCGCCGTCCACTGACAACCCCATGTGGTCCACCGGTTCCTGCGTTGGGTTCTGAATTCTTATTCCCGACTGTGTATGTTCTACAGCACCGCTTCACTGACTGAATGCTGCATGACGCGATACAAAATGGTAAAACTGCAAAATATAAGGAAATGAAATGTGACTTGGAACTAAGGGGTACCTTACAACCATGAAACTAAACACAGCGTCATCAACCTACGTACCAACCAGCCAGCAGCGCGCGATAGCCGCGTGGTCTCGGGTGCCTTGCCACGGTTCGCGCGGTCGGAGGTTCGAGTCCTCCATTGTGCGTGCGCGCGCGCGCGCGCGCTCGTGTGTGTGTGTGTGTGTGTGTGTGTGTGTGTGTGTGTGCGTATTGTCCTTAGCGTAAGCTAGTTTAAGTCGGATTATGTAGTGTGTCAGCCCAAGGACCGATGGCCTTAGCAGTTTCGTCCCATACGAACTTACCACAATTTTCCCAAAATTTTTCCAACCATCCATTTGGGGTGAATTCGGCCCATAATGCTAGATTACGTTCCCCAGTATTCCTCACATCAGGAAATGATGTGATCAGGACAGGCAGTTGCGAGATCTTCCACAGAAATGTTTATGCTTGGTTCCGGTATTACTGGCGTGTTAGAAACTGAAGGAAGTTATCTCTGATCCTCGAGCGGACTGTTACTTTTAGCGGACAAACAGATTCACGGAAGTAGCGCCGGCTCAGCTCTGTTCACATTGCGCAGTGATTACCCCTAGACCACAAAGAGATAATGCATGAGAATAGCACAAGTGGAAGCCAACATTTCCTGTAGAATCTTCAACATCCTGAAGTGATGTCAGTTCACGCATATGGCCACCACCAGATTTTACTTCTGTTATTACAAAATCAATGATTAGCCGAGACAGCTGGTGAAGATGTAATGCTACTTGAATTACGCAGCCATTACGGCACCTCACCTCAACCTCTCGATACCAGCAATATTCTACTGTGTTTCCGTAAAGTAGTTAACATATTTCTGAGACAACATTCAGATTTGATTTCATTAATGTAGAGGTACTTTGATACATCGATATGTTTATATTGCAATGATATTATTCTTATGTGAATTCTCTCTTTTGTCACTATGATCTTTGATGTACTTGTAACTCTGATTTTTGGGCGCATAAGCGGTTATTAGGGAGTCAAGTCTTGGACGTCATGTTGAAGAGACGCAAATTGTAGTCAGTTTATAAAATGCGAACTTTAACAGTGAGGAAGATATTTTCAAGTATGTTTTATAATGTGATGTTTTGTGTGTAACGTGATACTGCAACAATAGTAATAAAAAAAGAAGTGCAACTTAAATTCGGAGTGCTGATTACTTTTTGACATCACCATTGTGCTAACTTTCAAAGGTTTAATCTTCGAGAATGGTTTGTGAAACACATCTATAAAACTTTTGAATACAGCAGAATAACACCTAGGCCCCTTTGCATCCGAGCTTGGAATCATCACTACCTAGATTTTCGACGATAGAGCCATGAATTCACAACGAGACCAGCGTGGGAAACACGAAAAGATGAGTGCCTAGTTTCTCCATTATTTCATGAAATGATTTTATTATCTGTGCTCTAATGACACCTGCTACATAATATAACATTGTTGTTGCCCGAAAATGCAGTATTCAGCAGCGTGAGCAACACCACAACCCTAATTAATTTTTAACCTTTGTTGTGGTAGGGTTGTTAGAAAGAATAATACGATCAAACAAGAAAACGAATGAAATTTCCCGGCAGATTAAAACTGTGTGCCTGACGGAGACTCGAACTCGGGACCTCTTAGAAGATGAGGTACAGGCAGAAGTAAAGCTGCGAGGCTGGGTCATGAGTTGTGCTTTGGTACTTCAGTTGGTAGAGCAAGCACTTGCCCGCGAAAGGCAAAGGTCCCGAGTTCTAATCGCACAGTTTTAATCTGCCAGAAAGTTTCATGCCAGTGCACACTCCTCTGCAGAGTGAAAATGCATACCCGGAAAGAAAACTAATGTACTGAACTCGCTGTACTCCACCTGCAGGAACTCAGGGGTCGTGATTCTCGTACAGTGTGGCGAATCCTACGTTACAACATGCGCACAACCCACTGTAACCACGAAGTCCCTTCCCTACCGGTTGGAGCACATTCGGTTTAGTCTGGGGCGCGACAGAGGCGGTGGCTGTAAAGACTCAGATACCACAACGCTTTCTTGCACTGATAATTTTTCTTTATTTTATGAACCAATCGTCATGTAAAGATACCTTCAAACCGAAAACTAATTCCAACAAACTCGGTTGACAAGTGTTTTCAATTCGATTTTTGACTCAGTTTTCAACTGTTGCCAACAGTAAACAAAACGGCCTCCGTCTCAGATTCAAGAGAGGTCAAAACCTCGGTGACATACAAGAGGTGAACGAATCGAAAGCGAGTGTAGGAAAATCAATGAGAGAAGCGTTCAATGATTCTGAAAGTAAAATTTTGTCAGCCGATGTGGGTAAAGACCGTAAGAGTACTTGGTGTTAGGTAAAATCAATAAACTGTTGGAAATAAACTATTAATTTATTCAAAAACCGTACTGGTAACGAAACCCTAGAGAGAAGGCCGAAATACTGACATCTACATCTACATCTACATCTACATGAATACTCTACAAATCACATTTAAGTGCCTGCCAGAGTGTTCATCGAAACACCTTCACAATCTCGTATTGCGAGCGAAAAGAACGAACACCTATATCTTTCCGTACGAGCTCTGATTTCCCTTACTTTATCAAGGTAATCGTTCCTCCCTATGTAGGTCGGTGTCAACAAAATATTTTCGCATTCGGAGGAGAAAGTTGGAGACTGGAACTTGGTGAGAAGGTTTCGTCGCAACGAAAAACGCCTTTCTTTTAATGATGTCCAGCCCAAATCCTATATCATTTCTGTGACACACTCTCCCATATTTCACGATAATACAAAACGTGCTGCCTTTCTTTGGACTTTTTCTATGTAATCCGCAGTCCTACCTGGTAAGGATCCCACACCGCGCAGCAGTATTCTAAAAGAGGACGGACAAGTGTATTGTAGCCAGTCTGCTTAGTAGACCTGTTACATTTTCCAAGTGTCCTGGCAATAAAATGCAGTCTTTGGTTAGCCTTCCCCATAACATTTTCTGTGTGTTCCTTCCAATTTAAGTTGTTCATAATTGTAATACCTAGGTATTTAGTTGAATTTACGGCTTTTAGATTAGACTGATTTATCGTGTTACCGAAGTCTAACCACTTCCTTTTAGCATTCATGTGGATTACCTCACAATTTTCGATATTTAGGGTAAACTGCCACTTTTCGAACCATTCAAATATCTGAATTCGGTCTTCCGAAATTATTTCACAGCGGAAGATCGTAACACAATCCCTTCTTTCAATCATCGTACGGCCATCGAAATGGCAGATATTGAGATAACCGATCGCGGAATAGAAAAGCAATTTAGAAGTGGAAAGGCACCAGAATCAGATGAGATACATATACAACGATTATGGGTAAGAATTTGATCCCCTTCGAGCAATAAAATCCCAGTTCATTGTCGTTTCCAAAGAAGCTTGTAGGCTAGATGCACACAATTACAGACCTATATCGATGATGTCAATCTGCTGTAGTGTTAGGGAACATGGTGTATGTCACAGAACTATGACGTCTTTGAGGAACGAAAAATCTCCTCTATGATAGTCAGCATGGATATCGCAAACAGATATCTTGCGAAACTCATTTCGCTCTGTTTACCCATGAGGTCCATAGCGCTGTAGACATCAGCGCTCGGCTTGATGCCGTGTTCCTTGACTTGGGGAAAGTACAGGGTGATTCAAAAAGAATACCACAACTTTAAAAATGTGTATTTAATGAAAGAAACATAATATAACCTTCTGTTATACATCATTACAAAGAGTATTTAAAAAGGTTTTTTTTCACTCAAAAATGAGTTCAGAGATGTTCAATATGGCCCCCTCCAGACACTCGAGCAATATCAACCCGATACTCCAACTCGTTCCACACTCTCTGTAGCATATCAGGCGTAACAGTTTGGATAGCTGCTGTTATTTCTCGTTTCAAATCATCAATGGTGGCTGGGAGAGGTGGCCGAAACACCATATCCTTAACATACCCCCATAAGAAAAAATCGCAGGGGGTAAGATCAGGGCTTCTTGGAGGCCAGTGATGAAGTGCTCTGTCACGGTCTCCCTTTGCACAAACACCCATTCTCTGTAAACTGTTTATACCAACGTTTAATACACCACCTATCAGGAGGTTTAACACCATACTTCGTTCGAAATGCACGCTGAACAACTGTCGTCGATTCACTTCTGCCGTACTCAATAACACAAAAAGCTTTCTGTTGAGCGGTCGCCATTTTAGCATCAACTGACGCTGACGCCTAGTCAACAGCGCCTCAAGCGAACAAATGTACAACTAAATGAAACTTTATAGCTCCCTTAATTCGCCGACAGATAGTGCTTAGCTCTGCCTTTTGTCGTTGCAGAGTTTTAAATTCCTAAAGTTGTGGCATTCTTTTTGAATCACCCTGTATTTGACACCGTCCCGCACTGCCGTTTTGTGAAACAAATACGAGCCTATCGAGTATCGGAGCAGATCAAAAATGGTTCAAATGGCTCTGAGCACTATGGGACTTAACATCTGAGGTCATCAGTCCCCTAGAACTTAGAACTACTTAAATCTAACTAACCTAAGGACATCACACACATCCATGCCCGAGGCAGGATTCGGACCTGCGACCGTAGTGGTCGCGCGGTTCCAGACTGAAGCGCCTAGAACCGCTCGGCCACACAGGCCGGCGGAGCAGATCTGCGGCTGGATTCACGACTTCTTTGCATGTAGACCTCAACACCTAACTGTTAACGGGACAAATTCGACGGGTGTAAAAGTAATTTCCTGAATACTCCAAGGAAATGTTATAACCGTAAATGTTCACTGCTGGCCACCGTAAATGCAACACCCTGAAGGAAACATCCGAATCAAGTGAAATTTACACCATGGGTTTGCAGCGATGAGATATGCAACTGATTAGAATTTCAGCGCAGACGCACATCACGCGCGCCTGTGGCGCCACCTCATAGCGCCATTTAAGGCTTGGCGATTTCGACGAGTGTACGTTCGGCACGTGTGTTTACCTTGTGGTTGTTTCACAAGACGATCAGTTATGCCTCGTAGACAACAGCGAACATCGTTTGATCAAGTATCCGAGTTCGACAGAGGAAGGATAGTGGCTTATCGAGATTGTGGATTATCATACAGAGAAATCGCTAGTCGTGTTGGACGAAACCAAACAACTGTAATGCGGATATGTGACCGTTGGATGCAGGAGGGTACGACGGACCGACGTGGTCGATCGCATTCACCTCGGTGGACCACTGCACGTGCTGATAGGCAAATTTTGCGCATGGCAGTGACGGATCGCTCAGTGGCATCCCGAACCAT
This sequence comes from Schistocerca serialis cubense, assembly GCF_023864345.2. Lineage (NCBI taxonomy): Eukaryota > Metazoa > Arthropoda > Insecta > Orthoptera > Acrididae > Schistocerca > Schistocerca serialis. Next base: position 148,974,656 of record NC_064648.1, read on the forward strand.
AGCACAGCACATTGCGTCTGTAACGCATCATCCAGTGTCTGCGCGTACCATTCGACGCCGTTTACAGCAGAGTGGTCTGTCCGCAAGACGTCCATTGCTTCGTCTACCATTGACGCAGAACCACAGACGTCTCCGTCGCCAATGGTGTGACGACAGACGGATGTGGACGGCAGAATGGAATGACGTTTTCTTTACTGACGAGGCACGCTTCTGTCTGCAGCACCACGATGGTCGGATTCGAGTGTGGAGACACCGTGGAGAGAGGATGCTGGACAGCTGCATTATGCACCGCCACACTGGTCTTGCACCGGGTATTATGGTATGGGGCGGTATTGGATATTACTCTCGCACGCCTCTAGTACGCATTGCCGGTACTTTAAATAGCCGGCGCTACATATCCGAGGTGCTGGAGCCAGTTGTCCTTCCTTACCTTCAGGGCTCGGCCACAGCCATATTTCAACAGGATAATGCGCGACCACACGTGGCACGCATTGTCCAAAGGTTCTTCGTCAATAACCAGATTGACTTGCTTCCCTGGCCGGCTCGCTCTCCGGATCTTTCGCCGATAGAAAAGGTGTGGTCCATGGTTGCTCAACGAGTGACCCAGATTACATCCCCAGCTGCCACACCAGATGATCTTTGGCAACGTGTGGAAGCTGCTTGGGCTGCTGTACCCCAGGAACACATCCAACGTCTCTTTGACTCAATGCCGAGACGTGTGGCAGCGGTGATCTCCAACAATGGCGGCTACTCTGGCTACTGATTCTGGCAGGAACCACATATGGTCACAGACGTCTGTAAACGTAATCATTTGATACTTGGTCAACATGTTATCTACAAAATAAATCTTGTTGTCCTACCTCATGTCTTTCTTGGTGTTGCATTTACGGTGGCCAGCAGTGTATTTGAGTGATCTACTAGAAAGCGTCAGATACTATTTAACACTGTTCGGAGGTGATGTGGCCGTCTATAAGAAAGTAGCAACGCCAGAAGACAATAACGATTTGCATAACGGCCTGCAGAGATCTGATTAACGGTTGACCCTGAACGTTAATAAATGTAACGTATTGCGTACACACAGGAAGAGAAAGCTACTACTGTACAGCTATACTACTTATGAGATACTGCTGGAAACAGTATCTACCATAGAATATGTAGAACTAACTATCTAGAGCGCCCTTAAGGAGGGATGTAATGGGTTTTGGTAAAAACAAAAAAATCGATTTTTCAAAAATATTATTTTTTTGATCTACACAGTTTAATCTATGTTGTGTGTGTATGTTATCGCGATAGCAGCTTTAGAAATGCCTATAAATTGTTAAACTGATTAACTCTGCACTGGCGGCCATTCCCACATTTTCCGACATTTGGGGCACTGCTTGCTTCAGTGGAATTTTTGTCTGTGCGAAGGCTATTTTCTTTCGATATCTTTGGCTGACATCTATATCTCTGGTTGACATCTATATCTTTGCCTGAAAACTTTCTTGCATGTTGTTTATTTACGTTTTGACAATACCAACACGTATCAGTAGGTGGAAGGTTGAATTCACAAACCTTTACGTGGAAGTCAAGAATTATGGGTAATGGGTGGTGGAAAAGGCATTGAGAAACTGTGGCAAGAAAAGCATGCACTAGCATGCAATAAAATTATAGTGGCTCTGAAACATCCTCTCAGAAAAATTTTTGAATGACTGTGCTGGCAAAACCTCTACTTTATTTGATTTTGAAACAGCTGACCAAAACTGAACATACTCAGACATTTCTCTCTTTACTTATTCTGATCAACACTAAACTGACACAATATTTTTAGCGCAACGCAATCTGACTTTCTATAGTCCCTACAAAAGGAAGGCCGTGACTAGCAATAACCTATACCTTTCACGAATCACTCACCTCACAAAAATCTTCGTTACTCGAACTACTGCAATACAGCGAGCGCCAATACTGCCAGCTAAATAAAGGATTCTAACTACTGAAGGCACTAACTACTGATAGGCACAGTTAGCAAATGAAAGATTTTGATAGAGAAAAAACAATGTATTTGCTTTAATAGTGTTCAAAAGCCATAATATATATATATCAGTTAATGATATCCAGTATTACAAATTTACTGTCTGTGATGGACACACGTCCAGATCATCTGCTCTCAAAACTCCACCATCTCTCTCCCCACATCCACCACTGCTGGTGGCTCACCTCCAACTGCGTAACACTATGCACTGTTAACAGCCAACTGCCCAACACTACAATAGCGGCTATTCCAACAATGCAAACCAGCAACAGACTGCACACAGCACAGCCAGTGATTTTCACACAGAGCGCTGCGTGGCGTTACCAATATAGAAACCTAAACAGCCTACTTTTACCAACATAAAAACCTAAACAGCTTACTTACATAGCCCCCATGCTTCCCACAAAAAATTTTACAAATTGTTTTGGGCAGTGGCCAATAATATTTGAAAAATTTTTTATAATTGCAATAACAAAGAATTCAAATGCACATACTTATTGATTCAATGTTGGTCAAAAGCTAAAATTTTCTCACAGCCCATAAAGACAGTCCTGATCATTCATCACAGTATTAATTATAATTTTATGCACAAAGTCTGAGCAGTAAAAGAAATGCACATGGAAGTAGAGGATTTCCATGCAGTCTTGAAGAAGTAGTGTTGTCCTTCCAACAGAAAGATAATGGTGACTCTTGACATGCAGACAGGTAATGGGCCACAACAGTGCAAACCCACAGCAGAGTCAGTCGAAGTTTTGAAGAATATTGGTAGGTAGGTAATCACAGAACAGACCACTGTAGTCCTGTAGAGATTATGGTATTGGTGGGCCACCAGCTATGTAAGTAGGCTGTTTAGGTTTTTATGTTGGTAAAAGTAGGTTGTTTAGGTTTTTATATTGTCTGTTTCTATGGTTGTCTCTGTCACATTCATTACTATAGAAATGCGATCTTTCTCTGTAATCATTACTACTCTGCCAACGGTTGTCATATGGGTGGTGTCTGTTTTGGTCACGATTTGCGTTCTAAGAACAGCCTTGCCGTGTCCAGTTATTATTTCTGTCATCGCGGAACTGTGACGGATGTGACCTGTAATTGTTGTGCTCCTGTTTTTGCTTTCCGCGATTGTCGGTGTCAATTTCCAATTCTTGTAACAGTCCCTGAAAAGCTTCTATGTCGTCTTTGCAACGTCTTGCCAAAATAATATGTCGTAAATGTTCAGGCATTTGATTAAGCAAATGTGGATGAGTCCTGAAGGGCTGTATGGGTTTGACAGGTACTGATTCTTGTGCAACATGTCTTGAAAATATTTCACAAGACTGGAAAACTCAGATTGTTCGAAATGTTTCATCAATATGATGCTATGTTTTACTCGGTCTTGTGTAGCTTGAGACCAACATGCTGACAGGAAGGCATGATAAAATTCTCCTTCACTGTGGCACTCGTGAATGACCGATCGCATTCGTACAGCTGGTTCATTCTCTAAGTAGCCACACATAAATTCTAATCAGTGCTCTAATGACCAGTTGGGAGGAAAACAATGAGAGAATTGATGAAGCCAGGCTTGTGGATGAATGTCGTTGCCAGAATTCTTAAATGTTTTGAATTTACGTGTAGTAATGAACAGCTTATAGTCAAAATCATCGTGTCGGCGAGTCGCATATCGGTCATCGTTACGTCGTGTCGGCGGTTCCATCTCAAAATTCGGTGCACCTTGCCAATTTCGTTCATAATTTCCTAAATGCACCACTGCTGGCGGCTCACCCCCAACTGCGTAACGCTACGCGCTGTTCACATCCAACTGCCCAACACTACAATAGCGACTATTCCAACAATGCCACCCAGCCACAGTCTGCACACAGCACAGCCAGTGATTTTCATACAGAGCGCTATGTGGCGTTACCAACATAAAAACCTAAACAGCCTACTTACAGCTCAAGTGGAGGGATGGGGGCTGCTGCAGTTGTGAGGATGTTCTCCAGATCTGAGGACCAGTATAGTGCTAGAAATACTAAATACCTTGGTTCTCTTCGTTTAAACCTGTGATAGATAAGAATCCGTACAATACAACAATAGAAAAGTTGGAATGTGTTGGCGACATGGAAAAGAGGTTTGGTGGTAGGCTTCGTCGCTTGCTAGAAGAGAAGAAAGGTGAAGTACTTGAGGATGGGACACCACTAGGAGGAAAAGGCAGGATTACTCGAAAAGAAGTTGATTCTCTTCAATTATTTTATGGTAGACCGATCGGGAAAAACACACATAATTTAGAAGCAATGAGGCGTGCTGCGTTGGCAATTTTTTTTTTTCCACAAACTATCCACTGACCAAACATCAATGCACAATCTGTGTCCGAAAGACGATTGGTGTAAGTTCAACAACAAAAATGAGACGAATGCAGTTTTATGTTACAATAACGGAAATAATGGCAGAATTGAAGTGCTGAAGAGAGTTGGTATAGATCATGGTGTGTTTACAAGAAACGCATTTTACACCATCGACGAGAGCAGGGCCAAGAAAGCTAACAGATCAGTCAGCGTCTTACCTGCAAATACAGGCCAGGCAGATTCGAGGAGGAGAGAAGAGAAACCTGGAGGATGAGCAGTATCGGTATGGAGGATTTTAAAATTGAGGTAAGCTCATTACATGTACAAGTGTGACAAGAAAATCTTTGAACCTCATCTTACTTGTTTTACATGTTTTACATTATTATAAGTCTTTTCTCAAAAAGTATACGCGCTAATGCTATGAAATTTTCAGGAACTGTCTCCCTGGAACTAAAAAATACGAGATCCTGCAATTACATTCTGATTTGTAGATGACTGTATGTAGAAAAAAGTTAACTTTTGATGTGCAAAACTAAAAACTCTGTTAATGATACAATTTGTACCATAAATTAAAAACTGTAGTTCAGTGTTGTTATAACCTTCTCAGGACACAACAATAATATTTTCATATTATCTGCATATTTAGAATTTGACTTATGGCTTTTTATAAAAAGACAATAAAAAATTAAAAACTCAAATTTCTGACAAAATATTAATACTGAATATTTTATCATATTTTTCCGTTGAAACACAGCTGTTTTTTTTTTTACACATGAAAAATTTTAGATTTGTACATTAATAAATATGGCTTTAATGGCTTTTTAAATAAATGTTTACGTTTTCCGTTACATCCCCCCTTAAGTGGAATGATCACATAAAACAGATAGTAGGGATAGTAGATGTCGGACTGAGAGTAATAGGAAGAGTCTTAAGGAAATGTAACTCGTTCACAATGAATGTGGCTTGTAAGGCGCTCGTTCTACTTATTCTCAGACTGATTCTTGAGTACTGGGAGCCTTACCGGGTGGGTCTGGTAGAAGAGGTAGATAACATCCAAAGAAAAGTCGCGCGTTTCGTCACGGGACCGTTTACTCGACGCGAGAGCTTTACCGAGATGTCAGTAAAGTGTAGTGCCTTATGTTTCAAAGAAAGAGAAGTTTGTTAATGCAATTTCGAGAGATTAGTTTCCGGGAAGAGTCGGAAAACATATTGCTTCGTCGCACATGCATCTCTCATAACGAGCAAGATGAGAAAATTCGAGAAATTGGAGCCAATTCAGAGGCTTGCGGACAATGATTCTTCCCTCGCGTCATTCGCGGGTAGCGCAAGGTAGGGTGATGAGTTAGCTGTACCAGAAGAACCCTACGCCACACACCATCAGGTGGCTTGCACAGTGTGAGGCAGATGTAGATGTACCGAACGATCAGTCTAATAAGGTTTGACTGCGAGACATTGTCGCGAATTACTTGTAGAACTACACTCCTGGAAATGGAAAAAAGAACACATTGACACCGGTGTGTCAGACCCACCATACTTGCTCCGTACACTGCGAGAGGGCTGTACAAGCAATGATCACACGCACGGCACAGCGGACACACCAGGAACCGCGGTGTTGGCCGTCGAATGGCGCTAGCTGCGCAGAATTTGTGCACCGCCGCCGTCAGTGTCAGCCAGTTTGCCGTGGCATACGGAGCTCCATCGCAGTCTTTAACACTGGTAGCATGGCGCGACAGCGTGGACGTGAACCGTATGTGCAGTTGACGGACTTTGAGCGAGGGCGTATAGTGGGCATGCGGGAGGCCGGGTGGACGTACCGCCGAATTGCTCGGATGCACGCCAAGACCGTAGGATCCTACGCAGTGCCGTAGGGGACCGCACCGCCACTTCCCAGCAAATTAGGGACACTGTTGCTCCTGGGGTATCGGCGAGGACCATTCGCAACCGTCTCCATGAAGCTGGGCTACGGCCCCGCACACCGTTAGGCCGTCTTCCGCTCACGCCCCAACATCGTGCAGCCCGCCTCCAGTGGTGTCGTGACAGGCGTGAATGGAGGGACGAATGGAGACGTGTCGTCTTCAGCGATGAGAGTCGCTTCTGCCTTGGTGCCAATGATAGTCGTATGCGTGTTTGGCGCCGTGCAGGTGAGCGCCACAATCAGGACTGCATACGACCGAGGCACACAGGGCCAACACCCGGCATCATGGTGTGGGGAGCGATCTCCTACACTGGCCGTACACCACTGGTGATCGTGGAGGGGACACTGAATAGTGCACGGTACATCCAAACCGTCATCGAACCCATCGTTCTACCATTCCTAGACCGGCAAGGGAACTCGCTGTTCCAAAAGGACGATGCACGTCGCATGTATCCCGTGCCACCCAACGTGCTCTAGAAGGTGTAAGTCAACTACCCTGGCCAGCAAGATCTCCGGATCTGTCCCCCATTGAGCATGTTTGGGACTGGATGAAGCGTCGTCTCACGCGGTCTGCACGTCCAGCACGAACGCTGGTCCAACTGAGGCGCCAGGTGGAAATGGAATAGCAAGCCGTTCCACAGGACTACATCCAGCATCTCTACGATCGTCTCCATGGGAGAATAGCAGCCTGCATTGCTGCGAAAGGTGGATATACACCGTACTAGTGCCGACATTGTGCGTGCTCTGTTGGCTGTGTCTATGTGCCTGTGGTTCTGTCAGTGTGATCATGTGATGTATCTGACCCCAGGAATGTGTCAATAAAGTTTCCCCTTCCTGGGACAATGAATTCACGGTGTACTTATTTCAATTTCCAGGAGTGTAACTCTTCGAGCTACATCTACATCTACATGACTACTCTGCAATTCACATTTTGCTGTAATGACTTCCATCCCAATTCGTGTATCATGTCTGCCACACTCTCTCCCCTACTACGTGATAATACAAAACGAGCTGCCCTTTTTTGCACCCTTTCGATGTCCTCCGTCAATCCCACCTGGTAAGGATCCCACACCGCGCAGCAATATTCTAACAGAGGACGAACGAGTGTAGTGTAAGCTGTTTCTTTAGTGGACTTGTTGCATCTGCTAAGTGTCCTGCCAATGAAACGCAACCTTTGGCTCGCCTTCCCCACAATATTATCTATGTGGTCTTTCCAACTGAAGTTGTTCGTAATTTTAACACCCAGGTACTTAGTTGAATTGACAGCCTTGAGAATTGTACTATTTATCGAGCAATCGAATTCCAACGGATTTCTTTTCGAAACTCGTGTGGATCACCTCACACTTTTCGTTATTTAGCGTCAGCTGCCGCCTGCCACACCATACAGCAATCTTTTCTAAACCGCTTTGCAACTGATACTGGTCTTCGGATGACCTTACTAGACGGTAAATTACAGCATCATCTGCGAACAACCTAAGAGAACTGCTCAGATTGTCACCCAGGTCATTTATATAGATCAGGAACAGCAGAGGTCCCAGGACGCTTCCCTGGGGAACACCTGATATCACTTCAGTTTTACTCGATTATTTGCCGTCTATTACTATGAACTGCGACGTTCCTGACAGGAAATCACGAATACAGCCGCACAACTGAGACGATACCCAATAGGCCCGCAGCTTGATTAGAAGTCGCTTGTGAGGAACGGTGTCAAAAGCTTTCCGGAAATCTAGAAATACGGAATCAACTTGAGACCCCCTGTCGACAGCAGCCATTACTTCGTGCGAACAAAGAGCTAGCTGCGTTGCACAAGAACGATGTTTTCTGAAACCATGCTGATTACGTATAAATAGATCGTTCCCTTTGAGGTGATTCATAATGTTTGAATACAGTATATGCTCCAAAACCCTACTGCAAACCGACATCAGTGATATAGGTCTGTAGTTAGATGGATTACTCCTACTACCCTTCTTAAACACTGGTTCGACCTGTGCAATTTTCCAATCTGTAGGTACAGATCTATCGGTGAGCGAGCGGTTGTATATGATTGCTAAGTAGGGAGCTATTGTATCAGCGTAATCTGAAAGGAACAAAAGGCAAAGCTACATTTAAAGTCCCTGTGCACCGTGGTGACAGAAGTCATGGGATGGCAATATTCACATACACAGATGGCGGTAGTGTGGTGTTCACACAGTATAAAAGACCAGTGCATTGGCGGAGCTATCGTTTGTACTCAGGTAATTCATGTGAAAAGTTTCCATCGTGATTATGGCTGCATGGCGGGAGTTAACAGAGTTTCAAAGTGGAGTCATAGCTGGGGCTACAAGCACGGAAATTGTTAGGGAGCTCAATATCCTGAGATCCACAGTGGCAAGACTGTCCCGAAAACACCAGACTTCAGGCACTGCCTCTCACCACAGACAATGCAGTGGCCAGCGAGCTTCACTTAACGACCGAGAGCAGCGGCGTTTAGGTAGTGTTGTCGGTGCTGACAGACAAGCAGCACTGCGTGAAATAACCGCAGAAATCAATGTGGGACATACAATGAAGTTATCCGTTAGCACAGTACGGGGATGTTTTGCGGTAACGGGCTATGGCAGCAGAGAAAGGACGCGAGTGCCTTTGATAGCAGCACAACGAGGCCTCACCGCCTCTCGTCTGTTGTATCTGAGACGACTGGGAAACTCTGGCCTGCTCAGATCAGTACCTGTTTCAGTTTGTAACAGCCGAGGGTAGGGTTCGAGTGTGGTGCAGACCCCACAATACCATGGATCAAATTGGCAACTGCACAAGCTGGCGTTGGTCTCATAATGATGTTCACCTTTTTTACATGGATGGGACTAGGTGCGCATGTCCAACTGAACCGATCAATAACTGGAAATTGGTATGTTAGACCACTTGGAGACCATTTTTCGCCATTCATGGACTTCACATTCCCAAATGACAATCGAATTTTTATGGGCAAGCGTCCCTGACCTCATAGGGTTCACAATGGTTCAAATGGCTCTGAGCACTATGCGACTTAACAGCTGAGGTCATCAGTCGGCTAGAACTTAGAACTAACCTAAGGACATCACACACATCCATGCCCGAGGCAGGATTCGAACCTGCGACCGTAGCGGTCGCTCGGTTCCAAACTGTAGCGCCTAGAACCGCACGGCCACTGGCCTCATAGGGTCAGAGTTGTTTGTGACGTTTTAATTTCGCAGAATGGGGATACAATTAGTGCGACTGAACAGTCCAAATTTGTAGGTGTTTCGATAAGTAATAAGCCCATGTTCAAGATTTTTTCAAAGAAAAAACGGATATCACCTGCATTTTTTATCACTTATTCGTGTAGTACGTAAAGAGATGTGAATGTTTTAGTTGGACCACTTTTTTCGCTTTGTGATAGATGGCGCTGTAGTAGTCACAAACGTATAAGTACGTGGTATCACGTAACATTCCGCCAGTGCGGACGGTATTTGCTTCGTGATACATTACCCGTGTTAAAATGGACTGTTTACCAATTGTGGAAAAGGTCGATATCGTGTTGACGTATGGCTATTGTGATCAAAATGCCCAACGGGCGTGTGTTATGTATGCTGCTCGGTATCCTGGACGACATCATCCAAGTGTCCGGACTGTTCGCCGGATAGTTACGCTATTTAAGGAAACAGGAAGTGATCAGCCATATGTGAAACGTCAACCACGCCTTGCAACAAATGATGATCCCCAAGTAGGTGTTTTAGCTGCTGTCGCTGCTAATCGGCACATCAGTAGCAGACAAATTGCGCGACAATCGGGAATCTCAAAAACGCCGGTGTTGAGAATGCTACATGAACATCGATTGCACCCGTACCGTATTTCTATGCACCAGGAATTGCATGGCGACGACTTTGAACGTCGTGTACAGTTCTGCCACTGGGCACAAGAGAAATTACGCGACGATGACAGATTTTTTTGCACGCGTTCTATTTAGCGACGAAGCGTCATTCACCAATAGCGGTAACGTAAACCGGCATAATATGCACTACTGGGCAACGGAAAATCCACGGTGGCTGCGACAAGTGGAACATCAGCGACCTTGGCGGGTTAATGTATGGTGCGGCATTATGGGAGGAAGGATAGTTGGCCCCCATTTTATTGATGGCAATCTAAATGATGCAACGTATGTTGATTTCCTACCTAACGTTCTACCGATGTTAATGCAAGATGTTTCATTGCATGACAGAATGGCGATGTACTTCCAACACGATGGATGTCCGGCACATAGCTCGCGTGCGGTTGGAGCGGTACTGAATAGCATATTTCGTGACAGGTGGATTGGTCGCCGAAGCACCATACCGTGGCCCGCACGTTCATCGGATCTGACGTCCCCGGATTTCTGTCTGTGAGGAAAGTTGAAGGATATTTGCTATCGCGATCCACCGATAACGCCTGACAACATGCGTCAGCGCATTGTCAATGCATGTGCGAACATTACGGAAGGCGAACTACTCGCTGTTGAGAGGAATGTCGTTACACGTATTGGCAAATGCATTGAGGTTGACGGACATCATTTTGAGCATTTATTGCATTAATGTGATATTTACAGGTGATCACGCCGTAACAGCATGCGTTCTCAGAAATGATAAGTTCACAAAGGCACATTGGAACAACCGAAATAAAATGTTCAAATGTACCTACGTTCTGTATTTTAATTTAAGAAACCTACCTGTTACCAACTGTTCGTCTAAAATTGTGAGCCATATGTTTGCGAGTATTACAGCGCCATCTATCACAAAGCGAAAAAAGTGGTCCAACTGATTCATATTTCTTTACGTACTACACGAATATGAAATAAAAAATGGGAGTTCCTATGTAAAAAAACGCAGTTGATATCCGTTTGACCTGTGGCAGCGCCATCTAGCGGGCCAACCATAGCGCCATCTGGTTTTCCCCCCTTCAAGCTAGACAAGTTTCGTCCTTTGTAGTTTTTTCGTTTGACGCTTATTTCGTGAGATATTTGACCTGGTCGCTATGAATGGACCACCCTATATATAAATATTCCTTACTGTCATTTTTTGTTAACAATATTAGCTTATTCCCAAGAATTAGCAGCTTTCACTCAGCCAGTCCTAGGCCGAAATCCAGTCTGCATTTGGGTCGCACTTCCTTAACTCACTCGGTCGTTCCAGCCTGAGAAGTCGGCAGCGGCGGAACATTGCCTTAACGAAGGACACAGGATGATGTATGACAAGGCACAATTGATCTCAAAAAATGGTTCAAATGGCTCTGAGCACTATGGGACTTAACAGCTGTGGTCATCAGTCCCCTAGAACTTAGAACTACTTAAACCTAACTAACCTAAGGACATCACACACATCCATGCCCAAGGCAGGATTCGAACCTGCGACCGTAGCGGTCACGCGGCTCCAGACTGTAGCGCCTAGAACCGCACGGCCACTTCGGCCGGCTCACAATTGATCTCTTCTGCTTCTCGCTATTGGGAATGTGTTCTTAAAGAATCAATTGAAATTAGATTATCCAGTAATATTATTAACAGGGATAAAGGTTTTCCTCTAAGCAAGATATGGAATCCGATTTTGTCCGACATTAAGCAACAACGGTCTTCTTTTCGATCATTGCATTCTTCCAACTAGTGCTGTTGCGATTTATCGTTTCTGCCGTCTTCTCCCACTGGCGCGCTTCGCGTCTAGTTGCAGCCAGGAGGCGCTGCCCATCATCTCGCGAAAGTGCGGTTCTCTGTCCGTCGTGTATAAAGGTTTCCGTCGTCGTGGCTGGAATTCAGTTCCGGCGAGGCAGTGCACGAGCATTAACTCAGCTGAAGATGGCGGCCAGCTGGTCCGCCGAAATATTGTGTCTGGACGACGACATGATCCGGCTGCAAACCCGTGAAGAATATCAACATTCAGGACCGTTAGTGCTAATGGTTTAGACAGCTATCGTACATGTACGGGATGGAATCGAGAGGTCACTTCGTACACAAAACCTTGCGCTGTCAAAAGTTTCGCAGTTATGGAATGCTGTAGAGGCGGAATGATTTGGTATTTCTCCAGGGGGCTTCCAGCGACTCGCTGACTCCACGTCACGTCGGGCTGCCGTACCACGCCAGGGGAAAGGAGGTCCGACACCATACGAGGAGGTGTCCGGTGACTTTGGTCACGTCGGTGTAGATTTACAGAAAGATTCTGACGGTGCTAATTGACATGCACTCTGCGAGTTTTGAAGGTAGCAGAGATGAAATACGGCCAGTGAGAGGTTATTTACAAATTCTACAGGAAACAGACTGCGGTTGTAGGAGTTCAAGGAAGAGGAAGGGAAGCGTCCGTGTTGTGAGAGATTGCGCACGATGTGGGACACGTGGGGAGGACGTGGTTCGCGGTGAGCGAGGGCGGGACGTTGGCGGGGGCAGAGGGGAGGCTGCGGAAGGTCCAGGCGGGGGGCGGCGTATAAAAGGCGGGGCTCGCGACCGGCCGCCACTGCAGCGGCGGAGGAGGCGACGCTGGTGAGTGTCTGCGCTGTCCTTCCATCAGTGCGCGGTTTGCTGTGTCTGTCACTCCACTCACCTTCACAGTCTCTCGTTCTCTGTGTCACCCACACTCGATAGCTGCGAAGTCGAGCAAACCGAAGAAAAAAACCCTGTTTTCTTCTTCTCGACTGTTTCCCACGAGCTGTAGCGGAACAACTCTTCTGATGCATCCTGCCCCGGTACGTGTCAGTTACGCCACTTTAGCACCCTACTGCTGCTTACAGCGAAACCGAACGGGACCCGGTCTGGCAGAATTTCCTTCGGGCGGCCACAGTAACTTTGATAGACTCCTCTCGATACCTACTTGTTCAAATGGTTCAAATGGCTCTGAGCACTATGGGACTTAACATCTGTGGTCATCAGTCCCCTAGAGCTTAGAACTACTTAAACCTAACTAACCTAAGGACATCACACACATCCATGCCCGAGGCAGGATTCGAACCTGCGACCGTAGCGGTCACGCGGTTCCGAACTGAAGCGCCTAGAACCGCTCGGCCACACCGGCCGGCCCTACTTGTTCGAATCCACCCAAAATTGCAACATACGTAAGTTGTCATATTTTATGCGTATTACTTACAGGGGATAGGCGAAATAATATGAACACCTGCACTTACTTGGTAACGGTTTGATAATAAGGGACTGGACTCCCTTTTGTCCGTAATACAGCTGCGATTCTTCTTGGAATACGGACTTTGAATGTGGTCAGGTGATTGGGTGTCACTTGTGTCATACGCCTGTACGCGAGATTTCCACACTCCTAAACATCCCTAGCTCCACACCTTCCGATGTGATAGTGAAATGGAAACGTGAAGGGACACGTACAGCACAATATGTGGACGACTGGTTGCAACTTCCCATGTGGTAATTCCATCTACTAGTGTCATAGTAGTTATTGTCCGCAGCTCGTGGTGTTGCGGTAGCGTTCTCGCTTCCCGCGCACGGGGTCCCGGGTTCGATTCCCGGCGGGGTCGGGCATTATCTCTGCCTCGTGATGACTGGGTGTTGTGTGTCTTTCATCATCATTGACGCGCAATGTCGCCGAAGTGGCGTCAACTACAAAGAACTTCCAATACAGTGGCCGAACTTCCCCCCCATGGGGCCTCCCGGCCAACAATGCCATACGATCATTTCATTTCGTAGTAGTTATTATGGTTTGGCCAGTATCCTTTATCATTGCCATAATAACTTTCTTATGTAAATTCGATGGACTGCAATCAGTATGGTTCCAGATGGGTCACATAATACACTAGTTTTTTTTTTCTTGTCCTACCACGATTATACCATTGCCGGTGCAGTGGAGGAGGTTGTGCTATACTGTTATCGTTGTTATTATTCAATTTAGCATCCTCTCGTATCAGGTCAAGTGATTGCAGCACACACATGAAGTGTTCCAGATCAGTTTCAGATTTCTCGACGCATTTGTTCCTAAGATGCAGTAGTTGACTGGCTTTTGATACTCTTCGAATGTCGCAGTTACATAGGTCTCATCCCAGTAACGTGTTTCATTTATGTATTTTTCAAAATACTTGCAGCGGATACAATGTCTGCTATTTAAGGATTCCGGATTAAGGACCTCCTTTCGACGTCTTTCCTGAACACAGCGAGATCAACATTTAGCTAAAATCTCTTGCTCGAATTGCTCGTAATCTTGACAATTCACTGCAGTCTCTATGGCCCAAAGTGCGACCTCGATCTGTATGAAACATGAGATGAAGTGAATTCTTCGTTGGTCAGTCTATGACGTCGTTAGTACACCCTTAAAATAGTTTATGAAAAAAATGCAGTGGAGACTTTTTGTTTCTTCGATATCTGCGTGATTCCACTATCTATTCACAATAAAGTGCCTTCAATGAACCACCTTCAAGCAGTCTCTCTACCGTTCCACTCTCGAACGGCGCACGGGAAAAACGAGCAATTAAATATCTCCGTGCGAGCCCTGATTTCTCTTATTTTATCGTGATGATCATTTATCCCTATGTAGGTGGGTGCCAACAGAATGTTTTCGCAATCGGAGGAGAAAACTGGTGAGTGAAATTTAATGCGAAAATCCTGTCGCAACGAAAAACGCCTTTGTTTTAACGACTGCCACTGCAGTTCACGTACCATGTCTGTGGCACTATCTCCCCTATTTCGCGATGATTCAAATAGAGCTGCTCTTCTTTGTACTTTTTCGATGTCATCCGTCAGTCCCATCTGATGTGAATCCCACACCGCGCATCAATATTCCGAAATATGGCGGACAAGGGTGGTGTAAGCAGTCTCTTTAGTAGGCTTGTTGCACCTTCTACGTGTTCTGCCAATGAATCGCAGTCTTTGGTTTGCTCCACCTGAAACATTATCTATGTGATCGTTCCAATTTAGGGATTTTGTAACAGTAGTTAAATGCATCTGAGTACTTTAACAATTACTTGTAGTAACACAAGTACAGAAAAATGGCGCTGTTACAGGCAAGCACACCCCCATCCCTTGCTCCCTTTCGGCGAATCATCAGCTCATAATGTCACATACAGCACTTCAATTTGAGAAAAATAAAAATAAACTGAAGTTGATATCAATATGACCGCAACTAATATAGGTATGAAATAAGACTATGCGCCATTTAGAGAACACTTTTTCACAATTAATTTGGGGTAAGGAAGAATTACAGTGTCTTAAGCTATTTCAGATATTACTTAGCTGAATTAGGCAGTGTCTATTGGGCAGAACAGCGTGATATATATCTTGTAAGAAACTGAATCATAAATAGTGTGAAACATTAATCTACACTAGCTAATTTACATTAAATTATGCTAACTAAAATTACTTGTAACTATATTTGTTACAGGTTGTTCTGCATGGTACAAATTTTTTGAAGGTTGTTTACCTGGCGTGATAACTTTTTCCTGGCACTATGTGTTGCAGAAGCATTTTGTGGTTCATCTGCATTTTTGTGGCGATAGTCACAGATTCCAGCCACAGTAGCCTGGCCTCTAATACAGGTAAAATATTTTTTTTTTTTTTTGAGATCGTATAAGTTCGGGTAGAATTAATAACAATTTTATATTAAGTGCGTTCAGTGTTTTCATAAAGATTTCCATCAATTTCATTTGCAGGCTCTGATTCTGAAGTCGCAGCGTATAGTTTAAAAACGGACAATGGAGGTAAGTGTTTTTTTCCATTATTCCTGAACACTTTTCATGGCTCAAGAACTTCATCTGATGCCAGCTTATTTCATTGTGGTAGTCTTACTTAGTGATTAACAACGTCTTTAAGTCACAGTGTAATCATGTGAGTCTATTGCCTATCACAGTACTCAGAATCACAAACATTCATAACTCTTGCTTGTGGTGTTACAGATCACTAGTTGGTGTGCTATTTATTTGTGTCTTGTATACATGTTCCATAGATCCTTACAGTGATAATCGTAGCCTGACTTAGGAGGGCATCAGTTATATTTTCACGAAATGGTTTAATAACGCATCATTAGGCATCTGCAGTAGAAGAAGTGTTGTGTTGTGCTGTATATCTTACATCGTTTTTGCCAGATACACTGAGGCTGCAGTGTCCACCATTGAAACGCTAGAGTAGAAGGTGACACAAAACCGGCAAAGTGCAAAATTCGAGTAACTCGCATGGTTATTTACCGACATTCACATATATAATCTTACTTTTCTTGGTATCTGAATAAACTGACATATGTCAGATAAACTCGCCTCTGAAACTTAGATCCATATACTTCACCTTTTTTTGTTGATTGTATCAAATCTTCTGCTTGTGTCGCGATATAGTGTGTATTTTGTTATGTTGCATGCCGCCTGAAGCGTATTTTGTGCCGCAGCATCAGCTGTCATCGAAATTTGTACTCGAGACGATACTAGCAGTGGTATCATCGTTCAAAGATCCGTTCACCCCCAATTCCAGTGTATATCAATATGTATAAATGCGAATTTTTGTGAATTTCTGGAAGGCATGACAGTTTTTCATGACAAATTCCACAAAAATTCGGCGTTTGTGACGTAGTTACTGTGGAAAAGCTGTAACTAACAGACCGTGTTGCACTCAGCTCTCTCCTTCAACAGGAATGTATACTGTCTCCATATATCGCAAGTTGCAATTTTTGAGTTTGACAGCGCTCAAAATCTCAAAAAATTTGAAGCAAATTAGCAAAGGTTATGCTAGGTCTTTCTGCGGCGTTAATATAAATCTCGTTTTGCGCTCCGATTGCCTCGTTTTGCGCTCCGATTGCTTCAATTCTTACTGCGAATTAGCAGTAGTGTCAGGTACACTGATTGAGAAATTAAAAAACAATCAAAAGGCTTATTTTAATGTTATTTGTTTACTATTACGAAAAACATTAGGTCAGACTGTAATGGTACTTGAATTACGTAACCATTACGGCAGCTCAACTCAACCTCTCGATACCAGCAATATTCTACTGTGTTTCTGTAAAGTAGTTAACATATTTCTGAGACAACATTCAGATGTAATTTCATTAATGTAGAGGTACTTTGATACGTCGATATGTTTATATTGCAATGATATTACTCTTATGTGTATTCTTTGTCACTATGATCTTTGACGTTCTTGTAACTCTGATTTTTGGGCGCGTAAGCGATAAGCAGTTAGAGAGTCGGACCTTGAGAAAGTCAAGTCTTGGACGTCATTTTGGAAGGACGCATAACGTAGTCAGCTTACAAAATGTGAACTTTAACAGTGAGGAAGATGTTTTCAAGTATGTTTTGTATTGTGGTGTTTTGTGATTTACGTGATACTGCAACAAAAGTAATAAAAGAAGTGTAACTTAAATTCGGAGTGCTGATTATTTTTTTTTACATCACCATTGTGCTAACTTTCGAAGGTTTAATCTTCAAGAATCGTTTCTGAAACACATCTATAAAACTTTTGAATATAGCAGAATAAAACCTAGGCCTCTTTGCATCTGAGCTTGGAATCATCATCACCTAGGTTTTCGACAGTTGAGCCATGATTTTACAACGAGACCAGCGTGGGAAACACGAAAAGATGAGTGCCTAGTTTAATCATTATTACATGAAATGACTTTATTAACGGTGCTCTAATGACACCTGCCACACAATAACTTTGTTGTTGCCCGAAAATGCAGTATTTACCAGCGTGAGCAACACCACAATCATTATTAAATTTTGACCTTTGTTGTGGTAGGGTTGTTAGAAGACGCAAAGAAGCACCACTCTTAACGTTGTTCTTGAACATGGGCAGAGGTAGTTAACGTTTGTAGCAGGTGGAATTCGCTCTGACTACTGTCAAATGATTGGAAGCTGCTGAACATTATACCCATCCTCCTTGCCAACAAAGTCGAGACGTTCCCCACTGACTATCCCGTGACTTTTGTCACAGCGGGGAGGGTATGGTCTAAGGGCAAAGTGCTGCAGAGTGACTCTGTTGACTCTACACTTCCGAATCTTTGACAGTGGAACCAGTTCAGAGGGATAAGGAGACCGCAGCTGTGGACCTGGCCGCCCTTCTGGACGCCGGGGACAGAGCCGTGGTGACGCTGGTGGCGGGCGACACACGTCTGGTGGCGCACAGGGCCGTCCTGGCTGCCAGGAGCACCGTGCTCGCCGCCATGTTGCGGAACACCACGCTGGAGGCCAGCAGCGGCCACGTTGCCGTCTCAGGCGTGGAGGGTCCACTGCTGCGCCAGCTGCTGGCCTACAGGTACACACTCCGGGCCCCCCAGCTGCACAGCATGGCGCCACAGCTGCTGGCCGCTGCTGACAGATATGGACTGTCCGCCCTGAAGGCGGAGTGTGAGCAGCTGGTGGCCGCACAGGTGTCTGGGGGGGCCGCAGCGGCCGCAGCTGTGCTCCAAGTCAGGCGCTCCTCTGACAGCCTCAGGCAGGCCGTGGTTGACTTCGTAAAGGCTCACCTGCTCCACGTGATGGGAGGGACTCTGCACAGCCAGCGTGAAGATCGGGCGGAAGTGAGCCGCCTGCTGTCTGTTCCATCAGCAAAAACCAGGTAAGTTTGGGACAACTCACATGTTCATATTGTAGAATTATATATGTACACTATGTGATCAAAAGTATCCGGACACCTGGCTGAAAATGACTTACAAGTTCGTGGCGCCCCCCATCAGTAATACTGTGAATTCGATATGGTGTTGGCCCACGCTTTACCTTGACAGTAGCTTCCACTCTCGCAGGTGCTGGAAGGTTTCTTGGGGAATGGCAGCCCATTCTTCATGGAGTGCTGCACTGAGGAGAGGTATCTATAGTTCTGGACAACATGGTTGTGGAGAGAAGCAGCGATTAATATGTCAATGGTGTAAACGCCCAGAAGATGACCCCCTACGTCGGGTTGAAACCGGTTGGTGGTATTATAACAATAATAAATGCGATTAGGACTGTTCTTGAATTATTGAGAGGTATCTATGTTGGTCAGTGAGGCCTGACACGAAGTCAGCATTCCAAAACGTCCCAAAAGTGTCAGTTGATTCTCGTGATATGTGCTGGACTTTTCTCCACTCCTTTCTATAACTCAAGTAGGAGGTGTGTTTTGGGACAAGGGCGCTGTATTTGCTTCTTGGAAGAGCCACGGTCAAATCTCATGCTGCTTGTCTTACGTGTAGCTATCTGTAGCGATACTAAAGGCTGTCTAGTGAATTCCAGTGCTTCATTCAACCAGGACTTCGCTAGTCCATGCACAGCAACTACTAATCGGTCTCTAACATCCTCAAAATTGATATGACCTCCAGACAGAACTATCCTCAGTTAAATATAGTACAAGTCATCCTTACAAGTCTGGTGAGCAGTAATACTCATAATTTTCCTTTATTTCTCAGCTATTTTTAAATTTTTATTCAGTTTTTAACTAGAGTTCTCGCCTTCGAGATAACGGTGTCTGCATTGTCTGACTTATTTCTCATTTAATTGTATCCTGTCTCGTAAGCCACTCAAACCTGATCTCTCCTGCTCATTGTCGTGCAACACGAAAATGAATATTGGAAACAAAATACGTATCACCAGCAGTCTTTTCAAGATATCCTATGACACACACTTTAAACATATTCTGTCTGCAGTATTCAAATGTATATTTCAGAAAGTTGATAACTTAAATCGGATAATGTTATAATTCCTAACCATCATCTTCTTCAGTGCCACATGTTATGCATTATTATATGGTAATTGTATGTTTTCTCGTTAAAACATCAACTTCACAGCTTTTCATTAACATCACCTGTATGTCTATAAACAGCTTAATGTTATGTCAGTGGTAAATTCGTAGACGACTTTGCTAGATTAAGTAACCAGAACACACATTAACACACGACCACAAGAAATCTGTCAAATCTGTTAATTACAATACATTGAACAAGATACTCATTTTATTACATGGTCAAACGATTACTGCCTTAAAACATTGCTCCTACATGTGGCATGGTTAATAAAACTCTTAAAATGTTTCCTTTTTTCTTTTCCCATGACTACATCTCCTCGATCATTGGCTGCATTCGTAAATTCCATATCTAGTTTCACTCCTACCACAGTTGTTTCCATTTGTCAACACATTACCTACAAACTTCTGTGGAGAGGCTAACTTTGCACTGATCCATCCTGAAAACATTCCAACTATGTTTCAGGATTGCACTGAGATAAAAAAAAGCCTGTCATATATTTCAAAATGTGTTACTCTAAATAAAGCAGTAAAATTAAATTACTAACCACAGGCATATAATTATTACACACACACACACACACACACACACAGTTCACTTTACAGACATTTTCTTCTACTATCTTCTCCTCTCTGCCCAAAATCACATTTGTCTTTAATCAATTTCTATACGCAATCATAAATTCCTGATTATTTACAAAAATACACTTTTTCTACTAACTTATCCAATATCTTTGTCACTATTTTCAATGACTTATCGAACATTTGAGTGTAACAAGAACAGTAGTCCCCACAAATTATACACTGAACTTTTTATTAATTTTTATATTCTAATGAAGGGTGGGAAATGGGCAAAGAAATTGTTCGTTTCCTTTGACATAATCAGGCTAATTGAGAAAACTATTGAGTGAATTGGGGAATACTTTAGACTGAATTTCTATAGCCTACTTTCACCACGAAAAATCTGACAAAGATGGACAATTGGGGTATCAAATATAACAGTGTGAGGTGCAGGTTTGAAGAAAGATGTAATTACTTGAAGAAAAAATCAGGCTAGTAAAGGAAAATGTAATTGATCATTTCAAGGGAAACTGAAATATTTCATTATTAGATGCTACTAGCTGTGTAAATAAAGTGTCGAAATCTTAATCCCTTCAAGTCCCATCCATTTTCCACATATATACACTCCTGGAAATTGAAATAAGAACACCGTGAATTCATTGTCCCAGGAAGGGGAAACTTTATTGACACATTCCTGGGGTCAGATACATCGCATGATCACAGTGACAGAACCACAGGCACATAGACACAGGCAACAGAGCATGCACAATGTCGGCACTAGTACAGTGTATATCCACCTTTCGCAGCAATGCAGGCTGCTATTCTCCCATGGAGACGATCGTAGAGATGCTGGATGTAGTCCTGTGGAACGGCTTGCCATGCCATTTCCACCTGGCGCCTCAGTTGGACCAGCGTTCGTGCTGGACGTGCAGACAGTGTGAGACGACGCTTCATCCAGTCCCAAACATGCTCAATGGGGGACAGATCCGGAGATCTTGCTGGCCAGGGTAGTTGACTTACACCTTCTAGAGCACGTTGGGTGGCACGGGATACATGCGGACGTGCATTGTCCTGTTGGAACAGCAAGTTCCCTTGCCGGTCTAGGAATGGTAGAACGATGGGTTCGATGACGGTTTGGATGTACCGTGCACTATTCAGTGTCCCCTCGACGATCACCAGTGGTGTACGGCCAGTGTAGGAGATCGCTCCCCACACCATGATGCCGGGTGTTGGCCCTGTGTGCCTCGGTCGTATGCAGTCCTGATTGTGGCGCTCACCTGCACGGCGCCAAACACGCATACGACCATCATTGGCACCAAGGCAGAAGCGACTCTCATCGCTGAAGACGACACGTCTCCATTCGTCCCTCCATTCACGCCTGTCGCGACACCACTGGAGGCGGGCTGCACGACGTTGGGGCGTGAGCGGAAGACGGCCTAACGGTGTGCGGGACCGTAGCCCAGCTTCATGGAGACGGTTGCGAATGGTCCTCGCCGATACCCCAGGAGCAACAGTGTCCCTAATTTGCTGGGAAGTGGCGGTGCGGTCCCCTATGGCACAGCGTAGGATCCTACGGTCTTGGCGTGCATCCGTGCGTCGCTGCGGTCCGGTCCCAGGTCGACGGGCACGTGCACCTTCCGCCGACCACTGGCGACAACATCGATGTACTGTGGAGACCTCACGCCCCACGTGTTGAGCAATTCGGCGGTACGTCCACCCGGCCTCCCGCATGCCCACTATACGCCCTCGCTCAAAGTCCGTGAACTGCACATACGGTTCACGTCCACGCTGTCGCGGCATGCTACCAGTGTTAAAGACTGCGATGGAGCTCCGTATGCCACGGCAAACTGGCTGACACTGACGGCGGCGGTGCACAAATGCTGCGCAGCTAGCGCCATTCGACGGCCAACACCGCGGTTCCTGGTGTGTCCGCTGTGCCGTGCGTGTGATCATTGGTTGTACAGCCCTCTCGCAGTGTCCGGAGCAAGTATGGTGGGTCTGACACACCGGTGTCAATGTGTTCTTTTTTCCATTTCCAGGAGTGTAGTTAATTGGTGTAATGTTTGACTGTTAAAAAGGCTTCCTTCGAATCAAGTTATACATTTAGGTTCTTTCGAGAACACAAGGGGCTAGGAACTAAATTGAGATATCAAAAACTTCTTCTCTTCAACGTCTGGCTATTTCGTGCATAAAAAGTAGCACTGGTGTAGTATTTAACTGTCAAAATGCCTTACTTCTAAGCAAGTGTTAAATTCAGGACACTTGGAGAACGGAAAACGTCAGGAGAAAGGGGATTCATGTTGAGCGATCTAAGTGGCCAAATCATTTGCTCGAGTTATTCAGAATGTTCTTCAAACTAGTTGTGAACAATTGTGAGCCAATAACGTCATATCGTTGCTGGGAACGTGAAGTTCAAGTAGCTGGACTCGAGCATTTCCAGTCAATGGTTCAGTCTGATAAGAGATGCCAATCTGTTCCATGTAAAAACCGCCCACGCCATTTTGAAGCCACCACCACCAGCTTGCACAGTGACTTGTTGCGGACTTGGCTCCATAGCTCTGTGAGGTCTGCGTCACCGTCAAACCGCACATCAGCTCTTACCAACTGAAATCGGAACTCATCAGACTGGAGCACGGTTTTCCAGTCGTTGCAAGTCCATCGTGATCGACCGAAATCTCTAGGGATGCTGAAAGACAACAATAGACGCCAATGCCTCACCATAACTCCGGACATGCTTTACAGTGCTGGTCACAACATTATTCCTCCACTATAGCTATTGTTGAGGAATGATGGTGGACATATTGAGCATTTCCTGTAAGGAACATCATCTTTGGTTTGTCTTACTTTGTTATGCTAATTATTGCTATTCTGATCAGATGAAGCGCCACCTGTCGGACATTTTTTGAACTTTTGTATTTTTTTGGGTCTAATAAAACCCCATGTCATTCCAAGGATGTGTGTCAATTTTTACCTCTCTATCTACATTATTCCGTGGTTTATTAAGTTTTCAAATTTATACTGACTTTTTGATCACCCTGTATATATGCATGTCGGTATTCCATGACTTTTGTCACCCTAGTGTATTTTATTCAAACTGTTCTTTCGTACACCTACTGGTACTGGAAACTTGTGAGAAGTTGTGTGTAAACTGATTACTTAAATGACTGGCCATTCATATTGCGAATCGGCTATTTTCTGTGGCAATGTGTGCTCTATTGTCAGTGTGCGGACAGACCCACAGCAATACTGCCCCCTGGCCTCCCCGTGAACACACTTTGCCATGCGTTGTCCCTGTGTGCAGCTCGCCAGCCACTGCCGACAGCTGGACGACCCCCACCGCTCAGCCGCTCAGCGACCACAGCTGGAGTCCCGACGCAGCCGCACCGACCACGCCTACCCACCACACTCCCCCACCTGACAGTGTTGACATCGCTCTCCTGCGGTGAGTTGCGTCACTACTCGTGTGTCTCTTTCACATTCACAACACACCTTATTGGGGATTTCACGAAGTGTTATGGTCATGAAATGGTATGTCACTTTACTGTATTTCCTCTTTACATCTTATAAACATGTAATTGTGTATGTTTGTTCAACATCTCATTCTAAGTTACTGGAGCGATTTCAAGCAAACGTGACACATGTAACACTTCCTGTCTGGAATGAAGCACTGTGGAGGTAACAACCACCTACATCTCGAAGAGGTGAGGATGGGAATGTTATTGAAGCACATCGCCACATACTCTAATACCCAGTGTAGGAGACGTTTGTGGCTGCTTCAAAATCAGATTCAGACTACAGAGATTCCTCTCTCTTAACGGCCAAAAACACTGAGGTATATAACTGCCCATGTAACAGAACATGCACTTCCAGTAAGTTGGCCATCCAGAATACGTGTCAGACGGCAGCAGGAGCTTTGTAGCACTGGAGGCGTTGGTGAGGCAAACAGATTCCAAAAAATCCACAACAATGATGCAGTAATTGCTACGCTAAAGATCTTACAAGGCGACAGGTCCTATCAATTTGCATCTGGTTGCCGCTACAACAGTAGTGACAGAAAAACGTCTGGACCTGAACCATCTCGATTGCTCTATGAAAAAGTGCCTGATTCCACAGCCCAGACTTTCACTCACATTTTTAGTGTTGTTAGAATCTGTAGATGTGACTTTGACCTCTTTAACTGTTCTGTGTGTGTCAAAAGTAAGTAGCACCGTTGCAAGTGTTTAGTGTGAAATCGTGGGTCCTTGTGGACCAGTGCACACACCAGGCGAAGGCGCAATGTCTCCAACGAGACCACGCCTTGGAAAGCAACATGAGGCTCAAAACAGCATCCAGCCTGGTGGCCACTGTACCGTTGTTCAGAATTCTCATTTCCTGTCTCACATTTCCATACAAACGTTCAAGAATCGTTTCCCATAGTTATCAGAATTGTAATATCCATTCTTAAAATATGAAATATTTGATTTTGAGCCAGAAGGGCGACATTAGCAACTCCATGTGCATGTGATATTTATAAAGGAAGCAACTGAGTACTTAATCGATTGATGGATTTTGGATTAAACAGGAATGATATCACATTTGGCAGGAAAATAACATGAAATTATCCTAAATTGTCTCTACCTTAAAAATAATTTGCTACATTTAATTGCTGGACGCCATTTTTAATATCAGAATTTTAGTATTATTTGTTCTGCTGATTGTGGTGAGGCAGTTACATGCAAATGGTATGGTGAATTTCTGAGGACATACATCAATCGTTAGACTTCCATGCTGTGTTTAGAAAGTCAAGATTTACTTGGAGCAAATGTGTGTGTGTGTAATTGATTGTCAGTGCATGTTTTGTTACTATGGAAGCACATTTATTTGTACAAATGAGGACTTGCACAAGAGAATGAGTTTCTGTATATAAGCAGTGGAGTCAAGTTACTGCTATAAAAATATTTTAGCCAAATTATTTCTTGATAAAGAGTAGGTTTCTGGGTTTGGTTAGGCTGTTTCAAAAAATTTGTGAATAACTTTTCTACAATGACAGGAAATACACACATAAAAAAAGCTTTGTATTGCCTCAGTTCAGAGAGTTCCGGAACCTGTACAGAAAATTGGAATAGAGATCAACATGAACATCATTTCCACTCTTTTCATTGTTCATGAAAACCACACACTGCATGTTGTACCACCATACAGTGAGACCTTCAGAGGTGGTGGTCCAGATTGCTGTACACACCGGTACCTCTAATACCCAGTAGCACATCCTCTTGCATTGATCCATGCCTGTATTCGTCGTGGCATACTATCCACAAGTTCATCAAGGCACTGCTGTTCCAGATTGTCCCACTCCTTAACAGCGATTCGGCATATATCCCTCAGAGTGGTTGGTGGGTCACGTCAGAACCTCTACCTTGCTGCCCTCGCTGGACAGTGTGTCTAAGGCGTTCAGCCTGACCGGGTTGCCTCCAAACACGTCTCCAACGATTGTCCAGTTGAAGACATTTGCGACACTCGACGGTGAAGACAACGTGATGCCAATCCATTCAGCATGTTGTTGGACCCATCTGTACCGTGCTACATGGTGTCTTAGTTGCAAAGGTGGACCGCGCCATGGACCATCTAGGCATGGTTGAACAACAGACAATATGAGCCATGTACTTCCTTCCTGGTGAATGACTGGAACTGATCGGCTGTCGGACCCCCCTCTTTCCAATAGATGCTGCTCATGCATGGTTGTTTACGTCTTTGGGCGGGTTTAGTGACATCTCTGAACAGCCAAAGGGACTATGTCTGTGATACAATATCCACAGTGAAGGTCTATCTTCAGGAGGTCTTGAAACTGCAGTGATGCATAACTTTTTTTGATGTGTGTACTGAAATACCTGGAGATCTAATTAGTATTTTATGTTCTGTTTGCAACTGTCAGAATGGGTTGATGCACATAGGATATTATGACTGGGTGCAAGAATTATCTCTTTCAGTAGAGGCAACACTACTGAACTGTAGCATTTTGTGGTCAAGTGATGTTGCTGTTGGGGAATCGATGGGACAAAATTGTGAGACTCGATTTCATGAGAGAAGCAATGTAGGATCTATAACGGAGATATAATTAAGACTTTGAGAGTGTTGTGTTTGACTTCATACACAATGGTAAAGGGAGATGGGCTGCAGGGTGGTGAGGCAACTGTTTCCATAAGAAAGCTGGACAGGAGCAGAAATGATTAGCAAGCAAATTAACGAACAGGAGATTACTTTTAGTTGTATTTCTTTTCTCTCTCTCTCTCTCTCTCTCTCTCTCTCTCTCTCTCTCTCTCTCTCTCTTTTAGGGTCACCAGTCTACTGACTAGTTTCATGCGACCTGCCACGAATTCCTCTCCCGTGCTAACCTCTTCATCTCAGAGCAGCACTTGCAACCTACGTCCTCAATTACCTTCTGGATGTATTCCAATCTCTGTCTCCCTGGACAGGATTTGCCTTCTACATTCCTCTCTAGTACCATGGAAGTCATTCACTCATGTCTTAACAGATGCGATATCATCCTGTCCCTCCTCCTTATTAGTGTTGCTCACATATTCCTTTCCTCTCAGATTCTGCACAGAGCCTCCGCATTCTTTACCCTATCAGTCCACCTAATCGGCTGTTTCCTGTGGCAGTTTGTGCTCTATTGTCAGTGTGCGGACAGACCCACAGCAATACTGCCCTCTGGCCTCCACGTGGACACACTTTGCCACGCGTTGTCCCTGTGTGCAGCTCGCTGGCCACTGCAGACAGCCGGACGACCCCCGCCGCTCAGCCGCACAGCGACCACAGCTGGAGTTCCGACGCAGCCGCCCCGACCATGCCTACCCACCACACTCCCCCACCTGACAGCGTTGACATCGCTCTCCTGCGGTGAGTTGCGTCACTACTCGTGTGTCTCTTCCACGTTCACAACCCATCTTATTGGGGATTTCACAACGTGTTATGGTCATGAAATGGTATGTCACTTTACTGTATCTCCTCTTTACATCTTATAAACATGTAATTGTGTATGTTTGTTCAACATCCCATTCTAAATTACTGGAGCGATGTCCGCCCCGGTAGCTGAGTGGTCAGCGTGACAGACTGTCAATCCTAAGGGCCTGGGTTCGATTCCCGGCTGGGTCGGAGATTTTCTCAGCTCAGGGACTGGGTGTTGTGTTGTCCTAATCATCATCATTTCATGCCCATCGACGCGCAGGTCGCCGAAGTGGCGTCAAATCGAAAGACCTGCACCAGGCGAACGGTCTACCTGACGGGAGGCCCTAGCCACACGACATTTCCATTTACATTTCCACTGGAGCGATTTCAAGCAAACGTGACACATGCAACACTTCCTGTCTGGAATGAAGCACTGTGGAGGTAACAACCACCTAGATCTCGAAGGGGTGAGGATGGGAATGTTATTGAAGCACACCGCCACGTGCACTAATACCCAGATTACATTCATCCAGTATTTGAGAATGAGAGTACTTAGTAACTCGAAATAAACTTTAAAACACAATTTCATACCTATTTCCTCTTTGATCCCCACTGGCACCTACGAAATAATGAAAGGATATTGCAGCGGCTGTGTTACCCCAAATTACGATGTAATGTGGCTTGGGACATGCATTCATGTCTGGAGGAATGCGACATCGTAATTCGGAATAACACCAACACTGCAATATCGTATTCATCCATCGATACTGGGCAAACGCCTTTCAAGTAAAATGTCTCCGCTGTATGGGAATATACATAATGTACGCACGAGAACAGGTTGTAGACACATGGTTGACAGCATATAAAAGTTCGCGTCGTGCTCAGATAGCGTAATGGTAGGGCGACTGTCGTGATAAGTGGGACATACGGATTCGAGTCCTGGTCTGGTACAAATCTTTACTGTCGTCATTCCGTTGTACGGTTCATGATTATCCATATTCGCAAATGCAAACACATATCATGAAAGGAAGAATATTTATCGTTCTCTAAATTTTCGCTGATCGTGCAGAAAAATTGCCGTTTCTCGTATGACGTTTTCATTTATTACTTTGTTACTACAAACTCCGTTCCTAACGCATTTTGCATACTGCATTCACACATAACGGAAAACGTCGCTGAAAAAACATATCATTGTACGGCACATAGTTCGGGGTAGATGATGTAATAAATACTGTCATGCGCAAAAATCTACCGTTCCCGGCGTGATGTTTCGCTATATCACTAACTCTATTCGCAACACATCCACGTACCAGATATGTTCAAAAAGTAATCGAAAATTTTATTTTCGCGTTGTTTATACATCCAATTTTCAAAATTTTCTTATGATGTTAGTACACATGTCTGTGATGTGTTCTTCAGGGTGTATACGTGGGACAAGGAAAAAAAATTCCCGGATTTCCTGGTTGAAAATACACTTTCTCCCGCATGAAAATAAACTTTTTCCGTGTTAAAAGACAGTATACTTTTCCTCGGCACTGTAAAACTTATCAATTCTTAGAATATTTATGGTTTTCTACACAGACGTAGAATTTGCCGGCACTTTAGAAAACGAAACACAGGGGAAAAAAACACGTTTTGGAAAGATCTTTGATGTGCAGCAACATGTACGCTGCATTTCTTCGTTTTACGGAGATATAAATTCGAATTGCACCAAACACTGCATGTTACTCTCCGAAGCAATGAAATCGAGATTGCCACGCGCTTTTGTAAGCCAGTCATAGCTCATGTCACGCTATCTCGACAGCTGATGACAGCACAGGACACGAAGTGTAGTCAACCAATAGCAAGATCACTCTTAAGTTCCCTAAATCGTTTCAGGCAAATGCCGGGATGGTTCCTTTGACAGGGCACGGCCGATTTCCTTCCCCATCTTTCCCTAACCCGAGCTTGCGCTCCGTCTCCAATGACCTCGTTGTCGACGGGACGTTCAAAAAAAATACTCACTTTTAAGTAGCGCGAACACACAAAAAGAAAAGTTAATGGTTTAAATTAATATACAGTTTTGCTAGAAGAAAAACAAAGCTTTCACAAATAATATTGGTCTTTCAGATTAATAAGCTGCATGAAAAGCTAAGCTTCCACATATAATGCTGATCATTTTGCGTGTGTTACACTTTTAGATACAGCACACAAATGTGCCAATAAAATTTTTAATAACGACGTAAATGTCTGATCTTGTGGGCTCGAAATTCTTCTAGATGGTCGTCCTCAAAGAGTTAATCTTTAAATGAGAGTGAAACGCTCTGTGATTTAAGAAATTCGTTGTACATTCTCGCACACAGTTCATCTTGCGTAAAAGGAAATTTACTTTGAAAGTAACACTTTTCAAACCACCTTTCGCAATATTTTCCCGTGACCTGTTAGAAATTGGTTCGTTTCAGCAGTTGCCAGAGAGCGACAGATAACAGGCGTCACTGCGCCTGCCCAGCTATGACGACGCAGGAAGCCCGCATGTTCGTACGTGTAAAATATTAAAAGATCTTGCATTATGTCATAAAAGAAACAAGACATCAGAGGATACTTCAGGAGCATCGGAATTTCGTGAACTATACTAAAATGAATAATTCGGCTTAAAGTCCACAATCGTATGTCCAGATTCTGATGTAAGTTTTCTTGAGTACCAGTACTGTATTATCTCATGTTTGGTTCTTTATTATGGCATAACGCCATACAAGCTAGAAGATGGAAAACGTGCACTTGAAATGCTGCAAACAGTTGAAACTAGCCAACAGTGTGAAATTAAACACTTCGTTTCAAATAAATTGACTGCCTCAGTGAAAAATACAGGGTGATTCAAAAAGAATACCACAA
Source organism: Schistocerca serialis cubense (assembly GCF_023864345.2). NCBI lineage: Eukaryota > Metazoa > Arthropoda > Insecta > Orthoptera > Acrididae > Schistocerca > Schistocerca serialis. The sequence goes on from NC_064648.1 coordinate 149,004,901, forward strand.
CTTTAGGAATTTAAAACACTGCAACGACAAAAGGCAGAGCTAAGCACTATCTGTCGGCGAATTAAGGGAGCTATAAAGTTTCATTTAGTTGTACATTTGTTCGCTTGAGGCGCTGCTGACTAGGCGTCAGCGTCAGTTGATGCTAAGATGGCGACCGCTCAACAGAAAGCTTTTTGTGTTATTGAGTACGGCAGACGTGAATCGACGACAGTTGTTCAGCGTGCATTTCGAACGAAGTATGGTGTTAAACCTCCTGATAGGTGGTGTATTGAACGTTGGTATAAACAGTTTACAGAGAATGGGTGTTTGTGCAAAGGGAAAAGTTCTGGACGGCCGAGAACGAGTGATGAAAATGTAGCACGCATCCAGCAAGCATTTGTTCGCAGCCCAGGAAAATCGACTCGCAGAGATAGCAGAGAGCTGCAAATTCCACAATCAACTGTATGGAGAGTCCTACGAAAAAGGTTAGTTATGAAACCTTATCGTCTGAAACTGGTTCAAGGCAGGCAGCCCGTGACAGAGCACTTCATCACTGGCATCCAAAAAGCCCTGATTTTACCCCCTGCGATTTTTTCTTATGGGGGTATGTTAAGGATATGGTGTTTCGGCCACCTCTCCCAGCCACCATTGATGATTTGAAACGAGAAATAACAGCAGCTATCCAAACTGTTACGCCTGATATGCTACAGAGAGTGTGGGGTTATATTATGTTTCTTTCATTAAATACACATTTTTAAAGTTGTGGTATTCTTTTTGAATCACCCTGTATTAATAAAAGTCAAATCTCTTTAGCAAACCGACAAAAATAACTTCATCGTTCTGCAAGGTTATTAATGCTTGACTGTCAGAAAGATGGAAATAAAACCTGAAACTAACAACATATTTTAGCCTTCCGTAACTATGCGAACTTATTTTAATTCATTTGGTAGGTCCCGGCCACAGAAATCCGTTTAGTTTTCATTTAATGTGAGAGCAATAAACGAAGAGGAAAGAGCAAAATCACTTAACGTAAGCACAGGTCACATGGAGACTAACCACCTCCTCACTACAACTCAGACTGCTCTGTGCATCAGCCCTGGATCTACGGTATTTCCGAACCGGAGCAATTTAGATAGTGGCACCCAGCCACACATCTGTGGCCGGAAGCGGAAGAAGGCGACTCAACTGCGCATGCGCAAGAGCCCGCCCGCAACTGCTCAAATGAATCATATGTAAACAACTGTCATGTCACGCTCATCGGAGGCAATTTGTTGTTAGGCAGCACTGCATATTCTTCCCAAAGCCTTTGACACACTTTGGTTGGTAGACGCTTGTATGAGCACTGTGTTTTGTTGTTGTATATGGCGCCATTTACTTTGCGACTTAAGTTTTATTTTCGTTTTTCTTTCTCTCGTTCACGTTTTTTTGCTGCAGCATTATTCTGCAGAAGCGGGATACAGTAATATTCTTCGTTATAGTATTGGTTCTTACCAGTCAAAATCACAAAAATTTAACTGGTAACTAAGACAAGGAAAAGTTCCCGGAATTCTAAGAAATTCCCGGTTTTTTGCCGGTTTTCTCCCGGACGAAAAAATTCCCGGGTTTTTCCCGGATCTCCCGGGTCGAATACACCCTGGTTCTTGCAATATCAGTTGGGTTGGGTTGTTTTGTGGGAAGAGACCAAACTGCGAGGTTATCGGTCTCGTCGGATGAGGGAAGGACGGGGAAGGAAGTCGGCCGTGCCCTTTCAAAGGAACCATCCCGGCATTTGCCTGGAGCGATTTAGGGAAATCACGGGAAACCTAAATCAGGATGGCCGGACGCGGGATTGAACCGTCGTCCTCCCGAATGCGAGTCCAGTGTGCTAACCACTTCGCCACCTCGCTCGGTCAGTTGATCTGAATATTTAGTTTAATGTTGACATTCGAAAAGGTTATACGTTTCTTAAGTTCCCATCGAATCTTTGTTGGCGAATAATATTGATCAACCAATTTGCAATAATTTTTAATTGAAAAATGGAATAAAGTTCAGCAATACATTCAACATTTTGATCGTGGTCTTTGGCGAATCTACTATAAATAAGACAAGAGTTTACGAGTGGTATAAAAGTATGACAGAGGGTCGAGAAGTTGTTGACGATCGCCGTGAACGCTGTAAGATAGCCATTACTGAAGACAATGTGGAAGAAGCACACAAAATAGTTTTCCAAAATTCCCGAATCACCACCAGAGAGGTTGCTCATGATTTTGGTACGTCCTCTGGCCCACTCCAAGCAACTTTTCGGGCGTTTTCGGCATGAACTGTGTAGCACCAAAGTTTGTTCCAAGATTATTGAATTTCGACGAAAACCAACGCCACGTAGACTTCACTCAGAAACTGCTGAATGAAGTCGACAACGATCCAGATCGTCTAAACGTTAGAACAGGAGATGAAAAAAGGGCGTGTGGATATGACGTCAAAACTAGGGCCCAGTCGTCCTAATGGTAACTGCCTGAAGAGCGAAGACCGAAAAGGTTCGACGAGTTCGATCACGTGTGAAGGTTCATCTCACTATTTTCTTCTCTTACAATGGGATAGTGCGACAGGAGTTCTTGACTTATGATCGTACGTTCAGTAAGGAATACTACCTGGAAGTTATGCGCCGTTTGGGTGGAGAAATCCGAAGAAAACGACCAGAAATGTGACGAAACCGCTCGTGGAAATCGCATCGCAATAATGCTCCCACTGACACCTCAATATTTCTTCGTGAGTTATTGGCAAGAAACAAGGCCGTTATGTTTACTCAGCTAACCTACTCGCCGGACTTGGCGCTCTGCGACTGCTTTCTGTTTCCGACGGTGAAGAGATGTCGTTGTGCCAACACTAATGAGAGAAAAAGAGGATCGCTGAAGGAGCTGATAACGATAACGAAAAGTGAGTTCCTGAAGTGCTTGCGAGATTGTAAAAGCTGGTGGCACAGGAGTGTTATATCTGAGGGGGATTACTCTGAAGAAAACACAGCGGATGTTGATGAATAAATAAAAATTCTTTAAGAAAGACAAAAATTCCCATTACTTTTTGAGCACACCTCGCATATCAGTGAATGTACTGCAAAATTATATCATAGTAATACACACATATCAGGAGATTGTTGGCCTCACATGGGCTGAGTGCACCACGCCTGCCAACAATGCTACGTAGACACAGGTCAAGGTGTTAACCAAGCTCGACAGTGTTTTTATGGGTGTTACCACTGTGGCAAGGCCGTTAGATGCCGGGGATGCCACTCACAAAAGCGTCTGGTGAGCTGTGTCCTGTAACTGTTCACCTGGGTGCAGGAGGAGGCTGTCCTGTGTTCGCACCTCGGACACACTGCTATGGGTTTACACCACTGCTCGCCCTACAAGCATACACAGGCAGCCAAAGCAGAAACTCTTCCCAGTGTAGGAGACGTTTGTGGCTGCTTCAAAATCAGATTCAGACTGCAGAGTTTCCTCTCCTTTAACGGCCAAAAACACTCAGTCATATAAGTGCCCATGTATCTATAGTAACAGAACGTAGACGTCCAGTAAGTTGGCCATCCAGAATACGTGTCACACGGGAGCAGGAGTTTTGTAGCACTGGAGGCGTTGGTGAGGCAAACAGATTCCGAAAAATCCACAACAATGAAGCCAGTACTTGCTAGGCTAAAGATCTTACAATGCCACTGGTCCTATCAATTTGCATCTGGTTGCCGCTACAACAGTAGGAGTGATAGAAAAACGTCTGGACCTGAACCATGTCGATTACTCTATGCAAAAGTGCCTGATTCCACAGCCCAGACTTTCACTCACATTTTTAGTATTGTTAGAATCTGTAGATGTGACTTTGACCGTTTCAAGTGTTTAGTGTGAAATCGTGGGTGCTTGTGGGCCAGTACACACGCCAAAGACAGGCGAAGGCGCAATGTCTCCAACGAGACCACGCCTTGGAAAGCAACATTGGGCTCAAAACAACATCCAGCCTGTTAGCCACTGTACCGTCGTTCAGAATTCTCATTTCCTGTCTCACATTTCCATACAAACGATCAAGAATCGTTTCCCACAGTTATCAGAATTGTAATATCCATTCTTAAAATATGAAATATTTGATTTTGAGCCGGAAGGGCGACATTAGCAACTCCATGTGCATGTGATATTTATAAAGGAAGCAACTGAGTACTTAATCGATTGATGGATTTTGGATTAAACAGGAATGATATCACATTTGGCAGGAAAATAACATGAAATTATCCTAAATTGTCTCTACCTTAAAAATAGTTTGCTACATTTAATTGCTGGGCACCGTTTTTAATATCAGAATTTTAGTATTATGAGTTCTGCTGATTGTAGTGAGGCAGTTACATGCAAATGATATGGTGAATTTCTGAGGACATACATCAATCGTTACGAGTTCTATGCTGTGTTTAGGAAGTCAAGATTTACTTGGAGCAAAATTTATCATGGTAATCTAGCTAGCGCATGAGTCATTGATTCACTCTCTTATCCTGTGGTTTACTGTTGCGTTCAGATATGTTGCAACCAAAAGACTCCACGTTCATTGTGTGTGTGTGTGTGTGTGTGTGTGTGTGTGTGTGTGTGTGTGTGTGTAATTTATTGCAGGTGCATGTGTTTGTTATTATGCAAGCACATTTATCTGTACAAATGGGGACTTGGACATGAGAATGAGTTTCTGTATATATGCAGTGGAGTCAAGTTAGTGCTATACAAATATTTCAGCCAAAATATTTCTTGGTAAAGAGTAGGTTTCTGCATTTGGTTACGCTGTTTCGAGAAATTTGCGAATAACTTTTGCACAATGGCAGGAAATGCACGCACATAAAAAAACGTTTTTTATCGCCTCAGTTCAGAGAGTTCCGGAACCTGTGCAGAAAATTGATATAGAGATCAACATAAACATCATTTCCGCCCTTTTTATTGTTCATGAAAACCACACACTGCATGTTGTACCACCATAACAGCGAGACCTTCAGAGGTGGTGGTCCAGATTGCTGTACACACCGGTACCTCTAATACCCAGTAGCACGTCCTCTTGCATTGATCCATGCCGGTATTCGTCATGGCATACTGTCCACAAGTTCATCAAGGCACTGTTCATCCAGATTGTCCCACTCCTCAACGGCGATTCGTCGTAGACCCCTCCGAGTGGTTGGTGGGTCATGACGTCCATAAACAACCCTTTTCAATCCATCTCAGGCATGTGTGACAGGGTTCATGTCTGGAGAACATGCTGGCCACTCTATTCGAGCGATGTAGCTATCCTGTCAATGTCACAAGGGAGAAGCACGAATAAACTTGTTGCACCGTAGTGGCTCCAAGTCCATGCAGGGGGAGAGGCTGCCGCCGACCATCAAATTGTTCAAATAGCTCTGAGCACTATTGGACTTAACATCCGAGGTCATCAGACCCCTAGAGTTAGAACTACTTAAACCTAACTAACCTAAGGACATCACACACATCCATGCTCGAGGCAGGATTCGAACCTGCGACTGTAGCAGCACCACGGTTCTGGACTGAAGCGCCTAGAACTGTTCGGCCACAACAGCCAGCGCCGACCATCCTATACTGTGAATCTCGTGTTCCCATACTGTGATAATTTTCCTTATAAGGTGTGTGTGTGTGTGTGTGTGTGTGTGTGTGTGTGTGTGTGTGTGTGTGTGTGTGCGTGTGCGTGTGTGCGCGTGTGTGTGTGCGCGTGTGTGTGCGTGTGTGCGCGTGTGTGAGCGTGTGTGCGCGTGTTCGGAAATAGTGTTGGAACATCTGTGATTTTTTGCAGGACATTATCTGAAGAGGAGAAGGGCAGGAGGCTGATCCAGGCATCTATTCAGGGCTCAATGCAAGAGCTGCAGGCACTGCTGGCGGCTGGAGTGAACTTGGGGGCGAGGGACATGAACGAGCGGACCCCCCTGCATTGGGCAGGTATCAAGGGATACGAGGAGATGGCGAGGCGCCTGCTGGCGGCAGGTGCGGACGTGGGGGCGAGGGACAAGTTCCAGCAGACGCCGCTGCACTTCGCTGCGTGGGGCGGCAGCGCGGCTGTCGTCAGGCTGCTGGCGGCGTCCTCCGCCGACCCCGACGCCAGGGATGTGGACGGGTGGACGCCGTTGCACACTGCAGCGTTCAGTGACGAGACGGAAGCGGCTACGGCGCTGCTGGAGGCAGGGGCCGACATGGGGGCCGTAGATAACAATGGGAACACCCCACTGGACATCGCCAGACAGTACAACAAGCAGCACGTGATAGACGTGCTGTGATAAACCTGAGAGTCCCACACATGTCTGTGGACTAAAATAAATAAACATTTTTAGCAGTACTTTTCGTTGTTTGTAGAATAAAGCCTACAAAAACTCCTGCAGTAAGTTTTTGTACACATTCTTAGACAGTGTGTATAAATCTTGTAGTGACACCAGATGGATAGCATAACGATAAAAGCAGCTGTATAATGAAAAGTAAAAAGACTCGAGCTTCCATTCTTGAAAACTAGATAAAAATCGAAAAATAATCCATTAACAATAAACACTGTGGCCCAGTTGTGCTCTCTCACGATGTCTAATGGCTATTGAGGTCGCTGATATGGAGTAGCTGGCATGAGTCGTGCTTGGGTGGCTCAGATGGTAGAGCACTTGCCCGCAAAAGGCAAAGGTCCGGAGTTCAAGTCTCGGTCCGGCACACAGTTTTAATCCGTCAGGAAGTTTCATATCACCGCACACTCCGCTGCAGAGTGAAAATCTAATTCTACCTGGCAGTAGATGGCAGCACAATGCACCTAATATGAAAAACGTATGTTTTGGAGGGTCACCGGATACTTTTGATTACATAGTCTACCTAATTATTGAAAAATGCTTGGTAGGAGCATGTTTGGTGGTATCTAAAACTACTGTAGATTTCTCCATCGCGAAAATTTTGCTTTACAAGGTCTGTAATGAGAATGCAATTTCACTTCAGGTCTAAGAATAAATTTACTGCTTCCTGTGCAGATGATGCAAAAACAGTCAACTGTATTTACAGTGTGACATGTTTAGCAACATTCACACCATTTCAGTTCTTATCCCAGAGTAAATTTACACTCATGTCTTCAGTACGCATAGTTCTGTAGCTACTGTGTTAAATTACAATTGGACGCTGGTACCAATATACACACCACATCATCAGAAGTCATGTTATCAGTCTATTGTCAGTTAAAAAGAATGGTACAACAACGTCGAAACATACACATTACAGGGTGCAGCAGCAAATTTTCCATCTTCCCATATTTCCCTTCTGCCCACCTTCAGTGAATTTCTTTTCAGCCCAGCGCCATGTCAGCAGAGCAGCTGCAGAGGCTGCAACACAACAAGCCGAACCTCAGCAGTCAGTCTGCTGAACTACGGCTCGTGGCAACTGGAAAACAGTTTTGGCCAGTCCTGTCGGAAAACTAAGCAAGCCACACAGCACGTGAACTGTACACCACTCCCAGGGAATGAAAGCCAATTGTGTTCTTAATATTTCGAAAAATGGCTACTTTGCAATTTGTCAGAATAGATTATAAATAATTGCGGTGATCAATCTCCATTATCAAACAGGTTATTTCCACTTGTAAGGGTGGGGGTTTGTTTCTTTTTTTTTATTCTAGAATGGAGAACATCTATGTGGGGAAAATGATAACTTTAATGTCGCAGTATTTCTCACCAAATTACAGCTTTAAAACAATTTTCAACTTGACAACATAAAAACAGCGCAATGGGTAACGCATCTTGCCAACATCAAAAAGGGAAATAATTTTATACATAACAATATTAAATATTAACTCTCTGAAAGAACACTAATCCTAAGCACAATATTATGAAAGTTTAATTGGAAGTTTCATTACACTATTGCTCCTACACATACGTTATGATGTTGGTCAGTACTACGAAAATCGTCCGATTCCAGTTCAAAGTTCAGTACTATTTAGGATGACAATCAAGTCTATGGTGGATGATTAGTCAAGTGACAAATCTGAGGGCAAGATTACTCAAGGCCGCTAGAGTTTACAGTGGACGCAAGCTGGTGAACCAACAAAGTTATGCCTCTGCACGCGGTATTTACCTTAAGCTTGCAGCTGTCTGCAAGGCCGATCTCTCCCACTGAAATTCCTACAAAACTAATCTGGCCTTTGCTGAACTTTCCAGCATAAACTTTCCTTATGTTTCTTGCTATGCAAGGAAACATGTACTCAGCCCTAGTTTTATTATACAGGCACATGGTTGGAGCAGTGTGCATATTATAGTGCCCTCTCAGTTCTTGCAGAACAATTAACTAATCTTGCTAATTCGCTTCTCCACAGTTGGAGCTAACCGTTGCTGCAGCTAATTTTTTAGCTGGAGTGCAGCCGCTGTGAATGCACTGTCCACATAGATTTCTTCTCTGTGTCGTACGGAGCGTTAAGCACTCCATTCTGCACTTGAGAAGAATCCACCTGAAAAATTTCTCTCTTTTCCTACTCATGGCAGAACTACCTCCATCCACTTGTGTTCCTTTTTCAAGTCATGGCTTTTTTCAACCACTAGGTACGTTCCCCTTCAGTACTTTTCACCTTCCTAGTGCGTTTCCGCCAATCGGACGTTCTGTGACTGTTCTGGACGCCTGGGTTGGGTTGGGTTAAGTACATTGACCTTTCTTTGTCACACACTCGCTGGACGAAAATGCATCACCCTTTTGTTCGTATCCCATTTGAATTCCGAAATGCGGTTTTCTAAAGCTTCTTCTCTGCCCTTGTGCAGATACCCCGCTACAGGTGGTCCTCTGGCTCGAATCAACTGGCCAGGGATCGCTGCCCTCCTTCCTGCCACCCCTTTAAGTGGTTTCTGGCGTAACTCCTGCAGTGCAACTTTGCTACGCTGTTGTGGAGCTGGCTTTTGAAAACTAAAAGCAACTCGTGTTCCCTGTTCTACCTTCCACTCAAAGACATGCATTGTATAGGAATGGTGTGTTAATTACCATCAATTCCTTTTTGCATTTCATATTGATAGGCAAATGTTCTCATAACTGCCGATTTACATTATGTCATCTTCACCTTCTTGTTGCGATTTGTAAATGTCTCATGTAAGGTGCGAATCTGACCATTTATTCTGCCACCTTACACCCTGACTACCAGGAAGCAGTGACAGCATATCTTACAAGCCGTGATATAATGAGAATGTAAGCTAGCCCAACAGATATTCAAAAACAAAGTGATCATCTATGAAACATGCATATAGTTTGTTTATGGCAAAGGACACTGAAGCAGCCACCAGACATCATAACACAGTCACAAACGGTACACAGCACAGGCAAAAAGAACATTAATATCATCTTCATATTATTATGCCTACTTTTCAACATCAGACTTCAATAGTAAAAAAAATGCAATTGCCCTTCAGGCAGAAGACAGATTGTCAACTACCAGTGCAAGACAGCGAGACATATTTCACAATGCCGACTTCTGAGTTGTATTTCACCAACATTTACCAAAGATAGAAAACATTAATAATTGATTCTTTAATTTCACAATAATTAATGGGCTGCAACCATACCTCACTGAATTCGATATAATATTTATGTCCAGATTGTTAAGCAATCCTTTATTCTAACTCTTTATTTTCCCTCATTAGGCTTCCTAGTCACATCTGTCACAAAAATCCGAACTGATCCTCATTCCAACAATTACTACACATGTCCTTAAAATCACCACCAAAAAACTCGTGATAAATAGAGCTAAATTTGTATCATCTTGTCTACAAATATTTAAAAAATTTAGATTATTTCTCACTAGTTGGTTTGGTAACTTTCCAATATGTTCAGGCTTAATAAAAATTATCTACTCATGTCTATCTCAGGTAAAATAGTAACTAACAACATCCTGATTTTCAAGAATGAAGTCATTGAATACAAGTGAATTATCTTGACATTGATCCAGTGCAAGAATTTAATCATTATTTGCACTAGAAGTACTAAACTTTTTATTATTTTTGTCTTTCACTTTCTTATACACCTTTATAAATTCTTGATTTTTGGCTAATCTAAACTTTCAGAGTAAACATATGAATGACTGATTTTGTTCCATTTCAACCAGGTCAGAGGTAAAATATATTATTGTCAATCATTAATGCTGTCTTTCCACAATCATTAGGTCCTATTGTTGCACCCTGAATGAAATGTGATGAACGCTTACAATGCTTACTTTTTGATTTCTTCTCTGGAGTTATTTTTGGTTCACAATCAGTTTTCATTTCGTTAATGATATTTTTAGTAGTAATGAATTAGCCACTTATTTCAATTGAGTGACAAGCCATCTGTTCTAAAAAAAACAGAAAGGAAAAACGACTGACTGTACCTATACAGCACAGCTATAATAATATCACATTGGTTGGTTTATGTACAAAATTTTTGACACCAAATAATACATTGAAAAATATTAACTGTATTGTGATGAGGAAATGATAAAAATTCATGTTGGACCCTATAGCTTAAAAACCATAGCAAATTTTACTGGTGCCAAAAAGCCAAATATACCCATTCAACCAAATGAGATTTTAAAACGAGTTATTGTTGAGAGCTATGTTAAATTGTACATGGAAAAAAGATAACTGTTGATAGTGTGTTTAGATTTAGTAATACAACTATTACTGAAACTTCCTGGCAAATTAAAACTGTGTGCCAGACCGAGACTCGAACTCAGGATCTTTGCCTTTCATGGGCAAGTGCTCTACCATCTGAGCTATGGGCAAGTGCTCTACTATCTGAGCTACCCAAGCATGACTCATGAACCATCCCCACAGCTTCAATTCTGCCAGTACCTCGTCTCCTGTGAGGATGGGTTGTGAGTGGTGCTTGGTTACCTCAGATGATAGAGCACTTGCCCATGAAAGGCAAAGGTCCTGAGTTCGAGTCTCGGTCTGGCACACAGTTTTAATTTGCCAGGAAGTCTCATATCAGCATACAATCTACTGCAGAGCGAAAATCTCATTCAAGATGTTCTTAAAATTATTCCATTTGAATTAATTAACATTAATTGCAATTTAGCTGATGTGATGTTTGTGAAGTATAGTGATCACTTTCATCGAGAAACTAACATTATTGCTCCATTTGGGCCTAATGTAGGATTCAGAGCATTAGTAATTCATGAGTAATAGAACAGTGTATAAAGTTCTGGATTTAGAAATAACTGTAACTAATGAAAATGATAAGCTGGTTAACTTCAATGGTGCTAGTGGGACAGTTATTTGAGAAAAGTCTTAATAAATTTTTGTCGCTATCAGGTAAGTAACATTGACAGCTATCAGTTTTACTCATTCAATTTGAATGAGAAATCTAAAAAATAATCTAAATATTCCTAAGAAACATATTGAAATTAACATTCACATGAGTGCTGGTTCAGTTCATTCAAATCATGCTCAGTTCTACATGGGCTTTAGTATTGCTGATATTCATTATTATCCAGCATAAGATGGTAAATCCAACAAAAAATTAATCGATAGTTATGTGGCAAACGTATCTGATTTTATAACAGAAAAGAAAGGTAATAATATTCTGTACAGAACATCTTTTTATTTCACCATTAGATTTATTGTATTTGACTCAATCTCTTGTTGAAAAAATAAGCATGGAAGGGCATATAATTAACAACGGTAAAATAAATAGCAAGGAAAATGAAGTGTTTTATCCATCAGAAGTGTTTGGTGGCTTTTTTAAAAATTGTAAAGAAATTATGTGGGTGGTGATCCTACTGTAATTTTTACTTGGAGTTCCAGTGCTGGAGATGATATACTTACACGAGCTAACTACAATGTAACTAAAACTGAAGTAAAAGGTACTCTTCCAAAAGAAGGTGAAATTGTTGTAGAAAGCATAGAGATTCTTGTTACTATCGTTAAATACGAACCAACTTATAAGACTGAATATTGACAAAAACCGAAAATTCCAATATTTTTCTATGAATTGCAAACTGTAGAAGTGTCTGGGTTAAGTTCTAAGAAGAATTTCAAGCTAGATATCAGAAGTTACTGCAACTCACTAGAATTTTTCACGCCTGATTTTATTTTCGTTGCATTTCAGACTGATTGAATAATCAACTGTTTGTTTCATCACTGTATGATCAGGTTCAACTATAGACTTTCTATTCCAAAAATGAGAGAAATGAAGTTTTCCTGAAGCAAATGTGGAATATTAATCCACCAAATAATATTTTTCTCAAAGCTTATGATGCATTTCCTGATTTTAAATGTGCCACATAGGTGAAGGGCGATGTAAATGTAAAGCCATATAATTTCATTACCAAATCTGATTTATACCATTAATACGATTCATAGAAAAATATTGCTAGAAGTCAAAAGATGATGATGATGATGAAACAGTGTGCAGCTTATCATAATTGGGAAAGAAAAGGGGGGAGGCAGAGAGAGAGAGAGAGAGAGAAAGAGAGAGAGAGAGAGAGAGAGAGAAAGCTGAAAATCCCTCTGATGTTTCCTTCAGGGGACTGAAGGTTTTGTTGAATTTTATTAATAAAAAATTTTTCTATGTAAATGGAAGCACTCAAGAAGAAGCTCAATAGTGCAAGAAATCCTAATTTGTTCTAAAAAATTTGTGAGCTGCCAATATATGTTCTGAATATTACTGACTGACTTTTTGAGTACTAGACATGCAGAAAAATTTGTATGCAACTGAATAACGAGTTTAAGAATATTCTGTCTCAGATATTTGAAATTAACTGATGACAATTTTTAGTTTTTTTAAAAGGAAACGTTAAATTACGATACAATGGAATGAAGAAGTTTACAAAAAATAATGAATTTCATTCACATTGTGAATTCCATTACAATATTTACCTTATTTACTTACCCTATCTTACTTGCTAAATTTGAAGAGAAAGTTATATTGATTACTAATGATATTTTATGCTTTATACATTATGGAATCTCTGGGTGATCAAGAATCCTTTCCCCAAATTATTACAAATATAAATGATTTTTTTGAACAATTCTTAGAAAATTTATGAGGGAAAATAAATAAATGACAAAATTACCCTTCATTTCCCTATGTTTTCATTTATTTCCTTCCATTTTTCTTCACTTCTGACCATTTCTTTATTTTTTACTAAGAAAATTTTTTAAAAATGATGAAAATTCCACAAAAATAATGAAAAAATGGTAAAGGTAGATATATATTTTGTAAGTTCTGGGCTATTTTTTCTTAAATGATATCAGAAATTAAGAAAATCCTACATCATAAAAAACTCATATCCACTTAAGGTTATGAATAATTTATTGAAAAATATAAAAAAATTTAAAATAAATAAATAACAATAAAAACTGACAAATAAATGAAATAAAAAAGTTAATCATTGAAATTTCCTTCCACTTCCCTCCATTCCAAACCATCTCCCTCCATTTCACTCTGTTTACCTATGTTTTCTTACTTTTTTGAAAAAAAAAAAGAATTCCTCAAAATGAATAGTTTATAGTACAATAAATATTTAGGTTCCGGTTATTTTTATCTTAAAATACAGCAGAAATCGCGAAATTCCGGAGAAATTGTGCAATTTCGATGGTTGCAGGAAGAAATGAGCCTGAACTGACGTATTTATCCTACTCTACTAACTAGATGTTATATCGTTGCACTACTAATAATCCCTGCCAAAGTTACATAATTCCACATAATTATGAAGGGGGATTGTAACGGATTCTTACATTCCCAGGGGTTGGGCTGGCATAGTGATTCTGTACATAAGTAACACTCCTTACATTGGTGATTCACAGTGACTGTGTTGGATACCAGCTGTACTCCAGTATTGTCATCAGAATATGTGCAGGAACTAGTGGGGACTGCAGCAAGATTCTTGACTACTTTGTTAGACATCAATTACTAGACGCCACAATCTGATGCTGGTGATACCAGAGTTGCTTGTGTTGAAATCCTATGCATACGAATGATATGGACGAACACTGCCATAATATTTTATTCTTTTAGGCATCAGTATTTATCACGTTCATTGGTGGTCAGATTAACTTGTACGCTGAGCGGTTCTAGGCGCTTCAGTCCGGAACTGCGCTTCTGCTATGAATGCAGGTTCGAATCCTGCCTCGGGCATGGATGTGTGTAATGTCCTTAGGTGTGCAGTCTGGGATCCTTACCAGTAGGACTGACGGAGTACGTTGAAAAAGTTCAAAGAAAGGCAGCACATTTTGTATTATCACGAAATATGGGAGTGTGTCACAGAAATGATACGGAATTTGGGCTGGAAATCATTAGAAAAAAGGCGTTTTTCGTTGCTACGGAATCTTCTCACGAAATTACAATCACCAACTTTCTCCTCCGAATGCGAAAATATTTTGTTGACACCGACCTACAGAGGGCAGAACGATCACCACAATAAAATAAGGGAAATCAGAGCTTGTACGGAAATATATAGGTGTTCATTCTTTCCGCATGCTATACGTGATTCGAATAATAGAGAATTGTGAAGGTGGTTCGATGAACCCTCTGCCAGGCACTTAAATGTGATTTGTAGAGTATCCATGTAGATGAAATGATGTTGGAGGAAGTGGGGTGGTTCACTTTGAACAAGGGTGGCCTTTTTTCTAGGCATCAGTCTTGTGACCGCTATGATGTGGCCCACCATGAATTGCTCTCTTGTGCCAAGCTTTTCATCCCAGAAAAGTACTTGCAATCTATGTCATCAGTTATTTGCTTGGATGTATTCGAATCTCTGTCATCTTCAACAATTTATACCCCCTACAGTTCCCTCTAGTTATTCACTGATGTATTAGCAGGTGTTGTATCTCCTATTCCTCCTTCTAGTCAGTGTTTCTCATACATTCCTTTCCTCACCTATCCCATGGAGGACATCCTCATTTCTTACCTAATCAGTCCACTAATTTTTAATACCCTTCTGTAGCACCGGAACATCTCACTTACTTCGATTCTTTTCTGTTTCAGTATCCCAGTGTCCATGATTCAATATCATACAATACCGTGCTCTAAATGTATATTCTCAGAAGTTGCTTCCACAAATTAACGCCAATTTTTATACTAGTTGACTGCCCTTGGCTGGGAATGACCTTTATGCCAGTGCAGGTCTGCTTTTTATGTGCTCCTTGCTCCACCACAGATTATTTTACTGTCTAGGTAGCAGAATTACTTAACATCGTCTACTTCATTATACCCAGTTCTGATGTTAAGTTTCTCACTGTTCTCGTTTGTGTTACTTCTCACTATTTTAATCTTTCTTCAGTTGATTTTTAATCAATATTTTGTACTAATTACAATATTTCTTTCCTATCAGTACAGCCTGTAATTCTTCACTTTCACTGAGGATAGCAATGTCATCAGCGAATCTTATCACTGATTTACTTTCACCTTGTATTTTAAACCTACTCTTGAACCATTCTTTTATTTCCATCGTTGCTTCTTCGAAGCGTAGATTGAACAAAAGGGGCCGCAGACTACATCTGTGTGTTACACCATTTGTAATCTGAGCACTTAATTCTTCGTTTTCCACTGTGTGTTCCCTCTTGGTTCTTGAACATATTGTGTATTATCCATCTTTCCCTAAAGCTTACCCATATTTTTGTCAGAATTTCGAACATCTTGAACCGTCTTATTTTGTCAAATGCTTTTTCTGAGTTGGCAAATCCAATAAATACATCTTGATTTTTCTTCGGTCATGGTTAAATCATCAATCACTATATCAGAAATGTCTCTCCCCATGCCTTTATCCTTCCTAAAGCCAAAAAGATTGTCACCTAAAATGTCCGAAATTTTCTATTCTATGTATTATTCTTGTCATCAACTCAAATTATGAGCTGTTAAGCTGATTGTGGATAATTCTCGTACATATTAGCTCTTGCTGTTTTCAGAATTGTGTGGATGATATTTTTCTGAAAGTCTGATGGTACATCACCAATCTCTACATTCTACATGCCGCAGCGAGTAGTAGTTTGGTTTCCACTTCCCCCCACGAACTTAGAAATTCCGACTTGATGTTAACTAACCCTTCTACCTTATTTGGTCTCAAGTTATCACAAGCTTTTTTAAATTGTGGCTCTCTCTCTTCCCTTTCGACTCCTGTTACTTCTTCTATCACATCAACAGGCAGGTGCTCCATCTCACAGAGACTTATCTACTCTTTCCACCTATCTACTCTCAGGTTGTGTCGAGGTATAGTTTGAACAGTGATTCTCACTGTGTTTTCATATGGCGTGAACTAGGAACCAGATACCAACCGCTTAATGTTCTTGAAAGGGACCTGTATGGAGGTCTGGTTTGATGGTGTGGGGTGGGATTATGATTGGTGCACGTGCACCCCAGCATGTCTTTCACAGAGGAACTGTAACAGGTCAGGTGTATCAGGATGTCATTTTGCACCAGTTTGCCTGCCTTTCCACGGGTGCAGTGTGTCCTACCTTCCTCCCGATGGATGATAATACACGGCTCCACCGAGCTGCCATCATGGACGAGTACCTTGAAACAGAAGATATCAGGTGAATGGAGTGGCCTGCCTGTTCTCCAGACCTAAACCCTATAGAGCATGTCTGGAGTGCTCAGTCGACGTATCACTGCACATCTTCAAACCCCTATGACACTTCAGGAGCTCCAACAGGCACTGGTGCAAGAATGGGAGGCTATACCCCAGCAGCTGCTCGACTACCTGATCCAGAGTATGCCTGTGTACGTGTGCATGGTGATCATATCCCATATTGATGTTCGGGTACATGCACAGGGAACAGTGGCGTTTTGTAAGCAGCTTCCACTTATGTAAAATTTGAACAGCTTTCACTTAGTTATATTCAGCAGAAATCCAACCTGCATTTGGATTGGATCTCCTCAACTCTTGTGCAGAAAGGTGTGCAGTATACTGCTGCATCAATTATCAATAAGCTACCACAAGAATTCAAAAATCTCGGCAATAATCCACGCACTTTCAAATCGAAACTGAAGAGTGACCCCATGTGCCACTTCTATTCTATTGTAGAGTTCTTTGAAAAATTGAGTTGATTCTTATGTTATATTGTTGACTGCTTTTACTGAAATTTATGGTTTGTCTTTTTTTAGGTTCATTAACATTAGTTTTATCTGTTATCACTTTTATGTTGTAATTTCATGTACAGACACATTCCATGACCCTGGGAGATTTGCTTCTGAATGGCGGTGGCAATAATAAAGCAAAGGTGAAGCAAGAACGGAAAATGTAGACTGCAGCAGCTTGCAGCCCTGTGTTCAGCAAGATGGTTTGACTGATCACCATCCCAGATGAGCAGCATGACTCCCACATGATATGGAATGCTGCCCTCACGGAAGATCAAAGCAGACTGGAAGGAAATGCAAGAGTTCAAATCGATCACGAGGACACAATTTTGTTTCCTGGAGGAGGAAAACAAGGGGACGCTGTTATTCCAAGAGCAGCTGTAATTCCCCCTCATAGGAATGAATGCCACGAACATTCTGATGGAGGAGAGTCGTGATGGGGATAGGGGAGGAGGGGAACAAATGGAAGGTTGTTGCCTCAGCAGCTGCAGAGTGCCTACCTTCAAAGTCTCCCTGCTACAGGTACAGAGGCTGGAGGATATTATTCCATGAGATCTAGAGAGGTGTTAGCAGTCTCACAGGGTCAGCCTGCAGAATCCAGGGCAGAAAAACTGTTGGCAGTGTGAACTGGCGAAATGGACATTTGCTGGGTGAGATTATCACACAGTGACACTGTGGAAAAGGATCTCCAAGTCAGCAAAGTAGAAGACCATCTGTCTTTGTTTGATTTTTTCGAGCCTTTGCGGTTCGCAGATGAGGACTCAGGCGTCTGTCCTTTACGGCCTGCTGGTTGTGTAGCAGATGATTTTCCCACCTGTGGTGAAGGTTTGGTGGCATGTTTCGCAGCTGGAGGAGGAGATGGGAATGCTACTATGACACTGGGCGATTTTCAACTGTAGTGCTGAATATGAGGTCACAAGTCTGCGTGGCCATGCCCTTTGTGGAGCAAGGCATATCAAGAATGGTGAATGCCAGATGGTAAAATGCAAGGTTTTTGACTAGCCAGCAAGCTGCGAGTGACAGGGCAAAGCAGTTTTTCCTTCACCCAGTTCTCCTGGATGGCACACTCATCGAGATACATGGGACATTCTTAGGATGAGGCTGCATGGTCACCATTGCAATTCATACAGTGGGGAGAAAGAGGCAGGGAATTGCCCTTATGAGCATCCCTACAAAATGTACACAGTTGGCCATGTCTCAACAGGAATTCAAATGTGGCTGTAGTGTTGACACTGGTAACAGACCATCAGGTCTGGAACAAGCAATCTGACTGATGACTTCATAGTGTGCTCTGATCATTGACGGAAATAATACTCTGTCAAGTGTGAGGAAGTGTGTGTGTGTGTGTGTGTGTGTGTGTGTGTGTGTGTGTGTGTGTGTGTGTGTGTGTAGCGCAGGGGGCACTAAGGATACATCGACCTTTTTCATCACCCTATGGACTGGAGTGATGCCCCGATCAGGGAGGAAAGTTTGGATTCACCCCTGTCAGTCCATCAAGTAGCGTAATGTAAATAACAGTATGTGAAGAACTCAGCATTTGATGGACCTTGAGATGAACAGGATAGCTATGGAGGAGCAAAGCCATAAGCAGTTGTTGGGCTTGAAAATCGCAATTGGTCTCTAAAATCGAAGTTCCATTTCTTAAATGAGAGCACTATTTCCCAGTGCCTGTAATTGCATCAACACCTCTCTAAATAATAAACAGACTAACTGTACCGAAGGGCTGACTGTATTCAGTGCGTGATACATGATGAACTGACCTGCAGCTTGGAGATTCTTGGAATCTTTAGCCTCACTCAGTTTACATTTAGTAGACATACTCCGGGATGGTGACGGACTCGTTGTGAGAAAATCCTAAATGATTGCCAGTGTCTCTGATGGTGCGCTCCTTCCACCTGGGAGCCCCCTCAGAGTGGGGGCCTCACCCCCATTAAGTGATTGTTCACACCTCAGGTGACACCTCCCAGACTTCTAACAGAGGGACCAATTGGCAATATGGTAAGGTCACAGCTCAGCAATCACCCATCCCTGGGCCTGAGCTGTACCAGTGGGTACACAGGAACCCTACCTGTCGACCCAGAGCTGGGAATTATGCATTACCCAGTCACCTGTCACGCATCAGATGCATGGGCCAGCCTTCAGGAGCATACAGGTAGGAAGAAGAAGAAACAAGAAGCAATGAAGTGCACCGACACACAGTTTTAATCTGCTAGGAAGTTTCATATCGGCGCACACTCCGCTGTAGAGTGAAAATTTCATTCTAGAAACACCCCCTTTCTTCCTCAGATCGCTGAAAAATATTTACTACAGCAGACAGTTCCATCCCTCCACTTGTTCTCTCATAATTTTTTCAACAGTTCAGCTTATGGGCTTCTACTCTTTCTCTATCCACGCCAGCACATGTCCATCCTTGACAATATTTCGTCAAAATCTCAAGGTCCAGGACTTTTCCTGTGTCAGCACTTGTTGCCTTTTCAACTCCATTCTTAGATTTGTGTCCTCGTCTCTGCCAGGAACCATCAAAGGCAATACTGATATCAGTGCAACCATCATTTGCTTCCACTGCTTCTTTTGTTGCAAATATCATGTAATCTGTAGCCACTTCATTTACACAATCACCAATGACATTTGTGTAGTGTTTGTAGTGTTCATACTCTGTAGGACAGCCTGGTAAATTCATGATGCTGCACAACATTTTCCCAGCTGTCTGACCCTTCCCAATGCACCTCAGTCCATATACTAATCTTACGTTATTAGTATACAGGGTGGTCCATTGATCGTGACTGGGCCAAATCTCTCACGAAATAAGCGTCAAACAAAAAAACTACAAAGAACGAAACGTGTCTAGCTTGAAGGACTCCAAAAAGGCACCAAACCAAACCCCATGTATTTGTTCTTGCAGTGTGCTTCTGTAGTTCTCTTTGTCGCAAATGTTTGTTGTACAATAGGGGACAGTCTGAAGAGTAAATTCTGAGGCCGCTCGAAGAATCTGGATCTGATGTTGACAATGATGGGTTTGGAACTACAATTAGTTGTTCTGAAATAGATGGTACTTATAATAACTATGCGTTTAGGGATCACAATTATATTCTCGGCAGTTTCACTGATTCATTTATTTTGATGGTAACAATGTGTGTTCCAAAAATGAAAATGGGCTATCAGATGTATTACAACATTCAATGAAGCAGAGGCAGAATACAACAGAAGTAGTCCCAAAGCAATGTTGTTGACTGCGTAAATGACGATGTTCAACATCAATTACTGCTGTTTTAAGGTGCAAGTAATGTCTTGGCACGTTTTAACGCAAAAAGCACTGAATTTGGTTGTCGGAGCGTCTTTATTGACGCTAATGTCATAAAAAAACAAAGACAAAAACGAACTGCTACACTGCTGCAACAATTTCCAAATTGCGGAGGCAACATACGATAACTTCCAGGCCCATTTGGGCTGCTGTGACACTGCATGAGATGTATCAGTTTTTATCCATAATTATTCACATGTGCCTTGTACAGAAACCCAATGTTATGGACTATTGGAGCAATGTGCTGATACTAGATTCTTCTTTACCTGCAAAACTCATGAAGAGGCAGATTTCGGTCAATTCACTTTGCGCTTCACTTGAATAACAATGATAATTACATAGGAAGGGGGTCAATCAAACCATGATCCTATACACAAAATCCAACCTTTTTTTGCTAACTTTGAACTGGAAAGCAAGAACGGGTTTCATCCTGGCGAAAATCTCACAGTTGATGAAGGTTTATGTCCATTCATAGGGAGAATTCGATTTCGAGCATATATCAAGAATGAACTGAGCAGGTATGCTATAAAATGTTTCATTGTAAGTGATTCAGCAACAGGATATGTTTTGAACTGTGAAGTATGCACTGGTGCAGATGAGAAAGACAACAGTGCAGATTCAGTGGTGCTACATTTGTGCAACAGTTACCGTATTTACTGGAATCTAAGCCGCACCTGAAAAATGAGACTCGAAATTCAAGGGAGAGAAAAATTATAGACCGCATCTCCAAATCGAAAAAAGTTGGTCCATTGTAATATGAGACAATTTAGGTCGAACGAATGACGACACAGCTACAGTAGTTTGGTTCGAGTCTTAAGCTTAGCAGTTAAGCTTTACCAAGTAGCCATTGCTATGCGTCAGGCGCTCCGTCTGTATTTATACGGATACCCTTCCTTTTCCACGTGCTTCGTCTGGTTTAATTGACTGCTTATTTTTTTTTGATCTGATAAGCGCAGTTTTCTTTGTTATAGGTGCTTACGTCACTCTAAGCTGAAAATGCATTACTGTACTGTGTCATGCATTGTTTGTCGCATTCTGACAGTGCGTGTTTACAGCCTGTCGCCACTCGCGGCATGGCTTGCTTTTGTGCGCGCTAACGCCGCTTACAATTAAAAAAAAAAGAGGAATCATCTCATTAGCGAAATAATGACAAGAAACTCCTATTTGTTGTTACTTACACTGCCGCTTTCTTTGATAATGATCAACAAGAACCAAATAATAGACTGCGTATGATAGAAGATGTTCTGAACGAGAGTTTAGCGAAAATTTTTCTCCGTTTGAAAATCTTTGCAGGCGCCTCTTTAGTACATTACATTCTACACAGAAATTAGAGTCATCTTAGATTTAAAAATCTAGTCAATTGCCGTGCTTCGTTTCTGACTATCACTATTAGGCATAAGAATAATACGAATATAAACATGACATGATGTCTATTCTTCCGCGTTTGCTGTTGTCTCACTCTAGTTTCGTAGTTTATTCGGCAGACGGGATTTAAATGAGATAGCAGCAAACATGAAACAACACATGGCAAAATGTTTATATGCGTATTATTGTTATGGTGACGAGAATACTGCATGTGATAGTTCCTATTAGTAACCACCTCTTCTCACAGATAGGAAAAAATTCAGAACGTAGAGTAGACCATATTGACATACATCCCAAACAGTCTTGCCAGTCGGATTTTCGTAGTACATTGAAATGCTGCTACATTCGAAGATGAACAATACGAAATTTGTATTTACTTCGTTGGATAATGTATGAAAATGCAGTGGTCGAAACTCAGGGCGGAGAAAATAGCTCGTCTTCCACCTTTTTTAAAAAATTTATTTACTAACGCAGAGGTTTTGGCGCCAGTATTTATCTTTGTGCCTACAAAGCATGCCTGTGTAGCGCTACATAAATTCGACGGCAGAAGTAAGTTGTGGCGGCACCCCACCAACTTTTTTCAGAATTTACGTTTACTTTGCGCTCGATTCTAAGCCGCAGGCGGTTTTCTGGATTACAAAAACCGGAAAAAAAGTGCGGCTTAGATTCGAGTAAATACAGTATCTACATAAGTGTCATACACCGTACATGGGCCGGTTTTATACTCCTGTAAAATTATTTTAAAGATTGTTTGATGAGGGCAGATCTGCTGTTGGCACAGTAATGAGAAACAGAAGAGGCCAACCACAGGAATTCAAACAGAATAAGCTAAAAAGAGATGAAATAGTATTCAAGAGAAAAAATTCACTGGAAAGATACTAGGGGTGTGTTTGCCCTTTCTACTAAACATAGAATGACAAGTAGTGTTAGAAAGACAAAATTCAAGGCTGGAATGATAGAAAAATTGAAGCCTGATACTTGATTACAATAGAAATATAACTGGTGTTGATCATGGGAGATCAGCTAGTGACCTATTATTTTCAACGACAAACAATGAAATGGTGGAAAAAGGTATTTTTTTCCATGTACACTCCTGGAAATTGAAATAAGAACACCGTGAATTCATTGTCCCAGGAAGGGGAAACTTTATTGACACATTCCTGGGGTCAGATACATCACATGATCACACTGACAGAACCACAGGCACATAGACACAGGCAACAGAGCATGCACAATGTCGGCACTAGTACAGTGTATATCCACCTTTCGCAGCAATGCAGGCTGCTATTCTCCCATGGAGACGATCGTAGAGATGCTGGATGTAGTCCTGTGGAACGGCTTGCCATGCCATTTCCACCTGGCGCCTCAGTTGGACCAGTGTTCGTGCTGGACGTGCAGACCGCGTGAGACGACGCTTCATCCAGTCCCAAACATGCTCAATGGAGAACAGATCCGGAGATCTTGCTGGCCAGGGTAGTTGACTTACACCTACTAGAGTACGTTGGGTGGCACGGGATACATGCGGACGTGCATTGTCCTGTTGGAACAGCAAGTTCCCTTGCCGGTCTAGGAATGGTAGAACGATGGATTCGATGACGGTTTGGATGTACCGTGCACTATTCAGTGTCCCCTCGACGATCACCAGTGGTGTACGGCCAGTGTAGGAGATCGCTCCCCACACCGTGATGCCGGGTGTTGGCCCTGTGTGCCTCGGTCGTACGCAGTCCTGATTGTGGCGCTCACCTGCACGGCGCCAAACACGCATACGACCATCATTGGCACCAAGGCAGAAGCGACTCTCATCGCTGAAGACGACACGTCTCCATTCGTCCCTCCATTCACGCCTGTCGCGACACCACTGGAGGCGGGCTGCGCGATGTTGGGGCGTGAGCGGAAGACGGCCTAACGGTGTGCGGGACCGTAGCCCAGCTTCATGGAGACGGTTGCGGATGGTCCTCCCCGATACCCCAGGAGCAACAGTGTCCCTAATTTGCTGGGAAGTGGCGGTGCGGTCCCCTACGGCACTGCGTAGGATCCTACGGTCTTGGCGTGCATCCGTGCGTCGCTGCGGTCCGGTCCCAGGTCGACGGGCACGTGCACCTTCCGCCGACCACTGGCGACAACATCGATGTACTGTGGAGACCTCACGCCCCACGTGTTGAGCAATTCGGCGGTACGTCCACCCGGCCTCCCGCATGCCCACTATACGCCCTCGCTCAAAGTCCGTCAACTGCACATACGGTTCACGTCCACGCTGTCGCGGCATGCTACCAGTGTTAAAGACTGCGATGGAGCTCCGTATGCCACGGCAGACTGGCTGACACTGACGGCGGCGGTGCACAAATGCTGCGCAGCTAGCGCCATTCGACGGCCAACACCGCGGTTCCTGGTGTGTCCGCTGTGCCGTGCGTGTGATCATTGCTTGTACAGCCCTCTCGCAGTGTCCGGAGCAAGTATGGTGGGTCTGACACACCGGTGTCAATGTGTTCTTTTTTCCATTTCCAGGAGTGTATGTATGATGTGCGTCGTCCATTCTTACATTCTGTACAAGAAACTTCAGCCTGTCTCTCAAAACAATCCAGCTTGTTTACTTTTATGGTGAACCTGGGAAAACAAATAGCCTGTTTGCTGCTGAATCCTGCTTTTCATCTTCGTTGAAAGCTTCATGACTAACAGCAAGGCATTTCCCCACTCACATCGAATCAACAAGCAAGAAGTATGCATCAAGATACTGCATTGTTTGCTGTGTGAAGGGCACACGCAGTACCGACAAGTGAGAAGGGAGACCAGATGGTGGTGTGAAGAATGTAATGGAGGATTGTATCTACTTGACTGTTTCAAGCAGTATCTTAAAAAGACAAATTTTGCTCAATGGAAATGTTGTATACATTCAATGAACTAGTTCTAGTTTTGTACATTTCATAATAAATTCTGATTTATCGCAGTTACAAACTTTTTCTACCTCTGAATCTTCTAATTTTCAAAATATAATGATTCTGTAAGTATGTGATACCTTTCAAAAAACTTTAAACAAATGGTGAGATATAGGACGATAATACAAACATCAGTTAAAAGATTTCCTGACAAATAATGGCTGGTTGCGACAAATAATGTTTGGCCGAGACAAATAAAATAACTCCAACTGTAGAAACAGGGCAGAACGATAAACATGGGACAGCAAGCCGACTTCAAATAAAAGTCACTACACTCAGTGTTATGTTGTGTGGAATAAATGTTTGGCAACACTCTAGATCAACTGCAGCTGCAGACAGTGTGGCATTGGCAGAAAGTGGTCCAGGCCTGCTATGTGGGCTTCCCCCTACCACATCCACACTGAAACTAAACCGAACTACTCCCGAACAGGCCATGAAGGCCCAATGGTACCGACCAGCCGCAGTGTCATCCTCAGCCCATAGGCGTCCCTGGATGCGGACCTGGAGGGGCATGCAGTCAGCACACTGCTCTCCCGGCCGTATGTCAGAGACCGGAGCCGCTACTTCTCAATCAAGTAGCTACTCAGTTGCCTCACAAGGGCCGAGTTCACTTAGCTTGCGAACAGTGCTCAGCACACCGGATGGTCACCCATCCAAGTGCTAGCCCAGCCCAACAGCACTTACCTTCGATGATCTGACGGGAACCGGTATTACCACTGCAGCAAGGCTGTTAGCACATCCACATTATCAACCCTAAAGTAATTTTGAACAGACTATACATGAAGGCATTACCGGAACAGTATGAAAACTTCATTGTCTACAGCTGTGGTTAGTTTCAGCAATACGGAATAGCTTATGTATTATAAACATTCAGAAAAGTTATTGCATGTTAACGTTCAATGAAAATCAGAGAAACTAATTTTCATCGATGTAGATATCATTTTGATTACTTATCGTAACAGTAAGTCACTTGTTTGACACCTATTGTCAATTACAATTATTTATTTGATTTATGGTCCAAAAGTAGGGAATTCTACCTGTACTTTCATGATTCTTGCAAGGTAAACTCCCTATTGCATCTCCCTCAAATTAAGTGGTAAGGTGGCCCAGTGCTCATCAAAAGTGATGATAGATCAACCATGAAAACAGGAAGATGGCACATTGAATGGTGAAAAACTCAAAATGGAAACAGTGAATGATCCCAGGTGAACAAGTGCAACATCTAGGGAAGTTTAAGACCTACAGTGTTGGGGTTAAGTGGTCATGTTGGACTGCCAAGCAGATGAGATGGGCTCAAGACTTTCCATTCATTTTTTGACAACATTGTTAACAGTCTGTCCAGTCATTGAAATGTTTGGCCTCTTCTGTAGTCTTAGCAGTTGTCATACTTTACATTGGTTATATAGAATATGGGTCATGTGGTAAGAATACATTCCATTGCAAGTTCATGAGATCAATAGTGAGAGCAGGCAAGATACCACAGACATCTAACAGAAGTGAAAACAACAGGCAAAGCATATGAACCATGTTACAACAATGGAACTCAAAAGTCACAACTTCCAAAAATAAAATGCAACTTAAATGTTAAAAACTTGTTTTGACAAAGTGCACAGAAACTGTGTGTTTGTGAAACTATTGTGTTCACTTGTTGCAGCTTATGTCATAAACTATTATGTTTTCATCATTTCCTTGAGAGTGATCACATTTGCATTCAAATGAACACCTAAATCAGGCAATCTCACTCATTCACCAGGTGTGCAAATTAGGTGCAGAAGTAAGATTTGTATCCTATGATACACCTACTGTCACTAAAGCCTTGTATGACTTAGAAGTGTTTTCCTTTGGAGGATGTGATTGACTTGTCACCTTACTATAAAACTTTGCAGTTCCTATTCGAGAGCCACTTCCATTTGGTTAATACAGTAGTTGTGCAGAATCAATTTTCAGTATACATCCCTTCATTACACCTCACTGTAGAAATGGACGTTACAACACAACACAGGCACAAAGTTCATTACTGTGAATAGTTGGAAGAAAAAAAAAAAAAGGGAATGAAAAAACTTTGAACATGACTCACCCACTTTGTAGTCCAGCACTGTGACCCATTAACGACAACCCTGTGGCTTTTCCACATTGTTCTATGTTGCATTTGTGCTTGAACCATACTCCATTTCTATTTTGCTTCTTTTAATAATCCAATACACCTTCCTGTTTTCATGCTTAATTTGTGCTCAGTTTTTAATGAGCTGTCAACTGGGCCCTCTTACCACTAAATCTGAGGGTACAATGGGAACTTTCCCTTGTTAGTACCACCTCACCCGCACAACACTGACTGATTTATCAATTTTATGTGCAGCTTTGTGAAATATTTGTTCTCTTCGTTAATATCTCCTGCCTCAAATGCAGCTTCAATTTTTTTGACAGTTTATCAACAAAAGTATACATGACAATTTACAAGCTTAGAAATTTTATGATTTGCATGTGCTATCTTCTGTCTGTGGCTGTTGCTGAATATGCCCACTTTAACTGTTTTACAGTTAAGAAAATGGAACTCTGGCACATATAACATTATAGAATGCTTGACTATCCCAAAATTCAACAAAATATTGCAAGTTTTGCACAGTGTTATGTTACATTCATGTTGTATCACTGAAAATTGATGCTGTATTTTTTCCTCCCCTACTTTACGAAATAGGTAAGTTCCTTCTATCTGCATAGTAGCCTCATACAGTATTACAATGTCCATTGGTTGTTTTTCTGAGTGGTGGAATATTTGCATGTGGTGTGACATCTAGTTTTGTGGCCCGATTGTAGAAATTTTTAAGACTCGCCCATCAATTTTCCAGTTTGTCTGGCCTGTAGTTGGGCAGACTGCCTAGTGGGGGTAGTCATGGCATTATCAGCAGTGGCACCTGTCCATCTGGAGTTGCTACGTGCCAGGCTGCAGTTTCTCTGTTGACGTGACGCTGGACTGAGCAAAATGTGCTGAAGGTAGGGGGAATCTTGAAAGCATGATAATGTGCTGTAGCATGCTATACTGTGAGAGTGAAGGTCTGTGTTAGCTGACAGATGTATTTATATTTTTTAACTGCACCATTACAGCTGTGCAGGATGGGAATGTTGATGCAGTTCTTCGATTCTCTTTAATTAAGTGTAAAATGATAATAGGATTGCGGATGACAGGTGTATCATGCAGTGTGGTGTGAATATTGGTAGATATGGCATGAATATTCCTAGTAATGTCACACTGTAACCTAAATTTAGCTATGGGCATGTTAAAGTTCTTTTAACAAGATATGCGCACACATGCTTTCTGGGTCTACATGCCTCGTTACTAAATGCACTGATGATAGCTATACCACAGCAGAAATCTAGATAGATATGCCGTAACTGACACATGTGCAACATACTGATGTGTTCATCACTGATTATCACAATGTAAATAAACATATATGGCATCATCTGTACTGCAGACAAAGAAGCAAATGCTGCCTAAGATAAGAGCTGACAGTACATTCTAACCAAGCAACTTCTGTGGCAGGACCTGGCTGCAGTGCAGTTTACACAAGTTTAACATAGCACCATACATGTCCCTACTAAGTACATTTGAATAATGAAATGATGTAGAGGACTGTTTCACAGAGCTTATGGGGTGCCGCTGGGTGACATCTTTGGCAATCACTGATGCTTTGCCATTTGTGACTTTAAAATCATCGAGTCTTCTCCTCTCAGACTATCAGGAGTTGTGTAAGACATAATTTGGAAGCATTGCCTTAAATTGTATGAACAGTTTATATGACAAGAAAAATTAAATTTTCCTGTGTGAACTGGTTCACTGCTACAGAAAAGCATTTAGGGTTCTGTCTTCGAAAGATAAGTTACTTACATGAGTTTACTGATGTCTCCTCTTGATACTGTTGCTGAGACATTACTAAATGAGACATGCACTATGTAATCACAGGTGCAAAGGAACAATTTGAAGGATGATTTTTTTTATCATTTATTTTGAAACTATGGAGAAGTGATATTGTGGAAATTTGTTTTACACCACATACACTACGAAAACTGCAAACTTGATTGTAGCAAGTCAACCACCTGATGGTTATTTTCCTGTATGGCGAAATCCAGAGCTGTTGTTCCAGCGTTATTTCTGGCTGCCTTGTCCGCTCCTGCCTCGAGCAGCATGGACACAACTGTGGCATTGCCTGCAACTGCTGCCCAGTGCAGTGGAGTCCTCCCACAGGTATCTACGACATCTGGGTAGTTACAGTCAAGGGGAGGGTCTGATGCCACCAGCAGCAGCCACACCACATACTCGTGGCCCCATATTGCCGCCAAGTGGAGAGGCGTAAGCTGCTCGAAGTACTCCACAGCCCCCACGTCTGCCCCAGCTCGCAGCAACCATCTCACCACCTCCACGTGCCCTCTGGCTGCTGCCCGGTGCAGAGCAGTCCACCCAAAGTGGTCCCTCACCCCCACATCAGCACCTGCTATCAGCAATGCCCGCAGCTCCTCCACTGCCCCCTTCTGAGCTGCCCAGAGTAGCAACTTGTCTCGCTCCTCTCCACAGAAGCTCCTGCACAAAAGATCAAGATGACATTTTTCGCTATAAGCGCACACACCAAATGAAGAAAACTATCAGAGAATCCTCTTTCCAGAGACAAATTACAAATCTAGAAATGTTCCTTCTGTGATACAAAACAGCTTCAAAGTCAATGCGTAAGCTACAGATGTAAAGCAGAATTCCCTAAGCATACTGTAGACATCTGTACTCTATCATGCTCACAAGACTGGCAAGATTTTCTGCTTTACCATTATGCCACCTGGTCATATGACCAATTTTTGTTGGAAGCTGATCTTTTCACCCTTTATTTCCAAACAGTAATACCAGACTTTCATATAAACCCTTTGTAGTAAGACAAGCCACAGTCCTCCACAGACTATTCTCTCAAAGTTGCTACTTCCACATATCCTGTGGGAGAATCTCTGATATTAGTGTTTGGAACTCAAAGGTGATCCATGTGCCCCCTAATGTCAAAACCTGTAAATGGAGAACCCTTCCTTAGAACCATAACCTCTTTTATCAAAAAAAACGCGACATACCACACAGCTTCTGACCATACAACTTGATTAACACCTCCATAAATGACGGAACTTACTCTCTGACACAAGTTGGATGGCAGCAGGCAGCCATGAGCAGTGCAGCTCTGACAGATGGGCAGTTGAAGTTGGTGTGGGACTAACTGCCGGCAGCGAGACGGAATGCTGTACACACAGAGATTCCACAAGTGAGTATTTACATGAGGACCAGAACTCATACTGCATACAAGAATAGCCTGTCAGTTAATATGAAGACTTACCAGAGAGCTAATCAGTTCCTATACTATTCTTACCACATTCTCTGTAGGCATAACAAGCATGCAGTACAACAAACTGTTGAAAATGAAGCACCAAGTAAAGGCAAATGCAAGGGCCAACAATGTTTCTGGGTTGACATAATACTAGTGATCACTTCAAATACGATTCCACAGCAATAGTCACACAGAGGTTAGAATAGCACTTATCAGGTTGTCTCAGACCTTTAAACATACACTTATCAGAAAGTCTTAAAAATCATTTGTAGCTGCTATAGTAAAACTGGCCTGTAAGAGGCACACACAAACAGGAGTTTGACAGGTTTTGAACTTAGCAGGGGAGGTAATTCAGAGATGGTAGTATTGCAGAAAACTAGCAATAGTAACAGGATGGAACTAAGGCAGTGGGTAAAAATATTATCACAGATGATTTAAATATCATCCAATAAACAAACTTGACACACATTGAAAAATTAGCACTGTTAGCAGGCAACCATTAAAAACATAAAACTCGGAATTTGGGTTATCAACATACTGTAGAAATGATATTAAGGATTTCATGCACATGCAGCAAATGTGAAGGAAAATTTGTCAAACTGATGATGGTCAGAAACTACAAAAAGGATTCTGTACAAATTATCAATAGCATTTTCAAAATATACTTCTAAACAAACCAGATAATGTAGAAGTATTTGAATGTTATTTTTCAGTAACAGAATTTTTTAAAAGAATGGTTTTCTTTTTCAAACATTAATTTTCATATAAAATTACTCTGAACAAAAGAGACAGATTTCAGAGTTTACTCTGAAGACAAAAAAGTCTGCACAGTGCAGGCAATATCTCAAAGAGAATGTTAACAGTTGGATGAGTAGCCAGTTTCATACAGCATACGCATTTAAAAATATCTGAGAAATAAAGGGAAGCGACATGGACTGAGCACACGTATCTGATACAATGTAGTAAAGGATAGTTCAATCTTAACAT
Organism: Schistocerca serialis cubense; assembly: GCF_023864345.2. Lineage (NCBI taxonomy): Eukaryota > Metazoa > Arthropoda > Insecta > Orthoptera > Acrididae > Schistocerca > Schistocerca serialis. The sequence continues at coordinate 149,035,856 of NC_064648.1, forward strand.
CTTGTCATCAGTATTGTGTGTTAGAGATGTATCAGTGATTGAATCAGGAGTACAGAAGGTCACCTGCTATTGGTGCCAATGACACCCTGGTCTTTGGTAGCATCACAGACAACTTCAGGCAAGGTACCAGGCCAAAGATTTGGTGCCTGCTCCTCCAGGATGCAGTACAGTGTGTTAACCAGTACATATTGTTCTGTGCTTTGTAGACAGGAGTATACTGTAGTGTAGCACATGTTCTGGGCCACTGCTGAACATAGCAAGGAGGAAATGTGAAGGTGAGGCTAACCTTTGTGTGCGACCACTGGAAGCTGTTGAGTCACTGTATGGACTGGATTGTGGTCATGTGGGGTAGGTATGAGGTGTACTTATATAGGAACTGTAAATGTTACTAGTCACACAGAAGGTTTTGATCAACTGCTTTGACATTCTGACAATGTCACATTGGAACTGTGTTTTTATATACCTGTTTTTTATGCAGGTAATATGCAATTTTTTATAAAAGCAATAAGGAATGATGCAACAAAAATCACATGCACATGCACAGGAGGGGTACCTAGGAACACTTCAGAATGCAACATTTTGTGAATCTCAAAGCAGCTAGTCAGGAACTTTCGTAGACACACCATTTTGAACAAACATTAAAATTTTTATTTATATAGTTTCTTAAGCCGAACAAATGTCGTTATGCAATCGTCCTATAGACCCATAGCATTATCTTCATATTTAATCAAAAACTCTTAAAAGAGTTTTTGAAATGGTGGATAGAGAAACACCACTGTTCTGAAGATGCAGTTCGGATTCCCCAAGGGAAAACTGTTCGTGACAGCAGAGGGACTTTGATACATGATGTTCAACAGACCTTTATGAATAAATGTTTATATTCAGTATTGTGTGATAATAGCTGGCACTTATTACATTGTGACAATTATTACACTGGAAAGATAGTTTGTTTCTTCTGGGTCACACCTTATACTCATCTGTGGAATTAAATCTTTGCTTTGAGAAAGGAGAATCTATGTTCAGTACTATGCAAATGTCATCAGAACTGTGGGGGATGAGATAATCTCCCTCAGGCAGCTGTGCTGATCTCCCTCCTGTAAAATGTATGTGTGTGATCTTAAGAAATGTTGCTCACCAAGAGTATTCACCTTACAATTCACTGATAAACAATTTGACAGCTTATTCCAGTGACACACAAAAAGAAGATATTGTAGCATGCTGACTATATCCAGGCATCTACCATTTACACGAAAATTACAATCAGCCTGTGTAGTGTACTGCAGCATCACAGACACTTGGCAAGCAAGGAATGTTTTCACGGCAGTAACTAGACAATGATGATGCAGTGCTGCAAGGCAGGTAGCTTCTTGAAACAGTTAACTCAACAGTATTGCACAGAGTACTGCAGCAAGGGGTAAGCCAGGTTTCCGAACTGACAATGGCAGTGGGATTTCAGGATATGTGAATGATACTGCGCCAATACCGACAGTTAATACTGAACGTTTTTGCAATGAAATTATTCCCAAACCCGCAGCCCTAACAGAAAAATAGGGCTGTACTGGGCAAGGGCGCTGCACAGATCTGACAGTGAAACTTACAGGGCGAGAAATAGCTCTAAGCAGCACATCTGGCCTACCCAGATCGACACCAGGAGCATGGCCGACTCCTGCCCGGGAGACAGCAGGTCCCTTCCTATGAATCACCAGCCACGTATAGAGGTTGGAAGAGCATCTTAATGTGGCAGGCTTACTTACCATGATGCACCTGGACACTACTCTCAGCCATAGCAGAGATACAGCACGGCCGAATGCATTCGCCAATGGCATGCAAACTGCATTATCGAGGCGGCTGGTGCTCTGTGGAGAATACGTACAGACATTTTGGGGCATGCAAGTGTCCAGACCAGCAGAATTCAGTGGCCTGTCAGCCACTAACTCAGTGTACCAAGCAGTGCAGATGAATCAGTAAAGAATTGATCAAGTCGTAGGTGCCTTTCTCTGGAGTGTACCGCGCTCCCGCCTCACCACATCTGGCCACAACCCTCTAGCTTGTAGCCACCCCCTCTCCACTGGGGATGCTACGTAATGTATCATGCTGTGTCAAACATTGAGATTTAGCTGAAAAAGACTGGCCTGGGGATAATAGAAAAATCATTGGCAGTTGTTTTTACACAAAGAGGAGTTTCCCCATACCTGGAAAGTGCAAGACATGGAAAAACATCCCATTCAGAATTCAAGCAAAGTTCCTAGGCATTAGAATCGACTTGAGCTTAATATGGAGAGCTGAAGTCTTGCTAAAATCAAACTTGTTTGTGCGAATCTTACAGACAGGACCTTGTAATCAAAAGTTTAATGAATGTCACATACTATGCAGGATGGTGGTACTGAGTGAGGCAGTAACAAGGAGAGGTCACCAGTATTGGGATCAATATTTTGAAACCATCTATATTGTTATGTAGGTTATGATTCCAGGTAACACATCCTGCAGCCATTCACCCTGGTCAGCACGCGTCCGCGAGTTATCAACGAAAAAAGTTTGGAATTTTACATGACAGTAGCGTTTAAAAATAAGAATTTAGTAAATGGTAATATCGAGTAATGGATAGGGTATGGCTTTCAGGTGCTGATGGTCGTGGGTTTGAATCTAGTCCAGGTACTTTAAAGTTTTTGTTTTAAATATCTATCAAAATGGGTAATCATTTTTAATTTGAGTAATTTTTATTTCTGTTCTTTGTCACATTTTTCTTATTGTAAAAATTTCTCTTGCTCTCACTTTTCTTTATATTTTCCCACTGAATTTTTTTTAATGTTAATGTAATATTATACCTGTATTATAATATTTATTTGAAAATTCCAACATATTGGTTAAAAATCCAAACAAAATCTCTAAACTGACTGTGCAATCGTGTCGAAAATGTGTTTTTCGTTACAAGATGTGCATTTCTATGGTAATAGTTGTACAGAAATTTAAAATGTAGGATTAATTCCAGCTGCACTATGGGCAAACAAACAGATGAAAATTTGAATGGAAGAAGGGATTACAAGTGAAATGAATTTGAAGCAAAATGAGGAATAGAAACAATGAATGCAATAACATGGACAAAAAAATTAGGATGATAAAATGAAACAAATTAAATCGAAATTCATACCTAAAATTAATCTCATATGAATAAGGATTTCAAGTGGAAAAAGTAATTATGGGAAGAAAAATGATGGCAAATTACGTTAAAACAATGATTAAAATGATGTCACAAAGGAATAGAATTTAAAAATAAAAGCACTTAGACCAATTAATTGAACAACAGTATTGATAAAAGAAATTTAGATAATTTAAATATAACAAATTTCAATTATCTGAAGAGTTTCGAACCCACAGCCTTCTGCACAACAAGGACTTACCATATCAATTACACCACACAGTCAGTATGATACATTTTTAATGCCATCACGTGCCACACAAAATTTCGAAACTTTTTGTCAGTAACTTATAAACGAGGGCACACCAGGGTAAATGGCTAAAAAGTGTGATAGCTGGGATCTCAACCTACAGATGGTAATCATACAGATGGTTACAAAAAGTCCATCGAATGACTGGGGACCTCTCCTTGTAAGTGTACTGCAAAGTTTCTAAAGTCAAAATGGAACAAAAGTGTGCTGCCTATAATTACACTGAACAACAAATCTGAAGTGGAAGTGTGTAAACTGCATGATTTTGAGTTAGTTATGGTTATTTCAGTATAAAATGATACAAAATCATCATAAATATTTAGCTCTAGTTTTTTAAAAGTGATTCACATTTTTGTATAAATAACTCACTAACTAAATATGCATTTATCTGCCAAGATTCAACATAACAAAATTTAAGTTAATAATTACTTGAATCATGTTACGTGTTATGCATTGATAAATTTCAGTGCCATTCTGGAAGTACAAAAGTAAAATATTAAGAAAAACTGACTTAATATTACATGAATGGAAATACTTTGGAAGTCTACTTTGTACCAGAACTATGTAAAGCACAAAAAGAAATATATAAATTTGCTGGTCACAAATGTATATAAAGGAATACAAATGTTAAATGTCCATATGTACAGTATATACAACTACATATTTTGTTCAGAGATAAATTCAGAGGATGACCGTTTTCGTTTGGCTTGACGTTTATACACACATACTTGGGAACATCCCTTATGACAGTCTAGCAGTAATCTGCTGAAATAGTAGGGCTCCACTTTCTGGCAGACCTCTTCTCAAATGTGGCAAATATCTTTATGAAATCGCTCCCCATGTTCATTACTTACTGCACCACAATCTTTGGGGAAGAAGTCAAGATGAGAAAGTAGGAAATGCGATTTCAATAACTTGTTGGAACCAAGTTCTTCGAAAGATGACAACATGTTATCTACAATCTCCTTGTAATTTATTGCTCGTTTGCTCCCTAAGAACTGTAAACAGACTCTTAAAACATTCCCGTTCATGCTTTATCACCTTGTATGATTCCATCAAAAGTATGGTCTCCAAAAAGCTCTCGAATCTGTGGGCCTACAAAGATGCCCTCCTTTACTTTGGCACCACTTAAGGGAATTTTAGATGCAAGTACTTAAAACGCATCACCATCTCTGTTCACTCCCTTATAGTTTTTCATGAGACTCAACTTTATGTGCAAGGGCGGCAGCAGAATCTTTTTAGGATCTACTAGAGGTCCGCTCAATGTTCTTTATACCTGGTTGAAGAGGTTTTCTGGTGGGCCACTCGTGTTTACTGCAATGAGATGCACGAGCTCGGCTATCCCATTCACAAAGAAAGCAATATTTAGTATACCCTAACTGCATACCTAATAGCAGTGCAACCACTTTCAAGTCACCACAAGTGCATTAATAAAGTCACAGGTTTAAGAGGAGGCAGACAAAAAGAAAATTGGTATCAGAATGTGTCCAAAATATTGCACACAAGTAGGGCCAGGGACAATAATATAATCCATTGTTACTAGTTATGACTGACAACCCATAATTTTATTTTAAACTTAACATAAAAATTTCGTATATAATCATCTCACCACAATAAAACAGTGTAAAATGAAAACTAGAGCTAATTTTGAATTGTCTGTGATATTCGTGATCGGCACATTAGAACTGATAGAAATTGGCTATTTTCATTCGATTTGCATTTTCATTGCCTCACAATGTTATAGATATGATTCAAGATGTGGCTATAAGTGGCTACAAATAAGCAAACAGGAATAGTAACAAATTTCTTGTTTCTGGGGCACAGTGGCGTCTTTAGACGGCTTCACAAAGTAAGCCATGAACTTGAGCATAATCCTAAATGATGGTCGTCGACGAAACGTGAGCTCCAGCAACGAAACAGCGAGAAATGTCTATAATAATAATAATATTTTATTGTCGTTAAGCTTACAAAAGCAATAGACAACGTCAACCAATGCGGCACAACCAATGTGATTCGAACAAGATTTCCTAAAATAGCATTATTCCCCGGTTTACCGACTGGACTCTCAGCAGGCAACTCATAAAAAGGATTACGCACATGTGCTTCAGTCGTGGCCTGTTCCCAGCTCATCTGTTCCATATATGATCGAAGGAATCTCCAGTACACAACTTACGCAATGAAGGAGACGACGTGAACCATCTACTATTTTTGTGTACCAGACACAAAACAACAGTAACCTTTCATCAGAGAATTAGTTAACACCAGAGGTTCGCTTCCAACATTAACTGCAGTGTTTCTGTCAACTGAATAGAATGAACCCAGTATTAAATGTGATGTGTAAGCTGAAAATTGTGTGTTTTTATCTTTATAATGCAAAAGCGCGACAGATGACGTACGGGGATTGACCCCACACTTTCGACACACTACTTAGTACACATTCTTGTGTGCGCGACGCTAATTGTTGTTGTAACAGCTGGTGAGATCACTTTACTCGAAAGTTTTAATGCTTCAAGACTGGAAGATAGAGGCGAAGGTTTAGAAATTAGAACTTCGAGATCAAGGTAAGTCGCGGAAGTTTTCCTGCCTGGCCTGCTAGCTTATAACTGGTTTGAGACTGTGCAGTAGAAACACTGTAGATTAAGTGGGTGGAGTAGTAGCTTCTTTCCCTAACACCTTTGATAAAAACGGTCGTGCGGCATCTGGCACTATCAAAACGGACTGATGACACGCCCTAACTGTGGGGACAGATACCGCGATGTTTGCAACGCTACCAGGAGTCCATACTATTTTGTTTTACAGGAAAATGCCGAAAAAACGCATTAAAACAACGGACGGGGTAAAATGAACTGCAGATCTAATAGAGGCTGTGAGACTAATCGAAGGGGAATGTAAGGCTAAAAGGAAAGCAGCTCCGCAGCGCGGGATTAGCCGAGCGGTCTCAGGCGCTGCACTCGTGGACTGTGCGGCTGGTCCCGGCGGAGGTTCGAGTCCTCCCTCGGGCATGGGTGTTGGTGTTTGTCCTTACGATAATTTAGGTTACATAGTGTCTAAGCTTAGCGACTGATGACCTTAGGAGTTAACTGCCCCCCAAAAAACTGCTCGAATGAAAAACATACCGGAACGAACACTTACGACGGACAAGACGTGCTACGCACAATTTCAAGGTAACAGGGTATGGGCCATCATACTTGGGTGAAAATGCAGAAAGGAAATTAGTTGCCCGCGAAAAGGAATTGCATGCGTGTGATTTTCCTCGCAAACCGTCAGCTTTCAATAGATACGATTGAAAAATAAATTCAATCAAGAAAAGAAACGTGCACAGAAAGATTGGCTTCTCTCATTTTTTGAACGGAATACAGACTACCTTCCAAAGCGCATGGGCTTTCTGCTGCCAGAGCGACTGGAGTGGACACAGGCTACGTCAGTTCTTACTATGATCTATTGATAAAAACGTTGACAAATGGAATTTTGAATAAACCAGATAGTATCTACAAAGCAGACCAAACTGGTCTAGAGTTAAACAATGAGTATGGGAAGATTGTGGTGGCGAAAGGAAGCAGAGATGTCCATGTCACTGCTTCCGCCGAAAAAGGAGACGGTAACAGCTATTGCCTGCTGTAATTGTGAAGGAAATTTTTTAGCACCTTATTGCATTCACACAGAGGCAGATAAAAAAACAAGACGCTATCGACAACATGTGTCCAGTATCAGTTGTTCTAAGAAGAGAATCTGCTCATATCAACATCTTCATAAATTGGTTCAGAAACCATTTCCTTACTAAAAACACACCTGGCCTTGCCCTGCTCTGCTTCTGCTAGATGGTCATTTCCCTCGTATGAATTATGTCACACTTTTGATAGCAGCTTTTGAAAACGAAGTGTCGATAGTTTGCCTGGTCATACGACGCACTGTTTACAGTCACTAGACCGATCTTTTTGAAGCCGCTTTACAGCTAATGAAAGCAAAGACAGAAGAGCAACAAGGCAGCTCTTTGGAGAGTTTCCCTTATAGCACGGACCCGTGCAGAAACTGTCCAGACAGGAGTATCCGGGTGTAGAGCTACTGGAAGTATCCTGCTTGATATGGCAGAAATTCCTAACCACGCCTTTGTTCCACACAATAATACTGAAATTGAATTCACAACTAATGAAGAGGTCTCTAATGATGTGACTCCAGATCAGCCATCAACATCCGAAACAAATTTGTTTACAAGACACCCTTCTGTTCGCAAAAATTCCACAGATGCGGCTGCTGTTCGATTAACTGCACACATTTTCAGCGTAAATGACAACTCAGTGACTTCTCATGGAGGAACTATCAGATTTGCTGGAATAGATTTCACCTGTTCCTGCACTATCTCAGAGAAGTAAATCGCAAAGAAAACAGTCAGCAGAGTCTAACAACCCTGTTACGGCAACGAAAAAGAAAGGGGAATCACTAAAGGAAAGACGAAAGGAAAAGGATGTGCACAAAAACTGAAGCAGCTAAATGGGATCACGCACACACGCACACACGCACGGAAAAAACTGCCAAAGATGCGTCTGCTTGAAGACAATTTCAGAAGAAGATCTTTAGCTCGTCCGAAGAATTAAATTTTCAAGGAAAAGAATGTGTAGAGTGCCTTGATCTTTAACGAGAAACTGTTTGGATTCCATGTGTAGAACTTTCTAGATGACTTCATGAATTACGCACACTGAGGACAAACACTACTGGCCATTAAAATTGCTACATCACGAAGATGACGTGCTACAAACGCGAAATTTAAACGACAGGAAGAAGATGCTGTGATATGTAAATGATTAGCTTTTCAGAGCATTCACACAAGGTTGGCGCCGGTGGCGACACCTACAACGTGCTGACATGAGGAAAGTTTCCAACCGATTTCTCATACACAAACGGCAGTTGACCGGCGTTGCCTGGTGAAACGTTGTTGTGATGCCTCGTGTGAGGAGGAGAAATGCGTACCATCACGTATCCGACTTCGATAAAGGTCGGATTGTAGCCTATCGCGATTGCGGTTTATCGTATCGCGACATTGCTGCTCGCGTTGTTCGAAATCCAATGACTTAGCAGAATATGGAATCGGTGGGTTCAGGAGGGTAATACGGAACGCCGTGCTGGATCCCAACGGCCTCGTATCACTAGCAGTCGAGATGACAGGCATCTTATCCGCACGGCTGTAAGGGATCGTGCAGCCATGTCTCGATCCCTGAGTCAACAGATGGGGACGTTTGCAAGACAACAACCATCTGCACGAACAGTTCGACGACGTTTGCAGCAGCACGTACTATCAGCTCGGAGACTACGGCTGCGGTTACCCTTGACGCTGCATCACAGACAGGAGCGCCTGCGATGGTGTACTGGACGACGAACCTGGGTGCACGAATGGCAAACGTCATTTTTTCAGATGATCCAGGTTCTGTTTACAGTATAATGATGGTCGCATCCGTGTTAGGCGACATCGCGGTGAATGCACATTGCAAGCGTGTATTTGTCATCGCCATACTGGCGTATCACCCGGCGTGATGGTATGGGGTGCCATTGGTTACATGTCTCTGTCACCTTGTTCGCATTGAGGGCACTTTGAACAGTGGACGTTACATTTCAGATGTGTTACGAGCCGTGGGTCTACCCTTCATTCGATCATTTCAGAAGGATAATGCACGACCGCATGTTGCAGGTCCTGTACGGGCCCTCCTGCACTGAGATTTAAATATTTCGATATCAAAATAAGTTTCATAAATATCTCAGGTACCGACACTTACAAACATGACGAAGTATAACAAACTTTCACACATTATTTATGAAATTAGCACTCTGTTTCTGGCACTGAAATCAGTCGTGCGGTCGCTAAGGTTTACACGTGTGAGCCCATAACCTCGCGTCACATTTAACTCAAGTCATCTCGTGCTGAAGATCTCCGACAGAGGGGGACGGTGCGTGTGTTACGTGCGGGACGTGGCAACTGAACCGCGCCTCCACTGCCGCGACCAAACTGTCAACCTTGTGAATTAATTTAATAGCTAATTGCCGAAACCGAATAACTCATTCCTTTACATTTTTCAGGAGAAACAAAAAACCGAAAACTGCCATATGTATTACAGTTACATTACTGGAATTTTTCACAACTGAAAGTGACTTCATTCTGCTTTTACCGAGACAAAAAATTAACTTGCAGTACATCACTTCGATATTTAATGACTTCAAAGTTTGACTTATCTGGTTTCAACATTTTACAAACATGTCTTGCTTTTTTAGGATTTAATTGTATGAACACTGCATATTACATTAGCATGGTCTGACAAAATAGAACGAACTTAACGATTTTAACAGCAATAATGATTAACTGCACATTAGCTATAATTTTAGTCAACAACTGGCCGAGAAAGACTTTCATAGAATGATCTCTTGGGAGCAGGCACATATTCTGTTACTTTCATCACATCTTCCATTTTCATTCTGGAAATAGGTACTTGGTATGTTGGGTAGGCCATTGGAATGCTGTCCATTAATCCTGGAATGATGGGCTCATGCCTTTTTCTTAAGAGAAAAGTATGTCTTACTAATCCATCCATATACAGAGGGCCAACCACCTCTCCTGTCTCAATATTTAGAAATGGATAGGCACTGTGATTGCTGTGTACAAATGAGAGCGAGATGAGTTCGTGACGCTTCGCTTACAGATCCAGGCTGCTTTGGCTTCCGTCACACAGCTTGAGGCTGCTGCCAAAGGGCATCACTGTTGGGAGTTAAGACGCGGGGATGTGAGGGATGTCGAGCACGATCCACGTGTCCCCCGATCGATCGACTGCTGTGGCCGCCCCGGGTACTGCCTGCACCGAAGTTGACCTCTCACCTGTGGTCGAGTGGGAGATCATTCTGAAGTCCGGCAGGCGGCGAAAAACATTCCGTGGGGCCGATCGTAGAGCCTCCCTAGTTCGTTTGACGAATAGGTTTCGGCCGTTATCTGTGGCTGACGAAGTCTTTCAGCCGGATGCAGTCGTCCACCCAGTTCCAGAGGAAGCTTCTCGGCCCGCAAGGTCTGAGCTTTCACGAAGGGTGGGTTGCTGGTCGTTCGGAGCTCCAACGTTAGGCGCGTAATGGGGACCTTGAGGAACATGGCTCCCAAGGAGGGGAAGAAAGCTAGTGTGCACTCCGTGTGCATACTGTGTGCGGACATTTGCCACGCCGGATATTTGCCATACTTGCCCCTTCGCCAGGCAGCGATCCCTCAGGTAAGGGACGCCCTTCCTCCTACCTCCGTCCGCTTTCAAACCGCTGTCTCCACATCTTACTCGATACAACCAGTACGTAAGGGACCTCCTTAGACATCTTGGCCGAATACAGAGCTTCTTTTCCGAAATCTAAAAATTTATAACTTTTGGGAAACGAAAGCAATACCGACGATTATGTCAGTATGTAATTAGTTCTGCCAAGTATAAATATAGATTTCTCTGTACGGTAGCTTCCTTTCACGCTTACTGATTGCGATAGAAACAGTCCATCTGCATGGGAGCAACAAGAAAGGAACTATGTAACGAGAATGCGAATGTACGCTAATCATTTCTTTTTGACCACTGCATTTGCGCCTACTTTAATTACTACAACTGCATACCCAAAAGACAATAGGGAAAGAATAAATGGGTATGTGAATGTATGAAAAGAAGAACGACATACTCCATATTAATTTACTCTCTAAAAACATTAGTTAATAAAGTGTGGAGGGGCAATGTTCAAAACATAACTAAAAACACGTTCACTAAATAGAGATAAGAACATCTATGATTGAGGTGTCGTCTAAAGTCGACTTACAGTTTTAAAATGTTAGAAAAAAGGAAATTAAGTAATACAGAATGCTACGCTTGTAACATACGTTGTTCTACATTGTTTAGCTCTGGTATTTACGGGGTCACAGAGAAAGCATCTCAGGTTCTGGAGGGAAAAGGCGTAATTGTAATTACCTGCACTACAACAGAAACAAGGACAACTTACGGAAAAATAATGTAAGCTCACAGTCGACTTTGAAGCAGATAGTTCCCGTGACTTAGTATGGGCAGAGATTATATTCGACAACCCGAATAAATTAATAACTGACTCCTTTTACCGACCCCCTGTCTCAGATGAAACAGTTGCTTAACAGTTCAAGGAAAACTTGAGTCATCATAAATAGGTACCCAACTCGTACAATTATAATTGGCAGTTACTTAAGTCTGCCTTCCGCGTGTTGACAAAAATATATTTTCATATACCCTATTGTAAACAGAAAACAACTTCCGTAATTGTTCTAAATGCTTTTTTAAAAATTATTTTTAGCATTTAGTTGACGAGGCCATTCAAATTGTAAATGGTTACGAAAACACACCTGACCTCTTAGTCACAAATAATCCTGAGCATCACGACGGATATAGGGATTAGTGAACACGCAGTCGTAGAGAGGCTCACTTCCGTAACAAAGAAATTCACCAAAACTAAACGCGAAATATATCTACTTATAAAAGCAGCTAAAAATTCGGGTGACATCTTTTTAAGAGGTAGTCTCCAATACTTCCAAACTTTGTAAATGAAGACCATATGTGGCTTGAGTTCAAAGAAATAGTATCAACAGCACTCAAGGTATTTGGTACACAAAACACGGCAGAAACCTGTTGCAGGAGCACCGAAAAAAAAAAAAGGCGCGTAGAATTTAGACGAACGCAAAATCTCCAAGATTGGTGAAGTTTTACTGAGGCTCGAAATTTGGTGCGGATTTCAATGCGAGATGCATTTAATAGTTTCCACAACGAAACTCGCTCTAGAAATGTGGCGAAAAATCCAAAGAGATACTGGTCCCATGTTAAGTAAACCAGCGGAAAGGCTCAGTAAGTACCTTTACTGCGCGACAGCGACGGTAATGTTACTGATGACAGTGCCACTAAAGTGGCGTTAGTAAATGCATTTTCCGAAATTCCTTCACCAAAGTAGACGAAGTAAATATTCCATAATTCGAAACGAGAACAGCTGCAAACATAATTTAGAAGTAGATATCCCTGGTGTTGGAAAGCAACTGAAATTACACTGTCAGAGACAGAGGAAATGATCAAATATCTTTTTTAAAAGTCTCTAATGTAGAAGAAAAGTAGGTCAAATACATTTGATTCTGGTGTTCTTCAGTAACAATTTTCAGTAGCAAGCTCCTTGCTTTTACTGACCTGTTTAAAGATAATCAACAATTTAGTAAGAAATTAATTTTTAAAGGACTATATCTAAATATACTTGAGTATATTTAGATCCACTATAAATGTTGGCAGGTAAACTTAAAAAGTATTTGAGGTGCCAAAATTGTCAACCTTAGCATCAGATCAGTTTTGGGATGTCAATTTTAGGTGCAGTTCAAAGGTTCAGTTCCCATTTTCTTTTACAAAAGCGTATACTATCAGTTTAACAAACCATGATATTTTAGGTGATAGTTGCGATTCTGAAGCTTCAGAAAATTATTTTTGAACTCAATTATTTAACAGTATGGTCATAATATTGGATGGTAGAAAAAAGTTATCTTAACGTGACAACAATAAGGATACTTTTGTGAGGCTTGAAACACTTTAATTTTTACATTATGGACTACTTCGCATCACACTTTGCACAGGCTTTGGACCGTCAAAACGATAAATGACCATTTACCATTCTTGCGTGTGTAAAAATCAGCCTAAACACGCTGAACTAATGTACATTCTATGTACAATTACAACTTAATATTAGCTCCGATAATGCTGCTTATCTCAATAATCTGCGAGGACTCAGTGGTCTTCATAGTTCTTAATACATTATTTTTAACGTATTTCAGTCCAGTTTCTGAATATGGGCAATGGCTTTTAAGCAAAGCCTACTGTTGCCCGTCTCTTCATAATTCTTTACGATTCTCTCTATCCTGTCGTCCAGCTCCACGTACTTCTTCCTCTTCTTACCTTCGAGATTCATTTCCAATTTCATGTGCATGCAGTTTGTGAGCTCTACTTCCTTTTTCAAGCACTCCACCAAATATTTGATTTTAGGGTGAGGGTTTCCAATAATACTATATATTTTGTTGTGCCACCCTTCAACAGCATTCGTCGTTCGGTGCCTTTGTCCGTAACAGTCCCACATTTCTATTGCGATATCTTCATTCTCAAGCCAGTTATCCACAAAGTGGTCAAAAAATTGAGAGAACCTTCCGTTATCAGGAGCTTGTGCATGAATCTCAATCCATCCATTGCTTACTTTCTCCGGTTTTACAACTGCCAGCGCTGCACACATGCTGACGTGAAGTCTTAAATCCTCGTTCTAGCGGTACTCCTCAGACCGAGAATTCGAATTCTTCTCTATAAACTCTTCTTCATATGGAAATAGAATCCATTTATTTCAGTTGCGTGAATGGCCGATATCGCAGCTGCCTCAAAGTCCACCTTTACTTGTCTAGGACACCACTCAGAGACTGCCTGTTTTATCAGACAAAACAGACGAACATGTGTCTCTTCTTATTAGGGAGCAGTGCAAATACAGTAGGAAGAATGTTTGTTTCTTTAATCGGGCCTCCTAAGTCTACGTGTATGGTGTAGACCTGTGCAAACTGCTTGCTGCATCTCTTAAATGGTCCATCCATAAAAAAAAATGGGAAAATGTTTTTAAACTTTCTTTTCCTTTGCTTCCACTAAAAATCATTAATCTCACCTCTAATCTATCGTCTTCCAGAAGAAAACTACTGCCATCGCCCATTTTTAGTAGATCTTCATGAAGATCAATTTCATAAGAGTTCTTAAGCTCTTGGTTCCCCCGCTCTTGACTCCATCGACGACGCATGGCCCTCTTCATAGATTGTGAATTAGGCACCACTTTAACAAAGTCATAAACTTAATTATGTAGATTTCCCATTTCATCCGCGTATATCTCCGATAACTGTAGTTTCTTCTCGAGACCTTCTCTTCGCCCTTTCCACTTGCTTTCTCACCGCATCGTCTGGTGGTCCACAGAGATGTTCTAACACGTTCAACACTTCTCCATTCCTCGAAAGCAGCTTTCCCTTGCAATGATCCGCTTTTCGGCGTAAGAACATCCATGTAACAACACCTCCTTTAGATTCCCTCTGTTTAAGATACGCGTAACCTTTGTAATGAGCAGGAGGCCGGCCCTTGTTCGTTGTAATAACTTCCATACTGATGGTCACGTTAGGAACTTCGAAAGCAAACTAATGGCTCTGAGCACTATGGGACTTGACATCTGTGGTCATCAGTCCCCAAGAACTTAGAACTACTTAAACCTAACTAACCTAAGGACAGCACACACATCCATGCCCGAGGCAGGAGTCGAACCTGCGACCGTAGTGGTAGCGCGGTTCCAGACTGAAGCGCCTAGAACCGGTCGGCCACACAGACCGGCCAAAAGCAAACTGGGCGGGCGGGTGATGAGGAGGAGGAGGGGGGGGGGGGGGGGGGAGAGACAACGGACCCGACCCTTCGGAGCAGGTAAAATCGTGGAAAATGTCCGGACACCCTCGCCGCCCGACACGCAGTAAAGGTACTTACTGAGCCTTTCCGCTGGTTTTCTTAACATAGGACCAGAATCTCTATGGATTTTCCGCCACATTTCTAGGAAGAGTTTCGTTGAGGAAACTATTAAATGCATTTCGCATTGAAATCCGCACCAAATTTCGAGCCACAGTAAAACTCCGCCAATCTTTGAGATTTTGCGCTCGTCTAAATTATACGTGCCTTTTTCGGTGCTCCTGCAGCAGCTTTCCGTCGTGTTTTGTGTACCATGGGGTATCAGTTCCGTCTCATATTAATTTGTTTGGTATGAATCTCTCGAGTGCTGTTGATACTATTTCTTTGAACTTTAGCCACATATGGTCTTCACTTAGTTGGTTTGGAAGGATTAGAGACTGTCTCTTAGAAAGATGTCAACCCAATTTTTAGTTGCTTTTATAAATATATATATTTCGCGTTTAGTTTTGGTGAATTTCTTTGTTACGGAATTCAGCCTCGCTATGACTGCGTGTTCAATAATTCCTGTACCCGTCGTGATGCTCAGGATTATTTGTGGCTAAGAGGTCAAGTGTGTTTTCGTAACCATTTACAATTTGAATGGACTTGTGAACTAATTGTTCAAAATAATTTTATAAAAAGCATTTAGAACAATTATGGAAGTTGTTTTCCATCTACAGTAAGGTCTGAAAATATTTTTGTCAACATATGGAAGGCAGATTGAAGTCACTGCCAACTGTAATTGTACGAGTAGGGTACCCATTTGCGATGAGGCTAGTTTTCTTTGAAATATTCAGCAACTGTTTCATCTGAGACCGGGGGTCGGTAAAAGGAGCCGGTTATTAATTTATTCCGGTTGTCGAATATAACCTTTGTCCATACTAAGTCACAGGAACTACCTGCTTCAATGTCGCTTGGGAGCTTGAACACACATTACATTACTTTCCTTAAGTTGTGCTTCTTGTTTCTGTTGTAGTGGAGATCACTACAATTACGGCTTTTCCCTCCAAAACCTAGGATGCTTTCTCTGTGATCCTGTAAATACCAGAGTTAAACAATCTAGAACAACAAC
This sequence comes from Schistocerca serialis cubense, assembly GCF_023864345.2. Classification (NCBI taxonomy): domain Eukaryota; kingdom Metazoa; phylum Arthropoda; class Insecta; order Orthoptera; family Acrididae; genus Schistocerca; species Schistocerca serialis. The sequence continues at coordinate 149,051,866 of NC_064648.1, forward strand.
GTACGTTACAAGCATAGAATTCTGTATTACTTCATTTCCTTATTTCTAACATTTTAAAATTGTACGTCGACTTTAGATGACATGTCAATCATAGATGTTCTTATCTCAGTTTATGAAAGTACTTTCAGTCATGTTTTGAACATTGTCCCACTACACTTTATTAGCTAATGTTTCGCCGCAAGGGATATCGCATTTTAGGGAGTAAATTAATATGGAGTGTCTCTTTTCAACAATTCACATACCCATTTCTTCTTTCCTTATTGTCTTTTGGGAATATAGTTGTAGCAAATAAAGTAGGCACAAAATGCAGCGATCAAAAAGAAATGATGAGCGTACATTCGCATTCTCTTTACACAGTTCCTTTCTTGTTGCTCCCATGGCGATGGACTGTTTCTATCGCAATCAGTAAGCGTGAAAGGAAACTACGGTACAGACAGAGGGATCTATATTTATACTTGGCAGAACTAATTACATACTGACAATCGTCAGAACTGCTTTCATTTCCCAAAAGATATAAATATTTCGATTTCGGAAAAGAAGCCCTGTATTTCGCCAAGATGTCGAAGAAGAAGGTCCCTGACGTACTGGTTGTATCGAGTAAGATGTGGAGACGGCGGTTTGAAAGCGGACGGAAGTAGTATGAGGAAGGGCGTCCCTTACCTGAGGGATCACTACCTGGGGAAGGAGCAAGTGTGGCAAATGGCTGGCGTGGCAAATGTCCGGCATTCGTGCATACTAGGGGGAGCCATTCCGGATGTGGAAAGGGTGCTTCCGGATGCCATGAAGAGTACAGGGTGCAGCCAACTGCAGGTAGTAGCCCATGTCGGTACCGATGACGTGTGTCGTTTTGGATCTGAGGAGATTGTCTCTGGTTTCGGGCAGCTCGCGGTTGACTGCCAGTCTTTATTCAGAGATTAAGGCGGAGCTCACCATCTGCAGCATTGTCGACAGAACCGACTGTGGTACAGAGCGGAGTGGAGGGTCCGTATCAGAGGCTCAGGCGGTTCTGTGACCGTGTAGGCTGCAGATTCCTTGACTTGCGCCATCGGGCGATGTGTTTCCGGGTTCCTCTTGATAGGTCAGGAGTCCACTACGCACAGGAAGCGGCTACAGGGGGGTAGATGGGGCTGTGTCTAAATGACTGGGCGCTTTCTTTAGGTTAGGGGGTCTCAGGAAACCACAGGAAGGGCGTTCGTCTAAAAGGGGGCAGGTAAAACACAGTAAGGTAGTTGTAGAAACGATCGGTATTTTAGTTGTAAATTGTCGTAGTTGTGTTGGGAAAGAACCGGAGCTCCAAGCCCTAATAGAAAGCACTGAAGCTCAAATAGTTATAGGTACAGAAAGCTGGCTAAAGCCTGAAAGAAGTTCAGCCGAAATTTTTTCAAACGATCTAACAGTGTTCAGAAAGAATAGATTAAATACAGTTCGTGGTGGAGTATTTATTGCTGTCAGAAGTACATAGTTCCTGCGAAATAGTATGGGTAGAGGTTATACTTGAAAATCGGTCTAAACTATTAATTGGATCGTTTTACCGACCCCCGACTCAGAAGATATAGTTGAACAGTTCAAAGAAAACTTGAGTCTCATTTCAAATAGGTACCCCACTCAATTATAGTCGGTGGTTACTTCAATCTACCCTAGATATGCTGGAAAAAAATTATACATTTAAAGCCGGCAGCAGGAATAAAACGTCATCCGAAATTTTACTGAATGCTTTCTCAGAAAATTATTTTGAACAATTAGTTCATGAGCCTACTCGAAGCGTAAATGGTTGCGAAAGCATACTTGACCTCTTATCAACAAATGATCATGGACAAATAGGGAGTATCATGACGAATACAAGGATTTGCGACCAGATGGCAGTTGCTGCTAGGCTGAATACCGTAACACCCACAACCATCAAAAAGAAACGCAAAATACATGTATTTAAAGAAGCTGATAAAAATGCTCTTAACACCATTTTACGAGACAGTCTCCACTCCTTCCGATCTGATCATGTAAGCGTAGAAAAATTGTGGAATGATTTCAAAGAGATAGTATCGACAGCAATAGAGAGATACATACCACATAAATAAATGATGGTACTGATCCTCCATGGCACACAGAACGGGTCAGATCGCTGTTGCAGAAGCAACGAAACATGCATGTCAAATTTAAAAGAACGCAAAATCTCGAAGATTGGCAAAGTTTTGCAGAAGTTCGAAATATAGAGCGTGCTTCAATGCGAGATGTTTTTAATAATTTCCACAAGGAAACTGTCTCGGAAACTGGCAGAAACCCCAAAGAGATTCAGGTCATATATAAAGCACACCAGTGGCAGGACGCCATCAATACCTTCACTGCGCGATAACAACGGTGAAGTCCGAATTGTATACCAGTCAGATTCCTCTCCGGGTATGCTGGTACAATAGCTCCCTATTTAGCAATTATATACAACCGCTCCCCCACACAAAGATCCGTACCTAAAGACTGGAAAATTGCTCAAGTCACACCAATACGCAAAAAGGGAAGTGACACAGCACGGATTCAAAAAATATGGTTCTTGCGAAACAACTAGCTCTTTATACTCATAAAGTAATGAGTGCTATCGACAGGGGATGTTAATTTCACACCATATTTTTAGATTTTCGGAAGGCTTTCGACACCATTTTTCACAAGCGTCTTCTAACCAAATTGTGTGCCTACGGAATATCGCCTCAGTTGTGCCACTGGATTCATGATTTCCTGTCAAAGGTCACAGTTCGTAGTAGTAGACGGCAAGTAATCGAGTAAAACAGAAGTAACATCTGGCGTTCCCCAAGAAGTGTTATAGGCCCTCTATTGTTCCTGATCTATATTAACGGCATATGAGACAATCTGAGTAGCCCTCTTAGATTATTTGCAGATAATGCTGTCATTTACCGTCTTGTAAAGTCATCGGATGACCAAAATCAATTGCAAAATGATTCAGGTAGGATATCTGTGTGGTGTGAATAGTGGCAATTGACCCTGAGTAAAGGAAAGTACTACAAGAAATCCGCTAAATTTCGATTACGCGATAAGTCACTCAAATCTGAAGGCTGTATTTTCAACTAAATACTTAGGGATCACAACTACAAATAACCTAAATTGGAACGATCACATAGATAATGTTGTGGGTAGAGCAAACCAAAGACTGCGATTCACTGGCAGAACACTTAGAAGGTGCAACCGATCTACTAAAGAGACTGGTTACATTACACTTGTCCACCCTATTCTGGAGCACTGCTGTGCGGTGTGGATCCGTATCAGGCGGGACTGATGGATGACATCGAAAAAGTTCAAAGAAGGGCGGTTCGTTTTGTATTATCGCGTAATAGATAGTGCCCCAGGCATGATACGTGAATTGGAGTGGCAATCATTAAAACAAAGGCGTTTCTCGTTGCGACCGGATCCCCTCATGAAATTTCAATCTCCAGTTTTCTCCTCCAACTGCGGAAACATTCTGTTGGCACCCACCTACATAGGGAGAAATGATCATCACGATAAAATAAGCCAAATCAGAGCTCGCACAGAAAAATTTAAGTGCCCGTTTTTCCCGCGCAGCGTTAGAGTGTCAAACGGTAGAGAGACAGACTGAAGGTGGTTCATTGAACCCTCTGCCAGGCACGTTATTGTGAATAGTAGAGTAATCACGTAGACGCAGAAGGTATTTTATTTCTTTTAAGCTATTAAGAGCTAAGAGGATTTTTTATTGCGTTGTTCTGCCAACGTCTCACACGAAACAACACTTTTTCTAAAATATTTTGGGCACCAGTTTGTAAGGGGTCCGTAGGCCCTTACTATAAGTTTTGCGACAGCACAGGTCGACAGGACAAACAATCGATAGTGTGCGTCGGGTGGCGAAAGCGAGTGTCGAGATAGTAGTAGAGTGGGACCCAGGCTGCGGGCCGGTGGCCGTAATGCAAGGCCGTACCGACAAAGGGGGTGGCCATCGCCGCGGTTTAACCCCTTTTGTGTTAGAAATATACGGGAAAGTGAACAAGTACAATTACTAGTGTGATTCAGTGATATTTCAGTGCCGATATTTATATTTTCGCGTCTACCGCGCCGGCATTATTTGGATTGCAGTGTTGAATACAGTGATTAAAATTTGCGTGTGACGATAATGAATAACAAAGAGGCCTGTGCTGAAATTAGCCGTTATTAATTTTGTACGACGAAGGCAGTGGCTGTTTCCTTACTTTGTGTTTTTGGTGATAAATATAGGTCGTTGATTGATGAAGTTGTGTTGTTGTTCTTCTTGCCGCCAGACATTTTATTATTACAGCATTTGAGAAGGACAAAGATGGAATGTAACAACTCCGTAGCAGTCCAATCCGATTGCCAGCCCCATTAGGTACACGGTCACATTAATTATTATCTATTTGGGCTGCTATCAGATCCCGATTGAGCGGGATAAGTCAGTAGAATAAACCGAAGTGTTACAAGTTGTAGAAATCTTATTTCTTCTCCATTAACTAATTTTACTGTCACATTCCTTTTATTGCTTATTATCAGTTCCATGTATTCGTAAAGGGTGTAAAGGCGGTCATGAGTTTTTATTTTTCTCTGATATTGTCCGAAGTCGCCTCTGGAAATTTGAGTATTATGCTCTTGCGTATTCCTGCTTTAACCATGCCCATACACATGCGATTAAAAGTGTGATTTTTGTTCTGGCCCGAACAGCCATCAGAAAACAAAATATCCGTCACATTTTTACCGAGATCGTTTTTTATGTAATCAGAAACGAAAGATGCTACTTCGTTTGCACACGTTTCTTTCCTAAGCCTTCATGGTACAAGTACACAATGGAGTGTTCAGTTTTCAAATTGTGTATGCTGAAACAGTACACCAACAGTTGGCGCAGATAGAATATATGTTGGATTGGGGTATGTGGAAGCGGAACGTTTTGCTTACAATCAAAAACTATGGCTCCCACAGTATTAATAGATTGGGCTTTTCTCTTCGCATGCCGAAGTAAGTTGTAAAATTTTAATTCCGTTTCATTTAGATGTGGGCTTTTCATTTTTAGTTCAAGCACTTCACATAAAACAGACATCCACTTGAGGCCTGCCAAAAGAATAAAATAGTCCCGATAAGAATTACGATAAGCATCATAATTTACAATCTGCATATATGTGATTTAACATACTGTGCATTATCCGTTCATTTAGTTTAGAGTTTAAATATGTTCTTTTTTCGAATAAAATGAAGTTTATGGGGGGAAAGACTATCTGGTCGTGAATGAGTGCAAGGGTATTGTCTGTTGTCTTCTCGGCGTTTGGGTTTTTCCCGCGTTTATCAACAGTTTTGATTCCCTTACGTAGCAATTTATAGATACGGAACACACGCGAATTCGTCACTGCATGTATATTCAGGAAAGCTTTCTTGCAATCCAGCTTTCTTTCACTTCCAAGCATTATATGGTAAAGAAATGTTGCATCACGACTGTTTTCATAACATTCCGGATCAGATTTCCGAAGACGCTCTGCTTTCCTTCCTTTGCTTCATTAACGCGCTGCAGGTCTAAGTCCTGGGCATCTTTGTTAGGAAAATTCAAGAAATTTTGCAGAAATGTTATTACTTTGAATTACGTCATTGGAGTTATGATTTTTCATTCTGCAGCTGAAAGGAAATTAATAATGCCTAATATTGGGATTGCAGGTAATATTGATATTATTTACATCTACCGTTTCATACGGTCGTTACAAGGAAGACTAATATTTACTTGCAAGATTCTCCAACTCCTTTCCCTGGAACAATCCCCTCTGTAATTTCGATTAGGCGGTCTTTTGGTACGAGCTGTCTTTACCTTATTTCTATCATAATCTGCTCTGCCATTCTTCCTTTTTGGAGCGATAGTAATACAACCAATTGCCGCTCAATGAAGATTAACAGTCACTGTTAGTGCTACAACAAATGAAGTGGATAATTTTATCAACAATGAGTAGTATTAGAGGAAAAGAAGTTCTGCGCGGGAATAGCAGCATCTGTTGAAAAGTTTCAACAACAAACGGCATAAAGTGCACCACCTTTTCTACCATTTGCAGGTGCATGACGTTTCATTTCATCACCGAACGATAGGCTATAACTCCAATGTACTATTCAGCGAAAACACAAAAACTGAAAATTTTGACATATTTGGTTTCAACAATTTTCGACTCAGTTCTGAATTACCGCATTACGCGCACCAATCTGAGGGCGACAGGCAGCAATGTCGCCTGCCGACTGCTCTGCTCCGTAGTAAAGCTGATGATTTGTTATTGTTCTTGATTTCAGTCCTGAGACTGGTTTGATGCAGCTCTCCGTGCTACTCTATCCTGTGCAAGCTTCTTTATCTCCCACTACCTACCGCAACCTACATCCTTCTGAATCTGCTTAGTGTATTCATCTCTTGGTCTCCCTCTACGATTTTTACCCTCCACGCTGCCCTCCAGTACAAAATTGGTGATCCCTTGATGCCTCGGAACATGTGCTACCAACCGATCCCTCTTTCTAGTCAAGTTGTGCCACAAACTCCTCTTCTCCCCAATCCTATTCAATACTTCCTCATTAGTTATGTGATCTACCCATCTAATCTTCAGCATTCTTCTGTAGCACCACATTTCGAAAGCTTCTATTCTCTTCTTGTCCAAACTATTTATCGTCCATGTTTCACTTCCATACATGGCTACACTCCATATAAATACTTTCAGAAACGACTTCCTGACACTTAAATCTATACTCGATGTTGACAAATTTCTCTTCTTCAGAAACTTTCCTTGCCATTGCCAGTTTACATTTTATATCCTCTCTACTTCGACCATAATCAGTTATGTTGCTCCCCAAATAGCAAAACTCCTTTACTACTTTAAGTGTCTCATTTCCTAATCTAATTCCATCAGCATCACCCGATTTAATTGGACTACATTCCATTATCCTCGATTTGCTTTTGTTGATGTTCACCCTATATCCACCTTTCAAGACGCTACCCATTCCATTCAACTGCTCTTGCAAGTCTTTTGCTGCCTCTGTTAGAATTACAATGTCATCGGCGAACCTCAAAGTTTTTATTTCTTCTCCATGGATTTTAATACCTACTCCGAATTTTTCTTTTGTTTTCTTTGATGATAGATCGATATCTTTTCCAAGACACATTGATACACTTCGGCGAAACTAACCCGAAGATATCGATAACAAAACGTCATATGGAGTGCCGATATTTTTAGTTTATATTACTTTTTTTCACAATCTTTGGTAAATATTTGACTTACATTGATACCCTGCAAATCACACCCAAGGGATGGCAGAGGGTTGACGGAACCACCAACCTCTCGATTTTCTATTACTCCACTCTCGAACAGCGCGCTGGGAAAAAAAAAAAAAAAAAAAATCACATCTTTCCGTGCGAGCTCTGATGGGTGGCTCTGAGCACTATGGGACTTGACATCTGAGGTCATCAGTCGCCTAGAACTTAGAACTACTTAAACCTAACTAACCTAAGGACATCACACACATCCATGCCCGAGGCAGGATTCGAACCTGCGATCGTAGCAGCAGCGCGGTTCCGGACTGAAGCGCCTAGAACCGCTCGGCCACAGTGGCCGACTGTCTTTCCAATTTAAGTGATTCGTAATTGTAATTCCTAGTATTTAGTTAAGCCTTTAAATTTAATTTACTTATCGTGTAACCAAAGTTTAACGAATTCCTTTTAGAACTCATGTGGACGACCTCTCACTTTCCATTATTTAGGGTCAATTGTCAATTTTTGAACCGTGCCGATGTCTCTTCCAAATCGTTGTGAAATTTGTTTTTATCTTTTGATCAGTTTACTAGACGATAAACGACTGCATCATCTGCAAACAACGCAAGACGGTTGCTCAGATTATGTCCTAAATCGTGTATAAACAGTAGAGGGCCTATGACACTACCTTGGGGAACGTCAGAAATCATTTGTTTTACTAGTCACTTTCCGTCATTTACTACGAACTGTGACCTCTGACAGGAAATCACGAACGCAATCACGTAACTGACATCATATTCCACAAGCACACAGTTTCACTACAAGCCTTCTGGAAATCTAGTGATTCGGAATCTATCAAGTTCCTTGTCGATAGCACTCAACACTGAGTGAAGAGCTAGTTTCATAATGTTCGAATGTTTGAACTTGTTCTTTTGAAGTTTTAGTAGAACGCGAATTAATTTGAAGTCTAAGTTTTGAGCTTCATCACGTCCAGTATTTCTTTTTTTCTGCTGTGAAGCAGGTATTGGTGGCACAAAAGTAGTAGTCCAGCTGCAGTGGGGTGCGGCGGTGTGAATGGAATGAGACCTCCGATGTGAAGAAAAAGCACACCAGCTGCGTAAAGAAACAATTTAACGCAACTAGTGTGCTGTTTCTTCACATCGGCATTCTCCAAAACATCTGCCGGAAATGAACAAAAATCTAAATGAGACGAGACTGGTCTTTACGGAGGGCGAAGACGTGTGAGGGAAAACACTGGCGTAACCGGCCCTACCAACAGTAACTGCAAGTTTTAGCTTCACCACGCAATGCCGAAACTACACTCCTGGAAATGGAAAAAAGAACACATTGACACCGGTGTGTCAGACCCACCATACTTGCTCCGGACACTGCGAGAGGGCTGTACAAGCAATGATCACACGCACGGCACAGCGGACACACCAGGAACCGCGGTGTTGGCCGTCGAATGGCGCTAGCTGCGCAGCATTTGTGCACCGCCGCCGTCAGTGTCAGCCAGTTTGCCGTGGCATACGGAGCTCCATCGCAGTCTTTAACACTGGTAGCATGCCGCGACAGCGTGGACGTGAACCGTATGTGCAGTTGACGGACTTTGAGCGAGGGCGTATAGTGGGCATGCGGGAGGCCGGGTGGACGTACCGCCGAATTGCTCAACACGTGGGGCGTGAGGTCTCCACAGTACATCGATATTGTCGCCCAGTGGTCGGCGGAAGGTGCACGTGCCCGTCGACCTGGGACCGGACCGCAGCGACGCACGGATGCACGCCAAGACCGTAGGATCCTACGCAGTGCCGTAGGGGACCGCACCGCCACTTCCCAGCAAATTAGGGACACTGTTGCTCCTGGGGTATCGGCGAGGACCATTCGCAACCGTCTCCATGAAGCTGGGCTACGGTCCCGCACACCGTCTTCCGCTCACGCCCCAACATCGTGCAGCCCGCCTCCAGTGGTGTCGCGACAGGCGTGAATGGAGGGACGAATGGAGACGTGTCGTCTTCAGCGATGAGAGTCGCTTCTGCCTTGGTGCCAGTGATGGTCGTATGCGTGTTTGGCGCCGTGCAGGTGAGCGCCACAATCAGGACTGCATACGACCGAGGCACACAGGGCCAACACCCGGCATCATGGTGTGGGGAGCGATCTCCTACACTGGCCGTACACCACTGGTGATCGTCGAGGGGACACTGAATAGTGCACGGTACATCCAAACCGTCATCGAACCCATCGTTCTACCATTCCTAGACCGGCAAGGGAACTTACTGTTCCAACAGGACAATGCACGTCCGCATGTATCCCGTGCCACCCAACGTGCTCTACAAGGTGTAAGTCAACTACCCTGGCCAGCAAGATCTCCGGATCTGTCCCCCATTGAGCATGTTTGGGACTGGATGAAGCGTCGTCTCACGCGGTCTGCACGTCCAGCACGAACGCTGGTCCAACTGAGGCGCCAGGTGGAAATGGCATGGCAAGCCGTTCCACAGGACTACATCCAGCATCTCTACGATCGTCTCCATGGGAGAATAGCAGCCTGCATTGCTGCGAAAGGTGGATATACACTGTACTAGTGCCGACATTGTGCATGCTGTGTTGCCTGTGTCTATGTGCCTGTGGTTCTGTCAGTGTGATCATGTGATGTATCTGACCCCAGGAATGTGTCAATAAAGTTTCCCCTTCCTGGGACAATGAATTCACGGTGTTCTTATTTCAATTTCCAGGAGTGTACAACTGCCAGGTCGCTGGGGTTGGCAGAAATGGAAAACCAGGGAAAACGACAGTAAGTGTTCCGTACAAATCCGAAATGTGACGAAACCGAACGACGGACCCAGCGGATACCTTTAATTGTTCCACTTACTTGCAGTTACCCCTGTTAGATAAGCAGTTATCGCCAGGCGTGAATGTGCATAGTTTTCCGCTCAGTTCTTGCTTTAAGGGGGATAGGCAGTCAGCTAGCTTGTTGATATACAAAATAGCTAATAATTAATCCAAAAAAAAAAAATGGCTCTGAGCACTATGGGACTTAACATCTATGGTAATCATTCCCCTAGAACTTAGACCTACTTACAAGGGGAGGCCGCCAATTGTGAAATTCAGATTCGATTCATACTGCGCATAATAAAAGCTCATGGCCAGAGGTGTAATGTGGCAAAGCACCAAGATGCACTTCTCAGCCGTTGTCGAGAAAAATCGACAGTTAAAAGAAGCCGTTGCGGTGAAATACTCTACGATTTATACATTCCTACAGCGTCGTGGCGCAGCGGTAAGCGCTCGGGTTCGTAATCCGAAGGTCGCCGGATCGAATCTCGCGCCATGCAAATTTTTTAGTATTTGTTTTTGTAATTCCCGGCAGTCAGTTGCAACAATTATGCATATAATAAGTTGTTGAAAGTCGTTTGTCGTGGAAAAACTGGCGACTTCGAACATGATTATGTTTTCCGCAAACAAAGTTGTATTTCACAAATGTTATTAATTGTCTCTTCCCCCATGAACCATGGACCTTGCCGTTGGTGGGGAGGCTTGCGTGCCTCAGCGATACAGATGGCCGTACCGTAGGTGCAACCACAACAGAGGGGTATCTGTTGAGAGGCCAGACAAACATGTGGTTCCTGAAGAGGGGCAGCAGCCTTTTCAGTAGTTGCGGGGGCAACAGTCTGGATGATTGACTGATCTGGCCTTGTAACATTAACCAAAACGGCTTTGCTGTGCTGGTACTGCGAACGGTTGAAAGCAAGGGGAAACTACAGCCGTCATTTTTCCCGAGGACATGCAGCTTTACTGTATGATTAAATGATGATGGCGTCCTCTTGGGTAAAATATTCCGGAGGTAAAATAGTCCCCCATTCGGATCTCCGGGCGGGGACTACTCAAGAGGACGTCGTTATCAGGAGAAAGAAAACTGGCATTCTACGGATCGGAGCGTGGAATGTCAGATCCCTTAATCGGGCAGGTAGGTTAGAAAATTTAAAAAGGGAAATTGATAGGTTAAAGTTAGATATAGTGGGAATTAGTGAAGTTCGGTGGCAGGAGGAACAAGACTTTTGGTCAGGTGATTACAGGGTTATAAATACAAAATCAAATAGGGGTAATGCAGGAGTAGGTTTAATAATGAATAGGAAAATAGGAATGCGGGTAAGCTACTACAAACAGCATAGTGAACGCATTATTGTGGCCAAGATAGACACAAAGCCCATGCCTACTACAGTAGTACAAGTTTATATGCCAACTAGCTCTGCAGATGATGAAGAAATTGATGAAATGTATGACGAGATAAAAGAAATTATTCAGGTAGTGAAGGGAGACGAAAATTTAATAGTCATGGGTGACTGGAATTCGTCAGTAGGAAAAGGGAGAGAAGGAAACATAGTAGGTGAATACGGATTGGGGGGAAGAAATGAAAGAGGAAGCCGCCTTGTAGAATTTTGCACAGAGCATAATTTAATCATAGCTAACACTTGGTTCAAGAATCATAAAAGAAGGTTGTATACCTGGAAGAATCCTGGAGATACTAAAAGGTATCAGATAGATTATATAATGGTAAGACAGAGATTTAGGAACCAGGTTTTAAATTGTAAGACATTTCCAGGGGCAGATGTGGATTCTGACCACAATCTATTGGTTATGAACTGCAGATTGAAACTGAAGAAACTGCAAAAAGGTGGGAATTTAAGGAGATGGGACCAGGATAAACTGAAAGAACCAGAGGTTGTAGAGAGTTTCAGGGAGAGCATAAGGGAACAATTGACAGGAATGGGGGAAAGAAATACAGTAGAAGAAGAATGGGTAGCTCTGAGGGATGAAGTAGTGAAGGCTGCAGAGGATCAAGTAGGTAAAAAGACGAGGGCTAATAGAAACCCTTGGGTAACAGAAGAAATATTGAATTTAATTGATGAGAGGAGAAAATATAAAAATGCAGTAAATGAAGCAGGCAAAAAGGAATACAAACGTCTCAAAAATGAGATCGACAGGAAGTGCAAAATGGCTAAGCAGGGATGGCTAGAGGACAAATGTAAGGATGTAGAGGCTTGTCTCACTAGGGGTAAGATAGATACTGCCTACAGGAAAATTAAAGAGACCTTTGGAGAGAAGAGAACCACTTGTATGAATATCAAGAGCTCAGATGGCAACCCAGTTCTAAGCAAAGAAGGGAAGGCAGAAAGGTGGAAGGAGTATATAGAGGGTTTATACAAGGGCGATGTACTCGAGGACAATATTATGGAAATGGAAGAGGATGTAAATGAAGATGAAATGGGAGATAAGATACTGCGTGAAGAGTTTGACAGAGCACTGAAAGACCTGAGTCGAAACAAGGCCCCGGGAGTAGACAACATTCCATTAGAACTACTGATGGCCTTGGGAGAGCCAGTCCTGACAAAACTCTACCATCTGGCGAGCAAGATGTATGAGACAGGCGAAATACCCTCAGACTTCAAGAAGAATATAATAATTCCAATCCCAAAGAAAGCAGGTGTTGACAGATGTGAAAATTACCGAATTATCAGTTTAATAAGTCACAGCTGCAAAATACTAACGCGAATTCTTTACAGGCGAATGGAAAAACTGGTAGAAGCGGACCTCGGGGAAGATCAGTTTGGATTCCGTAGAAATGTTGGAACACGTGAGGCAATACTAACCTTACGACTTATCTTAGAAGAAAGATTAAGAAAAGGCAAACCTACGTTTCTAGCATTTGTAGACTTAGAGAAAGCTTTTGACAATGTTAACTGGAATACTCTCTTTCAAATTCTGAAGGTGGCAGGGGTAAAATACAGGGAGCGAAAGGCTATTTACAATTTGTACAGAAACCAGATGGCAGTTATAAGAGTCGAGGGCCATGAAAGGGAAGCAGTGGTTGGGAAAGGAGTGAGACAGGGTTGTAGCCTCTCCCCGATGTTATTCAATCTGTATATTGAGCAAGCAGTAAAGGAAACAAAAGAAAAATTCGGAGTAGGTATTAAAATTCATGGAGAAGAAATAAAAACTTTGAGGTTCGCCGATGACATTGTAATTCTGTCAGAGACAGCAAATGACTTGGAAGAGCAGTTGAACGGAATGGACAGTGTCTTGAAAGGGGGATATAAGATGAACATCAACAAAAGCAAAACGAGGATAATGGAATGTAGTCAAATTAAATCGGGTGATGCTGAGGGGATTAGATTAGGAAATGAGACACTTAAAGTAGTAAAGGAGTTTTGCTATTTAGGGAGTAAAATAACTGATGATGGTCGAAGTAGAGAGGATATAAAATGTAGACTGGCAATGGCAAGGAAATCGTTTCTGAAGAAGAGAAATTTGTTAACATCGAGTATAGATTTAAGTGTCAGGAAGTCGTTTCTGAAAGTATTTGTATGGAGTGTAGCCATGTATGGAAGTGAAACATGGACGATAACCAGTTTGGACAAGAAGAGAATAGAAGCTTTCGAAATGTGGTGCTACAGAAGAATGCTGAAGATAAGGTGGGTAGATCACGTAACTAATGAGGAGGTATTGAATAGGATTGGGGAGAAGAGAAGTTTGTGGCACAACTTGACTAGAAGAAGGGATCGGTTGATAGGACATGTTTTGAGGCATCAAGGGATCACAAATTTAGCATTGGAGGGCAGTGTGGAGGGTAAAAATCGTAGAGGGAGACCAAGAGATCAATACACTAAGCAGATTCAGAAGGATGTAGGTTGCGGTAGGTACTGGGAGATGAAGAAGCTTGCGCAGGATAGAGTAGCATGGAGAGCTGCATCAAACCAGTCTCAGGACTGAAGACCACAACAACATTAATTGTCTTCATAATGTTTACACGTGTCGTTAACGGAAGACGTAGAAACGATATTCCGAAACGAATACGTATAGTGTAAGTCAAACGTTCGAATTAGAGTAGAGACCCCACGACATTAAAATATATATATATATATATATTTGAATTACAAAAAACAAATATTAAAAGGTTTCATGGCGCGAGATTCGATCCGGCGACCTTCGGATTACGAACCCGAGCTCGTACCGCTGCGCCACGACGATGTAGGAAATTATAAATCGTAGAGAATTTCACCCAACGGTTTCTTGTAACTGTCGATTTTCTCGACAACGGTTGAGAAGTGCATCTTGGTGCTTTACCACATTTCACCTCTGGCCGTGAGCTTTTATTATGCACAGTATGAATCGAATCTGAACTTCACAATTGGCGGCCTCCCCTTGTTAAACCTAACTAACCTAAGGACAGCACACAACACCCAGTCATCACGAGGCAGAGAAAATCCCTGACCCCGCCGGGAATCGAACCCGGGCGCGGGAAGCGAGAACAATACCGCACGACCACGAGCTGCGGATAATAATTAATCACTACTTAGATATACTGTTCTGTAACTGGTAGTGTATTTATAATGTTCAACAGATACTCTTATAGGCCTGCGCATCGGTATCTTTTCCATTGATATATCAGAACACTTTTAGATATATCGAGAGCCGATACTCATAATGTGAAACGTGGATATATCGGATCCTCGATATATTTACAAATACCTCCGTAAGCCGGCGTCAGCTGCTACTGTCCAACCTTACGTTGTGGGTCCGTTCACGTTCCTGTGTATTAACGTGGAGTAGGTGAAGGCTAAAGCCGTCGCCACACTGAGCGTGCCAAGTTCAACGTGTTGCTGAACGCTCAGGAACGATGCGACTTGTGCACACGGTACGTGGGGCCCAACGTGGTATACACGATCACAACGCACTACAGCGGCAATTGCGGGATGTTTCTAGTTCGTAAATCACACTGTTTACCAAACGTGCGCGCATAAAATTCCCACGTTAGCTCCATTAAAACGTACATTTTTCCTCCATCGTCCACGAAAAGGAAAGTATCATGTCCAATCAATAAGGACGCGGGCTTATAAAATTTCCATAGAAACAGGGCGATACAAATTTGCAATACTTCTCCGCATAAGATAATCATTATTTCATCATTCCCACATTTTAGTAAAATCCCAACGTCAGCCTTACTTGATCACTGTTCCTACCCAGCAGCAGAATCTTTGCAACATGTGAATTACGAAGCGTAAAAGAAAAAGGAGCAAAATATCTTCATACAATTAGCGCAAGCTGTCCTGTAGATTAATTCAATCGAACACAGTCACCCAAAAAAAAAAAAAAAAAAAAAAAAAAAAAAAAAAAAAAAGTGAATTTATATTTACGTAACATCAAATATTGTAGTATATACTTCTTTTAAACTAATAATAAAGTATCAGAACCAAATAAAAACGCGAATGTTAGGAAAAAACTCTTTAAGTGTGGAGTCGCGAACTACTGCCCCAACCTGCTACTTCATAAGGATCAGTGACGCTACTCACTTCGCTAAACCAACAACGCGCTGTTGACACTCAAAATCATATCATGTTAGCACGCGCTGAAAACCTTAATCGTAGGTATGTCACTGATTGAAATTTAATTATAACAAATTGTACCAAGATCAATGCGTTTTGGGTGGATCTTCAGTGTGTCACTGCCTTCCAAGGAGGACTGCCTATCGAAGTTGGAGGGCTTCAAACGATACATATAGAACGTGCGATAGTCAATCGATTATGGAAGTCTCGTGGCGCACGTTACGAGTGTTTCAGGTTGTCATTACAGCAACAAAAGAGAAGCGTTAGAGAAGGACTTGTAAATTCAAAGGAGATGACTTACCTTACTCGTCTGTGTTATCGTCTTGTGACCGTCCGCGTGATGTATAAGCTGCAGCGGTAATTCCTTTTTTCCCGTACGCAGGTTAAACTCTGCCAATATCGCGCAGGAATGTCCGCAGAGTGTTGCATGCGTCGACTTTCCCCTGCAAACGCAAGTTGTGAAAGTATAGGTATTGGAACAAACACAGTTCGTCCCTCTGTCCTGGACGCCCTTTTTTGTGGTAGATTTCCACAGCCGCCCTATATTCTGGGTGTGGACACTGGCGTCGTCCGAAGAGACGAACTCCACAGAGTTGTTCACGAATTCTTGGTCGAACCCTTCAGCTTTCAGAGTCTGGTACGACTGAAACCCGTCTGTGATGACTTTTGTTCCAGGAACTATGACGTGTTTTATGAGACCCTCTAAAGTCACCTTGTCTCGGGACAATACCCCCCCCTCCCCCCCCCCCCCCCCCCCCACACAACGAAACACTTGCGTGACTCCCTTTCTATCCCACCAAAGACCCAAATATGATCTACTTCACCTTTAGAAGATCGTCCTCTGATTCTTTCGTCTAGCAATAGGAGATTCGTCTACTTCTCATTAAGTCAGTTTCTGATGCTGTGGCTTGCAACGTGTAATATCGAATCCCACGACACAATAATGCTCGTATGAATCTATTATTTGGAGGACTAACCACGTATTTTTCCTGATGCTGGTTCGCTTTCCGTTAAGTCCGCAATGAAATTGCAACGGACTCTCTGTGTCCACACTCCTCTTTCGGAGTTTCACAGACTTCGCAGCACCACAGTCCCTCCTTTCCTCGTCCGGCAGAAGTCCATATTTCCGGTAAAAAGTCAAACATTTGTCTCTGCTGGATATATATGGAATTAGAGTTCCATGTGAGGCAATCCGCAGAAGAAACTTTAGAAGCAACACACATTACACTCACTATCAAAAGAAACCGTGTCGATTTCCCAATGGAATTACAAACAATTACGGCGGGAATGTAATGTACACGAACTGAAGGAACAACGCAAAACTGATACAAATGACGATCACCAATAATTTACCATAACGCGCGCCACGAGACTACCATAATCGATTGACTATCGCATGTTCGATATGTATCGTTTGGAGCCCTCCAACTTCGATAGGCAATCATTCTTGGAAATTACCATAGATATGTTACTGATTGGAATGTAATTATAACAAACTGTACCAAGAACAATGCGTTTTGAGTGGATCTTCAGTGTGTCACTGCCTTCAAATAGCACACTCTCATAATACGCAAGTTACAATAATTCTTTTGCCACGAATATGATGTTTCTCAATTTTATTGCAACGAATCACACAGTTAACAACGGGTTTTCCAGTAATTCTCAATTTGCTGGTGCTCACAATCGACATACGTACATATAGGCTTGAAATGAATGCCAATATGGCGCCTCACAACTCTGTACTGAAGGGAGACGGCGTGCGTGTGACGTAGGTGGCGTTGTGCCATCTCATTGGTCAACGCCCAGACCGCTCAGAATATCTGAAATGCTAGATATTGCTCTGCACGTTCGGCAAGACCCCCAAACGCGCTATTCCATGTTATGTCAGAAATTCGGCATGCTCAATGCTCAACGTTCGGTTGCACGGTCCGTGTGCCGACGACTTAAGGTGAGGAATAAGTGGTGGGGGTTGCTTCTCATGTTAAGCCCAAGAATAAATTCCGTACAGCCGGCCGGAGTGGCCGAGCGGTTCTAGGCGCTTCAGTCTGGAACCGCGCGGCCGTTACGGTCGCAGGTTCGAATCCTGCCTTGGGCATGGATGTGTGTGATGTCCTTAGGTTAGTTAGGTTTAAGTAGTTCTAAGTTCTAGGGGACTGATGACCACAGATGTTAAGTCCCATAGTGCTCAGAGCCATTTGAAATTCCGTACAGGTGCCGGTACTCAGGGAGAGTGCTTTAGACCTCCAAACGCGAAGTAGAATTTTTAAAATGGGCGAGAGCAATTCCTAACAAACTGAAGGACTCAGACAACTGTTCTGTGTACAGCTGACATCTCGTCCTCCCACTGCGAGGCCAGTTGGGTCCCACTAGTCGGGTCTGAGCGAGTCAAGAACGCTGCTATAGTTTGCACCACTCAAGAGCGAGTGCAGGCGAACCAGTCCTAACTGTATGTGTGTGCGTATCCAACATTAGAGTGAGGGGCGATCAGAACGGTAGAACTGACTCATTTCTTTGACTTTTCTCGCCGCAAACAGGTCGCTTGGTTGCGCAACCAGTCCCATGACAAGTTTTCGGTGGCTGGTGCCAAAAACGTTCCTTTCCGCATCAATGTTAAAATGGTTTTTGTGGCTACGTATCATGACAGAATTCTTACAGTTTTGGTATTGTGCAACTTAACTATCGTTGAAACAATGTATTTTGTTGATCTTTCAGTCAACAAAAACAGTTTTTGAATGAACACATAATACGGATACCGTATCACGTTTTAAGTGATACGAAATAATAAGTAACAGTTTGCAAAATGCGCTTGTCAACATAAGCTATGGAAGGTTATGTAGCTTGCGAATTTTTCCAATGAAATGCCCCAGTGTCTTACTGAACAACAGAAGAACAATTATCAGCAAAGCACATCAGAACAATCAATGCCGTTTCTTTTAAGTCACCTTTCCACAACTTCAAGCACTGACTCTTGTGTTTTAATATATAACGGTGAATAGAGAGCTTCCAAAGTTTGGTGGTACGTTTCGCAATAAAGTTGTCAACTGTTAATGCACTTGCTTCCGACGTCCCATGGTCAGTGTGGACCCACTGTTTGAACACTACTGAAACACTTTTTCAAAGTGCGTGCACTCAATGCTTCATCACCAGGACGATTCTGGCTGGCATCTCTGTAACATACAGTACTTCGAATTCAGACTGCATGTCGTCTTTTCTATCAGATGTTTGTAATCCTCTGATATTAGCGGCTTGGATCTTAAGGTTTACACTGTGGTATATAGTACAGACGTAAACAATGTGTACCAGAACCACCGACGATGACGCACCACTACGGTCTGAGATCACAAAATTTTGCAAAAGCCCGTTTCAACTCTTTATTAAGGTAGGCTAGAAACAGCTCGTGCAGATTACACAACAGCAATCGCTTTTGTATTTATGTTGTGAAACCATTTAGCCGAACATTATCTTTTTTTGCCTGGACACAGCAGTTTTGAACTAACACTAATTTTGCCAGCCTTCGCATTTGGCATACAACTCTGTTTCATTTTCGGGCTGACTAAATTTGCCCTGAAATGCCAAATTTTTCTACTGTTTCCTGTACTGACGAACTTTTTGGGGCCATTGTCAGTAGTTGTGGGATGTATCAGTTTCCTTTCTTAGTTCCTTAATGAAATCGATATTATCCTTCTCCAAGTTCCACTTTTTTTTATTTTCTTGGTTGTCCTTCTGCAGAAAATCCGATGTCAGGTGTGTTCTTGTCTGAATCATACTTTGCGAACTATCAGTTTCACTTTTTTCTTAGCTAGGTTTGTGTATCAATTGTGATGAAGTTTGGTTTGTGGGGCGCTAAACTGTGCGGCTATCAGCGCCCGTACAAATTCCCAACCTTTGCCCAACCCAATCTCGCCACTTTCATGACTGAGGATGAAATGATGGGGCCAACACAAACACCCCGTCATCTCGAGGTAGGTGAAAATCGCTGACCCCGCCGGGAATCGAACCCGGGTCCACGTGCTCGGGAAGCGAGAACGCGACCGCGAGACTACGAGCTGCGGACGTCTACCAATTAACCAGAGAATTTTCCAACAGAGAAATTTCTAGAGAAGTCAAACTTTGTTGCCGAAATATTCGTTTGTAAATTATATGAAGATGGAGAATCGGTATTTTCAAGTGTAGTCTGAATGCTGTGCTTTGTAGTACAAATTTTCTGGCCGGGCTTTACATTCTTTTCTGCAAATTTTGAAATCAATGGAAATGGTAAGATCTACTTCCGACAGTGAAATTTTGACAATGTGATTTCTCTTCACAACTAGATTGTTCAAAATGTTCAAGTGTGTGTGAATCCCTGAAGGAACAAACTGCTGAGGGCATCGGGCTCTAGACTTACACACTACTTAAAGTAACTTATGCTAAGAAACACACACACACACGCAAACACACACACACGCACAAACACACACACACACACACACACACACGCACAAACACACACACACACACACGCACAAACACACACACGCACAAACACACACACACGCACAAACACACACACACGCACACACACACACACGCACAAACACACACACGCACAAACACACACACACACAAACACACACACACAAACACACACACACAAACACACACACACAAACACACACACACAAACACACACACACAAACACACACACACAAACACACACACACAAACACACACACACAAACACACACACACAAACACACACACACAAACACACACACACAAACACACACACACAAACACACACACACAAACACACACACACACAAACACACACACACAAACACACACACACAAACACACACACACAAACACACACACACAAACACACACACACAAACACACACACACAAACACACACACACAAACACACACACACAAACACACACACACACAAACACACACACACAAACACACACACACAAACACACACACACAAACACACACACACAAACACACACACACAAACACACACACACAAACACACACACACAAACACACACACACAAACACACACACACAAACACACACACACAAACACACACACACAAACACACACACACAAACACACACACACAAACACACACACACAAACACACACACACAAACACACACACACAAACACACACACACAAACACACACACACAAACACACACACACAAACACACACACACAAACACACACAAACACAAACACACACAAACACAAACACACACAAACACAAACACACACAAACACAAACACACACAAACACAAACACACACAAACACAAACACACACAAACACAAACACACACAAACACAAACACACACAAACACAAACACACACAAACACAAACACACACAAACACAAACACACACAAACACAAACACACACAAACACAAACACACACAAACACAAACACACACAAACACAAACACACACAAACACAAACACACACAAACACAAACACACACAAACACAAACACACACAAACACAAACACACACAAACACAAACACACACAAACACAAACACACACAAACACAAACACACACAAACACAAACACACACAAACACAAACACACACAAACACAAACACAAACACACACAAACACAAACACACACAAACACAAACACACACACACACAAACACACACACACACAAACACACACACACACAAACACACACACACACACACACACACACACACACACACACACACACACACACACACACACACACACACACACACACACACACACACACGCCCGAGGAAGGACTAAGGTCCGGCGGGAGGCGCCGTGCAATACGTGACATGGCGCCTCAAACCTCATGGAAAATAGACTGCAACACGACTTTTGCGTTATTTCGTAGCTGTCAAGGTATTCTGGTTTGTGATGCAATCTGACTGTCATTATACGTTAGCTGGACTTTGATCACAGAGGAACGAGTAGTTTTTTGCTCCTCTCAGCAACTGTTTACAGACTCCGGCACGATTTTCTTCAAAATGGCTCTAAGCACTATGGGACTTAAACATCTGAGGTCATCAATCCCCTAGATTTAGAACTACTTAAACCTAACTAACCTAAGGACATCACACACAGCCATGCCCGGGGCAGGATTCGAACCTGCAACCGTAGCAGCAGCGCGGCTCCGGACTGAAGCGCCTAGAACCGCTCGGTCACGGCGGCCGGCCCGATTTTATTCTAATAAGATTTCCCCATTGCAGCATTCAGACTTATTTTTCCAGTCTCACATTCAGGAAATGAATTACCACACATCGACACGCTGGTTTCCACTTCGAACAGAATCTGTTACTGGGAAGTACTTTTACGAAGGTATTCAGTACGTGGTAAGGAGTACTATACATTTCGGGACGGGATCTATGTAACTAGTACGCCACTGCAAGGCGGTGCTGGGAGCCCGACTGCTCAGAACTATACTGACTCTGCTGTTCTCTGCGTTAAACTGGCCGTGAAAAACGGCACACTTTACACGTGAGTCCACAGACGGCACACAGGAAGATGGTCAGAATGTTCACAGCGAGCAGGGGCTGTTTTCGTGGGCCAGCAGGCAGCCTTGTGTCAGGAGAGGGCCCGCATTCCTGCAGAGCTGACAGCGCAGCCAGGGGAGGCCTGGACAAAGGGTGGGGCGCAGTCGGCGGGCGGGGGTGGTCGCACCACCCCCACGGGGCACAGCAGTAAACAGAGCGGCCTCCAGGCTGCCCGAGTTGTGTGAAGCTTCCCCCCGCCACAGGGTGCCCACAACAACACTGCGGCGCTGGTCGCTACAAGAAACATATGACTGAATTTTCTCATTACTAGAGTATTGAAGGGCAATTTGTTTCAGTTGTTCAAGACCATCAAAAGCCAAGATCGCACAAAATATTTTTTTATTCAAGACCACCGGTTTCAACGGTCTTTGCTATCATCTTCAGACCTTAAACTTCTTTGCAGTACAACATGTTCATTTTACGCTGAACCTCATGCAAAAGACGTTAAGTGGATAAAACTCAGCACATTATAAAAGTTCGTCATCGTTAAAATATTAAATCCACTTGACATCTTGTGCATGACGTTCAGTGTAAAGTAGACATGTTTTGCTACAAAATAAATAAATAAAATAAAAAATGTTTAAGATCTGAAAATGGTAGCGAAGACTGTTGAAACCGGCCGTCTTGAATAAAAAATATTTTGTGGCATCCCGGCTTTTAATTATTTTTTTCACATGCAACATATATCTCGCGATACATGGAGAGCGTAACATTGAGTCATCCGATTTCCCTAAAACACTTGTTTTGCCTAGATGACGCACAGATGCATTGGTTTTTGTAACTAGCTTCTCAGTAGAACTTATAGTTTCGGCGTAAAAAAATAGTAACTAATATTTTGGGATTCGTGCATATTCTCCCCTACGCTGTCTTTCCCATTCGATTGTGAGAAAGCTATTCGGTAACAAAAAATTTTTCCACACACTATAGCTACACATTTCTGTTTGATAACGAACGTTTCTTTTCTTTTCGCTACGGCCCGTGGTTATTGTGATACTTTGAAGTGAAGTAAAACACCGCGCATATTTTTTAAAAGTTTGCAGTGAGGAAGTTGGGCTTTAGGACGGAATTTGCTGCGTTCGAAATGAAGCTAACATATCGAAATTATTTTTATTCTCGAGAAAATACGCGAAGTGGCCCCTCACACGTTTAACAATACTGTCAAACTGTCAATATATTGCCCGAGAGAGGGCACGTACCGGCATATTCTCAATACAAGAAATACTGATGAGCGGTATTGATGGACCTGAAAATATTTGCGGGATTCTCAAAGCATACTGAACGTCAAATATTCACAGTTTGACGATATTCTCCATTCAGATGTTGACAGAGCTTTAGGAACGAGACACGCGACGTTTGCATCGTTTTTTTTTTTCCAATTCACCGTTGTGTATATCATAATTCAGATTAAATTTTTAGGGAGTCTGAAAATTTTTTTAATAGGCCTGTGCAGGGCTAATCACTGCAAATCAATTTTAGGATGGTCGACGGAGGATACTCTAGGGCATTGCTTGCATTATTAGTTTGAAAACAGCAAAGATTACTGTTACATATCAGTTTTTAAAAAGACCCACATTTCCAAAAATTAAGTCGTATATCTACAGGGTTGTAGCCTCTCCCCGATGTTATTCAATCTGTATATTGAGCAAGCAGTAAAGGAAACAAAAGAAAAATTTGGAGTAGGTATTAAAATTCATGGAGAAGCAGTAAAAACTTTGAGGTTCGCCGATGACATTGTAATTCTGTCAGAGACAGCAAAGGACTTGGAAGAGCAGTTGAACGGAATGGACAGTGTCTTGAAAGGAGGATATAAAATGAACATCAACAAAAGCAAAACGAGGATAATGGACTGTAGTCAAATTAAATCGGTTGATGCTGAGGGAATTAGATTAGGAAATGACACACTTAAAGTAGTAAAGGAGTTTTGCTATTTGAGGAGCAAAATAACTGATGATGGTCGAAGTAGAGAGGATATAAAATGTAGACTGGCAATAGCAAGGAAATCGTTTCTGAAGAAGACAAATTTGTTAACGTCGAGTATAGACTTGAGTGTCAGGAAGTCGTTTCTGAAAGTATTTGTATGGAGTGCAGCCATGTATGGAAGTGAAACATCGACGATAACTAGTTCGGGCAAGAAGAGAATAGAAGCTTTCTAAATGTGGTGCTACAGAAGAATGCTGAAGATTAGATGGGTAGATCACATAACTAATGAGGAAGTATTGAATAGGATTGGGGAGAAGAGAAGTTTGTGGCACAACTTGACCAGAAGAAGGGGTCGGTTGGTAGGACATGTTCTGAGGCATCAAGGGATCACCAATTTAGTATTGGAGGGCAGCGTGGAGGGTAAAAATCGTAGAGGGAGACCAAGAGATGAATACACTAAGCAGATTCAGAAGGATGTAGGTTGCAGTAGGTACTGGGAGATGAAGGTTGCACAGGACAGAGTAGCATGGAGAGCTGCATCAAACCAGTCTCAGGACTGAAGACCACAACAACAATCTACAATGACTACTAAGTGGTCTGCGAAATGCATGTCAATTTCACCAAATTATCACAAAGTGTTAAATGTTTTACGTTAACTGCCTGAACAGGTCCTAGTTAGTGTCAGAGGTTTCCATAAAATTTCACTAATTGTGCTTGCTGATACTACAGAACTGTTCTTCGTGCTTTAGAATGATCTATCAGTCGCCAGACATTTCGAAGTTACTCCTAATCTCTAGTCGAACGCGACTGCCTCTCCAACATATTTTGCACCTCTATTCTAAGCAAAGAAGGGAAAGCAGAAAGGTGGAAGGAGTATGTAGAGGGTCTATACAAGGGCGATGTACTTTAAGACAATATTATGGAAATGGAAGAGGATGTAGATGAAGATGAAGATGAAATGGGAGATGATACTGCGTGAAGAGTTTGACAGAGCACTGAGTCGAAACAAGGCCCCCGGAGTAGACAACATTCCATTAGAACTACTGACAGCCTTGGGAGATCCAGTCCTGACGAAACTACCATCTGGTGAGCAAGATCTATGAGACAGGCGAAACACCCTTAGACTTCAAGAATATAATAATTCCGATCCCAAAGAAGTGAAAATTACCGAACTATCAGTTTAATAAGTCACACCTGCAAAATACTAACGCGAATTCTTTACAGACGAATGGAAAACTGGTAGAAGCCGACCCCAGGCAAGATCAGTTTGGATTCCGTAAAAATATTGGAACACGCGAGGCAATACTGACCCTACGACTTATCTTAGAAGAAAGATTAAGGAAAGGCAAACCTACGTTTCTAGCTTTTGTCGACTTACAGAAAGCTTTTGCAATGTTGACTGGAATACTCTCTTTCAAATTCTAAAGGTGTCAGGGATAAATACAGGGAGAGAAACGCTATTTACAATGTGTACAGAACGCAGACGACAGTTGTAAGAGTGGAGGGGTATGAAAGGGAAGCAGTGGTTGGGAAGGGAGTGAGACAGGGTTGTAGCCTATCCCCGATGTTATTCAATCTGTATATTGAGCAAGCAGTAAAGGAAACAAAAGAAAAGTTCGGATTAGGTATTAAAATCCATGGAGAAGAAATAAAAACTGAGGTTCGCCGATGACATTGTAATTCTGTCAGAAACAGCAAAGGACCTGGAAGAGCAGCTGAACGGAATGGGCAGTGTCTTGAAAGGGGGACATAAGATGAACATCAACAAAAGCAAAACGAGGATAATGGAATGTAGACGAATTAAATCGGGTGACGCTGAGGGAATTAGTTTAGGAAATGAGACACTTAAAGTAGTAAAGGAGTTTTGCTATTTGGGGAGCAAACTAACTGATGCTGGTCGAAGTAGAGAGGACATGAAATGTAGACTAGCAATGGCAAGGAAAGCGTTTCTGAAAGTATTTGTATGGAGTGTAGCCACCTATGGAAGTGAACCACGGGCGATAAATAGTTTAGACAAAAAGAGAATAGAAACTTTCGAAATGTGGTGCTACAGAAGAATGCTGAAGATTAGATGGGTAGATCACTTAACTAATGAGGAGGTATTGAATAGAATTAGGGAGAAGAGAAGTTTGTGGCACAACTTGACTAGAAGAAGGGACCGGTTGGTAGGACATGTTCTGAGACATCGAGGGACCACAAATTTAGTATTTGAGGGCAGCGTGGAGTGTAAAAATCGTAGAGGGAGACTAAGAGATGAATACACTAAGCAGATTCAGAAGAATATAGGTTGCAGCAGGTACTGGGAGATGAAGCTTGCACAGGATAGAGTAGCATGGAGAGCTGCATCAAACCAGAAGACAACAACAACATTTTATCTCTTATCTTGTCGCATGATTTTTGGACAACATAGTTGTGCAGATGAAGCAGCGATTAGTGTGATTAATCAATTATCCAAAAACAGTCTTAATCGCATTTATTATTTTTATACCGCCAAGCGGCTTCAACCCGACGTAGAGGTCATCTGCTGGGCGTTTACACTGTGAAATTATAGATATCCGTCAGCAAGATTCCATTATACAACAGCTAAAATAACGTAAAACATGTTACCTACTGGTCGACTGCTGGTGGTGGTGTCACTCCAGTCTACATAACGGCAGGAAACTATGCGAAACAAACCCTTCGTATGGGCTTAAATAGCATGCTGAGGTCACGTGAATAGACCGCAACACCCCCAGCGGCGATCAACCGCATTTAACACAGTTTATTATATGTAATTACTAGTCACCTTGGTTTAACATACATTTAAGTGACAGTAAATAACAGAAAACAGAACCATTCAATTCAAAAAGAGTTACAATTATAGTGTTAATTATAAAATAATAATAAATGTTCCGTAGTCAACTCGTAAAAGTATATTACATTATGTGCCATAGTATAAAGCAAAACAATGTGTGACACACAAAAACTGGTGTCGTCTTGTATTATATCCATTCGTACATTTACGTAGAAAATATTGGGTCAATTTACTAAAACGGCTAATATGGAAGGACTACAACGCGCTCTTCTCCTTGTGTAGAGGACGCCGTTGCCATGGATTATAAAGCGTATATCAGGCGCCCTCTAGTTCTGTAGCGAGGACACTGGAGTCATGGTAGCAGCTGGTGTGTTAGTATGGTGTTGTTTCTGCCCTGGCCACGGCGTCCGTTGCCGTGGTAGCGGTATGTCATGGCTCTTCATGCACAGAGATGATGCCACTTAATAGGTGACTAGTAATTACATATAATAAACTGTATTAAATGCCGTTGATAGCCGCTAAGAGTGTTGCCGTCTCAGCACGCTATTTCAGCCCATACGAAGGGTTAGTATCGCATAGTTTCCTGCCGTTATTTAGACCGGAGTGACACCACCAGCAGTCGACCAGTGGGTAACATATTTTAAATTTACGTTATTTTAGCTGTTGTATAACGGAGTCTCTCTGACGGATCTCTAAACAGGGTGTCTACGTGAACAAGAAAAAAAAAATCCCGGATTTTTCCCGGAGTTCCCGGTTAAAAACACAATTTCTCCCGGATGAAATCACGTATAAAGCGGGTGAAAATACATCCGTGTTAAGTAACAGTATGCTTTCCCTCGGAGCTGTCAGTCCTTTGAATCGAAAAGGTCTTATACCGGTAGAGGACGTCCCAGCACTTCAGGAAAAACAATGCGTTTGGAAAGTTGTTTGATGCGAGACAATGTGCACAGAGTTTATTTTAGTATTGCGAAAGTATGTACACAAATTACAGCACGGTAGCTTCCGAAACTCTAGAATAGAGATTGCGTTGAGCGATGCACTTTTGTCAGCCAGTCATAGCTCATGTCACGTGATCTCGCTAGCGAATGACGGCAGTTAACCGGAGCACGAGGCCTACGAGAAAGACGGGCCGCGGCGCGTACGTAGGCCGAGCGCGCTCAACTCAGCAAAGTGCGTTTCTACAGCGGTTAACTCGCACATAGATGTGTATGTACGAACGAGAATTGTATCGTCTATTGGCATCCACTGTTATTAGTCCTACAATGATAGGAAGTCCGTAGGCCTACTAACAGGCTCTAATTTGGCAGTTAAAATCGTGAGAAAATGATTATCAGTTGCGTAGAAAAGTCGAGGTGTTATGGCATGATAAGACTTGCGACATTGCTCAGTAACACATTATGCACATTTTTTTGAAGGTCAATTACACCTTTTGCCATCGATCGCATAATTTTTTATCTGTGTAAGAACAACATTAAATATGAAAACTAACTTGAAGCTCGGTCTTTTTTTTAGCGTGTGTTACACGTTAAGTCATATCAAATACAAATGTGCCGGTAAAATTTTAAATAGTGGCATAAATGACTTATCTTCTGGGCCCGACATTTTTCAAATGGCTGATCTTCAAAGTGTTACGTTTTGAATGAGAGTTATAACGCCCTGTGATTTAAGAAATTCACTGCACATTCTCACACGTAACATAAATCATCTTGCGTGGAAATTGCCTTTGAAAGTAACGCATCTCAAGCCACTATTCGTAATATTTTCTGGTGATGTTAGAAATGTAAACAATTGTGACGTCACGCACATCGAATGCACGTTAGTTGTTACGGACGTACTGCACAATCTTCGACCTAAAGCCTTTGAAACTTTTCGGTGTCGGCAAACTGGTCTGTGCATTGTGTAAATTACCCATTTTCTATGCTACTAAACTTTTATTTTGGTGTTATTCTCTGATTTATGTCTCATTGCTGCAGTATTATTCCACAGTAGTGGACTAAAGTTATTTGTCAAGATAATCAGGTCTTACACGTCAAACCCACAAAACTTTAACTGAAATCTAAAACAATGAAAAATCCCGGAATTCTAAGAAATTCCCGGGTTTTTCCCAGATTTGACCCGGATGAAAAAATTTCCGGGTTTTTCCCGGATCTCCCGGATGTCCCGGGCCGTATACACCCGGTTTCACAGTGTAAACGCCCAGAAGATGACCCCTACGTCGGGTTGAAACCGGTTTGCGGTATAATAATAATAATAATAATAATAATAATAATAAATGCGATTAAGACTGTTTTTGAATAATTGATTGTCGCATGATGCTGAACTAATCGGAAAATACATCTACATGATTACTCTGCAATTCACATTTAAGTGCTTGGCACAGGGTTCATCGAACCACAATCATACTATCTCTCTACCATTCCACTCCCGAACAGCGCGCGGGAAGAACGAACACCTAAACCTTTCTGTTCGAGCTCTGATTTCTCTTATTTTATTTTGATCATTCCTACCTATGTATGTTGGGCTCAACAAAATATTTTCGCATTCGGAAGAGAAAGTTGGTGACTGAAATTTCGTAAATAGATTTCGCCGAGACGAAAAACTTCTTTGCTTTAATGACTTTCATCCCAACTCGCGTACCATATTTGCCACACTCTCTCCCCTAT
This sequence comes from Schistocerca serialis cubense, assembly GCF_023864345.2. Classification (NCBI taxonomy): domain Eukaryota; kingdom Metazoa; phylum Arthropoda; class Insecta; order Orthoptera; family Acrididae; genus Schistocerca; species Schistocerca serialis. The sequence continues at coordinate 149,081,410 of NC_064648.1, forward strand.
TACGTGATAATACGAGCTGCCCTTTTTTTGCACCCTTTCGATGTCCTCCGTCAATCCCACCTGGTAAGGATCCCACACCGCGCAGCAACATTCTAACAGAGGACGAACGAGTGTAGTGTAAGCTGTCTCTTTAGTGGACTTGTTGCATCTTCTAAGTGTCCTGCCAATGAAACGGAACCTTTGGCTCGCCTTCCTCACAGTATTATCTATGTTGTCTTTCCAACCGAAGTTATCGAGTAATCGAATTCCAACGGATTTCTTTTGGAACTCGTGTGGATCACCTCACACTTTTCGTTATTTAGCGTCAACTGCCACCTGCCACACCATACAGCAATCTTCTCTAAATCGCTTTGCAACTGATACTGGTCTTCGGATGACCTTACTAGACGGTAAATTACAGCATCATCTGCGAACAACCTAAGAGAACTGCTCAGATTGTCACCCAGGTCATTTATATAGATCAGGAACAGCAGAGGTCCCAGGACGCTTCCCTGAGGAACACCTGATATCACTTCAGTTTTACTCGATGTTTTGCCGTCTATTACTACGAACTGCGACCTTCCTGACAGGAAATCACGAATCCAGCCGCACAACTGAGACGATACCCCATAGGCCCGCAGCTCGATTAGAAGTCGCTTGTGGGGAACGGTGTCAAAAGCTTTCCGGAAATCTAGAAATACGGAATGAACTTGAGATCCCCTGTCAATAGCGGCCATTACTTCGTGCGAACAAATAGCTAGCTGCGTTGCACAAGAACGATGTTTTCTGAAACCATGCTGATTACGTATCAATAGATCGTTCCCTTCGAGGTGATTCATAATGTTTGAATACAGTATATGCTCCAAAACCCTACTGCAAACCGACGTCAATGATTTAGGTCTGTAGTTCGATGGATTACTCCTACTACCCTTCTTAAACACTGGTGCGACCGGCGCAGTTTTCCAATCTGTAGGTACAGATCTATCGGTGAGCGAGCGCTTGTATATGATTGCTAGGTAGGGAGCTATTGTATCAGCGTAATCTGAAAGGAACCTAATCGGTATACAATCTGGACCTGAAGACTTACCCGTAGCAAGCGATTTGAGTTGCTTCGCAACCCCTAAGGTACCTACTTCTTAGAAACTCATGCTAGCAGCTGTTTGTGTTTCAAATTCTGGAATATTCCATTCGTCTTCCCTGGTGAAGGAATTTCGGAAAATTGCGTTCAATAACTCAGCTTTAGCGGCACAGTCGTCGGTAACAGTACCATCGGCACTGACTGAAAATTTTCGGGTCCGTGATTCTCACAGGGGAACCTCCCCATCGCACCCCCCTCAGATTTAGTTATAAGTTGGCACAGTGGATAGGCATTGAAAGACTGAACACAGATCAATCGAGAAAACAGGAAGAAGTTGTGTGGAACTATGAAAAAAATAAGCAAAATATACAAACTGAGTAGTCCATGCGCCAGATAGGCAACATCAAGGATAATGCGAGCTCAGGAGCGCCGTGGTCCTGTGGCTAGCGTGGGCAGCTCCGGAACGGGAGATCCTTGGTTCAAGCCTTCCCTCGAGTGAAAAGTTTACTTTCTTTATTTTCACATAGTTATTATCTGTCCGTTCGTTCATTGACGTCTCTGTTCACTGTCATAAATTTAGTGTGTGTTTTGCAACCGCACCGCAAACAGTGCGATTAGTAGACGAAAGGACGTGCCTCTCCAATGGGAACCGAAAACATTTGATCGCAAGGTCGTAGGTCAAACGATTCCTCCACAGGAAAACACGTCTGATATATTCTATACGACACTGGTGACGGCATGTGCGTCACATGACAGGAATATGTTGTCGACCCATCTAACTTGTACACTTGGCGAATGGGTAAAAAAAATTATTCTACCTTGCCCGATTTAGGTTTTCTTGGGGATATGATAATTACTCCCAAAAAGTGATGAAAACATAAGAGTTTGTCACATAAACTGAAAAATACAAAATTAAACTTTTCTCTTGAGGGAAGACTTGAACAAAGGACCTCTCGTTCCGCAGCTGCTCACGCTAACCACGGGACCACGGCGCTCCTTAACTCAAACTATCCTAAATGTGGCCTATCTTGCACATGGACTACTCAGTTTATATATTTTTCTTATTTTTTCATAGTTCAACTTCTTTCTGTTTTCTCGATTGATCTGTGTTCAGTTTTTCAAGGCCTATCCACTGTGCCAACTGCCCAACTGAGGGGGGTGCGATGGGGAGGTTCCCTTGTCAGTCAGCAAATTAACATGTGACCAGTCGCCCTTTCTATCAACCAAACTCTAATCCATTTCCTCTTTTTCGTAGTTTGCTGTTCGCAGGATATACCTAATACACTGAAGCGCCAAAGAGGGCGTGCGTTTTGAAATACAGATATGTGTAGAACAGGCAGAATACGGCGCTGCGGTCAGCAATGCCTATATAAGGCAACAAGTATCTGGCACAGTTGTAGACCGGTTACTGCTGCCACATTGGCAGTTTCAACGTGGCGTTAGGTCGGCGCACAGCCGGGCCAGCAAGTGTCAGTCTGCGAACCGTTCAACGAAAGATGATCGATATGGGCTTTCGGAGCTGAAGGCCCACTCGTGTTCCCTTCAGGACACGAAGCTTTACGCCTCGCCTGCGTCCGTCATCACCGACATTGGACTGTTGACTGGAAACATGTTGCCTGGTCGAACGAGTCTCGTTTCAAATTGTATCGAGTGGATGGACGTGTACGGGTATGGAGACGACTTCATGAATCCGTGGACCCTGCATGTCGGCAGGGGACTGTTCAAGCTAGTGGAGACTTTGTAATGGTGTGGGGCGCGTGCAGTTGGAGTAGTATGAAATCTCTGATACGTCGGTGACAGGTGACACGTTTGTAAGCATCCTGTCTGATTACCTGCATCCGTTCACGTCCATTGTGCATTCCGACGGGCAATTCCAGCAGGACAATGCGGCATCCCACACGTCCAGCGTTGCTACAAAAAATGGCTCTGAGCACTATGGGACTTAACTTCCAAGGCCATCAGTCCCCCTAGAACTTAGAACAACTTAAACCTAACTAACCTAAGGACATCACACACATCCATGCCCGAGGCAGGATTTGAACCTGTGGTCGTAGCGGTCGCGCGGCTCCAGACTGTAGCGCCTAGAACCCCTCGGCCACCGCGGCCGGCAGCGTTGCTACAGATGGGCTCCAGGAACCCTCTGAGTTTAAACACTTCCGCTGGCCACCAAACTCCCCAGAAATGGTTCAAATGGCTCTGAGCACTATGGGACTTCTGAGGTCATCAGTCCCCTAGACTTAGAACTACTTAAACCTAACTAACCTAAGGACAGCACACACATCCATGCCCAAGGCAGGATTCGAACCTGTGACCGCAGCAGCAGCGCGGTTCCGTGCTGAACCGTTCGGCCACAGCGGCCGGCAAACTCCGCAGAAATGAACATTATTGAGCATATGTGGAATGCCTTGTGACGTGCTGTTCGGAAGAGATCCCCACCCCCTCGTACTCATATTGATTTACGGACAGCCCTGTGGGACTCATGGTGTCAGATCCCTCCAGCACTGTGAGTCCATGCCATGCGGTGCTGCGGCACTTCTGCGTGCTCCCGGGGGCCCTACGCGGTGTTAGGCAGCTGCACCAATTTCTGTGGCTCTTCGGGCTATATAATTGCACCACGCAGTTTGTTTTGGCTGTTCAACATTTTAACCTCGTAAACCTGCTACGCTGCCAGCGCAGCCGCCTCGTATTTTCCTTTTGCGTATGCTGCCGATTCGAAATGAAGCTGGAAATTAAACAAAAACGTAAAGAAATAGACCCATATTTCTAACGTCGATCAGTTGAATTTTGGAACACGTATTATTTTGGAGTATAATGACTTTTCTGGAGACTAGAAATCTACTATGTAGAAATCAGCGTGGGTTTCGAAAACTACGATCGTGTGAAACCCACCTCGTGCTATTCGTCCACGAGACTCAGAGGGCCATAGACACGGGTTCCCAGGTAGAAGCAGTCTCTCTTGACTTCCGCAAGGCGTTTGACACAGTTCCCCACAGTCTTTAAATAAAGTAAGAGCATATGGACTATCAGACCAATTGTGTGATTGGATTGAAGAGTTCCTAGATAACAGAACGCAGTATGTCATTCTCAATGGAGAGAAGTCTTCCGAAGTAAGAGTGATTTCGGGTGTGCCGCAGGGGAGTGTCGTAGGACCTTTGCTATTCACAATGTACATAATTGACCTTGTGGATAACATCGGAAGTTCACTGAGGCTTTTTGCGGATGATGCTGTAGTATATCGAGAGATTCTAACAATGGAAAATTGTACTGAAATGAAATGCAGGAGGATCTGCAACGAATTTACGCATGTTGCAGGGAATGGCAACTGAATCTCAATGTAGACAAGTGTAATATGCTGCGAATACGCAGAAAGAAAGATCCTCTATCATTTAGCTACAATATAGCAGGTCAGCAACTGGAAGCAGTTAATTCCATAAATTATCTGGGAATAGGCATCAAGAGTGATCTAAAAATGGAATGACCATATAAAATTAATCGTCGGTAAAGCAGATGCCACACAGATTCATTGGAAGAATCCTAAGGAAATGCAATCCGAAAACAAAGGAAGTAGGTTACAGTACGCTTGTTCGCCCACTGCTCGAATACTGCTCAGCAATGTGGGATCCGTACCAGATAGGGTTGATAGAAGAGATACAGAAGATCCAACGGAGAGCAGCGCGCTTCGTTACAGGATCATTTAGTAATCGCGAAAGCGTTACGGAGATGATAGATAAACTCCAGTGGAAGACTCTGCAGGAGAGACGCTCAGTAGCTAGGTACGGGCTTTTGTTGAAGTTTCGAGAACATACCTTCACCGTCAAGCAGTATATTGCTCCCTCCTACGTATCGTGAGGATAAAATCAGAGAGATTAGAGCCCACACAGAGGCATACTGACAATCTTTCTTTCCACGAACAATACGAGACTGGAATAGAAGAGAGAACCGATAGAGGTACTCAAGGTACCCTCCGCCACACACCGTCAGATTGCTTGCGTGGTATGGATGTAGATGAAATGAAAATGCACCGACACTGATCAACTCATGACACTGAATGTACGTTTTTTCAGTCTATCCTGCCTGGATTCGGGAAACAATATTACCTATATCATTTTGTTCACAAGGTTACCTGTGTTATTGAATTTATTCGTTCATTCATGTACAACCAGTTCACTTTACAATTGGCGATATAGCTAAGAAAGCTGCGAGCTGTTCACACGTTCTCCTATTGGCTGCTCCGAATGACGCACGAACTGCGCTCAATCGAACTGTAACACGGTTCCTGAACTGTACTTGCTGCAAGTGCAGCAAATGGAACGAACATACGTTCTGTTAACACACGTCTACTGAAAATCAATGTATATGAACTAACAAGAAAATAAAACTTATCTCACGGTTGACAACGCAGCTGTGCGTGCCGGAGAGAACAGTACTTTCGCTTTTAATATATTCTACAGGATATCGTAGGAAATGGAAAAATATGAAATTGAACTTTCGTTACTGTCTAATAACTGAAGTGAAGATGTAAAACAATTCCTATTAATATAGTCTTTCAGAGAAAGAAGCGCACGAAATTAAAATTAAAGCGTTGTTTTACCATCTAATAACTGGAGTTGAGGGTCAGATCAGAGTTTCAGGGTTCTTCACACCTTCCTCGTAAAAAAGTGTGCACGCCACGCGACAATGTCCTCCCTCTCCAACAGAAATATCCTGCTTTTACATTTTTTAAAACGTAGCGTATCTTTCGGTTTTTCTTGTCGACAATATTTAATTAGTCAAAATATCCACGTGTGTGCTGCCGGTCTACAGTGTCCAACGGGCACAATATTTCGGCGATCATACATGTCGCCATCATCAGGTGAACTGACGGACTGAGCTCAGTCCGTCAGTTCACCTGATGATGGCGACATGTATGATCGCCGAAATATTGTGCCCGTTAGACACTGTAGACCGGCAGCACACCCGTGGATATTTTGACTATCAAATACGCCGGGAGAAACTCAAGAATCACAATATTTAATTACGTTATTTGGCAGTAGTTTTCCGTCTGAGCTAACTTTTCGATAACGTATATATGCGCGATGTCTGAAATATCCTATTTTAAATTTTTAAAAACTTAGTAGAACTTATCGTTTTTCTTGTCGACAGAACTGAATTACGCCACTCATCAATACTTTTCCATCTGAGTGTACTTTTCGATCACGTATATCTGCCCGATGGATGTCCATTTCAGCAGGCGCAAGAATACGATGTAGTAGTAGTAGTAACGCACCATAACTATAAAGCGACTGTACATTGCCGAAGCACGTGCGTTCAGTCATATGCTGTCGCGTATTGCTGGACAGCTTTGATCCCGTCTGTACGTAAACAAAGCTTAGTTCCGTATTCTGCCGTGGACAATAGGGTATTTGACTGTTTTCTGGAAATCGTCTTAAATGTTTGTGATTTTATGCTCCTAACATGTTTTTTACTTGAGTTTAAGTATTGTTTTACAAAACCAGAAATGAAATTCAGATAACTTCTTCGACCATAGATATAATAGACTGGCCCTGACGTCATTTTCGTGGCTCCAACATCTCTGGGCTAAAGTCACGTGAATGTTGGCAAAACATGGTTGTTTCGTGTTGCGCTTATGGCTGTACTCAGCGTTTTGTCGGGGGAAATGGCATTACATTTCACGTGTGTTTCTATGATAATGCAGATACGTTTATTGAAATCTGCTGAAGTGACTTTTATATGTTTTTTACACTTGAAACAGAGCATCACGTAAATTAAAGTGTTGAAAGTGATGCCTGTAAAGTCAGACTCATATTACATTTTGGAAAGTATCTGTGATAATTCGGTTACAGAAGTAAGTATAAATGTTTCTCGTTCCTACTCATAGGTAATTCCCAAATCCCATTTTCTTTTATAAGTGACTAGAGCTCAAAACGTGACGAATCCAATATTTAAAGTTTTGACACGAGCCCACTCTTCCTGTTTAAAAGAATTTTTACGACATTTTACCTTAACTGATAGTTTATAGTAATTTAGTCCTGCTGCCCACCAGAGGGGCCTTCGATATATTTGTTAGATTTTATAAATGGTTGTTGTTGTTGTTGTTGTGGTCTTCAGTCCTGAGACTGGTTTGATGCAGCTCTCCATGCTACTCTATCCTGTGCAAGCTTTTTCATCTCCCAGTACCTACTGCAACCTACATCCTTCTGAATCTGCTTAGTGTATTCATCTTTTGGTCTCCCTCTACGATTTTTACCCTCCACGCTGCCCTCCAATACTAAATTGGTGATCCCTTGATGCCTCAGAACATGTCCTACCAACCGATCCCTTCTTCTGGTCAAGTTGTGCCACAAACTTCTCTTCTCCCCAATCCTATTCAATACTTCCTCATTAGTTATGTGATCTACCCATCTAATCTTCAGCATTCTTCTGTAGCACCACATTTCGAAAGCTTCTATTCTCTTCTTGTCCAAACTATTTACCGTCCATGTTTCACTTCCATACATGGCTACACTCCATACGAATACTTTCAGAAATGACTTCCTGACACTTAAATCAATACTGGATGTTAACAAATTTCTCTTCTTCAGAAACGCTTTCCTTGCCATTGCCAGCCTACATTTTATATCCTCTCTACTTCGACCATCATCAGTTATTTTGCTCCCCAAATAACAAAACTCCTTTACTACTTTAAGTGCCTCATTTCCTAATCTAATTCCCTCAGCATCACCCGACTTAATTCGACTACATTCCATTATCCTTGTTTTGCTTTTGTTGATGATCATCTTATATCCTCCTTTCAAGACACTGTCCATTCCATTCAACTGCTCTTCCAAGTCCTTTGCTGTCTCTGACAGAATTACAATGTCATCGGCGAACCTCAAAGTTTTTATTTCTTCTCCATGAATTTTAATACCTACTCCGAACTTTTCTTTTGTTTCCTTTACTGCTTGCTCAATATACACATTGAACAACATCGGGGAGAGGCTACAACCCTGTCTTACTCCCTTCCCAACCACTGCTTCCCTTTCATGTCCCTCGACTTTTATAACTGCCATCTGGTTTCTGTACAAATTGTAAATAGCCTTTCGCTCCCTGTATTTTACCCCTGCCACCTTTAGAATTTGAAAAAGAGTATTCCAGTCAACATTGTCAAAAGCTTTCTCTAAGTCTACAAATGCTAGAAACGTAGGTTTGCCTTTCCTTAATCTTTCTTCTAAGATAAGTCGTAAGGTCAGTATTGCTTCACGTGTTCCAGTGTTTCTACGGAATCCAAACTGATCTTCCCCGAGGTTGGCTTCTACTAGTTTTTCCATTCGTCTGTAAAGAATTCGTGTTAGTATTTTGCAGCTGTGACTTATTATAAATGGTACTGTGAACAAATCCAGGTCAAATGTAGTTCTGACATAATTTTTCACAAATAAAAAAGTAATTTTTGTTGGAAGCGTTTGGCAGTCAATTCAGAAATGTGGGTAAAATACGATACAAACACAGGATGGCAGACCGCTCATTTGAAATCCCGCCACGTTTTGCCATCAGTCACGTGGTTTATGTTGGAGCCACACCAGCCCTATAGCTTCTGCACAGCAAGGCCAGTCTACTAGTACCTATGGTAGAAGGATAACTTGAAAGGCAGCTAAGACGCTCCGTTCGAGTCACGTGATACCTGTGACGTCACTGGCTAGCTCGCTGCTGTTACTGTCATATCACAGTGATGTCTTGTTTTGGAATTTTCGTTTCGCAAAATGGGTTACAAATGGTGTCTAGTACTACGCAGTTCAAACACATCCGTAAAAATTCTTGAACTGTTTTTGAATGTTCCGAAGAATGAGAAGGCGCGTAAAAAGTGGTTGCAGCGTACCGTCAAAATGCCACCTCCCTGATGCCCTCGTTCCCTTACCGAATTAAAAGTATCTTTCACTCTACAGTTAACATTAATTTACCTCAGAGATACGCTGCCCCGCTGTTACAAAGGATAGGGTCATTCAACGAAATTAAACTCTTAGTAAAAATCGTCTTTATACTCCATTGGTCATCATTTCCTGACTCGGTTGGTAGAGCGGTGGACTGTCTAACGTTAAATGATGGTTCCTGTTGGTCGGTGGTTAGAATCCAGCTTGCCCCAATATTTTAACTTATTTGCAAAAGGAATAGACAGTCCTTTCATACGAAAACCAAATCTAAATTTCAAAGCCTTACGATACCGATTACCGTTTACATGCCCTTGTGTTTGCCATACCTGTTGATACACATCGCGTTCAAAAAGATACTTTCTAGTTAATGTGACCACATACTTTTTACTTAATAGATTTTTATCTTAGTACTGTCCAGGTCTTATCTTTATTGTTTCAGTTCCTGAAATTTCATAATCTTACATACACTCCTGGAAATGGAAAAAAGAACACATTGACACCGGTGTGTCAGACCCACGATACTTGCTCCGGACACTGCGAGAGGGCTGTACAAGCAATGATCACACGCACGGCACAGCGGACACACCAGGAACCGCGGTGTTGGCCGTCGAATGGCGCTAGCTGCGCAGCATTTGTGCACCGCCGCCGTCAGTGTCAGCCAGTTTGCCGTGGCATACGGAGCTCCATCGCAGTCTTTAACACTGGTAGCATGCCGCGACAGCGTGGACGTGAACCGTATGTGCAGTTGACGGACTTTGAGCGAGGGCGTATAGTGGGCATGCGGGAGGCCGGGTGGACGTACCGCCGAATTGCTCAACACGTGGGGCGTGAGGTCTCCACAGTACATCGATGTTGTCGCCAGTGGTCGGCGGAAGGTGCACGTGCCCGTCGACCTGGGACCGGACCGTGCAGCCCGCCTCCAGTGGTGTCGCGACAGGCGTGAATGGAGGGACGAATGGAGACGTGTCGTCTTCAGCGATGAGAGTCGCTTCTGCCTTGGTGCCAATGATGGTCGTATGCGTGTTTGGCGCCGTGCAGGTGAGCGCCACAATCAGGACTGCATACGACCGAGGCACACAGGGCCAACACCCGGCATCATGGTATGGGGAGCGATCTCCTACACTGGCCGTACAGCACTGGTGATCGTCGAGGGGACACTGAATAGTGCACGGTACATCCAAACCGTCATCGAACCCATCGTTCTACCATTCCTAGACCGGCAAGGGAACTTGCTGTTCCAACAGGACAATGCACGTCCGCATGTATCCCGTGCCACCCAACGTGCTCTAGAAGGTGTAAGTCAACTACCCTGGCCAGCAAGATCTCCGGATCTGTCCCCCATTGAGCATGTTTGGGACTGGATGAAGCGTCGTCTCACGCGGTCTGCACGTCCAGCACGAACGCTGGTCCAACTGAGGCGCCAGGTGGAAATGGCATGGCAAGCCGTTCCACAGGACTACATCCTGCATCTCTACGATCGTCTCCATGGGAGAATAGCAGCCTGCATTGCTGCGAAAGGTGGATATACACTGTACTAGTGCCGACATTGTGCATGCTCTGTTGCCTGTGTCTATGTGCCTGTGGTTCTGTCAGTGTGATCATGTGATGTATCTGACCCCAGGAATGTGTCAATAAATTTTCCCCTTCCTGGGACAATGAATTCACGGTGTTCTTGTTTCAATTTCCAGGAGTGTATAATGGAGTTAAGTCTGGTTCAGGCACTGACGTTAGTTTACACTCACAAACAGCATTTGCGTTATCTGGAAGTTGTACAAGCTTTATATCTCTCCGCATACAAAACTTCGCCGTCCTACACGTCGTTGTACTGAGGGATAATGGTTACACCTTCACTACTAGTAATGCTTTCCAATAAAATAATGCATTGCTTGTACGCAAAGCAAATGCATTTATCCTCAGTTATTCATTTGTGAGATTAAGATTAATGTGAAGCTATATACAGGGTGGTCGATCGATAGTGACCAGGCCAAATATCTCACGAAATAAGCATCAAACGAAAAAACTACAAAGAACGAAACTCTTCTAGCTTTAAGGGGGAAACCAGATGGCGCTATGGTTGGCCCGCTAGATGGCGCTGCCATAGGTCAAACGTATATCGACTGCGTTTCTTTTTAAAAAAAGGAACCCCAATTTTTTTTACATATTCGTGTAGTACGTAAAGAAATATGAATATTTTAGTTGGACCACTGTTTTCGCTTTGTGATAGATGGCGCTGTAATGGTCACAAACCTATAGGTACGTGGTATCACATTCCGCCAGTGCGGACGGTATTTGCTTCGTGGTACATTACCCGTGTTAAAATGGACCGTTTACCAATTGCGGAAAAGGTCGATATCGTGTTGATGTATGGCTATTGTGATCAAAATGGCCATCGGGCGTGTGCTATGTATGCTGCTCGGTATCCTGGACGACATCATCCAAGTGTCCGGACCGTTCGCCGGATAGTTACGTTATTTAAGGAAACAGGAATTGTTCAGCCACATCTGAAACGTCAACCACGACCTGCAACTAATGATGATGATGCCCAAGTAGGTGTTTTAGCTGCTGTCGCGGCTAATCCGCACATCAGTAGCAGACACATTGCGCGAGAATCGGGAATCTCAAAAACGTCTGTGTTGAGAATGCTACATCAACGTAGATTGCACACGTACCATATTTCTATGCACCAGGAATTGCATGGCGGACTTTGAACGGATGACAGATTTTTTTGTATGCGTCCTATTTAGCGACGAAGCGTCATTCACCAACAGCGGTAACGTAAACCGGCATAATATGCACTATTGGGCAACGGAAAATCCACGATGGCTGCGACAAGTGGAACATCAGCGACCTTGGCGGGTTAATGTATTGTGCGGCATTATGGGAGGAAGGATAATTGGCCCCCATTTTATCGATGGCAATCTAAATGGTTCAATGCATGCTGATTTCCCACGTCATGTTCTACCGATGTTACTACAAGATGTTTCACTGCATGACATGATGGATGTCACCTCCAACATGATGGATGTCCGGCACATAGCTCGCGTGCGGTTGAAACATTTCTGCTAACGATGAACAAGTTTCCTGAAACCGTCACAGCGGCGCGGGATTAGCCGAGCGGTCTTAGGCGCTGCAGTCATGGACTGTGCGACTGGTCCCGGCGGAGGTTCGAGTCCTCCCTCGGGCGTGTGTGTGTGTGTGTCTCCTTAGGATAATTTAGGTTCAGTAGTGACTGATGACCTTAGCAGTTAAGTCCCATAAGATTTCACACACTGTTAAAAAAAAAAAAAGTCACAGAAGAAGTCGACACAGTTTCCGCAACAACAGTCTCACAGTTCTCCCGTGATGGTGTACCCACGTTTTTACCGTGCACAGATCTTCCTATAGCCAAGCAAAGCAAAGCAATAATGTGACCCTCGCGTTCTTGTGAAATGCCGATTGTGCTTGCAGTTTTTTCTCTGAGTGATACGACGGTCGTCCTGAATCAATCTGTCAAGATTTTGCTTGTGGAACTCTGTGGTTGCTGTCGCACGACGTCCAACTCGTGTTTGTCAGATGTTCCCGCCTCAACATCTTTACACTTACTCGCCGAACGACGCATAGTAGTCACATCGACAAAAATTATCATGAACTGCTTTCATTCTCTGATGACTCTCCTTTGGTGTGACACCCTCTGCTGACAAGAATTCAATGACTGCATGTTGCTTAAATCCCATTGACCGACCGTCCGCGCAGGGTTCCATACTTTACACTGCAACAACACAACCGTTGAATGCTAAGGCTTCCCGCCAACTGGAGCTGTAGAGCAGAAGCTACAAAACAAGCCAGTACCTGCCGCATACCAATGCTGCCAACTGTTTAAAAGAGTTACGAAGTTGGCGGCATTACTTTTCAGTCAACCCTCGTAAAACCCACCATCCACACAACTGCTATCATCAGTTCTTGCAAACGCTATTCTCGTATTTCGTGCAAAACTTAAAAATATAGGAACCTTCCAGCATTCTGACCTGCGTTGTTTGTAGTCACCCGTGCTTTCCGTTGCGCCACAGAGAGCGTCCTATAGGCACCTTTTCTGCTGAGCGTCTTGCCTGACAAATCAGCACTAACATTTGCCAAGAATAATTTTATTGTGCAGGTTATTCTAAATAATGGACCCATCATCAAATCTTCGTATTTAGTCAAGTACAAATCCAGACTGAACAAGCTTTATACCAACGAAAACAGGAAGTTTCAAAGTTTTTTCACAATGTGTTATATCAATTTATGATATTTAATAATTTCTAATAATTTATAATTAGTTTCTAATAATTAGAAATTTTCCCCCCATGAACCATGCCGTTGGTGAGGAGGCTTGCGTGCCTCAACGATACAGATAGCCGTACCGAAGGTGCAACCACAACGGAGGGGTTGAGAGGCCAGACAAACGTGTGGTTCTTGAAGAGGGGCAGCAGCGTTGTCAGCAACAGTCTGGATGATTGACTGATCTGGCCTTGTAACACTAACCGAAACAGCCTTGCTGTGCTGGTGCTGCGAACGGCTAAAAGCAAGGGGAAACTACGGCCGTAATTTTTCCCGAGGGCATGCAGCTTTACTGTATGGTTAAATGATGGCGTCCTCTTGGGCAAAATATTCCGGAGGTAAAATAGTCTCCAGTTCGGATCTCCGGGCGGGGACTACTCAGGAGGAAGTTGTTATCAGGCGAAAGAAAAACTGGCGTTCTACGGGTCGGAGCGTGGAATGTCAGATCCCTTAATCGGGCAGGTATGTTAGAAAATTTAAAAAGGGAAATGGATAGGTTAAAGTTAGATATAGGGGGAATTAGTGAAGTTCGGTGGCAGGAGAAACAAGACTTTTGGTCAGGTGAATACAAGGTTATAAACACAGAATCGAATAGGGGTAATGTAGGACTCGCTTTAAAAATAAATTAAAAAATAGGAATGCGGGTAAGCTACTACAAACAGCATAGTGAACGCATTATTGTGACCAAGATAGATACGAAGCCCACGCCTACCACAGTAGTACAAGTTTATATGCCAACTAGCTCCGCAGATGAAGAGATTGAAAAAATGTATGATGAGATAAAAGAAATTATTCAGGTAGTTAGCGGAGACGAAAATTTAATAGTCATAGGTGACTGGAATTTGATAGTAGGAAAAGGAAGAGAAGGAAACGTAGTAGGTGAATATGAAATGGGGGTAAGAAATGAAAGAGGAAGCCGTCTGGTAGGATTTTGCGCAGAGCATAACAATCATTGCTAACACTTGGTTCAAGAATCATGAAAGAAGGTTGTATACATGGAAGAAGCCTGGAGATACGAATTTTTGAAAATGGGTCAATCATTTAGAATAATCCTGTACTTTGGATCGTAGTTTGTGACTGATACTCGACTGTCTCGATATAGGATACATACACTTTGGTACGTTCTGAAATTCCTTAGGCCTGAGCGAGTATAATTATGTTGCGACGAGCATATATCGCCAATCTAAACGAGTGGAGCACAGACGCATCAAATTTCGTAAGGCTTCCACTACCACTGTTCACAAAATTACTTTCACGTAAAAGTTGTAAATGCGTTTTCAATCACTAAATAGTTAAATTATTTGCAGGATAAGTATGTAAGAAAACTAGTAACTTCTGTTAACACTCCTGTAACACTTATAGATACGTCTTACTCCTGGTCTGTGACGTCACCAGAGCTTCAGCCTAAAACAGAGCGTTATTGACCACGTGCCCACATCTGTATGTTTAATGATTTTTGTGATTTATTTTGTGAGAATATTGACTGTCAATGCGATCTGAATGTCATGATCACTCAGAATAACAATCCGAACCACATTTGGTTCAAATCGCTCTGAGCACTATGGGACTTAACTTCTGAGGTCATCAGACCCCTATAACGTAGAACTACTTAAACCTAACTAACGTAAGGACATGACACACATCCATGCCCGAGGCAGCATTCGAACCTGCGTCCGTAGCGGTCACGCGGTTCCAGACTGAAGCGCCTAGAACCGCTCGGCCACAACGGCCGGCGACCGAACCACATTTTAACATGATAATAGCGTATCGTACAATGAACTTGAAAACTATAAAACCAAAATGAAATCGGACAGAAAGGCGAGATGAGGTAGTGAGTAAACAGAGGGAGAACAGTAGCGCTGTAGGTACCCACGGGCTGGGATGCCTCTAAGACACGCCCTCCGGTCTTTCGCCACGGTGTAGCCCCGCCCCCTCCTACTTCTACGCTCTGTGAGCAACATCGGCGGCCTCCGCGGGGAGACAGCCCATCATTTGCTTCAGCCGTGTCCGCGGCAGGGGGCGCACGAGATACGATCGTGGCGTAAAGTGTAAACAGTGTCACAGTGGACCAACGCAATACAGTCAGGTACTACCTGCCGACACACAAATACATGCAACGAAACACGGACAACAGGTGTTCCAGTTAGTCGACAGGCAGTAGACTTCTCCATTCGCACCACAACAGAACAGGCTCTGTTAACGGTATACTACGCCTTCCACGTCACTGGCAACGGGTTCTACACAATGCTGGTGACTACTCCGAAGGATGCAAACATTTTAACTCTTTTGTATCGGTTGTGAAGAAATAGTTGCCACTGTATAAGTTCCAACCTTCGTAAATAAATAGCATTGCAAACAGTGGCTGGTTGCTGTTACCTTCTACGTAAGGGTCAACCTATAAAACAAAATAAGACTTTTTTATTACATTAAATACGCAGCATCAAAGTTGACCTGCAAGTTTAAGAAACTCATTTCAAATTCTAAGCAGAAACGCTACGGAAGGTGCTGGCGCACGTCTAATAAATACAGCAAACGTAAGAAATGAAGCATTTAACAACGGCAAAAAAATCATCTCGCACTTTGTTCTTCATGGCGGAGAGAGTGGATATAGGCTGCGCTATTCTAGCACTATCAACAATAAAGCAAGTATATTTTATGAACTAACATCCATTGAAGATGAACTAACATCCATTGAAGATGAACTAACATCCATTGAAGATGAACTAACATCCATTGAAGATGAACTAACATCCATTGAAGATCGATATTTCGAATTTTGGATTTCCGTTGAGTATCAGAAATAAGACCTAAAAACAAAAATACAGAAGGTCGGCGGACTTTCATTCTCTGTAAGTGCCACACACAGGGTGTATACGTGGACAAGGAAAAACAAAATTCCCGGATTATTCCCGGATATCCCGTTTAAAAAATAGTTTTTCCCAGGCGAAAATACACTTTTTTGGTACTAAGTGACAGTAGGTTTTCCATAGATTTTTCCTTTGCAACTGTAAAACTAATTAATCCTTTGAATGGTTAACGTTTTATACACTGGCGTAGAACTTCCTAGAAAAAAAATACCGGGAGAGAGAAGTTTTGAGGACATTTGATGGAAAAAAAGGAGATGCGTTTTGGAAAGACCTTTGATGCGCAGCAACATATACGCTGCATATTTTCGTATTACTAAAGTATATATTCGAATTACACCAAACACAGCAAGTTAGTTTCCGGAGCGTTGAAATCGAGATTGCGATGTCCTTTTTGTAAGCTAGTCGTATCTCATGTCACGTGATCTCGCCCGCCGATGACAGCAGATGTTAAGAGCATAGGACACATGTTATGGTCAGCCAATAGCAAGATCACTGTTACGTAGAGCGAACACACAAAGGGGAAAAGTTAATAGTTTTCATTACTATACATACTATACCTATAAGAAAAGCTAAGCTTTCACAGATAACATTGGTCTCTAAGGTTAATAAGTCACAAGAGAAGCTAAGTTTTCACATGTAACATTGATCTTTATTTTACGTGTGTTATCCTTTAAGATACATCACACAAATGTGCCAGTAAATTTAAAATAATGACAAATGTTTGGTCTTCT
The DNA here is from genome assembly GCF_023864345.2 of Schistocerca serialis cubense. Classification (NCBI taxonomy): domain Eukaryota; kingdom Metazoa; phylum Arthropoda; class Insecta; order Orthoptera; family Acrididae; genus Schistocerca; species Schistocerca serialis. Next base: position 149,098,265 of record NC_064648.1, read on the forward strand.
GGGCTCGAAATTCTTGTAAGTAGCTGGTCCTCAAAGTATTCAGTTTTAAACGCTCTGTGACTTAAGAAATTCATCCCACTTTCTCACACTTAACATAATTCAACTTGCGTAAAAAGAAATTTACTTTGAAAGTAACGCTTTGCGAACCACCGTTCGCAATACTATCCCCAGACTGTTAGAAATAGGTTCGATTTAGCAGTTGCCAGAGAGCGCCAGAAAACGCACTATTGCGCGTGCGCAGCTGCAGTGGTGTAGGACGCCCACCATGTTCGTATATACAGGGTGTTTCAAAAATGACCTGTATATTTGAAACGGCAATAAAAACTAAACGAGCAGCGATAGAAATACACCGTTTGTTGCAATATGCTTGGGACAACAGTACATTTTCAGGCGGACAAACTTTCGAAATTACAGTAGTTACAATTTTCAACAATAGATGGCGCTGCAAGTGATGTGAAAGATATAGAAGACAACGCCGTCTGTGGGTGCGCCATTCTGTACGTCGTCTTTCTGCTGTAAGCGTGTGCTGTTCACAACGTGCAAGTGTGCTGTAGACAACATGGTTTATTCCTTAGAACAGAGGATTTTTCTGGTGTTGGAATTCCACCGCCTAGAACAAGTGTTGTTGCAACAAGACGAAGTTTTCAACGGAGGTTTAATGTAACCAAAGGACCGAAAAGCGATACAATAAAGGATCTGTTTGAAAAATTTCAACGGACTGGGAACGTGACGGATGAACGTGCTGGAAAGGTAGGGCGACCGCGTAGGGCAACCACAGAGGGCAATGCGCAGCTAGTGCAGCAGGTGATCCAACAGCGGCCTCGGGTTTCCGTTCGCCGTGTTGCAGCTGCGGTCCAAATGACGCCAACGTCCACGTATCATCTCATGCGCCAGAGTTTACACCTCTATCCATACAAAATTCAAACGCGGCAACCCCTCAGCGCCGCTACCATTGCTGCACGAGAGACGTTCGCTAACGATATAGTGCACAGGATTGATGATGGCGATATGCATGTGGGCAGCATTTGGTTTACTGACGAAGCTTATTTTTACCTGGACGTCTTCGTCAATAAACAGAACTGGCGCATATGGGGAACCTAAAAGCCCCATATTGCAGTCCCATCGTCCCTGCATCCTCAAAAAGTACTGGTCTGGGCCGCCATTTCTTCCAAAGGAATCATTGGCCCATTTTTCAGATCCGAAACGATTACTGCATCACGCTATCTGGACATTCTTCGTGAATTTGTGGCGGTACAAACTGCCTTAGACGACACTGCGAACACCTCGTGGTTTATGCAAGATGGTGCCCGACCACATCGCACGGCCGACGTCTTTAATTTCCTGAATGAATATTTCGATGATCGTGTGATTGCTTTGGGCTATCCGAAACATTCAGGAGGCGGCGTGGATTGGCCTCCCTATTCGCCAGACATGAACCCCTGTGACGTCTTTCTGTGGGGACACTTGAAAGACCAGGTGTACCGCCAGAATCCAGAAACAATTGAACGGCTGAAGCAGTACATCTCATCTGCATGTGAAGCCATTCCGCCAGACACGTTGTCAAAGGTTTCGGATAATTTCATTCAGAGACTACGCCATATTATTGCTACGCATGGTGGATATGTGGAAAATATCGTACTATAGAGTTTCCCAGACCGCAGCGCCATCTGTTGTTGAAAATTGTAACTACTGTAATTTCGAAAGTTTGTCTGCCTGAAAATGTACTGTTGTCCCAAGCATATTGCAACAAACGGTGTATTTCTATCACTGCTCGTTTAGTTTTTATTGCCGTTTCAAATATACCGGTCATTTTTGAAACACCCTGTATAAAGCACTAAGAGAGCTTACATTACGCCATAAAAGAAACAGGACATCAGAGGATACTCCAAAAGTATAGGAATTTCGAAAAACCGTACTAAAATGCATAATTCGACTTTAAGTGCACATTGGTTTTTTCCAGATTCACAATGACGTGCATCCCATCTGATATTAAGCTTTTCAGTGGGGTTTTTGGGATGTAAATGTTCTTGGAGTACCAGTACTGTACTATCTCATATTTGGTTCCTTATTATGTCATAATGTCATAAATGGCAGAAGATGAAAACGTCGACTTGAAATTCAGCTTACAGTTGAACAGCCAGTACTGTGGAATGCAACACTTCCTTTCAAATAAATTGATTGCCTCAGCAGAAAGAGTAATAAAGCCAAATTTCTTCGGCAAACTGGAAAAACTAACTTCAATGTTCTGCAAAAATGGTTGAAATGGCTCTGAGCACTATGGGACTCAACTGCTGAGGTCATTAGTCCCCTAGAACTTAGAACTAGTTAAACCTAACTAACCTAAGGACATCACAAACATCCATGCCCGAGGCAGGATTCGAACCTGCGACCGTAGCGGTCTTGCGGTTCCAGACTGCAGCGCCTTTAACCGCACGGCCACTTCGGCCGGCAATGTTCTGCAAGGCGATTAATGATTGACTGCTAATAACTTGGAAATAAAATAAAAGTCTGAAACTAATAATATTTTTGCCTTCCGTAATTATGTGAATGAATTATAATTCACTTGATAGCTCCCGGCCGCAGAAATCCATTTTGTTTTCATTTGACGTGGGAGCTGCAACCGAAGAGGGAAGAGCGAAATCACTTAACGCAAGCAGGGGTCAGGTAGAGACTAACCCCCTCCCCACCACAACTCTGCGCATGCGCGAATCTGGCACCAAGGGCGCGTGAGAAAAAAAATTTCTCGTTAGCATCTAGCTGCTTGCTGCTACTAGCGATACTACTAACGGCACACTTTCAAGTAGCGGGAAGCGGGAAAAGGTACTACTCATACGCGAGTCCACTGCGCATGCGTATGAGTCCGCTGGCAACTGGTCGAACCAAACTAATGTAAACAAAAAAACAAAAAAACAAAAATGGCTCTGAGCACTATGGGACTCAACTTCTGAGGTCATCAGTACCCTAGAACTTTGAACTACTTAAACATAACTAACCTAAAGACATCACACACATCCATGCCCGAGGCAGGATTCGAACCTGCGGCTGTAGCGCCTAGAACCGCTCGGTCACTCCGGCCGGCCTAATGTAAACAGTTGTGACGTCACGCTCATAGGAAGCACTTCATTGTTATGAAGTATTACATAGTCTTCGCCGTAAGTCCTTTGACATATTTTTGCTGTTTGCAGATGCTTGTGCGTGCACGGTGTTTTGTTGTTGTAAATGGCGCATTTCTTTTGCCACTACACTCTTATCTTTTTCCTCTCGTTCATATTTTATTGCTGCAGTATCATTCTGCAGTAGCAGGATACAGTAACATTCTTTGCCAGAGAATCAATTTTTACCAGTCAAAATTACAAAAATTTAACTGAAAACTAAAACAAAAATTCCCTGGTTTTTCCCGGTTTTCTCCCCAATGAATAAATTCCCGGGTTTTTCCCGGATTTCCCGGTTCGTATACACCCTGCACACAAAACCATTACGGATACTTCTAAAACTAAAAATAAGAAAGAGGGCTTCATTTGTTGCATGTATATTCTTGCATGTATATTGCTAAACCCCTATCACGACGTCTCCACAAAAATCTGCAATCTTTAAATCTCTCCGTAAACTGTCTTTAAAGCTTAATCCGCCTTGCATCCTGTCATGTACCGGGTGATCAGAAAGTCAGTATAAATTTGAAATCGTAATAAACCACAGAATAATGTAGATAGGTAAAAATTGACACACACGCTTGGAATGACATGGCGTTTAATTAGAACAAAAAAAAAGTTCACGAAATGTCCGACAGATGGCGCTGGACAGCAGAACGTCAGTGACTGCGCATGACAATCGTGTATAAAAGGAGCTTTAATGAGAGAGAGCAGTCGCAGCATGTTGACGTTACGTGAAAAGGCGCTTTTAGTGAAGCTGTATTACCAGAATGGGGAATGTGCTAGTTCAGCGTTATGATCCTATCGCCATAGGAAGGGGATTCGAAAGGGTAACGGGTAAGCATTTGTAGACTTAGAGAAAGCTTTTGACAATGTTGACTGGAATACTCTCTTTCAAATTCTAAAGGTGGCAGGGGTAAAATACAGGGAGCGAAAGGCTATTTACAATTTGTACAGAAACCAGATGGCAGTTATAAGAGTCGAGGGACATGAAAGGGAAGCAGTGGTTGGGAAGGGAGTAAGACAGGATTGGGGAGAAGAGAAGTTTGTGGCACAACTTGACCAGAAGAAGGGATCGGTTGGTAGGACATGTTCTGAGGCATCAAGGGATCACCAATTTAGTATTGGAGGGCAGCATGGAGGGTAAAAATCGTAGACGGAGACCAAGAGATGAATACACTAAGCAGATTCAGAAGGATGTAGGTTGCAGTAGGTACTGGGAGATGAAAGAGCTTGCACAGGATAGAGTAGCATGGAGAGCTGCATCAAACCAGTCTCAGGACTGAAGACCACAACAACAACAACAACAACAACAACAACAACAACGGTCCGTTGACAAATGCAGCTGTGGCGAGAATGGTTTCGAAGTTCGAAGCCACGGGTTGTTTAGACGATAGACCCCATAGTGGCCGACCGAGCACAAGGCGTAATGCTGCTGAGACAGTTCCGCAAGAAATGGACACTGCAGCGGGTTCGTCTGTGCACGGGGAAGTCAGCGCTCGTGCAGTCGCACGTCGCACCGGGATTCCATACACTACTGTCTGGTTGGCACTTACGCGTACCCTCCGATGCTATCCGTACAAAATCCATCGGTATCGTGAACTGTTACCTGGCGATTTAGAGAAGCGGAGGGCATTTGCGGTGTGGGCGTTTCAAAAGATGGTGGAAGATGACGATTGGTTGACTAACGTGTTGTGGACCGACGACGCTCATTTCACGCTCCGAGGGTCTGTCAACGCCCACAACTGCAGAATTCGGGCTACATAAAATCATAGAACTGTCGTTGAAACTCCATTGCACGATGAGAAAGTCTCAGTATGGGTTGGATTTACCAAAAACCGGTTCAAATGGCTCTGAGCACTATGGGACTTAACATCTGAGGTCATCAGTCGCCTAGAACTTAGAGCTACTTAAACCTAACTGACCTAAGGACATCACATACATCCATGCCCGAGGCAGGATTCGAACCTGCGACCGTAGCGGTCGCGCGGTTCCAGACTGAAGCGCCTAGAATCGCTCGGTCACACCGGCCGGCCTGGATTTACCACATCTACCGTTATCGGGCCTTTTTTCTTCGAGGAAATGCGTGATTCTGGTTCTGTAACTGCTACCGTGACGGGTGAGAGGTACGCCGATATGTTACAGAATCGCATCATCACCAGCCTGGCTGATAGACACCTGCTTGATAGGTTCCCGGGAATTATGCCGGATAATATTGTAGAAACCGCACAATATTTCAGCGAGACGACTGCCCGCCATCTTCAGGTGCTGCACATCTGTTAAACACCTGCTGGAACGTACGATGTTTATGCAGAATGGCGCTCCACCCCATACTGCTAGACGCGTGAACTCTTGCGCGCGTCGTTTGCTGGTGATCGTGTGCTCAGCCGCCACTTTCGTCATGCTTGGCCTCCCAGGTCCCCAGACCTCAGTCCGTGCGATCATTGGCTTTGGGGTTACCTGAAGTCACAAGTGTATCGTGATCGACCGACATCTCTAGGGATGCTGAAAGACAACATCCGACGCCAATGCCTCACCTTAACTCCGGACATGCTTTACAGTGCTGTTCACAACATTATTCCTGGACCACAGGAATGATGGTGGACATATTGAGCACTTCCTGTAAAGAACATCATCTTTGCTTTGTTATGCTGATTATTGCTATTCTGATCAGATGAAGCACCATCTGTCGGACATTTTTTTGAACTTTTGTATTTTTTTGGTTCTAATAAAATCCCATGTCATTCCAAGCATGCGTGTCAATTTGTACCTCTCTATCTACATTATTCCGTGATTTATTCAGTTTTCAAATTTATACTGACGTTTTGATCACCGGGTATATGAGAACAGCACTTAATCCCGCGCAGAGATGGAAGACGAATTTCTGTCGTGCGGCTGGCACGGCACAATTTGTTGGGAATGGCAGTGGGAGAAGGGATCTGTTGGGCAGAGCAGGGCGGGGGGGGGGGGGAGGGGGAGGGGGGGGGGGAGGAGGGAAGAGGGGACGGCTATCCTATCCGCCAGACATCCCGACCAGTACCAGTAGAAGTCTGTCGTTCGGAACAGCTACAATCCGCTCACCACAAAGGCGCGTGTCCACTAGCAAGTAACTTCCGCAAGTACTTGGTGAGGCGTTTACATTAGTACGAAAACTTGCGCAAGTTGACTTCTGCAAGTCGCTTTGGCAAGTTAATGTCACGAACTTGCTGTCAAGTACTTGCGGAAGTGCATCCACTACAGTTCGCTTTGTGAGACAGGCGAGTTGTAGATTACAATGTCGTGTACACAAACCACATCAGCCGCCAGTGTTGTATTGTTATTGTTAAAGAAAAAGCGTGACGAAAAACGAAAAAGTTAAGAAAAACAAGTGTTTGGGTAAAGAAATGAATACAGAGAGGCTTTCATGCTTAAGTTCCCAAGAAACACTACTGAAATCAGGGGACTTTGTTCAGATTACTAACTTTCTGAGAAAGTCTTTTGCAAGTTTTGAACACCTCTTGCCAATTGTAGAATCAAATCTTCGGAAACAGGATACAAATATGCGGTAAGCAAAATCACCAAGAGTTCGTCTTTTAATTATTCTTCGGTTTTTAGTCACAGGTAAGAGAATAAAACACGTAAATGTCGAATATTTATTGTCGATAGTCTTACATTTTACAATTATTTCACTGAATTACTTTTTTAATTTTTAGGCGATAGTTTTCACTCTTTGATGTGCTTTTTCCGAGTACCCGTTTGCACAACCTCTCGAGTTGTTACGGACTGCTGTGTGGCTCTATATGAATGTTTGAAAAGAGAATATTTGAAGGTTAGTATTTTGATATTTCATAACTCACACAAATAATTCGCTTAAGTAGAAAATTTACGAAACAGTTACCTTGTTGATGACGAACTTGGGCAGTATCAGAAATAATTACTTTCTCTGATGGTGAGCAGATGAAACTGCTTTCACCTCTCGTCCAAGAATTAGTTATAGTTTCATCTTCCTCAGATACTTCGAGTATTGCCTTGTGTATTATCCTTCCTAATTTTTTTCGACTTGACATTTGTGTTAATAACCTTAATTCCGATGCCACATAGTCTCCAAACACCTGATGTTCATCAACAGGTTTGTGCGTCGCTTCTATTGCGTTGTTTAGAATAGTGTCTGAATTTTCCGTGGTATTTATTTTCTTTTTCAAAATAATTCTTTCCTGTGCTTTTTTTAAAGACTGAATCTGTCTCACACTCATTATCTTCCCTGGCGTTTTCTGATCCCTAAAATAAACATTGTAATGTAATATTTATCTTCAAAGGGTTAAATTTCTGATATAATTTTGTTTTCTATAATTTTCGGTACCTTCAACAGAAGAATGGTTACAAATCGCTACTGGTTTTGAGAACAGATCGGCGCTATGGATTGAAAATATAGTCATACGGGCTCCCAAGAAAGAAGGCAGTGTGTACTTTAATTACAAAGAGAACTACAGTATTGTGCTATTGGCAATGATTGGACCTGACTACAGTGTTATATACTCTGATGTGGGCAGTAATGGTAGAATATCTGATGGAGTTTTTAATAATAGTAGACTGTCCGAATCACTTGAATCTAATTCTTTGAATGTACCAGTTCCTCGAAATTTACCTGGTAGAACTGTGCAGATACCTTTCGTCATTGTTGCTGATGATGCATTTGCTCTAAAAAATTATATTATGAAGCCCTACCCTTCTAGAGGCCAACCGGTACAAAATCGTGTGTAACTATCGGCTCTCGAGCAAGAAATGTGTCTGAAAACTTTTTTGGGCTTATATGCACACGTTCTTCGAGAATTACGAACGCAAATTCTTCTAAACCCAGAGAAATCGAGGCAAGTTGTCAGAGCGATTTGTGCTCTTCACAACTTTTTACTCGTAGAAGGGAGTAGAAATTCCGTTTATGCCCCACCTGGCACATTTGATTCTCAAGAATGACTCGAAGACATATGGACAGAAACGAATATACCGCTGGAACCAATAAACATACATAATTGGCCACAGATGGCCGAGGAGTCAGAAATGAATTCACAAACTACTTTGTTTTACCAGAAGAAGAGGTAGACCGGCAATACAGACTCCTAAATTTCAATTTATTTCTGATGAGACTGTAAACATAAATACATCTGTTATTAAAGTAATAAATACTATATGCAGAATATTAAATTTGTTCCACATACCATATTATCTTCGGTTTCTTTTGGTGTGGCTAAAATGGCTCTGAGCACTATGAGACTCAACTGCTGAGGTCATTAGTCCTCTAGAACTTAGAACTAGTTAAACCTAACTAACCTAAGGACATCACAAACATCCATGCCCGAGGCAGGATTCGAACCTGCGACGTAGCGGTCGTGCGGTTCCAGACTGCAGCGCCTTTAACCGCACGGCCACTTCGATTTGGTGTGTAGGAACGAAACATAAATTTCGTGGAATCAAAGAATTCCCATTTACTTTTATATAAGTCGTCTGCACTTTGCCCACTTTTTCTTTTCTTCGATTTATTTAGTTATTGATTATACTGCGTACGCAAATTGTGGATTTTTTCCGTATTTCTGGCTTTGTAGTGTTGTAATTCTGACGGAATAATTTCCAGCGCGTCTTGTTTTTTAAACGATTTTTAAAGTCCATGTGTTGCGTGTCCCACAACAGGGAAAACACTCCACTCGCTGGATAAGCCATTCTGTTTTTCCTCTCGTGCACACGAACATCAAGACTGACATTTCGTACTGTATACATTTCTGCACGTTCCGAAAAAACTTATTGCAACTTTAAGCCCAGCAAGTAACTGCAGCGAACTACGGAGAACCGTTTACACTGACTTGCTGAAGTTTACTTGTTAGTGGACACGCGCCTTGAAGGCGCGTTTACACTGAGTTCGCAACATTGTTCGTGGCTAGTAATGGACTACCGAAGTTCGTAGCACAAAATCAGTGTTCCACGGCTGTGTCGGTAGAAATCAATGAAATTCCGCTACGCAGCGTTAGTGTTCCTTTGCTCTGAGTGTGTTTTGGTGTTTGTTTTGCTGGAGTGTAGTGGTGTGTACATCTTATGTCTCTTCATTTTTATTTGAAATGGAGTGGTCAGGAAACAAAATTTCCAGCTGATGTCGCTCTATGAGGCAGAGGAGTGCCTGTGGAATGTACGTTACGCAGGTTACAAAAATACTAAAATCAAACATGATTCATTACAAAAGGTTGCTGCGGCGCTTGGCACCAGCAGCAGTGACGTGAACAAAAAAATTAAATCTCTCTTGTCTCAGTACCGACGAGAGAAACAAAAAACAGAGGAAAAGTAAAAATGTGGATGTGGTACTGACACACTTTACGAAACGAAGTGGTTCGGATTTAAATATCAACATTTCCTGGATGATATGGAACTACTTGAGATATGGCTGGCTTTGGTAAGGAGTCTCCTGATGCCAGAAAACGAAGAGTAACAGCAAGTCTTTGGTTCACAGGGATTGCTTTTCTGAAATTTGTGCATTGCTTTGAAACAGCTGGTCCTATAATATTCAAAATTTCAAAATCTGACGGCGATATCCTACTGAAGTTGCGAAAGCCAGAACCGTCTTCCAAATTCAGCTCACAAAGCATGTCATTCCCGCCACGTCTTCTGTAGTATGTTCTGGTTCACCGACGACTACTTCGTTTTCTTCGTCTGTTTATTTCGTAAAGTATTATTAATGCAGCACCAAATGTCATTAACTCTTCCTCTTCAATTGACATAGCCGGCCGCGGTGGTCTAGCGGTTCTAGGCGCTCAGTCCGGAACCGCGCGACTATTACGGTCGCAGGTTCGAATCCTGCCTCGGGCATGGATGTGTGTGATGTCCTTAGGTTAGTTAGGTTTAAGTAGTTCTAAGTTCTAGGGGACTGATGACCACAGATGTTAAGTCCCATAGTGCTCAGAGCCATTTGAACCATTTGAATCACTTGACATAGCGTATCTCTTGATGTGAATACACGAAGTAACCCATCAGTTAACCGCAGCAGACTATACGTATACGTAGAAATGTTGTCGTTGGTGTAAACGGGAATGCGAACAACGAATAATGTTGCCAACATGTTGAGGGAACAAGTTGCACTCAATGTTCCGAACAAAAACATGTTCTGAGCTCAATGTAAACGCGCCTTAAGAATAAACCTGATGTAAACAAACACAAACGCGGTGATTGGTCAGAAGCCGTAGCACATGTACAATGGTGGTGTTACGCTCTTGGAAGTAGGTCCTACTTATGTATTAGATTTCTTATTACTAAATTACGTTAAATGAAACTTACAGATATTCAAATGTATTAACAGCCATCAACATGTTTCTTAGCCACGCTTTAGCTACGTAGTTTTTATTTCAAAAATCGTGTACATTCAAAGTCTCTGACCGTGCTACTCCACATCGCAATCGACAGCCCCAGAGTCGCTCGCCGCTGTGCCTCGCCAAGTTGGATTCCTCGTCTTAGCATCAACGACAGCTGCCTCGACCCAGGGCAACAAATACGCAGAACGAATGCAAGCAGCAGATTGACGACCATAGAACAAACACTCACAGACAGATCGCGCACAGTTACTGACTGGTTTTGCACGAATAGTTTAGGCATCGTTGTGCTCTGATTGTCGGGCTGTTAATGCGCAGTACGAAAATGGCTGAGGCTGCATTCTGCTCCGTAGTGAAACGCGTGTGGAAAACGATAAAAAGTGCCGATAAATAGGCTGTGCTTAATGTTTTTCCCAAATTTACGCAGATAATCGGCTTTGAACTTTTCGCAGCGATGTAGCATATAATGCAGTTGATTCACAAACCCACATTGAACGTGTAGCGCATTCGGTAGCGTAATTGAATGTGCACTAAATGCGGTTATTCGTGCGTTGGTTAAGATTTCCCCAGTATCTTTTTTTCTCGTTCAATTTGAAATATCTACGTCTCGTAATAATAAAACTCTTCTTCTTGTTTCTAATTACATATTGGACGCAAAATTCCTGTTTCCATTTCAAATACAATTTCTTATAACTATCGATGTTTATTACAGACTTCATAAAAGTTGTTTGAATTAAGGAAACATAATTTAATTTTTAAGGCAAAACAAGAAGAGCAAATACTCCTTATTTGGACTATGTCCATTGTTTTATAACACAGAGGTAGATGGGTATCATACAAACATGAGAAAATCATTTTCCCAGCACCGAGAACATTATACAAATGCTTCATTTTTACATTTGCTGTACCATTACATCATGAACCTACGTCTACACCGCTACTCTGCAAATCACACTTTAGTGCCTCGCACAGGGTTCATCAAACCACGTTCATAATAATTGTTATTCCAGTCTAACAGTACCCGCAGAAAAACACGCGGCTTGCTAAATATTTCTGTCTTTATGTGTGATAAAATAATCAGATTTTCGCGACGTCACGTGTCTAATGACGCTATTGGCTGTAGGAAGCAAGCAGAACAGTCGCAGTGTTGAATTAACCATTTGCGGAGCTAGAATGTTGTGATCGGTGGCTTTGGTATCCATTTGCTTGTTACGGAAACGTGCTGTTTCACTGATATAACGCATTAAGAGATCTCTTCAAAACGCGTAATTTTTAGCTCGGTGTGTTGTGCTAGATTGTCAGGATATGTGACGTCAGTGGCTTCACGTGCTTCAGTGGCCTGCAGTCAAAAATTTTAACTTATCGTAAAGTTGTTCCGCGGCTTAACAAAATAAAATCCATATTTTGCTACAGGATTCTCTTAAACGTTTTTAGCAATCGCCTCTACAAATTTTATAATTTTGGCTGATCCACTAAAAACACGTACAGAACTCATTCAGTTCAACACCGGTGACGACTAGTGTTTTCGGGAGAGAATTCGCGAGTAGCGAATGAAACATTTCTAGTGTCATTAGAAGCTGTACATAGAAGTTTAATTGCGCTATTACTATTGTTACTTTAACGTCAAGTAAACATGTTGGCATCGCAGATAGCGTTGCTTTCACCAACATTCTTTTTCGACACAGACAAGAACAATTTACAATTTTTGTGCATAACAAAAGTACATGTAAATCGACAGGAGTAAACCTATAATGCGAAACTGTGTCAAGCGTAATATTTTCTTAGCGCGCAAGTCTTAATGCCACAAAGGGCAAACATGGCGTTTTATTGATACACAAAGTCGGGTTAGTGTTGTGTTGAGCCCAGCACTAAAATGTTAGTCGCGGTGCGAGACAGATCCCTAGCGCAGCCTGAGGTCTAGGTCAGGTTGGAACGTGACTATTAGATTTGGAATTGGCGAAGCCAACTAACGTGACAGGAAAAAAAAAGTGGTTGTAACGTATTGACCGGTAGCGAAGCCTACATCCGCGCCTTGCTGAAAAATGCAACGAAGTCCAATATCTGAAGCTTTTAACGTGTACAGCACCAAATCGCTTTTCTTTTGTCACAGCCCAAGAGACATGTAACAGAAACAAAAGCGAGCGAGCGAGCGCGCGCCCCCACACACACACACACACACACACACACACACACACACACAGGAATTTAATTCATGATGCACGAATATTATGCTAGTTTGTAACACAAACTCCTAAAGCTAGAAAATTTTAGCGAAATGCAGTAAAACCTGGCAAGGTTGGAAGCATAGTGTAGGAATTGGCAATAGACCTTAAGGATAAAAAAAATGCAACGTATTGGGTATGATTAGGCAGAAAGTCCATTATAATATGATTACTCAATAGCAAAACAATCACTAGAAGCAACATCCGGCTTGGCCAACTCCCAACAGCAGTTCTGTCTTTCAACAAAAGCAAAACGTTGGGTAACGGTAGAATCAAGTCAGTCACCACAACCTTAATTTCACAAAATAGTAAAAATAATGCATTTAGTGTTCTTCGCTGTCTGAAGCACACTGGCGTAATACCACATAGATCTGTATTGTAATTAGTTGATAACGGAGGACGTCTATTTGAATGAAAAAGTGAAAGTGCTGCGTTCGATTGTTTCGTAAACTTACGTCCTACGTACATATGCTGTTTCGATGAAGTTCGTGTTCAAAATGTCTTCTTTTTTTCTTTTTGATAATATATGGTGGGGGAATAACACAGAACGTGACAATGGCACATCGCGACACTAGGGTATGGAGGAACGTTCGCTAAGAGTCGTCCGATTTTGAACAGAGACAGAGGTAACGCCGTAAACAATATGGCTTACCGAATATTCCTCCTGAGCCAAATATTATCTAACAAAATTAGCACCATATTTCGATCATCGCACGTTATTCTTGCTCACAATAGCAGGTCCATTAATAACAAACAGGGAATTATTAAAGCACGTAAATCTGCCGTCCTTCTGTTCATGGGGACCTTACTATCTGTTACGTATCGCTAACAGAACAATAGGTATATATGATACCAGCAGTTTTTGATGTTGCCGTATTGTAGAGAAGCAGGCGATGTCACATACGCGTCGTGGGTAATTGATCACTGTAAGCAGTTTGGAGATATTCTATCAGAGGCCGGCTGGCCGCCTTACCTTCCTCTGCTACTTCGACGGAAAAGAGATGCCCACGCCTCACCCCTGGCCTCCCTGTCGGAACTGAGCCGCACACAAAAGCAGAGGCCCGGGCCGCCCCATACGGCGCTGACGTCACGGGGCGGCGTTGCCGGCGCACCCCCGCCTTCACCTGTTCACATCTTTCGAAGATAATTGACGCTTAAATGTGGCAGCATCACTCTGAGATTATTGGGGTCTAGTGAAGCAGGGGATACAACCCGTCGGCTTTGACCAATGACGTCGTACGTTAGTCAGAGATAGTACTGTCTTCACTTTGAGGCATAGATAATAAAACAGTTCTGTGTTCCGGATAAACGCTATCATTGTACATTAAAATAATTATTCGTAATGATATTGAGGTAATTTGGAGTATTAGTTTGTTATTGTAGAACAATTTGGGACTAGTGCAGCAGGGGATACAACCCGTCGGCTTTGAACAATGACGTCACAAGTCGCCAGAGAGCATGTATTACAGAGATGAAAGAGCTGAGGAGAATGTTGAGAAACAATGGAATGCGAAGGAGATAAACATTGATCTTGTCAGAAACATAAGCGTTTTTTGACTTTTTAAAAAAAAAAATCTCACGAGATAGAATAAACTGATCCTACTTTATGAAGCAATCAGTAAAAAAACGAAATTGAAACATAACAGCAAAAGCTTATTAGAACACAGAACTGCTTTATTATCTATGCCTCAAAGAGAAGACATTACGATCTATGACTAAGGAATGACGTCATTGTTCAAAGCCGACGGGTTGTATCCCATGCTGCACTAGACCCAACAATTTTTAGTGTCTTATTTTCTTTTATAGGAATGGATTTGTCTGTTTATGGGTATGTAAGTTTCGTTACTGTCTGTCTAGGCGAGCTTCGGTTATTCCTCGATATTTCCGTGTGGTAAGTTCACTTTTCCATTTGTTCCTTTCACTGTATTTCACTATTTTCACATATTTCTCTGTTTTATTCCACCAATATTTTCGTGTTGTGAAGTACGTAATAGAAATTTCTCAGCTGTCGATCTTCTTTCGTTTCCCAGCACTAGTATGAGTACGACATTTTCGAATGTGTACTTGCTATGTTACAGGCGAAACCCCCGGCACAACTAAAATTTGTATCACGTCCTTCACTTCTCCTTTACACTGACGACACAATGAAAATTTGTATCCCATCCTTCACCTCGCCTTTACACTGACACTATATATATCAATTGGCGAGCAAGATACAAATGTTGCTTATAGCTATATAGCTTACGTAACGAATGGGATACTATTAGCGTCCAAGGCAACAAGGACACTGTACCCCATAGTGAAGTACGGGATACAAATTGTACATGTGTCGTCTTTTTGTCTCCGGGTAGTTCAATTGAGGTTCAGGTTGCAAATGTAACGTACGTCTATTTCCACCTTTTCGTTACCAGTGTACATATATAGAGGTCAACGGAAGTCTGGTATACATATATTACATACGTAGGTCCTTCTGTCATCAGTAGTACTGATATGTACGTAAGAAAAGACTGTTAGTAATAACGGAGACGAAATAAACAACACATCTACAATTTGTTTCCCGTATTCCACTTAGGGTTTACTGAAGCGGAGGATACATCGTTCAAGTGAAGAACAGGAAAGTAATGCTAGTCAAAACGAAGAAATCGACTTACGACAATCTCGTATTCCGTACTGTATTTAAGCAACACACTTCGAATGAGCTTTTAATTTGTATCGGGTCTTTGATTTACGGTTTAGTGAAGCAGGGGATACATAGCTCAAGTGAACAACAGGACAGCAATGCTAGTTGAAACTAAGAAATCGACGTACGCTGAACTTGTATCCCGTACTGCACTTAAGCAATACAGTTCGAAAGAGTTTCGAGATACAACTGACATACATGTAACGTGATGTATTCTTTGCTAGTAATATATTTCATTCATGTCTTTCCATTGTATTTTGCGGAGAAATACTAAGATAGAAACATGCGATATCATTAACGTGAAAATACTACTGACCCTTATATATGTGAAATACAGTTTTTCTTTCTTGCATTCCTTTGTTTCTGAACATTCTTCTCAGCTCTTTCATCTTTATAATACATGATCTCTGGCCAATTCTGACGTCATTGGTCAAAGCCAACGGGTTGTATCCCCTGCTAAACTAGACCCGATTATTGCATAGAGTAGAAATATCTCTGGAGTGAGCATTCAGAAGCGCAGAATTGATTTTGTGTTGTCAACATACGTAGCCACAACGGTCACGTGATCTCGGGACGCCGTAGATTTGTCCGACCTTTGTCCTATAAATTTTGAATATTGTCATATCGCTAGTAAAGACAGATTCCCTTCGTAAGTGCTGTGGATTTAGTATAGACGTTTTGCAGTTTACGTCTTATATTTGAAATAAATTGTGCTCTTAGCTTTGAAGAGCAAAGTGAACAAACATGACGTCGCAGAAGCTTCACGTCAGCATGTATTTACAATGTCTTTCATGTCACATCCCGTCAAGTCACTTAACACAGTACTGAACGGAAAAATTGGGGTTTTGAGTCACCATCCCTAATATGCATAAAATGTTATAGTATCAGAACTGAGGAGCTAACAATGACAAAAGTTTGTCAATGGCCGAAGCAAACTTTATAACCTATGTTCTTGAGTAGTTATGTTCGGTAAATTACTGAGAAGTGAGACAACGTTTCAAAACATCGACAATTATTTGCTAGGGAAAATATGTACATTCATACACATCAAAGAAAGCTTCAAACGAAGTAATGAAGCCTGTTAAATTTATCCATTATGTTTTTTCTTAAGTAATTAATAACGTCATAAGCAACTTACTTTACTCCTTCATTAAAGCTGACTTCTTTGCTTAAAATGTCATATGGTGGAATTTGTTTCGTCTACTTATGTTATTATACATATACATTGTGAACAGCGCTGTTGTGTTACCGTAAAACCTAAATAACTTTTCGCCTTCAGATATACGACCTCGGTTGTGTAAGAAAGTGGAAAAAATATCCCACTCGCCATGGAACATCTCCAGTTTGTCACTAAAACACAGCGCTATTATAAAATAAAGATTATGAAGATACAACAGTGCAAAATCCATTACATAGTCATTATTATTATTATTATCATTATTATTATTATTATTTTTATTATTCTTGATTGTTATAATTATTTTTTGATTGTTATAATTATCATTGTACTACTTTTATAATCTCTATTTTTTTTCTTTAACATTAATACTGTATAACATGTTATATGTCCTAATTTTCTGTAGACACTGAAATTTGTTGAATCTGAGTATGCCTGGTTAGGTGTAAGAGAGGGCCTGAAGGCCCTAATCTTGCCAGGTAAAATAAATGCATAAATAAATAAATAAATATTATAAGGAGAATGAGCGCGGGCGAAAATAAGTTAACGTAAGATGTTAACAGACTGGTACCGTCAAAATTTTCTTCCCGAGAAACCTTGACGTACCGTGAAATGACGTGACGTTCCGTAGACGACCTGTGCGAATGCCTCCATTCGAAAGGTATTGTAGAATATTTTTATGTTATGTGACAAGACGTGACGTCACCTGATGGCGGACGTGAATTGGCGTTAAACAATCGACGTCGTCCCTAGATCACGTGACAATTCCAGTTTAATGTTGAAAACATGCGCAGGACGCAATGCTCACTCCAGAGATATTTCTGCTCTATGGATTATTGCATAGAGTAAATATCTCTGGAGTGAGCATTGCGTTTTGCGCATGTTGTCAACTAGAGATGGGCAAACTGAAACACTTAACTGTTTCGAAACAAATGAAACAGTACAATGTAATGTTTCGATACGCTGTTTCGAAACAGTGAAACAGTTTGTGTTTTGTAATCTAACAAACCTACACATTTTATCATTTTGAATGTCTTCTGTATAAGTATGTCCATATAAACACAAGTGAGGTGCGAGAGCGCTAATCATATCGCAGAAAGTATGAAACTACCACTTGGGCGTCTTGGCAGTTTCGTATTTCCTGCAGCAAATGCACTGCTTTCGTGTTGTGTGACTTTCATACTTTTCAATTGGCTGAGGACAGCCATAGCTGAAGACAGGAGAACCACCACGAACGGAACTGGAGGTGGGAGCAAACTGCAGAAACAACGGATATGCTACTGGGATTCCCACATTCCGTTAGTATGGGTAATATACCCATCCTGCTAATTTCCATGCACACAAAGGGAATCTTTGTGGATAATAGGCACAGTAACTATACTCACAAATAACGCCAAATAATTCGAATAAATAACAAAATATAACAGAAAAAATTTTGTCTTTCAAGGTGTTTCGAACCGTGACTCTAAATTCACCATGCTTCCCAGCCCTACCCATTCACCATTACACTATCAGTGATATGTCAAACAGATTGCTTGCAACTATACCTAGATCAAAATTATGTATATGTCTAATAACTGTAACTCTACGCCTTTTTTAATTCAAAATGTTGTAGGCTTACTTGTGTTTCTTAATACAATTACTGTACATGAAAAGAGAAGCGTATGTTATAAAAAAAAGTGTAATTTAATCGAATGATTTTCACATATTTATTATTTTGAATGTGAATAGTATGCGTTGTTTCATTGTTTGGTTATTGTTTATAAAGCAGATGTTACGCCATTTCGTAATAGGACAGTCAGCTAAAACGAAGCTTTATTTTCGGATATTTTAAGCTTCATTCTATTGCTTGTCAAAAAGATTTCGACACTCTTGAAAGTGTTTCCTGAAGTGTTATGTTGTGTTTCAGCATCTGTGCCGAGCCCGAATCTCGTACGACACAGAGCGGAATGAAACATCACTGTTTCGATACAATTAGTCCGTTCCAAGCGCAGGTGGACTGAAAGAGCCTTATTTTGAAACAACGATACAGTTTCTGTGTCTGGCTCGAGATCGAATCTTGTGCGGGTATCCGAGACAGGGGCGGAATGAAACACCACTGTTACGAAACAGTGAACCACAGCCGTTCCGAAACACTGAAACAGTCCCACGTATCGATACACTGTATCGAAACATAGAAACAGTGGCCGAGTCTATTGTCAACATTAAACCAGGATTGTCACGTGTTTCCGGGACTTCAGTGTGCGTGTGTGCTTTGCGCAGAGTTTGAAGTTCATTATATCAAGAGATTTTGTTGTTTTCACCGTTTGTTGATAGTGTAATAGCTATGGTGAATTATTGTTGTTGCTACGGATGCACAGAAAAATAAGTGGAAGGAGGGACAGTAACTTTTCATGGGTACTATGTTTGAAAATTTCGAGAAGCATTATAATTAAGGCTTGATTCTGTAGACCTATTTTTCTACGATTTTATGACTATATAATAGATATTACGGCTCGTAAAAAAAGCTTACAAACAATCGCTTCCTCTCGTAAATTTGCTAGTGGAACAGGAAAGTGAATGGTTAGTTGTTTCAGCAAATACTGTCCTCCATGCATTTATCAGTGACTTGTCGATTATGTTTATAGATTGGAAAGACAGGAGACAGATAAATTCAATAGAGTGGGAGTCTGTAATTGTCTTCGTATAATATGTGTGTCCAAACCTTTTTGTTTACTAGAAAGTTACAGTAGGAGGCCATGTTAAGTGTGTCTAGGACATGGAGAATGATTATGTGTGATTTATATTTTAGTTTCCCGAAGGATGAACAACGAGTAAAGATGTGGCTCCAGAAAATAAGGAGGAGTAATTTTCTCCCCACAAAAAATCCGAAGAATGTTCAAAACACTTTGAAGAGGAATGTTTAGACAGAGAAAAATTTGGAAGTGTGTGACTGAAGGTAGATGCTATACCAACTGTTTTTAATTTTCCACAGCACCTACTACCAATTTCTGCATTCAGCTTAAATACATTTTCTGCACAAGTAAAAAAAACACAATAGTGTAGCTAATCAAAGTACACATTCATCTTCTTTGGTGTATTTTGCCTTCAATTTATTTTCTTCACTATTTGATTAAGAAGTGTAAAAAATTAGTAAACATGTCCCCAAACTCTTTCATTTGTGTCACTTTCCACTTCCCTTAATGGTGTTATATGGGTTGACTGTTACATGACCAACTGCATTTGCTTTACAGTACATTTATTTTCCGATCGCCTTTTCTCCCCCTTCTTACTAAGTCTACTATTTATTTAATAAACTGGGAGCAAGTACGTAAAATGCGTTAAATAAACACTACAAAGTGTCACCAGTAAGAAAAATTGTGCTTTAGGTTGCAAAAACGAGAAAATAAATACGCAGCAATAGCAGAAAAAAAAGGACGAATTAGTATGGATATAATCGCTAATGTGTGGCAAATTCGGTGTTTTTCGGACAGTTGCAAAAATACTGACGTACTGTCAAGTTATTTTGCAAGACTATCACTGCAAAAATGTACGTCAGGCTCTGTGATACTATTAAGTGCCATATCATACAGAAAACTACCAAAAATCGAGTGCATCTGAACTGTGGCACCTACCGCAAAGAAGCAGAATGCAGTATCACTAGCCCTAAAAAGTTACGTAGCTGGTTTATTCCCGGTATCAAATGGATACTGTTAAAATGTCTGCGCAACATATATAAATAATCCACGACACGTACGAAAAGGATCCGTCTGTACTACGGATGTAGTGACATTCGAAATATACAGGGAGCTATACGGACAAACACACGACGTCCTGAGAACACGTGACCAGCCCGGCAATGTATGTTGACAACACAAAATCTGTTCTGCGCATGTGAATGCTTACTCCAGAGATATTTACTCTATGGATTATTGACGGCGTTCTTCATTTTTTTCGTCTTTCTTGGGTTCACAATCTGTGATATCAAGAATCGAGACGATTCGAGAAAAAATGGCCCTGCTGTTTAAATGTTCGTCTAAACGTTTAATCACCATTCCGCATGTCTCATAATCTTCACATACGTACTTGAGCGTTCGTAGAAACGATTGATATCTATTTAGTATTTTTCTTTTTCAGAAGTAGATTCCTTTGATTCCTAAACAATAACCGTACTCAACACTATGGACTAGAAGGCAGTGCAGGATTTACCATGTAAATAACTTTGTTGGTTGTGAACCAGTTTCATTGACATTCCATACAGTGAATGTTCCACATATGGAGAATATGTATGGATGAAAACATCATTCAAGTGACGTTCATTTGTAGCTTCGCAACAGTGGCGGCTCGCCAGTATACATTCTGGGTGTTCACAAATTTTTAGTCAGAAAAATTTGGGAGTGTGAAATTAATAGCATCTGCTATATAATAGTTACGCTTATCAACAAGTTTTTATAACTACAGCTACTGCAAATAATAATAATATGAGTAACTCATCTGACAAAGGAAAGAAGTGTTTTTGTGGAATTTTGTACATAGTAAAATATAGATTAGGGCAATAATGAAATAACGTGTAAGACCTCGCAACTCTCCATTTCGTATTTTTGCTTAAGTGGGCATTTTTCGCGCTTTCCCATTTTTCGGACAAATATATAAGATCGCTGACAAACGTATTAATTCAAGAATTTACTTCCGGGTTGAAAATCAGATATACTTACGCTGCACCCACACGACTTGTGCTAACTGTACGCTTCCTTGTTAATGTTAGCCTATAGTCCGCTCATTTAATTTCGTTACTCTCTGTCGTAGGAACTGTTGTCGCAGACCCTATTTCCTTGGCGGCTAACTATTGTTGGTAATTTACTTTTCTGTTGCCAGGATGAGATTCCCACTTTGTGGCGGAGTGTCCGCTGATGTGAAACTTCCTGACAGATTATGGCAGTGTGTCGCACCGAGACTCGAACCCGGTACCTGTGTCTTTCGCGGGCAAGCAGTCTACCGACTGAGCAACCCTAGCACGACTCACGACCACTCCCCTCACAGCTTTACTTTTCTGTTTTGAAACAGATTCAGCATAGTTCGTGTTAACACTGCACACGATAGCCGATATTCGCATAGTAAAAATGGCTCTGTGCACTATGGGACTTAACCTCTGAGGTCATCAGGCCCCTAGAACTTAGACCTACTTAAACCTAACTAACCTAAGGACATCACACACATCCATGCCCGAGGCAGGATTCGAACCTGCTACCGTAGCGGTCGCGCGGTTCCAGACTGTAGCGCCTAGAACCGCTCCGCCACCCCGGCCGGCATTCGCATAGTACACAACCAACTTCAAACACAATGTGCCGTTTGTGGAAATTATTAAACTCAAGTAGTTCAAATGGTTCATATGGCTCTGAGCACTATGGGACTTAACATCTGTGGTCATCAGTCCCCTAGAACTTAGAACTACTTAAACCTAACTAACCTAAGGACATCACACACATCCATGCCCGAGGCAGGATTCGAACCTGCGACCGTAGCAGGCGCGCGGTTCCGGACTGCGCGCCTAGAACCGCTAGACCACCGCGGCCGGCAAACGCAAGTAGTAATATATACCAACAGGGTCACTTGACTAGAATACAAATGAGGCTCTGAGGTCCATAAGGATCTAAAGCACACCACCGTCGATCTCACACAATATCAGAGAAACCAGTGGATACAGCTTTTCGTGAATTTTCATAACTATATACAATGTTGGTCTACAACACAGATAAACCTGACTCACCATAACATCAATATATTTCAGAAGCATGAATAAATGCAATCGACGGTGGTGTGCTTTAGGTCCTAATGATACTCACAAGGAAAACTCTCAGTCGCATCCCTCTCAGATTTAGTGTTAAGAGGGTCCACTGGACAGCTTGTCAAAAACTGAATACAGATCAAGCATGAAAACAGGAAGAAGGTGTGTACTGAACTGTGAAAACAAAAGCGAAATAGAAACTGTGAACGACCCAGGCTCAAGAAGTGCAACATCGAGCACTGATGAACCTTCGCGTCGTGGTTAAGCTGTGGTCTGTGTCGTGGTGAACGTCCGTCTGCAACAGCGAGGTGTGAGGAACAGACCTATAATAAAAGTTAATCATACACAACTACTGTTTAGCAGCCGAAAGGAAGTGGCTTTCGAACGGGAACTGCCAATCTTTGATGACAAGGCGACAAGTCAAGCGAACCCTCACCAGAAAACACGTCTTGTTTTTGATAGCGACATTAGTGACAGTACCTGTGTCGTGTGACAGGAATCTCTTACCGACGCACCTAACTTGCACGCCTGTAGAGCGATAGTATCAATGTGAGTGTGATCACTCCCAAAGAAATGATGAAAACATAAGTTTGTCGCATAAGCAATAACAAATGAACGCAGCAGATTCACAATCACATACACTCCTGGAAATTGAAATAAGAACACCGTGAATTCATTGTCCCAGGAAGGGGAAACTTTATTGACACATTCCTGGGGTCAGATACATCACATGATCACACTGACAGAACCACAGGCACATAGACACAGGCAACAGAGCATGCACAATGTCGGCACTAGTACAGTGTATATCCACCTTTCGCAGCAATGCAGGCTGCTATTCTCCCATGGAGACGATCGTAGAGATGCTGGATGTAGTCCTGTGGAACGGCTTGCCATGCCATTTCCACCTGGCGCCTCAGTTGGACCAGCGTTCGTGCTGGACGTGCAGACCGCGTGAGACGACGCTTCATCCAGTCCCAAACATGCTCAATGGGGGACAGATCCGGAGATCTTGCTGGCCAGGGTAGTTGACTTACACCTTCTAGAGCACGGTGGGTGGCACGGGATACATGCGGACGTGCATTGTCCTGTTGGAACAGCAAGTTCCCTTGCCGGTCTAGGAATGGTAGAACGATGGGTTCGATGACGGTTTGGATGTACCGTGCACTATTCAGTGTCCCCTCGACGATCACCAGTGGTGTACGGCCAGTGTAGGTCGTATGCAGTCCTGATTGTGGCGCTCACTTGCACGGCGCCAAACACGCATACGACCATCATTGGCACCAAGGCAGAAGCGACTCTCATCGCTGAAGACGACACGTCTCCATTCGTCCCTCCATTCACGCCTGTCACGACACCACTGGAGGCGGGCTGCACGATGTTGGGGCGTGAGCGGAAGACGGCCTAACGGTGTGCGGGACCGTAGCCCAGCTTCATGGAGACGGTTGCGAATGGTCCTCGCCGATACCCCAGGAGCAACAGTGTCCCTAATTTGCCGGGAAGTGGCGGTGCGGTCCCCTACGGCACTGCGTAGGATCCTACGGTCTTGGCGTGCATCCGTGCGTCGCTGCGGTCCGGTTCCAGGTCGACGGGCACGTGCACCTTCCGCCGACCACTGGCGACAACATCGATGTACTGTGGAGACCTCACGCCCCACGTGTTGAGCAATTCGGCGGTACGTCCACCCGGCCTCCCGCATGCCCACTATACGCCCTCGCTCAAAGTCCGTCAACTGCACATACGGTTCGCGTCCACTCTGTCGCAGCATGCTACCAGTGTTAAAGACTGCGATGGAGCTCCGTATGCCACGGCAAACAGGCTGACACTGACGGCGGCGGTGCACAAATGCTGCGCAGCTAGCGCCATTCGACGGCCAACACCGCGGTTCCTGGTGTGTCCGCTGTGCCGTGCGTGTGATCATTGCTTGTACAGCCCACTCGCAGTGTCCGGAGCAAGTATGGTGGGTCTGACACACCGGTGTCAATGTGTTCTTTTTTCCATTTCCAGGAGTGTAGTTTACCCTGTGCTCTATCAAAACACATTTTTAACGTTTTTGAAGTTGCATTTCATTTACGAAGTTTTGACTCTTGAATTCCTTTGTTGTAACATAGTTCCCACATGTTTATTTGTTGGTTTCATTTCTGTGAAATGTCTATGTGATATCTCGCCTTCTCTCACTGTTCATCAGATTTACTTGCGACAGTAACGTATTCTTATCGCATGACTCAAATTCTATAACCAATGTATAGTATGACGTCAACATTACAGAAAGAGAACAAACATTTCAATGACCGGACGGATACGTCACAATTTTGCGGGAAAAAAAAATTCGCACTAGGCAGTTTTGAACACAGCTCGCCTGCTTGCAGTCCAACAACACGATCGCTTAAAAATTGTTCAAATGGCTCTAAGGACCATGGGACTTAACATCTGACGTCACACATATCCATGCCCGAGGCAGGTTTCGAACCTGCGACCGTAGCAGCCGTGTGGTTTCAGACCGAAGCGCCTAGAACCGCTCGGCCACAAAAGTCGGCCGTGAACGCTTACCCACGACGCCGTTACTTCTTCAGGCTGCTCTTTGTTGCATTTTTTGTTTTTGGACCGTTCACAGTTTATATTTCGCTCTTTCCTAACAATTCAGCACACCTTCTTCCAGTTTTCATGCTTGATCTGTGTTCAGTTTTTGACGGTCTGTCTATCCACTGGACCAGCTTACCACTAAATCTGAGAGGGTGCAATGGGGAGTTTCACCTGTCAGCGCCTCAAATGGATTGCTGTATGACAAAATTCGTTACTTAGTATACTATAACTCATTCAGAAACTCACGAAATAGGTTTACTGACAGTACAGCTTTAAGATATACTGACGTCCGATCTAATTTTACTGTAGTATACAGGGTGGTCCATTGATCGTGACCGGGCCAAATATCTCACGAAATAAGCGTCAAACGAAAAAACTACAAAGAACGAAACTTGTCTAGCTTGAAGTGGTAAACCTGATGGCGCTATGGTTGCCCCGCCAGATGGCGCTGCCATTGGTCAAACGGATGTCAACTGCGTTTTTTAAAACAGGAACCCCCATTTCTATTACATATTCGTGTAGTGGGTAAATAAATATGAGTGTTTTAGTTGGACCACTTCTTTCGCTTTGTGATGGATGGCGCTGTAATAGTCACAAACGTATAAGTTAATCGAATAACAAGATTTCGGATGTGAAGAAGCTGCACGCCAGTTGCGTTAAAAAAACAATTTTTAACGCAACTAGTGTGATATTTCCTCACATCGGCACTCTTCAAAAGCAGTTGCCGTAACTGATGAACAAAAATCGAAATGACAGGAATAGTTTTTGCGGTGGGCGGAAATGTGTGTGGCTAAATGTTCACGTAATCGGCGCTACCAACAGAAACTGCAACGTACGACGCAGTTTTCGCACTACACTACAACTGCTAGGTCGCTGCCGTTTCCAGAAATGAAAAAAAAAACAAACAAACAGGGTACTTCTACATCTACATCTACATTTATACTCCGCAAGCCACCCAACGGTGTGTGGCGGAGGGCACTTCACGTGCCACTGCCATTACCTCCCTTTCCTGTTCCAGTCGCGTATGGTTCGCGGGAAGAACGACTGTCTGAAAGCCTCCGTGCGCGCTCTAATCTCTCTAATTTTACATTCGTGATCTCCTCGGGAGGTATAAGTAGGGGGAAGCAATATATTCGATACCTCATCCAAAAACGCACCCTCTCGAAACCTGGACAGCAAGCTACACCGCGATACAGAGCGCCTCTCTTGCATAGTCTGCCACTTGAGTATATTAAACATCTCCGTAACGCTATCACGGTTGCCAAATAAGCCTGTGACGAAACGCGCCGCTCTTCTTTGGATCTTCTCTATCTCCTCCGTCAACTCGACCTGATACGGATCCCACACTGATGAGCAATACTCAAGTATAGGTCGAACGAGTGTTTTGTAAGCCACCTCCCTTGTTGATGGTCTACATTTTCTAAGCACTCTCCCAATGAATCTGAACCTGGTACCCGCCTTCCCAACAATTAATTTTATATGATCATTCCACTTCAAATCGTTCCGCACGCATACTCCCAGATATTTTACAGAAGTAACTGCTACCAGTGTTTGTTCTGCTATCATATAATCATACAATAAAGGATCCTTCTTTCTATGTATTCGCAATACATTACATTTGTCTATGTTAAGGGTCAGTTGCCACTTCCTGCACCAAGTGCCTATCCGCTGCAGATCTTCCTGCATTTCGCTACAATTTTCTAATGCTGCAACTTCTCTGTATACTACAGCATCATCCGCGAAAAGCCGCATGGAACTTCCGACACTATCTACTTGGTGTGAAGTATTCCACACAGATCCGATATGTGGCGAAACCGAACGACGCACCCATCGGACACCTTTTATTGTGCCGCTTACATGCAGTTACCATGGTTAGCAAAGTGGTTATCACCAAGTGTGAACGTGACTCGCTTTCCTTTCAATTCTTGCTCTAAAGGGGATAAGCAGGCTGCCAGATTGTTGATGTACAGAATATCTAATAATAAATCAATACTTAAATATTTAATTCTAAAACCAGCGTATATTTACAATGTGTGTGTTTATTTGGCCGCAGCGTCGGTACTTTTTCCGTAGGTATGTTGATACCTATTTTCGATATATCGAGGACCGTGTACGACAGTGTTTTAAGTATCAGTATATTGGATTCACGATAATTTGAAAATATCAACAGCCCTACGGCATGGCGGCCGAAAATATCCAAGATACAGAAGGGTCCAGAAAAATGGAGACACACCTTGATAGTTAAAATCCTTGGAACAAAATGACGTATCGGTGCAATTCTACGCGGTAGCGTAGTCCACTGTTTTCTCACCGGATGCTGGCGTGCGTTTTCCATATGGAGGTAAAAAAGGGGAGATGGCAGTATAGACTTCCCTGTACTTTTGATGCCAGAGTGGGCGGGGCCTGCCGCCATATTAAATACAGGGTGTGGTGGATAAGTAATGAGACTGGCCGCCGCGCGGCGCCCCAGTCGCTCGCAGAGCGGTCTCCACCTGTACGTCACGTGGTGGGTTGATCTGAGCTAACAATAGAACGGGTTCGCAGTCGCGTCGGAGCTCTGGTGCAGTGAGGGTCGAGCTTCGCGTATTACGTTGTTTGTGTGCCCATGACACTTGTGAAAACGCTGAAGATGGATCGCTCGATAGAACAGCGGTATGCAATCAAATTTTGCTTTCGCTTAGACAAAACTGCTTCGGAAACTTTTGCTATGATTACGGAGGCCTACAAAGAAGACTCCCTATCAAGAGCTCAAGTGTTCCGGTGGTTTAATGAATTTAAAAACGGGAGGGAATCCGTTGAAGACATGGAACGATCTGGACGCCCTTCAACGAGTCGTGTGGATGAAACGGTGGCCAAAGTGAAAGAACTCCTGGACTCCGACCGTCGTTTAAGTCTCAAAATGATCGCCGATGAGGTCTCCGCGAATAAATTTACAGTTCACCAAATTGTTACGCAAGATTTGATGATGAGGAAAGTTTGCGCAAAATTGGTTCCCCGAGTGCTCACTGCCGAACAAAAGCAACAACGAGTGGACGTTTGCCGTGAGATATTGAATGATTTGGAAAGTAATCCACACTTTTTAGACAACGTAGTAACAGGCGACGAATCGTGGACATTCCAGTACGATCCGGAGACGAAAGCCCAGAGCTCGGAGTGGCACACACCGGCATCCCCGTGGCCGAAGAAAGCAAGAACGTCAAAGTCCCGCATCAAGACAATGCTGATTGTGTTTTTCGACAAGTGGGGGTTAATTCACAAAGAGTTTGTCCCTCAGGGGAAGACTGTCAATGCCGAACTCTACAAAGAAGTCCTTCAGCGATTGCACAGAGCCGTCAAACGGAAGCGACAGGACCTCGCTCAACGCTGGCGTCTCCACCACGACAACGCTGTGGCGCACACAGCGTTCCTCGTGACAACCTACTTGACCCGAATTGGAGTTGAAGTTTTGCCACAGCCACCATACAGCCCTGACATGAGTCCTCCTGATTTCTTCCTATTTCCGAAGGTCAAAAGATGCCTGAAGGGTCATCGTTTCGACGATATTCCGAACATCCAACCTGCTGTTACGAAGGCACTAACTGGGATAACTCAAACGGACTACAGTGAGGCCTATGAAGCTTGGAAAACGCGCTGGCAACGTTGTGTCGACGCCCAAGGCGAGTACTTTGAAGAATATTAACGTTTTGTACAAATCGGATCAATAAATTTGTTTTTCTAGACTGAGTCTCATTACTTATCTACCACACCCTGTAGCCTAAAATATCAGCAGACTAGTGTTTACGAGTGCTTCTTGTTCATGATTTCTGTCGTGTGCGCGCAACATCTGTATTGAATACTAAAAATCACAGAGCTTACACGAATAACGAAGTGTAAGGAAGGCAATTTCCAGCGTTTTCCTGTTCTTGAACGCGTATTTGTCCTAGTATTTGACCTCGTTAACGTAACTTCATTTTTGCTGCTATATTTCGGATAACCAGAAACAGAAGGGAATGATGTGAAAAGCATGCTTTCGTAATCCATTTGATTCCGCTTTTCCTGTACTTGTATCGATAGCAAATAATGAAGCTGGAAGTCCGAAACCGATGCTTGTTTGCATACTCGTACTGCTTCTTATTCGTTACATTTATCTCAGCTCACATGGACAACAGTTTTAGTGTGCACATTTGCAAAGAGCTTACCTACAGGTCCTTTGCTGGCCCTTAAACGTGTGCAATTAGGACAGAAGCAAGGCACGCTATCGTATCTTGTGTATCTGAAGAAAGTGAATGATTATTGAAATGTCAAAGAAAGAGAACTGCACAGAGGTACACCACCGTGCAGAACAGAGTTCTTGTTCTATTAGATTATCAGTGCATTAGTTTCACTACAGTTTACACATCTTCTCGTTTTGAAATCTTACGTATGATGCGTCATTCAGTGTGTGGCCAATAATAGAACTTACAGAGTAAAAAAACGATATCATTTTTTAAACATCTTCCAGCATTGTGGAGTACTATAAATGAGATTAAGGTTCAAATGGTTCAAATGGCTCTGAGCACTATGGGACTTAACATCTGTGGTCATCACTCCCCTAGAACTTAGAACTACTTAAACCTAACTAACCTAAGGACATCACACACATCCATGCCCGAGGCAGGATTCGAACCTGCGACCGTAGCAGTCGCGCGGTTCCGGACTGAGCGCCTTAACCGCGAGACCACCGCGGCCGGCTGAGATTAAGGGAATAGTCTCAAAGGCTTAAGACTCCACAACATGGATATTTTGCTTTAACATGTATGTAAGTATTTTTTGGCAATGATTGCCTATCCTGTTTATGACGTAGGCCTACTTTTCCAACAGCAACCTGTTTACTTCTTTTCACCGAATATTTCTCGCCATTAACTCTGTCAGTTTTTCAGGAATAGCCAAACATAGCACAACTAGAATGCACATCTCCTTTGATCATCAGCTTGTTTTACTTTTGAATTTCATTTTGAAGTTTTCAAAGTATGTACGCCTGTACTCATGCTTTGTGATATACCAATAGTTAGTTCGTTTCATATTCGGTGTATCATTTGCATGATAAATCGTAGTGGTGTGGAACGAGTCATTATTTACAGGCATAATTTTTTTTTTGTAAATATGCCACTATGTTGATTTACTATTTTTTTTTGTTTTTGAAATAAAGACATACAGATGATAGTAATTGCTACCCATCATCATTTACACATTACAGCAACAGATAGTCTTCTGCGGAATAGGAGGAGTTGGCAAAGAGAAATGTTTCGAGTTTAGTGATGTCTCTCAGGCACTTTATATATCAATGGGTAAGTGATCAAAACATTTCGTTGCAGCATTGTGAACTCCCATTTCTGCTACAGACAACCTTAATGTGGCGTAATGAATGTCATTTTTTTTTCTGGTTTTGCAATTAGGTTCAACATTCTTCCTTCTGAAGTGAAGTGTGTGGATTATTTACAACAAACTTTATGATGGGATAACTGTGCTGTCAAACGGATAGATTGCCACTCGCGTGCCGAGCAGCAGGCAGGCACGGTGAAAAGTGTTCACGTAAGTTTCCAGCCAGAGCCTTCTTCACAGAAGAAGCAAAGCACACACACACCTTTGTACAATCATACCCACAAAACTCACAAACACATGACCGCTGTCTGCGGCTGTTCTAGCCACAATCTTTTTCTAAAGATGGAGCAAATGAGAACCATGAATAGTTATCGGTGGGAAGAATTTAGGGCATGAGATGCTGATCCAACAATCGGCGCGATTACGTAGCCGTGTGTTGTGCGGGGACGAAACCATTGATACTGGTATGTCGGAGCGTTAGTGACTTGGAAGGCAATGAAAAACACAGGAAAGGAGAGAAAGAACAGACGCTAAGAAAAGTAAGGTAAATCTAAAATCAAATGACAGAAATAAAACCACTACAAAAAAGTAAACAGTGCAACCATAATTCGTGTATACAAAAGAAAATATTGCTTGAATGGCTCCACTTAACGAATCAAATGCGATGCCTTTAAACTTTCGACTACGATCGGATTGATTAGTACATCCGTAAACAACGCAAGCTGGCATTTTTTACGAAACAACTACGTCTCCACATAATCAGAGTGACGTCACGGGGAAGTATCACCGCGGTGAACGATGGAGGTAAGAATGCGGTGAGCCTAATGTTTTAGCCTCCATGATTTTCCAGCAGATGGCAGTGTTTGGAAATGAAAGATTTTACCTACAACAAGATGGCGCTCCACCTTACTGTCGCGGAGATGTCGGAGCCTACTTGGATGAAGATCTACCTGGATGATGGATGGATAGGTCGAAGAGGAGCTGTTGAGTACCCACCACGGCCTCCAGACCTTACACCTCTTGGCTTCTATCTGTGAGGGATCTTGAAAAAGGAAGCTTATCGACAGTAGCCAACGACACTGAACGAGCTACGAGAAACCATGGAGGCGTCCTGGTCGCCTATCACACAGGTAACATTGACAGCTTTCGACAAGATCAATCTGCAGTCCTTTTATAATAATTACGTTTATTTTTTAAAAAATTTGATTGGCTGTCATACAGCAAACGTACGCTCTTTAACTACAGGACGTATATACGACCACATCGGTTGCACAAAAATTTTTGTCAGTTGACCACGGTTTCGATTGCAATAGGGCAATCTTCATCACAATAAAAAGTTACATGGAATACCTAAAAATATAATGGCATGGATTGATATAACATACACTTAATAGGATTACTTCCATAAAATATGTACAAACGGAATGTACTTACATGCAATCACACCATGGTTTAACACGTCTGAGCAAAAGTGCTCTCGTCAGACAGAAATGTCATAGGAATAAAACTGAAATGTAAAAGATAACATGATTGTCAACCAGACAAAATACTGCATTGAACATAATGAGAACCGCAGGGTCGCTTAGGACCACAGGAGCTACCGTCAGACTAAACGGCTAACGCGCCGAGGCAGTCACGACGTGGACACGAAAACAGATTCGCACCATCCAGCAGAAAGTCATCGAAATACAGACAACGAAAGAGCTAATGAGGCTTTGCAAGGACAATTTAAACATTACTGGTAACAGGAACCGGTGTATGAAAGCTACAAGGTAACGTAGCAGTCTTTTTTACAAATGGTTCAAATGGCTCTGAGCACTATGAGACTCAACTTCTGAGGTCATCAGTCGCCTAGAACTTAGAACTAATTAAACCTAACTAACCTAAGGACATCACACACAGCCATGCCCGAGGCAGGATTCGAACCTGCGACCGTAGCGGTCACGCGGTTCCAGACTGAAGCGCCTTTAACCGCACGGCCACACCGGCCGGCCTCTTCTTTACAAAATAAAACATAGTTCAGGTAATATACAGAGAAACCATAAGATTGTAAGGAAAAACGATGTTTAGGAGACTACAACTGAGGAGAGTATCGCCATTCCGACAATTTTAGTTAGCGGCTCTGTACCTTGAAAAAAGTTTTTGTTGCGTAATTGCAACTGTTCATTAAGGATGAGACCATGCATCAGAGACAGGTGTTTAAAAATTTCTAGCCCTTCTAAGATGTAAAGCTTAAAGCCTTTTTTCTCTGAGTGCAAGATCTGGACGTGTTTTACATCTTTAGGATTATGCCCTGCCATTAATAAATGGCCGGCGAAAGTTGAATTATGAACATTGCTGCCTTTTTTCCCTAGAAAGTGTTCTTTGAATATTATCGAAATAGCTCGGCCTGTTTGCCCTATTGATCGTGACCGGGCCAAATATCTCACGAAATAAGCGTCAAACGAAAAAACTACAAAGAACGAAACTTGTCTAGCTTGAAGTGGTAAAGCTGATGGCGCTATGGTTGCCCCGATAGATGGCGCTGCCATAGGTCAAACGGATATCAACTGCGTTATTTTTTTAGATATTGACCCCCAGTTTTTATTACACATTCGCGCAGTACGTAAAGAAATTTGAATGTTTTAGTTGCACCACTTTTTTCGCTTTGTGTTAGATGGCGCTGTAATGGTCACAAACATATGGCTCACAATTTTAGACGAACAGGTGGTAACAGGTATGTTTTTAAATTAAAATACAGAACGTAGGTACGTTTGAACATTTTATTTCTGTTGTTACAATGTGATACACGTACCTTTGTGAACTTATCATTTCTGAGAACGCATGTTGTTACACCGTGATTACCTGTAAATACCACATTAATGCAATAAATGCTCAAAATGATGTCCGTCAACCTCAATGCATTTGGCAATACGTGTAACCAACCACATTCCTCTCAACAGCGAGTAGTTCGCTTTCCGTAATGTTCGCACATCCATTGACAATGTGCTGACGCATGTTGTCAGGCGTTGTCGGTGCATCACGATAGCAAATATCCTTCAACTTTCCCCACAGATAGAAATCCGGGGACGTCAGATCCGGTGAACGTGCGGGCCACGGTATGGTGCTTCGACGACCAATCGAACTGTCATGAATACCGCTTCAACCGCACGCGAGCTATGTACCGGACATCCATCATGCTGGCAGTACATCGCCATTCTGTCATGCAGTGAAACATCTTGCGCTACCATCAGTAGAACATTACGTAGGAGATCAGCATACATTACACCATTTAGATTGCCATCGATAAAATGGGGGCCAATTATCCTTCCTCCCATAATGCCGCACCGTACATTAACCCGCCAAGGTCGCTGATGTTCCACTTGTCGCGGCCATCGTGGATTTTCCGTTGCCCAATAGTGCAAATTGTGCCGGTTTACGTTACCGCTGTTGGTGAATGACGCTTCGCCGCTAAATAGAACGCGTGCAAAAAATGTGTCATCGTCCCGTAATTTCTGTTGTGCCCAGTGGTAGAACTGCAGACGACGTTCAAAGTCGTCGCCATGCAATTCCTGGTGCATAGAAATATGGTACGGGTGCAATCGATCTGATGTAGCATTCTCAACACCGACGTCTTTGAGATTCTCGATTCTCGCGCAATTTGTCTGCTACTGATGTGCGGATTAGCCGCGACAGCAGCTAAAACACCCACTTGGGCGTCATCATTTGTTGCAGGTAGTGGTTGACGTTTCACATGTGGCTGAACACTTCCTGTTTCCTTAAATAACGTAACTATCCGGCGAACGGTCCGGACACTTGGATGATGTCGTCCAGGATACCGAGCAGCATACATAGCACAGGCCCGTTGGGCATTCTGATCACAATAGCCGTACATCAACACGATGTCGACCTTTTCGGCAATTGGTAAACGGTCTATTTTAACGCGGGTAATGTATCACGAAGCAAATACCGTCCGCACTGGCGGAATGTTACGTGACACCACGTACTTATACGTTTGTGACTATTACAGCGCCATCTATCAGAAAGCGAAATGAGTGGTCCAACTAAAACATTCTTATTTCTTTACGTACTGCACGAATATGTAATAAAAATGGGGGTTCCTATTAAAAAAACGCAATTGATATCCGTTTGACCTATGGCAGCGCCATCTAGCGGGCCAACCATAGCGCCATCTGGTTTCCCCCTTCAAGCTAGACGAGTTTCGTTCTTTGTAGTTTTTTCGTTTGATGCTTACTTCGTGAGATATTTGGCCCGATCACTATCAATGGACCACCCTATATAATAGGCGGGAAAAATGGCGCAAATAATGTTAGAATTTTGCAAAGGTGAAAGTGTAGGTTTCAAGTAATGTACGATGTTACTTTTTAAAGACTTATTAGTGGAAAAAGTTTCTCTACAGTTATCCTTACTTTGAGCAGACGCTATATTTTGTAAGGAACTGGACACAGAAATGGTGTAGAGCAACTTTTTTTCTTTTCATTGTGTTCATCATTAGAAATGCCTAGGGTATGATTCTCTTATTTGTTTCACTACTAAAAATGTTATCTACTATGGAAGGGTCATGGCCATTATAGACTGCAATAGTTTTAATCAGACTGATTTCAGATTTGAGATTTTCACTAGAATGGATAGCTGAATGAAAAAGTCTTTCTTAAATGTTCAAAAGTTGGTGAAATGTTAAGGGACTTAACTGCTAAGGTTATCAGTCCCTAAGCTTATACACTACTTAACCTAAATTATCCTAAGGACAAACACACACACCCATGCCCGAGAGAGGACTCGAACCTCCACCGGGACCAGCCGCATAGTCCATGACTGCAGCGCCTTTAGACCGCTCGGAGTCTTTCTTAAGATAAATTGGGTGTACTGAAGTGTACTTGCAATGCTTCATTTCTATATTTCGATTACTTGCTGCTAGGTGGACTGATAAGGTAAGGAATGAGGAGGTTCTATGCAGAATCGGAGAGGAAAGGAATATGTGGAAAATACTGATAAGGAGAAGGGACAGGATGATAGGACATCTGCTAAGACATGAGGGAATGACTTCCATGGTACTAGAGGGAGCTGTAGAGGGCAAAAACTGTAGAGGAAGACAGAGATTGGAATGTTGTTGTTGTGGTCTTTAGTCCAGAGACTGGTTTGATGCAGCTCTCCATGCTAGTCTGTCCTGTGCAAGCTTCTTCATCTCCCAGTACCTACTGCAACCTACATCCTTCTGAATCTGCTTAGTGTATTGATCTCTTGGTCTCCCTCTACGATTTTTACCCTCCACGCTGCCCTCCAATGCTAAATTTGTGATCCCTTGATGCCTCAAAACATGTCCTACCAAACGATCCCTTCTTCTAGTCAAGTTGTGCCACAAACTTCTCTTCTCCCCAATCCTATTCAATACCTCCTCATTAGTTATGTGATCTACCCATCTAATCTTCAGCATTCTTCTGTAGCACAACATTTCGAAAGCTTCTATTCTCTTCTTGTCCAAACTGATTATCGTCCATGTTTCACTTCCATACATGGCTACACTCCAAACAAATACTTTCAGAAACGACTTCCTGACACTTAAATCTATACTCGATGTTAACAAATTTCTCTTCTTCAGAAACGATTCCCTTGCCATTGCCAGTCTACATTTTATATCCTCTCTACTTCGACCATCATCAGTTATTTTACTCCCTAAATAGCAAAACTCCTTCACTACTTTAAGTGTCTCATTTCCTAATCTAATCCCCTCAGCATCACCCGATTTAATTTGACTACATTCCATTATCCTCGTTTTGCTTTTATTGATGTTCATCTTATATCCTCCTTTCAAGACACTGTCCATTCCGTTCAGCTGCTCTTCCAAGTCCTATGCTGTCTCTGACAGAATTACAATGTCATCAGCGAACCTCAAAGTTTTTACTTCTTCTCCATGAATTTTTATACCTACTCCGAATTTTTCTTTTGTTTCCTTTACTGCTTGCTCAATATACAGATTGAATAACATCGGGGAGAGGCTACAACCCCGTCTCACTCCTTTCCCAACCACTGCTTCCCTTTCATGCCCCTCGACTCTTATAACTGCCATCTGGTTTCTGTACAAATTGTAAATAGCCTTTCGCTCCCTGTATTTTACCCTTCCACCTTCAGAATTTGAAAGAGAGTATTCCAGTTAACGTTGTCAAAAGCTTTCTCTAAGTCTACAAATGCTAGAAACGTAGGTTTGCCTTTTCTTAATCTTTCTTCTAAGATAAGTCGTAAGGTTAGTATTACCTCACGTGTTCCAACATTTCTACGGAATCCAAACTGATCTTCCCCGAGGTCCGCT
This sequence comes from Schistocerca serialis cubense, assembly GCF_023864345.2. Taxonomy (NCBI): domain Eukaryota; kingdom Metazoa; phylum Arthropoda; class Insecta; order Orthoptera; family Acrididae; genus Schistocerca; species Schistocerca serialis. The sequence goes on from NC_064648.1 coordinate 149,134,809, forward strand.
TCTACCAGTTTTTCCATTTGTCTGTAAAGAATTCGCGTTAGTATTTTGCAGCTGTGACTTATTAAACTGATAGTTCGGTAATTTTCACATCTGTCAACACCTGCTTTCTTTGGGATTGGAATTATTATATTCTTCTTGAAGTCTGTGGGTATTTCGCCTGTCTCATACATCTTACTCTCCAGATGGTAGAGTTTTGTCATGACTGGCTCTCCCAAGGCCATCCGTAGTTCTAATGGAATGTTGTATACTCCTGGGGCCTTGTTTGGACTCAGGTCTTTCAGTGCTCTGTCAAATTCTTCACGCAGTATCTTATCTCCCATTTCATATTCATCTACATCCTCTTCCATTTTCATAACATTGTCCTCAAGTACATCGCCCTTGTATAAACCCTCTATATACTCCTTCCACCTTTCTGCCTTCCCTTCTTTGCTTAGAACTGGGTTGCCATCTGAGCTCTTGATATTCATACAAGTGATTCTCTTCTCTCCAAAGGTCTCTTCAATTTTCCTGTAGGCAGTATCTATCTTACCCCTGGTGAGACAAGCCTTTACATCCTTACATTTGTCCTCTAGCCATCCCTGCTTAGCCATTTTGCACTTCCTGTCGATCTCATTTTTGAGACGTTTGTATTCCTTTTTGCCTGCTTCATTTACTGCATTTTTATATTTTCTCCTTTCATCAATTAAATTCAATATTTCTTCTGTTACCCAAGGATTTCTACTAGCCCTCGTCTTTTTACCTACTTGATCGTCTGCCGCCTTCACTACTTCATCCCTCAGAGCAACCCATTCTTCTTCTACTGTATTTCTTTCCTCCATTCCTGTCAATTGTTCCCTTATGGTCTCCCTGAACTCTCTACAACCTCTGGTTCTTTCAGTTTATCCAGGTCCCATTTCCTTAAATTCCCACCTTTTAGCAGTTTCTTCAGTTTCAATCTGCAGTTCATAACCAATAGATTGTGGTCAGAATCCACATCTGCCCCTGTAAATGCCTTACAATTTAAAACCTGGTTCCTAAATCTCTGTCTTATCATTATATAATCTATCTGATACCTTTTAGTATCTCCAGTATTCTTCCAGGTATACAACCTTCTTTTATGATTCTTGAACCAAGTGTTGGCTATGATTAAGTTATGCTCTGTGCAAAATTCTACAAGGTGGCTTCCTCTTTCATTTCTTCCCCCCAATCCATATTCACCTACTACGTTTCCTTCTCTCCCTTTTCCTACTGACGAATTCCAGTCACCCATGACTATTAAATTTTCGTCTCCCTTCACTACCTGAATAATTTCTTTTATCTCGTCATACATTTCATCAATTTCTGCATCATCTGCAGAGATAGTTGGCATATAAACTTGTACTACTGTAGTAGGCATGGGCTTTGTGTCTATCTTGGCCACAATAATGCGTTCACTATGCTGTTTGTAGTAGCTAACCAGCACTCCTATTTTTTTTATTCATTATTAAACCTACTCCTGCATTACCCCTATTTGATTTTGTATTTATAACCCTGTAATCACCTGACCAAAAGTCTTGTTCCTCCTGCCACCGAACTTCACTAATTCCCACTATATCTAACTTTAACCTATCCATTTCCCTTTTTAAATTTTCTAGCCTACCTGCCCGATTAAGGGATCTGACATTCCACGCTCCGATCCGTAGAACGCCAGTTTTCTTTCTCCTGATAACGACGTCCTCTTGAGTAGTCCCTGCCCGGAGATCCGAATGCGGGACTATTTTACCTCCGGAATATTTTACCCAAGAGGACGCCATCATTTAATCATACAGTAAAGCTGCATGCCCTCGGGAAAAATTACGGCTGTAGTTTCCCCTTGCTTTCAGCCGTTCGCAGTACCAGCACAGCAAGGCCGTTTTGGTTAAAGTTACAAGGCCAGATCAATCAATCATCCAGACTGTTGCCCCTGCAACTACTGAAAAGGCTGCTCCCCCTCTTCAGGAACCACACGTTTGTCTGGCCTCTCAACAGATACCCCTCCTTTGTGGTTGCACCTACGGTACAGCCATCTGTATCGCTGAGACACGCAAGCCTCCCCACTAACGGCAAGGTCCATGGTTCATGGGGGAAGGAGATTGGAATACGTCAAGCAAATAATTGAGGACGTAGGTTGCAAGTGCTACTCTGAGATGATGAGGTTAGCACAGGAAAGGAATTCGTGGCGGGCCGCATCAAACCAGTCAGTAGACTGATGACCCCAAAAAAAAAAGGTGGCGCGAATCTGTTTTCGTGCCCACGTCGTGGCTGCCTCGGCCTGTTAGCCATTTAGACGCCGGCGCGGTAGCTCAGCGTGTTCGGTCAGACAGGTGGCTGGCCCCTGTGATCAAAGAACTGAGTGAAGGGATCAACAACGAAGTTAAACGGGACGTGCGCTATGATCAAGTACCACGGACAGTTACGAAAAAACTGAAAAAAAATGTCTGACGGCAGCGGCTGCTTTCCACTCTTGGTAATAAGCGACCTTGCGGTTGTCATTGCATTCAGTGCAGCACTTTATCTGGTTGACAATCATGCTATACTTTTACATTTTGGGTTTATTCCTCTGACGTTTCTGTTTGGCAAGAGCACTTTTGCTCAGGCGTTTTAAACCCCGGTGTGATTACAAAATGGTTCAAATGGCTCTAAGTACTATGCGACTTTACATCTAAGGTCATCAGTCCCCTAGAACTTAGTTAGGTTTACTAACTAACCTAAGGATATCACACACATCCATGCCCGAGGCAGGATTCCAACCTCCGACCGTAGCAGTAGCGCGGTTCTGGACTGAAGGGGCTACAACCGCTCGGCCAACGCGGCCGGCTGTGATTACATGTAAGTACATTCCGTTTGTACATATTTTATGGAAGTAATCCTACTAAATTCATATTATTTCAATCCATGTCATTATATTTTTAGGTATTCTGTGTAACTTTTTATTGTGATGAAGATTGCCCTAGCGCAGTCGAAACCGTGGTCAATTGACAAAAAATTTTTATGCAACCGAAGTGGCTGTATGTACGTACTGTAATTAACTACATTTATGATAATATACTGTACAATCACCAGTCATTTTTACATGTTCACATACACCTTTACCTTTGCTCCAAACATGAACATTTTCGTCAGACATTATTATGAGTATACAGACAAAAAGCAGAGGGCGATAGACAATAGGACTTTGCAAAATCCTTATTACCTTTTCCCTAAGGTGGTAAGTACCGTGAACTATAATATCACGTTCAGAAAAATTCTCAAGAGCAGGAACATTAATTACACCAGTATGTTTTTCCAAAGCTGTTTCACAGAGGAAGACCGCCCTGCAGTTCCTTCTCTAAATCCTCGCACGAACGAAAAAATGGCTGACATCGAAATAAGTGTCCAAGGAATAGAAAAGCAACTGGAATCACTCAACAGAGGAAAGTCCACTGGACCTGACGGGATACCAATTCGACACTACACAGAGTACGCGAAAGAACTTGCCCCCCTTCTAACAGCCGTGTACCGCAAGTCTCTAGAGGAACGGAAGGTTCCAAATGATTGGAAAAGAGCACAGGTAGTCCCAGTCTTCAAGAAGGGTCGTCGAGCAGATGCGCAAAACAATAGGCCTATATCTCTGACATCGATCTGTTATAGAATTTTAGAACATGTTTTTTGCTCGCGTATCATGTCATTTCTGAAAATCCAGAATGTACTCTGTAGAAATCACCATGGATTCCGGAAACAGCGATCGTGTGAGACCCAAATCGCTTTATTTGTCCATGAGACCCAGAAAATATTAGATACAGGCTCCCAGGTAAATGGCATTTTCCTCGACTTCCGGAAGGCGTTCGATACAGTTCCGCACTGTCGCCTGATAAACAAAGTAAGAGCCTACGGAGTATCAGATCAGCTGTGGGGCTGGACTGAAGAGTTTTTAGCAAACAGAACACAGTATGTTGTTATCAATGGAGAGACGTCTACAGATGTTAAAGTAACCTCTGGCGTGCTACAGGGGAGTGTTATGGGACCGTTGCTTTTCACAATATATATAAATGACCTAGTAGACAGTGTCTGAAGTTCCATGCGGCTTTTCGCGGATGATGCTGTAGTATACAGAGAAGTTGCAGCATTAGAAAATTGCAGCGAAATGCAGGAAGATCTGCAGCGGATAGGCACTTGGTGCAGGGAGTGGCAACTGACCCTTAATGTAGACAAATGTAATGTATTGCGAGAAAGAAGGATCCTTTATTGTATGATTATATGATAGCGGAACAAACACTGGTAGCAGTTACTTATGTAAAATATCTGGGAGTATGCGTACGGAACGATTTGAAGTGGAATGATCATATAAAATTAATTGTTGGGAAGGCGGGCGCCAGGTTGAGATTCACTGGGAGAGTCCTTAGAAAATGTAGTCCATCAACAAAGGAGGTGGCTTACAAAACACTCGTTCGACCTATACTTGAGTATTGCTCATCAGTGTGGGATCCGTACCAGGTCGGGTTGACGGAGGAGATAGAGAAGATCCAAAGAAGAGCGGCGCGTTATGCCATAGGGTTATTTGGTAACCGTGATAGCGTTACGGAGATGTTTAGCAAACTCAAGTGGCAGACTCTCCAAGAGAGGCGCTCTGCATCGCGGTGTAGCTTGCTCGGCAGGTTTCGAGAGGGTGCGTTTTTGGACGAGGTATCGAATATATTGCTTCCCCCTACTCTCACCTCCCGAGGCGATCACGAGTGTAAAATCAGAGAGTTTCGAGCGCGCACGGAGGCTTTCCGGCAGTCGTTCTTCCCGCGAACCATACGCGACTGGAACAGGAAAGGGAGGTAATTACAGTGTCACGTAAAGTACCCTCCGCCACACACCGTTGGGTGGCTTGCGGAGTATAACTGTAGATGTAGATGTAGATGTTCCTCAACAACAGGTACTGCAAACCAACTATTGGCATGAGAAAACGTATCATTAACATGCAAACCAAAATTCAAATTACATCCTGCGAAAGCAGATGGGCCATCAAGTACAGCATGATCAGCCACAGATCTAACAGGTATTTTATTCTTGTCAGCACCTGATGTAGTGGTTCGGTCAACAGTTCAGCGCCATGTTGTTTGGCTGCTTCACCTCGAACTTTTAAAGTAACATCCCCCCCCCCCCTGCCCCCCCCCCCTGCACAGGAATTGTAATGGTATATCATTTTGTTCCATTAATATTGATTATCAAGGGGTGTCTACATTTCTCTGGACCGCTCTGTATATGGTGACTGACGAAGATGCAGTGATTCTCGTCGCGATTGGCAGTGTTAAATACGCAGTTGATTAGAGTCGTAGGCAATCGTTGCTAGACACCAGCGAAAACTGTACGAAGGATAAAAATCCTGCCCTCTTCACTAGGTGGCGAAACAAGAGCTGTACCATTGTGAGAGATACAGAGTCGAGTGGGTGTGCCGGGACTTAACCCAGTCCACTGCTGCTAGCTCCACGTCACCATACCGCGCCTCAGCGTGGCATACAAATTATCACGCCATGATCTAAGAGTGAAATTAAAAATTGAAATAGCTTTCCCAGACTTTGTCACTGCGTGCTCCAGAATATTGATGTTAACACAGTGAAGTCTCAGAATGGTCTGATGAATAAGCTTCGCAAAATATATTACTGTATTTTAAGAAAAAACAAGTGGCACTAAATAAAGCAGCTAGAGAGCTAAAACTTGTTCAGAATGTTCAAATGTATGTCACGATCTCAGATCGGTGGATTATTTTGGTCAAAATCGTCGTTTTTTCAAAAAAATTGAAGGCGCTAAATATTAAACTCAGCACTCCTTCAGGCCATGAGTGGCCTACCGGGACCATCCGACCGCCGTGTCATCCTCAGTGGAGGCTGCGGATAGGAGGGGCGTGGGGTCAGCACACCGCTCTCCCGATCATTATGATGGTCTTCTTGACCGAATCCGCTACTATTCGGTCGAGTAGCTCCTCAATTGGCATAATGAGGCTGGGTACACCCCGAAAAATGGCAACAGCGCATGGCGGCCTGTATGATCACCCATCCAAGTGCGGACCATGCCCGACAGCGCTTAACTTCGGTGATCTCACGGGAACCGGTATAACCACTGCGGCAAGGCCGGTGCCTAAATATTAAACTCAGAAAGATCAAAATTCGTACGTAGCCTCAGTTTGATATAAACACTTTAACTACGTGACTCCATTAAGCTACGTCTATTAGTTTTCAAGTTCTTTACTCAAAACCAAATTTTGAACAGAAACATCCATATTCGTAGTACATTGATTATCATTTGTATTTAGTATAGCAAGTTACAATTTACAGCTCTTGAGGGTATTTTTGTTCTGGCGTTGCAACTACAAAAAGCGTGATTTTTTTCATCGGACAGTTTTCGCTTTATTGAGGTAAAGCATCATCAGTGGTCTATAAGTAAGTTATTTACATTTTGATTTATTTTTAGATCAAAAGCAGATCGATAAGAATAGGTTGATTTGTACTTACGGTGATTTTTCGGCTGATTCCTCGCTTTCATCGCCGTGTGCTAGATCGTTGTTTTTCTGTGGCAGACGCCGTAATTTCGGTCTAATTTTCAAATGTTCTGCAGTACTATGAAAAAAGGCATAAACATTGCTTACAAAACAAACAATTCCATACTAAAGCACATCCCAAAACTAAAATCAAAACCAGACAGGTACCAACAATGTGGTATCTACAGGGTGTTTCAAAAATGACCGGTATATTTGAAACGGCAATAAAAACTAAACGAGCAGCGATAGAAATACACAGTTTGTTGCAATATGCTTGGGACAACAGTACATTTTCAGGCAGACAAACTTTCGAAATTACAGTAGTTACAATTTTCAACAACAGATGGCGCTGCAAGTGATGTGAAAGATATAGAAGACAACGCAGTCTGTGGGTGCGCCATTCTGTACGTCGTCTTTCTGCTGTAAGCGTGTGCTGTTCACAACGTGCAAGTGTGCTGTAGACAACATGGTTTATTCCTTAGAACAGAGGATTTTTCTGGTGTTGGAATTCCACCGCCTAGAACAAGTGTTGTTGCAACAAGACGAAGTTTTCAATGGAGGTTTAATGTAACCAAAGGACCGAAAAGCGATACAATAAAGGATCTGTTTGAAAAATTTCAACGGACTGGGAACGTGACGGATGAACGTGCCGGAAAGGTAGGGCGACCGCGTAGGGCAACCACAGAGGGCAACGCGCAGCTAGTGCAGCAGGTGATCCAACAGCGGCGTCGGGTTTCCGTTCGCCGTGTTGCAGCTGCGGTCCAAATGACGCCAACGTCCACGTATCGTCTCATGCGCCAGAGTTTACACCTCTATCCGTACAAAATTCAAACGCGGCAACCCCTCAGCGCCGCTACCGTTGCTGCACGAGAGACGTTCGCTAACGATATAGTGCACAGGATTGATGACGGCGATATGCATGTGGGCAGCATTTGGTTTACTGACGAAGCTTATTTTTACCTGGACGGCTTCGTCAATAAACAGAACTGGCGCATATGGGGAACCGTAAAAGCCCCATGTTGCAGTCCCATCGTCCCTGCATCCTCAAAAAGTACTGGTCTGGGCCGCCATTTCTTCCAAAGGAATCATTGGCCCATTTTTCAGATCCGAAACGATTACTGCATCACGCTATCTGGACATTCTTCGTTAATTTGTGGCGGTACAAACTGCCTTAGACGACACTGCGAACACCTCGTGGTTTATGCAAGATGGTGCTCGGCCACATCGCACGGCCGACGTCTTTAATTTCCTGAATGAATATTTCGATGATCGTGTGATTGCTTTGGGCTATCCGAAACATACAGGAGGCGGCGTGGATTGGCCTCCCTATTCGCCAGACATGAACCCCTGTGACTTCTTTCTGTGGGGACACTTGAAAGACCAGGTGTACCGCCAGAATCCAGAAAGAATTGAACAGCTGAAGCAGTACATCTCATCTGCATGTGAAGCCATTCCGCCAGACACGTTTTCAAAGGTTTCGGGTAATTTCATTCAGAGACTAAGCCATATTATTGCTACGCATGGTGGATATGTGGAAAATATCGTACTATAGAGTTTCCCAGACCGCAGCGCCATCTGTTGTTGAAAATTGTAACTACTGTAATTTCGAAAGTTTGTCTGCCTGAAAATGTACTGTTGTCCCAAGCATATTGCAACAAACGGTGTATTTCTATCGCTGCTCGTTTAGTTTTTATTGCCGTTTCAAATATACCGGTCATTTTTGAAACACCCTGTATCAGCTCAGTTGCAGAGATTGTGGGAAGATATACATTGGAATGACTGGCGGGACATCCGACACAGGATATAAAGAACACATCAGAGTATTTAAATACGGTACAAATCATTCAATATCTGCGGGTCATCTAAAAGAAGAACACCATAGACCAAGCAATATTGAAAAAGATATGAATATCATCAAAATCAGTAAAGACAGACACCTCCTCCCTTTCCAAGAAAATTTCCATATACAAAAAGCATTAACACAAAATGAACAGTTACTCTGTGAGCAGATAATTATTGGAAACCAGACTGATAAAACTGCATGAAATTGCATGAAAGAGGAAAGAGCCTTTTCCACCCTTCACCCCTCCCACAACCCCCCTCCCCTCCCCCCCTCCCCACTTACAGTTTCATTTCACTCTTCGCTCCTCACCTTCTCCTCTAACTCACACTCCATCACACTGCTATATAGCTATGTCTACACATCATGGTTTCACCCACTAAAAAAAAAGCCTCCGTCGCTACTCCTTCTACATCTACATGTATATCTACATCTACATACATACTCTGCAATCCACCATACGGTGCGTGGCGGAGGGTACCTCGTACCACAACTAGCACCTTCTCTCCCTGTTCCACCACCAAACAGAACGAGGGTAAAATGACTGCCTATATGCCTCTGTACGAGCCCTAATCTCTCTTATCTTTGTGGTCTTTCCGCGAAATATAAGTTGGCGACAGTAAAACTGTACTGCAGTCAGCCTCGAATGCTGGTTCTCTAAATTTCCTCAGTAGCGATTCACGAAAAGAACGCCTCCTTTCCTCTAGAGACTCCCACCCGAGGTCCTGAAGCATTTCAGTAACACTCGCGTGATGATCAAACCTACCAGTAACAAATCTAGCAGCCCGCCTCTGAATTGCTTCTATGTCCTCCCTCAATCCGACATGATAGGGATCCCAAACGCTCGAGCAGTATTTAAGAATAGGTCGTATTAGTGTTTTATAAGCGGTCTCCATTACAGATGAACCACATATTCCCAAAATTCTACCAATGAACCGAAGACTACTATCCGCCTTCCCCACAACTGCCATTACATGCTTGTCCCACTTCATATCAATGTGCAATGTTACGCCCAAATGTTTAATCGACGTGACTGTGTCAAGCATTACACTACTAATGGAGTATTCAAACATTACGGGATTCTTTTTCCTATTCATCTGCATTAATTTACATTTATCTATATTTAGAGTTAGGTACCCTTCTTTACACCAATCACAAACCCTGTCCAAGTCATCTTGTATCCTCCTACAGTCACTCAACGACGACACCTTCCAGTTCACCACAGCATCATCAGCAAACAGCCGCACATTGCTATCCACCCTATCCAAAAGATCATTTATGTAGATAGAAAACAACAGCGGACCTACCACACTTCCCTGGGGCACTCCAGACGATACCCCCACCTCCGATGAACACTCACCATCGAGGACAACGTACTGGGTTCTATTACTTAAGAAGTCTTCGAGCCACTCACATACTTGGGAACCAATCCCATATGCTCGTACCTTAGTTAGGAGTCTGCAGTGGGGCACCGAGTCAAACGCTTTCCGGAAGTCGAGGAATGTGGCATCCGTCTGATACCCTTCATCCACGGTTCGCAAGATATCATGTGAAAAAAGGGTGGATTGCGTTTCGTAGGAGCGATGCTTTCTAAAGCCGTGCTGATGGATGGACATCCTTCTCTACTCTTACACAGTACATGTAAACAGGAACATAATTAAACAGACTTACACAAATACAATAATCTAACTTAAAAAAAAAAGAATTTGTAGGTCAAAGACAAAGTAGTGGAAAGGTTATGTTGGCAATAACACGAAACACAAACAACAATACATTCCTGAAGTACAAAAACAAACAGAATGCAGTGGTGTGCATAAAAGTGTGTTGTGAAAAACATAAGAAATGCATAGTGCTGCAGAACATCCAAAAATTAGACCAAAATTATCAGTGTGAAACACAGAAAAACTACGATTTGCTAGCAGACGGCATTTCTCGATGTAAGCGAGAAATCAGCAGAAAAATCACCGTGAGTACAGATCAACCTATTCTTATCGAACTGTTTTTCGATCTAAAAGCAGATCAAAATGTAAACAGCTTAATTCCAGACCACTGATGATGTTTTACCTCAATAAAGCGAAATGCGTCTGGTGAAAAAAAAAAAAAAAAAAAAAAGACACGCATTCTTGTAGTTGCAACGACAGAACAAAAATACCATCAAGAATTATAAAGCAACTACAGACCCTATGGCCACACAAATGAAGAATATAATTGCAGCATTTGATTACATTGATGTAATAATACAGCTGCGCCAAGCTTCAAGACGTTAGTGTAAAACAATCAATACGAGGACACTTAAAGAGGTAGTTCAGAAGTCATGTTCTATTGTAGGTTCCGTTCTGAACATTCTAGCCGGAAAAGTTAAATTGCAGTCGAGCCTAATGTTTGTCAGCAACTAAAGCAAACTTAACTTTAATTACATAAAATTTACGAACATTGTAAATTGTTACATAACAGAGATATTAATTAATACGTGTCCGAGACAGGGGCCATTCACGTGCTGCTATTTGTGCCTAGGGCCTTTGACAGCAGTCCGCTGCGCCCATCCATAATAAATACGGCTAGAGAGAGAGAGAGTAGCGACGGAGACAATTCGCACCCTGCTATAAATCTGTCGCCGTCTGTGAAACGCCGGCATACGCAGTGCGTCTGAGGTAGGCACCTACTAAACGCGTTTTCGACGGTAGTATGAAGTGAACTCGCGAGGACCGTACACCGCCCTGGATCGCTTAGATGTCACGGAAGTGACTGTTTGTATGCCGCCTGTAATGTTGACAAAACCGCGCGGTAAACGGTGCGATTATTTTCCACTTCTGTGGCGAACAATTAACTTCAATTATAAGAAGTCAGGGCGAGGGAACATTTTACTTGGAACTTACCGCAGAGGTCGCCTCTGTACTGCTCGTAGTAGTGTTTCTGACAGGAACGTTACTATTAATATCAGGAATATTATTGTGTTTGTGCGCGTGAACTTTTACTGAATACCTTAATCAGTTAAAACTTCTTTATTTATAGTCATAGTTCCTGATCCCGCTGAGTAGGTAGCAAGTTGAAACATTTTGTCTCAGTGAACACAAGTGAGATAATTAAGATACCAAAAAAATTTCCATTACGAGATACATTCGTGTGACACTAGCTCGATATTCTGATACTCAGAGAGAATTAAGGTGAGTGAGCCATCTACCCTGCAACACTATGTGGGTTGCATTGCAGAGAGAGATGTGCAAAAATCCTCCAGAGTTTGTGGTAGGGAAATTACGTGGGTCTGTGACAGGTCAATCTGGGATGACTATTGATTGACGTGGGAAAGCATAAAAAGGAGATAACCAAACGTTTTGTTTTTGTGATGTGTTTTATACTGCCAATGTGATTTATTTTGTATATTTGTGTGATTTGCATGAGACAGTAGCGAATTAGTTTCAAATACGATGGGTCCAGCATGATTTTCTTTAGCACTGCCCGATAGTAGGTGGGTAGATCACGTAACTAATGAGGAGGTATTGAATAGGATTGGGGAGAAGAGAAGTTTGTGGCACAACTTGACTAGAAGAAGGGATCGGTTGGTAGGACATGTTTTGAGGCATCAAGGGATCACAAATTTACCATTGGAGGGCAGTGTGGAGGGTAAAAATCGTAGAGGGAGACCAGGAGATGAATACACTAAGCAGATTCAGAAGGATATAGGTTGCAGTAGGTACTGGGAGATGTAGCTTGCACAGGACAGAATAGCATGGAGAGCTGCATCAAACCAGTCTCAGGACTGAAGACCACAACAACAACAGCCCGATAGTCAGTAAATTCGTTATTTTGCTAATGAATGAGCTTATGAGAGTATGGGAGATGATGAAGTAGCGAAAGATTCCTTACCAATCCAGAAAGTGCACAGTAGCAATAAACAGAAACATTACGAGACCATATAATAGTTCAACATGGTTCAAATGGCTCTGAGCACTATGGGACTTAACTTCTGAGGTCATCAGTCCCCTAGAACTTAGAACTACTTAAACCTAACTAACCTAAGGACATCACACATCCATGCCCGAGGCAGGATTCGAACCTGCGACCGTAGCGGTCGCGCGGTGCCAGACTGTAGCGCCTAGAACCGCTCGGCCACCTCGGCCGGCGTTTAACTATAGTGTTTAAGTGTAATACAAGAAGTTATGCAACATTAGCGTGAAAGATTTTACTACAATAAAAGAGGAGCTATATGAAACAAATGGTTATCTTGATTATTGAGTTGTGGGTAGCCATTTGTGTTGAGGCATTATACCATAAGCTCCATTTTTGGCTAGTATGCCCAAGCTTTGATTAAAATATATGCCACAGAGAGGAAATGTGGTCTTGCCAGGGTGGAGTGAGTCCATCAGAAATGTGCACAAGCTATTAGTCAGATGCGTTATCCATTCCGTTGCGTTAAGAAGTAAAGACGAGAATAAATTAACTGCTAGGTACAAGGGCTCTAATTTCGAGCATAGTTGCAATGGGTATGATAGATCATAAAAATATTTCTGTTGTGCGAATACTAAAAGCACTCGCCGCGCGAATTAGCCGAGCGGTCTGGGGCGCTGCAGTCATGGACTGTGCGGCTGGTCGCGGCTGAAGTTCGAGTCCTCCCTCGGGCATGGGTGTGTGTGTTTGTCCTTAGGATAATTTAGGTTAGGTAGTGTGTAAGCTTAGGGATTGATGACCTTAGCAGTTAAGTCCAATAAGATTTCACACACATTTGAACACATTTGAACTAAAAGCACTCGCTTGGCAGGCCACTCATCTAGTAGGCTAGCCAAGATGCCACATATGAGGGTAATCTCCCAATTTTTGTCTCTTAAATGTGATTTCAGTTGATTCTCATAATTCGATATCACAATAATCCTGCCAGGATCGAAAAATGAGTCGTTACTTGTATATAAAATGTCCCAATTAGTGAAACTGCTCCCATGTCCCAATATATGTCTATTCACAGGCGCCCATAGCCAGTAACAGGACTCGTGAGCTCTCCTGTGAGTGACCTTGCAGTAAAACATCTCTATAATCAATTGGAAGTATAAGCTCCTTTTTGAGGTCTAAAGGGGAGGGGAGGACAGGCAAAAATAGTGATGTCCTCTTGCACACTGCAGCTAGGTGCTCAGATTTTTGTCTATTATTACTCCCAGGATTTATGCTGAGGGAGAGAAGTTGATATTTCTGACATTTAGGATTAAGTATATAAGGAATATCCGTTATAACCTCCCCATGAACCATGGACCTTGCCGTTGGTGGGCAGGCTTGCGTGCGTCAGCGATACAGATAGCCGGACCGTACGTGCAACCACAACGGAGGGGTATCTGTTGAGAGGCCAGACAAACGTGTGGTTCCTGAAGAGGGGCAGCAGCCTTTTCAGTAGTTGCAGGGGCAACAGTCTGGATGACTTACTGATCTGGCCTTGTAACACTAACCAAAACGGCCTTGCTGTGCTGGTACTGCGAACGGCTGAAAGCAAGGGGAAACTACGGCCGTAATTTTTCCCGATGGCATGCAGCTTTACTGTATGATTAAATGATGATAGTGTCCTCTTGGGTAAAATATTCCGGGGTAAAATAGTCCCCCATTCGGATCTCCAGGCGGGGACTACTCAGGAGGACGTCGTTATTAGGAGAAAGAAAACTGGCGTTCTACGGATCGGAGCGTGGAATGTCAGATCCCTTAATCGGGCAGGTAGGTTAGAAAATTTAAAAAGGGAAATGGATAGGTGAAAGTTAGATATAGTGGGAATTAGTGAAGTTCGGTGGTAGGAGGAACAAGACTTTTGGTCAGGCGAATACAGGGTTATAAATACAAAATAAAATAGGGTAATGCAGGAGTAGGTTTAATAATGAGTAAAAAAATAGGAGTGCGGGTAAGCTGCTACAAACTGCATAGTGAACACATTATTGAGGCCAAGATAGACACGAATCCCACGCCTACCACTGTAGTACAAGTTTATATGCCAACTAGCTCTGCAGATGACGAAGAAATTGAAGAAATGTATGATGAAATAAAAGAAATCATTCAGATAGTGAAGGGAGGCGAAAATTTAATAGTCATGGGTGACTGGAATTCGGTAGTAGGAAAAGGGAGAGAAGGAAACGTAGTAGGTGAATATGGATTGGGGGGGAGAAATGAAAGAGGAAGCCGCCTGGTAGAATTTTGCACAGAGCACAACTTAATCACAGCTAACACTTGGTTCAAGAATCATAAAAAAAGGTTGTATACATGGAAGAAACCTGGGGACACTGACTGCTGAAGCCCAGCTTATCCGTGATCTGAAGGCTGACCGACCCATCGTCATTCTTCCGGCGGACAAGGGTTCCACGACCGTGGTACTTGATCGTCGGGAGTATGTGGCTGAGGGACTGCGTCAGCTTTCAGACACCACCACATACAAAGTTTGCCAAGGTAATCCCATTCCCGATGTCCAGGCGTAGCTTCAAGGAATCCTCAGAACCTTAGGGCCCCTGCAAAACCTTTCACCTGACTCCATCAATTGTGAGCTCTGCTTATAACACTCCTGTCCTCTACTGCTATACCATAACCTTAAAGTAGGAGGCAGGTCGTGAAATATAACTATCTAGTTAAAACAATTATGGTGTAAAGCAACAGAGCAGTGTTACCCTCTGAGAGGAATTTTGTTGTGTTGACCACATTGTACCTAACGGAGGTGGCTTATCGGAAGTGAAAGTCAGAATTACGTAAATATTTGAACAGTAACAAACAAAAT
This sequence comes from Schistocerca serialis cubense, assembly GCF_023864345.2. Taxonomy (NCBI): domain Eukaryota; kingdom Metazoa; phylum Arthropoda; class Insecta; order Orthoptera; family Acrididae; genus Schistocerca; species Schistocerca serialis. Next base: position 149,149,878 of record NC_064648.1, read on the forward strand.
TTTTGCCTATCTGCAATGTTTAATGGATAAAGAAAACGGTCGCCAGCCTAATTAGGCAAGAGAATGATTAACATTCTTGTTCAGGAAAATAGTTATTAGTAACTTTAACGGATAAACAAAACCTATACTTTGTCACACACGAGTGCAATGAACTCTGACACATACATATGTTTATGGTAAGATTGAAGCTAACAGCTAGAGCAGTACAAACTATTTGCAAAAATATAACAGATACCGAAACACACTATTACTTTCAGGGCTTGTTCAAACTGACTGGTCTTTATAACATTACTATTAACATTCACTGCAGGATCATAAATTGGATATAGGTTAAGTCTCTCTCAGTTAAATACTTTACTATTTAAAATGAAAGTTAATCGGAATCCACTAACAGATTGCTTCCCACTATCTTTTGAATAAATAAATTATGGTTTTCATAAATAGTGGTCTTCCCGTTACTTGTTACCTGGCATTAGCACAATAGACACACTGTGGATCCTGTTATACTATTAATATGCACTTCCAATACACAAGAGAGACAAACACTTAGCAACACACTATGACTTCCAAGATGGCCGCCGAGTAAGTGACGCCAGAAACCATTTCCAGAAAGTTAAGTGATTTAGACAGGAATATAATTTAGTTTAACGCCGACAACAAATTAAATACGTGCATTAGTGTATAGTTTAGTCTTGACGTTAAAGGCTTGACTTTTCTTTGCGTATTTTTTCAGAAAACACGAAAAGATCGTAACTTCGCGAAGTCGCGCTTACCCTTAAATTATGTAAACGTGTTTGTTTCTTGTTTCACAGTAATTTAACTAGTTTCTCGGTAACAAATAAGTAAACTACCGTAAATAGCGTATAACTTCATTGTTTTAATACAGATTTCAGAAAAACAGCGTAACTTTATATCAGAAACTTGCCTATATACATTTGTTTATAGGCCTAATTCTCGTAACGTTTTTGGAGAATCAAAGTTAAAGTATCTCGTTTAATTGTCCTTTTTTTCATTCCATCGAGTGAAATATATAATAAATAGCGTATACCTTCATTGTTTTAATACAGTTCTCAGAAAAACAGCGGAATTTTAAATCAGAAACTTGCTTATATACATTTGTGAATAGGCTTAATTCTTGTAACGTCTTTTTTGATTTTCGGTAATTTAATTGATTTATTCTAGCTAAAGTATTATTTTTGCCATGAGTGAGAAGTGCCTGACTTGCCGTAGAATTGTTAGTTCCGGGGTTTGGTGTGATGGATGCAGTAGTTTTTTTCACTGGGGGGACTGCAGTGGCGTGGGTCTTGGGAAAGTGGATCAGGCTCATCAGTGGTTATGTAGGATTTGCAGCAGAGATAGGAAGATAGTGGAACAGGAGGGGAAAATTGCTGCCCTTCAGGCTGAGCTAGATCAGGCTAGGGAAGATCTGGACAGGTTAAGGAGGGAGAAGGGCAAAGAGAGGTGGGAAGTGGCAACAGGTAGCAGAAGGAACAGGCCTAGAACTAAGTCTGACAGTTTTGTCGTGAATGTCAAAAATAAGTTTGACCTGTTGCTTCAGTTAGAAACTGATGAGCCTCAAGCAGAGGTAGGTGTAGACAGGGCACAACAAACTTTCAATAGGAAATTGAAAAAGAATGTAGGAAAGTCATCGAAAAGGAAGAAAGTTTTGTTGTTAGGCAGTTCTCATGCCAGAGGTGTAGGCCAACTTCTGCAGGAGGAATTAGGACCAGAATACCAGGTCACAAATTTTTTCAAACCAAGTGCTAGTCTGGATCAGGTGACAGAGGATTTAGGTTCACTCTGTAAAGGATTTACCAGGGAAGACACCGTGGTTATTGTGGGAGGGTCAGGGAACAGCATCGACAGAGATCCTGGGTACAGTATAGAGTGTGACCTGGTAAAGATTGCGTCGGCATCGAGACACACCAATGTTGAGTTTGTATCTGTCCTGAGACGCCATGACCGGCCTCATTTGAACTCTTCTGTTGGAAGAGTTAATTTGGAGTTGGAACGGCTGCTTGGGTCGGGTGCGGGGGCTCATATTGGTGTGGTTCCTGTTGATCATCTCAGTAGGTGGGACTATACCAGGCACGGCCTACATCTCAACAGGAAAGGGAAGGGGAAACTGGCTGGGGTAATAGCAGGAAATTTAAGGGGGGGAGGCACTGCCATGAATGGTAAAATACCAGTGGTTACAGGTGTTGGAGCAGCACCTTTTTTAGGATAGGTAAGACAGAAAGATGTCAAGTTCTACGAGAGGTCAGGATTGAAACAAATCTTCAGTTTAGGAAAGAAATTAAACAGCACAATTCTAGCACATTGGATCACCAATCACAGCTGTCAATTATAAATTTTCACCAATCACCAGAAATTTTATCTCCAACAAGTTGTACCTCAGTCCTAGGTAATTGCATTGATGAGTTAGTCACCCAACCCAGTTGACATAATCTGCCTCTCTGAACACCATGTGACCACTGGTATAGGAACTAGGCCTAAGCACAATGAGAAACTCAGACAGGAGAGTACTGCAAATGTTAGAATAAGGAAAGGTTCTCGTAAAAGTATAATTAAAAACAATGTAAGTATATTTCAACAAAATATTGGGAGTTTAAAGAATAAAGTAGATGAGCTTCTGGTTTGTTTAGAAGATTTAGAAGCTGAGAATGAAATAGATATACTATGCCTGTCTGAGCATCACATTGTTACTGATATGGATAAGGTAAATGTAAGTGGATATAAGCTCTCTGCACATGTAATGAGAGAAAATATGGAGAAAGGAGGAGTTGCCATATACACTCCTGGAAATGGAAAAAAGAACACATTGACACCGGTGTGTCAGACCCACCATACTTGCTCCGGACACTGCGAGAGGGCTGTACAAGCAATGATCACAGGTACGGCACAGCGGACACACCAGGAACCGCGGTGTCGGCCGTCGAATGGCGCTAGCTTCGCAGCATTTGTGCACCGCCGCCGTCAGTGTCAGCCAGTTTGCCGTGGCATACGGAGCTCCATCGCAGTCTTTAACACTGGTAGCATGCCGCGACAGCGTGGACGTGAACCATATGTGCAGTTGACGGACTTTGAGCGAGGGCGTATAGTGGGCATGCGGGAGGCCGGGTGGACGTACCGCCGAATTGCTCAACACGTGGGGCGTGAGGTCTCCACAGTACATCGATGTTGTCGCCAGTGGTCGGCGGAAGGTGCACGTGCCCGTCGACCTGGGACCGGACCGCAGCGAAGCACGGATGCACGCCAAGACCGTAGGATCCTACGCAGTGCCGTAGGGGACCGCACCGCCACTTCCCAGCAAATTAGGGACACTGTTGCTCCTGGGGTATCGGCGAGGACCATTCGCAACCGTCTCCATGAAGCTGGGCAACGGTCCCGCACACCGTTAGGCCGTCTTCCGCTCACGCCCCAACATCGTGCAGCCCGCCTCCAGTGGTGTCGCCACAGGCGTGAATGGAGGTACGAATGGAGACGTGTCGTCTTCAGCGATGAGAGTCGCTTCTGCCTTGGTGCCAATGATGGTCGTATGCGTGTTTGGCGCCGTGCAGGTGAGCGCCACAATCAGGACTGCATACGACCGAGGCACACAGGGTCAACACCCGGCATCATGGTGTGGGGAGCGATCTCCTAAACTGGCCGTACACCACTGGTGATCGTCGAGGGGACACTGAATAGTGCACGGTACACCCAAACCGTCATCGAACCCATCGTTCTACCATTCCTAGACCGGCAAGGGAACTTGCTGTTCCAACAGGACAATGCACGTCCGCATGTATCCCGTGCCACCCAACGTGCTCTAGAAGGTGTAAGTCAACTACCCTGGCCAGCAAGATGTCCGGATCTGTCCCCCATTGAGCATGTTTGGGACTGGATGAAGCGTCGTCTCACGCGGTCTGCACGTCCACCACGAACGCTGGTCCAACTGAGGCGCCAGGTGGAAATGGCATGGCAAGCTGTTCCACAGAACTACATCCAGCATCTCTACGATCGTCTCCATGGGAGAATAGCAGCCTGCATTGCTGCGAAAGGTGGATATACACTGTACTAGTGCCGACATTGTGCATGCTCTGTTGCCTGTGTCTATGTGCCTGTGGTTCTGTCAGTGTGATCTTGTGATGTATCTGACCCCAGGAATGTGTCAATAAAGTTTCCCCTTCCTGGAGCAATGAATTCACGGTGTTCTTATTTCAATTTCCAGGAGTGTATGTCAAAAGTTATCATTGTGCAAAAAGTATAGAAACAAAAAAGTTTTGTGTAGAGAAACATATAGAAGCAGGTGCCTGTGAGCTTAAATTAAATAAAGGCACATTTATAATTGTAACTGTATATAGGTCCTCATCAGGAAATTTTCATCCATTTCTGAAAAATTTGGACTCCTTTTTGTGCTATCTGTCAGACAGGGGGAAGAAAATTATTATTTGTGGGGACTTCAATGTAGATTCTCTGAAAGAGGGTAATAGGAAAAATGACCTTGAAGTATTACTCGGTTCTTTCAATTTGACACCCGTTATTGATTTTCCTACTCGGGTGGTAAAGGATAGCAGCTCACTGATAGGTAACTTCTTTATAGACCAAGATAAGTTTAACCAGATAAATGCTCAGCCTGTTGAGAATGGTCTTTCTGATCATGGTGCACAGCTAGTTACAATATATGACATAGCTCCATTCAGCAATACTAAACAGTCCTCCAAAGTAGTACGTTCAGTCAACGATTTAACAATTGCAAATTTCAGGGAAAGCCTACAGCAGCTAGACTGGGATGAGGTGTACCGTGAACCTGATGCCAATTTAAAATTTGATTTATTTCATGACATTTTTGTAAATGCATTTGAAAACTGCTTCCCCAAGAAAATAGTTCAATATACTCGTAAGAAACCTTGTAACAAACCATGGCTTACTAAGGGTATAAAAATATCTTGTGACCGGAAAAGGAAAATGTATCTGACAGCAAGAAAGAGTAGTGACCCAGAAACTATCAAAAATTATAAAAACTACTGTGTTATATTAAGAAAAGTTATTAAAAAATCCAGGAGTATGTGTATCATGTCTGAAATCAGCAACTCTGATAATAAAATTAAAACAATTTGGAATATTATTAAAAAGAGAAACAGGTCAACCAAGAGCAGAGGAAGACAGTATTACCATCAAATTGAATGAAAACTTTACGAACAAAAAGTCAGAAGTTGAAAATATTTTTAATAATCATTTTCTAAATGTTGTGGATATAGTAGGATCCAGGTGTTCATTAGAAGATGCTAGGCTGTTAATGGAAGAGGCCATACCTATGCAATTTGATACAATTGAAATGTCTCCCACTTCTCCCTCTGAAATTAGGAAAATAATAAACTTGCTTAAAAGCAAAAACTCACATGGAATTGATGGCATTTCCAGCAAAATACTAAAAGCTTGTTCTCAACAGATAAGTAAGATTCTCAGCCACCTGTGTAATAGCTATCTGGAACAGGGCATTTTCCCTGATAGACTGAAATATGCTATTGTTATACCTTTGCATAAAAAGGGGGATAGATCTGATGTCAACAATTACCGTCCAATCTCCCTTCTAACAGCTTTATCCAAAATTTTTGAGAAAGTAATGTATTCAAGAGTAGCTTCACATATCTGTAAAAATGAAGTACTAACAAAATGTCAGTTTGGTTTCCAGAAAGGTTTTTCAACAGAAAATGCCATATATGCTTTCACCAGTCAAATTTTGAATGATGTGAATAACCGAACACCACCCATTGGGATTTTTTGTGATCTCTCAAAGGCTTTTGATTGTGTAAATCATGAAATTCTGCTAGACAAGCTCAAGTATTGTGGCATAAGTGAGACAGTGCACAAATTGTTTAATTCGTACCTAACTGGAAGAGTGCAGAAAGTTGAAATAAGTAGTTCTCATAACATGCAAAGATCAGCACATTCCTCAAACTGGGGAACTATCAAGAATGGGGTTCCACAAGGGTCAGTCTTGGGTCCTTTGTTGTTCTTATTATATATTAATGACTTGCCATTCTACTGTATATTCATGAAGAGGCAAAGTTAGTTCTCTTTGCTGATGATACAAGTATAGTAATCACACCTGACAAACAAGAATTAACTGATGAAATTTTCAATACTGTCTTTCAGAAAATTACTAAGTGGTTCCTTGTAAACGGACTCTCACTGAATTTTGATAAGACACAGTACATACAGTTCCGTACAGTGAATGGTATGACGCCATTAATAAATATAGACCTTAATCAGAAGCATATAGCTAAGGTAGAATATTCCAAATTTTTAGGTGTGTCCATTGATGAGAGATTAAATTGGAAGAAACACATTGATGATCTGCTGAAACGTTTGAGTTCAGCTACTTACGCAATAAGGGTCATTGCAAATTTTGGTGATAAACATCTTAGTAAATTAGCTTACTACGCCTATTTTCACTCATTGCTTTCATATGGCATCATATTTTGGGGTAATTCATCACTGAGGAATAAAGTATTTATTGCACAAAAGCGTGTAATCAGAATAATAGCTGGAGTCCACCCAAGATCATCCTGCAGACATTTATTTAAGGATCTAGGGATATTCACCGTAGCTTCTCAGTATATGTACTCTCTTATGAAATTTGTTATTAACAACCAAACCCAATTCAAAAGTAATAGCAGTGTGCATAACTACAATACTAGGAGAAAGGATGATCTTCACTATTCAAGATTAAATCTAACTTTGGCACAGAAAGGGGTGAATTATACTGGCACTAAAGTCTTTGGTCACTTACCAAATAGTATCAAAAGTCTGACAGATAACCAACAAGTATTTAAGAAGAAATTAAAAGAATTTCTGAATGACAACTCCTTCTACTCCATAGAGGAATTCTTAGATATAAATTAAGAAAAAAAAATTAAAAAAAATAAAAATAAAAATAAAAAATAAAGAAAAACAAAAAAACACAAAAAATAAAGTTGTTATATTAACTTAAGTATGTTGTTAAATTAACCTATTTATGTCATGTATTGGAAAATTTGACTCGTTCCACATCATTACGAAATATCGTATTCATGATCCATGGAACTAGTATTAATCTAATCTAATCTAATCTAATCATGAACATATAATTTTCTATTATTGGAGTTTTCGACTTTTACTACAGTGAAACACAATGTTGACAAATTTACAAGAAACTGACTCACCTTTTAAAATTTACTACAGGTAGCACTATGATCATTAACTAAGCAAAACTTTGTAAGCCTCAATTTTAAGAACTTTAATTTATAAAAGACACAGCAAATTGTCTTTATTACCACAGTCTTCTACTTCCAAGTAAATGATTAAATAGGTGACTTTGAAACTTCACAGAACTACATTTACTGCCTCCCACAATTTCACTAAATCCACAGTAAATCTGAATATTCCCTTCTTATCAAAGATCAAACAACATTATGTAATTAACTGTCTAACTTTGAGGCTTTCATTTTTTCCACAAAATAAGACACTCGGTAATCATAATTCAAATGGAGAAGAACCTGAGAGGTGTTGTGATAGAAAAAAAATCAAGGTAGGTACATAACTTCAGTTATAAATTACCTTATATTTGTGCACACTAAATTACCCAATAAGCTGAGCCTTCACTGTACATTATTATAGTACTCGTTTACAGTGATTGCGTAATGTGGTGGCAACTGCATGTTGGTAGGCGGATTTGCAGACAGAATTGCTGGACTGCGGCCCTTCTTGGTGGCGATGATGAATAGCAATTCCAGAATCGTTCTATCCATCCGAGGCATTGGAAAGTAGCAGAAAAAGCCTCTCTCGGAACCAGCACAATATACAACTTTTACATGGTAGTGCTCAGTTTGGTAGCTCGTCCCCGACTGACTCTTGTTCCACCTTTTCTACCTAGGCGAACCACAATTTGCGCGCGCTACACAGTTCCGTTCCCGAGGGGAACCACATTACCTCTTATACACAGAATAACTAAGAACCCTGAGCGAGGATCAGCAGTTTACATAACAGTAACCAAATACATTAAATAAAACAGAACATTTGCACATACTGACATTTCCACAAAAAATTATTCACACAGAAATTACAATTATATACAGTAAGTTTTGTTCCCTCCAAATGGGACAAAGAATTTAAATGACAGATATACTACATTGCGCAGAATCAAGCCACGACATCAAAGTTTTAAAAAAGGAAAAGGAAAATCTTGTGTTATCTATTCAATCGAACACATTTACAGAAGCTCAGCGATGTAACGTTAAACCAAAGCAAAAGGCAAAATAAATCTGTACGGCATTAGAGCCATGGTGTTACATGCTGAAACTCTGTGCACAAGGCTGGTCTTCTCTATCAGTTGCTGGAATGATCCAAGTCCGACCTCAGAGCCCAGAAAACAGGCTTCATTTATGCCAGCATGTGCAACAATCTGCCGTTGCTTGCACCTCGTTCCCTCAATGGCTCCTGGAACAGCCTGTTCAACATGAATGAGGCCTCCAGCTATACACACCGAGTGCACCTCATGCCCTTTCCTGTCCTTTGCTGCCATTTCCCTAAGGGCTACCATCATTCCCTGTACAACTGAACTGCCAACAGTTAATAGATCTCTACATTTTTTTGCGTTTACCTCCTACTGACACAGGACAAAACAATTTCCCAAAGAGAGTTGAAGTCAGTCCCACTGGCTTACTTTCAGTTTCAGTGAAAGACAGCACCTCGAACTTGTTATTTAGGAGAATCAGTACAGCACCCTGAGTCCTCCACGGTCCCTGTCGACACTGTGGAGGATTCCTAGATCTACCACTGAAACGCCACTCACAGTCAAGTGGACGAGTAATGAGAGATTCTGTACTCTCTGCAGAAGAGACAGAGTCCACAGGAGAGGACAGCACTTGAGTCACCATTGGTACTCGTACCACAGGTACATGACTCTCTGGAACTCTTCACCACACTGACTCGCAGCAGCTGCGTCCTTTGACAGTAGTCAAGGCGATTTCCAGCTGCCTAGAAAAGTCAACCAACTTATCCCATGTTTGAGAACAGCATTCACTGCGGGGCTGTATTTTGGCTGGTGCAATGTATTACAGGACAGTGAACAAATAACTTCAAACTGAGCCTGCTGATTATCTTTTATGTCGAAACTTCCTGGCGGATTAAAACTGTGTGCCCGACCGAGACTCGAACTCGGGACCTTTGCCTTTCGCGGGCAAGTGCTCTACCAACTGAGCTACCGAAGCACGACTCACGCCCCGTCCTCACAGCTTTACTTCTGCCAGTATCCCGTCTCCTACCTTCCAAACTTTACAGAAGCTCTCCTGCGAACCTTGCAGAACTAGCACTCCTGAAAGAAAGGATACTGCGGAGACATGGCTTAGCCACAGCCTGGGGGATGTTTCCAGAATGAGATTTTCACTCTGCAGCGGAGTGTGCGCTGATATGAAACTTCCTGGCAGATTAAAAGCTGTGAGTACCGGGCGTGAGTCGTGCTTCGGTAGCTCACTTGGTAGAGCACTTGCCCGCGAAAGGCAAAGGTCCCGAGTTCGAGTCTCGGTCGGGCACACAGTTTTAATCTGCCAGGAAGTTTCATATCAGCGCACACTCCGCTGCAGAGTGAAAATCTTTTATGTCCATTGAGCTAAAAAACTACTTATTTCCATGAGAACTGAAGTAAATACAGTAAAAGACATTTCTATTAAGGCAGCAGAGTAAACATTTTAAGGTTCTTTAACGGAACACTGTATATCTGCTACAGTACCTAAATCACAAACATTGATTTACAAGAAGTTAGATTATGCACAGGAGAAGTAGGTTATGAAAAGTCTAAAAAATGCACGTTTGTTTGCGTTTATATACGGTGAAATTTAGGGTGATCCAGTCTTTGGCAGTAGCCATGAATGACAAACGCTGATTTTCTACGAAATAAGTTATCCAAAAACACTCGTATCGGTATCTTGGGAAAACATAGTTTTGTAAGCGACTGAAATTTCTCAAAATGGTTCAAATGGCTCTGAGCACTATGGGACTCAACTGCTGTGGTCATCAGTCCCCTAGAACTTAAAACTAACTAACCTAAGGACATCACACACATCCATGCCCGAGGCAGGATTCGAACGTCCGACTGTAGCAGAAATTTCTCACAAGTAACCTATTTCTCAAGTAATTATACAGTTCAATTAGAGGAAGATTGTTTTCAAAAGGATAGGCCCACTGTTCTCAAAAGTTTTATAAGAGCGCAATTGAGTTTAAGCCTACAATTAACAATAACTGTAAGGGTTTACTGTGACATTCGCGAATGTTCAAATTTCACAATAGACCACAATACAAATGGGTATTGATATAATCAATAAAAGATTATGTGGAACTGACGTGATCAGTAAAATATGCGAATCTAGAATTTACACTCGGCACATGGAGTCTCGCACAAAGTAAAATACCGAAGTCGACTTTTACATATAAATAAACGTGCCAACTGCACGGATTTTTTAGTTAGCTGTTTCTGTGCCAACTTCTACACTGGCGTGCTGAAGAACACTGCAGCATGTGTTAATGAGTCAAAAAATAGAAAAATGTGCAGCACCAACAAAGCACATTTTCTGCTTCTTGCAGCTAGCTAAATATCTGAAAGTGCAATATGAGTGAGGTTTTTCAATACCAGCACAGAGGAGAAAACTTCTACTGTGTGTGTGTGTGTGTGTGTGTGTGTGTGTGTGTGTGTGTGTGTGTGTGTGTGTGTGTGTGTGTGTAATTGCATGTAAATAACAACAAAAATTTATGAAGCAATTTTCATTAAATCATTTGAAGTTTGGCTTCACTGGCCTGTGTAACATACCAGTGCAAGATATGCTTTTATCTCATGATCATTAAATCTGCCATACTCATCTTAATATCTGTAACAAATTCGTTAACATTTTAAAAACTTTCATTATTGTCATCAGCGTCAGCAAGAGACAGCACGCCTTGCGACGGCAGCACGCCTTGCGACGGCAGCACGCCTTGCGACGGCAGCACGCCTTGCGACGGCAGCACGCCTTGCGACGGCAGCACGCCTTGCGACGGCAGCACGCCTTGCGACGGCAGCACGCCTTGCGACGGCAGCACGCCTTGCGACGGCAGCACGCCTTGCGACGGCAGCACGCCTTGCGACGGCAGCACGCCTTGCGACGGCAGCACGCCTTGCGACGGCAGCACGCCTTGCGACGGCAGCACGCCTTGCGACGGCAGCACGCCTTGCGACGGCAGCACGCCTTGCGACGGCAGCACGCCTTGCGACGGCAGCACGCCTTGCGACGGCAGCACGCCTTGCGACGGCAGCACGCCTTGCGACGGCAGCACGCCTTGCGACGGCAGCACGCCTTGCGACGGCAGCACGCCTTGCGACGGCAGCACGCCTTGCGACGGCAGCACGCCTTGCGACGGCAGCACGCCTTGCGACGGCAGCACGCCTTGCGACGGCAGCACGCCTTGCGACGGCAGCACGCCTTGCGACGGCAGCACGCCTTGCGACGGCAGCACGCCTTGCGACGGCAGCACGCCTTGCGACGGCAGCACGCCTTGCGACGGCAGCACGCCTTGCGACGGCAGCACGCCTTGTGGAGACAGTTCCTTTTGTTTTCAAAGGCAAAAAAGGATTTTGTTGGGAATCAAGAGAACCAACTAAAGATAGACGATTATCTCATCATAACATAATCCGAGGACTAGGGGGTATAACAAGGGCTGTTAAAAAATTTAGGTGATAATCCTACAATAGAAGATTTTTGTCTTTGATATTTGATGATAAACTCGTCAAAATAATCGTGAAATCGGCAAACGTTAAACTGGAACAGTACAGAAACAGGATTGAAGTACATCAGAAAAGTAGCTACAAATCTACTGATATGTATGAAATAAAAAGCAGTTAGGCCCTTTGTATGCTGACTTCCATCTGTAAGTTTGGACATGAAGATATGCTATCACTCTTCTCTACTGACTGTATTGGAAGACCTATATTTAGAGCTGCATTGTCAGTAAAGGTGTTCCAAATCTTGTTACTCTTTTTGCGATTCGATGACCCTGAATCAAGAGAAATATGGAAGAACGAAGACAAAACAGCATCAATTTCAGAAATTTTTCCAAATGTATCAGTAACTGTCAAAAACTGTATTCCCTTGGAGAATCTACCGGTGTAAATGAAATGCGCGTACCGTTTCATGCAAGATCTGGCTTCAGAGTGCATTTCCCCCAAAAGCCTATCAAGTCTAGAATAAAAGTCTTGTGCCTGACAGATGCCCACACATCATACTTATACAATGCCTACATATATATTGGTAAACGTTCTGATGCTGCTGGACTGAAGAAATAAAATTTGGTGTTCTTACGCAATCAGTTCTTTGATAGCCATTTATAAACAGTAACAGAAATGTAACTGCTGAAAATTGGTTTTCCTCTGTAGAACTGGTTTCAGAACTTCAGAGCAAGCGGTTAACATACGAGTATCTAGGTACACTATAGAAAAATAAACCGGAAATTCCAATTGAATTCCTGCCTTCTGAGAATAGGTTCGTTGGCCCTTCTCTTTATGCATTCAGTGATAAAATTACTTAGTTATGAGTAGTGCCTAGGAAGAACAAAACAGCAATACTGTTGTCCAGTATGCATTTCTCAAAAGGAGTGGATGAAGTGACAAGGAAAACGGTAATTGTGTCCTTCTACAGCAGCACCAAGGGTGGAGTAGACACACTGGCCCAAAAATGTGCTAATTACTCATCCAACAGAAAATGCAGACCTTGGCCTTCAGCATTGTTTTTTTTACATTAATAAACATTATTACGGTGAACAGTTGCGTTTTCTACTTCTGCTTTAAAAGCAGTAAAATTTTCACCAGGTACAGATTCGTCAAGGAACTGTCAGTCGGTGTAATGAGGCCTCATTTTGAAAATAGGTTACTTATCTCCAATTTGGTAGGAGGTATGAAAATAATAACTGAACATCTTGGAAGATATTCATAGAAGAAGGAGAAAGAACAAAAGACGGTGAAGAGTGACATACTGGAAACAAAGCGGAAGTGCAGAACAACAGGAGCACTGCTTATAAGTCTGCGAAGTGTGATAGACCTGCGTGTCTGAAATGCTCCAGAAAAATGAGTGTTAATTGTTTAATGGGTTAATTAGCTAAAAGTATTTATGAGTTTGAAGCTTATCCCTTGCTTGCTCTTATGTGGGTATTCATAAAAGTAATAAGTATTGGAATTGTTACTTGTTAAAGGTTTCCAGTGAGTTATTGCTCAGTTTGTTCATTGTACTAACACATAAAGTAATACTTTTCGAGAAAAGCAGAATTTATTAAGTTTTCTTCATTACTGTGTCTGTCAGACACATGTTTCCATTCAAGTAAGAAAAATTATTCTTCCTATTAAAGGTTAATCTGATGAGGAAACAGAATTAGGACAGCATTTGTGACATTTCAGAATTATTTAAGTATTTATTAACAGAAGAAGTATTTGATGTACATTCAAGGATGACACAATGGGTACACTTAATTTCAGCAACGAGGTATGAAGTTAGTGGTCTCCTGAGAGTGAAGAACAATTGCAAGAAGGTTTAAAAGAGGTGAATGGTGGTGACAATGTGATCGATGAACAGAGTACTGAAATTGATGAAGTGCCTGTAACGAATAAGGAAGGTGTTAGGAAATTTATTTTTGGAAGTGAAGACAGTGGTAAAGATGAATTTTTTTCTGGAATAGTTATAAAAAAAATGGAAATGTCGTGTGGCTAGGGCCTCCCGTCGGGTAGACCGTTCGCATGGTGCAGGTCTTTCGATTTGACGCCACTTCGGCGACCTGCGCGTCGATGGGGATGAAATGATGATGATTAGGACAACACAACACCCAGTCCCTGAGCGGAGAAAATCTCCGACCCAGCCGGGAATCGAACCCGGGCCCTTAGGATTGACAGTCTGTCACGCTGACCACTCAGCTACCGGGGCGGATCCCGGAATAGTTATTAGTGATGAGAAGCTTAGTAATATGAACGCACAAGAAGTTTTCAAGTACAAAACCGGTGCAATTTATCGCTTGACGATAGACTGACCTATTTTCGTCGTTGTTTACCCACTGTTACTTGTAGTAAGGAATCAAAGGATTGTTCTGGTTTTCGTAGAAAGAAGATAATCAATGATCTTTTGGAAAAAGAAGAGGATAATGGTAATTTTATGAATTATGCGAATCCCATAATTACTGCCCAATTAGTAGGTGTCATTGCAGATATTCTAGTAGGTAGTGGTTCAGAAGCGTCCGCTGTGTCTGAAAAATTTGACAAAGCACTGAAGGACTAAAGCTGAAACAAGGCCCTGGGAGTAGATGATATTCCATCTGAACTACTGATAGCCTCAGGAGAGCCAACCGTGGCAAAACTCTTCCATCTGGTGTGCAGGATGTATGAGACAGGCGAAATAACCTCAGACTTCAAGAAGAGTATAAAATTCCAATTCTAAAGAAATCAGATGCTGACAGGCGTTAAAATTACCGAACTGTCGATTTAATAAGGTATGGTTGCAAAATACTAACGCCAGTTCTTTACAGATGAATGGAAAAACTGATAGAAGCCGACCTAAGGAATAAATCAGTAGGATTCCGTAGAAGTGTGGGAACACGCTAGGCAATAGTGACGCTACGATTTCTCATATAACATAGATAAGAGGAGGCAAATCTGAGTTTATAGCATTTGTAGACTTAGAGAAAGCTTTTGACAATGTTGTCTGGAATACTCTCTTTCAAATTCTAAAGCTGGCAGGGGTAAAATACGGAAAGCGAAAGACTATTTACAATTTTTACAGACACCAGATGGCAGTTGTAAGAGTCGAGGGGCATGAAAGGGAAGCAATGGTTTTGAAGGGAGTGGGACAGGGCTGTAGCCTATCCCCGATGTTATTTAAAACATATATTGAGCAGGCAGAAAAGGAAGCAAAAGAAAAATTAGGAGTAGGATTCAAAGCACAGGGAGAAGAAACAAAAACTCTTAGAAGTGACATAAAAAACTCTTAGGTTTGCCGATGACATTGTAATTCTGTCAGAGACAGCAGAGGACCTGGAAGAACAGCTGAACGGAATAGATAGTGTCTTGAAAGGAGATTGTAAGATGAACATCAACAAAAGCAAAACGAGGATAATGGAATGCAGTCGAATTAAATCAGGTGGTGTTGAGGGAATTCGATTAGGAAATGAGAGACTTAAAGTAGTAGATGAGTTTTGTTATTTGGGCAGAAAAATAGTTGATGATGGTCGAAGTAGAGAGGATATAAAATGAAGACTGACAATGGCAAGAAAAGCTTTCCTGAACAGAAATTGGTTAACATTGACTATAGATTTAAGTGTCAGGAAATGTTTTCTAAAAGGATTTGTGCGGATTGTAGCCATGTATGGAAGTGAAACACGAATGATAAAGAGTTTAGACAAGAAGGGAACAGAAGTTTTGAAATGGGGTGCTACAGAAGAATGCTGAAGATTAGGAGGGTAGATCATGAATCTAATGAGGAGGTACTGAATAGAATTGGGGAGAAGAGCAATTTGTGGTACAAGCCGACTAGAAGAGGGGATCGGTCGGCAGGAGACATTCTGAGGCATCAAGGGATAACCAATTTAGCACTGGAGGGAAGCATGGAGGGTAAAAATAGTAGAAGGAGACCAAGAGATGAACATATAAACCGGATTCAGAAGGATTTAGGTTGCAGTAGTTACTCAGAGAGGATTGCATTGAATAGAATAGCATTACGAGCTGCATAAAACCAGTCTTCAGACTGAAGACGTTAACAACAAAATCGAGGGTAAGACTGTTGTCACAGTGAATTATAACTGTTTACATGGGGTATCTATTTCAAACGAGAATAAAGTTTTCTTAGTATCTTCCAGTCACTTTATCATCCTAGTGAGAGAGCTGTTTTTGTGGTGAAGGGCGGAGTAATTTTGACAGTTTATGGCAAGTGGTTCTGGGTCCATTCCTTACCCGTTACGAGCTGCCGTGCTGAACTGGTAAATCTATTTAGTGGGATATGACCGAGTTGGGTTTGTGTAGATCACACAGGCGACAACAGTGTCACAAGTATAGTGTTTCAAGGACAGACCGCCCCCAGCATCAGCGAACTGTCGACCTGAAGGTACATTGATGAGCCAAAACATTGACCGTCTGCTTTATATCTTATTGGGCCATCTTTGTAACGCAATACATCACCATTTCTGCGTGTCATCGATTATACGGGTTGGTGGTGGATTTTTGAAGGAATGTGGCACCAGATGGATACGCACAAGTCATGTAATCCTCATAACTGGCTGCTGACTTGCGTACGCTGTCAGGCGCCTGATAGCGATCCAGATTCGTTCCATGGGATTCACGTCATAGCAATTTGGTGGCCAAGAAATCTAAGTGGTTTCACTATAATGCTCTGCAAAACAGCGTAGGTCGATTCTACAGGGCTATTACAAATGATTGAAGCGATTTCATAAATTCACTGTAGCTCCATTCATTGACATATGGTCACGACACACTACAGATACGTAGAAATACTCATAAAGTTTTGTTCGACTGAAGCCGCACTTCAGGTTTCTGCCGCCAGAGCGCTCGAGAGCGCAGTGAGACAAAATAGCGACAGGAACCGAGAAAGCGTATGTCGTGCTTGAAATGCACTCACATCAGTCAGTCATAACAGTGCAACGACACTTCAGGACGAAGTTCAACAACGATCCACCAACTGCTAACTCCATTCGGCGATGGTATGCGCAGTTTAAAGCTTCTGGATGCCTCTGTAAGGGGAAATCAACGGGTCGGCCTGCAGTGAGCGAATAAACGGTTGAACGCGTGCGGGCAAGTTTCACGCGTAGCCCGCGGAAGTCGAGGAATAAAGCAAGCAGGGAGCTAAACGTACCACAGCCGACGGTTTGGAAAATCTTACGGAAAGGGCTAAAGCAGAGGCATTTCTTAAACAGGAGATTGGAAAACCGATGGATCGGTCGTGGTGGAGATCATGATCAACAATTCATGTCATGGCCTCCACGCTCTCCCGACTTAACCCCATGCGATTTCTTTCTGTGGGATATGCGAAAGATTCAGTGTTTAAACCTCCTCTACCAAGAAACGTGCCAGAACTGCGAGCTCGCATCAACGATGCTTTCGAACTCATTGATGGGGACATGCTGCGCCGAGTGTGGGAGGAACTTGATAATTGGCTTGATGTCTGCCGAATCACTAAAGGGGCACATATCGAACATTTGTGAATGCCTAAAAAAACTTTTTGAGTTTTTGTATGTGTGTGCAAAGCATTGTGAAAATATCTCAAATAATAAAGTTATTGTAGAGCTGTGAAATCGCTTCAATCATTTGTAATAACCCTGTAGGTTCTAGACATGGGCAATTATTCTGCTGAAAGGCGACATAACCATCAGGGAAGATATCAGCCACGAAAGGGTGTAGATGGTCCGCAGCTGTCTGTGTGTCTTTGATTACTAGCACAGGTCCCAAGCAAGCGCAAGAAAATGTCTCCCATAGCGTAATACTGCTCCTAACAGCCTGCGTTTGTGGCATGGCACATGCTTTGAGCCGATGTTCGCCTGGATGACGACGTTTGTGGAGACGACCATCAAGCTGCTGTAACCGAAACGTAAATCGTCCGTGGAGCCGACACGTTTCCATTGATCCAATCTCGATGATCCTGAGTCCACCGCAATCGTAAATGACGATGTCGTTGGGCCAACACGTGAAAACGTAGCGGTCGTCTGCTGTGGAGCCGTATGTTTGGGGGACCGATGACCATCGCGGTCTGGTCCCTTTAACCCCCACAAACCAACCAACCCTATGTTCGGCAATGTATGATGAATGGTGTGCTCTGAAACATTGATGCTGGCACCAGCAGAGATGCCACAGGTCACCACTTGTCTTGCGTTAAGCTGCCGAATCCCACATCTGGGAGGAGTTGTGGATGTCGAACCACTTATCGCCTAGTGATACTTTCACCATTCTTCAACCTCTTTCTGTAGATGCTAATGATAGTAGCAAGTGAACATTCTACCAGATACACCGTTTACCAGGTACTCTTTCATGTTCATGGACTCCCCCATTTCCGGCCCCCATCATCGCTAGAATCATTCCCCATCTGTCTTCGCCCTGCTTACATACTTTCCTCACCACATGTGGTTCGAGCAACGCCATAAGGTGGCAACCAACCTCACAATGGGCGGGGGTCATAATGTTTTGGTTTACGAGTGTGCCGGCCGGTGTGGCCGAGTGGTTCCAGGTGCTTCAGTCTGGAACCACGCGACCTCTACGCTCGCAGGTTCGAATCCTACCTCAGGCATGGATATGTGTGATGTCGTTAGATTAGCTAGGTTTAAGTAGTTCCAAGTTCTAGAGGACTGATGACCTCATATGTTAAGCCCCATAGCGCTCAGAGCCATACGAACCTTACCAGTGTGCGTTTAGCATTTAATAGGAAGCTAGTGTTGCAGGATTGTGATTTCTCGCCTTCCAAGTCGTACGAGGTGCGGCTAGAAAAAAACCGGACTGATGCTGGAAAAAACATTTATTTACAATTATTTACAATTTCATGTTATCTCCTTCAATGTACTCTCCTCCTCGGTCTCTACACCGCTCCATACGGATTTTCCACTGTTCATAGCAATGCTGCAGATCATTTTCGGTAAGTCCATACATTACTTCCGTCGCTTTTTCTTTTACTGCTTCAACAGTCTCAAATCTAGTTCCTTTCAAAGCTGACTTGGCATTAGGGAAAAGAAAAAAGTCACAGGGGGCCAAATCAGGTGAGTAGGGCGGATGATCTAAGATGGGAATGTTGTGTTTTGCCAAAAACGTCTTCACTGACAACGCACTGTGAGCTGGGGCATTGTCTTGGTGAAGGATCCATGACTTTTTTCTCCACAAATCGTTCCGTTTTCTCCGTACTCGCTCACGTAGGGTAGCCAGGACGCTAATGTAGTAATGCTGATTCACTGTTTGTCCCTCTGGTAACCAATCAATGTGCACAATCCCTTTGATGTCAAAAAGAAAAACAATCATCATTGCCTTGAATTTCGATTTTGACATTCGTGCTTTTTTTTGTCGTGGAGAACCAGGAGTTTTCCAATGCATCGATTGGCGTTTAGTTTCGGGATCGTAAGTAAAAAACCACGATTCATCGCAAGTAATAACATTTTGTAAGAAGGTGGGATCACTTTCAATGTTTTCCAGGATGTCAGAACAAATCATTCTTCGGCGTTCCTTCTGTTCAATTGTGAGACACTTTGGAACCATTTTTGAACACACTTTGTTCATGTTGAAACTTTCATGAAGAATCTGCCTAACACTTTCCTTGTCAACTCCTGTTAACTCAGACACTGCTCTGATTGTTAAACGGCGATCTTGTCGAACAAGTTTACCGATTTTTTCAATGTTTGCATCAGTTTTTGCTGACAATGGTCTGCCAGTGCGAGTGTCATCACTGGTGTCTTCGCGGCCATCTTTAAATCGTTTAAACCACTCAAACACTTGTGTTCGCGGTAAACAATCATCGCCGTACACTTGTTGTAACATTACAAACGTTTCACTTGCAGATTTTCCTAGTTTGAAACAAAATTTGGTGTTAACACGCTGTTCTTTCTGTACACTCAACATTTTCCGACGCACAGACAAAAGGTCAACTACTTAAAACAGACGCCACGGGCAGACTGAGTGCAGGAGGCAGATGAAACTCGAGCAGTAGGCGGAGCGAGAGTCACGTGACAGGCCACGCGACTTTCAGCCTTATTGCATTCGTTTTATTGTTTCACCAGTACTAGTCCGGTTTTTTCTAGCCACACCTCGTATTGTGAAACCGGACGTTTTGCGAAGCGCGCCATGAATAGCCTAGGAGTGTGAATGTGTGTGGAGGAAGCGCGGCCACCAGTGCTGGCGTCACAGCCGTTCGCTCTGCGACCGCAGCTGAGGGCTCGCCTGCGCTGTCCGCCGCTTCCCGCTTGCGACAGCCCGGTCGTGGGCGATGATGATGTTTGGTTTGTGGGGCTCATAACTGCACGGCCATCAGCGCCCGTACGAAGTCACCATTTCTACACAGTCCAATTTTTTTTTACACAGCCCGTTCTAGCCACTGTCACGCATGACGATGAACGACGAAATGCCCACTCCCTGGGCAGAGAAAATCCCCAACCTGGCCGGGAATCGAACCCGGGGCCCCGTCATGCCCAGGTAGCAACGCTAGCCAATAGACGGCTGTGGGCGAACAAGTCCAGCAGCGGCTCATCATCAACATCATCATCATCATCATCATTTAAGACTGATTGTGCCTTTCAGCGTTCAGTCTGGAGCATAGCCCCCCTTCTACAGTTCCTCCATGATCCCCTATTCAGTGCTAACATTGGTGCCTCTTCTGATGTTAAACCTATTACTTCAAAATCATTCTTAACCGAATCCAGGTACCTTCTCCTCGGTCTGCCCCGACTCCTCCTACCCTCTACTGCTGAATCCATCAGTCTCTTGGGTAACCTTGCTTCTCCCATGCGTGTAATATGGCCCCACCATCTAAGCCTGTTCGCCCTGACTGCTACATCTATAGAGTTCATTCCCAGTTTTTCTTTGATTTCCTCATTGTGGACACCCTCCTGCCATTGTTCCCATCTACTAGTACCTGCAATCATCCTAGCTACTTTCATATCCGTAACCTCAACCTTGTTGATCAGGTAACCTGAATCCACCCAGCTTTCGCTCCCATACAACAAAGTTGGTCGAAAGATTGAACGGTGCACAGATAACTTAGTCTTGGTACTGACTTCCTTCTTGCAGAAGAGAGCAGATCGTAGCTGAGCGCTCACTGCATTAGCTTTGCTACACCTCGCTTCCAGTTCTTTCACTATGTTGCCATCCTGTGAGAATATGCATCCTAAGTACTTGAAACCGTCCACCTGTTCTAACTTTGTTCCTCCTACCGGCTCCGGCTCCTACCGTGCTCGTACCGGCACCCTAAAATACCGCGGCCACAGTACGGGGCGTCACATCGTCAGTCGCTCACCTAAGAGGAACTGAAATGTCCGACAGGCGTCAAAAACAAGTGGAAACAATCGTTCATCGCGTGATCTTTGGTGCTTTTCATAGAATTTCGAGATCTTCAACAACGTGTACCTACATCTACATTTAAGTGCCTGGCAGAGGGTTCGTCGAACGACCATCACAATTCTCTATTACTCCAATCTCTGCGACCTCTGATTTCCCTTATTTTAGTACGGTGTTGGTCAGCGTCAACGAAATATTTTCGCATTCGGAGAACATTCCGCCGCAATTAAGAACGCCTTGGTTTTAATGATATCCACCCCGAATCCTGTATCTTTTGATTTCGCGATAATGCAAAACGTGCTGCTGTTCTTTGAACTTTCCCGATGTACCCAGTCAATCCTATCAGGGAAGGATTTCATACGGTGCAGCAGTATTCTAAGAGAGTATGGACAAGTGTAGTGTAGGCAGTCTGTTTATTAGATCTCCCGGGTTCCCGGGTTCGATTCCCGGCGGGCTTAGGGATTTTCTCTGCCTCGTGATGCCTGGGTGTTGTGTGATGTCCTTAGGTTAGTTTGGTCATCAGTCCCCTAGAACTTAGAACTACTTAAACCTAACTAACCTAATGACATCACACACATCCATGCCCGAGGCAGGATCCGAACCTGCGACCGTAGCGGTCGCGCGGTTTCAGACTGTAGCGCCTAGAACCGCTCGGCCACCCCGGCTGGCTGGCTGAATTAATCAAGTTGCTGCATGCACGACATGGAGTGCTATGTATCTGGCTGCTTAAAGAAATTTGCGTGCTTGTAATTAAATTATTAAAGTAATTAAACTAATAATTTTCCAGCTCCGTTTTTTTTTTTTTCTAAATAGTTAGGAAGGGCTTGGGCTCGTGGCGACCTTGAATTCCTGAATTTTTATCATTAATTGTGTGAGAGAAGCAGCTAGAGATGCGAGATAACGTATGTGGCTCGATGAGTAGCGCCGTGAAGATAGAAATGCGTTACAAGGGTTTCAGGACGACGACCAACGGCTGGGGACGGCGGCGACGGCAGCAACTGGGGCGGGGCAGAGCCCCACCGGGGCGGCGGCTGGCGCGGCGACGGCACTGAAGATGGCGCCACCCAGCAGGTAGTGGCAGCTGCGGTCCTCCTGGAGCGAAAAGCGGCAGCGGCGACTCCTCGGGGTGGGCAGGCGGAAGGCAGCAGCTCCAGAAGGCGACGACGGCAGCGATGAGGCGACGACAGTCTGTGAGATCACACACGTACAATTATCCTCTGTAAACAACTGGATCCGGATCGATGAGACTGACGAATTTCATTTGAAGATATACACTCCTGGAAATTGAAATAAGAACACCGTGAATTCATTGTCCCAGTGAAGGGGAAACTTTATTGACACATTCCTGGGGTCAGATACATCACATGATCACACTGACAGAACCACAGGCACATACACACAGGCAACAGAGCATGCACAATGTCGGCACTAGTACAGTGTATATCCACCTTTCGCAGCAATGCAGGCTGCTATTATCCCATGGAGACGATCGTAGAGATGCTGGATGTAGTCCTGTGGAACGGCTTGCCATGCCATTTCCACCTGGCGCCTCAGTTGGACCAGCGTTCGTGCTGGACGTGCAGACCGCGTGAGACGACGCTTCATCCAGTCCCAAACACGCTCAATGGGGGACAGATCCGGAGATCTTGCTGGCCAGGGTAGTTGACTTACACCTTCTAGAGCACGTTGGGTGGCACGGGATACATGCGGACGTGCATTGTCCTGTTGGAACAGCAAGTTCCCTTGCCGGTCTAGGAATGGTAGAACGATGGGTTCGGTGACGGTTTGGATGTACCGTGCACTATTCAGTGTCCCCTCGACGATCACCAGTGGTGTACGGCCAGTGTAGGAGATCGCTCCCCATACCATGATGCCGGGTGTTGGCCCTGTGTGCTTCGGTCGTATGCAGTCCTGATTGTGGCGCTCACCTGCACGGCGCCAAACACGCATACGACCATCATTGGCACCAAGGCAGAAGCGACTCTCATCGCTGAAGACGACACGTCTCCATTCGTCCCTCCATTCACGCCTGTCGCGACACCACTGGAGGCGGGCTGCATGATGTTGGGGCGTGAGCGGAAGACGGCCTAACGGTGTGCGGGACCGTAGCCCAGCTTCATGGAGACGGTTGCGAATGGTCCTCGCCGATACCCCAGGAGCAACAGTGTCCCTAATTTGCTGGGAAGTGGCGGTGCGGTCCCCTACGGCACTGCGTAGGATCCTACGGTCTTGGCGTGCATCCGTGCGACGCTGCGGTCCGGTCCCAGGTCGACGGGCACGTGCACCTTCCGCCGACCACTGGCGACAACATCGATGTACTGTGGAGACCTCACGCCCCACGTGTTGAGCAATTCGGCGGTACGTCCACCCGGCCTCCCGCATACCCACTATACGCCCTCGCTCAAAGTCCGTCAACTGCACATACGGTTCACGTCCACGCTGTCGCGGCATGCTACCAGTGTTAAAGACTGCGATGGAGCTCCGTATGCCACGGCAAACTGGCTGACACTGACGGCGGCGGTGCACAAATGGTGCGCAGCTAGCGCCATTCGACGGCCAACACCGCGGTTCCTGGTGTGTCCGCTGTGCCGTGCGTGTGATCATTGCTTGTACAGCCCTCTCGCAGTGTCCGGAGCAAGTATGGTGGGTCTGACACACCGGTGTCAATGTGTTCTTTTTTCCATTTCCAGGAGTGTATTTGCCCCACTGACTTGTGTCTGGGGTGCAATGCACGTTCCGACCAGCCGTTCGCCTGGATGACGTCGCATGCACAATCGACCGTCGATCTGTCGACAGGTTTCCATCGATCCGCGGTCAAATCTCGACGGTCTCCTGGCCACTAAAATCGTAATTCGTGCAGTCACTGGGTCAATATGGAGACACGAAAGAGTCGTCTGCTGCGGCGCTCCATGTTCATAAATATTTACTGAACGGTGTGCGGCGAAACACTTGTGACAGCAACGCAAGTGTGCTCCGTCTTCAGGTCTGCCACAGTCCAGCATTGGAGAGCGGCCAGCCCACCGACCTCCATGTCCTGCGATGATGCGCGGACCTCCAGCACTTTGCTCCCTACTCGTGGTGAGGCCGTCCTTCGACAAGCGTTCGCAGATCACGACAGTAGCACGCGAACAGCCGACCAGATTCGTCGCTTACGAGATGCTCGTTCCCACACACTGGACCATTACAATCTGCTCTTTGTCAAACGACTTGCGTGTTTGGCCACGGGGTCGTCTGGATCTGACGGTCGATCGATGGAAACCTATCGACCGTCGATTCTGGACTCGACGTCATCCAGGCGAACAGCTACTCGAAACATATACTGAGCCTCGGACACAAATCAGAGCGGTAAATCTAATATTACAGGGAAAGAACGATGATGAGGACAACACCCAGTCCCGGAGCAGAGAAACTCCCCGACCCGGCCGGGAGTCGAACCTGGGCCCACTGCATGGCAGCCACTCAGTTAAGTGGGCGGACAGCGGTGTATTCTCAGCACGACAGGTTCAGCATCAGTCACTGTGAATTTGCTTAAATTTGTTTCTACGTTAAGTGCAGCTACCTACACTCTCCATAATGGTAGCGCTGGAGATATTTGTGTCGAAACTGTGAACCAGTACTGCTGGACATCGCCCACAGCTCTGCTCCTGGATCTCACTGTCGTCCTAAAAAGGCGCGGCAGACGTGTAGGCGTGTGCGTGAGTGTGTTGGCGGCTGGTCACCCACACAGGAAAAGGGAGTGCAGCTGCGAAGGAGACGCGGGACGCCGCACTTCCTGTGGTTTTAATCATCCGGGCGAAGGACTTCCTCGACGCCTGCCGCTATATTGGGGCCGGCGTTGCCGCGAGGCGCGCACTGCCTGAGCTGGCGACGATGCTGCCCGCTGCGCCGCTGCTGCTCCTCCTGGCCGCCAATGGCACTTCGCAGCTCGACTGCGTGTGCAGCCGCATCGGCCGCGGTCCGGAGCGGATCAGTTACGGCGAAAAAGTGGTGCAGAGGACTTACTGTCAGTATATTGGTGAGTACTCCTTCGTACAGTCTGGATCCTCACGACGCTATCCGCCTTGCGGTTCCGAACTACTGAGATGCGGTTTCTATTGCACGTACTGTCATGCAAAATACTAACGCGAATTATCTACATCTACATCTATACTCCGCGAGCCACCTTACGGTGTGTGGCGGAGGGTACTTATTGTACCACTATCTGATCCCCCCTTCCCTGTTCCATTCACGAATTGTGCGTGGGAAGAACGGCTGCTTGTAAGTCTCCGTATTTGCTCTAATTTCTCGGATCTTTTCGTTGTGATCATTACGCGAGATATATGTGGGCGGTAGTAATATGTTGCCCATCTCTTCCCGGAATGTGCTCTCTCGTAATTTCGATAATAAACCTCTCCGTATTGCGTAACGCCTTTCTTGAAGTGTCCGCCACTGGAGCTTGTTCAGCATCTCCGTAACGCTCTCGCGCTGACTAAATGTCCCCATGACGAATCGCGCTGCTTTTCGCTGGATCATGTCTATCTCTTCTATTAATCCAACCTGGTAAGGGTCCCATACTGATGAGCAATACTCAAGAATCGGACGAACAAGCGTTTTGTAAGCTACTTCTTTCGTCGATGAGTCACATTTTCTTAGAATTCTTCCTATGAATCTCAACCTGGCGCCTGCTTTTCCCACTATTTGTTTTATGTGATCATTCCACTTCAGATCGCTCCGGATAGTAACTCCTAAGTATTTTACGGTCGTTACCGCTTCCAATGATTTACCACCTATGGCATAATCGTACTGGAATGGATTTCTGCCCCTATGTATGCGCATTATATTACATTTATCTACGTTTAGGGAAAGCTGCCAGCTGTCGCACCATGCATTAATCCTCTGCAGGTCCTCCTGGAGTACGTACGAGTCTTCTGATGTTGCTACTTTCTTGTAGACAACCGTGTCATCTGCAAATAGCCTCACGGAGCTACCGATGTTGTCAACTAAGTCATTTATGTATATTGTAAACAATAAAGGTCCTATCACGCTTCCCTGCGGTACTCCCGAAATTACCTCTACATCTGCAGATTTTGAACCGTTAACAATGACATGTTGTGTTCTTTCTTCTAGGAAATCCTGAATCCAATCACAAACCTGGTCCGATATTCCGTAAGCTCGTATTTTTTTCACTAAACGTAAGTGCGGAACCGTATCAAATGCCTTCCTGAAGTCCAGGAATACGGCATCAATCTGCTCGCCAGTGTCTACGGCACTGTGAATTTCTTGGGCAAATAGGGCGAGCTGTCTTGGGCAAATAGGGCGAATGGAGAAACTGGTAGAAGCTGACCTCGGGGAAGATCAGTTTGGATTCCGTAGAAATGTTGGAACACGTGAGGCAATACTGGCCTTACGACTTATCTTAGAAGAAAGATTAAGGAAAGGCAAAACCTACGTTTCTAGCATTTGTAGACTTTTGACAATGTTGACTGGAATACTCTCTTTCAAATTCTAAAGGTGGCAGGGGTAAAATACAGGGAGCGAAAGGCTGTTTACAATTCGTACAGAAACCGGATGGCAGTTATAAGAGTCGAGGGGCATGAAGGGGAAGCAGTGGTTGGGAAGGGAGTGAGACAGGGTTGTTGCCTCTCCCCGATGTTATTCAATCTGTATATTGAGCAAGCAGTAAAGGAAACAAAAGAAAAATTCGGAGTAGGTACTAAAATCCATGGAGAAGAAATAAAAACTTTGAGGTTCGCCGATGACATTGTAATTGTATCTGAGGCAGCAAAGGACTTGGAAGAGCAGTTCAACGGAGTTCACTGTCTCTTGAAAGGAGGATATAAGATGAACATCAACAGAAGCAAAACGAGGATAATGGAATGTGGTCGAATTAAGTCAGGTGATGCTGAGGGAATTAAATCAGGAAATGAGACACTTAAAGTAGTAAAGGAGTTTTGCTATTTGGGGAGCAAAATAACTGATGATGGTCGAAGTAGAGAAGATATAAAATGTAGACTGGCAATGGCAAGGAAAGCGTTTCTGAAGAAGAGAAATTTGTTAACATCGAGTATAGATTTAAGTGTCAGGAAGTCGTTTCTGAAAGTATTTGTATACAGTGTAGCCATGTATGGAAGTGAAACATGGACGATAAATAGTTTGGACAAGAAGAGAATAGAAGCTTTCGAAATGTGGTCCTACAGAAGAATGCTGAAGATTAGATGGGTAGATCACATAACTAATGATGAAGTATTGGATAGAATTGGGGAGAAGAGAAGTTTGTGGCACAACTTGACTAGAAGACGGGATCGGTTGGTAGGACATGTTTTGAGGCATCAAGGGATCACAAATTTAGCATTGGAGGGCACCGTGGAGGGTAAAAATCGTAGAGGGAGACCAAGAGATGAAGACACTAAGCAGATTCAGAAGGATGTAGGCTGCAGTAGGTACTGGGAGATGAAGAAGCTTGCACAGGATAGAGTAGCATGGAGAGCTGCATCAAACCAGTCTCAGGACTGAAGACCACAACAACAACAACTGTCATGCAGGAGTATAAGTCTTCCTCAGCCTGACACTGAAGGACGGCTTTGCTTATCAAGAAACAGCACTTAATTTTCGACATTTTAGGTCCATCGTCTTCAGCCTTTTGCGAGTGAGAAGATGTAACAAAGTGCAATTTGGAAAGGCTATATGTCAGTCACACATATCTCCTCATTGAGCTCAAAACCATCTCCAGATGTGTGTGATTCGCATAGTTGATTAGATGTTCCATATATAATTTCATTGATTCTTTTATCGAAATGATATGGAACGAGTCGGTTTGCGGGATATGTGTACATGATTATTATTGATATGAAGCAACGTATAATTTCTGAGTCTTACTCATGCAACTTCACTTAGAAACTGTGTGCCTCTCTTACCTTGTTTTGCCGGCCGGTGTGGTCGAGCGGTTCTAGGCGCTTCAGTCTGGAACCGCGCGACCGCTACGGTCGCAGGTTCGAATCCTGCTTCGGGCATGGATGTGTGTGATGTCCTTAGGTTAGTTAGGTTTAAGTAGTTCTAAGTTCTAGGGGACTGATGACTCAGATGTTAAGTCCCATAGTGCTCAGAGCCATTGAGAGCCAATTTGTGCTGTACATTTTTGTAACACGCTGTACATTTTATGTGGTCATTACACTTACAGTCTCTCTGGGTAGTTACTCCCAGATTATTTACTGTAGACAATGTTTCCAGGAGTTTGTTATAAAGAACGTGGGTGTAGAGCAGTGGATTTCTTTTGCTATGTGTGCGCAATATGCTACATTTATTTACGTTCAGGGTGGACTGGCAGAGCCTACAACATTCATCAGTCTCCTGCAGGGACATTCTACAAACCTATTTGTCTTCTGGCGTTATTCCTTTCTTATACACAACCGGTCCATCTGCGAACGGTCGTAAAGAGCTTCCGGCGCTTTCTGCTGCATAGGTTTATAACAAGCAGCAAACGTCATTTCTTTCTTGTAATGTTGTTTGCTATGGGCATCACTATTTTTCTAAAATTGTGATGGATTCTTTATCACGTATTTCATTAGTGAAATTGTGTGTTGTGATGGTGCAGTTAAAATGATTATCTGCTTGAAGAGGCACCCACAGGACGACCCCAGAGGAACACTGAACACAAATCTCACTGCTCGCCTTTCTACAACCAAGTGATGTGATACCCCAGAAAATTATTCTATGAGACATTGTACACCGTAAAACTGCAAAATATCTCAGGAGACTGAGTCCTTTGTTCCCAAGACAAGTAATTTTAACGTATAACAAAAGTAGCTGGACTGTCTGAACAGTTCACTGACACGCATCTTCCAGTGCAACTTTCCATCAGCATGTGCACCAAAATATTTGTGATATTCAACCCTGTTTACTGACTCCCTGTCCTGTGCTACATCGGTTGCTGATATCGATCTATTTGTGCTACACAACTGAATAGGTGTTTTCTTAAAATTTGGAAAGTGTTTATTTTCATAGAACCACCTAGTATTTATTTGGAAAACGTTATTAACAATCTCTTATGTTCCTTTGTCTCTATAGTATTTATTGTACCTCCACTATCGTCTTCAAAAAGTACTAATACTGCTTGATGAATGTTAACGGGACATATATAGGAAATAAGAGTGTACACAAAACTGAACGTGTAGTCACTCCTGTTGTGATTGCCTGCAGTCACAAAATTTTCTCTACTCCCAACATCATTTGAATTATTGAGCGCAAATTTTTTGTTCTGTTTGGTAAGTAAGATTCTAACTAATTGTGAGTAAATCCCTCAAATCCATAAAATGTAACTTCTTCGCAGAGAGTAATATGATCTACACAATTTAATGCCCTGGAAAGCTCACAAATAAAAACCAGCTGGCGATATCTTATTACTCAAGGATTGTAATACTTCATGAGTGAATGTATAAATAGTATGCTCAGTTGAGCAGCCCTTCCAGAATCCAAACTGTGATTTCCTAAGCAAATTGTTTCCACTGGAGTCTGAGGCTACTGTTGAGGACATTACATTCTTGATTATTTTGGAGAAGGATATCAATAAGCAAATTGAACTATAATAGTCTGTCTTGTCGCCTTTTTTATGAAGAGGTTTATCAGTTGCATATTTTGACCTGTCTGGTGAATATGACTGTGCCAGTGGCACACTGCATATGTCTCTAAGGAGATGACATATTACACTGGAAATTCGTGAATTATCTGTCACAACTTGGCATTTAGTTTTACTGTGGTAATGTCTCGTACACTGACCGATTGCCCTTTCTCCCATTACACAATACCCCATATAATTTTATTCTTATCACCCTCAGCATTAATGTGTATTAGAATAGGCATATGTCTGGACATCTTCTACATCTACATGCACATTCTGCAAATCACTGTGCAGTACATGGGAGAGGGTACGGTCCATTGTAAAAGTTATTAAGTCTTCTTTCCGTTCCATTCACGAATGGGGCGCAGGAAGTTTCAAACAAAGGCAGTTATTTTAATAGTATCTACATTAGTTTCGTCATCCATCTGAAATAACGTAGCCCCCAATCCCGTCTCTGATGCATCAGTCGCAATGAAAAAATCCTCTTCCATTCGCGGATGATGCAGCAGCGGAGCATTAACTAGAGCGCTACGTATTTCTTCAGAAGCTCGACTACAAGCATCAGTCCAATGCAATGGTATACTTTTCCTCAACAATTGTAACAAGCATTCTTTATTTAACAACTGATGCGAGATAAACTTCCTGAAAAAGGACGCTAATCCTAAGAATGATTTTAGTTCCTTCCTATTGTTAGGATTCGGACAATTTTTAATTGCGTCTAACTTCATAGGGTTTGGTACTATTCCCTCTGGTGTAACTATATGACCAAGAAATTTAATTTGATTTCTACCGAATTTTGATTTAGCCAAATTGATTGTCACTCCATACTCCAAGAATTTTGCAAATACACGATTTAATAATTCAAGGTGTTCTGCCCAGGTTTCTGTGGCAATTAATAAATCGTCTACATACACCGTAACTCGTTCCAACAGATCTGGACCGAGCACCTTGTCTAGAGCTGATATAAATACACCACCGCTGATGTTTAACCCAAACGGCATTACCTTAAATTGATAGCTTCTACCTAAATAGATAAAAGCGGTATATTTTCTTGATTCTTTAGAGATCTTTGTTTGCCAATATGAACTTTTGAGGTCAAGAGAGGTCAAAAACTTCACTCCATGGAATTTTTGTATGAGTTCTTCAAGGTTTTCGGGACGAGTTCTTACTGGTTTAATTATTTAATTGATATCTCTCGCATCTAAAACTAAACGTATTTCTGCATTTGGTTTAGTTACAGCTAAAAGAGGGCTGGAGTACTCGGAATTTGAAGTTTCTATAATACCCCGGTCTAACATCATCTTGATTTCCTTCGTCACTGCTTCTCTTTTTGACCAAGGGACCGAGTATGTCGTCTTACAAAACGTATTATGAGGATAGATCTCAATGTGATATTCGAAGTTCTTAATTATGCCTGGCTTCTTATTAAATACAGGCAAATATGATCTTAACACTTCACTTAACTCTATCTGCTGTTGAATTGACAAGTATTCCGATTCCCTAACCTTTTCGTCAATTCTTAACATCTCAGTGTCAACATCCGTTAATTTGTCACGGTCGTCACCTACGTAATGCACAGTATTCCTTGGAACATAATTTACAACCAAATTTTGACAATATTTTCCTAAAATTATTCTCTTCTTTCTTAACATTATTCTTAATGGCTTGTCGTTAACAGTTAAGGTACAAACACCTTCCTTAATGTCTAGGATTGCACCATATTCACATAAAAAATCCATTCCCCAGATGCACGGTGTAGTCATTTTAGACACTATCAAGGAATTACATTCCAAAGTTGCTTCTTGTAGTTCTACTGCTACCCGTACTTGTTTAATTATCTTTTGCGCTTTAGCGCTAAAAGCCCCCGAAACGGTACATCCCGACACTGGTAAAGTGAGTAGCTTCTGTTGCCTACCAACCATACTTAAACAATTACGCGTCATTACGCTGACCGTTGCACCTGTGTCAATCAGAATACTTATAGGAATACTATTAATCTTAGCATCTACTATCGCCTGTAACGTAAAATCCTCTTTGGTGACTTCAGCCCTTGGTTCCTTCATTAATCCGTCTCTGATGTCAGAGCCGTTATTCTAATTAATGACATTGATTAACCCGTTAAGTTTGCCACCCTCCTCATAACCAGCCATCCGACGAAGACCTAAAATGACTACCTTTCGTTTGACCGCCCGCCAGCTAGGTTCCTCGGTGGTTCGTGTATCTCAACTAAATCACTTCATTCCCATTTTGTTGGTACACATTATCTCCTCTTACATTCCTATTATCAGGTAATGGTATAGGTCGATTAGCATTACGTGGACTACTGGCAGTATTGGGATTATTCCAATCTACATTAGTCATTTGACACGTTCCCCATCTAGATTTACTCGAAGGCGCCATCGGAGCACAGATGTTTTGTTGACCATCGCCACAACATTGGTGGTTTGGCGATTGCCGCCCTCCATACTTTCTTTTCCTATTCATGGTTACTACATTTACTCGTTGAAAACTATTTTGTCCCTGCCCTTGGTTATTGTTTGGTGTAAAAGCACCTTTAGTACGATTATAATTTCCATTCCAATTTTGAGTTTCTTTTTGCCTACGATCGTTTCGTGCATTACCGTTTTTGAAGTTGTGGTCGCAGTTAATTAAACTCTTATTAGTATTAGACCTATTTTGGTTCCAGTGGTTGTTATTACCATTATTCCCACTATTATAATTACTATGGTTGTTGTGCGATTGTCTGGCGTCTTCCATTAACACATCTATCGAGTCAATTACTGCTGAGAACTGTTCTACGTTATAATCCGGTGCATGAATAAGTTTTTCCCTTATACTGAAAGGCAGCCTGCCCTTCTATATACGGATTACCTCTCTACCTGAAATAGGTTCTGTCCAGTACCCAGTTTTATTTACATAGCGTTCAAAATATTGCCTTAATATTTCTTTTCTAGGGTTATAAAATTCGGGTTGGTAAACTTCTTTCCGTAAACGTTCTTGACGACTCAAGGACCAATACTTTGCCAAGAAAACCCTTTCAAATTCTTAACACGTATTACACGTTTCGCTAATTTCCGCGGCCCATAATGCAGCTTCTCCTGTTATCTTAGACATGATAAATTGGATCTTATCATAATAAATGTAAAGCACCAGTTTGCTTTTGTTCTACAATATTATTTTTATTGCTAACCGGTTTTCGGCTTACAAGGCCATCTTCAGACATTTACTGAGTATTACTTGTATTACTGTCCATGTTTAACTCCCCTTGTAGTTGTCTCATCAAATACTGTTCATATTTTACTTTGCTCATTTATTTAATGTAAACTGGTATACAGCCACTGCTTTGATTATAATGTTAATGTAAAAATGCAGTACCACCACACTCTCAAACTGTAGGTTCCCTCAAACACCTCAATTTTCCTGCATTTAGTAATTTCTGTTTATCGTATTGATATGGCTTAAGTTCCTCGTGTATTCTGTATTTACATTGACAACTGTCTCTTCTTTTTTAATTGGTTGTGTATCACTCTCCATGTTTCATACTTCTTGATGCAGCCTTGTCTAGTACTAATTTTATCTTATTTCAATAGTTATGTTTATCAATAGAAACTGTTATGTAGGCATGCTATTCTTATTTTGTGCTAAGGGTTTTCCTGTCAACTCCATTGTTATTTATGTACTGTTCAGTTTTTACTATTTCATTGCAAAGATGTTACTCACTGTATGTTTCTACTTTACTCTAGATGTGTTACTTCTCTTCCAATGTTGTCTGCTAACATTTAACTTCTTTGGTGATAATACTCAGTAAATGCCTGAAGATGGCCTTGTAAGCCGAAAACCGGTTAGCAATAAAAATAATATTGTAGAACAAAAGCAAACTGGTGCTTTTCATTTATTATTATAATGTTGTTCTACCAAGAACCGACGGAAGATTCTTTTAACATGGATCTTATCACATTCTGACCAACTGCGCGGAAATATTCTCTTAAATGAATTTATGAACACTTTGGGATTAATGTTGTTTTTCTCACTAGAGAATGTAGGAAATTGCCTACTCTTAAATATGCTGTGTTCCACCTTTAAAGAAGAAACACAACTACGTGGGACATGCGGGTCATCCTCTACTTCCCAATGTGAGCTAATTCCCACGGATCACTAGTAAAGGTGTTAGACTGTATATATATATATATATATATATATATATATATATATATATATATATATATATATATATATATATATGGACGCTTTGTCTCGCAGTTGAATTTCCTTGGACTACCTATATCTTCATTTTCTGGTTTTGCGTCATTGTTAACTTGTCGCTCTGATACTTGAGCGAGCTGTATATAACAATCACGAACAACTTGAGTTTTAATTTGATTGAATTCTTCAATAAACTTTTATGTTAATTCTTCAAATAGTTTACCTTGACCGAGTAAATAATTATCGATCCTTTTAACAGTCTGTTGTTGAATTTCATTCAGATGGTCCGTGATATTACTATAATTATCTGTTAATGAATTAACCCTTATGGATACCACATCGCATTGTTCCGATAAATTACTCAGATTTTCTCGCAATTTATCGATACAATCGATAATTTTGACATCCTGTTTTTCTTGTTTGGTTAACCTGGATTCAACATCTTCAAATTTGTTATCTACTTTAACTTTTGATCCTCAAATCTAGCTTCAACATCCTCTACCCGACTCTCTACTTCAGAAATTTTACTATTTACGGTTGCCTGTAATATTGCCTGTTGTTCGGCTATTTCGGAAAATTTACTATTAAACGATGCTTGCTATTCTGAGAATTTAATAGCTTGCTGTTCGAGTACATCAGAAAATTTATTATTGCCTGCTTTTCTGACATTTGCTCACTCATCATATTTCATTTTGATAACATAGTACTAAATATGTCTACACCTCCAGAGATGTTCGGTGCGGCATTAATTCTACACTCTCGATCGGTAACTTCGCTAACATCAGAATTATTGTCTGGTATTTCTACGACTTTATCCCTTGTTCTACTCCCCGATACACTTGGTATCGCTTCCTTCTCTTGTTCAGTAAACGTGTCACCCCCTACACTGACAATATTCCTGTTACTTTCATCCTGTTCTGGCAAACCACTAATCTCCTCTTCTAATCCAGGAATTCTCTTTTCTACATCACTACGCGGTTTTAAACTTCTTTTAGGCATCATGATAACTACTGAACACAACCACAATGAAATCTCAATTAGCACTACAGCAGAAAATCTATTCTAACATACTCAAATGATCACTTATTTTGTGGACTGCTTACTTTTACTGTCGTGATGGATTGTCGTGGCGTGGGGTGTGGTCACTGTTGACTGTTGTTGGACGCGCGGCGTCGTTCTGCTTGTAGCTCACTTGACGTCGTGGAGCGTTGTCTGCGTTGTAGAGGAGTCAGCCCCCCATATCGTCTCTGCAGCTGTCGTTGAGAAGAAACGTCGGACGGTGTGATGTCCGGCGTCGTCAAGTCCAGTTAAGTCCTGTAAACAAACAATGTGTAGTTGTTGCTCATAACTAGCACTTCGTCCTTGCAATGTTCCGTCTAGCTTCGTCTTCTCGTCGAGGCGTCGACTGGTGACGTTAGGCGCTGTGATGTCTCCCAGATGAGACGACAGCTGGCGTCTTCGAGCCCCGCGTTGTAGGCGCCAAAATGGTGCGTGTGGAGCGTGCGCCCGGACTCAAACCGTGGTTTGATGTAGTCGACGCCGTGGAGCTGCTACTGCCACAGCTCGCGCGCCAGACTAGAGACACGATGCGATATAACGCCAGTCCCCGTAGATTAACGGGAGAAAAAAAAAAAGAAAAAAAGAGAAAAACCTGAAAAACTTCCGAAAAGGCGTTCCCTGCGTAGTCGTCGTATCTCAATTACAAGTCCGCAGCGTTTCCACTTATAGGAACTCGGATAATCGATGCTTTTTATTATTAATATTGTATTGTTAATTGCCCGGATTTGCAGTAGTTATTAATTCTTCTCTCGTTCGCATAGCACACACCACTGATTGCGAGGAAATATTTTAGTTAACAGTTCTTTCTTACGCTGTTGTCCCGGGTTCGATTCCCGGGGCGGGAGGGGGGGTGGTCAGGGATTTTCTCTGCCTCGTGATGACTGGGTGTTGTGTGATGTCCTTAGGTTGGTCAGATTTCAGTAGTTCTAAGTTCTAGGGGACTGATGACCATAGATGTTGAGTCCCATAGTGCTCAGAGCCATTTTTTTTACGCTGTTGTCTCGTTGCTATGGAATTGTTTTGCTGGTATGCAGCGAGATCCAGAGATACCCTTTGATTCAGTCTTTGTAAGATTGCGTCGTAATACGAAAATATTGTAAAGTTCACTCCTCAACTAATGACGTGAATATTTGCACTTCAATCAAATAGTCTTTCATGAGTAGTCGTTGATTTAGTCATTTATCAAGCTATTTGATGATGTAGTCCACACCGGGTATTTAACTGGTAACGAACAGTTTATTGTTATTTTGTCACTAAATACGTATAACTCCGGCAGCACATGCACACGGAATAGTTTAGTTAAGTCAGTCCGATTGAGTTATAGTCTCTTGGCAATTACCACAATCCAACACTTTAGCGTAAATGTTTTATCTTCATGCTGTCGTGTACTTGGGTCTTACTCAAGACTAATTGCGTGTTTTCTTTCATAGAATGTTCACTTCTCCTTAAGGTCCAACTGATTTCAAGTCAAGTCCAGTGTTCACTAATTCCAGAATGAGATTTTCACTCTGCAGCGGAGTGTGCGCTGATATGAAACTTCCTGGCAGATTAAAACTGTGTGCCAGGCCGAGATTCGAACTCGGGACCTTTGCCTTTCGCGGGCAAGTGCTCTACCAACTGAGCTACCGAAGCACGACTCACGCTCTGTCCTCACAGCTTTACTTCTGCCAGTACCTCGTCTCCTACCTTCCAAACTTTACAGAAGCTCTCCTGCGAGTCGCGAGTCCCGAGTTCGAGTCTCGGCCTGGCACACAGTTTTAATCTGCCAGGAAGTTTCGTTCACTAATTCCGTTATTAGATTTCAATTAACCCGTAGTGCACGTTTAATGAGTCTATCTGTTCCTGCCTCAGTTCATAAAATCAGTTTCTTAAGCCGTGAATCCCGTCACGCAACAAACACTTCTAAACTCGAAAACAATCTCGTCACGATTCGCAATCTCAATAATTCAGATCAGAACTGCCCTCGTACGCCTGCACTGGATGAGTTCTAGCAAGCGACTTCTTCTGTGGAAGAGCATTGTAGGCGCACTTAATTTCTTCGTTGCGCTTACAACTCTCTTCCACATAAAAGTTATCTCTGATGACATTACTTTGGACTTAACTTTTGAGATATTAATTTCACATTTGTCACATGGATATTTCTCCATTGCTGAAATACGATGTTTCTTCTTTCTCTTTCGCTAGCAAATATGCTCAGTGGTGTACAGTGTAGTTGTTGACAAAACTCTTTCGTGTTAGCTCGTCGGCAAAGATGTTGCAACTGCCAAGATAACTTTCCCTACTTCATGTTCTTTCTTAATTGACTTTAAGGTGGTCATTGGGGCATTTGATTGTTTGAAAGCCTCTCTGCGTGCTGTAATTAGTATAATCTTGTCCTCACGGTCTCTATGTGAGCCATACATAGGGACTGGAAATAAATCCCTAGAGTCATCACTTACAGCCGGTTCTTGAAATTTTGTTAGCAGCTCTTCTCGGTACAGTTTACATCTAGCTTTGTGTACGAGTTCAGTTTTCCTCAGCATCTCTGCGATACTCTCCCATGCTTCAAACAAACTTGCGACCATTCGTGCTGCCCTTAGTTGTATGCTTTCGATATCCTCTGTTATTACAATGTTGTGTACATCCCACACATGTGAGCAGTATTCTAGAATGCGACACACGAGTGATCAGTAACCAATCTCCTTTGTAGGCTGACTGTGTTTCCCCAGTATTCTACCAATGAACAGAAGTCTACCACCTGTGCCGGCCGGTGTGATCGTGCGGTTGTAAGCGCTTCAGTCTGGAACTGCGAGACCACTACGGTCGCAGGTTCGAATCCTGCCTCGGGCATGGATGTGTGTGATGTTCTTAGGTTAGTTAAGTTTAAGTAGTTCTAATAGTGCTCAGAGCCATTTGAACCATTTGAAGTCTACCACCTGCTTTACCCACTGCTGAGCGTATGTGATGATTCCACATCATATATCTACAAGGTGTTAGATCCACGTTTCTGCATGATTTGACCGATACCATCTGTGACTCATTTATCTTACATTCATAGGATACTATGTCTTTTAAGTTTTGTGAAGTGCACAATTTTACATTTCTGAATATAAAACGCAAGTGGCCAGTGTTTGCACCACTTTGGCTTCTTATCAAAATCCGACGGGAAAATTCACGCACCTTCTTTCAGACAGTATTTCATTTTATAGAACTGCGTCTTCTGCAAAAATTCTAAAGATACTATTAATACTGTTCACAAGGTCATTAAGACACAGCATGAACAACAACCATCCCAACAATCTT
Source organism: Schistocerca serialis cubense (assembly GCF_023864345.2). Classification (NCBI taxonomy): domain Eukaryota; kingdom Metazoa; phylum Arthropoda; class Insecta; order Orthoptera; family Acrididae; genus Schistocerca; species Schistocerca serialis. The sequence goes on from NC_064648.1 coordinate 149,188,073, forward strand.
CCTTGGTGCACACCCGAAATTACTTCTAGATCTGATGACAACTCATCATCAAACATAACATGCTCCGTCGTCCATACCAAAAGAATCCTCGGTCCGGTCCCAAATTTCCTTTGATGCCCCACGTGATCGTACTGTTGACAATAAGCGTAGGATCGGTACTCACTCAAATGCTTTTCAAAAATCAAGGAATACTGCATCTACCTTACTGACAGTACAGTAGGTGATGTGATAAAAATGCGAGTTAGATTTCTCATGATCGATGTTTTCGAAAACCATCCTGATTGGCAGGGAGGACGTCATTTTGCTCGAGATGTCTGAGGTCAGAATATGTTCTAAGATTCTACAACAAATCGATGTCAAGGATACTGGACATTAGTTTTATGGATCAATTCTACTACCCTTCCAGTAAAAGGGTGTGACGGGTGCTTACTTCCAAATACTGGGAACGGTTTTCTGATCGAGGGATCAACGATGGGTTATGGAGACAACTCAACCGCAAATTCAGTATAGGATCTGATAGGGACTCCATTGCGTCCAGGAGCTTTGTTCATCTTTAACGATTTCACCTGGTTTCTCAGCACCACTATCCCTAATATTTATTTCACTCATCTTTTCAGTGGTACAAGGATTAAATTTTGGGCAGTTGTCCTAGGTCTATAATTATTTTCCTTAAAACAGTACAGTATTTTTTGTAGAATGCAAGTAACGTCAGTTTTTTTTATAAATTTCCCATTTATTCTTAAATGAGATGTTAATCTATTTGGTTATCCATGGCTCAGTTATTTTTATGATCGATTTGGTTCTTTTTTTATTGGATATCCTGGATAATTTTTTAGGAAAGATACTCTCAAATACTGACACAAATTTAGTATGGAGTACACTGAATTTTACATTAACATCTCTTTCTGTATATAGCTCATCCCATTCCATCTCTTTTAACTTACTGTGAAGATACTCAAACCTTTTCTTCATTTATAAGCCTCACTACTCTGCATCACGTGCCTCAGATCTGCAAGCTGCCATATGGTTTATTTCCATTAACTGTTTAACACGCTCGGATAACCCATTAACAATTTGGTATGGGTTACTTGTTTCATACTGTTCAGGGTCTATGAAAACGTTATCTGTTAGGGTCCTGATACGTTACCGAAGGTGAATTGGGAAATTCAGTACTGAAGCCAGATCGAAACAGCCAAATAATAATTCCAGTTCATTTTCTTCTCAGAATCGTTTAAAAATTCTAGTTTGAAATCTCCACAGACCACTAAATGTTTCTTCTCAAAATTGCATCTAGATTTCTGATGAATAGTTCAGAGTTTTCCAGAGAGGTTTGTGGACTGTTAGAGTTTCAAGAGAAGTATAATGCAGTAGCAACTTAAACGCACACGCTTCTAGATTCTGACCCACACAAAAAGTACTTCTATCAACATCTTTCACTTTGTGTTCAACTTTTACGTATGTTGCAACTCTTCCTTTCTCCTTGTTAATTGTAGTCAAAAATAATGTTAGTCTACAATACCAAATTTTGAGCTTCTGTATCCATGTAGTTGCAAGGCGTTCAAAGAGGTACAGGAAATTTATTACTTCAGAGCTATCCACATGTTGTAGGCCTACAGGAAGAGCATCTACCTTCTTTTTAAGTCCTTAATGTTCTGACGAAACAATTAGTTTTATCTTTCTGGGAACTTTTCTGTTGTAATTCTTTCAAGATTGTCAGCATCTAAGCTGTCAACAACCTAAAAGAATTTGTTCGTCTGGCGCCAGTAACTATAGGGATTCAACCTCGTATACATGTAGCCCCGTCACACTTCCTGCAGTATACTCAACTAACAGTCGTGACCCCTCCAAGTAACGTACTGGCTATCATTTGCTTATCGTGATTTCATCCTTGCAGCCTCAGGTACATCACAAATATGAGACTTTGATGCAGCAAAAGCAAGCCACTCAGCTCTTTCTCAGGTACATCACAAATATGAGACTTTGATGCAGCAAAAGCAAGCCACTCAGCTCTTTCTCAGGTACATCACAAATATGAGACTTTGATGCAGCAAAAGCAAGCCACTCAGCTCTTTCTCAGGTACATCACAAATATGAGACTTTGATGCAGCAAAAGCAAGCCACTCAGCTCTTTCTCAGGTACATCACAAATATGAGACTTTGATGCAGCAAAAGCAAGCCACTCAGCTCTTTGTTTACACAGCCGACAGCTGTTTCAAATCAGGACTGGTCATGCCGCTTCAAAACCTCTACAAACCCCACATAACTGTGTGCTCTTGCTTCTCCTATCTTTTCCCTCTCACTTCCAGTGAAATATCCTAAGTTCCTTGCCAGGCTGTTTACTGTTCTTCCTAATGTAAGCACCTGAAGTCATTCATCAAAATCTCTGCAAAAAATCTTGTGTGTTTCTTGCACCTGTCTAAGCTTGATACTAAGTTTCACGTTGCCTGTGACATGGTATTCTACATATAGTTTTCCCTGTAGCATTAATCGAAACCCTTCCCGTGAATGCGACATAGCAGCAGGAATCAATTACATTCTGTCTTTTCTCGACGTAGCCTTAAAATAGTTCCTAGGTGTCTGCTGTGCAGTACTATGCCCATAAACTTCTTGAGGCTCTTCCTATTTCAGATGACAAGTCAGGCTGATTGGTAAACGAAATTTGGGATGTGATTTATGAGGTTTTCTCCTTTTGCATGTCACTTGTAACTCAAAATACGCCGTTTGTAATTCTGCCAGAGGATCGCAAATATTCCTTCCCTGTTCTACGATTCTCTTTTCGCGACTGCACAATCTCCAAGTTCACAGGAGGGCCTCATCTGCTACTGTACTGGCCTCGCCGCTACAATCGCCCCAATGAAACACCAACCCATACTTCTGAGATGTTTCTCCCATACTCACTAGCCTATGGCACTGTAATGTCTCTTGCAGCGGTCTCTCCGCGATATTTTCAGAAAATTTTATAAATTATATAACTCAGTACATATCTCGAAATATCTCTTCTTATCTTACCGATTATCAATGCAAAGTAGTTTCAAACCCAATTATTCCTTGGAGCGTCCATTTACTCCATGGAATAGCTTCTCTGCTATCTATGTTTTCTCTTACGAAAAGAATGGAGGAATTCTTGCCGATTAGTCGTGAAAGTAGGAGGATGTATATGTATGTATTGTTGAGCTAGTCGCCATCTTGATCAGATTCTGTATGAGAAGGAATTTAATACATGAACTAAACTAAAGTAAGTGTGTTCGCGTATTATTTAACTGATTATTATTGACAGTGTCTGTGTTGCACGGGATCGGTGGGGAACGTCTGATTTACACTGAACGAACCTGCCGTTTTGTATACTCAAGATGTCCAGTTTATTACTTTCAATAAATGGGCTAACACGGTCTTACCAGCAGATCTCCGGTCTTCCCCATGTGGTCACCGAAAGTTAATAATTATTACAAATGTTTCCAGGAGATCGACTGACAATTTTCGTCGCACCGAGACTTCGAAATTGCTTCACTGCCTTATGGAATTTGAGTTAAGCTCAATTTAATCAGGATAGAACAGTGTTGAACTGTGTGACTGTGATAAGCCTGCTTTGTGATTGAAAATTCCCTTAACATACGCATGTTTTTACTATCCTGATCAGTGAAGCCAAATCAGGCCGGTGTGAGAGAGGTTTTTTAAATTTTAGATCCCACAAAAAAAAAAAAAATTAAAGCACGTACACCTTTATCCTACATGATGCTACTTCTTGCAGTAAATCGAAAAAAAGCTAACACGTAGTTAAACTACAATAAAGTAAGAGACGTGCAGCTAAATTCTAGACGACAGACGTTGGTAAACACGAGAATGTAAGCACCACACAGATATGCACAGAACGTAATTTTTGGATCGAAACGATTTAGGTCCAATGACTTCTGTATCGCAGATAGGGGTGGAATCTACTCATCGAAAATAATATTGTTGCACAATTGCATTTACCCAAAACGAAACTACCCCGGAATATTATTCCGTTTTTGACTTGGATATACTGCCAGCATGCCCCTCCACTAGGAAACAAACATGGTATCTGTGAAGAAGTCCATTCGAGAGAAGGCAAGGCGTCTCTACGACAAAGTGGTTGTCCTGCGTGACGCAGTCACTGGCTTGTACCACCTGAGTACAACAACACCCCGGTACTGGCACTGCCACCCTGTCCCTCTTACCACTCACGAGGCGTCAGATTCGCACCACGACTAAAGATAGCCCAATTATGGCCACTCATAAAATTTCTGTCTTGATATGATCACTCGATATTTGACGACCATAACACGACCGTCAATATCAGTACCTATGTAGTTGCGTTACCTTTTGCCCACTATCTTGAACTTCCACTGTTCAGAGGGTGGTATGGGACTTCAAGTCCACCTGCCACACATTCCAGATCCACTCCAATGATCTCATTGGAATGATGAAATGAAATGAAATGATCGTGTGGCATTGTTGGCCGGGAGGCCCCATCTGCGGAAGTTCGGCCACCGAGTGCAAGACTTATTTCAGTCGATGCCACAGTGGTCGACTTCCGTGCCGGATGATGAGGACAACACAATGCCCAGTCCACGAGTGGAGAAAATCTCAAATCCGGCCGGGAATCGATCCCGGGGCCTGCGGCGTGGGAGGCAAGCTCGCTGAAACCTAGCTAAGCAGGCGGTCACTGCAATGATGTCATTGTAGGATACAAAAATTTTACCCTTACACCAAGACAGTAAGACCGCCATCCACCGGTGACACAGGACCTTATAAGCCCGCTACAGATTTTACCGATTGTTTCCCTATTTTTATCGTACGATTATCATTGAAGAATATGTGTATGCCTACAATAACTTATATTTGTGTGACGTTGCTGTCGCTGGTTTCGTATTTAGCGTTTGACGATGCGACTTTGGCTCCAGTAAGGTGCACAATTTTCGCATGTATGCCAGAAATACTTTCCGTCATGCCCTATTTTATAGTTTTACGCTGTAGACAATCCATATTTTGCTGCAGATCTGAAGACGGTCACAGTTGACTGAAACCAGCAGTCTGTGGACTTGCAAGTTTGTGACCACAGACGTGAAATAAGAGTAATTTATTCTACATTTTCGGGTCACTGTTCCTTTCACGACCATGTCGCAGCTTATGTAATAGACCATACTTATAGTAACCTAAGACATTTTTAGGGTGATGCGCTTATGTAAGGAGAAGTGCTATCTGAAAAAGGTGCTCATATACCTAGTCAGTCCTCGACGCCATTTTCAAGTGGTGGAAAGACTGGTAACTTGCTTTAAACGTTCAGAAATGTGAAATCAGTCGACATTGTGAACTCAGTAAACTCGTACAAAGACCAGAGTGAAACGATTTGGGGAGGTATGAGATGGAACGACCGCACAGCCTCAATCGTAACTGAAGTAGGAGGCCCAGTAAAGTTCGTCGCTGGCATACTGAGGAAATGCAGCTAGTCTATATATGATCTTGCTTACAAAAGGCTCGTGCGAGCCAACCTGGAATATCATTTGGTTCTATGAGAATCACACAAAACGGGACAACCAGGGAATTTTGAAATTATACAAAGAGAGTAGGCAAATGTTCACAGGCTTGTTTCAGTTTCGCGAGAGCGTCAAGTGAATGCAGTAAATTCAAAGGTCATTCATCCCATAAGAGCAGACAAGGTAGCAAGAACCAGCACTCCGTTAAGAATCCGCAACTGTACTACAGTCCCTTAGGGATCTTGAAGACGAGATTGAACTAATTAGCACAGGGTAAGTTGAGAAATCACTTCTCCAGTGCACACTGAGGGTATGAAAGTGCAAGCAGCCCTGCCATGTAGCACAGTGGATTGGTTGGTTGGTTGGTTTGGGGAAGGAGACCAGACAGCGTGGTCATCGGTCTCATCGGATTAGGGAAGGATGGGGAAGGAAGTCGGCCGTGCCCTTTCAGAGGAACCATCCCGGCATTTGCCTGGAGCGATTTAGGGAAATCACGGAAAACCTAAATCAGGATGGCCGGACGCGGGATTGAACCGTCGTCCTCCCGAATGCGAGTCCAGTGTCTAACCACTGCGCCACCTCGCTCGGTAGCACAGTGGAGAGTACCCTTTGCCAGACATTTCAAAGTGTCTCTAAATTATGGACGTGCGAATAAACTTGTTGCCATTGAAACTGTGACGCCAGAATGGATAGCAAATGACGGCGTTTTACTTATTGAGCATGTGCAGTACAGTAGGAAAATAAATGATTACATTCACATGTGATTAGGGAGGGGGGAGTATACAAGGTGCAAAATTTAGTATGCAGTGCTGGTACCCATGACGTGGAGAGTGACTGCAACGCGGTTCGGCATGGAATCGCACTGAATTGGGATGAGAGATACGGGCCTGTCATCCCGCGTTGCCCCATCTCTGTGCCAGAGCTCCGAGGCTGGTCAGTGGCAGCGTGCTGGTCGCTCGGAAACCCCGTGACTGGACGTTTTCAGTGGGTGAGAGATGGGAAGAATTTGTTGATCAGGGCAACCGTTCAACAGTCTCTGTATAAGGTTGGTTGGGACAGTACAGGCACGATGCCTACATATGTATAATGTCACAGAGATCTTGAAAACAGAACACAGCTAACAGTATATACGAAGACAGTAACTTGTTCTCGAAAGAACAGTTACTGTTGATGACCGTGCAGCTTTTTCCTGGAATAAATGATGACTAACTGAAAACCTCAACTGCCGACAGGTGTTGTTGATGTACCTCGATGTGGACAGCTGAAAATGTGTGCCCCGGCCGGGACCCGAACCCGGGATCTCCTGCTAACATGGCAGACGCTCCATCCATCTGAGCCACCGAGGACACACGTGAATAGCGCGACTGCAGGGACTTATCCCGTGCACGCTTCCCGTGCGACTCACATTCCCAACTGTCCACAATTCTACATTTGTATTGTACCTTATAGACATTTGCCCAGCCACTCATTACTCGCGCACGCTTTGGCGATCCCCGTAAGAGTTTGGGCAACCTGTGCGCATTCGCACAGACGAAGGTCAATGGCCGGGCTCAGATGGATGGAGCGTCTGCCATGTAAGCAGGGGATCCCGGGTTCGGGTCCCGGTCGGGGCACACATTTTCAGCTGCCCACATCGAGGTATATCAACAACACCTGTCGGCAGCTGAGGTTTTCAGTTAGTCATCATTTATCACAGCTAACAGTCTTAAAGAGTCAGAAATCTACTGGCTGCTCTTGAACTTACCGACCATGTGCTGTGTACAAAATGGCACCCCACACAATTAGACTATGTTCTGGCCATTTGTGAGATTGATTAATGCTACCTGGCCATCTCTGCCATCCTTGGAGCCTCCATGCACGGATATGCCCATTGTGGTGCTGTGGTTCAGAATGGGGACTCGTCTGAAAGGAGGACGCGGTGCCGCTCCTGTGTCCAGTGTTTCTGTTAGCTGCATCCCTGCAGCGCGCCTCTCTCTGCTCCCGCCTCAAGGGAAGCCGCTGCAGAGGTCTCTGTGCTGACAGTCAGCTGAAGTGCTGATCATCTGCCTGTGGGAGTGTGGAGTGCAGTTTTTGACATACTGATATTTGTTGTTTGCCACGTTTATGGTGTTCCAAATTCAATGGCAGGTAGTGTTGGTAGCAGCTGTCATTATAACCTGTCTGAGTAGTCAGCTTCCAAATCTCAACTATGTTTCACAGACAGTTATCCTCTGTACGAAACGTGCGAGACTTTGGAGCCAGCGTCCACTGCGGTGCCGGCTGTGGCACGCCTGATACCGCGCAGCTGGAGCCGTGGACAGCCGCCACCTGCAGAGGGTGACCCACCACCTGCTGACAGGGAGGGGAAGGGGGAGGGGTGCGACGGCGCCCTGGCGGCGGTTCGCCGCCTCAGGAACACCACGGCCAGCGAACTCACCAGGTTTCTCGAGAGCCGCATCGCTGCCGACTGCATTCGCGCCTGCTCTCTTCAGGGGTACGTACGCCACTGAAGGCCCCAAACACTGATCCTACACTCAGTCTTCTCCTCGTCTTCTTAAACTTTTTCTGTATGCTGTCATCTACTTTTTCTTATTTCCGAGACTAATATACATTACTAAGAACACTTGACCAAACATTGGTCTCTTTCTGGTGGACGTGACGCTAATACCTTTGTACTGGTAGATGGGACAGCTCGGCTGTGGAAGTGGAAGGGTAGCCCACAACACAGACAGACAACAGTATTCACAATTACAAGCACTCAAGCTTTAATGATCTTCCACCAATAAAGACTCTTAAGGGGAGCCGGTGGTGCCTATGCTGCCCATGTCAAAATCACTAAGTTTGAGGAACATTTATGAATAATCTACCAAATATAAAAATCTGAAATTTTTTTTTACATATAGAGTGGTTTAGTATTGCAGTTATGACAGAGGGATTTTTGAGTATCTTTTCTAGTTTCCTTCCAATTATTTTTTTTATTAATGACCCAAATTTTTTTACAAATAATTGCTTTATAATTAAACTGCAATGAAACTACTGTACATATTGCCAAATGGCTGTCTTACAATGTAAGTTGGACCACTAGGAGTGCTGTATAAAAATTTCATGTCTCTAGCTTGAGTGGATTTTGAGAAAATGTTCCTCATATTCGAAAAATTCTAATTTACGGGAAATGGCTATCAAAGTTTCTCAATACATTCCTGCACTATAGGATGGATTATCAGGGTCTTCTTCTTCATCCTCCAAAAGCTTCCTCTTCTGTCTTCTTTTCTGGCCTGTTGTTCCATCATACTTGATATGCCTTTCTCTTCCTTCTGCTCCTCTTATCCTTTCTCTGTCAATCGTACAGTGTTCACGCCAGCTGTAAATCCTAATGCCTTCAGAACTTCACACTTCACACTGTTCCCTTGGTTGTAGGTTGCTATTGCATCATAAATGCCAAAGTGCAGTGTTTTTATGCTTACAAACACCCTTTTAGGAATCACTTTCCAAATCAAATTGTTTACGCTCTCATTAGGATTCTGCGTCTTTCCGTGTAGACATTTGTGTAACAATTCTGGCTGTGCTAAGTCATGAAAAATTGGTTTTATTCTTCCCTCCTGATTCTTGTACATACTGCATATTACCCGCTTTACACAAGAAATATAATACTACCAACAACAGGAGCAGCACTGAACTAATTCGAAACGGTAAACAGCAAAGAGACGATGTTCCGCGCTCTTATTCATTGTAGTATCGCAACTTGGTATTAGTGTTAATTTTCTTTTCCCTACGTTCTTCCTCTTCTTATATACATGGTTACTAAAACGTGGCACCGTAACCAGAACAAAAGTGTACGACAATATCAAATGGAGCAAGATGTTCGAAATTCTGAGGAAAATAGGAGTAAGCTGTAAGGAAATACGGGTAATATTTGTCACAGAAAACAATGTAGCCAACCCTTGCACACTCGCTGTATGCGTAACATAAGGCGCTGTACGCGTAACAGGCCGAGAAAATCCCAAGCAGTTCGCCAGGAAGTCACGAGAGGGTGTTAGATGCATTCAGCGGCCGCCCATTTCCTCTGCAGGCGTGGGGGAAAATGGTAATAACTCCACTTCTAGGGCGAGTAGAACAATAATTCAAAGAGGAATGTTCCAATTAACTTTCGGTAGCAAAAAAAAAAAATCGTAATTTTTTTGGATTTGACCACCTCCGGGTCCCCTTAACAAATCTCAATTAAGCAAGGACATAAACTGGGTTACAAATATACGTTCACCTTCAACCAGTGAATCCGGCCGTACGTGGGGTCTGGAGCCCTCCACCATCCTCCACACCTATAAATCCCTCATCTGCCCTATCCTTTGTTGTGCCCATCCGGCTTGGATCTCTGCCCCCCTGCCTTTTATAAATCCCTCCAAATCCTTGAACGTCATGCTCTCCGCCTCGCCTATCGCATCCGTCTCCCCTCCTCCACGCGGATCCTGTACGATCTCATCCCCTTCCCCCACCTCCTCCTTTTCCTTGAAAGGATACGGATCCTGTACACCTCCCGTAAACTCGATGCTCCTCACGCACTCGTCTCCCCGATCCTCTCCCACCCCCGCCCGCTGCCGCGCCTGTATTCTCACGTCCCACCCGGTCTCCATCTCTCAACCCTCCTTACCCTCTCCCAAGGTGGCTTCCACCAGCTCCCCCTCCCTGATGATGTCCTCCTCCCCTCCATCTACCCCTCCTATCAACTTTGACCCTGCCCCCCCACTTCCGGTGTCCTTTCCTTTAGGCACCCTCCCTCCCTTCTCTTCCCTTCCCTTCTCTTTCCTTTTCCCCTGTCCCGTCCCTCCACCCCTCTTGCCCCGGGCTTCCCCTCCCCCTTCCTCCCTCCCCCTACCTCCCCTGCCCGTGTCATCTCTGCTCCCCCCTCTCGCTCTCCCACCCCCCTTCCTCCTCCTCCTCTCTTGGCAGGTCCCCGGACTCGCACACGCCCAGTGAACATTCGCGCGCCGGAGGGCATCGCCTTTAGTGTCTCGTGTGTGTGCCTTCGTTTGTGTTTAGTGTTTGTTCGCCGGAACGCCGCCACTGTTCACGTGTACCATCGCCATCATCCCTGTTTTGTGCGCCGTGTCAACTAGTGTCAGTAGTGATGTTTTCTCGTCAGGCGTGAACGGCTCCGTGTTTTTTGGTGTCTACATTGTTTTGCCCGCCATTTTTGATTGTATTCTCTGTGTCCCCTCTATTTATTACTTATTGTAAATCTCAAGGCTGAAGAGCGGCGTACCCAGCTGCTGACAGCCCGCCTTGTGTAAGGTGATAAAAATTACAATAAAGAAAAAAAAATCAACCAGTGAGTAACCCCAATAAAGAATTACCAATCAATAAAACGTAGAGAAAGGACTGCTTTACAAGAATGCTTAAATTAAGAAAAATCATGAAAGCTAAGTTACAAATTTTATGTTAAGCTTCAACAGGTGAATAAGCCCAATAAAGAATTCTCATTTAAATAAAAAACAGATAGGAAAATGCCTTACCAAAATGCTTGAATTGTGTAAAATCATGAAAAGCTGAGTTACAACTTTTCTCACAAACTACTTACAGCAAATAAACAAGTTTGATCTGCTTAACCAGAAGGTAACTGCCAAGTGCAAGCGACCGAAGCCACTCGGAGCGGACGACCGCCCCACCGCTGGTCATCAACCGACATCGTCACGGCCCAGTGGCCACCGTGCCAAAACAGACTGACGTTTCGGTAAGCGACCGACAGCAATACAGGAGTAACAGTGACTGACGGTCGGCGTACGCCTTACGAAACACGGCACCCCCTGAAGCGGGAGCAGGCACAGCTGACTAGCGGCCGTACAACCGCGAACAAACAAATCTCACGCCGCCCGTACAAACGCGGGAAATGATAGCGAGCGACAAGACGCCACGCGAAAAGCAGCAACCGTGCCTACCCCTCGACCACAGAATGTGCCCTGTCTCCTTGTCTATGGTGAAACAATTTATAGCACACAAGAAACGATTTAATAATGGCATTCGTTCAACGCAAGATCAGTTAACAGTCAGGTTCAAAATGGTGCAAATGGCTCTGAGCACTATGGGACTTAACTTCTGTGGTCATCAGTCCCCTAGAACTTAGAACCACTTAAACCTAACTAACCTAAGGACATCACACACATCCATGCCCGAGGCAGGATTCGAACCTGCGACCGTAGCAGTCCCGCGGTTCCGGACTGCGCGCCTAGAACCACGAGACCACCGCGGCCGGCTAACAGTTAGGTCCAGTAAAGATTTACCAATGGATTTACCTTCAAACCAACTTCCGGGCCACAGGCGGAAATTAGTAAACTTGGCATAAGTTTTCACCAGACCGATAAACAAGAAATCAAATTAAACAGTTGCCAAAAATACAGTCACGATACGCAAGCCCTTCAGGACCTTGCTATCTTACAGTTATTAACGGAGAAACATACACAAATGAATGACGAGAAATTCACCATTTAGAGCAAAAACACACCACAAAGGTTAAATTAATTAATTTCCAGGCGAGCCAGTCACTGAAAGCTCAGTTCCACAAGATTAGGACTAACGTCACTCGGCAGCAATATATTTGTGTGCTTGATAACTAGGTTGCCCCAACAGGACTCCACAACCCAAAACAGGTCACACGTTAGCTGTCTTGTTCTCGGATACTAAAGCACCACCGGGCTAAGAAAATCGCGACGAAAAAAGAAAAATCTCTGAAATTACAGCTGTCTGCAGGAAAACAAATGAGTCATGGTGGACGAACGTAAAGCACAAGCAACTGTTCCAGCCGGAGCGTAACCTTTTCAATGCACATTGAAAGGTGGCTACACTGAGCCACAGCGCCAGAGAGTTTTGTTTCGCCGCCTCCACTGGCAGTGATTATTGAGAAGTAGCGGAGGGCAGTGCTTGTTGAGAACTCGTAGTAGTCAGTGCTTGCTGAGATGTCGTAGTGAAGAGTTCTTGTCGAGAGGTCGTAGTAGGGAGTTCTGGTTGAGATGTGGTAGTAGCGAGTCGGTGTGGAGATATTGTAATGATTAGAGTGCTTTTCATCAATATAAATGAAGGTAACAAACTCCTTTTCTTTTTTTTCTCATTATTTCAATGTCCTGAATAATGCGTCATTACAGGTTCAGTCAACAAAGCATCTGGCTTGTGTTCTTGTATTAGAGTGTAATTCTGGTTTTCTTGCGCAATTATAGTATTTCTATTTTTTAATAACTTCAGTATAGATGATATTTAAAATTTCTTGTCTTATTGAAGAAAAACCGTGCCAGATGCGTACATTGAATCACACTTCCACACACAGAACAGTTATACTTGTGCTTTGTTGGGTTCGTAGGTTTTATAGTTGCTGGGGACTTAATTAATTGATTGTATTAACGGAAATTTTCATTTCATTCTTTGTTGTTGTTCTATGCAGTCAGATTGCGTACTAAAACTAGTCAGGGCCAACCGTTTACGAGGCTACGTAATCGGACAGACAGCTACTAAATCAAAAAATTAAAAAGTATTTGCATAATACACTCCTGGAAATGGAAAAAAGAACACACTGACACCGGTGTGTCAGACCCACCATACTTGCTCCGGACACTGCGAGAGGGCTGTACAAGCAATGATCACACGCACGGCACAGCGGACACACCAGGAACCGCGGTGTTGGCCGTCGAATGGCGCTAGCTGCGCAGCATTTGTGCACCGCCGCCGTCAGTGTCAGCCAGTTTGCCGTGGCATACGGAGCTCCATCGCAGTCTTTAACACTGGTAGCATGCCGCGACAGCGTGGACGTGAACCGTATGTGCAGTTGACGGACTTTGAGCGAGGGCGTATAGTGGGCATGCGGGAGGCCGGGTGGACGTACCGCCGAATTGCTCAACACGTGGGGCGTGAGGTCTCCACAGTACATCGATGTTGTCGCCAGTGGTCGGCGGAAGGTGCACCTGCCCGTCTACCTGGGACCGGACCGCAGCGACGCACGGATGCACGCCAAGACCGTAGGATCCTACGCAGTGCCGTAGGGGACCGCACCGCCACTTCCCAGCAAATTAGGTACACTGTTGCTCCTGGGGTATCGGCGAGGACCATTCGCAACCGTCTCCATGAAGCTGGGCTACGGTCCCGCACACCGTTAGGCCGTCTTCCGCTCACGCCGCAACATCGTGCAGCCCACCTCCAGTGGTGTCGCGATAGGCGTGAATGGTGGGACGAATGGAGACGTGCCGTCTTCAGCGATGAGAGTCGCTTCTGCCTTGGTGCCAATGATGGTCGTATGCGTGTTTGGCGCCGTGCAGGTGAGCGCCACAATCAGGACTTCATACGACCGAGGCACACAGGGCCAAAACCCGGCATCGTGGTGTGGGGAGCGATCTCCTACACTGGCCGTACACCACTGGTGATCGTCGAGGGGACACTGAATAGTGCACGGTACATCCAAACCGTCATCGAACCCATCGTTCTACCATTCCTAGACCGGCAAGGGAACTTGCTGTTCCAACAGGACAATGCACGTCCGCATGCATCCCGTGCCATCCAACGTGCTCTAGAAGGTGTAAGTCAACTACCCTGGCCAGCAAGATCTCCGGATCTGTCCCCCATTGAGCATGTTTGGGACTGGATGAAGCGTCGTCTCACGCAGTCTGCACGTCCAGCACGAACGCTGGTCCAACTGAGGCGCCAGGTGGAAATGGCATGGCAAGCCGTTCCACAGGACTACATCCTGCATCTCTACGATCGTCTCCATGGGAGAATAGCAGCCTGCATTGCTGCGAAAGGTGGATATACACTGTACTAGTGCCGACATTGTGCATGCTCTGTTGCCTGTGTCTATGTGCCTGTGGTTCTGTCAGTGTGATCATGTGATGTATCTGACCCGAGGAATGTGTCAATAAAGTTTCCCCTTCCTGGGACAATGAATTCACGGTGTTCTTATTTCAATTTCCAGGAGTGTATATAATTAAGCCCCCATGCAACATACGGACAGAACAACACACGTGGGCATAGAGGGAGCAGCAGATGCGTACCAAGCAAACTATACTGCGCCAAAATACGACCCACGTCACGTCCAAAAACCGGAGCACTGCTCCCGGAGCTGGTGTCTGCTCGCTGGACTGCCGCAAGTCTCTGTCCCCCGGAGAGCGATGCTGACTGCCGCCTCGCTCGACGCTCCCTTCTCGGCCATGCACGACAACTCTTCTCTCGTGGCCTCAGAGTGCGGCCGCCATGTCCGTTCTCCCCTGCTGTCCGCCCCAGACTCCCTTTACTCGCACTCACTCCCCCGTCAGGACCCAATCCTACAGGAGGCGCTCGCGGTCGCACACAGTGCCAACCTCAACCAGAGGAGTCATCGACAGCGTCTTGCGCCCGAGAGCCGCGACACGGTTCAACCTTGTTAGACGGCTTCTAGGATCCTTAATGACCTGTATTAGACAAAGGAGAGAGTTTATAAGTTTTTCCAGGTACGACGAATACAGTTGAAGACATTGATGATTTGATCCCAGAGAGCTACCAATCTGTGTGTATGGCTACTGCTATCCTACAGCTGCTTTTCCAAATGGCACCACACACTAATTACAACATTAGATGATGTAAAGAGCCTGCTGGTAGGCGGTGGGGTGTGTGAGTGTTTTTCAATTCCTCAACATGTGGGTGACGTCCTAAGAAAAAGGGTGTTGTCATCTTGTAAGATGTGAGCAATGACGGTATACTCATCATGAATACGTCGGAGGTAGTGCAGCACTGGGTCGCTGAAGATGTGGAGATAATCATCCTGGTTCAGGTTGACACTCCAGGTGGGATGCCTCACGTGGCTATCAGTGCAGCCGACACCCCACATCATTTGAGCAGGTGAAAAATCACGTCTCGTCGAATCACGTTCCATGCCTCCACTCAGCTGCTGTCCAATTCCTGTCTATGGTCACTCGCCCAACTCGAACAACTTCAGTTGGAAAGACCACATAGGTAATATTGTAGGGAAGGCGAGCCAAAGGTTGCGTTTCATTGGCAGGACACTTAGAAGATGCAACAAGACCACTAAAGAGACAGCTTACACTACACTCGTTCGTCCTCTGTTAGAATATTGCTGCGCGGTGTGGGATCCTTACGAGGTGGGATTGACGGAGGACATCGAAAGGGTGCAAAAAAAGGGCACCTCGTTTTGTATTATTACGTAATAGGGGAGAGAGTGTGGCAGATATGATACGCGAGTTGGGATGGAAGTCATTAAAGCAAAGGCGTTTTTCGTCGCGGCGAGAGCTATTTACGAAATTTCAGTAACCAACTTTCTCTTCCGAATGCGAAAATATTTTATTGAGCCCAACCTACATAGGTAGGAATGATCATCAAAATAAAATAAGAGAAATCAGAGCTCGAACAGAAAAGTGTAGGTGTTCGTTTTTCCCGCGCGCTGTTCGGGAGTGGAATGGTAGAGAGATGGTACGATTGTGGTTCAATGAACCCCCTGCCAAGCACTTAAATGTGAACTGCAGAGTAGTCATGTAGATGTAGATGTAGATGTAGATGTAGATGTCGTGTCTCATTGTGTACCGCTGTTAGCAACCACCTTCAGCGAGGCATCCTACTCGAAATGCCCAGACTCCACAATTCCCTTCGTGATGAATGCTCTGTAACATGTCGAGATGAGCTTTCATTCACTGACAGCACCAATTTGTGTCAGCTTTGAAACACACAGTCATTGACTTAAGGCGACATTCTTTCCGGTCCCTGTCAGCAAGAATATTTTTATTGCCCCTGTTATTATGCTGTGTTACATCTCGGTGAGTGTTACGTCATTACCTGCGGGCACTTCAGCAGTTCCCATTGATACATCAATAAATCCATTAACTCCATTTGCAGTATGGTCACGGTCACATCCAAACACAACAGATGATTTCTGCCATTATTTAACCTCTCTACCTCAACGCGTCTCACTGTGCTGATTACGTAGAAGCGACTGGCACACACACACACACACACACACACACACACACACACACACCACGATCACCGCCTGACTGCCACGACTGACGTCAGTTCTGGCTTACACTCGCAGCTTCTACATTGTCTCTCTCTTCTGGCACCTGATCCTGGATATGCGAAGACGTCAGCTTCGGCGTTTTGATAGGAATGTTCCCAGCAACTCCTTGGACGTAGACGTGAAGCTCTCAGGTATCACCATTCCGTTCACTTGAGTGAACTACACTCCTGGAAATGGAAAAAAGAACACATTGACACCGGTGTGTCAGACCCACCATACTTGCTCCGGACACTGCGAGAGGGCTGTACAAGCAATGATCACACGCACGGCACAGCGGACACACCAGGAACCGCGGTGTTGGCCGTCGAATGGCGCTAGCTGCGCAGCATTTGTGCACCGCCGCCGTCAGTGTCAGCCAGTTTGCCGTGGCATACGGAGCTCCATCGCAGTCTTTAACACTGGTAGCATGCCGCGACAGCGTGGACGTGAACCGTATGTGCAGTTGACGGACTTTGAGCGAGGGCGTATAGTGGGCATGCGGGAGGCCGGGTGGACGTACTGCCGAATTGCTCAACACGTGGGGCATGAGGTCTCCACAGTACATCGATGTTGTCGCCAGTGGTCGGCGGAAGGTGCACGTGCCCGTCGACCTGGGACCGGACCGCAGCGACGCACGGATGCACGCCAAGACCGTAGGATCCTACGCAGTGCCGTAGAGGACCTCACCGCCACTTCCCAGCAAATTAGGGACACTGTTGCTCCTGAGGTATCGGCGAGGACCATTCGCAACCATCTCCATGAAGCTGGGCTACGGTCCCGCACACCGTTAGGCCGTCTTCCGCTCACGCCCCAACATCGTGCAGCCCGCCTCCAGTGGTGTCGCGACAGGCGTGAATGGAGGGACGAGTGGGGACGTGTCGTCTTCAGCGATGAGAGTCGCTTCTGCCTTGGTGCCAATGATGGTCGTATGCGTGTTTGGCGCCGTGCAGGTGAGCGCCACAATCAGGACTGCAGACGACCGAGGCACACAGGGCCAACACCCGGCATCATGGTGTGGGGAGCGATCTCCTACACTGGCCGTACACCACTGGTGATCGTCGAGGGGACACTGAATAGTGCACGGTACATCCAAACCGTCATCGAACCCATCGTTCGACCATTCCTAGACCGGCAAGGGAACTTGCTGTTCCAACAGGACAATGCACGTCCGCATGTATCCCGTGCCACCCAACGTGCTCTAGAAGGTGTAAGTCAACTAACCTGGCCAGCAAGATCTCCGGATCTGTCCCCCATTGAGCATGTTTGGGACTGGATGAAGCGTCGTCTCACGCGGTCTGCACGTCCAGCACGAACGCTGGTCCAACTGAGGCGCCAGGTGGAAATGGCATGGCAAGCCGTTCCACAGGACTACATCCAGCATCTCTACGATCGCCTCCATGGGAGAATAGCAGCCTGCATTGCTGCGAAAGGTGGATATACACTGTACTAGTGCCGACATTGTGCATGCTCTGTTGCCTGTGTCTATGTGCCTGTGGTTCTGTCAGTGTGATCGTGTGATGTATCTGACCCCAGGAATGTGTCAATAAAGTTTCCCCTTCCTGGGACAATGAATTCACGGTGTTCTTATTTCAATTTCCAGGAGTGTATGTTCGTATTATACAAGTGGACATAAAGCACTTCCCCAAGATAGGGGACACTGACTACAGAAAAAAATAGCTTCAGTTTGCAAAACTGTCCACAGCTCCTTCTTTTGTTTTGCCTACTGCGACCGGCTGCTACTTTTGTTATCAAAGGTGTTCATATTGGCAACCGACAATCTCATAAGGGATCTGAGCTTCTGTGACGTTGGTACGTGAACGCCCAGCTCATTAAACGAAAGCATGCCCGATATTTGGGAATTGATACCACACGTGGCATAGGTAACTCACTTTCTGTTAAAATACTATATTTTTACAGAAATGAACTGCTTTGAAATGTTGCATAATGGCACGTTAAACCGTGTTCAGTGAAGCTCTGGCGCTTTATGTTTTAATTGTAAATGTAGTTTGATTCAGTCTCTAGGTGGTCCCTTTCGTGACAGATAATAATCCACACTGGGTCACAAAAGTACAATCTGTTGTCACATGTAAATCAACTACCACTGTATGAGTTGTTCGCCAGAAAGGACGTTATTTGTTCATAAGAAAGTCTATGTATCCTGTTTCATTCTACATCTTAGCTCATAAACTGTAAAGCAAACGCCACTTTCCTCCAGAACATGATTTACTGCGTTATTCAATTCATAACTGGAATCTCTAACTATAGTCATTAACATGAGAAACGACTACAAAGCTGTCTGCTACATTTGTTAGGATGTCCTTAACTTATATCATCAGAAAAAGAAAAGTGTGTAACATCTCAAGTTCCATAGATCATACTGACTATAAACATTTTGATATATAACATCTCATTTTAAGATGTATACAACACCTTTGTTTTTAATTAAAAGAAACTATTCATAAGGGTAAATGGTTTTCGTTTGCAGGGCTTTTCTGTATAAATTTGTTAACATTTTTGCTGTTCAAGGTTTTATCTATGGGAAAGAAGGAATTAAGGAGAAACACCTTGAGTATTCTTTAAAAACACTCCGATTGCCTTACATTTTACTTCAAGGGGTTGGTTGTGAAAAACTTATACAGATGCATGTTGTACCCCTCTCTGTGTCAAGGTTTGATTCATTGAAGTGTAAAACATTTTTCCTTCTCATGTATTACTGGTGAAGATCTCTGTTACTCTCAAATTCAGGTGGATTGTTTATAACAAATTTCATAAGTGAATAAGTCTACTATGGGCCTCTGGTTAACATTCCCAGCTGCTGAATGAGATGAGTGCATGAAGTACATGTGTGAAGCCCTCACATAAATCTAAGTACTTTGTTTTGTGCAATGAGTATTTTTGTCTAAGTGAGGAGTTACCCAAGAATATCATCTTGTAAGTCACCAGTGAATGAAAAGATACAAAATATGTTAACTTACCAACTCCATGTCCAAAAATTTCGCAGTTATGCTCACGCCAATATCAGCTAATTGTTTTAGCTTCTCTACTACATGGTTTTTTAAGTTTAAATTTTTATCAGTATGCATACTCAAGAACTCAACACTTTCTACATTTACTATTAGTTCTTGCTGGTATACGAGGTAAACAGGTGGTGGGATATTTTTACAGTTTAGAGCTGAATGAGCTGTGTTTTTTTTTTCTTTTAAATTTTAAAGTCAGCCTATTTGTCCAAAACAAGTCAATAACTTTTCACAAAAACTTAAATTAATAATTTTTCTGTTGATGCTTCGTTGCCTGACTTCGCAATAGTACTTGTATCATCTGCAAACAGAGCTAACTCTGTCTCCTGATGCAAATAAAATGGTATATCGTTAACATAAAGCAAGAACAGTGGGGAGTACGTTTATCAATTAACTATACCCATAAAAACTTGATAATTACTGCACAAACAGCCCTGTCTGTGAAAATGGAACAATACCTATCCAAGGAATAAAACTGGACAATAAACTGCCTCAGGAGATTAAAGATTGTTTAAAAAGCGGTGAATAACTGTGTGTTAACCAATATGCTTTATCGCTTAAGTATCTCAGGGTGGAAGTTTAGTAAGCTATGCAAAGCAACTAAATAATAGATTAAGCTTATCTTTGACGGACGTTTAAGAACGAATGACTGTTTATTTAGTACATATTCAGAAAACTGCAACCAGTCACGTTTATGAAGTATTTGTCCAGCAGCTTCCACTGTGGTTGCCGATCGCCTACAGATCTCACACTTCTCACTGGACACGACTCCACATACCGACTGTCGCGATACATCGCCAGCATCCTGCATTCACTGTACAACTGGTGATTGTTACAAAGATTTTCATGCAAAGACGTAATATCACTCACTCATAGGTATTACTTGTTTTTGTTTATATATAATACAGTCGATGTGTGGGCAAACATGAGATCAGATCTGGCATCAATATGAACATGCAAAAATAAAAGTGAACTGCTGACTCAGCTCTACTCCTAAATTAACATCGTCTGGAATTGCCGTAAAACCATTCCCGATTTATTGTAGCTAACATGATGATATTAATATGAGTATAAAATTATTTTAACGATAGAACGTTTGGATGTTTAGTTACGTAGTTCAAGATTTATTCTCCGCTGCGATACTGACGTAGATTGAATGTATTTTGCATCTAAAAGGGGGAGGGGTATGGGGAGGGTGATTGATTGATTACATGTTTCGACCTAGTTTAGCTTCGAAATTCTGAAGGACAAATTTATTTGTTGACTCATTCTGATAATTGAATAGGTGGTCTGATACTGTATGGGTCTGATAAAGATTTCAGTTTCATGTATCATGTCACTGTTAGCAAACCTGGAGCTTCTGCTATATACTGCTGGCACAGTCAGTTTGTTGGACAAGATGTGGCGAAACCGGATTTGTTCAGGTGTGCAGACGGAGTGCATCCAGATGCTCATTCAATCTTTTTGTGAGGATTCTACCAGTTTGTGCAATGCGGAAACGTGGCCGTGAGTTTCAAATGAGTTGCTACAGACCTGACTTTTGATATTGGTGCATAGTGGTTTTGGTGCTGTGGATGATTTTATTTTGATTTAATGAAGAAGATTGTTTTTGTGTTGTATGTCTTTTTATTTATAAGTAAATAATAACCCACCTTCACACTATGTTACGTTTTTATGAGGAACGTTATACCAAAGCTGTGCAATGGGAAATACTAACATCTTTCTGAGGTGAGCATCTCGCTCATTATGAAGGGATGCTGTCTCAGGTTTGCAGGGAAGATGATGTTCATTATGTCAGTCTATGGTGAGTAGGTAGAGCGTGCAGTTACTGCTGCTAAGAAATCAATCAACGAACAGTGCAGCGCAAGTTCTTTACGTAATGAAATAACTTTTACTCCACCAGTGCCATTCTCTTATTTTTCCGTGGAACATGTAGAATGTAGGATGAGAAAACGAAGAGTTTTGGAATTGTGGTATTTGTATTCAAAACGCTGTAACGAACATAATTCATTAATAGGACATTGCTGTCTGGCATTTGCAGTTCAGCTGTTATCTCAATACTGAAGATGGCCGGCAGTGACATCATGGTTGTCACAACGTTTTTGATACAAACATCACAATTTCAAAAATATACTCATCTTCATTTGACATTTCACTCTTTGTTCGGCAGAAAAACAGGGGTAATGATGGCGAAACATCGCCGAATGTATTATAAC
The DNA here is from genome assembly GCF_023864345.2 of Schistocerca serialis cubense. Taxonomy (NCBI): domain Eukaryota; kingdom Metazoa; phylum Arthropoda; class Insecta; order Orthoptera; family Acrididae; genus Schistocerca; species Schistocerca serialis. The sequence continues at coordinate 149,209,791 of NC_064648.1, forward strand.
CCTGACCTAATCTCTGTCCACAGTCGAGTTTATGCCACTGCTGAACATTCAGGAGCTGAATGAATCATTCTGTTCCAACTGGGCAGTGGCTATAAATGCTCCTCCCTTTTTTCCCTACAGATGCTAAGATCAGAACCCGTACTGTTAACTAATTAGGAACCGTTTAGTTCATAATGAATCTGACTTGAAAGTACAATCTACTGAAGAATTTTCTTTTATGGATGTCTGGTCGTTGACAGAAGCTATTCGGTGCCTAACGCTTCGTCTTATAATCTGGAAATGACGTCAGAGACTGTAAGCTCAGATAACGGCCACGTAAAGAGACGTGAGAAGAAAACTCACCGAGATATAAATTCTGATAATATAAGCACTCTGTCTTTAGGCCACGAGTGGCGTACTGGGACCATCCGACCGCCGTGTCATATTCAGTGGAGGATGAGGATAGGAGGGGCGTGGGGTCAGCACACCGCTCTCCTGGTCGTAAGATGGTATTCTTGACCGAAGCCGCTACTCTTCGGTAGAGTAGCTCCTCAATTGGCATCACGAGGCTGAGCGCACCCCGAAAAATGGCAACAGCGCACGGCGGCCTGGATGGTCACCCATCCAAGTGCCGGCCACACCCGACAGCGCTTAACTTCGGTGATCTCACGGGAACCGGTAAATTCTGATAATATACAGGGTGTCCAAGCTATCTTTTCCACCCAAAATATCCCTGGAACAATAACAGCTATTGGAAAAGGACTTTCACCGGTATAAATGTAGGGCTGGGGCCCATGAATGTACATACTTGGAAACATTCTAAAACGAAAGCATATGTGTTTTTTAACACAAACTTATGTTTTTTTTAAATGGACCTCCTATATTTTTTCTTCAGCAATCCATAGCATGACAAAGCACATACACAATGGCGTTGATTGCATCGCAGTATTCCCATTACATCCCGAGATATTAAGACGCGAAGTTGACGCTTGAAACACCCGACATGCGCTGCTAGCGCACGTCCTGAGGCTCAGGCATGAACCCCATGCTGCCCGTAATCGCAGCAGGATGGCAGCAGACCCTATTATTCGTTTCGGACCTCTTGATAAGTTTGGAAGTATGATTACGCATGTCAATCACATCGCAATTACGGGCAGCATGGGGTTCATGCCTGAGCCTCAGGACGTACGCTAGCAGCGCATGTCGGGTGTTTCAAGCGTCAACTTCGCGTCTTAATATTTCGGGGTGTAATGGGAATATTGCGATGCAATCAACGCCATTGTGTATGTGCTTTCTCATGCTATGGATTGCTGAAGAAAAAATATAGGAGGTCCATTTAAAAAAACATAAGTTTGTGTTAAAAAACAATATGCTTTCGTTTTAGAATGTTTCCAAATATGTACATTCATGGGCCCCAAGCCCCACATTGATACCGGTGAAAGTCGTTTTCCAATAGCTGTTATTGTTCCAGAGATATTTTGGGTGGACAAGATAGCTGGGACACCCTGTATATTATAAAATTAAGTGTACAATATGCGCGGCGGTAAAAGTCAGAAATGAGTCAAAGTACGATGAAAGGGGTTATAAGGTGCCATAGCCCTCTATCCCCCATCCATGAAGGAGGTTCCTGTTTTTACCTGAAGAGTGTGCTTTTGAAGATATAAAGGCTGGGGAGTTTCACAGTGTTGAAATTTAAGAATATTCCAGAACATTCGAGAGAATTAGAGAACATTCAAGAACATTATATAGTATTAGAGTGCGTTCCACAACATTCCAGAATGTTCCAAATGATGTGGGATGTTCTGGAATCTTTGGGAATAGTCTGGAACCTTCGAGAATATTCCAGAATGAGTCATACGATAATGATGATCCTCCCGAGCTGGAGCATGTCCTTGCTATGTCATAGTTTCGGGCGAATATGTGGACAGGCACTCGTGTATTCCAACAGACACTGCTTGGTTCACCAAAATTACTCAGCAAACTCTCATACAGGAATCGCTCAGTCAAATACGCTGAGTCATCTCTAACGACCTGTACACCTCTATCAAAGGAAAATGTGAAAACTGAGGACTGGGCTAGTTATGCTTTCACTATTCTGTTCTAGAAAATAACAACAAGTTTTAGAGTAACATTTGTTACATCAGGTGACTCCATTTTATTTTGAAAGGTTGAACTACACGGCATGGAATGTGGGGAATTGGGGAACTGGGGACTGGGGACCGGGCTAGTTATGCTTTCACTATTCTGTTCTACAAAATAACATCAAGTTTTAGAGTAACATTTGCTACATCAGGTGACACCATTTTGTTTTGAAAGGTTGAACCACACGGCATGGAATGTGGGGAATTGGGGAACTGGGGACTGGGGACTGGGCTAGTTATGCTTTCACTATTCTGTTCTAGAAAATAACATCAAGTTTTAGAGTAACATTTGCTACATCAGGTGACTCCATTTTGTTTTGAAAGGTTGAACCACACGGCATGGAATGTGGGGAATTGGAGAACTGGGCACTGGGGACCAGGCTAGTTTTGCTTTCACTATTCTGTTCTAGAAAATAACATCAATTTTTAGAGTAACATTTGCTACATGAGGTGACTCCATTTTGTTTTGAAAGGTTGAACCACACGGCATGGAATGTGGGGAATTGGGGAACTGGGGACTGCGGACCAGGCTAGTTATGCTTTCACTATTCTGCTCTAGAAAATAACATCAAGTTTTAGAGTAACATTTGTTACATCAGGTGACTCCATTTTGTTTTGAAAGGTTGAACCACACGGCATGGAATGTGGGGAATTGGGGACTGGGGACCGGGCTAGTTATGCTTTCACTATTCTGTTCCAGAAAATAACATCAAGTTTTAGAGTAACATTTTTTACATCAGGTGACTCCATTTCGTTTTGAAAGGTTGAACCACATGGCATGGAATGTGGGGAATTGGGGAACTGGGGACTGGGGACCGGGCTAGTTATGCTTTCACTATTCTGCTCTAGAAAATTACATCAAGTTTTAGAGTAACTTTTGTTACATCAGGTGACTCCATTTTGTTTTGAAAGGTTGAACCACATGGCATGGAATGTGGGGAATTGGGGATTGGGGACCATGCTAGTTATGCTTATGCTTTCACTATTCTGTTGTAGAAAATAACAACACGTTTTAGAGTAACATTTGTTACATCAGGTGACTCCATTTTATTTTGAAAGGTTGAACTACACGGCATGGAATGTGGGGAATTGGGGAACTGGGGACTGGGGACCGGGCTAGTTATGCTTTCACTATTCTGTTCTACAAAATAACATCAAGTTTTAGAGTAACATTTGCTACATCAGGTGACACCATTTTGTTTTGAAAGGTTGAACCACACGGCATGGAATGTGGGGAATTGGGGAACTGGGGACTGGGGACCGGGCTAGTTATGCTTTCACTATTCTGTTCTAGAAAATAACATCAAGTTTTAGAGTAACATTTGTTACATCAGGTGACTCCATTTTGTTTTGAAAGGTTGAACCACACGGCATGGAATGTGGGGAATTGGGGAACTGGGGACTGGGGACCGGGCTAGTTATGCTTTCACTATTCTGTTCTAGAAAATAACATCAAGTTTTAGAGTAACATTTGCTACATCAGGTGACTCCATTTTGTTTTGAAAGGTTGAACCACACGGCATGGAATGTGGGGAATTGGAGAACTGGGGACTGGGGACCAGGCTAGTTTTGCTTTCACTATTCTGTTCTAGAAAATAACATCAATTTTTAGAGTAACATTTGCTACATGAGGTGACTCCATTTTGTTTTGAAAGGTTGAACCACACGGCATGGAATGTGGGGAATTGGGGAACTGGGGACTGCGGACCAGGCTAGTTATGCTTTCACTATTCTGCTCTAGAAAATTACATCAAGTTTTAGAGTAACATTTGTTACATCAGGTGACTCCATTTTGTTTTGAAAGGTTGAACCACACGGCATGGAATGTGGGGAATTGGGGACTGGGGACCGGGCTAGTTATGCTTTCACTATTCTGTTCTAGAAAATAACATCAAGTTTTAGAGTAGCATTTGCTACATCAGGTGACTCCATTTCGTTTTGAAAGGTTGAACCACACGGCATGGAATGTGGGGAATTGGGGAACTGGGAACTGGGGACTGGGCTAGTTATGCTTTCACTATTCTGTTCTAGAAAATAACATCAAGTTTTAGAGTAACATTTGTTACATCAGGTGACTCCATTTTGTTTTGAAAGGTTGAACCACACGGCATGGAATGTGGGGAATTGGAGAACTGGGGACTGGGGACCAGGCTAGTTTTGCTTTCACTATTCTGTTCTAGAAAATAACATCAATTTTTAGAGTAACATTTGCTACATGAGGTGACTCCATTTTGTTTTGAAAGGTTGAACCACACGGCATGGAATGTGGGGAATTGGGGAACTGGGGACTGCGGACCAGGCTAGTTATGCTTTCACTATTCTGCTCTAGAAAATAACATCAAGTTTTAGAGTAACATTTGTTACATCAGGTGACTCCATTTTGTTTTGAAAGGTTGAACCACACGGCATGGAATGTGGGGAATTGGGGACTGGGGACCGGGCTAGTTATGCTTTCACTATTCTGTTCCAGAAAATAACATCAAGTTTTAGAGTAACATTTTTTACATCAGGTGACTCCATTTCGTTTTGAAAGGTTGAACCACATGGCATGGAATGTGGGGAATTGGGGAACTGGGGACTGGGGACCGGGCTAGTTATGCTTTCACTATTCTGTTCTAGAAAATAACATCAAGTTTTAGAGTAACATTTGCTACATCAGGTGACTCCATTTTGTTTTGAAAGGTTGAACCACACGGCATGGAATGTGGGGAATTGGAGAACTGGGGACTGGGGACCAGGCTAGTTTTTCTTTCACTATTCTGTTCTAGAAAATAACATCAATTTTTAGAGTAACATTTGCTACATGAGGTGACTCCATTTTGTTTTGAAAGGTTGAACCACACGGCATGGAATGTGGGGAATTGGGGAACTGGGGACTGCGGACCAGGCTAGTTATGCTTTCACTATTCTGCTCTAGAAAATTACATCAAGTTTTAGAGTAACATTTGTTACATCAGGTGACTCCATTTTGTTTTGAAAGGTTGAACCACACGGCATGGAATGTGGGGAATTGGGGACTGGGGACCGGGCTAGTTATGCTTTCACTATTCTGTTCTAGAAAATAACATCAAGTTTTAGAGTAGCATTTGCCACATCAGGTGACTCCATTTCGTTTTGAAAGGTTGAACCACACGGCATGGAATGTGGGGAATTGGGGAACTGGGAACTGGGGACTGGGCTAGTTATGCTTTCACTATTCTGTTCTAGAAAATAACATCAAGTTTTAGAGTAACATTTGTTACATCAGGTGACTCCATTTTGTTTTGAAAGGTTGAACCACACGTCATGGAATGTGGGGAATTGGGGAACTTGGGACTGGGGACTGGGCTAGTTATGCTTTCACTATTCTGTTCTAGAAAATAACATCAAGTTTTAGAGTAATATTTGTTACATCAGGTGACTCCATTTTGTTCTGAACGGTTGATCCACACAGCATGGAATGTGGAGAATTGGGGAACTGGGGACTGTGCTAGTTATGCTTTCACTATTCTGTTCTAGAAAATAACATCAAGTTTTAGAGAAACATTTGTTACATCAGGTGACTCCATTTTGTTCTGAAAGGTTGAACCACACAGCATGGAATGTGGGGAATTGGGGAACTGGGGACTGGGGACCGGGCTAGTTATGCTTTCACTATTCTGCTCTAGAAAATTACATCAAGTTTTAGAGTAACTTTTGTTACATCAGGTGACTCCATTTTGTTTTGAAAGGTTGAACCACACGGCATGGAATGTGGGGAATTGGGGACTGGGGACCGTGCTAGTTATGCTTTCACTATTCCATTCTGGAAAATAACATCAAGTTTTAGAGTAACATTAGCTACATCAGGTGACTCCATTTTGTTTTGAAAGGTTGGACCACACGGCATGGAATGTGGGGAATTGGGGAACTGGGGACTGGAGACCGGGCTAGTTATACTTTCACTATTCTGTTCCAGAAAATTACATCAAATTTTAGAGTAACTTTTGTTACATCAGGTGACTCCATTTTGTTTTGAAAGGTTGAACCACACGGCATGAAATGTGGGGAATTGGGGTCTGGGGACCGGGCTAGTTATGCTTTCACTATTCTGTTCTAGAAAATAACATCAAGTTTTAGAGTAACATTTGTTACATCAGGTGACTCCTTTTTGTTCTGGAAGGTTGAACCACACGGCATGGAATGTTGGGAATTGGGGAACTGGGGACTGGGGACCGGGCTAGTTATGCTTTCACTATTCTGTTCTAGAAAATAACATCAAGTTTTAGAGTAACATTTGCTACATCAGGTGACTCCATTTTGTTTTGAAAGGTTGAACCACACGGCATGGAATGTGGGGAATTGGGGAACTGGGGACTGGTGACTGGGCTAGTTATGCTTTCACTATTCTGTTCTAGAAAATAACATCAAGTTTTAGAGTAACATTTGCTACATCAGGTGACTCCATTTTGTTTTGAAAGGTTGAACCACACGACATGGAATGTGGGGAATTGGGGAACTGTGGACTGGGGACCGGGCTAGTTATGCTTTCACTATTCTGTTCTAGAAAATAACATCAAGTTTTAGAGTGACATTTGCTACATCAGGTTACTCCATTTTGTTTTGAAAGGTTGAACTACACGGCATGGAATGTGGGGAATTGGGGAACTGGGGACTGGAGACCGGGCTAGTTATACTTTCACTATTCTGTTCCAGAAAATTACATCAAATTTTAGAGTAACTTTTGTTACATCAGGTGACTCCATTTTGTTTTGAAAGGTTGAACCACACGGCATGAAATGTGGGGAATTGGGGTCTGGGGACCGGGCTAGTTATGCTTTCACTATTCTGTTCTAGAAAATAACATCAAGTTTTAGAGTAACATTTGTTACATCAGGTGACTCCTTTTTGTTCTGGAAGGTTGAACCACACGGCATGGAATGTTGGGAATTGGGGAACTGGGGACTGGGGACCGGGCTAGTTATGCTTTCACTATTCTGTTCTAGAAAATAACATCAAGTTTTAGAGTAACATTTGCTACATCAGGTGACTCCATTTTGTTTTGAGATGTTGAACCACATGGCATGGAATGTGGGGAATTGGGGAACTGGGGACTGGGGACCGGGCTACTTATGCTTTCACTATTCTGTTCTAGAAAATAACATCAAGTTTTAGAGTAACATTTGCTACATCAGGTGACTCCATTTTGTTTTGAAAGGTTGAACCACACGACATGGAATGTGGGGAATTGGGGAACTGTGGACTGGGGACCGGGCTAGTTATGCTTTCACTATTCTGTTCTAGAAAATAACATCAAGTTTTAGAGTGACATTTGCTACATCAGGTTACTCCATTTTGTTTTGAAAGGTTGAACTACACGGCATGGAATGTGGGGAATTGGGGAACTGGGGACTGGAGACCGGGCTAGTTATACTTTCACTATTCTGTTCCAGAAAATTACATCAAATTTTAGAGTAACTTTTGTTACATCAGGTGACTCCATTTTGTTTTGAAAGGTTGAACCACACGGCATGAAATGTGGGGAATTGGGGTCTGGGGACCGGGCTAGTTATGCTTTCACTATTCTGTTCTAGAAAATAACATCAAGTTTTAGAGTAACATTTGTTACATCAGGTGACTCCTTTTTGTTCTGGAAGGTTGAACCACACGGCATGGAATGTTGGGAATTGGGGAACTGGGGACTGGGGACCGGGCTAGTTATGCTTTCACTATTCTGTTCTAGAAAATAACATCAAGTTTTAGAGTAACATTTGCTACATCAGGTGACTCCATTTTGTTTTGAGATGTTGAACCACATGGCATGGAATGTGGGGAATTGGGGAACTGGGGACTGGGGACCGGGCTACTTATGCTTTCACTATTCTGTTCTAGAAAATAACATCAAGTTTTAGAGTAAAATTTGCTACACAGGTGACTCCATTTTGTTTTGAAAGGTTGAACTACATGGCATGGAATGTGGGGAATTGGGGACTGGGGACTGGGGACCGTGCTAGTCATGCTTTCACTATTCTGTTCTAGAAAATAACATCAAGTTTTACAGTAACTTTTGTTACATCAGGTGACTCCATTTTGTTTTGAAAGGTTGAACCACACGGCATGGAATGTGGGGAATTGGGGAACTGGGGACTGGGGACTGGGGACTGGGCAAGTTATGCTTTCACTATTCATTTCTAGAAAATAACATCAAGTTTTAGAGTAACATTTGCTACATCAGGTGACTCCATTTTGTTTTGAAAAGTTGAACCACACGGCATGGAATGTGGGGAATTGGGGAACTGGGGACTGGGCTAGTTATGCTTTCACCATTCCTTTCTAGAATATAACATCAAGTTTTAGAGTAACATTTGTTACATCAGGTGACTCCATTTTGTTCTGAAAGGTTGAACCACATGGCATGGAATGTGGGGAATTGGGGAACTGGGGACTGGGGACCGGGCTAGTTATGCTTTCACTATTCTGATCTAGAAAATAACATCAAGTTTTAGAGTAACATTTGTTACATCAGGTGATTCCATTTTGTTCTGAAAGGTTGAACCACACGGCATGGAACGTGGACACGCTCACGACGGATCATCTTAGGCGTACAGTCCTCTCCCAGTTGCTGCATGCTGTTCGGCGCATCACAAAGGTCATGATCATCAGTGACGTCTTAACTCGGAGACTTCCATGGAAATTAAGGGACGCTAACAAAACTGGTGAGTATATTTCTTGAACGTATATTAAATAAAACGTAGTGTGTTCATTAAGGTATGCTATGAAGATCATCTCGCCTACGATAATGAGGACGTACATGATGAGCCTGCATTCGATGTGATGCCTGCGTGCTAATAAAAGTACACAGAAAACACTAATAATAATAACGGCACTGGCGGAAAAACGCCAAATCTACTGATCATGTGGTTGCACCTCTGGTATCTGTTACACTGAATAGTCAGGATGAATGTTGAAAACGAACTTCAGTGCATGTCAGATAAGCTCATTTCACCAAGAGTTGGTCCACCTCCGCGAGGTCCATTCTGACACCGCAGTACATCACACCGCGTCCGGCCTTGATAACGACTCGAGTCTGGCGAGGTGGAGAGTCCACTAGTGTCTTCAGGTGTGCCACAGGCAGCGGAGGTCACTCACTGGACCCCACAGAGCCGACGGACTGCGGGGATGTTGACTACTACGTTCCTCACGCTGGTACCAGACATTTTCTGTGAGGCTCTTCTAATGATTCAAACGACTCTAAGCACTATGGGACTTACCATCTGAGGTCATCAGTCCCCGAAACTTAGAACTACTTAAACCTAACTAACCTAAGGACACCACACACATCCATCCCTGAGGCAGGATTCGAACCTGCGACCGCAGCAGCATTGTGGTTCCGGACTGAAGCGCCTAGAACCGTTCGGCCACAGAGGCCCGCTGTGATGCTCTCATGGCCAGCTACTGCAGTATTTCACACACTTGAACCACCAGAACACCAGTTTTAACGTCAGCCAAATCCAATACATATACTATGATAAGCAGGTCTTTTATATGTTCACTTGCTTATTTTAGCTTATTTATTCCTACTACATTGTCACTAATTGTTTTTGCTAGACAACTTGCGGAACTTTACCAGCATTTTTTGCCTAACAGCCTGTTGGGCACAGTTTGAATCATAACTCGACGTCCTGTGGCTGCACGACAAGCATTATTCAACATGGTGGCGTTGCTGTCAGGGTTCTTCCGTGACATGACCCTTAGGTAGCCGTCGTCCACTGCAGTAGTAGCCCTCAGGCGGCCTGACTGAGGCATGTCATCGACAGTTCCTGTCTCTCTGTATCTCCTCCACATCCGAACAACATCGCTTTGGTTCACTCCGAGACGCCTGGGCACCTCCTTTGTTGAGAGCCTCTCCTGGCACAAAGTAACAATGCGGAAGCGTTCGAACCGCGTAATTGACCGTCTAGGCACGGATAAACTACAGACAACTGGACTGGAACTGAACGGCTGTCGGACCCCCTCCGTCTAATAGGCGCTGCTCATGCACGGTTGTTCACATCTTTGGGCAGGTTTAGTGATATCTCTGATCTGTCAGAGGAACTGTGTCTGTGATACAATATCCACAGGCAATGTCTATCTTCAGCAGTTCTGGGAACAGGGGTGATCCAAATCTTTTTTTTGATGTGTGGACATACAGAAGAGAACGGATAGCTGGAAAGAGTATATTCACAGCCTGTGCAAGAGGGACGACTTGTTTGATGACTTGATTGAACAAGAAATGGGAATCGCAAAGGAAGACATGCAGGTTCCAGCATAAGAGTAAGAGTTGAACAGGGCTCTGGAAGACATTCGATGAAGGACAGATAGGATGCCTTCTGTATTTTGGATATCATTGGAGAAAGTGATAATTAACGACAACTTAAGTTGGTGTATAGAATTTTTGAGACTACAGATATACTGTCAAACTTCCGTTAAAACAGTATGTGCACTATCGTGAAGGCAGAAAGTTCAAGTAAGTGCTCGAATTATCGCACAGTCACCTTAACATCTCATGCATCCACGCTGCTGATAAGAATAATGAAAAAGAGAATGGAAAAGAAAATTGATAATGTGCTATATGACGAGCCGTTTGGCTTTTGGAAAGATGGAAGCACCAGAGAGGCAGTTCTGACTTTTGAGTTGATAATGTGGGCAAGAATTAAGAGAAGCAAGATCTATTTATAGGATTTGTTGACGGAGAAAACCGGGTCGACAATGTAAAATGGTGCTAGTTGTCCTAAATTCTGAGAAAAATTGGAGTAAGCTATAAGTAAATACGAGTAATAAACAATATGCACAAGAACAAAGGGGGGACAGTAAGAATACAAGACCAAGAACAAATTATTGTCTCTTCTGATTGTCAGTGTTGTCCATATGCTCCTTTATTTCCCTAATCCTGTGCAGATCGTTTCCATTTTTTGTCTTATCTGTCTTCCAAATTTTCAACATTCTTCTGTAAAACCATTTTTTAAACGCTTAGATTCTCATATTTTCTGGATATCCCGCATTCTATGATTCACCTTCATAAAATCCTGTGCTCCAAATGTATTTGTACATTCTTAGAGACATCTTACCCAAATAAGGCCAATGTTTGTTACTAGTAGACATCTTTTGTTCGGAAATGGCCTCTTTACCTTTTCTAGGTTGCTTTTTATGTCTTCCTTAATTCGTCTGTCATGTGCTATTTAGCTTACAAGGTTGCACAATTCGTTTACTTCATCTCTTTTGTGCTCCCCAGTTTAGATGTTAAGTTTATCGCTAATTTCATGTCTGCAGCTTTCGCCTGTCTTTGGTTTCCTTCAGATTTATAATGTATTCTCCTTAGACCATTCAATTCAACAGACCCTGCGTTTCATTGTTTACGGTAATGTCATCAGCCAATCTTATCCACGTCATCCTTTCAGTATTATATTATTCGTAAAACAAAACTGATCGTCATCTAGCATTTTCTTCGTTTTCTTCTCCTTCTTCTGTGTATGTTATTCTTGTTAACAACTTAGGTGCATGAGTTGCTGTCTTCAGAATTATATGACTGGTTTCTGCGAAAGTCTGATGGTGTACCTCTAGATCCACGGATTCTGCAAACCAGGTTTAATAGTATTTTGGTTTTCACTTCCTCCAATGATTTTCAAAATTTCGAAGGAATGTTCCCAATGCCTTTTTCCGAATTTGGTTGCAAGTCGTCCAAAGCTCTGTGTTGACTTTCATACTGGGTCCCTTATGGTTCCCTTTCTCATAGAGCTTTTCACTGTACTCTACACTTATCCGCTCTCTTTCTTCGTTTCAATGGTGGAACTCCTCTAGCACTCTTAATATTGCAAATTTGCTTTGAATTTCGTCGTAGTTGTTTTGGCTTTTCTATACATGCTTTCCATCCTTCCGATGACCATTTCTGCTTCAATTTTTCACATTTTTCGAGGTCGCTTTTCTCTTTGAAATCCCTGCACTTCGCATTTATTTCGTAATCCTTTCCTGAGCATTTGTATACTTCTATATTTTATCGATGAATTTAAGTGTATCTTCTGTTACTCAAGTTTTATTCACAGCTACCTTCCTTGTACCTACATTTTTCTGTTCCATTTCTGTGATTTCCCTTTTTAGAGATTCTATTCCTCTTCGAATGAACTGCCTATTGTGGAATTCATTATGACAGTATCTGCAACTTTAGAGAACTCCAAACGCAGCTCATAATTCCTCAATATCTTGGTATCGCGTTTTGTCTACAAAGATTCAACCTGATGATGTCTTAAAATGAAAGTATATAGGAGTTGGGGGGGGGGGGAGGATGGGACGGACTTGGCCCACACATAGCCAAATGCCTGTTGCCGTGGGCAGGAAAAATAAGTCTTTTTTAGGACAAATCCATACACTTTAAAAAATACTGAAAAAGTCTCTCACAAGACAGATTTTAACACTCCAAATATCACACATACCAGATGTCACAAAGAAAAACAAACAATTGGAAAAGTAACATGGGGCATTTCACAGACTTAACAATCCTCCATCAAAACATGCAATCAATAAAAAATAAAATACTACTATTAGAAGTTGAGCTCCAATCTTTGAACTGCACAGTAATTTGTGTTACTGGGCACTGGTGAGACAGAAATCCAACATGTAGTCTTATCATCATATGAAAGAGCAATCTCTCATTGCAGAGCTACTTCAAGGGGTGGAGGATCATGCCTTTATATCAGAAAAGGAACACAGTTCAAATCATGACATGACCTCAGTACAGCAAATGAAGACAAACACTTTCAAATACCAGCTATTGAATTAACAGGGCTTGACATCACCAAGAAATTAATCAATTTAGGTATGCATAGATCTATCAGTGGTAGTGTGAACACTTTTTTCAATAAATTAACAGAAGTTCTAGATGAAGTCTGAAGTACAAAGGTCAACATAGTTCTGTGCAGGGACATTAACATTAACACTAATATCATAAATGAATCCAGTAGCACCCTCATAAATATCCTTCAAAGTTTTGCCATGTCCGTATTGGTAAATAGTGTAACAAGAGTTACTACAATGACTGCATCAGTAATTGACCATGAGGCCACAAATTAGGACAGGGAAAAATGTGATGTGGCTTTAAAAGATCTCGGACTATCAGACAATCTCTGTCAAATAACAACAATAAAATCAGGCATCGAATCATTCCCTAAACTTAAAGCCTACAAACGACATCTATCAGAAATGAAAATAAACTTTGAAAAGGCATATCCAAAAGTATGCATGTCTGTATCAACACCTCGCAACAACAGATGGATAACAGCAGGTATTAAGAACTCCTACCAAACACTTAAATACCTCATTTCAATGAAACAGAGTTGCAATGATTCAGAATGCTTAAATTTCTATCATAGATACAAAAAGATCTATAGGAAGGTGCTGACTGCTGCAAAATATCATTTAATGACAAAATATTATATAATGCAGAGAATAAAAGCAAAGCAGTCTGGGATGTTATAGAAAAGGAAATGGGGAGAGGCAAATAAATGCATAATAACTTACTGATAAGGGATGGGGATAAGGTAATAAATGATCCACAGCACTTAGCAAACTATGTACATGAGCATTTTCCAAGTATTGCAGAGAAGTTACAGCAAAAATTCCCCAAAATAAATATAACACCTGTAAATAATGTTGCACTAAATACAATGATGTTACTTCCAACCACAGAGAATGAAGTCAATACAACTGTTCAAAAATTAAGAAATAAAAGTCAGTAGGCTTAGATGAAGTACCAATGTGTGTACTGAAACAATGCATAGAGATTATACAAAGGCCCCTTAACAAATATAATAAATGAATCCTTCACATCAGGGACATTTCCAGAGCAGTTAAATCGGGCAAGAGTTGTACCTTTGCTTACGAAAGGTAACAGAGAAGACAAAGGAAACTACTGGCCCATTTCCCCGCTGTCACCATTCTCAAAAATAATAGAAGTAATTATGAAAGACAGATTAATGAATTACTTGAACAGATACACTCTTTTAAGTGAATCACAGTTTGGTTCCCAAAGTGGCAAAATTACAGAGTCAGCCAGAGCAGAATTCACAGAAGTTGTACTTGATGTTCTTGACAAAGGTGAGTGTGTCACAGGCATATGTTTGGATCTTTCTAAGGCCTTTGATACAGTTGACCACAAGATTCCATTAAATAAATTAGAAACATTAGGAATAAGAGGGTATCTAATGATTGGTTTCGATCATACCAAGCAGGTAGGGTACAAAGAGTAGAGATAACACATACTTCAAATAGATCTAAACATTTAGTAAAACACTTATCAAAACCAAAATACATTAATATAGGGGTTCTGCAAGGTAGCATATTAGGAGCAATACTATTCCTAATATACATCAATGACTTTCTCAGTAGCGCTACTCATGGTGAAAAAATTATCTTCGCTGATGACAGCAAAATTACAGTCACTGAGAAAACAAGGGAACTTGCAGAGAAAGCAAATGAAGTTCACAAGGAAGTTTATGATTGGTCAATAAGCAATTAAGTGACATTGAACATAAAGAAAACTAATACCATGAATTTTGAAGAGGGAGAATGACAATGTTAAATTAAATGTAGATGGCACCTCTATAGACTGCATAACAAATGCAAAATTTCTAGGAATGAATATTGATTCTCAGTTGAAGGGGTGTGAACACACAAAGGTACTTGCAAACAAAATGTCATCAGTGTGTTATGCCCTTAGAATCCCATCATCAGTATGTAACATGCAGTGTCTTTTCGTTACATGCTATTCATAAGTACACTCAGTTCTTAGCTATGGTATTCTTCTTTGAGGAACAAATGCACAAAATATAAACACAATTTTCATACTCCAGAAAAGAGCCATAAGAATCATAACCAAAAATGGTAGTCGAGCTCATTGCAAAGATCTGTTCAAAACACTGGGGATTTTAACTGCTCCATGTGAATACATTTACCATTCAGTTGTACACATCAAAGATAACATTGGTAATAACTGCACAAACAGTTCTGTATATGACCATAGAACAAGAGCTGGAGTCATATTACATTTGCCAAGAAAAATAAACATAAAACTCAAAACAGCATTTTCTACCAGGAATAAAACTGTACAATAAATTACCAAAACAGATAAAAGAAATTGCAAAAATACACTTTTTAAAAAGGTAACTAAAAAGTACCTGTTATGCAATACATTTTATACATTGAAAGATTACTTAGATGGAACAGAGAAGGGGTTTGGTAAAAAAAATCTTATGCATATAAATAATAATAGTGATTATAAAACATCCAACATTCCACATAACACCTTCACATTATGTTTTTTCCTTCTTTTTTCCTTTTCTAGAAAACTTACCCCCAAGCTATGCATTGCACAATGCTAGCACCTCTTCCTCTTTCTGAGCTCAACATCTCACTTATTACAGAGGGGTGCTGACTTAGTTTGTCAGGATAGCAAATGGGAAGTTGTGATACAGAAAATGCTTGTACTTGAGCTTTTCTGGTAAAACAACTAAACAAAAAATTGAGATAAAAGTTTGTGGTGTGATACTTCACATTAATTACAGATCATTATGTGTAGCTTCATGTAATATATATAAGGTACTGTAAATATGTAAGGCATATGTATAAATGCAGTAATACAATTCCATGGTCTGTACAATGTTTATTGAGGAAGGCATATTTGATTTGCACTTGTAACATTAGTTGTATAACACCTATAACGAATTAGTTAAATATGTTACTGATGTTACAATATAATCATTCTAAATATGTTGTGGTCTTCAGTCCTGAGACTGGTTTGATGCAGCTCTCCATGCTACTCTATCCTGTGCAAGCTTTTTCATCTCCCAGTACCTACTGCAACCTACATCCTTCTGAATCTGCTTAGTGTATTCATCTCTTGGTCTCCCTCTACGATTTTTACCCTCCACGCTGCCCTCCAATACTAAATTGGTGATCCCTTGATGCCTCAGAACATGTCCGACCAACCGATCCCTTCTTCTGGTCAAGTTGTGCCACAAACTTCTCTTCTCCCCAATCCTATTCAATACTTCCTCATTAGTTATGTGATCTACCCATCTAATCTTCAGCATTCTTCTGTAGCACCACATTTCGAAAGCTTCTATTCTCTTCTTGTCCAAACTATTTATCGTCCATGTTTCACTTCCATACATGGCTACACTCCATACGAATACTTTCAGAAATGACTTCCTGACACTTAAATCAATACTGAATGTTAACAAATTTCTCTTCTTCAGAAACGCTTTCCTTGCCATTGCCATCCTACATTTTATATCCTCTCTACTTCGACCATCGTCAGTTATTTTGCTCCCCAAATAGCAAAACTCCTTTACTACTTTCAGTGCCTCATTTCCTAATCTAATTCCCTCAGCAACACCCCCCGACTTAATTAGACTACATTCGATTATCCTTGTTTTGCTTTTGTTGATGTTCATCTTATATCCTCCTTTCAAGACACTGTCCATTCCATTCAACTGCTCTTCCAAGTCCTTTGCTGTCTCTGACAGAATTACAATGTCATCGGCGAACCTCAAAGTTTTTATTTCTTCTCCATGAATTTTAATACCTACTCCGAATTTTTCTTTTGTTTCCTTTACTGCTTGCTCAATATACAGATTGAACAACATCGGGGAGAGGCTACAACCCTGTCTTACTCCCTTCCCAACCACTGCTTCCCTTTCATGTCCCTCGACTCTTATAACTGCCATCTGGTTTCTGTACAAATTGTAAATAGCCTTTCGCTCCCTGTATTTTACCCCTGCCACCTTTAGAATTTGAAAGAGAGTATTCCAGTCAACATTGTCAAAAGCTTTCTCTAAGTCTACAAATGCTAGAAACGTAGGTTTGCCTTTCCTTAATCTTTCTTCTAAGATAAGTCGTAAGGTCAGTATTGCCTCATGTGTTCCAGTGTTTCTACGGAATCCAAACTGATCTTCCCCGAGGTTGGCTTCTACTAGTTTTTCCATTCGTCTGTAAAGAATTCGTGTTAGTATTTTGCAGCTGTGACTTATTAAGCTGATAGTTCGGTAATTTTCACATCTGTCAACACCTGCTTTCTTTGGGATTGGAATTATTATATTCTTCTTAAAGTCTGAGGGTATTTCGCCTGTCTCATACATCTTCCTCACCAGATGGTAGAGTTTTGTCAGGACTGGCTCTCCCACGGCCGTCAGTAGTTCCAATGGAATATTGTCTACTCTGGGGGCTTTGTTTCGACTCAGGTCTTTCAGTGCTCTGTCAAACTCTTCACGCAGTATCATATCTCCCATTTCATCTTCATCTACATCCTCTTCCATTTCCATAATATTGTCCTCAAGTACATCGCCCTTGTATAGACCCTCTATATATTCCTTCCACCTTTCTGCTTTCCCTTCTTTGCTTAGAACTGGGTTTCCATCTGAGCTCTTGATATTCATACAAGTCGTTCTCTTATTTCCAAAGGTCTCTTTAATTTCCATTCTAAATATAGAGAATATAAAAATGTGTGTGTGTGTGTGTGTGTGTGTGAGTGTGTGTATACATGATTCTCTCTCGTTTTCATATTTAACAGTACAACACATTGAAACCGT
The DNA here is from genome assembly GCF_023864345.2 of Schistocerca serialis cubense. Lineage (NCBI taxonomy): Eukaryota > Metazoa > Arthropoda > Insecta > Orthoptera > Acrididae > Schistocerca > Schistocerca serialis. The sequence continues at coordinate 149,227,486 of NC_064648.1, forward strand.
TATAAGACCCACTCACATAAAAAACTGAGCTACTCATTATTCTGTACAAATTGCTGTATCTCATACATGTCAGTAACTCTACGTCAAATAGACAAATTATACATCCTCATGGCTGTTACTGTTATTGGGGCAAAAACAAACTAAATATATGACATTTTATTACAGCTGACAAATTCGTCACCAAGATGACACCATCGGCATTAATATTTAAAACAGTTCTGATGTATAGTTTGTTTCTGGTCCCAGTTGACTACATACAGTCTGTTATTCTTCAGAAAAACAAAGTATTGTCCATAAATGTAGAATTTACTTATGTAGCTTAGTTACCAACTGCTATCAGAACCACACATCAAAATATTGTGATATGCAACTCTGGTCCGTGTTTTCGAACTGGTATTTCATGGAGGGAGGGAAGCTCAGGGGAAAGGGGGGAAAGTGGTTGAGAAGAGAGGCGGACTTGATGAGTTGGAAGAAGGCAGAGAGAGATGTTGTGAACATAATAGATTTACCTTTGCTGAAGGATTCGGGTAACTTGCATAAAAAGAGAGAGTTTTATGCTAAAGTTACAAAAATTGAGGTTATGTAAAACATTACTGTGAAAAGAGTTTCGAAGAATAAGCAACTGACGCCATGACCTTATGTTATGTATTAAATCTGTCTGATTGTCGATAAGGTTGTGACGGTGATCTTTGAGCTGTCTGTGTATTTCAATTTCTTCAACTTACCTCTACTTCTAGGCAATGTATGAAGAACGTTGAGGGCTGGAACGATACTATTAAAATCATGTTCGTTGTCGGGATGACTCAATACGGGTTCGCTGTGGAAGAATTGGTACCTAGGTAGACTGTGAGTAAAAGAATCATTGATGAAAACACAAAAGCCTCTCTTCTCCTTGTTTGGAGCCTAGTTACAAAAACACAAAAATATCTGTCAATCAAACCACTGTATGGAATTCCTGAGGCCTCGTAAGTCCAGTACACTGTAAGCCACGTAGGGCTGAATCACAACCACTGGGTACTGTCTCACGAGGAGCACTAACTGTATCTGGTTACTAGAACACTACGACACATTAGAATACCAAATTCCTGGTGGTCTGCTGTGATAGGTGCCACGCCACGGTGTGAAATGGTGAAGGCTGCTGCCGGGTCAATGTAGCATCGTAGACGAAGATCCGAGGTCGGCAGACAGGGTGACGTCTGAGATCAGGCTGCTAGAGGTCCCAGGATAGTCTCTGACTGATGAGCCGCAGTAGTGGTCAGTGTAAAGCCCAGACGACTTGTCAGCGATCCGTAGACATGTCGTTGTGGACTGCAAATCCGAGGCTGTGCAGCGCCGTAAATAAGGTCGCAGCGCCGTAAATAAGGTCGCATCGCACGATCTACATGTGGGCACGTGACACGTGGAGGTGAAATAGTGGGCACAGTACAAGAGCTGTGGTCGTAGATGTGCACACGCTACCGTTGGCGAACCTGACACCTGTCGTGGCGACTGCCGAATATTCTGCCGACAACAATTCAGGCCGTTTGGTTGCCGTCTGGGATATTCAGTAACATGTGAGCCACGCGTCACTTGGTTGATGGGCTTGCTGCCATCTAAGCTGTCTGCAATGGTTGATGCTGGTGCCGGGCCACGACTGCTTGCTGTCTGGTAGGCATGAAGCTGCAGACACATCGGTCCTCCCTTAAATGTTCACCAACACGACCTCTTCATGCCTTATCTGCTCTATCCCAGCTGTATGAGTCTGGTAACTTTGGGTCAAGGTATCCCTGCTGCAACTCTTACCATTTCAGAAGTTGAGTGCTGATCTAGTTTCAAAAAGTGAATATCATTTCGATACAAACTGTAAGCTGGTGTAGTCACAAAGTGAAAGCTGTGCTTCTACGGAAACCTGATGCATGTGACTGTTCTCTACTATTTCGTCTCTCTCCTTGCCCAGAGTTGCTGACCGAGATGAAGGTTTACCAAGAACACGCCTCCAACTACTGGCGAGAGAAGGCGCAGCTGTTCTCACTTGGTGTGAAGCACATCTCTCAACTCTTCGTTCCCCTCGCATTCGAACACCTGGTAAGTGATGTTTTTTTTATGTCCTTTTTTAGCTGTGTCTTATGTACGAGCTGCCAGAGAATGACACACACAGCCTCGCATAAGTGGTCAGTTCTTGGAGTCCACTTCCTGATTTATATGCCTTACACTGTCCTGGTCATTGTCTGTCCAACTGTAATGTTACCTCTCTGCAAGAGCTCTGACCCACCCTTACGCTTGGGATCCACATGGGCTTATTACACAAAGAGGGCAACCTCTAAACTGACCAGGATAGGTCGTCGGCATAGTTTTTTCGTATTTCCCCAGAACTGTCCCAACAGAGCTTGGAAATTCCTATTAGGTACTACTTTGCAATCCCAAGTCTCTTGGTTACATATCTAGTGGAAATGGGTCTAGATTCTCCAGTTGCGTATTTTATCTCGCCAACTGCGGATCTGCTTAATTGGAATGTGTTACTTCTAACGAGTAGGTGGAAGGAGGCAGTCAGGGATTAAGCAACCAGCCTAGCTACAGTACTCAAATAATGGACCGCAAGAATACCTCCTTGTGCACTGATACTGATGCTTCCATATAAGACACAGTAAGGAAAATCGCCAAGGATCGACGGTAGATAATATGAAAACTATAGCATATGCAGTCGATGGGATCATATGGGAGGATAGTGAGCAGATATTGCAAAATAAATAAATACTTGCCAGGTGATGACTGGAGAAGCAGGCGTGGAAATAAGACTAGCAAAAAGTCAGGTGACGAAAATCTAACGCCCGGCACGACATGGCTGCCGGATTGATAAAATAGATAGACCTGAATCTTATAGAACACCTGCATCGACACCTCACCTCAGTGCAGCACTCTGTGAAGAATGGGCTGCCATTCCCAAGAAACCTTCCAAATCCTGAGTCAACGTATGCCTGCGAGAGTGGAAGCTGTCATCAAGACTAAGGGTGGGCTAACACCATTTTGAATTCCAGCATTACCGATGGAAGGTTCCACGAACTTGTAAGTCATTTTCAGCCAACATCCGAACTGGCTGCTCTTTATGAAGTGATGAAAGCTATTTTAACTCTTTTCTTCGTGTCTCAGGATACACACCCGAATGACCAACGACTCCACGAATGGATTGAGAACATGGGACGGCTGGCAGACATGCTGCACACGAGACTGAGGGGCTGGGTACAGGACGTGCAGTCCATCAGCGAGCAGATAACGAACTACAAGGTGGAAGAAGACCAGAAGAGCCCTGGGAGGTACATAGTCAGGTATGAGCCAGCGAACGTACAAATATTTCTTGTACTCATTGGTGAAAGTTTATTTCGTTTTAGCCATTGGGACGTACATTGATGGAAACAAATCGCAACACCAATAAGGAGTTGCGCGGCATAAACGAAAGTTAGTAGACCTGTTTCTACGTCTGAAAGTTGATCTCTGTTCATATTTCGCGTCAGGCGCCATGAGCGCGGGGCTGAAGATCCAAATCAGGTTTGCTTTGAATACACACTATAACGACTGTGACCGTTAGTTACCTTTGAGTTTCGACTGGGTGAACTGACGTTACTCAGGAATGCCTTTAAGGCGACAAAGATGCCAGTATCAACACCTGGGTGAGTTTGAATTTAAAATCGTCTTCCTTAAAATTTTCTGGTTTACTTACTTAAATAAAGTGCTTCAGTATTGCAGTTGTTCTTCAACTGTTCACACTACTTCATTTGCAATCTGCCTGGCATACAGAATTTACATCATCTAAATATTTAAAATACATCCTTCATTGTTGTACAACGCAGTTGATGTTTTGCTGTTGTCTGGTTGAGCAGTGGCTAAGCGCTTGGCAAAAGAATGCGCTGGAGTTCCCCTATTTTATTTCGAAGTCAGCAGCCTCTTTCAGAGAGACGTATTCCATGTCGGACGTTGTACGAACCTTCCTTGGGTCCATTCTGTAGTGTAACGTGCCGCCCGTTCAGCTTTTCCAAGTGTTCCTTGTGTGCGATTGGCTACATTCAGGAAACGGGAAGATCTCCCACCATACGGGAACACCACTGGGCGCTCCAGTGAACCACCGCTGTCCGACAGTACCAACACTCTTGCTGCTGTCGCTCGCGTGTAAGTACCACTGTTTCTTGGAACGTAGGCTAAGATAATCTCGGACGCTTTTTGTGAAGCTTAAATGCTACATTTATTTCCGGAATAACTTTGTTTATTTCAAGTACATGTTAGGAAGTATTTTGGCTTAAATTTCGTAAGATCGGGGCGTGATTTGTGAACTTCTAGTTGCACTTTGTTTCTGGTCTTCAGGTGACTATGTGTCTTCAACACGACCGTTATATAGCTAGATACCCAATATATTTTATTCTGCAGTGTTAGACCCGCGGAGTAATTGCTTTTTTGATCTCAGTGTGATTTCCCCTGATCCATGAGTGATTTACACCTACGCTTTTGTTCAAAATAGGTAAAGTCATTAGAGATCTTGGGTACTCAGTAAATTAGTCACCTTCAGCGACTTTCTTGTAACATTTGCACCTGTTTTATGTTGAATTTACTGCAGTTTTACACTTATTTCTTTTGTGTGCTGTACTTGTCCTTTATATGGACATTCAGTCATGTGCAGTCAAATCATTTGTTTATTAATTGTAACTGTTTATTTAATACGATGAATAACTTCGAGTGAAACAAACCACTGCATGCATGAAGAAACTTTCGTGAGTCAGGATTTGTCGAATTTAAGGTAACTTTTTGGTGGCGGTTTGAATTCAACTTTCATTCTGTGAAGCCCCCCTCCCTCCCCCTCCCTTCCACTGGCATAATACTGTAGTTCTGTGCTGAAACTCCTGTAGCTTCCCTTGTGTGAATGACTGAACGAAACATGATGCAGAACCATACACTAGTTGGAGTCTCCTTAAATCTGCTCCCCAGCCTTCTAGTGAAGTGATGATGATGGTATTAGCCTAAAAAAGTTTTTTTACAACAGACATGTATGTTTTGGAACCGATTTTAATTCATGATTCTCTTTGTGCACTATTTGGACGGTTTTGTGAAGTGTTCAATGTATGATTCTAATAAGTGCCCACTTTTTTCTGCCGTAATCTTCTGTTTGATCTCTCTCTATGCACTTGCCACCTTTCCTTATTCTCGCCATCAGATCATCTCTGAGACAATAAAAAATGCTCAGAACTGATTCTCAGGAAGAAATATAAGACTGCATATGTTAAATTACAATTTCTTGTAATGTGAATCATCACTAAATGATCGCAGCGAAGCCTTAGCGTTATCAGTTGCATGATTCAAAAGAATGTATCAATTTTGTTGTGCTTAACAGGAGAATTTAATGAAGGTTTCGCCCTACATCGCGCACATAGTACATCAGTGTAAAAAAATAGGGATCTGAACAATGCTTTCTCTTGAAATATTAACGTGCCAAAGTAAGTCTCCATCATACTACAAACATCTCTTAATAAAATATCATGTAGCGCTTTACCTGACAGTGTTATAACCCTGTCACGAGAAGAGCAAAGTACGACACTACTGGTTCTTACCAAATTAACAAGACTCCCATAATATTACTCCTCTGAATGGATTGGGAAATCATAGTGACTGTGCTTAGTGGGTAAGGTATAAGACTGAGTTTCGTTGCTTGAGAAGTTTACTATTGAAAAAAGGCAATAACAGAACAAACGGAATTCGAACCAAGGTTCTGTTAATTATAAGTAAATTGCAGTTATGTGAATAGAACAGTCGCCAGATATTTCGCTACAACTGACTCTCATTAATACATACTGCCTTAATGTTAAAGCAGAAAGCTAATGATGATTACAAGTTAAAGTTTATTATCAGTGGAGCACTAACTTTGAAATGAGGATCCCATGTCCGTTTCATTATTGGAAAATACTGTCAATGGAATTGTATTCAGATAATTGGATTCTCTATTCTAATTGCTGTTTGTATCATCAAGGAGCATTCAATTCGTTGTACTATACAGCTGCAATGAAACATGTGATATGTAGATCTGTCACAGCTTGTGCCATAGTAGTGAATCAGTTATTATAGAACACACAAGTTATAAGAATGACAGCTGCACTTCTTTAGCACTTTTATTGCAATGTATACAACAAAACTTCCACAAAAACTGGCGTGGGGACCCAGAAACTATTCTATAAACTGACTCAGACCAAAGTTAAAAGTTTCAGTTAATCCACAATATGAGAAATACTTTTAACTGTGTGGATGAAAAGGTAAACACTCTTATATAGAAACCTGCACAGTAATTAAACCTGGTGCTGGCGTTTTGATTTAATTAGCTAGTAAACTATTGTGAAGGATCCCAGTTTTATTCATGTAACTTTGATACAGTACTGGGATTTCTATAAGAACATCACTTATGAAAAACACTTTACATCATCACTTTGCAATTTAACTATCCTTATATAAAAAATATCTGGCATACTTCAAACATAAGGCCCACAGAATAGTTATGAAATTTACTACTTCACAAAGTTTATTAATTGTAAGGAATGAAAACAATTACTTTTCAGTTCATTAAAATCGGATATTCGGAAATGTCATAGCACATGGGGTAGAAACTGTCTAGGTAAACGATTAAGGAAAAAGTATGGTTGCTGAAAACAAATTCTGCACAACCCTGACTTATCATTGAATAATAAAACACATAACTGTTTCATGTGGTTATAAAGCAGTCAACTAATAATTTGAGATGAAGGCAGTGGCAGTGTCGGTTTCCTGTGACAAATTAACAAAGTGGTGGCATATGTATCCATGGCTCTTGTTGTATAACAGGCTCTGAAAATTTTTCTGTTAGTGTTGCATTTTCGTATTTCAGAGTCCACTGTATAACAGGCTCCGAAAATTTTTCTGTTAGTGTTGCATTTTCGTATTTCAGAGTCCAGTGAATATCGATTTTGGTGTTACAACCTCCCCCCCCCCCCCCAAACCCCCCGCTTTTATCTAGCCAGGATTCTTGGTATAATGCGTCCCATTAACTTTTAGATACCAGCCATAATTCAAAATAAAACAGCACCCATATATTAAACGACACTTGCCCCAATTCATAATAACACGTCACACTTTTAAGGGCAGTATGTACATTCTGTACCTACAGTGTTAAATTTGATTTGCAATACTGATGACCCATTATCTAAGAACCTTTGACAGATAGAGATCTGAAATATTTGGGAAGTATAGTTTCACTCCTTTGCTGATTACAGGGCCAGAATCATACTATATGGACAAATAATTAGTTACTTATGACGTGTTCATTTCTTTAAGTCCACGTTTGTTTCTGTGAGTAAAAAAAAACCATCATAGGTAGAAATGTTTTGGTGGTTCAGCAGCAGCAGTATACTAAGAGGTAACATAGTTTACGATTAGACGTACTTATCTGTAACAGTTCCTGAGATAATGGGTTAAATATTTAGAAAAAAAAGTAATTTTCAGGAAATTAGGTTGAAACGTCTCCTTTGATATTAAGTCACACTTGGAGGCCTGCCAGCTCCTAGAAACGCCAGGCCCATAAGCGTTATCTGGATCCTGTTCTTGATCATGCTGCAAACCTAAAAGCTTGTTTCCTTTCGTGCCTCTTGCTTCTTTAGTCATTTCCTCTGCTGCACGCTGGGCTTTCATAATCCGAAGTTGATCCATTAGCTGGAACGCTTACTTTATGTGTGCTCCTGGAGTGATACCATGTTGCTCTAGTCTCTGTCCCAGTCAAGTATACTATTTCCACATGGTAGGAAGTTTCATTTATGCACACAATAACAGACCTATTCGCTTTCTATGTTAATGTCTAAGTCACATTCTGGATAATTTTACATCAATGCATATACATTTCATGATTTTGTATGCTGATTTTATTAGCTTTCTTTATTTGCTTTTAAGCTTTGAGCTTGTTTGTTACAGGAAACCACTGCTAAATCATGAGCTGCTGTTCCACCATGAATTTTACCTCTCATTTCTCGACGACTTTAGTGCACAGTGTGAGGAGCAACAGCCAAAAGCATCACAGATGTTTGGTCTAGCTGACGCAGTTTACTCCTTCTATCGGGAGCACTGGTTCAAGCAAGGAGTGTACTACAGCTGGCGTATTCCAGCTCATATCAGCATTGTAGGTAGGTTCAGCACTGGGACGCACCCACTCCATGTTTGTACACTCATGGCTGTTGAGAACTTACTAATTTGAGAAGCGATCTTCAAAATGCTATCGACATGTTCAGCTTTAGATCTTTCGTGAGATACTTCGTCACACAACATATTTTTACCAAATCCACGCCTAGAATATGCAATCGTATCATTAACCAAGTGTTGATAATCTGTCGTTGCCACTGTGTAGAATCATCTAAATCCTAGCTACAAAAATATAGATGTAAAAATTCATCCAGTGTAATGACTGTCAGACCCAAAATTATAGAAACCGTCCAACCTATCTCCATTACAAACAAAGCCACCCCAATAAATTGTGTGGAAATGTACAATGATTTTTCACTTGCATCATCTACAGTCATCACTCCATACATGCAAAGTGAGGATATCATCCACTAAATCGATCTTACCTTCTTCTCATCTCAACAACTACTTGTGTCCCATCCCCACTATCAAAGACACACGTTTTAAAAACACTGTTTTCTGCAACATCAAGTCGCTTAAACCTATATATAGTGTCCACCAGCTAACGATAACAGACCTATTCCTTTTCCATGTTAATGTGTAAGTCACTTACCTCCAAAACCACTCCTCCTTTGTTTATCCCTAGTCCAAGACACAATCCTGCACCTAAACGTGCATCATCAGCTAACCCATCATGGTATGCCAGCAGCATAACATCCTGTCCATAATGTCTGTTCTCTTAGCTCCAATAAAATCCTCTTCAGCCACGTCTTCTTTCAACATGACATCCATGCATTAATGAAACATTCTTACAATCATAGTGCACAATCCAACTGTCATCCATAACTCTAAAAATGACACATAATCCCCACCAGAATCCCTGAGGAGGGGTTGCCATTGGATGCATGTCATGTATCCCCATTGTAGCACCTCATCCTTAATAGTATTCTGAAGAATCTAACATTAATCTGTATCTGACCCTATGATTTCTTCATTCACATTAATCACATAATTTTCATGTATATTACTACCATAGACCTGAAAATCAATAGATCCTCTCCTGCCAAAGTTGTGTGATGGAGTCAGTTCATTGGCAGCCTGCAAGATTAGCAGATTACCTTATGTCAACACACACAATCTAGAAGTAACACAATCATGCATATCATACTTGCCTAACCCAACCTCTTTGGGTGCATCGCTGCACCTATCCTCAATCCAACTGAAAGTGATGACCAAACATTTCCACAATACTCCTCCCACAACACTTGGATGACCAACTGTGTCTCCATCCATTACCACTTTGAAATGCATCCAATCAACACACCTTTAGCCAAGCTTACTCACACTCCTCTTACCGAAATTCCCTCAGCTCTACCAATCCTTCCTCTACAGCAGAGTCAGAGACAGTCTCACATGGCGCTATAGCGAGACGTCTGTACCCTTGTAGAGGCCAAGAAACTATGGGATTGGTGTACTTGTATGAAACTAACACCACATTTCCTATGAACTAAACAAAGTATTGGAAAGTATTCTTACTCCATACTATTCTCTCCTCCATAGCAACTAACTATTACCAAACAACCTCAGCGAAGCTAAATTTAGCACCTATTACATGAGTTTTTAATACTGCTGGTTATTCATGGTTTACTTGTTTTTTAGTGGATCTTCTCGATACTTTTTAGGAGAGTAACTTTAATATATTGACTCAAATTTCCTATGGAATAGACTGAATCTCACATTAGCATTTTTTTCTATATATATCTCATACCATACCCCCTTTTAACTTCCTCTTAAAGAACTGCCTCAAAGCTTTATATGAATCTGCCTCAATGTTGTAAGGCGCCATATTATTTCCATTAACTTTTTGCATCATTACATATTAATTGTTCCTGCCTGAAAACTGTCCATAAAAATAATGTGAATCAGTGTCCCATTATATTAGTGCACATCAGTTTAAGAATTGATACTGGATTAAATCATCTAAATAATAACTCTAGCTCCTTCTTGTGTGCAAATCTTTTAAGAAATCTACATTTAAATCTCCACAAACCACTGTTTCTTCTTGTCTGATGGGTAGCTCAATAATGCTTCTAGATATCTCATAAGTAGCAGAAAGTTTCCTAGATGAGATCTACAGAGAAGTATTCTGCACTAATAACTTAAAAGCATATGCTCCTAGGTTCTGATCAATGCAAAAACTATGTGTTTCAATATTTTTTACTTTTGTGTTCAACTTTTACACATGCAGTATTTGCTTCCTTGTACTAAGTTAGTGTGGGTCCTCTGAGACCGATCTCTGAACTTTCATACTGTGCCATATTTCAGGGGCGATTATGTCAGTGCAGTCTAGGTGGCATGTAGCTGGTCTTAATAATTCTACTTCTTCAAAAATTTGTCGTGTATGCGTTTTTTATTAAGTCCTGGAATGTATCCATTTCAAGTTCTTGATGGAAATCTGTCGTTGGCACCGACCTGAGAGTTTTTAAAATTAATCTGAAACATCTACTTTGATGAATCTGAAGGGCTCTGGCGTTGGTCTTAGCTGTGTAACCCCACACCGTGCACCCGTATAGTATAACTAGGACAGTCCTAACTCTGTAGCACATTCACTTAAGTACTTGTTATTGATGAAATATCTTATATATCAGTCTCATAAGTTTTGCGCTTTTTGTCTGACTGTGTGATTTCAGTAATAGTTTTTTGTCTAATATTGTTTAGAGGTATCTTATTCGGTTTGTCAAATTAACGTGTGTGTTACTGATGATCATTAGGTTTCTTAGGTCTTATCTGTGCCTGGTAATCAAAATTGCTTTTGTTTTGCCTTGTATTCACAGCTCAAAGAATGTAACACTGAATCGAAACAATACAGTACTGACAGCAATCATTGTTTCAGCTTCAAAGCAGGGATATCAATAAAACTTGATAATTTCCGCTACTTTGCAAGGTCAGGAGGGGCAGGGAGACTTCCTGTATATCCTATGGATGAAGTTAATTTCGTGCTAGTCATTCAATGAATATCTGATGTCTGTCATCCTGAATTCCCAAATGTATGTTGACATTAGACCTTAAATCATCTAAGGTAAATACCCTGCATATTTGTTGGTTGTGACCTATTTTAACTACAGCCCATCGATTGTTTAATTAAACAAGGACACAATATTATCGCCTGAAGGAGAGTCTGAGCTGAGCTACGGTAAGTCCATGAGCACCACCTGCTTGCTGCAACTGTTTTGCAGATGAGGAGTGGCGGCTGGAGGACAAAAGCAGCGCCACGCTCTCAGTGGAGACTGGCTGCATGCAGCTGTTGGCGGACGCCCTGGACCACCCCAGCTGTCCACTGGAAGACCTGCCACCGGAAACCATCCAGCAGCGCGAGCGGTGCCGCGAGCAGCTGTGGGACGACGTGGTGCAGAGGTCGCCCCACATACCCGTCACCAGCTACTTGGCCTACACGCAGAGGGCGAACGTCAACCTCTGCCTCTTAGCCTGGATGGCTGTCAACTCACTGGGCATTTGCCAGGACGTCCCATTCAGTGTGGTACAGTCTGTCCATGATGCTCGCTGCTATTTCGACAGCCCTGACAATCAGTCCTGCCTGCAGTCGAACGCCACAGACGCCATCTGCTCTGTCTCCAGAGCTATTCTGCTGCTGAAGTGTCGCGATTTTTCTTCCTCTACGCCGCCAGAGTTGTGTGTCGTCAGATTTTACACAAATGGATCGTACACGACGACGGCCAATGCAACGTGGGGTGACACGAACCACAAATGGTACGGAAAACCAACGGAGAGAACGCTGCGTTACAAAGACACTTTAAACAGTGCCACTTTGAAATACAAAGATTTTAAAATTGACGACTTAAAACCTCTAGAAATGTCATTTATAGGACTGAACATCATTTTCCGCATTTTGACTGCTGGAGTGTATGTGTACCTTCCCCAGTTACGTAATTTGCCCGGTATGATATTCTTGTCCTTTCAGATTACGGGTATAGTCCAGATCCTGTGTTCTGAGATCGTGTATCGTGTGGCAGGTGTCCCCGACTTATCTACGATGGTACTAATCGATAGCGCCCTCACACTTCTCAGCTGTATCTGGCTAAACTCGTTCTGCTACCAAATGTACGCATGCATTCGCCATCTCAGGTTACCTAACGACCTGCTACCTGATGAAGCGAGAAAAGTATTCTGTCGTCAGGTGCTGTGTGTGCTAATAACCTGGACTATAGTGTGCACAGCAAGTATAGTTATGGAAAGTACCAGCAAATATTTTCTTTTACACAGCCGGATAGTATACCTCACGGGGATTTCATTGTCGATAATTTTCAATTTGGTTTGTCTCGGACTGATTGGATGCATGCACCTGCGTACCAAAAAATCCATGCGTAAACTCAGTATTTCCAGTAACACAAAACTCGGCTCGAAGAAACAACTCGTTTACCTGTCAGTTAAGACCGTTTTCTTAAGTGGGATTGGTATAATCATTAGAATTGCTTTCCACCAGGTACAAGACATAGCACAGATTGTGTACTACGTGCATATTGCCACAATGATGCAAGGACCACTGCTGTTTGTGTTTTTCATTTGTAACGAAACAGCGCTCCCTGTTCTCAAGTACAGAATACTAGCATGTTGGAATCCAGAAATCGTCAGTTTAGGGCAGGAGTTGTGTTCTTCAGCTGAGAGAAATCTGGCAAAAAGGAGGAATGAACGGCCTCTGGCTGCAGAAGCATCGTTGTAATTGCCGTGAGAGCTCTCCTCGAAGGACTGTCTTCATTGTAGAGCGTATAAAGGTAGAATCTAGCCAATACGGCAACATTAACTGTGACCAATATGGTACAACCAGTGCCTCAGATTTCTAATTTGTTCTTTATATAATTCATTTAATCCTTATTTGTACATGCCAGAGTTTCTATGCGTATTTTAATGCACTGTGATTAAGTATTTACTGACTGAAATTGATTCTGTATTAAATTAAGAGGAAAATTCTTGCTCTGCTTCTTCTAACCAGTTATATGGCGAAACTATAGAATTTAAATAAAGACATTTTATATCTAACGTCTGTCAAAGACGAAAACGATACAAGAACTTCCTGTTTACTGTAAATTATTGTAACCACTGTTATATAAAGTGAAGGCAAACTAATGTACACTTATAGTGGATGTACTGGTATCTCAGTCCTTTCCCGTGATTCATATTAAACTGTTAACAGACCTGAGTATTTACCTAATTTTTTCGAACTATGTAATCATTTAGTACATTATTAATTGCAGAGTCATGGCTTGTCTCTTGCCCCACTGCAAATGGAACAGCCTGAGATTCGATCTTCGATTGCTCCTCGGAATTACCTTTTTTTGGCAGTTTTTCATGGCTTTCACCTCATATGATATTGTACAGCATTACACTCCAGTTTGAGACGGAATTTTTCATTGACAGTATATTTATATGCATATCCAATTAATTATTAACATCACTTATCTTATGAGAAACATGCAAATTTTATAAATGTGTGTAAAAGCTGTGCGTGTATATGATTTGTATTTCAAGAACTATGCCAAGGAAAATTAATGTCAATGTGAAATCAGAGGAAAAGAGACATTGAGACTCTTGAATGGAAGTAGTGAGTCGATAAGCGTCTAAAAGCATTAGTTGGGCTGATTGGAGGTTCTAATCGAGAAATTGGCAGAAGATGTTATAGTAAAGGACACTGATAATTAGTTGTAAGTGTAAAATGCGTTTTCATATGAATGCAAACCATTAAAAGAAGCTGTGTTGCATGGGATTGGAGTCTGGAGTTTGAGAGACAGATTGGTGACTTGTTGAGCGAGAGATACATGAAGGTACTGCAGAAGTCATCAGAAATTAATGTGTACCCTGTGTGGTAATCTTAAATAAGAAAGAAAGTTGTTTAAAATGTTATTTGTACAAATAGAATTGTGGATGGAAAAAAAAGTGCCAGAAGTTAAACTAAAAGCGCACAAGTTTTCCACTAATTTCGTTTAATTTGTCATCAATAAAAAATCGCCCATTAGTAGTAAGTGGGTACGTTGAACGCAGTTGCAGATGATTTAATGATTTTCGTCCTTTTCTTACAAACAGTTATTTCTTATAAACAGCTAGGCTGCACACACAAGTCACTTACTTACTAAACATTTTTATAAATGGATGCAAACCATAAAAAACAAAAATTTTCAACTAAAATTCTGCAGCTACACAAAAAACTCCAGGTCATGAAATTCGTTATCATTACTTTTAGTTCTTTTCATTCCTGTATATTTTAGTTTAATTTCTCTGTCTTTAATAAATTGGAAGTCCCAGTTATCTATTATTTTATTGAACCTTTCAGGCAAAGTAATTTTAAATTTATTATCGAGCTCAAGAGCAATTCTATCACTGTATACAGCTTTTAAATATTCAGAATCAGTAATATAATAACACTCATTTACATCAAGCTCACTAATCTTTTTAAGCAGATTAGAATTGCTTGCATTACTGAGCTTCTTCAGTAGAGTGTCATTTATATAGAACAAAATTTTAATAATCTTTTAAATTTTGAATCTTTATAAATATGAGTAATGTATGGGATGAATTTCAATTTGACATCTTTGTCGAAAGAAGTAATAGTCCAAGAGAGAAACAAGTTGAATGTATTACTTGCAAAGCATATTTTAAACCATAATTAATTACAGAACACTTGAGAAGTCAGGATCACACCAAACATGTTAGAGCATTAAAGAGAATTTACAGAAAAGAAAATGAAAAATAATTTGATAGCTATGAGGAAACAGATATAAAAATATGGGAGGAAATGGAAAATTCCGATTCTCTCTTTTCTAAGATGGTAAAGCAAATAGTGAATTCTAATTTGCCAATTAATAATTTCCCTACAAAATTACATTAAAGCCTATTTGTTATTTTTATAAGTTTATCATTCTATAGCCAAAGACTTAGACAATGTAGAATGCAACTAATTTATTCCATTTCTATAAGGAATGTGATATGAATTTTTTTCTTTACATTAGAAGATATATTTAATTTTTAATATCCATAAGGCAGTGTATAATAATTTACTAGAACAACTCTTTTATCATGTTGTTGTTGTTGTTGTTGTTGTGGTCTTCAGTCCTGAGACTGGTTTGATGCAGCTCTCCATGCTACTCTATCCTGTGCAAGTTTTTTCATCTCCCAGTACCTACTGCAACCTACATCCTTCTGAATCTGCTTAGTGTATTCATCTCTTGGTCTCCCTCTACGATTTTTACCCTCCACGCTGCCCTCCAATACTAAATTGGTGATCCCTTGATGCCTCAGAACATGTCCTACCAACCGATCCCTTCTTCTGGTCAAGTTGTGCCACAAACTTCTCTTCTCCCCAATCCTATTCAATACTTCCTCATTAGTTATGTGATCTACCCATCTAATCTTCAGCATTCTTCTGTAGCACCACATTTCGAAAGCTTCTATTCTCTTCTTGTCCAAACTATTTATCGTCCATGTTTCACTTCCATACATGGCTACACTCCATACGAATACTTTCAGAAATGACTTCCTGACACTTAAATCAATACTGGATGTTAACAAATTTCTCTTCTTCAGAAACGCTTTCCTTGCCATTGCCAGCCTACATTTTATATCCTCTCTACTTCGACCATCATCAGTTATTTTGCTCCCCAAATAGCAAAACTCCTTTACTACTTTAAGTGCCTCATTTCCTAATCTAATTCCCTCAGCATCACCCGACTTAATTAGACTACATTCCATTATCCTTGTTTTGCTTTTGTTGATGTTCATCTTATATCCTCCTTTCAAGACACTGTCCATTCCATTCAACTGCTCTTCCAAGTCCTTTGCTGTCTCTGACAGAATTACAATGTCATCGGCGAACCTCAAAGTTTTTATTTCTTCTCCATGAATTTTAATACCTACCCCGAATTTTTCTTTTGTTTCCTTTACTGCTTGCTCAATATACAGATTGAACAACATCGGGGAGAGGCTACAACCCTGTCTTACTCCCTTCCCAACCACTGCTTCCCTTTCATGTCCCTCGACTCTTATAACTGCCATCTGGTTTCTGTACAAATTGTAAATAGCCTTTCGCTCCCTGTATTTTACCCCTGCCACCTTCAGAATTTGAAAGAGAGTATTCCAGTCAACATTGTCAAAAGCTTTCTCTAAGTCTACAAATGCTAGAAACGTAGGTTTGCCTTTCCTTAATCTTTCTTCTAAGATAAGTCGTAAGGTCAGTATTGCCTCACGTGTTCCAGTGTTTCTACGGAATCCAAACTGATCTTCCCCGAGTTTGGCTTCTACTAGTTTTTCCATTCGTCTGTAAAGAATTCGTGTTAGTATTTTGCAGCTGTGACTTATTAAGCTGATAGTTCGGTAATTTTCACATCTGTCAACACCTGCTTTCTTTGGGATTGGAATTATTATATTCTTCTTGAAGTCTGAGGGTATTTCGCCTGTTTCATACATCTTGCTCACCAGATGGTAGAGTTTTGTCAGGACTGGCTCTCCCACGGCCGTCAGTAGTTCCAATGGAATATTGTCTACTCCGGGGGCCTTGTTTTGACTCATGTCTTTCAGTGCTCTGTCAAACTCTTCACGCAGTATCGTATCTCCCATTTCATCTTCATCTACATCCTCTTCCATTTCCATACTATTGTCCTCAAGTACATCGCCCTTGTATAGACCCTCTATATACTCCTTCCACCTTTCTGCTTTCCCTTCTTTGCTTAGAACTGGGTTTCCATCTGAGCTCTTGATATTCATACAAGTCGTTCTCTTATCTCCAAAGGTCTCTTTAATTTTCCTGTAGGCGGTATCTATCTTACCCCTGGTGAGATAGGCCTCTACATCCTTACATTTGTCCTCTAGCCATCCCTGCTTAGCCATTTTGCACTTCCTGTCGATCTCATTTTTGAGACGTTTGTATTCCTTTTTGCCTGTTTCACTTACTGCATTTTTATACTTTCTCCTTTCATCAATTAAATTCAGTATTTCTTCTGTTACCCATGGTTTTCTACTAGCCCTCGTCTTTTTACCTACTTGATCCTCTGCTGCCTTCACTACTTCATCCCTCAAAGCTACCCATTCTTCTTCTACTGTATTTATTTCCCCCATTCCTGTCAATTGCTCCCTTATGCTCTCCCTGAATCTCTGTACAACCTCTGGTTCTTTTAGTTTATCCAGGTCCCATCTCCTTAAATTCCCACCTTTTTGCAGTTTCTTCAGTTTTAATCTACAGGTCATAACCAATAGATTGTGGTCAGAGTCCACATCTGCCCCTGGAAATGTCTTACAATTTAAAACCTGGTTCCTAAATCTCTGTCTTACCATTATATAATCTATCTGATACCTTTTAGTATCTCCAGGGTTCTTCCATGTATACAACCTTCTTTTATGATTCTTAAACCAAGTGTTAGTTATGATTATGTTGTGCTCTGTGCAAAACTCTACCAGGCGGCTTCCTCTTTCATTTCTGTCCCCCAATCCATATTCACCTACTATGTTTCCTTCTCTCCCTTTTCCTACACTCGAATTCCAGTCACCCATGACTATTAAATTTTCGTCTCCCTTCACAATCTGAATAATTTCTTTTATTTCATCATACATTTCTTCAATTTCTTCGTCATCTGCAGAGCTAGTTGGCATATAAACTTGTACTACTGTAGTAGGTGTGGGCTTCGTATCTATCTTGGCCACAATAATGCGTTCACTATGCTGTTTGTAGTAGCTTACCCGCATTCCTATTTTCCTATTCATTATTAAACCTACTCCTGCATTACCCCTATTTGATTTTGTGTTTATAACCCTGTAGTCACCTGACCAGAAGTCTTGTTCCTCCTGCCACCGAACTTCACTAATTCCCACTATATCTAACTTCAACCTATCCATTTCCCTTTTTAAATTTTCTAACCTACCTGCCCGATTAAGGGATCTGACATTCCACGCTCCGATCCGTAGAACGCCAGTTTTCTTTCTCCTGATAACGACATCCTCTTGAGTAGTCCCCGCCCGGAGATCCGAATGGGGGACTATTTTACCTCCGGAATATTTTACCCAAGAGGACGCCATCATCATGTAATCATACAGTAAAGCTGCATGCCCTCGGGAAAAATCACGGCTGTAGTTTCCCCTTGCTTTCAGCCGTTCGCAGTACCAGCACAGCAAGGCCGTTTTGGTTATTGTTACAAGCCCAGATCAGTCAATCATCCAGACTGTTGCCCTTGCAACTACTGAAAAGGCTGCTGCCCCTCTTCAGGAACCACACGTTTGTCTGGCCTCTCAACAGATACCCCTCCGTTGTGGTTGCACCTACGGTACGGCTATCTGTATCGCTGAGGCACGCAAGCCTCCCCACCAACGGCAAGGTCCATGGTTCATGGGGGGGGTCTTTTATCATACTGAACTGTAAATTCTTTCTTAACCTGTTTTATAACCAGATTTTATTTGTATCAACATCTCTGGTTATCTGATTGTATTCTAACTGTATATTTTCTTTTACTTCACGTTCTATTACAATTATCATAGATTCACCATTCAACTTTTGAATATTCTTGTAATTTAATGTGAATCCTTTTACCTTCATTTCTGTCTTCTTATCATTTTTCTCGTAATAGTAACTTTTGGGACCTGTGGAAGCCCAATCTGTAATCCAATTATTTCCTAATTCATTAGTCCATTCACCTGACGTACAACCTGTTTCCACAGTATTTCTGCCATTATCAATACATACTACAGAATCAGTATCAAATTATGCAACAGATTCTCCTAGTTTATCTAACATATCATACAATCTAAGCCTTGCATTTGATGTAGTGAATGCAGCTATGAAAATATTAGTAGCTGCATTGTTTTCCTCATAGTAAGCCTTGAAATTGTACCTCATCTGAACCATCTGCACTGTAATAAAATTTACATCTAAGTTATCTAATCCGTCATCCAGTTGTATCTCATAAAATCGTTGCAAATCTGTCACATATTCTGTTTGACTCATATTTTGCCTTTGTCCAAATTTGCCCCATAATGAATTAAGACATATCTTAGCAACAGCTCATTTTCCAGGATTTTCCTTTATTCTATCACAATCTAAGTCAATGTCCAATTTCTCTTTAACTATTCTGATGTATTCTTCATCACTTTCAAAATTATGTGAACTAGTTTCTAATTTTATTTTCATAAAGTCTTTAATATCATTTTTAAACAAAATATTGCTTTTATTTTTAAAATCCCATAATTCATACACATCTAAACCTTTATATCCTTTTTCTACAGCTTTCTTCACTTCATCAGTCGTCCAAGTTCCAATAAAACTTCTTTCTTTATCACTGTGATTGCATTTACTTAATTGTTCTTCTGCACATTGACACACAAAGAAAACAATAGTTTTTCATTTTTATCAATTTGCATGCGTACAGGTAAAACACAATGATACAATCCTCTAGGTGTGAATACTTTGCATTTTATTAAGACATACCAATTTTTAGAATAATATGTTGGTCTATATATTTTTCTGGGATGTTGTTCACGATAATAATCATAATATTGCACATTAGGATACATACATCAATATATTTTATATTTGAACTAATGCCATCTGCTTTAGCTCTTAATTTTATTGCATTTGTTCGCCCACAATTAAATGCATCTCTTGGGTTCAATGGTTCAACAATTTAAGGTAACTGCTTTAATTTTTTAGGCGTTTTATACTCTGTTGAGTTCAGCCAATCACATTCCCACATTTCCACTAAATTGTATCCAGCGTCTCTTAGTTCTGCACTTCTTGTTAAAGTCTTTTTATAAAGATCATCCATTGTTTCCTTATTTTCATTGTTAATCGTTTAACTTTTGAAAAACATCTTTTACACCCATGCCAATAACAGCCATGGTATTGATAAACAGTATTAGTTTTCTTATCAAATCCATCTAATTTTGCTCCTGCAACTCTTACTTCTCCACCATTAAGAGCATGTTGAATGTTGCTATTATTTAAACTACCCAACCAAGCTATGGATACTTTACTATAATTCTCTTTCTGTTCTTTATCCAAAACTGCAATTGTATTTTTCCATAAATATTTAGATCTCTTAAATTGCTATACAAACGCCAACAATAGTTAAGGAACAGAATGGATCAATGTTAACAATCTCCAGAAATTGTTTTCTTATTTCCAAACAACCTCTTCTTAATATGCCTACATCAGAATTGCAGTACTCGTTAATTTCTTTCCTCATGTTGAACACATAATATTTGTTAACTCTGGAGCTCTTCCATTTAAGAAATGCTTCTTTATCTTGTGGCTTCATAGTGTCAACACAGTAACATTCAGTATCAGGAATTAGTCCTATGTAGTTTTCATTTTCTGGCTTATTGAATAAATGTGTCACTAGAAGCTTTCCTAAGAGAGAATCTCCATTCCTTCCGAACTGACTATGCAAATGTAGACAAGATGTGGCTCAAATTCAAAGATATAGTAGCAACAGCAATTGAGAGATTTATACCTCATAAATTGGTAAGAGATGGAACTGATCCCCCGTGGTACACAAAACAGGTCCAAACACTGTTGCAGAGGTAACGGAAAAAGCATGCGATGTTAAGAAGAACGCGAAATCCCGAAGTTTGGCTAAAATTTACAGACGCCCGAAATTTGGCACGGAATTCAATGCAAGATGCCTTTAATAGGTTCCACAACGAAACATTGTCTCGAAATTTGGTAGAAAATCCGAAGAAATTCAGGTCATATGTAAAGTACACAAGCGGCAAGACGCAGTCAATACCTTCGCTGTGCCGATGGTACTGTAACCGACGATTGTGCCGCTAAAGCGGAGTTATTGAACGCAGTTTTCCGAAATTCCTTCACCAGGGAAGACGAATGGAATATTCCACAATTTGAAACACGAACAGCTGCTAGCATGAGTTTCTTAGAAGTAGATACCTTAGGGGTTGCAAAGCAACTCAAATCGCTTGATACGGGCAAGTCTTCAGGTCCAGATTTTATACCGATTAGGTTCCTTTCAGATTACGCTGATACAATAGCTCCTTACTTGGCAATCATATACAACTGCTCGCTCACCGATAGATCTGTACCTACAGATTGGAAAATTGCGCAGGTTGCACCATTGTTTAAGAAGGGTAGTAGGAGTAATCCATCGAACTACAGAACTATATCATTGACGTCAGTTTGCAGTAGGGTTTTGGAGCATATACTGTATTCAAACATAAAGAATCACCTTGAGGGGAACGATCTATTAATACGTAATCAACATGGTTCCAGGAAACATCGTTCTTGTGCAACGCAGCTAGCTCTTTATTCACACGAAGTAATGGCCGCTATCGACAGGGGATCTCAAGTTGATTCCGTATTTCTAGATTTCCGGAAAGCTTTTGACACCGTTCCTCACAAGCGACTTCTAATCAAGCTGCGGGCCTATGGGGTATCGTCTCAGTTGTGCGACTGGATTCGTGATTTCCTGTCAGCAAGGTTGCAGTTCGTAGTAATAGACGCAAATCATAGAGTAAAACTGAAGTGATATCAGGTGTTCCCCAGGGAAGCGTCCTGGGACCTCTGCTGTTCCTGATCTATATAAATGACGTGGGTGACAATCTGAGCAGTTCTCTTAGGTTGTTTGCAGATGATGCTGTAATTTACCGTCTAGTAAGATCATCTGAAGACCAGTATCAGTTGCAAAGCGATTTAGAAAAGATTGCTGTATGGTGTGGCAGGTGGCAGTTGACGCTAAATAACGATAAGTGTGAGGTGATCCACATGAGTTCCAAAAGAAATCCGTTGGAATTCGATTACTCGATAAATAGTACAATTGTCAAGGCTGTCAGTTCAACTAAGTACCTGGGTGTAAAAATTACGAAACAACTTCAGTTGGAAAGACTACATAGATAATATTGTGGGGAAAGCGAGCCAAAGGTTGCGTTTCATTGGCAGGACACTTAGAAGATGGAACAAGTCCACTAAAGAGACAGCTTACACTACACTTGTTCGACCTGTGTTAGAATGCTGCTGTGTGGTGTGGGATCCTTACCAGGTGGGATTGACCGAGGACATCGAAAGGGTGCAAAAAAGGGCAGCTCGTTTTGTATTATCGCGTAATAGGGGAGAGAGTGTAGCAGATATGATACGCGAGTTGGGATGGAAGTCATTAAACCAAAGACGTTTTTCGACGTGGCGAGATCTATTTACGAAATTTCAGTCACCAACTTTCTCTTCCGAATGCGAAAATATTTTGTTGAGCCCAACCTACATACGTAGGAATGATCATCAAAATAAAATAAGAGAAATCAGAGCTCGAACAGAAAGGTTTAGGTGTTCGTTTTTCCCACGCGCTGTTCGGGAGTGGAATGGTAGGGAGATAGTATGATTGTGGTTCGATGAACCCTCTGCCAAGCACTTAAATGTGAATTGCAGAGTAATCATGTAGATGTAGATGTAGATGTAGAAGTAACCTTTCTTCAGTTCTCTCAAATCAAAAGTTTTTGGAAAACTACTAAGTGGTCCTTGTACAAAATTACTGCTGTCTACAATTTTTATACCCAATTGCTTGATTTCCAACATCAGTTTAGTTCCTGTGTAGATAGTATATGGCCTTATTGTATTTTCAACACAGTACTTCAAAATAAATCATAACCTTTTGAATAGTGAGCTATGAATGTCTGATAAATGTTCTTTTCAGACATCATCCACTTACAGAATTCATCATTTGTCTTAAATTTATAAACAGTATCACCTTTAAAATTGTGGACAATTATAAGATTTGGAATGTGTGTTCCAGTTTCTTGAGTTGCTTCATAATCAAACCACATGTATCTTTCAGTGTAGGTACAATTCACTTTCTTTGGAAAGCCTTTTTTACAACATTTAAACTCTTTACATCCAACTATTTTATTACATACAAAGCACTGCTAAATATGACAATCTTTAAATTCTCCATTAACATAGCAGCCTTCTGTATTACAATTTGGGCAACCTTGCTCTATAAATTTTTCACCAAATTTTCTTTCACAGATACCACCTTTTTGCAATACAGGTTGCATATAACATTTATGATTTCCAATTTACACTACATGTCTACAATTTCTACAAAGTTCAAAGCCACATTTATGTTCTTTAGATCTAAAACAAATCTTTTCCATCCTGCACACTTGTAAGCTGTATCACAAACTTCTTGGTGATTGTTGAAGCATTCTTCATTATAACAGTACCTATTGCATTTCTTACAATAAATCTTATTTTCTTCACTTTCATGTTCAGAGGTTTACATATTATGCACACTTTTCTGTCTGTTTTACATCTGTGAGCATCCTTGTTGTTATATGGCATGTTGCATTTATCACAGAGGTATACTGATCCCAAGAAAGCAGTCATACGGTTAATTACATCGAAATGGTTGTGATCTTTGTACAGATAAATCTTAATATCTTTCTCAGCACCACTGTGAATAACCACATCGAAATTTTCGGCACATACAACATTTATTTGCATACCTAACAATTCTTCAACATTTTTAATGTCATCTAAAGTAAATCCTTCTTCGTTGTATTCACCCAAATGATTATGTAACATATCAGTTAACTCTTTCTGTAATTTGTATTTATCTGCTTCTCTAATTTTCATAATCTCGTGTTTAGTTAGTTCTCTTCCCAAAATATTATTTGTTTGGTATGTCAGAGCCACAATCACAGCTCTAGGACTGCACAGATTATTATCATGTTTAATTCTTGTAATGCATCTCTTTGTCTCTCTGTCTTCAGTTAGATTTATTATTTTTTTTTCCTTTACCACCTCTAGGAATTGCTAACATCTGAATATTAAACGATGTTTCTGCTATATCAACACTTTCATCTGATGTTAAGATGTCCCTCATTTTATTGCACAAAACTTTAAGAGACACTCGAATATTATTCAATGCA
This sequence comes from Schistocerca serialis cubense, assembly GCF_023864345.2. Taxonomy (NCBI): domain Eukaryota; kingdom Metazoa; phylum Arthropoda; class Insecta; order Orthoptera; family Acrididae; genus Schistocerca; species Schistocerca serialis. Next base: position 149,251,558 of record NC_064648.1, read on the forward strand.
TTTTAACCTGTAGAAATTGGATAAATTTTTTTTGGGTGATTGACTGTTATATTCAGCTTATCTCCTTTTCTGAAATTAGTCCTCTTTTTAGCTACATTTACCATGGAACTGAGTGCTTTCGTTATATAATCTGTTTTCTCATTAACAGCATCGATTTTAGCAATGTTAGATCTAATTTCTTTAATCTCAAATAAATGCTTTACAGATGGCTCAGCTTCCTTTTCTTTATCAAATATTTTACTTTTAAATGGGTAGAGGTGATCTAACCTTACTATTTTTTCCTCTCTTGGTGGACAAGGCTTTTCAATAAGATCGTCATCGAACCTGTAAAAGTAATTTATATCCAGTTCACTCTTTCGTCTTAATCTAGTTTTTTCAAATACATCTGGATGAAATTTAAACAATTATAATACAATGGTATTAATTAACTCTGATTTCTTAAATGTAGTGTGTCCTTTAACACGAAGATTATTAGCTCTAGCTTTAAGCTCACTTGCTTTTAATTTTTCGAGAGCTTTTGTGGGAACAAATTATTTGAAATAATTAAGTTGATAAGATCATCCTTTCTAAGTGCATTATATCCTTTTAAATTATTCCTTTTGCAATAATCACAAAGCTAAGCACATGTAAAATCTCCCAGAGAGGCTTCCATTTATTAAGGGATTAAAAAACATTAGCTTTGAAAAGATGCATCTCTAGATGTAAGACTTAAGTAAAAACAGCCAACATCTTTAATTTCTTGACAGCCAATACATTTTTTAAAATGTTTTAACTGATGTTGTCTGTAAAAAGTAAGAAAATCTTTCATATCCTTAAACATTGCCAAAGGACTCTTGTAATTAGATATAAACTGTTCAAAACATTCTTTTTGTTATTATATGCATTTTTGCAGTCATTTTATGACATTCTTTACACATATACGAAAGCTTATCCTTTGAGTACTTATGTGAATAAAAGTTATCAATTGACTTCTCCACATTTATTACACTTCTTGTGTACTTCCATTTATTGAGATAAAATTTTCATTAATAATTAAAATTGGTCCTTAATAAATGAATCCTCCATAATGTTGCTGTGGGCTTGATAGCTGTATAGATAAACTATTTACATTCTTAATTTTCCTTCTATGACTAGTATTTCTACTGTGTGTTTTTTATTTCATTTATGAGTCTGTAGTACAATACACATTTCAATAAATTGAAATTATTATCTTTAATGACATACTTTTAAAGAAATTGCAGATGTATGAATAATTTACATACCATGATGCCTACTGATAGTAAAATTTAAAGGTGAACGATTCGTTCACCTTAAGAGGTAATGAAAAATTTTAATTTACTAATGTATTTTCATTCTATATAAATAGCAGCTGTCGCTAGTTCAGACTCATCTATGCTGAACATTTTGGAATTCATTCAAGAAAAGAAGTATGAATTAAATTTAGGAAGTTGGTTCAATGACATTTAGATTCCTTTGTTTAATAAAAAGGATGTTTTGATAACAAACGACATTTTATACTTTGTTCATTATGGTATTGCAGGGTTGCCAAGCATCTATCCTGAAAATACTAATGGATAAAAGGAGATTTTCTTAAGTCCTTGAAATATTATAATCTGGAATACAAAGAAATAAAACATGATCCATTAATGCTGAAGCATGAATACATTCAAAATGAATCAAATTTAGTCCAAAAAACATCGATTTTAGTGTCAGTTAGAAACTTTAAAAAACTTGTAATGAGTTTGAGAACTAAAGTAGCTAATGAAATGAAAGATTACTATATTACTCTTGAAGAAATATTTCGCGATTATGCTGACTATCTAAAGAATATAAAGCCATTCAATCTCAAAAAATTATCGAACAGCAAGCAATAGAATTAAAAGAAAAAGAAAGAGAATGTCTACAATTAAAAGAAGTAATATCTGATGTAGTGGAGATGAAGAAAGAACAAATTATTCACATTGCCACATCTGAGCAGTATGCTAAGAAAAATTATTTTAAAGTTGATGACGTATTATTTGGAAATCGTCTTTCAAAAAGATTTTCAAGCTATAATAGTGGAAGACCTAAAGACGATAAAATATTTTATCTTAGATAATATAAATGTACCAATTATAAATTAATAGAGCAAATACTTAATATTTATTTTGGTGTATACAGAGTAGATGAAAGAAAAGAAATATGCAGTATACAGTTCAACATACTATCTTACTTAGTTCAGAAATTATGTGATCAATCCAACAATATTGCTGATGAAGTAAATGAAGAGAGAAAAATATTTATGATGTAATTTTAACTGTCCCTGCTGTAGAATTTTAATTTACTAATGTATTTTAATTCTACATAAATGGAGGCCCTTATTGATCTAAAGAATAAGAAGCTCATTTATAACAACCAAAATATTTTAGTAATTATTGATGAAAATAATGAACTATGGTTTAAAGGTAAAGATGTTGCTGAATTATTAGACAGTAAAAAATCTAGGGATGCTATTAAAAACATGTGGATGATGACGATAAACAAAGATTAAGGATTTTATGGACACCATAAAACAAGGTGTTCAAAATATTGATACAAAAACTATATTTATTAATGAATCATGATTATACTACTTAATATTAAGATTTAAAAAAAAAGCAGAAGCAGAAGCATTCTGAAAATGGGTTACACATGAAGTTTTACCAGTAATTCACGAACATGGTGAATATAAGATAATTGATGCTTATAAATACAAAAAAATATTTATGTCAAATACATGAATTGGATAAAAAACAAATCGAAAATTTGAGGGAAACAGTTGATATGCATTTTGATAAAATAAATTATTTCAGTATTTTGCATACTATACACAATAAGAAATAATTGATGATATAATGAATCTTCTTCACCAAACTGAATTAATGTAAGTCAGTGTTGTTTTTTAAAGTATTCACAAACAATACAAGTTTCATCTCCATTGAGATCATATAAATAATTCACACACTCGTCAGTTAATTGATTTATGAATGTAGAGATTATATCTTCTTCATCATCATCACAATAGAAAGAATGAAAGTGTCAGTTTCCTCATTCGTACTATTTTATGCATTTAAATAGAAATAATTTTGTCATAGATTTGTGGTCAACCGACTATTACTTTATCTTTAGTTACCCAACTATTGTGTGAATTATCAAAACCTAACCATTTAACATAAACTTTATCTCCTTTTTTTCTTAGAACTTTTTCAATGAGATATACACCTGCATATTTCGTTTTTTGTAGCTCTTGCTCATAAAAATTACCTTCAATATCTTTCAATTTATACGTAATATGGATTGGAATGAATGATGGATTCAGTTTCCAAAATTTCTGTTGACTAATTACCTGTATAACCTTTTAGTTTCCTAATTCTAACTTTATCACATTTTTAAATTTAGCTTTTTCATTATATACAATGTTACTTACTTCAAAATTTTTTCAGTAATTTCTGTTGGATTCATTTTTAAAGTTCAATAAACTGTTTTATTGTATCTGTCAACTAATTTCGAAACTAGACCGATACATTTATAATTTCCTTGTAAAGCAAATTTCTTCAACACCTTTTCTTTAAGTGTTCTGTTAAAATGTTCAACAACAGATGCTTTTAATTCTGAAAAAGTGGAATAATTATCGACGCTGTATTTCTTCATCAATTCTTGAAGATCTTCGTTATAGAATTCTTTACCATTATCTGTTTGAAAATTTTTTTGTTTTCTAACTATTAAAATTTTTCGAATGCATCAGCCACATTCTTACCTGTTTTATCTTTAACAGCAACAGCCCATAAAAATTTCTAAAAGACATCAATAACGGTCAATAAATATTTATATCCTTTGTTTATTTTTGAAATTCCTTTTGACTTGCCAGAATCCATTTTGACTAGATGAGCTTGCCATAAATCATCTATACCGAGAGAAAACACATGTCTTCTTTTAAAATTGTTTCTCATTGGCTCATATAATTCATTAATGATTATTTCACGAAAAAAGGTCGCCACATCCTACAAATTTTTTTGACTAATTTACTTTTATTCTTTTTACAAATTGTACAAAGATCTTCAATTCTTTTTTACACTTCAAGTAATAAATGTGATAATCATGTGAATTGTGATTGTCCATTTACATACAGATAAAATTTATTGAACTTTTAAACTATTTCACCAAACAGAATTATATTCACATCAGCTGGAACTGTTTTAACTGAATCTTTCAATATTACAGTTAGAAAATTTGATTTGTGTACCTTTATGGATTAATTATTATTATTTATTTGGAATAGCTTATCAGCAACACTTACTGTAATATCAAAATCATCAAAATTCAAGTTTCTATTTATATCCTCACTGACAACAATAATTCTTTTAAGCATGAAATCGTATTAGAAATTGTACATTTTTAGCTGACTTCCTGTCATGAAAGTAAATTCAATTAATTGTTCACCATATACTTTATCTGTAAGATTACTTAACTATTCTAAGTATGGAGTTAAATCTGTTTTTGAGAAATAATCCCGAAAAGCTTTTTCTATTTACTTTTTTGAGAAATAGCCTGAAAAACTTTTTCTACTTTAATGAAATTCTTAATAGTTATGTCGTTATTTTGATTAATCTGATTCATTTTTTCATTAAATTACGATTTGGTGACATAGTTATTAAACTGTGTTAAAATGCTTGTATATTCTGGTTTAGTGACAAAATTTAATAGCCCATTATCAAAATAATGTTGTTAACTACAACTTTTGCACCAATAGGATCATTTACATTAACAAGTCTTCTATTTTTAAAACTAATATAACCTTTAGTTATTTTAAAAATAGCATTAAATTCTTTCTGTAGTTGCTTCATTGCATTGGCTATCTTTGGATCTGTTAATGATCGAAATTGCTTATCATATTTTCTAGATTGAATGCACTTCCGCTAAGACTTTCACTTTGGCCTATTTTATTTCCAAATATGTCCATTCATTAAATCCAAAATTTCATTAAACATATAATTCTCACATAACAGTTTTAAAACAAAGAGGCAGAAATGACCACAAATTACTTCATTAAAATTCTGTATTCTTTCTGTATTGTAGTATAGTTCAGTTTTTCCTAAATAGTTAACTAGCTGTTTTGGTATATTACCACCAAATGAATAAAAAATAAATTTTAAATTTATAACTTTGTAATAACAAATCCAATGAGAACTAAGTTGATCAGATGTATCTAAATTAACTATTGCAGATTCATATTCTCTTGGATGGTTTGGCAATTCAACAGTCATGTATACACCATAAAAGTGTTTAATTTTCAATTGTTTAAAAAGTTTTCCTACATCGGAATTGCTTAATGCTTTAGGACATTTATCAACTACTTTTCCGAATTTTTTTTTCACTTTCATTAGTCCAGTGCCAGCTTTCTTCTCCATTTCCACATTATGTGTTTTCAGTTCTTCTAATTCCTTATTGGCTTATTTCTTGTTTATTACTACATTTGAAATTGCTGCAGATCCTCCAGGCAGTGGACGAATTGTTGCTAAATAAGGTAATGCAGCTAATAATAATGGAAGAAATCCACCTTCATTTTGCGTTAGTCCTTTACCTTCTTTCTTTTTTGTTAAATATTCAATAATTTTTTCTTACAACAGGAATACCTAATGTAACAAGTAAATTTCCCCCAATTTTCTTTTCCTTCTGTCTCTTTTGAACATCTGTTAAAAATGGTTCAATTGCATTTAATTGGTCATTATTCAATTTTAATTTAATTGATTTTGGTTTAGTCTTTCCACTAGGTAGCAAAGTATAATCAATAGTAAAATTGTTCATTTATATAGAATTAAAAATTTAATAAATATTAATATTTTTATACTCCCCATCCATTGTCATCCACACCTAAACCCATTCCTAATTTTCGTTTCCTATACATTATTCCTCTAACTGCTGTTGCTATAACTTTTTCACCTAAAGAAGCATCACTTGCATTCATTCTTTCTTTGGCAACTAACTGAAGTTCTTTATCAGCTTCATGTCTTTTCTCTAAATCTTTATGATCATGATAAGCAATATCATGTTGCTTACAAGCTTCATCTAATGGATTTTTACCTTTATCTCCTCTTGCTAGTCGTTCTTCAAGTTTAGTGAATGGTCCACAGTAATTGAATATTGATAGATGCATCTGAGACATTGGAACATTATTTAAAACTCAATTGACTAATCCTTTACCATGTTTTTCGCTCTTCCAAAATGTATTTGAAAGATTATTCAAAATTCTAATTAAGTATGGAATTTCTTTTGGATTGTTAACGACAAAATCACTAAATTTTTTTGTCAACATTTGCATTATTCCAACTCTTTCATTGTGATAATTTTTATTTCCAGCTAGTTCTTTGCCATGCATTACTGCTAATCTCTCAATTAATTGTCTAACATCATTCAACCAGACATATTCAATTGGTTTTTCTGTATATTTTTTAAATAAGCCTCCACCAGTTTTTTTGTCTAAACTTACATCTAAATCTCATGTAATTTTCTTGGTAAGATAAAGTTCAACGATCTCTTTTATCAAATATTTATATTTATTAGCTCTACTTGATTTGATTCTATTTGGATTATTGTCAGAATATAATGCTCCTGATTCAATTAATATATCTGCGTAATTTGACAGATCACAACTTCTGAATTGTGTGTCCATACCATCTATAGTTATTTGTTTTTTAGTTAAAAGATTCATTAATCCATCAATTCCTTCATATTTTTAATTACCAATTGTTAATTTATTGCCTTCATATTTTACAGGAAATCTACCAACAAATATAATGTGCCAACAGGCTTTAATTCTAAAACTTTATCTTCACTATGATTGATGTGTTCTAACATTCTTTCACTTTCGTTTATTTTTTAATGTTTTCTGATGATGGTATGTCTTTTAACCATTTTCTTTCTTCATCATAATTATCTAACGACTTCATTATTTCTGATTTGCTTAATGTGTAATCTCTTTTGATTGCTGGAACATTGTTAAATTCATCAAAATAATAAGGAACCATTTGTTTTTCATCTTCTCTATTTTCTTCAATAGCTTTCAGAACATTGTCACCTAATCCTTCAATTCCTTGTTTTACTTGTTCAATGGCATCGATAACTGGTTGATCATCTTTTTTAAATTTTTCATACTGTTCTTGGATATTTTTTCCGTTTTTTAAATTTTTCTTTTAACTGTTATTTTACTCTCTTCTTCTGTCTAGATCTTTTAACGATTTCTGGATCGTATTTTACAAACATTTATTTAGGAACAAAAAACATTAATTAAAATTATAAGTTGTTATGAAACGTATTTTATTTCTAAACTTACCTTCATTTAGTTTTCTAGACATATCTACTGTGAAAAATCCAAACTGATCATTCCAACATTTGCTACATATTTCTTTAAAATTATCAAACTTTTAATCTCCTCCAGCAAATTCATGGTAAATATGCTTTGAAGTTGTATCATATTGAAACTTCCTCGCAGATTAAAACTGTGTGCCAGACTGAGATTCGAACTCGGGACCTTTGCCTCTCATGGGCAAGTGCTCTACCAACTGAGCTACCCGAGCACAACTCACGCCCTGTCCTCACAGCCTTACTTCTACCAGTACCTCGTCTCCAACGTTCCAAACTTTACAGAAGCTCTCCTGCGAACCATGCAGAACTGTCACTCCTGAAAGAAAGGATATTGCAGAGATATGGCTTAGCAATAGCCTAGGGGATGTTTCCAGAACGAAATTTTCTCTCTGCAGCGGAGTGTGCACTGATATGAAACTTCCTGGCAGATTAAAACTGTGTGCCGGACCGAGACTCGAACTCGGGACCTTTGCCTTTCGCTGGAAAGTGCTCTACCAACTGAGCTACCCAAGCACGACTCATGCCCCGTCCTCACAGCCTTACTTCAGCCAGTTCCTCGTTTCCTACCTTCCAAACTTTACAGAAACTCTCCTGCGAACCATGCATGTATCATCTTGTCTAAAGATATTTAAAATTTTAAGTTATCTCTTAGTAGTTGTTTTGGTAGCTTAGAGTAAGTTTGAGCTAAGTATAAACAGTCTATTCCTTTGTGTCTCACCTCTAGTAAAAAAAATTCGAACAATATCTTAATTTTCTAGAATGAAGTCATCAAATGCAACAACTGAATTATCTAGGCATTGATCTAATGGGACTATTTCTACATTATTTCCAATGAATGTAGCTATTTTTTCGTTTGGCTTATCTCGAATTTTTTCACATCTTTTTATAAATTCTTGATATTTTGGCTGATCTTAACTTTTTGTATAAACATACAAATTATTAATTTTATTCCAATTCATTCATCCTGGAGCTAAAATATAATTATCAATCATTAACATTGTTTTACCACAACCACTTGGTGCAATTATTGCACATCTAAGAGAATTTGGTATAAGTTCGCAATGTTTGTTTTTCGACTTCTTTTCTGGAATTCATATTTTTGGTTCCCAATCTGTTTTGATCATTAATTAATAAAAAAATTGTAATAGTAAATGGTTAGAGTAATTCAAGTAAGTGGTAAGTCATCTGTTCTCAAAAAAAGATAACTGTTCCAATCCAGAATGGTTTTAGTAGTGTTTCATTAGTTGGTTTTTATTCAACCTTCCTAACTCCTAATATTACATCAAAAAGTAATAAACTTTATTGTGATGGAGAAACAATAGAAATTGCTGTAGGTCAGTAGAGTTTGAAAAATTTAGAAAAATTTATTCATTTAAAGAAGCCAAATATTCACATTAAAGCAGATGAAATTTTAAACAGAATTGTTATTGCAAGTGATATAAATTGTATATGGATATAGCAGATAGTATTGGAAATTTACTTGGTTTTAGTAATCAAGTTCTTCAAGCTAAAGACAAAGTTGCAGCTAAAGATGTTTCTAAATAATTCCTTTTGAATTAATCAATACAAATTTCAATCTGGCTGATGGAATGTTTGTGAAGCATACTGAGCATTTTCACAGAGAAACTAATATTATAGCTTCAGTCAAGCCTAATGCAGAATTTGGTGGACCAATAATTCATGGACCGAATCATTCTGTAAATATTCCAATTTTTGATCCAATTCAAGACTTAGAAATTACTGTAACTCATGAAAACGATAATTTAATTGACTTTAATGGTGCTTGTGTAACAGTTATTTGAGATATTTCTTAGTCTGCTTTGCTGAAACTAATATTTTTTATTCGTAAATAAATCATGAACAAAGTCAAAAGTTATCAGTTTTATTCATTCCCTGTGAATGAAAAGACTAAAAATAATTTGAATCTCCCCAACAAGAACACAGAGATGAACACAAATTTTGGAGATGGTTGGGTTCATCCAAATCATGCTCTACTGCACATGAATTTCAGTATTATGGGAACTGATGATACAGATTATCCAACTTATGATGGAAAATCCAATAAGAAATTAATCGACAATTCTGTAGTAAAACTGTTTGATGTTATCACCATAAAGAAAGGTAACAATATTTTGCCTAGAATGTAATTTCCATTTACTTCTTCATCGGCTCTTATTCGATTGACTTCGACTACAGCCAATGAGTTAACCATGGAAGGTCATATCCTTAATAATGGAAAGACAAAAAATAAGAAAAATGAAGTAGTTTATCCATTAGAATTATTTGGTGAATTTTTGATTTGGGAAGGAGATTTAACAGTTATTTTTACATGATCATCGAGTGCTGGAGATTCAATTTTTCGTTGGTCAGATCGTAACCAAGCTGGAGTTGAAGATGTAACTACACTTCCAAAACAGGGAAAAATTGTTATAGAATGAATGGAAATTCTTGTTCCTGTTGTTAAATTTGAACCAGAATATTCGCTTGGATTATAACAAGATAGACTTAAAAATCTAAAAATCCCCGTATCTTTCTTTGAACCACAGACAGTTTAGATTTCTGGATTAGATGAAAAAAGAAATTTTGAGTTGTGTTGTGTTGTGGTCTTCAGTCCTGAGACTGGTTTGATACAGCTCTCTATGCTACTCTATCCTGTGCAAGCTTCTTCATCTCCCAGTACCTACTGCAGCTTACATGCTTCTGAATCTACTTAGTGTACTCATCTCTTGGTCTCCCTCTACGATTTTTACCCTCCACGCTGCCCTCCAATACTAAATTGGTGATCCCTTGATATCTCAGAACATGTCCTACCAACTGATCCCTTCTTCTCATCAAGTTGTGCTACATGCTTCTCTTCTCCCCAATTCTATTCAATACCTCCTCATTAGTTATGTGATCTACCCGTCTAATCTTCAGCATTCATCTGTAGCACCACATTTCGAAAGATTCTATTCTCTTCTTGTCTAAACTATTTGTCGTCCACGTTTCACTTCCATACATGGCTACACTCCATACAAATACTTTCAGAAACTCGATGTTAACAAACTTTTCTTCTTCAGAAACGCTTTCCTTGCCATTGCCAGTCTACATTTTATATCCTCTCTACTTCGACCATCATCAGTTATTTTGCTCCCCAAATAGCAAAACTCCTTTACTACTTTAAGTGTCTCATTTCCTAATCTAATTCCCTCAGCATCACCCAACTTAATTCGACTACATTCCATTATCCTCGTTTTGCTTTTGTTGATGTTCATCTTATACCCTCCTTTCAAGACACTGTCCATTCCGTTCAACTGCTCTACCAGATCCTTTGCTGTCTCTGACAGAATTACAATGTCATCAGCGAACCTCAAAGTTTTTGTTTCTTCTCCATTGATTTTAATTCCTACCCCAAATTTTTCTTTTGTTTCCTTTACTGCTTGCTCAATATAGAGATTGAATAACATCAGGGATAGGCTACAACCCTGTCTCACTCTGTTCCCAACCACTGCTTCCCTTTCATGTCCCTTGACTCTAATAACTGCCATCTGGTTTCTGTACAAATTGTAAATAGCCATTCGCTCCCTGTATTTTACCCCTGCCACCTTTAGAATTTGAAAGAGTATTCCAATCAACATTGTTAAAAGCTTTCTCTAAGTCTACAAATGCTAGAAACGTAGGTTTGCCTTTTCTTAATCTTTCTTCTAAGGTAAGTCGTAGGGTCAGTATTGCCTCATGTGTTCCAACATTTCTACAGAATCCATACTGACCTTCCCCAAGGTCGGCTTCTATCAGTTTTTCCATTCATCTGTGAAGAATTCGCGTTAGTACTTTGCAGCTGTGACTTATTAATCTGATAGTTCGGTAATTTTCACATCTGTCAACACCTGCTTTCTGTGGGATTGGATTTATTATATTCTCCTTGAAGTCTGAGGGTATATCGCCTGTCTCATACATATTGCTCACCAGATGGTAGAGTTTTGTCAGGACTGGCTCTCCAAAGGCTGTCAGTAGTTCTAATGGAATGTTGTCTACTCCGGGGACCTTGCTTCGACTCAGGTTTTTCAGTGCTCTGCCAAACTCTCCACATAGTATCATATCTCCCATTTCATCTTCGTCTACATCCTCTTCCATTTCCATAATATTGTCCTCAAGTACATCGTCCTTGTATAGTCCGTCTATATACTCCTTCCACCTTTCTGCTTTCCCTTCTTTGCTTAGAACTGGGTTTCCATCAAAGCTATTGATATTCATGCAAGTGGTTCTCCTTTCTCCAAAGGTCTCTTTAATTTTCCTGTAGGCAGTATCTATCTTACCCCTAGTGAGATAAGCCTCTACATCCTTACGTTTGTCCTCTAGCCATCCCTGCTTAGCCATTTCGCACTTCCCGTCGATCTCATTTTTGAGACGTTGGTATTCCTTTTTGCCTGCTTCATTTACTGCATTTTTATGTTTTCTCCTTTCATCAGTTAAATTCAATATTTCTTCTGTTACCCAAGGGTTTCTACTAGCCCTCGTCTTTTTACCTATTTGATCCTCTGCTGCCTTCACTATTTCATCCCTCAAAGCTGCCCATTCTTCTTCTATTGTCTTTCATTCCCCCATTCCTGTGAATTGTTCCCTTATGCACTCCCTGAAACTCTGTACAACCCTTGGTTCATTCAGTTTATCCAGGTCTCATCTCCTTAAATTCCCAACTTTTTGCAGTTTCTTCAGTCTTAATCTACAGTTGATAACCAATTTTGAGTTAGATATTACAAATTTCTGTTACTCTGCAGAAACTGATATGCCTTATTTGAGCTTCGTTGTTTTCCATGCAAAAAGGAAAAATTATCAGTTAATTGACTTTTCCTTACTCGAGCATGTTAAATTGCAGAATATCTACATTAAAAATGGAAGAAACGAGATTTTCCCTCAAGAAATGTGGAATCTAGATCCGCCAAAGAATTATTTAAAAGCTTACGATCCATTCTTAGATTTTAAGAGAACTGCACAATTGAATGGTGATGTTAATGTGAGTCCATTCAGCTTTATTGAAAATTATCCTGTCTATGTTATAAATATGTCTAGAAGAATGAATGTATTAGCTTCACAGTGATGGAGACTTCAGATAATGCATACGTAACGTTTCGCAATCGTGCCATTGTTTTCGGCTGAGAAGTGGTGCATTACTTTCTGGGTAACCCTTGTATGTCAGTTAGGTGTCAGCTGTAAGTTCAGATATATTCAAGCTCTTAAAATCTCTTAAAAGTGTCCCCTTGCGGTTTGTTCTTTGGACATTGCAATGATAATTCACAAATATTACACCATGAGCAGATAAGCCAAGATCATAAATTTGATCAGTGCGAATGATGGCTCTTCTTCAAGTCCTGGTTGCATATATATCGATAGAGGTACGAGTATCTGTCCTATGCCGAGTTGGCCCAAGCGGAAGCAGTGCATGATTTGAGGAGGAAAGTGTCCACTTGCATTCAGAAAATGCAGGACTGTTCGTTATAAAATTTATGTCCACATTTCTGGCTACGATTACGTGTTCGTACAAAGATCCAACACGTGAGAGTGCGGACTCAAAGCTAGAGAGTTGATAAGATACTTTCTGTTAAGAGGTTTAATTCCACTGAATTCGGGTTGTTTGTCCTCGTTTTTGGACATGAGCACGACATTGCGGAGTAAGTTTGCACGAATGTACACTATGCTACATGTCACATCTGAGAAGCAAGTAGTTGCAGAGGCTTACAGAGCCAGGAGGGGTATTCGGCTTAAGCCACGTCTCCAGCAGAAGTACGACATGAAAACTGGGGTCCTGAAGTAGGCGCCTGAACTCAGCAAAGTGCTGCAGTGACGACTGCACGTTTGCACGCCCGAGTCATAATGTACAGTCGTCGCAAATCGTTTCCGCTCTAATACTGCGAAGATTAACCATCATGCTTTTAATAATTTCCACAACGAAATTCTGTCTCCAAACCTGGCAGAAAACCCAAAGAGAGTCTAGTCATACATAAAACACACCAGTGGCAAGACGCAATCAATACCTTCTCTGAGCGATAACAAAGGTGAAGTCACTGATGACAGTGCCACTAAAGCAGAGTTATTTAACATGGTTTTCCGAAACTCCTTCACCAAATAAGACGAAGTAAATATTCCAGAATTCCAATCAAGAACAACTGCTAAGATGAGAAACGTAGAAGTAGATATCCTCAGAGTAACGAAGCAGCTTAAATCACTTAATAAAGGAAAGGAAAATTGCTCAAGTCACACCCATATCCAAAAAGGGAAGTAGGAGTAATCCGCTGAATTACAGGCATATATCACTAACGTCGATTTGCAGTAGGGTTTTGGAACATATACTGTATTCGAACATTATGGAGTACCTCGAAGAAAACGATTTATTGACACATAGTCAGCACTGTTTCAGAAGGTATCGTTCTTGTGAAACACAACTAGCTCAGTATACTCATGAAGTAATAAGTGCTATCGACTGGGGATGTCAAATTGATTCCATATATTTAGATTTCCAGAAGGCTTTCAACACCGTTCCTCACAAGCGTCTTCTAACCAAACTGCGTGCGTACGGAGTCCTGCATCAGTTGTGCGACTGGATTCGTGATTTCCTGTCAGGAAGGTCACAGTTTGTAGTAAGTGATGGAAAGTCATCGAGTAAAACAGAAGTAATATCCGGCGTTCCCCAAGGAAGTGTTATAGGCCCTCTATTGTTCCTGATCTATATCAACGACATAGGAGACAATCTGAGCAGCTGTCTTAGATTGTTTGCAGATGATTATGTCATTTACCGTCTTATAAAGTCATCAGATGACCAAAACGAATAGCAAAACAATTTTAATGTTTGTATGGTGCGAAAAGTGGCAATCAACCCTGGAAAGAGATAAGTGAGTAGTTATTAACATGAGTACTAAAATAAATCAGCTAAGTGTCGATTACGTGATAAGTCACACAAATCTGAAGACTGTAAACTCAACTAAATACTTAGGGATTACAATTACAAATAACCATAATTGGAACGATCACATAGATAATGTTGTGGGTAGAGCAAACCAAAGACGGCGATTCATTGGCAGAACACTTAGAAGGTGCACTGCTTACACCACGCTTGTCCGCACTATTCTGGAGTACTGCTGTGCGGTGTGGGATCCACATCAGGTGGGACTGACGGATGACATCGAAAAAGTTCAAAGAAGGGCGGCTCGTTTTGTATTATCGTAAAATAGGGGAGATAGGGCCAGAGACATGGTCTATGAATTGGAGTGGCAATCATTAAAACAAAGGCGTTTCTCGTTGCGACCGGATCTTCTCATGATATTTCAATCTCCAGTTTTCTCCTCCAACTGCGGAAACATTCTGTTGGCACCCACCTACATAGGGAGAAATGATCAACACGATAAATCAGAGAAAACAGGGGCCGCACAGAAAAATTTAAGTGCTCGTTTTTCCCGCGTGCCATTCGAGAGTTGAACGGTAGAGACAGCTTGAAGGTGATTCATTGACCCCTCTGCCAGGCACTTTATTGTGAATAGCAGAGTAATCACGTAGATGTAGAGATGAAAGTGTGTGTAAGCGTTTCATTCATTGAGAATTACGAGGGCGGTTCAGAAAGATTGTTAAACAGAATCGTGACCGGTGACGAAACCTGGATTAAGTACGTGAACCCTGAGACAAAAGAACAATCAAAGATGCGGGCACATTCAAATTCGCCTACCAAACCAAGAAAAGCCTCGCAAGATTTTTCTGCCAGAAAACTGATGGCAACGGTGTTTTGGGATGCCAAAGGGGTGTTGTTGGTTGAATTCATGGAACGTGGTACGACCATTAATCAAGACGTGTACTGTGAAACAATAAAAAAGTTACGACGGGCTATACAGAACAAACGCCGTGGTATGCTGACTTCCGGTATCGTTTTTTTGCACGATAACGCCCGTCCTCACTCTGCTCGCAGAGCAACGGCCCTTCTTGAGTCCTTCAAGTGGGACGTTATCAACCATCCACCTTACAGCCCAGACCTGGCGCCAAGTGATTATCACCTCTGCATGCATTTGAAGAAATGGCTCGGGTCACAGCAGTTTGATGACGACGAAGAGCTCAAGGAAGTGGTCACAGGCTGGCTCCAGGCACAAGCGGGTGATTTTTATGCAGAGGGAATTTCAAAGCTTGTGAAGAGATACGATAAGTGCCTCAATCGCTATGGAGACTATGTAGAAAAATAGTGCAAAGATGTAGTTGTAAGATGTATACATTAAAATATTTTTATTTAACTTGGTGTATTTTTTTAAATCAACCGGAGGTTACTTTCTGAACGGCCCTCGTACATGCAGCTAGGCTGGCAATTTCACAGACAGCAGATCGATGCGCAGCGAAGAGCACCATTAAATTGTGACACCGAAAATGCAGATAAAATACCTTTGGCGCCATGCAAAAATTTTGCCATTTAATATCCGTTGATAACTTGTACCCTACTTGCGATTCTTAATCTGTAAGCTGTATCACGAAAACTAAATTTAATAAGTAATCGATATAACAGTGTATTTATTTCTGACTGTATGTAATTGATTGTAATTATAATGAAAATGTTGCAAATTGATGGGTTATAGCCAAGGGAACTTTATTTAAATATATCGATAGCAACGACGAAATGGCAGTAGCTGTGCCGTTGTTGATCTTTGCGTGTGGAGGGTCTGTGTCACGGTGCGAGCAGAGAGGAGGCAGAGCAGCCTGAGTCACGAAAGAGTGCGGAGGTGTTTCGTGGGGCGCTCCCATAGGCGCGGGGTGCAGCTGTGTTCTCGCGCCAGTGTGGGCGCGCCCGATTCGTTTGCCCGCGAGTATTGAGAGCACGGCAGGAGTGGACAGGCAGAGCAAGCCGGAATTCCAACAGTTGCCTGCCCTATAATTATACGTGGCTCTGGAGATGAGTTCAGGTTCTTCCCGAGGAACAGCAGCAGCAATTACAACGGCAGCTCAACATTGTTGTCGGCAACATTCTTCGTCGTCCGCACAGCTACAACATCTTAAGACTGTTATCTAGTATTGTACAAGCATTATTAGCCAGTGGCATTTCTTTCACAAAGTTACGTTTCTTGAACAATAACTTGCAGTAGTTAAAACGTGTAGGGCACCTGTGTTGACACTGTCCTCAGACATTATTGCCAGGCAGGTTCCCTTCCTTTCAATGAAATCGTCGAGTGTCGTAAGAATTTGAAAATTGGTAACTATTTACTGACAGTTTTGTGTGTTTGTTAATGACCAGTTTTAGTGTAAATATTCTGCCTCAGCAACTGTTCATTTTTGTACTGCATAACAGAGGCTACTGAAAGTAACGCGAAATACCACTGGCAAAACTAATAACTAAAGCACAAATTAAGAGTGAGCAATTTCATTTATTCTGTATTTAGCTTAGTGAGAGACTTCTATTGGATTGGCATGTATTTTATTGGTGTTGTTTTAAAAGTAAAATCAGTTGCTCATTCACTTAAAGGATTCACTTCAGTCTTTCAATAATCAAAGGTAAACCACCTGTTTTTCCCTGAATTTTGCATTACTTTACACTGATGTTACTGAAAGTCATTTTTTACATAACAAAGTTTAAGTTAAGCCAGTCATTTACTTAACCAGTAACTCCATTTAATTTTACTTTCAAAATTTAGTATTTCGGGTTAAGTAACTGTGAAGTGAGTGCCTTCTGATTCATTTATTTTCTAGTGAACTGTCGTGCAGTGGAAAAGTGTGATAAGCTCCTGTTGCCACGCCAGTGATTATTGCTTAAATTTCTTTGTCATTACTTTTCTTAAGATTCTGGAGATGCTTTACCATAGCGGGCTGGCGACCGTTTAGTTATACCCTTTTTCAAAATGGTTCAAATGGCTCTGAGCACTAAGGGACTTAACATCTGAGGTCATCAGTCCCCCCAAAACTTAGAACTACTTAAACCTAACTAACCTAAGGATATCACACACATCCATGCCCGAGGCAGAATTCCAACCGGCGACCGTAGCGGTCGCGGGGTTCCAGACTGTAGCGCCTACAACTGCTCGGCCACACAGGACAGCTATACCTTTTTTTTACCTAATCAGTGTTTTCTTTGTATCATGAGTAATTTTTGTGGTAAATACTGCGTGGTACATTTTTTCCCCACCTGTGCAGTTTGTGAGCGATTGCACTATATTCCACCCACTTCAAAATTATCTTCAGTATTTAGCTTAACTTTAGAATAGTTTCTTCCTTCAGAAGAGTCTATTGTACACTCTTCTCCAACTAACCGCTGTTATTTTGCTTCGGTAGCGATGGTCTTATTCACAGTGAAATTTCATTAGGCACATGCGATCACAGTCAGTTACATCGCAGTCGAGTAGCCCGATTAGGAAGGAAAGTAACAGAAATTGTAACAGGTGATGCCGACGCCAGCTAGGGAAGCGTTCATCGCTGGTTGTTCTGTGTACTGGATGGGACGAGCAGGCGCTCGCAAGCTGACACAATGCGGACAGCAGATAACGCTGCAGTTGTCTGGATGGCTGCAGAGGACTCGGAATTCTGCACGAGATGACCGCTGCTCCCACATTCCTAAAGGGTTTTCTTGTGGTGAAGGCATCGTAAAGCACATTAAAGGTCCCAGTAACGATGAGCCTTGGGCACAGATTGCGGAAAAGACGGCTCCAGTCTGCACATACGAGTGGAACGTATCAGAGAACACCATGCAGGCTCTGCGAAAGCTGTATGCTCTCGGTAGTACACGGCAGGCAAGGTGTGAGGATTCCATAAGCATCCAAAAAATACCTGTAGCTGGTCCCTCATGCAGAAGTGCCGCAACACGACTTGGCATGGACTCGAATAATGTCTGAAGTAGTGCTGGAGTGAACTGACTGCCATGAATCCTGCAGGGATGTCCATAAATCCTTAAGATACGAGGGGGGGAGGGGGGTGGAGATCTCTTCTGAACAGCACGTTGCAATACATCCCATATATGCCCAACAATGTTCATATCTGGGGCGTCTGGTGTCCAGTAAAAGTGTTTAAACTCAGGAGGGTGCTTCTGTAGCCACTCTGAAGCAACTCTGGACTTGTGGGGGGGTCGCATGGTGCTGCTTGAATTGCCCAAGTGCGTCAGAATGGACAATGGACATGAATGGATGCAGGTGATCAGACAGGACGCTTAAGTGCATGTCACCTGTCGGAGTCGTACCTAGAAGTATCAGGGATCCCATATCACTCCAACTGCACACGCCCAACGCCATTACAGAGCCTCCATCAGCTTGAACAGTCCCATGCTGACATGCAGGGTCCATGCATTCATGATGTTGTCTCCATACCTGTACACGTCCATCCGCTCGATACAATTTGAAACGAGACTCGTCCAACCAGGCAAATTCAACAGTCAAATGTTGGTGTTGATGGGCCCAGGTGGGGAGTAAAGCTTTGTGTCGTGGAGTCATCAGGGGTACACGAGTGGGCCTTCGGCACCAAAAGCCCACATCGATTATGTTTCGTTGAGTGGTTCTACGCTGACACTTGTTGATAGCCCAGCATTGAACTCTGCAGCAATTTGCGGGAAGGTCGCACTTCTGTCACGTTGAACGATTCTCTTCATTCGGTGTGGGTCCCGTTCTTCCAGAATCTTTTTCTGGCCGCAGCGATGTCGGAGATTTGATGTTTTATCAGATTCCTGACATTCACGGTACGCTCGCGAAATGGTCGTACGGGAAAATCCCCATTTCAGCGCTACCTCGGAGATGCTGTGTCCCATCGCTCGTGCACCGTCTATGACGCCACGTTGATACTCACTTAAATCTTGGTAACCTGCCATTGTAGCAGCAGTAACAGATTTGACAACCGCGCCAGACCCTTTTTGTCTTATATAGGTGTTGCCGACCGCAGCGCCGTATTCTGCCTGTTTACATATATCTGTATTTGTATACACATGCTTAAACCAGTTTCTTTGACGCTTCATTGTATATAAAGCGGATAGGAAACAACGTGCTGTAACACAATAATGCACTCCTTTGAAGCACAGACAGGACATAGGCAACGCGAATTTCTTTCTTTAGTTATAGGCTTCTGGGCGCTAAAATGTGGGAATATCATAGGTCAGGCTGGTCTGACACACTAGTTTTGGAAAATTTTGAGAAATGGCAGACTCTCCAGGAGAACTGACATTTTAACTGGATGACTTCTTGTGAGAGGCTAGGATTGGTTTTCAAAGAATAGTTACAGTGTCAATGATTAGGAGAAAGGCACCCTTCTGATGTGTATAGTTTTAAGCACTCAAATTTTGGCAGTCACTGTCGTCAGATCGTGGAAAAGGATCGGTGTGCAACTAATGTAGCGACCCACCTATCGGCTCCTGTCATGGACCTCCGCCGACCTTAATTGCTTGTAACTGATTCATGTTCGTGTGATGTTATTAAACATGTCCATGTTATGCTTCAGTGCAACTACTTCACTCGTTTTGCGTGAGGATTCAGAAATTATGGTAACTCATCTAGTCACCAAATTAAATTACAGTGTCATTATTCCACCACCCTTTTGAGGTTTATAGGGAAATATAGTATGTCATCACAAGTATCCGGAGACCCTCAAAAACATACGTTTTTCATATTAGGTCCGTTGTGTTGGCACCTACTGCCGGGAACCCCATATCAACGACATCGTGGGAGAGCAGAATAGGGCGCTCCGCGGAACTCACGGTCTTCGAACGTGGTCAGGTGACTGGATGTCACTTCAGTCATACGTCTGTACGCAAGATTTCCGCACTCGTAAACATACCTAGGTCTACTGTTTAGGATGTGAAAGCGAAGTGGAAACGTGAAGGGACACGTGCAGCACAAAAGTGTACAGGCTGACCTTGTCTGTTGACCGACAGTTGAAGAGGGTCGTAATGTGAAAGAGCAGACCATCACACAGGAATTCCAAACTGCATCAGGATCCACTGCAAGTACTATGACAGTTAGGTGGGAGGTGAGAAACTTGGATTTCATAGTCGGGCGGCTGCTCATAAGCTACACATTACGCCAGTAAATGCCAAACGACGCCTCCCTTGGTGTGAGGAGCGTAAACATTGAACAGTGAAATAACCTTGTGTGCAGTGACGAATCACGGTGCAGAATGTGGCGATCCGATGGCAGAGTGTGGCTATGTCGAATGCCCACTGAACGTCATCTGCCAGTGTGTTATATAAGTCCAATCCCAAAGAAAGCAGGTGTCGACAGATGTGAAAATTACCGAACTGTCAGTTTAATAAGTCACAGCTGCAAAATACTAACTTGAATTCTTTACAGACGAATGAAAAACTGGTGGAAGCCGACCTCGGCGAAGATCAGTTTGGAGTCCGCGGAAGTGTTGGAACACATGAGGCAATACTTACCCTACGACTTATCATAGAAAATAGATTAAGGAAAGGCAAACCTACATTTCTAGCATTTTTGGACTTAGAGAAAGCTTTTGACAAGGTTGACTGGATTACACTCTTTCAAATTCTAAAGGTGGCAGGGGTAAAATACAGGGAGCGAAAGGCTATTTACAATTTGTACAGTTAAAAGAGTCGAGGGGCATGAAAGGGAAGCAGCGGTTGGGAAGGAAGTGAGACAGGGTTGTAGCCTGTCCCCGATGTTATTCAATCTGCATATTGAGCAAGCAGTAAATGAAACAAAAGAAAAATTCGGAGTAGGCATTAAAGTCCACGGAGAAGAAATAAAAACATTGAGGTTCGCCGATGACATTGTAATTCCGTCAGAGACAGCAAAGGAATTGGAAGAGCAGTTGAACGGAATGGACAGTGTCTTGAAAGCAGGATATAAGATGATGATCAACAAAACCAAAATGAGGGAATTAGGTGAGGAAATGAGGCCCATAAATTAGTAGATGAGTTTTTCTATTTTGGGAACAAAATAAATGATGATGGTCGAAGTAGAGAGGATATAAAATGTAGACTGGCAATGGCAAGGAAAGCGTTTCTGAAGAGAAATTTGTTAACATCGAGTATAGATTTAAGTGTCAGGAAGTCGTTTCTGAAAGTATTTGTATGGAGTGTAGCCATGTATGGAAGTGAAACATGGACGATAAATAGTTTGGACAGGAAGAGAATAGAAGCTTTCGGAATGTGGTGCTACAGAAGAATGCTGAAGATTAGATAGGTAGATCACACAACTAATGAGGAGGTATTGAATAGAATTGGGGAGAAGAGGAGTTTGTGGCACAACTTGGCAAGAAGAAGGGACCAGTTGGTAGGACATGTTCTGAGGCATCAAGGGATCACAAATTTAGCATTGGAGGGCAGCGTGGAGGGTAAAAATTGTAGAGGGAGACCAAGAGATGAATACACTAAGCAGATTCAGAAGGATGTAGGTTGCAGTAAGTACTGGGAGATGAAGAAGCTTGCACAGGATAGAGTAGCATGGAGAGCTGCACCAAACCAGTCTCAGGACTGAAGACAACAACAACAACAACAACAACAATTTTTATTTATTCGATCAGGGGCAACTTACGTTATTCAGAGGCAGTTTTTGTGACGAAATTTTGCAAAACCAATTTCTCTAGATTTCATGTCCAAGTTTATTAGTCACGCAGTTTATACTGTTCAAAGTTTTTGCAGTCACATTGTTAACTTCTGCAACATGAAATACTTCCCTTTTCACTACGACAATTAATTATTTTTACAGTGCACCTTGTCTTTCATATTAAGTTACAAAATGCCAGTTGATTTACTATCTCAGCTCAGGCTTACGGCTGTATAGTTTACACCATGCGATGTTCAGGTTTCTGTGAGAACCAAAGCTTCGAAGCGTGTTAATGTCACTTTAGCAGCAGTTGATTCTGACCTCTAACTCATGGTGGAAAAAATGAAGTGTATGGCGGTGTACACTGATTGGAGTGTTACAAATAAAAACAATGTATTAAACTGAAACTTCCTGGCAGATTAAAGCTGTGTGCCCGACCGAGACTTGAACTCGGGACCTTTGCCTTTCACGGGCAAGTGCTCTACCATCTGAGCTACCGAAGCACGACTCACGCCCGGTACTCACAGCTTTACTTCTGCCAGTATCTCGTCTCCTACCTCCCAAACTTTACAGAAGGTCTCCTGCGAACCTTGCAGAACTAGCACTTCTGAAAGAAAGGATACTGCGGAGACATGGCTTAGCCACAGCCTGGGGGATGTTTCCAGAATGAGATTTTCACTCTGCAGCGGAGTGTGCGCTGATATGAAACTTCCTGGCAGATTAAAACAGTTTTAATCTGCAGAGTGGAAATCTCATTCTGGAATGTGTTAAACTGCTTATGAAGGAGCAGTACAGGAACCCTCTCGTGTGATTGATAGTGCGTTGGATATGGTCCTTCTACAGTACAGCTGATGAAGCTTTACACCAGTCTGTGGAAGCGATTTCCATCAAGAATCAACCAATACCTGTATATTGAACAGGATCGCCACATATTGTCAATGCCGCAAAGCAGACGGTATTTTTTTCAAATGTAACAGAACACAGGGATGTGGTAATATCGAGTTCTCTAACAGATGGTGTTAGCGGACTTTTTATAGTTCGTAGGTTTTCTCAGTTGGATGGTACAAAATACCAAGGTGGCACAGAACGCTTGGGTGATAAACATGAATGCACCGTGAGAGACGCATATCCCCTTCGGACTGCTGTACCTGTATATAATTTGGAGATGTGTCGAAATGCAGTGGAAAATCCTCCTCCTTCGTCCATACCCTGTATGATGCGAAGTCTTCCTAATTTTCCCAACAAGAGACACCACAGCAACTGCTCGTACTATCTCTTCTACTACCTCGTGTTGCAGGGGAAAGCCTCATTTGGCACTGGCCTTATACGCTGTACACAGTTGGCACAGCTACACAACACGTTCCCATCTCCTCCGAATGGTCAAAACTCGCTTCTGTCGCATTAACTCAGCTCGTCCTGTTTCTCCACGAGACGCAAAAGGTCTTAGATATAGCACTCTCTGGCTTCCGTTCAGGTCCGACTTTTAAACTAGAACGATTACATGGCCGAAGCTGCAGGGACAGCGGGGCAGAGACTGAGGAACAGTTACATTTGCTGTATGGGAGGCTTAGCACACAGGTTCGAAAAAGGTGACTCGTTTGAGATATGAGAGTGGCACGAATATGATTCACCAGTGGCTGTAATCATTAATAGACATCTCTACAGGATCCAACACAAGTATGTGGTAGAATGGATAGACTTGATTCCAAATTACAGACAGCATTTCCACCAGAAAGCGTAACGCTGTCGGCAACTCGTGTGTGTGCCTGTAGATTCAAGACCACGTTTTATGCAGGGTGACGGTAACATAGTCACTATGATCGTGTTTTTAATACCGCAGTTTTCATGCGAACTGTATGGTGTGGACTGTAGAATCCTTCTGCGGTCACCTTCAAATGTCGGATCTCAATAGTGTTTCTCAATAAGAACACCGTCTTCCCTCCTTAGATTCCCATTTGACCTACCCGGTTAGTGCAACCCGACTACTGAAAAAAAAATTACTCATCATGCAAACTGACTCTCATGATCAATTTAATTACCCAGCCTATTAAATTCATATCAATGATGTGCCACCTGGTGGGTGGAGGAGATGCCTTGAGGACCACGGAATGATTCTTGAGAGGCATTTCTTTTTTCTTTTTCTTTTTCTTTTTTTTGTGATATTTTTTATCGAAATTTCAACCTCCCAACTACACAGGGCGAGACAGGGTCTGAAGATACTTTTCGTAAAGTACGACGTAGCATCACATTGGTAAAATGGGACCTGCCACAGTGTACAAAACAGCTACGTCCTCTTGAGTTATAGCTTGTTGTTGTCGAAAGCGAATGTGTTTTTTTTTTTTCCGACATGTGAGCCAATGGCGTGAAAGATTGTATTCTCTTATGTTATTTCATATATCCGACCTGTTTGTAATACACACGTGCGTGGCAGTTTATTTACAGACACTAAACATGTGAGACACTCCCAGGTTGTATAATTTGTTCATCAAGCTCAAAGAAATTGCTTAATATAGATTTTTTTTTCTTTGGAGCTTTTCTTTGGAGCTTAGATTCTCTCTTTTTCTTTACTCCAATGACAGTTTCGAGATAATGAGGACATTCTGCGGTGATCGGTAATTTTCGCAACTAAATACTCTGGAAGCATTTTTTTTCCTGATTATACGCAGGGTGGTCACGTCTCTGCTGATCATTTGTGATCGGTGGCAGTGCACTTCGTTGGACATCACACAATAATGAGATGCAAATTTTATACTGCAGTCAAACCTAAAAACTATACCGATTTTGCTCCCAAAACTAAAAGAAAATGAACTGTCCCAATATTCGTCCAAAGAGGACATTCATTATTGTCACGATTGTGTTTTCCTTTTTTTAATAGTTGCTTTATTATAGGAGTCATGTTGATGTCGAATTCAATAATGTTACAGGCCAGAGTTCAGACAAACAAGCTGCAGTCAGGATAGCCTTCATTTATCACGGTTTTGTTCCAAGGGATCCCGCAGTCTTGCTCTACTGTACGTATAGCTTTTGTTGGCGTCGATAACGCCGACAGCCCAGCAGCATGCTCGCCAGAACTCACTGTACTGAAGCCACTGCGGTGTGAGGTTGCGGTCGTTTTAGGTGGAAGACTTCCTCTTTCCCAAGCGGCAATCTTTGAAAAAGGGGCGGGGTAGTGCTGCTAAAGTTCGCTTTTGTGTTGTCTAAGACTGTCACCTCAGGGCATGCCGCGTTCTGGCCAAGGGCCTGGTGAGGCCAGCGGCCGCAGAAAAACAGCAAAGGGCGGAAGGGCTAGTGCAGATAGCAGCCAGAAACGTGCTGGCAGGCATTTGGCGGAGTAACTGGCCGTTTCAAACAGCCAGTGTCCTCCCCGTAGGTGGGTGGGGGGAGGGAGTGGGCAGGGGGAGTCGTGAGGGGAGGTGAGAGGGACTCGATTTTCGGCAATTTGTGGTTGTACATCGAGGGGCATGAAAGGGAAGCAGCGGTTGGGAAGGGAGTGAGACAGGGTTGTAGCCTCTCCACGATGTTATTCAATCTGTCTGTATATCGAGCAAGCAGTAAAGGAAACAAAAGAAAAATTCGGAGTAGGTATTAAAATCCATGGAGAAGAAAGAAAAATGTTGAGGTTCGCCGATGACATTGTAATTCTGTCAGAGACAGCAAAGGACTTGGGAGAGCAATTGAACGGAATGGACAGTGTCTTGAAAGGAGGATATAAGATGAACATCAACAAAAGCAAAACGAGGATAATGGAATGTAGTCGAATTAAGTCGGGTGATGCTGAGGGAATTAGATTAGGAAATGAGACACTTAAAGTAGTAAAGGAGTTTTGCTATTTGGGGAGCAAAATAACTGATGGTGGTCGAAGTAGAGAGGATATAAAATGTAGACTGGCAATGGCAAGGAAACCCTTTCTGAAGAAGAGAAATTTGTTAACATCGAGTATAGATTTAAGTGTCAGGAAGCCGTTTCTGAAAGTATACGTATGGAGTGCAGCCATGTATGGAAGTGAAACATGGACGATAAATAGTTTGGACAAAAAGAGAATAGAAGCTTTTGAAATGTGGTGCTACAGAAGAATGCTGAAGATTAGATGGGTAGATCTCATAACTAATGAGGAGGTATTGAATAGAATTGGGGAGAAGAGGAGTTTGTGGCACAACTTGACAAGAAGCAGGGACCGGTTGGTAGGACATGTTCTGAGGCATCAAGGGATCACAAGTTTAGCATTGGAGGGCAGCGTGGAGGGTAAAAATTGTAGAGGGAGACCAAGAGATGAATACACTAAGCAGATTCAGAAGGATGTAGGTTGCAGTAAGTACTGGGAGATGAAGAAGCTTGCACAGGATAGAGTAGCATGGAGAGCTACATCAAACCAGTCTCAGGATTGAAGACCACAACAACAACAACATCGAAGACAACAGACGTTGAATCCCGACCCCTCTGCAGTCTTTCAGGACGACAATTTTCCCCCGTACATGTGTTGCATTATGACCCATTGATTATGAGTGCTGGTTTTTACACCGTTTCGAAGTTCGAACTGTGATGCATTTCTTACATCAGTTACCTGGACTGCAGAGTGGTTTTTGAGCAGGCATCTGTAGCAAACTCGTCAAACAGAGATAGATACTGTATGCCTACAGGTAATACACTTTGAAACTCATCTCTGTCCAACACCAGCATCTTGTCAGTTGAACGTATTTTCAGCAAAAAAGAATAAAGATGGTACCTTACACCCTCGCCTTTTTCCTGCCAGCTTGTACGTGAAGGGTAGAGTTTGAGTGTGGCTGTCACTAGTTTCGATTGATATTGCGAAATTTTTTCCCAACAGGATAACACCAGTTGTATGGAACCCTCAATTCTGTATTGTGATTTCAGGCTGTCCTTGGGTAGCGCTATGAATAGCGTTGTGTAATTAGGCCCAGTCTTTATGATTAATTACGTAATTAGGACCTATCCTTACTTCATTTCCGGTTCAAAATAAATAAAGTACACTAACCTAACCTTCCTCTCCTGCATCTGGACAGTTTCCATGTGTTGCGGAATACACTTGGGCTTTCCATCCAGTAGAATCAGGGTTTGAGTCCCTGTAATGGCACTGCCAATTTTAATTTCCAGCCAATTCCCGGGTTGGGGGTGGAGTGTGGTGTCAGCACAGCCCTGCGACAAAGAAATTCTGACCACAATTTAAAATTCCCGCCAAAATTCGAAATTCTCGCCAAATTTCTAATTTCCCACCAATAGTGTTGGTCGGAGGTGGGGAGGGGATGGGTGGAGGGTGGAGAGGGGGAGGGAGGAGGCTGGAGCCCGTCTACAGGGTGAGAAAGACGCATTACGTCATCCTGGGGAGGGGGGGGGGGTTGGGCGTGGTTCCTGGTGGGGGTGCACTTGGTCGGGGCAGAATTATCAATTTAATTAATTTGCATATCAACTTGGTATCAAAATTGCACTCATTCCCCCACTACCGTACTACTTGTACCCAGTATCCTGCCAGTGAACAGAAATTGGCAATCAAGTTTACGTACCACTGAGTCTGTGGGGCCCTTCCATTCCATATCCCCACAAACTATTACAACCAGCTTTTTGCACAAGGCGACTGATTTCAGATGTGACTCACTGAGATTGGAATCTTAGGATACTAAGTTTTAGCCTTTTGTCAAGTGCACAGTATTATGTGCCACACCATTTAAAAAGCAAGTGCCTGTGTTTGCAGCACTTTTGAATAACATTAATAAGGTTCTTCTTTTTTTCTTGCAGCTAGGACTTTATTATAGATAACAGTGTCATCTACAAAGACTCTTACGCTGTTGTGGATACTGTCTGCCAGGTGACTGGTATACAGTACGAGAAGCAAGGGTACCAATGCACTTCCATGAGAAGTTACTTCTGGCTTCATCTAAGATAATATGCTGCTTGCTCTCTACCAATAAAACTACAACACTGTCACACATTTCATTTGATATGCCATACGATCGTAGTTTCGTTAACAAACTTTGCTGTGCCAACGAATCACGTCCTTTTCGGAAGTCGAGAAACACTGCACGTGCCTGACAGCTTTGACTATTTTCGGCTGTCGTGTGAGATAAGGACAAGCTGTATTTCACATGATCAGTGCTTTCTAAATGCATTCTGGTTGCCATGGAGGTTATTCCGTTCGAGATACTCACTCAATAATCATATCGAACCATGTCAAATTTATATCCACTGTAACTCTTCTTTTTTGTTGTTGAGGAATTAGGATGCAAAATAGGTGACGTCATAAGCACTGAATGCTGTCTTAGTGACAAAGCAACCATATATTGCACACACGAAATATTAACATCATCTTTCAAATGAAAACTTCCCATCATATTTTAAAACTGAGGCCGACGACTTAGTTGTTGAAGGAAATGAATTTGCGCAGCTTTTTTCGAGGCACTGAAGTACGAAAAGCTCATTATCTCCACCTGTGGTTACATGCATTGATACATGACAGCTAATTTTTAACAAAAATTCGGAAAAGACATTCTACTTTAACATATAACGAAAACTGGAGGAACTATATAACTTCTATCACTAATTGTGCCTGAATTTTAATTAACTAACCTAACGATAAATCATCTGTTAGACTTACACTGACAATTACAATTATTTACTTGATTTATGACCCAAAATAAAGCATTTTCTTTCTTGTACTATTACGAATTTTATTACAGCCTCACCTGTACGTTTCTGCCTGATGTGCGTCACATTTCGTATTCAGCAATGTGTTGTTCTGTTGACCGACCGCAGTTAACTATCTCTCTCATGCCTCAGGTAAAGCTTCAGTTCCTTGGACAGTTGTAGTCTGATGATTTTGAAAATATTGAAATGATAGAGATTTTGTTAAATAACTTTCCTTTAGTTTATGTCTATGGTCCCAAACTTTTTGTTAACAGATTACCGGTTTCAGTCTGTTTTGAACAGCACTGCTACTGACAACATGGCTCATGCATATGATGTTATTTATATTTATTTGACGATGCTGGTGCTGATTCTGCATTTAACATTTGACTATGCCACTACGGCTGCAGTAAATTAGGACCTTGCTTTTACAAAACAGATCTGATGATGGTCATTATAGACCAAAACCGGTAATCTGTTAACAAAAAGTTTGTGACCATAGATGTAAAGTGAAGGAAACTTATTGTATATACGCGTCACTGTTTTATTCACAACAATGTCGCACTTTGTGAGAGATTTTGTTCCTGTATCACAACTTGTGAGGAAGGCTGTATACTACCAAGCAGTGCGTGATAATCCTCTCTTTGACAATGGAGATTGCCGACTGTATTATTTTGTTACCGATTTTACCAAATGGCGAAATTCTTTCTATCCGCATGGTAATTTCGTACAACATTACAAACATCATTGGTTTATATTCTATTGGAGCAGAGCAGTATTGACACGTCACGCTACATAGCTATCCAGTATTGTGATCCAATACGGTCCATCTTACCTGACAAATCTCGATATGTTTTGTAACAGCAGCATTACCGCTGTGTGGAAAAGGAAGGGTTTGAAGTGGTTTCTCAATTCTCTCCAATCAAATGTAAACTGATGACATGAATCCAGATGATAAGTCCATGATGTGGTGTGAATACTGGGTCCACATGGAATGTTTCCCTCTATTATAGTAATAAACACATAAACTGTTTCACTGTCTATAGTGTAGGCATGGAAGTAAATTCAATGTCAGATCAGAACTTAATTTGCATTCTAAACATACAGCTTCTATAACAGTAATCTAGATATGGTGTAGTTGACACTAGATTAATGTAGTACCATACAAGCTGCCACCATGTACTTTTCTGTAATCAAATAACTGATCTGGAGGATTGGTTGAAACGACTTATGGCAATGCAGTTGGCTAATTTCTTTGACGTGTGCTGTGATTTCGAAATATGTGCCTTAAAAAGGGTTGGATGTCCAGCTGTCGAAATGTCAATAGAAGTCAGAGATGACAGATGTCTGCATATCTGCGGGTTGCTTGATAATTTTATGTGCAGGGGGGAAGTGATGTCTAACAGAGACAATTAGTGACTATTAGCAAAAAAAATGGCTTTGAGCACTATGGGACTTAACTGCTGATGTCATCAGTCTCCTAGAACTTAGAACTACTTAAACCTAACTAACCTAAGGACATCACACACATCCAAGCCCGATGCAGGATTCAAACCTGCGACCGTAGCAGTTACGCGATTCCAGACTGTAGCGCCTAGAACCGCTCGGCCACTCCGGCCGGCGACTATTAGCAATGAAGGGAGTATTTGTCAGTTATTGTTTAATTTTGCTCCAACTGTTTCATCAGAATAAAAATTACTTATATTAGTATATGCATATCTCCCATTGTCATATTTGTTGTGGTACTAATGGAGTACATGTAGGGGACCACAGTGTAAAGTGGCCACTCTGAGAGAAATCGAATTTTCACCAAACCATGGCTGTATCCAGAAGGTTGCCACATGCTATTTCAATCAACATGTCACAAGGTATCACACCAAATATTTTTAAGTGAAAAGGTAATAATATACAGGAAGTGTATGCATTTTTCAAAAGTCCACATAGTGACCACTTTCACTATCTAAGAGGTAATGTGGCCATTCTCAGTGCAACATTTGTCATTCCAGCTGCAGCAGAACGCTTTCAATCGGATTTTTGTGATAGGCCAAATGTAACAGGATGGAGGTTGTTGTAAGTTAGATAAAGAAATTAATTCAAAATGGTCACAAGGGGTAGAATGACATATGACACCTTTGTTCATAAAATGGTTTACAAATCACTCTTAGCTGTGGTATCATCCATTACATATGGAAATAACTAGACATTATTGTGGTAAACACTTTGCCCACTGTTCCAGATCGGACATAGGTTGGCAGTAGTGGTTGGCAAATGAAACTATCAAGCCGAAGCAAACAATAAGGAACTACAATGGCAGGCAAAAAGTCATTGTTTAATAACTGATGTTGTAAAGCAAAGCTTATAGGTGACAGCGTAGGTGGGGTTGGTGGGATCACTCATGGTAAAATTCCTGCAGTAGTGAGTGTTAGAGCTGAACCTTTTTTAGATTGAAGTCAGCTGATAGGTATTCCTGCTTAAGGGAAGTCTCTCTAACAAAGGAATCACTTTTGACAAAGCTTAGGCATCCGAGTAATGAGGGAATTAGTATATTTCATCAAAATATACAAGGTATTAAAGATAAAGTTAGTGAACTGCTTATAGATGTTGACTCTGAAATTATTGGTATATCTGAAGACTTCTTAAATAAGGAGATAATTCAGAGGCTTCCTTTACCAGGATACAGGTTGGCTGGCAGCTTTTCGAGGAGCTCTTTGCGGTGTGGGGGAGTAGCCGTGTATGTGAAAAACGGCATCCCATTTGATTCAATTGATGTTTCAAAGTACTGCACTGAAACGGTGTTTGAATGTTGTGCAGGTGTGGTTAAAAACGGAGCTAAACTTCTAACTGTTATTATTTATAGGTCCCCAGACTCCGATTTCACAACAGTTTTGTTAAAGCTAGAGGAGGTTCTTGGTTCACTTTATAGGAAATACAAAAAGTTTGTTATATGTGGTGACTTCAATATTAATTGTATAAGTGATTGTGCAAGGAAGAAGATGCTGGTAGACCTTTTTAATTCATATACTCTTATGCAAACCGTATTCTTTCCAACGAGAGTGCAAGGGAACAGTAGAACAACCATAGACAACATTTTTGTTCATTACTCATTACTAGAAGGACATTCTGTTAGCAAAAAGGTGAATGGCCTTTCAGATCATGATGCACAAATTTTAACTTTAAAAGATTTTTGTGCTGCAACACGTGTTAAATATAGTCATCAGCTGTTCAGGAAAGCTGATCCAGTTGCTGTAGAGACCTTTGTAAACCTTATAAAGGAACAAGAGTGGCAAGATGTTCATAGTGCTGATACAGTAGACGATAAATATAATGCTTTTCTCAAGACTTTTCTCGTGCTCTTTGAAAGTTGCTTTCCGTCAGAACGTTTAAAACAGAGTACTAGCACAAACAGGCAGCCTGGGTGGCTTACTAGAGGGATAATAATATCTTGTAGAACAAAGTGGCAATTATATCAAAACGTTAGAAACAGTCAAAATCTAAATGCAACAGCCCATTACAAACAGTATTGTAAGGTGCTTAAAAATGTTATTAGGAAGGCAAAAAGTAAGTGGTATGCAGATAGAATAGCTAAGTCTCAGGATAAAATTAAAACCATATGGTCAGTCATAAAGGAAGTTGCTGGTCTGCAGAGACAGGTCGAGGATATAGAATCAGTGCGTAGTGGGAATGTCCGTGTTACTGATAAGTCGCATATATGTACAGTATTTAATAATCACTTTCTGAATATAGCAGGTGAACTAAATAGAAACCTAGTCCCAACAGGGAATCATATAGCGCTCTTGGAAAAAAGTGTTCCGAGACTGTTACCTGAAATGCTCCTCCATGATACTGACAAGAGGGAGATTGAGTTAATAATTAAATCACTAAAGACCAAGAACTCTCATGGGTATGACAGGGTATCTAGCAGCATACTGAAGTATTGTTCTATGTATGTTAGCCGAGTTCTCAGCCATATCTGTAACTTTTCCTTTAGGAGTGGTCGGTTTCCTGACCAATTAAAGTACTCGGTAGTGAAGCCACTTTATAAAAAGGGAGACATTGATAATGTTGACAATTTTAGACCTATTTCTATGCCATCGGTGTTTGCTAAAGTTATCGAGAAGGTTGTATATACAAGGTTACTGGAGCATTTAAATTCACATAATTTGCTGTCAAATGTTCAGTTTGGTTATAGCAATGGTTTAACAACTGAAAATGCTATATTCTCTTTTCTCTGTGAGGTTTTGGACGGATTAAATAAAAGGTTGCGAACGCTAGGTGTTTTCTTTGATTTAATGAAGGCTTTTGATTGTGTTGACCACAAAATATTACTGCAGAAGTTGGACCATTATGGAGTAAGGGGAGTAGCTTACAATTGGTTCGCCTCTTACTTTAAGAACAGAAAGCAGAGGGTAATTCTCCACAATATTGAGAGTGGTAGTGATGTTCAGTCCCAATGGGGCACTGTTAAGTGGGGCGTTCCCCAAGGGTCGGTGCTGGGGCCACTGCTATTTCTTATTTATATAAATGATATGCCTTGTAGTATTACAGGTGATTCAAAAATATTTCCGTTTGCTGATGACACCAGCTTGATAGTGAACGATCTTGTGTGCAATACTGAAACAGTAACAAATAATGTAGTTGATGAAATAAGTTCGTGGCTTGTGGAAAATAATTTGATGCTAAATCACAGTAAGACTCAGTTTTTACAGTTTCTAACTCACAATTCAACAAGAACCGATATTTTGATCAGACAGAATGGGCATATTATAATCGAGGCGGAATAGTTCAAGTTCCTAGGCGTTCGGATAGATAGTAAGCTGTTGTGGAAAGCCCATGTCCAGGATCTTGTTCAGAAACTAAATGCTGCTTTATTTACCATTAGAACAGTACCTCAAATAAGTGACACTTCAGCACGAAAAGTAGTCTACTTCGAATATTTTCATACGCTTATCATATGGTTTTATTTTTTTGGGGTAATTCTTCTGATTCAAAAAGGGCATTTTTGGCTCAAAAACGGTCTGTTCGAGCTATATGTGGTGTAAGTTCGAGAACCTCTTTTCGACCCCTGTTCAATAGTCTGGGAATTCTGACATTGCCCTCACAGTATATATTTTCTTTAATGTCGTTTGTTGTTAGCAATATTAGCTTATTCCCAGGAGTTAGCAGCTTTCACTCAGTTAATACTAGGCAGAAATCAAATCTGCATGTGGAATGCACTTCCTTGACCCTTGTGCGGAAAGGAGTGCACTATTCTGCTGCATCCATTTTCAATAAGATACCACAAGAACTCAAAAATCTTAGCAGAAGCCCAAACGCTTTTAAGTCTAAACTGAAGAGTTTCCTCATGGCTCACTCCTTCTATTCTGTCTAGGAGCTCCTGGAAGAGCTAAAAAATTAAGCAAATTCCAGTGTTACATTGTTGATTTTCTTCATTTAAACTTACGACTTGTCACCTGAATATGTTTTTTTTATATTTCATGTTATCTGTTTCTAATATCGTGTTATAATTTCATGTATTGACTCGTTCCATGACCATGGAGACTTCTCCTTAATTTGGTCCCACGGAACAATAAAAAAATTAAAAAAAATAAAAAAAGAATTATTGCTGTATGTGTGAGGTAAGAAAGATAATACAATTGACTTATCTTGCATTGGACAATTGATAATCAGAGACGTTTTAGTAAGAGATAACGTGACAAGACCCCTCTGCAAAACTGAGTTACAGCAGCGATGATAGAACTGGTCTGACCACTTCTCAGCATGTAGCAGCACTGTTCAGGCAAAAAATTTGCAATAGCCAGTTGTCACTCTCTGGTCACTTTGCTTGATCTTCCTCAACAATATGGTGATGGCAGGGCAGGTAAATGGTGGTAGCATTAGCTTTCTGTATTCTTTATTTTCAAAACCTAAAAAATTTTGAGTTGAAGTGTTGCTTTCCTCTACAGATGTAGACAAGACTGCCAGCTTTATGTTAACATGTCTATCAGCTGCTGGTTGTTTGCCTGCCTGGCGAGGTCCAAAGGGGTGTTGCCCGCCTCATTCCTCGCTCCCCTGTCAGCTCCAGCCTGGAGAAGTACAGCCGCCACGTCGGCATGGCCCTCACGTACTGCAAGGTGCAGCGGCGTATCCCCACCACTCTTTGTAGCGTTGCAATCTGCAGATGTCAGCAGCAGCTGCACCACAGCTGTGTGGCCATTCCTTGCAGCAAGGTGCAGAGGCGTTTGGTAGTCAACATCCCGGAAGTCCACCGGCGCTCTGGCGTCCAGCAGACTTCTCACCGCCTCCACATGTCCCCCGCTTGCTGCCGTGTGCAGTGCAGTCTGTCCCAACACGAGACCACGAATCTGCTCCTCCACTACTCCAGCTGCTGCCAGAGCCCTCAGATCCTCCACTCTCCCATACATAACTGCCCAGGTCAGCATATCGAGTCTGTCTTGTATAGGAAGTCTCCTACACAAAAAATCAAGAGTCTTACACTCTAAACACACACCATAAATAAAGAAAACTAAAATAGCAGCGACGCTGGGAGCAGCTCTGAATACACATACGTCCAGCACCTTAGCAATCTCATTGTTAGCACAGAACTGTTAATGCATAATCTACAAATGTATATCAGTATCCCCTAATCAAGTCTTCATACATATTCTATTAAAATTCCTACAATGCATCTC
Source organism: Schistocerca serialis cubense (assembly GCF_023864345.2). NCBI lineage: Eukaryota > Metazoa > Arthropoda > Insecta > Orthoptera > Acrididae > Schistocerca > Schistocerca serialis. The sequence goes on from NC_064648.1 coordinate 149,286,716, forward strand.
ATAAATGACTCAGCTCTCACATTTTGGCAAATCAATCCACACAGCGATTTCCTTTCACCTCAGAGTTCTATTGTTAACCAATCTTCGAGCTCCACTGAAACATACACTTCATACAGCTAACACTAGCCCCATGTCTGCAGCAATCCCTTATTACACTTTAGGAGGAAGCAACATGAAGCTAAGCATATCTTTTGTTCTTTAAAGAGCATTTAGTCACATGGCAGCCAAAAATTTCAGTCAAATTATTCGCAAATTTTTCGACACACCATCACCAAATACATTAAGTTACAGTTGTGCACAAAATCAGTTTTTCGAAATATTTCAATTACACCAATTTGTCTCTCACCACACCCATCTTCTGTCCATTGAAAACACATATATACTCCATATGTGTTTATGTGTGTGTGTGTGTGTGTGTGTGTGTGTGTGTGTGTGTGTGAGTGTTAAATCTTATGTGCACACATAAATGTCCATCCAGCAAAACATCCATCCTGTAAAACATACACACACCCAGACACACACAAACACACTTTTAATTGGATTCTAGTATCAAGGGCTAGTCTGAGAGCTCCTTTCGACTCTAGCAACTTATTACTGGAAGTACATCCCCTTCCTTTTCCCTTCTACACTTTAATGAAAGTTAGTTTCCGCTACTAAACTTTAACCCAAGTTAGTTTCCCCTACTAACTCTGATACACACTGTTATATAAATCTTGCAACTGGGAAATTCTTAGTTTGATGCTCCAAGTGGCACCTTGCATCAACTGAGCATTAAACCTACCATGCCTGTGGCTGCTGTGTGTCTGAATGCATCAGCAGGCTCTGAAACTAAATTAGTATTTTGTTTACCTGTCTACATTACTGTTGCATATATTCCTGCATGATACACTGTGCATACTTATATGTCATGCCAGTCACACATTGTAACAGATTTGTGACAACCACATTACAATGAGCCAAACAAACGATACCTACATTCTGATACCAAAAATTGTGTTACATGTGGTGACAAATGAAATGCAGCTAATGCTTTATAAAGCAAATGCAGCTATGAACGAACGCCTTTTCTTTTCCCGTTTATGCAGATACCACAGCTGATAAAAACAATATACATCAGCCTAACACTCAGTTTCTTTTTCTGTAAATATTATGTTTATATGGAGATGTTAACCACACAGCTTAAGCAGAAAATAAATCTCTATAAACACATGAAACGACTGTGAATTCAAACAGCTCACATACTGAAAATGGTTCTATGTGTTCGTGTCAAGTGGTGACACAGAAAATGTGAATGTTGAACGACAATACAGTAACCAACAGTCTGGAAGTCATCTTGAAGCTCACAGTGCGTTCCTAGGCCTGGTGAGACTTTGTCTGGCTCTGGAGTGTGCACTGGTTCACATGGACCCATTATCTGATATGAGATGCTGACAATGGTACAAGTTCATTTAGAATTTCGGTTAACAGGAGAGAAGGATAGGAATTCACCATTAGTCATTGGTATTTACTGTCACTAAACTAAATACCTACGGCTGCTTGCATCTGAGTTTATCTCCAAAAAGAAAAGTGGACTTTAGGATATAATTATGCAGCAACAGCTCCATAATGAACAAGAATACTGTACTCACAATGACTGCTAAACTCCATCAGCTGCAGGCCATTGCTTGCAACTGGTGAGCAGCACAATGTTGCAAATGTCTCCACTCAACCATAACCGCAACACAACTGACCGGACTATTCTGACATACCGTGCGGAAGAAACTCTGATACCCATGTTTGGAAATCAAAGTTGGAAACAACAGTGACCAAAAAAGTTTAAGTTAGGCTTGGAGGCAAGCTGCAACAGCCTAATGGTTAAGGTGACTGCTTGCGATCAACAGGAAATCCGTGTTCAAGTCCCAATTTCCATTGGTCACTATACATGTAAGCGTCCAAAACAGTCATTTAAAGAAAATTCAAGCTACATTTACACAAACACTCAAAATAAGCCATATCCTCACTGCCATGATGAACATTAATTTCTTGACCCTCTGCTTGCTGATGCTTCATCATTTCTTCTTGAGAAGCTCCTTACACTTATATCCACAATTATACATTTGCATAACTTCTAGGTTTGCTGAAAGTCAATGCATGACAAACTCGTTTCCACACACATTCGTGCATGCCTAATTTGCAAGGTACATTAGCATTATTGTTAGCAGAAATTGTATTAAACACACCAATATACACAGAACTTTTGAGAAAGGATATGCTCTGTGTGGTACACTGCAAAAAAAAAAAAAAAAAAAAAAAAAATAAATTATCCTGGCTGTTGTAATCTCTGCTTTATCCACAAATACAAAAATAAAACAAATAAAATAAGCTAAAAAAGGAAATTCGATTGTTCTAGTATGACATTTGGTTGGCTCCACAATAAGTGGTACCACAAGTGTTCAAAAATGGTTCAAATGGCTCTGAGCACTATGGGACTTAACATCGGAGGTCATCAGTCCCCTAGAACGTAGAACTACTTTAACCTAACTAACCTAAGGACGTCACACACATCCATGCCCGAGGCAGGATTCGAACCTGCGACCGTAGCAGTCGCGCGGTTCCGGACTGCATTGCCTAGAACCACTCGGCCACACTGGCCGGCCACCACAAGTGTGAAAATGGTTCATGTGTATTGACAGAACTCACCGCAAGAGAGCGACGATGATGTGGAAAAACGGGTCTGTGTTGTGGGCAGCTATGGCCGGTGCAGCTGAGGGAAGAGTCCGGCCGTGGTCACTGTGGGGCTGGTGGTGAGTTCCAGGTGTTGACCCGCCACCTGTACTGATTGGCGCACTGTCCAAAGAGAGGCACTGTGTGGGTGAAAGTACTCACACGGGTACCTTGAGGGCCTGTCTAGACCAGAAAATTGAATACACTCTGCAAACAAGAACAGGTTGTCAGTTAACACGAACGACTTACAATGAACCAATCAGTTTCTATGCTTCTTCTCCTGCATTCCCCATAGGCATAGCTTAGCGTGTCATACAACAGATTGTTGAAAATGGAGAAGCATACTCTAAATGTAAATATAAGAGCAAACAATATTGGTGAACTGGTATAAGAAGAATTCAACAGGACTCATCAAATGCAGAACTAAAGTAATTATCATACAGAAATTAAAAACAGTAACCAAGCAGTTTTGCATCTGTAAATTAAGGGAATTTATAGGCTGCAACCATCAGACATTGTTTGACACATTTGTAACACATGCCATAAGAGTCAGGACAAATAAATAGGGCAGGACGTTTTAAACTTAGCAAGGAAGATAAGTCAGAGAACGTAGCAGTGCACAAAGATTTGAAACACATGACCTTATGAGCACTGTTATTCAATGGGCAGCTGTTAAGCATAATCCATTTGCAATGCTGAACGAGTGTGTGAGAATGATCAGTAATGAGAAACAATTTACATACGTTACTGACACAATTAAAAGTTTCAAAATTAAAAATTTACTGAATTTTGATAAGACACAGTACACACAGTTCCGTACAGGGAATGGTATGACACCATTAATAAATATAGACCTTAATCAGAAGCATATAGCTAAGGTAGAATATTCCAAATTTTTTGGTTTGTCCATTGATGAGAGATTAAATTGGAAGAAACACATTGATGATCTGCTGAAACGTTTGAGTTCAGCTACTTATGCAATAAGGGTCATTGCAAATTTTGGTGATAAACATCTTAGTAAATTAGCTTACTACGCCTATTTTCACTCATTGCTTTCATATGGCATCATATTTTGGGGGAATTCATCACTGAGGAATAAAGTATTTATTGCACAAAAGCGTGTAATCAGAATAATAGCTGGAGTCCACCCAAGATCATCCTGCAGACATTTATTTAAGGATCTAGGGATATTCACAGTAGCTTCTCAGTATATATACTCTCTTATGAAATTTGTTATTAACAACCAAACCCAATTCAAAAGTAATAGCAGTGTGCATAACTACAATACTAGGAGAAAGGATGATCTTCACTATTCAAGATTAAATCTAACTTTGGCACAGAAAGGGGTGACTTATACTGGCACTAAAGTCTTTGGTCACTTACCAAATAGTATCAAAAGTCTGACAGATAACCAACAAGTATTTAAGAAGAAATTAAAAGAATTTCTGAATGACAACTCCTTCTGCTCCATAGAGGAATTTTTAGATATAAATTAAGAAAAAAAAGAAAAAAATATTTAAAAAATAAAAATAAAAAATAAAGAAAAACAAAAAACACAAAAAATAAAGTTGTTATATTAACTTAAGTATGTTGTTAAATTAACCTGATTATGTCATGTATTAGAAAATTCGACTCGTTCCACATCATTACGAAATATCGTATACATGATCCATGGAACTAGTATTAATCTAATGTAATCTAATCTACTCATAGTAGTGTATTCGGTGTAATCATATTTATTTGATATGGAGTGAAATAGCTCCTACAGCATGGAGCAGTCAATGTCAGTGAAAGTAATGTCAAAGAGGCTCCAAAAGGCAACAGGCAAACTGCACCTCTGTAAATGCTCATGAAATAGGTAGTTACAATCAGCTGGCTATGACTTTTGCCTGTTAAGACATTGGGACCTAAATTTTGGAAGCTGAATGATAACCATGCTTGTGATTGACATGCAGGAGATGTGGCTGAGTAGGTTGTGACACAACAAAACATGTTTCACAATGCATTATCCATTCCCATTTACAGTCACCATATTTTTGCATCCTTAGTTCTTGGTCACCAGAACAGATTTCAAACAGTGCAGCTTTTCTTCAGGTTAGTGGGCACAGAGTGGGCTGAGGATTCTGTTGTACCGACAGAGAGCTGCTGGCACATTGGCACATCTCATTGTGTGTCAAACAAGCCCCCATTGCAGGTGGCAGAGACACAATGAGCCTCGAAGCTCCACACTACTACCTTCTGTGTACTGGCGAGTGGAGGGGGCACACATTCCGTGTATGAACACAGTCCTGCACAAATGTTAACGTTTAGACTAGTCAATGCCATCTATCTGATTCTACTGCGCTATATGCACTCATTCTGGTTCTTTCAAGAACCCACATGACTGGCATTCGCAGTTATCAATCTTGAAGTCCTAATCGCATTTTGCCGATGTATTCGCATCATGCAATCATTTTTCTGGATGTCGTGGGCCACGACCATTTTCTGTAAGTTTGTATAGAAACATTTTCTGTATAGTATCTTCTTGCACAAGGTGGGATACGGACGTTTCCTTGTAGATAATCTGGAGAAGCCTAGCATAGGGGAAACACTTCACTGAAATTTGAAAATTAAAACCTCAGCAACCAAGATTGTATTTTTATCTCAAGAACCAGAATTGCATGAAGCACATACACATTTGATATGTTGTGTTACGATGATAGTGTGACGTAAAATTCTCATCAACGTCAAGTTTGTTAGACATGTCTCAGTGGCTGCAATTGACAGGATGGAGAAGATTATCTACTATGCACTCGTAGAAGCAAACTTGAGGGACAGGCTTTAGTAATGGCACAGTGAACTTCAAGCAAGGCAGGCGAAGCACACACTGCGAATAGAAAGAAGTGTACCAAAGAACAGTACATATTCTGGGGCAGGGATGAACAGAGAGGAAAATAAAATGAAAAGGAAATGAGAAGGAAAGCCCCAATAGGGTGTTGGAGTACGCAAAGATGCCACCATGTTGTGTGGAGTTATTTGTTGTCTTGAGGGTTGGACACAAGGTGTACAAGGAGTAAGCAGCTACAACCTACTGCTCCTGAGCTCACAGCACATCACATGATGTCTTGCATGTACAACCTGAATGGGAACCGCACCCTTCACTATAGAGCCAGGTGTGCTTCATTTGACGAATCTTAAAACTTATTTCTAACTTCCCCTTTAGTACTTGGCAGTAATAATATAATTTTACTCGGCATATTGCTGGAAAATTGCATATACTGACTGATAGGTACGTCACACTCCTTTTATGATGATATAGTTCATGGGTGAAGGGCCAAATATGTGTCCAAAGGACAGAATATTTTGGCAAGTGAGTACTTTTCCGTCATGAGGTGCATTATTGAACTGACTGCTTAAAGGCTGGCTTTTTCGCGTCTGTCCCTTTGAAGTTCTGTAGCCTACACCTGCCAACACATTGTAAAATCCTCTCTTTGTGCCCAGGGATGCATTCTGGTGGCATCTTTGCTGCTGATCTGCCTCCCCCTTCCCCTGAAGTGTCAGCTCATTGTGGAATATCTCCTTCATTTTCTTAACCCTAGGATGCATATACAGGGCCTCCGAGGCCCTTGTATGCCTTCATTTTTTAAAAAAATTCTGTAATTTTTTGTTTGATTTCAAACTGCTTTCCAGTACTCTTTCACTAACACTGTGACATTCCTCCTATCAAGTCTGAACGAGATACCTTTTTAAGTTTTTTGTATAATCCAATACGTTTACCCATGCACCATGAATGCATAAGCAGGGCTTCAGAAGCCCTCACACATTTATAAATGTTCTTTAGCCTATATTGTCTTCAACATTTGGTTGGGAGCAGTTATTAATTCAACAATAACTGTAGTGGTGTTTCCAGCAACAGCAGTGCCAACAGCAGCAGCAGTAGCTGTAGTAGTAATAGTATAACTAAAAAATAATACACACTACTTTCACATATTGGCGATGCCGGTGTATTATTGATCTTTTTGCTATCAAATGTTTTATTATTGCATAGTATTGTTATCCTGTGCTGCTCTTGTCAGCCTCATTGTTACTGTAGTTTGTTTGTTGCTGCAAGGCCCATATTGTTACGAGTATGACTCGTTTAGTGCTGCACAAGCTGCTGTTCTAAAGACACGCCTTTTGCTGTGGCTTCGACACGCAAAGCAAGAGAGTCAGTACGTGCAAATGCAGCTAATTTTGAAAGTGTTGTGGGTCAGTGGTTTGAATAAGATGATTCTTGCGAGGAAGGAAATATTTTTGAAGATGCAAGTAGTGAAGTATCAGCCAATGAACCTGCAGATGTGAATATTGAGGCAGATGACAGTCCTTCCGATAATATTACTTCATCAGAGTCTGAAAACGAAGAACCACCACAAAAAGGTATAGAAGATCACACATACATTAGTTGGAATGGAACGATTTGGAAATTAGATGCTCCTGCAACTTTTCGTACAACTGTCCATAATATCGTAAAGAAGGCACCTGGTCCAGCCCATGGTTTGAAAACCTGTAAACCTAAGGATGCCTGGGAATATTTCATCTCCAAGGAAATACTAGAGGAAATTATCAACTGCACAAATATTGAAGGCAGAAGAGTGGCTGCTTTACGTGGTAAAATGTGGAAAAACGTTTTGCTTGCTGAAATGGAGGGTTCTCTTGGTCTTTTACTGCTTTCTGGTGTTGAGAAGAGTTGGGATGTCCCTTTTAGAGAGTTATTCTTGGATGAAAAGGCAAATCCTACATATAAGACCACCATGTCAGTAAATAGATTCGAGAATATAAGGAGAATGATTAGAGTTGATGACAGGTGTACCCGTGAAGCTCGGTCTGCAGATGAAAAACTTGCAGCTGTTCGCTATGTATGGGAACAATTTCTTGACAAGTGTAGAAATAGAATGATTCTCAATGATTCGCTCACATTTGACGAACAGCTAGTCCCATTCCGTGGAAGATGCAGCTTCACCCAGTATATGCCCTCTAAACCAGCAAAGTATGGCATAAAAATATTTTGGTTATGTGATGCTACATCTGCATATGCTTTAGACGGAATTGTTTACACGGGAAGGAAGCCCCATGAACCTATTCAGAAAAATCTTGGATTGAATGTGGTGAAAGATCTTGCTAAAAGCATTGAAGGATCATCAAAAAATACTACTGTTGACAACTTCTTTACTAGTGGCAGCTGGCAGAATAGATCCTTCAGAAGCAAATTACAGTGGTGGGAACAATGAAACAAAATAAACCAGAAATTCTTAATGAGATGAAAGCATCTGCCTCAAGAGCGATTCATTCCTCTTTGTTTGCATTTAAAGGGGACATTACAATGGTGAGTTATGCTCCCAAAAAGAAAAAGTCTGTAGTTCTCATTAGCACACTGCATCATGACAGAAGCATTGATGAAACTCATGCAAAAAAGAAACCAGATATAATAAAGTTCTATAACTCTACAAAGGGTGGAGTAGATCAAATGGACCAGAAAATTCGTTATTACACTTGCAAGAGACAAACAAGTAGATGGCCATTTGCATTATGGATATGATGGACGTTGCAGCAATGAACAGTGAAATTTCATTTTCCGCCCAACATCTGAAATACCATAGAGGAAGAAGTGATAAAAGGCGTTTGTTCCTAAGAGATTTAGCAGAGGAAATGTTAAGACCACTAATGGAATTTCGTATTCAGATCCCTACTCTTTCAAAGAAAATCGTTGATGCCATGCAAAGATGTGGTGTTCAAAAAGATGTCATATTGCCGAACCAACAACCTGTTTCAGGAAAAAGAAGAATATGCAATTATTGTCCATATAATAAACACAGGAAAAGTGCTATGACATGCATTAATAAGGCTACTAAAGATGTAGCCACCATCATGATACATCAGACAATGTCCCAGAAGTTAGACGTCTGTGCCAGACTCTTAGTATGCTCGTAATGCATTCCATGCTATTCCGTTAGGCAATTTTCCATGATTGCCAAATCGATAGGCTGTTGTAATCTGGTGGACCACTAGAGTTCGCAGCAACAATCTCCAACAGTGTGTACCATGTCTTCCCACCTTGGTGGGCTATCTAATAGACTGGATTTCTATAATCTCTGTCGTCTTTGAAACTAGTAAGTAGTGTCATGATTTAGGAGGTAAGTAGAAAATTGTCTTCATTCGCATTCCAGTGCATTCGTCCTACATTTCTGAAAATGCACCACAAAATGGAATAAACGCTATGGTTGCATCCTTCTGAGTTCCCTATTCTGTTTCTGCTGGTGATACAGTGTCTATGAGAGACAGGGCTCTCCGAATTTGCCACTCTGTGTAGCCATTCTTCCAGAACACCATTCTCAGTTGTTCATTCCTTCATGATGGTTGGTGCCATCTATCCATGACAAAGTAGATATAGATCTGTGCACTTCTTCTTCTGGTACATACAGTGGCCAAACATGCCATCTACTCATCGTTTTAATAGGACGTCTTGAGAGGGGGAGCACTGCAGCGATAAAATTGATGTTCTGGTGTATGGAAGTAATTCAGCTAGCCTCTTTCATATGGCCATATGACGAATATGTCATCTGCGTACCACGAAAAATCAGATCATTTCCACTGGACTGATTCGAGCACTTCTTCTTCAAAATTGATCATGTGCACGTTGGTGACAATTGGTAATAGTGGACTCTCCACAGCTGGTCCTACCGTCTGCTCAAAGGAGCCACCGTCAAAAATAAAGACTGTCGACGTCAAGACATCACTAAAACGTTTGGTCATCTCCATGTAAAATTTCTGGCCAACAAGTACTAAGGACTGCTATATAGAAACTCTGGTGACTAGAGAGATAACATCAAACTTCACATGGATGTCAGTATGCTTAAGACATCCATGATAACCTACAGAGCTGCAAATACGATGTGAACAATTACCAACGTAAGGGCTAAGCAAGTACTTCAGATACATAATGAGTGTGTATGTAGGGGCAGCAGTGCTTCTAATGATGGGGTATAAAGGTATCCAATTTTCGTGAACCTTTAGAGCTGATAAAGTCTCAATGGAACTTGAAATCTCAGTAATAGCTGCTTAACAACTTCCTCAGTCAAGTTGGATTCTCTGAGAAGCGTCATAGTCTTCACATCCACCCTCCTGTTAGGACCAATGTCAATCATCTGGTGTGCACTGTCTTCTAGCAGGACTCACACCTCTTCAGAGTAATCCTGCTGCTGTAGCACCATAGTTCTATTGCCTCTGTTGGCTGACAAGACCATTATGCCTGAATCTTCTCTTAGCCCTTGTACAGCTGTCCTCTGCTTGCCATAAGAGCTGGTTTCAAAAGTTTTGTTCCCATGAAAAAACAACAGGTTTTGCGGTGTACATCTTCAGCTGCTTCAGGTAGAATCGTGCAGCTGCCCATTCCACTGCACTAATGATGTCGATGACAGGTGCAGATTTAGGTGCAAAACTGAGTTCTTTCTTAGCAGTGAAACCATGTCCTCAGCCAGCTGCTTGGTTGAGAAATTGATGACAGTCTCGCAGACAGCTTCAAATGATTATCTCTCTGATATACATTCAAATTTTGATGTTTGACAACCAATAGCCTACATTTGTGTGAAATATACTGTGACCCATGTGAGACCATTAATCCATTCACATATCGAGGAACTGAGCTGAGAGGTCATCTCTACATGTAATTTGAATAGCTCCTTGTTATTCGAGTCCCAACAGCAGTGAGTATGTCATGCTTGTGAGAAATTGAGTTTTAATATCCTCCAATGTGGTGACCAATACCAACAGAAGGTTTTCCACACATGTCATCATCTCTTGAAAGGCTCATGAAGGCTGAAGCTGTCATGCTATGCTGCGTATGCGTGCAGTGGCACTGTAAATGCCCACGTCTGATACCAGTGTAAAGGGGGCACGTTAAGAGGCACGTGACTCCTCTGCCTGTCGCCAGGTTCGAACATGGGTTCTCTGCTGGGTATGAGGAAGAGATGGTGGGGTGTGTCCCCAAATGGCTCCTGATGATAGATGTCAAAAAAGATAATATCATCCCCCTGTTTCCCTGAAAGTGGGTAACCAATGTCTCAGCAGCTGTGAATCCCTAAAATTTAATCAAGAGAAAAGTATACCCAAAGAATACAAAAATGATCCAGGCAATAGACACGAAAAGGAACAGCCCAATGGGCTCAAAACCAAAATAACTGAAATCGGCACTTTGTTTCTTTGGTTCATGGCACACCATAGTCATAGGAGCTCCATACTGGTAACTCTTAATCTGGCATGATCCGTCCTCCACAATGCCTCAGCACTCTTACTGACACCAGTGTAATCGCCTATGTCTGATACCAGTGTAAATGAGACATGTTAACGGGCAGGGGACTCACTTGCCCAATGCCAGGTTCAGACATGGGTTCTCTGCTGGGCATGAGGAAGAGGATAGAATAATTCTGATGACAGAATAACAACATTTATTGATCAACTGCAATACAGGGCTATTACAAATGATTGAAGCGATTTCATAAATTCACTGTAGCTCCATTCATTGACATATGGTCACGACACACTACAGATACGTAGAACAACTCATAAAGTTTTGTTCGGCTGAAGCCGCACTTCAGGTTTCAGCCGCCAGAGCGCTCGAGAGCGCAGTGAGACAAAATGGCGACAGGAGCCGAGAAAGCGTATGTCGTGCTTGAAATGCACTCACATCAGTCAGTCATAACAGTGCAACGACACTTCAGGACGAAGTTCAACAAAGATCCACCAACTGCTAACTCTATTCGGCGATGGTATGCGCAGTTTAAAGCTTCTGGATGCCTCTGTAAGTGGAAATCGACGGGTCGGCCTGCAGTGAGCGAAGGAACGGTTGAACGCGTGCGGGCAAGTTTCACGCGTAGCCCGCGGAAGTCGACGAATAAAGCAAGCAGGGAGCTAAACGGACCACGGTTTGGAAAATCTTACGGAAAAGGCTAAAGCAGAAGCCTTACCGTTTACAATTGCTACAAGCCCTGACACCTGGTGACAAAGTCAAACGATTTGAATTTTCGGCGCGGTTGCAACAGCTCACGGAAGACGATGCGTTCAGTGCGAAACTTGTTTTCAGTGATGAAGCAACATTTTTTTCTTAATGGTGAAGTGAACAGACACAATGTGCGAATCTGGGCGGTAGATAATCCTCACGCATTCGTGCAGCAAATTCGCAATTCACCAAAAGTTAACGTGTTTTGTGCAATCTCACGGTTTAAAGTTTACGGCCCCTTTTTCTTCTGCGAAAAAAACGTTACAGGACACGTGTATCTGGACATGCTGGAAAATTGGCTCATGCCACAACTGCAGACTGACAGCGCCGACTTCATCTTTCAACAGGATGGTGCTCCACCGCACTTCCATCATGATGTTCGGCATTTCTTAAACAGGAGATCGGAAAACCGATGGATCGGTCGTGGTGGAGATCATGATCAGCAATTCATGTCACGGCCTCCACGCTCTCCCGACTTAACCCCATGTGATTTCTTTCTGTGGGGTTATGTGAAAGATTCAGTGTTTAAACCTCCTCTACCAAGAAACGTGCCAGAACTGCGAGCTCGCATCAACGATGCTTTCCAACTCATTGATGGGGACATGCTGCGCCGAGTGTGGAAGGAACTTGATTATCGGCTTGATGTCTGCCGAATCACTAAAGGGGCACACATCGAACATTTGTGAATGCCTAAAAAAACTTTTTGAGTTTTTGTATGTGTGCGCAAAGCATTGTGAAAATATCTCAAATAATAAAGTTATTGTAGAGCTGTGAAATCGCTTCAATCATTTGTAATAACCCTGTACACTGGTTGTAGACCTTCTGGGTGAGGTTTGCTTCTGTTCATAATGTTCTCGGCGAAATCAGAAGTGGCCAGTGCATGGTCACCAGGGTGCACACTGCTGCTTTTGCAACCATACTGGCATAACTCGAATCCACTGCCATGACAGTGGCACTCCGGCTGTGGTGGGTCATACTGCAGCAGCTGGAACCATGCACCACGGGCCTCTGTTGTGATGGCGGCAGTGGGACGAGACAGTGCCCCATCTCAGTGACCATCCCATGTGGTGATTGTCTGTCGTCAGTGGGCTATGGTCTCCAGCTCCTGCCTTGGTCATGGCGTTTGTGACAACAGTGTCCCAGGACGTTGGTAACAGTACATGACCGTAGCGCACCACAAGCGACGACTCGCACGTATTTGGCTGCCTGGTGACAGCGTCCGATGATAGTTATTGTGGTGGCTTCACTGAACTGAATTACAACGGTGACTATTACAATGCTTGCGATGGTAGTGAAGACTCTGGTGGCTCTATGTCACTCCAACTCCTCATGATGGACGATGTTGACCACCTGGCTGCCGATCCTTAAATATGGCTTTCTGCTGCTGATGTCTGCTGTTATTCTTCCCCAGTAGGTCAGTGTTCTAGTGTTGTCTCGGCTGGCATAACTGACCCAATTACTGCACTCAATGTTGACAGCCCAGCATGTGGTGAGCTGCTCCTTGTCAAGTCTTCCGCTGGTCAATGACGCAGTGTTCCCCTTCCTGTTGCTTAACATGGCGCTCTTCTGACCCAACTACGCCACAGTCTCATAGCACTTAACTGCACAACAGAATGCAACACATATACAGCTTCAAACTCCCTATATTCCTTCACATTTTAGGTAACTTCGTTACTACAAGACTCCTACCCTTAACTAACTTAAGCACTCTCATCATTTGACCCTCTATGCTATGCCCATCAGCTCTAAGGTGGTGGTGCTGCTTAATGTGATTCTGGGGATGATGTAGCAATGCTGAGATGCTTTAGTACATCTTACAGTCTCAACAACTCGTGATTTACTCGATGGCAACATGAGACTCTCAATACTGTTGATACCATACTGGCCTCTGTGAATTGTGTCACAGGGTACTACAATGTCTGTGGAGCTGGTAAAGAGTGACATATTATTTCCTCATCTCACACTTCTCTTTATGCAGCATGATAGCATTTATACATTTCGTACTATCAGCAGCAGCAGTGCAACCAAACAACTAGAGCCTGCTGTTTGTAAAGGGATGTACAGTGATTCATACATCATACAGAACAAGGCCCTAACACTAACATGCCTAACTATAAACTCCAGATGTCCACTTGTGTGTCTGTGTGCTATGAATCACATCTTTGGGTCTGCAGTGAGAATACGACTTGTTAAGTAAACTGTCAACATATCGTTTGTTGATAGGATTGATACCACAATCTAAATAACAAACTGTTGTACACAAGAAATGTAATGAATCCAAATGAGGATGGATTGCTTAAATGCCAAAACAATTTATGAATCTTCGAAGAACTTCACTTTTCCATGAATTTTTAGCTAACTTAACCGCTAATGCACATAGTTGTATTTACATATTTGCAGATCCCGGTACGAGAATGCAATGTAAGCATTGTGAGCTGTCAGCTAATGGTCATCGATGATGGAGTGTTTCACAGCACAGACACGTCTAAGAGAACTCAGTGGCAAACACTATAGGATTGATGATAAAAATACAGAAACATGTAGGGTTGGGAAACACAGACAAATGGCTTGTCTGGTGCTTACCTCGTTTCTGCTGGTGGATCAGCAAGCAGTCTAGTCACTCCTATCACATCTTCGAGATGGTTCTGCATCGCATCCGCCCAGCCCTGGGTGGCCATCACCTGACAGTTGTGGGCCTTTATGAAGGAGATGGCGGCCGCAGTAAGGCCTGGGCACGAGTGCCTCACTGCCAGCACAGCTGCAGCTGCCGCGTTGTCAATGGTCAGCTGAGCGGACACCTGCTGCTCACAGACAGTCTTCAGGGCCGACAAGCCGTACTTATCAGCTGCCGCCAGCATCTGCGGAGTCATGGCGGACAGCTGGGGAGCCTGGAGGGTGTACATGTAGTCCAGCAGCTCCCCCATCACCTCGCCCTCCACGTCTGTGATGATGACCTGCCCGCTGCTGGCCTCCAGCGTGTCAAACTGGAACATTGCCTGGAACACGGGGCTCCTGGAGACCAGTACGGCTCTGTGTGCCACCAGCCGCGTCTCCCCAGCCACCAGCGTTACCGTGGCGCCATCACCAGCGTCCAGAAGGGCGCCCAGGCGCACGGCGGTGGTCTCTTGAACCTCTTTAACTGCTGCCATTTTAGATGAATCTGAAACACAGTGCCACTGAGCAGTCCTTTGTCCTTATACAACACCCTCAATACTTGTACAATGGTTATGCAGACCTGTATGCAACACAATGATATCTTACCTGTGTAAAATGGTCGCTACAGGTGAATAGATACAAATCTTCAACAACATATCCCTTAAAACTTTCCATTCCCATTATTGTGTACAACATACGCTCAGAACAGTTGGACACGACATTTACTGATCATGAAGTCTTTTAGCACGACGAAACTAACTAGGCCAGAAGGAACTTCAGTACTACTATACTACACCATTGATCCCTCCAGCCACTCCCATTATTATACAGGGTGTTACAAAAAGGTACGGCCAAACATTCAGGAAACGTTCCTCACACACAAAGAAAGAAAATATGTTATGTGGACATGTGTCCGGAAACGCTTACTTTCCATGTTAGAGCTCATTTTATTACTTCTCTTCAAATCACATTAATCATGGAATGGAAACACCCAGCAACAG
This sequence comes from Schistocerca serialis cubense, assembly GCF_023864345.2. Classification (NCBI taxonomy): domain Eukaryota; kingdom Metazoa; phylum Arthropoda; class Insecta; order Orthoptera; family Acrididae; genus Schistocerca; species Schistocerca serialis. The sequence goes on from NC_064648.1 coordinate 149,302,085, forward strand.
AACGTACCAGCGTGACTTCGAACACTTTGTTACAGGAAATGTTCAAAATGTCCTCCGTTAGCGAGGATACATGCATCCACACTCCGCCGCATGGAATCCCTGATGCGCTGATACAGCCCTGGAGAATGGCGTATTGTATCACAGCCGTCCACAATACGAGCACAAAGAGTCTCTACATTTGGTACCGGGGTTGCGTAGACAAGAGCTTTCAAATGGCCCCATAAATGAAAGTCAAGAGGGTTGAGGGCAGGAGAGCGTGGAGGCCATGGAATTGGTCCGCCTCTACCAATCCATCGGTCACCGAATCTGTTGTTGAGGAGCATACGAACACTTCGACTGAAATGTGCAGGAGCTCCATCGTGCATGAACCACATGTTGTGTCGTACTTGTAAAGGCACATGTTCTAGCAGCAGAGGTAGAGTATCCCGTATGAAATCATGATTACGTGCTCCATTGAGCGTAGGTGGAAGAACATGGGGCCTAATCGAGACATCACCAACATTGCCTGCCCAAACTTTCACAGAAATTCTGTGTTGATGACGTGATTGCACAATTACGTGTGGATTCTCGTCAGCCCACACATGTTGATTGGTAAAATGTACAATTTGATCACGTTGGAATGAAGCCTCATCCGTAAAGAGAACATTTGCACTGAAATGAGGATTGACACATTGTTGGATGAACCAATCGCAGAAGTGTACGCGTGGAGGACAATCAGCTGCTGATAGTGCCTGCACACGCTGTACATGGTACGGAAACAACTGGTTCTCCAGTAGCACTCTCCATACTGTGACGTGGTCAACGTTACCTTGTACAGCAGCAACTTCTCTGACGCTGACATTAGGGTTATTGTCAACTGCACGAAGAATTGCCTCGTCCATTGCAGGTGTCCTCGTCGTTCTAGGTCTTCCCCAGTCGCGAGTCATAGGCTGGAATGTTCCGTGCTCCCTAAGATGCTGATCAATTGCTTCAAACGTCTTCCTGTCGGGACACCTTCGTTCTGGAAATCTGTCTCGATACAAACTCACCGCGCCACGGCTATTGCCCCGTGCTAATCCATACATCAAATGGGCATCTGCCAACTCGGCATTTGTAAACATTGCACTGACTGCAAAACCACGTTCGTGATGAACACTAACCTGTTGATGCTACGTACTGATGTGCTTGATGCTAGTACTGTAGAGCAACGAGTCGCATGTAAACACAAGCACCGAAGTCAACATTACCTTCCTTCAATTAGGCCAACTGGTGGTGAACCAAGGAAGTACAGTACATACTGACGAAACTAAAATGAGCTCTAACATGGAAATTAAGCGTTTCCGGACACATGCCCACATAACATCTTTTCTTTATTTGTGTGTGAGGAATGTTTCCGGAAAGTTTGGCCGTACCTTTTTGTACACCCTGTATATTTAGGAAAATGAAATTTTGCTGCCAGAATCTGTTTTGCCCTGCCCTTGACAGCTATTTCACCATGTTGCCGTTAGGAGGTGGTTCATACAGTGGACTTGCTCCCAACTACTACACTCAGTGGCGCCTTACCAGTAAACACTGCATCACCATATCGGGTGCAGTCACACTGCAACGCCTTCTCGAATATCTGACAGATTCCAACAAGACGACAGAAAAAATTGCACAGTTCAAATCTTGAGCCAGTCAGTGAGAATAAGTCTTTCATTAAACTGCCAAATGTGTTATCTTTCTCCGTGTTCACCCCTAAGCCCCATAGCCCATAATACAAGCAATGTCAGCAATCCAGAAAACTCGTAATGAGGGTTGCCTAACAGTTCCTGCAAAACTCCTATTAAACTGAAAATGATTCTAAATACTTGTAACCACCAGCCTTCTCCTGCGATGCAGTGAATTAAAAAACGTCAACAAAATACATACAATATGTGATCAGAAGTAACTGTCAAAAAACATACATTCTTCATATTAGGTGCACTGTGCTGCGACCTATTACCAGATACTCCATATCAGCGACCTCAGTAGTCATTAGACATAGTGAGAGAGCAGAATGGAGAGCTCTGCGGAACTCACAGACTTCGAACGTGGTCAGGTAATTGGATGTCACTTGTGTCATACGCCTGTACGCGAGATTTCCACACTCCTAAACATACTTAGGTCCACTGTTACCCATGTGATAGTGAAGCACAAAAGCGTACAGGCCGACCCCGCCTGTTGACTGACAGAGACCACTGACAGTTGGAGTGGGTCGTAAAGTGACCGAAGTAAGAGTGACTTCAGGCGTGCCACAGGGGACTGTTGTAGGACCGGTGCTATTCACAATATATATAAATGACCTTGTGCATAACATCGGAAGTTCACTGAGGCTTTTTGCGGATGATGCTGTACTATATCTAGAGGTTGTAACAATGGAAAATTATACTGAAGTGCAAGAGCATCTGCAACGAATTGACTCATGGTGCAAGGAACGGCAATTGAATCTCAATGTAGACAAGTGTAATGTGCTGCGAATACATAGAAAGAAAGATCCTTTATCATTTAGCTACAATATAGCAAAAATTGGTTCAAATGGCTCTGAGTACTATGGGACTTAACATCTGAGGTTATCAGTCCCCTAGAACTTAGAACTACTTAAAGCTAACTGACCTAAGGACATCACACACATCCATGCCCGAGGCAGGATTCGAACCTGCGACCGTAGCGGTCGCGCGGTTCTGGACTGAAGCGCCTAGAACTGCTCGGCCACAACGGCCGACCACACTATAGCAGGTCAGCAACTGGAAGCAGGGAGTGGGCATTAGGAGTGATTTAAAATGGAATGACCATACAAAATTAATCGTCGGTAAAGCAGATGCTAGACTGAGATTCATTGGAAGAATCCTAAGGAAATGCAATCCGAAAACAAAGGAAGTAGGTTACAGTACATTCGTTCGTCCACTGCTTGAATACTGCTCACCCATGTGGGATCCGTATCAGATAGGGTTGATGGAGGAGATAGAGAAGATCCAACAGAGAGCAGTGTGCTTCGTTACAGGATCATTTAGTAATCGAGAAAGCGTTACAGAGATGATAGATAAACTCCAGTGGAAGACTCTGCAGGAGAGACGCTCAGTAGCTCGGTACGAGCTTTTGTTGAAGTTTCGAGAGCATACCTTCACCGAGGAGTCAAGCAGTATATTGCTCCCTGCTACGTATATCTCGCAAAGAGACCATGAACATAAAATCAGAGAGATTAGAGCCCACAGAGAGACATACCAACAATCTTTCTTTCCATGAACAATACTAGACTGGAATAGAAGGGAGAACCGATAAAGGTACTCAAGGTACCCTCCGCCACACACCGTCAGGTTGCTTGCGGAGTATGGATGTAGATGTAGATGTAATGGGTAATAGGCAGACATCTGTGCAGACCATCACACAGAAATTCCAAACTGCATCTGGATCCACTGCAAGTATTATGACAGTTAGGCAGGAGGTGAAAACTCTTGGATTTCATGGTGAAGCGGCTGCCCATAGGCCACACATCACGCAGGTAAATGCCAAACGACGCCTCGCTTCGCGTAAGGAGCGTAAAAATGGCTCTAAGCAGTATTGGACTTAAAAGGTCATCAGTCCCATAGATAGAACTACTTAAACCTAACTAACCTAAGGACGTCACACACATCCATTCCCGATGCAGGATTCATCATTTCGTAATTTTTATTAATTTTGTGGTTGTTGGAGCACTAATTCGATTAATGAAATTATTCAGAAATAAAGTAGTTTTTATTGCCCATATAGTGTACTAAACATTTACTTACCTTCACACTTTCCCCCTTTAGTGTTTTATAAATTTATGCACAAATAGCATTTCCCAAGAGAGTATTCTGAATTGTAATATAAGAAGGTGCTATACTGAGCAAATACTATTCGTAAGTAATTTATATATTAAGACTTGATGTCCTCCACTTGCAGCTCACGAAACAAATTTTGCTGAATGCTTTTACTATCTCGACGTAATACATACACAGCGTATTTCCTTTTCTCCGCCGTCTTTCTTCCAAAGACACACACAATTCAATTGTGGTACTAGCCACTGCAGCGCATAAGAACAAGTTGTTGTCCGCCATCTAGAAATTTCAGGAAAAATTGTGACAACAGTGTAATACCTAGAGCTTCTAAAAACACAGTCTGGCGCATCCGCCATTTTGTTTCCCAACGAATGCTAAACACAGCATGTAACTGTGTTGTTCTGTTCAAGTTTTCTGAAATATTTCACAGGTTTGATTCCCGCTCATATTTACATCGATTGTGGACTAGACACAAAATCTCGCGTTTTATTTGCTTATTGCTGCTTTTCTTTGCTGTCCGAATGAAGAATAAAGGTGCAAGAAAGACTTATATTTCTCTGATAGAATTGCGTACCATGTTTATGTTTTATTTTCTTCGCGGAATATTCGATAATGACGTTTATTAAATCATGTACCAGGCTCCTATAAGCACGAGTTGGCGTGGCTGCGTCTGAAGTGCATATCTGCGCAATAACCACGTATAAATACGAAACTCACCAAACACGGCACTTCTGATCGAATGAAGGCTCGCTTCAAATTTCCAGGACACACAAGTGTTGTGACTTGGCAAGACAGCCAAGCCACTAGGAGGAAGCCGAAAGGCACACGTTTAAGCTCACGCAGGCTGGCGTGAGGTCTGGAACAGTTAAGGGAATTTATAGTAGCAAAGAACGTAAGTAACTACTGGAATACTTAACTTTAATTCATAATTGGTGAACATCGGTCTGACGGTACATGCATCACAAGATAAATAGCAAATGATAATGGCGCCTTGCTAGGTCGTAGCAAATGACGTAGCTGAAGGCTATGCTAACTATCGTCTCGGCAAATGAGAGCGTATTTTGTCAGTGAACCATCGCTAGCAAAGTCAGCTGTACAACTGGGGCGAGTGCTAGGACGTCTCTCTAGACCTGCCGTGTGGCGGCGCTCGGTCTGCAATCACTGATAGTGGCGACACGCGGGTCCGACGTATGCTAACGGACCGCGGCCGATTTAAAGGCTACCACCTAGCAGGTGTGGTGTCTGGCGGTGACACCACAACAAGAACACACTTGACAGTCTCACGCTACAGAATTCCTTCTCCAAGGTGAAGCACAAGTTACGTGTAAATACGGAAAATGGCTAAAGTTGACAAAGGGTCGACTATCTGTATTGTTAATTTCAACATTCTGCATTCTTTTTTAAATCTGAAGTAAACCGTTGTGCACCGTCCCACGCTGGCGAGCTTGCTCAACTTTGAAAATAGCAGACAGCTCTGAAGTGTTGTGATTACTATTGTGATACAGATCCGATGACGGCAGTTTAGGCCGAATTCTGCCGAAAACGGTCATCTAAATAAAAGTTCTAAGCGATCGTGGCTTGTATTTGATTAATGATGTCAATATACTATAACACACAAATATCGTACTCTGAATACTGTATGTTCTTGAATGTTTTGCTGTGTTATGATATTGGCAGAACCTCTGTTAAGAGGCAGTACTTTCAAAACAGCTAAATAAAAAGCTGCGCTCGAATATCACACACGATTTTTACTATTATATATTGCTTCAGGTCCTAACAAATAGTATTTACTTACAATGCATAACTGTGCGGGGTAACAGTTTTCGCGACGACAGTTAACAGTCCATTTTTTTCTTCTTTCCGTATCTTCTGGGAAACGAATCATTCTACGTCCACTTCTAGAATGGTTAGAACTGTTTATGTCAGCACAGCCACCCATAATTTCATGCTAAAGTGCCGGGACGCAAATCATATAGCACCGCAGCTCTGGGAAACAAAATGGCGGATGCGCCAGCTCATACTTATAGAAGCGTTAGTAAAATCCATAGAGTAAATATCCCTTGAGTGAGCATTGCGTTCTGCGCATGGTGTCAACATTAAACCAGGATTGTCACGTGTTTTCGGGACTTCGCTGTGCGTGTGTGCTTTCTGCAGCGTTTGAAGTTTGTAATATAAAGAGTTTTTCTTGTGTTTCACCGTTTGTTGATAGTGTAATAGCGAGGGTAAATTACTGTTGTTGCTACGGATGCAAAGGAAAATATGAGATATGAGGGATAGTAACTTTTCATGGGTACATACCATGTAGCTCTAATTATAGCTATCATATTAGTAAGAGACACTGTATATGTTTAAAAATTTCGAGATGCCTTATAATTAAGGCTTGATTCTGTAGACCTATTTTTCTACGATTTTATGACTATATAACAGATATTACGACTCGTACAAAACCTTACAAACAATCGCTTCCTCTCGTAAATTTGCTAATGGAACAGGAAAGGGGATGCTTAGTTGTTTCAGCAAATACTATCCTCCATGCATTTATCAGTGACTTGTCGATTATGTGTATAGATTACTCGATCTACTATTTATTTAATAAACTGGGAGCAAGTACGTAAAATGTGTTAAATAAATACTTCAAAGTGTCACCAGCAAGAAAAATTGTGCTTTAGGTCGCAAAAACGAGAAAATAAATACGCAGAAATAGCAATAAAAAGGACGAATTAGCAGGGATATAATCGCTAATGTGTGGCAAATTCGGTGTTTTTCGGACACTTGCAAAAGTACTAGCGTCTGGCAAGTCGTTTTGCAGGACTATCACTGCAAAAACGTACGTCAGGCTCTGTAATACTATAAAGTGCCGTATCGTACCGATAACTACCAAAAATCGAGTGCATCTGAACTATGACACCTATCGCAAAGAAGCAGAATGTAATATCACTTGCCCTTAAAAGTTACGTAGCTGGTTTATTCCCGGTATTAAATGGATACTGTTAAAATGTCTGCGCAACATATATAAATAATCCACGACACGTACGAAAAGAATCAATCTGTACTAGGGATGTAGTGATATTCTAAATATACAGGGGCAAACACGCCACGTCCCGAGATCACGTGACCAGGCCGGCAATGTACACTCCTGGAAATGGAAAAAAGAACACATTGACACCGGTGTGTCAGACCCACCATACTTGCTCCGGACACTGCGAGAGGGCTGTACAAGCAATGATCACATGCACAGCACAGCGGACACACCAGGAACCGCGGTGTTGGCCGTCGAATGGCGCTAGTTGCGCAGCATTTGTGCACCGTCGCCGTCAGTGTCAACGAGTTTGCCGTGGCATACGGAGCTCCATCGCAGTCTTTAACACTGGTAGCATGCCGTGACAGCGTGGACGTGAACTGTATGTGCAGTTGACGGACTTTGAGCGAGGGCGTATAGTGGGCATGCGGGAGGCCGGGTGGACGTACCGCCGAATTGCTCAACACGTGGGGCGTGAGGTCTCCACAGTACATCGATGTTGTCGCCAGTGGTCGGCGGAAGGTGCACGTGCCCGTCGACCTGGGACCGGACCGCAGCGACGCACGGATGCACGCCAAGACCGTAGGATCCTACGCAGTGCCGTAGGGGACCGCACCGCCACTTCCCAGCAAATTAGGGACACTGTTGCTCCTGGGGTATCGGCGAGGACCATTCGCAACCGTCTCCATGAAGCTGGGCTACGGTCCCGCACACCGTTAGGCCGTCTTCCGCTCACGCCCCAACATCGTGCAGCCCGCCTCCAGTGGTGTCGCGACAGGCGTGAATGGAGGGACGAATGGAGACGTGTCGTCTTCAGCGATGAGAGTCGCTTCTGCCTTGGTGCCAATGATGGTCGTATGCGTGTTTGGCGCCATGCAGGTGAGCGCCACAATCAGGACTGCATACGACCGAGGCACACAGGGCCAACACCCGGCATCATGGTGTGATGAGCGATCTTCTACACTGGCCGTACACCACTGGTGATCGTCGAGGGGACACTGAATAGTGCACGGTACATCCAAACCGTCATCGAACCCATCGTTCTACCATTCCTAGACCGGCAAGGGAACTTGCTGTTCCAACAGGACAATGCACGTCCGCATGTATCCCGTGCCACCCAACGTGCTCTAGAAGGTGTAAGTCAACTACCCTGGCCAGCAAGATCTCCGGATCTGTCCCCCATTGAGCATGTTTGGGACTGGATGAAGCGTCGTCTCACGCGGTCTGCACGTCCAGCACGAACGCTGGTCCAACTGAGGCGCCAGGTGGAAATGGCATGGCAAGTCATTCCACAGGACTACATCCAGCATCTCTACGATCATCTCCATGGGAGAATAGCAGCCTGCATTGCTGCGAAAGGTGGATATACACTGTACTAGTGCCGACATTGTGCATTCTCTGTTGCCTGTGTCTATGTGCCTGTGGTTCTGTCAGTGTGATCATGTGATGTATCTGACCCCAGGAATGTGTCAATAAAGTTTCCCCTTCCTGGGACAATGAATTCACGGTGTTCTTATTTCAATTTCCAGGAGTGTATGTTGACAACACAAAATCTGTTCTGCGCATGTGAATGCTCACTCCAGAGATATTTATGGTAAAATCCCTTTTAAGTGCCACGTCAAAAGATCTTTGTCAAAGATATGTGCCGAATAAAGTCAGCTGAGACAAGGCCGCCCCAGATATACGCAGAACGATTAAATATATTGAGGTACGGTTTTCGCCAAGTTATAGCAGACAATACGATGAACTTCCTGACGTTCACAGCTAACTTCTATCGTTCACGATCATCGAATTGTGACGCCGGTTTGTCTCTTCTCCGGCATTTGAAAGAAGCTTCTAAGAGAACCTGAACAACATAACATACATGTTGCTTCATCAAATAATATCAAGGTAACAGGAGAGAAAAACCACGGCCCCCGCCTTCGGGAAAAGAGATTCCACTAAAGTCTGTCCCAGTGTAGCAAATTTCAGCAAACCCTTAACGCACTGTTATCTCGATACCGTTTGATCCAGTCCCATACACTCCACGATATGTCGTTCAAAGTTCAGTAGAAACTTCTTTCAAGTGCCACAAATGTAGAACGAAAAACAAATTCGATGTCGCAATTCGGCGAATGCAAACGATAAAAATTACTCGTGAACGTCTGGTAATTCGTCTTATTGTCCGCTATAGCTGGGCGAAAACTGCTGATCTATTTATTTAATCATTTTGGTTACATTTGGACTGGTCTGTCTTAGCTGCCTCGCGCTGCGTTGTTAGAGCCACGACGGAAAACTTTTGATAATCAGAGAGGATTATTTTGCGTGCCGAGTGCACTGTTTTTGACGAAGAAACAAAATGGTGTAGCAAAGGAAAAATTTAGGTGTCTCAGTTGTTACGTAAACATGAAGTGCGTGGAGCGGGAGCTGCACCTAAAACTGAATCGCAGCTCTTGCTTTCCTTAGCATCAGTCCAAAAATTTGCACATATATAGACTGACGCCTTTCATTAGCTTCCTTTCACAGCTGTGGTGGAAATATAAAAACAGAACAATAATTACCGACGAACAACATAATCTGAAGAAAGGCGATCGGAGACATGTTTGTTAGTGACTGTTTCCCCTTTCTGTAGCTGCTACATCCCAGGTATTCTGATGTCTGCAGTGACGTATGCAAAGCACGTGCTCGTTTTTATTAAAGTACATCAAGGGAAAACAATCTCAACAGAACACGATTAATGAGACGTGAAATACAGATACGACCTGCAACATCTGCTATACAGTTTGTTGGAGGCCAGAAAGCGTGATCGCATAAAAACCACTCTTATTAGTCATCAAAATTCTCAAATTGTTCAAATGGCTCTGAGCGCTATGGGACTTAACAGCTGAGGTCATCAGTCCCCTAAGAACTACTTAAAGCTAACTAACCTAAGGACATCACACACATTCTTGCCCGACGCAGAATTCGAAACTGCGACCGTACCGGTCGCGCGGTTCCAGACTGTAGCGCCTAGAACCGCTCGGCCAAAACGGCCGCCTCCAAATTCTCGGACAGAACAGTGATTCATCAGGCATGTAATTACAACTGCCCTGATTGTTATCAGAGAGACTGATCAAGGTATTTTGTACATTTTTAATATTAATCAGCCGAACAGGTACGCATTTGCACTTGTTTAGATACAAAGAAATTATTCTGCTTTTCGTTTTGAATAAAAAGAATTGCAAAGTTTGTTCGTATTTGCTCCGTTCCTACCTGATACAAGTATCTACTGAATTTGTTGTCTTCCTCACATCTCCGGTAGGACCTTCAAGTAATTCGACTGTTTCCCACCGATCACAGTCTTTTTCTTCGGCATTTGTGCCTGGTACCTGGTGGATAATGGGATGTAGTCGAATTAAGTCGGGTGATGCTGAGGGAATTAGATTAGGAAATGAGACACTTAAAGTAGTAAAGGAGTTTTGCTATTTGGGGAGCAATATAACTGATAATGGTCGAAGTGGAGAGGATATAAAATGTAGACTGGCAATGACAAGGAAAGCGTTTTTGAAGAAGAGAAATTTGTTAACATCGAGTATAGATTTAAGTGTCAGGAAGTCGTTTCTGAAAGTATTTGTATGGAGTGTAGCCATGTATGGCAGTGAAATATGGACGATAAATAGTTTAGACGAGAAGAGAATAGAAGCTTTCGAAATGTGGTGCTACAGAAGAATGCTGAAGATTAGATGGGTAGATCACATAACCAATGAGGAGGTATTGAATAGAATTGGGGAGAAGAGGAGTTTGTGCCACAACTTGACTAGAAGAAGGGATCGGTTGGTAGGACATGTTCTGAGGCATCAAGGGATCACCAATTTAATATTGGAGGGCAGCGTGGAGGGTAAAAATCGTAGATGGAGGCCAAGAGATGAATACACTAAGCAGATTCAGAAGGATGTAGGTTGCAGTAGGTACTGGGAGATGTAGAAATTTGCGCAGGATAGGGTAGCATGGAGAGCTGCATCAAACCAGTCTCAGGACTGAAGACCACAACAACAACAACCTGGTGGATCCAAGAAGGCAATCTATATTTTTTTACCAGCAGCATCAGGTTATTCTTGGACCACTCCATCGCTCACACAACCCATGTCAACCACAAAAGCGTGAAGAGGAGAGGACACAAACTTTTATTTTATTGTTATAGGATTTCCGTACGTGTGCAGACAGCCATCTCAACAGGGGAATGTCAATTATGACGGCACAGACGAAAGGCGAACACCACATCCAAACTCCGCGCTGATTAAAGCTACGACCCGGTCGGGAATTGAATCCTGGGACTTTCGGTCAGCCGGCCAGCGTGGCCGAGCGGTTCTAGGCGCTACAGTCTGGAACCGCGCTACCGCTACGGTCGCAGGTTCGAATCCTGCCTCGGGCATGGATGTGTGTGATGTCCTTAGTTAGGTTTAAGTAGTTCTAAGTCTAGGGGACTGATGACCTTAGAAGTTAAGTCCCGTAGTGCTCAGAGCCATTTGAACCATTTTTTTGACTTCCGGTCAGGAATTGCAGCGCTGACCGCCCAGCTGCCGAGGCGGGCAAAAACGCAATGTTCCTTTGGTGGTTGATTAAAAGAGTGACACAGCCAGCGGAACACGAGCGAATACTAGCGAATGCGAGCCGAACACGGCAGAACACTATTTCATTTGGCGAACAGCCCTTGCCAATGCTGCGACTGAAAACGACGTCACAGGCTGGCCAGTAGTGTTCGGTGACGCCAGTCACGAAGAAAGGACTCGAGGAGGCAGAGCACCACTGCACTGCGAAACGGCGCTCCTTCCGCAGCTGGAGATGACCGACATACTCACGTGCAAATTAGCGCGACAGCAAAACGAGTGCGTTTATCTTCAAGTCGTTAGCAATTGAGCAAAGCGGGCGTAAGACGCGCCAGCCGAGCGTGCATCGACGCTCCGGCTGTCAAGACGGAAAACGAAGCGCAGCGGTTGCAGCCGAGCATCAGTGACGTCACGAGGGACAGCCTCCCACTCCGAGCCCCACGAGAAAGACCAACACCGACTCAAAGGAAGGCCTCGGCGCTTGTTGGTGACATCACATCACCAAGGCGAACGCCAGATCTGTTGCAGGAAGAAACGCCTGGGCGTGCTTATCACTATAAATCTCTTATTTTTGGACAAAATGTTTGGTATTCTTTTGGATTCTGCAGTTTTATTTAGACTATCGTAAAGCTACAAATGAAAATCATAGTTCTGTATTACTGAACCCTGTCCAAATAAACGTAGATCGATATGAGAAGATGCTTTGCCCCATTGCAAGCTTCGGAAATTTTACATTCAAGTAACTATATTTACTTGATCCATTTTGCTATCGAAACTTACCCCAACCCCCTTACAATGAACTCGTTTCTTTCATTTATTTATTTATTTTCGTTTGACATCGTCACTGGAAATGTGAACTAATTTACATGCGTACATCTCCAACTGTTGCCAGTCATTAGATTACAGTCGTTTTCAACGAAAGGAATTCTAAACAGGAAACCAGATAGCTTCGTACATCGAAAATACTGCTGAGGTAAAACTTTTTTAAACATGCACATTGTTGTTGTTGTTGTGGTCTTCAGTCCTGAGACTGGTTTGATGCAGCTCTCCATGCTACCCTATCCTGTGCAAGCTTCTTCGTCACCCAGTACCTACTGCAACCTACATCCTTCTGAATCTGCTTAGTGAATTCATCTCTTGGTCTCCCTCTACGATTTTTACCCTCCACGCTGCCCTCCAATGCTAAATTTCTGATCCCTTGATGCCTCAGAACATGTCCTACCAACCGGTCCCTTCTTCTTGTCAAGTTGTGCCACAAACTCCTCTTCTCCCCAATTCTATTCAATACCTCCTCATTAGTTATGTGATCTACCCATCTAATCTTCAGCATTCTTCTGTAACACCACATTTCGAAAGCTACTATTCTCTTCTTGTCCAAACTATTTATCATCCATGTTTCACTTCCATACATGGCTATACTCCATAGCAATACTTTCAGAAACGACTTCCTGACACTTAAATCTATACTCGAAGTTAACAAATGTCTCTTCTTCAGAAACGCTTTTCTTGCCATTGCCAGTCTACATTTTATATCCTCCCTATCTCGACCATCATCAGTTATTTTGCTCCCCAAATAGCAAAACTCCTTTACTACTTTAAGTGCCTCATTTCCTAATCTAATTCCCTCTGCATCACCCGAATTAATTCGACTACATTCCATTATCCTCGTTTTGCTTTTGTTGGTGTTAATCTTATATCCTCCTTTCAAGACACTGTCCATTCCATTCAACTGCTCTTCCAAGTCATTTGCTGCCTCTGACAGAATTACAATGTCATCGGCGAACCTCAAAGTTTTTATTTCTTCTCCATGGATTATGCACATTATAAAACATAAATATTCCCCTCTTGCAACTGAAAGGAGAAACTTTATAAGATAAAAAAATTTTATTTGATAAAACAAGTATCTCTCTTTTGCTTCTTCTTCTGTCCCCCACCCCGTCCCCCTACGTGTACAATCGCAACATATTTCATTAACATTCAGTGCTCCTCACCCCATAGTCAACCAAGATACCTAAAGAAGAGCACCAATATGTTCACAGTTTTTTGTAAAAGCAACCCAGTAGAAACGTAACTTCCTCAGATTTACAAATAAGGTAAAGGACCACGAATTCTATTGTTGCTGGACCATGAAGTTGTTTTTGTACGTCAATCCTTAAAACAGGTGGCAATTTAAGTTCAGGAGAACACTATTTGTTAAGAAGTGTAATGAACTGCACAATTAATTGATTGCAGAAACCTCTAACAAGGGAACCTCCCCATCGCAGCCCCCTCAGATTTAGTTATAAGTTAGCAAAGTGGATAGGCCTTGAAAAACTGAACACAGATCAATCGAGAAAACAGGAAGAAATTATGTGGAACTATGAAGAAAATAAGCAAAATACACAAACTGAGTAGTCCAAGTGAGATAAGCAATATCAAGGAGAGCGTTAGGGGAGGAGCGCCGTGGTCCTGTGGTTAGCGTGACCAGCTGTGAAACGAGAGATCCTTGGTTCAAGTCTTCTCTCGAGTGAAAATTTTAATTTTTTGTTTTCAGACAATTATATCTGTCCGTCTGTCCGTCCGATGCGATCACTTTTTTGGGAGTGATAATCACATCCACAAGAAAACCTAAATCGGGCAAGGTAGAAGAATCTTTTTACCCATTCGCCAAGTGTACAAGTTAGGTGGGTCGACAACATATTCCTGTCATGTGATGCACATGCCGTCACCAGTGTCGTATAGAATATATCAGACGTGTTTTTCTGTGGAGGAATCGGTTGACCTATGACCTTGCGATCAAATGTTTTCGGTTCCCATTGGAGAGGCACGTCCTTTCGTCTACTAACCGCACGGTTTTGCAGTGTGGTCGCAAAACACAGACACAAAATTTATTACAGTGAACAGATACGTCAATGAACGAACGGACAGATCATAAGTTTGCGAAAATAAAGAAAGTAAACCTTTCACTCGAGGGAAGAGTTGAACCAAAGACCTCACGTTCCGCAGCTGCTCTGAGGGGGGTGTGATGGGGAGGTTCCCTTGTAAGAACAATGTGTGTTGGTCAACTACCGCCAATAGTTCACATATTCCTGTGCCAGAGAGGGGGACACCACCATTATGAGTATGCCTGCAACAGACCTGGTGTTCGCCGTGCCTAGCTGACGTGACGTCACCAACAAGCGCCGAGGCCTTCGTTTGAGTCGGTGTTGGAAAGATGGGCCGCGGCGCGTACGTCATCCGCCGACCTTCACGTGACCAGGAAAGGTCGAACTACCGAACTGCACCAGTGAGCCTAAAGCCGTCGGCACACGGACCGTGCTGTCGAACGTTCTACATCTACATCTACATCTACATCTACATCCATACTCCGCAAGCCACCTGACGGTGTGTCGCGGAGGGTACCTCGAGTACCTCTATCGATTCTCCCTTCTATTCCAGTCCCGTATTGTTCGTGGAAAGAAAGATTGTCGGTATACCTCTGTGTGGGCTCTAATCTCTCTGATTTTATCCTCATGGTTTCTTCGCGAGATATACGTAGGAGGGAGCAATATACTGCTTGACTCTTCGGTGAAGGTATGTTCTCGAAACTTCAACAAAAGCCCGTACCGAGCTACTGAGCGTCTCTCCTGCAGAGTCTTCCACTGGAGTTTATCTATCATCTCCATAACGCTTTCGCGACTACTAAATGATCCTGTAACGAAGCGCGCTGCTCTCCGTTGGATCTTCTCTATCTCTTCTATCAACCCTATCTGGTACGGATCCCACACTGCTGAGCAGTATTCAAGCAGTGGGCGAACAAGCGTACTGTAACCTACTTCCTATGTTTTCGGATTGCATTTCCTTAGGATTCTTCCATTGACTCTCAGTCTGGCATCTGCTTTACCGACGATCAACTTTATATGATCATTCCATTTTAAATCACTCCTAATGCCTACTCCCAGATAATTTATGGAATTAACTGCTTCCAGTTGCTGACCTGCTATTTTGTAGCTAAATGATAAGGGGATCTATCTTTCTATGTATTCGCAGCACATTACACTTGTCTACATTGAGATTCAATTGCCATTTCCTGCACCATGCGTCAATTCGCTGCAGATTCTCCTGCATTTCAGTACAATTTTCCATTGTTACAACCTCTCGATATACCACAGCATCATCCGCAAAAATCCTAAGTGAACTTCCGATGTCATCCACAAGGTCATTTATGTATAATGTGAATAGCAATGGTCCTACGACATTCCCCTGCGGCACACCTGAAATCACTCTTACTTCGGAAGACTTCTCTCCATTGAGAATGACATGCTGCGTTCTGTTATCTAGGAACTCTTCAATCCAATCACACAATTGGTCTGATAGTCTATATGCTCTTACTTTGTTCATTAAACGACTGTGGGGAACTGTATCGAACGCCTTGCGGAAGTCACATGGCATCTACCTGGGAACCCGTGTCTATGGCTCTCTGAGTCTCGTGGACGAATAGCGCGAGCTGGGTTTCACACGATCGTCTTTTTCGAAACCCGTGCTGATTCCTACAGAGTAGATTTCTACTCTCCCGAAAAGTCATTATACTCGAACATAATACGTGTTTCAAAATTCTACAACTGATAGACGTTAGAGGTATAGGTCTATAGTTCTGCACATCTGTTCGACGCCCCTTCTTAAAAACGGGGATGACCTGTGCACTTTTCCAATCCTTTGGAACGCTACGCTCTTCTAGAGACCTACGGTACACCGCTGCAAGAAGGGAGTCGTTCCTTCGCGTACTCTATGTGAAATCGAACTGGTATCCCATCAGGTCCAGCGGCCTTTCCTCTTTTGAGCGATTTTAATTGTTTCTCTATTCCCCCTGTCGTCTATTTCGATATCTACCATTTTGTCATCTGTGCGACAATCTAGAGAAGGAGCTACAGTGCAGTCTTCCTCTGTGAAACAGCTTTGGAAAAAGACATTTAGTATTTCGGTCTTCAGTCTGTCATTCTCTGTTTCAGTACCATTTTGGTCACAGAGTGTCTGGACATTTTGTTTTGATCCACCTATCGCTTTGACATAAGACCAAAATTTCTTAGGATTTTCTGCCAAGTCAGTACATAGAACTTTACTTTCGAATTCATTGAATGCCTCTCGCATAGCCCTCCTCGCACTACATTTCGCTTCGCGTAATTTTTGTTTGTCTGCAAGGCTTTGGCTATGTTTATGTTTGCTGTGAAGTTGCCTTTGCTTCCGCAGCAGTTTTCTACCTTGTTTGTTGTACCACGGTGGCTCTTTTCCATCTCTTACGATCTTGCTTGGCACATACTCATCTAACGCATTATGTACGATGGTTTTGAACTTTGTCCACTGATCCTCAACACTATCTGTACTTGAGACAAAACTTTTGTGTTGAGCCGTCAGGTACTCTGTAATCTGATTTTTGTCACTTTTGCTAAACAGAAAAATCTTCCTACCTTTTTTAATATTTCTATTTACGGCTGAAATCATCGATGCCGTAACCGCTTTATGATCGCTGATTCCCTGTTCTGCGTTAACTGTTTCAAATAGTTCGGGTCTGTTTGTCACCAGAAGGTCTAATATGTTATCGCCACGAGTCGGTTCTCTGTTTAACTGTTCAAGGTAGTTTTCAGATTAAGCACTTAAAAAATTTTCACTGGATTCTTTGTCCCTGCCACCCGTTATGAACGTTTGAGTCTCCCAGTCTATATCCGGCAAATTAAAATCTCCACCCAGAACTATAACATGGTGGGGAAATCTACTCGAAATATTTTCCAAATTATCCTTCTCAACCACAACAGCTGCTGAGCCAGGGGGCCTATAGAGACATCCAATTACCATGTCTGAGCCTGCTTTAACCGTGACCTTCACCCAAATTATTTCACATTTCGGATCTCCGTCAATTTCCTTCGATACTATTGCACTTCTTATCGCTATAAACACGCCTCCTCCTTCACTGTCCAGCCTGTCTCTGCGGTATACATTCCAATCTGAGTTTATAATTTCATTACTGTTTACATCTGATTTCAGCCAACTGTCTGTCCCTAGTACTATGTGGGCATTGTGACCGTTTATTAATGAGAGCAGTTCTGGGACCTTTCTATAGACGCTCCCGCAGTTTACTATTAGCACATTAATATTGTTATTCCCTGTTGCATTTTGCCTACTCCTACCTTGCCGCGTCTCAGGAGGCGTCTTGTCGAGCCTAGGGAGGGAATTCTCTAATCTAAAACGTTAACGTTGAGCATGCCAAGTTCAACGAGCTGCTGAACGCTCAGCAACGATGCGACTTGTGCACACGGTACGTGGGCCCCAACGTGGTATATGCGATCGCAACGCACTCCAGCGACAGTTGAGGGATGTTTCTAGTTCGTAAATCACACTGTTTACTCAACGGGTGCGCGTAATTCCCACGTTAGCTCTATTAAAACGCACATTTCTTCCATCGTCCACGAAAAGGAAAGTACCATGACCAATCAGTAAGGACACAGGCTTATAAAAGTTCCGTTACAGACAGTGCGTTACATATTTGCAATACTTCTCCGCATAAGATAAACGTTATTTCATGAGTCCCACATTTTAGTAAAACTCCAAGGTCAGTCTTACTTGATCACTGTTCCTACCCAGTAGCAGAATCTTTGCAACATGTGAATTACGAAGCGTAAAAGAAGAAGGAGTAAAATATCTTTAAACAAGTAGCGCAAGCTGTCCTTTAGATTAAGCCAATCGAACAAAGTCACACCCCAAAAAAAGGTGAACTTGTATTTACATAACATCGAATATTATAGTCTACACTTATATTAAACTAATAATAAAGTATCGGAACCTAATAAAAACGTGAATGTTAAGAAAAAAAATTGGTTGTGTCAGGACACGAACCACTGCCCCAACAAAAAGAACTCCCTACAGAACACTCACGCTCTTCATTTCGCTAAACCAACATCTCACATATTGGCACTGATCATAGTTTCTTAGCGCATGCTAAAAACATTAATCGTAGATATGTTACTAACTGAAATTGAATTATAACAAATTGTACCAAGAACAATGCGTTTTGGGTGGATCTTCAGTGTGTCGCTGCCTTCAAATAGCCTACTCTCATTATACGCAAGTTACAATAATTCTTTTGCCACGAATATGATGTTTTTCATTATTTAATTGGAACGAATCACACAGTTAACAACGGGTTTTTCAGTGATTCTCAATTTGCTGGTGCTCAGAAACGGCATATGTACATATAGGCTTGAAATGAATGCCAATATGGCGCCTCACAACTCTGTAGTGAAGGGGGACGGCGTGCGTGTGACGTAGGTGGCGTTGTGCCATCTCATTGGTCAACGCTCAGACGCACGCTCAGAATATCTGCCATGCCAGATATTGCCCTGCACGTTCGGAAAGACTCCCGAACGCGCTGTTCCACGCTATGACGTCAGAAACTCGGCACGCTCAACGCTCAACGTTCGGATGCACGGTCCGTGTGCCGACGGCTTAAAAGGCTGCGGTCACAGCGGTTCCGATATCGGTGGATTCTGCCTACGACCGACATCGGGCGCAGACGGCTGATCCTTTCACGTCAGTACGCCACTACGTGCGCCGTCGCACTGTAGCCGATTCTGTCTTCAGAAGGTAGAGACTTCGGACGACAACAGGTGAAATTCAAATCTATTTGTTTACTTAGGGCCGGCCGTTGTGGACGAGCAGTTCTAGGCGCTTCAGTCTGCAACCGCGCGGCCGCTAGAGTCGCAGGTTCGAATCCTGCCTCCGGCATGGATGTGTGTGATGTCCTTAGGTTAGTTTGGTTTAAGTAGTTCTAAGTTCTAGGGGACTGATGACCTCAGATGTTAAGTCCCATAGTGCTCAGAGCCATTTGAACCAATTCTTTTGTTTACTCAGGTCACTTCGACCGATGTTCTCGGGCACGAAATATGCGAGTGTGAGGAACTGATAAGTTTACTGCAAGAAAAAGTGAATTTGTGGCATCCTGAGGATGAAAATACCGTAATCGGAATATAGTTCGGAATCTATGGACTGAAATCGCATCTTTATTCGAAACCTCAAACAGGCCAAATCTTTGTTGGAAATTTTGAGCACAGATTATAACCTCAAAAATTAATTTGTTCAAATGAAGGGTGAGGTGTATCTTATATGTACTGTATCTACAGTACTGTACCTTTTTTGTGGTAGGTTGTCATTAGTTGTTTACAAATTATTATTACTACTTTCTGGGATTTTATACCCATAGGATAGGGATAGCGTTAACCCGTCAGGGTGGCCGAGAGCACTAACGCCCTGCTTCCTAGACTCGGGTAGGCGCGCCGGCCCCGGATCGAATCCGTCCGCCGGATTAACGGCGAGGGCCGGTGTGCCGGCCAGCCTGGATGTGGTTTTTATGCGGTTCTCCACATCCCGCTAGGTGAATACCGGGCTGGTCCCCACGTTCCGCCTCAGTTACACGCGTAGCAGATATATGAAACACGTCCGCATTAATTCACGATTTACACTAGACGCAGACAGTTGGGGTACACTGGTTCCATCCCTGGGAGGTACGGGGTGGCGGCAGGAAGAGCATCCGGCCAGCGCTAAAACTAACATTGCCGAATCCTTTGTAACTACGCCGACCCTGTGATCACTGCGGGACTATGGCGTAACCGAAAGTAAGAATAGTGATAGTGTTAAAATGAAGTCTTTTGCAAATGTGGTATACGGTATGTATGTCGACTTGTAAGTGCTTTACGGTTTCATAGTACCTTATTATACGCTTTATTCTTGCCTTTTACTCGTGTGCTAAATTACAGTCACTGACTACGAGGGTTGTTTTTTAAGTAAGGGCCGTTCGCGCGCATAGTCCCGTAGTTCGCGCGGACGCCGCAACAAGCCACCGCGCCACTTGCCGGCATCCTTCCCGCTCACACTGATGCAAGTTGCAGCTCTGTAGCTGACGTGTACGCATCGCTGTGCTACGATTATTGAATCGCCCGCCGCGTGTGAGATACGGTCAGTGATACGTTTTTTGAGTGCGAGAAGCCCATCAGCTGCAGAAATTCATCGTCAGTTAACGGAAGTTTATGGCTTGAATGCAGTGAGTGAAGGTAAAGTGCGTCAATGGGTTAGAGAGTTTAAAAATGGCCGTCAAAACGTCCGTGACGAAGAACGCTCAGGCCGGCACTCTGTGATGATTTGGTGGCTGCAGTCGAAACAAAGATTCGTGAGGACAGAAGATTCACAATTTCCACTCTTTCTTCGGAATTTCCACAAGTTTCAAGATCGGTTTTGTACAAAATTGTGTCTGAAAACCTAAACTTTAAGAAACTATGTTCTCGGTGGGTACCCAGACTCCTCACAGAGGACCACAAAGGGAAGAGATTTGCCACTTCATTGGACTTTTTGATTCGTTACGAGGAAGAAGGGGACGACATGTTGAGTCAAATTGTCACTGGAGATGAAACATGGGTATCCCATATCACTCCCGAAAGCAAGCGACAATCGATGGAATGGCGACACACAACCTCACCCGTCAAGGTCAAAGCCAAACAGAAGCTGTCAAAGCGCAAGATTATGCCAACTGTGTTCTGGGACCGGCGCGGTGTTTTGCTAGTGGACTTCATGCCACGAGGAACGACAATCAACTCAGATGCCTACTGTGCAACTCTAAAGAAGCTCCGCAGAGCAATTCAAAACAAAAGGCGCGGCATGCCGACAAAAGGAGTTTTGCTCCTGCACTATAACGCTAGGCCTCACACCTCTCAAAAGACTCGGGGTTTGATTGATTCTTTTGGCTGGGAAGTTCTGGACCGTGCACCACACAGCCCTGATCTTGCTCCTAGCGATTTTCACCTTTTCCGAAACACCATCTTGGCGGGTAGCGCTTCAATGACGACAATGAAGTGAAAGCGGCCGTGAACTCTTGGCTGTCGGAGCAGGCGGCCGAATTCTTTGAAGAGGGAATTAAAAACTTAGTTGTACGGTATGACAAGTGCTTAAATAAACAAGGCAACTATGTAGAAAAATAGGTAAAAGTGTGTAGAATCAGAAAATAAAAGTTTTTTTACAAAAGTATTTGTATCTTTTTAAAAAAATAAAAACAGCCCTTACTTAAAAAACAACCCTCGTATTAGGCGACGCATGTCAACATGACGTTTAATAAATACAGCGAAAGAGAGTGTTTACAACTCGCTGTTCTAGGTCACCACTATGTAACAGAGCGTTTCTCCTGTAACCTCGTATATTCATAAAACGCCTGGTTATTCCGATAACTAAGGACGGAGTGTACAGCACTAGCCGCGCTCTTTTCGGGACAGGAAAGCCCATTGATATGGCGTCTCTTTAATGGGCAGAAGCCACCATAGAGATCTCGTATCCAGGCACAGAGGCGTCGTGGTATCCACCCCACCCTAAGAGGTTAAAATGTAATCTGCTTCACACAGAACAGATTGTAACCCAACCTCACCTCTTGACCCTGCCTGAAACTGACGGAGGGGATCGGACGCACTCTGACCAGGCTGTCGGCCGATGTCATCGGGCGACCTCTGGCGACGGTGTCTGACGACTGTTCGCGGTGCCAGTGTGAAGGCAGCCTAAGCCAAAATGGTTCAGATGGCTCTGAGCACTATGGGACTTAAAATCTGAGGACTTAAAATCTGAGAACTTAGAACTACTTAAACCTAATTAACCTAAGGACATCACACACATCCATGCCCCGAGGCAGGATTCGAACCTGCGGCCGTAGCAGTCACGCGGTTCCAGACTGAAGCGCCTAGAACCGCACGGGCACACCGGCCGGCCCAGCCTAAGCTACAAGGCTAAACGAACCTTCTACAAGAAAAAACTACATTTCTGGCTGATTCAACATTTTGCAATCGTCTGTTAATACAGGTTTACGACCTGCGTCTTCTATTGGACTGTGTAAATTTGTACCAAGGCAAATTTTCAGATGGATAATACTTTAAAACAGGTTCTGTCTAGGTACAGTTTAGCGTTCTGCTAGTCACACTGGATGAACAGCGAAAATATATTCGTACCATTGGTGTTTAGTGAAGTTCCTTATCCTTTTATTGTGTGGTATTTGTGCATACTAGTGAAATATAATACTAACGCGAATTATTTACAGACGAATGGAGGAACTAGTAGAAGCCGACCTCGGGGAGGATCAGTTTGGACACCGTAGAAATATCGGGACACGTGAGGCAATACTGACCGAACGACTTATCTTAGAAGCTAGTTTAAGGAAAGGCAAACCTACATTTCTAGCATTTGTAGACTTAGAGAAAGCTTTTGACAATGTTGACTGGAATACTCTCTTTCAAATCCTGAGGATGGCAGGGGTAAAATACAGGGGGCGAAAAGCTATTTACAATTTGTACAGAAACCAGATGGCAGTTATAAGAGTCGAGGGACATGAAAGGGAAGCAGTGGTTGGGAAGGGAGTGAGACAGGGTTGTAGCCTCTCCCCGATGTTGTTCAATCTGTATATTGAGCAAGCAGTAAAAGAAACACAAGGAAAATTCGGAGTAGGTATTAAAATCCATGGAGAAGAAATAAAAACTTTGAGGTTTGCCGATGACATTGTAATTCTGTCAGAGACAGCAATGGACTTGGAAGATCAGTTGAATGGAATGGACAGTGTCTTGATAGGAGGGTATAAGATGAACATCAACAAAGGCAAAACGAGGATAATGGAATGTAGTCAAATTAAATCGGGTGATGCTGAGGGAATTAGATTAGGAAATGAGACACTTAAAGTAGTAAAGGAGTTTTGCTATTTGGGGAGTAAAATAACTGATGATGGTCGAAGTAGAGAGGATATAAAATGTAGACTGGCAATGGCAAGGAAAGCTTTTCTGAAGAAGAGAAATTTGTTAACATCGAGTATAGATTTAAGTGTCAGGAAGTCGTTTCTGAAAGTATTTGTATGGAGTGTAGCCATGTATGGAAGTGAAACATGGACGATAAATAGTTTAGACAAGAAGAGAATGGAAGCTTTCGAAATGTGGTGCTACAGAAGAATGCTGAAGATAAGGTGGGTAGATCACGTAACTAATGAGGAGGTATTGAATAGGATTGGTGAGAAGAGAAGTTTGTGGCACAACTTGACTAGAAGAAGGGATCGGTTGGTAGGACATGTTTTGAGGCATCAAGGGATCACCAATTTAGTATTGGAGGGCAGCATGAGGGTAAAAATCGTAGGGGGAGACCAAGAGATGAATACACTAAGCAGATTCAGAAGGATGTAGGCTGCAGTAGGTACCGGGAGATGAAGAAGCTTGCACAGGATAGAGTAGCATGGAGAGCTGCATCAAACCAGTCTCAGGACTGAAGACCACAACAACAGTGAAACTTACACTGACGCCCCCAAAGAAACTGGGATAGGCATGTGTATTCAAATACAGAGATATGTAAACAAGAAGAATGCGGCGTTGCGGTGGGCAATGCCTGACAACATGTGTCTAGTGCAGTTATTAGATCGGTTACTGCTGCTACAGTGGCAGCTTATCAAGATTAAGTGAGTTTGAATGAAGTGTTATGGTCGGAGCACGAGCGATGGGACACAGCGTCTCCGAAGTAGCGATGAAGTGGCGATTTTCCCATACGACCATTTCACGAGTGTACCGTGAATATGAGGAATCCTACATCGCTGGGGCCGGAGAAACATCCTGCAAGAATGGGACCGACGACTGCTGAAGAGAATCGTTCAACGTGTCACAAGTGCAACCCTACCGGAAATTGCTGCAGATATCAGTGCTGAGCCGTCACAAAATGTCAGCATGCGAACCATTCAACGAAACATCGCCGATATGGGCTTTCGGAGCCGAAGGCACACTCGTGTACACGACACAAAGGTTTAGCCACGTCTGGGTCCGTCAATACCGAGATTGGACTGTTGATGACTGGAAACATGTCGCCTCGTCGAACGAGTCTCCGTTCAAACTCTATCGAGTGGATGGACGTGTACAGGTATGGAGACAACTTCACGAATCCCTGGACCCGACATGTCAGCAGCGGACTGTTTAAGTTGGTGGAGGCTCTGTAATGGTGTGGGGTGTCTGCAGTGGGAGTGATATGGGACCCCTGATACGGCTAGATACGACTGACTCTGACAGGTGACACGTACATAAGCATCCTGTCCGATCAGCTGCATGTCAGCAGCGGACTGTTTAAGTTGGTGGAGGCTCTGTAATGGTGTGGGGTGTCTGCAGTGGGAGTGATATGGGACCCCTGATACGGCTAGATACGACTGACTCTGACAGGCGACACGTACGTAAGCATCCTGTCCGATCAGCTGCACCCATTTATGCCGATTGTGCGTTCTGCCGCACTTGGGCAATTCCAGCAGGACAATGCGACACCCCACGCTTCGAGAATTGCTACAGAGTGGCTCCAGGAACACTCTACTGAGTTTAAATACTTCCGCCTGGCCAACAAATTTTTATTATTGAGCATATCTGGGATGCCTTGCAAGGTGCTGTTCACAAGAGATCTCCACCCCTTCATATCCTTACGGATTCATGGTGTCAGTTTCCCTCCAGCACGACTCCAGACATTAGTCGAGTCCACGCCACGTCGTGTTGCACCACTTCTACGTGCTCGCGGGCGCCCTACTGGATATTAGGCATGTGTACCAGTTTCTTTGGCTGTGCAGTGTATAATCGGTAAATTTACGTTACTTAGTTTGACTTTTTGTGTTGAATGACAGGATATATTTAAGGATGTGCTTGTAAATCTTCAACACGCAGAATCAATAATAAAGTATGTACTGTACGTTTGCCGTCCAGCATAAACACTGTGCATGCGCGCGTGTTGTCTGCAGCAGCTGTATACAGGGTGGTTCATTGTTAGTGACCGGGCCAAATATCTCACGAAATGAGGATCAAACGAAAAAACTACAAAGAACGAAACTTGTCTAGCTTGAAGGGGGAAACCAGATGGCGCTATGGTTGGCCCGCTAGATAGCGCTGCCATAGGTCAAACGGATATCAACTGCGTTTTTTAAAGTAGGACCCCCAATTTTTATTACATATTCGTGTAGTACGTAAAGAAAATGGTTGACGTTTCACATGCGGCTGAAGACTTTCTGTTTCCTTAAATAATGTAACTATCCGGCGAACGGATGATGTCGTCCAGGATACCGAGCAGCATACATAGCACAGGCTCGTTGGGCACTTTGATCACAATAGCCATACATCAACACGATATCGACCTTTTTCGCAATTGGTAAACGGTCCATTTTAACACGGGTAATGTATCACGAAGCAAATAGCGTCTGTACTGGCGGAATGTTACGTGATACCACGTAGTTATACGTTTGTGACTATTACAGCACCATCTGTGACAAAGCGAAAAAAGTGGCCCAACTAAAACATTCATATTTATATTGTAACAAATAAGCCCACGGTCACAAATATTAACTCAAAATTGACCTGGTTTCGACGCTACTATGAGCGTCGTCTTCAGAATTAGACTAACTGTACTAAAACATTAGGTATATAGTACATAAATAAAATTAAAGTTTGTACTGACTCGAAAAGATGCAGTACTTACAAGTCACATATTAAAAAAGATCTAAGCCGGAAAGACGACGTCATGAACACTTGTGCGATGGCGAGCCGCTAAGGGCTGCTCGTACTGTGGACAATGGTTGCAACAAGGCTGAGGTGCCCACTCTAGAAAGTGTGGGCAAGAAAACATGGTGTTGCTACGAGCGCCATCCAGTAGCCGCAGAAACAACTAGGCTACTGTACATTCAAAATTAGACACATGAAATTGTGATGCAGTTGATTCAGGCATAACGTAAGCATTAATAATAACAGGATGAAGTTACATATTTATCTGCTTTAAATAGAGATACATTTTGTAACGTAAAAAAGTTAGTTATGACATACAAGAAAACAGCAATGATGTGACAGGAAAACGACATTTCGGCAAACTGCATGAGGAAATCTGAAACAAAGATCGAGCAATGGCTTTATACAGTCAAAAAAGTTTTTATTTCGCAGCTGCAGCTGTTCGTTGAGAATGAGGCCATCATGACAAGTGAGATGTTTGAAAATCTCCAATTCCTCTAAGACATCTAACCTACGCCCCTTCTTTTCGGTATGCAGAATATTGTTATGGGCTTTAGGCACGTGTCCAGTAATTAAGAGATAATCGGCAAAGGATGAATTTAGGGGACCGGTGCCGTTCTTTCTCAAAAGATGTTCTTTATATCTGACGATGAAAGCACGTCCGGTTTGCCCTGTATAACATTCATATTTCTTTCCGTACTACACGAGTATGTAATAAAAAATGGGGGTTCCTATTTAACAAAAAACGCTGTTGATATCCGTTTGATCTATGGCAGCGCCATCTAGCGGGCCAGCCTTAGCGCCATCTGGTTTCCCCCTTAAAGCTAGACGAGTTTCGATCTTTGCAGTTTTTTTCTTTGATGCTTATTTCGTGAGATATTTGGCGCAGTCACTATCATAGAATGAAGGCTTTCACGACCGGGTGACATGGCTGTGAGGTCGTGGTCCAAGAACTTTTCTGCTCCTTACGTTTCGTCCAGGACTGCGCTGGACTTTCTCAGAGGCGCTGCTCCGCTGAGTCTTGCCAACTGGCTGGTCGGGTTTTTTTTTTTTTTTTTTTTTTTTTTTAAATGGACTTGTAGTCCGGGGTGATATGTTACAATACAGCATCACCGGTCTATTGCGGTCTAACTGTGTTGGTGAGGCAGTAAATTTCCACAGGGCAGTGACTGCGTCACTGCAATTCACTTTGGAGGTGTGGCGGTGGGACTTTTAGTCCCGTACCACCCTCTGACGGTGATAGTATTACATGAGTCAGGCAGAAAAATTTTGCCTAACATGGGCGGGTGAAGGTGTGGCGGTGTTTCCGTGGCGCGGTGTCTGAGAGCGACTTATATATTGTGAGAAAGGGATACAGAAGTTTTATCTACAACGTTAAATTACTATCCACGGCTATATAGAGAAGCTATCGAAATTTATAAACATCACGATAATTTTAATAGGAAAGAGGAGGCTATGAAACTTAGCGATATACGGACAGTGGCTCTACAAAATTGCTAACAATTTTTATCTTTGACAAGGTGGTAATCGATAGTCAACATCTTTGCTATGGATTATCACTGCTCATCACGTGTCACCTGAACCACGCCCCCCTTTCTCACAATATATAAGTCGCTCTCAGACACCCGACCAGTCAGTCGGCAAGACTCAGCGGAGCAGCGCCTCTGAGGAAGTCCAGCGCAGTCCTGGACGAAACGTAAGGAGCAGAAAAGTTCTTGGACCACGACCTCACATCCCGGAAAGTATATCAACAGCAGTCACTATCAATGTAGCACGCTGTATAACGGTGACGCAAGTCGCAGCAGGAGCAGTCGCGTCAGTGGCATCCTTGCAGTGCCCTCCCACTTCTCCCCTCCCCCCCCCCGTGTCCCCTCCTCCCACCACCTTCCTCAAGGTCATCGAGCATGCCGCTGCAGCCGCGACGGCGCTCTGCAAAACCAGCTGCCCGAGCTCTCTCACAAGGGAACCTCCCCATCGCACCCCCCTCAGCTTTAGTTATAAGTTGGAACAGAAGATACGGCTTTAAAAACTGAAAACAGATCAATCGAGAAAACAGGAAGAAGTTGTGTGGAACTATGAAAAAATAAGCAAAATGTACAAACTGAGTAGTCCATGTGCAAGAAGGCCACATCAAGGATACGCTGAGCTAAGGAGCACCGTGGTCCCGTGGTTAGCGTGAGCAGCTGCGGAACGACAGGTCCTTGGTTCAAGTCAGCCCTCGAGTGAAAAGTTTACTTTCTTTATTTTCGCAAAGTTATGATCTGTCCGTTCGTTCATTGACGTCTCTGTTCACTGTAATAAGTTTAGTGTCTGTGTTTTGCGACCGCACCGCAAAACCGTGCGATTAGTAGACGAAAGGACGTGCCTCTCCAATGGGAACCGAAAACATTTGATCGCAAGGTCATAGGTCAACCGATTCCTGCCCGCATCTCGTGGTCGTGCGGTAGCGTTCTCGCTTCCCACGCCCGGGTTCCCGGGTTCGATTCCCGGCGGGGTCAGGGATTTTCTCTGCCTCGTGATGGCTGGGTGTTGTGTGCTGTCCTTAGGTTAGTTAGCTTTAAGTAGTTCTAAGTTCTAGGGGACTTATGACCACAGCAGTTGAGTCCCATAGTGCTCAGAGCCATTTGAACCGATTCCTCCACAGGAAAACACGTCTGATATATTCTATATGACACTGGTGACGGCATGTGCGTCACATGACAGGAATATGTTGTCGACCCACCTAACTTGTACACTTGCCGAATGGGTAAAAAGATTCTTCTACTTTGCCCGATTTAGGTTTTATCATGGAAGTGATAATCACTCCCAAAAAAGTGATGAAAACATAAGAGTTTGTCACATAAACTGCAACAAATGAATGCAACAGTTTCACAGTCGCACAGTTTTCTCTGTGCTCTGTCAAAACATGTTTTTAACGTTTTCAAATTTTTCCGTGTGTAGACCGTCAATTCCTGCATATGTCCAAGCAAATCTGAACATGTCCTGGAATTTTGGAGAGCGAAGTTAATTGTGTGTGAGTGCTTGAACTTTGATAATTGTCTGAAAAAAAAAAATAAACTCTTCACTCCAGGGAAGACTTGAACCAAGGACCTCTCGTTCCACAGCTGCTCATGTTAACCACGGGACCACGGCGCTCCTGAGGTCATAGTATCCTTTATGTTCCATATCTTGCGCATGAACTACTCAATTTGTATATTTTGCTTATTTTTTTCATAGTTCCACACAACTTCTTCTTGTTTTCTCGATTGATCTGTGTTCAGTTTTTCAAGGCCTAACCACTGTGCCAAATTATAACCAAATCTGAGGGGGGTGCGATGGGGAGGTTACCTTGTAAGTAGCGATCAGTCAACTGCCAGTCAGGGAGCCTCGTTAGCAGGAATACTCTTTCCGTGCGCTGTAGTCGACTGACGTCGTTTGTTTCGATGTTTGTTTAGGTGTAGCGTCCCCATACTACGGCGCAGTTACCTCGCATCGCGCTGACGGACAGATAATAATTGTTTGAAAATAAAAAATTACACTATCCACTCGAGAGAAGTCTTGAACCAAGGACCTCTCGTTCCACAGCTGCTCATGTTAACCACGGGACCACGGCGCTTCTGAGCTCACAGTATCCTTGATGTTGCATATCTTGCGCATGGACTACTCAATTTGTATATTTTGCTTATTTTTTTTCATAGTTCCCCACAACTTCTTCTTGTTTTCTCGATTGATCTGTGTTCAGTTTTTCAAGGCCTATCCACTGTGCCAACTTGTAACTAAATCTGAGGGGGGTGCGATGGGAACGTTCCGTTGTTAGAAGCGCCGATCTACATCTACATCTACATCTATACTCCGCGAGCCACCTTACGGTGTGTGGCGGAGGGTACTTATTGTACCACTATCTGATCCCCCCTTCCCTGTTCCATTCACGAATTGTGCGTGGGAAGAACGACTGCTTGTAAGTCTCCGTATTTGCTCTAATTTCTCGGATCTTTTCGTTGTGATCATTACGCGAGATATATGTGGGCGGTAGTAATATGTTGCCCATCTCTTCCCGGAATGTGCTCTCTCGTAATTTCGATAATAAACCTCTCCGTATTGCGTAACGCCTTTCTTGAAGTGTCCGCCACTGGAGCTTGTTCAGCATCTCCGTAACGCTCTCGCGCTGACTAAATGTCCCCATGACGAATCGCGCTGCTTTTCGCTGGATCATGTCTATCTCTTCTATTAATCCAACCTGGTAAGGGTCCCATACTGATGAGCAATACTCAAGAATCGGACGAACAAGCGTTTTGTAAGCTACTTCTTTCGTTGATGAGTCACATTTTCTTAGAATTCTTCCTATGAATCTCAACCTGGCGCCTGCTTTTCCCACTATTTGTTTTATGTGATCATTCCACTTCAGATCGCTCCGGATAGTAACTCCTAAGTATTTTACGGTCGTTACCGCTTCCAATGATTTACCACCTATGGCATAATCGTACTGGAATGGATTTCTGCCCCTATGTATGCGCATTATATTACATTTATCTACGTTTAGGGAAAGCTGCCAGCTGTCGCACCATGCATTAATCCTCTGCAGGTCCTCCTGGAGTACGTACGAGTCTTCTGATGTTGCTACTTTCTTGTAGACAACCGTGTCATCTGCAAATAGCCTCACGGAGCTACCGATGTTGTCAACTAAGTCATTTATGTATATTGTAAACAATAAAGGTCCTATCACGCTTCCCTGCGGTACTCCCGAAATTACCTCTACATCTGCAGATTTTGAACCGTTAAGAATGACATGTTGTGTTCTTTCTTCTAGGAAATCCTGAATCCAATCACAAACCTGGTCCGATATTCCGTAAGCTCGTATTTTTTTCACTAAACGTAAGTGCGGAACCGTATCAAATGCCTTCCTGAAGTCCAGGAATACGGCATCAATCTGCTCGCCAGTGTCTACGGCACTGTGAATTTCTTGGGCAAATAGGGCGAGCTGTGTTTCACATGATCTCTGTTTGCGGAATCCATGTTGGTTATGATGAAGGAGATTTGTATTATCTAAGAACGTCATAATACGAGAACACAAAACATGTTCCATTATTCTACAACAGATTGACGTAAGCGAAATAGGCCTATAATTATTCGCATCTGATTTATGACCCTTCCTGAAAATGGGAACGACCTGCGCTTTCTTCCAGTCGCTAGGTACTTTACGTTCTTCCAGCGATCTACGATAAATTGCTGATAGAAAGGGGGCAAGTTCTTTAGCATAATCACTGTAGAATCTTAAGGGTATCTCGTCTGGTCCGGATGCTTTTCCGCTACTAAGTGATAGCAGTTGTTTTTCAATTCCGATATCGTTTATTTCAGTATTTTCCATTTTGGCGTCCGTGCGACGGCTGAAGTCAGGGACCGTGTTACGATTTTCCGCAGTGAAACAGTTTCGGAACACTGAATTCAGTATTTCTGCCTTTCTTCGGTCGTCCTCTGTTTCGGTGCCATCGTGGTCAACGACTGACTGAATAGGGGATTTAGATCCGCTTACCGATTTTACATATGACCAAAACTTTTTAGGGTTCTTGTTTAGATTGTTTGCCAATGTTTTATGTTCGAATTCGTTGAATGCTTCTCTCATTGCTCTCTTTACGCTCTTTTTCGCTTCGTTCAGCTTTTCCTTATCAGCTATGATTCGACTACTCTTAAACCTATGATGAAGCTTTCTTTGTTTCCGTAGTACCTTTCGTACATGATTGTTATACCACGGTGGATCTTTCCCCTCGCTTTGGACCTTAGTCGGTACGAACTTATCTAAGGCGTACTGGACGATGTTTCTGAATTTTTTCCATTTTTGTTCCACATCCTCTTCCTCAGAAATGAACGTTTGATGGTGGTCACTCAGATATTCTGCGATTTGTGCCCTATCACTCTTGTTAAGCAAATATATTTTCCTTCCTTTCTTGGCATTTCTTATTACACTTGTAGTCATTGATGCAACCACTGACTTATGATCACTGATACCCTCTTCTACATTCACGGAGTCGAAAAGTTCCGGTCTATTTGTTGCTATGAGGTCTAAAACGTTAGCTTCACGAGTTGGTTCTCTAACTATCTGCTCGAAGTAATTCTCGGACAAGGCAGTCAGGATAATGTCACAAGAGTCTCTGTCCCTGGCTCCAGTTCTGATCTGCCTGCCCCGTGAGATTTCCGTAGCACCAACACGGCCCGCTGCTTCGCCTGACAGCGCAGTATATTCTCAAAACGTCGATCTGGGAAGTGACTAGGTCAGCGCGCTGACTACGGTCCTGAGCGTCGCCTTCTGTTCTGCCACACACGCCCCGCACCAACACAGACTCAGAGGAAGGCCTCGCCGCTTGTTGGTGACGTCACGTCAGCTAGGCACGGCGAACGCCAGGTCTGTTGCAGGCATACTCATAATGGTGGTGTCTCCCTCTCTGACGCAGGATAATGTGAAACTATTGGCGGTAGTTGACCAACACACATTGTTCTGAGAGGTTTCTGCAATCAATTAATTGTGCAATTCATTACACTTCTTAACAAATAGTGTACGCCTGAACTTAAATTGCCACCTGTTTTAAGGATTGACATACAAAAACAAGTTCATTGTCCAGCAGCAACAGAATTCGTGCTTCTTTACCTTATTTGTAAATCGGAGGAAGTTACGTTTGTACTGGGTTGCTTTTACAAGAAGCTGTGAAAATATTGGTGCTCTTCTTTAGGTATCTCGGTTGACTATGTGGTGAGGAGCACTGAATGTTAATGAAATATCTTGCGATTGTACACGTTGGGCGAGGGGGTGGGGGACAGCAGAAGAGGCAAAAGAGAGATACTTGTTTTATCAATTAAAATTTTTTTATCTTATAAAGTTACACCTTTCAGTTGCAAGAGGGGAATATTTATGTTTTCTAATGAGCATGTTTAAAAAAGTTTAAGCTCAGCAGTATTTTCGATGTATGAAGCTATTTTGTTTCCTGTTTAGAATTCCTTTCGTTGAAAACGAGTGTAATCTAATGACTGGCAACAGTTGGACATTTAAATATGTAAATTAGTTCACATTTCCAGTGACGATGTCAAACGAAAATAAATAAATAAATAAATGAAAGAAACGAGTTCATTGTAAGGGGGTTTGAGTAAGTTTCGATAACAAAATGGATCGAGTAAATATACGAGGGCAGTTCAATAAGTAATGCAACACATTTTTTTTCTCGGCCAGTTTTGGTTGAAAAAACCGGAAATTTCTTGTGGAATATTTTCAAACATTCCCGCTTCGTCTCATATAGTTTCATTGACTTCCGACAGGTGGCAGCGCTGTACGGAGCTGTTAAAATGGCGTCTGTAACGGATGTGCGTTTCAAACAACGGGCAGTGATCGAGTTTCTTTTGGCGGAAAACCAGGGCATCTCAGATATTCATAGGCGCTTGCAGAATGTCTACGGTGATCTGGCAGTGGACAAAAGCACGGTGAGTCGTTGGGCAGAGCGTGTGTCATCATCGCCGCAAGGTCAAGCAAGACTGTCTGATCTCCCGCGTGCGGGCCGGCCGTGCACAGCTGTGACTCCTGCAATGGCGGAGCGTGCGAACACACTCGTTCGAGATGATCGACGGACCACCATCAAACAACTCAGTGCTCAACTTGACATCTCTGTTGGTAGTGCTGTCACAATTGTTCACCAGTTGGGATATTCAAAGGTTTGTTCCCGCTGGGTCCCTCGTTGTCTAACCGAACACCATAAAGAGCAAAGGAGAACCATCTGTGCGGAATTGCTTGCTCGTCATGTGGCTGAGGGTGACAATTTCTTGTCAAAGATTGTTACAGGCGATGAAACATGGGTTCATCACTTCGAACCTGAAACAAAACGGCAATCAATGGAGTGGCGCCACACCCACTCCCCTACCAAGAAAAAGTTTAAAGCCATACCCTCAGCCAGTAAAGTCATGGTTACAGTCTTCTGGGACGCTGAAGGGGTTATTCTGTTTGATGTCCTTCCCCATGGTCAAACGATCAACTTTGAAGTGTATTGTGCTACTCTTCAGAAATTGAAGAAACGACTTCAGCGTGTTCGTAGGCACAAAAATCTGAACGAACTTCTCATTCTTCATGACAACGCAAGACCTCACACAAGTCTTCGCACCCGAGAGGAGCTCACAAAACTTCAGTGGACTGTTCTTCCTCATGCACCCTACAGCCCCGATCTCGCACCGTCGGATTTCCATATGTTTGGCCCAATGAAGGACGCAATCCGTGGGAGGCACTACGCGGATGATGAAGAAGTTATTGATGCAGTACGACGTTGGCTCCGACATCGACCAGTGGAATGGTACCGTGCAGGCATACAGGCCCTCATTTCAAGGTGGCGTAAGGCCGTAGCATTGAATGGAGATTACGTTGAAAAATAGTGTTGTGTAGCTAAAAGATTGGGGAATAACCTGGTGTATTTCAATGCTGAATAAAACAACCCCTGTTTCATAAAAAAATGTGTTGCATTACTTATTGAACTGCCCTCGTAGTTACTTGAATGTGAAATTTCCGAAGCTTGCAATGGGGCAAAGCGTCTTCTCATATCGATCTACGTTTGTTTGGACAGGGTTCAGTAATACAGAACTATGATCTTCATTTGTAGCTTTACGATAGTAAGAAAATCTTTCGTCAAAACAAAACTGCAGAATCCAAAACAGTACCGAACATTTTGTCCAAAAATAAGAGATTTATAGTGATAAGCGCGCCCAGGCGTTTCTGCCTGCAACAGACCTGGCGTTCGCCGTGCCTAGCCGACGTGACGTCACCAACAAGCGCCGAGGCCTTCCTGTGAGTCGGTGTTGCCCGCACACACTCCCTCAGCCTGGAGCCTGCCGCTGCGGAAGGCGCGCCCTCGCCACACGCGGAATCTCGTAGACGCGCGGCGGACCTGCGGAAACTCACGCGGACGCACAAAAATGGCCGGTCGTCTGATGGGCTTCAAAAATGAAGGATACCAAGCCACACGTGTCTCTGTAGTTACTTTTTCTACATCTACATCTACATTCATACTCCGCAAGCCACCCAATGGTGTGTGGCGGAGGGCACTTACGTGCCACTGTCATTACCTCCCTTTCCTGTTCCAGTCGCGTATGGTTCGCGGGGAGAACGACTGCCGGAAAGCCTCGATCTCCTCGGGAGGTATAAGTAGGGGGAAGCCATATATTTGATACCTCATCCAGAAACGCACCCTCTCGAAACCTGGACAGCAAGCTACAACCCGATGCAGAGCGCCTCTCTTGCAGAGTCTGCCACTCGAGTTTGCTAAACATCTCCGTAACGCTATCACGCTTACCAAACAATCCTGTGACGAAACGCGCCGCTCTTCTTTGGATCTTCTCTATCTCCTCTGTCAAGCATGCCGGGGTGGCCGAACGGTTCTAGGGGCTACAGTCTGGAACCCCTCGACCGCTACTTCGCAGGTTCGAATCCTGCCTCGGGCATGGATGTGTGTGATGTCCTTAGTTAGGTTTAAGTAGTTCTAAGTTCTAGGGGACTGATGACCTCAGAAGTTAAGTCCCATAGTGCTCAGAGCCATTTGAACCATTTTTTTTTCCTCTGTCAACCCGACCTGGTACGGATCCCACACTGATGAGCAATAAAGTATAGGTCGAACGAGTGTTTTGTAAGCCACCTCCTTTGTGTCCGGTCGTCTCATGAGCTTTAAAAATGAAGGATACCAACCATACACGTCTCTGTAATTACTTTATCTACATCTACATTCATACTCCGCAAGCCACCCAACGGAGTGTGGCGGAGGGCACTTTACGTGCCACTGTCATTACCTCCCTTTCCCCGTTCCAGTCGCGTGTGGTTCGCGGGAAGAACGACTGCCGGAAAGCCTCCGTGCGCGCTCGAATCTCTATAATTTTACATTCGTGATCTCCTCGGGAGGCACAAGTAGGGGGAAGCAATATATTCGATACCTCATCCAGAAACGCACCTCCTCGAAACCTGGACAGCAATCTACACCCCGATGCAGAGCGCCTCTCTTGTAGAGTCTGCCACTTGTAATGGTACTTGAATTACGTTACCATTATGGTACCTCACCTGAACCTCTCGATACCAGTAATATTCTACTGTGTTTCTGTTAACTACTTAACATATTTCTGAGACAACATTCAGATTTGATTTCATTTGTGATACATCGATATGTTTACATTGCAATGATATTATTCTTATGTGTATTCTTTCTTTTGTCACTATGATCTTTGACGTACCTGTAACTCCGATTTTTGGGCGCGTAAGCGATTATTAGTTGGTTGTTAAGTTGTTAGACAGTCGGACCTTGAAAAGGTCAAGTCTTGGACGTCAATGTTGGAAAGACGCATGTTATAGTTGGTTTATAAAATGTCAGGAAAATGTTTTCAAGTATGTTTTGTATATTGTGAAGTGATGTTTTGTGTTTACGTGATATTGCAATTAAGAAGAAGTGTAACTTAATTTCGGAGTTCTGATTTTTTTTTTTTTTTATATATCACCATTGTTCTAACTTTGAAAGGTTTAATCTCCAAGAATGGTTTGTGAAGCGCATGTAAATAACTTTTGAATATAGCAGGATAAAACCGAGGCATCTTTGCATCCGAGCTTGGAATCATAACCCCCTAGATTTTCAACGATTGAGCCATGATTTTACGACGAGACCAGCGTGGGAAACACGAAAAGATGAGTGCCTAGTTTTTTAATTATTACGTGAAATGACTATTGACTGTGCTCTAATGACACCTGCCACATAATATGACTGTTGTTGCCCGAAATGCAGTATTTAGCAGCGTGAGCAACACCACAATCGTTATTAAAGTTTCACCTTTGTTGTGGTAGGGTTGTTAAGACACTTCCGTAACGCTACCACGCTTACCAAATAATCCTGTGACGAAACGCGCCGCTCTTCTTTGGATCTTCTCTATCTTCTCTGTCAACCCGACCTGGTACGTATAAAGACACATTTGCATGCCGTGCATGAGTTTCCTCGGAAACGCGAAATCTTAATTAAATAATTAATCTCCGACAAATAAATAAAGCCTATGGCACAGAACTGCAGCGCTATGTCGCTGATAAAACAAAAATACAATTAGGACACTCTTATGTTTCATTAAGAAGAAGTAGGTCTTGTACAATAGCTGGTGCGGGAGGCACGTATATTTTATTAACTGGCACACCGCCATATTTGATGTTATATAAGAACACTGCGAGTTGCAATCTCACTAGGCACTCGACTCTGTAAAGATTCTATATTTTTGAAAGTAAGTTGAATTATTTAACTGTAGGCTTATTCGTTGAATATATCTGATTTAACTAACTGTGTAAACTTTTTTATGTTTAGTAGACAGTCAGCTCTGTACGACGTATTGACATGGCTGGCAAATTATTCTAATATTGAGATTTTGAGTCCGCACCTACCGCAGCAGTCTTTGGAAACGATTTAAATACGAAGTCCGATTATTTGAGTCACATTTCACGGTCAACTACGAATAACATTGCATTTAAGAAAAAGCCATTGTCAAGCGTCTGATACAAAATAATTATAAGTCCACGTTCTAGATAAGCAAATATTAATTACAACCAATCACTATCATACATATATAACAATTAATATTTTATTTTATTTTTTTATTTTATATACGGATCCCACAGTGATGAGCAATACTCAAGTATAGGTCGAACGAGTGTTTTGTAAGCCACCTCCTTTGTTGATGGACTACATTTTCTAACGACTCTCCCAATGAATCCCAACCTGGCACCCGCCTTACCAACAATTAATTTTATATGATCGTTCCACTTCAAATCGTTCCGTATGCATACTCCCAGATATTTTACAGAAATAACTGCTACCAGTGTTTGTTCCTCTATCATATAATCATACAATAAAGGATCCCTCTTTCTATGTATTCGCAATACATTACATTTGTCTATGTTAAGGGTCAGTTGCTACTCCCTGCACATCTTACTGCATTTCGCTGTAGTTTTCTAATGCTGCAGCTTCTCTGTATACTACAGCATCATACGCGAAAAGCCGCATGGAACTTCTGACACTATCTACTAGGTCATTTATATATATTGTGAAAAGCAATGGTCCCATAAAACTCCCCTGTGGCACGCCAGAGTCTGTAGACGTCTCTCCATTGAGACATAAAAAACTGATAAGCTAACAACAACAAGAAAAGAAAACTCGGGACCTCACATCCAAAAAAAAAAAAAAAAAGAAAAGGCGCGAAAAATTTTCCCGCGCAGTAATTCACGTACCATCGAGACGAAGCACGACTGAAAAATTTAGAAATTCATAAAAAGAGCTTCAATTACACTACTGGACATTAAAATTGCTACACCAAGAAGAAATGCAGATGATAAACGGGTATTCATTGGAAATATATATTATACTAGAACTGACATGTGATTACATTTTCACGCAATTTGGGTGCATAGATCCTGGGAAATCAGTACCCAGAACAACCACCTCTGGCGTAATAACGGCCTTGATACGCCTAGGCATTGAGTCAAACAGAACTTGGATGGCGTGTACAGGTACAGCTACCCATGCAGCTTCAACAAGATACCACAGTTCATCAAAAGTACTGACTGGCGTATTGTGACGAGCCAGTTGCTCGGCCACCATTGACCAGACGTTTTCAATTGGTGGCCAGGACAGCAGTCGAACATTCTCTGTATCCAGAAAGGCCTGTACAGGACCTGCAACATGCGGTCGTGCATTATCCTGCTGAAATGTAGGGTTGCGCAGGGATCGAATGAAGGGTAGAGCCACAGGTCGTAACACATCTAAAATGTAACGTCCACTGTTCAAAGTGCCGTCAATGCGAAAAAGAGTAGACCAAGACGTGTAACCAATCGCACCCCATACCATCACGCCGGGTGATACGCCAGTATGGCAATGACGAATGCACGCTTGCAATGCGACCATCATGATGCTGTAAACAGAACCTGGATTAATCCGAAAAAATGACGTTTTGCCATTCGTGCTCCCAGGTTCGTCGTTGAGTACACCATCGCAGGCGCTCCGTCTGTGATGCAGCGTCAAGGGTAACTGTCAAGGGTAACCGAAGCCATGGTCTCCGAGCTGATAGTCCGTGCTGCTGCAAACGTCGTCGAACTGTTCGTGCAGATGGTTGTTGTCTTGCAAACGTCCCCATCTGTTGATTCAAGAATCGTGACGTGGCTTCACGATCCGTTACAGCCATGCAGATAAGATGCCTGTCATCTCGACTGCTAGTGATACGAGGCCGTTGGGATCCAGCACGGCGTTCCGTATTACCATCGTGAACCAACCGATTCCATATTCTGCTAACAGTCATTGAATCGCGACCAACGCGAGCAGCAATGTCGCGATACGATAAACCGCAATCGCGATAGGCTACAATCTGACCTTTATCAAAGTAGGAAACGTGATGGTACGCATTTCTCCTCCTTGCACGAGGCATCACAACTACGTTTCATCAGGCAACTCCGGTCAACTGCTGTTTGTGTATGAGAAATCGGTTGGAAACTTTCCTCATGTCAGCACGCTGTCGCCAACCTTGTGTGGAAGCTGTGAAAAGCTAATCATTTGCATATCACAGCATCTTCTTCGTGTCGGTTAAATTTCGCGTCTGTAGCACGTCATCTTCGTGGTGTAGCAATTTTAATGGCCAGTAGTGCATCAGTCTTTCTTATTAATTTTGTCCAAATCAAAACCTCATTCCAACTTGTTTATCATTTAATTACGAGAGTGGTCCCCGTCCTCGGGCCAGTTCAGATTGCAGCATTTACCAGCTGACGTGATCAGTAGACTTGGACACTGTTTCTATGTTTCGATACAGTGTATCGATACGTGGTACTGTCTCAGTGTTTAGAAACGGCTATGTTTAAATGTTTCGAAACAGTGGTGTTTCATACCGCTCTGTCTCGGATACCGGGACCAGATTCGATCTCGAGCCAGACACGGAAACTGTATCGCTGTTTCAAAATAACGCTGATTCAGTCCACTTGTGCTTGGAAGGGGCTAATTGTGTCGAAACAGTGACGTTTCATTCCGCTCTTGTCTCGGACGAGATTCGGGCACGGTACAGATACTGAAACACATTTAACACCTCACTTCATGAAACACTTTCAAGTGTGTCGAAATCTTTTTGACACACGACAGCACGAAGCTTAAGGCTTCCGAAAATAAAGCTTCATTTCTAATTGACTGCCCTATTCCGAAATGGCGTAATATCTGCTTTATAAACACCAACAAACAACAAAATAACGCACACTATTTGCATTCAAACTAATAAAAGTGTGAAAAACATTCAGTTAAATTACACATCTCTTATAACATACACTTGCTGCAACTACGGTCGAGCTTGATAAATGTATGAAGATGCCACTGATACGCGAATCACAAGATCCATTGCTGTGGTGGAAAGAAAATTATGTGTTGTTTCCTACGCTGTTTGAAATAATGAAACGGCGTCTTTGTGCTATGGCCACCTCTGTTCCATGTGAGCGCATATTATCAAAGCAGGGGCAAACAATAACAGACAGACTATCCCGTCTTTCAAGCTAAAAAGTATCAAAAATGGTATTTCTAAACTACAACTTAGAACAGATACAGTAGATCTACACAGAAATGAAACAGTAAAATTTCAGATGAATTTGTTCTTCTCTGGCAAATATGCACTGAATTTGTATTTGACTGGATTTTGTTTAGCCCACTAAATCTTAGATGTAGCTACCTAAGATCATTTTTTTTTCAGATTTGTTGCACGCAGAAGACACCTCCGTATTTGCTCAGCATTCAGTGAGTTTAATTTTTTTTGTGAGTACATTCATTTATTTATGTGTTCGAGAATAATTATCTGATTTATGTATGTATATGTTTGTCTGTTGTAAATGTGCTATGTTTGGTTATTACACACTATAGGCATCTAACTTGTGTATCATAGATAATTCTCAGGCAAACCAACAACAGTACTTAGAAACTTTTGGATTTGGCTTTCAGATGCTGTGATAAAAATTGCATTTCGACAGCAACTTAACTTTATCTCTGATTTCCTGGGGAAGTTTGTAATAATAAAATGATAATACATCTGCTTGTTGCGAGTACTTGAGGGAACTCGATACACCTGTACTTCAACCAAACTTCCTTAACAAGAATTGTAAGTAGTGTAGAGCCAGATCTGCCATGATATAGGTATCACAAAGGCATTACACTGTATGAATTGTTTTAAACTTTAGTTTGGATTTTATACTTCAAGGAAACATACCGCAAACAAGGGAGAATTTAACTGTGAGTAATAAAAGTGTGAGTGGCACACTCATAAATGTTAATTCAGTGCCTCGCTTCCCAGAATGCTATCTCAATAAATTATATTCTGCGATATGCCTTTTGAAGAGCACATACAGATCATCACTCATGAAATCTATCAAAATTAGGCACTAGAATACAGGGAAACGAGTTTGGCGAAATCTGTTGCGTCAAACATACAAACTCTGACACCAGCCAATTGAAAATATGAAAGTCACATGACACGAAAACAGCGCATTTGCTGTAGCAAATACGAGACTGCCAAGACACCTAAGTGAAATTTTCATACTTTCAGCGATATGATTGGTGCTCTCTCGACCTTATTTGTGTTTTTATGGCAATATTTGTACAGTAGACACTCAATATGATATAATGTGTGGGCCTATACAATTACGAAACACCAACTGTTTCACTGTTTCGAAACCGTTTCGAAACATTATATTGTACTGTCTCATTTGTTTCGAAACAGTTGCGTGTTTCAGTTTGCCCATGTCTAGTAATCAGTAAAGCTGGATGCCCTCGGGAAAAATTACAGCTGTAGTTTCCCCTTGCTTTCAGCCATTCGCAGTACCAGCACAGCAAGGCCGTTTTGGTTAGTGTTACAAGGCCAGATCAGTCAATCATCCAGACTGTTGCCCCTGCAACTACTGAAAACACTGCTGCCCCTCTTCAGGAACCACACGTTTGTCTGGCCTCTCAACAGATACCCCTCTGTTGTTGTTGCGCCTACTGTACGGCATGGAGAGCTGCATCAAACCAGTCTCAGGACTGAAGACAACAACAACATGTCTAGTAATCAGTAACGTTAGGTACCAGTAGCAGGTGATAACGACTGCTACCCCGTTAGTGGGGAAGACCGCCCGAGCTGTTGTCTGCCACTGTGACTGGCTGCTCTGTTCGGAGACGGCGTGCCAAAACGCTAACTTTTTTATTATTAATATTATGAAAACTGTGCATTAAAGTTCCTTGACACTAAAATAAAAGCATATCTAACTAGCAGGGTATCGCCGCTTATTTCAAAATTCACAACAATGAGCAAAACTAAGAACAAAAGTTAAACAAAAATAGAGACGAAGCGCTTCGGGCACC
Source organism: Schistocerca serialis cubense (assembly GCF_023864345.2). Taxonomy (NCBI): domain Eukaryota; kingdom Metazoa; phylum Arthropoda; class Insecta; order Orthoptera; family Acrididae; genus Schistocerca; species Schistocerca serialis. Next base: position 149,344,358 of record NC_064648.1, read on the forward strand.
TTCGAGTCACTGAAACGCGCGAACAAGCGAACTGGAGCACGGTGCTTAATCATTCCGAAATGAGCAGTCATAAGGCACGGATACATTGTCAGGTGTGATCAACGATGGCTGGATTGTATAAGGAAATGTTAACTCCAGAACAGTGAAAAGCCGGCCGTAGTGGCCGAGCGGTTCTAGGCGCTACAGTCTGGAGCCGCGCGACCGCTACGATCGCAAGTTCGAATCTTGCCTCGGGCATGGATGTGTGTGATGTCCTTAAGTTAGTTAGGTTCAAGTAGTTCTAAGTTCTAGGGGACTGATGACCACAGCAGTTAAGTCCCATAGTGCTCAGAGCCATTTGGACTGTGAAAAGAATAAGTAAATCTCTGATCAATGACCGGTGTTAACAGAGAGGGCTTGTGAAAACATCAGTGACGTGCGAAATTTTAAATAGACGGTGGAAAAGATTGTAATTCACAGTTTCCCGTGTTCTGCTAGAATAAACACGACTGGCACCCCAAAAAAGTAACATAGACTCGGCCATGTGCGTAGTAACAGTCCCTCGCTAGCAGTTTATTACAGTCTCAAAACCACAGATCTGCGACCTCGGTGCTGTTTTCTGCACACGAGATATCTATAGAAGAGTGCAGCCTGGTGAACTTTTATCAGAAACCGCTTGGCTTTCACTCTGAGCGTTGAAAGCAACTAGACACGTTGCGTGTGCTGCAGTCTCACAACAAATGGGAACAGTGACACGTAATGTGCGGTAACACAGGGAGGTACGCATTTGGAAAGATACAGATAGTGTTTCTCAAAGTCAAGTTCTTTCACGCCTTTGAACACTGCAAAAGTTGTAACCCTAAAAAGAAGCAGCCAAAATGAAACTAATTGTATTCTATGTCCTTTTCTTTTGTACATGACTGCATACGTAACAAATTGTATATTTCATTGGTATGTAGATAACTTCATCTGTATTACACCTTGTGTGCAACGCGCCTCAGTAATTAACTACGGTTTAAACATACGATGTGACATGCGTAGACTGTGAAAGAAAAATCTGTGTGTGGACACTGTGGACATGAAAGAGGAAATATATATGTCAAAAAACACGAACATTTTTTATGACATAAACATTTCGGGGGGCAATATAGCGTCCCCAGTGCTATATTACGAAAAGACTTAAAAAACAATATTTATAAAGAAGAGGCATTAAAAAATTGAATAATATATTTTTATCATGTAGCCGTAAAATAATAATTTCTCTGTGTAGGTTTAGATTGCAAAGAAATAATTTATGACAAAATGGTCTAAAGAGACGACAAGATACGCTCTTTTGTCAATTTTTTAGTCGTCTTCACTTCCTCTTTTGTCTTGAGTGTGTATAGACGGACATCTTGCGAGTGCTGACAAATGTAAGCATATTTGTATGAGTTAAGCAGATAATATACTAATTGAATATTATTGTGCACTTTTAATTTGTAAGAGGTGATCCGGATTTCATGTCCGCCTTCCTTGAATTAACCTGCATTCAAGTAATTTACAGTTCAACAATCGCAGCGGCCGATGTAACCAACGACGCCATTACGTGGCGATATTAGCTTATGAAAAATTAGCGGAAGCGAAATACTCGCCCGCTATTAACATAATATTAATTTTTCTCCACAGCCGCACAAAGTTGCAGAAATACGTAGCTTTAAGATTCTTATTTTCAGTTCCGTAGCCGACAGCCAGAGGCAGGACTCCGACTACAATACAATGGTTAACGGAGGTAAGAAAAATACTCTCGCGCGTGTGTGGGCCGCAATTATAATTAATAACTAAAGATCTTTTGCTTTAAAGTGAACTGACCAGCCGAGGAAATTAATATGAAAAGTTTATTACATTGTTCAGCTTGTATGCTCATGTTTTAAGATGCAGCAAGTCTAACATTCATTAACGTAACAAATAATTTGAGATTAATATTGTTAAAAAGGAGAACTTCAGGAAAGCATTTAACCGTAAAATCAAAATTAAATGCAATATCATTTTTATTAAAGCCCACCACGTAAGTCGGCAACAATCAAAAAATAATAATAATAACAATAATAATATATTAAATTACGACGGCCGACACACCACAATATCAAGGAAAGAAAAAGAATGCAGGCTAGAGGGCAGCGCTTGTGTCTCCCGCAGATAGAATGCTTGCAATTAGGGCACTGCTGGTTAATGCCCTGATTCAACGTTGTAAACAAAGTCGAAAACTAATCGATCTCTGGTGCCATGAGAGACGCACGCTCGCAACGGATCTCAGATATTACCAAACTTTTATTCTAAAAAGCAATTATTAAAACTATCAACATTTAATTCTAAAGTGCTTTGCTGTACATTTGCGTGACGTCACACGCCACGATTTGGTGATACAGTACCAGGAGCTAAAAGCTGGGCATACGTTGTGTTTATACACCTTTACTTCACGTCTATAGTCACAAACTTTTTTTCTCATGAGACTACCGGTTTCGGTCTGTAACGACCTCTCCAGATCTGTTTTATAAAAACATGTCACGAGTATATTAGGATCTGTTTTTATAAAACAGATCTGAAGAGGATAACTATAGATCGAAACTCGTAATCTGACGACAAAAAAATTTGCGACCATGCATGTGAAGTAACGGAAAGTTATAGAAGGAAAACGCTTTGTTCGACTAAAAAATAAGTATTATGTCGCGCTATGCTGTATCGGTATTCCCGAGTTATAAGGACGGCAGGCTCTCTTCGTACCACGTGTTTACGTGTGCAGTACCATAATTATGTCGTTCCCTACGTTTTAAGAAAGTGGAATCGTCCTAGCGGCACCCTATTCGCAACCGTCCAATAATTTTCAAAGACGTGGCTACAATCTGTGAAGCGCCAGAATTTACGGGAACAACGGTGGGCCTGCTAATACACGCAACATTCTTAACACGAAATTCGCGAACATTTTGAGAGCGTAATAACAGAAAAAGCTTTATCTGTACTGGACTCGACGGTGAATTGACTGAGAACGTAAAACAACCATCGCTACGCAATAAGATAAATTGTAAAAATGCGCACGAATTAAAAGAAGTCGTCCTTACCTTAACTAACGATGTGGGAGTGTCAAAGAAGCCACGCCCTCACTCCGCAACTCCATCGCAAGTAATGCGGCGCTGCACGGAAGCGTCTGGAGGTCACCACGCCATCAGTGCTGCCAACGGCTGAGAGGACGGCGGTACCAACTGCGCTCCGCCGCGTGTTCTGGAGAACAAACGGCGTGATGTAGTCTCGTACTCAGGGCATAGAGTAAAAGTCTCTGGAGAGAGCATTGCGTTCTGCGCATGTTGTCAACATTAAACCAGGATTGTCACGTGTTTTCGGGACTTCGCTGTGCGTGTTTGCTTTCTGCAGCGTTTGAAGTTTATAATATCAAGAGTTTTTGTTGTGTTTCACCGTTTGTTGATAGTGTAATAGCGATGGTGAATTACTACTGTTGCTACGGATGCAAAGAAAACTATGTGAAAGGAGAGATAGTAACTTTTCATGGGTACATACCATGTAGCTCTAATTATAGTTATCATATTAGTGTATGTGTTTAAAAATTTCGAGACGCATTATAATTAAGGCTTGATTCTGTAGACCTATTTTTCTACGATTTTATGACTATATAATAGATATTACGGCTCGTACAAAAGCTTACAAACATTCGCTTCCTCTCGTAAATTTGCTAGTGGAACAGGAAAGGGAATGGTTAGTTGTTTCAGCAAATACTATGCTCCATGCATTTATCAGTGATTTGTCGATTATGTGTATAGATTACTCGATCTACTATTTATTTAATAAACTGGGAGCAAGTACGTAAAATGCGTTAAATAAATACTTCAAAGTGTCACCATTAAGAAAAATTGTGGTTTAGGTCGCAAAAACGAGAAAATAAATACGCAGAAATAGCAAAAAAAAAGGACGAATTAGCAGGGATATAATCGCTAATGTGTGGCAAATTCGGTGTTTTTCGGACACTTGCAAAAGTACTAGCGTACTGTCAAGTCGTTTTGCAGGACTATCACTGCAAAAACGTACGTCAGGCCCTGTAATACTATAAAGTGCCGCATCGTACCGAAAACTACCAAAAATCGAGTGCATCTGAACTGTGACACCTATCGCAAAGAAGCAGGATGTAACATCACTTGCCCTTAAAAGTTGGCCCGCATCTCGTGGCCGTGCGGTAGCGTTCTCGCTTCCCACGCCCGGGTTCCCGGGTTCGATTCCCGGCGGGGTCAGGGATTTTCTCTGCCTCGTGATGACTGGGTGTTGTGTGCTGTCCTTAGGTTAGTTAGGTTTAAGTAGTTCTAAGTTCTAGGGGACTGATGACCATAGATGTTAAGTCCCATAGTGCTCAGAGCCATTTTTGAACCTTAAAAGTTACGTAGCTGGTTTATTCCCGGTATCAAACCGATACTGTTAAAATGTCTGCGCAACATATATAAACAATCCACGACACGTTCGAAACGAATCCGTCTGTGGTAGGGATGTAGTGACATTCTAAACATACAGAGCGCTATACGGACAAACACACGACGTCCCGAGAACACGTGACCAGGCCGGCAATGTATGTTGACAACACAAAATCTGTTCTGCGCATGTGAATACTCACTCCAGAGATAGTTACTCTATGACTCAGGGACCTGCCGCGTCAGCTATTAAGGAAAATAAGTTTCTTCCAGCAAGCATCTAAGCTGTGGTAGCGAAGTCTGGGATGGTCAGATTAACAAATTTATAGCGGCATCAGAAACCAATTCCCAGTCAGTGTAATCGAAGTGTACTATTCGAAAAAGAGGAGAAATTCTCTGTCAGTTGTTCGCGCACTGTAACACACTAATACATAGCATAGCACAGGACAGCATTCCAAACAACCACCTGCCAGGACACGTTTATGAGTGACTATACTGATAAACACCAGTTCCATAAACAGCGTAGTGCATCTGTGTTTGTATGTGCCCATCTGAGTATGTGTGTGTGTGTGTGTTTGTTTGTAAATACACACAGCAAGCCCATATGAAGGCCATGGTAGAGGCTACTTTCCACTTAACAGTCATTGTTTTTCTTTCCATTCCAAGGAGGGCGGAAGGAATGACTGCTTTATAGCTTCTCTGTGCACTGTATCGGTCTGATCTGTTTTCGCTGGCCGGCCCTACGATAGTGATACATGGGAGGCTGGTCTATGTTCCCAGATACCTCACTTCATACTCTCAACTACTCCTCAAACTTTGGAGGTAGGCTTTCTCAGAATAGTTGTTCTATATCATCGTCTGGCAGTTCTGGGTTTCAGCATCTGCGTGGCACTCTCTCGTGGGTCAAACACACCTTTGGCTGTTCGTGCTGCCGTTCTCTGTATACGTTCAATATTCCCTGGCAGTCTTATCTGTAATGAATCGCACACACTTTATCATTGTTCTATGATGCTCAGCAAGAGCGATTTGTAAGCAGTCTCCATTTTGCTACCCAATGTCCTGACTACAAACCAAAGTTTGCCACCTGTTTTACCTAAGGCAGTGCCTATCTAGTCATTTCATTTCATATTCCCATATTATCATAAGCTGACTGAAGGCAATTGATACTGACACTACAGTAATAGAATAGAACATTCATGCGTCTTTTTGATATGAGCAATTTCACATTTCTGTACAACAAAGCAAGTTGGCAATATTTGCTGCACTTGGAAATCTTATGAAGATTTGACTGAATATCTGTACAGATTCACTCAGACAGTTCTTCATTACAGATTATAACGACTCCTCTTATTACTAGGCTAATTACTGTTTAGCTCTACAGGGCCATTACACTGAAATGTTTCCCCACACCACCTAGTATTGTCTTTCTATTTGTGTGAGTAACTGTATGTTCACTGTTGTGGGTAAATACATACAGCGTACACAGGGCGGTGTGTGAAACTGATGGCGATTACACGCTTCCGCTGTTGTAGAAATCTGCTCCAGATGCTGCAGATACCGTGTTGAGCTGAAAGTGGTAACCAAAATACGTAGAAATATTCTTCGGGGGTCTGTTGCATAGCAATCAGATTGCTTTCAGTTCTGAGAAATGTCCAGTTACTATTGTGGATTTGAATGATCCATGAAGTGACTTCTTTTCCGAAGAAAACATCGAACTATTTCACTAGAACTGAACGCTCCCGTCGGAACTGTTCTCAACTGGTGTTTATTAGTAAATCACAATAGCAGTACATCGCTGGGTGTATAATAAGACGTACCTTCTTGAAATGAACAATATTTTATTGTTCTATTAACTGATTTCCTTCCATATGCACTTATATTTTACAATGTGAATCAAAAACTCGCAATGGCGTCGATTTTTTACATCACAAGAATGGCTCTCCTCTACTAAAATTACTCTTAACCAGAACAAACAAAACTATATCCTAAGAATAATTATGTGAGCGCTGTCCGCCACAGAGTAATAAACAATATCTTTGTCTCTCTCTCGCACTGTCACAGCAAGTTACGCTGCATGATACGTCATATATGCCCCTCTTGTGGACGAACGTTTTTTGGGCAAAAACAAACACGAGCGTTCACACAACACTATATCGGTGATTGTTTAAGACGCTGTATTAAAGTCCACTAGAGTATTAATGTCCACTGTATTTCTTATGATATTTTGGTATTAGTGAATGACTATCTAAATGTAAATTATAGATTTGGGTGCCTATACTGCTGACAAAGGCTGTGCTGAATTCCTGATGCAGCATATATGCATAGCTTACATGCTTGCTTTTATTCATTTGTCGAGGATGGCATGAGATGTGATCAGAAACCTTTTTCATCATCACTCAAAGCTTCTGTCACTCGCCTTGGGATGTCTCAAACGGATAATCTAGCCATTCGGCCAAGCCCCACAAAGGAAAACCAAGGAAAACCTCGGGGTAGATTTACCATCCTCGTATTTCTCATTTGCAAAGAAAATTAATTGAATTACAATGGAAAATAAAAAAAATATTTACAATATGGATATTTTTTAAATGAATTTAAACACTGTTCACAAAAGAAACACAACACTGTTAATCTTCTGTGTCTTGAGGTGAACCGTCGACTCGTTGGTTTACGTCCATCTACGATTCCCTTCTATCAGTCATCTCCTGGTAACTGATGGAATTCTATTCCCATTTCACCGTCTCCTCGTGGGTATTATGGTTTTCCGCATATGGTTAACATGAAAATAAGAGTCAGTGTAAGTTCCGTGGAAAAGGTGTTTGATCTATGCTGAGCTGAAATAGAATCTAATCTAAAGTTCTTTCTAATTCTCTGTCCTGAATTCGAAATATTCGGAAGTCGTAAGGTGTTCTTCATTTCTATCAACAACCCTAGAATGCACTATACACAAATCCAACTGGAGCTGCCGTGTCAACTTATGCTCGTCATCTTTCAGATGGGCTTTAACACTTGTTGATGGGCTTATAACTGAAAGGCATTCGCTCAGTTGGTAACTTCGCGAGCAACAATTGATATAACATAATTTACATACACAGGTATGTTACAACAATAGTACAATTCTAAAGACAATGTTCATCACAAAAGATTGAAACAAAGTAATAGGCGTCCTTTTAAAACTGAGAACGGGTTACCCCTTCCGAACAGCAAGACTTCAGCTCAGCGAGTAAAAAAAGCAAATACAAACATACATTGAGATTGTTAAGTTGACATAAGAAAAAATATCTTGCCATAGACCAGATTCATTTGAGTCACTAACCCATGGTCATTATGCATTGTGAAACCTGATTGAAATTACTATCTACTAAATAAAATTTTTTTAAAAGAAATCATTCATACTATAGCTAAATTCTCTGCATACTGAAAAGAAAACTTATCCTTACAGTGGAAAACCTATACATAATGTCTGCATATCTCTCGTACAGTATGCCTGAAAAGAAAAACTAACTACTAAATTGCAAAAAAAAAGAAACTATCCTAAGTATGATTCATAGGTTTAATGAAAATTCTCTAATCAATATTATTTGATAAGAATAGTATTTTCAATATTCAGAATCTTCAGTCATCATGAAATTGCTTTAACAAGTGATGAGGATACATTCCTTTCACCTTTCCATTCTTCACATCCTTCAAAACATAAGTTCCTGGATGGGGTATTTTGGTAATCACAAATGGTCCTTGATACAATAATTGCCATTTTGTGTTCTTCCTCTGTATAAGTGAAGCCTTAGGATGAGTTTTTACTAAAACTTGGTCTTTCACTTTATATGTTTTTATTTTTCCAAGTCGATTGTCAAAATATATTTTCCTTTTTCTTGCCTTGTCCATTATATTGAGTAAGGATTGTCGTACCTTATTTTGTAGGTCTATTTTGTTAATAGCTACTTTAGGAATTGGTCGAATCCAGTCATTCTGTTCCTGTTTTCCAAACATCAGTTCGTATGGGGTGTATTCTGTCGTAGTATGTGGCATATTGTTTACAATTTCCTGAAAATCGTGAAGATAATCGATCCATTTGGGTTGCTGGTTGTGGCAATATGTTCTCATGAACCGGTTTAATTCACGAAAAATTCGTTCCACGGGATTCGCCGAAGGGTGGTACACTGATGTTAGAATTTGTTTTATACCACAACTGGCTAATGTTTGCCTCCAACGAAATCCAGTGAACATTGACCCATTGTCAGAAAGAATAGCCTCTGGTTTGCCTACTTTGACTATATAATTTTTGACCAGCTTCTTGGCTATGGATGCAGCAGTAGCTGATTTTAATGGATAAAGTTTGACATACTTAGTGAATATATCAAGAAAAGCTACAATATATTTGCATCCTCCCCTTGATGATGGTAGAGGACCACAGACGTCGACCGAAATGATTGACAGCGGTTTAGTGGGTATAATAGGATGTAGGAAATCTTTCGCACAAAAACTTCCTGGTTTGGCTAGCTGACAAATTTTACATTTCCTTAACTGTCTGTGCACTTTCCTGCGAATGTTTGGGAAGTAGCAATATGGTTGAATCTTCCGAGCACACTTTAATACTCCAAAATGTCCCCAAGTGATGTGCGTGTGCAAAATTAAGTCATTCTCATTCTTCTCGGGAATACACACCTTCCAATTATCTGAATCAAGATGCCCTTTGAAAAATAAGACATCGTCCTCAACTTTGTACAGTCTCTTCAGATCATCGTTTCCAGGCTTTGCTAAAGTTTCCTTTATTGAATGCCAACGAGCATCTTCATTCTGTAGTTTTTCCATGTTCTTACACATGTCAAGAAAATGTTTCCTATATATTCTATCAGTCATTATAAGAACATTAAATTCGGACGGATTGCCGGTGATGTTGATAGTTGGCAAATCTCCATCTGGCATTCTAGACAGTGCATCAGCAATGAAATTATCCTGTCCGCTTAGGTATTTAATTTCAAATTGAAACTCTTGGAGTGAGAGCGTCCACCTTGCTAATCTTGGATGTAATAATTTACATGTTTGCAAAAAACTTAACGCTTTGTGGTCACAGTATACTGTTGTCTTCGCTCCATATAAGTAATAGTAAAATTTCTTAAATGACCAGACTACGTCCAATGCTTCCCTTTCGGTAGTCGTATATGTTCTTTCACAAGCAGTTAAGAGTCGGCTAGCAAAAGCTATTGGACAGAAAGTTGATTTCCTATCTATCATCTTTACTTGGAAGAGGCATGAACTTATTCCAATTTCCGAAGCATCTGCCATTAAACCGAATTCTTGGCTCATATCCGGATGATATAATATTTGTGAATTGACTAAGGCATGTTTTATTGCTTCAAATGCATTCTGACATTGTTGCGTCCACACCCACGGAGTATTTTTGCGCAACAAGCTGTACAACGGTTCTGCATTAATAGAGTGGTCGTGAATGAAACGCCTGAAAAAAGAAACAACTCCGAGGAAGCCCTTTAACTGTCTTTTTGTTGTTGGAACTGCAAAGTTTTTGATTGCCTTTAGTTTCTCGGAGTCCGGTAAGATGCCTTTTTCATTTATAAGATGACCCAAAAATTTGATTTTATCTCGAGCAAAATGGGACTTTTGCAGAGGTTGTTACTACATAACAGCCATATGTAAAGACATTGTTACCGAGTATGGGCCGGCCGAAGTGGCCGTGCGGTTAAAGGCGCTGCAGTCTGGAACCGCAAGACCGCTACGGTCGCAGGTTCGAATCCTGCCTCGGGCATGGATGTTTGTGATGTCCTTAGGTTAGTTAGGTTTAACTAGTTCTAAGTTCTAGGGGACTAATGACCTCAGCAGTTGAGTCCCATAGTGCTCAGAGCCATTTGAACCATTTTGTTACCGAGTTCTTAACTCGTTACATTTACTATTTACAAATTATCACGCAAGTTGCGAGCATAGATTCATACAGCAGAGTAATATTATATTTCAGTCTTCCCGTTATATGCAAATGGCTTTCTAGATACCCCCATACACATTAATTGCTGTTTAGAAAGCTTCTACGAGTAATATCAAATATTTTATAAGACATATCGTATAAAGTTGCGTGTATAGTTTCATCACCCGCGAGATAAACATTGTCGATTGCTCAGGGTTGGGGGAAAACATGTCGGACGATTCAGCCTATTATATAGGAGCTCCATGTCCCGCAGTGAGGACGCGCTTGACGAAAACACTTGCGCAACCGTGCTTGATCAAGCACGCCCAAAATCCTCCCGCCTGTACATGGTTCAAGGATACTTGTACAAGCATCAGTTCATTTGTCAGGAAATGTCAAGCTCAGACAACGATGTCCTGGCTTTGGCAGCCTTTTGGCTCGTGTTAATGAAAAACAAAACAAAAGAGAAAATATTTTATGTGTATCGAAGAATGGTTAAAGAAAGGAAAACATTATTCCCGTAATATTTGCGGTAGACACACTGAGGAGGTTGTCTCATTGTACTCTTGTTTTCCTTCTATCTTCTCCCTGAAATATTGCATTCTTTGAGTTTATCTACATTATAGTACAACCGAAGCGGTCGCATTGTTCTGGATTGAAGCTCCTAGAACCGCTCGGCCACCGCGGCCGGCCATTTGGATCTGTCAAGGGCATTTTCATAGGTGACACTGATTAATTTCATATGCTTCTTGATACTGTCCGTGCATCGTGTGCGTATTGTATTACTGTATGACGTCAGTCGCAGCAAGTCGTTCGTGGAGAAAGGCTGCAAGACGCGAAGGTCACGACTCGCGCGGTTGGCCTTCCGCCAGCATTGGCGGAGGGGGAGGGAGGGTTCCGCGTGACGTCAGAGCTGCTGCCGCGCTGGCTCTTGTTGGGCAGTCGTTCGCGATACGTGTCAAGCAGAGCGTGCAACAGGGCAGACGCGTGAACAGCAGAGGTAGGACAGCTGAGCCAGTTTTGAAAGACGCGATATTATAAAGTCAGACATCCAGACAGTTATCTACTGGAGCTGGAAGTGGCGAGTCGCGAAATGTGTGGCCTCAAAAGCGGTGTCCACTGGTGTCAGTGGCTGTGCGAATTTCGCGAAATCGCAATCTGTGGGCTTTCGTGTTTACGTGGTTCATTTGCAGTAAAACATGGCATACCGCACAACTGCAATGCGACAGCTGCTACGTCGATATCTTGTCAGCAGTAGAAATCAACGTATCGTAGTAACCGAGTGTGTAAATAGCGTTGCATGTCGGCGTCGGTATTTCGTTTACTTTTCTGTAAGAGTAACCGCGTGGTCATTTGCTGCCAGTACCACAAAATTTGAAGCAAGTTCCTAACATATGATTTCTTCAGTTTCAATTACGACGACTTCCGACTCTCGCTTATTGTGCGAAAACTGTATTAGTTTCTGTGTACGCCTAAATGGACAATGCTAGCGGGTCAGAGTGAAAGCGCACTCATTTTGATTAATTTTTCTTTTGCTACGAATATACAAGACAAGAGGAGATGTTGAGTCATAAGCTGATTTACCAAAATGTTTAATACCAATTTCAAACATATGATAGGTACGATAGGCAATTACATCTCTATCATTAAAACTTTCAAGACCAGGTACACTAGAAACTCCGCTACCACCTCTTACTATGGCAACGGTGAACCATCCCTTTCCATGTGAAAAAGTGTCGTTTATATCCAAGCTAAAATTAAGAGAACATCCAAGAAATACACAAGGTCCATAACAGTCTTCACTGGAATGCGATTTTTCTTGTCTCCTGATGTTGTAAGTTCAATGCTAGCGGGTCAGAGTGAAAGCGCACGGCTAAACAGACAGTTTTTGCATAGAGAAAGTAATAACAATGTGGACATTACAATGATAATAGCGATCATAATTTTAATACGTGACCATCGAAAATTGAACTAAACATTTTTTAAATTAATTATATAAAGATGTCAATGAAACTTATACAATTCGGAAGGAACTTCTACATCTACATATCTACATATATACTCCGCTAGCCACCAAGCGGTGTGTGGCGGAGGGCACAATTCGCGTCAGTCATATTCCTTCCCCCCACCCCCCCCCCCCACCCTCACCCCGTCTTTCCACTCACGGATCGCGCGACTGCTACGGTCGCAGGTTCGAATCCTGCCTCGGGCATGGATGTGTGTGATGTCCTTAGGTTAGTTAGGTTTAAGTAGTTCTAAGTTCTAGGGGACTAATGACCACAGCAGTTGAGTCCCATAGTGCTCAGAGCCATTTGAACCATGGATCGCGCGAGGGAAAAACGACTGTCTGAATGCCTCAGTACGAGCTCTAATTTCTCTTATCTTTGAATGGTGATCATTGCGTGATTTCAAAGTTGGTGGTAATAATATATGCTCTTCATCTTCGGCGAAGATCGGATTTCGGAATTTAGTGAGCAGCCCCTGCTGTTTAGCGCGCCGTCTATCTGCAAGAGTGTCCCACTTCAAACTTTCTATGAGATTTGTAACGCTCTCGCGATGGCTAAATGTGCCAGTCACGAATCTTGCCGCTCTTCTTTGGACCTCCTCAATCTCTAGAATCAGACCCAACTGGTCAGGCTCCCATTCAGACGAACAGTACTCTAAAGCTGGTCGAACTAACGTACTGTAAGCAATTTCCTTTGTTGAAGGACTGCATCGCTTCAGGATTCTACCAATAAACCGCAATCTAGAGTTCACCTTACCCGTTACTTGTGTAATCTGATGATTCCATTTGAGATCATTTCGAATAGTCACACCCAGACACTTGACGGACGTTACGGCGTCCAAAGACTGGGCATTTATGTTGTACTCGTACATTAATGGGGATTTTCGCCTTGTTATACGCAGTAGGTTACACTTACTAATATTGAGAGACAACTGCCAGTCATTGCACCACACACTTATTTTCTGCAAATCCTCACTGATTTGTTCACAACTTTCGTGTGATACTACTTTCCTCTAGACAAAAGAAAACAAAATCATGTGTATACATAGCCATTAGTTGAGGAAATATAGTCACACACACATGCACACACTAGAAAAGTTTTCCTTCTAGGTGACGAAATATAGTCACACACACACACACACCACACACACACACACACACATACACGCGTGCGCGCACGCGCCACACGTACACACAAACACTAGAAAAGTTTTCCTTCGTGTTTGCTACCAACAGGCTTAATGATCAGGTGCTACGATAGAAACTAAACACGAAAGTAACAACGTTTCGTGAAGTTGCATTCCAGAGACAGTGATGTTTAAACGTTGCAGATAGTTCATATGCAGTAACAGTCGTATACTGGACAGCTGGGGCGCCGCAACTGATGTTTTCAACAGTGGAAAACCAAACGTAATAACGAAGCCGTCGGGGACAACAAACGTGGTTTATTAGCGTCTTTTCAAAATGGCTCTGAGCACTATGGGACTTAACTTCTGAGGTCATCAGTCCCCTGGATCTTAGAACTACTTAAACCTAACTAAGCTAAGGACATCACACACATCCATGCCCGAGGCAGGATTGGAACCTGCGACCGTAGCAGTCGCGCGGTTCCAGACTGTAGCGCCTAGAGCCGCTCGGCCACCCCGGCCGGCTAGCGTCTTTTGTTCAGTTAATTTGGTATAAGAGTAAACGGAACTAACTCTTTTTCGTTTGCCGCCATTGCTACAAGATTTAGTGTGTTCCCAACTTTCAGTATCTTTATTTTGAGTAGTCACAGCGTTTCTTATGGCAAGGAAACAATACTTGTTTTACCCTGCCCCGAAGAAGAACATTAAAGGGTCTGACAGTCCGAGGAAGAGCTAGAGGGACACAGCTTTTGCATAGGAAAAGTAATGCAGATTTTGATAGTAATCATTCTATTGTCGTTCTGAATGATGCATTTAAATGTGCACTGAACAGAATTTCAAATACTTCTGAGAACTGTAATTACAGTTTGATGAATTTACATTGGAGATTTCGCCGGCCATGGTGGCCGAGCGGCTCTAGGCGCTACAGTCTGGAACCGAGCGACCGCTACGGTCGCAGGTTCGAATCCTGCCTCGGGCATGGATGTGTGTGATGTCCTTAGGTTTAAGTAGGTCTAAGTTCTAGGGGACTGATGACCTTAGAAGTTAAGTCCCATAGTGCTCAGAGCCATTTGAACCATTGGAGATTTCGTAAAGCAAATTATTTCGCGTCTGAGGTGACTTTACGGCATTCACATTGTGTTGTAATAAGGGATAACTTAATTTGCCGCCATAAACACAAAATTTATTTTTCAAAGCATTGTATCAAAGACATCTTTCAAACGCACCTTAATCTTGTCATTGTAGATGAAATTCAAAAAAATATGTCTCCAAAAAGTAAGAACTCTGCAGGGTTTGGTAATATTTCTAGTAATTTATTGAAATATTCTTGTGTCTGGATAAGGGACATACTGTCATATTTTCAATGGTCCCTACAGAAATGTGTTGTTCCCAGCAGAATTAAGAATGCCATTGTGAAGCCCCTGTAAAAAAAGGACGATCAAACTGAACTAACTGTGACCTATCTCTCTGCTGGCAGCTTTCTCTAAAATTCTAGAAAAGCTAATACATGTAAGAATTGCTGATCATCTCATAAAGAATGGAATTCTCAGCAAGCCAATTTGGCTCTCAAAAGGACCATTCAACAGAAGACGCAATCTATGCACTTGCAAATGAAGTCCTAGAAACTCTTAATGAAGAAATGGTAGCATTTGGCGTTTTCTGTGATTTGTCTAAAACTTTAGATTGTGCTGATCATCAGATTCTCTTGCAAAAAGCAAAATTATAGGAATTAGTGGTGTTGCAGGTAATTGGCTACAGTCGTATCTCCAAAACAGAAAACAAAAAGTTAATAGCTCAGGTGGAGTATGTGATGTTTCCTCACATTCTGAACGGACTTTCGTTACAGGTGGAGTGCCTCAGGGCTCAATTCTTGGGCCTCTATTGTTCCTGATTTTTATAAATGATCTACCATCATGTAGAAGCCTGCCATGTAAATTTACACTATTTACTGATGGCACTACAACTTTTATTACCCGTAGAACATATAGTAATCTTGAGGACTCCATTAATCACATACTCTCAGATGTGGTTAATTGCCGGCCGCTGGTGGCCGAGCGGTTCTAGGCGCTTCAGTCTGGGACCGTGCGACCGCTACGGTCGCAGGTTCGAATCCTGCTTTGGGCATGGATGTGTGTGATGTCCTTAGGTTAGTTAGGTTTAAGTATTTCTAAGTTCTAGGGGACTGATGACCTCAGATGTTAAGTCCCATAGTGCTCAGAGCCATTTGAACCATTTTTTGTGGTTAATTGGTTCAGAGTGAATGGTCTCTCATTAAATTCCAGTAAGACCAACTTTATTCAGTTCTGTAGAAAATCAGAAAAAGAGAGAGATAAGTGTGACATGTGGTAATCAGCGAATAGAAATAATGGAAACAACAAAAATTCTTAGAGTGCACATTGGCAAGAAAATGAACTAGTCTTCACGTATTATAGAGCTCTGTAAGAGGCTTAACTCTGCTACGTATGCTTTACAGGCTGTCACTACATGTGTTGAACCTAACACTACAAAAGTGGCATACTATGGCTATTTTCACTCACTCCTTGAATACGGCATTATTTTTTGGGGAAACCAGCCACTAGCAAGGAAAGTGTTCATTGCTCTAAGAGTTATATGTGGTTTGCTCCCAAGAGACTCGTGAAGAAATTGCTTTCGAAAACTTAAAACATACACAACTACATGCCAATATTTTTACTCTCATGTGTTTTGTTTGTAAAAACTATAGGTATTTCAACCAAACAGTAATTATCATGAGCGTAACACACAGAGGAAGAATGATATACACAGTGAGCATAGAAATTGGTGCAAAAGGTTGTCCACTATACTGGAAAAAAACTCTTCAATGCTCTTCTTCCTGAAATAAAGGCAGAGATTCATCACAGGAGTATAAGAAAGCACTAAAAATATTTCTGCTAGAAAAGCTTTTTACAATCCAGATGAATTTTTAAATAAATAAATTATAAATTTTAATATTATATTAATACAAGTTGACGTAACACCGCTAAGAAGGTTATTTAACTTGAGCTCGGTATCTGTGTGTATCTGTTTTCCCGCAGTGCTTTATTGATTCTAAGAAAATATGTGTCGTCTTTTTTACTGTATTGCTGCTCAAAGACACTGTATAAATTTTTACATAATCATGTACTCAAATGTCTGTATATGCTATAAGATTATCATGTTGTATTTGTAAAAAAGTGACTCGGGTCCTTATGAACTCAACCCAGTTGGACCTATGTAACACTAAATAAAATAAAATCAACTGGGCAATTAAAGAGAAATGGAAGAGCTATTTCTAGAACACTCGTAGCTACAGTGTAGCACGTGCCACAGATCAGTTCTGCAGCTAAAATTTCAGATACGCTACATGACATTTGCTATCACAGATAAGGTCCACTGACGCAGTTGGTCAAATTTCGACCACAGGCGATACTAGGAAACACTGAGACATGCGGAAAACTACGTTTTGCTTCTGGAGCGCAAACTACCGAGACTATATTCATTCAGTGTTAGATAATGACAACAGTTAGTGACTTCAAAAAATATTAAACGTAATTTCGAAGCTTTCCTACGTTTTTCTCGCTTACATGCTTAACGTAAAAGATTAATTCATTTGTAAAGTAATCAGAAGACTGGAACTGGTACATATATTGGAGCGCATTTCGTTAAAGCATCTTGGGTGGGTCATTTACTGGTTGTAGTGTAAAATGAATAGTAAACTATGCGGTGGAGTTTATGCCGTTCTAGAACTAGCAGAATGGTTACGTCTGTGAAGTATTTGTTGCATCTACACTGCACGCCTAGATGTGTTTCAAGCTTTGCTGTAAGATGTGGTTGGATAACTCAGCTGGTAAGAACTAGGGGACCGGGCTGATGCCTCATTCACGGCACAGACGTCCGATCTGCCTCATCGTCCAGGCGTGGTTGGCGTCCTATTGATGGACGCTGCCGTAAACATTCTGCCTGCAGGTGCGAAGGTTGTAAAGGTGGCAACACACGTTTTGCATGCTTGACAAACACACTTGCACAAGAACGCTTGACCGAGTGTGTGACAAACTTGCGCAAGCGTCAAAACCGTACAAGCAACTTGATGGTTGATCGAATTTCGATTATGCATGCTTGTGGAAGCATTCAAGGGTCTGCAGGATTCAGCATGTGTGCCAAGAATAGGGGAGGCTTGTGGAAGCATTCGTCAGTAACTTCACTCAATTTTTATTTGGTCTTGTTATACTACTTTTTTTATGAATTTGGCCAGCTATGGACCGCATACAAATTAAGACTTATGGTGTTTCTTTTTATTCCTTTCTTCACAGTACTTCTTCATTTTCTCTCCAACTGCTTGTCTCTGCTCATCTGTCCACACTCTCTTAGGTCGAGGTTTTGGCTCATCTTCTTCATAGTTTGCGTTTCTTATCAGTAGCCTGAAGTGATTGCTGTCACATATTGTTTCTTCTGTAACACCTATTTTGTTGGCATCTTTCCTTACTGCTTCTATCCATCCTACAGTTTTTTTTTCAGCTTACTAACTTAATTAAAAATTTTCTTTGTAATGCGTGTTTCTTCCATTCTTATTAAATACCCATAAAATTCTAGCCGTCTGTTCCTCATTGTATCTGTTATATTTTCCGTATTTTCGTATAAATCTTCATTTCTCCTTTTAATCCATCTATTTTCATTGTTTTTCTCAAGAGCTAGAATTTTTCTTAGTATTTTTCTCTCTTTTTTTCTAGTTCTCTGAATTCGCCTTTTTTTCAATGTTAGACGCTGTGAGCCTAACATTGAATAAATTTGAATAGTACATTACGTGTAAAGGTTGTACTATAATGTAGATAAACTGAAAGAATGCAATATTTCAGGGAGAAGATAGAAGAAAAACAAGAGTACCATGAGACAACTTCCTCAGTGTGCCTACCGCAAATAGTACGGGAATAATGTTTTCCTTTCTCTGACCATTCTTTGATACACATATAACATTTTCTATTTTGTTTTGTTTTTCATTAACACGAGCCAAAAGGCCGCCAAACCCAGGACATCGTTGTCTGAGTTTGACATTTCCTGACAAATGAACTGATGGTTGTACAAGTATCCTTGAACCATGTACAGGCGGGAGGATTTTGGGCGTGCTTGATCAAGCACGGTCGCGCAAGTGTTTTCGTCTAGCGCGTCCTCAGTGCGGGACATGGAGCTCCTATATAATAGGCTGAATCGTCCGACATCTTTTCCCCCAACCCTGAGCAATCGGCAATGTTTATCTTGGGAGCGATGAATCTATACACGCAACTTTATACGATATTTCTTATAAAATTTTTGATATTACTCGTAGAAGCGTTCTAATCATCAATTAATGTGTATGGAGGTATCTAGAATGCCCTTTTCATATAACGGGAAGACTGAAATATAATAATACTTTGCTGTATGAATCGGTAACAATGTCTTTAAATATGGTTGTTATGTAGTAACAACCTCTGTCTACTTATCAATTTCTACCCACATATAGGCACTTGTAAAAGTGGTGTTTATTCTTCTCCCCCCCCCCCCTTCCGACCCCTCTGTGCAATAAAAATCTCGCATTTCTTAACGTACTTACTTATGATTAAAAGACGTTTTCTGTCACAGAGAAACTAATATTTATTAACAGTTTCATTCATCTAGCATTTAACCAGTATTCATTTCTACTTCATGATAGGTTTGTTGCTTGTTGAGTTGCGTCAAAACTGGTCACGTTACCTGTGCAGGTTCCCTCACAATGACCAATCCACTATAAAATATCTTAAGTATCACTCGTCCTACACTAGCCATATAAGAAATTCCGTTAAGTTGTATGTATGTTTAAGACAACGACATAAATATGTCACAGCCGGCCAGGGCGGCCGAGCGGTTCTAGGCGCTGCAGTCTGGAACCGCGCGACCGCTACTGTGGCAGGTTCGAATCCTGCCTCGGGCATGGCTGTGTGTGGCGTCCTTAGGTTAGTTAGATTTAAGTAGTTCTGAGTTCTAGGGGACTGATGACCTCAGCAGTTAAGTCCCATAGCGCTCAGAGCCATTTGAACCATTTTTTAAATACATCACAAATATTGCTCTCCACTTTGGAAACTACGAAAACTCTCAGGAACCGAAATCTTTTTAGACGAACTGCTTCAGTAAAGTTTTGGCGGTGGGAAGAAACGCAGTTGCCTACGACTGATTTCATTTTTATAATTATTTATATTATTGTAAATTAAACTGGTAGAAGCCGATCTTGGGGAAGATCTGTTTGGATTCCGTAGAAATGTTGGAACACGTGAGGCAATACTGACCCTACGACCTATCTTAGAAGAAAGATTAAGGAAAGGCAAACCTACGTTTCTAGTATTTGTAGACTTAGAGAAAGCTTTTGAGAATGTTGACTGGCAGGAGTAAAATAGAGGGAGCGAAAGGCTATTTATAATTTGTACAGAAAGCAGATGGCAGTTATAAGAGTCGAGGGACATGAAAGGGAAGCAGTGGTTGGCAAGGGAGTGAGACAGGGTTGTAGCCTCTTCCCGATGCTATTCAATCTGTATATTGAGCAAGCAGTAAAGGAAACAAAGAAAAATTCGGAATAGGTATTAAAATCCATGGAGAAGAAATAAAAACTTTGAGGTTCGCCGATGACATTGTAATTGTCAGAAACAGCAAAGGACTTGGAAGAGCAGTTGAACGGAATGGACAGTGTCTTGAAAGGAGGGTATAAGATGAATATCAACAAAAGCAAAACGAGGATAATGCAATGTAGTCGAATTAAGTCGGGTGATTCTGAGGGAATTAGATTAGGAAATGAGACACTGAAAGTAGTAAAGGAGTTTTGCTATTTGGGGAGCAAAATAACTGATGACGGTCGAAGTAGAGAGGATATAAAATGTAGACTGGCAATGGCAAGGAAAGCGTTTCTGAAGAAGAGAAATTTGTTAACATCAAGTATTAATTCAAGTGTTAGGAAGTCGTTTCTGAAAGTATTTGTATGGAGTGTAGCGATGTATGGAAGAGAAACGTGGACAATAATTAGTTTAGACAAAAAGAGAATAGAAGCATTCGAAATGTGGTGCTACAGAAGAATGCTGAAGATTAGATGGGTAGATCACATAACTAATGAGGAGGTACTGAATAGGATTGGGGAGAAGAGAAGTTTGTGGCACAACTTGACCAGAAGAAGGGATCGGTTGGTAGGACATGTTCTGAGGCATCAAGAGATCACCAATTTAGTACTGGAGGGCAGCAGCATGGAGGGTAAAAATCGTAGAGGGAGACCAAGAGATGAGTACACTAAGCAGATTCAGAAGGATGTAGGTTGCAGTAGGTACTGGGAGATAAAGAAGTTTGCACAGGATAGAGTAGTATGGAGAGAGCTGCATCAAATCAGTCTCAGTACTGAAGACCACAACAACAACAACATCGTAAATTACAGAACAGAATTGAGCAACAGGTCCTGGTTCCCAGTTGTCTTTGCGAAAATCTATGGCCTGTCTTTTCCTTCATGTTAGGTTACGTGGAAATCTAGAAATGCAAAAACTATGTTTGCAATAATTAGTGCAGTTCAGAGTTAAGCGCCCGCTCGTATTTACGACGAATTCTTTGGCACATTTAGTTAGAAATCTCCACTCTCATTGTGACTCATATGTAAATAAGTGAGAATATGTTATACAGGGTGACACAGGAAAATAGGTACATTTCCATAATCCAATAAACCTAGAAGTAATGAAAGAAAGAACTTGCATTCGTAGTAATCGGAACCTTTATAACTTTGCCCTTTGCCATTTGATGGCATTTATCTTTTTTTTTTTTTTTTTTTTTAATTACGGCTTAGATGGCGTATACATTCGTGAAATCTGCTGTTGAGATTCCTCATTGACCGCTGCGACATCTCAGCTGGGATACTATGAATTGCATCCCCAATTCTCTGTTTTAACTCACCAGAGTTTTTGGTCGAGTCCTGCAGACTTTGCTCTTGAGGTAGGCGCACAAGAAAAAAATCACAATAGGATAAATTTGGCGATCCAGGGGGCCAGGGAATATCATCGAATAGTGAGATCGCATGGTTGCCAAACAACTGTCGCACATATGCCGTTGAGTGCCGTGCAGTGTTTGATGTCGCTCCGTTCTGTTGTGATCAGGCTTCTTGAACGTTTGGAAACTTGTTCAATGCAGGTGTAACGGAAGTTCGTAACATCTGCACATAACGATCGGCATTGACAGTTACTGTGTTTCCCTGTTCATTTGCGAAAAAATACGCTCCGGTAATCCCATGTGATGAAACATCACACCATACTGCCACTTCACTAGCGTGTAAAGGGCGTTCACGAACGTCCTTAGGATTTGTGTAACGGTAGTTCTGTTTATTCGCATAATGTGTGAGATGAAAATGTGCCTCATCTGACAACCACAACGTGTTTAGAAATTCGTCGTCATTCTTTACTTTTGTCATCATTTGTTGACAGAATCCTACTCTTAACTAGCAATTGTTGACCTTCAATTGTTGCACCATCTGTAGTTTGTACGGGTGAAATTTTAAATCAAGATGAAGAACTCTGTGAACACTCTCCCGGGACATCCCGACCACTGCTGCTTGCTTACGAATTGAACGCCGTGGCCTCCGTAAGACAGACTCGTGTACATCATCTACGTTTGTTGGAGAACGCACACTTCTCGGTCGTCCTGTTGGTTTATTCTTGAGGGCAGATCCGGTCTCTTCAAAGTTATTAATCCAACATCTTACCAAGTGTTTCGACGGAACGGCATCATGACGGCCTAAATTATAGAAACGTCGAAACCCCCCAAACGACCACTAGTTTTATAAAACATTTTTATGGCTACCGCACGCTGTTGTCCGTTCCACTGATCCATGATTACTGAAATGGCGGACTGTTTACTCGCTAACTGTCACGAACCTGCAGTGCTGCCACCTGCCCATGGGTGCCGCTACTCATTTCGAACAGTCCCGTTATTCTGTGTCACCCTGTACTTTGGCGAAAAACATGTCCGTCAGTTGGGCTCAGATTATAGGACAGCAAGTGGTCTGTAGGCTAGAAACGGCCGCCCGCACAGTGCAGGCAAAACAGCTGAGGCTGGGAGGTGACGTCACGCGGCCAGACTGGTTGGAACCCGTTGTGGTGTTGCAAGTGGAGGGGAGGGGGTAGGAGGGCGGGGGGGGGGGGGGGGGAGAGGGGCAACAACCGCTCTACCGCGACGGCGGGGCGTAGTGGCGTCTGTGACGTGAGTGCAGTTTGCCGCACACTGCACAGTGCCTTGAGCAATAGAGGTACAGGTGGTTATTTATTCATTTTTGCAGCAGACTCCAGTTCACTGTTAATTCTGTACATGTTTTGCTTTCAGTTTGATTCAAAATACGTGACCAACAAGACCTACCGTGAAAAATTACGATTTAATTGACGAAAGTACACAACTGGCCATTAAAATTGCTACACCAAGAAGAAATGTAGATGATAAATGGGTATTCGTTGGACAAATATATTATCCTAGAACTAACATGTCATTGCATTTTCACGCAATTTGGGTGCATAGATCCTCAGAAATCAATACCCAGAACAACCACCCCTGGCAGTAATAACGGCCTTGATACGCCTAGGCATTGAGTCAAACAGAGCTTGGATGGCGTGTACAGGTACAGCTGCCCTTGCAGCTTCAACATGATACCACAGTTCATCAAGAGTAGTGACTGGCGTATTGTGACGAGCCAGTTGCTCGGCCACCATTGACCAGACATTTTCAGTTGGTGAGAGATCTGGAGAATGTGCTGGCCAGAGCAGCAGTCGAACATCTTCTGTATCCAGAAAGACCCATAGAGGACCTGCAACATGCGGTCGTGCATTATCCTGCTGAAATGTAGGGTTTCGCAGGGATCGAATGAAGGGTAGAATCACGGGTCTGGAGAATGTGCTGGCGAGGGCAGCAGTCGAACATTTTCTGTATCTAGAAAGGCCCGTACAGGATCTGCAACATGCGGTCGTGCATTATCCTGCTGAATTCTAGGGTTTCGTAGGGATCGGATGAAGGGTAGAGCCACGGGTCGTAATACATCTGTAATGGAACGTCCAATGTTAAAAGCGCCGTCAATGCGAACAAGAGGTGACCGAGACGTGTAACCAATGGCACTCCATACCATCACGCCGGATGATACACCAGTATGGCAATGACGAATACAGGCTTCCAATGTGCGTTCACCGCGATGTCGCCAAGCACGGATGCGACCATTATGATGCTGTAAACAGAACCTGGATTCAACCGAAAAGATGACCTTTTGCCATTCTTTCACCTAGGTTCTTCGTTGAGTACACCATCGCAGGCGCTCCTGTCTGTGATGCAGCGTCAGGAGTAACCGCAGCCGTGGTCTCCGAGCTGATAGTCCGTGCTGCTGCAAACGTCATCGAACTGTTCGTGCAGATGGTTGTTGTCTTGCAAACGTTCCCATTTGTTAACTCAGGGATCGAGGCGTGGGTGCACGATCCGTTACAGCCATGTGGATAAGATGCCTGTCATCTCGACTGCTAGTGATAAGAGGCCGTTGGGATCTACATCTACATCTACATCTATACTCCGCGAGCCACCTTACGGTGTGTGGCGGAGGGTACTTATTGTACCACTATCTGATCCCCCCTTCCCTGTTCCATTCACGAATTGTGCGTGGGAAGAACGACTGCTTGTAAGTCTCCGTATTTGCTCTAATTTCTCGGATCTTTTCGTTGTGATCATTACGCGAGATATATGTGGGCGGTAGTAATATGTTGCCCATCTCTTCCCGGAATGTGCTCTCTCGTAATTTCGATAATAAACCTCTCCGTATTGCGTAACGCCTTTCTTGAAGTGTCCGCCACTGGAGCTTGTTCAGCATCTCCGTAACGCTCTCGCGCTGACTAAATGTCCCCATGACGAATCGCGCTGCTTTTCGCTGGATCATGTCTATCTCTTCTATTAATCCAACCTGGTAAGGGTCCCATACTGATGAGCAATACTCAAGAATCGGACGAACAAGCGTTTTGTAAGCTACTTCTTTCGTCGATGAGTCACATTTTCTTAGAATTCTTCCTATGAATCTCAACCTGGCGCCTGCTTTTCCCACTATTTGTTTTATGTGATCATTCCACTTCAGATCGCTCCGGATAGTAACTCCTAAGTATTTTACGGTCGTTACCGCTTCCAATGATTTACCACCTATGGCATAATCGTACTGGAATGGATTTCTGCCCCTATGTATGCGCATTATATTACATTTATCTACGTTTAGGGAAAGCTGCCAGCTGTCGCACCATGCATTAATCCTCTGCAGGTCCTCCTGGAGTACGTACGAGTCTTCTGATGTTGCTACTTTCTTGTAGACAACCGTGTCATCTGCAAATAGCCTCACGGAGCTACCGATGTTGTCAACTAAGTCATTTATGTATATTGTAAACAATAAAGGTCCTATCACGCTTCCCTGCGGTACTCCCGAAATTACCTCTACATCTGCAGATTTTGAACCGTTAAGAATGACATGTTGTGTTCTTTCTTCTAGGAAATCCTGAATCCAATCACAAACCTGGTCCGATATTCCGTAAGCTCGTATTTTTTTCACTAAACGTAAGTGCGGAACCGTATCAAATGCCTTCCTGAAGTCCAGGAATACGGCATCAATCTGCTCGCCAGTGTCTACGGCACTGTGAATTTCTTGGGCAAATAGGGCGAGCTGAGTTTCACATGATCTCTGTTTGCGGAATCCATGTTGGTTATGATGAAGGAGATTTGTATTATCTAAGAACGTCATAATACGAGAACACAAAACATGTTCCATTATTCTACAACAGATTGACGTAAGCGAAATAGGCCTATAATTATTCGCATCTGATTTATGACCCTTCTTGAAAATGGGAACGACCTGCGCTTTCTTCCAGTCGCTAGGTACTTTACGTTCTTCCAGCGATCTACGATAAATTGCTGATAGAAAGGGGGCAAGTTCTTTAGCATAATCACTGTAGAATCTTAAGGGTATCTCGTCTGGTCCGGATGCTTTTCCGCTACTAAGTGATAGCAGTTGTTTTTCAATTCCGATATCGTTTATTTCAATATTTTCCATTTTGGCGTCCGTGCGACGGCTGAAGTCAGGGACCGTGTTACGATTTTCCGCAGTGAAACAGTTTCGGAACACTGAATTCAGTATTTCCGCCTTTCTTCGGTCGTCCTCTGTTTCGGTGCCATCGTGGTCAACGAGTGACTGAATAGGGGATTTAGATCCGCTTACCGATTTTACATATGACCAAAACTTTTTAGGGTTCTTGTTTAGATTGTTTGCCAATGTTTTATGTTCGAATTCGTTGAATGCTTCTCTCATTGCTCTCTTTACGCTCTTTTTCGCTTCGTTCAGCTTTTCCTTATCAGCTATGATTCGACTACTGTTAAACCTATGATGAAGCTTTCTTTGTTTCCGTAGTACCTTTCGTACATGATTGTTATACCACGGTGGGTCTTTCCCCTCGCTTTGGACCTTAGTCGGTACGAACTTATCTAAGGCGTACTGGACGATGTTTCTGAATTTTTTCCATTTTTGTTCCACATCCTCTTCCTCAGAAATGAACGTTTGATGGTGGTCACTCAGATATTCTGCGATTTGTGCCCTATCACTCTTGTTAAGCAAATATATTTTCCTTCCTTTCTTGGCATTTCTTATTACACTTGTAGTCATTGATGCAACCACTGACTTATGATCACTGATACCCTCTTCTACATTCACGGAGTCGATCGCGGTCCTCTGGTTTGGAGCCGTGTGGAGGGTCTAAACCAGAGGCTCTGCGACTATAATGGTTGCAAATTCATCGACCTCCGTTATTGGGTGGAGAACTGTAGGGCCCCCCTAGACAGGTCAGGCGTGCACTACACACCGGAAGCAGCTACTAGGGTAGCAGAGTACGTGTGGCGTGCACACGGGGGTTTTTTAGGTTAGAGGGACCCCCCTTGGGCGAAACGATAAAATACCTGACGGCTTACCAGGGAGGACATTATCATCGTTGATAAAGAACGTCCGTCCTCAGAGACCAAAAACAGGAAAAGTTAACGTAATATTGGTAAACTGCAGGAGTATCCAGGGCAAGGTTCCTGAATTAGTATCTCTTATTGAAGGAAATAGTGCGCATATAGTATTAGGAACGGAAAGTTGGTTAAAACCGGAAGTGAACAGTAACGAAATCCTAGACACAGAATGGAATATATACCGCAAGGATAGGATAAACGCCAATGGTGGAGGAGTATTTATAGCAGTAAAGAATTCCGGTCTATTTGTTGCTATGAGGTCTAAAACGTTAGCTTCACGAGTTGGTTCTCTAACTATCTGCTCGAAGTAATTCTCGGACAAGGCAGTCAGGATAATGTCACAAGAGTCTCTGTCCCTGGCTCCAGTTCTGATTGTGTGACTATCCCATTCTATACCTGGTAGATTGAAGTCTCCCCCTATTACAATAGTATGATCACGAAACTTCTTCACGACGTTCTGCAGGTTCTCTCTGAGGCGCTCAACTACTACGGTTGCTGATGCAGGTGGTCTATAGAAGCATCCGACTATCATATCTGACCCACCTTTGATACTTAACTTAACCCAGATTATTTCACATTCGCATTCGCTAATAACTTCACTGGATATTATTGAATTCTTTACTGCTATAAATACTCCTCCACCATTGGCGTTTATCCTATCCTTGCGGTATATATTCCATTCTGTGTCTAGGATTTCGTTACTGTTCACTTCCGGTTTTAACCAACTTTCCGTTCCTAATACTATATGCGCACTATTTCCTTCAATAAGAGATACTAATTCAGGAACCTTGCCCTGGATACTCCTGCAGTTTACCAATATTACGTTAACTTTTCCTGTTTTTGGTCTCTGAGGACGGACGTTCTTTATCAACGATGATAATGTCCTCCCTGGTAAGCCGTCAGGTATTTTATCGTTTCGCCCAAGGGGGGTCCCTCTAACCTAAAAAACCCCCGTGTGCACGCCACACGTACTCTGCTACCCTAGTAGCTGCTTCCGGTGTGTAGTGCACGCCTGACCTGTCTAGGGGGGCCCTACAGTTCTCCACCCAATAACGGAGGTCGATGAATTTGCAACCATTATAGTCGCAGAGCCTCTGGTTTAGACCCTCCACACGGCTCCAAACCAGAGGACCGCGATCGACTCTGGGCACTATGCTGCAGATATTAAGCTCAGCTTGCACTCCGCGTGCGATGCTGGTTGTCTTCACCAAATCAGCCAGCCGCCGGAAGGAACCAAGGATGGCCTCAGAACCCAAGCGGCAGGCGTCATTCGTTCCGACATGTGCTACTATCTGCAGCCGGTCACACCCAGTGCGTTCAATAGCTGCCGGAAGGGCCTCCTCCACATTACGGACGAGACCCCCCGGCAAGCACACCGAGTGCACACTGGCATTCTTCCCCGACCTACCCGCTATTTTCCTGAGGGGCTCCATAACCCGCCTAACGTTGGAGCTCCCTATAACTAATAGGCCCGCCCTCTGTGACTGTCGGGACCTTGCCGGAGAATCGGCCACTGGCCCAACAGGCGAGGCATCCTGTGGTGGCTCGGAAACGATGTCATCACCACTAGGAAGCACCCCGTACCTGTTGGAAAGGGGTAAGGCAGCTGCCACGCGGCCAGATCCCACCTTCGCCTTTCGGCCAGGCACGCGCGAGCCCACCACTGTCCGCCATTCACCCTGGAGTGATGGCTGACCGGTAAGATGCTCACTGCCGGAAGACGCAGCGACATCAGGGGTTCCATGTGATTCCAAGGCCACCGAAGTAGGCATAGGTCTCACCACAGTTGCCCCAACGCCACTACGAACCGACGCCTGCGCCTCGAGCTCGATGAGCCTAACAGACAAAGCCTCCACCTGCCCCCGAAGAGTGGCCAATTCTCCTTGCGTCCGCTCACAACAACCACAGTCCCTACACATGACTATGTTTACCCTACTCTATACGGTGACAAATTCCCAAGATAATCTTCTGATGAGCTACTCTGATAATCAAGAAACACTCACTGAAATACGAGACGCGAAACTACGCTAGGTTTTCCCAGAAAAACTATTTAAAAGCTAAGCGCAGCAAATAAGTACAAAAACGCTTTATACAAACAGTACTCGCTGCTGCTGGTGCTCTCGCTCTGGCTGTCACAAGACAACTGCTGATTGAGGTGACTAGTGGCTAACGGCCGCGAAACAAACAAAAGACGGTTTTAGGGCGCTTTCTGTTCTAAACGATCAAGAAAACACTAAGAAATCTAACACGAAAACTACGTAAAGTTTTATCAAGAACTGTTAGTTACTATGCAGAGCAAATAAACACAAATAGAATCCCTTCCTTAGTGGAAGGTCGTAAACAAAATGCAAAATAAACGCTTTATACAAACAGTACTCGCTGCTGCTGGTGCTCTCGCTCTGGCTGTCACAAGACAACTGCTGATTCAAGTGACTAGTGGCTAACGGCCGCGAAACAAACAAAAGACGGTTTTAGGGCGCTTTCTGTTCTAAACGATCAAGAAAACACTAAGAAATCTAACACGAAAACTACGTAAAGTTTTATCAAGAACTGTTAGTTACTATGCAGAGCAGATAAACACAAATAGAATCCCTTCCTTAGTGGAAGGTCGTAAACAAAATGCAAAATAAACGCTTTATACAAACAGTACTCGCTGCTGCTGGTGCTCTCGCTCTGGCTGTCACAAGACAACTGCTGATTCAAGTGACTAGTGGCTAACGGCCGCGAAACAAACAAAAGACGGTTTTAGGGCGCTTTCTGTTCTAAACGATCAAGAAAACACTAAGAAATCTAACACGAAAACTACGTAAAGTTTTATCAAGAACTGTTAGTTACTATGCAGAGCAAATAAACACAAATAGAATCCCTTCCTTAGTGGAAGGTCGTAAACAAAATGCAAAATAAACGCTTTATACAAACAGTACTCGCTGCTGCTGGTGCTCTCGCTCTGGCTGTCACAAGACACGGTGTTCCGTATTACCCTCCTGAACCCACCGATTCTATACTCTGCTAACAGTCATTGGATCTCGATCAACGCGAGCAGCAATGTCGCGATACGATAAACCGCTATCGCGATAGGCTACAATCCGACCTTTATCAAAGTCAGATACGTGATGGTACGCATTTCTCCTCCTTACACGAGGCATCACAACAACGTTTCACCAGGCGACGCCGGTCAACTGCTTTTTGTGTATGAGAAATCGGTTGGAAACTTTCCTCGTGTCAGCATGTTGTAGGTGTCGCCACCGGCGCCAACCTTGTGTGAATGCTCTGAAAAGCTAATCGTTTGCATATCACAGCATCTTCTTCCTGTCGGTTAAATTTCGTGTCTGTAGAACATCATCGTGGTGTAGCAATTTTAATGGACAGTGGTGTATATTCACAACAGTTCATTTCAGTAAGTCCACAGTTCGTGGTTTCGCGGTAACGTTCTCGCTTCTCGAACCCGTTCGATTCCCAGCGGGGTGAGGGATTTTCACCTGCCCCGACATGACTGGGTGTTGCTGTGTCGTCTTCATCATCATCACTTATCCCCATTATGGTCGGAGGAAGGCAAAGGTAAACCACCTCCACTAGGACCTTGCCTAGTACTGCAGTGCGGGTATTCCGCATCGCTGCCGTATGCTTTGTCAAGGACATGATTCATCTGGCTACTATTAATTTCTATACGAACTGTGAAATGTCTGCCATTAAGGTTTCACAAAGTCCGCCGTCTTTGGCGCTGCCGGCGTGTCTCCTGCATCAACACAGCGTCACCGTGGAATTCCCAGCCACGCGGCTGGACCCCTCTTGCTTGGGCCAGCGTCTGCCAAGACATGGTCGGCCTGCCGAGCGGCCCGTACCGCCACTGCTTCCTCCGAACTTAGAATATTATCAAGGCGCGACGACTAGCCCGCTACCTCACAAATGAAACGATAACAACTCGCGATAAGCTGACCGAACCGCCCTCACTCTGAGGTGCTATAATACTGTGGTCGACCAATAAATACATCTGCCACAGTGCCAAAGACTGACCATTCTTGCGAGCACAGAGGGTCACTACAGCAAGGTTACTGATAGCAGAGTCATCGGCTCCTATCACTGAAACGAGTAACATGTTCTGTACACTAGTGCTGTTCACATGCATGGTATTTTCTTTGTATTTGTTGGCTTTTAGAACGCTCCCATATGGCTACCTCAACAGTGGAACGTCATTTCTCATGATACGACCGTAAGAACAGCACAACACCCACTGCCCGAGCGACAAAACCTCCAACTCCGACGGGAATCGATCCCGGACCTCTCAGGCTAGCAATACGCGACGCTGAACAAGGTGGACCATATGTTGCTTGAAATTCAGCCATAGTTGCACAGAATCAGTCACATGGTAAAAAGATAACAACGTGGCAGTTAACTTCATCAGAGACTTACCAATCAACACCACATTATCGATATTCATACTTTGTTCACCAACTGTATGGATAAATTACGTGATACAACTGAAGAGTGGTAAATAATGATAGTAAGTTACTTAATAAAACATATGTTCTATCAGTTGATACGGGCAAGTCTTCAGGTCCAGATTGTATACCAATTAGGTTCCTTTCAGATTACGCTGATACAATAGCTCCCTACTTAGCAATCATACACAACCGCTCACTCACCGATAGATCTGTACCTACAGATTGGAAAATTGCGCAGGTCGCACCAGTGTTTAAGAGGGGTAGTAGGAGTAATCCATCGAACTACAAACCTATATCATTAACGTCGGTTTGCAGTAGGCTTTTGGAGCGTATGCTGTATTCGAGCATTATGAATCACCTCGAAGGGAACGATCTATTGATACGTAATCAGCATGGTTTCAGAAAACATCGTTCTTGTGCAACGCAGCTGGCTCTTTATTCGCACGAAGTAATGGCCGCTATCGACAGGGGATCTCAAGTTGATTCCGTATTTCTGGATTTCCGGAAAACTCTTGACACCGTTCCTCACAAGCGACTTCTAATCAAGCTGCGGGCCTATGGGGTATCGTCTCAGTTGTGCGACTGGATTCGTGATTTCCTGTCAGGAAGGTCGCAGTTCGTAGTAATAGACGGCAAATCGTCGAGTAAAACTGAAGTGATATCAGGTGTTCCCCCGGGGAAGCGTCCAGGGACCTCTGCTGTTCCTGATCTATATAAATGACCTGGGTGACAATCTGAGCAGTTCTCTTAGGTTGTTCGCAGATGATGCTGTAATTTACCGTCTAGTAAGGTCATCCGAAGACCAGTATCAATTGCAAAGCGATTTAGAAAAGATTGCTGTATGGTGTGGCAGGTGGCAGTTGACGCTAAATAACGAAAAGTGTGAGGTGATCCACACGAGTTCCAAAAGAAATCCGTTGGAATTCGATTAATCGATAAACAGTACAATTCTCAAAGCTGTCAATTCAACTAAGTACCTGGATGTTAAAATTACGAACAACTTCAGTTGGAAAGACCACATAGATAATATTGTGGGGAAGGCGAGCCAAAGGTTGCGTTTCATTGGCAGGACACTTAGAAGATGCAACAAGTCCACTAAAGAGACAGCTTACACTACACTCGTTCGTCCTCTGTTAGAATATTGCTGCGCGGTGAGGGATCCTTACCAGGTGGGATTGACGGAAGACATCGAAAGGGTGCAAAAAAGGGCAGCTCGTTTTGTATTATCACGTAATAGGGGAGAGAGTGTGGCAGATATGATACGCGACTTGGGATGGAAGTCATTAAAGCAAAGCCTTTTTTCGTCGCGGCGAGATCTATTTACGGAATTTCAGTCACTAACTTTCTCTTCCGAATGCGAAAATATTTTGTTGAGCCCAGCCTACATAGGCAGGAATGATCATTAAAATAAGAGAAATCAGAGCTCGAACAGAAGGTTTAGGTGTTCGTTTTTCCCGCGCGCTGTTCGGGAGTGGAATGGTAGAGAAATAGTATGATTGTGGTTCGATGAACCCTCTGCCAAGCACTTAAATGTGAATTGCAGAGTAATCATGTAGAAGTAGATGCCTTACACCGACAGTGATAGGGACTGCCCGCGCTTAACTGAAGGTGCTTCAGTGTCTAGAACACGTTTACTCGAATACTGGCGTGTAAAATAAATTACGCACAAAGATGCCCTTATCTGTTAGGCAAGGGGGTCCGACCCTCCTTCCCCCGCCTCCCCTCCCCCGGCCAGCTCCCAGGGGAAGGAAAGAAACATCCAGGTGTTTTTTCTTCCAGAAATTTACATGAAAGTTGGTATTACGCAGGTTTTTGTGAGGTCAGAACTGCGCCTTTTTTTTTGGCTTCTTACAAGTTGCTCTGTTTCTTCCAAAATACTAAAATTACTCCACATCCACAGATCTAGGAACCCCCCCCCCCCCCCCCCCCCACACACACACCTAGAAACTATCCTAATGGTTCCCTTGCTTATAGATTAGGCGGTAGGGACGCGAAAAACTGACCGTCTGAAACGGATACTGCTAGTTTAGTCCTGAAGAACCGATATTTTTCTGTGTTTGTTTGGTCTAGGATATAACGGTTTCTTCACTTTTTTACTAACATCTGGATGACGAAACCAGAATACAAATTTTCCTTAGCACTAGCTCTTGGTCTAGCGTTGTTGCCTCTGGATCACAGGGTGCCGAGTTCGATTTCTGGCCAGGTAGGGGATTTTCTCCTCCCGGGAACTGGGTATCGGTGTTGTCCTTATCATGTCATCATCATTCGGGTAGTGGTAAGACTGAAAATGGAAAGAATGGAACTTGTAAGGGCGCTGATGACCATGATGTTGAGCGCTCCACAAACCACCACCACCACCACCACCACCACCACCACCACCATCATCATCATCATTATCATCATCATCACACTTTCCGTCACGCTACCTCACGTCACATCCCGTCACAACATTCCGCAACAATGGATTTCAAATGGCAGCATCCATACTGGCCGTCGTGTCAGCTCATATCACATCACGTCACCGTTCAGGTTTGTCCGGAAGAAAGATTTGACGGCCGGCGTTGTCGATCACGTGACCTCGGAGCTCGTTTCCGCCCCATACAATGCCATGTGCACATTTCCCTATTTCGCTTCGTCGTGGTTTTCATGGTTGTTATCAGTTTTTTTGTTGTTCTTTATTCGTTATAAATTGTGTCGTTTCGTTACTTCTTTTGTTCAAAGTTATAATTTTATAATAGATGACGAAAAATTAACTGAAGCAGTGAGGCAGCCGTCTGAATTGTGAGCGTACAAAATTACTTGTCCCATACTGCATTTATAAAGTTCATTTTTGTACATACCGGTATCGTACGTAATTTTTTAGAATGAAATGGTTCAAATGGTTCAAATGGCTCTGAGCACTACGGGACTTAACATCTTAGGTCATCAGTCCCCTAGAACTTAGAACTACTTAAACCTAACTAACCTAAGGACATCACACACATCCATGCCCGAGGCAAGATTCCAACCTGCGACCGTAGCGGTCACGCGGTTCCGGACTGCAGCGCCTAGAACCGCACGGCCACCAAGGCCGGCTTAGAATGAGATGCATTGTAGTATGTCTGTAAGTTGAAGCGAAATATGTGCTGTGGGTAGAACCCAACTGATTAGGAAATGGGAATTATTTGTATGTTGCCAGGTATTTGTGCTGTTGAAACCTTCAGGCACTGCAACACTAACATAATGCCGATTTTGTGAAGTATACATCAAATAATGTACTAGAGCTGTTTGTTTGAATACGTGTTTCTCGCAAGTTTAGTTATTGTTAAGTAGTTGTCTGTATTGTGTGTGAAACTGTTTTGCAAACATCAGTGGTCAATATTTATGTGGTTTCACTAGCTAATCCCAGTAGAAATAAAGCACTTGAACAATTAGAAGCCAAATACAAGGCGTAAAAATTATTCTATAAATCTTGAAGGGAATGGTAACGTGCGAGAGATGACTGTTGCACAAAAATTTGCACTAGCTGACAACTAAACTCTGTAAGTAGGCTGTTTATGTTTTCTTTTTGGCAACGTTACGTAGCGCTCTGTATGAAAATCACTGGCTGTGCTGTGTGTAGTCTGTGGCCAGTTTGCGTTGTTGTCAGCCACTGTAGTGTTGGGCAGCGGCAGCTGGATGTGAACAGCGCGTAGCGTTACGCAGTTGGAGGTGAGCCGCCAGCAGTGGTGGATGTGGGGAAATGAGATGGAGGATTTTTGAGTACAGAATGGATGTCATGAACTGCTATATATACTATGACTATTAAGGTAAATACATTGTTTGTTCTCTATTAAAATCTTTCATTTGCTACTAGTAGTTAGTGCCTTCCGTAGTTTGAATCTTTTATTTAGCTGGCAGTAGTGGCGCTCGCTGTATTGCAGTAGTTCGAGTAATGAAGATTTTTGTGAGGTAAGTGATTTGTGAAAGGTACAGGTTAATGTTAGTCAGGGCCATTGTTTTGTAGGGATTATTGAAAGTCAGATTGCGTTGCGCTAAAAAATATTGTGTGTCAGTTTAAGCACAGTTCTGTACAATTGTTCTAAGGGGACGTTTCATATGTCGACCCTTAGCCTAGGGTACCTCACTGGAATCTTCTGATTTTTTTCTTGTAGTTTGTGCAATTAGTGTAGCTATTGTTTATTGCTAGCGCGTAATTATAGAGAGAATTTCCTTTGTAGTTGCAGTCTTTCATTGTTGTACAGTACAACAGGTGTGGCACGCATGTAGATTTGCACCA
This sequence comes from Schistocerca serialis cubense, assembly GCF_023864345.2. Classification (NCBI taxonomy): domain Eukaryota; kingdom Metazoa; phylum Arthropoda; class Insecta; order Orthoptera; family Acrididae; genus Schistocerca; species Schistocerca serialis. The sequence goes on from NC_064648.1 coordinate 149,379,554, forward strand.
AGTATTTCGCAGCTGCAATTAACTAGATATTATTTGCAGTGCTATGTTAATGTGTTCTCTTATTTTTGCTCTTCAAATTGTGCTTTTCTGTGTTGTCGTGTGAAATATTGTGACAATAATGGCGTGTGAAAAACGTAATACTAGGCTCCAAAGTAAACTGAGAAAAAACAGTGAAGACGAAAGCAGTGTGTTAACGCCACCATGTAATGAATTAACAAATATTCAAAGTAGTAATTTGGTAACTGTGCATAGGGAAATGGAGCGGGCGTCAAATAATGGAGTAGACAGTGAAACAGGTAGAGAACAGGGAAGCATTATCGATCGATCGGTCGGCAACAGCTCGCCTCAGGAATCGGGAATGACAGAACACAATATTGCAAATACTGTAGACTCAGGTTTTGGGTTCTCACCGTTTTCTCAAATGAGTCAAGACACATTTTCCGCTTGTCAAAATGTGAATGTTCCGGTGCAAATTCACTGCCGAAAGCGCTGAGGAACATGTTTCAGACACCAGTGCACTGTTATTACAGTTAATGCAACAAATGGGACAAAGGCTACAAAAGTTAGACACAACGCTTGAACAAAATCAGAAACAAATGGGACAAAATCTTCAAAAGTTAGACACAGTGGAACATAAGCTTGAACAAACACGTGAAGATTTAACTACTGAGTTACATAACATTGAATCAAAATGTCAAAAAGTCTGTAATGATGTAAAAACACAAATTTGTGAGCATTTTCAACCTATTTTTTCGCGGCATGAAAATGCATTACAGAATCACGAAGCAGCCATAAAAGAACTGCAAACTATTGTTCATGAAAATCATGAGACCTTGCAAGCTAAAATTGACTCAGTTGCATCTACCGATTTGGTTACGCAACTTTCAAATACTCAAGAAGACTTAAAGGACACAGTAGATACTCTGAAAATTGGTTCAGAAAGACACATGGAGGAAATTAGTTCATTATCAGGGAAAGTAGTTGAACTTTCGGATCAGCTAAATAATTTATCTACGAAGGTAGATGATAATCTGAATGACACAAAACCAGTAGTCTTTAATGACACAGAAGAGTGCGAACAAATTAGGAAATTCAAACAAAATCAGAATGAAATTAATACACAACACCAAAGACAAATCCGGGAAGTACAAGTTCAGCTGACACAGGTAATACAAGAATTACGTAGTTCAGAGGACACTCGCGCCCCAATACGGGAAGAGGGACATAGAAATACGGAACAGCCACAAAATAATAACACAGGGCATTTCGGAAGTTATGAAAGAAATTGGCAATGTGAACCGAATTTTGAGATGGAACCGCCGACACGACGTAACAATGACCGACATGCGACTCGCCGACACGATGATTTTGACTATAAGCTGTTCATTACTACACGTAAATTCATAACGTTTAAGAATTCTGCCAACGACATTCATCCACAAGCGTGGCTCCATCAATTCTCTCATTGTTTTCCTCCCAACTGGTCATTAGAACACAGATTAGAATTTATGTGTGGCTACTTGGAGAATGAACCAGCTGTAAGAATGCGATCGGTCATTCACGATTGTCACAGTGAAGGAGAATTTTACCATGCATTCCTCTCAGCATATTGGTCTCAAACTACACAAGACCGAGTAAAGCATAGCATCATAATGATGAAACATTTCGAACAATCTGAATTTTCCAGTCTTGTGAAATATTTTGAAGACATGTTGCACAAGAATCAGTACCTGTCAAACCCATACAACCCCACAGAACTCATCCGCATTTGCTTAATCAAACTGCCTGAACATTTGAGACATATTATTTTAGCAGGACGTTGCAAAGACGACATTGAAGCTTTTCAGGGACTGTTACAAGAACTGGAAATTGACACAGACAGTCGCGGGATGCGAAAACAGGGAAACAATCACTACAGGTCACATCTGTCAGAATTCCGTGACGACAGAAATAATAACTGGACACGACAAGGATATTCTCACAACACAAATCGTGACCAAAACAGACACCACCCGTATGACAACCACTGGCAGAGTAATAGTTACAGAGAAAGATCGCATTTCCGTAGTAAAGAATATGATAGAGACAATCATAGAAACAGACAATATGGTAACCAGAACTATTATTATCAACGGAGACAGAATAATTTCAGACGCAACAGTTCAGCGGGCAGTTAAGATTCAGGGAGAAATTCTCCACGACGTGACCGACAAGAAAGAAACTGTGGGATCTACCGACATGACGACAGACGATATAATCATAACGACAAACCTGAATTTCATCAGAACTGGCGGGACTCAAACAGAGCAGGGCCCTCTCGGCAAGGCGAATTTGTAGAAGTTAGGTCTCCTAATCCCTGTAACGACGCGCGCCAACAAAGAAACAGACAATGACTCACACCGCAGGCAGCCACTTGCGCCCGCTGGCTCAGGGAAAAATAACATTGACGCTAACCTTGAGCAGAATTCCAGTGTTCTTTACGGACGAATACCGCATGATAATTGCATTCAAGTTGAAACTCTGCGTACTAGGAAGAGCAAAGAGCTACACCACATTTCACATGTGAAACCATTTATTGAAAGATAATCTGCTTTTTAACTTTGTCTTTGCCATAAAACGTTTCACTTCACGTTACTAGTATGCTTTAGAAACTGTTACCATGCAACAATGTTTGAAGTTAAATATCCATTCAAGAACCAAGAGAACTTATTTAAACAGAAATTACGAATGCATTGTTATTGCGAACAGACGACACAGTGTTATTGTGTGTGTACATTCTTGCTTGTTAGTTACACAATTAAGTAACGACTATAAGGCTCACATACTTAGAACATATACTGGTACTGCTAATGAGATTCTAATGCAACATTTTGGTTTACTTGAAAATACATTCTGGATTTAAAGTACTTTCTGTGAGATACCAGATGAGACAGTGGTTAGTTTATGTGACAGCTACACGATTTTATCACGATGCTACTAATGAGTGACAATTTACAATGTTGCTTTTGCGGTGTTTCTGTTTTATATCTGCACAGTTTTTCTGAATTCTTCTGGAGAGTAAAACATGTTTTAGTAGCAACTTTTGTGGTATAGCTACAATGAGACAGCCTTTTCCGTAGCACAACAATATGTTACAGCACAGTAATTTCTTCATCACAACAATAAGCGTAATAACTAAGATATCTATACGCAAAGCATTTCACTTTTGTTTATCATGAGGTAAGTACATTGACTTCTGCAGAACTTAGCTTTCGGAGAACAATAACTACGACACTTCCACAGAGATTATCTTACAGCAAGACGCACATTTAGCGCTACAGGACACGTATTTGAGTGATTAATTTTGTACTTAAATCATTTATTTTTAAACATATTTGAAATACAATGATACAAAGGGTTTCCTTAATACATTTAATTCCATTCTTGTAATCTGTAACACCTGAGGGTATAATTACATTAATCCTCAGGGGGGTACACGCTTTCTTTGTGTATCATGTGTTTGGCAAGCACAAGGATCCCTAGCTAATATGGTATTTGCTTATACAACTTGACACATCGGTACCTTATTTCTCTAACACATAAATTACACAGCTATCTGATCATGTAACTGAGAGATAAACATTTTTTTACTATGTCAGTGACACATGTTTACGTAATTACACAGTTGGGTAACTTCACACTTATGAAATTGTATTTTGTCTGTTCTTTGTGAATTGTTCATTTTTTTTGGAACCATTGTGATACTATGAGAGCTTTTAATGATGTATTTGGTGAGGGAGCATGATTTTAAAGTACGTTCGAGGTAGATGACGCTATTGAAATGAGCAGAGAATATTTTTTATGGTTTGAAATTATTGCAGAAAGCTACGACTTTTTTGAGATTTTACTGAGGTGTTATGATGTTATTTTTACGACGACGATGTGTATTATGCTGTTGAGGTATATTTATGATCAATAAGCTGATGTTATATGAGGAATCTGATTATGCTATGTAGTTATTATGATGAAATACTGAAGACGTGTTGATGAATATGAATATGTGTATGTGTAATAAGGTAAGGAATAATGAGTAGTGGTTAGGGACTCTGGTTTGTGAATAAGGTTGTTGGAAACCAAGAATCATACTTTAAGAGTTATGAAATGTATGTAAATGCGTGAATGTATCACAATAACGGCGAAAATTTTTTGGACACTGTTATATTTATAGGATTTTGTTTCTACAGATTTGTAACGCAAATTCTTGACCTGTGAAATATTTTTATATGAGACTGTCACTGTAGCGGAAACTGCTGTCATAAATATTTCAGTAAGAAAGTTAAGTGACCACCTGCACGTAATGCGTCGTGGGCACCCAGCTGTGTCAGACGCCGGGAGAACAAGTCATTAGTGAGTGTCCTTTTCAGAGGCACAGGTAGAAAAAAAAGGGGAAGCCATTAACCTCGCTATTGACATTCCTTTATAGAAAGCACTGCAAATACGACACGCTCATTACTTGGAAACATTCTTACATCTGCACACCTGATTATGACAAGTATCTTTCTACGAGAGTTGAGAGAATTTCTACTAACTTATGAAATGTCACATGACTATTGAATGTTATTTTTATGCTTTGCCTTTCATAGTTGCTTATTTCATTTGATATCTGTTTTCCAGCTGTGCTGCAGCATTGGTTTTAAAAAATAAACTTAAATGCATCTCCTAATGTGAACACTTTCTGTCAACAGATCTATTAAATAATTATGTTCTGATCCACATTCTTCGAAAAAGGAGCTCTTGGAATGGAAAGAACAATAAGAAGGGACTGATAACAATAACTGCATATATAATTTTCTTTTCAAGTACTTGGTAATTTTTTGTAGAATTAGTTTTTGTGGTGCACCACTTTAATTACATAGACAATAAGATGTGAATATACATTTCCCTTGTCTGCATTGTTGTCTTTACTGTAATATTTTTATGCTTGAGCTATGTCATGTTTAGGTATTTCATTTTCTGCTGCTGTTTGCCAGGCATCGTGTTACTGAATTTGACTTTGTGTTACTCTGCTAAGCCTGTTTTGCTACTAATTTATTATTCTTGTTTGCTGCTCATTGCCTTATATTAGTTGTAATATTGTTGCTTACTTTGCCAATTTGAATTTTTGTCATTGCTGTTTGTATCAATTGTTTTATGCTGCTGCATTGCCTCATCCCTTGGTATATATATCTGAGCTCAGTAGATTTAAGTTAGCTTAAGAGGGGGTAGACTATATAAGAAACTAACTATGATGAATTGGAAGAAATGCATTAAGAAGCTATAAGAAAATAGTTTGGCCAAAAAAGTAGTGCACAGTGGAGAAAAACTATTTTTGAAAGAGGATGTGAACAGAATACAGAAAGTATGCTTGGATAGGATGTTTTTTTGGTGGAAGCAAAGGTTGAAATAAGACGAAAGATCTATGGAATGAAGTTTTGGGATGGACTGCAGTACCAAATGTTACACTGAAAACGAACCCCGTTCTTTCCTTTTGTGTTATCCCACTATATGTTTGTGTACCCTTGTGTATTTGTTTTCTTTGTGTCTCTGTGTAGTTTCATAGAATTTTTTCTTCTTCTAATACTAAGCTACATTCACTATGATGAGGAATACTGTTATCCTCAAATATAATTGGCATTAATAATATGTTATTTACCTTGTAAATATGCTTAGACATTATTTATTCTGTTTTGTTTTAATGCTCATGTGTGAAGTTGATGTTTCAATAATTATTCTGATCTTTTATGTATTGACTTATGTCATAATTCCTGTAACAATGATGTATATGTTTATTTCTATTCTGTTGTAAAGCCTGTACTACAAATGTTATCTGTATTGTTATGTTCTTTAATGATGTATTTTGTACCTTTGTAATTGTATTCTTATGTTATAAAATTGTAATTGATACCAGTTCATCATATTATTAACTTGTTAGTTACATTTCACTGCACACTTTTCTGTTGGTCATAGTATATGGACAATATGTGAGAAGTAGGGACTGTTAGTGTTTGCACGTGTGTTGATAATTCAGCAAGGGACTGGATAACAGCATTGCTGGTTCTAAGGACAATTCCAAAAACTTTGTGAGTGCACAAGTGGTGGTTATGGACTTGCTATATTAACTGCAAGACTCTTCAATGGTGATTGTGCACCCGCACAGTCACAACAGATGGCTGCTGGCCATCTCTACAAGGACTACACTGGGTCTACATCTCTGATGACCCACCAATACCACAATCTCTACCAGGACTACAGTGGGCCTGTCCACTATTTCTACAAGGACTGCAGTGGGTCTGCACCTCTGGTGGCCCACAAATACCGTAATCTCTACCAGGACTACAGTGATCTGCTCTGTGATGACCTACCTACCAATATTCTTCAAAACTTCGAATGACTCTGCTGTGGGTTTACTCTGTTGTGGCCCATTACCTGTCAGCATGTCAAGAGTCAGCACTGTCTTTCAGTTGGAAGGACAACACTACTTCTTCAAGACTGCATGGAAATCCACTACTTCCGTGTGCGTTGTCTTTTACTGCTCAGACTTTGAAAAAAAAAAAAAAAACACTGATATTTTACTGTGATGAACAATCTGGCCTGTCTTTATGGACTGTGAGAAAATTTTAGCTTTTGACCAACATTGTATAAATAAGTGTGTGCATTTGATATCTTTGTTATTGTAATCATGAAAAAATTTTTGAAATCATTATTGGCCACTGCCCAAAACAATTTGTAAAATTTTTTGTGGGGAGCATGGGGGCTATGTAAGTAGGCTGTTTATGTTTTCTTATTGGCAACGTTACGTAGCGCTCTGTATGAAAATCACTGGCTGTGCTGTGTGTAGTCTGTGGCCAGTTTGCTTTGTTGTCAGCCATTGCAGTGTTGGGCAGCGGCAACTGGATGTGAACAGCACGTAGCGTTGCGCAGTTGGAGGTGAGCCGCCAGCAGTGGTGGATGTGGGGAAATGAGATGGAGGATTTTTGAGTACAGAATGGATGTCATGAACTGCTATATATACTATGACTATTAAGGTAAATACATTGTTTGTTCTCTATTAAAATCTTTCATTTGCTACTAGTAGTTAGTGCCTTCCGTAGTTTGAATCTTTTATTTAGCTGGCAGTAGTGGCGCTCGCTGTATTGCAGTAGTTCGAGTAATGAAGATTTTTGTGAGGTAAGTGATTTGTGAAAGGTACAGATTAATGTTAGTCAGGGCCATTGTTTTGTAGGGATTATTGAAAGTCAGATTGCGTTGCGCTAAAAAATATTGTGTGTCAGTTTAAGCACAGTTCTGTACAATTGTTCTAAGGGGACGTTTCAACTCAACCTTACACAAAACAACTTTTCACAGGATATGTTGGCAGTTCGTAACACTGTGTTCTTTATAAAGCTGGTTCAAATAGTTCAAATGGCTCTGAGCACTATGGGACTTTACTTCTGAGGTCATCAGTCGCCTAGAACTTAGAACTAATTAAACCTAACTAACCTAAGGACATCACACACATCCATGCCCGGGGCAGGATTCGAACCTGCGACCGTAGCGGTCGCTCGGCTCCAGACTTTAGTGCCTAGAACCGCACGGCCACTCCGGCCGGCAGGAATAAAGCACTTGAACTATTAAAAGCCAAATACAAGATGTAAAAATCATTCTATAAATCATGAAGGGAATGGTAACGTGGGAGAGATGACTATTGCACAAAAATTTGCACTGGACTGGCAACTAAACTCAACCTTACACAAAACGACTTTTCACAGGATGTGGTGGCAGTTCTTTATAGCGATTCCGGGTGCCATTTGACGTAAAAGAAAGAAACAACTGGTGCTTCGACTTACTAAAAATATTTATAAAATATCTAGAGGAAAATTTAATTATAAGACTCATAAAATACAAATTCCTCTTCCTAAAGCTCCTCATGCAGTGTGTGAAATTCCCCTTCTGTGCAACGTAATGACATTTTTTTTTGGATCCACATTCTTTTTGCGTCATTTTGAACTTGTGTCTTTCTTCTGTAATCTACAAGCTGTTCCCGCAAACTGCAGTTCTCACGCAAATGCAGTTTAAAATCATCTTGCGAAGATCGCAATTCCCAGGAAAAACGACTGAGGACAGCCACACGAGTTGACATCTCGTGACTTGAATTGACTTGACGTGACGGACCGTGTGAACACGTCTCGACGAGACGGGTGCTCTGACGTGACGGTGCCTCGAGGGCCGGTGTGAATTAAGGTCGGGACACACATGCCCGGACCGTGTCAGGGCCGAGCGTCGGACGAGTGACGGCTGTTCTCCGGTCCGTTCCTGCAGGGGCCACACATGACCCGTGTCTTTGCTGTTCCTTGTAGTGACTCGGACGCGGTGATCTGTGTTTCTGTTTGTGAAAGCTGTAAAACATGTTCACCAATTTTCGTAATAGTGAATTAGGACTTACAGCACTTGCTTTAGACTAAGAGGAAAAAGAACGAAGGTAAACAAGACGAAGAAAATTATGGATCCACAGTGCCTGGCCCGCATCTCTCGGTCGTGCAGTAGCGTTCTCGCTTCCCACGCCCGGGTTCGATTCCTGGCGGGGTCAGGGATTTTCTCTGCCTCGTGATGGCTGGGTGTTGTGTGCTGTCCTTAGGTTAGTTAGGTTTAAGTAGTTCTAAGTTCTAGGGGACTGATGACCATAGATGTTAAGTTCCATAGTGCTCAGAGCCACAGTGCCTGGAAAACGAGACCAGTACAGGGAGAGTTTCGAACACTATTTTCTCACCTCGTAGATTATGAGACTAAGTTTTATGAATATTTAAGATGACGCAGTACACTTCTGTGAACTTTTAAAGAAACTAGAACCAAGGCTGCGAAAAAACGACACGTTCTGGAGAGTATCAGTTTCACCCAGAGAAAGACTGGCTGTTTTTTTACGGTAGGTTAAAGAAAAGTACACAGAACACAAATAAATAAGAAGTTTTAAGGACAGCATTTTTATTTTATTACTTTAGTAATTGAAAGATAAATACATAAGTTAGTAAATAATACAGTTAAATTTCTACTACCCTAAGAAAAACAAAATAGGACTATTCAGTGAATTAGTTTCTGAAGCCGATGAGGATGCAGGGGAACTTGGAGGATGATGGCTTTGGTTATTTATATACGAATTGTGCGAATCCCTTTGCAGATCCAAAAGCTGCTGTGTAGGTTCTGTTGACTCGTTTTCCACAGGTGAAGGATATGGTGTTGAAACAGATTTTTCTGAGGAATTGGAGGATGATGGAGTGAATTGATGGACTGATACGTCATTCGTGAGTTGCTTCAGTTCAAAGTCTTGTACAATTGAAAAAATCCTACTTTTAGCTTGATGAAAAAGTAGTGAATGCCACGATTTTAGGGCTGGTGCTATACCAGCCAAAAAAGCGTCAACTGGGTTTTGTATATCTCTCTGTTTTTCAGCTTTTTTTTCTGCCAAAATGTAAGCCATGAGCTGGCTTGATGCAGATTCTTGTGGTTTAACCTCACGCTGAAATTTTCGTTTCAGTGGTGGTTTCATAAAAGTGTTCTTCTTTGAAGTGACGGACGAATGAGCTGAGGGCGCCTGGGAATGCCGAGTGCGCTCTATCAAATTCTCTGTTTCACTACCCTGTGTTTTAATGATCCATTCTTCATCTGCAATGTCTTCTTGTGTAGACTCTTTTTCGTTTTCAACAATAGACTGCTCCTCTTGGGAATCTGTATTTGATTCTTGTTTATGCTCATTATTGTCTTGCATGTAAGGAACATTGGAAACTATTTCTCGTTCTACCATGTAAGGTAGCAGGAATGTTAAGAGATCTTCAGACTTGTATTTATGTTGATGAACAGCAGCTTGCCCTGAAACAATTTTCCTTTTCTGCACGGTCTTCCTTAGTTGGTCACGAACAGATGACCATTTTTTTTTTGCATTCCTCTATTCCACCTGTAGCAAAAATATTTTAAATCGCGTATTTATATTACAATGTTTAAAATGCCGCAAATGTTTTATAGATTATACAGTATTTCTCATCTTATACAGTTAAATTTTTTTCAGGTTCCTTGCTACAGGAGATTCCTTTAAAAGTATTTCCTTCAGCTACAGGTAGGGAAATTCCACAGTTGGAGCTATCGTCCATGACACCTCTAGAGCAGTTATCGATTTATTGTTAGAAGAGGTGATGCCTGTGCCGAATGAAGAAAAATGGAATGCTATAGCTGAGGAGTTTTGGACAAAATGGCAGTTTCCAAACTGCATTGGATCTTTAGATGGAAAGCACATAACAATACAGGCTCCAAACAACTCAGGAAGTCTCTATTGGAATTACAAAAAAAAAACATATTCCATTGTGCTTCTTGCTCTGGTTGACCCATGTTATAATTTTATTGCAATAGACGTACAAGCGTACGGAAAAAACTCTGATGGAGGCATTCTAGTAAATTCAAACCTTGGAAAGTCATTGGAAAACAAGTACGCTTAGCGTCCTAAAGAGTAAAACTTTACCTGGAACTGATGTTGAACTTCCAATGGTAATTGTAGGCGATGAAGCCTTCCCTCTCAAAACATACTTGATGCGACCATATCCTGGCAGGAACTTAACAAATGACGAGGCTATATTTAATTATCATTTGAGTCGGGCAAGAAGAATATCCTAAAATGCATTCGGTATATTGCAACAGAAATTTCGAATATGTAGAAGAATCCTTCAGGGAGATCCTAATAACCTTACAATGATTGTGACGGCTGCGTGTGTAGTGTACAACTTTATACGAAAAATGGAAGGTTATAGGGTGCCCGAACAGAGGATGGATCAAAAGGAAACTGCTGAGGGATCCGGAAGATCATCAAATCTTCGAAACCTACCTCGAATTCGTGGGAGATCAACAGCTGCTGCATTTGCTGTACGAGAACAACTCAAAAAACTCCTGAATTCTCGACAAGGGACTGTGGAATGGCAAGAACATGTCGCCTTGGCGATATAACGATGACATAAACCAAACATCTGTTTGTAAAATAAAAAAGTAAATAAATATCTTTCGGGTATTAAAATTTGTATAGTTTTTATCTTACCTTTGGCTTGTAGATCTGTTGCAATTGTCTTCCAAACTCTGTCTTTGTACTCGATATTCCTGCAGTTTTCACTTCCCTGATCGTAAAGAGCAGGAAACTTACGAACTCCTTCTATTAGTCGTTCCACATCCATGTTTTGTAGACAGAACAGTCCTGCGCAGTTGCACAGCTCACAATACAACTCTACCGTCCGGCCGTGTCCGTCACGTGAGAAATTAAACACGGCAAATCGCGCCCGGCCCGTTGACTTTCCCAGTGCAGGGCCCAGTCAAGTGGGGCCCGCGACGCCACGTTTGTTTTAATGGCGTATTTCGTTGTGCGGGTGACGGCCGATACTCGGACGTGTCTCGGCACGGACACGGTCCGGACATGATGCGTGTCCCGACCTTTGTTAAGGCCTGGCCAGACAGAATCCGGCCTGCCGCTGCGACGGACGGCGCAGCGGTGGACCGGACCACCACCACCTAAAGAGAAGGCCACGGCGTGCTCTTGTGACGTCACGCAAAGCGGGCCAGGGTTGGCTTGGCGCTGCGCTTAAAGAATGGAGACGCACGGCCTGCAAATCTTTGTCAAACGGTTTTACAGAACCTATTCCGTAAAAAATAATTAATTTCTGAAATACTTTTAGCTTTATATGGCAGCTTCATGATGAAGTGCCAATCATTTCGATAATGGTCATAACTATTGTGGTATTTCACAGATGAGTATCAAATTTGAGAACGTTGCCATCAAAAATAGGGGTCGCTATGAATTTGTGTTTTATGTATATTACACATTCTATTGCTGAGTATAAAATACAGATGAGGTTTTGAAATTTTCGTAAAACTTTGGATCAATATCTGCTTCCAATCTCGAAAAAAATTGAGCATCTGCAGCAACTTCACTTCCGATCGCAACGCGCGGGAATGAAAAATTCATAATGCCTGTCATATCTCGTAAACCGATGGAGATAACGAAACGAGATCTTGGCAAATGATACCACGCAAAGAGGAGAGTACTTTGCCGAATGGTTAAATTAAGTAACTTTATCAATCACGATATAGCAGAAACTATAGTTTATAATTCTTTTTTACCGGTAATGTAATTGCATAAGACTTATCAATAGCCAGTGAAAACGTACGAGTGCGGGATGTAAATAATATTGCGATATACATGATAAAACAAGGTACATTTGTGAAAAATGCACTGTGATAAAGTACATTCTTTCTGGACCAGACAACTATTATTTACACTCACTTGAAAAATTCTGCACTAATACATTGTATAATATTAAATTCCTCTGCCTTTAGTATCCTAAATACATATTGTGTAGCTGTTTATAGAGCTCCGTCAGGAAAGCTGAGTACATTCCCCAAGCAAACAATCACTTTTAACTCACCTCACATAAACAATTATGCATTGTTATTGCAATGTAAATTTTCTTTCCTGTAAAAATATGGCAGATTTTGAGCATAAGTCAACAGTGAAAATCTACAAACCTTCAGCAGACATTTGCAGCAGTTGGAATGAGACAATGCGTCAAGCTAAAAACGTCAATAATAAATTTAACCTATTTCTAGATTAATTTGTTCCATTGTTTGACACATCGAAAAATAAAACAGATATGCTTCATACAGAGAGATCGCTTTTTAAACATGAAAACAGCAGTTTCAACATTCGTTAGCACTCATGCTAACTATAGCGAGAGTGAAAAACAACACCCACTCACAAACAGAGAATAAAGCGTAACGGTAATGCGTAACAAAATACTAACTGCAAAGAAATTTGAACACGAATAAAAAGTAACACGAGCCACAAATTTATATTTCGTTTTCAAAATCAAAATAAAGCCACTTGATAACGAATACTAGGCCTATTTACTGCGAACTTTTGCTCACAATTTTAGTCAAATGTATCCAAAATGCAAGATATTCCACCAGAAAAAAATAAAAATTGTACTAGGTATATAGTTTTTACATACCTTCGTGCGCTCAGTGGGTTGGAAATTGTCCCGATGAATCGCTGAAAGACATTTCCAACGCAGATTCGCATGTTTCGGAAAGGAAAACAACATTACTTTCGATCGAGTTCCGTAATTCCCACGACACCTTGGCACACAACACTTGTAAACCATGTTCACAGTAGCTTCACTACACGTAAACACTGTAATCGCTAGTTTTAAGCACGAATATAGCTCTCGATCCAACAAGCGTGTAGATAAACAAACGCTTCGAAACACAACATGGTGGCCCGCTTCGAGTGACGTCACGACCTGCTATGAATTTCGCGCCGCGGCCTTGTCTCCAGGTGGTGGTGGTATAACCCGTCAGCGGCCAGGGACGCCACACAGGCAACGGCCGTCCGGCCGCAGCGACTGTTGATGCGTCAGCTGTGTTACACTGTGGAAGGGGCCGAAACCCATTATGAAGCTTGCATGCGTAGCGCGATTGTCTTGCGTTAGACGATTTGGAATCTTCATGCGCGACACGTTATCTTGCACTAGCGATACGAAATGGCACGAAGAAGAGGAGATGTTGGGTGCACGACATTGATAGCAAGAGAGAAAGCTTAGGAGAATACCATCGTCTGTATATTGATCTAGAGTCTGACGAAGATAGGTTCTTCAAATATTTTCGTATGTCGCGAGAATGTTTCGAGGAAATGCATCGCATGATAAAAAGGTAGCACCGAGAAGTGCACAACGAACTGGAGAAAGCCAATTGATACAAGGCACAGACAAGCCGTTTGTTTGAGGTAAGTTTTACCGTTTGTGGCCTCTTTGTGCTTGAAATAGAAGTCATATAAATTATTCCATTGCAACTGAAACTTCCTGGCAGATTAAAACTGTGTGCCCGACCGAGACTCCAATTCGGGACCTTTGCCTTTCGCCGGCAAGTGCTCTACCATCTGAGCTACCGAAGCACGACTCACGCCCGGTACTCACAGCTTCCATTGCAGCTTTGCTGTATCATATGAAAGATTCGGTGGAAGAAAGTGCTATGGCACAACGTAGTTACGAGTGGAGTGATAAATTTATCTACATTGTTTACGAATACAGCAAACGATAGTAACATTTAGTTCAGTATGTCCCACTAGAGACATTGTATTCATAACATTGTCATTGAATTTAAACAAACATATCTTTGGTTGTTAACTTATCTATTCGTTCTATCGGCATAATTGATTTTAATCTTTTCCAGATACTTGACTACAGGCGACAGTCACCAGACCATAGCTTTTTCTTTTCGGTTAGGACGTTCAACAGTCTCAGATATTGCGAAACAAGTGTGCCAGGCAATGTGGACTGTTCTACAGCCCAAGTATTTACCTACTCCTACAACAGAGATGTGGAAGAAATCTGAAGAAGGATTTATAGAACTGGGGGTTTCCGAACTGCCTTGGAAGCGCAGACGGAAAGGCTATCAGGTTACTGGATCCCAGTTCTTCTGTTACAAACAGTTCTTTTCGCTAGTTCTCCTGGCGATCGTTGATCCATGCTACCGAGTTTACAGTAGTTGATATTGGAAGTTATGGACGTCACAGTGACAACACTATTCTGTTTTCTATCAAGAGTATATCGAGGACAAAAGTATTCTATAGTCTGGGAGACGAGTCTTTGGTATTGACAGCTCGGTAGCGTCTTTCCGTTGCCTAGCGACCGCAGGCAGGCAGCCAATGACGGCCTGACTTTGAGCAGGTAGCAAGGCCCACGTTGCCGCTCTGAAACCTGGTCGTGCGCGCCTATGAAACTTACCAGTGTCTCGCGTGCAGGCGGTGCGGTCGTTCGTCGTTTGTCTGAAGTTGAATTCGCAGTTCATTTCGTTTTTAGTGTTTCGTTGTAAACAATGTCTAGTGCGGCGGGTAGTACCAGCCCAACACAAGAAGTGAAACGGAGGAAGAAAAGTGTGCTACACACCCAGGCCCGTGAATTCGTGTGCCCTGTGAGGGATTACTTGGAGAAAGAAAAGGACAAAGGTGGGCCCTTAATTCCTGTTGTTCAGGTTGGGAAGAGAACTGCAGCAGCATTGAAAATAAGTAAGAACACTGTTGTAAAGATAGGGAAAGTATAGTGTAGATTGTGACGAGAGTGGCACAACAAAGCTGCACACACCGGGAAAGAAGCAACCGAGAAGCAAGCAGGTGACAGCTTTGGACGATTTTCAGAAAGACGCTATTCGTCGTCATATATACAGCTATTATAAGAGAAGGGAACATCCCACTCTATCTAAATTACTGGTGTCGCTTCAGAAAGACGATCTTTTTAAAGGGAGAAAATTTTCATTGCGTACAGTGTTGAAATACATAGGCTTCAGCTATTCACTGTTCAACGGACGCAAAATATTAATGGAAAGGACAGATGTAGTTGCATGGCGGTGCAGATTTCTGCGCAGGATCGTGGGTGTGGAATTCTAAAGTATAGTGTGGTTAGATGAAACTTGGGTCAATGCCAGCCATTCTTTACGTAGAGGCTGGAATGATGGAACGCCCGAGGGGACAATGGCAGTGCCTGTTGGCAAAGGAGGGCGTATTATTGTCTTACATGCAGGAACATCGAAAGGTTTTGTGCCAAACTGCTTGAAAATGTTTCGGTCAAAAAAGACGGGAGATTACCACGAAGAAATGAACAGTGTAGTATTTCAAGAATGGTTCGAGACATCGCTTATGACGAATCTGACAAGTCCATCAGTGATTGTTATGGACAATGCGCCTTATCATTCCGTTGTTCACGATAAGGCACCAACCTTGGCAACAAAAAAAGACGATATCATTCAGTGGTTGAAACGGCGAAAAGTAGATTTCAGAGAAGATTTAAGGAAGGCGGAACTGCTCGAAATTGTGGCACAAAAGAAACCCCAGTTTCCAACATATGTAATTGACGAGATTGCTAAAAGGCACGGGCACGAAATCGTTCGGCTTCCTCCATACCACTGTCACTTCAATGCAATTGAAGGAGTGTGGGCGCAGATAAAAAATTACATTGCTGCAAACAATAAAAAATTCACGATCTCTGAAGTGGAAACTCTCCTTCCAGCAGCTATCAATAAAGTGACAAGCGAGACGTGGGCTAAAATTGTGAACAGCACTGCAAGTGCCATCAGAGAGGCGACCAAAACCGAAGGGGTTGTGGAAGAATGCATGGAAAATTTTATTATACATCTGGGAGAGAGCAGTGATAGTTCGAGTAGTGCCTAGGAAGACAATGTCAAATCAGATTCTGACAGTGATGTGAGTGGTGTTTTTCCATTACAGTAACTACAACGTATTCAGGAATGTAAGGAGGGAGTTTGCTATCGACCTACAACCAGATCATCATATTGTGAGTACTTTCTTCAGATTAAAACTCTTAATACACTGACTAATTATTCTGTAGCTTGTAGTAGAACAAATTAATAATGCTAATACTTAACAATGGAAACCAAAACTGCTAATGTTCAACAACTTGCGAAAATAGTTTTCATTTCAGTTGTGAAGTTTAACAAATAACTTTATTATGTTTCAGCATCTTAGATACTTGTACTAAATAGCTCTTATCAGTTTTCGAGTGAATATATTTCAAGCATCAACTTTAAATAAATTCACACGTACCAATACGTATTTTGTCTCGCTTTTATTTCTGCTGCTAGAGAATGCGTGTAGCAGACAGGGCGCCGCGTGCTGTGAGCCACGTTCGGCAACAGCGCCGTCTGCCCGCCGGAACTGTCAGTACCAATCACTCGTCTCACGGACTATACCTCCAAATCAGGGTCGCGTGTATCATACAAAAAGCTGTATTCTCTCACCTCCTCTGTAAGTCTTTCTGTGTCCACGATGCATGCACTACGAGCTGCAAGACAAAAGCCGCCTCACGCCGCTGCTTCCAGTCTGACAACAGAGCAGTTGAATCAGTGTTGCCAACTCTAAAAAACCCGAGTCGCTTGATTCAATATAAAAAGTCGCTAGAAAGTCGCAAAAACTGATTTTACTAGTAGTATACTAAAAATTTCGTGCTGTGAATGGTGCAATAAGCCAGTGGGGGGTTACTAAAATATTAATAAAAATTGTCTCATACATAATTGCTATATTGTCTTAATTAAATGACGCATCGCTTGCAACAACATACATATAAAATACGCTAACGTTTAATTAAACATGTTATCATAATTGATGCAACACATAAATTGTTGTTTCAATCACAGTAGTCAAATGTACTAGAAATATACAACTATATTTGCAACAAGAGAAAGCAGGAACTCAAATTAGGTTACAAAATATCTACATACCGGTATGTGAGCTATTCATCGTCGTCACTCAGAAGATCGAATACCTCTTCTGTTTCATGCTCTGACAGAACTGCTCAAAAGATGATGTTGCAGTTCGACTGGTTTTGTCGCAAAAGAGTAACTTTTGTTCGTTCCAAAAAGCTCCAATACGTCTGACGGTATGTCAAAAGATGCACAATCTTTATTTTGCTTCTTCGGCTGGTCTCTCAATATGATCAAAGCATTAATTGTCTTTAACGATAATCTGTTACGTTGTTTAGTTTTTATAATGTTCATAGAACTGAATATTCTTTCCACTTCTGTATTTGAATGCGGTAGGCATAGAACAGTCATTGCTAGCTGTGAAATCAAAGAAAAAGGATTTTCCCCTGTGGCATTTTTATACTGCAAAACCTCACTCCTATATCGAACAGTGTTAGTAATGTTATTCCACCTAATGAAGTTGATATTATGCCATTCTTACAGCATACCGTCTATGAAATCGCAACTAAAACCCAATTCTTAGGCTACATCCGCTACAACATTATTTTTATTCACGTTTAGTGTTTCTTCAACTTTCAGCATTGACATTTTTTTCAGGTAAGGTGGTTTGTGTTTTTTTTAAATCAATTTTTTGTTTATGCTTAATAGTTTTCGAATGCTTTCTAATATCACACAATTTAGCATAAAACTCTGTTGCACATACTTGGCATCTTGCCTTGGATAAGTCTCCAACGACTGGTTTCAGCCACCCATTGAATTCAGGTTCTGCTTCCCACGCATCCCGATATTTTTCAGCGTACTGCTTCTTCTTCTGCGGTAAATCCATTATGCAAGCCACCACAACGTAAGTTTCACTAATTTATAACCACTGAAAATACATTAAAACTCAGGCGAACTAGAGGTCATGAAACAATCTACTCATTCGGTAACTCGATATCAGTCCTATTGTTCATTGTTTAAAACGTAATAATGTCTGAGATACCCCCACCGAATTGTTCTTGCGTTACCACTGTGCATGTGGTAATAATTTGACTGCGAGTTAACATTTCGGAAAATTAGAGGTTGCTAGAAAGAAATGTATTTTATTATACTTAATGTTACGTATGTTTTTTGTCAATTCGAAAAATAAAGGGAGTTCAAAAGGTGAAGAATTACAGATCGATACGCTATCGACGACAACAGGCTAGTGGGTAATGAATAATGAATTGTTCTATGGTCAAGGTTTTCTTACTCTGTAAGCAATTCCCACATTCAGGTTTACTAAATGCCGAACAATGCTACATGGTGTGCTAAGAACTTAATTTAACTTAGTAATCTAGAACAAAGTCAGTGTACCATCCATTCTATAGTTAAAATCTTAGTGTTGTTAATGAAAATACTGGCCCAAAATAGTTTTGATTT
Organism: Schistocerca serialis cubense; assembly: GCF_023864345.2. Classification (NCBI taxonomy): domain Eukaryota; kingdom Metazoa; phylum Arthropoda; class Insecta; order Orthoptera; family Acrididae; genus Schistocerca; species Schistocerca serialis. The sequence continues at coordinate 149,398,244 of NC_064648.1, forward strand.
GTACTTCAAAAGTCGTCAGTACTCCAAAAGTCGCCAGATAAGTCGCTAAATAATTTTTGTCGCTAAAAAGTTTTTTTTGTCGCTAAGACGAAGGCAAAAGTCGCCATTTCTAGCGACAAAGTCGCTAAATTGGCAACACTGACTGTTGAATGCGCCAACAGTGGCAGGCAGCGGCCCCGGCTTGCGGCGAATCTGTGATCTGTGACAACCCGGCGGCGGCCGGTGCGTCAGAGCCGCACTCTGTGTTACCGCCGCCATACAGTAGCGGAGGATGGTAAGTTCACCCAACCTGAATATGATGTGACGTCATTATGACGTATATACGCTTTAGTCGATTAACACACCTATCGACTTTTACGAACGTTCGAGATTCTAAACTGTCGTCAGCTAGTGGCTTGTTTTGACACGTTCGATTCTGATAACAGCTCAGTGTGGCAGCGTAAATGTATTTCACCAAAATAAAAGTGCTGGATATTAATAGAAATATTCCTGACCGTGGCCTTGAAAACACCATGGACAACACGTTTCGTAAAAAAGTGAAGTCTTCTTATGTCCAGACCAGATAAGATTGTGTGATTGTTGTATTGAATGCTTACGCCGAAAATAATATTTATTTATTATCAATATTTTAGTATGGTTTCATCGAATTGGTCTTGTCAGTACATATTATATTGTAGCAGCGTACTCTTGCTGACTTTTTTTTCTTAATTTATATAGCTGAAAGAGAACTCGTGCAAGTTTGTTAGTTAAATAATTTATATGTCCATCACAAGATAGTCTTTTATCAACCATAATTCCAAGTAATTTTACACTCGGACCGCAGAGACAGGTACCTTAGTGTCCAGTAATGACTGGTGTGTAGAATGATTGAATTTCGAACTTAAAAAGAAAAATATGAGGCATTGTTGAAGAAAAATCGTCGACCGGAGATGAAATACGAGGGGAAGTGGATTTCTCAATGTAATCTTAACGAAAGGTTAGTGTCTTGACGCATCTAAAGATTTTGGCTGCTGAGTGCTTCTTCTGACCGAGTACGAATAACCGACGCACTTCAGCTGGGTCAGAAGTACATCAATTTCTGCTTGAGATTCACAATAACCACGCAATTGCCCGTCGTCATCGATGCTGAACTCTTTTCAGCTTTTGTCTCATTAGTCTCTCGAATGCTGAACACATAATTAGAGACGAGCAACGAAAAACAACGCACAGGACACACACAGAGTACAATACACGATTTAAACGCAAGGAACGCAAAACACATTTAAACGAATGGCGCAGAGCACAGCGCTACCCTGTTACAACCTCTCGAAAGTCCACAAAAGTCGAATAGTCGATATACGGTTTCTATCGTGTTCGATGTAGCGTGATACGCCATAATGACGTCACATCGTATCCAAGTCCGGTGAACTTAGCATCCTCCTACAGTAGCGAGCGATTCAACAGTGCTGCCTGCCGGCTGCTGTTCTAGGCCACAGGCCGGACGGCCAGGCCGCGCGTTCTGTCTGGCCAGGCCTTTAGTGATGGGTCGTTCACGAACTAACGGGTCCATAGGAACGGTTCACCAAGATGGACGGAATGAGCGAGGAACGAATTCTAAAGGAACGGTCTTTCGTAGTTCACTTCGGTCGCGGCTTTCTACTGGTATTTCCCGGGAACGGGGAAGCGGTCGGCCTCGTTCCCTGAACGGCACTTCGGCCGGTCTCGCTCCAGCCTCGGTCCCGTTCGCCTCTCTGTCTCGTTCTCGCTCTCCGTCGGCTGGACTCGTCCTTCTTCGCGTGGCCGCTCGTGGCAGTTCCACTGCCGACTGCTGCTGCTTAGTTGAGAATCGAGTTGTCCGTTTCGTTCGCTACGCACGACCGTTCTAGATCTGTTTTAAACTTTTACTGAACTCTGGACTTCTGAAGGGCTGACGGTACCCTACAGTCTATTCACCGAGAGCTGGGACGAAACATAAACAGTGTCACGTGAGCGACTACGCTCGTTTCCAGAGAAAGCGTTCGCTGTTCACGTGATACGTAGGGGTGTGGAAAATCCTTGGCTCACGTTTTGCAGTTGGCGGCGTTCGGCTGGCTGCCGAGCTGTCTCAGCGGACCGTGAGAAACCTGGGCAACAATGTACGAAATATATTTAACAATAGTGTTAAAATAATGTTAAACTGAGTTCATTCCGGCGAAGCAGATTTATTTTCATTCAGGTTGCTAACAAAACGCTCCATTCACACACAATTGTTAATTTTAATAACAATACCAGTAATAATAATGAGAAAGGACGAAACAAGGTTCACTCTGTCGAACTTGAACTGTTTTCGTTGAGGTTTATAACAAACCGCTCCTCTCTCTCTCTCTCCTCTATAATGCAGTCTTAATTTCCACATTTGAGTTTCCACTCGCAAAGGACAAACGGTTGCGCCCATCGCATTCGAAAAAACTACAAAATTAAATTCAGACCTTTCTGAAACTTTTCTCGCTTACACCCCCACAAAAAAATTTAAAGGCGAAAAGTTTGTCGCTTACTATATTTCGGATGATGATTTGGTAAAAATTCTGCATCAGACGTGAGATTTTAATTTACTACTTCACAATTACTGACTCTATTGCGCAGAAAATTTGCGGACGTCATCAACATATAGTACCGAAGCAATTATAAAATTATTTTGCTGTGCGACACACAGTTTAGGAGATATGGCGTGATGAATATAGAGTAACGCGATAAAACAACTTTTCCTGAAAGCTTAAATATTTCTCTTTTTCAGTGCCAATAAATTTTAATGTAATGTAAAAAAAGGGGTCGGTAGGTAGTTCTCGGATCACTTTATCATGCTCAGGTGCCAAATTAAACACGACTTTCGTTTTTTAATTTCTGACGCCCCTGCCTTGTACACCCCTCGACGGGAGCGCTGTGGTCACGCGCGTTGCCGTGTTTAGAATACGTTTCTTGCTTCGGTGAATGGAGTATAGGTCATGGAAGGCAACGCACACTGATCTGCATTTGCACGCAGACAGCTGCCACCACCCTTCACAGGGGAATGGGGTATTTAAAACTCTAGTACATAGGGCGCGAACTATCTCTGACGCAGAGAGTCTACCCCAGGAATTGGAACATCTGAGAACTGTATTACGAAAAAATGGGTACTCAGAGTGGCAGATTCAACGTGCTCTCCGCCCAACCACTACAGCACAACCTGTGGAGATGGATGAAATCGCGAGGGAGGAGGTAGGCACTGCGTTCATTCCATACACAGGCGCACTCTCGGGGAAAATCGCCCGCATTCTGAAGAAACACCGGGTCGGAACTGTGTTTTGTCCTCCGAATAAAACTCGTGCACTGGTGGGGAGCGCCAACGATGGCCTCGGTTTGAGGAAGGCCGGCGTGTTCCAGATTCCGTGTCAATGTGGCAAGTCGTATATTGGTCAGACGATGCGTACCGTCGAGGATCGATGCCGTGAACACCAGAGGCACACTCGACTGATGTATCCGAGCAAGTCGGCGGTCGCTGAACATTGTTTGTCGGAAAATCACGCCATGGAGTATGAACGCACGGGGATTCTGGTACAGACGTCGAGATACTGGGACAGCGTTGTTAGAGAGGCCATCGAAATTCGCACCAATGACGACCTCATAAACCGTGACTGTGGCTATAATCCTAGCAAGGCTTGGGAACCAGCGATTGGGTTAATCGAGAGTAAATCGAGCAAACGTATAGTTGTGACGACCACGGCGGACAGAGCCATCACACCGACGTCATCTCAGACGCCGTCGCAATCTGTTCCACCGCGCGACCGTGGCGCGGGGCGCGGACGGCGGAGGGAGAGCGCCGCGGGCGGAGGGTATTTAAATCGGCCGCCGCCGCGACCGAACCCAGTTCCCTCTGAGCACCCATAGCGTACGGATCTCCGTGCCGGCACGTTCACAAGAGCTCAGTCCGTCAGTTCACCTGATGATGGCGACATGTGTGATCGCCGAAATATTGTGCCCGTTGGACACTTTAGACCGGCAGTACACCCGTGGATATTTTGATTCTGGTTCTTTTCTGTTTTATTCGTCGTCCACGACAGGCAATGAAAATGTATTTTATAATTACGTAAATCACATAAATATTACGTGGTATGTAATACATACATATTTTCAGGTAAGAAAAGGGCATATCAGCTTACTTCACTATTTCGAAAAATAGCAGAAGACACACTTATAAAAGCACAAGTTTTTTTTGTTATTACACATGCAAAGGAAGTCGACACAGCACACATAAGTGGCCATTTTCCGTCTCTTTTTATCCAAGGTAAAACAGCATGCTTACAAGAATAATATACAGAAGAATGGAAAAGAAAATTGAGAATGCGCTAGGTGAAGATCAGTTTGGCTTTAGGAAAAGTAAAGGGACGGGAGAGGCGATTCTGACGTTACGGCTAATAATGGAAGCAAGGCTAAAGAAAAATCAAGACACTTTCATAGGATTTGTCGACCTGGAAAAAGCGTTCGACAATATAAAATGGTGCAAGCTGTTCGAGATTCTGAAAAAAGTAGCGGTAAGCTATAGGGAGAGACGGGTCATATACAATATATACAACAACCAAGAGGGAATAATAAGAGTGGACGATCAAGAACGAAGTGCTCGTATTAAGAAGGGTGTAAGACGAGGCTGTAGCCTTTCGCCCCTACTCTTCAATCTGTACATCGAGGAAGCAATGATGGAAATAAAAGAAAGGTTCAGGGGTGGAATTAAAATACAAGGTGAAAGGATATAAATGATACGATTCGCTGATGACATTGCTATCCTGAGTGAAAGTGAAGAAGAATTAAATGATCTGCTGAACGGAATGAACAGTCTAATGAGTACACAGTGTGGTTTGAGAGTAAATCGGAGAAAGACGAAGGTAATGAGGAGTAGTAGAAATGAGAACAGCGAGAAACTTAACATCAGGATTGATGGTCACGAAGTCAATGAAGTTAAGGAATTCTGCTACCTAGGCAGTAAAATAACCAATGACGGACGGAGCAAGGAGGACATCAAACGCAGACTCGCTGTGGCAAAAAAGGCATTTCTGGTCAAGAGAAGTCTGCTAATATCAAATACCGTCTTTAATTTGAGGAAGAAATTTCTGAGGATGTACGTCTGGAGTACAGCGTTGTATGGTAGTGAAACATGGACTGTGGGAAAACCGGAACAGAAGAGAATCGAAGCATTTGAGATGTGGTGCTATAGACGAATGTTGAAAATTAGGTGGACTGATAAGGTAAGGAATGAGGAGGTTCTACGTAGAATCGGAGAGGAAAGGAATATGTGGAAAACACTGATAAGGAGAAGGGACAGGATGATAGGACATCTGCTAAGACATGAGGGAATGACTTCCATGGTACTAGAGGGAGCTGTAGAGGGCAAAAACTGTAGAGGAAGACAGAGATTGGAATACGTCAAGCAAATAATTGAGGACGTAGGTTGCAAGTGCTACTCTGAGATGAAGAGGTTAGCACAGGAAAGGAATTCGTGGCGGGCCGCATCAAACCAGTCAGTAGACTGATGACAAAAAAAAAAAAAAATCCAGCATGTTCATTGTTATGGGAAACCGACTTACAACCGAATGAAGCCCGCGCTCCATAATCTAGTGCCTGGTGTCACATTCTGTAAAGAGCATACGATAACTCCTACAACAGTATTTCAGTGGCGCACGAAAAATCGGCTCCGTCTACTAGTCTGCTCATTGTCGCCCACCAGTCGTCATCTATTGTTTCGAATTAGCTTATTTGTTATTTCTTCACTGCCTGATTATTACACGTTTACCTATTCTGCTCGTAGCGGTCAACAAATCGTGCGTAACTGGCGAGCAGTCTGTACTCGGGGCCGCTTTTTCGTGTGCCACCTTATATTATTTCACTACGATCAGCCACGTAACTCTACAGTTGGCTAAACGAGAGGTTCTGCAGAATCACGAAAACTACTTCTGCAGTGTGCGAGTATTCTGTAATGAATGAAAACTCTCTACTCCAGATGGGAGGCAAGTGCTCCCTGTTGGTGCCCTCCATCCTTCAGTCACCTACGCTACTAGTTTTCAATTTCCCATAAAACCGTATACCATGCACAAGTGAACGGTGAACGAGTAATAATGAACGGTTCCCCCCCCCCCCCCCCCCAAAAAAAAGATCAATCACCAGTGAAGTAGTTCCCAAGGATGAAATAGTTTGGCCATCTCAAGTGTGAATTGGCCTTCATTCCGTCGGGTCTTACCCGCACGCGCCAGGTACAGAGCAGCAACATCGCACTTTGACGTCAACCACGGTCTACTGCAGTGTGCGCGCATATCAGTTCTCTGCAGAGAAGCGAGTCGATCAGCAATAAGCCAAGTACGGTGCTCTTTTCCACTGCAACAACATAGAAAGGTAAGGAGACCAGCCGAACTGTGCTAGAATTTCTCGGGGCTGGAAATGTCGCTCCGTTGTCCTGTACACGTTTCTGTGGTTTGGTGCTAGCTGATGGCAAAGCAACGCCGCCTCTACGTGCGTACTCTGTAAACCACTGCAAAGTGCATATCAGAAGGTACTTCCGATCGTACCAGTTATTAGCGCAAACTGCCGTTCCATTCCCGTATAGAGTGCGGGTGGAACGACTGTTCGAACGCTGTTACCTAATTTTTTGTATTACCTAAGAAAAAGTGGAGTCGTCACAAGCAATAAGAAGCAATTTATAAATCGAGCGGTCAGTGATTTACTACCCGTTGTTTGTCACCCAGTCATCGCCACGTCATCGCTATAAAGGCGAACAAGAATAACATGGGTTGAACGGAAAATTGCGCGGAATTCAGTTCCGTCGGGCTTCGATGTACCGGTACCCATGTTGCGTTCTGCGGAATTTTCGTACGACATATAGTTACAAAGAAAGTCGTATTTTTAATTGTGCCGCAGAAAACTTTACTTGAACCGAGTTGTAGTCGTTAATAAAAGAGAAAAGAAGAAAAGGAAAGATTGAAAATGTGGGAAGAAATGGTGAATAAAAAGGGGGTTTTAAAATCGTTAATGACCGTGAAAAAGGGAAAGAATGAAATGCAAATCGGACTTCGTATTACAGAAAAGTTATCGGACTTCGTGATTCCGAAAAGCTATTTTTGGGGTGGTCCTTGTGGCGTTTCTGAGCAAAAGTCAAACCAATTTCCACTACAAAAATTATTGAAAGAGAACAGAGAATAACAAAATGTGATTAACAGGGGGAAATGACGTAGATAAGAGTTCATCCTTTACCATGTTAACATGTCTTCTCGCGTGCGGCGTCCCAGGTCTTCAAAAATCTCATGCTTCATTTCTGCGTGAAAAGTCGTAGCTGCTCCGAAATCTTGCAATAAATTTCATTGTCCAGGAATTACTTATGTATACAAAACCGTCTTGATATTAAATGCAATGTATTTTACGTTGCTGCTTCCATCCTCCAAATTTCATTCCACAATACGTCTGCACATCAATAAGGTTTTTCGTCTTAATCCGACCAAGACTAGCTAATAAGTAAGTTAAGCTTCCGCTCTCAATAGACAAAAGACGGACAGAAAACAAATGGAGTTACAATTTTTTGTACCTTCATTTTCTTGTTTTCTCTGCCGTCGAGCGCTCATACCGCTGCGACACTATAATTGATCCCTGAGGGAACGAGTGTGGCGCGGAGAAATTCAGAGTCCCGCTACAGCGTTGATATCCATGCAGCTCGTTTTGCAGAAAAGTTGTTACCATCGTGGTTGTGAATTTATCAACTCTTTTGTTACAAAAGAGTGAAAGATAGTAAACACGATACTGTCAATTAGCCGGCCGGTGTGGCCGAGCGGTTCTAGGCACTTCAGTCTGGAACCGCGCGACCGCTACAGTCGCAGGTTCGAATCTTGCCTCGGGCATGGATGTGTGTGACGTCCTTAGGTTAGTTAGGTTTAAGTAGTTCTAAGTTCTAGGGGACTGATGACCAAAGATGTTAAGTCCCATAGTGCTCAGAGCTATTTGAACTGTCAATCACCAACTTGTTTACTTGACTCTGAATTGACACGATGAAAGGGCAGTGCACATTTTTATGTGCAACCTTCAACGAAGCTAGAAATGTGTGTAGCCCCAGTTCTTTCCAATGTATGAACTGTATGAACCGATTGTGATTTATCCATTTTCAGTTTCCACTAGCTGTATGCCTACGGTTCGCAATGCAAGTTAAGGAAGGGCCTTTGCATTCCATAGCTTTTTAGGGTTCCAAACATCAGTCGGCAGAAACAGAACCGTTACAGAATTACTCTGTCAATAAATTCGTTCCTCCTGTCGAAGAAGTAAAGCCTATCGAAAGAAGCGAATCAGTTTCATTAAGTATTTAACACACAAAGCCAAATCAACAAATCCGCATGTCCTACCCAAGTACACTCAAAGCTAGTTTTACATTCGCAAATATAAGATTGTGGCGCATAATTTTGTCACTGCCATGAATTTCCAAAGGGAAAAAAGTGTGAAGTTGGAAGAAGGGAAAGGTTGAATCTTAAGGATTGGAATCTTCGCTATGTCTATGGTATGTCGAACTAATCACAGAGCTACGAATTCTGCATTCCATTTGGCACGCTACACAATAACGAGAGGAAGTAGAGAGACGAGGACTACCTTGGGGCAGCGCAGGCAGCTAAAACTCGAGCTTAGCGACGAATTTGAGGATGGTTTCGTCTAGTCGTATATTGGCTCCAACCTACACTTTGAGTAACCGACCAGAACAATTGAAGCTTAGAAAACGCAGTGTCTTCAACAGTGTTTTTGAATGATTTTAATTGTAAAGCTGTTTGCTCACGTGCAGAATTTGTGATAGTTACATAAAATTTTTCAGTGTGTTCTTACATGATACTCGCACGAGCCGCAGAACTGGCCCATGTGAGTGCGACATCCCATTCACTGACGTTTTATTTTCGTTTATGATCTTTGATGTCATTATTGGAAACCGAGCAATCTATGCTGAAATTTAAAAGGGAAAAAATCAGTCTTTATCGCACGAATATACAGGGCGCTACAAAAAGGTACGGCCAAAGTTTCAGGAAACATTCCTCACACACAAAGAAAGAAAGTATGTTATGTGGACATGCGTCCGGAAACGCTTACTTTCCATGTTAGAGCTCATTTTATTACTTCTCTTCAAATCACATTAATCATGGAATGGAAACACACAGCAACAGAACGTACCGGCGTGACTTTCAAACACTTTGTTACAGGAAATGTTCAAAATGTCCTCCATTAGCGAGGATACATGCATCCACCCTCCGTCGCATGGAATCCCTGATGCGCTGATGCAGCCCTGGAGAATGGCGTATTGTATCACAGCCGTCCACAATACGAGCACGAAGAGTCTCTACATTTGGTACCGGGGTTGCGTAGACAAGAGCTTTCAAATGCCCCCATAAATGAAAGTCAAGAGGGTTGAGGTCAGGAGAGCGTGGAGGCCACGGAATTGGTCCGCCTCTACCAATCCATCGGTCGCCGAATCTGTTATTGAGAAGCGTACGAACACTTCGACTGAAATGTGCAGGAGCTCCATCGTGCATGAATCACATGTTGTGTCGTACTTGCAAAGGCACATGTTCTAGCAGCACAGGTAGAGTATCCCGTATGAAATCGTGATAACGTGCTCCATTGAGCGTAGGTGGACGAAACTAAAATGAGCTCTGACATGGAAATTAAGCGTTTCCGGACACATGTCCACATAACATCTTTTCTTTATTTGTGTGTGAGGAATGTTTCCTGAAAGTTTGGCCGTACCTTTTTGTAACACCCTGTATATTTTTTAAGTATTTTATTTTAATGGTAACTAGTTTCGATCTTTACCATCATCATCACATCATTACATATCCCCGAGGTCTAAACAACATTTTCTTTAGAGGAACTCGGCAACAAAAAACGAATAAGTGATAATAACCTGTACAGTAAAAGTCATAACAACACATAGAAACATTGTGAAGCAACAGACAAAGTTCCTGTCACCATGGTGGCCAACGGTGTCCTTCACCCGTATATCTGTTCATCGACGCCCTTATCTCCATGACGGCGGGCGGCGTCAGTCGCCGTTATATCTCTGGTATGTTATCAGCCTTATCGCAGACGTGCTTTGCTGATATACGTCCGACTCCATGACAACTGACGGCGTCCTCTACCTTTATCTTCGCATCGGTCACGTATCCACGATTTTGTCGTTACTTCCACGTACTGCCCTTTTATTTCTCGACTAAGTAACTTCAATTATTTTCTTTCAGAAGTGTAATTAATGTTTACAGCAGGCAATTTTAAGTCGTTATTTTATACTTTTTCTTTTATAATGCACCCATACTGATAACTCTAAGCGTTTTCATACGGTATCGTCATACGCCTCCTTCCGTACTCGTGCAGTAGCTGAGAGAAGGAGCTTCACCCATCTAAGGCATATCGTTCCTACGCTAGTTAGCATCCGACGAATGTCTCCAGGAACGTACCTACAGCTTTTGCATGGGCGGGGGGGGGGGTCCAACACTATCTTTTAGGAAGGTAAACCTGTCTTCGCCCACCACTTAAAAAGATTTTGCTGTTAACGCCAGTAGAGTAAATCAAGCAGAAATTTAATTACATGCGGGTAAAACTGTAGAGAAACACTAAATGATCCAAGCGTCTTTAAATAAAACATATGTATTGTAGCTGATGAGGTATTTATTTATGAAAAAGCAACTAATTGTAAGCTAACATTGGAGGTAATTATATATTTTTGAATATCATTATTAATCATTTATATTAAGCAATAACATTATTATATTAGTCGTTGTATTTAAATTGTGACACTTTGGCATTTTGCTCTAACTTCAGGTCGTAAGTTAATTTAAAAATAAACATTAATTAATTTAATTTAAAGTATTATATTTAGCCTTTTACGTCTTGCTGCTAACTTACTAATAATTTCTTCAAAATCTAGTTGCATCGCCAGATCACGATGAACACTCATTAGAGCAAGACCAGTAAGTCTTTCACCTCCCATTTTATTCCTTATGTAAGTTTTTAGCCTCTTCATAGTCGAGAAACATCTTTCAGGGGTCGCCCGCCGTTGACACAGGGACTCTGGCTAATATGATAAGAAGCTTTTTTGTCGAAGAGAAAAATAGTTCATCACACTGATCAATAACTTGTATTGCAGTGATAGGTTTTTCCTCTACAGATTTCCAGTGATTGTGCTGTATCTCGTATTCACTCAGAATTGTTGTGCCTACATTCTCACCGAGAAATATTTGCACTATCTTCTTAAGATTTTCTTTTGTCCTGGAGTCATTATCGGTTGTTTCGGGCAGAAGCATCTGAATTCCTTCGACTGTTGCTTCATGTGGTTTAAAACGAGCATCAAGTTCTGTGATCACATGTTCAATAAAAGGGTAAAATGCATTTCGACGATAATATATTTCAGCAGTTTCTCCTGGGCTTGCCTTCCAGTCATTCTTGGAACAGTTATGTCACTTGAGCTCATCTGCTTTGCCTGCTCGAAAATGACTGAGAACTCACTTTCATTCCGAATATTTTATAGAGTACTTTTAACTGTTTTCGCATACCTGCAAGTGTTCATCAGGTCAACATTGACCTTCTGCATTGCTTTATTCGGGTTCGCTGTATACGAAAAAACTTTTCGTAATATAACAAGCGACACGATAAATTGGCTATTTTCCATCGCAGTCTGCAGCTAGTACGCTTCACTGGCGACATCCCTACTAGCAGGGACTTGAAGGGCCTCAAGTGTTGCGCGTACTACAGGAAGCATTTCTGCAATTCTCTCAATAGCCACATGCTTTTCGGTCCACCGCCTCTCACAAAGGGAGATCAGCGTTGAATGAGATCTACATCTTCATCTACAGCCATACTCCGCAAACCACCTGACGGTGTGTGGCGCAGTGTACCTTGAGTGCCTCTATCGGTTCTCCCTTCTATTCCAGTCTCGTATTGTTAGTGGAAAGGATTGTCGGTATGCCTCTGTGTGGGCTCTAATCTCTCTGATTTTATCCCCATGCTCTCTTCGCGAGATATACGTAGGAGGGAGCAATATACTGCTTGACTCCTCGGTGAAGGTATGTTCTCGAAACTTCAACAAAAGCCCGTACCGAGCTACTGAGCGTCTCTCCTGCAGAGTCTTCCACTGGAGTTTATCTGCCATCTCCGTAACGCTTTCGCGATTACTAAATGATCCTGTAACGAAGCGCGCTGCTCTCCGTTGGATCTTCTCTATCTCTTCTATCAACCCTACCTGGTGCGGATCCCACACTGCTGAGCAGTATTCAAGCAGTGGGCGAACAAGCGTACTGTAACGTACTTCCTTTGTTTTCGGACTGCATTTCCTTAGGATTCTTCCAACGAATCTCAGTCTGGCATCTGCTTTACCGACGATCAACTATATGATCATTCCATTTTAAATCACTCCTAATGCGTACTCCCAGATAATTCATGGAATTAACTGCTTCCAGTTGCTGATCTGCTATATTGTAGCTAAATGATAAGGGATCTATCTTTCTATGTATTCGCAGCACATTACACTTGTCTACATTGAGATTCAATTGCCATTCCCTGCACCATGCGTCAATTCGCTGCAGATCCTCCTGCATTTCAATACAGTTTTCCATTGCTACAACCTCTCGACACACCACAGCATCATCCGCAAAAAGCCTCAGTGAACTTCCGATGTCATCCACAAGGTCATTTATGTATATTGTGAATAGGAACGGTCCTACGACACTCCCCTGCGGCACATCTGAAATCACTCTTACTTGGGAAGACTTCTCTCCATTGAGAATGACATGCTGCGTTCTGTTATCTATGAACTCTTCAATCCAATCACACAATTGGTCTGATAGTCCATATGCTCTTACTTTGTTCATTAAACGACTGTGGGGAACTGTATCGAACGCCTTGCGAAAGTCAAGAAACACGGCATCTACCTGGGAACCCGTGTCTATGGCCCTCTGAGTCTCGTGGACGAATAGCACGAGCTGTGTTTCACACGACCGTCTTTTTCGAAACCCATGCTGATTCCTACAGAGTAGATTTCTAGTCTGCAGAAAAGTCATTATACTCGAACATAATACGTGTTCCAAAATTCTACAACTGATCGACGTTAGAGATATAGGTCTATAGTTCTGCACATCTGTTCGACGTCCCTTCTTGAAAACGGTTATGACCTGTGCCCTTTTCCAATCCTTCGGAACGCTACGCTCTTCAGTTTGATCTGAAATTTTCTTCAAAAGGTTGTCCCGAAGTGGAGATTGTCGAAAAATGTTTACTATACTTTTTATGAACTACTGACAGCCTTGGGAGAGCCAGTCCTCACAAAACTCTACCATCTGGTGAGCAAGATGTATGAGACAGGCGAAATTCCCTCAGACTTCAAGAAGAATGTAATGATTCCAATCCCAAAGAAAGCAGGTGTTGACAGATGTGAAAATTACCGAACTATCAGTTTAATAAGTCACAGCTGCAAAATACTAATGCGAATTCTTTACAGACGAATGGAAAAACTGGTAGAAGCCGACCTTGGGGAAGATCAGCTTGGATTCCGTAGAAATGTTGGAACACGTGAGGCAATACTTACCCTACGGCTTATCTTAGAAGAAAGTTTAAGGAATGGCAAACCTACGTTTCTAGCATTTGTAGACTTAGAGAAAGCTTTTGACAATGTTGACTGGCAAACTCTCCTTCAAATTCTGAAGGTGGCAGGGGTAAAATACAGGGAGCGAAAGGCTATTCACTATTTGTACAGAAACCAGATGGAAGTTATAAGAGTCGAGGGACACGAAAGGGAAGCAGTGGTTGGGAAGGGAGTGAGACAGGGTTGTAGCCTCTCCCCAATGTTATTCAATCTGTATATTGAGCAAGCAGTGAAGGAAACAAAAGAAAAATTTGGAGTAGGTATTAAAATCCATAGAGAAGAAATAAAAATGTTGAGGTTCGCCGATGACGTTGTAATTCTGTCAGAGAAAGCAAAGGACTTCGAAGAACAGTTGAACAGAATGGACAGTGTCTTGAAAGGAGGATATAAGATGAACATCAACAAAAGCAAAACGAGAGTAATGGAATGTAGTCGAATTAAATCGGGTGATGCTGAGAGAATTAGATTAGGAAATGAGGCACTTAAATTAGTAAAGGAGTTTTGCTGTTTGCGAGCAAAATAACTGAAGATGGTCGAAGTAGAGAGGATATAAAATGTAGACTGGCAATGGCAAGGAAAGCGTTTCTGAAGAAGAGAAATTTGTTAACATCGAGTATAGATTTAAGTGTCAGGAAGTCGTTTCTGAAAGTATTTGTATGGAGTGTAGCTATGTATGGAAGTGAAACATGGACGATAAATAGTTTGGATAAGAAGGGATAGAAGCTTTCGAAATGTGGTGCTACAGAAGAATGTTGACGATTAGGTGGGTAGATCACATAACTAATGAGGAGGTATTGAATAGGATTGGGGAGAAGCGAAGTTTGTGGCACAACTTGACTAGAAGAAGGGATCGGTTGGTAGGACACGTTCTGAGGCATCAAGGGATCTCCAATTTAGTATTGGAGGGCAGCGTGGAAGGTAAAAATCATAGAGGGAGACCAAGAGATCAATACACTAAGCAGATTCAGAAGGTTGTAGGCTGCAGTAGGTACTGGGAGATGAAGGAGCTTGCACAGGATAGAGTAGCATGGAGAGCTGCATCAAACCAGTCTCAGGACTGAAGACCACAACAACAACTCATAGACAATTCGAAATTAAAAGAACTACAGTTGTACAACTTACATTGTGTCAATGAAAAGAACTTGGCACAACAATCACTTATCAGTAGCTTCATATGCAAAGTTCTGTATCAGATCACTGAGGATGGCAGCAGCTAGACAGAGAACGTCAGTAAGTCGCATCGACCGATTTGTACTTGCTACTGCCCATTCAACTCCTGTGAACTTGACTTACAGTGTGTTTAACTGTAAGACGGCGGAGATGTGAGGGGAGTGCGGTCAGAGGAGGAAGCTCACACGAAAGCAGACGAAAGGCTTGGAAGTAAAACTCGCTTTAAATGTTGTTCGTAAATGAAACTGAAATCAATATATGTATAAGGATGAGTCACCTAACGTTACCGCTGGAATCAAATACTGACGAATCGATTCCACAGACCGAACGTGAGGAGAGGGGAACCACGTGTGTACGTGTGTACGTGTACCTCACCTCTCATGGTAATGTACATGTGCGTCAGTGAAAAAGACCAATAAAAAGGTGTTAGCATGTGGGCGTAATGTGCTGTTCCAGTCTCTTCTGTACCTAAGGTCCATCACCGTTCCCTCTGGATCCCTACGTAATTCAGTGCTCTCCGATACACACGATCGAACAGCGGAGGAGTGGTACTCAAGCGTCAACTTTAGGTTACAATATCTCCGGATGTAATCAACATTTTACAATGCAACAAACGGCACTGATTACGTATTTGTTTATATGTTCAGATGTGCGAACAAAACTAACGGGGTTCCATTTAAAAAACGTAGGTTTGTGTTAGAAAACGTACTTCCGTGCATTTTTGTATGGTTTGTATTAAACAATTACACTAGCCCCTCTCCTCACGTTCGGTCTGTGGAATCGGTTCGTCAGTATTTGATGTGGTTTACGAAATATATCCAGCGGTAACGGTAGGTGGCTCAAATAAATGTATGTATGTTTGTCTACTATGCGCTCACAAACCATTCATCCGATTGCAATGAAATTTTGGTGAGTTGTTCTCCGAACGCCCGAAAAGAGTAATGCACAATGTTTCAACGATTAGGTCACTGTAGCATCCGTAGCGCAATTGAGTAGTTAAAGGCTTGTCATGCAGCGGACACGGGATTGATTCCCACTGCTCGCAATTTTTATTTCATTTTATTTCATTCCCCGCAATGTTAAACTATTAATTATAAAATTTAAACAGGTCATATAGTATAACGTAACTGTCAATCTCTATATATAAAAATGAATGTATGTATGCCTGCCCTCTGTGCGTTCCCAAACCATTCATCCGATTGCGGTGAAATTTTGATGATTTGTTCTCCGTACGCCCACGAAGGTTCCTAGTCGAAAAAAAAGAGATAAGACACATTCTTGAGGAGATATGAAGTCATAAACAATGAGATGCCACCGCGGGAAAATACCCAGATTTATGCATCCACTGTTTGAGAACGAGAGCACTTAGCGACTAGCAACAAACGTTACATACAATTTCAAACTTTTAGGAAAATTTTTCTCGCTGACTCCCGTCACAAAATAATGAAAGGGGAAAAAGGTTGTCGCTTACTACAGTTTCTCAGTACATACCGTAAATCTGCCCCAGTAGGCATGGCGTTTTAATGTATTATTTAGTTACTATTAACTCTAATCGCAATATATTTCGCATACAGTATCCACATATATCAGTAAATGCGCCGGCAGATTTATGTCTCTTTACGACATATAATTCAGGAGATATGACGTGGTAAACATCGAGATGCGTGAAAAAGTGCCGCGTCAGGCATGACGTTTTGTTCTGTTATTTCTTCACTACTAACATTATTCGCAACACGTTTCGCAAACGTGTTAAAAAAAGCAACTGCCTCTTCACTCATTTTGATAATGTTTAGCACAACTGCACAATGAAAACACGCAGAACAGTACAGCGCAAAACATTAACGAAGCAGACGACAATGGCTACCTTGTACAACACAGTCAGCTACGTAATGTTGGCGGCAGTCGAATCTGCGTGCCTACCGAAGCCTCCCGACGTTTACCGACTTCTGCCGATTCAGGACTAGGGAGAGGTCTGCCATCTAAAAGTTTACACACTAGAGATGGGCAAACTGAAACACGTAACTGTTTCGAAACAAGTGAAACAGTACACTGTAATGTTTCGATATGCTGTTTCGAAACAGTGAAACAGTTTGTGTTTTGTAATCTAATAAACCTACACATTTTATCATCTTGAATGTCTACTCTATAAGTATGTCCATATAAACACAAATGAGGTGCGAGAGCGCTAATCATGTCGCAGAAAGTATGAAACTATCCCTTAGGCGTCTTGGCAGTTTCCTGCAGCAAATGCGCTGCTTTCGTGTTGTGTGACTTTTATACTTTTCAATTGGCTGAGGACAGCCATAGCTGAAGACAGAAGAACCACCACGAACGGAACTGGAGGTGGGAGCAAACTGCAGAACCGACGGATATGCTACTGGGATTCCCACATTCCCTTAGTATTGGTAATATACCCGTACTGCTAATTTACGTGCAGACAAAGGGAATCTTTGTGGATAATAGGCACAGTGACTATAGACTCACAAATAACGCAAAATAATTCGAATAAACAACAAAATATAACAGAAAAAATTTTTGTCTTTCAAGGTGTTTCGAACCGTTACTATAAATTCACCATGCTTCCCAGCCCTTCCCGTTCACCATTACACTATCAGTGATATGTCAAACAGATTGCTGGCAATTATACCTACATCAAATTTATGTATATAATAACCGTCACTCTGCGCCTTTTTTTTTTATTCAAAATGTTTAGGCTTACTTGCGTTTCTCAATATGATTACTGTACATGAACAGAGATGTGTATGTTATAAAAAAAGTGTAATTTAACTGAATGATTTTCACATATTTATTATTTTGAAAGTGAATAGTATGTGTTGTTTTATTGTTTGGTTAGTGTTTATAAAGCAGATGTTACGCCATTTCGGAATAGGACAGTCAGCTAGAAACGAAGCTTTATTTTCGGATATCCTAAGCTTCATGCCTGTCAAAAAGATTTCGACACTCTTGAAGTGTTTCACGAAGTGGTATGTTGTGTTTCAGTACCTGTGCCGAGCCCGAATCTCGTCCGACACAGAGCAGAATGAAACATCACTGTTTCGATACAATTAGTCCGTTCCAAGCACAAGTGGACTGAAACAGCCTTATTTTGAAACAACGATACAGTTTCTGTGTCTGGCTCGAGATCGAATCTGGTCTGGTTGTCCGAGACAGGGGCGAAATGAAACACCACTGTTTCGAAACAGTGAACCACAGCCGTTCCGAAACACTGAAACAGTTCCACGTATCGATACACTGTATCGATACACTGTATCGATACAAAGAAACAGTGGCCAAGTCTATTACGCACTGTACCTGTACCTTTGTCTTCAGAGATGGATTTACGTATAGGCCCACCAGGCACGAGCGTAAGGGCGGTACCTTTAGAGGTCGGCATTTTTTTGCATTCGATTGAATATTTTATGTTTTCAAAATAACTGCTCTAACACATGACAAGAATGATTAATATTGTGAAATAACCTGGTAGTTTGAACAAGCCGTAACGACGACAATCGACAATACAAGTTTGAGATGTTGTTAGTTTACTTGGCGACTCAATGGAAATATAAACACTCATTTTCCGTCTGGAATCGAGTTTTCAAAAGTTATTATTGCCATAATGCTGTCGGCTATTAAGTTAACGTTCATTGAGAATAGAGAAAGAGGCGACAATGAAATCAAATTATTCTGCATTGTCATTCTTGTCTTAACGATTTTATCTCATAGCAGTCCGCAGCTCGTGGTCTTGCGGTAGCGTTCTCGCTTCTTGTGCACAGGGTCCCAGGTTCGATTCCCGGCGGGGTCAGGGATTTTCTCTACTTCGTGATGACTGGGTGTTGTGTGTTCTTCATCATCATTGACTCGCCAGTCGCCGAAGTGGCGTCAACTAAAAAGAACTTGCAATACGGCGACCGAACTTCCCCGCATGGGGCCTCCCGGCCAACAATGCCATATCATCATCTCATTTATCTCATAGCACAGTTTGGTCAAGTAATCCAAACTAGTCAGTGTTGTGTTTAAAGTAAAAAGCTTTCTCCTCGTGTACAGTGTGGTACGATTTTCAACTGGAACTTTTTATGTACAAATTTTTTTTGTGCAGGTGTTGCTTGACAATTGTATAAGTGTCTTTAACGTGAATAAGAGTGACAAAAACAAACGCACAAAATGAAGTGGGACGCGTATAATACGGTGTGTTTAGGGTTGTAAATTTTTTTTATCCGCCACAGTTTGTTACATTTACTTTTCATCCAATGAACAGTCACCATTTTTGCTGGCATAAAAAGCTACTTCAACATGGACATAGTTGCAACCATTATCCGATATTAAACTTCATAAAATTATATCACACTGTACAGTCTCAGTGATCATAGTTTCAAGTTAGGTACCACAAAAAGAGAGCTCCAAAACAATCACACGCTTTCTATGTTTATATTGACCATGGAAAACTTATTTTAGAAAAATTATAAGAAACTTTCAATAAGTGATTGAATAATTCTGTAAGTTGAGATTTACACTGCCAATACATGTGCCTGTAACCACATGAAATTTCATTAACATCAGACTAACACGTTTCAAGAGTTTTGAAGTGAGTAGTTCCTAGGGAAAACGCCCATAATCCAGACAGTTGTTACTATAAATATAAATAGAAAATAGTTATTAAACATTATAAGCAAATTCTCTCATATAATAACCTAACGCAGAATTAAACTAGAAAAAATTGGTGTGACGTATTTTGCGATAGGCCCATTTGTTCACTTGTAATTAAATGTTAAACTAGAAGATTCTTCTTTATTTTTTACAAAACTGCGGCTCAAAATCATATAACCCTTTTTATAATGGTAAATAGGAGACTCACCCTTCTTTGCTTCATCCTCAGTTTTCGTGGATGGTCCCGCTTCTTCATGCTGAGATTCCGCATCACGTGGTGACATGCCACTCTCTTTCGAAAGAAGTGCATCAGAATTCAGTGTCTCTGTTTTATAAAAAAAAAAAAAAAAAAACGGAAGGGATTTCTGTCTTGTCCGTTTCATAGTTTTTTTTTTTTTTTTTTTTCAAAGACGACTCTTTTAACAACCAAACACACGCACACACAGTTTAAGCTGGCTTAACACACGACGTCCCAAACTTCGTCACTCTAATTGTGTCTAGACTTGGCCACTGTTTCTATGTATCGATACAGTGTATCGATACGTGGAACTGTTTCAGTGTTTCGCAACGGCTGTGGTTCATTGTTTCGAAACAGTGGTGTTTCATTCCGCCCCTCTCTCGGATAACGGAACCAGATTCGATCTCGAGCCAGACACAGAAACTGTATCGTTGTTTCAAAATAAGGCTGTTCCATTCCACCTGTGCCTGGAACGGACTGATTGCATCGAAACAGTGATGTTTCATTCCGCTCTGTGTCGGACGAGATTCGGGCTCGGCACAGGTACTGAAACACATTTAACATACCACTTCATGAGACACTTTCAAGAGTGTCGAAATCTTTTTGACAGGCAATATCATGAAGCTTAGGATATCCGAAAATAAAGCTTCGTTTCTAGCTGACTGTCCTATTACGAAATGGCGTAACAAATGCTTTATAAACACTAACCAAACAAGAAAACAACGCATACTATTCACATTCAAAATAATAAATATGTGAAAATCATTCAGTTAAATTGCACTTTTTTTATAACATACGCTTCTCTGTTCATGTACAGTAATCATATTGAGTAACGCAAGTAAGCCTAAACATTTTGAATAAAAAAAGGCGCAGAGTGACAGTTATTAGACATATACATAAA
Source organism: Schistocerca serialis cubense (assembly GCF_023864345.2). Taxonomy (NCBI): domain Eukaryota; kingdom Metazoa; phylum Arthropoda; class Insecta; order Orthoptera; family Acrididae; genus Schistocerca; species Schistocerca serialis. Next base: position 149,418,824 of record NC_064648.1, read on the forward strand.
TTTGATGTAGGTATAATTGCCAGCAATCTGTTTGACATATCACTGATAGTCTAATGGTGAACGGGAAGGGCTGGGAAGCATGGTGAATTTATAGTAGCGGTTCGAAACACCTCGAAAGACAAAAATTTTTTCTGTTATATTTTGTTGTTTATTCGAATTATTTTGCGTTATTTGTGAGTCTATAGTCACTGTGCCTATTATCCACAATGATTCTCTTTGTGTGCATGTAAATTAGCAGTATGGGTATATAACCCATACTAAGGGAATGTGGAAATCCCAGTAGCATATCCGTTGTTTCTGCAGTTTGCTCCCACCCCCAGTTCCGTTCGTGGTGGTTCTTCTGTCTTCAGCTATGGCTGCCCTCAGCCAATTGAAAAGTATGAAAGCCACACGACACGAAAGCAGCGCATTTGCTGCAGGAAATACGAAACTGCCAAGACGCCTAAGTGATAGTTTCATACTTTCTGCGATATGATTAGCGCTCTCGCACGTCATTTGTGTTTATATGGACATACTTATAGAGTAGACATTCAAGATGATAAAATGTGTAGGTTTATTAGATTACAAAACACAAACTGTTTCACTGTTTCGAAACAACGTATCGGAACATTACATTGTACTGTTTCATTTGTTTCGAAACAGTTACGTGTTTCAGTTTTGCCCATCTCTAATTGTGTCCATCCAAGGGGAAGCGACAGAACACACTGGATTGGTTCCGTTCAGTGTTGCCAGCCAAAAATAAGTTAATTCCGCTACGAGCACTTCCAAATTCCACTACAGTTTCAAATGTAATTTATGATATAGTCTACATAATTCCTGACGATATACAGGCTAAATAAATAATTTAAGCTATAAACTAATATATTCCCATATCTTTCCAGCTGGGGCATTTAACGATCAGCGACAGCTAGGACGACAGTGTTCACTGGTGGACCTGAATATCGTGCTTCACTCAAATAGTAGCTGTTAATATAGTAATTGTAGTTTGATGCGACAGGTAATTTTCCTCTGTATATGCAATCTGATCTGGCTAAGGCGTAAGGAATTAATTTACAAGGTTTTTTTTTTTTTTTTTTAGCATTGTGTGTGTGAAACGTTTCAATGTTTATTAAAATCACAGTGAAATGTATGAATTTGTTGATGGAGCAATATTTTGATCACCTTCAGTTCTCAGATAATAATCGATACGTTTTTCAAACTTACGGAAATGTCCCTCCGTAATTACGTACGAAATATAATAATGATCAATAACGGTTCTTGTTTTGGAAGTCTATTCATACTAGGCCTTTTAGTTTTAATGCCTGTCATCATGGAGAAAGACTGTTCGGTATCTGCATTCCCGTGCATATATTACATGTTTTGTACTTGGCAGTGAAAATTTACGAGGGTTTTACATTTCGCAAAAGAAAGTTGAATTCCGCTAAATTTTTAACAATTTCATAATTTCGCTGCTACGCCACGAAGGCCAAAAAACTCCAATACGCGTAGCGGAATTCCGCTACGGTTGGCAAGATTGCACTCACTTCCGTTGCACACACAGTGCGGGTGGGGGTAGACACCCCGCCGCAGGGCACAGCTATTTTTTTGCAGCCACATTCCTCCATGAGTTGTCACTACGTCAAACAAGCGCAGTGTGCTACCATTTTGTGGCACGGAGTTTCAAAAGCGGGTATTCTTCTAATATTGGCGTTTTTTTGTGTAAACTAAGGAAGGGGGGGGGGGTCCGGACCCCCTGCCTCCCCCCTTATATACGTCCGTGAATGTCTCCCTTACGTTTCTTGTTCTGCCTCATGTCTCTGCACACCACCCAAGTTTATAAATCTCTTATATTCTCCTTATCTGCTCCTGATTCCCTCTAAGAAAAACATTATTTGCATTTCAGAGATATGTAATGGTCTGATGATCAACGCCTAGACTGAAACAGGTTAACATTACAATAAAATATTTGAAAAATCGTTCTTTTGCTATCAATAATGATTATTTGCTATGATTTCATTTTCGTGGTTGTGATGCATTTATTAATAACAATTTAGCCACTGTTTAATTAACACAGTACAGTTGGCTGTGATTTCCGTCGGGTATTTACGTCTACATTTCACTTCTCTTAATGCCTCGCTACTCCTTATGTTCTGCATATACTGATATTTCCAGACTAGGCAACTGTCTAAACTGGGATAGGCCACACCTACCTATAACGGGAGCGGCATCGACCCATGGCGTAATGATGTGCCATGTGATACCATACAAGCACAGGCAGAGATATGACAGAACGCTGATGATATTTACTTGGTACCTAGTTTTTATGTCTTGTGATGTACATTGTGCTGGCAGTCTGATCTATAGCGTAGCCTAAGATGACAGGCTACAGTATGGTTGTGATGCCTGGTCTATCTTCCTCCTGACAGCCTATTGAAATTGTTAACTGCTGACTCTATGTTGTTAGTAAAAATGGCCAGGTCATCTACAAAGGCCAAGTAGTCATTGTACACCCATTTGTTCTTAGGATCAAGTCTGAACCGCTCTTCATTTGTTTCTTCTTGGGCTAACAACTTTCTACACCAACTATAAGTATTGTTATGGCGCATTTTTAGTTACCGTGAATTTGACATGTGATTTTTCAGCATTTTGATGACACCATAAACCGTAGTAGACGGGCTTTATCGACAATTTCAGTATTTGTTAGTACTAGGCACTGTTCTTCCAAAGCCTAAAGATGCTATTATGCCTGTGCAAACTGTTAGTGCATGCCAGTATTGGGACAAGGCCAGTTCTGAGCCACTCTGCATTGTTGCCAGATGCATCCAAGATGGCGGCGATGATGTCATCCAAGATTGCGACGTGTAGACTTGGTAAAAGTGCATGACATCACCCAATATGGCGACCATGACGTAATTCAAGATGGCAGATTATGGTGGGGTTTGAATTTTGACAGGAAGATAGATCAATTGGGCTACCTCCAATAACTTAACCCCTTCCCCCAGAAAATGGCGGCAAGTTCAAATTCCATCAGGATAATGCAACACACATCTACAAACCTAAGAAAAATGGCGGAAAGATAGGTCATTTGGAGTACAGCCACTAACCTAAGTCATCCGACCACCACCTATTCCTTGGGATTAGCAGGAAGTCTGGTAGATATGTCAACAAGCTATCTCTACTAACCTAAGAAAATAGTGAAAAAGAAAGGGCACTTGGACTACCTCCACTAACCTAAGTCACCCGATTGCCACCTCATCCTAGGAAATGGTGAGGAGAGGACTCAACCTTCATTAGATATAAAGTTTTTTATTTTGCACACACCATTTATTTAAACAATTTGATGCAATACAGCCATCCAATGTGTTCACCATGAGGTCTGGACTCTAACTGACCTAGTAAACAGTACCACCACCAGAGGGCACTCTCACCCATGATGTAATCCAAGACAGCTGATGATGCAAGTACTGTTATCCAAGATGGCAGGGAACAGTGTGGTTGCAATGATGTCTGGAGTCCAACTGACCTAGTACACAGTACTGCCACCAGAGGGCACTGTCATCATTTCCTTGACATAATCCAAGATGGCGGTCTGGTGATGGAGAGGAAGGGCCTCATAACGGGAAAATCAAGGGTATGTTGTTTATTTATAAAAAATCAGTTTGTGGGGGTTGGAATTCTCTTGCTCATCATTCTCTGCTGTTTGGAAACATGTAGGTCTGTAAGAAGTAATTACATAGACAAGCATGATGCATAACCTAATGTTCAGCACTATGCTCTGGGTGTCAACCTAATGTTTGCCCATTTGTTGGCACTTAACCTATTGTTCTGTTAAGTGCTTTTACATGTCACCCATATTTCCTTAAACTATTGTACCGCCTTTGATACCAAATGAAGTAATTAGTTACGTCCTCCCACCATTTTCTGGTACACTTTTCGAATTTGACATGCTTTTGAACTCCATTTCTGGCGCTTTCTTCTTTGTCACCCATTCCCTTAAACTTTTGTACTGAGTTTTACATAAAAATTATGTAAATTAACCTAGCGTTCTGCACTTAATCTGCTGTTCTGCTCCATGTCACCCACTCGCACACACCCTCCCCTTAACTGTTGTACTGCTAACACGATGATATAAAAAATTTATGCAAGTTAATTAAATCGATATTCTTCACATGTATGGGGTAGTATTTTTTTAATTCACAGCATCCTGTTGGTCTGTGAAATCGATGGAATATAGTTTGAACAAAAGATTGTTAGTAAAAAACACATCATGCCACTCAATGCCTCCGACTCTGCACACGTCCCAAGGATATAGGATAGGAAGATGTAGGAGCCCATTCTTCGCACGTGATGCTGTTAAAGTGTGGATTAATAGAAGAATTCTCATGAAAGTGGTTACATGTATCCTCTGCCAGGCACATTAGTGTGATTTTCAGAGTAGCTATGTAGATGTGGATTTGACCACTAACATCGATAAGGAACGTAGTGAACCCACACCAGGTAGAAAGGTGAATGGGTACCTGCCCAGAAATTGGTCTGGTGCCCTGTAAGCTGTTGGAAAATAACATTTGCCGACCATTCTACCATTGAAAAAATTAATCCAGTACGGTACTGGGGTCAGTAGGTGAGAAAATAATTCATCTGCTCTGATCCACTTGTTACAATGTCCTATTTTTCCACCTACTTGTCACCGTGTGATTGATAAGTGGCAACCCCTTACCCCTCGATGCTAGCCACCACACACCGCCCTCACTCGGGTGATGCAGTGTCTCATGATGCCACTGGTGCAGTCTCTATCTTTTACAGCCATGTACGGGAATATGCTAAGCCTCTTAATTCGTTTCACTTTTTACAGTGTCAGGAAGTCGTTTCTGAAAGTATTTGTATGGAGTGTAGCCATGTATGAAAGTGAAACATGGACGATAACCAGTTTGGACAAGAAGAGAATAGATGCTTTCGAAATGTTGTGCTACAGAAGAATGCCGAAGATCACGTAACTAATGAGGAGGTATTGAATAGGATTGGGGAGAAGCGAAGTTTGTGGCACAACTTGACTAGAAGAAGGGATCGGTTGGTAGGACATGTTTTGAGGCATCAAGGGATCACAAATTTAGCATTGGAGGGCAGCGTGGAGGGTAAAAATCGTAGAGGGAGACCAAGAGATGAATACACTAAGCAGATTCAGAAGGATGTAGGTTGCAGTAGGTACTGGGAGATGAAGAAGCTTGCACAGGATAGAGTAGCATGGAGAGCTGCATCAAACCAGTCTCAGGACTAAGACCACAACAACAACAAATTAACCCTTTCAGACTTGATTTTTTGCTGGAGGGAGAAAAATTTTTCTTTATGCTCTAATGATCTTAGCTGATTTTTTAATGATTTTAGACGCAAAATTTATACAAATATATGTATTCGTTTCGAATATATACTTTTTACAGTGTGCTTCATTTTATGGACTAAAATAATTTGTGTTGAAATATACACTGTTGTGACAAATGCACTGATAATTCAATTATTACCATTCGAAAATAATAATGATACTCAGTTATACAGTGCAGTATCACTAACCAACAACTTCCGTGAACTCCTGTGGTGACAAGCTGCTGCACAAAGACTGTGTTTACATTCGCTTGTTGATATTTGTACAGTGATGTCCAACATGTGGCAGCACATGTGCATGATGAAAAGACTGAACACCCACAGATATGCACATCAGGTTTCCATTGAGGGAAAATACTGCTGTTGCAGCTAATACATTCTAAACATTAACGTACTCGGTTTTAGCCAGTGGGTCTGGAAGGGTTAAGCTGAAGCTGTGATGGCAGGTTGTGTGTCAAGCTTGGATATCTCAGTCAATGGAGCACTTGCCCACAAAAGGCAATGATCCCAGGTCCGAATGCCAGTAAAACACGCAGTTTTAATCTGCCAGGAAGTTTCAGCCCAAACAACGCTCCAGATATGGAGACAGCATATCAATAGAGTTATAGAAATAGTATATGATTTACATCAAAGTTATAGATCAGTAAAATGGCTACTGTTCTCGAATGAGAGTTACGCTTGTTTCTGTGAACTGTGTATGTGACAGAACCACCTGGAAATCTGTGATGTACTGGGTTAGACGTTATGGTCCTACACTGTTAGAGCCTTTGTCACCATCAGTACAATCGTCCATGCACAGTGAGGCCCAGTCAGAAAGCTGTTCCCTGCATTATAGGAATATTGTTTCCAGTCTTGCCTCACAAAACTGTGGGACTTGTGAGATTAATGAGCAGAAGGCCAGTGTCTCTCATAAGTGTGATCAATTTGTATGTGAGTGTGAATGAACTTGCAGAACTGCCACCGTGTGGTCATATAGTGAACTATGTGTGTTTCGTTCTAACGTAGAATGCACTGGTATCAGTCGTAGCATTTCTAGAAGCTTCTTAGTCATGCATCCCATTACAGTAAGGTTACTGAGATCAACAGCGCTTCTATATTATCGTCAAGGAATTGTTTGCAATATTTTCTGTTTTGTGGGGGTAAGTAAATAGTGTTGATATTGTAGTTTAACGAATGCATTAGCCTTTCAAACATTTTATGTGTGTTTGCATTGCTGTTCATTTTTTCCATGAAAATTCAACAGTGGGGGAAAGGATTGTTCACTTGCTGCAGCACTCAATTTTCATGGGGAGAGGACAGGCCCTTCCGTTAGACAGGCTTTCTAAATGGAGGAGTTTACCCACGCAAGAGGTAAAAACTTCACATGAATGCATAAGAGGCTTATATCCCGACAAAAGTAAACGGAAGCAATTGAAAAGTTGAAACAAGATCGTAAAGTTAAGAAATCACTAAAAAATGAGGCTGATGGGATGACCAGTAGGAAGGTTGCTGGTTCTCGCAAAAGAATCTCTAAAAAGAGACAGCTTATGGAAGTACAATGTAAAACCAGCCAAAGCTGCAAATTTCACTTTTTTTACTCAGTGACTAGTTTCGGCCTGGGACCAATTTTCATCATAAGATAGTCAAAAATGGTATTTCCAAAAATGCAAAAAGTGTGCTAAAAATGCGCAAAGAAACACTACAGCCCAGTTATCTCTATGCAGTGTAACTGTTCGTTTGTGCATTCTTGACATGGTTTTTGCATTTTTGGGATTACTGTTCTTGAATATGTTAAAATGATCTGAAAATGGGTCATTGAGTGAATAAAGAAAGAGAAATCTGAAACTTTGGCTGGTTTTCGGATGTAGTGCTTAACAGAAGTTGCTGACCTATAATTATTGCAACATGCGGGAGCTTCATAAATTATGGAAGGTACTTCAGAATGAGGCGGTGATGAGTACAGCCTCAGAGAATCCGACGAGGACTACTACAGTGATGTTTTGGAGGAGAGTGTGGCACAAGAGGAGGAATGGGGAACTGTGGAGAAAGAAGCAGAACAAAGGAATGATTGGGCTTTGAAAGCTGTAGAGCGATTAACTACAACTGACTGCACAGTAGTAAGGTACGCTGGTAAAACCTAACTAAGACATTATGTGGGGGAGGTGCTTAAATTTGATGCAGTTGACCCCATTTTTTTGTTGTCGAGGAAATCTTCATTTATCAGTGGCCAAACCACAATATAGGTCCCTCCTAGAGAAGACATTTGCTCAATAGAAAAGAGTGATATTATAAATACTCTTCCACACCCCAGAATAAGAAGAAGGGGGACGTGACCTTTAACACTGAACTCTTCAATTACAGTGTGCAGCAATGTGTATTTCAATACATTTGATTATCATTTATTGTTTAGTTAAACTACTGCTACTTTGATCATCATTATAGTGCTTAAGATGACGAGATTGTTTTCACTTGTAGTTTCCCCGTTTATTATAAACTGAATTATGGGTAGAGATATACATCCTTAACATCTGTCAACTCTTTATCCTGATGAGAAAACTCTGTTTTCTGTGATACATCATTAGCCTAAAATGTATTCTATGACACAATAAATCTAGGATTTGATGTTAAATATTTTCTTGAGGTCACAAGCATTGTGACACATCATGGAACAACAGTTGATAACTCAAAAAGCTGTACTCCAGTTTTGGAGCTTCAGCCATAAACATAAACGTCAGAATACATGTTATTGTGGGGAGATTATCAGATAAAGGCATCTACTGTAGCACTTCAATAGCTCTTTTTGACCTTGTTGGTATTGTGCTAGACCTACACCTTGAAAGACTTCGAGATCCAGTGACACAGCACTGTAGCTAGAAACTGAAGAAACAGTCTTCACCCATTCTGAAGGCATGTGCAGAATGAGGGTATTTTGAAACAACAAGGGAAATAGTGATACTGTGTTGTTGAAGATCTGTAAATAGTAATGCTGTGTTGTTGAAGATCTGTAGCTATTATCTGTGGGATCAGCTACACACAATAAGGTATTTACCAACTGTTGTTTCATCCGCCTGTACAATGTACAAATATTGAGAGTGCTGTGTAAAGGAAAAGGGCTGCTCAGTGATGCTATGTTTCAGAAACATCTGCAATGGCACCCATTATCAATGTTGAGACTGCAGCCGTGGACCTGGGTGCCCTTCTGGATGCAGAGGATGGCGCCATTGTGACGATGATCGCGGGGGAGACACGGTTGATGGCGCACAAGGCAGTCCTGTCTGCCAGGAGCCCCGTGTTGGCTGCCATGTTCCAGCACGACACGCTGGAGGCCAGCAGTGGCCAAGTCACTATTCCAGACGTGGAAGGCGAAGTGCTGAGGCAGATGCTGACCTATATGTATACGCTCCAGGCCCCCAAGCTGCCCAACATGGCCCCCAAACTGCTGGCAGTCGCAGACAAATACGGCTTGTCAGCCCTGAAATCTTTGTGTGAGCAGCAGGTGATTGCACAGCTGGCCGTCGACAACGCAGCGGCCGCGGCTGTCCTCGCTGTGAGATACTCATGTCAGAACCTCACTGCGGCCGCCATCGCTTTCGTGAAGGCCCACACGCACAAAGTATTGGCCACACAGTGTTGGGCAGATGCAATGCGGAACCAGCTTGAAGATGTGATTGAAGTAACTAGGCTCCTCGCTGAGCCATCAGCAGAAACCAGGTAAGCACAAGACAAGCAATTCTTCTTTTATTCCCATTTTGTTTGGTGTGTGTGTGTGTGTGTGTGTGTGTGTGTGTGTGTGTGTGTGTGTGTGTGTGTGTGTGTGTGTGTTAAACTGTTTGTCACTGATTTTCATTAGATTTGTCTGTGCTGTAATATGCACCATCGATGGTCATTCCGAAGTAACTAACGATACTTTCATTTCCTTTTCATAACAGGTTCAATGGTTCTCTAAACGTCTATTTGGAGTTAAGTAAGCTAGAAGATCGTGGAAATGTATAGTTTTTTGTAGCTTCGTAACCTGTTTTCATCTTAAACAAATCCATTCTTATTTTTTCATCACTTCAGTTATATTCCTTGTGTACAACACATTGTTATTTAAATTTTGGCATCAAGCTTCTGAACAAAGAATTGTTTACAGTGTACCCAGAAGATAGCATTCACGCTGGGGCTACAAAGGTGCGCTTCTCAACACAAAAACAGACACAATGACAGAAGCAGTTTGTAGCTAGAGAAGCGAGTTCACAGTTCTTGTTTTGCACGATTTAAAGGTCACAGTAAACCTCTTTACAAAAAGCAGCCTCCTGTAGTTTTGTGTCTTTACTGCTGTTGATAATGATACACCTATAAATGGCAGCATTAGAAACAAGTTGAAGTTGAGAAAGTATGTCACTCTTTACTAGCACCAGGGGCGTTGTAGTATGCTCAAACATGAGAGAGGGAAGGGAATAACATATTTACAGAGTCCCATTTCTCATGTTGCCAACTATAAATGCTGACCTAGTACAACTTTTACATGTAATAAAGCTTATCACTAGGCCCACAGCTTTCCCACATTCATGTCCCACAGTACACATTCAGTGGCCATAACCACATCTTAGAGCTGACAGACAGATCTCTTCATATGTCAGAAGCCTAGTAACTGGCAGTTCCAACTTTCACAAGCAGCCACATTAATATTGATGATTGCACTGGATAAAAACACCTAATTAGAAGTGCAGTGTATTGGTCTGTAATTAAGAGCTGACATTTCTTTCATCCTGCCACATCGTGTGCCTGCCACAGTACGGAATCGTACAACTTTGGGTGTTGTGTAATTGGCTTTACTTCCTCAGTATATGACAACAATGTGCCAACAATTTCCTTAGTAAATTATTTTATTACCTCCAAACAGTACAGGGGGTATCTGATATAATTTTTAAGGCACATCATACGAAATACACCAGGCTCTAACAAGAAGTGTATGGGCCACAGTGGAGTTGTGTATCCAGGACATCCCATAAACAAGGTGCTGTAAGCACAGGCGCAGTAGGATCTAGCTGATAACTTGTAACCCACCTGATGCACACCCTAAAAGAAAACAAACGAATCAATATAACCAAATAGCTGCTGCAGGCATTCACAGAAGATGCTGGATCTTCCTTTCACACTGACTCCTCTCTATTAAGCCGTAGCCCTGAATGTGAGTTCTATTTTAGCACACTCCATTCTACAGTGCAGACATGGATGGTGTGTACTGGTTAACACAATTGTCAGCATGGTAGATTAGATTAGATTAGATTAGATTAGAAATAGGTATCTAATCTCTGCTCTCCTGCTTTGTTTGAAGTTCTCTATGGTGTTACTAATATTTTTAATGGCAGCTAAATTTGCCACTGATTTAGCTCCATTCTGTCATGAATCATCACCCTTGTGGAATGCCATCTTCTCTGAATTGCCTTTGTTGCTATGTTCAAAACCTTATGTCTGTTCTGTTCATTTCTCTGTCCTCTTATAGCCTAGTCTGTGACACACAAGCTACAAATGATTTGAACAACATTTGATGATCAGTCTTACATTAAATACATTTACAGATGTGAGACAACTTCATTAATGCTCTTATAATTTCTGTGTGATTATTGCTTTAGTGATGTATTAGAACTGTTCTGTACAGTAATTCTCCTGTTAGTCCAGCAATACTATTGGCACTTATATTTACCTTTACTTTGTGCATAATTTTGAACAGTTTGTTGTTTAGTTTGTAGTAAGGTACACCTGTGGAGACTGTAAGTAATTTATGTTAAATGATAGACCATTTTTGGTGGCAGCATGTGTTCTATTACATTTGTACCCAATCGCAATGCAGTACTGCCTGAAGTAAGCAACCTCCTGACCCCCATGTGAAAGCACTCACCCACCCACTGCCTCTATGCACAGCATGCTGGCCACTACAGGGAGCACCCCCACCTCCAGCTCTCAGTTCCACAGGGACCACAGCCAGACTCGTGTCACCAATGCGCAACTCACAGCTCCCAGCCATACTCCTCCGCCGGACAATGCCATCGTCTCTCGCATGAGGTGAGTTCCACTTGTGCTGTTTCCACGCTCACAGTGCTACTTATTTTGGTGTTAAATATGTTACTGTAAAATTGAATTTCCTGTTTTTTCCTCTTTATGAGGAAAAATCTTATTTTATGTTTTTGAGTTATGATATGGTGACATTTAAAATTTTGAACAGGTGTGCATGAAGGAGGTGTACATCCTTTTCTGGATTAACAGTGAGAACTATGTTCAGTTCAAAGTCACATAAATGCAATTATATGGGAAGTGTGCCATAGAAACTGTATTATTTCCCAGAGATTCTTCAATGTAGTTTCTGCTCTCTGTCATGGTTGTGTGTCATAAAATTTAGTCCTCAAGGAAACTGTTGTGAAAGCAGGGTTTTGGTGCACTGCCATTCCAGGAAACCGAGATGTTGTGAGAATTACTAATTGGAGTTTCTCAGAAACACATCTTGAAGCAACATTAAGCAGAAAAATGAGGCAAACAGTGAATGTTAACATCTGAGTGAGCTTATGGCTTGCTATGGGTGCATTCCAATGTGATTTGATATCTAGTCAAATGATTTTTTGAATCCCTAAATATTGAAATTTTCTGCCAAAATAGAACCTGGCTATCATGCTTAACACAAGCAGTCACCGTAACTATTACACTGTCTGAGTGTGTCTCCAATCCAGACTCCAACATTCATTGTCACTGATATTCCCACTTATGATGTTCACACACTAGTATCAGAGCTTCTCACATGGCGTATGTGGGAATAACAACAAGTGGGGAACAGAGTTGATGGAGGACCATGACATACCTTAGTGCAAAGGATATATAAAGAGTACCTATGATGTTAGCATTTGGAAATCGTGAATGGAGATCATCAGCCACAAATCACAATGGAAGTTGATCATTAGTTGAAAATTATGATTGTAGTAACCAGGTAAAACATGAAACCAATTGAAGTAACAGAAATGTGGCTTTATTCATAAACCTTTGAACAATAATGGGAATAATCATCTTGTGACTTCTAATGTGACAAGACAAAAGAATCATACAGAAGCCGCAACATAAGCCATAAACAGAAAAACTGAAGTGACTGGGTGCAAATAAAAGAACATAATGAGGGTGAATTAGTGCTGCTCCATGCATATACAGGCATGAATCACAAGTAGATGCCATGGTGGAGACGTTGCCATGTGCATGTTTCCTCTAGGCAGCCTCTAGTGACTGGCCAGCACTGATGCAGTTAGTGGTCGATTTGTGTACACACTGCAACACTGTTCACTCAACACCCTCACACACACTAGTAGAAAGATACAACAATGTTAATATTCCCAATCTTCCCTCTCATTTAAACTATTTTCCTCTTCTTCAGTGTAACCTTTATCATCTATACAGGGTGTTACAAAAAGGTATGGCCAAACTTTCAGGAAACATTCCTCACACACAAAGAAAGAGAATATGTTATGTGGACATGTGTTCGGAAACGCTTACTTTCCATGTTAGAGCTCATTTTGTTACTTCTCTTCAAATCACATTAATCATGGAATGGAAACACACAGCAACAGAACGTACCAGCGTGACTTCAAACACTTTGTTACAGGAAATGTTCAAAATGTCCTCCGTTAGCGAGGATACATGCATCCACCCTCTGTCGCATGGAATCCCTGATGCGCTGATGCAGCCCTGGAGAATGGCGTATTGTATCACAGCCGTCCACAATACGAGCACGAAGAATCTCTACATTTGGTACCGGGGTTGTGTAGACAAGAGCTTTCAAATGCCCCCATAAATGAAAGTCAAGATGGTTGAGGTCAGGGGAGCATGGAGGCCACGGAATTGGTCCGCCTCTACCAATCCATCGGTCACCGAATCTGTTGTTGAGAAGTGTACGAACACTTCGACTGAAATGTGCAGGAGCTCCATCGTGCATGAACCACATGTTGTGTCGTACTTGTAAAGGCACATGTTCTAGCAGCACAGGTAGAGTATCCCACATGAAATCGTGATAACGTGCTCCATTGAGCGTAGGTGGAAGAACATGGGGCCCAATCAAGACATCACCAACAATGCCTGCCCAAAAGTTCACAGAAAATCTGTGTAGATGACGTGATTGCACAATTGCGTGCGGTTTCTCGTCAGCCCACACATGCTGATTATGAAAATTTAAAATTTGATCACGTTGGAATGAAGCCTCATCCATAAAGAGAACATTTGCACTGAAATGAGGATTGACACATTGTTGGATGAACCATTCGCAGAAGTGTACCCATGGAGGCCAATCAGCTGCTGATAGTGCCTGCACACGCTGTACATGGTATGGAAACAACTGGTTCTCCAGTAGCACTCTCCATACAGTGAAGTGGTCAACGTTGCCTTGTACAGCAGCAACTTCTCTGACGCTGACATTAGGGTTGTCATCAACTGCACGAAGAATTGCCTCGTCCATTGCAGGTGTACTCATCATTATAGATCTTCCCCAGTTGCGAATCATAGGCTGGAATGTTCCGTGGTCCCAAAGACGCCGATCAATTGCTTCGAACGTCTTCCTGTCGGGACACCTTTGTTCTGGAAATCTGTCTCGATACAAACGTACCGCGCCACGGCTATTGCTCCATGCTAATCCATACATCAAATGGGCATCTACCAACTCCGCATTTGTAAACATTGCAAAGACTGCAAAACCACGTTCATGATGAACACTAACCTGTTGATGCTACGTACTGATGTGCTTGATGCTAGTGCTGTAGAGCAGTGTGTCACATGTCAACACAAGCACCGAACTCAACGTTACCTTCCTTCAATTGGGCCAACTGACGGTGAATCGAGGAAGTACAGTACATAATGAGTGAGGATTGTTTCCTGAAAGTTTGGCTGTACCTTTTTGTAACACCCTGTATACTTTACACCTCCCCCCTGATCTGATAAATTATATTCCCATTTATAATGATTAATTTTGTTTGAGAAGAAATACAACTTTACTGTTCATTAAAACTGAGCTCTTTGGCTGCCCTGCAAAATCGTACTTTAGTTTTTTCTATTCAGTTCATCCCCAAAATAACTTTCTCATTGGGATCAGCTGTCACAAAGTATCCCTGGATAAATGTTAGGTTATTGATTCTGACAGTAGAATCTACTTACTCACAACTTCACTATAACTCCTCATTGCTACTTTAATCTAAATACCCACCACAGACAACTCAACAAAATCTGTTTGTGCTTTGTTCTACCCCTTAACTTTCATACACATCAGAAATTGGAATTCCAATTCAATTGATTCCCTCTCAACTTATCAATTTCCATATGAATGTCTGGACTGCCTTGTCTCTTACTATCGTCCTTATTTTCTTCATCATACAAAACATATTTCTCAATTTCTGCTAAGCCTGCATCTATTATTTCATCTTTATCTGTGTGTGTCTTTCTACTCTTAGTTGCATGGTACCCACAGCAGTATTAGTATGTTCTAAGTTATCTGAATTGTTTCTTGTCTCTTCCCACCATTCTGGATGCAAACTTTCACGTACCCTTTCCACTGCATTTATCATTGTACCATCTCTACTTTCATTATAACAATGGTTCCAAGTAACTTTTAAAATTTCATTCCTTATGCATTTATCAAACTCTTTTTTTTATCTTCATAACAACTACCTGTAATCAATAATATCAACTGGTAAAATCTTACTCTTACATTCCTCTCTTGTCACAGTTCTGGCCTAAGTAGGCATAATTATCATCACTGTTCTCATAACTACCTCCCTCGAAAACACTCTCTCGAACTTCTACGTATATTGTACCATCTTAATCCTTTATACAAATCTATTTCACTTCCTGTTTTCTGCTCGACATCATTACAATATCTTCACTATCCTCATTACTGATAATCACTAATCTCATCATAACCATTTAACACATTCCTTTCACTCTCTTTACTGTTAACATCTAATGCAATCCCCCCCGCCAGATACATGACTGTAGCATCAACATTAGTTGTAAACTCTTCATCTATATATGCTACAACATTAGTCATTAACTTATGTAAGCCAAATCCATCAAAATAATTGTCATCGTCGTCCTCTCCCATCAAACTTTCATTACTGAATACACTGTAAAAATTCACTAGAGATCTTGCATTTGATTCTGTGTCCACACTATGAGTAAACTTTTTGTGATGTTCTTCATCCATATATCTATATTCATACCAAGTGGGCATTGATTTAAATCAATAGGAAAAGTTGAAAATCTGTGCTGGACTGAGATTCGAACCCAGTTCTAATGCTTACTAGGCAGACCCTCTGACCACTAAGCCATCCAGACACAATTACTATCACAACTGCTTGGACTACCCAGCATGCCTCCCATCAGACACAAATTCTCAAAGTATCCACACATTACTATAGTAGTGTCCCTCTTGATTGGTAGTCCATGATTGATACATTGAGAATTTGTGTCTGAAGGGAAGTTTGCTAGGGTAGTCTGTGCAGTTGCAGAGATCACTGTGTCCAGATGGCTTAGTGGTCAGAGCATCTGCCTAGTAAGTACGAGATCTGGGTTCAAATCCCTGTGTGTCTTAATTCATAAAGGCTGTTGGATCAAATTGGTGTCTGTTGTTTAAGACATGTATGAAAGAACTATATATATATATATATATATATATATATATATATATATATATATATATATATATATATATACTGTGACTTACCAAGCGAGACAGCGCTGGTAGATAGACACAATAAAAACACACACACGCAAATTTCAAGCTTTCACAACCCACGGTTGCTTCATCAGGAAAGAGGGAAGGAGAGGTAAAGATCAAAGGATGTGGGTTTTAAGGGAGAGGGTAAGGAGTCATTCCAATCCCGGGAGTGGAAAGACTTACATTAGGGGGAAAAAGGGACAGGTATACACCTGTACACACACCCATATCCATCCGCACATATACAGACATATGTCTGCTTTTGTCTGAGCAGGTGAATGAACTGGAGGATATAAGCTGAACATGGACAAAAGCAAAACGAGGATAATGGGATGTGTTCAAATTAAATCAGTTAATGCTGATGGAATTAGATCCCGAAATGAGACATTTAAAGTAGTAGATGATTTTTGCTATTTGGGAAGCAAAATAACTGATGATTGCTGAAGTAGAGGATGCAATCTGTTAACTCCAAGTATAGATTTAAGTGTCAAGAGGTCTTTTTTGAAAGTATTTGCGTGGAGTTTACCCACGTATGGAAGTGAAACATGGACAGTGAATAGTTTAGACAAGAAGGGAATAGAAGCTTTGAAAATGTGGGGTTCCAAATGAATACTGAAGATTAGATGTGTACATCACATAGATAATGAGGAGACACTGAACAGAATTGGGAGCAAATAAATTTGTGGCACAACCTGACTAAGAGAAGGAATCGGTTGGTACAACACATTCTGAGAAATCAGTACTAGATGGAAGTGTGGTGTTAAAAATTGCAGAGGGAAACCAAGAGATGAATACAGTATACAGATTCAGAAATATACACTGAAGAGCCAAAGAAATTGAGACACCTCCATAATGTCGTGTAGGGCCCTTGTGAGCATGCAGAAGTGCTGCAGCATGACGTGGCATGGACTCGACTAATGTCTGAAGTAATGCTGGAGGGAACTGACACCATGAATCCTGCAGGACTTTCCATAATTCCGAAAAAGTACAAGGGAGAGGAGATACCTTCTGAACAACATGTTACAAGGCATCTGAGATATGCTGAATAATGTTCATGTTTGGGGAGTTTGGTGGACAAGAGAAGAAACTCAGAAGAGTGTTCCTGGAGCCACTTTGCAGCAACTCTGAACGTTTGGGATGTCGCATTGTCCTGCTGGAATTTGCCCAAGTCCATCAGAATGCACAACATGAATGGATGCAGATGATCAGACAGGATGCTTATGTACGTGTCACCTGTAAGAGTCATATCTAGACATATCATGGGTTCCATATAACTGCACACGCCCCACACCATTACAGATCCTCTACCAGCTTGAACAGTCTGCTGCTGATGTGCAGGGTCCATGGATTCATGAGGTTGTCTCCGTACCCATACTTGTCCATCTATTCAATGCAATTTGAAATGAGACTTGTCTGACCAATTAACACATTTCCAATCATCAACAATCCAATGGTGGTGTTGACAGGCCCAGGCAAGGTGTAAGGCTTTGTGTTTTGCAGACATCAAGGGTACACAAGTGGGCCTTTGGTTCCAACAGCCCATGTTTTATTGAATGGTTTGCACACTGACACTTGCTGATGGCCCAGCATTGAAATCTGCAGCCAATATCAGTAGGGTTGCACTTCTGTCACGTGGTTTTGCTATATACAATTGTACATGTGAGATAATTGGTCTCACAATCTACTGCAGAGCACACTTTTATCTAGTGGAAATTTGGAAATTTGTGGTAAGTTCTATGGGACCAAACTGCTGAGGTCATCGGTCCCTAAGCGTAGACATTATTTAATCTAAGTTAAACTAACTTATGCTAAGTACAAGACACACATCCATGCCCAAGGGAAGATTCGAACCTCCGACGAGTGAAGCATAACAAGGCGCATCAGACAACATGGCTACCCCGTGTGGCTTATCTAGTGCTGTCCAGCTTTGTAACGAATGCACACCTGGAATGGGCACTGTCCCTTGGAGGTAAACAGGTTCTCATAAACGGTAATGTAAGGCTCACAGATACAAGACAAAATACCTGCACCAATGAACATTTTAAACACAGCCCATATAGGTTCAGTTTTTGATCCAGAAACTGCTTTTCCTTCTTCTCTTGTAACTTTATCATCAGACCAGAGGTGCACCAAAACACCACAAAATCATGAAAAGCTCATTTTGTCTCAAAAAATGGGTAAGCAATATCCATCTGATTGAAATTTGCTCAGAAGTTTCACATGTGCCGTGTATAAACCAGCTATTATTAGTAGACCAAAGAATACCATGGTTCTACAGAGTCAATTTTAGTCAAGCATTCAAGATATGGGTATAGAATTTCACTCTGTTGTGCACAATCATTTGTATGCACTATAGCAGATTCTGCATGTGACTGGTGATGAAAATCCTGAGACACTCTGCCCTTCTTTGTATTTGTGGTCTAAGGTAACATGGACTATGTGCAGTTTCGGTGTTACACTCTCGGAAGTCTGCTTGATCAACAGGTACTATGTCATAGGTCATCTGTCCACTACTAGATACAGGAGTAAGCACACTAGTTTCGTGAATACCATTATCATCATCTTCACACTTATTAACATGCACCTCATCTCCAACCTGTATATTTTCCTGTCGCACCTACAACAGCAACCTTTTATTTCTGTTTCCAAAAATTGTTTCATTATCTTTGTGCTAAAACCTGTTTGAGTCTATAGTCCCTTTCAAAGTGTATATCATGATCCATTATGTATCAAATATAACACCACACCTTACTTCAACAAAACACAGTTCTTAACTATGAATTTGTTCCAACCATGCATTAGTATGTATTTTCTATGAATTGGTTATAACAGTGGACATATAAATGTTGGTTGTGAAGATAAATTGTTACCAAGTTTTTATTTCCATAGTAAAGAAATATAATATTGGAAATCATATATTACATACTCAGAATATTTTCTGGCCCTATTGGAAAAATTTCAAATTGTACTTTGAACAGTGATACATGCATAAATGATTTGCCCACCTATAATAAAAAGTCCATAAAAAGCATATCAGGAGGATGTGAACCATATGTCTAAACTGTTTCTTTGTAGGTAAAAGAGTCTTGAAGTCTAGAAGGACCCCAGTCAACAAACAAGGCTTAACTTGCAGTTTCTTGATGATAGCAATTTGAGGTGTATATCTTTTGCTGCAGTTATCTGTACCTGAAAGGAAATCTCAGGTTGTCTGCACTATCAGGCAATTCCTGTTTTGTTGCTCATATGAAAATAATGTTGCCAAAACTTTTGATTGCTTTAGAATTGTTATTTATGAGGGCTGATCAACAAAGACTGAGACTGTTGTTTTTTGACAGATGTTTATTACTCTATTTCAATGTTTACATGATCTTTCTTGAAGTACTTCCCTCCTACTTGAATTCACTTTTTATAACATCTCTGCCAGTCTTGCAGGTATTCTTTGTCAGGTCCTTGAGAGTCATCTGACTTTTTATGAGCACTGCTTCAGAGTTTTCAAATCGAATGCCAGAAAGCTTTGCCTTTAGTGATGGGAAATGTGAGGCCACACACTGTTCTGATGAAGTCGCCACTGACACTGAGAAAGCTCTAGTCACTTCCTTGCTTCCTCAGTTTAGCCAATACTGACTTGCACTATGCTGCTGTAGCCGTAGTATGAGGGGGAGTTTCATTCTGGTAAGTCATTCCGCCACAGTCAAAACATGTGATCAACTTCACTTTCCTGCAGATGGAACAACTCTGTCATTTTTGGTGTTGGAGAACCAGGCGATTTACACAATTTGCTATCTCATTTTCTTTAACATAATTATCATGCAGCCATGATTCTTCACTGGTGATATCCAATTGCAGAAATGCACCTCCTCCATCAGAAAAGAGACACAGCACCTTACAGCTTCTCTCCACTTGTACAGCCTTTTGTTTGAGAGCCAACAGATGTGACACACAATGGGCACAGTACGGGTCATATGGAGATGGAGATGGTAATGCATAATTGTAAAAACACTGCCGTATGAAACTCTCAACACTTCACTGAGGTTGTGTAATGTTCTCTGCCAATCCTCACGGACAGTCACACCAGCTGTGTAGACATTGACTTATGTCACAGCAGAAGCCAAAACAACAGGCCTGCCTTCCTCAGCATGGACAATTCGACCCTCTTTGAATTCCTTTAACTACCTAAACACGGTTGCATGAGGCAGTGCGTCTTTAACCTACACTTGTTGCAGCTTTTTGTTTCAGTGAACATAGAATTTTATTGTGCTGAACTGCTCCTCTCATATCACCTCCACTATCTGGTATGCAAAATGCAAATAACAGCTTGTAGGGAAGCAGCCTACTCACGCTGTAGTAAATTCAAATCAGTTTCCATTGTGTGCCAGCCAGTCTGCTGTAACTAGCTCTGAAATAAATGTTGCGCAATACCTTAAAAATCAAGCAAATGACCTAAAACTTTTCTAGCATGTCAGGAATAATACTAAATTAATGTGTGTTAAATATCAGTTCGATAACTTCAGCCATTTTCGAAATTTGGACGTTTTTCTGAAAAAATCATTGGCGCAACAGAAAAGAGCTAGAGACTTCAAAATTTATATTTAGATTCATCTTTCAGAATGATTTAATAAAAACAGTACTTTGGATTTCACAAATTAAGACTTTAGTGGAAATCCATGATTTTCTGGTTTTCGTCTCAAAACTGAAGGAAGCAAGATAGATTAAGTAGGCTAATAAATAAGGCTAGGATGTTTAGATTTAAATAGGTTGGAGGTCCGCTATGACTATGAAGATGTGAAAAGTTTCTTTTGAATACCTATAAAATAATAGCGATAGCGGATCTCAAAAGGACCAGTTCAGAGCTCATCTACTGCGTGCAGTGTAATTAAATTATTTCTCTCGCCCAAAATATTTAACTTAGCCACGTCAAAATTTTATTATCAATACTTACCTGCGTGCTGAATGCACATTTAAATTACGAGCTTCATCGGCCATCAGCAAAAGAAGCTATAAATTATTATGTAACTTGAAGTGGTGTGTTACTAGCCCAGCAGCTAGTCGGGAGAGCCGATTTGATCAGGCGTTCCCTTAGCCGTCCGCACCGCGGCTTTATATATAAGAACGCTGCATGAGGAAGCAAGGCCCCAGTTCTCTCCAGACGCTGAATGAAACGCCATCTGTGTCGGGAGCCGCGTCGCATCAGTGTCACTGCTACAAACAGCCTCGGGTGCCATATTAAGTTACTAGAGATACGCGGAACCATGAAATCATTTCAAGTGAAGGGTTAATTCTGGGATGATTTTCATTATCCAGCTTCAGTTTGCGTATTGTCGTATTTTCACGTGCCGTCGCGGGACAGACATTCTACCAATTATTTAGCGTGGCGTTTGATGAAATATTTTCATCAAATTATGGCGAGCATTCTTTTTAACATTTAATTCGGACATTTATAGTTGCATCAGCGCATTAGACTCTGAACTGCTCTGTTAGTTAGGTTGTAGGGATACTTGTGTTTTTTTATCAGTGAATTTCAGAATATACTCAACTATTTTGGAAAACCGTTTTTGATTAGAAATCCCGGACAATCTCCTAATTCCTCAGAGCTATAAGCTGCAGCTATAATGGTATTCTCAGATGAAGTGGGCACTAGGATCTCTAATTACTGGCTCCACGTTTTGTTAAATCACTTTCTGGGTGCTAAAAAGTAAATAGAGAGCCAGTGTTGAGAACGGCGAAAGACAGCATTAACGACATTCTAAAAGCCTGAAACTGATTCAACATGCAAGCATTTATACAGCAAACAGCTATTTATTTTTACAAACTTAACCGCCGCCCCACAAGCTGCCTATTGATATGAGAGTGCTGCCACTTGTGGATATTATACATAAAAACTTGCCCTTTTCAAATGTTATGGTACAGATAGGGAACTTATAACGGAAGCTAGGGCAAAAATCAACCTGTTTTTATTAACCAGCCGTGATATTCGCATAAAAAACTAGCACACATTTCATGTCTGAAAATGAATTTAACATTGACCTCTACAGACTAGAAAAATTCTAGTCTCTCTCAGCTGTTGGCGCAATTCCTTGGTAGTTTACAGTGATCCAGGCATGAGTACAGGCATTGTTTAACAAAGTAACTGCATTGCTTAGAATTACAAGTGTAGTAGTTCTCCAGTAAAGGTTACAGAATTAGAGTTTTAAATCATTAAAATCACTTCATAATAATAAACATGCTGAAATAATACTGTTATCATTGCCAAAACATTCAAAATACCTTTCCACAGTAATAACTTTACAAAACATTATAACTTTTTAAATATAAATTTGATTTTGGTGTTTACATAAGTCCTGCACTTTTACATAAAGCTGAATAGTATCTAAAATTAGATTTTGATGTCTAAATTTTCTAAGTCTGAGTTTCAGCTCTTGCTTACCTTCCTTGTGCATGCTTTTGAGTGGATACTATATTTCATGACAATTAACCTTAATTCATCATTATTGTGCTCAGAGTATCATTATTCCTTGAATTTAGATAAAAATTATATTTTAGTGTGTGCTTATTAAGCTGCTGCACTTCACATATGCGTTACAAAGTGATATCACACAGCCCACTTGTACTTGTTTTCGTTAAGTCAGCTAATTCTGTTACTTTCCAATAATTAACAGAGGAGTTTGATGAAAAATACTGGCACATCATGCAAAATGTGTGCTTAAACATAAATGCAGGTGTTAGGCAGGCCTGCTGGTTTTGTCCTCATATTTGACCACAAATGGCACCTGCGCTATGTTTTCAATACATTGCAAGTGTCAGTCCTTGTCAGAACAGCTTGTTCTGTGTAGTTGTTAGTTCATTACATAAGAGCTAAGTGAACTGAAATGTTGGTTAACCATGGTTAGTTTTTAGTGTTTCAAGAGTCTCCTAGCAAATATTTATACCACTTACAGCAGAAGCTAAGTCACAATGTGGCCACAAATGTGTGCAGAGTGTCCATCATGTGGACACTCATTGAAGAGAACTGTGATGAAAAAATAAGAGGGTGCAAAGGTCATTGCAGAACTGAGCGCCACACACACAAACCCTGCCAGCACCAAAGCAACATAAAGGGAGCTCCATAAGCAGAGAACCACATGTTATGTTGCAGTTCCAGAACCACTCATCAGCGATGGAAATGCCCTTAACAGGAAAACACAGTGCCAAAGCCATAAAACCTGAATGATGGAGTAGTGGAAGAATGATGGAGTAGTGGAATAAAGTACGGGGTGGCACAAAAAGAATGCATGGATTTGAAACTAGTGTAACTGGCTCTATTTTCATCACATAAAAAATGTACTCACATCACTACAATTGGTAATGTGACCAATCTATAAATTGTCACGTTTTTCATGTTGTAAAAACGTCAGGCAGATACCGGCCTTCTTTATAAATACACATTAAAAGTCTTTCTTCGAAGCTCACCATCAATTTCATCAACATGTAGTGAAACTGCAGGAGTTTCTTAACGTATTGCAACTTTCACGTCATTGAGTGTATGAGGTTTGTTACAGTACACTTTACTTTTTAGGTAACACATAAGAATAAGTCACAAACTGACAAATCTGGCGAGCGTGGTGGCTCACTAAACATGAGACCTCATGTTGGGGAAACATTTCTTGAAAAACTACCAAAGGGATCATTAGCCATGGGGGGTGTTGTTGGAACCACATGTCTGCTATGTTCATCCCTATACTGTCCTGTTGTGGATGCATGAAATTGTGTATCATTGCAACTTAATGTACAGCATTCACTGTTACACTAACACAACTTTCTTCACAAAAATAAAGCTCAACTATTCCCACTTTGGACACTTCACATGCTGCACACTGACTTTCGATGCACGTCTTGTGGGTTGTCTGCTGCCCAGTAGTGACAGTTTCGTTTGTTTACATAACTGTCTGTGAAATTGCACTTCATCGCTCATCATCAACACATCATCATGAGCAGCAAGTACATAAAGCGTTCTCTCACAAAACTGTCTCTGTTCATCATAATCAAGATCATGAATCTTCTGCACCATCATAATTTTCTAAGGATGAAAACATAACTCATCCTTCAGGATGTGCTGTAGCAAGCGACGAGAAAAGCCCAGAGTTGAAGTGCGGCATCTAATAGAGTAGCAAGGACTCGGAAGAACAGATTCTCTACTCTATCGACTTTTCCTGCACGTACACCATGTGGGAACGACCAGGTAATGTCTGCTTCAAGAATGACTTGGTTGTGCAACAAGAGGCAACCCAGTGCAACATTCTGCTGTAATCAGGTTTTCAACCATTTATCAGAACAGTGAAATGTGTATGGAAAAGTCGTTGAACTGTCATCAAGGAGTCATTACTTTTTAAAAAATGTTCAGTAGCGAAAATGCTATGATGCATGGTCCACTGCACCATTACTACTGACACTGAATGCTCTAACCTACAAAACAACTGGTCCCCCACCTCTGTCATTCTGCTCACACACTACACAAGCCAAATCCACTTTTTGTGTCATTAGTTGGATGAGTCTTGTTTCACACTGTTTACAACTTCTAGCCAAGTTTCCACCCAAGAGTGAAACATGCAGGTTCTGTGTTTATTTGTTTACGTCATACTCTATTATTTATTTTTAATGCTACACGTATGTGTGCGTCTGTGTGTGCGGGCATGGCCGCACGCGCGCGCGTGTGCGTGTTGTATGATGATGATTCTGATGATGATGTTACGAGAAGAGAGAGGATAAAACACATTGCCAGAACAGAGTCTAGTACTCACAGATAGCACAAAGGGCACTGTCAAACTTGACATCCCCATCTGATGGGTGGTTCACTATCATAGTGTCACATGAGACACTGCAGATAGTTTTGGTATTTGACCCTAGCCACTGGCACAAATTCTGGTGATCAAGAACTTAACACCACTACCTCTTCTTCCCTTGCTGTCCAAATACTGGGAGTGAAAAGTTTTTCCACAATCAGGATTTGAACCAGCTTACCCCCAGGTTGAGGAATCGCCGCAAAAGAGTGCGTTAGAGACCTTGACCATGAGGGTGGGCACATGGAGGGGGTTTGGTGATGATTTGAGCAACTATATAGTGGTGTTCCATTGTGGTGACTTCTTTCATTCAACCCCACTGACTACAGCCAATGATGCGCTGCACCTGCCAGACATCAGCAGCTCCTGTCAGTTAATGTACCACAGCTTTTCTCCAGCATCTGTACTAATAACTTTTGCTGCAGGTAGCTTTTTGACCTCGACCTGGAGCCATGCACTCTTAACTGTCTTTGTTCCCACTTCTATAAGGAAATGTCTCCCAGCAGCACTCACAACAACTCTGCCTGCACAATGACACGTGGTTTACCTTAGCCATCATGCCTCAATGGCGTTAGCTTCAATGGTAAAGCTTGATATTGAGAGTCAGTTATCATAGTTACTCGAAGCCCAGCAAGCGGAAGTAATTCTACAATCACGCTGTTTGAGTTATGATCTTTTGGAAGGTTCAGTACTAGAAAAATGTAACACCAGATACCTGGCACATCCTTCCAGTATTGGTGCTGGAGTACTAAGCATGTGAAGTGATTATTAGTGCAGTGATGTGATACTGAGTGCTGGAAGTACTAGTTGACCTATTTTACAATTCACGCACCTGGATGTTTTGGCACCCTTTCACCAACAAGTGTGCCCAAAGACAAATTCCTTTCTGACTGTGCTGGTTCCCTTCACTGCCAGACAAATTCATTCTTTAGTTTTAATTTTGTTTTGTATAGTAACCAAAATATCTCTCCTTTGTTTGTGTGAGTCGTGTGTAAGGAATGAACACTAGCGAGTGCATCTCTCATCTGTCCCTGGCATACCAGGTCCCACGCATGAGCTCAAGTTAATATTTTTAGAAACTGTAAGATACTGAACATTGCCTCAGTGATATCTTATGTGGTCATTTAAATTAGCAATCGGTTCATGTATGTTGTAATAGTTAGATCCCTGGACTAAAGACAGGATTATTTTCATAAAAATCAACCCCAAGTTTCATTTCACTGGCTGTGACCTTTCCCCCTTTCCTCACAAACTACTCCCAATCCAGGGCCTGTCACTCCCATTCTAATTACCAGTGCCAACAACTCGACCATTACTACTTATGACGTACGTACCTGGTCGCTCAACTTCTGCCTTCATCTTGAACTCCTGTGGA
The DNA here is from genome assembly GCF_023864345.2 of Schistocerca serialis cubense. NCBI lineage: Eukaryota > Metazoa > Arthropoda > Insecta > Orthoptera > Acrididae > Schistocerca > Schistocerca serialis. The sequence continues at coordinate 149,445,066 of NC_064648.1, forward strand.
ACTTCATAGTAGCAAAGATGTTGTGGACCCCATTCTGGGCACCGATTTTCTTGGCCATTACTGTCTACTGGCCAACATAGCAAAGTGTTATTTAGTTGACAGCACCTTCGGCAGGTCCATCTGCTGCAGTGCCCATTCTGTTATATGTTTCGCTGTGATGCACCTGGCATATTCAGACCCATATGCTGAGCTTCTTGCAAAATTGCACAGAATGAGTTTGAAGAGCAGCTCATCAACAGCATGCTTTGCCCTTCCAAAAGCCATTTGGCCTGAGCGGTTCCTGGTGCCTGTGTGGCAGTTATCATAAGCTCAACATCTGCACCATTCCACTCCTATGCAGCACCTTGGAAGCAACTACCTTCAGTAAGATAAACTGCGTCAAAAACTGCATCCAAGGCCCGGTCGCCTCAGAGGACATTGAACTAATAACCATAATTGTGCCTCTTGACCTGTTCAATAGCACAGTTGACATTCATCCTCTGCAGTACTGTACAAACTTGGCAGCAATTTTTAGACAACATCTTGTGCGGTGCACTAGATCCTTTTGTATACTTAGATGATATATTCATCTACCCCACGCCAGCCGGTGTGGCCGAGTGGTTCTAGGCGCTTCAGTCTGGAACCGCGCGACTGCTACGGTCGCAGGTTCGAATCCTGCTTTGGCCATAGATGTGTGTGATGTCCTTAGGTTAGTTAGGTTTAAGTAGTTCTAAGTTCTAGGGGACTGATGACCTCTGATGTTAAGTCCCATAGTGCTCAGAGCCATTAGCCATCTACCGCAGAGACAGCAAGAACACTGCCAACAAGCCCATGAAGTTTTTCTCACCAACAGAAAGCAGTGGTAGTAGCCAACACTAAAAAATGTGTTTTTGGGGCAAACGAGGTTGAATTTCTCATACAAGTAGTCTCAACTGCTGTTTCCCACCTCTCCCCAAGAAAGTACAGGCAGTAGCGAACTTCCCACAGCCTACCACTTACAAAGGACTCTGGTGTTTAATCAGAATGGTCAGCTTTTTCTGACACCACTTCAAGGATGCCACCAGTACTAAAGAGCCTCTTAGTAATGCACTTCATACTGATAAGAAGAAAAGTCATAAAGCAGTCTCTTGGACACAGGGCATGATCAAGAGCTTTGAAAAGACAAAATAGGACCTAACCAATGCCACAGTTTGTCCCACCCACCCTCCTGGCAATTATTGTAGATAAAAGGCAAAGTGTTATTCAAGTCATCCTCCAGTAACACATGGGCAACATCTGGAAGCTCTTCCAAGATTTCTGATGCACAACGCTGGTGGGCTGCACACAGATAAAAGTTTCTTGCTGTCTATGAAACCATTTAGTATTTCCAACTCTCAGTTGAGGGATGCATCTTTACGGTCTGTAATGATCAGTGCTAACTCACCATCAGCTTTTGTAGGAAAGATTTAAATCAGGTCTCCCCCAACACTTTAGACTACAAGTGTACATTGAGCAATTCCCTACAGAAATCTGGCTTGTCACCAGCGTCAATAATATTGTGGCAGATTGCCTTAGCCATTCCTGCACCACCACCGAGCCACTAAATTACAGTGCTCTAGCTATCACCCAAGACGATTACACAGACTTAAACTGGTCCCCTCAGGACTCATCAACGTCCATTTACTTCCTGTGGTAAGCTCTGAGTGTAAAATCTGATGGAATATGCTCAAAGATCTATCACAGCCCAAAAGGTCTATCAGCCCCCTTCCTTCTTGTACCTTTCCATTCTCATGATCTCAGACTCCCTGGGGGCCATGCATCTGTAGCTCTGATGAAACAGAGCTTTGTCTGGCCAGGCATTAGTGCAAATGCAGCAACTGGGCAAGAGACACCAGTGGTGTCAGGTATCCAGAGTGTTCAGGAAGCCAATGTTAGTTTACAGGAAGAGGGCAGGTGGGAAAAATTGACTTAGGGTTATTCTTACACCTGAAATATTTTGACTAACGAATCTCATGTGAAGCAATTACTTTCTCTATTTGGTGACATTGTGTCATAAAATTTGCAAATAACTTGGCTGAACTTTTCGCTGTCAGCTAAGAAAAAGTTCTTTAAATACACATGATTGCTTTCATGTTTTTCCTTCTTAAATGTCAGTAGGGGCTCCTGCATATAGAGAGTTTGTTTTTCATGTGTTAATTGTATGTTTCAATGTATTAAAGTTCGTTATAAGCAGCTTTCTGAGGTGAAAGTAACTCACTGTTTGTAATGAATTCTGACAAAATATGAGAGTGAATTAGTTTTTAGGTGGAATTTAGAAAGTTTTAATGGCAAGTAAATGAACACTTTGACGAAGGGACACTGTTATCTGTTTGTATCTTCTACACTGACTTTTGGATTTTTATGTGTTATGGAAGGGAGGTATTTGATTTGTCATTGGACAGATGGGTATTCAAAACTGCTCACAGATTCACTTCCATGACATTTTCCTTCATTTGGCATGTGTATTTATGGTAAAGTGTAATAATCTTGATGTTTTGTGCAGGAGTCTTCCTCCAGAAGAGAAAGGAAGGAAGCTGATTGAGTCAGCTCGGGCGGGTGCAGTGCAAGAGCTGCAGGCACTGGTGGCAGCAGGGGCAGACGTGAATGCTTGGGATGAGGAGAAGAGGACTGCCCTGCAGTGGGCAGGAATGGGTGGACACGTAGAGGCGGTGAGGTCTCTACTGGAGAGTGGTGCCGAGGTAGGGATCAGGAATATAAGGCAGAACACGCCTCTTCATGCAGTTGCAGTTGCTGGCCATGCAGCTGTGATTAGGCTACTGACATCATATTCTGCAGACCCTAACGCCAGGGGTAATTTGGGGAGGACACCGCTGCACTGGGCAGCATACTGTGGTCATATTGAGGCAGCAGCTGCATTGCTGGAGGCAGGAGCCAACAAATGGGCCAGGGATGACAGTGGAGCCATCCCTCGTCATCTAGCCAGTGAGAATGGCCACCAGCAAATTGTTGATTTGCTGACATGAAGCTTGAAGTCTCACGGACATCTGCAGTAAAACAAGTAAAACTTTGCTGTATATCTTATCATTATTTTTAATATACAGAATAAAAGAAATTGATCATCATTCATTTCTACCCGCCATTATGTAGTACGTATAAGTGCACTGGTAACACCTCTATGGGCTTGACAACAGGAAACATCTCTATCTAATGTAAGTAACCTTCCTTTTGATAAAGCAGTCTGAACTACACCCAATGACAAACCTTTACAGAACTCAAAATTTGAAAACACTCGCTTCATTACCAATAAATTCCAGTTTTCTGTCCTCCCAGTGTGCGATGTCAAACAACTCACTGTAATCCAGCCATATGGTATCTTTGACAACTGCCAATATTTTGACAGATACACACCCAATTGTTTTCAACATACAAATGGCAATATATCAGAGATTCTCAAAGAAGTTAATCTAGCTGTATCCCCATAAGTTGTTTGACCAGACCTCTACATAATTTGGTTACTGACAGGTAGAGGTCGGAACATGTTAAACTAGTGTAAACTGCATCATACCCAGATTACTGCCACGTAAGCTATATAGTTGGAATGCATCTGCACGGACTAAATTTACTTATCTCTACAATGCAGATGGTGCAATAATTTCTGTATCTAATTATAATACTACATTACTTGCAATATTAAACTCACACCATATTCTTATTGTATGGAATCATATAACCAGTGTACATTTCATAAAGGAGAAGTGGGCAATAACGTAAAATTGAAAGATCCTCACATGGGTGCAAAGTTACTATTATGAAAACATATTAATATCTGTCAGGTAATTATACCAATCTCATGTTACAGAATGTAACAGCAAATGTTCCCACTTTCCACATTTTCCTTACTTAGATCTTCAGTGAATTTCCCTCAGCCTGGTGTCATGTCAGTACTGTACCTGAGGATCCACCATGCAACCTGAATAGCAACCCTAGCTGGGCAGGCGGTATTGCTAATGGCACCCTCACTGCCCCAGCTGGCAGTTTGCCCAATTAGGGCTCAGATGAAATGTACATCTGATGGGAGGATTACAAAACTACATATGTCACAAGAGACATGAATGGTCATCGACTCTGAAGGAATAAAAACCAATAATGCTTGTAATATTTTAGAAGATTACTATGCACATAGACAGAAATTCGTAATTATCTAAAACAGATAAGATAACAATAGAACATCAAGTGATGTGGTGCAGTTGTTAGCACTCTGGACTTCAAAACCGCATCCAGCCATCGTGATTAGATTTTCTGGGATATCCTTAAATTGCTTCAGGCAAATGCCAACTTCCTTCCCCATCCTTTCCTAATCCGATGGGAGCAATGACTTTGCTGTTTGATTCCCTCTCCCAAATCAAACAACCAACCAACAACAATAGAACCTTGTCTCTCTTGGAGATTGCCACTGACTACCAAATAGTAACCACAGCCCATATTACAACCTGCAACGTAGCTCTCATGGAAAGTTAAGAAATTTAGTATCTGAATTTTGAGATAGTTAAACAGTCTACAATGGAGTATAACCTAAAGATTGATTTTAAAATGAAATTTTCACTCTGCACTCTGTTGATATGAAACTCACTGACAAATTGAAACTGTGTGTCAGACTGACATACGAACTCAGGGCCTTTGCCTTTGGGTAAGAGGTGAGCTGCCCAAGCACGACTCATGGCCTGCCCTCACAGCTTTAGTTCTGCCAGTTTCTTAGGAGAGCTTCTGTGAGGTTTGGAAGGTAGGAGACTAGGTACTGGCAAAAGTAAAACAGTGAGGACGAGTTATGAGTCCTGTTTGCGCACCGCAGTCAGTGCAGCACTTGTCCATGAAATGCAAATATCCCAAATTCAAGTCTGCCTGGCACACAGTTTTAATCTACCATTAAGTTTCAAGACCGATTTGTTTACCATAAAACATTTTGAGAAGTGGCCAGAAGCAGTAATACACACAGAAATAAAAGATTGTACTTGCAAGGAATAAAATCTCTATCTTCATAATATTGTCATGAATACATTTCTTCATCAAAATACAATTGTCCAAAAAACTGAAACTGTGCTTGAGTCAGGACAGGGATTTACACTCGTGAGCACAACAAGAGAAGACACATTTCTTAATTCTGCACACGAAATGTGGCACACATCAGGCAGAATCACGCAGGTGAGGCGGTAGTGAAAATCATAGATGCATAGTAAATAAAATTTTGCTTCTCTGGCCCATAAATCAACTTAATAATTCTAACTGAACAGAGGTCTGAACGTGTGAAAAGTGACTTACTGTAAGCATTGGTCAGCAGCAATGTAGATATCTTTGCTGACTGATATTATACAGTTTCTCCGAGTTTAACTGAATGTTAAAGCAAAATATATTTTTCTCAATTTTTGTAAAAGATAAGCTATTCTGTATTGATGCTCGTAATGGCAGCTGCAGACAATGAGCCTTTCTTACTTCAGTGCCTCAATAAAGCTGCACTACTAATGTCATTCACACAGTGAGTCATCAGCCAGTTTGAGATCTTCATGAGAAGTTTTCATTCAAAAGTGGTTGCACATTAGTTTTAGTACAGATGATTTGGGTTATTTATATGCAATATACACTTGGTACGTCGTTATGACAGCAGTGGGTGCTTCTTATGGCATCAGCTATTTTGTGCTCTGAAGCTTCAACAAAGAAACAAAATAGGACATTAAATATAATTTTGACATGTGTTGATACAATCATTGAAAGAGTATCTTGAACAGAAGGGCCACATCTATGACAACCAGCAAGGATTCTGAATTCATCAAGCATGTATATTCCATCTCATGCTTTTTTCATATGAAACCCAAAAGCCATTAGTCAGGGCAGCCATGTGGATGCAGTATTTCTTAACTTGACTTCTAAAAAGGGTGAAGGGTTTGACTCACTGACATTAAATGTAATTTGTGACTGTAATGAGGCTTTCTGCATCAGGAAGAAGCAGCATCTTACCTTGGATGGAGGATCATCAAAAGAAGTTGGTGTACACCGTGCAAGTCTGTCTGTACCCTTGGTGTTCATATTATATATTAATGACCTGGCAGACAATAAAAAGAATGTGAGCATTTTTGTCGATGAGTTACCTGTATAGAAGTGCTGTGTGATAAAAAAACACGCACAATTATTCATATCTTAATAAGAGTTAAAAGTGGTGCAGAGATTGACAGTCATGTTAAATGATGAGAAATGCTGTGCACTTCGCAAAATGTTTAACGTAGTATCCTATTTGAATCGGTTAGTGCCAACTGAAATCAGTCAACTCATAGAAATACCTAGGTGTAACTGTTTGTGGGGATGTAAAATGGAATGATGGTATATGCTCAGTTGTAGATAAAGAGGGTGGCAGACTTTGGTTCATATGTAGGATCTGGGGAAAGTGTTTATACCTGTTTTGCATATTTTTTGGAATATTGCTATGTTGTTAACAACACATGAAATAGACTTAATGAGGTATATTAAACATTTAGAAAAAAAGGGCAGGGTAAATAGTCACAGGTTTGTTTGTTCTGCAAGAAAGTGTCACAAGAATGCTAAAAAAAAGAACCTGAAATGACAGATGCCTGAAGATATAAAAATATCTTTCAAAAGAAAATTAAAAAAAATTGAAAACTGACATTGAATGAGCATTATGGGAATATAGTACGAACCGCTACATAAGAGACAAGATTAGAATAATTACAGCATACATAGAGATAATAATGGTCATTCTTCTCTCTCTCCTTTGCATTTAGTACAAAGCAAGGCATCCTTTGCCATTTACTTCAGTGTTTTACAGAGTTTGGTTGTTGATATAGAAATGTTCAAAAGCACACCTGAGCAGTGTACAGTAAATGACAGTGTACTTGATGTTAACATTGATTCATTTGTTTCTCAAATGGAAAAAATATTAACTGTATTGCCTCCGTATGAGGCATACTGTCCCTTTCATTATTGTCGACGTCCCAGTGCAGGAAAACTAAACAGCCAACAAAAATGTAGAACAGTTTACTTTCAATAACTTTGTTCTGCATTTATCCAGCAGGATTTTGTGAGAAGATTGTCTTTCTTCGAAATAGTCCCATTTAAGTTATCTCACAATGCTAGTTACACTTTCCACTACAAAATATTGTGCCGCTAAAGTCACTGGAACAAGTCTTAAAACTCATTCAATGTCTTGCATCATGCCAACAAAACACCTGTGCACTTGAGTAGTTCGCATGGTCCGCTGTATGTCAACTACTGAACAGATGCACTGCACTTCCAGCTAATCTTCCCAATAAATGTGAATATCCCATGCTGTTTAGATGCTGAATCACTAGGTAACAGATAGCCTGACACTAACCTGCATACTCACAATGCTACCGTAATATTGACAGTTGTTAATGTGCAAGGTAGGAAATAAAGACATCAAAAAATGGAAGAAATATGCTAAACAATGGCACAGAGGATAGAAAAGAAAACATGGGGCTTCCTTATGCTTTATCTACTTGCGTTCACATGCCCTTGTATGTTCCACAAGTCCCTCCCTGGTCTTGGGTGACATACACTGTAGCTCAGTCAAAAAAAGGTGTAGAAAACACTGTGTAAAGTTGACCATTGGTCTACTCCAAGTTTGTTCTGTTCATCAAATCCAGGTTCACTAGCCAACTGAAGTAAGTACTTTGAAAAGTAGCTGTAATATATTTTCACACAATTTCCCAACTGGTGCCACCAAGTCCGTGCTGAAAGGTATGTACACTTTTCTAATTCCAACTCGACGTACAAATGTTCGTTTAACACCTACAATGGAACACCCACCTTAAAGGCAGCTATATTCACTTTTGTTCCACTAGAGACACCGAAAAATGCGCTACAATTCTATCCAGCCAAAGAGGGTCTCATTTGAAATTTAGTCATAGTGTAGTGAAGGTCTCGTGCTTCGTCATGCCAAGTTACTGAACAAAACTTGCTTCCATTCCAGACCCACACCGCCTTTCGGATGGATGGTGGAGGTAAGAGCACGTATTCACCTGCCTTACAGATTGATGTTCCTGAACTCGCATTATTGTGCCTCACAAGCAGATAATCCAACACATTCTTTGTAAGTTCTTTTACGTGACATTTTAAGTTACTTGAATTCACTAAAGCTTAAGTTATGTCTTAGTGAGTTTGCTTAGAGGAATTAGGAGTGAGTAACTTTGCTCATAAAAATCGCAGCTACAATGTTATTTACTTTTAAGTATGGTTTGAGTTCGTTTTAGTGTCGTTTTGTGTCTTTGTAAACTACTACGCCCTCGAAATACATTTTCTGTACATAGTTATGTACTTTACACAGTAACAATTTTTATTTAATTTATTATGTTACATTAATTTTTAGCTTTGTTTCTTGGTTGTTCGCTGATTTGTGAAGATAGATTGCTACCCTTTTTACAACTATTTTCATTAATTATATTCGGCAAGGAAGTCCTAGCCTATCTTGATCTCTAAGTCAGGCTGGTTTTTTAGGGTGCAATAGCTGGAAATATGCATTCAAATGCGTCTAACATGTGAAGCAGATAAATTATGCAGATGACAGAGATGTTTTTGGAAGACTCTGACTCTGAAGTTGACTCCTGTGATTCAGATGCACCTGACGAAAACAATGTCACTTATAGAACACAACACAGGCTAAGACATGTACGAAAATGAGTATTTAGTATGAAAAGAATGCCACCATTTGAAAATGTCAGCAGTCTCAATTCTGATGATAGTGTGCCAGATACGATAATCATGGAACGTAATCCTTTGAATTCACCAAATGTTGCAAATTCCTCTGATACTTTATCTTAGAGCATTGAAGTGGATCTGTCGGTTGTTCCTGTATACCGAAAATATGTGAAGACTGGTAAAACTGCTTGAGAATGTAGTAATAAAGTAATAGACGAAATCGATACAAGTAACACGAATCTCGTTTTATTCGTAATAGTCTGAACAATAGCAGAAATAAGCTTCTCATGATTTCACACGTAACAAGACAAAAGAATCATACAGAAGGTGCAAGATAAGCGATACACAGGTCAACTGACGTCAGCAGAACAAAGTAAAAGAACATAGTGTGTGTATATAGGGGTTAGTCCCCAGTAGACAGCACAGCAGAGACTGTGCCACGTGCATGTCTCCTACAGTCGGCCTCTGGTGGCTGGCCCATGGTATTGCTATTGGCGCTTGATTTAAGTACCCACACACACACACACACACACACACACACACACACACACACACACAGTGACTCTACACTTGGTGCATTCAACTTCACACACACTAGCAGCAGGGTATAGCACACAACTCCATGATGTGAGAGGGTGCCCACACAACAGAGGAGATGCCAGAGACCTGATGAGAGACACATCCATTGGATCTGAAGTCGCGACAGTCAGTGCCAACAGCAGGAGCAGAAAAATGTGCCAAGCAGGCACAAGATGATAGGACCACAACGCGTGGAGGCATGTCCAACGGTAGTGGGCCTGCCACCGCCGAATGACAGCACTGCGGAGGAGGCTGCCATTACCCAGTGCAGGTCTCAGTGCACGGAAGTCTTGGCTGAACCCACTGGCAATGATGGCTGAGGCAAGGGGGCTGGTGGAGGTGGCCCAACTGGAACAGCAGGTGGCAACAATGGACTCGAAACTGGAACCTCAGGACGCCCCATGTCGGGGACAGCTGATATTACATGGGTGCTTCCACAGCAGGTGACGGGTTTGAGCTGGGGTGGGGTGGCGGGTGGGGGGTCAGAACAGGCTGCAGCGATGGAGGCAACATCCACAAACTGATAACTTCTGATGGCGACCAGGGCCACAACTGATCAAGGAGGCATGCCACCAGCCTTTCAGCTATGTGGACGTCAGAAAAAAGGCACCAGACTGCTCAGCTTCCCTATAGGCATGAAGTATTAGGTGCTCAGAAAACTGAGAAGGGCATCAACTGGTGAAAAAAATGGTTCAAATGGCTCTGAGCACTATGGGACTTAACTGCTGCGGTCATCAGCCCCCTAGAACTTAGAACTACTTAAACCTAACTAAGAACATCACACACATCCATGCCCGAGGCAGGATCCAAACCTGCGACCGTAGTAGTTTCGTGGTTCCAGACTGTAGCACCTAGAACCGCTCGGCCACACCGGCCAGCCATCTGGTGAAGATTCCACACAAACTTTTTCATTTGGCCCTTGAACGCACACACTAGTCATTTCACCTCACAGTTTGGTCAAGAGCGGAATGGTGCAGCCATAATATTCCAAGATTCTACTCCAGGCAGGTGTAAAATAAACGTGCGCAACGAAAAATAAAAAACTCTAAAATGAAGATTTGGCCTGTCTGACTACTCCCTGAATCAGATCTCAGGATCTGTTAATGGACTTTAACATATAAGTTACAACCTAAACATAAATGATGAAGGCAACTAATCCTACAAAATGGTAAACGTTGTCCCTGCTTATATATTTATTGTAGCTTAAAAAAACCTTTATATTACAAAGTTTACATTTCCTAAGCAAAATTACTAATCAGTTGCCAAACTTTGCCCCTTATTATGATGTGCGATCTAATATCAATAACACAAAATGACTGACATCATCCACATACCGAACACTGGAAGACACTACTTTCAAAGATGATCGATGGTGGTGTGGAATATCAGTGGAAAAATAAGCTGAAGAAATTTGCGATATCACCGTCTGCATCCGGTGCATCAAAGTGATGGTTCTCGTACTTGTCTGCTGTGTTAGAAGAACTCCAGCCACAAATAAACTTTTTCAAGTAATAGGACGGCAGAAGGCTATACTATAATACTGTCTTCTCCTCTCTGTGTTCTATAAACAAGAAGCACCAACTCGCAGCCCCAAAGACAGAGTTCAGATAATGTCTCAACATAAGTATAGGCAGAGGAAGTGCATTCAATTACTGAATGCTGCATACTCAACTACGACTTCCAACCCAGAGGTGAAGTCTACAATCGTATAGGTTCCGAACAGTACAGTGCGTAACTGTTATAACTATAAACAATACAGGAAACAGGAAGTCTGTCTGCATCAACAAAGCTGATACCGAGTGACCGTCACGCACGGACATTCAGAACGGAAGACCATGTCTCTCTACTGCTGGCTCCCCAGCAAAGCTCAGCTCCACACCATTGTTATTCCGAAAACGAATCATATTCCCGAAACCACGATATATTCTCCCGCTCTACAGATTCTTCCAAACGCCGATCAAACATATTTTAGTCTTTTGTCGTCCAGCTCTGAAAGTTTGCCAGGAAAAACCTATACTCGTACAATGGTACGCTTCTGAGTAAAAATCCTTGGAAATAACACATCTGTGTGGTTTCCGAGGTGCCGCTTCTTCATTCCTCTCACCTGGGTCCAAGATTTTCCTTCGGGTTCAGCTACAACACTGGCCGGTCGCGACTCTATTGTGCTCCAGCGCTTAGGTGCTATGACGTCCGTCTCGCTATTTCCTGTGTTTAAGCAGGACCGTCACACCTGTGTGGGCCTTCCACCCAGAACTTCAGTTTCGCCAGCAGTTTCATTTCCACTGGTGTTCCAACCCCTACTAGTATGGGCAATCATTCATTACACTGTTTTTACAATAAAGACACTCTATCACCTTTCATGCAATAAGAATGAACAATTATTTACAAGACGTACATGACAATGTTAGTTTGCTTTATATATTCATATATATGATGTACAATCTATCACATGATACCTAATTATATTTGTAGATCACGGCGAAGTATGTGGATGAGTGCTTGTGAGGTGCGAAATTATAGGATGCGGTAATTCTTACAGTGTTATCTTATCCAGTTTAAAATCATATGACCATCAATTGTCTGTACAAGCGAAGTAATAAGAATACTGAACCGTATCATCTTCATCTTTGCCTAGGTGTGGTGTGTCGTCTTCCGGAGCCTTGGCTTTGCTCTGCCGCGATTGGTCCGTTTGCTTTTAAATTTCGGAGGGCGCTGCGTTCTGGAGAGAGACCTGCTGACGACGAGAGTATCGAGTGCTGATGCCGGAGTGAGACAGGGAGTTTAGTTTTCGGTTGTGTGGCAGCGCAATGTTGCGGGAAAGGTGGTATAACTTGCTGTGAGCGCACGTGACTGCTACGAACGTGTGTACTCGGGACGGCGGCAGTCGTTCTGGACGGGCTGTGTGATAAGGAAGCTCGGCGTGGCAACTGTTGACGCGACGTGTCCACGTTGCAATGGCGGAACTGGGTCGATCGACATAACTCGAGTTGGTGCTGGTTGCAACCTGTCGCCGAATGCTTGTCTGCATTCTGGACTAACGGTGAGAATTTCTTGACTTGATGTGTCTCACTCAATTTCTGCCCGTGTCGTCGGGTGTTTCGCAATTTTAGTACGCTCAGGCGTGCCCGAAATCCCGGTTCATTGATGTGCTGTTATTCTGTCAAGTGTAACTGTCACTAGAAAAGAGTGTTAACTCTCTGTGCCTTAATAACTGAACCTAAAATATTATCTGTGGTTGAAATTTTATTCTGACCCAAGTGCAATAACGATTTTGTATTTTACAATTTGTTGAGTGGTATTATTATTTGGTACTGGTCGTCGCATTTACTAAGTCGAAGATTTATGAAAGCCAGTGGGCGTCATTAACAGTTCCTGCCTAGATAGGCGTTATATTTTGAACCATGCGTTTCAATGTTTAGTAATTTTTATTTTATGTGGTATAGAGAGTTGCTGTCGTGCCGTTTGTGGACGATTCGCCACGTTGAATTTTCTAGCTGTTCTGCCGATCAGTGCCAAATTGCTAAAGCAGGCAGTCCTTGCACAGCTGATTGTAAATTTTTTCTAGTGGTGAGGAGCACAGGCTGGTTTTAAGTGCTAACTCACTAACTTCAACAATTCTCAAATATTTATTGCTACTGATATTCATGCCCTTCAAGCCGAGTGGCGACGTCACTACCCCTTTTGGTTATTAATTTTATCTTGTTACTTTGTATCATTAAAAAAAACCTTTGGTATATGAATTTGTCGTTTGGTCTTTACTACTCCTTTGGACCAAGTAAATTAACTGTTGGTTTTGCATTCTTGTAGCATTATCAAAACAGCATTTGTGGTATTTGATTGGCCCTTCTGGTCAAATGATTAAAGTCGTTCCTTTCAGTAACTTATTGTATTGGTCAATAATTAATCAAAGGTGTTGGGTCTTTCAGACCTTAATTATCTCCTTATGTTGAATCGTAAGGTTGCCATTCTGACATTACAGTTGTGAATGTTCAGCGGCCCTTCAGGTCTGGAGTTTAAAAAATTTTATTGTGTTTTGTGATATATATATGTATACCAGTGAACAAGTGTTTTTTAATGTTTAATAAAATTAAATTGTGTTTGAAACTGTAACCTCATTTGGGTCTACGCTTTCACTTCCTGCAGCCTTTGAGTTTTGCTTAAGTTTTGGTTAAGTTTCCCCATACCACAACGTATCAAATACGAGGGCAGAGGAACACTAGAATCATGATATGTTCTTCTAAAGTCATTCTGCCTTCGTTGATGGGTTTATTGCCATAAGTTTACTTATTACATGTTTATTATAATCTGTCTGCTCAAATGGCTCTGAGCCCTATGGGACTTAACATCTGAGGTCATCAGTCCCCTATAACTTAGAACTACTTAAACCTAAGGACATCACACACATCCATGGCCGAGGCAGGATTCGAACCTGCGACCGTAGCGGTCGCGCGGTTCCTGACTGTAGCGCCTAGAACCACTCGGCCACTTCGACCGGCTAATCTGTCTGCTATTTATGTTTGGGACACTTTTCCGAGACGTTACAATTGGAATATACAACATCAAAAGAAATTATCTAACATTCCAAAAATTTTAATGCTCTTTTAAAAATGGCAGTTCCCATCTTTCTTTAGACTTAAGTCCCACGCTCTCTGTCATTCATCCACCCCTAAGACGTAGGTTGAGGCAAGATATATTAAAGTATCCTAATCTTTTCAAAGTGGTCGTCCAATAAATATGTGCTTCATTTAGCCATTAATATGCAGGACAAGCAGTTACATCAATTATTCAAGAGGTTATCTACTGTTCATTATCCAGATATATAAAATTCTATGAAACATTCTGCGTAATTTTTAACGGGTCATATTCATGCTCTTGGTTTACATCACAAAAAACATCATTTTACCAACTGATTGACCAAGTGTAGTGTTACCCTAACGTATATACTCTTTAAACATTTCCAAAATCTTATGTTCTATAGCAGGGGAGGGCGGGAATCCTGCATGTGTGAGGTGCACTTGCTCATGTGCAGTTAATAGGTGTTCTGCGTGCACACAGGGGCAAGCTGGCCACCCGCTTCTCTCCCATCCCCACCATACCGTCTCTCCGCTCATTCCCCTGTAATGCGTTTTGTTTCCTAGCTTGCTTTATTGAATGAAGGGATAACGTTTGTAGGAGTGCTTGAAAGAAATCATGCTTTGAAAGAGTACCTATTACTTACGATAAGTTTTATTTATCACAGGTGGAGTTTACAATACATTTAATGTCTGGAACAAAATTTCTACATACTGACAAACGCAAACAGTTACGCAAATTTTCATCACTGATGTTTGCTCCAACCGAGACTTATTAATTTTCAAAAATCTCTCACATGCGTATGTCGAAGCACACATTGACATTATCTTCGTGGCTTCACAATGGCGCGATGTGGCGCAGTGGTTAGCACACTGGACTCGATCCCATCTCTGGCCATCCTGATTTAGGTTTTCCGTGATTTCCCTAAATCGCTTCAGGCAAATGCCGGGATGGTTCCTTTGAAAGGGCACGGCCGATTTCCTTCCCTCAGCCGAGCTTGCGCTCCTTCTCTAATGACCTCGTTGTCGACCGGACGTTAAACACTAATCTTCTCCTTCTTCTCCTTCACAATGGAGACGAGGAAACTCTTGCTGTCGAAAGTCTTGATAAGTCTATTACATGTCTTGTCAAAAGGAACTTGTGTCTCAGACGAGAATTACACTGTAGATCTATTAATTGCCGGCCGATGTGGCTGAGCGGTTCTAGGCGCTTCAGTCTGGAACCGCGTGATCGCTCTGGTCACAGGTTCGAATCCTGTCTCGGGCATGGATGTGTGTGATGTCCTTAGGTTAGTTAGGTTTAGGTAGTTCTAAGATCTAGGGGACTTGTGACCTCAGATGTTGAGTCCCATAGTGCTCAGAGCCATTTGAACTGTTTTTGGATCTATTAATTCCATTTGCAAATTGGGATGAATATCATCCATAGAAACAGCAAATGGTCTCGAGAATCGTTCAAAAGCTTGGGATAAATATGATAAACCCCCAATTGCTTGAGAAATTCCTCATTTATTGCACTAAGTACGGAAACATATTCCTTGCGATTCTATTCTCGCACAGTAGACAGAGTAGGGAAATGCAGTGCGTTCCCTGATGAGAGCTGTTGTTCCCACAACTCAGGCTTGCTAGTGAAAGCTTGCACCTTTTCAGTCATTTCACAAAGTAGACGATTTTCTCCATGCAAACTTGTGTTCAACGCATTCACATGTACGGTAATGTCCACTAAAAACGTAAGGTTGTTATCCACTCTGGATCTTCTAACTTGGGATCGTACCTTCCTTTGTCGTTTAAAAACTGATTTATTGGTATTCTCATCTCAAAAAATCTTTTGAGTACGTTACCGAGGCTAAGCCAGCGGCCTTCACTGTGGTACTGTATGTCACGGAACAATTCTCCAATTTCAGCTAAATATGTGTGAAACTATATGTAATACCGTGGTATCTCAAATAATTAACTGCCCGAATAACCACTTGCTTGACGTACCCCAGTTTTGCTGCTTTTGCACAGAGTACTTCTTCGTGCAAAATGCAGAGGACGCTGTACAATGACTCTTCTGTACGCTGAGGGTTTTTTCTTAGTAGTCCAAAAAATCCCATTTGTTCTCCTTTCATTGCAGGTGCTCCGTCTGTTTTCACTGACACCAAACGTTCCCAGTTTAATCCAGCTGAATCGTCAGCTTCTTCAACGGCTTTTAGGATGTCTGCGCCGGTAGTCTTGCTTTTTAAAGATGTCATATCTAAAAAATCCTCTGTTATGTGCAGAGCAGTGTCCACGCCGCAGACATAAATCACTAATTGAGTGGTGTCTGAAATATACATGGACTCATCAAGTGCGATGGAAAATGCAATAAACTTCTGCACTGCACTCCTTAATTGACGGTAAATGTCACCTGCCATGGCACTTATTCGACGACTTACAGTCTGCCGAGAGAGTGATAGCTCGAAAATGATTTTTATTCAGTGGGCAAAGTATATCAGCAGCGTCATTGATGCACTCCTTTATAAATTCACCTTCAGCAAGTGGTTTTTAAGCTCTCGCCATATTAAGCGCAATCTTATAAGTTGCACGTACCGCCGGGCTATCATTGTTGTCGTCCTGAGAAATTGTAAACAGTGTTCTATAAAATGTTAAATCAGTTAGAAGAGAGACACGACCAAAGAAAGTCGCAGATCTCTCGTGACAACAGCAACTTAAGTCAGATTCACCTAGTATCGTCAGATCGCTCTTCTTAAGGCCAGTCAATTTCCCCACCCACTCAGAATCCGACAATAAATTGTACTCGTCCTTGTGATATTTATTATAATGGCGTTCAATATTAAACTTCCGCTGACCAGCGAGAATACTGCCACATATTAAACATTTCGAATTTTCACGTTTTTGCACAAAGGAAAAATGATTCTCCCATTCCTTTTTAAAAGATGGCAAATCTCCACTTCTCCGTTTCCTTGATTCATTCTGCATTTTCCGGTTCTTGAAATACAACGTTCACTACGTAGTGGTCGCTTCGCTTCAACGCCCCCAGCTTAGCCTGCCACTACACTGCCGCGACCTGCCGGCTGTCGCCACAGCCCCATTCGACGGCTGCACGCGAGCAGCACACCTGCAGCGCTGTGCGCTCATGAGCCGCGTGCAACGTTTGCCCGCCCCTGTTCTAAAGTGTTCTTTGATGACTGCATTTACATTTACTGTGACAATTAATATTTGTAATAAGAGTTCGGATTGACCACCAATTTATCTAATGTGTTTGATCACAGTGTGTTAAATGTAATACATAAAGCCATTAACAACCCATAGTATCATTAACAAAGAAATGACAAGCAATAATTTTACACAAATACTTACACAAATAAAATTCTGGAAATACGCAGATATACAAAAACCGTGAAGGACATCGCGTCATTATCAAAGAGAATGTCAAACAATATTTTACATTAATACATACACAAATATTTTCTTAAGACTAACCTGGAAAATAAGTACAAAACGTTTACACAAATGGTAGATATCGGAAACTGTTAGTTTGTGGGTGTAACTGTTCAGTGTTCACTACCTTTTTTATCAAGAGTCACACACTGATTCGGATTTCACGACACACTTTCGTCTTCATTTGTGTGTGGGGATGGAAGATCCAGTTTTGTGAAGTTAGGACACGAAGATTGTTCGAGATCGGACATGTTGCCTTTACAAGTCAGTCTTGGGACCCTTAGCCGGTTGTTGATCTCGTCAGGTTACCATTCTCTCGCAGAATTGATTATGCGGATGGATCCTCAGATTATACAGCCAGATAAGTGGGTGTATGATTTGAAACAGCCAGGTTTTCGTCGAATTTGCACATAATGAGAGCGGTACAGTCAGGAAAGATCGTTATAGGTCACCTAGAATTCGTCTGCGTCGGCTAAGAGAAGTGTAATTGTGCCTAGTCTTCAGTTCATGTTTCTTCTTTTACTGTGTGTTTCTACTTTTCTGTTCTTCATGTCGCTTCTTTATCTTGATATAACTATTGTATTCTGGATAAGGATATCGATAATTGTGGACAGGTAGGTTAGCTGTTTGGTGACCGTATACATGGAACTGGAGTCGTTGTGTGTGACTCAGATTCCTCAAAAGTCAATGGCAGGTGAGTGCAGAAGATGGCGGAGGACTGCAGAAGAAAGCAAACACAGTTGACAGTTCCGTACAGCTATTATCAGTTGCTGTAGGCTTACTTGACTGTATTATGTGTATAATTGGCTTATCTCATCTCCATCATGTAGTACAACAGTGGAGACAAATCATCAGTGGCCGTGTAAATAGCCATGTTGCCCCAAACGAACAGGACTGTTGCGGTTGCCGGCCGGTGTGGCCGAGCGGTTCTAGGCGCTTCAGCCTGGAACCGCGCGACCGCTACGGTCGCAGGTTCGAATCCTGCTTCGGGCATGGATGTGTGTGATGTCCTTAGGTTAGTTAGCTTTAAGTAGTTCTACGTTCTAGGGGACTGATGACCTTCGATGTTAAGTCCCATAGTGCTCAGAGCCATTTGAACCATTTTTTGTTGCGGTTGCTGCCTGTTACCTGCGCCGTCATTGTCTGCCGCCAGAGATCTTCAGATCGCCCATCAATAGCCCATTTGTTTGCCCACGTCCGCAACTGGGCTTTGGTTTACATACGGCGTCCCTCTAGCCTCCCGTTCCATCCGCACATCATGTTGTTGCCTGTGTGACTCGCAAAGTTTTTTGCGAATCCTGTGCTCACTAACGCCCACAATTAGTTTCCGATTTACAACAATTACTATACAATACATAACACAATTTACGGACATTTATGAAACATAAAATTTTAAGATGCCGTCATTAGTGAGGATATTTACCTTTACATTTATTTCTGTTTTATTTGTATTGTTAGCCAAGACACGTATTTACTATTATTATTTTTATAATTTTTTCATATAAAAAGTTAATGGTACTAATAAGAGAACACACCCCAACCTTTGTACTGTAATTATTAAATATCTGTCGGCACCTGTATACATATAAAAAAAATACATGTTCATTAATTGTCATACAACCGTAGTAGCATTATACTCATCACCAGATCCAATGTTAATAATTGCAAATTACTTGTTAACTATTTGTTACACTACTGTTAATTACTGGCCAGTAGGATTTTTGTACTAGTCTAACTACTACACTGTCGTGGGTATCACAAGATCATTCGATCTCATGGATCTTGGTTCCGTCGTGGCTGTCGTCGTGAATATCTGTGAACAATAAAGTGCACGTTCGCACACACACAAACATACACAGATGAATGATTAGGTGGGCCTCTTCTTCATTTCATGCTTTGGTTTGTTTCCTGCAGACAATTGTTAACTCCATAGCAAGTTTAGTAAAAATTGCTGCTAGCTTCTTTAATCATATTTTTACGTGCCTTTTCTCATGGTCTTCCTCAATACTACCTTCATTGTCGCTGTCCCCCTTTTGCAGATCTGCTGCTGTTACCGTTCTCTGGTGGTCTCTTCTTTTTATCTTAATAAAGTTACATTTTATGAATGGTATCTGGAAATATAAAGATTTTAGTACGTTGTATAGAATTACTGCTCATCAACATGACTGCATGTCCTTACGTATTAACCTGTGTGACATGTGCTTTGAACGTACAGCTTCGCACTTTTCCTTTATTACCTTTTGCGTGTCTATATCCCCTTATTACACTTCTATTTCATATTCCTCTAACACACAAATATTATTTTGGTGCACTCATACGGAATTCCGCAGAACTGGCCACCATGTACACAACTATTCCATCTCTTTGTACAGCATAAATACAACTGTCCCATACAAATAACGGTGAGCTCTCATATAGACACGTGGAGCTGGCCACCTATTGATCTCCCGTTTCTCTGAATGGAGACAAATCATACTTGGAAGGCACACCTGCGTGCACCGGAAAACCTATTAGCAAGTCACTCATTTATTATCCTATTGCTTAACATGTAAAATAGACACACATTTCTAAATCTTTTCTGACGTTCTCTCCTAATACGTTCTACACCAACTGGTTAACAATTTTTTATCTATTCACACATCTTTACAACATTTTTACAGTACCACACGTTTCTCAATTTGACTTTATTCCTTCATGGACAGAGAGCACATCTTAAACTCTAAACACTTTCTAAAATTGTACACTCAGCTTGCTGTGCACATATTTATGGTCCACACAAAAAACTTACCCTAATTTTCTTACCCAAGACATCCCGCCCTTTTATGTACTGTAGTACCTCTTTTAACATGATAATATTATAGAAAATTTGGTACATCTACAGATACCTTCAGTGTAATACTTAATTCCTAACTATATACAATACTTTACTTTCGCCATACCAACTCACTTTCATTCTTCCTCCTTATTCTACGCTATTTTGCTGCATTCTCCCAGGGTTGGGTGGTCTAATTTCAAATGAGTGTTCCCGATGCCTGTTGCTATTCATTACACCCCATTCTTGATCTGACCATTGACAAGTTTCTCTATTGTCACCCCATGATGCGCCATTATTTTGTGGCTCCCATCTCCAGTCTTTTTGTTGCCTATATTCTCTGCCATAGTTCCTCCATTGTCCATTATTCCCACTACGATAACTCTGGTCCTTGTATTTGGAGGCGCACGATTTACAATGTTTTGCCAATTATGGCCTCTATTATTCCCTCAGTTGTTCTCCTTTCTTTTACCTTGCACGTCTCTCTGCCTACGTTTTTCTCGGGCCTGCTGCTCCTTGAAAGTGAACTCCAACTGTCTTAGGATACCTTTGAACCCTTCTACATCACTGCCACATCGGCCGACGAGTATTTGCTGGTAGGAAATTGGCACTTCATGTAACATAACGTTATGATCTCAGCCGGTGTGCATGGATCGTCCAAATACTGATTTTTCTTGGTCATGTTTTTGAAAAACTTTGCCGGACTATGGAACCCTGAACTCTCAAAGTCTCTGCTCACCATTATTTCGTGCTTGTCCAGTTTGTACATCAGAGGCCAGTGAGGAGGTAGTGATAAATCAAATTGTCCCTTGTCTCCCTCGTCTTTGTAGTGTTGAAATTTTCGTACAGATATAAAATGCTTAAAATCGAAAATTTCATTAGAGTTTCTTCCCGCTCGGCCTATCACACTGTCACTTGGCGCTAACTTTTCCTGTCTATCGTTACCTTGGGCATCCTCTCCTCTATTCCCTGTCACGTTTTCCTCACTGAAAAAATGTTCCGTGGTACGCATTATCGGATAACAATTATGCATAAGAAAGATTTCATTGCTGTTCTCCATATTCGCAATTAGTGATCTAGTCGTGCCCTGTGTAGTTGCGGGGACCATATCTCTAGCGATATTTAATTCCTGTGCAGATACCCTTTCAGTCACAAAAAAAACCCAGAAAATGATGAAAGATATGGTGATGTCGTCACTTAGCCGCTATTTTTTAAGGAACAAGTACCCCTATGCCCTGAGGTCCATGGACTAAATGACACGTGCGTAGTGGTAAGAATGTCATCATAGGATAAAGAAGATACGAGTCATTTACTTACATGTTTGTATTTAAAAAATGCATTAACAGGAAAGAACTGAAAAGCCACACAAAAACAACTACAACACAGCAACAAAGGCACTACACTCTCTCAATATAAACATGGTATTGCTCCGAAATCCCATAGAAAAAAAGGACGAACTAAATAGTTTACTTCTTGGTATTCTATTCAGCATCACCTCCCTCTGAATGCCGAAATTCAGTTACCGGATCGTACCACAATAGTACACTGTGATCAGCTAAACCTGTTTCACAGACTGGTTGAGCTCGCTCAGTCAGCACCGCCTGTTCCTGCCTCTAAAGTTGCTCTGATGGATAGAGGTATCACCACAACAAAACAGAAAAAGAAGAAAGATATGGTGCTATCATTACATCCTCGCTATGGTTTAAGAAACAAGCTCATCTTCACCCTGAGGTCCATGGACTAAATGAGACATGTATAGTGATAAGAACATTACCATAGGATAAGGAAGATAAGGATCATTTACTTACTTGTACTTGTTTGTAATTTTAAAAAGCATTAGCAGGAAAGAACTGAAAAGCCACACAAACACAGCTAGATCACAGCACCAATTTCGCGGTGAATGCTGAAATTAAGTTACCGAATCATACTTCAATTGTACGCTTTGATCGGCTAAAGCTGAACCATGGACCAGCTGGGCCCCCTCAAGCTAAAAACCTGCTCCTACCTCTAAAGTTGATCTGACCGATAAAGGTATCACCACAACAAGACAGAAAAAGAAGAGTGCTAGGGTAATACCATCATGTCCTTGATACGGTTTATCAAACAAGCACAGCTTCGCCCTGGGATCCATGGACAAATTGAGATGGGCGTAGTGGTAAGAATGTCGCCATAGGATACGGAAGATAACGATCATTTACTTTGTAATCTCCCAACAGTTTACTTCCATAAGCTCGGAATAATAAAATGTGACTAACCCCTCAATAAAATTGTGACTCATATATAACCTTTCAACATTTAACTGACCGTGAATCTAAACTGGTAAATCTGGACGTCAGCAATGCTGTGTCATGGCACTGAGAAAATCATTCTGAATAGATTGAAAATTCTCACCTCAATGAAGTCGCCGGATAACGTGTATATATCTGCTCCTATAAGAATTTTTTCTGGCACAGCCCAGTGCAATGTTATCCACTAGGTTTGACATGTATAAAAAGAAAGAACTGATTTTTCTTTATGATAATCGGAATGACCATGGATAGGAGAAATTAGTAAAATCTTTAAATTCAGATGAATGATTGTCAAAAGTTAATTTTATAAGAAAGATTATTATTAAAAGAATTTTTAAGAACATTTACATGGGACTTGATATAACAATAATACAAAATCAGTTGTTACAAATTACATATACATGCAGCTGCTTTCATGTACAGCCATCGCTCTCCACGTCCGACCCAACCGCCTGACTGCGAGCTACTACCCCTAATGCTGCCGGAGCTACAACTACTACTGCTGACGGAACTGCTCTCTGGTCTGCAATTCTATTGTAGTATACAAATCGCAGGCAGTGTGTGAGCAATCCATTGAAATTACATCTGCTTGATTGCGCTAGCAATAAATTCCTTAGTCATGGATCTCTTACATAACCCTCCACTGGGGGGGGGGGGGGGGGGAGGGTAAAAATTTGGCAACGATGGTGAGTCAGTTGGACTTGCCATAAGCAATAAATTACTCTATAACCTATTTAGTTTATTAACTCTGCAGTCACAGAGTGTATATATATATATATATATATATATATATATATATGTGTGTGTGTGTGTGTGTGTGTGTGTGTGTGTGTATATGTATATGTGTATATGTATATGTATATATATATATATATATATATATATATATATATGTGTTTGTGTGTGTATGTGTTTGTGTGTTTTTTTATTGTGTCTATCTACCAGCACTTTCCCGTTTGGTAAGTCACAGAATCTTATATATATATATATATATATATATATATACATATATGTATATATATTAAAAACAAAGATTCTGTGACTTACCAAACGGGAAAGTGCTGGTAGATAGACACAATAAAAAAACACACAAACACATACACAAAATTTCAAGCTTTTGCAACCCACAGTAGCTTCATCAGGAAAGAGGAAAGGAGAGGGAAAGACGAAAGGATGTGGGTTTTAAGGGAGAGGGTAAGGAGTCATTCCAATCCTGGGAGTGGCAAGACTTACCATAGAGGGAAAATGGCACAGGTATACACTCGCGCACACACACATATCCTTCCGCACATATACAGACACAGGCAGACATATGTAAGGGCAAACAGTTTGGGCAGAGATGTCAGTCGAGGCGGAAGTACAGAGCCAAAGATGTTGTTGAGTGACAAGTGACGTACGGGGGGCGGCAATATGAAATTAGTGGAGGTTTAGGCCTGGTGGGTAACGGGAAGAGAGGATACATTGAAGGGCAAGTTCCCATCTCCGGAGTTCTGATAGGTTGGTGTCAGTGGGAAGTATCCAGGTCACCTGGACGGTGTAACACTGTGCCAAGATGTGCTGGCCGTGCACCAAGGCATATTTAGCCACAGTGTGATCCTCATTACCAACAAACACTGTCTGCCTATGTCCGTTCATGCGAATGGACAGTTTGTTGCTGGTCATTCCCACATAGAAGGCTTTACAGTGTAGGCAGGTCAGTTGGTAAATCACGTGGGTGCTTTCACATGTGGCTCTGCCTTTGATCGTTACAGGACTGGAGTAGGTGGTGGTGGGAGGGTGCAGGGCACAGGTTTTACACTGGGGGCAGTTACAAGCGTAGGAGCCAGAGGGTAGGGAAGGTGGTTTGGGGATTTCATGGGGATGAACCAGGAGGTTACGAAGGTTAGGTGGACGGCGGAAAGACACTCTTGGTGGAGTAGGGAGGATTTCATGAAGGATGGATCTCATTTCAGGGCAGGATTTGACGAAGTCATATCCCTGCTGGAGAGCCACATCCAGAGTCTGATCCAGTCCCGGAAAGTATCCTGTCACAAGTGGGGCACTTTTGGGGTTCTTCTGTGGGAGGTTCTGGGTTTGAGGGGATGAGGAAGTGGCTCTGGTTATTTGCTTCTGTACCAGGTCGGGAGGGTAGTTACAGGATGCGAAAGCTGTTTTCAGGTTGTTGGTGTAATGGTTCAGGGATTCAGGACTGGAGCAGATTGTTTGCCATGAAGACCTAAGCTGTAGGGTAGGGATTGTTTGATATGGAATGGGTGGCAGCTGTCATAATGTCATAATGATACACTACACTAGTGTATCATCGAATTTGAATAATTATTGGCACTCACTGGCCAGTTACAAAGCATTTATGTAGTAATACAAAACATTATTCAGTATTATTCAGAAGTCATCATTCAAAACAGGAATTACTGCGTGTAGCAACAAGCTGCTAGTGACTATATTCGATATCATGCATGTGACATAAGACATATCTAAAATGTAAGACATTGGAACTAGTACTCAAGGTGTTTAGTTCAATAATACAGAGACATAGTGTTATCAATACATCAGAAAACTTTGCATTATATTTAAGATTAGAAATAATCTTAAATGGTTAGCGTTATTCAGTTGTATACTGGTAATAGTTGGGACTAGTAATAATTTCTTTGTTGTACTAGCAATTCATTGCATTGGCATAAACAGTCAATTGCTGGGGCATGAAAATATTTGCTTTTGACTTATTGCTGGAAATAAGGATTATTAACATCATTCATCATAAGTTAGCTGTAGCAAGGTTATCAAACAAGTAGAGTATATGTGATCACATTCATGAATGATAGACAACTGGGTAAAAAAATGCAAGTACTAGAACAGGTTTAATAACTGAGTGCCTGTAGTATATAACATAAGGACATATTTCAGAAATGATGTTAATATCATGAAATGCTTCTCCTGGAAAAAATACAAAGTGTATTATTGAGCTGAAAGAAGAAATGTATTCATATTATACTGAAAAGTAGTAAACTTCAAATTAACAGGCAATGAAACGTGTACTTAATTTGTATGTACTCTGGCTGTCTTTTCCAAAACATTCAGTCATTAGACTATGCGACATATGACATACTGTCAAAAAGAACTGCAACAAATACTTAGATAACAACATAGCATCTCTTAACTAATAGTAAATATATAAACTTCATCATTATCATCATTTGCAAAGAAAAACTTCATTATTCATTTAACAATATTCTTCATATAACTATTCATCATCATTTATTATCATCTGCAAAAAATAGACACTTCATTATTCATTATTCTTATTACCATTTTCTTCATACAACTATTCATTATCATTCATTATTTCATATATCAGAGAGTTTCTTACTTCTAGCATCCATCACTAAAATTAACATGAGTAGTTTTGTCTGACAGCCTGCCACAATCGCCTCACATTCTGAAAGAAAAATTATTAGTCAAGACTGCTATCATACAGTGTGTATAGTATGTTCTTGTTAATGCTTGTTAACTGCAATCTATTTACTTTTCATGACAAAGTATTGTATCTTCATTCTTTCATTCTGATGGTAAAATTTCCATTTCATACTGTGGTTGTTTAATTTATTTCTTTTACACGTTATTGCTTTCTAAAAATGATGAATATTTATTAATACCTTGCATTTAAATCATATACCCATTAAATGAAAGCGTGTTTCTAATGATATGATTAAGCATATAGCACAGCATATCAGAAAACGTATTAGGTCAAAACCATAGACAATTTTCAAGTGCAAAAATGTACACACAATATCATAATGTAATAGCAAAAAATGTAACATAGTCAAGATATTGGGATATCATAAGGCAAAATGTCAAATCAACTGGTGTTTGTTATATCTTAAAGATTTCATAGTGCATACAGAGAAAATTCTACTTTCGATAGGAAAATCATCATATATACAAAAAAATGGAATAAGTACACGGTCTGATATATGACAAGAAAAGCGACCTGCTAACCTTACCTTGCCAGGCACTTGCCAAGAAAAAATATGATCATTATCAGCAAGTAGTCACATAGATATAAGTGCATAAGTGGTCATATGAATATCAGGAAACGGCATTACAGTGTGATAAATCATGAAGTATGTTCATTCAATAAAGGGTTTAATATTGGAAATATGGTGATTGCCCTTGGTTTTTCTGGCCCTCGAAGTTTCGACATGTACTACATTGGGGTCAGGAATGCTGCGAATTCTATATGGACTAGCGTATAGAAGCTCAAATTTACTGCATCTACTCTTTCCTCTGTTGGATAAATAGTGTGTGTACTAACATCTTCTGTCCCTTGTGAAATTCACGGCGTGTACAAACCTGTTTTCGTCGTTTTCTGCGGCGTTCTGCGACACGTTTGATGTTGAGCGCAATGTCAATTATTTCATGGTGTCGCAGTCGACGAGATGTAGGAAAAGATACTAATTCTTTAATTTTATTAGGTGGTTCAACATTTTTCAATATAGCAGTTAGAGATAGCATAGTAGATTCATTTGGTATGGAGTTAATTACATCCTGGAATGAGAGTATGTGTGTGTCCCAATCAATATGTATTTTATGGCAGTATATTCTAACTATTTCTTTCATTTATCGTTCGGAAGGGTCCGAAGAAGCGTGACACCTGGATACATAGATCGGAGAAATCTTTCTAGCTCCTAATATACGTGTCCATATCGCAGATCGAAATTGTGGTCCATTGTCGGAAATCACTTTCAATACATGCCCTACATGAAATAGAAAATGTTTAACAAATGCATTCAAAATAGATTTAGCAGTAGCTTTACGTAACGGAGTGAAGGTAACAAATTTAGAAGTGAGTTCAACAGTGACAAAGATGTAACAAAAGCCTCTATTAGATCTGGGAATCGGTCCAAAAATGTCTACAGCGGCTATATGTCACAATTTAATCGGTACAATGGGATGTAATGGAAGAATATGTGAAGTCGTGTCTGATTTAGCTTTCTGGCAGTTTTTACATGACGCTAAAACTCGTCGAATACGTTTCTCCATGTTGGCAAAGTAACAGTTCTGTCTCAGTATAAGAAAACATTTTGTGGTTCCATAATGTGCATAACGTAAATGAGTATACCAAATTAATTTGTTAACAAGCTTGTCAGGAATGCACAATAACCAATTGTTGCTGTCAGGGTGAGTGTGGCGAAACAGAATGCTGTTGCGTACAGCATAATTGTTTCAGATGGTAACGTTATTCCTATCTTGCCAAAGGAGTTTAATTTCTTTCCATACGTTGTCCTTGCTCTGCTCTTGTGCTATGTCTCGTAATGACGACGAAATGAAATTTTCAAATGCAACTTGAATATACATGACGCTAAAATTTGCTTGGCAGAACTCGGTTGCGGTGTCTTGCTGATTGTTGCTGAGGAAACGGGATAGTGCGTCTGCTACAATATTTTGTGTACCGGGAATGTGAAAAATCGTAAAATTAAATTCCTGTAAATAAAGCTTCCATCTGCTTAGCCTGTCATGTGTAAATTTAGAGGAAAGTAAAAACAGTATACCTCTATGATCTGTATGTACGGTAGTATGTCTTCCATAAAGAAAATGCCCAAATGTGGTAAATGTTTCAAGTTCTGTAACACAATAATTGCGTTCAGCAGGTGACAAAATGCGACTTGCAAAGGCGATGTTTTTAATTACTGTAGCACCGTCTTCTTCAATTTCCTGAATGTGTACGCCTAAAGCGGTGTTAGAACCGTCGGTAGCAATGGAATTTCTGGTAGGATCTCGGTGTGATGAAAGAGGTGCGTTCAACAAGGCATGTTTCAGATTGACAAACTCAGACTGTTCTTGGCTATCCCAGGACCAAATAGCGTTTTTACCCGTCAACTGACATAATCTAGGGGTGTCTAATGCAGAGTAATGAATTAATTAACGGAAAAAGTTAATTAAAGCCAGAAAGCTGCGTATTTGTTTCTTGGTCGTTGGAACAGTAATGTCACGTAAAGCTTGAAGTCTTTCTGGGTCAGGCGCGATGCCTTCTGCTGAAATTACATGTCCAAGAAATTTTATGGAAGTTTTGCCAATGTGCGATTTGCTAAGATTAACTGTGAGTCCTTGTGCACGAAAAGTTTGCAACGGTTGTTCAAGAATCAAACTGGTTCAGACCAGTTAGCTTCTGCGATAAGGATGTCGTCTGTATACGTTGTGATTCTGTCTTCACGTTCTGTCGGAATTATAGTGTTCAAACCGCGAATAAACGCTGCTAATGAAATTGATAGACCGAAATTGATAACTATCACCAAAACAGCTCACATTGCCATGGACTACTCAGTTTGTATATTTTGCTTATTTTTTCATAGTTCCACACAACTTCTTCCTGTTTTCTCGATTGATCTGTGTTCAGTTTTTCAAGGCCTATCCAAAGGGTACGACACGAAATTGATATGACCGACCTACAAACATAAAGGCCGTGTACTTTCTTGAAGATGGCGACAACTTCACCCGGCAATAGCCACTTCGAAGATGGATGGAGGTCAGAAATTTAATACCATAAAACCTTTGTAGTTGCTCCTCCAGTGCTTCCGGCCGGGTACACGCAGGAACAATAATTTTGTTGATGTTCCTAGCGTCTAGAACAAGTCTAACACTTCCGTCGTGTTTAAATACAGACAATAATGGGCTCAAATATGGAGAGTCAGAGGGCTCAATTATTTTCCAGTTTTAACATTTTGCTGATTTCCTGTCGTACTGCTTCCTTGCAGGATTGTGCAACTGCATAGGTGGCTTTACAGTAGGTGCTGCGGGGCTTAACTTTCATGTCGAATACATAGTTGGCTATAGATCCCGGTTTCTTAGAAAACACATTGATAAATTGTGACAACAGGTCGTATAGTTCCTTTCTTTGTCGGTCACCTAATTTTCTTGGCTGGACAACTTTACTTTGGTCCTCATAAGTCGAATGACTAGACTCTTATCACTGCATCTGAGAGTGCATATACCTTCATACAAATCTATGATGACACGATTTTTACGTAGAAACTCCATTCCTAGAAGGCAACGTACTGACAGATTTTTTAACAACGAAAAGTACATGGTACGGTGTCTGATGCAAATCTCACTGGTACATGAATTTGTAGCGTCACTTTTTGAACCAAAGAGCTTACAGCTGGGGATACAGTACACCCTTGTACTGGCAATGACAGAACTTTTGCTACATAACACACTTTCTTATATACACATAAAGACAAAACATTGATATTGGCACCAGTATCTAATATAGTGGTACATCATGAATATGAATCATAGTGGATGCCTGAACCTGGTTTTCCCATAAATCCTCACCATTCAAAACATAATTCTCTTTCAACAAGTCATCCCGTACGTCACATATCGTATAATGTTGTTTTGTCCTCTAACGAAATCGCCCCAAACATGTTCCACAGCTTCCCCAAGGAGGCAAGAAAAAGAAGCTGCTTTTTGTTTTCCAGATGTTCATTAGGTTGAATTTCGCTCATAATTACCTTTGAAGTACTGGTTGGTACGCTTGGTAGGAAGTTTGCTTCCGTATTCCACATAAATTGAGGGCTATTTGCTGGAATTTCAGCCGAGATTGTGTGTGTTGGCCGGTTTGCTCGGGCATAGATTCGAGAAGTTTGAAGTTCATGATTTTGAAGCTGATTGTTAGTAAAAGGCGGCGGACTATTCCTAAAGTTTGGAGCATACCGTTGTTTGTGTTGCTTGGAAGGATCTGGAGCATTTCTCCCTTGAGAACAGTGCTTGAATCTAGGTTGGTTACCATACTAATGTTGGCTGTCGGTATTAATACAGCGTCCTTTTCCATTGAAATCATTATTATTGCCTTAGCGATCGTTATTGTAGTAATAGCGGTCATTGTAATTAACCGGTGAATTACCATATTGCTGTTGTGTTGTCTGGTATATGGGGTGATACCTGTTTTGATCCTGGAATTTATGTTTCTGCTTCCCGTTGCGGCGATAGTATTTGTTATTATCACACGGCAAGTTGTGTCCTTTACTTTTGTTGGGTTGGTATGACATATCTGAGTCTGCGCCTACGCCGCAGATATTTCTCAAAGTACCTACGGAGACCAGCACTTCTCGTATTAAACGGTTCAGCATTATATACTTCCTTCCTAAGGCGTTGTTGTATGCCTGAACTCCAGAATTTGTTCAGGAATTGCTTTTCGAAGTCAGCGTAATTATTACATCTGTCAATTACTTCTGTTCCCCAGACAGAACCCTCTCCTTGAATGTAACCTACTATGAAGCGCATACGTTGCTTGTCATCCCAGCTCTCAGGAAAAACACCATTAAATGACTTCAGAAAAACCATTGGGTGGATGTTGCGTTTCTCTGGCAGAAAAGGCTGGAATACGCGGTGCTTGAGAACGCTTTCTTCTTTCATGAGCTCGACAAGAGTTATTTGATCATTCTGGTCGCGTACTAACGGATTCTTACTGCTGTGACCATGTACAAGTGGAGACAATTTTACACGAGATACGGGATTATCATTGTATTCATGTTCTGAAGAAAGCAAGTGTGAATACTCACTTCTATTGTCATTAGGAAAATCATTGACTTGTTGTTTCAACTGCTCGATTTCCTCAGTGAGGTGTCGTTTCCACTCGGGAAGATCTCGGTGAAAAACTCTACGAATCTCTCCTAACTCAGTGAGAATCGTATCTCCTGATGTACCTGGAGCAGCTAAAACTTCAACTGTGGCTGACTTAACGGCTTCTTTTAAGTCGTGTTGAACCTTGTTTTCTATGTACTGTTCCTTAGTCTCGACCCATTCTACAAATTCTTTTCCTATCGTGGAACGTACGTTTGCTGCAGCATCATTCACCCTCTTTTCAATGTTCATTTCGGATAGCGCCTGTGTCAGGTCATTGACCTGGCCTTGCAGAGTGACGACATTGTCTGCAAGCTTCTTTACTTTAGTTCCGACCTCAGCGGACTTCTTTGAAACTTCTGTTGTAACTGCCTGGCAACTTTCGATTTGTACTTTGATGTCTTTGTGCACGTTACCTACTGTGCTCTCACATGCATCTACCGTCTGCAGAATACCTTCTATCCTTTCATTAACTTTACTACTTAATTCCGAGATATATTCCACCTCTAAGTTGGCATCAATATTATCTAACCTATTTTTCATTGTCCCAATCGTGGTATTTAGGTCAAACCATTTTCGCTCTGTCTCCCGTTCCTTTTCCCTATCTTTTTGTTCCCTTTCTTGTCTATCTCGTTGTTTTTGTAATTTATAAGCATCCCTTTCCAGTTTCTTGAAAAAAAAAATTCTCATCATTTCAACCATCGAATTTTCTCCCGCTTGCTGTGACGATGATTGCTGTGACGATACGTCACGCACACCATCATCGTCTACCGTTCTCTCCATTCGCGAATCGGGTCTGCCTGTTCCCGTTCGCGAACGTAGTGGGTATGACTTGACAACTGTGTCATCACCGTCATCCAGACTGTTTGTCGGCTTGCCTCTGTCATCTGACATGTTTATTTTCAAGTTTGTGACGTAACTGCTCAAAGAAATCTATCGCAGCACGCCAATTGTCAACTCTCAGATGCGCACGCTGCGACTCAAACGTCACACCGCGGTAGGTGACAATTGCAGAGCTATACCCGGCAGAAGACAAGATGGCACCTAACTTTGAAAATAAGTGACAAACACCTACTAGACACTTAATCCTGCTATTATGGCATCCATCTTGTGTTCTTAACCATAGCAACAATGAAGATGCTAATAATGCTAACAAATAAACTTTGCACGAAGAGATGATCAGAAATGAATTCTAACTACGTAAATAAGCAAAACTGCAAGGAAATAACAGCGATAGGATAAAATGAAGCAGTAAGGAAAGAAATTCCGGAAATCGGCTTTTTTTATACAAGACGCGAGATTTTATGCGTAATGAAAACCGTACTTACATTAGTCGTTTTGCGCACTGCTGTTATTTTTCGAAATTTTTTTTTTACTTCCACGGTTTTGTTCAGTACTTACTTTACGGCTTCCCGATGTCCACCGGATGATGTCATGAAACAATTACAGAATAGATTAAAAAAAATTTACAGGTCCCTGTTCGCGCGCCACATCTAGTATGATCAAAAAAATTATTAGGTTAAATATATTTCAATTCTTTCAATTTAAATCCGTGTTTCATACTAGAATGCCGTGTTCCCAGTTTGCCACAGCTTTGCCACAGGAGACACGAAAGCGGTCGAAGACGTCCGCCTTCTGGTCGGCTCCTGATCGTTGTCAGAAGGAGGCTAGTTTCTGATTACGCAAAGACTTCTATTATTTGGAAAAGAACAACCCGGATTTCTTTACGTAATCAGTATGAATTTTATAATTACCTAAGGGACCTTTAACAATGAATAGTAAAAAAAAATTTTCATTTGCGAATGGAATCATTAATAAATGGGGAAGCTATGAGTTGTATAGAAGACAAGGGGCGGCCTTCTGTACACGACCAGGATGCCGCAGTATTCTTTGCTGTAATAAAGGCTGTTTGGCATTTATAAAAATAATATGGGATGGAGGTTAAAAAAGTATAAAGGAAAAGAACAGAATAAGAAATCTGGTAAACACTAAATATGTTCAAACAATTCTCACTGTCAAATTAGGGCTTATTTATAAACAACATAACTTACATATGTACTTTTCTAACTGTATGGTGCGATCAGATTTCAGCCTGCCCTGTGCTGTCTCCTTGGTTTACGTTTTTGTCACAAATTACAGTCATTACTTTTCTCCTTCGTTAAAGACAACAATAACTTGCCGATTTACAGTTTCGAACATAAATTACTTGAATTTTATTAATTAATAATGTTGTCTGCACGCTGGCAAGACCGCTCACTTTTCTAGCTTAAAGTCGACCTTCTTTACGTTTTCACATTACAAACAGAGGTAGTACATTAAAATCTGTAGATCTACAAAAGTTTTTTTTTTTTTTTTTTTACTGTCATCTTTTATTTAGATCGAAGCGGAACGTCAGTTCAGCTTCTGTTAAAATGTTTCTTTGACTGCGCAATCGATGTATTAGCGTCCGCGCTAGATGCGCATCTTTACGTAAATTATATAAAACAAATGTCTTTTAAAAATTAGGTCTCATCTCATAGGTTGATGATTTAATATACAGATAGGTGAATGCCTTTCCAAGGGTACTCACAGCTTTCATACTACGGAAATTCCAGATGACTGACGTGATCTAAGGTAACATGTGGGCATTACGAAACCGAGATTCTCACATTGTGCTTCTTAACTCTGTTCTATGTGGAAAGCTGCCTCGCCTGAAAGACAAATTCGTTGATGCTAGTCAACGCTGGTGTCAATTCGTGCTAATATCTCAGTAGCAAAAACTGCTTGATGAGTTCCATCATATGCTTGTAATGCGTGTCTTAACTGGATCTTATACCACTGCAGGTGCGATCTGGTGTGTAGAATTCTTCATACTGTGGTCCGAGAAATCCCTAATTCACGAGATGCGTGACAAGTCGATTCGGAACGGCACCTCCTTAATAGCTCCCACACTTTGTTCACCGACCGAGAGCCGCTCTGCTTGTGGAAGGTGCAACCCATTCGCAACCCACTCCCGACATGTTTAAACTTCACGTATCGCGGAACAATACCTCTTCTGCCAGGTGCTTCCCTTCCATACTGCTTTTGTCTCGTGATACCTCAGAACAAACTGCGCCTTGTCCTCGCGTGTCGCCATTTTACGACGACAGCAATTGTACTGCTCTCTACTCAGCTTCTTCACGCAACGAAGATATGCAAACAAAACTAGTGATTCATTCTTTCACGTGTCACTAACAACAAATTTTTACGTTATATACACTGCAGAGCCAACGAAAGTTGTACACCAGCCTAATGTCGCGTAGGATACCAGCAGGCACCCAGAAGCGCCGCAACACGAAATGGCATGGACTCGAGTAAAGCCTGAAGTAGCGCTGGAGAGAATTAACTCCATGAAACCTGCAGGGCTGTCCATAAATCCGTAACAGTACGAGGGGGAGGAGGTCTCTTTTGGACAGCACTTTGCAAGGCATCCCAGATATGCTCGTTAATGTTCCATGTCTGGGGCGTTTGATGGCCGCTGGAAGTGTTTAAACTCAAGAGTGTTCCTGGAGCCAATACATCTACATCTACATCCGTACTCCGCAAGCCACCTGACGGTGTGTGGCGGAGGGTACCCTGAGTGCCTCTATCGGTTCTCCCTTCTATTCCAGTCTGGTATTGTTCGTGGAAAGAAGGATTGTCGGTATGCTTCTGTGTGGGCTCTAATCTCTCTGATTTTGTCCTCATGGTCCTCTTCGCGAGAGGAGGGAGCAATATAATGCCTGACTCCTCGGTGAAGGTATGTTCTCGAAACTTCAACAAAAGCCCGTACCGAGCTACTGAGCGTCTCTCCTGCAGAGTCTTCCACAGGAGTTTATCTATCATCTCCGTAACGCTTTGGCGATTACTAAATGATCCTGTAACGAAGCGCGCTGCTCTCCATTGGATCTTCTCTATCTCTTCTATCAACCCTATCTGGTACGGATCCCACACTGCTGAGCAGTATTCAAGCAGTGGGCGAACAAGCGTACTGTAACCTACTTCCTTTGTTTTCGGATTGCATTTCCTTAGGATTCTTCCAATGAATCTCAGTCTGGCTTCTGCTTTACCGACGATCAACTTTATATGATGATTCCATTTTAAATCGTTCCTAATGCGTACTCCCAGATATTTTATGGAATTAACTGCTTCCAGTTGCTG
Organism: Schistocerca serialis cubense; assembly: GCF_023864345.2. NCBI lineage: Eukaryota > Metazoa > Arthropoda > Insecta > Orthoptera > Acrididae > Schistocerca > Schistocerca serialis. Next base: position 149,480,192 of record NC_064648.1, read on the forward strand.
ACCTGCTATTTTGTAGCTAAATGATAAGGATCTTTCTTACTATGTATTCGCAGCACATTACACTTGTCTACATTGAGATTAAATTGCCATTCCCTGCACCATGCGCCAATTCGCTGCAGATCCTCCTGCATTTCAGTGCAATTTTCCATTGTTACAGCCTCTCGATACACCACAGCATCATCCGCAAAAAGCCTCAGTGAACTTCCGATGTCATCCACAAGGTCATTTATGTATATTGTGAATAGCAACGGTCCTCCGACACTCCCCTGTGGCACACCTGAAATCACTCTTACTTCGGAAGACTTCTCTCCATTGAGAATGACCTGCTGCGTTCTGCTATCTAGGAACTCTTCAATCCAATCACACAATTGGTCTGACAGTCCATATGCTCTTACTTTGTTCATTAAACGACTGTGGGGAACTGTATCGAACGCCTTGCGGAAGTCAAGAGACACGGCATCTACCTGGGAACCCGTGTCTATGGCCCTCTGAGTATCGTGGACGAATAGCGCGAGCTGGGTTTCACACGATCGTCTTTTTCGAAACCCATGTAGCAGTTGTGGACGCGTGGCGTGTCGCATTGTCCTGCTGGAATTGCCGAAGTCCGTCGGAATGCACGGTGGACACGAATGGATGCAGGTGATTACACAGGATTATTACGTACATGTCACCTGTCAGAATCATATCTTGAGGTATGTTAGGCCCCATATCACTCCAACTGCACACGCCTCAAATCATTAGAGAGCCTCCCCCACTGACATGCAGGGCCCATGGACTCATGAGGTTGCCTCCATACCCGTACACGTTTATACAATTTCAAACGAGACTCTTCCGATCAGGCATCATGTTTCCAGTAATTAACAGTCTAACGTCGGTGTTGATGGGTCCAGGCGAGGCGTAAAGCTTTGTGTCGTGCAGTCATCGAGGGTACACGAGTGGGCCTTCGCCTTCGAAAGCTCACATCGATGAGGATGCGTTGCATTTTTCGCGCGCTGACACTGTTGATGGCCCAGCATTGAAACCTGCGGCAGTTTTCGGAAGGGCTGCACTTCCGTCACGCTGAACGATTGTCTTCAGTCGTCATTGGTCCCGTTCTTGCAGGATCTTTCGCTGGCCGCAGCTGTTTCGGGGATTTGGTGCTTTACCGGATTCCTGATATTGACGGTGCACTCGTGATATGGTCGTACGGGAAAGTCCCTACTTCATCGGTATCTCGGTGATGCTGTGTCCCATAGCCTGTGCACCGACTGTAACACCACATTTAGACACTTCAATCTTGATAACGAGCTATTGTAGCAGCAGTAAGCGATCTTAAAATTGCGCCACACTCTTTCTGTCTTGTGTAGGGGTTGCGGACCACAGCACCATAATCCGCCTGTTTATTTATATCTCTGTATTTGAATACGCATGCCTGTACCATATTCTTTGGCGCTTTATTTTTATTTAATAAATACACTGCGGTGACAAGTCATGCCGGCCGTTCTGGCCAAGCGGTTCTAGGCGGTTCAGTCTGGAACCTCGCGACCGCTACGATCGCAGGTTCGAATCCTGCCTCGGGCATGGATGTGTGTGATGTCCTTGGGTTAGTTAAGTTTAAGTAGTTCTAGGGGTACTGACGACCTCAGATGTTAAGTCCCATACTGCTCAGAGCCCTTTCAGCCATTTTTGACAAGTCATGCGATACTCCTTATTATGGTATCGGACCTTCTTTTGCGAAGTGTAGTGCAGAAACTCTACGTGGCGTTGACTCAACAAGTCGTTGCAGTCCCATGCAAGCATACTGAGCCATGCCGCCTCTATAGCCGCCCACAACTGCCAAATTGTTGCCGGTGCAGGATTTTGTGCACTGACCTCTCGATAACGTCCCATATCTGTCAATGGGATTCATGTCGGGCAACCCAGGTTAACAAATCCTTTATTCGAACTGTTCAGAACGTTCTTCGAACCAATTGCGAACAGTAGTACGTCAGTGACTTGGCGCATTGTCATCCATACAACTACCATCGCTGTTTGGGAACATGACGTTGATTCAAATGGCTCAGAGCACTATGGGACTTAAGATCTGTGGTCATCAGTCCCCTAGAAATTTTTTTTTTTTGTCATCAGTCTACTGACTGGTTTGATGCGGCCCGCCACGAATTCCTTTCCTGTGCTAACCTCTTCATCTCAGAGTACCACTTGCAACCTATGTCCTCAATTATTTGCTTGACGTATTCCAATCTCTGTCTTCCTCTACAGTTTTTGCCCTCTACAGCTCCCTCTAGCACCACGGAAGTCATTCCCTCATGTCTTAGCAGATGTCCTATCATCATGTCCTATCTCCTTATCAGTGTTTTCCACATATTCCTTTCCTCTCCGATTCTGCGTAGAACCTCCTCATTCCTTACCTTATCAGTCCACCTAATTTTCAACATTCGTCTATAGCACCACATCTCAAATGCTTCGATTCTCTTCTGTTCCGGTTTTCCCACAGTCCATATTTCACTACCATACAATGCTATACTCCAGATGTACATCCTCAGAAATTTCTTCCTCAAATTAAGGCCGGTATTTGATATTAGTAGACTTCTCTTGGCCAGAAATGCCTTTTTTTGCCATAGCGAGTCTGCTTTTGATGTCCTCCTTGCTCTGTCCGTCATTGGTTATTTTACTGCCTAGGTAGCAAAATTCCTTAACTTCATTGACTTCGTGACCATCAATCCTGATAAGTTTCTCGCTGTTCTCATTTCTACTACTTCTCATTACCTTCGTCTTTCTCCGATTTACTCTCAAACCATACTGTGTACTCATTAGACTGTTCATTCCGTTCAGCAGATCATTTAATTCTTCTTCACTTTCAGTCAGGATAGCAATGTCATCAGCGAATCGTATCATTGATATCCTTTCACCTTGTATTTTAATTCCACTCCTGAACCTTTCTTTTATTTCCATCATTGCTTCCTCGATGTACAGATTGAAGAGTAGGGGCGAAAGGCTACAGCCTTGTCTTACACCCTTCTTAATACGAGCACTTCGTTCCTGATCGTCCACTCTTACTATTCCCTCTTGGTTGTTGTACATATTGTACATGACCCATCTCTCCCTATAGCTTACACCTACTTTTTTCAGAATCTCGAACAGGTTGCACCATTTTATATTGTCGAACGCTTTTTCCAGGTCGACAAATCCTATGAAAGTGTCTTGATTTTTCTTTAGCATTGCTTCCATTATTAGCCGTAACGTCAGAATTGCCTCTCTCGTCCCTTTACTTTTCCTAAAGCCAAACTGATCGTCACCTAGCGCATTCTCAATTTTCTTTTCCATTCTTCTGTATATTATTCTTGTAAGCAGCTTCGATGCATGAGCTGTTAAGCTGATTGTGCGATAATTCTCGCACTTGTCAGCTCTTGCCGTCTTCGGAATTGTGTGGATGATGCTTTTCCGAAAGTCAGATGGTATATTACCAGACTCATATATTCTACACACCAACGTGAATAGTCGTTTTATTGCCAATTCTGATGGAATGTTATCTATCCCTTCTGCCTTATTTGACCGTAAGTCCTCCAAAGCTGTTTTAAATTCCGATTGTAATACTGGATCCCCTATCTCTTCTAAATCGACTCCTGTTTCTTCTTCTATCGCATCAGACAAATCTTCACCCTCGTAGACGCTTTCAATGTATTCTTTCCACCTATCTGCTCTCTCCTCTGCATTTAACAGTGGAATTCCCGTTGCACTCTTAATGTTACCACCGTTGCTTTTAATGTCACCAAAGGTTGTTTTGACTTTCCTGTATACTGAGTCTGTCCTTCCGACAATCATATCTTTTTCGATGTCTTCACATTTGTCCTGCAGCCATTTCGTCTTAGCTTCCCTGCACTTCCTATTTATTTCATTCCTCAGCGATTTGTATTTCTGTATCCCCGATTTTCCCGGAACATATTTGTACTTCCTCCTTTCATCAATCAACTGAAGTATTTCTTCTGTTACCCATGGTTTCTTCGCAGCTACCTTCTTTGTACCTATGTTTTCCTTCCCAACTTCTGTGATGGCCCTTTTTAGAGATGTCCATTCCTCTTCAACTGTACTGCCTACTGCGCTATTCCTTATTGGTGTATCTATACCGTTAGAGAACTTCAAACGTATCTCGTCATTCCTTATTACTTCCGTATCCCACTTCTTTGCGTATTGATTCTTCCTGACTTTTGCCTTGAACTTCAGCCTACTCTTCATCACTACTTTATTGTGATCTGAGTCTATATCTGCTCCTGGGTACGCCTTACAATCCAGTATCTGATTTCGGAATCTCTGTCTGACCATGATGTAATCTAATTGAAATCTTCCCGTATCTCCCGGCCTTTTCGAAGTATACCTCCTCCTCTTGTGATTCTTGAACAGGGTATTCGCTATTACTAGCTGAAACTTGTTACAGAACTCAATTAGTCTTTCTCCTCTTTCGTTCCTTGTCCCAACCCCATATTCTCCTGTAACCCTTTCTTCTACTCCTTCCCCTAAAACTGCATTCCAGTCACCCATGACTATTAGATTTTCGTCCCCCTTTACATACTCTCATTACCCTTTCAACATCCTCATACACTTTCTCTATCTGTTCATCTTCAGCTTGCGACGTCGGCGTGTATACCTGAACTATCGTTGTCGGTGTTGGTCTGCTGTCGATTCTGATTAGAACAACCCGGTCACTGAACTGTTCACAGTACCACACCCTCTGCCCTACCTTCCTATTCATAACGAATCCTACACCTGTTATACCACTTTCTGCTGCTGTTGATATTACCCGATACTCATCTGACCAGAAATCCTTGTCTGCCTTCCACTTCACTTCACTGACCCCTGCTATATCTAGATTGAGCCTTTGCATTTCCCTTTTCAGATTCTCTAGTTTCCCTACCACGTTCAAGCTTCTGACATTCCACGCCCCGACTCGTAGAACGTTATCCCTTCGTTGATTATTCAATCTTTTTCTCATGGTAACCTCCTCCTTGGCAGTCCCCTCCCGGAGATCCGAATGGGGGACTATTCCGGAATCTTTTGCCAATGGAGAGATCATCATGTCACTTCTTCAATTACAGGCCACATGTCCTGTGGATACACGTTACGTGTCTTTAATGCAGTGGTTTCCATTGCCTTCCTCATCCTCATGTCGTTGATCATTGCTGATTCTTCCGCCTTCAGGGGCAATTTCCCCTAGAACTTAGAACTACTTAAACCTAACTAACCTTGCGACATCACACACATCCATGCCCGAGGCAGGATTCGAACCTGCGGCCGTAGCGGACGCGCGTCTCCAGGCTGAAGCGCCTAGAACCGCTCGGCCACAACGGCCGTTGAAGGTGACGTTCGTGAATGGCTGCAAATAGAGTCCGTGTAGCAGAACATAACCATTTCCAGTCGATCGTCGTTTGAGTTGGACCAGAAGACCCAGTCCATTCCACGTAAACATAGCCCACTTCATCATGGAGCCACCACCAGCTTCCACAGTGCCTTGTTGACAAGTTGGATCCACGGCTTCGTGGGGTCTGCACCACACTCGAACGCTACCGTCTGCTCTTACCAGCTGAAATGGGGACTCACCCGGCCACTGTTTCCCAGTCGCCTAGAGTCCACTCGACATGATCGCGAGCCCACGGGAGGTGCTGCAGGCGACGGGCAAAGGCGCTCGTGTCGGTCGTCTGCTGCCATAGTCCATTAATGCCAGATATCACCGCTCTCTCTAAACGTATACGTTCGTCGTACGCCCCACAATGATTTCTGCGGCTATTTCAGGCAGTGTTGCTTGTCTGTTAGCACCGACAACTCTACGCAAACGCCGCTGCTCTCGGTCGTTAAGTGAAGGCAGTCGCCCACTGCGTTGTCCGAGGTGAGAGGCGATGCCTCGGATTTGGAATTCTCGGCACACTCTTGACACGGTGGATAGCGGAATATTGAATTCCGTAACGATATCCGAAAGGGAATGTCCCATTTTTTTCTCCAACTACTATACTGCTTTCAAACTTTGTTATCCAGTCTTGCGGCCTCAATCACGTTGCAAACCTTTTCAAATGAATCACCTGAGCACATATAACAGCTCCGCCAATGCACCGTCCATTTACACTCTGTGAACGCGATACTGCCGTCGTCTGCATGTGTGCATATCGCTATGCCAAGACTTTCATCACCTCAGTATATTGATAATTGTACGAGGGCAATAGGCTCACCCAGTACTTACGAAACATCTATCTTGTGTGTGTGTGTATATATATATATATATATATATTGCTCTTGCGGATTTCAGCAATACCAAAGAGAACTGACAGGACCGGCCGCTGTGGCCGAGCTATTCTAGGCGCTTCAGTCCGGAACCGCGATGCTGCTGCGGTCGCAGGATCGAATCCTGCCTCGGGCACGATGGACGTGTGTGATGTCCTTAGGTTAGTCAGGTTTAAGTAGTTCTAAGTCTAGGGGACTGATGTCCCATAGTGCTTAGAGCCATTAGAACTGACAGGGGGTAAGAATTTGTAGGACGAAGGACAGCGCTAGTGGCCACAGGTCTCTCTCATCCACGAAAGAGCGCCGCAGAAGTAGCGAAAAACCTGATCTGGCAGATGCCCGAAGGTAGCACATTTCAAAGTTTACTTGACGTGTGCAGCAGTGTACTGCACACCCTCGACGTAAGGGTGAAAGGTGTCTGTTGGAATCCTTTCATGTTAATTTCTTAAATCTGTTGTCATCTACGGCATAAATTCCTCTTCTAAATTTGCTGTGGTGTTTCTGACTCTATCTGGGAGGAGACTGAGCAGTGGAACGTGTTACTTTTACACATAAACAAGAACGATATGTCACACTACTACCCTTGAAAACACAGTTTATATGTAATTCATGTCACACAGTCTCATACGGAACCTACATCTGCTTTCTTTTATATACTGTATATGATACTGTCATCCCCCTTCCCTTCTGTGTGAAAGGATGGATGAGCAAATGTGTTTCTAGTTGCATGCTTGATGGTAGCAGACAAGCCTGTCAGCTAGAGAACAGTAGGACCAACGTTGCAACAGGTAGCTACGCTTTCTAAAAGCAGAGAGCTTTCTATTCTTAGTATGGTCCTGTCCATCCCTTGTCATGTTGGTATAGGAAGCTGCCTCTCTGGCCACTTCCGTTTGTATTTGTGAGGCACCCTCAGGAAGGGACCACGGCAGTCTGTCCGCGGCGAGCGTCTGAAGTGGTAAGATCTCCGGCTAAGCGCGTGTCTGCTAAGTCCGTAGGACAATGGATTTCTTAAGTTCAGCCTAACTGACAATTTAATCACCTTTATTTCAGATTTAGACTTAAAATATCTTATGTTATCTTAAATTGCAACACAGTGTAATTCGAGTGTGAAGTTCAGAATATCTTCCAGTAGTTTCTTTGTCACTACTTTGTGAGTAAAGTGGAACCACGTGTTGAGGATCCGTAACTCTAACTAAGATCATCAATCTTAAATGCGAATGTGCGTGAGATTATAACGTCTCGTCTTGACAATATTTTTCAATATAGCAACTTTTCTTTATGTTCAACCCATGTGGGGTGTACTTTGTGAGACCAGTACCACGTGCTTATACAATTGTTCGACCCATCAGGTTAATAGTATGACAATAGTAACCAGTTCGAGGTTTTTCTTTTGTAAATTGCGTTTCGATGTAATTTATTTTAATTATTAAAATTATGGTGGAGTTACACTCTTTGTGTAAACCAAGTTGACGACGTGAAGCATGTGGTGTAATCATCAAAGTAGCCCTCAGCTATTCTTTTCGGGAAGATTTCACAGAGAGTTAGTATGAATTTAGTATACCAGTGTGTGGTAATTTCATGGCGGACAGGATTGCGCTACGAACGTAACTTCTTTGGATGAAAATTGAATCGGTTGGTTGTGGTTAATTTCCTCTTGCATGTGTTTCACCGTTCTTCGTGTCTTATTCTATGAATGCAGTGTTGTATGCAGTCTCCAAATCTTGGTTCCATATTTGATGTGTTCCGTAACATTACAAACTCACATTTTCACAATCCTAAATAACGCACCAGTTTAGTTAAGAATCAAGTTTAATATGCTGAAATTTTAACGGAACAATGATCAATGTTAAAATAAATGTCCAAATATAAACCGATTTATTTCTTTTTATCTAAATTCTCTTTATATATATATACACTCCTGGAAATGGAAAAAAGAACACATTGACACCGGTGTGTCAGACCCACCATACTTGCTCCGGACACTGCGAGAGAGCTGTACAAGCAATGATCACACGCACGGCACAGCGGACACACCAGGAACCGCGGTGTTGGCCGTCGAATGGCGCTAGCTGCGCAGCATTTGTGCACCGCCGCCGTCAGTGTCAGCCAGTTTGCCGTGGCATACGGAGCTCCATCGCAGTCTTTAACACTGGTAGCATGCCGCGACAGCGTGGACGCGAACCGTATGTGCAGTTGACGGACTTTGAGCGAGGGCGTATAGTGGGCATGCGGGAGGCCGGGTGGACGTACCGCCGAATTGCTCAACACGTGGGGCGTGAGGTCTCCACAGTACATCGATGTTGTCGCCAGTGGTCGGCGGAAGGTGCACGTGCCCGTCGACCTGGGACCGGACCGAAGCGACGCACGGATGCACGCCAAGACCGTAGGATCCTACGCAGTGCCGTAGGGGACCGCACCGCCACTTCCCAGCAAATTAGGGACACTGTTGCTCCTGGGGTATCGGCGAGGACCATTCGCAACCGTCTCCATGAAGCTGGGCTACGGTCCCGCACACCGTTAGGCCGTCTTCCGCTCACGCCCCAACATCGTGCAGCCCGCCTCCAGTGGTGTCGCGACAGGCGTGAATGGAGGGACGAATGGAGACGTGTCGTCTTCAGCGATGAGAGTCGCTTCTGCCTTGGTGCCAATGATGGTCGTATGCGTGTTTGGCGCCGTGCAGGTGAGCGCCACAATCGGGACAGCATACGACCGAGGCACACAGGGCCAACACCCGGCATCATGGTGTGGGGAGCGATCTCCTACACTAGCCGTACACCACTGGTGATCGTCGAGGGGACACTGAATAGTGCACGGTACATCCAAACCGTCATCGAACCCATCGTTCTACCATTCCTAGACCGGCAAGGGAACTTGCTGTTCCAACAGGACAATGCACGTCCGCATGTATCCCGTGCCACCCAACGTGCTCTAGAAGGTGTAAGTCAACTACCCTGGCCAGCAAGATCTCCGGATCTGTCCCCCATTGAGCATGTTTGGGACTGGATGAAGCGTCGTCTCACGCGGTCTGCACGTCCAGCACGAACGCTGGTCCAACTGAGGCGCCAGGTGGAAATGGCATGGCAAGCCGTTCCACAGGACTACATCCAGCATCTCTACGATCGTCTCCATGGGAGAATAGCAGCCTGCATTGCTGCGAAAGGTGGATATACACTGTACTAGTGCCGACATTGTGCATGCTCTGTTGCCTGTGTGTATGTGCCTGTGGTTCTGTCAGTGTGATCATGTGATGTATCTGACCCCAGGAATGTGTCAATAAAGTTTCCCCTTCCTGGGACAACGAATTCACGGTGTTCTTATTTCAATTTCCAGGAGTGTATATCACCGGTTGTCCTAAGATGACTATTAAAAGATTATAATTAATGTTAGTCTGGTTGGGAATTTGGTAAGCTAGACTGGATACCTGGTGATACAGTTGCTCAGTAATGCAAGGTTAACTTCCCCAGATAGCTCATGGCTTTTAACACGCTTTTATTGTCTTGAATATCAGCACCGCTTTCAGAACAAGTTAATGCATCAACATTACAAGGGACCACGGAGTGAAAACTATACTGATTACTGCAGGCCCACAGAAGCAACTTTCTCACTCATTCTTCCTTAGCTGCATACGAGAGGTGAGTGGGAACAGTGCTTAGAATGCGGAATCACGGAAAGCATCCTCTACCATGTACTACAATGGGTTACGAAGTGTAGCTGTTCAAGGAGAAATGTTCAGAAACGTTGACGAGTACTGTACAGTAAATGGCTGTGTCCAGGTCTTCACCATATCAGTACTGATTCACTCGTTTGCGGCCTGCGCCAGGAAAAATTATTTCCTGTGTTGCCTCCACATTTGACGTAAAGTGCCTCACATTATTCTCAAAGTCCCCATGTAGGTAAACGAAACAGCCAGCGAAGCTATTGCAAATTTTATTTTCAGCGCCTGTTTTCTGAATTTACCCAACTGGGTTTTGCAGAAAGGTTGCCTTTCCTCGTGACAGTCTCATGTAAACTCCTTGTTGATCCCAGTTACACTTTTATCTGCACAATACTGACCCGCTAAGATCGTTGCAACATGCCTTAAAACTCGTTTAACTGTCTGATATTGCGACAGGTAATAAAGATTGCAAACACTGGGATACAGGTTTCAGTAGTCTGTTCTGTATGAATTACTCAACACATGAACCACAGCTTCATAGAATCCTGCCAACAAATGTACGCACCCCATGCTGTAGTGATGTTGAAGAACTAGGTAACGGATTGAAATTTTCACTCTGCAGTGGAGTGAGCGCTGATATGAAACTTTCTGGCAGATTAAAAGTGTGTGCCAGACTCGGGACCTTTGCCTTTCGCGGGCAAGTGCTCTACCGACTGAGCTACCCAAGCACGACTCACGCCCCGTCCTCACAGCTTTACTTCCGCCAGCACCTCGTCTCCCACCTTCCAAACTTCACAGAAGCTCTCCTGCGAACCTTGCAGAACTAGCACCCCTGGAAGAAAGGATATTGCGGAGACGTGGCTTAGCCACAGCCTGGGGGATGTTTCCAGAATGAGATTTTCACTCTGCAGCGGAGTGTGTGCTGATATGAAACTTCCTGGAAGATTAAAACTGTGTGCCAGACCGAGACTCGAACTCGGGACCTTTGTCTTTCGCAGGCAAGTGCTCTACCATCTGAGCTACCCACGCATGACTCACGCCCCGTTCTCACAGCTTTACTTCTGCCGGTACCTCGTCTCCTACATTCCAAATTTCACAGAAGCTCTCCTGCGAACCTTGCAGAACTAGTACTGTGGAAGAAGGGTCCCGAGTTCGAGTCTCGGTCTGGCACACAGTTTTAATCTGCCATGAAGTTTTAGATAACGGATAATCACACAATGTAGGCTTTCACGGCCGCTACTGTAGTTACTTCCGGGCTGGTAGGCCGTGGCCGATGTATAAAACTCTCCCCTAACGTTTCGTGTCCAACTGCGGGAGACATCCTCGGAGGTAAAACGGCGAACTGCAAGGAGAACTCGAGGAAGCGCTGATTATATAGGCCGTGCAGAGGGCGCCGCTGTCCATCACGAGGCGCTTGCTATCAGACTGTCTCTGGTAATGCCAACGTTCTCGATTGAAAGTTCCAAAATGGTTCAAATGGCTCTGAGCACTATGGGACTTAACATCTGTGATCATCAGTCCCCTAGAACTTAGAACTACTTAAACCTAACCTAAGGACATCACACACATCCATTCCCGAGGCAGGATTCGAACCTGCGACCGTAGCGGTCACGCGGTTCCAGACTGAAGCGCCTAGAACCGCACGGCAACACCGGCCGGCCTCGATTGAAAGTAATCGATCGACATGCTTCCGGTGCAAAGCTGACATCAAAATTTTATCCGGTATAACACCTTCCTCTTTCCTGTCGAAATTATTACGTTGTTTATCAATCTCGATAGACTCTCTTTGTATGCGCACATAGGAATGCGATGCCACGCGGAGTGGCCGCGGGGTTCGAGGCGCCATGACACGGACTGCGCGGCCACTCCCGCCGGAGGTACCAAGCCTACCTTGGGCACGGATGTGTATGTGTGTGTGTGTGTGTGTGTGTGTGTGAGAGAGAGAGAGAGAGAGAGAGAGAGAGAGAGAGAGAGAGAGAGAGAGAGAGAGAGAGAGCGCGTGCGCGTTTGTGTGTGTCTGTGTTGTTCTTATGGCCTCAGCAGTTTGATCCCTCAGGAATTTAGGAAAGAAATGCGAGGTTTCAGATATGACGCTCGTCTCGCTGCATTTTATTTCATGATTACGTTTCTGGTAAACATGTTCTGCTGCGCCCGATTTACCTGCGTGACCCAAGCGGCAATTCCTCTTATGTTCAACTAGACGGGTGTTAAGACTTCTCTTTGTGGTACCGATATAAACCTGTCCACAACTACAAGGAATTTTACACTACTGGCCATTAAAATTGCCACACCAACAAGAAATACAGATGATATACTGGTATTCATTGGACAAATATATTATACTAGAACTGACATGTGATTACATTTTCACGCAATTTGGGTGCATAGATCCTGAGAAATCAGTACCCAGAACAACCACCTCTGGCCATAATAATGGCCTTGATACGCCTGGGCATTGAGTCAAACAGAGCTTGGATGGCGTGTACAGGTACAGCTGCCCATGCAGCTTCAACAAAACAGTGTCCTCCAGGAGTTCACGGATAAAGCTACCGAGTACCTAACACACATAACGAATGCCATACTAAAACACCAACACTTCCCCGCCTTTTGGAACACGGCCAAGGTCCTGGTGTTCAGGAAGCCGGGGAAAGACCACAGCCTCCCACAAAATTACCGACCCATCAGCCTTCTGAGCTCGCTCAGTAAGATTGTTGAGAAGCTGATTCTCAAACGCATCACTAGGCACTGCATAACAAATGACATCCTGAGACCGGCGCAATTCGGCTTCAGGAATCACCACTCCACAACACAACAACTCCTACGGGTCGTTGAACATATAACACATGGCCTCAACATAAACAAAGCAACAGGGGCGGTGTTCCAGGACATCGAAAAGGCTTTCGACCGCCTATGGCACAACGGCCTCATTCGCAAACTCAGCGACGCGGGATTCCCCGACGGGCTGCTGCGTCTAATACACTCATACCTCACAGACAGGAGTTTCACTGAGCGAGGTGGCGCGGTGGTTAGACACTGGACTCGCATTCGGGAGGACGACGGTTCAATCCCGCGTCCGGCCATCCTGATTTAGGTTTTTAGCTAATTTTAGAGAAACGTCTCGGTTTGCTAGCGACAAATGGTGCCAGCCTTAATAAGGAATAGCTTCTCAGTGCACTGGCATGACATTCTATATGCCTCAGAGAACTGATCTAGTCATACAACTTTGTAGGATTCTTGTAAGAACAGCTTATAGCTGTGAATGTACACCTTACGCTGCTGTAATCATTTTAGAAGACTCATCGCCATTTGAAGTTATTTTTGTTGATGGTAGACATCAGCTACGCAGTCAGAATCTGTGGTGCAGTGGTTGGAGACTGTACATGAGTAATTAATCGGAAGTATGTGTGAGTGTGTAGACAACGATGTGTCATTAGGCAGTGGGTCAACTACACTGCAAAGACTGACCGCAGCTGTGGTTTATAACCAGTAGGTCATTGGTTCGATATCGACACTGGCTGGCAGTGAAGATACAGTCTGAGTAAGGTAAATAAACGTTACCATTCGTATCTAAAACTGTGTGTTAGGGACGTGTACTTGTTGTTTAGTGCGGAGTTGGTGGCAGTAATTGTTATATTTTGTGTGAAAATATCACACAGCAATTTTCCAGAGTGCTTTCTTCAATCAGCTAGTTAAAGTGATGAGCAGAACGAAGTTACAGCACACCAACTGCCGACATATTCAGTCGCTCCAGGCAAATGCCGGGATGATTCCTTTGAAAGGGCACGGCCGACTTCCTTCCCCGTCCTTCCCTAATCCGATGAGACCGATGACCTCGCTGTCTGGTCTCCTTCCACAAAACAACCAACCAACCAACAGGAGTTTCAACACTGACGTGCAGGGAAAACAACACGACACGGTATACACGCAGGAGCACCCCAGGGAAGCATCCTAGGGCCCCTACTGTTTAACCTCTACATAAACGGTCTCCCAACCACACGCAACACAATGATGGCAATCTACGCGGATGACACAGCCATCCTTGCGCAAGATTGGAAACCATCAAACATTACGTCACGCTTACAGACCGCACTCACAGTGGCTGAGCTTTGGTTGGAGAAATGGCGTGTTAGAGTAAACGTCGATAAGTGCGAAGCCGTTCTGTTTACTAGAAGACCGAAGCGACTGCGCAAACACCGATACTGCAGACCAATAACTCTACATGCAGCCCAATACGTTTCCGTGAGAAAGTCAAATACCTCGGTGTCTGGCTGGACCGGAAATTACTCTGGGGGGGACCACATACAACACATGACCAACCGAGCTAGCGCGAGGCTCAAACAGCTCTACCCCATGCTCAACAGGCGTAGCACACTGAAGGGTGTAGAGGTCCATGTACATGACACTTATTCGACCCCTGATGACGTACGCAGCCCCTGTCTGGGGATACGCTGCGCCTACACGCCTGCGCCGTCTGCAGCTCATACAGAACAAAGTACTCAAAATCATAAGCAATGCTCCACGATACACACGCATCGCGGACCTTCACCGGGAATACCGACTTGAGAATCTCACGGAGGTAATCCGCAAACTCACCACAAGACTATACAGAAACTCCAGACATTCGCAGAACCCGTTTATTCTGAATCTGGGAAACTACGACCACAACCATAGATGGAAACATAAAAGGCCAAAAGACATACTTATAAGGACCTAACATCTATGGCCAAGCACACGCAAACACAACGGTACAGGTGAGCACCTGTTAATCAGACGCCATTACTGGATATCCAGCTGGAATACACTGCCGAATAACTGGCACCACGCAGGGAAGCCGTACCGTACACTGCATGCAGACGAGCTCCACACATCCCCCACACAGTGAGATGATCTATGGCCGATCTCCCACTACTGTATGACGATCTTGATTGTTCCAGGAATGCAGCGGCTGCAGCAACTGGGATACATTGCCATCGCTTGCCACGGTAATGATGCATGATACCCATACTAACAAATCCAACCTTGCACGAACTATCGCAGCTAGTAAGCCACTACTGCTCTTACTACCCATCCCACTGTCGCAGAGGTTTTTTTTCCCACGGCACTAGCCTTGGCACTTTTTTCCCTCTGCTCTTCAAATCGCTACCCTCACTCGCGTTTCGTCCACTATCTATCACCTGATGGACCGTGTTAATGCGTAGTCTTACACAGACGCACGGATAACACCACAGCCCAGCATCCTGTGATCCACTTACTAGATAACTAACATGTTGACAGAGGTGACAGTAGAACTTTTGGTTTGGTCTCCACGTTGGTGCGGGCGTGGAGGGGCCCCATCTAAAAAAAAACCGCAGTTCATCAAGAGTAGTGACTGGTTTATTGTGACGTGCCAGTTGCTCGGCCACCATTGACCAGACGTTTTCAATTGGCGAGGGATCTGGAGAAAGTGCTGGCCAGGGCAGCAGTCGAACACTTTTCTGTATCCAGAAAGGCCTGTACAGGACCTGCAACATGCGGTCGTGCATTATCCTGCTGAAATGTAGGGTTTCGCAGGGATCGAATGAAGGGTAGAGCCACGGGTCGTAACACATCTGAAATGTAACGTCCACTGTTCAAAGTGCCGTCAATGGCACCCCATACCATCACGCCGGGTGAAACGCCAGTATGCCGATGACGAATACACGCTTCCAATGTGCGTTCACCGCGATGTCGCCAAACACGGATGCGACCATCACGATGCTGTAAACACAACCTGGATTCATCCTAAAACATGACGCTTTGCCATTCGTGCACCCAGGTTCGTCGTGGAGTACACCATCGAAGACGCTCCTGTCTGCGATCGTCAAGAGTAACCGCAGCCACGGTCTCCGAGCTGATAGTCCGTGCTGCTGCAAACGTCGTCGAACTGTTCGTGCAGATGGTTGTCGTCTTGCAAACGTCCCCATCTGTTGACTCAGGGATCGAGACGTGGCTGCACGATCCGTTACACCCATACGGTAAGATGCCTGTCATCTCGACTGCTAGTGATACGAGGCCATTCGGATCCAGCACGACGTTCCGTATTACCCTCCTGAACCCAACGATACCATATTCTGCCAACAGTCATTGGATATCGACCAACGCGAGCAGCAATGTCGCGATACGATAGGCTGCAATCCGACCTTTATCAAAGTCGGAAACGTGATGGTACGCATATCTCCTCCTTACAGGAGGCATCACAACAACGTTTCATCAGGCAACGCTGGTTAACTGCTGTTTGTGTATGAGAAATCGGTTGGAAACTTTCCTCATGTCAGCACGTTGTTGGTGTCGCCACCGGCGCCAACCTTGTGTGAATGCTATGGAAAGCTAATCATTTGCGTATCACAGCATCTTCTTCCTGTCGATTAAATTTCGCGTCTGTAGTACGTCGTCTTCGTGGTGTAGCAATTTTAATGGCCAGTAGTGTATATACCCCCCCAGTGTAGGCAAAGCATGTCGTGCATCTTTTGTCGATCTTAAATATTCTTTTATTTTCCTGGTGGGTCTGAAAATAGTTTCCACCCTGTGCTTGCTTAACACTTTCCCAATGCGATCTGTAACCTTACCAATGAACGGAAGAAAAACCTCGCCATTGGGCGGCTGTTGTTCGTTGTTGCTCGTGATTCTCTGCCTACAGCGAAGTCATCGATCTATCTCCTTGCTAGAATAGCCATTCTTCACGAAGGGTGACCGTAGGTGTTCAGTCTCACCTTTTAAATAAACAGGTTCACAAATTTTGTACACCCTTTCTACCAAGGTTTTTATTACACCTCTTCTTATTCTTTGTCTAATGTGGTGGTTAGGCTATTTATGCAGACAACGATCAGTACGTATTCCCTTTCTATACACCTTACGGTAATGGATAACTTGATACGAACTTGAATACGCACTGTGTTGTCATAATGCTAACAACCATGGTAAAAATTTGGAAGGTAGGGCGTAACAACCTCTTCAAAGTTAAAGGAGCGACCGTAGAAGGGTTTTGTGGAAAGCGCTCTGTCGCATGGGGCATAAACGTGGCCACTGTTCAAAGGAAATAAAAGAAAGGTTACATGTAATAGATGTTTTGTAAAGGACAATGAGTTGAAAAATCGCATTCGTGGACGAGGTAGGAAGTGAAGACAGCAAGAGAAAGGTGGAAATAAGCCCAGGATTGGTACAAAGGACGGAACAGAAACAACTGGAGTGGTATGGACGTGTGGATGCTACGTTCCACAAATCCACTCCCTGGTCCAGGGCGACGAACAGTGCGAAGTGTCCTGAAATAATTGTCTCCAGAAACTGAATATGTCGGCAGTTGGTGTGCTGTGACTTCGTTCTGCTCATCACTTTAACTAGCTGATTGAAGAAAGCACTCTAGAAAATTGCCGTGTGATATTTTCACAAAAAATATAACAATTACTGCCACCAACTCCGCACTAAACAACAAGTACACGTCCCTAACACACAGTTTTAGATACGAATGGTAACGTTTATTTACCTTACTCAGACTGTATCTTCACTGCCAGCTAGTGTCGATATCGAACCAATGACCAACTGGTTATAAACCACAGCTGCAGTCAGTCTTTGCAGTGTAGTTGACCCACTGCTTGATGACACATCGTTGTGTACGCACTCACACATACTTCCGGTTAATTACTCATGTACAGTCTCCAACCACTGCACCACAGATTCTGACTGCGTAGCTGATGTCTACCATTAACGAAAATAACTTCAAATGACGATGAGTCTTCTAAAATGATTACAGCAGCGTAAGGTGTACATTGACAGCTATACGCTGTTCTTACAAGAATCCTACAAAGGGTATGACTAGATCAGTTCTCTGATGCGTATAGAATGTCATGCCAGTGCACTGAGAAGCTATTCCTTATTAAGGCTGGCACCATTTGTCGCTAGCAAACCGAGACGTTTCTATAAAATTAGCTAAATACGACCATAATTTGTGAATCATAAACCGACACTTTGCTTAACGTTAAAAAAGTGAAATATTTGTACAAATTACTGCTGTATCCAATTGATTTAGTATAATAAAAAAAATTAATGAACACTTTATACTGTCATTAATTTAATAAAACCCAAGGGGGAGGATTCAAATGGCTATAACGTTTTACATTATTAGTACTGGTAACACAAGAATTTTTTTATTTACAAACATTAATACGAGATACAAAATTGTTTACTGCAACACTGTATGTTCAAGAGCAAAGTTCACATAATTTGTTGTCCTACGCCACATATTTATCTGAATTCTGAGCTTTTGGGAAGAACATCTTTCCGCTGTATGATGTATTCATAAAATTAGAGCAATTCATTTGATACTCAAAAATATATTTAAATATTGCTTCGACCATTGGTACCTGTAATCTGTTTCGTTGCTCAGTCCACTACACATTTATGAGAGAAAATACTCGTTACAGGTTTGCATCATGCCCTGGAATACTGAAGACGAATTCACACAGATTCAGCGGCTGAGAATAATGTTCTTCGCATCCAGTCTGTCGGAAGAAGTAGGTCTATTTCTCCTGGCATGATGTACTACCCCAGTTACCGCTATTTTTATTGATTTCTGATTCAGAGCACTGCTTGAGTAAATAAAACTGGTCGATCAATAAACTTTCATTTACTGACAATCCTCTTCCCTGTACAAATGTTACTGTGCTTGTCACATTGCTCCATTCAGGTTCTGTGTCCACCAATATCTATTTCTTGATTATTTTTCTAAATAAGTTGTACACGTTTCATAAAGCTCTTCTACATCAAAATGATGTTTTTGAATTTCACTAGTTAATTCAACATTGATGTTCTGCAATAGAGATGTCACTTTGAGTGGAATAAAACTTTTTTCTTTACGATGTTGTATGATTCTGCTAGTAGTTTCCAAAATGGCAGCTGCTTTTATAACACTGCTGTCTGCTTTCTCAAGTTTAAGTATTTGTCTTGAAACACGCCCAACTGACTATGCAGGAATCACGGACATGCTTCCGTTAACGGATTCTGAGAGAGGGTTGTCAGAAATTTAGGTGCCTTTTCTTCTAAGAGGAAGAATGATTTAAGAGCATCATAGAACTTCAGTGCTCTCTCTACAGAAAGAAAAATTAACCACCTTGTTTTTGTATGTGACAACAATGCAATCTATGCGACTCACAAAACTCCCTTATACGCCCCGTTCGCACTGTGTATGTGGAGAAGTAATTGAAAAGTTTAATTATAGAGGTTTGTGCGTCAACACTAATCACGCCAGCCACTGTCTTGGCAGCACTGTGCAGTATGCGAGCAGGGCAGCCAACTCCTAAAAGATTTTCGTTTACTTCAGTTATCAGTCTAGCAAATGCATTGTTTGTACCTGCTCGTCGCACTCATCCAAGCATTGTCACTGCGAAATGCAATACACTCGCTCTTATCAATTTTATTTTCTTCTAGTTCAGTATTGTAGTACATAGTTATTGTAGCGGCTGTTTCATTTGGTAGCGAAACAAATTTAAGCAATTTTGCTTGAATGCCATTCTGAGATGTAAAATATTGAACTATTAATTGAAATATTTTTTCGGCCTTGCGATTACTCGCATCTGTAGCTATTGAATTACAGCGGACCACTGAAAGATCGTCGCATATTTGTTTGACCGTGTCAGGTGCCATAACTGCTCTCAAAAGTGCTGTTGTTTTGGTTCTGCCCGATGTCACACTCCTCGCTGTGACAGAATAGTTAAAAAGATTGCAGCTTAGCCTAGAAGTACAGTCTACACATTTCAAAGACATATGATGTGTAACGGTATGATAACATATTGTTCATTGCGCAGCTGCTACTCATTGGCTCTGTTTTGATGATTTTCAAATAAAAAAAGTTGTCTTTTTTTAAGTCCTAGCGGAGGACATGTCTAGTTTATGCTTTTGGCTGCCTAAATGATCTGTAATATCCGCCCTTCCTCCATGTGGAATGGAAGAATACGACTTAAATATTCGACATTCCACTTCATAGTCATGTCTTTCTCGTTTGACGGAAAGACCATTCCTCTGTATATTTGTGTTGATAGGAAAACTTTCGGAGCTCACTCCACACACACAAAAATATGAACTTAGCCTCCGACAGAGAACCGCGTACCTGTAACGCCTCAACTGAAGAGAATCGCAAGATAAGAGTTAATAACAGAAAGAAGCGTTACGCGCAATAAACGCCCCTAATAGACACTGGCAGGTGCAACAATGAAACAAAAATCATTATTTTGCCTAAAAGTGACAGTTAAAATACAAATAGACGCTTCCATTTGGGAAGAAATAGACTGTTGTTGTTTTTGTTGTGGTCTTCAGTCCTGAGACCGGTTTGATGCAGCTCTCCATGCTACTCTATCCTGTGCAAACTTCTTCCAGTACCTACTGCAGCCTACATACTTCTGAATCTGCTTAGTGTATTCATCTCTTGGTCACCCTCTACGATTTTTACACTCCACGCTGCCATCCAATGCTAAATTTGTGATCCCTTGATGCCTCAGAACATGTCCTACCAACCGATCCCTTCTTCTAGTCAAGTTGTGCCACAAACTCCTCTTCTCCCCAATTCTATTCAATACCTCCTCATTAGTTATGTGATCTATCCATCTAATCCTCAGCATTCTTCTGTAGCACCACATTTCGAAAGCTTCTATTCTCTTCTTGTCTAAACTGTTTATCGTCCATGTTTCACTTCCGTACATGGTAGTTGTGCCACAAACTCCTCTTCTCCCCAATTCTATTCCTCATTAGTTATGTGTTCAACCCATCTAATCTTCAGCATTCTTCTGTAGCACCACATTTTGAAAGCTTCTATTCTCTTCTTGTCTAAACTATTTATCGTTCATGTTTCACTTCCATACATGGCTACACTCCATACAAATGCTTTCAGAAACGACTTCCTGACACTTAAATCAATACTCGATGTTAACAAATTTCTCTTCTTCAGAAACGCTTTCCTTGCCATTGCCAGTATACATTTTATATCCTCTCTATTTCGACCATCATCAGTTATTTTGCTCCCCAAATAGCAAAACTCCTTTACTACTTTAAGAGTCTCATTCCCATTTAATTCGACTACTTTCCATTATCCTCATTATGCTTTTGTTGATGTTCATCTTATACCCTCCTTTGAAGACACTGTCCATTGCATTCAACTGTATGAGAGTATTTCTGTAGCATCACAAAACCGGGCTAAAGTGGCGTCCCGAAAGCAATTTTCGGGACGCTCATTTTTTAAATCCGAAAGCGGGACTGTCCCGGAAAACCGGGACGTCTGGCAATCGTCTTCCTTATCAAAGATTGAAGACTGACAGTATTAATGTTAATTAAACTTAAATTTGTGTAAGCAACGATTATAGTTTTCGGAATCAATTTCCACTCTGCAGTGGAATTTGAGCTAACACGCTCAACGTTGAACTCTCTGAAGCGAAAGCGTAGGCGCCAATTTTTTGCGTTATCGATCTGTCTTGCAAGCTAAGCCCTTAATCAAATCATCATTTGAATCATATTTCTCATCAGTTTATTGGTATGTAATTCCTCAGCATTAGATAACAGAGCAATTGTAACCACGAGCAGTTCATCAAGTACCGCGGAAACAGCTGTGCTCCGTTAAAAGTGAGATCGCGACGAGATTGTTGCGCCAGGCGCTCTCGAACATTCTCGACATTTTAAGGATCTGAATAAAAATTCAACACGAGGACAAGAATGTACACCATCTTTATCGGGACCAACTGACTAACGTCGTGCTGCCAGACAAGGTGTCGACGTCTGCGATGCTGCTTCCAAGCTTATTTCACATGTTCTCGTTTATTGCCGTGAAAATAAAATTACAAAGGGAGGGAGATTGTTCATCTTTCCCTGAGTGAACGTGATGTATAGCTCCTGTGTTAAATGGCGCAGCATGAGACGCTTTGGCCGCGTGGCGGCCCGTTGCACGCTAGAGGTGGCAAAAAAATAACGTAACTGATAGAAATAACCGGTTACTGAGAAGTAGCGGTTACTGCGATAACCGTTCCTCTGATTCTGGCAGTTATTTCAATAACTCTCTAGTGTCAACAGTGCATCGCGCCATCTGTTGACCGAAGATCGTACTGCGCATTTGGAAGGCGTTCTATAGGCCATGGGAATAACTGTGAGACTGCGCGCCATCTGTTGATAAGAACTGTGTACTATTTCGTGGGCCTTCGTTACTTTTAGCACAAACCATTAAATAAACATCTTCAATTTTTTGGTCCTGTCCTCCTCAGTTGCGCGTAATACTACGGTATGTTGATGATTTTCACTTATGGACCGTCTGACAGCAACTGAATAAAACACAATTTTAGTGCCATACGCGTTTCGCCTTTATTTTCTGCAAGGCATCATCAGTGGCAGGTTGCGTAGACAGTTTCTTACATATTACGCTCCTGTTGCATTTTTGGTCTTGTTCTTCTTCCTATGAGCGCCAATTTGCTGTTTTTTCTGCATTCCACAGCACTATGCACTGAACGCTTTTAATGCAATGTTTTGGTTTCTGTTGCCAACTCAGTTGGCAACAGAAACCAAAACATTGCATTAAAAGCGTTCAGTGCATAGTGCTGTGGAATGCAGAAAAAACAGCAAATTGGCGCTCATAGGAAGAAGAACAAGACCAAAAATGCAACAGGAGCGTAATATGTAAGAAACTGTCTACGCAACCTGCCACTGATGATGCCTTGCAGAAAATAAAGGCGAAACGCGTATGGCACTAAAATTGTGTTTTATTCAGTTGCTGTCAGACGGTCCATAAGTGAAAATCATCAACATTAAATAAAGTTTATGTCCGAGCGGTGGGTGATAGGAGCTGCAGTACAGGCATTAACAAGTACAGTCGATCCCTTGAGCCACCGATTTATGGGTTAATTTAGCTTGGACGGATAGTACAAGGAGAGTTACCATAAGGAATTGGAGCGACTATAGAAATAAGTGTCAGAGATCGGTATTCCTCACTTGTGGTTATCGTATTTGGCTCACAGTTCACCTTCTCTGGCAGTTATGGAGTTACCTCTACAAGTAGCCTGGAAGCTGGTAGCGGAATAACTGTGTTTGTGTTCCTGACACAGTTACTCTAGTCTTGGACCCCGGTGATATTTGCAGGAAGGATAGCAACTGGAGCAAACAAATATTTTCATACTTCTTCGGAAATAGCGGCTGGCCATCGCGAATGATGTCAGAAAGTATAACATAATACGTTTGAATATAATAATTATTATCCTCTTCATTTGTCAGGAGATTGTCAAAATATCTGAATATATTACAGTAACTGCTAATATTTACAGAATTGATAAACTTCCAGAACAAAACACAGTTATGCACTTTTAATAAATTTATCGTTCACAGAATACCCGATCATGACTGTTGCGACCAAGTGCTGTCAAAACTGAAATATAGCAGAATTTTTACTTAAGCTGGTCTATCAGTCTCTGTTACGATATTCATCTAAAGAGTAGAAGGAGGGGTCAATGGAAGCGTCTGATTCCACTCGTCTGCTTTGACGTAAAGATGTTGTGGTGTGTGAATGTCAATACGGCACGGTGTTTATGAGTTGTTTTTGTGTGTGTGGGGTGGGGGGGGGGGGGGGGGGCTCGCCGATCTAGTATGCAGTGCCGGAATTTGCTGGTGGTAATTAATTTTTTTCTAGTTGTGATGTTTTGTGTATTTATGGAGTATTGAATGTGTTTTAATTTATGTAGCGATGTTTGATTTGTGGATTTTTGGGGTTGTGGTTTTGGTTTTATTTTTCGCAGTTGTAGGTTTTTTGGCATCAGTAGTTGTGGTGGACCTATATAGGTCACAGGAAATGACCGATTCCCATTTTCATAGTTGTAGGTGTTGATGTTTTGGTATCGTCATCTGAGGTTGACCTATGTAAGTCATGGAAAACGTCTGATTCCAATTTTCGTACTTTTAGTTGTGGGTACTGGTGTTTTGGTATGTGGTTGACTCATACTGCTCAAGGGAAGTGTCCGATTCCTGCAGATTTTTGTTGGTGTAGCGGAATGCTTTTCTATACTTATGTCTCCTACATCTAACATCATTCTCACTGTAAATACAGACTTGTTTAGGCACTTCATCAGTTCTGTGGTATGCCCTTCCCAACTGAATTTACTATCGAGTTGTAGTCCCAGAAAGGTAACACTGTCAACCTTTTCGATCTGGATGTCTTCATATGTTATAAACATGCTGTAGCTGGAGAAATCGAGCAATTTCCAAATCTCACATAAAACTTGGATTAGCGTACTCACACTTTCCCCAATAGGACTATCTTGTACAGGACAGGAGTAAACGAATCCGTCACATTACGTGTATTTTCTGTTGTATTACAAGGCTGTACACGTATTCTATTAAGTGAGCAGCACAGGAAATTAAGCTTCGAATTTAACCTACAGTGTTCAGTTTACATATTACTTCATACTTAAAAACGCACGTTGTTAACATTTTACTTAAACAGTGCTGTGGCGAAGTTCCGCGTACTTTCTGTTGCAGCTGCGAAGATATTTCTAATAGCGACCGATAACCTACATACGTATGATATGAAACACTAATAATCGTTCTAACGCCAGCCGGAGTGGACGAGCGGTTCTAGGCGCTACAGTCTGGAACCGCGCGACCGCTACGGTCGCAGGTTCGAATCCTGCCTTGGGCATGGATGTGTGTGATGTCCTTAGCTTAGTTAGGTTTAAGTAGTTCTAAGTTCTAGGGGACTAATGACCACAGCAGTTAAGTCCCATAGTACTCAGAGCTATTTGAGCCAATCGTTCTAACATCAAACTAAAATGTACCCAGAGTTAATTAGGTAAACACGATTCATACGACATTCCTGCCATTTCACACTACTCGCAGTTATACTGATGACTAAACTGATGGATTCCAACTATGTCGTTATTTAACTGTAGCCCCGTCGGAGCATTCAGTATTCGCTAGCGAAAAATAACTTGACAGTTATTAATAACCATTAAAAATAACGGTTACCAAAGAATAACTGGAACTGTGATAACGGTTAGTCCAGAATAACCATTTGGCCCACCTCTACAGTATTCGCTAGCGAAAAATAACTGACAGTTATTAATAACCGTTAAAAATAACGGTTATCAAAGAATTACTGGAACTGTGATAACGGTTACTCCAGAATATCCGTTTGGCCCACCTCTATTGCACGCGAACGCTACGTGCCGAATCTGCCCTTTATCGCGCACGCTGTGAGCCGCGAGCTGGCAACGCCGCCTCATGACGTCAGGGATACGGGCGCGGGGGGGGGGGGGGGGGAGGGGGCAGCGTGGCTGCGTGCGTCAGCTGTTTGTGTGGCGCGGAGAAGCTGGGCTGTCGACAGCGCTAAACCTAGCCGCGTACTAGCTTCCCGTGAGATACTACACGAAGGTAAGACGACCGGCTGGCCCGCACTGCAATTTCGAGCGCTGCGAATATTGCCGCGTTGTTCTGGACCCATCTGTGAAGTTCGCTGCTCCGTAGATGTGCCGCAGTCGCTTTCTGCGGACTTCTCGTACGACCTTCGACCATAGATACTAGTAGACTGGCCTTACTGTGCAGAATCAATAGGGATGGTGTGGCTCCAACATAAACCACGTGACTGTTGGCAAAACGTGGCGGGATTTCAAATCAGCGGTCTGCCATCCTATGTTTGTATCGGATTTTCCCCACATTTCTCAATTGACTGCCAAACGCTTTGTGATGTAACAAAATAAAAGTGATGTTGTTATTTAATTGAAAAGTTGCAGTTTGAGATTTCGCTTACTGTTTTATCAATCACAATTGGCGTAAGAATGATGGATTGACCATTGTCATAAAATATTGCATTATGAAATTTTTAATTGCAGTTTCGCGTGGCTTGAAGCAGTCACAGCTAGTGTGCTATTGATTAAGAAATTGCATTATCGTCTTTCTAATTACTTCATGATCGTAGATACGATCATACTTGGTGGTGAAGTTATTGCTATGACAAAACAATTTCCTAAGGGACCAGAAAGTTCTTATGGGCGCAAAACAACTGTAACATCACACAAAAGGTAAATTCAATATTAAAGCTGATGCAAGAAGACGATAAAACAGTTTTCTTTTTATCAATGTGACACGCACATTGGACTGCTGATCTTGGTGTCTGTAATCTTAGCATAATGAATAATTAAAATGAAAATAATACTGAGGAGATGATAGGAATGAGCACTGCTAAATGATTCAGTATTCCCAGAACAAATATTTATTATAACTAAAACATATATCGTACCTTAAGCTTAGTACTACAATGACGGTAGATTTTTATGTCCGTTTCATGTCCATTGAGCGCTCTTTTATTTAGATAGCCATTGTCCTCTTTGGTTGCTCGTGCGTCATCACGTTAAGTTATAACAGTTATTTTTTTTACACTTCACTCAAACTCAGACGTAACACGTTTTTATACATTTAGTAAAAGTTAGATCAGACTGCCACAAATCTGCGTCCGTCTTACTTAAGAAAAACAGTACAAGTGTTTTGCGCTCAAGGCTTCATTTGTTCTGCAGCGAACAAAATAGTGAAGGATCGCATATCTATCCGTATTTTTCTGTTTATATTACCGCCCAAAGAGGACGAATTACAGTATTTAGGAAATTCCACCGTCACTATGCGACGCCTTATTATACATTAATCATTCTTTATAAACAAGTATTTGCCTTCTGGCTGAAAGCTATTTGATGTTTTAATGAAGCCAAAAATAGCGAATATCACAGCTTCCAACAAAATTTACTTTTTTATTTGCGAAAAATTATGCCAGAACCACATTTGACCTGGATTTGTTCACAGTACCATTTATAAAATCTAACAAATACATCGAACGCCACTCTGGTGGGCAGCGGGACGAAATTACTATAAACTATCAATTAAAGTAAAATGTCGTTAAAAGTTCTTTTAAACAGTAAGAGTGGGCTCGTGTGAAAACTCTAAACATTGGATTCGCCACGTTTTGAGCTCTAGTCACTTATAAAACGAAATGGGATATGGGAATAATGTCAACTATATGTGCCAAAATTGTCGACTTTAGGAGCAGGTCCATTTTAGAGTATCAGTTTTAGGTGCACTTCAAAGGTTCAGTTCCCACTATTTTTACAAAAGTTTAAACTATCAGTTTAAAAAAATGATATTTTAGATGAAAGGTGAGACTTTGAAGCCGGTCGGTGTGGCCAAGCGGTTAAAGGCGCTTCAGTCTGGAACCGCGTGACCGCTACGGTCGCAGGTTCGAATCCTGCCTCGGGCATGGATGTGTGTGATGTCGTTAGGTTTAAGTAGTTCTAAGTTCTAGGGGACTGATGACCTTAGATGTTAAGTCCCATAGTGCTCAGAGCCATTTGAATATTTTTTTTTTTTTTTTTGAGACTTTGAAGTTTCAGAAAATAATTTTGGAGTCTACATTTATTTAATAGAATTAGAAGGTAGAAAAAAATGGCACTTAACGTAACGTGCTACAGTTCTATTCTAATACAATATTTTACTAACTCGCAGTTATCACACACATTCTAACAACATTCAGACTTACAGGCATTGGAAGCACAGATTTCAGAAGACGAGGCATCATCTAACGAACGCCTTCTAGTGTGTGATTTACGGAGCTTAGGCCTCTTCGATTTCATATGCTCTGGAAAATAAAAAAGTGTCGGGATAGCATCACTACTTAAGCCAATTCCCTCCAGTCTTAGCACTATGAAAACATCAGGTTTAAAAATGACAGACACTGTAAATATAAATTGTAAATATACATTGTAAATAATAACTAACCTGAATGAGATTTTCACTCTGCAGCGGAGTGTGCGCTGATATGAAACTTCCTGGCAGATTAAAACTGTGTGCCCGACCGAGACTCGAACTCGGGACCTTTGCCTTTGCCTTTCGCGAAAGGCAAAGGTCCCGAGTTCGAGTCTCGGTCGGGCACACAGTTTTAATCTGCCAGGAAGTTTCAATAACTAACCTATCAAAACACTTCTCCTCGAAGTGCTTCAAGCAAAGGCGCGTATGTGCAGATGGCTTAAAGTTTTTCCGTTTCAGGGCCTTATTACGGCCAGAGGTGGTTGTTCTGGGTACTGATTTCTCGGGATCTATGCACCCAAATTGCGTGAAAATGTAATCACATGTCAGTTCTAGTATAATATATTTGTCCAATGAATACCCGTTTATCATCTGCATTTCTTCTTGGTGTAGCAATATTAATGGCCAATAGTGTAGATAAATGTTCAAGCTGTAAACTGGTGTAAACCATTGTAGAAATAAACAGGTCTATGAACTTATAAAAAAAATAGGAGACCTTACTTTTGGGATTAGCCTCGTAATAGTGCCTTCATGCATTATCTCATGCACTCTCCTTAAAAATTAGGTTTTGCGACTATCTTTTCTATCCATCAAAAATCTCCGTCCGTCATTAGCTTTTCGATATCTAAATCCAAGTTTTCTTGAAATTTTGGACAAAGAAATAATACCTCCTGCACAGTCTATTGTAGGTTTTGAAACAGCTTTTAAGTTTTTTAAATATTGAGTATTCACAATTACTAACAAATTTTTGAACTGAGTGACGGATTACATCTTTCTGGGCATCGTCTAACGCTTGACAGGTTTTTGGCGTGTAATGTTTTTTTCCCCTTGTTTTGGAGAGAAAAAGCTTGGCCGTAGGGCATCTTTATTTTCGATTACACTTTTATTAGCTTCGTCAGAGATGCGTTGCACTGTTCTTACCGAGAATTGATTCTGCCGTTGATTTTTGCGCCTATCTCAAAAAAATCACACACCTTTTCCTGACAGTTTTCTTGCGCTTTTAGAAAATTATACACTTTATACAGAGTGTCCTTAGAGTGTAACCTAACACCACTCATAATCGACATCACGCACAATTCGAACGTCAACGCACAGATTCACTCCCGCACTTACGCCGTTGAGTCGCCGGGCCAGCGTGAGAAAGAGTATGATATACCGGGTGACTGAAAGTCAGTATTGGGATTTTAAGGATTGTGGTATTTATTACATTCACCTAACAATTGTAAATAATGTATAAAGAGCAACTCAGTTTTGCTTAACCCTGAACTTGAAAAATTGCTCAAATGTAACAAGTATAAAATATGTAGTCATCAGACCACGTAAAACTTTTAATCATGTAAGTCCACATTAGCTGTCGAAAATTAAGTAAATAATCATCTTATTCGTATTACAAGTAAATTATTCTGTAAATGAACGCGAAACATCATGGATATGTGCAGTCTTCAAATGTCTGATAACATTGTTACAACATTCTCGAAAATAAATGAAAAATTATAGAAAATGAAAACGGAAACAGTGACCAAATGAACTGAAAATATTAAATCACAATACTTTCGCGTAATCTAAGCATATCTTTCTGTGATACTGCAGGTAAATTGGTGGACACATTTTGGTGCATTTGTACGCCGTTTTTCTTTTCTTGGACCCAGGACACTTAATACACCTCTTCATCTTCTCCATTCCACCACGTGGTATGCTCTTAATATTTCTGCATGAAATAAGCTCCAGAAATATTTGAGATTTAGAACGCCTTTGTCCCAAAATTCGAATCGTGGCTTTTAGTCCTGGCATTATCCTTATCAGAATGTTTATGCTGCGGTGGATTTCTTACTGTAACAGCCTCAGAACAACCCCACTTGAAATCATTTTTTCCATAAAACTAGTGAGTTTGCTCTGAGGAATTGTCTGTAGTACAGATCACACCAGGCTCTTCTCTCAACAACTTATTTTATTCACCAGTATTACTCTCTGTTTCATGGCGATCATCAGCTACCACAAAACCAGGATCAGCATCAGAACTATATAAGGTATCGCAATCGTTCCCGTTTACCTCTTCGCCTATATCATATAGCAGCTCTTAGACCCATGCATCAAAATTTAGACCAGCTGCAGACAGCTTACTCCTCTTACACTTAGAAAAAAGCCATTCCGTGCGATAGCCGAAAAATAAGAAATTCACTCTTCCAGTAAAATTCTATAAAATAAAAAATCCGAGAAAGGAGCCGGGAACAAAACGTGCAGTAATTACACTCCTGGAAATGGAAAAAAGAACACATTGACACTGGTGTGTCAGACCCACCATACTTGCTCCGGACACTGCGAGAGGGCTGTACAAGCAATGATCACACGCACGGCACAGCGGACACACCAGGAACCGCAGTGTTGGCCGTCGAATGGCGCTAGCTGCGCAGCATTTGTGCACCGCCGCCATCAGTGTCAGCCAGTTTGCCGTGGCATACGGAGCTCCATCGCAGTCATTAACACTGGTAGCATGCCGCGACAGCGTGGACGTGAACCGTATGTGCAGTTGACGGACTTTGAGCGAGGGCGTATAGTGGGCATGCGGGAGGCCGGGTGGACGTACCGCCGAATTGCTCAACACGTGGGGCGTGAGGTCTCCACAGTACATCGATGTTGTCGCCAGTGGTCGGCGGAAGGTGCACGTGCCCGTCGACCTGGGACCGGACCGCAGCGACGCACGGATGCACGCCAAGACCGTAGGATCCTACGCAGTGCCGTAGGGGACTGCACCGCCACTTCCCAGCAAATTAGGGACACTGTTGCTCCTGGGGTATCGGCGAGGACCATTCGCAACCGTCTCCATGAAGCTGGGCTACGGTCCCGCACACCGTTAGGCCGTCTTCCGCTCACGCCCCAACATCGTGCAGCCCGTCTCCAGTGGTGTCGCGACAGGCGTGAATGGAGGGACGAATGGAGACGTGTCGTCTTCAGCGATGAGAGTCGCTTCTGCCTTGGTGCCAATGATGGTCGTATGCGTGTTTGGCGCCGTGCAGGTGAGCGCCACAATCAGGACTGCATACGACCGAGGCACACAGGGCCAACACCCGGCATCATGGTGTGGGGAGCGATCTCCTACACTGGCCGTACACCACTGGTGATCATCGAGGGGACACTGAATAGTGCACGGTACATCCAAACCGTCATCGAACCCATCGTTCTACCATTCCTAGACCGGCAAGGGAACTTGCTGTTCCAACAGGACAATGCACGTCCGCATGTATCCCGTGCCACCCAACGTGCTCTAGAAGGTGTTCGTCAACTACCCTGGCCAGCAAGATCTCTGGATCTGTCCCCCATTGAGCATGTTTGGGACTGGATGAAGCGTCGTCTCACGCGGTCTGCACGTCCAGCACGAACGCTGGTCCAACTGAGGCGCCAGGTGGAAATGGCATGGCAAGCCGTTCCACAGGACTACATCCAGCATCTCTACGATCGTCTCCATGGGAGAATAGCAGCCTGCATTGCTGCGAAAGGTGGATATACACTGTACTAGTGCCGACATTGTGCATGCTCTGTTGCCTGTGTCTATGTGCCTGTGGTTCTGTCAGTGTGATCATGTGATGTATCTGACCCCAGGAATGTGTCAATAAAGTTCCCCCTTCCTGGGACAATGAATTCACGGTGTTCTTATTTCAATTTCCAGGAGTGTAGAAACGTGTGGTCTATTTGTCCCCTGCGCAGAGAACAGTGCGTAGGTCCTGAATCCCATATCTTGAGGCTGTAAGAAACTCTTAGCGGGGAATTGATATGTTAGAAATAATTAAATTTCCAATTAGTGAGTTTATACGGGATGCCACTCGGATTTTACTAGCAGAACATGAAAAATTGCACTATTAGATTCCACTTCAGAGTCACAAATAATTTCCATTCTTCAACAAAGTAATGAACTCCGTATTTCCGTAATTACTGTCGGACTGTTCTCAAGTACATGTCCAAATAATCACACATTGCTAATAAAGGCTTAACTGACACCGACAACGGCAGACAACACGACTCTTCTCCGACACTGCGGAACCATATCTGATCCTACAGCCGAACCACTTCACCGGCCCTCCAAGTTAGGCGCAATCCGAAGATCACCGACTTGCATCGTCTGCCTTTTCGTTTAGCAGTTGTTTATTTTTATGCTGGTTATTAATACCTGTGAAATAATGGAGTGATAGCACGCTATTGAGAGATGCTTTAACGTGAAATGTAAGCAAATATGCTGTTTAGTTTGGTTAATATTAACCCTAGGTCACCCAAGCCTTTTTTTCTAACTTGGATGCATAAGGGGGAGGGGTTCGGCGAGCCCACAGGTATTAAATAAGTTTACTGACGAAAAATTACAACTTTCAAAATGGTTTATGTATTTTAACTAAGGCATCGGTTTAATCATATTGTGAATTGTTATAAATATTGGATTGAGTGAATAAAAAATTGACATATTACAATACGAAATACAGATGTGTTCATATACAATAGACTACTCTGAGTCCTCAACTTCAAGGCAAGAGACACACTTCACAATTTTTTCTGAATGTGTGTTACACACATGTTTATGACACTGTCCACAATTCTGTTTTGGTTTACTTAGATTGTTGTACTTCTGCTTCTTTGTTTCAGCTTTTCTTACACAAATATGGCACTGACCTTTCCCTGCAGGAGGCTGACGTGCTTTTGTTGTCACTGCTTTGATTTTCTTTTGTAGAACAGTCTCCATTGATTGAACAATTTGGTTAGATAACCTTCTTGCATTGGCACTTCTTTCTTCTACTTGCAATTTCACTAGTTGGTTGGTTGGTTTTGGGGAAGGAGACCAGACAGCGTGGTCATCGGTCTCATCGGATTAGGGAAGGATGGGGAAGGAAGTCGGCCGTGCCCTTTCAGAGGAACCATCCCGGCATTTGCCTGGAGTGATTTAGGGAAATCACGGAAAACCTAAATCAAGATGGCCGGACGCGGGATTGAACCGTCGTCCTCCCGAATGCGAGTCCAGTGTCTAACTACTGCGCCACCTCGCTCGAATTTCACTAGTTCCATCCCAGCTTGTAGAAGATAAAGTTTCTGTTTGTTGTGTTTCTTTTCATTCCATCTTCGATGTTGCTGGATGAATATGGTGGTTTCATTGATAGCATAAATGTCGATGAGAGAGTAAAATAGAGGCCATCTCTAAGTTCCCCTCTTGCATGTGTACATACGCGCCATTTGATCAATGGTATCAATTCCACCTTTAGTGGAATTATAATATGCATTTATCTCGGTTTTATTCTTCACTCCTCCAACAGTGCCTTTATCTTGGTGCATTGTTGACAACATCAGTAAGTTTTTACTTCGTTTTGCTTTTGCTGTGTAGGACACCAAAGTTACTGGAGGCCTACGTGCTGGGAGGTGCACTAACTCACTGCAAGTTTACAAGATAAATAACAGCTGACTGACATCAACAATCACTTCCTCTGAAAGTACCGAGCGAGGTGGCGCAGTGGTTAGCACACTGGACTCGCATTCGGGAGGACGACTGTTCAATCCCGTCTCCAGCCATCCTGATTTAGGTTTTCCGTGATTTCCCTAAATCGTTTCAGGCAAATGCCGGGATGGTTCCTTTGAAAGGGCACGGCCGATTTCCTTCCCCGTCCTTCCCTCAGCCGAGCTTGCGCTCCGTCTCTAATGACCTCGCTGTCGACGGGACGTTAAACAACACTAACCAACCCTAAACCTCCTCTGAAAGTAAAGCGATTTTTGTAAATATCAAGAATACCAACCAACAAGAAACTAAGTTGCATTGTTGTAGAGATGAGAAATACGAAATCCTACTAAGGGAAATTTTCTATAACATGTAAGCATAGGTGTGGGGGGGGGGGGGGGGGGGGGGGGGAAGGGTTGTTGGACCCTCTAGCGTTAAAAGGGGTTTTTTTTTTTTTTGCTTTTCACATTTAACCAAATATAACATTGATGATGATAATTTATGGCAATGTTTGCCGACAAGATAAGGAATGCAACCTTCAACACTAGATTGCGTACTCACGGCAGTTCTCCTTGGCCGTTTTTTGGTACAACTTGGAAAGAAAGAAAAATTAATGAATGATCGCCGATGCGTCGGTTCTCGATTGTGTTCAGGAGACGTACAGATTGATTGCGCGAAAATAGTTTTTCAAATGACCTCTTAACCTGGATTGCTTTCACGCAATCAGACTCTTCAATGAAATTACCTAAGGGACCTATTTGAATAATAATAAAAAATTGGAAAGGAATGCAAAACAGTGAAATGTTGTAAAAAAAGTTGTCAGATCGGAAATTGAACACATTAATGGTCTCCCAAATACAATCGAGACACCGCGATAAAGAGCGAACCTGTAACAAAGTTCATTTAAACATAAACATTATTTGTGGTTAATTTAAAGAAAAGAATAAGCATAGATTTTCTGTACAGTGAAGCATCAATATATTCTCAAAGAACAAAGGCGTTAAACTATAAACATTAACAAATTTACAATGAATACAAAACTTACATTTTTATGTTTTTCTCATGCATGGAGCAGTCCAACAATCGCTGCTTTTCTATGTGTGATATTTTGTAAAAATTAAATGTCCTGGCGTGCGCGTAAGTATTTTTTATCGTCACGCGGATTACAAAAGCGGTTTTTTTTTTCTTGGTGATAACGTGGTTTCTCACACTAAATGAAATATAACTTGTAGCGGTGCTACACAACACGTCTTAACAAGTCGGCGACCAAACATCAAAGGTAATGAAGTACATGTTAACATATCGGCGACCAGAAGTACAACCAACTATAAAGACTCTATAGAATTTTCCTAACAAATGATAAATTGTTCTTTCTTCTGTTTCGCAGCTTCTTGCTATCAAGCGCTGCGGCAATGATTTTAAATATCTGCGCCCAGTGAGTCATAGTGTTTAAAAGTACCTTTTAAACGCTGGCCGCGCGTCTTGGTATAGGCGCACGTTATAAACAGATTTCGTTTCTTTACTCTCGCGTTGTCATGCTTAGTATCATTACAAACTACAGCTCGATGGCTGTCCTTTTCTCATATGCAAAATGTGTGAAATCCAATAATATGACATTGCATCCCGCGTGAGGAGCGATGACTCCGTCAGGATCATCGCGACTCACGCGTAGTCGTGATATTATTGCAATCGTGAAACAAGTTAGTATTACTTGCAAAAATTCTTTACAATAGATTTTGCACACTACATCAGGCAAAGTGGTTAACGTACAGAGTATCAGGTAAGTATATTCGTACGACTGAAATTGATAGTAATTTGTCCATAGGGTAACTACATGACAATTGAACTGTGCTCTTTGTAGTGTATTGCACAAGGGTAACAAATGTTCATTTCTATGTAAAAGATAATTAAATTAAGACAAAGATACACATACATAGATACATTATATATGGCATAATAAATATTAAAAAATAACAAAGAAATAAATTACTTGACTTCGCAGGAAGTCTGGGTGCTGTGTGCACTCGTGGAAAAAATTTGTTACAAAAAAATTGACATTCTTGTTTTACAATGACATATTACAGGAATATTTTTGTCGTTGTTTCGTCGAAGATTTCTTGCAGTAAATACGTAGCGCTTTACTTATTTGTGGCTTTCATGACCTGCAAAAAAAATGTTTCACTACACTTGGGTAGGTATGAGCTGCACTGGGAGTGGTAGAACTTCGAATATAAATGATAGCACTGTACTTGAGTGGGGAAATTGATTACACTTTCACAGCGGAGGAAAAGTAGGGCATCGCTTTCACTATGGAAGTTGGAGTAGTTGTCGGGGTGTGATGTTGCGTTGGAAATTCGTCGTGGGTCAGGAGCTGGAAGACTGGTTCTGCAACATGTTGAGCCGTATGGTGACGGTCTCTACTTCACTTGACACATGTCCGTGCTTCCATTTATGTTTTCGTACATGAAAAATACAGAAAAAAAATCTGTATTAGAATGTGCTTACTTACTAATAACTTACAAGGGGAGGCCGCCAATTGTGAAATTCAGATTCGATTCATACTGCGCATAATAAAAGCTCATGGCCAGAGGTGTAATGTGGCAAAGCACCAAGATGCACTTCTCAGCCGTTGTCGAGAAAATCGACAGTTAAAAGAAACCGTTGCGGTGAAATATTCTCTACGAGTAATGATTTTTCTACAGCGTCGTGGCGCAGCGGTAAGTGCTCGGGTCCGTAATGCGAAGGTCATCGGATCGAATCTCGCGCCATGCAATTTCTTTTTATTATTAGTGTTTTGTAATTCAAATATATATATATATATATATATATATATATATATATATATATATATATATATATGTATATATATATATATATATATAAACTATTAATGAATTGCTTATGCATGTTGCTGAAGGCGGATCGCTCTCCAATTGTACCGCCTCCATTTTTCCGTTTTTTTAACAGGGTGTACCAAAGCTCTCCCGTCCGCACTGATTTTCGACGATGTTATAAGTTGCGCTAGGGACCGCATCTACCTTCTTTCGAAGTTAGCAGGCAACTACGCTGTTATGCGGCTGCTCGTTTCGGCCCATTCAACATCTGTCCTTCAAGTGTAACGAGCGAGTAACGGAGTTTATATTTCATACTTGCCGCAGCAAATTTGTGTTCGTGGGGTCTCTATTGTAATTCGAACGTTTGACTTACGCTATACGTATTCGTTTCGGAATACCGTTTCTACGTCTTCCGTTAACTATACGTGGTTAACATTATGAAGACAATTAATAACATTTATGAAATACAACTTTGTTTGCGGAAAACATAATGATGTTCGAAGTCGCCAGTTTTTCCAAGACAAATGACTTTCAACAACTTATTATATGCATAATTGTTGCAACTGACTGCCGGGATATATATATATATATATATATATATATATATATATATATATATATATATGAATTACAAAAGACAAACATTAAAAAAAAAAGGGTTGCATGGCGCGAGATTCGATCCGGCAACTTTAGGATTACGAGACCGAGCGCTTACCGCTGCGCCACGACGGTGTAGAAAACTATTAATCGTAGAGAGTATTTCACCGCAACGGTTTCTTTTAACTGTCGATTTTCTCGACAACGGCTGAGAAGTGCGTCTTGGTGCTTTGCCACATTACACCTCTGGCCATGAGCTTTTATTATGAGCAGTATGAATCGAATCTGAATTTCACAATTGGCGGCCTCCCGTTGTTAGTCTAAAAGAAAATTGGATTAGGTAAGGATAACAATTGTTTATGTACATAAGGTCTCATTCTCTTAGGAATGCTTAGTTCTCATATTTATCTATTTTTCTGGTTTTATTTGGTTCGACACGTTTTCGTCATTACTCGGCATGGTCAGTAAATTCGGTAGCAATTGTCAAAATCGAGCTTAAGACTCTTCCGATTAGTGTCTTTATAATTTCACAAGGTACATGAGTGCTTAATTCATTGCTTTATCATATTTTATTTTGAATGCGTTTGAAACACATTTGGCATCCGCGCTCGTTGTGCAAAGAACAATTTATTGTTGAGCGCTCAGCGTACACAGTGTTACGTCCGTTGGTCACAATCACGTGATAATAACTTGACAGTTCCACAACGCTAGCAGCAGTATTCTGCGAGAAGCAGAGCGTTTGGTGTCTACTAGCCGTGGTGTGAGTTTTTACACAGTTTTTCATCGACTCTGGAATACGGAAGCAGCCAGATGCGGCGACTCCCGCAGCTGTTTCGAAGAATGTGTCCGTGGAAAGGCGTACAGTACCGTTTGTGTTAAGTACAACAGTTATTCACTTTCACTCTTCGGCTTTCTACATCGTGGTTTCGTGGTACAAGTACTTATAACATTACTTCACACGCGGTATTTCACACGTGTCCTTGGAGTTATCACCTTTTCAGTTCACACGTTATTATTAATTCGTGTTCACATTTATTTTATCGTCATGTTAAGGTTTACACGCACCACTTTTATACGTGTCCATTAATTACTTGTCTACGGTCGGTTCACACGCAGCAGCATATACGTGTCCATTTATTACTGACTGCATTATTACTACAAAGTACAGTTAACATTTAGTATACATATCATGTCTAAAAATTATTTACAAAAAAATATTTAGTCTCTGTGACTACAAGGCCTGACGAAAAGCGTGTCTCTTGTTCGTAGTTTGTGCGTCCAAGGCACTTTAGGTTTACACTTTGTTCGAAATCTTGTTATTCTTTTCTTTTTACAATAGTTACTCTTTTCTCAAGTTCAGCTCTTTTATTTTCTCTCTATTACGTCGTTAGTTTGAAGACATAGTCAATGTGGCTTCGTTTACGTGATGAACAGTTCGTGTTCAAACTACCATTAGGGAAATTGGTAAGCTTGGTGTTCCCCGTCGTGCAATTGCACATAACAAATCTTAATTGAACTCGCAATTTGCGGAGAATAAGCATAGCCCGTCGACAACCAATGTGTCACGACTATCCATTCGTATAGCCTGTATGTATCAATCGTGCAACCAGTTCGTAAAATTCATTTCTCTACTGGATAAGGTAGGATGGTAAGGATACTGGTTAGAGGAAAACACAAAAGACTTTTATGGAGTGAAGAGATTTGAAGACACAGCGTTAGTGACGTATGATATGATGGGCTTAACATAAATTATCATCACCTTAGTTTTTCATGAGAAACAGTATAATTAAATCGATACAGTAGTTTCAATGTCGTCTGATCCAGCTCTCTAAAGAATTTTCTATGCATATCTAAAATTACTTAAACCATGCATTAGCAGTGAACTGTGTCTGTTAACTATCTTCTGTTCCATGTATCGTAAAATTGGTTTTCTAAAAAAAAAATCATCGTATCTCGAGGACCTGAAATAGATATTTCTAGTACTAAATTAGTTTATTTATAAATGATCTTTGTAAGTATTTCAGCTGCACTGTGCCGTAAAATTGTTATGAGCGTATACGGTTTTCTCCGTATTATAATAAAATAATTGACTTGCGCACTTCTTTCCTGCTACCTGGGTCGTTGTTGACTTACTTGATTCTTATATACTAAGCTGCTGCCTTTTGTCTGCTGCGTTTCATAGGTGGTCTCATAAAATTTGTTGTCACACACTCCGGGTCTAGTGCAGCAGGGGATACAACCCGTCGGCTTTGGACAAGGACGTCACAAGCCGCCAGAGAGCAGTTTACCATTTTCGCTTTTGCTGTTATGTTTCAGTTTCGTTTTTTTACTGATTGCTTAATAAAGTGGATCTGTTTATTCTATCTCGTGAGATTTTTTTTTTAAAAAGCCAAAAAACACTTATCAGCCACTGAAGGGAGCTACAACACTAAGAAGAATCGCTTCTCGATTGGCCACTTGTGACGTCATTGTCCAAAGCCGACGGGTTGTATCCCCTGCTGCACTAGTCCCCACACTCCTTATGCATAACGTAACATTTACCTCATTAGAGTAGGCGACCTTAATAAATATTTTTTTTATACCTACGAGCAATCATTCTGGTCTGAATGATCATTTTAATTTATTTCATTCAAGAGGAGAGAGCTTTGCTATACTTAAAACTAGTGGTAGCAGGTGGCACTTAGCACGTCCCTACTATAATATTTATTTGTCAGCTCTTTCGGCTGTGGCCGTTCATGGCTCAATTAACTTAAAACTAACTTACATATGAGGCAAATCTTGCTCTCCTACAATAAATGTGTTTTACTTCAGGTGCTCACATAAATTACTTATCTTGTTGTGGCAGGTCGACAGGATGTTAGTCCTGTGCATTGCTCTTACATACGTTGGTACTTCACACATAGTATGACAACTTATAGTGTGTGTATATTTTATTTTAGCAGCTTAACTTAACAGATATTTTCAATGGTTGACTCGGTATTTCTTCATGTCTGCGTGATGAAACAACCCTTTTATTCGTCCAGATACAGGGTCAGCTAATAGATAGCAACCAATGTGCGGCTTTCTTAAGGTAATATATGGTCCTTCATACTAGTGCTGCCACTTGCGATTCTTATGATGAATCAAAGATGGTTTGAAGTGGGTCTTTAATAGCACTCGTTCATTTATACGATACGATAAGACTTTGCTAATGTGTTTGTCATTCGCCTTTTTTCTTAGGTTGGCATGAGTGGTTAAAGATATGAGAGCTTATTGGTTCCGCAGCTTCACCGTGGAGGCCTAAAGAAGCTGCTAATGGTTTTCCGACTGGGATGGAGCTGAAATGTCAGTTATTTTTACTTCACTAGTATTTTGCGACATACCAGGTCGAAAATTTGCGTTCGTATCCCATACGACTTGTGCATCTCTTGATTGCGTGTTATTTGACATCGCGTTTGGTGCTTGGTTCGCCTGTGTGCAGAAAATGGTCGGATTTCCTTGGCTATTATGACCGGCGGGGTCAGGAAAAGCATGCGACGAATTGTCTTGACTATTGTTCCTGAACTGTTGGTTGGGTTGGTGAGAAAATGTCGCATTTTTC
This sequence comes from Schistocerca serialis cubense, assembly GCF_023864345.2. Classification (NCBI taxonomy): domain Eukaryota; kingdom Metazoa; phylum Arthropoda; class Insecta; order Orthoptera; family Acrididae; genus Schistocerca; species Schistocerca serialis. The sequence continues at coordinate 149,520,382 of NC_064648.1, forward strand.
GGCTGTGCAAAATTCCTTTGGTGAGAGGGAGTGAAGTGACTCGGCTGACTGTACTGTTGTGGTCTGTTATAATTGTTCCATTTCTTTCCCTTGTGACGATTTCCATTATTCGTCTTGTTGTTCTGGTACTGGTAATTACCGTTGTGATTTATCGGTGAATTACCGTATTGTTGCTGTGTGTTTTGATAAATCGGATTGTATCTATTCTGGTGTGGATATTTGTTATATTGTTTTCCATTACGGCGGTTGAAACTGTTATGATTGCCGTAAGGCTGAGCATTTGGTTGTCCCGTGTTATGTTGGTACGACATTCCATTGACCCAATTTGTTATGTGCTGCTGCGGAGCGGGCGGCCCATTATTATAATTATTCCGCGCACTCGCACGCGCATCCTCATAGATCATATCCAAATTGTCAAGAACAGAAAGAAAGGCTTCTAGGTCTTCTTCACTCACATTAACTAGTTTTTCTCTTATTGACACAGGAAGTTTTGACTTTAAGATCATGATTACATCTTTGGTTGAAATGGGCGTGTCCCAATACTGAATTTTACGTAGATATTTTTCAAAATAACGTCTCAAACCTCCTCCTTTGGTGTTGAAAGGTTCGGCGTTGTAAACCTCCTTTCGGAGTCTTTGTTGTATACCTGAACTCCAGAATTTATTCAAAAAACGCTTTTCAAAATCTGCATAGGTGTGACATTTGTCTATTATTTCTGTACCCCAAATTGATCCTTCACCGCGTACATAGCCTAAGATGAACTGTATCCGCTGCCTGTCGTTCCATGATTCCGGAAAAGCACCTGTGAATGATTTTAGAAATACTATGGGATGTATATTTCGTTTTTCAGGTATAAAAGGCTGAAAAACTCTGTGTTTTAGCACACTCTCGTCTCGCATTAGTTCAACGAGAGTTATTTGATCGGCATGACTACGTGACGTAGAAGTTTCGTCACGCGTATTATTTACTGTTGGTGAGAATTGTACCTGACTCGCGGGATATTGACGATTATCGTGTTCTGGCGGTAGCGAATACTCACTTTGATTGTCACCTTGCAATTCCGTAACTTGTCGTCTCAGTTGATCTATATCATTGCTTAGCTGACGTTTCCATTCCGGAAGATCGTGACTACATGCTCGTCTGATTTCACCTAATTCACTGGTTAAAGTGTCACCAGAAGTACCGGGAGCGGTTAAGATTTCTGCTGTAGCAGATTTAACCGTACCCTTTAGTTCAGCGTGTACCTTGCTGACACTGTACCGTTCTTTAGATTGCATCCACTCTTCAAATTCCCTATTAAGTGTATTTCTTATACCGGTGTTGACATCTGCGATCTTTTTGTCAATATTGACATCGGATATTTGCTGAGCAAGGTCTTCAACTCGCTCGCCAACGTGGTTGACACCTTCTGTCAGTTGGCGTACTCTCTTTGAAACATCACTGTAATGTTTCAAAGAGTCACTCGCAGTTGATTTACACACATCTATTTGGGCCTGCATATCTATGAAGTTGCTACCAATATTGGTCTCGGCGGATTCCACCATCGAAAGAACACTATCAATTTTTGCATGTACGCTTGCGTTCAGCTCGCTTGCGTAAGCAGTGGTAATGGCTTTAATTTTTTCCTTCATGGTGTCATTCGAATTTCTGATTTGTGCTTGGATGTCCTCTATCCTTGATTCTAAACTGTTGAACCTGCTGTCACTTTGATTTGCTAACTGACTGATTTGCGTTCCAAGATTGTCACTTTGGTTTGTAAGCTGTGCCATGTTTGCTTCAAAACTGGTTTTCATATCAGCAAACAATTTTAGTATATCTGACAGCGAGCATTCACGTGACTGCGATGCGGTCTGTGGCGCCGACAGCTCACGTGTCGCTTCGTCGTCTGTTGTTCCCTCACTACGAGATTCAGGTTTGTCTACACCCGCGCGCGGTCTAAGTTGCCTTGGTTGCTCATCAGCCATTGTAAATTTAAAGTAGTTACACTGCACGAGCTAGAAAAGATAATTTTTTTAATTATGATTTTCACTTGTCAGGTGCGCCAAGGATTTCGCGTCCTGATTTCTCAGATATTGCTTGCGCGTTATAAACAATTGAAACTCTGACACACGAAAATGCCAATATGGCAACGGGAGTGATAAAATAAATGAAAAACACTTATAGAGCACTGAAACTGGCACAGATAGCGGCCATTGTGATTCACTAAAATGCACAACAATGGAAATTCTTGCTAACTATTTCTAACTGTTGTAAGCGAAATGATGTGATAGAGGCGGATCTAATAGCAAAAGGAAACAGAAACTTGGAAATTAAATTGCTTGAAGAAAAGGAAAAAAGCGTAGAGAGTGAATGTCACGAGCCGACTGAATGCTCGGTACGCAAAGCTTCAAACGTAATGAAAAATCGTACTCACATTAGTTGTCTTGCGCACTGCTATTTATTGCTGTTGTGGATTCTTACTGCGATTTTCTGCATATGCGTCCTTTTTTTTTTATCACTGGTTTTGGCTTCCAATTTTCTCCAGATGGTAGCATGAAAATAAAAAGAACAAATTAGTTTTTTAGTTAGGTCCCTGTTCGGGCGCCACATCTAACGTTAAAAGGTTTTTTTTTTTTTTTTTTTTTTTTTTTCACATTTAACCAAATATAACATTGATGATGATAATTTATGGCAATGTTTGCCGACAAGATAAGGAATGCAACCTTTAACACTAGATTGCGTACTCACGGCAGTTCTCCTTGGCCGTTTTTTGGTACGACTTGGAAAGAAAGAAAAATTAATGAATGATCGCCGATGCGTCGGTTCTCGATTGTGTTCAGGAGACGTACAGATTGATTGCGCGAAAGTAGTTTTTCAAATGACCTCTTAACCCGGATTGCTTTCACGCAATCAGACTCTTCAATGAAATTACCTAAGGGACCTATTTGAATAATAATAAAAAATTGGAAAGGAATGCAAAACAGTGAAATGTTGTAAAAAAAGTTGTCAGATCGGAAATTGAACACATTAATGGTCTCCCAAATACAATCGAGACACCGCAATAAAGAGCGAACCTGTAACAAAGTTCATTTAAAGATAAACATTATTTGTGGTTAATTCAAAGAAAAGAATAAGCGTAGATTCTCTGTACAGTGAAGCATCAATATATTCTCAAAGAACAAAGGCGTTAAACTATAAACATTAACAAATTTACAATGAATACAAAACTTACATTTTTATGTTTTTCTCATGCATGGAGCAGTCCAACAATCGCTGCTTTTCTATGTGTGATATTTTGTAAAAATTAAATGTCCTGGCGTGCGCGTAAGTATTTTTTATCGTCACGAGGATTACAAAAGCGGTTTTTTTTTCTTGGTGATAACGTGGTTTTTCACACTAAATGAAATATAACTTGTAGCGGTGCTACACAACACGTCTTAACAAGTCGACGACCAGACATCAAAGGTAATCAAGTACATGTTAACATATCGGCGACCAGAAGTACAACCAACTATAAAGACTCTATAGAATTTTCCTAACAAATGATAAATTGTTCTTTCTTCTGTTTCGCAGCTTCTTGCTATCAAGCGCTGCGGCAATGATTTTAAATATCTGCGCCCAGTGAGTCATAGTGTTTAAAAGTACCTTTTAAACGCTGGCCGCGCGTCTTGGTATAGGCGCACGTTATAAACAGATTTCGTTTCTTTACTCTCGCGTTGTCATGCTTAGTATCATTACAAACTACAGCTCGATGGCTGTCCTTTTCTCATATGCAAAATGTCTGAAATCCAATAATATCGCCCGCATCTCGTGGTCGTGCGGTAGCGTTCTCGCTTCCCACGCCCGGGTTCCCGGGTTCGATTCCCGGCGGGGTCAGGGATTTTCTCTGCCTCGTGATGCCTGGGTGTTGTGTGATGTCCTTAGGTTAGTTAGGTTTAAGTAGTTCTAAGTTCTAGGGGACTGATGACCTAAGATGTTAAGTCCCATAGTGCTCAGAGCCATTTGACCCATTTTTGAACCAATAATATCACAACCCATAATAAGTTTATTTATTTTTTCTTTCAAAGCAGGAATTTTCTATAAAATATACTGAGACTAACGTTTCATAAAATAGCCAACAAACAATAACTCAAAGGGAATATGTAGAATGAAAGTTACTTGGGCAAATGCAGGGGACATAAAAAAACTATGGGTTCAACGAACGCCCCTCCCCCCTTCGGCGTCCTAGGGTTAATAACTGGAGATTATCATTCAGGCGCGCAAATTCCGAACAGGCAATTGCTGAAAAGGACCAGAATTTAGGCGGTCTTCCTCACGATGCCGAGCAGACCATCTGACATCGGTACCTCTCACCACATTATGTCGTCTTCCTACTGCTGGCTTCTCAACTGCTCTAAGAGAGCTTCTAGCAGCTGAATATGATGGCTGGAAGGCCAGAAATATTACGGCGCAATTCGTCACACGGCACGCATCGATCGAGTTCTTCCCACCCTCAGAGGTGAACATCGCCTGACGTCAACTGGGCCGAAGTTGCAGGACATGCGAAACACTATATCATTCGGCCTGTTTCGGCCATTCCAGCGGTCTGCTACAACGTCGTTTAACCAGTCGGAAGACACAGGAAACCGTGCATGCCCATGCTCCTCGATATACAGACAAAACTATTTGTGCTGCCATTTCATTTGATGTATTGTCTATACCGAAGACCCAAAGAAACTTGTACACCTGCCTAATATTGTGTAGGGTCGCCGCAAGCATGCAGGAGTTCCACAACACGACTTGGCTTGAAATCGACTAATGTCTGAAGTAGTGCTCGAGGGAACAGATACCGTGAATCCTGCAGGGCTGGTGTAGTGTAACGACGTAAGTTTTGTATGAATGATTTTCTTTTGACATATGACCATGTGCAGACTTCGTCACCTACCAGTTACAAAACACTTCAAATTATTTAAATTCTTTTTAAAGTTGCCTCTGAATGGTTCTTGAACGAAACTGTAATTAAAACATCATAACTTGAATCGTATGCGCAGAATTACGTCACTCAGCCCAGTTGGTTTGCGCAAACTTTTTTCAATTTAGATGTCGTTTGCTTCTTCTCAGAAATTATATTAATGCAAGTTATCTGCTTTAATAAATATTAAAACCACATTGAATAAACTTTCAAGACTCAAACTCGCGATGAACGCTGTCAAAAATTAATAATCTTGTCACATAAATCAGTAATACTTCTTCCTTAACATAATTCTTCATAAATAAATTCTCGAAACACGTATTTAAACTTTTGTAGTATACACTAGTTTATTATCTTCATATACACTCCTGGAAATGGAAAAAAGAACACATTGACACCGGTGTGTCAGACCCACCATACTTGCTCCGGACACTGCGAGAGGGCTGTACAAGCAATGATCACACGCAAGGCACAGCGGACACACCAGGAACCGCGGTGTTGGCCGTCGAATGGCGCTAGCTGCGCAGCATTTGTGCACCGCCGCCGGCAGTGTCAGCCAGTTTGCCGTGGCATACGGAGCTCCATCGCAGTCTTTAACACAGGTAGCATGCCGCGACAGCGTGGACGTGAACCGTATGTGCAGTTGACGGACTTTGAGCGAGGGCGTATAGTGGGCATGCGGGAGGCCGGGTGGACGTACCGCCGAATTGCTCAACACGTGGGGCGTGAGGTCTCCCCAGTACATCGATGTTGTCGTCAGTGGTCGGCGGAAGGTGCACGTGCCCTTCGACCTGGGACCGGACCGCAGCGACGCACGGATGCACGCCAAGACCGTAGGATCCTACGCAGTGCCGTAGGGTACCGCACCGCCACTTCCCAGCAAATTAGGGACACTGTTGCTCCTGGGGTATCGGCGAGGACCATTCGCAACCGTCTCCATGGAGCTGGGCTACGGTCCCGCACACCGTTAGGCCGTCTTCCGCTCACGCCCCAACATCGTGCAGCCCGCCTCCAGTGGTGTCGCGACAGGCGTGAATGGAGGGACGAATGGAGACGTGTCGTCTTCAGCGATGAGAGTCGCTTCTGCCTTGGTGCCAATGATGGTCGTATGCGTGTTTGGCGCCGTGCAGGTGAGCGCCACAATCAGGACTGCATACGACCGAGGCACACAGGGCCAACACCCGGCATCATGGTGTGGGGAGCGATCTCCTACACTGGCCGTACACCACTGGTGATCGTCGAGGGGACACTGAATAGTGCACGGTACATCCAAACCGTCATCGAACCCATCGTTCTACCATTCCTAGACCGGCAAGGGAACTTGCTGTTCCAACAGGACAATGCACGTCCGCATGTATCCCGTGCCACCCAACGTGCTCTAGAAGGTGAAAGTCAACTACCCTGGCCAGCAAGATCTCCGGATCTGTCCCCCCATTGAGCATGTTTGGGACTGGATGAAGCGTCGTCTCACGCGGTCTGCACGTCCAGCACGAACGCTGGTCCAACTGAGGCGCCAGGTGGAAATGGCATGGCAAGCCGTTCCACAGGACTGCATCCAGCATCTCTACGATCGTCTCCATGGGAGAATAGCAGCTTGCATTGCTGCGAAAGGTGGATATACACTGTACTAGTGCCGACATTGTGCATGCTCTGTTGCCTGTGTCTATGTGCCTGTGGTTCTGTCAGTGTGATCATGTGATGTATCTGACCCCAGGAATGTGTCAATAAAGTTTCCCCTTCCTGGGACAATGAATTCACGGTGTTCTTATTTCAATTTCCAGGAGTGTATACTACATATAGCCGTGAACATGAGCCTTGACAAGATAGGACTGAACATCTACAACATGATTAGACTTTCTATGACGTCATTGTTGTAGAAACATTACAAATTCTTATTTTTTCAGTTTTTAGAAGCACGACGCAACAACTCGGTTTCAGGATCTTCTGTTGCTCTTGGCTGTCGACCCGCGACGTATAGTGGACAGCAATTTTCTCTCTGGTCCCGGTTCAAATGGCTCTGAGCACTATGGGACTCAACTGCTGCGGTCATTAGTCCCCTAGAACTTAGAACTAGTTAAACCTAACTAACCTAAGGACATCACAAACATCCATGCCCGAGGCGGGATTCGAACCTGCGACCGTAGCGGTCTTGCAGTTCCAGACTGCAGCGCCTTTAACCGCACGGCCACTTCGGCCGGCCTCTCTGGTCCCGGCATTGAAGATGCTGTCTCCGTTCGTTGCGCCGCTCTCTCCGTACATGAAACATAAAAATAAATACAAAACTTTAGATAGTTCACAAACATTACAAATATTACAAAATACATAAACAAAACACTAAATTAAACTTATATTTACCTGCAAACTGGGCTGACACTGGTGGATGGGTGACGCTTCAATTTCGCGTCCCACTACAGGACTGTCCATAATTCTGTAAGAGTACGAAGGGGTGCAGATCTCTTCTGAACAGCACGTTGCAAGGCAGCCCAGATATGCTCAATAATGTTCATGTCTGGGGAGTTTGGTGGCCAGCGGAAGTGTTTAAACTCAGGAGAGTGTTCCTGCAGCCACTCTGTAGCTATTCTGGACGTGTGGGATGTCGCATTGTTCTGCTGGAACTGCCCAAGTCCGTCGGAATGCACAGTGGACATAATTGGATGCAGGTGATCAGAAAGGATGCTTAGGTACGTGTCACCTGCCAGAGTCGCATCTAGATGCACCAGGGTACCCATATCACTCCAACTGCAAACACCCCACACCACTACAGAGGCTCCGCTAGCTTGAACAGTTCCCTGCTGGCATGTCCATGGATTCATGACGTTGTCCCCTTACCCGTACGCGTCCACAACCTCGATACAATTTAAAACGCGACTCGACCGACCATGCGACATGTTTCCAGGCATCAAAGGTCCAATGTCGGTGTTGACGGGCCCAGGCGAGGCGTAAAGTTTTGTGTCGTGCAGTCATCAAGGGTACACGAGTGGGTCTTCGGCTCCGACAGCCAATATCGGTGATGTTTCGTTGAATGGTTCGCACGCTAACACTTGTTGATGGCCGAGCATCGAAATCTGAAGCAATTTGCGGAAGAGTTGCACTTCTGTCACGCTGAACGTTTCTCTTCAGTCGTCGTTGGCCCCGTTCTTGCATGATCTTTTTCGGGCCACAGCGACGTCAGTGATTTTGATGTTTTCTCAGATTCGCGGTATTCACAGTACACCCGTCAAATGGTCGTACGGGAAAATCCCAACTATCTTGGAGATGCTGTGTCCAGTATCTCGTGGGCCGACTATAACAGCACTTTCAAACTCACTTAAATTTTGGTAACTTCCCACTGTAGCAGCAGTGACCGATTTAACAACTGCACCAGACACTTGTCTTATACAGGGTGTTACAAAAAGGTACGGCCAAACTTTCAGGAAACATTCCTCACACACAAATAAAGAAAAGATATTACATGGACATGTCTCCGGAAACGCTTAATTTCCATATCAGAGCTCATTTTACTTTCGTCAGTATGTATTGTACTTCCTCGATTCACCGCCAGTTGGCCCAATTGAAGGAAGGTAATGTTAACTTCGCTGCTTGTGTTAACATGCGACTCATTGCTGGTGATGTCTTGATTGGGCCCAATGTTCTTCCACCTACCCTCAATGGAGCACGTTATCATGATTTCATGTGCTGCTAGAACATGTGCCTTTACAAGTACGACACAACATGTGGTTCGTGCACGATGGAGCTCCTGCACATTTCAGTCGAAGTGTTCATACGCTTCTCAACAACAGATTCGGTGACCGATGGATTGGTAGAGGCGGACCAATTCCGTGGCCTCCACGCTCTCCTGACCTCAGCCCTCTTGACCTTCATTTATGGGGGCATTTGAAAGCTCTTGTCTACGTAATCCCGGTACCAAATGTAGAGACTCTTCGTGCTCGTATTGTGGACGGCTGTGATACAATACGCCATTCTCCAGGGCTGCATCAGCGCATCAGGGATTCCATGCGACGGAGGGTGGATGCATGTATCCTCGCTAACGGAGGACATTTTAAACATTTCCTGTAACAAAGTGTTTGAAGTCACGCTGGTACGTTCTGTTGCTGTGTGTTTCCATTCAATGATTAATGTGATTTGAAGAGAAGTAATAAAATGAGGTCTGACATGGAAAGTAAGCGTTTCCAGACACATGTCCACAGAACATATTTTCTTTCTTTGTGTGTGAGGAATGTTTCCCGAAAGTTTGGCCGTACCTGTTTGTAACACCCTGTATAGACGTTGCCGACCGCAGCGCTATACTCTGTTTGCATCTCTCTGTATTTGAATACGTTTGCCTATACCAGTTTCTTTGGCGCTTTAGTGTATAATTGCTAGTTGAATGTAATAAACGCTGTAAAGGCTTATAACTTCGACATTCGTTTGGAGACACCCGGTAGTACTAATTTTCTCCAGTCAGCCTTTAATTGGTGAGGATAGTACTCTTCTCTGTCTGAAAACAGAACTCATCTTATCTAGCCCGTGGAAGGATTTCTCTACGATCAAATACATTCCCCTGGGAGTGGGAATGGAACAGCAGTGCGGAAGTCATATCTCGAATGTTCTCTCCCTACGCGATGTTTGGGACGGAGTGAGTCCACACAACACGAACATCACAACTTGCGCCGTTTGCCTGTCACTGTCTGACTGATACGGACCCTACACACTGTGGCAGTAGGATTGCTCGCACCAACAAGACGGTTTGCAGATAGGCCGTACTTTGGCAGAACCCTTCTAACAAAACTCAAGTTTTCCTAGCGCCTTCCCTAATACTGGTCTTACGTGACCAGAACATTTCACATCATCTCTTAGTATTACCTGTTGATACTTGTGATCTTCTAAAAGTGAAGTTGTGATGGATTACAGCTGTTCTTTTCTTCTTTTTAGAGGCTTTTTCTTACATTTACTCACATTTAAAAAGGGCTACCAGTATTATGAGAAGTAAAAATTTTCTCCACATCTTAGCCGACCGGAGTGGCCGAGCGATTCTAGCCGCTACAGTCTGGAACCGCGCGACCGCTGCGGTCGCAGGTTCGAATCCTGCCTCGGGCATGGATCTGTGTGATGTCCTTAAGTTAGTTAGGTTTAAGTAGTTCTAAGTTCTAGGGGACTGATGACCTCAGAAGTTAAGTCCCATAGTGCTCAGAGCCATTTTTCTTCCACATCATACTGATTTTCCTTTTGATCGTCCAATGACGTACTTCTGTAGACGATATGCAATTTTAGTGTTGCTGACATTAACTGATAAATCGCCATTCACTGTAATGTACTGTGTAATTTTCAGTGCGATAGGGTCTGCAGCTCTGATGAATTTTTTGTGAGATTTCATGATGCCTTCATCTGCCATTCTCTTTATTTCATGTACGATTTTACAATTTAGGCGTAAGGCCGTTTTCAGGTATCTGAAACGGAAGCGTTATACATTGGATACATTAGTGACACCTGTGATTTTGATGTAGGAACAAGTCATATCTGTATATATACCTTATAACTTACTTTATGGATGATTTTTTAGTAGTAAATTATGCCATGCACGTCGTTGCTATTATGATTCGATGTTATGCTCATAAAATAAATCAGAGATGTTTTACACTATTTTAGAAGCACGTTACTTTCAAGCAGTTGTTGCAAGGCTCCTATATATAAGACTCGTGTTTTAACGTACTTAACACTACGAAGGTTACAATTATTTTACAGAAATTAGTTAATTAACCTGCATATGCTTTTGTTCTCAATTATATTCAATTATGATTCGTCATTGGTGTAAATATCACTGTAATTTCTTTGAAATAGCTTGTCAATATTTGTTCTTTTACTGTCGGAGCACATCACTTTAACGAGAGACAAAAACGAAACACACAAAAATAAAGTCCTTGTATGGCCATTACTTCCGATAAAATTGATCGATTTGTCAAGAATACAAACTTATACACTAGTTGCAGAACCACTAACAATCTACAGCGATTATTCAGACACATACCACATAGACCAGAACCGTTTTCACAATCAGGAATCTACAAAGTTAACTATGTAGAATGCCCAAAATTTTATGTATGACACACAGGAATAAAAGTCAGTACATAATTTAAAGAAAACACGACAGTAAGCGACAATAAACCATCCACAGTTGCTGCACACTTAAAGGACACCAACCACAAAATAGCTAATATAGGTGGATCACTTCAAATATTACATAAATTAAAGAAAGGAAAAATCATGGATGTAATGTATGAACATCCATCTAAAAGATCAGCCAGGCAGTGTATTATTTTACCAGTTCTCCGACATGCGTTACAGAACCAAAGAATGTAAAATTATCGCTACACTCATTAATAAATATTACTGTAATGCGAAACATCATCCAACCATAAAGCAGTTTTCACTTGACTCTGACAGTTTTCGATACTGTTTCATTACAGTACAGTTATAGATTTCATATATAAGATCTTTGTACCAACTATTCAAAAATGACGTGCTCGCACAGTAAAAGAACAAATATTTACAACTTATTTCAAAGAAATTAAATATAAACATATTTACATCAACGATGAACGATAATTAAATATAATTGAGAATAAAAGCATATGGAGGTTAATTAACTAATTTCTGTAAAATAATTGTAATATTCCTAATGCTAAGACCATTAAAACATGGGTCTTATACACACACATCAAAAAACTTTTGCATGACCTCGGTTCCGAGAGTTCCGGAATCTGTACAGAAAATTGGAATAGAGATCAACATAAACATCATTTCCACCCCTTTTTATTGGTCATGAAAACCACACATTGCATGTTGTGTCATCATACAGCGAGACCTTCAGAGATGGTGGTCCAGATTGCTGTACACACCGGTACCTCTAATACCCAGTAGCACATCCTCTTGCATTGATGCGTGCCTGTATTCGTCGTGGCATACTATCCACAAGTTCATCAAGGCACTTTTGGTCCAGATTGTCCCACTCCTTAACGGCGATTCGGCGTAAATGCTTGGTGGGTCACGTCTTCCATAAACAGCCCTTTCCAATCAATCCCAGGAATGTTCGGTTAGGACATGCTGGCCACTCTAGTCGAACGATGTCGTTATCATGAAGGAAGTCATTCACAAGATGTGCACGACGGGGGCGCGAATTGTCGTCCATGAATGCCTCGCCAATATGCTGCCGATATGTTTGCACTATCGGTCGGAGGATGGCATTCACGTATCTTACAGCCGTTACGCCGCCTTCCGTGACCACCAGCAGCGTACGTCGGCCCCACAAAATGCCACCCAGAAACACCAGGGAACCTCCACCTTGCTGCACTCGCTGGACAGTGTGTGTAAGGCGTTCAGCCTGACCGGGTTGCCTCCAAACACGTTTTGACGATTGTCTGGTTAAAGGCATATGCGACACTCATCGGCGAAGGGAACGTGACGCCAATCCTGAGCGGTCCATTCGGCATGTTGTTGAGCATATGTGTACCACACTGCACGGTGTCGTGGTTGCAAAGATGGACCTCGCGATGGACGTCGGGAGTGAAGTTGCGCATCGTGCAGCCTATTGGGCACAGTTTGAGTCGTAACACGACGTCCTGTGGCTCACAAAAAGCATTATTCAACATGGTGGCTTTGCTGTCAGGGTTCCTCCGAGCCATAATCCGTAGGTAGCGGTCATCCACTGCAGTAGTAGCCCTCGGGCGGCCTGAGCGAGGCATGTCATCGACAGTTCCTGCCTCTCTCCATCTCCTCCATGTCCGAACAACATCACTTTGGTTCACTCCGAGACGCCTTGTTGAGAGCCCTTCCTGGCACAAAGGAACAATGCGGACGCGATCGAACCGCGTTATTGACCGTCTAGGCATGGTAGAACTACAGCCAACACCAGCCGTGTACCTCCTTCCTGGTGGAATGACTGGAACTGATCGGCTGTCGGATCCCCTCAGTCTAATAGGCGCTGCTCATGCATGGTTGTTTACATCTTTGGGCGGGTTTAGTGACAGCTCTGAGCAGTCAAAGGGACTGTGTCTGTGATACAGTATCCACAGTCAATGTCTATCTTCAGGAGTTCTGCGAACTGGGGTGATGCAAAACTTTTGTTGTTGTGTGTATTTCGAATATAATTCATAAAAGTGAGCAGAGTTCGGGGAGTAGACTCCAAAAGCTCTTTTCACAGTGGAGACGTACGATTGCCACCTTAGTCGATAGTCTGCAGCATACTTTATGCTATGGCTTGTGTACATTAGATTCTTATATGTCTGTTCCTGGAGATGTACACACTCACTGACGTAAAATATTTTAACTGTTCCAGGGAAGTCTCGTATGTGAATGTGTGATCCCCCAGAATTACAGACGGCGAATGAACATTGCCGCGGAACAGTATAGGAATATGTATTGACGTAATGGATAGTTAAGGGGCTCCGGAAAGGCTCAAAATCATGAAAAGTTCAATTTTTACTTTTTTGCGTTTTCTGAATCTGCAGACTGTTACCTTTTAATAGATATATAATTTATTCAATTCCGAAGACTACAACTATTTTTAAATTTTTTTTGAAATGTGTTCTACATGGGCGTGACCCACTGTGGCGCTGTTAAACTGCTGTCAAATGGTGTTATTATTAACGTCCGTGTTCATCAGGTACATTTTAGTGATGTGAGATAAAGTATGTGTTGTGGCTAACCTGTGATGGTTCAATATATATCGCTGGTGTGATTGTCGATTGTTTCATTTTTATTTACTCTGTCGTTATCTCGAAAATATTCGTAATTAATTCTGTTTCTTGAGTCTCTGTTTTGTTGAAGTATAATAATGAGTAAAAGTAAAGTTATTAGAAATCCTCTGAAGGCTTGTAAGAAAAGGAGAAATGTTGGAAAGCCAAAGGTATGTGTTATTAATGTAAACAATAAAGACGATAAGCAAGTGAGTGAACCTAACCTCTCAAGTACACCTGCCCATAGCAGTCAAAGTGGGAAGGAAAATACTTCACAAAAGAAGCTTGGTTCAATGAGTGAAAACTATGAATGTTTTATGGGCGAATCGGATGTGAATGAAATATTTGATATGTCGGTTCTCAAAGGAATTTTTTCAAACTGTGTAAGATGTATTCATTGTAGTGAAGTTGGTCTGGAACTCTCCATAATAAAGCACGTAGGCTCAAAATGGCTCTGAGCACCATGGGACTCAACTGCTGTGGTCATAAGTCCCCTAGAACTTAGAACTACTTAAACCTAACTAACCTAAGGACAGCACACAACACCCAGCCATCACGAGGCAGAGAAAATCCCTGACCCCGCCGGGAATCGAACCCGGGAACCCGGGCGTGGGAAGCGAGAACGCTACCGCACGACCACGAGATGCGGGCAAAGCACATAGGACTTGTTAGTGAAATACAACTGAAATGTGATAAGTGTTCATACATGACCACCTTTTGGAACAGTGTTGCAGTAACTGCAACTGAAGAAAATGGTAGCAAAATCTACGAACACAACAACGAGCGATGCTTGCTTTAGACAAGGAACGCCTTCGGGCTGCAGACAGGGCTGTAAAGAGTCTAGAAATACAAGCAAGAGTAAACAGGAGGAGGAACAAGAGGAAGCTGGAGGAGGAGTTTGCAGAGGATGAAGATAATCCATCCTATGGACCTGGAATGCACTAAAAAGTTAATCCAATCTTAACTAAAATTTTGTAAAATCCCTGTGTTAAGTTGTAGCCCATATTCCAATAAAAAATCTGTAAAAAGTTCAACTTCCTACCTCAAATACTTTGTGAGGAAAGATGTAATTTATAAGCGTTATTTTAACATTGCAAGTATAGGGCGTTCCGGAGCCCCTTAATAACATTCATCAGTGGATAATATCACTTTAACGTTGCAAAATTAAGGATTCCCAAGTACGACCACCAGATAGAACTCTCGATGAGAAATCATACCAATGCTGACATGTTTACAGCCTTTGTTGTTTAAACTGTAGTTAACTTTAGACAACATTATTACCACATCATGTGACACCTTCATTTCGTCTGCTGTTGCTGCTACGTGCTGTGACACCTTACCCATTTGTCCGTTGTCTCGCGATTGGGTGAGCTGTTCATTTGAGAGTTGGCAACACTCTCTTAGGATTTAAAGGTTGGCTACAGCGCGCATACACAAGCTCTGGAATCTGAAATATTGTTGTCGCGCTTCGCAGCGCACGGATTAATTATAGTTGAATTCTTTTATCTTGGCGGCTCGCGCATGCCCGCCCAGACGCGGGAGATTGCTGCGTTGCCAGTTGCACGCGACGCACGCAGCGCCATAGTACAGTATAGTTCGCAAACTTACGTTTAGGGGGGAGCGCGGTTTATGAAGTGAAGCCACCACGGCCGCATTAACCCTTTCGCTGCTACAGAGACGTGCTCCCCGCATTCCGCGCTGTGCGCGATTTTGTCATCACTGCACTGCTCGCCTGTGCTGACACATGGTGTTTCCGACTGCTTTGACACACTTATCATTCGATTGCACCAAAACTATTTGGCCCAAAAATTAGATTTTTACACATCTTCTTGACTGATACCTTCGCCCCACTTCCTTTGACTGATTGAAGTGCTTTAAAATAAAGCCAAACGCGCCCGGTGTAAATAAAACTTTTATTACAGTCGCGAAAGACTGAATATTTCTCAATATTACATACGACACCTATGTGGTACTTAGATTAAATGAGATATTGTTATACAGTAAATTTTATATGAAATTTAGGTACCTTGTCCACATTTCATTCTCAACATTGTGGCAACTAAAATCGACCATATGGAAAGTATAAGCTATGGACTTTTACCTCTGCAAACTCTTCAAAATTTCGTGTGATGGTTTACTACATTTAATGCTGCACAATAACTGGGTTGAACATCGAAACAAAATTAAGTCATTTATGGGGGGAAGGTATCAGTCAAGAAGATGTGTAAAAATCTAATTTTTGGGCCAAATAGTTTTTGTGAAATCGAATGATAAGTGTGTCAAAGCAGTCGGAACACCATGTGTCTGCACAGGCGAGCAGTGCAGTGATGACAAAATCGCGCACAGCGCGGAATGTGGGGAGCACGTGTCTGCAGCAGCGAAAGGATTAATGAAGAGACAAAGCACTAGAAATTTCAAAAAATTGCATTCAAACGAATAAAATTCGTGAAGTAAGACACTTCGATATTGTTTTTAAATAAAGAAAATATTTTGCATTGCACAAGGTTTGAACTCTTTACCTTTAACTTACCAACCCAACGCATTAACCATTACGCTAGCACAGCTCGTCCTACAAAGTCTATCCTTATGGACAGTAAAAGCACTGTTGGAATGCCTATGAATTACTCGCACTTCGTCGAAGTACAATAGGAAATAAACAATGACTGCTGTTCTTTATTGCGAAAAAGCGGTTCGTAAAATTGATACAAACACCTTTCCTTGCTATCGCCTGAATTAAGAGTCTTATTGCTTGTTTGGTTTAATTAATTAATAGAAAATGAAGCAATTGGTATAAAGAATGGTTTTTCCAAACTTTCAAAAAACAAAGTCTGCTATCAAGACATTGCTTTTGTTCTATTACTTTATTTATGACTGAACGTTTCTAAAACTGAAGACACTCGTCCGTGCTCTGCTCTGCAGTCGAGATCTGGCAACGTCGTTCTCTGTTCATTGGCTGACTGTAGTTTTTGACGTCAGATGCGCAGAACGAACCTAAACTCGGCCGCCAACATAAATGACGCGCACTTTAGTGGCAGTTTGGAAGCCAGTGTAGGAGCCCGCCTGCTGCCGTACTGCCGTGACCGCCAGCAGCGACACAGGATTTGGTACCGAGTTGATATTTTTTTATAATTTGCAGCACGCTTATTAATTTAAAGAAAAGGGTTTGTGTATGTGCGTAGCAGCAGACGGTAATTTTGATAATGGTAGGAGTTGAATTCTTAAGGAAAACCATTGTTAGGTGAACAGATTAAGTATTGATTTTTGTCATTGATTTCTTTTGTAACTGTCAGGGAATTGTTTCACTATGTATTTAATTGAGAAGTATTTCAGACTGTCTCAAGAGTTTGATTAATTTGTAATACCACTGGAGGCAGATTTACACACGAAGCAATTGCTGAAAGAGCTTATAGCGTTTTATTAATTGAATGAGAAACAATCGCTTTCAGAATATAGTTTTTGAAAAATGGAATTACGTGTTTGGGTTATCATTTAGCAAGTTTAGATTTGACCAGACCCTTTGTCTTGAATTATACGTAGTTGTGGTAAGAAGCAGCACCCGCAGCAACAGCAGAACTCCATATGCTTTTATTCTCAATTATACTTAATTATCGTTCATCGTTGATGTAAATATGTTTATATTTAATTTCTTTGAAATAAGTTGTAAATATTTGTTCTTTTATTGTGCTAGCACGTCATTTTTGAATAGTTGGTACAAAGATCTTATATATGAAATCTATAACTGTACTGTAATGAAACAGAACATGCATTGCACTCAGCATGAATAATAGGTTCCTTTATGTTTCTGTTAAATAATGGAAAACAGCAGATCAAGCAGTGGCTGCAGAAAGACCAAGTAAGTTATCTGTTGCACACAGGACCAATTAAAAAAAAGTAATAAAGTTTAGGCGATCTCTGCAATAGTAAAGTTAACGAGAGTACAAGCACGAGATTTTCAGTAGAAAACACGAGATAAGAAGATAGAGCTCGCGACTTTCACATTATTTGTTATTTATATAATTCTTTGCAACTTTAAAAAGTATATAAGTGGCACAAAAAAAATGGTTCAAATGGCTCTGAGGACTATGGGACTCAACTGCTGGGGTCATTAGTCCCCTAGAACTTAGAACTAGTTAAACCTAACTAACCTAAGGACATCACAAACATCCATGCCCGAGCCAGGATTCGAACCTGCGACCGTAGCGGTCTTGCGGTTCCAGACTGCAGCGCCTTTAACCGCACGGCCACTTCGGCCGGCTATAAGTGGCACACACTGGCCTTTTCTGCCAGTTCATCACAAGAATGAACAAGATGATGATGATTTGTGGCCGGCCGCGGTGGTCTAGCGGTTCTAGGCGCTCAGTCAGGAACCGCGCGACTGCTACGGTCGCAGGTTCGAATCCTGCCTCGGGCATGAATGTGTGTGATGTCCTTAGGTTAGTTAGGTTTAAGTAGTTCTAAATTCTAGGGGACTTATGACCACAGATGTTGAGTCCCATAGTGCTCAGAGCCATTTTTGATAATTTGTGGAATTACTGTGTCTGTTGTTAACTCAAGAGAGGGCAGTGCGTGTGTACTACAAGTCAGGTTCGCTGATGTGCCTACTATTAATTTCTGTTTAGTGAGTACACAACTTCGGTGTATTCAAGAAGATGACAACATAACTTAGAGATTCCTTATTTTGTTATGTCCGGCCCCGGTAGCTGAGTGATATTCGCTGCTCGGCCGCCGAGCCGGACGGACGTGTGGCGGCAGCGCTGGGAGGGCTGGCGTAAACAGCGGCTGTGTGGCTGTTACGAAGGTCAGTAGAGCGCTTTGTTTACTTTGCATCTTTCAGTGATTTAAAATGACAAAATGAACGAAATTAGCTGTGAAAGAAGAGTTACGGTTAGATTCACTTTTGATTGGACCTGTAAAAGACCAAAGGCTTTTGAGATCAAAAGATGGCTTTCAGAAACAGTTAAGATCACAGGAGACGAAATTATTGGCGTTCATCTATCTTTTGTTTCAAATTCTGCCTTTTTGAAATTGATTACCTCTGATTTGTGCTCGTCGATAGTTGACAAGTGTGGTGGCAAATTGAAATTTGATCATGCAGACGGAACCGTTAGTGACGTTCTTGTTTCCCATGCTGGGCTAGGCATTCGAAGAGTGAGAGTTTTCGAACTGCCGTTCGAGGTCCCTGCCGGAGCAATCAATGCTGCTCTTCAGCCCTATGGTAGGGTTATATCTAATATTGCAGAAAAATGGCCGGAGCAATATATGTTTCCGGTTTTGAATGGAGTTAGACAGATTAAGACTGAGCTCTTACGGCATATCCCTTCTTACTTGAATATCTGTGGCCATCGCGCTCTCATAATTTATGATGGGCAGCCACGGACTTGTGCGTTATGTAACGCAACAGGGCACGTCGGAAGTGAGTGCAGTAGGAGGCGTGTTCCTCAGTTACCGACTAACGAGGCGGCTGACCCAGGACAAGTTGTTGGCGCCGGCCGCGGTGGTCTCGCGGTTCTAGGCGCGCAGTCCGCAACCGTGCGACTGCTACAGTCGCAGGTTCGAATCCTGCCACGGGCATGGATGTGTGTGATGTCTTTTTTTTTTTTTTTTACTTTATTGTTATTTTGACACCTGAACAATCAGGTAGGCTGGCAGCAGCACAATACGCCGCTCTTCAGCCGAAGAGAGTACAAGGAAATAAACAGAGAAGAGACATCACTTAGAAAAACGGCGGGAAAAAACAGTAGACACAAGAACATAAAGGCACAAGAAGCCGTTCACACTCGATGACAATCCACACTACGAACTGTTGACACGACGCACAAACACTGAAGAATACGATGGCACTGGTGAACAATGGAGTGTGACGGTGAGCACTGAACACTAAACATGACGGCACACACGATACACTGATGGCGGTGATCTCCGGCGCGCGAATGTCCACTGAGCGTGTGCGAGTCCGGGGACCTGCCAAGAGGGGAACAGGGGTGAGGTGGGGTAGAGGGGAGAAAAAAAGGATGCCATTGGCTTAGGAGATGGGGGCAGGAGGAGAGGGACAGGGGAGGGGAGGCCCGGGGGAGGAGGGGGGAGAAAAGGAGGAGGGAGGGAAAAGGAAGAGAAGGGAGGGAGGGTGCCCAGAGGAGTAAGTGCAGGAGGAGGGCGGGAGGATCAAAGTTGGTAGGAGGGGTAGATGGAGGGGAGGAGGGCATCATCAGGGAGAGGGAGCTGGCGGAAGCCACCTTGGGAGAGGGTAAGGAGGGTGGAGAGATGCAGACCGGGTGGGACGTGCGAATACAGGTGCGGCAGCGGCCGGGGGTGGGAGAGGATCGGTGAGACGAGCGGGTGAGGCGAGGGAAGGGGAGGTGTACAGGATCTGTATCCTTTCAAGGAAAAGGAGGAGGTGGGGGAAGGGGATGAGATCATACAGGATCCGCGTGGGGGAGGGGAGACGGATGCGATAGGCGAGGCGGAGAGCATGGCGTTCAAGGATTTGGAGGGATTTATAGAAGATAGGGGGGCGGAGATCCAAGCCGGATGGGCATAACAAAGGATAGGGCGGATGAGGGATTTATAGGTGTGGAGGATGGTGGAGGCGTCCAGACCCCACATACGGCCAGAGAGGAGCTTGAGGAGACTGAGGCGGGAGCGTGCCTTGGCTTGGATTGTCCGGAGGTGGGGAGTCCAGGAGAGGCGACGGTCGAGGGTGACGCCAAGGTACTTAAGGGTGGGAGTGAGGGCGATAGGACGGCCATAGATGGTGAGATAGAAATCAAGGAGGCGGAAGGAAGGGGTGGTTTTGCCTACAATGATCGCCTGGGTTTTGGAGGGATTGACCTTGAGCAACCACTGGTTGCTCCAAGTGGTGAACCGGTCAAGATGGGATTGGAGAAGGCGTTGGGAGCGCTGCAGGGTGGGGGCAAGGGCAAGGAACGCGGTGTCATCGGCAAACTGGAGGAGGTGGACGGGGGCGGACGGCGGCGGCATGTCCGCCGTGTACAAAAGGTACAGAAGGGGGGAGAGGACGGAGCCTTGGGGCACACCGGCAGAGGGGAAAAAGGTGTGATGTCCTTTGGTTAGTTAGGTTTAAGTAGTTCTAAGTTCTAGGGGACTGATGACCACAGCAGTTGAGTCACATAGTGCTCAGGGCCATTTGAACCAAGTTGTTAGCATGCAAGTGACGTACGCTGCCGCGGCAGCTAGCCCGGCCCCCTATCAACAGAATATGGCCGAGCAGGCGGGACCTTCCGACGCGCGCACGGAAACGGGAGGCACCGCGGAGTTCACTAACGAGGACAATCAGAATCTGGCCAGTAATGATGTCACTGAGGACGCACCGCTCTTGCCCTCTGACAAGGGGAGGCCGCCAATTGTGAAATTCAGATTCGATTCATACTGCGCATAATAAAAGCTCATGGCCAGAGGTGTAATGTGGCAAAGCACCAAGATGCACTTCTCAGCCGTTGTCGAGAAAATCGACACTTAAAAGAAACCGTTGCGGTGAAATACTGTCTACGATTAATAATTTCCTACAGCGTCGTGGCGCAGCGGTAAGCGCACGGCTTCGTAATCCGAAGGTCGCCGCATCGAAACTCGCGCCAAGCAACCTTTTTTTTCCTAGTATTTGTTTTTTTGTAATTCAAATGTATACACACACACACACACATATTTTATATATATATATATATATAATTCCCGGCAATCAGTTGCAACAATGATGCATATAATAAGTTGTTGAAAGTCGTTTGTCGTGGAAAAACTGGCGACTTCGAACATCATTATGTTTTCCGCAAACAAATTTGTATTTCACAAATGTTATTAATTGTCTTCATAATGTTAACCACGTATAGTTAACGGAAGACGTAGAAACGATATTCCGAAACGAATACGTATAGCGTAAGTCAAACGTTCGAATTAGAATAGAGACCCCACGAACACAAATTTGCTGTGGCAGGTATGAAATATAAACTCCGTTACTCGCTCGTTACGCTTGAAGGACAGATGTTGAATGGGTCGATACGAGCCGCCGCATAACAGCGTAGTTGCGTGCTAACTTCGAAAGAAGGTAGATGCAGTCCCTAGCGCAACTTATAACATCGTCGAAAATCAGTGCGTACGTGAGAGCTTTGGTACACCGTGTTAAAAAAACGGAAAAATGGAGGCGGTACAATTGGAGAGCGATCCGCCTTCAACAACATGCATAAACAATTTATTAATAGTTCATATATATATTTGAATTACAAAAAACTAATAATAAAAAAAATTGCATGGTGCAAGATTCGATCCGGCGACCTTCAGATTACGAACCCGAGCACTTACCGCTGCGCCACGACGCTGTAGGCAATTATAAATCGTAGAGAGCATTTCATCGCAACGGTTTCTTTTAACTGTCGATTTTCTCGACAACGGCTGAGAAGTGCATCTTGGTGCTTTGCCACATTACACCTCTGGCCATGAGCTTTTATTATGCGCAGTATGAATCGAATCTGAATTTCACAATTGGCGGCCTCCCCTTGTGAGTCTGACAACTCTTCCAACGAGCGACAAGCCTCATCGACAATACCTGATGTAGACATGGCAGAGTACGAAGCGGTAGCTACACACGAAAGGGCCAACATCCCAGAGGGCGCTACAGTGGATGGACATAAAGAGGAAGTGATACAACAGAAAACCGACAACCACACAGATGACAGGATACCACAGACAGGTTCAGGAAACGTCAAAAGAAAAGGAGGGGCGCAAGAAGACGAACCAGTGACACCACCCGTCTCACGTGTCGTAGAAACAGCAGCAACGGCCGACTCAGAAATTAACGGAGCTCAAAAATCATCCGCCACGAAGGCGGGACAGGTGACTTCTCCTCGACCTTCCATGGAGTCGCCAGGAAGTTCACCAAAGGTTTCACCGACGATTTCACCGAAATCATCAAAAAATGAAAAGAGGCGAAGAGCACATCAAGCTGCAGAGAATTTGGCCCCTCCTTTAAGAGAGCGGCTGAGGAAGATACGGGAGACTGAAAAGAAGGACGAAGATATACAAAAGGAAGCGGTCGGCGAATCTTCGGATCGGAACAAGGGACACGAACGGGCTGACACGCCACACGGAACATATGAACCCTTGCATGACAATACGACATCAGATATGGACAATGAAACCCGACTTGGACAAGGACATGGACACGGCATCACCGAGCCACGATTTAACTGGGCGGGCGAAAAGGAGGATCAGACCGATGCAATGGGGGCGGAATGGGGTTTTGAGGAAGAATTTTTTTATTGAAAATTGTCACACCGAACTCTAAGAAGAAAGAAAAAAAGAAAAAAGAAGGAAAATCGTCAATGGAATACAAGTAAAATAAAATAACACTATATATATCTAACCCGAATTATTGTACGTGGCTCCAATACCGTGTCCTCTGTTTACTGTCTTGTAGCGTCTCACAGTGGAACATACATATAACGTGACCACCTTAAACATAAACAAAATTCAGAGTCAAGCAAAGGTAACTGCACTGAAGGACTTTCTGTATCAGTCAGATACAGATATCGCCTTCCTGCAGGAAGTTAATGTCAAAGAATTGTATGTTTCAGGGTACAAAGAGGTGTTGAATGTGGCTCCAGAAAACGCGTGTGGAACAGCCATCCTTGCTAAAGAAGGGATTGAGATGACAAACGTGTGCCTTTTAGAGTCGGGGAGGGGAATTAGCTGCAAAATTTTTAACACCACTTTTATAAACCTACACTCCTGGAAATGGAAAAAAGAACACATTGACACCGGTGTGTCAGACCCACCATACTTGCTCCGGACACTGCGAGAGGGCTGTACAAGCAATGATCACACGCACGGCACAGCGGACACACCAGGAACCGCGGTGTTGGCCGTCGAATGGCGCTAGCTGCGCAGCATTTGTGCACCGCCGCCGTCAGTGTCAGCCAGTTTGCCGTGGCATACGGAGCTCCATCGCAGTCTTTAACACTGGTAGCATGCCGCGACAGCGTGGACGTGAACCGTATGTGCAGTTGACGGACTTTGAGCGAGGGCGTATAGTGGGCATGCGGGAGGCCGGGTGGACGTACCGCCGAATTGCTCAACACGTGGGGCGTGAGGTCTCCACAGTACATCGATGTTGTCGCCAGTGGTCGGCGGAAGGTGCACGTGCCCGTCGACCTGGGACCGGACCGCAGCGACGCACGGATGCACGCCAAGACCGTAGGATCCTACGCAGTGCCGTAGGGGACCGCACCGCCACTTCCCAGCAAATTAGGGACACTGTTGCTCCTGGGGTATCGGCGAGGACCATTCGCAACCGTCTTCATGAAGCTGGGCTACGGTCCCGCACACCGTTAGGCCGTCTTCCGCTCACGCCCCAACATCGTGCAGCCCGCCTCCAGTGGTGTCGCGACAGGCGTGAATGGAGGGACGAATGGAGACGTGTCGTCTTCAGCGATGAGAGTCGCTTCTGCCTTGGTTCCAATGATGGTCGTATGCGTGTTTGGCGCCGTGCAGGTGAGCGCCACAATCAGGACTGCATACGACCGAGGCACACAGGGCCAACACCCGGCATCATGGTGTGGGGAGCGATCTCCTACACTGGCCGTACACCACTGGTGATCGTCGAGGGGACACTGAATAGTGCACGGTACATCCAAACCGTCATCGAACCCATCGTTCTACCATTCCTAGACCGGCAAGGGAACTTGCTGTTCCAACAGGACAATGCACGTCCGCATGTATCCCGTGCCACCCAACGTGCTCTAGAAGGTGTAAGTCAACTACCCTGGCCAGCAAGATCTCCGGATCTGTCCCCCATTGAGTATGTTTGGGACTGGATGAAGCGTTGTCTCACGCGGTCTGCACGTCCAGCACGAACGCTGGTCCAACTGAGGCGCCAGGTGGAAATGGCATGGCAAGCCGTTCCACAGGACTACATCCAGCATCTCTACGATCGTCTCCATGGGAGAATAGCAGCCTGCATTGCTGCGAAAGGTGGATATACACTGTACTAGTGCCGACATTGTGCATCCTCTGTTGCCTGTGTCTATGTGCCTGTGGTTCTGTCAGTGTGATCATGTGATGTATGTGACCCCAGGAATGTGTCAATATAGTTTCCCCTTCCTGGGACAATGAATTCATGGTGTTCTTATTTCAATTTCCAGTAGTGTATACGCACCTTCAGGCAACAATGCGAGACGAGAGGGGGCAGCTTTTTTTAAAAGTGACATTTTATTTCTACTCCAAGAAAACCCTGCAGAAATTGTGATTGGTGGAGATTTTAATTGCGTTTTAGATAAAAAGGATCAGCGACCAAATTTTAACTTCTCCCAAGAACTGCAGGCGTTGGTCACCAACAGGAAGTGGTTTGACGCGTGGGAAATAAAATATCCGACGCTGGTTCGCTTCACATATATCAATGGTGCTACACAGAGCAGAATCGACAGAATATATGTCACCCCCAGTTTAGCCACCAAAGTCAGTAGTATCGGGGTGATACCAGCCGCCTTCTGTGACCACCTCGGAGTGAGGTGCAGCATCAAATTAACCAGGCAAGAGACATATTGGGGTCGCCCACTATGGAAATTAAATATCAATACCCTCTCTGAAAACGCTCTAGCTTTAAAGATGCAAGAAACTTGGCAGTCTGTTTTAAGGATGCGTACTAAATATACAGGGCTATTACAAATGATTGAAGCGATTTCATAAATTCACTGTAGCTCCATTCATTGACATATGGTCACGACACACTACAGATACGTAGAAAAACTCATTAAGTTTTGTTCGGCCGAAGCCGCACTTCAGGTTTCTGCCGTCAGAGCGCTCGAGAGCGCAGTGAGACAAAATGGCGACAGGAGCCGAGAAAGCGTATGTCGTGCTTGAAATGCACTCACATCAGTCAGTCATAACAGTGCAACGACACTTCAGGACGAAGTTCAACAAAGATCCACCAACTGCTAACTCCATTCGGCGATGGTATGCGCAGTTTAAAGCTTCTGGATGCCTCTGTAAGGGGGAATCATCGGGTCGGCCTGCAGTGAGCGAAGAAACGGTTGAACGCGTGCGGGCAAGTTTCACGCGTAGCCCGCGGAAAATTGGCTCATGCCACAACTGGAGACCGACAGCGCCGACTTCATCTTTCAACAGGATGGTGCTCCACCGCACTTCCATCATGATGTTCGGCATTTCTTAAACAGGAGATTGGAAAACCGATGGATCGGTCGTGGTGGAGATCATGATCAGCAATTCATGCCATGGCCTCCACGCTCTCCCGACTTAACCCCGTGCGATTTCTTTCTGTGGGGTTATGCGAAAGATTCAGTGTTTAAACCTCCTCTACCGAGAAACGTGCCAGAACTGCGAGCTCGCATCAACGATGCTTTCGAACTCATTGATGGGGACATGCTGCGCCGAGTGTGGGAGGAACTTGATGTCTGCCGAATCACTAAAGGGGGCACATATCGAACATTTGTGAATGCCTAAAAAAACTTTTTGAGTTTTTGTATGTGTGTGCAAAGCATTGTGAAAATATCTCAAATAATGAAGTTATTGTAGAGCTGTGAAATCGCTTCTATCATTTGTAATAACCATGTAGAACAACTATTGAATGGTGGACTATGGCCGCTAAGAAAAAGATAAGAGCAGCACTGATATCTTACGCCAAAGAAAGGGCAATGTGGTCAAGACACACAATGGAGTTTTACTACTCTTGCTTAAGAGACCTTTACGACCAACCTATGTCTCAAGACGTCTTTATCAATATTAAAAACGTTAAAGCCAAAATGATAAGTATCAAGAGGGTACATTTGGAGGGATTACAAATCAAATCACACACTAGAACGACGATGGAGGCAGAAAACACCTCCATCTACCACTTGATACAACACACAAAAAACAGAAGAGGAAATTTTATTGCCAGCCTCAGAACGGAAGATAACAGTGTCCTGACAGAACAAAGGGATATCTTAACTGAAGCACATAGATTTTTTCAGCAATTATATTCTGGAAATGCTACTGACGACAACTCAGTACAAGAGTTTTTACAGAACTCCGGAATAGAGGCAGTTGTTACAGAGGTGGAGAACAGAGGTTTAACGTTAGAAATTACGAATGACGAGGTTTTTGATATACTCAAATCTTCACCTTCACGTAAGTCTCCAGGCCCAGACGGCCTGCCTGTGGAGTTTTATAGGACCTTTTGGCACCTAATAGGTTCCCAATTCACGGAAGTAGTTAATGACGTCTTGAGGGGAGAGGAAATTCCTGCTGCTTTCAAGGAAAGTGTAACTGTACTACTTCCAAAGGGAAAGAGTACGGACACGAAAGATATTACTAAAATGAGGCCGATCAGTCTAATGAACTCAGATTACAAGGTAGTTGCACGTGTAATTAAAGAACGAATGGGACCGATTTTAGAAAAAGTTATTGGATGCCACCAGACGTATCTCCCTCGACGTACCATTTTTAAGACTGTATGTGAATATCGAGACATTATTTCTATTTCTCATCATCGTCAGCAAATGGAGGCATTGACTTCATTGATTTTGCTAAAGCGTTTGACAGAGTCAACTACGGATATCTGTTCAGAACCTTGAAACACATAGGTTTCAATGATGGCAACTTAGCGGTTTTAATGAACATCGTCAGAGGCATACGAACGAAAATCTCGATCAATGGACAATATACTAATGAAGTATTGATATCTAGTGGAGTTCCTCAGGGAAGTCCCCTGTCCATGTTGTTTTATGTGGTTTCTCTGGAACCCCTTTTACGGCTTTTGAACACAACCTTAGAAGGCATAACAATAGCTGGGCTGAAGACGGTTGTAAATGCATACGCTGACGGTGTGGGAGTTCTAGTTAGGAGCGATGATGACTGTGCCCAGCTAACAGACAAGTTATTGCTTTATTGCACGGCAACTGGTGCGAGGATAAATGAAACGAAAAGCTCCTTTTTAAATTTACAGTGTCTTGACAATATGCAGCTACCGTGGGCAAACAGGGTGGAGCGCCACACTGCACTGGGCATAACTTTTTACAGTTGCCCATTAAGAACAACGGCTGCAAATTGGAAACAGGCGTTAGGAATAATCAGAGGCAGCTTAATACTGCATGAAACGAGAGACTTAAACATCAAGCAAAGAATTAAACTAATAAACTGTGCAGTTCTTTCGAAAGCTGCATATGTCGCTCAGATTTTACCAACACCTCCCAGACATAGTGAAATCTATAATGAGCACAATCTGTCGATACGTGTGGAAAGGCCATATTTTTAGAGTAGCAGTAGGAACGACTACATCGAGACCCGAAAACGGAGGCCTAGGGCTGACAGACCTTCGAAGGAAAAACACTGCCCCCTTCATTAAAAGAACGCTGAAACTTATAGAGACACAGCGGAACAGTATAACTGCCGCTCTATTTGACCTTCTCAAACCTGGAAGCATGCAGCCGCCAGTAGATGTTCACAACATAAATTACAACCTAAAGCATATTAAGGACTTTTATGTAGAATCAAGCTACTTGACATGCATTTTAACAGACAAAAATAAGAGGACAAGTAAATATATAGTAGAGAAGTCACAATCACGCGAAAACCAAAATAAAATGGAGCTGAAGTATCCCAACAAAAACTGGTAAAAAATATGGACTAATATAAATAACAAAACACTGACTACGGAAGTGCAAGCGTCTTGTTACAGAGTTGTCAACAATATCATTAGTACCAATGAAAAACTGTATTCAATAGGACTACAAGCAACCAATGTGTGCCAAAAATGTCACAATTCGGACTTCTTAAAGCTACGCTTCATCTGTAATGGATACAAGAATATTTGGAATGACATTGTATTGCAAGCCGCTTTTCTCAAACGGACCGATGGAAGAGAAATCACACTAAACGATATACTCTTTCCAGAAGAAATTTCCTTTCCACCACAAAAAAACAATGTCATTTTGTCTCTATTCGGAAATTTTGTCAGTTATGTCGTTAACAACAAAGGCAATGACAATCTACAAGAATATCGAGAATATATGAAAGACGAATACTTCAAAATATACCGGAACAAAGACCATAAAAAGAAACTCGGGAATATGATGCAAATTTTGTTTCAGAAACAAGGCATCGGTTAATACCTAAATAATATGAAATGGACCGAACAAGATAGACTGCCAAAGTAGGGGATTGCTGTTGAGGGTGAAGTACGGTGGGGGAATTCGTGTGCCCCGGGACCAATACGGTAGCCGTGAAGGCCTCAACAGAACCCAGAAAAACCATGTTTTCCCAAGAAGTAACAGGAGTCATGCCACAGCACAAGAATAGTAGGGAAAAACTATTCTCATGCAAAAGACGTGCATCACTGAAGAAGTTTAATTTCCTATCTTACTTTTTACTTTTGCTTCTCTTTCACTTTTGTTAAAATTCTAATGGAAGAATATTTTGCGTTCCGTTAATGCGGTCAATAGTATTATAGAAAGAGTTATTTTCACCGTAATCAATTCGGATTACAATTTACAATTTTTTAACATTTTCTTCAAGATGCAATTCAGAATTTAAAAAAAATAAATAAATAAAAAAAAGTGGTCAGCGTGACGGAATGTCAATCGTAAGGTCCCGGGTTCGATTCCCGGCTGGGTCGGAGATTTTCTCCGCTCAGGGACTGGGTGTTGTGTTGTCCTAATCATCATCATTTCATCCCTATCGACGCGCAGGTCGCCGAAGTGGCGTCAAATCGAAAGACTTGCACCAGGTGAACGGTCTACCCGACGGGAGGCCTTAGTCACACGACATTTCATTTTTTCATTTTGTTATAACGATTCAGCTGGAAGATTATGGGTTCCAAGAGGATGACGAGCGATCTAAAACCACCATGTTCGAGTGTCTGAAATCACGAAATATTTCTAAGTGCTAATAGGAAAGACGCACCAGTTTAAATGCACTTGTTTCCCACACAGATTATACTTCAGCTATGTGACACTCCTCATAGATTTAACTTACTGCCGCAAGTGTTTCACGACGATTAACATCTTTTTCTGTATCAGCTTGGGCATTACGATGTGAATGCCCGATGCCAGACTGATGGGCCTCCACCGTTTAAACTGGACTGTGTTGCTTGTAAAATGAAAAACAAGAAGTAGTTCCTTCTTCCTCAGTGTGGGTAGACGTTTACCAGGTCAGAGCCCGTTGTCCCTAGGTCGACCAGTATGATCTTCGTGAGTCTGTTACAGAGTATGTTGTTTATCGCAGAGCGACTGTGTCAATGGGCACGTCGTTATCTGACACTCGTTCAATGCTCTTCCACTCAGTCGCGATACTTACAAGTACAGGGAGGCAATACGTTAACAACTCTGGCGGCGGCAGTGCCTGCGGTGGCGACTTGGAGTCTGCATCTACATCTCTATCTACATGGATAATCTGCGAATCACATTTAAGTGCCTGGCAAAGGGTTCATCCAACCACCTTCACAGTTGTTGTTGTTGTGGTCTTCAGCCCTGAGACTGGTTTGATGCAGCTCTCCATGCTACTCTATCCTGTGCAAACTTCTTCATCTCCCAGTACCTACTGCAACCTACGTCCTTCTGTATCTGCTTAGTGTATTCATCTCTTGGTCTCCCTCAACGATTTTTACCCTCCACACTGCCCTCCAATACTAAGTTGGTGAGACTTTGATGCCTCAGAACATGTCCTACCAACCGATCCCTTCTTCTTGTCAAGTAGTGCCACAAACTCCGCTTCTCCCCAATTCTATTCAATACCTCCTCATTAGTTATGTGATCTACCCATCTAATCCTCAGCATTCTTTTGTAGCACCACATTTCAAAAGCTTCTATTCTCTTCTTGTCCAAACTATTTATCGTCCATGTTTCACTTCCATACATGGCTACACTCCATACAAATACTTTCAGAAATGACTTCTTGACACTTAAATCTATACTCGATGATAAGAAATGTCTCTTCTTCAGAAACGCTTTCCTTGCCATTGCCAGTCTGCATTTTATATCCTCTCTACTTCGACCATTATCAGTTATTTGGCTCCCCAGATAGCAAAACTCCTTTACTACTTCAAGTGTCTCATTTCCTAATCCAATTCCCTCAGCATCACCCGACTTAATTCGACTACATTCCATTATCCTCGTTTTGCTTTTGTTGATGTTCATATTATATCCTCCTTTCAAGACACTGTCCATTCCGTTCAACTGCTCCTCCACGTCCTTTGCTGTCTCTGACAGAATTACAATGTCATCGGCGAACCTTAAAGTTTTTATTTCTTCTCCATGGATTTTAATAACTACTCCGAATTTTTCTTTTGTTTCCTTTACTGCTTGCTCAATGTACAGATTGAATAACATTGGGGAGAGACTACAACCCTGTCTCACTCCCTTCCCAACCACTGCTTCCCTTTCATGTCCCTCGACTCTTCTAACTGCCATCTGGTTTCTGTACAAATTGTAAATAGCCTTTCGCTCCCTGTATTTTACCCCTGCCACCTTCAGAATTTGAAAGAGAGGATTCCAGTCAACATTGTCAAAAGCTTTCTCTAAGTCTACAACTGCTAGAAACGTAGGTTTACCTTTCCTTAATCCCACACATTTTCTGTGTGTTCCTTCCAATTTAAGCTGTTCGTAATTGTAATTGGTAGCTATTTAGCTGAATTTACGGCCTTTAGATTTGGCTGATTTACCTTGTAACCGAGGTCGCCGGCAGCTCCCGCGATTTTTATGTCACACGACTGGTTAATGTCATGAGCTTGAATAAAGTACCACAATTACCTTTCTGATTCCCCTGCCTGATGTTGATTAATTCCAGGTGGTTCCCTGGGGTAGAGGAAGTGGGCTCACCAATGATCCCGGGTGTACGAAATCAGTAACCGTGAGATAAGATATAACTGATGATGGTCGAAATAGAGAGGCTATAAAATGTAGACTGGCAATGGCAAGGAAGTGTCAGGAAGTCTTTTCTGAAAGTATTTGTATGGAGTGTAGCCATGTATGGAAGTGAAACATGGACGATAAATAGTTTGGACAAGAAGAGAATAGAAGCTTTCGAAATGTGGTGCTACAGAAGAATGCTGAAGATTAGATGGGTAGATCACGTAACTAATGAGGAGGTATTGAATAGAATTTGGGAGAAGAGGAGTTTGTGGCACAACTTGACAAGAAGAAGGGACCGGTTGGTAGGACATGTTCTGAGGCATCAAGAGATCACAAATTTAGCATTGGAGGGCAGCGTGGAGGGTAAAAATCGTAGAGGGAGACAAAGAGGTGAATACACTAATCAGATTCAGAAGGATGTAGGTTGCAGTAAGTACTGGGAGAGGAAGAAGCTTGCACAGGATAGAGTAGCGTGGAGAGCTGCATCAAACCAGTCTCAGGACTGCAGACAACAACAACAACAACGAGATAAGATATAAGAACATAGGCTTCCGCTGCTGGTTTCATTGTGATTAAAATTCTTCTGGCTATTATGCCGCGTTATTGCTAAAAACTAACAACAATAATAAACTAAAACCGACGTTTCGGCCGAATTGCAATGGCCTTCCTCAGGGCACGCGCCCATTGCAATTTGGCTGTAAAGTCCCTTTTAGTTTATTATTGTTGTTAGTTTTTACCAATGGCGCGGCATAATACCCGGAAGAATTTTAATCACTGTGAGATAATCCGCTA
Source organism: Schistocerca serialis cubense (assembly GCF_023864345.2). NCBI lineage: Eukaryota > Metazoa > Arthropoda > Insecta > Orthoptera > Acrididae > Schistocerca > Schistocerca serialis. The sequence continues at coordinate 149,552,664 of NC_064648.1, forward strand.
TTGTCGATAGTAATTTAAAAAGCTAGTAATGTAATGATTAACTATTGATTGTTTTGGGCAGGTATTTCAAATGAAAAATAAATTTTTAACAATTTTTGTTGCTTAAAATACAACACTACAAGATGTGCAAATTTTGTTTTGTAAGACGTACGGTGTTCAAATTCTTGTCCTCTAGCCTGTTGTTTAAGATACAGTATTAAAGGATGCACGTAAGGTGTTTAAATTCTTCTCCTTTAGTCTGTTGCGTTTTTAAGAAATTATTTATCTCGCCTTGGAGAAAACCCTCTCTGAAGGAACTGAAGACGCTGGCACAACAAAAATTTACTGGCCATGCCACGCAACATACTATTAGATTTTTTTACAGTATTCTCATACAGAAGCATGCTTGTCTGTCACAAGTTTTTCAAAATACTGCTGTAGGTCAATTATGGAATCACCGACTGGTGTAACGACATCGACGTTACGCTGTTGTTACTTGGGCAAAAAATGTAGGTCATCCGATTTCAAACTGTTAGACCTAGCAGTAGACGTAATAACACTGCTCATGGATGTTGTTTCAGGTATTACTCGTATAGTTGATGCGATGACAGCATTATACTCTTCCTAACGTACTTGTGCAGCGTTCTCTGCCTCTTAAAATGTCCTGAAACACGTTTTTTAAAACCTAGGATCTAATAATGTCACAAAAATATTAACAGTCAATGTGTTAAATGGTTTCACTCTTTCATTGCTTGATGTAATCAAAGAATCCAGAACACTTGGTCTTTATTAGTTGTTAAGGTCCTTACCTTCGCAGCTATACTTCGTATAAGAGGTATAACTACAGGAGCAGTGATGTATGACTCCCCTGAGAGTGTTGTCGTTGCGACTTCAAAAGGTTCATGAAGATCTAAAATCCCTTGTATAGCTAAGGCCGGTATTACACTATCAAATTTCTTTGTCAAATATCTTTGTCCAATATGTTTGTCAAAGATATTTGATGGTGTAGTAGGGAACTTTGTCAAATGTCGTCCAATATTTGATCAAATCTAAGGCCCCGCTGTAGATTTGATCGAAGAAGTCGCTTGTCTTCTGTTCACTGCAATGTGACATGTTACCACATGGAGCGCTAGCATCACTGAATTCTGTCGTCTGTAGTGTTTTATAAACATTGCGGGTAAATACAATTGGTGTGTGCCGACAACTACAAAACTAATAGAGATGTATGAAGGTGATGAGGCGCTTTACAACGTGAGGCACGCTGAATACAAAAATAGATCACGAAGATTGGAGACCTGACCTAACCTAACCCTTTTTTGTAGCAAGGAATCGGAGTGTTACAGTGAGCCTGTCTTCTGCACATGTAGCAGTTCTTAAGTGAGTATTGTGTTTTGTGATATGAGGAAACACTTCCTGAGCACATACTGAAATGTATGCTCATCCATTCGTAAGTAATTGATGTACGACTTGACGTCCTCCACTATAAGGTCACGTAACAAGTTTTGTTGAATGCTTTTATCGTGTCGTCGTAAAACCCACGGCTTCACCCAGCTATGTTTCCTCCCCCCCCCCCCCCCCCCCCGCTTCTCTTCCGCATATGCACACAGTGCAATTGTGGTACATGCAACTTCTGCGGTTAATAACAAGTTGTTGTTGTCAGCCATCTTCAACTTTGACGAAAAATATGATGACAGTGTAATACCCCTTCTAGCGCTACGTCAAAGGTTTTTGTTAAATATATTTGACGGAATATTTGATCACATCTTTGATCAAATCTTTGACAAAGAAATTTGATAGTGTAATACCGGCCTAAGTAATTTTCTGCTGTGAGGGTAGGCCTTGCATTTGAACTTTCATTGATGGCAATCTCAAACTCACTTTCCACTTCCAAAATTGTTTTGAGCGCATGGCATGAGCTGTTCCATCGAGTCGGCACCTCTTGTATCAGTCTCAGTTCTTTTTCTTTTTTGCTGTTTTTTTTTTTAACATTGCTCAGTTTTTCACTGGGTAGTGTAGAGTTATGAAAGAAAGTCACAGTAACCTTTGTTTTGAATAACTTTTTGGAAAACGTTCTGCTTTGAAACTGTTTTGATGCAGTGGTCAAAACAGGGTGAATCTCGAATCCTTAAGCTTTTTCGTGACTGCAGCGTTGTCTGTAACCGCTACCACTGTCTTATTAGGTATATTATATTCTAGAAAGATATGATTGATAAGCTGAATGAAGCTCTGAAGATCTAAATGAAGCTTGTGTGGAATATGGGATGCAAATAAACGCAGCAAAAACAAAGAGTATGGTCATCAGTACAAGACGCAGACTGTTCAATATTAAAATAGGACAATCTACCACTAGCCAAGTAAGTGAATTTAAATATCTCTAAAGCACAACAACTGAAGACTTGAGATGTCACCAGGAGGTGAAAACTCGAATTGTCATAGCGAAGGAGGCATTCAACAGAAAGAGGAGACTCTTATGTGGCAAATTAGGTAAAGGACTAAGGAAAAGGCTTGCCAAATGTATTGTCTGGAGTGTGGCACTATATGGGGCAGAAACATGGACTCTGAGACGAGAGGATGAAAAAAGGTTAGAAACATTTGAGATGTAGATGTGGAGGAGAATGGAGAGAATAAGCTGGATGGAAAGAGTGAGTAATGAAAGAGTATTGGAAAGGGTTGGTGAGAGAAGATGTCTGCTGAAGGTTGTAAGAGAAAGGAAAAAACTGGTTGGGACATACATTGAGAAGGGAGTGCTTGCTAGTAGATGCTTTAGAAGGACTGGTTTGTGGGAGAAGAAGGAGATACAAGGTGATAGTCGACATAAAGGGAAGAGGAAATTATGTAGACCCGAAGAGGATGGCAGAAGACCGGACAGCCTGGAGAACTACCATGTGAACATCTGCCTTTAGGCAGAACACTGATGATGATGATGATTGATAACCTGAAAAAAATGTAATGTTAAAGCAACCCGCCAGTATGTCCGAAATTTTGTATGATATTGTCAAAAAATTTCTTTTTTTAACGTCTTGTTATCTGAAAAATTGCTTTCCTATATAAAAAAATAATTCTCATAAGAATTGGGGCAATATATTAATTGTCGATGTTACGTTGAGCTTCAGCGTCTCAGAAGCACGAGGAAAGCAGGAACAGGAAGAGGAAGCAGAAGGAGAGGGAGGTCACAGTAAGGAAAAGGGATGCGAGAGGTGAAGTGTTTACTAGTCTGCCACGCAATACCGCTACCTTCGGTGGGTATGCGTGCTGATGAACTGCAGCAGATACGGTATAAACTGATCATGGGAATAACAAGATTGAAACTGCTTTGAAGAGATCAAGGGCTGCTTCTTCACTCATTATGTTTTTTTTTTCTTTTTCAGTTGAGATGACACTCGGTGCAAAACAAAAGGGCCATCACAGTACTGCAGTGCTACATCGCTGACATCGGCAGCACTTGTTCAAATCGAGTAAAACTGAAGTGATATCAGGTGTTCCCCAGGGAAGCGTCCTGGGACCTCTGCTGTTCCTGATCTGTATAAATGACCTGGGTGACAATCTGAGCAGTTCTCTTAGGTTGTTCGCAGATGATGCTGTAATTCACCGTCGAGTAAGGTCATCCGAAGACCAGTATCAGTTGCAAAGCGATTTAGAATAGATTACTGTATGGTGTGACAAGTGGCAGTTGACGCTAAATAACGAAAAGTGTGAGGTGATCCACATGAGTTCCAAAAGAATTCCGTTGTTATTTGATTACTCGATAAATAGTACAATTCTCAAGGCTGTCAATTCAACTAAGCACCTGGGTGTTAAAATTACGAACAACTTCAGTTGGAAAGACCACATAGATAATATTGTGGGGAAGGCGAGCCAAAGGTTGCGTTTCATTGGCAGGACACTTAGAAGATGCAACAAGTCCACTAAAGAGACAGCTTACACTACACTCGTTCGTCCTCTGTTAGAATATTGCTGCGCGGTGTGGGATCTTTACCAGGTGGGATTGACGGAGGACAGCGAAAGGGTGCAAAAAAGGGCAGCTCTTTTCGTATTATCACGTAATAGGGGAGAGAGTGTGGCAGATATGATACGCGAGGTGGGATGGAAGTCATTACAGCACAGACGTTTTTCGTCGCGGCGAGATCTATTTACGAAATTTCAGTCACCAACTTTCTCTTCCGAATGCGAAAATATTTTGTTCAGCCCAACCTACATAGGTAGGAATGATCATCAAAATAAAATAAGAGAAATCAGAGCTAGAACAGAAAGGTTTAGGTGTTCGATTTTCCCGCGCGCTGTTCGGGGGTGGAATGGTAGAGAGATAGTATGATTGTGGTTCGACGAACCCTCTGCCAAGCACTTAAATGTGAATTGCAGAGTAGTCATGTAGATGTAGATGTAGAAATGGTTCAAATGGCTCTGAGCACTATGGGACCTAACATCTGTGGTCATCAGTCCCCTTGAACTTAGATCTACTTAAACCTAACTAACCTAAGGACATCACACACATGCATGCCCGAGGCAGGATTCGAACCTGCAACGGTAGCGGTCACGCGGTTCCAGACTGAAGCGCCTAGAACCGCACGGCCACACCGGCCGGCGCAGCACTTGTGATCTTGGTTCAATCGACAGAAAGTGCGTACCTTGTGGAAATTTTGTTGGGTGTATAAAGAGCAGAATACGGTCCGGCGGGGGACAACAGTGGTGGCGCCTTCACGCATAATACCGATTCCTGTAATATACCCGCACCGCTAAGAGTTCGCATTTGACAGAACTTGGTAGACAGCGTTTCGTCGGCTTCACTATAGCGGCTTTGCAACAGCTTCCATTACACAGTAACTGAGAGTTTTCTATTACCGGTGGAAAGATCCGATTCAGTTACTAGCGCCTATATTTACAACTTGCTATGGTTAGTCTTTTTTTGGCAAATATATGCATTAATACTGACGCTGTTTTATAAGCACCGAAAGTTTTAATTCTGTTCCGATTCGCTAATACAATGGAACCACTTCCGTATAAACCACCAGAGAAGCCGTTGTTTATGTACTCGGTAGACAGCAAGACAGTAATTGTAACGCCGCTGCCAGTTGACTTTGCTATGCTGTACTAAATTAGGTTCAGACGGTGTCGGTGTTCGGGTTTCTCACTTGTTAGTCTGCTATCGCACAAACTCTCAATTGAAAACTATGGGCGCGGAAGAAACAACGTTTTGAGAAAGCGCATTATAGACACATCTATGTTCAAATGTACCTCATGATGCCAATTGAGGAGCTACTCGACCGAAAAGTAGCGGCCCGGTCCAAGAAAACTGTCTTAACGTCCGGGAGAGCGGTGGGCTCACCACACGCCCCTCCTATCCACATCCTCATCTGAGGATGACACGGCGGTCGGATGGTACCGATGGGCCACTTGTGGCCTGAAGACAGAGCGCTTTATGTCCAAATGTGTTGCTTATTTGTAGTAAGGCATAAGAAAATATATTAAGCCTGTTGTAACGCAATTATTCAATGATTTGTTAAGGTTGGAAGTGTCCATAAACAGAACAGAAATGACACAACGGCTTCAGATTTATGTCGGCAAGAGGGGTGAGGGAGAGAGGGGTCGGGGAAGGGACGGGTGAAACTGCCAAGAAAGAACTTAAGAATGAAACTGAAACTCACCATGGCATTGACGAATTAAAGAAAGAAAAATGAAAAAAAATGTTAGTTGCATTTGCATAGATACTGCGTAGTCATAACCTGCAGTTTTTGTCACTTCTAATATGGATGAAACTGATTTATCGTCTATAATAAAGTGGCAAGTCAAGGGCACTATGCCTTCATTCGCGTTGAACATGTCGGTTGTAACACTAAAAGAATTTACGTTTTGTAATGGCTTCCTTTTATTTATTTTTTATCTCTTCCTATAGTTTTGAGATCAGTAAACTTTTAAGTGTGCTTTTATCTGGCAGCTCATATCTGCTGTCTAAGGCTTAAACAATTTTTTGCAAAAATTTATACATTGTATGATCAAGCAACCATTTTTGCATAAAGGGAATCAAGTTTCTTTTCCTTTTTTTTTTTTTTTTTAACTTGCATCGTAGAACTTATTTCTGTTAAAATAATTTTTTATAGATCTTCTCGATTCTTTTGGTTGTACCTGATGCACTTGATCTAGCTCACAAGTTGATCCCTTGCCTTTCTATTACTAATTAGTCGATAGTAGTTATTCACTATGCTTTCTTTTTAGTGGTCTCTTAAATTCAATTTCCTGATCATGTTTATAATCTTTAATGCAGATGGTACACTTTACAAACTGGCTATTATCCCAACTTTCTTGAAAAAATTCCACACGGATGATTGATTTTTACTGTTCATTCCCGGCGGGGTCAGGGATGTTCTCTGCCTCGTGATGACTGGGTGTTGTGTGGTGTGCTTAGGTTAGTTAGGTTTAAGTAGTTCTAGGTTCTAGGGGACTGATGACCTCAGCAGTTAATTCCCATAGTGCACAGAGCCATTTGAACCATTTTTTACGGTTCATTTTGAAAACACTAATAAAAAAACTCTATTTACGTACCTCTTACATAAGCAAAATAATCTTGGAAGCGCGAATTTCCTCAGCCAACAGAGACCATCGGTGGCGCGCGAGAAGTTGTGATCTTTTCATGCCGGCACCATTCGGCACTCTTGTTCGCTACTGAGCTGTTGGGTGGCCCCACTGCTGCCAAAGACGGCGATTCTACAGTTGTGGCACTACAGTTGCGTGATGAAGAATAACCCTGTTGCTGCGTGGCGTTTAAATAAAGAAATGAATGACGAAGACGCCATTGTTGTCACATTGAGGTCACCTCGTACGATACGCCGTAGAGCCAGAATTCCTCCTCGTGACACTCGAAAAGTTATTAATCAGGTTGCAGAATGACGTAAACTCGAAAAAATGGGAGAAATGATAATGGTGAGCTTATTGACCCGCTGCACAACTCTCAGACAACGGGTTTCAGCATTAACGGGCAAGAGCCTGACCCTTTCTGCGTCTGCGATTCCAAATGGCATCATTAAGTATTCCTGGCTTTTTTTAGCTTCCCAATGCTTCAATGATACCGTTAGCAATCGCTTCACGTAGTTACAAGTTTGGCAAACAGATCAAAGTGGCGTTTGCTTTCGTGACTCGCCGTCTGTTTGAAGTGCAGAACAGAGAAGTGTCGTGAGTTGTGCCACTGCATCTGTGAGTGAACAATAACTCCTGTGTTTAGTTTTATTCTATATACAATGAAGTTCTTGGTTATGGAAGCAACTTTACGTAGTTCCTCAAGGGGAAGGGAAGTAAGTACGGTAAGTTTACAATACAGTTATGTATGCAATTTTTTTAGTAATTACACTACTGGCCATTAAAATTGCTACACCAAGAAGAAATGCAGATGATAAACGGGTATTCATTGGACAAATATATTATGCTAGAACTGACATGTGATCATATTTACACGCAATTTGGGTGCATAGATCCTGAGAAATCGGTACCCTGAACAACCACCTCTGGCCGTAATAACGGCCTTGATACGCCTGGGCATTGAGTCAAACACAGCTTGGATGGCGTGTACAGGTACAGCTGCCCACGCAGCTTCAACACGATACCACAGTTCATCAAGAGTAGTGACTGGTGTATTGTGATGAGCCAGTTGCTCGGCCACCATTGACCGGACGTTTTCAATTGGTGACAGATCTGGAGAAAGTGCTGGCCAGGGCAGCAGTCGAACATTTTCTGTATCCAGAAAGGCCCCTACAGGACCTGCAACATACGGTCGTGCGTTATCCTGCTGAAATGTAGGATTTTGCAGGGACCTAATGAAGGGTAGAGCTTCGTTTCGAAATACATCTGAAATATAACGTCCACTGTTCAAAGTGCCGTCAATGCGAACTAGAGGTGACCGAGACGTGTAACCAATGGCACCCCATACCATCACACCGGGTGATACGCCAGTATGGCGATGACGAATACACGCTTCCAATGTGCATCCACTGCGCTGTAGCCAAACACGCATGTGACCATCATGATGCTGTAAACAGAACCTGGATTCATCCGAAAAAATGACGTTTTGCCATTCGTGCACCCAGGTTCGGCGTCGAGTACACCATCGCAGGCGCTCCTGTCTGTGATCCAGCGTCAAGAGTAGCCGCAGCCATGGTCTCCGAGCTGATAGTCCATGCTGCTGCAAACGTCGTCGAACTGTTCGTGCAGATGGTTGTTGTCTTGCAAACGTCCCCATCTGTTGACTCAGGAATCGAGACGTGGCTGCACGAACCGTTACAGCCATGCAGATAAGGTGCCTGTCATCTCGACTGCTAGTGATACGAGGCCGTTGGGATCCAGCACGCCGTTCGTGTTACCCTCCTGAACCTACCGATTCCATATTCTGCTAACAGTCATTGAAATGTTATAAAGAGTTAAGAATTACAGAAGGAAATTGCCGAATCGCAAGTAAGCCCCGTGGTCTGAGGGCTCTGTACAAACTTACCTATGCACATAGACAGATGAGATGAAGTGTAACATTCTCACGAAGTGTACATTCCTGTAATTATGCCACTGTACTGTTTGTACATGCCATCTGCCTTGCGGCAGTGGTAACGCCAGTTCCTGTCAGATCACCGAAGTAAAGCGCTGTCGGGCATTTGGGTGGGTGACCATTCGGTCCACCGAGCGTTGTTGGCAAGCAGGCAAACTGAGGAGCTACTTGATTGAGAAGTAGCGGCTCTGGTCTCATAAACTGAAATACAGCTGGGGGAGAGCAGTGTGCTGACCACATTCCCCTCCATATCCGCATCCAGTGATGCCTGTGGGCTGAGGATGACACGGCGGCCGGTCGGTACCGTTGGGTCTTCGTGGTCTGTTCGGGCGGAGTTTAGTTTAGTTTACGGCACATTTATATGGATTATGTTCAGATAGGTTCTTAAGACAGTTTTATGTCTTCTACATTTGATTGTGTCATAATTGGTGAAAACGATTTTTAATCCGTTGATCTGACTTACATTTTACTGGAGACATATGAGTCTCAACTTTGTCTTCAATAAAGATGGAAACTGAAGAAATGAATCCACTGATGTACCGTTTTTCTCCTGTAAAGGTGGTTTTTGTAACTGATACCGCTACAGGGTAAATATACAATTATACACCTGATGATGCACATATGCTTTTCCTTCACAGTGCATAGTGAGCTACTAGAAAAACTGTAGCCGGCCGCGGTGGTCTAGCGGTTCTGGCGCTGCAGTCCGGAACCGCGGGACTGCTACGGTCGCAGGTTCGAATCCTGCCTCGGGCATGGGTGTGTGTGATGTCCTTAGGTTAGTTAGGTTTAAGTAGTTCTAAGTTCTAGGGGACTTATGACCTAAGATGTTGAGTCCCATAGTGCTCAGAGACATTTGAACCATTTGAATTTTTGACAAACTGTAAACATTGACTTCGGAATAATATTGCCTACACTAATACATTTTTTCGTTTGGTTGGCGCCTGTATTCTAAACTCCTCAAACTCAGTCTATCATATGCATTTGTAATTTAACATGAAAATCTATGTTTGAAAGGAAACATATCACCACGACAGGCTTTTCAAGAAATGCTATTACTGAGACATAGCTTTAGCCGTCTTACACAAAAGTAAATTTTAAAAGTGCTCTTGTATTATAGGATACTTGTTCAGAGTCATGACCATCTTCTTCATTCGCTGAGGCTTCACACACTGTCACATGGTATTTGTCCATCTAGTTGTCAATATGTAAATATTGAAAGGTGGCTACACTGAGTCACAGCGCCAGAGATTGCGCCAAAGATTATTATTCCGCCGCCTCCACTGGGGCAGTAGAAGTTCAGAGGTTACCGTGGGCAGTGCTTGTTGAGAGGATGTCGAGAGCAGTACTTGTTGAGAGCATGCCGTGTACACTTGTTGTTCTGTTGGGTGAGACAGCAGATGCTGTTCGGTTGGTGTAATGCTTAGATGGAAGATGCTGCAATGATCACAGTGTATTTTTCGTCAATATATATAGAGGTAAAAAAAAAAAAATCACATTTCCTAAATGACAATTCCTCTTGGTCACAGGTTCAGTCAACAAAGCATCTGGCTCGTATTCATGTATTAGACTTGTAATTCTGGTTTCCATGTGCAATTATAGTATTTCTGGTTTTTCAATTGGTTCATTGTAAATGGTGTTTAAAATATCGCGTCGTATTGAGGAAGAACCGTGCCGGATACATGTACGTTGAATCACACTACCACACACAGAACAGTTACACTTGTGCTTTGTTGTTTCGTAGCTTTTATAGTTGCAGGGGACTTAATTAATCAATTGTGTTAACGGAAATTTCCTTTAATTCTTTTTGTTATTTTATGCAGTCAGATTGCGTACTAATACTAGTCAGGGCCAACCAGTTACGAGACTTCGTAACCGGTCACACAGCTACTAAAAATATTTGCATTTTATTTAATTAAGCCCCCATGCGCCTGGCGACCGCTGCTTCAGATCTTCCCTTGGAATTCTTTTGACAGTAAAAATAGCAGACAGTAGTATTGTTGTAGTAATTTGTAGTTTAGTAATTGTAGTCTATACTGCATGGGTAGATTTGGTAATTGAACATTTGTAGTTGTCTTGTCATTCTTCTAATGGTATTTTTGCAGAATTTAATTTTTGATATCTCGTATACGGGTTTGACAATTTTGTGCAATTGTGAAGGTTTTAATTGTTTGTTAATCGTGTTTTCGGGAAGCATTTCGTGTGAATGGTATTGTTGGTGATAAAATGTTATATTGTGTGTAATTTTCGTATAGTGACGAGTTTTGTATGTTTTTTAAATGATTACGTGATCGATGAAAAAGGCAAAAATGATGGATAGTCAAACTGAAGAAATTGTTAACATGGCGAACTCGCCATAATGAAGTAGAAAAAATTTAATAAGCCAGGAAAATAGTCCGGAACCAGTTCAAAATGTTTCACAATCGGAAAATTTTCAGAATATGAGATTAACGATAGAAGATTCTGAAATAGTATCGAACACAGATAGCTTTACGGCTATGCGGAAGGAAGTTAGTTTTACGGGAAATGTTAGGAGCGAAAAGAATTTCGAACCAGTTAATATGGAGCAGTTGATGAGTGCAATATTAAATTTGGGATCACAAATAGGTACAATTAAAACTGGTATGGGAACAATGGAAACACAGTTATGATCTGAATTAAAAACAGAGATGGGAACATTGGCAACACGGTTAGACTTACAAAATGGCTCAAACGGCTCTGAGCACTATGGGACTCAACTGCTGAGGTCATTAGTCCCCTAGAACTTAGAACTAGTTAAACCTAACTAACCTGAGGACATCACACACATCCATGCCCGAGGCAGGATTCGAACCTGCGACCGTAGCGGTCTTGCGGTTCCAGACTGCAGGGTTAGACTTACAAATAGGAACAATTAAAACTGATATGGGAACAATGGAAACACGCTTAGACTCACGAATAGGGACATGTTTCAAAAACATGAAAGGTGAATTAAAGAAAGAAATTAGAGAAGTACAACCGATTTAGAATGCTACAATAACAGATTAATTTCAAAAGAAATTAGACAAAAGGAACAGGATAGAGAACAGGAAGAAAAAGATCGCGTGATAGTACAAAAATTTTCAGAGTTAAATTTACAACGTGCACGCGATAAGGAAGAAATATTTGAAAGAAATGAGGAATCCGTACGAAATGACAGAATAAATAACCTAACACAACAATACGAACAGTTAACTACTAAATGTGTTAATACTGAAACCCGAGTCGCGACACTTACGGAAGACGTAAATAAACAGAAAGAACAAATAGGTGACTTATCGGAAAGAATTGAGATTTCAGATAAATTGACAAGTCTCAGTTTCAATGGGGACAGAGATTCAGATGATACAGTTCCAGTGCCATTTGCAGAAAAAGATGAGTACCAGAATATAAATAAACATGTTGAAAATCAGGGGAAATTTAATAAACGCGTTAAAAGGGAATTTGAGGCGTTACGAAAGCAAGTTAAACAAATTGAAAGCGAAATCGTAGGATAAGACAGTAGAAGAAATTTAGAATCACAGATAGCAACGGGTTTTGAAGAAAATAATTTATTTCATTTACGAGATGCAACAAGAGAGCGCCAGGCTAGCGAACTTGACAATAATCGACATTCGGACTGGGACAGACGTGGTAGGTCTTTGTCGCCACGAGGCGAAAACTTTGACTATAAACACTTTTTAACTGTTGGGAAATTTAAGATCTTTCGCAATTCTAATAATGACATACATCCATGTTCATGGTTAGATCAATTTATGTACGCACTTCCACCAAATTGGCCACTAAGTCACAAACTGGAATTTATGTGTGGCTATTTAGGTCCTCAGGGGATTCGCTACACTAAGTGAATATGTGCCGTAGCGTGCATGGGGCCCCGAGCTGTAGTGGTGCTATTGCCCTTTTAGTTTTCTGCACTGCTGCCTATTCTTTTACTATTCTTTGTATCTATCAAAACAACTCTTCAACTATCAATCTATCTAAAAAAGGAGTCAGTAAAGAATAACCGGATATGACTATTGTACCCAAAAGTGACAGTTCTCAGAATATTGATGAAAAAAGAACCGGCGACGCGCATGCGCTCACATATTAGAGATTGTAATGATTTAAATGATTTTATCATGCATTTCTATCGGCATATTGGTCCGAAAACACGCAAGACAGAGTCAAGCATAGTCTTATTATGCAGCGTAATTTTAAACAGTCTGAGTTCCGCACGCCGGCAGAATACTTTGAAGACATGATTCGAAAGAATCAGTTCCTTTCCAACCCTTATAGCCCGACTGAATTAATTCGCATTTGTTTAACTAAGATGCCACAATCGATAAGACACATAGCTTTAGCCGGAAGATGTAAAGACGACATTGAAACTCTTAAGACTTTGCTACAAGAACTTGAGTATGACAACGACGACGGAACTTCTTGTAATTTTTTCAGTAACGGTAATCGCAATAGAATTTCAGAGAAAAGGGATAATGATCGGAACGGACGTTATAGCGGTAATTTGGAAAATGACAGCCGTAACAGACAGGACAATAGATACCAGCCTTATGACAAAGGAAAGAGTAGCGATTAGACAGTATTATTTAGTTCGCAATGACATTCTTTTTAAACTAAAATCGGTTGACAACTCTGTTTGGTTAGTTTGGATTCCTGATGAGTGGATTAATAAATTGATTTGGTATACACATTTCAGTTATGGGCATTTTGGTCCCAGAAAATGCTTTCATAAATTACGAGAAAATTGCTACTTCAGTAATATGGAAAAACGTATTCGATTTGTTCTTGCCAAATGCGTATTATGTCAAAAGGCTAAACCGCCAACTATTTCTCTCCAGAGCACCGTTGTTTCCTATCATTCCAGCGAAATTAAAAGAGATGGCTGCAGTCGATTTCTTCGGTCCAGTGGTTCGTTCTACTAATGGTTTTGCGTACATTTTGGTAGCAGTGGAATTGACATCAAAATGTGTGTTTTACACCTTTTCATCAAACATTTTCTTAAAGATGTGGGTCACGTTCATAAAGTTATATCAGATAATGGATCACAGTTTCGCTCTAAAATTTGGCTTCGTACTCTACGGCGTTGTAAGATTAAACCAATTTTCATTTCACTTTTTCACCCTCAGTCTAACGCTTCAGAGAGATGGATGAAGGAAATCAATAAATTGTGTCGTCTTTATTGTCATCAGAATCACAGAACGTGGGATCAGTATCTTCATGTTTTTCAAAACATTCTGAATGAACTCCCTAATGATTCAACTTCTTCTCCTTTTCCGCCTGCACGGAAACTGCGGCATTCTGAAGTTGTCAACCTGGCTCTACAAAATATTGCATCTGCGGTTGCTAGAAGAGAGAAATCAGCTAAACGCCCTGGTCGTTTAAAAACTTTGTCAGTTGGTCAAAAGGTGTTAATTAAGTCTCATCGTTTGTTCACAAAGAAAAGGCTTGTGTCGCAAATTTTTTCTGCTTTATAACGGTCCATATAGAGTTCACAAAATTATTCGTGATAACACTGTCGAAGTAGAAACTCTTAAATGACGGCGCTCTAAGGGAATACATCATATATCGAGCGTTAAAATTTTTGTAGAATGACATACTTTTGAGAAACCAACAGTTACACGTAAACACGCAGAGAATACAAGGATACCGCACCGTGTTCCGGTGGCGGCACATACTCAAAGCAACAGTCAAGTCTGCGCGTCGCACAAGGCAGTCGTTGACCGCAAACAATTACTTCTTACGTCACGCGTACCTACAGCTGATCGAGCTCTCAGTGCGAATGCACTGACAACCGTAAACAAATACACAGTCTAATTTCTCCGAATAAGTTCAGTATAAAGCTATAGTGACTTGATAAATTATGTTATTAACGTTCAGTTTTTTTCAGGATACGGTTGTATAAAATATTTAAGAACTTCAGGTAAATTCTGTGTGTGTCCGACGTTAAGAGGACTTGCTATCGAGAAAATTTCAGGAAGAATGTAATTTCGAAGAAGAAAGTAATAAACTAAAAAGGGTAACATATTTCTACTTAGATATGTATTTTATACGTAATTTGCTGCTCGCGATTACGTGATTTATACTTTGTGTTAACTGATTTTGACAATGATTGATTAATGAACAGGGTTGTTACTTACATATATTATGCATCGCTTGGCTGCTCTGCTGTTTCACTGATGTCATATTTTTTTATTAAGTGCCTGCTGTGCTTATTTATTTAAATTACAATTGTCACCTGATTAGTTGTGCTGATATGGTTATTTATATAAGTCATACTTTGTGATTTATCTGCTTGCGCCTTCATGTTTACTTATTGAGATTACATATTAACATTTATTTGCTTATGCTGATATGACGATAATGACCTGTTTATTATGTAAGATATATACTTGCTGCTTTGCGTATGGATTGCATGTTTACACATTTATGTCTTGTTGTCGTAACTACTCTTTAATTTGGTGTATAGAAATACTGAAATACTGTGTACGAAGATGGAGTTTAGGTCACACTATGGTATTAATTATAGATTGTTCGCTTGGCAGAGCCTCGTTGTAGGGATTGTGCTACATCCACTTGTTGACATTCTGTTCTCTACTGGTATATTTTCTCGCTATTGCATGTTTTGCTTACGCTCAGTGCTTTATATTTTAAGATAAGAAAATGAACTGCTATAATTCTATGAACGACATTGGTACAAGAAACTTCATTGAAGTCACATGAGGTGGAGGTTTAATGGAAGCTGTATAAATTTATGCTAATAGGAAGGAAGCTAACGACATGAAATACCAACACTAGGTTTAGACCACTGACAGTTATTACACTGCATTCTTCGTGAGCAATTGATATAGCAAGTGACACTTGACACAAAAAAAATACTCCACATGTTTGCTTCTGTTTTGCCATGATTCTTGAAGTGATGTACACACTGAAATATTACGATTTATGTGATCATTCACACTCCGTACTCGTACCTACTAACTGAAAGTTATTCAAACTAAAGGCTGTCAGAGGTGATGTATGCATTTCTTTTATTTAATGATGGACAAGGTAACCAAAATGTATTTTATAATTCATAATGAGTAGAAGATTTGGATCAGGTGGGTTACACAGAGGTAGTGTGTGGACATTGTGTCTTCGTATTGTATGGGATGATGAATTGAAGTTTGCACTAGGATTTTATCTGTACTTGTTCGAGGAGACTGACTAGAGGAAAGAGTTGTTGCGGAAGTGAAATGATATTGGTGATAAGCTTTATATGTATCGATGTATTGAAGAGGTATTATTGAGATATTGAGATTGTGTGATGTTGATGATTATTGGAGTTTCGGTGGATAAGAGATAAATTAAGTGAGGAGCATATTTCTTTTTGTTGGTTTATATGGAACAAGGAGGATGAAGATGGCGGACTAGAACACTCAAGTGGGAGGAAGACTGTCTACACACACACTGTGTTAAATTAATAAGCAGTATATATTTTTTTTAGGAGAGAGGAAGTATTTGCATATCTTGGCACATTGACAGTTGTTCAGCAACCGTACATTTTGATTTGGCTTGGCAAACATTGGTCTTGACATGATGACTATGACGTTGACTAACTATTATTGACTGTTGTACACTGCTGCCACTACTACTTGATACACATGTTGAACATCAAACTTTGACAGAATTGCATTTACACAGTTAACACCATTGAATTACAAAGGTGAGTGAGTGTGTTTTGTGTGTTTTCCTTTCCTAATCCCAAATAATTGGTACTGACCTACCTCCTAAATATTATTTTACTTGTTTGTTGTGGCTTGCACTGACACCCTTAAATATTATAGGTTTACTGATATTTGTGTATTTGTAATAGTTAATATCACAATTATCTGATATCATTTGTGTGTTTATTATAATTTGTATCTTTAGTGTAAGAGCATTGATAATAATTTTGTAAAAGCGGTTGTGTGTGCATTCAAACTGTTGTTCATGCTTACACCCATTATCATTGATGGATGCCACTTGGAAATGTTTAATTTCTGCTGATGAACTCTGATGAACTGTTTAATTATTGATAGTGAATATTATGGACTGTTACCTGCACTTGTTCAACATTGATGGGTGCCTCTTGGAAATCTTTAATTTCTGCTGATGAACTCTGATGAACTGTTTAATTATTGATTGTGAATATTATGGACTGTTACCTGTACTTGCTCGCCTTTGCTGGCTGCCACTGATGGGAACTGCTTCTACTGAAATTATGTCACTTGTTGGTGTCTGCACCTGCTCAACATTGCTGGGTGCCCCTGATGGAACTGCTTCTACTAAAATGATGTCACTTGTTGTTGTCTGTACCTGTTCAACATTACTGGGTGCCACTGATGGAACTGCTGCTACTGAGATAATGTCACTTGTTGGTGTCTGCGCCTGCTCACCATTGCTGGGTGCCACTATTGGAGCTGTTTAAATACTGCTGATGAAATGTTGTGGGACTGCTATTTGCACCTGTTCACCATTGATGGGTGCTACTGTTGGAACTGTCAACTACTCTTAGGAGTGCTACTTGTTTATTGAACTATTAAAAAGATTTTATGTGAATATTTGTATAAACTAATTTTTTGTGTATTTACTGTTTATGAAATGTTATGAGACTCTTATCTGCACCTATTCGTCATTGCTGGTGCCACTGAGTGAATTATTTAACCATTGTAACAAATGATACTTGTGTAAACTATCACGTAAAATCACACGTATGCAAGTATTTGTACTCCTTTCTGTATTTTATATATTAGGTTATTGAAGGGTCAGTGCAAAGCCAAAATTTATTTAGTTATGTGAAATTTACTTATTAATATCATCTTTTATTTTGTCTGTATTTTTTGGACGAATTTGGTGGTATTTTCACCACCAATGCTGGCAAAAATACCATCAAATTATAGGCTGTGGAGGAGGGGCATATGAAAGGTGGCTACACTGAGCCACAGCGCCAGAGATTGCGCCAGTTATTACGCCGCCTCCACTGGGCAGTAGTAGTTCAGAGGTTGCCGTGGGCAGTACTCGTTGAGAGGATGTCGAGAGCAGTTCTAGTTCAGAGGATGTCGTGTGCAGTTGTTGTTCTGTTGGGCGAGAGAGTAGATGCTGTTCGGTTGATGTAATGTTTGGATGGAAGATGTTGCAATGATCACAGTGTATTTTTCGTCAATATACACTCCTGGAAATTGAAATAAGAACACCGTGAATTCATTGTCCCAGGAAGGGGAAACTTTATGACACATTCCTGGGGTCAGATACATCACATGATCACACTGACAGAACCACAGGCACATAGACACAGGCAACAGAGCATGCACAATGTCGGCACTAGTACAGTGTATATCCACCTTTCGCAGCAATGCAGGCTGCTATTCTCCCATGGAGACGATCGTAGAGATGCTGAATGTAGTCCTGTGGAACGGCTTGCCATGCCATTTCCACCTGGCGCCTTAGTTGGACCAGCGTTCGTGGTGGACGTGCAGACCGCGTGAGACGACGCTTCATCCAGTCCCAAACATGGTCAATGGGGGACAGATCCGGAGATCTTGCTGGCCAGGGTAGTTGACTTACACCTTCTAGAGCACGTTGGGTGGCATGGGATACATGCGGACGTGCATTGTCCTGTTGGAACAGCAAGTTCCCTTGCCGGTCTAGGAATGGTAGAACGATGGGTTCGATGACGGTTTGGATGTACCGTGCACTATTCAGTGTCCCCTCGACGATCACCAGTGGTGTACGGCCAGTGTAGGAGATCGCTCCCCACACCATGATGCCGGGTGTTGGCCCTGTGTGCCACGGTCGTATGCAGTCCTGATTGTGGCGCTCACCTGCACGGCGCCAAACATGCATACGACCATCATTGGCACCAAGGCAGAAGCGACTCTCATCGCTGAAGACGACACGTCTCCATTCGTCCCTCCATTCACGCCTGTCGCGACACCACTGGAGGCGCGCTGCATGATGTTGGGGCGTGAGCGGAAGACGGCCTAACGGTGTGCGGGACCGTAGCCCAGCTTCATGGAGACGGTTGCGAATGGTCCTCGCCGATACCCCAGGAGCAACATTGTCCCTAATTTGCTGGGAAGTGGCGGTGCGGTCCCCTACGGCACTGCGTAGGATCCTACGGTCTTGGCGTGCATCCGTGTGTCGCTGCGGTCCGGTCCCAGGTCGACGGGCACGTGCACCTTCCGCCGACCACTGGTGACAACATCGATGTACTGTGGAGACCTCACGCCCCACGTGTTGAGCAATTCGGCGGTACGTCCACCCGGGCTCCCACATGCCCACTATATGCCCTCGCTCAAAGTCCGTCAACTGCACATACGGTTCACGTCCACTCTGTCGCGGCACGCTACCAGTGTTAAAGACTGCGATGGAGCTCCGTATGCCACGGCAAACTGGCTGACACTGACACTGACGGCGGCGGTGCACAAATGCTGCACAGCTAGCGCCATTCGACGGCCAACACCGCTGTGCCGTGCGTGTGATCATTGCTTGTACAACCCTCTCGCAGTGTCCGGAGCAAGTATGGTGGGTCTGACACACCGGTGTCAATGTGTTCTTTTTTCCATTTCCAGGAGTGTATATGGAGGTAAAAAAAATATTTCACATTTCCTAAATGACAATGCCTCTTGGTCACAGGTTCAGTCAACAAAGCATCTAGTTCATGTTCATGTATTAGACTTGTAATTCTGGTTTCTATGTTGAATTATAGTATTTCTGGTTTTTCAATTTGTTCATTGTAAATGGTGTTTGAAATATCGCATCGTATTGAGGAAGAACCATGCCAGATACATGTACGTTGAATCACACTACCACACACAGAACAGTTACACTTGTGCTTTGTTGTTTTGTAGCTTTTATAGTTGCTGGGGACTTAATTAATCAATTGTGTTAACGGAAATTTCCTTTCATTCTTTATTGTTATTTTATGCAGTCAGATACTAATACTAGTCAGGGCCAACCAGTTACGAGACTTTGCAACCGGTCACACAGCTACTAAAATTACTGCATAATAATTAAGCCCCCATGCACTATATCATACAACTTCTCATTGTCATGTCCTGTATGTGCAATGAAAGTTTCATGTTTTTTGGTTATGTGGCCAATCTCTGACTTACACACACACACACACACACACACACACACACACACATCAGTGGACTTCATTCAGCTTCCAGGCATTAGGTTCCACATTTCCTTACAGGTGAGTTACAGCCAACTGACCGTTGACTTATATACGCCTTTTTGTTGTTTCTTTTATTAATATTGAGCCTCCATACCCCAGGAGCTACAGCATTAGATATCAGGTAAATACACTGTCTGACAAATGAAGTAAGCACACAGAAGGACAGGAGGAATTGAAATGAATTTCATAGGTTGGGACGGTATGTGAAGTTATTTTGGTGAGTAAAACTCGAGTCAGATTTGCAAATAACTTATTAGTATGAGCCAACCTACCTGGATGATGTTACAACCGCCCTCGCAGGGATAAATGCACTGATTCTCGTGGGAAGGGTGTCCTCTCCCGAGGCAAGTTTGTCCACAAGATCCTAAGTGGTCTTTAATACCCTGGATAATGGCACTGGAACAGAGTTAGTGTGTGTGCTGATCCTACATATGTGCCTTTGGGGACAGACCTGAGGATCTTGTTGGGCAAGGTATTAGCTCAACATAATATAAACAGTTCGTTAGGGATACATGCTGTATGCAGACAAGCTTTGACCTGTTGAACATGACAGTATGATGCTTTCACATCACAGGAAACTTGAGTATGTAGGATGTCCATTGCATGCTATTGCGCCTTCATCGTTCCTTCAACTACCACCAGGACCTGAAGTGGTATGGGATAGCTTCCCATCCCATGACACCTGGAGTAACACCATGCCTATAAAATACATTAGAAGAATGGAACCTACCTCCATGTCGCCTCCATACTTGTCAACAATGATCACCTTGCACAGTGCAGAACCAGAATGCATTGTTGGACACAGTGTGAAGTCATTCATCAGCAGTCCATAGTTCCTGGTCACAGCACCACTCCAAACACAGTCATTTGTGTTGTGGTTTTCATGGGAGTCTACACACAGGGTAATTTCCTAGTATGGCTGCTGCTAGCATCAACCCAATGGTTCAGTATGGCACAGAATCTTGCTGGACTTTATACCTTGTTCTCTGACTGCAGGCCCAGATGCAAATAGGTTATGATGTGGTCAGTGCAGAATGCAGCGATCCCCCCTTGTGTTGGTCAGACGTGGTTGACCAGAATTTTGATGACAAGTATACCTACCAAATGGAGACCCACAATGAGGACTCTTTGAAACCTTAGCAATTATAAGTCTGTCTCACTAGAGTGTGCAGCATCTGCATGTTTCAGTGATTTGACACTGAGCATGCTGCTTATCTGCCCTACCAAGCCTGGTAACAACACTGAACATGAGCAACACTAATGCACTCTGGTGACAATTCTACCTCTGACAGCAACCTGAAACACAAATTGTTTACATGTCTGCTGATGGTGCATATGTGTATAAAGATGGTGACATCCAAACATGTCTTCTAGGCACTTCCGTTTGTCAAGTACATTAGTGTATGGTTACACTGAATTTTATTGCCGTACAAACTCTGATAGAATGCCAGGTTTTAACACATTTACAGTACTTCTCTTTACTGCTCTCCCTCAGACACTTTGTCAACATTGCAATTTGACGAAGCTTGCAGTTGGTCTATTGCGCGAGAGTTCTTGTTTGCCCATGAATATCAACTTTTATTTATAGGGAAGTATTGAAATTTCTGTGACAATATTTTTAAGGGCAGTTAAATTTCCCAATGGTTTAGCTCCTTGCTATCACGAATTGTCATCTTTCTGTACTGCTGCCATTCTGAATTACGTTCTCTGCTGAATTCAAAACCTTCCATCGTCCTCTTGGTCGATGCCTTTTATAGCCCAGTCCATGAATCTCAGATGCAAATGGTGTGAACACTGTCGGTTGATCATATGTTGCAATGAGATCATTTAAAAATCTGAGACAGTCTGATTAGTGCCCTTCTAATTTCTGTGTTATTATTATTGTAGTGACGTATTTGAAGTGTCCTGTCAAATAACGCTGTCAGTCCAGCAACGTTGGGGCCCTTGTGTATATCTTTAGTTTGTGCCTCATTTTGAACAGTTTGTCACCAGACATGGAAACCTACATCTATGGGGAATGTAGAAGAAGTTTCGTAGAAACTTGTTTAATTTACAGGAAAGTCATTCGTGTTAACTGACACGCTATCCGTGTTGTGACTGTGTGTTCTGTTATCTTTACACTACTTGCAGCAAGCATGCAGCTGGTCCACGTGTGGACACACTCACCCACGCAGTGTCTCTCTGTGCAGACTTCCAGCCACTATGGCGGGGAGGCCCACCCCTGGCACTCACAGTCATCCCCACAGCTACCACGGCCGGACTCCTGTTGTTGCAGCACCACCGACGACTCCATGTCACACTACTCCACCTGATGAAGCTGCCATCGCTCGCATGTGGTGAGTTGTCACTACACATGCACAATTTATGCACTCGTGGTACCTCTTGGGGGCATCAACGAAGTAAAAAACCGAATTCCCATTTTTTTAGCTTTTGGATAAAGCAGAAGGAAAAAAGTTTCATTTTCGTATCTTTTTGGTTATGATACGGTGAAATCTGACCTTCAAACATAGCTGCTTTGGGTACTAGTAGTAACTGGATAATTCACCTGGCCACCTTTCAACGCCTGTTCAAGGATAGTTGGGTAGTAGGATTTTCCAAGAGCTTACTCCTCTAGGGAGCTTCCATATGCCTAATAGACCCACTATCCTTCAACTGGAGATGGAGGAGAAGGAAATAGTAAGGACAGAGTTAGGGTAGGAGAAAGGGACCAATAAGCTATTGTGGGTCACACTTTGTCTGGCTCTCCCCTTTCGCAACTGCGGCTTGAGTGATCCTTGTAGTAGCTGAGTTACTGCTGGCATAGCCTTCTGGATCCAGAGCATGCAAACTTCCTCACATATATATATAGTGCTACGTTAAGACAGTATTCATTGAGGAGAAAAAAAGAAAGTTACACACAGCCAGCTCGATGATTTGAGTCTCTTATCGAGCACTTTATCATTAACAAAAAATTGAAATGCGAGGTAAGAGGCACAAGAATGTACAGAAAATATAACATAGGTTCTGGTGACTTTTTTGTGATACCTAAAACAGTTATGTACTCCAAATGAGGCATGAACAAAAAACTGACAGACGAAGAGATGAAGTAAGTAATCTAGGAAGTATCGGGTGATCAAAATGACAGTATAAATTTGAAAAATTAATAAACCACGGAATAATGTAGATAGAGAGGTAAAAATTGACACACGTGCTTGGAATGACATGGAGTTTTATTAGAACAAAAAAAAAAAAAACAAAGTTCACAAAATGACGTGTGAAAGATCTCTTGCGCGCGTCGTTTGGTGATGATCGTGTGCTCAGCCGCCACTTTCGTCATGCTTGGCCTCCCATGTCCCCAGACCTCAGTCCGTGCGATTATTGGCTTTGCGGTTATCTGAAGTTGCAAGTGTATCGTCATCGACCGACATCTCTAGGGATGCTGAAAGACAACATCCGACGCCAATGTCTCACCGTAACTCCGGACATGCTTTACAGTGCTGTTCACAATATTATTCCTCGACTATAGCTATTGTTGAGGAATGATGGTCATATTGAGCTTTTCTGTAAGGAACATCATCTTTGCTTTGTCTTACTTTGTTATGCTAATTATTGCTATTCTGATCAGATGAAGCGCCATCTGTCGGACATTGTTTTAACTTTTGTATTTTTTTTGTTCTAATAAAACCCCATGTCATTCCAAGCATGTGTGTCAATTTGTACCTCTCTATCTACATTATTCCATGATTTATTCAGTTTTCAAATTTATACTGACTTTTTGATCACGCGGTATATATACTAAATGAACATGGCACCGAGGTCAGTATTAGATGAGCGTTAATCGAAAAATAGAGCTGAAAGAACGAGTGGAAAAAATAGAAAAGGAACGGAAAAATATAGAAACTGCAGTTAAGAAAGCAGCTGATGAAGCCTTAGAGAAAAGAGAGAGAAGGAAGGGTAAAATCTGGACACCAGAATTAGATGAAGTTGTAAAGATAAACAAAAGAGCTTATCATAAGTATCTCACTGAAGCAATACAGGGACATCATAAAGTCTCTGAACAAAAGAAGAATGCAGCAAATTGAGCAGTGAAATGTATCTTGGGATAGGTTAAAGCATAGTACAAGAATGTGTTCATAGAAGGTAAATTATAACTTATAAGCGATGAAGATGTTCAGTCGAACGAAAAACGAAGTTGCTCATTTAAACAACATCCAAAAAGCACAGTGGGTAGGACATTAGAAAGACTGGTGGAATGTACAAACACGTTGCACAGATTTTTGGAGCAAATGGCTACTACATGATGATGATACATAAAACTATGGCACCAAAGGAGAAGGGCAATAGGGAAATGCAGAACGAAGCACGGAAAACCGTCGTGCTACCATACGTACAAGGGGTCACTGAACGTCCGGGCAAAATTCTCCATCGGGCAGGTATTAATCTGATTTTTCGTAGCAACAAGAAAATAAAAGACGTTCTGGTCTCGACGAAGGATACAATTGATAAGTTACATGCCGCTGGAGTTCATGAAATTGGGTGCAAATGTGGACTGGTGTATGTAGGCGACGCCGGGCGTCCAATAAGCATAAGGTTATCAGAACACGAGAGAGAAGCCCTCAACTGTAAAAAGAAAAGCTTATGGTGTGGATGGCATAGATCCTGAACTGTTAAAACATGGAGACACTCCTCTACATAAGAGACTAATACATTTATTTAATATGCGATAGAGAAATGGAGCTATTTCAGGAGGATGGTCACAAGCAACAATTGCGAGAACTAAAGAGCAATCGGATTACTGGACACCACATACTAAGTTTCTGCAAGTGTAGTAAACAAAAGGCTGAAGGTTACAGCTGAGAGTTTTTAGCCAAAGAACCATTTTGGAGGGTCAGTTTGACAACAGATGCAGTGTTTATAACTAAACAAATAATCGAAAAATGGAGGAAATAGTATAGGCAAATTAGTTTATCGTTTATTGTGTACATATCGAAGAGTCTATTCAAACACGACTGCAATTTTAGATATAAATGGTTTTCTTATACAGCCTATAAATGCAAGAAAAGGAGTTTGGCTAGAATGCAGCATTTTTCACCCACAATTTTTAACATTCATTTTGATGATGCAGACTGGGAATGGAAGAAGATATTAATGGGAGAATTAATACTAACTCAAATTCCCAGTTGAACTGACTTTTATTTGCGGACAATGCCATGTTACTGCTGGAGAATTAAGATGAGTTACAAAGGGAAATACATTCATTAATTAAGATTTGCGAAGAGCACTATTTGACGATTTCAGGAAAGTGACGCAATTAATGGCTTTTAAGGGAAAACACCTTGTAGACACAAAAATTGTTACTGACAGTGTAACAGTTCCAGCATTTTAACTATTTAGGCTACGATGTCACATCTGAGTATGACAAAGTTGTAGAGAAGAAATCAAATCAACAATAAAGAGATGTCCAAAGAATAAAACGAAATAAGAAAAACTATTGAAGTTATATAAGAAAATCCTAAGAAAAGTGAGGTCTCTAAGGTCAGAAAGGGATGCAGAAGAGCTGACTGATTTCGATTCTCAATAAAGTACAAGAAAGTCGGCAAACAGGAACGAATATTCAAAAGAATAGGTGGAAAAAGATTACCTCTCTGTATAAGAAGACTTAACCAACTTGGGAGAACAACTTAAGGAAGATAGAGGAAGTAATAACAGGCAAAACAAAAAAACAAGCCTAATGCTTGAAGTGAAGATGAGGTGAGATATGGAGAAATTCTGAGTGAGTGAGCATAAGAGATGTACATCTTTCTCAGGAGTGACAGTGGAATTATGTTTAGTTCAGAATCACTCAAATGTAATTATCTGGGAAAGATTCTTTATATATCGGTGTGTTTACGACAATTTGTGCTTTCAATGATGATTTCGTATATGATATACCAGTCCTGAAGGTAATGGATGTTCAAGCATGGTGTTGATCCACTGTCATACAACAAAACGTAGATGTTATGTGAATGAGTATTTGGTAGCTGTGGATATAGTATGTAGAGGTTCTCAGAAAGATATGTTGAAGGAGGAGTAAGCAGAAGTAGCAGTAGGAGAGATGAAAAAACAGATATTAAGCACACAAGTGAGGAGATGGCTTGTTTCTAGTGTGTTTAATGAAATTTGAATTTTCTTTAAATGATTTTCTGGGCACTTAAATAAACTCATGCTCATAAGTTAAGGATAAATGCAGAATGTGGTGCCACACAACGTGGCACTATACAAAACTGGCACCAAGAGGATAGGCATATAGGGAACACACACGACACAGATCCGTAAGTCCACAGTATTGGTGTTAAGTTGAGAAAACCGTCCCGAAACACATGTGCTACAAAACGCCATTGTTTCCTGCGCATGTACCCAAACACCATATGGGATATGATCACCATGCACACTTACACAGGCCGCACAGTGGGTTCACATACTCTGGATCAGGCGTTGAGCAGCTGCTGGGGTATCGCCCCCCATTTTTGCACCAGTGCCTGTTGGAGCTTCTGAAGTGTTGTAGGAGTTTGAAGACGTGCAGTGATACGTCGACCAAGAACATCCCAGACGTGCTCGATGGCGTTTATGTCTGGAGAACAGACAGACCACTCCATTCGCCTGGTATCTTCTGTTTCAAGGTACTCCTCCACGATGGCAGCTCGGTGGGGCTGTGTGTTATCATCCATCAGGAGGAAGATGGGAACCACTGCACCCCTGAAAAGGTGGACATACTGGTGCAAAATGACGTCCCAATACACCTGACCTGTTACAGTCCCTCTGTCAAAGTCATACAGGGGTTCATGTGCACCTATCATAATCCCACCCCACACCATCAAACAACGACCTCCATACACGTCCCTTTCAAGGACATTAAGGGGTTGATATCTGGTTCCTGGTTCACACCAAATGAAAACCCAGCGAGAATCAGTGTTCAGACTATACCTGGACTGGTCCGTAACATAACCTGGGACCACTGTTCCAATGACTGTGTACTGTGTTCTTGACACCAGCCTTTATGGGCTCTCCTGTGACAAGGGGTCAGTGGAATGCACCTTGCAAGTCTCTGAGCAAATAAACCGTGTCTGTTCAGTCGTCTGTAGGCTGTGTGTCTGGAGACAACTGTTCCGGTAGCTGCGGTAAGGTTCCGAGCGAGGGTACCTGCAGTACTCTGTGGCCGTCTGTGGGCACTGATGGTGAGATATCGGTCTTCTTGTGGTGTTGTACACTGTGGACGTCCCGTACTGTAGCGCCTGGACACGTTTCCTGTCTGCTGGAATCGTTGCCATAATCTTCACTCTTCGTGGAACACGGAGGGCCTGTATTTCGACCTGCTGTGTTTGACCAGCTTCTAGTCGCCCTAGTATTCTACCCAACGTCATCAATATGTGTTCTTTGAGCCATTTTCAATACACAGTCTCCATTAGCATGTCTGAAAACGTTTTGTGCCCACTTACTCGCGGCACCATACTCTGGCATGCACCAACACACCTCTGCATATGTGGACTGCTGCCTGCGCCACTGTGCCTCGACCACAGATCAAATGTACCACCTGGTCATACCCCGAAGTGATTTAAACCCACAAACCGCCAACCAGAGCGTTGTTTTACCATGTCTCGGCATTATCATTAATTTATGAGCATGAGTGTCTATAGAGACTACTGAAAATTTGTGCCACACTATGACTTGAACCTGAGCTTCCTGCTTACTGCAAGCAGTTGTCTGGATCATTAGGCCATCTGAGCAAACCTTCAGTCCTGTCTCAAACTGCACCTTCCTTCTAGTTACCGCCCCATTTCTCTTACAAGCTGTGTCTGTAAGGTGGTGGAGCGCATGGTTAATGCTCGGTTAGTCGAGATTCTTGAATCTCGACGGCTACTTACTAATGTCCAATGCGGCTTTCGTCGCCGCCGCTCCGCTGTTGACCACCTTGTGACCTTGTCGACATTCATCATGAACAACTTTTTGCGAAGGCGCCAAACGGTAGCCGTGTTCTTCGACTTGGAGAAGGCTTATGACACCTGTTGGAGAGGAGGTATCCTCCGCACTATGCACAGGTGGGGCCTACGCGGTCGCCTGCCCCTTTTTATTGATTCCTTTTTAACGGATCGAAAGTTTAGGTTACGTGTGGGTTCCGTATTGTCCGACGTCTTCCTCCAGGAGAACGGAGTGCCTCAGGGCTCCGTCTTGAGCGTAGCCCTTTTTGCCATCGCGATCAATCCAATTATGGATTGCATTCCACCTAATGTCTCAGGCTCTCTCTTTGTCGATGACTTCGCGATCTACTGCAGTGCCCAGAGAACATGCCTCCTGGAGCGCTGCCTTCAGCGTTGTCTAGACAGCCTCTACTCATGGAGCGTGGCAAATGGCTTCCGGTTCTCTGAAGACGGTTTGTATCAACTTTTGGCGATATAAAGCGTTCCTTCCGCCATCCTTACATCTCGGTCCCGTTGTTCTCTCATTCGTGGACACAAGTAAGTTTCTAGGGCTCACGTTGGACAGGAAACTGTGTTGGTCTCCACATGTCTCTTATTTGGCGGCCCGTTGTACACGTTCCCTTAATGTCCTCAGAGTTCTTAGCGGTTCATCTTGGGGAGTGGATCGCACTGTCCTGCTTCGCTTGTATCGGTTCATAGTCCGATCGAAGCTGGACTATGGGAGCTTCGTCTACTCGTCCGCTCGGCCGTCCCTCTTACGCCGGCTCAACTCCATCCACCATCGGGGGATACGTCTTGCGACCGGAGCCTTCTACACTAGTCCTGTCGAGAGTCTTTATGCTGAAGCTGCCGAGTTACCGTTGACCTACCGGCGCGACGTACTGCTGTGTCGGTATGCCTGCCGGCTGTCGTCTATGCCCGACCACCCCTCTTACAAGTCCTTCTTCGCCGATTCTCTCGACCGTCAGTACGGGTTGTATGTGTCTGCCCTGCTGCCCCCCGGAGTCCGCTTCCGTCGCCTGCTTCGACAATTGGATTTTGCCCCCCCTACCACCTTCAGAGGGTGAGAGCCCGACACCACCTTGGCTCCAGGCTCTGGTTCATTTTTATCTCGACCTCAGCTCACTCCCGAAGGAGGGTACTCCGGCTGCAGTGTATTGCTCACGGTTTGTCGAACTTCGTGCTCGACTTGCCGGTCACACCTTTATTTACACCGATGGCTCCAAAACTGACGATGGTGTCGGCTGTGCCTTTGTCGTCGGGGCCGCCACATTTAAATACCGGCTCCTCGACCAATGTTCCAGCTTTACGGCCGAGCTTTTTGCTCTCCATCAGGCCGTTCAGTATGCCCGCCGCCACCGCCATTCATCATATGTACTCTGCTCTGACTCACTCAGTGCTCTTCAGAGCCTTGGAGCTCCCTATCCGGTCCATCCCTTGATTCAACGGATACAGCAGTCCCTCCATTCTTTCGCTGATAACGGTGGTTCTGTCAGCTTTCTGTGGGTTCCCGGACATGTAGGAGTGCCTGGGAATGAGGCTGCGGATGCTGCGGCCAAGGCTGCAGTCCTCCTGCCTCGGCCAGCCTCCCATTGTGTCCCGTCATCCGACGTTCGTGGGGATGTATGTAAGAGGCTTGTGTCGTTGTGGTGGGATGCTTGGTCATCCCTCCAAGGAAACAAGCTCCGGGCAGTAAAACCGCTACCAACTGCTTGGACAACATCCTCCCGACCATCTCGGCGCGAGGAGGTCCTTCTGACCAGGTTGGGGATTGGGCATTGCCGGTTTAGCCACCGCTACCTGCTCTCCGGTGACCCAGCCCCGCAGTGCCCTTGTGGTCAGGCATTAACAGTGTGCCATGTTTTATTGTCGTGTCCCGATTTTAGTCAATTTCGTGTTGTCCTGTCCCTGCCATCTACTTTACCGGATGTTTTAGCTGATGACGCTCGAGCAGCTGCTCGTATTCTGCGTTTTATAACTTTAACTGGCTTGTCCAAAGACATTTAATCTTTTTACTTATTTTGTCTGCATCTTTGTCAGGTCCTTCTGGTGTCCCCTCCATCCCCTTGAGTTTTACCAGATTCCATGTGCTCTAACAACAGTGACTGGGCGCTAATGACCTCAGCAGTTGAGCGCCCTTAAACCCAACCAAAAAAAAAAAAAAAGTCTCAAACTGATATACTGACCTTTTCTTTTGAAACACTAGTGTCAGATTTTCTCCCACGAGATATATGGGAATAGCAGCTATGGAGCTATGGGGGGAGGGTGGATGGGGTGGGAGGATGGATTCGATGGAGGACCGTGGCTTCTCTTACTACAAAATCTTGCATCGAAGAACCTTTAGTGGTAGTGTTTGGAAATCATGAGTGAGAACATCATCCATAATTGTAACCTGTTCGCTTATCCCTTTTATATTTTAGTGAACTAGACTTGTTACCATTCTTTGTGTCAAAACAAACAAAACACATTGCTCTGCTATGAGAGAAAATGATTGGGGTCCAAAACTTAAACAACAACAGAAGAAATGTAAACTATATCTGTCAGGAAGTGGTATTCTGAAAGGGGTGCGTGGATCTTGTAAATAGCAGATCTACGTGTGTGACGGAGTCTTCAGAATCAAATTGCACTTTGCCCATGTGTCAAACTTAATTGATCTTAACATTAGGGCAGCTACCTGCATATTGGGCACCAGCATATGCATTCTGAGAACGAATGTGGTCTGAAAATAACACTCTGACGAAGTTTTTTTTTAATGTATTGTCTTTTGGAAATTGACCTTACAGCCAGCTAATGACAGGAAATGCAGTATTACAATTGGTTTTGACAATTCACTGTAGACATTATTTAAATCGTCCCCTGGTGTGATGCAACACAGAATTAACAAAGGACTTAATTCGACATAAAACAAGATTTACGATCAGAGTATTTAAAAATGAGTGAACAAAATTAATATGGAACACTGGTAGTATATTACAAAAAAATCTAAATACCAAGACATAGAGTCTTTGAGGTGACAAGCACCTCTGCCAGTAAAATATACAGGCAGCCATAGATGTTGCGATCGCGCATTGCGTCTCAGCAAATCTCAACGAGTCAACTGACGCTGTCCACAAGCTTCTGACTCACCTGACGCAAACATTCCACAATTCATTTTTATAAGCAAATTATTTTAACAATATCGATGAAGATCTCATCTCTCCATTAATGCCGGCCGGAGTGGCCGAGCGGTTCTAGGAGCTACAGTCTGGAACCGCGCGACCGCTACGGTCGCAGGTTCGAATCCTGCCTTGGGCATGGATGTGTGTGATGTCCTTAGGTTAGTTAGATTTAAGTAGTTCTAAGTTCTACGGGACTGATGACCTCAGAAGTTAAGTCCCATAGTGCTCAGAGCCATTTTTCTTCATTATTGATAACGGTTTTACTGATTCTGGCTCAGCATCTCGAAAGAAGCACTTGTGAATAGAGATGCATTAGCCTCGTAGCAAGTCTGTAAGGAACTTAGTCACCACATCATTGACGTCAGTGTTCCCAGCAAAATACTCATATCTGTGTGAGAAACGCAACATGTCTGTGGCGCACTTATTTAAATGTCTAGCTTGGGTGAGTACCATCACAGTCCCACCTTCTGGAAAACCGTGCCAAATTCTGTAAAACTGGAGCATTAGATCGTCAACACTCCGAGGAGGTTGGTGGGCTCTGCCCATGATACCTCAAACGTTCTCAGTTTGGGGGAGATCTGGCGATCGTGGTAGCCAACGTTACGTTTGGGATGCACGAAGACAGGCGATAGAATCTCTCGCCATGTGCAGGTGGGCATTACCTTGTTGAAATGTTAGCCCAGGATGGCTCGCCATGAAGGGCAGCAAAACAGGATGTAAAATATCCTGTACATACCACTGTCCTGCAAAGGTGGTGCGAGTGAAAACCAAAGGGGTCCAGACTTTTCTGGTCATCGGGGCTCAGTTCGAAGCAGGACGTATCACTGAAGACAATTCTACTACAGTGCATGAGATTCAACATTTTTTCCGGATTTTTATTTACCATTTTTTTTATTTTTCCGGAATTTTATATATTTTAAAAATTTTTTACGTCTTTTTCCATATTTTTCATAGTCTTTGCGTAAATGTACAAGTATATACCTTACCTGGTGTCGGTCACTTTTTCTTTCAACTGTGATGCTGGTTCCCCGCCTGGCCAGAGCATTCACAAACTGTTTCTTAAAAAAAAAAAAAAAAAAAGTCATCTAACACACGAATTAACTATGCAGCCCCACGCTTATATATGCTACAACAAACATGGATTGCTAACTTTAACCATAGCTTAAATACAGCTGGCTGCCTGTCAATTCTTATAATATATCAATCCATGACCACGCAACAACGATGGCACACATTTATACTGTATACTTTCTTGTAAACTAATACCGCAGAATACGGTCGGACTAGGTCTGTCAAAGTTTCACAGGTACTCCAAAGGTTTTAGTTTGGAATAATTATCGAAAAACAGGCCAGGCAATAATGCCAGATAGTGAATTATAAATCTATGCTCTCTGTGTGTATAAGTCTACTTATTTAATTTGGATATCGGTTATACAAACAGCAATACTGGCAGTTATATTGGTGGAATTCTGTGTTCCCTGAGGGATGATTCTGTGTTCATCATTGGCAAAATACGTATATTTCAAAATCAGTATGGAAGTCGTTAAACATTACACATCTTAATGTTTGGAGGCAGTGGATGACAGGTTGTTCATCTACGTGGAAACAGATTCATCACTCCAGTTACTGGAGTCGAAAACTTATAGAACCAATACTGGGTACAACGCTTAGTATTTGGGCTTACGTACTGCCGAAACAGCACCGCCTTCCCAAAGTTTTGATGGTATGTGGAATATGCAGAAAAAGTCTAGTGAGACTAATTGTCCTTAGGACAGTTGCAATGAATCTTTCCTTCTCAGAAGTTTTTTACTTCAGTTGTACTGTTCGATTCAACAAATTACGACATGACTTGAGTGAATTTTTGTACTTAAACTACGTATCTCACATCTAAACATAGTTCTAAATATACAGAATGTCCATAAAGTCCCTTTACAACTTCAAAATTTTATTACAACAGCAGCTGTTGAAATATTTTAACAATATTTCTTTTATTGTAAGTAGTGTTCATAAAAGTGTTTTTGACAGTGTGTAACAGGCCTCCATATGGGCGCCTTTAGTTGCAGAAGCACATCAAGACCGTACTCGATTTCTTGCCATGTTCGCTGTAGCATCAATGGTGGCAATGGCATTACGAATCCTTTGCTTCAAGTCAGCAATGTCCCATATCTGCGTTTCATACCCCCATAAAAAAAAGTCCAGTGAAGTGATATCTGGCGAACGCGGTGCCCAAGGAATTGACCCATCCCTCCCAATCCATCTGTCTGGAAATATTTCATTGAGGAGCCAACGAACATGCAGTCCCCAATGTGGTGGAAAATGATAGTTGGTTGTAAGTCAAACAATTGCGGTGCTACATGTTCCGTCAGAAGGTCGAGCTAAACATCTGCAGTAATTGTTCACTCGTTGAAGAAAAATGGACCGATAATTCGGTTGCACGTGATTCCACACCACACATTCACTTTTGGACTATCCCAGTGAAGCTCCCTAGTCACATGGGGGTGTTCAGATCCCCAGATTCTCACACTGTGCCTGTTCAATGTCCAAGAAACATGAAAAGTTGCCTCGTTACTGAAACAAACTCACTTGAGGAATGTTTCATCCTCCGAAATGCGTTCCAGCATGTTGAATGCAAACTCTGTCTGTTTTGACTTGTCATTTGGCACAAGTGTCTGCAACAGTTGCACTTTGTAACCGTACAACCGTAAGATCCTGTGGAGGACCTTATGCACAGCTTGACGTGGTAGTTGCAACTTTCTGGCAGCAGTAGGTGAACGAATGAAGACGTTTAAAACGCGATCGATGTTTTCGTCGCAGGTTCTTGGCCGCCCGCTCCTCCCTTTATCCAACACTGTCCCTGTCTCCATAAATTTTTTGTGCCATGCACGGATTGAAGGGCGCGATGGTGGATCTCTTCCATACTTCGTTCTGAAGTTTCGTTGAGTCTGACCATCCGAGTTTGTCTCAATAAACCAGGACACACATTGTGCCTTCTGTTGAGCAGTTGCCATTTTATAGAGGTTCAGTTCCTTCCATCAACACAGTATCTGAAACACAAAACTTTAGTATATATAAAAACTTCAGTAAACGCTGATTACGTTAATAGAAATTTTGTTAAAATATTTTAACAACTGCCATGTAATAAAATTTTGAAGTTGTAAAGTGTCTTTATGGACACCCTGTATTTGATCACAAAACACATTTTTTTCTGACAACGTTATTATATTTTTCATATCAATCCATTTAGTAACATTGATCTTGAACCATGGATTGTACGTCGTCTTCAACCCAGCTATTCTGTTTTGAATTCACGTAACACATGCATGTTGATCGAACCTATCACTAACATAGCATTATGTAACCATGAGAAAATGATTGAATAAACAATGAAAGGATGACATTCTGCAAGTTGGGGTCTGGAATGTCAGAAGCTTGAAAGTGATGGGGAAGCTTGAAAATCGGAAAAGCAAACGCTCAGTGGGGGTCAGTGCACTGAAATGGAAAGAAGAAAAGGATTTCTGGTGAGATGAGTATAGGATAACAACGGCAGAAAATGGTATAACCGCCGTAGGATTCGTTATGAACAGGAAGGTAGGGCTGAGAGTGTGTTGCAGTGAAGAGTTCAGTGATAGGGTTGTTCTTATCAGAATGGACAGAAAACCAACACTAATTCCATCAGAATTTCTAAAATTATTGGGGGAAGTGGCAACCATAGTTCAGGTACACACACTGAAATCGCTAGCTGAAGATGAATAGTAGAGGAAGTATATGAAGATGCTGAAAGGGTAATACAGTACGTAAAGGAAGATGCAAATCTGATAGTCATGGGGAGTGGGTGCAGTTGTAGAGGAAGAAGTGGAAGAAAAGTTCGCAGAAGAGTATGGGCTTGGGACAAGGAGAAAGACTAATTGAGTTCTGTAATAAATTTCAGCTAGTAACAACGAATACTCAATTCAAGAATCACAAGAGGAGGAAGTATACGTGGAAAAGGCCGTGTGATACGGGAAGTTTAGATTACATCATGATCAGACAGAGATTCCGAAATGAGATACTGGATTGTAAGGTGTACCCAGGAGCGAATATAGATTCAAACCGCAATGTAGTAGATGAAGAGTATGCTGAAGTTTATGGGATTAGTCACGAAGAACCAATATACAATGAAGTGGGATAGGGAAGTACCAAGGAATGGCAAGATACGCTTGAAATTCTCTAAGGCTATAGATACGGCAATAAGGAGTAGCTCAAATGGCAGTACAGTTGAAGAGGAGTGTATATCTCTAAAAACGACAACCACAGAAATTGGAAAGAAAAACATAGGTACAAAGAAGATAACTGTGAAGAAACCATGGGTAACAGAAGAAATACTTAAGCTGATTGATGAAAGGAAGAAACACAAAAATATTCAGGGAAACTCAGGAATACAGAAATAGAAGCCGCTGAGGAATGAAATAATTAGGAAGTGCAGAGAAGCTAAGACAAAATAAGTGCACAAAAAATGTGAAGACAACGAAAAACAAATGATTGTCGGAAGGACTGACTCAGTATATAGGAAAGTCAAAACAACCTTTGGTGAAATGAAAAGCAAGGGTGTTAACATTAAGAGCGGGAAGGGAATTCCACTGCTAAAGGCATAGGAGAGAGCAGTTAGGTGGAAAGAGTAGACTGAAGGCCTCTACGTTGGGGAAGATTGGACTGATGTGATAGAAGAAGAAACAGGAGTCGATTTAGAAGGGATAGGGGATCCAGTATTAGAATCAGAATTTAATAGAGATTTGAAAGACTTAGGGTCAGATAACGCAGGGGCTATAGATCACATTCCATCATAATTTCTAAACTCTTTGGGGGAAGTGGCATCAAAAAAATGGTTCAGATGGCTCTGAGCACTATGTGACTTAACATCTGAGGTCATCAGTCCCCTAGAACTTAGAACTACTTAAACCTAAAGACCTAAGGACATCACACACATCCAAGCCCGAGGCAGGATTCGAACCTGCGACTGTAGCGGTCACGCGGTTCCAGACTGAAGCGCCTAGAACCGCACGACCACACCGGCCCGCGAAGTGGCATCAAAACGACTATTCACGTTGGTGTGTAGAATGTGGCGACGTAACATCTGACTTTCGGAAAAACATCCACACAATTCTGAAGACTGCAAGAGCTGACAAGTGCGAGAATTTTCGCACAATCAGCTTCATTACCCATCCATTCTAGCTGCTGACAATAATACACAGAAGAATTCAAGCTGCTGACAATAATACACAGAAGAATATAAAAGAAAATTGAGGATGTGTTAGATGAAGATAAGTTTGACTTCAGGAAAGGTAAAGGCACCAGAGAGGCAATTGTGATGTTGCGGTTGATAATGGAAGTAAGACTAAAGAAAAATCAAGACACGTTCATAGGATTTGTCGACCTGGAAAAAGCGTTGAGAAATGTAAAGTGGTACATGATGTTCCAATTTTTTGTAAAAATAGGGGTACGCTATAGGGAGAGACGGGTAATATACATTCTGTACAATAGTCAAGTGGAAATAATAAGAGTGGACGACTAAAGCCCGGTCCACACGCAACGATCTGTCTGCGCAGACATCGGTGCAGATGTCTGTACATGCAAAAGATCGCTGCAAATGTGGTGTGTTCACACGACACAAACCCCAATCTACTACTCGCCCGCCATCTGTCGGTGGAGAAAAGAAATATCAGTGGCTAGCGACTACGCTCCCCGTAAACGTCAAAAATTTAATTCGGTTCTTTTGATATATAGAAATGGAGGAAGTTCTGTTGTGGTCTGTGTTCGCAACTTGCGTTGCAAAAAACATTCAGACCAACCGCAGGAAACAGAGAAAGCGGTCAAAATGGTGTAGACAGTGGCTGGTAAAGCGAAAGCAGTTTTCTCACGTAAATTTACTGCGAGATTTGCAGGGCGAACCTTAAGAAAGCCAAGCAGATCAAAATACCATAACGTTGGCTGGTATACTTGATCTACTCCTACACCAGATCTTCTAGGTTTCTGTACTTTGGATAACTCTTTTCGGTAAACAGTTCGCAAAGAATTTTTTATTTTTTTATTACTATTTCTCTCTTTGCCGAGGGGTCAACTACCCGCAGTTTTTCAATTAGAGCATTGTATGGTACTGTCATTTTGTCTCGGTCACTATATTCTTTACTTTTAATCTTCCAGAAACATGGGTGGTTTCTATATATTTCAATGAATTCACTAACAAACTCTCGAGAACACTGACGAGTATCAGCCATTTTAATGCCCTGTGCGCACAAATACAAACACCAGACTGAGCAAACAGCTGTTTCGCGCCAGATTTGCGGCGATCTCCTGTCCACACGCTCCAACTTGTCTGCGCAGATGTGGTTTGAACCCACAGATTTGAGAGGTTTCGCTCAAACCTCCAACTTCCAGGTTTGCACACACCTCAGGTTGGTGCAAATCTTCTGTCCACACGCAACGATCTGTCTGCGCAGATGTGATGTGCGCAGACATTTGCGCAGACAGATCGTTGCGTGTGGACGGGTCTTAAGAACTAAGTGCTCGGATTAAGTAGGCCGTAGGGTGTAAGACTGGGATGTAGTCTTTCGCCCCTACTGTTCAATCTCTACACTGAAGAAGCAATGATGGAAGTAATGAAAGGTTCAGGAGTGGAATTAAAAGGTGAAAGGATATCAATGATACGATTTGCTGATGACATTGCTATCCTGATCGAAAGTGAAGAAGAATTACATGATCTGCAGAATGGAATGAACAGTCTAATGAGCACAGGTAATGGACTGAGACTATATCGAAGAAATTAATGAGAAGTAGCAGAAATTAGAACAACGAGAAATGTAACATCAGGATTGATTGTCGCAATGTAGATGGAGTTAAGGAATTCTGCTATGTAGGCACCAAAATAACCAATGACGGGCAGAGCAAGGATGACATAAAAAGGAGACTAGCACTGGCAAAAAGGGCATTCCTGGCCAAGAGAAGTCTACTAGCATCAAATATCGGCCTTAATTTGAGGAAGAAATTTCTGAGAATGTACGTTTGGAGCACCGCATTGTATGGTAGTGAAACATGGACTGTGGGAAAACTGGAGAAAAGAATCGAAGCATTTGAGATGTGGTGCTACAGACTAACGCAAAAAATTAAGTAGACTGATAGGGTAAGGAATGAGGAGGTTCTGGGCAGAGTCGGAGAGGAGGAATATGTGGGCGAGTGCTACTCTAAGATGAAGAGGTCGATACAGGAGAGAAATTGGAGGCGGGCCGCGTCAAACTAGTCAGAAGACTGAGGACTCGAAAAAAGAATCCTGTAGCGAATGAGCTAGTGTTGCCCGAAAGATGGGACTGTGGTGATGCTCCCCTGGCTCGACATTTAACTAAATGCGCCTCAGACACGTTGCGTGCCTCGGACAGATAGGAGCACTTGCTGGAGTCTTTTACTGAGAACGTTGACGCCAGCGGTGTTGTGGATAGTTCCATGTAGACTCGAAACAAGGCTAATTCATCTGTATTTACGTGTGCGTCTTTTGGGATGCTGATGGACAATCAGTAAATCTCTTATCAGCAATGAGCGATGAGAACTTGGTCAATGTTGTTAAAATAATGAGCAGTGGTATTTGCTCATAGCAATGTACTATGGAATTTCTGCATTGTTGTTGTTGTTGTTGTTGTGGTCCTCAGTCTGGTTTGATGCAGCTCTCCATGCTACCCTATCCTGTGCAAGCTTCTTCATCTCCCAGTACTTACTGCAACCCACATCCTTCTGAATGTGCTTAGTGTATTCATCTCTTGGTGTCCCTCTACGATTTTTACCCTCCACACTGCCCTCCAATGCTAAATTTGTGATTCCTTGATGCCTCAGAACATGTCCTACTAACCGGTCCCTTCTTTTTGTCAAGTTGTGCCACAAATTCCTCTTCTTCCCAATTCTATTCAATACTTCATCATTAGTTATGGGATCTACCCATCTAATCGTCAACATTCTTCTGTAGCACCACATTTTGAAAGCTTCTATTCCTTTTTAGTCCAAACTATTTATCGTCCATGTTTCACTTCCATACATGGCTACACTCCATACAAATACTTTCAGAAACGACTTCCATACACTTAAATCTATACTCTGTGTTAACAAATTTCTCTTATTCAGAAACGCTTTCCTTGCCATTGCCAGTCCACATTTTATATCTTCTCTACTTCGACCATCATCAGTTATTTTGCTCCCCAAATAGCAAAACTCCTTTACTACTTCAAGTGCCTCATTTCCTAATCTAATTCCCTCAGCTTCACCCGACTTAATTCGTCTACATTCCATTAGCCTCGTTTTGCTTTTGTTGGTGTTAATCTTATATCCTCCTTTCAAGACAGTGTCCATTCCGTTCAACTGCTCTTCCAAGTCTTTTGCTGTCTCTCACAGAATTTCAATGTCATCGGCGAACCTCAAAGTATTTATTTCTTCTCCATGGATTTTAATAGCTACTCCGAATTTTTCTTTTGTTTCCTTTACTGCTTGCTCAATATACAGATTGAATAACATTGGGGAGAGGCTACAACCCTGTCTCACTCCCTTCCCAACCACTGCTTCCCTTTCATGTCCCTCGACTCTTATAACTGCCATCTGGTTTCTGTACAAATTGTAAATAGCCTTTCGCTCCCTGTATTTTACCCCTGCCACCTTCAGAATTTGAAAGAGGGTATTCCAGTCAACATTGTCAAAAGCTTTCTCTAAGTCTACAAATGCTAGAAACGTAGGTTTGCCTTTCCTTGAACTTTCTTCTAAGATAAGTCCTAAGGTCAGTATTGCCTCTCGTGATCCAATATTTCTACGGAATCCAAACTGATCTTCCCTGAGGTCGGCTTCTACTAGTTTTTCCATTCGTCTGTAAAGAATACGCGTTAGTATTTTGCAGCTGTGACTTATTAATTTTCACATCTGTCAACACCTGCTTTCTTTGGGATTGGAATTATTATATTCTTCTTGAAGTCTGAGGGTATTTCGCCTGTTTCATACATTTTGCTCACCAGATGGTAGAGTTTTGTCAGGACTGGCTCTCCCAAGGCCGTCAGTAGTTCCAATGGAATGTTGTCTACTCTGGGGGCCTTATTTCGACTCAGGTCTTTCAGTGCTCTGTCAAAGTCTTCATGCAGTATTGCATCTCCCATTTAATCTTCATCTACATTCTCTTCCGTTTCCTTAATATTGTCCTCAAGTACATTGCCCTTGTATAGACCCTCTATATGCTCCTTCCACCTTTCTGCTTTCCCTTCTTTGCTTAGAACTGGGTTTCCATCTGAGCTCTTGATGTTCATACAAGTGGTTCTCTTATCTCCAAAGGTCTCTTTAATTTTCCTTTAGGCAGTATCTATCTTACCCCTAGTGAGATAAGCCTCTACAGCCTTACATTTGTCCTCTAGCCATCCCTGCTTAGCCATTTTGCACTTCCTGTCGATCTCATTTTTGATCGTTTGTATTCTTTTTTGCCTGCTTCATTTACTGCATTTTTATATTTTCTCCTTTCATCATTTAAATTCAATATTTCTTCTGTTAC
The DNA here is from genome assembly GCF_023864345.2 of Schistocerca serialis cubense. Taxonomy (NCBI): domain Eukaryota; kingdom Metazoa; phylum Arthropoda; class Insecta; order Orthoptera; family Acrididae; genus Schistocerca; species Schistocerca serialis. Next base: position 149,593,006 of record NC_064648.1, read on the forward strand.
CCAAGAATTTCTACTAGCCCTCGTCTTTTTACCTACTTGATGCTCTGCTGCCTTCACTACTTCATCCCTCAAAGCTACCCATTCTTCTTCTACTGTATTTCTTTCCCCCATTCCTGTCAATTTTTCTCTAATGCTCTCCCTGAAACTCTCTACAACCTCTGGTTTTTTCAGTTTATCCAGGTCCCATCTCCTTAAATTCCCACCTTTTTGCAGTTTCTTCAGTTTTAATCTACAGGTCATAACCAATAGATTGTGGTCAGAGTCCACATCTGCCCCTGGAAATGTCTTACAATTTAAAACCTGGTTCCTAAATCTCTGTCTTACCATTATATAATCTATCTGATACCTTTTAGTATCTCCATGGTTCTTCCATGTATACAGCCTTCTATCATGATTCTTAAACCAAGTGTTAGCTATGATTAAGTTGTGCTCTGTGCAAAATTCTACCAGGCGGCTTCCTCTTTCATTTCTTAGCCCCAATCCATATTCACCTACTACGTTTCCTTCTCTTCCTTTTCCTACACTCGAATTCCAGTCACCCATGACTATTAAATTTCCGTCTCCCTTCACTATCTGAATAATTTCTTTTATTTCATCATACATTTCTTCCATTTCTTCGTCATCTGCAGAGCTAGTTGGCATATAAACTTGTACTACTGTAGTAGGTGTGGGCTTCGTATTTATCTTGGCCACAATAATGCGTTCACTATGCTGTTTGTAGTAGCTTACCCGCATTCCTATTTTCCTATTCATTATTAAACCCACTCCTGCATTACCCCTATTTGATTTTGTATTTATAACCCTGTATTCACCTAACCAGAAGTCTTGTTCCTCCTGCCACCGAACTTCACTAATTCCCACTATATCTAACTTTAACCTATCGACTTCCCTTTTTAAATTTTCTAACCTGCCTGCCCTATTAAGGGATCTGACATTCCACGCTCCGATCCGTAGAACGCCACTTTTCTTTCTCTTGATAACGACATCCTCTTGAGTAGTCCCCGCCCGGAGATCCGAATGGGGGACTATTTTACCTCCGGAATATTTTACCCAAGAGGACGCCATCATCATTTAATCATACAGTAAAGCTGCATGCCCTCGGGAAAAATTACGGCCGTAGTTTCCCCTTGCTTTCAGCCGTTCACAGTACCAGCACAGCAAGGCCGTTTTGGTTATTGTTACAATGCCAGATCAGTCAATCATCCAGACTGTTGCCCTTGCAACTACTGAAAAGGCTGCTGCCCCTCTTCAGGAACCACACGTTTGTCTGGCCTCTCAACAGATACCCCTCCGTTGTGGTTGCACCTACGGTACGGCTGATAGATATTGGAGGACTAAAACTCATGGTCTTTTTTGCAGAATATTCCGTGACACCACTTTTTGTGCAGTAGGACAATGGCTTCATTTTGAATCATACACACACCAGTAATGTACTCTTTGTATGTAACAAGAATTTATTTGTTTTGCAGTTAACGTCTCTAGAAGGGAGTATTTGTTGTTAAATAATGTACTAAGGCAATTGCTTATGATATAGATGGAAATCAGTAAATTAGCAGTACAAGATCACAGACACTTTGTGCATCTGGAACAACACAAATATATTAACAACCTAACAATTATTCTGCAAAGAACAGGATTCAAATGGAGTGCAGCAGTGCATGATTGACAGAGCATTCAGATATTTTTGGGGACAGGTTCCATTGTGATTGGCTGAGAGAATTATGCCATGATGTTGAGAACAGTGGGACGCAACTTGTGTAAATGGAATAACCATAAATTCTTTTACAACCAATAACCACATTGTAAATCTCTCACTACAGCCGACAGACCTAAAATAACGAAACTAGAGTAACTGTTATAACAATAAAATTATTTATAACAAATACTCACACACTAATCCTGTCAGTGCCGACTAAGGACCTCAATTTACGAAACATAGGTAACTGGAATATTAATATAAATATTTATAACAAATACTTACAACCTGATCGTTGTTCCATTACAGCCTTCATCAGTCCTTGAATGAAAGCACACACCCAGAATGGATTCTTAATATTGAAAGGAAGGAGAGGATGGGATACACGATTCCTATTTGTCTACAAGTTTCCTGCATTTTTAAGCCCTCCTATTTGTCTAGAGAGAAATGGGGTTAGTGGAGGGAGAGGTGGAAGGGAAGTGGGCAGGGGTTCCCTGGGGGGAAGGGAATGGGGGCGATCTTGCTCACTTACCTCAGATGTAACCTGACGACACCTTGTAAGTCGTTACCAGATACTGGAATGACCCCCCCCCCCTTCTTATTATACCAGTTTCTGGAATTCAACGTCACTTATCTAAAGCCTGTGCTGCATATCTACCGACAATATACTTCTACTTTTCACCAAACAAGAAATATGCAAGATGATCAAATCATCTTCAGAAATGGAGAATAAGGAATTAATGAAATGTCTTTCAAATTTTTTGAACATTTATTGGCTATGATTGGGAGAGACTCCACAAATGTATACAATGAACTTTAAGGAGGATCATTATTTCCTATCGAGGGTCTAGTAGCATTCATCTCAAAGAACTATGAATGTCACTGCAAGGCTATAGATTGATGTTACTTAATGCTGCCTACAAATTTTAGCATTCCTGGTCAAAAGCAGACAAAAGCCACTACTAAATAAGGATCTAGGCTAATACCAATAAAGTTTAAATGAAGTTATGAGGATGCTAGACCAGTTGACAGAATATACAGGTACATATTATATCTGCAGAATGAGATTTTCACTCTGCAGCGGAGTGTGCGCTGATATGAAACTTCCTGGCAGATTAAAACTGTGTGCCCGACCGAGACTCGAACTCGGGACCTTTGCCTTTCGCGGGCAAGTGCTCTACCAACTGAGCTACCGAAGCACGACTCACGCCCGGCACCCACAGCTTTACTTCTGCCAGTACCTCGTCTCCCACCTTCCAAACTTTACAGAAGCTCTCCTGCGAACCTTGCAGAACTAGCACTCCTGAAAGAAAGGATATTGCGGAGACATGGCTTAGCCACAGCCTGGGGGATGTTTCCAGAATGAGATTTTCACTCTGCAGCGGAGTGTGCGCTGATATGAAACTTCCTGGCAGATTAAAACTGTGTGCCGGACCGAGACTCGAACTCGGGACCTTTGCCTTTCGCGGGCAAGTGCTCTACCAACTGAGCTACCGAAGCACGACTCACGCCCGGCACCCACAGCTTTACTTCTGCCAGTACCTCGTCTCCCACCTTCCAAACTTTACAGAAGCTCTCCTGCGAACCTTGCAGAACTAGCACTCCTGAAAGAAAGGATATTGCGGAGACATGGCTTAGCCACAGCCTGGGGGATGTTTCCAGAATGAGATTTTCACTCTGCAGCGGAGTGTGCGCTGATATGAAACTTCCTGGCAGATTAAAACTGTGTGCCCGACCGAGACTCGAACTCGGGACCTTTGCCTTTCGCGGGCAAGTGCTCTACCAACTGAGCTACCGAAGCACGACTCACGCCCGGCACCCACAGCTTTACTTCTGCCAGTACCTCGTCTCCCACCTTCCAAACTTTACAGAAGCTCTCCTGCGAACCTTGCAGAACTAGCACTCCTGAAAGAAAGGATATTGCGGAGACATGGCTTAGCCACAGCCTGGGGGATGTTTCCAGAATGAGATTTTCACTCTGCAGCGGAGTGTGCGCTGATATGAAACTTCCTGGCAGATTAAAACTGTGTCCCCGACCGAGACTCGAACTCGGGACCTTTGCCTTTCGCGGGCAAGTGCTCTACCAACTGAGCTACCGAAGCACGACTCACGCCCGGCACCCACAGCTTTACTTCTGCCAGTACCTCGTCTCCCACCTTCCAAACTTTACAGAAGCTCTCCTGCGAACCTTGCAGAACTAGCACTCCTGAAAGAAAGGATATTACGGAGACATGGCTTAGCCACAGCCTGGGGGATGTTTCCAGAATGAGATTTTCACTCTGCAGCGGAGTGTGCGCTGATATGAAACTTCCTGGCAGATTAAAACTGTGTGCCCGACCGAGACTCGAACTCGGGACCTTTGCCTTTCGCGGGCAAGTGCTCTACCAACTGAGCTACCGAAGCACGACTCACGCCCGGCACCCACAGGTCCCGAGTTCGAGTCTCGGTCGGGCACACAGTTTTAATCTGCCAGGAAGTTTCATATCAGCGCACACTCCGCTGCAGAGTGAAAATCTCATTCTGGAAACATCCCCCAGGCTGTGGCTAAGCCATGTCTCCGCAATATCCTTTCTTTCAGGAGTGCTAGTTCTGCAAGGTTCGCAGGAGAGCTTCTGTAAAGTTTGGAAGGTGGGAGACGAGGTACTGGCAGAAGTAAAGCTGTGGGTGCCGGGCGTGAGTCGTGCTTCGGTAGCTCAGTTGGTAGAGCACTTGCCCGCGTAAGGCAAAGGTCCCGAGTTCGAGTCTCGGTCGGGCACACAGTTTTAATCTGCCAGGAAGTTTCATATTATATCTGACCCACAGATCAAAATGAGCCATATTGCTTGTGTGCTTTGACAACATGTATGACTAACTTAACTTCAAAAAGATGACTAACATGATGTTTAACAGTAGAAAAGATAAGACCTCCACAGTCAACATTACAGAATAACTTAAGACATTATTGTTGTTAAAAAGGCCATTCGATAAGAATGGCTGTGGCCTGCAACGTTACATGCAGCTGACATGGAACCTGTCTCGAATTAGTAGAATATTTTTCAACTTGAAGACGATATGTCAGGAGGATGCACATAAAATCAGTTTGCTGATCAACAAGAAGGGAGATATGCAGGAAAACAAACAAATTTTGACAATATGTGTCCAACTAACAGGACTGAAAAGTGATTATAAAAATCCCCAAGTCATGGAATTAGGCATGTCTATTAATAACCTAAATAGTTGCTGTTTTCATTTGTTTGGGAGACATCATTTTAGTTAACTGTGAGCATAAATGTATGGCAATCCTTGCAACGATAATGGGCTGTGAAACAAGAAATTCTACTAAATTAAAAATGGTAATCTTCATGAACACATATGCTATCGATATAATAAATAATTAGCAGGATTCTTCCACTGCCTGACACATTTGCTAACAGAACAGTATTATACCACTTAGTATGACATGGCAATATCTTCAAGAGTGTCTTTATTATCACAATGTAACAGCAAATGGGAGTACTGCTGGGAATCACTGACGTTGGACTTGAAGCAATGGTTCTGGCATCATAGAAGAGGAACCCCCTCAGTTCTACATCCAAATGTCTTTTTATGGCACTGGAGTATCCTAGCAAAGTCATCCCGATCAACATTGGCGAGATGACACACCAACCAGAATATATTCGATAATAGTACATGTATACCAGTTATTAACAAGAAATACTACAGAAATATCCCATGCTGCCCTCCCAAATCAAAGCCAGCTGATAGGATGTAATTAATGATGTGATCAATATCAGAGACGTAATGTAGATGACTTCTTCAGGTCCATGTCTGCACCACATATAATGACATTAGTAGACAGAAGGATGCATGGAATTGGATGATGATAAAAGATCGCTTGAGATAACATAAAACTGATGCATATTCTTCATCCACATTAGACTGATCTCCTGACACTGAATCACAATTTTAATGAAAAGGAATATTGAAGACTCTTAGACTTCAGGAGTAAAGAACTCCTCTCTAATTTTCTGTTAAATTGACGGATTAAAAAGAAAGGTTTAAGATAAGTGCTCATGCTGAACAGGAAATCACGCCTTAGTGATGGCATGACAAAAATTTTGAACTGGCATCACAGGTTTATTACATTGCATGTTGGCCATAACTGAGAGGTCTGCACTGAAATTCCCTTTTATGTCTTCTTCATTGATTCAGTCAGGACTGACTCATTCATTTCTTTACAGTGCATTTCACTTACATTATTGCTTGTGTATGGCACATACAGATCCTTCTGAAGATAATACAATAATATTTCCAGATTACCTTCTTTTTGCAGCCAGCTATCATCAGATGAAACATTTTTCTTCAGAAAAAATCAGATTTTTCTTCAGAAAAAAGAGAGGAAAAAAATTTCTAAACGAAAATATTATTTCCAGAATCATAAAGTTATAAAACTTGAAGAGTAATAATTTTTTTGTTTAGATAGTGTCCATAACATTGTAACTAAATCATTAGCTTTACCCATCTCCTGCAATCTCTTCTTCAGAATTTGTACATACAGTACTCCAAATATGACAAAGCAACCAGTAATTGTAGAAACTGATTGCTGGCAACCCTGTGGCAGTTTGGACTGATTTATTGCTGTTACTGAAGTTAATAAGCGTGCAGTTTTTGAACAGAATTGTAGAGAAAGTGGTGAGATAAAGTGAGTGGTAAACTTTCTGGAACAGCACCTTGTAGGCCTTGAGACTGCCTCCACATTCATACATGCAGTTATTTGTTGCCCAGTTCATAACTCATTCGTTCTACTCACTGACACTAATGAGAGGAACGCCCCTCACCAAACTGTTTCATAGGCTGTTTTCTCGCCACAGCTCATCAGAGTGTAGTGGGAAGCTGTCCTCATTTCACACCTCAGGCACATCCCCATAGGCTGGCGTTAACTGCCAGTCCAAGTAACCACACATCCAAAGCAGAACCACCTGCCACTGTAGATGACGTAGATGGCTGCTACCACAATGGATGTAAAGTACATAATTCCCCTTCTCTTAACTACCAATTACCCAGTTGCACTGAAATTCCCTCATGAATCTTCCAGCATACAGAATGTAGACTTCCACTAACACAGCCTTCCAGAATATGTAATGAACTGGAGCAAGTGGGTTCTTGCATTGGAAGTGAAAATGAGATGACTAGTTGCCAATTGAAATGCTGGTTCAACGACATGTACTGTAATGATGGGAGCACATGGTAGAGAGTCTCTGATCCACCAGGTTGGGATTGTCATTACAACAGGGCAGGTGATAGGCACAGATACAGATGTTTGTACATGAACCACTTTGGTCGCTCCATACTGAAGTTGCTGAATCGACAGTTCATGGTTTGATTCAAATTGGCTCTGAGCACTATGCGACTTAACTTCTGAGGTCATCAGTCCATGGTTTGATCCACACTTGTAGGATCAGTACATGACCTTGACCTCTGTCATAGCTCTGTGTATCTTAAAAGGAAGTATTACCAGTGTTAGTATTCCATATCACTCTGCGCGTGTGTGTGATCTGGGATATCCTCCAGATGTATGCAGGATTCGCCTGGTCATGCCTAGGAAATCACTGTGGTGGTCAAAACTGCTTCCAGGTCGTTGCCACTGTATACTCCTATAAAATTCACGTAGTGTATCTCGCCATTAGAGGGGAAATATATGAATCATTTCATATAATTGTTAGAACACTAAGATCTGCTTGTTTGTACAAACTCATTTCCAGTTGAAAACAGCTAGATCAACATCTGCATGTGCATATGGTATTTAAAGAAAAAGATACTGGGTGCATGGTTGATTTACACTGGATTTTTCAGCTGTAACATTTCCTTCGACAGAATGAGAAATGAATTTATTTTTAATTACCTTTGATTTATAAATAATTTGTTGTATTTTACTTGTCTCCGCATGTAACACATATTTTTTGGAAACAGAATGTAGGTATGGTTTGTTGTGTTTATTTTAATGAGGTTCTCACATACCAATGACACAGTGTTGTTTCTCAGTACTTACATCAATAATGTGAGGCATACAGTGTGTTCAAGAAGCCAAGGCTGGTTTACAGGAAGAGATGTCTGATGGTAATGTACACAAGTGCATGAAATATTAATTTACTATCCAAGCCTACAGATTTTGCTGCTGCATTCAGACACATGGAAGGCACAAGAATCTAGTTAAGAAGTGTGCAAATGACTGAACATGGTTGAGTATGTGAGCCTGTATGTAAGTGTGCATGTCTGCTTTTAGTTGATGGCTGATTATGTGTGGACATGTATTAATTTGCATGCACCATCACACACTGTGTGTGTGTGTGTGTGAGAGAGAGAGAGAGACAGAGACAGAGAGAGAGAAAGAGAGAGAGAGAGAGAGAGGGGGGGGGGAGAGAAAGAGAGGGAGAGAGAGGGAGGGAGAGAGAGAGGAGGTGGGGAGAATGGATTTAGTATTATTTTTGTATCTGAAATATTTCGAGTGACAAATATTGTGGAAAACCAGTAATTTTTTCTATTTGGCGACAGTGTGTCAGAAAATTTACGAATAACTGAACTGAAATTCCCTGCTACCATGTCAAGATGTTTCTTTGAAATACCTAACAATGTGATTAGTTTCATGTTTTCCCATTTCGTCAGAAGGTAAGTTGTGGCCAGAGGGATAATGGTAGCTATATTAAGCATATGTTTCAGAGGTCAAGGATTGGATAACAATAGCATCTGCCAGTCAAAGGAACTCACTGTCTGGAATGAACTGTGACAAAACATCACAAGTCAATTAGTTGTGAAATGGACTGTAGGAATTTTTAATGGAAAGTGAGTGATGATCTTTATTGGGGGATACTGTTATAAAACCATTCCTTACACACTGCCTTTTGGACTACTATGTATGATGGGAGGGAGATTTCTAATTGGTCAGTGGGCAGGTGCATGATCAGAATGCTCACAGTTTCCCATCTGTGATACCTTCTTTAATCTGGTATGTGTGTATGTGTGTGTGAGGGATGTGTGTTAAAATACAGGAATCTCAATATTTTGTGCAGGAGCCTTTCTAGCAAGGAGAGAGTCAGGAGGCTGTCGCAGGCAGTAACAGAGGGAGCTGTGGAAGATGTGCGGGTGTTGCTGGCGGCAGATCCACAAATGGGGGAGAGCGACAAACACAGAGAGATGGCCCTGCGCAGGGCAGCAGGCAAGGGACATGTGGAGATGGTGAGATGCCTGCTTGAAAGTGGGGTGGATGTGCATGCCAGGTCCAATAAGCACACCACACCTATGCACAGGGCTGCATTGAATGACCACGCAGCTGTGGTGCGGCTACTGGCATCATACGCTGCAGACCCCAATGCCATGAGTAAAACAGGGAGGACGCCACTGCACTGCACTGCACAAAAGGGCTGCACTGAGGCAGCTGTTGCACTGCTTGAGGTGGGAGCTCACAGGTCTGCCAGAGATCATGAGGGGTACACCCCCTTTGACATAGCCAGGGAGTGCAACAATGAGCAGATCATACACATTCTATCAAGAAGGTAACACTATTATGAGGATATGTGGAGTAAAACAAAGCTCAACTACATGACTTTGTTACCTTTTCAATAAAAAGCAATTACTTGTATTTTTATTCGTTCGTATCTGTCATTGTGTAACACGTATGACTTCTTCAGTTACACTTTTATTGGTACGACAATAACAGATATAAAGTAACATATGTAACGTCTCTTTTGAGGAAACAGTCTCAAAAACATTTTTGAATAACCTTTAAAAACTCAGTGATTGAAAATACTCCTATAATTATCAAAAAACGTCGGGTCATTACCTGAAACTTTAATTTATTCTGCTGTATAGAATGCTCAAGCAAGTTAATGCAGGGATGTGACCCCTTCGACAACTGCTGATACTTTGACATTGCGAAATATTGGTGGTTGTAAGGCATTATCCAGTTGCAAGTCTGTAAGATATTTTAACCAGTCCTCTACATTATTTGATTACTCAAAAGTATTTGGCAGGAGCTTGTATGGTGCTACATTATACTAGTGTAAAACTGCAGCATTCCAAAATTTCTGCCATGTCAGCTGTATGGTTAGAATGCTTATTTAGAACTGATTGATCTCAGAATGAATTTACTTCTGTGTCTTCTGTACAGATGGTGCAGTGTGAATTTGTTAGCGCTGTAGCCAATATTCATACTTTCCACATTTCTCACTATCTTCAATGCATTTTCTCCAGCCTGGTGTCATCTCGACAGAGTGCCTGTAAGGACCACCACACAACCCACTGCACAGCAACTCTGTTCAGCACGTGCCGCTGCCAACTGCGCTCTCATTGTCTCAGAGGCCAGCCTTCTTAACTATGGCTCAAACAAACTGTACAGCTCATGGAGTAATGTTAAGAATGTATGCATACAGTTGGATCACAAAACTAAATACGTCACACAAGATGTGAATGCTACACCATTCGAAAAGAATAGAAACCAGTGGTCCAAATAATATTTTACGAAATTACTATGGAGACAGACACAACATCACAGTTTTGCTTAATTATTTAAGAAAGCACAACGACCAACAGCCTTAATTTCCAAAGAGGATTTTGCAACTGACTGCCAAGTAGTAACAACAGCCTACTTCATGAGTAGTGACATAACAGCAATGTAGCAGCAGCCTGTTAAGAACTCAGAAACTTGAGCTGCAGAATTCAGAGATAGTCAGGGGGACTTCTATGGGATGGGTTTAGTGTAAAACAGTTGAAGAAATGACCAGTAACAGCAATACACTCATAAGTTAAATCTCCATCCTTGTAATATTGTCGTATATGCTCTTCTTCATCAGACTGCTGCTGGCCAAACAATTGTTGTAGCACTTGAGGCAAGAGAGAGACCTTCAACTATGAATACAACAAGAGAACAACACAATTCACACAAAATGGGACACAGATGAAGTAACGAAAATCACAAAAGTACATGACAAAAAGTGCTTTAATTTGGCCCATAAAGCAAGTGAGTAAATTTAATTGACAGTGTAAGTCTAACACATGTATTTCTGTTACCTTAATTAATGGAAATTAATATATGTTTATTGATGGGAATTGTACAGTTTCTCTGGTTTTCACTAAATGATACAGAATTTTTGTGTATGTTAAGATGTTCTGTAATGATGAAAGCATTCACAACTGCTGAAAATCAGCCTCTCATATTACAGTATCTCTATAAATCTATACCACTAATGTTCTTCATGTTGTAAGTCAAGAGCTACAATTTCAAAAACTAATTAGAAGTTTTCATTTAAAAGACATTTCAGTTATATTGTGTGGATGATTCAGATTTTTATGAGCAATGTACCACAGACAGGTTACTAGAACAACATTGGCTGCTTCATGACCTCAGCTGTTTCACATCCTAAGGCCCTAACAAACAAATCAAAACAAAACCAAATAAACTAAGCAGATATATATTGGGCAATATATATTCGATATAATCATTGAATCAGTGTTTCAAACAGAAAGACATCATTCATGCCAGATAGCATAGATTTCAAGTACATTGATTATGTGAAATCCAAGTCTCAATTTTATTACACGTTACTTAAAATATATCATTTAGTGCAGTCAGATGGATACAGTATTTTTCATTTTCATAGCAATGTTTATTGATGAAGGTATGATTTCATGGGATGTTAAATGTAATTTGTTACTGAATTAAGCTTTTATTGGTAGGGAGAGTCATTGACAAAGTAAAAGCAACTTCAGGTATAGCCCATTGAGTTGTTTTGATGTGCTGTTATATTTTATGTTAATAAACTAGCAGAGAATAACGGTAATTTCAGAGTTTTTATAGATGACACAGTTGTCCATAATGAAGTGTTACCAGATGAAAACTGTATAAATACTATGATCTTAATAAGATTCAAAATTGGTGCAGAGATTGGCACTTGCTTTAAATATTCAGAAATATAGTGCAGTGCACTTTACAGAACATTAAAACTTAGTGTCCTATGATTCCTACGTTAATGAGTCACACATGGAATCAGTCAACTTTTACAAACACCTGTGTGTAACAGTTTTTAGGGATGTGAAAGGGATTGTTGACATAGGCTCTGACAGGATACTAAGAAAGTATTTACAACACACCTATTTTGTGTATTATTTTAATATTGCTCTTTGTTACACCCATGGCAAATAGAACTATGAGAAAATTTCAGATGTATAGAAAGAAGGGTGGCTCAAATGAGCACAGGTTTGTTTGATTCACAAGAGAGCATCACAGACATCCTGAGAAATTTGGACTGGCTGGCGCCTGAAGACAGAAACCAACTGTCCTGTAAAAGCACACTTAAAAGCGTTGGATACTATTACTAGAGAAATCTAGGAATAGACTGCAAACCTCTATGTATCGAACTGTGAAGATAATAGTAGCATGTACAGAGGCAATACCTCTTATGTGATACTGCGGAAAGAACCCTCAGCCATTTACTTGAGTGGTTTACAGAATATTGATACAAAAAATAGGAAATGCAAAGTGTACACCATATGAACATTGATTAATTCGTTTCACAACTGGGTCAGCGAAAAATATTGTTTGCATTGCATCGATATGTGGCATAATAGCCATCTCTTTTATTCTCAAGGTCCCTGTGCAGGTAAACAAAGAAGGCAACAAAAGCATTGGAAATATTACCTGCAATACCCGTTTTCTATAACTATGCAACAGAGTTTTGTGGACAGCTTGACCATTTGAGCTCGCTGATGGTGTCAGTAGCACTCTCATCTACAGGGTGATAATGATGAGTCCCATACTTCTTTACAGAGACCCTCGCCGCCTTACTAGGCAAGGTCCTGGTGGAGGTGGTTTGCCATTGCCTTCCTCCGACCGTAATGGGGATGAATGATGATGATGAAGACGACACAACAACACCCAGTCATCTCGAGGCAGGAAAAATCCCTGACCCCGCCGGGAATCGAACCTGGGACCCTGTGCTCGGGTAGCGAGAATGCTACCGCCTTACCGTAAAGCTCAGTGACTGTTTGACATTGCAGTGATGTAAGTATTGAAAAGATTGGGACAGTGCACTAGCATAGGTTGCAGTGGCCTGGTGTATGTGAATTGCTGAACAGATGTGCTGCACTTTCAAATAATCCTATGAACTAGTGTATGTCCCAGGTCATGAGGATGCTGAAGAACTAAGTAAGGGAAAACCTGACACCGACTTGCTTCCAAGGAGGGGTTTTGAATTGCACAGGGTGTGGTGAAATGTACAAGGAGCCTATCACAGAAGACTGGATCAAGTGTAATATTTGCTAGCAGTGGTGGCATTAAGGATGCACATGTCATGAAGGACATAGTGAAATTTCTTGTGATTTATGTTAGTGAGTACTCTTTAACAACATGTCATGTAATCTTATATGACACAGCTAGAAGTATGTATGGACAGAGTGTTTACTTTGTTGACATTTAAGGTTTGTGCTAAAAGTTTCACATCTGTAACTGAAATATATTGTTCCTAAATAACCCACCAGTAATTTGGTACAGGAAAAAATTTATTTTAACCTTTTCGTCTCCTAAATATGAGCGCTTAAATACTAAGTGTGTACATTTCCCTTATTTGCTTTTGATTTATAATGTAAGTCATTTGGGTACTTCTGAGCACAGCCCATATAGAGGTACAATGTAATTGAGGTCTTTCAATTCTGTGAGTGGTCAGTGCGATGGAACAGTATGCTGAGGTGCCTGGATTCGATTCCCAGATAGGTCGGAGCTTTCCTATGCCCAGGGACTGAATGTTGTGTTGTCTTCATCATAATTATCTGATCCCCATCGACGTGCAAGTCTACGAAGTGGTGTCAACTAGAAAGACTTGCACCAGGCGGCCCTTCTACCCGTGAGGAAGCCCTAGCCACTCCACGTTTTATTCTGGAGAAGAGGAGTGGGTGGTCGAATGCCATGAGCCCTTTCACGTATATAATGGAATTCGGCGCAATTTTCTAGTACTAAATTCTGATATATTGGAAACAGGAGGCATGAGGTATAAGGCAAAACTGGTCTACATCCATCACCTTAAATGTAATAATTGACTGGAGTAAGGAGGGAGATGGGAGAGGAAATTCGTGACAAGTGTGTCAGGAATAACGTTATTTTGACACCGTTTTTACATATGATTTTAATACCATGCACTGATTGGTTGAGGTTTTAAATTTACCACTAAAACAATACGATATTCCACTTCCCCTTCTCATCTCACCCCCCCCCCCCCCCCCCACCAGGAGTTCACGGCACTCTTGTGAGTTCATGGATGACGCTATTGTGGCCCCTCCTTTCTTCCTGGGCTGCATGCCCTTCCCTATGCCCCTCCCTGTCCTCATTCCTTCCCCTCTGCCCCCTCCTCATCCTTTCTTGGTGTCCTTGTTTGTCGGCCCAGCTATCCTCCTTGTTCTGCTGTCCCTTTCGATTTTGTTCCTCTTCTTCTTGTTTCATCTTTCTTTTTCGGCGTTTTGGTCTCCTTAGGGTTTGACCTGCCCTTCTAAATTTTGACTCCATAGCGTAAACCAACTGGAGAACAACACCTTATGTAGTATTTTGAGTATGTGGCCTGACTGTCTCTTCCATCTTTTACTCAATTCTGTTGTCCTTCTCATGCTATATAACCGGCACAGTAGCCAGTTTATGTGGTGTGGTTGTTATTTACTCCTTTGGTAGACCCCCTGACAACACAGTGATCATGCTTCTAATACCTGAGCTGCTACCTTCCTATGTATGCCCAGGAGTGGTTGCTTGTCATTCTGGAACATCAGGCCGGATGCTGTGCTTATGAAACATATTAAGCTCCAAAAAGCTGGCTATTCATCTATGGCTATCTCTTAAATGTTGGTTCTTATGACCCTGTCGCCTTCACTCCCTGGCCACTCTCTGGGAGAAGGGTTGTGCTCACTGGTTGGTTTGGCGTGAGACCAGGACTAGTGGGGACACTTTTACCACCGACAAACCATTAGTTTTCGTAGAAACTATCAAAGAAAAGTTTGGCAAAGTGGATTCTGCCTAAGACATAGTTTGGTTCAATATTGATCAAAACCCTTTGTGCCAACCACTCTGTGGCCCTTCTGCCTGAGACAATCTTGACAACCTCCCGGTGTAAATTACTGCTCACCAGTCTTTGCATATGGTTCAGGGTGTCATTTTTCTTATGCACCTCATCCTTGAACTGATGAGGAACTCTGGCCCACTCTGGAACAGCCAGGCGTTCAGTTTGTTTGGTGTGTTCAAAAAGACTGTACGCACAATCACATCAATACCAGTGCATGTAATCTGGCATTTGAAGTGTACATCCTACTAGAGAATGTATAGGTTATGGTTTACAGTGTGAAATGAAGCCATACATCCTGCCACCCATGAGGTGTTTTCACTGTCCGCATTTTGGGCTCAAACCATCCTATTGTGTAGAGGACCCTTTTTGCAATGTGGATGCGCACTCCATAAGGTGTGTTCCTGTGTTCCGCCACCCTTGTGCATTAACTGTCATGACTATTACCCTCCATGTTCGCAGGATTGTCCAGTTCATAAGAAGGAAAATAAGATGCGTGAGCACAAGTCCATTGATTGTTTATCCTAACTGATGGCCATCAGAAATATGACCATCTTCACCCTGTGTCTATGGCATCTATCTAATTTGGTCTCTGTTAATTCCTTTCCCCTTCCTCCCTCCTTTTCGCCACAGTACCACCCTTTCTCCTTTTCTCTTCCCCTGTGGTTGCCCTTCCATACCCTTTGGGAGCTGCCCCCATACCTTCTTAATCCATGGTCCATTTTAGTGTCGCTTATGGCACTTTCTCAGCCATTGATCTTTTGCTCACTTCCATTCTCCTGTCAGTAATTCACTCCACATGATAACCTATGTACTAGCGACCACTCTCTTAATTCTTTCGTTTTATTCTCACCCCCTGATGGCTAGATTACACCAGAGTAATTTCCATCGCCCTGACTGGTTTCTATATACCTCCCAGGACGTGTTTACCCTCTCTTCATCAAGTAGTATCGTATTATCGATGAAGTTGTCTGTGATGTATCTGGTAAGATTATTAGCGCCACCATTTTCGCCAGTCCCCCACTAGACAGGCCAATTTCGCCGCCAGCCAGTCCCATGATGGAACACAGACATTGCATTCTTCATCTGTGATCGCCATCGAGCCTTTCAGCATCTTGAGTAGCACCCGTCCCTTGCCATTCGTATTACTATCAAATGCCTTCATGTCGAAACCTGTTACTTAATCAAACAGAGCAGTCAGATGTTTTGGGCATGCTTTGTCTTCTTCCTAGGTTCTTCTCTCTCTTTGGCACATGTGTAGACCATGCTCCACACCCTCCAAGGTTGCAAATGGCTATCTTCCATGATGGGTCTTGACCTCCTAGGTGGCCTTTGTATGGATCCAACAGTTCTCATGGAACAACTTGTATCTCATTTTGCGATGGTTTTAGTGTCATCCTCCTATCCAGCCATCTTTGTGCTCCAGAAACAGTGGGTCGATGCTTCCCACTTGTGATTTATCCCTTGTCAGGCAAAATCCTACACTGAACCTATACTGAATTGGGGTCCTTTTTGCTGTCTCCTCTTTCTACAAAACAGCCGCTGGCCCCAATTCCATCCACAACCAAGTGCTTCAAAACGTCAGTCCTCCACAACAACAATATCTCCTCTGGGTGTCTAACGAAAGACCAATAGGGACCTGTCACACCTCAGTCATTATTGGCCGATCAATCTGATCAATGTCCCTGTAAGTTAAACAGATTGTGGCTCAAAAGCTCTGTTGGTTCCTCACATCTCTGGGCGTTTTGTCTCCTTATCAGTGTGGCGTTTGGAAGGAACAGTCTCCAGTTGCCTATCTGCTTTCGTTGGAAACCACAGGGGAGACCTTTTGTAAGCTGCCACCATCTTGTCACAGTTTTCTCCAATCTTCCCAAGGCCTGCGACACAGCTGGGCACCATCACAACTTTGTTACACTCCATGAGTGGGGACATCAGGCTCCCTTCCAATTTTTATTCGCCAGTTCGTGTTTCACCCTTCATTCCAAGTTCGGGTTGGCACAGTTCTCAGCTCTCTGCAGAACCAGGAGTACAGTTTTCCACAGGGTTCTATATTAAATGTCCTTTTTCTCATAGCTATTAATGGGCTTCTGGACTTTGTCACACAATTTACCCTGCTTTGTATATGGATGATTTCTGTAACTGGGCTAGTTCCTACTCGGTAGCATCTGGTGATCGACAGCTTCAAGGTGTTGTCCAATACACTTCCACATGGTTTTCAATACTTCTCCCTCCCGCTTAAATCGTTGGTAGTGCATTTCAGTCACTATACTATGGCCCATCCCAATCCAGAGCTCTATGTTGATGCCCAGTGCCTATTTGTTGTTCCCAGTTCCATTTTATAGATCTTCTGTTTGACAACAAGCTTACTTTGATTGCCACATATTCATCTTCTGAAGATTAGCTGTTTCCTTAATCTCTATGTCCTTAGATTCCTTGCCCACACATCTTGGGTGCAGATTACTCTACTCTTCTCTACCTTTATTAGGCCTTAGCTCTCTCATATGTGGACTATGGTTGTCAAGTTTATGACTCAGCTGCCCTTTCCTCTTTGACATGGTCTACCGTCATTATATCCATTTGGCCACAAATGCCTTGTACATTAGACCTGTCGATAGTCTTCTGGTTGATGCTGGACTGCTCCTCCTTTCGGTTTGGCAGTTCTACCTCCTGGTTTCCTATGACACCACTTTCTATTCCTTCCCTGCTCAACCCTCTTACTCTTTCTTTTCACAGCTTCGAGTTTTTGCCTGCCTGCTGCCCGCCCTGCGATGGGTTTACCATTTGGGCTCTGCTTCGCTTCTCTTCACTGCAATTGCTATTTCTCTCTTTGACCTGTTCCTCACGTTCTTTTCCAAGCACCCTACCCCCTTGATTAGTTCCTCCAGGATTCGAGTGGATCTCTCCTAGAATCCAAAGGAATTCGTCACTCTCATGGTGCACTGTTGTTTGCTCTGTCTGCTTTCGTGGAAGATTTGGGATACTATTGTTTTTTATACCAATGGCTCTAGTCTTCTGAATATGTAGGATATGCCTTCACATCTTCTGTTGAAGTGGAACACTGTCTCTTGTCTGCCCTGTATGGGGTGTTTAAAGTGGAACTCATGGCCATTTACCAGGCACTTTGCCTTATCAGACAGTCCTCCTTCACCTGATTTTGTTATATATGTACTAAATGAGCGGCCTTCAAGCTATTGAACATGCTGTTCGTGGGACCCTTGGTCTCTGCCATCCATGACCTTCTTGTCAGTCTTGACCATACTGCTTATTCGGTTGATTTCCTTTGGATTCCCAGCAGTGTGGGTATCCTGGGTAAAGAGCTTGCCAATTTTTGGGCTGGGGGGGGGGGGGGGGGGACAGCCACCTACCCCTTATTCTCCGTCACCCCGCCAGGGACAGACATGCAATTGTATGTGAAATCCACTTTCACTGAGTCGTGGACTGGCTATATGCAGGCCACCACCATCTAATAAACTATGTGCAATTAAGAGGACTCGTGTCATGTGGCATTCTTCCTTTTGCCTCTTCCAGCAGGAATCTACCATCCTTTTCCATCTTTTTATTGGTCATACAAGGTTCGCCCATGACTTTTTACTCATTAATGTCCACCCTTACTCCCATTCTAATGATCCATGTTTTGCTGGTCTGTTCACGTCTTTTGGCCCTTCACAATAAATATTTTCTCCAAGTCTCCTTGTCATGGTGTGAGCGAATGACACTCACATCGTTATATCTCTCTCAGTTTTCTTCATGAGAGTGGTTTGTCCTCCCAGATTTAAATATCTGAATTTCCTGTCAGAGAACCTCATTTAACACTGGGGTTGGTTTAGGAGGCTTTCAGCCTTGTCTCCCTGACAGTCAGGTATCCCCATCCCCTCCTTTTCCCTACCTTTTATCTGGTCTTTTGTGCTATTTTATTCCCCATTTTCTTGTGTCTTCTTTCTCTTGTGTTTCCCGCATTGGATCGCAGTCATCGTACGTGTGGGGACTGAGATGGTTTGGCAGAGTGCCAGTACCTCTTTGTGTGTAGTGCCACCAGAGTGGCCCCTGCTCTTCAACATACGAATTCCATTAATGATGTACTCCAACACAACAATGTTCTGAGAGAAGTTGGTACACAAGGAAATGAAGAGCAAACAAATCTAGTAAAATCTTGACACATAGTTGAGGCATAGTGTCCTCCAATTTGGTAGGTGTACATTCGTTACAGCAATTATGCAATGTTAAATCTTAGTTCGTTAGAACTCATAGAGTTCATATGACAGCAACTACTTTCAATCAATATAGCGCTACTGTCAAGAATAAATTTTTTGCTCTTATGATTATATGAATCTAGACTGCCACAATGCTGCTATGCTGTGAGGCATATGATGCTCTGTGCCACGTGCGTCTTCAGACTACAACGCCAGAATAATTTTGGATCTGCTTGCAGCAAGTAACATGATATTCTCCAAGACACAAAATGATGTACGTCTGCTGTTGTGACTGAGAGGTCATCAGTGACAATATAGTCGGCATTGTACCACTTACTGAGATGGCGTAGCGCCTGTTTGATGCTGGTTTGACCTCTTCCAACACCCAACATCTCTCTGATCTGTCATCCCCACTCCTAAGGACTGAAGTGACGTCCGACAATCCACTTTACAAATATCAATGATTCCTATAATGTAATTGTCCTGCTTGATTACTCCTGTGGAGACACTCTCAGAATGCTATGTGAAATAATTTTCCCTACCTCTTAACTCTGACAATTTTTGATGGACTATTTTTTCTTTGTGTCCAGCTCTGCCTTTGATTCTTGTACTTGCCCTGTAAACTATACCTCCTTTTTATTTTTGCCCTTGCTAGTATTCTTACTTCAGCCCTCCAAACTTCCCCACACTGCACTTGAAAATCCAATGTGGTGACTTGTGGTTTTGTTCGTGCCTTCTCCATATTGGAAGATGATGTCTTCTTGTGATTGTAGTCAGATACTGTCAATTTTGATTATTACACTCCATGAAAATTTAAATATCTTGTTATACCAAGTTTGGATCGTGATGCGGTTTTCGCCATCTCATAATAATATAATTTCACGTCCAACTACATAAGATTTCACCGACAGCCTTACCTCAATTAGTATCACAATCTGCAAACTTACTAACAGTGAGATGACACAATACTGCCATGTTTCAATCTGCATTGTATAACAAACTGCGCCTTAAACAGTTCTTCATTTCCGATCAAGAGCTGAGCTATACATAAAGCAATAATTGACATGTCAGCTCCTACTATCTTTCCTGTACACTTCAGTATTACACCCCACAAGTCTGGTCTAAGATACCTACATAAAGGACTCTGTTCAGCAAGTGTCTTTGGTGCCTGTGGTGTGCCTTGTGTCTTTCTTTAAGCAGTACAATGACGACAACAATGCACCATCCAGCTCCACCATGTACTGTTGTAGATCGACTCTGGCATGTTGTTCAGTCGGAATATCTAAATGATGTAGAATATCGTAGCTTAAGCCTATGCTAAAGAGAACTTCCACACAAGTCTGATTCCCACCCCCACCCCCCAATGTCAATGTCAAAACTGCCATACTGACTGAGTGAATAATACTCCCAACCACACCACTGACTGCACTGAGATGGGGTGAAATTCTTTACACTAAGCGTGCCTTGATTGGCTGTGGATACCTATGATCTCGTATCTATGAAATATTTGCGCATTTTCCTCCTATAACGCCAGTTAAATGATGGTCTCCCACTGCTTCCACATGGTGTTGTTACATGCTAACTTTCACTGGGAATACCGCACAGTGCCTGCAATCTTTCATTTTTCGTTTAATTTTTGGGTTTGAGATCCACCTTGTGACGCCTTGTGTTCAAGTACCACAGCGCCAGCAATCAAGTTCAGAGTGTCCAAACTGATTACACATTTTATATTGTTATTTCCTACAGTAACGATGACTGTGTCCTAGCTGACCACATCTGTAACATACATCTCAGTGTTAAAAACCACTTTCCTCTCCTTGGGCTTTGTCACTGAATCAACCTCTGCTAATGCTGTTGTGGCTGATACAGCCTCATTTACTGTTTAAGGAAACTCTATACATACTTTACACGTCATCCCAGTAGACAAACCTCGCAAAAACGCATCTAGTGC
Source organism: Schistocerca serialis cubense (assembly GCF_023864345.2). Taxonomy (NCBI): domain Eukaryota; kingdom Metazoa; phylum Arthropoda; class Insecta; order Orthoptera; family Acrididae; genus Schistocerca; species Schistocerca serialis. The sequence goes on from NC_064648.1 coordinate 149,613,910, forward strand.
TCTGTGCTCTGCCTCTCACAAAATAATCTTATTGGTGCTGTTGTCCTCTGTCAGTTCAAACGTATTTATTTTTTTATCCGTGTTGTGTGGTCCAGAAAACTCACCACAGACTCTCCTTGCCTCTGAATTATGCCATTAAGTAGTTCATGATAGAATCTAGGTGTGTTCTTTCTTCTATACACATCAAAAAAAAGTTTAGCTTCACCTTGGTTCCGAGAGTTCTGGAACCTGTACAGAAAATTGGAATAGAGATAAACATAAACATCATTTCCGCCCTTTTTATTGCTCAGGTAAGCCACATATTACATGTTGTACCAACATGCAGCGAGACCTTCAGAGGTGATGGTCCAGATTGCTGTACACACCAGTGCCTCTAATACCCAGAATCACGTCCTCTTGCATTGATGCATGCCTGTATTCGTCGTGGCATACTAGCCACAAGTTCATCAAGGCACTGTTCGTCCCGGTTGTTCCACTCCTCGCAGCGATTCGGCGTAGGCCCCTCAGAGTGGTCGGTGGGTCACATAATACGTAAACAGCCCTTTTCAATCTATCCCAGGCATGTCCGATAGGATTCATGTCTGGTGAACTTGCTGACCACTCTAGTCAAGCGATGTCGTTATCCTGAAGGAAGTCATTCACGATGGGAGCGCGAATTGTCGTCCATGAAGACGAATGCACTGCCAATATGCTGCCAAAACGGTTGCACTATCGATTAGAGGACGGCATTCATGTATTGTATAGCCGTTACAGTGCCTTCCATGACCAACAGCGGCGTACATCGGCCCCACATAATGCCACCCCAAAACAGCAGGGAACCTCCACCTTGCTGCACTCACTGGACAGTGTAAGGCGTTCAGCCTGATAGGGTTGCCTCCAAACGCATCTCCAACTATCGTCTGTTTGAAGGCATATAAGACACTCATCGCTGATACCAATGCTGAGTGGTCCATTCGGCTTGTTGTTGGGCCCATCTGTACTGCGCTGCATGGTGTTCTGGTTGCGAAGATGGACCTCGCCATGGGCGTCAGGAGTGAAGTTGCGCATCATGAGGCTTATTGCGCACAGTTTGAGTAGTAACACGACGTGCTGTGGCTACATGAATAGCATTATTCAACATGGTGACGTTGCTGTCAAGGTTCTTCCGAGCCATAATCCGTAGGCAGCGATCATCCATTGCAATAATAGCCCTTGGGTGGCCTGAGCGAGGCATGTCATCGACAGTTCCTGTATCTCTGTATCTCCTCTATGTCTGAATAACATCGATTTTGTTCACTCCGAGATGCCTGGACACTTCCCTTGTTGAGAGCCCTTCCTGGCACAAAGTAACAATGCGGACGCGATCGAACCACGTTATTGGCCATCTAGGCACGGATGAACCACAGGCAATGAGAGCAGCATACCTCCTTCATGGTGGAATGACTGGAACTGATCGGCTGTCAGACCCCCTCCATCTAATAGGTGTTGCTCATGCATGGATGTTTACATCTTTGGGCAGGTTTAGTGACTTCTCTGAAAAGTCAAAGGGACTCTGTCTGTGATACAATATCCACAGTGAACGTTGCTGTCAAGTGTGTATATAATCTTTCCTGCAAATTCTGCAAAGATTGAGCATTTCCAAACTTTTCATTCAGCATATTTAATTAAGCATCGCCTTCCAATTTCAGTCTCAACATCCTCAACAATTAGTGATGTTTCCAATTTCCTAATTTTGCAGCCATGTGTAAACTGTAAAAAATAACCAAAATATCCTTCCCAGATTTACTTGACAATGCAGCCACTAATGAAGCAGTCTACAACAGATGGCGATAGAGGAGATGTGGACTGTTCCCTTCTTTCATCCATATGTAAATCTTCGTTGTCAGTCTGCATTTGAGGTAACTGATTCAGCAAGTGCTGAATTGTTTCCTGAGCTGATGCTTCTTCACTTAATGCCGTTTTGCCCATCTAATACTAAATGAAGTGTAAAACACACCCAGAAAAGAAAAAAAGGAAAGACAGAAGGTTAATGAACAGGCCCATACACAATAAAAGTGAAAGTTGGCACTCACTTGCACATTTTCGTAGTACGCCATTGCTGTACAACTACTATAATCGTCACTATTCTACGTATCCAATATATGTTCTGATGCACTTATAAAGGTGTAGATTTGATGTGATTGAGTGGTTCGCTGGTGGAGGTGGTAGCTTCATATGGAAGATGTAAGCAATCAGTGCTGAGAATTAATTTACTGGCTTGTAGGATGGACAAGCATTCACAGTGTCTGCAGGAGGCAGAGGTTGGTACTGACGCTAGGATGGCAGGCAAGAAAGCACCAGTGTCAGCAATGTTGTCAGTGAAGCATTGGCAGTGACCTCACTAACTGTGCATCTTTTTGCCCTTACAGAATCAGAAGGAACACTTCTGATCTAGTAAATGTGGTCGGTAAGGGCTGGCGTGGGGCTCCAGGATTGGGTCTAGGACTGGTGACCGAGAGACGGAAGCGGACACTGATGGACCCCAGTGGCTAGGAGCTACGAGGACGTTAGCTTGAATGTCGGCCCATCCAGGCTGTGGCTGACCCCAGCAGGAGCTCCCAATGACGTGGCCTCATGGCGGAATCCAACATACAGCAGACACCAATTACAAGACGAGCTGGATCCAGATGCCAGCTTTTTCGGAACAAGGTCTTATTTGCGGATTAGGTCAAGTGCACGACCAACCAAGTGCCGTCGAAAGGTCTCAAAACGCCAGTTGTCGACACAGTAAAGGGTGGACCCACTGACATGGTGTAAGAGGTGAGCTTGTGGGTGTTGTCACACATTTGAATTTCGGCATTGGGCCTAGTCGCAGTGGAGCTGCATTTGGAAGGCTTTCTGAACGCCTTTGGGCAATTTCTCATTTGTTTTGGAATGTGGAGCCACATGGTACTTAATTGTTCCTCATAGTGAGTTATTGGTATTGTTAGGTCCAGAATTCCAGGTGCACGTTTAAATGGGGGCTGGAGATGTAGTAGAACCATACCCAACTCTGGGCAAAAGTGTTCATTAAAAAACTCATGTACCATAATAGCGAAGATTCCTGAAGCTCTGTCATACTGTAACCACACATGGTCTATGATCTCCTTGTCTTTTAGCTGAAGTATGAACAAGATTCTCAATTAGGTCAATTAAAAAATTCCATTCACTTGTTGTTGTTGTTGTTGTTGTTGTGGTCTTCAGTCCTGAGACTGGTTTGGTGCAGCTCTCCATGCTACTCTATCCTGTGCAAGCTTCTTCATCTCCCAGTACCTACTGCAGCCTACATCCTTCTGAATCTGCTTAATGTATTCATCTCTTGGTCTCCCTCTACGATTTTTACTCACCACCCTGCCCTCCAGTACTAAATTGGTGATCCCTTGATGCCTCAGAACATGTCCTACCAACCGATCCCTTCTTCTAGTCAAGTTGTGCCGCAAACTCCTCTTCTCCACAATTCTATTCAATAGCTCCTCATTAGTTATGTGATCTACCCATCTAATCTTCAGCATTCTTCTGTAGCACCACATTTCGAAAGCTTCTATTCTCTTCTGGTCTAAACTATTTATCGTCCGTGTTTCACTTCCATACATGGCTACACTCCATACAAATACTTTCGGAAACGACTTCCTGATAATTAAATTCACTTACCATTCCATAAATGTGGCTTGAACAGGCGTCATGATGACATAAGATGTAGCAGTTTCCTTCCCAACTCTTGCACATATTGGTGATTTTCTTTAGATTAGAAAACGGTGTACCTTCAGTGCAAACTGCGATAATTGTACATTTATTAGAAAACTAGCGACCTACTCCAGCTTCGCACAGCTGAGTACTGAGTGTCTATGGCTGGAGAACTGGTAATTTGTACACACAGACTTTCAACATGAATAAATCTTTCTGTTACAAAAAACTATATTGAAATACAAATGGTAGCTCCTAGATTACCCTTTGCATGTGGTCGGGGCTTTTATTTAAAATTTGTATGGGTGACACTCTTGAGCAAGAGATGGAGAAATTCTGCCAACAGAGCACTGCACTCGTAACTCCATGTACTTTGTCAGATAAAAGAGTCACAAATAGCCTAGATCCTTTAATTTTCAAACCTTTTCTAGTGCGATCGCGTGTTGCTCACTACAGTGCTAGGTTCAGCTGCTCATTCATGAACATCTTTGATTGGAGACTGCACAGCTGATTGAAGGACGACGGCACACATTTCCTCTTGCGCATTCTCAAGTCCAGTACGTGGCGTGTCGCAGACCCTGGCTGCGAGCTCAGGACATTTCTCTGTCACGCAGGGATGCTCTCATTCTCTCTTTCATTTTTTGTCCTGTCTACGGACGTTTATGCAACCACACACATCGCTAATAGCTCGTTTACATTGTAAGTGTGTTGCCATGGAGTCACTACTCAAACGGTGCAATACTAAAATTAAGCAATACAGTACTGAAAACAATCCTTTTTGTCAGATTCAGTGCAAATATATCAATAAAACCTGTTTATTACTAAGTTATGCGAAATAAAGATGGATATGGGGTATTCTCAGATACACTTCAGGTCAAATAGACCTGGGCACTATTAATTCAACAAATCGCTGACACGTCTTTCTGAAAATTAAAATTTGTTTTGACATTCTACCTTACATCATTCTGTCTAATTACTACTGGCTATTCATTGGTTATCTTTTATTCTAACCGCTAATCACTGATGATTTAATTAAATGACACCCTGACTTGTTGTCCAGAGGACTACCATTATTCTTTGAAGACCACTTACTTCCTGTGATTGTTTTGCAGATGAAGAGTAGCAGCTGGGAGACTGAAGTAAAGCTACACTCTAAGTCGACACTAGTTGCATGCGGCTGTTGGCAAATGTCGTGACCACCCAATGTGCCCACTGGAAGACCTGCCACTGGAAACTATCAAGCAGCACGAGCAGTGCCCCATGCAGCTGCTGGACGATATGGTGCAGAGGTAGTGCCACATAGCCGTAAATAGCCATCTAGCCCACATGCAGATGGCAAACATCAGCCTGTGCCTCGTGGTCTGAATGGCAGTCAACTCATTCAGCATTTGTCAGGATGTTCCTTTAGGTATGATACAATCCATGCATGATGAAGATGGGTATAATACAGAGCCTGTGTTGTGAGATCATGTATTGTATGGCAGGTGCACCTGAGTTATCTACGTTGGTACTGATTGATACTGCCCTCACACTTCTCAGCTGTAAGTGGCTAAATTCATTCTGCTACCAAATGTATACATTCATTCGACATCTAGTTTCCTAACGATCTACTACTGCCTTCTGAATCCTATCCTCAGGTGCTCTATGCGCCAATACCTTGGAGTATAGTATGTGCAGGAAGTATTGCTTTGGAAGAAATGTGCAGATATTACCTGATCCACAGTTGGATAATATTCCTTGTGGGGAATTCACTGTCGATAGCCTTTGGTTTGGTATGTCTGCCGCTGATGGGATTCTACATAATAAGAAATCATTCATTAGGCCATTTTCATAATAAAGACACTCCATCATTTTTCATGCAATAAGCGTTAACAATTATTTACAAGACGTACGGACAATGTCAGTCTGCTTTATATATTCATATATACTGTGTACAACCTATCACATGATACCTAATTGCGTTTGTAGATCACGGCAAAGTATGTGGATGAGTGCTTGTAACGTGCGAAATTATAGCCACCTTACACTAATAACAGTTACACTCAAGAATTGAACCAGTGCTGAAATGTTAATGCAGGAAGTGGAGGACTAAAGATGTACCTGTGGGGCCTCTGTTTTGACTGGCATGTAAAAACCACAAATAAAGATAAATGATACCAGAATAACACTGTTCATATCCCTCTGCTTATATTTGTTTTCCTTAGTAGCGCTAATATTCCAATTATTTTTCTAATATGAGAATAATGTGGTGGGGACCCATAAACTGGTATAGTATCACTCAACAAACACTATGATTATTTCAGCAGCAAAATTTAATTTAAACGAAGTCACTTCCTAACTTCACTTGGGATAGTTTATATTTTATTTGTCAAGACTAATTATTAAAAACTGAGCTCAATTAACATAAAAAAATCATTCACGATAGTAATCAAGTTTAAATTATGTTTCAAACGAGTTCAACTTATTTGCCTTTTTCATAACCTGTGAAGCAGGTATTTTAGACAGCAACATATGCACAATCTGACACAGAATTTTGCAAAACGATACTTTGCACTAATCTGAGAGAACTTCAGCAAAATTCTAACTAACTTCAGTTTTGTAGTTTTAACTTCAACTTTTGCTCGTTCTTGCATGTTTGAAGAACATAAATAATCAATAATAGTTCATTTGAAACAGGGTGCTCGGTTTTAGTAACACTTACGAGGGGATCCTGCATAGGTTCATGATCAGGAGAGAAAATACGATCCCAAACACAGACTTATAGCATTTGGATTGTTATTAAAATCACACACAAATTGACTGGTCCAAGCTCTGATACATATCAGTATGCATGAAGCTGGTGGAGCAGTGGCAAAGTTTTGGTAGCAAGAGATGTGGCAGCTAACTGTACTCACAGCTCTTGATGTTTGAATGTTCTATAAAATTTCTTCTTTCCAATGATTATTCAACATATTAGAGCCATTCATTATTGCTGGTGGAGCAGTGGCGAAGTTTTGGTAGCAAGAGATGTGGCAGCTAACTGTACTCACAGCTCTTGATGTTTGAATGTTCTATAAAATTTCTTCTTTCCAATGATTATTCAACATATTAGAGCCATTCATTATTGCTGGTGGAGCAGTGGCGAAGTTTTGGTAGCAAGAGATGTGGCAGCTAACTGTACTCACAGCTCTTGATGTTTGAATGTTCTATAAAATTTCTTCTTTCCAATGATTATTCAACATATTAGAGCCATTCATTATTGCAGAGAGTACCAAGCAGCAGCCAAATCCACATCTGAGGCAAAATTCCAGGCAAAGCTGCCTCCAATTTCCTCCCTTGGCACTATCAATTTGTACTGTGGAACGGATGACTGCTTACTGTTCAACCCAAGGTGCTGCCCAATTCGACCACCATAACCACAGTTTACATTGCGTCATGCAATGTGTATTGGAAGCTGGTTCATACTTAGGGCACTTATACTATAAATTGTAAAAGATGTATTGAAGTCCCTCCACAGTTAAAGGTACCACCACAACAAAACAGAAAATGAAGAAGGATGTGATGATACCCTCATGTTAAGAAACAAACACTCCCACGTCCTGAGATCCGTGGACATAAAGAGATGCACGTAGTGGTAAGAATGTCACTATAGGATAATGAAGACAAGGATAATTTACTTATTTGTTTGTAATTATAAAATGCATTAGCAGGAAAGAATTGAAAGTCACACAAACAGAGCTAGAACGAATCAACAAAGGCACTCACTCCCTCAATATAAATCCGGTGATATGCTTTAGTTCCGAAAACCCGCAGTAAAAAAGGAACAAACTAAAAGTTCACTCCTCACTATGAGGGCTCCTTTTCTCTATTGTGCATCACCTAACCAGCGAATACCAAAATTCAGTCACTGGATCGTACTACAACAGCACACTTTGTTTGGCAAAAGCCATTTGACAGACCAGCTGCGCCCCCACCAGCAGCACCACCTGCTCGTATCTCTAAAGTTGCTCCAACGGGTAAAGGTATCACCACAACAAAACATAAAAACAAAAAAGATAGGGTGATACCATCACATACTCATTGTGCTTTAAAAAACAAGCACCCCTATGCCCTGAGTTTCATGGACTGAATGACACATGTGTAGTGGTAAGAATGTCGCTATAGAATAAGGGAGACAAATATCATATACTGATTTGTCTGTAATTATGAAATGCATTAGCAGGGCAGAACAGAAAAGTCACACAATAACAGCTAGAATGCAGCAACAAAGGCACTACGCTCCCCCAATATGAACCTGGTGAACTGGTATTGGTCTGAAATCCTGCAGTAAAAAAATGGATGCACTTAGAATTTCACTCCTCAGTATGAAGGACCCTTCTCTCTACTGGGGATTACCTTTCCGGTGAATACCAAAATTCAGTTACCGGATAGTACTACAATAGTACACTTTGGTCGGCTAAAGCCTTCTCATGGATCAACTGTGCCCCCTCATGCAGCACCACCTGCTCCTACCTCTAAATTTGCACCGACAAGTAAAGGTACCATCACAAAAAAAAAACAGAAAATGATGAAAGATATGGTGATATCGTCACTTAGGCGCTATTTTTTAAGGAACAAGCACCTCTATGCCCCGAGGTCCATGGACTAAATGATACGTGCGTAGTGGTAAGAATGTCATCATGGGAAATAGAAGATAGTGGTCATATACTTACATGTTTGTACTTAAAAAATGCATTAGCGGGAAATAACTGAAAAGCCACACAAAAACAACTACAACACAGCAACAAAGGCACTACACTCCCTCAATGTAAACCTGATATTGCTCCGAAATCCCATAGAAAAAAAGGACGAACTAAATAGTTCACTCCTTGGTATTCCATTCCGCATCACCTCCCTCTGAATGCCGAAATTCAGTTACCGGATCATACTACAATAGTACACTTTGATCAGCTAAACCTGTTTCACAGACTGGTTGAGCTCGCTCAGTCAGCGCCGCCTGCTCCTGCCTCTAAAGTTGCTCTGATGGATAAAGGTGTCACCACAACAAAACAGAAAAAGAAGAAAGATATGGTGCTATCATTATGTCCTCGCTATGGTTTAGGAAACAAGCTCATCTTCACCCTGAGGTCCATGGACAAAATGAGACGTGTATAGTGCTAAGAACATTACCATAGGATAAGGAAGATAAGGATAATTTACTTACTTGTATTTGTTTGTAATTTTAAAACGCATTAGCAGGAAAGAACTGAAAAGCCACACAAACACAGCTAGATCACAGCAACAATTTCCCGGTGAATGCTGAAATTCAGTTACCGAATCATACAATTGTACGCTTTGATTGGCTAAAGCTGTATCATGGACCAGCTGGGCACCCTCAAGCTGAGAAACCTGCTCCTACCTCTAAAACTGATCTGACCGATAAAGGTATCACCACAACAAGACAGAAATAGAAGAATGATAGGGTAATACCATCCTGTCCTTGATATGGTTTATGAAACAAGCACAGATTCGCCCTGGGATCCATGGACAAATTTAGATGGACGTAGTGATAAGAATGTCACCATAGGATAAGGAAGATATGAATCATTTACTTATTTGTTCGTAATTATAAAATGCATTAGCAGGAAGAACTGAAAAGCTACACAAAGACAGCTAGAATGCAGCATCAAAGGCACTACACTCCCTCAACATAAACCCAGTAATATGGTATTGCTCTGAATACCTGTAATAAAGATGGGACGAACCAAAAAGTTCACTCCTCGGTGTTAGGACCCCTTCTGTCTACCATGCATTGACTCCCTGATAAATACCAAAATCCAGTTACCGGATCATACTACAATAGTACACTTCGATCAGCTAAAGCCGTATCATCAATGTGGTGCGCCCACTCAGGCAGCACCACCTGCACTTACTTCTGAAGTTGCTCCATCGGATAAAGGTATCACCACAACAAAATAGAAAAACAAGACTGATAGCGTGATACCATCAAGTCCTCGCAAAGGTTTAAGAAACAAGCTCACCATTGCCCAGAGGTACAAGTACTAAATGAGACATGCAAAGTGATAAAAACGTCACCATAGGATAAGGAAGATATGGATCATTTACTTTGTAACCTCCCAACAGTTTACTTCTATAACCTCAGAATCATAAAATGTGACTAACCTCTCAATAAAATTGTGACTCATATGTAACCTTTCAACACTTAACTGACCATGAATCTAAACTGGTAAATCTGGACATCAGCAATGCCGTGTCATGATATATATATATATATATATATATATATATATATATATATATATTTTGCAACCCACAGTTGCTTCATCAGGAAAGAGAGAAGGAGAGGGAAAGTCGAAAGGATGTGGGTTTTAAGGGAGAGAGTAAGGAGTCATTCCAATCCTGGGTTACAGGACTAGAGTAGGTGGTGGTGGGAGGGTGGATGGGACACTGGGGGTGGTTACAAGGGGAGGAGCCAGAGGGTAGGGAAGGTCGTTTGGGGATTTCATAGGGATGAACCAGGAAGTTACGAAGGTTAGGTGGATGGCAGAAAGACACTCTTGGTGGAGTGGGGAGGATTTCATGAAGGATGGATCTCATTTCAGGGCATGATTTGAGGAAGTCGTATCCCTGCTGGAAAGCCACACTCAGAATCATAATGTCATAATGACAGCTGCCACCCATTCCATATCAAACGGTCTTCATGGCAAACGAATCTGCTCCAGTCCTGAATCCCTGAATCATTACACCAACAACCTGAAAACAGCTTTTGCATCCTGAAACTACCCTCCCGATCTGATACAGAAGCAAATAACCAGAGCCACTTCCTCTTCCTTCATTTACCACCAAGACCGTTTGATATGGAATGGGTGGCAGCTGTCATTATGACATTATGATTCTGAGTGTGGCTCTCCAGCAGGGATATGACTTCCTCAAATCCTGCCCTGAAATGAGATCCATCCTTCATGAAATCCTCCACACTCCACCAAGAGTGTCTTTCCGCCGTCCACTTAACCTTTGTAACCTCCTGCTTCATCCCTATGAAATCCCCAAGCCACCTTCCCTACCCTCTGGCTCCTACCCTTGTAACCGCCCCCGGTGTAAAATCTGTTCCATGCACCCTCCCACCACCACCTACTCCAGTCCTGTAACACAGAAGGTGTACATTATCAAAGGCAGAGCCACATGTGAAAGCACCCTTGTGATTTACCAACTGACCTGCCAACAATGTGAAGCCTTCTATGTGGGAATGGCCAGCAGCAAACTGTCCATTTGCATGAACAGACACAGGCAGACAGTGTTTGTTGGTAATGAGGATCACCCTGTGACTAAGCATGCCTTGGTGCACAGCAGCACATCTTGGCACAGTGTTACACCGTCTGGGTGATCTGGATACTTCCCACTGACACCAACCTATCAGAACTCCGAAGATGGGAACTTGGCCTTCAGTATATCCTCTCTTCCAATTACCCCCCAGGCCTCAACCTCCGCTAATTTCAAATTGCCACCTCTCATACATCACTTGTCACTCAACAGCATCTCTGCCACTGTACTTCCGCCTTGACTGACATCTCTGCGCAAACTCTTTGCCCTTATATATGTCTGGCTGTGTCTGTATATGTGCAGATGGATGTGTGTGTGTGTGTGTGTGTGTGTGTGTGTGTGTGTATACCTGTCCCTTTTTCCCCCTAAGGTAAGTCTTTCCACTCCCGGGATTGGAATGACTCCTTACCCTCTCCCTTAAAATCCACATCCTTCCGTCTCTCCCTCTTTCCTGATGAAGCAACTGTGGGTTGCGAAAGCTTGAAATCTTGTGTATGTGTTTTTTTATTGTGTCTATCTCCCAGCGCTTTCCCATTTGGTAAGTCACAGAATCTTTGTTTTTAATATATTTTTCCCATGTGGAATGTTTCTTTCGATTTTATATCTATATGTACAGAACATATTAAAAAATGATATAAAATGTACACACAATGAGTACAGAACATTCTAAGAAATGAAATAAAATGCACATGCAGTGAGTACAGAGCATACTAAGAAATGAAATAGAGTGCACACACACTGAATACGTCTTTAGCATTTTGACAAGAGAACACATTAAGAAATGAAATAAAGCGTACACACACTGTAGAAGTCTTGAGCATCTTTACATGAACTGATCACATTAAGAGATGAAATGAAATGCATATGCACTGTATATGTCTTTAGCAGTTTACAAGAATTAAACACATTGAGAAATGAAATAAAGTGTACACACACTGTAGAAGTCTTTAGTATTTTTACAAGAATGAAACATATTATGAAGTGAAATAAACTGCACAAGAACTGTGAAAGTCTTTAGCATTTTTACATGAACTGATCAATTAACAAATGAAACGAATTGCACATACTCTTTATAAGTCTTTAGCCTTTTGCATGAGCTTAAACACATTGAGAAATGAAATAAAGTGCAAACACACTGCAAAAGTCTTTAGCATTTTTATGAGAACTGATCTTATTAACAAATGAAATGAAGTGTACATGCCTTTATCATTTTTACAAGAACTGAACACATTAAGAAATGAAATAAAGTGCGTACCCACCGTATCGGTCTTTGGCATTTGTACAAGAACTAGGAAAGGAATGGGAAGGATAGCATCATGGTTTTAGCACAGTGAGTTGCATATAGCTGCACTAAAAGTCCATATCTTTCTACAGAAGCGCAACACCAAGTGAGACAATCATACATACTCTTCCCTGAAGTATTTATCAGTGTATCCAAGACACTGAAATGTTGTATTAATATTGTATGTTATCATTTTGGTAGTACATTAGGTACATCAAACAGTAGATCCATAATAACATCTCCTTCAGCCAGAGTGGTGGACAGCTTGATGTCAACAATACATTGTTGTAATTGGACATAATTGGGACCAAAGGTGAAGGGTACATTAAGTCTTATGCTAGTCATCATTAAGAACTACACTACTGTATCATCCAATTTGTATAATTATTGGCACTCATTGGCCAGTTACAAAGCTTTTATGTAGTAATACAAAACTTTATTCAGTATTATTCAGAAGTCATCATTCAAAACAGGAAGTACTGCGTGTAGCAACAAGCTGCTAGTGACTATATTTGATATCATGCATGTGACATAAGACATATCTAAAATGTAAGACATTGGAACTAGTACTCAAGGTGTTTAGTCCAATAATACAGAGACATAATGGAATCAATAGATCAGAAAAATTTGCATTATATTTAGGATTAGAAATAATCTTAAACTGTTAGCATTATTTAGTTGTATACTGGTAATAATTGGGGCTAGTAATAATTTTGTTGCTGTGCTAGCAATGCATTGCATTGGGATCAACAGTCAATTGCTGGGGCATGAAAATATTTGCTTTTGACTTATCGCTGGAAATAAGGATTATTAACATCATTCATCATAAGTTAGCTGTAGCAAGGTTATCAAACAAGTAGAGTATATGTGATGACATTCATTGATAAAGACAACTGGGTAAAAAAATGCAAGTACTAGAACAGGTTTAATAATTAAGTGCCTGTAATATATAACATAAGGACATATTTCAGAAGTGATGTTAATATCATGAAAAGCTTCTCCTGGAAAAAAATACAAAGTGTATTATTGAGCTGAAAGAAGAAATGTATTTATATTATGCTGAAAAGTAAAACTTCAAATTAACAGGCAGTGAAATGTGTACTTAATATGTATGTACTCTAGCTGTCTTTTCCAAAACATTCAGTCATTATACTATGTGATATATGACATACTGTCAAAAAGAACTGCAACAAATACTTAGATAACGACATAGCATCTCTTAACTAATAGTAAATATATAAACTTCAACATTATCATCATTTGCAAAGAAAAACTTCATTATTCATATAACTATATTCTTCATATAACTATTCATCATCATTTAATATCATCTGCAAAAAATAGACACTTCATTATTCATCATTCTTATTACCATTTTCTTCATACAACTATTCATTATCATTCATTATTTCATATATTAGAGAGTTTCTTACTTCTAGCATTCATCACTAAAATTAACATGTGTACTTTTGTCTGACAGCCTGCCACAATCGCCTCACATTCTGAAAGAAAAATTATTAGTCAAGACTGCTATCATACAGTGTGTACAGTATATTCTTGTCAATGCTTGTTAATTGTGATCTATTTACTTTTCATGACAAAGTATTCATTTTTTGCAAACACAGACATAATGTCTTATGGGATAACAGCAATCAGTGATTTTATAATGTTACTTTAAATCCGTCTTGATTGCAAATTTTTTTTTATTATTCATATGACCGGTTTCGGTTCATTCAGAACCATCTTCAGATCTGTAAAAATAATTATACTAATTTACTATTTCACGAAAGCAAATCTTTTTCATCCTATCTTATCAACATCAAATGTACCAGAACGTACCTGATATTTAAGTTACAGGAGTAACCCGTCCAATTCAGCAACTTTCACATGCTACGTCACATAAAATTGGTTGGCAGAGTGCACGTCATTTATATTAATTATGACACTATTACCGACAGGTGGCGTCTGGTACATTTGTTACATTCCATTTGCACATACTGTATTCAGTAGATCTTTTTTATATTAAAAATATTTAATTAAAATATGTAGATGTCAAAGCTAAAATCTGTACTTGTCAGGATTGAAAACAACTTAGCATAGAGCTCACAAGCGACGGTTCCTTAACATTTTAGAAGAGATCGAAATATACACCCACAAAAATAAAGAGCCGGATTTAATCCTCAACGAACAAAGCGAATTCAATCATAACGCCTATTTTAGCATTTATGACGACCTACTAAGATGACAACTGTTGCGTATGGAGATCCAGGCCGAGGGATGAGAGATGGTGCGCGGTGGAGAAGCCGGAAGACGCGTGCAACGCCTGGCGTCGTTGACGGGGCCCTCCTGTGCGGCCCTCTTGCCCGTGGCGATGGACAGCAGACGACTGAGCGGACCGCGGCACAACACCAAAGTGGCGGGAACCACGGAAGCAGACCGTAGAAGAAAACAAGTTCACACCAGCACCATAGATATATAAATCGCCCTATGCCTGTTAGATCGTATAAAAAATGATAATTTTACTGTTTTTTAATCCTGACAAGTACAGATTTTAGCTTTGACATCTACATATTTTAATTAAATATTTTTAATATAAAAAAGATCTACTGAATACAGTATGTGCAAATGGAATGTAACAAATGTACCAGACGCCACCTGTCGGTAATAGTGTCATAATTAATATAAATGACGTGCACTCTGCCAAGCAATTTTATGTGACGTAGCATGTGAAAGTTGCTGAATTGGACGGGTTACTCCTGTAACTTAAATATCAGGTACGTTCTGATACATTGGATGTTGATAAGATAAGATGAAAAAGATTTGCTTTCGTGAAATAGTAAATTAGTATAATTATTTTTACAGATCTGAAGATGGTTCTGAATGAACCGAAACCGGTCATATGAATAATAAAAAAAAATTTGCAATCAAGACGGATTTAAAGTAACATTAAAAAAGTATTCATTCTGATGGTAAAATTCCATTTTATACTGTGGTTGTTTAATTTATTTCTTTTACACGTTATTGCTTTCTGAAAATGATGAATATTTATTAATACCTTGCATTTAAATCATATACCCATTAAATGAAAGCGTGTTTCTAATGATATGATTAAGCATATAGCACAGCATATCAGAAAACGTATTAGGTCAAAGCCATAGACAATTTTCAAGTGCAAAAATGTACACACAATATCATAATGTACTAGCAAAAAATGTAACATAGTCAAGATATTGGGATATCATAAGGCAAAATGTCAAATCAACTGGTGTTTGTTATATCTTAAAGATTTCATAGTGCATACAGAGAAAATTCTACTTTCGATAGGAAAATCATCATATATACAAAAAAGAAAAATGGAAAATGTGCACGGTCTGATATACACTCCTGGAAATGGAAAAAAGAACACATTGACACCGGTGTGTCAGACCCACCATACTTGCTCCGGACACTGCGAGAGGGCTGTACAAGCAATGATCACACGCACGGCACAGCGGACACACCAGGAACCGCGGTGTTGGCCGTCGAATGGCGCTAGCTGCGCAGCATTTGTGCACCGCCGCCGTCAGTGTCAGCCAGTTTGCCGTGGCATACGGAGCTCCATCGCAGTCTTTAACACTGGTAGCATGCCGCGACAGCGTGGACGTGAACCGTATGTGCAGTTGACGGACTTTGAGCGAGGGCGTATAGTGGGCATGCGGGAGGCCGGGTGGACGTACCGCCGAATTGCTCAACACGTGGGGCGTGGGGTCTCCACAGTACATCGATGTTGTCGCCAGTGGTCGGCGGAAGGTGCAGGTGCCCGTCGACCTGGGACCGGACCGCAGCGACGCACGGATGCACGCCAAGACCGTAGGATCCTACGCAGTGCCGTAGGGGACCGCACCGCCACTTCCCAGCAAATTAGGGACACTGTTGCTCCTGGGGTATCGGCGAGGACCATTCGCAACCGTCTCCATGAAGCTGGGCTACGGTCCCTCACACCGTTAGGCCGTCTTCCGCTCACGCCCCAACATCGTGCAGCCCGCCTCCAGTGGTGTCGCGACAGGTGTGAATGGAGGGACGAATGGAGACGTGTCGTCTTCAGCGATGAGAGTCGCTTCTGCCTTGGTGCCAATGATGGTCGTATGCGTGTTTGGCGCCGTGCAGGTGAGCGCCACAATCAGGACTGCATACGACCGAGGCACACAGGGCCGACACCCGGCATAATGGTGTGGGGAGCGATCTCCTACACTGGCCGTACACCACTGGTGATCGTCGAGGGGACACTGAATAGTGCACGGTACATCCAAACCGTCATCGAACCCATCGTTCTACCATTCCTAGACCGGCAAGGGAACTTGCTGTTCCAACAGGACAATGCACGTCCGCGTGTATCCCGTGCCACCCAACGTGCTCTTAAGGTGTAGGTCAACTACCCTGGCCAGCAAGATCTCCGGATCTGTCCCCCATTGAGCATGTTTGGGACTGGATGAAGCGTCGTCTCACGCGGTCTGCACGTCCAGCACGAACGCTGGTCCAACTGAGGCGCCAGGTGGAAATGGCATGGCAAGCCGTTCCACAGGACTACATCCAGCATCTCTACGATCGTCTCCATGGGAGAATAGCAGCCTGCATTGCTGCGAAAGGTGGATATACACTGTACTAGTGCCGACATTGTGCATGCTCTGTTGCCTGTGTCTATGTGCCTGTGGTTCTGTCAGTGTGATCATGTGATGTATCTGACCCCAGGAATGTGTCAATAAAGTTTCCCCTTCCTGGGACAATGAATTCACGGTGTTCTTATTTCAATTTCCAGGAGTGTATAATGACAAAAAAAGCGACCTGCTAACCTTATCTTGCCAGGCACTTGCCAAGAAAAAATATGATCATCATCAGCAAGTAGTCACATGGATATAATTGCATAAGTGGTCATATGAATATCAGGAAACGGCATTACAGTGTGATAAATCATAAAGTATGTTCATTCAATAAAGGGTTTAATATTGAAAATATGGTGATTGCCCTTGGTTTTTCTGGCCCTCGAAGTTTCGACATGTACTACATTGGGGTCAGGAATGCTGCGAATTCTATATGGACCAGCGTATAGAAGCTCAAATTTACTGCATCTACTCTTTCCTCTGTTGGATAAATAGTGTGTGCGTACTAACATCTTCTGTCCTATTTGAAATTCACGCGTGTACAAACCTGTTTTCGTTGTCTTCTGCGGCGTTCTGCGACACGTTTGATGTTGAGCGCAATGTCAATTATTTCATGATGTCGTAGTCGATGAATGTAGGAAAAGATACTAATTCTTTAATTTTATTGGGTGGTTCAACATTTTTCAATATAACAGTTGGAGATAGCATAGTATATTCATTTGGTATAGAATTAATTACATCCTGGAATGAGAGTATGTGTGTGTCCCAATCAATATGTATTTTATGGCAGTATATTCTAACTATTTCTTTCATTTGTCATTCAGAAGGGTCCGAAGAAGCGTGATGCCTGGATACATAGATCGGAGAAATGTTTCTAGCTCGTAATATACGTGTCCATATCGCAGATCGAAATTGTGGTACATTGTCGGAAATTACTTTCAATACATGCCCTAGATGAAATAGAAAATGTTTAACAAATGCATTCAAAATAGATTTAGCAGTAGCTTTACATAACGGAGTGAAAGTAACAAATTTCAAAGTGAGTTCAACAGTGACAAAGATGTAACAAAAGCCTCTATTAGATCTGGGAATCGGTCCAAAAATGTCTACAGCGGCTATATGTTTCAATTTAATCGGTACAATGGGATGTAACGGAAGAATGTGTGAAGTCGTGTCTGATATAGCTTTCTGGCAGATTTTACATGACGCTAAAACTCGTCGAATACGTTTCTCCATGTTGGCAAAATAACAGTTCTGTCTCAGTATAAGAAAACATTTTCTGGTTCCATAATATGCATAACTTAAATGAGTATACCAAATTAATTTATTAACAAGCTTGTCGGGAATGCACAATAACCAGTTGTTGCTGTCAGTGTGAGTGTGGCGAAACAGAATGCTGTTGCGTACAGTATAATTGTTTCTAATGGTAACGTTATTCCTATCTTGCCAAAGGTGTTTAATTTCTTTCCATACGTTGTCCTTGCTCTGCTCTTGTACTATGTCTCGTAATGACTACGAAATAAAATTTCAAACGCAACTTGAATATACATGACGCTAAAATTTGCTTGGCAGAACTCGGTTGCGGTGTCTTGCTGATTGTTGCTGAGGGAACGGGATAGTGCGTCTGCTACAATATTTTGTGTACCGGGAATGTGAAAAATTTTAAAATTAAATTTCTGTAAAAAAAGCTTCCATCTGCTCAACCTGTCATGTGTAAATTTAGCGGAAAGTAAAAACAGTATACCTCTATGATCTGTATATACGGTAGTATGTCTTCCATAAAGAAAATGCCCAAATCTGGTAAATGTTTCAAGTTCTGTAACAGAATAATTGCGTTCAGCAGGTGACAGAATGCGACTTGCAAAGGCGATGTTTTTAATTAATGTAGCACCGTCTTCTTCAATTTCCTGAAAAATGTGTATGCCTAAAGCGGTGTTAGAACTGTCGGTAGCAATGGAAAAATATCTGATAGGATCTGAGTGTGATAAAACTGGTGCATTCAACAAGGCATGTTTCAGATTGACAAACTCAGACTGTGCTTGGCTATCTCAGGACCAAATAGCGTTTTTACCCGTCAACTGGCATAATCTAGGGGTGTCTAAAACAGAGTAATGAATAAATTTACAGAAAAAGTTAATTAAACCCAGAAAGCTGAGTATTTGTTTCTTGGTCGTTGGAACAGTAATGTCACGTAAAGGTTGAAGTTTTTCTGGGTCAGGCGCAATGCATTCTGCGGAAATTATATGCCCAAAAAATTTTATGGAAGATTTGCCGAAGTGCGATTTGCTAAGATTAACTGTGGGTCCTTGTGCACAAAAAGTTTGCAACAGTTGTTGTGATTCTGTCTTTATGTTCTATCTGAATTATAGTATTCAAACCGCGAATAAACGCTGCTAAAGAAATTGTTAGACCGAACGGTAATTTGGAAATTGATATCTATCACCAAAACAGAGAAATGCTGTGTCCTTTCTGCAGTTTGGATGGAGCTGAATTTGTCAAAGTCCTGATTTTAAATGTAATGTGGAATAAATAGCAGTACCATGAAATTTCTGTAAAAGTTCTTCTATTGTCTGTGGGCGGTCTGTTTCATTAATAATAATGTCGTTGACATGACGCGAATCAAGTACGAGGCGAAGTGAGCCATCCTTTTTCTTAACACTATGGAGCGGGTTTATGTACCGACTAACTGCCAGTTCAATAATACACTCCTGGAAATTGAAATAAGAACACCGTGAATTCATTGTCCCAGGAAGGGGAAACTTTATTGACACATTCCTGGGGTCAGATACATCACATGATCACACTGACAGAACCACAGGCATATAGACACAGGCAACAGAGCATGCACAATGTCGGCACTAGTACAGTGTATATCCACCTTTCGCAGCAATGCAGGCTGCTATTCTCCCATGGAGACGATCGTAGAGATGCTGGATGTAGTCCTGTGGAACGGTTTGCCATGCCATTTCCACCTGGCGCCTCAGTTGGACCAGCGTTCGTGCTGGACGTGCAGACCGCGTGAGACGACGCTTCATCCAGTCCCAAACATGCTCAATGGGGGACAGATCCGGAGATCTTGCTGGCCAGGGTAGTTGACTTACATCTTAAGAGCACGTTGGGTGGCACGGGATACATGCGGACGTGCATTGTCCTGTTGTAACAGCAAGTTCCCTTGCCGGTCTAGGAATGGTAGAACGATGGGTTCGATGACGGTTTGGATGTACCGTGCACTATTCAGTGTCCCATCGACGATCACCAGTGGTGTACGGCCAGTGTAGGAGATCGCTCCCCACACCATGATGCCGGGTGTTGGCCCTGTGTGCCTCGGTCGTATGCAGTCCTGATTGTGGCGCTCACCTGCACGGCGCCAAACACGCATACGACCATCATTGGCACCAAGGCAGAAGCGACTCTCATCGCTGAAGACGACACGTCTCCATTCGTCCCTCTATTCACGCCTGTCGCGACACCACTGGAGGCGGGCTGCACGATGTTGGGGCGTGAGCGGAAGACGGCCTAACGGTGTGCGGGACCGTAGCCCAGCTTTATGGAGACGGTTGCGAATGGTCCTCGCCGATACCCCAGGAGCAACAGTGTCCCTAATTTGCTGGGAAGTGGCGGTGCGGTCCCCTACGGCACTGCGTAGGATCCTACGGTCTTGGCGTGCATCCGTGCGTCGCTGCGGTCCGGTCCCAGGTCGACGGGCACGTGCACCTTCCGCCGACCACTGGCGACAACATCGATGTACTGTGGAGACCTCACGCCCCACGTGTTGAGCAATTCGGCGGTACGTCCACCCGGCCTCCCGCATGCCCACTATACGCCCTCGCTCAAAGTCCGTCAACTGCACATACGGTTCACGTCCACGCTGTCGCGGCGTGCTACCAGTGTTAAAGACTGCGACGGAGCTACGTATGCCACGGCAAACTGGCTGACACTGACGGCGGCGGTGCACAAATGCTGCGCAGCTAGCGCCATTCGACGGCCAACACCGCGGTTCCTGGTGTGTCCGCTGTGCCGTGCGTGTGATCATTGCTTGTACAGCCCTCTCGCAGTGTCCGGAGCAAGTATGGTGGGTCTGACACACCGGTGTCAATGTGTTCTTTTTTCCATTTCCAGGAGTGTACCTCAGTGAAGCATACCTGTAAATTCTTTCTTTACTTGTTCTCTGTGGATATATTGAATAGGATAATGTTTGGCTTTAAATGTGTCGTGCTGTTTAAGTCTCTGAAAATAGGTTACCCATAACACATACTTTATCTCACATCACTAAAATGTACCTGATGAACACGGACGTTAATAATAACACCATTTGACAGCAGTTTAACAGCGCCACAGTGGGTCACGCTCATGTAGAACACATTTCAAAAGGCTCAATGGCTCAAAATCATGAAAAGTTCAATTTTTACTTTTTTGCGTTTTCTGAATCTGCAGACTATTACCTTTTAATAGATATATAATTTATTCAATTCCGAAGACTACAAGTATTTTTAAATTTTTTTTGAAATGTGTTCTACATGGGCGTGACCCACTGTGGCGCTGTTAAACTGCTGTCAAATGGTGTTATTATTAACGTCCGTGTTCATCAGGTACATTTCAGTGATGTGAGATAAAGTATGTGTTATGGGTAACCTATTTTCAGAGACTTAGCAGCACCTGAACTGTTGAAAAAGTGTATTCACGGAAAAACTCAAAACCCCAATGAAAGTGTAAATAGTGTTATATGGTCGAGAATCCCCAAGACTGTATTTGTTGGAATAGAAACACTTCACTTTGGTGTGTATGATGCTGTTGCGACTTTCAATGATGGCAACATTGTAAGGTGCAAGGTATTTAGAAATATGGGAATGAAGAAAGGTTCTAACATGGTACGAGCGATGCTTGCTTTAGACAAGGAACGCCTTCGGGCTGCAGACAGGGCTGTAAAGAGTCTAGAAATACAAGCAAGAGTAAACAGGAGGAGGAAGCTGGAGGAGGAGTTTGCAGAGGATGAAGATAATCCATCCTATGGACCTGGAATGCACTAAAAACTTAATCCAATCTTTGTCGCTCGATTCCCAAAACTTTTATTTTCTCATACTAATTACATGTTTTCTAAGGATCCTCCAAACATATTTGTTTTTAAACTTTCAGTAAATGTTACACAGTAACTTCTGCATAATTTAACACAGCCTTTTTCCAAAAAACTGTATATTTTTGAATATATAAATAAAAAATTGCAAAAAAATGTGAATTTTCATTACAATTGAAAAAAATCATCTTTAATAACTGAACTAAAATTTTGTAAAATCCCTGTGTTAAGTTGTAGCCCATATTCCAATAAATAATCTGTAAAAAGTTCAACTTCCTACCTCAAATACTTTGTGAGGAAAGATGTAATTTATAAGCGTTATTTTAACATTGCAAGTATAGGGCGTTCCGGAGCCCCTTAATTTGAAATTCATACATAAAACCGGACATAATACCTGGGATGTTGTCAAAAATTGGAGCTTGCTGTGAAAGAATTTTTCGTAGTTGAGTACGTTCGTCATCTGTATTTGCATTACTCTGTTTTACTTTATCAGAAATCATTTGCATAACGTCATAGTCGGCTTCGTCTGGTGTATTGTAGTTGTGTACATATGTATCTGTGAACAATATGGAATGACAGTCTGTGTTACGCAATGTAGAAATGAGCTCTGTTCGATTAATTGTTTGTTCTTCTGCAGATAAAGTGTACTGAAATTCTAATGCCAGTTGTACCTTATCATTCTTTAACATTAAATAGGAATTTTGTAAATCAATAATTGCGTCATGTTGTAACAGAAAATTCGTACCTAAAATAACGTCTGTTGTCAATAAGAGAACAATCCAAAAATTTGTATGGAACGTATGACCTGCAATACAAAATGATAAGTGTGTAATTTTACATCTTCTCCTTTACAGATACTGCTCCTTTTACTTTAGTTTTGCCTAGTGGTAACGTAGGATAGGTATTCTCTTTGTTACATTCATTTAAAGTTTCTTGATTTATAACTGACATGGGTGATCCAGAATCGATTACTGCTGAAAATTTGGATGATCCAATCTTTACTTCAATAACAGGGTGGGATATGGTTTTTTTGTATAACTAGTTTTTTATGTAAAAATGTGTCTCGGATGTCGTCAAAAGTAATAACATTTTCGTGAACAATATTATGTGTATCAAAAGTATTGCTTACGTTGCTGGAAGATGCAACATGTACTGTATCTAGTCAAATTCTTTCTAACGTGCTGTTATTTGCAGGAGGATGCTGCGGCATTTCAACTATCTGTACTCTTCTGTTACTTAGTCCTGGCGTATTTGGCTGAGGATGATACCGACTGTCTGGTTCATTCATGATAATCTGTGGTTGTGGATGATTCTGCTGATAATAAAACCTACTGTTATAATACGTGCACTGAAAACTGTGCTCATTATTTTTACGTCTATCATGCCCCCCCCCCCCCCCCATGAACCATGGACCATGCCGTTGGTGGGGAGGCTTGCGTGCTTCAACGATACAGATAGCCAAACCATAGGTGCAACCACAACGGAGGGGTATCTGTTGAGAGGCCAGACAAACTTGTGGTTCCTGAAGAGGGGCAGCAGCCTTTTCAGTAGTTGCAGGGCCAACAGTCTGGATGATTGACTGATCTGGCCTTGTAACACTAACCAAAATGGCCTTACTGTGCTGGTACTGCGAATGGTTGAAAGCAAGGGGAAACTACAGCCATAATTTTTCCCGAGGGCATGCAGCTTTACTGTATGGGTAAATGATGATGACGTCCTCTTGGGTAAAATATTCCGGAGGTAAAATAGTCCCCCATTCGGGTCTCCGGGCGGGGACTACTCAGGAGGACGTCCTTGTCAGGAGAAAGAAAACTGGCGTTCTACGAATCGGAGCGTGGAATGTTAGGATCCCTTAATCGAGCAGGTAAGTTAGAAAATTTAAAAAGGGAAATGGATAGGTTAAAGTTAGGTATAGTGGAAATTAGTGAAGTTCGGTGGCAGGAGGAACAAGACTTCTGGTTAGGTGAATACAGGGTTATAAATACAAAATCAAATAGGGGTAATGCAGGAGTAGGTTTAATAATGAATAAAAAAAATAGGAGTGCGGGTAAGCTACTACAAACAGCATAGTGAACGCATTATTATGGCCAAGATATACACGAAGCCCACGCCTACTACAGTAGTACAAGTTTATTTGCCAACCAGCTCTGCAGATGATGAACAAATTGATGAAATGTATGATGAGATAAAAGAAATTATTCTGGTAGTGAAGGGGGACGAAAATTTAATAGTCATGGGTGACTGGAATTCAAGAGTAGGAAAATTGAGAGAAGGAAACATAGTAGGTGAATATTGATTGGGGGAGAGAAATGAAAGAGGAAGCCGTCTGGTAGAATTTTGCACAGAGCACAACTTAATCATAGCTAACACATGGTTCAAGAATCATGTAAGAAGGGTGTAAGGACTCTGACCACAATCTATTGGTTATGAACTGTAGATTAAAACTGAAAAAAATGCAAAAAGGTGGGATTTTATGTAGATGGGACCTGCATAAATGGAAAGAACCAGAGGTTGTACAGAGTTTCAGGGAGAGCATAAGAGAACAATTGACAGGAATGGGGGAAATAAATACAGTAGAAGAAGAATGGGTAGCTCTGAGAGATGAAATAGTGAAGGCAGCAGAGGATCAAGTAGGTAAAAAGACGAGAGCTAGTAGATATCCTTGGGTAACAGAACAGATACTGAATTTAATTGATGAAAGGAGAAAATACAAAAATGCAGCAAGTGAAGCAGGCAAAAAGGAATACAAACATCTCAAAAATGAGATCGACAGGAAGTGCAAAATGGCTAAACAGGGATGGCTAGAGGACATTTGTAAGGATGTAGAGGCTTATCTCATGAGGGGTAAGATAGATACTGCCTACAGAAAAATTAGAGAGACCTATGGAGAAAAGAGAACCACTTGCATGCATATCAAGAGCTCAGATGGAAAAATAGTTCTAAGCAAAGAAGGGAAAGCAGAAAGGTGGAAGGAGTATGTAGAGGGTCTATACAGGGGCGATGTTCTTGAGGACAATATTATGGAAATGAGAGAGGAGGTAGATGAAGGTGAAATGGGAGATATGATACTTGCGTGAAGAGTTTGACAGAGCACTGAAAGACCTAAGTCGAAACAAGGCCCCAGGAGTGACAACATTCCATTAGAACTACTGACAGCCTTGGGAGAGCCAATCCTGACAAAACTCTACCATCTGGTGAGCAAGATGTATGAGACAGGCGAAATTCCCTCAGACTTCAAGAAGAATATAATAATTCCAACCCCAAAGGAAGCAGGTGTTGACAGATGTGAAAATTACCGAACTATCAGTTTAATAAGTCACAGCTGCAAAATACTAACGCGAATTCCTTACAGACGAATGGAAAAACTAGTAGAAGCCGACCTCAGGGAAGATCAGTTTGGATTCCGCAGAAATTTTGGAACACGTGAGGCAATACTGACCCTACGACTTATCTTAGAAGAAAGATTAAGGAAAGGGGAACCTACGTTTCTAGCATTTGTAGACTTAGAGAAACCTTTTGACAATGTTGACTGAAATACTCTCTTTCAAATTCTGAATGTGGCAGGGGTAAAATAGAGGGAGCTAAAGGCTATTTACAATTTGTACAGAAAGCAGATGGCAGTTATAAGAGTCAAGGGACATGAAAGGGAAGCAGTGGTTGGGAAGGGAGTGAGACAGGGTTGTAGCCTCTCCCCAATGCTATTCAATCTGTATATTGAGCAAGCAGTAAAGGAAACGAAAGAAAAGTTCGGAGTAGGTATTAAAATCCATGGAGAAAAAATAAAAACTTTGAGGTTCGGCGATGACATTGTAATTCTGTCAGACACAGCAAAAGACTTGGAAGAGCAGTTGAATGGAATGGACAGTGTCTTGAAAGGAGGATATAAGATGAACATCAAAATAATAAAACGAGGATAATGGAATGTAGTCGAATTAAGCTGGGTGATGCTGCGGGAATTAGTTTAGGAAATGAGACACTTAAAGTAGCTATTTGGGGAGCAAAATAACTGATGATGGTCGAAGTAGAGATGATATAAAATGTGGAGAGGATATAAAATGTAGACTGGCAATGGCAAGGAAAGCATTTCTGTAGAAGAGACATTTGTTAACATCGAGTATAGATTTAAGTGTCAGGAAGTCGTTTCTGAAAGTGTTTGTATGGAGTGTAGCCATGTACGGAAGTGAAACAGGGACGATAAATAGTTTGGGCAAGAGGAGAATAGAAGCTTTCGAAAAGTGGTGCTACAGAAGAATGCTGAAGAGTAGATGGGTAGATCACATAACTAATGAGGAGGTATTGAATAGAATTGGGGAGAAGAGGAGTTTGTGGCACAACTTGACTAAAAGAAGGGACCAGTTGATAGGACATGTTCTGAGGCATCAAGGGATCACAAATTTAGCATTGGAGGGCAGCGTGGAGGGTAAAAATCGTAGAGGGAGACCAAGAGATGAATGCACTAAGTAGATTCAGAAGGTACAGTAGGTACTGGGAGATGAAGGAGCTTGCACAGGATAGAGTACCATGGAGAGCTGCATCAAGCCAGCCTCGGGACTGAAGACCACAACAACAACAACAACATCATGATAGCCATTACTATTCGCTGCATTGCGATTGGAGTTGAAATGATGTGTCTGTATGTAGTGATTTCCTCGTTGCTGTGCGTTACTATTTGGAGGAGCCGGGGCTATACATGTAGGTGGCGAAACATTAAAGCTTGGTTGACCTTGCAAACCACATTGTCGGTTAGGTATGCCAACTGGTTGGTTTTGTCGCTGTTGTATGGAAAAACCTCTGTTGTTGTCAACATGTTTTTGCTGTTGCTTAAAAATTTGAAGATACCGATAATTAAAATTTTGTCTGGCATTAAAGTTCTGGTGGTTGTCATTCCTTGAGCGTCTATTAAAAACTGTCACTTTCAGGTGAAACGTGTCATATCAGGTTTTCTTCACTCATTCATAATCCTAGATAGATCGATAGTTGAAGAGTTGTTTTGTTAGATATAAAGGATAGTAAAAGAGTAGGCAACAATGCAGAAAACTAAAGAAGTAATAGCACTACTACGGCTCGAGGCCATGTGCACGCCACGGCACATATTCATCGAAGTGTAATGAATCCCCTGAGGTCAAAAACTGCAAATAAATTTTAGTTTCAGCGTTACAGGGCAAGCTGTTGGAAATGCAAAAGCAAATTGTTGTATCCAATCCAAAGGGTGAATCTGTGTTCTATCATTTTTAAATACCTTAAATTTCCTAACGGATAGAAAGTGCTGAATGTCTGAGCAAGTTCAGGATTGTGTGAGAATCTATTTGTCTGTGTCTTTTCGGAATCTAAGTCACGTACTCTTTGTAAATTACCTAAGTTATACTGGTTGTGTGAGTGTGACAAATGTTCATGATGTGGCGTATGCTGTGGCCTGCTAGAGGCTGAAATATTTTTCATTCCTGTCATTTCTTGCTGTAAAGATGACAGTTTTCTACGTAATGTTTTGTCGGACGTACCTATGTCACTGATTGTCTGCTGTATATTTTGGAATTCGGGTGTTTGACTGAATGAAACTGGTGACGTGTCGTCTCATTTGGTGTCATTATTATTTTCGATAACGTCAATACGACTGGCCATTTCATCAAATTTTTCAGTCACTGCTTTTACCTGATCGTCATTTTTAGTGTCACAAGCACTAATTTGTTTTTGCATTTTACGTGTGGTTTTGTTTAATTTCTTAACGTCTGCTTTAATGGCATCGGGATTCTGTATTAATTCCAATTGTTCAAATCTGCTGCTCACTGAAAGTCTACTTTGTATTTATTTTCCAAAGTCTGAATATCAGTGTCTGTTTTTGTTTTTAGATCGGAGATTTCACCATGCAATTCGGTGTTCAACTGTTTGACAGTACTGATTTCGTCTGATACTGTAGCAATGTTGGTGTCTACGTATGTTTTTGCTTTCGTAAACAACTTACGCTTGTCTTCCTGTCTCTGAGCCGTAATTGTTTCCAAGACTTGTTTCTTTACTTTGTTCTGTTCCTGTATGAATTTACAGTAACGCGTTTCACTATTTTGTAGGTGGTGATTAATTTAGCTGTTCTGTTGTTCAAATTTCTCGTCGACTTTCGCATCCAGTGTGTGTGAAAGTTCTGCTGACATTAATTTAAACTCGTCGCTAACTGTGTTGCGTTTTCAGAACATTGTTTAGTAAATGCACTAATTTCATCTCTAAGTAATTTTGTTGTGGCTGCATGTGAATTACGTACTGTGTATCTTACGCAACGGATGAAATTTCTTCACTACTGTTCCTAGCAGAAGCCGATTTCCCTACGTAGTTATTCTTTAGTTTCATTACATTGCACGGTAATGACTGTAATCTGTTCAATAATCTGTGTAAGGTTCTCATTAATTTGTTTGATCGACCTATCGTGTTTTTCATTCGACTGTTTGGCATTAAGTTGTATGTTCGATTCATTAAGTTGCTTATAACTGTTGTCTCGTTTTTCATTCGACTGTTTGGGATTTTCATTAAGTTGTTTGTTCGATTCATTAAGTCGTAGCAATACTGCCATAACTTGATCAATGGCAAAATTAGCGTGTCTATTCTCTGTGCTGTATGGTGGTGTATCTGCATTTGTCACGTTTTGTGTATCCATTTGGTCATTGTCTCATTCATGAAAAGGTTTGCTAATTGTATGTGCACTGTTGGTCACTACATCGGAATCAAATAAATCTGACGTGTTTGAGTACATTGTTCATCTTCGTTGGAAACATTTATCTGTTCACTGTGTAAATTTTGCAAATCAGGTGTGTCAAACTGGGCAGCCTTCATTGTAGCGGAACGTGCCGCATCATCAATTGTCGTTAAATTTACTGTGGATATAATTGAATTTGTTTACTCATCATTTAGATTAAAATCATTACTGGTGATCGGCAAAAACTGATTATCTGTAATTTAGGGTTATCACCACGAGACTGAGTGTTGCTAGTATTATCAGCCAAATTGTTCAAGTCGGCTTTTTCACTCATTACGCATCGCGATGTACTGTTGGCAATTTTTCGTGGCTTTTTCACAAATCAAAAGTGGGCACAAAATAAAACTAAGACAAAGCTAGAGTGCAACAAATACAATAGCAACAAAGAGCAATAAATTTCTGATGACCTGTGAAAGAAGGAGTGACTAATTACTAAATGCGTTGCGCCAGATGCAAACTACATTTAAGATTAGGTAAATGAGACCAGATATATAATCGTCTACTTCTCAGAAATTCACAAAAAAATACGATCCTGGCCGGTTGTCGCCAAGTGTAACCTCCCAACAGATTACTTCCGTAACCTCGGGATAATAAAATGTGACTAACCTCTCAATAAAATTGTGACTCATATCATGGGCGTACCCAACGAGGGGCAGGGGGCAGCTGAACCCCTCCCCCCCCCCCCCCCAGAAGATATTCGCAGTTTTTCACTAGTTTACTGTTTTATTTAATAAGAAATGCTGCATGTTTTCTCGGAGTGTACAAGTGCATTCTTGTATTTAAAATGTTTATTAAAAGCAGTTTTTCACTGGTTTAGTGTTTTATTTAATAAGAAGTGCTGTATGTCCTGTTTCCTGAGACTAGTATGACCTCCCCCCCCCCCCCCCCAGTTCAGATCCTGGGTACGCCCTTGACTCATATATAACCTTTCAATAATTAACTGACTGTGAATCTAAACTGGTAAATCTGGACATCAGCAAATCATGGCACTGAAAAACTCATTCTGAATAAATTGAAAATTCTTACCTTAATGAAGTCGCCAGATAACACGTATATATCTGGTCCTATAAGAAATTTTTTGGCACAGCCCTGTGCAATGCTGGCTGCTAGATTTTTCATGCATAAAAAGAAACAACTGATTTTTCTTTACGATAATCGGGGTAACCATGGATAGGAGAAATTAGTAAAATCTTTAAATTCAGGTGAATGATTGTCAAAAGTTAATGTAATAAGAAAGATTATTATTAAAAGATTTCTTAAAAACATTTACATGGGACTTTATGTAACGATAGTACCAAATCAGTTGTTACAAATTACATATGCGCGCAGCTGCTTTTACCTTATAGCACATCGCTCAGGCACCGCCATCGCTCTCCACGACCGGCCCAACCGCTCGACTGCCAGCTACTGCCACTACTACTGCAGCCGACACTGCTCCTACAGCAGCCGACATTGCTCTCTGGTCTGCGATTCTATTGCAGCATACATATCGCAGACAGCGCGTGAGCAATCCATCGATACTACGAGGCCTATCCACAAAGTACATTACGTTTTGGAATTAAAAATAAATAAAGTATTGGAAATTTTTTTTGTTATATACAGATGAAAGCCACACGTAAATACTACTTTTCTACATAGTTGCCATTTAAATTAAGGCACTTACTGTAGCGATGGGCGAGCTTGGAAATTCCTTCGTCGTAAAATTCGGCCGCCTGCGCCTTGAACCACGTGGTTACCTCTTTTGGGACAGAAAAGATGTGATTTTTGTGGATTTCCTGGAAAGAGGCACTACAATAAACTCTCAAAGGTATTGCCAAACTCTGCCCAAGATCTTGCTGATTCACGACAACGCCCGGGCCCACACGGCAAATGCCACTCGTGAAGTTCTCGAATCTTTTAAGTGGGAGTTGTTTCCTCATCTGCCTTACAGTCCCAACCTGGCACCGAGCGACTTCCACTTATTCCCGGCAATGAAGAAGTGGTCGGCTGTGCAGCGTTTTGATGACGACGCACAGCTTCAAGAAGAGGTAGCCACGTGGTTGAAGGCGCAGGCGGCCGAATTTTACGACGAAGGAATTTCCGAGCTCGTCCATCGCTACGATAAGTGCCTTAATTTAAATGGCAACTATGTAGAAAAGTAGTATTTAAGTGTGGCTTTCATCTGTACATATAAAAAAAATTTCAGACACTTTATTTATTTTTAATTCCAAATCGTAATGTACTTTGTGGATTCCCTCGTACATCTGCTCGAGTGCGCTAGCAAATAAATCCCTTAGTCATAGACCTCTCACAACTTAGTTGTTTGTAATTGTAAAATGCATTAGCGGGAAGAACTGAAAAGCCACACAGAAACAGGTAGAACTTAGCATCAAAGGTGCTACACTCATGGAATATAAACCCAATAATCTGGTATTGTTCCCAAGTTCCATAGTAAAAAAGGCCCAACTAAAAAGTTCACTCCCCGGTATGAGGGCTCCTTCCCTGTGCATTGCGCATCACCTCCCTGGTGTGAGGCTTGGTGTGGCGGGGCATGTCTGGCCGTGGCGGGTGGGGATTGGCTTGGCTTTGTGTGGCAGGGCTGGGCGTGGTGGGTGGGGTAGGGCACTTCTCCAAGTCATTTTGGTATGATTATTTCAGAAACTTGCTACAAGTACTTGTAGAAACATCTCCACCAGTTTATCCTCCTGATAGTTCTAAGACAAAACAAATTTGTTAGGTAGGCTTGCCTGTCATAAGAAGTTTGTAGCCATTCTTAATAAAAAAACAAGTAAATAAATAGAAAAAATAACACTTTCCCCCAACATTGGTTTCCAGTGACCAGGTGTAATGCGCTACCACACCTAAACTGACTGCCACAGCTACCGTGCCTCACTGATTGCCACGGTTTCTTATCCCAGTCAGCCTGAGTGAGAAGAGCTTGACCCAGCTGTTGGGTGAGACAAATATTGATAAACCATTGGAATCTATAGACAGGAGGCGTTTGTGGCTGAAAGAGCAGTGGGACATTCCAAGACGACATTACAGAAAGCCTGTAATGGTGATGCTACGGGGGTCTGTTTAGCTGGTCTGCACATCACAATAGCATGCCTACGGTTGAAAAAAGTAGTCGCAGTGCCAAATTGGTGGGTGGTCAAACGGTTAGCTTTCATCTGCTGGGCCACACATGTGGCAGATTTCTTTTCACTCCAGAAGTTTCCTGACCTGGCGCAACCTTGGTCGGTGGACTTTCATCTGTGTGGCTCAAGACCAGGAAGACACTCCATTTAAACTTGGATCTTTTTAATGGCTGCCACATTATTAAACGATTTATTACTTTATCTCAAACTGATGCCAGCTGAAATCTGTTTACAGACTTCTGTTCATCTGTATGTAGGGAATTATTATTATTATTACCTCCTTCCTTTCTCAGACCTTAGGTCTGGTTAAAAATGGAAATTGACGTGGACCTTGATCAAGCGTGACTTCCTTTTAGCTGTGTGGTATATGTTGTATTGCATTTAGGAACTTTCGGGTGATTGAACATGTATCAATAATTACGGATTTCTGTAGTTGTATATATAAGTTTGGATGTAGCTGTATTGCATTGATGTACTGATGGATATTGTGTGGTATGACTCCTGTAGTTGATAGTATAATTGGTATAATGTCAACTTTATCCTGATGCCACATGTCCTTGACTTCCTCAGCCAGTTGTATGTATTTTTCAATTTTTTTCTCCTGTTTTCTTTTGTATATTTGTTGTATTGGGTATGGATATTTCGATTAGTTGTGTTAATTTCTTCTTTTTATTGGTGAGTATGATGTCAGGTTTGTTATGTGGTGTTGTTTTATCTGTTATAATGGTTCTGTTCCAGTATAATTTGTATTCATCATTCTCAAGTACATTTTGTGGTGCATACTTGTATGTGGGAACGTGTTGTCTTATAAGTTTATGTTGTAAGGCAAGCTGTTGGTGTATTATTTTTGCTACATTGTCATGTCTTCTGGGGTATTCTGTATTTGCTAGTATTGTACATCCGCTTGTGATGTGATCTACTGTTTCTATTTGTTGTTTGCAAAGTCTGCATTTAGCTGTTGTGGTATTGGGATCTTTAATAATATGCTTGCTGTAATATCTGGTGTTTATTGTTTGATCCTGTATTGCAATCATGAATCCTTCCGTCTCACTGTATATATTGCCTTTTCTTAGCCATGTGTTGGATGCGTCTTGATCGATGTGTGCCTGTGTTAGATGACACGGGTGCGTGCCATGTAGTGTTTTCTTTTTCCAATTTACTTTCTTCGTATCTGTTGATGTTATGTGATCTAAAGGGTTGTAGAAGTGGTTATGAAATTGCAGTGGTGTAGCCGATGTATTTATATGAGTGATTGCTTTGTGTATTTTGCTAGTTTCTGCTCGTTCTAGAAAGAATTTTCTTAAATTGTCTACCTGTCCATAATGTAGGTTTTTTATGTCGATAAATCCCCTTCCTCCTTCCTTTCTGCTTAATGTGAATCTTTCTGTTGCTGAATGTATGTGATGTATTCTATATTTGTGGCATTGTGAATGTGTAAGTGTATTGAGTGCTTCTAGGTGTGTGTTACTCCATGTCACTACTCCAAATGAGTAGGTCAATATTGGTATAGCATAAGTATTTCTGGCTTTTGTCTTGTTTCTTGCTGTCAATTCTGTTTTCAGTATTTTTGTTAGTCTTTGTCTATATTTTTCTTATAGTTCTTCTTTAATATTTGTATTATCTATTCCTGTTTTTTGTCTGTATCCTAGATATTTATAGGCATCTGTTTTTTCCATCGCTTCTATGCAGTCACTGTTGTTATCCAATATGCAATCTTCTTGTTTAGTGTGTTTTCCCTTGACAATGCTATTTTTCTTGCATTTGTCTGTTCCAAAAGCCATATTTATATCATTGCTGAATACTTCTGTTATCTTCAGTAATTGGTTGAGTTGCTGGTTTGTTGCTGCCAGTAGTTTTAGATCATCCATGTATAGCAAATGTGTGATTTTGTGTGGGTATGTTCCAGTAATATTGTATCCATAAATTGTATTATTTAGCATGTTGGATAGTGGGTTCAGAGCAAGGCAGAACCAGAAAGGACTTATTGAGTCTCCTTGGTATATTCCATGCTTAATCTGTATTGGCTGCGATGTGATATTATTAGAATTTGTTTGGATATTAAGTGTGGTTTTCGAGTTTTTCATTACTATGTTTAGGAACTGTATCAATTTAGGATCTACTTTGTATATTTCCAATATTTATAGTAACCATGAGTGGGGTACATTATCAAAAGCTTTTTGGTAATCAATGTATGCGTAGTGTAGCGACCTTTGTTTGGTTTTAGCTTGATATGTCACCTCTGCATCTATTATCAGTTGCTCTTTACATCCTCGTGCTCCTTTGCAACAGCCTTTTTGTTCTTCATTTATAATTTTGTTCTGTGTTGTATGTGTCATTAATTTCTGTGTAATGACTGAAGTTAATATTTTGTAGATTGTTGGTAGGCATGTTATGGGGCGATATTTAGCTGGGTTTGCTGTGTCTCCTTGATCTTTAGGTTTCAGATAAGTTATTCCATGTGTAAGTGTACCAGGGAATGTGTATGGGTATGCAATGTAACTGTTAAATAATTTAGTTAGATGTGAATGTGTTGAGGTGAACTTCTTTAGCCAGAAATTTGCTATTTTATCTTTTCCAGGGGATTTCCAACTGTGAGTAGAATTAATTGCTTGGGTGACTTCATGTTGCAAAATTATCACTTCAGGCATTTGTGGTATCATCTTGTATGAGTCTGTTTCTGCTTGTATCCACCGTGCATGCCTGTTATGTTGTACCGGGTTTGACCATATGTTGCTCCAGAAGTCTTCCATGTCTGTTATGTTTGGTGGATAGTCTATTTTAATGTGTGTGTTATCTATTGTTTGGTAAAATTTCTTTTGGTTTGTGTTGAATGTATGGTTTTGTTTCCTTCTATTTTCACTTTTTTTGTATCTTCTAAGTCGTTTGGCCAATGCTTGTAATTTCTGCTTCTTTTCATCTAATTGCTCTATTGCTTCTTGTTGTGAGATTTTACCTAACCTTTTTTTTTGTCTGATATTTAATTTCTTATAAATTGTTAGCTGTCCGATGTCTTTTCTCAGTTTTTCTATTCTGATCTGTAGCCTGTGTTGCCATGCTGGTTGTGTGGGTTTCTTCTGTGTGTTGGTTGGTTCTGATCTCTGCCTAGTGTGTATATTTAGTGTAGTGAGTGCCCCATACATAAACCAGTAGTTGTAACTCTTCCATAGTTGTATTTTCATTTATTTTGTTGTGTATGATTGTGTTGATAGTTGTTATTGTTGTTTCGACTTGTGGGTTATTTGGTGGTCTATGCAAGAATGGTCTAATGTCTGTATTTGGGTCTTTGTATTCTATATATGTCAACTGAAATTTTTCTGCTATATCTAACATGTGTGTCACTTCGTGTTCTATTTGTGCTTGTTCTGGTGGCTGTCTTAAGATTTCGTTTCCCTCTGATTGTTTAACTGACGCGTTTTGTTCTTTGTTTGTTTTCTCTGGGATGTTTGTGTCCATTAATGTATTTTCTTCTTCTTCTAAGTGCACATTATTTTGTTCCAGTATTTGTTGTACTTGTTGTTTGATGTTTTCTAATTCTGACTGGGGTATCCTGTTATTTTTTATTATTACATGGATCTGATCAGCTAGTTCTGTTTTAAATTTTAATTCCGGGTATCTGGTAATAAATGTTGTGTATACTTGTGTTCTGTATCCAGTTGTGTTGGTTCCTAGGTTTGTTTCCTGGTAATAACAGAACATGAGGTGTCGATTAACTACATCTGACCATCTCATCCTCTGTCTTTGTTTTCCTTCTAGGGTGGTTGCAGGAAGCATATCCTGCCAAACACCTCTATTTGGATTTAAATCATTTTCCAGTTGACTAGCAGTTTCGTTACCATTGTAGGCGGGCATAGGGTTCAAGCATTGTCCCCGACCATGACGGCGCTTTTCCGAGGCTTCTTTAGTTCTGTCCTGAACCAAGTAATCACACTAAAACGGGGGTTAGCCCTATTAGTGGTTTGTTCTTTTCGTCGCCTTTTACGACTGGCAGAGCATTATTATTATTATTATTATCATTATTATTGACCTAAAGCAAGTGTCTCGCATAACTACGATAAATACAGAATGTGCTGCTGGATTTCCTTATGTTTGCTGTTGACAGATTTTCTAACTACACTGCTGCAGTTACCAGAAGGCTCATTTGGTTCTTTTCAGCGTCCATCCAGTTAAATTAGTACAATACGTGTTCACTCTGAGCTTCTTTCCTGACATCTGTAGCAATCTGGAATCCCATTAGTTAAAACATTGTGAGAAGCCGTTCATGCCCTTAGCTTGAATCTGAACGAGGTGGCGCAGTGGTTAGCACACTGAACTCGTCATCGGGAGGACGATGGTTCAATCCTGCGTTCGGCCATCCTGATTTTGGTTTTCAGTGATTTCCCTAAATCGCTCCAGGCAAATGCCGGGATGGTACCTTTGAAAGGGCATGACCAACTTCCTTTCCCGTCCTTCCTTAATCCAATGAGACCGATGACCTTGCTGTCTGGTCTGCTCCCCCAAAAACAACCAACCTTAGTTTGAAATGGTTAGTTCTGATGGCAGACAGCTGGTTTGTATTGCACACTAGTAACATAATAATATGTTCAGTGTGTCACCATAACCTAAATGTCAGATGTTCACATTCATTGGCATTGTCAGTCCTCAACCAGTCATTTCCCAATCTAACCTAGGTCTTGGGCTCCACTGCAGGTACGTCATTTTAGGAGAGCATGAACAGGCCCCAAAAATACTTTTTGCATGATGGCAAGTAAGCTTGGCGTTCTGCTCAACCCAATTAATTTTGTTCCAGGCGTGGACACTGTTTCATGCTGTGTTCTGCATAACTTTATTTTTTAACAAAATCCTCAGTGGTGTTTTCAAACTCACATGAGCAACCGTTCATTAACACCTGGTATGAAAGCCACTCTACAGTAATATGGAAGTAATTCAGCTGGAAATCTGATATAAGGATCATGTCAAATATTACTGTAACACAGTTGATGCTCTGCCATGGTAGTAAGAGTATGTGGATGAAAGGAGATGGTGAAAAGTGTAGTGATAATGAAGCTGAATTTTGAGAATATCAGTTTTACTGCTCTAGTGTTGAACTGAAATTGGTATCATGATATATGCTTTTTGTCAAGTATATAATTCAGTGTCATGATTTCGTGACAGTGTAGTTATTTTAACTACATTATTCATTTCCTTTTGAACCCTCCTACACTTCAATTGTATCCCATTGAGGTTATATATGTTGCTGATTGTGTATAGTCACTTTATCTAGGTGTAAACAAATTTTGGACTCCACAGCAGCTATATGTGGATTGCTTTCAGTGTGCAGCTTCATTGAGAATTCTAGTGTGATAAGAAAATTAAATTAAATTAAATATTTTTATAGCTCAGTTTTTTCAATTTTAATCTAATACTTATATAGGTGTTGTATTTCATACTAGAATATTGTGTTCCCAGTTTGGCACAGCTTTTTCACGGGAAACACGAAAGTGGTCGAAGATGTCCGTCTTTTGGTCGGCTCCTGATCATTGTCAGCAGGAGGCTAGTTTTTGATTACACAAAGGCTTCTGTTATTCAGAAAAGAACAACCCGGATTCCTTTACGTAATCAGTATGAAATTTATAATTTCCTAAGGGACCTTTGACAATGAACAATAAAAAATTGCATTTGCAAATGAAATCATTAATAAATGGGGCGGCTTGAGTTGTATAGAATAGAAGGAAACGCCTTCTGACTACGACCAGGATGCTACAGTATTCTCTGCTGTAAGAATGGCTGATTGACATTTATAAAAATAATATGACATGGAGGTAAAAAAAGAAAAGAATAGAACAAGAATCCTGGTAAACACTAAATATATTCAAATAATTCTCACAAGCAATTAGGGCTTTTTTATAAACAGTATAACTTACATAGGTAGTTTTCTGACTATGTTGGTGCCATAAGATTTCAGCCTGTCCTGTGATCACTTCTCAGTTCACGTCTATATCACAAATTACATTCATTACTTATCTCTTTCTTTCAATGCAATTCTTTCACTGAATAACACTTTTATAACAATAACTTGCCGATATACAGTATCAAACAAAACTTACGTGAATTTTACCTATTAATAACTGTTGTCTACACGCTGGCAAGGTTGCTCATTTTTATGGCTCACAGTCGTCCTTTTTTACCCTGTCATATTACAAGAAGTAGTGCAATAAAATCTGAAGATCTACAAAAGTTTTTACCGTCATATTTTTTATTTATATCAAAGCGGAAGGCTCAGTTTAGCTTGTGTTAAAATGTTTCTCTAAGTGCACAGTCGATGTATTAGCGTTTGCGCTAGATGCGCATCTTTACAGTTACATAAATTATATGAACCAAATGTCTTTCAAAGAATAGGTCTCATCTTATAAGTTGATGATTTAATACGTAGCTAGGCGAATACCTTTCCGAGGGTACTTAGAGCTTTCATAGGGCGGAAAGTCCAATAATATTACATCGCTTCCCGTGTGAGGAGTAATGATATTGAAAGATCCTTAAGACTCACGCGCAATCGTAATATTACTGGATTCACATACTTAGTGAATGAAGTATTTAAGGATCTCTCCTTGTAGGGAGCAAAATAAACATAACATAAGGCATATAAAGGTATATGTTTCACATTAAGTAGTCAAAAGCATAACAGTTGCTTGATCATTAACAAACTTGGTTGTGACCTGATGCCATCATAAGTGTTCAAGGATTTCACATAGGTTCCTTCTTTCGTATTCTCAAGAATTACTTTCAATCAATAGGAGCATTGAAATACTAACATAGGTATTAATACAAATGTAAATACATATAAACACACATATATACACAAATAATTACAAGAAGAAAACAAATTAGTTTGTAGGAGTTTATTTGAAGTGTTGGTGCATTTCCACCAATTTTGAACAGAACATAAAACTTTTATCAGTCTTTCTCGCAGCTACACCACTCTTCACATTGAGGTTGGGGGTATTTCTTGTGAACTGGGGTGATTTTCACTGAGATATTCTTTCATCACATTTCACTTTTCTGTGTACTGTAACTGGGAATCACCTTTACACATTCTGGTAGAAAGCACTGGGAATTTCGCTGTGTGATGGGACAAGTGATATTTCTTGACTTGACGATCCATCGGGTAGTGTCGGGAATCAGGAAAGCTGATGACCAGTTCAATGACGAATGAGTCAGTTTGGTGGCTGTCTTAATCTCATTCCAATTCATGTTTCAGCACATGAAAATACAGAAAAGAGAATCTGTATTAGGTCTTGCTCATTAACTAGTATCTTAATCTAAGGGAGTATAGAGCAAGAATTTAAGACAATAAAAATTACTATAGAGACTATGTACATATATATTATATATTATTCATGGTTTGTGTGTAGGTTTCATATTCTCTCATTAGCAAGCATTAGCAAAACACGTTTCGTCTGGGACAGGTCTTTCCTAAGCAATGTATTTAGCAATATTGCAGTAGCAGTTTTAGGGAAAAGTCATCATTAGTGTTCTTTTCATGTAAGTGTAGTAAAATCGTGCGCTGTTAATTAACGTTTTATTATTTTTCATTTCCATTTTCATCTCAAATCAGGAGCACGCTCGCGCCCGTTATGCAGAGGAATGTTTATTGTTGAGCACAGACCGGTGAGCAGTCGTTGAATGTTGCCACAGTGCTTCACAGTCACGTGGTAACGAACTGGCGGTTTTACAGCGTTGGCAGTCCGCGTCCTGCACGAGGCAGATAGTTAAGTGGCTCCTAATCGTTTTAGAACTTGTGCATCTTGTCGAATCGTGGATACTGGAGCAGCTAGTCAAGGCGACATGGTCGACCTGGACGGTAAATTGACTGCACCAGCGACAAAGAAGAGTCGTCGATGAAAATGAATACTATTACCTGTTGCGGTGAGTACAATAGCTTGTCTATCCTTTGTCTGGAAGTAATTGTATCG
Organism: Schistocerca serialis cubense; assembly: GCF_023864345.2. NCBI lineage: Eukaryota > Metazoa > Arthropoda > Insecta > Orthoptera > Acrididae > Schistocerca > Schistocerca serialis. Next base: position 149,653,684 of record NC_064648.1, read on the forward strand.
TCGTTGAAACGTGAGAATACTTATAATGCTACTTCACACGCTGAATATCACACGTGTCCATAAGTTTATCACAGTTCTGATTCACACGACATATAGCTAGTTATTCTTGTCCATACATGTGTCAGATTATGGTTTTACACGCACTAATATATATGTGTCCATCATTTTGTCACTGAGTGAGCCACACGCAGCAATCCATACGTGTCCATATAAGTCTCTTTATAGAGTAACACAGGTAATGCTATAATCACTTATAAAAAAAATTATTTACAAAATATACATAGAGTTTTTAACTACTGTCCAAGACCTAACGAAAATAGGTTTGCTATTCTGACTGGTGCTTCTGAAGCACATTAGATTTTATATGCATTTTAAATCTTATTCTTTTCCTTTTCTTATTGTTCTACAATAGCCTTTTTGAGTTTCTTTGTTCATTTACTCCGTTACGTTAATAATCAGTAAAATGTACCCTCCTTGACGTGTAGATCAGTTTACGTTCAAAACATCAGCCAATAGAAATCGAAAAAATTGTTCATATTTCCCAGGCTGCTTTTGCTCACAGCAAATCAGATTTACATCGCGTTTCGATAAGTAACTGCAGATACGCATTAACCATTGAGCCACGATCGTCAATATACACACGTCAAATCTTTTGAACCAATTTCCAAATTTCTTCCCCTACCGGGTAAGGTAGAAAGGTAAGAATGCTAAAGAACAAAACTACAATAGGATTATGCAAAGAAATAAAAGATACGAAGGTAGATAATAAGTGAAATAATCAGTTCAGCAAATTCATTCTTTGGCTACACCGCTTTTAATGTCATTCACGCGGTATAACTTGACATCAGCATTAAAATGTCGCACAAATCAGCTTCCAAAGCATCGTCAATACATGTATATCTCTCCAAATCACGCCATGCTGACACAGCAGTAGAATATAAGCAGATTATCTCAGTCCTCTACTAGGTATCTTAGTATCGATGGTTTCTATATGATGCACGTGGCATAGGAACAGTCTCTCTAAATTTCTCAAATACAGGACCTAATTATCATTATAAACGCATCTTTCTTGACCTGGTTGACTCATAGTAATAAATAAGGTAAAGTTGCTCTCCCGTTGCGAGTACTATTACTCATTTCTTTGTACATTAACTATATGTCGCTGCTGCTGCTTATACTCTGTTTAATCTACAGATTACAATGTATCAGTTTTGCATCGTACATGGTTCTACCGACTAAAATATCAATCCTTTGAAAGCTTAACTTAGGTTATTATCTCACATATACAGACATTCTGGTCTGAATGAGGAATTTAAAGAAAACCTTTACTACTTGGTAAAAGAGGGATTTGCCATAACTTAAAAATAAAGTAGCAGGTGGCACTTCGGCACATCCCTACTCAATTCGACGACTGCAGACTTCTATGGCTCAAGAAACTTAAAACTAAGAAAATCTTATTTTCCAAATACGTATAGTACCTTCTTCAATCACTTCATATCCTTTACGCTCCATTATTACTTTGCGCCCACCTCACTCAAATAATTACGTCACCTGCAGAATATATGTACATGCTGTTAGCTCACATACTTTCTAGGCTTAAACAAATCACACTCTTGTTTCAAGTTGCAGCTTAACATAATAAATGATTTTTTAAAATGTTTTTCATGGTACTTCTTTAGGTCTACTTGGTAGTAAAGTCCTTTTACTTGTCCACTGACTGGATGTGCCAACACATAACAACCAGTATGTGGCTTCTTGACTATAACAAACGGTCCTTCGTCTAGGTGTTGCCATTTACGATTTTACGTAAAATGAGGGATGGTTTGAAGTTTGTCCTCAGAAGAACACGCTCGTTCAAGCGGTACGACAGAACTTTATTGATATCCTTGTCAAATGCCTTTTTTCTTAAGTTAGCATGAGTTGTGAGAGAGATTAGGGCTTGTCTTAACTTATTATCTAGGTTGATTTCTGGACCTTGTGTCTTGAGGATAGGATCAGTCCATTCATTGCTTTCCTTTCACCTGGAGATTAGATCTGAAGATGTGACACCAGTCGAAGTGTGTGGAAGGTTATTTACAATCTATTCAAATGGAGTAACGAAATCGACCCACTGTGTTTGCTGGTTCGGTACATAGGTGCGAATAAAACTATTAAGTTCTTTGAAGACTCGTTCTGTCAGGTTACTTTGGGGTCTAAATCTTTAAATAAGAATCTGTCTAGTACCAATACTGGCAAGAAACTGTCTCCACTGTTTTCCAAAGAAGTTTGAAGCATTAACAGGTAACATGGTTTCCTGCTTACCAAAACGAGGAAAATAATCCTTTTCTATTCGTCTTATTAAAGGTTTTGCACTGGAAGACTTCATCACGTATAAATGCACGTGCTGAGTGAAGAGATCTAGCAAAACAGCAAGGTATTTAAGGGTATATGGAATGAGTTTTTCGATGAAAAAATCGATTTTTGGGTAAATGCATTTTCGAAAAATTTAGACTCTCCCGTTTAATACCATGTATAAAATATTTGGATGACGTGAATAGAACTATTTTAAATAATTTTTTAAAATAATTTCGACACACGATGTTCCACACCTTGTATATGAGACACGAAATATACCTGATATAGACAGCCTTGCCAGAGATATAATTGAGCACAAGAGAGTTAGCTTTTCTGTTGGCAACACTGCTAGACAGTTGAAAATAGATTCTGCACCATTTGTATTGTTTCCTTTGTGAGTACATCCATGTCATTGTTGTGAAAGTCGTATGTGAAGAAGTCCTTGAGTTTTCTTTCCTTCAACATGCCAAGACCTAGTCTGAAGGTATTTAGAAAGCGTGTACATTGGCGCAAGAAAGTAAAGTGTACTAAAAATTGGTCTGATTCATCTTCATCAGTATCTGATGTTCCAGTAGCGGCTAACCTCAACACTGGTAGTGATACATCGAGTAATGCTGCTGCCACTACACCGGAAAGTGCTTCAAGAAGAAAACTAGCTGGAATTGAGGAAGAATACAAGAAACTAAATGCTGGGACTACAAAATATGAGGTAATTAACGTCTCTTTATTATCAGACGTTTTGGAGAACAATGTGTGCTGCAAACAATGTGGAAAATGTGGTGTTTCATTGAAAACAAACTTACATGTGGGACTTGCTTGTGAATTAGAGTTGATGTGCAGTTATTGCAAACACAGTGTTACTTTCTTCAATTCCTCACATGTTACTGCAGATACAGGTAAACTATACGATATAAACATTAGACTGGTTTATGGATTACGGTGTATAGGAAAGGGCAGGGCTGCAGGTGGCATGTTGTGTGGTGTGATTCTCCCTACTCCACCTTCAAAATTTAACAAACACATAATTGCAATAGGCTCTGCTGTAGAAGATGTGGCACAGAAAAACATGAAAGATGCTGTTGAGGAAGCAGTTGTTGAAAATAATAATAGCAGAGACTTGTCCATAGCTTTTGATGGAAGCTGGCAGAAGAGAGGCCACACATCTCTGACTGGTGTAGTAACAGCTACAAGTGTGGACACTGGTAAGGTAGTTGATGTGGCAATACTTTCCAACCATTGCAGATGCAAGGAGAAAATGAAAAATAAACATGAAGAGGAGTGCATGGCAAATTACTATGGGTCAAGTGGTGGTATGGAAGTTGCTGGTGTATGAAGTATTTATCAACGCTCAGTAAAACGGTACAACGTTAGCTACATAAATTATCTTGGAGATGGTGACTCAAAGGCTTTCAAAGAAATTGAGGAACTGAGACCCTATGGTAACGATGTGAAAATTTCCAAACTGGAGTGTGTTGGCCATGTTCAGAAAAGGATGGGATCAAGACTTCGACAGCTCAATGCTAGCATGAAAGGCAAGAAATTGAGCGATGGAAAAACTTTAGATGGGAAAAATTGACTGACAGATGCTACAATAGATCATATTCAGAAGTGCTATGGTCTAGCAATAAGACAGAATACAGCAGATGCAGAATTAATGAGAAGAGCAATCTGGGCTATGTTTTTTTCATACAGCTTCAAACAATGAGAATCCCCAACATGGGCTATGTCCAAAAGGAGACGATAGTTGGTGCAAGTACAACAGAGGCAAGGTAACTAAGAAACAACAAAATCACCCTCATCACCTGCCACCTGCCATAATGGATGAAATAAAACCAATATTCCGAGACCTCGCAGATATTAGTCTACTAAAGAAATATCTTCATGGCCGGACTCAAAATCCAAATGAGTTTGTGAACCATGTGATATGGAATAGACTGCTTAAAACTGTGTTTGTGGGTATAAACACACTTCAATTTGGCGTTTATGATGCTGTTTCATCATTCAGTCAGGGCAATATAACAAAGTGCAAAGTTCTGCAGAAGTTGGGGCTCTGTGTAGGACTACGAACTGCCGCAGCTATGCTTTGTTTGGACAAGGAACGGTTCAGGTCTTCAGATAATGCCATAAAAGTGTATTCAAAGATGGCTAGACAGCATAGCAGAGCCATCAAGAGGACGATTCTGATGATACAAGCTATGGAGCAGGCTTGTACTGAAGTAAAAACTTTGAAGCTAATTTCCCGTAACTTTAGTTTCTTTGTGTATAAGGTACATTTTCTCCGGGCCTATTTATAGTAGAAAGATGAAATTTTCTGTAGTTGTTCCTTAAGACCTTCTAATATATCTGAAATAAAAGATATGTGGAATTATTTTGTATTAATGGATATAAATTTTAAAATACTTGTTAAAATGTATAACTTTTTTAACATTTACAAAAAATAAAATATCTGAAAACTATAGCTTATTTTTTCAAAATTAATAATTCAGCATAAAAGCAGAACATATCTATGTGTTCTGTGAAAAAATCAAGAGTATCGTCCAAATAACAAATGAGAAAATGTTTCTAACTTTTAGCTCAATTTAACATTGTAAGCATAGGGCCTTCCGTATACCCTTAACACCTCCTGTTCCTCTCGGAAGTGGGCCTGCATAGTCAAGACTGACTATCTGGTTAGGACGCTCAGTATAGATACGATTCAAAGGTATGACATTCGATAGATTCAAGGGCTTTGCCTTCTGACAGATTACATAAGTGCTTAGCAGTTTATTAATTCTCTTATGCATATTGGGTACATGGCAATAAGCAGAAATCTTCCTTTTACACTTCTCAGCGCCATAATGTCCCCAGGATAGGTGAGTGTGCCGCATGAGATATTCAACGTACTCCTCAGAACACAAACACACCATTGCTCCACCAACATAGATGTACAGTGAAATAAAACACCATTGTGTGATTTATAAAATTTTGACAAACGATGATTAGGGTTGTCTTGTAGAAGTTTTTTGACTTTCTTCCATTTACGGTCGCTTTCTTGCAGAGTACCCATTTGACTGCAAAGATGTAGAAAATAAGTACGATTCAAGGGATCTTTCATGAGAAGTATCTTATGGTTGGAAACCTGTTCTAAATGTTCCGTAGGCTCCGGCATACCTTCCGGCATGCATGACAATGCATCTGCAACGATTTTGTTCGTACTTCTCACGTAAACAATTTCGAAATTGCACTCCTGTGGAAATATGCACCAGGGAGTAAGTCTCGGATGATAGAGCTTACACGAAAGGAGAAAACTAAGAGCTTCATGGTCGGAATACACTTTGATCGGATGACCGTAAAATGTAATAACTGTAATGGCGGAACGCCCATACAACTGCCAATCCTTCCAACTCCGTGACAGAGTACAATCTCTCGCACACCGTCAGCGCACGACTGGCGAAACTAACTATCCTAATCTCCTCTTTATCTCCAGTTTTCTTACGCTGGAACAAACAAGCGCCCAAGCCTTGAAATGAGGCGTCACAAGAAATGCAGAATTCTGAGTTCAAATCCGGATGACTGAGGATGTTGCTATTCCGAATGTAACACCATAGCTCTATTGCTGTACGGATTTATTTTGGCTTTTGCTTTGGTTTAATGTAACATCGTTGAGCTTCTGTAAATGTGTTTGATTGAATAGATAACACAAAATTGTAAAATCTTTTCTTTGTTTAAAACTCTGATGTCGTGGCTTGATTCTATGCAATGTAGTATATCTGTCATTTAAATTCTTTGTCCCATTTGGAGGGCACAAAACTTACTGTATATAATTGTAATTTCTATGTGAATACCTTTTTGTAGAAATGTCGATATGTGCAAATGTTCTGTTTTATTTAATGTATTTGGTTACTGTTATGTAAACTGCTGACCTTCACTTAGGATTCTTAGTTAGTTTGTATAAAAATGGTGTAGTGGTTCCCCTCAGGAACGGAACTGTGTAGCGTGTGCAAATTGTGGTTGGCCTAGGTAGAAAAGGTGGAACAAGAGTCAGTCGGGGACGAGCTACCAAACTGTGCACTGCCATGTAAAAGTTGCATATTGTGCTCGTTCTGAGAGAGGCTTTTTCTGCCACTTTCCAATTCCTCGGATGGATGGATAAATAGTTGGAGCGATTCTGGAATTGGTATTCATCATCGCCACCAAGAAGGGCCAGAGTCCTGCAATTCTGCCTGCAAATCCACCTACCAACATGCAGTTGCCACCACATTACGCAATCACTGTAAAGGAGTACTATAATAATGTACAGTAAAGGATCAGCTTATTGGGTGTTTTAATGTGCACAAATATAAGGTAACTTGTAACTGAATTTATGTACCTACCTTGATTTTTTTCCCTATCACAACTCCTCTCAGTTTCCTCTCCATTTGAACTATGATTACCAAGTCTCCTATTTTGTGGAAAAAAATGAAAGCCTCAAAGTTAGACAGTTAATTACATCATGTTGTTTGATCTTTGATAAGAAGGGAATATTCAGATTTACTGTGGATTTGGTGAAATTGTGGGAAGCAGTAAATGTAGTTTTGTAAAGTTTTAAAGTCACCTATTTAATCATTTATCTGAAAGTAGAAGACTGTGGTAATAAAGATAATTTGCTGTTTCTTTTAAAGATTAAAAGTTCATAAAAATGAAGCTTATGAAGTTTTGCTTAATTAATGATCATAGTAGTGATCTGTAGTGAATTTTAAAAGGTGAGTCAGTTTCTTGCAAATTTGTCAACATTGTGTTTCACTGTAGTAAAAGTGGAAAACTGCAATAGTAGAAAATTATATGTTCATTCTTGTGTATTGGAAGTGCATATCAATAGTATAACAGGATCCACAGTTTGTCTATTGTGCTAATGCTAGGTAATAAGTAACAGGAAGATCACTATTTATGAAAACCATAATTTATTTATTCAAAAGACAGTGAGAAGTAACCTGTTAGTGAATTTCAACTAACTTTCATTTTAAATAGTAAAGTATTTAACTGAGAGAGACTTAACCTGTGACCAGCTCATAATTTTGCAGTGCATTACATTTAAAATTTTATGTCAGCTAGGAAAATGCGTAAAAAGTAATACTGAACTTACGTCCAATCTATGATCTTACAGTGAATATTATTAGTAATGTTATAAAGACCATTCAGTTTGAACAAGCCCTGAAAGTAATAGTGTGTTTCGGTATCGCCAGTAGTTTGTGCTGCTCCAGCTATTAGCTTCAATCTTACCGTAAACATATGTATGTGTCAGACTTCATTGCACTCGCGTGTGACAAAGTATAGGTTGTGTTTATCCGTTAAAGTTACTAATAACTATTTTCTTGAACAAGAATGTTAATCGTTCTCTTGCCTATTTAGGCTGGCGACCGTTTTCTTTATCCGTTAAACAGTGCAGATAGGCAAAAATTTTGTTTGTTACTTTTCAAATATTTACGCAATTCTGACTTTAATTTCCGATAAGCCACCTCCGTTAGGTACAACTCGGTCAACATAACAAAATTCCTCTCAGAGGGTAACACTGCTCTGTTGCTTTACACCATAATTGTTTTAACAAGATAGTTTTATTTCACGACCTGCCTCCTACTTTAAGGTTATGGTATAGCAGTAGCAGACGGTAGTGTTATATGAAGATCTTGTTTGTTTTTGTCAAAGGCTTTCTGACATTCAGAGGTGAATGCCCAATGAACGTTTTACTTAAATAGATTGTGCAATACTGGATTGTTCATGGATTGATTTGGTATAAAGCGACAAAAGAAAGACGTTAACCCTAGAAAACCTTTTAATTGTCTTTTGGTGCAGGGCACAGGGAAGTTCCTTATAGCAGTCAGTTTGTAAGGATCGGGAGAAATTCCCTCAGAAGATACGATATGACTAAGGAATTTTAGTTCTATCTTTCTGTAAAGTGGCAGTAACGCAAAGTTATCAAACTTCACGAAGATCTTCCGAATCAAGTCAAGATGTTCCTCCCATGAAGTCGAGGTTACTAAGAGATTATCGACATAGATAGTTATTTTGTGCAGTAAATCGTGATCTAAGACATGGTCAAGAGCTGCAATAAAGACACGTGAACTAATACTCAAGCCAATGGGTACGACACGAAATTGATATGACCGACCTACAAACATAAAGGCCGTGTACTTTCTTGAAGATGGCGACAACTTCACCCAGCAATAGCTACTTCGAAGATGGATGGAGGTCAGAAATTTAATACCATAAAACCCTTGTAGTTGCTCCTCCAGTGCTTACGGCCGGGTACACCCAGGACAATAATTTTGATGATGTTCCTAGCGTTTAGAACAAGCTTAAGACTTCCGTCGTGTTTAAATATAGACAATAATGGGCTCAAATATGGAGAGTCAGAGGGCTCAATTATTTTCCAGTTTAACATTTTGCTGATTTCCTGTCGTACTGCTTCCTTGCAGGATTGCGGAACTGCATAGGTGGCCTTACAGTAGGTACTGAGGGGCTTAACTTTCATGTCGAATACATAGTTGGCTATAGTTCCCGTTTTCTTAGAAAACACATTGATAAATTGTGGCAACAGGTCGTATAGTTCCTTTCTTTGTCGGTCACCTAACCCGTCACATTCATTAGCCTTCATCAGTAATTCTTCATGTATCGGTAATGAGTCAAAGTCTTCGTCCACGTCTCCTGACTCGTTTAAATAACTGAAATATTGTTGTCGAGATGTGAGCTTGAGGAGCTTTACTTTATTTTCTAGGCTGGACAACTTAACTTTGGTCCTCATAAGCCGAATGACTATACTCTTGTCACTGCATCTGAGAGTGCATATACCTTCATAGAAATCTATGATGACACGATTCTTAGGTAGAAACTCCATTCCTAGGAGGCAAAGTACTGACAGATTTTTAACACCAGAAAGTACATGGTACGGTGCCTGATGCAAATCTCACTGGTACATGAATTCGTAGCGTCACTTTTTGAACCAAAGAGCTTACTGCTGGGGGTACAGTACACTCTTGTACTGACAAAGACAGAACTTTTGCTACATAACACACTTTCTTATATATACATAAAGACAAAACATTAATATTGGCACCAATATCTATTATAGCGACAAGTGGTACATCATGACTATGAATCATAGTGGATGCCTGAACCTGGTTTTCCCATAAATCCTCACCATTCAAAACATCATTCCCTTTCAACAAGTCATATCGGATAAGGTTGATTTGTCCTCTAACGAAATCGCCCCAAACATGTTCCACAGCTTCCCCGAGGAGGCAAGAAAAAGAAGCTGCTTTTTGTTTTCCGCATGTTCATTAGGTTGAATTTCGCTCACAATTACCTTTGAAGTACTGGTTGGTACGCTTGGTAGGAAGTTTGCTTCCGTATTCCACATAAATTGAGGGCTATTTGCTGGAATTTCAGCCGAGATTGTGTGTGTTGGCCGGTTTTCTCGGGCATAGATGCGAGAAGTTTGAAGTTCATGATTTTGAAGTTGATTGTTAGTAAAAGGTGGCGGACTATTCCTAAAGTTTGGAGCATACCGTTGTTTGTATTGCTTGGAAGGATCTTGAGCACTTCTCCCTTGAGAACAGTGCTGGAAACTAGGTTGGTTACCATACTACTGTTGGCTGTCGGTATTAATACAGCGTCCTTTTCCATTGAAATTATTATTATTATTGCCTTGGCGATCGTTATTGTAGTAATAGCGGACATTGTAATTAACCAGTGAATTACCATATTGCTGTTGTGTTGTCTGGTATATGGGGTGATACCTGTTTTGATCCTGAAATTTATGTTTCTGCTTCCCGTTGCGGCGATTGTATTTGTTATTATCACACTGCAAGTTGTGTCCTTTAGTTTTGTTGGGTTGGTATGACATACCTGAGTCTGCGCCTACGCCGTGCGGCTGTGTAGTGTGCAGGCCAAGATTACAATTACTCCGCGCACTTGCACGCACGTCCTCTAGAATCATGTCAAGGTTGTCAAGTACTGACAAAAGCCTCCGTCGGCACTTTTCCCTGATTGATACCGGTAGCTTTGACTTAAGGATCATAATTACGTCCTTCGTGAAATTGGGCGTGTCCCAATATTATATTTTTCGCAGATATTTCTCAAAGTACCTACGGAGACCAGCACTTCTCGTATTAAACGGTTCAGCATTATATATTTCCTTTCTGAGACATTGTTGTATGCCTGAACTCCAGAATTTGTCCAGAAATTGTTTTTCGAAGTCAGCGTAATTATTAAATCTGTCAATCACTTCTGTTCCCCAGACAGATCCCTCTCCTTGAATGTAACCGACTATAAAGCACATACGTTGTTTGTCATTCCAGCTCTCGGGAAAGTCATCATTAAATGACTTCAGAAATTGGCTGGATGTTGCGTTTCTTTGACAGAAAAGGCTGGAACACATAGTACTTGAGAACGCTTTCTTCCTTCATGAGCTCGACAAGAGTTACTTGATCATTCTGATTGCATACTTATGGGTTCTTACTGGTGTGACCATGAACAAGTGGAGAGAATTTTACACGAGACACGGGATTGTTATCATATTCATGTTCTGAAGAAAGCAAGTGTGAATACTCACTTCTATTGTCATTAGGAAAATCATTGACTTCTTGTTCCCTCAGTGGGATGTCGTTTCCACTCGGGAAGATCTCGGTGAAAAACTCTACGAATTTCTCCTAATTCATTGAGAAGCGTATCTCCTGATGTACCTGGAGCAGCTAAAACTTCAACTATGGCTGACTTAACGGCTTCTTTTAAGTCTTGTTGAACCTTGTTTTCTATGTACTGTTCATTAGTCTTGATTCATTCTACAAATTCTTTTCCTATCATGGAACGTACGTCTGCGGCAGCATCATTCACCCTCTTTTCAATATTAATGTCGGATAGCGCCTGTGTCGGGTCATTGACCTGACCTTTCAGAGTGACGACGTTGTCTGCAAGCTTGGTTACTTTAGTTCCGACCTCAGCGGACTTCTTTGAGACTTCCGTTGTACTTTGAAATCTTTGTACACGTTACCTGCTGTGCTCTCACATGCATCTACCTTCTGCAGGATACCTTCTATCCTTTCATTAACTTTAGTACTTAATTCCGCGATACATTCCACCGTGACTGTCCTTATTCTTGCCTCTAAGTTTGCATCAACATTATCTAGCCGAGCTTTCATTGTACCAGTAACAGAGGTCAGATTACCAATGGTGGTCTTTTGATCAAATCGTTTTTGGTCTGTCTCGTGTTCCCTTTGTTCCCTTTCCAGTTTTGCCCTTTGTTCCTGTTCCCTTTCTTTTTGTTCCCTTCCTTGTCTATCACGTTGTTTTGTAATGTATAAGCTTCCCTTTCCAGTATCTCCTGTCCTCTCTCTTGAAGAAAAATTCTCATCATTTCAACCGTCGAAAATTCTCCCTCTTGCTGTGACAATGATTGCTGTGACGATACGTCACGCGTACTATCATCGTCTGTCGTTCTCTCCATTCACGAATCAGGTCTGCTTACTCCTGTTTGCGAACGTAGTGGGTATGACTTGACAGTTGTGTCATCACCGTCATCCACACTGTTTGTCGACTTGCTTCTGCCATCTGCCATGTTTATTTTCGAGCTTGTGACGTAACTGCTCAAAGAAATCTTTTGCGGCATGCCGATCGTCAGCTCTCAGATGCCCACGCTGCGACGCTTCCTGGTAGTCAAATGTCACACCACAGTAGCTGACAATTGCAGAGTTATACCGGGCAGAAGACAAGATGGCACCTGGCTTTGAAAGTAAGTGACAATCACCTACTAGACACTGAATCCTACTATTATGGCATCCATCTTGTGTTCTTAACCATAGTAACAATGAAGATGCTACTACTGCTAACAAATAAACTTTGCATGAAGGAGTGGTCAGAAATGAATTCTAACTACATAGATAAGCATTTCTGCAAGGAAATTGACAGCGATAGGACAAAAGAAGCTGTAAGGAAAGAAATTCCGGAAATTAGTTTTTTTAATACCTGACGCGAGATTTTATGTGTAATGTAAACCGTACTTACATATGTCGTTTTGTGCACTGCTGTTATTTTTCAAAATTTTTACTACTTCCACACTTTCGTTCAGTACTTCATTTGAGGCTTCCAAACGTCCACCAGATGATGTCATGGAACAATAACAAACAGCTGTATCTATATGCCCTACCACAGACTGTCAAAATCAGTTAACAGTTATGAACTTATGGGCCACAAATTATTTAACAAACTTCCACAAGCTATACAAAATTTACCATAGCAACAATACAAACAAACACTTTATGACTGGTTAGTTGTAAACCCATTCTACAATATAAAGGACTTCATGTCCTGTGATATTAAACTGTAATGTTATTAACAATTCTGTTCTTTTATAGCATGTACTGTATTGTATTTTGTGTAAGACTTTGTCTATCGCTGTAATGGCTTAACGACAATAAAATAATAATAATTATTATTATTAGATTAATTTTTTATCAGGTCACAGTTGGGGCACCACATCTAGTATGATTAAAAAAATAAATTAAATTAAATTAAATATCGATAGATTTCAATTTTTCAGTTTTAATCTAATACGTATATGGGTGTTGTATTTCATACTAGAATGTCATGTTCCCAGTTTGGCACAACTTTGCCACAGGAAACACAAAAGAGGCCAAAGACTACCGTCTACTGGTCAGCTCCTGATCGTTGTCAGAAGGAGGTTAGTTTTTGATTATGCAAAGGCTTCTGTTATTTGGAAAAGAACAACCTGGATTCCTTTTCGTAATCAGTATGAATTTTATGATTACCTAAGGGACCTTTAACAATGAACAATAAAAACTGCATTTGCAAATGAAATCATTAATAAATGGAGCAGCTATGAGTTGTATGAAAGACAAGGAACGGCCTTCTGTCTACGACAAGGATGCAGCAGTATTCTCTGCTATAGCAAAGGCTGATAGATATTTATAAAAATAATATGACATGGAGGTAAGAAAAGTAAAGAATAGAATAAGAATTCTGGTAAACACTAAATATATTCGAATAATTCTCACAAGCAATTAGGGCTTATTTATAAACAGTATAACTTACATAATTAATTTTCTGTCTATTTTGGTGCCATAAGATTTCAGCCTGTCCTGTGATCGCTTCTCAGTTCACGTCTATATCACAAATTACACACATTATTTATTTCTTTCTTTCAGTGCAATTCTTTCACTGTTTAACACTTTTATAACAATAACTTACCGATTTACAATATCAAACATAAATTAATTGACTTACAGCTATTAATAACTGTTGTCTGCACGCAGGCAAGACCGCTCGTTTTTATGGCTCACAACAGATCTTTTTACCCTGTCACATTACAAGAAGAAGTGCGATAAAATCTGAAGATCTACAAAAGTTCTTAACGTCATATTTTTTATTTAGATCGAAGCGGCATGCTCAGTTTAGCTTCTGTTAAAATGTATCTCTGACTGCAGAGTCGATGTATTACTTTTAGCGCTAGATGCACATTTTTACACTTATGTAAGTTATGTAAACCAAATGTCTTTTAAAGAATAGGTCTCATCATATAACTTGATGATTTAATACGTAACCTATCCAATTGGTACTTACAGACCAATAATATTACAGAATCTAGATGTTGTATGTTCACCAAGTACACAAACTTTGACATGCAGATAACAAACACATATTTCAAAAAGAAAACATTCATTGCTTGTAAAATAATGATTTTTTAATACTATGTGTCATCCTCAGGTTATGTAGTATTCTGCAGACTCGCATTAATCAAAAAGTGTATGAGCCAGGGATAGACATTGAGCACAGCAGCATCCTCAGATGTCTACAGAAGCTGGTGGGTTTATGGTCCACACCTTATCTCTCTTATTTTTTGATTAATCCTTCTTTGGATAATACTACATAATTTGATGAAGCCCTACAATGGTGAAATGCGTTCATTTAATAATCATTATTTTGCAAACAAGACTTTTTCTTTTTGAAATAACTTGTAATGGTAGCTGTACCTGCCAGCTAATGGAGTGGAAAAGATTTTACATACATCTCCTTGCCTAAATGATGATGGCGTCCTCTTGGGTAAAATATTCCGGAGGTAAAATAGTCCCCCATTCGTATCTCTGAACGGGGACTACTCAAGAGGACATCGTTATCAGGAGAAAGAAATCTGGCGTTCTACAGTTCGGAGTGTGGAATGTCAGATCCCTTAACCGGGCAGGTTGGTTAGAAAATTTAAAAAGGGAGGAACAGGACTTTTGGTTAGGTGAATACAGGGTTATAAATACAAAATCAAATAGGAGAAATGCAGGAGTAGGTTTAATAATGAAAAAAAATAGTAGTGTGTGTAACCTACTACAAACAGTGTAGTGATGCATTATTGTGGCCAAGATAGACATGAAGCCCACGCTAATACATTAGTACAGGTTTATATGCCAAATAGCTCTGCAGATGAAGAAATTGATGAAATGTATGATGAAATAAAAGAAGTTATTCAGACGGTGAAGGGAGACGAAAATTTAATAGTCTTGGGTGACTGGAATTCGGTAGTAGGAAAAGGGAGAGAAGGAAACGTAGTAGATGATTATGGATTGGGGGTAAGAAATGAAAGAGTAAGACACCTGGTAGAATTTAGCACAGAGCATAACTTAATCATAGTAATACTTGGATCAAGAATCATGAAAGAAGGTTGTATACATGGAAGAAGCCTGGAGATACTGGAAGGTATCAGATAGATTATATAATGGTTAGACAGAGATTCGGGAACCAGGTTTTAAATTGTAAGACTTTTCCAGGGGCAGATGTGGACTCTGACCACAATCTATTGGTTATGAACTGTAGATTAAAACTGAAGAAACTGCAAAAAGGTGGGAATTTAAGGAGATGGGACCTGGATAAACCGACTAAACCAGAGGTTGTACAGAGTTTCATGGAGAGCATAAGGGAACAATTGACAGGAATGGGAGAAAGATATACAGTAGAAGAAGAATGGGTAGCTTTGAGGGATGAAGTAGTGAAGGTAGCAGAGGATCAAGTAGGTAAAAGGACGAGGGCTAGTAGAAATCCTTGGGTAACAGAGGAAATATTGAATTTAATTGATGAAAGGAGAAAATACAAAAATGCAGTAAATGAAGCAGGTGCAAAGGAATACATACGTCTCAAAGATGAAATCGACAGGAAATGCAAAATGGCTAAGCAGGGATGGCTAGAGGACAAATGTAAGGATGTAGAGGCTTATCTCTCTAGGGGTAATATAGATACTGCCTACAGGAACATTAAAGAGACCTTTGTAGAAAAGAGAACCACTTGCATGAATATCAAGAGCTGAGATGCAAACCCAGTTCTAAGTAAAGAAGGGAAAGCAGAAAGGTGGAAGGAGTATATAGAGGGTCGATACAAGGACGATGTACTTGAGGACAATTTTATGGAAATGGAAGAGGTTGTAGATGAAGATGAAATGGGAGATACGATACTGTGTGAAGAGTTTGACAGAGCACTGAAAGACCTAAGTCGAAACAAGGCCCCGGGAGTAGACAACATTCCATTAGAACTACTAACAGCCTTGGGAGAGCCATTCCTGACAAAACTCTACTATCTGGTGAGAAAGATGTATGAGACAGGCCAAATACCATCACACTTTAAGAAGAATACAATAGATCCAATCCCAAAGAAAGCAGGTATTGACAGATGTGAAAATTACCGATCTATCAGTTTAATAAGTCACTGCTGCAAAACACTAATGCGAATTATTTACAGACAAATGGAAAAACTTGCAGAAGCAGACCTCAGGAGGAGATCAGTTTGGATTCCGTAGAAATGTTTGAACATGTGAGGCAATACTGACCCTACGACTTATCTTAGAGGACAGGTTAAGGAAAGGCAAACTTACGTTTCTAGAATATGTAGACTTAGAGAAAGCTCTTGACAATGTTGACTGGAATACTGTCTTTCAAATTCTGAAGGTGGCAGGGGTAAAATACAGGGAGCAACAAGTTATTTACAATTTGTACAGAAACCAGATGGCAGTTATAAGAGTCGAGGGGCATGAAAGGGAAGCAGCGGTTGGGAAGGGAGTGAGACAGGGTTGTAGCCTCTGCCCGATGTTATTCAATCTGTATATTGAGCAAGCGGTAAAGGAAACAAAACAAAAGTTCCGAGTGGGTATTAAAATCCATGGAGAAGGAAAAAAAGATTGAGGTTCGCCAATGACATTGTAATTCTGTCAGAGACAGCAAAGGACCTGGAAGAACAGTTTCATAGAATGGACAGTGTCTTGAAAGGAGGATATAAGATGAATGTTAACAAAAGCAAAATGAGGATAGCGGGATGTAGTCGAATTAAGTCGGGTGATGCTGAGGGAATTAGATTAGGAAATGAGACACTTAAAGTAGTAAAGGAGTTTTGCTATTTGGGGAGCAAAATAACTGATGATGGTCGAAGTAGAGAGGATATAAAATATAGCCTGGCAATGGCAAGGAAATCGTTTCTGAAGAAGAGAAATTTGTTAACGTTGAGTGTAGATTTAAGTGTCAGGAAGTCGTTTCTGAAAGCATTTGTATGAAAGTGAAAAATGGACGATAAATAGTTTGTACAAGAAGAGAATAGAAGCTTTCGAAATGTGGTGCTACAGAAGAATGCTGAAGATTAGATGGGTAGATCACATAACTAGTGAGGAGGTATTGAATAGAATTGAGGAGAAAAGGAGTTTGTGGCACAACTTGACTAGAAGAAGGGATCGGTTGGTAGGACATGTTCTGAGGCATCAAGGGATCACCAATTTAGTATTGGAGGGAAGCGTGGAGGGTAAAAATCGTATAGGGAGACTAAGAGATGAATACACTAAGCAGATTCAGAAGGATGTAAGTTGTAGTAGGTACTGGGAGATGAAGAAGCTTGCACAGGATAGAGTAGCATGGAGAGCTGCATCAAACGAGTCTCAGGACTGAAGACCACAACAACAATATAGTTCCGTAGTTCATGAATAATAGCATTAGATCACATGACCTTCCTCAGTACATCCATCGTCTCACCACTTAAAGGACCTAAGCATTAAATTTTTATTTTTATGTATGCAGTAAAAAAACTCTGCTAGCAAGTGAGTGCTTCATAAACTATTATGATAACATCACCAATCCTGACCTATACACAGGGTGTTACAAACTTCTAGGACTTTCTGAGGGTAGTGAGTAGATACTATTTTGAATCTGGACCCATACCCAGAAATGTACCATTTCTGTGCTAAAACCATTTGAAAATTATTTTGTTAAAGCAACCACTTTTATAAATAATTGATTTGGCATGACCCAATACATCACTTGTTCTTCAGCTCCACTCATTAATAGCCAAAGAAAGTGGTCTTGCAACTGTTGACAGGTTCTCTTCAGTCTGCTGCTGTATGGCTTCTTCCAGTCTGGGTGTGTGGCACCTCTTTGGAGGACCACAGTCAAGCCTGCTGATGGTGAAAGTACCCTTTCTTGAAGCTGTTAGGTAATTGTGCCAATATAGGCAACGAGCAGCTTTAGCTGCAAATGCATGCTCCATCATGTTTGCTCTAACACTCACAGGCACATAAATGAGGCTCAAACTAGGTCAGAGATGTTGGATGGACATCATATGTCATATGCCAATCTCACCTAACCACCCTCCCACCATGACTACACTGTTGCATACCTATCTAACAAACATGTTTTCAAATGTGAGACCTGAGTTTCTCCTGGCGTATACAACTTTCAAATAACTTCCGGGAATTCAGCCAGGTAACACTTTCAGCGACCGCCGATATTTCGGCGGGAGAACACCCCGCCATTTTCAAGGCAAACTGCAACGGTCAGTCGGCGTACACGCAAATTTAAAACCTCGGTTCTCGGACTGAAGCAGGAAAAATAGCACACACACTGAACCATGCACTGAACACTAGTGTCACCAAAGATGACCAAAGTCAGAGCTATCGATAGTGAGACTATGAATTCGCAGGTGAGGTGGCATTGACTCTGTCCCTCTGTTTTTGACAAAGGACAGAGCCGGATTCGAAACAGAGTTTAAACAGAAACCTCCATCCCTGTTAACGAGGTTGCTCGCTAATTTAATCTCAACTGCCTCCCTAATAACACTGTCCCAATAGCTGGACGTGCATGCCAATATCTCGGTGTTATTATATAACATGGGGTGACCAGTATCCAAGCAATGTTCGGCAATAGCAGATCTATTTGGCTGCTGTAATCGTGTGTGCCGTTTATGCTCAGTACATCGGTCCTCCACGGTCCTGATAGTCTGACCAATATATGCCATGCCGCAGCTACAGGGAATACGATATACACCCGCCTTACGCAATCCAAGATCATCCTTAAAGAAACTCAAAAGTGCTCTAATTTTAGATGGAGGTCGGAAAACACATGTCACATCGTATTTCCGTAAAATACGACCGATCTTGTTGGACGTGTTTCCTATGTAAGGCAAAAAGGCAGTAGACTTAGGTGTTGACTCAGAATTAATATCAATCACCCGATGTACAGTTGGTCGATAGCACAATGAACGTTCAGTCTGTCTATCACTATAACCATTTTGACGAAATGTAACTTCAAGGTGGGACAGCTCAGATGGCAAAGTCTCAGCGTCAGAAACGCTATGTGCCCTGTGTACCAAGGTACAAAGTACCCCTTCACGCTGAGCCGGATGGTGACAACTATTAGCCTGTAAGTACAAGTCGGTGTGAGTACGTTTCCTGTAGACTGCATGTCGCTGAAAGTGTTACCTGGTTGAATTCCCGGAAGTTATTTAAAAAAGTTTTCAAATGGCTATATCATGGACACAGTATGTTTTTGGACATGGGTTCCTATTCAAAATATTATGTACCCACTCTCCTCTACAAGTCCTAGAACTTTGTTATGGCAATTTATGAACACCCTGTATATCTGAATTCTAGTGCTATCATCTACTGTAATCTATTCTACTTTTCTGTCAACAGTCCTGCAGTTTTACTAGAAGACACGGCACATCTATAAGCACTTCTGTTTGATGTGTATCACACACACAAAAACCTGTGCAGCTACAGTGTGAGTGAACATGTGCTTATGTACATGCTACCCTCTTTAAAGTATTTATCCGAAAGTAGGCATACCAAGTATTTTGGGTCCGACCCGGAGCATATTACTTAAGTGTTAACTGTGTACTTAAACATTACACTTTATTTATTCACTTGTATTTTTCACTAGACATTACATTACCTCTATCTGTTTTGGTCCTAGCAGATGAAAATTATGGGCTAACAAGGTCAGACATGCAATCTGATGTTTTGAAACCGAGTTCATGTCTAGCAGCATGGTATGAAAATGTAGGAGCACATTCCACAACATAGTTATTTCTGTTTTTGGCTTTAAAAATATATCTTATGTTTGGTGAAGCAATCACTTTATTAGCATTCCTACATTTGACTGTTTTCATGTGGTCTGTAATGTCACCCATTTATTTATTTATTTATTATCATCCCAATGATCATATTTGTGATATGGGATTTGCCAGGATACATTTTAACAACTATATAATATCACAAAATTTTTATCTATGCTGAATTCATATGAATCTATCTTATGTTTAATACAATATAAAACTAATAAGTGTTTTTATAACGTAATTTGTTATGTGCTTGACAGACATATTCACTGATGTAATTTTATTTGTCACATTAACTTAAACATATATTCTTATACAGTTGCGCAGAGATATTCACTTACGCTGTAATAACATTTGCCAAGCATGTGGTTCTTTATATTCTAATACAGTTAAGCATAGAAATTCACTTACACTGTAACAACAGTTGTCAAGCATGTGATTCTTTAAAACAGTTTTAAATTTATCCTCATTTTCCAGCTCTTTGATATGTTTTGGTAGTGCATTAAAAAGTTTGATGCCTTGATTACATACATATTTCTGACTTCGGGTCCTTGTTACAGCTTGTATGTGGAGATCTTTACATTGCTGTGTATCGTAATTATGTAGTCTGTATTGGTTTTCATTTTGTCCTGATTTCCTTTGATCACTAACAGACATTTCAGAATGTATAATGATGGAATTGTTAAAATTTTCAATGCTTTAAATAGGCACCTACAATGTGTTTGAGGTGGGCTCTGGGTCATTATCTGATTAGCACATTTTCGTAATTTGAAAATCTCATTTAGACGACAATCTGTTTTTCCCCAGAATACTATCCCATAGGATGCAATGGACTGAAAATAGCCAAAATATAGTAATCTGGTACAGTCATTACTACAAACTCTTGAAATTATTCTAAGTACAAAACATGCTGAATTTAGTATTAGTGCTAAGCTCACCACATGATCCTTCCAGTTAATCTTCTCATCCATGTGCATACCCAGGAATTTTGCACACTGTACTCTTTCAAGTTGTTTGCCCTCCATGGTGGGATTTAGGTAGTCATGTTCTCTTCTTTTTCCATATTGCACATAATTAGTTTTTTTGCATTCAGTGTTAGGTTGTTAGCACTAAACCATTTTTGTATATCTTATAGGACATGGTCCACAGTACTGTGCAATGACTGCTTCATATCACTAACTATTAAACTAGTATCATCAGCAAATATCATGATTCTAGATTTTCTTTCTGACACCTCAATATCATTAATGTAAATGAGGAACAGCAAGGGGCCTAATACGCTTTCTTGGGATACTCCTACTGTGACCTCCCTTGGATCTGATCTTAGTTTAATTTTTTGGTTAATATTTGGTGCTGTAATTTCAACCACCGGCATCCTATTTTCCAAATATGACTTAAACCACTTTTTTACTGGTCCTCTGATACCTATAGCTTCAAGCTTTTCCAAAAGTATGCTGTGGTCAACATTGTCAAAGGCTTTTGACAAATCTAGATTTATCCCAACTACACTTTTTCCCTCTTCCAATTTACTGATTATTTCTTTTGTGTATTCCAGTAAAGCTGTTTCGATACTTCTCCCAGCTTGAAATCCATGCTGATTACTGTTTATCAGATTGTGGATATTAAGATAATGTGTGACTATATTTCATTAGTATCCCTAAAACCTTACAGAAAGTTGGGAGAAGTGAGACAGGTCTGTAGTTTTCTATTTTAAGCTTATCATCCTTTTTCAACAGGAGAACGACTTTAGAAATTTTCAGTTTCTGTGGAAACACACCCTCAGTCATTGACAAGTTTGCTATGTGCGCCAATGGTTTCACTATTTGATTAGCTGTTTTCTTTACTAGTCTTATTGGCACCTCATCTACTCCAGCTGATATCTTGGACTTTAGACTTTTAATTACTTTTAAAACTTCCTTTTCATTTGCTGAAGCTGCCATCATACTCCTGGCTGCCTTGGGTGCTTTCATCTTAATCTGCTCCCCAAAATTCCTGCTTAATGTCTGGGGTACATTTAAAAGTAATTATTTATATAGTTAGGCATGGCATATTTTTCTACCATTTTATTCTCCTCATCTTTTAGAATAATTTCCTTGCCTTTGATAGGTACCCCGGTTTCTTTTCTCACAATTTCCCATGCTATTTTAGTTTTATTTCTTGACTGTTTTATTTCCATATCATTACTTAGTAACTTTGCATTTGCAATTACTCGGTAGTATATTTTCCTATACCTTTTTATATATTATATAAAATCAGTATCTGCACACTCCCTCAACTCTGAATTCAGTTTTTTCATGTTTTCACGTGATTTCTTAATGCCAAGAGTCATCCAAGAACTTGACTGTATGTGTCCAGTAGACTTGATTCTGGTCAGTTTCTTTGGAAAACACATCTCAAAGTTCATCATATAAATCGATGCAAATACACTGTATGCCTCATCTGTACTTGTTTGTTTCATAACATCTAACCAATTTTCATTTTCTAAGATACTTATGAACAGATGACAGCTGTCCACAGAGAAGTTTCTTTTGTAAATATTATTTAAACCTTTATCTTCCTTCAACCTTAAAGGGTTTTCAATGGTGAGAGCATTGTGGTCACACAATCCTAAATCTGTTTGTTACCTCTATGTCAGTAGTTGACATATTTGTGAAAATGTTATCTATGGGGCTATTAGAGGTGTTTGTTAGTCTAGTTGAATTGTTTATATGTGGTGATATGTTGAAACTCTTTAATATGTCCAAAATTTCCTTTTTTGTTGACTTTCAACTAGAAGATTAATATTGAAATCACCACAAAGAATAATCAGTTTCTTTTTGTACAAAGTATTTAGCAACAATTCTAATTTATCAATAAAGACTTCTATGTTTCCACATGGTGACCTATACACTGTTATGACTATGACTTTTTTCATCAGGCCATATAGCTGGACAGCACCAGCCTCAAAAAACTTTTCAATACCTAAGTTCTCTGCTTCACATATCTTTTTAAATTCTAACTCTTGTCTAAGGTAAATACCAACTCCACCACCTTTTTGCAATTTTCGTACTATAATGATTTGCCAGTTTAAATGGATTAATATGAATACTACTAATTTCATGGTCCTTACACCAGTGTTCCGTAATACACAAGACATCAGGTTGGGTGTTACTTATCGCTATTTCAAGTTCACAATATTTGTTCTTGAAGCAGTGCAGATTTAGAGTCATAGTCTTTAGAACAGGGGAGTGAGCACTGATGGTATTTTTCCTTTCGGTTAGCACTGCTAACTTGGAGTTTTCATTAAGGCCGGATACCAAAAATCCTGTTGTACCACAGGTTTCTTGCTTCTGTTGCTTTTCCTACTTGTGGATGATGCTGATTGATTGTTTATACTAGCTGTGGCAGCTGATGACATTTTAATATTCACTATAGCAGATGTTGACGTTTTTAGTGCTTCAGCAAATGTTATTCTTGCTAAGGTTTTCATTTCTTTTGCTTCTGCCCTCATCTGGACTGGGATTTTAGGGAACTGCCCTCATCTGGAGTGGGAGTTTAGGGAACTTTTCTATTGACATACGGGTTATTTCTTCTAGTATATTTTCACCCATCATCTTTTTTCCATAATAGTTCCTGTGCTGTCTATGCCTTGTGAAATGATTTCTCACTGAGCTGTTTGCATCCACAAAAGTTGCACACTTAAAAGCACAGCAGATCTTCCTAAATTTATTATTTGTTGACTTTATTTCTTTGTTTACACATGACTCCTCGATTAGATCATGTCTATGTGGCACAATTACAGCGAGAACCTTTAAATTTAGATCTGACAGCTTTTTTAGAGTTGTTTGAAGTGCCCTTGTCACTAGTTGGCTTTTATTCTTGTATATGTCATTTGCTCCACCTATTAGTGCACAACATGTTCCAGTCTTAACTAAATTTTCACAAATATTTACTATTTCATTAAGGGGAGCACCAGGTTTGACAATGTCTGTTACGCTAAATTGGGACTGCTGATCATTTATTATTTGTTCCACACCCTTTGCATGACTATCACCTAATACACAGGCTTGATATTTGTTGTTCTCCAGGTGCCCTCGTTCTGCCGGTTTTATAGTACACTTTGAAGAAACATTTCTCGCGTTAGAACACACACATGATCTAGATTCACTTTCACTTGTCTTGTTGTTTGAGTTCAAAGTTCGCCCTGTCGTGTCTTTCTTACCCGTTTTACTTTGCACTCTATTTTTGACAATTTCATACCGTCAGTAAAGTGACCGAAAACTCTCTAGAATGCAGGGCTCAACAGAAATGTTCATTGTTACTGTCATTACACAGTTCCAAAATTTTGTATTCACATTGCAGATTAACATTAAATGCAAGACTTTCTTTTGCCTATTGCTAAGTAACAAAACAGAAAATGAAGAGAGATTAAATGATCAGAAATGTGTAGACAAGTTGCTTGGCATATGAGAACATCATAAACACGTTGCTCCATTGTGTTGCCAAATGGCTAAGTAAAAAGCTGCGGCAGAAATGGTAACCACATCTCACTGAGGATAGCTGAGAAAGAATATGGTTAAAAATTCAGTGTCACAGATACAGGTTTAAATATAAAAAAAAACCCTCACTAGTCATAAAATTCTCAAACTCTGGACATTTTTGCAATCTCTGGACAGAATTAAAAATGAGGACGTTTCAGGATAATCCTCGCCATGTGGTAACTCTATCCATAAGCAAGCAAAAGTGTCATTCTTCCACATGTGTCTGTCTACAACTCGAAACTTCTGGTATTTGGTGAATTGTTGGTTACACTCCAACATTATTTATATTCTGCCAAAACTTTCCATGCTGTATTTGAATATTGACATGTATAGTCAGTCTTAGCAAATACAACATATACAAGAAAAAACTGCTGCACCTGACATTATAATTTCCAGATTCGGACAGGACATTACCATATCACTGAATGAAGCTTTAACGTCAGCAGTGATACTGAAGCACAGGACCCACAATTTGAAGACAAAAAATTAAGGAGATGGCCGTCATATGATGCATGATCAGCAAGAAGGAATAAAGCGGAATGTGATGAAACATATTCTGCACATGGGCTTCAGATTATAAAGAAAGTGATAAAAGAACAAGAAGATATTAAAATAAACCCGTTACTTGAAAAGGATTATGGAGTTGCAAAATGGTGAACTAAATATGTATCAATACATGAACTTACTTACTGGTTTTTTAATAAATGACCTACCTTACAGGATATATTACTTATAAAGGGAACTGATGTGTATTAAAAAACTCAGGGTGTTAAATTTCATACACTACCACCAACAAACTTAAAAATAATTTGTTCCGTTCTCTTGTTAAATGTACTGATAAATCATCTCTGTCAGGTGTGTGTAAGATCACTTGTGCTGAATCTCCATGTTATTACACTGGCCAGACTGGAAGGGCCCTGTCTGTTAGGGTTAAAGAGCATCTGCTGACTAAAAGTGGTGATGGAACACGAGGATCTACATTTGCTGAACATCTTGTCCAAATGGTCCATGCTCTGAAGCCTCTAAAAGATGCAGAACTTTTGCGTAATGAAGTCAAAGGATGTAAATTAGACACCCTTGAAGAATTGCAAATTTTTAAACATCTTATTATTGACAGAGATAATTTACATAATGATCATGTGCAACTAAAAAATAGAAATTATTTCGAAGGATTTCAACCTTTACTCCAGTGGAGTTGACCCACAGTCTGATTCGAATGACCGATACTGTTTCCTATCTGCTTTGTCCCTTTATTATAGTGCGATTGTACATTGTGTCTCTATGTATTTTGTATTATACTGGTAATGACACTGAGTTGCTAAGATGTTTCTTAATTTGCCAATTTTGTGTTCAAGATACTTTAAGCTTCGCACGCTTGTGTTTCGCATACTAATTTATTAGTTACTGTAGTGAGGCTTCGCCCTCTTATTATAATATTTGAATGTAAATTTTCATGCCCTGACATTGTAGCTAGTTCTCAGGTAAATTGTTTAATGTCCTGTACCAAGAGGTAGGTTTGTCCATTTGTATGTCTGCTTCCCACCACAATTTGTTTTCAATTTACGTCTCCTCTAAGTACTTGTGAGACAGCTTGTCTCTAGCACTTGCGCTTGCACTTGCACTTGTGTGCTCACACTTGCACTTGTGCTCGCACGTCCACTCGGCCGCTGGCCAAGCCTCGCTGTGGAACTGCTCGCGATGCCTAGTTTCCCTGTTGCTTACATGTGACTTATTCCTGGCCGGTGTAGCTCTGTCTACATTTGTCTTAATGTTTTTAGTTTTGACAGACATAATCTTAGGACGATGCGCCTTTATTCTGTATTAATTTTATTCTGTGACATGGCCAACATTTGGCCCCCAAAATAATTTAATTTTTGTAAGTACCACAATGTTCTTTATTATGAAATCATTAGATTCATGATGTATTTCAATGTGTAACATATGTCCATACGGGTCAATTTATAGGTTCTGAAGGAGATACTCTTATTGGCTTCGAAACCTGGGTGAGATGCCCCACTAAACAAGGAGGACCGGACATGCAGTATAAATTGTGGAAAGGGGCCAAAATAAGCAGCTGTCGGTTACACTCAAACTCAAACATTACAAGAACCAAGAAAAAAATTTAAATTTTTTTTTACAACAAAAACAGCTTCCATTTTTGGAATTTGATCACTAGCTGAAAGCACTGTACAATTTCATGCCTTAAGGGCAAGACCACTTTAATTAAAAAACGGCAGAAGGCCAATAACTTAAAATGCAAGCATACTCAGAAATTTAAAAGGCAAGCCTTATCTTACAACAGTTCTTTATTTAGGCTGAAGGCCCAAAGAATCTGAGATTTTCAGAGCAAAACAACTTGAATTCAAGATCGGCTGAAAGCCCAATAGTTAAGGCTAAACAAAAGGCCTTGGTGTGAAACAGTTCTTTAAATTAGGCTTAAGGCCTTAACAGCAAAACAACTCAAACTCAAAATCGGCTGAAGGCCCAACACTTAAAATGCAACAAGATTAAATTTTTTAAAATGCCAAAGGCCTTACGTGAAGCAGTCCTTTAAATTAGGCTGACGGCCTAAAGAATCTTATGCCTTAAGGCAAAACAACCTTAATTTAAAAATTGGCTAGAAGCCATACAAGTACCAACAACAAGAACAAATAATAAAAAAGGACATTACACCCAAGAGCGCTCAGATGTTAGAGGGTTGGCGTGGAATTCAAACACTAACTCTCACTTAGGTGAGACAGGCAATCGGCCCAACCATTTTCAATCCGATGGCAACCTAACTGACAGACAGTCAACAGACCAATGATCAAAATCAGATCCGCACCAAAACTGAAACGATGCTAACAGCAGAGAATGTCGAACAACAAGAAGAATGGATCACAGAGAACCCATAAGCAGTGGACGACCCAAATACACGTCGTCTAATCAGACAACCGACCAAACACCCAAGCAAGGTCATTGCCACTCAAACGTGTGGGTCGGCAAGCATTGAGCAAGTGATGGCTATCCTGTCCTTCCTCACTACTCCATGTCATCTGACCAACCCAGAGCCAGTACGGCAACAACATTAAATTACCTTAACTAGTCAGTCAAAATCACACAAACTACGCACGTTTACACAAACACTTGCACAAAGAATGAGATGATGCTAACAGCAGTGACTGTGCAATAACAAGGACGAATCATGACTCGGCACACACATCCAGCCCATATGCAATCGCTGGCCGAAAACATGTCGTCCGACAAGACAATCAACCGAAGTCATCCTCACTCAAATCACGTGTGTCAGCAATCATCGGCGAGTGAGGGCTATCCGAGCCTCCCTGGCAGTCCATGCCACACTGGTGCTACAATGCGACTGCATCAACCGACCAACTGCTACACATCAGCATGGAAACAGCACTAAAATAACTGGGCAGTTGACATCATACTACACACAATTTCACAAACACTTGGATGAAGAACGTGACCAATGCTGAAAGCAGTTACTATGCAATCACAAGGATGATACACGAGTTGAGACACACACACCGCCGACCCGTAAGCGATTGGTGAGCAAATACATGTCGTATGGTAACACGACCAACTGACGGTCACCCAAGACCATCCCCACTCAAGCCACGTGTACCAGCAACAGTCGGGCGAGTCATGGCTATCCGAACCTACCTGCCACTCCAACCTGACCAAACTACTGCCACGTCCCAACTGTCCGACTGCCAGGTCCGAACTCCACTGCTGGTGTGTTACAACTCACTGGGTGACACACAACGACCGGGAAGTAATAACAGTCCAGCAAAGATAATACGGCAGGGCCTATATTGATAAACACTGCTGCTGCCACTTATGGGGAGGCAAAGCAGCAACTCGGTGGCACCAGTAATTCAAATTCACATAACGAGGTGACGGTGAGGTAAAATAGGATAATAAATTGGAGATGGCACGAACATGAGCCACGCACGATTCACTAGGTATACGAATAAAATTTTACCTTGCAACTGAAGCCTGAATTTCTTAATTTCTGAACAATTTTCGGTTACTGAAGCGCTGCACTATGTTAAAGACTTGTAAATAAGTTGGAGGGTCAGTACTGCCTTGTGTGTTGGAACATTTCAATGGAATCCAAACAGATCCATTCACCTGTACAGAATTCGTGTCTGCTTTCTTTGGGACTGGAGTTACTATATACTTCTTGAAGTCTGAGGGTATTTCACCTGTCTCATACAACTTGCTCACCAGATGGTTGAGTGACTATCAGTAGTTCTAATGGAATGTTGTCTACTCTCGGGGCCTTGTTTCAAATTAGATCTTTCAGTGCTCTGTCAAACTCTTCGTGCAGTATCATATCTTCCATTTCATCTTCATCTACATCCTCTTCCATTTCCACAACATTACCCTCAAACACATCGCCTTTGTAGAGACCCTCTATATACTCCTACCACCTTTCTGCTTTCCCTTCTTTGCTTAGAACCAATTTCCCACATGAACTCTTGGTATTCATACAGGCAGTTCTCTTTTCTCCAAAGGTCTCTTTAATTTTCCTGTAGGCTGTATCTATCTTAACCCTAGTGACATATGCTTCTACATCCTTACATTTGTCCTCTAGCCATGCCTGCTTAGCCATTTTGCTCTTCCTGTTGATCTCATTTTTGAGACGTTTGTATTCCTTTGCACCTGCTTCATTTACTGCATTTTTATATTTTCTCCTTTCATCAATTAAATTTAATATCTCTTCTGTTATCCAAGATTTTACTAGCCCTCATCTTTTTACCTTCTTGATCCTTTGCTGCCTTCACTGTTTCATCTCTCAAAGCTACCCATTCTTCTGTATTTCCTTCCCATGTTCCCGTCAGTTGTTCCCTAATGGTCTCGCTGAAACTCTCTACAAACTCTGGTTCCTTCAGTTTATCCAGGTCCCATCTCCTTAAATTCCCACCTTTTTTGCAGTTTCTTCAGTTTTAATCTACAGTCCACAACCCATAAATTGTGGTCAGAGTCGACATCTGAACTTTGAAATGTCTTAGAATTTAAAACCGGGTTCCTAAATCTCTGTCTAACCATTATATAATCTACCTGAAATCTCCCAGTGTCTTGAGGTGTCTTCCACGTATTCTGCCTTCTGTCATGATTCTTAAACAAAGTGTTGGGTATGATTAATTTATGCTCTGTGCAAAATTCTACCAGTTGGCTTCCTCTTTCATTCCTTACCCCCACTCCATATTCATCTACTACTTTTTCTCCTCTTCCTTTTCCTACTACCGAATTCCAGTGCCCCATAACTATTACATTTTCACCTCTTTTCACCATCTGAATAATTTCTTTTATTGCACCATAGATTCCTTCAATCTCTGCATCATGTTAGTGAAGATAGTGAATGATATATTCAAATAGTTATATGAGTGGCACTTAATAAGTAATGCAACACATTTTTTTTTCTTGGCCAGGTTTGACTGAAAAAAAAGTGGAATTTGCTGTGGGACATTGTGGAATATTCCCTGCTTCAGCCCCTATAGTTTCATGACATTCCAGTATGTAACGTTTTTAACCTGAAAAGTACCTCATGCAAAATCAGAGCCCTCCAAATCACAGTTTTTGACAACAGTGCTTGCAGACCTGGGAACAGCAATGCATGCATATTGGTCTCTTGCAGATGTAACAAACATGTGAAGTCTTCCTTTCTTGCTGGCTGGGCAGATTCTGCACGTTTTTCTATTCCTAGGACCTAATTCTGCTTCTACTGCTAATTCTGTAAGAGCATGAGGGCCTAAAATCCGGCGGGTCATTAGTCGTAACTCCTGTGGAAGTCGTGGGTTCTGAGCTCGCTTTTGCCTATGTTTCAGCACAAGACTACAGGCGAGCTCTTTCAGGAAGATACCTCTGCCGACAGGAGCTTCATCTGATCTGCTCTTCTGAAGAACATATCCATTTACTGTGCTGATGTCCAAAAAACAGTAGAATAAACACATCAGCCAACGTTGGTTCTTCGACTGCATGAGTATATGGAGCACTTTTTGTCCAGTTCATCAACACCTCCTTTAGTGGCCTTGTAGTATGATATTATTTCTGGTTTATGAAAAGTCAAATCCTCAGCGAGGCTATGAGGCATGGAAGAGCAAGAAGAACCACTTTGTTTGTCTTTGGCATATGCGACAACAAAGTGGTGCCTTCTGTAAAACTGAGGAACCAACTGGCCCATGCTTATTTGGTAGGAGTGCTTGTGGAATCTCTCTCTCATTCTTTTTTAGAGTTCCAACAGTCCTCTTTTCCTTAATTCTTCTAGTGCCTGTATTGAGCTGAACCAAATGTCAGCAACAATGTTGCGATTACTGCCATAGATTGGTTTACACAAATGCAACAGAGGCTTCATTGGTATCATCAGTTTCTTATCATCATCAGAACCTTTTCCAGTGTACATATACCGAATATAAAAGTAACTGGTCCTTTCATCCCACAAGGACATTATTTTTAAACTGTCTTTACCGGGTTTCTTTGGCGTGTAGACCACAAATGAGCATTTACCATGGCAGGAAAGGAGTTGTTCATCAGCAGTAGCACATGTGCCTAAATTGAAATAGTTTTGGGAATTTTCCACAATTTTTCTAAGGAGAAAAGAGGCTGCTGTCATTTTGTCAACTTTGAGACTCTCTTTTATACTTCAAAAGTCATCACACCGTAAGCAATTCAACAACATTAGGAAACAGTTCCTAGACATGACACATTTGAAAATTTCCCAACCTGAACCATCAGTTGCAAATATATAATTTACATTTTCGTGGTTGGATTTAAAAACAGAAGAATATATCAAAAGTCTTAAAAAAGGCAAA
Source organism: Schistocerca serialis cubense (assembly GCF_023864345.2). NCBI lineage: Eukaryota > Metazoa > Arthropoda > Insecta > Orthoptera > Acrididae > Schistocerca > Schistocerca serialis. Next base: position 149,684,735 of record NC_064648.1, read on the forward strand.
TGTTCATCCAAATTTGGGTTCTGTAGTTCAGCTTTGCTTTTGTCAGAGTACTTCTGCCTGATGCAATCTATTTTACCATTTGTCCATAGTAGGATGTGATTGAGAACTTCGTCACCAAAATAGAAGTGCCATAGTGAAAATGGGTCTTTTGGATCTCTTGTAGTCAATGTGGTGGATGGAAATTTCATGATGATGTTATGGAAAGGAGTTCTAAAACCTCGGATCGGAGGTGATTTGGCCCGTTTTTACTGATTTTTGCCATGGAAGTAATTGCTTCTCCATTGTTCGTCACATGGATCACTACTTTCACCAGACTAATTTTCTGTTTCGCTTTGTTCTGACAATGTGTCATGCTCACTCACAATGGGTTCACTTTCGTCAGGATTATCATCACAGTCACTATCGTCTGATTCCTCCAAACATCTGCTCACAGTTTCCTCAAAGTTTTTGGTCTGAAGTGTTCACACATTGTCTGCTACTTGCATCATATACTTTACCGGTAGAATTACTAGGTTCCACCATATTTCGAAAGCTGTGAAATGGAAAATATTGCAAATATGTAAGGAAAGTATTTGCAGAAGAAATTACACAAACAATGTAGTGTTGTCAAAAATGACTGCGAGTAATTTTCAAAATGATGTCACTGACATTATAGAAGCTCTGGAATAACACCACATGTGTTGCCGGTCCACTCACAACTAAACTTGAAGCTAACAAGCCAATGGCCACAATAATGGGTAGGGAACTAGCTAAATTGCAATTATTGACAAAAGCACACTGTCAAATAGACTGCGCCATGTTAGTTAATGGTTAAATAACAGGCAACATCGTACCATGCTTTAAAATCACTTTGTGAATTTTTAAGATTGTGTTTCATGTCAATGAACTTTGATAAACTATGATAACTGTTCCCACACAAACAGCTCTCCTACTGTGAGATTATTTTAATACATCCAACATGGTGTTTCTGCAGTGCAACTGTATGTTTTATATTTCAAGATTTTTGTCTGAGCAGCTTATTTTTTTTTCTCATTCCATCTACTCACTTCGATCTTTTTATTAATGTGGTGTGCGTACTGTAAAACCTTCGGTACACACACCATCAGATTATTTGACTTGTCGCTCTAACGAAGTAGGCGAGTGTCAGCAATATGTCTCGTGGTCTTCTCATGGCGTGTTTATCTTCTGCCGTTAGGTCAGACAATAGAAATGCCACTTGTATGCTTAGAGTAGCAGATTGACGGTGACCAACTTTAAACAAAACTTGATTAATTTTCACACAAATTTATTAAAATAATAAAAAGCATAGAAATTACTTGATTCTGGATGCTATTTGCAATTGACAATCTGAAGTTCCTTTGGTCTTGGTACGTTAATCTTATTCTCACATATCTCTGATACTTGACAAAGTGTCTATTCATTTATCTTCATGGCTATGTGCAGGAATATGATAATCTTATTAGGCGCAGACTGAAACTTGACTACAGACAAATGCAGACTAATGCAGACTGACTAATCAGAGGTCTGTACACTCGTTATAGTACCTCGAGCCTTCAGGTATCACTGCGCGAGTGTGATCCGCGAGGAGAAAAGGTTCTAAATTAGCAGCAATCTCATTGGCTGCGTTACATATTAATACGCGGATCGGCGGAAGCAGAATTTGGTCCGTCTTTATGGCAGCGTCATCTCGTAGTGCGGAGACGGACGAGCGCTGCGCCTGCGCTGTTGTGATTAGTGGGGCGCGCTCTAGTGGGGAAGTTGTGTACACGCTGACTACGCGGAACTATGTACACAACAATTAATATTAACACATTGGTAATGCTTACCAATTCAGTGATTAATTCAGTTCGTTTTGTTATAACAAATTTTTCTAATTTTAATTAAACTAGATGCAACTCAGCAAAATTTTGTGGCACACAGAATTTACAGTAGAATTCAAACTCCACACTGGCTAGTTCCCCCACTTTCTATTTGCAAATCACTTTCATTAGTAAACATTTACTGTATTTCCCCTGATACTTTGTCCATTTTCCACTCACACCAATACTTGTGGGCCATAACCTCTTGTCTGCATTTCTTGCCTGTGTACCATTACTTCCTATAATTGTCTAACTGTGTTAGTTTTTCTTCCCATTGCCCTACCTCTGTGACTCTACATTCACATTTATAATGCCCATTTTTCAGACTTCTTCCTTCAGTACTTTCCCCTATCGAAAATCATCAGTTATTTTGCTCCCCAAATAGCAAAACTCCTTTACTACTTTAAGTGTCACATTTCCTAATCTAATTCCCTCAGCATCACCTGACTTAATTCGACTATATTCCATTATCCTCGTTTTTCTTTTGTTGATGTCCATCTTATACCCTCCTTTCAAGACACTGTCCATTCTGTTCAAATGTTCTTCGAAGTCCTTCGCTGTCTCTGACAGAATTACAATGTCATCGGCGAACCTCAACGTTTTTATTTCTTCTCCATGGATTTTAATACCTACTCCGAATTTTTCTTTTGTTTCCTTTACTGCTTGCTCAAAATACAGATTAGATAACATCAGGGAGAGGCTACAACCCTGTCTCACTCCATTCCAAACCACTGCTTCCCTTTCATGCCCCTCGATTCCTATAACTGTCATCTGGTTTCTGTGAAAATTGTAAATACCCTTTCAGTCCCTGTATTTTACCCCTGCCACCTTTAGAATTTGAAAGAGAGTATTCCAGTCCACATTGTCAAAAGCTTTCTCTAAGTCTCCAAATGCTAGAAACATAGATTTGCCTTTCCTTAATCTTTCTTCTAAGATTAGTCGTAGGGTCAGAATTGCCTCATGTGTTCCAATATTTCTACGGAATCCATACTGATCTTCCCTGAGGTCGGTTTCTACCAGTTTTTCCATTCGTCTGAACAGAATTCGCATTAGTATTTTGCAGCTGTGACTTATTAAACTGATAGTTCGGTAATTTTCATATCTGTCAACACCTGCTTTCTTTGGGATTGGAATTATTATATTCTTTTTGAAGTCTGCGGGTATTTCGCCTGTCTCATACATCTTGTTCACCACATGGTAGAGTTTTTTCAGGACTGGTTCTCCCAAGGCTGTCAGTACTTCTAATAGAATGTTGTCTACTCCCGGGGCCTTGTTTCGACTCAGGCCTTTCAGTGCTCTGTCAAAGTCTTCACGCCGTATTGCATCTCCCATTTCATCTTCATCTACATTCACTTCCATTTACATAATATTGTCCTCAAGTACATCGCCCTTGTATAGACCCTCTATTTGCTCCTTCCACCTTTCTGCTTTCCCTTCTTTGCTTAGAACTGGGTTTCCATCTGAGCTCTTGATATTCGTACAAGTGGTTCTCTCTTTTCCAAAGATCTCTTTAATTTTCCTGTAGACACTATCTATCTTACCCCTAGTGAGATAAGCCTCCACATCCTTACATTTGTGCTCTAGTTATCCCTGCTTAGCCACTTGGCACTTCCTGTCAATCTCATATTTGAGACGTTTGTATTCCTTTTTAACTTCTTCAATTACTGTATTTTTTATATTTTCTCCTTTCATCAATTAAATTCAATATTTCTTCTGTTACCCAAGGATTTCTACTAGCCCTTGTCTTTTAACCTACTTGATCCTCTGCTACCTTCACTATTTCATCCCTCAGAGCTACCCATTCTTCTTCTACTGTATCTTTCCCCAATTCCTGTCAATTGTTCTCTTATGCTCTCCCTGATACTCTGTACAACCTCTAGTTTAGTCAATTTAACCAGGTCCCACCTCGTTAAACTCCCGCCTTTTTGCAGTTTCTTCAGTTTTAATCAACAGTTCATAACCAACACATTGTGGTCAGAGTCCACCTCTGCCTCTGGAAATGTCTTACAATTTAAAACCTGGTTCCTAAATCTCTGTCTAACCATTATATAATCTATCTGATACCTTCCAGTATCTCCAGGCTTCTTCCATGTATACAACCTTCTTTCATGATTCTTGAACCAAGTATTAGCTACGATTAAGTTATGCTCTGTGCAAAATTCTACCAGGTGGCTTCCTCTTTCATTTCTTCCCCCAATCCATAATCACCTACTACGTTTCCTTCTCTTCCTTTTCCTACTACCGGATTCCAGTCACCCGTGACTATTAAATTTTCGTCTCCCTTCACTATCTGAATAACTTCTTTTATCTCATCATACATTTCATCAATTTCTTCATCTGCAGAGCTACTTGGCATATAAAGTTGTACTAGTGTAGTAGGCGTGGACTTTGTGTCTATCTTGGCCACAATAGTGCGTTCACTGTGCTGTTTGTGGTAGCTTACCCGCACTCCTATTTTTTTATTCATTATTAAACCCACTCCTGCATTTTCCCCTACTTGATTTTGTATTTATAACCCTGTATTCACCTGACCAAAAGTCTTGTTCCTCCTGCCACTGAACTTCACTAATTCTCACTATATCTAACTTTAACCTATCCATTTCCCTTTCTAAATTTTCTAACCTACCCGCCCAATTAAGGGATCTGACATTCCACACTCCAATCCATAGAATGCCAGTTTTCTTTCTCCTGATAACGACATCCTCTTGAGTGGTCCCCGGCTGGATATCCGAATGGGGGACTATTTTACCTCTGGAATATTTTAGCCAAGAGGACACCATCATTATTTAACCATACAGTAAAGCTGCATGCCCTCGGGAAAAATTACGGCTGTAGTTTCCCCTTGCTTTCAGCCATTCACAGTATCAGCACAGCAAGTCCGTTTTGGTTATTGTTACAAGGCCAGATTAGTCAATCATCCAGACTGTTGCCCCTGCAACTACTGAAAACGCTGCTGCCCCTCTTCAGGAACCACACGTTTGTCTGGCCTCTCAACAGATACCCCTCCGTTGTGGTTGCATGTACGGTACGGCCATCTTTATCGGTGAGTCATGCAAGCCTCCCCACCAGTTATGTGCTGTCAAAGTTGCTCATAATTCTTATCATAATAAATTTTGACTATACCTCATTGGCTTGTATCTGCTGAATGAAAAACTTTCTCAAGCTGATTCTTTACTTACCTGCAGCCTGTCAAAAAGCTCTGCAAGTGGCACCTAGATTGCTAAAATAATAACTGAGTAATCTAGGTTCAAAGTCTACTCAGAAATTTAATTACTCAATTTTGCTAATTTTCAAAATGTCATATCTCAGAAGGGATCACTCAAATCTAATTTTGGAAAGAGCTCACTTTGTTTGATCAGAAGAAGTTGTTTTTATTTTTGCAACAGACAAATTTAGTGGCAACAGTGGAGTGTTAAAACTCGCCTCCAAAATGATTCTGAAGCACACTGTTGTGTAGTGAGGAATGTTCAGATTTAATGTTTGCTTTTTTAAATGATGTAAAGTCTGTTGCCATTACTACATAAATGTATTTTTCTGCAAGTACAAATTATTTCAAAGTATCCAACTTTTTAGAAAAGTTTATCTAATGATTTAATTTTTTTTCTTTTGTATTCCCAAACTCCCTGTGAAAGTTTTTGCTATCTATGACTGTTTAATTTTTCCAGTTACAAATATGCATAACTTTTACATTATCAAATAGTGAAAGTGAAGACAATAATAAGTAAAAATTCAATTGTAGTTTAATGGCTATCAGAGACTTTTCAGTTTGGGTAGTGTTGGCCTTGTGGATAATTCTACGTTATCTGAAAATATATATACATCAACAAGGCTCCAGGACTTTCAGTACAACAACAATAATTACTATAAGAAAGAAGTTAAATACGTCATACTTAAAATGCACAAATATGATTTCATCACAAAGCAGTACCTTTGGAGAAGTATAAATTTCTACAGAGATCCTGTTGTAACCCTCTTTGTGCAAAGAACGATTCTTTAAAAAAGGGTTTGTCAATTGTTCATGCAGAAACAGCACAACAATTGAAAGCTGTGACAAACAGCAATGCGAAATCTGGTCAAGAGGTCTGTCCAACTTGTAGGAAAAAAATTCCAGCAAGAGAAGCAGAAAAATCTCATCTTCATCCCAGTCGGGAGATGAAGCAGAATCACTTGATACAAGCCTAATTGCTTTTGGAGTCTCCCCTCTAAAATTTCAGAGAGTATCCACAATGGATGTCAATGGTTATACAAAATGAAAAATAAGCAAAACTCAAGAGGCAATTGTGAATAACATTGCTGATGCTTTGACCCAAAAGATTTTCAAACAGCTTGTACAAGCAGATTATAAACAGCTGATTAAAGAACTATAAGAAAAGTTGAAATTGTGAAGGCAGCCTAAAAAGAATCAGATTTTGACACTGGTACCTCAAAGCTACAATAAAAGACAATGCAAGAATCTGGTGCTTCAGAAAGGATGGAAAAAGCAACTAGGTAGTTAAAGGCATAACATGGTGTATTAGTGCAGCTAACCAACAGGTGTGGCAAGAAGATTCCAGGTGCTGTAAAAGAAAGAGTAGTAACATTTTTTCAAAATGAAGATTTTAGCCAAATTTGCAGAAGTAAAAAGGACTGTGTATTAAGTAGAGTAGATGGAAAGGAAGTTTTGGAGCAAAAATACTGTCTTCTCAATAATTTGAGAAAAAAAAGTTTTCAGCATATTGACTTCGAGGAACATGGGACTGAAGCTGGATTTTCCAAACTTTGTGAATTGAGTCCAAAATGATGCAACACTATTGGTTCTAAAGGAAACCACTCAGTCTCTATTTGTACTTTACACAAAAATGTAAAATTGATATTTGAAAACAGTCGAGTTAAAGAAGATTACAAGAGCCTGGTTGGCAAAACAGTGTGAGATTTGGAATCTAAAGACTGCATGTTTCTTTGGTGTGAAATCTGTCCAGGAAAAGAAAGTCTGCAAAAGATTTAAGAAAGTAGTTTTGAAGACAGTGATCGAAGGTACATTAGAAACCAAGCAGATGACTACTGAGGGTTGTAGTGACGGTCTGATTTCAAAAATTGACGAACTTTGCCCTCATCATTAAATTATAAAGCACCATCTCAAACCAACTGAACTAATTGTACTAATGGATTTTTCGGAAAATTATTTGTTTATTCTCCAAAATGCTGCCCAAGATTTTCACTGGAATAACAGCAAAGCAAATTTACACCCATTTGCTGTGTACTTCAGAAATAAAATGGACATCAACAGTATCAGATGCTGCGTAATAATCGACGGGATGAAGCACGATGTAACCACTGTACATACTTTTATAGCGAAATTAATAGAAGATCAAAAGTATCACCTTGGAAAAATCACACATATTTACTACTTCAGTGGTGGGTCATTAGACAGTATGAAAACTTCGAAAATTTTCTGAATCTTTGCCACATTCTAAATGACGATGGGATCTCAGCTGAATGGAACTTTTTTTACTACAAGCTATGGAAAATCTCCATGTGATGAAGTTGGAGGAACTGTAAAGTGCGCAGCAGGAAGAGCGAGCAAGCCCTCAAAGGCCAACTGAGGACCAGATTTTGATAACAACCGATTTTTTTAAGTACTGCACAAAGAATATCAGTGGAATCCAATTCATTTTTGTTTCAAAATAAGAAAGTCAAGCATCAAAAACTCAGCAGCAAGAAAGATTCAAAATCAGCTGCACAGCATCAGGAACAAGAGAGAATCAAAACTTGGGGCCATTAAGTGAAAAGCAAGTTCCAATGATACACATGTAGTATGACAAATGTTGATCAAAGTCAAACAACAGCTTCTCACAGAAATATTGCAGCCTTACAAACAGGCCAATATATTGCCTGTATTTACAATGGAAAATGGTGGATTGGTAATGTCACTGACGTTTTAGATGAAGAAAATGATGTCTTAGTCAGTTTAATGCATGCCAATAGACCTGCACATTCTTTCTATTGGCCAACAATGTATGTTTGTAGGCTTTCAGATCAACATATTTCTGTCATTCCAGGTCAGCAACAAGAATGGCCCAACATTTTAGCTTGCTTTAATGAACTGTAATTGCATTTCAGCAACTGAATGAATTAACTGAAATATTATGGTTTTGGAACTATGAAGAGTAAGACTAGTAGTGGCAAAGCCACCACAGATCAACACAAATATGTGACTGTGTATTTTTCAATGTACCAAAAATATAAGCTTATTTATTCTTAAATGCTATATCTAAAAAAATAATACAACTTTTTCTGATGCAGCAAAGTTGTGCCAGAATAAGCGTATTTGAGTAATTCCTTTTGAGGTATAATGTATTGAAAGTGAGCAAAAATTGACTAATTAAATTTTTGTGTATACTTTGAACTTAGATAAATCATTATTTGAGCAATCTATATGCCACTTGCAGATCTTTTAAACATGCTGACAGGATGCAGACGAGTAAAGAATTAGCTTCAGAAACTTCGTCTTCCAGTAGATACAAGCCAATGAAATGTAGTCAAAATTTGTTATGACAAGATTTATGAGCAATTTTGATAGCACATTATGATAATTTTACTTTAATTTGACATACAATGGATTATCTGTGTCATTGCCCACTCCTTGAAATATATGTTTTACATGGAAATCCTTTCATATATACATTTATCGCTACTTTGTTGTGCCTGTCATTATTTTCCTCTTGGCTGTTGTTTCCTGAGAGCTAACCACAGGTTCACTGAACACATTCAAGCAGAGTGTCCCCATTGATCACATTTAAAGCATGTGGTGTCTCTGTATTCAGTAAGAGGTGCAGAATGTTGTGGTAAGTAGCACGTTGTACATTTTGCTGGTACTAGGAGTGGAGTGGCCTTACACAATTTTGTATCTATTGGGCCTGGGTTCTTTTTACTTTCCAATCCTAGATTTGCTTCTACTGTGCATACCACCCAGCCATTCTTGCACTCCCCCAACATGTGGCCTGGCATTCTGCAATTAAAACATTTCACGGATTTATTCCTTAACTTGTCATGATACAGTATACTAATAGTTTGTTTAGCGAGAGACTGAAAGGTACTTTTTTGAAATGGATTTTTTTTTGTGGCACACAATGGCACTTTCTTCTGCAGATGCGATATGTATCACCTCAGATAAGGTGATTTCCCTCATACTAACTAAGGTTTTTATGTACTTATCATACAACCCCTGTACGAACAGATCTAGACACAGCTTCTCGATTAATTTGACTCGACACTGTAAATTGGAAGCCTCTAGTAGTCTTGGAGTAGATTCCTTGAATTGGAACCATAATTAATTAACCCTGGAATACCATTATACTGTCATTTCTGATTTTCCTTGCTGACTTGCAAACATGTTGCGAGCATATTAATCAGCTGCTGGTCTACTTTGATAATTCTCAACAAATACTGCACAGAAGCTCTGGTGGAGATCTACACTGCTACTCATGAAGGTCTGCACTGCTTTTTGCGAAGATCTGCATTGCTGTTTGGGAAAACTGCTCATGGCTACAAGTCTCAAAATCATTAGTCTCTACCTCAATTCAGACCAGGTTTTTACAAAAATTCCCTCTTTCGCCTATCCCATTAACTCAGAGGCTACAACAGACTGTAATTGAAGGACACTTTCTCTCAATGAGGGGTACTTTTTAATCAACCTACCCAATTTCCTACAATGCCGATAGTTAATTAACTGCCTCATTTACTGCACAATTGTACTCAAAAACCTGATTGCCCGTATGTTATGCCCTTGAAAGGCAAGTGAGAATGAGACAATTACCTGCAACTGCAGAGCCATGTGGGAAGGTTGTAGGTCCATTAGCAGCTGCTAAATATCTGAATGAGGAAGACAATAACCAAACACTGATAGATTTTTGTCAATTGAGTAACTTGACATGGTACAGACAAGGGATGCAAGTAAAGTTCTTAGAGAGGTGTAGTGCTTAAAAAATTTCTACTAGCAACTACTCCTACTCCATCACACAACAACGTCACTTCCACATTCTTTACTACTAAAGAATAGTGATTAGATGTGTGATGGATTGCTACTGACTGTAACTTTGAATGACCCTGAGTGACCCCTGGCTCACTACAATACTCTCCGGTAATGTGTACTTCCTGCATCACCCTCTACAGCTGACACCCTCATTTTTCTTCGAAAAGATTCCACTGCTGTGTTCTTGTGATTTGAAGCCTTGTTTGACCTGGCATTTGTACCTAGGACTTGTTGCTGCCCAGAAGACTGTATGCAGTGCCATTGGAATTGGGTTTGCCTTTACCTGCTTCCTTGAAGGCGCCTGCCCCCACAGCACCAGCAAGTACATGGCCCCGTCTCAGTGCTCAGTGCTCGCTTGAGAGCTTGGCTATTGCCTCCTAAAATTTCTTTTAAGTGTTTTGTTCCCTTTGTTCCCTATTCTTGACAATGTGGTACACCTAAAAAAATAGGAAAGGACAATTTAGAAACAAATTGTGTGATAATAGTAGGTGAAGAATAATGCTCTAAACATATCTAAAATGTAACTAAAAGAAATGCTCCCTCAAAAGTAAACACAAAAACTGCAAACAGCAGTTCTGCAGTGACACAAAAATGAATATATGACCAAGCTCAAAAATTGAATGAGGGCCATGCACACAATGTTTCAAATTTTGTATCAAAGTCTGCTAAAAATACCTTGAGTATCCCAGCTGTTGTTAAGCCTGGGGCAAAGTCCAAAATGTGATAATCAGCATAGAAAAAGAATGTGCCAATTCTCATAAAAGTGACTCTGTTCTTTTCACAGTGGACTTTAATAATGTTTAATGCAATGAGACCAATACATCTCTAAGAGAAATCGTTGTTATCTTGCAGTTGCTGCCGAATGCAAATGTGATAAGAATGAATCCACCTATGAGACTTGATTTGGTGAACTGGTCTTGCATGATTAGTGAAATTAAACAAACAAATCCCAGATTAAATTACTTCTGTTCAAAATTTAAAAATCTAAACCTTCTTCATGACAAAATTTATGAGAATGCTAATTCCCATGTACAGACAACACCTTAATAGATGTGCTAAGATGAGACATGCACCACATGCACACAAAGCTCTTCATGAAATGCTGTCTGAAAGTAGCTGTTTACAAAGAAACTATTTTAAAGACACTCTTCGTGATAATGTTAACAGCAGTAATTTCATTATGCATTTGAACATTGGAGGTCGTTCAGAAGGAAAAATCAGCAAGCCTAATAATATGCAAATTGAAACAATTACCGAATGTAATATGTTTAAATGAACAATGGTCTAAAATTAAAAATATCAATTTTCTTTATAAACTTACAGGCTACAAACTGGCTACAGTTACTATAGAGCAAATGGGTATGCGTACACTTGCATACCAGTTCAGCCCTTGGTGGACTATGAAATCAAACAGAATTTTGGCCACCTAAGTGTAGAATTTGCATTTGAAAGTAGTTGTATAGAACTTAAGTTTGTAACATATTAATCATCAGTATATATAACATCCTTGGGTACCATGTAAGCTTGGTATTCTTAGATACTTTAAAACATTGTTACATAAACTAAAAACTGTGTGTGAATCTAGTCATATGTGCTGAATTCAACATGAATGCAACAACTGGTGACAAATTTGCTTCAATTTGAACAACTGCAAGGACAAATATGGGTTAAATCTTAATTTAAACAAACAGTTAGAGCAACTGCTTTTACATGTCTTCATAATATTGTAAGTATGTTGATAGAGACAAAAAGACACACAAACACACACACAAATTTCAAGCTTACGCAACCCAAGGTTGCTTTATCAGGAAAGAGGGAAGGAGAGGGGAAGACTAAAGGATGTGGGTTTTAAGGGAGAGGATAAGGAGTCACTCCAATCCCGGGAGCGGAAAGACCCACCTTAGGGGGGAAAAAAGGACAGGCACACACTCGCGCGCGCACGCACACACACACACACACACGCACACACATCCATCCGCACACACACAGACACAGACAGACATATGTAAATGCAAAGAGGCTGGGCAGAGATGCCAGTCGAGGCGGAAGCACAGAGGCAAAGGTGCTGCTGAACGACAGGCGAGGCACGAGTTTCAGGTCGCCGCTCCTCATGCCTCGCCTGTCGTTCTGCCTCGACTGACATCTGTGCCCAGCCTCTTTGCATGTCTACCTGTGTCTGTGTGTGTGCGGATGGATGCGCGCGTGTGTGCGCGAGTGTGTGCCTGTCCTTTTTTCCCCCTAAGGTGGGTCTTTCTGCTCCCAGGATTGGAGTGACTCCTTACCATCTTCCTTAAAACCCACATCCTTCAGTCTTTCCCTCTCCTTCCCTCTTTCCTGATAAAGCAACCTTGGGTTGTGAAAGCTTGAAATTTGCGTGTGTGTTTGTGTGTGTTTTTTTTGTCTCTATCAACATACCAATGCTTTCGTTTGGTAAGTTACAGCATACTTGTTTTTAGATATATTTTTCCCATGTGGAGTGTTTCCCTCTATAATATTGTAAGTAGTTATAATTACAGTGGAAAAGAAAAAAATTCTAGATTTAGGAGTATCACTCTCAAAATTAAATTCCAGATGTACATCAAAAAGATGTAGAAAGTTCAGTCAAGAAAATGTAGAGGGGTTAATTAAAAAATTAAACCAATACCATGTGGTTGGTCAGTGAACACACTTCATCAAAGGACTACTACAACCAAATTTGTGGATGTATTCAGTGAATGCTTCCCTTTTGTAAAAGTATTGACTGAGTTTCATAAAAGCAGATCATGATTTGAAACTGGAATTAGATGTTCTAACATTAAGATGAGGAGTTGCATATGCAGTCAAAAGTTAACAGAAGTCATGAATTTCTTTACTACATAATCACATACAAAAAACTTGGCAAAGTAGTTAAACTGGCTAAGTGTACCACAAACAACAGATTCATTTCAAATGCTAAAAACGAATCAATGCTCTTTGGTCTGTTATAAGTGATGATGTTGCCACCGAAATGGAGAGAAGATGCCCCTCTAGACTAACGATAAATGGCAGAGTTGTTACAGTGTGTAGTGCCATATTCAAATCCTTCAAAGACTTCTTCACGTATTGCAATAAAATCTGTGACTGTTCACTACCAAATATGAATCCCAGTATGCCAGAGAAATAGCTCAGGTTTTAAGTTTTCCCATTTATCAAGCTCACAAGGGAAACTCCCCATTGTGACCCCCAACCCACCTGCCCCTATCCTTCCTCAGAGTTAGTGGTATAATGGCCTAGTGGATAGCCCTTCAAAAACTGAATGAAGATTAAGCATGAAAACTGGAAGAAGATATGCTGCACTGTGAAAAAAGAAGCAAAACAGAAACAGTGAAGCAAAATAGAAACAAGCTCAAGATGTGCAACAACAAGTGAACTGCAAGAACCACAGCATTGTGGTTGTGTGCTCATGATGTTGGTCTCAAAAGTTGGAGATACATGTTCAAGTACCTCATGACCAAGTCTTATTTTTTTCCCCACAAAATTATGAACTTTCTGTCTGGTTGTTGATGTGTTTCTTCTCATTCTGTAGTCTTGGCAGTTGCAATGGTTATAGAATACGAGTCATGTGAGAAGAATATATTACTGTCAGAGCAAATGTGATCAATAGTGGGAGCAGGCTAGATGCTGCATAGGCCTCCCACAGAAATGAAAACAACAAATAAACAGCTGAGAACTAGGTTGCAACAAAGGAATGCAAGAGTCAACACTTCCAAAATGGAACACAAGACTCATAACATGCGATACTTGCATAGAACAAATAGGAGGTACATGTGTCTGGAGGCTGCTTCCTTATGCCTCCGCCCACATCTCGTGGTCGTGCGGTAGCGTTCTCGCTTCCCACGCCCGGGTTCCCGGGTTCGATTCCCGGCGGGGTCAGGGATTTTCTCTGCCTTGTGATGGCTGGGTGTTGTGTGCTGTCCTTAGGTTAGTTAGGTTTAAGTAGTTCTAAGTTCTAGGGGACTTATGACCACAGCAGTTGAGTCCCATAGTGCTCAGAGCCATTTGAACCTTATGCCTCCGTGCTGCAAATGGACATTGCACCATGACACAGGCACAAATCAGAATACAGTGAACAGACACATCAATGAGTGGATGAACAGCCCATCATTTTGTGAAAAAAAAACAATAAATGTGGTGCATAAGGGAGATTTGAACATGGATTTCCCCCTTCGAATTCCAACACAGTTACCACATTACCATGACACTGTGGTTGTTTACATCGGCATGATGTTGCACATCTGACCTTCGAACATTCACTGGATATATTCTGCTTCTTTTTTCAAAGTTCACTACACATTCTTCCTCTATTCATACTTGATCTGTGTCCAGTTTTTGGCAGGCTATCCATTATAAAAATCATACTGTCCCTACAAAAAAAATTTTAAGTCAATGTGTTGGGATGAGATTCCAATAATAAAAATGGTCTGTCATAGTATTGCACATCCACTCTTCTCATAATCAACCAGTCTTTTGTTGAGCTACATTTTACAGATTGATTAAAGTATACTGAAAATGGACTGTAAAACTGGAAAAAAGGTGAAATGGGGAACTATGGACCTACCTCATAGTTACAAATGTTTTTAAAAGAACTTTTAAAAATCTGCATGTGAGCTTCAATTAATCCCAAGCATTATTTTATACAATCAGTACAGTTTCAGGAAAGGTTGCAGTACATCCTCAGAGAAACTGTTGAACTTCACCATGAAACAATCTGCTCAATGTACTAGCAAAATAAGCTATAACAACAAAACTTTAAATCTGCAAACTGTATTGAACTTGGTGGTGTATTAGTGTACAAAGATATGTCGCGGGGTTATCATGTGGCTAACGTACTGAGCTGACAGAAGAATCACAGATTTGTCATAACTGTTGAATGTAATATGACTGATTTAGTTGTAAAGGAAACTGTATACTATGCCTATTATGTTTCCATCGTTAGGTATAGAATAATTTTCTCTGGGTTGAGAAGGCCAATCTACTTAAACCTTTTAGTCTTGGGGAAAAAACTGAGCTATGATGAGAGCTAAAAAGAAACAACAGTGTGAACATAAGACTTATTTGAGACAAGACGGAGAGCAAGTTACATATTACCTAGACACAGACTAAAACTATATGTAGAAACACCACATTATACGAGCATGAAATTTATAAACATAATTTGGAAAGATATGTATGACTCAGAACCTGCTGCGGGAAAGACTATTAAATGTGCAGCATTACTCTGTATTTTAAATATTAATAGACATAGATAAAGGACTACAACAAGAAAATCGTTGAAGCAACACGTAGCAGGTGTTACTAACAACAGTAATACTTAGCCGCCAGAACTGCTGCGACCCAGCATATACATACATTAAAAATAAGGGAGTTTAAACAGCAATATATATACAGGGTGGTCGGAAATTCCCGTTACAAACTTCTAGGACATGTAGAGGGTAGGGAGTAAAGAACATTTTGAATAGGAACCCATGTCCGGAATCGTACCGTTTCCGTTCTACGACAGTTTCAATTCAGATGTGTACCTCGTCAATGTCTGCTTAGGGCAAGAGAAAAGTCTCAGAGTTCCCTGCCCTGGTATGCAGGATAGACACGGTGACGTGTACTACGTTAAACTATCCCCAGATGTCACTTATTGTCCGCCCTGCTGTGAGACCGAGTCAATACCTGTGTACCAACGACAGAGGAAACGTTTGCGGAATACACAGACATCCTCCTTGTGTATGGCGAAGCTGGAGGTAACTGGAGAGCTGCTAGTCGGCTGTATCACGAACGTTTACCACACCGTCACACTCCCTCGCACAAACTGTTTGCCCAAGTTACACAACGGCTACGAGAAAGGGGTAACTTCACCGGGAGGAGGCAGGACTGTGGTGCTCCTCAGCAATGCCACACTCCCGAATTTTTAGAAGGTGCACTGCATCGCATTGAAGACAGCCCGTCAACGAGTTCGTGAACAATTGCTCGTGTAGTGGCTGTTAGACACAGTACCGTCTTGGACGCCCTGCATGAGCAAAAATTCCATCCATACCACTTACAAAGGCTAAACACTATGGGTCCAGTAGACTTTCCAAAATGGGCTGCCTTCTGCACACGGTTCAAGGACCATTGCGTCGACGCGCCCCTGATTCCACGTCGAGTTCTCTTCACAGATGAATGAAGGTTGACAAAGGATTGTGTTCTGAATGTTCGAAATAACCGGTCTGGGCGTACGAAAACAATCAACCCACGCATGTGCAGGGATTTCAAGACAGGTTTGGAATTAACGTGTGGACAGGTATTATGGACGGTCACTTGATTGGACCATACCCCCTTGCATCAAAGCTCACAAGTCCTGCAAACTTTGTCTTCCTAAGACACGTACTGGAGCTGTTCTTGGAAACTGTGCCATTGACTGTCTGTCAGGAAATGTGTTTTTAGCACGATGGAGCACCACCTCACTTTTCACTGGCTGTCCGGAGACATCTTCCCAAACCACGGATGTTCTGGGATTTCAAGACAGGTTTGGAAATAACGTGTGGGCAGGTATTCTGGACGGTCACATGATTGGACTGTACCCCATTCCATCAAAGATCACAGGTCCCGCAAACTTAGTCTTCCTACGACACATACTGGAGCTGTTCTTGGAAACTATGCCTTTCAACGCCTGTCAGGAAATGTGGTTTTAGCACGATGGAGCACCACCTCACTTTTCACTGACTGTCCGGAGACATCTTCCCAACCCACACATATACAGGGATTTCAAGACAGGTTTGGAATTAACGTGTGGGCAGATATTCTGGACGGTCACGTGATTGGACCATACCCCCTTCCATCAAAGTTCGCAAGTCCTGCAAACTTAGTCTTCCTACGACACGTACTGGAGCTGTTCTTGGAAACTGAGCCATTGAACGTCGGTCAGGAAATGTGGTTTTAGCACGATGCAGCACCACCTCACTTTTCACTGGCCGTTCGGAGACATCTTCCCAAACAACGCATGTTCAGGGATTTCAAGACAGGTTTGGAATTAACGTGTGGGCAGGTATTCTGGATGGTCACGTGATTGGACCATAGCCCCTTCCATCAAAGCTCACAGGTCCCGCAAACTTAGTCTTCCTACGACACGTACTGGAGCTGTTCTTGGAAACTGAGCCATTGAATGTGGGTCAGGAAATGTGGTTTTAGCACGATGCAGCACCACCTCACTTTTCACTGGCTGTCCGGACACATCTCCTCAACCCACGTATGTTCAGGGATTTCAAGACAGGTTTGGAATTAACATGTGGGCCGGTACTCTGGACGGTCATGTGATTGGACCATACCCCCTTCCATCAAAGTTCGCAGGTCCCGCAAACTTAGTCTTCCTATGAGACATACTGGACCCATTCTTGGAAGCTGTGCCATTGAACATCCGTCAGGAAATGTGGTTTTAGGACGATGGAGCACCACCTCACTTTTCACTGGCTGTCCGGAGACATCTTAACAGACGGTATGGTGAAAGATGGCCGTGGTGGTCCAACCATGTGGCGCCACGATTGCTGGATATAACCCCTATGGACACTTCTTGTGGGGTGGTATGAAGAGCCTAATTTATGAGACACCTGTAGAGACAGAGGAAGATCTGCTGGCACGAGTTCTGGCCGCTGCACAAGACACTGGAGAGACACCAGGTGGGATGGAGAGAGTGTACCAGGACATGCTTCAGAGGTGCAATGTGTGTAACAACGTTGGTGGTCGCCACACGGAGCCGCTGTTGCAATGCATGTGTACGTTGCGGCTGGTGCCGTAGGTGCTGGGTTCCTGTTGATGTCGACTAATGTAAACCATAAGCTGTAAGTTGTAATGCAAATGCGTAAGTAATAACAGAACGAGTCAGTAGTCTTTCCAAATGGATTACAACAACTGTACTCGGTCACGCCTAAGTACATCCCCCACGTGGGTGTGGATGAGATAATAATCTGCATTGAAACTGTTGTAGAACGGAAACGATACGTTTCCGGACATGGGTTCATATTCAAAGTGTTATGTACTCACTACCCTCTACATGTCATAGAAGTTTGTAACGGGAATTTCCACCGCCCTGTATAAGACGACAACAGAAAGTTTTGCGAACTTATTTTTTCATCAAAAACTTTACATTCCTTGTGGAAAAAGGAAAGTGTTAATTGTCATTTTGCATGAATCTTTAGTTGCATAACATTTGTCTGTCGATATTGAAGAAGTAAATGATTAAAAAAATCTGATTTTTTTACATGTGGTGCTTTGGTATTTTAGGTTCTTAATAAATCATTTACCTTTTCATGATTCGTAACAGTCACTGTGAAATGACACCAGCTGTCTAGCACGTGATTTGATTTACAACCCTTGTACTGAAAAAAATGTGGTAGTGATCAGCTAGCCGATTGCTACATTTTAGACCATACCTCACTGAGATTTAAATACAAGTAAACCTCCAAAAAAACTTTTTAAATGGTAATGCCACTGATACCTGTCGTCTTTCGCAAGTAAATGCCAGTTATTAAATGGCGTCAGTGCTGCGATCAGAAGCAGATGCAGTTCATGATGATTTACCATAGTGTCAAACACTTCATGAGTTAAAACTGAGTTACTGACGATGAATTCAGGCCCAGTGTCATTTTAATCATCCATTATCACATAATTCCAAATATACAGGATTTTTTTTTGCTTGGAACTACTAAATATCTTGAAAAAATACGCATGACACGAAAAAAATGTTCCAGGTGAATTTTTTTTTTCAATGCGGACATCTGTGTGTGCCAAAACTGCCCATCCATAACCCACCCACCATCCGTGAGATCAACTTTTTATTTTCGAATAGGAGCCCCCCATTTTTATTGCAAATTCAGATTTTGCGCCAAAAATATCTAGAGTGTAGGGCCTACCTTGCAATATTTTTGTCCATTCATGGTAAATGGCGTTGTAATTGAACAAATTCAATTTTTCCGGTTGTTGTTAATAACCGACTCATTTTATTCTGCTTTACATTTTCGAGAAAAATGTAAACTATTTGTGTTCTAAACAGTTTAAAAAGTTGTTAAACTTTAATCTAGTTTTACATATTTTGTAGTAAAATAAAAGTTTTACGTTAAGACATTTAAAAGTGTGGCAAGTACGTTACTTTTGACATAACATTGTTTTCTGTTCCCTTCAGCGTTGATTGTGGACAATCCCCACACCATTAGAATACTTGATTTCAGTGAGTCCCCTGGAATCTCACCACCAGGGGTTACTGTTTTCGATATGTTCTTCCGCCCAACAGGCATAACTCTCGCGAAAATTACAGTTCCATTTACGAATAGAAAACATTGTTTCCGATAAACGCTACGTATTTGTGGCCCGAATTCCGAATCTGCAACAAAAACAGGGGTTCCCTTTTGAAAATAAAAATTTGATCCACAGTGGAGGTGGGTTGACGATTTTTAGTGGATACAGATTTCCACTTTGAAGACATTAACTTTTCACCTAAAACATTTTCATAATACAAGATGAGTCTCCCAAGGCATTTAGTTCTTCAAAGTTAAAACAAACAGCTAGTATACGAATTTTTCCCCTGTCGATGACCAGCTACACTAGAGAATCATTCGCTATAGTTTTACAGTACTCCATACTTTATGTGATTAAAGCGATTTATTCTTAAGCTTGATACAGATCATCCAAGCTCTTCTTGCCTCTCACTTCTTAAACATATGTTGTAGACACTTCCATGTTGTTAGCTGGTAAGCCATTTCACGTAGGTCACCTTGTGTGATACCATAAAAATTTTCTTCTATTTGAAGTATGTAAGACACAAGTTCCTCTTCCAAATCTACACCAAATACAAGTTTTCCCCAATTTTCCATTAAAGTTTTTTGAGTAGAGAGCTTCAGCTGTACTAATTGCTTGTAAATTCGATTACAGGACATTAAATAATTTAGCCAACTTCAGTGTCCATTTAGTTTCATTTCATACTTCTTTCGTTCCATTTCTAGCTTCTTTCCTCTGGGCCATATTTTGACTTCTCGGCATTCTAGAACAAAAGCAGCACAGGTCAGTTATATGGACAAAGTGGTCCAAAATCTATCTGCAGCCTAAATTTAGACCATATGTAACAGCCCAAATGCAGACAAGTTTTGTAATACAAAATGTCTTTAATTGTGTTTTGCTCTTAATATGTTGTGCTTTACATACCTCCATCCAATGGGGAAATTAATGTGAGAAAAGCACTAATGAATCCGCACTTGAGTTTAACCTTATCTCTTTCCAGTTGTTGCATAAGAGAAGCAACTTCGACGTATTGTCTGTATTAGTCTTTGAATTTCTTGTGATAAATATAATTGAAGTTCTTTATTCAACTGTTGTCGGTTTGTTATCTGGCACTTTTTCAATGAAAATAAGTAAAAATTCAGTAGAGAGAAACGCCCTTCCTTTAAATTTCCGAAGATGTGGGTACTCGTTGGCACGTTCTTCACGGCAATCTGTCATTCACAGCATCAGAAGAAGTTCTTAGGTTAAAACTTGAAATATTCAGTCAGTCATACTACGCGGAGACTAAATACAGTAACAGTTTTCCATTGCTGATTGGGAAATCCGAAACGTGGATTTCAGAGCTCAACTTTTTTCATTAGAGATAACAACGGGAACTTGATAAATGACAAGGAAGATGGAAAGAATACTTCTCAGAACTGTTGAATCGCCCAGAGCAAGAAGGCATATTATCTGCAAACACTGCGGAGGAAAGGAAAGATGAAGGAGAATGGGACGTTAGTGAAGAAGACGTGAAAATCGCAATCAAAAGACACAAACATCAGAATTAATCAAGGAGGGAGGTGAGAGCTTAGACTTAGAGATATATAAACTGATCCAGTTGATATGGCAGAAGGAGACACTGCCAGAAGGATGGAAATTGGCTATAATATGCCCAATATACAAGAAGAGAAGCAAAATGGAATGCGGTAACTACAGAGGAATCAGCTTGTTGAATGTAACATTATAAAGTTCTGTCCATCATTATCCTCAGAAAATTCCAGCTATAGAGAACAGCATACAGGATTACCAAGCTGACTTTCGACCAAACCGTACGACAATAGATCACATTTTCAATTGTTTGAAAAACATTGGGAATATGATAAAGATATTTACAGCCTGTTCGTCGATTTTCAACGTGCGTATGACAGCATCCACAGGAATAGCCTATACAATGCAAAACTTCAGAATCCCTGAGAAGGTAGTGAAAATGGTGCAATCTTGTATGGCAGCAGTACGTTTCCGAGGAGCCAAATCAGAAACATTCAAGACTGAGACAGGCCTCAGAAAAGGGGATGCTCTCTCATGTGTTCTGTTAAATGTCATCGTAGAGAAAGTACTGTAACAAAAGAGTGTAGGCAACAGGAGTGGGCTGGAGTAGAGATGGACGGTAACTTCAATTGTCTCGCATATGCAGATGACATAGTACTATTAAGTGAGTGAAAGCTCGAGTTGAAAGCAATGTAGCAGAAAATGGACAATT
Organism: Schistocerca serialis cubense; assembly: GCF_023864345.2. Taxonomy (NCBI): domain Eukaryota; kingdom Metazoa; phylum Arthropoda; class Insecta; order Orthoptera; family Acrididae; genus Schistocerca; species Schistocerca serialis. Next base: position 149,706,102 of record NC_064648.1, read on the forward strand.
ACGCACGGAAGGTAGGGCTCAAGGTGAACTGAAACAAAACAGAGCTCATGCAATTGGGAAGAAGACAGGAGCGGGTAGAATTTATTGAGATGAATGGCAAGAGGTTCAAGAGAGTACACAGTTCAAATACTTGTGATCTTGGTTTACCACGGAAAACAACATAAAAATAGCAGTGGGAACGAAATGCATGCATTCCCTCAGAGAGACGCCCAGCTCTAAATCGATCTCAGTGAACACTCAGATGAAACTCTACAACACAGTGATATGCCCATCAGTAATGTAAGGTTCAGAAACATGGAGCATGACCAAGCGAGAAAGGGAAAAACTATTAATATTTGAAAGAAGAGTAATGAGGAAGATATGGGGACCAGTTTTAGATAACAGAGAATGAAGGAGGAGGAAAAACGAGGAAATCTACCTTCCGATGCGACAACCAACTATCCTACAGAAGATAAAGAACAAAAAAATACAATGGGTTGGCCATGTAGCCCGTATGCCAGATGGAAGAAAGGCGAAGATGGCACTAGCGGGGAAACGAAACACCGAACACCCCATTGGATGACCATGGGAGCGCTGGATGGACGACCTGGCGAAGGACCTAGCAGCCATGGGAATTGAAGACACATGGAGGAACTGAGCACAAAACAGGAAGGAATGGAGGCAGTTTGTAGAAGCAGCGCATGGTCTGCAGGGCCTGCGAATGCTGAATATCTGTCTGTCTATATCGATTGGGCACATGAGACAAGATTTCTCCACATAAAGTATTTATTATTTGCTTTTGTTCGAAAGTTTGTTTGTTAAAAGATTGACTACGAAAAGTTTGCAAGTTCGTAATCACATTAGCCCGCTTCATTCACACAAAAGAAGAAACTCTGAATATATAAGTTGTTGTTGTTGTGGTCTTCAGTCCTGAGACTGGTTTGATGCAGCTCTCCATGCTACTCTATCCTGTGCAAGCTTCTTCATCTCCCAGTACCTACTGCAACCTACATCCTTCTGAATATGCTTAGTGTATTCATCTCTTGGTCTCCCCCAACAATTTTTACCCTCCACGCTGCCCTCCAATACTATATTGGTGATCCCTTGATGCCTCAGAACATGTCCTACCAACGGATCCCTTCTTCTGGTCAAGTTGTGCCACAAACTTCTCTTCTCCCCAATCCTATTCAATACTTCCTCATTAGTTATGTGATCTACCCATCTAATCTTCAGCATTCTTCTGTAGCACCACATTTCGAAAGCTTCTATTCTCTTCTTGTCCAAACTATTATCGTCCATGTTTCACTTCCATACATAGCTACACTCCATACAAATACTTTCAGAAATGACTTCCTGACACTTAAATCTATACTCGATGTTAACAAATTTCTCTTCTTCAGAAACGCTTTCCTTACCATTGCCAGTCTACATTTTATATCTTCTTTACTTCGACCATCATCAGGTATTTTGCTCCCCAAATAGCAAAACTCCTTTTCTACTTTAAGTGTCTCATTTCCTAATCTGACACCCTCAACATCACCCGACTTAATTCGACTACATTCCATTATCCTCGTTTTACTTTTGTTGATGTTCATCTTATATCCTCCCTTCAAGACACCATCCATTCCGTTGAACTGCTCTTCCAAGTCGTTTGCTGTCTCTGACAGAATTACAATGTCATCGGCGAACCTCGAAGTTTTTATTTCTTCTCCATGGATTTTAATGCCTACTCCGAATTTTTCTTTTGTTTCCTTTACTGCTTGCTCAATATACAGATTGAATAACATCGGGGAGAGGCTACAACCCTGTCTTACTCCCTTCCCAACCACTGCTTCCCTTTCATGTCCCTCGACTCTTATAACTGCCATCTGGTTTCTGTACGAATTGTAAATAGCCTTTCGCTCCCTGTATTTTACCCGTGCCACCTTTAGAATTTGAAAGAGAGTATTCCAATCAACATTGTCAAAAGGTTTCCTTAAGTCTACAAATGCTAGAAATGTAGGTTTGCCTTTCCTTAATCTTTCTTCTAAGATAAGTCGTAAGGTCATTATTGCCTCACGTGTTCCAACATTTCTACGGAATCCAAACTGATGTTCCCCGAGGTCGGCTTCTACTAGTTTTTCCACGATTATTAATTAAAATAATGTTCACGAAACATACCTTATAGTTTGAATTGATTCTGAATATTTTTTCGAGGTTGAGTACAGCCATTTACTTGTATTTCTCTTTACATCTACTTTTCCTTCTGGCTGATAAGTACAACTCCAGTTCGTAAATTCACAAAAATTAAAGGAAACTGAGTCACAGTAATTGTTTTTACATTTATCTCTCCCGAATAGCAAACTCGACCGTACTTCACCGAGTCTCACTAACCTCACTCGCACAGCAGCAAAAAGCGACTATAGTGCGCACAAAATACTGTGGCCACTATATGGGCTAGGGGGAGAGCAGTGGCTGGTGGTGGGGGTAGCGAGCAGGTGCTGTAGGGGAAATGCCGAGCGCTGGGAAGGGTGCGCCGTTCTAAACTGAAGCCTGCATTCGCATTGTTTGTAATTATTAAGTGGAACCCCCCTCCGCGCCCACACTTGCACGGTGACCATTCAGAAAGTGCAACTGTCACCTCTGCTTTCGATAGTATCTAAAAAGAATTCCGCCGAAAATGCAGTGATCTATTTTCGTCTGGCTTGTTAACCATTTATAACTTTCAGAGAATTGTCCAGAGTGAAAACCTACACATTCCTCTGGCTGCAATGACAAAATCTGTTTCTTTTGCCAAAACACAGCGGAGTTTATACTGTCTCACCTCACTAAAATGTTCTGCAGTTACAGTTGACAGAGAATTCTGAAACAGAAGGTTATTAAGTGAGGAACTAAGGAAAAGTAAAGTCAATAGCTCAGGAAAAAGCACATCCTTGATGCAAAAAAAGTGAGATGTCGTCGCATATGTTGTTCCAAGCCCCACAGTATTTCTAATTTCACCAGCAATCGATTGCCCTTATTAATGACGTCTTTCACAGAAAAAGCCTGTAGTTTTTGGAATGACAGATGATTAAGTTTTGCACAATAACGATATGGTAAAATACTCTCTGTGCACTATTGGCATATTTCATTTTTTTTAGGATTTTTACAGCAAATAAATAGTTTTTCACGTTTAGTTCACAAATCCCGTAAATTGTGAACCATTGGTATCATGAATTTACGTCTGGTATCCTTGCTTATATTCGTCTTCTTCCACCGTAAGTATTTATCTCTTGACCGTGTGTGCAACATCAATTGTTGATTAGACTTCCTCTTCTGATGCAGGCCGCTTGTTGACCTGACATTGAGATAATGCGTGGAAGGAAGGAAAACTTTCGTGGTATTGCACAAAAATGAACTTTGAGACTCAGTATTTTCATATGATTATTATTCAGACTGCGCGTTGATTTACAAGAAAAACGTCTTCTCTCCAAGAGAACTTAAGACAGTCTCTGTAGTAATTGACAGAAAAATTGAAAGAAGTTTTTTTTATCATTTGTTATTCGCCTTCTGGCGTAGCAAAATATGTCTTTATCGACGCTTACAGCGGCCGCGATAATAATTATTATCACTGGTTTCTAATTTTTGTCATAGCTTGTAGGGGCTTTTCCTTATGTACCTATACATCTCCTCTTTGTAATCATTTGCCAAAATCTCATTTCGCTATCTCAAACCGTTTATGAAATATGAGGAATGTTGTGCATTTTCCACTTTGACTTTATGTTGGAGCAGATGGACAGCAAATGAGTGCACTGCGTCAGATCAATTTTCTCGAGACTCGTGACAGATAGACCTCTACCCAACTCTGAGCAAAATTCAATATGTTAGCTAAGTTTCATATGTAATATGCATCAGACGCAAAAATCATGGGGACCCCTATATTTTATTGCAAAACTTTTTCGAATTCTGGACAGTGTCTTATTTTCACGTAAATATCACAATAACTATGACCATTAATGAAATGATGGGCACATCATGATGGACCTGACATATAGCTCTAGAAGTAAAGTAAAAATGAAATTTTTTTTTACCGAACTGTTTCCGTAAAATTGTTTGAAAAAGATTGCAGCGTGCGCGCGCCTTGATACTGTCATCGCTGACCGGCCTAAAGGCGGCAAACACTTGTCGGACTCCCCTTCCGAATAAACGAATGGACTCGCCCAGCACTTTTGACGATACCAGGTCACTGTGCATCGGCCACCGTGTCCTGCGAGCGAGCTGCACTGTTGCACAGACTAACCACTCGCGCTCGCAGGCAAAAGTAACTGCTGTCCGCTACACGTATCCATTTCCCTTGCGTTAACTCGGTCGCTGCAGCCACAGGAAGTCTCTTTTCTACTTATTCCCATTCAATATGATATACCACACTACTGCTAAATGATTTTTAGGCCAATTACGAAACGACTAAAATAGTTACCATCAAAACTAAAGCTACCGCAAATGCTAAGGTTACGCTTAACACAATGTACTGCACAGAGACGACTTTTCATAAATACACAAACTACACTCATGCTCATAAATTAAGGATAATGCTGATACACGGTGAAACAACGCTCTGGTAGGCGGTTTGCGGGTTTAAGTCACCTCGGGGTATGACCATGAGGTGCACTTGACCTGCGGTCGTCGCACAGTGGCATGTCAGATTACGGTGCAGCGAATAAGAGTTCTAATGGTGACTGTGTGTTGAAAATGGCTCAGAGAACACATAATGATGACGTTATTAGGGGTAGAATACTAGGGCGACTGGAGACTGGTCAAACACAGGAGGTCATAGCACGGGTCCTCCGTTTGCCACAAAGTGTGATCTCAAGACTATGGCAACGATTCCAGCAGACAGGAAACGTGTCCAGGCGCTACAATACGGGACGTCCACAGTGTACAACACCACAAGAAGACCGATATCTCACCATCAGTGCCCGAAGACGGCCACGGAGTACTGCAGGTAGCCTTGCTCTGGACGTTACCGCAGCCACTGGAACAGTTGTCTTCAGACACACGGTCTACAGACGACTGAACATACACGGTTTATTCACCTAGAGACCTACAAGGTGCATTCCACTGACCCCTAGTCACAGGAGAGCCTGTAAAGCTTGGTGTCAAGAACACAGTACATGGTCGTTGGAACAGTGGTCCCAGGTTATTTTCACGGACGAGTCCAGGTATAGTCTGAACAGTGATTCTTGCCAGGTTTTCATCTGGTTGGAACCAGGAACCAGATACCAACCCCTTAATGTCCTTGAAAGGGACCTGTATGGAGGTCATGGTTTGATGGTGTGGGGTGGGATTATGATTGGTGCACGTACACCCCCGCATGTCTTTGACAGAGGAACTGTAACAGGTAAGGTGTATTGAGACATCATTTTGCACTAGTACATCCACCTTTTCAGGGATGCAGTGCATCCCACCTTCCTCCTGATGGATGATAACTCACTGCCCCACTAAGCTGCCATTGTGGAGGAGTACCAAGAAAAAGAAGATATCAGGCGAATGGAGTGGCCTGCCTGTTCTCCAGGCCTAAGCCCCATCAAGCACGTCTTGGATTCTCTCGGTCAATGTATTGCTGCACATCTTCAAACCCCTACGACACCTCAGGAGCTGTGACAGGCACTGGTGCAAGAATGGGAGGCTATACCCCAGCACCTGCTCGACCACCTGATCCGGAGCATGCCAACTCGTTGTGCGGCCTGTGTACATGTGCGTGGTGATCATATCCCATATTGATGTCAAGGTAGATGCACACGAAACAGTGGCGTTTTGTAGCACAAGTGTTTCGTGACGGTTTTCTCAACTTATCACCAATACTGTGGACTTACAGATCTGTGTCGTGCATGTTCCCTATGTGCCTATGCTATTAGCGCCAGTTTTGTGTAGTGCCACGTTGTGTGGCACCACATTCTGCAATCATCCTTAATTTATGAGCATGAGTTTATGTGAAAAGATAATGAATGCATACTTTGATGAGACAGAGAACTGAGATGGTAGTTTTTCAGTGCAGTTGACGTGTGCTATGCTCAACTATTTCACTGTTTTCTTTGTCGTCTAAAGCATTACTTGTTATCATGCAGGAAAATATCTGTACAACAAAACTAAATTGATATGAGTGTAATTGCATCAGCTGGTGGGAATATATCAGGACCAATACCAGGCTGTACACGCACAGCTGCTATGACAGCTGTAACATCAAATTCTGAAGTGCACCAGGCCGGGTGGCGGCTGCCCTGCATTCCCCTCAGCGTCCCATTAGACCACAGGCTGCCCACTCCGAGCATTCATGCCCAAAACGAGCCACGCCTGAGCACAGTGCGGAAGCAAACAAAGTCCCCAGTATGCAGACCTCTAGTGTGCATGTTGGTTGGTTGGTTGGTTTGAGGAAGGAGACCAGACAGTGTGGTCATCGGTCTCATCGGATTAGGGAAGGATTGGGAAGGAAGTCGGCCGTGCCCTTTCAGAGGAACCATCCTGGCATTTGCCTGGAGTGATTTAGGGAAATCACGGAAAACCTAAATCAGGATGGCCGGACGCGGGATTGAACCGTCGTCCTCCCGAATGCGAGTCCAGTGTCTAACCACTGCGCCACCCCGCTCGGTAGTGTGCATGTATTTTTGGACTATGAGTTTGCATGATGTTATGTATTTTCACCAGTGTGTATGTATGTTTGTGTGGTATGTATTTTTGCGTCTAGAAATATGTATGCTTATGATGTGTGACTTTATGGCTGTGAGATCCTCATATGTGTAATTACCATCATGTACTTCCTGACAAGTGAACGAATTGTCTTGCTGTGCAGAGTGAGTATCTCATAAAGTATAGCTCATTTTTAAATTTCTTTTTGCAATCCAAGTAACGGTTAAATTCCTCATATTTTATAAATTGCTGTCATATTTTATCTGAGTTTTTCTGCCAGATTTTAAATTGTCATGTGAAGAGTGGTACTTACCCCATTTGGGGTAAGTAAACAACAAGAAAGGAAAATATGATGGAGTAAAATGGCTCTGAGCACTATGGGACTCAACTGCTGAGGTCATAAGTCCCCTAGAATTTAGAACTAGTTAAACCTAACTAACCTAAGGACATCACAAACATCCATGCCCGAGGCAGGATTCGAACCTGCGACCGTAGCGGTCTTGCGGTTCCAGACTGCAGTGCCTTTAACCGCACAGCCACTTCGGCCGGCTTATGATAGTGTAAGCTGTCGATTTGGCAACTGTAGAAATAACATGGCTTTGAGGTGAGGAACTCACTGGCCCACGTTTGGAGCGCGTTTTCGTCCAGAAGTCTCTTGAAGGCTGTTCGATAGAGTGTGGAAAAGGTGAAAATCTGTGGGGCCAAGATCAGGTGAATAAGGTGGGTGCGGAGTGACTTCCCAACCCAACACCTGTGTACCACTTTTTGTCAGTGTAGCAGAATGCGGGCGGGCGCTATCGTGGGGTAGCACCACTTCCAGGTCACTGATCCCTTGACTGCGTCTGCAAGACGTCTCAGTTGTTGGTAATAAATGTCAGCAGTGATGGTTACACCTCAGGAAAGCAATCTGTAGTACACCAGATCGACAATGTCCCACCACATCCACAACATTATCTTTTGTGAATGTGCACAGTCTTTTTACAGGGAGTTGCTGCCCTGTCTGGGCACAATCATTGCTTTCTTTTCCTAATGTTAGCATAAAGGCACCATTTCTCGTGATGAGTAACAGTACACGGTAGCAATGGTCGGCGTTGTTCAAGAGCTACTTGATGACGAGAGTGCTGAGGTGAACACATGGCTACTCGCCAATTTTGGCTCAGGCTGTGTGGTACCTGTAGAACCGATTTTTGAACCTTCTCCTTTGCCTGCAGATGTTAGACGACGGTGGAACGGTCGCAGTTCACCAGATCAGTTCTCGAGTACACTGGCGCGATGCATTGTGGATTAAAGCGTTTAAACGATCTTCTGACCGAGAAGGTCTCCCTGAATGCGGAGATCCACTGTTGTGAAAACGGTCCTCTTTAAAACGAGAAAACCATTTTCTTGCAGTTCCCTGTCCAATGACACTATCCCCAAACGCGGCCCAAATCTCTCTGGTAGCCTCCGCTGCTGTTACCCCTCTATTGAGCTCAAACAGAAGAATATGTCGGAAATGCTCCCCTATTTCTCCACTTGGCACTCCATTATCTAGCGTCCACAGCTCCACTCACCATCCCGAAAAGACAAGATGACAACAGGCACACTCTGACAGTATCAGCGAAATACACTACTGGCCATAAAAATTGCTACTCCAAGAAGAAATGTAGATGATAAACGGGTATTCATTGGACAGATATATTACACTAGAACTGACATGTGATTACATTTTCATGCAATTTGGGTGCATATATCCTGAGAAATCAGGCCTTGATACGCCTGGGCATTGAGTCAAACAGAGCTTGGATGGCGTGTACAAGTACAGCTGCCCACGCAGCTTCAACACGATACCACAGTTCATCAAGAGTAGTGACTGGCGTATTGTGACGAGCCAGTTTCTCGGCCACCATTGACCAGACGTTTCCAATTGGTGAGAGATTTGGAGTATGTGCTGGCCAGGGCAGCAGTCGAACATTTTCTGTATCCAGAAAGGCCCGTACAGGACCTGCAACATGCGGTCGTGCATTTTCCTGTTGAAATGTAGGATTTCGCAGGGATCGAGTGAAGGGTAGAGCCACGGGTCGTAACACATCTGAAATGTAACGTCCACTGTTCAAAGTGCCATCAATGCGAACAAGAGGTGACCGAGACGTGTAACCAATGGCACCCCATACCATCACACCGGGTGATACGCCACTAAGACGACGACGAATACACGCTTCCAATGTGCGTTCACCGCGATGTCGCCAAACACGGATGCGACCATCATAATGCTGTAAACAGAACCTGGATTCATCCGAAAAAATGACGTTTTGCCATTCATGCAGCCAGGTTCGTCGCAAGTACTCCTGTCTGTGATGCAGCGTCAGGGGTAACGGTAGCCACTGTCTCCGAGCTGATAGTCCGAGCTGTTGCAAACGCTGTCGAACTGTTCGTACAGATGGTTGTTGTCTTGGAAACGTCCCCATCTGTTGACTCAGGGATCGAGGCATGGCTGCACGATCCGTTACAGCCGTGCGGACAAGATGCCTGTCATCTCGACTGCTAGTGATACGAGGCCGTTGGGATCCAGCACTGCATTCCGTATTACCCTCCTGAACTCACGGATTCCATATTCTGCTAACAGTCATCGGGTCTCCACCAATGCGGGCAGCAGTGTCGCGATACGATAAACCGCAATCGCGATAGGCTACAATCCGACCTTTATCAAAGTCGGAAATGTGACGGCACTCATTTCTCCTCCTTTGGCGAGGCATCACAACAACGTTTCACCAGGCAACGCCGGTCAACTGCTGTTTGTGTATGAGAAATCGGTTGGAAACTTTCCTCATGTCAGCACGTTGTAGGTGTCGCCACCGGGGCCAACCTTGTGTGAGTGCTCTGAAAAGCTAATCATTTGCATATCACAGCATCTTCTTGCTGTCGGTTAAATTTCGCGACTGTAGCACGTCTTCTTCGTGGTGTAGCAATTTTAATGGTCGGTAGTGTAGTACATGACAGTCAGTGAATGGACCTGTGCAATCGAGATACCGAGAAGCAAAACAGGAACACTACGAAATTTGGCACCACAGTTGCTCTACCGAGCGAGGTGGCACACTGGACTCCCATTCCGGAGGATGAGGGTTCGAACCCGTGTCCGGGCGTCTTGATTTAGGTTCCCTGTGATTCCCCTAAATCGTTACATGCAAATGTCGGGATGGTTCCTTGGAAGGGGGACGGCCGACTTCCTACCCCATCCTTCCCTGATCCGACTGGACTGATGACTTCGCTGTTCGGTCCCCTCCCCCCAAAACAACCGACCGACGAAATAGTTACTCGGCTGCCGGCACTCGTGTAAGCCTGGCCACAATATTAGGCGCGGGTCCGTGAGGTGACGCAGGGCGACTCACGGTGAGTTTCTGCGAACCACACAACTGAATGGTCCTGAGCACGTTAGAGCGCAGCGTGACGTGACAGTTCCTGCCCTTGGTGACCCTGCGCACCGCAGTTTCCTGTACGCAGTTTACTGCGAGGCTCACGGTGGTTCTGGCTGTTGGTAGTTCGAAATGGAAGAAAAGCTAATGGAAGCCGTACGTGTGCGCAAAATTCTGTATAATACAAGCCATTAAGATTACTTGAAAACGAAGCTGAAAGCTGAGAAGTGGGAGGAAGTGGCCAAGGAAACGGACATGCGAAATGGTAAGTTGGATTGCAATTCGTTAACATTCTACATTGACATTGTTAAAACTCTGTAGCAAATTTTCGTGATGTGCTCTGTCCTGGTTAATGTTTATCAAAAAAGATGCCTAGCTTCCTTACAATATCATTCCTTACTAGCGTGTAGCCCTCCATATAAACCAGTGAAAACGGAATAGATGGATTTCACCACGTCTTTGATATCAATATAGAATCGAAACTGTCGTCCAAGTGATGACACGAAGTTCTATGAGCACTGTTTAAATTGATTTGTTTTTGGATAGTCCTTATGAGTAATAGGATTCTGTTTCTGCGACGAAAATACGGTTTCTGTTAATTGATAATAATGAAATTTGCTCACTTCTCGCTATATACAGGGTGTTACAAAAAGGTATGGCCAAACTTTCAGGAAACATTCCTCACACACGAATAAAGAAAAGATATGTGGACATGTGTCCGGAAACGCTTAATTTCCGTGTTAGAGCTCATTTTAGTTTCTTCCACCTGCGCTCAATGGAGCACGTTGTCATGATTTCATACGGGATACTCTACCTGTGCTGCTAGAACATGTGCCTTTACAAGTACAACACAACATGTGGTTCGTGCACGATGGAGCTCCTGCACATTTCAGTCGAAGTGTTCGTACGCTTCTCAACAACAGATTCGGTGACCGATGGATTGGTAGAGGCGGACCAATTCCGTGGCCTCCACGCTCTCCTGACCTCAACCCTCTTGACTTTCATTTATGGGGGCATTTGAAATCTCTTGTCTACACAACCCCGGTACCAAATGTAGAGACTCTTCGTGCTCGTATTGTAGACGGCTGTGATACAATACGCCATTCTCCAGGGCTGCATCAGCGCATAAGGGATTCCGTGCGACGGAGGGTGGATGCACGTATCCTCCCTAACGGAGGACATTTTGAACATTTCCTGTAACAAAGTGTTTGAAGTCACGCTGTTACGTTCTGTTGGTGTGTGTTTCCATTCCATGACTAATGTGATTTGAAGAGAAGTAATAAAATGAGCTCTAACATGGAAAGTAAGCGTTTCCAGACACATGTCCACATGACATATTTTCTTTCTTTGTGTGTGAGGAATGTTTCCTGAAAGTTTGGCCGTACCTTTTTGTAACACCCTGTATACAGTAGCCCTGGCGACAGCAAGGGCTCTTCTCACCAGCTACTCTGCCCCTTCTGACTCACGCCATATGCTCCTCCTCGTGCCTTCTTCGGCGTGAGAACCTGTAGCCAGTTTCATCAGAGCGACGTAACACACCGTTTCGAACTCAAACTCAGAATCGGAATCCGATTCTGAACTCGTATCTATTGACACAGCAGAAGTAGTCGCCATCTCTGCCAGAGCCAAAGTTCCTCAGCAAACTGCGTATTGAAACTGCGATCCAACTTGCGATGACTGTCGCCGTGACTCACGCAGCCGTGAAGAATTTGGCGTGAGCCCCCCTGCGCCACCTCACGGGCCTGCCTCTCATCTTGCAGCCGGCCTTAAGACCTGCAGTGTCACGTGACGTGACGTAGGCGCCGCGGGCTGTTTTCTAGAGATGGGCAAAACTGTTCTTTTCAGAGATTGGATCAGAACTGTTCACTCCCTGAAATGAATTAGCTCTTTTTCATGACTCACCACTCATTTACAATAGAAAATAAATGGAAGGCACATTGTCCTTTAAACTTGGTTTATTCCAGCACTACACCTGTATTTTGATCTTATTTGATCCTATTTTGAAGTAACACACATAATGAGTACGAATTTTGTATTGTTTATTGAAATTTCCACGATATGACAAAGTTTATGATTATTGATTTATTTTGCACTATCGTGGTTTTTTGGGAGATCGGAAAATGTTGTAACTTGAGATTTACATTAACAGTATATTTGGCTATAATGTATTAAAATTTCATTAACCTCATTCAAATTCATCGCAAGCCATATATTTTTAAAGTGAACGTTTGCTTCCAAAGACGCCTAAAATCGCAAAATCCGTACGAGAATAAGAAAAAAAAATATAAATTTGACTGTAAAACGAAAGTGCTGCATATAGCCTTACGCAGAATAAAACAAGGAAAATATTGGTGTATCACATTTTGCGATACGTTTATCGGTTCGCTCGTAATTAAAGCGTAAATTCGATTGTCCATAATAAAAATCCTTTAGTAAGAGGAGTCATCAGGAACCTAATCTAATCAGTTTAAACAAATAAAAATAAAATAAAAACAATTGATGTATACATAACATAATAATGTAATATACATAGCGGTATTACTACGAAGAACAATATCCAGTAGGGACGAACTCCGATGCAGAGGCGCTGAGTCGAGCGGGTCGAGCCGCGAGCTGTATTACTGCGTGAGCTAAGATCGCAGAGAGCAGAGTGACACCTGAGTCGCTTTGCTCAACGCTCTGGCTAGAGTCGAGACGGTGGGGTGAGCGTTGAGCGGGCGAGTTCCGAGGGTGGGGGGAGCGGTGAACTTACCCGCTCCGAAACAAATCGTCCGTTCCCTTGCGAGCAGGTTGTTGCAAGTAGTTCCTATGTTATCCGCTAGGTGGCTCTCTGTCCTGTTGCTCGCATCAACTGCCCAGAGGGCAGGACGTGCGACTGAAACGATCGCCGACAGAGTGCGATGCGAAGTTAAGCTGCGCCAGACACTGCGCGCGGCAGACGACGCACATGGACGGCACGGCATATGTGAAACACAAAATCCAATGGGGCACTGCACAATGCAGGCAGCCAAGGTAGAAGCAGGGCAGAGGCCGGCGCTGGCTGTGTTGTGTGGCGTGCACTGTGCTCTGACCAGCAGAGGCGCTGCTGATATGCTCCGTCTCTCTCTCTCTCTCTCTCTCTCTCTCTCTCTCTCTCTCTCTCTCTCTGCCGTGGGAAACGTTTGGAGCTACCGTTCTTTTTTTCTGAATCACTGATTGTTCACTCCTTTGAAAGATTCAACTCTATGAATTAGTTCAAGAGCGCATCCCCCATCTCTACTGTTTTCCTCGTGCGCCACGCTGTCCGCGCTATCTTATCTGCGCGGCTTCTCTATGGCTGGCGCTTCTCTCGCCACACGTGCGACCGCTCGCAACACTCGCTGGCGCGCCACTACGCCAGTGCTGCGTCAGCCACACTGCGACGTGCCAGTCTTTCTGTGCTGGCGTTCCTCAGTCGCCAGTCGCGGCTTTACGCGCAGACGTCTGGGGTTCGCCAGCATCCAGGGAAACCACTCTCTCCCCTACACTTGTCAGTGGCATCGAGCCGAAGTTTGTGTCGTGTCTTCCGCCCAGCTGCTGGCTAAACAGCCGGTGTCGCGTCGTGTTTGTCTCAACCCGCGCGGGATCGCACTATCTCTACCTCGCCGCACAGACAAGTACTGCGCCCAGCCGCTCAGCTCACGGTAAGTACCGACTCGATCCTTATCTGCGCCATCTCCTCTCTTCCTCTTTACTGGCAATCTAATTCTGTCTTTTTCTCTATTAATTGCATTCGCCATATCCCTCTTTACTTATTTCGAGTCTGCAGTTCGTGATCGTGCGGTAGCGTTCTCGCTTCCCACGCCCGGGTTCCCGGGTTCGATTCCCGGCGGGGTCAGGGATTTTCTCTGCCTCGTGATGACTGGGTGTTGTGTGCTGTCCTTAGGTTAGTTAGGTTTAAGTAGTTCTAAGTTCTAGGGGACTGATGACCATAGATGTTAAGTCCCATAGTGCTCTGAACCATTTGAACTTATTTCGACAGCTGGACATCTGAGCCACATTTATTTATTAATCACTGTTTACCATAATGAGATTCTCACTCTGCAGTGCAGTGTGCGCTGATATGAAACTTCCTGGCAGATTAAAACTGTGTGCGGGACCTTTGCCTTTTGCGGGCAAGTGCTCTACCAACTGAGCTACCCAAGCACGACTCACGCCCCGTCCTCACACCTTTAATTCCTCCAGTACCTGGCCTCCTACCTTCCAAACTTTACAGAAGCTCGAGTCTCGGTCTGGCACACAGTTTTAATCTGCCAGGAAGTTTTATATCAGCGCACACTCCGCTGCAGAGTGAAAATCTCATAATGGAAACATCCGCCAGGCTGTAGCTAAGCCATGTCTCCGCAATATCCTTTCTTTCAGGAGTGCTAGTTCTGCAAGGTTCGCAGGACGGCTTCTGTAAAGTTTGGAAGGTAGGCGGCGAAGTACTGGCAGAAGTAAAGCTGTGAGGACGGGGCGTGAGTCGTGCTTGGGTAGCTCAGTTGGTAGAGCACTTGCCCGCGAAAGGCAAAGGTCTCGAGTTCGAGTCTCGGTCAGGCACACAGTTTTAATCTGCCAGGAAGTTTCACTGTTTACCATGTCCGCCCCTGGTAGCTGAGTGCTCAGCGCGACGGAATGTCATACCTAACGGCCTCGGTTCGATTCCCGGCTGTGTCGGAGATTTTCTCCGCTCAGGGACTGGGTGTTGTGTTGTCCTTATCATTATCATTTCACCCCCATCGACACGCAATTTGCCAAAGTGGCGTCAACTCGAAAGACTTGCACCAGGCGAACGGTCTACTGATTACCAACTTCTCTATCATTTATCGCACTTTTCTTCACTAGAAGGACCTCTAAGCCGAATTTTTCCATTAATTACTGTTGATGAACTTCTCTAGCGTTTCTTTTATTCACTTCAGTAGTCCTCGGTCTGAACCAACATTTTCTATTGCTCTTTTTTCATTACATTCTCCGTCACGTATAGGCGCAGTAACCGGCGTCTCCAGGAATGTTTAATAACTGCCACACAAACTGATCGGCCCCATGCCTTGTTGATACGCTTAGCGAATACAAGCTGCATGTGGAAAATGCCATTTTGTGACTTTTCTTGCTACTATATTACGACTTGTAACCTCCCGTCCCCTTCCTACTAACAGTTATTGTCCACATTAAACAATGTTCAGTCCAAGTAATTAATAAGCAAAGTCCTCATAAAGATTCTGAGAGGTCTGCTTCTCGAAGCTGAATATCTCACATTTGGTTCTCGTGGTTGGTTCAAGCTAAATAAGCTTGAAGACTGTTGTTGCAGAATTTTTTTTTTACGTAAATATATTTTCTCACATTTTAGTACATCATACAGTCTTTTGATATTTCACATTAACAAAGCCAAAATTACGTAGTTCGCGCTTATTATATAAAAGTACGTGCGATCACATCAGAGGTAAGCTTACGATTCTCTCAGTCTGCGGAAGAAAACAATATTCCAAAGGTTTTACAGTTTTTTTAACAAATGAATTCCTACTAGCAGTTGGCAGTTGTTATTGTTGTGGTCTTCAGTCCTGAAACTGGTTTGATGCAGATCTCCATGCTACTCTATCGTCTGCAAGCCTCTTCATCTCTCAATACCTACTGCAGCCTACATCCTTCTGAATCTGTTTAGTGTATTCATCTCTCGGTCTCCCTCTACGATTTTTACCCTCCACGCTGCCCTCCTGTACTAAACTGGTGATCCCTTGATGCGTCAGAACATGTCCTACCAACCGATCCCTTCTTCTACTCAAGTTGTGCCACAAACTCCTCCCCAATTCTATTCAATACCTCCTCATTAGTTATGTGATATACCCACCTAATCTTCAACATTCTTCTGTAGTACCACATTTCCAAAGCTTCTATTCTCTTCTTGTCTAAACTATTTATCGTCCATGTTTCACTTCCATACATGGCTACACTCCATACAAATACTTTCAGAAACGACTTCCTGACACTTAAATGTATACTCGATGTTAACAAATTTCTCTTCTTCAGAAACGTTTTCCTTGCCTTTGCCAGTCTACATTTTATATCCTCTCTACTTCGACCATCATCAGTTATTCTGCTCCCCAAATAGCTAAACTCCTTTACTACTTTAAGTGTCTCATTTCCTAATCTAATTCCCGCAGCATCACCCGACTTAATTCGACTACATTCCATTATCCTCTTTTTTCTTTTGTTGATGTTCATCTTATACCCTCCTTTCAAGACACTGTCCATTCCGTTCAACTGCTCGTCCAAGTCCTTTGCTGTCTCTGACAGAATTACAATGTCATCGGCGAACCTCAAAGTTTTTATTTCTTCTCCATGGATTTTAATACCTACTCCGAACTTTTCTTTCGTTTCCTTTATTGCTTGGTCAATATACAGATTGAATAGCATCGGGGAGAGGCTAAAAACCTGTCTCACTCCCTTCCCAACCACTGCTTCTCTTTCATGTCCCTCGACTCTTATAACTGCCATCTGCTTTCTGTACAAATTGTAAATAGCCATTCGCTCTCTGTATTTTACCCCTGCCGCCTTCAGAATTTGAAAGAGAGTATTCCAGTCAACATTGTCAAAAGCTTTCTCTAAGTCTACAAATGCTATAAACGCAGGTTTGCATTTCCTTAATCTTTCGTCTAAGATAAGTCGTAGGGTCAGTATTGCCTCACGTGTTCCAACATTTCTACGGAATCCAAACTGATGTTCCCCGCGGTCGGCTTATACTAGTTTTTCCATTCGTCTGTAAAGAATTCGCGTTAGTATTTTGTGACTTATTAAACTGATAGTTCGGTAATTTTCACATCTGTCAACACCTGCTTTCTTTGGGATTGGAATTATTATATTCTTCTTGAAGTCTGAGGGAATTTCGCCTGTCTCATAGATCTTGCTCACCAGATGGTACAGTTTTGTCAGGACTGGCTCTCCCAAGGCTGTCAGTAGTTCTAATGGAATGCTGTCTACTCCTGGGGCCTTGTTTCGACTTAGGTCTTTCAGTGCTCTGTCAAACTCTTCACGCAGTATCGTATCTTCCATTTCATCTTCATCTACCTCCTCTTCCATTTCCATAACTCATTTCACAAGAACTGAACATTGTACAGATGTCATACGTACTGCATTTTGAAGAGAAACTCCGAAAGTTTTTTACAAACATTTACATTACATATGCAAATCATGAGTGAACCGGCAGATTTCAATACGGTAATCGAATTCTTGCCGTACCCGTCCCAGCATGGCATCATCGACTGTGGGAGTTGCTTCTCGTATTCTCTCTCGGAGCTCTGCTACATCACGCGGTAGAGGTGGAACATGCACCAGTGGTTAATGTGCCCCGACAGAAAAAAGTCATATGGAGTGATATCTGGTGTTCGGGGTGGCCATTTCATGGAACAGCTGTCTCCTGTAACACGACCGATCCATCGATGCGGCAGCTGACTATCGGCAATTTACCAAACTAAGCTGTGGCGTTATACATGAAAAAAAGGTTCAGGGTTTCTCTTCAAAATGACATTTGTATGACATCTGTACAATGTTTGGTTCTTGTCCAGTACATAATTGAAAGTGTTCCCAGAATTTATGTACAACCTGTGTAGATGGCACAATGAACAACATCTATTGCACAAGGGGGTGGCGGTGTGAATGGAATAACAAGACTTTCCAATGTGAAGAAACAGCAGACCAGATCCATTAAAACAAATTTTTGACGCAACTAGTGTGCTATTTCTTCACATTGGCGTTCTTCAAAATGGTTCTAAGCACTTTGGGACTTAACATCTGGGATCATCAGTCCCTAGACTTAGAACTACTTAAACCTAACTTAACCTAAAGACATCACACACACCCAAGCCTAAGGCAGGGTCCGAACCTGCGACCGTAGCAGCAGCGCGATTCCGGACTGAAGCGCCTAGAAACGCTCGGTCACAGCGGGCGGCTCGGCATTCTTCAAAAAAACAGTTGCTGGAAATGATGAACAAAAACCTAAGTGACAAGACTTGGTGTTTGCGGTTAGCGGAAACGTGTGAGGGGAAATGCTAACTGGCGCTACCAACAGAAACTGCAACGTTTAGCTTCACCATACGGTTTTGACACTGTAACTGCTAGGTCGCAAGCAGACACGAAAACAAAAAGAACAGGGAAGTCGACATAAGTGTTCTGAACAAATCCGATACGTCACGAAACCGAACGACGGACCCATCGTACACCTTTTGTTGTGCCGCTTACATGCATTACCATTGTTGGCGAAGCGATTATCGCCGAGCGTGAACGTGCGTCGTTTTCCCTTCAATTCTTGCTCTGAGGGGGATAGGCAGGCTGCTGGCATCTTGATGTACAGAATATCTAACAATAAGTCAATACTTAAATATACAGCTTCTAACAACCCTACCACAACAAAGGTCAAAATTTAATAATGATTGTGGTGTTGCTCACGCTGCTAAATACTCCATTTTTGGGCAACAACGAAGTTATTATGTGGCAGGTGTCATTAGAGCACAGTTAATAAAGACATTTCATGTAATAATGAATAAACTAGGCACTCATCTTTTTGTGTTTCCCACGCTGGTCTCGTTGTAAAATCATGGCTCAATCGCCGAAAATCTAGGTGGTGGTGATTCCAAGCTCGGATGCAAAGAGGCCTAGGTTTTTATTCTGCGATATTCAAAAGTTTTATACATGTGTTTCACAAACCATTCTTGAAGATTACACTTTTGCAGGACAATGGTGATGTAAAAAAAGTAATCAGCACTCCGAATTTAAGTTACACTTCCTTTTAATTGTTTTTATTGCAATATCACGTAACACACAAAAACATCACTTCACAATACAAAACATACTTGAAAACATCTTCCTCACCGTTAAAGTTCACATTTTATAATCTGACGACAATATGCGTCTTTCCAACATGACGTCCAAGACTTGACTTTCTCATGGTCCGACTCTCTAACAAACTGCTTGTGCGCCCAAAAATCAAGAGTTACAAGTACGTCAAAGATCATAGTGACAAAAGAAAGAATATACATAAGAATAATATCATTCCAATACAAACATATCGATGTATCAAAGTACCTCTACATTAATGAAATCAAATCAGAATGTTGTCTCAGAAATTTGTCAACTACTTTACAGAAACACAGTAGAATATTGCTGGTATCGAGAGGTTGAGTTGAGGTGCCGTAATGAATACGTAATTCAAGTACCATTACAAGCTCTAAAACGAGCAGGATATTTACAATGTGCAGCCGAAATTTTTAGAGGCAGGTTCATCGACATTTTTTCCATCGGCATGTCTTTAGGTCGATCCTTTCTCTCGATATATTGACAGTATATAATTATATATTTTTAAATATCGATATTTCGGATTGTCAATAGTTTTAAAAATATCAACAGTCCTATACTATATCCACTACTTGCCTTAGCGTTTGTATACCACAGTGGTTTTTGATTATAAAAGTGACTCTGAAAAATGGAGTAAAATATCTTGTACGGTGTATGTCGTATGTAAAACAGCAACTAATCAAAAAATACTTTGAGCTGTCAGATTACTGTCAGATTCTCTAGGTTTCCTCAGTCTGATGGTACCACCGCCAAGACGGGTATCACCGCTGTAATTCAATCTCGCGATAGGAATTACAGTCAGTGTACCCCGATATACTTCGTTTGTTACACATTTAACTTTTTCTTAATTATGCTCATGGTTTCATCTGAATCTAGGAATTTGATGTAAATCGGGCAAGAACTTCGATATAAATCGGGGAAGTACTTCTTGAGATGTTTGGTAGCAACGTTTCTCCTTTATAAATTTTATATGTTCATTTATATGTTCTCTGTATTAAAAAATATACAGTTTAGGTCCACCCAAATGTTCATTAGGGGATCCTGTGGAAATTTCACGTAAATCGACCAAGAAGTTTTAGAGTTTTTTCATAACAGCCTTTCCACTTTGTAATTTACATACATATATGTTTCAATCCGGACTGCGAAATATTGTGTAAACAGAGATCTGCCTCTTGCTTTGAAGGTGAAGTCTGTTAAATTTCATCAAGATCAGAATATATATATATATATATATATATCAGGGCGTATCATAGTTAAAGGCATAAACGCATACAGTTGAAAGTACACGATACTAAAAGCAAAAAAGTCTCAGTAAACATAGGGTCGAAAATTCGTACCTTAAGAGCGACGAGCAATTTTTCATCTTCGATACTGTGAAGCAAATCTCTTCTGCTGCAAGATCTTTGCTTTCCAGATTTTTGAAAGTACTTGTATGGACCAAATGAAGAAAAAATGTCCAGTAAATACACTACTGGCCATTAAAATTGTTAAAGTAAGAAGAAAGGCAGATGATAAACGGGTATTCATTGGACAAATATATTATACTAGAACTGACATGTGATTACATTTTCGCGCATTTTGGGTGCATAGATCCTGAGAAATCAGTACCCAGAACAACCACCTCTGGCCGTAATAACGTCCTTCATACGACTGGGCATTGAGTCAAACAGAGCTCGGATGGCGTGTACAGGTACAGCTGCCCATGCAACTTCAACATGATACCACAGTTCATCAAGAGTAGTGATTGGCGTATTGTGACGAGCCAGTTGCTCGGTCACCATTCAACAGACGTTTTCAATTGGCCAGAGATCTGGAGAAATTGCTGGCCAGGGCAGCAGTCTAACATTTTCTGTATCCAGAAAGACCCGTACAGTACCTGCAACATGCGGTCGTGCATTATCCTGCTGAAATGTAGGGTTTTACAGGGATCGAATGAAGGGTAGAGCCACGGGTTGTAACACATTTGATATGTAAAGTCCACTGTTCGCCGTCAATGCGAAGAAAAGGTGACCGAGACATGTAACCAACGGCACCCCACACCATCACTCCGGGTATATGCCAGTATGGCGATGACGAATACACGCTTCCAATGTGCGTTCACAGCGATGTCGCCAAACATGGATGCGACCATCATGATGCTGTAAACAGAACCTGGATTCATCAAAAAAAATGACGTTTTGCCATTCGTGCACCCAGGTTCGTCGTTGAGTACACCATCGAAGGCGCTCCTGTCTGTGATGCAGCGTCAAGGGTAACCACAGCCACGGTCTCCGAGCTGATAGTCCGTGCTACTGCAAATGTCGTCGAACTGTTCGTGCAGATGGTTGTTGTCTTGCAAACGTCCCCATCTGTTGACTCAGGGATCGAGACGTGGCTGCACGATCCCTTACAGCCATGCGGAAAAGATACCTGTCATACCGACTGCTAGTGATACGAGGCCGTTGGGATCCAGCACGGCGTTCCGTATTACCCTCCTGAACCCACCGATTCCATATTCTGCTAACAGTCATCGGATCTCGACCAACGCGAGCAGCAATGTCGCGATACGATAAACCGCAATCGCGGTAGGCTACAATCCGCCCTTTATGAAAGTCGGAAACGTGATGGTACACATTTCTCCTCCTTACACGAGACATCACAACAACGTTTCACCAGGCAACGCCGGTCAACTGCCGTTTGTGTATGAGAAATCGGTTGGAAACTTTCCTCCTGTCAGCACGTTGTAGGTGTCGCCACCGGCGCCAACCTTGTTGTGAATGCTCTGGAAAGCTAATCATTTGTCTATCACAGCATCTTCTTGCTGTCGGTTAAATTTCGCGTCTGTAGCACGTCATCTTCGCGGTGTAACAATTTTTATGGCCAGTAGTGTATTTACTCTAAAATGCATGCCTTCAAAGTTATGAGCAATTGTTCATTATAAGAGTTGTGTTTCCAAGAAGCGAAGATGAGCACGTGTTCATAGTTGTAGAGGTATGCATTTTGGAGCACATGTTTACTGGACATCTTTTCTTTTTTTGGTCCATACTACTACTGCCAAAAATATGGAAGGCAAAGAGGTTGCAGTAGAAGAGATTTGCTTCGCAGTATCGAAGATGAAAAATTGCTCTCGCTCTTAAGGTATGCATTTTCAACCCTATGGTTACTGAGACTTTCAGCTGTATGCGTTTACGCTATTATGAGACACCGAGGTGGAAGTTTCAGGGAAAGTGCCCATTTAGTGAAAGTGGCTTGCTGATTCCAGTTCTGTCAAAGAAAACACGTTGACTAGGTGTAGTGCACTGTCACTACATAATGTATACCTCCACTGCCAGGAGGCAAGGAATGTGAACCATGGCTGTAATAACGAAACAGGCGTACTTTGAAAAGTTGCGTTTATCGCCCGTAGTTTGAAAACATAGTCATATTACCTAAGATTCATTTATTGCAGCAAGGACGAGCACCAAGGCACTTTGAGTCGCACAGCACATTTTTGTTTTTGCAAAAGCATCTCACAGTCTGACATTTTTGCTGGCAGCTGCACTTGAAGAATCCCTGGCCGCTTCCCAGCGACTGAGACGCCGCGGCTGTCCTCAGGGCAACAGTTTGCTCTGCAGGAAGTTTCTCCTCTGAGATTATTCTTAGAGGGCAGGTACTCAACTGGGACCTGAAACAAAATGTTGTAGTTGTAGCCGCAGTGGCATATCGTATCGTCCCTTCCATAACTATTTAAAAACCAAACACTTTAATTGCCGTGTGTGTAGTTGGCTCAGCACACCATCTCTCGTCCCCATTCGGTACAAGCCATCGGCCGTTGTCTCGAGGACGACACCCAAGATCGACCCAGCATCTCCTCTTCCTCTATCGAAGTCGGGAACTGGAACCCTCACAGTCCTCATAGTCCTTAGAAAATGTAGTCCATCAACAAAGGAGGTGGCTTACAAAACACTCGTTCGACCTATACTTGAGTATTGCTCATCAGTGTGGGATCCGTATCAGGTCGGGTTGGCAGAGGAGACAGAGAAGATCCAAAGAAGAGCGGCGCGTTTCGTCACAGGGTTATTTGGTAAGAGCCTGCGGAATATCAGGCCAGCTGTGTGTCTGTGTTGAAGAGTTTTTAGCAAACAGAACACAGAATGTTGTTCTCAATGGAGAGACGTCTACAGGCGTTAAAGTAACCTCTGGCGAGCCACAGGGGAGTGTTATGGGACCATTGCTTTTCACAATATATATAAATGACCTAGTAGATAGTGTCGGAAGTTCCGTGCGTCTTTTCGCGGATGATGCTGTAGTATACAGAGAAGTTACATCATTAGAAAATTGCAGCGAAATGCAGGAAGATCTGCAGCGGATAGGCACTTGGTGCAGGGAGTGGCAACTAACCCTTAACATAGACAAATGTAATGTATTGCGAAAACATAGAAAGAAGGATCCTTTATTGTATGATTATATGATAGCGTAACAAACACTGGTAGCAGTTACTTCTGTAAAATATCTGGCAGTATGCGTACGGAACGATTTGACGTGGAATGACCATATAAAATTAATTGTTGGTAAGGCGGGTGCCAGGTTGAGATTCATTGGGAGAGTCCTTAGAAAATGTAGTCCATCAACAAAGGAGGTGGCTTACAAAACACTCGTTCGACCTATACTTGAGTATTGCTCATCAGTGTGGGATCCGTACCAGATCGGGTTGACAGAGGAGATAGAGAAGATCCAAAGAAGAGGGGCGCGTGTCGTCACAGGGTTATTTGGTAAGCGTGATAGCGTTACGGAGATGTTTAGCAAACTCGAGTGGCAGACTCTGCAAGAGAGGCGCTCTGCATCGCGGTGTAGCTTGCTCGCCAGGTTTCGAGAGGGTGCGTTTCTGGATGAGGTATCGAATGTATTGCTTCCCCCTACTTATACCTCCCGAGGAGATCACGAATGTAAAATTAGAGAGATTCGAGCGCGCACGGAGGCTTTCCGACAGTCGTTCTTCCCGCGAACCATACGCGACTGGAATAGAAAAGGGAGGTAATGACCGTGGCACGTAAAGTGCCCTCCGCCACACACCGTTGGGTGGCTTGCGGAGTATAAATGTAGACGTAGATGTAGTACATCCCTTTTCCACTGTTGGAAAGCAGCGATCTGAACACTTCCGCATTCTTTGCACTTGTTTTTCTAAACATTTGTACGCTTCAGTTCTGTGTTTTTTAATAGCACGAGTTGACTCGTCTAAATCAGTCAGGCAGTAGTCACTACTGTCAGGAGTACTTTCTTTCTCTCTGTTCTCAACCTCTTTTCTTGTTTCTATGTTATCCTCTTGCAATGGAGATTTACTGTGATCATTATCCTGCAAACGTTTCAGTCCCTGTCTCACAGCTAACACTCAGTTGATTAATTATACCGGGTGATCAAAAAGTCAGTATAAATTTGAAAACTTAATAAACCACGGAATAATGTAGATAGGGAGGTAAAAATTGACACACATGCTTGGAATGACATGGGGTTTTACTAGAGCAAAAAAAAAAAAAAAAAAAAAAAAAAAAAAAAAAAAAAAAAAAAAAAAAAAAAAAAAAAGTTCACAAAATGTCCGACAGATGGCGCAGGACAGCAAAACTGCTACCGTTACGGGTGAGAGGTAAGCCGATATGTTACAGAATCGCATCATCCCCAGCCTGGCTGATAAACACCTGCTGGAACGTACCATGTTTATGCAGGATAGCGCTCCACCCCATATTGCTAGACGCGTGAAAGATCTCTTGCCGGCGTCGTTTGCTGGTGATCGTGTGCTCAGCCGCCACTTTCGTCATGCTTGGCCTCCCAGGTCACCAGACCTCAGTCCGTGCGATTATTGGCTTTGGGGTTACCTCAAGTCGCAAGTGTATTGTGATCGACCGACATTTCTAGGGATGCCGAAAGACAACATCCGACGCCAATGCCTCACCATAACTCCGGACATGCTTTACAGTGCCGTTCACGACGTTATTCCTCGACTACAGCTATTGTTGAGGAATGATGGTGGACATATTGAGCATTTCCTGTAAAAAACATCATTTTGCTTTGTCTTACTTTGTTATGCTAATTATTGTTATTGCGATCAGATGAAGCGCCATCTGTCGGACATTTTTTGAACTTTTGTATTTTTTTGGTTCTAATAAAACCCCATGTCATTCCAAGCATGTGTGTCAATTCGTACCTCTCTATCTACATTATTCCGTGATTTACTCAGTTTTCATATTGATACTGACTTTTTGATCACCCGGTATTTTCGAGGTCATCCTCAGAGTGAACGTTTATCAATGCTTCAGGAAGCAAACTTGTTGAAGGCAAACCATGTTTAGGAGAGCAGCCAAACATAGCTTCGTACAGAAATCTTTTAATTCCAAAATGTATTGCGCTATTCTTCCTTAGCTGCACAAATCTTAATGCACGGCTCACTGTGCGGTGTTGTGCTCCTGCATCCGTGTGGTTACCATATTTTCTGTGTCCTAATTTGCTCGCTCTACGCTGTCTTGGCTCTGACTGTGTGGACAATCTTAAATTTAGGCCACAGTTCAGTTAAGCTGCTCATTATTTGGTTAACGAAATCTCTACCATTGTCAGACTGCAATACTAAGGAAGCACATAACAATGTAAAAACGTCAATCACATACCTCTTCAGCTGTTTTGGACTTCAGTGGCCTGAGAACAATAAATTTAGTGAGATGGTTCTGGTAAACCATTACGAATTTGTAATCTCCATTTCTTTGCGATTGGAAGTCGATGAGATGACATCTGGAATTTAGCTGCTTGAACAGGATTGGCTTCTCTACTACTCCCTTTTTCTGACCTTTTTGACAGTCTGCAACCGCGAGACCGCTACGGCCGCAGGTTCGAATGCTGCCTCGGGCATGGATGTGTGTGATGTCCTTAGGTTGGTTAGGTTTAAGTAGTTCTAAGTTCTAGGGGACTGATGACCTCAGAAGTTAAGTCCCATAGTGCTCAGAGCCATTTGGCCTTTTTGCTTTGGTAAACAAGGCTCACGCAAACGAAGATAAATTTGGACACCTCTGTATGTTATACACTCCTGGAAATTGAAATAAGAACACCGTGAATTCATTGTCCCAGGAAGGGGAAACTTTATTGACACGTTCCTGGGGTCAGATACATCACATGATCACACTGACAGAACCACAGGCACATAGACACAGGCAACAGAGCATGCACAATGTCGGCACTAGTACAGTGTATATCCACCTTTCGCAGCAATGCAGGCTGCTATTCTCCCATGGAGACGATCGTAGAGATGCTGGATGTAGTCCTGTGGAACGGCTTGCCATGCCATTTCCACCTGGCGCCTCAGTTGGACCAGCGTTCGTGCTGGACGTGCAGACCGCGTGAGACGACGCTTCATCCAGTCCCAAACATGCTCAATGTGGGACAGATCCGGCGATCTTGCTGGCCAGGGTAGTTGACTTACACCTTCTAGAGCACGTTGGGTGGCACGGGATACATGCGGACGTGCATTGTCCTGTTGGAACAGCAAGTTCCCTTGCCGGTCTAGGAATGGTAGAACGATGGGTTCGATGACGGTTTGGATGTACCGTGCACTATTCAGTGTCCCCTCGACGATCACCAGTGGTGTACGGCCAGTGTAGGAGATCGCTCCCCACACCATGATGCCGGGTGTTGGCCCTGTGTGCCTCGGTCGGATGCAGTTCTGATTGTGGCGCTCACCTGCACGGCGCCAAACACGCATACGACCATCATTGGCACCAAGGCAGAAGCGACTCTCATCGCTGAAGACGACACGTCTCCATTCGTCCCTCCATTCACGCCTGTCGCGACACCACTGGGGGCGGGCTGCACGATGTTGAGGCGTGAGCGGAAGACGGCCTAACGGTGTGCGGGACCGTAGCCCAGCTTCATGGAGACAGTTGCGAATGGTCCTCGCCGATACCCCAGGAGCAACAGTGTCCCTAATTTCCTGGGAAGTGGCGGTGCGGTCCCCTACGGCACTGCGTAGGATCCTACGGTCTTGGCGTGCATCCGTGCGTCGCTGCGGTCCGGTCCCAGGTCGACGGGCACGTGCACCTTCCGCCGACCACTGGCGACAACATCGATGTACTGTGGAGACCTCACGCCCCACGTGTTGAGCAATTCGGCGGTATGTCCACCCGGCCTCCCGCATGCCCACTATACGCCCTCACTCAAAGTCCGTCAACTGCACATACGGTTCACGTCCACGCTGTCGCGGCATGCTACCAGTGTTAAAGACTGCGATGGAGCTCTGTATGCCACGGCAAACTGGCTGACACTGACGGCGGCGGTGCACAAATGCTGCGCAGCTAGCGCCATTCGACGGCCAACACCGCGGTTCCTGGTGTGTCCGCTGTGCCGTGTGTGTGATCATTGCTTGTACAGCCCTCTCGCAGTGTCCGGAGCAAGTATGGTGGATCTGACACACCGGTGTCAAAGTGTTCTTTTTTCCATTTCCAGGAGTGTATTACAGAACATTCGGTCACGTTCACCGTGGCCAGTCATTACACGAGCACTGTGCAGAGTATCATACAGTTCTTCGTCATAAACATAGTATTTAATCTTACCTTTTTCAGTTACAAGTTGCATTAATTTGGTTACTCCATTCATTTCCAGCACTTCATATCTCTTCAATAACTTGTAGTCGTAGCTGTCCCTCTTTCGTCCAGATTTTAATGATTTAGCCTTGCTGATAAGTGACTCGTGCTTTTCTCTGTCCATGAAGACAGAATTATATCTGAGATTTAACCGCTTCACTCTAAGATGTCCGTAGAACTTCACTGATTCAGCTATAGCTGCACTGATGTGAACCGTAACTGCATTACTGTCAGCCATAACTGCATGCCACATAACATAACAATAACGATCTGACGACAATTACATTCATGCTGATATGTGATAGCATTGTTGGACGCACCATTAATAGCCTGGGAGCAGCAGATGGTACACACCTCCACTGGTGGACAATGTGCTACTGTACACTTTGCCTAGCCGAGTACAGTGATGGTTCACCTTCACTAGTGGATGTGTTCTTTTCAGTTTATGGTGAGCTCCCACTCATCATTTTAGTGATGGTGTACATCCACCAGGGATGGTTTAGCCTCCCTAATCTCCCACTTCCACTACAATATATATCATTAGTGCTCATCCTAATGCAACTCTCGATTAATTGTTTTTCATGATCTTCCCCATTATTCACTTTACTTATTCTGATGCACTACCATCAAGACTATACTTCTTTATTTTTAATCCTGCCGGCCAGTGTGGTCGTGCGGTTCTAGGCGCTACAGTCTGGAGCCGAGCGACCGCTACGGTCGCAGGTTCGAATCCTGCCTAGGGCATGGATGTGTGCGATGTCCTTAGGTCGGTTAGGTTTAATTAGTTCTAAGTTCTAGGCGACTGATGACCTCAGAAGTTAAGTCGCATAGTGCTCAGAGCCATGTTTAATCCTTACTTCCGTTGGACATGTCTAATTCAAAACAGTCTACAAAAGCCTGTATGATAAGGGCAAAAACAGCTGCCAATATCCATCTTTTTTGGAAAGACGCTGCATGGGGGCTTAATTAAATATTATTTTTGAAAATGATTTTGATAGCTGTATGTCCGATTACGCAAGTCTCGTAATCGGTTGGCCCTGACTAGAATTATTACGCAATCTGACTGCAACAAACAATGTAAGAAGATTTTCGTAGACACAATTAATTAATTAAGTCCCCAGCAACTATAAAACCTACAAAATCCAAGCACAAATGTAACTGTTCTGTATGTGGGAGTGTGACTCAACGTCCACATCTGGCACGGTTCTTTTCCAACAAGCCAAGAATTTTTTTATACCAATTATACTGACGTGACAAAAGAAAATTAGAAAAACTATAATTACGCAAGAAAATCACAATTACACTCTAATCCAAGAACACAAGCCAGATGCTTTGTTGACTGAACCTGTAGTGACGCATTATTTCAGATACACAAATAATAAAAGAACATTGTGGTTTTTACCTTTATATATATTGACGAAATGCACACAATAACATCTGCTATCTCTCCCATCAAATAACTGCATACAACATGGAACAACACTCTTTACTACCACATCTCACTCCGACTTCACGACAAGCAGTGCCCACTAGCACACCTCGGTACGACTGACTACAACGAGCTCTCAACAGGCACTGTCCTCTCCGATGTCACAACAAGCACTGACTGCAATGAGTTCTTAACACACACTGTCTTCTACGAGCTCTCTACTAGCACTGACTTCCACGAGCTCTCTACTAGCACTGACTCTATGAACTCTCGACAACCACTTACTTCCACGAGCTCTCTACTAGCACTGTCCTCTCCGATCTCTTAACAAGCACTGACTTCTACGAACTCTTCACACGCACTGTGGAGGCGGCTTAATAGTACTCTTTGGCGCAATCTCTGGCGCAGTGGCACAGTGTAGCCACCTTTCATATGCCCCTCCTCCACAGGCCAGAATTTGATGGTATTTTTGCCAGCATTGGTGGTGAAAATACCACCAAATTCGTCCACAAAAATACAGACAAAAATAAAAGATAATATTAATACCTAAGTATCACATAATTAGTTAAAAATTTTGGCTTTGCACTGACCTTTCACTAACCTAACATATGAAATACAGTAAGCAATACAACTTCTTTTCATACATGTGACTTTACATAATAGTTTACACAATATACAAAAAATCAGTTTATACAAATGTTCACATAAAATGCTTTCAATGATTAGTTTATACAAAAAAGAACACCAACAGGTAACATCTTTTCAGTAAAAGCAGTCCATCAGTTGCACCCAGTAAAGTTTAGCAGGTACACCCAGCAACAAGTCACATTAGTTCAGTAGAAGCAATCGATCAGATGCACCCAGCAATGTTAAGCAGGTACAGACGCCAACAAGTGACTTCATTTCAGTAAAAGCAGTTCACCAGTTGCACCCAGCAATGTTGAGAGCAGGTGCAGACACCAACAAGTGACATCATTTCAGCAGAAACAGTCCATCAGTTGCACCCAGCAATGTTGAGAGCAGGTGCAGACACCAACAAGTGACATCATTTCAGTAGAAGCAGTCCATCAGTTGCACCCAGCAAAGTTGAGCAGGTGCAGACACCAACAAGTGACATCATTTCAGTAGGAGCAGTCCATCAGTTGCACCCAGCAATGTTGAGCAGGTGCAGACACCAAAAAGTCACATTTCTCAGCAGAAGCAGTTCCACAAAATTCACTAACACTGATCACACTGTTCATCAGAGTTTATGAGCAGAAATTAAACATGTCCTAGTGGCACCAATCATGAAGGAAAGGTACAAGTAACAGTCCATAATTTTTTTTTACAATCACTGATCACACAGTTCATCAGCAGAAATTAAACATGACTAAATGTCACACATCATGTTGAAAAGTGCAGGTAACAGTTCAGAATATTTATCTTCACTAATCAGACAGTCCAGGCATGAACAATAGTTTGAATACACATACAGTGCTTTTACACTAACATACAAATCATAACAAACACACAAATGATGTCAGATAATTGTCCTATTAACTATTACAATACACAAACACCAGTAAACCTATAATATTCATGGGTGTCAATGCAAGCCACTACAAACAAATAAAATAATATTTAGGAGATAGGTGGTTAGGATTAGTAAAGGAAAACACACAGAACACACTCACTCATCCTTCATCCACATTAAGTACTACTGTGTAATTGAATAGTGTAAATGTAATTCTGTCAAAATCTGATGTTCATCATGTGTATCAACTAGTAGTGGCAGCAATGTATAACAGTCAATAATAGTTAAGTCAACGTCATAGTCATCATGTCAAGACGAATGTTTGCCAAGCCAGATCAAAATGTACTGTTGTTGAACATCTGTCAGTGAGCCACGATATGCAATTACTTCCTCTCTTCAAAAAAAAAGTATATACTGCTTAGTGATTTAACAAAGTGTGTGTATAGACTATCTTCCTTCTATTTTAGTGTTCTAGTCTGCTATTTTCATCCTCCTTGTTCCATAAGACCAACAAAAAATATGCTCCTCACTTACTTTACCTCTTATACACCAAAACTCCAATAATCATCAACTTAATCTCAATACGTCACTAATACTTCTTCAATACGTCGATACATATAACTCTTATCATCAATATCATTTACCTTACCTCTTGTCCACAAAAACTCCAATAATCATCAACTTCATATACTCTCAATACCTATAATAATACGTCGATAAATATAAACCTCAGCACCAATATCATTTCACTTCCATAACAACTCTTTCCTCTAGTCAGTCTCCTCGAACAAGTACAGATAAAATCCTAATGCAACTTCAATTCAGCATCCCATACAATCCGAAGACACAGTGTCCACACACAACCTCTGTGTAATCCATCTGACCCAAATTTTCTACTCATTATAAATTATAAGATACATTTTGGTTCCTTGTCCATCATTAAATAAAAGAAATGCATACCTGACCTCCAACAGACTTAGTTCGAATAACTCTCAGTAATTAAGTACGATTACGGAGTGTGAATGATCATAATATTTCACAGTGTGTACACCACTTCAAGAATCATAGCAGAAGCAAACATGTGAAGTATTTTTGTGTCAAGTGTCACTTCCTATTTCAATTGCTCACGAAAAATGCAGTGTAATAACTGTTAATGGTCTAAACCTAGTTTTGGTCTGTCATGTCGTTAGCTTCCTTCCTATTAGCATAAATTTATACAGCTTCCATAAAACCTTAGCTCATGTGACTTCAACGAAGTTCTTTGTACCAATGTCGTTCGTCGAATTATAGCAGTTCATTTTCTTATCTTAAAAATATAAGGCACTGAGCGTAAGCAAAACAAGCAATAGCGAGTAAATATACCAGTAGAGAACAGAATGTCAACAAGTGTATGCAGCACAATTCCTACAACGAGGCTCTGCCAAGTGAACAATCTATAATTAATCCAATAGTGTGACCTAAACTCTATGTTTATACACAGTATATCAGCATTTCTATACACCAAATTAAAGAGTAGTTGTGACGACAAACAGATATGTATAAATATGCAATCCATACGCATAGCAGCAAACAGGTTATTAGCATCATATCAGCATAAGCAAATAAATGTTCATATGTCATCTTAATAAGTAAACATGGAGGCGCAAGCAGATAAATCACAAAGTATAACTTACATACCTAAACACATCAGCACAATAAATCAGGTTACAATTATAATTTAAATAAATAAGCACAGCAGGCACATAATTAAAAAATATGACATCAGTGAAAAAGCAGTGCAGCCAAGCGATGCGTAGTATATACAAATAACAATCCTGTTCATTAATAATCATTGACAAAAATCAGCAATTGTGCGCAAGCACGTCGCTTTACACGTAAATTCATAGAACATAAAATTAGCACAAAGTATGAATCACGTAATTGCGAGCAGCAAATTACGTCTAAAGTACGTACCTAAGTGAATTTATGTTACCTGAAAAATAAACTCAATTAATAGTTACCTTTTTTAGTTAATTAGTTTCTTCTTCGAAATTACATTCTTCCTGAAAATTTCTCGATAGCAGGTCGTCTTAACGTCGGACACGCACAGAATTTACCTGAAGGTCTTAAATACTTTATACAACCGTATCCTGCAAAATACTGAATGTTAATAACACAATTCAACAAGTCCTTATAGCTTTATACAGAATTTAGTCGGAGAAATTAGACTGTGTGTTTGTTTACGGCTGTCAGTGCATTCGCACTGAGCGCTCGATCAGCTGTAGGCGCGTGACGTAGGAAGCAATTGTTCGCGGTCAACGACTGCCTTGTGCGGCGCGCAGACTTGACTGTTGCTTTGAGTATGTGCCGCCGCCAAAACACAGCGCGGTATCCTTGTACTCTCCGCATGTTTTCATCTAGCTGTTCGTTTCTCAAAAGTATGTCATTCCACAAAAATTTTAACGTTTGATATATGATGTATTCCTTTAGAGCGTCGAGATTTAAGAGTTTCTACTTCGACAGTGTTATCATGAATAATTTTGCGAATTCTATATGGACCGTTATAAAGCAGAAAAAATTTGCGACACAAGCCTTTTCCTTTATGAGACAAACGGTGGGACTTAATTAATACCTTCTGACCAACCGACAAGAATTTTGAACGACCAGGACGCTTAGCTGATTTCTCTCTTCTAGCAGCCGCAGATGCAATATTTTGTAGAGCCAGGTTGACAACTTCAGAATGCCGCAGTTTCCGTGAAGGCGGAAAAGGAATGATTTCAGAAATGCGATTTGTCGGTGCTTTGTTTTCTAATATCAATAGAGGCGGTAAAGAAGTTGAGTCATTAGGAAGTTCATTCAGAATGTTTTGAAAAATATGAAGATACTGATCCCAAGTTCTGTGATTCTGATGACAATAAAGACGACACAATTTATTGATTTCCTTCATCCATCTCTCTGAAGCGTTAGATTGAGGGTGAAAAAGTGAAATGAAGATTGGTTTAATTTTACGACGCTGTAGAGTACGAAGCCAAATTTTAGAACGAAACTGTGATCCATTATCTGATATAACCTTATCAACATGACCACCTTCTTTAAGAAAATGTTTGATGAAAGCGTTAGATACTGAACGAGCTGTTGCTTTGCGTAAAGGTGTAAAACACACATATTTTGACGTCAACTCCACTGCTACGAAAATGTACGCAAAACCATTAGTAGAACGAACCACTGGACCAAACAAATCGACTGCAGCCATCTCCTTTAATTTCGCTGGAATGATGGGAAACAACGGTGCTCTGTGAGAAATCGTTGGAGGCTTAGCCATTTGACATAATTTGCATTTGGCAAGAACAGATCGAATACGTTTTTCCATATTACTGAAGTAGCAATTTTCTCGTAATTTGTGAAAGCATTTTCGGGGACCAAAGTGTGCATAACTGAGATGCGTATACCAAATCAGCTTATTGACCCACTCATCAGGAATACAAACTAACCAAACGGATTTGTCGACCGATTTCCGTTTAAAAAGAATGTCATTGCGAACTGAATAGCATCTAGTTTCTCTGGATCAGGAAGAATACCTTCTGTAGCAATAATGTGACCGACAAATTTCACCTGAGAACGACCAAATTCAGATTTTTCCAAGTTCACTGTCATGCCAACTCGTGCAAAGATACGTAACAATGAATCCAAAATTTTGTTGTGCTCACTCCAAGAACGTTTAACAATAAGAATGTCGTCAACATATGAAATAATATTGTCACGAAGATAAACAGGTAACATTTCGTTTAAACTACGAATGAATGCTGCAGAAAATATAGTAGGTCCAAACGATAAATTCCAAAGTCACTTTTGGGTAAAACAGTCATATCCGGTTATTGTTTATCTACTGTCTAGATAGATTGATAGTCGAAGAGTTGTTTTGACAGATGCAAAGAATAGTAAAAGAGTAGGCAGCGGTACAGAAAACTAAAAGGGAAATAGCACCACTACAGCTCGGGGCCCTATGCTCGCTACGGCACATATTCACTTAGAGTAGTGAATCCCCTGAGGACTTTAATAAGTTCAAACAGTAATTTTCGAAATCTCATTTAGGTAAATAGTCAAATCTGGTTATTGTTTACTTACTCTCTAGATAGATTGATAGTCGAAGAGTTGTTTTGACAGATGCAAAGAATAGTAAAAGAGTAGGCAGCGGTACAGAAAACTAAAAGAGAAATAGCACCACTACAGCTCGGGGCCCTATGCTCGCTACGGCACATATTCACTTAGAGTAGTGAATCCCCTGAGGACTTTAATAACTGCACATAATTTCCAGTTTGTGTCTTAGTGGCAAATTTGGCGGAAGTGCGTACATAATTTGATCTAACCATGCACATGGATGTATCTCATTCTTAGAATTGCGGAATATCTTAATCTTCCGAACAGTCAAAAAGTGTTTATAGTCAAAGTTTTCGCCTCGTGGCGACAAAGACCTACCGCGTCTGTCCCAGTCCCAATGTCGATTATTGTTAAATTCACGCGCCTCGCGCTCTCTTACTGCATCCCGTAAATGAATTAAATTGCTTTCTTCAAACCCCTTTGCTAAACTAAGACTTGTCAATTTATTTGAGATCATCTCAACTCTTTCCGATGAGTCACTTAATTGTTCTTTCTGTTTATTTACGTCTTCTGTAAATGTCGCGACTCGGGTTTCGGTGTTGTCACATTTAGTAGTTAACTGTTCACACTGTTGCGTTAAGTTATTTATTCTGTCATTTGGTACGGATTCCTCGATTCTTTCAATTATTTCTTCCTTATCTTGTGCACATTGTAAATTTAACTCTGAAAATTCCTGTCCTATCACGCAATCTTTTTTTCCCTGTTCTCTGTCCTGTTCCTCTTGTCTGATTTCTGTTGAAATTAAATTATTATTGTGAGCATTCAAAATCGGTTGTACTTCTCTAATTTCTTTCTTTGATTCATCATTCGTATTTTTGAAACATGTCCCTGTTCGTGAGCCTAACTGAGTTTCCATTGTTCCCCTATCAGTTTCTAATTCAGATCGTAACTGTGATCCCACTGCTTTCATCTCGGCTTTATTTGTTCCTATTTCTGTTTCAATTGTTCCTATTTTTGAGCATAACCGAGTTGTCACTGCTTCCATCTCAGTTCTAATTTCAAATCCTAACCGAGTTTCCATTGTTCCCATCTGTGTTTTAATTGTTCCTATATCAGTTTTTAATTCAGCCCGCAAAGTTCCCATCTCTGTTTTTAATTCAGATCGAAACTGCTCCATTGTTCCCCTATATGCTTTTAATTCAGATCCCAAATCCAGTATAGCACCCATCAACTGCTTTATCTCTTCTGTCGTTAATCTCGTAATCTGTGAATTTTCTGATTGAGAAACATTTTGAACTGTTACCGGACTATTTTCCTTGCTTATTAAATTGTTTTCCACTACATTACTCATGACACTGTTTTCCTCTGTTGGCGAGTTCGCCATGTTAACAATTTCGTTATTCTGACTATTCATCATTTTTGCTTTTTTCATTAATCGCGTAATCATTTACAAAATATACAAAAAAAATTCGTCACTGTACGAAAATTACACAATGCCTCCTAATCTCCAACAATACCATTCACATGCAATGTCTCCCTCAAACACGATCAATCGAACAATTGAAATAATTGCACAAAATTGTCAAACGCGTATACAAGGCAATAAAAATTAAATTTTGAAAAATACCATTAGAAGAATGCCAATTACCAAATCTACACATGCAAAATAGACTACAATTAATAAACTACAAATTACCACAACAATACTACAGTCTACAATTTTCACAATCAGAAAAATTCCAAGGGACGATCCGAAGCAGCGGTCGCCACGTGCATGGGGGCTTAGTTAAATATATGATTGAAAATGATTTTGATAGCTGTATGTCCGATTACGCAAGTCTCGTAATCGGTTGGCCCTGACTAGAATTATTACGCAATCCGACTGCAACAAACAATGTAAGAAGATTTTCGTAAACACAATTAATTAATTAAGTCCCCAGCAACTATAAAACCTACAAAATCCAAGCACAAATGTAACTGTCCTGTATGTGGGAGTGTGACTCAACGTCCACATCTGGCACGGTTCTTCTCAAACAAGACAAGAATTCTTAGATACCAATTATACTGACGTGACAAAAGAAATTTAGAAAAACTATAATTACGCAAGAAAATCACAATTACACTCTAATCCAAGAACACAAGCCAGATGCTTTGTTGACTGAACCTGTAGTGACGCATTATTTCAGATACACAAATAATAAAAGAACATTGTGGTTTTTACCTTTATATATATTGACGAAATGCACACAATAACATCTGCTATCTCTCCCATCAAATAACTGCATACAACATGGAACAACACTCTTTACTACCACATCTCACTCCGACTTCACGACAAGCAGTGCCCACTAGCACACCTCGGTACGACTGACTACAACGAGCTCTCAACAGGCACTGTCCTCTCCGATGTCACAACAAGCACTGACTGCAATGAGTTCTTAACACACACTGTCTTCTACGAGCTCTCTACTAGCACTGACTTCCACGAGCTCTCTACTAGCACTGACTCTATGAACTCTCGACAACCACTTACTTCCACGAGCTCTCTACTAGCACTGTCCTCTCCGATCTCTTAACAAGCACTGACTTCTACGAACTCTTCACACGCACTGTGGAGGCGGCTTAATAGTACTCTTTGGCGCAATCTCTGGCGCAGTGGCACAGTGTAGCCACCTTTCAACGCTTCAGCTGTATGAAAATTCATTACATTTGACTCGGCTGGTTTCGTGACATAAAAAAAAATCTTCAGGTGAACGTATTTCACAGGGCATAAAATAAGAAACACTGGGGATATATGAAAGACCCGAAATTCCATGTCCGTCTAGAATCAAAATTCAACCGCTGATGAGGCGCTGTGTCGAAAACATAAAAGCTGCAACGTAGAAATCCTGTCCTAAACACTTTGAGGTGCTGTCATCCTGGTCTTATGAGATCGAGTTATTCAATAATGCTACCGGTTTTTGGACAGTGGAAATCCAGCACCGGATGTATAAATCATACCCACCGTTTCTCTTTCGAAATAGTCGACAGTTGTACCATAACGTTACAACAGATTAATTGGGGATATGATCGCTATGTTGCTGTTTTTATATTTTCGACTACCGCCTCTTTAGCCGTTAAGGTTTAATTATAAATTGACGACTAATAGTGGTTCTTCCATATAACCCCAGCGCCGCTTATGTTGTGACAAGAGCTACATGTTGACTATACATCTGGTTGTAATGACAGGCAACCGCGAGTCCAATGAAAGGATTCTCATACAACTGGTTTTTCAATTTCAAAACAATCTGTTCTACATCTACATCTACATTCCGCAAGCCACCTGACAGTGTGTGGCGGAGGATACCTTGAGTACCTCTATCCCTTCTATTCCAGTCTCGTATTGTTCGTGGAAAGAAGGACTGTCGGTATGCTTCTGTGTGGGCCCTAATCTCTCTGATTTTATCCTCATGGTCTCTTCGCGAGATATACGTAGGAGGGAGCTATATACTGCTTGGCTCCTCGGTGAAGGTATGTTCTCAAAACTTCAACAAAAGCCCGTACCGAGCTACTGAGCGTCTCTCCTGCAGAGTCTTCCACTGGAGTTTATCTATCATCTCCGTAACGCTTTCGCGATTACTAAATGATCCCGTAACGAAGCGCGCTGCTCTCCGTTGGATCTTCTCTATCTCTTCTATCAAACCTATCTGGTACGGATCCCACACAGCTGACCAGTATTCAAGCAGTGGGCGAACAAGCGTACTGTAACCTACTTCCTTTGTTTTCGGATTGCACTTCCTTAGGATTCTTCCAATGAATCTCAGTCTGGCATCTGCTTTACCAACGATCAAGTTTATATGATCATTCCATTTTCAATCACTCCTAATGCGTACTCCAAGATAATTTACGGAATTAACTGCTTCCAGTTGCTGACCTGCTATTTTGTAGCTAAATGATAAGGGATCTATCTTTCTATGTATTCGCAGCACATTACACTTGTCTACATTGAGATTCAATTTCCATTCCCTGCATCATGCGTCAATTCGCTGCAGATCCTCCTGCATTTGAGTACAATTTTCCGTTGTTACAACCTCTTGATACACCACAGCATCATCCGCAAAAAGCCTCAGCGAACTTCCGATGTCATCCACAAGGTCATTTATGTATATTGTGAATAGCAACGGTCCTACGACACTCCCCTGCGGCACACCTGAAATCACTCTTACTTCGGAAGACTTCTCTCCATTGAGAATGACATGCTGCGTTCTGTTGTCTAGGAACTGTTCAATCCAATCACACAATTGGTCTGATAGTCCATATGCTCTTACTTTGTTCATTAAACGACTGTGGGAAACTGTATCGAACGCCTTGCGGAAGTCAAGAAACACGGCATCTACCTGTGAACCCGTGTCTATGGCCCTCTGAGTCTCGTGGACGAATAGCGCGAGCTGGGTTACACACGACCGTCTTTTTCGAAACCCATGCTGATTCCTACAGAGTAGATTTCTAGTCTCCAGAAAAGTCATTATACTCGAACATAATACGTGTTCCAAAATTCTACAACTGATCGACGTTAGAGATATAGGTCTATAGTTGTGCACATCTGTTCGACGTCCCTTCTTGAAAATGGGGATGACCTGTGCTGTTTTCCAATCTTTTGGAACGCTACGCTCTTCTAGAGACCTACGGTACACCGCTGCAAGAAGGGGGGCCAAGTTCCTTCGCGTACTCTGTGTAAAATCGAACTGATATCCCATCAGGTCCAGCGGCCTTTCCTCTTTTGAGCGATTTTAATTGTTTCTCTATCCTTCTGTCGTCTATTTCGATATCTACTATTTTGTCATCTGTGCGACAGTCTAGAGAAGGAACTACTGTTAGTTGTTGTTCATATTCCATTTGTTACTTATGTTGTTATTAACTTCGTTGGTGAGACAGCAAGGCAAAATTCTCTATTAATTATTGTTTGGAATCTTCTCCATTATTAATAATTTTTATTTTATTAGTTGGATGTCGAAGCCAAAATTCTCTGTTAACTGTTGTTCGTAAACTTCTCCCCCCCCCCCCCCTTTATGAAAAAATTGTGTGTCTGGGCAACCACAGTCACGATAAACCACGTTTCTGGTGTAAAATACTTTCACTCTTAGGTGCTACTGGTTTTACAGCTCTTACAGCTGTATCTTCAGGTGCAAATCTCTATACAGGGTGTTACAAAAGGGTGTTACGGCCAAACTTTCATGAAACATTCCTCACACACAAAGAAAGAAAATATGTTATGTGGACATGTGCCCGGAAACGCTTACTTTCCATGTTAGAGCTCATTTTATTACTTCTCTTCAAATGACATTAATCGTGGAATGGTAACACACACCAACAGAACGTACCAGCGTGACTTCAAACACCTTGTAAGAGAAAATGTTCAAAATGTCCTCCGTTAGCGAGGATACATGCATCCACCCTCCGTCGCACGGAATCCCTGATGCGCTGATGCAGCCCTGGAGAATGGCGTATTGTATCACAGCCGTCCACAATACGAGCACGAAGAGTCTCTACATTTGGTACCGGGGTTGCGTAGACAAGAGCTTTCAAATGCTCCCATAAATGAAAGTCGAGAGGGTTGAGGTCAGGAGAGCGTGGAGGCCACGGAATTGGTCCACTTCTACCAATCCATCGGTCACCGAATCTGTTGTTGAGAAGCGTACGAACACTCCGACTGAAATGTGCAGGAGCTCCATCATGCACGAACCACATGTTGTGTTGTACTTGTAAAGGCACATATTCTAGCAGCACAGGTAGAGTATCCCGTATGAAATCGTGATAACGTGCTCCATTGAGCGTAGGTGGAAGAACATGGGGGCACAATCGAGACATCACCAACAATGCCTGCCCAAACGTTCACAGAAAATCTCTGTTGATGACTTGATTGCACAATTGCGTGCGGATTCTCGTCAGCCCACACATGTTGATTGTGAAAACTTACAATTTGATCACGTTGGAATGAAGCCTCGTCCCTAAAGAGAACATTTTTAACTGAAATGAGGATTGACACATTGTTGGATGAACCATTCGCAGAAGTGTACCCGTGGAGCCCAATCAGCTGCTGATAGTGCCTGCACACGCTGTACACGGTACGGAAACAACTGGTTTTCCTGTAGCACCCTCCATACAGTGACTTGGTCAACGTTACCTTGTACAGCAGCAACTTCTCTGACGCTGACATTAGGGTTATCGTCAACTGCACGAAGAATTGCCTCGTCCATTGCAGGTGTCCTCGTCGTTCTAGGTCTTGCCGAGTCGCGAGTCATAGGCTGGAATGTTCCGTGCTCGCTAAGGCGCCGGTCAATTGCTTCGAACGTCTTCCTGTCGGGACACCTTCGTTCTGGAAATCTGTCTCGATACAAACGCACCGTGCCACGGCTATTCCCCGTGCTAATCCATATATCAAATGCGCATCTGCCAACTCCGGATTTGCAAACATTGCACTGACTGCTAAACCACGTTCGTGATGAACACTAACCTGTTGATGCTACGTACTGATGTGCTTGATGCTAGTACTGTAGAGCAATGAGTCGCATGTCAACACAAGCACCAAAGTCAACATTACCTTCCTTCAATTGGGCCAACTGGCGGTGAATAGAGGAAGTACAGTACACACTGACGAAACTAAAATGAGCTCTAACATGGAAATTAAGCGTTTCCTGACACATATCCACATAACATCTTTTCTTTATTTGTGCGTGAGGAATGTTTCCTGAAAGTTTGGCCGTACCTTTTTGTGACACCCTGTATACACTCATGTAGAAAAACAAGTAATCCCAAACCTAAGATGGAAATGTATCCAGAACTGTACTGACTGAAGCCTAGGGTTCATAGTCAGACCCATGTATCAGACTGTCCACAGAAAAGCTTATAATCGTAATAGTAGTAAGATGTGGTGGAGAAGCCTCCTATAAACTGTATGGAGAAGGGTATTTCCACTGATCAGCCAGAACATTATCACCACCCATCAAATAGTAAGTACGTCCACCTTCTACACAGATAACAGTGTCGACGCATCATGGCATGGAAGCATTGAGACCTTGGTAGGTCGCTGGAGGGAGTTGCTATCACAGCTGCACACCACAGTCACCTAGTTCCCATACATTCCGGGGAGGAGGCGATGAGCTCTGACGTCATGGACAATCACATTGCATAAACATTCGATCGGACTCAGATTTGGCGAGTTGGGTGGCCAGCCCATCAACTGGAATTCGCCATTGTGTTCCTCAAACACTCCGTCACACTTCTGGCCTTGAGACATAGGTGCACTGTCTTGCTGAATAATACCACCGCCGATGGGGAACATGATCGTCATGAAAAGGTGTACATGGTCTACGACCAGAGTACAGTACTCGTTAGCCGTCATGGCGCCTCCACTGGACCCACAGATGGCCACGTGACTGTTCCCCAGAAGATAATGGATCCGCGAAGGGCTCGTCTCTGTCCCACAGTACAGGTGTCGAGGAGCTGCTCTCCTGGAAGACGGCAGATTCGCGGTCTCCCATCGGCACGATGAAGAAGGTATCGGGATCAGTGAGACCGTGCAGCGCTCTGCCACTGCGCCAACGTCCAGTGCCGATGGTCACGTGCCCATTTCAGTCGTACAGGGTGGTGTAGGGGAACGAGAAATTTTGAACGTTAAGGTTGGCAGAACTGTAGCGCCGGCAGATGTTCGAAACTTTGCTCAACTGATGTCAACGCATTGCCATTTAGTAATCGTGGAGAATTGGACTGGTGCGGAACGTGCAGTAGCTGTGAGAGCGTTCTACAAAAATGGCGATAGTGCGACTGCCGCACAGAGAACATTTCGACAGCATTACCAGCTTGGACGTCACGGACGTGTCCCATCTGCGCGTGCGATTACAACGTGAGTGCGTAATTTTGAAGAAACAGGATCTGCCTTGAAAAAGAGACCTCCATGTGGCATTCGAACGGTATGTACCACAGAGAACATTGCAGCTGCTAGAGCTGCAATCGAGAGAAGTCCTCGCCACTCCGTTTGACAGCATGCATCTTCACTATGGATTAAGCGACGAAGCTTACAAAGAATACTCCACGAATTAGACTTCCATCCCTATAAGTTGCAGATTGTGCAACACTTACACGAACGAGACCCAGCGTCACGTATGGAGTTTCGTAGCCAGATATTGGCTAAAATCAACGAGGACGCGAATTTCCTCGGTAACTTATGGATATCAGATGAAGCCCATTTCCACCTGAACGGATTCGTGGACAAACAGAATTTTCGTTATTGGGCACAGGACAATCCTTGTGAGTTTCACCAGCGACCACTACATAGCGCCAAGGTCACAGTATGGTGTGCTGTATCATGTCATGGTGTTATCGGCCCTTATTTTTTTGAATGTGAGGATGGTAGTGCAGTGACAGTAACATCCGCTCGATATGTTGAAATGCTTCAAACATTGTATGAAAGCTTTCATGACCGGATGACATATCGTCTGGTAAACCTTCCGGGATGTAAGGTTGTGGTCCATGAAACTCTTCAGCTCCTAACGTTTCGTCCAGAGCTGCGCTGGACGTCTTCAGAGGGGTGTTTCTCCGGTGAGTCTTCTCCTCCGGTGAGTCTTGCTGACTCACTGGAGGAGAAGACTCACCGGAGAAACACCCCTCTGAAGACGTCCAGCGCAGCTCTGGACGAAACGTTAGGAGCTGAAGAGTTTCATGGACCACGACCTGACATCCCGGAAAGTTTACCAGAAGATATGTTTCAAACATACTTTACACCGAGACTGTACGAGCTTAATCTTAACGTAGAAAACATGTGGCTTCAGCAGGACGGAGCCACGTCACACACTGCTCGACAATCGATGGCAGCAGTTCGTCAATTGTTTGGAAGACGCATTATTTCACGTAACGGTGACATTGCACGGTCTGCGAGATCTCCTGATCTTAGTGTGTGCGACTTCCTCCTGTGGGGATATCTTAAAGGCAAGGTCTACCGTACACGTCCTGCAACAATCCATGAACTGAAGGAGGACATTGAAAAGGAAATCACTGCCATTTCCCAAGATCTGCTACACCGCGCATTCCAGAGTTTTCATAACAGGCTGTTAGAGTGTGAACGCCAAATGGGAGCACCATTGTTCCGATGTCATCTTTAAAAAGTAAAGAGACACTCT
The DNA here is from genome assembly GCF_023864345.2 of Schistocerca serialis cubense. Lineage (NCBI taxonomy): Eukaryota > Metazoa > Arthropoda > Insecta > Orthoptera > Acrididae > Schistocerca > Schistocerca serialis. The sequence goes on from NC_064648.1 coordinate 149,749,703, forward strand.
TGGACATTTTGATTGTAAAGGCATGCTGAATAATGGCATACTGAATACATTCACTTTCGTTGATAAATTACTAGTTTTATTAATTTATTCATGGAAATTACGTTATTTCGAAATTTCTCGTTTCCCTGCGCCACCATATACTTGCCATGTCGTTGTGCCAACATTGGCACACGCAAGGGTCGTCGGCTGCGGAGGCATTCGTTACGAGCGTTCCGTACACTGTGCGTTCAGACACACTCGTACTCTGCCCGGCATCAAACCCTGATGATGTTAGTTCCGCCACAGTGTGCCCCCTGTCCGATTTTAGCAGTCTGCCCATCTGACGACGTCCGACATCTGTAATGAGTAGTGGCCGCCCAACCCCACGACGTCTGGACGTGGTTTCACCTTTGGTTTCGCCACGAGTTGAAGGCACTCACCGCAGCACTCCTCCAACTCCCGACAAGTCGCGCAGTTTCCGAAATGCGCGAGCCGAGCCTGGGGGACATCACAATCTGCCTTCGGTGAAACTCAGGTAGTGCGTCTTTACAATTCTACACGCGGACAGCACGCTCTCTCATACTACGAGGGGCATTCAAGTTCTAAGGCCTCCGATTTTTTTTTCTGGACTGGAAAGAGATAGAAAAATGCACATTGTTTTAAAATGAGGCCGCGTTCATTGTCAATACGTCCCAGAGATGGCAGCACCGTACGGCAGATGCAATTTTACCGCCAGCAGCGAGAATGAGAACTGTTTTAAAAACTTAAAATGGCGATGGTTTCCTTACTTGAACAGCGTGCAATCATTCGTTTTCTGAATTTGCGTGGTGTGAAACCAATTGAAATTCATCCACAGTCGAAGGAGACATGTGGTGATGGAGTTATGGATGTGTCGAAAGTGCATTTGTGGGTGCGATAGTTTAATGAAGGCAGCACATCGTGTGACAACAAACCGAAACAACCTCGGGCTCACACAAGCCGGAATGTATGGGAATTAGGTGACTTTGGTGTGCAGCTGTGATAGCAACTCCATCCAGCGACCTACCAAGGTCTCAATGCTTCCATGCCATGATGCGTCGACACTGTTATCTGTGTCAAAGGTGGACATACTATTTGACGGGTGGTGATAATGTTCTGGCTGATCAGTGGAAATATTCTCCATACATTTTACAGGACCCTTCTCCACCACATCTGACGACACGATCGAGAAAATGGAGAGAATTGTTTTGGGGGATCGCCAAATGACTGTCAAACAGATCGCCTCCAGAGTTGGCATTTCTGTGGGTTCTCTGCACACAATCCTGCATGACGACCTGAAAATGCGAAAAGTGTCATCCAGGTGGGTGCCACGAATGCTGATGGACGACCACACGGCTGCCCGTGTGGCACGTTGCCGAGCAATGTTGACGCGCAGCGACAGCACGAATGGGACTTTCTTTTCGTCGGTTAAGGCAATGGACGAGACATGGATGTCATTTTTCAATCCAGAAACAAAGCGCCAGTCAGCTCAATGGAAACACACAGATTCACCGCCACCAAAAAAATTTTGGGTAACCGCCAGTGCTGAAAAAATGATGGTGTCCATGTTCTGGGACAGCGAGGGCGTAATCCTTACCCATTGCGTTCGAAAGGGCACTACGGTAACAGGTGCATCCTACGAAAATGTTTTGAAAAACAAATTCCTTCCTGCACTGCAACAAAAACGTCCGGGAAGGGCTGCGCACATCGAGCTAACGTTACGCAACAGTTTCTTCGTGATAACAACTTTGAAGTGATTCCTCATGCTCCCTACTCACCTGACCTGGCTCCTAGTGACTTTTGGCTTTTTCCAACAATGAAAGACACTCTCTGTGGCCGCACATTCACCAGCCGTGCTGCTATTGTCTCAGCGATTTTCCAGTGGTCAAAACAGACTCCTAAAGAAGCCTTCGCCGCTGCCATGGAATCATGGCGTCAGCGTTGTGAAAAATGTGTACGTCTGCAGGGCGATTACGTCGAGAGGTAACGCCAGTTTCATCGATTTCGGGTGAGTAGTTAATTAGAAAAAAAATCGGAGGCCTTAGAACTTGAATGCGCCTCGTACATCCACCGTGCGCGTGTCTGACTATCAGTCGTTCCTCGCCAGGTGACAGTGCTGTCGCCTGGAAGGGCCTATGTCGATAGTTCAAATGGTTCAAATGCCTCTGAGCACTATGGGACTTAACTTCTGAGGTCATCAGTCGCCTAGAACTTAGAACTAATTAAACATAACTAACCTACGGACATCACACACATCCATGTCCGACGCAGGATTCGAACCTGCGACCGTATCGGTCGATCTGTTACAGACTGTAGCGCCTAGAACCGCACGGCCACTCCGGCCGGCATATCGATAGTAGGTCGGTGGTCACGATGTTCTCGCTGATCAGTTGCTCGTCGGACATTTAAGGCAAAATTCTCTATTAATCATTGCAAAAAATCTTTTCCGATGCTTATTTTATTTATTTCGTTACTCAGTCAGCGAAGCCAAAATCGCCTACTAACCATTCTTAATGGTATTCTCCACTGTTTTATTAATTTCGTTAACCAGCTACCAAAGGCGAAATTCTCTGTTATCTTTTGTTCGTAATCTTCCTCACTATTTATGTTCTTGGTAGCCCATTTAAGCCAAAGATCTCTACTAATTACTATTGACGATATATTTATCTCGTTAGAGATCTGAGCCAAAATACTCTATCAGTTATTTTTAATGGTACTCTGCTGTATTCATTTTATTGACTTCGTTTATCAGTTGCTGGAGCCGAAAGTGTTGTAAGTGGGCTGTTTAGGTTTTTATGTTGGTGACGCCACGTTGTGCTCTGTGTGAAAATCGCTGACTGTGCTGTGTGCAGTCTGTGGCTGGTCTGCATTGTTGAAATATTCGCTAGTGTATTGTTGGGCAGCTGGATGTGAACAGCGCATAGCGTTGGGCAGTTGGAGGTGAACCACCAGCTGTGGTGGCTGTGGGGAGAGACATGGCGGAGTTTTGACAACGGACGATCTGGACGTGTGTCCATCAGAAAAACGAAGTTTGTAAGACTGGATGTCATGAACACACACACACACACACACACACACACATATATATATATATATATATATATATATATATATATATATATATATATATATTCTGACACTATTAACGTAAATACATTGTTTGTTCTCTATCAGTAATTAGTGCCCTCAGTAGTTAGAATCTTTTACTTGGCCGGCAGTATTGGCGCTAGCTGTATTGCAGTAGTTCGAGTAAAGAAGATTTTTGTGAGGTAAGTGATTTATGAAAGGTATAAGTTATTGTTAGTCAGGGATTATTAAAATTTGCGCTAAAAATACTGTGTGTCAGTTTAGTGATGATCAGAATAAGTAAAGAGAGAAATGTCTGAGTACGTTCAGTTTTACTCAGCTGTTTCAGTATCAAATAACGTAGAAGTTCACCAGCACAGTCATTCTTAATCTTTCAAAGGGGAAGTTTCAGTGTCCATCACATATTAATCATAATCTTCTCCATTATTTGTTTTGTAAGCTGTCCTTCTAACCCACAATTCTCTATTAATCAGTGTCTTTGCATTACCTCTTTCGTTATTCGTCCATTTAAGCCAGAATTCCATATTAATCGTTATTGACGATCTTGTCCATTATTTGTTTCATTTAATTCATTATGTGGGTATTGAAGTCAAAATTCTGATTAATTATTGTCCACAATCTTGTCCGTCACTTTGTAAGCAGTCAGCCAGCGGAATATTTAAGTTTGAGTTCAGGCTACCCTCGCCTCTCAGTCACGCGAGAATTCTCCAGGAGGGAGACTGTAGCCTGAACGGTAGGACCTCTTCTCCAGCAGGGCACGTGCAGTAGGACAGGGACACGCAAATCGCCAGTGTTGTCAACTCTTCAAAACGAAATAAGGTAAATGAGTTTACAAAATGAGGACAGAAGAAAATATGAAATAATATGTGCATTTTTATTTTTGCAATAAGTATACTGCAAAACAAACTAGCATCGGTTTGAAACTTCCTGGCAGATTAAAACTGTGTGCCGGACCGTAACTCGAACTCCGGACCTTTGCCTTTCGCGGGCAAGTGCTCTACCAACTGAGCTACCCAAACACGACTCACGCCCAATCCTCACAGCTTTACTTCTGCCAGTACCTCGTCTCCCGAGTTCGAGTCCCGGTCGGGCACACAGTTTTAATCTGCCAGGAAGTTTCATATCAGCGCACACTCCGCTGCAGAGTGAAAATCTCATTCTGGAAACATCCCCCAGGCTGTGGCCAAGCCATGTCTCCGCAATATGCTTTCTTCCAGGAGTGCTAGTTCTGCATGGTTCGCAGGAGAGCTTCTGTAAAGTTTGGAAGGTAGGAGACGAGGTACTGGCAGAAGTAAAGCTGTGAGTGCCGGGCGTGAGTCTTGCTTGGCTAGCTCAGTTGGTAGAGCACTTGCCCGCGAAAGGCAAAGGTCCCGAGTTCGAGTCTCGGTCGGGCACACAGTTTTAATCTGCCAGGAAGTTTCATATCAGCGCACACTCCGCTGCAGAGTGAAAATCTCATTCTGGAAACATCCCCCAGGCTGTGGCCAAGCCATGTCTCCGCAATATCCTTTCTTCCAGGAGTGCTAGTTCTGCATGGTTCGCAGGAGAGCTTCTGTAAAGTTTGGAAGGTAGGAGACGAGGTACTGGCAGAAGTAAAGCTGTGAGTGCCGGGCGTGAGTCGTGCTTGGCTAGCTCAGTTGGTAGAGCACTTGCCCGCGAAAGGCAAAGGTCCCGAGTTCGAGTCTCGGTCGGGCACACAGTTTTAATCTGCCAGGAAGTTTCATATCAGCGCACACTCCGCTGCAGAGTGAAAATCTCATTCTGGAAACATCCCCCAGGCTGTGGCCAAGCCATGTCTCCGCAATATCCTTTCTTCCAGGAGTGCTAGTTCTGCATGGTTCGCAGGAGAGCTTCTGTAAAGTTTGGAAGGTAGGAGACGAGGTACTGGCAGAAGTAAAGCTGTGAGTGCCGGGCGTGAGTCGTGCTTGGCTAGCTCAGTTGGTAGAGCACTTGCCCGCGAAAGGCAAAGGTCCCGAGTTCGAGTCTCGGTCGGGCACACAGTTTTAATCTGCCAGGAAGTTTCATATCAGCGCACACTCCGCTGCAGAGTGAAAATCTCATTCTGGAAACATCCCCCAGGCTGTGGCCAAGCCATGTCTCCGCAATATCCTTTCTTCCAGGAGTGCTAGTTCTGCATGGTTCGCAGGAGAGCTTCTGTAAAGTTTGGAAGGTAGGAGACGAGGTACTGGCAGAAGTAAAGCTGTGAGTGCCGGGCGTGAGTCGTGCTTGGCTAGCTCAGTTGGTAGAGCACTTGCCCGCGAAAGGCAAAGGTCCCGAGTTCGAGTCTCGGTCGGGCACACAGTTTTAATCTGCCAGGAAGTTTCATATCAGCGCACACTCCGCTGCAGAGTGAAAATCTCATTCTGGAAACATCCCCCAGGCTGTGGCCAAGCCATGTCTCCGCAATATCCTTTCTTCCAGGAGTGCTAGTTCTGCATGGTTCGCAGGAGAGCTTCTGTAAAGTTTGGAAGGTAGGAGACGAGGTACTGGCAGAAGTAAAGCTGTGAGTGCCGGGCGTGAGTCGTGCTTGGCTAGCTCAGTTGGTAGAGCACTTGCCCGCGAAAGGCAAAGGTCCCGAGTTCGAGTCTCGGTCGGGCACACAGTTTTAATCTGCCAGGAAGTTTCATATCAGCGCACACTCCGCTGCAGAGTGAAAATCTCATTCTGGAAACATCCCCCAGGCTGTGGCCAAGCCATGTCTCCGCAATATCCTTTCTTCCAGGAGTGCTAGTTCTGCATGGTTCGCAGGAGAGCTTCTGTAAAGTTTGGAAGGTAGGAGACGAGGTACTGGCAGAAGTAAAGCTGTGAGTGCCGGGCGTGAGTCGTGCTTGGCTAGCTCAGTTGGTAGAGCACTTGCCCGCGAAAGGCAAAGGTCCCGAGTTCGAGTCTCGGTCGGGCACACAGTTTTAATCTGCCAGGAAGTTTCATATCAGCGCACACTCCGCTGCAGAGTGAAAATCTCATTCTGGAAACATCCCCCAGGCTGTGGCCAAGCCATGTCTCCGCAATATCCTTTCTTCCAGGAGTGCTAGTTCTGCATGGTTCGCAGGAGAGCTTCTGTAAAGTTTGGAAGGTAGGAGACGAGGTACTGGCAGAAGTAAAGCTGTGAGTGCCGGGCGTGAGTCGTGCTTGGCTAGCTCAGTTGGTAGAGCACTTGCCCGCGAAAGGCAAAGGTCCCGAGTTCGAGTCTCGGTCGGGCACACAGTTTTAATCTGCCAGGAAGTTTCATATCAGCGCACACTCCGCTGCAGAGTGAAAATCTCATTCTGGAAACATCCCCCAGGCTGTGGCCAAGCCATGTCTCCGCAATATCCTTTCTTCCAGGAGTGCTAGTTCTGCATGGTTCGCAGGAGAGCTTCTGTAAAGTTTGGAAGGTAGGAGACGAGGTACTGGCAGAAGTAAAGCTGTGAGTGCCGGGCGTGAGTCGTGCTTGGCTAGCTCAGTTGGTAGAGCACTTGCCCGCGAAAGGCAAAGGTCCCGAGTTCGAGTCTCGGTCGGGCACACAGTTTTAATCTGCCAGGAAGTTTCATATCAGCGCACACTCCGCTGCAGAGTGAAAATCTCATTCTGGAAACATCCCCCAGGCTGTGGCCAAGCCATGTCTCCGCAATATCCTTTCTTCCAGGAGTGCTAGTTCTGCATGGTTCGCAGGAGAGCTTCTGTAAAGTTTGGAAGGTAGGAGACGAGGTACTGGCAGAAGTAAAGCTGTGAGTGCCGGGCGTGAGTCGTGCTTGGCTAGCTCAGTTGGTAGAGCACTTGCCCGCGAAAGGCAAAGGTCCCGAGTTCGAGTCTCGGTCGGGCACACAGTTTTAATCTGCCAGGAAGTTTCATATCAGCGCACACTCCGCTGCAGAGTGAAAATCTCATTCTGGAAACATCCCCCAGGCTGTGGCCAAGCCATGTCTCCGCAATATCCTTTCTTCCAGGAGTGCTAGTTCTGCATGGTTCGCAGGAGAGCTTCTGTAAAGTTTGGAAGGTAGGAGACGAGGTACTGGCAGAAGTAAAGCTGTGAGTGCCGGGCGTGAGTCGTGCTTGGCTAGCTCAGTTGGTAGAGCACTTGCCCGCGAAAGGCAAAGGTCCCGAGTTCGAGTCTCGGTCGGGCACACAGTTTTAATCTGCCAGGAAGTTTCATATCAGCGCACACTCCGCTGCAGAGTGAAAATCTCATTCTGGAAACATCCCCCAGGCTGTGGCCAAGCCATGTCTCCGCAATATCCTTTCTTCCAGGAGTGCTAGTTCTGCATGGTTCGCAGGAGAGCTTCTGTAAAGTTTGGAAGGTAGGAGACGAGGTACTGGCAGAAGTAAAGCTGTGAGTGCCGGGCGTGAGTCGTGCTTGGCTAGCTCAGTTGGTAGAGCACTTGCCCGCGAAAGGCAAAGGTCCCGAGTTCGAGTCTCGGTCGGGCACACAGTTTTAATCTGCCAGGAAGTTTCATATCAGCGCACACTCCACTGCAGAGTGAAAATCTCATTTTAGCATCGGTTTATATTCATCTTGTTACTTTGGAACCCAATGAATACTGTAATAATACACTGAAGGGCCAAAGAAACTGATATAGGCACGCGTATTCAAATACAATGTAAATAGGCAGTATACGGCGCTGTGGTCGGCAACGATTATACAAGACAACAAGTGCCTCACGCAGTTCTTAGATCGGTTACCGCTGCTAGAATGGCAGGTTATAACGATTTAAGCGAGTTTGAACGTCGTGTTACAGTAGGTGCACTAGCGGTGGGAGACAGTATCTGCTAGGTAGCGATGAAGTTGGGATTTTCCCATACGACCTTTGACGAATGTACCGTACATATCAGCAATCGGGTAAAACATCAAATTTCCGACATTGCTGCGGCTGCAAAAAGATCCTGTAAGAACAGGACCAACGTCGGCTCAAGATAATCATTCAACGTGTCACAAGTGCAGCCAATCCGCAAATTGCTGCAGGTTTCAGTGCTGGACCATCAACAACTGTCATCGTGCGAACCATTCAACGAGACCTCATCGACATGGGCTTTCGGAGCCGAAGGCCCACTAACGTACCATCAATGACTGCACGACACGAAGCTTTACGCCTCGCCTGGGACCGTCAACACCGACGTTGGACTGTCGATGAATGGAATCGTGTTGCCTGGTCGGAAGAGTCTCGTTTCAAAGTGTGTGGAGTGGATGTACATGTATGGGAATGGAGACGACACCATGACTCCTTGGAAGCTCCACGTCAGCAGAATACTCTTCAGGCTGGTGGAGGCTCTGTAATGGTCTGGGGAGTGTGCAGTTGGAGCGATATGGGACCCCTGATACATCTAGATACAACTCTGACGGGTGATACGTACGTAACCAACCTGTCTGATCTGCATCCATTCACGTCTATTGAGCATTACGATGGACTTGGAGAATTCCAGCACGACAATGCGACGTACCACACGTCTAGAAATGCTACAGAGTGGCTCCAGGAACATGACACACACAGTGGTTACGGTTACTACAAGCCACACCTTAAGTTGGAAAACGGGGCCTAATTTGTAGTAGTTAGCTGTCGAGTTGAGATTTTCACAAATGTTTTATTCGTATCTTACAGAAACTAGCAGTACGCCAATAAACAGCCTTTTAAACACGCCACTAACGGCAATCAAGTAATTTATAGCAATACAACAAGTTAAAAAAATTGTTTTTAAAAAAAACACAGAAGCTAGCAGTACGGCAACAAACAACCTTTTAAAACACGCCGCTAACGGCAATCAAGTAATTTATAGCAATACAACAGTTAAAAAAAAATTTAACACAGAAGCTAGCAGTACGGCAATAAACTACCTTTTAAAACACGCCGCTAACGTCAGTGAAAGTAATTTATAGCAATACAACAATTTAAAAAAATATAAAGGACGTTAGTAAACAGGCTACTAAAGTAAATACAGAACTTCGTAAATAAAGTACGGTGAGGCAGTGAAGCTTCCAACACCGCCATTAAAAAATTTAAACAGGTCTCAGCAAACACACGATTAATGGCAATAAAAGAATTTACAAACTTGGAGGAATTTAAAAAAGTTTTTAAACAAAAGTGTCCTGGAATATCATTAGAACATAACAGATATGACGGACCCGTGTAAGGCGGCCACAAATCACCCACTCAGGGATGCTCAGGCTAAGCACAATACTGACCAATCTAAATACGCCCGTAATCAGAATTGCCACTCTCAGGCTGGTCACTGCACCGACTTTTAGCCAGCGGAAACTTGTTATAACATGGCTTAACTTGCTGACAGAATTAGTGCTAACCTCGTGCAAGGAAACATTACACCACACAGTCCTGAATGAGGGACCACATGATCAACCAACAAGAACCATGAATTTACTCAGAATAGCGAAACAATTAAAGTGGCAAAACTACACCTCCCATCGGACAGTAACGAGAGGAGGGGGAAAGATCACTGTCTTCAATTACACCGGTGCCGGGGACAGGAAACCCGGTCGCCGGAGGCCACAAGGCAGAAGAGACGCTGGTTAAACAAAATCATTATTTAATGATTAAACCTTCCACGGACTTAACTTGCAATTATGCTCGAACAGGCAGTACACGACCTCCGACGGCAAGGATCCACACATCCGACCGCGCACGCGTAGCCAGCGTACCCGATACGCCACGGTCACGCGACAACACGCTCTGCCACCGGAGTTCACGTCTTCTCTGCAGCGTTGACGGGTAGTGACCACTGCTTCATGTTAGGTGTCTCCTTTTAAACCCCAGTGTTGAAACGGAGGATTTAAAGGAGCTTGTTAACGTCCCACCAAGGCGAAATGAACAGCAACTACTCGTGGGGTGAGTCTACAGGGTGTTACAAAAAGGTAGTGCCAAACTTTCAGGAAACATTCGTCACACACAAATAAAGAAAAGTGTGGTGTCACCGCCAGACACCACACTTGCTAGGTGGTAGCTTAAATCGGCCGCGGTCCATTAGTACATGTCGGACCCGCGTGTCGCCACTGTGTGATCGCAGACCGAGCGCCACCACAAGGCAGGTCTCGAGATACGGAATAGCACTCGCCCCAGTTGTACGACGACGTAGCTAGCTACTAGACTGACGAAGCCTTTCTCTCATTTGCCGAGAGACAGTTAGAATAGCCTTCAGCTAAGTCCATGGCTACGACCTAGCAAGGCGCCAATTGTAACAGTGCATGTATCTTACGAGTCTCATTTGTATAGTCAAGAGAGATGTATCACAAGGAGTGATTAAAAGTTAAGTATATTCCAAAGCTACGTATTTTCTTTATAGCAGTCATAACGTATCCTGTTCCAGACTTGACGCCAGTCGGCGTTTGTGTACGCGTGCCTTTCGGCTCCCTTCTCAGTGTGGCGTAGCTAGCTTGTTTCGCCACAACAAAAAGATGTTATGTGGACATGTGGCCGGAAACGCTTAATTTCCATGTTAGAGCTCATTTTAGTTTCGTCAGTGTGTACTGTACTTCCTTGATTCAGCGCCATTTGGCCCAATTGAATGAAGGTAATGTTGACTTCGGTGCTTGTGTTGACATGCGACTCATTGCTCTACAGTGCATCAAGCACATCAGTATGTAGCATCAACAGGTTAGTGTTCATCACGAACGTGGTTTTGCAGTCAGTGCAATGTTTACAAATGCGGAGTTGGCAGATGCCCATTTGATGTACGGATTAGCACGGGGCAATAGCCTTGGCGCGGTACGTTTGTATCGAGACAGATTTCCAGAAGGAAGACGTTCGAAGCAATTGATCGGCGTCTTAGGGAGCACAGAACATTCCAGCCTATGACTCGCGACTTGGGGAGACCTAGAACGACGAGAACACCTGCAATGGACGAGGCAATTCTTCGTGCAGTTGACGATAACCCTAATGTCAGCGTCAGAGAAGTTGCTGCTGTACAAGGTAACGTTGACCAAATCACTGTATGGAGAGTGCTACGGGAGAACAAGTTGTTTCTGTGCCGTGTACAGCGTGTGCAGGCACTATCAGCAGCTGATTGGCCTCCACGGGTACACTTCTGCGAATGGTTCATCCAACAATGTGTCAATCCTCATTTCAGTGCAAATGTTCTCTTTACGGATGAGGCTTCATTCCAACGTGTGATCAAATTGTAAATTTTCACAATCAACATGTGTGGGCTGACGAGAATCCGCACGCAATTGTGCAATCACGTCATCAACACAGATTTTCTGTGAACGTTTGGGCAGTCATTGTTGGTGATGTCTCGATTGGGCCCCATGTTCTTCCACCTACGCTCAATGGAGCACGTTATCACGATTTCATACGGGATACTCTACCTGTGCTGCTAGAACATGTGCCTTTACATGTACAACACAACATGTGGTTCATGCATGATGGAGCTCCTGCACATTTCAGTCGAAGTGTTCGTACGCTTCTCAACAACAGATTCGGTGACCGACGGATTGGTAGAGGCGGACCAATTCCGTGGCCTCCACGCTCTCCTGACCTCAACCCTCTTGACTTTCACTTATGGGAGCATTTGAAAGCTCTTGTCTACGCAACCCCGGTACCAAATGTAGAGACTCTTCGTGCTCGTATTGTGGACGGCTGTGATACAATACGCCATTCTCCAGGGCTGCATCAGCGCATCAGGGATTCCGTGCGACGGAGGGTGGATGCACGTATCCTCGCTAACGGAGGACATTTTGAACATTTCCTGTAACAAAGTGTTTGAAGTCACGCTGGTACGTTCTGTTGGTGTGTGTTACCATTCCATGATTAATGTCATTTGAAGAGAAGTAATAAAGTGAGCTCTAACATGGAAAGTAAGCGTTTCCGGACACATGTCCACATAACATATTTTCTTTATTTGTGTGTGAGGAATGTTTCCTGAAAGTTTGGCCGTACCTTTTTGTAACACCCTGTATACAACCAACACGCGGGGAGCTCTTCCGTCAACTCGACCCGCTCGTTACACACAGCCGACATACATCACGTGGCGACTCGGTACAACCGACCGCTCCTGCTTCGCGCTGGAGAGCCACACTGCCCTCCCGTGTCCACCACACTCTCTCTGCGCGCAACGCCCCTACTTCCGCGCCACCACACGAGGTTACAACCGGTCAAAGATCTCACTTCCTCCGTAGCAGTTTCCCGGAAGCAAAAACGCAGACATCGATAGCAGAGGGAAAAGACAACCAAGCAGCCACTTAATGACAGACAACATATCAAACAAACATGTCAGGGGAAGAAAAGGAAAAACCGATGCAATCTAAACACAGGGTGTAGCACGAGTCGACAACGGGTCAGAACACTCTTCTGAGTTTGAACACTTCCGCTGGCCACCAAACTCCCCAGACATGAACATTATTGAGAGTGTCTGGGATGCCTTGCAACGTGCTGTTCAGATGGGACCTCCACACCGTCGTACGCTTACGGATTGATGGATCCCTGGAGGACTCATGGTGTCAGTTTCCCTCCAGCACTACTTCAGACATTAGTCAAGTCCATGCCACATCGTGTTGCGGCACTTCTGCGTGCTCGGAGGGGACCCTACACGATATTAGGCAGGTGTACCAGTATCTTTGGCTCTTCGGTGTATGAATATAAGACAGAGATTTAGGGACCAGGTTTTCAAACTATAAAACATTTCCAGGGGCATATGTGGACTCTGAACATAATGTATTTGTTATTAACTGGAGATTAAAACTGAAGAAACTGCAAAAATATAGGAATGTAAGGAGGTGAGACCTGTATAAGTTGAAAGGAGGTTGCTTAGGCTTTCAGAGGCAGCACTAGGCAAAGGTTGACTAGAACAGGGGAGAGGAATACAGTAGGAGACGAGTGGGTAACTTTAACAGATAAAACAGTAAGGCAGCATGAGATTTTGACTCTGCAGCGGAATGTGCGCAGATATGAAACTTCCTGGCAGATTAAAACTGTGTGCCGGACCGAGACTCGAACTCGGGACCTTCGCCTTTCGCGGGCAAGATCTCTACCAACTGAGCTACCCAGGCACGACTCACGCCCCGTCCTCACAGCTTTACTTCTGCCAGAACCTCGTCTCCTACCTTCCAAACTTCACAGAAGCTCTCCTGCGAAACTTGCAGAACTAGCACTCCTGAAAGAAATGTAACAGTTGTGATACTAAATGTAACACTTCTGTCACTAAATGTAACTGGGTTTTCTCTTTTGATGCTGTCAATTGTCAGGATGAGCATTCGAAAGCATTCTGTCAGGGTGAAAATACTAAATAAATTAACTTTTCTCTCTTAACAATATGTGGGCAGGGTGGGTTCTTCCTTGGCTCGGGTATGAGGTAGAATGAAACAGCATTTTTACGTAAGATAACTTTTATTGAAAGTTTCGTACAACTGTATCTCACTGGATGTTCTGGTTCGGAGAACGGCAGCTGTGTCGTTTGCGTAGCCTTCTGTTGCGGCAGCGGCGGCGTCTTATTACGCCTGGCGGTGTGTATCTCGTGTCGCCGTCTCGCCCAGCTGACTGGAGACGCGCAGCGCGAGGTGGCCCGTTTAATTATTGCGAGCGAAGTCGTGGTACCTCGGATGTGGCGTCCCTGTGTTTCTCTTCTCTAAGCGGCCGCCTGAGTTGTGTGTCGGCCAGCGGAGCGGCGCGGCGGGGGAAGGCCAGTGTCCCGAACTCGAACAACGGACTCCCGTTTGCCAGTCTTCGGCTGTCAGATCTTCATCCCAGCTCACAGGTGACTGCTGATGTGAGGCCGTCTCCTTCCCGTCCTCACGAGTCACCCGGGTACGTAAAGATCAGACTTCAAATACCTTTTAACTTCTGGCGCCGAGGCTGCTGCTTGCTATTCCATTACAGCGGCGGACTTGGTGCGTCTGTGCATGATGCAGTCTCTTCTTGCATGACGGTCTTCAGCACCGAAACTGACTTAAAACAACTGCAACGCTTCTTCACTTCTTCACTTCTTCGTCGCTCGTCTCCGTCTGTCGGGCCCACCGCGTCTCGCGTATTTATTCACTTCAGTTCACTGGAGGTGAAGGACTTCACGGCCATTGCCTCTTCTGTCACGTTGGAAAGCTTCTCGAAGAATCTTCTTAACGTCGGTCATTGGCTCTTGGGATGTAGGCGAGGGCCTTTGCTCACATGCGACAACTGAGAAACATGTGAGCCGGTCGGGCGATGCCCTGACGGCTGAATCGACAGCGCCCGCTTATGTGGAACTTGCTGGCTTCATGGTCATTGTCTCTTCTGTCCTGCTGTTTTGCCCGCTGTTTGCCAGTATGTAACTATCTAAACTAAACCAAGTTTTTCATTTATATTCTAATTTCTAGTTCACTTTGATTTCACTAATTTATTTACTTAAGTACCACTCAAGAGAAAGGATATTGCAGATACATGGCTTGGCCACAGCCTGAGGGATGTTTCCAGAATGATATTTTCACTCTGCAGCGGAGTGTGCGCTGATATGATACTTCGCAGGAGACCTTCTGTAAAGAACGGAAAGTAGGAGACGAGGTACTGGTAGAAGTAAAGCTGTGAGGACGGAGCGTGAGTCGTGCTTGGGTAGCTCAGATGGTAGAGCACTTGCCCGCGAAGGGCAAAGGTCCTGAGTTCGAGTCTCGGTCCGCCACACAGTTTTAATCTACCAGGAAGTTTCATATCAGCGCACACTCCGCTGCAGAGTGAAAATCTCATTCTGGAAACATCCCCCAGGCTGTGGCCAAGCCATGTCTCCGCAATATCCTTTCTTTTAGGAGTGCTAGTTCTGCAACGTTCGCAGGAGAGCTTCTGTAAAGTTTGGAAGGTAGGAGACGAGATACTGGCAGAAGTAATGCTGTGAGTACCGGACGTGAGTCGTGCTTTGGTAGCTCAGTTGGTAGAGCACTTGCCCGCGAAAGGCAAAGGTCCCGAGTTCGAGTCTCAGTCGGGCACACAGTTTTAATCTGCCAGGAAGTTTCAGGATAGTTATTATTTACGAACTTATTTTATTTCGTGTTGATGTTGGTTGACAGTGTCCTAAGTGTCTTTAACGTGAATAAATGTTACAAAAAGAAACGTTGAAAATTATGTGGGGCCACAAATGTTCTAAAAACGCTTGACAGAGTAGACAAATTTTTCAAAAAAATTTGTTGGCTTGGAGTTCACATAGGAGTCAAGATAGCTCTAGCACTACAGCTATAGTCAAAGAAGTGTGTGCGACCGAAACAACAGTCAAGAACGAAACAAAACAATTTTTTTCTGAATTCCCACAAAAACCTGAGTGTCGAGTCTGTTATGAAGCTGCGGAATGGTGACTTAAATGAATCAACAATCGACATTCCGTCGCACTGTGCGTTAATCAAAACTGTAACGGTGATTTTTCTAACTCACGAACGTCAATAGGCGCTAAAACCAGATGACTGAACAAAAATTTATTTTTTCGTAAACTTTTAAATAGTGAACCAACTTTACGTTTTTACCTAGTACACTCCTGTAGCACCGGTGCTATTTTTTGTGCACCTTGTAAATTGTTCGGGCAACAGCCTTGCCGCAGTGGATACACCGGTTCCCGTGAGATCATCGAAGTTAAGCGCTGTCGGGCGTGGCCGGCACTTGGATGGGTGACCATCTAGCCGCCATGCGCTGTTGCCATTTTTCGGGGTGCACTCACTCAGCCTCGTGATGCCAATTGAGGAGCTATTCGACCGAATAGTAGCGGCTTCGGTCAAGAATACCATCACAACGACCAGGAGAGCGGTGTGCTGACCACACGCCCCTCCTATCCGCATCCACAACTGAGGATGACACGGCGGTCGGATGGTCCCGATGGGCCACTTGTGGCCTGAAGATGGAGTGCTTTTGTAAACTGCTTGGAGGTGAGGGCGAGATTGCTACTATTGGTATTTCAGACTGGAGACATATTTTTAATATTTTGTCTCACTGTGAAAGTTCACCTGAACACAAAGATTTTGAGTTATCTTTTATAACAAGGGGAAAAAAATCTCTTGGAACGGTAGAAAACCAATTCGAGTCATGTTGAGACAGGAAAAAATGTACTGGCCCAGTGTGTTGAAAATGGTGTTCGCGGCAATGAAGGAGCTAAATAGTTGAGGACTTCACTGCGAGGACACGCTGAAAACTTCTATTCATTACCTAAGGGTGAGTTTGCGATGCCTCTTGAACTTATAGCAGAGTGCGATGCTTTCCTCGCAGAGCACATGGATCTACAGTATATGGAAATCCTTGACAGGGACATGCAAGTTATCTAACTTCAACAATCTGTGATGAGAGAAGACAGCTGCTTTCAGAATGAATAAAAAAGATTACCTTATGTGACATCAAATGGGCCAAATATTGCTCTATAATAATAGATCTACATCGTTCTTTTGAAACACACGAAGTGTTGAGTGGTATTGACAAGGGATTTCAAATTGATTTCGTATTTCTAGATTTCCAGAAGGCCTTTGACACTCAACCACACAAATGGCTTGTAGTGCTTATGGAGTATGAAATGTTTCAAATGGCTCTAAGCACTATGGGACTTAACATCTGAGGTCATCAGTCCCCTAGACTTAGAAGTACTTAAACCTAACTAACCTAAGGACATCATACATATCCATGCCCGAGGCAGGATTTGAACCTGCGACCGTAGCAGCAACGCGGTTCCGGACTGAAGCGCCTAGAACCTCTCGGCCACAGTGGCCGGCTATGGAGTACCGTATCAGTTATGTGACTGCATTCGTGATTTCCTGTCAGAGAGGTCACAGTTCGTAGTCACTGGCAGAAAGTCATTGAGTAAACCAGAATTGATTTCTGGCATTCCCCAATGTAGTGTAATAGGCCCTCTGCTGTTCCTTATGTATATAAACGATTTGGGAGTCAAGGTGAGCAGCCGTCTTGGGCTGTTTGCAGATGATGCTGTCGTTTAGCAACTAGTAAAGTCATCAGAAGATCAAAACAAATTGGAATTCGATTTAGAAAAGATACCTGAATGACGTGGAAAGTGACAATTGACCTTAAATAATGGAAAGTGTGATTTCATCCACATGAGTGCTAGAAACGTCGGTTACACTATAAATCAGTCAAATCTAAAGGCCGTAAATTCAATTAAATATCTAGGAATTCGAATTACGAACATCTTAAACTGGAAAGAACACATAGAAAAAGTTGTGGGGAAGGCAAAGCAAACTGCAGTCTATTGGCAGTTGTTGTTGTTGTGGTCTTCAGTCCTGAGACCGGTTTGATGCAGCTCTCCATGCTACTCTATCCTGTGCAAGAGTCTTCATCTCCTAGTACCTCCTGCAACCTACATCCCTCTGAATCTGCTTAGTGTATTCATCTCTTGGTCTCCCCCTATGATTTTTACCCTCCACGCTGCCCTCCAATGCTAAATTGGTGATCCCTTGATGCCTCAGGACATGTCCTACCAACCGATCCCTTCTTCTTGTCAAGTTGTGCCACAAACTCCTCTTCTCCCCAATCCTATTTAATACTTCCTCATTAGTTATGTGATCTACCCACCTAATCTCCAACATTCTTCTGTAGCACCACATTTCGAAAGCTTCTATTCTCTTCTTGTCCAAACTATTTATTGTCCATGTTTCACTTCCATACATGGCTACACTCCATACAAATACTTTCAGAAACGACTTCCTGGCACTTAAATCTATACTGGATGTTAACAAATTTCTCTTCTTCAGAAACGCATTCCTTGCCGTTGCCAGTCTACATTTTATATCCTCTCTACTTCGACCATCATCAGTTATTTTGCTCCACAAATAGCAAAACTCCTTTACTACTTGAAGTGTCTCATTTCCTAATCTAATTCCCTCAGCATCACCCGACTTAATTCGACTACATTCCATTATCCTCGTTTTGCTTTTGCTGATGTTCATCTTATATCCTCCTTTCAACACACTGTCCAATCCGTTCAACTGCTCTTCCAAGTCCTTTGCTGTTCTAGATTTTAAGGGTTGGGAAAGACCCACCATGGTTTAATAGCAGTGTTAGAAAAGCGCTACGTAAACAAAGAGTACTTCATCTCAGATTCAAGAGAAGTAAGTCCTAACTGGCAAAAAAAAAAAAGCTGAACGAATCGAAAATGAGCGTAAAGAGAGCAATGAGAGAAACGTCCAATGATTTTGAAAGTAAGACGTTGTCAACCGACCTGAGTAAAAACCCTAGAAGATTTTTGGCGTGTGTAAAATCAGTAAGTGGGTCACAATCATCTATTCATTCTCTCAGCGACCACACCGGCACCGAAACGGAAGATAGCACTGAGAAGGCCGAAATACTGAATTCGGTCATCGGAAGTTGTTTCACCGCGGAAAATCGTAACACTGTCCCTCCTTTCAATCGTCTTACGAATATCGAAATGGCAGATACTGATATAAACGATCGCGGAATTGAAAAGCAGCTACAGTCGCTTAGTAGCGGAAAAGCTTCAGGGCCAGATGAGATACGTGTAAGATTCTATAAAGCTTATGCGAATGAACTTGCTCCCCTTCTAGCAGTAATTTATCGTAGAACGCTTGAGCAGCTAAAGGTACCTAACGACTGGAAAAAAGCGCAGGTCATTCCCGTTTTTAAGAAAGGCCGTAAGACAGATCAGCACAATTATAGAACTATATCGTTGACGCCAATCTGTTGTAGAATTATAGAACATGTTTTATGCTCAAGAATTATGACGTTCTTGGAAAATGAACAGCTCCTCTATGAAAATGAACATGGACTTCGCAGACAGAGATCCTGCGAAACTCAGCTCTCTCTGTTCCTGCATGAGATCCACAGCACAGTAGACAACGGAGCTCAGCTTGATGCCGTGTTCCTTGGTTTCAGTAAGGCATTTGACACCGTCCTGCATTACCGTTTAATGATAAAATACGAGCTTACGGAGTATCGGAGCAAGCATGCGATTGGATTCAAGACTTTCTTGCAGATGGAACTCAGCACGTCGCTCTTAACGGAACAAAATCTACAGATGTAAAGTTAATATCCGGGGTGCCACAGGGAAGTGTGATTGAACCGTTGCTGTTAGAATATATATAAATGATCTAGTAGAAAGCGTCGGATGCTCTTTAAGGCTATTCGCAAATGATGCAGGTGCCTATACCAAAGTAGCAACGCCAGAAGATAGTAGGAATTTGCAGAACGACCTGCAGAGAATTGATGAATGGTGCAGGCTCTGGCAGTTGACCCTGAACGCAAATAAATGTAACATACTGCGCATGCATAGGAAAAGAAATGCACTACTGTATAGCTACACTATTGATGACAAACTGCTGGAGACAGCTTCGGCCGTAACATACCTAGACGTAACTATGCACAGCGACCTTAAGTGGAGTGACCATATAAAACAGATAGTGGGAAAAGCAGACACCAGACTCAGATTCATCGGAAGAATCTTAATGAAATGTAACGCATCCACGAAAGAAGTGGCTTATAAGGCGCACTTTCTTGAGTATTGTTCATCAATCTGGGATCCCTATCAGGTAGCACTGATAGAGGGCATGAGAAAGATCCAACGAAGAGCGGCGCGTTTCGTCACGGAATCGTTTGGCTGGCGAGAGAGCGTTACGGAGATGCTAAACAAACTCCACTGGCAGACGTTACAAGAGAGGAGTTGTGCATCACGGAGAGACTTACTATTGAAATTTCGGGCCAGCACTTTTCAGGAGGAGTCAGACAACGTATTACTTCCCCCCCCCCCCCCCCTCCCCATACACCCATCTCGCGTATTGTGACCACAAGGAAAAAATTCGAGAAATTAGAGCCAATACCGAGGCTTACCGACAATCATTCTTGCCACGAACTATTCGCGAGTGGAACAGGCCTGGAGGGAACAGATAGTGGTACCGAAAGTACCCTCCGCCACACATCATTAGGTGGCTTGCGGAGTATGATGTAGATGTAGATGTAAAAGATCAAGGAAACGCAAAGAAGCAGACGTTGAAGAAGTTCTTGTGACTGCTAGGGAGAAATTTAGAGTATACAGATTTTTTCCCATTGCTCGACAGATTGTACGCTGAATTAGTTGAGGAGGAAGGAAAGTTATAAAACACCGATAGACTCCTTCACAGTTTTCAGTTAACTTAACAATATGAAACTTCCTGGCAGATTAAAACTGTGTGCCGGACCGAGACTCAAACTCGGGACCTTTGCCTTTCGCGGGCAAGTGCTCTACCATCTGAGCTACCCGAGCACGACTCACGCCCCGTCCTCACAGCTTTACTTCTGCCAGTACCTCGCCTTCTACCTTCCAAACTCTACAGAAGCTCTCCTGCGAACCTGCAGAACTAGCACTCTTGAAAGAAAGGATATTGCGGAGACATGGCTTAGCCACAGCCTGGGGAATGTTTCCAGAATGATATTTTCACTCTGCAGCGGAGTGTGCACTGATATGAAACTTCGCAGGAGATAAAATCCATAAAATGCAGACCTACATAAAATGTACAACATGATCTACATTACACATATACCACCAAGCAAGATGATAGGCAAGATAAAAACATGTTTCAAGAATTCGGCCTTTAAGCAATAAATTCGTTAACACCGAATTCGACAAACATGACATAGGCAGCTATTAACGTATGGCAGACAGACAGACAGACACTAACTGCCTAACAAATGCGGACGAGAGATAGACGAGCAAGCTGGGGACGAGAGACTGACCAAGAACACGAATTTAACAAGTAAATGAAACAACATATCTCCAATCACTTCTAATAAACTGCTATTTCTGGCGAAGACCTAGCGCAGCACCCCCAACGCTCTCCCGAACCGCCCGTTGCCAGCCGCTTCAACGGACGCAGGAAGGCGCGCCGATCCCCCGTCTCACGGCGTCGCAGTTGGCACCGACCAACCCGACGTCGTGGGTTGACTCCTGTTGCTCTCGTGTCGGCCGCGAAGCCACTACCCCTCGCTATACGGCGCGGCCCACTGGACTCACGTGGCGACCTCACGTGCGCCGACGCTCAAGGCGGACAAGTCATCTGGTGTCTCAGTGCGCGACCGTCCAACCGACCGATCCAACCGCCAATGACTGTTGGCCGAGCAACTCGAGCAGACTGGCGGCCTAACGCGCAGACTCAGATGCAGGAACTCAGCCCCGACTGGGCGACCACTAGCTGAGTTCTCTTACTGGTGGAGTGGTAAGACTCTCATTTTCTGGCTTTAAAGTTGATCCAAAGGACAGGCGTACTAGCACTCCGACGACAGACAGACAATAACTGCCACACAAATGCAAACGAGAGACAGACCAGCAACTGGTGACGCGAGACTGACCTAGCCTCACTCCGACTTAGCCCATGCCGAACTTTTATTTTTCCTTTATTGAATTTCAATTCCCCCAGAAGGGGGCGGGCTGGCAGCAGCTTAGTACGCTGCTCTACAGCCTACAGACTTCTTTAAAAACGGAAGAAGAAAAGAAACAAGAAAAACAGGCGATAAAACGATGACTTAAAGTGTAAAATGGCGGAAAATTGCGGAAAGTTAAATCAAAGGGGTTGGAAATTTTAATAAAATACACAGGGATCAGACAAGTAACACAGTAGACACACAATTAAAAAAAAAAAAAAAAAAAAAACATGGCGACAGTCTGGTTTCTGTTCGCAAGAGATAAAAAATCACACCCAGTGACAGTATGATGGCCGTTCGCAACACTTCCCAAAAGACACACAACACGGAACATTCACTGTAAAACACTGCACGAAAATGTCGGCAAAAAAATGACACTCCCTAGCCAAGGGCAAATGGGGGGGGGGGGACCTGGAGGAGGGGGTAAACAAGGAGGGAGGAGAGGAAAAATCGAAAAGGGAGGGGGAACCAAAGGAGGGAGAGGATTCATAAGGGGGGAGAGTGGCAGGGCAGACGTGAGAGGGAATGGGAAAAGGCAGAGGAGGGAAATGCAAGAGGACTCAGGGGAGAGAAGGGGGCAGAGAGAGGGGAGGTGAGAAAAAAAGAGGTTGGAAGGGGGGGAGAGGGAGCCTGGGAAAAGGACAGAGGAAAGGGGGGGGGAGTGAGGATCAGAGTTGATAGGAGGGATAAATGGAGGGAGAGAGAGCATCATCCAGGAGGGGGAGAGTTGATGGAAGCCACCTTGGGAAAGGAGATGTAGGGTGTAGAGATGGAGGGTAGGGGGGACACAACATTGAAGACGTGCAGGGGGCGGCGATGGGAGAGGAGAGGAGCAACCAGGGGGTGAGGGGGATCAAGGCGGCGGGAGGTGTAGAGTATGCGGATATGTTCAAGGAATGGAATGAGGTCATAGAGGATCCGCGTGGGGGACGGGAGGCGTATATGGAAGGCAAGGCGGGGTGCATAACTCTCAAGGATCTGGAGGGACTTATAGAATTTGGGGGGGGGGGGGCCGCGGATATCGAGGCAGAACTGGCATAACAGAGGATGGGATGGATTAAGGATTTGTAGGTGTGGAGGATGGTAGAGAGGTGCAACCCCCATGTCTGGCCAGAGAGGAGTTTGAGGAGTCAGAGGTGGTTGTGGGCTTTGGACTGGACGCAACAGAGATGAGGGATCCAGGTGAGGTGACTGTCAACGGTGAGGTCAAGGTAGGTGAGGGGGGGGGGGTGAGGCAGACAGGATGGGCGCAGACAGTAAGGGAGAAATCCAGGAGCCGGAAGGAGCGAGTGGTACGACCTACGATGATTGCCTGGGTCTTGGAAGGATTGATTTTCAGGAGCCACTGGTTACACCAAGCGGCAAAAAGGTCAAGGTGATTCTGGAGAAGGCGTTGGGACCGGTGGAGGGTAGGAGCAAGGGCGAGGGCGAAGGCGAGGAATGCGGTGTCATCGGCATATTGCAAGAAGCGTACTGGAGGGGGGGGTTGGGGCATATCTGCTGTGTACAGGAGGTACAGGAGAGGTGAGAGGACAGAGCCCTGGGGCACACCTGCAGAGGGGAAGAAGATGTGGGAATTGGCATTATGGATGGTAACATAGGAGGGGCGGCGGGAGAGGAAGGAGGCCACCAGACGGATGTAGTTGACAGGAAGGGCGTAGGTTTGGAGTATAAACAGGAGACTGGGATGCCAGACACGGTCGTAGGCCTTTTCGAGGTCGAGGGAGACAAAAATGGAGGAGCGACGGGAGTTAAGCTGGAGGGAGAGGATATGAGTGAGGCGGAGGAGTCGGTCAATGGCAGAGAAGGAAGGTCGAAAGCCACATTGGGTGTCGGGGAGGAGGTGGTTTTGGTGGAGGTGGTGATGGATACACCAGGAAAAGATGGATTCCAAGAGCTTGCTGAACACCGATGTGAGACAGATAGGACGGTAGGAGGAGGTATCAGATGGAGGCTTGTTGGGTTTGGAGAACATCAGGAACTGAAAGGAAGGAGCGATGGCAGTGTTTGAGGTGACGGTAGGTAATGCAGTCGTGGCCGGGATCAGTGTTGCGTTTAGTGCGGAGTGTGAGGCTGATGTCCTGTGTAGTGATGGGAGCGTTAAGTTCAGATGGTGGGGTGTGGCCCAAGTACTGGAAGCTAGGAGCAAGGGGACCCTTGCCGAGCTCATAGCGCCCCTTAAATCCACGTGAACAGGCAACCTTTCCCCTTTCCCACCAGAGGGAAACACCAAAGCTGCGATTGCCACAGCGGCGCCACCGCCAGAAACGGAGGGCGACTGCTTCACACAACGCACTGCGGCGCACTCTTCAAAACAGCAATTTTTTTACCATGGCTCAGTCGTATGAAAAAAATTCTGTGAAAGAGAAACTGAGACGTGGAAATTCCGAGCTTGCTGTTTTCCGGGAGGACTTGGTTCACAATTGCAACCTCTTGATATCTCGATACATAAACCATTTAAAGTCTATACGAGAGAGGTATGGAACAAATGGATGATGCATGAAACTTGACATGAATTCACACCGAAGGGAGCTTTAAAACGACCTACAATCAAAGCGGTATGTTCGTGGGTAAAACATCCATGGTCTAGAGTGATAGAAGACATTATTGTTAAATTTTTCAAGAAGTGCGGCATAAGTAGCACTCTAGATGGGCAGTGAAGTTCGCCTTATATATGAGGAGGACAAGGATG
Organism: Schistocerca serialis cubense; assembly: GCF_023864345.2. Taxonomy (NCBI): domain Eukaryota; kingdom Metazoa; phylum Arthropoda; class Insecta; order Orthoptera; family Acrididae; genus Schistocerca; species Schistocerca serialis. Next base: position 149,773,748 of record NC_064648.1, read on the forward strand.
AAGACGAAGAGGAAGGAAAAGAAGCAGGAGAAGAAGAAGAGAGCTCATACAGCGATTTTGAGGAATTTTAAAGTTCAGTTCAGTTTGATAAACTAAGAAGGTTCTTAGTCTCGCTCTGCAGTCTAATAATAAAAATGTTATTTTTTTAAAAAAACGCTTACAAATAAAGTGCGCCTTATGATCCGTAAAATACGATGAATTTCCACGAATGGAACGGTTCCAGGCCACGTTTCAAACAGTGCTCTCATCATGTTTTTACGAGGGTTCACTGGAAAGCAATGGTTCCACCTTCGTAGCTCTTCAACAGTTGGCAGCGTTGGTATGCGGCAGGTACTGGCTTGTTCCGTAGCCTCTTCTCTACAGCTCCAGTTGGCGGGAAGCCTTAGCATTGACCGGTTGTGTTGTTACAGTGTAAAATATGGAACCCTGCGCAGACGGTCGGTCATGCGATTTAAGCAATGTGTAGTCATTGAATTCTTGACAGCAGAAGGTGTCACCCCAAAGGAGATTCATCAGAGAATGAAAGCAGTTTACGGTGATTGTGTTGATGTGAGTCTATGGAATATCGACACAAAGACTCGCTCCAGAAAAAGAAATTCAAGACGCAGCTCTCAGCTGGAATAATCATGGCCACAGTTTTCTGGGACGCAGCTGGTGTTATCCGTGTTGATTTCCTCGAACGTGGAACAACAATAAATTCAGAGCGTTACATCACAACGCTGCGAACTCTGAAACGACGGCTCAGATAATTGCAACATCCAAGAAGAAATCTTGCGAAGACTTTGGAAACAGGTTGGAGACTTTGGGTCAAGCTGCTGGGAAACCATTCTGGAGTGTAATTAGCAGTCTTCGAAAGGGAGGTAAGAAGGAAATGACAAGTATTTTGGACAGGTCAGGAAAACTGCTGGTGAATCCTGTTGATGCCTTGGGCAGATGGAGGGAATATTTTGAAGAGTTGCTCAATGTAGGTGAAAATACGAACAGTAATGTTTCAGATTGCGATGTACAATGGGATAGGAATGGTGATGGAAATAGGATCACATTTGAGGAAGTGGAGAAAATGGTCAATAGATTGCAGTGCAATAAAGCGGCTGGGGTGGATGAAATTAAGTCGGAACCCATCAAATGCAGTGGAATGTCAGGTCTTAAATGGCTACACAAGATAATTGAAATCACCTGGGAGTCGGGACAGGTCCAATCAGACTGGACGAAAGCAGTAATCACACCAATATTTAAACATGGGAACAGAAAAGATTGTAACAACTACAGAGGTATCTCTTTAATCAACGTTGTGGGTAAAATCTTCTGAGGCATTGTTGAAAGGAAAGTGCGAGTATTAGTTGAGGGCAAATTGGATGAAAACCAGTGTGGGTTTAGGCCTGTTAGAGGTTGTCAGGACCAGATCTTTAGCTTACGGCAAAAAATGGAGAAGTGTTACGAGTGGAACAGGGAATTGTATCTACGCTTTATAGATCTAGGAAAGTCATATGACCGGGTTCCCAGGAGGAAGTTATTGTTCTACGAGATTATGGAATAGGAGGCAAGCTTTTGTAAGCAATTAAAGGTCTTTACATAGATAGTCAGGCAACAGTTAGGGTTGATGGTAAATTGAGTTCATGGTTCAGAGTAGTTTCAGGGGTAAGACAAGGCTGCAACCTGTCTCCACTGTTGTTCGTATTATTTATGGATCATATGTTGAAAACAATAGACTGGCTGGGTGAGATCAAGATATGTGAACACAAAATAAGCAGTCTTGCATATGCAGATGACTTAGTTGTGATGGCAAATTCGATTGAAAATTTGCAAAGTGATATTTCAGAGCTAGATCAGAAATGTAAGGACTATGATATGAATATTAGCATCTCCAAAACGAAGGTAATGTCAATGGGAAAGAGATGTAAACGGATTGAGTGCCAAAAAGGAGGAACAAAGCTAGAACAGGTGGACGGTTTCAAGTACTTAGGATGCATATTCTCACAGGATGGCAACATAGTAAAAGAACTGGAAGCGAGGTGTAGCAAAGCTAATGCAGTGAGCGCTCAGCTACGATCTACTCTCTTCTGCAAGAAGGAAGTCAGTACCAAGACTAAGTTATCTGTGCACCGTTCAATCTTTCGACCAACTTTGTTGTACGGGAGCGAAAGCTGGGTGGATTCAGGTTACCTTATCAGCAAGGTTGAGGTTACGGACATGAAAGTAGCTAGGATGATTGCAGGTACTAGTAGATGGGAACAATGGCAGGAGGGTGCCCACAGTGAGGAAATCAAAGAGAAACTGGGAATGAACAACATAGATGTAGCAGTCAGGGCGAACAGGCTTAGATGGTGGGGTCATGTTACACGCATGGGAAAAGCAAGGTTACCCAAGGAGAAGGTACCTGGATTCGGTTAAGAATGATTTTGAAGTAATAGGCTTAACATCAGAAGAGGCACCAATGTTAGCACTGAATAGGGGATCATGGAGGAATTTTATAAGGGGGGACTATGCTCCAGACTGAACGCTGAAAGGCATAATCAGTCTTAAATGATGATGTTGATGATGATGATGATGATGATGATGATGATGATGATGATGATCCCATCCAAACCCGATTAACGAAGGTGGAGGCATTACTTTTGATTCAACCCTCGTATGTACGGCACACAGAAATTGTTCAGCAGATCACTCGTTTTCGGCTATTAAAAGGCTAAAATCGGACTTGTGCTCTACCCTGTCTGAAGGGGGAGTGAACGCGTTGTGCATTTTCACATCGAGTCTCGAAGATGTGATTAACGACTTTGCTGACATCGAAACCTGATACAGACTTTGCTGACTGATGAGTTTTGCTTATTTCTTCATGATACTTTTAAAAAATCGTGTTGTAATGTCATCTCTTAGAAGGGAACCTCCCCATCGCACCCCCCTTAGATTCAGTTATAAGTTGGCACAGTGGATAGGCCTTGAAAAACTGAACACAGATCAATCGAGAAAACAGGAAGAAGTTGTGTGGAACTATGAAAAAAATAAGTAAAATATACAAACTGAGTAGTCCATGTGGAAGATAGGCAACATTAAGGGTAATGTGAGCACAGGAGCGCCGTGGTCCCGTGGTTAGCGTGAGCAGCTGCGTAACAAGAGGTCCTTGGTTCAAGTCAGCCGCCACGGTAGCTCAGCGTGTTCGGTCAGAGAGCCGGTTGGTCTCTGTAATAAAAAAAACTGAGTCGAAAGATCAACGAACGAACTTTAACGGATGTCATGCGACGTCCGCAACGAACAAACACAACGATCAACGATGAATAAAATGCAAAAATAAATAAATAAATAAATAAATAATAAAATAAAATAAAGTAAAAAGTTTAATTTTTTATTTTCAGACAATTATCAGAGTTCAGGCACTCACACATAATCAACTTCGCTCTCCAAAATTCCAGGACATGTTCAGATTTGCTTGGAGATATGCAGGATTTGACGGTCTACACACGGAAAAATTTGGAAACGTTAAAAACGTAAGTTTTGACAGAGCACAGAGAAAACTGTGCGACTGTGAAACTGTTGCATTCATTTGTTGCAGTTTATGTGACACACTCTTATGTTTTCATCACTGTTTTGGAAGTGATTATCACATCCACAAGAAAACCTAAATCGGGCAAGGTAGAAGAATCTTTTTACCCATTCGCCAAGTGTATAAGTTAGGTGGGTCGACAACATATTCCTGTCATGTGACGCACATGCCGTCACCAGTGTCGTATAGAGTATATCAGACGTGTTTTCCTGTGGAGGAAACGGTTGACCTATGACCTTGCGATCAAATGTTTTCGGTTCCCATTGGAGAGGCACGTCCTTTCGTCTACTAATCGCACGGTTTTGCGGTGCGGTCGCAAAACACAGACACTAAACATATTACAGTGAACAGAGACGTCAATGAACGAACGGACAGATCATAACTTTGCAAAAATAAAGTAAGTAAACTTTCCGCTCGAGGGAAGACTTGAACCAAGGACCTCTCGCTCCGCAGATGCTCACGCTAACCACGGGACCACGGCCCTCCTGTGTTCACAGCACCCTTAATGTTGCTTACGTTGCGCATGGACTACTCAGTTTGTGTATTTTGCTTATTTTTTCATAGTTCCACACAACTTCACCCTGTTTTCTCGATTGATCTGTGTTCAGTTTTTCAAGGTCTATCCACTGTGCCAACTTATAACTAAATCTGAGGGGGGTGTGATGGGGAGGTTCCCTTGTTAGCAGAAACCAAAGTAATTAGGGTTTTCCTTCTTCAATTATAAGTGTTTTACATGCATAAGGTCAGTTACCACATTTATATATTTGTAAAGTAATCAAACATATAAAACTGTTATCTACATGGGAGTTCGATTTAAATAGGTTACCGGTAGTGAGCTAGAAGAGAACACAGGGTGTATCAAAAAGAATTAACCCATTTAAATAAAATCATAACTCGTATGTTATTTGATATACGGGCGTGAACAACGTACTGTTCGAGACAGCAAACCTTAGTTTTACGTGGTTCCCGCTAGATAGCAGCAGCGTGCACCCATTTCTGTTGTAGTAAAAATGGTGTCGGGACGACAGAAAGCGTTGTGTGTTGTACCGCTCGCGCAGTGCGGATCAGTAACAACTGTTCAAATGGTTCAATTGGCTCTGAGCACTATGGGACTCAACTTCTGAGGTCATCAGTCCCCTAGAACTTAGAACTACTTAAACCTAACTAACCTAAGGACATCACACACATCCATGCCGGAGGCAGGATTCGAACCTGCGACCGTAGCGGTCGCGCGGGTCCAGACTGCAGCACCTAGAACCGCTCGACCACCCAGGCCGGCTAACAACTGTTCAGCGTGACTTTCGCACTAGCTGCGGTGTGGATCGTCCTACAGCATAGAGCATTTTAGAAGATGGCGTGAACAATTCCGAGAAACAGGTTTTTCGTGTAAAGGCAAATCGCCGGGCCGTCCCCGAGTGTCTGACACAGACGTCGAACGCATCCGCCGTAGTTTCACAAGCACTCCGCAGAAATCCGTTCGCCGTGCAGCTCGACAGCTCAACATGGCCCGATGTCCGTCTGGCGTGTGTTGCGTCTACGTTTACTCAAGAAACGTTGCAAAATTCAGCTGCTGCAAGCTCTTCGTGAAGGTGACAAACAACAACATGTGGAGTTCTGTAATTTCGTTCTTGGCAAGATGGAGGATGACAGTTTTCTGCCACGCTTAGTGTTCAGTGACGAGGCAATATTCCATTTAAATGGAAAGGTGAACGATCATAGTATGAGAATATGGGGTATGTAATAACCCCATGGGCCGAGCGGTTCTAGGCGTTACAGTTTGGAACCGCGCGACCGCTACGGTCGCAGGTTCGAATCCTGCCTCGGGCATGGATGTGTGTGATGTCCTTAGGTTAGTTAGGTTTAAGTAGTTCTAAGTTCTAGGGGACTGATGACTTCAGAAGTTAAGTCCCATAGTGCTCAGAGCCATTTGAACAACCCCATGATGTTGGACAATATGAAAGGGACTCTCCAAAATTGAATGTGTTTCGTGGAGTTTCACGGGGAAAGGTGTACGGTATAGTTTTCTTTGCCGAGAGCACCGTTACAGGAAGCACATATCTCGGTATGCTCAAAAGTTTTCTTTTCCCACAGTTGGACTCTGATTGGAACGACTCCAGTAACTAACAGGATAGGGCACCGCCACACTGGCATCTGGAAGTGCGGGAATTTTTAAACTGAAAGATTACTGAACGGTGGATCCGTCGCACTGGACTAAATGATTCAGCCTTACATTACTGGCCTCCAAGGTCACCGGACCTGACTGTATGTGATTACTTCTTGTAGTAGTTTATAAAAGACTCTGTTTATGTGCCTCCTTCAGCAACAACAGTGAATGAACTGATACATCGCATAACAGCAGCTGTGGAAGCTGTAGTTCAAGACGCGTTTGCTGCTGTGTGGGAACAATCTGAATACTGCATTCACATGTGCCGTGCATCTTAAGGGGGGCATAGTGAACATCTATGAAGAGGTATGATATAAACTTTTTGAGTTTCCCGTTCATCAAAAAACAAAATTCATTTTTACGTTTGATAGTTTCAGAATTACACGCGTGCCAAATCAGATGATTGCTTTTGATACGTCCTGTGTAATGAGGCAGCGAGAAACAAGAATCAAAAAAAGTCTCGTTTGACGTTTCCTTGTCTGAGAATAGCTTCTTGTTTTGATTTCCGCGGCAGACAACTTCAGTGTGTCACTAGTTATCACAACATCGGTTATTGCTTCTGTTTCCTCAGGAACGTCGTGACGTGCCTAGAGGCGTATCGAGACGGCCGTTCCCAGAGTCAGCAGGCTGGAGGCTTCTGAAGACGACGAGGAACTTCTGGTGGACACGGTGGGCGGGTGAGTAGCCGAGCAAAGATTAAGACTTCTTCTTATTCATCTGTAGAAGGTGCTGCACATACGGGCAGTCCCGTTTATTTACTCCTCACCGAAAAACTTTTTGACCAGGAACAGAATTTAAAAAAAAGTGTTAGTCAAATCTTCGTTAGGTACCAGGGACGACATTAGCCAGCATCGTTGTCAATCATTTTTTTTTTCCCTACCAAATTAAGAATAGCAGTTCGCGTCACCAGGACAGCGCCCTATTTCAGTTTCTCTCTTCAAGACCTATATATTTAACTGAACGTGACGTCATTAACTTAACACACTACTGACTTTAACTGATGATTTCAAAAATTCAGTGAGTTTCAAGTATTGTTGACACATGTCATAAGTTATGTACACTACTGGCCATCAAAATTGCTACACCACGAAGATGACGTGCACATACGCGAAATTTAACCGACAGGAAGAAGATGCTGTGATATGCAAATGGTTAGCTTTTCAGAGAATTCACATCAGGTTGGCGCCGGTGGCGACACCTACAACGTGCTGACATGAGGAAAGTTTCCAACCGATTTCTCATACACAAACAGCAGTTGACCGGCGTTGCCTGGTGAAACGTTGTTCTGATGCCTCGTGTAAGGAGGAGAAATGCGTACCATCACGTTTCCGACTTTGATTGCAGACTATCGCGATTGCGGTTTATCGTATCGCGACATTGCTGCTCGCGTTGGTCGAGATCCAATGACTGTTAGCAGAATATGGAATCGGTGGGTTCAGGAGGATAATACGGAGCGCCGTGCTGGATCCGAACGGCCTCGTATCACTAGTAGTCGAGATGACAGGCATCTTATCCGCACGGCTGTAACGGATCGTGCAGCCACGTCTCGATCCCTGAGTCAACAGATGGGGACGTTTGCAAGACAACAACCATCTGCACGAACAGTCCGACGACATTTGCAGCAGCATGGACTATCAGCTCGGAGACCATGGCTGCGGTTACCCTTGACGCTGTATCACAGACAGGAGCGCCTGCGATGGTGTACTCGACGTCGAAAATGGGTGCACGAATGGCAAAACGTCATTTTTTCGGATGAATCGAGGTTCTGTTTACAGCATCATGATGGTGGCATCCATGTTTGGCGACATCGCGGTGAACGCACATTGGAAGCGTGTATTCGTCATCGCCATACTGGTGTATCACGCGGCTTGACGGTATGGGTTGCCATCGGTTACATGTCTCGGTCACCTCTTGTTCGCATTGACGGCACTTTGAACAGTGGAAGTTACATATCAGATGTGTTACGACCCGTGCCTCTACCCTTCATTCGATCCCTGCGAAACCCTACGTTTCAGCAGGATAATGCACGACCGGATGTTGTAGGTCGTGTACGGGCCTTTCTGGATACAGAAACTGTTCGACTGCTGCCCTGGCCAGCACATTCTCCAGATCTCTCACCAACTGAAAACGTCTGGTCGATGGTGTCCGAGCAACTGACTGATCACAATACTCGAGTCACTACTCTTGATGAACTGTGGTATCGTGTTGAAGCTGTATGGGCAGCTGTACCTGTACACGCCATCCGAGCTCTGTTTGACTCAATGCGCAGGCGTATCGAGGCTGTCATTATAGCCAAAGGTGGTTGTTCCGGGTACTGATTTCTCAGGATCAATGCACCCAAATTGTGTGAAAATGTTGTCACATGTCAGTTCTAGTACAATATATTTGTCCAATGAATAACCGTTTATCATCTGCATTTCTTCTTGGTGTAGCAATTTTAATGGCCAGTAGTGTACCATTTTTGACGTTAAGTGAATATCCGTGAAGCTCTCGCTGCTTTTCCGTACCTCAACAAGCAACTAGCCAGAATGAGATACAGTGTCCAGTCACCTGTCAAAAGTCCTTTTAACCTTTTCCAGTGCAGACCGCTAAGGGACTTGCAGGAAGTGCGTCAGTGAGGTCCTGGAAGGTCCTGGTAGGGATGTGGAGCCGTGCCGTATCCAGTTTCCTGGCCAGCTGCGCTGGATTTCTCTGAGTGAACGGCCCGATCTAGGTGGTCGCCACAGATTCTAGACTGGGTTTACATCTCGAGAGTTTGAATGCAGGGGCAGTGTGGTAAAGTCATCCTGGTGCTCTTCCAACCAGGCACGGACACTACGAGCTGCGTGACGTGTAGCGTTGTCTTGCTGGTAGATGCCATCGTGCCGAGGGAAAAACAAATTGCATGTAGGGGTGAATACGGTCACAGAGAATAGACGCGTACTTGTGTTGAGCCGTCCTGCCTTCTAAACTCGCGAGAACACTCAGCGAGAGCCACAAAAACAGTCCCCAGACGAGGACGGTCTGACGAATGTTGCAAACGTAACGTTAGCGACAGCCCCGCACGGTGCACAAGTCCCGCCCAATCACCCCCCTCCACACCAATCCGTATCCTAAGCTCCGCCCATGGTGTGCCGCGTGTTCAAACGTCAAAGTTGTTCGTATCACAGATATGCCAGTCATAGCAAGGGAGAAAATCAGAAGTTAGTACGAAATACAGTTTTTCCGGTACCATTGTGAAAAGAATTAGAAACATGTTCATCGAATATGCGAGTTGAAAAATCGTCAATAAGAAAGAAAAATAAAAATTGTATCCACACTCTCTTTTATTTCATGAGCTTTCATCTGCACTATATCAAAAAATCTGGTATTTGTTAACTGCAGTGAGCGCAAATTTCCGTCACCCCGCGTAGTGTAAGAAATTCTGTTGGAAAATATTAATTGGTAGTATCGCCAAGGATGCTGTCCATTATCTCGATTGTCTAAAGTCAATGTTGTGCATAAACAAGGCAAAGTCGATGTCTCGGTTTGTTTCTGGGTACCTCATTAAGACTAAAGAATATAAGAGTGGGATAATGTGGAAATGCGTAATGCAAGCAGTCAGACACATATACAGTGACAAGTGACATTCTTCATTAATATTTGCCCGTGTAATGAGTGAATTTTTACTTGTGAACTCTTATGACTGCTTGCTTATAGCTGACACGAGATTACTTTGAGTTCTTCTTCAGTGTTTGAGAGCTTTAGAGCTGACTATTGTTAAATATATGTACATAATTTCGTCAGTGTCATTCCAACACATCTTGTTGTTGTTGTTGTTGTTGTTGTTGTTGTGGTCTTCAGTCCTGAGACTGGTTTGATGCAGCTCTCCATGCTAATCTATCCTGTGCAAGCTCCTTCATCTCCCAGTACATACTGCAACATACATCCTTCTGAATCTGCTTAGTGTATTCATCTCTTGGTCTCCCTCTACAATTTTTACCCTCCACGTTGTCCTCCAATGCTAAATTGGTGATCCCTTGCTGTCTCAGAATATGTCCTACCAACCGATCTCTTCTTCTAGTCAAGTTGTGAAACAAGCTGCTCTTCTCCCCAATTCTATTCAATACCTCCTCATAAGTTATGTGATCTATCCATCTAATCTTCAGCATTCTTCTGTAGCACCACATTTCGAAAGCTTCTATTCTCTTCTTGTCTAAACTATTTATCGTCCATGTTTCACTTCCATACATGGCTACACTCCACACAAATACTTTCAGAAACGACTTCCTGACACTTAAATCTATACTTGATGTTAACAAATTTCTCTTCTTCAGAAACGCTTTCCTTGCCATTTGCCAGTCTACATTTTTTATCCTCTCTGCTTCGACCAGCATCAGTTATTTTGCTCCCCAAATAGCAAAACTCCTTTACTACTTTAAGTGTCTCATTTCCTAGTCTAATTCCCTTAGCATCACCCGACATAATTCGACTACATTCCATTATCCTCGTTTTGCTATTGTTGATGTTCATCTTATATCCTCCTTTCAAGACACTGTCCATTCCGTTCAACTGCTCTTCCAAGTCCTTTGCTGTCTCTGACAGAATTACAATGTCATCGGCTAACCTCAAAGTTTTTATTTCTTCTCCCTGGATTTTGATACCTACTCCAAATTTTTCTTTTGTTTCCTTCACTGCTTGCTCAATATACAGATTGAATAACATCGAGGAGAGGCTACAACCCCGTCTCACTCCCTTCCCAGCCACTGCTTCCCTTTCATGTCCCTCGACTCTTATAACTGCAGTCTGGTTTCTGTACAAATTGTAAATAGCCTTTCGCTCCCTATATTTTACTCCTGCCACCTTTAGAATTTGAAAGAGAGTATTCCAGTCAACATTGTCAAAAGGTTTCTCTAAGTCTACAAATGCTAGAAACGTAGGTTTGCCTTTCCTTAATCTTTCTTCTAATATACACTCCTGGAAATTGAAATAAGAACACCGTGAATTCATTGTCCCAGGAAGGGGAAACTTTATTGACACATTCCTGGGGTCAGATACATCACATGATCACACTGACAGAACCACAGGCACATAGACACAGGCAACAGAGCATGCACAATGTCGGCACTACTACAGTGTATATCCACCTTTCGCAGCAATGCAGGCTGCTATTCTCCCATGGAGACGATCGTAGAGATGCTGGATGTAGTCCTGTGGAACGGCTTGCCATGCCATTTCCACCTGGCGCCTCAGTTGGACCAGCGTTCGTGCTGGACGTGCAGACCGCGTGAGACGACGCTTCATCCAGTCCCAAACATGCTCAATGGGGGACAGATCCGGAGATCTTGCTGGCCAGGGTAGTTGACTTACACCTTCTAGAGCACGTTGGGTGGCACGGGATACATGCGGACGTGCATTGTCCTGTTGGAACAGCAAGTTCCCTTGCCGGTCTAGGAATGGTAGAACGATGGGTTCGATGACGGTTTGGATGTACCGTGCACTATTCAGTGTCCCCTCGACGATCACCAGTGGTGTACGGCCAGTGTAGGAGATCGCCCCCCACACCATGATGCCGGGTGTTGGCCCTGTGAGACTCGGTCGTATGCAGTCCTGATTGTGGCGCTCACCTGCACGGCGCCAAACACGCATACGACCATCATTGGCACCAAGGCAGAAGCGACTCTCATCGCTGAAGACGACACGTCTCCATTCGTCCCTCCATTCACGCCTGTCGCGACACCACTGGAGGCGGGCTGCACGATGTTGGGGCGTGAGCGGAAGACGGCCTAACGGTGTACGGGACCGTAGCCCAGCTTCATGGAGACGGTTGCGAATGGTCCTCGCCGATACCCCAGGAGCAACAGTGTCCCTAATTTGCTGGGAAGTGGCGGTGCGGTCCCCTACGGCACTGCGTAGGATCCTACGGTCTTGGCGTGCATCCGTGCGTCGCTGCGGTCCGGTCCCAGGTCGACGGGCACGTGCACCTTCCGCCGACCACTGGCGACAACATCGATGTACTGTGGAGACCTCACGCCCCACGTGTTAAGCAATTCGACGGCAAGTCCACCCGGCCTCCCGCATGCCCACTATACGCCCTCGCTCAAAGTCCGTCAACTGCACATACGGTTCACGTCCACGCTGTCGCGGCATGCTACCAGTGTTAAAGCCTGCGATGGAGCTCCGTATACCACGGCAAACTGGCCGACACTGACGGCGGCGGTGCACAAATGCTGCGCAGCTAGCGCCATTCGACGGCCAACACCGCGGTTCCTGGTGTGTCCGCTGTGCCGTGCGTGTGATCATTGCTTGTACAGCCCTCTCGCAGTGTCCGGAGCAAGTATGGTGGGTCTGACACACCGGAGTCAATGTGTTCTTTTTTCCATTTCCAGGAGTGTAAGTCGTAAGGTCAGTATTGCCTCACGTGATCCAACATCTTATCGTACTTTAATGTCTGTTATATATCAGTTTTGACAGCAGTTGGGCACAACAGTCAACATTACGTACCTTGTGTATGATAACTTTATTGAGAGTGCATATCTGTGTTTCATTTGACAGTATTACACAAACTGCTAAGAAGTACTAACAGCACAACACTGCTAGTATGAACAACCGCGGTAAAACAAAAAACGACGAACAAAAACACGACAGCGACGAGGACTACCATAGAGTAGAAATATCTCTGGAGTGAGCATTCAGGAGCGCAGAATTGATTTTGTGTTGTCAACATACGTTGCCACAACGGTCACGTGATCTCGGGACGCCGTAGATTTGCCCGACATTTATCCTATAAATTTTGAATGTTGTCATATCGCTAGTAAAGACAGATTCCCTTCGTAAGTGCTGTGGATTTAGTACAAACGTTTTGCAGGCACCATAGCAGTTTACGTCTGATATTTGAAATAAATTGGGCTCTTAGCTTTGAAGAGCAAAATGAACGAGCATGACGTCACAGAAGTTTCACGTCAGCATGTATTTACAAATTATTTCATGTCACATCTCGTCAAGTCGCTTAACACAGTACTGAACGGCGAAATTGGGGTTTTGAGTCACCATCCCTAATATGCATAAAATGTTACAGTATAGTATCAGAACTGAGGAGTTAACAACGACAAAATTTGTCAATGACCGAAGCAAACTTTATAACCTATGTTCTTGATCAATTATGGTAAATTACTGAGAGGTGAGACAACGTTTCAAAACATCGACAATTATTTGCTAGGGAAAATACGCACATTCATACACATCAAAGAAAGCTTCGAACGAATTAATGAAGCCTGTTAAACTTATCCATTATGTTTTTTCTTATGTAATTAATAACATCATTACCAACTGTATTTGACTCCTTCATTAAAGCTGACTTTTTTGCTTAAAATGTCATATAGTGGAATTTGCTTCGTCTACTTATGTTCTTATACCGGGTGATCAAAAAGTCAGTATCAATTTGAAACCATAATAAATCACGGAATAATGTAGATAGAGAGATACAAATTTACACACATGCTTGGAATGACATGGGGTTTTATTAGAACCAAAAAAAGTATTCCTAGACACGTGAAAGATCCCTTGCCCAGGTCGTTTGGTGATGATCGTGTGCTCAGCCGCCACTTTCTTCATGCTTGGCCTCCCAGGTCACCAGACCTCAGTCCGTGCGATTATTGGCTTTGGGTTTACCTGAAGTCGCAAGTGTATCGTGATCGACCGACATCTCTAGGGATGCTGAAAGACAACATCCGACACCAATGGCTCACCATAACTCCCCACATGCTTTACAGTGCTGTCACAACATTATTCCTCGACTACAGCTATTGTTGAGGAATGATGGTGGACATATTGAACATTTCCTATAAAGAACATCATCTTTGCATTGTCTTACTCTGTTATGCTAATTATTGCTATTCTGATCAGATGAAGCTCCATCTGTCGGACATTTTTTGAACTTTTGTATTTTTTTGGTTCTAATAAAACCCCATGTCATTCCAAGCATGTGTGTCAATTTGTACCTCTCTGTCTACATTATTCCGTGATTGATTCAGTTTTCAAATTTATGCTGACTTTTTGATCACCCGGTACATATACATTGTGGGCGTCAGCACCGTTGTGTTATCGTAAAACCTAAATAACTTTTCGTCTTCAGATATATGACCTCGGTTGTGTAAGAAAGTGGAAAAAATATTCCAGTCGCCATGGAACATCTCCAATTTGTCACTAAAACAAAGCGCTATTATAAAATAAAGATTATGAAGATACAACAGAACAAATTCCACTATTATAAGGAGAATGAGCGCGGAGAAAACAGGTTAACTTAAGATGTTAACAGACTGGTACCGTCAAAATTTTCTTCCCGTGAAACCTTGATGTACCGTGAAATGACGTGACGTTCCGTTGACGACTTGTGCGAATGCCTCCATTCGAAAGGTATTGTAGAACGTTTTGGTGTTGTATGACGAGACGTGACGTCACCTGATGGCGTACGCGAATTGGCGTTAAACAATGGGCGGGGCTTGTGCAAATGTCCGGGGCTGTCGCTAACGTTTCCTATGTCGCAAAGGTATTTGCGACGCCAACGGCCATCTGTCCGACGGAGTATAAAACGTGATTCGTCTGGAAAGCCACCTGTCGCCATTCAGTCGACGTCCAGTTCCGGTACTGGCGTCCGAATTCCAGCCTTCTTGCAGCGGTGTACCGTAGGTCTCTAGAAGAGCGTAGCGTTCCAAAGGATTGGAAAAGGGCACAGGTCATCCCCGTTTTCAAGAAGGGACGTCGAACAGATGTGCAGAACTATAGACCTATATCTCTAACGTCGATCAGTTGTAGAATTTTGGAACACCTATTATGTTCGAATATAATGACTTTTCTGGAGACTGGAAATCTACTCTGTAGGAATCAGCATGGGTTTCGGAAAAGACGGTCGTGTGAAACCCAGCTCGCGCTGTTCGTCCACGAGACTCAGAGGGCCATAGACACGGGTTCCCAGGTAGATGCCGTGTTTCTCGACTTCCGCAAGGCGTTCGATACAGTTACCACAGTCGTTTAATGAACAAAGTAAGAGCATATGGACTATCAGACCAATTGTGTGATTGGATTGAAGAGTTCCTAGATAACAGAACGCAGCATGTCATTCTCAATGGAGTCTTCCGAAGTAAGTGTGATTTCAGGTGTGCCGCAGGGGAGTGTCGAAGGGCCGTTGCTGTTCACAATATACATAAATGACCTTGTGGATGACATTGGAAGTTCACTGAGGCTTTTTGCGGATGATGCTGTGATATATCGAGAGGTTATAACAAGGAAAATTGTACTGAAATGCAGGAGGATCTGCAGCGAATTGACGCGTGGTGCAGGGAATGGCAATTGAATCTCAATGTAGACAAGTGCAATGTGCTGCGAATACATAGAAAGAAAGATCCCTTATCATTTAGCTACAATATACCAGGTCAGCAACTGGAAGCAGTTAATGCCATAAATTATCTGGGAGTACGCATTAGGAGTGATTTAAAATGGAATGATCATATAAAGTTGACCGTCGGTAAAGCAGATGCCAGACTGAGATTCATTGGAAGAATCCTAAGGAAATGCAATCCCAAAACAAAGGAAGTAGGTTACAGTACGCTTGTTCGCCCACTGCTTGAATACTGCTCAGCACCGTGGGATCCGTACCAGATAGGGTTGATAGAAGAGATAGAGAAGATCCAACGGAGAGCAGCGCACTTCGTTACAGGATCATTTAGTAATCGCGAAAGCATTACCGAGATGATGTATAAACTCCAGTGGAAGACTCTGCAGGAGAGACGCTCAGTAGCTCGGTACGGGCTTTTGTTGATGTTTCGAGAACATACCTTCACCGAGGAGTCAAGCAGTATATTGCTCCCTCCTACGTATATCTCGCGAAGAGACCATGAGGATAAAATCAGAGAGATTAGAGCCCACACAGAGGCATACCGACAATCCTTCTTTCCACGAACAATACAAGATTGGAATAGAAGGGAGAACCGATAGAGGTACTCAAGGTACCCTCCGCCACACACCGTCAGGTGGCTTGCGGAGTATGGATGTAGATGTAGATGTAGATGTAGATGTAGATTTGAAGAGCAGAGGGAAAAAAGTGCCATGGCTCGTGCCGTGGGAAAAAAACCTCTGCGACAATGGGATAGGTAGTAAGAGCGGTAGTGGCTTACTAGCTGCGATCGTTCATGCAAGGTTGGATTTGTTAGTATGGGTATCATGCATCATTACCGTGGCAAGCGATGGCGATGTATCCCAGTTGCTGCAGCCCCTACATTCCTGGAACAATCAAGATCGTTATACAGTAGTGGGAGATCAGCCATAGATCATCTCACTGTGTGGGGTGTGTGTGTGTAGCTTGTCTGCATGCAGTGTACGGTATGGCTTCCCTGCGTGATGCCAGTTATTCGGCAGTCTATTCCAGCTGGATATCCAGTAATGGCGTCTGATTAACAGGTGCTCACCTGTACCGTTGTGTTTGCGTGTGCTTGGCCATAGATGTTAGGTCCTTGTAAGTATGTCTTTTGGCCTTTTATGTTTCCATCTATGGTTGTGGTCGTAGTTCCCCAGATTCAGAATAAACTGATTCTGCGAATGTCTGGACTTTCTGTATAGTCTTGTGGTGAGTTTGCGGATTACCTTCGTGAGATTCTCAAGTCGGTATTCCCGGTGAAGGTGCACGATGCGTGTGTATCGTGCAGCATTGCTTATGAATTTGAGTACTTTGTTTTGTATGAGCTACAGACGGCGCAGGCGTGTAGGTGCAGCGTATCCCCAGACAGGAGCTGCGTACGTCATCAGGGGTCGGATAAGTGTCATGTACATGGACCTCGACACCCTTCTGTTAAGTGTGCCGCCATGTCATCCCCAGCCCGTAGGCGTCATTGAATGCAGATACGTAGGGGCACGTGGTCACTACACCGCTCTCCCGGCCATATGTCAGTTTACGAGACCAGAGCCGCTACTTCTCAATCAAGCACCCTCGGTCCAAAACCCAATGATCATACCATTTTGGAAGTCAGATAAATCGCCCCATTTCCCCATTACAACGACTGCATTCATTTCTGCGTCCCCTAAATGACGGTCAACCGACGGAAAACGTTCGAACTCATGTGACTGCGAACCAAATATAACCAAGTGTAGTTTTCTCGCACTCTCCTAGCTTTGATATGAGCCAAGATTCTCGTTCGCTTTTACAGGGTCCATCGTATTCCCATCGATGTTAAATGGGGCTTCACAGTCTAGGTGTCCAAGCATACCAGGATATGCAGTTTCCCCAGATATGGTTAGTATGTAGAGCTACGGATTAAAGTCTATTGGAGTTCTGTTCGTGGGGATATGTGAAAGCATTTGCGTATGTGAAAAAAAAATCAGAAACCTTGTATAATGCTGACAACAGATTATTGATCTCTATGCTCAAAAACCTTATCAAATTCTTGACAACACATCGAGTATTTCCTGCAGCCTTATGATAAACTGAATGCCCCAATGATCCATTCACTATCTGACTGACCAAAATGACCAGAAAGGACAGACACTCATTTCACTATAATCACTTCACATTTCAAGCTGTGTTTTTTTATTATTTTTTTGTATTTTATTTATTCATTACATATATCTACTATCGATGCAGGAGCAAAAAGGTTGCACAAGGCTGCACACTGTTATGTGGCAGTGTTTATCAAATGGTCTGTGCTAATGATAATGATGGTGATAGTGATGTTAATAATGATGAAGATAATGATGCTGCTGCTGATGAAGACAATGGTGATGATCATGACAATGATCGTGAAGTCGTAAAAGTGTAGCAATGATGATGTAAGCTATGGAGGAGATAGTGCCAAAGATGACAAAAATGGAGATTGGAGTATAGCTGTTAGTCTTTTTGATTTGGCTGCACCCAACCATAAAGAACTTAATACAGATTTTTGTAGTTGACATCATCAGTGATGATTGTGAGCAGAAGGAAGAGGAGGAGAAATAGATGGTCGTGATGATGCTGATATGGTGCCAATGGTATAGGTTGTGGTGGTGGTTGTGATGCTGTTAGTAGTGATGATAGTGATGATAATAGTGTTGGTGGAGGTAGTGACAATTATGACACTTGTGGTAACTGTGGTGATGATTATGTTGCTGATAATGATAACAGTAATGGTTAATGTGGCCCGCCCGATTGGCCATGCAGTGTAACGCACAGCTTTCCAGCCGGGAAGGAGCTCCTGGTCCCCGGCACGAATCCGCCCAGCAGATTTGTGTCGAGGTCCGGTGTGCCAGCCAGTCTGTGGATGGTTTTTAGGCAGTTTTCCATCTTCCTCAGTGAATGCGGGCTGGTTCCCCTTATTCCACTTCAGTTACACTGTGTCGGCGATTGCTGTACAAACAAGTTCTCCATGTATGCATACACCACCATTACTCTAACATGCAAACATAGGGGCTACACTCGTCTGGTGTGAGACGTTCCCTGGGGGGTCCACCGGGGGGGCGAACCGCACAATAGCCCTGGGTTTGGTGTGGGGCGGCGGAGGGGTGAAGTGGACTGTTGTAGTCGTCGTGGGGTTGTGGACCACTGCAGCTGCGTCAGAGACGGAGCCTCTCCATCATTTCTAGGTCCCTGGTTAACATAAAATACATATAATACAATGGTTAATGTGATGATGGATGGTTGTGGTGGAAATGATGATGCTGATAATAGTGGTGATAGAGATGGTGTTGTTGATGGTTCAAATGGTTCAAATGGCTCTGAGCACTATGGGACTTAACTGCTGAGGTCATCAGTCCCCTAGAACTTAGAACTAGTTAAACCTAACCAACCTAAGGACATCACACACATCCATGCCCGAGGCAGGATCCGAACCTGCGACCGTAGCGGTCTCGCGGCTCCAGACTGTATCGCCTAGAACCGCTCGGCCACCCCGGCCGGTTGTTGTTGATGGTAGTGGCAGTATTGGCACTGCTGATATGATTGTAGTAAAGCCTGTCGTGGTGGTAATAGTGATTGTGGTGTTGGTAATGATAGTTGTGAATGTTAAGATTATTGTGTCCATGGTATTGAAGATGAAAGTGCTGATGTTCATGATGATGTTGATGATGACGGCTTTCTAGCTTTCTAGATGGTGAAGAATGATGGATTCGGTAGTGATAATGATGAGGTTGATGATAGTGGTGATGGAAATATAGTTTATGGTGGCAGTGATAATGATGGTGATAGTTGTAATTGTCGTTATGGCAGTGGTGGTTTTGTTGATTGTCATGGTGATTAAGATTTCTGTGGTGATGGTATTGTTGTTAATGGTGATGAAGGTAGCATGGTCGCTATGGTGATGTTGGTGGTGATCACAGTAATGACTGATAAGGATGATGATGCTAGTGGTGGTGAAGATGCTACTGATGACGATCAGAAGGAGAGGCAGAGCAAGGAATAAATTGTCCAAGAAACTGATGGCTAAAACACATTTGTCGTTTCGAGACTCAATGAGGAAAGTTGTGGTGGTTGGCTGAAATGTTTAGAAGAGCTGTCAGTTGTACCTGAGTAACTCACACGCTAAAGCCCTCTACACGGGACGTGTGAGCTTGCAAGATTACCCATGATGCAGCATTTCCGCTGGCGCCTATCGTGTAGAAGGGGCCACGTCGACACTGAAGCGTACAATGGCTACAAGCCGCAACAGGATGAATCCTGTACGTTAGCTAGAAGGCGCAATGGGATGGATCCTATTCTCACGCGTACGCAGGTGCTTCGCGCATGCGCAGAAGACCAAGTGGGGAGCACGTGACAAACGGCGCGAATTTCTACGTGAAACGTGTACCTTGCTCCTGCTCAGTGAAACATAGAACAGCTGGTTGTTCGTCTCACAAAAATTAACGTGTGAAATGTCTGCAGTTTTCGGTAAGTGTTATTTGAAGCTTTATCTCGGTTATACGATTTATCAAAAGCTACTGCTATTTTAAGCCATTCCTCTTCAGTTGTTTGAGCCTGTAATAAAGTAGAAGAAAAGTTCTAACTTTTCTTTCTTTTTTTTCTAACTTTTCTTTCCTCTTTTTTTTTTTTTTTTTTTTTTTTTTTTTTTTTTTGATAATACAGGAAATAAGTACCTGCAAATACTTAACCCTCAAAGACTTACCGACTCCACAGCATACATCTGTATTATCGGTTTTGACAGACTCGAAACTGAAATACGATGCGCAAACGACAAGCTCTTGTAGGATTCGCCAGTCGCCAGAAATCGCAATGTAACCGTTAATCTGGGAAGCACTTAAGTATGACATTTTTCAGCTAGTACAGTTGAACAAACAATCGTATGAAGAAACACACACACACAAAATTAATGTCTTGCTTTCTGCTTGGCGGAATTGCTTCCCTCAAACGGTGTCTCTCGGGCGAATAATCGGCTCAATGAAAGGTGACAGCTTGTTGAAACAAGCTGCATGTATTCTCACAAAATTTTGAACTGTAGTGGATCGTCCAGGCTCAGTTTCTTCATCAATAGGGTATAACATTCGTTTTCCTGGTTTCTTCTCTGAAGCCACAGCCGAATTCAGCAGTTCTATTTTTGCCACGTCTTTATTCCGATTTTTTCTTGATGCTGAAAGCCTCAGCTTCTTCCATCCTTCTGAGTCTTGTCTTCTGTAAGTACGGTATTTGAACGTCTTTTATAATAAGGGCGTTTACACATGTGAGCGACTTATAGTTTCGTATAAACTGCATATAATATATTTGTCCAATGAATACCCGTTTATCATCTGCATTTCTTCTTGGTGTAGGAATTTTAGTGGCCAATGGTGTAGTTTTCTTTGGCTTTGAAGCATGAGTTCATCATGAATTCGTGCCATAGGGAGAAACCGTCAATCGATGGTACTATGCCGGCCGCGGTGGTCTCGCGGTTCTAGGCGCGCAGTCTGGAACCATGCGACTGCTACGGTCGCAGGTTCGAATCCTGCCTCAGGCATGGATGTGTGTGATGTCCTTAGGTTAGTTAGGTTTAAGTAGTTCTAAGTTCTAGGGGACTGATGACCACAGCAGTTGAGTCCCATAGTTCTCAGAGCCATTTTTGATGGTACTATCGGGACGCGTTATAAATATAAGAAATAAGCGGTCTAAAATGGGGAGAGACAATTAGCGGCTTTTCCATCACGATAACGCACCCGCTGATTCATGCCTGTTGGTGTGTGACTGTTGCACAAAAAACGAAATCACTGAGCTGCCTCATCCTTCGTATTCTCCAGATCTGACCCCTGTGGACTTTTTTTTTATTCCCAAAGTTGAAACCCCCGCTGAAATGATGAAGATTTGCAATGACAGACGAGATAAAAGAAAATTCGCAGACCTCGCTTCGGGCGGTCCAGCCAGAGGCGTACCTAGACTGCTTCTAGGAGTGTAAACGGCGTTGGGAGCAACATCACAGTGACCGTCTAAAGTGCAAATAAATGTAGTGCCCTTAGAAAAAGAATAAAATACCCGGAAGTGAGCTGAACTCGCCGATTCACATGCTGGAAGTTGTCAGCAAACACAGCAAACTCACAAAGCAGACGACGTGACGGTCACATACCGTATAAACGCTTTTTTGTGATTTACACGTTCAACCGCATGGAGCGCTGCAGCAGACAACGGCTTTCTTGTGAGAGTCACACGTGTAGTCTACATTGGGCTTAAGGACACTCCCTGTGAAACTTACAGTCTGGGGTCAGCCGACACTTTTGATAGGTCACAAATGTTAGTAGCAGCATGCACACCACCCAGTAGTGAATAATCCATTATGTCCGATAGTTAAAGCTACACATGTGATTTGCAAGTGCGTGATGTGTTTCCAATTGCCCCTCACAGCAGAACTTTCCTGTCTGGTCTTAGTAAAACCTTGAAGAGGCGTCACACTCGGGTAGGCTAGGCGCAAATTGAGACGCGTATAGCGCGTGTGGCGCTACGCAGCGCAGCCAGCGGGCGTTTTTGTGACGTCACACAGGGTCAAATGGGGCCGCGGCGCAAACTGCGACGCGACGCGACTGGGACGCGACGCGCGACTGCGCCAGGTCGCGCGGCGTTGTGGTCGCGGCACAGTTTCTCGCGCCGCTAGCACCGTGGGAAATTTGAGGTGGGCAGCGGAAAAGCAGCCCTGCCATATGCTCACATCGGAACGGCGCATATGGGCAGCGGTAGTATTGCCCATACGGTAAATATTACCTTACTGTATACTAAATTTTATTGCCTTTCGGTAGTGTTTCGTTTTTCGCCAATTAAACGCTCCAACTTTCTTCGTTAGTACGTTATACTTTTATGTTATTTATATCTGTATTTGTTTTGTTTTTCTTCTGTCAAAAAAAATGCTTACTTCAGTAACTGGTGAGCCGTTGGCCGCTGTATCATATGCCTCCGCGATGTTTTCAAATCGCAAGAAGAACAGAGGGTAGTGAATAAGGAAGCAAGGAATATTATAAAATCATGTGATTAAGAAGCAAGGCAGGAAAGTAAAACAAGGTTATCTTCTCGCTGCCTAGTATGCTCGCGTATCTGTACGATATGTTACAAAAATTTAGAAAGGGATAATCTCCACAGGTGTGATCCCTTTGTGCTCCTGGTAAAAAGCGTCCAAGATCTGAAGTGTAGAAGTCTCACTGTTGGTTGGTTGGTTGGTTTGGGGAAGGAGACCAGACAGCGTGGTCATCGGTCTCATCGGATTAGGGAAGGAAGTCGGCCGTGCCCTTTCAGAGGAACCAGCCCGGCATTTGCCTGGATTGATTTAGGGAAATCACGGAAAACCCAAATCAGGATGGCCGGACGCGGGATTGAACCGTCGTCCTTCCGAATGCGAGTCCAGTGTCTAACCACTGCGCCACCTCGCTCGGTAGTCTCACTGTGATTACTCTCATATGGATGTAATAATGTAATACTACACACTGTACTGCATGCATGTGAACAACACATTTCCACTGCAGGCAGAAACAGTCGAAAAGCAGTCACAAACAACAACGTTTTAATCAGTTCGCTGTGATGAGAAAAAGGATTTCAACTGTTGCATGGACATTATCAGCATTAATAAACTAATTATACAACAGGCTACACAAAGGAAAAAAATGGTCGGTATTATTACGAAAGTAGGAATATCCTAAAAGAGTGTTATGATTAGATATATTTAATTTGTTGAAATGTGCTGCTGACAAAGGCAGATCTACTTTCACGACACTGTTTTTCGAACACCATCTGACAAGGCACACATGGCTAGCTTGTGCATTCCTGTCGCGCGTTATCCTCCGCTGCTGACAATACACTGACCATTGCGTTGTGCGACAGATCAATTGTTTATTTTTCTCGATAACAACTATTTTATTCGCGATCACGCATTGTCAGTTTGGCAAGCCCTAGGTGAGTAAACAGTATCTGGCATGTGCCTATCATTCCGCCTGAAGGAACGCTCGTCATTATTTTAATACTGCTCAGATCAGGAGAAGGAATAAAATCCTTTGGTAAGTTTCCATTCCAGTCGCTCGGTGTTAAAAGTACGATGGGTTGCGGGGATTCCACCAAATTTCCAACAGAATTGGCAATCTATTTGTGTGAGAGTTGTTAACCTTTTCTCATTGGAAGAAGCATCACCGTTTGTAACGGCCACATTTCTCTTGATGACAGGTTTAATTGTACTTCCTTTGCCACAGTGTAATTTGCCAAAGTCATCTCACAGCAGCTACTGAGACAGAATTCCGATACGGAGTGCCTCATTAAACAAGTAATTGGCAATCAGAGAGGTCAATAGCTTACGGAAAACCTTATAGGGTCGGTGTGCTGGAACACAAAAGAAGAAATTTCATGTTTATTATCATACTAGTATTCTCTTGTTTCGCTAGCTGTCGAGAACTCTTAAAAAATTACAGTCACTGGAATGAAATAAATAGAAAGGGAAGTATAAGTACTGATATATCGCCATAGATAAGAAAGTTCCGTGTCCTTAAGAGTTGGCAAAACACTCTCCTCCTTCTGTGCTATCATTCGCCAAATTTTCGTTTCGATGTCTCGAGCTGTTTAGGAGATACGAGAGATGTTGCGAGTGTTTCATTCTCGCGGGCGTGAGATCGGAAGTGAGTGCGCTACATGGGATCCATTTTCTCGAGATCGGAGGCAGATAGAGACCTCCTCCCAAGTCTAAACTAAAATTCGGCACGTTAGCTAAATTTCATACGCAGCAACAAATGGTGTAATACTCACCAAACGCAAAATCATAGCGACCCCTTATTTTCGTTGCGAAACTTTTTGAGTTTTGCGTAGTGTCTCATTAAAATGTGTACATCACAATAAGAATGGTCATTAACGAGTTCATTGGCACTTCCTCATGAAAGCTGACATGTAACGCTACAAGTCAGGCAAAAATAAATATTTTCAGTGAATAGTTTCTGAGAAATCGTTTGAGGAAGATAACAGGTTGCGCGCGCTTCGGTTCTGTCAGCGCAGAGCGTCGCCAGTCGGCGCGTGCGAAGTGTGGTGTGCGCGTCGCAATATGCGCTGCACCCGCGCGACTCGTGCTGCGCATGCGTGTCGCGCTGTAGTGTCGTGTCTCGTCACACGTGTTATACGCGTCTCAATTTGCGCCTAGCCTAACGCGCAAGGCCAGCTGTGCTGACGAGGTCTGGAAAGGCCCGCGCCTGCGTTTTTGCAACTCACGGAGCCGGCGTAATACACCGGAGCCAGCAGAGCGCGTCATTCCGGGGGTCCCGCTGCGCTGTTCAGAAGCGAACCGGGCCGTCAACTGTTTCTGTTCGAGGCGCCAGGCGACTGTCTTCCCCCACCCTCGCTCCCCTGCCGCGCCAGCTCCCCCCCATTTGACTGCTGTCGCCTTCCGTCACACACAGAGACGGCCGATGCCATTCTATCGCAGTACTCGACAAACTCTCTCTGTCGGAAGCAACAGGTGGCAGAAGCGACAATCATATTTGCTGCCACGTTGTGTAGACACGTCTTCGACACACGTATCTAAGATCTTTGACGGCGACAGTACGAATCGTCTGTTGTTGCTCGGCACGTTGTATAAATTACGTTCCAATCTTCTGGACCGAAAAACCTGTTCCGGAACGCGGTACAAATAAATGTTACGCTGATAAATTGTGATAACGAGGGGAAAGGGCCACGTGTTCGGTAATTTTTTATCCTTTGGAGGAGAGCGCAATGACCGACACCGTGAAGCAGACTGTTATAAGGTGAGTATTCTTTTGTATCTTATGGTTCTCTTTCTCCCACTGTCAGCTGTTTATTCGTTCCTTTTTTGTAACTTTATTTTTTACTGAACAGCGAAGTTACACGAATGTGCTTGCACGAATGATGCAGGCCAAACATTTTCCTCGACGCCACTGAACCGTGCAAAAATGGCGAAACAGTTGTATTTGCTTCCATTTTCATACCACGGTGATAGAGGCGCGATGCGCAACTAACTAGTGGCGTTGACAGATGCGTTTGCAAAATTTTACTCGTAATTTTTTATGTCTATGTCGCACTGTGTCTTTGATGTACAGCACAAAACTGTGAACTGCGTGCGACAACCTGTGATCTAAGCAAAAGATTACGCATCAAAATGCTTTTAAAAGTGATAACAGACTGGCTACTTACCACATGTTTTCAGCTGATGGAAAATCTACATTCGCTCGTACGAGTTTGCAATGAAAATGATTTGATGAACAAGTGAACGAATTCTTAGGCACAATAACCTCTCCTGAATAGATACTGTACAGTAATTTTCAAGGACTTTATTGAGTGACATCGTATTTATTTGAATAGCTCATGTATGTCTCAAGTGCAAACTCTACATTCGTTTATAAGTGTTTTTAATGAAATTGGTTAAATCGCGATATGAAAGCTTATTTTTAATACTACATAATCATCTGTAAAGAGTTATAGGGATTTTCTAGGACTATAGAAGGTAATGTTTAATTTATATATAAACTTTACAAATTTAGTCAGTTGATAGATGTGAAAAATACGCATTTGTTCGTACGTGTTCGTGCTTTAGTCGAAGATTGAACCTTCGCTTCTAATCTTTGGAAATCATAGCTGTGAACTTCACAAACTGTCATGTTCAGATAGGGTAACTGTTAAGGCGATTGTTGCATTAAACAGGATATCAAGGGTCCAAGACACAGGTAGGAACAAATTTTCACTAGCCGGCATAAATTCTGTTCAATTAATGTTGTGTTATTTGCTGTCACTGATTAATCTGTGGAGTTTGAATGAAATGGAGCAGGCGATAAGTTCCACCAGATTTCTACATCTACATACATACTGGTACTCTGCAATCCCCCATACGGTGCGTGGCGGAGGGTACCTCGTACCACAACTAGCATCTTCTCTCCCTGTTCCACTCCCAAACAGATCGAGGGAAAAATGACTGCCTATATGCCTAAGTTGGCGGCAGTAAAATTGTACTGCAGTCAACCTCAAATGCTGGTTCTCTAAATTTCCTCAGTAGCAATTCACGAAACCAACGCCTCCTTTCCTCCAGAGACTCCCACCCGAGTTCCTGAAGCATTTCCGTAACACTTGCGTGATGATCAAACCTACCAGTAACAAATCTAACAGCCCACCTCTGAATTGCTTCTATGTCCTCCCTCAATCCGACCCGATAGGGATCCCAAATGCTCGAGCAGTACTCAAGAATAGGTCGTATTAGTGTTTTATAAGCGGTCTCCTTTACAGATAAACCAAATCTTCCCAAAATTCTACCAATGAACCGAAGACGACTATCTGCCTTCCCCACAACTGCCATTATATGCTTGTCCCACCTCATATCGCTCTGCAGTGTTACTCCCAAATATTTAATCGACGTGACTGTGTCAAGCACTACACTACGAATGGAGTATTCAAACTTTACGGGATTCTTTTTCCTATTCATCTGCATTAATTTACATTTATCTATATTTAGAGTTAGCTGCCATTCTTTACACCAGTCACAAATCCTGTCCAAGTCATCTTGTATCCTCGTACAGTCACTCAACGACGACACCTTCACATACACCACAGCATCATCAACAAACAGCCGCACATTACTATCCACCCGAACCAAAAGATCATTTATGTAGATTTCTGCACAGAAGACCGAATATTAATTTTTTCTGTATTATTTATTACAATGGAGTTTCATGTCCGAAACGTGTAATGTAATACAACACTTTCTTGTAGCACGTCAACGTAACATTTCATTACTGAACTAGGATATTAATAGGAGCCTCTCAGTGTCAAATTGTGCTTAATTTTAGAGTTTTTTCTGCCAATCACTGATGTCGTCATGGAAAATATAACTGTCTCGTTTACTCGGAAGGCATTGTTTCTGTAAGTACATACACGTGCTCTCGAACAAACTGTGGAGTGCATGGCAGAGGGTACTTAGGTCTGTACTATAAAGAGTTTCTTCCCCTATAAAGAGTATTTCAGTAGGCCTACTGACTTTCATCAAGCGCTTTGCTCTAAAAATGTTAATTGCGTCCACTAGATTTGAAAAAAGTAAAAAGAAGTAAATGTTATATCAGATCCAGAAGGCCAAAGTTTTTTTTTGAATTCGTGAAAAAATTTTACCAATTCCTTTTTTAAAGATTATTTCCATATTGTAAAAATAAAAATTGAGATAGTATTAAAAATGCTCCCAAAAAAGTGCAAGTTTTTCGAAATCATATTTTGATCCTCACAGTAAATTATTTACTAGTTTGCGAGCACGACTCTTTGCGACGATAATATGCCTAAAACCGTTACTGTATGGCTGTTTACTGATATCTAGCCAATTATCGAAACCGCCAATTTTTTAAGAAAATCATTATATCTCGAAAAACAAATAATACTAAATTGTCCAAATAAGTTCTTTTTTGACTTACTACGCGCTGGACTTATAGTAAATACCAAGTATGGGAACGCGAATGATAACACGTTATAGAGAACCCGGTTTTTAAAGATTTTTCTTCTGTATATCTGGAAACGTAAGAAAGCACTTGATACTTATATGAAAAAAAGTAATCGATAGATCTTTTTAAGCCTTACAACTTTATCAATTCACACATTTCGAGCGAAGATACAGTTTTTTTACTTATGTAAGAAAAACTGTTTTCGTAATTTTGCGAATTTTTTTGCCCATGTTCGCCATCTTGGGTCGAGTTTCATGAAAAAGAAATGTCATTTAAAATTGAATTTCCTATACGCTCAAGTTCTATCTATTTTTTTTTTTTTTGTTTTCAGGCAATAATTTTTGCAGGTTTAACATTACACCGTCACTACTACGGGACCGAAACGTATGCTGTTGAATATCTCTGTATTCTTGACTTAATGGTTCTTGGAACTTTTTAAGTAGAATTTCGTGGGGTAATTCGCATCCACCTTAAAGCATCTGCCAGTTATGGTTTTTCCACTATTTCTGTGGCGGTTTCAGTAGTTCTGAGGCACTGTCCCATGAGTCAGACAAACCTGTGACCTTTCGTGTTGCCCCTTTTTGTATATGTCCGGTATCCTCTACTACTCCAGAACTACCATGCACTTCATAGGTGACCAGAGGGAAAGCATAAAATACACTCGTTCTCACCTGACATAGTATTCTAATTACAAACAAGATTGATGAAAATTTCTAACATACACGTACGGTACTTTTTCTGAGCGAGCCACGTTTAACGCAAAAGCATACTGCAGGGTATTCATCGTACTGTTGGATACTGAATACTCCAATTCTCATAAAAATAAACCTGATGTGAACAAACACAGACTCGATGATTGGTCAGAAGCCATAGCACACGTACGCTGGTGTTGTTATGCTCTTGGAAGTAGGTCCTACTTATATACCCATATCAGATAAATTATTACTACGTTAATTTAAATGAAACTTATTCAAATCTATTAACAGCCATCAACGTTTTTCTTAACCACGCTTTAGTTGCGTAGTTTTTATTTCAAAAATCGTGTACAGTCACAACCTCTGCAGCATTGTGCTCTGATTGTCGCGGTGTTAATGCGCAGTACGAAAATGGCTGGGCTGCTTCCTGTTCCATAGTGAAACACGCGTGTGGAATACGGTTAAAAAGTGCTGAGAAATAGGCTGTTCTTAATGTTTTTCGCAAATGTATGTACGTAATACAGTTGATAAAAATGCCCATTACTTACATGCAGCGCAGTCGGTGGTGAAATGAAATGTTAACTTTACGCAGTTACAGGCTTGTTGGTTCTGATATCACCAGTATCATTTTTTTCTCGTTCAATTTGAAATCCCTACATATCGTAATCATAAAACTCATCATAATTTTTTATGAATAAGTGCACGTCTTCTTGTTTCTAATTACGTATTGGACGCGAAATTCCTGTTTCCATTTCAAATACAAATTCCTAGTTATCGATGTTTTATGAAAGACTGTTCATAAAAGTTGTTTAAATTAAGAAAACACAACCATTTAATTTTTAACCTAAAAGTGAAAAACCAAACCCTCTTTATTTGCTGCAGCGATCAACTCCGAAATGTATTGTGCTACCCTCAACAAACTGAAAAGAAAAAAGACTTCTGCGTGTCCGTCGCCACAAAAATGCAAACGAACTTTTCTTTCTCCGGGACAACGCAAGGCCTCACACGCGTCTGTGCACCTGAGACAAGCTCACAAAACTTCACTGGACTGTTCTTTCTCATCTCCACAGTACAGCCGGGATATCGCACCTTCCGATTTCTATCCGACGCAATGAAATTTTGGGACAGCCCTTTCCAGGATGAGTCCGACAACATATTACTTTCCTACACATACATCTTTCGTATTGATCACGAGGAAAAAAAATCGAGGAATTATAGTCAATACAGAGGCTTACACGCAATATACAGAAGAATGGGAAAGAAAATTGAGCACGTGCTACATGACGATCAGCTGGCCTTTTGAAAAGGTAAAGGGACGAGAGAGGCAATTCTGACGTTGCGGTTGATAATGGAAGCAAGACTAAAGAAAAATCAAGACTCGTTCACAGGATTTGTCGACTTGGAAAATGAGTTCGATAATGTTAAATGGTGCAAGATGTTCGAAATTCTGAGAAAGACAGGGGTAAGCTATAAGGAGAGACAGGTAATATACAATACGTTCAAGAGCAAAGAGGGAATAATAAAAGTGGACGACCAAGATAGAACTGCTCGGATTAAAAAGGGTGTAAGACAGCGATGTACTCATTCGCTCCTACTGTTCAATCTGTACATTGAAGAAGCAATGATGGAAATAATAGAAAGGTTCAGGAGTGGAATTAAAATTCAAGGTGAAAGGATATCAATGACACGATTCGCTGATGACATTGCCATCCTAAGTTAAAGTGAAGAAGAATTACATGATCTGCTGAATGGAATTAACAATCGAATGCATACAGAATATGGATTGAGAGTAAATCGAAGAAAGACGAAAGTAATGAGAAGTAGCAGAAATGAGAACAGGGAGAAACTTAACATCACGATTGATGGTCTCGAGGTAGATGAAGTTAAGGAACTCTGCTTCCTAGACAGTAAAATAACTAATGACAGACGGAATAAAGAGGACACCTTGAGCAGACTAGCAATGGCGAAAAGGGCATTGCAGGAGTCTACTAGTATCAAACATAGGCCTTAACACGAGGAAGAAGATTCTGAGAATGTACTTCTGGAGTACAGCATTGTATGGTACTGAAACATGGACTGTGGAGAAACCGGAACAAGAGAATCGAAGCGTTTGAGAAGTGGTGTTCCAGACGAATGTTGAAAATTAGGTGGACTGGTAAGGTAAGGAATGAGGAGGTACTACACAGAGTCGGAGAGGAAGGGAATATGTGGAAAACACTGACAAGGAGAAGGGACAAAACGATAGGATATCTTTTAAGATGTGAGAGAACGACTTGCATGGTATTAGAGGGAGCTGTAGAGGGCAAAAACTGTAGAGGAAGACAGAGATTGGATTACATCCAGCAAATAATAGAGGACGTACATTGCAAATGCTACTCTGAGATGTAGAGATTAGCATAGGAGAGGAATTTGTGGCGGGTCGCATCAAACCAGTTAGAAGACTGATGACATCCCCCACCCCCCAAAAAAAATCATTCTTCCCATGCACTATTCGCGAGTGGATGGAATAGGGTTGGAAGGATGAGGTAGTGGTACTGAAAGTACCCTCCACCCCACATCATGAGGTGGCTTGTGGAGTATGGCGTAGATGTAGATGAAGGACGCACTCCTCTCGAAGCAGTACATGGATGATGGGCGGGTCACTGATGCGACAAGACGTTGGCTCCACGTCGACCAGTAGAGTGGTACCAAGCGCACATACATTTCCTCCCAGTAAGATGGTGTAAGGCCGTCGCACTG
Source organism: Schistocerca serialis cubense (assembly GCF_023864345.2). Classification (NCBI taxonomy): domain Eukaryota; kingdom Metazoa; phylum Arthropoda; class Insecta; order Orthoptera; family Acrididae; genus Schistocerca; species Schistocerca serialis. Next base: position 149,804,706 of record NC_064648.1, read on the forward strand.
AGCGGAGATCATGCTGGAAAACTGGGTTATGTAGCCAAAAGAGTAGGAATAATATGGTGTATTGGAATGCTGAATAAAACGAACCCACTTTCAGGGAACAAAATGTGTTGCATTAATTACGAGGGCTATTCGGAAAATAAGGAACGATAGGTCGAGAAAAGGAAATCACAGTGAAAATCAAAACTGTTTTATTTGCAACAGTTAGCTACAACTTCCAGCCACTTATTTCCATAGTCGCCGATCCGACTTAGACGTTTGTCGTAGCGTTGTACCAATTTTCCAATACCCTCATCATAGAAGGCAGCCGCCAGTGCTTTCCGCCAATTCTCTACGCTGGCCTACAGCTCGCTGTCTGTGCCAAAATGTTGTCTTCATAGCCAGCAGTTCATGTGAGCAGTGATGAAACTCAGAGGGAGAAAATTACGGGCTGTATGGTGGGTAATCAAACATTTCCAACCGAAAACGATGCAGGGGCATCTTCATTGAACCTGCAGAATATGCGGCTGAGAATTGTCTTGAAGAAGAAACCGCATGACAGTTATGTAATGCTGGCTGCATAGCTTCAGGCGAAATTTCTCACCAGGCCCTCGTACTTAGCGGGAGACACTGTTGAGACACTATTGTTCTAGATAACTTTATGTGCTCCCTGTGCGCTCAGAACTAAAAAAAAACCACGTAATGCGATCGACGGGCATACTAGAGACACTGCCCGACACACCGGTGCAAAAATTCATCGGATTTTCACTGTGGTTTTCATTCCGCGACCGATTGTTACTTACTTTCCGAATGACCCTTGTATTTAACGCCCTCGTATATTCAACTTTTAGAATAGGGCTGGATTGAAGCGAAACTTGGAAAAAATTTTCCAACGTACAGTATTCTCCCCTACTGCTTACTGGTCTGCCGTGCTGCTCCGTGTCAGGAATGACAACATTTTCGTCCTGGACGCTTTACAAGGTGTGTTTATTGTGAACCGACGCACTTCATACTGAGCTGCAGCAGGAGAATGACACAACAGGCCGAAATCGCGATCGTGAATAAAATACATTTAATGCTAGTACACTGTTGTCTTTCCTAAATCCAGAATTAAGTTTCCTGTCAGCTAGATTGACGAATGAAGTGTTTTCGGTTTTTCATTCTATACGTTGACCTCATTTTCGTCACGATATTTCGGTAACCGATCAATTCCTCCTCTTCAGGAGCTGCGGATTCTGTTGATGTAAAGCGTAACGGTGTGCTGCACCTTGGAACACTTCCCAGACAACCGCCTGCAGCCAGTTTAATTTATGTGTAATCCATTTTGAAATGATAGTATTCACTCTATTCTATTTAATTTTACTAGTGTTGGACTCGAGAAAATAGCTGTGACCACTGTATTTAATGTGTTATATTATTAATGTGACCGCACAGCGATAATCACTATCTGAAATCAAATTAAGAATAATCAGTAAAAGACATCAAATTAAGGAGCAGATTTATGAAACGCCGCTCGCAAGTGAAAAATATTTTGAGATACACTACTGGCCATTAAAATTGCTACACCACGAGGATGACGTGCTACAGACGCAAAATTTAACCGACAGGAAGAAGATACTGTGACATGCAAATGATTAGCTTTTCGCAGCATTCATACAAGGTTGGCGCCGGTGGCGACACCTACAACGTGCTGACATGAGGAAAGTTTCCAACCGATTTCTTATACACAAACAGCAGTTGACCGGCGTTGCCTGGTGAAACGTTGTGATGCCTCGTGTAAGGAGGAGAAATGCGGACCATCACGTTTCCGTAAAGGTCGGATTGTAGCCTACCGCGATTGCGGTTTATCGTATCGTGACACTGCTGCTCGCGTTGCTCGAGATCCAATGGCTGTTAGCAGAATATGGAATCGGTGGGTTCAGGAGGGTAATAGGGAACGCCGTGCTGGATCCCAACGGCCTCGTATCACTAGCAGTCGAGATGACAGGCATGTTGTCCACATGGCTGTAACGGATCGTGCAGCCACGTCTCGATCCCTGAGTCAACAGATGGGGACGTTTGCAAGACAACAACCATCTGCACGACCAGTTCGACGCCGTTTGCAGCAGAAGGGACTATCAGCTCGGAGACCGTGGCTGCGGTTACCCTTGACGCTGCATCACAGACAGAAGCGCCTGCGATGGTGTACTCGACGACGAACCTGGCTACACGAATGGCAAAACGTCATTTTTTTCGGAGGATTCCAGGTTCTGTTTACAGCATTATGATGGTCTCATTCGTATTTGGCGGCATCACAGTGAACGCACATTGGAAGCGTGTATTCGTCATCGGCATACTGGTGTATCACCCGGCGTGATGGTATGGGGTGCCATTGGTTACACGTCTCGGTGACCTCTTGTTCGCATTGACGGCACTTTGAACAGTGGACGTTACATTTCAGATGTGTTACGACCCGTGGCTCTACCCTTCATTCGATCCCTACGTAACCCTACATTTCAGCAGGATAATGCGCGCCCACATCTTGCAGGTCCTGTTCGGGCCTTTCTGGATACAAAAAATGTTCGACTGCTGCCCTGGCCAGCACATTCTCCAGATCTCTCACCAACTGAAAACCTCTGGTCAATGGTAGCCGATCAACTGGCTCGTCACAATACGCCAGTCACTGCTCTTGATGAACTGCGGTATCGTGTTGAAGCTGCATGGGCAGCTGTACCTGTACACGCCATCCGAGGTCTGTTTGACCCAATGCCCAGGCGTATGAAGGCCGTTATTACGGCCAGAGGTGGTTGTTCTGGGTACTGATTTCTCAGGAATTATGCACCCAAATTGCGTGAAAATGTAATCACATGTCAGTTATAGTATAATATATTTGTCCAATGAATACCTGTTTATCATCTGCATTTCTTCTTGGTGTAGCAATTTTAATGGCTGGTAGTGTAGATGCTCTCGGTAACCAACACAAATTTCCATTTTCAAGGCAGACAAATTTTTTAACCCATTAAAGGAACTCAGTTCGTGTGCAAATATAACATTTGCGACGGTAAAAGACCTTTTTTCCCAAGGTACTAAATGGTGCAGGAGCGTAGAAGTACACTGTGGCGACTAAAGTCACGGAATGGCTCCTAGTATCACTTCGGACCTCCTGTTCCCCGGCAGAGTGCAGCAGCTGGATGTGACATGGACTCAACAAGTCTCTGGAAGCCCCTGAGGAAGTACTGAGTCATGCTGTCCCTCTAGCCGTTCACAATTCTGAAACTGTTGGCGGTGTAGGATTTTTTGCACGAACATATCCCTCCATTATGTCGCATAAATTTCCGACGGGATTAATGCCGGGCAATCTGGGTGGCCAAGCCATTCGAGCGAACTGTCAGAATGTTCTGGAAAGCAATCGCGGACGATTGTGGCCCAGCGAAGTGGCACATTGTCAGCCATAAAAAATCCCATCGTTGTCTGGAAATAACGAACTGTGGATGACAGAAAACGGTCTCCAAGAAGCCGAGCATAACCATTTCCAATCAATGACCCATCCAGTTGGGGCAGAGGACTCGATCCATTCTATGTAAACACAGCGCACACCGTTACAGAGGCACCACTAGCCTCCACAGTGTTAACTTGCCAACTTGCGTCCATGTGGTCTGCGCCGCACTCGAACCCTTCCATCAGCTCTTACCAACTGAACTCTGGACTCATCCCAGTCGACTACGGTCCAACTGGTGTGGTCACTCGCCCAGGAGAGGCGCTGCAGGCGGTGTCGTGCTGTCAGCAACGGCACTCGCGTCGGTCGTCTGCTGACGCAGTCCATTAACGCCGGATTTCGCCGCACTGTCCTTACGTTCGTCCTGCGTCCCGCATGGACTTCTGTGGTTATTTCACGCGGTGTTGCTTGTCTGTCAGCACTGACAACTCTCTGCAAAATGCCGCTGCTCTCGGTCGTTAAGTGAAGGCCGCCGGCCTCTGCATTGCCCGTAGTGAGGAGCACTGACTGAAGTTTGATTTTCTCAGCACAGTCTTGACGATGTGGATCGCGGAATATTGGATACTCTAACCATTTCCGAAATTATCCCATGTGTATATCTCCAATCACTATTCCGTGTACAAAGTCTGTTAATTTCCGTCTTGCGGCCACAACCATTTCAGAAACCCTTTCACATGAATCAACTGAGCACAAATGACAGCTCTGACAATATTAGTGCCGCCTGTAAGCGTGCGTATCGCTGTCCCACGTGTTTTTTTCACCTCACCGTTTGGTTTAACTCTCTATATATTATATAAATTGTTTTAGAAGTATATACCATATTACTCGCCATAAAGTTCCGTAACGGAAGAATTATCAATACATTCCAAAAAGCTGTGATGTATAAAACAGCACTTAAATGTGTAGAATGCGAAGTACACTATTTACAAGCGCTGAACAAAACACAACTTCGTGGCTGACAACAGCAAAAAGTATTGTGAATAGCAGATACTGTTTTGTGGGAGTTTCTACTGCGTGTTGCTTCGTCTAATTCCAAAATCAGTCATTAGGCTGGAACAGAGACAAGAAAACATCAATTGTTGATATGTTCCAGGTCCAGCAATCTCCCCAACTCGCTGCATGGACTGCAATCGCTCTGTGAAGACTGGCTATTGCCTTCATTTAAAGTAGTTCACCCCGTTTGTGCACTAGGATTACTATTTTACAACGCGGCATTTCCTTTTCCTTCGGGCGACGGTCGCTTTTTCCGAATTAGTGGTGCTTCTTTGTCGTCATCTGGTGTGCCAGGTTTTAGCTGCTGCCAGCTGATGTATGGCGGGCGCACTCCCTGTATAGAAAGGCCTCGGGCCACTTAAAGCGGCTGGTGTCACAATTGCGCTGACCGTTGCGGCGCGCTGCTTGAGACGCACTTCATTTTCTCCTGACGCTTCGTGGAGGTGGCAGGCTGGAAAAGTTCTCAGAACGCTGATGATTCGACGAAACCCTTTATTCTCGCTCTGCTGGACTTTTTTCGTACGCGTCTTGTATGCGGTTGCCCTTGAGAGACTGATGGGACGGACCGTCTAAGGCAGCGATGACCAACCCGCGGCCCGCGGAACTGTTTCGTATGAAAGAAAAATTTTTATTTCACATGAAACCCCCAAAAGAGCATTTCATCAAGCGTCTTCCGTATCATACCCAGTTACACTATTGGCCATTAAAATTGCTACACCAAGACGAAAATCAGATGATAAATGGGTATTCAAATGGTTCAAATGGCTCTGAGCACTATGGGACGCAACTGCTGTGGTCATTAGTCCCCTAGAACTTAGAACTACTTAAACCTAACTAACCTAAGGACATCACACACACCCATGCCCGAGGCAGGATTCGAACCTGCGACCGTAGCAGCAGCGCGGCTCCGGACTGGAGCGCCTAGAACCGCACGGCCACCGCGGCCGGCAATGGGTATTCATTGGAGAAATATATTATACTAGAACTGACATATGATTATATTTTCACGCAATTTTGGTGCATAGATCCTGAGAAATCAGTACCCAGAACAATCACTTCTGGCCGTAATAACGGCCTTGATACGCCTGCGCATTGAGTCAAACACAGCTTGGATGGCGTGTACAGCCGGCCGCTGTGGCCGTGCGGTTCTAGGCGCTTCAGTCTGGAACCGCGTGACTGCTACGGTCGCAGGTTCGAATCCTGGCTCGGGCATGGATGTGTATGATGTCCTTAGGTTAGTTAGGTTTAAGTAGTTCTAAATTCTAGGGGACTGATGACCTCAGAACTTGTCCCATAGTGCTCAGAGCCATTTGAACCATACGCCTGGGAATTGAGTCAAACAGAGCTTGGATGGAGTGTACAGGTACAGCTGCCCATGCAGCTTCAACACGATACCACAGTTCATCAAGAGTAGTGACTGGCGTATTGTGGTAAGACAGTTGCTCGGCCACAATTGACCAGACGTTTTCAGTTGGTGAGAGATCTGGAGAATGTGCTGGCCAGGGCAGGAGTCGAACATTTTCTGTATCCAGAAAGGCCCGTACAGGATCTGCAACATGCGGTCGTGCATTATCCTGCTGAAATGTAGGGTTTCACAGGGATCGAATGGAGGGTAGAGCCACGGAACGTCCACTGTCCAAAGCGCCGTGAGTGCGAACAAGAGGTGACCGAGACGTGTAACCAATGGCACCCCATACCATCACGCCGGGTGATACGCCAGTATGGCGATGACGAATACACGCTTCCAATGTGCGTTCACCGCGATGTCGCCAAACACGGATGCGACCATCGTGATGCTGTAAACAGAAGATGGATTCATGCGAAAAAGTGACGTTTTGCTATTCGTGCACCCAGCTTCGTCGTTGAGTACAACATGGCAGGCGCTCCTGGTTGTGATGCAGCGTCAAGGGTAACCGCAGCCACGGTCTCCGAGCTGATAGTCCATGCTGCTTCAAACGTCGTCAAACTCTTCGTGCAGATGATTGTTGTCTTGCAAACGTCGCCATCTGTTGATCGAGACGTGGCTGCACGATCCGTTACAGCCGTGCGGATAAGATGCCTGTCATCTCGACTGCTAGTCATACGAGGCCGTTGGGCTCCAGCACGGCGTTCCGTATTACCCTCCTAAACCTACCGATTCCATATTCTGCTAACAGTCATCGGATCTCGACCAACGCGAACAGCAATGTCGCGATACGATAAACCGCAATCTCAATAGGCTACAATCCGACCTTTATCGAAGTCGGAAACGTGATGGTACGCATTTCTCCTCCTTACTCGAGGCATCACAACAACGTTTCACCAGGCAACGCCGGTCAACTGCTGTTTGTGTGTGAGGAATCGGCTTGGAAACTTTCCTCAAGTCAGCACGTTGTAGGTACCAACCTTGTGTGAATGCTCTGAGAAGCTAATCATTTGTATATGACAGCATCTTCTTCCGGTCGGTTAAATTTCGCGTCTACAGCACGTCATCTTCGTGGTGTAGCAATTTTAATGGCCAGCAGTGTACAACAGGAATAGTTCACTGCATAGATTGAATTATTATTAGGTTTTCGTCTATGTATCTGTTTGAAAACAACCACTGCGTTTGATTTATTTTGGAAAGCCCGCGCGTCATCTTGAAGGAAATGTAGTTCGTCTTGGCGATATGCAACCAACAATCAGCGCTACTGGACTCGTTAGTTGCGGTGTGCGAGTGAGACGAGAGCCAGACGTAGTGACGGCACGTTCCGTAGTTCGTATCACTGCAAGCTCACAACAGTATCGGCCGTAAAGTTACGGCCCTTCACGTGCACACGTGGTGCACATTCGATCCCGATAGATCTGTCATCACTTCACAATTAATCTCTGATGCATATCGTTAATTTTAGTAGACGTGCTTGTATTTTATGTATTTAATTATTCCTTTCAGATTACGCTGATACAATAGCTCCCTACTTAGCAATCATATACACTCCTGGAAATGGAAAAAAGAACACATTGACACCGGTGTGTCAGACCCACCATACTTGCTCCGGACACTGCGAGAGGGCTATACAAGCAATGATCACACGCACGGCACAGCGGACACACCAGGAACCGCGGTGTTGGCCGTCGAATGGCGTTAGCTGCGCAGCATTTGTGCACCGCCGCCGTCAGTGTCAGCCAGTTTGCCGTGGCATACGGAGCTCCATCGCAGTCTTTAACACTGGTAGCATGCCGCGACAGCGTGGACGTGAACCGTATGTGCAGTTGACGGACTTTGAGCGAGGGCGTATAGTGGGCATGCGGCAGGCCGGGTGGACGTACCGCCGAATTGCTCAACACGTGGGGCGTGAGGTCTCCACAGTACATCGATGTTGTCGCCAGTGGTCGGCGGAAGGTGCACGTGCCCGTCGACCTGGGACCGGACCGCAGCGACGCACGGATGCACGCGAAGACCGTAGGATCCTACGCAGTGCCGTAGGGGACCGCACCGCCACTTCCCAGCAAATTAGGGACACTGTTGCTCCTAGGGTATCGGCGAGGACCATTCGCAACCGTCTTCATGAAGCTGGGCTACGGTCCCGCACACCGTTAGGCCGTCTTCCGCTCACGCCCCAACATCGTGCAGCCCGCCTCCAGTGGTGTCGCGACAGGCGTGAATGGAGGGACGAATGGAGACGTGTCGTCTTCAGCGATGAGAGTCGCTTCTGCCTTGGTGCCAATGATGGTCGTATGCGTGTTTGGCGCCGTGCAGGTGAGCGCCACAATCAGGACTGCATACGACCGAGGCACACAGGGCCAACATCCGGCATCATGGTGTGGGGAGCGATCTCCTACACTGGCCGTACACCACTGGTGATCGTCGAGGGGACACTGAATAGTGCACGGTACATCCAAACCGTCATCGAACCCATCGTTCTACCATTCCTAGACCGGCAAGGGAACTTGCTGTTCCAACAGGACAATGCACGTCCGCATGTATCCCGTGCCACCCAACGTGCTCTAGAAGGTGTAAGTCAACTACCCTGGCCAGCAAGATCTCCGGATCTGTCCCCCATTGAGCATGTTTGGGACTGGATGAAGCGTCGTCTCACGCGGTCTGCACGTCCAGCACGAACGCTGGTCCAACTGAGGCGCCAGGTGGAAATGGCATGGCAAGCCGTTCCACAGGACTACATCCAGCATCTCTACGATCGTCTCCATGGGAGAATAGCAGCCTGCATTGCTGCGAAAGGTGGATATACACTGTACTAGTGCCGACATTGTGCATGCTCTGTTGCCTGTGTCTATGTGCCTGTGGTTCTGTCAGTGTGATCATGTGATGTATCTGACCCCAGGAATGTGTCAATAAAGTTTCCCCTTCCTGGGACAATGAATTCACGGTGTTCTTATTTCAATTTCCAGGAGTGTACAACCGTTCGCTCACCGATAGATCTGTACCTACAGATTGGAAAATTGCGCAGGTCGCACCAGTGTTTAAGAAGGGTAGTAGGAGTAATCCATCGAACTACAGACCTATATCATTGACGTCCGTTTGCAGTAGGGTTTTGGAGCATATACTGTATTCAAACATTATGAATCACCTCGAAGGGAACGATCTATTGATACGTAATGAGCATGGTTTCAGAAAACATCGTTCTTGTGCAACACAGCTAGCTCTTTATTCGCACGAAGCAACGGCCGCTATCGACAGGGGATCTCAAGTTGATTCCGTATTTATAGATTTTCGGAAAGCTTTTGACACTGTTCCTCACAAGCGACTTCTAATCAAGATGCGGGCCTATGGGTATCGTCTCAGTTGTGCGACTGGATTCGTGATTTCCTGTCAGGAAGGTCGCAGTTCGTAGTAATAGACGGCAAATCATCGAGTAAAACTGAAGTGATATCAGGTGTTCCCCAGGGAAGCGTCCTGGGACCTCTGTTGTTCCTGATCTATATAAATGACCTGGGTGACAATCTGAGCAGTTCTCTTAGGTTGTTCGCAGATGATGCTGTAATTTACCGTCTAGTAAGGTTATCCGAAGACCAGTATCAGTTGCAAAGCGATTTAGAAAAGATTGCTGTATGGTGTGGCAGGTGGCAGTTGAGCCCAAATAACGAAAAGTGTGAGGTGATCCACATGAGTTCCAAGAGAAATCCATACATCAAATGAGCATCTGCCAACTCCGCATTTGTAAACATTGCACTGACTGCAAAACCACGTTCGTGATGAACACTAACCTGTTGATGCTACGTACTGATGTGCTTGATGCTAGTACTGTAGAGCAATGAGTCGCATGTCAACACAAACACCGAAGCCAACATTACCTTCCTTCAATTGGGCCAACTGGCGGTGAATCGAGGAAGTACAGTACATACTGACGAAACTGAAATGAGCTCCAACATGGAAATCAAGCGCTTCCGTACACATGTCCACATAACATCTTTTCTTTATTTGTGTGTGAGGAATGTTTCCTGAAAGTTTGGCCGTATCTTTTTCTAACACCCTGTAAATGTTCCGGTAGTGAACTCATGTCTACGGAGAATGGTGTAGAAGATACAGAAACAAATAGAAGACGTTTCTTAAAATCTTGAAATCGGCTCTCGAATTCGTATTTCAGGTCAGATATGAAAGAAGCGTATTTAGTCGCTGCCGCTTGCTCTAACAGTGTAGGAAAATGTGTGAGGTTTTTAGTTCGTAACAGTTATTCCCAAAGCCCAAGATTCATTTGAAATGCAGAAATAAGATCATGCATGACATTACACAGTTGATATTTTCCTTGGAGCCGAGTATTAACATCATTTAGGTAGCTGGTTATATCGACTACGAACGCAGAGTCGGAAAGCCATTCTTTATCTTCAAACTCAGGCAGTTTCTTTGACTTGCTTTCGAAGAATCTTTGTATTTCTTGCTTCAAATGAAACACTCTTTTCAACATTTTCGCAACATTTCAGCCATCTTACTTCTGTATAATACGAAACGCTATCATGCTTTGAATCCAAGGACAAAGTTCACAGTTATCACAACTACCTTCGTGATATGGTCGATTTTGAGGGACTTGGCGCATAAATTCTTTTGATGAATAATGCAATGAATGTTTGCATCGATGTATTGCCAATTTTGCGGGCCTCGTTTCCAATCAACTGAACTAAACTTTCGTATTTCCCAGCCATTGTTGGAGCGCCATCTGTTGTTAGCCCCTGTAGGTTGTTAATTTTTAACGAAAAGCGACTCAATGCCGATATAAGTACTTACAACAAATCTCGTGACTTCGTGTTACCCTTAAGTGGATACAATGCCGCTAATTCTTCTGTTTTATGAGATTGGGCAACACCTCTGACATAAATCGCCACTTGGGTGGTATCCGTCATATCTGTGGATTCATCCAAAGTTAAAGATAAACTCAGATGCAATATTTTTAAATTATCTTTGATTTTTCTTCCAATGTCGTCCACACGTCTAGTAATACTTTGGCGAGACAGACTTATTTTTGAAAAATCCTATTTCTTTTCTGGACATACAATTTCAACGACGGTCTCTTAAGCATTCCTTAACCATTTCGCCATCTAAATATGGCTTTGATTCTTTTTGCCAGTATCAGATCTGCTGCATAACTCAGTTTCACACAGCATGTTGACTCTGAATTCGCCCTTGTAAACAACTGTTGTTGCGCAGAAAGTTTCCTTTTCAAGTCGTTTACCTGGTATTGTCGAAATTGGAATTGGAGTGGCGATTAGTAAAACAAAGGCTTTTTCATTGCAACGGGATCTTCTCAGGAAATTTCAATCACCGGTTTCCTCCTCCGATTGCGAAAACATTCTGTTGGCACCCACCTACGTAGGGAAAAATGGTCATCACGGGGCTCGTACAGAAAAAATTAAGTGCTCGTTTTTCCCGCACGCCATTCAAGAGTGGAACGGTAGAGAGACAGTATGAAGGCGGTTTATTGAACCCTCTGCCAGGCACTTCACTGTGAATAGCAGAGTAATCACGTAGACGAAATTCTTTTCCAGATACTCAAATAACAGATCTCAGTCTCTGAGAAATGCTACTGCTCGCTACTGTGACTCGAATAAGAATGCCCCAGTGCTTCACAACTGTCTGACTACCAAGTCAACCAAAGATAAAATCAAACACAGTCAACGATCTTATTCACTACTCGTGCAGTGCACTCATGCATCTTTGCCCCGGTACAGTATGGGATAATTATTTAGAACAGCAGAAAACATACGAATACGTTACAACCTAAATCGTCTTTCACGTTACAGAGGAGACTATTTATTTTAGTTTATGGGAACGAAGTATTCTGGATGCCACGTTTCTGTAAGAGTCTACTGGAGTTCTCGGGTACTGGTTTTTGAATATAAACTTTATTGTCAATACAATCTGAAAGGAACATATACTACAATGAAGAGCCGTCCATGGAGATTTGTTCTAACTCAGCACATGCTCAATATGTCCACCATTTCGTTTCCTAACTTTCTTCAAACGAACACTGAAGTTAGTGATTAAACCTACGACACATGTCTTCTGTAATTTCACTGCAAGCTTGAAGATTAAGTCTTCTGAGCTCCATTAAATCACACGGACGTTTCCGGAAAATTTTTTCCTTTAGGTATCCCCAAAGAAAAAAGTCACATAGATTGAGGTCTGGACTATTGGGGGGCCAATTTTGTCCGTCATTGAAGCGACCTGGAAACCTGGGTGAAATGATCCACATGTCGAAATGCTCGTGTAAAAACTCCAACACAGTGTTTGCAGTATGTGGCCTTGCTCCATCTTGCATGAACCTCTGCGTGTTGATGGGCAAGGCAGTAGCAAGAAGATGTGGAATGAAGCTATTCTGAAGCATGCTCAAATAAAGCTCGCTGTTTCTTCAAAGAAAAAGGGTCCAATAAGTCCGTGACTGGAAATTGCTGCCCACTCTGTCATCCTCGGAGCACAATGTTGTCGTTCATGAAGCACTTGTGGGTTTCCAGTGGCCCAAAAGCGTACATTTTGTTTGTCAACCACACCGTCTAAATGAAAATGCGCCTCGTCTGTAAACCAAACGTTATTGAGAGTATCTTCCCTATCCTCCGCCCACTGAGCAAACAGTAGTCTCTTCTGCTTGTGTTCTTCAGTGAGCTTCTGTGCACAGGTCATCCTGCATGGGTACATACGGAGGTCACTTTTAAGAATGCGTTGAACGGAGCGTCTGGATATTCCCAGTTGCACTGCTGCCTTTCTACACGATTTCCCGGGACTTCTCTGTACACCAACTCGTACCGCTTCAATATTCTCCGGCGAACAAAGAGGCTTAGGCCGAGGTCGCTACGCTTCCAATACTGTTCCTTCCTGTACAGATTTATCGTACAACCTGTGGATGGTCTTCTTGCAAGGGACCCATCGTATGTTAAACTATTGTCGAAAACGCCTCTGAGTCACAACAAGGCTTTTCGTTTCATGAAAAAGTAACACAGTTACCGATCGTTGCTGTGTCGTCAGTCTTCCATTGTCAGCCATTGCAGCTTACTAGCCTCCTAGCGGCAGTATCGTGAATTACACGACATTTCGTAACTCATTTGTTTTTCCAAGCTCTGCTGGTACTGCTGTAGAGATCCCAGCGGGACATCTAATGTGCGTCGTAAATTGTGAAAGAAACGATTGGTAACACATTTCGTGCGCCACCCTGTAAGTTAGGCCAGTGGAAAAATGCTGCTGTCGGAGCACAAAAAAACCGAATATGTTGCTGTTTATTTAAAAAACTCCGACTGGAAAGTGCTGCCTTATTCTGCCTTCCTCAGCACCTTTAAAAATTTTCTCAGCAATTGTGCCATGTGAAAAAATTTGCCCGTGTGTAATATGAAACTCTCAAACTCCCACAAGCTCCCCTAACTGTAACTCACTCATACCCATCCACTCCCGCATGACCATTCGTCCCAACTTACTGTCTTCATCTCTTTGTGTCTCTCCAAATGTCGCTTTCTCCTCTCTCACACCCACAACCTGCTTTGTTCTCTCCTCATCCTACTATCTCCTCTCACTATTTCCCTCTTTCTCTCTCTTACCGCTACTATCTCATTCCTTTCTTCCTTCCTACTTCTGGTCCTTCCTCTTTTTCCTTGTCATTGGCATTATCCCTGGTTCTCACCCAAGCCCACTTTATTCCTCCAGCCTTGCACTGTCTCCTCGACTGTTTTTGTAGCACTGTTCTGTCATTGTCAGCTATGTTCCTCTGCCACTGTGTCCCTCTCTTTCTCTCACACTGCCTTTGTCTCCTTCACTCTTTCTAAAACTCAACTGCTGCCTACCATTTTCCAGTATTTATTACTTTACCTTTTGCCACTGCCATGTCTCCTTCACTCTCACCACAGGAACGCGTGTATATGTTCCCGTACCAAAATGTTTTGGAACTTTTTAAAGGTACTGACGAAGGCAGCTGGTACCCCTATTATTTCAGTCAGTCTTTTAACTAAACAGACATATTCGTACTTTTTGTTCTCGGATGCATTTTCTGCTGGTTCTCTCCTTTTCCCCACTACAGCAGGAAGGGTTCCATAAGTACGAAGATGAGGAGTGGAAACTCTCGCCGTGTGTGGGCAGGCATTATCTTCTGAAATGAAAGATGAGGATGGCTTGCCATGACGGACAACAAAATGGAGTGTAGAATATCGTTCAGCTGTGCTGCAAGGGTGCTGCAGATAACCAGAGGTGTCCTGCTGTGAAATAAAATGACACCCAGACTATCACTACTGCATGTCAGGCCACAAGGTGATAGTTTGGTATTCCACCACTTTTTGGGACACCTCCAGACACGTCTTTGTCCTGGAATATTATCGCACTCCGTCTTCACGCCACAAGTGGGCCATTGGGATCATCCGACTGCTGTGTCATCCTGAACTGAGGATGCGGATAGGAGGGGTGTGTGGTCAGCACACCGCTCTCCCAGTCGTTACGATGGTTTTCTTTGACCAGAGCCGTTACTGTTTGGTCGAGTAGCTCCTCAGTTGGCATCACGAGGCTGAGTGCACGCCGAAAAATGGCAACAGTGCATGGCGGCCTAGATGGTCACCCATCCAAGTGCCGGCCATTCCCGACAGCCCTTAACTTCGATGATCTGACGGGAACCGGTGTATCCGCTGCAGCAAGGCCGTTGCCCGGAATATCACTAACTGGAGTATAATTGTCTTCAGTGAAGAGTCCCACATCCAACTGAGACGCAATGGTTGGCAAAGAAGTGTCTGGAGACGCCCTGAACAGTGGTGGGATACCAAGCTGACTGTCAGCCACTGTACAGCCCGACAACGAGGAGTTATGATCTGGGCTGCTATTTCATACCACAGGACGGCCCTCTTTGTTTGACATCTAGGGCACCCTTGCAGTACAGCGCTACGTCGACGGTATTCGACGCCCCGTTTTGTTGCCCTTCCAGACAAGCCATGCCAGGATTACATTTCAGCAAGATATCGCCTGCCCGCACACGGCAGAAGTTTCTACTGCTTATCTTCGTGTTTGACAAACCGTATCTTGGTCAGCAATGTCGCTGGGTCTCTTTCCAATTGTGAACTTTTGGAGAGATATAGACAGGGCACTCCCATCATCGACATCTACATCCATACTCCGCAAGCCACCTGACGGTGTGTGGCGGAGGGTACCTTGAGTACCTCTATCGCTTCTCCCTTCTATTCCAGTCTTGCATTGTTCATGGAAAGAAAGATGGTCGGTATGCCTTTGAGTTGGCTCTAATCTCCCTGATATTATCCTCATGGTCTCTTCGCGAGATGTACGTAGTAGGGAGCAATATACTGCTTGACTCCTCGGTGAAGGTATGTTCTCGAAACTTCCACAAAAGCCCGTACCGAGCTACTGAGCGTCTCTCTTGCAAAGTCTTCCACTGGAGTTTATCTATCATCTCCATAACGCTTTCGCGATTAGTAAATGATCCTGTAACGAAGCGCGCTGCTCTCCGTTGGATCTTCTCTACCTCTTCTATCGACCCTATCTGGTACGGATCCCACACTGCTGACCAGTATTCGAGCAGTGGGCGAACATTCGTACTGTAACCTACTTCCTTTGTTTTCGGATTGCGTTTCCTTAGGATTCTTCCAATGAATCTCAGTCTGGCATCTGCTTTACCGACGATCAACTTTATTTGATCATTCCATTTTAAATCACTCCTAATGCCTACTCCCAGGTAATTAATGGAATTATCAGCTTCTAGTTGCTGACCTGCTATATTGTAGCTAAATGATAAGGGATCTTTCTTTCTATGTATTCGCAGCACATTATACTTGTCTACATTGAGATTCAATTGCCGTTCCCTGCACGATGCGTCAATTCATTGCAGATCCTCCTGCATTTCAGTATGATTTTCCATTGTTACAACCTCTCGATATACCATAGCATCATCCGCAAAAAGCCTCAGTGAACTTCCGATGTCATCCACAAGGTCATTTATGTATATTGTGAATAGCAACGGTCCTACGACACTCCCCTGCGGCAGGCCTGAAATCACTCTTACTTCGGAAGACTTCTCTCCATTGAGAATGACATGCTGCGTTCTGTTATCTAGGAACTCTTCAATCCAATCACACAATTGGTCTGATAGTCCATATGCTCTTACTTTGTTCATTAGACGACTGTGGGGAACTGTATCAAACGCCTTGCGGAAGTCAAGAAACACGGCATCTACCTGGGAATCCGTGTCTATGGCCCTCGCAGGACGAATAGCGCGAGCTAGGTTTCACACGATCGTCTTTTTCGAAACTCATGCTGATTCCTACATATTTCTAGTCTCCAAACTGATCGACGTTAGAGATATAGGTCTGTAGCTCTGCACATCTGTTCGACGTCCTTTCTTGAAAACGGGGATGACCTGTGCCCTTTTCCAATATTTTCGAACGCTACGCTCTTCTAGAGACCTACGGTACACCGCTTCAAGATGGGGGGCAAGTTCCTCCGCGTACTCTGTGTAAAATGGAACCGGTATCCCATCAGGTCCAGCGGCCTTTCGTCTTTTGAGCGATTTTAATTGTTTTTCTACCCCTCTGCCATCTATTTTGATATCTACCATTTTGTCATCTGTGCGACAGTCTAGAGAAGGAACTACAGTGCAGTCTTTTACTCTGTGAAACAGCTTTGGAAACAGTCTTTAGGCTGTCATCCTCTGTTTCAGTACCACTTTGGTTTAGAGAGTGTCTGGACATTTGTTTTGATACACCTACTGCTTTGACATCAGAACAAAATTTCTTAGAATTTTCTGCCAAATCTCTACATGGAACTTTACTTTAGAATTCGTTGAACGCCTCTCGCATAGCCCTCCTCACACTACGTTTCGCTTCGTGTAATTTTTGTTCGTCTGCAAGGGTTTGGCTGTGTTTATGTTTGCTGTGAAGTTCCCTTTGCTTCCGTAGGAGTTTTCTAACTCTGTTTTGTACCACGGTGGCTCTTTTCCATCTCTTACGATCTTGCTTGGCACATACGCATCTAATGCATATTGTACGATGGTTTGGAACTAGGGATTTTGACAATCTAACGCACCAATTGGACCGAATTTGGCACGATGTCCCTCAGGAGGACGAACAAGAACTCGTATCAATCAGTGTAAAGCCGAATAACTGTTTGCATAAGGGCCAGAGGTGGGCTATCGCTTTATTGTCGTGCCCAATTTCTGAAGCTCTTTCTCGTGAACGAATCGTCCCATTTTTCTGAAAGGGTAAACAAGTTTTTATGTTTTTTTCTGTACTTGTACAGCGCATCTACGGGAGTTCGGTTCGTTAAAGAATCGGGACTTTACTAGTATACACTCCTTACTGTGGCGGTTGGCAGCATCACCACAAGCTGGCATTCAATCTCGCCACAGGCGGTGGTCGTAACGTTCGTGCTACGATGACTGCATGTCAGAGACACAGGTTCAACTCTGAGGGCTTCGAACCCACGACTTTTAGGTTATTACTTTTTCAGACAGCAGGCTGCAGGGTGGGAAATAAATTTTTATGGCCTATGTTTGGCAAAGCTAGTTCTTATTTTTACTTTTTCGTGACTTTTCCTCGTTTCTCGTCCTTTTTCAGGGTTCCGTGCCTCAGTCTGGAAAAATGGAACACTTACAAAAAAAAAGAAAATGACTCTGAGCACTATGGGACTTAACTTCTGAGGTCATCAGTCCCCTAGAATTTAGAACTACTTAAACCTAACTAACCTAAGGACATCACACACATCCGTGGCTGGGGCAGGAATCGAACCTGCGATCGTAGCGGTCGCGCAGTTCCAGACTGAAGCGCCTAGAACCGCTCGGCCACTCCGGCCGGCGGAGCACTTACAGGACCGCTTTTGTGTCAACCTACCTTTCAGTGTCTCTATCTGTCTGTCCGACTGTTAGGGCTTTTTCTGAGGAATGGATTACGTATCAAGTTAAAATTTATGTCACGTATTAAAGTCTAGGGTGCCTTGCCGGTGTGTCACTTCAGCCAAAAGTTACGGCATTTATCTCATATGTTTTGACACTCGAAAACTCGCTCATCAAAAGGATGGTCACTTCCCGTTGACCTAGAATATATTGGGAAATACATTGCATTCATCACAACAGACGAAACTTAATGCATGCAAACATAAAATGTAGGATGTAGTCATGTTTTATGTTTTACTAAATAAATAAAAAAAAGATATGTTATTAAATCCTGTCTCTCTCTCTGGTCTCTCTCTCTATTGGTCTGGTGAATATAATAAAACCGATCCGAGACGTGTATCTGCAGTAGTTTAACCTCGTACAGTTTTGCGAAGGCTACATATTAACGAAGTTGCAAAGTTTCAGACGAAATCTTTTATAAGCCGCAACTCCGTAACGAAACATATGCGGACCTTTGTTTATATGAACTTAGGAACTTTTTCTATACTTTTACTTGTAGAATAACATATTAAAATATTTCTTCGTGAATATACACTCCTGGAAATGGAAAAAAGAACACATTGACACCGGTGTGTCAGACCCACCATACTTGCTCCGGACACTGCGAGAGGGCTGTACAAGCAATGATAACACGCACGGCACAGCGAACACACCAGGAACCGCGGTGTTGGCCGTCGAATGGCGCTAGCTGCGCAGCATTTGTGCACCGCCGCCGTCAGTGTCAGCCAGTTTGCCGTGGCATACGGAGCTCCATCGCAGTCTTTAACACTGGTAGCATGCCGCGACAGCGTGGACGTGAACCGTATGTGCAGTTGACGGACTTTGAGCGAGGGCGTATAGTGGGCATGCGGGAGGCCGGGTGGACGTACCGCCGAATTGCTCAACACGTGGGGCGTGAGATCTCCACAGTACATCGATGTTGTCGCCAGTGGTCGGCGGAAGGTGCACGTGCCCGTCGACCTGGGACCGGACCGCAGCGACGCACGGATGCACGCCAAGACCGTAGGATCCTACGCAGTGCCGTAGGGGACCGCACCGCCGCTTCCCAGCAAATTAGGGACAGTGTTGCTCCTGGGGTATCGGCGAGGACCATTCGCAACCGTCTCCATGAAGCTGGGCTACGGTCCCGCACACCGTTAGGCCGTCTTACGCTCACGCCCCAACATCGTGCAGCCCGCCTCCAGTGGTGTCGCGACAGGCGTGAATGGAGGGACGAATGGAGACGTGTCGTCTTCAGCGATGCGAGTCGCTTCTGCCTTGGTGCCAATGATGGTCGTATGCGTGTTTGGCGCCGTGCAGGTGAGCGCCACAATCAGGACTGCATACGACCGAGGCACACAGGGCCAACACCCGGCATCATGGTGTGGGGAGCGATCTCCTACACTGGCCGTACACCACTGGTGATCGTCGAGGGGTCACTGAATAGTGCACGGTACATCCAAACCGTCATCGAACCCATCGTTCTACCATTCCTAGACCGGCAAGGGAACTTGCTGTTCCAACAGGACAATGCACGTCCGCATGTATCCCGTGCCACCCAACGTGCTCTAGAAGGTGTAAGTCAACTACCCTGGCCAGCAAGATCTCCGGATCTGTCCCCCATTGAGCATGTTTGGGACTGGATGAAGCGTCGTCTCACGCGGTCTGCACGTCCAGCACGAACGTTGGTCCAACTGAGGCGCCAGGTGGAAATGGCATGGCAAGCCGTTCCACAGGACTACATCCAGCATCTCTACGATCGTCTCCATGGGAGAATAGCAGCCTGCATTGCTGCGAGAGGTGGATATACACTGTACTAGTGCCGACATTGTGCATGCTCTGTTGGCTATGTCTATGTGCCTGTGGTTCTGTCAGTGTGATCATGTGATGTATCTGACCCCAGGAATGTTTCAATAAAGTTTCCCCTTCCTGGGACAATGAATTCACGGTGTTCTTATTTCAATTTCCAGGAGTGTATATACACTACTGGCCATTAAAATTGCTACACCAATAAAAACTGCAGATGATAAACGGGTATTCATTCGACAAATATATTATACTAGAACTCACATGTGATTACATTTTCACGCAATTTCGGTGCATAGATCCTGAGAAATCAGTACCCTGAACAACAACCTCTAGCCATAGTAACGGCATTGATACGCCTGGGCATTGAGTCAAACAGAGCTTGGATGGCGTGTACAGGTACAGCTGCCCATGCAGCTTCAACACGATACCACAGTTCATCAAGAGTAGCCACTGGCGTATTGTGACGAGCCAGTTGCTCGGCCACCATTGACCAGACGTTTTCAATTGGTGAGGGATCTGGAGAATGTGCTGGCCAGGGCAGCAGTCGAACATTTTCTGTATCCAGAAAGGCCCGTACAGGACCTGCAACATGCCGTCGTGCATTATCCTGCTGAAGTGTAGGGTTTCGCAGGGATCGAAGGAAGGGTAGAGCCACGGGTCTTAACACATCTGAAATGTAACGTCCACTGTTCAAAGTGCCGTCAATGCGAACAAGAGGTGTCCGAGACGTGTAACCAATGGCATCCCATTCCATCACGCGGTGTGATACGCCAGTATGGCGATGACGAGTACAAGCTTCCAATGTGCGTTCACCGCGGTGCCGCCAAACACGGATGCGACCATCACGATGCTGTAAACAGAACCTGGATTCATCCGAAAAGATGACGTTTTGCCATTCATGCACCCAGGTTCGTCTTCGAGTACACCATCGCAGGCTCTCCTGTATGTGATGCAGCGTCAAGGGTAACCGCAGCCACGGTCTCCGAGCTGACAGTCCGTGCTACTGCAAACGTCGTCGAACTGTTCGTGCAGATGGTTGTTGTCTTGCAAACGTCCCCATGTGTTGACTGAGGGATCGAGACGTGGTTGCACGATCCGTTACAGCCACGCGGATAAGATGCCTGTCATCTTGACTGCTAGTGATACGAGGCCGTTGGGATCCAGCACGGCGTTCCCTATTACCCTCCTGAACCGAGCGATTCCATATTCTGCTAACAGCCATTGGATCTCGACCAACGCGAGCAGCAATGTCGAGATACGATAAACCGCAATCGCGATAGGCTACAATCCGACCTTTATCAAAGTCGGAAACGTGATGGTACGCATTTCTCCTCCTTACACGAGGCATCACAACAACGTTTCACCAGGCAACGCCGGTCAACTGCTGTTTGTGTATGAGAAATCGGTTGGAAACTTTCCTCATGTCAGCACGTTGTAGGTGTCGCCACCGGCGCCAACCTTGTGTGAATGCACTGGAAAGCTAATCATTTGCATATCACAGCGTCTTATTCCTGTCGGTCAAATTTCGCGTCTGTAGCACGTCATCTTGGTGGTGTAGCAATTTTAATGGCCAGTAGTGTATATATGTACGTAATTCAGTTT
Organism: Schistocerca serialis cubense; assembly: GCF_023864345.2. Lineage (NCBI taxonomy): Eukaryota > Metazoa > Arthropoda > Insecta > Orthoptera > Acrididae > Schistocerca > Schistocerca serialis. The sequence goes on from NC_064648.1 coordinate 149,825,871, forward strand.
GTACAGAATCCTCAGTGACGAGTCGTACTCGCAACTGGTCTATTTTTGCCTGTCAGGCAGCAGAGGAACAGGTGCCTATCAAGCCTCTAGAACGGACATGACGAGCAGTTACCCACCGTACTGGCTTACCTGGCTTAGGATGACGTCGCGTTTTCTGGAAGTCGCTGCGAGTAATTCCCTCCTGCTGTTCGACCTTCGCGCTTGTTCACTACCTTGGGCCTGAGAAGACGCTGGGAAAGCTCGTGGCAGGCAGCATTGCGACTGAGCTTTGCTGACGCTAAGACCTAAAAGGGCTGTTAACGAGGGTCACCAAAGCCCTATAGACGCATGAAATTTCTCTCTCTCTCTCTCTCTTTGTTCGGCGCTACAGTCATCGCACAAACTCGGCCTAGTTTGCCACCTGTCCCCGTTCGTCTCTGTCCACTGCTTTCCTATTCCAGTTATTGATTCCCAGTGCGCTGATGTCTTAAACCAAATCTTCAAGCCACCTTCTCCTTGCTTTTCTTCTCCTCCTCCTCTGCTCGGACTTTCCTATACTGTATACAAAGTCGTCACAATCCTACATGGCTCATACAGTGAAGATCTCTACGGCATCTCCAACACCATCTTGAAACAAATAATTGACATTATTGTTGCCCCTCTTACCTTGCTGATCAATAGTACTTTCACAGCTGGAAAATTTCCTGAGGTCCTGAAGGCTACTATTGTTATCCCAATCTATAAAAAAGGAGAAAAAAACAAACCTGAAAGTTACTGTCCAATATCCCTCACACCTATATTATCCAAGATAATAGAACGCTGCATTAAAACACAACTTTGCAACTACTTTGCTGAACAAAATCTTTTTTCCTCCTCGCTCTTTGGTTTTAGGATAGGATTGTCTACAATAAACTCTTGTGACAGACATACTTGATGGCTTCGAGAACAATTCCATCACTTGTGCTGTACTACTAGATCTGAGTAAAGCATTTGATACTGTATCCCATGAAATACTAATAAATAAACTAGAGTGCTATGGTGTCAAAAATAACGAACTGGCATTAATCAGATCATACCTGACAAACAGAACTCAGGTAGTTACAGTAAATACCCAGGAATCAAATACTCTACCAGTTGTAAGAGACGTGCCACAAGGCTCAGTGCTTGGACCTCTTCTCTTCCTGGTATACATGCATGACTTGCCTACTTTCATGCTTCACAAGTCAATAATATATGCTGACGACACAACCCTGATTACCTCAGATAACAAATTGGAGGAAGTGAAGAAACAAACAAAAGTAATCCTTGAAAAATCTGCCATATGGCTCCACAGTAACAAGCTGATACTCAACAGAAGCAAGACTGAAACTATGTATTTCTTCTTGCACAGTCTACAGGAAAAATTAAATGAGTCTGACTCTGTAAGACTTCTAGGATTGCACCTGGACCCGAAATTAACGTGGAACACCCACACAGAACTGTTATGTACCAGACTATCTAGAGTAGTCTTTTTGTTAAGGAAACTAAAAACATTAGTTAGCTGAAAACAACTTTTATCTTCTTATTATGCCTTCTTTGAATCTCACTCACAGAACGGAATAAAATTATGGGGCAACTCAACTGGTGCTCAGACAGTGTTCATGTGGCAGAAGAAAGCAATTAGAGCAATTACAGGTATTAAAAGCCAAGAATCATGTCGAAAGCACTTTAAGGAACTTAACATCTTAACATTACCTTCTCTGTATATAAAAACGTGTCTTCTTTCCATAAAAAAACAAATACATATCTTACCTTCCAGAACAGATGTTCATTCACATGATACCAGACATAAAAACAATCTTAATGTAGGCTTTACTAGGCTGTAATGTTAAGGAATTGGAATGTAGTAGAGAGCAACTATGATGTTAAGGAATTATAATGTAGAGAATAACTCTTTGTCCTCATGCAATGTAATCTGAATGTACATAGTTTCCCAATTTTAGATTCACTATCAAATGTAATGTCAAAACTGTCTATTTCAACAAATGTTGGCTAATGACAAGTAATAAATAAATATAAACACCTTTCTTAACAATCCGAGTTTACGGTATTCTCTCTACATGACCGACCCATCTTATCCTTCCTTGCTTAGTTTTCACTACAATAATCATCTGTTAAAATAGGCGTCTGTAGCTGTACGTTTATCCTCATTCTCAAGCTCTCTTCCTCTCTCGCTGCTCCAAATATCTTTCTCATATTTTTTGTGTTTCATCTCAATAACCAGCCTTCCCACTTCACATCTTCTTGCAGCAGCCCCCTACCTACATGGAACCCTCCTGACAACTGTTCTTCTCCACATAGGTGACAAAACTCGTGGGAGACCTCCTAATATCGTGTCGAATCTACCTTCACCAAGTGTAGTGCAGCATGAACTGAAAAAGTCTTGGGAATTCCCCTGTGGAAATTTGAGCAATGGTGCCGCTATGTACTGGGTGATCAAAAAGTCAGTATAAATTTGAAAACTTAATAAACCACGGAATGATGTAGATAGAGAGGTAAAAATTGACACACATGCTTGGAATGACATGGGGTTTTATTAGAAGCGAAAAAAAAGAAGTATTGCTATACGCGTGATAGATCTCTTACGTGCGTCGTTTGATGATGATCGTGTGCTCAGCCGCCACTTTCGTCAAGCTTGGCCTCCCAGGTCCCCAGACCTCAGTCCGTGCGATTATTGGCTTTGGGGTTACCTGAAGTCGCAAGTGTATCGTGATCGACCGACCTCTCTAGGGGCGCTGAAAGACAACATCCGACGCCAATGCCTCACCATAACTCCGGACATGCTTTACAGTGCTGTTGCACGACATTATTCCTCGACTACAGCTATTGTTGAAAAATGATGGTGCACATATTGAGCATTTCCTGTAAAGAACATCATCTTTGCTTTGTATTACTTTGTTATGCTAATTATTGCTATTCTGATCACATGAAGCGCCATCTGTCGGACACTTTTTGAACTTTTGTATTTTTTTGGTTCTAATAAAACCTCATGTCATTCCAAGCATGTGTGTCAATTTGTCCCTCTCTATCTACATTATTCCGTGAGTTATTAAGTTTTAAAATTTATACTGTCTTTTTGATCACCCGGTATATGCGTCTGTAACTGCGAAATTTTTGCCGATGCAGGATTATGTGCACTAACTGACCTCTTGATTATGTCTCACAAATGTTCGATGTCGGGCGATGTGGGTGGCCAAATCATTCGCTCGAATTGTCCAGAATGATCTTCAAACAAATCGTAAACATTTGTCACCCAGCGACGTCGCGCATAGTCATCCATAAGCATTCCATTGTTGTCTAGGAACATTACGTCCATGAATGACTGCAAATGGTCTCCAAGTAGCCGAACATTCAGAGAACCCTGACCATTGTATGTATGTTGTTGTCGTTGTTGTTGTGGTCTTCAGTCCTGAGACTGGTTTGATGCAGCTCTCCATGCTACTCTGTCCTTTGCAACCCTCTTCATCTCCCTGTACCTAATGCAACCTACATCCTTCTGAATCTGCTTAGTGTATTCATCCCTTGGTCTCCATGATTTTTATGCCCCACGCTGCCCTCCAATACTAAATTGGTGATGCCTTGATGTCTCAAAACATGTCCTACCAACCGATCCCTTCTTCTAGTCAAGTTGTGCCACAAACTCCTCTCCTATTGAATACCTTCTCATTAGTTACGTGATCTACCCATCTAATCTTCAGCATTCTTCTGTAGCACCACATTTCGAAAGCCTCTATTGTCTCCTTGTCCAAACTATTTATCGTTCATGTTTCACTCCCATACATGGCTACACTCCATACAAATACTTTCACAAACGACTTCCTGACGCTTAAATCTAGAAGTTAACAAACTTTTCTTCTTCACGAACGCTTTCCCTGCCATTGTGAGTCTATATTTTATATCCTCTCTACTTCGACCATCATCAGTTACATGATCAACAACGCCCACCTCGTTAGACTACTCAGCACCCTCCTCCAAAACCGCAGGTTTTTTGTTGAATTTCAAGGACAACGCAGTCGCTGGAGAGCGAGGAAAAATGATCTACCTCAGCGAAGCGTCTTGGCTCCACTTCTCTTCAACATTTATACCAACGACCAGCCATTGACCCCAGGCGCAAGGAGATTCGTATATGCAGATGACCTAGCCCTTGCTACGCAGAGCTCATGCTTTGAAAGAGTGGAAAGAAACCTGACAACAGCACTTAGAACACTGTCAAGCTGCTACAATCGGAACCAACTCAGGCCAAACCCTTCGAAGACACAAGTGTGTGCCTTTCATTTAAGGAACAGGGAAGCTAATCGTGAGCTACATTTTGCATGGTCAGGCATCCAACTCCAGCATCATCACGCACGTAAATACTTGGGAGTCACTCTCGATAGAACTCTGACATTCAAAACTCACTGCAAGAACACCAAAATGAAAATCTCCGCTCGACACAACCTAATTCGCAAACCAGCGGGGACACAGTGAGGATTACATCCACAAACTATTCGCTGTTCTGCAATGGCACTGTGCTTTTCTACTGCTGAATATGCTTCTCCAGTCTGGTACAGGTCATCTCATGCCAGACAAGTAGACATTGCTCTCAACGAAACCTGCAGGTTGATCACAGGTTGCTTAAGACCTACCCCAACTGATAAGCTCTACTGCCTGGCTGGAATAGCGCCACCATGGATACGCAGAACAGTGGCTGCCATCAAGGAGAGACTGAAAGTGGAACAGGACAGTGCCCATCCAGTGCATGAACATAATCCACCACAGCAACGGCTGACATCGCGAAAGAGCATCCTGAGAACATCCTAGAAGCTCACCATTTCACCAGAGAAGACAAGGCTGGAGTTATGGGAGAAGTCGACACCTCACCTGCAGACGCCAGAAGCTGAAGAACTACCACCTGGACACAACGAGAGCTGGCTGGTGTGGAAATCTTTAAACACATTACGATCAGGAGTTGGACGATCCAGGGACAACCTGAAGAGATGGGGCTTCATAACAGAAGATACGTCCTGTGATTGTGGACAAGAACAAACCACAAGTCACAGGCTCCAGTGCCTGTTGTGCCCTACATCCTGCACGAAGATTGATCTCCTGCAAGCCACTCCAAGCGCCTTGGAGTTTGCAAAGCACTGGGCACATGTAATATAAATACAATTTGTGTGTATATACGAGGTGCATTCAAGTTCTAAGGCCTCCGATTTTTTTTCTAATTAACTACTCACCCGAAATCGATGAAACTGGCGTTACTTCTCGACGTAATCGTCCTGCAGACGTACAGATTTTTCACAGCGCTGACACCATGGCAGTGGCGAACGCTTCTTTGGGAGTCTGTTTTGACCACTGGAAAATCGCTGAGGCAATAGCAGAACGGCTGGTGAATGTGCGGTCACGGAGAGTGTCTTTCATTGTTGGAAAAAGTCAAAAGTCACTAGGAGCCAGGTCAGGTGAGTAGGGAGCATGAGGAATCACTTCAAAGTTGTTATCACGAAGAAACTGTTGCGTAACGTTAGCTCGATGTGCGGGTGCGTTGTCTCGGTGGAACAGCACATGCGCAGCCCTTCCCCGACGATTTTGTTGCAGTACAGGAAGGAATTTGTTCTTCAAAACATTTTCGTAGGATGCACCTGTTACCGTAGTGCCCTTTGGAACACAATGGGTAAGGATTACGCCCTCGCTGTCCCAGAACATGGACACCATCATTTTTTCAGCACTAGCGGTTACCCGAAATTTTTTTGGTGGTGGTGAATCTGTGTGCTTCCATTGAGCTGACTGGGGCTTTGTTTCTAGATTGAAAAATGGCATCCACGTCTCATCCATTGTCACAACCGACGAAAAGAAAGTCCCATTAGTGCTGTCGTTGCGCGTCAACATTGCTCGGCAATGTGACACACAGGCAGCCGTGTGGTCGTCCGTCAGCATTCGTGGCACCCACCTGGATGACACTTTTCGCATTTTCAGGTCGTCATGCAGGATTGTGTGCACAGAACCCACAGAAATGCCAACTCTGGAGGCGATCTGTTCAACAGTCATTCGGCGATCCCCCAAAACAATTCTCTCCACTTTCTCGATCGTGTCGTCAGACCGGCTTGTGCGAGCCCGAGGTTGTTTCGGTTTGTTGTCACACGATGTTCTGCCTTCATTAAACTGTCGCACCCACGAACGCACTTTCGACACATCCATAACTCCATCACCACATGTCTCCTTCAACTGTCGATGAATTTCAATTGGTTCCACACCACGCAAATTCAGAAAACGAATGATTGCACGCTGTTCAAGTAAGGAAAACATCGCCATTTTCAGTATTTAAAACAGTTCTCATTCTCGCAGCTGGCGGTAAAATTCCATCTGCCGTACGGTGCTGCCATCTCTGGGACGTATTGACAATGAATGCGGCCTCATTTTAAAACAATGCGCATGTTTCTATCTCTTTCCAGTCTGGAGAAAAACAAATCGGAGGCCTTAGAAGTTGAATGCACTTCGTATGTACATATTTATTGATGTGTATGGCTACTGTAAATTTGTATGTTTATGATTCGAGAATAATAATAAGTTATTTTGCTCCCCAAACAGCAAAACTCCTTTACGACTTTGTGTCTCATTTCCTAATGTAATTCCCTCAGCATCACCCGACTTAATCCATTGTATGTAAACACATCCCAAATCATTACAGAGTCACCACCAGCTTGCACAGTGCCTTGTTGAGAACTTTTGACCACAGCTTCTTGGGGTCTGCGCCACTCTCGGACCCTACCATCAGCTCTCATCAACTGAAATCGGGACTCCTCTGACCGGGTCGCGGTTTTCCAGTCGTCCAGGGCCCAGCCGCGCTTTCCTAACGTATACCTTTGCCGTACGTCCCACATTGATGCCGCGGTTATTTCATGCAACGTTGCTCGTCTGTTTGCACTGACAACTCTTTGCAAACGGCGCTGCACTCGGTCGTTAAGCAAAGACCGTCGGCCACTGCGTTATACGTGGTGAGAGGTGATGCCTTCTAACATTCTGTGTGGAGTCTGTTTATTCTAAGTCATGTCTCCCTACCATGCTCTGAGCATGTTTTTTAGGGAATTGACTAGTTTGAACCTGGGACCTGTTGCTGGTAAGGAGACACCAGACCATAAACGACATGTAGAGTTCAGTAGCGATGATATGATCAAATACTTAATTATTTCAGCGTCAGCTGCACTGCACTCCCTGTAAAAGAATCTTAATACTAACTAAATTTAGTGGAAGGGGTTCAAGGCTTTCCTATTTTTAGTTATCTGGTAAAATAACGTCGAAAAAGCAGTTAAGTTCATAACTGGAATTTTTATTCTGCTCACAAAAAATTGTTTATAAATTGTACTATCGATAAAAGGAAATATTTTAATACAGGATGATTAAAACCAACTGCGTTCAACAAAAATGTGAACGAATATTCCCTGAATGGGTTTCCAAGTTCTATAATGGATCGAAGGATGACCTATGCCATATCACATCTATAATCTAGGTTTAAATTAAGTTTCATAAAAGAGAAAACTCTCAAAAATGGTCTACAGTGACCCTCAATTATCTTAAATTACTTATTTAACTTGTCGTAAATTACAGTGGTTGATGTGGCTTCTCAATAATTATATAACAGAAAAATCATCGCAGTTCAGATTTTAACTTCAAGTAGCAAATGTGAATACCACGAAGTTTAATTGACGATCGACACTAGCATTACTTAAAAAGGGGATGTAACAGATGAGACTTCTGCAGTTATGAGTTAAGCCTTATGCGCCCTTATGTGGCATCGCGTGTGTTTATTACCTTGTCAGTGGTTAGGCAGCGCCAGGGGCGGCGGGCGGCGCAGCCCCAAACAGCTCGCCGTCTCGGTAGCAACTCTCTCGAACTTCTCCTTACTACTGTTTACCGAAGTTGGTTTAAGAAAATGGTTTCTGGCTGTGTTTTCAACTGACCAATCAGCGTCTCAATGTTAACCTTAAGCTCCGCTTACAAAAATTCTGTTTTTCCAGCGAGAAACGCTGTACTTTTCGTGGTGGGGCAATGTTTTTAATGTTTGCTACGTAACAGAGACGCGTATAGTCTCACGCTAAAACTTGCAGCTTGTGTGGCCCTTTCAGTGTTATCATAAGATCTATACTGTTCTTCTGGAGGGCTCTATCTTTTAACATGGGGTGGGGGGTGGTCTTGGCGGTCGGCCGGCGATGTGGGTGTCCGTCCCTTATCGTACGGCCTTCTAGCCTACATGGCTCTGCTCTCGGCTTCTGTTCTCGTTTCTCCCCTCGGAACTGCGTTTGTTTCACGGTGGGAAGGTATGACATGCATTTAGGCGTTCTTGTGTTAGTCTGTGGTATTCCATTTGCTCACTCGTTACTCGTATTACTTTGGCTAATTTAATGTCACGATTTATTCGGAGCTGTGTGACAGACATATTGCCGGATTTGCTATCATGTCCGGGTTTCCATGGAAGGTGTTGGATTTGCCTGAGACCATACAGCCTGAAATATGGTACACTGTGGATTTCAGAATATTGAATTCTCTAACGATTCCCGATATCTAATGTCTCATATGTCTAGGTCCCACTACCATGCCGTTATCAAAATCTGTTAATTCCCTTTGTGGGACGATAATCACGTCAGAAACCTTTTCATATGAGTCACTTGAATAGAAATGACAGCTTCGCCAGTGCTCTGCCCTTTTATACCTCGTGTACGTGATACTATCGCCATCTGTAAGTGGGCACATCGCTATCCTTTGGCTATTTTCACCGCAGTCTGTTCTGACCTTGCATTTTCATTTCCGTCAGTCACTAATTTTTGTGGACTTCAATAATATTTCAAAACCTGGAGAGTGTTATTCCTGTCTAGACTGTTGTATGGGTCTTTAAAGTCAATGTACAACTCACGAAGTTGCATATTATTTTCATAAAAATTCCGCAGCACTTGTCTCCATAAAAATATCTTGTCCACTGTGGATGTCAGTCTTAAATTTGGCCGCGCGGGATTAGCCGAGCGCTCTTGGACGCTGCAGTCATAGACCGTGCGGCTCGTCCCGGCGGAGGTTCGAGTCCTCCCTCGGGCATGGGTGTGTGTGTGTTTGTCCTTAGGATAATTTAGGTCAAGTAGTGTGTAAGCTTAGGGACTGATAACCTGAGCAGTTAATTCCCATAAAATTTCACACACATTTGAACATTTTCTTAAATTTGCTACTGTTAGAACAACGGCAGGCCCGAAACCAGCTGTTTGTTTACGGTGCGCATTTAAAGAAATAGTCCTGTAAAAACATTGAAATTTAGTATGAAGGTTTTCTGTGGATTTTTGTTTTTCTCATAATTTTCGTGAAGACGCAAATCAATATCGAGGCTTCTCGAATGGTAATAACCTACACCTTTATCTATATCTATACACCTTGCCGTGTGTGTGGCGGAGGGTGCTTTGTGTACCACTTTCATTTCCCCCTTTTCCTGCTCCAGTCGCGGAAAAGACGTAAAACTTTTTTTTTACTAATAATGGAATGTAGTCGAATTAAGTCGGCTGATGCTAAGGGAATTAGATTAGGAAACGAGACACTTAAAGTCGTAAAGGAGTTTTACAATTTGGGGAGCAAAATAACTGATGATGGTCGAAGTAGAGAGAATATAAAATGTAGACTGGCAATGGCAAGGAAAGCGTTTCTGAAGAAGAAAAAAATGGTTCAAGTGGCTCTAACCAATATGGCACTTAACATCTGAGGTCATCAGTCCCCTAGACTTAGATTTACTTAAACATAACTAACTTAAGGACATCACACACATCCATGCCCGAGGCAGGATTCGAAACTGCGACCGTAGCAAAAGCGCGGTTCCAGACTGAAGCGCCTGAAGAAGAGAAATTTGTTAAAATCGAATATAGATTTAAGTATCAGGAAGTCGTTTCTGAAAGTATTTGTATGGAGTGTAGCCATGTATGGAAGTGAAACGTGGACGATAAATAGTTTGGACAAGAAGAGAATAGAAGCTTTCGAAAAGTGGTGCTACAGAAGAATGCTGAAGATTAGATGCAAGCGGTATTTTCGTCGGATTTGGTGGCCATCGAACACGCTAAAGCATCATGAAAGTATATGAACTTGTTATCAAGCCATTTTGGTTTGTCTGTTTTGTTAACATGTGCTGCTGGTAGCAACCGCTTTTAGATTTCTGTTCCGTATTATTCGTTTCGGACCTCTTGATAAGTATGGAGGTGTGATTACGCATGTCAATCACATCGCGATTACGGGCAGCATGGGGTTCACGCCTGAGCCTCAGGACGTGCGCTAGCAGCGCATGTCGGGTGTTTCAAGCGTCAAATTCGCGTCTCAATATCTCGGGATGTAATGGGAATATTGCGATGCAATCAACACCATTGTGTATGTGCTTTGTCATGATATGGACTGCTGAAGAAAAAATATAGGAGGTCCATTTGAAAAAAACATAAGTTTGTGTTAAAAAACACATATGCTTTCGTTTTAGAATGTTTCCAAATATGTACATTCATGGGCCCCAGCCCTACATTGATACCGGTGAAAGTCGTCTTCCAACAGCTGTTATTGTTCCAGAGATATTTTGGGTGGACAAGATAGCTGGGACACCCTGTATAATAAGCACGGCCCCAAATTTTTATGGAGTAATACTCTAACAATACCCGTCTCCCAGTGAATTAGCAGCAAACTTCCAATTGCCTTAAGGCACTTTCAGCATTAAATAAACATACCAAATCCTGCCGTGACAAATGATTAAACCATTAACTCTACGGCTGCCGGGCGCGTATAAAACGGCAACCAGTCCCCAAGCGGTCAATATGTTCTGAAACAAGTTAAAATTTGCATGAAAACCACTTAAAACACGCACTCCACACACGATGAGAAGCTAAATGAGACACATTAGCCTCCTTAAAATGGCCACTGTGGAACCAAGTTCAGAATCATTTCCGGCAGCTACCTATGCCACAGTGAGTTTCAACAATCTTCTTAGTTAAACACTGAATAAAAGTCATACGTAACAGCCGGCCAGTGTGGCCGAGCGGTTCTAGGCGCTTCACTGTCGCACCGCGCGACCGCTACGGTCGCTGGTTCGATTCATGCCTCGGGCATGGATGTGTGTGATGTCCTTAGGTTGGTTAGGTCATCAGTCCCCTAGAACTGAGAACTACTTAAACCTAAGTAACCTAAGGACATCATTCACATCCATGCCCAAGGCAGGACTCGAACCTGCGACCGTAGCGGTTTCGCGGTCCCAGACTGAAGCGCCTAGAACCGCTCGGCCACCCCGGCCGGCCCCAGAGGCTAGTTAGTTACATGTTCCACTGATCAGACTCACGGTGACCGCTATGATGTGGAACGTGTCAAGTGCATCAGAAGTGCACACATGAATGAAGTTTCTTTTTTTTTCTTCAAAAAACAAAAAAAGAAGAAACGAAAAAGCTTGAAATTTTTATTACTTACCCTACTCCCTTAAATGGCACAAAATGCATATATTATACGTATAGACGTATTTACTCCTGCTGAAGAATTCATCTGTGGTATAGAAGGATTTGTGAAGGAGATGGCCGACCCGGGTGGCCGGGCGGTTCTAGGCGCTACACTCTGGAACCGCGCGACCGCTACGGTCGGAGGTTCGAATCCTGCCTCGGGCATGGATGTGTGTGATGTCCTTAGGTTAGTTAGGTTTAAGTAGCTCTAAGTTCTAGGGGACTGATGACCTGAGAAGTTAAGTCCCATAGGGCTCAGAGCCATTTGAACCATTTTGAAGGAGATGTTGTAACCTCCCTCTTACTAATCGGCCTATCCTGCTTGCGATATAAAATATGAGCGTGGATCGCGTGTAAGCCTAATAGATTTATTTCTAATTGTATAACCCCCTGAGGCCCACGGTCCAGTATACTTGTCTATGCACTAAAGCAATGCTTGAGACCTGAAGTTCAGCATACTGTACCAGCCATTCCGAAAAAAGGGTTATAATTTCGAAAAAACGGCTATAATTTCGAAAAAATGAAAGTTATCTTGTGCATTCACTGACGAACAACACTGGACAGAAAAGGGGTACCATTGTTATGAATGCAGAAGTCAGAATAATGGACGAAAAGGAAATAATTAACGGTCACCAGCCTACTAGGGCGATTTACATCCAAATTCCTGTACAAGGTGATGGGAAAGAAAAGACATGTGTTATTAAATACCGACGTGGCAACTGAAGGTTGTCAGGCTTTTTTTTACATTAATTTTAAGCGAGTATGCAATGATAAAGAAAACTGCGAAGTCACTCTTACGTTATGTTTGGCATTAAATTTTGAAAAAGACAATCAAGTAATGATTTGAAAATATGCAATTAAATTGTATGTTACTACTGAACTTCGTTAGGTGAAGAATGACTTTCAATGACCTAAGCATAACGTCATCAAAGAAATTTAGAAAAAAAGCAAGCACTTTTTACTTTGCCGTTACTTATTTTACAAATTGGATTTCGTATTTCTGTCTGTACAACTGAGCCTTTTTTACTGACTTGAACAGAATTAAATGCTAGAGTACGTACCAAAGCAAAACAGTCATGTGCTCAAAGCTATATGTAAAATAAATAAAACTTCCACACTCTTAATTCGTCCATTTCTTTAGATTTGGATTTTTTCCAGTGATTGATTCTCAAACTTGAAAAATGAAATTGCTTTACTTTAGTCATATACTGAAGCCTCTGTTGTACAACAGTTAATTGAAAGTAGACTGAGGCTAAAATTCTTAAAAGAGAAATTATTCATTAATAAACTGCCTGTAACTATTCAATTTGTTTCTTATGACACTCAGCATGTTACGAAGAAAAGGAACGAGGATCCTGCTTGGTAATAGTGTCAGGGGGCAATGAAGACACAATAGCCCGCAGTTTAACTGATTATTATTTAAATACATCTTATCAATCAAATCACATTCAGTTCTGCCGCTGGGTTACCCGTTAATTCTTTCAAAAATGGTTCAAATGGTTCTGAGCACTATGGGACTTAACTTCTGAGGTCATCAGTCCCCTAGAACTGAGAACTACTTAAACCTAACTAACCTAAGGACATCACACACACCCATGCCAGAGGCAGGATTCGAACCTGCGACTGTAGCGGTCGCGCGGTTCGAGATTGTATCGCCTAGAACCGCTCGGCCACTCCGGCAATTCTTTCAACCAATGAACACTCTTGCTCCAGTGCTGTGCATACGACGAAACTCGGAGCCGCCGACGACGAATCTGCGTTGCTGGAACTGCTGCTGTTGTTGAAGACGGTAGCATATTGTGGAGCCACGGCTAGTTATAGGAACGGGCAATCGTAATTCATACAGCCTCTTCCGCCCGTCCACTGTCCGTACTCCTGCCCTAGACATCTGGCCAGCGCGCGTACATGATTCCGCCGAAAATGGCACTCTCTACTGCGAGAGCGTTGACACAAGACCACCTACTATAAGGTGGTCTCGGTTAACACGACACTTCCACACACTACAAGCGCTGGAACCTGTCTCCCTCTCTCCGCGCACTCTGCGCAACAACTCCCTACCCAAAGATTACACAACGCACAAGCACTGCTATTATCATGGAGGTAAGAATAAGGGGAGATGGCGCTACGTATCCCAGCCGTACTACGTTTTGAAGCCATGGGGGCGTGGCTCGCTGCCATGACACTCTGACCAACACATTGCCAGTGTGCTATAGCGCTGCGTGTATTACAGTCGCTAATTGCACCATATACGCATGTAACGTCATCAGATTGGTTGTTTCAAAGTTTTTGTTTGAAATAAAATCTCGCAAAGGCGAAATTCCGCGTTTCTTCTGATTAAAAATAGTTTTTAATGTAATATAATGTAAAATAATGTAATATTACGAATAGCTAGCCTTCAATGTAAAATATAAAATTTTGTTAATTCAGTAGTAAACGTGTATCACAAACTAAATAATAGAAACTGAAAACTAAGTTAGCTATACCCTCCCTCCAAAGCCCCATAAATACATCTTGTTTGTAATACGTACTGGGACATTTCAGTTACGTTACACTACTGGGAAACACTGTTCATTACCACCAATATTTACTGAAATACAGTACATAGAATGGCAAACCTACACAGTGTCCTGTTTAGGCCTGTACTTTACGCCAGTTAATGTAGTGTTAGCTTTTAATTTGGTACATGATGAAGACAAAGTGAGTTACTCAACACTTCGATTATCGACGATACGTACCTATTATACTGAAACGTGAACTTGAAAACTAAGAATTTAATTCTTTGAATTAACATGCCTTTTGCAAATGTTTTGGGTGTGCAGGGAAAACTGATGGTACAGCATTTTCTCGGAGCCTTACTATTGAAAGGGAAGTTCGGTCTGTGTCCTCTTCTGGGAAATGCTGAGAACATATAGTGCTCCATTTAGACGCACGCCAATTCTTCCTCCTCACGGCATTCTCCCACAGAGCTTTCCGACTTTCATTTTTAGGAAATATAAAATCGTACAGGAGAAAAACACGCTATAGTACAAGTACCGACGTAGCACACGTTCGTTCACAATGAAGTTGTAAAATCACACTTAACGAGAGAACTTACACGTGAAATGTTATTCCCTTCGATTTCGCATCACAATCAGAACGATTGGTACATCCGAACACCACACAAGTCACCATAATAGCGCAAAATCCTTCCAAAAGCGAGCGACAAGCCTATGCACACAAGCTTACAGCAGCAATGTTTTGGTCGGATTGAGATGGCTACCCTCGGCTTCACATAGCTTCACAGCTGTGACGTCACGGCGTCTCCCTCTATTCTTACCTCCATGGCTATTATCGTTGCAAGTCGATGCAAATAACAATTCCTTTGGCTTTTTCCCAGAGCTTATAAGTTTCACAGTAAAACACAGATAAATACAATGAAACGTCAACAGACTCGTACCTAAATGTACACATACTGTGACGCAATGTCCTTACGTATTAAAAGAAAGCATTTAAATTACAAGTATTTACATAAAATTAAAAACAAAGTTATATATCTGTAGCAGGTGCCATGCATCCTGCATTTTCGGTGTTACAATGTGATTTCAATTTATTTTTAAAGCTGTTACTGCTGCTGTCCATCAAACATTTTATTTCATTTGGTAATTTTTCGAAAAGCTCTACACTATCATATTTTACCCCCTCCTGTGCCAAAGACAGGTTAAGTAGAGGATAGTGTAAGTCATTCTCTCTTCTGGTATTATAATCATGAATTTCAGAACAAATTCCATGTCTGAGTCAATGTGCTGTGAGGCTGTTATAAGAATTGCTAACCTTTTAAACAGATGCCTAGATAATGTGCGACTATGAGCCTCAGATATTATTCTGACCACTTTCTTTTCAGCCGAGGATACCTTTTGCCAAAGTGTTCAGTTACCCCAAAATATTATTCTGTATGTCAACAGAGAGTGAAAGCATGCAAAGTACATCTACATCTACACTCCTGGAAATGGAAAAAAGAACACATTGACACCGGTGTGTCAGACCCACCATACTTGCTCCGGACACTGCGAGAGGGCTGTACAAGCAATGATCACACGCACGGCACAGCGGACACACCAGGAACCGCGGTGTTGGCCGTCGAATGGCGCTAGCTGCGCAGCATTTGTGCACCGCCGCCGTCAGTGTCAGCCAGTTTGCCGTGGCATACGGAGCTCCATCGCAGTCTTTAACACTGGTAGCATGCCGCGACAGCGTGGACGTGAACCGTATGAGCAGTTGTCGGACTTTGAGCGAGGGCGTATAGTGGGCATGCGGGAGGCCGGGTGGACGTACCGCCGAATTGCTCAACACGTGGGGCGTGAGGTCTCTACAGTACATCGATGTTGTCGCCAGTGGTCGGCGGAAGGTGCACGTGCCCGTCGACCTGGGACCGGACCGCAGCGACGCACGGATGCACGCCAAGACCGTAGGATCCTACGCAGTGCCGTAGGGGACCGCACCACCACTTCCCAGCAAATTAGGGACACTGTTGCTCCTGGGGTATCGGCGAGGACCATTCGCAACCGTCTCCATGAAGCTGGGCTACGGTCCCGCACACCGTTAGGCCGTCTTCAGCTCACGCCCCAACATCGTGCAGCCCGCCTCCAGTGGTGTCGCGACAGGCGTGAATGGAGGGACGAATGGAGACGTGTCGTCTTCAGCGATGAGAGTCGCTTCTGCCTTGGTGCCAATGATGGTCGTATGCGTGTTTGGCGCCGTGCAGGTGAGCGCCACAATCAGGACTGCATACGACCGAGGCACACAGGACCAACACCCGGCATCATGGTGTGGGGAGCGATCTGCTACACTGGCCGTACACCACTGGTGATCGTCGAGGGGACACTGAATAGTGCACGGTACATCCAAACCGTCATTGAACCCATCGTTCTACCATTCCTAGACCGGCAAGGGAACTTGCTGTTCCAACAGGACAATGCACGTCCGCATGTATCCTGTGCCACCCAACGTGCTCTAGAAGGTGTAAGTCAACTACCCTGGCCAGCAAGATCTCCGGATCTGTCCCCCATTGAGCATGTTTGGGACTGGATGAAGCGTCGTCTCACGCGGTCTGCACGTCCAGCACCAACGCTGGTCCAAATGAGGCGCCAGGTGGAAATGGCATGGCAAGCCGTTCCACAGGACAACATCCAGCATCTCTACGATCGTCTCCATGGGAGAATAGCAGCCTGTATTGCTGCGAAAGGTGGATATACACTGTACTAGCGCCGACATTCTGTATGCTCTGTTGCCTGTGTCTATGTGCCTGTGGTTCTGTCAGTATGATCATGTGATGTATCTGACCCCAGGAATGTGTCAATAAAGTTTCCCCTTCCTGGGACAATGAATTCACGGTGTTCTTATTTCAATTTCCAGGAGTGTACATGTACAGGGCTACTCTGCAATTCACACTTCAGCGTCTGGTACAGACACTGAAGAACCATCTTCATACTACTTCTCTACCATTCCACTCTCGAATGGCGACTGGAAAAAAGGAACACCTAAATCTTTCTGTTCGAGCTTATTTTATTATGATGATCATTTCTCCCTACGTAGGTGGGTGTCAAAAAAATATTTACGCCTTCGGGAGAGGAAGAAGCTGATTGAAATTTCGTAAATAGATCTCGTCGCAAAGAAAACCGCCTTTGTTTCAGTGACTGCCACCCCAACTCGCGTATCATATCAGTGACACTCTCACCCCTATTGCGCGATAACACGGAACGAGCTGCCCTTCTTTGCACTTTTTCGATGTCCTCCGTCAATTCCATCTGGTAAGGATCCCATACCGCACAGCAATATTCCAGCAGAGGGCGGAGAAGTGTAATGTAGGCTGTGTCTTTAGTAGGTTTGTCGCATCTTCTAAGCGTTCCGCCAACATAGCGCAGTCTTTGTTTCGCCTTCCCCACAATATTATCTATGAGGTCTTTCCAATTTAAGTTGCTCGTAATTGTAATTTCTAGGTATTTAGTCGAATCGGCAGCCCTTAGATTTGTGCGATTTATCGTATACCCAAAATTTATCGGATTTCTTTGAGTGCCCTTGTGGATAACCTCGCACTTTTCTTCATTTAGTGCTAATTGCCACTTTTCGCATCATGCAGAAGTTCCGTCTAGATCATTTTGTAATTGAAATTGATGATCTGATGATTTTACTAGACGGTAAATTACAGTGTCGTCTGCAAACAATCTAAGGGGGCTGCTCAGGTTATCACCTAGATCATTTATATAAATCAGGAACAGCAGAGGGCCTATGACACTACCTTGTGGAACGCCAGGTATCACTTCTGTTCTGCTCGATGATTTACCGTCTATCGCTACGAACTGTGACCTCACTGACAGGAAATCACGAATCCAGTGACACAACTGAGACGATACTCCATATCCACGCAATTTGATTAATAGTCGCTTTTGAGGAACGGTATCAAAAGCCTTCTGGAAATCTACGAATATGGAATCGAACTGAGATCCCTTGTCAACAGCACTCATTACATCATGGGAATAAAGAACTAGCTGCGTTGCACAAGAACGATATTTTGTGAATCCGTGTTGGTTATGTATCAATAAATCATTTTCTTCAATGTGATTCATAATGTTCGAGTGCAGTATATGCTCTAACATCCTGCTGCAAATTGAGGTCAGTGATCTGGGTCTGTAATTGAATGGGTTACTCCTATTTCCTTTCTTGAATATTGGTGTGACCTGTGCTACTCTCCAGTCTTTAGGAACAGACCTTTCGTCAAGGGAGCGGTTGTATATGATTGCTAAGAAAGGCGCTATTGTGTCTGCATACTCTGAAAGGAGCCTGATTGGTATTCCATCTGGACCGGAAGACTTGCCTTTCTTCAATGATTTGAGTCGTTTCGCAGTAACTGAGATATCTACTTTTATGTCACTCATGCTAACAGCTGTTCTGGTTTCGCATTCTGGAATATTTACTTCGTCTTCTTCCGTGAAGGAATTACGGAAAACTGTATTTAGTAACTCCCCTTTAGAGGCACTATCATCGGTAACATATACATCGCTATCGTGCAGTGACGGTATTGGCTGTTTTTTGCTTCTGGTGTACTTTACATACGACCAGAATCTCTTTGGGTTTTCTACCATATTTTTGAGACAATATTTCATTTAACTGCCGGCCGCGGTGGCCTATCGGTTCTAGGTGCTTCAGTCCGGAACCACGTGACTGTACGGTCTCAGGTTCGAATCCTGCGTCGGGAATGGATGTGTGTCATGGCCGTAGGTTGCTTAGGCTTAATTGGTTCTACACTACTGGCCATTAAAATTGCTACACCACGAAAATGACGTGCTACAGACGCAAAATTTAACCGACAAAAAAATGGTTCAAATGGCTCTGAGCACTATGGGACTCAACTGCTGAGGTCATTAGTCCCCTAGAACTTAGAACTAGTTAAACCTAACTAACCTAAGGACATCACAAACATCCATGCCCGAGGCAGGATTCGAACCTGCGACCGTAGCGGTCTTGCGGTTCCAGACTGCAGCGCCTTTAACCGCACGGCCACTTCGGCCGGCTTTAACCGACAGGAAGAAGATGCTGTACTACGCAAATGATTAGCTTTTCAGAGCATTCACACCAGGTTGGCACCGGTGGCGACACCTACAACGTGCTGACAAGACGAAATTTTCCAATCGATTTCTCATAGACAAACAGCAGTTGACCGGCGTTGCCTGGTGAAACGTTGTTGTGATGCCTCGTGTAAGGAGGAGAAATGCGTACCATCACGTTTCCGACTTTGATGAAAGTCAGATTGTAGCCTATCGCGATTGTGGTTTACCGTATCGCGACATTGCTGCTCGCGTTGGTCGAGATCCAATGACTGTTAGCAGAATATGGAATCGGTGGGTTCAGGAGGGTAATACGGGATGCCGTGCTGGATCCCGACGGCCTCGTATCACTAGCAGTCGAGATGACAGGCATCTTCTCCGGACGGCTGTAACGGATCGTGCAGCAACGTCTCGATCCCTGAGTCAACAGATGGGGACGTTTGCAAGACAACAACCATCTGCACGAACAGTTTGACGACGTTTGCAGCAACACGGACTATTAGCTCGGAGACCGTGGCTGCGGTTACCCTTGACGCTGCATCACAGACAGGAGCGCTTGTGATGGTGTACTCGACGACGAACCTGGGTGCACGAATGGCAAAACGTCATTTTTTCGGATGAATCCAGGTTCTGTTTACAGCATCATGATGATCGCATCCGTGTTTGGCGACATCGCGGTGAACGCACTTTGGAAGCGTGTATTCGTTATCGCCATACTAGCGTATCACCCGGCGTGATGGTGTGGAGTGCCATTCGTTACAGGTCTGGGTCACCTCTTGTTCACATTGACGGCACTATGAACAGTGGACGTTACATTTCAGATGAGTTACGACCCGTGGCTCTACTCTTCGTTCGATCCCTGCAAAACCCTAAATTTCAGCAGGATAATGCACGTCCGCATGTTGCAGGTGCTGTACGGGCCTTTCTGGATACAGAAAATGTTCGACTGCTGCCCGGACCAGCACATTCTCCAGATCTGTCACCAATTGAAAACGTCTGGTAAATGGTGGCCGAGGAACTGGCTCATCACAATACGCCAGTCACTACTCTTGATGAACTGTGGTATTGTGTTAAAGCTGCGTGAGCAGCTGTACCTGTACACGCCATCTGAGCTATGTTTGACTCAATGCCCAGCCGTATCAAGGCCGTTATTACAGCCAGAGTTGGTTGCTCTGGGTACTGATTTCTCAGGATCTATGCACCCAAATTGCGTGAAAATGTAATTACATGTCAGTTTTAGTATAATGTATTTGTGCAATGGATACCCGTTTATCATCTGCGTTTTTTCTTGGTGTAGCAATTTTAATGGCCAGTAGTGTAAGTTCTATTGGACTGATGACCCCAGATGTTAAGTCCCATAGTCCTCAGAGCCATTTGAACCATTTCATTTATTTCATGGAAATAAATATTGGCACAGAATCGTCGTTTGGCAATTTACTCATACGTCTAGTAAGAACACGCATATGTTTGTCAATAAAGAAATTTGTAGACACGTCAGT
Source organism: Schistocerca serialis cubense (assembly GCF_023864345.2). Taxonomy (NCBI): domain Eukaryota; kingdom Metazoa; phylum Arthropoda; class Insecta; order Orthoptera; family Acrididae; genus Schistocerca; species Schistocerca serialis. Next base: position 149,846,430 of record NC_064648.1, read on the forward strand.
GGCCGTAGCAGCCCAGGGCTGGTTCATTGTCATTTTGCATCGCCACGGTAAACTAATCCGAGCTGTCGTGTCATGTCGCGGTGCTGACAGGATCCCTCTCCTCTCCTCTCCTCTCCTCTCTGGTGTTGCAGGAAGCCCACGTGGTGGCGCCGCCGCACCGCCATGGAGCGGGGGCTGACGCTGCTGGCGACAGTGGCGCTCCTGGCGGCCGTCGCGCTCGCCGTCTCGTTGGGCGCGCTCCTCGCCAGGTGGCAGCACCAGTCAGGTATGGCCGCCAGAACCAAAACCACCCACGCTGCAGCCCAGATCTTGCACCTTCCAACTTCCTGTTTTGCCCAGTGAAGGATACACTCCACAGGAAGCAGTGCATGGATTATGCAGAGGTTATTGATGCAGCAGGACGTAGACCTGTTGAGTGGCACCATGTGGGTGTACAGGCACTCCCAGTAAGCCGCAGATTATGTTGAAAAATAGGTTTTTGTAGCCAGAATGGTGGGGAATAATATGGTGTATTCCAAAGCTGAAGAAAACCTGCTGTGAGAAAAAAAAAAGTGTTCAGTTACTTATTGGACGTCCCTCATACTTTTTTTTGCATAAATCTAGGCTATAGGTTTTGTACTTTAACCAGTGAACCACGATAATGTGATTGTCACAGATAAAATTTCACGATACACTAACAGACAGAAAATCGCAACTCCACGAAGGAGTTGTGGAACATAAACGAAACTTGGTAGATGCAATGATGTCTGTTAAAATTTCAGCCCATTGCCATAAGAAGCCAACAGCTTTGCCGCAGTGGTAACACTGATTCCTGTTAGATCATCAAAGTTAAACGCTGTCGGGCTGGGCTGGCACTTTGATGTGTGACCATCCGGTCTGCCGAACGCTGTTGGCAAGTGGGGTGCACTCCGCCCTTGTGAGGCAAACTGAGGAGCTCTGGTCTTACAAACTGACATACGCCCGGGAAGGTGTGCTGACCGTATACCCCTCGATATCCGCATCCACTGATGACTGTAGGGTGAGGATGACACGGCGGCCGGTTGGTACTGTTGGGTCTTCCAAGGCGTGTTCGGACAGAGTTTAGCTTTTGTTGCCATAAGAGTGGCGCACATAGGTTTGCTTTAAATACACACTATAACTGTCGTTAAGGTTAGTCACCATTGAGACTGGATGTAGTGAGTTGTGTCGTTCAAGAATGCCTTTAAAGGGACACAGACGCCGTTGTCAATACGTCACTGAGTCAGAACGAGGTGGTGTATTGGGGCTACAAGAAGCTGGATGTTCCTTTTGCGGTAACTGCAGAAAGACTTGGCAGCAATGTAGCCACTGTACGCGACTGCTGGCAGTGGTGGTCACCAGAATGTACGGTCACAAGAAGACCGGGCTCCAGATGGCCACGTAGCACTACCAAGAGGGAAGACCACTGTGTTCGGCATATGGCCCTGGGGCATCGTACTGCATCTCCAGCAGCGGTATGAGCAGCAGTTGGCACCACAGTGACACAACGAACTGTTACAAATAGGTTACTTCAAGGACAGCTCTGAGCCAGATGCCACTGACGCCAAACCACAGCCATATGCGATTTTAGTAGTGTCAAGAAAGAGCTCATTCGGGGGCAGTTTGAAGGTCTGTTGTGTTTTCTGATGAAAGCTGGTTCTACCTCGGTGCCACTGACACCCATGTGTCGGTTAGAAGGCGGCCAGTTGAAGGCCTGCAACCACCCTATCTGTGTGCTGGACACACTGGACCTACACCTGGAGTTATGGTCTGGGGTGCGACTTCCTATGACAGCAGGAACACTTCCGTGGTTGTTCCCTGACTGCAAAATTGCACGTAAATCGGCTTATTCGACCTGTTGTCCTGCCATTCATAAACGGTACTCCAGGGTCTGTTCTCCAACAGGATAACTCTCGTCCACGTAACGCTGTTTTAACCCAACATGCTCTGCATAGTATCGACATGTTGCCTTGGCTTGCTTTATATCCAGATGTGTCTCCAGTCGAGCACAAATGGGACGTAATGGGGCGACAACTTGTAATGCCACAACGAAGCATAGCCAAGGCGTAGCAGTTGAATAAGTGAACGCTCATGCCATCTGTTGGATGGTTGCACAAACAAAAGCACAGGTGCTTCGCCTGGCGGCAGTCAAATGACATAGCGCTACGAGTAAGACAGTATCTCAATAGTGCTGCGCTCGGACGACGAAATAAAGAAGCATTAAACTAGGATAATATTATTACGTATAGTAAAAAATACACTGTTCATAAAAACACTGTCATACGATAACTACTAGTTCGTTGCTTGTGCTGGTGTGAGCTCATCAATGGGTCTCATATGGTAGTAAGATCACATTGCAACATTAGCTGCAGACACTGGTCACTTCATACCTTGCTGCAAGTATATATATAATGACTGTAATTGAATATGGTAATCTTATGGTATGTCCATTTGTAAATAGAGAACTTGGCATAGTGTAAATTAATGTTTAAATGTCTTCTGGAACTGTTCAGATGCAGAACAGAGATTACGCGGCGCGAAAGTGACTGTTTGAGTACGGTATGGTGACGTTGCTTATAGACAGTTAAAAGTGAGCTTACAACAAACACGAACTGGATTTATGGTGTCTCAGCAAGTCAAATGGACAATAAGGCTTGCAGGATGCAACATTTCGACGGAGACGGCTTGTGAACGATATAGTTGCTGTTCCCACTCAAAAAGCACATGGCACGCCTTTGGGAAAGTCTGCATAGTTTACGACGGACTGCAGCGACTTGCAGCAAGGTATGAAGTGACCAGTGTCTGCAGCTAATGTTGCAATGTGATCTTACTACCATATGAGACCCATTGATGAGCTCACACCAGCACAAGCAACGAACTAGTGGTTATCGTATGACAGTGTTTTTATGAACAGTGTATTTTATACCGCCGCCATAACAAGTACATTTATCCGTAGCGAACTAGTTTATGTATTTATCAAGTCAAGTTCTCTACAATGTAATGTCTCATTGAAATAGTATGTGATTCAAAGTGTGGTGTGTGTACTGTAAGACCTTCGGTACACACACCATGAGATTATTTGACTTGTCGCTCGAACGAAGTAGGCGAGTGTCAGCAATATGTCTCGTGGTCTTATCGTGGTGTGTTTATCTTCTGCCGTTAGGTGAGACGATAGAAATGCCACTTGCATGCTTAGAGTAGCAGATTGACAGTGACCAACTTTAAACAGAACTCGATTAATTTTCACACACATTTATTAAAATAATAAAGAGCATAGACATTACGTAACTTGATTCAGGATGCTGTTTACAATTGACCATCTGAAGTTCCTTTGGTCTTGGTATGTTAATCTTATTCTCACATATCTCTGATACTTGACAAAGTGTCTATTCATTTATCTTCATGGCTATGTACAGGAATATGGTAATCTTATTAGGCGCAGACTGAAACTTGACTATAGACTGGTAAAGACTAATGGAGACGCGTACAGACTGGTGCAGACAAATGCAGACTGACTAATCGTAGGTCTGTACACGCGTTATAATACCTCACACGTTCAGGTATCACTGCGCGAGTGTGATCCGCGAGGGGAAAAGGTTCTATGTTAGCAGCAATCTCATTCGCTGCGTTACATATTAATACACGGATCGGCAGAAGCAGAATTTGGTCCGTCTCTAAAACAGCGCCATCTCGTAGTGCGGAGACGGACGAGCGCTGCGCCTGCGCTGTTGTGCTTAGCGGGGCACGCTCTAGTGGGAAAGTTGTGTACGTGCTGACTACGCAGAACTATGTACACAACACAAAGTGCATTCCACGAGTGTCTTCAATTATTTACAGAAAATAGTTCATTATTATCCCAAATCCATCACTGTGCGTGCAGCAATACCAGTAAAAAGGCTATATTACATGAGTATCGGCGTATTAATGCGACAAGAGGATATAATCGGAGTTAACGCCGAAAATTTCCAACAAACACCGGATTATACAACTGACAGAAGACGCCAGGTACTGTGCCACATTAATTACAGTTCAAATAGATGAGGTGGCTTTTCAGTACATTATAAACGTAAAAACTCATTCAGTTTCATTAGAACAAAATGATCCTAAAGTAATGTTTTTAACATCTCTAGTAACCATCAGTTCTATAGTGTTCATTGATTATTCAATTAAAGAATTTATTGCCACCACGGTACTCATTGTACCTTCAGTACAATGCAAATGCAGTAACATTAAAATCATTACTGACAGTTGGTGTAGATCAATCTAACTTACAGCAAGTTCAAGTGTTTATCATCTACATCTAAATCTACATTTATACTCCGCAAGCCACCCAACGGTGTGTGGCGGAGGGCACTTTACATGCCACTGTCATTACCTCCCTTTTCTGTTCCAGTCGCATATGGTTCGCGAGAAGAACGAATGTCTGAAAGCCTCCGTGCGCGCTCGAATCTCTCTAATTTTACATTTGTGATCTCCTCGGGAGGTATAAGTAGGGTGAAGCAATATATTCGATACCTCATCCAGAAACGCACCCTCTCGAAACTTGGCGAGCAAGCTACACCGCGATGCAGAGCGCCTCTCTTGCTGAGTCTGCCACTCGAGTTTGCTAAACATCTCCGTAATGCTATCACGGTTACCAAATAACCCTGTGACGAAACGTGCCGCTCTTCTTTGGATCTTCTCTATCTCCTCCGTCAACCCGATCTGGTACGGATCCCACACTGATGAACAACGAACGAGTGCTTTGTAAGCCACCTCCTTTGTTGATGGACTACATTTTCTAAGGACTCTTGCAATGAATCTCAACCTGGTACCCGCCTTACCAACAATTAATTTTATGTGATCATTCCACTTCAAATCGTTCCGCACGCATACTCCCAGATATTTTACAGAAGTAACTGCTACCAGTGCTTGTTCCGCTATCATATAAAGGATCCTTCTTTCTGTGTATTCTATGTATCGTATGTGTGTATATTGTGTTACGTAAATGTTGTTCGCCTGCTAGGCGTGATTAACGTACACCAGTTAGTGCATTCTGTTCAGTCACTTCAAAGAGGTTATTTTTGTTAGTGAAAATCAGAATTCATTTAACACTCGATTTCTTGTACGCCATCGCCAATATTTATTCAGTAATTCCGTGTAGTAGTCTGAACTACATGGCAAAGCTATTCAGGCTTATTACACCCAATAGCCGCTTCCCAGACGTCCGATGCCGCATGGTCTAAAAATATTACAGCACATTCGGATAGTGGCGTCGCAAACTCCAGCGTCATCCAAAAACAGCAAGAACCGTCCCTATACTGACCGATCATGTGCAACAAGCATGGAACTCCATCCCACAAACTGACAACCGACACCTGAACAACACAATGTATGTCGTCGACTCACCTCGGAAGATGTTCTCCGCAGTTGAGAACGAAACGTCAGGGAGAAGAAGTTCTACAGATCGACCACGGCAACTTAGCCCGGAAGAGTTTACTGATAAACAATGTATGCACGTTTGCTTGCTTGCATTCAACATTCTGGCGGCTACGCCGGTTCTTAATGTACCAGCATTTCACATTTGCTGATGGCCTATCTCGCGCCTGCGTTAACCTGTGATCTTGCAGTTTTGATCATTTAAATACGACACGTACACAAATGTTTTCCCCAAATTTCATAACTCTGCGTTAATTACTTTTGGTGTCGAGATTTTTCCCGTCAATGTACATCGAAAAGTCAGTCTGTGCATTACCTTTGCACTGTTACAGCGGACATCAGAGACCTCCACGTATAGTTCAGTCTTTTGAAGTTTCATACAAAATTACTACAGAGGAGGCATTGTTGTTGTTGTTGTGGTCTTCAGTCCTGAGACTGGTTTGATGCAGCTCTCCATGCTACTCTATCCTGTGCAAGCTTTTTCATCTCCCAGTACTTACTGCAACCCACATCCTTCTGAATCTGCTTAGTGTATTCATCTCTTGGTCTCCCCCTACGATTTTTACCCTCCACGCTGCCTTCCAATACTAAATTGGTGATCCCTTGATGCCTCAGAACATGTCCTACCAACCGATCCCTTCTTCTGGTCAAGTTGTGCCACAAACTTCTCTTCTCCCCAATCCTATTCAATACTTCCTCATTAGTTATGTGATCTACCCATCTAATCTTCAGCATTCTTCTGTAGCACCACATTTCGAAAGCTTCTATTCTCTTCTTGTCCAAACTATTTATCGTCCATGTTTCACTTCCATACATGGCAACACTCCATACGAATACTTTCAGAAATGACTTCCTGACACCTAAATCAATACTGGATGTTAACAAATTTCTCTTCTTCAGAAACGCTTTCCTTGCCATTGCCAGCCTACATTTTATATCCTCTCTACTTCGACCATCATCAGTTATTTTGCTCCCCAAATAGCAAAACTCCTTTACTACTTTAAGTGCCTCATTTCCTAATCTAATTCCCTCAGCATCACCCGACTTAATTAGACTACATTCCATTATCCTTGTTTTGCTTTTGTTGATATTCATCTTATATCCTCCTTTCAAGACACTGTCCATTCCATTCAACTGCTCTTCCAAGTCCTTTGCTGTCTCTGACAGAATTACAATGTCATCGGCGAACCTCAAAGTTTTTATTTCTTCTCCATGAATTTTAATACCTACTCCGAATTTTTCTTTTGTTTCCTTTACTGCTTGCTCAATATACAGATTGAACAACATCGGGGACAGGCTACAACCCTGTCTTACTCCCTTCCCAACCACTGCTTCCCTTTCATGTCCCTCGACTCTTGTAACTGCCATCTGGTTTCTGTACAAATTGTAAATAGCCTTTCGCTCCCTATATTTTACCCCTGCCACCTTTAGAATTTGAAAGAGAGTATTCCAGTCAACATTGTCAAAAGCTTTCTCTAAGTCTACAAATGCTAGAAACGTAGGTTTGCCTTTCCTTAATCTTTCTTCTAAGATAAGTCGTAAGGTCAGTATTGCCTCACGTGTTCCAGTGTTTCTACGGAATCCAAACTGATCTTCCCCGAGGTTGGCGTCTACTAGTTTTTCCATTCGTCTGTAAAGAATTCGCGTTAGTATTTTGCAGCTGTGACTTATTAAGCTGATAGTTCGGTAATTTTCACATCTGTCAACACCTGCTTTCTTTGGGATTGGAATTATTATATTCTTCTTGAAGTCTGAGGGTATTTCGCCTGTTTCATACATCTTGCTCACCAAATGGTAGAGTTTCGTCAGGACTGGCTCTCCCACGGCCGTCAGTAGTTCCAATGGAATATTGTCTACTCCGGGGGCCTTGTTTCGACTCAGGTCTTTCAGTGCTCTGTCGAACTCTTCACGCAGTATCGTATCTCCCATTTCATCTTCATCTACATCCTCTTCCATTTCCATAATATTGTCCTCAAGTACATCGCCCTTGTATAGACCCTCTATATACTCCTTCCACCTTTCTGCTTTCCCTTCTTTGCTTAGAACTGGGTTTCCATCTGAGCTCTTGATATTCATACAAGTGGTTCTCTTATCTCCAAAGGTCTCTTTAATTTTCCTGTAGGCGGTATCTATCTTACCCCTAGTGAGATAGGCCTCTACATCCTTACATTTGTCCTCTAGCCATCCCTGCTTAGCCATTTTGCACTTCCTGTCGATCTCATTTTTGAGACGTTTGTATTCCTTTTTGCCTGCTTCATTTACTGCATTTTTATATTTTCTCCTTTCATCAATTAAACTCAATATTTCTTCTGTTACCCAAGGATTTCTACTAGCCCTCGTCTTTTTACCTACTTGATCCTCTGCTGCCTTCACTACTTCATCCCTCAAAGCTACCCATTCTTCTTCTACTGTATTTATTTCCCCCATTCCTGTCAATTGCTCCCTTATGCTCTCCCTGAATCTCTGTACAACCTCTGGTTCTTTTAGTTTATCCAGGTCCCATCTCTTTAAATTCCCGCCTTTTTGCAGTTTCTTCAGTTTTAATCTACAGGTCATAACCAATAGATTGTGGTCAGAGTCCACATCTGCCCCTGGAAATGTCTTACAATTTAAAACCTGGTTCCTAAATCTCTGTCTTACCATTATATAATCTATCTGATACCTTTTAGTATCTCCAGGGTTCTTCCATGTATACAACCTTCTATCATGATTCTTAAACCAAGTGTTAGTTATGATTATGTTGTGCTCTGTGCAAAATTCTACCAGGCGGCTTCCTCTTTCATTTCTGTCTCCCAATCCATATTCACCTACTATGTTTCCTTCTCTCCCGTTTCCTACACTCGAATTCCAGTCACCCATGACTATTAAATTTTCGTCTCCCTTCACAATTTGAATAATTTCTTTTATTTCATCATACATTTCTTCAATTTCTTCGTCATCTGCAGAGCTAGTTGGCATATAAACTTGTACTACTGTAGTAGGTGTGGGCTTCGTATCTATCTTGGCCACAATAATGCGTTCACTATGCTGTTTGTAGTAGCTTACCCGCATTCCTATTTTCCTATTCATTATTAAACCTACTCCTGCATTACCCCTATTTGATTTTGTGTTTATAACCCTGTAGTCACCTGACCAGAAGTCTTGTTCCTCCTGCCACCGAACTTCACTAATTCCCACTAAATCTAACTTCAACCTATCCATTTCCCTTTTTAAATTTTCTAACCTACCTGCCCGATTAAGGGATCTGACATTCCACGCTCCGATCCGTAGAACGCCAGTTTTCTTTCTCCTGATAACGACATCCTCTTGAGTAGTCCCCGCCCGGAGATCCGAATGGGGGACTATTTTACCTCCGGAATATTTTACCCAAGAGGACGCCATCATCATGTAATCATACAGTAAAGCTGCATGCCCTCGGGAAAAATTACGGCTGTAGTTTCCCCTTGCTTTCAGCCGTTCGCAGTACCAGCACAGCATTACCACCAGCATATTCTGTATGCAGATGGGGATTCAATGAGATCTGGGAACGGCAGCGACGTAGTGGAAACTGTATGGATGACGTCAGTGACTTAGTTTGTAGCAGTTTAATACTATCTTTTCCCCGCAATTTTCTTAAAACTGCCTAGCTTCAATGGTTAAATCTGTAGCAGTAGAGGTATGAAAAGTCTCTAACTACTGGGGGATACTTTTCGGACAGTTAGACTTTAACATTATATCCTCACAGTGTGTCAAAAAGCGTCGAACAGTGCCGACAGAGTGTTTGTGACAATATATGGAAACTCGTTGATGGAAGGATATGGTAATGTGTAAGCGAAGAGAATGAGTGACATGTAGGCATTGCGACGGCAAGGGCACGGTTTGCCCCGTCATAGTCACGCCACGGACACGTGTGAACACCGTCATTTAAATTCCTACAACAATACTTTCAACAACGTGCGTGAAATCACGGGCCATTCACTGCATTGTTGCGTCACGTATGTGTGTAAACCCATGCGTGGTCACTGTTCCTGTGTTGTATCGTAGGGCTGTGTCTGCTTTTTTTTAGTTACTGCTTCATCACGTGCATATGAATGCTTGGTTCCGGACGGTGTCCTGCCGTAAAAGGCGAAGCAGTGAAGTTACGAAGGAACGTGTACTATAGATTCTGTAAGTAATGACATTGTTAGTAAGTCAGTATCCAGTCCAAGTAGTAGCAAAATAGCAAAGAAAGATATTTTCGGAAATATGACCCGACTTTTTTTAAAAAACGCTCTCGTTCGTGTATTCTGGTGCTGAGGAAGAGCCTTGTGTGTGTGTGTGTGTGTGTGTGTGTGTGTATGTGTGTCTTACGGATCGTTATGCAACGAATGCGTGAAACAATCAAAACTTGAAAGGTATCCAGCAACTATTCCCGAATGTGTAGGAAATTCTCTCGATTTCTTTAAAAATCAAGGCAAAAAAAATTCTAAGACTAAATCCACCACGGAAAAAGTCTCCAAAACAGAACATATTAAACACCAGAGTTTCTTATGAGCTACCTTTGTTAATTGCAAAGATGACAGCTCACACCCTGGCAGAAGAACCTATTATACCCGTAGCAAATGTAACAAGTAATACATTGTTTGATGGAAAATAAACACAAAAAATAAGTGAGATTCCGTTATCAAATACAACTGTGAAGTGGAGAACTTATGAAATGTCAGAAAACGTGAAAAAAGCTGTCATTACAGCTTTGAAACAAAGCGAACATATTACGCCACAGCTTGATGTACTTACAGACGTTACTGGCCAGGCTAATGGTCGTTTTGAGTTGAATCGCAGTATTGAAGAAGAACCGTTGTTCTGACAGACACTGGCGAGGAGGTTTTCAAACCTGTCGACAAATTTATGAAAGAAACTAGCTGGGTACCTACCTTTGCCCGGATGTGTATTTTTATTTCAGTCTTCTGTAGTCCATCTCCCCGTCCCCCATCTCTTCTGCACCCCCACTCCCTCCTTTCTGTTCATCTCCTCCACCGCCCTCCTTCTGCCCATCTCACCTTCCCACTCGCCTCTTCATCTCCTCCTCTTTCCTTTCCGTGTTCACCTCCACCTCTTATCTTTCTCTGGCTATCGCCTCCCTTTTCTCTATCCACTTTCGCCTCCTCTGTCTTTCATCTGCTTCTCAGTCCTCTTTGCCTCTCTCTTCTTCCCCCATCCCTGTCCATCTCCTCATCTCTCCTTTCTCTGTCCACCTCCTCCTCTCCCATCTGTACGTTTCCCCCTCCCCTGCCTTCATCCATATCTCTCCTCCTATCTGTGCCTATCCCCTCCTTCGCCCTTGCTGTGTGTCCATCTCCTTGGTCTCCCCTCTCTCTCCTCTTTATCACACTCGCCCCAACACGAGGCTTGAAGTTCTTATCCTGACAATATGTCTTTCCAGGTTGTACCTAAGTGCACGAAATTTTATAATCATTCCAGCAGTTTAGGATGGACATTTTATCCATGGCATTGCCCACATACGAACATGACAGATCTATTTCACCCATGATAATATTCTTCTCGGGTATGCAGCCGGATCATAACGTCTTCATGACACAATATTTCCGCGGTCCAACCGGCCACCATCTCCAGGTGAGAGTGCTGGTGCACGATCTCGCCGGAACTGACTTCCTAGCGCAAGCGGCGGCCCCTATATAGGCCGCAGAAGACCCACAACGCGTGCGCGAGAAGGTGCCGTAACTGCCCTCTAGCGCAGTAAAAATACCGCGCCGCCAGTGGTGGAAATAGGCGAAATCGACATATCGCTGTCAAAAATTAAAAATTTTTTTTATTCCGACGATCGAAACACAGACCGTTGTTTTTTAATGTCAGATAACACCGGGTCCCAAGTCTTACTTGAAAGATAACCCTTGTCTCTATTAATAAGATGGTTGCCCTTGCATCTCGCTATTGGGACTGTGTTTTAAAAGAATCCATAGAGATTCGTTTATCTGACAATCTTATTAATAGAGACAAGGGTTATTTTTAAGTAAGACTTGGGACCCGGTGTTATCTGACATTAAAAAACAACGGTCTGTGTTTCGATCGTCGGAATAAAAAAAATTTCCACCACTGGCGGCGCGGTATTTTTACTGCGCTAGAGGGCAGCTACGGCACCTTCTCGCGCACGCGGGGTGGGTCTTCTGCGGCCTATATAGGGGCCGCCGCTTGCGCTAGGAAGTGCTGTGGAGCCCCACGTCCCTACTGTCGCCATCCAGCCCCACCGTCCTACCTTACCCCCACAGGCCGTCCTCCTCCCCCGTGAATCCCGCCGTCTCTACCGTGCATTCCTCCGCACGCGTGACCCGGACACACTACGACGCCACCGGCAACTCCAGCGCCACCGGCAACTCCAGCGACACATTCGTAATTTGCTTGCGGTTAAGAAACGCAGGGACTGGCGACAGACATGCACCCGTTTAAATGCTACCCTACCTATCAACTCGTCCAAGTTCTGGTCGGCCTTCCTTCGCCTTACCGGAACTAAACCCTCCCCCTACTATCCTCTTCTCCATGATGATCACCCCTTCCCTGACACCCTTAGTAAGGCCAATCACTTTGCCTCCTACCTCTCCAATGTATTTTCCATCCCTGATGATCCCCGGTTCGATTACTCCCTCTTCCCGGATATCCGCGATCGAACTGACACCTATCTCCCTCCCCTCGCTCCTGGTTTCCAGTACTTGGACAACATTGCACACATGGAACTCAATGCCCCTATCACTACACAGGATCTCATTCTACACTCCGCACAAAACGCAACACCGCTCCTGGTCACGATCGTGTCACCTACCGTCACCTTCGTGAAGCTCCTGTCTCTTTCCTCTCCACCCTGGCCAGGCTCTACAATGTAGTCCTGTCCACCAGTTACTACCCTGACCTGTGGAAAACCTCCCGTATCCTGATGTTCCTTAAAACTATCAAATAGCCGTCCGCCGTCTCCTCCTACCGTCCCATCAGCCTTACCTCGGTCTTCAGCAAGGTCCTGGAATCTATCCTCACCTGACGCATCCACCAGCATCTCTGCCAGCACCGCCTCCTTCCCGTTACCCAGTGTGGCTTTCGACCGTCCTTCTCTTCCGACGACCTTCTCCTTCACCTCACTCATCTCCTTTCCGAACAGCTTAATTCCCGTCGCTCCACAATCTTCCTCTCCCTGGACCTCGAACGAGCTTATGATCGCGTATGGCATTCCGGTCTCCTCTTCAAGCTCCAAACCTTCGCCCTTCCCATTAACTACGTCCATCTAATCGGCTCCTTTCTCTCCCGCCGTCCTTCCTATGTCACCATCCACAACACAGATTCCTACACCTTTTTCCCCTCCGCCGGTGTGCCCCAAGGCTCCGTCCTCTCCCCCCTTCTGTACCTTTTGTACACGGCGGACATGCCGCCGCCGTCACCCCCCGTCCACCTTCTCCAATTTGCCGATGACACCGCCTTCCTTGCCCTTGGCCCCACCCTGCAGCGCTCCCAACACCTTCTCCAATCCCATCTTGTCCGGTTCACCACTTGGTGCAACCAGTGGTTGCTCAAGGTCAATCCCTCCAAAATCCAGGCGATCATTTAGGCAAAACCACCCCTTCCTTCCGCCTCCATGATTTCTATCTCACCATCTATGGCCGTCCTATCGCCCTCACTCCCACCCTTAAGTACCTTGGCATCACCCTCGACCGTCGCCTCTCCTGGACTCCCCACCTCCAGACAATCCGAGCCAAGGCACGCTCCCGACTCAGTCTCCTCAAGCTCCTCTCTGGCCGTACGTGGGGTCTGGACCCCTCCACCATCCTCCACACCTATAAATCCCTCATCCGCCCTATCCTTTGTTACGCCCATCCAGCTTGGATCTCTGCCCCCCTACCTTTTATAAATCCCTCCAAATCCTTGAATGCCATGCTCTCCGCCTCGCCTATCATATCTGTCTCCCCTCCCCCACGCGGATCCTGTACGATCTCATCCCCTTCCCCCACCTCCTCCTTTTCCTTGAAAGGATACGGATCCTGTACACCTCCCGTAAACTCGATCCTCCTCACCCGCTAGTCTCCCCGATCCTCTCCCACCCCCGCCCGCTGCCGTGCCTGTATTACCATGTCCCACCTGGTCTCCATCTCTCCACCCTCCTTACCCTCTCCCACAGTGGCTTCCGTCAGCTCCCCATCCCTGATGATGTCCTCCTCCACTCCATCTACCCCTCCTATCAACTTTGACCCTTCCCCACCTCCAACTTCCGGTGTCCTTTCCTTTAGGCACCCTCCCTCCCTTCTCTTCCCTTCCCTTCTCTTTCCTTTTCCCCCATCCCCTCCCTCCACCCCTCTTCCTCCGGGCTTCCCCTCCGCCTTCCTCCCTCCCCCTATCTCCCCTGCCCATGGCATCTCTGCTCTCCCCTCTCGCTCTCCCACTCCCCTTCCTCCTCCTCCTCTCTTGGCAGGTCCCCGGACTCGTACATGCACAGTGAACATTCGCACGCCGGAGATCATCGCCATCAGTGTCTCGTGTGTGTCCCTTCGTTTGTGTTTAGTGTTCGTTCGCCGTCACGCCACCACTGTTCCCGTGTACCGTCGCCATCATCCTTGTTATGTGTGCCGTGTCAACTAGTGTCAGTGATGTTTTCTCGTCCAGCGTGAACGGCTCCATGTTTTTTGTTTTTAGTGTCTACATTGTTTTGCCCGCCGTTTTGATTGTATTTTCTGTGCCCCCTGTATGTATTACTTATTGTAAAACTCAAGGCTGAAGAGCGGTGTACTCTGCTGCTGAGAGCCCGCCTTGTGTAAGGTGATAAAAATCACAATAAAGAAAAAAAAAAGCACTAGGAAGTCAGTTCCGACGAGATCGTGCACCAGCACTCTCACCTGAAGATGGCGGCCAGTTGGACCGCGGAAATATTGTGTCATGAAGACGTTATGATCCGGCTGCATACCTGAGAAGAATATTATCAATTATTACGCCGGGAAAGACTTCGTAGTATTTCACCCATATTTAACTAATTTCATGCTTATTTGTACACATATGTCACCTATTTCTCTTGCGAATTTTGCCCAGCAGTTTCGTTTTCACGCAGCTCAATGTTTATGATGCCGTATTTCCTGAATTGCCAACGGCCTTGCCGTAGTGGTAACACTGGTTCCTGTCAGATCAAATTAGCGTTATCGGACTGGGCTAGCACTTGGACGGGTGACCATCTGGTCTACCGAGTGCTGTTGCAAGCGGGGTGGACTCAGCCCTTGTGAGGCTAACTGAGGAGCTACTTGATTGAGAAGTAGCGGCTCCGGTCTCGTAAACTGACATACGGCTGGCAGAGCGGTGTGCTGACCACATGCCCCTCCATGTCCGCATCCAGTGACGCCTCTGGGCTGAGGATGACACGGCGGCCGGTTGGTACATGTCCAGCACATAGGTTGGTTGCAGATCCTCAACTGGCCTCCTCCTAACCAAGACACGGTGGTGACTGGCACCGAGGCAGAACTAACTTACATCAGAAAACACAACAGACCTTCACCCTGCCCTCGAACGAGTTCTCCAGGTCAGTGGAATGCACGCTGTCTCAGAGCTGTCCTCGGAGTAACTGATCTGTAACAGTTCGTTGTTTGGTGCCAACTTTTGCTCAAATTGCTGCTGTGGATGCAGTACGATGCACCAGACCCATACGCTGAACACAATGATCTTTCCCTCTCGGTAGTGCCACGTGGCATTCCGGAGCCCAGTTTTCTTGCGACCGTAAATCCTCGTCAACACCGCTGCCAGTAACCGTGTGCAGTGGCTACATTCCTGCCAAGTCTTTCTGGAATATCGCAGAAGGAACGTCCAGCTTCCAGTAGCCCTATTACACGACCTCGTTCAAACTCAGTGTCGTATTGATAAAGGTATCTTCGTCGCCTTATAGGTATTGTGGACTATCATCCACTCACCATATCTAATCTCAAAGGTAACTAACGCTCACGATCGTTACTACATGCATTTAAAGCACACCAGATTTGCATCCTCTTAGTTGCTACTATGAGACTGTCGCAAAATTTGAGTAGACACAACGGAGCAAAATGCCTACCAACTTTCCTTTATGTCACATACCTCCTTCTTGGTGCTGCAATTTTTTTTCCCAGCAGTGTATACTCCCCACTCCACACCATCATGTGAGGTGTTGGGTACATTCTGTACCAGTACCACATTCACCATGTCCTTTTCCAGTCATGCACGACATGTGGGAAGTGCAATACGGAACAGCACTGGCAGCTGTGAGCACTGTTTGCTGAGATCACACTGGCGGCAGTAACCAGCTGAGCACAGGGTTTTGCCACCGTGCCCGCCTCGGTAGACCGACACAGCCACTCAGTCGTAGGCCAGCCGGTGTGGCCGAGCGGTTCTAGACGCTTCAGTCTGGAACCGCGCGACCGCTACGGTCGCAGGTTCGAATCCTGCCCGGGGCATGGATGTGTGTGATGTTGTTAGGTTAGTTAGGTTTAAGTAATTCTAAGTTCTAGGGGACTGATGACCTCAAATGTTAAGTCCCATAGTGTTCCGAGCCATTTCAACCACTCAGTCGATGACCGATGGTATTACTGAAATGTGCGATACCTCGGCAGCATTGCAGCAAGGCGTCTATGTGACGGCTGCGGCGTGTGCTTACGAACATGTCCGACCTGTTAGCCAGAAGGCGAGAAGCATCAGATAGGCGAACACTGAGGAGACTCCAGAGATGTGCTGAGCGAGCTGGTCATAGGCGACTACGTGACAACAGTTGACCGCCGAGGACCGTGGATTTGACTCGCATCTCTTGCCTCTGTTGTAGACTGGATTAAATAAATGAATGAACTGAGTATCACCGGATTCATTGTCACCTACCCACTGGAGCACCCCGAAGCTATACGGATCATTGATTCTTTCACGCTTACCAAACGAACCTATGAAGAAACTCTCTGTTCTCACTTGGATGTTCTCACTTTCCTCCATCAAGCCTAATGGATAAGAGTAATGGACTGAGGAGCAATGCTCAGGCATCAGTCGAACGAGGATTTCGAAAGGTACCTCACTTGTAGGTGGACCACACTTCCTGAGCTTTTTTCCAGTTGACCCTAGTGTGGCATCTGCCTTTCCTAGGATTCTTTTTGTGCACTCTTTTCACTTTAAGCCGCTCCATGTGCCTACGCCCGGGTGTTTAATCCATTTCACTGTCTCCAGTCATTGTTCGATAGTCACGTAATCATTCGACACTGCACCTTTCGCCTGTTTGTGACCAATAGTTGTTTATGTTGAGCGTCAAGCACCGTTGGTCCTCTGCAGGTCTTCGTGCATTTCGCGACGATTCTTTAGCATTGCGACGTTCTATATGCAACATCGTCAGTCACAAACAGCGTCATAGAGACTCTGACGTTGTCCTCTAAGTCATCTATATGTAGCGTCAACAGTAATGTCCCTGTATCCATGTGGGTACATCTGAAATTACTTTGAAGATTCTCTGAATTAAGAATAAACATGCTGTGTTCCATTTGCTGGGAACATCTCACTCCAGTCACAAAACCAGTGTGATATTCACTATGCCCATAGGTGGTCCCATAATGTCTTTGCATTTGCAATTGCTTGAAACTGTTGCCTGTGTCTCCATCTGTGTGTGTGTTCTTGTATATGTGTGTGTGTGTGAGAGAGAGAGAGAGAGAGTGAGAGACCTGTCATTAGTCTTAATGTCACCACCAACATACCTTCCAGTTTGCAACTTTTCTAATGCTTGCACTTTCATGCCTGTTGCTGTGTAGAGTCACTGATGCCAGTGGCGATGGAGTCCAGAGGGAATGTGTCTGCACCAGACACCCAGGGGCCAGAATCGCAGTCCGGCACTCAGAGCCTACAGGACCTCTGCCTCACGCCGGGATGTGTCCACGCAGGTTAGTACTCCTGCTCTTCTCAGTCACTGTCTACAGTTCTACAGTTGGTAGTGCGATGTGCCCCGCAATGAGAGGAAACACATTTTCCGATAACTGTACCTGGTGACAGCAGTGAGATAGAGTAGCTGTGATACAGAGTGAGAAGGGGAAGCATATGAAAGGGGTGGAGAGTTGGGTTGTGAGAGAGAAAGTAAGGGAAATTGTGTGTGTGTGTGTGTGTGTGTGTGTGTGTGTGTGTGTGTGTGTGTGTGTGTAAGTGAGTGAGAGAGAGAGAGAGACGGAGAAAAGGAAAGAGAAGGGGATGGGGGAAGAGTGAGATTGAGAGAGACAGAGGAGGGGTGGGGGTGGGTGTTGTTGCTTTGAGAGAGATACAGGAATTGTATGTGTGTGAGAGAAAGGGAGAAATAGAGAAAAAGAGAGAGAAATAGTGTGTTCAAATGGCTCTGAGCACTATGGGACTCAACTGCTGAGGTCATTAGTCCCCTAGAACTTGGAACTAGTTAAACCTAACTAACCTAAGGACATCACAAACATCCATGCCCGAGGCAGGATTCGAACCTGCGACCGTAGCGGTCTTGCGGTTCCAGACTGCAGCGCCTTTAACCGCACGGCCACTTCGGCCGGCTAAATAGTGTGTGTTCTGTGTTTGCAAGTGAGAGGAAGTGTAAAAGTATTTGAAAGGGAGAGAGACTAAAAAAGTGTGTGTGTGTTCTTGTACGTGTGTGTATGTGTGTGAGAGAGAGAGAGAGAGAGAGAGAGTAAGAGAGAGAGAGAGAGAGAGAGAGAGAGAGAGAGAGAGAGAGAGAGGAAGAGAGAGAGAGAGAGAGAGAGAGAGAGGGAGGGAGAAAGGAAAAGAGAAGGAGGAGGGAGAGGGAGAGAGAAACAGAGAGAGAGAGAGAGAGAGAGAGAGAGAGAGAGAGAGAGAGGAGGGGTGGGGGTAGATGTAATTGATTTGAGAGAGGTAAAGGCTTTGTATGTGTATGAGAGAAAGGGAGAGATAGAGAAAAAGAGAGAGAAATAGGGTGTGTTCTGTGTTTGCAAGTAAGAGGAAGTGTGAAGGTATTTGAAAGGGAGAGAGACTAAAGAAGTGTGTGCGTATGTGTGCCTGTATGTGTGTGTGTGTGTGTGTGTGTGTGTGTGTGTGTGTGTGTGTGTGTAAGAGAAAGAAACATAATATTATATCCTGAAGGTAGATATACAGCTAAATGTCACCATAACTTTTTAGTGTGTGCCAAAGCAGTCCCCAAACCCCATGGACCTGTCACCTTCTGATGTAGCACGAAAACAACCAGCAGTGAAAATTAAGGTACTGACTGAAGGCATGCTATTCGAGGGCAGTCAAATGAAAACTGAACATCCCCAACAATGGGGCCATGGAATGGTTCCATTCAAAAATAATCACCAAACACATTAAGACATTTATCCCACTGGGAGACGAGACGACTGATTCCTGTTTCATAGAACACAGTCAGCTGCTGACAGATCCGCAACTGCACCCACTCTTTTACTTCCTCACCCGACTGAAACCAATGATGATGGGATGTCCTACTTCAGGTAGCCAAAGATGTGAAAATCACCCACTGAAATATCCGGGCTCTACAGAGGACGTTTCAGGAGACGTCAGTCTCAGCCAGACAAGGAAGGGCAAGACTGGCTGCAGTTGTGGATCCGTGAGTAGCGGACCGTATTCTATGAAACAGGAATTGTCTTAACTCATGTGGTGACTACTTTTGAATGGAACCGTTCCGTGGTCCCATTGTTGCGGGTAATCGGTATTCATTTAACTGCCCCTTGTGCATATACACTCCTGGAAATTGAAATAAGAACACCGTGAATTCATTGTCCCAGGAAGGGGAAACTTTATTGACACATTCCTGGGGTCAGATACATCACATGATCACACTGACAGATCCACAGGCACATAGACACAGGCAACAGAGCATGCACAATGTCGGCACTAGTACAGTGTATATCCACCTTTCGCAGCAATGCAGGCTGCTATTCTCCCATGGAGACGATCGTAGAGATGCTGGATGTAGTCCTGTGGAACGGCTTGCCATGCCATTTCCATCTGGCGCCTCAGTTGGACCAGCGTTCGTGCTGGACGTGCAGACCGCGTGAGACGACGCTTCATCCAGTCCCAAACATGCTCAATGGGGGACAGATCCGGAGATCTTGCTGGCCAGGGTAGTTGACGTACACCTTCTAGAGCACGTTGGGTGGCACGGGATACATGCGGACGTGCATTGTCCTGTTGGAACAGCAAGTTCCCTTGCCGGTCTAGGAATGGTAGAACGATGGGTTCGATGACGGTTTGGATGTACCGTGCACTATTCAGTGTCCCCTCGACGATCACCAGTGGTGTACGGCCAGTGTAGGAGATCGCTCCCCACACCATGATGCCGGGTGTTGGCCCTGTGTGCCTCGGTCGTATGCAGTCCTGATTGTGGCGCTCACCTGCACGGCGCCAAACACGCATACGACCATCATTGGCACCAAGGCAGAAGCGACTCTCATCGCTGAAGACGACACGTCTCCATTCGTCCCTCCATTCACGCCTGTCGCGACACCACTGGAGGCGGGCTGCACGATGTTGGGGCGTGAGCGGAAGACGGCCTAACGGTGTGCGGGACCGTAGCCCAGCTTCATGGAGACGGTTGCGAATGGTCCTCGCCGATACCCCAGGAGCAACAGTGTCCCTAATTTGCTGGGAAGTGGCGGTGCGGTCCCCTACGGCACTGCGTAGGATCCTACGGTCTTGGCGTGCATCCATGCGTCGCTGCGGTGCGGGACCCAGGTCGGCGGGCACGTGCACCTTCCGCCGACCACTGGCGACAACATCGATGTACTGTGGAGACCTCACGCCCCACGTGTTGAGCAATTCGGCGGTACGTCCACCCGGCCTCCCGCATGCCCACTATACGCCCTCGCTCAAAGTCCGTCAACTGCTCATACGGTTCACGTCCACTCTGTCGCGGTATGCTACCAGTGTTAAAGACTGCGATGGAGCTCCGTATGCCACGGCAAACTGGCTGACACTGACGGCGGCGGTGCACAAATGCTGCGCAGCTAGCGCCATTCGACGGCCAACACCGCGGTTCCTGGTGTGTCCGCTGTACCGTGCGTGTGATCATTGCTTGTACAGCCCTCTCGCAGTGTCCGGAGCAAGTATGGTGGGTCTGACACACCGGTGTCAATGTGTTCTTTTTTCCATTTCCAGGAGTGTATCTTAAATGAACAACAGTTGTAGAAGCACAGCGCAGAAGCAGCCTTCTAAATATTAAATTAGTGTGAATCTCTCATGGTATATGTTGCCCCTCAGGATAATGAATCTCTTTAAAACATCTGCTGCTCCAGTCAGTAAGTCTTTCTAAAGCACTGCGTTGTCAGTGAACGATCTGTGGTGTGGTGTCTGCCCCGACAGCGACCGAGGTGCTCGATTATCTGGACCCGTCAGTGGACCCCTGCGAGGACTTCTACCGGTACGCGTGTGGCAACTACCTGCTCACCACCGACATCCCAGATGATAAATCTTCGGTGAGCACCTTCTCGGCTATCGAGGACCAGCTCCACGAGAAGCTGCGCACTGCCGTAGAAGAGGAGGAGCCTGGAGCAGCCGTCCCCAGGAGCTTACAGCTGGTTCACGAGCTCTACAGCGCCTGCATAAACAAGAGTGAGTTGTAGAGCTCAGAAATAAGAGTTCGTACAAGCCTAATGTTGCGGGCTGTATGCTTCACAAATCAGTGTGTCACTGTTACATCAATGTTGTATGGCCTTCCTTCCTCGAATATTGACAAGTACAAAAGCTGTGACACTGCAGTCGCTTTATGTTCGTCGACTCATTCTTACTGAAGTGAGCAGGACTGTAAGGCTAGCCGTGATGTTGAGTAGATTATCTTGCTGTTGTAAACTAACATTGACAAGGGGGAATGATCGATTGTTAGGATCAGATGGCCCTTAATGAAGCTGTGTTTTGGGATACTGAGGAATGTGTCAGGTGAAAATTAAGTGCTGCAGCATGTACAATCACAATAGGCTGAGTGATGTCTGGAATAAGTTCTGTGGCGTAGTGTACACCTGAAAATACATACAAATTTCATCCAATACGAACATAATTGCTGTATTCTTATTTATTCCACCTTGTAATCTTACCTTTCCACACATCACCATTAAATTTCTCTTAGTCCATTATTTTCAAAAGCTTCGAGAGGCGTAAGATATACGAAACAGAAACTTGTTACTTATCTTCGTTTTCTCTTCTTGGTGTTGGTTCCAGTTCTGCGTCTTGGGATACATTCTTACCCCTGAAATTTTGACTTTGTGGGTTCCAGATGACTAAATAACTGTTGAAGATTTGTCTGCATTACTCTTGAATTTTACCTTTGTCACATTTTTCCATATCACTCCGTTTTTACGATTTACACTTAATATTCCAAATTACACTGTTAGTGTCGATCATATAAATACGTCTGTCTCCATCACAGGCATGCCCACTACTCCTACTAACATTCCAAAGAGTTTAAAAAGCGAAAGAGCTTACCAGCTTTCTTGACAAAAGTAGAATTATCACCAGGTTATAACAATATTTTATTTATAACTCCAGAAATAAATTTAATAATTACCATTAGATTGTGCAATTAACAATATGAATTTTAAATATGCCAGATATTTCTAAAAAAATAATTTTAGCTGCATCGCTTGTAATAGCTTAATTTCATTTTATACATTTTAGTCTGAAATTTAACGCATCGTATACAAAATCAAATGTATCTGCTACTTCTGTTAACAAAAAGGTAATGATAGAGGAGGGTGTCTCATTACAATATCCCCCTCACAAAATTTGGAAACAGGGTGTTACACCATTTTGTGACAGACTATAAGATTTGCAAATGCTGTGCAAAATAATGCCCAGGATAACAGATATATATATATATATATATATATATATATATATATATATATATATATATATATATATATATATATATACACTCCTGGAAATTGAAATAAGAACACCGTGAATTCATTGTCCCAGGAAGGGGAAACTTTATTGACACATTCCTGGGGTCAGATACATCACATGATCACACTGACAGATCCACAGGCACATAGACACAGGCAACAGAGCATGCACAATGTCGGCACTAGTACAGTGTATATCCACCTTTCGCAGCAATGCAGGCTGCTATTCTCCCATGGAGACGATCGTAGAGATGCTGGATGTAGTCCTGTGGAACGGCTTGCCATGCCATTTCCATCTGGCGCCTCAGTTGGACCAGCGTTCGTGCTGGACGTGCAGACCGCGTGAGACGACGCTTCATCCAGTCCCAAACATGCTCAATGGGGGACAGATCCGGAGATCTTGCTGGCCAGGGTAGTTGACTTACACCTTCTAGAGCACGTTGGGTGGCACGGGATACATGCGGACGTGCATTGTCCTGTTGGAACAGCAAGTTCCCTTGCCGGTCTAGGAATGGTAGAACGATGGGTTCGATGACGGTTTGGATGTACCGTGCACTATCCAGTGTCCCCTCGACGATCACCAGTGGTGTACGGCCAGTGTAGGAGATCGCTCCCCACACCATGATGCCGGGTGTTGGCCCTGTGCGCCTCGGTCGTATGCAGTCCTGATTGTGGCGCTCACCTGCACGGCGCCAAACACGCATACGACCATCATTGACCAAGGCAGAAGCGACTCTCATCGCTGAAGACGACACGTCTCCATTCGTCCCTCCATTCACGCCTGTCGCGACACCACTGGAGGCGGGCTGCACGATGTTGGGGCGTGAGCGGAAGACGGCCTAACGGTGTGCGGGACCGTAGCCCAGCTTCATGGAGACGGTTGCGAATGGTCCTCGCCGATACCTCAGGAGCAACAGTGTCCCTAATTTGCTGGGAAGTGGCGGTGCGGTCCCCTACGGCACAGCGTAGGATCCTACGGTCTTGGCGTGCATCCGTGCGTCGCTGCGGTCCGGTCCCAGGTCGACGGGCACGTGCACCTTCCGCCGATCACTGGCGACAACATCGATGTACTGTGGAGACCTCACGCCCCACGTGTTGAGCAATTCGGCGGTACGTCCACCCGGCCTCCCGCATGCCCACTATACGCCCTCTCTCAAAGTCCGTCAACTGCACATACAGTTCACGTCCACGCTGTCGCGGCATGCTACCAGTGCTAAAGACTGCGATGGAGCTCTGTATGCCACGGCAAACTGGCTGACACTGACGGCGGCGGTGCACAAATGCTGCGCAGCTAGCGCCATTCGACGGCCAACACCGCGGTTCCTGGTGTGTCCGCTGTGCCGTGCGTGTGATAATTGCTTGTAAAGCCCTCTCGCAGTGTCCGGAGCAAGTATGGTGGGTCTGACACACCGGTGTCAATGTGTTCTTTTTTCCATTTCCAGGAGTGTATATATATATATATATATATATATATATATATATATATATATATATATATATATATATATATATAGAAGAGTAGGACTACAGCATGCGTACGGGACTGCACTCTTTCGCTGGTACCTCCAGAGTCTAAGTCCGGTATCAGTGCGTTATGTACCCAAGGTCACCAGTTCCCTATATAAGCGGGCAGTGCACGCCAGCAGAACCATTCTGCTGTGAGCTCTGTGTGCAACAGCATTGAAGCACTATGCCATGTCGCCGTGTCTATCGTCAACGCCACCATCGCATGCCTGCCTACACATAGTTAGTCTGGAAAATAAGCTTGGAACACATGGCACTGCACAATCTGTTATTCTCAATGGACCTATATTCTTTCGTAGTTGTCGACTTAATTTCTCACTGGATGTTGCAACTGGGGCAGCTGGCAGTGGGTCGTTTACACTCGCTATTGTCCGCTGTGAAAACGCTTCGCTACCTGGATTAGAATCTTTCGCCGACCGAGATGTCATCGCTTACATCTCCCATGAGGCACCGCCTTATTGTAGCACTGTCCGTGTGGGCAGGAGAGTTTGTGTGCTCCAAGGAAGCTGAGAGCTATATCGGCGGTAGCGTAGCTACTGGCAGGTCCAACCTAGCCGCGCAGGTCTCAGCAGAGGAGCCAGACAAAGTGTGCCTCACAACGACCTGTCTTATATCCTATATCCTATTCCCTACTCCTGCCCCCATGAACCATGGACCTTGCTGTTGGTGGGGAGGCTTGCGTGCCTCAGCGATACAGATGGCCGTACCGTTGGTGCAACCACAACGGAGGGGTATCTGTTGAGAGGCCAGACAAACGTGTGGTTCCCGAAGAGGGGCAGCAGCCTTTTCAGTAGTTGCAGAGGCAACAGTCTGGATGATTGACTGATCTAGCCTTGTAACACTAACCAAAACGGCCTTGCTGTGCTGGTACTGCGAACGGCTGAAAGCAAGGGGAAACTACAGCCGTAATTTTTCCCGAGGGCATGCAGCTTTACTGTATGGTTAAATGATGATGGCGTCCTCTTGGGTAAAATATTTCGGAGGTAAAATACTCCCCCATTCGGATCTCTGGGAGGGGACTACTCAAGAGGACGTCGTTATCAGGAGAAAGAAAACTGGCGTTCTACGGGTTCGAGCGTGGAATGTCAGATCCCTTAATCGGGTAGGTAGGTTAGAAAATTTAAAAAACGAAATGGATAGGTTAAAGTTAGATATAGTAGGAATTCGTGAAGTTCGGTGGCAGGAGGAACAAGACTTTTGGTCAGGTGAACGAATGGAAAAACTGGTAGAAGCCGACCTCGGGGAAGATCAGTTTGGATTCCGCAGAAATTTTGAAACACATGAGGCAATACTGACCCTACGACTTATCTTAGAAGAAAGATTAAGGAAAGGCAAACCTACGTTTCTAGCATTTGTAGACTTAGAGAAAGCTTTTGACAATGTTGACTGGAATACTCTCTTTCAAATTCTGAAGGTGGCAGGGGTAAAATACATGGAGCGAAAGTCTATTTACAATTTGTACAGAAACCAGATGGCTGTTATAAGAATCGAGGGGCATGAAAGGGAAGCAGCGGTTGGGAAGGGAGTGAGACAGGGTTGTAGCCTGTCCCTGACGTTATTCAATCTGTATATTGAGCAAGCAGTAAAGGAAACAAAAGAAAAATTCGGAGTAGGTATTAAAATCCATGGAGAAGAAATAAAAACTTTGAGGTTCGCCGATGACATTGTAATTCTGTCAGAGACAGCAAAGGACTTGGAAGAGCAATTGAATGGGATGGACAGTGTCTTGAAGGGAGGATATAAGATGAACATCAACAAAAGTAAAACGAGAATAATGGAATGTAGTCGAATTAAATCGGGGGTTGCTGCGGGAATAAGATTAGTAAATGAGACGCTTAAAGTAGTAAATGAGTTTTGCTATTTGGGGAGCAAAATAACTGATGATGGTCGAAGTAGAGAGGATATAAAATGTAGACTGGCAATGGCAAGGAAAGCGTTTCTGAAGAAGAGAAATTTGTTAACATCGAGTATAGATTTGAGTGTCAGGAAATCGTTTCTGAAAGTATTTGTATGGAGTGTAGCCATGTATGGAAGTGAAACGTGGACGATAAATAGATTAACAAGAAGAGGATAGAAGCCTTCGAAATGTGGTGCTACAGAAGGATGCTGAAGATTGGATGGGTAGATCACATAACTAATGAGGAGGTATTGAACAGAACTGGAGAGAAGACAAACTTACAGCACGACTACAAGAAGGGATCGGTTGGTAGGACATGTTGTGAGGCATCAAGGGATCACTAATTTAGTATGACGGGGCAGCGTGGAGGATAAAAATCGTAGAGGGAGATCAAGAGATGAATACACTAAGCAGATTCAGAAGGATGTAGATTGCAGTAAGTACTGGGAGATGAAGAAGCTTGCACAGGATAGAGTAGCATGGAGAGCTGCATCAAACCAGTCTCAGGACTGAAGACAACAACAACAACAACAACATTCCCTACTCTCTCCTCAGTTACCATTTCTTTTCTTTCTCTAATTACCTTAACACACCACTGCCTTGTGGTTGGTCTCGGGAGGGATGAAGGATAAGGGAGCAAACCCTGAAAGAAAATCTAGAGTAGGCCCCAAAGGCGGTTGGAAGGCGTACTACGTCCCCTTCCGGCAGCTCCTGCAACCGAAGTGATACCAGACGTATTGGCCTGCCTTTCCTCTGGATATTATCATTTAGGTCGAGAGGGAGACCGTGATGATTGGGCAACTCACGAGTCTTCGTATTTATCGCTCAGGCTTGCAGTATCCTGGAGAGGACACTTCAGCGGCGTCCAAGGACTTCGGCACAACACGGGAAGAGGCAGTTACCGGTTATAAGCTCTGTCTGATTGGCGTAAGACTCGAGTGCCAGGGGCCACTTCCGACGGTGGGAGAGATCATTGCATCTCATTGGACAGCTACCGCCCGCCTCAAGCTGGGCAGCCCCCAGCCGATAAGGGGCTGTCCCGCCACTATCCGCCTGCTTCAAGGGGTGTGTGGAGCTTAGAAGTAATCTTCGACAACCGGGTTGATATAGTACACCTACCAACAACAAAAATGAAATAATAATCACTATTTCGTATTGCCACCTGGAAAGTTAGGACCATGTGTCCAAGGTACATTGACGATGCCCAAGAGGTTGATTTCATTCGTAAGACTGCCGTAATTGACGGAGAGCTCCATCGTTTGAATGTAGACATCGCGGGACTGCAGGAGACGTGGCTTCCAGATGCGGGCTCTGTCAGGGAGGATAATTACACATTCTTCTGGCAGGGGAAGTCTCAAGACGAGCCAAGACTTCATGGTGTAGGATTTGCTGTTAAAAACACCCTCCTGGACTGTACTGTACCACCATCCGGTGGAACAGAGCGAATTGTTGCCTTGAAAATATGCTCCCCAAGTGGCACTGTCAACTTCCTAAACGTGTACGCTCCCACCTTATCATCCAGCATGGAAGAGAAGGATCTGTTTTATGATTTACTCAGCGACAGAATAGCCAAGGTACTTAGCACCGAGACACTGTATATTCTAGGGGACTTTAATGTTGGAGTTGGATCAGATAACGACATATGGCCGAATTGCCTGGGACATTATGGGGTGGGAAAAATGAATGAAAATGGCCAGAGACTGCTTGAAGTTTGCTGCTTTTATGATCTCTGTATTACAAACACATATTTCCAGCTTAAGGATCAGCACAAGGTGTCTTGGAGACACCTGCGCTCTCATTACTGGCATCAGCTTGACTTAGTCATAGCTAGGCGTACTGGTCTCGAAGCTGTGCTACTGACACGAAGTTATCATAATGCTCTAGGCGCTCAGTCCGGAAACGCGGGACTGCTACGGTCGCAGGTTCGAATCCTGCCTCGGGCATGGATGTGTGTGATGTCTTTAGGTTAGTTAGGTTTAAGTAGTTCTAAGTTCTAGGGGACTGATGACCACAGATGTTAAGTCCCATAGTGCTCAGAGCCATTTGAACCATTTATCATAGTGCTGATTGCAACACTGATCACGCACGCCCTGGTGGCGTGCACATTGAGGCTCACTCCTAAGAAATGTTACCACGCTAAACCGAGAGGTCATCCCCGTATCAACACAGATCGTGTTCATGTCACACAAAGAAAGCAGGATTTTGCCAGTAATTTTGAAAGTGCTTTCCCAGGAAACGTGCAAGCAGAAAGGAATGTTGGTAAGAAATGGGCAAAACTTTCGGGTGCAATCTACAACTCAGCAGTATTGGTCTATGGAATAAAAGGAAAAAGAAATAAGGACTGGTACGAGCAAAATTTGAAAGAAATGGAACCAGTCACTCAGGCTAAATGGAAAGCCCTGCTTGCTTACAAAAGAAACCCAAAGGAAAGAACTCGAGATGACCTACGAAAAGCAAAGAACAGGGCACAGCAAACATTCAGGAGATGCACAAATAACTACTGGCTGAATTTATGTGCAGGTATACAGAAAGCGGCCGATCCTAGGGATGCTAAGGCAATATACGATGGTATTAAGAAAACAAATGGACCAACTGTCAGAAAAACAGCTCCTCTGAAGTCCAAGATGGGTGAAGTCATTACTGATGAAGGCAAACAAATGGAACGCTGGGTTGAACACTACCTCGAGTTGTATCCAGCCGAGAATGAAGTTAGCAAGAATGCATGTGACGCCATCAAACAAATGCCAGTTACGGAAGAACTAGATGCAATGCCTACTATGGAAGAACTTAGTAGAGAAATAGATTCTCTTGCTAACGGAAAGGCCCCAGGTGAAGATGGGATCCCTGCAGAGGTTATTAAGTATAACAAGTCTGTTCTTCTCAAACATTTATATTCACTTATCACAACCAGCTGGGAAGAAGGTTATGTCCCGATGAGTATGCGGAATTCGAGGATAGTTACTCTATATAAACAGAAAGGGAACAGAAGTGATTATAACAATTATCGAGGCATTTCATTACTAAATATAGCCGGGAAAGCTTATGCAAGAGTCATCCTAATGCGATTACAAATCTTAGCTTCCAGAATCTACCCAGAATCTCAGTGTGGCTTCAGGCCCAGCCGATCCACCGTAGATATGATCTTCTTCTTAAGGCAGCTACAAGAGAAATGTCGTGAGCACCAGAGGCCACTTTATATTGTTTTCATTGACCTTGTTAAAGCGTTTGATTTAGTGAGCAGAAATGGGCTTTTCAAACTGTTGCAGAAGATTGGATGTCCACCTAAACTACTACAGATAATTGTCTCTTTCCATGAGAAAACACAAGCAACAATCTGCTTCAACGGTAAAACATCAGAAGCATTCCCTGTTAATAGCGGTGTGAAACAGGGGTGTATGTTAGCTCCTACATTATTTGGGATTTTCTTTTCCCTTCTGCTCAGATTTGCCTTTGAAGACTGTGAGGAGGGAGTGTATCTACATACGAGGTCTGATTGAAATATTTTCAACATTTCTCGCCTCAAGGCCAAGACCAAAGTAAATACAGTCGTTATCCGTGAGTTGTTATATGCGGACGATGCAGCTCTAGTAGCGAACACAGAAGATGAGCTGCAGTATATAATCAACAAATTATAAAATGCCTGTGAAAAATTTGGTCTACTCATCAGCCTTCAAAAGACTAAGATCATGGCGCAGAGCACTACCAACCTACCATCCATCAGCATTGATGGCAATCCTCTCCAGGTAGTTGATGACTTTACCTACTTGGGATCCACAATATGTAGCAACTTGTCCATGGACACTGAAATTACTAACAGAATCGCAAACGCATCATCTGTCATGGCTAGATTGAAAAACAGAGTATGGAACAACGGACTGCTTACCACAAAAACTAAATTGAAAGTCTACAACGCTTGTTTTATAAGCTGTGAGACATGGACAGCTCTTTCTAGGCATGAATCTCGACTCATCAGCTTCCATCTCCGCTGTCTCCGGAAGATCCTTCAGATCTCTTGCAGATATAGAGTACCCAACACCAAAGTCTTTCATTGTGCAAGCACAACCAGCATCTTTGCACTCCTGAGTCATCGACGTCTAAGATGGTTGGGACCTGTCAGGCGCACGGATCCTGAACACCGAAACAGCTGCTGTACGGTGAACTTCAGGAGTGTGTGAGGCCAGTGGGACGACCGCATCTTCGTTTCAAGGATGTCTGCAAGAGAGACCTGACCGAGACCAGAATCAATCCAAGTCGCTGGGAGAGCACTGCAGATGACCGTGTCAAGTGGCGAGTAACTGTGCGCAACGGCGTCAAGCTCTCAGAGGACGAACGCACACAGGAACAAATCAGGAAGAGGACAAAGTGAAGAGACAGAGCGGCTTCTGTTCGAAGTCCCTCAAATTTCACATGTACAAACTGTAGCAGGGACTGCCACTCTCGAGTGGGGACTTTTTAGCCACAGCAGATGCTGCAGACTCTGAACCAAGCATGCGACATCATCATCCCTCAAGGATGGACAGATGCCTTTAAAATATAGGAGTATCTGATACATAACGTATTACAGAAAACATAAGATAAATATCTACTCTACAAGTCATAATTTATACATATATCAGGATATGATATTGACATTTTCAGACCTGTGGAACATACTGTCACAAGACAGATAATAGTAGGTCAAAACTACAACATTACACCACTAACTATAGAAATAATTACAAAGACAAGGTAAATTACTAGAATTACAATATTTAAGTTTAATCCATGCAATCGAACCCTCCAAATCTGCAAAACAGAAAAGAAAAATTTCAGAGCCTAAATATACGACGAGTGAGCTGACTCGAAAAACTCACAATGACTGGTACAGACCGGAATAATATACTCATCATGAGTAGGAATCAATCAGCCACATAAGCTGTAGTATTTAAGGATATGCTGACTCATGAGAGAACAAAATAATGGAATAATATTAGGGCCTGAGTTTACGATGTGGGGACTGACCCATGAATCCAAACCACACCAGGTACAAACCAGCAAAATATATTTCGATACAACAAAATTAATAACGTCCATAATCATATCCATAACTTCAATTCTATGCAAAAAGTAAATGCAAGAAACATCTAGCCTCAATCAATGGTTTTATATTCTCCTTGAGTACACACACACACACACACACACACACACATCTGTCCACAACCTAAGTTCCAATCAGATATAGTATAGCCATACTCAGGATAAATACAGGTAAACAGAGACATAGTTAGCTTTGAATGAAGACACAATCCAGTAGCTTGAGAACCAAAATCAGTGTATGAAAGCAGACATGTATACATCATGTTATATTGTCTGTACTAGTAAATGTCTTCCACACTATTTACTAATTGTCCATACAACCTAATCTATGTACACTAAGACCTAGAAGATTCATTTACAAATGATAAAGAAATACACACTGATTTAAAGTTACTTAATGTATTGGAAAGTCGATCTCCCAACTTGAGGGGAAAAAAACACATGCATTTATGCTGAATAACACTGTCTTTAGAAGTATTGGCTAACAATTCACAAATATCGTTCACAACAGAGATCCAGTCAACAGGTGCTCGAGTATGTTACCCAGCACTCACAATCTCTTGAAAGTCGAATGGACCAGCGGGGTACAGCCATACAGCAGTGTGGGGAGCGGATCCACCCAAATATTTCAGTTTCCTCCTTAGAGTTCTCATCACATGCTCCAATGGGTAGGTAGCTTCCTGTCTAGCAATTACATCAAAGCCTGAAACATTGTTTTGTATGCTAAATATGCTGTTCAATTCCTCTTTCACATCACACAAGATATGTTCTCCTTAGTAACTTTTCAAAGTCCATTATATAGGATTTATGCCAGGTGTGATTAAAAAAATGTTGACATGTGAAACATTAATAAACAGTTGATGAAGGTTTCTTGGGTCTCCAGCCTTCTCCCTCGTTGAGCTTCTGGCCAAAATTTGTTTAAAAACTTTTCTCGAAACTCTGATAAGTTTCCTACTGCCTTAAATTTAGATTTACCCAAGACAGAGATTCGCCTCCAAGACATCTTTTAAGAAATTTAATTTTTTGATCGTCACTCATACCCAACACAAAAGTATATCCACTCTGACGTCATCAACATTTTTTTTTTGTTTGTTGTGCAGATTAGGCCACGAACTCATTTTCCTAAACAATAAATTTATTTTCTAATACATCTACTTTTTCATTCAAACTTTGTAATCCCTCTGACAACCCATCTTTCAGTTCTGAAACCTGATTACTAAGTTGGTCTATGCGGTATTGTATCCTGCCCATTTTATCGTTGTTTTCAGTTTGTGTTTCCATTAACTGATCAGTAAGTGCACTCAATTTTACCAGAATCAACTGCATCTAGAGATACATTCTTGTGCCTAAATTTTGACTTAGTGGTTTTCAGATGACTAAATAACAGTTGAAGATTTGCCCGTGTATTTCTTGAATTTTATTTTTGTTACGTTATTAAATATCTCACCTTTTTTACAATTTCCACTTAATACTATAAATTACATTGTTAGTGGCGATCATATAAATACGTCTGTCTCCATCAGAGGCATGCCAAATACTCCTACTAACATTCAGCGAAACTCAAAATATTTGAAAGAGTTTACGAAGTGAAAGAGCTTACAAACTTTCTTGACAAAAAGAGAATCATCATCAAGGTATAACATTATTTTATAAATTTAATAATTAGCGTTAGATTGTACAATTAATAATATGAATTTTAAGTATGCCAGATATTTATAAAAGATGAGTATTTTTAGATGTATCGATTGTAACAACTTAATTTCTTTTTACACATTTTAGTCTGAAATATAATACATAATATACAAAATCAAATGAAATTCTCTCAGTGAAACAACTGAGAATGTTCACCTATACTAAATGTGGGATTAATTCTGATATCAGCTGCTTCTATAAAAAAAAGTTTAATGCTAGAGGAGGGTGTTCCATTACAACCTCCACCATGAGAAGACATAAGTGTTACATGAAACTAAAACTGTGCACAGAGCAGTGTCACTGTGATGCTGCTGCAACCAAACAGTGCTCTACTTTTCAGTGTTGTTAGACATTTTCTGAATAGATATAAATTGTAGAGCAGTATTCGAAAATGTTTGATACTTGTACATATATATAGATATGTACACATATACATGTACATACATACATACTTGTGCATATATACATACTTGTATATACATGCACACACACACACACACACACACACACACACACACACACACACACACACACACACACACACCCATATATATACACTGCTGGCCACCGTAAATGCAACACCCTGAAGGAAGCATCCGAATGAAGTGAAATTTACACCATGGGTTTGTAGCGATGAGCTACGCAACTGATTAGAATTTCAGCGCAGACGCACATCACGCGCGCCTGTGGCGCCACCTCATAACGCGATTTAAGGCTTGGCGATTTCGACGAGTGTACGTTCGGCGCGTGTGTTTACCTTGTGGTTGTTTCACACGACGATCAGTTATGCCTCGTAGACAACAGCGAACATCGTTTGATCAAGTATCCGAGTTCGACAGAGGAAAGATAGTGGCTTATCGATATTGTGGATTATCATACAGAGAAATCGCTAGTCGTGTTGGACGAAACCAAACAACTGTAATGCGGATATGTGAGCGTTGGATGCAGGAGGGTACGACGGACCGACGTGGTCGATCGCATTCACCTCGGTGCACCACTGTACGTGCTGATAGGCAAATTGTGCGCATGGCAGTGACGGATCGCTCAGTGACATCCCGAACCATAGCACAGCACATTGCGTCTGTAACCCATCATCCAGTGTCTGCGCGTACCATTCGACGCCATTTACAGCAGAGTGGTCTGTCCGCAAGACGTCCATTGCTTCGTCTACCATTGACGCAGAACCACAGACGTCTCCGTCGCCAATGGTGTGATGACAGACGGATGTGGACGGCAGAATGGAGTGACGTTGTCTTTACTGACGAGGCACGCTTCTGTCTGCAGCACCACGATGGTCGGATTCGAGTGTGGAGACACCGTGGAGAGAGGATGCTGGACAGCTGCCTTATGCACCGCCACACTGGTCTTGCACCGGGTATTATGATATGGGGCGGTTTTGGATATTACTCTCGCACGCCTCTAGTACGCATTGCCGGTACTTTAAATAGCCGGCGCTACATATCCGAGGTGCTGGAGCCAGGTGTCCTTCCTTACCTTCAGGGCTCGGCCACAGCCATATTTCAACAGGATAATGCGCGACCACACGTGGCACGCATTGTCCAAAGGTTCTTCGTCAATAACCAGATTGAATTGCTTCCCTGGCCGGCTCGCCCTCCGGATCTTTCGCCGATAGAAAACATGTGGTCCATGGTTGCTCAACGAGTGACCCAGATTACATCCCCAGCTGCCACACCAGATGATCTTTGGCAACGTGTGGAAGCTGCTTGGGCTGCTGTACCCCAGGAACACATCCAACGTC
The DNA here is from genome assembly GCF_023864345.2 of Schistocerca serialis cubense. NCBI lineage: Eukaryota > Metazoa > Arthropoda > Insecta > Orthoptera > Acrididae > Schistocerca > Schistocerca serialis. Next base: position 149,880,625 of record NC_064648.1, read on the forward strand.
TCCTTGACTCAATGCCGAGACGTGTGGCAGCGGTGATCTCCAACAATGGCGGCTACTCTGGCTACTGATTGTGGCAGGAACCACATGTCACAGACGTCTGTAAACGTAATCATTTGATACTTGGTCAACATGTTATCTACAAAATAAATCTTGTTGTGCTACCTCTTGTCTTTCTTGGTGTTGCATTTACGGTGGCCAGCAGTGTATATTCCTCTGTATATATATATATATATATATATATATATATATATATATATATATATTATAACGATTGTTCCCCTTTAGGAGAGCGATTGACCTTGAATTCATAATTTCATCTTCGGATGTTTTTCTTCTTTGATTCCCAAAACCTCCTCATCCTCTCAGAATGCTCCTTCTTCCGTTCCTCTGTCCATTTTTTTACCAGCCTGGCGCGATGTTCTTTCCCCAAACTTCACACTTGTGATTTTATGCCGGCACTCGGTGCGATCTTCGAGATTTTTTATGTTGATCTGCTGTAGATCCCTCTGGACTGCTTTCAGCCATTCTGTGCCACATTTACTCCTTGTTATAATATTGAATAATTTCTTAGCTGTTCTGGAGTCTTCCATCCTGTAGATGTGTGTATAAAATTTGGCTCGGCGCTTTCTGATTTCATCTGTTACTATGTTGATCTTTCTATAGAGTTCGTTTTGTGGTCTATTCATCCGAATGCCATTTTTGTTGACTGGATCATAAATCTTCCTGAGTATTTTTCTTTCCTGGTTTTCTATTTCCTTAATTTTTGAATGACCATCAATCACCATTGTTTCAGCAGCATAGATTGCTTCTGGAAGAATCACTGTTGTATAGTGCCTTAATTTTGCGTCTGTCGAAATGCACTTCTTGTTGTAATGCGTCCATGTTAGCTTGTAGGCCTTCTGGAGCTTGGTGATTCTTTGTTCATTGGCAATTCGGTTTAATCCTGAGGACTGTATAGTTTCACCGAGGTATTTAAAATGGCAGACTTGTGCAATTTCACCATATTTTGTTATTAAAGGGTATTTATTTTCTGGCTGCCTTTCCATATATTGGGTTTTTTCATAAGATATCTGTAGTCCGGTTTTTTGTGTAATTTCATGTAGTTTTTCCACTGCTTGAATCGCTTCTGTTCTGTTATTGGTGATAATTGCAATATCGTCAGCGAAAGCAAGGCACTTGACTTTAATTCGGTTCTCTTTCTTGATACCAATTTGGATACCCTTTACGTGAGGTTCCCATTCCCTGATTATCTTTTCTAGAACAATATTGAAAAGGATTGGGGATAGTCCGTCCCCCTTTCAGACTCCAGATTTGATTTCGAAGGGTTCTGATACTTCGCCCATGAATTTCACTTTGGCCGTTGTTCCTGTAAGTGTCTGTTCTGTGATTTTTCGTATCTTTCGGTCGATCCCAAATTCTTCCATGATTTTAAACAGGGTTCCACGGTCCACTGAATCATATGCTTTCCTGAAGTCGATGAATGTAACTACTGTGTTTCTGCATTTCCTAATTTGTAATATTGTCTTTAAGCACCAGATCTGTTACGCACATGAGCGTCCTTTTCTGAATCCGGCCTGGTATTCACCAATTAGTATATCTGCTTGGGATTCTATCCTGTTTAAAAGCGCTTTGGAAAGGATTTTGTAAGCGACTGGGAGCAGGGAAATTCCTCTGTAATTGTTCATCTCTGTCTTGTCGCCCTTTTTGTGTAGCGGGAGAATTAGAGTGCATTTCCAGTCCTCTGGTATCTGCTCCGTTATCCATATGTCTGACATTATATGGTGTAATTTCTGCATAAGTATAGGATGGTTTAGTTTCCAGAACTCAGCAATGACCCCATCTTCTCCTGGTGCTTTGTTATTTTTCAACTGCTTGACTATCTCCATAATTTCTTCAAGATCCGGGGCATGTGAGTTTTGGTGTGTGCATACTGGAGAAGAGAAGACAAGTTTTCTCGGGGTGGTTCGCAGTTGAGGAGGGAACTGAAATATTGGGCTAAGATTTTGCAGTTATTTTTCGTGTTGGTTTCCAAAGAGCCATCGGGTTTCTTGAAGCACACGCTAGGCGCTTTGTATCCCTGTAAGTTTTCTCTGAAAGTATTATTTTTGATGAAATCCTGCTGGATTTCAGAGAGTCTGTTGTTGCCATATCCCCGTTTTTCTTTTCTAATAATTTTTTACGTCTGTTTTCGAGTTTTAAGAAAGTTCTCCCAGTTTTCTTCAGTTTTGTGACTGCTAAATTTTTTCCATGGAGTTATTCGGTTGTCGACTGCCTCATCACAGCTTGCATTCCACCAGCGATGTTTCCTGTTGCGGGGGGGTTGTCCTAATTTGAGGGCTTGCTGAATTTTCTCTGTTATTTTTTCCAGTCTGTTGATTTTTCTTGATTAATTTGCATGATGATTTTTTCTTTGTTGAGTTGCAGATATTCTGGATCTGGTTTGGTACTTTTGGGTGGCCCTTTTAGCATTCTGTTGGGTTGGAATTTTGTTTTTATTTGGAGAAGATGATGATCTGATTCAAAGACACCTTTGCGAGTTCTGATGTTTTGAATTTCTTTTATGTTTTCTTTGGAAATTGCGACATGGTCTATTTGGTATTCACGCTGTCTAAGACTGGGTGATCTCCATGTGGTTAATTTATGTGCAGGTTTTTGAAACTGGATACTCATTATTTTAAGTCCATAGTTTCTGCAGAAGTCGATTAGTTTTTCACCATTCTTGTTGGTACGTTTGTGTTTGGTGTGGGGTCCAGTGGTATCTCTGATTTTTTTTCCTTCCCTAATTGTGCGTTAAAATCGCCTACTAAGATTTTCAGATGGTGCCTAGGTACTTTATTTGTTGTTTCTTCTAGTGTTTCCCAGAAACTGTCTGTTTCAGGGTAGATTTTATTGTGGTGATTTGTGGGGGCGTGCACATTGATCAGAGTGTATGCTTTATTAGCTGATTTTACTGATAACTGGGAGACTCTTTCATTGGGAGACGTGAAGTCAATAACTGAGTCGAGTACGGAAGTGTGTACGGCGAATCCTGTTCCGAAAAGTGGTAGTTTGTCTCTTACTATTCCACTCCGTAATTGAAAACGGGAACGACGTGTGTACGTGTACCTCACCCCTCATGGAAATGTACATGTGCGTCAGAGAAAAAGACCAATAAAAAGGTGTTAGCATGTGGACGTAATGTGCTGTTCCAGTCTCTTCTGTAGCTAAGGTCCATCACCGTTCCCTTTGGATCCCTACGTAATTCGGTGCTCTCCGATAGACACGATTGAACAGCGGAGGAATGGTACTCAAGCGTCAACTTTAGGTTACAATATCTCCGGATGTAATTAACATTTTACACTGCAACAAACGGCACTGATTACGTATTTGTTTATATGTTCAGATGTGCTAACAAAACTAACGGGGTTCCATTTAAAAAAACGTATTTGTGTTAAAAAACATACTTCCGTGCATTTTTGTATGGTTTGTATTAAACAATTACACTAGCCCCTCTCCTCACGTTCGGTCTGTGGAATCGGTTCGTCAGTATTTGATGTGGTTTACGAAATATATCCAGCGGTAACGTTAGGTGACTCACAATATATATATATATATATATATATATATATATATATATATAGAGAGAGAGAGAGAGAGAGAGAGAGCTATATTGGGTGACAGTATTAGTGATTCTGAACAAAAAACATCATATAGACGTATGGCCTATTCCGAATGTTTTCCGAGATAGAACAGATTTAGTATCACTTTTGTACATTTTGCTTGAATAACTCAAGAACTGCACCCTCCAGCGAAAATTTATCACAGCCAAAAAATTGAACTATATTACATTTCCTACAATAAAATGTCCTATTTACTTTTTCTCTAGAACTAATGGTTTGTGCGAAGAGAGTGCGAGACTGTTGAAAAACTCGCTGGACGTGCATATGCTGCAGCTTACATAGTTTTTGTATGCCAATTTGAGGCAGTTTCCTGACTTGATAGACCACAAGTGTCTTGTATCAAACTGTTTGTCTCAATTCGCTCTTTACTACTCTGGTGCATATAAACAGTGACAGAAAAGGATAGCTGCTGCATATCGCACAGATGCTGACTCACAGACAGGCACAACTAAAAGACTGTCACACAATAAGCTTTCACCTAACAAGACCTTTGTCAAACATAGAAAACAGACACATGCGCACACACACACACACACACACACACACACACACACACATACACACACACACACACCGCACACATACACATACATACACACACACACACGTTACCACAGTCTCTGGCAGCTGAAGCCACTCTGCCTATCTGCGACTCAGCATCTCCAGCATAGCATGGGTAGCAGCTATTGTTTTCATAGTATTGTTACATTCCTTCATGAATTTTAGTGGCAACAGTCTGGATGATGTATATGCCCCTACTACCACTGAAAAGACTGCTGCCCCTCTTCAGGAACCACACCTTTGTCTGGCCTCTCAGAGATAACCCTCCATTCTGGTTGCACCAATGGTACAGCTATCTGTATTGCTGACACAGGCAAGCCATCCTACCAATGGCAAGGTCCGTGGTTCATGGGGGGGGGGGGGGGGGAAGGGGGTGGTATCATCTTAATAAATCAGTTTCTGACTATGGAACCTGTTGTTGCTGCTAGTCCTTCTCTTCACATTCATCCTTCAGTGTGAAACCTGTTTCCAAACAATAGATGTCTTGGCAGAGATGCAGAGTTGTTTTTAACACAAATCTGCATATGAGGCAAAGTTTGTTGTCCTAAATAAGCAGCATGTGTGACTGTGTCCTGCACAGTTTGAGCTGGGGCGTTGATGTGGCGCCAAAACCCGCCTCCTTTCATAGCTTCCTGCGACACTTTGTCTTGACAGCCCCCTGTAACTTCGTCAGGAGATTCCCACACTACCCCACTCTGATGGTTTGCCCCTTATGAGCATGATGTGTTGGGATCACACGGCGGCACCCCTGAAAAACTCTATCCATCACACTGCACATAATGGTGTATCCAAATGTTTCCACTACTTGCTTTACTCGTTTGTGATGGAGTCACAATGATGTACCAAGCACTCGTGCACAGTGATAAGACAGCAAACAGCCAGATACAACTGTTGCCTTGATTCTCGGGCTTTTTGAACGGATGCCTGGAGTTGCGGAACTGGCGGGTTGTGACATTTGTCGTGTTCAGCGTGTCGTGGAAGATGCTGAATTGTGATCTGTGACTGGTATTCATTCTTTTCCACCATAACATTACAGAGAGATGGTCTACTAATTCGATCTGCGTAAGTCAGTCTTGTTTGACAACTCTGAAAGCACCCAAGTCACCTGTTCACAATGTATCTGATGGTACATTGTTGGTATTCACTTCCCCAAACTGAGCATTGTTGTTGCTGCACTATTCTGTTCTGGCTCCTCCACTGGCATGTTATGGTACTGAGCATGGGAATTTCAATATGAACCCAAACTACATACATTTACCTTCAAACAAACAAATAGTTAGGTAATTTTATTTATCCAATATGACAATAGTAAATTTATGGTTACTACTCATAATCAAATATTAAATTCACCTTAAAGTTTTCATAAATTGATACTTGACAGCTTTGTTGTGAGTGACATCACTAATTAGTATGTTTTTGGGACCTCAAGATCATGCAAAGCGCCCTTAACATAGCAGCCTATGTAGCACCATCACACTGATGTTGGACGCTGTGCTTGCTTACAGGCAGTGTATAATTGGGTGGCAAGGGGAAAGATGATGGAGGGGAATTAGTGGATGCTCATTGTCAAAGCATGCCTCTTTCCTGGAAATAGCCCAGTTATAGATCCCCTAAATCATCACACGCACACACATTTTGCTCTCCCAATCACAACTAAGTATTTTACTGGCCAGCAAACTGACATGACCAATCGATAGGCATCCCAGAGTCAGTCATACTGTTCTCATTATCCCACTTGGCAGTAAATTAGGTTCTATATTTGTACCCCATTTGGTGCAAGGCTAATGGATCCTAAAATTAAATATCATAATTTTATTTCTTCGTCTAAATTGCCTGTATTATTGCTCTATAACAGTACAAGATACATGTGGCTCTGTCATTGGCACTATTGATCTAACTTGCCTAAAACACAACTGTAGACCCTCAAATTAAGTGACACAATCGAAAACGTCTGTATTATTGTTCTATAAAAGTACAAAACACATGTGGCTAAAATGGTACACTAAACAGGCAAGGCAGTAATAGTGGACAGTTCTTCTTATGCTTACTTGAGGCTATGTTACTGGTGGTCCAAAGATCCAACTTTCATCAATTAACATTTTAAAAACTATTCAGTTGTGGTTCCCCTCACCAAGCACCGTTTTAGGAAGAAAGAGAATAATGCTTTATGTTCTACGCTCGAAAAATACAACTCAAGTTATTGACTGGCCAATATAGCTTTTACTATTGTCATCATTGTCATTATTACTATAATTAATATTTTCGATATGAGGCCCAACTTAAATTATGTTCCACTTTTGGTACAGAAACGAACTTTCTATGTAGGTAGCAACATGTACCGACCAGAACTATGATTCCAAGGCTCTCTAAAAACGTGCCTTCCCGTAAGCAATTACCAAATGAAACGAAAATTGTACCATATTTAATTGCGATCTTCAAAAAGAAACTGTACTAAAACGGGTTTTGGAGAGATCTTTAATGTGGTGTGTCACTTAAACTGCATATTTTCGTAATACGCAAATATTACTACAAAATCCCAGAATACGACATGTTAGTTTTGCAAACCGTTATGACAGCTGCCTGGTTTGCTTCTGTCAAAGACATTCCAAATCTTCTTGCTTGCACTACTATGAGTCTTAGGAGTAGTAATGTCACTGCACAAGATTCTACACAGAGGAAAGTCCGACCTCTGTTTCACACACAAAAATTCGATCTTTGTAATAAATTGAAACAGCAATTTACAGAATCAAACGAATGTCCACATTATTCATCAAAAAAACAAGTGGCTCACTTTTGCCACTACTGTTGTAACTTACATGTTACGTACAACTCCCAAGAGTATGGTTTGACTCTGGTACTAAAGTAAAATAGCACTTTAAAGGAACAAAAAGAATTGTCTGTACTACGTGTGAAAACACATGTCTCACCCATTACCACTACCGATCTGACTTATAGGTTACGGTGCACTTGGCTACGAGTATAGTTCGATCTTTGTAGGAAAGTAAAGTAGCCCTTTAAAGAAAGTAAAAAATTGTCTGTATTTTTTTTCTGTGACAGTACAAAACACATGTGGCCCACTTCCTGGCATTTATGTTGTAACTTACAAGTTAAGGTACACTTGGCCATGACAACAGTTCCCAAAGCTACCTTTAATTAGTCAGTATTGCAATTAGCTGTATATATGAAGAGTATTGACGTACCTCTGCCAGCCTATATCCTTTGTAGAAAAGAAGTAAGCATAAAGAAAAATACCCCTGTGTCATTTTCCTGCCACCTATGCTGTCATCCATTCCCAACAGTACCCAGAGGACATTAGGAATAGGGCATGTCTATGCAGGATTCTTTCCCTTCTTCTTCTTTTTTTTTTTTTTTTTTTCAAGCATTCCATACTGTCACCATATACCAAATATGTGGATTTATGTCTTTGTGATAGTGAAGGCTGCTGTCTTGGGATGTTGAAAGTACATAAAGTACTTGTATATGTAATAAGACACAGTCAAATTGTGAAATGGTGTGAGAAAACACGTTTTCTGCAGGGCATTGAGATGAAATGCTGTATTGCATTAAATACAGAACCTAATGTGGGGACAGCAGTTGCCTGTACAATAAAGAGATATGTGAAGCACAAGTACCCACAAATCTGTGTTGGCCTTATAGCCACCCAGAAAACTTTGTTACTAGTGACAACGGGTCTCCCCTCATCAAGGCACATACTCCCCATACTGTGCTTACAATCTACATGCTTTTTGAGCAGTAAACTAACTTGATCAGCAGTGACAACGCTTTTCATTTTCGAAGCCGAGTCAAGTCTTTTGCAAGGATTTATTCGCTATTCAGTTTACTTCAAAAAAAAATATTTTGCCCACACATCCTCTGCCACTGGATATGCAGAAGAAAGATATGGCACTTTCAGTACGTTGTGCAGTTTCCTGTAATATTATGGGACCTTCTGCACGAGATAGCTGTGTATACTATCTTCTAATAGTACCCCTAGGATGTTGCCGACAACCCACACACTCACAATGTTACTGGAAAGTAGATGCCTCCAACCCTTGGGGGGCCACTTGGAATACCTGCTCAAGATAATCAGATCAGTCATGTATGAATGTCATTTAGAACACCTCCTTTAGACACCATGGCAGCCGTCCTTGGAAATTACTTCACATACCTTGTCTATATACCATTGCAACATCTCTCAAAGGACGTTTGGTACACTTGCATTAGATATCATGGCAGCCGTCCCTGAAGTCACTTGGAACACTTCCTCTAGATATGTGAGCTGTTCTTGGGATCTATTTGAAACACCTTCCCTAGATACGATTACAGCCGTCCTAGGGTGGGAGGGATTGACTTGGAACAACTTCTCTAAATACCATGGTAATTAACGTTGGGAACCACCCGGAAAACTTCTTCTATATATCATTGCAGGCTGTCTCAGTGGACGTTTGCAACACTTCCTCTAGGTATCATTGCAGCGATTCTTGAAGTTACCGGGTGATCAAAAAGTCAGTATAAATTTGAAAACTGAATAAATCACGAAATAGTGTAGATAGAGAGATACAAATTGACACACATGCTTGGAATGACATGGGGTTTTATTAGAACCAAAAAAATACAAAAGTTCAAAAAATGTCCGACATATGGCGCTTCATCTGATCGGAATAACAATAACTGGCATAACAAAGTAAGACAAAGCAAAGATGATGTTCTTTACAGGAAATGCTCAATATGTCCATCATTCCTCAACAATAGCTGTAGTCGAGGAATAATGTTGGGACAGCACTGTAAAGCATGTTATGTGAGGCATTGGTGTCGGATGTTGTCTTTCAGCATCCCTAGAGATGTCGGTCGATCACGATACACTTGCGACTTCAGGTAACCCCAAAGCCAATAATCGCACGGACTGAGGTCTGGGGACCTGGGAGGCCAAACGCGACGAAAGTGGCGGCTGAGCACACGATCATCACCAAACGACGCGCGCAAGAGATCTTTCACGCGTCTAGCAATATGGGGTGGAGCGCCATCCTGCATAAACATCCTACGTTCCAGCAGGTGTTTATCAGCCAGGCTGGGGATGATGCGATTCTGTAACATATCGGCGTACCTCTCACCCGTCACGGTAGCAGTTACAAAACCAGTATCACGCATTTCTTCGAAGAAAAAAGGCCCGATAACGGTAGATGTGGTAAATCCAGCCCATACCGTGACTTTCTCGTCGTGCAATGGAGTTTCCACGGCAGTTCTAGGATTTTCGGTAGCCCAAATTCTGCAGTTGTGGGCGTTGACAGACCCTCGGAGCGTGAAATGAGCTTCGTCGGTCCACAACACGTTACTCAACCAATCGTCATCTTCCGCCATCTTTTGAAACGCCCACACCGCAAATGCCCTCCGCTTCACTAAATCGACAGGTAACAGTTCACGATACCAATGGATTTTGTACGGATAGCATCGGAGGGTACGCCTCAGTGCCAACCAAACAGTATGGAATGCCGATGGGACGTGCGACTGCACGAGCGCTGACTTCCCCATGCATAGACGAACCCGCTACAGCCTCCATTTCTTCCTGAACTGTCTCAGCAGCATTACGCCTTGTGCTCGGTCGGTCACTACGGGGTATATCGTCTAAACAACCCGTGGCTTCGAACTTCAAAATCATTCTCGCCACAGCTGCATTTGTCAATGGACCTTTACTCGTTCGAATCCCCTTCCTATGGCAATAGGAACGTAACCCTAAACTAGCACATTCCCCATTCTGATAATACGGCTTCACTAAAAGCGCCTTTTCAGGTAACGTCAACATGCTACGACTGCTGGCGCATCTAATTCTCTCTCTCATTACAGCTCCTTTTATACATGATTATCATGCGCAGTCACCGACGTTTTTCTGTCCAGCGCCATCTGTCGGACATTTTGTGAACTTTGTTTTTTTTTTTTTGTTGTTGTAATAAAACGTGATGTCATTCCAAGCATGTGTGTCAATTTTTACCTCTCTATCTACATTATTCCGTGGTTTATTAAGTTTTCAAATTTATACTGACTTTTTGATCACCCAGTACTTTGAACACCTCCTGTCCTTACAAGGCTATCTGGAACACCATCTGCGGATACCATGTCAGCTTCCCCTGAGCTCAGGTATGGCACCACCTCTATATATAATGAGAGCAACCTCTCTCAAGAGAGAGAGGGGGTGGTTGCATGTGGAATACTTCTTATGGATACTCTGGTAGCCTTCCGTGGTAGTCACTTGGCACAACTGCTCTAGATATGATGACAGACATCTTTCCTAACCTCTTCAAACATCTATACGTACTGCAATAGCTGTAGGAATACCTCCCCAACTTACCTCGACAGCTGTCCTAAGAGGTGCCAGTTGGAACACCTTGTCTAGTTACATTGCAATCTTTCTATGGAGGAACACTCCGAAATTCCTTCACCAGGGAAGACAAATGGAATATTCCAGAATTTGAAACACGAACAGCTGCTAGCATGAGTTTCTTAGAAGTAGATACCTTAGGGGTTGCGAAGCAACTCAAATCGCTTGATACTGGCAAGTCTTCAGGTCCAGATTGTATACCGATTAGGCCCCTTTCAGATTACGCTGATACAATAGCTCCCTACTTAGCAATAATATACAACCGCTCGCTCACCGATAGATCTGTACCTACAGATTGGAAAATTGCGCAGGTCGCACCAGTGTTTAAGAAGGGTAGTAGGAGTAATCCATCGAACTACAGACCTATATCATTGACGTCGGTTTGCAGTAAGGTTTTGGAGCATATACTGTATTCAAACATTATGAATCACCTCGAAGGGAACGATCTATTGATACGCAATCAGCGCGGTTTCAGAAAACATCGTTCTTGTGCAACACAGCTAGCTCTTTATTCGCACGAAGTAATGGCCGCTATCGACAGGGGATCTGAAGTTGATTCCGTATTTATAGATTTCCGGAAAGCTTTTGACACCGTTCCTCACAAGTGACTTCTAATCAAGCTGTGGGCCTATTGGGTATCGTCTCAGTTGTGCGACTGAATTCGTGATTTCCTGTCAGGAAGGTCGCAGTTCGTAGTAATAGATGGCAAATCACTGAGTAAAACTGAAGTGATATCAGGTGTTCCCCCGGGGAAGCGTCCAGGGACCTCTGCTGTTCCTGACCTATATAAATGACCTGGGTGACAATCTGAGCAGTTCTCTTAGGTTGTTCGCAGATGATGCTGTAATTTACCGTCTAGTAGGGTCATCCGAAGACCAGTATCAGCTGCAAAGCGATTTATAAAATATTACTGTATGGTGTGGCAGGTGGCAGTTGACGCTAAATAACGAAAAGTGTGAGGTGATCCACACGAGTTCCAAAAGAAGTCCGTTGGAATTCGATTACTCGATAAATAGTACAATTCTCAAGGCTGTCAATTCAACTAAGTACCTGGGTGTTAAAATTACGAACAACTACAGTTGGGAAGACCACATAGATAATATTGTGGGGAAGGCGAGCCAAAGGTTGCGTTTCTTTGGCAGGACACTTAGAAGATGCAACAAGTCCACTAAAGAGACAGCTTACACTACACTCGTTCGTCCTCTGTTAGAATATTGCTGCGCGGTGTGGGATCCTTACCAGGTGGGATTGACGGAGGACATCGAAAGGGTGCAAAAAAGGGCAGCTCGTTTTGTACACTCCTGGAAATGGAAAAAAGAACACATTGACACCGGTGTGTCAGACCCACCATACTTGCTCCGGACACTGCGAGAGGGCTGTACAAGCAATGATCACACGCACGGCACAGCGGACACACCAGGAACCGCGGTGTTGGCCGTCGAATGGCGCTAGCTGTGCAGCATTTGTGCACCGCCGCCGTCAGTGTCAGCCAGTTTGCCGTGGCATACGGAGCTCCATCGCAGTCTTTAACACTGGTAGCATGCCGCGACAGCGTGGACGTGAACCGTATGTGCAGTTGACGGACTTTGAGCGAGGGCGTATAGTGGGCATGCAGGAGGCCGGGTGGACGTACCGCCGAATTGCTCAACACGTGGGGCGTGAGGTCTCCACAGTACATCGATGTTGTCGCCAGTGGTCGGCGGAAGGTGCACGTGCCCGTCGACCTGGGACCGGACCGCAGCGACGCACGGATGCACGCCAAGACCGTAGGATCCTACGCAGTGCCGTAGGGGACCGCACCGCCACTTCCCAGCAAATTAGGGACACTGTTGCTCCTGGGGTATCGGCGAGGACCATTCGCAACCGTCTCCATGAAGCTGGGCTACGGTCCCGCACACCGTTAGGCCGTCTTCCGCTCACGCCCCAACATCGTGCAGCCCGCCTCCAGTGGTGTCGCGACAGGCGTGAATGGAGGGACGAATGGAGACGTGTCGTCTTCAGCGATGAGAGTCGCTTCTGCCTTGGTGCCAATGATGGTCGTATGCGTGTTTGGCGCCGTGCAGGTGAGCGCCACAATCAGGACTGCATACGACCGAGGCACACAGGGCCAACACCCGGCATCATGGTGTGGGGAGCGATCTCCTACACTGGCCGTACACCACTGGTGATCGTCGAGGGGACACTGAATAGTGCACGGTACATCCAAACCGTCATCGAACCCATCGTTCTACCATTCCTAGACCGGCAAGGGAACTTGCTGTTCCAACAGGACAATGCACGTCCGCATGTATCCCGTGCCACCCAACGTGCTCTAGAAGGTGTAAGTCAACTACCCTGGCCAGCAAGATCTCCGGATCCGTCCCCCATTGAGCATGTTTGGGACTGGATGAAGCGTCGTCTCACGCGGTCTGCACGTCCAGCACGAACGCTGGTCCAACTGAGGCGCCAGGTGGAAATGGCATGGCAAGTCGTTCCACAGGACTACATCCAGCATCTCTACGATCGTCTCCATGGGAGAATAGCAGCCTGCATTGCTGCGAAAGGTGGATATACACTGTACTAGTGCCGACATTGTGCATGCTCTGTTGCCTGTGTCTATGTGCCTGTGGTTCTGTCAGTGTGATCATGTGATGTATCTGACCCCAGGAATGTGTCAATAAAGTTTCCCCTTCCTGGGACAATGAATTCACGGTGTTCTTATTTCAATTTCCAGGAGTGTATTATCACGTAATAGGGGAGAGAGTGTGGCAGATATGATACGCGAGTTGGGATGGAAGTCATTAAAGCAAAGACGTTTTTCGTCACGGCGAGATCTATTTACGAATTTTCAGTCACCAACTTTCTCTTCTGAATGCGAAAATATTTTGTTGAACCCAACCTACATAGGTAGGAATGATCATCAAAATAAAATAAGAGGAATCAGAGCTCGAACAGAAAGGTTTAGGCGTTCGTTTTTCCTGCGCGCTGTTCGGGAGTGGAATGGTAGAGAGATAGTATGATTGTGGTTCAATGAACCCTCTGCCAAGCACTTAAATGTGAATTGCAGAGTAATCTTGTAGATGTAGACATATTGTGGTTATAGAAATTTACTGTGTGTGGTGGTTTAGAGTAAGAATTGAATGGCCTCTCATATGGAGACTGCCCATTTCCTGACCTGTTCATTGATGTCATTTGGTACTCACATTTACTGGGATCAGTACCACTGTTTGATCCTAGTGTTCCAAACTCTCCCTATACATATGAAGTTTTCCAAGAGATGGTCAGCAGCTAAGTCTCAGATGTGAGTTCTGAAGCAGGGAAGGGTCCCTGTGCAGCACGTCCAGTCAGTTGACGATCCCCCTGTGGCTGCCCTCAGCGCTGATCGAGTCGCGCGGCCTGGCGCCGCTCCAGAGGCTCCTGAAGGAGGACCTGGGCGGCTGGCCCGTCGTGGAGGGCGACTCGTGGGACGAGGCGGGCTTCGACTGGCTGCGCAGCATCCACCGCTTCCGCAGGGCTGGCCACAGCACCGACTACTTCCTCAAATTCTCCGTGGGCACAGACTACAGAAACTCCACGCGCCGCTCCATCATTGTAAGTACTGCCGTGCTCGCACTCCAGTGGCTATGTAGCATTAGGGTTAGGAGTTTGGTTCAACCTGCATAGTAAACGTAAATTCTATAGCAGTATGTATTTTTCACACTCGAAGTTATAACTGTGTGAGCCATACCTGCAAGGCTTATGGACTAATCATCTACATCTACATCTCCATCTGTATCTATACTGTGCAAAACACAGTGATGTGCATGACAGAGGATACAACCCACTGTACCATTTATTGGGGTTTCTTCCCTTTCCATTCATGTATGGAGCATGAGAAGAATAGGATTGAATGCCTCAGTGTGTGCAGTAATTATTCTGATCTTATCCTCATGATCCCTATGTGAGTAATACATGAGGGGTTGTAGCATATCCCTAGAATCATCATTTAAAGCTGGGTTTTGAATCTTTGTTAACAAATTTTCTCAGGATATTTTACGTCTGTTTTCAATTCAGTTCCTTCAGTGTCTCTGTGTTACACCTCCATGGTTCAACCAACCTTTGATCATTCATGCTGCCCTTATCTCTATACGTTCAATAACCCCTGTTAGTCCTGTTTGGTATGGGTCCTACACACTTGAGTAACATTCTAGAGCCAGCCACGTGAGAGTTTTGTAAGCAAGCTCCTTTGCAAAGTTATTGAAATTTCCCAGTATTCTACCAATAAACCAAAGTCAACCACCTCCTTTACCCACGACTCAACCGTTGTCATGATTCCATTTCTAATCCCTACCCAGTGTTACACCCAGGTACTTGTACGAGCTGGTCGATTCCGACAGTGATTCATTGATATTATAGTTATAGGACACTACATTTTCTTCTGTTTGTGGTGTGCACTATTTTACATTCTGAACATTTAACGATAGCTTCCAGTCTTTGCACCACTTTGAAATCTTATCAAGATCTGACTGAAAATTTATGCAGCTTCCTTCAAACAGTACTTCGATATAGATAACTGCATCACCTGCAAAAAGTTTGAGCTTACTATAAATATTGTCTGCCATGTCATTAATACACATTATGAACAGCAAGGGTCCCAACTCACTTCCCTGGGGTACACCCAAAGTTACTTCTACATCTGACGATGACTCTCCATCTGAAATAACACACTGCGCCCTCTCTACCAAAAAGTTCTCAATCCAGTCGCAAATTTCACTTGATATGCCATATGGTCAAACTTTTGACAATAAGCGTAGCTTTTGTACTGAGTCAAATGCTTTTTGGAAATCAATAAATACTGCATCTAAGTGACTGCCTTGATCCAAAGCTTTCGGTATTTTATGTGACAAAAGTGCAAGTTGGGTTTCACATGATCGATGTTTTTGCAATTCGCCGTGATTGGCATTTAGGAGGTCATGCTGTTCATGATACCTCATTATGTTCGAGCTCAGAACATGTTCTAAGATTTTACATCAGATCGACGTCAGGGATATTGGACGGTAGTTTTGTGGCTCCGTTCTACTTCCCTTCTTGTAAACAGGTCTGATCTTTGCTTTCGTCCAAGAACTGGGCACTTTTTTTCCGGAGGGATCTACGACAGATCATAATTAGCAGATGGGATAACTCAGCCGCAAATTCAGTACAGTATCTGACAGGGATCCCATCAAGCCCTGGGGCTTTGTTCGTGTTTAATGATATAAGCTGCTTTTCAACGCCACTGGCACTAATACTTATTTCATTCACCTTTGTAGTAGCACAAGGATTGAATTGGGGCAGTTGTGCTGGGTTTTCCTTTGGAAAGGAGCATTTGAAAACGGAGTTAAGTATTTCAGCTTTTGCCTTGATACCCTCAATTTTAGGTCTTGCCTCCTTCGCTAAGGGCTGGACACAAACGTTTGTGCCACAAACCGCCTTTACATATGACCATCGAAACTTCTATCAAAACCTTTAGGTCTAGAAAATATATAATTCGTGTTCCTGTAATTATCCTGCCACATATAAATCAAGAAACATAAATACAGCATCTACACTGTTTCTTTCAATGGCAAAATCTTCGCCTTTAAAAAAATTTAACAACACTGCACACCCATGTTAAATATAATTATATATTTATTATGATGGTGTATTTTCTGAATTGGAACTAAGACTGTTCACTTAATGTGATGCAGGATACAGGTGTTCCGACGCTTTCAGAACACGTGTCCAAGAAGTTTCTCGGGATGTGCGTATGTAGCAGTCAATATGTAGCTACGGACACCCTGTGTTTGATGTAATTAGAGGATATAATACTATACTGTTGTTATCAAATAAAACATAAAATCTGCAGGTTAATCATACAAATAAAAGCTAGTATGAATTCTCAGCAAATGATAGTTAAACCATGAATTTAAAGGGCTTAATAATGCCAAACTACGTGTGTTGATGTAAACAAAGTGTGTTCGTGTGTTGGAAAATTGTGTTTTCTGAGGCTCCCTGCTCCCAGCTTCAGGAAGCACCTAAAGAAGATTGCGAATTATATGACTGAAGGAAGGAACGATGGAAGGAAGATTGGGTTTAATGTCCCGTCAACATCGAGGTCATTAGAGATGGAGCGGAAGCTCGGATTGTGTCAAGAATGGTGAAGGAAATCAGCTGTGCCCTTTCAAAGGAACCCTCACGGAATCTGCGTGGAGCGATTTAGGGATATCATGGGGAACCTAAATTTGGATGTCCGGACGCAGGTTCAAACCGTCGTCCTCCCAAATGCGGGCCCAGTGTGCTGACCACTGTGCCACCTCGCTTGGCACGTAGTCGAAGTATCGTGTAAGTCCGGCGCGGATTACCGACAGAGAAAACACGATTTTCCAAGATGACAACACCTCACTGGGAAAGCCTGCAAACCTGCAAAGTATATATATACCTCGAAAATCTAATAATTCAGTACAAGTAAGCCATGTTTTGAATATATTAGAGGAAGCAGAAACTGTTAGATATAAAAAAAGGAAATACACAGTTCACATTGAATAATCAACTAGGATTGAAGCACAATAGCATTCTGGCTAACTTTATATCTTTATTTGGTTAAGTATTAGTATTTACTGAAATTCAGTATTATTCTGGCTTGTAAAGAGAGTGACCCAACAGTTAAAAGTACATAATGTCATATTATACACACGATAGTTTCCATTGCACCAGGCACTTAGTCCATCTTAATCGTTTACGGGTGCTGCTTCTACAGTTACCAATACTGGGTTGCCCTGCCATCCCACTAGTGAGAAACTGCCACCTTCTACCAGTCCACTAGGTAAATTGCGTTGTGCCCCTACTAAGCACAGTACTGGCGAGTGTTTTATAGCTTTTCTTAAAAAAAAATTTGTGCCTTCTCACGATACAATATTTTTTCCTTTTTTATACATTGAAGCGACAAAAATCTACATCTACATTTATACTCCGCAAGACACCCAACGGTGTGTGGCGGAGGGCACTTAACGTGCCACTGTCATTACCTCCCTTTCCTGTTCCAGTCGCGTATGGTTCGCGGGAAGAACGACTGGCGGAAAGCCTCTGTGCGCGCTCGAGTCTCTCTAATTTTACATTCGTGATCTCCTCGGGAGGTATAAGTAGGGGGAAGCAATATATTCGATACTTCATCCAGAAAGGCACCCTCTCGAAACCTGGACAGCAAGCTACACCGCGATGCAGAGCGCCTCTCTTGCAGAGTCTGCCACTCGAGTTTGCTAAACATCTCCGTAATACTATCACGCTTACCAAATAACCCTGTGACGAGACGCGCCGCTCTTCTTTGGATCTTCTCTATCGCCTCCGTCAACCCGAGCTGGAATGGATCCCACACTGATGAGCAATACTCAAGTATAGGTCGAACGAGTGATTTGTAAGCCACCTCCTTTGTTGATGGACTACATTTTCTAAGGACTCGCCCAACGAATCCCAACCTGTTACCCGCCTTACCAACAATTTATTTTATATGCTCATTCCACTTCAAATCGTTTCGTACGCATACTCCCAGATATTTTACAAAAGTAACTGCTACCAGTGTTTGTTCCGCTATCATATAATCATACAATAAAGGATCCTTCTTTCTATGTATTCGCAATACATTACATTTGTCTATGTTAAGGGGCAGTTGCCACTCCCTGCACCAAGTGCCTATCCGCTGCAGATCTTCCTGCATTTCGCTACAATTTTCTAATGCTGCAACTTCTCTGTATACTACAGCATCATCCGCGAAAAGCCGCACGGAACTTCCGACACTATCTACTAGGTCATTTATATATATTGTGAAAAGCAATGGTCCCATAACACTCCCCTGTGGCACGCCAGAGGTTACTTTAACGTCTGTAGACGTCTCTCCATTGAGAACAACATGCTGTGTTCTGTTTGCTAAAAGCTCTTCAATCCAGCCACACAGCTGGTCTGATATTCCGTAGGCTCTTACTTTGTTTATCAGGCGGCAGTGCGGAACTGTATCGAACGCCTTCCGGAAGTCAAGGAAAATGGCATCTACCTGGGAGCCTGTATCTAATATTTTCTGGGTCTCGTGAACAAAAGCGAGTTGGGTCTCACACGATCGCTGTTTCCGGAATCCGTATTGATTCCTACAGAGTAGATTCTGGGTTTCCAGAAACGACATGATACGCGAGCAAAAAACATGTTCTAAAATTCTACAACAGATCGACGTCAGAGATATAGGTCGATAGTTTTGCGCATCTGCTCGACGACCCTTCTTGAAGACTGGGACTACCTTTGCTCTTTTCCAATCATTTGGAATCTTCCGTTCCTCTATCATGGGATAGCGGTATGTACTTATACAGATGGCTGTAGTAACGCGTCCATGAGGTATAAACGGGCATTGCACTGACGGATCTGTCATTTGCATACAGGTGATTCATGGTCACATGACAGGATTAACAGACTTTCAAAGTGGAATGCTAGTGGGAGCTAGACACATGGGACATTTTATTTGGGAAATCGTTACGGAATTCAATACTCCGTGATCCACAGTGTCAAGAGTGTGTCGAGAATACCAAATTTGAGGCATGACCTCCCACCACTAACAACGCAGTGGCCGACAGCCTTCACTTAACGACCGAGAGCAGTGGTGTCAGTGCTAACAGACAAGCAACACTGCGTGACATAACAGCAAAAACAATGTGGGACCTACGACGAATGTATTCATTAGGACAGTGCGGCGAAATTTTGCATTAATGGGCTGTGGCAGCAGACTAAACATGCGATTGCCATTCCTAACACAAAGTCGCATGCGGCGCCTTTTCTGGACTCGTGACCATTACGATTGGACCCTAAACGATTGGAGAACTGTAGCCTTCTCAGGTGATTCCCGATTTCAGCTGGTAAGAGCTGATGGTAGTGTTCGAATGAGCCGCAGACCCTACGAAACCATGGACCTAAGTTGTCGAAAAGGCGCTATGTAAGTTGGTAGTGGCTCCATAACAGTTCAAATGGTTCAAATGGCTCCGAGCACTATGCGACTTAACTTCTAAGGTCATCAGTCGCCTAGAACTTAGAACTAATTAAACCTAACTAACCTAGGGACATCACACACATCCATGCCCGAGGCAGGATTCGAACCTGCGACCGTAGCGGTCTCCCGGTTCCAGACTGTAGCGCCCAGAACCGCACAGCCACTCCGACCGGCTCCATAACAGTGTGGGCTATGTTGACATGGAATGGACTGGGTCCTCTGGTCCTTCTAAACCGGTCATTGAGGGGACGTGGTTATTTTCTGCTACCTGGAGACTATCTGCAGCCATTCGTGGAATTCATGTTCTCAAACAACAACGCCATGTCACCGAGCCGCAATTGTGAATGGTTTGAAGAACATTGTGGACAATTTGAGCATATGATTTGGTCACGCAGATCGCCCAGCACGAATCGCCTCGAACGTTTATGGGACATAACTGAGAGGTCAGTTCATGCACAAAATCCGGCATTGGCAACACTTTCGCAATTATAAAGAGCTATAGAGGCAGCTCGCTGCTGCGGACTTCCAACGACTTGCTGAAACCATGCCATGCCGAGTTGCTGCACTGTGCCGGTCAAAAGGGTATCTGACACAATATTGGGAGCTATCCCATGACTACTGTCACCTCAGGGTATGTAGGCAAATCTCGAAACAAGCGTTTATAACTACGTGGCCGACCCTCCAACAATTTTAATGAAATTTATGGATCACATCTCGGTCACCCTTATTTTACCAATGAAATATAGACCGTATTTGCTCAACAATATATCTTTACTAGGAGCGCTGGGTACACCTATGACCCTTCAACATTGTGCGTATATTTTAGATATCACCTTTAATAATTATAATGAACCACAAAGTCGAGACATTGTGCATTACTCTTTACTATGTAGGTTGTACATGATGATTGTCCATAAAACTGGTTGTGAGCCAATAAAACAATTTTATCTGGTGACAGCACAGTCTTCTTACCCTCATGCCCTTCAGCAGGTGCAGGTACCCACAAGAGAAAATACTTTGTTAAATCCTGAACATGTAGTAATGTTTTTATAAATAACAAAGAATCATTAGATCTAACAAACTAATCAAAGAGAATTAATTTAGAGAAAGTTAAAATTTGGACTAAGGTAGTCTACATAAGGAACTGAAACAATGTCACCATACCCCCACCCTACTGTCCACCTCACTCCCTGTCTGTCTCTCTCTCTTTCTCTCTCTCTCTCTCCCTGAATCTCCGGCTCTTCTTTTCACACCCTCTCCCTCCCTGTCTCTTCCTCTCTTCGACTGTACTTTCACCACCACTTCTTTTTCTGCAGCTTCAATACATGCTGACCCTTTCTTTCTGTTTCCACAGCTGGATCAGGCATCACTGGGGCTGAACCGCGAATTTCTCGTGAAGGGTCCCACGGACAAACTCGTGGATGCCTACTACAAGTACCAGGTGGACCTGGCAGTTCTTCTGGGTGCCAACAGGACTCGGGCTGAGCACGAGCTCAGACAGTCCCTCGAGTTTGAGACAGCTCTGGCCAATGTGAGTACGAGGTGGAGGGTACAGTTTGCATGACTGCCACGCCATCTTTAGCGTATTCCCTGATCAGAACAAGGCTTCTAAGAGTCGCAATTAATATTGACGTTATAATATGGTACGTTAGAAAATGATGGCCACGTGAGAAGTCGGGTCCTTCCATTGGAATCTCGAATTATGTCACTCTTCATTTTAGGAACACAGATGCAGAACCTCAATGCTATGGATGTGTTGTCCGAGCAATGTGCACTCCAGAGAGGCACGAGAAACTTTGAATCGTATTACATATATTCATTCACAGATAGAACTGCAACTGTACGTGAGTTAGTCGTGCAGCATGCTGCTCTGTGGACAGTGATGGGTGATGGCGGCAGGAGGCAGTAAATTCAAATGCATGTCAGTGCAGGGATGCTGTATAAGTTTAGACAGCGCAGACACACGATGATGCAGTTCTTGTATGAAAAGAGCCACTTGTGCTTACTGTAGTCTAAAGGTAGTGTCATTGGCTAGTAATCAAAGTGTACTTCTTCCCAGATTTTATTCCGGCCAGTTCTTAAATTTTTTGTAAAAATCAACACAAATGGGTTGCCAAAGACTTAAAATATAAGGAGTCAGCCTCGCTCAGCCAACAGGCTTGTCAAAGAGGTTAGAGGAATAGGCAGACTTTCGGGACACCCTCCAGTACTTGATGTGAGAAACTGCCAGCAAAAACGGAAGAATCAGCATTGATCAATGGCAGAAGGCAATGGAGATCGCTGTGTCAAAGAAAAATAATATTTGAGCAGATGATACATGATTTGTAAATTAGAAAAAAAAGTGTCATGATGGTTTCTCCATTGACAAAACATTCTGAGTTAGACCCATATTTGAATCTCTGGGAGACAGCTGTAAATGGGGAGGTGATCACGAAAAAAAAAACATTGAGTAATCAGTGAAAGGGGAACACTCTATGATTCGAGGCATGGAATGTGGTAGGGAAGGTAGAAAACCTGAGAGGGAAATATAAAGAGTAAATCGAGAATTAGTGGGTGCAGCTGTAATGAAACCAAAAGAAGCTGGGGCCTTCTGATCAGATGAATGTTGGATAATTTCAGCAGTATCAGAAGAAGATATATCAGAAGTAGGATTTGTGATTAATAGGAAGGCTGAGTGTAGAGTGAGTTACTGTGAACCATACAGTGATAGGATTACGCTCATCAGAATCGGCAGCAAACGAATAGTAACAACAATAGTTCAGGTAGACAAGCCAGTCTCACAAAGTGAAGATGGAGTATATGAAAACACTGAAAAAGTAACACAACAGATATATGGAGATGAAACTCTAATAGGCATCACGGACTGGAATTCTGTGGTACAAAAAGGAATAGAAGACAGATTTGTGCGAGAGTATGGCCTTGTCAGCAGAAATTACGGGGGACAAATGATGCTTGAGTTCTGCAATAAATTTCATCCAGTAACAGCGAATTCATTGTTCAAGATTCACAAGAGGAGGTGGTATACTTGGAAAATGCACAGAGACATGGGAAGATAACATATAAATTACATAGCACCTAGGCAGAGATTCCGAAATCAGACACTCGACTGTAAGGAGTACCCAGAAGCACATACCGAGTAAGATTAAAATTTGGTAATAATGAAGAGTGGACTGAAGCTGATGAATGACCAATGTACATCTGAAGTGTTTAGAGGCTGTAGGTACTGTGTTGATTAACATCTCAATAGGCAATTGAATTACAGATACCTCAGAAATTGCACAGACACTTATAGATACAAGGAAGGAAACTTTGGGTAACAATTATGTCGATTGAAGACAGAAGAGAGTAGGAAAGTTTTCAGCAGCAGACATGAATGTACCAATATAACTCAATAGTTCCTTAAAAATATTAATAGTCTCGGTCACAATAACATATAATGACAATGTGCTAATTTGCGGTTTTGACTGACTATAAACCATCCCCAGAACATACAGACTGAAAATCAGTGCCAAAGTACAATTTTGCCATATCATATTTTCTAAGCGCAACTTGTGGGTTGACTAGCAGGTCGATGCGAAAGTGGCCCAACAGCGCAGGGTCACCGCGTCGGAAGTCTCCATGTGCTACTGTTGGCAGCGAGGGCAAACCGGTTATGACTCCAGACTGTGAGAGAGTTTTATGCCGTTACAACAGTTAGGCAATTAGGCTTCATTTCTGTCTGGTATTGAGCCAGAATCAACAACATAACATCTTCACAGGCAATAGTAAAAGCACCCGGAAGACACGGTCGGACGTCTGAAGAAGACACAATCAGAAGTCAATCTAACTTGGTACGTGCACACATTGTCTGTGAGTATGTACATGACTGGAGCTGCAGTTCTCTGTGACAGGTTGACCAGCCACAACAAGTGCAGCTGTGCTGGTCGTGTTGTGCTGTTACTGGGCCTCCAGGGGCACACAAGGACCCAACTGGGATCAGACGTCGAGTGAGCGCTGCGGAGGACATGGAATTGTAAGTGGCCGACAGGGTTTGAAAGGCACCATTGTGGGTCTCCAATAGGCTGGCTGGTCATATCAGCGACCTCAGTAGCCATTAGACATAGTGAGAGCAGAATGGGCCCCTCCGCAGAACTCACGGACTTCAAATGTAGTCAGGTGATAGGGTGTCACTTGCAGATTTGTGGGGCATTCGGATGTGACCGTGGCACAGTGGTGGACTGCACACGAACGTGGAGGCAGGCACATTCGTCCTTAAGTTTCCAGCCTACCACGTCTGTCCACCACAGCAGAGCATCGCCGTGTCGTCCATGGAGCACATCGTAATCTCCTTGTATCTGTGGCCGTCACCTGAGAATGAGTAAGAGACTCCCTACAATATTCTGTGTCATCCTCGTAGTCACGATCAGAGACTAGGACAGTGTTAAAAAACCGGAGCACAAAGAGCTGCATCCGGAGCGGTGCTGTGACTGGGACACTGACGGACATAGTCGGTGCTGGTGGCCTGAACTGCCATGAGTCCCCACTGCTGCTCGCTGCTGCAGGGTTGAACTCGGCACAGCTGTATGCAGCCTTCTTCTTCTCCGTGCCTAACTACCCCTCACCTAACTTTTACTGCCAATTCTCACAGACACAACTGCTGCAAGGTTTTATGCTCAGAGACCCCAAGCAAACTGGCTGTCGTGCAATAGATTTGGAACCTGGATCACAGAATATTGTAAAGTGGTAGAATTATGGTCCTTATTCTACAGCAATTACAATTGTATCCTAGATACAAGGCTGTCAATTCAACTAAGTACTTGGGTGTCAAAATCACGAACAACTTCAATTGGAAAGACCACATAGATGATATTGTGGGGAAGGCGAGCCAAAGGTTGCGTTTCATTGGCAGGACACTTGGAAGATGCAACAAGTCCATTAAAGAGACAGCTTACACTACACTCGTTCGTCCTCTGTTAGAAGTTTTGTATTATCACGTAATAGCGGAGAGAGTGTGGCAGATATGATACGCGAGTTAGGATGGAAGTCATTAAAGCAAAGACGTTTTTCTTCGCGGCGAGATCTATTTACGAAATTTCAGTCACCAACTTTCTATTCCGAATGCGAAAATATTTTGTTGAGCCCAACCTACATAGCTAGGAATGATCATCAAAATAAAATAAGAGAAATCAGAGCTCGAACAGAAAGGTTTAGGTGTTCGTTTTTCCTGCGCGCTGTTCGGGAGTGGAATGGTAGAGAGATAGTATGAATGTGGTTCGATGAACCCTCTGCCAACCACTTAAATGTGAATTGCAGAGTAGTCATGTAGATGTAGATGTAGATGGGAAAACCGCAATTGCGATGATACACTATGTGACCAAAAGTATCCGGACATCCGCAAAAACATGCATTTTTCATATTAGGTGCGTTGTGCTTCCACCTACTGCCAGGTACTCCAATCAGCGACTTCAGTAACCATTAGACATCGTGAGAGCAGAATGCGGCCCTCTGCGGAACTCACGGACTTCGAATGTAGTCAGGCAATAGGGTGTCACTTGTGTCATACGTCTACAGGCGAGATTTCCACACTCCTAAATATCCCTAGGCCCACTGTTTCCGATGTGATAGTGAACTGGAAACGTGAAGGGACACGTACAGCACAAAAGCCTACAGGCCGATCTCGTCTGTTGCCTGACAGAGACTGCAGACAGTTGAAGAGGGTCGTAATGTGTAATACGCAAACATCTGTCCAGACCACCATGCAGTAATTCCAAACTGCACCAGGATTGACTGCAAGTACTATAATAGTTAGGCGGGTGGTGAGAAAACGTGGATTTTATGGTCGAGCGGCTGCTCATAAGCCACACATCACGCTGGTAAATGCCAAACGTCGCCTCGCTTGGTGTAAGGAGCGCAAACATAGCACAATTGAACAGTGGAAAAATGTTGTGAGGAGTGACGAATCACAGTATACAATATGGCGATCCGATGGCAGGGTGTGAGTATGGCAAATGGACAGTGAACATCATCTGCCAGTGTGTGTAGTGCCACTACTAAAATTCAGAGGCGGTGGTGGTATGGTATGGTGGTGTTTTTCATGGAGGAGGCTTGCACCCCATGTTGATTCGCGTGGCACTATCACAGCAGAGGCCTAAACTGATAAGCACCTTCTTGCTTCCCACCGTTGAAGAGCAATTAGGGGATTGCAATTGCATCTTTCAACACAATCGAGCACCTGCTCATAATGCATGACCTCGCATTCGGGAGGACGACGGTTCAATCCCGCGTCCGGCCATCCTGATTTAGGTTTCCCGTGATTTCCCTAAATTGCTCCAGGCAAATGGCGGGATGGTTCCTTTGAAAGGGCACGGCCGGCTTCCTTCCCCGTCCTTCCCTAATCCAATGAGACCGATGACCTCCCAGTTTGGTCTCTTCCCCCAAACAACCCCATAATGCATGACCTGCAGCAGAGTGGTTACACGATAATAACATCTGTGTAATGGACTGGCCTGCACAGACTCCTGACCTGACTCCTATAGAACACCTTTGGGATGTTTTGGAACGCCGACGTCGTGTCAGAGCACACCGACCGACATCGATACCTCTCCTCTGTGCAGCACTCCGTGAAGAATGGGCTGCCATTCCCCAAGAAACACTCCAGCACCTAATTGAACGTATGTCCGCGAGAGTGGAAGCTGTCATGAAGGCTAACGGTGGGCTAGCATCATACTGAATTCCAGTATTACCGATGGAGGGTGCCACGAACTTGTGTCATTTTCAGCCGGATGTCCGGATACTTTTGAACACATAGTGTATCTGACCATTGTTGCTAGTAGTCTCAAATGATCTTGTTGTTGCCAGGACTTTAAACACTAATGTCCTCCTCCTTGCCGGCAGGAGTGTCCGAGCGGTTCTAGGCGCTACTCTCTGGAACCACGTGACCGCTACGGTCGCAGGTTCGAATCCTGCCTCATTCATTGTTGGTTGGTTTGGGGAAGGAGACCAGACAGCGTGGTCATCGGTCTCATCGGATTAGGCAAGGATGGGGAAGAAAGTCGGCCGTGCCCTTTCAGATGAACCATCCCGGCATTTGCCTGGAGCAATTTAGGGAAATCACAGAAAACCTAAATCAGGATGGCCGGACGCGGGATTGAACCGTCGTCCTCCTGAATGCGAGTCCAGTGTCTAACCACTGCGCCACCTCGCTCGGTGCCTTATTCATGGATGTGTGTGATGTCCTTAGGTTAGTTAGGTTTAAGTAGTTCTAAGTTCAGAGCCATTTGATCCTCCTCCTCCTCCTCATCAAGTAGTTGCTCTTCTAAACAGCATTCGATATGAGTGCAACAGTTATGCCTTTACCTGTGATTTCTTGTACTTTAGGTTCTGGAGCTATGCACGCCTCTATTTAAAAATAATAGTTCAATATAGTCATAAGGCCGAGTTGCAGACGTCTTCTTCTAATTCACTGTAAATAATAACCTCTAGCTGTGATCCTGTTGTTAAACAGACAATGTATTGGCTAGAGTTGCAATGTAATAAAATACACAGAAATACGAAATAAAAGTGAATGGACAATTTAATAACACAGGTTCTATTTTAATGTCTGTAATTGATGTGGATGGCAGAGACTTGTGTTGAATAATGTTTATTCGAGAAACGACATCTCAAATAAACAAGAAGTGGATCTACAATATTCATTTAAAATACAGACAGAAAGGAAAATACCCTTATCAAATGCAGTAAAGTTATGCTGAGAGTGTAGCAAGAAAGGTAGCAAAATCTCCAAACTAAATTTTAATCAAACATACAAGAAAACTAAGTCCATTTCATAATCACAGTACACGAAATATTCACCAGCTCAAAACAGTTCACTGTTAAACATGACGAGTCACAAATTATCACATGTAACACAAAGGAAAATAATTCGTACCCTGTCTATCCTCAGTTCCGTAATACGAGCGGAGTGAGTCAGAGTCCCACTTTGGAGCACATTCGGACCTCTGGAGATATAAAGTTCGTTCAGAGGTCGACGTACGGTGGCGGCCGTCCACCGCCCAGAATCGAACACCTCCTCGATCGAATGCTGCTCGTACTGCAGTCAGGTTGTAAGGGAGCAAGATCCCACGGATAGCATTCATCTCACGCTAGGTGAGGAGAACCCTACGTCATAGTGACGTAACACTACGTCATCGTGACGTAAATAACCCAAATCGACTACATGAGTGCGTATATCGATCTTTGCGGTTGTACCGATAACGTCAAAGCTAAATGTAAATACATGTGTACAAACGAAGTGACAGGAGTTATCTGTCACGCTCATCCCACTTGAATTAATTATTAAGCTGTAATCCCAACAATTAGGGATGGTATTATGTGTTTCAGGAACATAATGAATGTCTGAACGAAGGAACCTTAACGAAAGCAAAAAAAAAAAAAGCTTTTAGTCAATTTTTTTTAATCCGATGAATCGCGCATAAATCGTGTGGATTAATCATTAAGCTGCAATCCAAAGAATATGGGATATTATTGTGTGTTTCATGTACATAAAGAATATCTGAATGAAGGAATCATAACCATAACGAAAGTGTCTAGGCATTTTTAGTCCGATTAATCGTACTTAAATTATGTGGATAAAAACGTGAAATAGGGAGAAATTAAAGTGTTTCGTATTTTTATAAAAGCCAATGAATTGTACATAATTCATGTGGGCAGAAACGTTAAACTGAGAAACTGAAGTTCGAAGTAATTCCGAATGTTGCTGGAAATGTTAAACCATCCAGTTCCATTTAATCTTGTCTTCATGTTGTAAATCAACTAAGAACAATGAACAGTGCAGAGTGAAGACGCACACAACAGTCGATGTATACAGAATGCACACAACAGTGGATAGGACAACTCGTGAAACTCATGATGACGCGTGCCTACGTCACTTTGACGTAGGGCCTTCCTCACCTAGTGTCAAATAGACTTGGCCACTGTTTCTATGTTTCGATACAGTGTATCGATACGTGGAACTGCGTCAATGTTTCGGAACGGCTGTGGTTCACTGTTTCGAAATAGTGGTGTTTCATTTCGCCCCCGTCTCGGATAACCGGACCAGATTCGATCTCGAGCCAGACACAGAAACTGTATCGTTGTTTCAAAATATGGCTGTTTCGGTCCACTTGTGTTTGGAACGGACTAATTGTATCGAAACAGTGATGTTTCATTCCGCTCTGTGTCGGACGAGATTCGGGCTCGGCACAGGTACTGAAACACAACATAACACTTCATGAAACACTTTCAAGAGTGTCGAAATCTTTTGACAAG
The DNA here is from genome assembly GCF_023864345.2 of Schistocerca serialis cubense. Taxonomy (NCBI): domain Eukaryota; kingdom Metazoa; phylum Arthropoda; class Insecta; order Orthoptera; family Acrididae; genus Schistocerca; species Schistocerca serialis. The sequence goes on from NC_064648.1 coordinate 149,909,501, forward strand.
CAATAGCATGAAGCTTAAGATATCCGAAAATAAAGCTTCGTTTGCAGCTGACTGTCCTATTACGAAATGGCGTAACATCTGCTTTATAAACACCAACCAAACTATAGAACAACGCATGCTACTCACATTCCAAATAATAAATATGTGAAAATCATTCAATTAAATTACACCTTTATATAACATACGCTTCTGTTCATGTACAGTAATAACATTAAGAAACGCAAGTAAGCCTACAACATTTTGAATAAAAAAAGGCTTAGAGTGACAGTTATTAGACATATGCATAAATTTGATGTAGGTATAATTGCAAGCAATATGTTTGACGTATCACTGATAGTGTAATGGTGAACGGGAAGGGCTGGGAAGCATGGTCTATTTATAGTAATCGTTCGAAACACCTTGAAAGACAAAAATTTTTTCTGTTATATTTTGTTATTTATTCGAATTATTTGGCGTTATTTGTGAGTCTATAGTCACTGTGCCTATTATCCACAATGATTCCCTTTGTGTGCATGTAAATTAGCAGGATGGGTATATTACCCATACTAAAGGAATGTGGGAATCCCAGTAGCATATCCGTTGTTTCTGCAGTTTGCTCCCACCTCCAGTTCCGTTCGTGGTGGTTCTTCTGTCGTATAAAAGTTACACGACACGAAAGCAGCGCATTTGCTGCAGGAAATACGAAACTGCCAAGACGCCTAAGTGATAGTTTCATACTTGCTGCGATATGATTAGCGCTCTCGCACCTAATTTGTGTTTATATGGGCATACTTATAGAGTAGACATTCAAGATGATAAAATGTGTAGGTTTATTAGATTACAAAACACAAACTGTTTACCTGTTTCGAAACAGCGTATCGAAACATTACATTGTACTGTTTCATTTGTTTCGAAACAGTTACGTGTTTCAGTTTGCCCATCTCTAGTGTGAAATGAATGCTACCCTGGTCCCACGAACATAGATATTAATATGCGACACACAGGTCGATAGCAGGCAGGAGTCGATTGTCGAGCGCTGCAGAAGGCAGTGGTGTTCTGTGGTGAAGCAGTGTCAAGTGAGCAGTTGTGCAGAAGAGACAGGCAAGAGTGGTGGTCGAGTGAGAAGTAAACGGTAAATTCACCGGAGTATGACAAATGAGCGCGTGCCCCTGATCGTCGTTGGGTTGACCCTCACCGGTACCGATTCGTGAGTGATATAAAACCAAGTGATAAGTGCCGACTTACGTGTTTAGAGTCAACCGCGTCGGCCAGCAACAACCATGGATTGCAGTGAGAATTGTTGTGAATGTTAACCATCAGCATTGCGTGTGACGAAGTACTTAAGATCAGCAACCACTAAAGAGATATAACCGTACTTAAACGTGTAAGGCGAAGATAGCAACTGCCTCAGGAATTGTGTGTTAGTAGAAAATACATATCAGTTTGTACATCGCAACCTTTATGGACTTTAATAATAGACAAACTTCAATCATTAACTATTCCATCTCAGGATGGCCGCACTGGTTGAAATACCCACGAAGCCACAGCATAAAAACCGATAGCCTTACATCCATTAAGCACACGGTCATATAATCATAATAAACCACTGTTTGGCGGCTTCGGTAAATCACGCAAAACCTAGTAAAGGACAAAACGGGGGTGTTTCAAGGTCTGCCTCCTCCCAGAACTTGAGTTAAACGGCCAGAACTGCTCCCGTGAGCACTTCCCTTGAAAAGTCCCAACCTCCACTTGACTCTTGTAGTGTTCGGCTACTGTCTGCTTACCCAGGCCGTCACCACCAAGAATAGATTACATCATTCTCATGTTCCACAGACATCTTTTGACTCAACCAGACCACCTCTTGGACTAAACTAAGATATTACAAGAATATTGGAATGCCCTATCCCAACAATGTTAAGTTTAGTGAACTGGCTTCCCTGTATTTCAGGAACCACTGTACCCATTCACATTAAACTGTGTGTTCTGAGTCTACTGAACTACAATAATGGAATTTCAGCCACTGCTTTCAGAAATAAAATTTTTTAATTACACAGTTACTTTTTTGTACATTATTCTAAATAATTCTAATTATACATAACATTACATTCTTCTTTTACTTCAGTAGAATCAGGATATGTATGTTATTACTCCCTGAAAATTTGAATACTCTACTCAAAGTGATTTCTGAGATTTAGGGAAAAATGCAACAGAAAATGTAAATTTTCAGGAACGGCTTTTATAGTTTCAAAAGACTGTAACTAACTCAATATATGCTTAATTCTTTTTATTTTTAGTCACTCAGAAGCACCCTGCACCATATTGTATATCATCCTCTTGATCTTTTTCCAAGTTTTTTTCTTCTATTCCTCTTTCTGGACTCCTTAATGGCCAACTTAACTACATACTCTGCTTTATCAATGCAAACCTTGTCCATCCATTCAAGTTCTCTGATGCAGTTTGCTCCAGGATTAATTCCAATATGCTGCAGCAATTTCACCTTTACCAGTGTTTCCATCATTAAAAGCAACAACAGCACCACTGACCCTTACTTTAGTGTCTTCATTCCAACAAAAACATTTTTTGCTAAGCGAGTCCATAAAAGATTATTGAACGACTCATTGGGATTTTGAGTCTGACCATGCAGACACTTCTTCAGTAATTCAGGATTTGCCACGTCTATGTAAATAGGTTGTATGATATCCATGACTGCTGTTGGGGTGTAATTTTTATGGCTGTATGAACTGTTTGAGCAGTGTGCACTGCAGTAATTGCACCATCAATCATGTCCAGGAGCGTAAAGGTGGTGGACTGGTTTTTCTTCAGTTGATAATCTGTGGAAGAAGGTAGGCCATACTGCCTGCTTCATTATGAACAAACCCTCAATATTATTTCTAAAGGCCACCCCATAATACTGCTGTAGTTCATCAATTATTTTGTCTGGCAGCCTGCCTCTTATGGTTTTACGATCAGAGAGTGTTTTTCCTCTCAAACTTTGTTTCAATTTCCTCATCCTGGTGCCCATCCTCTTCTGGACATAACCTTTATAACATAGCACTCCACAGCCTTCTATATAAAAAAAATTACCAATTTTATTAGATCTTGAAGTAGTGCACGAAAAATTTTAGCTCCTTCAACTGGTGTAGATTATATTTAAAAAAATAAAATAAAATACTTGCCATAATATATATCATTTTATTAAGAAAATTGCAAATTTTATAATGATATAAAAATCTAAAAATGTGAAAAAAATTCTGTTCTAGCTCGCCTTAAATTAAGAAACGGTATTAACTTTTTGTGGCACTCAGACCATTCACAAAAAATATAAGAAAAGGTTTTTCCACAAATAAATAAGCCAGTATTTTTGTGATGTGTGCCTGTGATAAATGATAGCAAATTGCCATTAAATATTGTTTAAACAGTTATTTAGATGTGCTTGTCAAAAGTGTTTATTGGCACTCTTTTACAAAGGTGGTGTCAGCTGACACACGAACTGACTGCTTCATATATTACCACAATTTTGAATTATCGATTGTAATTAGTACCTAAATAAGTTACATCTGAACAAGTAAACTGTTCATTAAATGAATACACAAGAAAATGGGAGGTATCCACGCTGTATTCCTTCACTGTGTGATTGTGGAGGATGCGGTGTTCCGACACATTTGTGTAATGAAAAAGACATAAAAGGCTTATAAGTTAATAAATAAAATAGATACAGATGAGGGACTTTCCCGGACAATAGCCATCGTGCAATGCTATCATCTGAGATATCGTTTGTTGAAACTGCATGAAAAGTGTAAAAGTTATTTATTGAGAGGTTGCAAGATCTGTTATTACTCAGCTTAGCCGTGAGTCCATAGAGGGTGGTACATGTGACGTACAGTATAACTGGTCATCATTTCCACCCAGAATTTGCGAGTGTAAGTCGGACCTTCCTTGATCCGCCTTGGTGGGTCGTGTCGTCGGATTTCCTCCTACATGTGCACGGTAAATGTCGTCCCGTGCAAATTCTTTATTGGCGCATTGGATGTCTCTGTCGGTGGAAGCTAATTATCTGAAATTGCTGTCGATCAACTTTGGGGTATCTATTTACTCGAAATTAACATTCAGAATGTCGTAATATCTCTTTTATTCCTATTAAATCAATGATGAAACACTCGTGTCACAAACTACTCGTAACCGAGAGCATGGCTACCATCGAACAAGACAGGAAGAGCTCTTAACTGAGACTGCCGACTTTGGCGCGCAGTCCGTATCTCTTACTAGTTTCGTCACAGTTCGTGGATTTACGATCAAGTTCGTACTTACTAAGATGTGCATTTGTTAATGAAAGGGTGTGAATTTTGACGAGGCAAAATTATGATAAATAGTTTTAAACATCCAGAGGCTCCTCCTAGCATTCATGTTGTCATAAATGATTTTAATTATTAAATATAAATAAACGAAATCGGTGACTTTGGAGCCAAGATGGCGGTACTTCCCGTCACGTATATTTCCCAGGCTGACGCTTGTTGCTACGGTCCAGCTCCGAGCCCCATCCCGCTACGCGCGACATAAAAAATGGTTCAAATGCCTCTGAGCACTACGGGACTCAACTGGTGTGGTCATAAGTCCCACAGAACTTAGAACTACTTAAACCTAACTAACCTAAGGACATCACACACATCCATGCCCGAGGCAAGATTCGAACCTGCGACCGTAGCGGTCGTGCGGCTCCAGACTGTAGACGCGCGACATATGGTCGCTTCGTCACCTAGCCAGCCACCGTGGGAAATGCTCTCCGACTCATGGCCGGCTACGGACTACAGCACTTCCTAACTATCGTGAATACATCAATAAGAGACAATAATTTATTAAAACTGTTAAAAATGTCTTCCTCACATAAGAGGCATCTTACAAGGTTCATTGTGAAAATGTTTATTCATTGTAGATTACTAACTTTTGTTGTTTGAAAGATATTGAAATTATTGTTGTGTCATTGGATATGCCTCATATATCTGAGACTGCAGGTTTATTCAGCTTTGCTTTAATACTTGACACTACCTGTAATTTCTTATGGTTCTGGAAGAGATGTAAGAAGCGTTTTTTCAGTTTGTCACAAAGCCCAAAATTGCTATTATTCTGCACTGTGCTACTTGAGACAATCGTCGCGAAAACTCTCGTGTTTGGGATTTACCCTTGTCCAGCCACTCTACCTGCCTCTGCACCTGGCTGGCCGGTACTGGCCCTGGAGCCACACAGCCTTCAGCCAGCCCTTAGCCACACAATCCAATTCACCTTCGCTCGTACCCACTCCAGGTGGCCAAATCGCTCGCCTGCATACGCCTAATGTTACAGGATCAAACCATAATTTTCACCAGTACCCATTCACTTTTTCTGATAAATATGTTAGCTTGTAACTTGATTTCAATTGTTAAACTAATTCCCCAAAATTCTTTTACAAATTTTGCTTAAAAATGCAATAGTTGAATGTTTGGAACATTAATTTAATGTAACAATTCATTTGACAGCAATGTGTAATTATTTTATACTTTGAATAAAGTTCACTCTCCCATAGTCTGCGACCCCTCTTGGCAACCCGTATGTTCACAGAATAGAATGGAACAGCAAATTCCAGTGGCCACCTCTTCCATGGAATGGGGAAGGGAAGAGCAGGACAGCCAGGCAGTCAACATATTTTAAGATTTTTGTGCAAAATTTTGTTTCAGAAATAGCAGAAATGTCCATCAAACACTTCTCTATTTCTTCACTTAAACCTTACGGGCTGATAGGCTGTGGTCGAAGTATAAAACTCTCCCCTGACGTTTCGTCTCCGACTGCAGGAGACATCCTCGGAGGTACAGCTGCAAACTGCGAAGAGAACTTGAGGAAGCGTCAATCTGTTCATAAAAGTTATTATTGGATTGAAAGTAGGTTGTGGCGAGGCAGTGTCGGAATAATGCCACAGTATCGGCAGGAAAAATATCCGCTATGACGGGGTCGCTATGGGCAGTCCTCTTAGTCCTGCTGTGGCCAACTTATTTATGGAGATTGTTGAATTTTGAACAACAGGCGTTGCCAGTAAGAAACCAGCCAGATGGTATCGCTATGTCAATTACACGTTCGTAGTATGGACACACGCAGCAGAGGCGTTGGATGCCTTCCTGACACATTTAAACAGTATTAATCCGAAAATCCAATTTACTACGGAGATGGAAAGGAATGGGCAATTGAATTTCCTGGATGTGTCTGTGATTAAACAACGGGACGGAACGTTGGGCCATAAGGTGTATAGAAAGGCCAGACATACTGATCGTTATCTACATAAAGGTTCAAACCACCACCCTAGACAAAAAAAGAGGTGTAATGAATACCTTGGTAGACAGGATGTACAAAATTTGTGAACCTGTTTATTTAAAAGATGTGATTGAACATCTATGGTCAACTTTCGTGAAGAATGGCTGTTCAAGCAAGTATGTAGATCGAGCACTTCGCTCTAGGCAAAGAATCACGAGCAACGACAAACAACAGTCGCCCAAGGGCAAAGTTTTTCTTCCATTCATTAGTAAGGTCACAGATCGCATTGGGAAAGTTTTAAGCAAGTATGGGGTGGAAACTATTTTCAGACCCACCAGGAAAATAAAGGAATATTTAAGATCGGCAAAAGATGCACGACGCCCTTTGGCTACACCGGGGTATATAAAATTCCTTGTAGTTGTGGACAGGTTTATATCGCTACCACAAAGAGAAGTGTGAACACCCGACCCGTCTTGTTGAACATAAGAGGAATTGCCGCCTGGGTCACATGGATAAATCGGCCGTAGCGGAACATGTTTACCAGGAAGGTGATCATGAAATAAAATTCAGCAAGACGACCATCATATCAAAAACCTCGCATTATTATGCACGCTTGTATAGAGAGACTATCGAGATTGATAAACACGATAATAATTTTAACAGGCAAGTCGTAGGTGTTAAACTGGATAAAATTTGGATGTCAGCATTGAACCGCGAGTGTGACAATCGATTACTTTCAATCGAGAATGTTGGCATTACCAGAGAGAATCTCATAGCCGATGACACGTGATCGACAGTGGCGCCCTCTGTACTGCCTATATAATCAGCGCTTCCTCGAGTTCTGTTCGCAGTTCGCCGCTGTATCTCCGAGGATGTCTCCTGCAGTCGGAGACGAAACGTCAGGGGAGAGTTTTATGCTTCGACCACAGCCAATCAGCCTGGAAGTTTTAAGTGGAGACAGTACCGGCCGTGAAAGCTTACATTGTATGATCAACTTCTCTATTTGTAACTGGCAGAATGAATACTCTTCAGAACATTGTCACTTTTGTGTGACATAAAATTAAATATACAAAACATGAAAGCAGTAAAGGGAAGAGACGAACAAGACAGTGCACATTTCTTCAATCCTTAGGACCTAGCATTTTTTCTCTCTCTAATATTGCTACAGCTCTACACTGCGTGCTTCCCTTCCTGCAAAAGAATTTATTACCTCATCGAAGTTCATCAAACGTTTCGCTACACGAAAAATCAAAATGTCACTGTCTGAAAAAACTGTTAATACCAATAGTAACCAAGACTGGTATGGTTTCTCAATTTGATTACCTCTGTTTTGTCTGTGCTTACTAGACAAAACAAAATAAGCCTTTCTAATATTGCAGCAATTATAACACATACCAAATAAGCGAGATAGTTTTGGCACAAATGGTCATTTTTATCTAAATCATTTACATAAACACGATAAAATGTAATTTGCATAGTGTCAATATCAAATCCGTATTCGGCATACAACAAGCAAAAATTTTTATATTAGAAAATAGTTTCACATTTAATTTATACCCTCCAATTTCTCAATCATGAAATCAAAAAGTAGTAGAATGAAATTTTTTATATGAATTTGAAGTCATCTTATTCTTACTTATAATTTGTGTGATATCCATGTCTTTTCCTTCCTCATTCTAACAAACAACTGTAGCATCACTAATTCAGTCACTATTCCTGCCACTGTCAAAACTTATTCTCCAGCTAACATCACTAACAATGCCAGAATCACCAGTCTAGTTGTTCCGTGTTTATTCTCTGGTTAGGCTTATTACGTGTTCATACAACACGTTTCCCGCACTATTCTGAGAGTAAAACTTAAGTAGCTGCTAACTGGGGACCGTACAATTGGCCCTTAGTAGTGTAGCGATGTGGCAAAAATTTTCTGTCAAAATTTCAGTTTCTTGGATACACCGAGAAGATTGACATGTAATCTTTCTTAGCTGTTATTTCTGATAGTCGTTTATTTCCACTCTGGTAGTCTGAATCTATGGATTTCGCTAATAATTATAACAATGCTGATCATTCACACACCCAGTCAACAATACAAAAAGAGAAGCGATTGGCGTGGTAGAGATACCAAATACACTATGCATCCATTAAAAATCAGCTTATGATTCATTCAGAAATCAGCTTAGAATATGTTCAAAAACCAACAGGAATGCCTTTTAAAATCGTATGAATAATCGATAGATGAATGTGCACTAGATGCTAGGTGCTTTGTGAAATAAGGTTTTTTTCTTTAAAGAACATGAATTTGGTGCCCCCTCGAAATTGCCACCTGGGGCAGATACCCCAGTTAGCCCAATGCCCCACCACCCGCCCACCCCTTTAGCCAGGCCTGTCTTTTACCAACCACAGTTCTTATGCCATGTTATGTGTTTGCAAGTGGTGTACCATTCCTTGTAGACACACTGGGTAGTCTGCATTGATACACCAACCAACCAAACAACTTAATTCACAGCGTAGTCATGGGCGCGTGCAAACACAATAGCTCCTTTCTGGCATTCTGTCACGCCTCTACGTCGACCGAACTCACTGCACTGATTCCGTACAAATGACTAGGACATATAGTCTGCTTCACTGCCTTGACTTAGATCAGTGTTGAAGGGTCATACGCCATCGCACTACAAAGTTGTACGCTATCTATATTGCTCCCAAGTGACCAGTGGACCCTTTTAAGTGGGTGAATAGTATTTTGTCCGTCTTAGCTGATCTGATGATTTAATCTTTCAACTCCTTTGTGACCTGTGACAGAATGTCAATGTAATCAGGAAACTAATATCTTTTATTTCTTCCTCCTCAACTTTAATATTATGTTTCGAAATTTTCCCACAATTTCATTTAGTACTTGCTCTGTGCAGAGACTGAATAAACCTTGCAAAGAGACAACATCCCTGTCTCATTACCATTTCATTTATTGCTTCCCTTTCGCCTCCTTTGAACTTATAATGACAGTTTTTTTTCTGTGTGAGTCGTAGGAGTGTTTTACTCCCTATTTTTATCCTTGTTGCTATCAGAATTTGAATGAGTGTGTTCCATCAACACTGTCAAAAGCTTTCTCTAAATTTATTAATGTAGGTTTACATTTCTTCACTACATTTTTGAAGATAAACAGTTGTGTCCTTATTACACCTTGTCTTCCTGCACTGCTCCGCCGGCCACTGTGGCCGAGTGGTTCTAGGCGCTTCAGTCTGGAACCACACTGCTGCTACGGTCGCAGGTTGAAATCTTGCCTCAGGCATCGATGTGTATGGTATGTCCTTAAGTTAGTTAGGTATAAGTAGTTATAAGTCAAGGGGACTGATGACCTCAGATGTTAATTCCCATAGTGCTTAGAGCCATTTGAACCATTTTTGCACTGCTCCAGAAGCCAGATCCCTTAATCGGGCAGGTAGGTTAGAAAATTTTAAAAGGGAAATGGATAGGTTAAACTTAGATATAGTGGGAATTAGTGAAGTTCGGTGGCAGGAGGAACAAGACTTTTGGTCAGGCGAATACAGGGTTATAAATACAAAATCAAATAGGGGTAATGCAGGAGTAGGTTTCATAATGAATAAAAAAATAGGAGTGCGGGTAAGCTACTACAAACAGCATAGTGAACACATTATTGTGGCTAAGATAGACACGAAGCCCACGCCTACCACAGTAGTACAAGTTTATATGCCAACTAGCTCTGCAAATGACGAAGAAATTGGAGAAGTGTATGATGAAATAAAAGAAATTATTCAGATAGTGAAGGGAGACGAAAATTTAATAGTCATGGGTGACTGGAATTCGGTAGTAGGAAAAGGGAGAGAAGGAAAAATAGTAGGTGAATATGGATTGGGGGGAAGAAATGAAAGAGGAAGCCGCCTGGTAGAATTTTGCACAGAGCACAACTTAATCATAGCTAACACTTGGTTCAAGAATCATAAAAGAAGGTTGTATACATGGAAGAAGCCTGGAGATACTGACAGGTTTCAGATAGATTATATAATGGTAAGACAGAGATTTACGAACCAGGTTTTAAATTGTAAGACATTTACAGGGGCAGATGTGGACTCTGACCACAATCTATTGGTTATGAACTGTAGATTAAAACTGAAGAAACTGCAAAAAGGTGGCAATTTAAGGAGAAGGGACCTGGATAAACTGAAAGAACCAAAGGTTGTACAGAGTTTCAAGGAGAGCATAAAGGAACAAATGACAGGAAAGGAGGAAAGAATTACAGTAGAAGAAGAATGGGTAGCTTTGAGGGATGAAGTAGTGAAGCCAGCAGAGGATAAAGTAGGTAAAAAGACGAGGGCTGCTAGAAATCCTTGGGTAACAGAAGAAATATTGAACTTAATTGATGAAAGGAGAAAATATAAAAATGCAGTAAATGAAGCAGGCAAAAAGGAATACAAACGTCTCAAAAATGAGATTGACAGGAGGTGCAAAATGGCTAAGCAGGGATGGCTAGAGGATAAATGTAAGGATGTAGAGGCTTGTCTCACCAGGGTTAAGACAGAAGCTGCCTACAGGAAAATTAAAGAGACCTTTGGAGAAAAGAGAACCACTTATACGAATATCAAGAGCTCAGATGGAAACCCAGTTCTAAGCAAAGAAGGAAAACCACAAAGGTGGAGGGAGTATATAGAGGGTCTATACAAGGGCGATGTACTTGAGGACAATATTATGGAAATGGAGGAGGATGTAGATAAAGAAGAAATGGGAGATATGATGCTGCGTGAAGAGTTTGACAGAGCACTGAAAGACCTGAGTCAAAACAAGGCCCCGGGAGTAGACAACATCCCATTAGAACTACTGACAGCCTTGGGAGAGCCAGTCCTGACAAAACTCTACCATCTGGTGAGCAAGATATATGAGACAGGCGAAATACCCTCAGACTTCAAGAAGAATATAATAATTCCAATCCCAAAGAAAGTAGGTGTTGACAGATGTGAAAATTACCGAACTATCAGTTTAATAAGTCATGGTTGCAAAATACTAACACGAATTCTTTGCAGACGAATGGAAAAAGCCGACCTTGGGGAAGATCAGTTTGCATTCTGTAGAAATATTGGAACACGTGAGGCAATACTGACCCTACGACTTATCCTAGAAGCTAGTTTAAGGAAAGGCAAACCTACGTTTCTAGCATTTGTAGACTTAGAGAAAGCTTTTGACAATGTTGACTGGAATACTCTCTTTCAAATTCTGAAGGTGGCAGGTGTAAAATACAGGGAGCGAATGGCTATTTACAATTTGTACAGAAACCAGATGGCAGTTATAAGAATCGAGGGACACGAAAGGGAAGCAGTGGTTGGGAAGGGAGTGAGACAGGGTTGTAGCCTCTCCCCGATGTTATTCAATCTGTATATTGAGCAAGCAGTGAAGGAAACAAAAGAAAAATTCGGAGTAGGTATTAAAATCCATGGAGAAGAAATAAAAACTTTGAGGTCTGACGATGACATTGTAATTTTGTCAGAGACAGCAAAGGACTTGGAAGAGCAGTTGAACGGAATGGATAGTGTCTTGAAAGGAGTATATATGAACATCAACAAAATCAAAACGAGGATCATGGAATGTAGTCGAATTAAGTTGGGTGATGCTGAGGAAATTAGATTAGGAAATGAGACACTTAAAGTAGTAAAAGAGTTTCGCTATTTGGGGAGCAAAATTACTGATGATGGTCGAAGTAGAGAGGACATAAAATGTAGGCTGGCAATGGCAAGGAAAGCGTTTCTGAAGAAGAGAAATTTGTTAACATCCAGTATTGATTTAAGTGTCAGGAAGTCATTTCTGAAAGTATTTGTATGGAGTGTAGCCATGTATGGAAGTGAAACATGGACGATAAATAGTTTGGACAAGAAGAGAATAGAAGCTTTTGAAATGTGGTGCTACAGAAGAATGCTGAAGATTAGATCGGTAGATCACTCAACTAATGAGGAGGTATTGAATAGGATTGGGGATAAGAGAAAATTGTGGCACAACTTGACTAGAAGAAGGGATCGGTTGGTAGGACATGTTCCGAGACATCAAGGGATCACCAATTTAGTATTGGAGGGCAGCATGGAGGTTAAAAATCGTAGAGGGAGACCAAGAGATCAATACACTAAGCAGATTCAGAAGGATGTAGGTTGCAGTAGTTACTGGGAGATGAAGAAGCTTGCACAGGATAGAGTAGCATGGAGAGCTGCATCAAACCAGTCTCAGGACTGAAGACCACAACAACAACAACCAGAAGCCAAACTAACCGTATGACAGGTTACCTTTTGCTAGTCTTTCCCTAGGTGAGTCCTTTCTAAAGCTATAACTTACCATTGTTTTGGTGATCTCCGACCTGACACCTTATGCTTCCTTTGAAATTGGGATTATTACATTATTTGTGAAGTCTGACGCTATTTACCTTGTCTTATATATCTTGTAAATCAGATGGAATTGTTTTGATTAGATTAGATTAGTTTTTCGTTCCATAGATCCGTGCTGAGGAGATTCTCATGGATGTGGAAAATGTCAATATTTTTTTTGAAAGCTGAAATAACAATACTAATAGTATGAATATATATACAATACATCATTTGTTTCTATTAAAAATTCGTCAATGGAGTAGAAGGAGTTGGCCACTTGTAAGTCTTTCAGGCTCCTTTTAAACTGAACTTTATTGGTAACTAAATTTTTTATGTTTGCCGGCAAATTATTGAAGATGAGTGTTCCTGAGTAATGGACTCCTTTTTGAACTAAAGTAACTGCTTTTAAGTCCTTGTGCAGATCATTTTTGTTCCTGGTATTGCATTTATGAACTGAGCGCGTTTTTGGAAAAAGAGATATATTGTTTAGGACAAATTTCATTAAGGAGTAAATATACTGAGACGCAGTAGTTAGTATACCCAGTTCTTTGATGAGGTTTCTACAGGACGTACGTGAATTTACTCCACAAATAATATGTATTACACGCTTTTGGACTTTGAAAACTTTTGTTTGACTTTAAGAGTTACCCCAAAATATTATACCATATGACATTATGGAATGAAAGTAGGCAAAGTATGCAAGCTTTTTCATTTTTATGTCGCCTATGTCTGCTAACACTCGAATTGCAAATACAGATTCGTTAAGGCGTTTCTGCAGTTCTGTGGTGTGCTCCTGCCAACTGAATTTATTATCAAGTTGTAATCCCACGAATTTAAGACTGTCAACCTCTTCTATCTGCTCTTCTTCATACTTTATGCAAATGCTGTGTGGAAACCTCTTACAGGTTCTGAATTGCATATAGTGAGTCTTTTCGAAGTTTAATGTCAGTGAGTTGGCTTTAAACCATTTATCAATATCCATGAAAATATCATTAGCAGATCTTTCTAGAACTACACTTGACAAGACTGGCTGTCCCAAGGATTTCAATAATTCTGTGAAGGGATGTCGCCCACTCCAAGAGGTTTTGTTTTGATTTTGTCAGTCCTCTGTCAATTCTTTCTCGAGTAGTATGTCTTCCATGTCATCTTCATCTTCATCGACTTTCTCCTCCATTCATGTAATATTCTCTTGATTTCCCTTGTATAGTGATCCCACGTCTCACAGTTTCTCCGCTTTCCAGTCATTGCTTAGTATCAGCTTGCCATCTGCTTCTCTTTTCTCCAAAGGTCTCTAATTTTCGTTCAAGTGATATCTACGTTTCCCGGTCCATCTGTGCTTCTTCAGTCTTGCATTTCTTCTCTAGACATTCCTTATTAGGCATTTTGTCTTTTGCCTAATATATTTCTTTATATTCCTGTATTAGGTGGAGTATGCGTGGGGAAATTGGAGTCAGAAGAATTTGCAATAAAGAACAGACTTAAGCGGGGAGATGCCCTGTCTCCGCTACTTTTTAACTTAGTCCTAGAATACATTGTACGAATGGCAGCAGATAATTCAGAGGGTGTGGAGTTAAATGGAAATATTAAGATATTACGGTATGCAGATGATCTAAACATCATTAGCGATAGGAAAGAATCTGTAACAGCAAATGTGAATACGTTAATCAAGGCTAGCGAAGATGTAGGTCTAAGGATAAGTGAAGACAAAACTAAATACCTGGTTACTACTAGAATTCCAACAGCAGTAGATCAGGAAGTGTTAAGAGTTGGAGATATGCAGTTAAAAAAATTGAACACATTTAAGTATCTAGGTGTGGACAACAGTTCGAGAAATGAGATTGAATCCGAACTGAAGAGGAGATTACAGACAGGAAATGCGTGCTACTTCTCACTGAATAGATTACTTTCATCACACATATTGTCTAGGAATTTAAAGATTAGAATATACAAAGCTGTTATTCTACCAGATATGCTGTATGGCTGTGGGACTTGGTCTCTCACTGTGCAAAATGAAAAGCCACTTCGAGTATTGGAAAACAAAATTCTGAGGAAAATTTTCGGAGCAAAAAGGGATGACATTAGCGGAGAGTGGCGAAAACTGCATAACGAAGAGGTTCACGAACTCAATTCAAGCCCTGACATAATCAGTATTATTAAATCACGTAGGCTGCGATGGGCGGGTCACGTAGCTCGAATGGATTAGGGCAGGGCAGTGCGCAGATTATTGGTAGGGCATATAGCGTCCCCAGTGAGGCAATAAGAAAACACTTAAAAAAACAGTATTTATAAAGAAGAGACATTTAAAACTTGAATGATACAGATTTTTTATTATGTACCCGTAAAATAATAATTTCTCTGTGTAAGTTTCAAGTGCAAAGAAATATAAAAAAAAGGTTCTAAAGAGACGACGAGATACGCTCTTTTGTTAATTTTTAGTCGTCTTCACTTCTTCTCTTGTCTTGGTTGTGTGTAGACGGACATCTCGCGAGTGCTGGCAAATGTAAGCATATTTGTACGAATTAATCAGATAATATATTGATTTAATATCATTGTTCACTTTTGATTTGTAAGAGGTGATCCCGATTTCACGTCCGCCTTCCTTGAATTAACCTGCATTCAAGTAATTTACAGTTCAACAATCGCAGCGGCCGATGCAGCCAACGGCGCCATTACGTGGCGATATTAACTTATAAAATTTAGCGGAAGCGAAATACTCGCCCGCTATTAACGTAATACACATTTTTCTCCACAGCCGCACGAAGTTACAGAAAATACGTAGCTTTAAGATTCTTATTTTCAGTACCATAGCCGAGAGCCAGAGCCAGGACTCCGACTACAATACAATGGTTAACGGAGTTTAGAAAAAATACTCTTGCGCGTGTGTGGGCCGCAATTGTAATTAATAACTAAAGATTTCTTGCTTTAAAGTGAACTGACTAGCCGAGGAAATTAATATGAAAAGTTTATTCCGTTGTTCAACTTGTATGCCCATGTTTTAAGATTCAGCGAGTCTAACATTCATTAACGTAACAAATAATTTAAGATTAATATTGTTAAAAAGGAGAACTTCACAAAAGCATTTAACCGTAAATCAAAATTGAATGAAATATCTTTTTTATTAAGGCCCACCACGTAAGTCGGCGACAGTAAAAATAATAAGCATAATAATAATAATAATATGTTAAAATTACGACGGCCGATGGACGCGAGAGGCACTTAGAGGCAAAACGTCCTGTGGAGAGACCGAGTCGCAGATGGGAGGACAATGTGAAGGCTGATTTGAGGAGACCAGGCATTGAAGGTGAATGGAAGGAAATAGCCCAAGACAGGGACAGATGCCGAAAATACGTTGCTGCCGTAATGGACTCTTGAGTCCGGTATGACCAGTGAGTGAATGAGTGATTCCTGTCTTCCCTTTTGCGAGCATCGCTTACTACAGTTTTGTGTTTTTTCGTTTTGTCAATCAGGTTCAATATCTCGGGGGTTATACAGTGATTTTTACTTGTCGTTTTGTTTATTCCATCCTCTGCTGTTTTCAGTATTTCATATCTCAAAACCACCCATCTGACTTCCATTGTTTTCCTCTTCCAGGTTCAAAAATGGTTCAAATGGCTCTGAGCACTATGGGACTTAACATCTTAGGTCATCAGTCCCCTAGAACTTAGAACTACTTAAACCTAACTAACCTAAGGACATCACACACATCCATGCCCGAGGCAGGATTCGAACCTGTGACTGTAGCAGTCCCGCGGTTCTGGACTGAAGCGCCTAGAACCGCACGGCCACCACGGCCGGTCTTTCCCAGGTTGCAGTCAGTCGTTATCTAAACTCTCAACAGTCAGTCACCCTTTTAAATTATCCAGGCTACATCTCCTTAATTCCCTACGTTCCTGCAATTTTTTTCAGTTTTCATCTGCATTTCCTGAGCAATTTCGTATTGAAATTAGGCTGTTTTTCTTGAAGTCTGTTAGAATGGGCCACACACAAGGTCGATGGTCATGGCACGGTCGCCACTGTTCCACAGATCTCGCTGCCACAAGAGGCGCGACGCAACGTGACACAGCTGTACAACCCGCGCACTGTAGAGCAGCTGCAGAATGACTACCCGTCGGTACCGTGGCTGGAGTACCTGAGGACACTGCTACCCCCGCACGTCGCCGTCACCAGCGATGAGGTGGTCATCGTCTCGGCACCGTCCTACCTCAAGAGTCTCGAGGTCCTGCTCGGCCACACCCCCAAGAGGTACGTTGCGGCCAGGGCGTCGGCAGGCTGCCCGAGCTCTGCTTCCACATCCGAGTAAATACTCGGCAAGCCATTATACGGTACACAGCAGGGGGTACGTTATATCTGTATTAGCAATTTGTTTTTCATTTGTGTATTGGGCGACAGGAGAATGACTGTCTAAATGTCTCTGCATGCACCCTGATCTCTGTCATAAACGCGAGGTGTACGGTAGTGACAGCACTTGGCTAAATTTATACAAAAGGGTTTCACAAGAATTCCTTTGTCTTTCCTCTGAAGATTCCTACTTAACTTCCCTGAAAATACACTAAAGGCCATTAATATTGCTACACTAAGAAGAAATGCAGATGATAAACGGGTATTCATTGGACAAATATATTATACTAGAACTGACATGTGATTACATTTTCACGCAATTTGGGTGCATAGATCCTGAGAAGTCAGTACCCAGAACAACCACCTCTGGCCGTAATAACGGCCTTGATATGCCTGGGCATTGAGTCAAACAGAGCTCGGATGGCGTGTGCAGGTACAGCTGCCCATGCCGCTTCAACACAATACCACAGTTCATCAAGAGTAGTGACTGGTGTATTGTGACGAGCCAGGTGCTCAGCCACCATTGACCAGACGTTTTCAGTTGGTGAGAGATCTGGAGAATGTGCTGCCCAGGGAAGCAGTCGAACATTTTCTGTATCCAGAAAGGCCCGCACAGGACCTGCAAAATTCGGTCGTGCATTATCCTGCTGAAATGTAGGGTTTTGTAGGGACCGAATGAAGGGTATGGCCACAGGTCGTAAAACATCTGAAATGTAAAATCCACTGTTCAAAGTGCCGTCAATGCGAACAAGTGGTGACTGAGAAGTGTAACCAATGGCATCCCATACCATCAAACCGAATGATACGCCAGTATGGCGATGACGAATACACGCTTCCAGTGTGTGTTCACCGTGATGTCGTCAAACACGGATGCGACCATCATAATGCTGTAAACAGAACCTGGATTCATCCGAAAAAATGACGTTTTGCCATTCGTGCACCCAGGTTCGTCCTTGAGTACATCATTTCAGACGCTCCTGTCTGTGATGCAGCGTCAAGGGTAACCACAGCCGTGGTCTCCGAGCTGATAATCCATGCTGCTGCAAACGTCGTCGAACTGTTCGTGCAGATGGTTAGTGTCTTGCAAATGTCCCCATCTGTTGACTCAGGGATCGAGACGTGGCTGCACGATCTGTCACAGCCATGCGGATAAGATGGCTGTCATCTCGACTGCTAGTGATACGAGGCCGTTGTGATGCAGCGCGGCATTCCATACGTATTACCCTCCTGAACCCACCGATTCCATATTCTGCTAACAGTCATCGGATCTCGACCAACGCGAGCAGCAATGTCACAACACGATAAACCGCAATCGCGATAGGCTACAATCCGACCTTTATCAAAGTCGGAAATGTAATGGTACGTATTTCTCCTCCTTACACGAGGCATCACAACAACGTTTCACCAGGCAACAACGCCGGTCAACTGCTGTTTGTGTATGAGAAATCGGTTGGAAACTTTCTTCATGTCAGCACGTTGTAGGTGTCGCCACCAGCGCCGACCTTGTGTGAATGCTCTGAAAAGCTAATCATTTGCATATCACAGCATCTTCTTCCTGTCGGTTAAATTTCGCGTCTGTAGCACGTCATCTTCGTGGTGCAGCAATTTTAATGGCCAGTAGTGTATATACACTGAAGCACCAAAGAAATTGGTATAGGCATGCGTAAATACAGAGATATGTAAACAGGCAGAATATGGCGCTGTGGTCAGCAACGCCTATATAAGACAAGTGTCTGGCGCAGTTGTTAGATCGGTTACTACTGCTACAATGTCAGGTTATCAACATTTAAGTGAGTCTGAACTTAGTGTTATAGTCGGTGCACGTGCGATGGGACACAGCATCTCAGAGGTAGCTTTGAAGTGCGGATTTTCTTGTACGGCCATTTCATAAGTGTACCGTGAATATCAGGAATCCGGTAAAATATCAATTCTCCAGCATCGTTGCGGCCGTAAAAAGAATGGGACCGACGATGGCTGAAGAGAATCATTCGATGTGACAGAAGTGCAACCCTTCCTCAAATTGCTGCAGATATCAATGCTGAGCTGTCAGCATGCGAATCATTCAACGAAACATCATCGATATGGGCTTTCTGAGCCGAACACCCACTCGTGTGCCCTCGGTGACTGCATGACACAAAGTTTTACGCCTCGCCTGGACCTGTAAATGCCGACATTGAACTTTTGATGACTGGAAACGTGTTGCGCGGCCGGACGAGTCTCGTTTCAAACTGTATCGAGCGGATGGACGTGTGTGGGGATGGAAAGAACCTCATGAATCCATGGATCCTGCATATCAGCAAGGGACTGTTCAAGCTGGTGGAGGCTCTGCAGTGGTGTAGTTGGAGTGTTAGGGGACTCCTGATACGTCTAGTTACGACTCTGACAGGTGACATGTACGTAAGCATCCTGTCTGATCGCCTGCATCCATTCGCGTCCATTGCGCATTCTGATGGGCTTGGGCAATTCCAGCAGGACAATGTGACACCCCACATGTTCAGAATTGCTACAGAGTGGCTCCAGGAACACTCTTCCTAGTTTAAATACTTCTGCTGGCCACCGAACTCCCCAGACATAAACATTGGTGATCATATCTGGAATGCCTTGCAATGTGCTGTTCAGAAGAGATCTCCACCCCCTCGTACTCTTACGGAGTTACGGACAGCTCTGCAGGATTCATGTGTCAGTTCCGTGGAGCACTACTTCAGACATTTGTCAGGTTGTGGCCCTTCTGTGTGCTCGCAGGGGCCCTACACCATATTAGGCAGGTTTACTTGGCTTTGCAGCATATAACACATTCATATGGACTGTACCAACATGTTATGAGGCTAGCAGTGCTCTCTGAATTTGTTCAGCACCTACTTCATAAACTGGAACAACATAACAGAACCTGTTGAATAGGGCCTTGTAAGCGATTTCTTAAATGCACCACATCTTCCCAGAACTCTTCATACAAGTTCAAGTCTTCCATTCGGCTCCTGTGATACTGATTGTATGTGATCGTCCCACTGTACATCCTCTTAGTACCGGGTGGTTAAAATTAATGTTCAGTTACTCCTGAGGTTCAGTGTGGGCTGCATCTATATGGCATCAAAACTTGATATATAGGCTAACGTATTAATGTGGAACTGATTTCGGCTGGGAAAAAAAAAAAAAACCTAGTTTCTGTTTTGGCCACCAGGCGCAAATCTGGCACTGTACACAGTTTGTATGATGGTGTCATTTGACAAGCCATAACGTGAGTGAACAGTGTAGCTATCAAGAAGAGAGACCGTGTGCTGTTAGTGAAACAGCAGCAATTACAGAGCTCCATTGAGAGAGTATCGCCAAGTGGAAGGGCTGAGGAAGCCCTGATATCATCAAGTGGTTTAAAGAAGATGATGATTAAATTTGACAACATGGATTCTGAAAGAGAGAGGAATCCCATCAGAGAGGAAGTTAGTGATGAGGTTGCTGTTGCTGTGACTGACTGTGCAGCACATGCCCTGGGTAGTGCTGGTGCTCGTGCACTCTCAAGAGAGTTGTCCATCCCAAAGTCAAAAGTACAGAAAGTTCTGTGGTCTGTTTAACAGTGCTACCTGTACAAGATCCAGACGGTGCACCAACTGTAATGTCTGATTGTATCAACGTTCTGAATTTCGTCTTCGATTTCTGGCACAGATCAGAGTTGATGACATGTGGCCAGACAATATTCTATGGAGTGACGAGGCAGATTTTACACTACAGGCCGCAGTGAATACACAGCACTGTCAAATTTAGGGTACCGTTAAAACACGTGTTGTGTGCATACTTGTTGTATGTAACTGTGTGGTGTTGACTCACAAGCACCTTTACTGTCAGTCCACTTGTCTTTAAAGAGAATACACCCAGAGGACCTGACAGGTGTACCGTCACATTTGCACGCTATCGAGACCTCCTTGTATGGCGTGCCATTCCTATTTTGGAAGAGTGCAGCTGTGTGGAAACCACTGTTTTCATACAAGTTGGGTTAACACCTCGTTTTACTTGCCCAGTGAATGACCTGCTTAGTGCAACCTACCACGAACGTGTTATCGAGAGGTTTTCCCGATGTGTGGTCTGCAAGATCACCTGATCTGAATCAATGTGAATTTAGCTCTGGGAATATCTAAATGAGTGTGTTTACCAGGGACATTTCCGGTCTCTACCCGATCTGAAGGTCAGTATGCAGGAACACGTTAGTCTGGTTGCAGCAGAACCACTGCGAGCAACTGTCGATCATTTCGTTTTACGAATGCAGCATCTCGTCTGCATCTGCAGTGCTCATCTTGAACAAATGACGTAAACAGTGTTTAGTAATAAAATCACCATTATGCCTTTCTCACTCGTCTGTTCTCTTCTGTCCATGTGCCGTTCCTAATGCATAACATGTGGAAATATTTCTATATGTCTCTTGTATTCACAGCGCCAGATTTGCACCTGGTGACCAAGATCAGAACTAATTTTTTTACAGCATAAATTGGTTCTGCTTTAACGGATTAGCGTATCTTTCAGGTTTCTCTGCCATAAAATAATCGCAATCCACACTGGGCCTCTGTCGGTAGCTGCACTTTAATTATAATCACCTGATACTATCCCTAAATTCTTACACTTTCATCATGCTCACTAATAATATTGTAATCATACACTTGTGGGCTTTTCTCTCTGTTGTAAGCATATTCTTTGACGTGTGCACATTTAAAGACAACTGCTATTCATGGCATCAAGTGGAAATGGTGTCAAAGACTTACAGCAGTTCCTTACGGTCGTCCAACGACACTGCTCTCCTCTACATGACAGCACAGCCAGCAAAGAATATTATTCCAGGTCATTTGTAAGTAGCCCCAGAAATTCAGAAGGTGGCTGAGCAAACACTACAGCACATAGAGAAAAGTATCACATACCAGTGGCTAGAGCAACTCTCCCAGTTTCGATTCCTGATATTGCACCATAGCGTAGTAGCAGCAAACACCAATAGGGGTGGGTGTGACAGGGCCTGGCATATAGTGGAGTGAGACATTACTTTTATGTCCTTGAATTCGACAAATTCGAGTCAGTTGTGCTCGGTTAAGATGGTCCTAAATTCACAAGTCGTAAAAATCCTCTCAGGTTTCAAACCAGTTGCCACTGACAAGGGCTGACACTTGCCCCAGTTGCTGTCGGTACGCATCATTTTGTGACTATTTTTATTACAACTGCAACACCATTCCTCGTAGACAGTCGGCATCAGTACACTAACCAGTCGGACGACTGCAGTTGTGGTGTGATCGTTGGCATGTCCAAACAATGTAGCTGCCTCCTGCCATTCTGTCACATCTCCACGTCGACCAGTCTTACTGTGCTGATTCCCTGCAGTTGTCTTCTACATAACACACCACATCACTGCCAAGAATGATGTCAGTGGTGGAGGACACATGACCACCTGGTACGAATTCTGCAGCATCTACACTCCTGGAAATTGAAATAAGAACTCCGTGAATTCATTGTCCCAGGAAGGGGAAACTTTATTGACACATTCCTGGGGTCAGATACATCACATGATCACACTGACAGACCCGCAGGCACATAGGCACAGGCAACAGAGCATGCACAATGTCGGCACTAGTACAGTGTATATCCACCTTTCGCAGCAATGCAGGCTGCTATTCTCCCGTGGAGACGATCGTAGAGATGCTGGATGTAGTCCTGTGGAACGGCTTGCCATGCCATTTCCACCTGGCGCCTCAGTTGGACCAGCGTTCGTGCTGGACGTGCAGACCGCGTGAGACGACGCTTCATCCAGTCCCAAACATGCTCAATGGGGGACAGATCCGGAGATCTTGCTGGCCAGGGTAGTTGACTTACACCTTCTAGAGCACGTTGGGTGGCACGGGATACATGCGGACGTGCATTGTCCTGTTGGAACAGCAAGTTCCCTTGCCGGTCTAGGAATAGTAGAACGATGGGTTCGATGACGGTTTGGATGTACCGTGCACTATTCAGTGTCCCCTCGACGATCACCAGTGGTGTATGGCCAGTGTAGGAGATCGCTCCCCACACCATGATGCCGGGTGTTGGCCCTGTGTGCCTCGGTTGTATGCAGTCCTGATTGTGGTGCTCACCTGCACGGCGCCAAACACGCATGCGACCATCATTGGCACCGAGGCAGAAGCGACTCTCATCGCTGAAGACGACACGTCTCCATTCGTCCCTCCATTCACGCCTGTCGCGACACCACTGGAGGCGGGCTGCACGATGCTGGGGCGTGAGCGGAAGACGGCCTAACGGTGTGCGGGACCGTAGCCCAGCTTCATGGAGACGGTTGCGAATGGTCCTCGCCGATACCCCAGGAGCAACAGTGTCCCTAATTTGCTGGGAAGTGGCGGTGCGGTCCCCTACGGCACTGCGTAGGATCCTACGGTCTTGGCGTGCATCCGTGCGTCGCTGCGGTCCGGTCCAAGGTCGACGGGCACGTGCACCTTCCGCCGACCACTGGCGACGACATCGATGTACTGTGGAGACCTCACGCCCCACGTGTTGAGCAATTCGGCGGTACGTCCACCCGGCCTCCCGCATGCCCACTATACGCCCTCGCTCAAAGTCCGTCAACTGCACATACGGTTCACGTCCACGCTGTCGCGGCGTGCTACCAGTGTTAAAGACTGCGATGGAGCTCCGTATGCCACGGCAAACTGGCTGACACTGACGGCGGCGGTGCACAAATGCTGCGCAGCTAGCGCCATTCGACGGCCAACACCGCGGTTCCTGGTGTGTCCGCTGTGCCGTGCGTGTGATCATTGCTTGTACAGCCCTCTCGCAGTGTCCGGAGCAAGTATGGTGGGTCTGACACACCGGTGTCAATGTGTTCTTTTTTCCATTTCCAGGAGTGTATATCACTTCAGGACTACCAGAGTGCTCCATTTAGGAGATGAGTAATACCTTTCTCTCCCAGTGAGCATATGAAAGTGTAGTTTCAGATGGTTAAATTGAATTGATGGCAAGAATCGTTTGAAATACTTGTTATTAACACTGTCCAGTTACATTAATTTGACCTGTCGAAGTCCTGAAAAACAACCTTCTGCATGTGCATTAAGAGACTCAGTGAGGTTCTGGAAGCTACCACAAAGGATGTTGTAACAGCCCTTTTTCTGTTTTCACTTTTTCGTCTAATAGGTGAAAGTTTGATTTTACTTTTTTACACATTGACTGTCATTGAAGGGTTTTACTTTTATTTAATAACGTCCCGGCTAAGTATCAGTTTGATTACTTTTAAAACCCAATGTTAAACAAGGGTCACTAGACGTATAGTTTTCCCAACTCCGAAAGAAAAAAAATTTTAGTAGCTTTATTACCAATGTTTACAGATGACGATACTTTAACCTTTCGTTCAATTGGTTTAGTTACAAATCATTAGTTGGTTCTTGGCATAGATCACGTAACCTTAACGTTTATTAATCTAAGTTAAATTAATGTTCAAGACTTGTATTATGTTTCAAACTAACAACGTCAGTTTATTGACAAGAATTATTAATAAACAGGTTCACTCATACGATCTTATTCAAAAAAGTTGTTTAATTAGATGCCTAAGTAGGATTCCCGCTAGCATCAGAGATGTTAGATAATATCCTGTCACTTTCGGTAAATAAGTTATTTCTATTTAATCTCCGCAAACTGTCATTAATTATGATCACTAGTCACGTGAAGTTAAAGTTTCCCACTATCACAATTCAAAGTCCGAATCCGGTTAAAATTCTCAATTCAGTAAAGCATTTAAATATTCACACGAATTGACATTAAAGCCAAAGAGATTAGTATTCACCTTCCCATTTATCTAATCTGATAAATGTCCAAATTAAAGTCTTGAATTGACAATCCTCCAAAACAATCTCGTCATGATCTATTCTTGATCCCCGTTTAATAAAGTACCAATTGTTGTTCTCTAAAGCTGTACGTCCTAAATAACTTCCGAACTAGAACAGACTAGAGACTGGAGTACCGTAATTACAACGTATGGCTATTTATACTTTAATAAACACTATCTTTGGTGTCCCAGACCTACGTTCTATGACTATAATATTGATTTTCTTACGTATTGGAATAACAAATATTTTAATATTTTCTACCGTTTTTCTCCCTTAGCATGTTTGTAAAATTTATAATTAAATTTTCCTTTTCTTTTCTTTTGCTTTATATACTAGATATTTCCCTTTATTTGTTTTTTATTTATTTTTTGTAATTACTACTTGTGGAGGGACTTGGGTCATTTTGTGAATTGATATTTGAAGGACATGGGAGCTAATTTGGGAGCTATTTTTGTTTTTTCAACACTGAGAGGCGCTGTAGGTGTTACATCGTGGAACCATGTCGACTCCAGTGCCGTGGCCAACTGCGCTAGGTTTCTCGGCTGAGGATCCGTGCTGCGAACAGCCCGATCGAAGTGGAACCACAGATCCTCGATTGGGTTTAAATCCAGGGAGTTTGTTGGCCAGAGGAGTATGGTAAACTCATCCTGGTGCTCTTCAAACGACGCATGTACACTGCGAGCTGTGTGATACTTCGCATTGTCCTGCTGGTAGATACCTTCACATCAAGGAAAAACAAACTGTGTATGGGTGGACATGGTACCCAAGGGTACATCCATACTTGTGTGGATCTGTTGTGCCTTCCAGAACGAGGAGACCACCCAGGGAATACCAATAAAACATTTCCCAGGCCATAATGCTTCCTCCTCCAGCTTGCACCCATCCGATGATTGTTGCAGCGTGTTTCTTGACAGACAACCATCTGTGTGATGGGCCACGAAACGTGATTAATCTGAAAATCTATTGACACTCTGTGGACGTCCAGTTGCATTGTTGAAGCGTCAGTTCCATCCTTCGTCGCCAACCGACAGCAGCCAGCATAGGTGCAAGAACCAAGCGGCTGCCACAGAGGCCCGTATGCGGCAGTGTCCACTGAATGGTCGTTGAGGAGACACTGTTGGGAGCTCCTTGTCTCAACTGGGTGGTTAATTGCTCAACAGCTGCACGTATCCCTTTCACAAGCCTGTGCTCATCTCCACAGCCATAATTCACCCCCTGTCATCTATGGCCTACAGTGCACACAGTTGGTTCAGCAACAGTTTTCGATAGCGCCATTTTGCCAAGCACGATATACTTTAACCACAGCGGCACACGAACACTTTACACAGTTGGCCCCAAAGGCAATGATTATGCCCTTTTGGACGTCACATAAATTGCTCTGTTCCCATGTTACAACAGCTGCGCCGATTTTAGCATTCTCCCGACACACTTTATAGGGAGTGTTCAGTAATTCCCTTAATAACATTCAGAACCTGTAGAGGAAAGTGAGTACATAACATTTTGAATAGGAACACATGTCCGAAACTGATCAATTCCGTCCTGCAGCCGTTTGAAAACATGTTTGCTAAGTAGTTGGTAACTTGTGGTCATGGTGGAGATGCTTATGTTGCATTGGCTGATGTCATTTGAGTCTTAGCTCTCTCACCTGGTTCAAGTCCCACATATCTTTGAGTGAGGGAGAAACATGGTTGAGTACACATTTGCATAATGCATCGACATGATCTTTCTGTATGATGAAGCTCACGGAAATGAAAGAGCTGCTTGTTATCTTTGTCAAGATTATTATTCCCAACATTCATATACCCTTTTCAGCACAATTAAACAATGCCTTAGAGGAAGAGGTACCATCACTGCCAATAGGCGCGACTGTGATACTCCAAGGACATAATGTGGAGCCATACTAGAAGAGGCCGTACTGCATCATGCTGAAGAGAGCTCGTCCATGAGTACATGAGCAATTACTTGTGTAATGGATACTGCTCCCAGCAACATCTGGTATGTAGCAGATGACCAAGAACTACATCCAGACCTCCATACCATCTCTTAAAACTCACAGACATGTGAATGAGGCTCGAACCACAACACTGGCAAATTTATGCAAACACATGAGTACATGTCTCAATACTGCGAGTTGGTCAGACTTCAACTGTTCACAAGTCTCCTACACTGATCGTTAGAATTTCGGCACTTACTGATAACCTACCAGATCTATTGTGCCAGGAAATTCTTTACTAACCTACATGATTCACAGTATTTAGTTCCAACACATACAATTGTGACACTCTTGTTCCTCTTTGCTATAGACTCTGACAGCAGCATACCATGTGGACAGATTGCTACGATGTCACACGAATGCAAATAGTGGGGTGATGCTCGCTGGGTCCACGGTATTTTTGATAAAGCCACATGTGCCCTCCTGGGTCTTTCTAAATGGTGAGCACCTCATGGAGCACAGCCTTTGTTTGTTGGGTATGGGCTTCGCGAACCCAGGTTTCCAGAGCTAGTGACCGGTAAGTGCTGCCACTAACTATTAAGTTTTGGACACTCATCAGCGACCAACGTGTGTTGCAGTGGTGGAACATTGAGTGTCACAGGGTTTGAGGATGTTTGCTTAAACATCCAGATTGTGAAGATAATATATACCTCGCTGTGTTCTCATGGGTTGCAGGTCTGTTGGGGCAGAACAGTCATTAGCAGGTAACCCCTGGGAAACTGGCTGCACATCGGTTGTATACGACTTACCAAGGCAAGCTGGGTTCCACCTGGGTGGACCCTTATTTCCATAGATGCTCTTGGAACCGTGGTGGAGTCATCGGACGTATCCCTTTCATCAACCAGGCGAATGGGTGTGCCACTGGTGGGTATCGGCACTTGAACTCACAAGAGGGCCCGTGTCACCAGTGCTCCTTGCACTTGGATTACTCAGAGTACTTCCTTTTATAGTAACACAAGGCATGGTGCTAGACAGACGTCTTTTTGATAGTTAAGAGGAAAGACGGCAGCTTCGAGCAAGTTGCACTTTTCAACATTCAAAAGGGTTTAGAGGTCGTTGTTGGCACTTTAAAATCTGTAAAGTGAACTGTTGGTTCACAGTTCTGGTTCCCAACAGGTGACGAACCTCCAGACAGCTAAATGCTACAGTGATATGCAATCGAAACGGAGTTACACAACAGCTTGGTATAAAGCAAAGGTGTTGTGTCCTGCAGGGGTATTAAATAGATATCCCCAAACAGTAACTTGTGGGTGAATGGTATCAAGAATGTGTCACTGACGTGCAAAATATAATGAAACGGGGAGATAGTGAATGGGACTAATCGGGTTCACCTATTCTTGCATTAGGTACCACAAAATTTCTGGAACATGTGAAAGTAGATTTCTTGCGATCAAACATGATGCCTTATGTCCTGAGGTCAGTGCACTGTTTCAAATGCCAGGATTTTGGGCAAACCACTCTAGCCCGTGAGGGAGGAGCCATTTGCTTCAAATGTGGTAAAGCTCTCCTCGAAAGGCGTCATTTGTTAATTTCTTCTGAATTCTGTGAATTGTTCTGAGGATCATCCTGACATGTCCTTGCATAGAATAGAGAAAGCATATTAGATCATAAACAAAGTTCCAACACAGTCTGCCATTTTACTAGCGATTAAGAGGAATTGCGGAAAGATAAACTTTCAGTGACGGCAGGTGATTCCTCGGATCAGCGCCAAATACTGTCGTAGGCCTCCTACGAAAGATGCTGATTTCTGAACTCAGTAAGGATATTCACATGGGACTCAGACAAGTCGAGGGTCTAAGTAATACTTGTTACCTGCATTCAGACTAACAAACTGCACGAAAGGCTACTTCTAAACCCTGTGAGTGACATATACATGTTGTCTGGAGAGAAAGGCTCACACATCTCGTTCAAACATCAAAAAAGTTTAGCATCACCTCAGTTCCGAGAGTTCCAGAACCTGTACAGACAACTGGAGTAGAGATCAACACAAACATCATTTCTGCCCTCTTTATTGCTCATGAAAACCACACATTGAATGTTATACCACCATACAGTGAGACCTTCACAAGTGGTGGTCCAGATTGCTATATACACCAGGACCTCTAATACCCAGTAGCACGTCCTCTTGCATTGATGAGTGCCTGTATCGTCGTGGCATACTATCCACAAGTTCATCAAGGTACTGTTGGTCCAGATTGTCCCACTCCTCAACGGCGATTCAGTGTAGATTCCTCAGAGTGGTTGGTGGGTCATATCGTCCATAAATAGCCCTTTTCAAACTATTCGAGGCATGTTCGTTAAGAGTCATGTCTGGATAAAGTGCTGGCCACTCTAGTCGAGCGATGTCGTTATCCTGTAGGAAGTAATTCGCAAGATGTGCACAATGGGGTCACGAATTGTCGTCCATGAAGACAAATGCCTTGCGAATATGCTGTTGATATGGTTGCACTACCAGTCAGGGGATGGCATTCACGTATCGTCCAGCAGTTACGGCGCCTTTCATGACCACCAGCAGCGTACGTCTGCCCCACATAATGCCACCCCAAAACAGCAGGGAACCTCCACCTTGCTGCACTCGCTGGACAGTGTGTCTAAGGCGTTCAGCCTGACCGGGTTGCCTCCAAACACATTTCTGACGATTGTCTGGTTGAAGGCAAATGTGACACTCATCGGTGAAGAGAACGTGATGCCAATTCTGAGTGATCCATTCGGCACGTTGTTGGGCCCATCTGTACCACGCTGCATGGTGTCGTGGTTGCAAAGATGGACCTCGCCATGGACGTCGGGAATGAAGTTGTGCATCATGCAGCCTATTTTGCACAGTTTGAGTCATGAGTCGTAACACGACATCCTGTGGCTGCACGAAAAGGATTATTCAACATGGTAGCGTTGTTGTCAGTGTATCTCCGAGCCATAATCCGTATGTTCCGGTCATCCACTGCTGTAGTAGCCCTTGGGCGGCCTGAGCGAGGCATGTCATCGACAGTTCCTGTCTCTCTGTATATCCTCCATGTCCTAACAACGTCGATTTGGTTCACTCAGAGATGCCTGGACACTTCTCTTGTTGAGAGCCCTTCCTGGCACAAAGTAACAATGCGGATATGAACGAAGCACGGTATTAATCGTTTAGGCGCAGATGAACTACAGACGAGTCCTGTACCACTTTCCTGGTAGAATTACTGGAACTGATCCGCTGTTGGACCCCCTCCGTCTAATAGGCGCCGCTCATGCATGGTTATTTACATCTTTGAGTGGGTTTAGTGACATCTCTGAACAGTCAAAGGAACGTCTATCTGCAGGAGTTCTGGGAACTGGGCTTATTTTTTGATGCATGTATTAGATTTAGGTGCTCCGAGGTAGACGGAGGAACTGTGACAGTGGATACCAACTTAAGTTTTACAGCAACTTGTCAGATGTGCTTGACGTGCAACTACGGAGTGACCTGTCAAGACATGTATTACTGAATACCATGTGAACAAGACTGTGTCTGTCTTGGACAACACACTGTCAATCACTGTAGTAAACACTTGCCCCTATGCAAAGGCTGTGTCTGACTCCATTTACAGACTGTCTCGCTGACTGATCTCCACTACAAAGTGTGTCCTCGAACAGCGACCCTGGAACTCCAACGCCGAATGTGAACCGTCCATTGCTGTAGGTGGCCACCACTTATCACAATGCGGAAGTCCATCTCGTTGGCAGGGCACACAGGTTGCCAATCGGGCCACACTTGTGGTGAATGGCAAACTTCAAAGTGCTGCGACGCCACATGGAAACTAGTGAGAGTTAAGAGGGGTAGGAATCACTAACCGCATTATAAATTTGAGAGCAGTGGCTGGAAAGTCTTCTGAACATGAAAATCTGGAGTTTTGAAAGTATTGTGTCAGCTCACGGCTTCTCCCCATCTGTAGTCGACCCACCAGTCCACTGGCCCTTTACAGGCATATTCCATTTCCATGTGTGGTTGTGCACCTTCTCAGTGCCTCTAGCCAATAAAGTCCTTCCCTTCTCCTACTCTGTAGGTTCCTTGCCGTTACACTCTATGAAACTCCACGTTTGGTAGCAACAGTGTTTAGTTGAAAGTTAAGCGTCACTGCCCCTCCTAGTATGGCTAGAGGCAACAGGGTTCTGTGTCACTTTGCCCAGCCCTAACGACGGTGACTTCTTTCTCGGGACTGGGGATCGCTGTTCCTGCAGTTTTACTCCTTTTCCATCTCACTCTAACCTGTGTAAAACCGCTGACATTGTTCTTCTCAGGAACAAGTATCGTGCTTTCAGCATATGCAGAAACGTGTGTCTTTGGGACCACTGGCTACTGTGGAAATGTATGACAGCAGCTAGATGGAGTACGAAGTTACCAGTTAATTCACTGAGCTGAAAATCCTACCCAGAGACAGCTGCCCTAAGTGTTTGCAGTTCACAAGCGTCTTTCATCACTGCTTAGCTCGTCCAACCAAATGCTACCATTTACGGCAGCCACCTACTTGATGTCTCCAGTTTCTGGTCTCAGAGTTCCCTCGCTGGCTTTTTATGGTCTTGAGCTTAACACAGCAGGAGTCAGTAAGTCTTCAATAGTGATAGAAGCTGAATAAATGAATTAAAATTTCTGCTGCTGCTGAGACTTGAGCCCAGGTCTCCTGCTTATGAAGCAGATGTGCTAACCATTACACGACTGCAGCAGTATAGGTGACACAGTTGCGTGGACTGCCCTAGTTTATCGCCATCAATAACGCAAACTAGAGTTCACTTCTTTGGCCCTTTTTTCCTTTCTTAAATCATCACTATTGCGGGGGCTCTCCCGTATTGGAGTAGCATCTCAGTTTTGTATGTGATGGGGAAATCATACCTGTACCTTAGGTGTAGGTGACCAAAGATAAAGTTGAGACTCATATGTCTCGAGGACCAGTTGACAACCAGATTGGCTTTATGAGGTCGGTCGGTCAGTCGATTCGGAGCAGCAGACCAAACACCGAGGTCGGCGGTCCTGTCATATTAGGGAAGGATGGGAAAAGAAGATGGCCGTACCCTTTCAAAGGAGCCATCCTGGCATTTGCGTGAAGCGATTTAGGGAAAACACAGAGAAACGTAAATTGGGATGGCCGGAAACAAGTTCAAACAGTCGTACTCTTGAACATGAGAGTAGCAGGACAAATTTTGTACAGGTCCATTATGTTAGTGTGGGTTGCCTACATCAGGGGTAGGTATGCACTCAAGGGCAAACCTATAGTTCTCCTTTGATTGACAGGTACTTAACCTATTTTTCTCCTTTGAATGACAGGTACTTAACCTATTGTTCTGCTAAAAGGATCCCTCCTTTTGATTGACAGGCACTTAACCTATTGTTCCGCCTGCCTCCCTCCTCCTCCCACCCACCCCTATGGAAACTTCACCCCTCGCTGCTACAGGTACACTTTCAAGTCTGAGTTATTTTAACAGCCCCCCTCACGATTACGAATTGATTGAGTAATTAATTAAATTGATCAGTTACTTCACCTCTCCCCCTCTGATAACCCTCTCCTGTCCCACCCTTCCTCCTGGAAATTGGCAGGAAGAAGTCTCAGTTGATCGGTCACTTGGAAGGAATTCGATTGTAGTGTATGGAATATTGTGTAAACAATTCATACAATGTATAGAATATTGTTTAGTTATTTATGGCAGTGTATGGAATATAGGTTATTTATGTTGTTAAAGAATTTGTCCAGAAATCGATTGCTGTGTATGAAATATTGTTTAAACAATTTATATACAATGTATGGTATATTGTTTATTTAAACAATTTAGGGGATTCAAGGCAATGTATGGAATATAGTTTATTTATTTATTAAAAGAATTTTTCAGGAAATCAATCACCACCCCCACCATCCCAACCCCACCCCCTGCCGCTCTCCACCCCTATCTCTACCTGGAAATTGGCAGCTCTGTGTTGGAGACGAAGGATATCATGAAGGGAAATTTAAGGGTGTATAGTTTTTTTATTTAAAAATATCAGTTTTCGGGGCTTGGATTTCACTTGCCCATCATTCTCTGCTGTTTGTAAAGATGCAGGTCTTATGAGAAGTAATTACATCAGTCCCATTTCTTTTTTTATTCCTATTGCGCAAGGAATGCCGTCACGATACACACATCACAGGTAATAACACACAGTTAAAAATCTTTCGATCGCGAAACGTGCACCGCCCGCCGTCCCCTATCCAGCGGACCGCACAGGACGCTATTGCACACGGTCCCAGGAGTCGGGGGGCACCGGCGCCCCCCCCCCCCTCCCGCCCCCCACCCCCCACCACGAAGTGGCATGGGGAAGGCGAGCCAAAGGTTGCGTTTCATTGGCAGGACACTTAGAAGCCAACGGCCATACCATGTTGAATACACCGGTTCTCGTCCGTTCACGAAGTCAAGCAACATCGGGCCCGGTTAGTACTTGGATGGGTGACCGCCTGGGAACACCGCGTGCTGTTGGCTACCCTTAATTTGCCGGCCGCGGTGGCCGTGCGGTTCTAGGCGCTACAGTCCGGAACCGCAGGACTGCAACAGTCGCAGGTTCGAATCCTGCCTCGGGCGTGGATGTGTGTGGTGACCTTAGGTTAGTTAGGTTTAAGTAGTTCTAAGTTATAGGGGACTGATGACCTAAGATGGTAAGTCACATAGTGCTCAGAGCCATTTGAACCATTTGACACTTAGAAGATTCAACAAGTCCACTAAAGAGACAGCTTACACTACACTCGTTCGTCCTCTGTTAGAATATTGCTGCGCGGTGTGGGATCCTTACCAAGTGAGATTGACGGAGGACATCGAAAGAGTCCAAAACAGAGCAGCTCGTTTTGTATTATCACATAATAGGGGAGAGAGTGTGGCAGATACGATACGCGAGTTGGGATGGAAGTCACTAAAGCAAAGACGTTTTTCGTCGCGGCGAGATCTATTTACGAAATTTCAGTCACCAACTTTCTCTTCCGAATGCGAAAATATTTTGTTGAGCCCAACCTACATAGGTAGGAATGATCATCAAAATAAAATAAGAGAAATCAGAGCTCGAACAGAAAGGTTTAGGTGTTCGTTTTTCCCGCGCGCTGTTCGGGAGTGGAATGGTAGAGAGATAGTATGATTGTGGTTCGATGAACCCTCTGCCAAGCACTTAAATGTGAATTGCAGAGTAATCATGTAGATGTAGTAGATGTAGATAAGTACAAAGAGCTAGTTGTGTTTCACAAGAACGATTTTTTTCAATCTGTACTACGTTTAGTAAATCGTTTTCTTCGAGGTAATTCATAATGTCCGGACACAGTGTATGTTCCAAAGCCCTACTGCATATCGACGTTAGTGATATGGGCCTGTAATGCTATGGAGTACTTCTATTTCCTTTTTTGGGTATTGGTGTGATTATTACAATTTTCCAGTCTTTAGGTACGGACCTTTCTGGAGCTATTTTATCAGGGGAACCTGACTATTATACAATCTGGACTGGAGGCCTTGCCTTTATTAAGTGATTTAACCTGCTTCGTTACACCAAAGATATCTACTTCTATGTTTCTCATCTTGGCAGTTGTTCTTGATTGGAATTCAGGAACATTTACTTCATCTTCTTTGGTCAAGGAGTTTCGGAACACCGTGTTTAATAATTCTCCTGTAGTGGCATTGTCATCAGTGACTTCACAGTTGTAATTGCGCAGTGAAGGTATTGATTGCGTCTTGCCGTCGGTGTGCTTAATGTATGACCACAATCTCTTTGGGTTTCCTGCCAGATTCCAAGACAGAGTTTTGTTGTAGAAATTATTAAAAGCATCTCGCATTGAAGTAGGCGCTTAGTGAAAATGTTGGCAGTTCCAGATTTGGACGATTGGGGTGCTGCTGTAGACGTGTAAGTGGTTCTCGTAAAACTGGCCTTACATTGTAATGGTCGCCTAATCGTAGATATTCCTAATTGCTGTAATCGCACTATTTCACTCCCATTTACGGAGCTTGTCAGCACTTGATGTTAGGTTTGCACCATTAAAATGCATTGTGGTAATCGCTGCTGCTTGCTGGATCGCTGCTGTGTCTCGATGCTGATGCTGGCTCTAAATCTGGTTGTCTAGGGTTAAAAACATGAGGTCCCGTGTTTTTTATGTGCTTTTGATGATAAAGAACGAGCGAAACCAATAAATATGTAAACTTCAAATATTTATTACTTTGGTGGCCATCTTAATTCCACTGTCCACCAAAGACCATGACACAACACAAAGTGGTACTTCCTTTACATGTTCTTTGCATTGTTTATCCACCTCAAACAATAACACACAAACACACTTTACCAAAGTGACATTCCGACTGCGTCCGACCCTTCTTGCTGCTTGTATTTACAACATTGTCAAAGAACTACTAAAAAGAGATATAGTTTATAAGTCACATGTACATCTGTTATCGTAATTTGTGCAGAAAAGTTATTAATTTGCATCGAGTGACATAATTTAACATGTTATTAAAATGACAGACAGATTTGTTGACTTGACAGAATAATTCTTTGTTACATAAAGGCCGTTTTTTAGTAGTTTGTCTGTTGACTTCTCTAATTTGCATAAATAAGTAAGTAACATGAATTATTAAGAATTACATACTGAGTGAAAACGCTCCTAGTAAACAAATAGGTTTCACTGGGTGATTTTTATTTAAGAAGATCCAAAATACCTAAGTCGTCCACTATTTTTCGTACTTCATATTAATTATTTAAGATGAACTTAGTGTTTTTACATGATGACATTTGCTGTATCAGTGATCAAGTGATATTAACTTTTGTGTGGGTCAGTTATTCAGTATAATTTAATGGTTGGTTGGTTGTTTCGGGGAAGGAGACCAGACAGCGAGGTCATCGGTCTCATCGGATTAGGGAAGGACGGGGAAGGAAGTCGGCCGTGCCCTTTGAAAGGAATCATCCCGGCATTTGCCTGGAGCGATTTAGGGAAATCACGGAAAACCTAAATCAGGATGGCCGGACGCGGGATTGAACCGTCGTCCTCCCGAATGCGAGTCCAGTGTCTAACCACTGCGCCACCTCGCTCGGTATAATTTAATGGGTCGACTGTTTATGGAGACATGTTATGCAATCATTGTTAACATACACAATAACTTTTCTATAGTCATAAATAGTCGTTAAACTGGTTGAATTTGGAGGGTATCGCATACTTCCGTAAAGTAAAGCCTTTAATATGTTCCGTTACAACATGCCGGGAGAAACTCGTTTTACTGTGTTTTCCTTGTTTCATAGAATTTAGTAATGTGATAGTCTCCATACTGAAAACACTTTCACAGCAGTGAACGCCGCGATTCTGTGTGCCAGGCTGTGCATATAGGGCGCCAGGGAGCTGGTAACGCGCGCGCGCGCGCGGGTGTGTGTGTGTGTGTGTGTGTGTGTGTGTGTGTGTGTAAACAGTGTTGTGTCCCGCAGGGTGATGGCCAACTACGTGATGTGGCGGGCGGCAGAGGCCTCGGTCCCCTACACGACGGAGGAGCTGCGCAGCCGCCAGCTCGAGTACGAGTCCACTGTGTCTGGAAAGACGGAGCGGGAGCCCCGCTGGAAGGAATGCATCGACGTCGTCGCCGATCGGTGAGTGTCACACAGCTTCATCGGCACACTGAGTCCTACCAAAGTTTATTTCTTGTGCAACGTAATCGAGCACCCGTCACTAGACACCCAAACCGACAACGCCGGTGGATTTTGTAAGGTGCCTCCTACGTGAGGAAGACATTCTTATCAGTTTTAATAAATTATTGTCTCTTATTGATGTATTCACGATAGTTAGGAAGTGCTGTAGTCCATAGCCGGCCATGAACCGGAGAGCATTTCCCACGCTGGCCGGCTAGGCGACGAAGCGACCATATGTCGCGCGTAGTTGGGTGGGGCTCGGCGCTGGGCCGTAGCAACAGGCGTCAGCCTGGGAAATATACGTGACGGGAAGTACCGCCATCTTGGCGCCAAAGTCACCGATTTTGTTTATTTATATTTAATAATTAAAGTCATTTATGACAACATGAATACTAGGAGGAGCCTCTGGATGTTTAAAACTATTTATCATAATTTTGCCTCGTTAAAATTCACACCCGTTCATTAACAAATGCATATCTTAATAAGTACGAACTTGATCGGGAATCCACGAACTGTGACGAGACTAGTAAGAGATACGGACTGCGCGCCAAAGTCGGCAGTCTCCGTTAAGAGCTCTTCCTGTCTTGTTCGATGGTAGCTGTGCTCTTGGTTACGAGTAGTTTGTGACACGAGTGTTTCATTATTGATCTAATAGGAATGAAAGTGATATTATGGCATTTTGGATGTTAATTTCGCGTAAATAGAGACCCCAAAGTTGATCGACAGCAATTTCAGATAATTAGCTTCCACCGACAGAGACATCCAATGCGCCAATGAAGAATCTGCACGGGACGACATTTACGAGAGCTGCACCACGCACAGGTAGGAGGAAATCCGACGACACGACCCACCGAGGCGGATCGAGGAAGGTCCGACTTACATTCGCAAATTCCGGGTGGAAATGCTGACCAGTCGTACTGTACGTCACATATACCACCCTCTACGGACTCGCGGCTAAGCTGAGTAATAACAGTTTAGAAGCGAGGGGATCTTCCAATTTCCGTACCTCATTTAATATTGTCTTGTCCGGGTTTCCAGCTCCAGAGCATTGTCGTCGTCATCGTCACTGTTCTTCTTGTTGCTGATGTGGTCGTAAGTCCAAAGACTGATTCGATGCAGCTGTCCACAGTACTCTGCCCTACGCAAGCCTCTTCATCTCAGCTTAACTTTCCCAACTTACATCCATGTGAAGATGTTTACTGTATTTTAGACTTGTTCTCGGAAGGCTTTGGGAGCCGAATCCAGAGAATCTGCCAACGATGGCACGAAAAAAGTGCAATTACCACTGGCTGAACAAGTTTATCTACCAAAGATTAATATCATGTATATTCCAATGTGGACTGAAACAAAACCTAAAATAACTCACTTCTTGAAATATAACAATAACACGCTCTAAGACAAATAAATGATGTGCCATTGAGGAATTATCGGAATGGGACATAAACTGGTAGATGTGATGTGCATGTGCATGCAAGCGAATGATTAGTTTCATAAAAAATGGATGATTCATTCAAGAGGAAGAGCTTCAGAAATTGAGCAAGTCAATAACGGGTTGGTCCACCTCTGGCCTTTATACAAAGTAATTATTGGGCTTGACACTGACTGGTATAGTTGTCCAGTGTCCTCCTGGGGGGATATCATCCCAAAGTCTGAAGCATTACATCGTCAAAGTCCCGAGCTGGTCGGAGGGCCCTGACCATAATGCTCGAAGTATTCTCGATTGGGGGGAGATCCGGCAACCTCGCTGGTTGAGGTACGGTTTGGCAAGCATGAAGAGGAGCAGTAGAATGTCTCGCCGTTGGCAGGCGGGCATTACCTTGCTGAAATGTAAGCCCAGGATGGCTCGCCACGAAGGGGAACAAAACGGACCGTAGAATGTCGTCGACGTACCTGCTACGAAATGAAACGACACCCCAGACCATCAGTAGTGCTCGTCAGGCCATACAGTGGGCGACAGTCGAGCCGGTATCCCGCCACAGTCCGGCGGGCTTCCAGACACATCACGGCTGGTCGTAGGGGCTCAGTTCGAAACGGGACCAACGTTAAAGAGAATTCTACTCCAGTGAGTGAGATTCCAAGCTGACTATGCCCAACGCCATTACAGACAGTCGCGTTGGTGTAAAGAGGTCAGTGGTAAATGGAGCAAGGGGCACCGTGAGCGCAGCCCCCTCTCTGTGAGCTGTCTGCTAGTGACCCATGTGCTCACTGAAGAACCTGTCACACATCGGATTGGTGATAATGACGAATCCAGGGCTCTGAGTGCCCCTCTGACGATAGCCCAGTCCTCTCGTTCTGTCATCTCTGTACGTGACCCCTTTCTTCTCGACGATGTGGTCGGCCACAGTTCACCCATTCCTGCCGGCATTGTCGTATAGTGGTATCACTCCTGTTTAAATGTCGAGCGATTGGCCGATTACTCCGACTGGATTCTTTGAGCCAAACTAAGTGTCCTCTCTCGAATGCTGATATACCAGGTGATCAAAAAGTCAGTATAAAATTGAAAACTGAATAAATCACAGAATAATGTAGATAGAGAGGTACAAATAGACAGACATGCTTGGAATGACATGGGGTTTTATTAGAACCAAAAAGATACAAACGTTCAAAAAATGTCTGACAGATGGCGCTTCATCTGATCAGGATAGCAATAATTAACATAACAAAGTAAGACAAAGCAAAGATGATGTTCTTTACAGGAAATGCTCAATATGTTCACCATTGTTCCTCAACAATAGCTGTAGTCGAGGAATAATGTTGTGAACAGCACTGTAAAGCATGTCCGGAGTTATGTGAGGCATTGGTGTCGGATGTTGTCTTTCAGCATCCCTGGAGATGTCGGTCGATCACGATACACTTGCGACTTCAGGTAACCCCAAAGCCAATAATCACACGGAATGAGGTCTGGGGACCTGGGAGGCCAAGCATGACGAAAGTGGCGGCTGAGCACACGATCATCACCAAACGACACGCACAACAGATCTTTCACGCGTCTAGCAATACTTTTTTTTGTTCTAATAAAACCCCATGTCATTCCAAGCATGTGTGTCAATTTTTACCTCTCTATCTGCATTATTCCGTGGTTTATTAAGTTTCCAAATTTATACTGACTTTTTCATCACCCAGTATGTGTGTATTCCTCACACACGTCCCTGTAACGCGCAGTTGCTATCCAATTGACTACCTGGAATGAAATTTGGAAAGACTTTGTGCCCTGGTATCGACATGTGCCACAGTCACCATACTTGCCAGCTGCCCAGTGAATTTGCGTTGCAGCGCCACATGCTCATCCGTTGGCCATCAAAGTTTACACTTTCACATTCTATGTCAATACCTATATGAATATTAGCTTTTTTTTTCTTTTACCCTTTTTCGTTACAGCATCAGTGTGCGTCTTCTTTCTCGTCGACTGTATTTCCGGTGGCTGAACGCCAGTTAGATCGTCACTGAGTCTGTGCTCATTAAATACAAACATCGTAGAAGTTACAGTCTTACAGTGAAACTCCTCATAGTTAGTTCCAACTGACTGAAAAAGGTCCCGTAGGGTGCTCAAAGTACCAACTGAATGAACAAAATTTCAGTCATGTAGGGAGCAAAATTTTCCAAGTCCAGCGTGTAGCCATTTGAAAGTTAAACAGAATTAAATTTACAAGTCCATAATCCTGCCACAATAAATGTGTCCTCGTCTTCTTTGGTGGGGACGCCACTAACACTATATCCACAGCTGACAAGTCCCGGGATCACAAAGTCGGACGCGAATGGCAGTGACGCTGTGGAGGTGGCTCTCGAGTGAGAATCCTCGTTAAGGGCATCCTTGCAGAATTCGCGCCCGGCCCAGGAAACTCACTCGAAGCAAACAGAGCTGCCCCAGCCGGAGTGCTGCCCTATATACCATTTGGCTCTAGGATAGAGCTGGGCCTATTTTCGATCACATCTCTTGCAGAAGAGAACAGGTCCAGCCTCCAGCGGCAGTCGGGTCGCATCCTGGTCGACGGAAAATGTGTGGCTTATGTCTTACAGAAAATTGTCTCCTGTAAGTTAGGCATCTTTGAAGCGCTGATTTGATGCCAGTTGCTGACGTCATAAATGTGAAGCCTCAATATAGAGGGTTGTTCATAAAATTGCAATTAATTATTTCAGTGTCTAATGCTCCTCTTTTCTCGAGAATGATTTTTGACAGTTATAAATTATTATTTACTTTTATTTCAGAAAGAGTGGAAATGCATATCTTAAATGGACACTAAGCTCAAACGGAACATTAAAAGTTTTTACATTGATTTCTTTTTCTTGATTTTTCAATTTGCTCTTTACATCTGAGGAAGTCCATTGTGATGGTGTGCTCTTGTACCAAACTAATACCGAATATCATTGTCATTTACCTATCATAGAAACTTCGTAAAATTATGTAGTTGTAGACAAACTTGCTCATTTATGGACGACAATGGAACACAAAATTTAGCAGCTCTAACCATTGTGGGAAATTTCCAAATTTAATACAAGCAAACTCTGTACCATCACAGTCCGCGTTTACAACTTTTACCTCCCTCCACGCTTCCCTTCATTACCAAACTGAAGATTCCTTGCTGCCTCAAGATCTGCCCTGTCAAATGAGCCTTTATTTTAATCATGTTGTGCCAAGGATTTCCTTTTTCCTCAGTTTGATTCAGTACCTTCCCATTAGTTAGTGGATGTGTTCACTTAATCTCCTGCATTTCTTCTGTAGCAGTACATTTCGGTATCCCCCATTCACTTCTTGTCTGAACTGCTCACTGTGCAAGTTTCATTTCCATACAAACCTAGGCTTCAGACAAATACCTTCAGAAAACACTTCCTAACACTTAAACTTATATTCAAAGTTAACTAATTCCTCTTCTCAGAAATGCTCATGGTTTTTTATTGCTGATGCCAGTTTCAATTTTAAGTCCCCTCTACATTGTCCATCATCAGTTATTTTGCTGCCTAAATACCAAAACTGATCTACTACTGTCCATTTCCATAATTCCATCTTGTGTAAATGAAATGGGACGACAGCTGGTCGAAGACTTAAAGAAAAAACGTGCCAAAAGCTGTAATTTTATTTCATAATTTTATTTAGCTACCAATTTTGGTGCGTCATTGGCACCATCTTCAGGCTCTATCTATATGAACTTGCTAGACAAGTCATCTAAATGCGTGTGCTATGATAGGAATCGCTGTATCCAACTGTTTTCCATAAACTTCTTCTCAGTAGATGTGGGCCCTTCATACATCTAATGACAATTGTTGTTAGATATATGAAGAGGGTATCCGTTCTTTCAGACATGTCCTAAAGAACAGGTACTCTCTTCATATAGATAAGGCTTACCGCCCAATGGTCTTCTTCAGTGCGGATGGACTCACACATTGCTCAAACTCTTACAGGAATCGGTAGATTGACTGCTGCAAGTAATGAGTATAGTGGGCAGTGGCACTACAAATCTACAAATGTAGTGTGTGGACACTAAGTTGGAAGTGTGGGTCTCACGGGGAGGGGGAGGGACTGCCAGAGATCAGTTCCTGTAGTCGCACTATTCTCTGTATCCTCGATGGCTCGGTTGGATAGAGTGTCTGCCATGTAAGCAAGAGAGATCCCGGGTTCAAGTTCCGGTCGGGGCACATATTTTCAACTGTTCCCATTGATATTTGTCAATCCCTGTAAGCATCTGCTGGTCTGGATTTCATTGTAATTTCACTGTCGTTAGGGGTGTGACGGGTCCACATCTTCCAAGCAAGAAGGAGTCCATGGAAACCACCAAAACTGGTTGTGAAATAAAATTATGGAATAAAATTACGGCTGTTGGTATCTGATGTCTTCGAGGCTGTTGTTAAGGTCTAATTTCCTGCCTAATTACCAGAGAATTGGCTCATTTAATGTGACTACATTCCATTATACTTGTTTTACTTTCACTGGTATTCATCTCACAGTCTGTATCTGTTCCAATCAACAATTCTTGCAAGTACGAGCTTTGCCATCCGACAGAATCCTTGCATCAGTAGCAAACATCAAAGTTTTCATTTCTTCTCCCTGAGCTTTCATATCCAAATTTCCCCTCTCTTTCAGACAGAATGGTAGTGTCGTTGGCAAAACTTAATGTTTTTATTTCTTCTCGCTGAATTTAAATTTTCTTTCCAAATTTCATCTCGGTTATCTCTATTGTGTGCTCAATGTACAAACTAAATAACGCCGTACATCATGGAGAGGCTACAACTCTGTCTCACTCCTTTCTCAACTGCTGCCTCCCCTTCAACTCTTACAACTGCAATTTGATTTCCACACGTAATTCTGGTATTTTTATATGACCGTATTGTGCACATACAGTTGTATTAAAACCCCCACCTGTAGTGGTGTTCCACAGTAGTTCCCTCGTATTTCTGCTGGCCGTGTCACATTTGAAGTTGTTGGTGCGAGAGTGAATTATCTCATGTTCCAGCCTGTATCTGTCTGTGGGCTCGATATTCGTGCGAAAGTACTTCAACAAGGAAGCCAAGAAGGTGGCACTCGAGATGGTGGACGACATCCGCCAGGAGTTCTTGCACATCCTGCAGGAACTGGACTGGAT
Organism: Schistocerca serialis cubense; assembly: GCF_023864345.2. NCBI lineage: Eukaryota > Metazoa > Arthropoda > Insecta > Orthoptera > Acrididae > Schistocerca > Schistocerca serialis. Next base: position 149,952,466 of record NC_064648.1, read on the forward strand.
GGACGAGGGAACCAGGTATGTCTCAGCCATTGAGTCTGTAAAAAGCAGTTTTAGTACAGTAATGTCCTATCTGAAAATAAGTACTCTGACAGAAATGGGCAGTGTTTCTCCCTGAAGAGTCCTGATATACCCAGCTAAAGCCCGGTTCACACCGGAGGGAGTGGAAGTGAATACAAGCGAACTAGCATTTGCAGATTTTTCGCACTGTCTGCTACCATTAGCTCTTATCTGTGAACAAGCATTTGCAGTGGAGGGATGGAAGGGAGTGCAAGATAAAGAGCACAGCCTGTGAAGTCTGTGTTATTGTGTATGGCGCTAACACCACTGTGCTATATTTTGAAATTTTTTGTACGAAGTTCCGAAACTGGCAAGACATGTTTAAAGTATTTTTTGTTACAATTTCAAATCTGATTTTCTTCTTTTTTTGTATTGTGTCAGATTCTTGTAAAAATCAAGCTGGAGTTTCTTAGTAGAAATCAATTTTTTTTCGAACGGGAACATTTTTAATTGCATTAGAAACAAATTATTAGTTTTGTAAAACTGTACAGAACCACTAAAAACTGTGTTAGAGTACATTGAACGCCACAAAGTAATAGACTTGGAAACTGAGTAATCTTTTTGTAGTCTGTAACTGGCAATGCGAGATGTGAGCAAAAGCAACACCCTGTGTCCGTCCACATACAGACGGTGGCGGGACCTCGGCTGTTCAGTACAGAAAATCGAATCAAAACACTCTTCAGCCGTCAATATTTTCAGTTGTTATTTTCTTTGAGCCACCAGGTACAGCAATATATTATGCCACTTTCAGGATCCTCGAACAACGTGCAGGAAGATTCTTACCTCTGCTCCAGTCAAAACAGGAACCAGTATTCAGTGACCGGTATCCGTATATCTTTGACACAGTGATTCCTCCAAATATTACTTGCCGACCAAATCATGTCAGTACACAATAGTTGAGCAGATGGCTGATGGGGAGGGACTGCCGATGTTACATGTAATACAGCAAAAAGACAGAGTTAACTGCTACACACTGTAGGAGCTCGGTGTCCAACACCCATTGCTGTACGATGACACCATACACACACATCAAAAGAAGTTTTGCATCGCCCCAGTTCCCAGAACTCCTGAAAATATACATTGACTGTAGATACTGTATCACAGGTACAGTATCGTTGACTGTTCAGAGATGTCACTAAACCCGCCCAAAGATGTAAACAACGATGCATGAGCAGCGCCTATTGTTCCAGTTATTCAACCAGGAAGAAGGTACACGGCTCGTGATGTCTGTAGTTCAATCATGCCTAGACAGTCAATACCGCTGCACTCCTCTTCTTATAATTGCCACATGGTTATTTTTTTTCACAATTCACATCACTAGGAACTGAACACTTGTTTCTACAAAAGTTGAAGATGCTCCAAAGTGTGTTTCACGGTACGTTGTGCTGAGAAATGAATTTTATGAAAAAATTCCGATACACTGCACCGTTTCTGAGTTCATTAATATTAAAATTAGGCTGTCAGGCCAATGCATGCGCAAATTCGAGCGGCTCGCCAGAGATGGTGTCAACAAACGTTTGGTTCCCTAAAACCAAATAAGAGGGTGATACAATAATTGGACACAGGACGGTAGTAAGCATCAAACCCGAACCAAAGGCCTGCTATATCTGTAGCAAATTTGATTGTATTTGATTTAGGGGTTGTGGGGGAGATCCTAGACATATACGCACACAGCTGTGTGTATATAACAGATTATGCAGAAACAGACAATATAGACTACTTGACTTGAGTGATTTTGAAAAAGCTAATATTGATAAAGAAGATTACGCTACAATTGAAAATGATTTCGAAAACAAGTTTGAAGGAGGACGATAAAAGTGAAGTTGACAGAGCCTAGACTATCACAGAATGGTTAAAATTAATGTAGGTTAATCATTTTGTGTCAATTCATTTTCAGATTTTACAAGTGTGTACCTGTGTGCATTAGAATTGTTTTGATTTGGGAGAAGGAGAGCTGAAATGTATGTGTTTTGTTTATTGTAATGTGTAACAAAAAGTATATTAAGCGGATTATAGATTTTTAAACTCAAAGATCATAGAGCAAAGAATATATACAGTCATCCATCTTTTTTGCTGAAGAGTCTGCTACTGACATACTGGGGCAGCACCTTCCCCTCCCCCTCCCCCTCGCCCTCCTTCTCCTCCTGTTCTTCCTCCTGTGCCCTGACTCTGTCCATGAACACCGCCCTCTCTTTGCGTCCATCTCCTCCTTCCCGTTTCTGTAGTACTATTCTAAACATAAAGCAATAATGTTCACGAAATCATCTTATGCCTCAACACAATTTGCCTGTTTGCTAGCAATGTTTCACTATTCTATCTATTATATATATCAGTGGTTCCCAACAAGTTGTCTGCAGACCACCAGGGGTCTGCAAGCTATTCCAGAGGGGTCCGCAAGATGCTATTAGGATAAAAAATATATTAAATATATTTTCATATTAACAGAATCTTCCATCAGTTCTTGGTAGAACTACATTATAATAAATGAAAAGCCCCAGTTTGCTTTTGTTCTACAATATCCTAGACATATACGCACACAGCTGTGTGCGTATATGTAGAACAAAAGCAAACTGGGGCTTTTCATTTATTAAATATATTTCGTATGCTAACAGATTTTTTTGTTTCGTCCACTTCCTGCATGAGCAGAGCTTTAGCGAACGCTAACTTCTGTGTGTAGTGTCTTCCTAGAGCCAACTGACACTAGCACACTCTATTTTTTGTAAGGAGTTTGTTATACTAAACACCCAGATTTGCAGACAAAGATTTTGAGCAATAATCAAAAATTTAACAATAACAATAATGGCTAAATTGAAAAAGTTTTAAGCTCAATATTTTTCAAATGATGAATATGTCAATGTTTTTTCTAAGTACCAAAAATAGAAAACGTAGAAAAAGAATTTAACTTTTTTAGGTAATTGATACTGTTATATGACAAGGTACCAATCATGCTCGATGATGGGGTCCTCGAGAAAATTTTGTTGGGAACCCCTAATATATATAATTATACATTAAAAAGTATGTATCCAAACATTTATTAAAGTAATGAGTAAAAACTAGAAGTAAATCAGTAAGGTACATTTTGAGATTTTTGATAAGAATGTTTTCCCCTTGTACCTTGTATATTGCACACAAACACTGAATATATATGTGTGTAATATACATTGAGTTTTTACTCATTATTGTAATAAACATATACACCCATACTTTTTAATATATAAATATATATGTAAGAAAGATACAATAGTCAAACATTGCTAGCAATAAATTCAGTTTGAGCACTGAAAGGAAACTGTAATTTCTCCCTATACCTATCATTGGTTACCTGAAACTACACACACACACACACTAAAAAGTATACATATATTAAAAATTACATACCTAAAAACATGCCCATATTAGAATGCAACTTTGTGTCAAAATTCCAAAGCAACCAGTGAATAACTTCCTATTTGGTCTAATAAATGACAATTTGCTATAACTGTGGAGAAACGTAAGTTGATGCAGGGGGTGGGAAAGACAATCATGTAATGGTCAGATACATTATTAGTGGTGTGGTGTTTTAAGTATCTATATTCCAATTACAATTACTTGATAGCTGACGTCTCCACTTGCCATAACATTGTTGCCGCATCGGCTGTCGGCTACCGCTCGGTTATTATAGGTGACACTCAGACGGGGTGGGGAATTTTGTAGATGCTGTTAATGCGCAATGCAGAGCAATGCTAGAAGCAGCCGCTGCGAGGTTACGACAGAGATGCGAGGTGCTGTGTCCACAGCTGACTTTGTGACCGATGACTGAGCTGCGGCAGATGATGGGCTTTGTAGCCCTGAACTGAAACTCGTGTCCTAACCTATCCACAACCTCGTGATATGCTATGTATCTGTGAAAACAGCTGTCAACAACCAGCGGCAGAATTAAAATCTTTATTGCTTCGTTCACGGTGATTAAAGCTGACCTCTGCAAGCAAACTGAAGACTGAAATATTTCAGTTTCAGTGCTAAAAGCAGACTGTAATTTCTCGCTGTCATTGGTTACCTAAACTGTCTTCACAGTGGCTACACGAACTGCCACGCTACCAGTCCTGGTTGGCGCTTGGTTGTAGATTGTCGGAGACACAGGCCGGTTACAAACGAAAAAAGAGTAACAGGAAGAAAAATAAGAGCAAATAAAAGAGACAATACAATGGCGGAAATGATGTGGTAAATTGTTAGAAATCTTAAAAAATTGCATTCAAATGAATTAATTCAATAAAAATAATAATCAAGGTCTTTATATCCAGAAATTTTTTAAAAAATTCACTGCAGTGTGTTAATTCCTGTGTTACATTGTTAATAGTGTTTATATAAACTTATAGCTTGTCATCTTTTTAAAATTTATAAACATTTTGTAGAATGAAGGCTTTCACAACCGGGTGACATGGCTGTTGATATACTTGCCGGGATGTGAGGTCGTGGTCCAAGAACTTTTCTGCTCCTTACGTTTCGTCCAGGACTGCGCTGGACTTCCTCAGAGGCGCTGCTCGGCTGAGTCTTGCCGACTGGCTGGTCGGGTGTCTGAGAGCGACTTATATATTGTGAGAAAGGGATACCGAAGTTTTATCTACAACGTTAAATTACTATCCACGGCTATATAGAGAAGCTATCGAAATTTATAAACATCACGATAATTTTAATAGGAAAGAGGAGGCTATGAAACTTCGCGATATATGAACAGTGGTTCTACAAAATTGCTAACAGTTTTTATCTTTGACAAGGTGGTAATCGATAGTCAACCTTATCTTTGCTATGGATTATCACTGATCATCACGTGTCACCTGAACCACGCCCCCCTTTCTCACAATATATAAGTCGCTCTCAGACACCCGACCAGTCAGTCGGCAAGACTCAGCGGAGCAGCGCCTCTGAGGAAGTCCAGCGCAGTCCTGGTCGAAACGTAAGGAGCAGAAAAGTTCTTGGACCACGACCTCACATCCCGGAAAGTATATCAACAGCTATAAACATTTTGTTTCATCAGTTATTATGTTGCTATTGTAATTTAATGTACTGACACATCGTATGACCACAGAGGTTAGAATAACAAAAAATAAATTCGATGAGGTTCAATTCTGTGGCCATCTACGTGCAACTGTACGCTAACCACTGTGCTATGGCAGCACACTGGGTTACTCTGTTAAATTTATACCCGTGGTGACTGAGTCGTAACTACGAAACGCAGCCTTCAAAACTTTGGCGTCACTCAGTGTCGTACGAAACTTATCTGTAGTAAGGCAATCCTTGCGATCATAAATACCGTATATGTTCCAGGTCAATTGAGTCTTGAGGAAGGCGCCAGTAATGTTTGGTTAATGATGTGTATGAAATGTGTATACATCATTATCATCATAGTCTGTATTTTTAGTCTGGTTATCATGTAGTATGAAACACAAAATAAAAGGGCCACACCCAGACATGAACATATGTCCAAAGGAACATTGTATTGTAATCCGGAATAACATGGGCACTGCAGTATCGTATCTATCTGCTGACACCGGGCAAGCGACTTTGAAGTAAAATGTCTCCCGAGTACAGTGATCAAAAAGTCAGTATAAATTTGAAAACTGAATAAATCATGGAATAATGTATAAAGAGAGGTACAAATTTACACACATGCCTGGAATGACATGGGGTTTTATTAGAACCAAAAAATTCAAAAGTTCAAAAAAAGTCCGACAGATGGCGCTTCATCTGATCAGAAGAGCAATAATTAGCATAACAAAGTAAGACAAAGCAAAGATGATGTTCTTTACAGGAAATGCTCAAGATGTCCACCATCATTCCTCAACAATAGCTGTAGTCGAGGAATAATGTTGTGAACAGCACTGTAAAGCATGTCCGGAGTTACAGTGAGGCATTGGCGTCGGATGTTGTCTTTCAGCATACCTAGAGATGTCGGTCGATCACGATACACTTGCGGCTTCAGGTAGCCGCAAAGCCAATAATCGCACGGACTGAGGTCTGGGGACCTGGGAGGCCAAGCATGACGAAAGTGGCGGCTGAGCACACGATCATCACCAAACGACGCGCGCAACAGATCTTTCACGCATCTAGCAATACTTTTTTTTTGTTCTAATAAAACCCCATGTCATTCCAAGCATGTGTGTCAATATGTACCTCTCTACATTATTCCGTGGTTTATTAAGTTTTCAAATTTATACTGACTTTTTGATCACCTGGTATGTAATGGATGTACGACTACAGGCTGTAGACACACGGTTCATGACGTGTGGAAGGTTTAGACTGGCCGTGAGTCGTGCTCAGATGGCCTAATATTAAGGCGACTGCTTCTGAGAAACAGGAAATCCGGGTTTGAGTCCCGTCCTGTTCAGATTTTCATTATCGTCATTCCATTATGCAGCTGACGGTTGTCCATACTCCCAACTGCGAATACATTTCAACTAATTCATAATGGTTGTAGTCACTACGGTGCCTGTTCCTTCGAGCACGTGTGCGTGTTCAGTGAAGCATTGCATCGTAATTCCGAATAAAACAGGCCCTGCACTATCGTACTGTAAATGTTGTGACAGTCTGACAATGGCGAACGGGTCGTGCATAACGTTGAATGCTCTGGTTGTAGGGAACTGGCTGCAATGCGTGAAGTGTCAACTACCAAGTAATTTTAATCAGACTATAGGCATAATGTTGTCAAGGTGCTGGAAATGGAACGAGTACTTGCGGTCAGTTGCACGCAAGGCAAACGGTTGACTTCGAATTTTTGACGGGCGCTGATAACCTCGCCGTTGTGCGCCCTAAAACACTAATCATCGAATTTTTGAGGGAATTCTAGGAGAGTGTAGCTCATCTACGAAGAATACAATTCACATGCGAAGAATACCGCATACAGAGTCTGCCTGCTTAGTTGGGTGGTAATGTGCTCGCCTCCCATGCAAGTGGGCCCGGGTTCGAATCCCGGCCGGGTCAGAGATTCCCTCCGCTTGGGGACTGGCTGTTGTGTTGTCCTCCCAATCATTTCATCCTCATCACCGGCGCGTAAACTGCCCAGTGCGGTGTCGAATGAAATCAGACTCACACCCGGCGGCCGAACTTCCCTGAATAGGGGGCCTCCCACCCAACAGTGACATACGCTCATTTCCTTTTACCACATACAGAAAACTAATGCGACCCTGTCTTGAGTACTTCTCAACCGTTTGGGATCCCCACCAGATCGTATTAAAGGGAGATGTGGAAGTAATTCGAAGGAGTGTTACTAGATTTGTTAGTGGTAGTTTAGATTGGATTGGGTGTAAAACTATTGAAACTCCAATGGAAATCTGTGAAGGAAATATAAGTGGCGTCCATTCTTTTGGACGTGTCTGAAGACACATATATATATTTATGGAGGACTTCGAGGAGAAGGCGCTTGAATCTGCTGACTTGAAACCCACGGTATTCTGGAGATATGTTGATGATACCTTTGTAGTTTGTACCCATGGTGAAGATAACGTGCAAGACTTCTTAAGAAAGTTCACAATGGGAACTGAAAAGGAGGGGTGCTTTCCATTCTTGAATGTTCTGGTTCAGTGCAGAGAGGATGGCACTTTGGGACATGAAGTGTAAGCCGACCCACAAGGATTTGTATTTACGTGCAAATAGCTGCCACCATCCTGCCCAGACGATGAGGGTTCTCCGAACTTTGACCCACAGGGCGCATAGTATTTCTGACGAAAGCAGTCTGCAAGATGAACTTTCCCACTTACAAAGAGTGTTTGAAGACAATTGATACTCCCCACAGCAAATACAGAAGGCACTGAAAATGAAACCGAGAGAGGTCACATAGAAAGCAGAAGCAGACAAAGAAACCTTTAAATCGATGGCCTTCCTGCCATATGTGGGTAGCCTCTCATCAAAAATAGGATGGATTCTCAGTAGACACAGAGTGATGTTTCATCCTCCACCCAAGACAGTTGCACTCGTGGGCTCCATCAAAGATGACTCGCTGCACCGAAAATCTGGAGTTTACAAAATTCCCTGTGAATGTGGTCTTTCTTAGATCGGACAAACAACTTGTACTGTCCAAGAAAGATATACAGAACACCAGGGGTACACACGACTTTTACACCCTAACAAGTCGGCAGTGGCAGAGCACCGTATTGACACTGGTCCCAGTATGTTGTATGACAACGTTGAAATTTTGACAACTACATCATCTTTTGGGGGCTCGATAGTGAAGGAGGCAATTGAAATTCAGTTGATGACGAATTTAATTAATGGAGATAGTCGTTTCAACCTTGATAAATCATGGAATCCGGCACTTGCTGTAATAAACTCAAAAATACGTCGTCACAGTGCAGCTCACAATGATATATTGACATGCCAACACAGATCGACTGCAGAGTCATAGATGTAACTCGCACATTGTGCACATCTCTGCCGCCGACCAACGTCTCTGGCGCATTTGCATCTGTGGCCGCACGCGCAGTTGTGCGGTACACGAGTATAAATAGACGAATCGAGCACTGGAGCGACAGTCTGGCGGCTCACTCTGAAGGTGGCTGAACGTTAAACAGCCGAAATATGAGAAGAAGAAGGAGAATTCTCGCGGCTGCACGCCCGAACCTTAATGGAACAGTCTTTGCACTGCCAAAACCTGAAGAGTCATACCACACATACAGGGTGTTACAAAAAGGTACGGCCAAACTTTCAGGAAACATTCAAATGGCTCTGAACACTATGGGACTTAACATCTATGGTCATCAGTCCCCTAGAACTTAGAACTACTTAAACCTAACTAACCTAAGGACAGCACACAACACCCACTCATCACGAGGCAGAGAAAATCCGTGACCCCACCGGGAATCGAACCCGGGAACCCGGGCGCAGGACGCGAGAAGCGAGAACGCTACCGCACGACCACGAGCTGGACCGGGAGACATTCCTCACACACAAAGAAAGAAAATATGTTATGTGTCCGGAAACGCTTACTTTCCATGTTAGAGCTCATTTTATTACTTCTCTTCAAATCACATTAATCTGGAATGGAAACACAAAGCAACAGAACGTACCAGCGTGACTTCAAACACTTTGTTACAGGAAATGTTCAAAATGTCCTCCGTTAGCGAGGATACATGCATCCACCCTCCGTCGCACGGAATCCCTGATGCGCTGATGCAGCCCTGGAGAATGGCGTATTGTATCACAGCCGTCCACAATACGAGCACGAAGAGTCTCTACATTTGGTACCGGGGTTTGCGTAGACAAGAGCTTTCAAATGTCCCCATAAATGAAAGTCAAGAGGGTTGAGGTCAGGAGAGCGTGGAGGCCACGGAATTGGTCTGCCTCTACCAATCCATCGGTCACAGAATCTGTTGTTGAGAAGCATACGAACACTTCGACTTAAATGTGCAGGAGCTCCATCGTGCATGAACCACATGTTGTGTCGTACTTGTAAAGGCACATGTTCTAGCAGCCCAGGTAGAGTATTCCGTATGAAATCATGATAACGTGCTCCATTGAGCATAGGTGGACGAAACTAAAATGAGCTCTAACATGGAAATTAAGCGTTTCCGGACGCATGTCCACCTAACATCTTTTCTTTATTTGTGTGTGAGGAATGTTTCCTGAAAGTTTGTCTGTACCTTTTTGTAACACCCTGTATAGTTAAGCCGAGACAGTCAGTAATCCCTTCAGTGCAGGTGCGTACCGGGTTCGAACGTGATTGGGCGAGATGACGCGAGTAATGAGGATAATGCGCAAGGTGGACTACATCTGTAATGCATGGACAAGTTGAGAACTTGGGTCTGATGGGAGGTGTGCTAGGGTAGTCCCTGCAGGTGTGTCGACCACTGTATCCAGATGGCGCAGCGGTCAGTCCGCCTGTCTGGTAAGCAGGAGACCCGGGTTCTAATCCTGACCGGGCACAAATTTTCAACTATCCCCACTGATTTAAATCAGTGCCCACTTGCAGCTAATGTCATTAAATCATTTGCGTCTATTGAGAAACTGTAGACAAGGCTGACTTTCGACAGACTCCAGAACACTCCTCCTGCAGCCGACATACTTCTGGTGTCAGAACCGCGAAGAAGACATAAGAGAAATTGAGGCTTGTACAGAAGTGTGTAGACAGTCGTTTCTTCCTTGCTGTGTTCGGTAGTGAAATAGGAAAAATAAATAAATACGAGGGCAGTTCAATAAGTAATGCAACACATTTTTTTTCTCGGCCAATTTTGGTTGAAAAAACCGGAAATTTCTTGTGGAATATTTTCAAACATTCCCGCTTCGTCTCGTATAGTTTCATTGACTTCCGACAGGTGGCAGCGCTGTACGGAGCTGTTAAAATGACGTCTGTAACGGATGTGCGTTGCAAACAACGGGCAGTGATCGAGTTTCTTTTGGCGGAAAACCAGGGCATCTCAGATATTCATAGGCGCTTGCAGAATGTCTACGGTGATCTGGCAGTGGACAAAAGCACGGTGAGTCGTTGGGCAAAGCGTGTGTCATCATCGCCGCAAGGTCAAGCAAGACTGTCTGATCCCCGCGTGCGGGCCGGCCGTGCACAGCTGTGACTCCTGCAATGGCGGAGCGTGCGAACACACTCGTTCGAGATGATCGACGGATCACCATCAAACAACTCAGTGCTCAACTTGACATCTCTGTTGGTAGTGCTGTCACAATTGTTCACCAGTTGGGATATTCAAAGGTTTGTTCCCGCTGGGTCCCTCGTTGTCTAACCGAACACCATAAAGAGCAAAGGAGAACCATCTGTGCGGAATTGCTTGCTCATCATGTGGCTGAGGGTGACAATTTCTTGTCAAAGATTGTTACAGGCGATGAAACGTGGGTTCATCACTTCGAACCTGAAACAAAACGGCAATCAATGGAGTGGCGCCACACCCACTCCCCTACCAAGAAAAAGTTTAAAGCCGTACCCTCAGCCGGTAAAGTCACGGTTACAGTCTTCTGGCACGCTGAAGGGGTTATTCTGTTCGATGTCCTTCCCCACGGTCAAACGATCAACTCTGAAGTGTATTGTGCTACTCTTCAGAAATTGAAGAAACGACTTCAGCGTGTTCGTAGGCACAAAAATCTGAACGAACTTCTCCTTCTTCATGACAACGCAAGACCTCACACAAGTCTTTGCACCCAAGAGGAGCTCACAAAACTTCAGTGGACTGTTCTTCCTCATGCACCCTACAGCCCCGATCTCGCACCGTCGGATTTCCATATGTTTGGCCCAATGAAGGACGCAATCCGTGGGAGGCGCTACGCGGATGACGAAGAAGTTATTGATGCAGTACGACGTTGGCTCCGACATCGACCAGTGGAATGGTACCGTGCAGGCATACAGGCCCTCATTTCAAGGTGCCGTAAGGCCGTGGCATTGAATGGAGATTACGTTGAAAAACAGTGTTGTGTAGCTAAAAGATTGGGGAATAACCTGGTGTATTTCAATGCTGAATAAAACAACCCCTGTTTCAGAAAAAAAATGTGTTGCACTACTTATTGAACTGCCCTCGTAGCATAGTACAAGGTACCCTCTGCTGTGTGCTGAATCCTGGATTGCTGAGCATGTGTTTGGATGAAGGCGTTTAGGTTTTAGATCCATCTTCTAACTCTCGTTCTGAAGTGTTTTACTCATTCATTGCTGATGTCAAGTACCCCCACGAAGACCTTAGCAGACCCCAACAGCGTGCGATGTGGTGTGGCATGATCTGATGTGCAGGAAGAAGGCGCTCGAGAAAGTCCAGTCCGTGGTCGCCCACGTCGCGTACACTGAGGAGCTGCTGGACGACACCGAGCTCGACAAGTTCTACGAGAAGGTGAGCCGTGGCAGATGCATTTGCAAACACGTGCGTTGCTCCTGACAGGGATCGTAGTAGCCAGAGCCAAACTGACACACCACTGCGCTCTGTCCTTTGGGACCATTGCACCCATCTGGATTCCTGTCACAGTCCGAGATGTTTGGGCCCCAATGGCAAGGTATCAACAAACAAGAATTCAGAGTTGTATTCAAAAAAATTATAGGTATTTTTTTCTTGGTTGGTTGTGGTCTTCAGTCCTGAGACTGGTTTGATGCAGCTCTCCATGCTACTCTATCCTGTGCAAGCCTCTTCATCTCCCAGTACCTACTGCAACCTACATCCTTCTGAATCTGCTTAGTGTATTCATCTCTTGGTCTCCCCCTACGATTTTTACCCTCCACGCTGCCCTCCAATACTAAATTGGTGATCCCTTGATGCCTCAGAACATGTCCTACCAACCGATCCCTTCTTCTGGTCAAGTTGTGCCACAAACTCCTCTTCTCCCCAATCCTATTCAGTACCTCCTCATTAGTTATGTGATCTACCCATCTAATCTTCAGCATTCTTCTGTAGCACCACATTTCGAAAGCTTCTATTCTCTTCTTGTCCAAACTATTTACCGTCCATGTTTCACTTCCATACATGGCTACACTCCATACAAATACTTTCAGAAATGACTTCCTGACACTTAAATCTATACTCGATGTTAACAAATCTCTCTTCTTCAGAAACGCTTTCCTTGCCATTGCCAGTCTACACTTTATATCCTCTCTACTTCGACCATCATCAGTTATTTTGCTCCCCAAATAGCAAAACTCCTTTACTACTTTAAGCGTCTCATTTCCTAATCTAATACCCTCAACATCACAACATCACAACATTAATTCGACTACATTCCATCATCCTCGTTTTGCTTTTGTTGATGTTCATCTTATATCCTCCCTTCAAGACACCATCCATTCCGTTCAACTGCTCTTCCAAGTCCTTTGCTGTTTCTGACAGAATTACAATGTCATCGGCGTACCTCAAAGTTTTTATTTCTTCTCCATGGATTTTAATACCTACTCCGAATTTTTCTTTTGTTTCCTTCACTGCTTGCTCAATATATAGATTGAATAACATTGGGGAGAGGCTACAACCCTGTCTTACTCCCTTCCCAACCACTGCTTCCCTTTCATGTCCCTCGATTCTTATAACTGCCATCTGGTTTCTGTACAAATTGTCAATAGCCTTTCGCTCCCTGTATTTTACCCCTGCCTCCTTTAGAATTTGAAAGAGAGTATTCCAGTCAACATTGTCAAAAGCTTTCTCTAAGTCTACAAATGCTAGAAACGTAGGTTTGCCTTTCCTTAATCTTTCTTCTAAGATAAGTCGTAGGGTCAGTATTGCCTCACGTGTTCCAGTATTTCTACGGAATCCAAACTGATCTTCCCCGAGGTCGGCTTCTACTAGTTTTTCCATTCGTCTGTAAAGAATTCGTGTTAGTATTTTGCAGCTGTGGCTTATTAAACTGATTGTTCGGTAATTCTCACATCTGTCAACACCTGCTTTCTTTGGGATTGGAATTATCATATTCTTCTTGAAGTCTGAGGGTATTTCGCCTGTTTCATACATCTTGCTCACCAGATGGTAGAGTTTTGTCAGGACTGGCTCTCCCAAGGCCATCAGTAGTTCCAATGGAATGCTGTCTACTCCGGGGGCCTTGTTTCGACTCAGGTCTTTCAGTGCTCTGTCAAACTCTTCACGCAGTATCGTATCTCCCATTTCATCTTCATCTACATCCTCTTCCATTTCCATAATATTGTCCTCAAGTACATCGCCCTTGTATAGACCCTCTATATACTCCTTCCACCTTTCTGCTTTCCCTTCTTTGCTTAGAACTGGGTTTCCATCTGAGCTCTTGATGTTCATACAAGTGGTTCTCTTCTCTCCAAAGGTCTCTTTAATTTTCCTGTAGGCAGTATCTATCTTACCCCTAGTGAGATAGGCCTCTACATCCTTACATTTGTCCTCTAGCCATCCCTGCTTAGCCATTTTGCACTTCCTGTCGATCTCATTTTTGAGACGTTTGTATTCCTTTTTGCCTGCTTCATTTACTGCATTTTTATATTTTCTCCTTTCATCAATTAAATTCAATATTTCTTCTGTTACCCAAGGATTTCTACTAGCCCTCGTCTTTTTACCTGCTTGATCCTCTGCCGCCTTCACTACTTCATCCCTCAAAGCTACCCATTCTCCTTCTACTGTATTTCCTTCCCCCATTCCTGTCAATTGTTCCCTTATTTTTTTCTTAAATAATTCTATTTTTTAGTCTACATCAGTGGTCGGTAAACTGTGGCTCGTGCACCACACTTGGCTCTTTGGCATCTCCAGTGTGGCTCTTCTATAAAGTAGCACATGTGGGCTCGCATGTACAGTGTGAACAAAATTTTGTGGCGTACGGACAGAAGTAGGTTCTGGGCTTGGGCGAGTGCTGTTTGCAAGAAGTGGCGTTAAGTTGTGGTCCACGTAACTCGGACCACTTCCACTCGCTGCCACCCGTATCACTTTATCTGCTCGTGACAGTGTCTTCCAGAGTGGGAGATGAATAATGCTTCTAAATCAGGCGCGTGCTGAATTTCATGCACTGCAAAGTAGTGGAAGAAATAACTATTCTGATGAAGGTTGTGGAACTGTTTCTCATGAAGAGTGGAATAATTGTGGCAATCAGGTGAAGGAAGTTTATTATATTAATAATGAATCACTTGGAAATAATTTCAACAGACGATGATAGGGACAAATAAATATAAGCTTGTGCAATAATAAATAAAAATACTTGTAGCTAAGACTGTGTTTATCATCCATGTTTCAGTTCCATATGTGGCTACGCTCCATACAAATACTTTCAGAAAAGACTTCCTAGCACTACAATATATATTTGACATTAGCAAATTTCGTTTCATCAGAAACACTTTTCTCGCCATTGCCAGCCTACAGGTTATATCTTCCGTACCGCCAATCTACGCTTTATATCCTCTGTTATTTTGGCCATCATCAGCTATTTTTCTGCCCACTTCAAGTGTCTCGTTTCCTAATCTGACTCCCTCAGCAACACCTAACTTAATTTAGCAACATTCCATCATCCTCGTTTTCCTTTTGTTGATATTCATCTTATACCCATCTGTCAAGACACTGCCCATTCAGTTCAACTGCTCTTACATGTCATTCACTGCCTTTGACCAAATTACAATGTCATCGACAAACCTCGAAGTTTTTATTTCTTCTCCCTGGACTCCAAATTTTTCTTTGGTTTCCCTAACTGCTTGCTCTATGTGCAAATTGAATGATACTATAAGCTACAACCCTGTCTCACTCCCTTCTCAATCACTGCTCCCCTTTCGTGCCTCTCCACTCTTATAACTGCCGTCTGGTTTCTGTACAAATTGTAAGTAGCCTTTCTCTCCCTGTGCTTCACCCCTGCTACCTTCAGGTTGTCATTACCTATTGGGTCCTCTGCTACCTTGACTATTTCATCTCTGAAAGCTACCCATTCATTTTTACTGTCTTCCTTTCCCTTGTTCTAGTCAGTCATTGCCCAATGCTCCATCTGAAACTCTCAACAACCCTTGGTTCTTTCAACTCATCCAGGTCCCATCTCATTGGTTTACTACCTTTTTTTGCAATTTTTTCTGTTTTAATCTACAGTTGATAACCAGTACATTGTGGTCAGAGCCCACATCTGGTCCCTGGAAATGTCTCACAATTTAAAATCGGGTTTCGAAATCTGTGTCTTACCAGTATATAATGAATATGAAACCTACCAGTGCATCCAGGTCTCTCTCACGTGTACAACCTTCTTTCATGATTCTTAAATCACGTCTTAGCGATGATTTGATTGTGCTCTGTGCAAAAGCTACTAGCCACTTTCCTCTTTCATTCTTTTCCCCCAGTCCACATTCACCAACAATTTTTCCAACGCTTCTGTTTCCTACTATTGAATCCTAGTCCCCCATCAGAAATTTTCGTCTCACTTAACTATCTGAAAAATTTGTTTTACCTTATCATACATTTCTTCAATCTCATCTTCATCTGCGGAGATCGTTGTCATATAAACTTTTACTACTGTAGTGGATGAGGGCTTTGTGTCTCTCTTGGCTGCAATAATGCATTCACTATGCTGTTCATAGTGGCTTACCAGCATTTCTGTTTTCGTATTCATTATTAAAACTACTTCTGCCTTACTCCTGTTTGATTTTGTATTGATAACCCTGAATTCGCCTGACCAGAAGTCTTGTTCCAGCCACCAAACTTTAGTAATTTCCACTATGTCTGACTTTAATATCTCGATTAAATTTTCTAACCTACCTGCCCGACTAAGAGGCTGAACATTCCATGCTCCGATACCTTGAATGCCAGTTCTGTTTTTCGTGATGACGATGTCCTCCTGGGTAGTCCTCGCCCAGATATCTGAACGGGGCACTATTTTATCTCCAGAATATTTTACCCTAGAGGATCCAACCATCATTTCACCATACAGTAGAGTTGGGAAAAATTACGGCTGTAATCTCCCCTTGCTTTCAGCTGTTCACAGTACCAGCACAACCAGGCCATTTTGGCTGGTGATACAAGGCCAGATCAGCCAGTCGTCCAGACTGCTGCTCCCCCCCCCCCCCCCCAGCAACTACTGAAAAGGCTGCTTTCTCTCTTCAGCAACCACACATTTTTCACGCCTCTCAAATGCCTTGCAGAATTGTTCCATATTTAACAATCATATACACCCACTCACTCAATGAAAAATCTGTATGGAAAAATTGCAAAGTAGCACAGGTCACACCAATATTAAAAAAAGTCAATAATCCACCAAGTTATAGGCCCATATCGTTAATATCAATTTTGGAACATGTATTCAAACATCATGAATTACCTTGAAGAGCACAGTCTATTGACACACAGTGTAATCTACCCATCCTTCCTTTGTTGCTGCAACTGTCTTTATGGTTAAGTCTTTTCATAAGATTCGAGAGGAGTAACATTTACAATAAACTTTTTACTTATCTGCTTTTCTCGTGCATTTGGCTCCAGTTCTTCATGTCTAGGGGTCTGATTCTTGAAGCGGAAATTTCCGCATTTTAGGTTCTCATGGTCCAATTGATCTAAATAAAATTGAAGAACGTCTGTGTACAATTTTTTTTTTTTTTTGATACGATTGAGGATCAACAGCTTTAAGAAACCATTCTGAGGTATTCACCGCCAGTCACAGTCAGTGATGCCAATAATGAATCTCTCCTCTTTCCCATAACTTTTTTTATATTCTCCTTAAAAAAATTATTTATATTTTAACTTTAAATTGCTGTTATTTTTAAAAAGAAAAAAAGGATGAATGATGAAAACTGTAAGACGTACAACATGTTTTACATCATCAGGTAATAGGTCTTTAATTCTGCTATAAAATAAATAAATAAACAGGTAAAATCCACACTGAAGATTCTAGACCCATTCCCCATCATGGCCAGGAGTTCGTGCATCTCCGTTGAGCTCTGTATGCAGATGGCACAGCGGTTACCACGACTGCCAAGTAAGCAGGAGATCTCGGGTGCAAGTCCCGGTCGGGCACATGTTTTTTGCTGGTCGGCAGCAATTCCGCATAAAGTCTGGATGGAGCTAACATCGCAAGTTTCTTCCATTCCCTTCCCTTTCCATTCCTCTCTCCCACCCCACCCCCTCCACTTTCAGTTTGCATAAAATGTATCACAGCTGTCGATTGCATGTGGTATCTGTTCTTTCGGATATGTCATTGTAGATCCAACAGTCTCTTAACTCATTTATCCTTACATGGTACAGATCCTTCCTTTAAGTGCATACTTCTTTTAAAATCTTTAAGGATTATCATTTTAAAACTAAGTAGCTATTACATTGCTATTTTGGCATCTCAGTATAAACATTCTATTCATCAGTTTTTAATTACTCATGAGTGCATATGCTTTATAAAATATTGCTTCCAATGCCATGGTATCATTTCATATTTGTCGTGATTACAGATTCCATAAAGACACAAATACTTTCCAGTTTGAAAGACTGCTCTGAAGTTTAAAGGATATATCTACATGATCAAGATTTACAATGATTCTCTTGTATGAATGTGAACACCAAACTGATGGGTAGCTCAAGAATAAAACTTGCACATACTGACAATGAGCGAAAGCAACAAAGGGGAAACTGAGGTTTGTTGGAAGACAAAACATCAGAGCTATTTCAAATCAGAAGTAGTGTCTGGAAAGGGCATTTACTCTCTGGTGTACTCTTCAAGTTTGTTTTGCAGAAAACCATTACAGAAGGGGAAAGTGCATTACAAAATACTGCAACAAATCATCGAATAAAACTAGGAATAAGAAAAAAGACAGTATCGAGTGCCTTGCCTTTGCAGATTACTTTACAGTCTGCGATGAAGGCATAGAATTGGGTATCACTCAAATAAAGCTCCTTGGAAAAAGTAGGCTTGTAAATCTTGGCATCCAGAATATAATGCACTGCAAATATCATAGGTGCCCCCGAATAGCTGAAAACTTATTTTTGGAAAATTAACAAATTTCTAACCTTTCAACATCACAAATAATTCATTTAAACCAATTGACTGACCAAAGCAGCAAACAGTGCGACTTCCCAGAAGATGAAGGTGGCTTATCAACATTCTCCAAAGACATCGTCCATAAGAAAATCAGTCCTCATTAAAGCCAAAATTGTACATAATAAAATAATTATAAAGCCATAAGTGCATTGCCACCCTTAAGGAAATGGAGGAGCAACAAAGAACTCAAAAAAGTTCCCCAAACTCTCAGACACAATCCGGAGAAGGTGGACCGATTAATTTGAACATGTGAAAAGGATCCAGAACTGCTGATTAACTAAAAGAATTTACAGCATTTATTTGTTTATTTTTATTTTGTTTTATTTTTTATGTAAGCATATAGCGTTGTAAGAGTGGAACTGTCAATCTACTTTCACACCATAACTGAAGTTTTATTTTCAATATATTTTCGTCGTTTACCATCGTATCAAAGCAGTGTCAGTTATAAGGCAGTTTGCTAACGGCGTAATACAGATGTCACATCAATATAGACTTACTTGACACAGGCAGTAAATACCGAGGCAGTCTGTCGTGAATAAGGATTAGTATTTATAAGTAGCTATTTGGTGCATCTTTCTAATAATCATGTTATTACCAGAATTTCCAATATTTCAACAACAAGGAGAACAAAACTAATTGTATTAAATGTACCCAAAAAATCTTAAGACAGATGAACATAGGTCAAGAGGAAATTCAAAACTGAGAGAAATTCAGAAGCGAAACAAAAAGAGTGAGTTTCCAGGAAAAGAGAAGAATAAAAACAGTAGCAGAGACAGTAAAAAACTACTGGGAAGGTAGAAAAAAGAACCTGAATGTAAAGGACAGTTTCTCTAAGTAACTGTATTGCTTAAGCCACTGTTGGGAGCATCTGATGTAAGAAGGAAAAACACCGTTTATTTCAAGTGACTGTGTCATTTGGAAGGATCTCATTAGTAGTAAACAAAACTTTATCTGGTTGTATTGGGCACATGTGGTTCAGATCACTCGGCTTAAGTTTAACATCAGTGTATGCATGCGATACTCCACATTAAACCTGCTCTGATGACAGCCTTAAATGACACAGCCTCTTGGGAAACTTTGGTGAAGCCCTGAAGAACAGGCCTGAGAAATAATACTCTGTGTAACACTTGAATGATTGTTTCTTTTCTGAATCTCTGTTACTCCGTTAGGAACTGTACCACATGGTGTTTTTGCGACATTTCATGTGCAGCTTATGATGGGTTGATGGGTAAACCACATGAGAATGGTGGCCACAGTCTTGTAACGCACTTTCAAGGAACAGACGTCATTGTGTTGCACTCTACTAGGCATATGGATGTGTCCAATTTTTTGTCCGTGGTTAAGATATCTGAAGCGAGGCTTAACACCTACCCATTTGGGGTACTCTGTGATACTTGGGTTTTTAGTCATAGCGGTTTGATTTATACGAGGACTTATCAAAAGTAATGGGCATTTTTATTTTCTTTAAGAATCTTTATTTATTCGTCAACATCAAATTCACCTTTGTCCCCTTCAAAGTAATCCCCCTCAGATATAATACACTTGTGGCAGCATATTTTACAATCTTGCAAAAACTTTTCTTTATGGTGTTCAGCGATTCTGTTCTTATTTCATCAGTGGTGGCAAAATGATGTCCTATCATAGTTCCCTTCAGCCTTGGGAATAGGAGGAAGCCGCATGGGGTCATGTCCAAAGAGTTCAATGGCTGAGGCAACATAATGGTTTTGTTTTTTGCCAAAAAACTCACGAATCAGCATTGAAGTGTGAGTGGGAGCATTATATCGTGATGCAATTTTCACGAGTGGGCACAATTCTGGTTGGTTTCTTCGGATTGCTACCCGCAAACGATGCATAACTTCTTGGTAGTATTCCTTATTGACCGTATAAGGGAGGATCTCATGATGTTCTATTTCGTTCTTGGCTGTTTAGCCATTTTCCATTGGAAGAACTGGGCATTGGTGTGGACCCGTACACCAATGTTTCGTAACATGTTACAACTTTCTTTAGAAGTTCTGGTACGTTGTTGAAATATTCAGCAGCTCTCGAGCAATGTCTACCAGATGTCAGTTTCGATCGAAATTCAACAATTTCGGAACAAACTTTGGTCCTACGCATTTCTGCCCAAAATGTCCGAAAAAATTGCTTTCCATGAGCCAAAGAATATGCCGATATAATCAGTCAGTTGCTCCTGACGAAGACAATGGACGTAATCGTCGAAAGCTTGAGGTTTTACCCCGAACTGAGGCGGCAAAAAGTCAGAGAGTGTATTATACTTACATCAGCAACCTCTCTGATTACCAAGTAAAAACTCACCGAGCACTCGAAAACATATATAACCTTTTCGACTGGCATCAGTAAACCAAACATTCAAAACAGCTGAAAATGAAAACATACATCAGAAGCATGTGTACTATCAAGACAAAAAAAAATTGAAAAATACTATGTATAAACTGAACAATCTGTTACTTTTTGATCATTTCTCCAATCTTACAAACCTCTCAACTGTAGATCAGAATTGTCAGATATCCTGTACCCAAAATGGAGTTTCATTATTGCAACATACTAGATTTCCATTCATCATCTCAGGTGAAAACAAGGTGATGTGGGCTGGTTGTAATAAACAAATATTACAAGCAGATATTGCAGGTGAACATGTACATTTCAGGCTGATAGTGCAAGTGATCTTTCCCTCGCTTGGGTGTTTGCAGCGAATATTTGAATTTTCTTTGAGGATGGCATGGTACTTCTTATTTATCACAAGAACTGTTCTTGTGAAGCGTGTGCCACTTGTACTCACACCACAGTCACTTTGAGAAAAAATCACAGACAGTAAAAGGTGATAACATCCATACTATTTACGGCATGCTCTCACAATATGTACATCTTCCCTGTACACCTTCATTCTCTCTTTGGGTCAGTCCATTCTCCATTTCCATTCCCAAAGACTAGCTAATGAAAGTGCAGGAGAAGCAATGCTTCCTTGCAACGGGGTGTCCCAGACAGCCAATGGGAAATGAGAAAGGAATTTTTCAGTTACACCTCGTGTTCGACTACAAACCTAATACGTGATCACAACAAAGCGGGTGTTGGCTAGTTGAGTACATCCCATGCTGCACGCCTTCACAGTTTCCATATACCGCATTATTTGGCTTGAATAATGGTCTACCAACCAACCAACATCAAGTTTCATATTTGGGAGTACTCAGCGTAGTGTCACTTAGCCAAAAATAATACAAATGTACAGTAATTACAACGGAGCATAACAGGCACCATTTGTTCAATGCCATCACGGTATGTAAATCGGTAATATGCTTTTTTGGACATGATAACAACCGAATGTGGAAGAAATCAGGTTCATAAATAAGCAGTGTCCTCTGAGGACGACACATACCGACCAAAACTTATTTGGAATGTAACAAAAACAATGACAGTAGTAGCAGTTTAGTGAACGTGGACCTCCAGTAGTGCATTTTAATGAGTTGACATTACCTGTCACATATATTTTTCTTACCCTTTGCATCTTACTATTGGTCTAGATGCAAAATGGAATGTCTGCAGTCACAGGACAGTGACAACAAGGCTGGACAATTCTGGTGCTCGAGAGCCCCAGAGTACGACCGTCGTATCGTGGTTGGCCATCTGCACACCTCAGTATCGGTCTGGAATGTCAGCTGTTTTATATGAAATCTGCCAGTGTGGCTTCCAGACCACTGCTTGCTGTTCCATTTTCTGGAGTTCCCCTACATGGCTCATGAGATAAACATAAATACAACTCACTCTGTGCCACTGACCACAAACTGTGCAACTTTTCCAGTTTTTCGTTCAAAATGCCACTGCTTGAGGTCTAAGGATGTGCTACTCTAGTCCAGTTTTGAAAATACCACTCTGGACGCCACACGTTAACAAACTTCTCGTTTGAAACTCCTTGTAACTTCGTTTGACATTTCCTACTGAGCTAACAAGAGGCTAACTCATGCCAACAGATAGATAGACTAACTGACTTACTCCAGGTGAGTGTTGTGCATGCCGTGCAGAAAGACTGTAGGACTGATGTGATTGAAACAAGCTGGACACACCAGACAGTTCAGTCGGCGAGTATTACTGTCTCACAACCCTCGATCCTCAATGTTAATGTCGTATATTCTCATACGGATATGGTGCACCGATCTGTGGGGAAAGTGTAGTTCAAACTGCTCAGTTCAGAGACTTTTAAGTTTGGGAAACACAATTCTAAACTTCTGTCTGGGCATATGAAGTCTTGATCCCTTTGTTACCAGAAACCTAAACTGTCCCACTGGTGGGTTTACCAGTTTAAACTGTGACCAAACCACCTTTCCATCACATATATGCTGGGATTTCTATAGAGTTGCTAGGGAGTGAGTGTCCGACCATCGCATGTTCCATATACCCTACAGGAAACCTTTGGATCAGTTACTTTGATGTAGTCTCGAACTGTGTCAGGAAACTACTGTATACCAATACCCAACCTTGACAGACTGAGCTGTGACCAAACAGATTTCTTCCACCCTATACTGCCAACAATTGGCAGTCCCATGGTCTTCCCTCGTGCATCATACACCTGTTTCCTTGTAAGCTACATTTCTGCTAATAACTCACCACGTGTATTACTTGAGACTGTAACCTTGTAGCTAGATGTCAGCCCATCCCTGTACTTGGAGAGCATGCTCAACGTGACCAAGTTCCAGACCAACTACTCCTTCAGCCAATTGCGGCAGCCTGTCAACAAGACCGAGTGGATCAACCACGGCTATGCGGCCTTGGTCAATGCCTACTACAACCCCTTCGAGAACTCTATAGGTGAGTATGCTGCGCCGTAACTGCTGATCGAACCTATGACGTGCAAGTTTCAGGCGATCCAAATGGTAGCTATTGTGAGTGATGGACAGCTCTCATGTCTAAGATTCATTGCTGTAATTATTGCATGGTTCTGCATGGCACGGTAATGGGTATGATTTTTTGTTTACATATTTCGTCATCTACTGAAGAAGTTGCCCCCCCCCCCCCCCCAGTCATGTCAATCTCTTAGATCTTTCCAGCCAAGAAGTGAGCGGTAAGTGAGAAATATGACTTAAATGACTTAAAAGGGAACTTACATGGTGACCCTCTTTGATTTTTTCCACACACATAGGATTGGAAAGTCAGTGCCCAGACATAAGTCTCCTAAAGTAGTAGGACACAATTCTCAAAAGCATTTGAAACAATCACCTCTCGAGATCAGAAGGTTTGAGAGCTCTGATATGTTCACAACATTTCAGACATATTAAGGCAATCTGGACGATAAATAGTTTGGACAAGAAGAGAATAGACACTTTCGAAATGTGGTGCTACAGAAGAATGCTGAAGATTAGATGGGTATATCACATAAGTAATGAGGAGGTATTGAATAGAATTGGGGAGAAGAGGAGTTTGTGGCACAACTTGACAAGAAGAAGGGATCAGTTGGTAGGACATGTTCTGAGGCATCAAGGGATCACAAATTTAGCATTGGAGGGCAGCGTGGAGGGTAAAAATCGTAGATGGAGACCAAGAGATAAATACACAAGCATACTCAGAAGGATGTAGGTTGCAGTAAGTACTGGGAGATGAAGATGCTTGCACAAGATAGGGTAGCATGGAGAGCTGCATCAAACCAGTCTCAGGACTGAAGACCACAACAACAACAACAACAAGGCAATCTGTGGTATCTAAGTGCATAGCATACAAGTGTTGTAAAAGTGAAGTCATTTGTTCAAATAACGTCTGTAACAGTTTTTCTTTTACATTTGAAATCTATGTTTAATATTGAATGCAAATATCAGTTAACAAACATGGTATCACAATTTATTAATAAAAACAATTTGTTTTTATTTATAATTCATGTTTTTATTGAAAATTTTGTACACATACAGGAGTCTCTATGTTAATGTAAAAATTATGCTCATCAGTTACACCTGTGAATCTTCAGAAAAACTATTTTATTTTCTATTTGATGTTGCACATTGTTGTGCCGTATTTTCATTTCTTTTGATTACTTGTATTTTCATAGGATTATTAATTAAAAGTAAAAATATTTTTAATTATTTCTCATAAAAAGTTATCGTTCATTATTTATTAATACACATTAACATGAATTAATAAATATGAAATTTTTTTGATAAACTTGCTACTGAGGAGAACTGTAGCAGCTTCACAGTTACAAGACACTGACACCAAATATGCAGTGCCAGAGACTCTTTCAATAAGCTAGAAATGTTATGCACTTAACAGGACTCAGAAATATTTTCATCTTCAAAGACAACTTTATTTTTTAATTTCATTTTACTGCTTTAGGAAGTTTATAAGTTGATGTCCAGACACTGACCTTCAAATCCTTTAAGTGTGAAGAAAACTGAAGAACATCATTTTTAATATCGTCTTGTTAATACTAGAAGACAGTTACTGTGGGGATAAGACATCTGTTGCACCCTTATTTGTGGGGGTACTTATGAGGAAACTGTGCCTTGTGAACACAGTTTGAAAGGAAACATGTAGGATCAACCACATTAAGACAAAGCACCTATTTAACGCATTTCAGATGCATGTGACACACCTTCATTTTCAGCAATATCTTCATGAGAATCTCCACATGGAAATCATTGACAAGTTTTCATCCATGAAAACTCTCCACAGTTGTGTCATTATTGCGTAAAGGCAAAAACAAATAATAAGTCAGTAAAAATTTCATGGTTGCTTCCTTTGTAATCGTATTGTCTTCTTCAGCAGTAGCCCTTAAGTATCTGTGCTTCACATGGATATCTATCACTTCTATCACTACCAGCATTCACGCTCAGTATATATTTAAACCAGTCGTCTAATTGAAGTATAGATGCTGATGGGCTATGGGTTCAAGAACACTACATGAGCTTTTTGCTCTCTAGGAAATTCATTATATTCGAACTCGGAATATGCTCTAGAATTCTGCAGCAAACCGATGTTAAGGATACTGGCCTGTAATTTTGTGGGTCTGTCCTTTTGCGCTTGTATGTACAGGAGTCACCTGCGCTTTTTCCAGTCGCTCGGCACTTTGCACCAGTCGAGAGATTCGCGATAATTGTAAACTAAGTAAGGGGACAATGAAGTAGAGTACTCTTTGTAAAACTGAATTGGGATTCTGTCCGGACCTGACGACATATTTGTTTTCAGCACCTTCAGTTGTTTCTCTATGTCAGGGATGCTTATTAGTACGTCATCCATATGGAAGTCCATGCAATGTCAAATGATGCTTGTTATTTCTCTCAAATGGAATTTCCGTAATTAGTGCATGTCACCAGCTGTGACTTACGGCAGTTTAAAGGTGAAAACTATTCAAAAACTAATTGTTACCCAGCAAGCGATAGGGAGATGCTTGTTGTCAGCTACTGGCAAAGACGGGGAGACAAGCAGATGTATCAGGGGGATACAGAGAGGGGGAGAGAGACATGATGTGGTGACTGTGGTGATGAGAATGAGATGGTGGTGAGTGAGGCATCTAGTCAGGACCATGAGGGCAGATGGCGTGCAGAAGTTCTCTACACGACTGTCGGAGGTGGGGAAGGCAGAGGCAATGACTCGGTGAGAGATGATGGGATGACACCTCAGAATTGTGCTGGAGCGATAAGGATGCATGTATACGTGGATAATTCTGGGGAAATGGGCATATCCAGCAGTGGGAATCAAATGATTGATGTTGTTATTGTTGATAGTTATGATGAAGATGATGATGATGTCAGCTACTGTCAGCAACGTTCCATATGTTTCAGTCACTCTCCAGAGTCACAGTAATGCATTCCACCAACCAACTCGAAGCATCTGTAAGTCGACATACACTGCTTCGGACGTGTTTCTGCAAACTTTATTCACATTATG
This sequence comes from Schistocerca serialis cubense, assembly GCF_023864345.2. Lineage (NCBI taxonomy): Eukaryota > Metazoa > Arthropoda > Insecta > Orthoptera > Acrididae > Schistocerca > Schistocerca serialis. The sequence goes on from NC_064648.1 coordinate 149,978,785, forward strand.
ATTTCCAATGGTGCCACATGATCATGTATTCAGTGATCTTTTCGTATATTTGAGGCTTCTTATTGGAGTAAGAGAAATGAATGTTAGTTAGTAACTATCTGTTACTGATGGAGAAAATTTTGACCAGAGCAGCAATACGTGCAGTGATGGAAGTATGTGTGACTTCCGCAGGGATCCCAGCAGGTATCCTACAGGGTGTGTTCTTCAGCGCCGACCGTCCCAAGTACATGAACTATGGCGGCATCGGCTCCACCATCGGCCACGAGATCACACACGGCTTTGACGATGAGGTACCTAATTTTTTATATGCATTTTATACTACATGCTTTAAAGGGACATAACTGTTTAAATGTTTCAAAATGCATGTTAGTGCACTGCACAATATGTAGAAAAGTACTATACCGTGAATACAGTACAGCTGGAATCAGTCAACTCACAAAAACACTAACGTGTAAGAATTTGTGGTAGTGATCACAAATGCTCAGCCATAGGCAAATAAAGTGATAGACATCAGTTCATTGGATGAGCACTAAGGAAATGCAGTCATTCTACAAAAGATATTGCTTACAAAATACTTGTGCAACCCATCTATAATACACTACATACTCATGTGTATCAGTCCTGTAAACATCATGAAGACAAGATCAGAGTAATTACAACACATACAGAAGCGTTTAAGCAGTCATTTTCCCACACTCAATATGTTAATGGAAGGGGAAGAAAGCCAAGTATGAGTTAAAATGTGAAGTACCCTCTGCCATGCACTTCACAATGGTTTCCAGTGTGAGCAACTCTTTGTTATGACTGAAATGCAACAGTATAAGAAAAACAACTGCGTTGTCTTCATCCAGAGACTTTACAGCATGTGCTGGAACATTGCGACATCATTAACTTCTATTCCATGACGACACAACTTTACAACATCACCGATACTGAACTTTCGTTTCAGCAGCTTGCTGCCAGGAAATCAATTGCTTAAGAAGGAAAATCATTTGCTGAAATTCATCCGATAAGGAGACCTCAGGAACAGGCCATCTTAGATTTTTTGTTTATTATTAAAATTAAACATGAAAAAGTGAATTGTAAGATGAGTATGGAAAATAAAGTAACATTTGGTGGAAAACTGCAAAATGTCTTGGTGTGAAATGAAAAATTTAATACCCATTCATTACATCAAAACTAGAAAAAGCACAGATGACATGGGCTCTAAAATGAATATCTTGCTAGGTATGAGCAGTTGTTTATCTACGATACTATGAAATATATCTCTTCTGTTGCAAGCACTTTGACGTCCATATTTTGGAAGGAGAAGGAGGTAGTGTTGACGAATGCAAGAAAAACATGTCTGGTAAATGATGGCTCCAAAATACTTAGCTTAAGAACTGTCAACTCTTCCTCGTCATGGTTCCTGTGAAACACACCTTTTGTACTGAATTAGTGCTCATAATTCTTAATGTATGTATTTAGAGCCCATATTTACTCAACAGTTTTTCTTATTTTGGTGTAAGCAATCTGTCTTTAAACACTGAGAAGGGAATTTAGTTACACCCAGTGTATCAATAACAGTCTCTAAAAATAAAAAAGACGCTTTGTGTCTATTTGACGTTTTGTGGTTTTGTGCCCTATCTTAATTTATGTTGAATACTCACATTTCCATGTGATTAGTGCTCATAATTCTTAACATATGTATTTAGAGCACACATTTACTCAACAATTTTTCTTGTTTTGTTGTATGCAATCTGTCTTTAAATACTGTGGCAGGAATTTAGTTACACCCAGAGTAAAAATAAAAATCTTTAATTTCATTAAAAATCGTGATTTTATTCACTAATTTTTTAATTTGGTGATATACAAGTCAAATAGAAAGAAAGAAGAAACAACTCTTGTCAGTAAGAATTGAACCAGTGACTGCAGTTGCGATACTAGCACACTGCTTGCCGAGGTACAGAGAGCTCTGTTGAAAGTGGTCTAAATGTTGCGTACTTAACAGCAGTCAGAAACAGTAAATGTCGATGTGTGGAGTGTTTTTGACAAGTGCGTTATACTGCCTTACGGCAGGTATGTCATCCGACATGAGGTGAAACGTACCCTTTGAACAATTATACATGACTGTGCTTAAACTGACACACAATATTTTGTTAGCGCAACGCAATCTGACTTTCAAAATTCCCTACAAAAGAATGGCCCTGACTAACATTAAACTATACCTTTCACAAATCACTTACCTCACAAAAATCTTCGCTGCTCAAGCTACTGCAATACAGCGAGCGCCACTACTGCCAGCTAAATAAAAGATTCAAACTATGGAAGGCACTAACTACTGATAGGGATAGTTAGCAAATGAAAGATATTAATAGAGAACAAACAATGTATTTACCTTGATATCATCATATATAAATATAGCAGTTCATGACAAATTTCAAAACTCCGCCATCTCTCTCTCCACATCCACCACTGCTGGCGGCTCACCTCCAACTGCGCAACGCTACGCGCTGTTCGCAGCCAGCTGCCTAACACTACAATGGCGAGTATTACAACAATGCAAAGCAGCCACAGACTGCACACAGCACAGCCAGTGATTTTCATACAGAGGTGGCGTTACCAATAAAAAAACCTAAACAGCCTACTTACATAGCCCCCATGCTCCCCACAAAAAATTTTTTTACAAATTGGATTGGGCAGTGGCCAATACAGATTTGAAGAAAAATTTTCATAATTACAATAACAAAGGTACAAAATACATCATTAAAACATAACAATACAGATAACATTTGTAGTAATACAGGCTTTACAAAAGAATCGAAATAACATATACATCAGTGTTACAGGAATTATAAGTACCTACATAAAGATCAGAATAGCTTTGGAAACAACAACTTCACACATGAGCATTAAAACAAAACAGAATAAATAATGTCTAAACATCTTTACAAAGTAAATAACATATTATTGATGCAAATTATATTTGAGGATAACAGTATTCCTCATCATAGTTCATGTAGCTAAGTATGAGAAAAATTCTACAACATAAGTCTTTTGAGGTAAACATATAAAGACAGGAAGAACATATATACACAAGGGTACCCAAACACATAGTGGGATAACACAAAAGGAAAGGACAGGGTTTGTTTCATTGCAGTATTTTGCAAACAAAACTTTCTTTGCTTCTTGGAGATCTCCCTTCATTCATCATTATTCCCAAAAGTCCTATCTAAGCCTGCCTTCTGTAATTTGTTCACATCCTCTGTCAAAAATAGTTTTTCTCCCTGCTTTCTGTATTCTGTTCACATCCTCTGTCAATAATAGTTTTTCTCCACTGTACAGTATCCTTTTTATTTTGCCAGACCATTTTCTGATAGCTTCTCAATGCATTTCTTATAAATTTATAACAGTTAGTTTCTTATATAGTCTACTCCTCTTAAGCTAACTTAAATCTACTGAGCTCAGATGCTAAACTAAGGGACGAGGCAATGCAGCATCACATAAAACAATTAATATAAACAGCAATGAAAAAAATGGAAAATCGCAAAGCAAGCTACACTAAATCTAAATTACCAAGCAATTCAACATTACAACTAATATGAGCCAATGCACAGCAACAATAAAAATAAATGAGTAGTAAAATTGGCTTAGCAGAGTAACACAAAGTCAAATTCAGTAACACTATGCCTGGCAAACAGCAGTAACTTATACCTAAACATGACATAGCTCAAGCAGAAAAAATATTACAGTAAAAACAACAATGCAGATAAGGGAAATGTATATTCACATCTTAATATCTATGTAATTAAAGTGGTGCACCACAACAACTGATTGTAAAAAGAAATATTACCATGTACTTGAAAAGAAAATTATGTGTTACTGTTACTAGTTCCTTCTTATTGTTCTTTCCTTTCCAAGTGCTCCTTTTTTAAAGAATGTGGATCATAAAATAATTATTTAATATATCTGTTGACAGAAAGTGTTCACATTAGCAAATGCATTTCATTTTATAAAAGCAATGCTGCAACACAGCTGGAAACCAGATATCAAATGAAATAAGCAACTATGAAAAGCAAAGCATAAAAATATCATTCAATAGTCATGTGACATTTCATAAGTTAGTAGAAACTCTCTCAACTCTCGTAGAAAGAAGCTTGTCATAATCAGGTGTGCAGATGTAAAAATATTTCTCGTCATTTCATTAGGCATTTCAGTAAATATCGTAAATTAAGAGCTAGTGTAATCATATGTTTTCAAGTTCGACCGTGTCGTTTTTGCGATGCTTTCTACAAAGGAATGTCAGAAGTGAGGTTAATGGCGTCCCCTTTTTTTTTTCTACCTGTGCCACTGAAAGGCTAATGGCTTTTTTTTTTTCGGGCGGCTGTCGCCCAGGTGGGTGCCCGCGACGCATTACGTGCAGGTGGTCACTTAACTTTCTTACGGAAATATTTACGGCAGCAGTTTCCGCTACAGTAACAGTCTCACATAAAAATATTTCACAGGTCAAGAATTAGCGTTGCAAATCTGTAGAAAGAAAATCCTATAAATATAAGTGTCCAAAAAAATTTTCGCCGGCGTTGTGATACAGTCACACATTTACACACACACATTTCATAACTCTTAAAGTACGATTCTCGGTTTCCAACATCCTTTTTCACAAGTCAGCGTCCCTAACCACTATTCATTACTCCTTACCTTATTCGTCGACACTTCTTCAATATTGCATCATAACAGATAAGTATCATAATCAAATAACTCATATAGCATCAGCCTATTAATCATAAACATACCTCAGCAGCATAATACACATCGTCGTCGTAAAAATAACATCATAACACCTCAGTCAAATCTCAAAATCGTCGTAGCTTCCTCCAATAATTAAAAAAATTCTCTGCTCATTTCAAAAGTGTCATCTGCCTCAAACATACTTTAAAAATCATGAATCCATACCAAATACATCATTCAAAGCTCTCATAGTATCACAATGGTTCCAAAAAAAATATGAACACTTCACAAGTACTGACAAAATACAATTTCGTAAGTGTGAAGTAATCCAACTCTGTAATTGCGTAAACATATGTCACTGATGTAATAAAAAAGTTTATCTCTCAGTTACATGATCAGATAGCTGTGTAATTTGTGTGTTAGAGAAATATGGTACCGATGTGTAAAGTTGTATAAGCAAATACCATATTAGCTAGGGTTCCTTGTGGTTGCCACACACATGGTACACAAAGTAAGCGTGTACCCCCCTGAGGATAAATGTAATTATACTCCCAGGTGTTACAGATTACAGCAATGGAATGAAATGTATCACGGAAAACTTTCTTTGTAATTCAAAAATCTTTAAAAATAAATGTTTTAAGTACAAAATTAATCACTCAAATACGTGTACTGTAGCGCTAAATGTGCGTCTTGTTGCAACATAATCTGTGTGGAAGTGTCGTAGTTATCGTCCTCCGAAAGCTAATTTCTGCAGAAGTCAATGTACTTACCTCATAATACCCAAAAGTGAAATGCTTTGCGTATAAATGTCTTAGTTATTACGCTTATTGCCGTGATGAGGAAAGTACTGTGCTGTAACGTATTGTTGTGCTACGGAAAAGGCAGTCTCATTGTAGCTATACCACAAAAGTTACTACTAAAACATGTTTTTCTTCCTAGAAGAATTCAGAAAACTGTGCAGATGTAAAACAGATACACCGCAAAAGCTACATTGTAAATTGTCACTCATTAGTAGCGTCGTGATAAAAATCGTGTAGCTGTCACATAAACTAACCTCTGTGTCCTCTGGTATCTCTCAGAAAGCACTTTAAATTCAGAATGTATTTTCAAATAAACCAAAATGTTGCATTAAAATCTCATTAGCAGTACTGGTAAATGTTCTAAGTATGTGAGCCTTATAGTCGTTACGTAATCGTGCAACAAACAAGCAAGAATGTACAAATACAACACTGTGTCGTCTGTTCACTATAACAATGCATTCGTCATTTCTGTTTAAAAATGTTCCCTAGGTTCTAGACTGGATATTTAACTTCAAACATGGTTGCATGTTAACAGTTTCTTAAGTCTGACAAAGCATACTAGAAATGTGAAGTGAAAAGTTTTATGGCAAAGACAAAGTTAAAAAGCAGATTATCTTTCAATAAACGGTTTTACATTTGAAATGTGGTACAATCTTTTACTCTTCAAAGTATTCAGAGTTTCAGCTTGAACGCAATTATCATGCGGTATACGTCGTTAAACAATAATGGAATTTTTCTTAAGGTTAGCGTCTATGTCATTTTTCTCTGAGCCAGCCGGCGCACGCGGCTGCCTGCGGTGCGAGTCATTGTCTGTCTCTTTGTTGGCGCGCGTCGTTATTAGGATTAGGAGACCTAACTTTTGCAAATTCACCTTGTCGAGAAGGCCCTGCCCTGTTTGAAGCTCGCCAGTTCTGATGGAATTCAGGTCTGTCGTTGTGTCGGTAGTTTACATATTTTCTTGTTTGTCGGTCATGTGGTGGAGAATTTCTCCCGGAATCGTAACTGCGTGGTGGACCATTGCGTCTGAAGTTATTCTGTCTCCCTTGATAATAATTATTTTCGTTCCCATATTGTCTGTTTCTATGGTTATTTCTGTCATATTCATTACTACGGAAATGCGATCTTTCTCTGTAACTATTACTCTGCCAGTGGTTGTCATATGGGTGGTGTCTGTTTTGTTCATGATTTGCGTTGTAAGAATAGCCTTGTCGTGTCCAGTTATTATTTCTTTCGTCACGGAATTGCGACGGATGTGACCTGTAATTGTTGTGTTCCTGGTTTCGCGTTCCGCGATTGTCAGTGTCAATTTCTAATTCTTGTAAGAGTCCCTGAAATGCTTCAATGTCGTCTTTGCAACGTCCTGCCAAAATAATATGTCGTAAATGTTCAGGCAGTTTGATTAAGCAAATGCGGATGAGTTCTGAGGGGCTGTATGGGTTTGAAAGATACTGATTCTTATGCAACATGTCTTCAAAATATTTGACAATTTGACAAGACTGGAAAATTCAGATTGTTCGAAACGTTTCATCATTATGATGCTATGTTTTACTCGGTCTTGTGTGGCTTGAGACCAATATGCTGAGAGGAAGGCATGGTAAAACTCTCCTTCACTGTGGCAATCGTGAATTACCGATCGCATTCTTACAGCTGGTTCATTCTCCAAGTAGCCACACATAAATTCTAATCGGTGTTCTAACGACCAGTTGGGAGGAGAACAATGCGAGAATTGATGGAGCCATGCTTGTGGATGAATGTCGTTGCCAGAATTCTTAAATGTTTTGAATTTACGTGTAGTAATGAACAGCTTATAGTCAAAATCATCATGTCGCCGAGTCGCATATCGGTCATTGTTAGGTCGTGTCGGCCGTTCCATCTCAAAATTCGGTGCACATTGCCAATTTCTTTCATAACTTCCGAAATGCCCTGTGTTATTATTTTGCGGCTTTTCCGTGTTTCTAAGTCCCTCTTCCCGTGTTGGAGCGCGAGTGTCCTCTGAAATACGTAATTCTTGTATTACCTGTGTCAGCTGATCTTGTACTTCCCGGATTTCTCTTTTGTACTGTGTATTGATTTGATTTTGATTCTGTTTGAATTTTCTAATTTGTTCACACTCTTCTGTGTCAGTGAAGGCTACAGGTCTTGTGTCATTCAGATCATCATCTACCTTTGTAGATAAGTTAGTGACCTGATCCGAAAGTTCGGCTACTTTCTCCAATAGTGAACACATTTCCTCAGTGTGTTTTTCTGAACCAAGTTTCAGAGTGTCCATTTGTGTTGAAATCGAATCTACTGTGTCCTTTAAGTTTTCCTGAGTTATTGCAAGTTGCGTAACCGAATCGGTAGATGCAACTGAGTCAATTTTAGCCCACAAGGTCTCATGATTTTCATGAACAATGGCTTGCAGTTCTTTTATGGCTGCTTCGTGATTCTGTAATGCATTTTCATGCCGCGAAAAAATAGGTTGAAAATGCTCACAAATTTGAGTTTTTACGTCATTACAGACTTTTTGACATTTCGATTCAATGTTATGTAGCTCAGTAGTTAAATCTTCACGCGTTTGTTCAAGAGTTTGTTCCAATGAGTCTAACTTTTGAAGCTGTTGTTGTGTTTGTCTCTGATTTTGTTCCATTGTGTCTAACTGTTGCTGTGTTTGTCTCTGATGTTGTTCCATTGTGTCTAACTTTTTAAGATTTTGTTCCACTGTGTCTAACTTTTTAAGATTTTGTCCCATTTGTCTCTGATTTTGTTCCATTTGTTGCATTAATTGCAATAATAATGTATTAGTGTCTGGAATCTGTTTCTCTACGCTTTTCGGCAGTGCATTTGCACCGGCAACATTCACATTTTGACAAGCAGAAAATGTGTCTTGACTTATTTGAGAAAACGGTGATGACCCAAAACCTGAATCTACAGTATTTGCGAAATCGTGTCGTGTCATTTCGGCTTCCTGAGGCGAGCTATTGCCGATCGATCGATCGATAATGCTTCCCTCTTCACTAATTGTTTCACTGTCCACGCCATTGTTTGCCGCCCGCTCCATTTCCCTATGCACAATTATCAAATTACTACTTTGAACATCAGTTAATTCATTACTCGGTGGCGCTAACATACTGCTTTCATTTTCACTGTCATTTCTCAGTTTACTTTGGAGCCTAGTATTACGTTTTTCACACGCCATTATTGTCACAGTATTTCACACGATAACACAGAAAAACACAATTTGAAGATCAAAAATAAGAGAACACATTAACATAGCACTGAAAATAATATCTAGTTAATTGCAGCTGCGAAATACTTGGTGCAAATCTACATGCATGCCACAACTGTTTTACTGTACAACAATGAAAGTCTGCAACTACAAAGGAGATTTTCTCTACAATTACGCGCTAGCAATAAACAAAATCTACACTAATTACACAAACTACAAGAAAAAATCAGAAGATTCCAGTGAGGTATCCTGGCAGGGTCGCCATATGAAACGTACCCTTTGAACAATTATACATGACTGTGCTTAAACTGACACACAATATTTTGTGTTTTCTGATGAAAACTGGTTCTGCCTCAGTCCCAGTGATGGCTGTATGTTGGTTACAGGGATACTGATTGACGGCCTGCAACCAACATGTCTGCATGCTAGACGCAACAGACCTAGTCCTGGAGTTGTTGTCTGGAGTGCGATTTAATAGGACAGCTGGAGCCCTCTCCTGGTTCTCCTGTGCACCCTGACTACAAACCAGTACGTGATTCTGGTGATTCGACCTACTGTGCTGCCATTCATGAACAGCATTCCACAGCGTGTTTTCAAAAGGACAACGCTCGCCAACATACCACTGTTGTAACCCAGCATGCTCTACAGAGTGCCAACATGTTGCCTTGCTGTGCTCGATCAGCAGACCTATCTCCAATCGAGCACATATGCGACATCATCAGATGACAACTCCAGCGTCATCCACAAGCAGCATCCACCATCAATGTATCTACCGACCAAGGCATGGAACTCCATCACACAAACTGACACATGGTACCTGTACAAGAAAATTCATGCAGGTTTGCATGCTTGTATTCAACACTCTGTTGGCTACGCCAATTATGAATGTACCAGCATATCCCATTTGCAATGGCTTATCTCGCGCTTACATTAACCTGTGATCATGCAGTCTTAATCACTTAAATATGTTACTTAGACAGATGTATCCTCAAAATTTCATTGCTCTACAATAACTATTTTTTTATGCTGAGACTTTTTTCCATCAATGTACAAGGCAGTTTCAGAATGAATTTTAACTCTGTGGCAGTGTGTGCACTGATATGAAACTTCCTGGCACATTAAAACTGTCTGCTGTATATAGACTCAAAACCAGAGCCTTTGTCTTTCACAGGCAAGTGCTCTAGCAACTGAGCTACCAGACACAACTCACGAACCAGCCTCACAACTTTACCTCTCCAGATGTCTCATCCCTTGCCTTCGCACACTCTGCTGCAGAGTGAAAATTCATTCTCGAAAACAATCTCCCAGCCTGCAGCTAATTCACATCTCCGCAATAACCTTTCTTCCAGGAATACTAGTTCTGCAAGTTGCGTAGGAGTAAACTAGATACGTATAAGAATTCGAGAACATTTCTTCTTTGTTTCTTTTTTCAGATTACTGGCTGGAGAATGTATTAGATGACTCAGATGTAACTTTAAATTATACGCCAAAAACTAGGCTGGATGCTGTGAAAACTACAGTAAACAAAAATGAACAATGAGTTGTTTTTTGTGTTAATTTATATGTATAAATTAATAGTCATTTTACTAGAATATTTGTTTTGTTATATATTACTTTGCAAAAGACCCTAAAAAAGTCTCCAGCTTATGATGATCTCCATATTTCTTTTGCCTGGTGATGCTGAAAAGTAGTTGAAAGTGTGTGGTTTTGTAACCTTGAAGAGTAGTTGAAACTAGGCAGTTGAAACTATATGCCCCATTTTGTATCTATAATAATGCCTATTTGTTTGCAACTGTCACCTTCTACTGTCTTGCCTGCTTAACATATAGCTTTAACCAACATGTGTTTTGTACAGTTACAAAAATAATACAGATAACTTGGATGCAAGGAAATAACACCGTCATATTTAATCTGAGGTTCTACCACAACATCCACCAAGTGTGGTGCAAACATCGAACTACACTCGTCATCAACTGCATCTTAGCCTGTAAAATACACGAACACTGTCAATTTTTTTACATATTTTGCTAAACAATGTAGACATGGAAACAAGATTGTGAATTTTACTTGAGGGTATGTAGTGTCTTGCCTTGCAGTAAATGGAGCAGAAATAGTGAACCTCACTGGCCAGACATATGGGATACTGAAAACAAGATTGCTGACTCCATGTGTGTGTGTGTGTGTGTGTGTGTGTGTGTGTGTGTGTGTGTGGTGTGTGTGTGTGTGTGTGTGTGTGTGCGTGTGTGTGTGTGTGTGTTGGCTTACAAACTCTCTGATTAGACTATTTCCAAGAACGTGACATGGCTTAACGAGGAGTCATTTGTATTTTGTACTGACATGGAACAATAACAAAAACACCAAATCAGAATTGGATTTTGGTGCCAAGTGGGGACGTGCAGACAAGACATAGGCTGTGGAGGACACACTTCCGTTTCTAGTGACTGGTTAAATACGGGGTTGGGAATCAGGAGCTCTAAGTATGTGTTTCTTGGCTTAGCTGTCTCACTGGCCTATTTCCCACAAACTGATGTAGCTTGCTTAAGAGGGGAGAAAATAGTGGGGAGGAAGAGGATGGGGCAGGGCAGGAGAGGGTGAGCTCAGAGATCGAACTTTCGCGATTTTTTTTCTAAACAGGGGTATGGAGGACGACCTAGAGTTGTAACATCTTTGGCAGCAGAGATTGAACAAGCAGAACAAGCTGGTCAATGACTGGAGTGCCACCAGCTGTACACCTCCTAACTAGCTGGGGAAGTGACTGACTGCAGCGCTACAAACTGGAGGCCACCTAAACTCCGTGTACTGACTCAGAAAATAGGTATCTTGCCTAATTTACCCCTACATTTATCTGACAAGAAATCGTTTTTGTCTTTCCATTTCACTATGCTGACTCGTACTATATAGATGTATCTTTTTCTTTTCACCTTTTCTAGTTTTCCTATCACTTTCAGCCCTCTGACATTTCACACTCTGGCTTGTACAATTTTGCCCTTTTTGCTGGTTGTTCAATGTTTTTCTCATGATTACCTTTCCCTTGACAGTTACTTCCTATAAATGTGAATGGCGGACTAACCCAGTATCTTTTGCCAATGGGGAGACCATCATGGCACTTTTTCAATTACAGTCAACATTTCCTGTGGATAACATTAAGTGTCTTTAATGCGGTAGTTTACATTGCATTTTGCATCGCCAAGCTCTTGATCATTGCTGATTCTTCCATCTTTTAGGGAGAGTGTACCACACCAAGGACAAGAGGGCCCTGGAACTCTGTCTGCTCCTCCACTCACTTTGACAATGCCGTTTTTAAGACTGAGAAGCCTTCACCTGCCATTGCTGATGATTTTCATTCTAATTTCTGGGATCTAATGCAGGATCCAGGACATTTTATTCCTAATCGCAGATGACACTCTTAGACCACAGTGAATGACACCGAGATAAATTGGAAGATGTCCACAGGAACTGTAATCTGTCCACAAAGGAATCTAGCAAACCCTCGTTTGACCAATGGTTTAGTACTGCTTCTCATTCTGGGGCGCATACCAGATCACACTAATAGAGGAAATGGAGGGGTGCGAAGAGGAGCAGCACGTTTCGTTACAGGTTTCTTTAGGAAGAGAGAAAGTGCCACAGAGATGCTTGTAAAGCTCCAGTGGCATATTGTTCAAGAGAGATTCTGTGTATCATGGCGTGGTTTACTATTAAAATTTCGCAACCTTATGTTCTCAGAAATATGTTGTTTCATCCTACAAGTACCTTGTGGAAAGGCCATGACAGTAAAATAAGATATTATTTTGAAGGTAGGGCAACTGCAGCCAAAATTCCACATTGTTCAAAAATGGTTCAAATGGCTCTGAGCACTATGGGATTTAACATCTGACCATAGCAGTCGCGCGGTTCCAGACTGAAGTGCGTAGAACCGCTCAGCCACACCAGCCGGCCTTCCACATTGTGAATAAAATCTTCCACTCTGGCTGTTAAAATACTATTATTCAAAATTCAGTACTGGCTTTGCATCAAAAGAGATCCATCTTTAGGTGACAGGTTTTCTAAATAGCCATGGCATGCCAAGTAATTGCTTAGAGTAAACTCCCATCGTTCATCTTCAAGACAGAAACAGATATCGCGCTAAAAGCGCTAGCCCGCTCTATCGTCTGAATCAGTTTAATCGTGGACTACCACTTTTAGCCTGCTATCTGTTTCTATCTTGATGATGAATGATGGGATTTGGCTCTAAGTAATTACTTTGCCGTGTCATAACTCCTTACAAAACCCATCATCTAAAGATCCATCTCTGTTGGTGTGAAGTTTGCAGTGAAGTATTTTAACAGCCAGTGTGAGAGATTTTATTCAGCAGATAAAATACGAGAGATTCGAAATCACGTGCAAGCTTGTCATCCATTCCTCCCGTGCACCATTCAGGAATGGAATGGGAAAGCAAGTACGAGAGTAATGTAGGTGGATGAAACACTAAAAAAAGTGTTACACTATATTTAATTTGTTTTACGTAGCTCTAATGCATCAACACTCTTCAGGGCCGTCAGTTTGACAAGGACGGGAACCTTGTGGACTGGTGGGATCCTGTGACCCGTGACAAGTACCTGAAGAAGGCAGAGTGCATCATCTGGCAGTATGGAAACTTCACCGACGAACAGACGGGCATGCACGTGAGTACACCTGCAGTTTACACTGACCACCTTCTTCTCCAAAATATTACTTACCCTGCTCTTTTCAGAAGAAAGTAGCCAGACTGCTCCCAGTTTTGAAATCAACTATGTGAGGCTCAGTTTCTTCCGTTTGACTAATCACCATTTCAATGAAGATTCACATCATCTAGCATATTTGAGTAAGCACCATTCCAACAGATGGGCATCTAATGTGCCACTGCTGGCTGCTCCATTTGGCTAATCGTTTTGGAGAAGATGTATCCTATCTTCCACATTTGCAGCCCCATTTGACTAATCATTTCAATGAAAATGGATTTAACCTGGCACAGTCGTCTGCCCCATCTGAGTAATCAAGAGTCTGGTGAAGATGCCCCCATCTGGCACATTTGACTTCTCTATATGGGTAAATCATCACTCTAATCAAGATACATATTTGTCATATTTGACTGTCCCTGATGAAGAATGGCTCATCTGCTGCTTTTGAGTGTACTATCGACTAATCACCCTTCTGGTGGAGGTGTGTATTATCTGTGACATTTGTCTGCCCCACTTGACTAATAATTTCAGTGAATATGGATGTCACCTGGTATATTTGTTAGCGCCATGTGACAAACCAATGTTTATGTAAATGTAAATATCACACATGCATAAGGCCTTAGGCCTCATCCAGTTGGCCAACTGCTGCCTACAGCAAGATACGAGGACTGATCTATGATCATAGGCCATACAATCGGCATGTTGCCAAACCCTTCAGCCCTTATTGCTGTTAGATGAATCCTGATGGTACCACATCTTGCTTATACAAGAATCTGCTCATTTCATCTCAGAAGGCTGAATAGACATCGTACCAGACCTCCCTAGATCAGAAAAAAACTGAGATTCTAACATGGGTCCTTCAGGACCATTAAGCTACAGAGGTGGTGACCATTTACTGTGAAAATGTCTTTTACGTGACACATTCACCTGACCCTTTTGACCAATCATTATACTTGTGACAATGTCATCTATCATTTCTCAGTAGTCATTTCTGTAATCATCATTGTAATAAGGTGCATCACATCTGAGGCAATTTACAAATTTAATGTGAACAAACCACTGTAATGTTGTATTATTTACAATCTGTTCTTCAGTATAGACTGCTGGGAAAAAAATTGGTACACCCAGAAAGGCGACATCAGTTTTGATCTGATGAAGGCATATACCATTTGAAAGACAGTAGATGTACTGAAAATGTTTTCAGCATCACCCGCCAACAGATAGCATAATGGCATAGCTACCAGAATGCCATCTGTGTCTAGCCTTTAATGGGGAATTCTCACAGCCAGAAGCCTCAGTGCAGTGCAAACGTGTGAAGCAAGCAGGCAAGCACGGGGATGCACTCACGCTTCCTACAGGCGACTCAGCGAGTTTGAGAGGAGTTAAACTGCGGCCTCCCCAGTGACGGGATGGTTATTTCGGAGAACTGCCTCACAAGTTCGACGTGCAGCGCCAGTTGTGCAATGGCGCTGGTATCGGTGGTCACCTGAACATTCTCACGTCCGTAGACAGGGTTCAGGACATCCACACAGCACAGGTGCCCACCAGGATCGACGAATTGTAAGGGCAGCGTAACAGATCGTACAGCTACCACAGCACAGATAAGAGGGCTTGTCAGCCAAGACGTGCCGACACAGAGTGTTTTGATCTGGTTATTAACGGACTAGAGGCACACACACCTCTAGCTCGTCTTCCAGCATCGACTTGCACGCCTTGACTGGTGCTGTCGGAGGATCACTTGGAACACAGAATGACGCGCCGTGATCTTCAGTGATGAACGAGATTCTGCCTGCACACAGATGAAGTAATAAGTTCTATCGACAGGGAATGTCAAATTGATTCCATAATTTTAGATTTCCAGAAGGCTTTCAACACCGTTCCTCACAAGCGTCTTCTAACCAAACGGCGTGCCTACGGAGTATCGCCTCAGTTGTGCGACTGGATCCGTGATTTCCTGTCAGAAAAGTCACAGTTCGTAGTAATAGACAGAAAGTCATCGACTAAAACAGAAGCAATATCCGGCGTTCCGCAAGGAAGTGTTGTTGTTGTTGTTGTGGTCTTCAGTCCTGACACTGGTTTGATGCAGCTCTCCATGCTACTCTATCCTGTGCAAGCTCCTTCATCTCCCAGTACCTTCTGCAACCTACATCCTTCTGAATCTGCTTAGTGCATTCATCTCTTGGTATCCCTCTACGATGTTTACCCTCCATGCTGCCCTCCAATGCCAAATTTGTGATCCCTTGATGCTTCAGGACATGTCCTACCAACCGATCCCTTCTTCTAGTCAAGTTGTGCCACAAACTTCTCTTCTCCCCAATCCTATTCAATACCTCCTCATTAGTTATGTGATCTACCCACCTAATCTTCAACATTCTTCTGTAGCACGACATTTCGAAAGCTAAGGAAGTGTTATAGGGCCTCTATTGTTCCTGATCTATATTAACGACATAGGAGACATTCTGAGTAGCCGTCTTAGATTCTTTGCAGATAATGCTGTCATTTGCCGTCTTGTCAAGTCATCCGATGATCAAAACAACTTGCATAATGATTTAGATTAGATATCTGTATGGTGCGAAAAGTTCCAGTTGACCCTGAATAAAGAAAAGTGTGAAGTTATTGACATGAGTACTAAAAGAAATCAGCTAAATTTCCATTACGTGACAAGTCACACAAATCTGAAGGCTGTAAATTCAGCTAAATACTTAGGGATTACAATTACAAATAACCTAAACTGGAACAATCACATAGATAATGTTGTGAGTAGAGCAAACCAAAGACTGCGATTCATTGGCAGAACACTTAGAAGGTGCAACGGTCTACTAAAGAGACTGCTTACACCACGCTTGTCTGCCCTATTCTGGAGTATTGCTGTGCGGTGTGGGATCCGCATCAGTTGGGACTGACGGTTGACATCGAAAAAGTACAAAGAGGGGCAGCTCGTTTTGCATTATTGCGAAATAGGGGAGATAGTATCACAGACATGATACGTGAATTGGAGTGGCAATCATTAAAACAAAGATGTTTTTTGTTGTGACAGGATCTTCTCATGAAATTTCAATCACCAGTTTTCTCCTCCGATTGCGAAAAAGTCTACCTACACAGGGATAAATGATCATCACGATAAAATAAGAGAAGTCAGGGCCCATACAGAAAATTTTAAGTGCTCGTTTTTCCCGTGTGCCGTTCGAGAGTGGAACGGTAGAAAGACAGCTTGAAGGTGGTTCATTGAACCTTCTGCCAGGCACTTTATTGTGAATAGCAGAGTAATCACTTAGATGTAGATGTAGACGTTTGCACTTACGATGTAGACTCGGTGAGAACTGTCTCATAGAGTGCATTCATCCGAGAGAGACTGGCCCCACCCGAGGCCTCATGGTCTGGGGTGTGACAGGAAAGGGAGGTAATGACAGTGGCACGTAAAGTGCCCTCTGCCACACACCGTTCGGTGGCTTGCGGAGTATAAATGTAGATGTAGATGTAGATGTGACAGGGTACGACTCCCGTTCACCTCAGTGTTTCTGGAAGGGATGCTAACCAGCGCACGGTACATACAGAATACGAGGTGCATTCAAGTTCTAAGGCCTCCGATTTTTTTTTTAATTAACTACTCACCCGAAATCGGTGAAACTGGCGTTACTTCTCGACGCAATCGCCCTGCAGATGTACACATTTTTCACAACACTGACGCCATGATTCCATGGCAGCGGCGAAGGCTTCTCTAGGAGTCTGTTTTGACCACTGGAAAATCGCTGAGGCAATAGCACCACGGCTGGTGAATGTGCGGCCACAGAGAGTGTCTTTCATTGTTGGAAAAAGCCAAAAGTCACTAGGAGCCAGGCCAGGTGAGTAGGGAGCACGAGGAATCACTTCAAAGTTGTTATCACGAAGAAACTGTTGCGTAACATTAGCTCGATGTGCGGGTGCGTTGTCTCAGTGAAACAGCACACGCGCAGCGCTTCCCGGACGTTTTTGTTGCAGTGCAGGAAGGAATTTGTTCTTCAAAACATTTTCGTAGGATGCACATGTTACCGTAGTGCCCTTTGGAACGCAATGGGTAAGGATTATGCCCTCGCTGTTCCAGAACATGGACACCATCATTTTTTCAGCACTGGCGGTTACCCGAAATTTTTTTGGTGGGGGTGAATCTGTGTGCTTCCATTGAGCTGACTGGCACTTTGTTTCTGGATTGAAAAATGGCTTCCACGTCTCATCCATTGTCACAACTGACGAAAAGCAAGTCCCATTCGTGCTGTCGTTGCCTGTCAACATTGCTCGGCAACGTGCCACACGGGCAGCCGTGTGGTCGTCCGTCAGCATTCGTGGCACCCACCTGGATGACACTTTTCGCATTTTCAGGTCGTCATGCAGGATTGTGTGCACAGAACCCAGAGAAATGCCAACTCTGAAGGCGATCTGTTCAACAGTCATTCGGCGATCCCCCAAAACAATTCTCTCCACTTTCTCGATCCTGTCATCAGACCGGCTTGTGCGAGCCCGAGGTTGTTTTGGTTTGTTGTCACACGATGTTCTGCCTTCATTAAACTGTCGCACCCACGAACGCACTTTCGACACATCCATAACTCCATCACGACATGTCTCCTTCAACTGTCGATGAATTTCAATTGGTTTCACACCACGCAAATTCAGAAAACGAATGATTGCACGCTCTTCAAGTAAGGAAAACGTTGCCATTTTAGGTATTTAAAACAGTTCTCATTCTCGCTGCTGGCGGTAAAATTCCATCTGCCGTATGGTGCTACCATCTCTGGGACGTATTGACAATGAACGCGGCCTCATTTTAAAACAATGTGCATGTTTCTATCTCTTTCCATTCCGGAGAAAAAAATCGGAGGCCTTAGAACTTGAATGCACCTCGTGTTGTGGACTTATTCTTCTGCCGTTCTTGCAACACGAATGTGATATGCTGTTCCGACTGGAACACTGCCCGTGAGACTCATAGTTCTCTGCAATATGTGCACCAACTTTCCTGTACAGCACGATCTCCAGCCTTACCTCCAACCGAGCACATGCGGGATATGTTGGGGCGAGAAGCGACTCGTGTGACTTGTCAACCGACAACTCTTACAGAATTACATAATCAGGTCGATTGGGTATGGGATAACGTATCCCAGGACAGTATTTGCCATCTGTACAATCGACTGAGTGCCAGAGTCAGCATCTGCATTGCCGACTGTGGAGATTACACCCACGTGATATGGGTGTACCTCATGGGTACCTCAGAACTGCTTGTGCTGTTGATCTCTGAATGTAATTGTATCATGCACTCCATATGCACTGTTGCATCAATAAATGTTGAGTGAATAACAAACCTATAAAAGGGTGTACTAATTTTTTCCCAGCAATGTATACGTTGAGGGAAATAATAGAACGTGCATGCTGTTTTATAGCAATCAATTCACACAGTCCAATGCATGGGTGACCAGCAGGTGAGTGATAGCAACTGATGGTATCAGATTGTGTTGCAGCTGAATGGGATCAACACGCAGGGTGAGAACATCGCAGACAATGGCGGCATCAAGGAGGCGTACCGCGCCTACCTCGCCCTGGAGCGCCGCACCGGCCAATCAGAGCCGAGGCTGCCAGCGCTGGCCCGCCTCTCCCCACGGCAGATGTTCTGGGTGTCCGCCGCGCAGACCTGGTGCAAGAAGTCAGTAGTGGCTGCCTCATCCTCGCACTCCCTATGTGCATTCTGTGTGCCCGTTAGTTTTGCAGTACTTGTGCTTTGTGGCAACGAAATGTGGGGTCACCACAAATGGTTGAAGCAGATTCAGTAGGTAGTGAGGACACAGTATGTTATCTTCTACATCTAAACACAAACTCCGCAAGCCACCACACGGTGCATGGTGGAGGGTACCTTTTCCCCTTCATCTTCTGCTATATTCTTTCACTCCAGCCCAATTTACCTTATCGGATCTTTGTGGTCCTTACGCGAAATGAACATTGGCAGCAGTAGAAACATACGGCAGTCAGCATTAAGTGTTGGTTCCCTAAACTTTCTCAGTGGTTCCTTGCAGATAAAACACTTCCCCTCCAGGGATTCCCATTGGAGTTCACAAAGGATCTCCATAATACTTGCATGCTAATCGAAAATATCGGCAACAAATCTAGCAGCACTCCTTTGAATTGTTTCGATGTCTTCCTTTAATCTGACATGGTGTGGATCCCATACACTCGACCAGCACTCAGGCACGGGTTGCACTAGCATTTCATATGCAGTCTCCTTTATAGACGAGCTACACTTTCCTTAAATTCTCCCAATAAGATGAAATCCAGTATTCACCTTCCTTCTACCGATGAACCGAGCGAGGTGGCGCAGTGGTTAGACACTGGACTCACATTCGGGAGGACGACGGTTCAATCCCGTGTCCGGCCATCCTGATTTAGGTTTTCCGTGATTTCCCTAAATCGCTCCAGGCAAATGCCGGGATGGTTCCTTTGAAAGGTCACGGCCAACTTCCTTCCCCATCCTTCCCTAATCCGATGAGACCGATGACCTCGCTGTCTGGTCTCCTTCCCCAAACAACCCAACCCCCCAACCCCTTCTACCGATCCAACGAGCTCATTCCATTTTGTATCGCTTTGCAATACTGCGATCAGAAATTTAATTGACACTACTGTGTGAAGCAGGCCACTACTAATGCAAGCTGGCCACTACTAATGGTGTATTCAAACATTGCAGGATTGTTTTTTCCCTCTCACCTGCATCAGCTTATAGTTTTATACGTCTACAGCAAGCTGCCACTCTTCACACGAACTAGAGATTTTTTCTAAGTAGGCTCATGTTCTCCTGCAGTCACTCAACTTGAGCACCTTACCGTACATCACAGCATCATCAGCAAACAACTGCAGATTGCTGCCCACCCTGTCAGCCAAATCGTTTATGTGTATAGAGGACAATAGCGGTCGTATCACACTTCCTCAGGGCACTCCTGATGATACCCTCGTCTCTGATGAACACCCGCCGTCGTAGACAACATACCGGGTTCTGTTTCTTAAGAAGTCTTCGGGCCACTCACATATCTGAGATCCTATTCTGTATGCTCGCACTTCGTTAACAGATTGTGAGATGGCACCGAATCAAATGCTTTTCAGAAATCTAGAAGTATGGAATCTGGCTGTTGACTATCATCCACAGCATTGCATCTGAGAAATGGGCAAGCTGAGCCTCGCATGAGCGGTGCTTTCTGAAACTGACAATGCTACTCTAAATCCACTTTTGGATTCATCCAGACTTGGCGAATTTTCGTTTTTCAACACTTTCAGTTGTTTCTCTATTCCAGGGATGCCTATTTCTATGTCATCCATAAGGGTGTCTGTGGGATGACCAAGTGACCGTATGTTTGTACGATTGTTCTGTGTGAACGATTTCTTAAATGTGATATCTACAACTTCGGCCTTCCTTTTGCTATGTTCTGCTGCCTCATGAGACTGGTCGACAAATGACCTTCGACCTGATTAGCAAATTTATGTAGGACCAGAATTTTCTTGGGTTCTCGGCAAGATGTTTTAGTAAGGTACGATGGTGGAAGTTGTTATATGCTAGGCGCATCGATCTTCTTAAAGACGCACGATATTCTACTATATTTTGCCTGTTGAGATTTGCTCGTTCTTTTTTGAACCCAGTGTTGGCCAGTCTCTGCTTCCTCAGCTAATTTTGTTATCAACCCACACAGCAAATCGCTGCCATCCTTAATCCACTTATTCAGCAAATACTTCTCCATATCATTATTTACAGCCCTTTTAAACTTTCCACACTATTCCTCTACATCCATCATATTGGAACTAAATCACATCCATTCATTGTTTAAGAGGGATGCTAATGACTGTCTGCTCTTTCTATCACAAATACTCTCCTAGCCTTCTTGGTGGATTTAATAACTGTAGTAGTGATCGTTGCTGCGATGACATCGTGATCACTAATCCAGTCTCTATACTAACACAGTTGATAGGGTCGGACTTGAATGCAATATTCACTCTGCAGCAGAGTGTGCACTGATACAATACTTTCTGGCACATTAAACCTTTATGCCGGACCGAGACTCGAACTCGGGACTAGCGTTTCACAGGCGAGTGCTCCACCAGCTGGTGTGCAAAGGTCCTTGATCTGGCATGCAGTTTTAATCTGCCAGGAAGTTTCAAGGTCAGATCTGTTTATAACAGCAAGGTCTAAAATATTTCCATTGTGTGTGGGTTGTCTAACTGGCTGTTCAAGACAGTTTTCAGAAAACATGTTCAAAAGTAGTGGCTGTCCATAGCTCCTGCAATAGATCTATTTAGATGTCCCAGTAGACTCGATAGATTAAAGTCACCTGCAGCTAATATTTCATCAGTTGGATGCTTCCACTGTACTGATTTTATTTGAATGATTCGACAATGAAACTTCCTGGCAGATTAAAACTATGTGCCGGACCGAGACTCGAACTCGGGACCTTTGCCTTTCACAGGCAAGTGCTCTACCATCTGAGCTACCCAAGCACGACGAACGCCCCATCCTCACAGCTTTACTTCTGCCAGTATCTCGTCTCCTACCTTCCAAACTTTACAGGAGCTCTCCTGCAAAACTTGCAGAACTAGCACTCCTGAAAGAATGGATATTGTGGAGACATGGCTTAACCACAGCCTGGGGGATGTTTCCAGAATGACTCGACAATTTTTACAGCAGAATCTGGTGAGCGGCAAAGACATCTGATAGTTAACTTTAGTTTACATAGGCTTGCCACTTTCGTCCAGAGAACTTCACAGTCAGACTCAGTTTCAACCTCCACAGACACAATATTTTTGTTGACAGCAATAAATTATCCCCCTCTTATGGCGTCCAGTTCTCCCTATCTTGGATGGACAGTCATCAACAGGTGAAAAACTAATGAGAGTCATGGTCCAGTCGATCGCTGATGTTCTATTTGTATATCAATGACAGGGCAGACAAAATAAATAGTAACCTTAGACCTTTTTAAGATAATGCCGTTCGTTAGCTATGACACAGAACAGTCTGAAAGTTCCAATGAGTCACAATAGAGATATCTCAAGAAACAGATGTGTGACATGAATCTAGAAATATTCCACGGTCTCGTACATATCTTTCCAGTAGGGACCTCAGAACCAGATTCAACTGTTTACAGAAAGCATAGAGGCATTTAAGCAGATATTCTTGCTTCATTCCACTTGCTAAAGAAATAGGATGAAACCGTCACATACGGTACAGTGGGAATGTACCCTCTCCCATGCACTTCACGGTGTATATGTGCAATACATGTTTATTCACGGGTAACTCCTAGGTTTCAGAAGACGACTGCTGAAAACTGTAAGATATATAGAAAACAGATACTGAACAGTAGATGGAGAGTGTCTCCAAGTTTGTAACTCGCATTAGAGGTGTGCAATATTGGCATCACTTACGATGTGGCAAACTGCACTATGCGCCTGCTATTCATTGAGGTCGCAGATGCAAATCACCCAGAAAGGTGCGACAGCAGCCTGCTTTTGGAAATGTCTTTCTTGTTTTCTCCGTCTGCAGGTGCGAACTAATTTGATGTGAGAAGTTGAAGTGAATGATTTTTGTACGTGTTCTAACACTCCTACTCTCTAGTGCAACTATGCAAGGGCATGTATTACAGATCGAAACTTGGAGACTTGTCCTGTCCACTTATACGTGCCATTCTCAGGGCTGCGTACCTCTGTCGGTACGAACGGAGCCCTTCCTTGTAGATTCATCTTGTCGTCCTTCTGTCTGACAGTCACAGACATTTTTTCTCAGGAACTGGTACAAATATGAAATTGAGATTTATGTCATATACTGAGGATTATAGTGCCTTGGCACAGTAATGCAGTGGATCTTCTAAGTCAGTGCAGTAAGGATGCAGCCATCTATTTCACATATTTTAATACTCACAAACTCGCTCATCAGTACCTATAGGGTATTTCCCGCTGGCCTAGAACCATGAAATACGGCAGTAAGCAGGGTTTCACAGTACACTCGAAGAAAAAAAATCTGACAATTGTTAATTTTAGTTCTATATCTCATGAAAAAATGATTTCTTTCGTCATTTGTTATCCGGTGTCAGACTTGAAATTAAAACAATCAGTAGCTGTGCATATAGGCTGAGTGAGTCACAATGGTAAAAGTCAAACATCGGGCGTATGACACGTTTAAGAATTTATCCAGCATCATATAGCCAGGAGGTATTCCTGCATGCAGATAATGGGGTTTCTCCATATTAATGTGCAGTAATCACTCCCAGATATCTGATGACGGATTAATTCTGAAATGCATCATATGAGCAATAAAGTCATTATTTTACTATTGAGTATTATAATAATGGTCATCTTGCCTTCTGCAAGACAATATGTAACATATATGTTACTGAATTCAAACATGCCCGAAAGTCTCGGTCTCCCTGGGACCGATATCTCGCTATTACCAGTGTCGATAACATGCAAAAACAGTGGAGATTCTCAGTTCCCAGAATGGACGAACTGACCATATATACATAGTTAGGGTTGTACAGAACACCCTGTGTGCAAATGGCCAGTCTTTTTCTGTACACTTTGTAGTTTTCTTGCACTCACCTTTTGAAGCTCCAGAGGTATTTACTAATAACCGTACATAATGTAGCAGGGTATGTGGTAAATATATGAATATAGTAACTGTTCTCGAAAGAACAGGTACCATTGATGACCGTGCAGCTTTGGAATAAATGATAATTTATTGAAACCTTCAGCTTCCGACAGGTGTAGTTGATATACCTCGATGTGGACAGCTGAAAATGTTTGCCCCGACCATGACTCGAACCCGGGTTCTCGTGCTTACATGGCAGACGGTCTATACATCTGAGCCACCGAGGACACAGATGAACAGCGCGATTGCAGGGAATTATCCCGTGCACACTTCCCGTGAGATCCACATTCCTAACTGTCCACAATCTACGTACGTAATGTACCTAACAGATATTCGGCCACTCACTCATTACTCGCTCACTCTAACGTGACGATTCCCGTAAGAGTTCAGGCAACCTATGTGCATCGAGGTATATCAACAACACTTGTTGGCAGTTGAAGGTTTCAATTAATTATAATCTATTCTATAGAAGCTGCACGGTCATCAATGGGATCTGTTCTTTCGAGAACAGTAACTATCTTCATATAGATAGTTAAAGGCTACCCAGTCACTGACCTTTGTCTGTGCAAGTGCACACAGGTTGCCCAAACTCTTACGGGAGTCGTCATCTTATTGTGCTCAAGTAGTGAGTGGCTGGACAAATTTCTATTAGGTTCATTACGTATGTAGATTGTGGACAGTTGGGAATGTGGATCTCACGGGAAGCGTGCAAGGGATAAGTCCCTTCATTCGCGCTGTTTATCTGTGTCCTCGGTGGCTCAGATGGATGGAGCGTCTGCCAAGTAAGCACGAGATCCCGGGTTCGAGTCCCGGTCGGGGCACACATTTTCAGCTGTCCACATCCAGGTATATGAACTACACCTGTCGGAAGCTGACGGTTTCAGTTCAATATCATTTATGTGGTACATGTTGTGGATATGTAGACTGGCAATGGCAAGGAAAGCGTTTCTGAAGAAGAGAAATTTGTTAACATCGAGTATGGATTTAAGTGTCAGGAAGTCTTTTCTGAAAGTATTTATATGGAGTGCAGCCATGTATAGAAGTGAAACATGGACGGTAATACTTTGGACAAGAAGAGAATAGAAGCTTTCGAAATGTGGTGCTACAGAAGAATGCTGAAGATTAGATGGGTAGATCACATAACTAATGAGGAAGTATTGAATAGAATTGGGGAGAAGAGAAGTTTATGGCACAACTTGACCAGAAGAAGGGATCGGTTGGTAGGACATGTTCTGAGGCATCAAGGGATCACCAATTTAGTATTGGAGGGCAGCGTGGAGGGTAAAAATCATAGGGGGAGACCAAGAGATGAATACACTAAGCAGATTCAGAAGGATGTAGATTGCAGTAGGTACTGGGAGATGAAGAAGCTTGCACAGGATAGAGTAGCATGGAGAGTTGCATCAAACCAGTCTCAGGACTGAAGACCACAACAACAACAACATGTTGTGGAGGAAGGTCAAGGACAGGCTACAGGAGACAAGTTCTTGTGGCTGTAGGGTGCAGTATAGGGAAGGGGAAAAACTGCTGGTAAAAACCAGTTCCACTGTTTTAGGTCTGAATAACAGGTATTATCAGGTATTTGTTTGGTCTCAATTATAACAGGTGTTTTTTGTTATTTACTGTTAACCTAGTAAAGAAACCGAAATATCAGCAAGAAGTAGCAACCGTGCCAAAATTTAAATGATTTTATTTTTTTTTTTTTGTAAAATTTGCATTGGTCTGAAATATTGCATTGTCGTATAAAACGTGAAAGTGATAAGTGCTATTTTGATGATAATGCCGACAGAAACCAGCAACAAACACGTCGCATAAGAATCGGTACAGCACTGCTGAGACAATAGCATCCCTGTCGCCGTGCCTTAAGGCACGCGGTTTACGTACTGTGTGCAAAGCTTGGTCCCCTACCTGGCCTGTACGGCAGTTCCTCTGCAGAGTGGCACCGAGCCTAGCCTGGAGATATTTTTATGAAGTGATGTAGAAGTGAAAGATTAAATATTTGTCTGTCATTTCTATGAACTAATAATAGTAAGCAAACTGTGGTACGGGTAACAAATTAAAAACTTACAGACAATTCATTAAGAGTATACAATAAAACTAGAAAGAACTGGTAACGGATATGGCACCTGTAGCTACATAATATGTCGTTATTTGCCTGTAGCCCTTGAAAATGGACAAATTAACAAGGAAAAAAAGACATCTTCAAGCTCAGTTTTCACTCTAGCACTTACTATTCCTAATGCCCAAATAGTAATACGATCCCTGAACACACATGACTTTTGGGCAGAGTTTCAAAAAATTACAACCAGTTGGCGAATAAAGGTGATTTTTTAATAGACTAGTATTCTACCACTTATCACGTTTCGAGAAAAGCAGTGAACTGTGAACAGATTAAGTTCTCCTTTCTTTACCTATGTATCTAATGCTTCAATCCTATGTATCTCAGAATTGAGAGGGTCAAAATTTTTCAATCCTTCTTCCATTTCTATGTTTATTACAGTAGATAATAGTCAGAAAGAAAACAGAAATTCAGTTATTTGAAAAATCAGTTTTCTGAATAGTTTTAACAGTCAGGTTAAATTGGCACGGAAAAGATTGTTGTTGTTGTGGTCTTCAGTCCTGAGACTGGTTTGATGCAGCTCTCCATGCTACTCTATCCTGTGCAAGCTTTTTCATCTCCCAGTACTTACTACAACCTACATCCTTCTGAATCTGCTTAGTGTATTCATCTCTTGGTCTCCCTCTACAATTTTTACACTCCACGCTGCCCTCCAATGCTAAACTGGTGATCCCTTGATGCCTCAGAACAAGTCCTACCAACCGATCCCTTCTTCTAGTCGTGCCACAAACTTCTCTTCTCCCCAATCCTATTCAACACCTCCTCATTAGTTATGTGATCTACCCATCTAATATTCAGCATTCTTCTGTAGCACCACATTTCGAAAGCTTCTATTCTCTTCTTGTCTAAACTATTTATCCTCCATGTTTCACTTCCATACATGGCAACACTCCATACAAATACTTTCAAAAACGACTTCCTGACATTTAAATCAATACTCGATGTGAACAAATTTCTCTTCTTCAGAAACGCTTTGCTTCCCATTGCCAGTCTACATTTTATATCCTCTCTACTTCGACCATAATCAGTTATTTTGCTCCCCAAATAGCAAAACTCCTTTACTACTTTAAGTGTCTCATTTCCTAATCTAATACCCTCAACATCACCCGACTACATTCGACTACATTCCATTATCCTCGTTTTGCTCTTGTTGATGTTCATCTTATACCCTCCCTTCAAGACACTATCCATTCCGTTCAACTGCTCTTCCAAGTCCTTTGCTGTCTCTGACAAAATTACAATGTCACCGGCGAACCTCAAAGTTTTTATTTCTTCTCCATGGATTTTAATACCTACTCCGAATTTTTCTTTTGTTTCCTTTGCTGCTTGCTCAATATACAGATTGAATAACATCGGGGAGAGGCTACAACCCTGTCTCACTCCCTTCCCAACCACTGCTT
Source organism: Schistocerca serialis cubense (assembly GCF_023864345.2). NCBI lineage: Eukaryota > Metazoa > Arthropoda > Insecta > Orthoptera > Acrididae > Schistocerca > Schistocerca serialis. Next base: position 150,006,352 of record NC_064648.1, read on the forward strand.
CCCTTTCATGCCCCTCAACTCTTATAACTGCCATTTGGTTTCTATACAAATTGTAAATAGCCTTTCGCTCCCTATATTTTACCCCCGCCACCTTCAGAATTTGAAAGATAGTATTCCAGTCAACATTATCAAAAACTTTCTCTAAGTCTACAAATGTTAGAATCGTAGGTTTGCCTTTCCTTAATCTAGCTTCTAAGATAAGCCGCAGGGTCAGTATTGCCTCACGTGTTCCAATATTTCTACAGAATCCAAACTGATCTTCCCCAAGGTCGGCTTCTACTAGTTTTTTCATTCATCTGTAAAGAATTCGCGTTAGTATTTTGCAGCCGTGACTTATTAAACTGATAGTTCGGTAATTTTTCACATCTCTCAACACCTGCTTTCTTTGCGATTGGAATTATTATATTCTTCTTGAAGTCTGAGGGTATTTCGCCTGTCTCATACATCTTGCTCACCAGATGGTAGAGTTTTGTCAGGACTGGCTCTCTCAAGGCCGTCAGTAGTTCTAATGGAATGTTGTCTACTCCCAGGGCCTTGTTTCGACTCAGGTCTTTCAGTGCTCTGTCAAACTCTTCACGCAGTATCGTATCTCCCATTTCATCTTCATCTACATCCTCTTCCATTTCCATAATATTGTCCTCAAGTACATCGCCCTTGTATAGACCCTCTATATATTCCTTCCACCTTTCTGCTTTCCCTTCTTTGCTTAGATCTGGGTTTCCATCAAAGCTCTTGATATTCATGCAAGTGGTTCTCTTTTCTCCAAAGGTCTCTTTAATTTTCCTGTAGGCAGTATCTATCTTACCCCTAGTGAGATAACCCTCTACATCCTTACATTTGTCTTCTAGCCATCCCTGCTTAGCCATTTTGCACTTCCTGTCGATCTCGTTTTTGAGACGTTTGTAGTCCTTTTTGCCCGCTTCATTTACTGCAAAAGATTATATGGCCAAAAACTGGTTGTTTCAGCGATAACTGGCATCCTTAGCGTAGCAGTTGCTCAGAGATGGAGAGGCCAGCGCAGGGTACACTGGTGTGGAGAGCTGCATCGAACCAATTTTTAGACTGTAGAGAAAAACAACACATTTATGTTTTTTGTCTGCGTGCATGTGTGTGTGGGTGTGTGTGTGCGTATTTTTGTATGGTGTGTATCTATGTCTGCACGTAGTGTGTGTAAACGTGTTTTTCAGTGTGCATGTATGTTTGAGCTTGTAGATATGTATTTTTGTGTGTATGTATGTCTGTATGTATCTAAACACAGTGTGCATGTGTGTTTACACTGTATGTGTTTATGTTTGCATGCTGTTCATGTGTATTTACTGGACTTACCTTTTGTGCTGTGGGTATTTACTATGCACAGTATTAATTTATACTTGTATCATGTATGAATGGGTTACACACATACATCGTGAGCTTGCCAACAGCTGGAATACCTGTGTTGCCATGCAAAGTGACTATGTTGTAAGTATATTTATAAATTTAGTTCCATAAGTATGTTTGTCATGGAAGTTGTAGTTAAAGTCCTCTTACTTAAGGAATTACTACCATTTTTTTTAAAGTTTGGTGCCAGTATTTAAGTCATCACCAATCTCCTCTGAACAGTGATACTTCGTTGCCCTCATTTTTGGCAGTTAAATAACAAGACAGGAAAATAAGTTACAGCATCTGCTTCGATCCGTTCACAGGTACCGCACCGAGAAATTGCGACAAGAAATTGTGACCGGAGTGCACTCCCCTGCTCGCTTCCGTGTGTTGGGCCCGTTCGCCAACCGCCCCGAATTTGCTGAGGACTTCAGGTGTCCGCTCGGCTCCAGCATGAATCCTGAGAAGAAGTGCCAGGTGTGGTAGAGAGCACTGGTGGGGATGCCGAACTGCCAGGGGCAGATCGCTGACTGACGGGTGTGGCTGCAGGCTGTGACAACAGAAGTGAACCTGCTTGCAGTCAGCCGCTGACCAACACTCCAGCTGTGGAGCACTGCTTCTGGGCGATCCTCACTGACTGGGCTCTGACATGTTATATGGAAGGCCGCAGCCTCGAAAGAAACTGGCAGGCACATCTTGCAAAGCACCCAGAGAAGACAGTGTGGGTGCTGCAGTTTCAGCACATCACAGCCAAATTTGCCAACTGTCTGTGTGTGTGTGTGTGTGTGTGTGTGTGTGTGTGTGTGTGTGACAGCATGCAATTGCATCCTAGTAACCTTCTCCTCTTTAGGGTGGATAAATAAATCTTTGTGCAGAAGCAGTTAGTTTTATCTTCAATTTTAGTAAATAACTTTAGATACGGTTTTCTTTCTTACAAATATTGCGTATTCATTTCGGTTGGATAATATCACATGGAAAAAATGTCACCCATAACAAGTGGTAAAAATAAGAGGAAAGAGAAAATTTATTGGATAAAACCTAGGGAAGCTATCATTTTAGCAATTTTAACTCTACAACGAGTGAAACAAATTGTCTAGTTGGTGAAAAGTGAGGTTTACTGCAATACTGGGATATGACACAAGCAGATGAGGAAAGAGCTAATGAGGTAGTTTCACTTAATGGAGCTGTGACAATGTGCGACTCTTCAAATGGCTCTGAGCACTATGGGACTTAACAGCTGCGGTCGTCAGTCCCCTAGAACTTAGAACTACTTAAACCTAACTAACCTAAGGACATCACACACATCCATGCCCGAGGCAGGATTCGAACCTGCGACCGTAGCAGTCGCGCGGTTCCGGACTGAGCGCCTAGAACCGCGAGACCATGTGTGACTCTTCAAGGCGACGTACAGAGCACATGTCTGTCCTTCGTTTTTGCCATAATTAGCATGAAGGCGAAACAAAACTGACAACAGCCTCCATCTGACAGTCACCGGAGAAGTGATTGACAGCCTAGAAACTCTTTCATCGAATAAGCAGAGCAATCTATTGAGTTATTGTTGAAGAAGTATATGCCATGAAGTTTACTAGATGCTGACCAATATATGATAATATATAACAAAAGCCTCATGATGACTCTCATTAAAGTAGTCTGCCACTTGAAATTATGGAACCAATCAGCAACACTAAAGTAATTATTGCATAACTGATATCATCATTTGCGAAAATGCTGTAAAAGGTGATAAATGTTAGTTTCAAGACAGCAGTGGCATGTCTGTCTCACAACCAGTCATCCAGGAAGATGGAAAATAATAATAATAATAAAACGTTAAGATCTGTTAACTCAAAGTTGGATTGCTCTTACACATCACATATACTCCCATACAGATATAAAAATTTCTAAATGTGCTGAGTTGTGGGACAAGTAGTACACACACTGTGGAAATCAGAGAGAAATACTATAAGCAAAACGAACATGGAGCAATAGTTTTACAAGAGGCAGAGGTATCCAAAGTTTCCCAGTCCTATATGGAAGATCATATCCACATATTGAGCCTTCATGTGACACTGAGCAGTACATTTTCTCTCTCTCTCTCTCTCTCTCTCTCTCTCTCTCTCTCTCTCTCTCTCTCTCTCTCACTCTCTCACTCTTCCTCTCTCATTCTCCCCTCCCCTGCTTCCCCCCCCCCCCCTTCCCCACACACTATTTTGTAACAGAGACATCATTCGCACCGTCAGTGTATCAGCCTGCAGAAGTTTGGGACTGTCATTTAAAATTCTCCTGGCATTCAAAACATATCAAACGTATGCAGAAACTCCATGTTTCAAATATTTCGACCATCCAAATTGTCAGAAGACGATGAAAGATCATGTTTCTAATTGAAAGTGAATTTAACTGCAGACTGATTACAAAAATAGTTACATAATTGGCATAATTTTGTTACCTCTACTTTCGAAAGCTATGTACATCTAGTGATCATCACTGTGTATTGCATGGCTGAGGGTATCTGCAACCAGTACCAGTGGTTCCCCATCCTGTTTCCTTTGTATATGGAGTGACGGAAATCAGTCTGATAGTACACCATGGTGTGCACCTTGCTCTCTTTTAGCATCTTCTTATGGAGTGTACACAAGACATACAATGATGGCAGCAGAAATTTTGCACTGCCTTCTTCCAATACCAGTTCTCTAATTTTCACAAAAGGGCTTTTGTAGTACAGCAGATTATGATTTAAGTTTCTTGAGTATCTCAGCGCTTTTGTGTGGATTTCCATAGCCAGCTACAATTCTATAAGCATGTCCACTCAGTTTTTTCGTGCTGTATGCTGTCACGTCCACTTGATAAGGATACCAAACACTGGATCATTACTAAAGAATTGGTTGCATTACTGTTTTGTGCACGATTCTTTCCTTTCTTTATGGTGATAGCATCGAACAATGCTGCTTCAGCATACATAAACCACTCCCTGTTCACTGTAGTTGTCACAAGGTGGCAATGGTTGCGAATGAATCAGTGTGTTTGCAAATAAGTCATCATATTCATCACAGGGCAGTGATGCTTGCAAATGAATCTGTGTTTCCAAGCAGGTTTCAGAGCTAGCCATCCATACACAAAGCACTTTTGAATGTCAGTAAACACAAACCCACTCATCGATAGTGACAGCTGCGTATCTCAGCACAACTAACAAAACGTTTCCTATTATTACAAGCTGACTTCAAAGACCATATTTTCCTTACAAAAATACATTTGCTCTCCACCTCCTGTATTAATTTGAACCAATAGTTCAAGATATTGTCTTTTTACAGATATTGTACTCAAAATAAATTTGGGCTTTAGCAAAAAATTCTTAATGCATCACGAGCATGAAAAATATAAATTCAGATATGATTAGTAGGCTGAAAGAGTGAATTATGCACTGGAACAATATTGTGTTGTTTCTTCAAAGTGAACTACTAGTATGCCATTTGCATATAACCAGCATATGCCTTCCTTGAACAAATTATATCATGAGCAGATTGCTGGGTGACATTCGTGGGCTTCGAGCGAGTTATTTGGCAAACAAAGGGAGGCCCCAGTGGTAGTTTTAGCAGAGCCACTGTATGTTAGGTTTGATACATAATATTTTAAGTGGGTTTGCTTGATAAGACGTTAATGTGCAGGTTACTGCATGTTAGTACATTGTAGATTGCTTCCTGTAAGACTAAACATGATTATTGTGTGACATTAACATGAGTCCCTTGGCAGATTCCATCTAATGTTAATCTGCCTTGTCATGTAAAGAGATGGACCAAGTTGAGCCTCACCCCAGGCAATACTTTGAATCTGTTCAAATTGGTTAATGTAGAGCCCACATTTGAGATGCAGAGTCATAGCAAGATTCAGCTATATTCTAAAAGATTTCAGAACCATAAGTTTTACTACATTTCAACAAAATTTTCAACCATTTCGTAAAAGTTCAAATAATAATTCTCAATACAATTATTTTGTTGTCATTTGTGCAAGTTACCGTATTTTTACATACATGGTGTCCAAAATAAATTCTCAATTCAGTGTGAGTGAGGAAAATATAAATTCAGATTTGTCATATTCTTGGAAAATAAATGTGTAATATAAGTCAAACTGTGTGTGAATTGGCCCAGCCTACCATGTATTCTCTCCTAATTGTATTCACAGATTTTTTGGGGGGTGGGTTACTTTTGTACTGGGTTATCACATTCCCCTATCAATTGTTCAGTTCATCTGAGCTGTAGTTCCCCAGACTGCCGCCTGTGGCAGTGAGTGTGCTGTCAGCAGCAGTGGCTGCCTGGCCTGAGTTACCATGCAGTAGGCTTTGTGGCAGCACCTGCAAACTCTGTTCCAACATACCACCAGGCTGAGAGAAAAATTAATTCACTGAATATTGTGGCAGTGTGGAAAGTGGGAAAATTTGCTGCAGCATTCTATACTGTGAGAGTGAAGGTCGATGTTTCCTGACCAATGCCAGTATGTTTTGTAACAGCAGCATTACACCTGTGTGACAAAAGAATGATTTGAGGTGGTTCCTGAATTATTTTCACTACATTAACTTGTGGTTGGCCCACATGTGGTGTAAATATTACTACCAGTGTCACACTGTAATTAAACACTCACACTCTTGCATCATCTGTATTGCAGACACAAATAAAATCGGTCTAATGTCAGAACCAAAGCTGAATTCCAGTTATAGCCCTTACATGGAAATTTTATGGGTATGATGCAGTTTACACTAATTTAAGATATCACCGTAAGTGCTCCTACCAAGTAAAGATGTGGGAACATCAAACAACTGACAGGAATGCAGCATTAGGCATCTTCAAAAACTGTTGCTTTTTTCCCATTTGTGCCTTGAAAATGATTAGGTGTTCAGCTATAGAGATATTGCGAGTTGTCAAAGATGTCACTGAGCAACATTCATGTGACTCGTCTGAAGATTTTGTAAGCTGGAGCAAACTCATATTTCAGACAGAGAACTGTTGTCTACATGTAGTAAAGGGAGTATTCATCAATTGTCTTTCAGCTTTGTGAAGATTGCTAGAGAAATAATTTTTTAGACTGTTTCCTCAAAGAAACATTACTTACATTTGTTTACAGATATGTCCCATTGTCAGGCTTGTTGATGTGTTACCGAGCATTTATATGTACCATATAATGACAGGTATAAATCAACAACAACAGGTTAGTATTTGGAATTCTTTGTTTGCAGAAACCGAAAAGATGTATAGCAACGTTTTGTTTCGTGCCACGTATGTTCGTTGGACTGCTACCTTTGTGACAGTATCTGTATGAGCTCCTGTCGGTTGTCCCGTGTAGCACAGTCGAGGGCAGTGTCCCCACGCTCATCCCTGGCCTCAGTGTCAGCCCCTGCCTCAAAAAGAGCAGCCACCACCTCCGAGTTACTGTGGTCTACCGCCCAGTGCAGAGGCGTCATCCCTTCATGGTCTCTGGTGTTGAGGTCAGCATGGGAAGCCACCAGCAGCATCACCACATCTGTGTGGTCACATATGGCAGCCAAGTGTAGTGGCGTGTGCTGCCATTTGGTCCTGGCATCAACCTCTGCCCCACCATCGATCAAGCACCTCACTGCCTCCACGTGGCCACGTTCTGCTGCACAGTGGAGGGCTGTCCTATTGCCCTCCTCCACTGCCCCCACATCTGCACCTGCTTTGAGCAGCAGTCGAAGCTTATCCACTGAGCCCTGCTCAGCTGCCTGGATCAGCCTCCTGCCCTTCTCTTCTTCAGAAAGGCCCCTGCACAAAACATTGAGATTCTTACACTGAACTATAATCACACAAACTAAATGTTGAAAACTTTCATACATGTGAAACTGAGCAGTTATGAACATGCAGCTGTCCACCGAGAAATTACATATCTAGAAGTCTCTCTTCTGTTATACAGAATAATCGGTGTATAAAGTACAGAAGTCTAGCAGCATCTTCTCCTCAAAGTCTTCAACTAATTGTTGTTGTTGTTGTGGTCTTCAGTCCTGAGACTGGTTTGATGCAGCTCTCCATGCTACTCTATCCTGTGCAAGCTTCTTCATCTCCCAGTACCTACTGCAGCCTACATCCTTCTGAATCTGTTTAGTGTATTCATCTCTTGGTCTCCCTCTACGATTTTTACCCTCCACACTGCCCTCCAATACTAAATTGATGATCCCTTGATGCCTCAGAACATGTCCTACCAACCGATCCATTCTTCTAGTCAAGTCGTGCCACAAACTCCTCTTCTCCCCAATCCTGTTCAATACCTTCTCATTAGTTATATGATCTACCCATCTGATCTTCAGCATTCTTCTGTAGCACCACATTTCGAAAGCTTCTATTCTCTTCTTGTCCAAACCAGTTATCGCCCATATTTCACTTCCATACATGGCTACGCTCCATACAAATACTTTCAGAAACGACTTCCTGACACTTAAATCAATACTCGATGTTAACAAATTTCTCTACTTCAGAAACGCTTTCCTTGCCATTGCCAGTCTACATTGCCAGTCTACATGCAAGCCTCCCCACCAACAGTAAAAATTGCTATATTCCACGTCATACGTAATTCAGTTCTCACATTTTATTATAATTCATTCCAGACAGTGAGTTCCTCTGCCCCAGGGTGCTACTGTTAACCAGATGACCTCCACTGAAATGTACACTTAAGGCAGGTACTACTGGCATTTTATGTGTAGTAACACAAGAAACTAATCACATCTCTGGTTATTTGCAGATAATTTTCTCAGGTGGCAGCATAAATTACAGTCCAGTTATTTGTAAATTCTATGGCACACTGTCACCAAACTGATATTATTACTGCCTCACATGAAATCAGAGTCAGTTGCTCGGAATATATCAACTGTAACAATGACACTCTGCAATACCCTTTCACACACACTATGCATGTGTGGTGCATGCATGCACACACAAACATCCACTAAAAGATGCAGCCACCAAAACAAACATGCACACCAGCGCATCATCTCACATATAGCACATAAGCCTACACTACTATACACACTCAAAAACTATAAGAAAAGAAATAGTTTTCATGGGAACTCTCACGTCTGCTTTAACAAAAAATTACAAAAGTTTCATAAAAAGGAAAATTCGGTTTTTTTACTGTAACACTTGTTTAGTGCACCAATAAATGTTGCTATGATTGTGGATATTCTATATGATATGATATGTAGATACGCAACTCACTGCATGTGAGAGATGGCAGCATTATCAAACTGAGAACCATGGCGGGGAGGTGTCGGTAGTGTAGCTGCGACAGGAGTCTGGCCGTGGTTGCTGTGGGGCTGATTGTGAGTCCCGGGGTTGGGCCCGCCCTCTGCAGTGGTCGGCACCCTGCGCAGAGACACACTGTGTGGACAATCAGATTCACATATGGGATGCTTACCACACTCAGCACAACTAAGGGATAACTGAGAAAGATGAGAGGGCAGCCCCCTGACAACAAGAATAAGTGTAAGTTAACAGGAATGACTTACCGGTAAATTAATCAGTTTCTACGCCACTTCCCTGCATTCCCCATAGTTTTCTCTTAGCATGTAAAACAACAAATTGTCCAAAAGGAGACACAAACTAAAGGTAAATACAACGGAAAACAATACTGCTGGACTGACAGGGGAAATACTGACGCAGACATCAGAATACATTATAGCAATAATCACACAAATTAGAAGGGCATTAATCAGGCTGTCTGAAGCCTCTAAAGGTACTTAAATGTGCCACTGTGATCATCAGACAGTCTGCAATGCATTTGTTGTTCATGTGTCAGGGGCTGGGCTATAAGAGTAGCAGACAATGAACAGGAGAACAGGAGGTTTTGAACTTAGAAGGGAAGGTTATGCAGAGAAGATAGCAGTGCACAAACATGACAATTCATGAGAGAATGGAGCTAAGCCAATAGGAAATTTAACTGACATAGGAAATATTATCATGGATATTTAAATGTTGTCCAATAAACAGAGTTGATATGCAAGGGAAAATGAGCACTTTCATTTAACAGGATTGCAATTCGAATGCTGAATGAATGAGTGGGGAAGATCAGTAAAATGAAACTATATAAATGCTGTAAAATCTTACATCAGATCATAGGTTGACAGTGCAACAAACTTAAAAATTTGATTTTATTGGTGTAGTCAGTTTAATCATATTTATCAGATTTGGAATGGAATAGTTCCTGGTGAGTGAAGCAGCCAATGTAAATGAAAATAACGACACAGAAGCTTCATACTGCAATAGACAAAGCACATTTCTGTAAAGATTTAGGAACCAGGAAGTAGTTAAAGTCAGCTGGCTGTGACTTCGGCCTGTGAGGAGATTTGGAACCTAACGTCTTGAAGCTGAATGATATTCACTAGAGAGAGAGAGAAAGAGAGAGGAGAAGAAGATGGAAACATAATGTAGTAAGTGTAGGTACCAACTTATTACACAAACAACATCTAACTTTCTACAGCCATGAAACAAATGTGAATTAGAACTTTTATAATAAATTGACATTATGACAAGCAGATGGACAGTTGCCATGGAATAGTATGTGAAGCGTGAGCAAATGAAGAATGCGACGGTGAGGAATCACAAGAAGTACCCTATTAAAATTAGTGGAAGCATTTCCAAAATTTACTTCTGAGTAAAACAGGTGAAATTATAATCATTTAGGGCTACATTTATCAAGATGGCGTCACGTGTGGAAGTAATAATAAATCGTTCTCCAGAAATTGACTTAAAAGTATCAGTTAGCTGTTTATATTGTAGCGAAATTGTTCGTAAAGGTGTCAGACTTTGTTCTGTGAGACAAATTTGGTGTCATACGAAATGTATTGCAGAAGTAAATTTGGAAAACTCGGACTGTAATTGCGGCGTAGTGACTTGTAACGGACGCCGAGCCGCAACAGAAATGGTATATTCTGGTGTTGAAGATTGTGTAGCGAGTGCATTGCAGCGTGATCTTGAACTCAGCAAAAAATACGCATCAGTGCTTCTCAACATGCTTAAGTATATCTCAAGCAGTTCTCATTGTAACGGCATACTAACAGAAACTAGCCGTGACTTTGAAATACCTAAAAAGTTCCGCTCCAAATCTGGTGAAACAGTGTACAAAGTACCGTTGCAGAATCGTTTTGATGCCTTGTATCCAGGCACAAACACGATAGGCCGCGAAACGTGTGAACTAAACAAACATTCACAAGAAAAGTGCATAAACACAATTTCTGAGTGCAATGAAACACAAGACTGTTACACAACTGTACAGACTGATGTAAACACAGTAGGCCTAGCGGAAGAAACGTGTGAAGTGAACAAATTCAAAATTGATAAATGCATTATCGGAAGAACGAAGACGAAAAAGTGTTATAAACGTACAAAAGTAACAGTTTACTCTGATAACCATGGATGAAATCTTGCAGAAATATTGCGTGCTGAACACAATGTGATAGCGTGTGGATATGTTAAACCAGGGGCTCCTATACAGGAAGTAGCTAAAAACATTGAGCAAGACAGATTACAAAACAAAAATCGGCGCATTGTACTGATTGCGGGCGCAAACGATGTGTATAGGAATGAACTGGCAACTGCAGTCCGCAACCTAAAGAAAACTCTTCATGCTACCGAAAAGGACACAGTGATAGTAACAGGAATACCTCATAGGCATGATCTCATACCTAATTCTTGCGTAAATTTAGAAATTAAAAAAAACAAACAGGCAATTCCAGAAAATCTGTAAAGCCTACTCAAATGCCTATTTTCTCAGTGTGAATTTTCTTCAGAGATGCAGCTACACAAATCATGGAATGCACCTAAACAGAAGAGGCAAAAGACTGCTCAGTGAAAAAATCAGTGAAACTTTAGACAAACTCAACATGCAAGACGACTTTTTAACTGAAACTGTTATGCCACTGGACTTTCATGCAGAAAGCAATGATGACCAAAACACACATTCAAAGGAGGTTACAGCAGAATTAGCCGCCATCCCAGGCTATCCCAATAGCAAAAACGATGAAAACTCAACACTAGTAGAAGTAAGAGTAACATCAACAAAAATAGAGGCAGAAACACCAGCACAACTGCCACCAGTGTCACTAAAAGCAGCAGTACCAGAAACAGCAGACACAGCACCGTCAGCAGCAGCACAATCAACAGAAGCAGTACAGACAACAGGAGCAGTTAGCAGTTCCAACATCAGCAGTGGCAGAAAAGTACACAACCTCACATGGAGCAACAAGCAGACGGAAGAGAGTGCCTCCCTCCCATCTGCAAGATTTTTTAGTCACAAGCATGATGAAAAAGAAACCTCCAAGATAAGTAACATTAAATCTCTAACAGTGCTTCACCAAAACATTCAGAGTATAAAAAGCAAAGTGCAACAGCTAGAAGTTGAGTTACAATCCTTAGACAGTCCAGTTATCTGCATCACAGAGCACTGGTGCAAAGTCAATGAAATTCAATACATAAATTTGCCCTCATATGTACTAGCTTGTTCTTATTGCAGAAACTCAATGAAAGGTGGAGGATCATGTATTTTTGTTAAGAGTGGTATTTCATTTAAAGTCAGGAATGATATTATCCTACTAAGTGCAGACAAGCATTTTGAAGTGTCAGCAGTAGAGATACCAGCTGTAGATATGCCCAAAAAACTAATTGTACTATGTGTATACCGTTCTCCCAGTGGTGATTTAGAAACATTCTTTTCAAAACTTATGCAAAGCCTAGAACAAGTGTCATCCCTGAAAAGTAATATACTCTTGTGTGGTGACTTAAACATTAACACAGCTAAGGCAGATGAAACCAGTAACACTTTTCTGAATATTCTGAATAGTTTTGGCATGTCCTCTTTAGTTAATTGTGCAACAAGAATAACCAAACACTCAACATCTACCATTGACCATGTAGCTACAGATATAGGTGGGGAAAACTGTGTCATAACTGTCAAAAATCTTGGACTGTCAGATCATTTATGCCAAATCATAAAAGTAAAAGCTTCTGTAGAAAAACCAGTAAACCTCCACATGTTTAAAAGAGTCTACTCAGACGCAGCAATACAAAAATTTTGCTTACAATTAAGACATGAAAGATGGGAAGAAGTATATTCAGAAAATAATGTGAATCAGAAATTCTCCAAATTCATGTCGGAGTTTAAGATAATATTCGAAGAAGCCTTCCCCAAAGCACTAAGTTCTACTGGAACATCCACCAAAAATAAGTGGATTACCACAGGAATTAGAAAATCTGCCCAAACTTTTAAATACCTAAACTCTATAAAAAACAACAACAGTGATCCAGATTTTCTTCATTACTACAGAAACTACAAAAAAAATCTATAGGAAGGTGCTCAATGTTGCAAAAAAAAGGCCAATGATAGACTAATAAATCTAGCTAAAAATAAAAGTAAAGCTACATGGACTATAGTGAAACAAGAGACAGGAACAGCAACACAAAGGCAAATAAACACCCAAATCAGGAACAAAGAAAACCTAACAAGTACCCCAAAAGAACTAGCAAACTTTGTTAATTCTTACTTTAGTAGTATAGCTACAAAGTTACAGGAAAATTTTTCAAAATCTCATAATCCACGAACACGGGAATATACATCAAATTCAATGGTATTGCTACCCACTACTGAGGAAGAAGTATGTAATGTGGTAAGGAAATTAAAGAGCAAAAATTCAGCAGGTTTAGATGAAATTCCAATGTCTGTGCTGAAAAAATGCATAAATAGTATCAAAGCCCCCCTAACCAATATCATAAATGAATCTTTCAAAGCCGGTTGTTTCCCTGATTATCTGAAACATGCAAAAATTTTACCTCTACACAAAAAAGATGATGTAGAAAACATTGAGAACTACAGGCCAATTGCCCTACTGTCATCATTTTCCAAAATAATAGAGTCCATAATGAAGAACAGACTTATGAGCTATCTAAACAAATACAACCTTCTTTCAAATGACCAATTTGGTTTCAGACCAGGCAGAGATACAGAAATGGCAATAGCACATTTCACTAAAGTGGTTCTAGAAGCGCTGGATGAAGGCAACTATGTATCTGGCATATTCCTTGACCTGTCAAAGACCTTTGATACAGTTGACCACCAGAATCTATTACTTAAGTTAGAAGCACTAGGAGTAAGAGGGGTAATCAACAAATGGTTCCATTCATACCTTAAAAATAGAGTACAGTGGGTAGAGATCTCGCATGTCTCCAGTAGATCAAAGTTCATAGAAAAACACCTGTCAGATCCACAGTATATTAATATTGGGGTCCCTCAGGGAAGTGTGCTGGGTCCGGTGTTGTTCTTGATTTATATAAATGACTTTCCACAATATATCCGACATGGAGAGAAGATATTGTTTGCCGATGACAGCAATATTATAATCACCAGTGACACATCAGCACAAATGTTGGAAAATTGTAATGAATCACTGAAAGATGTCTACAAATGGTCTACAGAGAATAAAGTGACCTTAAATATTAAGAAAACAAATAGCATACGCTTTAGAATAAACAGAAAAAACAGTCCCCTAAAGTTAAAGCTACATAACACCTCTGTAGACGAAGTGCCCACCACAAAATTCCTAGGGTTGCATATTGACAGCCAGCTTAGGTGGAGTGAACATGTTAAAAAACTCACAAAAAAGATATCTACAACGTGTTACGCACTTAGAGTTCTCTCCTCAGTATGCAGCGATGAATGTCTAAGAACTGTATATTTTAGCTATGTACATTCAGTCATAAGCTATGGGATAATTTTCTGGGGAAATAATGTACTCAACTTACAAACAGTTTTTAAAGTGCAGAAGAGAGCAGTGAGAATTATAACTAAAAGCAGTAAGTGGGCTCACTGCAGAGAACTATTCAAAATACTTGGTATTCTAACTGTTCCCTGTTTATTTATGTTCCACACTATAGTATATATAAAGAAAAATATAGTGAATTATAGTACAAACAGCATTTTACACAGCTATAGCACAAGAACAAGCCACTGCCTTCATCTAGATAGGAGAAACAAGCATAAGACCCAAAAAAGTTTCTTGTATCAGGGTGTAAAATTGTATAACAAGCTGCCACAGGAAATCAAAGAAATTAACAGCATGTACTGTTTCAGAAAAACTCTTAAACTGTATTTTCAGGAACACTGTTTTTACACAGTAAGTGAATATTTAAATGTTTGAATGCAATTTAAGTGACATAATGACATTGTATTGTATATTCTGTAAATGTATAACAAGCTGCACAGGACATCAAAGAAATTAACAACATGTACTGTTACAGAAAACCCTTAAACTATATTTTCAGGAACACTGTTTCTAAACAATAAGTGAATATTTAATTGTTTGAATGTAATTTAAGTGATAAATGTCATTGTATTTGTATACTCTGTAAATGCATATAAAAGTGTCAATGTATCTGCAAAAATCACTGTATCCAAACTGACAACATCCATACATTGCAAAATGTCTACGGATGGCTAATCAAATAAATAAATAAATAAATAAATAAATAAATAAATAAATATAATATCTCACTAGTAGGATTTCTTGAAAAGAAGGCTTTTTCAAATATTAATTGTAATGTTCAATTAAGTTGAACAAAAGTTATGGACTTCAATGTCATACACCGATATGGGGAACTTTCTCAAATGGATACCAATAAAAATAGTAAAACTCACAGAAAGTGTGAAATCCAATAATGTTTGTCTGAAGAAGAAACTCATCTTGGTCTACATCATCAAGATTTCAGCAGAACTAATGCTGGTACCTCACATCAGACAATATAGAGCAATGTTATGGATCCAACGAGAAATTAACAGTAAACTATTTTACAAGGAAAAATCAAACGCCTAATGGAAAAACAATAGCCTACTGACAATAATAACAACATATTATCTACTTTCAGGTTTTCATAAAAACACTGTCAATATGACTATTTCCTCGAGGAAATAAAGATATATTCACATGCATACACCAACACTACAAATTTACTGAATGAAAAACACGACCTAAAGCACAAAAAGTACATAGAAAACTTTATTCACATTATAAATTAAGAAAACAGGTAAAGTAATAGGTCAGAAACACTAAATAACACATATCCATAGTAACAGCAATAAAAGCATGAAGAGTATACAAAGGGTCATAACACCATGGAAACATCATAATTCAGAGACAATAACAAATTATTATAAGAAATTAAAAATATTACAAATATCTCAAATACAATTTAAATTAATTCCAGACAAAAACATAGTTACAAAAATACCTATAAAATAATAAGAAACAACCGAATTTCCGCACATCACTTATTTATAATGGTAACTATGCAAACATGTAATATTGCTGATCCATTGTCATCCAAGCTGTCAAGAAAACAAATTGCACACATAAAAAATGGCTAAAGTCAAATATTTGTCTCCAGTGTACATCTAAGGAGAAACCAATAAATCTAGAAAAGGCAGGACATGGGAGCAACGATATTACATGTAAGGTGAAAACACCTAACGATGTATTATAACTTTTTCTGATCATACTTACATGTCATTTTATTAAGATCATCGCTTAGTTATGCATTTACAGGCCACGTGATGATGGCAGTATGCTGAAATGGGCTCATTGTGAATGATTTATAAAATAAAAACCATTTAAAGAGCAGTGTAGTTGGCTGATATTCTTAATAAAAAAATAAATTTTCCTGTGGTGCAGATGACATTCCAGAGAAAGTAATTAAAGACAGCAAATATATTGTTCCTCTTACTGTTGACATAATTAATGCTTCTTTCAACACTGGTACATTCTCTGG